>NC_141685.1:1647311746-1652729246 GCF_964263255.1 Lissotriton vulgaris
TTTTAATGAAATATAAGAGGATTTGAGAAGTCACTCAAAATGTACCCTAATTTTTCTTTCTTCAGCACTAATCATAATCTCTATGGCAAAATGAACCCCCTCATTTTGTTCCTTTGCAAATTAAATGTTTTAAGTGTTAACACTTTATTCCAATCAAGATGACTTCAGGAGTGCCATACTTTTGTCATAAGTAAGACTGTTAGCACTCTAGTTGTTCTTTAGAACACTCTGGGACATTCTGTCACTGGGCTATAGTTGGGCTACATCTGGCTGATATTTGGGCTACATTTGTTTTTTTTGTCTCTGGTGGCCATCTTTGGGCTACATTGGGCTACATTGGGCTACATTTGGGCTCTAACATATATATAGCCCAATGTAGCCCAATATATATTTTTCAAAGTTAATTTTCGTAAAAAACACTGGAGCATATATCTTGAGACATAGCAAAGGCACATCGGGCTACCAGTCCCTACAATTTTGCCAAATTTTGTGGAAATCCATTCAGCCGTTCGAGCTAAAAGTGAGTCCAACCGCCCTATGGAAAACTCAATGTTAAAAACACGTTTTGGGACCCCCTTTTTTCTCGGCTCCCGCTTGACGAAACCCCCCCCAAACTTTTAGGGGACGCTCAGAAACAAAATGTGCCATTTTCCTGAAAATTTCAGCCAATTCCGTCCATCAACGCCAAAGTTATTCAACATAGAATTTTCAGAAATCCCTATTCAAAAAAATCCTAACTATATATACCTACTGGCGACCGCCAGTAGGTAATATATATATATATATATCGAAAACAGTCCTGTCCACTATCCACGCGGACTTCAGCAGGCGCAGACCTCTTTACCCCACAAACAAATCCAAAGTCTCAGTAAGACGCCATCACACCAAAATCGTGTCAGCAGTGGTAAAGAATTAATTCATCAATCATGGAGCGAGTGCTCTCCTCGACGCGTTTCACTCCGCGGACGGAGCTTTGCCACAAAACTCGCACCTCGAACAGTTGCTTGAACCACGATAGGACGAGCATAGACCCAGGTTTGGTGCTAATTTTAATTTATTTCCGAAACACCACCAGCCGCCATCACAACGCGTTTCGGCAGATTCCTGCCTTGATCGCATTAAGCGCACCAAGACAACACCAGGCAAGGAGGTCGCGGAAAGACGCTGACGACCGACCAATGCCCGCTGATGCGTGACCTCGTCATTGTGGCTGAGAGAAAGGAGTTTGGCAGCCACAAGTTTGTGTTTTCCAATGTAAAGCCCACCACTGCATGGATTGTGAGTACAATGTATTCTGGGACTGGTAGTCCCCAACACTAACATAAACTGCAGCAATTCAACGCAGGTGAGCCCAACCTACCACTGTGAGGAGGAGCTTAAAAAACAATTCCTGTGTGGGTCAACACTGCATATGGACTAGGCAGCTGAAGAAGGCATTAGCCGAAACCGGTTCTGCCCCTGTTCTTAAAATACATTTTACCTGCCAAACCCCCGTTGTGTCTCTGGTTGTCTTCGAAGGCGGAGGGGAAGTATCTTCTGTTGTACCAGAGAGAGTGGCTTCATAATAGCGCGGTTCCTGTGACACGCACCAGAGACCCTCCTAAAGTGGCCGTGGACTCCATTTGAAAAAGCGGAAGGGTGACGACGATTCAAAGTGCACCGCGGCCCGCCACTGAGTTTCCCGAGGCATTAAGCGCACCAAGACAACACCAGGCAAGGAGGTCACGGAAAGACGCTGACGACCGACCAATGCCCGCTGATGCGTGACCTCGTGATTGTGGCTGAAAGAAAGGAGTTTGGCAGCCACACGTTTGTGTTTTCCAATGTGAAGCCCCACCACTGCATGGATTGTGAGTACGATGTATTCTGGGACTGGTAGTCCCCAACACTAACGTACACTGCAGCAATTCAACGCAGGTGAGCCCAACCTACCACAATTCCTGTGTGGGTCAACACTGCATATGGACTAGGCAGCTGAAGAAGGCATTAGCGGAAACCGGTTCTGCCCCTGTTCTTAAAATACATTTTACGTGCCAAACTCCCGTTGTGTCTCTGGTCGTATATATATATATGTGATCAAGGCTGCTTGGATGGCCGATCATGGACACTCAAACCACTTCCAACTTCCGCGCGGGGCGGTTTGGTGAGGAAAGAGACACAGACCTCTCAGTTTTTCTGGGCAAGAAATCTTCTTTTATTCAAAGACCCAAACACACAACGCATTTTAAGCCCTAAAGTATATATATACACACCAAGGTGTATTGAAGAATGAGTGGGTATATGAGAGTCTGCATGGATGATTTAGTGGGTGAGTGACTGATCGAGTGATTGAACATGTTTAGTGAATGCATGTGTGAATGACTGATCTGTTTGAATGTCTGTATCAGTCCGTCAGTTGGTGTGTAAGTGGCTGCATGGGTTGGTGAGTATCTACATGAGGGCAGAAAGAGGCAACAGAAGTATAGATACAGGCAGCAGAGGTGAAGAAAGAGGCAACAGTGGTGCAGAAAAAGGCAAGACATGTACAGAAACAGGCAAGCGAAGTGGAGAAAAAGGCAAGAGAAGTGGAGAAAAAAGCAAGAGCAGTGCTGATGAAGCAACAGAGGTGTAGAAAGTAGCATGAGAAGTGATGAAAGAGACAACAGAGTTGCAGAAAGAAACAAGAGAGGCACAGAAAGAAGCAAAAGAAGTGCAGAAAGAGGCAAGTAAGGTGCAGAAAGAGGCAAGAGAGATGCAGAAAGAAGCAAGTGAGGTGCAGAAATAGGCAAGAGGGGTGCCGAAAGAGGCAAGAGAAGTGCAGAAAGAAGAAACTAAGGTACAGAAAGAGGCAAGAGAATAGCAGAAAGCGGCAAGAGAGTTGCAGAAACAGGCAAACGAGGTGCAGAAAGAGAACAGGGGTGCCGACTGAGGCAAGAGAGATACAGAAAGAGAGAAGAGGGGTACAGAAAGATGCAAGAGGGGTGCAGAAAGTTGCAAGAGAGGTGCAGAAAGAATAGAGAGCAATGCAGAAAGAACCAACAGAGGCACAGAAAGAGGCAGGAGGGGTGCAGAAACAGGCAGGAAGGGTGCAGATAGAGGCAAGAGAAGTACAGAAAAAAGCACCGGAGGTGCAGAAGAAGGCAAGAGAACTGCAGAAAGAGGCAAGAGAGTCGGAGAAACAGGTAAGAGATGTACAGAAAGAAGAAAGAGGGGTGCATAAAGAGGCAAGAGGGGTACAGAAATAGGCAAGAGAGGTCTAGGAAGAAGAAAGAAGGGTGCAGAAAGAGGTAAGAGGGGTACAGAAAAAGCAAGAGCAATACAGAGAGAGGCAAGAGAAGTGCAGAAAGAGTCAACAAAGGTGCCCAAACATGCAGGAGAGGTGCAGAAAAAGGGAACAGGGGTACAGAAAGAGGAAAGAGAGGTACAGAAGGAAAGAAGAGGAGTGCAGAAAGAGGCAAGACAGGTGTAGAAACAGGCAGAAGAAGTGCAGAAAGAAATGAGGTAGAGACAGAGACAAGAGATGTACTGAAAGAGGCAAGTTAGGTGCAGAAACAGGCAACAGGGGTGCAGAAGAAGGCTAAAAATTTGCAGAAAGAGGCAAGATGGGTGCAGAAACAAGCAAGAGAGGAGCAGAAAGAAGAAAGTGGGGTGCAGACAGGGGTGCAGAAAATCAAGAGAAATACAGAAAGAGGCAAGAGAGGTGCAGAAAGAGGCAGGAGAAGTACAGAAAGAGGAATAAAGGTGCAGCAAGAAGCAAGAGAAGTACGGAAAGAAGCAAGTGAGGTCCAGAAAGAAGAGAATGAGGTACCAAAAGAGGCGAGAGAGGTGCAGAAAGACGCAAGAGTAGTGCCGAAAGAAGCAACAGAGATGCAAAAAGAAGGAAGCGGGGTGCATAAAGAAACAAGTGAAGTGTATACAGAAGCAACAGAGGTGCAGAAAGAAGCAAAATAAGTGCAGAAAGAGGCAACAGAGGTGCAGTAACAGGCATCAATCAATCAATACATCAGGACACTTATAAAGCGCAATACATACCTGTGAGGGTCCCAAGACGCTGGGGGAGCCAGGTCTTGAGGAGTCTTCTGAAGGCCATTAGGTCTGGGGTCTGCCGTAGGTTGGTGGGGAGGGTGTTCCAGGTCTTGGCGGCGAGGTAGGAGAAAGATCTGCCACCGGCGGTCGTTCTTCGGAAGCCGGGGACTGTGGAGAGAGCGAGGTAGGCAGAGCAGAGCTAGCGGGTGGGTGGGTGGAAGCTGAGTCATCAGTTGAGGTATGCTGGGTCGGTGTTGTGGAGAGCTTTGTGTGCATGGAGGAGGAGCTTGAAGGTTATCCTCTTGTTGACGGGAAGCCAGTGCAAGTCTCTCAGGTGGGGTGTGAGGTAGCTGCGGCAGGGGACGTCGAGGATCAGGCGTGCCAAGGCGTTGTGGGTGCGTTGCAGTCGTCGCAGGAGCTTGGCCAATGTTCCTGCGTAGAAGGCGTTTCTGTAGTCCAGCCTGCTGGTGAAAAGGGCCTGGGTGACTGTTCTTCTAGTTTCGGTGGGAACCCACTTGAAGATCCTGCAGAGCATTCGGAGGGTGTTGAAGCAGGAGGAGGAGATGGCGTTGACCTGCTTAGTCATGGAGAGGGTGGAGTCGAGGATGACCCCTAGGTTGCGTGTGTGATCAGTGGGTGTTGGGGCTGTTCCTAGTGTTGTCAGCCACCAGGAGTTTTCCCAGGCTGAAGGGGTGGAGCCGAGGATGAGGACCTCTGTCTTGTCCGATTTCAGCTTCAGTCGGCTGTTCCTCATCCATTCGGCGACGGCCTTCATTCCTTCATGGAGGTTGATTTTGGCAGTGTAAGGGTCTCTGGTGAGGGAAAGGAATCAGCTGGGTGTCGTTGGCATAGGAGATGATGTTGAGGTCGTATTGTCGGGTGACGTGGGCAAGGGGTGCCATGTAGATGTTAAACAGCGTCGGGCTGAGGGAAGAGCCCTGGGGTACGCCGCAGATAATCTCAGTGGCCGTGGAGCAAAAGGGGGGGAGGCAGACGCTCTGAATTCTGCCGTAGGGGAAGGATGTGGTCCAGTCTAGGGCCTTCTCTTGGATCCCGGTGTCGTGTATGCGTGTTCTCAGTGTGCGGTGGCAGACTGCGTCGATGGGGGCTGACAGATCCAGGAGGATGCGGGCCTTTATTTCTCCGTTGTTAAGCGGGGTCCTGATGTCGTCAGTGGCGGCAATGAGGGCAGTTTCAGTGCTGTGGTTGCTGCGGAACCCGGACTAGGACGGGCCCAGGATGCTGTTCTCCTTGAGATAGCCAGTCAGTTGTTAGTTGGCGATTTTCTCTGTGACCTTCGCCGGGAACCGGAGCAGGGAGATGGGTCGGAAGTTCTTGAGGTCCTTGGAGTCCGCCTTCGATTTCTTGAGTAAGGTGTTGATCTCAGCGTGCTTCCAGCTTTCCGGAAAGTTGCTGTCTCGAAGAAGATGTTTATTACTCTCCGGAGATGGGTGCAATGGCTGTGCAGGCTTTGTTGAAGATGTGGTGAGGGCATGGGTCTAACGGTGATCCGGAGTGGATGGTGTTCATGATCTTGCTGTTGTCCTCGTCGCTGATGCTGGTCCAGGAGAGCAGGCAGTTGGTGTGGGTGGTGGTTGTGGGGGTGGTGGTTGTTGGGGCGGTCATGGCGTTAAAGCTGTCTTGGATGTCAGTGATCTTGCGGTGGAAGAAGGTGGCCAGTGAGTCACACAGGTCTTGCGAGGGTGGGATGTTGTTGGTGTTGGAGCTGGGGTTGGAGAGTTTCTTCACGATGTTGAAGAGCTCTTTGCTGTTTTGGGTGTTGTTATCTAGGGGGTCGTTGAATGAGGCCCTCTTGGCGGCTCTGATGAGTTGATGGTGTCTGCTAGTGGCGTTCTTGTGGGCTGCGTAGCTGTCTGGTGTTCGTTCGCAGAGCCAGTTCTTCTCCAGTTTTCGGCATGTTCGTTTGGTGGCCTGAAGGTCTTCGGTAAACCAGGTGGCTTTCTTGCTGGTGTGGCTGTTGGAGGGTGTCTTGAGCGGGGTGAGGGTGTTGGTGCAGTTGTCGATCCATTGTCTGAGGTTGCGGGCGGCAGTGTCTGAGTCAGTGGCATCGGCGGGTGAGCTCTGGGCAAGGGTGGTGGTTAGCTGTTCTTTTGTGACTTTGCTCCAGGAGCGTTGAGGCATCTGTTGGGTGCAGTGGTGCGTGGTGGGCTTCCTGAAGGTGAAGTGGATGCAGTGGTGGTCAGTCCAGTGGGGTTCGTGGTGTGGTTGAAGGTGATGTGGGGGCTTGCGGTGAAGATGGGGTCGAGAGTGTGGCCGAAGCCTGGGTGGGTGTTGTCACGAGCTGTCTGAGTCCGAGGTTGCAGAGGTTATCGATCAGGGTGGGGGAGTTGGTGTCGTTGTTGTTCTCAAGGTGGAAGTTCAGGTCCCCGGGCAGGATGTAGTCCGTGGAGGCGAGGGTGATTGGTGCTGATGAAGTCTGCGATGGAGTCGCTGCACTGTGGTCGGGGTCCGGGTGGTCTGTAGACAAGGGTTCCTCTGAGGGTGGTGTTGGGGTCGGTGTGGATCTGGAAGTGCAGGTGATCTGCAGTGTTGAGGGGGTCGTCGGTGTTGGTCGAGACTCTGAGAGTGATCCTGTGGACGATGGCAATACCTCCTCCAACGCCGTTGGTAGGGTCCCTGCGGGTGATCTTGTAGCCTTCCGGGATGGCTATGGCGATGTTGGGAGCTGAGGTGGGGTTCAGCCAGGTCTCCGTCAGGAAGGTGACATCTGGGGAGGTGGAGTCGAGAAGGTCCTAGAGTTCAACTGTGTGCTTGCGGGTAGAGTGGGTGTTGAGGAGGATGCATTTGAGGTAGTTGGGTTCTTTGGTTGGCGGTTTGGTGGTCCGGATGCTGGTGAAGCTGCAGTTCCAGCAGGTGAAGGGTTCTTGGGTGCGCTTCGGGTGGCCTGGTAGCAGGTGTGTTCTCGTCTGGGGTTGAGTACGTGGAGGGTGCTGGCATCGTAGCAGATCTGGGCGTTGTGGTGTTCGCAGGGCCAGGGGTTCTGGTGCTGGGCGCAGTCCAGGCGCAGACGGGCACATTCGGTGCTCCAGTGGCGCGGCCGCTGAGCGCCTCCGCTGCGCGGCCACGTAGTGGTCACCATAAGAAGGGGAGGTGGGAGGGAGGAGCAGCTGGGAGGGGGGAAGAACGACTGAGCGAATGGGGGGCAGGGAAGCAGGGGACGCAGCGACGGGAGAGTGGGAGAAAGGGACGGCGAGGGAAACAGGGGCAAAAAGGGCACAGAAGTGACCAGGGGAGAAGCGTTCACAGAAACACATAAGCAGAATGCAAAAGTACAACAAGGTGAAAAACGGTCACAGAATGCAATGAGTACAAGAAACAAAGAGCAGTGCAATCATGGGGCAGATAAGCAGAGTGCAAAAAGTAAAATGAGGTGAAAAGCGGTTACAGAATACAGTGAATACAAGAACAAAAAGCAGTGAAATCACGGGGCAAACCTACGGCCTCGAACATGCAGCAGCAGCTGGGCTAGGGGCACAGGCACAGTCAGGTGGAGCTGCGCAGCATGGGGAGCGACCCACCTGAGAGCAGGGTCAAGGGTTGCTCTCACTGCCGCGCAGCGGCTGCCAGAAGAAGGGGAGGTGGGAGGGAGGAGCAGCTGGCATGGGGGAAGGACGAATGGGCGAGCAGGGGGGTGGGGCTGCAGGGGACACAGCGCACAGCGGCGGGAGAGCGGGAGAAGGGGACAGCGAGGGAAAACAGAGCCACAAAGGGCAGAAAAGTGACATGGGGAGAAGCGGTCACAGAAACAGATAAGCAGAGTGCAAATGTACAATGAGGTGAAAAAAAGGTCACAGAATGCAATGAGCAAAAGAAACAAAAAGCAGTGAAATCACAGGCAGATAAGTAGAGTGCAAAAAGTATAGTGCGATGAAAAGTGGTCACAGACTACAATGAATACAAGAACAAAAGCAGTGGAATCACGGGGCAAATCTACTGCCTAGAACACGCAGCAGCAGCTGGGCTAGGAGCAGGGGCACAGTCAGGTGGAGCTGCGCTGCATGGGGAGCGACCTACCCGAGAGCAGGGTTAAGGGTCGCTGTGAGAAGTGCAGAAAGAGGGACCAAGGGTGCAGAAACAGGCAAGAGAGGTACATAAAGAAGGAAGAGGGGTACATAAAGAGGCAAGAGGGGGTGCAGAAAGAAGAAAGTGAGGTGCAGAAAGAGGCAACAGTGGTGTAAAAAAGGCAAGACAGGTGCAGAAACAGGCAAGCTAAGTGTAAAAAAAGCAAGAGAAGTGTTGAAATAAGCAAAAGAGGTGTAGAAAGAAGCCAGAGAAGTGCAAGTGAGGTGCAGAAACAGGCAAGAGGGGTGCAGAACGAGGCAAGAGAAGTTCAGAAAGAAGCAGCAGAGGTGCAGAAGGAGGCAAGAGGGGTGCAAAAAGAAAGCAACTAAGCCTGGGAGGAGAACTAAGCTCCGCCCACGGAGTGTGCGGAGATTTGCCTACTCCGTGTTTCGCGGAGAAGGCTTATCTCCACACACTCCGCAGTGGAGCAGAGTTAACCAGCCACACCACTGGAGTCAAGCTAGCCGGGCTGATGAGAGGTGTTACCTCGAAACCGGTCCGGTCCTCGGATGCTTGATTCCGTTCTGGGAAGGACATGGCTTTTGTAGTTCGGACTGGACTGTTCCCATGGGGCACAGGGTCAGAGCTGATTTGCATATCGCCATTGTCTAACCCAGGGTGGTGTGGAGTGCAAAAAAACGATGGATTAGGGCCCAGATCTTTGGACTGGGGTGAATGTGTGATATTGATCCACATTCTGTCCATCACCTGTTTTGTTTGCAAATTCCGCCCTAAGTGCGCTGGGGATGCCCGGACGTGGGTCCCAGGCACTCCACACCACTGGAGTCAAGCTAGCCGGGCTGATGAGAGGTGTTACCTCGAAACCGGTCCGGTCCTCGGATGCTTGATTCCGTTCTGGGAAGGACATGGCTTTTGTAGTTCGGACTGGACTATTCCCATGGGGCACAGGGTCAGAGCTGATTTGCATATCGCCATTGTCTAACCCAGGGTGGTGTGGAGTGCAAAAAAACGATGGATTTGGGCCCAGATCTTTGGACTGGGGTGAATGTGTGACATTGATCCACATTCTGTCCATCACCTGTTTTGTTTGCAAATTCCGCCCTAAGTGCGCTGGGGATGCCCAGACATGGGTCCCAGGCACTCCACACCACTGGAGTCAAGCTAGCCGGGCTGATGAGAGGTGTTACCTCGAAACCGGTCCGGTCCTCGGATGCTTGATTCCGTTCTGGGAAGGACATGGCTTTTGTAGTTCGGACTGGACTGTTCCCATGGGGCACAGGGTCAGAGCTGATTTGCATATTGCCATTGTCTAACCCAGGGTGGTGTGGAGTGCACAAAAATAATGGATTTGGGTCCAGATCTTTGGACTGGGGTGAATGTGTGACATTGATCCACTTTCTGTCCATCATCTGTTTTGTTTGCAAATTCCGCCCTAAGTGCGCTGGGGATGCCCAGACGTGGGTCCCAGGCACTCCACACCACTGGAGTCAAGCTAGCCGGGCTGATGAGAGGTGTTACCTCGAAACCGGTCCGGTCCTCGGATGCTTGATTCCGTTCTGGGAAGGACATGGCTTTTGTAGTTCGGACTGGACTGTTCCCATGGGGCACAGGGTCAGAGCTGATTTACAAATCGCCATTGTCTAACCCAGGGTGGTGTGGAGTGCAAAAAACCGATGGATTTGGGCCCAGATCTTTGGACTGGGGTGAATGTGTGACATTGATCCACATTCTGTCCATCACCTGTTTTGTTTGCAAATTCCTCCCTAAGTGCGCTGGGGATGCCCAGACGTGGGTCCCAGGCACTCCACACCACTGGAGTCAAGCTAGCCGGGCTGATGAGAGGTGTTACCTCGAAACCGGTCCGGTCCTCGGATGCTTGATTCCGTTCTGGGAAGGACATGGCTTTTGTAGTTCGGACTGGACTGTTCCCATGGGGCACAGGGTCAGAGCTGATTTGCATATCGCCATTGTCTAACCCAGGGTGGTGTGGAGTGCAAAAAAACGATGGATTTGGGCCCAGATCTTTGGACTGGGGTGAATGTGTGACATTGATCCACATTCTGTCCATCACCTGTTTTGTTTGCAAATTCCGCCCTAAGTGCGCTGGGGATGCCCAGACATGGGTCCCAGGCACTCCACACCACTGGAGTCAAGCTAGCCGGGCTGATGAGAGGTGTTACCTCGAAACCGGTCCGGTCCTCGGATGCTTGATCCCGTTCTGGGAAGGACATGGCTTTTGTAGTTCGGACTGGACTGTTCCCATGGGGCACAGGGTCAGAGCTGATTTGCATATCGCCATTGTCTAACCCAGGGTGGTGTGGAGTGCAAAAAAACGATGGATTTGGGTCCAGATCTTTGGACTGGGGTGAATGTGTGACATTGATCCACATTCTGTCCATCACCTGTTTTGTTTGCAAATTCCGCCCTAAGTGCGCTGGGGATGCCCAGACTTGGTCCCAGGCACTCCACACCACTGGAGTCAAGCTAGCCGGGCTGATGAGAGGTGTTACCTCGAAACCGGTCCGGTCCTCGGATGCTTGATTCCGTTCTGGGAAGAACATGGCTTTTGTAGTTCGGACTGGACTGTTCCCATGGGGCACAGGGTCAGAGCTGATTTGCATATCGCCATTGTCTAACCCAGGGTGGTGTGGAGTGCAAAAAACCGATGGATTTGGGCCCAGATCTTTGGACTGGGGTGAATGTGTGACATTGATCCACATTCTGTCCATCACCTGTTTTGTTTGCAAATTCCTCCCTAAGTGCGCTAGGGATGCCCAGACGTGGGTCCCAGGCACTCCACACCACTGGAGTCAAGCTAGCCGGGCTGATGAGAGGTGTTACCTCGAAACCGGTCCGGTCCTCGGATGCTTGATTCCGTTCTGGGAAGGACATGGCTTTTGTAGTTCGGACTGGACTGTTCCCATGGGGCACAGGGTCAGAGCTGATTTGCATATCGCCATTGTCTAACCCGGGGTGGTGTGGAGTGCAAAAAAACAATGGATTTGGGCCCAGATCTTTGGACTGGGGTGAATGTGTCCATCACCTGTTTTGTTTGCAAATTCCGGGCTAGGGGCAGGGGCACAGTCAGGTGGAGCTGCGCTGCATGGGGAGCGACCTACCTGAGAGCAGGGTTAAGGGTCGCTGTGAGAAGTGCAGAAAGAGGGACCAAGGGTGCAGAAACAGGCAAGAGAGGTACATAAAGAAGGAAGATGGGTACATAAAGAGGCAAGAGGGGGTGCAGAAAGAAGCAAGTGAGGTGCAGAAAGAGGCAACAGTGGTGTAAAAAAAGGCAAGACAGGTGCAGAAACAGGCAAGCTAAGTGTAAAAAAAGGCAAGAGAAGTGTTGAAATAAGCAAAAGAGGTATAGAAAGAAGCCAGAGAAGTGCAAGTGAGGTGCAGAAACAGGCAAGAGGGGTGCAGAACGAGGCAAAAGAAGTGCAGAAAGAAGCAACAGAGGTGCAGAAGGAGGCAAGAGGGGTGCAGAAAGAAAGCAACTAAGCCTGGGAGGAGAACTACGCTCCGCGCACGGAGTGTGCGGAGATTTGCCTACTCCGTGTTTCGCGGAGAAGGCTTATCTCCACACACTCCGCAGTGGAGCAGAGTTAACCAGCCCCCGCCTCCACCCCCCTATTAACCAATAATTCTACAATAATTAAAAGTAAATTAAAAACCACTTACCTGTACTACGGCATCCCCGGGCTCCTCCTCTTTATCACTGTCTGGGTAATCCTTGAGAAAACTGCGCCTGTATGCATGCCCGTGCATGCGCATTTCTCGTGATAGGTTCAGAAAAAGGCAAGAGAAGTGCAGATAGAGGCAAGAGAGGTACAGAAAGAGGGAAGTGAGGGGCAAAAAATTGGCAAGAGCAGTGCAGAAAGAGGCAAGAGAAGTGCAGAAAGAAGCAACAGAGGTGCAGAAGGAGGCAAGGGAACCAAAATAGGAGGCAACAAAGTTTTAGAAACAGACACAAGAGGTGCAGAAAGAGGATAGAGGGGTGCAAAAAGAGCAAGAGGGTTTCAGAAAGAGGCAAGAGGGGTGCAGAAAGAGGCACAAAAAGCACAGAAAGAAACAACAGAGGTGCAGAAGGAGGCAAGGGAACCAAAATAGGAGGCAAAAAAGTTGTAGAAACAGACACAAGAGGTGCAGAAAGAGGATAGAGGGGTGCAAAAAGAGCAAGAGGGTTTCAGAAAGAGACAAGAGGACTGCAAAAAGAGGCATGAGAGTTGCAGAAAGGGAACAGGGGTGCAGACAGATGCAAGAGAGGTGCAAAAAGAGGGAAGAGGGGTGCAGAAGGAGGCAGAAAGAGGCAAGAGATGTGGCGAAAGAGGGAAGAGGGTACAGAAAGAGGTAAGAGAGGTGCAGAAGAAAGAAGTAAGAGAAGTGCACAAAGAAGCAATAGAGGTACAGAAAGAGGGAAGAGAACTGCAGAAAGATGAAAGATAACTGCAGAAAGAGGAAAGAGGGGTGCAGAAAGAGACAAGGGAGGCACACAAAGAGGGATGAAGGGTGCATAAAGAAGCAAGAGAGGTACAGAAAGAATCAAGAGAGGTGGAGAAAGAAGCAAGAGGGGTGCAGAAAGAAGCACAGGATGTGCAGAAAGAAGCAAGTGAGTTGCAGAAAGAGGCAAGAGAAGTGCGGTAAGAGGCAAGAGAAGAGCAGGAAGAGGCAAGAGATGTGGCAAAAGAGGGACGAGGGTACAGAAAGAAGTAAGAGAGGTGCAGAAGAAAGAAGCAAGGGAAGTGCAGAAAGAAGCAACAGATGTGCAGAAAGAGGCAAAAGGGGCATATAAAGAAGCAAGAGAGGTGCAGAAAGAGGCAAGAGAGGTGCAGAAGATTGAAGCAAGAGAGGTGCAGAAATAACCAAGAAAGGTGTAGAAAGAAGGAAAGTGCAAAAAGCGGAAGAGGTGTGCAGAAAAAGAAAGAAAGTTGCACAAAGAAGCAAGAGAAATGCAAAAAAAGGCAAGAGAGACACAGAAAGAAGCAGGAGTGGTTTGCACACTATTAGTACTAATTTAACACCCACATTTATCAATGAGTAACAGGTGAGAATTCCAAGTTTGCAAAGGGCCTTCCACCATGCTGTAACACTTGTCGCTGAATTTTTGGTAACGCTTGAGCTGTTTGAGCTAGAAAGAACGTTTTTTTTGTTCAAATCTGCAGATTATGCAGCAGACGATGAATTATGTGGCAAAATGTCTAATTATGCGAAAATCGGTGCAGCCAAACAGTCACATAATTCCATTGGCCCTGCTCATACCTGCGACTATGTCCAGAAGTGCTCCTCAGTGGTTCCTTCTTTTTTTGTTTCATTAAGTTTTAGTTTGGCTTCTATAGAAATGAGGAAGACTAAATCTGAAGTTATCACTCCACAACACAGACTACCATACCACATAATTACTTTCCATAACACGTAACCCACTCCACATAATTCCTATACACTAAATACCACATACTTTATATCCATAGAATTTCACTGCACAACATACCACATAATTCCACTACACACAACGTACATCCAAGCCACTCCAAAAAACATTTGTAAAACACTTTTACATTTACAACGCCAATAGCCCTAACTTTTGCAAATGCTAGACCTATTACATTGCAAATGCTTCTTTATCTTTATCTGGAGAAGTGTGGCTCACGGTGTAGAGCAGGCAGACCCGGAAGCTGAGGTCAGACCCGGGACCAGGGTTCAATTCCCGACGCGACAGGGTCTTGAGCTCAAATGTCCACGGACTCGATAATTCTCGCTTCGGTGCCTGCTCTAATCATGGGTTCTCACTCTGCAACTCTGGGCATTAAGCTTGCTTAATCTCCACAACGGCCCCCCTGCGGCGGGATGCCTGGCTTTCACCTTGGGGATGAAGCCAGGACGGGTTCCCAAGGCAAGCGCCGGGAAACCTCCGGGTAGCTGTGCGCTCAATAAATGCAATAATAATAATAATAATAATATTAATAGTAGTCGCGTTCACATCATGGTGGAGAAAGGGGGTTGGGCCTCCAACCAGCGCTCAGGCATTCCACTGCATTGCACTTAGAGGAGGATCAGGAGGGCTTCTTGGCCCCCAAAGTACCTCAGCAGTAAAGTAGACTTCATCCCCCAACCAGTAGTGTGCCAGGAGGTACATTTGCAGAGTGGTGGATAAATAGGGCGTGGCCTCCAAAGACCTCTTAGCAATGCCACTGTGTTGGACTTACTGGTGGTAACAGGAGGGGTAGTTGGTCCCCAAAGACATCCTTGGGGGCCAACTACCCCTCCTATTACCTCCAGTAAGTCCCACATAGGAGGATTGCTAAGTTCCCACAGCAGGCCACAACCCCTTTTTCCCACCACTATGCAAAATCGCTACCTGGTGCACTCTTGGATGGAGATTTACAGTCCAGTTCACTGCTGGGAGTCCTTAGGGGACAATTAGCCTACCTCCTTGTACCTCAAGCAAGCCTCACACAGTGGTATTACTGAGAGTTGGACACAGGCCACACTTCCTTTCTCCATCACCCTGCAAACACACCTCCTGGCACGCTCTTGATATATATATATACGAAAATTGACCAATCTGGTGGAACTGGAGACACGCAGGATGATGGTGCCCCCAAGGACTGGACTTTGGTTTGGGTCCCAGAGAATGCCAAAAGTACATTACCTGTGGTTTCCGGGGTGGTATAAACGGAGCAGTAATACCAAAAAAGCAGCACCCACTGGAGGGTAAATATTTGGAGGTGACAATGCACGACATGCTTCAGCATGCCTAAAGATTAGCCTAATGAGGCGCCCACAAGGGGGCGAAACACTGAATATTAAGAGGCAATTGTCGTGTTGGTGGTTTGTTTTTCACCTTGAGTTGCTGTGGCTCCCCTCTGACGAAGGTCAAAGACATGACCGAAATGCATTTGGAAAGAATATGCCACTTTTAAAATAAAAGCTTTGAATACCGGGAGGAGTGCGGCTCATTCCTTTCTTCTGTGAAAAGGTTTGTTAGATAAAATATTTATTCACTGAAAAAACCATAGGTTATAGACTATATATAGTTAGGAATTAGCATTTACAAAACCTTGAAAATTTACTGAAAAAACCATAGGTTATAGACCATATATAGTTAGGAATTAGCATTTACAAAACCTTATTTTACTCACACAAAACCATTGAAATTCGCATATATAGTTAGTTGCACTAACTATATATCGCGCACCCGCAATCCACTGCTGATCATGTCACATATTACATCATTCATGACATGGTCAGTGACATCACTGATGACATCACTGATGACATCTCAAATGACATCACTGATGACATCTCAAATGACATCACTGATGACATCACTGATGACATTTCATTTGACATTACTGATCACATCACTGATGATATCATTTATGTGATAATACAATGAACCTCTTCAAACTCTAATATAACCTTAGATACAATCAGTGTAAACAGACACTTACAGACTGTCACTCATCCATGGAGTTACTCACACACCTAGTCAGTCATGCCAAGAATCAATCACACCTCCATTTCCTCAACTATACAGTTATACACACCTTACTTATTCAAACATATACTAACACATATTTACTCTCTTATACAATCCCTGATACAAGTTCACAATGATCCATACAGCCACTCACACATTCACTGGCTCTTATGCACAGTTATTTATATATGTCAACTCTCACATGTACTGTGTTTTACATATGTACTTACTTTGACATGTAGCACTGAGATATCCATTCAATCACCAATACACTCATGCACACAGTCAACCGCCCATACAGCTGTTTCCACATGCACTTTTGAACCCATACATCTAGTGAATCAGCTGCTCACACATCTATGCACAGAGTCATACACCTCCCAGCCACCCACACACACACTCAGTCTCCTATAAAAATACTTGGGCAACCAATCAATAACCCATATAGTTACTCATATAGCTACTGATCAACACATGCAGCAGTTTACAGAACAACAGACATAATGATGCACAAATTAAGACAGTTTAGTCACTAACCAATGCACTCAGTGAGACACATTTAATCACTCACTCATACAGTCAGTCATGCACCTACTAAATCCTTTATCCAGACACTTATACATCCACTCATTCTTCAATATGTAAGACATATTTTAACTTTACAGAAACATACAGTCACTGGATGTTGTCATCAGTGACCCCCCTTTTTTCTCGGCCCCCGCTTGACGAAACCCCCCCAAACTTTCAGGGGACGCTCAGAAACCAAATGTGCTATTTTCCTAAAAATTTCAGCCAATTCCGTCTATCAACGCCAAAGTTATTAACCATAGAATTTTCAGAAATCCCTATTCAAAAAAATCCTAACTATATATACCTACTGGCGACGGCCAGCAGGTAATATATATATATATATATATATATATATATATATATATATATATATATATATATATATATATATATATATATATATATATATATATATATATATATATATATATATATATATATATATATATATATATATATATATAACATTTCTATGGCAAAATGAAACCCCTCATTTTGTTCCTTTTCAAATTAAATGTATTAAGTGTTACCACTTTATTCCAATCAAGATGACTTCAGGTGTGCCATACTTTTGTCATAAGTAAGACTATTAGCGTTCTAGTTGTTCTTTAGAACACTCTGGGACATTCTGTCATTGGGCTATAGTTGGGCTACATCTGGCTGATATTTGGGCTACATTTGAGCTCTTTTGTCTCTGGTGGCCATCTTGGGAGACTGCATATCAGAATTTTTTTAATGAAATATTAGAGGATTTGAGAAGTCACTCAAAATGTACCCTCATTTTTCTTTCTTCAGCACTAATCATAATTTCTATGGCAAAACGAACCCCCTCATTTTGTTCCTTTGCAAATTAAATGTTTTAAGTGTTAACACTTTATTCCAATCAAGATGACTTCAGGAGTGCCATACTTTTGTCATAAGTAAGACTGTTAGCACTCTAGTTGTTCTTTAGAACACTCTGGGACATTCTGTCACTGGGCTATAGTTGGGCTACATCTGGCTGATATTTGGGCTACATTTGTTTTTTTTGTCTCTGGTGGCCATCTTTGGGCTACATTGGGCTACATTGGGCTACATTTGGGCTCTAACATATATATAGCCCAATGTAGCCCAATATATATTTTTCAAAGTTAATTTTCGTAAAAACCACTGGAGCATATATCTTGAGACATAGCAAAGGCACATCGGGCTACCAGTCCCTACAATTTTGCCAAATTTTGTGGAAATCCATTCAGCCGTTCGAGCTAAAAGTGAGTCCAACCGCCCTATGGAAAACTCAATGTTAAAAACACGTTTTGGGACCCCCTTTTTTCTCGGCTCCCGCTTGACGAAACCCCCCCCCAAACTTTTAGGGGACACTCAGAAACAAAATGTGCCATTTTCCTGAAAATTTCAGCCAATTCCGTCCATCAACGCCAAAGTTATTCAACATAGAATTTTCAGAAATCCCTATTCAAAAAAATCCTAACTATATATACCTACTGGCGACCGCCAGTAGGTAATATATATATATATATCGAAAACAGTCCTGTCCACTATCCATGCGGACTTCAGCAGGCGCAGACCTCTTTACCCCACAAACAAATCCAAAGTCTCAGTAAGACGCCATCACACCAAAATCGTGTCAGCAGTGGTAAAGAATTAATTCAGCAATCATGGAGCGAGTGCTCTCCTCGACGCGTTTCACTCCGCGGACAGAGCTTTGCCACAAAACTCGCACCTCGAACAGTTGCTTGAACCACGATAGGACGAGCATAGACCCAGGTTTGGTGCTAATTTTAATTTATTTCCGAAACACCACCAGCCGCCATCACAACGCGTTTCGGCAGATTCCTGCCTTGATCGCATTAAACGCACCAAGACAACACCAGGCAAGGAGGTTGCGGAAAGACACTGATGACCGACCAATGCCCGCTGATGCATGACCTCGTCATTGTGGCTGAGAGAAAGGAGTTTGGCAGCCACAAGTTTGTGTTTTCCAATGTAAAGCCCACCACTGCATGGATTTTGAGTACAATGTATTCTGGGACTGGTAGTCCCCAACACTAACATACACTGCAGCAATTCAACGCAGGTGAGCCCAACCTACCACTGTGAGGAGGAGCTTAAAAAACAATTCCTGTGTGGGTCAACACTGCATATGGACTAGGCAGCTGAAGAAGGCATTAGCCGAAACCAGTTCTGCCCCTGTTCTTAAAATACATTTTACCTGCCAAACCCCCGTTGTGTCTCTGGTTGTCTTCGAAGGCGGAGGGGAAGTATCTTCTGTTGTACCAGAGAGAGTGGCTTCATAATAGCGCGGTTCCTGTGACACACACCAGAGACCCTCCTAAAGTGGCCGTGGACTCCATTTGAAAAAGCGGAAGGGTGACGACGATTCAAAGTGCACCGCGGCCCGCCACTGAGTTTCCCGAGGCATTAAGCGCACCAAGACAACACCAGGCAAGGAGGTCACGGAAAGACGCTGACGACCGACCAATGCCCGCTGATGCGTGACCTCGTGATTGTGGCTGAAAGAAAGGAGTTTGGCAGCCGCACGTTTGTGTTTTCCAATGTGAAGCCCCACCACTGCATGGATTGTGAGTACGATGTATTCTGGGACTGGTAGTCCCCAACACTAACGTACACTGCAGCAATTCAACGCAGGTGAGCCCAACCTACCACAATTCCTGTGTGGGTCAACACTGCATATGGACTAGGCAGCTGAAGAAGGCATTAGCGGAAACCGGTTCTGCCCCTGTTCTTAAAATACATTTTACGTGCCAAACTCCCGTTGTGTCTCTGGTTGTCTTCGAAGGCGGAGGGGAAGTATCTTCTGTTTTACAGGAGAGAGTGGCTTCATATACATATATATATATATATATATATATATATATATATATATATATATATATATATATATATATATATATATATATATATATATATATATATATATATGTATATATAGTGTTTGTGTGTGAATAAAGCTTCATAAAGTATCCAGTTGTGCCGCCCTCTTTGTTCGAAAAATTTATTTGGGGCTATGATCCAGCTCCTGGGTTGAGCACACACTGCGGAGCGCTCTCAGGCTTGGAAGGATCGATTTGGATTCATATATATATATATATATATATATATTTATATATATATATATATATATATATATATATATATATATGTGATCAAGGCTGCTTGGATGGCCGATCATGGACACTCAAACCACTTCCAACTTCCGCGCGGGGCGGTTTGGTGAGGAAAGAGACACAGGCCTCTCAGTTTTTCTGGGCAAGAAATCTTCTTTTATTCAAAGACCCAAACACACAACGCATTTTAAGCCCTAAAGTATATATATACACACCAAGGTGTATTGAAGAATGAGTGGGTATATGAGAGTCTGCATGGATGATTTAGTGGGTGAGTGACTGATCGAGTGATTGAACATGTTTAGTGAATGCATGTGTGAATGACTGATCTGTTTGAATGTCTGTATCAGTCCGTCAGTTGGTGTGTAAGTGGCTGCATGGGTTGGTGAGTATCTACATGAGGGCAGAAAGAGGCAACAGAAGTATAGATACAGGCAGCAGAGGTGAAGAAACAGGCAACAGTGGTGCAGAAAAAGGCAAGAAATGTACAGAAACAGGCAAGCGAAGTGGAGAAAAAGGCAAGAGAAGTGGAGAAAAAAGCAAGAGCAGTGCTGATGAAGCAACAGAGGTGTAGAAAGTAGCATGAGAAGTGATGAAAGAGACAACAGAGTTGCAGAAAGAAACAAGAGAGGCACTGAAAAAAGCAAAAGAAGTGCAGAAAGAGGCAAGTAAGGTGCAGAAAGAGGCAAGAGAGATGCAGAAAGAAGCAAGAGAGGTGCAGAAATAGGCAAGAGGGGTGCCGAAAGAGGCAAGAGAAGTGCAGAAAGAAGAAACTAAGGTACAGAAAGAGGCAAGAGAATAGCAGAAAGCGGCAAGAGAGTTGCAGAAACAGGCAAACGAGGTGCAGAAAGAGAACAGGGGTGCAGACTGAGGCAAGAGAGATACAGAAAGAGGGAAGAGGGGTACAGAAAGATGCAAGAGGGGTGCAGAAATTTGCAAGAGAGGTGCAGAAAGAATAGAGAGCAATGCAGAAAGAACCAACAGGGGCACAAAAAGAGGCAGGAGGGGTGCAGAAACAGGCAGGAAGGGTGCAGATAGAGGCAAGAGAAGTACAGAAAAAAGCACCGGAGGTGCAGAAGAAGGCAAGAGAACTGCAGAAAGAGGCAAGAGAGTCGGAGAAACAGGTAAGAGATGTACAGAAAGAAGAAAGAGGGGTGCATAAAGAGGCAAGAGGGGTACAGAAATAGGCAAGAGAGGTCTAGGAAGAAGAAAGAAGGGTGCAGAAAGAGGTAAGAGGGGTACAGAAAAAGCAAGAGCAATACAGAGAGAGGCAAGAGAAGTGCAGAAAGAGTCAACAAAGGTGCCCAAACATGCAGGAGAGGTGCAGAAAAAGGGAACGGGGTACAGAAAGAGGAAAGAGAGGTACATAAGGAAAGAAGAGGAGTGCAGAAAGAGGCAAGACAGGTGTAGAAACAGGCAGAAGAAGTGCAGAAAGAAATGAGGTAGAGACAGAGACAAGAGATGTACTGAAAGAGGCAAGTGAGGTGCAGAAACAGGCAACAGGGGTGCAGAAGAAGGCTAAAAAATTGCAGAAAGAGGCAAGATGGGTGCAGAAACAAGCAAGAGAGGAGCAGAAAGAAGAAAGTGGGGTGCAGACAGGGGTGCAGAAAATCAAGAGAACTACAGAAAGAGGCAAGAGAGGTGCAGAAAGAGGCAGGAGAAGTACAGAAAGAGGAATAAAGGTGCAGCAAGAAGCAAGAGAAGTACGGAAAGAAGCAAGTGAGGTACAGAAAGAAGAGAATGAGGTACCAAAAGAGGCGAGAGAGGTGCAGAAAGACGCAAGAGTAGTGCCGAAAGAAGCAACAGAGATGCAAAAAGAAGGAAGCGGGGTGCATAAAGAAACAAGTGAAGTGTATACAGAAGCAACAGAGGTGCAGAAAGAAGCAAAATAAGTGCAGAAAGAGGCAACAGAGGTGCAGTAACAGGCATCAATCAATCAATACATCAGGACACTTATAAAGCGCAATACATACCTGTGAGGGTCCCAAGACGCTGGGGGAGCCAGGTCTTGAGGAGTCTTCTGAAGGCCATTAGGTCTGGGGTCTGCCGTAGGTTGGTGGGGAGGGTGTTCCAGGTCTTGGCGGCGAGGTAGGAGAAAGATCTGTCACCGGCGGTCGTTCTTCGGAAGCCGGGGACTGTGGAGAGAGCAAGGTAGGCAGAGCAGAGCTAGCGGGTGGGTGGGTGGAAGCTGAGTCATCAGTTGAGGTATGCTGGGTCGGTGTTGTGGAGAGCTTTGTGTGCATGGAGGAGGAGCTTGAAGGTTATCCTCTTGTTGACGGGAAGCCAGTGCAAGTCTCTCAGGTGGGGTGTGAGGTAGCTGCGGCAGGGGACGTCGAGGATCAGGCGTGCCAAGGCGTTGTGGGTGCGTTGCAGTCGTCGCAGGAGCTTGGCCAATGTTCCTGCGTAGAAGGCGTTTCTGTAGTCCAGCCTGCTGGTGAAAAGGGCCTGGGTGACTGTTCTTCTAGTTTCGGTGGGAACCC
This sequence comes from Lissotriton vulgaris, assembly GCF_964263255.1. Classification (NCBI taxonomy): domain Eukaryota; kingdom Metazoa; phylum Chordata; class Amphibia; order Caudata; family Salamandridae; genus Lissotriton; species Lissotriton vulgaris. The sequence goes on from NC_141685.1 coordinate 1,647,333,448, forward strand.
ACTTGAAGATCCTGCAGAGCATTCGGAGGGTGTTGAAGCAGGAGGAGGAGATGGCGTTGACCTGCTTAGTCATGGAGAGGGTGGAGTCGAGGATGACCCCTAGGTTGCGTGTGTGATCAGTGGGTGTTGGGGCTGTTCCTAGTGTTGTCAGCCACCAGGAGTTTTCCCAGGCTGAAGGGGTGGAGCCGAGGATGAGGACCTCTGTCTTGTCCGATTTCAGCTTCAGTCGGCTGTTCCTCATCCATTCGGCGACGGCCTTCATTCCTTCATGGAGGTTGATTTTGGCAGTGTAAGGGTCTCTGGTGAGGGAAAGGAATCAGCTGGGTGTCGTTGGCATAGGAGATGATGTTGAGGTCGTATTGTCGGGTGACGTGGGCAAGGGGTGCCATGTAGATGTTAAACAGCGTCGGGCTGAGGGAAGAGCCCTGGGGTACGCCGCAGATAATCTCAGTGGCCGTGGAGCAAAAGGGGGGGAGGCAGACGCTCTGAATTCTGCCGTAGGGGAAGGATGTGGTCCAGTCTAGGGCCTTCTCTTGGATCCCGGTGTCGTGTATGCGTGTTCTCAGTGTGCGGTGGCAGACTGCGTCGATGGGGGCTGACAGATCCAGGAGGATGCGGGCCTTTATTTCTCCGTTGTTAAGCGGGGTCCTGATGTCGTCAGTGGCGGCAATGAGGGCAGTTTCAGTGCTGTGGTTGCTGCGGAACCCGGACTAGGACGGGCCCAGGATGCTGTTCTCCTTGAGATAGCCAGTCAGTTGTTAGTTGGCGATTTTCTCTGTGACCTTCGCCGGGAACCGGAGCAGGGAGATGGGTCGGAAGTTCTTGAGGTCCTTGGAGTCCGCCTTCGATTTCTTGAGTAAGGTGTTGATCTCAGCGTGCTTCCAGCTTTCCGGAAAGTTGCTGTCTCGAAGAAGATGTTTATTACTCTCCGGAGATGGGTGCAATGGCTGTGCAGGCTTTGTTGAAGATGTGGTGAGGGCATGGGTCTAACGGTGATCCGGAGTGGATGGTGTTCATGATCTTGCTGTTGTCCTCGTCGCTGATGCTGGTCCAGGAGAGCAGGCAGTTGGTGTGGGTGGTGGTTGTGGGGGTGGTGGTTGTTGGGGCGGTCATGGCGTTAAAGCTGTCTTGGATGTCAGTGATCTTGCGGTGGAAGAAGGTGGCCAGTGAGTCACACAGGTCTTGCGAGGGTGGGATGTTGTTGGTGTTGGAGCTGGGGTTGGAGAGTTTCTTCACGATGTTGAAGAGCTCTTTGCTGTTTTGGGTGTTGTTATCTAGGGGGTCGTTGAATGAGGCCCTCTTGGCGGCTCTGATGAGTTGATGGTGTCTGCTAGTGGCGTTCTTGTGGGCTGCGTAGCTGTCTGGTGTTCGTTCGCAGAGCCAGTTCTTCTCCAGTTTTCGGCATGTTCGTTTGGTGGCCTGAAGGTCTTCGGTAAACCAGGTGGCTTTCTTGCTGGTGTGGCTGTTGGAGGGTGTCTTGAGCGGGGTGAGGGTGTTGGTGCAGTTGTCGATCCATTGTCTGAGGTTGCGGGCGGCAGTGTCTGAGTCAGTGGCATCGGCGGGTGAGCTCTGGGCAAGGGTGGTGGTTAGCTGTTCTTTTGTGACTTTGCTCCAGGAGCGTTGAGGCATCTGTTGGGTGCAGTGGTGCGTGGTGGGCTTCCTGAAGGTGAAGTGGATGCAGTGGTGGTCAGTCCAGTGGGGTTCGTGGTGTGGTTGAAGGTGATGTGGGGGATTGCGGTGAAGATGGGGTCGAGAGTGTGGCCGAAGCCTGGGTGGGTGTTGTCACGAGCTGTCTGAGTCCGAGGTTGCAGAGGTTATCGATCAGGGTGGGGGAGTTGGTGTCGTTGTTGTTCTCAAGGTGGAAGTTCAGGTCCCCGGGCAGGATGTAGTCCGTGGAGGCGAGGGTGATTGGTGCTGATGAAGTCTGCGATGGAGTCGCTGCACTGTGGTCGGGGTCCGGGTGGTCTGTAGACGAGGGTTCCTCTGAGGGTGGTGTTGGGGTCGGTGTGGATCTGGAAGTGCAGGTGATCTGCAGTGTTGAGGGGGTCGTCGGTGTTGGTCGAGACTCTGAGAGTGATCCTGTGGACGATGGCAATACCTCCTCCAACGCCGTTGGTAGGGTCCCTGCGGGTGATCTTGTAGCCTTCCGGGATGGCTATGGCGATGTTGGGAGCTGAGGTGGGGTTCAGCCAGGTTTCCGTCAGGAAGGTGACATCTGGGGAGGTGGAGTCGAGAAGGTCCTAGAGTTCAACTGTGTGCTCGCGGGTAGAGTGGGTGTTGAGGAGGATGCATTTGAGGTAGTTGGGTTCTTTGGTTGGCGGTTTGGTGGTCCGGATGCTGGTGAAGCTGCAGTTCCAGCAGGTGAAGGGTTCTTGGGTGCGCTTCGGGTGGCCTGGCAGCAGGTGTGTTCTCGTCTGGGGTTGAGTACGTGGAGGGTGCTGGCATCGTAGCAGATCTGGGCGTTGTGGTGTTCGCGGGGCCAGGGGTTCTGGTGCTGGGCGCAGTCCAGGCGCAGACGGGCACATTCGGTGCTCCAGTGGCGCGCCCGCTGAGCGCCTCCGCTGCGCGGCCACGTAGTGGTCACCATAAGAAGAGGAGGTGGGAGGGAGGAGCAGCTGGGAGGGGGGAAGAACGACTGAGCGAATGGGGGGGAGGGAAGCAGGGGACGCAGCGACGGGAGAGTGGGAGAAAGGGACGGCGAGGGAAACAGGGGCAAAAAGGGCACAGAAGTGACCAGGGGAGAAGCGTTCACAGAAACACATAAGCAGAATGCAAAAGTACAACAAGGTGAAAAACGGTCACAGAATGCAATGAGTACAAGAAACAAAGAGCAGTGCAATCATGGGGCATATAAGCAGAGTGCAAAAAGTAAAATGAGGTGAAAAGCGGTTACAGAATACAGTGAATACAAGAACAAAAAGCAGTGAAATCACGGGGCAAACCTACGGCCTCGAACATGCAGCAGCAGCTGGGCTAGGGGCACAGGCACAGTCAGGTGGAGCTGCGCAGCATAGGGAGCGACCCACCTGAGAGCAGGGTCAAGGGTTGCTCTCACTGCCGCGCAGCGGCTGCCAGAAGAAGGGGAGGTGGGAGGGGGGAGCAGCTGGCATGGGGGAAGGACGAATGGGCGAGCAGGGGGGTGGGGCCGCAGGGGACACAGCGCACAGCGGCGGGAGAGTGGGAGAAGGGGACAGCGAGGGAAAACAGAGCCAAAAAGGGCAGAAAAGTGACATGGGGAGAAGTGGTCACAGAAACAGATAAGCAGAGTGCAAATGTACAATGAGGTGAAAAAAAGGTCACAGAATGCAATGAGTAAAAGAAACAAAAAGCAGTGAAATCACAGGCAGATAAGTAGAGTGCAAAAAGTATAGTGCGATGAAAAGTGGTCACAGACTACAATGAATACAAGAACAAAAGCAGTGGAATCACGGGGCAAATCTACTGCCTAGAACACGCAGCAGCAGCTGGGCTAGGAGCAGGGGCACAGTCAGGTGGAGCTGCGCTGCATGGGGAGCGACCTACCTGAGAGCAGGGTTAAGGGTCGCTGTGAGAAGTGCAGAAAGAGGGACCAAGGGTGCAGAAACAGGCAAGAGAGGTACATAAAGAAGGAAGAGGGGTACATAAAGAGGCAAGAGGGGGTGCAGAAAGAAGAAAGTGAGGTGCAGAAAGAGGCAACAGTGGTGTAAAAAAGGCAAGACAGGTGCAGAAACAGGCAAGCTAAGTGTAAAAAAAGGCAAGAGAAGTGTTGAAATAAGCAAAAGAGGTATAGAAAGAAGCCAGAGAAGTGCAAGTGAGGTGCAGAAACAGGCAAGAGGGGTGCAGAACGAGGCAAGAGAAGTGCAGAAAGAAGCAACAGAGGTGCAGAAGGAGGCAAGAGGGGTGCAAAAAGAAAGCAACTAAGCCTGGGAGGAGAACTAAGCTCCGCCCACGGAGTGTGCGGAGATTTGCCTACTCCGTGTTTCGCGGAGAAGGCTTATCTCCACACACTCCGCAGTGGAGCAGAGTTAACCAGCCACACCACTGGAGTCAAGCTAGCCGGGCTGATGAGAGGTGTTACCTCGAAACCGGTCCGGTCCTCGGATGCTTGATTCCGTTCTGGGAAGGACATGGCTTTTGTAGTTCGGACTAGACTGTTCCCATGGGGCACAGGGTCAGAGCTGATTTGCATATTGCCATTGTCTAACCCAGGGTGGTGTGGAGTGCAAAAAAACGATGGATTTGGGTCCAGATCTTTGGACTGGGGTGAATGTGTGACATTGATCCACTTTCTGTCCATCACCTGTTTTGTTTGCAAATTCCGCCCTAAGTGCGCTGGGGATGCCCAGACGTGGGTCCCAGGCACTCCACACCACTGGAGTCAAGCTAGCCGGGCTGATGAGAGGTGTTACCTCGAAACCGGTCCGGTCCTCGGATGCTTGATTCCGTTCTGGGAAGGACATGGCTTTTGTAGTTCGGACTGGACTGTTCCCATGGGGCACAGGGTCAGAGCTGATTTGCATATCGCCATTGTCTAACCCAGGGTGGTGTGGAGTGCAAAAAACCGATGGATTTGGGCCCAGATCTTTGGACTGGGGTGAATGTGTGACATTGATCCACATTCTGTCCATCACCTGTTTTGTTTGCAAATTCCTCCCTAAGTGCGCTGGGGATGCCCAGACGTGGGTCCCAGGCACTCCACACCACTGGAGTCAAGCTAGCCGGGCTGATGAGAGGTGTTACCTCGAAACCGGTCCGGTCCTCGGATGCTTGATTCCGTTCTGGGAAGGACATGGCTTTTGTAGTTCGGACTGGACTGTTCCCATGGGGCACAGGGTCAGAGCTGATTTGCATATCGCCATTGTCTAACCCAGGGTGGTGTGGAGTGCAAAAAAACGATGGATTTGGGCCCAGATCTTTGGACTGGGGTGAATGTGTGACATTGATCCACATTCTGTCCATCACCTGTTTTGTTTGCAAATTCCGCCCTAAGTGCGCTGGGGATGCCCAGACATGGGTCCCAGGCACTACACACCACTGGAGTCAAGCTAGCCGGGCTGATGAGAGGTGTTACCTCGAAACCGGTCCGGTCCTCGGATGCTTGATTCCGTTCTGGGAAGGACATGGCTTTTGTAGTTCGGACTGGACTGTTCCCATGGGGCACAGGGTCAGAGCTGATTTGCATATCGCCATTGTCTAACCCAGGGTGGTGTGGAGTGCAAAAAAACGATGGATTTGGGTCCAGATCTTTGGACTGGGGTGAATGTGTGACATTGATCCACATTCTGTCCATCACCTGTTTTGTTTGCAAATTCCGCCCTAAGTGCGCTGGGGATGCCCAGACGTGGGTCCCAGGCACTCCACACCACTGGAGTCAAGCTAGCCGGGCTGATGAGAGGTGTTACCTCGAAACCGGTCCGGTCCTCGGATGCTTGATTCCGTTCTGGGAAGGACATGGCTTTTGTAGTTCAGACTGGACTGTTCCCATGGGGCACAGGGTCAGAGCTGATTTGCATATCGCCATTGTCTAACCCAGGGTGGTGTGGAGTGCAAAAAACCGATGGATTTGGGCCCAGATCTTTGGACTGGGGTGAATGTGTGACATTGATCCACATTCTGTCCATCACCTGTTTTGTTTGCAAATTCCTCCCTAAGTGCGCTGGGGATGCCCAGACGTGGGTCCCAGGCACTCCACACCACTGGAGTCAAGCTAGCCGGGCTGATGAGAGGTGTTACCTCGAAACCGGTCCGGTCCTCGGATGCTTGATTCCGTTCTGGGAAGGACATGGCTTTTGTAGTTCGGACTGGACTGTTCCCATGGGGCACAGGGTCAGAGCTGATTTGCATATCGCCATTGTCTAACCCAGGGTGGTGTGGAGTGCAAAAAAACGATGGATTTGGGCCCAGATCTTTGGACTGGGGTGAATGTGTGACATTGATCCACATTCTGTCCATCCCCAGTTTTGTTTGCAAATTCCGGGCTAGGGGCAGGGGCACAGTCAGGTGGAGCTGCGCTGCATGGGGAGCGACCTACCTGAGAGCAGGGTTAAGGGTCGCTGTGAGAAGTGCAGAAAGAGGGACCAAGGGTGCAGAAACAGGCAAGAGAGGTACATAAAGAAGGAAGAGGGGTACATAAAGAGGCAAGAGGGGGTGCAGAAAGAAGCAAGTGAGGTGCAGAAAGAGGCAACAGTGGTGTAAAAAAAGGCAAGACAGGTGCAGAAACAGGCAAGCTAAGTGTAAAAAAAGGCAAGAGAAGTGTTGAAATAAGCAAAAGAGGTATAGAAAGAAGCCAGAGAAGTGCAAGTGAGGTACAGAAACAGGCAAGAGGGGTGCAGAACGAGGCAAAAGAAGTGCAGAAAGAAGCAACAGAGGTGCAGAAGGAGGCAAGAGGGGTGCAGAAAGAAAGCAACTAAGCCTGGGAGGAGAACTACGCTCCGCCCACGGAGTGTGCGGAGATTTGCCTATTCCGTGTTTCGCGGAGAAGGCTTATCTCCACACACTCCGCAGTGGAGCAGAGTTAACCAGCCCCCGCCTCCACCCCCCTATTAACCAATAATTCTACAATAATTAAAAGTAAATTAAAAACCACTTACCTGTACTATGGCATCCCCGGGCTCCTCCTCTTTATCACTGTCTGGGTAATCCTTGAGAAAACTGCGCCTGTATGCACGCCCGTGCATGCGCATTTCTCGTGATAGGTTCAGAAAAAGGCAAGAGAAGTGCAGAAAGAGGCAAGAGAGGTACAGAAAGAGGGAAGTGAGGGGCAGAAATTGGCAAGAGCAGTGCAGAAAGAGGCAAGAGAAGTGCAGAAAGAAGCAACAGAGGTGCAGAAGGAGGCAAGGGAACCAAAATAGGAGGCAAAAAAGTTTTAGAAACAGACACAAGAGGTGCAGAAAGAGGATAGAGGTGTGCAAAAAGAGCAAGAGGGTTTCAGAAAGAGGCAAGAGGGGTGCAGAAAGAGGCACAAAAAGCACAGAAAGAAACAACAGAGGTGCAGAAGGAGGCAAGGGAACCAAAATAGGAGGCAAAAAAGTTGTAGAAACAGACACAAGAGGTGCAGAAAGAGGATAGAGGGGTGCAAAAAGAGCAATAGGGTTTCAGAAAGAGGCAAGAGGACTGCAAAAAGAGGCATGAGAGTTGCAGAAAGGGAACAGGGGTGCAGACAGATGCAAGAGAGGTGCAAAAAGAGGGAAGAGGGGTGCAGAAGGAGGCAGAAAGAGGCAAGAGATGTGGCGAAAGAGGGAAGAGGGTACAGAAAGAGGTAAGAGAGGTGCAGAAGAAAGAAGTAAGAGTAGTGCACAAAGAAGCAATAGAGGTACAGAAAGAGGGAAGAGAACTGCAGAAAGATGAAAGATAACTGCAGAAAGAGGAAAGAGGGGTGCAGAAAGAGACAAGGGAGGCACACAAAGAGGGATGAAGGGTGCATAAAGAAGCAAGAGAGGTACAGAAAGAATCAAGAGAGGTGGAGAAAGAAGCAAGAGGGGTGCAGAAAGAAGCACAGGATGTGCAGAAAGAAGCAAGTGAGTTGCAGAAAGAGGCAAGAGAAGTGCGGTAAGAGGCAAGAGAAGAGCAGGAAGAGGCAAGAGATGTGGCAAAAGAGGGACGAGGGTACAGAAAGAAGTAAGAGAGGTGCAGAAGAAAGAAGCAAGGGAAGTGCAGAAAGAAGCAACAGATGTGCAGAAAGAGGCAAAAGGGGCATAGAAAGAAGCAAGAGAGGTGCAGAAAGAAACAAGGGGAATGCAGAAAGAAGCAAGAGAGGAGCAGAAAGAGGCAAGAGAGGTGCAGAAGATTGAAGCAAGAGAGGTGCAGAAATAACCAAGAAAGGTGTAGAAAGAAGGAAAGTGCAAAAAGCGGAAGAGGTGTGCAGAAAAAGAAAGAAAGTTGCACAAAGAAGCAAGAGAAATGCAAAAAATGGCAAGAGAGACACAGAAAGAAGCAGGAGTGGTTTGCACACTATTAGTACTAATTTAACACCCACATTTAGCAATGAGTAACAGGTGAGAATTCCAAGTTTGCAAAGGGCCTTCCACCATGCTGTAACACTTGTCGCTGAATTTTTGGTAACGCTTGAGCTGTTTTAGCTAGAAAGAACGTTTTTTTTGTTCAAATCTGCAGATTATGCAGCAGACGATGAATTATGTGGCAAAATGTCTAATTATGCGAAAATCGGTGCAGCCAAACAGTCACATAATTCCATTGGCCCTGCTCATACCTGCGACTATGTCCAGAAGTGCTCCTCAGTGGTTCCTTCTTTTTTTGTTTCATTAAGTTTTAGTTTGGCTTCTATAGAAATGAGGAAGACTAAATCTGAAGTTATCACTCCACAACACAGACTACCATACCACATAATTACTTTCCATAACACGTAACCCACTCCACATAATTCCTATACACTAAATACCACATACTTTATATCCATAGAATTTCACTGCACAACATACCACATAATTCCACTACACACAACGTACATCCAAGCCACTCCAAAAAACATTTGTAAAACACTTTTACATTTACAACGCCAATAGCCCTAACTTTTGCAAATGCTAGACCTATTACATTGCAAATGCTTCTTTATCTTTATCTGGAGAAGTGTGGCTCACGGTGTAGAGCAGGCAGACCCGGAAGCTGAGGTCAGACCCGGGACCAGGGTTCAATTCCCGACGCGGCAGGGTCTTGAGCTCAAATGTCCACGGACTCGATAATTCTCGCTTCGGTGCCTGCTCTGATCATGGGTTCTCACTCGGCAACTCTGGGCATTAAGCTTGCTTAATCTCCACAACGGCCCCCCTGCGGCGGGATGCCTGGCTTTCACCTTGGGGATGAAGCCAGGACGGGTTCCCAAGGCAAGCGCCGGGAAACCTCCGGGTAGCTGTGCGCTCAATAAATGCAATAATAATAATAATAATAATAATAATAATAGTAGTCGCGTTCACATCATGGTGGAGAAAGGGGGTTGGGCCTCCAACCAGCGCTCAGGCATTCCACTGCATTGCACTTAGAGGAGGATCAGGAGGGCTTCTTGGCCCCCAAAGTACCTCAGCAGTAAAGTAGACTTCATCCCCCAACCAGTAGTGTGCCAGGAGGTACATTTGCAGAGTGGTGGATAAATAGGGCGTGGCCTCCAAAGACCTCTTAGCAATCCCACTGTGTTGGACTTACTGGTGGTAACAGGAGGGGTAGTTGGTCCCCAAAGACATCCTTGGGGGCCAACTACCCCTCCTATTACCTCCAGTAAGTCCCACATAGGAGGATTGCTAAATTCCCACAGCAGGCCACAACCCCTTTTTCCCACCACTATGCAAAATCGCTACCTGGTGCACTCTTGGATGGAGATTTACAGTCCAGTTCACTGCTGGGAGTCCTTAGGGGACAATTAGCCTACCTCCTTGTACCTCAAGCAAGCCTCACACAGTGGTATTACTGAGAGTTGGACACAGGCCACACTTCCTTTCTCCATCACCCTGCAAACACACCTCCTGGCACGCTCTTGATTGGAGGATGAAGTCCTCTTGCCTCCTGATGGTCCCTGGGGCCAACTAGCCCTCCTGTTATCTCTAGTAAGCCCCAGACAGCTGGATTGCTGAGAGTGGTAAGAGGCCACACCCCCTTTATACACCACTCTGCAAACGCACCTCCTGGCGCACTGCTGCTTGGGGATAAAGTCCACTTTAGTCCTGAGGTCCTCAGGACACAAGAGAACCTCATCACCCCACCAGCAGTGCGCCAGGAAGTGCGTTTGCAGAGTGGTGTAAAAAGGGGTGTGGCCTTGGACCACCTGTAAGCAATCCGACTGTGAGGGGCTTACTGGAGGTACCTGGTGGGCTAATTGACCCCTAAGGACCCTTAGGATTCAAGGGGACCTAATCCCCCAAACCAGAACGCCCCAGGAGGTGTGTTGGCAGTGTGGTGCAGGGAGGGGGTGGGGCCTCCAGTGAGATGCCAGCTTTTCTTTTCTCTATTCTTTTTGGAAGGGGGGCTGTGTGTCCCCCTTCCCTTAAGACTTTTTGGGCCCTGGGGACCCCATCCCCCAGAGCTTGGGGACCCTATCCCCCAGGGCATGAGCAATTTAAAAAATAAAACAAAAAATAATGGGAATGGGCCACACAAGGCCGATTTTAGCCCCCGGGTCCCCATCCCCCGGGGCATGGCCACTTCTATTTTTTGTTGTTGTTTTCATACCTACATTTAAAGGAGGGGTCACACGGCCCCCTCCTGAGGCTATATTCAGCCCGGGACCCCATCGCCTGGGGCTTTGCTGCTTTTTATTTTATTTTATGGGAGGTGGGCCACAAGGCCCCCCTTTCCTGCACCACTTTTGGCACCAGGGACCCCATCCCTCAATGCCTGGCCTCACCATGGGGACCACGGGGGCAACCCCAATGCCCCCCGGGGTGCCAGCCAGCTCCCACCTTCTGCAGGAGACAGCATTGCTTTTGGACAAAGGGAGCTGCTAATATGCAGCCACCTTTACCCAAAAGCAATTCGGCTTTTCTTCATGGAAGCTAGAGCAGGTTTCCTGCTCTCGCTTCCATGGAGCAAAGCATTGTTTGCTATGGCAGGGTGGGAGCAGTGCTCCCGCACTGCAATGTCCCTGGGGTCACTACCTTTGGGACATTGCTGGAGCCGGCCCTGGGTGTGGCAGTCCCCAGGGTGAAGGAGGGCTCCCAGAGGGAGCCGCACAGCCCCATTCCTTCCTGTGTAAAGCCCCGGGAGGTGGTGGTCCCTGGAGCACTGTTGAGGGGCTTGAGCTCCCCCACACCATAGATTTTAAAGGTAGCGCAGGGAGGTGGCAGTCCCCGGGGCTGCACATTATTAACAAAGCCCCAGGAAGGTGGTGGTCGCCGGGGCTACAGGGTCCCAGTGGGCCCCCACTACATAATTATGTATTGCCCCAGGGATCTGGCCCACCAAGATGCTTAAAACAAACAAAGCACAGGAGCCTGCACTTCATTTTTAAAAAACAATTTCTGCCGCATTTGCGGACCCTATGCGAATCCCTCTGAAAATATTTTTTGAAAAGTATACCCTTTCAGGCATAGAATGATGCATAAATTATGCACAAAAAAAATAAGTAGAGAACTCTTTTTTTTTTCTTCTTTTTTTTTCAAAATGTCCTCATAAATGCCACCAGAAAATGTCAACTCTAGATGGGCTTACTCCAGGCCACTGGCAAAAACCAACTTTTCCCGCCCTGAAGTTTGATGATAGCCGACGGAGGTTGCCCAGAGGTAGGTCGTTTCCAATCCAATTCCCGTTCACGATGTTACTTGCCACTTTGGGAGGACAGTCACAGGACCACTTAACCTCTGGCATAATCATTGGACTCATTTAGTATTATTTATCACACCATGCCTTTAATGCAGACCAGATCTTAATGGTATTTTCCCCGCCACACAGCATGTCTAGACGACTCACCGCCATGATGTTTCTTAAACAGTCTGCGAATTTAGGGGGATTTACCGACTTCCACTCCTTGCAAATCTCCCTCCTAGCAATGACAATTACGTAAAAGATGAACTGTGAGGTACTGTTTCTTATATCATAGTGGTAATAACACAACCTCCTGTAAGAACCCACACACCTGTCTCCAATAGCTAGCGATTTCAGGGCATTCAACAAACATATGCCCGTCGTCTGCTGCTGGAAACCTACATCTTGGACAGGAATATTCTTCTGTTGAAATCTTAGAAAGTTCCGTTGGAGTCCAGTAGGCCCTATATGCCGTGAACAGGTGGTTTCTTCTCAGGTTAGATGGTTTTATGATTTTTTGAGAAAGTGTGAAAGAGTCCGTCCAAACCTTCAGCAATTCCCCTGGGATCTGAACTGTGGAATTATCCCATAGCTTAATGGTTTCAGCCTCTAGATTGTCTTTAGCTCCCACCAGTATGTGGTACCATAATGCAACCTCCCCCTTCCATCCTCTCCCCCTGCTGATAGATTCCAAAATAGGGCTCTCCTCTTCATTGGCCCAACACTGTCTCCCCCACCAGGAAGATAGCTGGTAGAATTTAAATCTTGTGATGGAGCCTTCTGTTAGGTTTGATAGGGATTCCCAACTTAGTAATGTCAAATTATTACACAGATCCCTCCATTTCATAAGGCCTGCTGTTCTCAATGGGAGGGCCAGCCGGTCTAGTAAGCAGTCTGGTGTGCCAGGTGAATCCCATATTGGGGCCTGAGAGTGGTAGTAGGGAATGTCCAAGATTCTTCGTATTGATTGCCAGATAGATAGGGCTGTCCGTAGGAGCTTCAGACAAACCTTTTTAAAAAAACTTCTGATCTCCAAACTTATAGAGAAAAAAGTCTAGGCCATGTGGCAGGTCTGATAGCATAGCCTGAAAAATTCTACCATAAGAAGAAGAGTCCAACTTATTTGCCAGGAGTCTAAAGTTTTTAAACTGAAAAGCATAACAATAAAAAAGTAAATCAGGGAGAGCCAATCCACCCAGTTTCAGTCCCCTTCTCAATTTCCTCCAGGCAATCCTGGGGGACTTGGTAGCCCAGATGAAAGAGCCAATCCTCCCTTGAAGATTAGAGATATTCTTTTTATTAAAGTTTAAGGGGGTGGAATTGAATAGGAAGGTGATTTTTGGCAAAATTATCATCTTGACTAGGTTCACTCTACCATAGATGTTAAGAGGTAGAGTGTTCCATCTAGTCAAGAGCTTCCTAACTTCATTTACCACCGTTAGCCAACTCATTTTTGAGACTTCTTCTAAGTTATGAGTAAGATAAATCCCCTGGTATCTAATTTTTAATTTTGCTTCTTGTATCGGGATAGGGTTGTTCCAGCTCATGATGTCCGTTTTATCTTTATTAATTCTGTACCCCGACACTGTGCCAAAATCTTCGGCCAATTCAAATAACCTAGGGATAGCCTCAACTGGGTTCGATGTATAAAGAAGAAGGTCATCGGCATAAAGTGCCGTCTTAAGCACCAAGTCTCCCATTATAAATGGTGTGATTACTGGATCTTGTCTCAAGGAGCAAACGAAGGGCTCAATATCAATATCAAAAAGGAGGGGGGACAGGGGGCAACCCTGCCTCGTTCCCCTTGAGATGTTAAACCATTCAGTCAGACTGCCGTTGACCAATACTTTGGCTCGGGGACCCCTGTATAGTGTCTCAATCCCTTTGATAAATACATCTGGAAAGCCAAACTTTGCCATGGCCTTCCATAAGAATTAAGAAGTTAACTTGATCGAACGCTTTTGCTGCGTCAATCGCAACAATGGCAAGCGGCAGCCCCCTCTCAGTTGCTATGTCTATTGCTCCTATAACTTGGAAGGGGAGTTCGTTCAGTTGGCGGCCTGGTATGAACCCCCTCTGATCCCGGTGAATTATAGACTTAATTATTTTTGCCAGCCTAGATGTAAGTATGCCGGAGTATATTTTCGAGTCTGAATTAAGGAGAGAAATGGGTTGATATGACTATTTTTGGGGGGTCTTTATTGGGTTTTGCTATCAAGGAAATTGTGGCTTCTGACCAGGAGGCTAGAGTGTGCTCCCCCTGCAAAAATATTTTGTTAAAGAGTCTCAATAGCGGGGCTAGGACTTCTTCTAGATTATCTTTATACACCTCAGTCGGCAATCCGTCAGGACCAGAGGCCTTGTTCCTGAACTCTGGGTTGTTCACAAGTTTAGGTGGAAAGCAGCTCCAGTATAGAGCACTGTCAACACCAGCGACACTCTAAATTTGTTCACCTCAAATGTCTGCTTTTCTATCAAAGTAGGATGAGTGCAGCGCCATTCTCGCTAAGATAAAAAGAGATGAAGAATGTTACCATTTTCACATCAGAGTCTTTAAGCATAGGATTAGCACAGTGCTATCCTTGCCGTGCTGTAAAATGGCCAAAGCTTTTTTCCACTCCAGGTACAGTATTACAGCTTTGGACAGGGGTTGCTTTTATTCATTTCACGTTGGCTTGGATGGTATTTTAACAACTCAAAGCTGAAATACTGTGCCTGGAGTGGTAAAAGGCTTTGGCCATTTTACAGCTCGGCAAGGATAGCTGTGTGCTAATCCTATGCTTAAAGAATTTGCTGTGAAAATAGTAAAAGACTTTGTCTCTTTCTATCTCGGTGTGGATGGCATTGTGCTAATCCTACGTTTAAAGACTTTGATAGAGGGGCGTGGCTTGGCGTTCACGGAACACGGCGGTGCCCGGGTGAGCGCTCCGTCGGCGGGTCCTGGAGCCCGCTGTTCGCGCTGATATCCAACTTCGCAGGAGGCTGTCTGAGGCATTGGAAGATGGCGAGACCGATGTAAGTTCGTTACTGCTGACTGCCGGTTGCAGCCGCCATCTTGCTTTCTGCCGCGGAATGCGCGCGAAGCTATCTACATCCTCACCTCTATTCAGATGATTACTTCTCCTCCTCCAGGTTTATTATAGTGGAATGTCTTTCTATTTGCAACATTTCAAATATACAGTTGGAATCCCTCCTCTTTTGGGCACCGTTGCTTGAGTTTTGAGAGTCACAGCTTCCTCACATATGTGGCAGCCATCTTGGGCTTCTCCCCAGCTTTACCTCACTACTTCAAAACGACGCTCCTCCTGATGGTGCTGATGGCCTGGTGAAGCTTTTCTTCTTTATTTTTTCAAAAAAACAAAAACAAAGGCGCATTTGGTATTTATTACTGGCAATTTACCTTCTGAAGTCCTAGCTAGGCTTTGGATTCCCAGTATATTTGTCTGGTTTCAGAAATGGAATTCCATCTGCTTGTCTTCTTCACTTAGCAGGTTTTCTACACCTTTGCTTCTCACAATTTTTACAGTGGTTGTCTTATCAATTGGTGTTCACGCCCTTGGAACTATATTTTTGCTTATGCTTGTACTAAAAGGAACCTTTTGATACTTGATTCCTATGGCCAGAAACAGAGGTCATATTACATCTCAAAATTCAAAGCATAATTACATCAAGAATTCTAAGCTATTCTCCGCTCTTGCCCAACTTGAGTCCTCAAATCCGTCATCTTCTCAAGACATACAGCCCGAGATGGAGTCGTCGCTGCCAACTCTAGGAAAAACTACTACCAAACGGATGAAAAAGACCCTTCTTCGCCACCTAAGCCAGTGTCGTCAGTTTCCATGGAGCTTTTGCTAGAGGAAATAAAGGCTCTCCGTCCATTTATGGAGGAAATGAGCACTAAGATACAGGTTATGACAGACAATTGGCAACAAATGGACATCAGGGTCAAGTCAGTGGATCATAGTGTCGCATCTTTTCAAGAAACAACGACCAAGGTTTCCCACTTGAATTCGCAGATTACTTCCATTCAGAAACAGGTGGAAGAGTTGGAAAATCGCAATCGACGTAATTACCTGCGTATCTACTGCCTGGTGGAAGGTTGTGAGGAGAGTGACCCGGTTACCTTATTCAAAACCTTCTTACCTAAACTTCTACATCTTTCAGATGACACGGTGCTCAACATTCAACGCGCTCACAGTCATGGGCGTATTCCTTCCTCAGCCTCCACTTCGTCACGACGGAGAGGGGTCATCATATATTTCCTGGAGTACGTATTAAAAGTTCTGTTAGCGGCTACAGCTTCCCCCCGGCTTATTTGGTCGGGGTCCTCTTTAATTTTTGCGCAAGATTACACTAAGGCCACAGCAAATCGACATAAGGCTTTCCTGGATATGAGAGCGGATCTTCGATCTATTGGTGCCCAATATGGACTCTTCCATCCATGTCTCTTCAAGGTCAGCTATAATAACAAAACAACGACGTATGAAGATCCTGTATGCCTTCGAAACTTCATGAACTCTTACAAAACGGTGGATATGGACTTGTCTGGTCCTTCCTCTTCTTCCTTCCCTCCTTGAATGTTTTGTATTTCAAGTGTATTTTCTTAGCATTTTTCCTTATGTCCTGTTTACCGAGTTGATATATATTCATGGTTTTGAATGCGATACAGTTGTGTTTTCCCCACTTTACCCTTTATGCCTGTAACATTTTTGAATTGTTGATTTTTCTGTTTTGTTTTTTAGTCCTTTTCTTACTCCTTGTCTACCCTCCTGTTTTTGTAGATTGTGAACAGCGTTCCGGGATGTTCCTGGGGCTGCGCGCCTCGCTGACCCTACAGGTTCCTCCTGCTCCATGTGGCTCCACTCTCCCTCCCTTCTCTTGTTCCTGGTTTCGTTCCTGGTTGTGTTCCCGGTTGTTCGCCTTCGCCCTACCCTTTTATGTAGGTATGCTTTTCCTCCATTGTCTTATATTGTTGACTTTTCATGGTTCCACCCTTCCCTCCCTCCTATTCTGATCCTACTCCTGACCGTTTTTCATCGCCTCCCATCGTCTGTAAGTATGTCCTTATCTCCATTGTTTTATCTCTTGCTTACCCTCTTCCCTTTCTCAACCTATTCTACTTCTCTTTCAATCAGGTGTCATTTATTGTTCTATTCTTTTTTCTCCTTAAAAGCTCTACTTATTTACAGACTATTCTTTGCATTGTAGATATGGCTCTTTGCCTTCTTACCTTTTTTCTCATTTCACACAAACTTTTCTTCCTCTTCTCTGCCTTTCATACTTTCTCTCATTACTTGATCTTTTTTTATTAAATACTCTGTTTCTTTTATACTACTTCTTTTTTTTCTTCTATTATTAACTCCTGGTTTCATTTCTCTTAAGGCGTTTTCTTATAATTTAATTTCCATTTATTGTCACACTTTTCATTACCTCTGATGTCAGTACGTATTGTTTCATGGAAATTTAAAGGTCTCAATTCTCCAATCAAAAGGCAGCAAATTCTAAATCACCTTGCCAAGTTAAATGTAGATTTTGCGTTTCTGCAAGAAACTCATTTGTCAGAAGTTGAAGCGGTCAAGCTTAAAAGAGGATGGATGGGTGAGGTCTTTTTTGCTCCGGGTGATGGTAAACGCAATGGTGTGGTTATTTTAGTTCGTAAATCTGTTTCTTATTCCTTATTGGCTTCAGAAACAGACTCTGATGGTAGATGGTTGTACGTCAAACTTACCTTAAGGGGTGTTCCACTCTCTCTTTTAAATGTTTACACTCCCACAGGAGGTGAGCCTACCTTTTGGCATGAGATGGTCATTCGTATCACCAAATTAATTGATGATAACTTTATCATGGCAGGGGATTGCAATCAACCTCTTGATCCCTTTTTGGACAGACATTCCAAAGTTTCTTTTTTCCCTAACAAACCTCATAAACTCTTTGCTCAAGCTATTTCTCAACATGAACTTGTTGACACTTGGTGGTTGTGCAACCCGACAACTAAAGAGTTTACTTTTTACTCCCCTTCTCACCATTCCCATTCACGTATTGATTATATTTTTGTATCCCATCACATCTCCCAGACCCTCACTCATGCAGAAATTGGTCCCATTTTGTTATCCGACCATGCTCCCGTCTTGCTTAATGTTGATATCTTGCCTAACCTTACTGGACCTAAGAGGTGGCGTTTTAATAATACCTTACTCTTAGACCCCAAATTCATTGCTTCTTTTATTGATTTCTTTAATGAATTTAATGAATTTTTTGATATTAATGATTACTCTTCCTGCTTCTTTTGCCCGTAAGTACTTTATACTTAAAGAGCCGGTTTTCTCCACTTACACTCGTCTCTTACATCCCCATACTAACCCTATCACTCCTAGCCCAACCTCACAACTCCACTCCTTATTATGCACCTCATACAAAGCCTCTACCATTTACAAATTTCTTCATACAACTTCCTCACCTAGGCCCAAATCTAAGGTAAAGGAACAATGGGAAAGTGACTTTGCTACCTCCTGGCCTGCTTCTTTGTGGGACAAATTGTGGACTAAACTTCGCAAATCTTCTAGAGCTGCCACTTTCATTCAGAAACTTTTCTTTATTTATAATTGACTTCTTTTCACACCGCACATGTTAAGCAACAGATTCTCTTCAGTCTCTGATCTTTGTTTGTCCTGTTCATCACCAAATGCAACTTTATTTCACATGTTATTCTCTTGTAATATCATTCATATGTTTTGGAAACAAATTTGGTCCCAAATTAATGATATCTTTCACACTCAAATCCCTTTTTCTTTTACTCATATTTTTTTGGGTAGTCTTTCTCCCTGTTGGGACCTCACTACACTAAATACTCAGATTATTGACTTACTTATAGCTGTCGCCTTTAACAGATTACTGCTAATTGGAAAAACTTTGCAAATATCTCATTTAGAGCATGGTGGTATAATGTTTGTCATAATCATAGACTGGACACTGCCTTTATTTACCCTCCTCATATGGCAACGAAACGCAGCAATTTATGGCTTCCTGTAACGTTATACCTGGATATTTGTGCTAAACGTTCATTTCCTTTAAATCCCTTCCAGCAAGAAGTATCTAAACCCCCTTGATTGATCTTAACGCTCCTCTATATCCTTTTTATCATTTTTTATTATTGCTTATTTTAATGCCTTTCTGTTGTTTAGCCTCTTTTGTTTTTTCAAGAGCCAATCTAATTGTTATCATTGATGCAATGCTTTATATGCATATTATTGCTTTATTTTATCTTACTCTTGTTTACTGTGTTGACACCTTTTCTTGTTTAATAAAATTATTTTTGAACTTAATAAATATGTTCAGACACTAAAGACTTTGATAGAAAAGCAGACATTTGAGGTGAGCAAATTTAGGGTGTCGCTGCTGTTGAGAGTGCTTGATATCCTGGAGCTGCTTTCAACCTAAACTTGAGCATTACCCTGAGTTTTCTTTTTTAGCATTTGTGTGTATGTAATGTAATGTAAAGGAACATTTTTATATCGCACCTATGACTCCAAGGAGCATCTTGGTGCTGAAAATCAGAAACAGATGAAAAGGCTGGTCAAACTGCTCTTATCGGTGGGGTCCGACACTCATACTAACGCTTTGCACGTGTGTCCGTAAGACTATGTATCCAGGTCTTAAGTGATTTTCTTAACCGAGTTTCAGAGGGGATTTGACGTAGTTGGGAGGGCAGTTTATTCCAGGCCCTGGACCCAATCACTGCCAAGGATTTCCCTCCCTTAGTGACAAGTCTAAACTTGGGGTTGGTTAGCAGGTTTGCGTTTGAGGATCTGAGGTTACGCGATGGGCAATAGCTCCTAAAACCTTCCTGAAGATATTTGGAGCCTTGGGAATGAAAGGCCCTAAAAGTGATGACTAATACTTTAAACAAGATGTGCTTGTGTATTGGTAACCAATGAAGGGCATCTAGCGCTGCCGAGGCAGAGGACTTCCTGGGCCATCTAAGCACTAGGCGGGCGGCTGCATGCTGGACCATATGCAGCCTGTGTAGGGCCGCTTTATTCGAGCCCGCATACAGGCTGTTGCAGTAGTCCAATCTCGATGTTATCTGTGCAACCACCACCGTTGTGTGGCTGCTAGTGGGAGTAGATCAACAAATGTTCTCAGTCCTTTTATGATGTTAAAGCAGGTGCCTGCCACAGCCAACGCCTGTTGTGTAAACGAAAAAGTGTCATCAAACTTAATTCCCAAGTTGCGGGCAACACTAATTGTATTAGGGGGCGCTTCTGCATCCTCAGGCCACCACTGTTTAGGGAAAAACAAATGTTGTTGTCCAAACGGCAGGATTTCTGTTTTACCTGAATTACATTTCAGGTGAATGTTTCTCATCCGTTTGAAGGTGGCTGAGAGACAGTTCTAAAGGTTTTCTTCTGCACCCATCACGTCATTGTCCAGGACTAGGATCAGCTGTGTGTCGTCCGCATAAGAAATGG
This sequence comes from Lissotriton vulgaris, assembly GCF_964263255.1. Lineage (NCBI taxonomy): Eukaryota > Metazoa > Chordata > Amphibia > Caudata > Salamandridae > Lissotriton > Lissotriton vulgaris. The sequence continues at coordinate 1,647,353,142 of NC_141685.1, forward strand.
TATTGATCTTAAAGGATGAAATTAATTTGATCAGGGGGACCATATAAATATGAAAAAGTGTTGGGCTCAGACTAAAGCCCTGAGGCACCCCTGTCGTCAAAGCTTTTTCTTCTGAGCAGAACTGTCCTAGGGTCATCACTTGCCGTCTATGTTTCAGAAAATTCTTCATCCACTCCAATACGACTCCTGCTATGCCAGATATTGGTAGGCGGTCTATAAGAATAGCATGTGAAACCGTATCAAAGGCCGCAGATAAATCTAATAAAATCAGGACAGCCTTCTTGCCCTGATCCATGGCGGCCCGTAGGGTTTTCACCGTGAACAGGAGGGCGGACTCTGTCTAGTGCTGGGCTCTAAAACCCGATTGATTGGTATGTAAGATGGTATTGGCCTCTAGAAACGTGGTGTGCTGCCTGTTGACAAATATTTCCACTAGCTTACATAGTCCCGGGAGCAATGAAATAGCCGTAGATTCGAGAGGATTGTCGGGTCTGCTAGTTGTTTTTTCTGGAGCGGTTTCACTGCTGCGAGCTTCCATTCCATCGGAATCTCGGCGGAGGAAAGTGAGGAAATGATGATACTATTAATAATGGGGTTAGCCGTATCCACTATAGCTTGTAAAAGCATAGGGGTCAGGGATCAAAAGGAGAGCCCAATTTAATAGATAATATGGCCTGGCGGGTTTCCTCCAGACTGATAGGACAGAAAGTCCTCATACAGGCAATATTTACATCTTCCAAGGGCCCCCTCATCAGGGATAGATGAAACTAGATGGGGGAAATCTTTGGTAAGGGCTAGTACCTTTTGTTCAAAAAGTCGGCTATGGTGTTGCAGAGAGTCTGAGAGGGTGGAATTTCCTGCGTCAATATTTTGGGGTTCCTAAAAACATTTACGATCCTAAAAATCTCTTTCTGTTTATTTTTGGTAGTTTTGATGGCTTCCGTATAAAAATCAGTTTTCGCGAGTTTAAACCTGTGAAGTCTGCCCGCTCACTTAGTTCACAAATCCAGTCCCCAAAACATTTATTGTCTATTATAGTGTGGCCCGTCATTGTAGGTTTACTTTCATTGGCTCTCATCGGAAGATCAGGGTGCTCTGTGATCTTTTTCCAGAAGGGCTTGCCCAACCGACCAGTTTTCGCAAAGCTTTTACCTGTAGCCCTACATTCAACTGACAGATTAAAAGGGATGAATTTGTGGTCTGACCATGTTTGCATGAGCGGGGGTTTTACTTCAAGCGTGTCTAAGTTAGAACAGATACAGTCCAGGATATGGCCAACTCTGTGTGTAGAATCCAGAGTGAGTAGTGTTAGTCCGAGCACATTCATCATATCCCTAAAACAGACTACCCCTGGGTCTGTGGTTGAGTCCAAGTGGAGATTTAGATCGCATAAAAGCGTAAACTTGGAGAACCTGAGCGTAAGGTTACTGAGCACCTCCCCAATGCTCTCCAAAAACTCATTTTGCTGACCTGGCGGGCGATAAACTAATGCTCCTGCAAAGTTGAAGGACTCATGAACCTGTAGGCAGAAACACATACTTTCTGCCCCTTTGATATCCAAAAGTTCATTTATAGTGCATTTCATAGAGTCTTTGTAGATAATTGCGAGGCCCCCACCACGTTGTTCCAGTCTGTACACCCTTTGGATTAGATAGCCTGCGATAGGGCGTGCACAATATCAGGATTGCACCAGACCTTCAACCATGTCTCAGTAATAAAGAGACAATCAAGTTCCCTCTCTATTATTAAGTCAAAAATGTGCAACCCATTTTTGCACATTGATCTGGCGTTTATGAGTCCCCCACGTAGGCCTTTAGACCGGCTTTTTCCCTTTGATACTTGTTTGGGGTCCAGGACTGCTTTACAGTGGTAGCAACTAATCGGTCCCACCCACGTACCCACGTCCAGGGCCTGATGGCATGATTTGGGCTGTTTGTCTAGAGATAATATAAAGTCTCTGGTCAGATGTTGTATTGGGTGCAATGGGGCAGCATGTCCGGCCCTCAGCCCGGCCGCGACGCAGACGGGCTCGCCCCTGGCGCACCAGCCCCATGTGAGCTTTAAATAAGAGGCTGAGACCGGTCCTAGTGCAAACACTAGACCATCACCTCCTCCAAGATGGCCTTTTCCAATGTGCCCCCGGAAGTGAGTTTCCTTCACTCCCTGTGTGCCGCGCTATCTGCCTCCCTCCACGCAAACAGCACAAGCTGCGGTGGACCGGGGAGAGAAGCGGTGCCCAAGACAGTAAGTTCCTCAGAAATAATAAGGTTATAATGGGCCTGATAACTTAAGCTATAAGGATTAAAAATACAAGTACTGTGCAGAATCGTCAGTCATTCAGCAAACAGTCACAACAGCGATTTTAGAAGTACAATTGTACAAGCCAGCGCTTCAGCAGCGTGTCAGGAACTTCTAAGGCAGTAATACTGCAGCACGTCGGCTTCGCACCCACTAAATAGGAGGCTGAGACGGGTCCTAGTGCAAACACTAGACCGTCACCTCCTCCAAGATGGTCTCCTCCAATGTGCCCCCGGAAGTGAGTATCCTTCACTCCCTGTGTACAGCGCTATCTGCCTCCCTCAACGCAAACAGCACAAGCTGCGGTGGACCGGGGAGAGAAGCGGTGCCCAAGACAGTAAGTTCCCCAGAAATAATAAGGTTATAATGTGCCTGATAACTTAATCTATAAGGATTAAAAATACAAGTACTGTGCAGAATCGTCAGTCATTCGGCAAACAGTCACAACGGCAATTTTAAAAGTACAATTGTACAAGCCAGCGCTTCAGTATCGTGTCAGGAACTTCTAAGGCAGTAATATGTGTGTGTGTGTGTGTGCGTGGGTGTGTGTGTGTGCGTGAGTGTGTGTAAATCCACCGCCCATTATCCAATAATACACAAAGGACCAGGCACAGAAACCATTAAATCTCCAAGGGCCAGATTTACAAGCCCCTTGCGCCTCTTTTGCGCCACCGTTGCGTCACTTTTGTGACACAGCGGTGGCGCAAAAGATGCGCCATTGTGCGGACTATTTACAATGTGACGCATCTGGGAGATGCGTCACGTTGTAAAGGCCTGCGCCTTAAGGAGGCGTTAAGGTGCGGGGGGCGTTCCGGCGCAGGAACACCTCCTAAAAGTGGCTGAGTTAAATCTACAAGATTTCACTCAGTCACTTTTAGGCCAATGCTACGTCAAAACCCTATGCCTGCTTGAAGCAGGCGTAAGGCTTTACGCATCATTAGTAGAATGGGCCCAGGAGCATTGCTGGAGCTGCGTCGAGCATGCAACGCAACTCCAGCAATGCGACACCTTTACGGCACAGATGCCTGATGCATCTGTGCCGTTTTTGCCCCATGGTGCGTCGCATTGAAAATGCGGCGCATCATGGGTGGCGGAGGTATGGCGCACAATTACTGGCGCACGCCTGCTAATTTGCAGGGATGCACCAGTAATTGTAAATATGCCCCCAACTCTTTATTCAGCATGAAACATACATCATTACGTGTTTCAGTCACACAGTGAGCTTGCCATCATGAATGTCTTCAAATACTGTTCACATGTTAGTTACAACAACGAAAGACTCCGACTTTTAGTCTTTGTACTCTTGCATTTTCGATACTCAGGAAAACTAACATTAGTTTCATGTATCTGTACAATGATTGTAAAGAATATGATTTGTACTTGGAATGTATATGAGTGAAATAATATCATAAAACTAAATTTTAGGAATAAATTCAAGAAATAAATCCAAGTTCATATCCGCCTAAATGCAACATTGCTAAACATGAATCAATTAATTGTTGATTAAGTCACACATCTATGTTATCGATGCACCCTGTTCACCGTGCAAAATATTTAAATATCTAAAAATGTACATTACTACGACGAATTGGAACTGTACCACAGCATGGTGAGGTATTTTCATTTTCCCACTGGTTTTAAAGCTCTTTCAGGATGTTCAAACCTGTGATTGCTCTCTGCCAACGATTAAGCATAATTTTACCCATATTGGCATTATATTGTATTGCTGGCATTATTGAGCGGTTACAGTTCAGCCTCTGGGGGCAATTGATATTGGACTATCTTGGTTTACAGAGTAAATCCAATTAATTCTATATTCTCTGCATATTGTCAGGTGATAACATTCATATGAACATAAAGCACCAAATTCAAATGAAAATTTTAAAACCACTGAATCAAATATTGCCATACTGTACCATCTATCACCATTCATGTTTGCAAATTAACACTCTGTGGACGAAGGCATACAAAAATTAATTGTTGCATGATTCTTAGGTTGATTTTTTTATGTTTTACATAAATTGACGTATGCTCTATTTTACACAATCAAATACTCAATGTTTCAGTCACTGGGATAATTACAATACTTTTCTCTCCATCAGTTGGGGTATTTAAGATTCCATTATCCATTGTAGCATTTGACATCAATTGTATAAAAATGTAGCTTTATCAGGGAGGTTACTTAGTCAGCTAAATTAAAGAAACTAATATAATTGCTCATCAGCATTTAACCCGTTTGAGAATTTAATATCCAGGTTGACAATGTATTCACACACTAATTATCTTAATAACCTATCCCGGTTACCGCCCCTCGCAGAACTCAGCACAGCACAAACCACATAATACGATTGGTGCCCAGAGTCATTGTTGTACAAGTCGTGACTATGTTTGGCCACGGGATACTGCCAGTCCTTATTCTTTACTGCTCTCAAATGTTGTGAAAAATGAACTGCCTAAATATAGCATGCCACACTTGCGAGACAAAACATATACTGCAAAATCTGTCTTGCGGTTGAATCATCCCTTTATCTTGCAGATGTGGAATGAATGTTGTTGTGTACTCACCAGTATTCACCCCTTAGACACAGGCTTTACACCTATGACATCTACGTCAACCACATTCCCTGTTTAACCACCTCCGGACTACTGCGCATCAATGCATCTCTCTCATGGAGAATGGTCTTCTATATGTTATCTGTGGAAATTTGGGAATAATACGTCCCGAAATAGGGTTCCCTTTAATCAAGTGTCAATGGTGTTGAATGATCTTCCTCAGTTGCTCTTCCTGTTTACTGAAGGTAGTTATAAGCCTGATTGTCTGTTTATCTACCTTCTGTTGTCTGTTAGGGAAGAGTAATGATTCCCTACTTTTGGCTTGTACCTCGACTATTGCTGTGGAGAGAGATTCCTCAGAGTGTCCACACTGCCTAAATCTCCAAACCATCTTCACCCCCAGTCGACATTCCAATCATCAATATGACTGACATTCCTTTTCAATCTAAAAGTTGCCCATAATGAATGCTAGCCTTCAAGTGGATCGGATGGAAACTGCTGTCAGGCAATGTCGAATTGCCCGCAGTATTTTTTCGAACTACTGTTACATTTGCATGAAAAAGTAATACATGCTAAGGCCCTTCAATGGCTGAGCTTATTTCTATGTAATAGAACTCAAACTGTACAGTTGGGTACCCTTTCTTCCACCCCAAAAAAACTCAATTGTGGAGTTCCATAAAGAGCATCCCTAAGCCCCACATTATTCAACGCCTATGTTTCATCTTTGTCAAAGATTGAAATGGGGCTTCGGAATCTGCTCATATGCGGACGACACCCAACTAACAATAGCTATCGGAAACAAGCATGATAACATCAGAGCCAAACTAAATAATTGTCTCACTGAGATGGCAAACTGGATGTCAGAGCACTGTCTAAAGCTCAATGCAGAGAAATCAGAAATCCAGCTTCTCGGCAGAGCCAATCACATTTGGAATTCATCCTGGTGGCCCCTCTCTTTGGGCACGGCACCAGCTCCAAAGCAGTGCGACTAAAACAAAGACATCACCATTGACAATACCTTATCAATGAAAGACCACGTGCAGATCCTGTCTGGCAGAAGTTTCTGAAACTCCTAAAAAAACTATTTCCGTGGATCCCTCTGGAAAGCAGGAGGACCATTACTCAGGCACTGCTTGTCAGCAGGCTGGATTACGGAAATGCACTCTTCATCGGCAAGCCAGATTATCTTTTTAAACGCCTGCAGGTGATACAAAATGCAGCTGCTAGACTAGTGTGCAATGAGAGCAGATGTAGTTCTGCGACAAAATGCCTGAAACAGCTTCACTGGCTGCCTATGCGCCAAAGAGCATGTTTCAAACTCCTAGGACATATCCGTAGGGCACTTCATCACACAGGTGCCAAGATTCTCCAGAACAGAATCAAATTTTATGTTCCACCCAGATGCCTAAAGTCATGCTCCTTAGCATTAGCTGAGACCAAAAGAATCAGTAAGAGCAGGACAGGTGGACGCTCTTTTTAGCACCTCGCAGCAGCCACGGCCCGTGGAGGGAGTTTCGGTGGGGCGGAGAGGTGGGGCGGGGGAGGGGCAGGGTGGTGGGTACTAAAAACTGGAGTATGGATAATTGAAGGTAAGTAAACAATTTAATTAATAAAACGAATTTCGTAGCACGCCCTGCATCGCAGAATGAGCAAAATGCGATGCAGTGTGGGCTACGAAATTCATTTAATTAATTACATTGTTTACTTACCTTCAATTATCCATCCTCCAGTTTTTAGCCCCCACCACCCTGCCCCTCCCACGCCCCACCGAAACTCCCTCCACGGGCCGTGGCTGCCTCGCAGCAATTCATTGGAATGAGCTTCCGCTGGAGTTACGTCTAACTGATGAACATATGACGTTCAGGAAGAAACTCAAAACATATCTATTTCCCTAGCACTGCGGTTTGCCATTTCCCCCCAATTAATTATTACCTGCTTCAGCACTTCTCTGCCACACCTAGCGCCGAAATATATCCCAATGGGATGAATGTCACACTTTATAAATAAATAAATAAATAAATAAATAAATAAACTAGCCTAGTCTGTAGTTTACCTTCACTTACAAACACTTGTAAGTCAAGAAATTCTGCCTGGGTTGAGCCGATGTTGCCCATGAAATGCAGATTCAAGTCAGTTTGATTAATTAGTTTGATGAACTCCATGGCAGTCTTGTATGATCTCCTTCAGATGACAAAGAAGTCATCTATGAAACATAAACAGTCGACAACATGCTCTTTCCACACCTTTCCTTGGTGGTTGATGAACACCTGCTCTCCCTACCACCCCATATGCAAACAAGCATAGTTGGGACAAAGATGGCACCTGTCACTGTACCATGTCCCTTTATGAATACCTGTTTGTTAAAAAGGAAATATTTGTTGTTGAGGCACCTTCTTATCATAGACAACATCAAAGTTTGTTTGTATAACCTGATTGATCTAGTTTGCAGGAAATGCTAAACTGTAGGAATCCCATCCTCATGATTTATACTGGTGTACAATGTTGACACATCTTTTTTTTTTTTTTATGCAAGGAAAGACAGCAAGGGGCATTCACGTATTCACCAAGATACAGAGAGAAAAAAAAACAAAAAAACAAGAAAAAAGCATATCACTGTCAACATAGACAGCATCAAACAATGTCTAGATCCAGTCAGTTATAAACACCCAAATGTTTATGCCCAGAGCTCTTCTTTTGACCCCCTTAAGTCTATATATAGCAGATTCAATATTGTACATATGTAGCAATCTTTCCCTCCAACTAAAAAAAGAGGGGGGATCCTTATTAATCCATTCCCTAGTAATACATGCTCAAGCTACCGCCATACAAATGAAAAGAAAGCAAGTTAAAGGTTTCTGTCTTGAAATACCTGAATCTAGACCAATTAATACCATCTCTGCCGTTACTTTAACCTCAGATTTTACGACGGCAACCAAAAAATTCTGCATTTGTTTAAAAAACTCTCCAGGTTTTGGGCAGCTGAAAAACATATGTGCAGCATCAGCTGCGTACAAGCCGCAGCGATTGCATTTTGTCCCTGTTGTAGTGCTCCATTTAACAATTTTGCTAGGAGTATAGTAAAGATCGTGTAAACACATGAAGTGTTGAGATTTCATCATCTCAGTTATTAAGCATTTGGAGGCAAGTTTAACTGACTCAGAAACAATAATATCAGATACCCCCAATTTACTTACCCACCTCCCCTGACATTCAACTAAGTCGTCCCCAAATTCCTGTATCAAACAAAAATAAAGAGTACCTATTGGTGTTTTTTTTTGCAAAAGATCCAAAAGGGGGACTTTATTCATATTGATAACTGGAACAAATGATGAATTTTGAAAAAAAACTAAGAATCTGAAGAAACTTTAAAAAATCATTTTACTTAAAGAGTACTTGCTCTGTAACTCCTGAAAAGAAGCCAGCTGGCCTCCAGAAAACAAATCACCCAAATAACAGACACCTTTTGAGTTCCACCTAATTGCAGATAGGTCGCAAAAAATTGCAGAAGGTAATAAGCCAGATGCTTCAAAAGGTCTATGGGCCAGATGTAGGAGGCCGAAAATAGCCATTTACCGATCGGTAACGGCCGAATTCGGCCGTTACCGACCGGTAAATGGCCATTGACATGTAGGGGCCCTTAAATGTTGCATTTTCGGTAATTTTACCGATTCGGTAATTTTACCGATTCAGTAATTTTACCGAAAATGCAAGATTGAAATGTGGGTAGCCAATTTTCCATTGGCACATGGCTTTCAGAATCGGTATTTTACCATGGAATACAAATCCATGGTAATATACCGATTCCTGTGTACATGCACATCTGTGCATGTACACATGTGCCATGTGACAGACAGACGTGCACTTAGGGAATGTCTGTGTGCCACATTGCACACATGCCCGTTTTGGGCGTGCTAGAGGGTGTCAAAGTGACACCCCCTGCACCCTTGACAAATTCGGTATTTACCGATTCGGTAAATACCGAATCGGTATTTGAATTGAATCCTATGGGCTTCAAGGCCCATAGGATTCAATAGCAAATACCGATTCGGTATTTACCGAATCGGTACATACCGAATTTTTAAGGAATCAGTAATAAATCCAGATGTTGGTACCTACATCCCATTTACCGATTTTCAAATACCGAATCGGTAAAATTCGGTAATATTCGGTATTTCCAAATCGGTAAATGTGATTTACCTATATCTGGCCCTATATGCATTTAGTTTAGTTAATCTCCGATGTTTCCTAATTTTCTGCCACACATCAAATGCTGCTTTCAGCGTCTTGAATTTCGTCTTTTTATAATAGCTGGGCTCTGTCATCTTAAGAAAATGGGATTTTGCTCCTTCTCCTAAAATCAACTCATAAATAGAGGGAGAGCTGCAGGCAGGTACTCGAGCTTGCTCCCCAATTATCAGCAGGTTAATGAATTGCAAAGTTGCCGCAAAATATTAAAACAAGAAATACGGGACGTTCCATCCCCCACACTCTTTGCTAAGAATCATTTTTTTAAGAGCCTTCCAATGTCGTCTATAACCCCATAGAAATCTAGATGTTGCCCTCTTAAATTTCTGATACACGTTGGGGAAAATTCCAAAGGTATTGAGCGATAGAGGTATACAACCTTAGGCAGCATTTTTAAAACATTGACCCTACCATGCAAAGATAAGTGTAGATGATCAAGCCGTTCCAGTGTGGAGTTGATCTTAACTAGCAATGGATTCATATTTAAATCCGGGATACCAGATACAGGTAGCAAGATTTCAATCCCAAGGTACGTGACCTCGGAGACAGTCGGGAAGTTGGTCAGCATATTATGCCCTGCACATAAAATCTGGGTTTTTGACAAATGTAGTCTGTACCCTGAAAATGTGCCAAAGTCTGATGCCAGATCATTGATTGCTGGCACCGCATTCTGGACATCGGTTGTGACAACAACAATGTCGTCAGCGTATGCTAATGCCCGATAATTTACATTGGCCAAACAGACTGGTTTGATCTTCTCTTCCAGAATAAAATAATTAACTAAGGGGTCAATATAAAGTGCAAAAAGTAAAGGAGAACAGGGGCACCCCTGTCGGGTGCCCCTGGTAATTGAAAAAATAAAAGATACCTGTGAATTTATACGAATACGTGCTTTAGGAGTGATATACATAGTCTTAAATGCAGTTATGAAACCCTCACCAAATCCTTTTCTGTCCAGAATATCCCACATATAAGCCCAGGCAATCCTATCAAAAGCTTTTTCAGCATCTAACAAAATTATACCAATATTTGATCGGGTTGCCTGGGCCCAGTCTAAGAAAGTAATGAGTCGCCAGAAATGATCAGTCGTGTCACGTGCGGGGATGAAACCATGTTGAAATTTAGAGACCAGTGGAGTTATGACAGTAGAAAGTCGGGAAGCCAGGATTTTAGAAAATGTTTTACTATCTGCATTTATTAATGAAATCGGACGGAAAGAAGAGGGGAGAAGGGGAGGTTTATCCTTTTTTACAAATACCGTAATTGTTGATTATTGCCACGACGGAGGAGGAGTGCCCTGATGTGCTGCTGTGAATAAAGAAACTAACTCAGACTTTAATGTGGATCGGAAGAGCCTAAAAAATTCCGGAGGAATGGCGTCAGGCCCTACTGCCTTCCCCAGTGCAAGAGATAGAAGGGAAGACTCTATTTCTTCCCAAGAGATAGGTAGGTCCAGTTGTTCCTTTTCCTCTACTGACAGAATACCATTAGAAGTTGATTCCATAAATTTCGATATCCTGTCTTCATGGTCCAAGCCACCATCCTCTGTGTAAAGCCAGGAATAAAATCCGCGAAACACCTCCAGTATCTCTGAAGTATCATTGACAGTTTTCCCTGCGTCGTTCATTATTTTATCTATAGAGGCAAACACAGCCTTCTGCCTTTTAGCCAGATGTTTCCCAGAATTTTCCCCCACTTCATAAACTTCCGCACGAAACGCAGTGAGTTGTTGTCGAGTTTTATGGCAAAGCTCTGATGGATCCTAACCTTGTGCACCAATACATTTTTTAAGATACTATCGGTATCCAATCCCGCATTGCACGCCCGCATGAGTTGTATCTCAAGGTCTCTCAATTTGTTCATCTCTGCTTCTCACTTCTTTCTATTCTCCTTCTGTTTTCTAAGCGAGTAGCTCAAGGTTTCACCACGGACCCCACACTTAAACGCATCCCATATTATTTCAATAGCGGCAGACCCTTTGTTATTCTCAAAAAATTCAGGAATCCATTTGCTCATATGTTCAACATAGAGTGAGACGTACAAGAGTTTGCAGTCAAAAGACCATGGTTTCAGAGATGGTGAGAAATTTAGGTCAAGACTAAAAACGATAGGATTGTGGTCAGAAATTACCTTAGGTAAAACCCTATATGTTAAATTTGCGGAGGTATAAATAAGGGCTATAGCAGCAAAAACAGTAATCAAGCCTAAAATGCTTCTGGTGTGGGGCAGAGAAAAATGTGCACCCAGGTTGCCCCCCAGCACTAACATGTCCTATATCAACCAACCCAAATTCCTGAACCAATCCTTTGACAGCTCTATATACATTTTTCTTCCTGGCTATGTAGGGATTACCACTAGATAAATCAAAAGTCTCATCTAAATGTAAATTAAAATCCCCACACATAATTAACAAAGGCGGCCATAAGGCTAATTCAATGCTTAGTTGATGTAAGACAGAGGGGTCATCAGCATTAGGCCCGTAAACAGAACAGATAGTTAGAGTTACATCCCCTAGCTTCAATGCAACAATTGCCCAGCGACCCAATGGATCCTCTTTGATGTTTTTGACCTGTCCCAACCCAAATCTTTTCAATATAGCAACTCCTCTCACAGGAGAGGTCTGACTCGAGCAACTGATAAATTCTAGCCCAAGATCCTTAAGGCAACCTCTTTTTTCCACGCTGAATGACTTTCCTGAATACATAATATGTCAACACCCATGGTTTTCAACATCTGTCCTATTATACCCCTTTTTTTTGTCATTTAGCCCACACACATTCCATGAGCAAATCGATATTTTACCCATTATCCTGTATATTTAAAAACTTATCAAAGACCTTAAACATATTGTTTAGAGTATCGAATATATTAAGACGAGAAAGCAAAAAGACAAACCCAGTTTGAGTTTTGTCTGCCAATAATTGGCCATTTACTGTTTTTCCTTGCCCCCAGGACCTCCCTCCCATCCCCCCTCCCCTTCCAAACAACCCCCCCACCCACCCCCTACCCTCAGAAAACCCACCCAACAGAGGCGTAAGGACAGAAGTCCTCATTGATGGTGGGTGGCGTGAATAAATCTCCCAGTCGGTGCTGGCCATGCCTGAACGTGCCTGGTTAGCACACTTAACAAAAATACCCCATCCGACAAAGAAAAAGAGGAAGAGGCAATAAATCTTTCCCTAGATAACCTTACATTGTGTCTATAAATTGCTGAGCTTTGATCTCAGATACAAAAAAGGTTGTTTTCCCCTTATGGACAATCTTTAATTTTGGGGGTTTTGTAAAAACCCCCTTTGCTTAAATAGGTGACATTAACTGCCTAAGCCTCCAGCGTTGCTGCACAGTTGCCTGGCAAAAATCGGGTCGGACAAAAAATTCATGCCCCAATCCCTTCCTAGTTTTTAAAGGTCTGGCTAGATCAAACAGAATCTCTTGGAGGAGATATTTATGCAAACATATAAGAATAGCCCTGGGTTGAGCTGCTTCCCCCCCTGCACCACGTTTCTGAGTAAAGGGAAAGCGGTGAGCCCTTATGATCTCTTTATCCCAGTCCCAGTCTTTAAGGTCCGTAAAAGCTGCCGCGAAGAGATCAACTATTTAACAACAAGGGGTGGTGATGGACAGAGTCTCTGAATTAAGCAGAATACTCTCACCCAGTCAAGAGATCAGGGCTGGATCCAACACCGTTTTTTTAGCTCACTGCACCATCCCAGCTCAGAACCTGGCTATATGCAAATTAGTCTGTTCCTGTCCCAGTGCATGATGGGAACAGGGCAAACCAAACTACCAAGCCAATTCTTACACTTGGAAGGAAACAAGCTTCCGGGGACCGGTTATTGGCATTTCAGCCGTCGTCGGCCCGGCTTGCTTGAATCCTGATGGTGCAATGAGCAAGGGACTCACATCTGAGTATACCCTTCCACGCTTATGGTGACCATCCATCATTTACGGCAGAGAGCAAGATATCCTTTTCCTTACCCGAATTATTCTTAGTTTGATTGTGATTGTCAATGTTACTATCATTATCCTGCGGTTTGCCTGGACAGGGGCCGTTATTAGCCTGGGGTGAGACTCTAACTTCACTGACTGCCTGGCATAGAGCCGACAGCTCCCCCTCCAAATCTTGCTCTTGCTCTTGAGAGACTCCAGCTAAAGACATTTCAGGTAAAGGTAAGGGGTTCAGTATATTCCGCTGCTTAGGGACTGCACCTGAGGGATCAGCGACACCATGTCCATTAACTAGCTTAGTTGTGAAAGGTATCTGCACAGAGCTACTAGCAACATTTGGCGTACCAACAGTATTTTTCTTTCTAAGCAAGTCAAGTACTGAAGGCTCTTTTATGTTCTCATTACGCACTCGTGCATTAGAACTGTTCACAGGAGTAGTAATTGTATTTAGTGCTTGATCCTCATTAGGTTGATCCTCATTACGTGCAGAAGAGACGGCAGTAGTAGTATTAGTTGCGCCCTTCCCTCTAGCCCCCCTGCCTTTAGGCGCCATAGCTATTATCCTTTTTTCCCTTCCTTTTTAGCAGAGCAAAGTTTAAATACTGCAGACTGTTTGTACAAGTCCCCTAAATCCTGAAGTACTCATATAATCCGGGACTACTAGCTGTGAAAGACTATAGCTCTTACCGAACGAAAGCCCTCACAGTCCTCCTCCAAGTTAGCCCACAGATACGAGTTCGCTCCACTTCAGCCTCGCTGTTTGCTCCACTCCTGCGACTCGTCCTCTCCACATCAAAAAACGCCAGTCCTGTATCAGAGCCTCTCAAACTCCACTAGCCCCGTAACAACAGCGGTCCCTCCTTCCTTCTTCCCCAGATCACTGATAACCGATTGCATTGGGGCTCTGAAATGCTGGCCGTACAGTGGCTACACACCTTCACTACTCCCTCACACAGCGAAGACGCAGGGGATCGTCAGAGCCAAATCCTGGTCCCGCTCTGACAGACGCCGCTCTACCTTGCCGTTAAAACGCAGGGCTGCAGAGAAAAACGGCAAGCGGCACGGAGACAGCACAAAGCCAACCTCTGCACTGGGCGCCAGGACAACGGGACGAAGGCACATCGACACACGCAGGAAGCTGATGAAAAGCGCCAGGCTGGTCAGCAACAGGTAGGAGTTCTGCACACCAACTCACTCGACCGCTACAGCGGCCGCCATCTTGCCTCCTGGAATGATGACACATCTAAGGTTATTTGTAGATAGTCCTCACCTCATCAATGGTATATCGCATTTGTGTTTTAGAAAATCACCAGGATCCTTGATGGTGAAGGTAGGTTCCAAACATATCTCTGTAGGAAATTACCTTTGCACCTAGAAGTGTTCTCAAACAAGCTTCCTCTGGCGGAAATGATGGGTCGCATTCTGCAAGTGCACTGAGCCAAAAGTGGGTTGGACCAGAAGATTTATGAAATAATCTTCTGATATATGCATAAACATGGTAGGTGCATTAGAATAGGTGTCCAGTATTAGGATTGGCTTCTTTCAGGTACAGTGTTTATTTGAGAGCGATGAAAAGAGTTTAAAGAAAGGGGTAGTTTGAACTTCTCTGTAGGGAACAGGATAATCTATTTGGATAATACAATGAGGCTACCCATAGATTTATGCATCTAACAGAGAGTCAAATAAAATTGCTTGTGAGACAAGAAGAGAGTAGAGTGACATTAATTGTAGGCATGCCTCATTTAGTTGTGAGAATGATCACAGAGAGACCCTGAGGTCTTAGTGGGTGAAAGACTTGACATCTTTGGCCTGGCATTCCCCTTACTTATTCCCTTCACTCCTCCTGTTTGCTGAATTTGATTTTGTTGGCTTTAGGACTTTATACATTTTACCACTAAAGAGCTTGTGTTAGCGCCCTAAACATAGGAAAATTAGCTCACACCTAATTGACACATGATACTATCTGTTCCCAGGGCTTGTAATTTAAATGCTATTAGTGGGTCTGCAGTGCTCATTGTGCCACCCACGACAGTAGCCTTTTAGAACATGTCTTAGCCCTGCCACTGTAGCCTGAGTGCAGTTTTAAATTGCCATTTTGACCTAGCAAAATAAACATTTTACCTGGACTGAGCCTTCCTATTTAGTAAGCCACTCCTAAGGTAGTCCCTAAAGGCTCATAGTGCAGAGTGCCTTGTATTAAAAATGTAGGGCAGGTGGGTATATGTTTTACAGGTCCTGGCAGTGAAACCTCCTTAAGCTGTTTTTCACTACTATAAGGCCTATCTCTCCCATTGACGTCCATGTGTTTACCTAATTACATAAGTCCAGAAGAAGACTGCCCTGCTGCTACCAGAGAACTGAATTGCTGCATGAGGACTGCCTTGACCCCCAGAGAGCTGCCCTGCTGCTTGAGGACTGCCCTGCTCTCTGAGAAGGAAAACTCGACATACTCCATTAATCCCAGTTATCTGAGTGATTCTAAGGGATGGTTGGCTGACCTGTCCGAGCTACAGGAACACAACAAGCTCCGGAGGCCTCCCTGAAACTGCCCATCTGACCTGCTGCCCTAGACCTGCAACTGGACCTGCCTGAGCCCTGCTGACCTCTAGTGGAGTGTGTTCTTGATCCCCAAGTATTTGCTCCCCTGGTCCTGGAGTATTGGCTGGCATCAGTTGAGCTCTTCCTCTAGAGAAGGAGAAATCATCCAGTTCAGGGCTCTCCGTGACTGTGTCAATTTCCTGCAGACTGCTACCCAAGATAACCACCAACATGATGCTCCAGTGAACCTGACTTTTCGTGCTTCAGCAACAACCAAAAACGCAAGATTTTCACTTAATTCTACAGCAAAGACAAGCTGTGGTGATGGCCAATGCGAAGATCCAGCAACCACTGTCTGCGATGCCCGACCAGATGTTCACACTATGGCTATTACTGTAGTGCACAATGCCAGGTCTTCTCTCTGCACTAGGCGATGACCATCCGCAACTCTGTCCCTACTACTCGCAGCCTCCTGTACTGTGAATGGAACTCTTCAGACATTGAGAAAGTAACTTTTTCAGTGGGACTAATTTGGATCTGGTGTGTGGCCCATGGTCCATTGCGGAGAGCTTGAACTTTTGACTTTCTCCCAGATGAAAGTGAGTGGTGCTTTGTGCTTTTAGGCTCTGTACCTACGTAAAACATTGAAATTGCGTATCACCAGTTCTATGGATCTTATCATTCTGGTATCATTTAATTTATTACAATGTACTCAGTTTCTCAAAATATGTTTGGAGGTTTTTTGTGCTGTGTTTTCAGGTTATTACTTTTTGTGTGCTGCATAAATGCTTTATACTTTGCCTCTAAGTTAAGCCTCGCTGCTTTGTGACAAACTACCTGAATATTATGCATAGGTTAATTTAATGAATGTTGTGGTTCACACTGACAAGGATCATGGTTGTTGCTCGAGTCTCGTGCCCCAATCAATAACCCAACTCTTGGTTGAGAGGTGTAGGAGTTCTATTGGGATTGATAGAAGATATGCCTAGAGGAAGGAGAGACGTGCTAGATTTAGAAGGGTATATACCGCATAAAAGAGTATCAGAAGCTGTGATGGGACACCTATCACAAAAACGTAGAACACAAAGGGAAAGATAAGATGAATTGGAGTAAAAAAGGGTCCACTGAGGAGTGGATTGCAGAGGGAATTAAGATATCTAACAAAAGCATAGAATACGGGGACAGGTTGGCAGGTGGATGATAAACGTGGACAGTATGGTTGCCAAAGGCACCGATTCTAAATGTTTCCAGGGACAAGGCAGTGAAGATGAACCTTAGTAAAGAGGTGGTTAATAAAGGAATGATTGCAAGTATGAGTAGAGGTTCTTGTCCATGGGATAGGTATGCAATTAGGGGTGCCCTTAATATTGACAACAAAGGGAAAGATTTGTCCGCATGAATATCTAGACATTTTTCAACTTCGGTACTGGGAGGTGATGCACAATTTAGAATAGAGGATTATGGTTACCACTTTTATTGAGACTTGGAAATTGGCTTTTAGAGTTTTCACATACTGGCACTGATTGTATGGGTATTCAAATAAATCAATAGGATATGGCTGGTACAGGTCAGCCTGGCAGGCTTAGATACAATGAAGACATTTGTTCTAGGATGAGCGAGGTGCGGGGAGAATGTAAGAGAGGCTAAGATGGAACGTAATAGGGCAGATCCATATGCTATTTAAAGACATTTGCATCTTAGGTGGCCCCGGCAGACTCACAATTGTTGGCCCGGAATATTCATCGGATAATCAAGTCCCTACAGAAATCGGTGTCCTTTTGGAATTCCTTGCCGCTATCTCTAATGGGACGGCTAGCCGTCGCAAAGATGGTAATGCTTCTCAGGATGCTATACGTCCTCCAGAATAGGCTGTGTCCTCTCCCCCACGAGTCTTTTGCACTCTCAACATGCTGTTCACATCTCTGCTTTGGGCGGGTCGGCGCAGTAGGGTAGCGCTCCACACTGTCGTGCGTGATTATGAGGAGGGAGGCCTAGAGGCACCGTGTTTTGAGTTATATTACTATGCGCCATAACTACAGCATGCAGCCAGGTGGTTCGCAGACGCGGATAATTGGGAGACACGCCTCTTGGCGGGCAGGGCGACCGTGCAGGAGATACAGGTCTCATTGATGCAGGGAAGGGGATCGGACGGAGATTTGCCCTATATTGTGCGTCACACGGCTGGTGTCTGGCAGCGGTTTGTAGAGAGGGTCTTGCGGCGGGCGCCCTTCCATAGGGAACTACCGGTCTGGATACTAGCTCCTTTAGTGGCAATGGAAAAACAAATGTCCTTTCCCAACTAGCGGGAGGGGTGATGTGAGCTTCTAGCCGACCTATGCCCCAACGAGTCCTTATTGACTTATGAGTAGGCGGCGGAGGAGTTTGTCCTAGGAAGGGGGCAGTATCTGCACTATCGGGGACTGCATGATGTGGTAAGGGTGACCTGGCCTCAGTGTCCGGATGCACAACCAATGACTCACACTTTACACATTCTTCTGTCCTGTGGCAGGGGGCGTAGACTAATATCCCTGCTATATGCAGCTATGAAACAGGACTCCACCCCACCAGGGCCAACGGCTTGGGCGGCTTGGGAAGTGGATCTTGGTGCTCCATTGGAACAGGGCAGCAGAACCGAATAGGGTCCCTCACGCGTAAGGTTTCGAGCAATGCACTATTCAAATTGATACACTTTAATTTCCTGCACCGTACCTACCTAACCCCGATCTCGCTGAGGCATTTATCTGGAGACAGGGGGACAGCTGCCCCAGATGTAGTGTAGGGGGGTGGGATTCCTACATTTAGCTTGGGACTGCTCGTTAATTAAGAGTTTTTGGGCAGGTGTGGTAGATCACATAGTCACCACTACAGGCCTTCAGATATCAATGACTCCCTTGCAATGTTTACTGGCGTTAGTCCCCAAGCCCAAGAAACAGAAACTCTCCTATAAACTATTGCAACTGATGTTGGTGCTTGCCAGGCGCAGGGTGGCAATTACCTGGATGGGACAGAGGGCTCCGGAGGTGCCCACCTGGCTAAGAGATGTGAGAGAGTGGCCCCTGGCCGAGGAAACCCATATGCAGCTCACTCGGAGGGATAAGAAACTGCAAGAGGACTTACTTGCCTGGCCAAGCATGTGTATCTCGGGGCTTGGCAGAGAGAGGGCAGTCGTCCCAGAGCTAGTCCGAGGGGGCAAGTGACGAACTGTTCTCGCCATGGGGGTCGGGATCTAATGGAGAGGGTGGGGGAGTGCCCTAGTGTTTATTTATTCCAGGGAGTCGTGCAAGGCCTGGTCGTTTCCTCACAATGTTATTTATTTGCCTGTTATTCTGTTATTCCTCATGGGTCAGTGCCTATACAGGTGAAGCCTATATCCACAAGGGCCATAATGAGAAGGTCGATTTGTGTACAAGTGTTGTAATGATGCCAATTGAGGGGACTTTTTCCTTTTGTAACTGTTACAAAAATGGAAAAAAAAGTTTTAAAAAAAAAGACATTTGCATCTTAATATCTTACCACCTTCTTTAAAGGGACTTACACTCGAGGCAGGGGAAGAGGGCGCAGTATAGAAGAGTGTATCATTCTTATGTGAAATGCTGTATGCCATTAGAATGTAACGTTGGCATGGTACAATGACAGAAGGTCCAATCCCTATCTAGACCACGTCTTATCTTATTAAAATATGTATTCATTTACCAGCACAATGAACTGCATTTCAAAGTGCCGCCCCAGTGTCTGCTCATGATATTGCAGACATTCCTGAAAAAAATCCAATGGCATGGCAATATGTCTGCTGATGGACTCAAGATTACATGCAGATGCATTTCTCGATTTTATCTTCCTCCACCTGAGTCAGATGTAAATGTCCGAGGCACACCTTGAAAACAACCACTTTCCCCTTCAGGTTAAATCAATGAACTATCTCTGTGAGGTAAAAGGAAGAGTGGGAGAGCCTCAGTGTCATGATGTCACACATACACGGGTTGGTAGACCCGAATCTTGGTTAGGCACATCGTCAGCACTGAAGTGTACAATTTATCCATGAACACTTCTAAAGAATGCATGTTATAGTATAACATTCTATGTAGCGCCTTCGCTATCAATGCTTTAATAAACTGCGGTCTTTTGTGCTGCATGTGAATGTGATCAAAGATATCCTCTAAAATATTTTGACAGGGTTGACCCACCGAAATTTCCCAGGGGAAAGTTGCGGGGCTGTGGTGTTTTCCATCAAACTCTGATATCTGTAGCAACACGAGTTAATGCACATATTGAAGTGGTCTGTACACACTCACACTGAGGTCCATAGATGTATTGACATTTCGCCGACAATGAGAAGGCATGAACTAAAGGATTCTTAATGTTGTGGGTAGGAGGCCGGCATTCTGAAGACCTGACCTGAAATTGGTGGGCCAAGAACAGCAGCCTATCATTTTCTGTTTTCTATTTCATTACAGGAGTGGTTCAGTTGGCTAAGCAAGGGTTAAAATGTGTGATGGTTTTTTTTCAAGGCTACGCTGGCGTAATGGCAATTTTTCCCGGATCTCCTTGAGTGTGGGTAGGGCTTTCTAGTGTGGGGGCACTGTCTGTGCAATAATCATAGATGTGTCTTTTATCACGTTTTTGTTTCACAGAGCTTAACTATTCAAGGTTAATGTTGTAAGGTTCCAAAATGACTTAGAGCTTCTGCAATCAGTTGCCATCCATGCTTTCAACAGGCCACTATCCGAACAAGCACTGGATACTGAAAATATCATGAAGGAAAGCATATTTTAGTCCTCGATATTTCTGACTTGTAACTAGTCACCCTTGAAGCCCACCATAGGTTGAGATCACAAAACCACAATTCCGTGTTTCCATTGTACTGGTAGAGATCCAATGTTTGTTCTCCCTAGTCACTAATAGTAAATTATGCACATAAAAAGGTGCAGAGGTAATGTCCTATTTCAACTCTACAACATTTCACTAAAGTGTTAGTTCACTGGTTTCTGAAATTAGTGCAAACACATACAAAACAATATCAAACTCAATAATATCCAGCACTTTTGTCAAAGACTGTATGTGAAAATACCCATGACCAGTGGCATCGCTAGTGGGGGTGGGGTACTCCTCAGGAGGCACAGTGTTTGGGGCGGCAGAGGTGAGCAAGTAGTGTCTGTCGACTTCCATCACGCCCCCAAACCCCATGAGAACAAGTCTTCCACCCCCCCCCCCCCCCATCACCCCCCCCAACCCCAGCCCCCCCGGAACACAAGAACAAGTCGGCCGTCAGTCGCCACCCCGCTCTTACCAGCATCGGGCGGCAGTGTGTGGGACCACCCTGGGTGGGAGTAGATCTAGCTATGCCACTTGCTGCGGCAGAGAAAATGATGACTCCCCAGAGTGACAAAATGCCACCTTTTAGAGAAAGTTATCGAGTGTCTCCAGTGTCTCCATAGGATGTTTCTAGATAATAGGAAAATACCACAAAGTTAAAAAAACTCCTTGTGAATATTTCAACCCTTGGCTGAAGAACTCTAATGTTACTAGCAAGACACCAAATACCCCCTCCCCCCCAATCTGGGAAGAGGAAAGAGCCTAACAAGAGAAACCAAAAGCAGTTGTAGTAAAATCTCCAACTGCTAGAAGCAAAAATGAGGGACAAAAAGAGTAGCAAAGACATTCCCACAAAGTGCTGAAAAATAATGTCTTGTGAGATGTCCATCAATTGGAAATGCTTCCATATATGTCATTGAAACAGGAGCTGACATCACAGGAAAAGCCTCTAGTTCAAGTGAGATTGTGAACTTTAGATAGTATGCTATTGATAGACCACCTTATTGCAAAGGGCAAATTATAAGGCTTGTCTATGCCCTTTTTCAGAAAATCAAGTTGCCCGTTTGGCACATGAAGAAGGAGACAAAGGATTAATATCTTTGCTTTGTTCTGATTTCCATAGAAATTGCCAACCCTTTATGCCTGATGTTCCATGCAGCTCAAGGACACCTCTCCCTATGACTGCAAGATTGGAGACATCAAAGCAGTATTGAGGGCGTGGATACTTATTCACGTGCTGAGAACAGTATCTACAGAAATGCGGTCCGAGAGCACGAAGATGAATTAGTTTCTTACCAATAACTCCAGTCTCTCATAGGGAAATCTCGATTGAAGCCATAAGCAGGCCACGAAAAATCATAAAAATGTTACTAGACCTACTGGTCTAGTGACTTAAATAATCTACTCAACCCATGTGTAATGCTCTTGACCCATAAACATATGAGAGCACCTCAAATATGTGAGTTCAGCATGTCTGCAGTATGAATAACTCTTTTGTTTGATTTAATAGACTAAACATTTGCTCCATATATAATACAATACTAGCAACATATAAGATTCCCATGACCTCACTTGCCTCTTAGTTCATTAACAGCATGTCATCAGAGCGGGGCAGGAATGTTTCTCAAATCATGTTTAAAAACTATCACTTTTAATAAATACATAACTAAAGCATGAAGTGGTAGCCATTTGCAATCAGCAGATTTTACATTGAAATGGCAACAACATGTCCTACTGACATGTAGTTTTACTGATAAAACAATATAGTGTACAAACAATAATGTTTGGAAACAAAGTTTCTGCATATGTATCATTTTCACATCATCAAGTAAAGTGTTCTGGTTTGTTTTGCTCTTTGTTTGTAACTCGTTGTTTGCTTCACACTTAGTTATTAAAAATGTGTATTTTATAATTCATCATATATTTTTAAATATTTGTAATATTGATGTATAGGCTTTTTATTTAAACGCTATCTGTTAGAGAAAATAATTTACATCTTTAAACAGCTCACTTGACAATATTCTCTAACTGTAGTAAGAGAAAGAATAATACACTCAATTTTCCAAGCCGCAATTAGTAAAAAGACAAACTGACATGTGTCCTCTTTCCTTGAACAGACAGCAAATGTGTCAAGATAAAAACAAGATTTAATGGCATCTTTATAGCTCATTTACTTTCTGAATGAACAGAATGCCTGTTCCTTTTCAGCCTAAGCTCACTGGCCATTTGGGACTAGTAGATGCTAAAAATAGCTGGACCAGATAAAATTTGACTCGCCTGATATGCCTTTTGAATAGTTCCCTCTGTGTGGAGAATTCACAGAGCACGTCTTCACAGACTATCTTCTTAAGTGTAGATATTCTCCTTTATTCAGAAAGTCCTGCAGAAACACTTAAGAAAGAACATAATGTGCAGTTTAATAAACAGCCTACATTGGAGAAATATTTCAGTTTGTACTTACAAAAGGGTTGAAATACCCCAGAATATTTATAATTTTGAAGTGAATATTTCATAAAGCAGCTTAAATCTCTTTAACAAACCCTGTTTTGTAAAGGTTGAAGATGAAGGATAGTCGGAAAGTGTAGCCCATAGGGTGCCATTATGTGAGTTTTAAGCAGTGCCCGCGCCATTAAGGACTCGGAGACTACCAGCATCACACCATACCTTGTAGGTGGCAGTTGGCTTAGTTCCTTTTGAAGGGAAGAGTTAGTGATAAGAAATCCCAATAATATCCTTCGTTATATCCACCCGAGTGGTGGGTGAGTCGCCTATGACATCAGTGGAGAGTCTCCTATGAGAGAACTGGAGTTACAGGTACAAAACTAATCCTCCTCTCGTAGGGGATATCCATTGATAGTCATAAGCATTTGAATAGAATAGCAAGCCCATCCCTACCAAGAGTGGTGGAAAACAACAGATGAATGACAATGGGTCGAATGAAGCAAATACATTCCTGAGGGAAGCTTGTCCTGCTTGAGAATCTGCAAAAGCATTCAAATCCAAACAGTAATGCTTGGTGAATGTGTGAACAGACCTCCATGTAGCCACTTTGCAGATCTCCACTATGCGGACATTTCCCATCAAAGTGGCAGTTGCTGCTTTGCATCTACTAGAGTGGGCCTTAGGTCTAACTGATAATGTCTTGGTGGCTTTTTGATAACATAAGAAAATGCAAGATACTATCCACAGTGAGATGGATTGTTTGGAAGTGGCTAAACAATTATGGGCCAGCCCATCAATTATAAACAATTGGTACAATCTACATATGTGGCAAGTCTTGTCTAAATAAAACTTGAAGCCCAACCTCACATTCAGGGAATGAAGAGTTCTTTCAGTCAGAGTTGAAGGGTGCTGAAAGATTGTTGGCAATAAAATTGTCTGATTGACATGAAAGCCCAAAACTACCTTGGGGAGGATTTTGGGGTGGGTCCTCATAAGTACTTTGTTAGAGTAGAAAGCAGTGTAGGGCTCATGAGAGCATAACACCTGAATGTTGCCAACTCTACTAGCTGATGTAATTGGTTTCCATTAGAGATGCTGTCGGAATGCCTTATGAATAGGTTCCAAAGAGGGCTTCATGAGACGTGAAAGGAGTATATATGTTAAGCTCCCAGGGAGGGAAGTATGCCTAATAGGAGGAAAAACCTTTTTTAGCCCTTCAAGAACATCCTTAATCACAGGAATTTTTAAAAAAGAGGTTTGTGAAGAACATTGTCTGTAGGCAGTGAGTGCAGCCAAGTGGACGTGTATCGAACAGAATTGCAAGTCAGATTTTGTCAAATGGAGAAGATAGGGAAGAATGACATCTTCCTGGCAAGTAGTAGGATCTACGTTCTTGGAGGAACACCAAATGCAAAATTTCTTCCACTTGAAGGCATATGCTGAACGTTTCGATGGCAGTTTAGCTTCCTTGAGGATATCCATGCAGTCTTGTGGCAGATTCAGGTGTCCATATTGAACTAGCTCAGGAGCCATGCTGCCAATTTCAAAGAGGAGAGATTGGGGTGAACCATCTGGTCTCCAAACTTCATTAGCAGGTCTGGTTAGCATGACAGTTTGAGATGTGGATACTGTGACAAATGAAGGAGGTCCTTAAACCACCATTGACGTAGACACTCTGGGGATATCAGGATGAGTCTGGCTCTCAAGTGGGACAGCTTGAGGAGGACTACCAGGATCAATAGGATTGGTGGAAAGGTGGAAAGAGATTTTCATGACCAGTCAATACTAGGGTATTCCCCAGAGGACCTGGTAGGAAGTACCTTGAGGTGAAGTCTTGGTATTTTTTGTTTTCTGTGGTGGAGAACAAGTTGATGTGCAGAGATCCCCACAGCTGGAAGATGTCATGCTGGATGTTGTTGTGAAAGACCCATTTGTGATTTTCTTGTAGAATTCTGCTGAGGGTGTCTGCCTGCACATTTTTGCACACCTGGGTGGAAAATTGCTGTGATCCCCAGGTTCCTGGGTACGATACCATTCCAAATTGCTTGTGCTTTATGGGTCAGAGGTCTGGAACGTGTTCACCCCTGCTTCCTGAGGTTCTACATGGTGTTAATATTCTTCATCTGAACAAGCAGGGACTGGTTCTTGAATGAGCCAGAGGAGATTGATGTGATATGTCATCTCCTGCGGTGACCATGTAAACCGAATTTAGAGACGATCCATGTGGGCTCCCCACCCCAGTAACAACGCATTTGTCGCTATGGTTTGAAAGGTAGTTTTTTGGTGGAAAGGCATCCCATTAAGGAGATTGGTCAAATTGGTCAAAGCGCACCACTATGTGAGTGATTGCTTCACATAAGGGGACAAGAATGATCTTGTCTTTCCAGTTGCCTGTTGCCGAGTCCCAATGGTCCTTGTGACATTCCAACAGGGGATACATTTGGAGGCCTGCATTCGGAGAGAGGAAAATACATAAGGCCATAGAGCAAGAAGGGATGACACTGACCTCACCATGGGATAAGAGTTTTTCATTAGAGAGTGACATTTCCAATGGATTAATGAAAGTCTCTTCTCGGAAGGACACACTTTTGCTTGCTGTGTGGGGATAATGGCATCTAGGTATTGCAGAGTATGAACTGGGATACAGATTGGTTTGTTGTGACTGATGGGAAGACCTGTAAGACATCACAAGTCCAGTTGAAATGTCGCTAGGCTTCCTGTGAAGTTGACTGCTTGATTAATCAATTGTCTATATCGGGATGGTCAAAGATTTGGCGCCTCCTGATATGCACAGCAACTGCTGACATGCACTTCAAGAAGGTTCTAGGAGCTACCTTGAGGCAGAATGGAAGGATCTAGTATTGATAAAGCTCCTGCCTCACTACAAACCTATAGAACTTGTGAGGTTTCTTAGCGATGGGCACATGAAAAGATGCATCCCGGAGGTCTATGGAACAGAGGTAATCTCTCTGGTGTAGTTAGGGAAGGATCTGATGTAATAGTAGCATTCAAAACTTTTCTTGACAAATGCATTTATTGGTTGTCTTTAAGTCGAGAATGGGTCTGAATTCATCCTTGTCTTTTTTCTTCACCAGAAAGTATCTGGAATAGATGCCTGTACCTGGTTCTTTGTGGGGGACGACCTCTACTGCACCCTTCTGTAACAAGATGTTGATTTCTTCCTGAAGCATGTGCAATAATGGGTGGATGATTTTGGTGCTGTGGTCAGAGGAGGACGGATGAATCTGAGAGAATAGCCATTTTGAACAATTTTCAGAATCCAGGAGTATTTTGTGATTTTTTGCCACTGTGCCAGAAAGTGTGATGCTTTCCCCTACTGGAGTGGTTAGCAGAAGGGAAGATTCAAGGTTGGGCAGACTGTTGAACAGAGTGCCCTCTAGATTGTTTTTGTTGCTGTTGCTGATATGGCCACTGTTGTTGTGGCTGTTGATAACTCTGGTACCTGTGAGAGGTTTGAACCCTCTGAGGGTAAAACCGGCATTGGTAAGGCCTTTGTTCTTTCAGTCTTTCTAGGCCCACAGCCTTAAGAGTCTCCATTTCAGACTTAATATCAGCCATCTCATTGTCAGTATGGCTGCTGAAGTGGGTAGACCCCAAAAAAAGGAAGATTTAAAATCCTTTGCTGCAACTTTGGTTTAAGAGACATATGGAGAGCCAAAAAAGGCACCTTAAGGCAATGTCATGACAATATTCATGTGCAGCTAACAGGGAGGAGTCTGCTGCCATGCAGATGACTTGGGTGAACACTATGAGGCCTTCATTAACAACTTCCAGGAAGTCTTCCTGTTTGTCCCTGGGAGGTTGCCTGCAAATTGCTGGATAGAGTGTAGGAGCGCAAATATCTACCCAAGAGGGCAGTAGCATTGGCCGCTTTCATGGACGTTGAAGCTGTGTTACAACCTTTGCGACCTATAGATTCCAAATGTTTACTCTCCTTATCAGAAGGGACTAAAGAAGCAGGCATGGCAGCATGATGTTTCTTGGCCGCTAGAATGACCACCGAGTCAGGAGGTGGATCCGAGCTGTTTTGGTTGACACTGCGGTCAGAAACAGTTCCAATTTTGGTTCCAGAAGACTGGGACCAATGGAAGCAGAGGTCTTGAAGCTGTATGCTGGAGTACAGTTTCAAAGATAACAGATTTGGTAGTTGTGGGGAATGACATCTCTATATTAAGTTTTGCAGCACCTCTCACAGAACTTCCTGGAATGTGGTGATGTCATCCACCAGAGAGATACAGGGTGGTGGAGAGTCGAACAGTGTCAGCAAATATCATCCAGTTGATGTAGATGAGGATGTTGTGTGCCTTGATTGAGAACTATACGATGTACGTGTCCTGGACTGCAGTCTATGGCTGTGATGGTGGGAGTTCCTAGAGGAGGATAAATGCCTTGAATTACCCTTGTGATGGATTGGCTGATGGCGCATTCTGTGCAGCGTAATTCAGGCCTTTGTGGTACTACAGGCAGAGGCATTGGTGTTGGAAGAATAGACATCAACAAAAGGGGAGCAAAAGAGGGAAAAGCAACCAGGTCTCCCTCCACTCACTAAACCATAATACACAAGAACTGATTATGGGGGAACACTATTCTTTTTTAGAGTATCAGGGGCAGTTTAAAACTATCTCTGCCAAGAAGCTGGCTTCGTCAAGATGCCAGTCACACCAGGTTCCTAGAATACAGAATACAGAATACAACCAGTGATGCTTTTAGCATTAAAAAAATGTACTGTGAGGCTACAAAGGATTGGAATATTACCTAGCAGGATCGGTTTATGGATGTGAGGTGGGCACTCACTGATTATAGGGTGAATATAGGTGAACCCCAGAAGACATGGTCAGTGCACATCAATTAAAATGTATGTACATATATCCACAGGTTGACGAGTGGCAACTGCTACTTTCTGCAGGGGATGCAGGGCTAAAAGTTGTGTGTGCGCCCCTAATGGTGTGTTGCTGGTACAAACTCTGTTAGCAACCACCTGGTAAATATGACATTACCTCGTACATTCATATGCATTATTCTCTTCGCAATATTGCCAGTAAACCACGATATCAATGTGTGTTTAAATGTTTGGCTCCATCTTTCTTTTATTGTTTGTCAATCACCACAGGTTGTGTTCGAAGCATCGGTGAGGTGGAGACCAGTCCCCAAGCCCCGATGAAATTGCCGAAAATAGGGGGCAATGAAACATGTCAGCCTTTCTAACTGAAATGGTCTAACACATGCCGTTCTTTTGATCCAAGTGTGATCACTGCGATCAATAAAGTATGTATACCTGCATGTGAGTCTCAACTCATTTTAGCTTGGAGAAGCAACTTTCTTATTTCTCACCATGGGGTACGATTGGCTAAGAATGACATAAGCAGTGATATTGCATTCTCTTACACTTTCTTTTTTTTTCTTCAACTCTAAAAATTAGGACACTACCTTTTTTCTTTCTTCACGTTCATGAAAGTTACCAATGATGATAGCGTGAGCAAACTAGTGAATACCAACTAGCAGCTTCCTTGGTGATGCTTACGTGAGGTACTTACTGACTGCTCACACTTTTTTCTACTTTTGCTCATGAGATGAGGTGTTATGTGGTGTATAGACAAACATTTTAAATTTGAACACTGGGAACGAGGTATGACTGGCACCTTTGCGAAGCCAGCTTCTTGCAGAGATAGTTTCAGACTGCCGCTGGTGATCTTAAAAACAATAGTGCTCCCCATAATCAGGTTTTGTGTATTATGGTTGGAAGACTAGGCGCCAGAAAAGACAGAGACGTTGGTGATAGAGGCGAAGGAGGTAGTGAAGGAGGGGGAAGTGGTGGAGGAGGAGATGGAGAATCTGGAAGTGCTATTGGGAAAGCAGGAGAGTAGGCCCTCGAGTAATCCGAATTACTTGAAGAATACATATGCATCCTTTTTCTCCTCTTTTCTTGTGTCCTCAAAATCTAGAAGAATTTCGACATCCACCACCGTTGACAACTCACCATCAACCTTCTCCTCTACAGTGATCTCCGACACCTCAACGTCAACTCGCTCCTCAGCATCAATGGATCGCTTTGCTTCGACAACGATATGCTCCTCGACGTCTGTCTTGCACAGCGCATCGATGGTGCATGAAATCTACCTTGCCTCTGCGTCAATCTGCATCTTTTTCTTGATGGCGATCCAGTCCTGGATGGTGAGCAAGTCGGTGCTGTTCCTGGTCTCGACGCCGAGTCCCTCGTACTCGACCTGAAAACATGCAATTTTCTGGCTGACACTCTCTTTTTGGCCCTCAGAGGCAGATCTAAGAGCCCTGTTAGAGGATTGACCCTTCCCTCACTCTAAGGTCTCACCTTGAGACTGGACTTGCTGCCTGCGCCATTCTTCTATGCCATGAATGCAAATTCTTCTCTCTCTCAGGGTGCGACGTGACAACTTTTTACAGTGTTGGCACTGCTCAGGAACATATGTAGATGGAAGGCATAGTATGTAGATGTTGTGAGGGTCTGATTTGGTCTTTTTCCTTCAACAGGCAGGGTACTTATCAAACAGAGAAGGCATAATTATAGACACAATGCCTCAAAACTCTGCCAGAAAGGGTTGAAAGCAGTGAGAAGGTGATGAAAGACATCGAGTGAAAGAAAGAAAACAAAACTCCACTGGTGAATCTTGAAGAGAAAAAGCCTAAAAGGCCAAGCTTAATGCTCTAGGACCCTTTCACCAGGGGCCAGAAAAAAGAACTGAGGCAACTGCCACTTGCTAGGCATGAAGGGAAACTGGTGGTCTCTGAGTCCTTAAAGGTGCACACATTTTAAAACTCACATAATGGCAGACTTTGGGGCTACACTATCTTGCTATACTTCCTCTTCTACCTTTACTAAAAAGGGTTTGTGAAAGAGATTTAAGTTGTTTTATGGAATTTTCATTTCAAAATCATACCTATTTAGGGGTATGTTAACGCTTTTGTAAGTACAATCGGAAGTATTTCTCCAATGTAGCCTGTTACGAGGACCATAAATGTTGTGAGAAAAATTCTATGGCTTTTCCATTTAGAGACCTACAAGCCACTATCCCGATTCAGAGGTCACTGTAAATCATTTTAGCAGTCAGTACATTGAATAATTATGACATTCACTTGTGGGCATTTTCAGTTAGAATTAAGAACTCAAGAAAGAGAATTGTTTAAAACGAGGAGTTGGATTTTTAAAATTATTTCAAACACTGCCATATCAATATGGAATACATTTGTATGTTACTTTGACCTGGCAAATCATTTTATGATAATCTTGCATACATTCTGGTTATTGAGTTTCACATATTTTGCATCATTTTTGCATTTTTACAGTGTATGCCTTGATGTACGATTTAGGGCTGTAGAAAACGTTGAGCAAAAAAACATTTTGCAGGAATTTCGAAACTCCATGTGTTCCACAGCCATGTGCTCCGTTAGCATTCTACAGTATGTGACTTTAGACACATACTGGGCAAGGCAGACATTTCATGTGACTTTAGCAGACAAGGGAATAGTATACCTGCACAATTTTAAAATGAATTACTGCCCATGCGTATTTTGCAAAATATATGTAATGTTCTGAAAAAATTATGAATTTCACATGGAGAAATTTCATTCAGGTTTAAATGTTACCAATTTTCAAAAAGTGTGCACTATTCATTATGAAATACATTTGACATATAGCTATTTTTCAAGCACTAAATACAATACGTTTCCTACATCTATCATGTATTTAAATCACACTCTCCCACCACGAGTAATCTCAAGCATTTTGCTTTTTGGTGGTCTGTCTATTGGAATTTCTAAAATTTCTATGACACCTTTCACCCTCAGAGTATCCAGTCTATTGTCTTTACACCCAAGCCACGTTCGGGTACTCTGTCTCTTACAAGCACAAAGACCATACAGACTCTCTAGGTGATGATCACTGGGATTTAGAATGCTGAAAGTTTTGAGGTGAAAGAATAAACTTCTATTTAAGAAGATGGATAGAATCTTTAAGAACAATGTTAACACAAAATATTTCATGAGTCAAAATATATATATATTTTTTTTACAAAAAGAATTAC
The DNA here is from genome assembly GCF_964263255.1 of Lissotriton vulgaris. Classification (NCBI taxonomy): domain Eukaryota; kingdom Metazoa; phylum Chordata; class Amphibia; order Caudata; family Salamandridae; genus Lissotriton; species Lissotriton vulgaris. Next base: position 1,647,384,056 of record NC_141685.1, read on the forward strand.
GCAGAAGCACCTCTTGTGTCCCAGAGTAGAATTGCGATGGTCCCAACTGAAGACGTCATTGTAAAGAAATATGCAGAAGCCCCAATAGTCACACTGCTCAGGACTTCCGACAATCAGCTACAAGGCACTAACTACATTGAGCATCCTGCTGAACTGTGGTAGGTGCTAGTTGTGCTTGGGACTATGGATTGCTGGAGTAGGCTGTGCCGCCGCTGGGAGGACGTGGCAGGAGCCTGTCTGCATGGAGATCTCCTAGTCCTTAGCCTGACTTGCTAGGCACTGGAGATCGCCTACGGGACATTGATGTGACTTGGGGGCTTGCTGCCTACAAAGACGCTATGGGCCAGGTGAGCTTTGCAGTGGATCCAGAATTTTACTAAGTGACATCTAAGAGCCTCACAGCTTGCTTTCACCTAAATATATATTGGCATAAATCACAAGCATCATGGAGAGAGAAAGACCCCCAACATCCTCAGACCAAACATGGATTGATCACTACACCAGTGGATCAAAGGGAGACAATGAGACTGAGCACCCAGATGGTGCACAAAACATGATAACCCTAGAACCTACTGAGGGACAGATTCTGGTGGTGACTGAACAGACACGGCAGACATTGGAAAGTAAGATGGACTTCATATCTTTGGAGGGGAATTTGCCAAGAGTAGACTTACATAAGACCAATGAAAGGTCCTTGGATAATAAAAGGCAGATGAAGTTCCTAACATCAGATGTCTCTGGTCTTAAGTATGCAGTCCACTTTATCATTGATCTGAGACACCTCGTAAAACGATGAGTCGAGGATGCAGATGGCAGGGTATGGAGGAGCAATCTACAATTTGTAGGGTTTCCGGAGAGGGTGGAGAGAGACAACCATGATTTTTTCCTGGAATGCTACATAAGAGGCTCCATAGAACTGCCTGGGCTGTTCACCCTCCTCTTAATTTAAAGAGCCAATAGAACCCTGTCGCTGCTTCCCTCTCGATACGCCTCACCAAAGCCATCATTATGAACATTTTCAATTAACGTAACAGAAATACCAGATCATCCAGTGTATGGCTAGACAGGAAGGAGACCAGAAACACAAAGCAAGCACTAAAACGAGATTTCCGAACCATTCTCTAAAAGTCCAAAAACTTAAAAAAATACTTCAAGGATATTAAACTTAAGTTGAGACTTTTTTGCCTTTAAGATATGTCACTCTTTTATGCAAAATTAAGGGTAGTACATCGTGGCAGATTCTATTTCTTCACAACTCCTGAAGAGGAGTGGGACAGAGTGGAGGTGGATGGCAAAACAGAATTTCCTCCAAACGCGAGCAGATAAACAAAAGCAGGAAGAGATTTCTGACTGCATGTAAGATCTGCAAATGAGATATATTGATCCAGAGAATTTGTGCAAAAAGAGACCCAAGTGGTGACTGAACAGGATAGTACCTCGGTTGGAACAGTCATGAGAAAGGGAAACTGCTGATGTTCCTTGTGCTAGTAGCCCTGAGAGTTTGTCTGGGTGTGTACTGGAGTAAAACTATTGTATTATATGTTCAGTATACAAGCATGGGTACGTCAGCAATGTTTTGCTTTACGAGTGGTGTAATGCATCTTATAATGAGACAAAATTGAGGTTAATCAACACAAAAAAGTGGGGGACATTGTCCTGTGTAGAGAAGAACAAGAAGGATGAGGAAGGCTATGATAAGAAGCTCAATGCTAACATTATTTAAACTAATTTAGGGTTCTGGGTGACAGATACTGTGTGAGCGAGAGAGTAGGCAGGGAGTAGTTGAGAGAATTTTGGAGATGTTCAGATAGGTGTTGTACACGTTAGAGGAGATCATAGAGTGAATGTTAGAATTCCCAGGATCACTGGTTGGCTGAGGAAGGTACCATAGGCCAAACAGGGACCCGCGAGCCCCAACGTTAGGGAAAAGACAGGTAGCCTCTACAGATAGACCCCACTCCATCCCCTCTGTAGCATGGCACGAGCAGCCAGGCTCATCTTCAAGGTCAATGTGTAAAGTATTTGCAATTACGCTCACAGCAATCCAATGATGACACCACAAATAGACTCCACACGAGTTTCATAGAAAAACAAGTATATGTTTATAAAAAGATATACGATGCGACCACATATTACTAAACCAACATATGCGTCGAGGTAATACTCCCGTGGCCTATTATTATTGAGCTAAACTAAACAATCCTACGTAATCCTAATGTCGTAATATGCAGTTTGTTATGCAAGAATTGGGTACTTCACAAAACAAGAATGATGCAGATCGTAATATGGCTATCTGGAGATTTGTACTGTCATTGTAATGCAATGCATAAAGAAACAATGTGGTAAACTGCTATGCCCCCGTAATGCAATGAGTTATACAGGTACTCTGTGAGGAAAAAGCAATGCAATGTGTAAAACAGCTATCAGGCAGTTTGTTATGTGAAACTGATGCAATGCGTTATACATATATCTGGCAGTTCGATATGCAACACTAATGCAATGTGCAATACGACAATCCGGCAGATTGTGATGCTGGACTAAGACAAGGGGTAACACATCCATCAGGCAGTTCGTTATGCAAACCTAGTGCAATGTGTAACACGCCTATCAGGCAGTTTGCAAACTAATGCAATGGGCAATAAGACAAAACAGGCAGTCCGTTGTGCCGGAATAAAGCAATGCGTTATACAATCATCAGATACTCCGCTATGCAGAAGTAATGCAATACATAAGTTACTTCGGCACCGGTCAAGGTGCCTCTGGTGGGCGCAAACCCACTCTCCTCTCCTCTCCTTGTCCAGCGACTTGGGCCTCCGATGCAATTTCTCTGAATTTACGGGCAATGTGAAGATCCCAGGCTGCACACTACACCCGCACTCAGAGTTCGCAGGACTCACGGGAACTCCGGGTGCACGATAGCGAGACAACTCCTCACGAGGGTCTCAGGCTGCACGCTGCACACACATACAGCGTTGCAGAGACACACATAATCTTCTGATGCCCACGATCACAGGGCACAACCTGCGCAGGTCTCCGCCGGTAGAAGGTACACGCACACAGTGTCGCTGAAACACACTTTATCTTCCAGTGCCCCCGACCACAGGGCACCCCTTGCGCAGTTCTCAGGCAGTAGAAGGTACATGCACACAGCATTGCTGAGACACATTGTATCTTCCGGTGCCCCCGTCACAGGGCACCTTCAGAGAAGAGAGGGCCTCAGGCTGCAAACAGCCCACGCACACAGCGTCGCTGAGACACACTTGCTCTTCAGATGTACACAATCACTGGCCAGTCCACACAAAAGTCTCAGGCTGCCTCCAAACACATGCACACTATGTCGCTGAGACTTATTTGGCTCCCTGGTACACACGTTCACAGGAATATCCTCTCGAAGGACTCAGGCTAGACAGAGCACATGCACACAGCGTCTCTGAGTCTCATTTTGAACTCCAGGTGCCCAAGATCACAGGGCACGACTTGCGAAGGTCTTGGACTGGACAGAGAACACTCACCTGCAGCGTATCTGAGAGTCTGCTCTGGAAACGTTTGTGTTCCTGTGTTTCTAAACAGGGAGCCAGCTCACCTCGGGCCCTTGGGGATAGTTACTTCAGGACACAGCACCCAGCAAAGTCCTTCAAGCAGGGGGACACAGCACACAGCGAACTCCCTACAGTCTTTCCTTAGTTGAAACAGCAAACTGCAGGCCAGCCCCATATCACACAGCAATAGCAGTCCTATCCAACAGTCTCTTCAGTTGCTTCTTCCTTTGCAAAGGTTCCTCTGATCCACGAAGTAGCTCCAGTTGTGTTCACACTTGATCAAGCCATTCTCCAAAGTTCAGGGGTTTCAGCTTGCATAGTTATACCCCTCAATGGTTTTGAATTCTTTGTGTTACAAGGGGCACTGACCCCTGCTCAAACCATTTATGGGCGCCTCCCTACCAGTGACACCTTTTTCCTTTGATTAGTGGGGGTCTGGATTCTCAATAACTCAGCAGGAGATGGGACAATTGTTTTATAGACCCAGCCCAGGCCTCTTCACCTCTATGCCTACTCCTCCCCCACACACTCCAGATACAGGTCAGCCTGTGCTGTCTCACCTCCTCCCAGGGGTTAAGACATTTCCCAGATCAATATATAACATATAGAGAGGCAACAAAATAAAGTTTAAAGCATCAATGCACATGTAGTAAAAAGATCTTAATTTCTTCTTCATTTCTTAAAGACACTTCTTTTAATCTTGTCTTGTTGTCATACAGAGTGCCAAGAGATGTTACAAGCCCAGCAAAGAAAACAGCCAACGCGTTTTAGCCCACAGGGGGCTTCGTCAGGGCTGCAAATACAATGTATCAGTTGATCATTTATGAAAACATTGCAAGTATTAATACATGTATGTTACATACATAACATAGTGATGTTAATACTTAAAACATCTCAAGATTTTAATTGCCACCATAAAACGTTAGGTTCCAAGGATGCCAATATGTTTATCCAGAATCAAAAAACGAAGAAAAAAAAACATAGACGCACAAGTCTAAAGCAAGAAAGAGAGAAAAAGAAAAAGAAAGAGAAAGCCACTGAAACCGTGCATATTAGTTATCACCACAAATACCTAAGGCCCAGTCTTAGAGTATAAATATAGCCCAGGTCTTATCTTGATAAGTGACAGTGGTGCATGCCAAAATAAGATGAGAAAGTAATGGAAAGTCAGCCAATAGTATTAACTTCAGCCAGAAAAACGAACATACTAAAAACCCCAAATGTGTGACCTTTAAAGAATAATAAGATACATAATAAAACATAGGTCCTTACCAGACTTAACAAAGTTCCAATTCAAAGGGTAACATATTTCAAATCCCCCTTAGATATTTCTATTAACTCTGCAACACAATACATAAGGCTCAGGAAATTCACAGAGAACTCCTAGTTCTTATAGCTTAATTGATAGCAAAATGTTCAGCAAGTCACCACTATATGGTTATAGATACCTCCGCAATTCACACCATGTAGTCAAGGCTTCAATGACAGCTAAACTGTTCTTGGTTCTCGTATTGTGTTCCTGTTTTCAAATATTCTACAACAAATATAAGAAAAATAGAAAGACTATGAACACACTGCTGTTCCCCAAAATAATGTTTGAGGAAGAGGCCTGTAATGGTGAGAAAAACATCCATTTTACCTTCCCATATAATTGTTTGACGTAAAAAAATGGACGTGAGTACTTCAATGATCCATAGTAAGATGCCCGGTCAATACGATGGTTGAGTCCCTTAAAGTAATTTTGACGAAACGTCATATAATCGAACAGATTTACCGTATAAAATCACATTCAATAAGCACCCGAGCTCAGAACACACCCCATGCATCTAATTTTAAGATTACACAAACAAAAGGGGTGTCTATTGTAGATTGCTGGCAAATCGACCATAATTTTGTTTAAAGAAAGAGGTATACCAATGTATTCGCTGCTGCACATTAATTGCGGCAACTTCCAATCGTATAAGATTGAAACAAAAGAAACGGCATAAAGACAAACGAGTGACATACTTAAAGCAGGTCCAACATCAGCATGCTTATGTCCTCAAAAATAGTCTAACTAGCACACTCCCCAGTATAGACCAATAATAATTCGGATTTAATTCCCTGCACTTCTTTTAACGTAACCCACAACCATTATGATGTATTGTGGGCATGGGACCTGAGCGGATAACAGTCCTTACATATCACATACACTTCCTATGTTGTCATTGTTCGTGTCTTGCAATCCGCTTCTATCGAAACGGCGAGATTACCACATATCGACTATACGGAAAGAGACAGTCATTCATCTAGTCTTTCTATTGCCCCTAAAGATAAAAGTACAAGTACTTACAAACAAAGTGCTGCGGTTGGCACACTGTCTCCGTATTCCCTCACGTTCACACCGGTATGAAGACGCCAACTCAGTCCTGCGTGCGTCTTCTTATCCGAGAGGGGGTGGGTGAAAGGTCCCGAGAATCGAGAACATCACCAATCACATGGTCAATCCTTTACCAATATTAGGTTTCTTAACATAAAAGCAGTTCCACCATGTATGCTTCCAAAGCCTCACATTGAGCGAATCGGCATGATTGGTAGTTATTCAGCCAATCTGTCTCATGTGGTAAGTCTTGTTTTGAGAATGTAAACAAACCGAAGATGAAACTTTATTGAAACTGATCATGGACACTTACCACACGGGAAATATATGCAACAGGAAATTTAAAGGGACGCAATGATCACACACACGTATTAAGATTACGGTCAGCTGTCTCTACATTGCTGCAAAGTTTACCTTAATGAGCCGCACTCGTTTTTGCAGGTCACAACACCCGATAGTAATATGTGATATATGCAGCCATTTCATCACCGCGAACTCGTATACTTTACAGTAGAACATCACAATGAGAAGTTACCCAATATATATTTAAGAGCATGCAGAAAAATCAGAATCAAAGGATAGACCATGTAGCTATAAGTAAAAATAAAAATAGAAGTGAGTGAAATGAACAATATATACAGTTTGTGTTCTGTGTATCCAAATATTTTCGACATATGTTCATTATGTTCATGTCTTCATGCCAATAAATTATCTAACCTATATATATTCATGACTAGTTCATAAAATAATATTAATATGATAACACGTTTGGGGTTTCCCACACCAACCATGTAAGTTAAGAAGAGGAAAAATCAGAAACATTCTTTTCATAAGGGGAATAGGACTGATATATGGAATGATTATTTCTTTTACAACACCGCATACATATACAGTACATTTTAGAAAACTATATCGAGGAGAGAAAAAGTGAACAAGCGGAATAAGGAGAGAGACACATTGAGAGGATGCAACAACACCCCTCTCTTTTACAATTATACAGCTCATCTCATAAAAACATGATTTAAACCAGATTTAATCTCACACAGTACATAATCATTGTACTCCAAGAGAGTATGTTGGTATACTCAAATGGAGATAAATTGATTTATGGATACTCATAACAGGTAATGCATCTCGCTGTCTGAATTCAGACCATACAGTACCACTCTCAATTTGCAAATCCAGATCGCCTCAAGCTGCCTCATGCGCAATTCCCTGTTGCTACCACGCCTATCCAACGGAACATGATCAATGACATGAAATTCGAAATTACTCTTGGGAATTGTAGAGTCACAGATGTGTGCCCCAAGGGCATTATTTGCATCATTTTTAGAACAGGCTCGCCTATGTTCTTATATGCGTACACGTGGCTGTCTTACTGTGCTACCTACATATATTCTGTGGCAGTTGCATATGATTACATATATTACAAATGTTGATTGACAATTCATGAGGTATTTAACCTCATGAGTGTAATCACTGTTGTATTTGAAACAAGTCGTTTTGTTGAGTCCCAAATTACTAAACATTACAGCTGCTACATATGTAGAAACCTTTGGAACATTACCCAGATCCTTTCACTTTCCAATCCAGCCAGTCAATCCACACCCAGGCAGAGACACACAGGAATGTTTAAAGCACAAAAACCCAGCCACTTCTGAAAGAGTGGCTTCCAAACAAATAATGCAAAAACTATCTTTATAAAAAAAGATGTGTTTTGCAGGGTGGGGTCAGGCATACTAAACTTCACCTTTCCATCTTAAGCCTTTGGGAAGATAGGCTGGCAAACACATTACACAGCCTCTCCATTCTATTCTAATGGGCAAGATGGCCTTTCAGCAGTGAAAACTAAATGGAGATTATTTCACTGCCAGGACATAGTACACACCTTGGTACATATCCCATCTTTCACATGCACTGCACCCTGTCCAGGGGGTACCCTAGACCTACTATAGGGGTGCCTAATGTGTATGGAAAGGGAGGAGCAGGGTCTGGTAAGTGGGTGCACTTACCAGAGCAACATGGCAGTTTAGGAAACTTCACACATAATGGACAGCCAATCTCCATTACACCTTTCACAGGGATCACTTGCACTCTGACACTGTTTAGCAGTGGCAAAGTGCCAAAGCATCTAAGTTGACAATACCATATACATCACAGTACCAAAAATAGAGGAGGTAAAGGCAAAAAGTCAGTTGTAATTACGCCAAGAAATGCCAGGCCTAACAGTGAACATATAACATACTGCAATATCTCAAAGTTAATCTTAGTTATCTTGGTCATGGTTAATCAGTCTTTACTGGTGACCATCCTGATGTCCCGTATTCCTTGCTGTTGTAAAGTTAACGTTAACGTTAACGTTATCCGTGTCAAGTATGAATGATGTAGTATACGAAGCTGGATAAGCCGAAATCTTAGTGTGATGGCAGCCTCTCTGGATGACATTAGCGCCTGTCTCCAATCCTCCTCATCAATCGGCCCAAGATCCCCTTCCCAACGCTCCTTAAGCTTCCCGAATAAATCCGGCATGTTATTACTAAGCTTCCTATAGGTCAAGGAGATCGCCTTGGATTGCAACTGCCCGTCCAGTAGGCGATCTTCCAAAGGGGACGACTCAGGTATCTCCTCACAGTTAGGTAATGCTGCCATCAAAGCATGTCGGACTTGCAAATACCGAAAGACTTCACCCGGAGCCAGTCGGTAGGTTTTTCCCAATTCCTCAAATCGAAGAATCTTCCCTTTTTTGATTAGGTCTTGGACCGTTGAAATACCAATCATATCCCATCTGTCGAACCCCGGGTGATGGCACAGCATGCCCCATTGTTGCGAAAACCACAATAGTGTCGCTTTAGTAAGCACTCCTGCCCAGCCGATACGAGAATTAGCTAACCGTCAGATCTGTAGAATATATTGAGTGAGACCTACATATTTCTGTTTCAACTATTTGAGTAGAGAGCTCCAAGATATCAGGAGTGATCCATCTGATACCGGTCCAGAGCACATGCCGGATCATCCGACGGGGCATATCTCTACATATTGACCATTGCCAATTGTGAAGCCCAATAGTACAGCCGTATGTCAGGCACTACAATACCCCCATCATACCATCCTTTCATCAATTTCTGGAGCGCAATCCTCGGGGCCTTGCCATCCCATAATAGCGTGCATATTTCTCCTTCCACTGCAACAAAATAAGTATCCGGGATTCTATGCAGGCAATTCCGGAGAATGTATATAAATCATGGAAGCGCCAGCATCTTAAAAAGGGCTGCGCGGCCTACTAACGACAAAGGCAACGACCTCCAGTGCTTAAAATCAGCCCGCAATCTTGCCAGCAGGGGCGACAAGCTGCAAATATAAAAAAGAGCTGGATCAGGCATGACGAATATTCCCAAATATTTAAAACCCACCTCCAAAACGACGAGCGCACAGTCCTTCGGGAGGCGGGGGATTTGCCAATGAAGTACATATAACACAGATTTGTCCCAATTAATTGCATATCCGGAGTATTTCCTGAAGTTTTGTGAAAATGTTAAGGACCATGTGAATGGACCGGTACGGATATGTAAGATATATCATCCGCATAAAGAGATATTCTGTCCACGCACTCTTGCAACCATCTCAGACCCTTCACCATTACATCACATCGAATCCAGGCTGCCAAGGGTTCCAGCATGAGGGAGAACAGCAATGGCGACACAGGGCACCCCTCTCTGGTACCTCCCTGGAGGGTAAACGTCCGGGACGTATAGTTGTTGACTCTAACCTGCCCCAGTATATCAGTATATAGCAGTCACACCCACTGTATAAATTTAGGGCCTAGCCCTGCTCTTGCCAGAACTTCAAAAAGATACGGCCATTGGATTGAATCAAACGCCATGGAGGAATCTAGTGACAGTATGACTGCATCCTCCTCCAAATACTGCAGACGCGCCAGTACATTATGGAGTTGGCGGATATTTAGGGCCATGTTTCTCCCAGGCATAAAACTGGATTGATCCGGATGTACAAGGGAAGATATCACTGATCTCAACCGCATGGCAAGGACTTTTGCTAAAACCTTTGCCTCGACGTTAATCAAAGATATCTGCCGATACGAACGACAGTCATCTACCGGCTTACCGGCCTTGTGAATGACCACTATACTGGCTAGCCTCTGGTCAGGAGGCAGAACCCCCTTCTTCCAACTTTCATGATACATTGCCCGCAGATGTGGGACCACTTGGGAGGCCACAGCCTTAAGAAATTCCACTGGGGTGCCCTTTGGCCCCATGGCCTTTCCAGATTTAATGTGGCCAATGACCTATTGAATCTCCTCGTTAGAGAGATCCGCGTCCAACAGTTCTCTATCTACCTCGGAAAGAGTTGGTACATCACTCTCCACCAGTAATTGACATGATTCCTCTGTTGAATACGTCATTGAGGGCGAATATACCGACTCAAAATGCTCAGCAAATGCCTCCACTATTTCCTCAGGGCGGCAAAGAACCGCAACACTTGGCGTTGTCAATCGGGGAACCCATCGCACGCCTTGTTCCTTTTTCTCCAGCCACGCAAGCGTCCATCCTGCCGTATCGCCAAGTGCATATAACCTATGTTGGGTAGCTGCCTGTTTAGAACTCATTTCATGCGCTGCCTCAAGCTCCTGAAGGGCTTCTTCTAGTTGCACCAGGAGCTCACGCCTCTTCGCTATGTATTTCACTTTCAATGACATGGCATATCCTTTAAGGACAACATTATAGGCCTCCCATATCGTCTGCCCCGACGTCACCGACCCTACATTCTCCTCCAGGAAGTGTCCAGTCTGAACCCCAAGCTCTTCCCTTATATCCGGAATTTTAAGCAAACATGGGTTAATGACAATGGCGCTATGCTGCCGCTTAGTTCCATGAGTGAAGTCTATTTCCACTGGGGAGTGATCTGAGAGACCCCGGGGATATGTCTGGGGCTTCCTAAAATTCCCTAATGAGGGTGTATATGTTAAAAAATAGTCTATCCAGGAGAGACTGCCATGCACACCAGAAAAATATGTAAAGCCTGACCCTGCATTTTCCAACTCCCGCCCAACATCAGACAAGCCCATTGCTACCTTAAACTCCTCCATAAGCTCATTTGGCCCTGCCCCCTGCCTCTGAGGGTACCTGTCGATCGTGCCGTCCATCGTCATATTAAAGTCCCCTCCCAGTAACAGAGTACCGTCAGGAAGATTAGTCAGTATGCGGCCCAATTCCATCAAGGCCTTTCTACCCAGCGCTGGAGGCAAGTACACTGAGACTATATTCAGAGCCTTCCCCTCCCATTGGGCCTCAACCACTGAAAACCGCCCCGCCGAATCCGCCCACACATTATAGACAATCAGTGGTGTGTTCTTTCGGACGAGGATACCTGTGCCTCTGGATCCGGTGGTATAGTCAGCGTGTACCAGAAGCTTGTAATCCCATCTAATGAGGGCCCTAATCTGATTGCCAACCAAGTGGGTCTCCTGTAGGAGATCCAGGTCTGGGGACTGTCTCTTCATGTTTTGCTGGACAATGCCTCTTTTTATTTTATCACCTAAACCATTAACATTCCAAGAAAGGACAGAGAGCAACGATTCCCGTTCAGCCCCCATCCCCCAGCACGGCTACCGGCAGAATCAAACAGGTCAATAACATAGCTAACATTTGGGTACTCAACTTGCAAAGATAGGCATCAGCATCAAAATTTACTCTGTCATATAAAAGAACAAAATTGAAAATAAAACAGTCCAATACAGGGCAGTCTCGATGAGGCTCTTCCCCAAAACACATCTTAAGCGAACTGTTCTGTCCACAATATGGAAGTGCATTACTGCTGTGAAAACCATACTCAACCACAAACCCTCCCCCCCCACCAGCTCCCATGACCACCCCCCTCCCTGCCTCCCTGCCTGTGGATTTAGAACTACCCATCCCCAAACATGGCAGAGTGCCTCTCACCTCCCCTGAAATGCTAGAAATGCAGAGGGAACCGCCGCCCCCTTCGGCAGATACAGTTTACAGTTTTCGCAATTTACAACCATCCCGTATTTGCAGAAAAACACAAATCAACATCATATCACATCTGTAAAGTCTACCAATAATGACATGTCATACATCCCGGAGTGCAAATAAAGGTCTCTCATCACTGAGCTGAAGCTCCCCCTCCCCCTCCAGGGCCCCCTGCTTTTCAGTACTGCCAAATCAAACCTTCCGCTGACCAACACCAAAGTTTTCACTCTTGCTCCTCCAGTCCACTGGTCTCTGCCACTTGGTCAGTTCTTACCACCTCGAGCTGGGTTCCTCTTTGTGGGTCAGTTCTGTCCGGTCGACCTCTACGATGATTACCCACTGTGCTCCAGCCCTCCATCCAATCCCAGACCGCCTCTATTGAATCGAAGAACCACGATTTCCCATCTGATTCCACTCGTAGTCGCTCCGGGAAGAACATCGCATATTTCACCTCCCGAGCTCTCAGCTCCCTCTTCAGCGACAGAAAACTTCTTCTGTGCCCCTGAACCTTGGCCGTGAAATCCAGAAAGAACGTCACCTCATAGTTATCTATCTTCAAGGGCGGGCAGGAACGTGTCTGCAGTATTATGTCCCTGTCTCAATAATTAAACACCCTTGCAATCAGGGGTCTCGGGGGTGCTCCAGGTTTCGGTCTACCACCCGGCACCCTATGTGCTCTTTCTATGGAAAAGTAGCTGGACAGCGTCTTAGGCTTTAGATGCTTCATGATTAACTCCTCCACATACAGGTGTGCAGCTGGCCCCTCCATCCGTTCCGGGACCCCCAAAATTCGAATGTTGTTGCGGCGGGCCCAGCCTTCATAGTCATCCAACTGTTGCAATATTTTTTCCTGCTTTTTGCATTTCGCACACCTGACTTTGGAGTTCTGATGTACGGCTTGCAGAGCGCTTGTTATGATTTCAATTTCCTTGACCTTCTCATCCATTTTCCTGAAGTCCGTTCTCAGTAGTGAATGAATGAATGATTACACACATTTCTATAGCGCATGGTTACCCTGAGGCATCCCAGCGCTTAAGTGGTCCAGTCATCTCCATTAACTTTAGCAGAATAAGAAGGTTTTCAGCATTTTTCTAAACCTGAGATGGTTCTCCTCCAAGCGGATAGCGTCTGGAAGATTGTTCCAAAGCTTTGCAGCCTGTAGTGAAAAACGCCTGCCCCCGGTGCGCGATCTCCTGATCCTGGGGATTACCAGTAGATTCTTATTACTGGATCTCAGGGTTCTGCATGTTTGATAAGGACTAAACAAAGGTGCAAGAATGTCTGGTCCGGAGGTATGCAGGGCTTTGTGAGCAATAGTCATTGCTTTAAATTCAAACCTCAGCAGTGACTGAATCCACAGAGGCACATACTCCACCTATCGCTGCCATAACATCATGTAAAGTTGGCTCCGGACCCGGTTCGTGGGCTGCCACCGGCCCCTACTTCTCCGGCCTTGGTGAGTCTCCTTTTTCTCCCACTTTGTTCCATGCGAATTTCGCTAGTTGTTTCTGGGCGTTCGCCCTAGATCCTTTTCCTCCTGCCGCCATGACTGCACAATCCAGGGCCTGCAGATAAATGTGGAAGATACCCAGCCAACACACCCACAGCCAACCAATTTTAGATGAGGCAAAGATAGATACAGTATTGAAAAGCACTAAGGTTTCAGGTTTTCATTCATCGAGAAGTCCACCACAGACAATGGCTGTCCGCAGGATTCAGGGTCCCCTACCTCCAGCACCAGGCAGATATCCACACGCTCACTGCTCTCTGATCCCCGACAGCACTTAAGTTAGCATGTAGCACCACTGAGGAGTCCGTCCAGCAGGGCCCAACGGGGAGTGCCGACACTCACTCCAACACTTCAGACCACCAGCGAGGAGTTATCATGGGCCCGTTCACAAGCCTAGGGCCCATGCCTCCAGGGACCCCCACCTTCACCAACAGGACAGGGAGGCAGAACTACCCACATTCTTTCCTTAGCGGGTGTGCGGCTCAGGCGATTCCCAAGTCCCAGATGGAACACAAGCAGATTCTTATCCCACTGTCCAGCGCAACCGTTATAACACCGCTACCACAGCTGCTGTTACTCACTGTGATTTTGCACACATTCTATGGGAGAGGTTGAATCCCCTCCAGGTGGCTTCTGATGTCTCTCATGCCCCCAAACATCAATACGACACAGGTCTCCACAGGGAACCCGATCTACATTCCCTCCAGAGAGCTTCATAGGAGACCCCCCACATCCGGTACACAGCGCCGATCCTGCAGCCAAACCTCCAGCCCACGCGCGCACACCGGATCGCGCTCCGCCGATCCTCACGCCGTCAGTCAGCCCAGGCCAGCAGTCCAAGGCCGCCTCCTATATCGCTCGTCCACAGCCCCTTCACTGCCCCATGGGCTCCTCAGGCTTCCTCCAGGCCGCCGCAGCACTCCGACGAGACGCTACCCAGTTTCAATCGCCAACTAGGCCGCAAAGCCGGGGCCTCGATTTCTAGGATAGCACCCGGCGCCTGTCTGCTGCACACACCAACAGGCAGGGCACATCTCAGATCTGGCCGCTCGGATCTCCCGTAGCCCCAGTCCAGCACACCCCCTCACCACAGGGTAGGCTCTACAGTGAGGGGACCCGTCTCCGCCTCCATGCCGACGTCCGCAGCCGGTCGACACTTGTGGCCTCCATTTTCGACCTCAGGCGTCTTCAAGCTCAGGCTGTCTCCGCACACGGACGCCTCTACATGGGGTCCAAAGGGTCGCTCCGGGGGTGTCCAGACATCATGTCCCCCTCATCTCAGCATAGCACTCGGTCGCCAATGGCCTTAAATATCGTAAAAGACCGCAAAAGAGAAGGAGCCTGTCTAGGCTGCGGCCATCGCTCACGGCTGCCGTTTTGGTGTCTTTTAAAAGATACAAATATTTCCTATTTTTAATAAATTGGTGTTGGATTTTTATTTTGTGTTGTGTTTTAATAATTTACTGAAATGGTGGTTTTATATACTTTACATACCAGTCTTTGAAGTTAAGCCTGTCTGCTCGCAGCCAAGCTACAAAGGGTTGAGCATAGGAATACTTTTCTAAGACCTATGCTGAGTCCTACCATGTGTTAGTGGCCGTATTACTAGTGGTAGACCCACATTTGCCCCTGCCAATAACTAGGGGTGGGAGTAGTTTGTAAAGTAGCGCTACGTATAGCTACGCGAAGTGCACTTTGCACCACACGAGCTACGCGTAGCACTACGCGAACTGCGTAGTAGCATGTTTGCACTGTGCAAGATGTCGTTTTCAATGATTGTACAGTGCAGACAAGCATCCGGCACTCTGGAATCATTGAAAACAGCATCTTGCACAGTGCGAGCTGTTCTTTTCTGCCGCTTGATTAGATTTTCACTCGAGTGGCAGCTTTCTCAACGCGGACTTGTAGTTTCCCATCGCGAGCGGTCGCGAGCAAGCGCGACCACTCGCAATGAGAAACCTGACCTCCCCGCGTTGAGAATCTCGCCAGGAGGTTTATTTTCCATGCTCGTGATCGGCAACTTGATGTTGCTGATTGCCAACAAGGAAAAAGTCTCACGAGGATGTCATTTTGCTTTCTCGCGGTCCCCAACTTGACGTTGAGGACCGCGAGCAAACAAAAAATGACCGCTATACTACGCTACGCTATGCAAGCATAGCGTAGTGCTTTCCCCAGGGTTATCAATAACCCACTTTCCAGCACTTGCAAGCAATGATCGGGAGGCACAGGGGTGCTAAGCACACACCACTCATAAAATCATGTTTTGGAATGTAAATGACCTAAATGATAGGATTAAACATAAGACTGTTGTGTAATATGATAAAGAAGACACTTCCTCTAAGCAAGAGACAGGCCACTTGGGGACCAAGTGTTACTTCCTAGCTAGATATGGATTCAACTGAGTATCACACTGGATTAAGCTTAAGTTCTATGGGGCGAGCATAATGCTTCATAAGAGATATCCCATAATAATCACTAAGATCCACTGAGACATGCTGGTAAGATTCATACAAAGATCTGGTGTACTTGAGGGGCATCCCAGATCATTGATAAGTTGTGTATAGTCCCATCTCCTCATAGGCAAAACACCCTGGATGAATATGGCATGCTACTCACTGAACGCCCAGCTAACACTATAGTCATGTTATGTTTATGATTCTCATAAAGCAAGACAGCTCACTTCCACAGGAGTATCCTAGTGCTACAGCTACAACCGCAGAGGGTGATAAATAACTAACCATATAGTCATGAATTAAAAAAAACATGTATTCTAAAACTCTGACAGGAACGAATTTGGGTTGGCAGCTTATTCAAATGAAACTGAGCCAGATGGGAGAAAGTAAGGCCCCTTTTTCGAGTTGGTCGAATATGACAGGAAGATGCCAGTGTAGTGTTAGCAGATCTAAGACTCCTAACCAGATGATAGAATCTTATTCTGGAATGAAGGTAGGTCGGCCTTTTCCATACAGAGCTCTGTGAGCATGGTAAGGAAGTTTAAAAAGACAGTGCTTTCTAAATGGAAGCCAGTTTAGGAATCTTAAAGTCGGTTCTGAGGGGGGAACTAGAAGGAAGACTGCATACCAGGTGGGCTACCATATTCTGAATCACCTGCAATCTTGTCATGGGCTGGCCTTCAAATGAAACGATGTGTGAACACATTGATGCATCCACTGACCTCCAGAAGTGCATTTTTAAGTGAATGGTCTGTAGCTATGGGTCCTTTGATATTTGGAGGACATGACATCATGCAGACAGAGATTCCACTCAGCCGCCCATCAGTTCTTGTCATGCATTGATTAATTCTTCCTCTCAGGTGCTGATCTTCAGAGATTACAGGACATTCAAAACCTGCCTCGAGGCCATTTCTGATGATTCCCCTTGGAGTTAAAGTGGAGTCATGCGCCATACAGGGTACATAGCCACAGGTGTTTGAACACAAAGGACAGATTTACAATAACTGGCGCATCCCTGCATATCAGAAGGAATGCGCCAGTTGTTGTGCGCCACGGCTCCGCGACCATTGATGCTCCACATTTACAATGGGGCGCATTGCTGGAGTATCATCGCAAGGCCGACGTAGCTCCAGCAATGCTCTGGGGGGCCCTATCTTTACAATGCATGCTTCAAGCAGGCGCAGGGTTTTGACGCAGCATCGGCTCAAAAGTGTCTGAGTGAAATCTTGTAGATTTCACTCAGCCACTTTTGGAAGGCGTTCCTGTGCCGGAACGCCCCACCCTCCCCCCTGCACAGGAACGCCTACTTCTGGCACAGGGCTTTACAACGTGACGCATCTCCCTGATGCGTCACGTTGTAAATACCCCGCAGCATGGCGCATCGGTGGCGTAAAAGAGTGCAAGGGGCTTGTAAATCTGCCGCCCCTGAATGGTTACTAGATGGAAACCAAGTCCTACTTTGAAGTTAATAGTGGAGCAGTGTCAAAACACCACACGCTGTGGGAAGCATACAAAGCTGTGATGGGAGAGCAAACTAGGGGGCATATTACCAACAACTAGCGATAATTATCGCTATGTTGGTTTAGCGGCGATATTTTTATCGCCGAGCTGCGGCGATTTTTATCGCTTCGGAACCTTGCTATTATCAAGGTATATCTCCTAAGCGATAAAAATCCGCCGAAATGCATGATTATCGCTGAAAAGTCAGCGATATTCATGCATTACCGAGCTAATGCTCTTAGCCATGTTATCCACCTACCATTGGATAACATGGCTAAGAACTGCTCAGAGGCAGGTGTTAGCTTTTGGAGATATTCGCACTAAGAGCGAATATCTCCAAAAGTTGGTAATAGGAGGAGATAGCGATGTTAGCGACTGTTTCCAGTCGCTAACATCTTGGCACACCCACTTTGCATGTCATTAGTGATAAATATCACTGACATGCAAAGCGGGGCCCAAGATGGTCACTATCTCCTACTAGCTGTCGCTAACTGGTGTTAGCGATAGCTAGGTAATAGGGAGATAATTTTATCTCCACTTTCTTGGCTTTTAAAGCCAAAAAAGCGGAGATAAACCCCCTTGATAATATGCCCCTAGGTCCTTTTTGAAAAACAAAGAGCACGCGCTAGAGGCAGGTAGAGTAGCTTCAAAACAGCTCTGCTATGCTTACAGTGAAAGGGGCTCTGACAGTTTCCATATAAACTATGACCTGTTGAAGCGACTGCGAAAAAACATAAAACACTTGCCCATTAAACAACACACTCACTATATTGGGCATCACAGGGCAGGCATATAATATGGGTAACAAGGGCAGGAAACTCTTACACTGGCTTGTCAACCATGACAATGTGGAGAATATGGTAGACAAGCTTAAAAACTCAGAGGGTAGTTCGGTGACAAATTATCCCATCCTTGCATAAATCTTTGTGGACTTCTACGAGGCACTAAACACATGGCCATTGGAATTATGTGTCAGGGGACGACCAAATTATGCGACACTGTTGAGTAAATTATGCAGCAAGAAAAGGGCAATTATGCGGCGTAAAGAGCCACATTTTGTAATAGTATTATTTTCTTATTTTGCAATTTTTACACTTATTATCAATGTCTGGGTATTGGTTGCACCTCATTAGTACCAGTTTAACACCCAAAAATGGTAATAAGCAAAAGAAGGTAATCAGCTAACCATTGCAAAGGGCCTTCCACTATGCAGCAACATATGTTGCTACGTTTTTAGTAACCTAAGAACCGTTTGAGCTAGAAACTAAACATTTTCTATAAACTGCAGTATGCAGCAGATAATGGATTATGTGGCAAATGAGGCAAATCTTCAATCAAGCCAAAAATGCCAAGGAAGCACAATGCCTAATTCCAGTGGCCCTGAGTATTTACACTAAAATTGCACCCACGCAGAAGGTAATAGAAATCCCCTTGTCGAAACAATGTTCTGTTTCGTTACTGTCTGCTATTGATCGGAAGGACTTGGAGGCACCACCAACCTGTCAGGAACTGGGAAAAGGGCCTTGCTGCTTGCTGCTTTGCAGAATAGTGTGTCTCCTGACCAAAACCGTCTGTCAGTTGAGGTTTTTTTTTAAAATCAGGTCTCATAGGGGCATATTATCAAGCCTGGGCGATAAAATTATCGCCGCTTTATGGGCAGGAAACTGCTGATAAAGTGGCGATAATGGGCTTGATAATATGCTCTATGGAATTCCAATCGAAGCTCATGTTAGATGTCCTTCACATTTAACATGAGTTTCGATTGAAATTCCATAGAGCATATTATCAAGCCCATTATTGCCACATTATCAAGCCCATTATCGCCACTTTATCGGCAGTTTCCTGCCAATAAAGCAGCGATAATTCTATCGCTCAGGCTTGATAATATGCCCCATTGTTTTTTACAACCTTTGCACGATATGTATAATGAGGCCCTGCAATCGGGAAGGCTCCCATATGATCTCCAACGTGCTACCATCTCGATTAAGAAATCTCCTGAATAATGGCCCTAATAGCGGCCCATTTCTTTAATTAATCTTCATGCCCAACTGCTGGTTAAGGTACTCGCATCACGGCTCTCTATGTTGATCAATACACTGGTGCAAAGGAACACAAAGGGTTTTAAGACTCGTAGTTGCACAAGGCACAGCTTTAGATGTGTACCAGTTGTTTTAGCTAGGATTTAAGACTTTGGAGGGCTATAATTCTAGTCGAATAGAAAAAGTATAGAATGGGCATTTGTGTGACAGTTTCTCCAAAAATTGACTTTGGTCTTTATTTAATTGCATAGGTATGTCTCCTTCACACAGTGCCTTGGGCCCAGGTCTAGGTCACTGGGCAAAAGTCTTACCCATTCTCTATTGAGAGCAGCACCTGCCAGGGATGTCCTTTTTGTCCATTATTGGTCAAACTAATAAAGAACCCCTTGCAGTGCGGATTGAGGAAGATGGATTGGTATAAGAATTCCAATGGGAGGGAAGCCTAGAAGATCATGTATCTGTATACTAGGATGATATGCTGTTGTTTTACCATTATCCACGGTGGACCAAACTCAGACTGGCGACAATCTTTAACATTTATGAAATGGCCTCTGGTCCTAGTGTCAATTGGGATGATACCATACTGGTTCTGTTGGAGGAGGAGAAAATTGAGCATTCCCTAATTTTCTCACAGATGAAAATACAATTTGGCACAATAAAATATTTGTGACTACATAATACCCTGAGTCAGCATTGAGTCCATGTCCGGACTGGCTATAGCGGGCACCAGGCAATCCCCAGGTGCGCCACATGGGTGCTGGGACAGTTTTGGGCCCCTTGTGGCCGTTTTTTTTACATGGCCATTTTTGCAGCATAGCTGCAAAATCGGCCCTGTACCAAAATCGACCGAAAACCGGCCCCGGCAAAGAGCTCGGCGGCACCTTCAACACCCCCTCAACCCTGAGTGGAGAAGGAGGGGGGGGGGGGCGGTCAAACACTTTGCCAGGGCCGGATGTGGTTCCCAGTCTGGCCCTGATTGAGTCGGGTACTCACTCGAACCCCGCTACTAACTAGGCTCCAAAATCATATTGACAGCTGGTGTGCACTCCCTATTTCGACTTTGGGTGTATTGCTCTTCTTAAAATGAGCATTCTCCCCTAGTCTTCATACACAATGCAAATTACCAACTTCAATTCCTTAGCAATTATTTAGAGAGATTTTGACCATTAGGAGAACATTTACATGATACAGTACGACCCAGTGGATACCATAGGATAAATGTGTACAATCTCCGTTTGATGGCAGACTAAGAATCACCAATATGAAGCTATACTATTGGGCTTCAGTTCTCCCTGTGGCTAATTATTTGCTATTGGGTGATAGAGAACATCCTGTCAGGATCATACTGAAACAGAAAAAAGGACCAGGCACCAAAATAAAAGTTTCTCCCTATTACTGAATTAAATAGCTTAAAAAGTCCTCCATGTTTGCAATTCGGGGCAGTTTGAACTTATTAAGACACACTGTATAAATGTCTTAAAAGGTGTGGAAGACCTCATGGATGTATGCTTGCTGTAGGCAATGTTTGTTTTAAAATCAGGGAAATCCACAGTAAAAACCGGCTCACCTGTCCATTAAGCAAACCCACACTTAGCCCCCCAAAAGTATCAGCCCACACACTGACATGTCAGTCCAAGCTGTTGTGCATTGCATGATTGCCCTATAGGCCAGTACGATCCTGGATCCTGTGATACAATTAGAACTTTACTCTCTTGAAAGCACTGTAACATTAAGGGCCAGATGTACGACCGCTGAAATTAGTGACTCACAAATTGTGACATTTTGTAACTCACAATTTGCGAGTCGCAAAATGTACCTACGAACGAAAGGGAACAGATGATTGTGTGTCGCTAATGACTCACATTGCAATATTGGCTCTCCTCAATTTGCGAGTCGCTAAAGGCTCGCTAATAGGGAATCCGCTAAAAAACACTTTTTGCATACGCAAATTGCGAGCTCGACATAGACATCCCAAAATTGCACTTGCAAATAGCCATTTTGAGAAAAAAAATGGAAAACACTTCCTGGTTGAAGGGTCCCAAAACAGGAAGTGGAGTCCAAGGATACTCCAGACCAAAATCCTAAGCACATGTCCAGGTGCAGCAGCACAGTTCTACACTGCTGTGTGGGCATTGCTGAAAGCAGGAGCAGCAAGGCCAGCAAGAAGGGTGCCAAGGAGAGGCTGAGGAAGCTCAAGTTTTCTGAAAAGGAGCTGGATATTATTACAGAGGAATGCTGCCACCACCATGGAGACCTATTTGCCTGCCAGAGGCAGACAAACGAAAGATCTGGCGTTGTATGCAATAGCACATCAATATGCTTGGAGTGGCATACGGGTCCCTGGAGGACACAAAGAAGCACTGGTACGATCTCCAGGGCAGCACATCTGCAAGTGGCACAAGGGACTGGAGGGGGGCATCCACTGCATCAGAACCTACTACATATGAAGCAATGATGGAAAGTATCCTGGAGAGGGCGGCTGTTGTAGGCTTCGGGAGCCTTGACACATCACAGCCAGCACCAAACCCTGGTAAGTGAGAAAAGTGTTTGTGATGTGTGAGCACCCACTAAAGTCTGTCCTGTGCATACATACTAATCATCCACAACCAAACATCCATTCCTACCAAACAAGCAACACAAATGTTACATCATGGGAGATGTAGTCTGTGACATACACAGTGTAGTTAAGGAATGACTTGAGCTGATTATCATTGCAACACCACTGAGATAGTGAATCACATATTTTGTTTTCTTCTAACATCTTTTGACACACCACTGGGAGGAGAGCACAGTGACGATGACACTGCAGGTCGCCCGGATCTGGCCTAGATGGAGGAAGCGAATGAAATTGAAGCGAGTAACTTCAAATTCGAGCGCGCCGCATTTGCCAGAACGGCGTATAACAAAAGTTCATCAACGATTTAAAGTTTTAATCCTTTTATTTGTATTTAAATTGTTTCCTCAGTTATGCTTGTTACGAAGTAGACCGTGAAAAGTGACAGTGCTTCTACACGGCAGCTGTGTTAAAAAACTTCTTGCTGTCGCATGCTTGTACTTTCAAACAAATCTTAGGTGAATCTGCTGGTTCCCAATGCATTTCGGGCTTATAATGTAGCCCTTCTTCAGGGGGATCACTATAAATTTAAACAAACATCACTGTTAAGTATAATCATGTCCCAATTATCTTTTAAACATAGCCTTATTACATATACAGGTAAACATTTTCCAATAGACATTTTCCCTCTATGCGCTAAGTAGAGCGCTGTAACTTTAAACCAAAAACACGTGGATGTTTATACCATTTTAATACAACTGTAAATGTGGGCAATTCAGTTATTTCATACCTTCGATCGTGGTTCTCGCGGCCTTCAGTTTCTAAAAAGTGAGATCTTACGCTACTTTCCAACATGCTTGTCATTAATAAGTGTTCCTCGGGACTCCGCCCTGCTATTTTCAACCAATGAAACGGTGGGCGAAAACACCCTTATACTACGAGTCCCATAATGCCGTGTAAACGACCCCATTTAACCCGCCACTTTTTTATAAAACATATGCAAATGTTGTATTCATGCTGTGACCTTGGTTTAAAGATAATACACTTGTGTGCCCCGCCCTCCCTAGATGGTATTATATATGTCAATCAGAACATTATGGATGAAAACAACCGTTGAATACAAATAAAAGGATTAAAACTTTAAATCATTGATGAACTTTTGTCATACGCCGTTCTGGCAAATGCGGCGCGCTCGAATTTGAAGTTATTCGCTTCAATTTCATTCGTATCCATTTACCATGTGGTTTTAGGACAAACCGCTTATCGAGTGCACGCCAAACATTGTAAACCTGGATTAAACGGACTAAGAGTTTCAGCAAATAAGGAGTGCACTTGACCTTTCATGTTCTCAAGATGGAGGAAGGGCAGGATGGTGGAGATTCAAGCAGGCTCAGTTGTCCAGTAGTCCCAGCAGAGATGCACCAACAACATCACATGGTACAGCCAGTGTGACACCAGCCCCATAGCAGTCACCTACATCCCCACACTCTCTGGCTATCAGGGTGTGGATGTCACAGCCAACACAGCAGTCCCTACGGCATCTGCAAAGGCTGTCCTCTGATGGAGCAGCCAGTCAGCTCTTGTCTGTAGACCTGGAACAGGCAATGTTGAAAATACAGCGCATGCAACAGAAGACAGAGAGGCAAATTAATTTAAGGATGACTCAGGGTTTCCACAATATCACAGTCAAAGTGTCTGAAAATCAGAGCCTGCTTGAAGCCGAATTGGATGCCCTCACCAATACAATTGCTGACCTAGCGATAGAATGGGCAGGAGATAGGGCGCAGCTTAGGTGCATGGAGCACAGCAGTGGCCACAAATTGGACACTCTGAGCAGGGCCATTTGTGGCTTGCGCATGCGACAAGCCAACACTGCAGGGGCACCCTGGAGCTCCAGGTGGAGATGGGCCACTTCAGTGGGGATGTTGCTTGTGGCCCGGAATAAATTACTGCAGCAGTGGAAACACTGCAAACAATTATGATTGTTGATGGAGGTAATATGGGTGGCACAGATAGTGAGGTGTCAACCCGTAGTAGCTTTTTTGCTGCGGAGACACCTGTAATGCACCAAAGCAGAAGCTGTCACCTTGGATTAGGAAGTGGCAGCTCTGGCCAGACTGGATGGAGAGGAAAAAAATTAACTGTGTAGGGTCACTGCTCAATGTTTGGGCCACATATCATTTCTATGTTTTGGTGATGTAACCACAATGGAGTTACTTTGTTATTCAGGCCAACATTTTGTGATGGACAGTTTTTTTTGTTGGGGTGGATGCTTGCGCAATAAAGCACAAATTGAAAGTCACAATTTGTTCTGTCTTATGTATAGGAGAATGGGTAATTAATGTGCACGTACCTTTAACAATAGTTATTGGCAATCTGGTCCCTCCGCCTTCTCCTGTCTGCTGCAGCACTACCATCCCTTTGCTGTAGGGCATGTGGTCCTGGGTGCTCATCCTTCGAATCTGTGTCAGACACATCCATTAGTAATCCACCCCCGCAGGTCATGTTGTGCAGCATGGCACATGTGGCCAAATTTTACAGACTGTCTCTGGTGCATACTGCAGAGCTCCGCCACTCTTGTGTAGGCACATAAAGTGCAATTTTAGGATCCCAAAAGTGCGCTCAATCCCAGTCTTGGTGCGCCTGTGTGCCCTATTGTTCCGCCTTTCATGAACATTGTTGGGAGACAGGTACAGCGTGAGTATCCATGGCCGCAGGGCACACACACTGTCTGTCACCTGTTGTGAGATATATGATTGTGAAATGACATGCATACAGACTTATAAGGGCAAATAATTATCTTTGGGAACAGGAGAGATGATTACCTAGGAGGTATCCATCATCAAAGTCACCTTTTTCTAACCTCTGGTATATGCCACTGTGTCTGAATATGTATGCCTCATAGGTGCTTCCAGGATATTTTGCTACCAGGTTTGTGATGATGTTTTGGCATCACAGACAACTTGGATGTTGAGGGAATGTTTTTCCTATTACAGAAGATGTACTCTATGCGGGATGGGGGAGATATGGGCACATGGGTCCCATCTAAGCACCCTATGACCTGTGGGAACTTTGCTAACCTGTCAAATCTTTTTTTTTGCTCATGTTCCTCATCATCCTTGGGTATGTATATGTGTTGAAGGATGTGGTATAGCTTGGCCTCTAGGAAATTATGGAAAAAACATGAAATTGCACTCTGCGACACACCACCAACCACTGCAATGACATCCTGGTAGCTACCAGAGACCAAGAGAGGGAGAGAACACAACACCTGCACATGTGTGGGAATTGCATTGTTGCACAGGGTTCTGCTCTCAATTTGTGGCTTCAAGGTGTCAATGAGGTCTAGAATGACAGTGCTACTCCGCCTGTACTGGTCATAAATCTCCTCCTATGTCTGCGACTCGCAATTTTGGATACACAAAAAGCGTCGCAATTTTTGCGAGTCGGTATTCATTCGCAACGCAGAATTGAGAATTGTGAGTACATTTCGTACATTCCATACAGCCATTTTTGCATGTGCAAATCGACTGATTTTGCGCGTGCAAAATGGTTGTAGATCTGTCCCTAAACCATCTTATATGAGTATAGGCACCCCGAAACACTACTATCACCAATTAAAGTGGTCCTTCAGGCCTGGTGGGCTGCGTTGTGATGGATTACGTGGCACAATAGGCAAACCAGTGAAACGCCACTATATCATGGTACTTAATTGCCTAAGGAAACACCACTTGTAGGATTTGAATGATGGGATCTAATTGGCATATCAAATTTAAGAATAATATGGGCCACCATACACCTCAAGTCATTGGATAAGCTAGTGCACGAATTCTATGTCAGGACCGGAGGCTTTATATTATGCGTTTTACCTTCTTCGCTGTTTATTCCACAAAACTCACAGCAGCCAAAAAGTAATAACGCAAGCCCTACACCTCAGAACAAAGGGTATGGGCTAAACAGAACTAAAAATTTCCATCAAACTACAAGTCCCATGAGCAACATTAGAGCAGTCCATTACGTAGTCCTTCCTTAGTGTCCACTGCAGCTAGGTAAGGCGTCCCTCTCATGACCACTACCTCTGTCTTCGCTGCTTCGCAGCGAGTTAAGTGATTTTGCCTCTCTCCTCACTTTATTCGGACATTGTGGGGTGTTTGGGGTTTTTTGTGTATACTTTATGTCATTTACGATTGTGGGGGATTGTTTTGTGCTCTGTTGTTCTTTTTCAGAGCCCTGCACCGGTCGCGGGAGCACTCGGTGCTCTTACACGATTTTTCCCTGATACTTTAGCGGTCGCCTCCGGCCGCTAGGGGGAGCCAGAGCGTCTCGTTCTCCTCGGCGCGGTTTTTCGTCAAGGAGACCGCGATGAGGAGAGCTTTTCACCAGAGATTTCCCAGCCACCTCACTTTGACGCTCAGTGTTCTGAGTCAGTACCAGCCCCCGATATATTAAGAACGCCCCGGTTGGGGTTTGTACTGCGGTCTGACTGCGTTGCCGCCTGCGGGCGTTTGGTGGGCACCTTGTTGGTATTTTTCCTCCTTCAAATTTATTGCTGGCGCACAGGGAGGTGGCAGTGACCCGGTCTGTTCAAAGGGTCTGCGCGCTAGGGGTCGGGTGCCCCCCCCCCCCCCCCCCCGTATTCCGGTGTTACCGGGCCAGACATTTTTGCCAGCCTAGGTCTGCTTCTGAAAAACTACACAGGCTACTGCCTGCTACCCTGCTCCTTGGGCTGTTCCCACCTGGTTTTTCCCCCAATTTTGCGGTGCTGTGGTTTGGGCCATACAGGTTGTCTCTATGGGAGACGAATACTATGAGGAAGAGGAGTCTCAGGGTTATTTGACTGACGATGAATTCTACAATGCCGTAGATAGCTCCATATACAGGTGTGTAACGGAGATTGTAGGGCCCATGGAGGAGCGTCTCTCCACACGCATTATTCAGGAGTGCGAGAGGGTGACTTAGGCTCACTTGCGGGTCCCTAGTACGACACCAGCCCCGGTAGGGAGTGAACCCCAAGCCCCTAAGAAACCTTGTAAGGAAGAGGTGTCTAGTGCAGCGCAGGGTGTGGACAAGGACGCCTTTGAGCGATTGCGCGACGCATTCTTGGCCAAGGTGACCGAGCCTCCGCAGACCCCGGGTCCTTCGTGGTTCATAGGGACGGTCCCCTTATCCTCGGGTGCGGCTTCACCGACAGACACTGACGACGAGGATGGGTTGGTGCGTTCTTGGCTGCCTTCGGGCTCTGCCGTCGATCTACCTCAGGATAGTTCGGGCATGCTTGACCAGGATGAAATTATGCATCCGCGGTCGGCTGCTTGGGCCCCTGGGGAGAAGGTGGCGAAGTTCATCGTGAGCCGCCTCCACAAGCCCTTGGAAAAGGAAGCGAGGAGTTGTCTGCGCGGGGAGTGCCCCAGGCCTACGTTGGAGGGGAAGGTTGCCCTGACTCCGGAATTGGACCCTAAGATGGCCACGTTTTTAGCGAAGTTCATTAAAGATCCTCGCAAAGGGATTGATCGCTCCTGGCGTTCCTGCCAGGACAAGCTTTTGGATGCCATTGGTCCTATAACAAAAATCCTGGACATGGCAGAGGAGGCGAAGGTGTCAGGTGCAGCCATTTCCCCTGAGATCCTGTCTAACTGGGCGCAAAGAGTAGTAGTTTTCCTGGGTAACGCGAATTGTGCCCTGTCAACAGAGCGCCGGAGGTCTCTCTTAATAAAATCGGACCCTAAACTGGGTGATCTGGCCTCTTCTGAGGCAGGGACAGTGGCCCAGGGAGGCCTCTTTGGAGATCCTTTTATTAAAGAGCTGGGGAAGTTTGTCAACACCTTCACATTCCTGGATAGGGCCCAGACAAGTATTAAAAAGGCCTTCCAGCAACGTTTCTCCAGGGGGGCCGGTCGCGGTGGGGGCCGTGTGACCGGCCGTGTTGGTCAGCAAGCTACCAACAGAAACCAAGGCTCCGGGCGAGGACAATATAACGCTTCTCAAAATTACAACACCTTCAATCGCACCAGAGGACAGCGGTTCCGAGGCCATGGTAGATTCAAGAATTCCGCTGGGAACAACTCCAACGGTGAGTGTTATATCGGCGGACCAGGTCCGCATAGGGGGGCGGTTGGCCTTGTTTCCAGAGACCTGGGCCGCAATCACGTCGAACGCATGGGTCTTACAAACCGTCCGCTGATTTCACGTGGAGATTTCCGACCGGCCCCGCCAAGACAGGCCTCCTCTTCATATCGTTTTTTCTCAGGCAGATGCGCAGCTAGTCGACGAAGAAGTTTGGGACTTACTTCGCAAAGGCGCCATTTGTCGTTCGACATGACACCCGGCAGGGTTTTTGAGCAATCTGTTTCTAGTAGACAAAGCAGATGGAGGGAAGTGTCCGGTAATCAACCTCAAAGAGTTCAATGGTTGGTTGGTTTACCGGCAATTCAAGATGGAGGGGATCCATCTTTTATGGGATGTGTTGCTCCCGAACGATTGGATGGTCCGGCTGGACCTCAAAGATGCGTACTGGGTGGTTCCTATTCACCCTCCGCATCGGCGGTTTCTGCAATTTCAATGGAGAGGCCAGATTTTCGAGTTTACTGCCTTTCCATTTGGACTTTCCTCAGCGCCTTGGTGTTTCACCAAGCTCCTCCATCCGGCTGTAGAGTTCTTGCGGAGCCAAGGAATTCGTATGAATGTCTATTTAGACGACATCCTGTTGAAGGCGCACTGCCCTGCGAAGTTGGATTCTTCAATTACGGCAGACGGTATCCTTGCTCCAGGGGCTAGGTTTTGTGGTCAACAGCGAAAAGTCAATTCTCACCCCTTCCCAATCTGTAGTGTTCCTCAGTTTTACTGTGAACTCGGTGCAGTGCACCCTGAGCCTCCCTTCCAGGAAGCTAGGGAAGATTCGCCACACTCTACATCAGACGATCTCAAGGTCCCACACATCTCTCCGCCAGATTGCCCGGGTGGTAGGCCTGCTGTCTTCCTCCATCCAGGCAATCTTCCCGGGGCCCCTTCATTACCGGGCCCTTCAACGCCTCAAGGCGCACCATCTCCGCCGGGGACTGACGTATGATCAGGTGGTTCCCCTTTCGGACGAGGTGAAGTAGGAAATGGCCTGGTGGCTCGCCCATATGGAAGCTTGGAACGGCCGAGCGATTTTTGGGCCGGTCCCAGACTTGGTGATAGAGTCCGATGCCAGCAGAGCTGGCTGGGGCGCCGGCGGTGGAGAATTTTCTAAAGGAGGCGCATGGCCATCCAGGGAGCAGGAGCTGCATATTCACTGCTTGGAGCTGTTGGCGGGGTCCTTCGCGGTACGCTGCTGGACTAGAGGCACGGTTCGATCCTGTGTCCTGCTTCGCATGGACAACATCTCCACGGTGCGTTACGTGAACCACCTGGGCGGTCCTCGTTTCAAAGCACTTGTGGACTTGGCGAAAGATTTTTGGGTTTACTGCCTGGCACATCATGTGTCGGTAACGGCGGAATACTTGCCGGGTCAAGACAACCACTTGGCGGATTGGCACTCCCGGCACCTGAGAGATTCCAGTCAGTGGAAGCTGGATCCGCAGGTTTTTGGGTGGTTGGACCACCTTTGGGGCCCTTTCTCAGTGGACCTCTTTGCATCCCGTCTGGACCTCCAGCTCCCGCGTTTTTTCAGCTGGAGTCCGGACCCCCTGGCGGAGGCCACGGACGCCTTCCTCCAGGATTGGAGTCAAGAGAAGTCTTACGCCTTCCCCCAGTTTTCGATGGTGGTGAGGGTGGCGGCCCATCTTCGCCGCCAGCGAGCGGACGTGATCATGGTGACTCCCTGGTGGAGATCTCAAGTCTGGTTTCCAGTTCTTCTGGAACTTTCTTGGGATTCTCCAATCCTACTCCCCCGGTTTCCGCGACTTCTTTTCAACGCCGATGGGGAACCCCATCATCTGGTAACTCAGAGCTCTCTTTGCCTCATGGCATGAAGGCTTTTGGGCGACGTTGGTTGCTCCCAGGGCTTTCGAGACCGGCTGAGAGTTTCCTCTCAAAGGCCTGGGCAGGTAGCACGACTAAGCGTCACCGCTTCGCCTCGAATAAATGGTCCCATTGGTGTCTTCGACGGGACCTGGATCCCTTGGTCGCGGGCGTCGTACCGGTGTTGAATTATTTGGCAGAATCAGCCTCGGCTGGCCTAGCCTACGGTACGGTAAACGCGATGCGTTCACCGATCTCGGCAGGCCATCAGCCGGTGGTGGGTGTGCCGTTAGGAGAACACTCATTTGTTTGCAGACTTTTGAGAGGGATTCGCCTCTCGTTACTCAGTTCTTTGGGATGTTAACCTAGTCTTTTTCTATCATGGCAGCCGAACAAGTACCTGTCTTTGAAAGAACTTTTGGCGAAGTTGGCCATGCTCTTGTGTCTAGTTTCATGCAGATGGGTATCAAATGTACGCGTCTTGAATGTCTCGGCGAGGGTTTTTTCCCCGGGCAGGTTAGTCTTCACGTTGGGGCGCCACACGAAATGTGCATCAAGGACTATTTCTTATCCGTATTTTGTGGACGCCCCCAAACTGTGTGTGGTTCAATGTTTGAAGGCTTACGAGGACTTAACCCTTGAACTTTGCCCTCCAGGTGAGCGACAGTTGCTAATCGTGCTGCGAAAGCCACACGAGGCTGTCTCATCACCCACCATCGCCAGATGGGTTCGGTGGATCATGCAGGAAGCAGGTATAGACACGAAGCAGTTCGGTGCTCACTCAGCGAGAGGGGCCATGGCTTCAAAGGCATTCTCCTTGGGTGCCCGGTTAGAGGACTTGATGAGTGTAGCGGACTGGTCCTCTGACTCCACCTTTAAGCGGTTTTACTTCAAACTGGTGTTTGATATTGCGCATTTGGTGGTAAGTAAGCTTTAAACCAGCATAATCTGAAGCCTCCGGTCCTGACATAGAATCGAAATTTGCCTAGCATTGTAACGGTAAGTTTCAATTCTATTAACGACACGGAGGCGAGGATTATCCCTCCCGAGCCACCTGCGGAGACAAACCCGCCCGTACTACAGTAAGTACGTTTTCCAGTTCTGTGTTTATGAGGCTTAACATTTTTCAGAATGGTGCTTGAGTTGTGCACAGGAACGTTAGCCTTTCACCGCTGACGCTGTTATATGTCTGTAATTATCAAAAAAGGACTAGCTGGGTTGTGTTTACAAAGGGAGACTCAGTACGTATGATGGCAAACCATTTGGTTTGGTTGTTAAGCCCTCACCCACCGACCTAGTCGGTGGCATGCTTCATCATCGGGCCCACCACAGTGACGCCGAATGCGTCCCGGGTGTGCTTCGACTCCAGATTACTGAGGAGCTGGTATACTTCTCTGAGTGTGCTGTGAGGGGGTGTATAAGAAAGTGATTTAAAAGCTATGCTGTAGGTCCCAGTGCCCGAGGGTATATAGAACTTTAATAGCTGGGCCCACGCTAGCGTATAAAAAGGCAAGCGGACGCGGTGGAGCGAATTATGAACTCCCGCGTCCTATGTGGTCGACATGTTTCAGCCAGGCCTTTTCTTGTTATAAAACTGGCTTTCCTCAGGACCAATGAGAGTGTGGGTGAAAAAATTAATATTAAGTGAAGTGGTTTTTAAAATGTGTCGCACACGCTAAGGTGCTATACGTGTGTGGAGGGGGATTCCCTCCGCTTTACTGTACACAAAACATAGTGGACGAAGACAGACGTACATGTTAAAGTCGGGTAAGTATTTTATACCAAAAACACAACGCACCGCCGGCAATTTTAAAGGTGTGTGAACGACCTCTACCGGCGGGATTTAAACGTGGCCATGAAATTGTATGGCGGCAGTGAGATATGAGGCGTTTCTAAGCGGAGTGAAAGTGGTGGACTAAACAGCGGAAGATAGTCAATGAGTGAGAATCAAGCATAGGTAATTCTGTTTCCTCACACATGCTATTTGCTGTTAAAGCCTCAAAGGTCACCAGGCAGGGAAGAGCGGACCCTAAAAGTTTTTAGGGAGGCAGAGATTAGAACCTGTTGGGAGAGAAGGTAGCTTACCTATTCCGACGTGAAGGTTGCATCTCAGTACTTACGAGATTACCGGCCTCCGTGCTCCATGAACCTGTAGTCCTGCTGCGGTGTCCCGAGTGAGTGGAGATCAGGAGCTTTCTGATATTTATACTCGTTCAGGAGGGGCGGTACCTGCAGGGGGGTGGAGCAAGGGGCGTAGCTGCGCATGTAGAATGATCAGTGTCAAGTGCTCATGGGCTACGCATGCGTAGAAGTGTATAATTGTTTACATTTGGAAGGAGTAGCACAGAGGGACTACAGAAAGGGACAGGGCCACGAGTCCAGACGGGAACAGGGCTCAGCAGTTCAATGAATTCCATGGTATGGAATCATTAAGTCCAGTCAAGTGGGTGGAAAGGTGGTAAATCCACCGTTGTTCTTTTGTGTGAAGAGTTCTCTCATCGCAGTTATCGAATTTCTCGATGACTGTCCACGTAAAATCATTAGGAGTGTGGTTGTGTGACAGGAAATGTTCTGTTAATTTACTGATATTCTTGCCACATCTCATGGTGCTCCTGTGTTCGGTCATTCTTGTCCTTACTTTCCTGGTCGTCATCCCGACGTATCTTAGGCCACAGTGACATGTTATTAAGTACACCAAGTTAGCAGAATTGCAATTGGTGAACTGCCGTTGCGTCCAAACTTTGCCATCTTCAAGATTGAGTGTTTTGGATGGAGTGGTCAAATGGCAGACACTGCAATTGTTGCAAGGTTGATGTCCAGTTAGTTTGGGCAGCCCCCACGCATTGAGGATAGTGTTGCCTGAGGGACGTTGGTTTTTTCTGGGTCTTGTCGAGACCAACTGGTCTCTTAAGTTTTTAGCTCTCTTAAAGGCAAAGCGAGGGAGGTCCCACTTTCAGGTACCAGAATTGATTATTTTCCAGTTCTTCTTGATAATACTGGACACCTGATTAGAGGCCGTGTTATACGTTGTAATACAGGGCATCACAGGAGGTTCCGTTGGTTTCGGTATGGTTTCCAGGAGTGCATCCCTGTTCAGGTTGCGTGCCTTTTTGCAGGTCTTAGAGATGATTCTCGTTGGATAACCACGGTCTTCCAGTTTATGGACTAAGGCTCCGGACTGTGATTTGTAGTCTTGGATGTTACTACAGTTGCGCCTTATTCTTAAGAACTGGCCAAACGGGAGGTTTTCTCTGAGAGGCCTAGGGTGGAAACTGTCAAAGCGCAGTAAGGAGTTACGTGAGGTGGGTTTATAGTAGGTGGTGGTAGTTAAGCCATTGTTCTGTGCTTTAATGTTAAGGTCCAGGAAAGCCAATTCAGTTGGACTGCTCGTGTATGTGAAGCGCAGATACGCATCCCGATCGTTAATCCACGTCATGAAATGCTTCAGGGTGTCTTCATTGCCCTCCCAGATAATGAAGATGTCGTCAATGTAACGACGCCAGGTGATTATGTTGGCCGAGTATGGGTTAGTGGGAGACTCGATGTGGCTGCGTTCGAAGTGGTGAACGTACAGTCCGGCCACGTTCGGGGCAAAAACACTCCCCATCGAGGTTCCATTGGTCTGGAGGTAGAATTTTCCTTCATACTCGAAGTAGTTATCCTTAAGAGCCAGTGCCGCACACTCAAGAATGAATTTACGTGGGGTGCGGTGTTGCCAAGTGGTTTCCATTAGGACATCGTGTAATACTTGTAGAGTAGCATCCTGGGGTAAGCTAGTGTATAAGCTTTCAATATCCAGTCCGACCAGGAGTTGAGATTCGGGATTGAATGCCATATCTTTAATGACATTTAGTAGATGTTTAGTATCCTGGATGTAGGATGGTGTTTTTTGTACAAGGGGATTGAGGAAAAAATCGCAGAAGCGTGAGAGTGGTTCGAGCAGAGATTGGATGCCCGACACTATGGGTCTCCCTGGTGGCGGATTTTTACCCTTATGTACCTTAGGTAAGGTGTAAAAATATGGTACCCTCGCGTTCTTGGTGCAAAGATAATCGCCCTCCTGTTTGGAGATGTGTTCCGCATCAACAGCCTCTTTGACGATTCGGTTGATTTTCAGTTGGAGTTCCTCAGTGGGGTCTTGGTTCAGGAGCTTATAGTTCCGAGTGTCACTCAATAAACGGCAGCATTCCTTGTCGTAGTCACACTTGTTCATGACCACGATTCCTCCTCCTTTATCCGCAGGTTTTATAATGCGGGTCGAGTCATTTTGTAGATGTTTGATGATCTCGCGTTCTTGAAAGGAGAAGTTGTTGAACTTGTTCCCAGGTTGTAATTTCTCAATTTCTGCATAGACGGCATTTTCAAAAGTGATAATTTCTACAGGTATGCTTGCTGGTGGAGGAGTGAAAGTGGATTTCACTTTCAAACCGGTTTCGTTTATGTTTTCCTGATTACCATCCTGTTTTTCTTGCTTTTCAAAAAATGCTTTCAGTTTTAATTTGCGGAAAAACTCAGCAAGTTCTACATGAAGTTTGAACGTGTCGAGTCTAGTGGTAGGGACAAAGGAGAGGCCTTTATTGAGGACGGCAGTTTCTTCGTTGGTTAGGGGTATGTCGGACCGAACTGACCGGGTCTTCTTCCGTTTCCCAATGTACCCGTTGTCCGGGATTTCTTCTCTTGCCGCGTGACCCGGTCAGTTCGAACACCCGGAACAAATCCCGAGAACAACCGGGGACCAGCAAGTAACCGAACCCCGAGTGGACAACCCTCTGGTGTTCAATATTTCAGACATACCCCTAACCAACGAAGAAACTGCCGTCCTCAATAAAGGCCTCTCGACTCGACACGTTCAAACTTCATGTAGAACTTGCTGAGTTTTTCCGCAAATTAAAACTGAAAGCATTTTTTGAAAAGCAAGGAAAACAGGATGGTAATCAGGAAAACATAAACGAAACCGGTTTGAAAGTGAAATCCACTTTCACTCCTCCACCAGCAAGCATACCTGTAGAAATTATCACTTTTGAAAATGCCGTCTATGCCGAAATTGAGAAATTACAACCTGGGAACAAGTTCAACAACTTCTCCTTTCAAGAACGCGAGATCATCAAACATCTACAAAATGACTCGACCCGCATTATAAAACCTGCGGATAAAGGAGGAGGAATCGTGGTCATGAACAAGTGTGACTACGACAAGGAATGCTGCCGTTTATTGAGTGACACTCGGAACTATAAGCTCCTGAACCAAGACCCCACCGAGGAACTCCAACTGAAAATCAACCGAATCGTCAAAGAGGCTGTTGATGCGGAACACATCTCCAAACAGGAGGGCGATTATCTTTGCACCAAGAACGCGAGGGTACCATATTTTTACACCTTACCTAAGGTACATAAGGGTAAAAATCCGCCACCAGGGAGACCCATAGTGTCGGGCATCCAATCTCTGCTCGAACCACTCTCACGCTTCTGCGATTTTTTCCTCAATCCCCTTGTACAAAAAACACCATCCTACATCCAGGATACTAAACATCTACTAAATGTCATTAAAGATATGGCATTCAATCCCGAATCTCAACTCCTGGTCGGACTGGATATTGAAAGCTTATACACTAGCTTACCCCAGGATGCTACTCTACAAGTATTACACGATGTTCTAATGGAAACCACTTGGCAACACCGCACCCCACGTAAATTCATTCTTGAGTGTGCGGCACTGGCTCTTAAGGATAACTACTTCGAGTATGAAGGAAAATTCTACCTCCAGACCAATGGAACCTCGATGGGGAGTGTTTTTGCCCCGAGCGTGGCCGGACTGTACGTTCACCACTTCGAACGCAGCCACATCGAGTCTCCCACTAACCCATACTCGGCCAACATAATTACCTGGCGTAGTTACATTGACGACATCTTCATTATCTGGGAGGGCAATGAAGACACCCTGAAGCATTTCATGACGTGGATTAACGATCGGGATGCGTATCTGCGCTTCACATACACGAGCAGTCCAACTGAATTGGCTTTCCTGGACCTTAACATTAAAGCACAGAACAATGGCTTAACTACCACCACCTACTATAAACCCACCTCACGTAACTCCTTACTGCGCTTTGACAGTTTCCACCCTAGGCCTCTCAGAGAAAACCTCCCGTTTGGCCAGTTCTTAAGAATAAGGCGCAACTGTAGTAACATCCAAGACTACAAATCACAGTCCGGAGCCTTAGTCCATAAACTGGAAGACCGTGGTTATCCAACGAGAATCATCTCTAAGACCTGCAAAAGGGCACGCAACCTGAACAGGGATGCACTCCTGGAAACCATACCGAAACCAACGGAACCTCCTGTGATGACCTGTGTTACAACGTATAACACGGCCTCTAATCAGGTGTCCAGTATTATCAAGAAGAACTGGAAAATAATCAATTCTGGTACCAGAAAGTGGGACCTCCCTCGCTTTGCCTTTAAGAGAGCTAAAAACTTAAGAGACCAGTTGGTCTCGACAAGACCCAGAAAAAACCAACGTCCCTCAGGCAACACTATCCTCAATGCGTGGGGGCTGCCCAAACTAACTGGACATCAACCTTGCAACAATTGCAGTGTCTGCCATTTGACCACTCCATCCAAAACACTCAATCTTGAAGATGGCAAAGTTTGGACGCAACGGCAGTTCACCAATTGCAATTCTGCTAACTTGGTGTACTTAATAACATGTCACTGTGGCCTAAGATACGTCGGGATGACGACCAGGAAAGTAAGGACAAGAATGACCGAACACAGGAGCACCATGAGATGTGGCAAGAATATCAGTAAATTAACAGAACATTTCCTGTCACACAACCACACTCCTAATGATTTTACGTGGACAGTCATCGAGAAATTCGATAACTGCGATGAGAGAACTCTTCACACAAAAGAACAACGGTGGATTTACCACCTTTCCACCCACTTGACTGGACTTAATGATTCCATACCATGGAATTCATTGAACTGCTGAGCCCTGTTCCCGTCTGGACTCGTGGCCCTGTCCCTTTCTGTAGTCCCTCTGTGCTACTCCTTCCAAATGTAAACAATTATACACTTCTACGCATGCGTAGCCCATGAGCACTTGACACTGATCATTCTACATGCGCAGCTACGCCCCTTGCTCCACCCCCCTGCAGGTACCGCCCCTCCTGAACGAGTATAAATATCAGAAAGCTCCTGATCTCCACTCACTCGGGACACCGCAGCAGGACTACAGGTTCATGGAGCACGGAGGCCGGTAATCTCGTAAGTACTGAGATGCAACCTTCACGTCGGAATAGGTAAGCTACCTTCTCTCCCAACAGGTTCTAATCTCTGCCTCCCTAAAAACTTTTAGGGTCCGCTCTTCCCTGCCTGGTGACCTTTGAGGCTTTAACAGCAAATAGCATGTGTGAGGAAACAGAATTACCTATGCTTGGTTCTCACTCATTGACTATCTTCCGCTGTTTAGTCCACCACTTTCACTCTGCTTAGAAACGCCTCATATCTCACTGCCGCCATACAATTTCATGGCCACGTTTAAATCCCGCCGGTAGAGGTCGTTCACACACCTTTAAAATTGCCGGCAGTGCTTTGTGTTTTTGGTATAAAATACTTACCCGACTTTACCATGTACGTCTGTCTTCGTCCACTATGTTTTGTGTACAGTAAAGCGGAGGGAATCCCCCTCCACACACGTATAGCACCTTAGCGTGTGCGACACATTTTAAAAACCACTTCACTTAATATTAATTTTTTCACCCACACTCTCATTGGTCCTGAGGAAAGCCAGTTTTATAACAAGAAAAGGCCTGGCTGAAACATGTCGACCACATAGGACGCGGGAGTTCATAATTCGCTCCACCGCGTCCGCTTGCCTTTTTATACGCTAGCGTGGGCCCAGCTATTAAAGTTCTATATACCCTCGGGCACTGGGACCTACAGCATAGCTTTTAAATCACTTTCTTATACACCCCCTCACAGCACACTCAGAGAAGTATACCAGCTCCTCAGTAATCTGGAGTCGAAGCACACCCGGGACGCATTCGGCGTCACTGTGGTGGGCCCGATGATGAAGCATGCCACCGACTAGGTCGGTGGGTGAGGGCTTAACAACCAAACCAAATGGTTTGCCATCATACGTACTGAGTCTCCCTTTGTAAACACAACCCAGCTAGTCCTTTTTTGATAATTACATATTAATTTGGGGATTCGGACTGGCTTATCTAGTCCTCTCTCTCCGTTTTGATTTGCTGCTGTTATATGTCTTTCATAGGAAACGATCGCACAAAGCAGGACCAGTGACATGATATCGTGACTCGCGCAAAGAAAGAGGAACTGGTCATGAGAGGGACGCCTTACCTAGCTGCAGTGGACACTAAGGAAGGACTACGTTATGGACTGCTCTAATGTTGCTCATTGGACTTGTAGTTTGATGGAAATTTTTAGTTCTGTTTAGACCATACCCTTTGTTCTGAGGTGTAGGGCTTACGTTATTGCTTTTTGGCTGCTGTGAGTTTAGTGGAATAAACAGCGAAGAAGGTAAAAAGCATAATCCTCGCCTCCGTGTCCTTAATAGAATTGAAACTTACCATTACAATGCTAGGCAAATTTCGATTCAGACTCCATAGGAGCCAGTTCTTTAGACGCATGCAAGGCGAGGCATTCTTTAAGTGCTTACAGTTCGAAGCGGGATGCACTTCCTGAATATAGCTCATTGGAGACAAAGTTCACCACTGAACAAGGGAATTTCAAGAGCTCACTATACCCTCATGATCAACACCCTTGGCCATCTGGAGACACTCTGAGACCTGGCATATTAGACTCCATGAAGACCACAAAAGGATAGGCTCAAAAATGGCACCCAGCAAACTAGCTATTTTGGTATAGCTTAAGTTTTTACAAAGGTCTTATTATATGCCAAAACACCTGTCTAAATTGGGGAGCTATGAAATGCACCATCACCAATATGTAATGAAGACCATTGTAACTTCCTGCATGCATTGTGGGCCTGCACATATAGTAAGTAGTTCTGGGACAATTTTCAGTCGATACTCACACAGGTCCTCAAGGTACCTATTGCACTTACACCACAGACAGCACTTCTGGGGTCAGCAGATGAGGGGCACACATTCGATACATATGAATTCTCACCGGGGTGGGATGGCCAGTCTGCACCTTACCTAGGCCTTGATTCCAAGTTCTTTGGCATCAAGATGCTAATCATATCACCTCATAAATAACGATAGCCCATGGTATGTTATTTTTCTGGTGGGATAAATAGGACATATTCTGAGTTTTAGGGCAATAGCATCTGTATTTGGTGCCTAACGCACCACAATACACATGATACTGTAAATACCATGGGCCTCATTTATGAGGCCGCGCGTCACTTTTACGCCGCCGGTGCGTCACTTTTTGTGATGCATCGGCGGCGTAAAAACAACAAGTGATGGACTGAATGTGGATCAATGTCACACACTCCCCCAGTCAAAAGATCTGGGCCCAAATCCATCGTTTTTTTGCACTCCACACCACCCTGGGTTAGACAATGGCGATATGCAAATCAGCTCTGACCCTGTTGCCCCATGGGAACAGTCCAGTCCGAACTACAAAAGCCATGTCCTTCCCAGAACGGAATCAAGCATTCGAGGACCGGACCGGTTTCGAGGTAACACCTCTCATCAGCCCGGCTAGCTTGACTCCAGTGGTGTGGAGTGCCTGGGACCCACGTCTGGGCATCCCCAGCGCACTTAGGGCGGCAATTGCAAAAACAACAAGTGATGGACTGAATGTGGATCAATGTCACACACTCCCCCAGTCAAAAGATCTGGGCCCAAATCCATCGTTTTTTTGCACTCCACACCACCCTGGGTTAGACAATGGCGATATGCAAATCAGCTCTGACCCTGTTGCCCCATGGGAACAGTCCAGTCCGAACTACAAAAGCCATGTCCTTCCCAGAACGGAATCAAGCATCCGAGGACCGGACCGGTTTCGAGGTAACACCTCTCATCAGCCCGGCTAGCTTGACTCCAGTTGTGTGGAGTGCCTGGGACCCACGTCTGGGCATCCCCAGCGCACTTAGGGCGGCAATTGCAAAAACAACAAGTGATGGACTGAATGTGGATCAATGTCACACACTCCCCCAGTCAAAAGATCTGGGCCCAAATCCATCGTTTTTTTGCACTCCACACCACCCTGGGTTAGACAATGGCGATATGCAAATCAGCTCTGACCCTGTTGCCCCATGGGAACAGTCCAGTCCGAACTACAAAAGCCATGT
This sequence comes from Lissotriton vulgaris, assembly GCF_964263255.1. Lineage (NCBI taxonomy): Eukaryota > Metazoa > Chordata > Amphibia > Caudata > Salamandridae > Lissotriton > Lissotriton vulgaris. The sequence continues at coordinate 1,647,424,243 of NC_141685.1, forward strand.
CCTTCCCAGAACGGAATCAAGCATCCGAGGACCGGACCGGTTTCGAGGTAACACCTCTCATCAGCCCGGCTAGCTTGACTCCAGTGGTGTGGAGTGCCTGGGACCCACGTCTGGGCATCCCCAGCGCACTTAGGGCGGCAATTGCAAAAACAACAAGTGATGGACTGAATGTGGATCAATGTCACACACTCCCCCAGTCAAAAGATCTGGGCCCAAATCCATCGTTTTTTTGCACTCCACACCACCCTGGGTTAGACAATGGCGATATGCAAATCAGCTCTGACCCTGTTGCCCCATGGGAACAGTCCAGTCCGAACTACAAAAGCCATGTCCTTCCCAGAACGGAATCAAGCATCCGAGGACCGGACCGGTTTCGAGGTAACACCTCTCATCAGCCCGGCTAGCTTGACTCCAGTGGTGTGGAGTGCCTGGGACCCACGTCTGGGCATCCCCAGCGCACTTAGGGCGGCAATTGCAAAAACAAGTGATGGACTGAATGTGGATCAATGTCACACACTCCCCCAGTCAAAAGATCTGGGCCCAAATCCATCGTTTTTTTGCACTCCACACCACCCTGGATTAGACAAAGGCGATATGCAAATCAGCAATTGCCGCCATAAGTGCACTGGGGATGCTCAGACGTGGGTCCCAGGCACTCCACACCACTGGAGTCAAGCTAGCCGGGCTGATGAGAGGTGTTACCTCGAAACCGGTCCGGTCCTCGGATGCTTGATTCCGTTCTGGGAAGGACATGGCTTTTGTAGTTCGGACTGGACTGTTCCCATGGGGCAACAGGGTCAGAGCTGATTTGCATATCGCCATTGTCTAACCCAGGGTGGTGTGGAGTGCAAAAAAACGATGGATTTAGGCCCAGATCTTTGGACTGGGGTGAATGTGTGACATTGATCCACATTCTGTCCATCACTTGTTTTGTTTGCATCGGCGGCGTAAAACATGCCTCCTGTTGCGCACTATTTACAAAGTGACGCATCTAAGCAGATGCGTCACTTTGTAAACCACTGCGCTACATTATTCCTGCGACAGGTATAATGTATGCAGAGGGGGCGTTCCCCCGCAAAAAGCCTCCTAATAGTGACGCAGTGAAATCTATGAGGTTTCACTGCGTCACTTTTAGGACGCTGTTGCGTCAAAATCTTGCGCCTGCCTCACAGCAGGCGTAAGACTGACGCAAGCCCTTTCACATGGGGTTTTCCCCATGTGAAAAGACGCATTGTTGGAGTTGCGTCACTTTAGTGACACACTCCAGCAATGCGTCACTTTTGCGCTTACAGATACGTCAGAAATATTGACGTATCTGTAATTCCTTGCGCAATGATGCGTCATATTGTAAATATGACGCATCATTGGGGTCGCAAGGAGGTCGCAATGAAATGTGATGCATCACTGTTTTCTCGCAGCGATGCGTCACTTTTCATAAATGAGGCCCCATACACTTTTCCCCTGTTAAATTTCAACAGGTTTGACCCAGGGGCGTAACAACAGGCCCGGCATCCCCCACAGTGCAGGTGGGCCCCTAATCCTTCAGGATGCCCTATTAAGCCGAAGATTAAATTCTGCAGGGGGATAAGTCACCCCTGCAGATTTAAGACTGTGTCTTACTAGCTCCCCAAAAATCTCTGCAATGGCCACTGAGTATACAATTGTACTGCAGAAGGCGGTCTCTCACATAAAAACGTAGGGGCAGATTTATGTTAACTGGCGCATCCCCAGGAATGCGCCAGTTAACGTGCGCCACAGTGCGCCACAGCTCCGCCACCCATGGTGCGCCGCATTTATAATGCGGCGCACCATGGTGCAAAAACGGCACAGATGCGTGACGCATCTGTGCCGGAAATGTGGCGCATTGCTGGAGTTGCGTCGCAAGTGCGACGCAGCTCCAGCATGGCTCGGGGGTACACCATCTGCACAATGCTGCGTCAAGACCTACGCCTGCTTCAAGCAGGCGCAGGGTTTTGACGCAGCATTGCCCTGAAAGTGACTGAGTGAAATCTCATAGATTTCACTCAGCCACTTTCAGGAGGCGTTCCTGCGCAGGAACGTCCCCTCCTGCGCAGGAACGCCTCCTTATGGCGCAGTGCTTTACAACGTGACGCATCTCCTAGATGCGTCACGTTGTAAATAGGGCGCATTGTTTGCGCCGCAGTTGCGTCAAATAAAGTGACGCAATTGCGGCGCAAAGAGGCGCAACGGCCTCATAAGTCTGCCCCATAGTGCTCCATTATCCAGTACTCATGAATTAGTTGGTCTGGGCAACTGACAGCCAGATAGTCATTGCTTTTTGAATTTCCGAACTTGATTAAACACAACCCCTCCCAGTAAGTAAGGAGCATGGTACCCTAACTTGCATCCACAGCAGAAAACCCTTGGCCACGAGCCCAAAACTGACAGTAATTTACGTTATTTCTATCAGTTTTCAAAAGGAAACATGTCTGCATAATGCAATTTATTTCCTTGACCTTTCTTCCCGGCTTTATTCTTAGAAACGCATAAAGCATGTTCCATTTCTAAGGGGTACTTGAATAGTTAAGAGCAGCGAGACCAGCAGAGAGGGAGCTTTGATTTATTGCGTTTGCATTAACCTAATGCTGACCTGGCATGAGCGCCGCCTGACACAGGGGCTTGAGCCGTGCCGGGAAGGTGAGTGTTTCGAGCAGCACCAAGCAAAGCCCTTGGGTGGGTGGGATGGGGAAATCTATTCACATGCAGCGTCCTAAGGCCTCCTGGAGAGGGAGGTTTCCTTGACTGCTTGGCCCGGCTGAGCAGGTGCATCCACGGTTCTGCGAGTCTGAGATCACATGTGGAGAAAGAAAATTCAGTTGTCCTCCAGCTAGCCCCGACAATGGCTGTAAGGTAACAGTAACCCTGTCATTATCAGAGGCTGCACACGCCAAATGAGTACACGGCCTTTCCAGTTTTGAACATTCCTTTCACAAACCGCTGTCTTCATATGTGGAGCCCCAGTGGGTATAGTTGAATCGAAAGCTAGACAACACGTCGTGGAATGCAATGATGCAGGGAGACAACGTGGTTTTGTGGTATAGAGCTGTAAGGTCAGTGTAAACCCTGGACTCTGTTGGGCATGCATGCTTTCGCTGCTGCTAAAACTGGGCTCACATAGGGCCCGATTCACAGAACTAACTTAAGACAAAATCCTAAACGTACTACTTTTGGTATTCACAGAAGCTAGGATTTTGTCTTAAGTTTGTCTTAAGACAAACTTAAGATTGCCTTATCGGGTAGACATGATGAGTTCAATCCTTCGTTTCTTTTTGACAAATCAGCCACACGCCTGCTATTTCAGGTGGTTTATTTAAAGTAAACAAACACTGCAAATCCGAGCATTCATTCATTTGTTAAATGAAAGGCCAGAAAGATTTTTTAAAAAGGCTTTTCCAAAGAGTTGAGAAATATTGAAACTACAGTGGCCACGTAGCTCACTTTAATCGAAGACACTGCTTCTAGTGGTTGGCGTTCATGGTACAACCTGTTACATTCTGGGTGTTGCAGAATCGGTTTGCTTCACTATAACTATTAGACAAGCACAGTCCATGGTATAATTTATAGGTTAAAAGTCCAGGGCTGTCAACTGTATCCGCCGTGACAAGGGACTGGGTAGTTTGAAGTGGGTACCCTAATGCTAACCTTAGCCATGAGGGTCTATTACAACCCATTTTGGTGTATTTGTCAACAACACATTGAGGGGTGTTAGTATATTCCCATTGTCTGAATGGGACCCACACATCCCAGCACACAGAATGGCTGCAAGCTGGTGCAACATCAGGGTGATTTACAGACCGTCAAGGCTTTTCGTGCAACAACATTCCACCTATCGAGCACATTGTTTAATTTTGTACCATACACGTGTAGGCCCAAAGGCACCTGCAGGATTTGTGGCGGTGATTTACAAGCCAAACTGCCTGAAGCACACATCTGTAAGAAATTCTGAGTTAGTTTGGGAGTGATACCTGATTCGTTGTTTACATCTTTGGCAACTAAGGTTTCTGGGGAGAGTTGTCTCATGGAGAGGCTGCTCCGCTGCTGGAGAAGGTACCTAGGTACTGCACAGATTACTTACCGGTAATTCTCATTACTCTTAGTCCTGCTCGTCCTCGCCCCAGTCATTACTCTTGAGGTATATTCAACTGACAGGAAACAAAACAGGAAATGCTTGATGGCTCCACCCACCCTCTTGCCAGGGGCCTTTAATACTATAGCCAGCACAAGCACAACAAATACTTGACACCCCAATCATGACTGGGTCAAGGACGAGTAGGACTAAGAGTAATGAGTATTACCAGTAAGTAATCTGGACATTACCTCTACGTCCCTCGTCCTGTACCAAGTCATTACTCATGAGGCATACAAAAGCAAACACCTTAAAGTGAAGGCCTTTGGAATACTGGCATAAAACAGACCAGACAGCACACAGGAGAGAAGCGCACCACAATGAAACTAGAATGGCTTGACAGAATCAACGAGGAGCATCATTCTCCACAGAATGCAAAACACCACACCCACAATTCAAACGGTCAGTCAAAGCACAATGCCACCTGTAATGCTTAATAAAGATAGACTCAGAAGCCCAAGCCCCCGCACGACAGATCTTATCCAAAGACACCTCATGAAAAGCATCCCAGGAGGCCGAGACACCCCTCATGGATCGGGCCTGCACACCAAGGACAAGGCAAACTAGAGCCATGATAAGCCAAGGAACTCACAGACTTACTCTAACAACTCAGTGTAAGCCGAGAAGCAGCCTTACCATGAGTATCCAACCCCAAAGTCACAATCAGATTTTTAGACAAGCGAAAAGCCTCTGACCCATCCACATACATGGACAAAGCATGCTTCACATCAAGAATGTCCAACAACTGATCCTTAGGAGAAGAATGAGAAGGGTAGAAAGGAGGCAAGACCAACTCCTGAGAGGCATGAAATGTAGAATGAACTTTTGGCAGAAAACCAGGATGATTCCAACGTAAAATCACAGCATCTTCCACAAACCTCAAAAAATGAGGAGAACAGCACAAAACAGAAAGTACCCCAAACCCCGAACTGAGGTGATGGCCACCAGGAAAGCCACCTTAAAAGACAAGAACGTAACATCAACAGATAACAAAGGCTCAAAAGGAGAGAACTGCAGAGCACGGAGACCAGAGAAAGATCCCAGGTAGGCACCGAAGAGCGTACAACAGGAGAGAAGAGAGAGAAGCTCCGGGACACCTTATCCAAAGAGGACAAGGAATCTGGATCACTGTAAGCCCAGACAACTGCCCACTGGCCTTTCAGGGTAAACAAAGCATAACCCTTATTAAGACAAAGTGGACCTCCTACATGAGCATCACAGAAATAATGTGGTCAGGTAAACTCCGGCCACCTAAAGACTGCTGTGCAACCTCAAGACCGCTAAGGTGAGAGGGACCAGCAGGAGAGCTGTGGGAGACCTCAGCGGAGATGGGCATCTCTGCAAGATCCAAGGAGGACCTACCTCCAGACTCAATAACAACGAGAATCAAGACCTCAAAGCCAGTGAGGCAAAACAGCCACCATCTGAGCCCCCACCCTCTGGACTTTCAACAGAAATGCAGGGTTGAGGTAAAAGGGAGGGAACAAAAGAGGGACAGGAGAGCATTGGTCCTGGAAGAAAACAAGTCCATCTTGGGAGTCAGAGAGAGTGGAAACCTGCGACTCAGGGCATCCACCATCACATTGTTCAAGCCCCAGATGTGCTGAGCTGAAATGGGCTGGTGATGAAGCTCCACCCAACCTGCAATGGCACTGGCCACAAGATTCAAAGACTAACTGTGAGTGCTGCCCTGATGATTTACATAAGCCACGGTCACAGTGTTGTCAGATCACACTAGGATATTGCAACCCAACAGGGGACCCTGGGAGTACCAAAGGACCCACTCCACAGCAGACAGTTCCTTCCAGTCGGATGACCAGCATGACTCCGATCCCTGCCAATGAGCCTGCACGGTCCACTGACTTAGTCGCACCATAATCCAACACACTGGCATCCGACATCAGAACCACCGGCAGAGAAGGATGCAGCCACATGCCAAGAGAGAGATTAGTCAAGTCCATCCACCACTGCAGACTGCTCACCACCAGTCGACACACAGGAAGGTCCAAGGAAAAATCCTGAACAGGGAAAGGAACAAAGTGCTGAAGATTTCACAGCCAGGAGCAAAGATGCAGCTGTACCTCCAACCACTAAAGCAGAAGTCCGAGACAACTGCACCCCAACAATGACTGCAGACACAGAATCCTGGAAGGAGGCAGGAACACCATGCCCAGCACAGAGTTGAAGTCCGTTGCTATAAAAGATCTCCGGGTGGCAGGCTGAAGTTGGTATTTCGGAAAATTCAGGAGAAAAAGGTGCTCTCTGGCATACAAATGGTCACATTCAGATGCTGAGACATCACCAGGGCAGAAATGGCCACGAGAAGCCAGTCTTCCAGGTAGGGAAACACAGACACCCACAGGAGGTAAAGGTGAGTCACAAGGGGAGCCACCACCTTGTTAGAGACCCTGGGCGAGGAATGCAGGCCAAATGGGAGGACACAAAAGTGCCAATGACGATCCCTCAGGCAAAACCCCAGAAGTCTCTGGAACCCTGAAGCCACAGGTACAAGCAGATACGCATCCTGAAGATCCAAGGTAGACATCACCCAGCTGGCCTAAATCAACAGGATCAAATGCAGGAGGGTCTCCATCTTGAACAGAATCTTCTGGACAAGCCTGTTCAGGGGGTAGAGGTTGATCATAATGTGAAAGCAACCTGTGACCTTCGGCACCAGAAAGATGACTGAATAATTTCCCTGCCCCCACTCTGACCGAGGAACAGGAGCAATCTCCTTCTTCGAAACAACAGCTGAACCTCCTCCAACAGGGCTTGACACGCAACACCTCCTTAAGAATCGGAGTCCCTACCCTGCCTGATGCAGGGGGGGATAGGAACTCAATCTGGTAACTTGGGTCCAGGACATCCAGCACCCATTGGTCTGTTGTTGTGAGACGTCACACCACCATGAAATGGTGCAGTCTCCCACCAACCTCTGGTAGCACTCCAGCAGAACCGCCTTGGAATGAGGCATAGTCAGGAACGCAGAATTCCAGGACCTGCACCGGGAGGAGGCTTCCTCTGAAACCTCCCCTGGAAACCCTTCCCAGGGCCCCTCTGGTTTCTGAAGGAATACCTCTGCAGATGAGAAGGCTGCCGAAAAAATGTAGCCGTGGAAAAGAATGAATCCTTATGCCGTTGCTGATGTTGAAAAGAAAAGGAATAGTTCTGTTCCTTGAACACCCTATGCAACTTCTCCTCTAGGTCCTAACCATAAAGACGAGGAACAGTAAACGGTAACCGTAAAGCCATGAAAAGTATCAGTGTTCCAACCCTTCAGCAGCAAAATTCTGGCTGGCAGCAATGGGCACACCGCAGGACAGAGCTGAAGCCCAAACAGAGGCTAACACAATGTCAGAGAGAAACTCAGCCTGGTGTTCTATGGATTCAAACAACTCTGGTGTGGAAAAAGGTAGGGCTATGACCTTTTTCAAGATTTGCCCGGCGCTAACCGCCTTTGTACCATTCAATTTACCAAGCAATGAGGCAGGCGCCGGAGACCAGAAGGCAGGAAACAGGAGTTTTATTCCGACGGAGCAGAACACATCAGATCAGACAACAAGGTATCGTCTCGAGGTGCTCTAACAGCCTCTCTGAGGCTTGGCCTCTTATACACTGGTTTAGGGCATGTAACCTTTCTTTATTATAATCATAACATTGTGAAGCAAGGAAAAGACATCCCCATAATCCTCGTGTCAATCCCACCCCCATATAACTTCACAATAGAGGTCCTCAACCTGCTGATAAGAGGAGGGGGTCATCACGCAGCTGAGTGTTTCGCCAAGTCTTAGGATGTGTGTGCCTGATCATACCCCGGGGGTGGGGAGGCCCTGGTCAACAGTGTGTCTTTTGAAGAGGGACGACTCCATACAATGAGGGGCAGTAAATGCTATTTCCTGGCTTAGGCGATGGCCTCGGACCTGTGTGGACAGTTGGACACGGGGTAGGGGGCATCAAAGGAGTGGTATTCATGCCGCGTGGACAATTGAGCGCGGAGGGAAGGTTTATCAACAGAGGGGCATTCATGGGAGGAGAGGAGGTGCTGGTCAGGCGCTGGCGTGACTCCCAAGGACAGGGTCATGCAGAAGGGTTATGCTCATAAGGGGGAGGGAGGGGGAGCCAGGGTGCGCGGAGGATGCTTGCTGGGTCAGAGGGGCGCGCTGGTGATAGATCGTGGACAGGGAGGCCATGATACCTAAAAATGGCCGTTGTGCGCGCTGTACGTGGGTGACAAGCTGGCGCAGATGATGTTTAGCTCGCAAACTAAAATTCCACAGTCCTCCCTTTTAACATGTCTCGCCAACTTGTCAGTTTGGATTTATCCCCATAAGGCCATGTATTTTGACTTCGTAGAGGGGACTCATGTGCTCAGTTCGGAAGTCCAAAGTCTTTGGGCACATACAGTTAGAAATGAAGCTGCACAAGGAGGGTAGACATTGAATACCCAGGCAACACCCACATAATATCACAACAGGTATCAGCACGAAGGAAAACAACCTCCAACCCCAGTTCCTCAAAGTGTCCCAAAACCAGCTCCCAAGCGACCATCCTTCCTGCTCTTGGTGAACCTCCGAGGAAAGTCTGTGGAGGTGTTCAATGGCTTTGTAGACTGAAGGCGAGTTATCTGGCACGTATGTGCAGCAGCTGGATCCGATGATGCGGCATGCTCCTCCTCGGTCGGCTAGGATCACGTCTAGGACAAGGCGGTTTTGAAGGGTCACAAGGCGGACCGCCTGAAGTTCCGCCGTGTTGTTGGCGAGGATGCCAGCCGTGATGTTGATCGTTGTTTCTACTGCCTGGGTCAGGTGTCGGATAGCGCGGCTGTTTGCCATTGGGCCCCACAGAGGAACAAGTCCCTTTGCTGCATCTAGGAACTGGGCTCCAGTGGAGTCGGCTTGTCCGATGTCATCTGCACGCCTCTGCCGGTGATGGTTGGCAGGGGCTACATATGTGGGTGGAAGAACGAAGGCAATGTAACAGATACCCTTCCAGCCTTTCGGGAGCCAGGTGTAAGCTTTGGTGCCACACACAAAGTACATATTTGGAGAAGCAACAAAGGAAGGGGAATCAACTGAGTTCAGTGTTCTGGTGATTCGGCAGGAACTGTGACCCACCAGCTGTGTTCCCTGGCCTTCGAGACACACAAGGCCTGTGACATTGATGACTGAAAGAGCCACGGTCAGAGTGGCGGTAGTTTGTTTCTGTAGATGAGAGAACGTGGATCTAGCCGGATTGTGGAGTACCTGTACTTCGACTCGTTCTTTGGCTGGAATGTCTTTAAGGAAGGTGGCGCCTGTGAGCGCAGGACACAGGGGAGCAGAAGTCTTTCCAGTTCTGTTCAGCCAGAACCCAGAGTAGAAGTGCGACACTGTCTGGCTGGAAGTGGCGTTGTCCTTGTGGCTCTCTTGCATGAGGATCAACCAGGCGAGGCAGGAGCCGTGAACTGAGAAAGGAGAAGGGATGAAGGGGATGGAGTGTCCAGTGGCATGCGGGAGCAACCCGCAGATCCAGCAGTTCGTAGCATTCGCAGCAAGGTTGTGTTGGTGCAACAGTTGCACGAAGGAATTGTTCCAGAATTCCTTGCGCCTTTCTCGGAGCTGAGGCGACAGAGAGATTAGGCGATGCTCTTTCAGGGGTATTGGTTGTGCAGTAGGTAGCAATGCCTCATGAGCCGGTGCGCTTTCCTCCAGAATCCAGAAGGAGGTCATGAGGAGGAGGCAGAAGAGGAAGGCAATAAAAAGGGCGATTGTCTTTGATTTGTGCAAATTGTCAGTCTTTGTGTTTCTATAGTGGGTATTTCCTGTTGCTTCCATCATCTTCTTATCTGGCGCTTCCATCATCTTCTTATCTGGCGCTTCCATCACCTTCAAGGGGCTCGGTAGCGGGCAGAACCACAGACTTCGTTTAACTTCTCTCCCGGCAACCCTTGGTTGTGCTTAGGTCACCGTTCTGAGATTCAACTTAGTCCGTGGCCTACTTAGCCGAAGCTCCCTCCTTTCGACGCAGGAAATACCCTTCTCTGGATGGCACAGTGGGATCAGAGAATTTTGCAAGTTCAAGTGCCCCAGTATCGGGATAACAGTTCAATGTCGGTCGGTCCTTGTCCAGGAGCTCTTCTTGGGTGTTGATGTTTTCTGTTGTGGCCAGGTTCGCAGAGACCTTCCGGCAATGATGTGCGTGCAGCCAGTGCTTCTTCCCCTCCACTCGAAGCGCCGTCCGTGTGGTAATCAGCACTTGCCAGGGGCCCGTCCACCGGGGTTCCAGACTCTTGTTCCGCTGGAAATTTCGTATTAGAACGAAATCTCCCGGTTGGATGTCGTGGCCGGGGCCCCTGGAAGCATCGGGGATGGCCTGCTGCACCTGTTGATGAATGACAGACAACGTCTTAGTTAACTTGCACAAATAATCAGACAGTAGGACGTCCGGGACGTCATGAATGGAGGTCGGCTTGGGAGCAGTCCAGAGGTTCATCGGTCGCCCGAATACAACCTCGTATGGGGTCAAATGGTGTTTGGTGGGGGTGGAGCGCATCGATAGCAGGGCCAGAGGGAGAGCGTCTGGCCATTTAAGTCCGGTGGTTGCCACTATTTTTGACAATTTCAGCTTCAGTGTGGCATTATGGCGTTCCACCAGGCCGGCGGATTGGGGGTGGAAGACTGCATGAAATCTCTGTTTCACCCCCAACCCCTTTAGGATTAGTTGGATAACCTCAGCTATGAAGTGGGGGCCATTGTCGCTCCATAAAATTCGACAAAGGCCATAGCGAGGGAAGAATTCCCTCAGCAGTACTTTGGCAGTAGTCATGGCAGTGTTGTCACGGGTTGGATAGGCCTCTACCCATTTGCTGAAGGCACATACGATGACTAGTACATACTTCAAGCTTTGGCATCTCTCTAGTTGGATGTAGTCCATCTGAAGGACCTCAAAGGGGTGAGTGGGGGTCCCAAACCCTCCCAGGGGTACCACAGTTCCTTTCCCGGGGTTGTGTTGCAGACAGATAAGGCACTGCTGGACTAGGCGTCTGGCTGAGTCGGGGATTTTGTCGTTGTGCCAGACTTTGGTAATGAGTTCGATCATGGGTGCAGATCCTATGTGTGCGGGGGAATGTGCCATAGTCAGTATGGGGATCAGGTATGAGTCAGGTAGTAACCATTTGTCTGCATCTTTTGTTCGCCAGCAGCCCTCATCATCCTTCAAACCCACCCCGGCCCACTTAGTTAGTTCGTGAGGGGTGCTGGCCGACTGGATGTCTCTGATCATTTCCCTTGCGTCAGTCCATTTCTCTGCTTGTGACCTGGTCACATACATGCGTGTCACCGTCCTATTCTCAGCTGTTGTTCGTGCAGTGATGTTGGCTAGTGCATTCCCTTGTCCGACTAAGTCTGTCACCCTCTTGTGTGCCTGGCATTTGATCACTGCTAGTCGTTTGGGGAGGAGAACAGCTTCAATCAGGGCAGAAACCAAATCTCCGTGAAGGATGGGGGTGCCGTGGGACTTCAGGAATCCCCTCTCCCTCCACAGGAGTCCAAAATGGTGGACCACCCCGAAGGCATACTGGCTGTCTGTATATACGTTCACGGTGGTCCCTGTGGCTATGATGCATGCTCGTGTGAGGGCTATCAGCTCTGCTGCCTGGGCAGACCGTTGTGTGATGCAGGCTGTTTCAACTACTGTGCGGGCTGTTGTTACTGCGTAGGCAGCAGAAGTGGTGCCATCTGGGAGTTTGATGCATGAGCCGTCTACCCATAGCTCTCCATCGGGGTCAGTGAAAGCAGTGTCTCGGAGGTCAATTCTACTCCTAGTTTGTTCGTCCGTGAGGGTCACACAGTCGTGTATGGGAGGAACGTCGGGGTCATTTTCGGGCAGGGGCAGTAATGTGGCAGGATTCAAAGTTGTGCATCTCTTTAGCGTGATGTGGGGTGCAAGTAGCGTCAGTTTGTACCCTGTCAGTTGCGCGCTAGTCAAATGTTGAGTCTTGGTTTGGTTCAGAAGGGTGTCGACTGCATGGGGTACTAACACGGTGAGGGAGTTTGAAAGTACGATTCCCTCACTCTGACGGATAGAGACAGCAGCAGCAGCTACTGCTCGAAGGCAGGCAGGTAAAGCTCTGGCTACAGGATCAAGAGTGGCGGAGAAGTAGGCACAAGGGCGCTGCTTAGGACCAATTGATTGGGTTAGGACAGACAATGCACACCCCTCCCTTTCGTGAGTGAAGAGGGAGAAAGGTTTGGAGTAATCCGGGGTTCCTAGGACGGGTGCTGAACAGAGTGCATTTCGCAATTCACAAAAGGATGCTTGACACTCAGGGGTCCAAGGGAGCGGGAAGGAGGCATCTTTGGTTAATACGGCAAGTAGGGGTTTTACAATGAGGCTGAAGTTAGGTAACCACTGTCTGTAAAAAGAGGTTAGGCCAACCAAAGAGCGGACTTGTTTTTGTGTTTTTGGGATGGGGGTGTCTAGGATGGTTTGGATTCGGTCGGGTGTAAGTTTCCTTCCTTCTTTGGACAGGAGATGGCCTAGGTATGTCACTTGTGGCTGGCAGAACTGCAATTTCTTTTTGGAGACTTTATGGCCATTTTCTGCAAGAAAGTGTAGGAGTTGGACAGAGGCTGTGGTTGCAAGTGGGGTGGTGTCGGCTGCCAAAAGGATATCATCGACATATTGGATCAACACCACTCCATCTGGTAGCTGGAAGGCATCCAGCTGTCTTTTGAGGGCCTGGCTGTAAATGCTCGGGCTTTCAGTGTACCCCTGGGGAGCTCTACAAAATCGGTACGAGCGGGATTTTAAAGTGAAGCCGAAGAGATAACGGCTGTCTGGATGGATGGGGATAGAGAAAAACGCATTTTTAAGGTCGATGACAGTGAAGGTGGTGGCAGTGGACGGGATGAGGGTCAGAATAGTGGTGATGTCTGAGACCATGGGGTATTGGGGTACAACCACTTTGTTAATCTCTCGCAGGTCGATGATGAAGCGGTACGCTTTCTCATCTCCTTCACCTTGTTTCTTAACAATAGGTAGGATTGGGCTGTTGCAGACGTTGCTAACCACTTCTTCAACCACTCCTGCATCTACCAGAGACTGAATGATCACTACCAGTGCCTTCTCGCCCTCGGGGGATATACGATATTGTGGGAGCTTTGGGAGCATAGCGTCCTGTCTTACAGTTATATGAATGGGGTCAATCATCATTCGTCCCACATCAGAGTCATTTTTGGCCCATAGGTACGGAGGCAGGGTATCAAGCAAGGACAGGTCAGCATCAGTTATGGAGCACATGTGTTGTGTCGGGCAAGATTTGGGTATATCTGGGTTGTCGTACAGGATGACTCGGATTCCATCTGGGGAACACCTAATGGTAGCTCGAAAATGTTTCAGTAAGTCGATGCCCATGATGGCGTCAGGGGAGTTGGAGGAGAGCAGAAATGTCATGTCAGTAGTGTTGTTTTCTAGGTCAAAGGTGATAGGCACGGACAGGGGATTAGTGGAGGGCGTTCCATCAAAACCTATCGATGTAATGTGTGAGCCAGACAAGGGTGCCCTTGGAATCAGTCGTTTCGATAACACACTACGTGTCGCCCCAGTGTCTACCAAAAATGGAGACTCTGTACCCAGGACCTTAGCGGTGACATAAGGACCTTGCTGGTCAACACAGAGCTCGACTGGATCCCTCCCTTGCCCCTGGCAGTCCTATGCAAAATCAGGGGTATTCTCACCGTCAGATACTTGATACTGGTTCTGTCGGGGTCGGTCAAATGTGTTCGGTCTCCCTGATCTGTCATTGTTGGTGTCGTTTGTGTGCCCTCGTCCTTGTTCCCTATTTCTTGGTCCACCCACTAAATCCTTGGGGTCCCTATTTCTGTTCATCTCTAGCAGGACCGGACACTGTGATTTCCAATGGCCGAATCCTTTGCAAAAGGCACACTGGTCATTGCTAATGTCTCTACGTCCAGTGTGGGGTGTGGGGGTGTAGTCTTTAGGAGGTATATTTCTAGAGGTGGTCGATTGGTAGTTCCCCCTTTGGTGTTCTCGTCCTACCGCTAGACCTTGTATCTGGGCTATCATCACCCTTTCCTTTAAATCTTTTTTCTTTTTCTCGGACGCCCTATCATTCTCATTCTTTTGGTGCTCGTAATACTGAGCCATCTGAAGGATAGCTGCGGGTTTGGAGGCCCCCCAACTACTCTCACTCGTCTGCAGTTTTTGGGAGACCTCTTGTGTTAGGCCCTTTACATAATTTTGTACAAACAGGTGCTGTCCGGTTGCGGTGGTCATGTCTTGGCCACTGTAGTCGGAGAACACTGTCTCGAATCGGGAGAAGTACTCTGACACATCTTCCTGGGGTTTCTGACGACAGGCCGTTACTACCGACCAATCTACCTTTTTCCCCGGGATCAGTGTCTTTAATTTCTGAACTAATTTGTCTGGAAGTTCTAATATGTCCTTTACTGGTTTCCTTCCAGGCTCTCGCTGTCTATCTAATTCACTGAGTTGGTTCCAGGTATGTCCAAACAGATCCGTGAGGTCAGCCTTCCGGATTTGCTTCCACACGTCAGCTGGCAGGCATAACCCGAAGAACAAGTCAATGTCCGCTAAAGTCATTATCGTCGAACCCAAGGCTGTGCCTAATTCGGTATAAAATGCTGTCGGGTTCTTTCTTAAATCGGGCAGAGTTTGTTTAAAGGTTAGGATATCTTGTCGGTCCCATGGTTGGTAAACCCAATTATACACAACCCTCCCTTTTGCATCTGCATTATTTATATCATCGCTTGTTCCCTGGCCACGTGGCGGGATCCAGTAAGGGGCCGCCTCTCTAATGGGCATCATAGTATTGGCTACTTCTACTGAGGTCGTTTCAAGGACTGTAACCTTGGTTTCTGGTTTTTGTTCCGTGAGGTGGCAGAAGACCTCAAGCATCTGCATGAAGAGCTCCGTCGCCTCACATTCAGTCCCATCTCCAACATCAATCTTCCTATACAGCTTTGTTAGTTTAGCGGGGCCCTTACTTTGATACCTATCTTCATATGCGTTCAGGGTGTGGTAGCTGAATCGCAAAATGAAATGCCGTCTGTGGCTGTCGGCATGTGAATTATATATGTTCATTGTGTATTCTTCGCTCTCCCTTCGTTCTACTAAGGTCTTTGCTATTTTGTCGATCCTATCCCGCTCATCTTTGCTCAACCTATTTGGTCTGGCTGGTGGTTGCTTGCTAGCCTCGGGATCGTCTGACGATGTTGTTAATGCGGCTGGTGCGGAGGCCGCGAGGGCCGGTGCACTAGCGCTAAGGTCGTTCTCGTTTGCACTTAGGGCCTGCGGGTGTTGTTGGCAGGGGGCATACGGAGGGGGCATGTAGATGATTGGGGGACCTAGTAGTAACTCATCGTTCGCCTGCTGTTTGGAGGGCAATTCAGGGTAGAGCGCAGAGGAGGTCCTAACAGGACATTTGACCTGTCGACCCTGATTCTTGGTTTTGCGTAACTTCCTTTCCCTTTTTTATTTCTTCTTCTAGTTGCTTTGCGGCTAGGTGGGCTGCCTTTCGTAATTCTTTCCCTATTTTTGCTTCCTCTCTTTTCTTTCGTTGTTCCGTTTCTTTGCGCCACATGCCGATACTGTCGAGCATAGTGGGTGTGGTCTTATTTTTCTGGAGAGCTATTTCCAATGTTTTTATTTTGTTTTCATCAAAGGAACCTATCAGTGGCCACTGACTTTCAGGGTTCTTCTTTGTATATTTATGCCATAACTTAGTATAAGCTATAGCGACTAGTCCATGCTTAGTGAACATGTCCTTATTAGGGGTGCCCTCCAGCGGAGCCGGATGGTTCATCTCTAATAAGCGGTCCGGGCTGTACAGGCTACCAACCAGTGGGGAGAAGATAGGCATGACGGGTTACAACGGGGACAAAGGTCTGCACTACCTATCTTATCACGGCGGACAAAGACTAGACAGAATATTTCTATTCTACTTTGTTTGTAGGCCGTGAATACCTCAAAAGAACCAATACCGAACACTTAATGTACGGTCAATCAAACAATCAGTGGGGAGAATAAGTGGGTGCGAAAAGGTTTGCGTTACCCACTCTTTCTCTACCTGCAAAGAGAGACCTTGTACTTCCCTGTTTGCAGACGAAGAATCTCCAGACAATAATCCACGAACGACAGTTCGGGAAAACAGTGGGGGAGGAAGATAGGCACGACGGATTACAATGGGGACAAAAGTCTGCGTTACCTATCCTTCACTGCTTGCAAAGAGAGAGCCTGTTGTTTTCTCCGTTTGCAGACGGTGAATCTCCAGAGGTTTCAACAAAGCGTAATACTAGTATTATCCAAACCAAACAATCTTTCCTTAATTTGTCGTGTTTTACACGACCTTACCCGGACCGCTTGGACGGTTTCCTGTCTTCCGAATCCAGCGCCCGATCGTCCTCTCCTCTTCGTGATGTTCGTGGCACTCCTGATGGTTCCCAGTCAGGACCGTAGATCACTCGAGAGAGGTCTGTTCGGAACTAGTGAAGGTCAGATGATCGGCTGTCAAACGAGGGTCTATCGGACACGAGCTCTTCCCGATCGTTGCAGTCGTTCACTCTGTCGTCGGGACCTCTCCCACTGGATCCACGTGTCGCTGATGGGCCCCACGCTTTGGGACGCCAATTGTGGAAAAAGGTAGGGCTATGACCTTTTTCAAGATTTGCCCGGCGCTAACCGCCTTTGTACCATTCAATTTACCAAGCAATGAGGCAGGCACCGGAGACCAGAAGGCAGGAAACAGGAGTTTTATTCCGACGGAGCAGAACACATCAGATCAGACAACAAGGTATCGTCTCGAGGTGCTCTAACAGCCTCTCTGAGGCTTGGCCTCTTATACACTGGTTTAGGGCATGTGACCTTTCTTTATTATAATCATAACATTGTTAAGCAAGGAAAAGACATCCCCATAATCCTCGTGTCAATCCCACCCCCATATAACTTCACAATAGAGGTCCTCAACCTGCTGATAAGAGGAGGGGGTCATCACGCAGCTGAGTGTTTCGCCAAGTCTTAGGATGTGTGTGCCTGATCATACCCCGGGGGTGGGGAGGCCCTGGTCAACAGTGTGTCTTTTGAAGAGGGACGACTCCATACAATGAGGGGCAGTAAATGCTATCTCCTGGCTTAGGCGATGGCCTCGGACCTGTGTGGACAGTTGGACACGGGGTAGGGGGCATCAAAGGAGTGGTATTCATGCCGCGTGGACAATTGAGCGCGGAGGGAAGGTTTATCAACAGAGGGGCATTCATGGGAGGAGAGGAGGTGCTGGTCAGGCGCTGGCGTGACTCCCAAGGACAGGGTCATGCAGAAGGGTTATGCTCATAAGGGGGAGGGAGGGGGAGCCAGGGTGCGCGGAGGATGCTTGCTGGGTCAGAGGGGCGCGCTGGCGATAGATCGTGGACAGGGAGGCCATGATACCTAAAAATGGCCGTTGTGCATGCTGTACGTGGGTGACAAGCTGGCGCAGATGATGTTTAGCTCGCAAACTAAAATTCCACACTGGGTAATGACCCCTATCCTGCATAGTGGAGAGTAAGGACTTGAAGTCAGACAACATGACTGCGCCACAAATGCACCATACACCCCAGACCCGATAGCAAAATGGGAACCAGCAAAAGCCTTCTTCAAACAAGAGACAATCTTCTTGTCTGCACCATCCTTCAGGACATTATCTTCAGCCATAGACGTACGCCCCACCAGACTGGCCACAATAGAGTCAACATGAACTGACTCCGGAATAGTATCCACCATGTCCCTCAAGGGGTGCAGCTTAGACATGAAACGAGGCATTATAATTCGGTCAGGATCCTTCCACTCTTTCAAAAGCTTGCCCATCACAAAAGGATAAATAGGCAAGGTCTTTGTAGACTGCTTCAGAAACTGGAGTAAAACCATGTCCCTACACGTACTGGCAACTTCCTCATCAGGGAAACCCATGTTATCACTGACATGGGAAAGAATGTCTGGAAACAAATCTTTAGATATATATTTTCCCTTAAGGTCCATCGCACCCAGGGAAGAACCATCAGAAGACTCTGAACTGAAAATAGCTGAGCAGAGATCATGCCGTCCTCCAGAGCGAACATCAGCGACCTTTTTAGAGGACTGGACTTCATAGCAGACAAAATCTCAGTGAACAGCAAAATCAGCTTTTTTTCTCCACCACATAAATTATCAAAACCCGAACACGCCGGCACCCCCGCAGCTCGCCAGGATTCTAACTGCAGGAGGTGGCCGGGGGAAGAAAAGACAGACGTCCTACCTCATAGTGCCGAAGGTCTGTGAGGGCAATACTGCAAAAATCTCCAAACGCAAAATAAGAGATAAAGATAAGTTTACAGGGGTACGACCGAGCCAAGCAAACAAGGAATCCGGTATCAACTTATAGAGTCTAGGAGACTGCCAACCATGTCCTGACTCCAGCCGCTCCACCGATGGTCCCACGGCAGTCCTAAAGCCCAGCAGAAGGAGAAGCCAGGAGACAATCGAAAGGAGGAAAGAGCCCAGCAATTACCACAGTGTCCCTCGTCATGTCCACGGACAAGAAACAAAATAGGAAGTTCTTTGTGCTGGCTATAGTATTAGAGCCCCTGGCAGGGGGGTGGGCGGAGCCATCACGCATTTCCTATTTTGTTTCCTGTCAGTGTAATATACCTCATGAGTAATGTCTGGGTCGAGGACGAGGGACGTGGAGGTAATTTATCATTGGAATTGTAATGAAGCATTCAAAGTCAGACCCGTCTAGCTATGGTACGTTCCTCAAAAGACTTTTAATTGAAGTAAACCCAAATGATGTCAGGAGATTGCTTAGTGACAATTAAATTGTACTGTTTAAAAAAAAAAAGGAAAGCACCATACTGTAAAGAGATTATGTGGTGAGTGACCGCTTTACAAATTCATTTAATGTAACATTATTTCAGTATTTTACTTCTAAATTTAATATTGGAACAGTAAACGAAAGCTACAAAGACTACATCTCCCAAAATGCTATAGGACCTTATTGAAGGCAGCCTTGGTCAAGACAAATACTGGTGAACAGTTGTTTGCTGGTCCTTTAAAGTTCTACCATGATCTGTGTTTATAACAATGAGGTAAAGTTGGAGCAACGGAGCAGACATTTGCGTATCTATGTTAATTTTTCTTTTGTTGGGAATACTGTTAACCCCTAATATTCTGTTAGGAGTATTTACCTGAATTTACATTATCAATTATCGTATCTCCTACTCCACACGTGTATCTCCATGTGTGTGTGTGTGTGTGTGTATTTGTATTTTTGTTAAAATTATTTGAGTATAGTCTTGAGTAGCCTGTGGATATATCGTGTCCTGAATTAAGGGTGCTTTCCTGTTTACCTCATACCTACACTGCTCTCCTCTTTTTCTTCTGGAAGACATGTGTTGGAGCTCAGAAATATCTTACCAGTTCTCTGATACTAGACTCGCGCCCTATTTTTTTCTCTACTTGATTAACCAGGGCCGGCGCCAGACATGGGCAGTGTGGCAGCAGCCTAGGGCCCCGCGCTCAGCTCAATACCAGGGGGCCCCACTTTCACACTTTCACCGTCAGCTCACCTACTCCCCCAGGCCCCCCTTCCAAACTCGATCACATTGCTAATGTGTTTATGAGCGAGGTGTCTTGAACTCGCAGGTCAGGGCATAGTAGCCTGCCTGGGTGTAAAAGGTGGGGAGAGGGTAAACAAGGGGTAGAGAACGTGAGAGCAGCAAAGCCAGTAATTACGTCGGATCTCAGAGACAAGGGCAGGGCAGCACCTCTGTTGAAATCCAGTGGCGAAGAACTGATCTGCCCTTTGTGTATTCTCTTTCTAGGCGACAGTAGGCTCTTTTGTTACCACGATGAGCCGGACATTAACAGGTAAGGAGAGATTGATGAGGGGAGGAGGGAGCATCAGACTGGCACAGTGGGGCAGTGTTTAGTAAAGTGTCTCCCTACTGCTTTGAAGCTGGTCCTTTTCCCCTGGGCCTCGAAGCACTGAATCAAGCTGTAAAGTTAGGTTTGGGGCCCCTTTCGCTGGGACTTGAGCCATTATCTAGTGCTGCAAAGTCCAGGGCTGGTGGGCCTCACAGCTCTCCATCAGGCTGCAAAGTCCAGATGTGGAGCCCCCGTCACAGGGCTTTTTAGCCATTATGTAGTGCTGGGAGGCCCAGGTCAGGGAGACCCTGTCCTTGGCCTCACAGCGCTATACTGTTAGATTATTACATTTTATTTCCCAGAGATACTAACATGCTTGCTTCACAGCCTAGGCCACCAGTGATAAACTTAGAGGGCTGTCTAGTAAATGCAGCTTAGTAAAAATAGATTACCACCCAATTTCCCTAGCAGGTAGCTCTGTGGCCCCTCTTATCGCGAATGAAGCAGATTGACTGCTTTGTGACACACTTTGAGTCCCTCACTTATGTCTGAGCGGCTGTGAATTTCTTGTCCATTTAATTACCTGTAGGGGATTTCATAGATACTGTTTTGACAGCCCATGATTGTGCTGCACCTGGGGCTTGTTTAACAGGGCAGGGATGGTGGGGTGTGGTGGAAGGCGGAAGGGAAGTACTGTAGCTAGACAATGCTTTAACACATAATCGTATGGTACACCTCTAACCAGTCCCACTCTAATCCACGCCAATCCACCCGTCCTCACCCCACACCAATCCGCCCCACCTAAACCAATCTGCCCAACTTAATCCAATCCACCCTAGACCAATCTAATCTGCCCCACTTAATCCAAGCAGCCCCACATTGGAGTTCTGGACTTTTTGGTTCCGTCCAGAGGTGTCAGGGATAACACCCGAAGACCCCGGAGTTCTACCTGTCTCGGTGCACAAATAAACAGAAACACGGGCTTCTCGATGGTGGCGTCAAAGACCAAAGGTTTATTACTGCAGGGACACAGAAGTCACAGAAACTACACACGGGCAGTGTCTAGGAGCCTGTTCGATTTGTACAAAGTGGGTTGCTCCTTATATAATGATTTTTAGGCTTCGGGCAAATTCTTCACATGTTAGTACATTTCTAAACCTTTGCGTCCTAAACAATAAATATTTGGCGTTGCACAGGAATCGTCAACAATATCTGATGTCAAAACATTACGAACGAGGGGTTCCCACTATTCCATCATCATCTCATGTCAACTTTTCATTCAAGAGCCGGACCGCCTCATCGTAAATTTCGTTACCTCCCCCTAATAAAGGCCCAGAAGGAAAGGAGCAGAGCCAGGTGTAGAAGATAGAAAAGCAGGATAAGAGATGTTTGTGGGTCGTAAATGGGCAAGGCTACCAGCTTCGGCCGCCTAATCATGATCAGGCCAACGAACACGAGAACCAGTATAGCAGGACTGGCCTCAGGCAGAGGAGGCAGCTTCTGTCGAGTCATGCAGCCATGGTGTGTTCTGTCCTAAGGTGCACGTGTCACTAGCAAGGTGAATCTCCGGCTAAAGCTTACGTGTCCTTAAGTGAAGGAGGTCACTGCGTGTCCATTGACTATGTGAGGGCAAGAAGTACAAAATGGCTACCGCAATCTAAGATGGATGCCATGGGTAGATCAGAAATGTGTTCATAACTGGAGTACTCTTGCTCGTAGCATAGCGAAAACACCAGGATATGCTAAATGGATCATTTGCGGTTCACTGATACCAAAATTATGTATTTACGACAATGTTGAAAACACGGGTTCAAATCGTCACGGAACCTCAGACCCTCCTTTTGCCCTTACATAGCCAATTACTCTATGTCCGAGTCTATCTCTATGCTCATCAGGTCAGTGACATGTTGTTGCATCATCATTCTTTCTCGCGCCTTTTCTCCAAACGCAGGTGGTTTTCTGAAACAGGTTGCAGCACAGAGACTACACAAAGCAGGACCACATTGGATAATAAGGCAGCACGAGAACAGAAATACTAGGATGACACCAATGACCATCAGAACCTTCCATCCCCACGCTGATAGTAGAGTCCAAAACCACTCCATTAAGGACCAGTTTCCCTTGTCTACGTGTATAGAGTCGGAAATCTTGTGTAGCTTAGAGATCGCTTCATAGACAGTCGGAGCATTATTGGGAATAAAGACACAGCAGCTCGATTGGATCATTCTGCATACCCCACCTCGGTCTGCAAGTATTACGTCTAGAACCATACGGTTCTGCAACGTCATGAGACGATCCGCCTGAAGCTCAGCTGTCAAGTTACTAAGGGCACCAGCAGTTTCTGTAATAGTAGATTCAACTACCCGTGTTAGCTGACGTAGATTTCTACTATTGGCCATAGGCCCCCAGAACGGAAGGAAACCTTTGAAAAAGTCTCCGGCTTCCTGACCAGCGGTATCTTCCTTGCTGAAGACACCTCTTGTTATTCTGGTCTTGTGATAATCTGAAGAAGCAGTGTACGTTGGAGGCAACAGTCGAGCAATATAACATGAACCTGAAAAGTCAGCAGGCAGCCATGTATACGCTCTATCTTGAGAAATGAAGTAGGTACCCCTAGCAGTAAGAAAGGCAGGGGAAGAGTTAGACGGAAACACGTAAGTCTCAACGCACTCACTCCTCCCTAGCTGAGCTCTCGGATTTCTCCCATTTCCTTGCAAACAGACTTGACCTCGGTGAGGCACGACCCAGACTGGAGTGGAGCTTTTACGCTTGCTTTCTCCCAAACTAAGGCGATACTCTGTAGAATTCCAACTCAAATATACCCGTAATTCATCTCTAGGGTAAGATGGAGTATTATTGACGTCTTTAATCATATCAATAATTCCCTGGACTAAAGCTTTGTTGGCAGAATTGTATTTAGTGGAACGTGGTGGACGCGGAGGATAGGTCTCGAGGGCATAGGCAAAAATGGTCTGAAAGGCCTGAAATGATCCATTATAGCTAAAAGGCAAATCCAGATAGGGGATGCCTTTATCCATAGTGTGGGGTATCAAGCCACACACCCAGCAGTCTGTAGTGTTAACTACCAGTTGGTGTTGATGTAAGAGCTGTACAAAAGTGTTGTTAATGAATTCTGAGCGTCGAGCTTGTTCGTGTTCAGGAAACGAGTGAAAAGAATGCATAGAAGCAACAGTAGAAGAAGCAGGATCAAGGGGAGGTACTGTAGTTGTTACCGGTGTAAAAATTAAATGCACACCAAAGACGATTCCACCCACCATCGTTATTAAAACAATCAAAAATGTAACTGCACATTGCATAAGAAAGCATTTGCTGTGAAGAATTTTGTAAAGTCTATTTCTGCGAACATAAATTACATTTTCTCGTTGCAGCTCAGGAAGCTCCATCTTCTACAATCCGCTCGCGACCACTGATGATGTGTACGTAGATGAAAATGCCTCTATCAGCCCTGGGAGTTCCCAGAACCAACAGAAAGGCCGACCTTGTGTCTGACCCCCGCAGATTCAACTAGGCACACAGCCACGACCCTACGGCTACCCAGACGGCAAGGCAATTTTAAAACAACAAAACAATACAAAGTATTGACAAACTTCCTGGCTGGAGGCAATGTATCAAAATTCAAATGTGTAAAATAGGCAGTTTCCTGCTTTATTTGTCCATATTGCGAGATCGTAAATTGTATCTCAGTTTTGCAGGAGCTGTTTGATCTGGAAACAGTGTATTCTCAGCAGGGGTTTCAATGTTCAAGATCGCAGATGGCAAATGATCTTCTGATGCAGAGGGCAAATGCTCAGAGTTCAAAGGAGCAGTTTCAGAAGGGGAGTCCAAGTTCGATGTGTCAGTAATCAGTTCTGCATCGCTGAAAGGGATAAACCTGTGGATTTGTTCAGATTCAGAGGCACCGATTCCTTTCTTCACCCAGTCATCATAAGGAAGCGGCAGAGGCACATGCTTGACGTGTGTTGTATGAATCCAGTTCTTTCGTCCAGCCACACGAATAGCAGTTCTCGTCGCCAGCAACACCTGGAAGGGGCCAACGAATCTGGGTTGGAGATTTTTCGTCCGGGCAAAATTACGGATGACCACTTGATCACCTGGTTTCAGCTGATGGCCTGGACTCTCCGGTGGCTTTGGCAATGCATCGAAAACCTGTTGGTGAATAAGACTCAATTTAGCAGTCAAGTCGTATAGGTAATCAATTAACATTGGATATTCCAACTGTTTAAATTCCTTCGGTCTAGGTACTCCCCAAACATTGGCAGGACGACCAAATACTATTTCATAAGGACTAAGCCCTACTCTAGAATGCACTGTCGCTCTTGTGGATAGCAGAGCCAAAGGTAGTGCATCTGGCCAGGACAAACCCGTGGATGCTTGTATCTTAGCAAGTTTCAGTTTGAGGGTGCCATTGTAACCCTCAACTAAACCAGCAGACTGGGGATGATTTGCACTGTGGAACTTCTGTCTTATCCCTAAACCAGCACACACACTCTGCATAACTTTCCCTACGAATTCACTTCCGTTATCTGACCATACAATCCGTGGCATGCCATACCTGGGGAAATATTCTTTGAGAAGAATTTTGGCAGTGGACAAAGCAGTGTTGTCCTTTAATGGATATGCTTCGATCCATCTGGAAAAAGCACAAACTACCACTAGGACGTACTTTAGATTGTTGCACCGATCCATGTGAATGAAGTCTAGCTGAATCACTTCAAAGGGGCAGGAAGGAGGAGCGAAGTGACCAGCTGGTGTGGGCATTCCCTTGCCAGGATTATGCATCAGGCATACCATACAATTTTTCACCACTCTCTCTGCACACTTACTAATCCCATCATTCTTCCAGACTGGAGCCAACATCTTACAAATCCCTTTAGAACTGATGTGCGCTATTCCATGCGCCATCGTTTCTACTGCAAGCACGTACGCATCAGGCAACATCCAACGCTGTTGTTCTGACAAATCAATCCAACACCCACTCGAGTCCAATTTACCCATATTCTCTTTCCATGCAAGCTTTTCCTCCTCAGTCGCCTCTTTCTGAATTTCTTTCACACTTTCCACTGTATCCTTACACATTCCAGACTCAGAAATCCATCTCGCAGACGTTGCAACATACATTCTACTCATCATATTTCTAGCTGTCTGTTTAGCGGTCTCATCAGCAAAAGCATTCCCACGACCAACATCATCCGTGATTGCTTTATGAGCACTACATTTGACAATCGCAACTTCAGTCGGCAAGGTTAGAGATTCCAACAAGTCGTTAACTAGCTGACCATGTTGAATCTTTGTCCCATGGGACGTAATGAAACCTCTCTCTTTCCACAAACGGCCAAAACTATGGGCCACGCCGAACGCGTACTTACTATCTGTGAACACATTCACTCTCTTTCCCTTAGCTAAAACACACGCTCTTGTTAACGCGATCAATTCTGCAGCTTGAGCAGAATTCTGACTCACTCTCGCAGTCTCCACAATCGTACTCAAAGTCGTTACTGCGTAAGCAGCTGTCACATCACCATTCTCCAATTTAAAACATGACCCATCAACATACAACGTGCCATCTGGATCTGACAACGGAGTGTCTTTAAGATCAATTCGTCCTTTTGTTTCTTCCTCGGTTCTGAAGCAACAGTCATGTGGTTCCGAATCACTCGACTCCTGATTAGTCGGCAACAACGTTGCTGGATTCAATACATTACATCTTTTGATCTGAATATGACTCGCTAGCAATGTCAGCTCGTAGCCAGATAATCTAGCACTGGTAAGGTGTTGCGTCTTGGTTCGGTTCATGAGTGTGTCCACAGCATGAGGAACCATGACCACTAGCATGTTGTTCATAACCAAACCAGCAGATTGTCGAATGGAAGCCGCAGCTGCCGCTGTAGCTCTCAAACAACTAGGCAACGCTCTAGCTACCGGATCTAATGTTGATGAAAAATACGCACAAGGGCGTTGTTTATCACCAAATCTCTGTGTCAGAACACTCAACGCGCAACCTTCTCTCTCGTGGACATAGAGCGTGAATGGCTTACTGTAGTCAGGTGTACCCAACACAGGAGCTGAACACAATGCATTTCGTAACTCAGAAAAACTCTCCTGACATTCGGCAGACCATGGCACCGGACTCGGAACATTTTTCCCAGTCAAAGCTACCAATGGTTTTGCCAAAAGGGAAAAATTTGGAATCCATTGCCTACAGTATGAGGTAATACCTAAAAAGGCACGTACTTCTCTCTGTGTGCTAGGAACATTCATCTGCGTAATTGCTTTTATTCTCTCTGGGGTCAACTTTCTTCCCTCCTTTGACAAGAGATGACCTAGGTAGGTCACTTCTTGGCAACAGTATTGCATTTTCGAAGGTGACACCTTGTGATTCAAACTGGACAAATGATGCAATAAGGAAATTGTAGCTGCTTTGCAAGTTTCCTTGTCATCTGCAGCCACTAGAAGATCATCAACATATTGCACTAAAGCAGAACCAGGAGGAAGTACAAAGGAATCTAACTGACTTTTTAATGCCTGGCTGTAAATGGATGGACTCTCACAATAGCCTTGTGGAGCACGTTTAAACCTGAAGCTTCGACCTCCTAGAGAGAAGCCGAAAATATCTCTGCTTTCCTCGGCTATCGGATTGCTGAAAAAGGCATTCTTCAAGTCGATAACTGAAAACCATGTGGCTGTAGCAGGAATCCACGTTAACAATGCAGTTATGTCTGGAACCACAGGGAACTGTGGAATCACAATTTTGTTAACCTCTCTAAGATCAATTACAAACCTATAGACTGGAGGCTTTGAAGGATCAGTGCGTTTCAGAATTGGTAATACAGGACTGTTACAGACATTTCCTCTAGTTTCTTCTACTACACCTTTCTTGATCAGATCTTGCACGATCAATAAAAGCGCACGTTCACCTTCACTGGAGATCTTGTATTGAGGGATTCGTGGAAATTTGACATTTGCTTTCAGAGTGACTACATATGGTGGAATTTCTAAAAGACCTACATCGTTAGGACCAGTCGCCCAAAGAGAATCAGGGAGAGAACGCAGCTCTGGTGGGAGCGCATCCATTGACAAGTACATTGGGGAGGTGATTCTTTTACCCAACGTAAGCTGTACTCCCGAAGGAGAACAATACAATGTCGCATACAGGCGTTTTAACAAGTCTAAACCAAGCAGATTTTCATTACAACCGGTTGTCAAAATCAAGGGTGCTTTCAATTGACGGGGTCCAACAGAAATAGACAAAGGACCAGATACGGGGTTGTAAACAGGGGCGCCTGAAAAACCTACAGAAACATTTGTTAAGCCAGACAAAGGTGCGCCAGGGAGTTTTGCATCAATGATAGAACTTTTTGCTGCACCAGTATCCAACAGAAACGGTTCGACTACACCTGATGTTGCTACTGCGACATAAGGCCCACTCTGATCTACTGGAACTGATACTACTCCCTCTCTTTGTCCATGGCTGTCCTAGTACTCACTTTGCTGAAATTCCTCACTAACTTCACAGTAGTCTTCGACATGATACTGTTGAGTTCTATTTTGCTGGGCAGACTGTCCATTTCGCTGATCAAAATGATTAAAAGGGCGATCATTCGTCTGTGGAGGCATAGCACCTCGTCCTCAACCTCTAGAATTTTGCATAGAACCACCACGACCTCTCTGAGCTGCTGCAGCATTATTTTGCGCTAAGACTGGACACTCATTTTTATAATGACCTTCTTTCTTACAATATGCACACTGATTCCACTGATATTGCGGTCTCTGAGAACCATAATCTGTCCTTTGATATGACCCTTGCTGTGTATTAGTCTGATTCATGCGAGGCGGATATGCTTGCTGTAGAAGAACTTTAGTTTTTAAATCTTTCGTTTTCTTATCTGACTTTTCCTTCTCTTCTTTATCCCTATTTTCGTAGTACTGGGCAGTTGCAAGTATTTGCGCAGTCGTAGACACAGCCCACGCGCTCTCGGAATCTTTCAATTTATTGCTAAGTTCTGGTAACAGATTGTGCACAAATTTATCAACAAATAGTCTCTGTCCCCCTTCCGTGCTCATGTCCTGACCACTATGATCTACGAAAGTCTCTTCAAACCTTGTGAAAAAGTCGGAAACACTTTCGTCCTTCTTTTGCCATCATGCGGACAACTTGTCCCAGTTAACGCGCAATGCTGGCATCAGAGTCTTCATTAATTCTATTATTCTCCCAGGAAGATCAGCAATCAGAGGTTCGGGTTTGGAACCACCGATTTGTTGACCATCCGCTGCAATGATAGCTGCCCAATCACCACCTAGGGCAACTGGATGATTTTCTTTGCGAATTTTAGCCCAAATTGGTTGCGGAACCACATTTCCAAATAACATGTCAATGTCCGCTAAATTCATCACACAAGCTTCAACTGTCTGCGCTAATTCCTTGTAATATCCGGCTGGATTCTTACGCGGATCAGGCAAGGCCTGTTTCACTGCTAACACTTCGGCTCGCTTCCACGGAATGTGTATCCACACTCTCTGGAATTGGGCCGGAGCGGCAGCAATACCACGTACTGCATCTGCTTGTACAGCTTCGCGCCAAATTGGAGGAACCTCCCTCATTGGATATTGGCGATTCTGCTTCGTGCTACGTTTCTCTAACTCCCTCGGTGAACGAAGGGATGGATCATTCCTATAACTTAAAATCAGTTCCATCGCTTCCTTTATATTCTGACCAACTATCATACCTGCAGCAAATTCTTTCTGGACTTGAATTAATTTATCTAGAGTTGATTCAGAATCATCCTCTTCCAATTCCTCACGCAAAAGGGAGCACATTTCATCGAACACATATCATTGTGTCGGTTCATTCCATTGCATAAATGTATCTAATACATCTCTAGTACTATATCTTCCACTTTTTGAAATCCATCTAAGAGCTGTGGAATCTAATATTCCCCGTTCTTCAGTACTGGGAAGCTGACTACGTCTCTGCACAGAGTCAGAGGCAGGAGTTTTAATTAGAGTTTTATAGAAGGGAGATAGAATATTAGAGACGGAATCAGTGATTCTCCGACAAACAGAAAGCGGAGTCATGACGCTAGCAGAAGCAGTAAGTAAAGTAGCAGTTGGAACAGATAAAACAGGAACAGTAGGAGTGGCAGGCAAAGTAGTTTGTGAAACAACAGGTGTAGGCGGTACAGGTATAGGCAAAGAAGCCGGCAACCCTGGAAGAGGGGGTGCCGAAGGAACATTAACATTGACCACAGGAGGTACAGGAGCTTGATTCACGGGAGCAGGAGCAGGAATACCAGGTTGTCCAGCAACCGGTAATTGAACATTCGGTAGAGGTGGAGCCGTTGCATCTTGTGCATACGGTGGGGGTGACCTCAACAAGTAAGACAACAGAGGATCGTTTTCGGGGTCCTCTACTATCTTAGCTTTACTCGATGGCAAGGCAGGATAGCACTTGTCTATTGCTAAATTACGCTCTCTATTGGCCACCTCCTTTGCTTTCTCAGACTCGTTGAGTTGCAGCTGCTTAGCAGACTGTTCTAAAGTCAACTCTTGCTCTTTCTGTTCTTTCTTCAACTTTTTAATTTCTCTCTGTTTAGATTCTTTTCGCCAATAACGGAAAGAATCAAACATTGCCGGCGGGACTTTCTTCTTAAATAATTTCATTTCTAAATTATCAAGAACTTCAGGTTCAAAACTACCATGCAGTGGCCAACTAAGGACACCATCTTTCTCTGTGTATCGGATCCACACCTCATTATAAGATATAGGACCCACTCCAAACTTACAATACAGATCATAAAGAGGAGTTCCAATCGGAGGAACCAGACATGAATCCTCCAACCGGGAATCACTGTTGCAACCAAAACACGACAACATACAATTTTTCCGACTTACCATTTTTATAATCCGGAACACAGAACAAACAAAAACACAAACAGAAGGTGCGCACTCGAACCAAGAACTTAGGCCTACCAAAGCGAACAAATGTATCGATACCCAAACTAAACCAAATGATTATCGTAACTAGAACAACCAGTGATAATCTTACGAAACCAAACCAAACCAAGAACTAAAAGGATTATCCAAACAGGAGCAACCCTAACTAGCGACCACTTAATACTTAACTGAGGCACTGAAGACGTCACCAAGGAGAAACCCGTCACGTCTCGCCGTACTAAGGACTGCACCTCGGGTCCAAGACAGGGCGACGGTCAAGGCAACGGACCACTGCAGCCGTCCGAACGGGAACCCTCGTGGAAGAAAACGTCGGGCCACTTTTGCGATATGCCGGGATCGATGAAGTGGGGCGCCTCCCTCAGGAATCTTCACACGAAGCTTCTCGAACTCTTCAGGCTTTTGGACCGGTACCGAATGACGTCGCCCCACGATGGGCGCCAATTGGAGTTCTGGACTTTTTGGTTCCGTCCAGAGGTGTCAGGGATAACACCCGAAGACCCCGGAGTTCTACCTGTCTCGGTGCACAAATAAACAGAAACACAGGCTTCTCGATGGTGGCGTCAAAGACCAAAGGTTTATTACTGCGGGGACACAGAAGTCACAGAAACTACACACGGGCAGTGTCTAGGAGCCTGTTCGATTTGTACAAAGTGGGTTGCTCCTTATATACTGATTTTTAGGCTTCGGGCAAATTCTTCACATGTTAGTACATTTCTAAACCTTTGCGTCCTAAACAATAAATATTTGGCGTTGCACAGGAATCGTCAACAATATCTGATGTCAAAACATTACGAACGAGGGGTTCCCACTATTCCATCATAATCTCATGTCAACTTTTCATTCAAGAGCCGGACCGCCTCATCGTAAATTTCGTTACCTCCCCCTAATAAAGGCCCAGAAGGAAAGGAGCAGAGCCAGGTGTAGAAGATAGAAAAGCAGGATAAGAGATGTTTGTGGGTCGTAAATGGGCAAGGCTACCAGCTTCGGCCGCCTAATCATGATCAGGCCAACGAACACGAGAACCAGTATAGCAGGACTGGCCTCAGGCAGAGGAGGCAGCTTCTGTCGAGTCATGCAGCCATGGTGTGTTCTGTCCTAAGGTGCACGTGTCACTAGCAAGGTGAATCTCCGGCTAAAGCTTACCTGTCCTTAAGTGAAGGAGGTCACTGCGTGTCCATTGACTATGTGAGGGCAAGAAGTACAAAATGGCTACCGCAATCTAAGATGGATGCCATGGGTAGATCAGAAATGTGTTCATAACTGGAGTACTCTTGCTCGTAGCATAGCGAAAACACCAGGATATGCTAAATGGATCATTTGCGGTTCACTGATACCAAAATTATGTATTTACGACAATGTTGAAAACACAGGTTCAAATCGTCACGGAACCTCAACTTAATCCAAGCCATCCAAATTTATCCAATCCACCCCAGACCAATCCAAAACCCACCACTGCGCCACACTCCAATCATCCCACCCCACATCCCAATTTGCCCCACTGTAATCTGCCCCACACCAATCCAAAACAATCTGCCCCACACCAATCCAAAACAATCTGCCCCAAAACAATCTGCCCAACACCGATCCTATCTGCCCCAAAACAATCTGCCCCACACCAACCAAATCTGCCCCACACTAATCCAATCTGCCCCACACCAGTCTAATCTGCCCCACACCAATCCAAAACAATCTGCCCCTGACCAATCCAAAACAATCTGCCCAACACCAATCCAAAACAATCTGCCCAAAAACAATCTACCCCAAACCAATCCAATCTGCCCCAAAACAATCTGCACCACACCAATTCTAAACAATCTGCCCCAAAACAATCTGCCCCACACCAATCCAAAATAATCTACCCCAAAACAATCTGCCCCACACCAATCCAAAACAATCTGCCCCTTACCAATCCAATCTGCTCCAAAACAATCTTTCCCACACCAATCCTTTTTTTTCTATACTTTTATTGAGATTTACTGATGTCATACAAAAAGAGTAGATACAATTTCATTATTCCATTAATCCTTTACACAATACAGAGAGAGCAGATGACAGATTCCTAACAGTTGGTTACGAGTTTTTAAAGAACATATAGCCACAAAGATTGTAAAAAGTCAGACTGTTAAAATATTGCAACAATTCATTTGACGATACATATTCTTGATAGAGTAAACATTTGATTACAATCTAAAACTTCTCCATTTGGCAAGTGGAGCCCAAATATTTCTGCTTAGTACCCTGGATTGTTTACCCTTTAGCTCGTATAGACAGGGCTCTGTGTTGTGCATTCCAATCAACCTTGCCATCCACATTTAAAAGGAGGGGGGGTGGTATCCTTCCAACCTGCTGAGATAAGAATGCGAAGGACCGCCACAGACATAAAAACCAGAGCCTCTGCATCACCACCTAGGTTCAGTTTACTATCTGCGCCTAGAAGCATCAGGGTAGGGGATAGAATGATTCTACAATCTAGCAGCCCCTCCAAAAAGTTGGTGATTTCCCTATGTATTAAAGTTAACTTATCACAATGGTGGAACATGTGGAGTAGATCTGCGGGACCTGCATCACACCTAGGGCATCAATCATTGTCCCTCATACCCAGGCGAACAGCTTCGCCGGGGTATGATATAAATTAAACAGCGTTTTGTAGTGCTGTGCCCGCAGATTCAAAGATCGAAATAGTCTCTTGTTTAATATAAGGGCTATATCTAGGTCAACAACTGGGTCTCCTAGCTTCCCTGCAAGTGCCGATTCAGTTTTCTCCAAATCGTCTTGCAAACCCAGCATTAGCTGGCTATACACTATTTTAATTTTATTACCCCCCTTTCTTAGGTAGTCAATCATGGTTATACAGGTTGTTATGGAGATCCTGGGTCTAGAGGCAATCAACGTTCGAACTAGCTGCCCATACAGGAACCAATGATTGGGTGGAATCCCATGCTTACGCTGTATCTCTTCAAACCTAAGGATGTCATCCCCCTCCACAATGTCCCCTATGGTCCTTATTCCATGTTCTCTCCAGAACATGCAGTTCTTGTCTGTACCTAGGTGGGGAAAAAGGTTAGAGTTTCAGAGGTGGAGGTGCGCATTAATTTTTGGTATGTCCAGACGCTTTTGAGTAGCTTTTCAAGTCCCCCACACCCCGTCCAAGATCTTGTACCAGGCTTTCTATAATATCTGCGATCTACTTCACGCAGCAGTAGACCAATAGCCTTCTTCCCCAATAATAGCTCAAAAATAGATGGAGGAATCTGCCTATCTTCCGGGACAGCTGCGGGACTAGGGTCCGATTGAAAAAGCACAGTCATTTGTGTCAAGAGACATGTCCAGTGATATAAATGGAGGTTTGGCAAGGCGAAGCCCCCCTTTCATATGGGAGTGACATAAGATTCATGGAATGCCTAGTCTTCCCATACTGCCAGATAAACCTATTAAAGATTGATTCCAGATTTTTAATTAATTTGTCCTCAAGCATTAATGGGATGGCCCGAAACAGATATAAAACTTTCGGGAACATAGTCATTTTGAGGACATTTATCCTCCCTATCAAAGAGAGGTGCAGGACATCTAAACTTTTCAATTCGGCTTCAATCGAGCCCATAAGGGGAAGGTAGTTATCTGTGATGATCTTATCCACTGAGGCATTAATTCTTACCCCTAGATAAACTGCTGAGTCTACATATCTACTGTCTACCTTTCTGATGTTTTTGGTGCAGATTATCTGAGTCTTTCCCTTATTTAGAAGATATCCTGAATTACTTCCAAAACCCTTAGCCAACTCAGTCAGAATGGGCATCGCCTGCTGTGGATCGATAGTAAGAACCGCCAGATCGTCAGCGTATGCTAGCAGTTTGTTTGAATACCCATTAAGAGTCACTGGATTGATCTGGGGCACCCCAGGATTTTTTGGATCAGGGGTCTATCTATAACGCAAAAAGAATCAGAGAACAGGGGCATCCCTGTCGCGTCCCCTTTTTGATTACTATAGTCTCCGAACTCACTCCCATTACCAAACACCCGGGCTATCGTATCTTTATACATTGCTCCTAGAGCTCTGATGACCTTGGGTCTGAATTCCCTACCTGCAAGGATGCCCCACAGGTAATCCCAGACCACGCGGTGAAAATCGTTCTCCACGTCAAGGAGGATCATGGCCATATCTGCCCCCACGGCAGCATGGGCATCGAATAAAGTAATAGCTCAACGAGTGTGGTCCGTAGTGCC
The DNA here is from genome assembly GCF_964263255.1 of Lissotriton vulgaris. Lineage (NCBI taxonomy): Eukaryota > Metazoa > Chordata > Amphibia > Caudata > Salamandridae > Lissotriton > Lissotriton vulgaris. The sequence goes on from NC_141685.1 coordinate 1,647,458,480, forward strand.
TCGCCCAGGCACAAACCCTTGTTGCCACGGAGAGACGTGACCGCCAATGATCCTCCCCAGTCATTTGGCCCAGATTTTAGAATACAGTTTTGTATCTGCATTAATGAGAGATATTGGGCGATATGAGCCCGGGTTCTCCTTAGGTTTGCCCTTCTTGTGGAAGATAATAATGTTAGTTTCCTTCCAGGAATCAGGTATATCCCCTGAACACAATATACCATTGAAGAGATCCAGCAGTATTGGAGCAATCTCAGATTCAATGCTTTTATAGACTTCCAGGGGGATTCCATCTGGGCCTGCTGCCTTACCGGCTGCTAGCTCCCGTAAGGCACCTATAATCTCACTTAATGCTCAGGTCCCTATCCAGCTCTTCTCTAGACTGTTCGTCCAATCTTGGACCTTTATCCCCACTCTCCTCACTCTGCTGACTCTGACGACTCTCTTCATCATACAGTTTTTGATAAAAGTTTTTAAAGACCTGTACAATTTCCTTAGATTCTGTATATTCTTTACCATCCTCCTGTATGCAGGATATTACATTTTTAGTTCTGTCCTGTCTAATCCGGAGCGCCAGAGCCCTGCCTGCCTGCTCTCCTGTTTCATGTCGTTTGGCCCTGGAAGACTGGTATTCTCCTATCGTCTTCTGTGTGACCATTTTTTGGAGCTCTGCTTTAATAATAGTCAGATTCCTTTGGCTCTCCCCGCCATATATACCCCGTCCGATATCCCTTATATGTAATTCTTCAGCCTTCGTTAGTTCCCCCATAAGTCTGTCTAACTCTCCCCTATTCTCCTTCCTTAGACTCACCGAGCCGCTTATAGTTTCCCCCCTTAGAGCACCTTAAAGGATTCCCAAACGCCATTCCTGGATGTACTGTATCAGTTTGCATCAAAGAATTCCCCTGTCCACTTTTTGAGGTGTTCCACGAATCTTTGATCAGTTAATAACCTCCTTTCGAAGGACCAGCTGGTATGTTTTTTCTCTATTTTTTTTATTCTACAAGATAAAATCAGCAGATTATGATCCGAAATTACTCGTGGGATTTTCTTGATACAAACTTTATTTAGTTCTGACATTGTGATGAAAAAGTAGTCTAATTTAGAGTACTTTTGGAAAGGGTTCGAGAAATAGGTGAACCCAGGGTTCTGTGGCTTCTTCTCCCCCTCATACATCCTTTAACCCATGTGAGCTCATTAGGGCAGTCAAAGCACGAAACACCCTTGCTTTCCGTCCTGAGTACGTATATAGATTATGCCAGTCAGTGGATATATTTAGATCACCACAAACTGTCATGAAAATGGGCCAGCCAGCTAATTCTCCTTCCAGGAAATCAAAAACATCAGGATCATCACAGTTTGGCCCATATATTGAGCAGATTGTATACCCCACACAAAGATCTGCTATTACCCATCTGCCCAGAGTGTCAGTTTTGACCCGCTTTGCCCCCCTAAAGATGATCTAGCTAAACTTGCGACCCCCCTAGTTGTTGAAGTCTGGGATGTACATGCTATCACCTCAAAACCTCTTAAATATAGCAGTTTCTGTTTTGCCCAGGGAAGGTTGGTCTCTTGGAGACAAAGTACGTCAATCCCATTCGATTTAACAAAGTGATCCAATCTTTGGCGTTTTTTCCAATCGTCCAATCCACTCACATTGTCTGTGCATATTCTAATGTTCAACATTGTGGTGATTTCTGTCGACCCTTACACCTTTCTGACATATTTGTCTTAGTATCTTCAATATCATCATTACAGCGCTGCTCGTGCCACTCTTAAGGCAAGAAGGTTCTCTACAACACCAGTTTATATCATTTTTCTTTTTCCCCCCTTCGTCCAGTCTCCCCTCCCCACTCCCCACTCAACCCCCTCCCCCCTTGCCCTCCCTCAGCTCCCACTGCTGACCCCCCCAACTCCCTCATACCCGACCCTGCACCCTCCCTGGTGAGGCACTCAGACCTAGTCTGTGCATGTGATGGATCACAGCGGACGCAATGAGGAATAATAAAATTAAAACTCACGACATCCAGTCAAAGTGCCCTAAATACTCTTCAATCTACAGCGAATAGCAGCACCACAAGACCAACACTTATGCCAGAAAAAAGAGAAAAGGTAAACCAGTGAAAAATGCCCCTGAAGGACTTGATACAAGACTAATACAAGGCTAGTTGCCCAGTGAGTCCAGGTACTCCTTTGCTTTGATCTCAGATGCATAGTAATTAGGTATGGGTGGAAAATCCGTTATGCCCGCGGATTTTGCGGATTTTCGGTAAATTCGCAATCCGCGACATTTGCGAATTTCCCGCAAAATCCGCAAATTCGCACGCAGCGGATTCTTTTTTTCTTGGTGATACAATTTTGCGGCGCACGGCGTTTATCATCGCTTACCGAGTTGTTTTTCTCGATATTTTGCGAGTGCTGCGCCATTTTGGATCTTGCTGCGGGATCCCACTGGAATTTGGCAAGCGCGATTACGTAATTGCGGCTTGCCAACTTTTACAGCGAGCGTTTGTCAACGCGAGTACGCCGTGATCACGTCTCGCGGTACTTCGCAATTGCGAGCTTTGAGATGCGGCGAGCAGCAACAATCTCGCACATGCGAAAATATAAAATTTGCAATTCTGCACAAGAAATCCACCAGCAAGCAGCATTAACCTTCTTGAAATGATGATTTTTATCTGAATAACTCCCTTGGTTGACATTTGCCTGCACTTTTTTTGCGAGCAGTCCATTTTGGGGAGGGGGGGTGGGAGGAAGGAAGTGCCCCACAGTCTTCAACTTCCTGTTCCTGTCCAGCAGGCTCCTCCCAGTGCTTCGTCCATCTCCTGGTCACTTTTCATTTGGATCTGGAGCTGGAAGGATTACTTTTTGTGGATGCTGCTGGATATTTGGATTTGAGGCCTTTTTGACTTTCTTTGGATCACTTTTGGATTAGAAATTTTACAAGTAAGTTTGTTTGGGGCATTACAGTTGCTGCAACTACAATTTTGGAATTTTAGATTTTTGGGCTGTTTTGGGGCCTTTTGCCCAGGGGTACTCAGTGGTGGGTGGACTGAGTCTTTCTGTGGGGTGTCTTGAACTTAAACATCATGGAGGGCATGGATGGATTGGGATTGTGCTGATTTTTCAGTGATTTTCGTTTTTTGGGGCTGTACTTGTGGCCTTTTCACCATGGGTATTTGAGTCTAGCATGGGCCTAGTCTTTCTGTGGGGTGTCTTGAACTTAAACATCATGGAGGGCATGGATGGAATGGGATTGTGCTGATTTTCAGTGATTTTCGTTTTTTGGGGCTGTACTTGTGGCCTTTTCACCAGGGGTATTGAGTCTTGCATGGGCCTAGTCTTTCTGTGGGGTGTCTTGAACTTAAACATCATGGAGGGCCTGGATGGAATGGGATTGTGCTGATTTTGCAGTGTTTTTCGATTTTTGGGGGTGTTCATGGGGAGGGACAGGCCATGTGGCTGGGGGCCATTTTGAGTGCTGCTACAGGCCCTGGCCATGTGCTGGGAGGCAAGTGGCCATTTTGAATGTAGGCATTGTTGTTAGGCCTGCAACCATTTTGCCTACTTTTCAACCTTTATGCCCAGGGGTAGTGAGTCTTGCATGGGCCTAGTCTTTCTGTGGGGTGTCTTGAATTTAAACATCATGGAGGGCATGGATGGAACGGGATTGTGCTGATTTTTCAGTGATTTTCGTTTTTGGGTGCTGTACTTGTGGCCTTTTCACCAGGGGTATTGAGTCTAGCATGGGCCTAGTCTTTCTGTGGTGTGTCTTGAACTTAAACATCATTGAGGGCATGGATGGAATGGGATTGTGCTGATTTTTCAGTGTTTTTCGATTTTTGGGGGTGTTCATGGGGAGGGACAGGCCATGTGGCTGGGGGCCATTTTGAGTGCTGCTACAGGCCCTGGCCATATGCTGGGAGGCAAGTGGCCATTTTGAATGCAGGCATTGTTGTTAGGCCTGCAACCATTTTGCCTACTTTTCAACCTTTATGCCCAGGGGTAGTGAGTCTTGCATGGGCCTAGTCTTTCTGTGGGGTGTCTTGAACTTAAACATCATGGAGGGCATGGATGGAATGGGATTGTGCTGATTTTTCAGTGTTTTTTGATTTTTGGGGGTGTTTATGGGGAGGGACAGGCCATGTGGCTGGGGGCCATTTTGAGTGCTGCTACAGGCCCTGGCCATGTGCTGGGAGGCAAGTGGCCATTTTGAATGCAGGCATTGTTGTTAGACCTGCAACCATTTTGCCTACTTTTCAACCTTTATGCCCAGGGGTAGTGAGTCTTGCATGGGCCTAGTCTTTCTGTGGGGTGTCTTGAACTTAAACATCATGGAGGGCATGGATGGAATGGGATTGTGCTGATGTTTCAGTGATTTTCGTTTTTTGGGGCTGTACTTGTGGCCTTTTCACCAGGGGTATTTGAGTCAAGCATGGGCCTAGTTTTTCTGTGGGGTGTCTTAAACTTAAACATCATGGAGGGCATGGATGGAATGGGATTGTGCTGATTTTGCAGTGTTTTTCGATTTTTGGGGGTGTTCATGGGGAGGGACAGGCCATGTGGCTGGGGGCCATTTTGAGTGCTGCTACAGGCCCTGGCCATGTGCTGGGAGGCAAGTGGCCATTTTGAATGTAGGCATTGTTGTTAGGCCTGCAACCATTTTGCCTACTTTTCAACCTTCATGCCCAGGGGTAGTGAGTCTTGCATGGGCCTAGTCTTTCTGTGGGGTGTCTTGAACTTAAACATCATGGAGGGCCTGGATGGAATGGGATTGTGCTGATTTTGCAGTGTTTTTCGATTTTTGGGGGTGTTCATGGGGAGGGACAGGCCATGTGGCTGGGGGCCGTTTTGAGTGCTGCTACAGGCCCTGGCCATGTGCTGGGAGGCAAGTGGCCATTTTGAATGTAGGCATTGTTGTTAGGCCTGCAACCATTTTGCCTACTTTTCAACCTTTATGCCCAGGGGTAGTGAGTCTTGCATGGGCCTAGTCTTTCTGTGGGGTGTCTTGAATTTAAACATCATGGAGGGCATGGATGGAACGGGATTGTGCTGATTTTTCAGTGATTTTCGTTTTTGGGTGCTGTACTTGTGGCCTTTTCACCAGGGGTATTGAGTCTAGCATGGGCCTAGTCTTTCTGTGGTGTGTCTTGAACTTAAACATCATTGAGGGCATGGATGGAATGGGATTGTGCTGATTTTGCAGTGTTTTTCGATTTTTGGGGGTGTTCATGGGGAGGGACAGGCCATGTGGCTGGGGGCCATTTTGAGTGCTGCTACAGGCCCTGGCCATATGCTGGGAGGCAAGTGGCCATTTTGAATGCAGGCATTGTTGTTAGGCCTGCAACCATTTTGCCTACTTTTCAACCTTTATGCCCAGGGGTAGTGAGTCTTGCATGGGCCTAGTCTTTCTGTGGGGTGTCTTGAACTTAAACATCATGGAGGGCATGGATGGAATGGGATTGTGCTGATTTTTCAGTGTTTTTCGATTTTTGGGGGTGTTTATGGGGAGGGACAGGCCATGTGGCTGGGGGCCATTTTGAGTGCTGCTACAGGCCCTGGCCATGTGCTGGGAGGCAAGTGGCCATTTTGAATGCAGGCATTGTTGTTAGACCTGCAACCATTTTGCCTACTTTTCAACCTTTATGCCCAGGGGTAGTGAGTCTTGCATGGGCCTAGTCTTTCTGTGGGGTGTCTTGAACTTAAACATCATGGAGGGCATGGATGGAATGGGATTGTGCTGATGTTTCAGTGATTTTCGTTTTTTGGGGCTGTACTTGTGGCCTTTTCACCAGGGGTATTTGAGTCAAGCATGGGCCTAGTCTTTCTGTGGGGTGTCTTAAACTTAAACATCATGGAGGGCATGGATGGAATGGGATTGTGCTGATTTTGCAGTGTTTTTCGATTTTTGGGGGTGTTCATGGGGAGGGACAGGCCATGTGGCTGGGGGCCATTTTGAGTGCTGCTACAGGCCCTGGCCATGTGCTGGGAGGCAAGTGGCCATTTTGAACGCAGGCATTGTTGTTAGTCCTGCAACCATTTTGCCTACTTTTCAACCTTTATCCCCAGGGGTAGTGAGTCTTGCATGGGCCTAGTCTTTCTGTGGGGTGTCTTGAATTTAAACATCATGGAGGGCATGGATGGAATGGGATTGTGCTGATTTTTCAGTGATTTTCGTTTTTTGGGGCTGTACTTGTGGCCTTTTCACCAGGGGTATTGAGTCTTGCATGGGCCTAGTCTTTCTGTGGGGTGTCTCGAACTTAAACATCATGGAGGGCATGGATGGAATGGGATTGTGCTGATTTTTCTGTTTTATTTTTAATTTTTTGGGGTGTATAACTGAACTGATGTTCCTCTGTCTTCCATTGTTTTTAGGTGCACAAGACTCAAGAGAACCACCAGTGCCAGGAAGAAGTCCTGCAGCGGTGTGTGTGTGCAGCATAACGTCACGCGACGTTACGTCTGGCCTCAGACAACTCTACAATTCGTGCAACTGCGGCCTGCTGTCTGACCTGCTCTGAAGAAGATGGCCCCAAAAAAAGGTCTCCGTAGCTCCTCTAGCAAGAAAGTTGCTAGTAAGGAGCAGAAGAAGCAAGTTACCAAGGAGGCTGGTGTGCCGGCCGCTGCGTTTTTTGGGAGCAAAAAATAAAGTACGCCTGCAGCAGCAGCAGGATCTGATGGGGACCAAGCTGGGAGCAGCACCCCCGCTCCATTGGGTTCAGTGCCTCCACCACCACGCCAACTTAAGTCAAAGCCCTTGAGTGCTTCAGAGGCAGTCAGTGTACTTCTCCAATCACCATCGACCAGTGATGTTGGCTCATCGCAAGAAAGTAGCAGCAATGTCCCTGAATCAACACAGGTTGTTGTAAACTCATCTGATAAGTGTTGAACAACCACAGCCGCAACAACAACACCATGTGCAAGTACAAGCCCAAGTACATGTGGAAGGAGAGGCAGCGCAAGGAGATGCGCAAGCAGAGGTGCATGGAGGGTCACAAGTGCCCACAATAGTTGTTCCTCCCGAAGTAGGGGCACATCGGGAAATCGACAATCAAGCCGAGGTATCATTGAAAGCCACTCCTCCTGATGATCATTCATTGTCTTCCACATCCCTAGCAAGGAAAAGATCAAGGTTGGTGTCTACATCTTCTTCAAGCCCACCTCCTTCTGATGAAACGGATCCCAATTGGGAACCAGCACCACTGCCGTCTGAGAGTGAGGCACACCATGATCTGACAAAGGTACCTAAGCGTAAAAGGAAGGTCGTCGAAAAACTCATAGCTATGGAGTGTGATGAGGCTCAACAAGAAGTGACGGATACTGCTGCTGGTGAAGCCTCTCACGATGACGACGATGAGGCAGTCATCATAAAGGTCACTGCAGCCCCAGCGGGCATGCAGCAAAGAGACATTTTGACCCTATCCCGAGAAGCTGCTGAGCGTGATGATGATGTCGACGAGGAGGCAATGGAAATGGAAACACAACAATCATTGGATTTGGAGTTAACTAGTACACCAACACCTACCGCTTCCATATTTCTTCCTCGCAAGAAGGGACCTCCATCCACCTCGACCTCAATTAGTGGTGGTGAAAGTGCAAAACGTACTGAAGTTCGGCAATCCACATCCTCCACTTCATCTGGCATTAGCAGCAGGACCACCACCACCATTATCGCCGCCTCCTCCGGCCCCCAAATACATTTCAAGTCTCCAGTTTGGGACTTCTTTAGTGTTTGCCCAAAAAAGGAAAACGTAGCCATTTGTAGCATTTGTAAGTTTCGAGTTAGTCGTGGTAAGTTTGGTACCAACTATGGTACCGGAGGCCAGAGAGGTCATCTTAAGAGAACGCACGCTGTCCAATGGCTTGCGCTCCTAGATGCACGTAATGAAAACGTTGATTTTTCATCTGATGATGACGAGGAGGAAGAAGACGATTCAAATACTTCACTTACACCCAGTACCCCTGTCAGCAGCACGCCCCATGTGAGGCACACTAACAGTGTGGGAGAGAGTGAGACATCAATGCGAAAAAGTTCATCAGCGAGCGTAACTGGGTCGAAGATATCATCATCATCCCGTAAATCCTTGGTCCAGGGCAACATTAAAAAGATGTTGTTTACAGAAGCGCAATATGAACGCAACCACCCACTGACGCGTCTGTATAACACTAAGCTGGCTAAAATGCTAGCTCTGGACCTTCTCCTTTTCTTTTGTAGAAGGGGTTGGTTTTCTAGAATTAGTGGCAGCGCTCTGCCCTAAATGGAAGGTTCCTAGCCGGTTCTATTTTTCCCGAGTTGCGGTTCCAGCACTACATAAAGATGTTCTGAAGGTGATTGGGGCAGCTTTGCAGAAGAGTGCTGTTCACACTATACATCTGACAACAGACATGTGGACCAGTGGCGCAGGCGCTGATTACATGTGCATCACTGCACACTAGGTCTCTTTTTCAGGGGCTAAAGCAAAGCTAAACTCAGGTGTTGACCCGGACATTGTTTTTAAAGCTGCTCGGAAACATGCAACACTAGCCATGTTTGGTTTGGAGAAACGTCACACAGCAGAAAACATTTTGGATGTCTTTAACACAAAGGTCCTTAACTGGCTGTCCCCAAATAAACGCCAGGTTGGTTATGTTTCCACGGACAATGGCGCCAATATAGTTAAGGCCATGAAGCTGGGTGACTATTTCAGAGTGCCGTGTTTGGCGCACTGTATAAACCTGGTTGTCCAAAAATTCTTGGGTAATAAAGACAGTGCAGCGTACAGAGTATTGGACACCTGCCGAAAAATGTGCAACCATTTCAGCCATTCTTTTAAGGCCCGGAAGCAGCTGAGGAGCCTGCTATATCAACGTCAAATGCCAGTGAAAGCACTCATCCAGGAGGTGGTAACACGTTGGAACTCAACCTTCTACATGCTTGAGCATCTGTATGAGCAGTATACGGTACTCAATCACTATTTCTTAACACAGGGTACAGCTCAGAAGGAGGACCTGAGGATGGGTGCGGCGCAATGGAACATAGTTAACAGCCTGACAAGCATGCTTCGTCCTTTTGAGTTTTTCACGCGTGCAGTCAGCAAGGAGGACTGTAATTTGGGAAAAGCTATCCCATTGTTGTACATGCTGGAGCACCAACTGAAGGAGGTGTGTTCTGTGTTTGAAAAAGATGAAAAAAAACAAGACTCTTTTGTTCTGGCTGAGAAACTATTAGAGCACCTACAAGGTGATGAACGTCTTAAAATGATCCACTCAGACCAGCATTACATTTGTGCTACTATTCTGGATCCACGCTACAAAAAGGCGCTGGCAGGCCAAGCATTCTTTCCTTTTGCTGATGAAGATGTTACAAGTTACAAACGGTGGATAGCCTCCTCAGCCAAGAGGTTTGAAAGAGAACGGCAGCAAATTGAAGGAGAAGGCAGTACATCAGCATCAGCAGGCCATCCCTAGTCACAACAATCCTCTTCTGCACCTGTGGCTGCGGCACAAGTGACCTCTCAGCCATTAAAGAGACCGGCAACCGGATCATCTGCACCGCCAGACGCAACAGTAACATTGGAGGCTGAAGAGGATTGGCTAGCTCGGCTTGGGTTTGGTTCTCAAAAGGTCACAACAACAGCTAAGCAAAGAGGAGGAACCTTGGAGGAGAACCTTGATTCGATGGTTAAGGACTATCTGAATGACTCAACAGAGGTCTATGTTAATGCTGACCCATTGGCATATTGGCATGGGAAAAAAGAATTGTGGCCACAGCTCACCAACCTGGCTTTAAACTACTTGTCTTGCCCACTCGCAAGCGTGTCTTCTGAACGTGTTTTCAGTGCTGCTGGTGGCATTGTAACTTCCAAACGGAGCCGCCTCTCGCCCAAAAATGTGAAGAGGTTAACAATGATCAAGATGAATCAGCACCTCATACCACCAGATTTTAGAGTACGAGAAAGCGCGCCGGATGAAGACGAGGTGGCCAGCAACATAGATGAGGGAATTTCTACTCTGTCAGGTGACACTGAGCTCACCCTGCCTGAATTCGCAGAGTATGATGACGAAGCCTTATTCTCATTCCTGGACCGTGATATCGTGCCCTGAAAATGAGACAACGAATCAATAACCTTCTTTTTTGTCCTTATTCACTTTTATTCCTGTGTGTCTGTCTTTCTTTGTTGTGAACAGTTACTATAATTCAAACTTTAATCAGATAATCACAAAAACAAGCCCATCAGCAGAACTGTCTTCAATTGTCTGCTAATTGATTCGAAGGTGCCGCAGTCTGCATTCCTCAGGTTCACAAGTTCAGAAGAACATGCTCCTCTATCCTCCTCCTCCAGACTCCTATTTCCATCAAAGCAGAGGGCTGGTTTACGCCCAATGAAGAAAGACTCAGCACTTGTGGGGGTTTTGTTCTACCTCTTTGCAGGTGAGTTGATGGCTCTGGGGCCATTGCTGGGAAGCTCTAAAAGTGGTTTGGACCAAATCCGAGGCGCAAATTTTTTAGTGCTTTTGCTGACTTGCTTGCCTTTGAGGTGCTCTTAGGGGGGGTTCTGTCTGTTTGTGGGTGAGTTTCGGGGTCTGTCAGCACTGCTGGGACACTCTAATCTTGATTGCATTTGCTATTCAGGAAATCTGTGGTGGCAAACCCGACTTATGGCTTAGCTACGCAGCGCGTTTGGACCGAAGGCCGAGAAATATTGTAAGTAGGAGATGTTGCTTTTGGCCTGTTTGGGGGTGTTATGCTTTTAGGCGGGTGGGTTGGCGTGTCTTGGGCCATTTCTGGGAAGGTCTAATACCGGGTAGAAGTGGTTGGGACAAAATCCAGGCCGATATTTTTTTTGCTATTTCTGACATTTTGCTCAATGTAGTGTTTTCGGGGGCCGGTTTGGGGGGCTTCCTGGTGTTTGTGGGTGGGTTTCGGGGTCTGGGAGCACTGCTGGCTATGGATACTTTACTTTGCAAGAGGTTTGAAGCAAATCCATGGTGGCAGAGGGGAGTTAGGGCGTAGCTGCAGAGCGCGCACGGAGTGATTTGGGAAATTTGGGAAAAAATGACTAAGTCCCCATTTTTGTACTTTTGCTCTTTGGCTGTTTGGGGGTCTTCTACTCGTTTTCTCTTGGGTTGACGGCTCTGGGGCCATTGTTGGAAAGCTCTAATACCGGATAAAAGTGGTTTGGACCAAATCCGAGGCGCACATTTTTTAGTGTTTTTGCTGACTTGCTTGCCTTTGAGGTGCTCTTAGGGGGGGGTTCCGTCTGTTTGTGGGTGAGTTTTGGGGTCTGTCAGCACTGCTGGGACACTCTAATCTTGATTGCATTTGCTTTTCAGGAAATCCGTGGTGGCAAACCCGACTTATGGCCTAGCTACGCAGCGCGTTTGGACCGAAGGCCGAGAAATATTGTAAGTAGGAGATGTTGCTTTTGGCCCGTTTGGGAGTGTTATGCTTTTTGGCGGGTTGGTTGGTGGGTCTTGGGCCGTTCCTGGGAAGGTCTAATACCGAGTGGAAGTGGTTGGGACAAAATCCACGCCGAAAAGCCTTTTGGGACTTTTTGTAACTTAGGGTTTGTTAGCCTTAGCAGCAGGATTGCATGTGTTTCGGGGTGTTCCACATTTTTGCAACTGAGTTCTGGGGTCTTAGAGCACTCGTGAGAATGTGTAAATTTGGTTGCAAGTCATTTGAAGAAAATCCTGGGTGGGAAAGGGGGGATTTGGCATAGTTAAAGAAAGCCTTTGCCACTATTCTTAACTTAGGGTTTGTTAGGGTTAGCAGTATTTCTATTGCATGTGTTTGGGTGGGGGGGTTTTCGAGTCTTGGAGTGATGCTGGCTATGGATACTTTTGCTTGGTTGCTTGCAAGTGGTTTGAATGCAATCCACGGTGGGTAAGGGGGTATTTGGGCCTACTTTTACTTTCAAAGTACGTTTTGTCACCAGTTTTCTGCTAGGCCTCGTTTTTTCCGATTTGATTGGGGGTCTTCTACATTTTTGCGACTGGCTTTAGTAAGGGTCTGGGTGGGAGCACTGCTGGGAAGATCTAATTTTGTTCTAAAACACAGTTTACAGTACAAGTAGCTTGAGGGAAAAGATCCGCTACATTAATTTGCCCATACTTATTTATCCTTCAAAAGGTGACTCAGACAGAGTACGCACTGTCAAAAATATTGTACTGTCTACTAGGAAAATCAAAGTGTGAGTTTTTGCACTCCACAGCCTATATACCTTATATTTATTTATCCGTGGTGTTGTAATATTATATCACTTCCTGTTTTTCGTTGAATAATTACAGTCCGGGTTTCAGTCTGTGCAATGGGGAAAAAAAGGATGGAGTTAGGCTTCACATTAGCGAGCCGCAATTCAGCATCCTCCAGGCAGGCAGTGGACAGGGTGTCTTCTGGTCACCAACATTGATGGACGAAGCGTCAGATGGAATGGAGGAGTGCCGCTAATAAGAGGATTTTTTTTCTGCATGCAACTTACTTACCAAATTCAACAGGACAACTACAACAACATACAGATACAGTATCCATTGGGTTTTTCTATGACTGTGACTGCATTTCTTGGATCTCTATCTGCTTCTAAATTGATCCCTTAACACATCACTTAGTCCACTCCACTATCACATCTGCACCACACATATTCATTTGTAAGTGCTCCTACGTAATTCGCAAGTTGCAGCACGCCCCAGCCCGTAGAGGACTGGGATGGCCCCAATGATGAAGCATGTCACCAAGGGGCAACCCTGGTGAGTGAGGGGACACCTAGAAAAAGAGCAAATTCTCCTTTTCTACCTACTACACCTTCCAGACCAACCCCATTGAGTGTTGTGAATGGATTTATAGTGACCAGCAAGGCTCTCAGGTATCTGGCAACAGAGACCTTATCTTGAATATAGTTATCAATATTTCCACACACGCCCTGTACTGTCGCATTCTTTCTTCCACAGTTGTCGAAAGTACTACTGACTTTTCACTGACATGCATGCAGTAGTGCATGCACTTTCAAAGATTGATGGATAGGTTTGTACCCAAAGATTTGTTTATGTTCACAATTGTTTGTCCATGCTGTGCTTTTTTTTCTTGTCTCACAAAACCTTTCCCAAAAACCCCCGTACCTATCCATTTTTCAAACCCTAACCCTCTTCCCCCGGGCTGTGTGGTTTTGATTGATGTGTGACTAAATTACAGCAATAAATCCACACACTTGCTGGGGAGGATAAGGTGATACCAACAGGCTGGTGAAGAAATCCGAGGATATATTCTTACTCTGCTTGACAAAGACCCATGGCTAATGTCAAAGAACTTCAACCGAATTAGTAGTTATACTTTACCATTTGTTAGGCTACAATGTGGCACTGTTCTAGTGTACTGTCACCTGCTATATTCTCTATTGTACCGTTGTATTGCTCAGGAGGACAAACCAGATTTCATTTTTTTTTCATAGGCATGCAACTGCCACTGTGCAACACCACTAGTACCACCGCTATGAGGAAATTTTATCCGCCCAGGATTGCCAACCTTATTCGCTGTTTCCCGTGGAGCCAGCCCTAGGCCTAGCCCTACTTGCAAACAGAAATTACAGGTAAGATAGGCGTTTGGTTGGAGGTAGTATAATGGAGTATTAGGAGAGACGAGAGATTGACGGTAGTACTACTAAAGTCATAGGACTATTCAGGAAAACAAACTTACTGTTAAACCCCCACCCACCAGACTCAAAAGTTGTAAAAAACAGGTATGGTCAGATACAGTTTCAAAAATTATATTTTTATAGCTCTAACAAAATAATCTCCTGCAAGACCCTCCCTAACCCCAACGATTGTCCTTCAAAAGTCCCCAAAAAACCCAACTCCCAATTCCCACCCCCCAAAAGTCTCTAAAAAAGGGGCAAGGGACACTATGGCTGGGTGCTGTTGCCTTTAGCAGCCAGGGCATCATGCTCCTTGGGGAGGGTGGCAAGTTCGAAGCGGAGGCCCTCCACCAAGTTCTTATAGTTCAGGACCTCCTGCTCCAGGTAGGACAGTCTGAGGGATAAGCGGCACCGGTGTGCCTTGCAAATCCTGTGGGGGGCAGCTGCTGTCTTTGCTGCTTGGCGTTGGGCTTTGGTAGCCTGGCTCCGTACCGCTGGAGCACTGCGCTGGCTGGCAGCCCGCACGGAGGAGAATGCAGCTGTCCCCGTGGACGTTGTTGTTGTACCAGACTGCGTCTCCTCCTCCTCCAGGGCCACCAGCCGCCGATATTCAGCGACAGTGGCATCCAGCCTCCGTTGCCGGGCCATTCAAGCCAGCTCCTTCCTCCTTGATGGTGTCTTGGATTTGGAAGGAGCAACTACATGAAGAAAGAAAGAAATAGTCTGTAACCAATGCTCCTTAAGATTAACACAAAATGATTGAGCAGAAAGTTGTCACAGTACAAGTAGCAAATTGAAAGCACAGTACATAACTATTGAGGACAGTATCTATGTAACTTCCGACTTCTTCATCCTTGCTCTAACATTAGTGGGAGTTTAAGGGACAAATTCTACAAGCACTATGGACTTCCATTACAGTCGACTATGACAGTACACCAGTCTTATTCTTCTTCTTCTCTCTTGTTTAGGAAAATTGGTACGTTATCTTATGCAAGCCGGCATAATGCCAGCGCAGTGAACTTGCACCCGAGAAAAACAGACGCACACTATGGTGAGTGAGACAGACTTGCGTTACTGTACCGGTCCAGTACATGCAGGTGGTGAAGCTCTTACTTTTCTATTAAGGGTGGCACTGAGAATACTCTGTTAAAAGGGCTACTGCTTAATTAATTTAGCTTTCACCCTACAGTGCAAATGAGTATTAGAAAAGGAAAATAAAGAAGCTAAATAATCTGATTATCTATCACTTCACATGGGATGTATTTGATGACATATGGGATGACTTTAGGTGCTTTGCTTATTATGGAGTGAACAGTGATACCCCCACACATGAATGACGTACTACTACTAAACTAAAGTTATTAAGAGAAGTAGGGAGTGTCCACCGTAATAACCGGATATATGCTGTGCTTGCAGTTGCAATACAAACTACTGCTACTATTCATGGTAGTATTTGGACAAAATTACAACTTCTTTTCCTTGCCTTTCCTACATTGGAACGGACGTGCGGGTGCAGTGTTACATGCTCTTCAAAGTAACACTTAGTTCATCCAGTGACCGTCTACTCTCTCTAGATACACATATGCTATCTAAGAGTCAGATAGTACCATGAATGATCCAGGCATCCATCCATTCAAAGTATATGCACATATACAGTTTCTGATTCACCCACCCAGGCTGTTCTCCTTACACCCATCCTTGCTTCATCATTCACCCAGCCATGCACCATACCATATTCTTTCCTTCCCAGCCACCTCGGGGACCAAGCAAACACATATCATTCTTCTTTGCCAGTCATCATTACATTTCTCGTCCTTCCACACTTACTTACACCCTTCTTTCACTTTTCGTTCAGCCCTTCCATCAAGTTCACCTCAGATCTGATTGGGATTCTTCTCGCCAAAAACTTCACAGCTAAGTCGAAGTACATTTAGAGGAGCCTACTACCTGGTTTATTTATAATACATCCGTGCAGAAAGCACACTCTGCAGTCTTCAATCTCAAATGAGTAAGGAATGTATAGCTTACCTCTGCCCGCCACCACCGTGTCATCCCCCACAGATTTGCTCGGCACTTGCACCGCCTCCTCCCCAGAGTTGTCCTCCTCGTCCAATGCCACCACCACCTCGACGCTGGCCCCGCCTCCAGATGTTCCACCTACAAAGTACATTTAATAATGTTAGAATACACCACTCACTACTATATAATATTTGGTCTAGGAGGAAGAAAGAAATGTGAAAAAAACTGTATACAATTTAATAATATGTGACTGTCTACTGTAAAGTAAAAATGTCCCTTTTTCCATGGAAGGCTGTTGTCTTGCTGCACTTTTTGGCACAACTGATGAATGCTTGCTTTTTATTTTTAACACGCACCACTTTTTCTCCTAACAGACAGAAGCTTGACTTCTAAGAACACGAGCAGGATTAAGTTCAAACCAGGTGAGAGCTCGGCTCGACCACAAGAAATGTGTCCAATTAATCGTCAGCACTAAGCACTTTTCCATTTCCAGTTAAACGTTTACTTTTATGACAAACTTGATTTCAATAAATGTGTTTACTTTTAATAAAGCTTTTAAACTCAAATAGACTCTGTGGTTTTTGGTCCTCCAGACTAGAGTGGATGAGCTAAAGGTTTTGGAATTTTTGCAAGCATAAGTCCGTGCCTCTGCCATCGGTGACTTTGGGAGCTAAATGACTCTGTCACACTATCTAGTCAGTAAGGAGATTGGGGGTTCAACTACAAAGTCTGTTATCACTGAGGTATGTGGAAAGTCTAACAGCACCTATTATAATTGATAAGCTAAGCAATGCATTATTTAGTGTCCATAGTTCTGTTTGTGCAGATTTGTCCCTGCAACAGTAGTAGAATGGATTGTCCTCCTATCCAAACCAAAAGTAAAGTAGTATCTTATTCTTTCTTGGTGGTCATTCACCTTTTTATTGTTGGCAATTGTCAAAGCATAAACATTTAGAATACTTGAAAAGACATTATGGACAATCCCAGAGGACTGCACTCAGTGCATAGAGCTATTGCTGACTAGAATGGGAGTCCAATGGAAATGCCAAATGTGCAATCTTAGTTAGCTACACAGACAGACTAATAAGAATAATCTAGCAATACTACACGGAGTCATAGTCGAGGCAGGATAAGAATTTAGATCCTGTCTACAAGATCAAAGACGATTTAGAAAAAATCGAATGAGGAACGCTAGGAAAAAATAAGTACTCTATATTAAAATTAAAACTTACTGGGGCCTGCAAAGGAGCCCTCGCCTGCCCGGTCCTGGCCTGCATCGTCAACAGCACCCTCCTCCTCCTCCTGTGTCCTCCTCTTGCCCCTGGGGGAAGCTGATGTACAACATGAAAGAAAGAAAACCAGAAAACATGGATGATATTTGTCAACCAAATCAAACATTTCAATAGAACTAACAAAATATTTTTGCGAAATAGCAAATAGACAACTACTCCACGGGATATATTATTGACCAATCTCATGTGGTCGACTACGTTATTACTTTAGTATTGCTTGATTTGCGGACCGTCAAATTGGAAATTACCTTATGTAACTCACTAAACAAAGTACTAAAAAGGTTTGCCTAGGATTGGCAGGCAGCAGTCCGCAGCACGCGAAGTGACAGCCAAAGTCCATCGTGATTGAAGATCAGCGGCAACACTAAAGTTTCCTAGTACATTAACCAGTCATTAAAATACTCAAACTATCAATCCACCACCACTATCTCTTCTTATCGCCATGTGTACAAAGGAAGGACTGGACTTGAGTCTGTAGGGGCTGATTTAGAAGCCCCTAGCGGCTCTTTTGCTCCATTGTTGCGTGACTTTTGTGACGCAGCGACAGCACAAAAGAGGTGTAATGGTGCGGCGTATATTAACAACGTGACGCATATGGGAGATGCATCATGTTGTAAAGCCCTGCGCCAATAAGGGGGCGTTCCGGCGCAAGGGAGGGCGTTCCTGCGCAGGAACGCATCCTAAAAGTGGCTGAGGGAAATCTACAAGATTTCAATCAGTCACTTTGAGGACAATGATGCATAACTCAAACCCTGCGCCTGCTTGAAGCAGACGTACGGCTTGGCGCAGCATTTGGGAGATAGGGCACCCAAGAGCATTGATGGAGCTGCACCATCGTTGCGACGCAACTCCAGCAATGCGCCGCCTTTACGGCACAGATGCGTAACGCTTTGGTGACGTTTTGGGCCCATGGTACGCCGCATTGTAAATACGGCGCACCATGGGTGATGGTGACGTGACGCACAATTATTGGAGCATCCCTGCTACTTTGCAGGGATGCGCCGGTAATTAAAAATCTAAACCTTAGTGTGTAGCATTACGCAGTTCTTTAAACTACACTCATACATAATTTCACAGGCCAATGAAATGAACACAAAATCTAAAACAAATAAGCATAGTAGTAACACTACTGAAAAGAAGGAGAGCAGTGTACCTGAAATGCACAGAAGATTTTGAAATATAATTTACCTACAATGTAATGAGCAGCATTATTGCTCTTGGTAAAAAACAAAAATTTGCAATAAAATAACACAGCAGGAGAAAACATAGTAGTAAAGAAATAGCTACTACTACTCACCAAGCCCGGGGATCTCAAGGCCAAGGAGGTCAAGCAGATCTCGCTCACGGGTCAGGACATCCGTCCAGCGGTGGGTGGCCTGGTTGTAGGTGCGCCAGACCCGAGAGTGGTGGTAAATGGCCTGGCACACCTTCTCCCACCGCTTCCGGCGCTCCCGGACCCCGTACCCGGCACTGATCTTGCCGCCTCCCATGATGGTCCTGGGGAGGCGGCGCTGAACATAAAAAATGAGTTGGCCCACCTCCTCCGGGGTAAAGATCTCCCTGGGTACGACCTCCTCCCCCCTCAAACGCCCGCACGGGAGCCGGACACGGGGTGCGGGACCCTTCCCCTTCTCGGGATGCTTCCCGGCTCCCTTCACCATGGTCTGGGCGGAAAGGAATAAAGAAAATAGAATAGGGAAGAGAAGAAAAGAAAAGAGTTTAAAAAAGTAGTTTAAAATTAACCAAAAGTAGCAGTAAACACAAAAATATAGGGCTAGAAAAATAGAGGGATAGATAATAAGTAAAATAGATTAAAAAAAACTACAAACAAGCAAAGGATGGCAGAGATTTAGAGAGGCTACAAAGACCATGCCCAGAACCATAGCAATGAATGAGAAACAAGATGGCCGCGCCCGTTCACGACCGCGCGGGTAAGTTCGCGCGAGATTTTTCTTGCGAACACGCGCGAAACTGTTATGGCAAGCCGCAGACTTTGCGAGATTACACTTCGCGCCCGGAAACGGAAATACGTCAGGCAAACAAGATGGCCGCGCCCTTTAACGACCGCGAGGGTAACTTCGCGCCTTGCGCTACGAGCGGCTCGCAAAAACACACAAAACCTTGCCAACTAACACGCCGCAAAAAAACAAATTGCATATTCGCACGAATTTGCGGCTTCCGAATCCGATCTCGCGAGTGTTCGCTCCCCGCAAATCCTGCAAAATTGCAGTAAAACGTGTTTTGCAAAACTGAAAGCACTCGGCAGGTGCAAGAGTTCAAACTCATCATTAGTAACAATTCCCTGTAGTGCTTCCTGACTGGGGCCCCTCCAGAATTCAGTTGCTAGTTGCAACAATTGTATGACCCTGCTCTGACCCTCACAGCAGGCTCATAGAATAGCTACAAGTAGGCCACAAAGGTCCTGGGGAAAAAAAATGCACTGCAACAGAAAGCAAATTACAGATAAGGAAGCAGGTGCCAGACTGGAATTTTAAAACAGAGACACAATAATAAACTAACCCCAAATGAATTCATGTCAGTTGAAGCAGGGCTGGTGTGCTTGCTTTTCCCCCCCATAATCTACAGTGATGATGAACCAGAGGGTGGCATTGATGTAACAGAGGGTTGCAGTGGTGAAACAGAGGGTGCTGGGAACCTGTGATGATGAACCAGACGTAGAAACAACATAATCGCGACCTTTGCGTGCCGAAATGTAAGTTCGCAATTGCGAACTGGTACGAAACCCTCGCGAACTGGCAGAAATCCTTGCGAACACACAAAAAAAAATCCGCAAATTCGCTAGAATTCGCGGATTTTACGGATTGCGAGCTCGCAAATCCGCAAAATTCGCGAACGCGAGATTCGCAAAATTCGCCCATGCTTAATAGTAATGTGTCCTCCCCTCATTAATTATCTTTAGCTGGGCAGGGTTGATGAAGTAGGCCTGCATCTTCTTCTCTTGAAAGGGTTTGATCAGCTGCCTTAACCTCATCTCCTTTCCACAGTAACATGGCAGAAGTCCGGACGGACAAAGAATGAAACCCCCTCGCAAGTCCCCTTCACATCTGGTCTTGCCTTCTCTGCGATGATTTGCCTTAATACAAAGTTGCCCAGGAAGATTAAAATTGCCCTGGGCTTATCTCCTTCTTTTGCATTTTTCCGAACTTTGAACGGAGTACGATGTACCCTCTGAATTTCTCATGGCCAATTCCAACTGGAGAGCTCAGGGAATGCCTGTTCAAATAGCTTGATGGTGAACGCTCTGATATCCGAACATTCGACCCCCTCCGGTATTCCAAGGACCCTAAGATTGTTCCGCCTGAGTCTATTCTCTATGTCCTCAAGTTTCCATTGGATATCTACCACTTGCGAACAATGAGCGTCGACTTTACTCGTGGCTGCTGCAGCCTCAGCCTCCGTTGAGACGACTCTCTCCTCCAGGTTTGATACTCTGTCACCCAGGTTCGTACAGGCCTTAGACAGCTTCCTCACAACCCACTGCATTTTCCTCATTGCGGCTTGCGATTTCCTACTCTCTTGGCGTGTCTCCTACCTATGGGCAATGATTTCCTGATGTATCACCTCAAGGAGCGACATCTGGGATGACTCAATGCTGGGACTACCCTGTAGCGGCATAGCCGATAAATGATCCCAACTTAGCTCACAGTGCTCTTGCCCGTTTAATATAGCGAAGGGCCTGACTGCTGTGGCTGAGGGTTCATGCTCTATATCGCTCTCAGAGTCTGGAATGCTATCCTCCAGAAAGGAGCTATGTTCATCCTCGTCGGACCACTCTGCATTCTCGGATACTGAGAAGAAGCATTCGCTAGGGACTTTCTCTTTTTCCAACATGCCCCCGGAAGCTGCCCCTGAGGTGGCGTTACTGATAACTACATCCAGGCTATCAACACCCAGAGTCACACCCTCCTCAGTCCGCTCACCCCCCTTTCCTTGGGGGGGCAACTAGCAAGTTGGCCTACCTGAGTAGTGGCACCCGCCGCAGCGTCCTGGATTTCTTGACCCTCTCTTGTTCCTACTGCTGCGGGATCCAAGCTTAGGGCGTTTACAGGGCTAGTTGTGGTCACTTGCTCAATACCAGGCTGCGGGGTACCTTCAAGTGCTTGATGACTAGATAGCACTTCAATAGTCGTGTGCGGACTGTTCTCTTCTTCACTAATTTGTTGGGGAGGCAACTTGGCTTGACCCCCCAGTTCTTGCATTACCCCGTCCCCACCTCGTCATGCGACCTCCTTTGCACCTTTCTCTGTGCCGCTTTTAGCAAACAGGTCAGCAATTGATGCAGTTGCTTGCTGTGTCTTGCCCGTCAGCTGCTGTTTCCTTGCTGAGGGTGATTGAGATTTCAGCCGGGAATCTCCTTCCTCCACTGCCACCGGCACCCCCTCAACCCCGCCTTTCTTTTTAAGTGTTTCCGCTTTCGAAGTGTTTGTTTTCGGGGCCATAGCTCCTCTATGTCGTTGCCAACCTCTTCTCCTTCCCCTCCTCTGGTCCCTAGACGTGCCTTCTCCTTGATTGCTCTCGCTGCTTCTGGCTCCGTTTCCGAGCTTCAGTTTCGCACGGAACTCCTCTCCGCAGCCTTGCTCGCAAGCCCCGCCCACCAGCGAACGCGGGTTGCCGGCGGCAGGGAGAGAGGACAGCAGCGGCCAGCGCCAGAGCCCGGAGCAGATGCCTTGTCGAGCCGTGACACGTAAGCGGGGACATCATTCTTCTTTGTTCGTATTTTAATCCTCATCCCATACGTGGTTTTGTCTTTGCTGGTGAATTTGTGGTTTTCGCCATTCTAGGGCTTCAAACGCGTCCTCATTGCTCCGCTGCTTACAGCCACTGCTATGCGCCCACCTTCTTGCCTCCCTTTCCCACACCAATCCAATATGCCCCAAAACAGTCTGCCCCACACCAATCCAAAACAATCTGCCCCATACCAATCCAAAACAATCTGCCCTAAAACAATCTGCCCCACACCAATCCAAAACAATCTGCCCCATACCAATCCAAAACAATCGGCTCCACACCAATCCAAAACAATCTGCCCCAAAACAATCTGCACCACACCAATCCAAAACAATCTGCCCCAAAACAATCTGCCCCACACCAATCCAAAACAATCTGCCCCATACCAATCCAAAACAATCTGCCCTAAAACAATCTGCCCCACACCATTCCAAAACAATCTACCCCATACCAATCCAAAACAATCTGCTCCACACCAATCCAAAACAATCTGCCCCAAAACAATCTGCACCACACCAATCCAATCTGCCGCAAAACAATCTGCCGCACACTAATCCAATCTGCCCCACACCAATTCAAAACAATCTGCCCCATACCAATCCAAAACAATCTGCCCCACACCAATCCAAAACAATCTGCCCCAAAACAATCTACCCCACACCAATCCAAAACAATCAGCCCCAAACCAATTAAATCAGCCCCAAAACAATCTGCCCCACACCAATCCAATCTGTCCCAAAACAATCTGCCCCTCACCAATCCAATCTGCCCCAAAACAATCTGCCCCACACCAATCCAATCTGCCCCAAAACAATCTCCGTTACTCCAAAACAATCTCCGCTACTCCAAAACAATCTCTGCCACTCCAAAACAATCTCCGTCACACCCCAATCTGACACACGCCAATCCACCACACCCCAATCTGCCACACTCCAATCCGCGACACTCCAATCCGCCACACTCCAATCGGCCACACTCCAATCCGCCACACTCCAATCTGCCACACTCCAATCCTGCACACCCCATCCCAATTCACCCCACTCTAATCCACCACAATCCACTCCAATCCAATCCACCCGACACCAATTTAATCCACCCAAAACCAGCCCAATCTAAACGACCCACTCCAATCTAATCCTCCTCACCTTCTCAAACCTTTGCAATCCATCCCATCCCTCCCCCAATCCATCCCACTCCATTCAAGTCCACCCCACTCCAATCCCTCAAACATCTGCCCACAGCAATCTGCCCCCTCGACTCCAAAACAATCTCACTCAATCTAAAACAATTTGCTCCACCCCAATCCAAACAGCCTGTTAATTGAGTAATTAAATAGGTACACTTATAAAATTCTACATGAAAGATGAGAGGTCTGAACTTCCATACCAACCTTATGTCAGCTAGCCTGCTTGAGGTTGCACATTGATCACAACAGAATTCATGTTACTCCACCAAGCAGCTTTATAGATTAATATTCAATGCTGTGTAACCCACAGCAGCAATTTGGAAGCATTTCCAATTCATTTTATTTGGATTTTAGCTTTCCAAGTGTCTCTTACTTTGATGTGTCCAAGAAAGATATTGTAGCATTTTTTTCGTCCTTACTACCCATATGTGAGGCGCGGAAGCAGCACTTACCAACATAGACAGCAATCTACAACATGTAGTTGGCAGTGTATGGTTGGAAGGGTGTTGTGTTGTTTTGAGCAAATGTGTAATGTTTTTTATGTCATGTGTGATGGGCAACGAGATACAGCTTACGTTATGGAAAGCAGCACCAGGGGATAAGATGGGTGTGGGTATGTGAGAGGAAGACTCACAAACTGTAATTATCATAACAAATTACCAGCTTAGCCATAGTGATAAAGGAGTGATGTGTGCCTGTACCCCAAAAGGATTATAATCACAGAAGGCCCCGTAATCCACTTGGTGACATGTGCCTGTCAGCAAAGGCTTTCAATGAGTAAAAAGATGACAAACTGGCTAGAATGGTAATTGGTGACATAAGCTGTAGCCATGCACTATTTAATTTATTTATTTATTTAGAGGCAGAGATAAGGCCTAATGCTAAAAAAAGTACAGCTGATGAAGGAGGAAAGAAGCCGAAGAGATATCAAGGCTGATAACCTCTGCAAAAACAACACAAACTTTAAAACATCCATATTCCACCTACATCTTCGGGGCAGAAGGAAGCCAACATTTTTAGCAGGACTTCACACAAGCCTCTCTCAAGCTGCAGAAGGCTGTCAAAAGCAGGCAATCACCAAAGCATAGGTGTGAGAGGGGGATTCCCTTCTCATGCATACCTGTACGAACGACATATATTTTACGTGTTCGAGTTCTCAAGCTTCACCACACTTCCGTCGAATGTCGATGTTGCATCCAAAATGACGTGTTCGCATTCTCACACTCTCTGTCGCATTGGATATTGACGTGTTTGTGTCTTCACACTCTTGCTCGCAGTGGAGAATGAGGTGTTTGAGATCTTATACTCTTGCGTTGCCTGATGGCGAGATGAATGACGTGATCGCGGTCGCAAACTCTCACGTGATAGCAAACGTGGGGATCCCGGAAAGGCGATCGTGTGCGCGAGAACGTATTTTCAAAGCGTGAGCATGGAACGCGAAAATGCCAAAATATCGCCATTTCTGTGTGCGGAACGGAATTTGATGCCCACCCCTATAAAGAAGCAAGGGAAGTGGACTGCCACTTATAATAGGTACATCAGGGGTGGCCTGTGTTAAACAAGAATGTAGTTTGTTAATATAAAGAATGAATAAAAGAGGGGCCAGAACGCAGCCCTGTCTCACTTCACAATGAATACCAATATCCCTGGATGCCTTGCCCTGTGTGCTGATACAAACCCTAACCCTTATCTCTTTGTGCAAATACGCAGGAAAATGTACTAAAACTATGTCCAGATCTCTAGCAGCAATCAGATGCCAAAATTTGGATCGGTTCATGCAGTCGAATGCTGATGAGAGGTCCTTAAAGGCTAAGTAAAGCGAAGACTGGTTTGCAACCATATATTTCCCTAACACCAAACTTAAATTAAGACACTGTTTTATGGTTTCTACTTTACATCTAAACCCCTAGTGACAGGTGTGATGGGCAGATTTATTCGTCACCCATGCCATAATCCTGTTGCATATGATTCTGCCTAGAAGGCAGCCTTTCTGTGTTCTCTGTTTTCATCTGTCTGTGCCTCTTATCTGCTGTGCCTCTTCATCTGCTGGGCCTTTTTATCTATTATGCCTTTTTAATCTGTTGTGCCTCTTTATCTGTTTGTGCTTCTTTATCTGTTTGTGCCTCTTTAGCTGTTGTGCTTCTTCATCTGTTTGTGCCTTTTGTCCGTCTGTGCTATTACTGTTGCTGTTTTCACTTTTGTTTTGGTTTTCCCATTGCCTTTTTTCTGACTACTTCCTGCTGCCCCCGAGGCCTCTTCCCCTGGCTGCTCCGGTCTCCCAACTGCCCTCCCTCCCCTGACCCCTACTTAACTGCGGCTGCTGCGTGATAGGGCGAGCAAGACGTCTGACCTGCTGGTCAGGGTAACCACTCTCCCCTCACGCAGCTCCATTCTTAAGGCACTGCCCCAGTGCCTTCTCGTCTCCAGGTAGATGTTTGACTCCTGTCTGTGCCTCATCCATGGTGGTCCAGTGGGAGATCCTTGCTCTTCTGCTGGTCCGCTCTGCCAGCCTTTCTGTGTTCTCTGTTTTCATCTTTCTATGCCTCTTTATCTGTTGTGCCTTTTTATCTGTGTGCTTTTGTATCTGATGTGCCTTTTAATCTGTTTGTGCCGCTTTAACTGTTGCGCCTTTTTATCTGTTTGTACCTTTTGTCTGTCCATGCACTTTCTGTTGCTGTTTTCACTTTTGTTTTGGTTTTCCTGTTGCCTATTTTCCAACCCCTTGCTGCCGCCGCTGCCCCCGTGGCCCCTCCCCCCTTTGTGTTCCCGCTCCCACCTTCTCGCTGGTCTCCCTCCCACGACCCCTACTTAATGGTGGCCAACTACGACTATGCCAGGGACCCTGGTCCTCCAACCCCCGCCGCTACAACTCGGCACCCTCCACACACTGAACCCGGGGTGCAACAACAACTGGCAGCTCTCAAGGCTGAACATCACCCAAGGCCCGTTCTCCTGCCGACACTGTTGCTGCACTTTCACTGACCCCGACAGCTATTGCCAACCCATCGGACGTCAGCACACCCAAACGCATAAGCTGCATCCTCCTCGACGTACGCTTCCTGCACAGACATGCAGTAGAAATCTGGGACCGCCTCAACACCTTCTCGCCCGACGTCGCCTTCCTCACGGAGACCTGCACCAACACCAGCTCCATACCCGACATTGCACCCGCCATCCTCGACAGGTACAAGATTCAGAGGAAAGACCGCTCCAGCCACCCTGGAGGAGGCCTCACCATCCTCCACAAAAGCTCCCTCCGACTGACAACCTCAATCTCGAATGACTCCTCACCCCCTATGGAACACATCCACTTCCAGATCCAGGTCAACCCCAGAACAACTCTACGCCTAACTCTCACCTACAGACCTCCCATTCACTAACACTACATCATGCCCCACGCCCTTAACTCCATGGACTAGGTACTGCTCGGAGACCTGAACTTTCACCTTGACATCTCAGCGACCCACAATTCCACCGCCCTCCTAGACAACCTCAACAACATAGGACTGAAGCAACTCATCACCACTCCCACCCACAAGGCGAGACACACCCTCGACCCCATTTCCGCTGGAGGAATCAACATTCACTTCAGTCACACCACGCAACCCCTCTGGATGGACCACCACCAAGGTTCACTTCTACTTCTCAAAATACACCTCACACAAGCCAACGTCACACCCCTGTGCAGAAACTGGAGCAAGATCACAGAAGAGCACCTCTCCTCTGCCCTCAGCCGCACTCCTCCCCCTCCATGACCAATGCCAACTCTGCCGCCGATTACACCAAAACCCTTGCACCCCTCTAGAACTCCAAAATACAACACACCACGAAAACCATCTGGCTCACTACGGATCTCTGAGTATCCAAGTGCTCGCACCAACTACTAAGGAAAGCATGGAGGAACATTAAAAGCCCGGAAGCACGCACCACCTACAGAACCGCCACTACAGCACACTACCACCTCATCAGATCTACGTAGATCTTCATCCAGAACAGAATCCTCTCCAACTCCGGCAACTCCAAGGAACTCTTCAACATCATACAAGAGTTCACCAGGCCCCCAAGCAAAAACTCTGACGTCCCTCCCTCCCAGGACCTCTGCAACAAACTTGGCTCCTTCATCTACCACAATTTCAGCACACTCTACGACAACTTTGACAAACATGAACAAGACACCGACCCAACACCTCCCTCCAGCAATGCCACTCAGCCGACCATCCTTGCCTGGACCCCCGTCACCACAGAAGACACTGCAAAGACCATGAGGAGCATGCACACCGGAGCACCCACTGACCCCTGCCCGCTGCTCATCTTTCACAGGGCCGTCTCCGCCACTGCACCAGAACTACAATGGACAATCAACTGCACCCTCGAAACAGGCACGTTCCCCAACGACTGGAAACATGCAGTAGTCAAAAACCTCCTCAAGAAGCCCTCCGCAGACTCGACAGACCTCAAGAGCTACAGGCCTATCTCTCTTCTCTCCTTCACTGCCGAAGTCACAGACAAGCTTGTCAACATCCAGCTAACAAACTTTATCGAATCCAATAACATCCTCGACGCATCTCAATCCGGCTTCCGCAGCAACCACAGCACCGAGACTGCCCTCCTAGCCGCCATGGACGACATCCACACTCTCCACTACCAAAGCCACACTGCAGCCCTCATTCTACTAGACATCTCAGCAGCCTTTAACACTGTCTCTCAATGCACTCTAGCCGCCAAAATCCACAACGCCGGCATACAGAGATCTGCCTTAGACTAGATCTGCTCCTTCCTCACTGGCTGAACTCAAAGAATAAGACTCCCACCCTTTCCTCTCTGAACCCACAGAGATCAGATGCAGAGTACCCCAAGGATCCTCCCTCAGCCTCACGCTCTTCAACAACTACAAGGCCCCCCTCGAACCATCATCAGAAAACACAGGCTCAGCATAGCATCCTATGCCGATGTCACTCAGATCATCCTCTCCCTCAGAAAGGAGCCCGACATCTCAGACACAATTTCCAGGAAGGAATGAAAGATGTTGCATGCAATGAGCAGCAGCTGCCTGAAGCTCAGCTCGGAGAAAATAGAAGTTCTCATCCTCGGATCCACCATCCCCATGTGGGGCGGCACATGGTGGTCCCCCACCCTCAGCAACCCTCCCACACCCACGGACCACACTCTGCATCACCATGAACTGACAGATCAACGCCGTATCCTCCACATGTTTCAACACCCTCCGCATACTCCGCAAGACCTTCAAATGGATCCCCCTGAATACAGGAAGACCGTCATCCATGCACTTGAGGTAATATGAATTTTTTATGGTCAATTGTGTCCCCTAACGTAGACCGCAACGGCTCCATGTACGTGCTTCAAGTACATGTATGTTCCCTCCACAACCAGCTATGAAGACGCAAATACATTTGCGTCCAACGTTAACATGTCCTCTTTCAGATCCACCATGAATGGATCGATAATTCAGTTCCTGAGGATGCCTTGCCACCGTCTTTACATGGTGCACTTTCATGTTTTCCTGGCTCTGGCGAGCTAGGCCCTGATTTCTGCCATCGAGCCCTTTCTGCCTTCTGCCTCTGAAAGCTACAGCCTGGATCTGTATCCATGACCCTTGCCTTACTCCCTGCGCGGCGAGCGGTGCCCGGCTCGGCCTGCTTGCCTGCCAAAACTGTATTTTGCCTTCAAGTTATCTGCTCCGCTCCTCGAAAATACATTCCTGTCTAGAGATTTAGGTAAACACCTCCCTAGCTGCAGAGCAAAGGGCCCGGCCTTTCTGTCTCCATGCAAGTTAATTCATTGCTCCCGTTACCATGGTAGGCCCATGGCCCCCTCGCATTTCACGTAGACACGTAGTCACATATGCATGCACTAGCAGTCAGTATAGAATAGCCTCTGCCCGAGAGACCTTTCCTTCTAGATAATACAGTTCCTCAAACACAAGATATCAGATATGATTTGGGATTAGGTTGTTCTGACACGCCAGACTTCTGTCTCCACATATAGCGCTAAATGTCAAGTCCCTTTCACCCTCCAGTTCCACGTCAATCCCACGTCATGTCGCCTGCGCGCGCATCCAGCCCAACATTTCTGCTGACACTGCAGGATTCCTCTATGTATCCACCCACCTGTGACACTTTTCTGTGACGTTTCTAGCACACACCTCCGTGTACGCCCTCGTGCACGCCTTCTGTTACGCACATGTGTTCTTATCTCATTTCTTTCAGCTGGTACGCCTTCTGTATCCATCACCATTATATGCATTTACTATATATATTGTACTCTGTTAATAAAGCATTGTTATTCCCTTCCTGAACCTTCGTGGTGATGGAACATGATACCTGGTTCGAACCAATTCCATTTTATGGAATAAAACTCTTATAAACTCAGATGCCACGGACTCTGCCTCTCATTTCGATTGAGTTATTTTATTGAACTTTACCGCATAGAAATTCCGCATAGGTAAATCTTTATTTACCACATAATTTGGTGCCCGAATACGGACCCCTCCCCCACCTTACGCGCCGGCGGTGCGTTGCAGGCCTAGCCCCCTGCCACAGCCGTGACGGACAACTACGCGTACCCGCAGGATTTCCTGTATCTCCCTCAGGCCAACAGAGGTGACTAAGACTGCGATCGACACCCAGACGAGGCGGTGAGGAGTGCGGAGGGTCCCGACCAGAGCCCAGCCGAGAGAGCAAGGTCTGAGGTGTTCAGAGGCCCACCAGTTCCGAAGTACCTACGTCACGAGTCGAGTCGAGTCCAGTCCGGTCCAGTCCAGTGTCGAGTTTCCGAGGCCTTCCGTTCCGTGCTTCCCGGTGAGTACCATTGCTGGGGACGCATCAAGACGGGTGCATTAATTTGTGTCCGGTCAAGACGGGTTTGGGTACACAGTCCCGGTCTGCACTGTTTTAGCAGTGTATCTGTACTGTTTAGCAGTATATCCAGTATTTAGTTATCAAGTTATCTAGTAAATGTTTTTATGTGTGTTTTAATGTCGTGGTAGGAGTGATTGTTTGATCTTCATTACTGTGTTTATTGTATCAGTTGTGTCCAAGTCCGAGTAAGTATCAAGTATCAAGGTTCACAATGCCACTGTTCTCTAAGCTACGTCAGATATGAACTAGGAAAGGGATACTCGAGGAAGCTGTTCCCATCCCACCCAGGGACACTCCCGGATATTTTATGTACCACAAGCACGGCCTAGATGCCGTATTATATCTCGACTTGTGGGTGGACTACACTAAAGATTTAGCAGAGAATCAGAAATGGCCCGCTACAGGGACATGGGATGCCGAGTGCATCATGAGAGTAGAGGAAAGGTTATGGAAAAAGAAAGCCAGACAGTCACAGAAAGATGCCATTGAATTATGGCGTAAAGAATCGCATAGACGGACATAGAAAGCACTCAGAAAAGCAGAGAAAAGTAGAGAAGATTCCGAAAAAGTCAAAGAAAAGGAACTACTAGAAGAAGGACAGAGAGTCAGAATAGAACAACACGAAAGATGTAGTAATGCTATTATGACAGGATTGTATCCAGTCCTGGCCGAGGGCCTGCCCAAGGCGACCCCGGAAATACCGAAAGATCTGCCCCCTCCATTGGTTCCGATTAAATTACGTCACAAGACCGCAGCAGATATTTTCCTTTCTTCTTACTTAGACGACGTAGCTCCCGAATATACCAATGTCCCACCTGCACCTGTACCACCCGCTGACCGTCTGCCCCCAGGTCCGCAACAGCATACCCCTCCTGCACCACTTCCTGCACCCCCTATTAATCCGCTTAATCCTTTTGGGCCTGGCACAGTTTAGGTTCCAACTTCGTTACAGCAGGCACCGACCCTACAGCTAGGTTATGCTCAAGCCTCCGGAGGTGCATCAGGAGGTTTCCGTACCCCGCCACCAGTACAGCGATTAACTGTTAGAGAACTAGCAATGCAACGTACTCCGAAACCAGTCACAATTGAAAAGCTTAAAGAGTTTCTTACAGACTGTAGATATGATCCAGTACCAGGCAAAGACGGTTGCATGATATTAGCCTCGATACGTTTAAGACGTGCTGCAAATTTTTTAGTTCTATTTCCAGGGATGCCAGATTATCTAGACAGGATATATCGTTTTGTTCAGACTGGGGAGGGTCAGGAATGTATTCAAGAGGCCATGGCACATCAGAAAGTAGACACTCAAAGTATGATTCTAAAATTCCTCATAAACTGTTTCATAAGAGAACAAGACCGGCCTGGTGTAAATAAAGAAGAGATGGAGGTACTAACTACATGGGGTCAGAATATTGCAGACGGAAAACATGATAAACAGAAATGCATAGAGGCCATGTACAGAAAAATCCGTAAAGAAATAACAGTATTTCATGAAAAGGAGAAAGCTGAAAGTGAAGCAGATACTGACAAGAACGAATCCTCACAGGAGGATGAGCCAGATACTACAGGAAGAATAGCATATGTAGGTAAGGGTAGATCCTTTAATAAAACGTTACGCCCAGAAAGCAAGAGACTTTTTCACTCTGCTATGTCAAATCCGAGAACGCCTGAACATCTATTTCAAGCTACCGATAAAATACTTCAAGAACGAATGGGGTATCATGTACTCAACTCCATGGATGAACAAGAATTAGCTAGGTCAGCAGTACAATGGGCTGACAATTCCGATAGATATAATGATGACGCATTAGCGCAAAAATTTTTGAATCTTTCCCCAGATGAACAGCGACTAGCTGGTATGTACATGATACAACACCTTCTTACGTTGTATAAAAGCCAACATTCTGATCCAGGTCCCTTACCTGATGTACTAGTAGAGTTACTCATGAATAAATGGAGAGGCCTAGGTACCGATTTAATTAAAGTAATTTTAGAACATCGACAAAGATATAGTGCCTTCCTGAATCCACAGTTTGTTTCAGCTCCACCCCCAGAAAGAAAAATGTTTTACATAGACAGACAGAATCCCTTGAGAGAAGTACATCCAGTCAGGAATGCCGATGATACCCTTACACGTGTGTATGTATACACGCCTATAACTAAAATGGAATTATTGGAAATGAAGAAAATAGTGCCCAGTCATGATAAAGACCCTGCAGGTTTTCACCGTGAAATAAAAGACATGTTACTCATGGGAGATTATACCTATCCCGACATTATGAAAATATTGAAAGTATTATTGCCTGCCGGTATTTACGAGAAACTCAAAGAAAAAGAATGGGAGGTGGGAGAGCAAAAGATTGATTGGGCTGCATTAGAAAACGAAGAAAGGACTCGAACCCCAGGTCTAGGTCTTGGGGATAAAACAAAAGCATTACCAGGATTGTTAGTACAGGTTTTGCCACGTTTATTAGCAACTAAAAAGGAGGACTGGGATGCAATTTCAGCCTGCAAACAGAAACCCGACGAAGACACTAGTGATTTTTATTCCCGATTTGAGAAATGTTTTATTATTAATAGTGGCCTGAAACCAAGTAGCGAGTCATACCCGCATCTTTTTGTATCCAAATTAGTCGAGTATTCCCTGCCCCAAGTTAAGAATTGTGTACTGAAAGTCGAGAGCACATGGCAAGCAAACACGCCTTCCCAAATGTTACAGATGTTACAGTACCACCAGAACAGAATTAGGGAAGAACATGATCACGAACAACGACGTATGAAAGACACAAAAATGAAAATGTTAGTTGCTCAGTCAGTTTCAGCTGACGGTCAGAAAAAAGGCGTGACACAGTCCAATAATTCAGCAGCTCCTGTTAAAGGGACATGCAACTATTGTAAAAAGCCATGTCACTATGTAAACGATTGTGCAGTTTTGAAAGACAATATATCTACAGGTAAAAATAAAGAGAGACCGCGTCCTCCTAGACAGGACCAGGCCCAACAACACGTTCCACAGAATGTACAGCCTACGCATGCTCCACAGCAGACAGTACAGACCGTAGCGGTACCACAGCCACAACCCATTGCCGCAACACAACATACGACACAGCAGATGTACCAATATGCGCAAACCGATTATCCCGATTACCAGCGATACACATGAAACAGCCTAGAGAGGGAGGTTGGCTTGCCTCTTATTGAGGTTCCTGTAGATCAAGAGGGTCCTTATGTACATAGTCAGGTATTAGGGAAAGATAGAAAGTTTTTGATTGATACAGGGGCAAGCAGGACGACAATCAGTCACGACGAGGTTCCAGGGGCACCCCTCTCAGGCTCACAGAATGTTTCCCTTGGATTTTCAGGAAAGCCTATTGTTTATGAAGTTTCGAGACCTGTTCCCCTTGCAGTTGGTCCGTTGTCTCGCACTACAGATTTGTTGCTCACGAAATCATGTCCAGAAAACTTATTAGGTATCAAGACACTGAAAGCTCTAGGAGCTGTGATTTGTTGTTCTCCGGAGGGAGTAAGATTGTTTCTGCTTGACTTTAAGGGTCACTATGTGTTGAGAGATATTGATTCCAGATTACAGAATGTTCCTGCACACTTATGGGCACAAGGCCCCACTGATGTAGGTTGTATGCACATTACACCATACCGAGTTACACTCAAGCAAGGTGTTGTTTTACCACGAATCCGACAATACAAGTTACCACCAGATGCTGTAGTGGCTTTACTGAAAATCATTGACGAGCTCATTGCACAAGGAGTGGTTGTAGAAACCGACTCCAATGTTTGTAATTCCCCTATCATTCCGATTCTTAAAGGCACTGATCCGAATGCACCTCCAGTTTATCGATTAGTTATCGATTTACGAGAATTGAATAAATGCATTGTACCACAGTACCCTGTGGTCCCAGACATCTCCTCTTTATTGACAGCTATTGACTCAGAGGCAACGTTCTTTACTGTAATTGATCTGAAGAACGCCTTCTTTAGTGTCCCCATTGATCCGGAAAGCCAATATCTTTTCGGATTCTGTTTAAATGGCCGAAGATTCAAATTTGCACGCGCACCTCAAGGATTCACAGAAAGCCCCAGCATCTATAGCCAAGCATTAAAAAGACAACTTGACAGTATTCACATGCCTGCTAACACTGCCCTACTGCAGTATGTCGATGATCTATTGATCACCGCCCGTGGTGAACCAGAATGTGAACAAGCATCACTGACAGTCTTGTATTTTTTGGCTGACAAGGGACACAAGGTGTCTCCTTCGAAGCTAAAATTCTGTGTTCAGCAAGTGGTGTACCTTGGGCACTTGCTGTCCAAAGGGGGGAGACAGCTAACACCTGACCACATCCAGTTAATTGTAAATATGTCACAACCCAAGACACAAAAGGAGGTACGGGCTTTTATAGGCCTCACTTCTTACTGTAGAAAATGGATCCCTCAGTACGCATTTCTAGCCAAGCCACTCATACAGTTGACAACACAGGAGGCAGCGTCATCGACTGTCCTCCCTTGGACTCAGGAACATACACAAGCTTTTGACGACTTAAAGAAAGCCTTATGTCAAGCACCAGTTTTAGCGACACCATGTTACAGCAAGCCTTTTACACTTTTCGTCACAGAACGCGAAGGTACTGCATTGTCAGTACTCACCCAAGATCAAGCAGGTTCACACAAACCGTGTGCTTATTTTTCTAGTACATTAGATCCAGTAGCCCAGGCTCTGCCTGCGTGCTTGAAATCTGTAGCAGCAACAGCTCTGGCAATCAGACAAAGCGATGCCATAGTGTTAGGACATCAATTGACAGTACAAGTTCCACATTCCGTGGAAGTTCTTTTAAACCGTACACAGACTCAGCACTTGACTATAGCACGATTGACAGGTTATGAATTGACATTGTTTCAGCCACACATAGAAATCAGACGTTGCAATACATTGAATCCAGCTACACTTTTGCCACTAAGTGAGACAGACCCTTTGGCACATGATTGTGTTGAAGTCATTACCATTACGACGAAACCCAGACAAGACTTGACAGACACCGCATTACCAGATCCAGACCTGACACTTTATGTGGATGGTTCATGTATGAGAACAAGTACAGGAGAGTTAGTGGCCGCATATGCAGTAACGACAGAAACTGAAGTCATAGAAACACATCGTATTGACACCCTGTCAGCTCAAGCAGCAGAGCTCATCGCTCTGACTCAAGCCTGTATTCGAGCCAAGAACAAGAAAGTTAACATATACACAGATTCTAGGTATGGGCGGAAAATCCGTTTCGCTCGCGGATTTTGCGGATTTTCGGTAAATTCGCAATCCGCGAGATTTGCGAATTTCCCGTGAAATCCGCAAATCCGCGAGCAGCGGATTTTATGGCTTGCTCGCACTGTTCGCGTGAGTTCGCGGCTTGCCAGTACAACTTCGCACCCCGCGAGTAAGTGCTAAATTGCAGAAATACGATCTTAGCAAAACTGAAACTACTTACCAGGTTCAAAAGTTCAGGCTCATCATTAGTAGCCATTTCCTGTAGTGCTTCCTGAGGGGCCCCTCCAGAGTTCAGTTGCCAGTTGCAAATATTATGTGACCCTGCTCTGAACCTCAGAATAGTTACACATATGCCACAAAGGTCCTGAATTACAGCTAAGGGAGACAAGCAGGAGCCAGGCTGGAAGTTAAAATCCATTAATCAGCCCCTAATTCATTATTGTCAGTTGGGGCAGGGCAGGTGTTGTAACTAATTTTGCAACAATGAAAGCACTTAGCAAGTGCAAAAGATCACTAATCAGGAAGCACTAAGGAAGCAGGTGCCAGCTAAAAAAATATTCTGTGACACATTAATCAGCCCCAAATTAATTCAGGTCACTTGAGGCAGGGAAGGTGTGCTTTGCTTTGCCGAAAATAATGTACACTGGACAACCAGAGGGTGTGGTGATGAAACAGAGGGTGGCATGGGTGGGCCAGAGGGTGGCATGAGTAGTCAGAGAGTGGCAGTGGTGACAGAGAGTGGCAGTGATGAAGAAGAGTGTCCCAAACAGGCTGGACACGTAGAAACAACAAGTTCGCAAAACTTGCAACCCGACAGGTAAGTTCGCAAATTGCGAAATTGTAAAAACCCTCGCGAACTGGCAGAAATACGCGCGAACACAAAAAAAAAATCCGCAAATTCGCGGGAATTCGCAGATTTTGCGGATTGCGAGTTCGCAAATCCGCAAAATTCGCGAACGCGAGATTCGCAAAATTCGCCCATGCTTAACAGATTCCCGTTATGCCTTCGGAGTGGTACACGACTTCGGAGTCCTCTGGCAAGAAAGAGGTTTTTTAACTTCTCACGGTGCCAAAATCCAGCACGGACCCCTCATTCAAGCTTTGTTAGAAGCAATACACCTGCCTACGGCCATAGCTATCATGAAATGCAAAGCCCATACGAAAGTTACAGATACCATTTCCCAGGGTAATGACATGGCAGACCGAACAGCCAAGCATACAGCTCAGACTCATACTCATACAACTGACTTGACAAAGACAATAGTCCCGACACTGACACATTGCATGACAGTTAAGGATCCCGCCCTAGATGTAATTGACATACAGACACATGCCACACCAGACGAAATCAAGAAATGGACTGAACTAGGAGGGATCCAGACAGAACAGGGATGGATGACGAGGGGAAAATCTACATGGTTTCTCCCCGACTCTATGGTTCAAGTTATCATTAATACAGTACATAGTCCTGCACATCTAGGAGAAAAAGCCATGTTAGACAGTATTCAAAACCTTTGGTTCAATAAGCATTTACGAGCAGCAGCAAAACAGAAAGTGCGTACTTGCATGATCTGTTGTCAGTTTAACCCAGGTAAAGGCATTCCCGTAGAGCAAGGTGGATTTCATCCTCCCGATCACCCTTTTGAAGTCCTCCAGATGGATTATATCCAGATGGAACGTTGTCGAGGATTTAAGTATGTCCTCGTAGTTGTATGTGCACTTTCCCGATGGACAGAAGCATATCCAGTCCCAGATTACACTGCTCCGACCACTGCCAAGCAGCTGGTACGTGAATTCTTCCCACGGTATGGTTTGCCCCGTATCGTGTACTCAGATAATGGTCAGCCATTCTCGTCCGAGCTTATGAAGCAGGTATCACTCCTGCTAGGTTATCAATGGAAGTTCCACTGTGTCCGACATCCCGAGGCAGCAGGTCTCGTGGAACGTCACAATCAGACCCTGAAAATTCGCCTTGCCAAGATATGTAGGGAGAAGGGCGTAGACTGGATAGTAGCCTTACCAGTTGCTCTTTTTTACATGAGAATGATAGCACACTCTAGAACAGGGCTATCCCCGTACGAGGTGGTCTTTGGTAGGCCACCGAATATGTGGGGGACGCCTCTGCCTCGTAAAATCACAGATGTTGACTGTAATATGCTGACAGATTACCTTGCCTCCTTGATGTCTGCACTACAATCATGTCGTTCACAGGTAGCTGCAGCCTTTCCCGACAACACCGAGGTGAAGCCACACGAGGTCGTTCCTGGAGAATACGTTTTTGTCCGCAATTTCGACAGGAGGAGTCCGCTGGAGCCCCACTGGCAGGAGCCGAAGCTTGTATTATCAACCACAAGGACAGCGGTGAAAGTGGAGGGCCGCAAGGGCTGGCGTCACTCGAGTCATGTAAAGAGACACTATGGACTACCGCCAAAACTAGACTCCCAGCCCTGCCCCCTTCCAGAGACTGATACTAAACTCCCCCTGGTAGAGAAAACTCCTTCTCAAGAATTTCGCATGAAGTTGAGGTCTAGCAAGTCAGACAGTTTAATTGTTTAAGTCCTCCCCTAGGTGAATCGGTTAGACAAGTTTCTGACATGTACCCGTTAGACCCCAATAGAGAGAGAAACAGCTCAAGAAACGTGAATATTGTAAATCTCTCCGTAGTCACTGCATAGTGACATTATTGATTATGTTTTTTCTGAGTCTTATGATTATTGCTGCAAGTATATTGCTTCACATATACTTTCCTATTTTCACACGTGCACATTCTTCTTCAAATGACACTGTCGAGCACACTTTCAGTGAATTAACCCCTCACGAGTTATCTTACCGACTTGCGCTGCGCAACAATACATTCATTAGTATGTTACATCATTCCCATCAGACCAGCAATGCTACAAATTCTTGGATATGTGGCCGACTTCCTCCCTATCAGAAGTACAAGGGAGTTCTGCCCCTCTTTCCGTATCCGTTCACACACAATGGTTCCTGTGGTGCATGGTTTAGTTTAATAAATTCTTTGAATTCTGATTCCATAGTTTACCAGGGCAACTGGGTATGGGGAAACCTGAACACAGTTTTGCATAAAGTATGTTTCCCTGACAGGGAGGGTCTTCCCCAAAGGACAGGGACAGATCTAGAAAATGAAGTGTATGGATTAGGTAATTTTACACTTAACCTCATGATTCTGAATGTCCAGTCCGATACAAAACCAGACTTACCCGTTATGTCAGTATTACCAGTCAAAGGTGAATTATGTGTCAGAAAGAATGGTTCAGTACACCTAGGTCATAGTAAATGTACTACTGTGATCGAATTCAGTGATAAAGGCTAGTCTACATTCAAAGCTTCCCGTCATTCCTATTTCATTTGTGGTCATACAGCTTATATACGTTTACCTCTAGATTGGGATGGTACTTGTTACATTGCATTCCTTCTGCCACCTGTTTTTCTAGCCCCTCCTGATTACCATAGGGACTCCCATCTAGTACACAATAGATCCAAGAGAGATCTCCCGATTGTCGACTATACTGAAACGGCATGGGAGCAATACACAGACTTCAATAAAGGTTTCTTTCCCTATTTAGGTACTGTCTTTAATAGTAAACTGATACGTAAATTAACCAGAACCCTTGAAGCAGTAGTGAATGAAACTACTTCCGCCCTAGGCAACTTAACCGAGGAACAGTCTGCTATGAGACTTGTCGTTCTTCAAAATCGTCTTGTTCTTGACGTCATCCTGGCCGATAGGGGCGGAGCTTGTAGAGTCATCGGATCGAGTTGCTGTGTTTTCATTCCAGAAAATGCACCATCAGTATATAGAGCCATAACCCGTCTCCACAAGATTGCAAGTCAGATACACCAGAATCTAGGCAACTGGACTTGGTCCGGTTGGTTCTGGAGCGTGTTGTCAGCCTGGGGATGGAAAGTCCTATCCTTTCTAGGAATAGCCCTTCTCATAGTATTCAGTTGTTGTCTATGTCTGCAGTGTGGGCCAGCGATTTGCGGCTTGTGCGCCACATCATGTATTCCCCATCCAAGTTCACGTTCTAAATCCCGCCTGAAAAAGGAAGAGCAAATGATGTTATATGAACAAATTGATGGATTAATGAGGATCGATGTATCATGAAGGGTCCGTAGGGGACAAGGAGGGAATGAGGTAATATGAATTTTTTATGGTCAATTGTGTCCCCTAACGTAGACCCCAACGGCTCCATGTACGTGCTTCAAGTACATTTATGTTCCCTCCACAACCAGCTATGAAGACGCAAATACATTTGCGTCCAACGTTAACATGTCCTCTTTCAGATCCACCATGAATGGATCGATAATTCAGTTCCTTAGTAGGCCTTGCCACCGTCTTTACATGGTGCACTTTCATGTTTTCCTGGCTCTGGCGAGCTAGGCCCTGATTTCTGCCATCGAGCCCTTTCTGCCTTCTGCCTCTGAAAGCTACAGCCTGGATCTGTATCCATGACCCTTGCCTTACTCCCTGCGCGGCGAGCGGTGCCCGGCTCGGCCTGCTTGCCTGCCAAAACTGTATTTTGCCTTCAAGTTATCTGCTCCGCTCCTCGAAAATACATTCCTGTCTAGAGATTTAGGTAAACACCTCCCAAGCTGCAGAGCAAAGGGCCCGGCCTTTCTGTCTCCATGCAAGTTAATTCATTGCTCCTGTTACCATGGTAGGCCCATGGCCCCCTCGCATTTCACATAGACACGTAGTCACATATGCATGCACTAGCAGTCAGTATAGAATAGCCTCTGCCCGAGAGACCTTTCCTTCTAGATAATACAGTTCCTCAAACACAAAATATCAGATATGATTTGGGATTAGGTTGTTCTGACACGCCAGACTTCTGTCTCCACATATAGCGCTAAATGTCAAGTCCCTTTCACCCTCCAGTTCCACGTCAATCACACGTCATGTCGACTGGGCGCGCATCCAGCCCAACATTTCTGCTGGCACTGCAGGATTCCTCTATGGATCCACCCACCTGTGACACTTTTCTGTGACGTTTCTAGCACACACCTCCGTGTACGCCCTCGTGCACGCCTTCTGTTACGCACATGTGTTCTTATCTCATTTCTTTCAGCTGGTACGCCTTCTGTATCCATCACCATTATATGCATTTACTGTATATATTGTACTCTGTTAATAAAGCATTGTTATTCCCTTCCTGAACCTTCGTGGTGATGGAACATGATACCTGGTTCGAACCAATTCCATTTTATGGAATAAAACTCTTATAAACTCAGATGCCACGGACTTTGCCTCTCATTTCGATTGAGTTATTTTATTGAACTTTACCGCATAGAAATTCCGCATAGGTAAATCTTTATTTACCACACACTCATCACCAGCAGGCTGGACTATGGAAATGCCCTCTATGCCGGAATCAACAAATCTCTACTCCACAAACTCCAGATGATCAAGAACACCGCAGCCAGCTGGGGTGGCAGAGTGGGCTAAAGAACGGTGATGGATTAAACCCAGATCTTTTGACTGGGTGTGAGTGTTTGATTGATTCTGATGCTCCGTCCATTACCACCCCCTTTTGAACCGCCAGGCTTGTTCTCAGCATCCCACGACAAGACCACATCACCCAACACCTACGAGAACACCACTGGCTCCCGACGAGATTAGTGTGACCTTCAAGCTGCTCACACACACCTATAAAGTCCTCCACAACACCAGACCCCAATAGCTCAACAAAAGAATCTCCTTCTACGCCCCCAAAATAAACCTCCGCTCCGTTGACCTAGACTTGGCCAAAATCCCCTGCAACCACAGAGCCAGAATGGGAGGCAGATCCTTCTCCTACATCGCAGCAAACACCTGGAACAAACTCCCCCTCAGCATCAGACGGGCCCCACACTGCAAACATTCAGAGAGAGCCTTAAGACCTGGATGACTTGAGATGCCTGAAACGCCTCACCCCTAGCACCTTGAGACCCTCACTGGTGAGTAGTGCACTCTACAAATCCCGGATTGGTTTATTGACTGATTGGACTGCTCCTCATAAGGCCGGGCTGCAATGCCTGATGGGCCCCTAAATGGGGGGCTTTTTGTAAGAGATCTTCTGATCTTAGCTGTAAAAAT
The DNA here is from genome assembly GCF_964263255.1 of Lissotriton vulgaris. Classification (NCBI taxonomy): domain Eukaryota; kingdom Metazoa; phylum Chordata; class Amphibia; order Caudata; family Salamandridae; genus Lissotriton; species Lissotriton vulgaris. The sequence continues at coordinate 1,647,499,586 of NC_141685.1, forward strand.
GATTGCAAGTGAGGATGTGAGTGAAGGATGGTGTGAAGGTGGTTTAAAATAGCCAAAGACATACTAAGAAAATTGTAATAAAGTGTTCCGCTTGACAAAATAAAAGCAAGGGAGCTGTCACAGGAAATTATGTGCCTAGACAGCTTCAACAGAAGTGACGTGGGGTTATCATATTGCTTGTCTCAATGTCCAGCAGGGTCTATGGTATTTCATCAGGACCAGTTGTATATACCTATCTACAACTGATTGAGAACAGAGATTGTGCAGCAAAAGTGCCCAATCGTAGGAGGTGTACTGTACCTGCTGCGGTACCGGACAATCAAATTCCAACCAGCTGAGGAGAAAAAGCACAGAGACAGCCTTTTAGGGGAGTTATGCCACTTGTTTGAATGGCAAACACTCCATTTACAATGTGCAATGTGACATCTAGATATAAGTTTGAGGCAAAGTTTATCCCACTGGTACAGTAGTAGCGGCTGCTACCGAACGAGAGTGGTGAGTGGGGAGCGGAGGAGGGAATAAAAAAAGAAATGCATTTACCTGGATACCGCCGGCCGCCACCTCTCCTCCGTTCTCTTCTCTTCTCAGGCAGCAGGAAGCACACAGCCTCCCTTAATCCCCTAGCCAATCACTACGCTGCATTACAGCAGCATTTGTGATTGGTCTGAGCACCGTGGTTCCACGCTCAGACAAGGGCTGGGAGGCTGTGTATGTTTTCCACCCAGGCTGTCAGTACAGCCTGGTGTAGAACATGCTAAGTGTGCATGCCAGTTTGGCTGACCCAAGATGGCCGGCCAAAGCGTCATACACAATTGAGAGAGTGCTCACAACTACTCCCCCTGCTCCTCTGTAACAGCCAAGCCCCTGTCCCATCCCTAACCACCTGAGCCACAGGAAAAATAAAATGATAATAACCATGCGTTATTATCATTTTTTTTCTCTTTTGAACTGCTCAGTGAGCAGTGGGTTGACGCTCCTCCCCCTTAGTGGAGGAGCCGCAGCTGTGGTACAGAGCATGCTAGAGGCAACAATTAGCTCTACTATATGAAGGTGCATAGTTAAAAGCACATATGACACACACACAAGTCTATTTAAATTCAAATAAACACATGTGGAAGGTATCAACATAAACAACAGTATAAGATAGCCAGCCAATTGTTCAGGTGATGTAACATCACACATAAAGAACCAGACTGTATGTTCAGGCATGGTTCTGAAAAGCGATTAGGGAAAATAGGAATCTTGCTGTATAATAGAGGTAGCAATGCCCGTTAGATAGGGCAGAGGGTCACTCCTAGCTGTAGGGGAAACTGGTAAAAGCAGCAAATTCCAGTAAGTAGGCCTGAAATGTAAGACAGAATAGTAGAACACTACCGCCAAGACGGCGATGTACTCACGTAGACCATGTGGTTATTGACCCAGGACCTACCATCCTCTGCCATCCTTTAAGTACCGACTGAGGAAAGGCAGTGAGTCTAAATAGGTATACAGGAGATTAATTGGTCCCCTGTGTGAGGTACAATTGATGATAGGTGTAGGCGCCAACAATGAAACAAAGCTGGGCGTGCTGCTAATGAGTCAGTTGCGGGGTGATTAGATAAGCTCCTGTAATGTAGGAGGGCAGCAGCGTGCACCAGCACTGAATGACAGTACTGCGTGCTGATAGGATTCGAGTAGATGCAGCCAGGGAATTCTGGAATGGCTGCTGAGATGGCAGCCATATCGGGATGTGCCAGGAGTATACTTACAGTATAGAGAGAGGCCAATGTAGCGCCTATTCACTGATTAGAGCATACTGTGGCAATGTGAATGACTGGAGTCGGGTGAAAATCAACAGACTCCAGCACATGCAGTCACATAAAAAGTGAGTTCAAAGTAGTTGGTTATTACCAAAGAGGTTAGGGTGACGTCGCCAGTTTGCGTGGAGCCTCATAAATGGTCAAAAGAGGGTAAGAAGTCTATGATGCAGTTTTATCACGGGCTCCTAAAATAAAGGTACTGAGGAGCGCTGGCAAGGTAAAATAGCCTGTCCTCGAAAAATGCACAATGAATATGTCAACAAACATGTCAACGGTTAGTGATCTTGTAAAATTCTAAGAGCTAGAACCAGGGAAACATTTAAGTAATACCAGTTATCAATACGCCATTGCTATAAATTGGGATGGCAGGGAATCTAGCTCATGTGACATAATCGTAGTAGAGTGGCATGTGTGAATCCCGTTCCAGGATATGTCATCATTAAGACCCTTAGTGTGGGTGGAGAGAGGGAAACCCCACCATTGTTCTTTACGGAACTGTGCTTGTTTGTCCCATTGGGTATTTGCCTCCAAGACGATCCATTTCAAGTGTATAGTTAGATACCAAAAAGTGGGTCCTCATAATGGCTGCTATGTGTTTGCACCAAATATTTCTGCAATTTTCAGTAATTATAGTTATGAATGATCTGGTGGTCATGCCTACATATTGGAGCACCCAGGGGCAGTGGATGAGGTATACACAGGTTTTGGTGTTGAAATAAATTGGGCCCCTTTGTGTCCAAGTATGTGTGTGGTCTAGTGTGATCTCTCTGGTTGTCTTTGTGAGGTGACATGGAAAATGTCCTGTGATAGGGTAAAAGTTCCATAATGTGCATAGTTCAGATCTAGGGGTGGCCAGGTGTCTGGTGTGTATTAGAAGATCTCACACATTCTGGGTGCGCTTAAATTGAAAGTGTGGAGGAGAGATGTTCAAAGATCCTAAATGAAGTATAGGCCAATGTTTCTCAATAATTTGCTGTATACGTTTGGAGTTGGGGTGAACATTGAGACGCATGAATTATGTCGTCATTTTGCTTGACCCTCTTTTCCAGAAGTACTTCTCTGTTGGTATTTTTAACTCTCTTGTGAGCCTGGTTCACAGTTTTAGGAGTGTAGTGACGGGCTCTTAGGTTGTTGCTCAGTTCTGTGTTCTGTTGATCGTAGTCCCTAATGTTGCTACAATTGCAGCTAAGATGGAGGAATTGCCCATACGGAAGGTTGTCACAGAGAGCCGTGGGATGGCGGTTGTTGTAGAGCAAAGGTTTATGGCAGTCCGCTGTTTTCTTATAGATGGTGGTTGACAGTCTCCTATGGTTTATTGAGATCTTGAGGTCCGGGAAAGGTAATTCACTTGAAGAGATAGCCTTAGTAAACCTCAAGTAAGGATTGAAAGAGTTATTCCAGGTGAAGAAATCCTCACAAGATTCAATATTGCCACTCCAGAGGATACCATCATTTATGTAGTGACGCCATAGTCTGATGTTGGTGTTGTATGATTTGGTGTCTGTAGAGATAAATTGCCTTTCGAAGTCAGCCATAAACAGGCATGCCAGGCTAGAAGCAAATGTGCTCCCTATTGAAGTGCCTTGACTTTAACGGAACCGTCGATCCTGGAATTGAAAGAAATTTTCTTTCAATGCAATTGTGGTGCATTTAAAGGATGTTCATGTCTCTGCGAGAAGGAACGTCTCAATGACTACAAATGTGGCATCCTGCAGGATGTTGGTTTCCAGGGTATCTACGTCTAGGGTCATCAGAAGGTTGATCTCTTCCAGTTATTTTGCTTTCTCAATGAGGTTCAGTACATCCCTGGAGACTTTTGGGAAAGAGATTGTAAAAAGTGGAAGGAAAATTTGCTCTGGAGTTCTAGGAGGGAGCCAATACGGGATACAATGGGACTGACCCATTTATGAATCTTTGGCAAAGTGTATAAACATGGGATCTTAGGTGAGGGGTTAATTAGAAACTCAGCCTCATATTTAGAGATCCATCCTTGCGATTCAGCTGATGTGACCATGGTTTGTCTCCTCGTGGTGAGTCTTTCTGTCGGGTCTATGTTGATCTGTAGGTGGTATCTCTCGTCAGCCAGTTGTTGGAGGCATCCACAGTGGTAATCTGTGGTGGTTAAAATTAAAACCGATTTGATTTGATGGTGATAGTGGACTTTGTGGAGAATGTCCTCACCGCCTTCGGTTCTTGGGTGGACATATTGTAGAAGGGTGTAGGAGGATTCAAGTCTACTTCCTTCAGGACATCTTGCTTGAATCTTAGAACTTCTTTCAGTGTCATCCCAGTTGCATGGGTGTATCTGGAGAAAGCACGTAGACCAGAGTCCTGGCCTCAGGCTCAGGTTTATCATAAGAATGCACAAAGTCTGATCTTTCGAAAAAAGTTGTGTAGTTCATTGGCTAGTCGGAATTTGTCCTCATGTGGCATAGGTATGAAGCTGAGGCCCTTTTTGAGAATGGTATGCTCAGTGGGTCTAATTGTTCTAGTGGAGACATTGACCACTAGTTTCGTTGGTTGGATTTTGCTTGAGTCTGTATTTGTGTTTGTAGCTGAGGTTGTTGCCATTGTACCCTTTAGTGCCCCCCTCTTATTTTTCCTCTGCCTTTGCCCTAACCTCTGTCTAAAAAAGTTGAATGAGTGAAGTGTTGGGGGAAAAGAGGGTGAGGTGTTTGTGGGGGCATGTGAAAATGAGGGTGCACACTGGTTGGTATCAAGGGTAGGGCTGTCTGCACTGGGTGAACTGCTGAATGAAATTGAGGGCCATATGTAGGAAGCTTAATTGTGCTTGCAAATGCTGAAATTCACCGCATTTCAGCATTTGCGATCGCAATTAGGGCAGTGTGCTATGTAGCACACAAAAACCCACATGCAAAATAAGGAATCGCAAATTGCGATTTCTTAAATGCAATGTAGGAAGCACCCAAGTTGTGCAAATGTTGGCTTAAGGAATCGTAAAATACCACCAACTTCAGGTTGGTGGTATTTTGCGATTTCTTTGAAAAATGCACTTTTTGGCATTTCTTAAAGTGCCATGTGGGTCACATACATGACCTTAGGGCATGTATGTGGGCCACATGAGCACACATGTTAATTTCAGGGGTGCAAAAGGGTGTCCTATTGACACCCTTACATCCCTGAAATTGCATTCTCAATTTGTGACTCTCTAATTGAGAATCGCAAATTGAGAATGTCGTCCTATTCATTCCCATGGGCCTTCTAGCCCATAGGAATGAATCAGAAGGTATTCCTTATTTCCGAATCTCAATTTGCGATTCGCAAATAAGAAATAAGTGGGATTCGCAAAAGAAATTGCTAATCCTACCTACATTGCGTTTTGCGATTCTCTAATTGCAATTCCATAAAAATCGCAATTTGAGAATCGCAAAACACAAATTACCTGCATATGGCCCCGATTTCTCTAATGAGGAAAGACCCATCACCGGAAGAGGTATCCCCACTTGGAGCTTCATAGTCCTCTCTGAAGTAAAGGAATATCTTTTCTTTATCAAATGGTTTTATGTCTTTCTGCAGTTTGTTGATTTAAAAAAAAATGTTGTGGCATGCAGTAGTTTTTATGCTTGCTCATTTCGGAGTTAATTTTGACTAGCTGTGATTTGAATGCCACAGTGTTATCTGCCTTCATATTGTTCTCTGCGATGGTGATCCTGATAATGAGGGCTACCGAGAGCCGTTTGGCCATGTTGATTATCAGGATCAACCAGTCGTTGGTGCACTTCCATGCGATTTGAGACCATTTTCGCCTGAAAATGATATCCTTTCAGATTATGCAGGAAGCAGCTGTGACAAGAAGGCTGTTGGGTGCTATATTGGCCCTGAGGTATTCTGTCATGATTGCCCTGTTTAGGGCAATCTTCAACTGGTGTTTTTTAAGAGCAGTGATTAAACTCCAGTAGTCACTATGGCTGTTATATTGAGCACTGCCATCAGCTCCTAGTAGGGAGGGGGATCTTAGAAACTCAGCTATGATGTTGTCACCATAGCTCAGGACTTTTAGGTACGTGCAGCTAGTGTAAGAAGGCGAATGAGAATAAAACATTTTTGGTATTTTCAAAAGAGTCTGAGCTGCTGTGTTTTTGAGAGTTTTGAGGTTGTTTTATCACAGATTGTAGGCTTCCCAAATATAGAGAACTTTCATAGTCTAGACATGATAACATTAGACCTTGTATTACCACTCTCCGTGTGGGGCACGCTAATCAGCCCAGCACTTTCCTGACGGTTCCCAACAGGCCAAAGCAGCTTTTGGCTAATTTTCTGGCCTGGCCTGGACCTCAATGATGAGGTTATTTTCAGTTACAATGCCCAAACTTTTTACTTCTAATTTGGGGGAATAATGTTCCCAAAATTATTTAGGCTTGCAGATTTTCTTCCAAATGGAAGGATTTTTGCCAACAAATAGTACTTTGGTTTTTGTCGCCATTTAATTTAAGACTGCTGGCAGACATCCAGTCTGCAACTTGCCTTAGGCACTAATTGAGTTGACAGAATATTGATGTTGAGTCAGGCATAAGTGAGATAACAATCTGCATGTCATCTACTAATTAAACCATTGAAAGTCCATGGGAACATATGATCTCTGAAATCTGGTCGCGCGGCCCAGGACCAAGTCATATTATCAGGACCCAGATAGGCTTGCTGAACTGAGTACCTCAAATCCAGTTTTTTTCAGTAATGGTCTAACGATTGCAAGTTTCTAGGCATCTGCAATGCTACTTCTCTTGAGTGAATGGCTAAAAATACCCGGCAGTACTGGGGAAACTTACATTTTGACCTTTTGTCAGTATGTCAAGAGGTTCCGGATTCAGATATTACTGTTTTTATAATTTCTTTGATATCTTCTTTTGTCAATAGAGTGAAGGAAGATAGTTCCCCTTTTCCCATGCCATCCCTAGGGATTTGATTAAGAGTACTGAGTATTGATTCCCCTGACCAAGTAACGCAAATATGGTTAACTTTTCCAAGAAAGTAATTGACTAACATATTGCAGCGAGACTCAAAGGGCAGGGGACTGGAAGACATACTGGCTGGTTCCATGAAAGAGTTTACATCTTGTATACCTCCTTTGCTGAATTCAGTGCATTTGCAAACCTAGTGTTAAGATAGGAAATGTGTGCCTCTCTCATGACATACTGATATTTCTGTGTTGCTTTTTTTTATAGTTTAGTTTGCTGGTAGCTTCATAGCATTTCCTTCACTTCCTTTGCAATCTTTTGCATTTTTTTTAAATTCAGCTAATTGTGCAGAGAACCAAGGGTCATGACCATGTGGGACAAGTTAGTTCAGTGAATCATGAATTGTTTATCCAGTCATTGACGTTTGTATTCATTTTTTATATATGTCTGTTCAAATCTTGGATGGAATTGAGCAGTGTGGTTTCCCAGCTAGCTGTGGTCAGTTTTGAACAGCAATGGCTAAGCCTTAGTTGCTGGGCAGGTAGGATTTTCGTTCCTGCGCTTGGGAAGCAAAACAGGAAAATACAGTGTGTCTAATATAGGGTCTAGTTGGTGCTAGCTAAGAAGTTTCTAGTCACTTGAACTTTGCGGCTGGACACCTGAAAAAAATCAAGTCTCTTTTTTTTAAATTAATTAACTTATCCCCACAACTTTCCTTCTTGTTTCTTCTAATCTCACCCCTCTTTCTTATTCCCCTCCCACCAGCATCCATTTGTAAGAAATTGGGTTGAAGCATAAGTCCTAATCTTAACGCTGATTACCAATGTTAGAAATTGGGTTGTTGGAGTGGGATGTAAGCCCTGGTCAAGCAGCAACCACAGTCCTTACTAGGGTAAGGCACAAGCAATCCCTATATTATCCTGTGTTCATCCTCTTGGTAGCTTGGCACAGAGCAGTCAGGCTTGACTTAGAGGCTATTTGTAAAGTGTTTGTGCAACACTTTAATCAGTAAAACAATGAAAATGCACCACAAAAGGAGCCCACAACAGATTTAGAAAAATAGAATAATTTTTAGTAAATTAAACAAGATCAAAACAACGGAAATCCAATCAGTAGAACCATAGATATTGAATTTTAGATTTTTTAGTGAAAATACCTATAAAAAGTACAAAGCTCCAACTGGGGATACCTGGTCACACTGGACTGGGACTAAGTCACAATTTCAGGCCAACTGCGATGAAGCACGGGCTGTATATAGGGACCCAGATAGGCTTACTGAACAGAGTACCTCAAATCTTGGCTGCAGAGTGTTGCGTGGATCGGTGTTGAAGATACAGCGTGCAGCCAAAGCGATTCAGTAGTTCTGAGATGCAGCGAGGCTGTAGTGTGAGGTCCTGTTGCGTTACTGTCAAGGAACTGTCGAAGGGGGTTGCAATGCAAAGTTCGGTTTTGGGTGTGAGGCATGCAGTGGACAATGCACCGGTTCCGAGGAGCGGTGTCGCTGTGATGCAAAGTCCATCGTTGAGGCTACTGCCAACGAGGATGCGACGATGTGTCAGTTCCAAGGACTGTGTAGGTGTTGTGCGTCTTTGCAATGGATCCAGTCCATGGAGCACCAGCGATGCATCTGTTCTGCTCAAGGATGCATTGCTCAGCAGAGGAGTTGCATCAGTTCCATTGATAAGCTCCTTAGGCCCACTTCTGAGTGTCCAGGACTGTGGGTAGCACTACTTGGCAGGTTGACTCACAGATTGCAGAGTGCAGGTGCAAAGTTCTTGGAAGTCTGATATGTCACTGTGGCTTCAGATCAGTAGGCTAGCCAACTTGCCCTTGGAGTCACTTTGGGTTCTGTGTTCATGAGATGCAGGTCTAGTCCTCCCCACGCAGCCAAAAGGGCAGCAGGATACAGGGCAACACAGCAGGACTGCAGCTCCTTCAGATCAGCAGCCCATCAGAGTGGCAGTCCTTCAGCAGCACAGCATTCCTTCTTCCTGGCAGAGTATCCATTGATCCAGAAGTATGCTTAAGTGGTGGTGTCTGAGCTCCTTCTTTTATACACAGTTGTTCCTTTGGTGAGAAGCTTATAGAGGTATGCCTTTTTAGGTACAAAGATGCCTTGCCTTCCCTGGCTCTAGACTAACTGTAGGGGGTCTGCAGCCCTTTGTGTAGAGACAGGATACAGCTTTTCGGGTGTAGGAGATGCTGGGCCCAGCTCCTCCACTCCATCCTGCCAGTAATGGCTCACTCACTCACACATAAGCTTCCATAGTGTGTGGCTTTCTAGGAGGAATACACAAAGCCCAACTGCACCCAGTCATGTAACCAGGATAGCCTGAGGGCTCCAAATGGCTAAGGCAAGAATATGCCAGCTTTCTAAAAGTGCCATTTTCAGATTGCAATTTAAAATCCGACTTCACCATGAGTTAGGATTTTAAATTAGGATTGCAGAGACACTAAACATGAACCAATAATCTTTTCCCATTTGGAAATTACACTTATAAAAAGCAAAAAGGCAGCTCCAGTGCAAACCTTTGGGAAAGCTAGGCCTTTCAGTAGTGAAAAATGAATTGAAGAGTTTTCGACTACCAGGACATGTCCCACCTTTAAAATACACTGCACCCTGCCCTCTGGTCTGTCCAGGGCCTAACCTAGGGGTGATATATATGTATAGAAAGGTAAGGTTTGGGCCTGGCAAGAAGTTTATTTTGCCAAATCGAAATAGCACTTTAAACTGCACACACAGGCTCTACAATGGCAGGCCTGAGATGTGTTTAAAGGGCTACATAAGTGTAATGTAATGTTATGTAATGTAATGTAATGTAATGTTATGTAAAAATTACTTATAAAGCGCGGCATACACCGGACGGTTTCTTGGCGCTGTTCACTTATTCGGTGAGAGGCATAAAGGGGAGGAGAGGAAAACGTATGTGTAGGTGCTACGGAAGAGGTGAGTTTTTCGGAGAGACCTAAAGTGAGGGTAGGAAGGAGAGAGTCTAAGTTCCAGCGGAAGAGAGTTCCAGAATGAGGGGGCCAGAAAGGAGAATCTGAGACCTCTGTGTTTTTTACGCCTGAATCTAGGCGTCTGGAGGAGCGCATGGTGAGAGGAGCGGAGGTGCCTGGAGGGAGCGTAAGGGTGCAGAAGGGAGGAGATAAAGGAGGGACCGATGCCGGCCAAAGATTTATGAGTCAAGCAGCCTAGTTTGAACTTGCAACGCTCCGATATAGGAAGCCAATGAAGGGCTTTGAGGAGAGGGCGGACGTGGTGATGTTTAGGTTGATGGTAAATCAGGTGAGCTGTCTGATTCTGTATCAGCTGCAATCTGTTGATTTGGTATTGTGGGATGCCAGCGTACAGAGCGTTGGCATAGTCGATCCGAGAGATGACTAATGCCAGCAGTGCCAAGGTGAGGGCTTCAGTGGTCAGGAAATGGGCTATTTTCCGGATCTTCCTAAGCTGGAAAAAGCAGGAGGACACAGTAGCACTGACCTGGTGCTTCATTGAGAGGTCATGGGAGATGTAAACCCCCAGGCTTTTCACTTTGTCAGCAGGGCGAGGGGAGGGGCCAAGGGAAAGGGGCCAAAAGGTGGAATTCCAGGGATTGGATGGGCCTCCGACAAGAACAAGCTCCGTCTTGTCGGGATTAAGTTTGAGATGGTGAGCGCCCATCTAATTACTGATATGGCAGAGGGTGGACTGGAAGTCTTGGGCCGCTTCATCCAAGGAGTCGAGATTGAAGACAAGCTGAATGTCATCTGCATAATTGAATGCAGTGACATTCCTTCCCCAGAGGGAGCGGATCAGGGGGGTGAGGTACAAGTTAAAAAGGAGTGGGGACAGGGACGAACCCTGCGGGACGCCGCAGGTGACCATCATCCTGTCTGCCGAAAACTGGGAGAGTCGGACCGATTGGTGGCGGTCCGCCAGGAAGGAGCAGACCCAGTTAAGGGCCATCCCACTGATGCCCGCCTCTTTGACACGGTCGACCAAGATGGTGTGGTCGACCGTGTCAAAGGCCGCCGACAGATCCAGGAGAACCAAGGCTTGGCTAATGTTGGAATCGGCGCCTCTACGAAGTTCCTCCATGACAGAGAGGATAACCGCCTCTGTCGAATGGGCAGGTCTAAACCCGGCTTGCTGGGAGTCTAGGAAGTTGGAGTCTTCAATAAAGGAACTGAGGACGCTGGTCACATGTGTCTCAAGTACCTTACTCAAATAAGGGAGAAGGGAGATGGGACGGAAATTACCCATAACCGCGGGTCGGCGTTGTTTTTTTTTAGTATGGGAACCACTTCAGCGTTCTTGAACTGGCTGGGGACCTCGCTGAGCAGGAGAGAGTTGCTAGTGGGTGACACATTCTGTGTTACAGACCCACGAGTAGCATTTCATATATAGGCCCGGGTACATGTGGTTCCACATCACTATGGACTAACGTGTGAATTAAAGATGCCAATTGGGTATATGCCAACTAACATGTTTAAGCAGAGAGCACAAGCACTTTAGCACTGGTTAGCAGTGGTACAGTGCCCAGAGTTCCAAAGGCAGCAAAAATGAATTCAGCAGAAATCAGGAGATAGACAAAACGTTTGGTGATGACCATGCAGAAAGGCCCAGGTCCAACACCATCTCTTCAATCTCTATGACATAAAAGCACTAAGAAGGGTCCAGCGCTGGAAACTTTATAGAACTTTTTAAAATCATCCTGTGAGCCACCCCCACCCGATTGCCAAAGCCAATAGCTCGCCAATGGGATTTTATTAATTTATTTCATTAATGAATGCATATGAAGAGGATGCTGCTGGTATTTTTAATTTATAGTGCTAACACCTCTATTTGCCAGATGACTCCATGTTTACAGGACCGACTTTCAACTAATCCTCTGCAGGGATCTTACGTTTTCTCATTGCATGCATGAGTAGCTCAGCTAGATCAGGTTTGTTGCATTGTGATCCTTATGGTCCTGCCTATTGCCCAGTACATGTGGGACTGTGAATACCAGAATGCTAAGGAAAAAAACTGATATTTATGACCGGCTGTCTCCGATAGTTGTAGTACTGGTGCACTTTAATTAGCCCCTTCGATGCTCATGAAGAGCTCAGCTCGTCATGAGGCACGGTGCTCGTGTGCTCATGACGAGCTGAGCTCGTCATGACCACACCCAGTTCTATTATTGCCCAGTACAGGAGAAGAATATCTCAAGCATCGATGAGGCTAAAACTATTGGAAGAAATCACTCGATAAGTGACTGATAAGCACAAGGAAAACGAGAATGATAACCACTCTGTCCTTTCAACGTCGAGCACCCCAGTATCAATTTACACAAAAAACAGAGGTGGAAGTCTGTCAGGAAATTGTACGCAGAAACCTTCTCTGAATAAGTGTAGTGTCCTAAACATCATTTAGGTGAATACTGTTCCATTGTTTGTAGGTTTTCTATTGATAACTCTAATAGGTTCTATTTTATTAAATACCATTTAGGACCCTATATATTATCGTGAGGATGAGATTCTGATACCCGGCTGCTCCTTAGTGCCTAAATAATTATAAACAAACTGTTGGCGCTCATTTTATTGATCTCTGGACGGGCAAGGCTTTGAGCCAGCCCTGGCACAATTTAAGTTTGTGAGGTCGAAGTGCCTGGGAATGGTTGGGTAGGTGCAGTGTTTTACGGAATTCCGCATTCATTCATTCACATTCACTACTCAGATCTCCGTAGTGGGCAGAGGCGCTTAAGTCACATTCTCGGCAGCATGCAGTCCACTGGTTCCTGCATTTAATGAAATTAGCAATTTTGAACTGCCAGAAATCTTTGCTCTCAGGGCGCAGTTCAGGGCAAAAATGACTAGTAATACCGCACTGAACGCACTTTTTATTTAAAGTAGTTTTTGTTGATTTGCCCTTTTTTTGCCTTCAGACACTGTGGGGATTTAGATTGGGAATCTGTGTTTAGGAACCTAATACATGTTGTGAATCCAGTAATGCGGGCATGAGAGTCTTACACTGACAGGCTCATGCCCAACATTCGCCTGCATTCTAAGAAAATGTTAGATAACCTGGCTAATGCACTATTCTGCCCTTTCAAAACATATTTAATACAGTGATATTATCCAACTACAAATGAGGTAACTACATCACACAATCCCAGAATCCAAAGTATTCTTAGTGAAAAATTGTTCTCATCAGATACCCGTCCTGTACCGCCCTACATCACTTGGGATCCTTCACCAGAAGGAAGTGGAACGAACTGTATGTTTTTTGCATTTACATGTGTGTCTGTCTACTGTTGACTGACTGGATCCTTTAACTGTATGTTTTTTGTATTTACATGTGTGTCTGTCTACTGTTGACTGACTGGATCCTTTCCATCGGTGTCTTTCAGGTGATATGATTTTATACACAACATTCACTTCATGATGAGCAGTAGCATTTCCTTAACAACTAGGTCCTGATGAAGCAGACTGGTATCCTTTGAACCTAATACTGTAGAAACATGTCGACCAATTAAAATCTCAGTAGATATTTGTTACCACTACTTGCACTGTTTTTTAACCTTGGGTGAGGGTAGGAACACAATAAACTCTTTTTTCCACTCCCTCAACCCAATATTAACTTCCTCACTTTTACATGCCACAGCGAGCACTTAATGCACTGCGTTTTGTTCTGTTTATGCCCCCTGATACCATCATAATAGTTTATCCACACACCCTACATTCCTTCACACCTCGATTGGGTCACAATCTACCTATTCCTAAGTGGTTCGTTCCACTTCCTTCTGGTGAAGGATCCCAAGTGATGTAGGGCGGTACAGGACGGGTATCTGATGGGAACAATTTTTCACTAAGAATACTTTGGATTCTGGGATTGTGTTCTCTTTAAAACACACTTACAGTTGTCTAGATAGCTGCTTTACTTTTCTGTTTGACCCATTGTTACACGTTGTTTTTTCAGTAGTTGTAGGGACTGTAACAATGCTAGGTCAGTAAACATGTCCCACCCATGCCCCCCTTGTGTTTTATTGTAACTACATCACAGGCATAGCACGCAAGCTGTGTACGGTTGACACCAACAAATTGCTGTATCCATAAATGGAGAATAACTTGCATAAATTGTACTTACATAAATGATTCCCATTTGTGAATGAAAGACCCTAAATTCACCTCCAACTTGCAATAACCTTGTTATTATGCTGAAAGATTTCTCTTTGCAGTGTAAGACCCTGATTTACCAAGGATTGTTCTGTGACTTGGAGATGACTTACAGCCAATTACATATGATTTATCGTAATTTTCCACAAGTAAGTCACATCTACTCATAGAAAATAGATTTCTGATTAGGGCCTTAAAACACCACAGCACTATTGTTTGATTAATTTTAACTCTGCTGACTGCTTTTTGTATTGATTTTTTTTCTGTCTCAGGTAACTTCGCTTTTATAAATTTACTTCATTTAAACACATGGTGCTCAGGTATGGCCAACATATATCAGACTAGATTGTCCTGCTTCAAACAGCTATAATCTGTTAATATGATGCAGCAAGTTGAATTGAGATGAGCCATGGCTCAAACTTCAAGAATGCATTGGCTGTTATTTGGGTGTGCACAATTGAGTTTGCCTCCAAGAAATTTGTGAGCATTTTTTCGATCATTTGAAAGGATTGTAAATTTCACAAAGATTGCAAAGTTTCTGCAATAACATTTTTGCAGGACATTTCACCCATAAGCAACATTTTTCAAAGTTATCACATTTCTAAAAAATGAGAAGATACAAGCTTTTCTACCTCTACAAAATGCTACAAATGGTATTATGATTTTGCACACATAGCTGTTAAATGAATTTCCAGCAGGAAAATGTTGTCCCTGACGACTTTATCTAAACAACAACACAACTGCCAGTACTGGATATTACTTGGCTATTTTTAAGATGACCTCTATGAACAAAACATAACAGTCCGTTTTTTAATTTGCGTCACTAGTTTATTCATTTGTTTTTGCACTAGTGGATCAAGGATTCTTTTCATAAACAAACAATTTTTATATGTATGTACAAAAATACAATAAAGCATTACAATTGAAACATACTATACAAGACAATTTACAATATTTACAACACATCCAACCTTTCACTCTGGCCAAACCTTTCATCCATCTACAATCATACCACAAAGCAAAAAATACTTAGGGCCTAATGTCAAAAAATATATAGGTTCTTTATACATATAAACAAATTCTGGAGATGATAATTATTGTGTTAAATGCAATTTCAACGGTATTAGTCCTATTTAATGAACCCTATTTATGATGTAATTCCAATTTGACAGAAGGACCCAAAACAGGTCGACGCGTTTCGAACTCCCCAATGAGGAGTTCTCAGGACCAACAATCCACAAAAACAAACAAACACTTATTGAGATATTCAGTCCAAAGACCAATTCTCTTGTTATCAGTGACAACTCCTGTAAAACACCTCTAGCCATACCTTATTATAAAGAAAAAAGCAATCCTCTTAGTAGATGGCGTGCAGCCGAAAAACAACTGTGAATAAGGAGAATATGACAAACAATTTGAAGTTAGCCAACGATACACACATTTTACACACTTAGTACATGTTGTATAAAGATTCAAGTTGAGCGCTTACCTATTTCAGGGCACGTGTCATTTTATCTGAGAGACAGAAATATCTGGATCAGGATATGGGAACTAGACTTGTGTTACAGTAGCATCTAGTTTACATTGGAGAAACAAAAAGCAGCGGAGCGGCTTGCAGCCGGCTTACCATGTATATAAAACGTTCACATTGCAAAGTGATTGTCAGGCGCCTGTTAGAATTAATCGCTGGCGTCCTGCTAGTGTTCTGCAAAAGGGGAAAAGAGGTCGCAAGTAAGCCCCGAAAAGACACCGAGTCTCAAAATTAGTGCATGGCGGAAAGATCTAGCGATTCGCTTACCAAGAGAGCCGTCTTTTCTCTTCCGTAGTAAGCGTCCGTAGTCTGCGTTTAGAACGATGCAATGTACCGCGCATTATAATTGGATCAACGAGCCGTCACGTGGTCGCAAGTCCTGTGTTGCTGTAAAAAGTTTAAAGTGACAGTACTGTTCGGCGTGTATTTTCACACAACTTTGTTAAACGAACACATGCATTTGTTTAAAGCGAGCGGCATGATCACAAGTCGGGGATCATCAAGATTATATGTAACTACATATTGCCTGCCCGGACGCATTGGGTGTATTTCCTCATTGGGCGATGAGACATTTATTCAATTGCGGGCGATGTTGGGTGGTCGCAAGTCCCGTGTTGCTGGAAAAAGTTTAAAGTGACAGTACTGTTCAGCGTGTATTTCACACAACTTTATTAAACAAACACATTCAGTTGTTTATAGCGAGCGGCATGAACACAAGTCGGGGGTCATAAAAAATTATATGTAACTACATATTGCCTGCCCGCACGCATTGGGTGTATTTCCTCATGGGGCGATAAGATAAGAATCTGCTTAATAAGATATAACACATTTCGCGGAAAAAGGAACATGTATTCTGAAACCCGCTCGGTGTGACTGCTGTCCACAATTGGAGTGCCCTATTCTGATCATGTCTGCAGTGACCATTGATGCAGTGCTTGAGTCATTCAAAAACAAGGTTCGCGCAATATACAATAAACCACCGCAGGTTTCCCAAAAAACATCTAGAATGTAGTGATCATAAATTATTACATATCCATCCTCATAATCTCAGAAATTTCATTGAGTCCTGTAGTTGCAGTATTGAATTTCATTATTAGGAGAGCTTCACGATGGTTTAATCTGCCTTCAACATCACCTCCACGGCCGTCATTCTCAATTTTCGAGATGATGGTCCACTGTAGGTCTTCTTCTTTATGTTGATTTGAAATCCAATGATGTACTAAAGGCGTGTTCGGTGCCTCCTTCCTGATCCTGGACTTGTGTTGTGTAATCCGTTGGCGGATCTCCTGGGTAGTTTTCCCTATATACAACTTAGGGCACGGACATGTGACCCCATAGATCACATTTTTAGTCAGGCAGTTGGTAAATGTGTTGTGTTTCCAATATATTCCATTGAATATAAATACGGACCCTTCATTTGTTTGTGCACAACAAGAACAATTTCCGAACTTATGGTGACCTTGTATTGGAGGGAGGCCCAGCATGCCTCTGAGCGATGTTTTAGTATCTTGGGGCAATGATGCTCTGATGATATGTTGCGCAATACTTTTTTCTTTTCTATATGCAAAGAGCGGAAGTTCATTGAGCTCGCTGCTTAGATCCTTGATCAAATGCCAATTTTGAGTCACCATCTTCCGCAATGAGTTTGCATGAGGACTAAATGTAGAAACACAAACAATTCTTTTTTTGCTCTGGGTGTACTTTCTTTTGAAGCAAAGTTTCACGTGGTATCCACCATATGCGTTTTAATGTGTGCTTTAAATATTTTTTGGGATAACCTCTTACTGACACACTCTGCACTTTTCGATTGGCATGGAAGAAATATTCCTCCCTGTTTGAGCAATTTCTCCTGATGCGAAGAAATTGCCCAAACAGGAGATTTTCTTTTAGGCTTCTGGGGTGGTGGCTAGTGTAATGTAAAGCCTTATTCCGGTCTGTAGCTTTCCTGAATAATGTAGTTCCCAACACGCCTTCCGATGCATAAACTTTTACATCCAAAAATGTGATGGTTTTATTGGATGAACAATGGCTGAACTTGATGTCTTCCATCCTATGATTAATCCAAATCATAAATTCTTCCAATTTCTCTTGTGTGCCTGTCCAGATGATGAATACATCATCAATGTATCAAAGATACTTTGCGATGTACTTAGCGTATGGGTTATCGTTGTAAATGAACTTGTTTTCGTACAACCCCATGAACAATACTGGTAGTTCCGGAGCAAAGGGGCAGCCCATGGCCACCCCCTTGATCTGGAAGTAGAAGTCCTTGTCAAACATGAAATAATTCTTTTGTAGTGCAAATTTGGCTAACTGTACAATGAAGGATGTAGGGACTTGTGTTGGTTGTTCTCTTTGGTCTAGAAAATAGGTAAGGGTTTCCAAAGCTTGTTCTTGAGGTATTCGGGTATATAACGCGGTCACATCCATAGTAGCCAATAACTGCCTTGATTCCTCAAAAGGAACCGATGTTATCTTGTTTAAAAAGTCTGTGGTGTCCCTTAAATGTGCCGGAACACCTGCAACAAGGGGTTTAAGGAAGTAGTCTATGTATTTCGGGACTGGCTCAATCAGCGACGCACATCCTGAAATTATCGGGCGGCCTGGGGGTTGTTTTGGTCCTTATGTAGTATAGGAAGGACATAGAACAAAGGTGTTCTCGGGTGTTTATTTTGAAGAAATGAAAATTCCTTAGAGCCAAGAATGCCCATATCAAAACCTTCCTGGAGGATCGAAAAGAGTTCCTTTTGTAGGTCATCAATAGGATTTTTATTAATCAACCTATAACATTTGGGCCATCCAATTGACGTTTGACTGCCTCCTTATATTTGTTTATGTTCCAGAGGACTATAGCGCCACCTTTATCTGCCTCCTTTATCACTAGAGAATGGTAATTTTTTAAAGACAAAATAGCATTTTTTTTTCTCTAGATATATTGTAGTTGACATACTGTTTTTTATTCTCTAAGGAAGCTATCCCTGATAGTAGTGTTTTTTCGAACGCAATTACTTCTCTATGGATTTTTTGAGCCAGGTGGATTAAATGGAGATATATTGCGGAGGCCAGTTACTTCTGTAGATGTTTGAACAGTCACATCAGCAAAAAATGTTTTTAACCGGATTTTTCTAAAAAATTCCAAAGCTTCTAGTTTCATTTTAATGAAATCAGTAGGTCGCACTGGAACATAAGATAATCCTTTCTTTAAGATAGATATTTCAGATGTTGTAAGGATCCGGTCTGATAAATTAAATACAGGTGATTGATCTAACTCCTGTAGTACTGATGTCGTGTCCGCATCTCCCATGGCTGGTAGTTTGGGCGGATGCGGCCTCTGCCTCTCCGTCTCCTGACGACTTGGCATCATTGTGGAACCGGATGTAACATTTTGCAATGTGCCTTTTAAACTATCTGAATGAAATTATTTATTGCACCAGTGTTGTGCTTCACAAGGAATTTTAGATACCTAATGATCTCAATGTTAGGAGGCCTGTTTAAAGAGTGCCATGTCAGTTGTGAGGATCTATTTCATGATCAGTTTTGATTATGTACTAAGGCCACTCTTGATTGCAATCCCTCTGTGCCTCTCTGGAATGTTTGAGCAGCACACAATTCAAATACGTTCTTGGCTACCAACACTGATAGGTTAGCAAAGCCTTCTCCTGTAAGCACCATAAGAGAACTAACCCTACAAGTTCTATCTACAGAGATCAAGGATAAGGCAGAACTACTGTATTTTTAGCAGAATTTCACCCACATATTACTATGTGGCATGCTTCATCATCGAGTCCTCACCTGGTACAGGTATTTAGCTTATAGGAGGAGCGCCTATTTAAATAGGTTACAGATGTACTGAACAGGGACTTGAAATGAAATGGTAGGTTAAAAATACCTAAAGTGTAAAAATACATGTTTAATAGTAACCAGCAGCCTTGGCATCATTAAAAACATGGAAAAGGGGTGTGTGGGAGGAATTAATTAACTCCACACCCCATGGTCAACATGTTTCAGCTGGTAATCCCAAATGGTCTTCCAGATTTCTTCAGGACCAAATCAGTCCCATAATCGTTAGAAATATTAATGAATGCAGGACTGTACCACACACTCATACTATGTATGCAATCATACATGAACCAATATCGTCATTTGTTTGTACCAATAGCCTAATTTAGAGGTTGGGATTTGCCCTCGGGTACACTCTTGTGTATGGACTACTGGCCCCATATAGAGTCCTCGACAGAAGGCCCCTAGCGTCACACAATTATCTTGGGAGTGTTCCGTCTCAGCCACAAATTTGAGTACAATAATGCAGGAATCTTGGGACCCGCAGACCACAGTCCCCAGTCAATAAATCACTGCAGCTGTCCACTTAATACAACTGTATGAAAATTACTCCCAAAGCATAATATTTGCCACCCTAAACATGGAACACATTGCGTTGCTGGATGGTTGCAATACTAGATACAGAACTATGGGCCTGGTGTAGGAAGACAAATACCGATCACAAATGCCGAAAGTCGCTGAATTTCCACGTTTGCGATCGAAAATCAACCTTGCAACATGTACGGACAGAAATACTGAATCGCTAAAAATAAAGGAAAACAGTTTGCAATTCTTTATTCAGAGAATATGCCACACCGACTCACTAGTTTGCAAGTCACTAAATACGAAATTGCCAAATTAAGACGCAAACCTGTTAAAGATTGCAGGGATCTGTTAGCATGAGCTGAAAGCCATTTTGTACTTGGCAGCCATTTTAGATAGCCATGTGGTCGCCATGTGCTGTTTCCCTCTTCCAGAGCCTTGCACATGCTCTGAAGGGCCTAGCTAGTAGAATGCACATGCTCCTAGTATAGAACTGTCAGGCTATTCTTACTAATGTGATCAGCTTGGACTCTCCTCCCACTTTGTTGAGCAAGCAAATCTTGTATACCCATGTTAGTCATTTTACATGCTTACATGTGCCAGGACATCCCCTTGGTTTTATGCTGACTAATGTAACCTAAGCGTATATAAGGCCCCTGTTTTCTGTACTTCTTAGAATGCCTCCTACAGTTCCTGAGGGTACTGTGTAACATAGTCTCCCTCATCTGAGGTTAATAAATATGTCTTATATATTACAGCTTCTGTGCTAATCTCTTCTTTGTTGGTTTAAAAGTACCAGGTGTATTTTTATTTATTTATTTATGTATTTATTTTTAGCATTTGTTAAGCGCGAACAATTGCCCGCAGGCATCTCGGCGCTGTACTGTTGTATGCTCTCCTATAAGGTATCATGGATAAGTGGAAATTTTTAAAGATTAAATAACCAGGTTTTCAGTTTTTTCCTAAATGATATCAGATGTGGGCTAGATCGTATGGATTGCGGGACTGTGTTCCATAGTTTAGGGCCTACCACTAAGAAACGTCTGTCTCCCCAATTGACCAGCCTGGTCCGTGGCACAACCAGGTCATTTTGTTTTGCTGAACGCAGTGTCCGGGAGGGAGTATATGGGACAAGATGGTCTTTCAAAAATTGCGGCGCTTGGTGGTGAAGTGACTTATAGACAATACACAGTGTCTTAAATTTAATTCTGTTCCTCACTGGGAGCCAGTGAAGACTTCTCAGGGTCTCAGCTACGGGCTTGAATTTAGGGGTGTTTGAAAGTAGTCTGGCTGCCGCATTTTGGATTCCCTGCAGTTTCTTGATGACCCTTGCTTGGGCACTGGCAAACAAGCCATTACAATAGTCCAGTGCTGACAAAACAAGGGCGCTGACAAGTGTCTTGCCAACATTTTTAGGTAGAAAAGGGAGAATCTTCCTGACTAGGCGTAGTTTGTAGAATGCCGTGGCGGCCGTCTGATTGGCATGTGCCATAAAATTTAGGTTGTCATCAAAGATGACGCCCAGATTCCGTACTTTTGTGGCAGGTTCGGGCACGGCTCCAAAAGATGACGGCCACCATACTGGGGACCAGCTAGGACTGAGACGGCCAAAAGTGACCACCTCAGTTTTATCGGAGTTAAGTTTCAAGCAGTTTGCCGCCATCCACTGTCCTATGGCCAGCATACCTGCTTTGAAACTCTCCGCTACTGTTTCTCCATCATTTCTGATACCCAGAATTAGCTGAGTATCATCTGCGTAGGAGGTAAGGTTCATCCCGTGCGCTTTGATGGTCTTTGTGAGGTCCGACACATAGATATTAAAAAGTGTCGGACTAAGGGATGAACCTTGAGGTACCCCACATGGCAGAGATAATTCAGCCGATTCAAATTGACCCAAGGTCACAGCCTGGGATCTCTCCATCAGAAAGGATGCCAGTAGATTTTTTGCCTGGCCTCGCACGCCCATTTTTTCGACACGTTTGACAAGAATCTTGTGGTCAACCGTATCGAAGGCGGCTGATAGGTCTAGAAGCACCAATAGTGCTATACCACCTTGGTCTCTGATTAGTCTGATATCGTCTGCAGCTTTTATAAGTGCGGTTTCAGTCCCATGAAACTTACGGAATCCAAATTGTGTTTCATCAAGCAAGTTGTATTGCTCGATGAATTCCGTAAGTTGGGTGTTCATGGCCTTCTCCACTATTTTCGCGAGAAGCGGTAGGTTGGCTATAGGCCTGTAATTTTTCAGGTCGGTTTTATCGAGGCCGGGCTTTTTCAAGAGAGGTTTTAATAAGGTCTTTTTTAGTTGGGTGGGGAAAATGCCTGTACGGAACATTATATTGCATATTTGGGTTATAACTGGCGTCACCGTGTCCATAAATAGGCGAAGAGTGTTCAGAGGACAGGGGTCTAAATCCGATCCTGATTTAATGGTTTTGACAAAGTCCTGGATTTGATCTTCAGTGACTTCAGCAAAGCAGGATAAGTTATTGCTTGGGGAAGGGGTATTTATTTTTTCAATATTTTGATTATCGCCGAGATTGAATACTGAGAAAATGTCATTCACTTTATTGAAAAATTGAAAAAGTGTATCAGTGAGACCCCTGAGAAGGTTTCTATTTTCTACAAATGGCGCTTCAACGTGGACCTTATCAGAAGCGGCTATCTAAGGGAGTGGTCTTGACAGGAGACAGGAATCTACTGAGGAGGTCAGGACAGGAATCTACTGAGATTCTCTGCCTCTGCAGCCCAGTATGTTTTTGGTCATCCTGATTTTGATTCTCCAAATGTTTACCGCTCCTGACTGAAAACCTTTTTGGCGTGAGTATTCTAAAACAACTGTTAGGTCACTCAGAGCTTGGCAGTGAGAGGTTGGAGATTTTGTACTTGGTAAGATCATTTGATAGGACAATATGTATATCGAAATTAGCCAATATATGTAAATGTATGGAAATATATGAATTGCAATTTGTGTAGGCAGGTAATGAGGAGATTTATCTCTAACTTTTGAATAAATATGTTATGTTACTGCCCATCTTGTTTGATGAAATTATGAAAAGATGAGTAGTCTAGATTGCTGTTCCCTTATTTGATCTTTAAGGGGAACTAGATGTGGGTAGTTTTTGTTCTAAAATTCTCAGGCGATAACATCATTATTATTAGCTAGTCTGTGTAAATAAAATGACAGTTCCTATTAGAGCTGATGTTGCATAGTTTGGATTGTGAAAAGTAGAATGCAGGGAATAAGCCCATGTGATCCTTACCAAACATTTTTGAAGAAAATATTGTTTTATGGGAGTTTGTTTGTCACAACATGTTCTGCTGGAGAAAATGGAAATCCCTGTTAAATTAGAAGTTTGGGATTTTCCTGTATCACCTATAACATGAGAGCATGGTCCTAAGCGTACAATGTAGGTGCTTTTATTAAGAGAAATCATTTTAGAAGTGTCTGGTGTCCTGTGCAAGTAATATAAAATCTATGAGTAAAAGTGTAGAACATTTCCTTTTTTCTTGAGGGTCTTCAGATTAGGAATATACAGATATAAGGATTTGGAGTATGTCTGTATTGCTTTTCTCTTTTTCTCAGAATGTAGTAAATGAAAGCAGACTTCCTTGGCTGCTTGGGATTGGGTGATGTATTACTCTTCAAAACACCAAATTATACCTGGGAGTCAAAATAAATAGTTGTTCACCTTGGATCACAAAACTGATACCATACATATAACACCCGTGGGGGCACACCATGCAAACATTTAGGTGATACTAGCCGAGTTAGGGCTCAAGGGCGTATGGAAAAAATTCCCATCAGAAGCCACACTGTACTGCCCTATTTAACATCACTTGGGTTCTCCTCGCCCAGGAGACAAAACAAAACGGCCGGTCAGATGTTACTGTGACCGATTGTGGATGAAAAAACATGTGAGAGGGAAGTAATATATGATTTAAGTGTTTAAATGGCAACTGAGAAAAGCAGTGTGGAGTAAGGAGTGAAATAGTGAAGGGTTATAAAATTAGGTGAACTGGGTAGAAGCAAACAATTTATTAGTATCTCCCTGTCCCTAAGGCTAAAAGACAAGTGCAAATGCGGGTTTGAAATAATATCCGCAATCAATAGTGGTCAACATGTTTCTGCATATCAAGAAAAGAGTTTTCATGCATTCTTCAGGACCTGTTGTTTCAGAACTACTGCTTTTCGTGAAAAAGATTTAAAAAGAAAAAGAAGGATATCACCTGTAAATTCAGGTCATGTGCTCAACCACGTACTGTTATCGCACCGTACCAGTGAAATGGAATCCAGGAAGACAACAAGAACAAACAGAAAAACATGAATATATCACATTAATCAAGATAAACCTTTGCATCATTACGTTATAATCGCAAATACTTGGAAAAGAGGTTCCATTTAAAGCACTCACCCAAAGCTGGTGATTGAGACGCTTCACCCCACCTGGCTGCGGCTCAGGTATGAGGAGCACCGCTCTAAATTTGAGAGATTGAATTAAAAGAAAGGAGGCAATCAAGGCTCAGTAAAAACATCCATAGAGCTGTGAATGGATTCGTAGTGAACATTCGCTGCTTCTACCCATCCCACAAAATCAGATAGGGACCAGTATATTATAACTCTGTATCAAGAGAATGTATCTTGAACAAATTGCCTCTGGTGGTGAGGAGACAATCGTATACACTTTACAAAGCACTATTTCAGTAACTTGACAGGTAATCTTTCCTATTTGAACAGCAGAGTAATGACAACACCGTAAGACTCTCGCCCATTGCGTTCTAAGTGCCATCTATTGTGTTCGCGTTATGCTGTTTGAAGTGGTAAACTTGCACTGCGCCGTAGTGCGAGTACTATAGTTTGCATGCCCGGGACTTTGTTCAAATAACAGCGTAGCACAAGTTTACTATTTTTAACATCATAGTGCGAGTACTATAGTTTGCATGCCCGGGACCTCGTTCAAATGAGCTTGTCGATGACTTGGATTTTACTACCCCAAACGGCGCAGTGCAAGTTTACCACTTCAAACAGCATAACGCGAACACGATAGATGGCACTTAGAACGCAATGGGCGAGAGTCTTACGGTCTTGTCATTACTCTGCTGTTCAAATAGGAAAGATTACCTGTCAAGTTACTGAAATAGTGCTTTGTAAAGTGTATACGATTGTCTCCTCACCACCAGAGGCAATTTGTTCAAGATACATTCTCTTGATACAGAGTTATAATATACTGGTCCCTATCTGATTTTGTGGGATGGGTAGAAGCAGCGAATGTTCACCACGAATCCATTCACAGCTCTATGGATGTTTTTACTGAGCCTTGATTGCCTCCTTTCTTTTAATTCAATCTCTCAAATTTAGAGCGGTGCTCCTCATACCTGAGCCGCAGCCAGGTGGGGTGAAGCGCCTCAACAACCAGCTTTGGGTGAGTGCTTTGAATGGAACCTCTTTTCCAAGTATTTGCGATTATAACATAATGACGCAAAGGTTTATCTTGATTAATGTGATAAATTCATGTTTTCTGTTTGTTCTTGTTGTCTTCCTGGATTCCATTTCCCTGGTACGGTGCGATAACAGTACGTGGTTGAGCACATGACCTGAATTTACAGGTGATATCCTTCTTTTTTTAAAAATCTTTTTCACGAAAAGCAGTAGTTCTGAAACAACAGATCCTGAAGAATGCATGAAAACTCTTTTCTTGATATGCAGAAACATGTTGACCACTACTGATTGCGGATATTATTTCAAACCCGCATTTGCACTTGTCTTTTAGCCTTAGGGACTGGGAGATACTAATACATTGTTTGCTTCTACCCAGTTCACCTAATTTTATAACCCTTCACTATTTCACTCCTTACTCCACACTGCTTTTCTCAGTTGCCATTTAAACACTTAAATCATATATTACTTCCCTCTCACATGTTTTTTCATCCACAATCGGTCACGGTAACATCTGACCGGCCGTTTTGTTTTGTCTCCTGGGTGAGGAGAACCCAAGTGATGTTAAAGAGGGCAGTACAGTGTGGCTTCTGATGGGAATTTTTTCCATACGCCCTTGAGCCCTAACTCGGCTAGTATCACCTAAATGTTTGCATGGTGTGCCCCCAAGGGTGTTATATGTATGGTATCAGTTTTGTGATCCAAGGTGAACAACTATTTCTTTTGACTCCCAGGTATAATTTGGTGTTTTGATATACGGCTCGGGGCGTATACCTGGTTAGTCGTTAAACTTACCCTTAGACCCCCTTTTTCAAGTGTTGTTGTTTACGATGTATTACTCTTGTCAGTTCGCCAAAATGCACCTTTTATACTTGCCAATAGGTCCAGGCTTGTTTTTTTACTCTCACGTAGATAAATGAAGTGGTTCTTGGATGCGCTGCTAATATATGGGGCGTCCCAAGACTAGGAAGTATTCTGAGACTATCCTCTCTGTTGATAGACCGTTTCTGTGCCTTGTCTAAAGACCTTTTGTTCTGTCCACCAATAGATATTTTCTGCCTCACAAGCATTGCCAGAGGGGCCCGGACATCAGATCTAGCTCGCGGAGTCAACATCAGTCCAGCTTGAAGTAAAGGTGAAGGTAACCAGAACAGGCATTGCTGGCAACTAGGACCTCAGTGAATGCGGACGCCCTGGGATGAATTGTGTACCCCTACCACTGTCTTGGGCGAAAGACGGGCTCACAAATCAGAAAGGAGAAATCGTGGATCAAGTTTTTGATGCCCAGCTGAGAAAGTCACAGACCGACCAGAACGGCAAGGGGGCTGTGCTTGAGGTGACCCCTTTTGAAACAAGGGTTGCTTCAGAGATCCTAGCATCAGGCCTCTGAATCCTAGTCCCAAAGTGAATGCAAGTTTGCACCGTTTTTTTGCTGGTCAAGAGATACCTGGGCACACTGGATGCAATGTGTGGCCCCAACAAAGAGCAGTGCGCCAACAGAGCATTATAGGAGTTAGGGAAGGACTTGAGTTTAGGGTACAGGTGCTGTGTCTCTGGTGCCTGTTAGAGTGAAGTGAAGAAACCTGGTGCACTGCCTGAGACACTGGACAGAATCGCTGGGAGAATTTGCACTGGTCGGTGATTGCCCTATCCTGAAAGAAGAAACTTTTCCCTTGAAACTGGGCTGTGATTCATGAGTTGCGAGTTGTGTAGCTCCACCGTGGAAAGAAGAGCCTGCCAGTGAGGCTCAAACGGACACAGGAAGAAGACTCCCCTCTGGCTGGTTGTATAGCGGCTTCAATTTTCCAAGGACTTTTTCTTGTTAGCAATGAGAGTTTGCCCTTTTCTTGGATGCATTAAATATTTTAGCCCTCATAAAGGAAACACTGGAGAAGTCTATTGAAAATGTTTTTAATAGATATGTGCTGTTGGCTATTCTGAAGTTGAAATGGATGGTCACTGAAATGCATAGGAGCCCTGAAAATGTTTTTACTAGATCGTTCTAGGATTTGCTTAGAAATAGAAAATTGATAATTCTATTGGTGATAATAGTCATTACTCTCTCCTATATTCTGTATGTTATGATCCAATGCTTTGTTCCCTTTGTTCTCCTGCTTATACCTTATATGTACCCACTTAATGAAATGTTTAGAATGGAAAATGCCCACCTCGCATTGAATTAGGATATTGATAAATTTATAAAAATAAATGTGCAAATATTTTCTATGTTCCTACTGGATCATAGGATTGTCTTAAGCCCATGCTAAAAGGTCCATCTGTTAAAGATTGCAGGGATCTGTTAGCATGAGCTGAAAGCCATTTTGTACTTGGCAGCCATTTTAGTTAGCCATGTGCTTGCCATGTGCTGTTTCCCTCTTCCAGAGCCTTGCATATGCTCTGAGGGGCCTAGCTAGTAGAATGCACCTGCTCCTAGTAAAGAACTATCAGGCTATTCTTACTAATGTGCTCAGTTTGGAGTCTCCTCCCACTTTGTTGAGCAAGCAAATCTTGCATACACATATTAGACATTTTGCATGCTTACATGTGCCAGGACCTCCCCTTGGTTTTATGCTGACCAATGTAACCTAAGCATTTATAAGGCCCCTGTTTTCTGTACTCCTTGCAATGCCTCCTACAGTTCCTGAAGGTCCTGTGAGACGTAGTCTCCCTCATCTGAGGTTAATAAATATGTCTTATATATTACAGCTTCTGTGCCATCTCTTCTTTGTTGCTTTAAAAGGACCAGGTGTATCAGTAAGACACCCTGAGAACGTTTCTATTTTCTACAAAGCAATGTACATAAACTCGCAAATACCGATTTCTTAAAAAATCGCTAATTTGGAGTCGCAAATTAACACTGACTCAAAGCAGGGTAACTAGGTGCACTGCATATGAACAGCCTCAGAATGCATCTGCGTGAACACAATGGCGGTGGTCCTCTATGTCATTGCAAGGCAGATGCTGATGCAAACTGCAACACTGAGGACCTGGAGATGACAGGAACGGGTATACAGATTGTACATCACACTATTTCAACTGACAGAGGCAAAAATCCATGAGAGGTACAGGCTTCACCCCACTACCATCCTAGACCTGATAAGTGACCTGCACCCACTCCTGGAGCACCAGACACCAAGGGCGCACGTGATACCTCCACATGTACAGGTCCTCTGTTGCCTGCACCTACTAGCATACAGCAGTTATCGGCGTTAATAGCTGTGGCTGGTGGTGACTCACAGAGTTGCTTGTCACGCTTTTTCAACACATTCCTGGATGCCATGATGCAAAGAATGCACCACTACATCCAGTTCCCCAGCACACAGGCGGAACTGCATAAGACAAAGATGGACTTTTATCAGAAGGCCCAGTTCCCACATGTAATAGGACACATATACCAATCTGCCCCCCCTCTGCTACTCAGTACATCTACCGTAACTGCAAATCTACACTTTCAATCAACGTACTGGTCCTATGTGATGCGTCTCAAATCATTACCATCACTGTTGCTAAATTTCCTGGGAGGACGCATGATTCTACATCTTCAGGAACAGTGGGATCTACACCCGTCTTACTGGGGGTGAATTTGGAGAAGGATACTTGCTAGATAAATCTATGTGACACACCCTGATGTATACCTTTGATGTATCCATTGCTAACTGTGAATAATCTTTCTTCCTTTAACACTCAGGTGATAGTGCATATGCGGTGCATGCATTTATCCTGATTTCATACCTCAACCCATCTACCCCAAGTGAAAGGAGATTTAATATTGCCCATAAATCTATGTAGAATGTGGTGGAGCGTACGTTTGGACTCCTGAAAAGCAGGTTCCGCTGCCTCCACAAAAGTGGAGATGCACAGCAGTATCGGCATCTGATCTGCTGTAAAATAATAGCTACATGTGCCATGCTGCATAACCTGGCCAAAAAGAAGGGAACACCCGTGGAAATCACTGAATAAGAGGATGAGGGTGAGGATT
Source organism: Lissotriton vulgaris (assembly GCF_964263255.1). Lineage (NCBI taxonomy): Eukaryota > Metazoa > Chordata > Amphibia > Caudata > Salamandridae > Lissotriton > Lissotriton vulgaris. The sequence goes on from NC_141685.1 coordinate 1,647,528,753, forward strand.
GTCCACAGCCACAGCACAGAACTGCAGGTGTTGTAGCAGCACCAGATGGGAGACACAGACGGGCTGAGATCACACAAAACTATTTCTGAGTAAGTAATGAGGCGAGTAAATGCAATTGTGGTACAGTGTTTTATTGACCTTCAGTCAGGCAATAGGACAGCATACTGCTGCACCATGAAGGCCTCACAGTGTCTCAACAAACCCACCAAGGCATGGATTCTCCCCATGCAAATTCCCAACTCCCATCATTTGGTCAAATGGGTAACCTCACCCATATCCCAATGTCAGGTGATGCCTGATATTATTTTCTGCGCCCATGCGTGGCACTGCTGTGTTCACTAGGCACACTGTCCTCCCTAGAGGTCTGTACTGCGGCTGGTCTGTGCCTTTCGCCGTGCCTCCTGGACTCTTGTATTGGGGAGTGGTACTGCTGCGGCTTGTTGCCTCCTCAATTTCCCCCATCCCCCGATCGTGTGGCAGCGATTTGTGTGGTCTGTAGCACTTCCAAGGAACTTGTGACTGTGACCAAACCCCTTGCGATGTCACGGCTGTAGTTGGCAATCTCTAACTGCATGGACACCGAGCACTTGCTAAGGATAGAGGTGGCAGTGCATAGCTGGTTTGCCACCTTCGTTTAACCATCCATTCTCTGTCTGTTCCTGGGCCTTGCCCCACGTTCGTTATCCATCTTGCTGCACAACAGTCTAACAGCCTATGCCATGTCCGGCATGTCCTCAGCTACGGTGTTGTTAAGGCAGTATATGCCCTCTTTCATGTCCTGCATGTTTTTCTTAATGGCCACCATCTCGCGTTGCACTGACAGCATTGTTTTTCCTTGCAGCCGCTGCACCTTCAGCATCTCCCCCTTCAGACCTGCAAAAATACTGGACACCTCTCCCTGTGCATCTGGATTGTCTTCCCTTGGTCAGCGTCGTCGGGCACCTGTGTGGGCACGCTCCATGGGGGACTGTGTTCCTGGTGTCTGTTCAGCCTCCTCCTGCATGGACTGTTGGGCTCCCATGCTCTCCTCCTCTGAGCCCTCCATCTCCTGGAGGCTACCCATTGTAACTCCTGGCTCTTGGTGGTGGTGGTGGTGTGACCTCAGCAGGTGACAGGGCCTCCTCATCCTGGGTGTTGGGCACCCTGGGTGCCTCTTCTGTCTCCCCTTCTGCAGCCTGGCGCGCTGGGTCATCTGTGAATACAGAATGTCCATTTAGTCACTTGTCTAGCAGCATTAGCTATTCTATAAATGTCATGACTGCCAATCAAATTGACTGTCCCCTTGCTTATTTACTGATGTGTGTGACATGCATTTGGGTTCAGTGGACTAACTGTTATTCAATGTGTTAATTGGGACTGCATCTCCTATGATGCATTGCTGTGTTTTTGCAAATCGTGGACAGGAGTGGGAATCATACTGGGTCATTAGGGATTGGGGCTAGTGAGGGGGCACAGCATGCTGTGCATGCATCTTACCTTGTCTGTTGGCTCCTCTGGCAGAGCTGACCACATCTCCGATGTCAGTGACGCTCTCTGGCTGGAGGGGGGTGGACTCCACAAATTGTTCCAGGGGAGTTGGTACAGGCGCAGTAGCTGTCCCGCCACCTGTCTGGTAGGCTCTCCTTGGCACGTTTGCGAAGGTCATACCAGCGCTTCTTGAGTTCGCCTATCGAGCACTGGGTGACGCCGATGGCATTGATTTTTTCCTGGATCACAAGACAAATTTTTTATCTTTGATTCGGGAACGTGCAGGGATTTTTTGCCGAAGAGATGTTCATGATCCTTCACCACCTCCTCAATTAGCATCTCCAACTCCCTCTCACTAAACTTGTGCTTCCTCTTCCTCTCAAAGGCCTTCTTTCCCTTCACCTGTGTGTCCATGGTTGTTTTGGGTGTCTGCAAGGTGGTTGATGTGCAGATCCTGAGTATTTGGTTCTGCTCTCTGCCTCTCACACAGCTTCAGGCTCAGTGTAACAGCATGTATCAGCCCACTTCCTGGTTGTGAGGTCATCAGGATACACCGGATTGGCTGATTCACTAATTAGCGATTTTTTGAAATAGCAGATTCGCTAATACCAATTCGGTAATGCGAAATCGCTAATACCGATTCGGTAATGCAAAATCTGTATTTATTTTTAGCGATTTTTTTATCTACATTGGACTTTGCGAGTTCCTAATAGCGATTCGGTAAAAATCGCTATTAAGAACTGGCAATTTGGGTTTTACCGACATATGGCCCTATATGCTTAGAATTGTGTATGCTTCCAATTAAATTCAATATTATAGTAATATAATTCTTTACATAGATGTAAAGGTATGCAGTGAAAGCGCTGACAATAAATTATTCCTGGTGCTATAATAATTGTAATTCTGGAAAAATGAATCTGAATAATTTCACACTTTCCTTCCAGCTGGTGTCTTTGAAATCACTTTGGGTACCACCGGGCAGTGGCGGCTCCTCTGCTAAAGCAGAGAAGCGTCACCCCACTGCTGCAAAGCAGTGAAAGAGAGAAGAAATAAAATGATAACTTGAGGTTATCATTATATTTGTTCCTGCTGTGCAGCTTTGCGGGGCGAGTGTGGCTTCTCTGCTCTCAGAGAAGGGGAGGACTGGTTTGACCACTCCATGTGCACAAATACTGTTTTATTGGCCCCTTCGGGCTGGTTAAACAGTCATACGCACTTCGCATGTTCTACATGCAGGCTGCATTACAGCCTGCATGGAGAACATGCCCAGGCCCCCATTACCTGGCTGAGTGCAGATCCACAGCACTTATACCAATCACAACACTGTGACTGGCTTAGGGGAGGGAGCCTGGCTGCTTCCTGTTAAGGCCTGGAAAGACTGAGACAACGTGGGAGAGAGCGGGAGAGCAACAAGGAGGTATGCTTCTTTTTTGCTTTTTTTTAAGTGATCCCTGAAGAATAAAGACACGGTTCCAATAGAGATAGACCCAGCTGAAGTGATAAACTTAAACATGGCAAAGAACTAAATAATCTCAATTTCCAAAACTGAACAATAGCCTTCCTGAAGCTACATATCCAAAGTGTAAGAAAGGACTCAAAAATTGAATGACAAAGCAAATACTCTTTAAAGAATTGGGCTCACCCTAAGTGCTAGCCGACAACAGTTCAACTGGCTTAAGAAACGGTAAATTATGGTGCACACTTAGAGTAATGTTTTGTGCCTAGTAGGTGATGTTTCACTCTTCAAAAGCTTTTTTAATAGTTAATAACTCTTTCTCAGCAATATTTTAATGTATTTCTGCTGGATACAATTTATGGGGAAAAATCTATGTGGGGCTTTTTTGAAATAACACTACTCCCCCTGCCACCTGCCAAACCTCTGCCTCTAAAATGTAAGGCATAGCAGTATTTGGAGGTTGCAGGATAGCAGCAGACGTGCATTTCTCATTTTATTCTTGAAAAGCTTGCTTCTCTTCTGTCTTCCACTCACATTTTACCTCCTTATCTAATAACTTATCAATTGGTGCAATTGTTTCAGAAAAGTAATCTATAAATTGTCTTTAAAATGTTTGTGAAACCTTTGTACATCTGAGTAAGCTCTGAGCGCTTCAATTTAATCTTGTCTGGTCTATGAATCTTTCTAGTTGTAGTACTCGAGAGGTAAAAGGAAGTTACCATCGATTTCATATTACAATACCAGTGTCACAGATTGTCACAGAATAAGACCAGACTAGTAGGTGAAGTTAAATGGGTATATTACAAACTCAGAAACAAACTAATATAAATGAGTCTCAGAAGCATATTGTAGAAATATATAATCACCAAAATTAAATCTGAATCGTCTAATGAAATTCAATCTTAAAAGCATACAAGAAACTCAGTTGCTGCGATGCAAAAGATGTGGAAGTGTATCTGAAGATTAAACTGAGAATCCGACCCTCCTGTCTAGTCATTAGTAAATCTAAAGAACTAACTTAGTCTACTCTATATTAAAGTGGAGAAACCCTAATTAATCAGAAAAACAATGACAGATGTCAGTATAATGGAGACTCAAGTACAAGTGCCCCAAATCTAAAGAATCACGGGCTTTTAAAGCACGCTACTCACACGTGAGGATCTCAAGGCACAGGGGGGATGGTGCAGCTCTAAGTCTGCTGAAAAGCCATGTCTTGAGGCTCTTCCTGAAGGCTTGCAGGGTGGGGGAGCGTCTGATGTTGACTGGGAGCTTAATCCAGGCTTTGGCTGTGACGTAGGAGAATGCTCTTCCCCCAGCTAAGGTTGTGCCGATGCTGCCAGGGCAAGGTCAGCAGAGTGGAGGTTTCTTTTGGGTGCGTGGAAAGACACTCTTTTGTTGAGGTATTTGGATCCGATGTTGTGGAGGGATTTGTAGGCGTGGGTGAGTAGCTTGATAGCTACTCTCTTCTCGACAGAGAGCCAGTGGAGGTCTTGCAGGTGTTGGGTCATGTGCTCATGTCGTGGGGTTTCCAAGGAGGAGTCTGGCTGGGGTGGTATTGATGGTCTGGAGTTTCTGTAGCAGGGATTTGTTGATTCCCACGTAGAGGGCATCTCCGTAGTCCAGTCTGCCGGTAATGAGTGCATGGGTGACGGTCTTTCTGGCTTCGGGTAGGATCCACTTGAAGGTTATGTGGAGGACACAGAGGGAGTTGAAACAGGTGGAGGCAACAACACTGATCTGGCTTGTCATGGTGAGGGAGGAGTCTAGAAAGGTTCCTGGCATGGTCTATTGGGGTGGGTTTCCGAGGGCGGAGGGTCACTAGGAGCTGTCCCACAAAGTGGGGGAGGGTCCAAGGACGAGGACCTCTGTCTCCTCTGAGTTCAAGTTTAGGTAACTGTTGCTTATCCAGGCTGCAACGTCTTTCATTCCTTCTTGGAAGCTGAGTCTGATGTCTTTGGAGTTTTTCGTGAGAGAGAGGCTGAGCTGGGCGTCGTCAGCGTAGGATACTATGCTGAGCCCATGCTGTCTGATGATGGTGGCGAGGGGGGCCATGTAAATGTTGAAGAGCGAGGGGCTGAGCGATGATCCTTGGCAACTCCGCAGTTGATCTCTGTGGGTTCAGAGAGGAAGGGTGGGAGTCTGATCCTTTGGGTTCTGCCAGTGGGAAAGGAGCAGATCCAGTTGAGGGCGGATTCTCGTATGCCAGTGTTGTGGATTCTGACTGCAAGAGTGCAATGGGAGACGTTGTCTAAGGAAGTGGTGAGGTCTAGCAGGATGAGGGTCACGGTGTCCCCCCTGGTCAAGTAGCAGATGCAGATGTCGTCTATGGCAGCAAGAAGGGGGGTCTCAGTGCTGTGGTTACTGCAGAATCCAGACTGGGAGGAGTGGAGGATGGCCTTCTCTTCGATGAAGGTGGTCAGTTGTGCAGTGACAAATTTCTCTGTGACTTTGGCTGCAAAGGGAAAAAGAGAGATGGGCCGGTAGTTTTTCAGGTCCGTCAGGTCAGCGGAGGGATTCTTGAGAAGGGGCTTGACCTCAGCCCATTTCCAGTTGTCAGGGAAGATGCTGGATTCAAAGGAGGCATTGATGGTGTGGCGTAGATTGCGTGCAAGGGTGGTGGCGGCTCTGTGGAATTTGTGAGGTAGGCAGGGGTTCGTGGGGGCTCCTCAGTGGGTGCTCTTCATGTTCGTGGTGGTGTCTTCAATGGTGACTGGTGCCCATGTGGTGATGGTGTGCTGGTTGTCATTACTGGAGGGGAGGGTGGTTTTTGGAGTCTGTTCGCTGAAGTTGTCTTATAGGGCCTTGATTTTCAGGGCGAAGTAGGAGTCAAGCTTGTTGTAGAGGTCCTGGGATGGTGTGTTGTCTGTTGCTTCACTGTGGGGGTTTGGCGAACTGTTGGATGATGTTGAAGAGCTCCTTTGAGTTGCTGGCATTGGTGAGGATTTTGTTCCTAAAGAAGGTCCTCTTGGTGTATCTTATGAGTTGGTGGTATTCTGTCATGGCATGCTTGGAGGTGGACTGGTCTTCTGTAGTTTTGCTGTGTCTCCATCGTATCTCGAGCCATCTGAAAGAGCGTTTGACTTCTTGGAGGTGGGTGGTGAACCAAGCAGCTTTCAGAAGGCATTATCTGTTGGGGAGGCAGAGGTGACGAGCTTGTCTGTGCAGTTGGTGATCCAGCATTGTAGTGAAGGACTGGGTTCCTTAAGACCCAGCGGTGTCAGGGGACAACACCTGAAACCTTTGTGGGTAACCTGCTCCGGCGTACAAATGACAGAGACACGGGACACTTCCTTCGGCGTCAAAGATTCAAGGTTTATTTGCTGCAGGGAAACACAGAAATCACGGAAGTACAACAAGAGTAGTTCGGGGAGACTGCTTCAAATTGGTTCTGTGGGTCGCTCCTTTTATACACGATTCTCCCATAGGTTTGCATAGCAGACAAAGGTTTACAACCCGGTTCCCACAATTATCCCCGAGAGGGGTCGCTTTGGTCACTTTGATACATACAAGGTCCGGAACATAAGTGTGGAAACATTTGGCGGTTCCCAACTGTAAAAACCCATCTTCCCACCATTAGTACATTCCAATCAGCAGTAAAACAGATCGAAGAAGGAACAAGAACAGGTGTGGAGGAAGATGGAAACAGTGGGGAGATTGGAAAGGGTGTAAAAGGGGAGGTACCAGGAAACACGAGCTACAGGCATCAAAGGGACGTGCCTAATGAGATGCACGGCTGAGACAATACACCGGCACGGCGAGATGAGCCTCGAGCGGAGCCATCTGCCTTACAGTATCATCCCCCTCGTCATAGAGACACTTACAAAGGACATGTGTCTTCCGCAAATATCTTGGGAGTCCCAGGGTCGCGAAGCGGACAACGTCCGTTCGCTGGCTACTTGAGGGCAAGAGACAAAATGGATGCCGTATCTAAGATGGAACCCGTGGGTACAGATGAAAAACCCACGTAGCAAACGAACGGTTTAAGTTAGCACAGCGAAACTGCGCACACTTACTAAACTCGTCATTTGCGGTTCGTAGATACCAGACTCGACCATATTCGTGCGAGTCGAAAACACCACTTACAATTGTCACGGAACCTCAGACGCTCCTTTTGCCCTCATGTAGGCAAGCACTAGTCGGAATCATACTCGATATTCATCAGACCATCTAGATGTTGCTGTAGCATCGCTCTGTCCAACCGAGTTCCATTGGTGACAGGCGGCTGTCTCATACACGTTGTAGCACAGAGGCCACATAAGGCAGGACCGCACTGCACACAAAGGCAACACGTGAACAGGAACGCCACAACAACTCCGATGATCATCAGAATCTTCCAACCCCAAGTCGACATCAGGCCCCAAAACCACCCAAGCAGCGTCCAATCCCCTACATCCACGTGTATGGATTCAGAGATCTTATGCAACTTTGAGATGGCTTGATAGACGGTCGGAGCGTTATCAGGAATGAAAATACAGCAGCTCGAATGGATCACCTTACATACCCCACCTCGATCTGCTAAGATCACGTCTAAAACCATTCGGTTTTGTAACGTCATAAGTCTATCCGCCTGAAGTTCTGTGGTGATATTACCAAGGGCACTGGCAGTAATATTAGCTGTCGATTCTACCACTCGAGTCAACTGTCTCAGGTTCCTACTATTAACCATAGGTCCCCAAAACGGGAGGAAACCCTTGAAAAAGTCTCGAGCCTCTTGACCGGCAGTATCCTCTTCGCTAATTACGCCTCTCACAACTCTAGTCTTGTGATAATCAGCATCTACAGTGAACGTCGGAGGCAACAAGTTTGCGATAAAACATGAGCCCATGAAGTCAGAGGGCAACCATGCATACGCACGATCATGACAGACAAAGTAGGTACCCTTGGCAGCCAGAAACACAGGGGAAGAGATCATCGGCAGCATGTAATTTTCAGTGCAAGCACTCTCTCCAAGTCGGGCTTTCGATCTTCGGCCACGACCCATGAGACAAAAATTACCAATGTGGGGTACGACCCATATCGGAGGCGAGCTTTTAAGCTGTTTATCACTCGTGAGCACACTATACTCAACCTTACTCAGGACCCTATAGGCTTGTACCTCTTCCACTGGAATGAGCGACGGCTCATAGATATCTCTATCTAAGTCTTCTATCGCTATAGACAGAGGCTTGTTATACGAACCAGGGCCAAAGTAGGGAGAACGTGGCTCTCGATTGGGGTAAGAATCTAGTGCGCTTCGGAACATTGTTTGAAATGCTCGAGCCGACCCTTGGGAACTATACGGTAACACCAGATATGGAATTCCCTTATCCGTAGTATGTGGCATCAACCCACACACCCACCAATTAGTAGTGTTAACCACTAACTGGTGCTGGTGAAGGAGCTGAATAAAGGAATTGTTGCGGAATTCTGCACGTCTAGCCTGCTCGTGTTCGGGTAAGATGTGAAAAGAATGGGGAGATGCAACAGTGGTAAGTTTAGGATTAGGGGTAGGAGTAGGTATGGCAGGAGATAAGAAACAAGACATCATATAATACACCCCTCCCGCCAATAATGCAGAAACAGTCAAAAGCAATACGAAAATTTGAAACATAAAACATTTGGTACGACTTAGTTGCTGCAACTTGAACCTTTGCGCCTGAGCTTCTTCCAAGTCCATCAGCTTCGAAAATGCCATTCCCTACGACCGTCCGCAACGTTTCTTGACGCACTTCGTTCTGTGTAGCAGTAGTCAATCCCTAGGAGTTCCCAGGAACCGACGGTCTTTAACCTAGTGTCAAGACCTACTAACCAGAAGGAAGTACACGCGCGGCCCTACGGCCTTTATTCACAATTATGTGTATGCAAAGTGTCACTCAGCTGTGGAAGCAAAAATATGAGGAACGAAACTCAATGTATACATACAAAAATAATTACAATGATACGAGTGTTCAAACTGATCGTGTGAAAACGGGATAATGCAGTTGTCAAGGGACAAAACAGGATCTTTTATTAGTCTTTAGTGCTGGATCGCAAAAAGTATCGAGTTTTCCCAGGACGTGTCTGTTCGTCAAACAAAGGATCCGTTGAAGAGACAGCGTCCTGTTGATCAGTTGAATGTTCTGGTCTTGAGTCTTTTGATGGTAAATGTTCAACAGTGTCTTTCTGCTGCACTAAGAATTCTTCGACAGGTTGTGCGTCGCTGAAAGGTACAAACGCCGGCAATCCTTTGGTTTCAGTTGATGCAATGCCTCTCCTCACCCACGAGTCTGCCGGCAACGGAATAGGGACTTTTTTCGTGTGGGTGGCATGCACCCAGTTTTTCCGCCCCTCGAGACGAACAGCAGTTCTCGTGGCAAGGAGGACCTGGTAGGGTCCAGTGAATCTTGGCTCCAGATTTTTCTTGCGCGTAAAATTGCGCGTCACCACCCAATCTCTGGGCTGGAGCTGGTGGCCTGGACCCTCCGTCTGCGTCGGCAATGCTTCGTAAACCTGTTGGTGAATTAACCTCAGTTTAGCAGTCAAGTCATGAAGATAATCAATCAACATTGGATACTCAAGATCACAGAACATACCCGGTCTAGGGACCCCCCAAACATTTGCAGGACGACCGAACACTATTTCATAGGGGCTGAGCCCTACTCGGGAGTGTACAGTTGCCCTTGTTGACAGTAATGCTAAGGGTAAAGCGTCAGGCCACGAGAGACCAGTCGTAGCCTGAATCTTCGCCAGCTTCAGTTTAAGGGTGCCATTGTACCCTTCAACCAAACCAGCTGACTGGGGATGATTGGCGCTATGGAATTTCTGATTAATTCCAAGGCCCTTACACACACTCTTCATCACACTCCCCACAAACTCACTTCCGTTATCCGACCATACAATCCGAGGCATTCCATACCGAGGAAAGTATTCCTTCAGTAGGATTTTCGCAGTTGACAAAGCAGTGTTGTCCTTAAGAGGGTAGGCTTCGATCCATCGGGAGAACGCGCAAACCACAACTAAAACGTATTTCAGGTTATTGCATCGCTCCATATGGATGAAGTCTAATTGGATCACCTCAAAGGGACATGAAGGGGGAGCAAAACTACCAGGAGGAGTTGGGGTTCCCTTACCAGGATTGTACAACATACATACCATACAATTCTTAACCAAGCGTTCAGCACATTTCGTGATACCATCATTCTTCCACACAGGAGACAACAACTTACAAATACCTTTCACGCTAATATGTGCTAACCCATGCGCCATTGTCACAACGGCCAGCACATACGCATCCGGCAACATCCATCTTTTCTGTTCCGACAAATCAATCCAACAACCATTCGCATCCAACTTTCCCGTACTTTCTTTCCACTTCGTCTTTTCAGTCTCAGTGGCCTCATTCTGAATTGCTTTCACACTCTCGATAGTGTCCTCACACATACTCGACTCTGTAGGCCACCTAACCAAACTCGTCACATACATTCGAGTGCTAAGGTTTCGGGCAGTCTCCTTAGCAGTTTCATCCGCAAACGCATTACCACGACCAACATCATCCGTCACCTTACGATGCGCACTACATTTAACAATCGCTACCTGCTTAGGCAACAAAAGTGCATCCAAAAGATCATTCACAAGCTGGCCATGCTGAATCTTCGTACCATGCGATGTCATGAAACCTCTCTCTCTCCACAGCCGTCCAAAACTATGCGCGACACCAAAAGCATATTGGCTGTCGGTAAACACATTCACACGTTTCCCTTTCGCTAACACGCACGTTCTAGTGAGAGCGATCAGTTCTGCAGCTTGGGCAGAATTCTGATTTAATCTTGCAGCTTCAACAACAGTATTCAGCGTTACAACAGCATACGCAGTAGTCACATCACCATTTGGCAGTTTAAAACATGAACCATCCACATACAAGGTCCCATCGGGATCTTCCAAAGGTGTGTTTTTAAGGTCCACTCGACCTTTTGTTTCCTCCTCTGTCCTCAAATAACAGTCGTGTTCTGTTATTTCGTCTGACTCTGAGCTAATTGGTAACAAAGTCGCCGGATTCAGAACATTGCAACGTTTTATCTGAATATGACTTGCCAGCAACGTCAGCTCATACCCAGACAATCTCGCACTCCTCAAGTGCTGAGTTTTCGTACAATTTAAAAGAGTGTCGACTGCATGCGGAACCATCACCGTAAGCATATTATCCATGACCAATCCTGCTGATTATCGGATGGACACCGCCGCTGCCGATGTTGCTCTCAAACAACTCGGCAATGCTCTAGCTACCGGGTCCAAGGTCGAGGAAAAATATGCACATGGACGTTGCTTACCGCCAAGAGGTTGCGTTAAGACGCTCAAAGCACAACCTTCCCTCTCGTGAACATATAGTGTAAACGGCTTACTGTAGTCAGGAGTACCTAACACAGGAGCCGAACACAATGAATTACGTAAATCAGAAAAACTTTTCTGACATTCTTCCGTCCATGGTAAAGGAGTTGAAACATCCTTGCACGTGAGAGCTACCAATGGTTTCGCTAGCAATGAAAAGTTTGGAATCCATTGCCTGCAGTACGACGTGATACCTAGAAAGGCACGCACATCTCTTTGGGTTGTTGGCACAGCCATTCGCGCAATTGCTGCAATTCTCTCTGGGGTCAACCGCCTTCCCTCCTTTGACAATAAGTGACCTAGATAGGTTACTTCTTGACAACAATATTGGAGTTTAGAAGGTGACACCTTGTGATTTAACTCGCAGAGATGTTGCAGCAGCGATACCGTAGCAATTTTGCAAATATCCTGAGTATCTGCAGCTACCAATAAGTCGTCGACGTATTGGATTAAGGCCGCACCAGCCGGCAATGAAAACGCATCCAGTTGACCCTTCAAGGCTTGACTGTAAATCGATGGACTCTCACAGTAGCCCTGAGGAGCGCGTTTGAACCGGAAGCTGCGTCCACCAAGAGAGAAACCGAAGAGGTCTCTGCTCTCCTCTGCAATGGGAATGCTGAAGAACGCATTCTTCAAATCAATCACCGAAAACCAAGATGCAGAAGCTGGAATCAGAGTCAGTAGTGCCGTGATGTCAGGCACAACGGGGAACTGAGGAATCACAATTTTATTTACCTCCCGTAAATCGATAACAAAACGATAAACAGGTGGTTTCGAAGGATCAGTACGTTTAAGAATGGGCAGTACAGGGCTGTTGCACACGTTTCCCCGCGTTTCCCCAATAACGTCTTTCTCAATCAAATCATAGATGATCGCTAACAATGCTCGTTCACCATTAAGAGAGATACGATACTGGGGAATACGTGGCAATCGCACATTAGATTTCAACTGAACAACATAAGGGGAGATATCGAGCAGGCCCACCTCATTGGGACCTGTTGCCCACAAAGATGCAGGAAGAGAACTCAATTCCGGTGGAAGCTTATCGAGAGACAAGTACATAGGAGAGACAACCCTCTCTCCTAACGTAAGCTTTACACCCGCAGGAGAACAATACAGAGTTGCATACAAACGTTTAAGCAAATCCAGTCCCAAAAGATTTTCACCACAACCCGTGGTCAAAATCAACGGAGCTTCTAGCTCACGAGGCCCAATTGTAAGGGGCAAAGGGCGCGAAACTGGATTGCTAACGGGGGCGCCAGAGAATCCAACGGAAACATTGGTTAAGCCAGACAAAGGTGCGCCAGGGAGTTTCGAATGCTTTATGGAACTTTTCGCTGCACCAGTGTCCAACAGAAAAGGCTCAACGACGCCCGATGTAGCAACTGCGACGTAAGGCCCTCTCTGATCAACCGGAACTGATACCACTCCCTCTCCTTGTCTTTGGCTGTCCTAGTAATTACTGTCGTCAGTTCCCTGATCGACGTAATAATCATCTACATTGTACTGCGCAGATCGTCCTTGCGACGATCCACGTTGATCAAAACAATTATCGGAATTTGATGAGTTATCTGAACGGTCATTCTGAGCACCACGACCTCTACCGCGTGATGTCTGCTGTGAACCACCATGACCTCCTCTAGATGAATTACCACTATTACGATCGTTTAATACAGGACAATTGAATTTGATATGACCCTCTTGTCTACAATAGGCACATTGGTTGTACCCTAACGAAGATCTTTGGGAGGAGGAGTCATTTCGAGATTGTGATCGGTTCGATTGCGACTGCGATCTATTTTGTTGCGGAGCATTCTGATTCGAACGTGGAGGATACGCTTGCTGTAACAACACCTTAGTTTTAAGCTCTTTCGTCTTTTTATCAGCACGGTCGTTCTCTTCTTTCTCTCTATTCTCATAATATTGTGCTGTGGCCAATATCTGAGCTGAAGTAGAAACGGCCCACGCACTTTCTGAATTTTTTAATTTATTGCTCAAATCGGGCAATAAGTTTGAAACAAATTTGTCCACGAACAACCGTTGACCACCCTCAGTGCTCATATCCTGACCACTATGGTCGATGAATGCCTCCTCGAACCTCGTAAAGAAGTCGGAGACACTCTCGTCCTTCTTCTGTCTACAAGCTGACAATTTGTCCCAATTCACCCTCATAGCTGGCATAAGAGTTTTCATTAACGTGATTATTCTCTGAGGAAGAGCAGCAATCAACTGCTCGGGTTTAGCACCACCAGTTTGTCGACCATCCGCTGCTACAATGGCAGCCCAATCACCACCTAATTCGTTTGCGTGATTTTCCTGACGAATCTTAGCCCACACCGGTTGCGGTACAACATTGCCAAACAGCATGTCAATATCAGCAAGATTCATTACCGTAGCGTCTACGAGTTGCGATAATTCCTTGTAATACCCTGCAGGGTTTTTGCGAGGGTCAGGCAAAGATTGCTTTACCTGTAACACTTCTGATCGTTTCCATGGGAGATGTATCCACACTCTCTGAAAGAACGGCAAGATCGGAGGTTGAGCTGCAGGATTACCTGGCATCCACACTGGTGGAACTTCTCGCATAGGAAACTGACCAGACTCATCTGGCTGTCTTTCAACATCTTCAACAAACAAGGCTTGAGGTATAGGAGTGGGACGAAAAGATAGCAACCGCTCAACAGCACGTCGAACGTTGGTATCCACTATCAGTCCAGTCGAGAACTGAAGCTGTAGATCAGACAAAGCGGTCAGCACCTCGTCAGGTGCGTCGGCAGATATCTGATCACGAAGGACCTTACACATTTCTTCAAACACGAATCTTTGGGTTGGTATATTAAATTGACAAAACGTATCGAGTACGACACGTGGTGGGTTTCTAAGGGGATGTGTCATCCAACCCATCGCCATATTATATAGTGAAGCGCGTTCCCTGTTACCAGGAAGCTGACTACGTCTCTGAGGACCATCTGAACCAGCGGACCCAAGAACGGGTCCGAGGGAATGAAAGAAGCTAGCCGCAAGAGGAGAAGTACGACTACGAGTAGAGGGAGAGGTATAGGACTAACAAGTGAAGGAGTAGAGACAGAAGCAACAGCAGGAGTTGACAGAGCAGGAGCAGTAGCGGGAGCAGGAGTATGTGGAAGCGGAGGAGCAGTAGGGATAGCAACAGGCAAAGGAGCAGGAACAGTCGGAAGAACGGGTGCAGGTTGAGGAACAGGCGGAGGAAGAATAGGTGGAAGAATAGGTACAGGGGGGACCACAGGAGCTGCGGTACCCTGTACATACGGAGGTGGCGACTTCATAAGATAGGACATTAAAGGATCCTCAACTGCTTCTTCCTTCTTTTCCGATTCCGTAGGCAAAGCAGGATAGCATTTATCTATAGTCATGCGCTGTAATCTATCAAACACTTCCTTTTCCTTAACCTCCTTATCACGCTGAAATTGCTCTGCTTTCTTTACAATGGTAGCAACACCATCTCTCTGATTTCGTTTTGTCTGTCTGATTTCTTTCTGTCGGGCTTCTTTACGCCACAACCGAAAGGCATCAAACATGGCCGGCCTTGACTTTTTCTCGAACAATTTAGCCTCTAGGTTATCTAAGATCGGGGTCTCAAAGCTACCATGAGGTGGCCAACTAAGGACACCGTCCTTCCTAGTATAGCGAATCCAATGATCATTAAAAGTAATCGGGCCTAGCCCATGTTTACTGTACAGTTCATAAGTCGGAGTTCCAACCGGAGGTATCGGACACGAGTCCTCCAGTCGGGAATCCGCACCACAACGTCTGAAACAACTAAACAAAGTACTACGACCAGGCATCTTGCACACTAGCCGAGTTTCACAAACTTCAAGGGTTACGGGATTTACCAAGTCCCAGCAAAAAGCGAAAACCCTCGGTTTTTGGCGGCTGCAGTCGTCAAACAACACAACAAAGTACCAAGAACTACAAATGCAATGGAACCATGCAACCACTAAGCAACCACAACCAAGAACTCTGGGAGCGACCCACAAATACTTAACTCAAAGATCGATGGCGTCACCAGGAAGGCCCGTCAGTCGTCTCGCTCTACCAAAGTCTACGCCAGGCACCAAAACAGGTCTACAGTCAGGGCAGCAGTCCGTCGCAGCCGTCAGGAGGCGGGAATCTTCGCGGGAAAAGTCTTCGGGCCACTTGTTTCGACAACAGGATCGATGAAGCGGAGTGCACTTTCCCTCGGAGATTTCACACGAAGTTCCTCACGATCGTCGGGCTTGGACCGGTACCACTGATGCAGCCCCACGTTGGGCGCCAACTGAAGGACTGGGTTCCTTAAGACCCAGCGGTGTCAGGGGACAACACCTGAAACCTTCGTGGGTAACCTGCTCCGGCGTACGAATGACAGAGACACGGGACACTTCCTTCGGCGTCAAAGATTCAAGGTTTATTTGCTGCAGGGAAACACAGAAATCACGGAAGTATAACAAGTGTAGTTCGGGGAGACTGCTTCAAATTGGTTCTGTGGGTCGCTCCTTTTATACACGATTCTCCCATAGGTTTGCATAGCAGACAAAGGTTTACAACCCGGTTCCCACAATTATCCCCGAGAGGGGTCGCTTTGGTCACTTTGATACATTCAAGGTCCGGAACATAAGTGCGGAAACATTTGGCGGTTCCCAACTGTAAAAACCCATCTTCCCACCATTAGTACATTCCAATCAGCAGTAAAACAGATCGAAGAAGGAACAAGAACAGGTGTGGAGGAAGATGGAAACAGTGGGGAGATTGGAAAGGGTGTAAAAGGGGAGGTACCAGGAAACACGAGCTACAGGCATCAAAGGGACGTGCCTAATGAGATGCACGGCTGAGACAATACACCGGCACGGCGAGATGAGCCTCGAGCGGAGCCATCTGCCTTACAGTATCATCCCCCTCGTCATAAAGACACTTACAAAGGACATGTGTCTTCCGCAAATATCTTGGGAGTCCCAGGGTCGCGAAGCGGACAACGTCCGTTCGCTGGCTACTTGAGGGCAAGAGACAAAATGGATGCCGTATCTAAGATGGAACCCGTGGGTACAGATGAAAAACCCACGTAGCAAACGAACGGTTTAAGTTAGCACAGCGAAACTGCGCACACTTACTAAACTCGTCATTTGCGGTTCGTAGATACCAGACTCGACCATATTCGTGCGAGTCGAAAACACCACTTACAATTGTCACGGAACCTCAGTAGTTCCATGGCTGCAGCATTGGTGTCGGTCGTGGCGGAGTGGGGGTCGTGGGCGAGGGTAGAGTTGAGGTGCATCTCTGTGACCTTGCTCCAGTTCCTTCGTGGCAGGTGAGGGGCAGGCTTGTGTGCAGTGGTGGTGCTGAAAGAGATGTGTATGCAGTGGTCTTCTGCCCAGTGGGGCTGCGAGGTGTGGCTGAAGTGGATTGTCCCAAAGTGCCCGTAGACAAAATTTTTATGGAGGTTGAGACAGATATTATGCTTCCTTATAGTTCTCCATTCCCCTCCTTACAGCCTACATCTGGCGCCGATGATCCTGGGCTTGAGCGCAGTCCCAAGGCAGCCGTAAGGAACAACAAGCCCCTGCAGATTGATGATATGAGTGGAATAGTAACATCGCAGGAAGATAACGAGGAAGACAAGGGCCCTTTAAGAAAAGACTGGGAAGTGAACACCAGAAGAGACTTAAGCCTTGAATGCCGTCGGGAGTTGTTGTTGAAAACCGAAGCAACGCCAAGTGAAGCAGTGACAACAGTCTACCTCGTCACAGGAGCCGAAGGCAAGAGGTCTGTGAAAGAACAATAAGTGTCCCACCGTGTCACAGCAGGGACGTGGCTCTCGCAGGTGCATGGCCACTTACGGAGAATATTTAAGTAACAGAAGGGAAGCCAGACACAAAAGGTCTGCGCTGGGGAAAACGGGAGGGGAACTAAATGAAATTTACTGGTGTTGGTTTTGCTTTTGGGTGAAAAAAATATACCTCTTCAATCCCTACCCTGAGGTTGATTGAGAAGAGAACAAACCACTGATTCAAGCCACGTTTTTGCTTTTCCGAGGAGCTGCCACGGTGAGGCAGGTACTAAAGTTGTCCCGAAGAACAGAAAGGCCTTGTGGGTGGGGGTGGTGATGAGCTGCTTCAGTCCGAGGCTGGTGAGGTTGTCCAGGAGGGCGGTGGACTCCGGGTTGCTGTGGTTTTTGAGGTAGAAGTTCAGGACTCTGATGAGTTTGTAGTCCATGTAGGAGATGGAGTGGGGTGCGATGAGGTTGGCAATGGTGGTGATGAAAGGAGCGTAGGCCCAGGGGCACTGTAGGTTAGAGTGCCATGCAGTGTTGTTCTGGGACTGGTCTTGATCTTGGAGTGGAGATGTTCGGTGTTGGAGAGGGTGTTGCTCCTGCTGAAGATGGAGAAGCAGAGGAAGCTCTTGTGTGCAATGGCGAGTCCTCCTACTGTGTAGTGGGGGCTGTCTTTTCTCTGGATCTTGTAGCTATGGGAAATGGCGGTGGTGATGTCAGGGTGGAGTCAGCATTTGTCCAGGTTTCCATGAAGTAGGCGATGTCTGGCGAGAGGGTGTCGAGGAGTTCCCAGATCCCTACGGCATGTTTGTGCAGGGAGTGCACGTTAAGGAAGACGCATTTCAGGGCTTCTTTGGTGCTAGCTTCCGGCATGGGTGCGGAGGTCGGCGTGCCGTGGATGGTGAAGGAATGTCAGCAGTGTCGGCAGGAGAATTTGCCATGGGTGGTGTTCAGTGTCAACAGCTGGCATTTGTTGTTTCTATCGGGGCTGAGTGCCAGAAGGGAAGCTGGGTTGTAGCGGTGGAAAGTCGGAGATCCAGGGTCCCTTGCCCTGGTCGTAGTCGGGTCGCAGACGGATGCAGATGGGCTTGCCATTGACGTGCCTTTGGCGTGCCATTGGCGCGGCCGCACAGCTGCCACCATTAAGTGGAGAATGGGGAGGGAATCGCACCTGGGAGGCAGGAGCGGGAAATCATCAAGGGGTAGGGGCCACTGGGGCAGCAGAGACAGAACCGAACAGAAAATGGGCACAATACACCACAGACAGCAGTGGAAACAGCAGAAGAGCAAGGATCTCCCACTGGACCACCAAGGATGAGGCACAGGGAGGAGCCTGCAGGTGGAGGAGGGCCTCAAACTCATAGTTGTGTAGAGCACAGCACGGGCAGCAGCACTTACCAGTGGAGCTGCTGGGGGAGAGAGCAGATTCCTGACCAAGCAGTCAGAGGTACTGCAATGTGTAACATGAAGCCACATACTGAGAGGTATCGCAAAGAAGTCTACACCTCATGAAGACCTAAAGGTATCTGCTCCTGTTAGACCTGGCATTATTGGCATGGGATTCCCCTGTATTTTTGCCTTTGCCTCCTGTTATTCTGCTGTGGGTTGGGCTTTGTTTTTGCTGGCTAGATTCTTTGGGCCTTTTGCCACTGCTGTTCAGTGCCAAAGTGGAAGTGCTCCCTGTAAAATGTTATTATGGATGTGTGATTTCATTATTGGCATATTTGATTTATTAGTCTGTCCCTAGTACAGTGCACTGTGTGTGCCCAGGACCTTTAAATCAAATGCTGCTAGTGGGCCTGCAGCACTGATTGTGCCACCCACATAAGCAGCCTGTAAATGTAAGTTAGACCTGCCACTACAGTGTCTGTGCGCAGTTGTGACTGCCATGTCGACGTGGCAAGTGCAACCACTTGCCATTCCCTAACCTTCACTTTTCTTACATACGAGTCACCCCTAAGGCAGGACCAAGGTACCCCTGTGGGCAGGGTGCAGTGTTTGTGAAGGGTAGGGCATGCACTGATGTGTGTGGCTTGTCCTAAAATGCTGCCAATTTCTTTTTTCACCATTGATAGGCTATCTGTCCCATCAGATAGAATGGGGAGTTGCTTTATTACATCTTATAAGCATAACTGCCCCTAGGAACAATATAGGAAATGGGAGTTTATATGCCCTAACTCAAAATATAAAGAGGCAACTTTTAGTGAAGGTAATTTTTACATTCTGCATTTGAAAATTCCACTTTTAGAAAGAAGGTGTTTTCTTGCTTAGCCATCCAGTTTGCCCCTGCTAGGTTTGTGTATGGACTGTCTGGCTTTGGAGTGACAGGGACTGGGGATGTGCATTCTGTTCAGACAGCCAC
The DNA here is from genome assembly GCF_964263255.1 of Lissotriton vulgaris. Classification (NCBI taxonomy): domain Eukaryota; kingdom Metazoa; phylum Chordata; class Amphibia; order Caudata; family Salamandridae; genus Lissotriton; species Lissotriton vulgaris. The sequence continues at coordinate 1,647,548,166 of NC_141685.1, forward strand.
TTGGGGGGTTAGGTGTGCCCTGCCTTTCTAGGGTGAGTCAGGACTGAGCCGAATAGACCTGGGCTGCATTCAGAGTAGGGGGAAGAGATTTCTTTCATACCTGAATGGGCCTGGTATGCCTTGGACAATGCTGTCTCCACCTCCTGCCAGGAAGCTGCACCGGAGAGGACAGAGCTTGTTCTGGCGGGGTAAAGACACTCTCTGCCTCCCGAGAACAAAGGATTTTGTGCTATAAAGAGTGGGGCCCAGACCCCAGACCTTTAGATTACTTTTGGAATTCAAGAGGCACCTTTGCCAAGGAGAAGAGCTGGAGAAACTGAGGAGAAGTACTGTCCCTTTGCTGTTTACAGTCTGGGGTTGGCCTGCAGTTGCTGTTTCTGCCAAAGATAAGACAAGGAATTTGCTGTGTGCTGGCTCCCCTCCTTGAGGAAGATCTCCAAGGACCTGAAGCCGAGCTTGCCTCCTTTCTGAAGTCTCAGGAACACAAAGACTCTGAACTCCTGAACTTCCTTGCTGGGAGTTTTTACCTGCCAAGAAGTGCCTATACCTGTTCTGGGCCTCTGGAGGTTGTTCCTATTTGTTGGGAGCTGGAAAGCTACGCTAATGCACATGTTTCAGATGCATCGTGGAAGTGCGTAAAGAACTTCCACGTATCGTCATCATGCCGCTGAAGAAACCAAAATTGCCACACGCTGCATTGAGTGCACCAATATGCAAAAGCCGAGATCACCACACCAATCCCGACACAGGCCCTGCTGTGCGGCCCTCAAGAACCAACGCATCATGGGACTGTGACTGAAGAAACCAACGCAAGGGCCGATGTTGCTACCGCATAGAGAACCGATGCAGCCCCGGTCCTCACTCATCACAATGAGGCGCCAATTCTACAAGGACACCAGGGCCGCAGTAAAAAACAGAAGCATCACCTCCCCTTCAGTAAGGAACCAACGCATCACCTCCCCTGGAGTAAGAAACCTATGCATCACATTCCCTGCAGCTGTTCTTGGTTTTGATTTTGACGCATCCAACGTACTTTGTGTTGAAAGTGTTGCATCCACAATTTGCTTTGAGCAGAACTGTTCCTACCTTTTGAAAGTCATATTTTGATTACTGTATTGTGAATTTTTGTCATTTTGGTCTTCTTTGATTAAGATAAAGATTACATATTTTTCTAAACTGGTGTGGGGTCAGTTTTGTAGTGTTTTCACTGTATTAGTATATGTGTGCACAAATGCTTTAGACACTGCCTCTGGGATAAGCCTATCTGTTCATGCCAAGCTACTAAGGGGGTGAGCAGGGGTTATTTTAGAAGTGTATCCCTTACCCTGACTAGGAAGAAGGGTCCCTATTTTTACAAAGGAGTGGAGATGTGTGGCTCAATGATTAGAGCGGCAGACCCTGATGCAGAGGTCAAGCCCGGGACCAGGGTTCAATTCCCCGCATCGGCGGGTCTTGGGCTCCAAAATTCCACGGACATGATAATTCTCGCCTCTGCTCCTATTCCAATCATGGAGTCCCACTCTGCAACTCTGGGCAATAGCTTCCTTAATCCCACGACGGCCCCCACAACGCTAAGGATGCCTGGCCACCACCTTGGGGGTGCCCAGGAGTGGACGCCTCACAGGGAAAGCCAGGATGGGTTCCACAGCGGTATTCGTACAAGCACCTTGAGACCCTTGCGGGTGAGTAGTGCGCTATACAAGTATCAATTTACAATGGTGAAACACCATTGCCAACTAGAGACCCCCATTTCTAACAGCTCCTATCTTGTTATGCAATACCAAATAACACACAAAGTATTCAAGGTAACCCACGGCATCATCTACAGTACATTTCCATCTTCCAAGGCAGCAATTGGCGACTTTCTCCTTTTCACCCACACCTTCAAATTGGAAGATTTAATCAGACTTGAGCGTCCCTTTCTCCACCATGTTAGCACAACTTCTTCTTTCTAAAAGTTTCTTCACATGGGAAAGAGGAAAAGAATTAGTGGCTCTATTTTAAGGCCTTCACCCAACCCAGATCTAATTCATAATTCTTGGCTATGTCGGTCAGCTTATTATGGACTGGTTTCGCTCATCTAGTAACAACCTATCTCATAAACAAAAGTTAATTTGGCTGTAAAGCATCTTTTGGGACAACTCAAAACTTCCACTTATCTTTTAATTCAACTTGAGCTTTTATTTTATACAGCCACCAGATTTACTTCAGTGTTGACCTGATTGTTCCCTGGCTCAGTTTTGAACTTCCACTCCCGTTTGATGTCTTAATAAAAGTTTTTAACTAGTTGTCCAATTTGGTATTACTCCTTCTCTAGGTGTACTACTGTTGGTATTCAGAGGTAGCTCCCATGTAATCATCTCAACCTATAGTAATCCCTGGAATGTCCTAAGAGGTTCAAATCCAGTTTCACTCACTTGCACCACAAGGAGAGCTCTCATTCATTGGAATTAAAGGAAAAAATCCTCCTGAACTTGTGGGAGCATTCCCTGAAACTTGTGGTTTAGCCAGAAGAGCCAAATCCTGCCTCAAATTCCCCACTGAATTAGGATTGTCTGTAGAGACCACTGGATTGATCGTAATCAGAACAAGAAGGGCATCTGGTGCATTGAGAGGTGTGGAAGTGCTAGGTACACACATTCCTGAACTCCCTCCCATCAGTTTTTTATATATATTCACAGAAGTCGTACCCATTGTATCAGGGTTCATATTTGTTGGGGCGGTAACCACTCCCAAATGTCCACTCACATTTGTGCTTCCCCACTCATCATTTGAGACTCACTGTATGGAGTCGGGTGTTCTGACAACAAGAAATCTAAAAGACTATCACCAAGGTCACTGTTGCTATCCTCTCCCCTGATTCTTCCGACTTTACTCCCCCCTTCTTTTTCTTGTCTTTCCCAACTCCACTTTCTTAAGTCAATGTGGCGTACAACTTTGCTCTCTCTATCATATCTGTTCTCCACCTTCTCTATTCTGCATCCCATCTAGCATCAATTTATGTCCACACTGCCTTGCTAGTGCTTCCCTGATATCTCTCCTTTTCTCTGGCATGCGCTGCACTGTCCCATACATTCAGCGTATCAAAGTGTGTAGGTCTAGGTAATGGTTTTATCTCATATTAAATTCTCCTCAAATTTTCAATGATCCTCACATTAAATGCACCATAGCATGGGAAAACCAGTATACCTTCTTGCTCTGTGATCGTGTGCCATTGATTAAGCCATAGATTTATTGCCATACAATGACCCGCAGTAGTTTCAGCTGGTGCCTCTTTTCCCTCTCTGACAGGTACTGTCACGTCACATCTCCCCATACCAAATCATGTAAGACTCTAAAGCATTTCAATTTTAAGCAAATGTGTCAACAATAGAAATCAGAATATCTGTTAACTCAGGAAACAATCTATGGCTCACATGCATCAAGGGTTTTTGGAGTCGCAAACGGTGCGATTCCTTAAAATCGGCCGTTCCAAAATCCATTTTTGGAATGCATCATACATTTTCAGAAATCGCAACATTTTTGCGATTTCTAAAAAATGCGATTGCTTTCAAGAAATCGCAAATTTGCGATTTCTTAAAAGCAATGCATGATTAGTTTTAAAATTGCAAATTCGCAATTAGGGTGTCAAATTTACCGAGTGGTTGAACCACTCGGTAAATTTGCAAAAAGTGTTAAAAACGCAGCAAATGCATTTTTTAAACATTCATGTTACGGACACACATGTCCTAAGGACATGTGTGTGTGCAACATGATGCGAAAACAACATTTCATGGGTGCAGGGGGGGTTCATTTGAACCCCCCTCACCACCCTTGAAATGCAATCAGGATTTGCGATTTTCAAAGTGCGAATTCGCCTTTTGGCCCATAGGATCAATGTGAATTGCGAATTCGCACTTTGAAAATCGCATTATATTTGCGATTGGGTAGAAATTGCGAATTCTACCGAATCGCAAATAATTTGCGAAAATATTCATGCATCCCGTTTTGCGAATTCTAAAATGCGAATCGCTATTTTTCGCACTTTAGAACTCGCAAAATCCCGGGATGATGCATGTGGGCCACTATCCCCACAACTATCCTTCCTGACCAATACCCACGCGGCACTCAATGTAAACAACCAGTAACAGCGTGGCTTTACATCAACCAACCAACACAATGACATCAATCTTCATCCTTGCAGGGGCTCATCCTCCCTTACAATGCCTAGGAACGCACTCTTCTCAACACCACACGTACAACACCAAATATGCAATACAAAACACAAGGCAATCTTAACTTTGTCTGCTCCTCAAATATTTCTAACAACGTGGCATCTATGGTTCAAAAATAACCCATTCTCCGACCTCTCCAATCACACATTCAAATGAGACCTCAGCCTGCGGGAATGGCTCCGATTAGTGCAGTGTCCCACTGTGAATAACGTCCACTGCACCACTCGCCCCACTTTTGCAGACCAATAAATGTCCCTATCTAAATTGTGACATCAACAAAGTCCCATAAAGTACACCACAAAAGTTTATCAGAGATTTACAATACAGTATCATCCCCACTGTTAAGTATATTCCCGGGATCTTAGGCCACGTCCAACCCAATAACAACTTCGACTTAACACTGCACTCACACAGCACTCAAAACATCTTTCCCCAGACAGCATCCCATTCTCATACAACCCACAAACTGCATATAAGTCACTGCACTCCTCCACTGTCGTAATTCTCTCCCGAACCACTTGGACTCTGCCGACCCTGCAAGTCGGGACATGAATTCTAGGGACTGGGATTGGGTTTGGATTAATCTACGGAAACTTTTCTATCTCCCTATACTTCAAGAACTAACCATCCTTGCTCTGCTACATTCTGAGAAAGATAACAAGCTAAACGATAAAAAAGTATACAAGGAACCTGGGGGCATATTACCAAGCAATAGCGATAATTATCGCTATTGCTTGGTTAGAGACAAAAATTTACCGCTGAGCTGCGGCGATTTTTACCGCAAATAAACCTTGGTATTACCAAGGTTTATCGCAAATGCGATAAAAATCGCCGCAATGCATGAATATCGCTGAAAAGTCCGCGATATTCATGCATTACCAAGCTAATGCTCTTAGCCATGTTATCCACTTGGATAACATGGCTAAGAACTGCTCAAGTCAAGTCAAGTCAAGTCAAGTCAGAGAATTTGTATAGCGCACTACATACCCAGAGGGTCTCAAGGCGCTTGAGGGGGGTGGGGAATTATTTGTCGAATATCCACGTTTTAAGTTGCTTTCTGAATGCTAGGTGGTTCTGGGTAAGGCGAAGGTAAGTGGGAAGTGAGTTCCAGGTTTTAGCTGCCAGGTAGGAGAAGGATCTACCTCCCATGGTGGTTTTGTTGATGCGAGGTACAGTGGCAAGGGCTTGGTTGGATGATCGTAGCTGGCGGGAGGGGGTGTAGAAGGACAGTCGTGTGTTGAGGCATTCTGGTCCGATTTCGTAGAGTGCTTTGTGTGCGTGGGTCAGGAGCCGGAAAGTGATCCTCCTATTGACGGGAAGCCAGTGGAGGTTTTTCAGGTGACCAGAGATATGTTCTTTACGCGGGATGTCTAATATGAGCCGGGCTGAGGCATTTTGCATTCGTTGGAGTTTTTTCTGGAGTTTAGCGGTAGTACCGGCGTAGAGGGTGTTTCCATAGTCCAGTCGGCTCGTGACCAGAGCGTGGGTGACCGTTTTCCTGGTTTTGGTGGGGATCCAACGAAATGTTTTTTGAGCATGCGAAGAATGTTGAAGCAGGATGAGGAGACGGCGTTGACTTGTCTGTTCATTGAAAGTGAGGAATCCAGGATGACGCCCAGGTTCCGTGCGTGGTCTGTCGGGATGGGTGCTTTTCCAAGGGCTTCCGGCCACCAAGAGTCGTCCCATGCGGAGGGGGAGGTACCTAAGATGAGGACTTCTGTTTTATCTGAGTTCAGTTTCAGACGGCTGTGTTTCATCCATTCGGCTACTTCTTTCATTCCTTCGTGTAGGTTAGTTTTGGCGGTGCTAGGGTCATTGGTGAGTGATAGGATCAGTTGAGTGTCATCCGCGTAGGAGATGATGTTGAGGTTGTGTTGGCGTGCGATGACCGCGAGGGGGCTCATGTACACGTTGAAGAGGGTGGGGCTGAGTGAAGATCCTTGTGGTACGCCGCAGATGACTTCAGTGGCCTCTGACTTGAATGGTGGAAGGCGGATTCTCTGGGTTCTTCCGGTGAGGAACGAGGTGATCCATTCTAGTGCTTTTCCATGGATTCCGATGTTTCTGAGGCGCTGTAGAAGGGTGCTGTGGCAGACTGTGTCGAAGGCTGCGGAGAGGTCGAGGAGGATGAGGGCGACTGTGTCTCCATTGTCCAGTAGAGTTCGAATGTCGTCTGTTGCTGCGATGAGGGCGGTCTCAGTGCTGTGTTTCGCTCGGAAGCCGGACTGTGAGGAGTCGAGGGATTTGTTGGCTTCGAGGAAGGCGGCGAGCTGGTTGTTGACAGCTTTTTCGATGACTTTGGCCGGGAATGGAAGCAGCGAGATGGGGCGGTAATTTTTGAGTTCGGTGGGGTCCGCTGTGGGTTTTTTCAGAAGGGCGCTGAGTTCAGCGTGTTTCCAGCTTTCCGGGAAGGTGGCGGAGTTGAAGGAGCAGTTGATGACGTCTCGGAGGTGCGGTGCTATGATGGAGTCTGCTTTGTTGAAGATGTGGTGAGGGCATGGGTCTGTGGGGGATCCTGAGTGGATGGAGTTCATCAGGCGAATGGTGTCCTCAGTGGAGATTGGGTTCCAGTCATTAAGGATGTTCGAGGGGGGTGAAGGTCCATCAAATGGTTGGGTGGGTTGGTCTCCGGGTTGGTTGTCGAAGCTGTTGTTATCCACTTGGATAACATGGCTAAGAACTGCTCAGGGCAGGTGTTAGCTTTTGGAGATATTCGCGCTTAGCGCGAATATCTCCAAAAGTTGGTAATAGGAGATAGCGATGTTAGCGACTGTTTTCAGTCGCTTACATCTTGGCACGCCCACTTTGCATGTCATTAGTGATAAATATCACTGACATGCAAAGTGGGGCCCAAGATGGTCGCTATCTCCTACTAGCTGTCGCTAACTGGTGTTAGCGACAGCTAGGTAATAGGGAGATAATTTTATCTCCGCTTTCTTGGCTTTTACAGCCAAAAAAGCGGAGATAAACCCCCTTGATAATATGCCCCTCAGTCACTGCGATCCATAAGATGAGGATGAGTATCTGAAGATTAAACTGCAGAATACCATCCTCCTGCCTAGTCACTAATAAAGAAATCTAAAGAAATCTAACTTATTCTACTCTATATTAAAGTGGGGAAACCCTAATTAATCAGAGAAACAAGGACAGGTGTCATTATAATGGAGACTCAAGTACAAGTGCTCCAACTCTAAAGAATGTGCAACATGAAGCCACACATTCAGAGGTACTGCAAAAAGGTCACACATCATGAAGCCCTAAAGGTATCTGCTCCTATCTAGTTGTGCAACACCAAATAACACACAAAGTATTCAAGGTAACCCACGTCACAATCTCTAGTACATTTCCATCTTCGACGGTAGCAATTGGACATTTGATCGACCTTGAGCGTCCCTTTCTCCACCATGAAAACCTGTCTCTTACCTCGTTAGCATGTTTTCCTGCAGCCAAAAGTTTCTTGTTGTACCTTACTATCCATACAATGCCTTTTCACTAGCTAATGAAGCATTGAATCTGCACCTGCAGAGGAGAGAACATGCAAGCAAGCAATTCTCATGTTAAAGGTTCAAACTGAAAACCTGAGAGCTGGTCAGTTATCATAACAATGAATGTGCACTGCATGTATGGTCCCAAAGTCAATGCATGAATATGAATATTCTTTATGTGAGAAATCATGGTTACATATGAACTAAACATAAGAACGAGAGTTACATTGTAGAACATTCGTGTAACTGTGAGTGAGAACTACCTTTTCGCAAGAAATCTAAACAATAGTAGGCATTAGATAAATGATTCTATTGTTTAAACATGGAAATATTTCAGAAATACATTTGAAACTCAATTGTTTTATTCATAGTATTAGATCACTCTGAGTATACTGAGTGCTACCTGCACACAATCGATATAAGTTTGTGATGTGTATGAGTGGAGCTACAGATAAGTTACTCCACTCCTTTCACTGACTTGGGAAACTCCTAAATCAGCAGTGGAGGTAGTGCTTATATGAGTGCCCGAAGCCAGCATATTGCGCTTTCTTTTGATCCAAGTGTATTCCCGTTGGTGTGAGACTAAAACCCCCAAATTCAACTCTTTTGGTGTGAAGCTCACACCTCTCAATTTTTGCAGATATGCAATTTTCCAATAGTCTCAGTAAGACGGAGTGATCAATGTAAACACAGTCTTGTTCAGACTTGGAATATATCAATATAATATGCCTTCACTACACCTGACATAGCCTCTTAGTAAAATGCCCTCCACTACGTTACATAATATCATAATTAAAAAAAATCCCAGAAGCTCTTCGCATATTGGAATAACTAAAGCATGCTTCTGAAAACAAACCTCCCTTTTGACTCAACCAGAAGTAACCATGTGCTACCTTCTCTTAAAGTCTATGAGGCGCTTTATTGGTATCAGAGAATAAAGAGCTATTAGATGCTATATATGTTTCACCATTCCAGGGTGACCCTTGCCTTTCTATCAGACCCTCCAGAATTTCACAATTTACAAAATAATCGCGAAATCAGCATTTTAGTAAAAAGGCTGCGCTTTTCCACAAAAGTGCCGGCGAAATCAGGGCTTAGTGGATGGCCAGCATTTGCTGTGAATGGTCATGCTTGAGCTCTTTAGGTATTTAAGCATAGTCTTGAAATATATCACCTTACCAATTAGGGTATCAGCCTGATTTGGAGTTCTTTTACAGCAACTCCCACCGAATTTGCTGAACACCTTTGCTTCAAAAGCACGCTATGCACATCTCATTTGACTGCTCAAGTTAACCTTTTTATTACTCCTGCACTTTAATCCACAGCAGAATGTTTTTACTCCTGGCCGGCAGATTGCTACCCTTTTATTGTCACCAACCCCAAGGTGGATCAGAATGACCACAATTCCGCCAGAATTAAATTCACACAAAAATATCAAACAGCGCCAGGAGAAGGTTGCAAGGGGTGCCATGGTTTATGGTGCATGAATATGGAAATAGCTGTCAATCTGAAGGGTCTGTTCATTTTGTTACAGAGGCTGGGCCTTTGAACTGCTTCGCGTTGTTTGGAGTCGGGATCCATTTCACACAAAACAGTGATCAAAGTTCGGGCACCTATTTTGTGATTTCACTGCTGGAGGCTTTCATCTCTACAGCAACAGAGGTGATTTGTCGGCCGGCCCAGGCACTGGCAAGAAACGCACTTTTGGCCTCTGTACTGCCATCAATGAGTGTAACACAGCATCAGCGAATCAGAGACCAGGACTAGTGCAAAGAGTTTCATTGCCACGTTCAAAGGCACTTTTCCACCTTCGAAGCCAGCAACAGGCTACCTTTTAGATTCAAAATGACATTCTCTCGGTTGTGCCATCCCCAGTATAGCTTTCTCGGGGCCATTTGAATTATTCAACAGTGGAGGACCAAATTATGTGGCAGTGTAAACTAAGGCATACATAAAAAAGGCAAATTATTCAGCCAAATATTACACAATCTGTACTAGCAGCACTTTATTATATTATTTTCACACGTCAACACTGTCTCTGAAGTTTTCGCCTTATTTCGGTACCAGTTTCTTATCCACACACTGCAATAAGCCATTGGAAGGTAACTAGTCGTCATTTGCAAGGGGCCTTAAAATTCACAGTAACATATGCAGCCATGTTTTTATAAACTTTTGAGCTGTTTGATCGAGAAGCAATTTGTTTATGTTAAAATCTGCAAATTAGCCGCCCAGGATGGATTATGTGGAAAATGAGGCAAATAAGTGCAAAACGTCGCAGGGGGACTAACAAATTATAATTTAAAAATACCACTTACCTGTTCCACCAGCCGCGTCTGTCCTCTGCTTCTCGAGTCCCATGACCAGCAAGCACTCAGGCTCCCCATAGCCAATCACAACGCTGCAATGCAGAGTTCTGATTGGTCTGAGTGCTGTGGATCAGTGCTCAGTTGGGGACTGGGGACCTGGGTATGTTCCCCACAAGGCTGTGTAATGCAGCCTGCTGGGAACATGCAAAGTGCGTATGACTGTTTGGCCAGGCCGGCCAAGCAGTCAAGGGCATTTGTAGTGTGCAAACAACTCCTCCACCTAGGGGTAAAAATCTTTATTTGGATAAAAGAAAAAATATCCTTAAAAGCATTACAAATTGAATCCACAGATCGGTACATTGTAATTAAAAAAATTCAAAACATATTTCACCACAATTGAACAGTAAAAATTGATCAACACCTGTTACTCTAATAGCACCTTAAAAATTAAAACAATTGTGTGATGGACAGCGATAACACTTAGTGAAAGAGCAGAAGAATTTGATGTACTGACATTCGACAGCTAAAACTCATCATTTTATTTTTCGCTTTGTCTTAAAACTAAGTGCTAAGATGCAGCTTAGGTTGGGCCTCTGGGCGGGACAAACTGGGGGATTACTGCTCCTTCCGTCTTTGCTGAAAATGTGCGGTGTGCATCCGGAATATATGTTGTAAAGGCAATGTTCAGAGCTATGTTTTCTGGGCACAGGGAAGTGATAATTGCCTGTCTACAAGTCCGAACGCCCAACCTGTTCCACTCTGCTCTGAGTTTGCGTCTATGTTGAGTCATAAGTGAGGGGCATAAGCAAACCACGTGCTCTAGCGTTTCAGTTGTCTTGCCGCACCCCCTACATGTTAGATCTTCCGAGGTGCGCAGCCATGTGGGCAGGTCTTTTAAAAATCGCCAAACACCCAATCTGATGGCCAGAAAACTCTGCTTTAAGTGCAATGAATAAGTACAGCCGCGTCTGTCCCCTGCTTCTCGAGTCCCATGACCAGCAAGCACTCAGGCTCCCCATAGCCAATCACAACGCTGCAATGCAGAGTTCTGATTGGTCTGAGTGCTGTGGATCAGTGCTCAGTTGGGGACTGGGGACCTGGGTATGTTCCCCACAAGGCTGTGTAATGCAGCCTGCTGGGAACATGCAAAGTGTGTATGACTGTTTGGCCAGGCCAAAATGGCCGGCCAAGCAGTCAAGGGCATTTGTAGTGTGCAAACAACTCCTCCACCTGTGCCACTAGCACCACCTGCAAAAAATGAAATGATAATAACTATGTTCTTATCATTTTATTTTTCCTGCTCAAAGAGCAGTGGGGAGACACTAGTCTGCCTTAGCCAAGCTGTATGGTACTCGTTTGACACTTGAGGGACTGCCTTGTGCAGTGACTGGGTCTGCCGGTAGAGAGCATGCTGAGGAGCACAAGGAGCACTCACTCTGTCAGCCACTCGGCCAGCCCCACTGCCCCTTCTCTCTTTGGTGGCTTTGCACACGTCTCTGCATGTCTAGTTCCTTTTATCAGAGGTTCGAGTTAAGGGAGAGTTTTCAGCTGAGAGTAGCACACACTGTGAGGCAGGGGGCAGGGAGGAGTATTTTTAGGGCAGCCTGACCGAGGCTCACTGTCCTTGGGACAGGTGAGCCCCCTTAGGTATGCACTTGCAGTCCCGGAGAGCAGTCTGCGCCAATCCATCTGGGGGTTCCAAAAGGTATTTGTATTTTAAATATACTCTGAATATATAGATTGTGACAGGGGCATGTGTGTCTCTTGAGACATTAGAAGACAATGCATGTAAGCTGGATTTAAACCACCTTGAGGTGGAGGAGAAATAAAATTAGGGGGCATTTAATACGGATATAGGCCTCTATTAGTTTCAGGTTCTACTTTTATTTCAGTAGTAGAATGCATTACTTTTTCAAAGCCTGGATTGAAAGTGCTACTACTGCTGCCATAGGTAATGTGATAAACCTAAAGAGAGTTTTTAGGAACACTGAAGAGAGGGGCTATGGATCCGCCCTCATGGTGGTAGTCAGGAGTACATGTTCTTTTTTTTTTGTTCAATAAAGTTTATTAAACATAATATAGAAATTATCAATACAAAATACAGAAAAAAAGCATGTGAAAAAGGGGGAGGGAAGGGGAAGCATAGGAAGAAAAATCAGAATAAACTTTATAATTGAGGAAACAGCAACAAACTTATCATGGGCATTAATAAGTAAAAAGAAAGGGTACAATGATTAAACAGCAAATCAAATGCAAACAAGGAAATGCAGGTAATAATGTTGAAAGAGAAATGAAATGACAAGGAGTACATGTTGTGATTAGGAGTTTCAAGTTTACTTATTTAATTTGATTTGGTTCTCCACTGAGGACCACAAATATTTAAAACTATATAATCAATTTTGAACCATTTTGTTAAAAGCTTTCATTCCAATACAAAGATAAAAGTGGTTTTAAAAAATTTAAAAGATTATAACATACAAATTCATTTGGCGGAGCTTTGCATAGATTAATCATTTCATGTACAGAGTTGATTTTACATTTAGCATAGACTGGGTCCAGAAACCTTTTCCGCGCTTTAACAACTGTTACGTTTGGGCAGGTAAACAAGAGATGCTCTAAACCCTGCTCTCTACCGTTACACAGATTACAAATAGTGCTTTCTTTTGGGTGCCACCTGGAATTTACGGTTTTTACAGGGAGTATTCCTAATCTAAGCAGGATAATCGATCTCCTAGCCCCGTGGTAAGATTATATTTAATGTACTGTTGAGATTTCTTAAATTCAAAAGATTCTGCAACATTTTTATAGAGGGGCAGTTTAAGACAGTGCTGGGAGTCAAGTTCAAAGCTAAGTCTTGGCGTAAATTGCTTTAAAAAGAGTTTCAGGTGGGCAGGTGTCCAGGATAATAACAAATTAGTGTTAGTCTCTGAGAGTTTGTAAGCCGTTAAAATGTTTCTTGAGAATACGTACTTCGATGATTCGTGGTCGAATGTTTCTATTTTAAGCAAGGCTCGGAGTGTTCCTTCCTCTGCATGTAGGAGATTGTATGCCCATCTGATTAGGTTGGCAATTCCTCGGGCATAAGCACTAGTTAGTGAATACTCAAGGCCAGGGGTCTTCAATCTGTGGGGCGCGACCCCCAGGGGGGTCGTGGAGTCCTGGGAAGAGGGTCGCAGATTGTTAGTTTGCCTTAGTGGCGTTAGGCTAATTGAGGGTGCTCACAGCAAAGGCCTAATTCCCACGAGGGATGAAAAACAACAAAGCCTCATTAACAAGTAAAAGGTCTTTGAAAGACCTGTGAAGTACTGGGGTGCGGCTTTGTGTGTGTCCCTGAAGGTGTTTAAGCCCGGCTCACATACACGAGGAGGGGAAGGGATGGGGGGCAAGGGAGGGTGGCTGGGGGAGGAGGCTGTAGCCCTTTGAGTTCAATGGACGTTACACGCCTGGAGCTGTGGGTCCTGCTGGTAAAGCACAAAGCACGAACCCTCATACCTGGGCGCCCAGGGTTGGCCTTAGGCATGTACAAGCTGTGCACCTGTACAGGGCCACCAAACCCCAGGGGCCACCACGCCAATATATATCCTTAATATAATAATCCTCTGAGGATGGATACATATTTGCGTGGCGGCCCCTGGCAGGGATTTGGCAGCCTCCGGCTCTGTTCCACTTCCAAACACCCTGACCCCCTCCCCTCTTTACTGGCCTCTGCGCTCCACCCCACCCGTACCCCCTCTTCCGGGCCCCCTACCTACGCTCCCTGCCCAGGACCACCATGAGCCTAGAGCCGCCCCTGTGGCGCCTGTGCAGGAGAATTGTGCCTGAGAGTCTGTTTTTCAGGTGAGATGTTGTTACAAAAGGTATCCAGGAGTCACAACCAAGTGTTTTTACTTTAGACTGACCACCATAGGACTTACAGATTAGATTGTGAATTAAATACTATTCGTATGTAAAAACCATTCAACTACTCATATACTCAGCATGCAACCAGGGTAGGAATTTTTCCCATCAGTTGCCGTTCTGTACCACCACTATCACATCATTTGGGTCCTCCTTACCCAGGAGTTAATACAAAAAACAGTCACACTGTGTAAAAAGTGAGGACTGTGTGAGTGAGGAGACTGATGTTATTCGTTTCGCTAGGTGGTATCGGTATGGTGTTGGAGTGATATTTACAACTGAAAGAAAGCAGTGCAGTGAAAAAAGAGTGGTAGTGAGTAAAATTAGATGGAACTGAGTAGAATAAGTGTTTTATTAATTTCTCTCAGACCCCCAAGTCTAAAAACAAGTGAACAGTGAAAAGTAGATTTAACATAATATCTACTAGCAAGTGGTCGACATGTTTCTGCATATAAGCGGAGATTATCCTATGCATTCATCAGGACTTAGATGTTGCTACTGCTTGCATAACTTAGTGATAAGAAATAAAAGGGAAAAATATCACCTGAATGTCAGGTGTTGATTCTCCACCACAATCTAAGACAGTCATACACTCACACAGTCCTCACTTTTTACACAGTGTAACCTGTAAGTCGTATGGTGGTCAGTCTAAAGTAAAAACACTTGGTTGTGACTCCTGTATACCTTTTGTTGTAGCAAGTCTGATGTTAGGGGCATGTGTCCAGTTCAGAGTCTTAAAACTAGCCCTTAGACCCTCATTTAAATAGTGTGTGTTCTGAGATGTTGTTACAGCCTGTCCGCCCCAGCCGGGAGGCACAGAGATGCCTCCCATGAGAGAGGAAGAAGAAGGAAGAATACGCAGAGAGATACTGACCCCCCCCCCACCGCTCCCCCCCAATGAGAGAGGCACAGAAAAGGTGCGTGGATGAATGGATGAAAGGCTGGATGGATGAAGGATGGATGTATGGATGGATAAAAGGTTGCATGGATCATGATGAATGGATGTGTGAAAAGGTGGGTGGATGAATGATGGGTGAATGGATGGATAAAAGGGTGGATGGATGAAGGATGAATGTATGGATGTTAGGATGAAAGGGTGGATGGATGAAGGATGGATGGATATGTGAAAAGGTGAGTGGATGAATGATGAGTGTATGGATGGATAGAAGAAAGGGTGGATGGATGGATGAAGAATGGATGGATGGATGATGGATGGAAGGAAGGATGAAACGGTAGATGGGTGAAGGATGGATGTATGGATGGATAAAAGGTTGCATAGATGAATGATGGATGGATGTGTGGAAAAAGTGGGTGGATGAATGATGGGTGAATGGATGGATGAAAGGGTGGATAGATGAAGGATGTATGTATGGATGGAAGGAAGGATGAAACGGTAAATCGATGAAGGATGGATGCATGGATGCATAAAAGGTTGCATGGATGAATGATGGATGGATGGATGGATGTGTGAAAAGGTGGGTGGATGAATGATGGGTGAATAGATGGATGAAAGTGTGGATAGATGAAGGGTGTATGTATGGATGGAAGGAAGGTTGAAATGGTAGATGGATGAAGGATGGATGTATGGATGGATAAAAGGTTGCATGGATCATGATGGATGGATGGATGTGTGAAAAGGTGGGTGGATGAATGATGGGTGGATGGATGAAAGGGTGGGTGGATGAAGGATGGATTTATGGATAAAAGGGTGGATGGATGAAGGATGGATGTATGGATGGAAGGATGAAATGGTGGATGGATGAAGGATGGATGTATGGATGGAATGGTGAAAGGGTGGATGGATGAAGGATGGATGGATGGATGAAAGGGTGGATGGATGAAGGATGGATGTATGGATGGAAGGATGAAAGGGTGGATGGATGAAGGATGGATGTATGGATGGATAAAAGGTTACATGGGTGAATGATGGATGGATGTGTGAAAAGGTGGGTGGATGAATGATGGATGGATGGATGGATGGAAGAGTGGATGGGTAAAGGGTGGATGGAAGGGTGAAAGGGTGGATGGATGAAGGATGGATGTATGGATGGAAGGATGGAAGGGTGTATGGATGAAGGATAGATGGATGGATGGATGGATGTGTGAAAGTGTGGGTCGATGAATGATGGATGGATGGATGTGATGAGGTCTAACAGATGCATTTATGTTTGTCGATAGTTGTTGATGATGAGGAGTACCAGTTTCTAGAAACTTTTGTTGGAAGGGGGTCCTTAAGCCTAAAAAGGTTTTACAAGGGGGTCTCGGCATCAAAAAGTTTGAAGATCTCTGCTCTAGGCGGAGAGCTTGTACTGGTAGTGCCTGGGACAACCTCGTTAGTTTACGTAGAATCTTTCCTTCTCTTAGATCTAAAAAGTTCCATTGACTTATTGGTATGTATTCCAAAGCGTATGACAGAACTGGTGGAATTTTAACGCTGTATACTTTAAGCATGGAAAAGAAGTGTCTTTGTCCAGAAGCGGCGTACAGCCTAGACAGTGCTCCCACGTGCATATCCGACTTCCAGATCAAATTCAAAGTCTGAGGCCTATTTTGTAAAGAGTTAGTAAAAATTCCACCTAGATAAGTATATTCGTTTGTGAAGTCGACCCTTTTTTCTCCTAGGGACCAGTGATATTTAGGACTCCTTTTCCTTCCTGAGAACTGGACTATTTTTGTTTTCGCAATGTTTGGAATTAGAAAATTTTCCTCCGAGTATTTGTGGAGTGCCTGAAGGTTTCTTTGCAGGCCAAATGGGGTTAGATCTAATATAATTACATCGTCTGCATATAAGATCGTGTGTATTTTGTGGGAGGCGATTTTTGGTGGAAAATTACTTATCTCCTGAAAACGCTAAGGTAGATCACTAAGGTACAGGGAAAACAGTAGGGGAGCAAGGAGACATCCTTGCCTTAAGCCATTTGGAGTCGAGATAGAACTATTGAGACCCTTTTCCCTTCCCATTTGAACCTGGCACCAAGTTATTGTGTGTAGTGATATTAGTATATGCAGTAATTTGTCTGGGATGCCCATTTTGCTGAGTTTTCTCCAGAGGATTCCTCTATCTACTCTGTCGAATGCAGTGGAAAAGTTGATAAATGCATCGTATACAACCTGAGATTTAGCAGTCATGTATTTGTCTAAGATGGTTTGTAACACTGCAATGTTATCCGTGACTGAATGCTTTGATCTAAAACCAGCCTGATATAGCGGGATTTGACCAGATGAAAAGGCCCAATCTTTAAGGTGATCTAAAAGCGTTGCAGTAAATATTTTTCCCGTTGCATCCAGGAGGGCTATTTGCCTGTAGTTACCGGGATGTAGCCTTGTGCCCTTTTTATGTACAGGTATTACTATACTCCCCTTCCATGATTTGGGAATTTCTTCGGTGGTGTAAATGTATTTAAAAAGGGGAGATAACACCTTGCTCCATTCTTTAGGATTGCACTGAAGGAACTTAATCGGGATTTGATTTGGGCCTGCTGCTCCTGTTGTGCGTGCCTTTCTTATGTGTATCTCAATTGAGAGAGGACTCGTTATTCCGCTATTTAAAGGATTTGTTTCTTCGTTCATTGTGATTAGGAAAAAGTTGTGTGCTTCCACAGAAAAAAAGTGCTTCTCCTCCACTCAGCTGTGATTATTTTGTTTATCCAGCTGCCTGAGCCCGTTGCAGTGTGGCTGCCTTCAGGGGCACACACATGACATTGTATTGCTATAAAATTGTCTTTTATAACTAGATTATATGCATTTTACATGTCTGTCAGCAGCACAGGTGGGAGGAGGGCAGTCATGTGGAATGCATTGCAGCCGCAGCACACTTTATCATTAACTTTAGACTCCGAAATGCTGTTTTTAGTTTCAATCATTTTTATTGTTTTGAGGTTGCATACATCAACAAGGCAGGCATTCCCCTCATGTAACAAGCAGTGGAAGTTCCTCTGCTAAGGTAGAGGAGCCTCTCCCCACTGCTTTTCATCAGTCTAAGGGAAAATAAAATGATAATGATTAAAAGTTATTATCATTTGATTTTTTCCTGTTGAGGGCGTGGCAACTTTGCCAGGCGGGGCAAGGCTGCTCTGCTGACAGAGCAGGGGAGGGGAGGACCTTCTTTTTTTTTTAGAACTTGTACCCTGGAGGAGGGGGTGGTGGTAGGTGGAAGTTGGGGCGAGGGAGGGGGTCAGTCAGTATAATCATGTGTGCAACTTGTTTACTGCACAGTTTTAAGTGCATGAGAAAGTGGGAGTGAATCGAATTACAGCAAACCATGGTGTAGGCTTGTAAGCAGGGTCGGTGGCGGGCTAAAGTGGAAGGGTTGATGCCACTGGTCAGGGTAGGGGTGCCTGCTCCCTGTTCTGGGGTGAGAGTAGCCAGGAAAGCGGGGTGCAGCATTGGGTACCAATGTATCCCCTCTCTTCTTGCTTTGGGACCCAGCAGGGAGGCATTTTGGAGCTGACGGTGCATCCACATCCACAAATAGAGTAACACACTCACACCAAATGTACACCACACATTTACTACAAACCAACCCTATGCACAATTAATTGTACCAACACACTACAAAACCACACAAACCCCACCTGTATACCACATCTATCCCAGCAACCATACATTTCCATCATCACCTACAAACAGTACACAACTCTATCCTATACCACTAACCAATCCACTAACACAATCACAAACTTAATTACAACCCTTCCAGACACACACTCCTCACTCCTAACAGAACCCTTTTTTCATTAACAACCCCATACTCAGCCTTCCATCATTTGTCCAACCAACACCCTCCTCTTTCTACCACTATAACACAACAACACAACACTTACATGCCACAGCAGCATACATTTTAACTCTTGGAGCAAACAGGTCTAAGATAAACAGTTTTAACTCTACTTAATTCCCTCCTACAGACAACATACACTCCACTCAGAAACACATAACCACCCTCTTTACCTTACAAGTTCCATTCGCAAACAATACTATACAAAAAAATCCATCTCATAAAACAAATACTTTATCACCTCTTTTCACTACTCCTCAAAAACAAAACATATCATATACACCAGCACAACAAAATCTATCAAGCACAACACCTCATAATACTTACAGTCACAAAATACAATTATACACCCACCTTTCAAACTACACAAAAGACCTCCAGTCACATGGTCAGACCACCATTTGCTTGCTTTTGAACATAAAACAACAGTAAGTGACTCACCTAAAACCACCTTACATTCATCCGCCTATCGACCTTGGAACAAACTCAATTTGGAACACTTAGAAACCCAACTAATATCTAGTGCAGATCTGGAAACAATAGATTCTGTTAAACAACTATATGAGTGGCTACAGGAAGCTTTTGATATCCTGATACCAATCACAACCACACAACAGAACAAAAGAAAACAAGCACCCTGGAGAAATACAGAGATAAAAGACATAAAACTACAAATTAGAAAGCTGCAAAGTGCCTGGCTCAAAAGAAAAACCAAACAAGACAACCCTCACCTACAGAAAATTAACAAATTATACATCAGCTATCAAACAAGCAGAGAAAAGGTACTATTCAAACAGAATTCAAAAGGCTAAATGTGCAAATAAAGGATTCTATAAAATACTCAATGAATTATGTAAACCAGGTTCCCTAGAAGGAACTCATCCTGTTTCTCAAGATTTCAGAGACAAACTGTCAAATCATTACATGGACAAAGCAGACAGGTTGGACTTATACTTAAAACACAGACACAGCACCTGCACTAACTCTTTTACAAAACAACAATCCAAGAATACTCTAACTGAGCCTCTCCGTTCTTTCCAACACGTATCACACAATGAATTTATGGACCAGGTCAAAGCAAGCAGGCCTGCCGGCAGCCCTTCTGATCTGTGTCCACCACAAACTTTCAAGATAATTCTTCTAACAACCTCTGCTGCCACTCCAGTAAGAAGAATCATCAATGATTCCTTAACTACCTAAATATGTCTAGAAGAACTCAAAAAGTCATACATACTGAAGAAAACAAACTTGCACCTGCTAAACCCTGACAACTACAGAGCCATTACAAATGGACCTTTCCTGAGCAAACTGATAGAAAGACCTTTCCTGGGCAAACTGATAGAAAGAGCTGTGTTCGCCCAGATGTCACAATTCATTGAAGACAGTGCCATACTTTCAGACTTCCAAACAGGATTCTGCCCTCCTTATCATCTGGGATGACCTGAAGAACACAGTTGACCAAAACAGGGTTGCTGTGCTACTCGTCTTGGACTTCTCGGCTGCCTTTGACACGGTTGACCATGACCCTCTGATACAAAGACTCTACGAAGCCGGTATAGAGGGGACTACTCTAGACTAGATCACGCCCTACCTTAGAAACAGAACGAATGTTATCCATACTCCACCTTTCTCGTCCAAACCGTACAACACAAAAGCCGGGGTCACTCCAAGCTCAATCATCTTGCCCAAGCTTTTCAACATCTACATGAAGTCATTACAGGTACTGATCAATCAACTTCACCTCATCTGCTATAAAGATGCAGATGGCACACAAATACTCCTTGAACTGGAATGCCCCAAAGACATTGGAAACTCGCCAATTTTCAGTTGTCTGAGAGCCGTGGACCAATGGATGATTTGGAGCCATCTCAAATTGAATGCTTCCAAAATGGAAATTCTCATGTGTGGTGATTTTAAACATGATGACCCCCTTGCCGCCTGGCCTGATGATCTGGGATCACTGCCTAAAGTATCGAAGGAAGTAAGAAACCTTGGAATGACCATGGACTCCAACCTATCGATGAATGCCCAAGTCGACAAACTAGCAAGATCAAGCTTTGTTACTATGAAAACTCTGCTACAAATCTTTCCCCATTTGGGATATCCACAAAAAGTCCAAGCAACCATCTCCCTTGTTCTTTTCAAACTCTATTACGCCAATAGCCTCTACCATGGATCAATGTTAACAACCATGAAAAGACTGCAAAGGACCCAGAGGTCGGCTGCCAGATTACTCTTGTATATCAAACCACAAGACCACATCTTCTCTGCCTTGAAAGCCCTGCATTGGTTATCGGTTGCCAGAAAATCCACATTCAAGCTGCTTTGTAGCACCCACAAAGCGATACATGGAATTGGACCACTCTTTATGAGAAATAAAATCACCAAACACATTCAACAACTCCACTCTAGAGTGGCACCCCGCCTCAAAATCCCAAAATACAAGAAAAAAAAACATGTGGGCACATCCTTCTCTGTTCAAGCAGCTGTGGAACTCTTTACCCCCAACATGTGATCCAAGGACAACCACCTTATCTTCAGAAAACTACTCATGAATTGAATGTTCCCCACATAAGCACCAAAGGCAAACAGAAATATAAATCATATCCCTCTGTGTGTAAGCATTTATTTGCACTATAGATAGGTACCTATATATGTGTATTGCTTTGTGTAATCATGTAGAATAATTATGTTTTTTATTACAAATTACTTCCTTTATGCATCTGTCTATTTTCCATGTTCTTGGATCTATATATTTATTACTTTAAAAAAAGCATATTCAATGCACTACCCTACTGCTCACCCTATACCTCTATCAATATCCTTAATCTACATATACTTATGCATGATGCATCTATATAAATTCCATGAACCTATGGATCTATATATTTATTACTTTCTTCTAATTCAGCATATCCAATGCACTACCATATTTCTCACCTATACCTCTCTCAATATATCTTCTACTTCAACTCTCTGAAACATCTCAAACCTCTTTCTCCTACTCCTACTCTTTCCAATGCACTACCCTATTTCTCACCCTATACATCTATCAATATATCCTCTACATCCACTCTCTTTCAACCCAAACCCCACACCACTACTATGATCCCCAAAATAGTCCTTTCTAGACTCTCCCCTACTCTACCCCTCCTTGCACCACCTGACACCTCTTTTACTATACCGATCCCCAAAAGACTTGCCTTTCTAAACCCTTCCCTCTGACTCTTCCACTCCACATCCCTTATTACTCATCCCAAGCCTCCTCCTACTGCTATGACCTAAAATAAAGTCTAATTCCTTCACTCTTCTATCACTCCCCTGTCCTTTACAATCAAAATAACAGACTAACATGTCCACTTCTCAGATTTCCTATTTCACTATACTAATTCACCACTAATCCTTTATGGGCTCCTGAGAAGCCTGCTACTCACCGAAAAAAAGTGCTCCAACATCTCATATTGTCTAGCAAGCACTATATAAATGCAAACCTTTTTTCCCTCTTCTATGCCTCCGCTACCCTTCTCTATACAAATAACTAAATACCATATCTACCACTCAAATTACTTTCATATTTCACTATACTAGTTCACCACTAATCGTTTCAGGGTTCCGGAGTAGTGAGCCACTCGCCAAAAAAGGTGCTTCAACATCCCATCAGGGGTAACAAGTGCTATATACATGTAAACCTTTTTCCCTCTTCTATCCCTCCGCTACCCTTCTCTATCCAAATAACTGACTAACATATCCACCACTCAAATTACTTTTATATTTCACTATTCTAATTCACCACTAATCCTTTTATGGGTTCCGGAGTAGCGTGCTGCTCACCAAAAAAGCACATCAGGGGTAGTAAGCATTATATAAATGCAATTACAATTACAATACAATACAATTTAGGCTTGCAAGAATCTCTTACACTCTCACAGGCATGCCAAATAAAAAGTAGAGAGTTATGATTAGACCTGGGATATTTATTTCCCTTGGGTCATATCGCTCCTGTGGATGTCAGAATCCCGTAGGTTCTCTGATTGGCTGCCAGTAACATGAGAAAAATGTTGCTGCCAGCCATTACAGGACTCAGGGACTTAGCATAGCAAACAAATACTCTCAGACACGTTAAACATGCTTATTTGAAAGTGGAATACTCTGCGAAAATAGTTTCTATTGATTTAAGACTGAAAAGGAACGATTATGAGTAAAATAAGTGCTTCAACAATGCCTCAAAATTTAAATTTTTGTGCAGCTAAATTTAAATTTTGATGGCAAAAATGTTGCCAATATTTGCCACAATATCCTGGGGGGTCTGGCTTCTGAAGGAACTCAACCAAATTTAACTTCAGTGCTGTTAAGGATCATTAACAGCTCCTGCAGTAAGGGTTCAACCCTTGGACTGCCAAAAATGTTACTATTATTATTTTTTTTTAATTACGTCCAGCACATCTATTGTTAACCTAGTGACTTTTGGCTTTCTTTCCCAATATCCAAGTGCCACCTTCCAGGTGTCAGTGCACATCACTCTTCCAGTGCCTATGTTTCCCTATACTGGAATTTGTATCTCCATGCAAAAGTGTGTGTGTTTTTGTGTGTATTTCTGTCCATAATCCATAGTTTTGGCAACCACTTATCATTTTCAATATCTTCCCACACTGTTGTTTTCATGCTCTCCTTATATCGCAATAACACCTTTTGTCCTGAGCTCTATGTATATCTGCTTTTAAATGTCCCTGTCCTCCTTGTTCCCACCCTCCCTAGCTTACAGTGACCCTGCGTCACAATGTCCTAATCTCCTAATGCACATTTCTCGCTATTAGTGGGTTTCTATCAGCCTTATTCATGAAGGCTAAATCGGCTCGCAAAGGGCCGGATTCTGAGAATCCGGCCCTTTGCGAGTGCGATTTTTGCATTTGGGATTCAGCATCCCAAATGCAAAAATCGCTATTTGCTAATTCGCATATTTGCGAGGATTTACATTTAAGGAATCTCTATTTGAGATTCCTTAAATGTAATTCATCATCCATTTTACAATTGCGAAATCGCAATTTCGGGCCGCAATTTACCGCGAGGTCAAACCTCGTGGTAAATTGCGAAAACTCAGAAAAATGCATTTAAATGCATTTTTCTGAGTTGCACGTTACACACACACACATGTCCTTTGGACATGTGTGTGTGCAACACCTGTGTTAATTTCGATTGCAGGGGTGCTACAGGGTGTCCTTTGGACACCCCTGGCACCCTTGTACTCGCAATCTCATTTGCGATTAGCTAAATGCTAATCGCAAATGAGGAATGACTCCCCATGCATTCCTATGGGCCTTTTGGCCCATAGGAATGCATGGGGAGTTATTCCTTATTTGCGATTAGCAATTAGCTAATCGCAAATAAGGAATCAGTGGGAATCGCAATTAATATTGCGATTCCTACATGAATACCGTTTTGCGAGTCTCAAATAGCGATTCCTTATGATTCGCTATTTGAGCCTCGCAAAACGGCCCGTTCATGAATCAGGCTGTATATTTCCTGGTCCCCCATACTCACAGTCCCCTGAATTTGCATCTACTTGTTTCCGCTTCTCCCAATGACTGTGTATCCTCGATTCTTCCTGTGGCTCTTTGTGTCCATGTTCATATTTAACCTCGTCAGTTTCTCATGTATTTGTTTTCCAATGGACCTGTATCCTTTAATTCATGTCTCCCAGTCCGTGCCTTCCAATCTCTGTGTATCACTGTGTTCATGTCTCTACCTCCATGTCTCCTGATGTCCTTGTTTCTTCATATACTAAAAGAATCTATGCAACTGTTTTTGTTCAAGGGCCTAATTTCATAACAAATTGTTACTCATGTTCTGGATTTGTCTCCTTAATGAGAAAAAAGATTAATATTCATTCATCCACCGCCATACCTCCACTCCTCTCCTCCCCCACGTGTAAACTGCATAGTAAGACTATGGCGGGTAAAAATGGGGTTAAACAAAAATATCTTGCATAAAATATTGTTTAGAAAAATATCATGTATTTAAGTACATATAGGGAAGTATAGACATCATCTTTTTTTTTTACTGCACATCAGCTTACCTTGAAAATATAAATGGTCAAGGTGGATACATGTGGAGTTAGGTAGTGTAAACCTATATGTATATTTACCTTCACAATATTTTTGTGCTCAATGTTGTTGAGAACCACCAAGTAAAGAGGGGGACACATGGTTAGATCTCCTCACCCCCAAAAGGGTGATGTATATAGCACCACCTTTGGAAAGTAGGAGCAGGGCTGGTGTCTCTACCTGGTCTCTATAATGAGCTAGGCACATTCTGTTTGAGAGTATTATGAGTACGAGTCCAACAACCCTGCTAGAATAGCTCTTATCTGTGTGTGTGTGTGAAAATTTATCTTACCTTATCTGTGCGTGAATATATATATATATATATATATATATATATATATATATATATATATATATATTTACAACTCGTGGTGTCCCAACGTGAGCTGCACACGAACGGCATGTAGGTTACCAGCCTCAATCACAGGTACTAATGGGCACAAGATTGGTACTGTGAGCAGCTTCTCGTATGCCTGACGCGTTTCTGGGTATTCCCTTCATCAGAGGCAGTTGGAAGAAGATCGAGCTGCTGGTAGGCAACAACTCCTTAATTAATGTCCCGCCCTTAATTCACGGTAATGGAAGTCTGGGAGTTGTAGTGCCTGTAATGCCTTCCTTTAATTTGGCGCACTTATTTTCTGCCGTGGATAAGGCCCGACTTGGGCCCCAGTCATCGTGTCCATCATAAATAGGGCCCCCGGTTTTATGGTATTTATTTTTTTGCCATTTCCGTCTGTATTTATCCATATTTATTTTTGGGACATTTTTTCTGTATTTATCCACATTTATTTTTGCCACAAGCAAAAGACGACGCTACAGCTGGTATTTTTCCACAATTATTTAAATTGACAATGCACACTTGCACTCACTTTAGCCGTTCCGTGCTTCGAACGTCCAACGGTCGTCGCGTGCACTACCTCGCTAGTGCTGCGCACGACCGTTGGACGTCCGAATCCCGTTAGCGCAATCGAACGTCCGCACTGGGGCGGAATGTTTGCGCGCGCTTAACGGGTTAAACTAGCGATTTGTTGTGGCTTTAGCAGTGCTTTAAATGGTCCGGTACTTAGTAACTTGAAAAGGAGAATACCTGTGCTTCTCAGTTCTACTATAAAAACACTTTAGGATAGTGTACAAGCACTTATGAGGAGCAAACATGTGCCAGCGCTTCTGTATTTCATCTAAAGCCAGCTAGAATTTTTTTTTTTAATTCGTTGTGTTTAGTCAGCCCCAGTTTTAAAATGAAAACAAAAGTGTTCATGTAACATGACAAGCCTGTTTACATACCAACATTACTGATACTCCTGCATGTTCATACGTCCCTTGACATAATACTGCAGGCAGACTTACATTACTAACAGCTGTATTTCACTTAACACACCAAGCTTATGTATAAACATTTGTTATACACACATGCATGTCATTTAACATAACAAGCTTGTGTACAGGCTTAAGTTACTAACACAGGTGCCATAGCATGTCAGATCATAGTGCAGTTTTCTGTTACAAGCAATGCTGCATGCCAAACCTAGGGTTACCTATGTAGCACTTCATCAATTAAGCCCCGAAGTCTTGAAATAACGGGTGTTACTATTACACAAGGCAATGCAACTATTTTGATCAACTTTGGGAGGATGAAAGTCAAGGCAGCGAGTCTGGACTCAAATCTCTGACTTTAAGGTAGCCTACAGATTTTCCGAGCGGAAGCATGACCTCACTAGTGAGTAGAAAAACAATTAGAACAGCAGGAAAACACATAAATGGGGGGGGATTGACATATGCACACAGTAAAGCCGTAAGAGGAAAAGCAGGAGGAGTAATACAAATAAAATCCACTTGGCCCTTATAGATGGTCTTGAAACAGCTGCCAAGCACTTGCTAAAAACCATTGGCATAAAACTCAGCAAAGAGAAGAACGCCTGACCTTACAAAGGAGTTTTAGATCTTCGTGGGGCTTCTAAAAATACCAATACCTCTCTCCGCTCCACTCACTGATTTAGGAGCCTAACACAACACATATTGACCTGTGTTGGCTTCCTCTCCGTGAAACTAAACATCTTGAACCTGCTCTGCTACAGCGGACATTGCCAGAGAGGGTGATTTACGAGGACATGCATTTTCTAAGTGAAAAACAGAATGACCCCTGAATTAACTATTAGTGTATTATGGAATTACATTTTTAATCCATAGTAAATGTCGACAACGACATGGAAGCTGTTTATGAAATCTTATGTGATTGTGTAGGAAAAAATTCACTGCTCATTTTACGATGAGGGGTTTGTTAAAAATAATGTTTCGATTAAACATTCGGTTAATGTGTTTTCACCAAGGACGACATCATGGGCATGCCGATTGTCACGGGGAAAATATTCATTTATCTCCGGCTGCTGCAGCACTGTGAATTGAAGTGTTTAAACGTGCACTGTATGGGGCCTGGGACAGGAGGAGTCAGGGGCTTTTGAGAGGGTACAGCATGGGGTGAAAGAACAATTAAGCCTCTTTAACAAGTAAATGGTCTTCAAAAGACCTGTGAAGTACTCGTGTGCGGCTGAGTGTGTGCCCGGGAAGGAATTTCCAGCAGCAGGAAGGGGGCCTTGTGAGTTAACTCTGGATTTGAGCACAGCAGTATTTTGCCATTTTTACATATAAATACAGACAAAGGAAAAATTGTTTTCCGTCTGTATTTATATGTAAAAATCCGTTTAAACGGAAAACCGGGAGCCCTAATCATAAATCCTGACATGACGCTCCGCATTTGGAAACGGTGAATCCATTGCCGTGGCCCCCTGGGTGTCATGGGGTGGTGCAAGTGGTACAACTCCCAGACTTCCATTACCATGAATTAAGGGCGGGACATTAATTAAGGAGTTGTTGCCTACTAGCAGCGCGATCTTCTTCCAACTGCCTCTGATGAAGGGAATACCCAGAAACGCGTCAGGCATACGAGAAGCTGCTCACAGTACCAGTCTTGTGCCCATCAGTACCTGTGATTGAGGCTGGTAACCTACATGCCGTTCGTGTGCAGCTCACGTTGGGACACCACGAGTTGTAAATCTAAATGCGGCAACCCAGCCGCAGAGTCTTGCACCACCCCATGACACCCAGGGGGCCACGGCAATGGATTCACCGTTTCCAAATGCGGAGCGTTATGTCAGGATTTATGATGGACACGATGACTGGGTCCCAAGTCGGGCCTTATCCACGGCAGAAAATAAGTGCGCCGAATTAAAGGAAGGCATTACAGGCACTACAACTCCCAGACTTCCATTACCGTGAATTAAGGGCGGGACATTAATTAAGGAGTTGTTGCCTACCAGCAGTGCGATCTTCTTCCAACTGCCTCTGATGAAGGGAATACCCAGAAACGCGTCAGGCATACGAGAAGCTGCTCACAGTACCAGTCTTGTGCCCATCAGTACCTGTGATTGAGGCTGGTAACCTACATGCCGTTCGTGTGCAGCTAACGTTGGGACACCACGAGTTGTAAATCTTAATGCGGCAACCCAGCCGCAGAGTCTTGCACCACCCCATGACACCCAGGGGGCCACAGCAATGGATTCACCGTTTCCAAATGCGGAGCGTCATGTCAGGATTTATGATGGACACGATGACTGGGGCCCAAGTCGGGCCTTATCCACGGCAGAAAATAAGTGCGCCGAATTAAAGGAAGACATTACAAGCACTACAACTCCCAGACTTCCATTACCGTGAATTAAGGGCGGGACATTAATTAAGGAGTTGTTGCCTACCAGCAGCGCGATCTTCTTCGAACTGCCTCTGATGAAGAGAATACCCAGAAACGCGTCAGGCATACGAGAAGCTGCTCACAGTACCAGTCTTGTGCCCATCAGTACCTGTGATTGAGGCTGGTAACCTACATGCCGTTCGTGTGCAGCTCACGTTGGGACACCACGAGTTGTAAATCTAAATGCGGCAACCCAGCCGCAGAGTCTTGCACCACCCCATGACACCCAGGGGGCCACGGCAATGGATTCACCGTTTCCAAATGCGGAGCGTCATGTCAGGATTTATGATGGACACGATGACTGGGGCCCAAGTCGGGCATTATCCACGGCAGAAAATAAGTGCGCCGAATTAAAGGAAGGCATTACAGGCACTACAACTCCCAGACTTCCATTACCGTGAATTAAGGGCGGGACATTAATGAAGGAGTTGTTGCCTACCAGCAGCGCGATCTTCTTCCAACTGCCTCTGATGAAGGGAATACCCAGAAACGCGTCAGGCATACGAGAAGCTGCTCACAGTACCAGTCTTGTGCCCATCAGTACCTGTGATTGAGGCTGGTAACCTACATGCCGTTCGTGTGCAGCTCACGTTGGGACACCACGAGTTGTAAATCTAAATGCGGCAACCCAGCCGCAGAGTCTTGCACCACCCCATGACACCCAGGGGGCCACGGCAATGGATTCACCGTTTCCAAATGCGGAGCGTCATGCCATGATTTATGATGGACACGATGACTGGGGCCCAAGTCGGGCCTTATCCACGGCAGAAAATAAGTGCGCCGAATTAAAGGAAGGCATTACAGGCACTACAACTCCCAGACTTCCATTACCGTGAATTAAGGGTGGGACATTAATTAAGGAGTTGTTGCCTACCAGCAGCGCGATCTTCTTCCAACTGCCTCTGATGAAGGGAATACCTAGAAACGCGTCAGGCATACGAGAAGCTGCTCACAGTACCAGTCTTGTGCCCATCAGTACCTGTGATTGAGGCTGGTAACCTACATGCCGTTCGTGTGCAGCTCACGTTGGGACACCACGAGTTGTAAATCTAAATGCGGCAACCCAGCCGCAGAGTCTTGCACCACCCCATGACACCCAGGGGGCCACGGCAATGGATTCACCGTTTCCAAATGCGGAGCGTCATGTCAGGATTTATGATGGACACGATGACTGGGGCCCAAGTCGGGCCTTATCCACGGCAGAAAATAAGTGCGCCGAATTAAAGGAAGGCATTACAGGCACTACAACTCCCAGACTTCCATTACCGTGAATTAAGGGCGGGACATTAATTAAGGATTTGTTGCCTTCCAGCAGCGCGATCTTCTTCCAACTGCCTCTGATGAAGGGAATACCCAGAAACGCGTCAGGCATACGAGAAGCTGCTCACTGTACCAGTCTTGTGCCCATCAGTACCTGTGATTGAGGCGGGTAACCTACATGCCGTTCGTGTGCAGCTCATGTGTGGACACCACGAGTTGTAAATCTAAATGCGGCAACCCAGCCGCAGAGTCTTGCACCACCGCATGACACCCAGGGGGCCACGGCAATGGATTCACCGTTTCCAAATGCGGAGCGTCATGTCAGGATTTATGAAAGGACACGATGACTGGGGCCCAAGTCGGGCCTTATCCACGGCAGAAAATAAGTGCGCCGAATTAAAGGAAGGCATTACAGGCACTACAACTCCCAGACTTCCATTACCGTGAATTAAGGGCGGGACATTAATGAAGGAGTTGTTGCCTACCAGCAGCGGGATCTTCTTCCAACTGCCTCTGATGAAGGGAATACCCAGAAACGCGTCAGGCATACGAGAAGCTGCTCACAGTACCAGTCTTGTGCCCATCAGTACCTGTGATTGAGGCTGGTAACCTACATGCCGTTCGTGTGCAGCTCACGTTGGGACACCACGAGTTGTAAATCTAAATGCGGCAACCCAGCCGCAGAGTCTTGCACCACCCCATGACACCCAGGGGGCCACGGCAATGGATTCACCGTTTCCAAATGCGGAGCGTCATGTCAGGATTTATGATGGACACGATGACTGGGGCCCAAGTCGGGCCTTATCCACGGCAGAAAAGAAGTGCGCCGAATTAAAGGAAGGCATTACAGGCACTACAACTCCCAGACTTCCATTACCGTGAATTAAGGGCGGGACATTAATTAAGGAGTTGTTGCCTACCAGCAGCGTGATCTTCTTCCAACTGCCTCTGATGAAGGGAATACCCAGAAACGCGTCAGGCATACGAGAAGCTGCTCACAGTACCAGTCTTGTGCCCATCAGTACCTGTGATTGAGGCTGGTAACCTACATGCCGTTCGTGTGCAGCTCACGTTGGGACACCACGAGTTGTAAATCTAAATGCGGCAACCCAGCCGCAGAGTCTTGCACCA
Source organism: Lissotriton vulgaris (assembly GCF_964263255.1). Taxonomy (NCBI): domain Eukaryota; kingdom Metazoa; phylum Chordata; class Amphibia; order Caudata; family Salamandridae; genus Lissotriton; species Lissotriton vulgaris. The sequence goes on from NC_141685.1 coordinate 1,647,579,079, forward strand.
CCCCATGACACCCAGGGGGCCACGGCAATGGATTCACCGTTTCCAAATGCGGAGCGTCATGTCAGGATTTATGATGGACACGATGACTGGGGCCCAAGTCGGGCCTTATCCACGGCAGAAAAGAAGTGCGCCGAATTAAAGGAAGGCATTACAGGCACTACAACTCCCAGACTTCCATTACCGTGAATTAAGGGTGGGACATTAATTAAGGAGTTGTTGCCTACCAGCAGCGTGATCTTCTTCCAACTGCCTCTGATGAAGGGAATACCCAGAAACGCGTCAGGCATACGAGAAGCTGCTCACAGTACCAGTCTTGTGCCCATCAGTACCTGTGGTTGAGGCTGGTAACCTACATGCTGTTCGTGTGCAGCTCACGTTGGGACACCACGAGTTGTAAATATATATATATATATATATATATATATATATATATATATATATATATATATATATATATATATATATATATATATATATATATATATATATATATATATATATATATATATAATGATTCCATTACAAAAGTGTTTTTGACTTGCCTATATCTTTGGTGCTGTTTGATGAATCTTCACAAAATGTTCCCAAAACAAGAGTGCTATGATTCTAGTTAGGTATGGAAAGTTTTGAGTTGATCCATCAAGTGGGGGCTGAGTAAAAGGGGGGGGGGGTCAAAAAAAGTGTGTTACCTATGTTAATTCCAATAGGAGCTTTAAATACGACTACAGCTCGAACCTATAAACGTAATTACACCGAACTTGGCAGAAAGTTGGATTTGGTTATTTAGATGACACTTTCAGTTATTTGGTGTAAATCTGTTTAGTAGTTTGTGAGAAATTAAAGAAATTCAGATTTGTATATCTATGATTGTGAAGACTTCACAAATAATAACAAGCTTGTGCAGAGATCTACAGAGCTCTTGTTGTCTGCCAACACTTCAACCAGGAAGTGTTCCCAGGCATCTTCAACTCTGCTTTAGGCTTGCCCCCCAAAAATGTAAAAGACAAGGGAGCAGGACTGGAATACTCTTAGCGCTAGAGCAAAAAAAGCACTAAAAATATATATATTTCGGTGCAAAATCGCAATGAATAAGAGGTGAAAAAGAAAAACAAAACAAGTGCAGCTTCTCTTGCTTGTTTTTGAGTAAGCCCCCAGGAAGGCCAGGTCCCAGGATCATGCCTCCTTCATTAAATTAAAGGTGGAGGGGTGCAAGTGGCCCACCGTCCATGGGCATTTTTATGCCCCGGGGTCCACCAACTCCTTGGGGTATGCTAAGTGTAATGTGGAGGGTTGCCTGGATCCCCCTGGGCCCCGGAGTCCATCATTTCCCCAGGACTATAAATAAAATGAATGGGGGGCCACCACCTCCCTGGAGCTAATGTTAAGTGTTATGTGGGTGACACGCAGACCACCACCTCCTGGGGCTATAAATAAAATGAATAGGGATATGCGGGCCTCTGGCCCTGGGGACCACCTCCTCCCCAGAGATAAATACAAGAAACACGTGGGACCCCCTCATGGGGCCATTTAGGACCCTGCGGACCGCCACCCCAAGGGCCAGCTTTTGCTGTGTACCAGAGTGCCCACACCCGGGACATAGCTGTTTGATTTTGGTTGGTGGGAGCTGACAGGTCCTGCCAAGCAAAAGCAAACAGTCTGGTTCCGGAGGGCAGGAGGAGTCAAAGTGCTTCCGCCCATTGGAAGTTGAAGTTTCATCTTATTCCCTGCCCGCAGACATATGGGAAGGGAAAGAGATTAAACCATTACTCTTGCACACTGTGAGCTGAATTTCGAATAGCTCCCTGTGTGCAATAGCAATGCCAGATCCCACAGGAGGCAGAGGGCCTTGAGGCCCCCGCGTAGTCCCATAGCACAATGGGTGCCATGGGTAGGCACCAAGCCACCCAGTGAAACATTGCCGGGCCCTGAGGAATGGGGTCCCCAGGGCCAAAATTGGTCCGGCGAGGGAGGCTGCTTGACTTCCCCCCCCCTCCCTCTATTGAATTATGGTGGCTCCGGGGGATGACGTCCCTGGGCTGAAAACAATGCAGCAACTTCAGCGCCGAGATGCCTAAGGGCCGTCGTTCGCGCTTTATAAATGTTTTTATAAATAAAATAAATAAATAAATAGGCCCACAGAGGGTCACTGTACGGCCTCCTCCCCTATTGAAATTATGACGGAACCCTTCCCCATTTTAAAGAGAAAGCAAAGGACAGACAAATGAGCAGAATGGCAAAACAGAGGGCAGAAAAAGCAAAACAGAGGGCAGGAAAACATGCAGAAAAGGCAAAACAGAAGACGGAAAAAGGATCAAGAAAGACAAAACAGAGGGCAGAAAAACTAGCAAGAAAAGCAAAACAATCAGGAAAGGCAAAACAGCATAAGAGGACTAAACAGACAGTAGAAAATGAGCAGGAAAGGCAAAACAAAGCAGAAGAGGGCAAAACAGAGAGCCCTCCGACACTACTGCATCCACTCACAGACCTATTGGGTGGGACACTCATACACCCACTCACAAACCCACTCAGAGACCCATGCACCTATTCCCAGACCCACTCACGCGCTCACTGACCCACTCACAGACCCACTTAGAAACTCACGCACTTAAACAGGTATTCATGCACCCACTCAGAGACTCACTCACCTACTCACACATGCACTTAGGCTCAGCCACCCACTCACTGACTCACTAGGAGACTGATGCACTCACAGAGTCACTCAGAAACTCATGCATTCACTCAGACCCACTCAGAGGCTGATGCAGCCACTCACAGACCTACTCAGACAATCATGTACTCACGTGTTGTTTCCTAGTACAGACTTGGGCCTGCTGTTTTTTAGTCCAAATTGAAGGCACTTTAGTTAAAGGCTTCTTTTTGGCCAGATACCCTTGCCTGCATTACGGGTCTTAAGTACCTTGTTTGGATTGTTTTGATTTGGTAGGGTGTTAAAATATCGATAACAAAAATATAGCTGACATAAATATCGTTGCAAAAATATCGTTTACAAAAATATCGACACCCTATACTTAAACAGGTAAGTACATAAATATCGACTCCAAAATATCGTTGTAATTAATATAGATGTAAAAAATATCGACTTTTTAAAATAATTAAAATTACATTAAATAATAAATAAATATAAGTACTATTAACAAAATACATTACATTACTTTTATTTTTTAACTATTTCAAACAAATTTACTACACTTTTTAATTATAAACTTAATAAATGTGGACATATAAATTAATTTTACACATTACTATATATAACAACAATAATACATATATATAATTAAAATACCCCTTTACCCAAAAACCCAAAACTGACCCTGAACCCTAAAAATACCCCTTTGCCCAAAAACATTTTCACTAAAAAAATCCTGTACACACACCTAAAATTAATCAAAAAATTAACATAATTAATGACATAATTATTATTCAATTAACTAATTAAAATTAATTAACTATTATTTATTACACTATTTATATTTATTTAAAACATTAATTAATCTATTATTTCATTATATTTAAAAACCCCTTTACCCAAAAACTGAAAACTGACCCTGAACCCAAAAAATACCCCTTTACCCAAAAACTAAAAACTGACCCTGAACCCTAAAAATACCCCTTTACCCAAAAACTAAAAACTGACCCTGAACCCTAAAAATACCCCTTTACCCAAAAACTGAAAACTGACCCTGAACCCTAAAAATACCCCTTTACCCAAAAACTGAAAACTGACCCTGAACCCAAAAAATACCCCTTTACCCAAAAACTGAAAACTGACCCTGAACCCTAAAAATACCCCTTTACCCAAAAACTGAAAACTGACCCTGAACCCTAAAAATACCCCTTTACCCAAAAACTGAAAACTGACCCTGAACCCTAAAAATACCCCTTTACCCAAAAACTGAAAACTGACCCTGAACCCTAAAAATACCCCTTTACCCAAAAACTGAAAACTGACCCTGAACCCTAAAAATACCCCTTTACCCAAAAACTGAAAACTGACCCTGAACCCTAAAAATACCCCTTTACCCAAAAACATTTTCACTAAAAAAATCCTGTACACACACCTAAAAATAATTAAAAAATTAACACAATTAATTACATAATTATTATTCAATTAACTAATTGAAATTAATTAACTATTATTTATTACACTATTTATATTCATTTAAAACATTAATTAATGTATTATTTCATTATATTTAAATTACTTCCCACCCTACTCCCCTATAAACCCACAACCCGCTACAGAACTATTAATACTAAATTCAACTGAAAATACATTATTAAATAATAATATACTACTAAAAATAGTACTTTGACTAAAAATAATCATTAAAAACACTACATTACTTATAATTATTTAAAAAACGATATTATTGTAAACTATGTTTTTGTAAACGATATTTATTACAACTATATTAATGTTAACGATATTACTTACCTGTCCGTCGATATTTTGGTCAGACGATATTTTTGTCATCGATATTTCTTCCTGTAGATATTTTTGCGGCGATATTTATGTTAGGCGATATTTTTGCGGCGATATTCCTGCTCTGTACCTTTTGATTTATTATAAAATCACAGCAAGCACTGTTCCCCCAAGGTATGTTTTTCTGTATTGATTTGAAACCCCTTTACTTCTGGAGTAAATCGAGATATACCCATTTCAAGAAATGGACAAAATAAAAAATATACCCTGGCAACCTACAAACTTAGGGAGGTCAAGGTCCTAAAGGGGTGGATGTAAAGGTCCTTGTTGCTAGGCAGTCAGGTGCGAGTGTCAGAGCGTGAACATACATCACATAAGTACTTGTGCAAGGAAGAGATGGGCTTGGGCTAATGAAGATCGTCGGTAAGTAACGGGATCATTGGTTATGCCAATAAAATATCTAATTAAATGAAATAACGTAGTAAAACACTTGCCGAGCATCATTTTCCATGAGCTGGTATTAGAACACTCATTGGACAAAATTCTTACAATTTAAGCCTGCAATCCCTAACAGGGACTGTAGTATATTTGCTATAAAATCTACTCCATTTGGTAATTCATTTTAAATTCCATTTATTGATAATGAGGCACAGGGTCAGACTTATTTGCATATAGCCATGTCTGAACTGGGGTGGTGGAGTGAGATAAAGAATGATGATGGATTGAACCCAGATCCGTTGACTGGGGGTGAGTGCTTGCAATGCTCAACACTCCGTCCATCATCCCCTTTGGTTTTGCTCCCAAAAATTTTTTGGGCATTCGAGTTTGGGAGATGAGGGGTATCCATCTAAAACAAGGGGGTGCCGCGTCCACCTGCGTTGTCATTTCCTGCCCTATCCAGAGGTGATGGACCTTCTTTTTATCCAACTGTGAAACCTCGGCAGAAACGGACTGCCAGTGACCCCATTCACCACACAACTGCCGGAATCTCAACATCAGAAGACTAAACCATTTTAGGGCAGGCCTTTAATGTATATTTTTCGTGCTGGGTTCCACTATGAGAGATTCGGTGCACCATCGCAAGGAGATTTCTAAATAGTCCCCACACAGGGAGAACGCTCCCAGCATGTCGGGCAATAACTTTTTTGTACTTCAGAATTATGGGGTGGGGCTTGTTTCAGAAATACAAAAAATACGGACTGGCCACATGACGTGGGTGTCGGTTGGAACTGCAGTTTCACCTAGAGTGAACGGGTTGTGCCAGCCAAAATATCTTCGGTGAAAAAGATGGCTGGCTCTTCTCTTGACCCATGCAGGCAGGGCCTCCTCTGCTTCTGTAAAAGAGCCCCGTGCACAAGACAAGGAGCTGAACATCCAAAAGTACTTCTTATGACGAGAAAATATTTCAAGAAAACTTGCACTGCTCAAGAGTAAACGCACCAGTTTTTTACGTCACTTTATTGTTGGGTAATGTGCTTCTGCCATTGGTACAGCCTTATAGCACTAAATAATGTTGGGCATGTGTATTTCCGTATGGTTGTGGGGATTCGCGTGGTGTGAAGGGAAAACTTGAGCTGGCAACGTCGTATGTGGCCATTGAAAGTTTAGTTACTCTGCAAAAAGTGGGACCTCTGGAGTTATGAGGTGCTGTGAGCAGGGCTTTAAGTGCACCGAGGCCCTCCAGGTGTCAGACCCATAATTAAAAACAAAGGGACAGAATTACAAGCCCTTTGTGACAACTTTACGCCGAAGTTGCGTCATTTCTGTGATGCAGTGGCGTCATAAACAATGCGCCACGTTGCAACATATTTACAAAGAGACGCATCTAGGGAGATGCGTCATGTTGTAAAACCCTGCACTACATTATACCTCCATCAGCATTAATGAATGCAGGGTGAGTGCAATAAAACCTTGTAAAAGTGACGCAGTGAAATCTACAAGATTTCCCTGAGTCCCTTTTACGACTCCACTGCATCAAAACCTTGCGCCTGCTTGAAGCAGGCATAAGGAGTGACGCAGCGCGATAGGAATGGGCATTCCTAACCATAGCCTGATGCAGTGTTAACAAGACCCTGAAATGGAACTTTTCATCATTGACATTACTATTACTCTTATTCGGAACGGCTCACTTTTCAGTACTATATACTGCTCTCTTTTGTTCTGCTCTGTAACTGATGTGAAGCGCTCCAATACCCTCCATCTAGGCTAGCGCTATATAAAATTCTAAATAAATAAATAAATAAATTGCTGGAGTTGCGTCGTGCTTGCGACACGATTCCAGCAATGCGCTGCCCTTACTCCAAAATATGCATCACGCATCCGTCTATCCTTGCGCCACGGTGAGCCGCATTGTAAATGCAACCCAACCATGGTAGTGCAAGGTTTTTTTTACGTGTTGCAAATTAACTGGTGCATTTCTTTTAATACGCAGAGATGAGCCAGTTCTTGTAAATCTGCCCCAGAGATTGAAACAGGTCCCTAGCGGGCTCTATGTTCATATCCCTAACTTTACTAGCAAATAACACTGATCAATTTCAGAACAATCCATGTAAAAAACGTTACGGTAAACCATATCAGCAATTTATTTCCTGTTTATGCTTAACATGTTTTACTTAATCTTGCACCAAATACGAGTTGGTTAGCGCACTATAGGGAGTCATGAAAATATTGTTTAAATGATTAAACCACACGCCCTTAATTACATAGTCCATGGTACATGCACACTTTTTTGTATCCGAGTTAAAGGGCCTGGCTGTGAAGGGGTGTAAATAAGTGGGTGTCTGGGGGAGGACGCGGGGGATGGGGTAGCCAGAGATTGCTTGGTTTCAGTTGATGACACCTCTGGCCGCTCAGGTCTGGGATGAGAGGCCAGAGAGCCAAGTGGTAGCTCAATGGGAACTGCTCCTGTGCAGAGGGGGTAGTTCGCATGTGGGGGGTAGCTGCTGAGCTCAGTATTCAGGGCATGGGACTTCTACTGAGTGATGTTTGTGCATTCGCTTCCAATGAGAGGCCCTGTGTTGCAGGAATTGGCTTCTGGCTGCAGTAAAGGCAAGCTCCTTCGTTTTTTAAACTTTGTGAGCTTTGCCCTTACTGACGGTTGCCAATTTATATATATTTTTTTTTTTTAAGTTTGAAGTTTATTGAAATATAAAGAAACAAAGACAGGAAATGAAGAAACAATCAAGAGTTATGCGAAAATGAGAGCAATCTTACATATGCCAATTTATATTTTAAATTGCGAATTGAGAGACTTTGCAATTTTGCACACTCCTTTTGGAGATTCCAGAACATTTTAGTAGAGACATTCACACAATGTCTGGGCGTGCACGCACACACACGCACACACACACTTTATTTGATCAACATGCGATCATAAAAGAATCAGTTTAACATTGTAAAAAAAAAAAATCAACATCAAATATGTGCATAAAAGAGACTTCTTCACAATAGGACAGATGCCCTCTGCCGTATAGCACGTTGAATATATGTTGCAGTGAAAAACAGATCCTCACCTTCAAAAGGTAAGTTGTGCAGCTTTCTCAAAGATACATAGTATTTGCAGAAGAACATAAAGTGCAGCATGCATTGTACAGAGCAGCCATCACAAGGACACCGGGTTATTTGGCAATGTAGTTGCCCAGCATAGGATAGGCCACTAGACAATGTACAATATATAATTAACCTCACTAGGAGGAATCTATGATGCAGATTGCTGACCCAGGTAAGATTCGGCTATGAACCATTACTAGGGCAGATAACAGCATAAGCCTGAACAGTGAGTGGGCTAATCAGCTTCTAACCGCAGTCTTTTGTCATTACATCTATCTAGAAACCTAGACTTCAGAGTGTTCCAAAACGTGGGCCAATATGTTCCTGGAGGCTTAAATAGATTTACCAAATCCAGGCTAATACAAGTGCTGTGAATGTTTCAGACACTGATTCAACCTTAGTCTGTCAGTAAGAACCGCCGGTTAAGAGTTTGGGCTCTTTGTCCAAATTTTAAACCATAGTGGGAGTGGCTCCATCTTTACGGTATCACTAATGAACCCTAGCCCAGTTTCAGAGTGGCAAATGAAGGAGATGGTGGAATTTGGGACAGCCAATAGCCTCTTAATGAAACCGTTCTCAATCCTCTCCAGCCCAGTGTCGAGACTGTTGCCCCAAACACCAGCCCCATAGCTAGCAGTTGAACAATATGTTGCTTTATAAATGGCGGCAAGCTCTCTGATGGATTTGTTTCCTATTCTGGAATCAAAATTGCCAACAGCCTCTGTAGTTTTCACAAGAGCAGCTGCCCTTATACTCTTCAGTGGACCTCCAGTAATTTTCTTGGTGAATAGTCTCCCTAGATAAGGAAACAGGGACAGTACTAACTTTGTTGCTATTCACTCTAACAACAACACTTACCTTTTTACTGGACCTAAATACCATTACGTGAATTTTTGCCTGATTGACCACAAGATCCAAGCTGGACAAGAATGGGCAAAAACGATATAGCAATCGCTGAAGGCCAATTGCCATCCTGGCGTTTAAAACTAGCTCATCTGCAAAAATCAATGCAGGGACAATTCGATTGTCTGTTCGTGGACAATCAACATTCAGATTCTATAGTTGCTCTTCTAAACCATTTACCTACGAAGTGAAAAGGAAAGGGGCACCAAAGCAGCACAGGAGTGCACCTCTGTCAAGTTTAAAAGGTATAGTTTTCTGACTCTTGTCCCCCTCAACCTCCTCCTCCTGACCATACCTCACACTGGCTGTCACCTCTATATGGAGTTCTCTCAGAAATGGGACAATGTTTGGCTCAACTCCAAGATCTAACTTAATGCACCCCAGCTTGGTTCTGTTTACAGAATTAAAAGCTGAGCTAACTCCAAGAATGCTAGATGAATGTGTGGGCTCATTTTGAAACAGAAACAAAACGATTTTTTTTCTCAAAATTAATCTTTTTTTCATATTTGTAAAACTGCAAACACATTGTGACTGTACATAACAATTTAAATAAAATCCTTAATCAAGAGTTCAACAAGACCTATTAAAAGAGAAGGAGAAAAATATGCTTTCCTCTCTTGAAGTGATTATAACACCTATAATCCTTCCGTTTTACAAATTAATTAGGTGTTTCTGACCCGCATCAGATCAGAAATGTATCTCCCAAAACTCGTGTGCTAAAAGTGCCTCATTAAAAGATTAAACTCCAAGCACCTGAGCAAACAACACATTCTGTTCGCTCACATGCTTCTTAGACTCATTACTGGCCTGCATTGTGAGGAAGGCTGAATATGGAGTTAGAGGAACTAGTGTTGTTTGAGACAGGCAGAGCCTCCAGCACAGCCTCTGAACGGGCCATTTCGAAAGACCCTCTCTACTCAGCAGTAAGGACCTGCCACGGCTGGATCTGTTAGTAATCAGAGCACTGAATGACTGCGTCAGAGAGGAGGAGAAAGGAATTCAAACGTCCCCAGGCCACAACATGGTATGATCTGGAAAATGGTACATCTAGTTTTGTCTCTAGTGTTGCTGAGAAATGGTTAAAAAATGTACTGTTGCTTGCACTATAGGGTTGACTTTTGCAGCCGAGTAGGACTCTTACATCATTTGTGACACACTAAAGCATTTTAATCTATTTAGTCAACTGCACTTTGCATTCTGGGACTTGAAGTTTCATGTTTTCCTCTTTATTGTCCGCCTAAAAGTCTCATAGCACGTATTGAGTACGTGTGTGAATTGTAGTCTTAGCATATCTATAAACATTTTTGGATATTTCCTAAACTGATGATGCATTTCACATTTTCAAAAACAAAAACTAGAACCGTGACTCGGCAAGATCTATGTAACCTGAGCAATAGATGTGCTGTCGGGAGCCTGAGCATGTAAGATCTATGGGACTTGAAGGATAACTCTGCTGTCCGAAGTTTGAATCTGTAATGTTTGTTCAACCTCCTCACGAATGAAGCTGTTTGAAGAATCTGCCTTTGATATCTTTGTGCTATTAGGAATTTATCTACTGCCCGAGCTTACAGTAAGTTGACTAGATCTAATTTACCTTAGGGATAGTTCCACTCAAGAGGTCCAGTTCCCTTAATGTCACTTCGTGTGTATCATTGGGGGGGTCAAAGAATCTGAGGTGTTATTACTGCTACAGTGATATTTTGATGGCTCCATCTCAATGATGTCTCTGCATCCCTTTCAGACAGTCCATGCTTCCTAGTCCTAGAGTCCATGCTTCACTGCCATGGTATTTGTATTCACATTTCCTAGAGTTTATGGGCCATATGTATCAACACATTTCCCCATAGACACAGAATGGGCAAAACCCTTTGATACACCTGGCCCTATGTTTCATTGTACAAGCTCCTCTCCAATCTAAACTTCCGTCAACACGTCTTGATCCCCACCCATGAAAAAGGACATATTTTAGACCACATTTGGTCTCATAATATCCCTACCTCCAGCCCCACGGCCTCACCATGCATATGGTCTGACCACCACCTATTGAAACTTTCCATCACCTCTCAGGGCAACCCTAAAAATCATGCGCCCTCGGGAGGGTTACCCAGGAAATGGAGATCTCTAAACCTCCAAGATTTCCTATCCACCCTGACTAACTCCATCCCTACCCCGGCCCCTGATATCAACTCGATGGATAAAGCACACACTGAGAGGCTTCTTTCTGCATGCAACGAACATGCTCCCTTAACCAGGTTCTCCCGCGCCCATAGGTGGTTCTCTGCCGACTTAAAAAAACAAAAATTAGAAATCAGCCAACTAGAGAGGAAGTGGAGGCACGGCTACCACGACATAGATAGATCATCATATACGACAGCTCGTAAAAACTACAAGAGCGCTATCTTATCTGCCAAAGCAGCTTTTTTCTCAGAAAAAATCTCTAATGCTCAAAACAAATCGAGGGAAATCTTCAGAGTCGTAAACGACTTGTGTAACGATTCCAGAACCTCTCCCTCTCAACCATCATCCCAAATGATGTGCAACCGGCTCAACGATTTCTTCAAGGAGAAGATCGACATCATAAAAAATAGTATTCAAACTAACCATGTCATGGCTGCCCACTCGGACATTAGCAGAAACCCATATATACTTCAGGATATCCCTCCCATCGATCCACCCAAATTGCTGGAACTGATGAACCGTGTAAAATCTGGTTCCCCCAATGATCCCTGCCCTCCGCATATATTGAAGGAAGTTTACGCTACACTCCCTCAAGGCATACTTCCCCTTCTTAACACTTCCCTATTACGAGGAATAGTCCCCAACTCATTTAAAAATGCCACTCTAGTCCCTCTAATTAAGAAACCGGGTGCCGATCTCTCCAATCTTTCCAATTACCGCCCCATATCCCTTCTCCCTTACGGCGCCAAGCTGCTTGAAGCCCATGTAACCAGCTGCATATCCAACTTCATAGAAACCTCCGACTACCTGGAATCTAACCAAGCCGGGTTCTGCCAGGCACACTCCACCGAGGCGGTGATCCTCGCTGTCCAGAATACTCTAAGGACCAACGCCGATAATGGAATCCACCAAGCCCTCATACTCCTCGACCTGTCGGCCGCGTTCGACACGGTGGATCATACCATCTTATTACACCGTGTCGAACAAGCCGGCCTCAGCGGCGCGGCTCTTGACTGGATTAAGTCCTTTCTGACGGACAGATCCCAGGCAGTAAAGCTGGAGAACTTTATGGCACCCATACTCTCCACCTCCTGCGGTGTCCCACAGGGCTCCTCATTATCTCCCCTCCTTTTTAACTTATATCTCAAACCGCTACTGCACTCTCTGAAAAACAGGAAAGTCACCATCTACAACTATGCGGATGATTTGCAGCTGGTATTCCCCCTCAACTCCACGGACTACATTGAGGAATTCCAAACTACCATGCTGCACATCCAGAGCTGGATGGATCAGAACCATCTCAAGCTCAATCCAGGAAAGACCGAGCTTGTACTCCCCGGTAACAGCGCATTAAGCTGGGGCCCCCACTTCTGGCCGGCCTCGATGGGCACCCCTCCATCTCTCTCTCAGTCAGTGAAGAGCCTCGGGGTCACTCTCTGCTCCGACCTCTCACTGAAAACCCAGGTCGGAACAGTGATCTCTTCCTGCTTCTTTCAGTTAAGAAAGATCAAGAAAATTGCCCATCTGCTGACTCACTCTGCTCTAGGCATGGGCGGAAAATCCGTTCCGCTCGCGGATTTTGCGGATTTTCGGGAAATCCGCAATCCGCGAGATTCGCGAATCTCCCGCAAAATCCGCAAATCCGCGAGCAGCGGATTTTGCTCGCACTGCTCGCACTGTTCGCGTGAGTTCGCGTGAGTTCGCGCCCCGCGAATAAGTGCAAAATTGCAGAAATACGATCTTAGCAAAACTGAAAGTAACTACTTACCAGGTTCAAAAGTTCAGGCTCATCATTAGTAGCCATTTCCTGTAGTGCTTCCTGAGGGGCCCCTCCAGAGTTCAGTTGCCAGTTGAAACTATTATGTGACCCTGCTCTGAACCTCAGAATAGTTACACATATGCCACAAAGGTCCTGAATTACAGCTAAGGGAGACAAGCAGGAGCCAGGCTGGAAGTTAAAATCCATTAATCATTATTGTCAGTTGGGGCAGGGCAGGTGTTGTAACTAATTTTGCAACAATGAAAGCACTTAGCAAGTGCAAAAGATCACTAATCAGGGCGCACTAAGGAAGCAGGTGCCAGCTAAAAAAATATTCTGTGACACATTAATCAGCCCCAAATTAATTCAGGTCACTTGAGGCAGGGAAGGTGTGCTTTGCTTTGCCGAAAATAATGTACACTGGACAACCAGAGGGTGTGGTGATGAAACAGAGGGTGGCATGGGTGGGCCAGAGGGTGGCATGAGTAGTCAGAGAGTGGCAGTGGTGACAGAGAGTGGCAGTGATGAAGAAGAGTGTCCCAAACAGGCTGGACACGTAGAAACAACAAGTTCGCGAAACTTGCGACCCGACAGGTAAGTTCGCAATTTGCGAAAGTGTACAAAACCCTCGCGAACTGGCAGAAACACGGGCGAACACAAAAAAAAAATCCGCAAATTCGCGGGAATTCGCGGATTTTGCGGATTGCGAATCCGCAAATCCGCAAAATTCGCGAACGCGAGATCCGCAAAATTCGCTCATGCTTACTCTGCTCTCATCCAGGTGGTACTCGCCTTGGTTCTTTCGCGACTAGACTTTTCCAACTCCATCTACTTGGGCCTACCCCTCGCCCTTGCTAAACTCATGCAGATTGTTCAAAATCAAGCGGCCAGATTAATATTCAAGAGCAATCGCAGGAAGTCGGCCAAACCTCTGTTAGCCTCCCTTCATTGGCTTCCTATAGCCCAACGGATCACCTTTAAGGTAGGCTGCATAATCTTCAAAGCTCTCCACGGAAAAAGCCCCAGGTTCGTCAATCAACTTATAAATAAATACGAACCGACCCGTGACCTTCGCTCTACCCACCTGTCCCTCCTCACGCTGCCTATGTTCAAAAAGAAACGACTTGGTGGATCCCGTTTCGCCTACCTTGCCCCAAAAACCTGGAACTCCTTCCCCTTGTCTATTCGGAACTGTACTAAGCTTGCAGAGTTTAGGGGAGCTCTGAAAACCTGGTTATTCAAACAAGCACACGGTTAGAGCATTGTTACCATCTGTCTCTTCAGTTACCATCTGTCTCACTTAGCGCCATGAAACCCCTGGGTGACCGTGCGCTTAACAAATTCCGAATAACATAACATAACATAACATAACATAACATAACAAGTCTCTTGAACAGTTCTTATACTTCAGGAGAGCTAAATAAATCCTTTACTAGATTCATACTTGTTACATGGAAGATACTCACAGACAGAGGAATTAATTCACTAATGTATCTTAAATGAATAACATTCCGAAATATAGGAACCCCCAAGCGTCATAAAATAAATACTAGTTTCCTATCTCCTCCATCGTTTCTGTCCTTGATGTTAACCTTTACAACAGATTTTGTTGTTTTTATGACATACAAATTCAAGAAATAAAAAAAGGAATCACACTTGTAGGTTATCTCGAGGTCATTGTATTAGGCTTCATCTTGAAATTCTATTTTTCTGCTTTTTCTCTGGCCCGAATTCAGGTCTCAACCTGCAGATTTAGCCATGGGAAAATTCCCCTCTTGAATTGGTCTATACTGGGTACACAATAAAAAACCATTGTACGGTGCAGCACAGTTGTTGGCTATCCAGAAAAACTATGTATTTCTGAAATGGCCACAACATATGGAGTTTAGGAGCAGTGGGTATTTCTACGTCTCTAAATTTCTGGGTACTCTTACTTACATATGATTTAGAGATCATTTTTCAAAACATCTTCTTTCTTACACAGTGGCTTACATTTGAAAGGCATAAATGCAGTGAAATCCAGTTGGTAATAGCAAATATCTTACAATTCTATGCTGCCACATCTTTTCCGATACAAATGGTGCCTCGCTTCTGTGGTAAAGCCTAGTGACAGAGACCAGAAACGGCCCAAAATGCAACATGGATACATCAAATCTTTCTCTATTTAAAACGGACCCTTTTTTATAAAGTGGGTAGCTGTGGATTTTGGGCCCTAGCTCAGCTGGCATCTAGTAAATCTATACATGTTTTAAAACTGGACAACAAGGGTATTCTATAGTCTTGTACCAGACCTGGATCCTGCAAGGTTTTCCTACAAACAATTACCTGTAAACCTCAAACTTTGCTTGAAATCACACATTTTCCTTACATTTCTGTGATGGAAACTTCTGGAATCTGCAGAAATCCACAACATTCCTACCCCCCAGCATTGCCCGACTTGTGCCAATAAAAATGCTAACTCAATGCCGCACATGTTTGCTTCATGCCCGATGCATTTCGGTGCCAGCCAGGTACCTTCCTTAAGGTAAGCTATACATTGTGCATTACAGAGTGAAGTTAGCCTTCCATTTTTTTATGGACATGGCCACTCATAAGAATTCTCTTGATTACTGTAGATAGCAGAGCGAATCTTGATCCTACAAAGGTACGATACCCAATACATATTCATAGATCACATCATGTAATATAACACTGAGACAATTAGATTGACAACCATGGGCATTAAACACATATATCATTTATTCAATTTTACAGATTGGCTCCTGATGAAGGTACCAGGCTGGTACCGAAATGCATTGGGCAAGAAGCAAACATGTTGGGTATTGAGTTCTTATTGTTAATAATGTATAGTGAGCAACATTGAATGTTATGATTTGTGATATATACGTTTGTGTATACCAGCAAGGATACGAATATGTATATTTTCATTGATTGTCATGAAGAGTAAAAGATGACTGATAAACACAAGACTTCAGTTTGATATATTGTGTGATAGATTGATAAATTTGTTTTAGGTGTGAATTAACACCAAGTGAACAGTGCGTGACTGCAACAAGTACCTTAGCTTGTTTTAACCATAGTTACACTTTACAAGGGGTGACATCCCTTGTCTGCCGCAGCACCAGTAGTTTAAATCAGAATAAAATAGTAAAATTGAACAAACAGGAGTGCTCCCCATAACCCCAATATTTTCACAATAAAAATGCTAAGCCACTTGTGTGGTTGCGCCTTTTGTTCACAACAGAAAAGGTTCAAATCTAGGTCAATTGGAGACCTTGCAAGGGTACTCCCATTGACATTTGCTTGATCCGTAGGGTTGGGGCATAGCCATGCCGGGCAGCCCCCACCCCTACATTTAAACAAAAAAAATCCCTGGCATCTATTTAGTGGGCTTTCTGCCCCTGGGGTGCTGATCTGGGGTAAATACCCATCTTCCCCAAAGGGAGCAGAATGACGGTTGCCACAAGGGGCAGATATGTGTTTCATATTTATAGAAAAGGGAGTTAAAATTGGTTTGTTGTAACCCTTGTTTTCTTTAAAGCTAGAGATTCAGTTAATGAAAATGTATATTTTACCCCTGTTCAGATGCGACAGGGACATTAGTAAAGCTCCCCTTTGTCACTCAGAGCTACAGTTCCCACTGATCTCATCACAGTGTGTTAGCCAGACAAACCATACAGACACCCCCCAGGACATTGCAGACGTATTTGCCAAATTTGGCGGTCGCAAAGCAATAGAATTGCAGAAAAAATGTAACATTTGCAGTACTTTTGCATCAGGCTGACGCAGTGCTTGTCACAAAAATACTATGGTCCAGCCTGCAAACCTGCACCATGCAGCAAGTATGAGAATGAAAACACCTCCCTCCAGCCCACTCTCCATTTACTGACCAAACACAGCAACGCAGAGTTAATGAAAGAAGGGCTTAATCAAGTTTCGAAGGTGGTTTTTAAAGATTTTGCGTGGGCTTGTTACAAAAGTCCCAATTTAGCAATTATGTTTTTTTACAAATCACGAAATCGCAAAGTCCTTGAAGGTCTGAATATCCATGAAATCTCTGTGACACTTCTACCAATGTTACTCACCACATTTTGATGCATGTTTTCTTTAGATAAGTTAGAAATATATGCTTGATTTTATACGTAATGGACTATGCTGTCCAGACCGTTCACTGAGAGCTGCAGATATCCACCAGATGGATCTTGCATCCCATTTCGCTGTTCGAGGTGATTTGGGAAGCAGATCTTGTTGCCGCTTTCATTTAAGTTGTTTTACATTTTCAGGGTGCGCATTGGGTTTTGTTTGTGTTTTACAAATTGCCTTCTTAACGTGACATTTACTATGCAGAACACGGCTCAGAGCAATGCCATCCTGCAAAGGGGTGTTTGTTAAAATGGTTGCCATAGAGACCTTCACAGTAGGACACTCAGTCTCATGTGGTCTGTGCTGCTTCAGGCAAAGAAGGCTGTGTGATGCTGTACACAGAGCTAACTCTACAAGGACGAACGAGGTGAGGTGACCTTCTGCGGATCCAGGGGAAAATTAGCATTCAAGGGTAGGCCTAGTACAGCAAATTGCGAGTTCACCTAAGTCCAAATAAGATAGCATTAATATTAAATACAACAATGCATAGAAATAAATAACAATTCTACATTCATTACAACTGTGGGCCGTGACTGAAGAGACAGGCATCACAATGACCTTTCCCTCTGTAATCAGTGGTAATCAATACCATATTACTCTGCAGATCTGCATGTATGGTAAATGCTCTGCCTTTTCATACTTATAAAAATAAAATGGTACTTACCCATAAACAGAGCCACAGGGGGTTACATCTGTGCAGCGAGATACAAACATAATTACTGATCTTTGCTATAATGGAATTTGTGGGAAAACGAGCATTAGTTTCTCAAGTCATTTAGACTACTGTGGTAATAATCAGGGCACTGACTTTTCCACCGTGCTAATATATAAGAGGAAAGGTGCTTATTAGTTTTCTTTTTTACATAATGTGTTATTTGACAACATTTATTTTCATTGACATGTGGCAACTCACTAGGTACCGCTGTGTGTCACACGACCAGTGGCGGCTTGCACAGGGAGTGCTGCGGGGTGGTGGGATGGGGCGGGGGTGAGGCAGGGTGTAGGGGTAATGGACTCCGACATACAGTGGGACGGAGTAAGGTAAATAAATAAAAAAATAAAACTATTTACCATGCGCGTGCTGCATCCTCGAGTTGGTAATATCTTTTAAAAATCTGAGCTACATATCTGACTTTACCTGTTTAGATTTTACTAACTGGTCCAAGTTGGAGGGATTGTTTTTATGATCAGGTTTAGGTCTAGCTTGAGGTAGTCCTCTGTTTCCAAACCTCACCATCATCTCATCAACTACTTCTTTATATTATACTTTATAGTGGCAATTTGTTTTGCTCGAGTACACTCAAAGTAAAGAAAGGCAATAATCATGCATATTGACTGTCTGCCCTTAATACTGAACTGCAAGCAGTTTCTTTGCAATAGAGCAACACCAAAAGCCTTTCATTAATAATGCTAATTTTCAAATGCAGAAGAGCTATACCATCTTTGGCTATAGTATGTGCAAAACTCAAACTACATGGGTTGTCATTAAGAAGTTCTGACTTCTATGATATAATATTGATAAATCTATGTTTACCTGTAAATTTACTGCTACAACCTCTTAAGCATTTAAGAGAAGATTTTTCTCATGAAATTCTAACTTTTGTTTTTAGAGCTGATTTGTTGGATCAGGATTCATTTCAGCCGGAAACAAAAAACAAACAATCAAAGAATGATGAAGTGTTTTTTATTTAATTCTTTTTTTTCATTTGGCCTATTCTATTTATTGATGGGCGAATTATGTGCAAAGTTTAATGAAATAAAAAAAACATAGCTGTTAAATCATTAAAACTTACAAGAAAACAGTTCTACAGTGATTCTTTCTAATAAAATAAACAATACAAAAAAGTAAAGAAACGTATAATAAAAATATACATCTAAAAAATGCAAAAACAAGGCATTAGACATTTTCAAACTAAACAATATTATACAAATATTGGCAAACAAAATATATAAAATCCTATAAAAATTAATATATTTACATGGAACATGAAAAAGTGTAAAATATTTACACTTATAAATCCACTCTTATAAAACATTAAAATATCACACACATCATTATAACCTCATCAAAAAACAACTTTAGAAAAAACAAAAAGGAGAATTAAGTTTACTCCTCAAAGGGTTGGGTGGCATGGCCAAGCCATTGACCAAGGTAGCCGCACGGCACTGAAGCTGCGGAACCCAATGCCCTCCAACTGAAGGACTCAGAATGATCCAGTTGCTGTAAACACAGGAACAACTGCAGAAACCAAGCACAGCATAGTGGTGGTGGAGATGGGGAAGGAGACATTTTGTGCGGACACTCCCACAAACCAGAAATCAACGTGGAGGCAAAGGGCGGAGACGTGCAGAGGCCCAGCACGTCTCAGAGGCCTCGCAGTGACAGGGTCCTCGGGCGAACCTGAGGCAAGAGCTGTGGTGCACCGCTGGCTCTCCGCCTGCCCGAGTCGCCTAGCCAGAAGAGGACAAAGGGTCGTTCACATAGCGGAAAGCAGATCAGCGAGGGAGCATCAGCCAGCGCCAAAGGCTGGGTAAGTGTGGGGTCCAGGTCACAGCACCCATGGCCCGACTAACGTAACTGCTGCAAGCGGGAAGGCCCACATAGCTCAAAGCCTCTGCCGCTCCTACCGGTGGGGTGCTACGACCACATACCCACAATGCAGAGAGGACTCCCCTACATGTCACTTGCCTCCAGGTAGTGGGCCCACTGGGACATGTGAGTAGGCCGGATCTGTTGAACACCAAGGACGCCCGGACCCGGGGAGAAGATTCCCATCGACCAGGCAGTGCCAACGTATGACAGGGGCGGTAGGCCCGAGAGACTGTACACAACTGAGCACGTTCCTGTGTGACCGGGCCATTAGCAGCGACTCCTGGGCCTAGCATACTGGCCTGATGGGGCTAAATCAAACACCACATCTTTGCGGCTAACACAGCGCCATCTCCCCGAGCCCCCCCCCCCAGGTCATGCTCACCGGACGGTATAAACACACCTATACATTCTTAAATAGCAACGGATTCGCACAACCATCAAGGGATGGGACCTCAGTTAAGAACTACCTTGGACACCTTGTGCTGGAGAAACACCACTGCTCCCAACACCCCCCTGCCCGCTGTGGGCGCCTTGACAGTATACTCAGAACAATACCAACTGGCCAGCTCTCCATACAGCACAGGCATGGGGTCTCCAAGCAGCACAAACTGACTTTTGATAAGCAAGGTACATCAGAGGGGATGGATCGGAGAGCGATGAACAACCACATGCCATGAAGGGTGGTGATGGATTAAACCCAGATCAGTTGACTGGGGGTGAGTGTTTGATTTTGCTCAAACGATCCGTCCATCATCCCCTTTTGTATTGCTTTGTTCGGCTTAAGTTGGCAGGGTATGCTCAGACGTGAGTCCCTTGCTCACTTTGCAACTGGATTCAAGATAGCCTGGCTGGTGAGGATTATGAATCCGAAACCGGTCCCAGGATGCTTGTGTCCGGTCCAGGGAAGACATGGCTTGGCAGTTCGGGCTGGACTGTTCCCATGAGGAACAGGGTCAGACTGATTTGCATATGGCCATGTCTGAACTTGGGTAGCTGAGTGAGCTAAAGGATGGTGATGGATTAAACCCAGATCAGTTAACTGGGGGTGAGTGTTTGATTTGCTCAAACGCTCCGTCCATCATCCCCTTTTGTATTGCTTTGTTCGCCCTAAGTTGGTAGGGTATGCTCAGACGTGAGTCCCTTGCTCACTTGGCCACTGGATTCAAGATAGCCTGGCTGATGAGGATTATGAATCCAAAACCGGTACCAGGATGCTTGTTTCCGGTCCAGGGAAGACATGGCTTGGCAGTTCGGGCTGGACTGTTCCCATGAGGCACAGGGTCAGACTGATTTGTATATGGCCATGTCTGAACTGGGGTGGCTGAGTGAGCTAAAGAATGGTGATGGATTGAACCCAGATCAGTTGACTGGGGGTGAGTGTTTGATTTGCTCAAACGCTCCGTCCCTTATCCCCTTTTGTATCGCAGCCATAATGGCGGAGCCCCGCGTGGGGTTTTGTGCAATCGACTCAAGATGAAACTACCTGGCTACCAGATTAGACAGAATGGGAGAACGTCTGGATGGGCACAGTACCGGACTCAATGAGGGGGAAAAGCGCATCTCCACCCACGAGGACCAGGCCAGAGGTATAACCCCCCCAGCTGGAATGATTGGACCGTCTGCTCAAGAATGTCGCCATAAAGAACAGGGACCTAGAGGCTAGGTCCGGGAGAAATAACATTCGCATTCTTGGCCTGGTGGAAAGGAATCCACAAACATCGGGCGGCCTGAGCCATTTGTAGAACTGTTCGGAGCTTATAATTTCTCCAAAACGTTCATCGTGAAGAGAGCACACCAATCACTTGACCCGTTTCCCCCCCAGGTGCCCCCCGCGGACCATAATAGCTCATCTGCTCAATTATAGAGATTGCGATGCGGTCATTCGCCTGGCCTGGTAAAATGCGCCTATACAATACCAGGGTGCCATACTCTCTTTCTATCCAGACCACATGGTTGTAGTCCAAGAAGCTCGTCGCAAATTTAACAGAGGCAAAACGCCAGCTCCGTAGACTGGGCCTGAAATACGCCATGCTGTACCTGGCTAGGTTGCAGGTGATGGTAGGCGAGAAACCCTGGTTCTCTGATAATTCTGCAGACGTACTAACTTTCCGTAAACAGCATCAAAGCACAACCCGTAGGAGCCCAGTCCGGTCTTCTGGACACTCCTCTCCTGCTAGCTGCAGCCACCAATCTCTTCACCTCTGACTGATGGCTCTGTGCCCCTGAACACTCCCAACTGTCATGATATTTAATGCCTGATTGGGATTGAGAAAAGAACTGCGACTGTTCCGCATGCAAATACGTTTTCTTCTTTCTATTCTGCAGTATGCTTAGTGGCATAATGGGCATCAGACGCCCAAGACGTTGCCCGCCTCCTACGGATGACTCAGATTAGTTTATCTTGGGGTTTTTCTTTTTTCTTTTCTATATGGGGATGGAGGGTATTCACCGGACCTTTGAGCCCAGGTGTGGGAGGCGGCTGGGTGTTGTTGTTTTTTGTCAGGATTTCAGTGATGGCATTTATGTTCCCCTGATTTTTGCTGTTCCTTATTCGTTTTTCTCTCTGTAGCCTTTACTTTCCACACATTGTACGGATGCAATGGCTTACTGGTGCTGCATATACATCCTCCCCCATGACCTCAGATCCTACAGTTGAGGCAACATTACTCACCTAGAAGGTGAGAGGGCTCAACAACCACCATACATGCAAATTAGTACTTGTATATCTCTGGAGGCACAATTTTAAAATAGCATTCCTCCAAGAAACCCATCTCCCTTTGCAGAAGACCCCTCCTGTCACGATTCCGGCGCTTTAGCCGATAAACGACATCGCCCAGAATGCTTGCGGGGTAGTCTGTCTTCTATCTCCCCTAACTCCTCTTTCCTTTTCTGCTATATCTGTCCTTCAATGGAATCGCTCGGTGCTTGTCACCTGTGTGTCTGCCTTCCTTGAACTGAGTACTTCCTTTTGAGAATCCTAATCAAGGCATACGAAGCCTTGACGGAAGCCGCGGGAGACATCTCTCTCGACGCGGCACTCTGCAACCTCTGACCCCTGAAGCCGCGCTGGAAACCGAGCTGGGAAGCCGCGCTGACGGAAGCTGTGAGAGAGACGCTCACAGATACGCAGTAAGATCGAGCCGATCAAAGTGGGCTATCGCGTATTGCGCTGCAACCGAACGCCTGCAACTAACGCTGTGAGACTTTGAGCTTTGACCTGATGAGGCCGCTAATGAGGATTTCAGCGCCCAGGTTGGTCTTGCTATACATTTAACCAGAGATCCCCTCATCGAAAGGCACGGCGATTCTGAGTTTGTTAGTGGTACTAACAGAAGAGGTTCTGCACTTCTCATTTTGGTTTATATTTCTTTGATTCTGTTGAACCCTGCACATTTTGGATATTGAATTGACATTGGAGCTGTTGAGAGGCTCAAAGTGGAAACAGTGTTAACATACAAAGGTGACTAGATACATTGAATCCAGTGGATATTCTAGGATTTGTGTATTGCTTTCCGGAGCTGGAAACAAAGTCAGTTGGGGGAACAAACTAGCGACTACTGCCTCGTAATTAAGACTCCTGCTCTTAGAACGGTTGTTCTGTGGCAAATAGTTTCTTTTACCTTTTCTTTATTTTTCCTTTTTTGTGCCTTTACTACTTGGGCGCTTGTGGGAGCATATATCAGTGAGTAGTCCATTCTCCTGTCTCAATACATACCTGTTAAGCAGTATAGGGGTAGGGGGTTTGTATTTAACACTGTTTCTTGTGTTTCTATGCAGGAAACAGAATGCATTTATAACAAGACATACCTATCCTGCTTCACCTGCTGTAGATGGTTTCTGGCTGCCAGACCGTTAGTTTTATGTCTCCACTTTTCCCCTTCCCTGGGTGAGGTCCTCATAGGAGAGTGTAATATTCATGACTCTCCTGGGGTGCCGTTCCTAGGGAGGAGAGAATCTAGCAACCACATCGCTCCTGCTGTACCTGTTTCATAAGGTTAGTCTATCTGCCTAGTTCTTGACAGAGTGACAAGCCCACGTACTCTTACAGCCTGAGCGATGGACACCAACACAGTCTTGCAAACTGTGTTGGATTCCCTTACAGCACTAAGGGTAGAAGTAGATGCAGTTAGGGGAGAAAACCTTGAAATGAGGAATGAGATGAGCACCCTCAGACATGAGGTTGCTGGATTTGCCAGGTCCAGTCCCACAACTTCTAGGGGTTCACATTATATCAGAGACGCTACATTGCCCCCCCCCCCCCCCGGCTCAGGCTCATTCCCACTCAACCCAGGGAATGCAAGGCTCTTCAACCATTCAGGTTATTCAACCTGTACAGTTGCCCTTGGCACCCCCTGAAAGATTCTTAGGGGATCCTAGGAAATTCAGAACATTTTTAGGACAGTATAAGTTACACTTTATGTGCAATGTTGGATTCAGGAGCTACAGGTTACTTTATCGATCTGCAATATGCCAGAAGATTAGGAGTCCCGTGCATTCTGAAGGAAACACCTGAAGCTGTGAAAGCTGTAGACGGATCGGATCTGACATCAGGGCCCGTCTGTTATCATACTTGTCCATTGGTCATGCAAGTAGGACAGGATCATTATGAGCATATATCCTTTGATTTGATAGACGCTCCTCAGTTTAAACTGATTTTGGGAATGCCTTGGTTGACGCAACTTGATCCTGTAGTGAAGTGGGCAGCACGCTCTATCACTCTCAACTCAGCTTATTGTACAGAACACTGTATGTACCTTGACTCATTTGCATGAAGAAATCAGAATGGAAAACCCTGCGATTACGCTCGCAAGCGGAGGAAGAGAATTGAGTGTCAGCGCTGTCACCACTCTTCCTGAGGTTTACCGAAAGTACCAGGACGTCTTCAGCGAGAAGGAAGCCTTAAGTTACCCCCTCACAGGGGATACGACTGTGTGATAGAGCTGGAACCAGGAGCTAACATCCCCTGCAGCAGGGTGTACGCTCTTACTGAGAACACCTACTCACAACAATATTTGAAGAAGCTCTTGGAGTCTGGATTCATTCGTCCGTCCACGTCCCCTGCCTCGTCGCCTCTCTTTTTCATCCCTAAGAAGGAAGGGGGATTAAGAACATGCATAGACTATAGAGAAATCAATAGTGTAACCAGAAAGAACAGATACCCCTGATTCCGGTCCTGCTGGACCAGTTAGAAGATGCTAGGATATTCACCAAGTTAGACCTGCGGGGTGCGCATCATCTCGTAAGAGTCCGCAGAGGGGATGAATGGAAGACGGCTTTCCTAACCAAATACAGGCTCTACGAATATCAGGTCATGCCCTTTGGACTGCACAACGCCCCAGCGGCGTTTCAGTTTTTTATGGATGAAGTACTAAGGGGCCTGTTGGATGTCTTGTGCATCGTATATATCGATGATATATTGATTTATTCCCCTACACGAGAAGATCATGTGAAACATGTATTGGAAGTCCTGGAGCGTTTGCAGAAACATGATTTGTATGCCAAGTTGGAAAAGTGCTTATTTCATGCCACGGAAGTGGAATTTTTAGGCTATGTCATCGGTCCTAATGGAATCAAGATGGATAACAGGAAGATACAAGCCATCATTCCGTGGGAGTCTCCCTCTTCCGTGAAAGCATTGCAGAGTTTCCTGGGGTTTTCAAACTTCTACCGGAGATTCATTAAAGACTTTTCTAGGATCATACAGCCATTAACTCATCTATTGAAGAAAGGAGCGGTCTTAAGTGGACGGACCCTGCCGAACACGCCTTTCAAGCCTTGAAGACACGCTTCATCTCAGCCCCCATTTTACGACATCCAGATGCCAGTCAGCTTTTCGTGATGGAGACGGATGCGTCTTATTATGCTATAGGAGGCATTCTATCACAAAGACATCCGGAAACAGGACAACTACATCCGGTGGCATACTTCTCCAGAAAATTGTCCTCCTGCAAAATAAACTATAGTATCACAGACAAGGAATTGCTGGCCATTAAAAGAGTGTGTGAGGAGTGGCGACACCATCTTTTGGGGGCCAGACACACTGTGGAAATCTTTACTGATCACCAGAATCTCCTCTTCCTGAAAAGCGCAAGAGCATTAACACCACACCAGTTACGATGGTCTTTGTTTTTCTCTGATTTTGATTTCGTGATAAAATACCGTCTGGGTCCACAAAACGGTAAGGCTGATGCCCTTTCGAGACCGGAATCAGTGCTAAGAGAAATCTCCTTAGACACCGATAATCCTCATTCCATTCTGCACAAGGCATCCTTTAATCCAACGGCTTCAGCAATTACGTGCTCCTCTGATTTTTTGAAGCAAGTGGAAGAGAAAACCGAAGCAGTGGATCAGCAATCCTGGATAGCTAAAGAACCTCTGCAGAGAACAGTAAGAAACAAGCTTCTCTTCAGGGATAAACAGTTGTACGTACCTGAGTTAGAGCTACAGACCTTAGTCTTACAATGGACTCATGATTCTTCTCTTGGTGGTCATATGGGGGTTCAAAAGACGTTGCAAACCACTTCTAGATACTTCTGGTGGGATACGCTAAGGAAGGACATCAAAGATTATGTGGCTAATTGCCCCATATGCATCCAGGCCAAGGCACAGCATCAAAGAAGTAGCGGATTGCTACGTCCCATACCAATACCTCCTGTACCATGGCACACAGTATCTATGGATTTCATTGTAGAGATGCCTCTCAGTCACGGCAACAACACCATCCTAGTGGTTATAGACCATCTAACCAAAATGGGACATTTTATAGCATTGACCAAGCTGCCCACGTCAGGAGAGTTAGCCATAGTCTTCTTGCAAAACGTGATAAGACTGCATGGCATCCCCTCTGTCCTCATCACAGATAGAGGTACACAGTTCACTTCTAAATTCTGGAGAGCTCTGTGTGACATCATGAAAATCGACGCCCGTTTGTCAACGAGCTATCATCCTCAGACAGACGGCAAAACAGAGAGACTTAACCAAACGCTGAAGCAGTATCTAAGGTGTTTTACCCTTCAACAGGACGAGGAATGGAGAACGCTGTTGTGGATGGCGGAATTCGCCTACAACAACGCTACTCATTCTTCATTGGGATGTTCGCCCTTCTTTTGCCTTACCGGGTTTCACCCCAATTTTCTACCATTCGTTCAACCTGGTATATCCTCCCATCCTACCATCCAAGAACACCATGCTCACCTTACTTCTATAGCGCAGGATGCCAGAGAGCATTTAGAGGCGGCCAGAAACCATGACAAACAGCAGGCAGATAGAAAAAGAACCCCTGAGCCAGCATATTCAACAGGAGATAAAGTTTGGTTGAGTACCAAGCACCTAACATTTAAGGGGAATACCCGTTTGCAACCTAAATATGTTGGTCCATATCCCATTGTTGCTGTCATTAACCCTGTAGCCATGAAACTCAAACTTCCCTCCTCGTGGCACATACACCCTGTGTTTCATGTGTCTCTATTAAAACAATATGTGCAGGGCACCAGAGCTTCAGCGAGGCCTCAGCCCTAGAGATTGAAGTGGACATGGAGTATGAGGTGAGGGCGGTGCTCGATTCCCGGAGGGTGAGGGGTGTCTTGCAGTATTTGATTGATTGGAAGGGGTATGGGCCTGAGGAACGCTCCTGGAAACCACTCGCCAATTTACACTGTCCTGGCCTTTTGAGGCATTTTCACACATGTCATCCATCTAAGCCTGGTGGACCGCCGAGACATCGGTCATAGAGAGGGGGTTCTGTCACGATTCCGGCGCCTTAGCCGATAAACTACATCGCCCAGAATGCTTGCGGGGTAGTCTGTCTTCTATCTCCCCTAACTCCTCTTTCCTTTTCTGCTATATCTGTCCTTCAATGGAATCGCTCAGTGCTTGTCACCTGATTTGATTTGATTTGATTAAGGATTTATAGAGCGCGAAGCTACCCTCGGGCGTCCCAGCGCTATCGTAACAGCTTAACAGTCCTCCTGGGGAAGGATTATTGGGGGAACAACCAAGTTTTCAGCAGTCTGCGGAATGAGAGCAGATTGTTTTCTTTGCAGATGCTGAGGGGGAGGCTGTTCCAGAGCTTAGGGGCGTTGTATGAAAAACGGCGGCCGCCTGTGCATGCTTTCCTTATTCTGGGGACGCTGGCCAGAAATAGGGAGTCCGACCTGAGCTGTCGGGTGGATTTGTGAGGTTTGATGAGAGGTTTTAATATAGGTGGTCCTTTGCCTTGTAAGATTTTATGAGAGATGCATAAGGCTTTAAAGGCAATGCGCTCTTGGATGGGAAGCCAGTGAAGTGCCTTGAGAGAAGGTTTAGCTGAGCATCTTGATTTTGTCCCCGTGAGTAGTCTTGCTGCGGCATTCTGGGCGTGCTGAAGTTTTTTTATGACAGCTACTGGCGCGCCCAGGTACAGGGCGTTTCCATAGTCCAGTCTCGATATAATAAGGCCCTGGATCAGAATTTTCCTAGACTGGGGGGGATAAGAGGAAGGATCTTACGGGCTGCTCGCTTGAGCCCGAAGCAGGTGCCGGCTGTCTTTCTTGCATGGGCTCTGAAGCTGAGGTCCTGGTCGAGCCAAAAACCCAGGCTCTTGATTTCTTGTTTTGGTGTGGGAGGGGTGCCCATGCTAGATGGCCAGGCAAGGGTTTTGGGAAGTTTGTTTGGATTGCCTAGGAGCATGATTTCAGATTTCTCGCCGTTGAGTTTGAGTCTGGAGTCGCCCA
This sequence comes from Lissotriton vulgaris, assembly GCF_964263255.1. Classification (NCBI taxonomy): domain Eukaryota; kingdom Metazoa; phylum Chordata; class Amphibia; order Caudata; family Salamandridae; genus Lissotriton; species Lissotriton vulgaris. The sequence goes on from NC_141685.1 coordinate 1,647,607,359, forward strand.
TCCATTTGGATATATTGTGCAGGCAGGTGACTAGGTTCTCCATGGATTGATCGGCCTGATTGATGGAGACGACTAGTTGTGTGTCGTCGGCTTACATGACCACCTTTATGCAGAATGGAGAGGCGATGTCATCTAAGGGGGCCATGTACACATTAAAAAGAGTGGGGCTCAGGGAGGATCCCTGAGGAACCCCACAGTTCAGGGGGAGAGCTTTGGAGTGACCGTAGCTGTCGGCCACTTGGAAGGTCCTATGTTCCAAGAATGATTTTAACTATGCCAGGGCGGTCCCCGAGATGCCGGTTTTTTGGAGGCGGTGGAGGAGGATGGTGTGGTCCACCATGTCGAAGGCGGCACTCAGGTCCAGGAGGATCATTACCACTGATCCTCCTGCGTCCAAGATGGACCTTGTCTCCTCTGTTACGGCCAGAAGGGCGGTGTCAGTCCCCTGTCCTGGTCTGAACCCTGTCTGCGAGTGGCGAAGGAGGTTATTAGTCTCTAGGAATGTTGAGAGCTGTTCATTTATAATTCTTTCATCCACTTTGCTGATGCCTGGGAGGAGGGAGATGGGTCTGAAGTTTGAAGGGTCCAAGGGGTCTAGGTGGGGTTTCTTGATAAGTGCCCGAACTGTCACACTTTTCCAGTTAACGGGGACTATCCCCCTGGAGAGAGAGGCATTTATCAGCCTGGTAAGAAGGGGGGATATAGTGGGGGATACTAGTTTCAGTTTACTCATGGGGGCTGGGTCGTCGGGGATCCACTCTTCACACGGTTGAGAGTGTCCACCAACTTCTCGATGGAGATGGGGAGGAAGGCTTTCAGGACGGGGGCGTCTTGGTCAATGGGCCCAGCTGGGAGGTCGGTTAAGGGATAGGGCTTGAAGAAAGTCTTTATGATCTTAAGGATTTTGGATTAGAAGAACTCAGCGAGTTGGGTACATCTGGCACCGGTGGGATCAGCGGCAGGCTGAGGTTCGGGAACTTTCATAAGAGATTTTACTATGCGGTAGGTCTCCTTGGAGGAGTTGGAGGCAGCTAGGATTTTCCCTTCCTAATAGGAGGCTTGTGTATTTTTAATAAGGGTTTTGTATTGCTTCATGGCCGATTTAGAGGTTTCTTTGCTGTTTGGGTTCCAATCTTTCCTCCAGAGACGTTCGAGTTTTTTGCATTTTTTCCGGAGTTCACGCAGTACCGAAGTGAACCAGGGAGACTTGAACAAACCCCTTTTACTAGGGACCTGTTTGACAGGGAAAACCGCGTCAAGGGAAGATTCTATCCAATCTCTGATTTGGATGTCTGCTAGTGAGGGATCCGGGTTCAGGGTAGGGGTGGAGGCTATGAGCTGGTTAGTCCAAGCATCCGTGTCTAATTTGTGCCACGGGCGAGGGTGCTTGGGGTGGAAGACTGAGGGTGATTTCGGTAGAGATTGGAATTTTGAGGAGGATAAGGTGGTGATCTGTCCAGGGGATGGGTAGGGGTGAGGATGTGGTGAGTTCTGGGATGTTAGAAGAGATAGGGTCCAAGAGATGGCCCTTGTTATTGGTGGTCAGAAGGTTTTTCAAGGAGAGGCTGAGTGCTGAAAGATCTTCTTTGAGGTCTCCCGCTATTTTGTTCCCTGGGTCATCAAAGTGGATGTTAAGATCTCCTAGCACTGTAAAGTTGGAAGATAAACAGGCTAGGGAGGTGGCAGTCTCCACCAGGGAGTTAGGGAACTGTCCAAGTGGGCCCGGGGGTCGGTATATGAGAAGACCCGACAGAGGTTTCTCCGGGGAGAGATGTAGGGAGAAGTGAGCGTTTTCGCAGTTGAGGATTGGACTGTCCTTGAGATGGCAGGTGAAATGGGCTTTGGTGATTATTGCTAAGCCACCTCCTGATCCTTGAGGTCTATCTAGATGTTTAATTGTTTAGCCCGGAGGAAGGGCTTGGACTATGTCTGGGTCGGATGCTGAATTGATCCATGTTTCCTTGAGAAACAGCACTTATATGTCGTTGTTCAGTATTAGGAGGTTTATTTCGGTGCTGCGCTTGGGGAGGGATCTGCAGTTGAGCAGAGCCATTTTGATTGTCCTAGCTTTAGGGGGTGAGTGGGGGGTGAGTCTGTATGAGCAGTGGCTGCATTTGTTATGATGCTCATCAGGGGAGATTGAGTGGAGACAGGGGTCCAGGGCGCGCGTTGCCAGTTTCCAAAGAGTGTCTGAGGAGTAGCTAATGGGTGACGAGGTGAGAGGAACGGGGGACTGGGCCCTGGGCCCGTACTGGCGTGGACGGGCGCAGACAGGCTTACCTTTGGCGTGCCTTCGGCGCGCTGGCGGCACGCCTGCAGCGCGCGTCCGCTGCACGTCCGGCCGAGGCACATCCTTCTGGAGGAAGTGGGGGGCGTGGCCTCAGGGCGGTGGGCGTGGCCTCACTTCCCTCACTGATGGCGGCAAATTGTTGACAGGCCCGCGGCAGCGTTAAGATCGGCTGAGCGGTGTTTGTGAGCAACTCTGAGGAGGGGGAAGTGCTCAAGGAGATGTGCAGCAACAGGTATTAAAAATTCAATTTTTAAGTTTCAGTGCTTTAAAAACGGCGATCGTTCCTCCCGGCTTCCGCCTCAGGAGTTTGTCTGTATCAGGCTAATGCGGGCTTAGGATTTAGCACGTCTTATATAGTATCCAGGGGGGGCGTGGCCTCAGGGCGGTGGGCGTGGCCTCACTTCCCTCACTGATGGCGGCAAATTGTTGACAGGCCCGCGGCAGCGTTAACACCTGTGTGTCTGCCTTCCTTGAATCGAGTACTTCCTTTTGTGAATCGTAATCAAGGCTTACAAAGCCTTGACGGAAGCCGCGGGAGACGTCTCTCTCGACGCGGCACTCTGCATCCTCTGACCCCTGAAGCCGCGCTGGAAACCGAGCTGGGAAGCCGCGCTGACGGAAGCCGCGAGAGAGACGCTCACAGATACGCGGTAAGATCGAGCCGATCAAAGTGGGCTACCGCGTATTGCGCTGCAACCGAACGCCTGCAACTAACGCTGTGAGACTTTGAGCTTTGACCTGATGAGGCCGCTAATGAGGATTTCACCACCCAGGTTGGCCTTGCTGTACATTTAACCAGAGATCCCCTCATCCAAAGGCAAGGCGATACTGAGTTTGTTAGTGGTACTAACAGAAGAGGTTCTGCTCTTCTCTTTTGGTTTATATTTCTTTGATTCGGTTGAACCCTGCACATTTTGGATATTGAATTGACATTGGAGCTGTTGGGAGGCTCAAAGTGGAAACAGTGTTAACATACAAAGGTGACTAGATACATTGAATCCAGTGGATATTCTAGGATTTGTGTATTGCTTTCCCGAGCTGGAAACGAAGTCAGTTGGGGGAACAAACTAGCTCCTTCTGCCTCGTAATTAAGACTCCTGCTCTTAGAACGGTTGTTCTGTGGCAAATTGTTTATTTTACCTTTTCTTTATTTTTCCTTTTTTGTGCCTTTCCTACTTGGACGCTTGTGGGAGCATATATCAGTGAGAAGTCCATTCTCCTGTCTCAATACATACCTGTTAGGCAGTATAGGGGTGGGGGGTTTGTATTTACCACTGTTTCTTGTGTTTCTATGCAGGAAACAGAATGCAGTTATAACAAGACATACCTATCCTGTTTCACCTGTTGGAATGGTTTCTGGCTGCCAGACCATTATGTTTTATTTCTCCACTTTTCCCCTTCCCTGGGTGAGGTCCTCATAGGAGAGTGTAATATTCATGACTCTCCTGGGGTGCCGTTCCTAGGGAGGAGAGAATCTAGCAACCACATCGCTCCTGCTGTACCTTTTTCATAAGGTTAATCTATCTGCCTAGTTCGTGACACCACCTTTTGCTTGCTCATGGGGACCACATGGATATATTGCGAGTTGTAGTTCCTACTGCCATGGAGTATGTATTCTTATACACTGTACCCTCCCATTCACAGGTAGCACACAGGGGAGGTATCTGCTGGTTGTGGGAATGCTGATGGAATAAATGGTTATATTTCTCAATATTTATGCGCCCAACACAGACGCTATGAATATGACACACTCTTTCTTGTAGGAGATCTGAACCTTTGGCTTCACCACAGTCGTGACTCCTCTAATGCTGCACTGGATACCCAACCCCACCCCCATGAGCAATAAAGGAAATTATACACACTTTGGCTCTGCATGATATCTGGCATTCACACCACCCAAATGTCCTGGGTTACACCTTCCATTCAGCGCCATACTCTACTCAAAAACGCATAGATTATAGGCTCACTGTTGCCCTGGGTTGTCAATGGGCTAAAGTTGCGCTGCTAAACACATCTCCTTTGGCCCAGATTCGGGTGGATGGCTCACTGTCTCCGCCGAATCCGATTTCACGTGGCACCCGGCAGGGATGTCCACTGTCTCCTCTACTTTTTATAGTGGCCATGAACTTTTTAATCCGACATCTGCAAGAACAACACCTGTTCTTTGGCCTCCAGTTTCAATCAGGACCCTTGCTGATGTCTGTGTATAGAGACGGCATCCTGCTTTTTATTAGACAGCCCAGAATTAACCTAAATCCCTTAATCGCTAAATCTGTCATTTTGGTGACATGTCTGGGTTGCTAATCAATTGGGGCAAGTCAGAGGTATTCCCAATTACTGACGCTGTCATCCTGGAGGAGGCCGAGCTGCCCCCTACACAGAAATAAGGAACAAGTTATCTGCCTAAACTATTGACCAGCCGTAGAACATCTTACCTCGCAAATTGAAAGGTGGGTTCAATTACCAATATGAATGTCTTCCCCCGGTTTTTATATTTATTTGTCAACATACCCATTCTGCTTACAAAAGCATTTTTCACACATCTGCGAGACCTGCTTACCCCCCTGGTCTGGGTGGGTCGTAGACCATGAGTAGCATGGGAAACCCTAACCCTTCCTAATGAACGAGGAGCGTTTGCGGTTCCAGATTTCCATCTTTATTACTTGGTAGCACAGGCCCAATTTGATTTCATCCAGACGCCCATATACCGTACAATAAACCTGAATGAGATCTGGCTGCCACTACACCATTAGGAGCACTATTCCCCCTTGGTATACCTCTCGACCCAAATGATATACAGCCCCTATCTACTTCCTGCTGGGCTTGGTGTAGGCTAAGTCGACTATTAGGCACCAGCTTACTATATTTGCCAGAGCTCCCATTGTAACAGAACCCACGGCTGCTGCTCCCCTCTGAGAAGTTGGTACAGTGCACCCTCAATAAACTGAAGCTATGCACTATTGGCTCATTATTCCCCGACGGGCAGGCTATAACAATGGCAGACATGTCCTATATGGATACATTTGTAGTGACCAAATTACTCTGAGCACTCCCCTCAACCATCTCCTCCTTTCCATCTCCGTCAGTTGAGTTCACACCACATACCCTGCTCATAAGCGTCAAAGAAGGAGACCCCTTAGTTTCCAAGCTGTATCGGGCATGTATGGTGCTCAAACAAGTTCGGGACAGGGGAGTGAGACATCAATGGGAGGAAGACCTGGGCCTGCCACTGAAGGATAAAGACTGGGCCTATTGCCACGACAAATAAAGAGGGTATCCCCCATCCATAGACATAAACTGCTACATTTCAAGATCATACACCAGATTTACATTAACCTGCTACAGCTGACCATAACCGACCCCTCCAAACCATCCGATTCCCTCAAGCACAAGGCTCCAGATGCGGATTTTGCACACATGACATGGACATGCCCCCTGATAGCTGCATACTGGACAGATGTCTTCTAGACACTTTCTGAAGTAGTCTCTATGCCACTCACCCCCTCTCCAAAACTCGCCTTGCTGGGAATAGTCCATGATATTAAACTTTTCTACCGCAGGTTCATTGCCATAGCATTACTGCTAATAAAAAGGGAAATTGCGATACTTTGGGGTGCCAAACAAAGTCCTATTAAAGCAGCATGGCTCCGAAGCATGGCATATTGCGATATGCAAACAGAATTTTACGCAGCTCTCCGACCTCCAACTTCAAGGCCCAGAAACATATGGCATATCTACGGCTGCTGTTTACAACAGGCACAGACATCATCTCCAGATCCCTCACCAAGGCACCAGTTGATGCCAACACAGTCCACGCCAGTTACTCCCCTGCACAATGATGCTACACCAGCACCCTAGTGCTATAAGCATTCCTAATCACGTAAGAATACAGTACGAACTACCCATGGGCTAATCAACACCTCAACGATTCATACAGAAAGAACCCGTTGCATCCCACTATCACACCAAACATAATAAGATGCGCAGACTAAACGTGTGGAACCTCCCCCCCTTTTCCTTTTTCTTCCCAAATCCTTTTCTTTTTCTCACTAACCGATTAATCCCCGGTTGAAGCTTTTACTATACTGGACAATTATGTGTAAGCAAATGATAACCCCTGTAAGAAAACATTCGACAATGGGAATGTAACTGTGTTTATATTTATAATTTCTTTCAATAAAATTCTATAAAAATAAACGGTTTACTACCCCAACACCAACCTAAGCAACAGGACGGAAAACATTGGCTTTTGCAGTGCCAGATTTACCATTTGCACACCATTGTAAGCAACAGTAGAAAAGGTATTGGAGTCTGAAGGGGTCAGATTATTTATTTCCCCTTCAACCTGATCATCAGTAGAGAAAGTCTTGTTCTTTGAGGGGGACAGATTTACTACCTACACTCCAATGCAAGCAACAGTGAGAAAAGTGTTTGAATTTGGGGAGGTTAAACATACTGGTACCATTTCACACTGAGTAAGAGAAAACAGAAGTGAATGTGGCGGTCTTTGGAGGGATCAGATTTACTACTCCCACTCCAAACTGAGCAACAAAGGGTAAAAAATTGACTTTAAAAATCTCATATTTACTATCCCTATATATGAATAATATATAAACCTAAAGAAACAATCTACAATTGCAAAAGAGATATGCAATTAAAAAACTATTACTATTAAAATTTTAAACTAGAAACTAATGAATTAAAAGAACAATATATTAATGAAAATCCAATTATTACTCACAGTAGAAAACAATAACATTTAACAATCAGTTAATTTAAAGAAATATACATAACTGTACAGAAAATAATAATAACCATAACAATTAAAATTGCTGCTAATTAAAATGTGTGAAAAACAGAAAATAAAAACATATAAACTAAAATGTATAAACTCAACATAAGGTTCTTATATATTTAATTTAAATTAATAAATAATGTAACCAATTAATAAGTAATACAATTAAACTAAATGAAAAGTCCATTTGAAAACACTTCCAAACTCCTTCACAGGCAAACAACCCACGAAAAAGTTAGAGAGTAAGTATTGCAATTTATCATACATAATAAACATAAACAGAATATAATTGAAACTAATAAACCAAATATTAATATATACAATGTTTTAAATCCAGTAAATAGTCATAAAACGTACCACTAAATTAACTTCAGTAACTTCAGTAATTTACATATTTAATAAATAATTAATCATTTAAAAATGCATTGGTTATTCCCTACTGCCCTCTCCGTACTCTGAGGTCCACTCACCTTCAGCTCTTAGTCACTCCCCAGTTTAAACTTATCAAGTTAGGTGGCCGCAGCTTCTCCCATCTGACTCCCAAGTTATGGAACTCTTTTCCACTCTCACTCAAGACTTCACATTCCCTTTTATCATTTAGGAAATCTTTAAAAACTCTGCTTTTCTCACACTCCCAATAAAATCCCTCCTGTACAGTCTCAGTGTCCTATCAGCGCCAGGAAACTCATGGTGACAGTGCGCTCAACAAATGCCCATTAACATAACATAACATAACATAACATTTCTTACCAAGTGCTGGTGGATGTGTGGGGGCATATAAGATCACAGGATAATGGGTATATGTTAGACCTAGGGAGCCTAGTCTACATAGGGTAGCCTGGCACAGTGGACAAAGCTAAACTCCGAGGCTTTTGTGTAGTGCTTACAATCCCACTCACAATAACTCAGCGACTTACCATTAAAAATAAAGGACGCCACACCAGTTTGGAAAAATACGGTTTGATTTATAAAAGTTTTCTTTTAAATATCTGAAGATTTCATCACCACTTTTCATGCAGAGTTAATTAGCAATTTTACAATCAAATTCTGACAGTAAATCATGGATTGGATATTTCACAATACTTGTCACACCTCTAGTTATCACTTTACAGTCAATAGTTAAGCTTTCTAGCATTTACCTTACATTCCCCTGTTCAGGAATAAAAGCATGATGTAAATGAGGCGGTTATTTAGATCCAAACTCCGCCAGTGCGGCGTTATCTGTTACCTTACCCTCTGGTTCTCAGGGTCAACATTAGCCAGATATCACGATACCGTAGTATCTTCCCCCCTCCTTCTCACCTCTTCCTCTCACTTTTAATGCGCAGTAAATCTAGAAAGAGATAATCAAATTACTTTCACATTTCCCTTTGCCTTAGAATCTCTACTTAATTTGTCAGGATAAGGTCCTGTGTTATGGTTCTCAATTTACTTAAGGGGAACACCTTTCACTGAACTGGGTTCCCGCACTCGCTCTCACTTTACAGCCCAAATGTCATTATTTCGCCCTCCAGATCTCAATCTCTTATTCGGGAGCGTCAGTACAGTTAATGGCACAAAGTTTCGCGCTATGCGTGTGACTGTTGGCCGCTGGCCTTCCAAAGCCTTTGAAGGAAAGTCGCAGTCAACGTTTCCCCTCGCACCTCCCGAGAGTCAGGGGCTGGTTGTTCTTGCCGCCGCCCTTCCCCGGTTAACTTCCCAGCTTACTTGGGATTGGCTCTCTTCAGCACCCGCCTCCAAGACAGCCGCTCAGTGACCCTGCTGCTAAGGGAGCTCTGCCGGCGGTTCGATCGCTGGTCCGCCTCCGGCTTCCGTGACAGGGGATTCCGGCGCTCCTCCTCCTTCGACGAGTCACCGCCTGCATCCGCCTTCCGCGAACAGCTCCACCCTCCACAGTACCTCCTTCTCCACCGCAGGTCGACGCCGCCTCACGCCGCTTGTCGACGTCTCCTCCGACGTCCTCAGTACTTCATCCGCTGGCCCCCGCTCACGCTGTCAGCTGCGGCAGGGAGTTCCTCCAGGCAGATGGAAGGTCAGCTGGTTTCTCCACACACGGTGAGGCTTGATTCTCTCACGCGTTGCAGACACGTTGTCCAGGCTCAGGCACTCCTGGTACAAACTTCAGAAATAGTTCACATGGCACCACGGAGCTGTCACAATTCTCGCTTTACCGTTTGGCCAATTCTTTGGGGGTGATTTCTGGATAGGGGTCTCAGAGAGTCAGTTATTGATCTGCAAATGCAGGGATTGGTCAAAACAAGAGGGGTCCCATCAGTTCAGGAAAGCAGCCGGCCCATAAGTCGATCTGGCTCCTAGGTTGTGTCAACCTCCTCAATAAGTTGCCTTTCTCCTCAGCAGGTCCACCCCAACCTTTCTCTCTGGTCACTTCGCCCACTACTCAAAATGGCTGCCTAGCCACTGGCCTTTTATAACCTGGCCTCAGACCACTGGAACCTGCTAGAGGGTTCCAGAACTTTCCCTATACAGTCCAATGGGTCTTTCTCACTGAAGTGTCCGTTATGGCAGTTGCTGGACACCATTGTAGGTCTCAAGGTTTTCTCTCAATTTTGGTGAGGGAGGCTAGGCCTCAAAAAGGGAGGAAAAAGAATAGCGTCAAGGAACACCTAGCCCCTCTGTCAACACAAAAAATTCCTGATGAATAATAAAAGTAAGTGAAACACGAGGAGGTCAAGGGTGACAAAATAAATAATAATGGTAAGAGGACTCCCAGGACCAGACAGGTCTAACACGCATCCCCCCCAGCTGAAAGTGGGGAGAGCTACCCAACCCCTTGGGAATTCTCATCACTAATGCGGAAATACCTAGAGAGACCGTCTGCATTGGCGTGGTCCACTCCAGGCCGATGTTCCACCCGGAAGTCCATTCCCTGTAGGGAGATAGACCATCTCAACAACTTGGGATTCTCCCCCTTCATTTGCATCAGCCAACGAAGGGGCCGGTGGTCAGTCTGAACCAAGAAGTGCGTTCCAAACAGGTATGGACGCAACTTCTTCAGAGCCCAAACCACTGCAAAGGCTTCCCGCTCTATAGTACTCCACCTCTGTTCCCTGGGGAGTAGTCTCTTGGATAGGAAGACCACGGGTTGATCCAAGCCCTCATCATTTAGTTGCGATAACACTGCCCCAATGCCATGTTCTGATGCATCTGTTTGGGCAATGAACTCTCTGGAAAAATCAGGAGCCCTAAGTATTGGAGCAGTACACAATGCTTGTTTCAAAGTCACAAAGGCTCGCTGACAAGCCTCCGTCCAGACTACCCGTCGGGGTTGTTTCTTAGAAGTAAGTTCAGTGAGGGGGGCCACAATGGTGCCATACCCCTTCACGAAGCGACGGTAGTATCCAGTGAGGCCCAGGAAGGCTCGGACCTCAGTTTGAGTCTTGGGGGGCTCCCAGGCCATGATAGCCTCGATCTTCGCCTGGAGGGGCTGCACCATTCCCCTGCCCACCAAGTGGCCTAGGTACACCACCGACCCCTGCCCAATCTGACACTTGCTGGCCTTGATTGTCAAGCCAGCCTGCTTCAGGGCCTGGAGAACAGCTTGCAAATGTTGCAAATGGTCCTCCCAACTGCTACTGAATACAGCAATGTCATCCAGATAAGCAGCAGAGAAAGCCTCCATTCCAGAGAGGACCTCGTTCACCAGCCGCTGAAAAGTGGCAGGAGCGTTCTTGAGCCCAAAGGGCATCACACAGAACTGGTAGTGACCCTCAGGCGTGGAGAAGGCTGACCTTTCCTTTGCTCCATCAGTAAGGGAAATCTGCCAGTACCCTGAAGTAAGGTCAAAGGTACTCAAGTATTGGGCAGCTCCCTGCCGGTCAATGAGTTCATCCGCCCTTGGGATCGGATGAGCATCAGTCTTTGTTACTGAATTCAGTCCTCGGTAATCCACACAGAATCTCAATTCGAGTGTGGCGCCCAGCGGGGCAGCTTTTGGTACCAAAACCACCGGACTGTACCAAGGGCTACTAGAAGGTTCGATCACTCCTAGCTCCAGCATCTTAGCGACTTCACCATGGATGCTGGCCTTCACCTTGTCTGACAGCCGGTAGATCTTAGACTTCACAGGTGGGCTGTCTCCTGTGTCCACATCATGGGTACAAAGGTGGGTTCTTCCCGGGACAAGGGAGAACAGTGAGGAAAATTGCTCCAGGATCTGGCGGCAATCTCTCTGCTGTTCAGGAGTCAGGGATGGTGAGAGAATCACTCCCTCCACCGACCCATCCTTTTCTTGAGACGAGAAAAGATCAGGGAGAGGCTCGCTTTCCTCTTCCTCTGCTCCATCGGTCACCATCATTAAGACGACCTCGGGCCTCTCATGGTGTGGCTTGAGGCGATTGGCATGAAGCACCCGGTGGGGCTGTCTCGGGGTCTTAAGGTCCACCAAGTAAGTGGCCTTACCCATTTTCTCCAATACCTCAAAGGGGCCTGTCCAGCAATCCTGGAGGGCATTTAGCTCTCCAGGTTCCATCACCCACACTTTTTGTCCAGGCTCCAGTTCCACTGGGTGAGCATTGTGGTCATACCACTCCTTCATTACTGCCTGGCTGGCTTCCAAGTTGTCAGAAGCTTGCTTCCACAACTTGGCCATTTGGCTCCGGAAGGCCAGCATGTAGCTCACCACGTCCTGGGGAAGCTTCCTGGGAGTCTTTTCCCATCCGTCCTTCACTAGGCTGAGAGGACCCCGTACAGGGTGCCCATACAGAAGTTCGAAGGGGCTGAAGCCCACTCCCTTCTGTGGCACTTCCCTGTAGGAAAACAAGAGACAGGGTAGGAGGACGTCCCATTTCCTCCGCAGGCTCTCAGGCAGACTTCTTATCATGCCTTTCAAGGTTTTATTAAACCTTTCCACAAGACCATTGGTCTGTGGGTGGTAAGGAGTGGTAAACCGGTAGGTGACACCACACTCCTTCCACATAGCCAGCATGTAAGCTAATAGGAAGTTGGTCCCCCTGTCGGACACAACCTCCTTGGGGAAACCCACTCGGGTGAAGATCCCCATCAGGGCCCTTGCCACTGCAGGTGCAGTGATGGTCCTCAGAGGAATTGCCTCTGGGTACCGTGTGGCATGATCCACCAGAACCAGGATGAACCTGTGACCAGCTGAAGTTGGTGGATCCAATGGCCCTACAATGTCGATGCCCACCCTTTCAAAGGGGGTGCTAACGACAGGAAGTGGTTCCAGGGGAGCTTTCAGCTTCACCCCTGTTTTCCCACTGGCTTGGCAAAACACACACGTCCAACAGTAGGTATCAGACGCCACTCTCATCCGAGGCCAGTAAAAGTGGGGGACAAGCCGGGCAAAGGTCTTGTCCTGACCCAAGTGACCTGCCAAGGGTATCTCGTGAGCCAGTTCTAGAAGAAAGGCTCTAAAACATTGAGGAACCACCAAGGCCCTGGATGAACCATGTCCGGGTGCCTTGGGCTCACTGTAGAGGAGTCCATCCTCCCAGTAAATCTGGTAGTTCCCTACAACGTTCCCTGCTGCCTGGGCTTTGGCCTGTTGCCGCAGCCCCTCAAGAGTAGGACACTCCTTCTGTGCTTTGCAGAATTCCTCCCTGGAAGGACCTCCCTCCACATGCCACTCAGCAGGGATGGGTAGGTTCTCCAAGGAAGTAACATTCTCCTCCGTGGACTCCAGATCCACCTCCGCAGGTGGCCTATCTATCTCAGGAGGTAGAGATATTGAGGCAGGTTTCTCCTGCCTACTGTCCTTCTCTTCTCTGGCAGCAGGCTGGGCCATTGTTCCAGGCTCCAGCGTAAGCGAACTCCCCCTCCGGGTAGTCGCGGACCTTGTGCTGACACAGGCCCAGTCAGGTGTACCCAGCATCTCAGAATGAGTCCGGTATTCCACCTCCCTCCTAGCATTGTGCTCCATGTCATTTCCTAACAGGCAATCAACAGGCACGGCAGGGCTTACGGCAACTCAAAGTGAACCTGCAACCCCTCCCCACTCAAAGGGAACCTCGGCCACGGGATAGTGGCCCAATCTGCTGTCAGCCATCACAGTGGGATGGAGTACATTTGGGATGACCTGCTCTGGAGACACCAGATGACTTCTCACCATAGTCATACTGGCTCCTGTGTCTCTCAGAGCCTCCCTTCTATGGCCATTGATGGTGACCCATTGCTCATACTTTGTAGTATTTGAGGGCAATTGGGTCTTTGGAACCATCTCCTTATCTCCCAGGGACACTAAAGTGACACCCGCCCGCTCCCCTCCCTTACCCAAAGGCATCTCCTCCCCGAGCACTACACTAGTTATTCCCGGGGCTTTTCCTCCAGTGGGAGGGGGTGGTCTTTTTGGGCATCTCACGTCTCCTTTATAGTGTCCCACACCACCACACTCGAAGCAATGGACAACCCTTGGCTGCTGGCTTTGGCCAGGATTAGGGTTTCGGGGTGGGTTAGCCTTAGGGATGAATCCTCTGCCCCTTCCTTGAGAAGTATTTTGTGGACCTTTTGAGAACTCCCTCTTATTATCTCCCCCCTCTTTCTTCTGGGGGGCGCCCTGTCCAGACTTCTGGGAATCCCCTCCAGTCCCCTTTGAGGACACCCGGGTACTAGCCCAGATGTCCGCCTCCTCAGCAAGCTTCCTGGGGCTGGTCAGCTTGCTGTCCACCAGGTGTTGACGCAGCTCGGGAAAACATTTCTCGAGTAGGTGTTCCTTGAGGATGAGGTCATATAATCCCTCATAATCCCCTACCTCACTGCCTTTCACCCAACCCTCCAAGGCCTTTTTTGCGTAATCAAGGAAATCTACCCAATTCTGTGTGCCTAGTTTGTGGCTACTCCTAAATTTCTGCCTATACTTCTCGGGAGTTAGTCCAAACTTTCTTATCAGCGCCACTTTCATGGTAGGGTAGTGGGTTTGCTTTTCCTGCTCTAGGGCCAACAATGTATCCCTTCCAGCAGGAGGCATGTACTTATACAAACCACCCCCCCAGTGAGTTTCCAGTATCCCATGGGCTCTTAAGGAGACCTCATAGGTGGCTAGCCACTTGGCAATATCATCACCTGGGGTGTAGCTAGCAATGACATCCTTGGGTAAGTAGGGTCTGGGTTCTCTGGTGATCTCTTTGTTTTCGCTGCCACCATTGTTAGGATTGGGGGACCCTAATGTTAAGGCTTTAAGGTCTAACTCCTTTATTGTTAGTTCGTGGGCCAACCTCCTGTCCTCCCTCTCCATTTCTAATCTAGCTAACTCCAATTTCAGTCTCCTCTCTTCCCTCCTGTCTTCCAGCTCGACTTCAGTAAAGCTCCTCACTGAGACACTGCTGCCCTCCCTTGAAAGTGTCCTGTGACCTGTCAGCAGATTCCCCCCTTCAGTTTGGTACAGCAGCCCTGTCCCAAGGACAGTGTCTCTATCACTCTCTTCTGTTTCCCGTTCCTCCTCTGTATGAGCTTCCACCCATGCCCTCAAGCTTGTCTGCAACTCGCTTTTCTTGGCACCTTTCTTGAAGAACACCCCCTGTCGTTGACACCACTCTCTAAGTTGGGCCACAATGTAGGTCTCTATCTCTTCAAGGTTCAATTCCATTTTTCAAATATGGTTTCCAATGGGCACTCAGGAGAGAACTTAAGAAGTGTAATTTGAGGACAACCTCCACCCACCACCAGGAGTAAATTTGGAAAATCAAAATATAAATTTAGGAGACCGCTTGGAGAAAACTCCAGGTGTAGGCCTATGGTAAGCACTGCATTACTATTAAGTGGGTGTAAGCACAAACCCGTATCCCGCCGCTGCACACCAATTATGTTAGACCTAGGGAACCTAGTCTACATAGGGTAGCCTGGCACAGTGGACAAAGCTAAACTCCGAGGCTTTTGTGTAGTGCTTACAATCCCACTCACAATAACTCAGCGACTTACCATTAAAAATAAAGGACGCCACACCAGTTTGGAAAACTACGGTTTGATTTATAAAAGTTTTCTTTTAAATATCTGAAGATTTCATCACCACTTTTCAGGCAGAGTTAATTAGCAATTTTACAACAATTCTGACAGTAAATCATGGATTGGCTATTTCACAATACTTGTCACACCTCTAGATATCACTTTACAGTCAATAGTTAAGCTTTCTAGCATTTACCTTACATTCCCCTGTTCAGGAATAAAAGCATGATGTAAATGAGGCGGTTATATAGATCCAAACTCCGCCAGTGCGGCGTTATCTGTTACCTTACCCTCTGGTTCTCAGGGTCAACATTAGCCAGATATCACAATACCGTAGTATCTTCCCCCCTCCTTCTCACCTCTGCCTCTCACTTTTAATGCGCAGTAAATCTAGAAAGAGATAATCAAATTACTTTCACATTTCCCTTTGCCTTAGAATCTCTACTTCATTTGTCAGGATAAGGTCCTGTGTTATGGTTCTCAATTTACTTAAGGGGAACACCTTTCACTGAACTGGGTTCCCGCACTCGCACTCACTTTACAGCCCAAATGTCATTATTTCGCCCTCCAGATCTCAATCTCTTATTCGGGAGCGTCAGTACAGTTAATGGCACAAAGTTTCGCGCTATGCGTGTGACTGTTGGCTGCTGGCCTTCCAAAGCCTTTGAAGGAAAGTCGCAGTCTACGTTTCCCCTCGCACCTCCCGAGAGTCAGGGGCTGGTTGTTCTTGCCGCCGCCCTTCCCCGGTTAACTTCCCAGCTTACTTGGGATTGGCTCTCTTCAGCACCCGCCTCCAAGACAGCCGCTCAGTGACCCTGCTGCTAAGGGAGCTCCGCCGGCGGTTCGATCGCTGGTCCGCCTCCAGCTTCCGTGACAGGGGATTCCGGCGCTCCTCCTCCTTCGACGAGTCACTGCCTGCATCCGCCTTCCGCGAACAGCTCCGCCCTCCACAGTACCTCCTTCTCCACCGCAGGTCGACGCCGCCTCACGCCGCTTGTCGACGTCTCCTCCGACGTCCTCAGGACTTCCTCCGCTGGCCCCCGCTCACGCTGTCAGCTGCGGCAGGGAGCTCCTCCAGGCAGATGGAAGGTCAGCTGGTTTCTCCACACACGGTGAGGCTTGATTCTCTCACGCATTTCAGACACGTTGTCCAGGCCCAGGCACTCCTGGTACAAACTTCAGAAATAGTTCACATGGCACCACGGAGCTGTCACAATTCTCGCTTTACCGTTTGGCCAATTCTTTGGGGGTGATTTCTGGATAGGGGTCTCGGAGAGTCAGTTATTGATCTGCAAATGCAGGGATTGGTCAAAACAAGAGGGGTCCCATCAGTTCAGGAAAGCAGCTGGCCCATAAGTCGATCTGGCTCCTAGGTTGTGTCAACCTCCTCAATAAGTTGCCTTTCTCCTCAGGAGGTCCACCCCAACCTTTCTCTCTGGTCACTTCGCCCACTACTCAAAATGGCTGCCTAGCCACTGGCCTTTTATAACCTGGACTCAGACCACTGGAACCTGCTAGAGGGTTCCAGAACTTTCCCTATACAGTCCAATGGGTCTTTCTCACTGAAGTGTCCGTTATGGCAGTTGCTGGACACCATTTTAGGTCTCAAGGTTTTCTCTCAATTTTGGTGAGGGAGGCTAGGCCTCAAAAAGGGAGGAAAAAGAATAGCGTCAAGGAACACCTAGCCCCTCTGTCAACACTAAAAATTCCTGGTGAATAATAAAAGTAAGTAAAACACGAGGAGGTAAAGGGTGACAAAATAAATAATAATGGTAAGAGGACTCCCAGGAGCAGACAGGTCTAACAGTATACATGTTATTCTTACCCCCACAAAAAATTGGTCAGACTTGATTATTTTTCTGTCCTGTCCTCTGCATTAGAAGGAGGGATAATTACTGTGCACCCAAGGATTTCATCAGGTCATTCTCCTATAGTATTGGAGATAGGTGCGGGATTATCTAGACCTAGACAGCTTAAGTTCACATTTGATAGGAAGTTGGTGGCAAATAGTGATTTTAGGGATTATATGAGGAAGTGGATTAAGTTACTCTTTCAGGAAAATAAGGGCTCCGCCACGCAGGCCATTATTTGGGACACTTTCAAAGCGGGGTTCCGTGGGGAATGTATTAGCTTCTCATCTTTGAATCAAAGGAAGGCGAGACAGGAGTTGGATAGACTACATCGGCAACTAATTCAGTCTGAAATATTATTGATGAAGGGGCTAGCCAGCGGGGTGAACGATTTGAGTAAATTGGAGGACATAGTCGCAAAGGATAGAGCGAAAGTGTTGGGATTCTGGAGTGTAGAGAACACAAGGAGGTTTTTAACATCTAGGATGGAAAAGCACGAGTACGGTGAGGCAATAGGGAAAAAATTGGCGGTACAGTTGCGAATAAAAGAATCAGCTAGAACTATTGTGCAAATGACGGACTCTGCGGGGGTGGCTCATTCGGATCCACAAGAAATACTCAAGATCTTTCAGCAGTTCTATTCAGAACTATATGACCAACAGAAAGGGGTGGATGATGGTGGACTAGATTGGGCGGTAATGTTAGAGGAGGGTTTAAAAAGACTAGACCCAACAGCTGGACAATGGTTGGAAGGTACTATCACGGGGAAGGAGGTGGAAAAAGCAGTAAAAACTCTTGCAATTGGAAAAGCAGCCGGTTCTGATAGGATACCCAGTGAGGTCTACACACAATTTTATAATGATATTTAGGAGGAGCTACTAGGAGTTATGCAGGCTGCTCAGTTTGGTTCCCCTCCCAGGTCGTGGGCTGAAGCCACTATAGCAGTTTTCTGTAAGAAGGGCAAGCAACCAGAGTTAGTAGGTTCTTACCGGCCGATATCATTGCTAAATGTGGATAATAAAATCTATTCTAAAATATTAGCTAACCGGTTAACTCACTGTATGACTTCTTTAGTCTCATACCACCAACATGGTTTTATACCAAAAAGAGGGACGGTAGAGCATGTTAACAAAGTAATTTCTTTATTTGACATAGCTGCTGTGAAAAAGAACGATCTCGCGCTGATCTTGCTTGACACGGAAAAAGCGTTTGATCGAGTACAATGGGGGTATTTATGGAAATTAATGAGTAGAATGGGCTTTGGTCAGAAATGTATTTATGCAATTCAATCCTTATATCTACATCCTATGGCTAAGATTTCCGCTATGGGCCTACTTTCGGATACTGTTAAAATCACACGTGGTGCACGTCAAGGATGCCCCTGCTCCCCTCTTTTGTTTGCCCTTTATATTAACCGTTTTATAGAGCAACTAACTCGGAATGTTTTGATCCTACCCTACAAAGTTGAAGAATATTATTTTTCGGTTTCTGCCTATGCCGATGATATTGCGGTGGCAACTGTAAATCCCGGCACTGCAATAAAAGAAATCGAGCGGTTGGCGAAGGTTTTTGGGAGGGTAGCTGGATATAAATTGAATGAGGCGAAAACGCAAATTCTTTGTTCTGAGACTGTAGTATGGCAGGATTGTAGGGTAGTAAAGGAGGCAACATACCTAGGTATTCAATTAAGGGCAAATATGACTGAATTAGTAGAGGTTAACTGGAATACGCTTATGCCCAAAATTAGGCAATCTCTGGATAGATGGGAGCAGCTATATTTAACCATTATTGGACGGTCAAATGTCTTAAAAATGAACGTGCTGCCAAAAGTCCTATACTTATTTAGGACTATACTGTTAGAAGTCTCAAAAGATAAAATACAGGCATTACAGGCAAGATGTGGGAAATTTATTTCGAGCCCAGGAAGACCAAGAAGGGCAATGAACTTCATGACTTAACTGTATTCAAGGGGAGGACTGGGGGTCCCAGATTTTATTTTATGTATTATGTAACTTGTTTTCTTTTGAGGATGAGGGTTGTGATCACTGGAGAGACAGGAACAGATGTGGCTAATGCCCCAAATATTTTTGACATTCAGTTAGGTGCATTTGCAAAGCAATCTTTAGGTAAAGAGATTGACGGGAGTAACTACAAACGGACTCGGTTTAAGGTAGTGCTGGGGGCGCTTAAGGTTTGGAAATGGTTTGCGAAAATAATGGGGATAGGGAAAGTATCGTATTACACGCCCTTCAGCGCATATAGGCTCCTACCAGGTATCTTCTCTGACGCAATGGATTTAGTTTGGCAGCGGAAAGGGATTAGGATCCTGGGAGATATGATTAAGGAG
This sequence comes from Lissotriton vulgaris, assembly GCF_964263255.1. Classification (NCBI taxonomy): domain Eukaryota; kingdom Metazoa; phylum Chordata; class Amphibia; order Caudata; family Salamandridae; genus Lissotriton; species Lissotriton vulgaris. The sequence continues at coordinate 1,647,626,555 of NC_141685.1, forward strand.
GAAGGGATTTGTAAATCCTTTGAGGAGATGATGGGTCAGTTTTCGCTGCCTAGGAGTTTTTTCTTTAAATTTTTACAAATTTGTGATTATTTAAATCGGCGAAGAGGGAAATTGGAGCAAAATAAAATCATTGAAGGAATCAGGAGGTCTGTTAAAATTGGAGTGGTATATCAATTATTACTGTCTGTTAAGAATGATAATATAGAAAAAGTAAAGCTAAAATGGAGAGATTTAGTAGGAGACCCAGAGATAGAGGTGGAAGAGCTTCTAATATTATCTAAGGAGGCTTTAATGTCTGCAAATTTGAAAGCTCAGTTTTTAAGACCTGTACGGGCATATGCATCAACAATCGGTAATACATGTCGGTAATAGCGAAAAATAACGAATCGCTATTAAGGACATGCAAACTGCGATGCATCAAACTAATCGGTAAAAATTACCGAATCGGTAAAAATCGCTATTAAATTGCGAAAGTACGACCGCAAGAGTAGCAAATACCGAGTTAGCTAATACCGATTCGGTATTAGTGAATCCGGTATTTGCGACTTCGGTAATAGCGAAAACGGGAAAATGACGCGACGCTTCGGAAGCAGGCCGATGACATCACAACCAGGAAGTAGGACAGCCACGCTGCATTCTGTGGTCGGAGTAGCACTGAGGAGGAGGCAGAGCACAGGAGCTGAGGACCCAGACAGAACCAGTAGCAACCAGGACAAGGCAAGCAGGACAAGATGGAGAAGGAGGCCCCCCAGCAGGGAAAGGACACACACCGAAAGCGAAAACGGAAGTTTTCTGATAAGGAGCTGGAAATCCTAATCGAGTGTGTGACCAGCAACAATGACCGACTGTTTGGAAAGTTGTCGCTGAAGGTGCCAGAGGCAGAAAAACGCAAGATGTGGCTGCACATCAAGGACAAGGTAAATGCCTGCGGAGTCACCCACCGCAGCATCGACGACCTGCGTAAGAGGGCCAAGGAGAAGATTGCGCAGAGGGTCAAGGATGTTGCTGGCACAGGAGGGGGCACATCCAATGTGACGCCGAACACAGCCCTGGAAGATCTAGTGGAGTCCACCATAGAACCGGAAGCAGTTGTGGGGGTCACACGTCTGGACACCTCTGGTGCTGCTGAAGGAGGACAAGGTAAGAAGCATGGCAGCGTAACAATGCAGTGTGTACTAAGTCCCTGCCCAATCCCCCATGCCAGACCCAGTGCCCTTGTAGCGTTGCCCTAAACACATACCCTCACCACTGTGTTGCACCATGGGAGTTGTAGTCAATACATCAATGGGTGCATGCCAGAGCCCAGAGATGAATACAGCAGCAAAGGGCCAAATGTGATACAGAAAAAGTTATTTATTGTGAGATGCCACAGCTATTTTCACATACCATACCATGATATTAACTATGCACTGTTTCACACACAGATGCATCCCCCATCGATTCTGACTACAGTGCCTGGCTCGTCATCTCTGAGACGCCAGTGTTGTCAGAAGCAGAGTGCTCACAGGGAGCAGAAGCCATGTCCTCCCCTTCACCACCACTGCGGACAACACCTCCGCCATCCCTGTGGTCCAAGACACCACCACCACCACCACCATCCTCGCGGTCCAAGACACCACCACCACCACCAGTGCAGGCCACTCCGCAGAGCCGCAGAGCAGATGTTCCCTCCCTGCCCGTGATGGAGTCGGATCACAGTTCAGCACCCCCAAATGTTCCACGCCAGGCTGTCGTCACTCCAACCAGCCAAACTGCCGCACGACAGCGCATCAGGCAGAGGGCTGTGCCCCTGGGTTGGGCTGCTGCAAGACCAGTCGATCTGTCCGAAGGGTACGGAGTTGTGGAGACCCGGATGCTGCGTGTCCAGCGCCTGCAGGGGAGACACATGGGTGCCATGAAACTCTCCATGACCAAACTATGCAACAAACTTGGCAACATGACTGACGCTGTGCGTGAGCACACCACTGCTGTAGCTGCCGGCAACAATGAAATAAAGCTTTGCCTGCAAGAACTGACACGTGCCGTAGTGGCAGGCCAACAGAGTGAGCGCCGGCGTCACAGGCAGGTCATGCTGGCAGTGAATACAACTAATAAGGCCATTAATAAGCTGTGCAACAGCACGGCTGTGCTGTCCCGCAGGTCCCTGTCCCTGCAAGTGGACCTAGGTCATTATTGTGGGGATGTGGCTAAGGCCCTTGAGAGGGTGACCACTGCAGTGGAGCAACTGCAGCCTGGGTCAGCCAGTGTCAGCAGTCTGGAAGAGGGGAGTGAGGCAGCCTCCAGTGTCAGCAGCATCTCACTGTCGGACACCAGCGGGAGGAGGCACAGTGGCCGCAATGCAACTGCCACAGACTTCCATTGTGTAGAAGCCGAGGAGTCACAGGACAAGAGACTGGGGGTACGCGGCAAACGGAAGTGAACATGTGGCAAAGTCACACTGTCCTTGGTGACGTAACCATGGACAGACTAAAGTGCCGCACGCATCCCCCGTTCTGAGAAGGGACAATTTATGTTTGACTTTAACTGCAGCAGCATGTTTGTGTTACGTTTATCCGCACCAGTCAGGTGTCCATGCCCATTAAACCCTTGCAAATCAGATCCTGTTGTCAAGTTACTCTCTTACCTGTCTCAGAAATGATTCTGTGTGATGTATGTCCGCCTCCGTTGCCCTTCAGCTGTGTTGGGCACATGCGCCTGTCGGTGTTGGGGGTGGTTGCTGTGCACGTAGTTCATCCTCTCCGTCCACCTCTATGGGTATCCCCCTGCGTGTGGCGATGTTGTGCAGGATGGCACACACAGCAATTTATTTATTTGAAACATTTATAAAGCGCGAACGAAGGCCCGAGGGCATCTCGGCGCTAAAGAACTGCTGTGTTTAACCCAGGGAGACAGAAAAATACGAAGGTTAAAAAGGATCAGAGGTTAAAAAGCCAGGTTTTAAGATTTTTTCGAAAGGACCTGAGAGAGGTGCTGGCCTTAATTGAATGTGGAAGTGTATTCCACAATTTCGGTGCAGCTACTAAGAACCGCCTATCACCCCAATTGACAGTTTTGGTTCGGGGGACCGCCAGATCAAAAGAATTGGAGGAGCGCAGCGTTCTAGATGGGCAGTAGGGAATTAAATTTTGAGTGAAGAACACTGGTCCGACATTATGTAAGGCCTTGTATGTCAAGCATAGTGCCTTGAACTTTATCCTCTTTTTCACTGGGAGCCAGTGAAGTCGCCTTAAAGTTGGTGAGACCGATTGGTATTTAGTAATTCGCCCTAGTAGCCTTGCAGCGGCATTCTGGATGGCCTGCATTTTAGCTAGCACTCTCTCCTGGGCACCTAGAAACAGGGCGTTACAGTAATCTAGGGTGGAGAGGACCAGGGCGCTTACCAATGTTTTGGAATGATGCTCAGGTAAAAAGGGCAGAATTTTTTTTATAAGCCGAAGTTTGTAAAAGGCAGAGGAAGAGATCTGGTTAGCATGAGGCAGGAAGTTCAGACGGTTGTCAAACAGTACACCCAAGTTCCTAACCTTGTCGATGGTCTGGCAGCAGGTCACCGGGTCGTACTGCAAGGCACCTCCAGTCTTGTGCAGTATTAGGAAGCGGCTCTTCAGGATGCCTAATGTACGCTCAACCACATTCCTCATGCTGATGTGTGCTCTGTTGTAGCGCTGCTCTTGCGGTGTAGCTGGGTTGAGGTAGGGAGTGAGTAGATATTCACGCAATGCGTATGCGCTGTCACCTGCAGGATGGGGAGAGAATGGTCATCAGCATGATTGCAAATATACATGTGGGGATGGAGTGGATGGTGAGTACGATGATGCTTCAATATGTACCTAGTAGGTGTCCCTCTCCAAATTCACCGTTGATCAGGCGCCTGTGGAGGCCACAGTGACGGAATATGTAAGCGTTGTGTGTGCTCCCGGGGAATTGGGCTACAAGGTCCGTAATGATGTACTTGGCATTGCACACCACCTGCACATTTATAGAGTGATATGACTTCCGGTTGAGGAAAATTTATTCGGTGGCTGATGGAGGACAGATGGGGACATGCGTGCAGTCAACACACCCTATGACATGGGGGAATTGTGCCACCTGGTAGAATTCCCGTTTGGTGCCGGTCAGCTGCTGGGGGGTTGTGGGGAAGGTGATGTGGTGATTTATTAATGTCAGCATGGCCTCTAGGAACCGGTGGAAGAAGCATGATAAAGCGCTTTGCGACACGCCTCCAGTCTCAGCTATTACCCCCTGGAAGCTTCCAGACGCAAGCAGGTGCAGGCAGCATAGGACCTGCACATGGGCTGGTATGGCGTTGGTCCTACGGGTCTCGTGCTGCAGTAATGGTTCCAGGTCTGCTATTAGGCCCATTATCATGGCACAGTTGAGTCTATACTTGTCGTACACCTGTTCCTCGGTCTGCCCCAGAAAAGTGATGCGCACCCTGAAGATCCTGTCCTGGATCATCCTCCTGCGCTGGGCCTGGGCGTTGATCCTCCTCCTCCTAGCAAGCATGTAGAGGGCAGCCATTTTGGTAGACATGTGGGGTTTCCCAGGGCATTTTTGAAGGGTTACTGATTGTCAGCACCTGCTGATGGGGTTGTAATTTTTTTTTTCTGTCCTTCAGTTTACTACACCTCCTGATTGTGATTCCCCTTATTTTGCTCATGCTAAATAGCGATTTTTGGGATTTTCTGTATTAGCGACTTTTCATGCATACCATTGCGATTCGTTAATAGCGATTCGGTATTACCGAGGTCAGCTTTGGGGTTCGGTAATTCCGATTGTCTGTTTAGCCATTCGGTAATTTACCGCGGGGTTTTTTAGCGATTCTTTATTTTTTACCGAATTATTGTTTGAATCATAGCATTTTCTGGTTTACGTTCGGTATCGGCCTGTTTTACCGATTCGCTGTTTTACCGGGAGGTATTTTCGTTGATGCATCTGCCAGTATATGATTTATACTACACTCCTAAAAGAATGGCAAAATGGGGAGGGGGAAATGAAGGCAAGTGTTTCCGGTGTGGGGAAAATTATGCTGGGGCGATACATATTTTTTATAGCTGTGTTAAACTTCAAGGTTATATCGTAGATCTTGAACAGTTTTTGTCTTTGGTGCTTAGAACATCTGTTGTTATTACTCCGGCAATGTTGTTACTCTGTAAAATTCCAAAGGATAGGATACCGGAACCCCTATTTCAGCATCGTCATTTTATCTTTTTTGCAATGACTGTAGCACGTCTGTGCATAGCTACGGAGTGGTTACAGGAAAAACCACCGGACTTCCATCAGTGGCATGCCAGAATGCTCAGTTTATATAATTTGGAGTGGGGTCTTTTTTCCATCAAAGGTTTGAGGTAAAAAAAGACTGGGTATAAAAATTTGGAGTGCGTTCAGGGATTACTATGAGGAATGAATTGTCATTTGGATGTAATAGCTTTGCTTTGATTCATTTTACTTTTTGCTGTTACACTTGCGGAAAATGTTGAAATTGTGAATTGGCTACTCTGTTTCTCTCTGCAGTTTTGCTGTGAAAGAACAATAAAAAAAATGCATTTCTCAACTAAAAACTTAAGAAATAGAAAACTATAAAACCTTTCATATCCAGCAACCTGCATAAAATCTTTAAAAATCTTTAAGAAACATAAAAATTGATGGAAAATTACACCAAAGAAGAAATGAAAAATAGTACAATTAACAATTAAAAAATTCACAAATAGTTACATATGTTACATTGTAATACATTAGGAGGCTTATTATGATGTTTGGTGGACATCTTGGATACGGGTCTGACTGACCTCCGGTCGGCTGTCGCAACTGCTGAATTACAATATGACCACACATGGTGCGATCACAAGCTCTCTTTTCTGTATGGGAGCTTGTAAGCTCCCATACAGAAAAGGGAGTTTGTGTTGATCCCTGCACCGCATGGTAGGCACCTCATGGTCATGGGTCAAGACTGATTTGCATATAGCTGGGTCTGAACTGAGGTGGCAAAGTGAGCTAAAGAATGATGACGGATTCAGCCTGGATCTGTGACTGGGGGTGAGTTTCTGAAAAGTTTCAGCACTCTGTCCATCATCATATTGTGTTTGCTTTGTTTTCCCTAAGTTGGCAGGGTATGCCCAGACGTGGGTCCTTTGCTCACTTTGACACTCGATTCAAGCTAGATGACTGGTGAGGGGTGTTACCGCAAAAACGGTCACAGGAGGCCTGTTTCCAGTTCAGGGAAGAAGTGGTTTGGCAGTTTGGTGTGGACTGTTCCCATGAGGCACAGGGTCAAGACTGATTTACATATAGCTGGGTCTGAACTGAGGTGGAGAAGTGAGATAAAGAATGATGATGGATTCAACCCAGATCTGTGACTGAGGGTGAGTGTCTGAAAAGTTTCAGCGCTCCGTCCATCATCTTCTTCTGTTTGCTTTGTTCACCTCATGGTGCCTGCCACACAGTGCAGGTATCAAAAAGGGGGCACCATAAGTGACCCTTCGGCCACCAACCGTTTCTTTCTGACAGGCTTTCCATGTTGGAAAGCCCCGCAGGGAAAGCCTGCCGGAAACCGAACATCGTAATCCAAACAGTGTAATGCACCGTCCATGTGGATTACGGGACGGTCTCCGACTGGCCAATGGGCTCCTTGAGCCTGTCGAAATCCATCCAAAATGACTGGCTGGTTTCACTTCCGACTGCCTAAATTCTAATTAGGTGGTCTGAAGTGAAACTGAAGATCTCGGTCCAAAAGCCTATGACCACAGGTCCAAGGATTTCTTACTGAAATCATAATCGCCCCCTCAGAATTTATACCATGATATAAAATGTATTTGAAAATACTTCCCACTATATTGCACTGCACACCAACAACCAGCCAATAAATGAAATAAATTAAAGAATTAAAATTAACACCTATAGACAATGATTACAAATACCTAATAATAAAATATTAATTCACAATCCAAAATGACACATTATAAGAAAAAAAATGGGTATTATATACAGCAATATTAAACAAAAAATATTAAATACTAATTTTTTAAACAGGAGTATAAAACAATGAGCCACATGCATCAACGAAAATACTGGTCGCAAACGGGCAGATTCGCAGAATCTGCCCATTTTCTACTGATATTTTTGCATTTGGGACTCATCAACCCAAATGCAAAAAGTGTAATTTAAGTAATCGCTAAATTAGTGAGTACTTAAATTGCAATCGCATTTAAGGAATCACAAATTGTGATTCCTTAAATGCAATGCATTATCACATTTATTTTTTGCAATTTCGCAAATAAGAATCGCAAATTACCATCAATTCCAAGTTGATGGTGATTTGCTAAAACTCAGAAAAATGCACAAAAGTGCTTTTTTCAAAGTTACATGTTGCACACATATGCCTTTGGGGCATGTGTGTGTGCAACATGTGGTCACATGCCAATATCATGGTGTCCTTTTTCAGGGTGTCCTTTTGCCGCCCTTGCACCCTTGAAATTGCACGTGCAATTTGCGAGTAGCTATTTGGTACTCGCAAATTGCACATGCAATCACCATTCATTCCAATGGGCCTTTGGGCCCATAGGAATGAATGGGAAGCAATTCCTTAATTGCGATTTGCAATTTGTGAGACGCAATTAAAGAATTTGTAGGAATCGCAATCTCTTTGCGATTCCTACATGCATAAGCAATTGGGATTCTTAGCTTAGCTTCGAGAATAAGTCCCAAGATATTCTTGTACTCACAATATTTTTTTTTAATAGTAATGATATAATTGTACAATCACAGTTTGGCAATGATATTAAGCCTGGAAACTGATTTTTATATGCTCCATTAAACATTGCTTTTTACAAATGCATATAACCAGTGGGCCATCTGTATATCTAGTCTTAAATAGGATACAGTCAATGAAGTTCTTAAAAACGGGGCACTATGCTTATGTTATTACAACATTGCACAATGCATATGACGGGGCAAAGGCTGTGCCAATCTCAGGACCGCTAAATTATAAAAAGTATCCACCCTCAAACAAACATTTTTTCTCAAAAGTAAACCTAGTAAAGTCAACAAACAATTCAGTGTGTGGCAAAAGTGATGCAGACCAATCTTACAAAAAGAAGATTCCAACTTCGTGGTTAATGGGGCTATATAGGCAGTCGACATCAAGCATCACTTCCAACCAGTTTTGCATTCTCTGCAGTCCTTTCATTTTGATAATTGCATCAACTGTATCCTTGACAAAACAGGCTAAAGCCATGATACTAATTGATTTTAAAAATCTGTCTATTTTGAGGCATTCTTAGTTAAACTAACTTTGCCACTCACCCATAGCTGTCAGGGAGTAAGATCAAGAATTTGTGTGTTTTTGGTAAAAATAATGGGGCATATTACCAAGCAATAGCGATAATTATCGCTATTGCTTGGTTAGAGAGGAAAATTTAACGCTGACCTGCGGCGATTTTTATCGCAGATAAACCTTGGTATTACCAAGGTTCATCGCAAATTCGATAAAAAACGGCCGCAATGCCTGAATATCGCTGAAAAGTCAGCGATATTCATGCATTACCGATATAATGCTCTTAGCCATGTTATCCACCTCCCATTGGATAACATGGCTAAGAACTGCTCAGGGCAGGTGTTAGCTTTTGGAGATATTCACGCTTAGCGCGAATATCTCCAAAAGTTGATAATAGGAGATAGCGATGTTAGCGACTGTTTCCAGTCGCTAACATCTTGGCCCGCCCACTTTGCATGTCATTAGTGATAAATATCACTGACATGCAAAGCGGGGCCCAAGATGGTCACTATCTCCAAATAGCAGTCGCTAACTGGTGTTAGCGACAGCTAGGTAATAGGGAGATAATTTTATCTCCGCTTTCTTGGCTTTTAAAGCCAAAAAAGCGGAGATAAACCCTCTTGATAATATGCCCCGATATATTATTGCAATAACAGGATGCCTGCCTCCAGCGTAAACATTTTTTAACGTCCCCATCTTTATGCCTTTCTTGTATCCAAAAGTCTATGAATGTAACTAACAGTTTTCTGCTGGTGGAAGGTAACCATTCAATTTCAAGTAGCATATCTCATTGAGATGTCGCTTTCTGATAAACGTATTTACATTGAAATACAACATTTCCACCGTTATTCAAAGGCTTCAGCACTATGTATCACACATTTCCAGATTTCTTAATACAAAACCTTCTCCGTTGATAAAACGTATTGATATTTTGATTTGGTCGAAATAAATTGGAATGGTGTGAGGCAATCGTGCTAGGTTGACTTTTCAAATGCAAATATAATTCTGTCCTCAACCTGTGCTCAGAGAGTAGACTTTATCTTAAGATGCTTTCTGTAGGTCCATTCTGAATTCCCCAATCCATATGAGAACAATCGACATCAATAGATTTGTTTTTATCCATGTAATGTGATAAATCATAAAGGATTGCTAGGTTACTAAGACTTCTGATAGAAAACTCACTTCTAACCCTTCTTTCAGGCAGTGAGGCTGTTAATTTTGGTTTCAAAGAATAGCAATTCTAAAGACAAGCTTTGCATTTGAATTTTAAAAGATCTAAACGGAAGGATGTGGATCAATCATGGATATGGGACAAAAGGAGAGGCACTTAGACAGTGCACTGGTCTCTGACCCTGTAAGGACACTATTAAATTATTGTATAACTTAAAACTTGAAATGTTCTTCCTCCTTGGTCCTGATTTACTTCTTGACATTGTGTTTTGGATATCGACTGCTTATTTTTTTTTGGCCTTGATGCTGAAACTGCTTATTTTCTTTGGCCTTGATGCGGAATCTGCGACTTGAGACCCTCATGGGTGAGTAGCATGCTTACAATTCCCTGATTGATTGAATCTTCACCTGGAATTTTATACGTCTTTCTTTTCTTCCTTTTTTGTATCTAGGTGCTGGTTCTGCTCATCCATCCCACGGCTTGCCTTTCCCTTAATAGGTGTACAATTTTGTTGAGGGGTCTAGTTGATCTTCGTTGTCTGAGGAATCAGTTTATGAGAAAATCAGGGTATATCAAACCCTATAGCTGTTTGCTCTACCAATGTTTCATCTTTGTATAGGTAATTCTATGTTTTATGAAATGTATACACTCTAGCAATCTCATAAGCTTAAGAAAGCCCCGTTTCCCTTGGCTTATCTTTTCCTGTTATTAGTTGACATTTTTATACATTTTATCAAAGAAGTCTGTGAATAATTTACATCAAGGAATGTTATCTATTGTTAGATGTGGTTGTTCAGTTTCAACATTTAGCTTTAGTCCATCAATACGGGCATGTTTCATTAGTATTTTCAATAATCGTTTTCGTAATCTTTAGGTTATGTAGAGTTTACCTCAGCATAAGAAAATTAAAAGGTGTAATCTGAGAATTATCTTACTATGCATATAATTTTGGAGAGAAACCTCTTTCGAACATTACTTTTTGTTTTTTGTTTTTTAAGTTAATCTTTTTAGTTGCACTGCATTAGACACTCTGCAACTTTATTCATCAACTTGGCTTCTAACTCTGATGCATTCATATCATGTGGTCGTTTAATTTAAAATAGGGAAGCTGATTTTTATTTCCTAGATTCAATTGGTTGGTCTTCCTCCATATGATCTTTAACATTAAGGGGCAGATTTATGTTAACTGGCGCATCCCGAGGGATGCGCCAGTTAACATGCGCCACAGTGCGCCACAGCTACGCCCCCCATGGTGCGCCGCATTTATGATGCGGCGCACCATGGGGCAAAAACGGTACAGATGCGTGACGTATCTGTGCCGGAAATGTGGCGCATTGCTGGAGTTGCGTCGCAAGCGCGACGCAGCTCCAGCAATGCTCTGGGGGGGCCTATTCTTTCAATGCTGCCTCAAGCCTTACGCCTGCTTCAAGCAGGCGCAGGGTTTTGACGCAGCATTGCCCTGAAAGTGACTGAGTGAAATCTCATAGATTTCACTCAGCCACTTTCAGGAGGCGTTCCTGCGCAGGAACGCCCTCCCTGCGCAGGAACGCCTCCTCATGGCGCAGTGCTGTACAACGTGACGCATCTCCTAGATGCGTCACGTTGTAAATAGGGCGCAGGGATGCGCCACGTTTCCGTGCCGTTGCGTCACGCAACGGCGGCGTAAACGTGGCGCAAGCCCTTCATAAATCTGCCCCTTAGACTTTAAACATGAAAATGTTAGTGGAACAAGAACAGTTTGTCTTATCCTATATGTCCCAATCAATGTGATAAAAACAATGCAATCATACCACTTAACCTCAATTCAAATTAAACTAATACATGTGAGACACAAAATATAGGCAGTGTCAATATATGTGTTTTTACTCATCTGCTGTAGGAGGAACAGTAATAATGAGCTCCTCATGCAATAGCATATAGCAGTTTCACACCGTCCTTCTCCTAGTTCTCCCAGCAATGCAATAGCATATAGCAGATTCACACTGTCCTTCTCCTAGTTCTCCCAGAAAATCACAGAAGGCTTGCTAATGGATCTGATGCTTCTATTCCAAATACAATCAACCCTCTTTAGAGACATGTCAGCCAAACCACAGCATCCAGGATTACTTGTGTGCTCAGAGTATAAACTTGCACACAAAGGTGTCAATGTGGTGTGATTCAGTTCACAGATATTGTTGCAGCTCTCGACTCAGCATCTATAGGTTTTTACATAGTGTTGCACTTTGAATTACACAGCCAGGGACAGGAACTTTCGGAAATTCCAGACAGCATGATGTTTTACAGCTTTCCCATGGTGCTACACTTTAGGTCCTTCAGCCAGAAAACAACGGCCTAACAACTCTATGCAGCACCACCCTAAAAGCCTTCACAGATGCTCACATTGATATTGGAGCCCGGATCTTCTGACCAGGGAGCGTGAATCCCTCAGTGGTTCAGATGTTATTGTGCTCCACTCTGGACTTGTGATGAAAAAGAGCACACATATACAGAGTGGCTGCCACACACATTGGGAGGTCATTATCAGCCCACAAACAGTCATCCAAATAACAAAAAGGTGGAATTTAACCATGCAATGTAAATGAGGGGCCACTGCCCCACTTCACAGTCCTGGCATTACATGTCTTAGATGTCCTCCTAGAGAAATCAGCATCCAGGCTGTAATTCCATCCACAGACGGGGATATCAGCATCACCAAAAGACCACCAACAAAACATGTCCTCCACGACTGTTTCAATGGCTGCAACTCCAATCAAGGACTGCAAGCACTCCAAGCAGCCAATGAACAAGGCACCCTTCAACACAATGAAGCTTCCACAATAGGTTGCCATGTGCTACCAGGTGTGGACTCTAGATTTGTGTTTCATCCGTTCATGATAATAATTGATGGTTAATGAAACATATCTCTGCTTGCAAAAGTACATTCAGAAAGTAACAGTGCTCATGCCAAAAAGTGAAAAGAGTGGTTAATGACAATTATAAGCTGATGTTTCACTCATCTTCATAGTCTTTCACAAGGTTAAATGCATTATGTTATTATTGGCTATTTAACATCAATATTGACTAACTGTTCACAGATGTCATAAATAAAGAAGCTTACTTAGAATTTATATCTACTCTCACCGCCTGTATCACATAAAAAAATGTTTTTCGCCCCAGGGATCTAGGGGGTAAGAGTGTCTCTATCCTTTTCCCCTATATGTAATTTATTTCAGGACAGGGAGACAGAATCTCTGAGTCCTAAAATGGCTACCAAACTTCTTTGTTGATGGGAGACAGACAATAGGATCTTATCTTTTGATCTGCTAGCTCCCCGTACTACTGTATCTCTAGATATCTATAAATTATAATCCTTCATTTTACAAACATAACTGAACTGATTTACCCCAAATGATAAAAAACACACTGTCTAGGTAAAGATCTAGCTATCTGCCAAACATGGTGTAATTTGTTCAGCTGTTTTTACTGCAGCTGTGTCTGAAGTTCCTACGGGAAACTGCATGGAGAAAATGTGTTTGCAGACAACCCCTTTTTCTCAGCCCCTGCTGAATGGATCACCATGAAACTTTAGATAATGGAGCTGAGGTGGATAAAAACTTTTTGGGGAAAGTCTTGTAGAAATTTATCAAAAGCACCATAGTTATTAGCAGACCAATAAATCAATTTCCTATGGAAACCTGGTTTAATTATAACTTAACAGTGTCAGTTGTAATATATTTAACATTGGCCGTCATATATTCATTGAAGAAAAAAGGTTAAAGGCACATTCTTCTCTGTCCTCTCTATCGTCCGGGGCGAGGAAAAGAAACACCAACGAAGCATCGCGAAGGGGGCAGCAGAAGACTAGGACAAACTGAAATTGGACAATGGAACTATCGCAAAGACATGGAAGGCCGATGGCCAAACTCCCTACCACCCCCCCCCTACTCATGTATATCCCATGCTCCATGTAAATATATATATTTTTTATACAATAAAAAAATACAATAAAAAATTACAGAAATTTAAAAAAAATGCCAATTAGAAAAAAAAACATTTTAAACTAACAAAATTGCTGAAATTCACTAGTTACCTAGTTTGCATTGGTGTGTTCTATGACGAGTTCCGAGTTGTGAAGCTGAGACTGAGACTTGCAGGTTATGAAGACCATGAGCTGCGAGTCTGCGAGCGAACGCCGAGCCGCAGCTTGAGCACCACTCTCCACTGATGTTGCAGCCGGAGGCGCAGAGACAGAGACAGTGCCCGCCACCGCAACTGCAGAGCCTTGTTGATGTACTCGGGGAGGCGGCAGAAGCGGCGGTGGTGAGGTGAGCGGAGGGGAAAACAACATGTGAGGAGGCGGGCAAGCAGCAAGCAACATACAAATTCTGCAGCATGTGCCGCATACTCCTCTTCTGCCCCGTTAATGCTCCACTCCATACCACCAGTGCTAGTGCCCTGACACTGGTGCTCTCATCTGCATTGCTCTGACGAAATCCCATGCCCCGGTTCCAGTACATTAGGTGGAGAAGAAGGTGAACCAGGCTGGAGGGCCACGGACGTAGAGGGAGTGGGAGCAAGAGCATTGGCTAGCGCGTTCTGTTGCTCCGCTGCTCTGCTGTGCCGCTGCTCTGATCACTCACTTCCTGCACTGCCCTGCCTCGTTGCTGGCGCTGAGACTGGTCACTGCTCCTCGCACCTGCTTGCCTGCCTGCTCCTACTGCCTGGCGTATCTCTCCCAGCCCCTCTTGCTGCACTTCCTGGAATAGCAGCAAGTCAGAGAGACAGCAAGTGGTGCGGATGGCGGGGCAGAGTGGGGGTGGGGAAGGACAGCCTGAGGCCTTGTGACCCATTTCAGGAGCACAGACGCCTTGGTGGGTGCAGATTGCTCCTGCAAGGGGGAAGTCTCCCTCTTGAGCAGCTCCGATTAGGCTTCACAGTAGGCACCACAAGTGCCCCACGCAATACTGCACAGTGCCCCCCACTGGAAGAAAGTGCATGGAGTAAATCTAACTCTGAGCTACCCACACACCCGTACTATCACTGAGCAGTGAACAAACACAACAAGCACACCAAGAATAATAACAAGCAAATGATTAAAGGGATCAAAGGGATAGCTAGAGGAACTGCCAAATAAAAAAGAAACAAGCAAACCCGGTAGGCATGAGGTCAAGCAGAGTAAGGAAATCTCTAACAAAGCCAAAGTAAAAAACAAAAATGTAAAAAAAGAGGATCTCTCTAAAAGCGACATAAAAGGGATCTTTCACATAAGGACTGCAAAGAAATCTGCATTTGTTCTACCACCAATGATACAGATGCTAGTTGCTCCTGCAGTCCAGCGTCCACAAAAAACTCAAATCTAAAAGCCATTTGACGATGGAATTCAAAAGAGCTGAATCAAAAGAGCTTATTAATAATGAGGGAATGTCTCACAAGAAGAACTTATGTACATTCCAACCAAAAATCTTTACAAAATGTACATTTCTTGAAGACCCAGCCATCTACTTTTAAAATGAGAAAATCAAGTGATTACACACCCCTCTACAACCAGGAAGACTAGAATACCCTTCAAATAACTTATCCAACTTAACTGGATCTCCGCTAGCTACTGTGGACAAAGCCAAGGATAAGGACAAGGACAAAGATAAGGATATGGATATGGATATGGATAAGGCAGATACAGTCACTGGAATAAAAGGCCAGGCCAACAACCCACCAGGGGACAGAGCCCTATGTGGACCTGTTGTGGAGATATCCAGCAGTCCAGTAAGTAGTCCAACAAGAAGTTCCCAGGATTACAAAACATCTACCTGTGGAAACAAGAGCCAAATGGGCACAGAACTTATAAACACGCCAAAACAAGAGGGAATCAAAGAACTTAGGGACTTTAGGGATTTCCAAACATTCCTCCCCGAGCAGAACCCTCGGATTGGACAAAACGCTTGGATCGCATCACCACATCCAAAAAGTAGCTCCCTGCTAAAGACAACAATCATACAAACTGATACTTTGTCAGTTCTTAGACCACCACTAAACAATACCCAAGTTGAGTCCTCCCTACCCTTACCACACGAAGACTTGCATCTAACAGATAGAGATATGACCTTCCTTGCATCGCAGGAATGGGACGACCTTGTTGCCTCGTAAAACTTCAAGCCCAACTTAAATCAGACTATTGTCGAATCAACTAGTGCGCCCAGAGTAGTAGTCTACACAGAATCAATATGGGCAACCTTATTAAACACAATGCAACATTCAGCAACAGCACTTCAATATCAATCAATCACACAAACTGGGCATGCAGCTTATTGTTCTTCAAACTCTAGCAGACTTCACCTCTGGGATAGATAGGAAACCAGCAGGCCTCAACAAGCTCATTAAGTGGGGGCAGGAAGCAGCACAAGCAATTCTAATCATACACACCGACTTCATCTGCGCCCCAATTATTGACAAAATATCCTCATTGCCATCAATGTTAGGAAACCTCTTATCAGAACTAAAAGCAAATACCATATCACATAACATGATTGAAACTATTGAGGCAAGTAACTGCCCGACAGACGGAACACTCTGAACAGACACAATGACGCCCGGACACCAAAACACTAGGAACATGCCCACTAGCTTACATCAATTACCAGAAGGTCTCAATCTTATTAACTCCAATTAAAGAGAGTGCCAAGAGCTCCGCAAACAAAAAAGGGAGGGCAGAAACAGGAAGGTAGCCATTCTGGGCCACTTTGAGGAGGACCAGCTGTAATTAATGTTCTTTTCGCTAAAAGAACACACCCTAACCCAACACTCTCAAAATGCAAGGCAAGACCCAGCACTTCCTTAAGGCGAGAAAAGAAAACAAACCCAATTGTAGGTAAAGTAACATACACAAGTTTATGAATTCAACATTTTAAAAAGACAGGCCGAATATATCAGTCATGACAGACTCAAAAAACTGTTGATTAATGCAATGTTCAAAAAGGTAAGCCAAATATATAAGAATAATGCAGAATCCCTAATGTCAAATGAATGATTAAATGAACAATTGAAATAAAATGCAATACTTATGCACAAGTACCAAAGAGTAGAAAATATATACAAGAGAGAGAGTGGTTAGTGCATCATTCTTGCCAGCTCAAGCTGGGGAAAGTCAGTCAACAGCCCAGGAAGGAGTTTCAATCAAGATTAAAGTTCTGTCACCTCCACAGCAATACGTCTATTCCTTGGTGAACTTCCCTCCTGGCACCTGCAGGTTCCAAGCTTAAATATCATTACTAAACGTAGGATGAAGCTTCTAGAAAACCTTGCCCCCTTCTTATTAGAAAAAACCGAGCTGTCTGTACCAGTCTGCGTCAAGGCCAAGACAGAGGCTGGACAAGCTCCCATATTTTGACTTCTAGGCAGAGTTGAACATTCCACAGACACTTCCACAACATATTCCAGTTCACTCTGGTATGTGAGGTGCGAAAAACAAGTGAGGAGCAGAAAGACCTTGAATATGAATCACAAGCACTGCTGTGCATGCAGAAGTAAGACAAAGTCAGAAAGCAAGATGACATGAGGCCATGTCAAAGCCAATAGTCAAAGTCAGAAAAACAGATGACATGAGGCCATGTCAAAGCCAATAGTCAAAGGCAGAAAACTAGATGACATGAGGCCATGTCAAAGCCAATAGTAAGCACTCCTAATTAACATGCAAGGCAAAGTCAGGTCAAAGCCAATAGTAAGAACTTATAATATAAATGTACTGTTCTACTCCGTGACAACTCTCACTAAAAGACAACAAGATTACAAGAGAGGAGCAAAGCAGGCATATGCAGGACCATCTCATAAATCCAGGCTAGGGTGAAATAACACACTAAAGTCAGTTAAAATGGTTGTCGTTGAAGGTCATCATAGGGTGCCCAACCACAAGAGTGGCTCTTTCCCTACACCAGCCCTTGACAACCCTGAAGGCTGAATTTCCAAGAAGGCTGCCGGAACGTAGCCCTGAATGGGAGCTCCTTGGCTTCGAGATCAATTCTGTGGAAAATACTTCCCTGGCCGGCCCCCGCTGATGCCACTGACACCCTACTGAACCCGGTGACCCTGTTCACCTCATTGGTAGCTTCAGTTTCTCACTGGAGCAAAGACTGACCCCTCCACCGTCATTAGACCTCTGGACCTTATCCTCGTCGGAGCCTCTTCCAACTGCTTTCTCTCCTGAACCGCAACGGGTCGGTAATTGAGCTGCCCGGACTATCAAGGAGTCGCATTCGACTAGGGCTCTGGTGGACAATTGGCCTGTTTGATTTGCCGATTCCCAGGACTCTTCTCGTGGCCTCTGAAGAGCAGGCTCACAGGTGCGAGACAACACACAGGGAAGTGGGATGTCGGGACAGAAGGGAGGGTCGGATCTCCCGAGACAGACTTCTACGTGCAAGGCCCGATAGGATTGGTCTGGCTTAGCGAGCGATTGTCTGCACACAGCTCCGGTCGCCCGACCTGACTTGCCCTGCAGGAGCAAGTGGTTCTTGCGGATGCCTTTGGTTTTCTTTCGGCCTTTACTGATCCACCTTGCTGGTTTTCTCCGACTTACCTGACCTTGATGCCTGTTCCTGAGATGGTGGTTGTCAACACGGAATGGGCGTGATCCAGAGGTATGGCAGGTGGACTTGATCAGCCGGCGTTGAACCGATTAGCCAGGCGGACCAAGTAAGCATCTACTCCAGCATCTACTCTCACTTAAGCTCACAATCATTTCTCATCACGCCAACAACTCTCGTAACTGCCTGACTCAAATGCCTGACCTCAAGATAACGGCTCTCTTTTGCAATATAAGCATGAAGCAGCATAAATAGACAGAGAAGTACACTGATCCAGGTGGAACCAGGTGGTAGACCTGATTTACCCTGCAGGAGCAAGTAGGTCAAATTAATATGTCCAGTCCTCTTTGGCCATTCTTTGGACCACCTCCTTGCAATTCCCCGACTTGCCTGACCATGCTGCCTATACCTAAGATGGCTGACCACCACGGAAAATGAACGTGTTCCAGAAGTGCAGCAGTGGGACTAGATCAACTGGCCTTTAAATTGTTTCACCTAAAAGCATCAAGTAAGCACCTCCTCTTACATCTACTCTTACTTAGGCCACAATCTTTCTAGGGCCCGCCTACCCCTAGAGTCAAGGTATTTGGGCCAGGTGTGAGATTTGCGCAGAAGGCAGACAAGCTTATCCGAGGCACACCTGAATGGTGTTTGATTTAGCTTTCTCCGTTGGCCTTTAAACGTTCTGATAGCGGCGGTGAGTTCCCTATGCATAGACCAAGGAACTACGGTGGCGCGTTCGGCTCTCCTGGGGACAAACTGGAGAATGTTGCGCTTCCCAGTAACTCCAGGACTGGTGCGGCCAATGGAATCTATGACCATGCCCCCCGGGTGGAAACTTTTTGAATGTTTTTCTGACTGCGGAGCCTGAGCCTGATGGAGCTGTTTAGGCAGCTATAGAGGAGTTTTGGCTCTGGTTCACCCCCTCGGCAGGCCCCTACCCAGCCGGACATTGGACATAGTTTTTCCTTGTCGCTCCATTGTGTTTCCTTCCCTCCCCTCCTCATTTTGTCCTTTTTATGTTATATGCTTCGAACTCCTGTTACTGTGTAACACTGTCTTTTCCACTGGTATTTTTTGCTCCAGTATCGAATGTAATTTTGTAACTTGTGATTCCTCATGTAAAGCGCTCTGATGCCTCCGGGTCTAGCCAGTGCTATATAAAACTCTTCAAATAAAAATAAACAAATAAATAAATAAAACAACCCCAGTGTAAACTGTGGCCACCAGATGTGCCTTAATCCCTACTCTGGATGACAGGACAGACTGTTTAATCACCACACCTAGCGCCACTCCAGATCCAAGCATGCAGTACACACCAAAGTCATTAACCCACACTGCCATAAAAGGGGACAGCAAAAGGGGAAACAACCGGACAAGCAAACAACCAGCCTCAACAATACAAGAATTCAGCACAGCTACTAGTATAGACAAAGTTCAAGAACTGAACTGAGAGATAAGCTATCGAACAACCCTAGGGCGGACAGTGCAATATCGTTGGTCCCACTTAGTCATATTTCCACCCCAGACCCGGTGCCTGGAACTAGGGCTGCGAGGGGCTGTGTGTGGGGTTGCAGGGGGAGGATCTTTCAGCTTACTAATCAAATTGCTGGACTCCTGCACTCTGCCCGCTGCTTGAGTCTTTGTAGGGTCCTACCCAGGTGCTTGAATTGGTATTTCGAGGCTCCATTCTTCACCCTTCATTATGGGAAAGCCTGATAAGTCACAACCCTGCCTTCCGGCTGCTTTGCTGGGGTCCTGCGGATCACCCGCCATTTTGTCTCCTTCCCTGCTCTGGCTGGGCCCGCGCTCTGGAGGTCGCTAGGTCTGGGACCTGCTAGAACCACTTTACGGGGCACAAAAGAGCAGCCGGACTAGTGGACTGTCTGACCAGGTGCAGGAGTTGGCGCCCAGCACACCTGCAGTCCTCCTGGGGAGCGCTGCAGGCCTATAGATCACCCGCCATTTTGTCTCCCTCCCTGCTCTGGCCGGGCCCGTGCTCTGAAGGTCGCTAGGCCTGGGTCCTTCTAGCACCACTTCACAGGGCACAAGAGAGCGGCCGGACCAGTGGACTGTCTGTCCCAGCGCAGGAGTTGTCACCCCCCACAGCTGCTGATCTCCTGGTGAGCGCCGCATTGGACATCCGAGTCACCGCTGAGTGGGGGTCTGTCTGCCATTTACGATCCTGCTCGAGACAGAGGGCCCAGCTTCACAGCGGCTCCTTCGCTAGCCCGGCATTGACTTTAGGTAGAGCCCCAGCTGACCATTGAGGCTTCACCCTTCCCCCGGGCCCCCGCTGCTGACAAATGGTATAGTCTGAGGGCCTATTGCCTTGGCTGGTGGGAGAGCTGAGCTGATACAGGAGAGCTGCAAGTGTGCCCTGTGGTATCTTTAGACTATGACACTATCCGGCCCCTGATTCGACTCCTGGTTCGAGCGGACCAGGGCATCTCCACGCGCTCCCCTGCCACATGAGCACTGAGATTTCTGAAGCGGGGGCCACCTGGAAGGCGCAGGGCCCGGTCGAGGAAGACTTGCGAGCCTGGGCGCATTTGGCGCCAGCGTTTTAATAATTATTTACCGAGCCCTGAGTGGCTCCAACAAAGGGGGACACATTTTTCCTGAGGGCCAGTGAGAGCAATGTTGCATTTTCACTTTCACAGCTGCCCAGCAAGTAGTGGGCAGCTGGACCGTTTAGGTTCTTCTTTATTTCAGGGGACATGTCTTTTTACTGCAGGAGTGAGATGCACTCTTTTGCCCATCCCCACCTTGGCCTGCACAGCTGCGCAGCACTTAGTGCCAGTTGCAATGTTTAGGCCCTTCATTGAAGATTCCCAGCTGCCCAGCTAGTAGTGGGCAGCTGCAACGTTTAGGTTTGCGCCAAGTGTGCCCCCGTGACCGCCGCTGCATTGGCAGCGCACCCTGCCTTTTGGACAGAGGGCATTTGAGCCCTTTATAGATGGCCAGTTGGCCCAGGGGGCTCATAGGTTTGTAGGGCACAAGGCTCTAGTGTACTTTTTATAGGCGCCAGGAAATGTAATGCTTGTAGTGTGATTTGTGCACCTTGATTTATGCTTATAGATGTGCTTTTATGCTTACTAGGTTTTACCTACTGTCTTATGTTTTCTACTGTGGTCTAGGTTTGATTTATTCCCTACTGCAGGTTATGTTACTAAGTTTAAGTCTATTTCCAAATGCAAGTAATGTTTAGGAGTTGTGGTCTACTAGGTTTAGGCTTATGAGGTTGGTGCAGAATAGAGTTCTCGCCTTATGTGCTACAGTGCCTGTTCTTTGTTGTAATTATGTACGCAAGGAGCTTGTATGCTCGATGGGGCTGCAGAACGGGAGGGCTCCCTGATTATTGCAGAATGACTCCGGAGACCCCACGCCAGACCTGCCACTCACCCTCTCTGAAGACATGCGGACACTGGCCCTGTCCTCCTGCCTCTTCACGGCATAGATTACACCCCCTATGCGTTGGGAATTTTGGGGACCGACTGAACTTAACAACAAGATCTCAGTCGGTCTCTCCACGATGCTCTAACGCTCCCGGACAACAGAACTGGTCAGTGTCCTGAGCTTAACCACTTCCCTCACCTGACCTTGATCCTGCTCTCCCTCCTGGACATGTACTCTGAACCTTCCCTCGACCGTAGAGACCCTGCTATTTGTCTGATGTCCGGTGGAGCTACCTGTTAGCTGAAGAGGAGATGGGTTGTGGATTCCCCCTCGGCCATCACCTACCCAGCCGGATTTTGTGAAGACTTTCCTTTGTCTCTCTGTCGTTTCCCCCTCCTTCCCTTCCACCCCACCCACCTCCCCCTCTACGCTCCCTTCTTCTCTCCCTTTTCCCTTTTAATTGTTTTTATCTGTTGAGACCTAGTCATTTGACCGATGCCCGGTGGACCTACCTGATAGCTGAAGAGTAGATGGACCTAGGATTCCCCCTCGGCCGTCACCTACCCAGCCGGACCTTGGACAAACTTTCCCTTCGTCTCTCCGCTGTATCTATACACTACCCCTTTTTGCCCTCAGCCCCTTTCCATTCCTCACCCCATTTTCCTTTTCTTCTATGATCCTAAAAAGTTTTTTCTGGTATCTTTTGTAACTATTTTCCCCTTGTCTCTTCGTCCTGTCTTCCTCCTACCCCTTTACCCTATCCCCTTACCCTTCCTGCTCTATTCACCTTGTTCTCCGAGGTTCTTTAAATGCTTTTGTTGATACTTATGTAACTTTTAACTGATGTAATTTGCAACATTATTGTCCCTCATGTAAAGCCCTCTGATTCCAACGGGTCTAGCCAGCGCTATATAATAACTCATTAATTAAATTTGTTCCCATTTAGTACTTTCTCCCTTTGTCTACCTCCCTAGCTTCTAGCTCCTATCCTCTCTCTCCTGAATCGCTCATCTTGCCTGCTAGTCTGCCTAGCCCCCTGTCCTTTGTGCCCTTTGACTAAGCAGTCCTTCTCCCCTTGTTGGGGAAAGATCCAATATTTATACTCTGGAGTCTCAGCGTACCCGCTGAGAGAGTCCACTGCACCAAGGGAGCCACTCACAGCTGAGGTATGGTATGGCACCCCTTGCCAAAGCACTCCCTCTCCCCTTTTGGGGAAGGATCCAGTATGTAGGCCCTGGAGTCTCAGAGACCCCTCTGAGAGAGTCCACTGCGTAAAGGGAGCCTCCCGCAACAGAGATAGGGAAGTGATACCACTTCCCCTGGGATTACAGCTTACTGGACTTTGGACGTTGCTTTGACTCGTTTAGCGGTTTGTGTCCCCGTCTCTCTCCCCTCCTCTTTCCTTGCGTTGTCCTTCACCCTCCCCTCCTCTTTCCCGCCTTCATTACCTATCTACTTCCCCAACTCCTTTCCCCTCCCCCTGAATCTTTCCCCCTGCTTGCTTTTCCCCTTTCGTATTTGTGCTTATTGTTTATCTTGACCTTACAAGTAACTATATTGCCATGCTCTAATAACTGCGTAACCTTTGTAACAATGTAACCTGTAACTATGATATGATGCTCATGCAAAGCGCTCTGATACCTCCGGGTCTAGCCAGTGCTATATAAAACCTTTAAAATAAAATATTTAAACCAAGGGAGAACACACAAGGTAAAATCATGCCGAAAAATTATCAGACACCAGCCGAGACCCTACGAGCCAGCAATGCCAATCAAGGAGCCAGAAAGACTAATTCCACTCCACTAAGGCTTCCACACTCTGAAGCAACTCCTCATCAGGAAACCGCGGCCAAAGACTCAAAGGACACGAATACCATTGTTAGACCTGTCTGACTTTTTGGCGAAGTCCCTCCTAATTTTTATTTATTTTGTCCCCTTTTTGCCCCTCATACCCTTATTAATTTTTGTGTCTACTGACTTTTTATAGGTGTTGGCCAGGGGGATAGGTGTTCCCTCCCCCCTTATAGTTTTTTACCTCAGGTCCAGAGGCCTGTTCTGACAGGAAAGTTGGCACCACCTAAAATGGTGGCCACCAACTGCCCCAACTGTCACCAACAGAACCTGGCCATAGACCAACATAGGGCATTCCAGAACCTTCTGGTCCATTCTGGACCACTGAAGGGCAGCCTATATAAGGCGGAATGCGGGGCAGCCATTTTGTCTACCTGTGGAAGTCAGCTGGAGGACAGGTGGTGGCTAAGGGTGGGAGAAGATTGGACTTTGGATTGACCTCCTGGACTTGGAAGCTGTCTATTAGGCCCAGTCCCCAACTCCCCTGTTGGTTACTTGTCCTGGCCCCGCTGTGGGAAGTTACTGGAGACCCTGGGCGCCTAGCTGGCCCCCTGTCTAAAATTATACAGGGACAGCTTCAGGAGAAGGAGAAGGAGACTGCAGCGCTGCGGTGTGCAGTCCTCTGCCCAGCATAGGGAGTCTAGGGACTGGTAAATGGTTCTAGACTGACCCCTACTTTGTAACCTCTGGAGAAGATTGAAAAGAAGGACTCTCCTACAGAGAAGGGCTGATCCTGGTGCCCTCCTCTTGTTCTGCTGGTACCCCAGTGCTGCCTATCTGCTGAGATCGCGCCCCCCCCCTGGTGCCAAACCCCTACCTGCGTCCACCAGGGCTGGAGAAGCGGGGACCGCAAGACCACGAGTCGCTCTACACCTGGGTCGGTGTGGAAACGCTGAGGGAGCCGGACCGGTAATTCAATTGGCCGTGCTGTCCTTTCAGCGGTGTGAGGAAGCGACGCGCTTGTGGAGCTGTGCCAAGGGCTGAGGTGAGGAGCGGAGCCAGGGAAGTCTTCGGCGGCGTGTAGAGTGAGCCGGGAGGAGAGGACAGCATCGGAAGTGCAGCGCGGCCTCCAGCGGTAAGACGCTGATCACTCGCGCATGCTCTGTGGCGACGCCGGGTTCCGTGAGGTGGAGCCGGATCGAGGAAGGCGGGAGCAACTGCGGAGGAGCGAGACGCATTGCGCATGCCCCAGGGAACAGCGCGACCCCTTCCCGAGTGAGGAGGAGCCCACACGCATGACCAGAGGATCAGCGCGACACCGGGTGGAGTGAGGAAAGGCGCCGGGAGTCCCTCGGCAGAAGCCAGGCAGAGAAGCTTCTCTTCCCCCCTGTTCAAGCGCCCTCTGTTGAGGCGAGCGCGAGCGGGTAGGGAGAGCCTAAAAGCCCAAGAGCGGCTGAAGTATTCTGAGGCCTTCTGCCTCTTTGAGTGCCGGTGGTACGCGGAGGAGAGCTGAGGGGCTCTTCAGAGATTGATATACCCCACCTGCACGAGTCTCCCCGTTGTCTTAACCACTGCCCCTCCCTCATCCTCTAATACAACCAGAACATCACCGCCTGACAAGCAAGTAAGGAGGTATTATTGGAAGGGGAGAGAAACGCTATAACCCAATTAAGAAATAACTCATTCAATGAGCTTTGTTCCACAGTGGTATAATCTTCAGTGGGGGGGGGAACTTGAGAAATCCCTCAATGACTATGTACTATCAGAAGGAGGTTACTGGTACTGTGTAAATCAAGCATAGTGTACTCCATAGAATTCCATTCGACTACCTACAAGGGCATAATGAAATGCTGGTTTAAGTGGGCTTAACCCAATGGCCTTCATTTGAGTAATAAGATTATCTAAATGTCTCTTATGTAGATGGGAGTGTTGCTCTGCTTGGATTTAGAAGTTGTTTGTGCCAAAACTTAAAGTAAAGCTGTGTTTGGAAATAATATAAAGTAAGCTGGGTACAGACATTACTTGATTGAATTATAAAAGAGTAAGAATTATTTGCCAAATGTCCAGGTGATTTATCTGTTTTACAAATGTTGGTCGCTCTTCTGTTTTAGACTTGAAAAAGTATTCCTGCTATAATCCAACCAACCTGAATGTATTAAGGGATAATCTGCCAATAATTTGAAAAGCGTAATTGTTGACCCTGAAAGTGATTTAAACTGTTTTTGAGCTAATTACATGTGAGATACTTAAATTTGACAACAGAGAGCATATTATTTTAATATAAAGCAACACGTATTTTCATATAATTTTGGTGTAGTGTTTTTCTTTTTGAGTGCTATTGCGTGAAGTTACTTTTGGGTGGTCTGCAACCTTTACACTGTGCCTCTAGATGTTAGTCTTGCCCTAGGCCAGGCTACCTAATTCCAACATTTGGTGCCTAGCGGTGGGATTGCGGACTTGGTTGCAGCTACTTACTAGTAATTTGGCGTAATACACCCAACCTACACCAGGAGTTTTCTCCTTGCGGCCCTCCCAATTAGTCTTTTTGTTTTTTCTAAATTTATTCCTGGTGGTGGGTGGAGTTGGTTTTAGGTTACCCTCACCCCACTGAAATTTCTGGTGTGTATCCAGGTTTGCCAGACTCACAATGGAGTTTGCGGTGGAAAACCTGGAAGTCTATTCCGTGCCCCAATTGAGAATGTTCTGCCAGCAGATGGGGGTCTTCTTCAAACATGGTGCAAGGAAGGGGGAACTCCAGACTAGCCTTAGGGCCTGGGTGGAGGCACACCAAGAGACAAAGGAGGAGGGTGAGGAGGTTGACCAGGGCACAGAAGGGGGGGTGGAGGAGTTATTCCGCCATGAGGGGGAAAACTTGCTCACCGGACCAGTGTCCTATTCCAGAAAGGGCAGTAGCATTTCTGGGAAAAGCCTAACAGAAGCTGAGCTCACCGATAGGAGGGAGAAAAGACAACTAAAGTGGGAGTTGGCTAAGATGGAATTGGAGAAAGAGGAGAAGAGGATGGTCCATGAGTTTAGGCTGAAGGAACTGGAGCTCCAAAGTCTACAACGGGGGTCCTCTCCTGTTAGGAATGGTGGCAGCGAACCGAAGGAGTCAGCCAGGGAGACCAAACCCTATATCCCAAAGGACCTGATAGCGAGCTTCAGTCAGGGGGATGATATTGCTAAGTGGCTGGCCGCTTATGAGGTCTCTTTGAAGGTTCATGGAGTGCAGGAGAAGCACTGGGGGGGTAGTTTGTACAAGTACATGCCTCCTGCTGGTCGGGACACCTTGTTGGCCCTGGATCCAGAGGAACAGACAAACTACCCCACCATGAAGCTGGCGTTATTGAGGAAGTTCGGGCTCACCCCAGAAAGGTACCGGCAGAAGTTCAGGGGGAGCCACAAGATGGGAACTCAGAACTGGGTGGACTTCCTTGATTACGCCAGAAAGGCTTTAGAGGGTTGGGTCAAGGGCAGTGAGGTAAAAGATTATGAGGGGCTGTATGATCTGTTTTTGAGAGAACACCTCCTCGAGAAATGTTTTCCCGAGCTGCGCCAACACCTGGTAGACAGCAAGCTGACCAATCCCCGGAAGCTTGCAGAGGAGGCGGACATCTGGACAAGTACCCGGGTGTCCACCAAGGGGACTGGAGGGGAATCTCAAAAAGCCGGACAGGGCGCCCCCCAGAAGAAAGAGGGGGGGGAGAAAAAGAAAGAGTTCTCTAAAGGTCCCCAAAATAACTTCCAAGGGAAGGGAGCAGGTTTCACCCCTAGGGCAAACCCGCCCCGGAACCCTCATCCTGGCCAGAGCCAGCAGCCCAGGGTTCTCCACTGTTTTGAATGCAGTGGCGTTGGACATTATAAGGGAGATGTCAGATGCCCAAAGAGACCACCCCCTCCCACCGGAGGAAAGTCACTGGGAGTAGCTAGTGTAGCGCTCGGGGAGGAGTTGCCCTTAGATAAGGGGGGTGAGTGGGCGGGTGTCACCTTAGTGTCCCTGGGAGAACGGGAGATGGTGCCAAAGATCCAGGTGCCCCCAAATACTACAAAGTATGGGCAATGGGTTACCATCAATGGCCAGAGAGGGGAGGCTCTGAGGGATACAAGAGCCAGCATGACTATGGTGAGAAGTCAGCTGGTGTCCCCAGAGCAGGTTGTTCCTAATGTACTCCACCCCGCCGCGATGGCTGACGGCAGAATGGGCCACTATCCAGTGGCTGAGGTTCCCTTTGAGTGGGAGGGGGTTGCAGGTTCACTTCGAGTTGCCGTAAGCCCTGCCGTGCCAGTCGATTGTCTGTTGGGGAATGACATGGAACACAATACTTGGAGAGAGGTGGAATACCGGACGCATTCTGCAATGCTGGGTACACCTGACTGGGCCTGTGTCAGCACACGGTCTGCGACTGCCCGGAGAGGGAGTTCGCCTGGGTTGGAGCCTGGAACAATGGCCCAACCCGCTGCTAAGAAGGGACAGACCCGGAGACAGAGAAAGCCTGCTCCGGCTTCCACATCCCATGAGACAGATCGGCCACCTGCGGTGGTGGACCAGGAGTCCGTGGAGGGGGAAGTAGACTCTCTGGAGGATTTGCCCATCCCTGCGGAGTGGCATGTGGAGGGAGGTCCTACCAGAGAGGAATTCTGTAAGGGGCAGAGGGAGTGCCCCACCCTTTAGGGACTGAGGCGACAGGCTGAAGCCCAAGCAGTAGGTGATGTTACGGGACATTACCATATTTACTGGGAGGATGGACTCCTCTACAGTGAACCCAAGGTACCCTCGCCTGGTTCATCGAGGGCCTTGGTAGTCCCGCAACAGTACCGAGCCTTTCTTTTGGAATTGGCTCATGCCATACCCCTGGCAGGACACTTAGGCCAGGACAAGACCTTTGCACGGCTTGTTCTCCACTTTTACTGGCCTCAGATGAAAGCGGCGTCCAACACATACTGTAGGACTTGCGTAACCTGCCAGGCCAGTGGGAAAACAGGGGTGAAGCTAAAAGCTCCCCTGGAACCACTTCCAGTCGTTAGCACCCCCTTTGAGAGGGTGGGCATCGACATTGTAGGGCCTTTGGATCCACCAACAGCAGCTGGTCACAGGTTTATCCTGGTACTGGTGGATCATGCCACACGGTACCCAGAGGCAATACCTCTGAGGACAGTCACTGCACCTGTAGTGGCAAGAGCCCTAATGGGAATCTTTACCCGAGTGGGATTTCCCAAGGAAGTTGTGTCCGACCGGGGGACCAACTTCCTGTCAGCTTACATGCGGGCAATGTGGAAGGAGTGTGGAGTGACCTACCGGTTCACCACTCCTTATCACCCCCAGTCAAATGGACTGGTTGAGAGGTTCAATAAGACCTTGAAGGGCATGATCAGAAGTCTGCCCGAGAGCCTGCGGAGGAAATGGGATGTCCTCCTACCCTGTTTACTTTTTTCCTACCGGGAAGTGCCCCAGAAGGGAGTGGGCTTCAGCCCCTTTGAGCTTCTGTATGGGCACCCTGTACGCGGTCCTCTCAGCCTGGTGAAGGATGGTTGGGAGAAATCTCCCAGGAAACCCCCCCAGGATGTGGTGAGCTACATGCTGGCCTTCAGGAGCCAAATGGCGAAGTTGTGGAAGCAAGCTTCTGACAACTTGGAGGCCAGCCAGGCAGTCATGAAGGAGTGGTACGACCACAACGCTCACCCGGTGGAACTGGAGCCTGGACAGAAAGTGTGGGTGATGGAGCCTGGAGAGCTTAGCGCCCTCCAGGATCGCTGGACAGGCCCCTTTGAGGTGTTGGAAAAGAAGGGTAAGGCCACATACCTGGTGGACCTTAAGACCCCTCGACAGCCCCTACGGGTGCTACACGCCAACAGACTCAAGCCCCACCATGAGAGGCCCGAAGTCATGCTGATGATGGTGACTGACGGGGGAGAGGAAGCGGAAAGCGAACCTCTCCCAGATCTCTTTTCATCCCAAGAGAAGGATGGGTCAGTGGAGGGAGTGAATCACTCTCCTACTCTCACTCCTGAGCAACGGGAGGACTGCCGCCAGATACTGGAACAGTACTCTTCGTTGTTCTCCCTTGTCCCGGGAAGGACCCACCTGTGTACCCATGATGTGGACACAGGAGACAGCCCACCAGTGAAGTCCAAGACCTACCGGCTGTCTGACAAGGTGAAGGCTAGCATACATGGAGAAGTTGCCAAGATGCTAGAGCTGGGAGTAATTGAACCTTCCAACAGCCCTTGGTCCAGTCCGGTGGTGCTCGTGCCAAAAGCCGCACCACCAGGCACCACACCTGAACTGAGGTTCTGTGTGGATTACCGAGGACTGAATTCAGTGACAAGGACTGATGCTCATCCGATCCCTAGGGCGGATGAATTGATTGACCGGCTAGGAGCTGCCCAATATCTGAGTACCTTTGACCTCACTTCTGGGTACTGGCAGATCTCCTTGACAGATGGAGCAAGGGAAAGGTCAGCCTTCTCCACGCCTGAGGGACACTACCAGTTCTGTGTGATGCCCTTTGGGTTCAAGAACGCCCCTGCCACATTTCAGCGGCTGGTGAACCAGGTCCTCTCTGGATTAGAGAGTTTCTCTGCTGCCTACCTGGATGACATTGCTGTCTTCAGTAGCAGCTGGGAGGACCATCTGCAGCATTTGCAGGCCGTTCTCCAGGCCCTGAGACAAGCTGGATTGACCATCAAAGCCAGCAAATGCCAGATTGGGCAGGGGTCGGTTGTGTACCTTGGACACTTGGTGGGTAGGGGGACTGTGCAGCCCCTGCAGGCGAAGATTGAGGCAATCATGGCCTGGGAACCCCCCAAGACACAGACTGAGGTCCGAGCTTTCCTGGGCCTCACAGGTTACTACCGTCGCTTTGTGAAGGGGTATGGCACTATTGTAGCGCCCCTCACAGAGCTCACCTCCAAGAAACAACCTCGACGGGTAGTTTGGACAAAGGCTTGTCAGCAAGCCTTTGAAAAGTTGAAACAGGCAATGTGTGCGGCACCGGTCCTGAGGGCCCCAGACTTCTCCAAGGAGTTCATTGTCCAAACGGATGCATCGGAGCATGGCATTGGGGCAGTGCTATCGCAACTCAATGAAGAGGGCCTGGATCAACCTGTAGTCTTCTTATCCAGGAGGCTGCTTCCCCGGGAACAGAAGTGGAGTGCCATTGAGAGGGAAGCTTTTGCGGTGGTGTGGGCTCTGAAGAAGCTGCGGCCATACCTCTTTGGCTCGCACTTCCTGGTTCAGACTGACCACCGACCCCTTCGTTGGCTGATGCAGATGAAGGGGGAAAATCCCAAGTTGTTGAGGTGGTCCATCTCCCTACAGGGAATGGACTTCCGGGTGGAACATCGGCCTGGAGTGGACCACGCCAATGCAGACGGTCTCTCCAGGTATTTCCGCCTTAGTGATGAGGACTCCCAAGGGGTTGGGTAGTTCTCCCCACTTTCAGCTGGGGGGGACGCGTGTTAGACCTGTCTGACTTTTTGGCGAAGTCCCTCCTAATTTTTATTTATTTTGTCCCCTTTTTGCCCCTCATACCCTTATTAATTTTTGTGTCTACTGACTTTTTATAGGTGTTGGCCAGGGGGATAGGTGTTCCCTCCCCCCTTATAGTTTTTTACCTCAGGTCCAGAGGCCTGTTCTGACAGGAAAGTTGGCACCACCTAAAATGGTGGCCACCAACTGCCCCAACTGTCACCAACAGAACCTGGCCATAGACCAACATAGGGCATTCCAGAACCTTCTGGTCCATTCTGGACCACTGAAGGGCAGCCTATATAAGGCGGAATGCGGGGCAGCCATTTTGTCTACCTGTGGAAGTCAGCTGGAGGACAGGTGGTGGCTAAGGGTGGGAGAAGATTGGACTTTGGATTGACCTCCTGGACTTGGAAGCTGTCTATTAGGCCCAGTCCCCAACTCCCCTGTTGGTTACTTGTCCTGGCCCCGCTGTGGGAAGTTACTGGAGACCCTGGGCGCCTAGCTGGCCCCCTGTCTAAAATTATACAGGGACAGCTTCAGGAGAAGGAGACTGCAGCGCTGCGGTGTGCAGTCCTCTGCCCAGCATAGGGAGTCTAGGGACTGGTAAATGGTTCTAGACTGACCCCTACTTTGTAACCTCTGGAGAAGATTGAAAAGAAGGACTCTCCTACAGAGAAGGGCTGATCCTGGTGCCCTCCTCTTGTTCTGCTGGTACCCCAGTGCTGCCTATCTGCTGAGATCGCGCCCCCCCCCTGGAGCCAAACCCCTACCTGCGTCCACCAGGGCTGGAGAAGCGGGGACCGCAAGACCACGAGTCGCTCTACACCTGGGTCGGTGTGGAAACGCTGAGGGAGCCGGACCGGTAATTCAATTGGCCGTGCTGTCCTTTCAGCGGTGTGAGGAAGCGACGCGCTTGTGGAGCTGTGCCAAGGGCTGAGGTGAGGAGCGGAGCCAGGGAAGTCTTCGGCGGCGTGTAGAGTGAGCCGGGAGGAGAGGACAGCATCGGAAGTGCAGCGCGGCCTCCAGCGGTAAGACGCTGATCACTCGCGCATGCTCTGTGGCGACGCCGGGTTCCGTGAGGTGGAGCCGGATCGAGGAAGGCGGGAGCAACTGCGGAGGAGCGAGACGCATTGCGCATGCCCCAGGGAACAGCGCGACCCCTTCCCGAGTGAGGAGGAGCCCACACGCATGACCAGAGGATCAGCGCGACACCGGGTGGAGTGAGGAAAGGCGCCGGGAGTCCCTCGGCAGAAGCCAGGCAGAAGAGCTTCTCTTCCCCCCTGTTCAAGCGCCCTCTGTTGAGGCGAGCGCGAGCGGGTAGGGAGAGCCTAAAAGCCCAAGAGCGGCTGAAGTATTCTGAGGCCTTCTGCCTCTTTGAGTGCCGGTGGTACGCGGAGGAGAGCTGAGGGGCTCTTCAGAGATTGATATACCCCACCTGCACGAGTCTCCCCGTTGTCTTAACCACTGCCCCTCCCTCATCCTCTAATACAACCAGAACATCACCGCCTGACAAGCAAGTAAGGAGGTATTATTGGAAGGGGAGAGAAACGCTATAACCCAATTAAGAAATAACTCATTCAATGAGCTTTGTTCCACAGTGGTATAATCTTCAGTGGGGGGGGGAACTTGAGAAATCCCTCAATGACTATGTACTATCAGAAGGAGGTTACTGGTACTGTGTAAATCAAGCATAGTGTACTCCATAGAATTCCATTCGACTACCTACAAGGGCATAATGAAATGCTGGTTTAAGTGGGCTTAACCCAATGGCCTTCATTTGAGTAATAAGATTATCTAAATGTCTCTTATGTAGATGGGAGTGTTGCTCTGCTTGGATTTAGAAGTTGTTTGTGCCAAAACTTAAAGTAAAGCTGTGTTTGGAAATAATATAAAGTAAGCTGGGTACAGACATTACTTGATTGAATTATAAAAGAGTAAGAATTATTTGCCAAATGTCCAGGTGATTTATCTGTTTTACAAATGTTGGTCGCTCTTCTGTTTTAGACTTGAAAAAGTATTCCTGCTATAATCCAACCAACCTGAATGTATTAAGGGATAATCTGCCAATAATTTGAAAAGCGTAATTGTTGACCCTGAAAGTGATTTAAACTGTTTTTGAGCTAATTACATGTGAGATACTTAAATTTGACAACAGAGAGCATATTATTTTTATATAAAGCAACACGTATTTTCATATAATTTTGGTGTAGTGTTTTTCTTTTTGAGTGCTATTGCGTGAAGTTACTTTTGGGTGGTCTGCAACCTTTACACTGTGCCTCTAGATGTTAGTCTTGCCCTAGGCCAGGCTACCTAATTCCAACAACCATCATATTCTTTCCTGAATACATAACAAGGGGAAGAGTGGACATATTAAACAGGGGGAACATATTGAGGCTACCACACTCCATTGCGAGCCTGGCAAAAAATAAGCTCAGCAGAACTGCTCTCAATTGAATTCCAACCAACTAACAATCAGCAGCCTCCAGAAGCAACTAAGACACCATGGAATACTAATGAGACAGCTAACATAATCATGAAGGAAGAAAATACATTCTTACAGTGGGGGATAAGACTAAAACCTGAAACAAAACCAGCCTATCCAGCGCCTTTTCTAAATGTCCACAACAAGGAATCATCACAAACTGCTACATCAATCTTAAAGGGTGCTCGCAGTAGTTCCCCAGGAGCCTACCCCATCAACTCAAAGGCCACTAACTTGAACATAGGCCTTGAGCCTAAAGGCCCACCACCACGGTCAATAGACCGCAGCTGGACACACAAACAGTGAACAATAACAACTGAGTGCACCCAATAACAAAGAATGCCCTCCCAACAACAGCCACGGCAGCGTGAAGGAAAATCTGTATGTGGAACTGGAACATTAATGAGCTGGCAAACAAGATGGAGGTCAAAAAAATAATTCCCCTTGGGCGAATTAGCATAAACATATAGGTACTAACAGACAGACAATAAACTCACTAATATAGCAAAATAACAAGGAAGCAATGAAGGTAATAAAACTTCAATACACGTGAAAACACTATGGTAAAATTAAATCTTTGGACAATTTATTAACATACATCACATTTTGTTAAAAATTTTGTTAAAAATTGTGAAACACATACAGATCGAAACAATATTAAATAAAATCAACATTCCAATAAAAAGGAGCTACAGGAAAGAAGGACTAAACTCAAACAACACAATTAAGAATTTTCCTTGATTTCTTATTCCAAGTTCACTCCTTAAGCATCGACACGTTTCGGCGGTACAATTAGCATAAAACCGCCTTCATCAGGACAATTGTACAAATGTTTCCCAATATTTCTTGGATAAAGACGTATTTCAAAGTATTATAAAGGGTATGTTGCCTCCTTATAATTTCCAAAAGATATTCGTCCAGCGAATAATCTTCTTATCATGTATAAAATTCTGAAAAGAAATTTAATATGACACGAACATGTCACAGTTTTGAATTTGGCCAGCACCTAGCATGATAGCTTAAATAAAAAGTATAGTAAAATGGCCCAATACGCGGTAGACACAAAAGAGATACACGTAAATACGGTTTCCAGGTAGATTCAAAAGTGGCAAACCGTTATGTCATCCCAGGATTCGGGAAACATCAGAGACACGAGACTTCGATCTCTTTGTCAAGCCTTGTTAAGTTAACTGTATAGCGTCCCGCGTGGTATAATATCGTCCTTTTTACGTCCTTTTTACATGCTTGCCGTAAAAAGGACAATATTATACCACGCGGGACGCTTTCCAGTTAACTTAACAAGGCTTGACAAAGAGATCGAAGCCTCGTGTCTCTGATGTTTCCCGTATCCTGGGATGACATAACGGTTTGCCACTTTTGAATCTACCTGGAAACCGTATTTACGTGTATCTCTTTTGTGTCTACCGCGTGTTGGGCCATTTTACTATACTTTTTATTTAAGCTATCATGTTAGGTGCTGGCCGAATTCAAAACTGTGACATGTTCGTGTCATATTAAATTTCTTTTCAGAATTTTATACATGATAAGAAGATTATTCGCTGGACGAATATCTTTTGGAAATTATAAGGAGGCAACATACCCTTTATAATACTTTGAAATACGTCTTTATCCAAGAAATATTGGGAAACATTTGTACAATTGTCCTGATGAAGGCGGTTTTATGCTAATTGTACAGCCGAAACGCGTCGATGCTTAAGGAGTGAACTTGGAATAAGAAATCAAGGAAAATTCTTAATTGTGTTGTTTGAGTTTAGTCCTTCTTTCCTGTAGATCCTTTTTATTGGAATGTTGATTTTATTTAATATTGTTTCGTCCTGTATGTGTTTCCCAATTTTTAACAAAATGTGATGTATGTTAATAAATTGTCCAAAGATTTAATTTTACCATAGTGTTTTCACGTGCATTGAATTTTTATTACCTTCATTGCTTCCTTGCTATTTTGCTATATTAGTGAGTTTATTGTCTGTCTGTTAGTACCTATATGTTTATGCTAATTCGCCCAAGGGGAATTATTTTTTTGACTTGTGTCAACTTTGGAACCCTATCCCTTTGGTCTTGGGGTCCCTCTCTCTTTTATTAGAGAAACAAGATGGAGGACCACGAGGCACTCAATTACTTAAAATCATTTGATTTGATACTACTCAAAGAAACCTGGTAAGATCATGCGATTGAGCTTAATGGGGTTCATGTCACAATTCGTTCCAGCAAAAAAGAGATCTAACTTCGGCCATCGTTCAGGGGGGCAGATGATATTTGACTCAATAACCACAATAGGAGCAATTGTATCAGTAGAGGGACAAATTGCAGCCCCAAGTGCTATACAGGCGGTAATGACAAAACACAAATTTAATGAGGAAGACCAGCCAATCCAAATCATCAATACTTACGTGCACACTAAGCAAAGACTAAAAGCTGCAAACGAGCTAGTGAAAGAGCTGATAAGGGTTACAGAAGAGCAGGATGCAGAGCACATCATCTAGGCAGGCGATTTTAATCTCCACCTTATTGGAACTAGGTCAGAAGATGAACTAGCGCAGGAACTAACCACTGTGTGAGGATACCGAATCAGGGCCCAGAATATTCAAGTAAACCAACGAGATGCTCAACAAATCTACTCCAAGAACTTGAACAACTAAATATTAGAGCTCTGAATGGCCGATTTTAGGAGGGCAACCCGCTGGTCCCTACTTTTGACTCCTCAACTGCCTCTTCTTGCCTAGACTTCACCTTCGTAACTCACCCTATGTTCCACATCAACTCCTTTAGAATAGGTGACAAGGAACAAAGCAAGCACTTACCCCAGGAAGTGATATTAAAAGCAAAAACAGGACACTCAATGGAGGCATGCAAAACAATCACCACAGAATTCACCTCAGATTACAAACAAATTAGGTGAAAATACAGCACATTTGAGGAACTTTCTGAAATTGAAAAGACACTTCTCCACCAAGAAAATAACATGTTAACTCAACCTGCAAAAGCTTGGGAGAACTTTTCAATGGCTCTTGGGGAGAAATTTGCCACAAGGACAGGAACGAAACCGGGAAAAACAGCAGTCATTTTGCCCGGACAGGCAACTACAACGGAGACAAAGAACCTCAAACGTACAATAAATCAGACACTAAGGCAGCTTTGCAAATCTCCCCAAAACCTAGATCTGGAAGGTGACCTGCAGAAACTGAAGGCATTATTAAAATAGAAGAAATGGGATAAGAAAAAGCAAGAGAATAAAAAAATAGGGGGAAGGATACTCCACGACTCTAAATTTAAAAACAGCGCCAGATGCTGGCGGACGATCAACAGTCTCCAATTACCAGCCCACACAGGAATAAATTCCAACATAACAGAGGCTAAATGGGCGAAACACCTATTCAATCACTTTAACAACAATGTGCAAGAGGAGAACGTGGCGGATAAGGAATCTTAGACCATGCAAAAAGACAGAGGCATCACTCCCGGAGGAAAAACAACACAAAAGTCCAGAGAAGCCACGTACAAGGATCTCCCCTGAGTAGAAAAAAAACCACCCAGGAGTAGAAGCGGCAGCAGACACCGAATCTTCACTGAATAACAAAAAGGATCGCTACGAAAGAACAGATTAGGAAACAGATAGCCGAGGGGAGGCTAGAAGAAGCCGTAGTCCCCAACGGTATTCCTCCAATGCTGTAAAAGCACAATGCAGAATACTGAAGCAAAGCACTGGTCCCAGTCTTCAAGGACATACAGGGCACACAACAAATCCATGAGTCATGGAAAGGATCGACGATCGGCCCAATTTTCAAACAGGGTGACAAGAATGTTCTAAACAATGACCAACTTGTTGTCCTAATTGATATAGAAGTTAAGTACAATGCCGGAATAATCTTGGAAGAATTAACATCCTGGGCATCAGCAAATTCCATCATCCCTATACACCAAACGGGGTTTTGTTGAGGACAGGGAACCACTACCAACATTATGGCGCTAGTTCTGTCGACGGGTGCAGCTAAAGTTGCAAAGTAATCCCTATTCCTATGCTTCATAGATTATAGCGCAGCATTTGATCCCATAGACCTCACTAAACTATGGCAGAAATTGGGAAAATGGGGGACACTGAAACCCCTTTTAAACCAGCTGATACTGCTACACACCGACTGGTCACGAGCACACCGCATTCCCCGAAATTGGGCAAAAACATTGCTGTCCAACCTGTTATATGCAGATGATCTAGTGCTGTTAAATCGGACTCCTATTGGCCCTCAACATCTCTTGAATACCACTAATAGCTTCTCACAAAGCAATGCCCTAAATATAAATCTAACGAAAACAAAATCATGAAAGTAAATTATCACAAGAGGAAAAAGTTCAATTGGTACTTGGATGGGCATTGTTTAGACAAGGTAACAAGCTCTAAATACCTTGGAGTCATGTTGGACGGCATAGGCATGTACAAACCTGTTGGACTTGGTCCTTTTTGAAGGATGACCCCTGAACTTTTTGCCTTCTTCCTGGTACTTTTTCTGACCTGGCGTTGGTGGTTTTAGGACTCTGGGCACTTTATCACAGCTGTCCAGTGTGAAGTGCGTGTGCTCTCTATGGTAAACGTGGTAAGATTGGTCTACACCTGTTTGGCGTATTCAATTTACCTATCAGTCCCTTGTCAAGTGGTATCTCAGATACCCAGGGCCAGTAAATTAAATGCTACTGGTGGGCTTGCAGCGCTGCTTGCACCATCCATCAAAGAAGCCTTTCAAATCTGTCTCAGGCCTCTGCCATTGCAGGGCCTGCACGCACAGTTTCCTGCCGCAGTGAGGTGTCACATAAAGTGGGTGCCACGTCTGTGACTTCCCTTTTACTACACATCAGTCACCTCTAAGGTAGGCCTTAGCTAGCCCAATGGGCAGGGTGCAATGAAGGTAAAAGGTAGGACATTTTCCTTAACTGTGTGGCATGTCCTGGTAGTGAAAAACAGCCATTTTGGGTTCTCAGTACATTGAGGCTACATTGGGGATTCCCTGATATGTGTTTCAGTGATAATTCCTGACATGAGAGGAGTAGCATGGTCAAGTTTGGTGTGTTTGGAATAGTGGTAATAAATGCTGCATAATGGTGTTCACAGATTTATTATCACTATTTTTAGAATTCACACTCTTAGAAGTGGGCATTTCTGTGTGCTACGCATCTTTGTGTCAGCCTGTTGTGTTTTGCATGTCTGGCTCTGGAGTGACAAGAGCTGGGGAGGTGCAGTGGCTCTAGAGGGGCTGGGTGAGTCAGCACTAGGCTGAATAGGCCAATCTGAATTTGGAGTGGTGGGGGGAGTAGTACCTGGGCCAAAATAGGACTGTGTCTGCCTTCCAGAATGTTGGCTCTGACCCCCTGTGGTGGGTCTGGGGCCATATTCTACACTAACAATGAAGGTGTGGTGCACTGTAAATAAAACATGAAAGTGCCCCCAGAACTGGTTTAGACAGGGTACAAAGCCCAGTGCCAGGGCAAGACAAAGACCTTCATGAGTATAAGAATTGTGGTTGTGACCCCATGTAAGGTGTGTGTGCTTACTTGGAACTTGGGGAAGATACAGCTAGAAGGTACCGCTGCTGGGGACTGCCTGCTGCCTGCTGCCTGCTGGGTGGCTGAGAAGGCTGCCCTTATGCTACTGGACCCTGCGTGCTAGCCTGCCTGGGCCCTGTTTCCTGCCCGAGGGATCTCTCAGGGCGAAGGATCCTGCCCTGCGAGGCTTATGTAACTTAGCGCTAAGAGAGCGCTGGATTCCAGTGAAGCAGCCCTGACGAGGGCTCCTGCTGAAAGAGGCTGCAGTTGCAGAGGCAGAGAGAGAGAGAGCAATTGTGCTGGGGACAAGAGCAATGGATTTACTGGAGGTGCCCCCATCCTTGCCCAGTGCAGCGTGTGGTGGGCGCATGGCAGCTTGCCCTCTAGGTGCCCGAGAAGTTGCAGAGATTTTGCTCCATATTTCACAGCGTCCAGGTAGTCAGGCGGGCTGCCTGGTTGTGGGCAGAGCACAGCAAACCAATAGGAGCGAACGTGGCCGCTCTAAGTCAGGCAAGCTTGTGCCTGGAGGAGGACCGGGCTCCAGTGTGCTGGTGAGAGCCCTGCGTGTTGCCCAGAGAAGGAGACGGAGTCGATGGAGACTTGGCTTTGTACTGAGATGACCCCCGCAGTGCCAAGGAAGGAGATGGAGCCTCGCAGGCTGCCCGCTGAAAGTCCTGCTTGTGGGCCGGTTACTGGCAGAGGAGAAGGCAGGAAGTCAGGCGTGTTGGTGCCTGACGGTGGGTGGGGCTCCCTGTGCTGAGGAGGAGAGTCCTGCATGCCTACCATTGGAGATGGAGCCTTGCAGGCTCACCGGACCCCAGGAGAAGAGAACTGTAGCCTCAAGGGCTTCCCCGGTGACCGCATCCATCCTGTTGTTCATT
The DNA here is from genome assembly GCF_964263255.1 of Lissotriton vulgaris. NCBI lineage: Eukaryota > Metazoa > Chordata > Amphibia > Caudata > Salamandridae > Lissotriton > Lissotriton vulgaris. The sequence continues at coordinate 1,647,666,123 of NC_141685.1, forward strand.
TGGCTAACAAGAGAAGCCCCAGTGAGCGGGGCTGGGAGGGCACCCTGAAGGTGCCTATTTTTATTCATACAGTAGCACCACCAGATCGCGAGCAGCTGCAAAGTGGAGGAGGCATTTTGGTGTCCACAAAGAGACCCGGGTGGGTTGCACCGGTTATATTCCATATAGGTACCCTATATAGGCACAGGTAAAACACTGCAACCTTTCACCTATATTCTTCCCTACATTACATACATTACATACATAACGGTTCATAGGGACTGACCTTTTACATAGATACGACACTGCATTCAGAACACAGGTTTTTCACTAGTTCCCTAGTAGGACGAACATCTCCTGTATAATATCTATGTATAAAGTTCAAGCCTGACGTCATCCTTTAGGCCGATACAGTGAAAAAGCAAGGTTGGACCCCTGGGGGGACCTGTGGGTATATATACATCATGTCTTGCTTAGACAGACGGAGGATACCGTGACTTCCCGGCTGACACACTGACCAGAGACTCTGAGGTTCCTGCATGCAGACACTCCAGCTCGCAGTGGTCTAAACATCCCTCGCGGGGTGTCCAACTCGAGGCCAGGATGGGCATCCCATATTCTCTCCTTTCTCAGATAATGGGGTTGACTGGACCTTATAGGGATTCTTGGCATAAAACCTACACGATGCTAGGTACATTTAGGTAAATCTAGTTAGGGAGACATTTTAGAAGTACGCACTTTCTTATCATATGTTTTATGCACTTGTATATATCCATGATTACTGCAAAATGGTAGAACTGTACCATCCCTTTACTTTCATGGTACTGCTAATCATATAGCAATGCTACTGTCTAATGGATGTTACAGCACATGTATTCTACACTAGAATACCAACTGTTCAATAAATCCTTATTGAAACGCCCAGACTGTTTATTCTGTATATCTCGGAAACAAACTGAGTGAGCACAAGTGACTGAGCGAAAAGTAGCATATTGTTTCCACAATCCTGGGGAGTCAGGGTTGTCATGTTCTGAGGTTGCCAGAAACTATTCTCTCCCCAATAAGAGGAGATTCTAGTGGCACTGTGAGCTAGCTAATGCAAATAGGTTAACATATCCGGTGGGGGTGCTCGGAACCAGTCTGCAACCAAACCCACAGTTTATGTTACCCGAACGTGCAGATCCTGTATAGGATATATAGGAATCCTAGAGGAACTACACGACATGGCGCCACCAAAGTTGGTTGGATGCTTATTTAACAGTAGAATATGAGTAGTTCAGTCGTGCTATTCTCAGAGACCCCTACTCACAAAACACCAGAGATGTCTGGAGTGGGTGGGCACAAACTCTGCGGCAGCAGAGTTGGCAAAAAATCTTATTTATTGGCTGGTGTTAGTTAAGCTTGAAAGACATAGTGTTCCTAAATTTGTGCATAAAAACCTTATCTTAGTTCCCTTGAAAAAACGTATTCTCTACAAAAATGACTGAGAGCAGGGATGACATAGGGTAGATATACACCTCTCAGCCGGAGAAGAAGATGCAGACGCAATTCAAATTGCAGAATAATTAGGAAATACAGTCACCCCGAAACTGCTAGAACATGGATTTTCATCCGGGGTTGAGATAGTAGTTTTCATGATTGAGGCGCACAAATCTAATAAAACAGAGGTATAGTATTTGTGGGCTACATTTCCAGCTGCAAATGCGAGAACAAAGACATTTCACTCTTACACAGAAGGAGATGCACAGCAGAATATTGTCCATTCAAGGACATAGAGGTTCCGCTCATGTACCAGGAACACTTATACTGGTTTAAAGGCACGCTACCCCATATAAGAGGAAGAGTAAGATTAGGCCTGCTCGGAGGGGAATGGGCAACATGGCCGATATTAGTCGCCCACACACCACACCCTGACATTGATACTATGCCAGTAGGAGGCTTACTCATACAACATATCGATTCAATAAAATTTTATAGAAACATGACGCAATTTGTCATCAATCAATCAATCAATCAATCACAGCATTTATTTAGCGCGCTACTCACCCGGAGGGTCTCAAGGCGCTTGGGGAGGGGGGGTCCACTACTGCTCGAACAGCCAGGTCTGGAGCTGCTTCGTGAAGGCGAGGTGGTCTTGGGTCAGGCGGAGGTGGGTCGGGAGGGAGTTCCATGTCTTGGCGGCGAGGTAGGAGAAGGATCTTCCTCCTGTGGTGGCTCTTCAGATGCGGGGGACGGCGGCGAAGGCGTGGTTGGTTGATCGAAGCTGGCGTGTGGGAGTGTAGAAGTTGATGCGGCTGTTGAGGTATCTTGGTCCTTGGTTGTGTAGGGCTTTGTGTGCGTGGGTAAGGAGTCGGAATGTGATTCTTTTGTTGACCGGGAGCCAGTGCAGGTCTCTCAGGTGTCCGGAGATGTGGCTGTGTCGGGGGATGTCCAGGATGAGTCTTGCTGAGGCGTTCTGGATTCGCTGGAGTCTCTTCTGAAGTCTGGCAGTGGTTCGGGCGTAGAGGGAGTTGCCGTAGTCCAGTCGTCTGGTGACGAGGGTCTGGGTGACCATCTTCCTGGTCTCGGTGGGGATCCACCGGAAGATCTTATGTAGCATGCGCAGGATGTTGAAGCATGATGAGGAGACGGCGTTGACTTGTCTGGTCATGGAGAGGGAGGAGTCCAGGATGAAGCCCAGGTTGCGTGCGTGGTCTGTTGGTTTGGGTGCGCTGCCCAGGGCGGGGGGCCACCAGGAGTCGTCCCAGGTGGAGGGAGCAGATCCCAGGATGAGGACTTCCGTCTTGTCTGAGTTCAGTTTCAAGCGCCTGTTCTTCATCCATACGGCTACGTCTTTCATCCCCTCGTGTAGGCTGGCTCTGGCGGTGGCGGGTCGTTGGTGAGGGAGAGGATCAGCTGGGTGTCGTCGGCGTAAGAGATGATGTTGAGGTTGTGTTGGCGTGCGATGGCCGCAAGGGGGCTCATGTAGACATTGAAGAGGGTGGAGCTGAGCGAGGAACCTTGGGGCACGCCGCAGATGACTTCGGTGGCTTCTGATCTGAACGGGGGGAGGCGGACTCTCTGAGTCCTTCCGGCGAGGAAGGAGATGATCCATTCTAGTGCCTTCTCTTGGATTCCAACGTTGCTGAGGCGCTGCTCTAGGGTGCGGTGGCAGACAGTGTCGAAAGCCGCAGAAAGGTCCAGGAGGATGAGGGCCGCTGTTTCCCCGTTGTCGAGCAGGGCTCGGATGTCATCAGTGGCAGCGATGAGGGCGGTCTCGGTGCTGTGGTTGGCCCGGAAGCCGGACTGCGAGTGGTCGAGGGATCCCTTCGTCACGAGGAAGGCGGCCAGCTGCTTGTTGACGGTCTTCTCGATGACTTTGGCCGGAAACGGGAGGAGCAAGATGGGGCGGTAGTTTTTGAGTTCGGTTGGGTCAGCTGATGGTTTCTTCAGTAGAGCGCTGAGTTCGGCATGCTTCCAGCTCTCCGGGAAGGTCGCTGTGTCGAAGGAGGTGTTGATGATGTCCCGCAGGTGGGGTGCGATGACTGAGTCGGCCTTGTTGAAGACGTGATGAGGGCAGGGGTCGGTTGGAGATCCGGAGTGGATAGAGTTCATCGTTCTTAGGGTTTCCTCGGTGTTGATCGTGGTCCATGCGCGGAGGGTGGTGGTGGGGGGTGCAGGTGCTGTCGTGGGGTGCGTCAGCTCTGTGCTGAAGCTGTTGTGTATGTCCGCGATCTTGTTGTGGAAGTAGGAGGCGAGGGAGTTGCAGAGGTCTTGTGATGGGGTGATGTCATTGTTTCCAGCGCTGGGGTTAGAGAGCTCTTTGACGATGTTGAAGAGTTCCTTGCTGTTGTGGGCGTTGTTGTCCAGTCGTTCCTTGAATGCGGTTTTCTTGGTGGTGTGGATCAGTTGGTGGTGTTTTCAAGTGGCGAGCTTGAGGGTGGTCATGTTGTCTGGTGTTGGGTCTCTGCGCCAGGCTCTCTCGAGGGCTCGGCAGTTCTTCTTGTCTTGGAGCTCTTGAGTTCGTCTGTGAACCATGGTGCTTTCTTACTGCCTGGTCTGCTGGGCGGGGTCCTTAGTGGGGCGAGGTCGTCTGTGCAGTTGCTGATCCACTTCGTGAGGTTGTTGGCGGCCTGGCTGGGGTTCGCTGAGCTGGCGGGGGGGAACTGGCTCAAGGAAGCGGCGAGCTGGTCGGCTGTGATCTTGTTCCATCTTCTGCGTGCAACCTGTTGCTGGTGGTGGTGTATCGTGTTCTTTCTGTAGCTGAAGTGGACGCAGCTGTGGTCCGTCCAGTGGTGTCCGGTGGCGTGGCTGAAGGAGATGTCCTTGCTGGAGGAGAAGACGGGGTCGAGTGTGTGTCCGGCGTAGTGGGTGGGGGTGGTCACCAGCTGCTTGAGACCGAGGGTGGCGAGGTTGTCCAGCAGGGTGGCGGTGTTGCGGTCGTTGTTGTTCTCCAGGTGGAAGTTGAGGTCCCCGAGGAGGATGTAGTCAGCGGAGGGGAGAGCGTGCGGGCTGATGAAGTCGGCGATGTCTTCGCTGAATTGTGTGCGTGGTCCCGGTGGTCTGTAGATGAGGGTGCCTCTGAGGGTGGTCTTGGGGTCGGTGTGGATCTGGAAGTGCAGGTGTTCGGCGGTTGTGAGGGTGTCGTCGGGGTTGCTCGTGATGCGGATGGTGTTCCTGTGGATGATGGCGATGCCTCCTCCGGTCTGGTTGCCGCGGTCCCTCCGGATGATCTTGTAGCCGTCTGGGATGGCGATGGCGATGTCGGGCGCTGAGGAGGTGTTCATCCAGGTTTCCGTGAGGAAGGCGACGTCTGGTGATGTTGTGTCGAGGAGGTTCCAGAGCTCCACGGCGTGTCTGTGGACGGAGCGGGTGTTGAGCAGGATGCACTTCAGGTGGTTGCTGCTGGTTCTCGGCTTGGTGGGTGCGGGTGCGGTGCAGGTCCGGATGCAGGAGAACTTCCAGGAGCGGCAGCTGAAGGGTCCGTGGGTGCGCCTCGGGGTGGCTCGGTAGCATCCGGGGATTCCGCCGGTGTTGAGTGCGATGAGTTCGGTGGCGTCGTAGGTCAGTCGGGTCATCTTGCGTCGGTGGGGGCCAGGGGTCCTTGCCCTGGGCGCAGATGGGCGCAGATGGGCTTACCTTTGGCGCGCCCGCTGCGCGTACGCACGGTCGCCATTTATGGCGAAGTGGGAGGGAGGGAGGAGCAGCTGGGAGCGGGAGCGGGGAGGACACAGAAGGAAAGGGGGCACGCAGGTGGCGGGAAGCGGGGGGCACAGGGGCAGAGAGAACGGCACAGAACAACAATATGGGACACAATCTGGGAAACAGGCAATGTAAACAGACAATATGGGGGACAGAACAGAATGAGGCAAAAAACGAAATAAAGCACAAGAGTAAACACACGCTAGTTACTACGGCGGGGGCGGGGTCGTCGGGGTGGGCTCAGCGAGGCTGAGATCAGCAGCGGGGAGGACGCACACGCTACAGCTGGTGGCCGTGCGGCGCGGGGGTGTCCTGAGGGCAGGTCACCATGAGGACATTCACAGTCCAACCAGCAATAGTTGCAGCAAATGAAACTCAATCTCGGGGTACAGCAACTAAAATCACACCACAAACATTACACGCAGTGATGGGCAAAATGCCCACAAAACTCGAACAAATGCCATTCTGTGTAGCTCAGAAAATATCACAGTTAGAGGCAGTATTCTCAAATACTACCCCGTAAGAAAAAAACAGAATTCTAACAATCTGCTTGACCACGGGAAAAACACGACAAGTAGAAGGTTGCACCACTTGGGGTACCGTTGCTGCCATTTATACCAGAACTCATGGTATTCCATCATTAGCAGTGATACCATATGTAGTAAGACAAATACAGAATGAGTACGGAGCAGACCCTGCATTGAACGTTGAACAAAGAGTTTTGCGATTCTCAAATTTCAATTTTTAGTGAATTTCAATTAGGGAATTGCAAAATGCAATGTATGTAGGATTTTCTAAAAAAATTGTGAATCCTACGCATTCCTTATTTGTGAATCGCAAATTGAGATTCGCAAATAAGGAATACCTTCCCATTCATTCCTATGGGCTAGGAGGCCCATAGGAATGAATGGGAAGACAGTCCTAATTTGTGATTACCTATTAGAGAATCGCAAATTGAGAATGCAATTTCAAGGTTGCAAGGGTGCCAAAAGGACACCTTGTTACACCCCTGAAAAATGCATGTGTGCACATTTTGCGCACATACATGCCCTAAGGGCATGTATGTGCGACATATGACACTTTAAAAAAATCTAAAAAGCGCTTTTTTAAAGAAAATCACAAATTACCACCAACTTGAAGTTGGTGGTAATTTGCAATTCCTGAAGGCCAAATAGCAAATTTCTGTTGCTTCCAGAATTGCAATTCCTTAATTGCATTCGCAAAATAGAGAATCACAAATTTTGCGATTCTGAGACTCTGCCCATTTGCAAATGTGAAAAAGGTTTGATACATATGGCCCAAAGTTACTAGGTAACTATGCCCAGGTATCAGCCATAATTTTAGCTAATATCAAAGGGGAGGCTGCATCAGTTGCTATCCGCCAACGCCTAAGGGAGCTCAGTGTTTTAGAACAGGAACTTGAACTACCAAAATTAATTGAAACTACGTATGCAGAGTTAGTCAGAGACAGTTTGTGTTGGAAAGCATTAAAACCACGGCTAATGGGCAGTGCTGAAAAGGACACTACCAAACAGACACCTGCTTCTTCCAAAAAGAAGTGGGACAATAAAAAACAACATACATTTAGGGGAAACAGATCTCAATCCTGAGGTAAATCTCCTCCACAGGAACCCTCTGAAAAGAGGTATAATCTCAGTAATAAGGATAATATTAGGAAACCTGACAGGTATCAGGAGACTGATGCACATTTCTCTCGTTCCTTTCAGGGTTCATCAAAAAACTCAGAGAGGTAAGGACGGTCAGAAAGACAAGAAGAGCGTACAAAGTCCAGAAACAAGCAGCACGCTCAAGAATACACTTCCAAAAAAGAAGAGAAGCCAAAGCAAAATCCAAAGTTCAAAAAGAAGAAGGTTGCAGGTCTTAAGATCAGACATGCCCAGAATTCTGAGGACTCCACTACTGAACAGGGAATCGGCTCAGACGATGCTAGACAGTGCGGCAGAAGTAAGAATAGCTCGCCCGAACCTGATGGAATTTCTGGTGATAGCGGACTTGAATGATTTTATTACAGTAGAAACACCTGACACTAGGGTGAGTGTTCCACATAAAGTATATGAAATAAAGCTCCAGATGGAGAGGGAAAGTGTAGAAAAGTTAGAGGTCTCATTTGGGATTACCTTACGTTTGGCTATGGCATTTTGTTAGCTGAATGAGATTGGCTGCCAGCATTCGTCCAGGAATGCCCTAAAGGAGAAACAGTAATTCTACCTGCATTCTCAGACCATATTCCCAGGCATTTGCAACACACATATGCGTGGAAGTGGGCACTAACCCAAGCTCCAGCATTATATAAAAACGATGTTGGATGGGATGAGGATTCAACCCACCACAAAATTCCTTTAAAAAATACTCCAACTGCACAGAGACAGTATCCGATAAAGCAATAAGCTAAAAACAGGTCAGGGAGATCTTAGATCAACTTAAGTTCCAAGGGGTGATTGAAACATGCACCTCTCAAATGAACAATCCTCTGTTTCCAGTCATGAAACCCAACAATAAATATTGTCTAGTTTTAGATTACAGACATTCAAACACTTGCACTAAGACATTTGCATTTCAGAATGCACAAAGTGCCGCATTAATGAATAACATTGTGAGGAAAAAATATAAAAGCAACACTTAATATCTCAAATGGATTTTTCTGGCAAAATATAGTGCCTGAAATAGGTATCTAACAACATTCTTAGTGCTAGGGTCCAAAGGGCATTTCCGTAGACTCCCTCAGGGGTATAAGAACAGCCCGGGATTGTTTTCGGCCAGAGTAACAGACTAACTACAAAAATTGGATGAAGAGGCATTATCCTATGTGGATGATATTTATCTGACGGACGATGACCTAGAGTAACACTTGAACAGGGTGAATACCATTATTTTGGGATTTGCATCAGAGGGCTACAAATTAACTTTAAAAAATCTAAAATAGCCCACTTCAGTGTCCTGTTTTTACGATATGAGCGTTCAAGCAAAGGGAAAAGCCTGGCAACCACTTTTTTTAGAAAAATGTGCGTTGCTCCAAACTCCAAAATCATTACAAAATCTACAATCAATACTGGGATTCATAAATTTTGGTCGAACATGCATTTTGGATTACGCAGAAAGAGTAAAACCTTCCTACAACTTAAATAAACCTGATTTCTCAGGAGGAAATTGGACACAGGAACACATAGATACACTATGTTCCTTACAAGCTAACATGATAGCTTCCAAACACTTACAGACACGCGTAAACATACGCAACCTGTTGATCCGTGTAGTTGCGGCTCAATATGGGTACACCTATATAACATATAACGAAGGTGAAACAGTACCAATTGCAGACAAATCACATTTGTACACAAATGCTGAGATGCGCTTCACATCCACTGAAAAGATTCTGACAGTGGTACAGACTGCTGTAGTGAGAGAAAGAGCGCTGGCTCAGGGGAAACAAATACTAGTAGGGACTCGAGTTCCAGCCATAGAGGCTGCGAGCAAGGCATGCATCCCTAACGCTAAAGCGTTATATCTGAGATGGATACAATGGGCTAATTTTCACACTGCAACAGATGTAGAATACATAAACGACCCAAATTTAAAGACACAAGCATTCCTGCAATATGAACAAGAATATCCTCTAGCTAATGAAATAATGCCTCTGGCTCAGTATGAATATATAATTTACACTGATGGATATGCTCAACCGGACACAGGAAGTAAGCAACAATATAGCGCAGCATGTGCAATCATTAAAGGTTTCATGCTGGATGGAAAATTCCATCCAAGTTGCACTAAAACACAATCTCTAGGAGACTGCACGGCACAGTTGGCAGAATTAAAAGCACTGATACTGGCACTTGTAAATACGGATTGAGAACTCCCCGCACTAATTGTGTGCGATTCCTTTTACTGTGTGCAGTCATATAATGAATACTTGCAATACTAGGTTCAACAGGGGTTCAAAGATGCTAAAGGTGGCACAATTAGGCATAAAGTGCTATTGGAACAGGTAGTGGAGTAGAAATCCGAACTACTAAGGACTCACATGTTACATACACTGAGTCAGCAGCTTGATGGTGTTCACGTTGAAGGGAATTCATTTGCTGATGAAGCCGCAAAGGGGGCTGTACTTACGGTTTCAGTAGCTGCAATCACTCATTCTTAAAGGAAAATAGACTGTGAGATTATGGTGGCTGGTATTTCTTCACGCAAAAAAGAGGTGAAGTACCAAAAAGATTTCAACTCAGTACTCCAACAAGTTAGATGCCAATAACATTCCATTTAGTCAGATTCCTGGAGTAGGGGATGCAGTAATTCCAAACATGGATTGTACTTAGGTTTAATCCTAGCAGCACATGAAGGGATAGGTTCTGCTCATGCAGGAGATACAGTGACTGTTTCTTTATTGAAACAATGCTATTGGTGGCCTGGTTTAACAAAGCAGACTAAAGAGTATGTCTTGAAATGCGACATCGGCAAGCAGATGAAAGGTTCCACCGTAACACATCCAGTGCAGACACCATTGTTAATAGCTGACAAACCACTAGCGTGTGTCTACCTAGACCACTGCGGCCCCTTAAAAAGACATGGGGCTAAAAAGTATATAATGGTAGCAGTGGCCTCCGGCTCAAGATTCCTATGGGTGTGGCCCCAGAGCTCGGCTGATGCTCGAACTGTTATAAAAGATTTGCGAGTCTTCATAGGGATATACGCAATTGGCACATTACATTCTGACCAAGGCCCTGCGTTTAGCTCTTGGGCTTACAAGGAGGCCATGTGAAGTTTGGGTGTAGCATTGCAGATGAAAGGTTCCACCGTAACACATCCAGTGCAGACACCATTGTTAATAGCTGACAAACCACTAGTGAGTGTCTACCTAGACCACTGCGGCCCCTTAAAAAGAGATGGGGCTAAAAAGTATATAATGGTACCAGTGCCCTCCGGCTCAAGATTCTTATGGGTGTGGCCCCAGAGCTCGGCTGAAGCTCGAACTGTTATAAAAGATTTGCGAGTCTTCATAGGGACATACGCAATTGGCACATTACATTCTGACCAAGGCCCTGCGTTTTGCTCTTGGGCTTACAAGGAGGCCATGTGAAGTTTCGGTGTAGCATTGCGGTACTCATCTCTATACCTTACCGAGGGAAATTTGGGAGTGAAGAGAAAAAACTTGACTAAAGCAATCTTTAACAGCTAGAGTATTAGGCACAGTTGAAAGTTGGGTAAAACATCTTCATGGAGCGCAGTGGGCTCTTAACAACATGCCAAGAAGTTCTCTATGGGGGTCACTCCATATGAGGTCCTATTTGGGACAAGAATGTGGGTACCTGATCTTAATTGAGAAGGCTCAGTGGCTGATGAAAAACCTTTAGACATTCATGACCGTTTGGCTATTTTGGAGGAACTAAATGAATCCAGGACTAAACAAAGTAATGTCCACCTAAATCAGATTGCCACTAGGGAAGTTCAAAAAGTCATGGCAAGACCTCTCTGGATCCCAGAAGTCGGGGATCTAGTCAGAGAGAAAATAGCATACAAGAAAGAATTTGGGCCATCCTACAGAAAGCCTGTCCCGGTCCTAGCAGTAAAAGGAACAAGAACTGTGCTTCTACCACCTCTTGCCGGAAAAAAGGAGAAAAGATTTCTCTAAATTGACCTAATCAAACCACACTATGTTGCCAATATTGAGCAGTAGGCCACGTGGACTCCAAAGTAGCAGACACCCTCGTCTCACTTATATTCAAGAAGTTCAAACGGAAAGACTCATCATGCTCGAAGAATCGCCTACACGGAATGAAAAACTATGCAACAAGGCTATGTAACTCATTCCTCTTGAACCTGAAGTTCAAATTCAAAATGAAACTAAAAATAACACACAAGTTGCTACTCGACCAAATACAGATGTTTACGTCAATGTGCCTGGACAAAAGCAAAGTACGATTTCAACAAATCCTGATGCAATTCCAATAATTGATCGAACTGCTTCTGGCTACTTCATAAACTTTGATACTTTATCTTGGGATCCAAATGAACCTGAACAACGGCGGCCCAGAGAACACGCAAGCAGCAAGTTAAAGACTTTCTGAACTTTCTTAAAAAGATTTACCTGATATCACCATGGGTAGAACTATTGGTAACTTCTGGGATTCTTTTCTTTATTTTATGGTTAAGCTCATTGATAGTTTTTAACATGCTTATTAGTGGACAATACATTCGGCAAAGCTCTGCTGCCCAAGAAGTGAACTTAATTTTATAACCACGTCAATCATCTTATCGAGAACAAAGAGACTTGTCATTAGTGAACATTACAGCAGTTCCTGTACCGGATGTTATAGTTTGGGACAAGGTTGATTTCGATATATATGGCCCGACAGAAATTACAAAAATTCCACATTTATTTAAAATATTGTTAAGTGATATCATTTTCTGCTGATTGAGATTTTGGAACTATTAATAACATGTCTGATTTAGAAAAAGCTACTGCTTTTTGTAATAGTGAAACATTGGAGAGCTCAGCAGATAACGAATCAATGTATTCTTATCAGCATTATGGTCATCATTTTTTGCAAACATGTCTGATTTAGAAAAAGCTACTGCTTTTTTTAATAGTGAAACATTGGAGAGCTCGGCAGATAACGAATCAATGTATTCTTATCAGCATTATGGTCATCACTTTTTGCATAAATCTGCTAATCTTAGAAATGTGTTCACATACCACCAGTGGGAACATTGTCCAACACCGCCAAAGGTCAGTTCAAAAACATTTGCACAAAAGTTTCCATATTTTCAGGGTTCAATGCGTCTGATCCAGACTCATATTATTATAAGGTTGCACCAACATCAGCACAGAAAAAAATGTTAACAAACACACAAAACAGATTTATTCTGCATCCTGTATTGCCCAGTTGTCTGAACAAGGTTACGACTTATGGAAGACACCATGGACTTAAAATCGGCCTGGGGTACTAGAGAATGGCAAGTGCAGGGAACAGAAACTTTATTTAGAGCGTGCCTTATTCCTCAACAGATCATGTTTTTGAACAAGACAGTGCAACAGACATCTTGCCTTGGACTAGCCAAGAACAATGACTTGAACACACCTCAGCTGCCAACACCATCACTGACCGAGGGCAATGAAACATCACAAGAAGGAGTTACATTAGATGGCATCATACAATACAATAGATCAGACCCCGATTGGAAGAAATGGTTGATTTGGCCCATAGACACCAATGGTTGTCAAACTAGATGCATGGGTAGGACCGAAGGGTTCAGTATCCATAGGCCAGATCCACGTTATGTACAGAGACAACATCCAGGGGTAGTGACATCCTACAGTGTTGGGAAGTTTTGCCTTGATTGGGTAAAAACCTCAACACTCAAAGAGGTGAAACAGCACTTATCCTTACTCACACGAAACATGGATCTTAGGGATTTTTTACTGGGTCCCAGGAAGCCACGTCAGAAACGTTTCATATAAGCTGGCATTTATGCTACCTACAATGAAATATGGTAAATATCCCAACAGGAGGCCGCAGAGGGATTACGGGAAATAGACTGTATAAATCTGTAAAAATCTCTAACAGTAGCAGACAATGGGTTAACAAAATTGACCTCCAGGATATATTCCTTAGGCAACATTGGGTTATTTTCTCAAGGAGCTATCGCTGAGTTAACAGCACTTTATCGCAGCCAAAGTCGCAAAAAATGTACCACTCCATTCACAAGCTGGGGCAAACAGCCTATGTCACCAGTTTTCCGGCAATAGCATCCTCAAAAATTATCGCCATGGATGACACAGGCAACTATCGCTAATGAGATGTAGAGTATGTGTTCCCGAGCAAAAAGCAGCAACAACACCACTCCGTAATATTCTCAACGACCAGCCAGATCGGCGATACGACCACAAAACATGCAATAAGGCGCGTTAGGGGAAGAAAATTAACACCTGGTTTGACCTAGTGTAAAGTCGGACAGCAGCCGGCACCACACAACCATCCTCCGCATCCTGAACATCATTGCCCACAGGCTGGCGGTACCAACACAGCAGATAACCAGCATCCCACCTCAGGCAAAGCTATTGGCTGTGCTGCACCTGTTGGCCTCTGGTACCTTCCAATCAACAGCCGCCAGACTCGGAGGGGTCTCACAGCCAGCCCTATCAAAGTTCCTCAAACCAGTCTTGGATGCCATCATCAGCTTGGTACCCCAGTACCTATACCTCCCCCACATTGCACAGGAACAGCTGGAGACCAAGCAAGGCTTCTATGCCATAGCTGCATTCCCGCATGTGCTGGGGGCAATTGACTGCACACATGTCCTACTGGTGCCCCCTGCGGACACTGCACACAACTGCCACAACAGAAAGCACATGCATTCCATCAATGTGCAGGCAATAGTGTGTCACCGGGGGCTCTTCAATAATGTCGTCACCAACTTCCCAGGCAGTGTGCATGATTCCTAACTCTTCCGACAGTCCATCATCAACCGGCGCTTCCAGGATGGCACCTACGGAAATGCTCTGCTCGTTGGTAAGTATCAAATGAACACACCACACACCTCAACTCCACAACCATGCAACTCACAACTCTGGGAATGCACATGTTACATCTCACATACAACATGCCAAACCACATGCACACCCACCATACACAACAGCACAACTTACTGTGGGAACCTGGGCTAGCCATGTACACAAGCCATCAAGGGCATGGCACCTCAGCCACAAAATAGCAGATTGTGGGGAGAGGTGAGAACCAGGCATGTGCGAAGGAGACAACTGACCCATGAATGAGAATGTACACAATGACAAGTGGGCTGTGGATGTGCTGGCCAGACTGCATCATGCAGACCACACACATATCCATGTCGACACACACTGCTTGTGTATGGAGTCTATTGAACAGTTGACGCAAACATGTTAGTTCAGCCAGTGGGGCAGATCCCGGAAATGTAGCTTGTTACCTTGTAAGCGTGAGCGGAGTGGGCTGGCCCGGCATACGACAGTACTGCGAAGGGGTGTTGCTCCTCCACACGTGGATCTGTGTGCGGTTCAGTGTGGAAGTTGCCAAGGATGTGGCTGATGCGTGTGTCTCTGTTGCAATGTCTGTGCCACCATCACGCTATTGACAATGTTGCCATGTGGTATGACCCCGGTTTGCGTGGTCGGCTAAAGGGGCACATGGAGGAGGGCATGCCCACTCTGGGTCAGGGATCACACATGGCAAATGTTGTGTGTGCGGCTATTAGTGCAGCATGAGCCAAACATATATCCTCAACTGCATGTCGACTTTAGCCAGCCATGAACTCTACATCTGTGCCAGCACAGACCTTGCAATGGGCCTACACACACATGGCCGGCCACATTCTGCTCAGCATCCTCACTGTGTCGTACTCTGGCTTGTAGGCATGTACAGACAGGCATGTCAATGGTGTGCCGTAGGGGTGCATGTAATGTAACCGCGCTGCACACCCTAGTGATTGTGTTGCATTTCTATCTAGGACCCTAATTCGATATTCCCGATTCATGCCCTTGTGTGGTTACATAAATAGTATCCTCATAAAGGCATCAGAATCAGATCCATATTTAGTAAATAGCCCATGCAATCCAAAGCACGGCAAAGCTACTTCCTTAGATTCCTAGAGAGCACAACGAGTTCTTTCAACACACCAAACGTTCAGTAACCTGGGAATTCCCCATGTCCTTGTTTTGATTTGTCATTGAACTCCTGCGAGCACTAAAGGAACAGTCAGTTCTTAGTGACATCTTTTATTGACGTCTTATGTCCAACCTTACGTCAAACCCAGCACCTTTCAGGTATAAATATACCAATGTTGCCTTAAGCAAACACACGGTGGTGTGGAGCAGAGCGGTTATCTACTTATTCGGAGCCCAGCTGATGCGAGAGCCGAAGGAAACCGCCCCTCCCCTTTTGACGCGCTGGAGAAACTGCCTTTTCTCACGCCGCAAAAATCCAGCTCTAGGGTTCCCAAGTTGCCCTCACGGGTTGCTGGGAGATCGAGTCCTGAAACGCGAGATACAAGACCTCCTTCATATTAGAACCAAGGTACGGAACTGATTAGAACCTTAGAGAGAATTCTTGATTCCTATACTTGGCAAAAAACCCAACTTAACTTAAAAACTGCAACTTACTTACTCCTTCCCATGTATTAGGCTTAGGTCAGGTACACTGGGGTAGGTGTATCTTAGAAGCACCAGTTGAGTTTGTTAGTCAATGTTTTTAGGTATGTATATATTTTATCCGTTTTAAAGTATCATATGGCTAAGAAACCATATCAATGCTTTTACAGTATTATTTCATAATACTACTTTTACTGTACGCACTTTACTTTATGATAAGTATTGCAATTATGGCAATTCATTTCTCTTGCATGAGAAAGAAGACTGCTCAATAAAATAACACCTTTTTATTGAAAACGCCCTTCTCTCTATTTCTCTGCACTCTGGTGAAACTGAAGCATGCACGATTGACTGAGTGAAATAGCTGCCTATTGTTTTCACACGACTCTAGAGATACACTCTTTATTCCGAGGGAGCAAAGTTGTCATGTTTATGCGGTTGTCAGAAACTGAATCCCTTCTTGTCTAATCAGGGAAGTTCACTCCTCCCTGTTTATTCAAGAAAGTTTCTAGTGACCTCTGAGCTAGCTGGAAAACCTAAATTAAGTTTAACATAGTCAGTAGAGACCTAGATTACTTCAGTCCTTCGTCTACACTGCTGTTTATGTTATTCCAATGCGCAGAGCCTATTGGGAAAATAGGAAATACACTACAATTGTAATTGGGGGGAGGTGCAGCAGTGAGGCTGCGTAGTACACAGTGATGCAGCTCATTCGCAACACGCAGTACATGTCATACAGGAATCACTAATTCACACATATCACACACCTATGAACCAATGAGCCCGCCAACACATCATGCAGTATGTAGTCGTGACTCATGTCTCTCTGCACTGTCATAGGTGACCAAGGATATGCACTCTGCGCTTGGATGATGACACCCCTCTGAGCCCCTAACACACAGGCCCAGCGGCAGTACAATTTGGCCACACAAACGCATGAGGGGAATCCTGGAATGCACATTTGGTCTGTTCAAATCACGTTTCAGGTGCCTTGACATCACAGGTGGTAAGCTCCTGTACAGCCCAGACCTCGTGTTCAAGATGATCGTTGCATGTTGTGTGTTGCACAGCATATGTGTACGCAGCAAAGCCCCATGGATACAGGTGCCAGATGCACCAGACGATCATGATGAAGAAGAGGCAGGTGGACCACACCCCACTTACACTACAGCAGGAATAGCCCGTAGGGACTACATCATTGACAGTTTCTTCTCTGGTTGACGCCACATTGTGTGGGTTCTTCGCAGTAATTGAACCGTACGTTGACTGCCACAGGCACTGCATGTGCTAATAAAAGCCTTCTGAATCACATTCCCTGCGTGCATGTCTCTCATCTATACAGGCACTTCACTCAGACGAGTGTGGGTGCGACATGTTGTGCTGCTAATTGAAGGATTTGTTGATGGATGGTGGGTGTGTCACCTCTGGGTAGTGGGGCTGTTATGGTGTTACTTATTCAAACTGCCAGTTCTGTGTGTCACAGTTAAGGTATCCAACTCTTCGGCATTTCACATGTGTCCCATATCATTCCATTTTGGCTGTCATTTGTGGCCTACAGGTGACAACAGGGATTCTTCTGTGCTCTGATATTTCCTGCCATGGTGCAGGGATGCAGGGTGACTCTTGGCCCACGACAATGGCAACAAGTGCCTAAGGGGAAGTCAAGGTCCCTGCATTCTTCAGTGATGTCATTCTTGTTTGGTCATGTACACGGCACGGTTGAGCAGTCAAAATATCGAAATTTTAATATCGACGTACACTAATATCGAGTTTTTAATATCATAGGGACAGAATATCGAAGTCAAGAATATCGTAGACCAGAATATCAACTGCAAGGTAAGTTATATCAATTTATTTAATATCGAAGTAAGTAACATCGAAGTAAATAATATCGTTAGCAAAAATATTGTTGTAAATATTACCAATTTTCTTTTTTAGTTTTATGTGTTTAGTATGTATTTTATATGTATGTTTAACATTGTTTTAATGTTTTTTCATTATGTTTAAATATATGTAATAAATGTTTAAAAAATAGTAATGTTTTAAAACTTTTTTGTGTTTTAGTATTAGAGAGGGTTGTGGGTTTATAGGGGAATAGGGTGGGAAGTAATGCAATTATAATTAATTAATTAATATGTTTGTATTTATTGGTATTGATTGTTAATTTATTTTTAAATAATTATTAATTGATAATTAGTTTGTATTAATTCATTAATTAACGATTATAGTAATTATAATTAATGTATATTAATTTGTTGTTATTGTTATTGTTAATTTATTGTACATTAATTACTTGGTAATTATTTCTTATTAATTGATTAATTGATAATTAAATAATTATGTTATTTCTAATGTGTAGCGGGTTGTGGGTGTATAGGGGAATAGGGTAGGAAGTAATTTAATTATAATTAGGTAATTAATATGTTTTTATTTATTGTTATTGATTGTTAATTTATTGTTAATTAATTATTAATTGGTAATTCGTTTTTATTAATTGTTTAATTTATAATTAAATTAATTATAATTAATGTATATTATTTTTTTATTGTTATTGTTAAATAATGTATTGTAAATTAATCAATTAGTCATTTTTTTGTTAATTGATTAATTGATAATTAAATTAATTATGTTATTTTTAATGTGTAGCGGGTTGTGGGTGTATAGGGGAATAGGGCGGGATGTAAATTAAATATAATTATTCAATTAAAATGTTTTTATTTATTGTTATTGATTATTAATGTATTCTTAATTTATTCTTAATTGATAATTACTTATTAATAGTTGGTTATTTAAAATTATATTATTATAATTAATTTATAATTACTTTTCATTTTTTAAGTTTAATTAAATTATTGTTAATTAATTATTAATTGGTAATCATTTTTTATTAATTGATTAATTGATAATTACATTAACTGTGTTATTTTGTATGTGTAGCATGTTGTGTGCTTACAGGGGAATAGGGTGGGAAGTAATTTAATGTTATTTAAGTAAATATTAATTTAATTTAATTTGATAGGTATTTACTAATCATTTCTTGTTAAATAATTATTATGTTATTTATTTTATAAAAAATATTTAATTGATAAGTATGTTAATTTAACTCCTACGCTATCTAACACTTTCCCTACTGTTGCACTTACTGGAGTGGAAATAGTAATTTTTACCCCTCAGCTATCCAACACTTTCCCTGCTGTTGCACTCCCTGGAGTCTGAATATTAATTTTAAATCCTCCGCTATCCAACACTTTTCCTACTGTTGCACTCACTGGAGTGGGAATAGTCATTTTTACCCCTACGCTATCCAGCGCTTTCCCTACTGTTACACTCTCAGGAAGTGGAATAGTAATTTTTACCCCTACCCTATCCACCTCTTTCCCTACTGTTGCACTCACTGGAGTGGGAACAGTAATTTTTACCCCTACGCTATCCAGCGCTTTCCCTACTGTTGCAATATGTGAGGTAGGTATATATATTCATTTCTATGTAGGTGTTTAATTAATTTTAACATTATGGGGCCGATTCTGATTCGGTAAACCAATCGTACGACCGAATCCGTAGCCCTTTCCGTACGACTCGTACAATTCCGTCCGAATTGCGTAGTATGATTCATTTGAAAAATATACGACCGAATCGTTGCGAACTGGACGAAAAGCAAGGGAAAATCCGTACGACATGGACCCTCACAGTGAACCGTGCGAGTCGTAAACATGCTGTACGACCCGACAAGTACGATCCAGACCGGGGAATGAGAACACGATTCGTACAGAAAACATTGCGTATGAGCGATTCGTACAGAGAGCCACACAATCACATATGCACTGTACCCCTGCAATCATGGGGTGTACGCACCGTACCCCTGCAATTCATAGGGTGTACGCACCGTACACCTGCAATCATGGGGTGTACGCACCGTACACGGGGTGGTCTGTTTCGTACACGGTTCGAGTCGAAATCTGCTTTTCTGGACGTTTAGAGCTCCCATAGAAAAAGAGTCATACGGAGTGTTGGCGTGACAAATCGTACTTGCTGGGTCGGAAAATGCACCTTCGATCTGTACGAACGTCACGTACTGCGTGTTCCAAAGTCGTATGGTCTTTCGGACGATTCGTACAGAGATCTGCTTTGGGGTCGAATCGTACTTCATCGTATGTATGGGGACGTTTAAGGGTACGATTCGTTCGGGAAATATGCTCCGTACGGCTATTTGTAAGGGATTTACCGAATCGGAATTGGCCCCTATATGTATTAGTTATTACTTTTTTAATATGTTTTAATATGTATACGTATTTTTTTAATTATATGTATTCATTACTTATTTTTACATTATTATTAAAACATTTATAAAACAATTTTTTTAACACTTCCATCATGTGCGCAACTGGACGTGAATGCTCTACTGGGCCCAAAAACGGCCCATGTTCTGCAATGTCCTCAGCGTATTCCAATGTTGATGGCGGCATTCCTTTAGCCACCGCAGGTTGTAACAGCACCTGTTGGTATGGACACCGGCTCCTTCACTGGCACCCAGGCTCTGGACAGCGCACAGGCTCCCCCATCACTGGCTGTGGACAGCGTGGAACATCATCTGTGCTCAATTGACGTACTCTGCTAGGTGTTACAGGGGCCGTCTACTGTGGAAGCAGGCAACACAAATGTTGCATCTACCAGCCAGGACCCATAAACAATTGACTCATTTCGGCTCGTTATGTGCTGGAAGAAATTCGCCCTTTTTTAATAACGAAATTGACATTCCTTTTCATTTATTTGGGCATGAATGGCTTTCTAATGCTTATATTGGTTCGGACTATACCAACTGACACTTTTTAGAGCTAGGGCTTGCAAATATTTTTCTTTTTACATTTTGAAGTCTTTTAGACATTTTTAGATATTTTTAAACATTTTTAGCTAAAGAAATGTTTTTAACACTTTGTGCGTACCAATGTCTAGTTAGAATGGTAGCACACTTAGAGGTTACATATGTCATCCAGTCGGAAGAGGTGTGGGTGTTATATTCCATATAGGTACCCTAAATAGGCACAGGTAACACTGCAACTTTTCACCTATATTCTTCACTACATTACATACATACCAGTTCATAGGGGCAGACCTTTTACCTAGATACAACACTGCATTCAGAACGTGGGTTTTTCCCAACTTTGAAACTCATACATTATGCGGTTTTTTGGAAATACAGCAGGACCGACAGAAGGACAAACATCTCCTGTATAATATCTATTTATAAAGTTCAAGCCTGATGTCATCCTTTAGGCCGACACAGTAACACAGCAAGGTAGGACCCTTGGGGAGACCTGTGGGTATGTATACATCATGTCTAGCTTAGACAGATGGAGGAGACCGTGACTTCCCGGCTGACACACTGACCAGAGACACTGAGGTTCCTACATGGAGACACTACAGCCCGCAGTGGTCTAAACAGCCCTTGCAGGGTTTCCAACTCGAGACCAGTATGGGGTCCCATATTCTCTCCTTTCTCAGGTAATGGGGTTGACTAGACCTTAGAGGGATTCTTGGCATAACACCTACACCGATGCTAGGTACGTTTAGGTACATCTAGTTAGGGAGACATCGTAGGAGTACACACTTTCTTATCATGTGTTTTATGTACTTGTTTATTTCCATGATTTCTGCAAAATTGTAGAACTGTACCATCCATTTACTTTCATAGTACTGCTAATCATATAGCTCTGCTACTGTCTAATGGTTGTTACAGCAAATCTATTCTACAATGGAATAACAACTGTTCAATACATCATTATTGAAATGCCAAGACTGTTTATTCTGTGTATCTCTGAGACAAACTAAGTGAGCACGTGTGACTGAGCAAAAAGTAGTATATTGTTCCCATGATCCTGGGGGATCAGAGTTGTCATGTTCTGAGTTTGCCAGAAACTATTCTCTCCCCGATAAGAGGAGATTCAAGTGGCACTGTGAACTAGCTAATGCAAACAGGTTAACATATCCAGTGGGGGTACTTAGAACCAGTCTGCCACCAAACCCACAGTTTATGTTATCCAAACACGTACATTCTGTATAGGATATATAGGAGCTACACGACAAACCCTTGCCCCCATTTGTGTACTGTCCCATTGGCTCCAGTACTCTGCTGCATCGGCTGCCTTGTGACTAGTACAAGGCCACGCGCTAATAGAACCCTGTCTTTGGGACAGAGGGCATTACGGGACAGCCCAAGATGGGCCCCAGAGGAATGCCAGTTGGCCTCAAGGTAACCTTGTGGTCTGGTGGGGCGTAAGGCCCTAAGGTGATGTGTGCCTCTCATGAGTGTTACTGTTGTGCCCTGGTAATTTATGATGTATGCCTAAGATGTGATGCATAATGTGTTTATGCTACATGCAATGTGACTGGTAGTTATTGGTTGTGATTTTTACCTCTTGTGTGCACTAATGGTGATGACAGTGGCCCGAGTGTATTTAATGTACTGTAAAGTAATACCTAGTGCCATGTGATTATATATGTAATTATGGTCTAATGTGATTTATGGGTAATACAAAGGCTATTTTATATAACCTTGTGTGGACTTTCTTTTGTGGTGTGCCTAGTGTGTCTCTGCTGTGTGTGTGTTATGCAAACGCTTTACTCATTGCCTCTGGGATAAGCCTGATTGCTCGTGCCAAGCTAACAAGGGGGTGAGCTAGGGTTCTCTTCAGTGTGTAACTCCCTTCCCCTGACTAGAGTGGTGGTTTCTGCCTGGCTTAGGTGCATACCCTGGCTAACCAGAAGTCCCATTTTGAACAAAACCAAAACTGGAGGCCCTGCGCAGGAAGGGTACAATGAGCTACATAGCATGAAGCCTCTGAGTAAAGTGCTGCCACACCTAACCCTTGATCCCTTACTACAGGTGATTCGAGCAAAATTACAACCAGTGCTAACGTATGGGAGCAAATCAATGCATGGGAGAGATGCTGTGGCTTTGGACAAAGCAGTTGCCAACATCTACAGAGCAATTTTCCATCTAACGAAATATGTGTCGCCTGCCCAAATACGTTTAGAATTTGGGCTACAAAAACAATCGGTGAAAAGGATGGTTGCATATATAAAAAGCTGGCACAAGATCAGAGGCTCTGAGGCAGGATCCTTAAATTCGCACCTTTGGAACGAGCTGTCATGCCGTGGAAAATCACCCGCTAGGGAGTACTTGCATCTCTTTCTAAAATGATTGGGACTGACCAATCTCTGGGCAACTTCTGCAGATCACAAGAGTTTTAAAAAGATTGTAACAAAAGCAACACAAATGGTATCCATTAAAGAAGATAAGGAAACACTGGCTAAAAGGTCTCATGGCTGGACAGTGCTTAGTGACTACAAAGTCGTTAAACCACAAATGTATTTAAACAGGAGTTAAAATGCCCATAAAAGAAAAATTCCTAAAGCTTCACTTTGGCATTTTACCAATTCTTCCACACCTGGCACCCTGGAAAAGGAGACAAGGAGAGCAGACATTCCTTTGTGAAAAAGGAAACAAGGACCTTTTGCACGTCATCTGCATCTGCCCCAACCTAAAGGACATAAGACGCACCTTACTCCGACCAATGCTCAAACAAAGTGGCATTAGGACCTGCAGGCAGGCAGTAAAGCTGTGCTTTAATCCGGCGGAAACACAGCTAAACTGCTGACATACACTTTATTTTGACATAGTGGCACAGAGACTTAAATGCACAACACAAGCGGACATTGAAAAACAACATAGCTGGCCTGTAGTTTTACTGTTGCTTAACTTGACAAGGTCTCTGGTAGTCTACCTTTTGACGCACAGACACTTTAAATTCGATGAGCTGCAAAAGCTCTAAAATGTGAATGTTTTTATGCTGCATTTTATGATTTTTTTAATTGTGTTGTTTATCTTGCTTCGCATAATGTAAATGAATGTGTTAATGATACGAGTATGCAACAGTTTTTACTAATCATGCATAATAATAATAAACTAAACACTAGTCATGGTTATCGCAAGTAACTATAACTCAAGCCCTAAAGTAATTATAACTCATGCCCCCTCCATGCACAGTGTTATCATCAATCATGTTATTTCAGATGTTTGCTGTTATGTTACGAATGCTGTCATACAACATGTCATGAGAGGTGTAACATGTGAGATAATTAGCACTGCATGTGGAAGGTGCAATTTATAGCTACTTTTGGGCACGAGTTCCAGTTACTGGCGATTATTATGACGGAGAATTTCAGTGGTTTTGTTTGAATAAAACAGTAAGGGGGGGGCGTGGCTTGAACGCCGGCCAAGATGGTGGCGTAGCTCCGGAGCTCCGGACACAGCCTCAGCTCAACTTGCCTCTTTGCAGCGCTGAAGGGGTTTAGCGAAAACCTAACCATGGATACGCCGACCGGAACGTGAGGTGCGCTACAACGCTACACGTTGCACGGTTTTTCAGCGTTTTTTGAGCGCTGTCACAGTCTTCCCGATCCCGGCGATTGGAGCCGCCATTTTGTGCGCCGCCCGCTTTTTCCTCACGGCGGCCGGCGAAGCTGTTCCTGTCATGCCGTATTTGTTGCCTGCAACTGGAAATACTACCCTAATTGTGAGGTGAGCCCTCTTGCTAGCCTGATGTGGATTATGGACATTTTGCCTCTTTTTGCGCATAAAGGACCTTGCACTTATGCTCCCGCCGCCATTTTGTGACCTGTCTGAAGGCCTTATTGATTGATTCAGCTTGCTGTTTTTCAACATCTTTGCTGAACTTCAATGCATACTGCCTAAGCTGCATTCCTTCATTATTGCGCAGGGAGGTTCATGGTTCATGTGTCTTCTTCTTACATGCTATGGCTCACTCAGCTTGGTTTTCCGGCTCTGCAATTGCCCTCTTATGATTACCTCACGATTTGGCAAATATCTCATATTACCTCAGATTTTCATGGAGTAACTCTACTCATTATCTTTTCTACTATTTAATACCTGCACTTTGCTATCTCTATAAGTTGCCTACGCTCCCGCCTCGCTCCATTTGACCCACTGCTCCCTTTCCACTGCTTCTTTGGAGTTCATGGGGAAACTTCGCAATTTGAAACTCAACTCTGCATCTAAAGTGCCGGCTGGTTCAGACTCTGACTCGCCTATCCCAGACATGGAAGAGGCTCGACCATCAAAATCCGACTGCGCTCATGGAGCCATCCCTAAGGCTTCCACTGGAAACAAAACGACATCCTCTTTGGTATCTTCCAAGCGTTTGAAAAAGGACCCTCCTTCTCCTGGGAGTACTTCTTCTCCTTCTTCTATGGATCTCATCTTGGAGGAGCTACGAGCACTCAAGCCATTCATGGAAGCTACCACCAAAAACATGCAAGCTATGCAGGAGAAGTGGTCGTCTCTGGACGCGCGTGTCCATACCTTGGAACAATCCACAGATTCCTTGCAGTCTTCTTATTCACGTATCCCGTCCATGGAAGCGGAAATACTACTACTTAAACGACAGACGGAGGAGTTGGAAAACAGAAATCGTAGGAACAATTTACGCTTATTCGGCCTTCCAGAACTTTCAGAAGGGTCAAACCCTACCACTTTCTTCCAGTCCTTTCTTGCCAAGATCTTGGACACTCCAGCCTTGTCTTCCATCAACATTCAACGACCACATCGCCTTGGTCCTAAGGTTGCTACCAAGCCTAGGGGTGTCATCATGCTTTTTCTCCAATATACTGACCTTCTACAGGTCCTTTCAGCCGCCAAGCTCAAGAAGCAGATCATTTGGGAAGGGCACCGTCTCTACATTTCACAGGATGTCTCCAAGGCTACTGCGGAGCGCAGGAAGAAGTTTTTAGCCATGAGACCACAGCTCAGAGCCCTGAATGCTAGATATGGTCTTCTGCATCCTTGCCTCTTCAAGGTTACGTACAAAGACAGAACAATCACCTACGAAGACCCTGAGGCCCTGCAAGCTTTTCTTCACAGTCAGGGCCCTGACGTCATGGATATGTCGAAACCCGGTTGACTGGTTCTGTTTGCTATTGTTTTGATCTTATTATAAGATGGTTCTGGTTTCCTTCTTGATGGTCTGATGCGGTTTTGATGCATTTATTGTTGTCATTATGTTTGCCTACCTTTTTTGTGCTCCTACTGTTTCAATCCTTCTCTCACTTTGTTTATTTTACTCCATGCATATCTCCTAATGTTTCTTTTTCTTCACCAGGTACTCCCCTTCTCCCTGTCATCCTGTTTTACCTCACTATTCCCCGTGCTGCCTTTCTGATGTCATAGCAATTGAGGTTGGTGTTCGCTCTGGATGTTGTCGCCGTCGTCTCCTGCCACCACCATCCCCTATCTTTGTCTTGGTTTTTTCATTTTCGTAAGTACGTTTCTCAGTCGTTCATTTTGGACGTGTACTGTCTTTTTGTTTGCTAGTGTTGCTGTTCTCTTTTCTACTTCTCTTATCATGTACTCTTCGTCTCAACTTCTTTTTTCTTTGTCTTCTCTTTTTCTTTCCTTTCTTTCTATGCTTTTTTATTTGCTTTTCTGGATTTGACATTGTTCTCATTCTTGAATCTTCTATCTTTTCATTACCCTATTCTCTTTTTCTCACTTTCTCTCCATTGTACTTTTTATGCATTACTAAGCATGTTGCTATTAGTTGTTTTTCTAAATTGCTTCGTTCCGTGTAACGACATGGAACGTTAAGGGATTAAATAATCCCATCAAAAGACAGAGGGTTCTCTCGCATTTAGCTAGACTTAAGACTGATGTTGCCCTCCTTCAAGAGACTCATCTTGCTGAGTCGGAGGCTCTGAAACTTAAACGCTGTTGGGTGGGTCATGCTCTTTGTTCTCCTACGACTTCAAGGAAGAATGGTGTTGTACTGTTAATACATAAAAAGTTAAATGTTTCTTCGATCACTCATGAATGTGATGTTGATGGCCGCTGGCTCATTGTTAATTTACTCATTGACAATATTCCTCTCACCCTTTTTAATGTGTATGCTCCTACTGGAATTGATAGATCATTTTGGCCTGCCATTTCTTCCAAGTTGTCTTCCCTTTCTGGAGATTACATACTTCTTGCTGGAGATTGTAATCAGATTGTTGATCCCTTCCTTGACCGACATTCAAAAGTTACTTTTGTTCCCTCTAGAATGCACACGCAGTTTGTGAACTCCTTCCAGAATAATGCATTGGTAGATATTTGGAGACTTTGCAATCCTGATGTTAGAGAATATAGTTTTTTCTCCCCTCCTCATCAATCCCAATCCCGAATTGACCATATCTTTCTCAGCAAACCCTTATCCCAACACGCTATTCGTTCTGAAATCGGTTCCATTTTACTCTCTGACCATGCCCCAGTTTTTGTAGATCTTGATCTACTCCCATTCTCTCCCCATACGGGCAGATGGCGATTTAATAATGCTCTACTTTTGGAACCCACCTTTTGTACCGAATTCACTTCTTTTGCCAAGGAATTTTTTCTTTTAAATCAAACCCCTGACTCCCCTTTTGTTATGGTTTGGGATTCGTTCAAAGCAGCCACTAGGGGTTTTATTATTAATTTTATATCTCGACGGAAGAAACTACCGTCGGAGAAAATTTTGGCTGACATTAAAGTTTTAGAACATGCTTACTACGCCTCTAAATCTGACTCCTCCCATAAGGCTCTTATTGACGCAAAAATCTCTTTTAATAAATTCACAACAGGAGCAGCTTCTAATATTCTGCTAAAATGTAATTCCAGATATTATGGGGGTAAGAATAAAATGGGCAAGCTTTTGGCCAACTACTTAAAGATCCGCAAAGAACGTACAAAAATTCAATCTATTAAAACTTCTTCCGGTGAATCCACATTTAAGGATAAAGAGATTCTCGCTGAATTTGTCAAATTTTATGATACGCTTTACACTCCAGAACAGGTTCCAACATCTGACGATCTTCTTTCCTACTTTCAATCCCTTCCATCTCCCTCGGTTTCCCATGTTGACTTTCGCACTTTGGAACAAGACATCTCGCTTTCTGAAATATCCCATGCTGTATCTAAACTTAATCATGGCAAATCTCCGGGCCCTGATGGTTTCACAATTGAATTTTACAGCCATTTTGCTTCTCTTCTTCTTCCTAAACTCCTACTTTTATTTCAGTCTTTCTCTGATGCTGGTGCTTCTAGTGGCTCTTTTCAACAAGCTTTAATTTTCTTAATTCCAAAGGAAGATAAAGACCATTCCTTATGTAAAAACTATAGACCAATATCCTTGGTTAACACTGATTATAAGATTCTAGCGAAGCTCTTAGCATTACGTATGGACCCTCTTTTACCAGATATAATTGGCCCAGAACAATCTGGTTTCGTCAAGGGGCGTCTCTCCTCTGATAACTCCCGGGTTTTTCTTAACATCCTTAGCAAATCCTCTTCCCTCACTCTTCCTTTCGCAGCTATCTCCCTAGACACGGAGAAGGCTTTTGATAGGATTGGGTGGGACTTCATGTTTCAGGCTTTACGTTGGATTGGTATTCCTCCTGAATTTATTTCTATTATTTCTTTACTTTATTCTAATCCTCAAGCTTCTATTTTTGTTAATGGAATGTCCTCTGATTATTTTTCTTTACATAGAGGGGTTCGACAAGGTTGTCCCTTATCTCCTTTACTTTTCGTTTTAGCCTTAGAACCCTTCCTTACTAAAATTCGGCTAGATGACACTATTTCTGGCTTTCCTTTTGGTTCCCAACAAGTCAAATTGTCGGTTTACGCCAATGATATTCTTTTTTATTGCTACAACCCTATTACTTCTATCCCTTCTTTTCTTCAACAGGTCTCTTCCTTTTCTGCAGTCTCCTACCTCGAGCCTGTTCCGTTTCCAGCACATTGAGATCCCTGCACTGGTTGCCCATCAGGGCAAGAATCCAGTTTAAAGTGCTGTGTCTGGCGTTCAAGATTCTGAGGGGTGGGAGCCCTCAAATTCTTGTGAATCTTTTGTCTTGGTATGTGCCTACCCGGTCCTTGAGATCCCTGGGCCAAGCCCTTACGGTGATTCCCCGATACAGGCTGTGTCGGGTTGGCGGCCGCTCTTTCAGGGTTAGAGCGGCCGAGCTTTGGAATTCTCTTCCTGTTCAGATGCGGTTGCTTGTTGATCTTTTAGCCTTCCGCAAAGCTTTAAAAACTTTTCTGTTTGAATAAATTCTGTCTCCGTTCCTTTCCTTGTTATGTTCCCTGTAGGTGTTGCTTTTTTCTTGCCATGCGCCAGGACGCCCCTTAGCTGGGGCAGCTGTGCGCAATACAAAAACCTATAACATAACATAACATAACATAACATATCGTCTGAACTCTGACAAATGTGAAATTTTACCTCTGAATCCTCTTTGTCAAAAACATCTCTTTTCTTCCACAGGTTTTTTATGGCAACCATCCAAAATCAAATACTTGGGAATATGGTTTGCTCCTTTATTGTCTGACACTCTTAAACTGAACTTTGACTACATTCATAAGAAAATGGATACGGCCATCACTTGTTAGCATCCGCTCTTTTTGTCCTGGTGGGGTCGACTCAATTCTATAAAGATGATGCTATCCCCCTTGCTTCTTTACACTATTTCCATGCTCCCTCTACACATTCCTCTTTCTTTCTTTAAGAAGATTGATTCTCTATTACTAAAATTCCTATGGAACGGTAAACGTCCTCGTATAGCCATTGCCTCTCTGCGTAAAGACAAAGCTCATTCTGGAGTCAGTTTTCCTGATTTCAAGCAATATCACAGCGCTTTTTCACTGAAGCAAACGACTCGCTGGCTTTCATCTGAACTGCCTCATTATTCCCCTATATGGCTAAGTATGGAATCCTCTTTCATTTTTCCTTTTACATTCCGTGAATTCCTATCCTTTACGTCTTCGTTATCTCGTCTTCGTTCGCCCATTCTTTCATATTTTCAAACTCTCCTTTCTCCCTATTTAACTTCATCCTACCCATCCCT
The DNA here is from genome assembly GCF_964263255.1 of Lissotriton vulgaris. NCBI lineage: Eukaryota > Metazoa > Chordata > Amphibia > Caudata > Salamandridae > Lissotriton > Lissotriton vulgaris. The sequence goes on from NC_141685.1 coordinate 1,647,695,350, forward strand.
TCTCTCCATTCACGAACAGCCGATATGGAATAATTCTCTTTTCAAAATTCGTTATCGTACTATTTTTTGGAAAACTTGGCACTCCCGAGGAATTTCTTGGATTTCTCAACTACTTTCTCAAGCTACACCTCTTTCCTTCCAGGATCTTCAATCCCTTTTTTCCTTGCCTGCTTCTGTCCAAGCACAATACAATGCCCTTTATCCAGTCTTGATTTCCTATCTTCAATCTCTTCCACCTTCCAACGATGTTCCTATAGATCACAGACCCACTTCCCTTTTATTGGAAACCTCTCCTTCTGCTTCCGCTCTTTATAATTCTTTCTGTTTTTCCACTGATCGATTGAAGTCTCGTGTTGAACTTGCGTGGGAGTTGGATTTTTCTCAGAACTGGCCTATACTTTTTTGGGATAAACTTTGGACTAAACTTCATAAGACCTCTAGAGCTGCTAACACTACCCAAACTCTATTTTTCATTTATCACAGAACTCTATTTACACCACTTGCTTTGTCCCGTTTTTCATCAGACACTCTCTCTATTTGTTGGTCTTGTCCTTGCCCTTCCGCTGACCTTAAACATATGTTATTTGAATGCCCGCCTACTTCCCAGTTCTGGCAGTTAGTCTGGGGGCAAATACAGAAGATGTTCCATTTTCAGGTTCCCTTTTCCCCCTCACTAGTTTTTCTTGGCTCCCTCTCATCAGAACTTCCTCAATCCCCCATCACTACCCTTTACTTGACGTTTTTATTGCTATAGCCTTTCACATTATCACCTCTAACTGGAAACAGGCTGCAAATATTTCATATCAGTCTTGGTGGAATGCAGTCTGTTTTACCCATCGATTATATACCAATTATGTATCTCCCATTTCCCTAGCTATCAAACGTGACCTGATTTGGCTCCCCTTGGTAACATACCTCTCTTCATCTGCTCCTCTTCATCCCTCTCCTACTCCTGATACAGTTGAAGTTCGCAAACCTCCATGATTTTCTTATTACCTTTTACATCTCCTTAATTATTTATTATAATTATGGTATTTCTTTACACTGTGTTTTTTCTTAGTGTTTTTATATTCTCATGATATGTTCATAATTCCTCATGCTAGTAATGCTTACGTTTTATGAAATTGTTATTAGGACCCGTACCCTCCAGATATTCCCCCCCCGCCCGACTATCCTAGACATGCAAGAACCCACATTTTGAAATCACCAAGAGAGTCAGGTGGGGTAAAAAGGCCATGTTTAATCACAACATTGTATAAACATGACAAGCAAATAACATGCATATCTAATATTTACAAGTTACATTCTTAACTACATTTATGAGCATATCATGCTCCATCACCTTCCCAACCCTAAGGGAGGAACACCATCTGGTTCGCATCTCGCAACTGGGTACCCTACGCCAGGTGCCGTGCACCTGCCCCTTAGAGTGGTGGGTCCCGACCTCCGATCCTTGTCCGCCATTACCGGGGCCCACCTCTCGACCACCAGGGTGCCCAGGGTCGCCCGGGAGGCTCGAAATCTGTCGCCCTAGCCTCCCCAGCCGGTGGTCCCTTCCTCCCAGTGGAGAGCTTGCCATATCCCCCCTCAGAGCTGGCCTATGGAGCCCGGCAGGCGGGCTCCCATCCATTTTGTTTAGCCACTGGTTACTGATCGCAGGTCTCTTCTCCGCACAACGCCCCTCAAACCATTTATCTAAGGGACGGGTGGGTGGGAGTTTCGGAAAGCCGGCCAGGATCACGAGAATGGCCAGGAGCCGGCGTGAGCAGTCAGATATCCAGGAGTGATAGCGGGAACAGAGACCCCAGTCACGGGGAATTGACCCTAAATAGGCCCGAAGTCTCCACCCCCCGACCCCCAGGTCACGCGGTATCGCCGGACCGGAAATGGGTCAGCCGGACGCCGATTGGGCCATCCGCCCGACCAACCACCAGAGACCAGAGGCGGGCGTGGTCCGGAGAGGCCGGGTCCTAAGTGCGCGCGTCGTGATTCTCTGCGCTTGTCATAGGACCCGTACCCTCCAGATATTCCCCCGCCGCCCGACTATCCTAGACATGCAAGAACCCACATTTTGAAATCACCAAGAGATTCATGTGGGGTTAAAAAGGCCATGTTTAATCACAACCCTAAGGGAGGAACACCATCTGGTTCGCATCTCGCAACTGGGTACCCTACGCCAGGTGCCGTGCACCTGCCCCTTAGAGTGGTGGGTCCCGCCCTCCGATCCTTGTCTGCCATTACCGGGGCCCACCTCTCGACCACCATGCTGCCCAGGGTCGCCCGGGAGGCTCGAAATCTGTCGCCCTAGCCTCCCCAGCCGGTGGTCACTTCCTCCCAGTGGAGAGCTTGCCATATCCCCCCTCAGAGCTGGCCTAGGGAGCCCGGCAGGTGGGCTCCCATCCATTTTGTTTAGCCACTGGTTACTGATCGCAGGTCTCTTCTCCGCAGAACGCCCCTCAAACCATTTATCTAAGGGACGGGTGTGTGGGAGTTTCGGAAAGCCGGCCAGGATCAGGAGAATGGCCAGGTGCCGGCGTGAGCAGTCAGATATCCAGGAGTGATAGCGGGAACAGAGACCCCAGTCACAGGGAATTGACCCTAAATAGGCCCGAAGTCTCCACCCCCTGACCCCCAGTTAACGCGGTATCGCCGGACCGGAAATGGGTCGGCCGGACGCCGATTGGCCCGACCAACCACCAGAGACCAGAGGCGGGCGGGGTCCGGAGAGGCCGGGTCCTAAGTGTGCGCGTCGTGATTCTCCGCGCTTGTCATAGGACCCGTACCCTCCAGATATTCCCCCGCCGCCCGACTATCCTAGACATGCAAGAACCCACATTTTGAAATCACCAAGAGATTCAGGTGGGGTTAAAAAGGCCATATTTAATCACAACATTGTATAAACATGACAAGCAAATAACATGCATATCTAATATTTACAAGTTACATTCATAACTACATTTATGAGCATATCATGCTCCATCACCTTCCCAACCCTAAGGGAGGAACACCATCTGGTTCGCATCTCGCAACTGGGTACCCTACGCCAGGTGCCGTGCACCTGCCCCTTAGAGTGGTGGGTCCCGCCCTCCGATCCTTGTCCGCCATTACCGGGGCCCACCTCTCGACCACCAGGCTGCCCAGGGTAGCCCAGGAGGCTCGAAATCTGTCGCCCTAGCCTCCCCAGCCGGTGGTCACTTCCTTCCAGTGGAGAGCTTGCCATATCCCCCCTCAGAGCTGGCCTATGGAGCCCGGCAGGCGGGCTCCCATCCATTTTGTTTAGCCACTGGTTACTGATCGCAGGTCTCTTCTCCGCCACAAGGGTGGCCAAGCCCCAAAGGTCTGACACCCTCCCCACCTGCGTTCAGAATAAATGACCAAAGTTCTCGGATAAAAGTATCTGTTGCAAAGTCCGACAAATGTACACCATCCCGGTGGTATATCGATTCCCCGGAAATCATCCGGTGCTGGAGGTAGCGCAAGCGGCCCTTCACTGAGCACAACCTTGCTAGTTTGCCGTTCAATCGCCTCACTGAGACGTTCAAAGCCCTAGGACGCACTCCTGGGCCCCATGCCCTGCGTGATATCATGCCTGACCAGACAATCTTCGTTGATGGAAAATTATGCCCCAACCAGGCAAACTCTGCCAGTAGGGCCTCCTTGACGGCCAAGCGCCCTCTGTCGACCATGTCATTGCCTCCCAAATGCAAGATAATCCAGTCAGGCGATTTGTGCTCTCTTGCCCTGAGCTCCTCAACGATCCGCCTCAAGTGTCGGATTCGCATCCCTCCAACGCCATGCCATACGAATTCGGTCTCGCCCAATGCGGCCGGTTTCACCACCTCTCTTCGCTGCAAGCGCACCGCCGCGCGACGCACAAAGGAGTGCCCGAGTACCCATACCACGGAAGCGGGCATACTAATCAGAAAGGAGAGAGATGGAGCCGTTAGACACTGCACACATATGTTTTCACAACAATTCAGGCCTTACATATCGCTTATAGCACTCAGACGTCCAGCGACCTATGCCTTTCACAGTGTTGGGGGCGAGACCAGCCCCAGCCGCCAAAGTCGCGGCGCCAATCCTAAAGGAATGTGAAGAGTAGCCCGCTGCTCCCAGACCCCGATTCCCCAGAGCCAAACCAAATACTGCCTTAAACTGGTATTGGGACAGGCAATCCCCATTTTCATGGACGAAAAGAGCCGACCCCCCCCCCCCCCAGCTGGGCATCGGGCCAGGTATGCCTGCATACGGGATACGGGGCAGGCAGCTATCCCCGGGTCTGGCTGCAAATGGATGGTGACCCCCTTTCCTGTTTGGTCAGTCTTGGACCGTCTCAACCGCAATACTAAGCCCCCTGGGGAAACGGAGATATCCTGAAACTGCATGCCCTCCCCATGATCTACTCTGGAGGCCCCAACTATCTCACCCAGGCGAAATGCCCCGTAGAAGGCCAGGCAGAAGGCCGCCCCCAGCATGGTTCCCTCGAACGGTGACTGGCAAATAACAGGCAGTACCCCCAAAATATCAATCAAGGTCGGGAGATCCAAAGGCCTACGACAGTCCCGCCGTGGTCCATCTAATCTGGCCCATCCTGCTAAGGCCCTCCTGATCAAGAATGAAGCCCCAGGGTCCCGCTCCCCTGCCAGTTTAGCAAAGAAGCCTATCGCTGAAAGGGAGGCCCTAGCATATGACACTGTTTTGCCCTGATCCCGCAGGACCTGTAAAAAGGCGTACATCGTTTCAGTAGAAAAGATCCTCGCATCTCCTGTCTGCTCCACAAATGATCTGTAAACATTAAACTGACTGATAGGCACGTTTGGTGCGATCACTCAGAGCGGCATCTACCAGCCCCGCTAAAGCGGGGCTCCAATTTTCCACAGTGACGTAGGGAACGTCGTTATGCGCTCTTTTGCCTGCGGGTGGAACCTCCGGAAGTCCTGCTACTTGGAACGAGACAAAGCGTTAGCAACATGGTTATCAACACCAGGAATATGCGCAGCCTTAAAAGTTACATTCAATTTTAAGCATGCCAACACCAACAGCTTCAACAACCTCAGCACATGTGGGCAAGTCGCCCCTTGCCGATTGATAACCTGAACGACCGCCATGTTATCCGACCAGAAGGTCACTGCCTTGTCCCTGAAGCGTTCCGCCCAGACCGTAACTGCCACCCAAATGGGGAAAAGTTCTAGGAAAGCTAAATTCCTCGTCAAGCCTGCTGAGTGCCACTCCGTTGGCCAGACCGCCCCGCACCAGGAGGGGCCCAGGATTGCCCCAAAACCAACGCTCCCGGCTGAATCGGTGTACAAGCCAAGCTCAACACTGGACACCGGCGGCGCGGGCCAAACTACCCGCCCGTTGAAGTTCGTCAGGAAGTCACGCCACACCTTGAGGTCCTCCTTAACCCCTGCTTTTAATCGCACCCGATGATGCTTCTGGGTAAGACCTACCATCGCTCTGGCTATAGATCTCGAGAAAGGGCGTCCCATGGGGATGATGCGCAAAGCAAAATTCAACTGACCCACAAGTACCCTTAAGTGGTGCAACGTCACCTTCGGACCAGCCAAGGCTACCTCGATGGCTAGGGAAAAAGCTCTTACTTTATCCATCGGCAATCTACATTCCCCCGCTACCGTGTCAATTTCGATGCCCAGGAAGGACATGCACGTGTCAGGGCCGACTGTTTTGCCCGGTGCCAGCGGCACTCCGAACTCCTTCAACATAGCCACCAGCTGACTCCGGGCCAAAGCGCAGGCATCTGAAGACGTGGGGCCCATCACCATGAAGTCGTCTAAGTAATGCACCACATCTGTACATCCTGACTTTTGAGAAAACACCCACTGCAGCATGGAGCTAAATGTCTCAAAGAACTTGCAGGAGACCGCACATCCCATAGGCATACATTTGTCGTAATAAAATTGCTGTTGGACCTGAAAGCCTAGCAAATGGTAATCCTCGGGGTGGACAGGCAACAAGCGAAATGCTGACTCAATATCTGTTTTCGCTAGCAACGCCCCCAGACCCAGATCCCTCACCTTCTGAACCGTGGCATCAAGGACGAGTACGTCACTGAGCATACTGCCGGGTCGATGGCATCATTTACAGATGCACCCTTTGGTGCAGATAAGTTATGAATCATCCTGAATTGTCCCGGCTCCTTCTTGGGCACTACTCCCAGAGGGGAGCACACATAGTTCTCCCAGGGAGGAGCCGGGAAAGGGCCTGCTACCCGGCCTAAGGCCCGCTCTTTTTCTACCTTCGTGGCCACTACTGAGGGATGGGTTCTCGCTGAAACTTGGTTCCTACACTGGCTAATAGGGGGGACATGAGACGCTGGGATACGAAATCCCCTGGAAAAACCTTCAAACAACATCTTAGCAGCTGCCCTGTCTGGGTATCTGTTCAACCAAAAAATCAATTTTTCAATATCCACTGGAGATGGCAGATTAGAACTGGTGGGGCTTGACATCCTTAGTAGCTGTACCCCCCGCTCTTTGGATTCCTTATTGCACTTGGACTCGGGATAGGACGGGTGACCGCAGTAGGCGCATGCGTGCTTAAACTTGCACTGCCCGGGGGCCCATGTGCACCCTTTGCCATTGAATGCCCAGCATGTACCTTTCTTCTCGCCCGGCCCTCCCTGGGAAGTCCGAAAAGGCTGCCTAGCCGGATGCTCCCTATTGCTCACGCTCTCTAACCAGGCGCTGACCTCAACCTGATCCCAACAAATGGAGGTGTTCTCCTCCTTCGCCCAGCGAAACTCCCTATCATATGTCAACCAGGTTGAACCCCCATGAGTGGAGTGGGCCTTCACGATCTTATTGGTGTAAAACACCAACAGGATAGCCAACTCTGGCCTTTTTTCCAACAATACTGTCACATAAACGTGGAAACCGAACAGCCAATTGATTATCGTTTCCTCAATCCTAGGTCTCCGATCTCGGTAAGAGTGCTCTTTCCCCTCCCTGTCCTTGTAATCCTCCTCTCTTCTCTTCGACCTGATCAGGGAGAATATATCTACGTAGGCACCCTTCCAAATCTTCGCTCGCATTTCCATACTCACATGTGTAGCTAACATCCCTGACTGAGACAATACGTTCCCCTGAATAGCCCCCACCTCGCTGGTTCTTGCTGTAGCGTCCCCAGGCTTACCTCCAGTAGATGTTACAGCTATCGCTGTCGCGGGGGAATGCGCTCCAATCGCTACACTGGGCGACGCCTTGCGCGACTCGACTAGGAGCGCCAACTGCCTCTGAATGTCCTGCAACGCGCCCTGTTCCGTGGCCTGAGGGGGCACCCACGGTGCCTCCGCTCCAGCGCTCACTCACTCTAATACTTTTTCCGGAGCTGATAATTGGTCCACTAATGTGGAAACTGACGCCAGCAAGCTATCTAACGGATCACATGCGGCTGCCACTGCGGCCACCGGCTGCGGTGGGAGTGGGGCCGGTGGGACCGTAATCTTTGGTACGGCGCGCCCCGGGGCCAACGCCTTCAGCGCCTCCCTAATCTCAGACAAAACTGAACCGGCTGGGTCTACTGGCGCGGGCACATTCGGAATGGGAACGGAAGGGTAAACCTGCTCTGCATCTAACGGAGGCGTGGAGACGGGACCTACTGATCCCTTGTCCCGTTTCCCCCTGGCAGGGCTAGGCCTACCCTTCCCCTGCCTGGCTCCCCCTTTTCTTTTAGGCTGTGCCTTGGCTTTCTTCTTTAGTGGCGGACTAGCGGCCCTCGGTGGCACCCCCCTGCGCGGCCGTTCCACTACCTCGGGCTGCTCCCCCTGGGAAGAATCGCTATCGTCTCCGCTATCGGGAGTCTCCTTGCTCAACTTCTCCAGCAGTAATTTCATAATCTGTGCCAATTCAGGCTCCGAATCTTTTCGCTTTTGTCCTCCCTTTTTTGGCGCCATGCTATCTGTATCGCGCTTCGCACTACCTCGCTATAGCACCTAACGCGCCCCGATTTCCCTGCTCCCACTCCCCGAAGCACCGTTCACGCCGCCCGGCAGGAGCCCGTACCACGAGGATCCCCGCACACAGCCGTAAGCCCCGTGAGGCAGCGACAATCCTATCCCGTCCCAGCACCCACCGTGACTCACGGCTGCCCACGAGGCCCCCAGAGGCACTCGACCCCTTACCTGGCTATGCGAACGATGCTCGATCCTTCTGCTTCTAGAGTTTCGGAATGCCGGCCAGTATCACGAGAATGGCCAGGTGCCGGCGTGAGCAGTCAGATATCCAGGAGTGATAGCGGGAACAGAGACCCCAGTCACAGGGAATTGACCCTAAATAGGCCCGAAGTCTCCACCCCCTGACCCCCAGGTCACGCGGTATCGCCGGACCGGAAATGGGTCGGCCGGACGCCGATTGGGCCGTCCGCCCGACCAACCACCAGAGACCAGAGGCGGGCGGGGTCCGGAGAGGCCGGGTCCTAAGTGCGCGCGTCGTGATTCTCCGCGCTTGTCATATATTACTTTTTTCTGCCATCCACTGATTGTAACTCTTCTCCTTCATCCCCCTGCCTCCTCCCCGCCTATTTTTTCTCCCTTAATAAATCAAACTTAAAAAAAAAAGAATAAAACAGTAAGTTTTAACATACATTTTCACCCAACTATAATGTCCCTTTAACCTTTTTTTTATTCAGTGAATTTCTAGTGTCTCTTTTAATGTAAAGTAAGACGAATGCTAACTACAATGAAATTTTTATCCTTTTTTCTGTCAATTTCTATGTTTTTTAACATAAAGTAAAATGGCCTTCGCTGAGAGTGATGTGAAGTTGGGTGCAAACAGTCTGAGGGTACCAAACCCCCACCGTGTACTACTGAAGGCTGTGTATGACATGGGGTTGGGCACAGGACCTGTGGCCAAGCCCTGTGGGGCACCAACCGCTCCCTGCTCTGCCGTGCATGGCTGAATATGTCATGTAGAAAATAATCAAAAAAAGGAATTCCCCTTTCGGCGAATATTTCGCACCGCACAGCAACTCACAACCAAGCCAGTCAGTCACCAGAACAAGACACCAACACATTCACTAGGTTAAGTGTTCTCCACGAAAGATATAGTTAAAAAAGGGACTTTTCTCCCAATTCATCAACAACAGTCAACGATCCAATCTTTTTACAAAAGTTAAAAACATTAGTCAAAAAATTAAAAATAAGCAAGCATTTTTTGCACTAATTACATGCTGTGGAGAACTCGTAAGAAAGATACTTTCTTATCAACACTGAGAGCAAAACGACATTAGATCCAGATCATTCGTTCTCCATTTATTTGTTGTTCTAAATACTTTGATTCTTAGGATAACAAATGTCTCCAAAATCTACAGTCTGCCTTCTTAGTCTTGCGTCAACGCATTTCGGTGGATATCAATAATTAAAAACCACCTTCCTCAGGACCAGAGTATACATCTCCCATATAACGAATTATCAATCTGTAATGGTGATGCAGAACTCATTCAGATATGAAGCAAGTAGAGACCCTTGCACAATCATGTTAAAGGGCGAAAGTCGCTCACATGGGTCGTATTCATAAACTGGCCAGTCAATCTGACAACCAACACTCCTCAAACTTCTAGGACCTGGTTTTGGAAGATAATTAGATATTTTTTTAGTTCGCCTGAGCAATAAAAAACTTCTTGGAGTAGTGTTCGTAGGTCCATTCTTTTTGGAAGATAATTAGAATTTTTTTTAGTTCAATTGAGCAATAAAAAACTTCTTAGATTAGTGTTCTTAGGTCCATTCTTTCTATGTTCGTTTTTTTGGACCTTTATATTAAGACGATTCTTGGATACTCTGCTATGAGTGTTCTAGCCTCCTGCTGGCCTATTGGCTTTATCGAGGGTCTTCACATCAACATATATAAAGCAGACCTATTGGCTTTATCAAAAAGTCACCAATGAATGAAATCAAATGTATCTTTTCTAAATTCCCATATTGCAATGTTTAATAATGGTGACTGTCACAAAAGATTTTCAACAAAGTATTTAAAAAAACATTAAACATGTCTTTAAGTGTTGTTTTTAACATTTGTCAAGCTACAAAGTGCAGCCCTAGAACCAACCACAAGAGTTCCCTGCACTCCAGCTAAAAAGCAAAGAGCTACAGATCAGAGTACTTAAAAAATATATGGTATGCTTTCCTGGAGTCATGGATTCATAGCCCGGAAGACTTTGTGCTACAGTGTTTTTTTAATGTTGCTGGGGGGCTGTGTAGATCTTTGCAGCCGTCCACAGCATAAAAAAAATGTTTGGTGGTGCCACTGCCCTTTCCAGAGGCTCCACTGGGATCTAAAAATATATTTAAAAAAGCACCTTTGCAGGGTATCATGGGGCCCTCCTTGCTTGTGGCAGTGAACTAATATATGAGCTCCTCTTGATGTCCATCTATGTTTTTTGTTATTAGTGCCACGGGGCCCACTTGGTGCACCCACAAAATGCCAAATGTTGGGTCCTTGGGGACAGCCATCAGGTCCCCGCGGCCCCTCCCAGCTTCCATTCCAGTACCTTACTATTTTTTTTCTTTTTCTTTTTTACATTTTTCTTTTTTACAGTGGTTGACCCTGTGCCCAGTAGGGGAACCATCAGATAGGTAAATGTTGGGGGTCAAAGATGGAACCCAAAGTCCCCTGAGGCCCCTGCTGGCTCCCCAGAGAGCACCTAGTGGAAGCCAGTATTTAAAACAATGTTGAGAACTGGGAAAACCTCTAAGGTATCTGAAGCCCCTGCTGGCTACCCAGCAAGCAGCTTATTTTCTGAGCTCTCACAAAGTTGTGATTCCTACTTGGGAGAGGGCAATCAGGAACTTAAATTTATGTCCCCTGCCGGCACTCTCCAAGGCAGAGAATAACAGAGTCCAAGGGTATGGGTTCCTCGAGAGGCCTCTTTCTTCTAGCTTCGATGTATGGGGTCCCTGGGTCGGTAGATGGCTCAGTCTTTCAAAGTTGGCTCCAAGGGATAGGCTCCTTGGGGCCTCTAGGAGGCTCAGGGAAGGGGCTGCAAGACCTCACCTCTAAATATTAAAGTATGCCTCCAGGACGGGGTCCCGTGGGCTTCTATGAACTTCAGGGAGGGGGGTTGCATGCCCCTCTCCACAATTAAATTGTACTTAGCTGATTGGCAGGAGTCATTTGGGAAAAGCGTTGTGGGGGCACGGGTCAGATAGGGCCCCCAAATGGATGGTGTTCATGGTAGCAGTGATTTTGATAGTGGTGACGGCCAAGAAGTCTTTGGCTGTGGTGGGAAGTTGAGGTGCGACAGTGATGGAGTCCAGATGAGGCTCAAACTTACTGTCTATGCAGGTAATTTTTCTACAGAAGAATTTCTGAAGCTTGTTGTAAAGGTCTTGAGAGGGTGATGTTGCTGGAGGGAACAGGAGGTAAGGGAAAATCTTTAATGGTGAGGATTTCCTTGCTGCTCTTAGTGTTGGTGCTGGTGCAACCTGCAAGAGATGTGCCTTTGGAGTCTTGTATCAAGAAGCACATATTAAAAAGGGGGCAGGGAAAAAAACTGTTCATTTGCTAATTAGTTTGGCACCGTGTGTTAACTCTGCACAAAACCTAGCTGAGGGTTGGGAGGATTCGTTTTGTTAAAGTGGAAGGTTAAATACAAATGTAATTTGCTTATAACTTTGGAGCTGTTTTATGAGTTTGCATCAAAAGGTGCTAGAACTCAGTAATTATATCCAGTACAGATTTCATTGCTATTCAATTTTGGTGTGAAACGTTAAAGGCGGAAAGTCAAACATATTTTTGATTCATTAACAACTCTGGCCTCTGTTTAATGGATCCATATGAAAATTGGCACATTTAGCCTTTGCGTGGTATTTTTAAGTGTGTGCAGGTCCATCAGAGGGAGGTGTGGGGGGGTCAAAGCTGTATATCATGACAAAAAAACATGAAATTGACTGTAAAAAAGAAGTTAAAGATCAACTACAGAAAATACTCCCTAAAGTTCACCACTTATGATGTGCAGCGCGCAATGCACACCATAGCTCGTGGTGACCCCCTCTGAATCTTAGCAGGAGGATTAGTTTGAAGAACTTGTCAGTTACCCTTTTCCTAAAATACTGCTGATGGGCAAGGACTGGTACTTTTTAACAGAATACAACTAGCATTTCTGAGCACTTTGCAGTTACTTGCTTAATCAACGAGGCCTCAGTATTCATTGTAGGAACCTCTCGTCTAACACTAATGCAAAAACATTCCCCAGGCCACCCTTCGGGTCCTTTAGAAAGTGCTGATGATACTGTCATTGCTGTTCTGGTGAAGGTGAGTACTCTGACAGCAGGTGCTGTGGCAAAAGCAGGTGGTGCAATAATCTTCCTGCTGGTTACAGTCAGTGTAAGAACAAGTAATCAGCTCGAGCATGCTTGGAACTGGGAAGCTTTCTCCAAGCCAGTTCCAGAGAGATTAAAAAAGAGAGGGAGTGGGTGAAAAAGTGAAAGAGGATGTCTCATGAACTTTTGTCTAATATGTGTTTAAATCCAAGATGTAGAAAAAATATATTCATGGTCTTGCATCCAGAGTGCAAACAAAGATGACTTTTCGTATTCGACTTTGACATGATATGCTGTGAGACATTGAATGTGCCATTTAAACAGAGTAATCCTTGCGAATAATTCTGTCTGTTCAGACAGAACGCCTCTAAGCTGCTAATAAACTAATTTCCGTAAGGTATATCAAACAAGAATCTACACTGTAGAGGCTGGATTGGGCACGTAGGGTAGATTTGCATTTTTATTGCAAAACCGCTTTTCTCTGTCTCACAAAATGTTAAGCATACCTAGTGCAAATATGTGGAGAAAAAAAACATGTGCAGGGCGCTGCCTAGCACTACATCAATTACTTGCCAACAGGGCCCCTCCGCCCCCACCATCCCCACATCCCTCCCTTGCTCTCTTTGGTTACTGAAACCAAGCTCACACTGTTATATGTGTCGCGTTCAAGTTAAATCCGTAACCAAAACATGTTGTCTGTTAAGTATTCTGCAGCTTCTTGGCGCTATGGCCAGACTACATCAGATCCCTAAATGAACTCTTTTCTGCAAAGTACACAATTTATCCTTCATGCACTTACCAAGTGAACTCTAGAGTATCCCTGGCGATGATGTTAGCTTGCTAAATGATGTCGACTACAAAATTATAACTGAAAATAATGTGCGCACTTACAAACTGCGGCGCTCGAGAGCACAGTAAGTGAAGCATTCTATAAATAATTGTAATCGCTCAGCTCATTTTACCTGCATCAGAAACAAGAAACAGGAGTCACCGCACTGCAAAGTAAACCGCATAAGCGAAGAGCCACAAGGCAGTGTATGTCAACCAGCCGCTAGACACTGACAGAGAGCTTCAATGATGCTGCATTGATAGCGAGGTCGTTTAATGCAGTTTAACTTTGATTTTATTTTATTTTTTATCGATAAAGTCGGGTTTTACGCAAGAGAAATACACTGGGCGTGGGCGCTGTGCATGGAAAAGGAGCGCATGCTGAACAAAGAAGACAAGATCTCACGGAAGTTAAGAGAAAGTTTGTAAATACATTAGGTTTGGCCTCCTGTAGTGTGTCACTATCTTCGCAGTAGAGCTCTCCCGCCAGCAGGGGATGTATGCTGAGGTAAAACGGTGCTACTACAAGTGATAAGAGAGGATCTACTCTCGAAGGAGTGATGGTGAAGAGGGTGGTCTTCACTCAGAATGTGATACTGGCAGAGTTTCAGCTGCTAGAGTCCCTTCCCTCAGCAAGTGGGTCTCTTCGATGGGAGGGTACACATCATCATGGTGGGGGAGTGCTGGGCTGTGGGATTGGGCCTCACCCTCTGGGTGATACCAGGTTGATGCCCCCATTAACTGATGCTCGTGCCTAGGACGTGCTCTCTAGTGTGCAAGAGATGCTGACAGAGTGATGGTTCCCCTGAGCACATGATCCCGGCAGTAGATCTGAGCTGAACCCTCCACCCCACAGAAACTCTTGACAGGTCTCTATTCTGAAAGATCTAATAGCTGTAGAGAGAAGGTGTGTATCCTACAGTGGAGAGGGATGGGGGCCTGTAGGTTCTGATATTCTCCTTTCTCCTTGAAGTTTGGGGGTCTCCATGAGACTGCATGGGCGGGGATTCTTGTAACTCATTTGTTGAGTATAATCATTCATTAACCCCATATGACAAGGAAAATAAGGAGCGCACATTTATGTCACTCACCATAAACAGTGAACTCCAAAGGGGCTTTTTTAGTGTGATTCAAAGGGTTTTATGAACAAATTAATTAGAATCAAAAGTATTCATTTAGCGAGTATTACATTTATTCATCATTGTTACAGATTCAAATAATCCATAAATCAATATTTTAAGACAAGGAAATTAAGAATGCTTAGGCATGAAGCCTTAGCACTGAATCAGGGGTAATCAGCAAAAGCCGGTAAGTATTCTCAGCTATAAGGCAAGGGGCATCTCTAAGGTCTGGCTCCTGAGTTCTGCAGTAAGCTCTCCACACCTAGGGCCTCATTTATGAGAAATGACGCATCGCTGTGTGAATGCAGCGATGTGTCACTTCTCAGTGCGCACTCCTTGCGTCATGATTGATGCGTCATTTTTATAATATGACGCATCATGTCGCAAGGAGTTACAGATACATCAGTATTTCTGACGTATCTGTAGGCGCAAAAGTGACGCATTGCTGGAGTGTGTCACAAAAGTGATACAACTCCAGCAATGTGCACTTTCGCATGGGCAACTCCCATGTTGGTAGTGCCTGCGTCAGTCTTACGCCTGCCATGAAGCAGGCGTAGGATTTTGACGCATTAGCGGCCAAGAAATGGCGCAGTGAAATCTTATAGATTTCACTGCGTCACTTCCATGACCCTTTCTTGCGTCAAAACGCCCCCCCTTGCATACATTATACCTGGCGCAGGTATAATGTGGCGCAGGGGTTTACAAAGTGACGCATCTACCTAGATGAGTCACTTTGTAAATATGGCGCAACAAGGTGCATTTTTTAAACCACTGGTGCGCCACAAAAAGTGACACACCGGCGGCGTAAAAGTGACGCACAGCCTCATAAATGAGGCCCCTAGTCTCTGGGATTCAAGGGGGAGCTCTCTGAATTGAAGGACGCTCTCTAATCTATGGAAAACACACTAATATCATTTCACGAAAACATTAATGGTAACAATTTTACATTCTACTCTCCTGTAAACCAATGAGTCACCGGCAAGCTCTGGGACTAGGTAAACTCCCCAGTTTCTTGCGTCTTCAAAAAAGCTGTGATCATGTCCTTGGATGGTTACTTTGAACAAATCTTGAGCTCAGACAATTCTACCCACAAGTTCATTTCCTGCCATCTCCTCCCTGGTGAGAACCTCACTATCCGTTGCCTGATACATAACAAATGCCTATTCACCAGCTAACAAAAGATGTCTGGAAAATGAAATCTTCTGCAGCCGGAAAGGGAAAATTATCTTGTGTCAAACAGAAGTTAAATCGAAAACAGGCCTCTTATCCCTATTGTGCAAAGTCGCATTCAAATTGTCATTGGTAGTTAGGCTAACTTACATCAATGCAATATGTAAATGTATGTGTTTGCATAAAATGCCTAAGAGTGATTGTCTATTACACCATTCTGCCTTTATTATACGTGTGTAATTCAGCATCGAAATTCGTACTTTTCTGTTAAATGCATTTAATTTTCAAAACGGGGACATTCGCTCTCTTAACAGGACGATGTTGGTTGTGAGGTGCTGTTCCCTAAAGAAGAGATTTTGACTGTGGGGTGCTATGTCGCCCCATGAGTATGGGCCTGCTCTGCTCTCTTCTTAGTCTGTGGTATTGGCTATAGGCTCCTCTCTCCTGTGAGGTGGTCTGTTGGATGGAGGAGGTAATCTCCTTCCAAGGGGGGGTGCCATTAGTCATGGGGTTTGAGTACTCTCTCTTCATGGAGTTGTCAATAGCCTCAGCTGGAAAAAGGGGAGTGATTGCCGCGGGTCCCTGGAAGAAACAATAATGACGTGCCATGACACACTGTGCTATCTGCAGGATGATCTTGGTGTCTAACACTCAGTAGGTGTCCATCAACAGTTGTCTGTCTGTCCCATGGCATTGTCCACAGGAAAGCTGAGCAATCTCATCAGTGGCATTGCACTTACCAAAGCCGAGCCCATTGTGAGCATCACCGTAACAGCTTGCTGCAGCCGCCACGCCTCGCCGGACCCGCTTCGCGGGTCCCGCTTTGCGGCTTAGAGCAGCTGACAGCATTCACCAAAGGGACTTCACAACAAGCGACAGGACCGGCAGGGCTGCGAGTGCAGAGCGGGGGACTCCACGGACCAGGAGTCCCCGCGCGCCCGTTTCCAGCTGGGCTGCTCTCCCTGCCGGCACCGCCCCCGCCTTCACAATCTTTAAAACGCCGCAGAAACTGAGCAAAGGCGGATTGCACTTACCAAAGCCGAGCCCATTGTGAGCATCACCGTAACAGCTTGCTGCAGCCGCCACGCCTCGCCGGACCCGCTTCGCGGGTCCCGCTTTGCGGCTTAGAGCAGCTGACAGCATTCACCAAAGGGACTTCACAACAAGCGACAGGACCGGCAGGGCTGCGAGCGCAGAGCGGGGGACTCCACGGACCAGGAGTCCCCGCGCGCCCGTTCCCAGCTGGGCTGCTCTCCCTGCCGGCACCGCCCCCTCGGCGAACTCAACCCAGCACAGCTACAAAGAGGAAGTACCATCCCCGCAGCGCGGGAGCGCGCGGGGAGCGCCGGGAGAAGTCCGGGACAAGGGCGGGGCCGTCTGTGGCCGTCCGGGGCCAAACGAGGCCGGGCTGGGCCCTTTCTTTTAGATCTACCCGGCAATCTACTTGTCCCAGTTAGTCATCTTTGTGAAATCTTGCCCACTCGCCTTTCTTACCGCCTTACTGCCGACAGTGATGTCTTCTTCTGAGGCAATGCAGGCACCGGTCGCACAAGGGTCCTTTCTGCTAGGCCCTTTGGACAAATTTTTTGCCAAAATTAAAACTGATGTAGACCGGGAGCTCACCTTGGCTGAAAAAAGGGTGAGTCGACGTCTTTCCATTGACAGGCTGAAATCAAAATCTACAACACTCTTGGACGCAACAACAACAGCCAGCTCAACTCCTATGGATTTTACCCCATCAGTAGATCATGTCAATATTTCACCTCCCATAGATGACATTCCTCTCATTTTTCAGACTAAACCTATTGTACAGAATGATATCATTATCATCTCGGATTCCATCAATTCCCAGGTACTTGACATCCAGTCAATAGATTTATGTACCCCCGTTGTAGATCCAGCCCCTCTCTATGATCCAGACATTCCGTCTCCCGTGTTTACACCAAGTATATCTGACCACCCCACTAAGTGCACTACCCCGGGCCAGCCCCCATTGCCATCACCTAGGGACTAGGCATGGGCGGAAAATCCGTTCCGCTCGCGGATTTTGCGGATTTTCGGGAAATCCGCAATCCGCGAGATTTGCGAATCTCCCGCAAAATCCGCAAATCCGCGAGCAGCGGATTTTGCTCGCACTGCTCGCACTGTTCGCGTGAGTTCGCGTGAGTTCGCGCCCCGCGAATAAGTGCAAAATTGCAAAAATACGATCTTAGCAAAACTGAAAGTAACTACTTACCAGGTTCAAAAGTTCAGGCTCATCATTAGTAGCCATTTCCTGTAGTGCTTCCTGAGGGGCCCCTCCAGAGTTCAGTTGCCAGTTGAAACTATTATGTGACCCTGCTCTGAACCTCAGAATAGTTACACATATGCCACAAAGGTCCTGAATTACAGCTAAGGGAGACAAGCAGGAGCCAGGCAGGAAGTTAAAATCCATTAATCAGCCCCTAATTCATTATTGTCAGTTGGGGCAGGGCAGGTGTTGTAACTAATTTTGCAACAATGAAAGCACTTAGCGAGTGCAAAAGATCACTAATCAGGGCGCACTAAGGAAGCAGGTGCCAGCTAAAAAAATATTCTGTGACACATTAATCAGCCCCAAATTAATTCAGGTCACTTGAGGCAGGGAAGGTGTGCTTTGCTTTGCCGAAAATAATGTACACTGGACAACCAGAGGGTGTGGTGATGAAACAGAGGGTGGCATGGGTGGGCCAGAGGGTGGCATGAGTAGTCAGAGAGTGGCAGTGGTGACAGAGAGTGGCAGTGATGAAGAAGAGTGTCCCAAACAGGCTGGACACGTAGAAACAACAAGTTCGCGAAACTTGCGACCCGACAGGTAAGTTCGCAATTTGCGAAAGTGTACAAAACCCTCGCGAACTGGCAGAAACACGGGCGAACACAAAAAAAAAAAAATCCGCAAATTCGCGGGAATTCGCGGATTTTGCGGATTGCGAATCCGCAAATCCGCAAAATTCGCGAACGCGAGATCCGCAAAATTCGCTCATGCTTACTAGGGACACTCCTAAAAGTTCTAAAACCCCCTCCAGTAAATTCTCCTTTGGCTCCCCTCCTAGGAAGCGTAGAAAGAAGCTGACGATTAAAAAGAGAGCTGTCCCCCCTGATCAATCGTCAGCTTCCATATTTACTATTCCTAATAAGGTTGGGGCTGTAGACCCCGCGAAAGAGATTACTTCCAGCTCTATCTCGGTACCCAGTTACGCAGGTCTACTGGATGACATCGACTGCCTCATTAAGGCATTGATCCTTCCCCTTACCGAAAGGATCAAAAGATTAGGGGAGAATGTGGAAAAACTTCTACAAGGGCTTCCAGAGCCATCTTCTTTGAACTTGAATGCCCCTAGAGTCCCTACACAGCCTTCTAAAGAATCTAAAACATCTAAAATACCTAAAACAGTGTCTGGTACACCCAAGGCAATCGCACTTCCAACACCAGGGCCACGAAAACCGGTCCAGAACTCCATATCACACGCTAAAAATAGTAACAAAAGTAATAGTAAAACAATTGTATCAGAAAAACCTCCGACTGTGGATAAACCCAACTCTCCTAGAATGCCCCACAGTACGCGTCCCAACAATAGCACTAATTCAAAACCTTCATCCACTGTGTTACACCACTCAACTAGAAGAACACAGAACACCGTAGATTTGCCTCCAGAATGCTTAAATTATGTTATAGCCCTCACGGGAGTGTCGCCCCCGCCAGAAGGCAAGCGCGAACATCAGGCCAACCTAAAAAATAAGGTCATCTATTGGCTGAGGAGGAATAGACCACTCCCGCCTTACCTTAATGGCGATATCGTCTCGGCCAGACGATGCCATTGGGTAGGTACTAGACCTAAGGATATAGAAGGTGACGTGATCCTAGTAAACTTCAAGGATCACAGATTGGTAACCTATATTAGTGATTGGTACCCTGGAATGGGGGAAGGGGGAATTTCAACTCATAACCTAAGCTATTTCTACCCTGAGGCTATGCTTAGGAAACCGCCTCCCCAGCCTAGACCCTACCATCCTGATAGTTATGGTTGTCCAAAAACCCCCGGTGGTTTTAACACCCCTATATCTCATAACCTCCACAAGGGCCATAACACTCCTTTTCCCTACCATCCGAATACTTTTGTCCCACTGCCATATAGACCTTCCGGCCGAGATAGTCTAGCCTATGCGAAGACATTAATAGATCAGAATCTATTCCAAAATACCAATGACTTCTGGCAACAACCCAGTCAGGCACCATTACAATCAAGGAAACCTAATTACTCCAACTCTCATTGGGGCAACCCACGCCACCACAATCCAAAAGAATTTTGGAACATACCTCTGTCAAATTTTTACCACCCGTTATCAGGATTAGATGACAATGAATGACTCCATAAACCACTTATCGCAGAGAAATTTTCGGATGGCCTGTGTTCCAGCGATCGCATTCCCATCCACTCTGTGTCATTCAGCCCTCTAAAGAGCAATAGTGGCAGAATGGAAGTGGGTACGGACACACTAAATGAACTACGGTCACCTGATCACCCACAGTCCCAACAGTTCGCGGATAACGGCCCAATTTCCAATTCCTTGAATCCTTCATATACTCCTATCACCAGAAGACAACAACTTGACTTACCCTGTGTGAATCTAGGCTGTTCTTCTGGAGACATCAGCAATGCCACTGCCTCTAGTTCACTCATCTCATGGAACGTGGCGGGTCTAGCCAGCAAGGCCCTCAACAAAGCTTGGCTGAATGTTATCCATATGTATGACATCCTATGTTTTCAAGAGACTTGGTGCTGTGAGGAAGTGCATTTACTGGGGTACCAAACTTTTCATTCACCTGCCATACCATCAGCCCAGGGTCACAATAAGGGGGGGCTCTGTGTCTATGTATCAACGGTAACAAAGGTTAAGATCCATAAATTCATCTCTAATACCCACTTTCAAATTTTACTCCTCAAGTGGGGTACATTAGAGAACATAGTACTGCTGAACTTTTATAATAATATGGCTGATAATGAAATGGAGACCACTATGTCAAATATATCTCGTCTGTTGTCACACATTGTGGATCACTCTGAGGGGGCAACAATAATGTGGGTAGGGGATTTCAATTGCACCATCTGTCCACAGTCCGAATCCCCCCTGTGTGGTATCTCGGATTTTGGCGAGGAAAATCCAACTCATTTTGTGCATACAAAGAGGGGGATGTTGTTAAACACTTTTGTCCTTAAATTTAACCTCTGTTTTGCCAACCTGCACTGTCCCTCACCTGTGAAGTTCGAGCCAACGTTTTTTGGCAGAGATTGTAATTCAATTATTGATTTTATATTAATCTCTACTGCCAATTCTGGAATTTTGACCTCGTGTGTGGTTGGCAAGGATGTATTTGGCGACCATTACCCCCTTTCTGTTAGTGTAAAAACAAAGGAACGTAATTCCAAGAACCCCACCCTTTCCAGGTATCCCTATAGTGTAGATCTATCTAAATCTAATGGCTACGCCGTGAAATGGGAGAGGATTGTTCCCGCTGCTTTTTTGAAAAAACTACTTTCCGATTCCGCCAATGATGTTAACCTCTGCCTAGAGGAACAGGCGGATTCTTCTTCTGTTATGACCGCCTTCGGCAACATCCAACAGCGGATAAAAAATTTGCTGACCAGGGCAGCGAATAATAATCACGCACAAAGAGAAGGGTGGTTTGATGGGAAGTGTACAAAAGCATTAAAATCTCTCAAAAAAGCTTTAGCCCTCAAACCTAGGGACCCCGACACAATTCGTAGTGCTAGGAAAGCATATAAAAGTGCATTAAAAGAAAGAACCCTGGCTCTAAAAAAGCAAGCGTGGGATACACTAAGAGAAGCCTCTGCCCAGAAAAACCCCACCAAGTTCTGGAGGCTTGTTAAATCCTTGTACCAGCCAATTAAGAATGGTAATAAAATTGATCTGGCAATAACAGGTGACAGATGGTTGACACACTTTAAGCAGCTGTATATGGACACAAAGTCAGCTGAAACCATCACTCCAATAGGAAATGTCCCAACTGTCCCACAAATTATAGACAGTAGGAGAAAGACCGATTCCCATGTTTCTGCATTCCCTATTGACATAACATTCACGGTGGGGGAGATGTATGATGCAATTAGGGACAGTGCATCAGGCAAAGCTCCTGGGCCAGACTGTACCCCGGTGGATGTGTACATGGCTGAACTAGATTTTTGGGCCCCCTTGCTCACAAATGTGCTGAACAAGGGCAACCAACAGGGGTTTATAGATAGCTGGTCGGACGCAATAGTGGTCCCCATTTTTAAAAAGGGCAGGCGTGATGATCCAACCTGCTATAGGCCAATATCTTTATTAGATGGCCTTATGAAATTAGCAGGGAGGATTATCTTAAAGAGACTCCAAGAATGGGAGGAGGAACACAATGTAGTCTCGCACCTCCAATATGGTTTCAGGAAGGGTATAGGGACTGCTGAGCAGTGTCTAAACTTGGCCCTTCTTTGTGCTAAATACACGCAGGCTAGAGGCGGATCACTTTTTATTACTTTTGTTGATTTGAGTTCGGCTTTTGATTGTGTGGACCATCTTCTGTTATGGTCAACATTGGCCGAAATGGGTATTGACGCACGCCTAATCATTTTTATTAGAGAACTATATCATAATTGCTGGGCAAGAGTGAGATTTGGCAAGCAAGGCGAATGTACTGACAAATTCGCCTTGTCAAGAGGAGTCAGGCAAGGGTGTATCCTAGCCCCCAGGCTATTCACCTACTATATTAACTCAGTGGGCCACTATCTTTCTCTTTTTCAAAACGACTACCCTACCGTGAAAGGTCTACCGGTCCCGATCCTTCTGTACGCCGACGATGCGGCTATAATGTCCCGGACACAAGTGGGACTGCAGAGGGCAGTGTGTAAATTTGCAGGTTTTATGCAGGATAGAGGGCTGAAAGTAAATATCCAGAAGACCTTCACTATGCCATGCACTAACAAGCGCACTAAGGTCCCTTGTAAAGTGCTTCTGAACAAACAGAATTTAGCCACCGTAGAGAAGTTCTGTTGCCTTGGTATAATGTTTGACAGGAAATGTCGCTGGAAACAGGCGATCGAAGCAAGAAAGCTGGCCTTTATCCACACTATAGGTGCCCTATGCGCCTTTTCAAATAGAGTGGGTGGTAAACCAGCCAAAGAACTGGTACAAATATATCAGGCGAAGTGCGTGTCCACGGCCACCTACGGGGCGGGACTTTGGGGCATCGAGAAGGACCAATCCTTGCAGAGCTGTGAGAACCAGTTCATTAGCTACCTTCTGGGTGTCCCCAAGACTACATCCTCATTTATGACACATATAGAGGCGGGAGTCAAACACCTGGGCGACATAATTAAGATGGCCCCAATTCTCTTATGGCACAAGGTATGGACAACTAGAGAGGCCAGCTTTAACAGGGACCTCCTGGAGGACTGTTTGGCCCTAGATGGAGTCGCAAACTTCCGGTGGTTGTCGTACGTAAGATCCGTACTTAGTGACATAGGTCTCCTGGACTATTATGTAAATCCCAGGAGCATGGAGGGTGTACCTAGATCAGTTCTTAAGAACACACTGACCACTCATTTGGAAATCCTGAGATGGAACACAGAAAAAAACAAGCAAACCATCCTAAATTTCCAAGAAATCACCCCCATCGAAGGCATGCAAAAGTATTTAAAGGTGGACCCCAGCCCTTATTATAGAATGCTTTTGACCCGTTTACGTCTTGGTACTTTCTTTCGTATTGTTTCTGTACCGGAGATGAATAACTGGTCTACATCGACTTTGATATGTCCGTGTGATAACATTGCACTTCAATCTAACTTGCATTTAATGTTCTTTTGTTCCTTTTATTCCACCCCCAGAAAACTTTATTTGAAACCTCTGTTAAAAAGCTGGGGAGTAAGAAATTGCAGACCTGCTTTCTTAAGATTGTTAAAATTGGAAAACGAGCATGTGATTTTTGTGGTATCTCGTTTTTTAAGATCTGTCATGCTGTTGCGGAAAACTATGCTGTGAAACACTTCTGTCTGGGTCTTTCCATGTTTTTTGTGCCGGTTAGCACTAATCGTAATTCTAACTGTATGGTATTGGATGATTTTTAAGATTTGATCAAGACTGCAGCTCTTTTTAAATGCTAAATTTAATATGTAAGCTCCTATTAAGTGTGATGTTTTTACATGCATTTGTTATGCTTTTATGATTTTATGCAAATCGAATAAAGCTTATTCTTACTTACTTACTTACTCATCAGTGGCTGCTGCAGAGATGTAATATAAACTTGATGAGACCGTGGGGGATGCTGTGGGGTTTACACCATTCAGCTACTGACAGGAGCAGCATTAGCTCTCCTCCATCTTCCCTCTTCAGTTCATGGTATCTGTAGGCGCCTGGCCCTCCTACAGCTGATGATCCTTCATGACAGGAAGAGGTGGCAATGATGATTAGTATTCTCTCTGGAAAAGTTTATTTTACTGCCATGTTGGCATCTTTGGAAATGCTTTACTGCTTGGGAGGGGTCAAAGGTTCCCTGCATGCTGCAGGGAGACTGCCTGATGCTCTGCACTGCTGTTTGAAACTCCCCATCCTAATGTCAGTGCTCTCAGTATGTGCCAGGAAACTGGTTACCTCTGCAGGTGGCATAATGTAAAATGATGGGGTCTCTTTCAGAATATAAAGAGGGGGCCCTGAGTCTCCTAAATCTCAGATATTCTTTGATCTTGGGTAGGACAGGGGCCCCTGCACAGTTTTGGAGTCCATTAATCACCACAGGGGCTTGCGTTATGGTCACGGTTCTTTGGACAGCTTGGTCTGAAAAACGTGTTGGTCTGACCCACCAAAAAATGCACTTCCCAGCAAGATAAGATGAACGTAGGTGTAATAATTATACTAGGCTATGCAAAAGAACAAAAACTATACATGCAAACATGAGAAACTCAGTGTATATGTTGTGAAACATTGTGACTTCAATCATACCACACTCCATACCCTGCGTGTCACAGCCAGAACAGACAGGACAGTTTAGCCAGTAGGCAGACTTTGGGGCTCTGATTTGTCGTACAGGACACCAGACCCAGACTTGCTTTTCTCTATTAATCCCATTCTGGTTTTCTACTCGGTTGCAGGACTGCCACACTTTAACATCCTGGGGGAGGCAACACAGTTCAGAGGGTAAGGTTGAATCTCCTCAAAGAACGTCGATCCTGAGGGGGGAGGCCAGTTCCGAAGACCTCACAGAGCAGGTAACCTCCTATGGTGCACTTCGGTCTGCTCACGGCCCGCTGTGGGGCTTTGCTACTAGAGCCTGATGCAGTATGGAGTGGTAAGGCGGGCACCATGAGGTTCCAGTCTCTCGAGACTGGCTGCACCATTTATGATTCTTTCTTCTCCTCTAACCCCCCCACCCCTCTGCAATTTAGGTCAATATATGTTTTGGCCTTGCAATATAAGCAGACAGTGTCTTAATTTGCCCAACAGGACAGCGGTACTTCATGACATGCAATCAATAGATGATTGTGTTGTTTCAAGCTGAATCACAACACAATTATACTCTAAATAAAGATTTTGCAGACACTACATTCAGGATTTATTTGAGTATTATTAGAGTTACTTCTGACTTGTGCACTACATTCTTCAGCAATTAGTGTACTCGGCTGACATCTCCTGACATCTTTTTCTCTGAAGTCTTCTATCGACTGAACCATTATGTCATACCTTTATTTTTTTATTTTTTTATTTATTTATTTATAAAGCGCAACATTTATCCCTGGAGATATCACAGCGCTGAGGTAACGGACTGGTGGTGAGTGGGGACTGAGAATCTATTGGGAATGACATCAGTCTTTAGGGAATAGGTATGTTTTAAGTTTTTTCCTGAAGGGGCTGCATTCTTTAATAAGCCTGAGTTTGACTGGAAGCTCGTTCCAGTGCAGTGCTGCGAGATGCGAAAAGGTGGGGCCTCCTGCCCTAGACTTTTTAATCCTTTTCGTTGCGGCGAGTGCTTGATGTTGTGACCTTAGGGGTCAGGTGGGAGTATAAGTTCGTATTTTGTTCTGAAGGATCTTGGGGCCTGTGTGGTGGAGTGTTTTGTGGACATGCCCTAAGAGCTTGAAACGTGCTCTTTGGTGCATGGGCAGCCAGTGGAGTTGTTTTAGGCAGACTTTCGCTGAGCTGTTTGTCTTTATTACACACCAGTTTGGCTACAGCGTTTTGCACCACCTGTAGGCATTTGAAGAGGTACTCTGGTATGCCTACAAAAAGAGCATTGCCATAGTTCCGTCTACTGACCAGCAGGGCCTGTGTGACTGTCCTTCTGCATTCTAAAGGGATCCATAGAAAAAAGTATTTTTAGAAGCTTCAGGGTTGTGAAGCTTTTTCCACACAATGCGCGGAAATGGTCCTGCATGGATAGTTTATCGTCGATTGTTACACCCCTTTTTTTTTTGTACACTGCTTGGGTGCCGGAATGTCTCCAAGAGAGTAGGGCCACCAGGATACGTCCCAGATATGTTTGGCTTCTCTGAGGAGCAGGATTTTGGATTTGTCTGCATTTAACTTTAAGCAGTGGTCCAACATCCAATTTGCCATTTCAGTGAGACAGCTGTTTAGTTTTCTTTTGGTGCCGTCATGCTCCTCTCCAAAGGTGATTATTATTTGCATGTCATCCACTTAGGAGCACAAACCAAACCCCACCTTGTTCCAATTTTTGCCAGGGGTGACGCATAGGCATTGAACAACGTGGGGCTGAGGGATGCTCCCTGCGGGACACCACAGATCACTATTTTTGGTTTGGATGAGAAGGCACCTAGGTGCACAGTTTGAGTTCTGTTGCTCAGGATTGTGCTGAGCCATTGAAGGGCCTTTCAGTGTAATCCTTTCCCGTGTAGGTTTTCTAATAGGAAGTGGTGAGAGACCGTGTCAAACTTCACCGACAGGTCTAATAGGATTAGCTCCACAGCCTTGCCCTGGTCCAATAATGTTCTTATGTTGTCCATGACGGCCAGAAGAGTTGCTTCTGTGCTGTTGGTGGCCCTGAATCCAGTTTGTGAGGGGTCCAGTAGGTCATTGTCCTCCAGGTAGTTGGACAGCTGTCTGTTGGCCAGCTTTTCCAGTACTTTGGAGAGGAACGGAAGTTGGGAGATAGGTCTGTAGTTGACCAGGTTGGTCACATCTGCGCCTGCCTTTTTCCATACTGGGGTTACCATGGCTTGTTTCCATGTCTCGGGAAACTTTGCAGTTTCTAATGATTTGTTGAATAGCTGCGTAATAAATGGGGTAAGGGTGGGTATGATCTGCCTAAAGATAAAGTGTGGTCAAGGGTCAAGGGGAGCTCCTGATTTGACTTCTTCCATAGTCCTGACGAATTCTTCTTCGGTGATCGGGGCAAATCTGTCCAGTTTCGCGGGGGCTTCGGAATAAAGGTAGATTATTTCACAGTTAGTGGGGTCTACTGGGGTGTTAGTGTTAAATGTCGAATTGATTTAGTCGATTTTGTATGTGTAAACGTTACTGATCTTTTCACAGCTCTCTGCTGATGGGTGCAGCGTTTGGGACATACAGGTTGGTTTGCATAGTTCTCGTATGATTCTGCACAACTCTTTTGCTGAGTTGCTATTTCCGTTTATCCTTTGCGCAAAATATGTCTTTTTAGCTTTTTTATGGCATGATTGTAGTTCTTGAGATCGGTTTTGTAGAATATTTTATCAGTGTCTGATCTGGGCATTCTCCAGCTGTGTTCCAGAGTTTTGCACTTCTTTTTTAGTGCCTTGAGTTCTGATGTGTACCACTTTTCTGAGATAGTTATTTTCGTGGGTTTAGATTTGATTTTGGGAGCACATAAATTCATTGTGCTTCGAGATTCACTGCACCTTTGTTGGTATGGAGGGTTCCTAGGTGTTATAGATTGTTTGTTGACCAATGAAGCTAAAATGAGCCTGGAGTGACAAGTTTCCAGGCTCTATATGATTCGTGCATGGGTATGGGGGGTCTAGTGGGTGTGGGAAAAGAGAAGGAGATTAGGGAGTGATCCGTCTAAATGATGGGTTTAATCTCCTCGATCATGGTGGTTTTGATATTCCCCTTACCTCACTTGTCCTTAGTTCTCCTCCTCTTCTTTCTTGGCTTCGCAAGCCATCCACCTTCAGGGGTGTCCACCTTCATGTGCCAGATGCAGCCAAGCAAGCCTCTTCACTGACACTCCTTTAAAGACCTTCTGATTAAATGCTGCTGAAACCCCGCATAACATCCCATTATTTAATTCTCATGGAAATTCTCCTGATTCCTTCCCAGCAGATGTAAATTTAAATGTAAATGTAGACGTATTTGTAAAGCGCACTGATACCCCGGCAAGCAGTGTGTCCTGGCGCTGTACTCACACCGCTAGGGAACCCGTCCTGGCTTTTCCCCGTGAAATGTCCACTCCTGGGCATCCCCGGGGTGCAACCAGGCATCCCCAGCGCTGTAGGGGGCCGTTGTGGAGGCTAAGCAAGCTATTGCCCAGAGTTGCAGCGTGGGACTCATGCTCAGAGTAGGCACCGAGGCGAGAAATCAGGTCCGAGGAATTATGAGCCCAAGAACCACCAATATCAGCTGAGATCAGCCGAGGCGGGATTTGAACCCTGGTCCCGACCAGACCTCTGTACCAGGGACTGCCGCTCTAAGCAGTGAGCCACACTCCTCCACAGATGTCCTAGACATAGCCCTGTACCTGCTCTCCTCATCAAAATAGCAGCTTGTTTTGAACGATTTCAACAACTCTTTGGATTAGCGGCTGCATCCCCCTATGCGTCCTTCAGTAACAAGTTAGATAAATATGTTATTCTATTGGTCAACAAATAATTGGCTTTCTACTCCTAAATTTAAACAAAGTACTCTTGAAAAACAGTGCAAGTAAGATACGGATCACTTATGTGGCTCGTGATTATCAGTACAAAAAGTAATCTACTGAATGAAACATTTGAATCTTGTGGTTGGTAATTAATCGATTTAGAATTCTAGAGACTTTAGTACCTGCTCGCGTTCTTTCCTTTGAAGCACCCTTTCAACTGCTTTCTGACAAAAGTTTGGGAGGATTTAAGGAGGATTAGGCCTATTCACAAGCTACATTTTGTAGTGTGTTTAGTAATGCTACAGTAGTACTGCTCATATACATCTAAATTCTATTCACAAACCTAAATGAATATGCCTCCACCTATCTTTTCCGTGAGGACATCTCTGCCCTGATTGTGGAGATGTCTGCACACTTTAGTCCAGAGGCAACAACCACAATTCTTGTCATACTGAACTACAAGATTCACTAAATGAACCTTTTCTTTACCCTCTGGTAGCTTGGCACAAAAGCAGTCTGGCTTAACTCTGAGGCAAAGTGTAAAGTATTTATGCAGAAAACAAAGAGTAATGAAGTAAATGTATAGCACAAAGATAATCTCACATCGATTAAGAAATATAAGGTAAAATATAATAAATAATCTGAGATCAAAATGATAGAAATGCAATGAGTAGATTTGGACATATTCGATTTTAAAGTTTTAGGTGAAAATAGCGCTTGAAAGTCCACTCGTAGTGCAGCTGGTGAGGTTCCGTGACGATTGTAAGTGATGTTTTCGACTCGCACGAATATGGTCGAGTCTGGTATCTATGAACCGCAAATGACGAGTTTAGTGGGTGTGCGCAGTTTCACTGTGCTAACCTGAACCGTTCGTTTGTTTCGTGGGTTTCTATCTGTACCCACGGGTTCCATCTTAGATACGGCATCCATTTTGTTTCTTGCCCTCAAGTAGCCAGCGAACGGACGACTGTCCGCTTCGCGACCCTGGGATTCTCAAGACTCTTGCGGAAGACACATTTCCTTTGAAAGTGTCTTTATGATGAGGTGGATGATACTGTAAGGCAGATGGCCCCGCTCGAGGCACATCTTGCCGTGCCGGTCTATTGTCTTAGCCGTGCATCTCATTAGGCACGTCCCTTTGATGCCTGTAGCTCGTGTTTCCCGATACCACCCCTTTTACACCCTTTCCGATCTCCCCACTGTTTCTGCCTTCCTCTACACCTGTCCCTGTTCCTTCTTCGATCTGTTTACTGCCGATTGGAATGTACTAATGGTGGGAAGATGGGTTTTTACAGTTGGGAACCACCAAATGTTTCCGTACTTATGTTCCGGACCTTGAATACATCAAAGCGACCCCTCTTGGGGATAATGATGGGAACCAAGTTGTAAACCTTTGTGCACCATGTTAACCTATGAGCGAAAACTGTATAAAAAGGAGCAATCCACAGTAGCAAATTGAATCAGATCCCGCGAACTTACATACTGTGTACTTCACGTGACTTCTGTGTTCCCTGCAGTAAATAAACCTCGAATCTTTGACGCCGAAGGAAGTGTCCCGTGTCTCTGTCATTTGTGCGCCGGTACAGGTTACCCACGAAGGTTTCAGGTGTTGTCCCCTGGCACCGCTGGGTCTTAAATAACCCAGTCCTTCAGTTGGCGCCCAACGTGGGGCTGCATCAGTGGTACCGGTCCAAGCCCGACGATCGTGAGGAACTTCGTGTGAAATCTCCGAGGGAAGGTGCACCCCGCTTCATCGATCCTGTTGTCGAAACAAGTGGCCCGACGACTTTTCCCGCGAAGATTCCCGCCTCCTGACGGCTGCGACAGACTGCTGCCCTGACTGTAGACCTGTTTTGGCGCCCGGCGTAGACCTTGGTACAGCGAGACGATTGACGGGCCTTCCTGGTGACGCCATCGATCTTTGAGTTAAGTATTTGTGGGTCGCTCCCAGAATCCTTGGTTGTGGTTGCTTAGTTGTTGCATGGTTCCATTGCATTTGTGGTTCTTAGTACTTGGTTCTTTGTTGTAATATTTGACGACTGCAGCCGCCAAAAACCGAGGGTTTTTGCTCTTTGCAGGGACTTGGTAAATCCCGTAACCCTTGAAGTTTGTGAAACTCGGCTAGTGTGCAAGATGCCTGGTCGCAGTACTTTGTTCAGTTGTTTTAGACGTTGTGGTACGGATTCCCGACTGGAGGACTCGTGTCCGATACCTCCAGTTGGAACTCCCACTTATGAGCTTTACAGCAAACATGGGTTAGGTCCGATTACTTTTAATGAATATTGGATCCGCTATACCAAAAAAGATGGTGTCCTTAGTTGGCCACCTCATGGTAGTTTCGAGACCCCGATTTTAGATAACCTCGAGGCTAAATTGTTTAAGAAAAAGTCAAGGCCGGCCATGTTTGATGCCTTTAGGTTATGGCGCAAAGAAGCCAGACAGAAAGAAATCAGACAGACAAAACGTAATCAGAGAGATGGTGTTGCTACCATTGTAAAGAAAGCAGAGCAGTTTCAGCGTGATAAGGAGGAAAAGGAAACTGAAGTTTTTGATAGGCTTCAGCGTATGTCTATAGATAAATGTTACCCCGCTTTGCCAACGGAGTCGGGTAAGATATAGGAATTAGTTGAGGATCCCCCCGGCAATAAACCCCAGGAGTAGCTACTAGCGCCAGGATACCTGCCAGGTGACAGCCGCGCTCTATAAATATGTTAAATAAATAAAATAAATTTAATGTCCTATCATATGAAGTCACCACCTCCGTACGCACAGGGTACTGCAGCTCCTGTGGTTCCCCCTGTACCTGCTCCTGTGCCTGCCCCTCAACCCGTTCCTCAACCTGTACCCGTTCCTCAACCTGTAGCCGTTCCTCCGACTGTTCCTATTCCTTTGCCTACTTCTGTTCCTACTGCTCCTCCGCTTGTACTTCCTCATACTCCTGCTCCCGCTACTGCTCCTGTTCTACTTACTCCTGCTGTTTCTTCTGTTCCCGATTCTTCTCTTGTTACTACTCTATCGTATACTTCTCCATCTACCCGACGTCGTACCCCTTCAGTTGCTGCCAACTTTGTTAATTCTCTTGGACCTATTTCTGAGTCCGCTGGTTCGGACGGTCCACAAAGACGTAGTCAGCTTCCTGGAAATAGGGAACGTGCTGCGCTGGATAATATGGCGATGGCATGGATGCTGCACCCCTATAGGAATCCTCCACGTTCGGTTTTGAATACGTTTGGTCAATTCAATATACCGACACAAAGATATGTTTTTGAAGAAATGTGCAAGGCTTTGCACGACCAAATATCGCCTGATGCATCGGACGATGTATTAACTGCCTTGACCAATCTACAGCTCCAGTTTTCGAGCGGAATGGTAGTAGGTACTAATGTTCGACGTGCAGTTGAGCAATTATTAGCTCTTCGCCCCTCTATAATGCCTCAAGCATTGTTTGTTGAGGATATTGAGAGACAGTTAGATGCGTCTGGTCAGTTTCCCATGCGCAAAGTTCCACCAGTGTGGATGCCAGGTGACGCTACTGCTGCTCCACCGATCTTGCCGCATTTCCAGAGAGTATGGATTCATCTTCCATGGAAACGATCGGAAGTTTTGCAGGTGAAGCAATCTTTGCCTGACCCTCGCAAAAATCCTGCAGGGTATTACAAGGAATTATCGCAGCTCGTAGACGCTACGATAATGAATCTTGCCAATATCGATATGTTGTTTGGTAATGTCGTACCGCAGCCAGTATGGGCCAAGATTCGTCAGGAAGATCATGCAAACGAATTAGGTGCTGATTGGGCTGCTCTTACTGCGGCAGATACACGACAAATTGGTGGGGCTAAGCCTGAACAGCTTATTACTGCTCTCCCTCAGAGAATCATTACCTTGATGAAAAAGCTTATGCCAGCTATGAGGGTGAACTGGGACAAGTTGTCAGCTTGCCGACAGAAGAAGGACGAGAGTGTCTCTGATTTCTTTACGAGATTTGAGGAGGCATTCATCGATCACAGTGGTCAGGATATGGGTGCCGAGGGTGGTCAGCGGTTGTTTGTGGATAAATTCGTCTCTAACTTATTGCCCGATTTGAGCAACAAATTGAAAAATTCTGAGAGTGCGTGGGCTGTCTCTACTTCTGCTCAAATATTGGCTACGGCACAGTATTACGAGAATAGGGAGAAAGAAGAGAATGACCGTGCCGATAAAAAGACGAAAGAACTTAAAACTAAAGTGTTGTTGCAGCAGGCGTATCCTCCGCGTTCGAATCAGAATGATTCGCAACAACGTAATCGATCGCAGTCGCAATCTAATAGGTCGCAATCGCGAAATGACTCCTCTTCGCAGAGATCTTCGTTAGGGTACAATCAGTGTGCCTATTGTAGACAGGAGGGTCATTTAAAATTCAACTGTCCAGCCCTCAATGAGCGTAACAGTGGTAACATATCTAGAGGAGGTCGTGGTGGTTCTCAGCAGACATCACGTGGTAGGGGTCGTGGTGCTCAAAATGATCGTTCAGACAATTCGTCAAATTCCAATAATTGTGTTGATCAATGTGGATCATCGCAAGGACGATCTGCGCAGTACAATGTAGACGATTATTACGTCGATCAGGATGCTGACGACGGAAATTATTAGGACAGCCATAGACAAGGAGAGGGAGTAGTATCAGTTCCGGTTGATCAGAGAGGGCCTTACGTCGCAGTTGCCACCTCTGGCGTCGTTGAGCCTTTTCTGTTGGACACTGGTGCAGCGAAAAGTTCCATAATGCATTCGAAACTCCCTGGCGCACCTTTGTCTGGCTTAACAAATGTTTCCGTTGGATTCTCTGGCGCCCCTGTTAGCAATCCGGTTTCGTGCCCTTTGCCACTTACAATTGGGCCACGTGAGCTCAAAGCTCCGTTGATTTTGACCGCTGGCTGTGGTGAAAATCTTTTGGGACTGGATTTGCTAAAACGTTTGTATGCGACTTTGTACGGTTCTCCTGCGGGAGTAAAGCTTACTTTGGGTGAGAGAGTTGTCTCTCCAATGTACTTGTCTCTCGATAAGCTTCCACCGGAATTGAGTTCTCTTCCTGCATCTTTGTGGGCAACAGGTCCCAATGACGTGGGCCTGCTTGATATTTCCCCTTATGTTGTACACTTGAAATCTAATGTGCGACTGCCACGTATTCCCCAGTATCGTATATCTCTTGACGGTGAACGGGCACTGTTGGCGATCATCTATGGTCTGATCGAGAAAGATGTTATTGAGGAGACTCGGGGAAACGTGTGCAACAGCCCTGTGCTGCCTATTTTGAAACGTACTGATCCTTCGAAACCACCCGTTTATCGTTTTGTTATCGATTTACGAGAGGTAAATAAAATTGTGATTCCTCAGTTCCCTGTTATGCCTGACATCACGGCGCTACTGACTCTGATTCCAGCCTCGGCATCATGGTTTTCAGTGATCGATCTGAAGAATGCGTTCTTCAGTATATCGATTGCTGAGGAAAGCAGAGACCTTTTCGGTTTCTCTCTTGGTGGTCGCAGCTTCCGGTTTAAACGTGCTCCTCAGGGCTACTGTGAAAGTCCATCAATATACAGTCAAGCCTTGAAGGGCCAACTTGATGCGTTTGTGTTGCCGGCTGGTGCAGCCTTAATCCAATACGTCGACGACTTATTGGTGGCCGCAGATACTCAGGACATTTGTAAAATTGCTACGGTGTCGTTGTTGCAACATCTCTGTGACTTACATCACAAGGTGTCTCCTTCTAAACTTCAATATTGTTATCAAGAAGTAACCTATCTAGGTCACTTATTGTCAAAGGAGGGAAGAAGGTTGACCCCAGAGAGGATTGCAGCGATTGCGCGAATGACTGTGCCAACAACCCAAAGAGATGTGCGTGCCTTTTTAGGTATTACGTCATACTGCAGACAGTGGATTCCAAATTTTTCATTGTTAGCGAAACCATTGGTGGCTCTTACGTGCAAGGTTGTTCCAACTCCTTTACCATGGACGGAAGAATGTCAGAAAAGTTTTTCTGAACTGCGTGACGCATTGTGTTCGGCTCCTGTGTTAGGTACTCCTGACTACAGCAAGCCGTTTACATTATACGTTCACGAGAGGGAAGGTTGTGCGTTGAGTGTCTTAACGCAACCCTTTGGTGATAAGCAACGTCCATGTGCATATTTTTCCTCGACCTTGGACCCGGTAGCTAGAGCATTGCCGAGTTGTTTGAGAGCAATAGCGGCAGCTGCGGTGTCCATC
The DNA here is from genome assembly GCF_964263255.1 of Lissotriton vulgaris. NCBI lineage: Eukaryota > Metazoa > Chordata > Amphibia > Caudata > Salamandridae > Lissotriton > Lissotriton vulgaris. The sequence continues at coordinate 1,647,729,842 of NC_141685.1, forward strand.
CGACAATCAGCAGGATTGGTCATGGATAATATGCTTACGGTGATGGTTCCGCATGCAGTTGACACTCTTTTGAATCGTACGAAAACCCAGCACTTGACGAGTGCGAGGTTGTCTGGGTACGAGTTGACGCTTTTGGCAAGTCACATCCAGATAAAACGCTGTTATGTCCTGAACCCGGCGACTCTATTGCCAATCAGTTCGGAGTCAGATGAAGTAGCAGCTCATGACTGTTACTTAAGGACTGAGGAGGAAACAAAAGGTCGAGTGGACCTTAAAAACACTCCTTTGGAAGATCCCGATGGAACTTTGTATGTGGATGGTTCATGTTTTAAATTATTCAAAAACAACAAGAGAGGTAGGGTGTAGACACTCCTGTACCCCAATTATATATATTCTAAACAACAAAGGAGTGACTCTAGTGAAAAACAAAAGTGATAATAAAAATAGAATCACAAGATAACGCTTCACTGTATGCTGCACGCGTGATCAATGCTCACACACGTGCAGGGAATACAGTGAGGCAGTCTTAGAAGTCCCTAGGGGGGCCCGGGCGACCGTCTTCAATCGGAAGAAAGTCAAGGCGTTTGTTAGTCACCATCTAATGGGTGGGGGGAAGGACCTAAGTTCTTAGAAGGACCCTCACTCACCACTAGTTGGTGACATGCTTCATCATCGGGTCCCCGCTGGGGTGACCGAATGTCTCCCCAGCGTGCTACGACGCCTGATTACAGCGGAGCAGGATGTGGTGGGTGCAACAGTGCCCAAATTAGGAAGTGACTAAACGTGATAGTGCAAAAGTGTATTAAACAATTAAAAAATGCAGAGGTTGTGCCCTTAGAAAAATTTTAATAATGGCCAACCCGCATTGGTTAAAAACAAGGTGTGCGGACTCCCACGGTTCTTAATTAAGGAACCGGAGTCCTAAGTCAGAGGTAAAAAACCGGGAACTTTCTGAGGGAACAGATTGTGCTCCTTCGGAAATGGCAGCCTGGGTTATTTTCACGCGGCGTTATATTCCACGCCTGCGGCTCCCCACCGTGTACCTACACGGGCTATGGCTGTCTCCCGGGACGAAGAAGAAGCACAATCTGTTCCCTCAGAAAGTTCCCGTTTTTTTACACCCCTACCAGAGTGAGTAGTGTGGTGGAGATGGAATTTCCTTCCATCCTTTGATTTTAAACAATAACAACTTTTTCACACTTAGAGCCTCACGGGAGGGTGCACCTTAGAGCGTGCATACCACTGGAGGACTTATGTTGTAGGTCCTGAAGAAAGCTGAGCTACATGCAACCCTAACAGCTGAAACATGTCGACCAAATTTTACCTCTGAATTAAGAACCGTGGGAGTCCGCACACCTTGTTTTTAACCAATGCGGGTTGGCCATTATTACAATTTTTCTAAGGGCACAACCTCTGCATTTTTTAATTGTTTAATACACTTTTGCACTATCACGTTTAGTCACTTCCTAATTTGGGCACTGTTGCACCCACCACATCCTGCTCCGCTGTAATCAGGCGTCGTAGCACGCTGGGGAGACATTCGGTCACCCCAGCGGGGACCCGATGATGAAGCATGTCACCAACTAGTGGTGAGTGAGGGTCCTTCTAAGAACTTAGGTCCTTCCCCCCACCCATTAGATGGTGACTAACAAACGCCTTGACTTTCTTCTGATTGAAGACGGTCATGTTTTAAATTACCAAATGGTGATGTGACGACTGCGTATGCTGTGGTAACTTTGAATACTGTTGTGGAAGCTGCGAGATCGAATCAGAACTCTGCCCAGGCTGCAGAGCTGATTGCCTTAACTAGAGCGTGTGTGTTGGCGAAAGGAAAACGAGTGAATGTGTTTACCGACAGCCAATATGCTTTTGGCGTCGCCCATAGCTTTGGACGGTTGTGGAGAGAGAGAGGTTTTATGACGTCGCATGGTACAAAGATTCAGCATGGACAGCTTGTGAATGATCTTTTGGATGCACTTACGTTGCCTAAGCAGGTAGCAATTGTTAAATGTAGTGCGCATCGTAAGGTGACGGATGATGTCGGTCGTGGTAATGCGTTTGCGGATGAGACTGCTAAGGAAACTGCCCGGAACCTTAGCACTAGAATGTATGTGACGAGTTCGGTTAGGTGGCCTATAGAGACTAGTATGTGTGAGGATACCATCGAGAGCGTGAGATCGATACAGAATGAGGCCACTGAGACTGAAAAGACGAAGTGGAAAGAGAGTACGGGAAAGTTGGATGCGAATGGTTGTTGGGTTGATTTGTCGGAGCATAAAAGATGGATGTTGCCAGATGCGTATGTGCTGGCTGTTGTGACCATGGCACACGGTATAGCACATATTAGTGCGAAAGGTATTTGTAAGTTGTTGTCCCCTGTGTGGAAGAATGATGGTATTACGAAATGTGCTGAGAGATTGGTTAAGAATTGCATGATATGTATGTTGTACAATCCTGGTAAGGGAACCCCTACACCTCCTGGTCATTTTGCTCCCCCTTCATATCCCTTTGAGGTGATCCAGCTAGACTTCATCCATATGGAGAGATGCAATAACCTGAAATACATTTTAGTTGTGGTTTGCGCATTCTCCCGATGGATTGAAGCCTACCCTCTCAAAGACAATACTGCCCTGTCCACTGCGAAAATCCTACTGAAGGAATACTTTCCTCGGTATGGAATGCCCCGGATTGTATGGTCTGATAACGGAAGTGAGTTTGTAGGGAGTGTGATGAAAAGTGTGTGTAAGGGCCTTGGAATTAATCAAAAATTCCATAGCGCCAATCATCCCCAGTCAGCAGGTTTGGTTGAAGGGTATAATGGCACCCTTAAACTCAAACTAGCGAAGATTCAGGCTACGACTGGTCTTTCGTGGCCTGATGCTTTGCCCTTAGCTCTGTTGTCAACAAGGGCGACCGTACACTCCCGAGTAGGGCTCAGTCCCTATGAAATAGTGTTCGGCCGTCCTGCTAATGTTTGGGGGGTCCCTAGACCGAGTGCGTTTTCTGATCTTGAGTACCCAATGTTGATCGATTATCTGCATGATCTGACTGCTAAACTGAGGTTAATTCACCAACAGGTTTACGAAGCACTGCCGACGCAGACGGAGGGTCCAGGCTACCAGCTCCAACCAGGAGATTGGGTGGTTACACGAAACTTCGCTCGCAAAAAGAATCTTGAACCCCGCTTCACTGGCCCTTTTCAAGTCCTCCTTGCCACGAGAACTGCTGTCCGTTTGGAAGGACGCAAGAACTGGGTGCACGCCACCCATACGAAGAAGGTACCTATACCTTTACCGGCGGACTCGTGGGTGAGGAAAGGCATTGCTTCATCTGAAACAGAGAAACTCCAGACCTTCGTACCTTTTAGTGACGCTGAACCTGCTGGAGAATCCTCAGCGCAGCAGAAAGATATTGTTGAACATTTGTCATCACAAGACTCAAGATCGAAACAATCGACTGATCGACAGAACTCTGTCCCCGCATCGGATCCCTTGTTTGACGAACAGACACGTCCTGGGAAAACTCGATACTTTTTGAGGTCCAGCACCAAAGACTAATAAAAATTTTCATTTCTGTCCCTCGACATCTACATTATCCCATTTGCCACGATCAGTCTGAACACCCGTATAATTGTGATTATTTTTGTAAATATTGAGTTTCGTTCCACATATGTGTTTTTACTTCCACAGCTAAGAGACTTTGTGTATATATTTGTGAATAAGATACCTTGCATCCAGGTGTACCGTAGGGCCGCGCGTGTACTTCCTTCTGGTTAGTAGGTCTTGACACAAGGTCAAAGACCGTCGGTTCCTGGGAACTCCTAGGGATTGACTACTGCTACACAGAACGAAGTGCGTCAAGAAACGTTGCGGACGGTCTTAGGGGATGGCGCTTTCGAAGCTGATGGATTTGGAAGAAGCTCAGGCGCAAAGATTTAAACTGCAACAGATCACTCGTACCAAATGTTTTATGTTTCAAGTGTTCCTTTTGTTTCTGGTTCTTTCTTCGCTATTGGCGGGTGGGGTGTATTACATGATATCGTACTTCCTACCTTCTGCCATACCTACTCCTACTTCTGAACCTAAACCTACCTCCACTGCATCCCCTCATTCTTTCCATATCATACCCGAACACGAACAGGCTAGACGTGCGGAATTCAGAAATAATTCCTTTATCCAGCTCCTTCATCAGCACCAGTTAGTGGTTAACACTACTAATTGTTGGGTGTGTGGGTTAATGCCACATACCACGGATAAGGGAATTCCGTATCTGGTCCTTCCTTATGGTTCCCAGGGTTCAGCTCGAGCATTTCAAACAATGTTTCGAAGTGTACTAGATTCCTACCCCAATCGAGAGCCACATCCTTCCCACTCGGGTCCTGGTTCATACCAAAAGCCTTTGGCTATAGCGATAGACGATTTAGATAGGGATATCTATGAGCCGTCGCTCATCCCAGAGGACGAGGTACAAGCCTATAGGGTCCTGAGTAAGGTCGAGTATAGTGCGCTCACTAATGAAAAACAGCTTAGAAGCTCGCCTCCGATATGAGTCGTACCCCACCTTGGTAATTTCTGTTTACTGGGTCGTGGCCGAAGATCGAGAGCTCGTCTTGGAGAGAGTGCTTGCTCCGAGACTTATATCCTGCCGATGCTCTCTTCCCCTGTGTTTCTGGCTGCCAAGGGTACATACTGCCATGATCGTGCGTATACATGGTTGCCCTCCGACTTTGTGGGCTCATGTTATATCGCAAATCTGTTGCCTCCGACGTTCACTGTTGATGCAGACTATCACAAGACTAGAGTTGTGAGAGGCGTGATTAGCGAAGAGGACACTGCCGGTCAAGAGGCAGGAGACTTTTTCAAGGGTTTCCTTCCGTTTTGGGGACCTATGGTTAATAGTAGGAACCTGAGACAGTTGACTCGAGTTGTGGAATCGACAGCTAATATCACTGCCAGTGCCCTTGGTAATATCACCACAGAACTTCAGGCGGAAAGGCTTATGACGTTACAAAACCGTATGGTTTTAGACGTTGTCTTAGCAGATCGAGGTGGAGTATGTAAGGTGATCCATTCGAGCTGCTGTATTTTCATTCCAGACAACGCTCCGACTGTCTATCAAGCCATCTCAAAGTTGCATAAGATCTCTGAGTCCATACACGTGGACGTAGGGGATTGGACGCTGCTTGGGTGGTTTTGTGGCCTAATGTCAACTTGGGGTTGGAAGATTCTGATGATCGTCGGAGTTGTTGCAGCGTTTCTGTTCACGTGTTGCCTTTGTGTGCAGTGTGGTCCTGCCTTATGTGGCCTCTGTGCTACGACGTGTATAAGACAGCCGCCTGTTACCAAAGGAGCTCAGTTGGACAGAGTAATTTTGCAGCAACATCTAGATGGTCTGATGAATATTGAGTATGATTCTGACTAGTGCTTGCCTACATGAGGGCAAAAGGAGCGTCTGAGGTTCCGTGACGATTGTAAGTGATGTTCTCGACTCGCACGAATATGGTCGAGTCGAGTTTAGTGGGTGTGCGCAGTTTCACTGTGCTAACCTGAACCGTTCGTTTGTTTCGTGGGTTTCTATCTGTACCCACGGGTTCCATCTTAGATACGGCATCCATTTTGTTTCTTGCCCTCAAGTAGCCAGCGAACGGACGACTGTCCGCTTCGCGACCCTGGGATTCTCAAGACTCTTGCGGAAGACACATTTCCTTTGAAAGTGTCTTTATGATGAGGGGGATGATACTGTAAGGCAGATGGCCCCGCTCGAGGCACATCTTGCCGTGCCGGTCTATTGTCTTAGCCGTGCATCTCATTAGGCACGTCCCTTTGATGCCTGTAGCTCGTGTTTCCCGATACCACCCCTTTTACACCCTTTCAGATCTCCCCACTGTTTCTGCCTTCCTCTACACCTGTCCCTGTTCCTTCTTCGATCTGTTTACTGCCGATTGGAATGTACTAATGGTGGGAAGATGGGTTTTTACAGTTGGGAACCACCAAATGTTTCCGTACTTATGTTCTGGACCTTGAATACATCAAAGCGACCCCTCTTGGGGATAATGATGGGAACCAAGTTGTAAACCTTTGTGTACCATGTTAACCTATGAGCGAAAACTGTATAAAAAGGAGCGATCCACAGTAGCAAATTGAATCAGATCCCGCGAACTTACATACTGTGTACTTCACGTGACTTCTGTGTTCCCTGCAGTAAATAAACCTCGAATCTTTGACGCCGAAGGAAGTGTCCCGTGTCTCTGTCATTTGTGCGCCGGAACAAGTTACCCACGAAGGTTTCAGGTGTTGTCCCCTGGCACCGCTGGGTCTTAAATAACCCAGTCCTTCACTGGTCATGTGAGACGGGAAAAAAAATCACAAGTTTAAGCCGACTGCGATGGAACGAGCATTGGTTACAGAGACCTGGGTAGTCCTGCTGAAAAGTTGCCTTCAAAGTCCAGTGTGATGAGGTTATTTATGGTAGAGGGGGCTGTGAGGAGGAGGCTTGGTGTCATGGATGGTCATTCCTGTAGCACAAAGAGCAGGTCAGGCGTCACAGGCGACCATCCATGTAGTGCGAACAGCTGGCCGTTGCTGTATGTTCACTTTAGCAGTTGTCGTCGGCTGTCTTCTTGTTGCACAAAGTGCAGGTCTCGCATTGTCCATCATCATTCGTGATTACTGTTTACACAAAGAGCAGATCTCACCTGAGCTTCATGTGTACAGTCATCGTGGGCAGCAAATTCCTGGCATGAATGTCCTGTTTGTATTACAGAGGAGCACAAATGTCATAATTTTCAGAGTTTCTTTAGGAGGAGTACATTTTGATGCCAACCAAATGTCCAGGACCTGGGGAGATACATCTTGAGAATCAGGGACTCACTCAAGCAGCGGCCAGCAGGTCCAGCCAGGTCCATCTGCAGCAGGTCAGCTGGGCAGTTGCTGGGAGGCCTCTGAAGCCTGTTGTGGTCCTGTAGCTCACAAAAGTGGTCAGCTAATTGACCCCTCGAGTCACTCTGGTTAGCCTAGGATGAAGGCAAGCAGCTCCAGTCTTCTTTCACAGACAGCAAGGCAGTCCTTAAAGCAGCAGGGCAGTCCTCTGGAATCAGGGTAGTCTTTCTGTAGCTTCCAGACATTTAGGAGTGTTCTGATGAGTGGATCTGGAGGTATAATATGTATACCTGCTGCCATCCTTCATGTGGAGACTCCCTGTCCTACCCTCACATCTGGTTCTGGAAAGTTCTTCCCCTTCCCCTGTCAAGGCTCCAAACCATTTGGGATATCAAAAGACAGGGCAGGCCTGGTGTCCCGTTCCTTTGTATGTGCAGGAGTCAAAGCCATGTTAAGTGCAATCACAGGTAAGTACAGCATATCTCTATTTGTTCCGAATCCAAAGTTAGCACTTATTAAATGTAATAAGGTAATCAAGTGCTAGTCTATGGGAGAGCTAGGCCTTACAACAGTAAAACTGTCTTTATGAGTAAAAACTTTAATACATGTCCTACTTTTTAAAGAAGATGTAGCCTGCTCTCTGACCCTTTCGGGCCTACTCTAGGGTGACTCTTAATTATTAAAAAGGAAGGGTTAGGTCTGGCAAAACATTTACTTTGCCAGGTCAAAATTGCTGTTTAAAGCTAAACTATAGGCTGCAGTGGAAGGCCTAAGACATCTTTTAAAAGGCTACTTGAGTGAGTGGCAAAATGAGTGCCACTATTTCATTGACAGGCCTAGGGTACATGTAGTACAATTTACTAGGGATTTGAAAGTAAATTAAATAATCCTGATCAGCTTCGCCCGAAGCTGGTCTCCCTAACTCTGCACATAGTAACAGTTCTTGCCCGGTGCCCTGCCTTGGGTTCCTGTTGCCTGTATTATTGAGTTCATTGTGCCACCCGTTCTTTTTGTTTCGTCTAAGCTAAGCTGTATAAGCATTATTCACGCTCTGTTTTGCTACTGTTTCCCTGTTGCCTGCATTACTCAGTTAATTGTGCTGATGTTTATTTCTGTTTCCTCTAAGCTAGTTGTGTAAGCATGCGTGCGCAGTCCTACCTACGATGTACGTCTGATGTAGGGGTTTCAGTTTCCAGAAGAGACCACGGCGAAGAGAAGGAGGGCAGCCCAGAGACGGCACGATAAAGGTAAGTGTGTTTTTACCTTAATTTTTATTTCTTTTAATAATATTTATTAAGGGGGTGGAGGGAGGCGCAGAGCGGAGCTCCAGAAAGTTTTTGCCCAAATCCGTGGAGCTCCGCATAGAGCAACTATTCCAGCTCCGCCCAGGCTTACAAAATTGGAAGGTTTTAGGGAGGACGAAGGAGATCATTCCTATTCCCAAACTACACTTCTAAAAATTCTATTGACAAAAAGATCTCAAAACAGTTGTAAAAGTACTCCAGCTAAGACCTGGATTAAGTCCAGTAAAACACATGGCCAACCACTGGTACATCCTTCCATAGCAAATAATGGAGTCAGGAACTTTAAACTTTGGTCAGCAGGTTACTGGGCTGATGTTTAGGGGCTTATTATGAGTTTGGTGGTCTGTGGAACGCCATACCAGTTATTGCGATCTGACCTTGGGGAGCTCAGTGGTCCAAACACTGTGTCACGAGTTGACAGATTGCATTTGCAGATGAACCACTGAGACCACCAGCAGACTGCCGAGTTGGCAGCCACCATAGGACAGTACAAGGGAGGTGCATCGCTGTCCATTTTACGAGTTGCCATTTCTACTATCTGACTGTGGTAGTCCAACCACCTGCTTCAAGGTGACGAAAACAAGGAATTTGGGGTGCACACACACCCCTTTCTTGTTCTTCCAGGCAGCATCCGATGTGTATTCCTTTCTTCAGGTCCCCCTTCACAGCAGGATTTGCACCTCGAAGATTACGACCCTGACAGCGACTATTTACAGGTGAGTCCTCTTCATACCATATACTGGACTGGCCACATATGGACTCCGGTAGTGAGTAGATGGTATATTTCCACATGTATCATGTTTATGTGTGCATCCTACACATATGCAGTCGAATTGCAGACACAGTCATCGATAAATTCGGAAAAAGTACTCACCACTGCCACAAGATCTCTGCATCCACACTGCAGGCACCATGGTCTCGTAATACGGTGATCTATAGACCGCCAGCGCTGTGGGCTACTGGTGGGCATGGACACGGTTCTCAGGCAGTCGAACTGCCAAACTCATAATCAAGCCATTAGTCATTATTTATTATCTTTGAGCACTTTTTGCGGGGGCAAATGCTTTAAATGCTGATGCAATATTAAGTACTGTATAAGCATGGGCGTAAAATCCGTTCCGCTCGCGGATTTTGCGGATTTTCGGTACATTCGCAATCCGCGAACTCTCACGAATTTACCGCAAATTCGCATGCGGCGGATTTTTTTGCTTGGTGATAAAGTATTGCGGCTCGCGGTGTTCACTAACCGTCATTCAGCGTTTGCCGAGTTGTTTTTCTCGATATTTTGCGAGTGCTGCGCCATTTTGGATCTTGCTGCGGGATCCCGCGGGAGTTTGGCGACCGCAATTACGTAATCGCGGCATGCCACCTTGCACAGCACGCATCACGAGAGTTCGCAATTGCGAACACGTCGATGCGGATGGCGCAACAATCTCGCACTCGGGAAATACAGAATTTGCAATTCTGCACAAGAAATCCACCAGCAAGCAGCATAAACCTTCTGAAAATGATGATTTTTATCAGAATAACTCCTCAGTTTGACATGTGCCTGCACTTTTTTTTGCAAGGAGTCCATTTTGGGGGGAGGGGGGAAGGAAGTGCCCCACAGTCTCCAACTTCCTGTTCCTGTCCAGTAGACTCCTCCCAGTGCTTTCTTCATGAGCTGGTCACTTTCATTTGGATCTTGACCTGGAAGGATTACTTTTTGTGGATGCTGCTGGATATTTGGATTTGAGGCCTTTTTGACTTTCTTTGGATCACTTTTGGATTAGAAATTTCACAAGTAAGTTTGTTTGGGGCATTACAGTTGCTGCAACTACAATTTTGGAATTTTCGATTTTTGGCCTGTTGTTGGGGCCTTTTGACCAGGGGTAGTGAGTGGTGCATGAGCCTATTCTTTCTGTGGGGTGTCTTGAATTTAAACATCATGGAGGGCATGGATGGCATGGGATTGTGCTGATTTTTCTGTGTTTTTCGATTTTTTGGGCTGTTCATGGGGACAGGCCATGTGGGTGGGGGCCATTTTGAGTGCTGGTACAGGCAGGCCCTGGGCATGTGCTGGGAGGGAAGGGGCCATTTTGAATGCAGGCAGTGTTCTCAGGCCTGCACCCATTTTGCCTAGCTTTTATGCATTAGGCCCAGGGGTAGTGAGTGGTGCATGGGCCTAGTCTTTCTGTGGGGTGTCTTTAATTTAAACATCATGGAGGGCATGGATGGCATGGGATTGTGCTGATTTTTCTGTGTTTTTTGGTTTTTGGGGCTGTTGTTGGGGCCTTTTGGCCAAGGGTAGTGAGTGGTGCATGGGCCTAGTCTTTCTGTGGGGTCTCTTGAATTTAAACATCATGGAGGCCATGGATGGCATGGGATTGTGCTGATTTTTCTGTGTTTTTTGATTTTTTGGGGTGTTCATGGGGACAGGCCATGTGGGTGGGGGCCATTTTGAGTGCTGGTACAGGCAGGCCCTGGGCATGTGCTGGGAAGGAAGGGGCCATTTTGAATGCAGGCAGTGTTCTCAGGCCTGCACATATTTTGCCTAGCTTTCATACATTAGGCCCAGGGGTAGTGAGTGGTGCATGGGCCTAGTCTTTCTGTGGGGTATCTTGAATTTAAACATCATGGAGGGCATGGATGGCATGGGATTGTGCTGATTTTTCTGTGTTTTTCGATTTATTTGGGCTGTTGTTGGGGCCTTTTGACCAGGGGTAGTGAGTGGTGCATGGGCCTAGTCTTTCTGTGGGGTGTCTTGAATTTAAACATCATGGAGGGCATGAATGGCATGGGAATTTTCTGATTTTTCTGTGTTTTTCGATTTTTTGGGCTGTTGTTCGGGCCTTTTGACCAGGGGTAGTGAGTGGTGCATGGGCCTAGTCTTTCTGTGGGGTGTCTTGAATTTAAACATCATGGAGGGCATGGATGGCATGAGATTGTGCTGATTTTTCTGTGTTTTTCGATTTTTTGGGCTGTTCATGGGGACAGGCCATGTGGGTGGGGGCCATTTTGAGTGCTGGTACAGGCAGGTCCTGGGCATGTCCTGGGAGGGAAGGGGCCATTTTGAATGCAGGCAGTGTTCTCAGGCCTGCACCCATTTTGCCTAGCTTTCATACATTAGGCCCAGGGCTAGTGAGTGGCGCATGGGCCTAGTCTTTTTGTGGGGTGTCTTGAATTTAAACATCATGGAGGGCATCGATGGCATGGGATTGTGCTGATTTTTCTGTGTTTTTCGATTTTTTGGGCTGTTGTTGGGGCCTTTTGACCAGGGGTAGTGAGTGGTGCATGGGCCTAGTCTTTCTGTGGGGTGTCTTGAATTTAAACATCATGGAGGGCATGGATGGCATGAGATTGTGCTGATTTTTCTGTGTTTTTCGATTTTTTGGGCTGTTCATGGGGACAGGCCATGTGGGTGGGGGCCATTTTGAGTGCTGGTACAGGCAGGTCCTGGGCATGTCCTGGGAGGGAAGGGGCCATTTTGAATGCAGGCAGTGTTCTCAGGCCTGCACCCATTTTGCCTAGCTTTCATACATTAGGCCCAGGGCTAGTGAGTGGCGCATGGGCCTAGTCTTTTTGTGGGGTGTCTTGAATTTAAACATCATGGAGGGCATCGATGGCATGGGATTGTGCTGATTTTTCTGTGTTTTTCGATTTTTTGGGCTGTTGTTGGGGCCTTTTGACCAGGGGTAGTGAGTGGTGCATGGGCCTAGTCTTTCTGTGGGGTGTCTTGAATTTAAACATCATGGAGGGCATGGATGGCATGGGATTGTGCTGATTTTTCTGTGTTTTTTTTTATTTTTTGGGCTGTTGTTGTGGCCTTTTGACCAGGGGTAGTGAGTGGTGCATGGGCCTAGTCTTTCTGTGGGGTGTCTTGAATTTAAACATCATTGAGGGCTTGGATGGCATGGGATTGTGCTGATTTGTATGTGGTTTTCGAGGTTTTGGGGTGTATAACTGAACTGATGTTCCTCTGTCTTCCAGTGCTTTTATGTGCACAAGACTCAAGAGAACCACCAGTGCCAGGAAGAAGTCCTGCAGCGGGGTGTGTGTGCAGCATAACGTCACGCGACGTCACGTCTGGCCACAGACAACTCTGCAACTCGTGCAACTGCGGCCTGCTGTTCTGACCTCTGAAGAAGATGGCCCGAAAAAAAAGTTCCCCGTAGCTCCTCTAGCAAGAAATTTGCCAGTAAGGAGCAGAAGAAGCAAGTTACCAAGGAGACTGGTGTGCCGCCCGCCACATTTTTTGGGAGTAAAAAAAAAAAGTACGCCTGCAGCAGCAACGGGATCTGCTGGGGAACAAGCTGGGAGCAGCACCCCCGCACCATTGGGCTCAGTGCCACCACCACCACGCCAACTTAAGTCCAAGCCCTTGAGTGCTGCAGAAGCACTTAGTCTAGTTGTTCAATCACCATCGACCAGTGAGGTTGGCTCATCGCAAGAAAGAAGCAGCAATGTCCCTCAATCAACACAGGTTGTTGTAACTCATCTGACGAGTTTTGAACAACCACAGCCGCAACAACAAACACATGTGCAAGTACAAGCCCAAGTACATGTGGAAGGAGAGGCAGCGCAAGGAGATGCGCAAGCAAATGCACAGGAATTTATATAGCGCAAATCACCGAGCTGTTTCTAAGCGCTTGCTTTGGGAACCCATCCTGGTATTCCCCTGTGAGATATCCCCGGCGGGGTATCCGCAAGGTGAAAGCCAGGCATCCCGCCGCGAGGGGCCGTTGTGGAGATTAAGCAAGCTATTGCCCAGAGTCGCAGAGTGTGAACCCGTGAATCGAGTAGGCACCGGAGCGAGAATTGTCGAGTCCATGGACATTTTAGGACCCAAGACCCCGCCGAGCCGGGATTTGAACCCTGGTCCCGGTCTGACCTCTGCTTCCAGGTCTGCCTCCTCTAACCAGTGAGCCACACTTCTCCCAAGCAGAGGTGCATGGAGAGTCACAAGTGCCCACAATAGTTTTTCCTCCCGAAGTAGGGGCACATCAGGAAATCGACAATCAAGTCGAGGTATCATTTGAGGAAGCCACTCCTCCTGATGATCATTCATTGTCTTCCACATCCCTAGCAAGGAAAAGATCAAGGGTGGTGTCTACATCTTCTTCAAGCCCACCTCCTTCTGATGATACGGATCAAAATTGGGAACCACCACTACTGCAGTCTGAGAGTGAGGCACACCATGGTCTGACAAAGGTAGCTAAGCGTAAAAGGAAGGTCCCCAAAAGTCTCGTACTTATGGAGTGTGATGATGACGCTCAACAAGAAGTGGCGTATACTCCTGTTGATGAAGACTCTCACGACGACGACGCAGTCATCATACACGTCACTCCAGGCTGAGCGGGCATGCAGCAAACAGACATTTTGACCCTAGCCCGAAAATCTGCTGAGCGTGATGATGTTGTCGACAAGGAGGCAATGGCAACAGCACAATCATTGGAGTTAACTAGTACAGCACCACCTACCGCTTCCATATTTCTTCCTCACCAGAAGGGACCTCCATCCACCTCGACCTCAATTAGTGGTGGTGAAAGCGCACAACGTAGTAAAGTTCGGCAATACACATCCTCCACTTCAACTGGCATTAGCAGCATGACCACCACCAGTATCGCCTCCTCCAGCCCCCACAGACATTTCAAGTCCCCAGATTGGGACTTCTTTAGTGTTTGCCCAAAAAAGGAAAACATAGCCATTTGTAGCATTTGTAAGTTTGCAGTTAGTCGTGGTAAGTTTGGTACCAACTATGGTACCGGAGGCCAGAGAGGTCATCTTGAGAGACAGCACACTGTCCAATGGCATGCGCACCTAAAGGAGATCAAGGAAGCCCAAATTGGAAGTCAAGAAAACGTTGATGTTTCATCTGATGATGACGAGGAGGAAGAAATGTCAAACACTTCACTTACACCCAGTACCCCTGTCAGCACACTCCCTGTGAGCCACACTAAGAGTGTGGGAGAGAGTGAGACACCAATGCGAAAAAGTTCATCAGCGAGCGTAACTGGGTCGAAGAAGTCATCATCATCATCATCCCGTAAAATCATGGTCCAGGCCAACATTAGAACCATGTTGTTTTCAGACGCGCCATATGAACGCAACCACCCACTCACGCGTCTGTATAACACTAAGCTGGCTAAAATGCTAGCTCTGGACCTTCTCCCTTTTTCTTTTGTAGAAGGGGTTGGTTTTCAAGAATTAGTGGCAGCGCTCAGCCCTAAATGGAAGGTTCCTAGCCGGTTCTATTTTGCCAGAGTTGCGGTTCCAGCAATACATGAAGATGTGCTGGAGGTGATTGGGGCAGCTTTGCAGAAGAGTGCTGTTCACACTATACATCTGACAACAGACATGTGGACCAGTGGCGCAGGCGCTGATTACATGTGCATCACTGCACACTGGGTCTCTTTTTCAGGGGTTAAAGCAAAGCTAAACGCAGGTGTTGACCCGGACCAAGTTTTTAAAGCTGCTCGGAAACAGGCAACACTAGCTATGTTTGGCTTGGAGAAACGTCATACAGCAGAAAACATTTTGAATGAGTTTAACACAAAGGTCTTTCACTGGCTGTCCCAAAAAAAACGCCCGATTGGTTATGTTTCCACGGATAATGGGGCCAAAGTAGTTAAGGCCATGGAGCTGGGTAACTATATCAGAGTGCCGTGTTTGGCGCACTGTATAAACCTGGTTGTTAAAAAATTCTTGAGTGCAGAAGACAGTCCAGCCTGCGAGTTAGTGGCTACCTGCCGAAGAATGTGCAACCATTTCAGCCATTCTTTTAAGGCCCGGAAGCATCTGAGGGGCCTGCTACATGAACGTCGAATGCCAGTGAAAGCACTCATACAGGAGGTGCCAACACGTTGGAACTCAACCTTCTACATGCTCGAGCATCTGTATGAGCAGTTTACGGTACTCGATCAGTATTTCTTAACACTGAGTCCAGCTCAGAAGGACCTGAGGCTAGATGCGGCGCAATGGAAGCTAGTTAAAAGCCTGACAGACATGCTTCGTCCTTTTGAGGTCTTCACGCGTGCAGTCAGCAGGGAGGACTGTAATTTGGGAAAAGCTATCCCATTGTTGCGCATGCTGGAGCCCCAACTGAAGGCGGTGTGTTCTATATTTCAAAACGATAAAGAAAAGCAAGCCACTTTTGTTTTGGCGGAGAAATTATTAGAGTGCCTACTTGGGGATGAACGTCTTAAAATGATCCACTTAGAACAGCATTACATTTGTGCTACTATTCTGGAACCATGCTACAAAAAGGCGCTGGCAGGCAGAGCATTCTTTCCTTTTGGTGATGAAGATGTTACAAAGTACAAACGTTGGCTAGGCTTGTCAACCATGAGGTTTGAAAGAGAACGGCAGCAAATTGAAGGAAAAGGCAGTACATCAGCATCAGCAGGCCATCCCCAGTCAAAAGAATCCACTTCTGCACCTGTGGCTGTGGCACAAGTGACCTCTCAGCCGTTAAAGACACCGGCAACCGGATCATCTGCACCAGACACAACAGTAACATTGGGTGAAGAAGAGGATTGGCTAACTCGGCTTGGGTTTGGTTCTCAAAAGGTCCCAGCAAAAAGTAAGCAAAGTGGAGGAACCTTGGAGAACCTTGAGTCGATGGTGCAGGTCTATCTGAATGACTCAACAGAGGTCTATGGTAATGCTGACCCATTGGCATATTGGCATGGGAAAAAATAATTTTGGGCACAGATCTCCCACCTGGCTATAAACTACTTGTCTTGCCCACTCGCAAGCGTGTCTTCTGAACGTGTTTTCAGTGCTGCTGGTGGCATTGTAACTTGCAAACAGACCCGCCTCTCGCCCAAAAATGTGGAGAGGTTAACAATGATCAAGATGAATCAGCACCTCATACCACCAGATTACAAAGTACGAGAATACACGCCGGAAGAAGACGAGGAGGACAGCAACTTAGATGAGGGAATTTCTTCTCTGTTAGGTAACACTGACCTACTCCTGCCTGAATTCGCAGAGTTTGTGGACAAACTCTTATTCCCTGACACCGAGCCCTGAAAATGAGCCAATGATTCAATAACTTTCTTTTTCATCCTTATTCACTTTTATTTCTGTATGTCTGTCTTTCTTTGTTTTGCACAGTTAATATAATTAAAACTTTTTTTGTTGTAAAAGTTTTATTTATTGCATAGTAAACAAAAAGGAAGAAATATAGAGAGAGAAAGAGAAGAGAGCGAGCGGCAATAGCTCAATTATACATATGCTGGTCTGGGCAGAGACCCCAAGAGGCACCACCGCTATGATAGTGTCCAGCAAGGTGATCGTCCGGGGCGTAAGGAAGTCCAGCAATAGTGCATGAGCTGATAGTTCAATGGTTCCGGAAGCCTCGGTCGCCTCCTCATGGGAAAATGCCACTCCAGCGAGTCCACGGGCCACGACAGCCCCCGGGGGACGCTACAGCTCCCCGCTTCTTATGAAATGCTGCAACAATATAGAAACCCCCCCAAACTCCCCCCCTCCCATCCCCCCGAACTCTCCCTCCCCCCAAGGTGGTGGCGCCACCACACATACTCATTCGCAGTCACTCATACACTCTAGTCACTTAAATCTGAAACAGATGAAGGGCTTGGAGGGCCGATGGGCAGTCTGCTGATGGCAACCCTCGCGATAAGAATCGGACCAGAGGTCCCCATCTAAACATAAAGTTCTTAAAATTGCCCAGGAAGATGTCCGCCAGTCTCTCCATGCTTATCAGCTTCCACAGCCTCGCATGCCACAAAGAGAGTGCCGGTGCCGCGGGTTTCTTCCAGGCCGCAGCCAAAGTAAGTTTAGCCGCTCCTAGACACAGCCACATTATTCGTTTGTCCGCCTTTGGCTGGTATGCCAATAATTGGTCCCGAAGGCCTAGGATGACAAAGGCTATGGAATCCGGGATCGGATATCCCAGCATGTCTTTGATATGTGACAAGATTTCCGTCCAGAAGGGCCGTATAGCTGGACAGTCCCACCATATGTGGCTGAAATCTCCCAACAGACCACAGCCCCTCCAGCAGCGATCTGATGATGATGCCGGGAAAATGCGATGCAATTTGGAGGGGTACAGGTACCAGTCAAACATAGTTTTAAAGTGAGTTTTAAAGTGAGCTTCCCGGAGGTCCACTGAGTGATTGTGAGCCTTAATGTCACGCCAGAGGCCCTTCCATTCTTCCTCCGCAATGTCCCTCCCCAAAAGCCCCTCCCAGTGGTCCATGTAGCGCGGACGAGGAGAGATCGTAGTACGAAGCAAGAGTTTATATATAAAGGAAATTGTTCCCTTCATCCTGGCCGTCCGCAGGAGAAAGGCCTCAAAGTATGAGGGCGGTCTAGTTGCCGCTTCCCGCACGCCCGCCGAGGTAGCCCAGTGGATCAATTGGGCATACCGAAAATGCTCCGTAGGCGGAAGGCCATAGTCCCGCATGCAGTTAGTAAATGAGAGTGGCTCCGTGCCGTGAAACAGGTGCGTAAGGGCTCTACAACCGCCCTCTCTCCAGAGTCGAAACGGCCCCTCCTGCAGCGCTGGTGGAAAGGCTGGATTGAAATGCAGAGGAGTAAAGGGCGAGGGGAATGTCGTCCAGCGATCATCCCCGTCACTGTGTCCCACACCTTCAGGACAGTGCTCGTGGGCATGCTAATATAAGCGTTTCTGGGTCTGTCCACTTTAGGTTTCCAGGCCAGATCCCAAATTGACCTTCCCACCACACTCCTGTCCATATGCAGCCAGTGTTTCTCCGACTCTTGTTGAGACTACTCCACTAGTACCCGCAGCTGTGCCGCCTTATAGTACAGGTGCATGTCAGGAAGACCCACCCCCCCCTCCTCCCTCGGGCACCGCAGCGTTGCATAGGAAAGGCACGCCCGTCCGCCCTGCCAGATGAACTTCAGCAGTAGGGTCTTAAGGCGACGGAAAAAATCCATCTCCATAGGGATGGGGAGCGCTTGGAAAAGGTAGAGGAGTTTGGGAAGTAGGACCATCTTAATGGCATGGATCCGACCTAGCCAGGAGATGTATTTCGGCTTCCATCGGTCCAACTCTCTTCGCACCTCCGAAAGCATAGTAGGGAAATTTGCCGTGAATAAGGACCCAATGGATGGTGTCAAGCGCACCCCCAGGTAGAGCAGGGGGGCGGGTGCCCATGCCAATGTTGTGAGTGGGCAGAGTCTCTCCAGCTCGGCCGGTGGGAGTGTCAGGTTCGGACTATACGATTTGCCAAAATTGACTTTGAATCCGGCTACTTCCTCATATTCAGAAAGTAATGACTGAACTTGTGGGAGGGATTGGGCCGGGTCCCCTAACGACAGTAACACATCATCTGCAAAAAGGGAGATCTTATGCTGTTCCCCCGTGAACGGGATTCCCTTTATTGTTCCCTCTCCCGCACCGCCAGGGCTAGGGGTTCAATGCTCAAAGCAAAGATGAGGGACGATAGAGGACAGCCCTTCCTGGTTCCCCGGGAATGGACGAAGCCGGCGGAGCGGTGACCATTAACAACAACCCTGGAGGTAGGAGTGCTGTAATTTGCACGTAGCATGGTAATAACTTGGCGCGAAAAGCCAAATGCCTCCAGAGTGCGGAATAGGAAACCCCAATCCACCCGGTCAAAGGCCTTCTCTGCATCCAGCCCCACCAGTACCGCCAGAATGCGAAACTGAGAGGCCTTCTCTACGAGATGTATTACTCTTCTCAGGTTGTCATGTGTCTGGCGGACCTTAATAAATCCCGATTGGTCCGGGTGAATTATCGCCGGCATCAGATTCTGCAGCCTGCACGCAAAAATGGTTGAATATAGTTTAGCATCAACATTGAGAAGAGCTATCGGCTGATACGAAGAGCACTGAGACAGGTCCTTACCCGGCTTTGGGAGCACCGTGATCACTGCCTCTGCCATGGAGCCCGTTGTCCAGTCCGAGGTCGCCATTTCATTGAAGAGGGGCACCAAGATGTCACAAAGTTCCGACGCGAATGATTTATAGAACAACGCTGTGTATCCATCGGGTCACGGTGCCTTGTGGAGCTTCAGGTCCCCGATAGCCTCCAACACCTCCGATCTGGAGATGGGGGCATCCAGATGGTCATTCCACTCCTTCGATACCCACGGGATGGGGAGGTCCGCTAAGAAGCGGTCCTGAGCCACTGAATCCAAGGAATCACCCTTATATAGTGTCTCATAGAAACGGCCAAAGACAGCGGCTTTATCCTCATCTCTATGGTGTAACGTCCCCGTTGGATCCTGGATGCCACCAATGTAGTCTCTCTCCCTCTTGTCCCGCAGTTGGCGAGCCAAGTGTTGGCCTATTTTATTCCCTTGTGAGTAGGAGGTACGCCGAAGCCGAAGGAGGGTAAATTCTGCGCGATTGTTATAATGGGCCTTAAGTTTACCCCAGACAGCCGTCAAAGGTCTGAGGGTCAACCTAGATGGATTGGCCTTGTGAGCTTGTTCCAGGACCGTTAGTTCCGCTTCCAAGTCTTCCCGCTCCTTCCTCCGCAAACGGTTGAGGTTGGCATTAAAACTTAGGCAGGTGCCCCTTAAGGAGTCCTTGCACGCATTTCAGGTATTAAAAAGGGAGGTATCCGAAGCCGGGTTGAGAGCCAAAAAATCCCCAATTGCCTTCCGCAGTGCCCTACAGGAGGTGTCATCCCGGACAAGCGCCGGCGGGAAATACCATCTCCTCGTCCCATCTCCACCCGTTGGCCAATGGAGTCCCAGCACCAGCAGGCTATGATCTGACACTGAGAGAGGGAAAACGCTAGCGTCGCGGACATCCCCCTTGAGGGCCTGGCTGACAAAGATATGGTCTAGACGGGAATAGGTATGATGTACATGGGAATAAAATGTGTAGTCCCGTGTGTGCGGATGCAAAAAGCGCCAGCTATCAAACAATCCAAGGTCACCAACCGCGCCCTGAGTGTCCCCAGAAAAAATCCCAGTGCCCGCCCTCCTAGTTCCAGAACAGTCCAAGCCTTCGTCCCATACCTGTTTAAAATCCCCTATAAGTATCATGTGCCCCTCAACAAAATCTCCCGCTCTGTCCAGCAGATCACGGAGAAATCCATTCTGCCCCGAGTTAGGGACATACACCACCACAAACGTACAACTAGTGCCATGAAGTGCCCCCTTGACCATCAACCAACGCCCCTCCTTATTGCAACTGACCCCCGTAGGTTGGAAGTGAAGGGACGCCCGAAACATAAGTGCCACCCCCCTATGTTTAGTAGCTGCTGACGACCTGTAAATGAGTGGGAAGTGCCTGTGACGTAGTCGAAGCTCATCCTTACACGCTAAGTGAGTCTCCTGGAGACCCACAATGTCTAAGTGGTGATCAGAGATATATTTCCAAATTTTCTGGCGTTTCTGGGGTGAATTGAGGCCCTTCACATTCCAAGTCCCCACACTAACCGGCATGGAAATGAATCACACTCCCCCCCTGCATGTATCCCTTCATAAACTGCCCACTCTCCCCTCCCCACAATAGCAGCCTAGAAGATCCCCAGGTTCCACTGTGCAACAAGTCATCACCGATCCCCCCGTACCTCCCCCGGCCTAGGACCCCAGGTTCAGAAATAGCACCCATCCAGACAATGAGCCCTCCCAGGATCCCAGCAGACATGAGTATAATCCACACATGTGAAAGCGGCCCAAAGTAAACTTCACAATCATTCCAGACGCCACCACCTAGCAACCCAACTCCCCCCCTGCCCTCCAATCCCCCCCGTGCAGTCCCTCCCCTCGTCTCCCCCCTTCACCCCCCTGTAAACAAAAGAAGAAGAGAAATGTGAAGAAAAAACATAGATCACTGAACCTGGACCTTGCATACTTCAGCACCAGTAGTCCATAGTCCGCAAGGATCCCCTCGGACGGGGAAAGGGGTTGGGGGACCGAAGTGGTGTCCCCCAGGACCATGATCCGGGGTGTCTTCTCCAAAAGTACACTCAACCCCGAGGGATCCCAGGAGTCGTGCCCCTCCGGCACCAAACCAACCATGAATCAGGGCTCAGGCTGCCCCAGAGCCTCGCCGGGAGTCCGCCAGTGTGGCCGATGCCACCGACGCCACCGCATCTCCCCTCTCCTGCAGGCTGGCAGTGCGGTCCGGCCACACCCGGTCCGGTGACGGACCCACTCTATGCCACGAGGAGGACCGGCGACGTCTCCGCGACTGTGAAACATTCGCCTCCTGTGCTGGTGCGTCGTCCTCCAGGCCCAGAAGATCCTTCGCCACTGTTCTGCCACCGAAAGATGATGCGGAAGGGATGACCCCACGAGTAGGAGATATTGCGTTCACGCAGGAAGGAGGTCATGGGTTGGAATTCACGCCGTTTCTGGAGGGTCGACGCCGCCAGGTCCTGGTAGAGTTGCGGACGATGCTCTCTGAATTGCAAAGATGGGATGGCTCTGGCCTTCCTTAGGATCCATTCCTTCAATTGGAAGTCGTGGACACAGACAAGAATGTCCGGAGGGGGACCCCCTCCGCGCCTGGGCAGGCCAACTCTATGCACTCTATCCATCCGAATGTCCTGCACCTCCTCTTCATCCAAGATCTGTAGGAAGAGCGCCTGGACATATCCACACAGGTCCCCTGCTTCACCATCCCACGGCACAGCGCGAATACGGATGTTGTTCTGCCGGGAACGGTTCTCCAAATCTTCTGTGTGAGTCTGGAGGTCAAGATTTTGTTCCGTGAGCCGGATAATGTCCTGTTGCAACTGGTGGACATCGTTCGCCACACTCAGATCATGGTCCTCCAGCGTTGCGACCCTCTCCCCTATGCCATCGACATCTGTCCGTACCTCCCGAAGATCCGAAGCCAGCTGGGCCCGCAGCTCGGAGATATCTTCTTTAATGGAGGCGAAGAGCTCAGTCATAAATGCCTTGGTGGCGGGGGCATCTTCATCTGATTGCTTGGATGACCCGCTGGCTCCGGGAGATGCCGGTTGCTGAGAAGATTTCGGCACGCCATCTTTCCCATTCCTCCCCTTGCGCAGTGTGTTGGACATCCTGGTACAAGCTCTTCGGCTGGGAGACGAGACCTCTCCACCCGATCCTCTGCCACTTGCACCACCACCACACTTCCTGTTATATCCAAGGGCAGGGTGCTGGGCGCCGCGGGTCCACCCGACACAACCAGGGAAGATCAGTAGGGTGGCAGAATCCAGTCAGGCCAGCGTAATGACCGCTCTTGTTGGGTCCGGACGCAAGAAGTGACGGCCACCAATTGTCCAGGCCGCTCTGCAGCTGTGGCCTCCCTATAGGAGTGTACTCCCGCTCTGCACTGCGGGTACCCCCAACAGAAGGCAATCCTTGACAGCAGTGCTCCAAAGAGACAGTCCGGCGTCGCCCTCCTCTGTTGCAAAGCACCGTGTCTCCCAAGCAGTGGGCCCAATCCCGAGGGAGCCCAAGCCTCCAGCCGTCTAGGGCACAACACCCCCAGCAATTCCAGCAGGGATCCTCACGTCTCCCACGTTATGCAAAAGCTCCTTTGGGGTCCTGTCCAGTAGAGCAGTTCAGCCGGAGGGCGGTCGCAGGCGAGGAGCAAGGGTGGTATGGGCACTGAGCCGCGGCCGCCACGGCTGCAGGCCCTGTTGGTCTAGGCCTAAGGTCCGTCTCCTCCCAAACGCGAGGCTCAAGGGCAGCCGCCTCCGTGCGCCAGGGTCAGCCAGCGGCTGATCGGGAGCTGTGTGACGAGGACGGCGTGAGCCCCCGCTAATGCCCCTCCATGGCCACCTCGAAGCAGGACCGGGATGCAACGGTGGCGCCACACACCCTTCTACCTCCGGGTCTCCTCCGTAGATTCCCCCTCCAGGCCCTGTGGGATGTGCTACCAGGCAGTAAGCGCAGCGCGGTCCCCCGGGGCTCCTCAGTCCTCGTCAGGCTGCACCTCAAAGTATTTTGCGGGGGGGCCGCGGCCGAGTCGCGCCTCCAGACCGCCGATATGGGCCCGGGGGGGAGGGGGAAGCAGCGAGGCCGCCGCTCTCACCCGGTCCCGCTGGCCTTCTCCGCAAGTGCCCACGCCGTCCGCCGCCTCCAGCAGATGAAGAGGTGCTGCGTCGGTTGGCGAGGGTCGGCACCGCCTCTCCGTCCGAGCTCCGACGAGGTCTGTTCCGCACAATCGCGGACCGGAAGTCCGGCGCCCCTATCCACGTCAGGCCGGGGATTGCTAGGCCTCAGGCTGCCGTCGCTGCGATTATCACTTGGGAGCCCTCCCGGTTACTCCTGCGGCCCCGAGTCGGACCCTTCAGCTCCAGGGGCCACCGCAGGTTTCAGTCAGGCGAGAATCAAGCCTCTTCAGCCGCTATAGCAAATCTTAGCTGGGTTTGGCGCCGGAGGGACACGAAAGAGTGTCTCACTCCGTCGCCATCTTGGCCACGCCCCTCTATAATTAAAACTTTAATCACCTAATCACAAAAACAAGCCCATCAGCAGAGCTGTCTTCACTTATTTGCTTATTGATTTGAAGGTGCCGCAGTCTGCATTCCTCAGGTTCACAAGTTCACAAGAACATGTTCCTCTATCCTCCTCCTCCAGACTCCTATTTCCCTCAAAGCAGAGGGCTGGATTACACCCAATGAAAAAAGACTCTGCACTTGTGGGGGTGTTCTACTTCTTTGCGGGTGAGTTGGCAGGTCTTGGGGCATTGCTGGGAAGGTCTAATACCGGATAAAACTGGTCTTTACCAAATCAGACCTGAAAATGTTTTTGGAGTTTTTGCTGACTATCATGTTTTCAGGGGCCTGCTTCCTGGTGTTTGTGGGTGGGTTTCCGGGTCTGGGAGCACTGCTGGGACAGTCTAATTTTGATTGCATTTGCTTTTCAGGAAATCCATGGTGGAAAACGGGAGTTTAGCTGCACAGCACGTTTGGACCGAAGGCCGATAAATATTGTAAGTATGAGATTTTCCTTTTTGGCTGTTTGGGGGTGTTGTGCTTTTTTGTGGGTGGGTTGGCGGGTCTTGGGGCATTGCTGGGAAGGTCTAATACTGGATAGAAGTGGTTTGGACAAAATCCATGAGGAAAAAGTTTCAGCTATTTCTGACATTTTGCTCAATGTAGCGTTTTCGGGGGCCTGTTTGGGGGGCTTCCTGGTGTTTGTGGGTGGGTTTTGGGGTCTGGGAGCACTGATGGCTATTGATACTTTTGATTGCAAGAGGTTTGAAGCAAATCCATGGTGGCAGAGGGGAGTTAGGGCCTAGCTGCAGAGCGCGCGCGGAGTGATTTAGGAAATTGCCATGAATGACTAAGTCCCCATTTTTGTACTTTTGCTTTCTGGCTGTTTGGGGGTGTTCTACTAGTTTTCGCCTGGGTTGACGGCTCTGGGGCCATTGCTGGGAAGCTCTAATACCGGATAAAAGTGGTTTGGACCAAATCGGAGGCAAAATTATTTTTGCGTTTTTGCTGACTTGCTTGTCTTTGAGGTGCTCTTTGGGGGGTTCCGGGTGTTTGTGGGTGGGTTTCGGGGTCTGGGAGCACTGCTGGGACAGTCTAATTTTGATTGCATTTGCTTTTCAGGAAATGTGTGGTGGAAAACGGGAGTTATGACCTAGCTGCACAGCGCGTTTGGACCGAAGGCCGATAAATATTGTAAGTATGAGATTTTTTTTTTGGCTGTTTGGGGGTGTTGTGCTTTTTTGCGGGTGGGTTGGCGGGTCTTGGGGCATTGCTGGGAAGGTCTAATACCGGATAGAAGTGATTTGAACAAAAGCCATGAGGAAAAAGTTTTTGCTACTTCTGACATTTCGTGAAATGTGGCGTTTTCAGGGGCCTGTTTGGGGGGCTTCCTGGTGTTTGTGGGTGGGTTTCAGGGTCTGGGAGCACTGCTGGCTATTGATACTTTTGATTGCAAGAGGTTTGAAGCAAATCCATGGTAGCAGAGGGGAGTTAGGGCCTAGCTGCAGAGCGCGCGCTGGGTGATTTTGGAAATTGCCATGAAAATGACTAAGTCCCCATTTTTGTACTTTTGCTTTTTGGCTGTTTGGGGGTCTTCTACTAGTTTTCGCCTGGGTTGACGGCTCTGGGGCCATTGCTGGGAAGCTCTAATACCGGATAAAAGTGGTTTGGACCAAATCGGAGGCGAAATTATTTTTTGCGTTTTTGCTGACTTGCTTGTCTTTGAGGTGCTCTTTGGGGGGGTCCGGGTGTTTGTGGGTGAGTTTCGGGTTCTGGGAGCACCGCTGGAACAGTCTAATTTCATTGCATTTGCTTTTCAGGAAATCCGTGGTGGAAAACGGGAGTTATGACCTACCTGCACAGCGCGTTTGGACCGCAGGCCGATAAATATTGTAAGTATGATATTTTCCTTTTTGGCTGTTTGGGGGTGTTGTGCTTTTTTGCGGGCGGGTTGGCAGTTCTTGGGGCATTGCTGGGAAGGTCTAATACCGGATAAAACTGGTTTGGAGAAAATCCATGCGGAAAAGCCTTTTGGCACTTTTTGTAACTTAGGGTTCGTTAGGGTTAGCCCTAGCAGCAGGATTGCATGTGTTTCGGGGTGTTCTAGATTTTTGCAACTGAGTTCTGGGGTCTTCGAGCACTTGTGGGAATGTGTAAATTTGGTTGCAAGTGATTTGAAGAAAATCCATGGGGGGAAAGGGGTGATTTGGCATAGTTAAAGAAAGCATTTGCCACTATTCTTAACTTAGGGCTCGTTAGGGTTAGCAGTATTTGTATTGCATGTGTTTGGGTGGGGGGCTGTTTGTGGGGGGGTTTGCGAGTCTTGGAGCGATGCTGGGTATGGATACTTTTGCTTGCTTGCAAGTGGTTTGAATACAATCCACGGTGGGTAAGGGGGGATTTGGGCCTACTTTTGCTTTCAAAGTACGTTTTGTCACCAGTTTTCTACTAGGCCTCGTTTTTTGAGATCTGATTGGGGGTCTTCTACATGTTTGCGTCTGGCTTTAGTAAGGATCTGGGTGGGAGCACTGCTGGGAAGGTCTAATTTTGTTCTAAAACACAGTTTACAGTACACCTAGCTTGAGGGGAAAGATCCGCTAAATTAATTTGCCCACACTTATTTATCCTTCAAAAGGAGACTCAGACAGAGTACGCACTTTCAAAAATATTGTACTGTCTATTAGGAAACTCAAAGTGTGACTTTTTGCACTACACAGCGTACATACCTTATATTTATTTGTCAGTGGTGTTCTAATATCACTTCCCGTTTTTCCATCAATAATTACAGGCCGGGGTTCAGTCTGTGCAATGGGAAAAAAAGGATGAAGTCAGGCTTCACATTAGCGAGCCGCAATTCAGCATCTGCCAGGCAGGCAGTGGACAGGGTGTCTTCTGGTCACCAACATTGATGGACGAAGCATCAGCTGGAATGGAGGAGTGCCGCTAATAGGAGGAATGGTTTTATGCGTGCAACTTACTTACCAAATTCAACAGGACAACTACAACAACATACAGATACAGTATCCATTCTTTTCTAATTATTTTTTAAGTAATGTTATTGCTGTGAACTTCTATGAGTGTGACTCTGCATTTCTTGGATCTCTCTCTGCTTCTAAATTGATCCCTACAGCCATTCTATAGGTTTTACTTTGGCTAATTTTTAAACCAAATTTAATGTAAGAAGTGTTTCTCTGAGTGCAGAGATAGGCAAGTGAAAACGCTGCAGCCCTGTACTGTCGTCATTCACGGTTGTCGAAAGTACTACTTACTTTTCAGTAACAATGCATGCAGTAATGCATGCACTTCCTTTATGTCACTTAAAAGATTTATGGTTAGCTTTGTACCCAAAGATTTCTTTATCTTCAATTATTGTTTGTCCATGCTGTGCTTTTTTTTTCTTCTCTCAAAAAACTTTCCCAAAATCCCCCATTCCCATCCATTTTACAAACCCTAACCCTCTTCCCCCGGGCTGTGTGGTTTTGATTGATGTGTGACTAAATGACAGCAATAATTCCACACACTTGCTGGGGAGGATAAGGTCATAGCAACAGGCTGGTGAAGGACCCCAAAGATATATTCTAGACTTACTCAGCTTCACACTCAGTCACTATTGGCAAATGAAAGCAGATTTTCATGTGTGCCATGCCACCATCAACTTGATAGGTAAGGTCATCAAGAACATCCTCCTCCTAGAAGTGGCAAATTATTACGCGGCTGTGTCCTTCACCTTCAGTACTATTTCTTGTAGTAGTAGCCAATGTCAAAGAAATTCAACACAAGTACACTAGTTATACTTTCAATACTTTACCATTTGTTAGGCTACATTGTGGCACTGTTCTAGTGTACTGTCACCTGCTATATTCTCTATCGTACCGTTCTAATGCTACAGTAAGGACAAACAAGGTTTCATTTTCTTTTTTTTCAGATGCTGCAACTGCCACTGTGTAACACCACTAGTACAAACGCAATAATGACATTTCATCCGCCCAGGATTGCCATATTGCCATTTGACATGCAGCCAGTCCTGTGCCTAGCCCTATTTCCAAACACAAATTACAGGTAAGATAAGCGTTTGGGGGGAGGAAGTATAATGGAGTATTAGGAGAGACGAGAGACTGACGCTAGTACTAGTAAAGTCCTAGGACTATTGAATTCACTTACTCTGTGAGAGGCACTTAGTTTTGAAAACATTTGGGCATTTAATTACATAACTTGAATCAAGATGCCACTTAAGTGTCACCAAAACAAAGTTACTGTTAAACCCCCACCCACCAGCCTCAAAAGCAGTAAAAAAACACGTATGCTAAGATAAAGTTTAAAGTATATTTATATCCCTGACAAAAATAATCTCCCACGAGAGCCAACCCACCCCCACTCCCTAACCCCAACGAATGTCCGTGAAAAGTCCAGAAAAGTGAAAAAACCCAACTCCCAATTCCCACCCCCCAGAAGTCTTTAAAAAAGGGGCAAGGGACAGTCTCCTCCTACTGCTGGCTGCTGCTGTTGAATTTCCGGGCCAGGTCGGAATGCTCCTTGCAGAGGGTCTCAAGCAGGGTTTTGGTGTTGAGCAGCTCCTACTCGAGGTAGGAAACCCTCAGGGAAAGGCGGTGCACACGTTTCTTGCAAATGCTGTGGGGGGCAGCTGATTTCTTTGCTCGGCGGTGGCGGGTGGCTGCGGTACCCCGGCTCTGTACCGCTGGAGACCTGCGCCGTCTGGGTGACCCAGGGAGCGCGGAGGAGGATGCAGCTGTCCCGGTAGATGTTGTGGTAGACTGCGTGTCCCCCTCCTCCTGGGCCACCAGCCGCCGATATTCAGCGACAGTGGCCTCCAGCCTCCGTTGCCGGGCCCGTCTAGCCAGCTCCTTCCGGGTTAGTTTGGAAGGAGCATCTATATGAAGGAAGAAAGACATAGTCTGTAACCAATGCTCTTTAAGATTAACAAAAAATGATTCAGCAGAAAGTTGTGTCACAGTAGAACTAGCAACTTGCAAGTGCAGTACATAACTATTGTGGCCAGTATCTATCTAACCTCCCACTTCTTCACCCTTGCTCTAACATTAGTGGGAGTTTAAGGAATCAATTCTACGAGCACTATGGACTCACTCCATTAGAGTCGACTATGACAGTACACCAGTCTTATTCTTCTTCTTCTCTCTTGTTTAGCAAAATTGGTACGTTAACTTCTGTAAGCCGGCATAATGCCAGCGCAGTCAACTTGCACCCAAGGAAAATAGACGCCCGCCATGATGAGTGAGACAGACTTGCGTTACTGTACCAGTCCAGTACATGCAAGTGGTGATGCTCTTACTCTTCTATTACGGGTGGCACTGAGAATACTCTGTTACAAGGGCTACTGCTTAATTCATTTAACTTTCACCCTACAGTGCCAATGAATACTAGAAAAGGAAAATGAAGAAGATAAATAATATGATTATCTATCACAGCACATGGTATGTATTTACTTACATATGGGATGACTTTAGGTGCTTTGCTTTTTATTGAGTGAACAGTGATACATCCACACATGAATGACCGAGTTCTTCTAAACTTATTAACAGAGGTAGTGAGTGGCCATCGTAATAGCCGGATATATGCTGTGCTTGCAATACAAACTACTGCTACTATTCATGGTAGTATTCGGACAAAATTACAACTTCTTTTGCTTGCCTTTCCTACACTGGGACGTACGTGCGGGTGCGGTGTTACATGCTCTTCAAAGTAACACTTAGTTCATCCAGTGACAGTCTACTCTCTCTAGATACACATATCCTATCTAAGAGTCAGATAGTACCATGATCCAGGCATCCATCCATTCAAACTATGGGGCAGATTAGGATTGCGGATTTCCCGCATCCTCCGGGCCGGCGGAATCCACCGCCGGCCCGGAGTATGCGGGAAATCCGCAGCGGACTGAAAAAGACCCCCGCCAGATTAGGATGGCTGGGGGATCGTTTTTCAGTCCGCAGCTTTTCCGCCGCGGCCGCCTCCCGTCCGCGGCGGAAAAGCACTAACATGGCTGGTGGTGTCTATCAGACACCGCCAGCCATATTAGGATGTCTGGAGGAACATGCGTTTACACGGCGGCATTTCCGATGTGCAAAGGCATACGGATTTTGGTTTGGGGGCCCGTTGCGGGCCCCCAGAGGTGAAGGGGGGTGGGGGTGCACATGGGGGGTACCTATGGTACCCCCCTGCATTTGCCTGCACAAAGCGGCAGGCACCGCGCGGTGCCTGCCGCTTTGTGTATGCAAATGCACAACTTACATTTTTATCATTGCGGTGGGTGGTGCTTCAAGCAGCACCCGCCGCAATGATAAAAATACAGAATGTGACTGCCAGGGTGGCAGTCACATCCTAATTACCACGGAGGGACCGCCGCTGCCCCTGCGGACGGTCCCTCCTACTCTATGGTGGCGGACGGACTCAGGTCCGTCCGCCATCATAATAGGCCCCTAAATGTCAATCATTCTTCTTCATGTCTCTCATCTGGACAAACCTTATGTTTTCTCACGGGGAGCACACTATGCAGTCTGCAATCTCAATAAGTAAGGAATATAAGAGCTTACCACTGTCGCCACTACCATGGCAACCCGCACAGCAGTTTGGTCCGGCACTTGCACCGCCTCCTCCCCAGAGCATTCCTCCTCCACCTCCGCGCTGGGCCCAGCACCAGATGTTCCACCTACAAAGTACAGTTAAGAATGTTAGATTTCATAGACATACACCACTCACTAGAATTCTGTCTAGGAATGAAGAAATGTGAATACAGAAACCAATCTAATAATTTGTGACTGTCTACTCTAAAGTAAAATTTTCCAGTGAAGGGTCTTGTCTTGCTGCACTTTTTGGCACAACTGATGAATGCTTGCTTTTTAACACGCACCATTTTTCTCATAACGGACAGAAGCTTCACTTCTAAGAAAAAATCACCGTCATCACCAATAGGACAGAGGGACCAACGATTCAGCACCAAAAAGAAAAATTAAAGTTCAAACGAGGTGAGGGCTCGGCTCGCCCACAATAAATGTGTGAAATAAATCACTATTAGCACTTTTCCATTTTTAATCAACCGTTTCTGTTTTATGACAACCTTGATTTTAATCAATATTTTTACTTTTAATAAAGCTTTAAAACTTAAATAGACTCTGTGGTTTTTGGTCATGAGTGAATGAGCAAAAGGTTTTGCAATTTGCAAGCATGAGTCTGTGCCTCTGACACTTCTGGACTCTGACTCCGTACTCTTGTCCTGCGTAGGATAATCATCATTGGGGATCAATCATCGATGAATTCGGGAGCTAAATGACTCTGCCACACTATCTAGTCAGTAAGGAGATTGGGGGTTCTTCAAAGTCTGATATCACTGAGGTATGTGGAAAGTCTACCTGCGCCTATTATAATTGATAAACAATGCACTATTTAGTGTCCATAGTTCTCTTTGTGCAGATTTGTTCCTGCAACAGTAGTAGTAAAACGGATTGTCCTCCTATCCAAACCAAAGTAAAGTAGTATCTTATTCTTTCTTGGTGGTCATTCACCTTTTTATTGTTGGCAATTCTCAAAGCATAAACATTTAGAAGACTTGAAAAGACATTATGGACAATCCCAGAGGACTGCACTCAGTGCATAGAGCTATTGCTGACTAGAATGGGAGTCCAATGGAATTGCCAAATGTGCAATCTTACTTAGCTACACAGACAGACTAATAAGAATAATCTAGTAATACCACAGGGAGTCATAGTCGAGGCAGGATAAGAATTTAGATACAGTCTACAAGAAGATCAAAGACGATTTAGAAAAAATCGAACGAGGAACGCTAGGAAAAAATAGGTACTCTATATTAAAATTAAAACTTACCGGGGCCAGCAAAGGAGCCCTCGCCTGACCGATCCTGTTCAGCAGCAGCAGCAGCCTCCTCCAATGCCCTCTTGCCCTGGGGGGAGCTGATGTACAACATGAAAGAAAGAAAGACCAGAAAACATGGATGATATTTGTCAACCAAATCAAACATTTCAAAAGAACAATAACAAAATATTTTGGCGAAATAGCAAATAGACAACTATTCCACAGGATATATTGACCGATCTCATGTGGTCTACTACGTTATTAGTATTGATTGATTTGCGGACCGTCGACTTGGAAAGTTCTTATGTAACTCACTAAACAAACTACTAAAAAGGTTCGCCTAGGACTGGCAGGCAGCAGTCCGAAGCACGCGAAGTGACAGACAAAGTCCATCGTGATTGCAGATCAGCGACAACACTAAAAAGTTTTCTACTACATTAACCAGTCATTAAAATACTCAAACTATCAATCCACCACCACTATTTCTTCTTATCGCCATGTGTACAAAGGAAGGACTGGACTTGAGTCTGTAGGGGCTGATTTAGAAGCCCCTTGCGCCTCTTTTGCTCCATTGTTGCGTGACTTTTGTGACGCAGCGGCAGAACAAAAGAGGCGCCATGGTGCGGCGTATATTAACAACGTGACGCATATGGGAGATGCATCACGTTGTAAAGCCCTGCGCCATCAGGGGGCGTTCCGGCGCAAGGGAGGGCATTCCCGCGCAGGAACGCATCCTAAAAGTGGCTGAGGGAAATCTACAAGATTTCAATCAGTCACTTTGCGGACAATGATGCGTGACCCAAACCCTGCGCCTGCTTGAAGCAGACGTACAGCTTGACGCAACTTTGAGGACAATGATGCGTGACCCAAACCCTGCGCCTGCTTGAAGCAGACTACAGCTTGACGCAGCATTGGGGAGATAGGGCACTCCAGAGCATTGCTGGAGCTGCGCCATCGTTGTGACGCAACTCCAGAAATGCGCCGCCTTTACGGCACAGATGCGGAACGCTTTGGTGACGTTTTGGGCCCATGGTGCGCCGCATTGTAAATAAGGCGCACCATGGGTGGTGGTGGCGTGGCGCACAATTACTGGCGCATCCCTGCTACTTTGCAGGGATGCGCCGGTAATTAAAAATCTGACCCTTAGTGTCTAGCATTACGCAGTTCTTTAAACTACACTCATACATAATTTCACAGGCCAATGAAATGAACACAAAATCGAAAACACATAAGCATAGTAGCAACGCTACTGAGAAGGAGAGCAGTGCACCTGAAATGCACAGAAGATTTTGAAATATAATTTACCTGCAATGTAATCAGCAGCATTAATGCTCTTGGTAAAAAACAAAAATTTGCAATATAATAACACACAGAGCAGGAGAAAACAAAGTAGTAAAGAAATAGCTACTACTACTCACCAAGCCCGGGGATCTCAAGGCAGAGCAGGTCGAGCAGATCGCGTTCCCGGTCCAGGAGATCCATCCAACGGTGGGTGGCCTGGTTGTAGGTGCGCCGGACCCGAGAGTGTTGGTACATGGCCCAGCACACCTTCTCCAACCGCTTCCGGCGCTCCTGGATCCCGTACCCGCTAGCGATCTTGCCGCCTGCCATGATGGTCCTGAGGAGTGCGGCCACCTCCTCCGCGCTGAAGATCTCCTGGGCTGCGACCTACTCCCCCCTCAAACGCCCACACGGGAGCCGGGCACGGGGTGCGGGACCCTTCCCCTTCTCAGGATGCTTCCCGGCTCCCTTTACCATGGTCTGGGCAGAAAGGAAGCTAAATAATAAAGAAGAAATAGAATAGGGAAGAAGAAAAGAAAAGAGTTTAAAAAAGTAGTTTAAAATTAACCAAAAGTAGCAGAAAACACAAAAATATAGAGCTAGAAAAATAGAGGGATAGATAATAAGTAAAATAGATTAAAAAAAACTTCAAACAAGCAAAAGATGGCAGAGATTCAGAGAGGATACAGAAAGCATGCCCTGAACCATAGCAATGAATGGGAAACAAGATGGCCGCTCCCGTTCACGACCGCGTGGGTAAGTTCGCGCGAGATTTTCCTCGCGATCACACGTGAAATTGTACTAGCGAGCCGCACACTTTGCGAGATTACACATCACGCCCGGAAACGGAAATACGTCATGCAAACAAGATGGCCGCGCCCGTGAACGACCGTGAGGGTAACTTCGCGCCGTTGCGCTACAAGCGGCTCGCTAAAACGCACAAAACCTTGCGAACTAACACGCCGCAAAAAAACAAATCGCATATTCGCACGAATTCCCGGCTTCCGTATTCGATCTCGCGCAAGTTCGCGCCCCGCGAATCCCGTGAAATTGCAGAAAAATGAGTTTTGCAAAACTGAAAGCACTCAGCAGGTGCAAAAGTTCAAACTCATCATTAGTAACCATTCCCTGTAGTGCTTCCTGAGGGGCCCCTCCAGAGTTCAGTTGCCTACTTGCAACTATTGTATGACCCTGCTCTGACCCTCACTGCAGGCTCATAGAATAGCTACAAGTAGGCCACAAAGATCCTGGGGGAAAAAAATTGCACTGCAACAGAAAGCAAATTACAGATAAGGAAGCAGGTGCCAGACTGGAATTTTAAAACAGTGACACATTAATAAATCAACCCCAAATTAATTCATGTCAGTTGACGCAGGGCAGGTGTGCTTGCTTTTCCCACCCATAATCTACAGTGATGAACTAGAGGGTGGCATTGATGTACCAGAGGGTGGCATGGGTGAAACAGAGGGTGGCAGTGGTGAAACAGAGGGTGCTGTGAACCTGTGATGATGAACCAGACGTAGAAACAACATAGTCGATACCGTTGCGAGCGGACAAGTACGTTTGCAATTGCGAACTGGTACAAAACCCTCGCGAACTGGCAGAAACCCTTGCGAACACAAAAAAAAGAAAACCCGCAAATTCGCGAGAATTCGCGAATTTTGCGGATTGCGAGTTCGCAAATACGCAAATTAGCGAACACCAGATTCGCAAAATTCGCACATGCTTATACTGTATTCACCTGAACTACTGCTAAAACAATATCTGTATGTGTGTTGTGACATTTTAAATTTAACTTGCTGCTAAATTGGCTTTTAGATGGAGCTGTGTAGAAGGAACAATTTTTTTCATTACTTTAGTTGCACCGGTTTGCTCAGCACATTAGCTTCAGAAATGACAGTGTTGATATAAACCACACACTTGGGACGGCCATTTTGGGTCAGAGGTCTAGCTTTTATATCAGTGCTGAAGAGGCATTTACAAGGGGGTGCTGTGTGGCAAGAAGCCCTGCTACAGTTGCAGTAGCAGGTCACTGGGCTGATATTTAGTCCATTATTTTTTTTAATTTTTAGCACTTTTTGCTGGGGCAGCTGTTGGAAATGCTGATGTAACATTAATTACTGTATTCACCTGAACTGCTGCTAAAAAAACCTGTATATGTCTTGTGACATTTCAAATAAAACTTGCTGCTAAAATCAACTTTGAAGGGGGGCTGTAAAGAGGGAACTCATTTTAACAAGCATTTGCAATGCAATAGGTCTCGCATTTACGTGAGTTTGAGCTATTGACATTGCAAATAACAATGCCTTTTATTTTTGTTTTTAAAACATAAATAAAAGGAAATAGCTTAAACTTGCGTAAATCGGAGACCTATTGCATTGCAAATGCTTGTTTGTTTGTATCCTGGGAAAAGTCCTCTATACTGGATGAGATATTCAAAACTATTCAAGGCTCTGCGAGTGACACCTGTCTCTCTCTCACTCCCAGTATATTGAAATAGTATCTTGCCCAAAGGGCAGAATACTGATGATCGCAAATCCCCAATAAACATATTTGCCTTGAACTTTTCAGAGCGTCTTTACGCCCTCTGGGTTTTTCTATACCTATTGTAATCAGTGGCCTCCGCTGCTAAACCTCCACACCTATGCCGTTTCATGCCACTGTGTAGAGTACCCCAAAACAAGTAGGATCTTCCATGACACTACGCTCCACTTTATCTGTGCCCTGAGAAAGGGTCCATGCTCTCATTGAATCTCCTCACCTGTGCTTACGCAACTGTCGACTGGCCCTCATTTCACCCATCTCGGATTGTCACCTACGCAGACGATACCCAATTGGTGGTCTCCATGGACCACGCTGAGGGTTCGTCTAAAACCTTGGGCCCTTGTCTAGAGGCTGTTGCTAAATGGATGCAATCCTCCCACCTCAAACTCAACGGGGAGAAGACCGAGATCATGTTATTGGGCAACCCCTCCTTGACCTCCTTGGTTTCTATCTGGCCTCCATGTCTCGGTGGCCCCCTTCCCCCTAAAGTTCAGATAAAGAGTTTGGGAATTTGGCTTGACAAAGCGCTGAATTTTTCAGTCCAAGCCACCAAAACCGCCTCCACATGCGTTGGGCTAATGAAAATGCTCCGCAAAGTGCTCCCTCTGCTTCCATTCCAGGCAAGAAGGGTCATGGTACAGGCCCTGATACTCTCTCGCCTGGATCATGGAAATGTTCTATATCTAGGAGCCCCGGCGGCAGTGACTAACAGGCTCCAAGTCACTCAAAACTGTGCCGCCCGATTATTATTCAACATCCCTCGCTGGCAATCAGCAAGGAATGCTCTAAAAGAACTACACTGGCTCCCAGTGGCTGCCAGAACGCAGTTTAAGGCCATGTGCATTTTGCACAAATCCTTCCATCGAACAGGCCCGGCAGTTCTGTACCCCCTAGTGTTACCTTACACACCGTCCAGAGCTCTTCGCTCCGCTTCACTGCATCTGGCAACCACGTCAAAAATCAATAAAGCCCGATGGGATGGTCGCTCTTTTACTCACACAGCGGCAAGGCTCTGGAACTCTTTGCCTCTAACCCTCAGACAAAATAACAACCGAATGTCATTCAGGAAAGCTCTGAAAACTTACTTGTTTACAAAGGCGTGCTACGGTACCCGGTAGCCCGACACAGTAATCGGTCTAAAGCCCTGCGAGGCCTCCGGGTAGCTATGCGCTATACAAGTGCAATTTTTCATTTCATTTCATTTCAACACATTACCCACTGCTGCTAAGTGGCAAAAGTGACGTGTCCTATGAGTGAGAAACCAGCCTCGCTCATTTACCAAAAGCAATATGTCCACTGGCATTCTGACCTCCCTTACACTATGAAAACAAAACATCATATCCAAGTACAAAATGTGCCTAAAAAAAGAAATGATTCAAGGGGACTCACATAGTATGAGCCCACTATCCAGCTATATAGAGATAGTTAAAGAAAATGTAACAACGAAACTACAAGTCCCAGAGTCCAATTTTCAAAAACCATAACTCGTGCCTATTACCCTGGGCTTTTCTATAAGCCATTCAGCCCCTCACTTGTTTTCTGGGTTTCTCCATTTAGGGTATTAGTGGATCGTGGTATTAAAAACTGATGTTCGTTGACTGTGTCAACTCCTCTGACATACGCCTTCTTTCTTAGCTTTCAACCAATCCTGTAGGATGACACATTCTAATGGTATTGGTGGGGAAGTGTAATGACTTTGCATTGGCTTGGGAAATTGCTACTGTGATTGGCTATGCACCCGACTCCAGCTTCAGCAGCCATATGGCCCCCACCAATGACACAAACTCGCTTTCAGCTCCCCTTCTTCTATCTCCCTAGCGCAGGGAATTCTGGTGTTTGACGATTATCAAGTGCCATTTTTTTGCCGGTTTCTATTATGTCACCCCTTAGTGCCCGCCGGGTGAGCTTGATATTTGTACTGTTTACCTTTCTATCACGTCGTTCTTCCTCACACCAGGCATGGAGGATGTACACGAGCGCTTGCCATATTAATCCACATCAGCGTTTTACGTGCGCATATTATATAAATTTATCTTTATGCTTTTAGAGCTGCTAGCCGAACTGAACCCTCAATATGTTAATGACATGCAGCAAACCTCTTTTAAAAACAAGCGCGTGCACCTCGCACGCAAGTAAAAAAAAAAAAAGTTTGACGAGCGGCAGCAAGGGGAGCGAGCAGGAACCATCTGTTAATTACAAACAGATGGTTTCAAAGCTCGCTACCGCAAGGGAATCGCCAAACGTGCATGCGTTACCATTGAAGGCAATGCAAAGCGTGCACGTTTTTGGCTGAAAAGGCTATTTGATTGCGAAAGGTCTCCTATGCAGCATATGTGCGCTGCATAGGCAGCGCATGCAAGCTGCATAGGCGAGACCTTAGTTGTACTGGATCGCTCAGCATATTAGCTTCAGAAATGCCAGTCGAGAGTTAAACCACACGCCGAGGACTGCCATTTTAGGTCAGCAGACAAGCCTTTTTTTCAATGCTGAGGAGGCATTTAAGAGGGGGCGCAGCACTGCAGTTCAGCGGACGCACACTTCCGGTACAACGCTGGGACACAAAAAGCATGCCTGTCTGCGCTTGGACATCGCCAGATGCCACACATTCTGCAAGTTTTACTCCAGAAGCCAAGGTATGGCTGGCTTATGAGCATAATATGCTACTACATCTACATAAACCTGCCGGACATGAATCAAATTCATATGTTGTGCATTCACCAAGTTCAATGGAAGGACCTTACTCCTGCCGGTACTGTAAGTGTGGAGCTGGGTTAACCAAGGGACCTTTTATGAGTCCTGATAATACCATTAACCACACATACACTCAGACCCTTAAATGCTTATACTTCAACACTAGAGAGAAATGGGATCTGATTAGAGAGGAAATTCCAGGTGCAGTTTTTATCACTGAGATCTGGCTTAATGAGAACGCTTTACATGACATTGCGGTCTCACTTCCCTTAGACAGCAACATTTTAAATTGTGATAGGTCAGGTAGCTGCGGTGGGTGTGTGGCCATTATCCTAAAAGAAATGTATACCTGCTCATAGAAGGTAGTTCTTTGTCAGACGATGGTGAATGGCTTGCTTTCCAGCTGGTATTAAGGGATAAGAGGCTACTGGGCGGTACTAATGTTTATAGGCCGCGGGGTATAATGTTCACTGGGTGAACAGCTGTTTGCATAGATTGCTCCACTTTTGTTGAACCACCTTAATTATTTTGTAGTTGGAGACTTGAATCTATACTTTGAAAACTCAGAAGATCCTTTGCGTAAACAACTAGAAAAGGATATGCTCACCCTACAACTGAGTCATATGATTAATGTCCCCACTCATTCTGCAGGGCACACCCTCGATTTACTCTTCTTAAAATCTAATATAAATGATATTGAAATCTCCCCTCTATTATGGTCAGATCATTTTTGTGATAGATTTTACATTTTTCTCCATCCAAACCAAAAAGAATTCTCCAAAAACTCTAATCTTCCCAAAAGGCCTTGGAGCAAAATCAGTGTTGAAACTTTTGCTAATCACTTCTTCCCACCAAAACTTGACACCTCTATTCCCCTTGATAGTTATCTATGACAGTTCAATGCAACCTTTACAGCAGCCTTGGACAAGTGCGCTCATTTAAAAACACACCACTGGAGTCAAGCTATCCGGCTGAAGACGGCTGATAGCAAGAAACCGGTCCTAGGATGCTTGTTTTCGGTCGAGGGAAGACATGGCTTGGCAGTTCAGGCTGGACTGTTCCCATGAGGCACAGGGTCAAGGCTGATTTGCATATGGCCATGTCTGAACTGGGGTGGTGTGGTGTGCAAAAAAACGATGGATTTAGGCCCAGATCTCGGTACTGGGGTGAATGTATGACATTGTTCTGCATTCTGTCCATCAATTGTTGTTTTTGCATTTGTCAACCCGAGTGGGAAGGGTATGCTCAGAAGTGAAGCCCGTGCTCTCCACACCACTGGAGTCAAGCTATCCTGGCTGAAGATGGCTGATAGCCAGAAACTGGTCCTAGGATGCTTGATTCTGGTCCAGAGAAGACATGGCTTGGCAGTTCGGGCTGGACTGTTCCCATGAGGCACAGGGTCAAGGCGGATTTGCATATGACCATGTCTGAACTGGGGTGGTGTGGAGTGCAAGAAAACGATGGATTTAGGCCCAGATCTCTGTACTGGGGTGAATGTATGACATTGTTCTGCATTCTGTCCATCAATTGTTGTTTTTGCATTTAAAAACTAAAACACCTCGTAGATTGACCCCATCTGAGAAATGGTACTCCTCAGAGCTAAGAAACAATAAAAGGAAATGTAAGGCGGCTGAAAGAGTATAGAGATACTCAACAAATCCAAAAGACAGACTATCATACAAACACCAACTAAACAACTAAAAGGTTAAATGACAATAGTGGCTTTTTGAAGAAACTTTTTAAAATCATGAGGGAATTATCTTAACCGGTTAGCTTGTCACAAACCATTACCCCTTCTCCGCAGTATTGTGAGGTAATTATTTTTCTGAGAAAATATACTTCACATTTGGCCTACAACCTACTTTGGAAGACCATTCAGGAGCCTTGACAGGCTCCCACCCCAGAGCCAAAGTTTACTTAGGTAACTTTACCTGCACCACTAAAAAACAGGTGGAGAAAACTAGGATTGAAATTAAATCTGGCTCCCCTCTAGATTCTGCCCACACTTTATTTTTTCTTGCTTAGCACCTACTTTCATTGTTTATCTGACCCAAATCTTTAATTCATCTTTAAAGACAGCTGTATCTCGGATTTGTGGAAGCAAGTCCTAATCCTCCAATTAGCAAAGAAAGCAGGATTTGAAGTGTCCAGGCTAACATATTATCGTCCAATCTCACTGCTGCCATTTCTAGCTAAACTCCAAGAGAGATTAGGTAATCTCTGATTGACAACTTTTTAGGAGGATAATGACTTACTAGATCCTCCCAGACAGGTATCTGAGCCAAAAATAACACTGAGAGCACCTTCCCTGCCGTCCCGGACAACGTCAGACTGGCGCTAGATCAGGGTAAAGTATTGGCTCTGATTCTTCTATATCTCTCCAAGGTTTTCAACATGATCTCTCATAGTCTACTTATTCGAAGGCTGAGGGCCAGATGTACAACCGTTTTTTGCAGTTGTAAAGGGGTTTTAAGGTATGTTATATCAAGGGGTTTATCATTTGTCCCCACATCTATGCCCAACAATTTCAATTTGAAAATCGAACTACAACAGTTTTTCAGAAAAGTGCGATTAAAGCACTATTTTTTAAAAACTGCCTATAATCTGGTCTTCTCAGGAAGTGGTTTAAGACATCCATCAAGGTTCAATCCCCCTACTCATTTGTTGGAGCATAAAATTATAGCATTTGAGCAAGTAGTTCTACGAGATATCGACAATGCACTTGCTAGCCGTCAGTATGTCCCTTACAAAATGAGCAAGCAAGAAAAGGAAGCCCTGTATGCCCTAAAGAACAATGGCAGTATTGTAATAAAACCCGCGGACAAGGGTGGGGCAATAGTCCAAAGTACGGACAAATATAAAGATGAGATACTTTCTCAACTTGCGATAGAGGGCAATTACTTCTTGTTAAAAAAAGACCCTACTAAAGAAATCAGTCAACTTATCAAAACCATCACTAAAACAGCCTTGGATGATGGTTTGATTAGTAACCTAGAGCATGAGTTTTTGAATAATAAACATCCACGAATGCCAACTATATATACCCTCCCGAAGGTACATAAATGGATGATTGATCCACCTGGTCGTCCTATCATTTCCGGTTGTGGTTCCCTTTTGGAACCTTTGTGTAAATATATAGACGTCTTTCTAAAACCCATAGCCACATCTACGCCCACTTACTTACGAGACACCACTCAAACTATCCAGTTGGTGGATGGACGTGCTTATGACCACACCACTTCCCTGTTAGTAACTATGGACATCACAGCCCTTTATACTAACATCCCCCAGCAATCTGCCTTGGTATGCATGGAGAGAATTTTGAACCAGAGACCGGCACCCCATAGAGTTTCAACTGAGTTCATCATTAATCTGCTCACTATAGCTATGACTAAAAACTTTTTTATGTTTCAAAACAAATACTACGTTCAGACAAGGGGCGTAGCCATGGGGGCAAGTTTTGCAACAAATCTGGCAATAATCTTCATGAGTGAATTTGAACATGAAATTTTCCTCAATCAAAACAACCTGTATCGGAACCACATTTCCTTGTGGGCCCGATATATTGATGACGTCCTCTTAATATGGGAGGGTAACAAGGAGGATTT
Organism: Lissotriton vulgaris; assembly: GCF_964263255.1. Classification (NCBI taxonomy): domain Eukaryota; kingdom Metazoa; phylum Chordata; class Amphibia; order Caudata; family Salamandridae; genus Lissotriton; species Lissotriton vulgaris. Next base: position 1,647,771,360 of record NC_141685.1, read on the forward strand.
GTCATTGTTCCATGGATGGCTTAATGATCGCTCAGATGATATTCAGTTCACACTAGATTCTGACAATGTGTCCATCAATTTTCTCGACATCCAAATTAAGGCAGAAGCGGGCACTCTATATACGAGTCTGTACAGAAAGACCGGTGAAAGGAATACACTCCTAAGATACACGAGTCATCATCCCCGCAACCTCAGAGATAATTTGCCATTTGGCCAATTTCTGAGGTTGCGAAGGAATTGAACGAAAAAGGAGGTTTACTTTGAAGAATCTTCTTTGTTGGTTGGCAGATTGATTGAACGGGGTTACCCACTACGACTCCTGAAAAAAAGCACGTAAACGTGCGTGGCATAATCATCGGGAACACCTATTAAACGGACAACCAAAAGAAAAAAGTGCAGAACGCCTAGTGTGTGTGACAACATTTAACACTAAGAGCAGTGTGATAAAGAAGATGATAAATCGTCACTGGCACCTGGTCAAAGAGGAATTAGGGGGAATGCCCTCTCCGCTACATGCATTCAGGAAAGGTAAACATTTCAGAGATCATCTGGTAAAATCCCTTCTGCTCTCCCCACAACAAGTTAGTCAAACTACTCTGTGGGGTCTTCCCCCTCTGTCAGAACACACAAAATGTGGTGGATGCAAAGCTTGTCCACTTACCTTGTAGTGTACAACTTTCACACACAACGATCAGACTTACACACTCAAGGACCATAGTAATTGCAATACCACGGGGTGATCTATGTCGTCAGGTGCCCCTATGGCTTTCTATATGTGGGCCAAACTATTCAAAAAATCAAATGCCGCATTTTCCAACATGCTAGTAGAATACGTTGTAAAACACCGGGGGCACCCTTAGTGGACCATTTCACTAGATTTGAACATGACCCTAATAGTTTACAATGGTGGGTCATTGAAAAAGTGGGAGCTAACCCTAGAGGAGGAGATTTGAGTACCATTCTGAATAAAAGAGAGTGCAGAGGGATACACTCTTTGGATACTGTACAGACAGGATTGAATGAAATGGAGGAGATCAATAGACAGGTGTCCCTTTTGATTGTATAATCACCAGTAGATTGTCTTTTGCATATCACTGTTTTAGATGTACTTTATTGAACGCAGATCTGATATTGTAATTATTTTTGTATTAATTTTGTTTTAATACACTGTATTTCTGTATTCATGTTATGCACAAAAATAATGTTCTGTTTTATGTAAATCTTTCCCCTTGTTGGGAAGAATTGTGTGTCACAATATCTACATCTGAATGGAGGAGTTTAGTATGCCTTACAATACATCACTGTGCCCGCAATATACTATTACATCCACTATGTCCAACTTGGTCTATTAATGATATTCGTGAACTGGTAATAGCTGGACAACTCACTGTTTACAAATGGCGGCTCATCAGACAATCTTTAATTTCCAATTTTTTAATTAGTATATTCTATCTATTTCTGCAGCAGAGAATCACGTATCCATATTCATTTATTGGTTAATACGTTGAGCTGGCAATCAAGAGTGCTAATTTTGACCTTGTAATAGCCGTTAAATTTACCGTTCCAAGATGGCAGAGTGCTAGACACTTTCACATCGTCAAATGAAGATAATGATAATATTTAATCCACCCTTTCAGCAGAGAGTTACAATTATACACAGCGGTAGGAGAATATTTTAATTCAAGCCCCCCCACCCTCCTCCTACGATCATTGTCGTATTTCACTCAGTACATCATACGGCAGTCCCCTTTTTATGTCTGGCTATACAAACACAGGCTTCCGCATTATGGATTGCCGCGGACTTGCCTGAGACGCGAGACACTAGACACCTATTGAATCCCTGACATGCTGCACGAGTTAGGTAAGCGCCATGACCCGCCTTCCCCCTTGATTAAAGTTGGGAACTTTCGCTTGTACATAGTACTTATACCAAGTTCTGTTTTCCTTATATAGCGGTCCAAATTTAAAAAGGACCTCTGTGGCATGGTGCTCATCAGCAGTAGTAGGCTGAAGGGACAAGCATGATTTAATCATCCCTCGCTACTGATCAAAACAGGTACAACTACCATGACTTTCCTGTTCCTTTCATGACCAATTTTTAGTGAATCAGTTTATTTCAATATGTCTATTCCTTTTGTAGGGATTTACGGCATATTAGAACAATCCCAGAGTGATTCCTCCTGGTGGGCGACACCATGTAAGAGATAAGGTAACTCTTTCACCTCCCCTATTCAGGTCACAAGTGTTTTTTTATTAGTTTCAGGTCCTCAAAAACTGTATTGTTTTTTAGGAGGACACTTCATTAGTTGACCAAGATTAAGAAAAATATACTAGAATCACCACCGCCGTCAGGGTAAGTTACCGGCCCTCGGTCCCCCTTTTTTACTTAGTACACTATCGTTTTATCAGCAACAGCTTTCTCAGACAAATTTTCTTGTCTTATAGGGTCATCTACTAATTTAAGGTTGCCCGTTTTAGTCCTGATGACGATTCGCACGGCCCAGGCTTAACTCACCGTGAGGCCCTAAGTCGAGTCGAAACGTTGACGCCTACTTGATTTTTGACCTGGACCTATATACTCTAACTTCTTTGTGCATTATAATTACCAGATATATAGGTTTCTAAATGAACTAAAATTATGGATGAATTGATTTATGGCCAGGTCCCATAATATGGTTGATTGCTGATCCTTTTGTGTAAAATAAAAAACAGTGTTCCTTTTTATGTCACAAATCTTTGCTATTCTTTCCTTTTCTTTATCACTGAACACCATCTGACTCACATCTTTCTATTTTGCTTCCCCCCTTAGGGGCAACCAATATGACCTATATGTACTGTAAGTTTTTTTAAATTTTCCAATAGTGGTAAAAAATGAATAAATCACCACTGATTATATGTTTTGCTGTTGCGTTTTGTTAGTTTGTTGCATTTCTTGATAAGAGTACATTATAATACTAAAAAAACTGAATTATGAAGTGTTGACTAACTGTGACATTGTGAAGTAATAGTCTTTGGACCATTGTTTTGTAATACCGTAAAGGGGTTTTAGGCACGCGTGCGACTGCAAAAAACATGTGGTACATGTACCAACCCTATTTAGTGAGTCGCTAATCTATTAGCCGCTCACAAAATAGGATTAGCGACTCGCTATTAGAAAGAGCCGTTCCAAGGGCACCCCTTCCTAATAGCGGCTCTAAAACCAATGTCTGAATGTTTTGCGACCGCAACCCACAAAAAGGGCTCATATGAGTACTGTTTACATTGCACATTCTCTGCTGTGCTATGAGGTTTAGTCTGCACACGAAGCCATTCTGATCCTGCTCAGTGGGTTCAGGCGCATGCAGCTGCTGCTGCTGGACAATGTCCCATCTCATACTAAACTGCCCCGTACAGGCATATGCTTGCAATGGGCAGTAGGGTGCAGTGGCATGCGGGTGCTCCACGCCTGGTAAATGCGCATACCGGTGCCAGGGGGGACACGTGTTTATTGGTGCTGTGTAGCAAGTTATGACTTTACATTTTGACTGCACCAGACGGTGGTACCACCTACACGGATCAGGAGCATCCAGGCACCAGACTTCATGGTGCAAGAGCATAATGGTGCTGTGTGGTACAGGTATATATACGTACTGGGGCAGGGGGGCACTTAGCACAATGTGTGCTCACACCCAGAGGGCTCCCAGGCAATTGAGCATGAATGATTTTCACACTGAGAGTGGTGTTGCATTTTTTGTACTACTTTTGAAGATCTGGTCTGCACCTGAAGCAAACCCTTCATTAGTAAGAACTAGGATCCAGAAGACCGAGTCACAGTTCTGCAGTCTTTAGAGACTACCCAGAATTTTGACATGTGTTCATTTGGGGAAGAATGGCTTAAAGTGCAATGAGAACATGAGCATATACCCAAATCTCGATTGAAACTAGTAGAAAGGTTTTTTTTTAAATATAAAGGATGAATTTAAAGAAACACTATTGTGAAAAGGAAACAAAAACAGTTTAAAGATTTTGAAGGTCATTGAAATGAAAAATAAAACTTTTTAGTAGAAGGAATGAGTATCAGAGATCTGTAAGTATCAACATTAAAATGGACGTTTGCTCTGCATGACTGCATGCCCCCCTCCTCACATATTGATATATGTGATGAACTAAGGGCTTGATTTAGAGTTTGGCAGGTGGGTTACTCCATCACAATCATGACAGACACCCCGTCCTCCATATTACAAGTGCAATGCAATAGCCTTGCAATATGGCAGATGGGATATCCGTCACATGTGTGATGGAGTAACCCATTTGCCAAGCTCTTAATCTGGCACTAACTCTCTTCCAACTCTGTTTTCTTTTATCTCTGATGAGACCAATGATGTGGCAACATGAAGTCTTTATTTTGTTGTTGTGTTTTCTTAGAAAGAAATACATTTGATGCAGCAACACTTCTCATTTTTCAGTGACTTTTTTTTATATTTTATCAATGTTAAAAATGTATAATCAGAAAGACGGCAGAAAGTTTGCCATCAGTTTTCTATGGGGGATGTGGCTGCGTTTGAACAGGTTGTCTTCTAGGATTTCTTTTTTTATTTCTCGCTTGCATATGGTTAATGATGAGAGAGGCTACTTGGCTAAGCCACTGCATCTCCTTTGAGAATTATTTCTAACAGTGAGACATGTATCTGCAATGCAGTGTGTCCTCCATGAGAGTTTCGGATAGAGACAGTTTTGTTGACCCAGAGCGTCTTCCTCAAAATAAAGGGAAGTAGGAAGATACGACTGTGCAAACCCGCCACGGCTTCCCTATAATCGATCTTGAATGTCTGACAAAATATCGAAAACAAAAATATCGATATACAAAAATATCGGAACAAAAATATCGAAGTCAAAAATATAGGAATCTTATCCCTAACAAGGTAAGTACAAAAATATCGAAAATAAAATATAGAATGACAAAAATATCGTTTTTTGTAAAATATCGTTTTTTAAAATATAATAAAAATGTAATATTAACAAAATAATACTTATAAATGTAATAAACATATTTAAAAATGTACTATAATATTTAAAATTAATACATAATGTAATACAAATTAATGTTAATAAATATATAATACATAATATATTTTTCATTAATAATAACTCTAAATTAATTATTGTCATAACTTAAAAACAAATAAAAATGTAATAAATTACTAATCCATTTATTTACATAAAATATTCACATAAATAACAATTAATAACAACATAATACTAATAAAAAAGCTAAATACATTTTAGATAGCGTATGAGTAAAAATTACTAGTCCCACTCCAGAGAGTGCGACAGTAGAGAAAGTGTTGGATAGCGTAGGGGTAACTATTACTATTCCTACTCCAGAGAGTGCAACAGTAGGGAAAGTTTTGGATAGCGTAGGGGTAAAAATTACTATTCCCAATCCAGAGAGTGCAACAGTAGGGAAAGTGTTGGATAGCGTCAGGGTAACAATTACTATTCCAAATCCAGAGAGTGCAACAGTAGGGAAAGTGTTGTATAGCGTAGGATTAAAAATTACTATTCCAACTCCAGAAAGTGCAACAGTAGGGAAAGTGTTGGATAGCGTCAGGGTAACAATTACTATTCCAACTCCAGGGAGTGCAACAGTAGGGAAAGTGTTGGATAGCGTAGGATTAAAAATTACTATTCCACCTCCAGAGAGTGCAACAGTAGGGAAAGTGTTGGATAGCGTAGGTTTAAAAATTACTATTCCAACTCCAGAGAGTTCAACAGTAGGGAAAGTGTTGGATAGCGTAGGGGTAACAATTACTATTCCAACTCCAGAGAGTGCAACAGTAGGGAAAGTGTTGGATAGCGTAGGGGTAAAAATTACTATTTCCAATCCAGAGAATGCAACAGTAGGGAAAGTGTTGGATAGCGTAGGGGTAACAATTACTATTCCAACTCCAGAGAGTGCAACAGTAGGGAAAGTGTTGGATAGGGTAGGATTAAAAATTACTATTCTAACTCCAGAGAGTGCAACAGTAGGGAAAGTGTTGGATAGCGTAGGGGTAACAATTACTATTCCAATTCCAGAGAGTGCAACATTAGGGAAAGTGTTGGATAGCGTAGGGGTAACAAATACTATTCCCACTCCAGAGAGTGCAACAGTAGGGAAAGTGTTGGATAGCATAGGGGTAACAATTACTATTCCAACTCCAGAGAGTGCAACAGTAGGGAAAGTGTTGGATAGCATAGGGGTAAAAATTACTATTCCCACTCCAGAGAGTGCAAGAATAGGGAAAGTGTTGGATAGCGTAGGGGTAACAATTACTATTCCAACTCCAGGGAGTGCAACAGTAGGGAAAGTGTTGGATAGCGTAGGGGTTTAAATTACATACCTATAAATTACATCTATCAATTAATTAATTATTTAAAATTAATAACCAATTAATTAAATTTATTTACCAATTAATAAAAATAAATGTATGCTTCCTACTAATTAATAATTAATTCTACATAATGAAATTACTTCCCACCCTATTCCCCTATAAACCCATAACCCGCTACAGAACCTATTTATCAATTAATTAAAAATAATTACCAAAATAATTAAATATAATTACCAATTATTTTTAATTAATGTATGATTCCTACTAATTAATAATTGTTTAAACATTATTACATTACTTCCAACCCTATTCCCCTATAAACCCATAACCCGCTACAGAATATAATTATCAATTAATCAATTAATTAAAATATTTACAAATAATTCTCAATTAATTAATAAATAATTCCAACTAATTAATAATTAATTTAACATAATTAAATTACTTCCCACCCTATTCCCCTATAAACACATAACCCGCTACAGAACATATTTATCAATTAATCAATTAATTAAAATTAATTAAAAATTAATTCTCAATTAATTAATTAATGATTCCTACTAATTAATAATTAATTTAACATAATTAAATTACTTCCCACCCTATTCCCCTATAAACCCATAACCCGCTACAGAACATATTTATCAATTAATCAATTAATTAAAATTAATTAAAAATTAATTCTCAATTATTTAATTAATAATTCCTACTAATTAATAATTAATTTAACATAATTAAATTACTTCCCACCCTATTCCCCTATAAACCCACAACCCGCTACAGTACTAAAAGATAATATTTAATTAAATTACATTAAAAATAAATAATAAAACATAATAAATACAATATAATATACACAAAATTTATTTAAAAATCGATATTAGTAACATCAAAATTATTTATTTCGATATTATTGACATCGATATTTAAAACTTCGAAATTACTAATATCATACTAATATCGATATTAAGACTGTCGATATTACTTACCTTCTATATTATGTCCCATCGATATTTAAACTTCGATATAATTGTATATCGAAATTTAAAACTCGATATTTTGTCTGTGTACCATCGATCTTATCTAAATCCTGCCTTTTTTAAATGAGCGCTTTTTAAACATATAAGACACTTGAAATCAGAGCACCTACTTGAATTTGGCAAGTGGTGTAGCAGTGCGGGCCCTTCACAACACCGGACCCCCATACCTGAACAGTCGACTCTCTTTCCATGCACCCAAAAGACACCTGCGATCAGCCAAGCTCTCTCTGGGCACTGTCGCTCATGTCAACAAGACTAGAACGGGCGGAAAGTCCTTCGCCTTCCTAGCAGCAAAATCCTTGAACACCCTACCCATCCACCTACGACAATCTTGAATCTTCCAGTTCAGGAAGAAATTCAATACCTGGCTCATCGGATGACCTCAGCACACTACGGAGCTGCCTTCTCAGCGCCTTGAGACCCTCACAGGTGTGTAGTTGCGCTTTCTCAACCCCTGATTGAATGCTTGATTGAAACTGTTTGTCTCATTAAAGTGAAACATGTTACTTTATTTCACTTTATTTCAATTCCCTTTTAAATTTCCTGGTTTTGGTATTCATTAAACTTATTTGGGACTTCTACTCCAGGCATTCCCTGGTGTGAACAAAGGGATGTATTAAAACCACACATTTGCATGTGATTTTGTGAGTTAGATTTGGTTTGGATAAAGCAGAGGGAATTATGGAGACTCCTCAATTGAGGTGTTTGTGTAAATTGGATGAAGAAGGAAGGAAGGTGGTTGTAAGGAAACACTCGTGGAGGAGGACAGAGATGTGGTGATTGTTAGTCAAGAAGAAGCCATCAGGAATCCATATCCTTCCCGACATGATCTACAGGATAAGATAAATAAAGCAGTGGTGATTGCCTTAAAAACATCAGGAACCTCCAAGTAGGCAGTCAGATTGGGTGTTGCAGTGGATTATAATGATGATGATGCTGAACAGAGAGGACATTATATACAGAGTTCTGACTTCAATTAACTACTTACCAAATTAGACAAAGCCACATTTTTCCAGAACCTTCCACAAATGACGGAGATGTTGTTTTTGTACAATGTCTGCGAAAAGAACCTGATTGCTTGACAGTAAGAGCTGCTATTTGAAAGGTTCTGAGTAAAGAGGTAAAAGGCATTGAACAGCCACTTTTTGCTCGATTTCTAGCTAGAAGATATCAGTTGAAAACTTTTCAGGAAGAGCTTTCTTCTTCAGTAGAAGTGCACCCTCTCATGGCAGGATTAGCATCACATGGTTCCATAATGTCTGAGGTTGCTTCTCAGGCAGTAATGGTGGTTAAAAAACTGGATGAGTAGTGAAAAAGACTTGAAGCAGCTTTTCAAAAGAGCCTCTGCTTAAGCCCAGTCTCAGTTAGGACATTTTCAAGACCTAGCAGATGAAATACCAGATGGTAGATGGTACTGAAACATTTTTGGCAATGGATCAACAGTGGTCAAGTTCCTTGTAGACATGTAATTTAATCATTTCTTTTTTACGTAGTTCAGCTTATACCTCATACTCTTCTATATCTGCAAGAAGAAATATATGCATGCAATAATGGAAGGAGGATGCAGCTCAAAAGGTTATGTTAAATCAGTTTCCTTTTACTCGAGTTAAATTGTTTGGGGCACAGCTTGTGGATTTAGCTAAAAGATCGGAGACAGGTGATAGGAAGCTGATGACTCTAGCATGTCCATCTAGTAGAGATTGTTGGTTTCATAACATAAGAAACTTTGGAACACAAAGAGCATTTAGAGGATCGTTTCAGTCCTTTAGAGGAAGGGAGCCTGGCCAGGATGCTCCTTCCTCCGAAAAATCCAAATCTTCTGAGCCTGCTGTTCATTCAGAGCCAGTAGAGAGTCAGCTTCTTCTCTTTTTCAACAAATAGAAATACATCTCAAAAGTTTGGATACTTGGCATAATCAAAGAGGGCTGTAAAATAGATTTTCCAAAAATATCAGCTGATTTTTCTCATTAACTCCTGTGCCCCAGAATCATCATAAAGGAAATCAATTCCAAAGGCAAGCCAGGACTTCTTGAAGAATGAGGCCACAATTGCAGTTCCTCCGGAGGAATGTATAAAGGGAGGTTACTCCATAATGTTTGTAGTAAAAAAAGACTTTAGAAGAATGCAACCTGATCCTGGTCCAGAAGCTGAACACCCTTCTCGAGCACAAGCCTTTCAAGATGGTAACTCTTCAAATAATTCTTTCTTTGATATGTCAGCGGTACTTTCTTCCCTCTTTGGATCTACTAGATGCAGATCTAGATATTAATATCCACAGACACTTTCAGAAATTTGTAGACGTTTGTGTCTGGGGGAAGGCATTTTCAATTTAGGATTCTACTGTTTGGGCTTTCTTTAGCCCCTATGGTTCTTAGTGAGGTCTTGGCCCCTTTGGTTGGAAGATTGCATGATTAGGGTATACATGTATTCCAGTACCTTGATTATCTTCTGATTAGTGTTCTCTTGGCAGTATAGATGAGGAAATGAACGGAGTCTAATCTCCTGTCTCTGGAAGCAATCTAACTTCAGGCGAGGGAGAATAACCTTGCAGGGCCAATGGAGCAGGATGTTTCCACCATCAACATCTATAAGTCTCAGTCCTATACTATTACATTAGATCTTTGAGAAGTTTGGTCTTCCTTGGATAAAAGGTTTGCCAGAAATCAGAATATATTGCTCCCCAGAATCTTCTCTCTTATCCCATTACAGAAAGTTTGGGCTTGGGATATTCTCTGGCTAAATGTTCTGATTCATGTTTTTCCTCCAATCGTCTTACTTACTAGGGTGTTGAGGATAGCCATACAGCAAAAGGCTTATGTTATATTGGTAGCCCCTTACTGGCCTAAGGGATCCACGTTTCTGGCAATCTCCAGTTTGGCAGTGCCAGTGAAAGAGGTTTTGAACAATGAAGTGGAGCAAAGGGGTTAAGTACTTTCTCTCGGCCCCCTAGACTAATTCTAGATTTATTAAGAGATGGTTTGCCTGGTAAAAAGTGTAATACAATATTTTTGTAACAGTAAATCTATTATCCATTCTACCATATCTTGCTGCGATTTACCAATGGCTCAAAGCTCCACAGAGTTCTACTTTGGAAACATTGGAATAAATGTCTCTAACATTTTTGTCTATAAAAGTTTTTTTTTCTATTCACATTTAAGTCCGGAAGGTACTTGGGAAAAATTAAGCCTTTTTTGGCTGATGAGCTAGACGGTACATTTTTCCTGGATAAGGTAGTGTTAAAAACTGTACCAGCCTTTCTACCCAATGTAGCATCTTAATTTAATTTAGGTGAAGATGTTGTTTTGCTATTTTTTTCGTTCTCCCCCTTATTGTGAAGAATAGTTATTGCATTTATTGGATGATCGTGGAACAGTCTCACACATCAGTTCAGGGTGTGTAAAAAAGAGAAGAATCCCCAGCATTCACAGCATACAGCAGAGCATCTCTTAAAGATGTATGAAATGCTGCTACATTGGCTTTCAGAAAACTTTTGCATCTTACTACAGATCGCAGTTGTGTGTTTGGGGGGATGGTCTAAATCTACTGCTTGCTTTTGGTTCAAAAGGTTATTTCTGAAGTTTTGGATTAAAAACTTACTGATTACAATGCCGTGGGCTAAAGAACGGTGATGGATTAAACCCAGATCTGTTGACTGGGTGTGAGTGTTTGATTGGTTCAGATGCTCCGTCCATCACCACCCCCTTTTGTACCGCTTTGTTGGCCATAAGTTGGCAGGGTATGCTCAGACGTGAGTCCCTTGCTCACTTTGCCACTGGATTCAAGGAAGCATGGCTGAAGACAGCTGTAATTCCAGAAACCGGTCCTAGGAAGCTTGTTTTCGGTCCAGGGAAGGCATGGCTTGGCAATTCGGGCTGGACTGTTCCCATGAGGCACAGGGTCGGACTGATTTGCATATGGCCATGTCTGAACTGGGGTGGCAGAGTGGGCTAAAGAACGGTGATGGATTAAACTCAGATCTGTTGACTGGGTGTGAGTGTTTGATTGGTTTAGATGCTCCGTCCATCACCACCCCTTCTGTACCGCTTTGTTCGCCATAAGTTGGCTGGGTATGCTCAGACATGAGTCCCTTGCTCACTTTGCTACTGGATTCAAGCAAGCCTGGCTGAAGATGGCTGTAATGCCAGACACCGGTCCTAGGAAGCTTGTTTTCGGTCCAGGGAAGGCATGGCTTGGCAATTCGGGCTGGACTGTTCCCATGAGGCACAGGGTCGGACTGATTTGCATATGGCCATGTCTGAACTGGGGTGGCAGAGTGGGCTAAAGAACGGTGATGGATTAAACTCAGATCTGTTGACTGGGTGTGAGTGTTTGATTGGTTTAGATGCTCCGTCCATCACCACCCCTTCTGTACCGCTTTGTTCGCCATAAGTTGGCTGGGTATGCTCAGACATGAGTCCCTTGCTCACTTTGCTACTGGATTCAAGCAAGCCTGGCTGAAGATGGCTGTAATGCCAGACACCAGTCCTAGGAAGCTTGTTTCCGGTCCAGGGAAGGCATGGCTTGGCAGTTCGGGCTGGACTGTTCCCATGAGGCACAGGGTCAGACTGATTTGCATATGGCCATGTCTGAACTGGGGTGGCAGAGTGGGCTAAAGAGCGGTGATGGATTAAACCCAGATATGTTGACTGGGTGTGAGTGTTTGATTGGTTCAGATGCTCAGTCCATCACCACTGCTTTTTGTACCGCTTTGTTTGCCATAATTTGGCAGGGTATGCTCAGACATGAGTCCCTTGCTCACTTTGCCACTGGATTCAAGCAAGCCTGGCTGAAGACGGCTGTAATACCATAAACTGGTCATAGGTAGCTTGTTTCCGATCCAGGGAAGGGATGGCTTGGCAGTTCGGGCTGGACTGTTCCCATGAGGCACAGGGTCAGACTGATTTGCATATGGCCATGTCTGAACTGGGGTGGCAGAGTGGGCTAAAGAACAGTGATGGATTAAATCCAGATCTGTTGACTGAGTGTGAGTGCTTTATTGATTCAGATGCTCCGTCCATCACCACCCCCTTTTGTACCACTTTGTTTACCTTAAGTTGGCAGGTTATGCTCAGACGTGAGTTCTTTGCTCACTTTGCCACTGGATTCAAGCAAGCATGGCTGAAGACGGCAGTAATGCCAGACCCCGGTCCTAGGAAGCTTGTTTCCGGTCCAGGGAAGGCATGGTTTGGCAGTTCGGGCTGGATTGTTCCCATGAGGCACAGGGTCAGACTGATTTGCTTATGGCCATTTCTGAACTGGGGTGGCAGAGTGGGCTAAAGAGCGATGATGGATTTAACCCAGATCTGTTGACTGGGTGTGAGTGTTTGATTGGTTCAGATGCTCCGTCCATCACCAGCCCCTTTTGTACCGCTTTGTTCACCGTAAGTTGGCAGGGTATGCTCAGACGTGAGTCCCTTGCTCACTTTGCCACTGTATTCAAGCAAGCCTAGCTGAAGACGGCTGTAATGCCAGAAACCGGTCCTAGGAAGCTTGTTTCCGGTCCAGGGAAGGCATGGCTTGGCAGTTTGGGCTGGACTGTTCCCATGAGGCACAGGGTCAGACTGATTTGCATATGGTCATGTCTGAACTGGGGTGGCAGAGTGTGCTAAAGAACGGTGATGGATTAAACCCAGATCTGTTGACTGGGTGTGAGTGTTTGATTGTTCAGATGCTCCGTCTATCACCACCCCCTTTTGTACCACTTTGTTCGCCATAAGTTGGCAGGGTATGCTCGGATGTGAGTCCCTTGTTCACTTTGCCACTGGATTCAAGCAAGCCAGGCTGAAGACGGCTGTAGTGCCAGAAACCGGTCCTAGGAAGCCTGTTTCCGGTCCAGGGAAGGCATGGCTTGGCAGTTTGGGATGGACTGTTCCCATGAGGCACAGGGTCAGACTGATTTGTATATGGCCATGTCTGAACTGGGGTGGCAGAGTGGGCTAAAGAACGGTGATGGATTAAACCCAGATCTGTTGACTGGGTGTGAGTGTTTGATTGGTTCAGATCCTCCGTCCATTACCACCCCCTTTTGTACCGCTTTGTTCGCCATAAGTTGGCAGGATATGCTCAGACGTGAGTCCCTTGCTCACTTTGCCACTGGATTCAAGCAAGCTTGGCTGAAGATGGCTGTAATGCCAGAACCCGGTCCTAGGAAGCCTGTTTCTGGTCCAGGGAAGGCATGGCTTGGCAGTTCGGGCTGGACTAATCCCATGAGGCACAGGGTCAGGCTGATTTGCTTATGGCCATGTCTGAACTGGGGTGGACGAGTGGGCTAAAGAACGGTTATGGATTCAACTAAGATCTGTTGACTAGGTGTGAGTGTTTGATTGGTTCAGATGCTCCGTCCATCACTACCCCCTTTTGTACCGATCAGTGCTAGCTAGCCACCCAGGATTGATTTCACTTAATTATTCATTTTTACACTTTTCTTTCACAATTGCAGGTTCTTATTAATTCCTGCTTTCTCCTTTTGTCACTGTTTTCCTTCCTTTCTCTTCCTTAGCCTTTCTCCCTTTTCTCTCTTACTGTGGCTCAAAGTCTGATGATGAAAAATAAGCCCTGGTTCCCAAAAATCAATGACAGTGCCCACCTCTTGCAGCCACCAGCACAACTTAAGCACTGGCCCTTACTGGTATTTGAAGAAATGTATTTAAAAGAATCCCATTTCAGTGAGGTGTACTTCTCAATCATGATCTTTTTCATATTATCATCTCCTTTATGCATTTGGGTCAAAAAAATGGAAAGCCAAATATTTCTGGAAACAATAATGTAAATGTACATCTAAGTTAGCAATACACTATATTTTATATACCTACCCATTATTGCAACTAATGCCATGCATCGGCTCATGCGGGGGAAAAGGCAATGCTGCCCTTCTTTATCCCTCAAATCTCTTACACAGACTCTGTTGGACTTGGCCCTTTTTGCCGGGCCATCCCCAAGTTTTTTTGCCTTCACCTCCTGTTTTCTGAACCCTTTTTTGTTGGCTTTTAGAACTCTGCACACTTTACCACAGCTATTAAGTGATAAAATGCTTGTGCTCTCTCCGTTAAACATGGTGAAAATGGCTTGCACCCTATTGCCACATTCGAGTTACTTATAAGTCCCTACTAAAGTGTCAGTACATTGCAGACATGGCAGCCTGTGTGCAGTCTAACTGCAATTTCAAACTGGCAAATTAAATCTTTTGCTGGGTCTAAACCTTTCTTCTGAATACATATGTCACCTCTAAAGTAGGCTCTAATCAGACCAGGGAGCAGGGTGCAGTGTATTTAAAAAGTCAAACAGCTACTTTTACATGTACTAGTAGTGAAAATAATTTACATCGTTTTTCACTACTCAAGGCCTGCCTTTCCCAAGGGATATCATTGGAATAGCGTATTCCATTTAATAAGTGATAACTTTCAATTGGGGGCAGGTGGGAATGTGGGTTTTTTTGGTCTAAAGAATTGTAATTTGAAGCCCTTTTTAATGGTAAAGTCAGATTATAGGGCAATTCTTGAAATGCCACTTTTTGATTTTCTTGTCCCAACCATTTGGTGTCTGCTGCCTTAATCCTGGGTCATATGACTAGGTAAAGCTGTCAGTTTGTCTTTGTGTATTGTTACCAGTCAGTGACACAAAGGAGGATAGGTGTTGGCATGATGGGCCATATCTGATTTGATTTGGGGAGGAAGCTGTCACCTACCACATCTGCACACTAGAAAAGCTCTGGCTGAGCACACTCACACAGGGTTTGATACTAGTCTTTTGGGACCCCAGACAAGCTGGGTCCAGGACAGGGAGGCCGGAAATTCCAGACACCTCTGGGGGTGGAAACATCTACAATCTTATCATACTTTAAAGTGGGCACTAGGTATAAATGATGGACCCTTCAGCCCAACTCTTCAGTACCTCTAGAAGACTCAGAAGGACTGCTGTGCTGCTACAAGAAGGGCTGCTACTCTGCTGTCCTACTACACTACTGCTTTGTTGTCCTGATGCCTGAGTAAAAAGGTCTGGGCGTGCATCTTGAACCCAGGACCACCAGAGTGACTCTAAGGGCTACTTGGCTGGTCTCCTGATCGGAGCCTCAGGGACAGAAAAGGCTTCAAACACCTTGAAGCCTGCACCTAGACTCTGCTTACTATAGTCCTGACTCCCCAAGTTGTGCCACCCCAGTCCCGGACCCTAGGGAGTGGGCCTGAATGTCCTTTGCCACCACTGCTGTGGTTTCTGTTGGACCCAAAATGAAGACCCTCAAAGCCTTGCTGCAGAGCTGCCTGCTACATCAGAACCGATGCAAAGCCCAGCCAAGCTTGACTGCACAGCCTACTGGAACCAACACAAAGTGAACAAAAGCCCTGCAAACCCTCACTGCACAGCTTCAACGGAACCAATGCCAGACAGACCATGCACCAGGCTGTATGGTACTTTTTCATCAAGCCTAACTTTGTCCCTATATCCTGCCATGTTCCATCGTTGTTGTCCTGAACTTTTGACTTTGTCCCGGTCAGGCGCGACCAGATAGCCACTGTTGGTACTTTGTGCTTTTATCCACAGTTTTCACTTAAACATTCAAAATTGCATATCTCTGGTTCTACTAATTGCATTTTGGTCATATTGTTCTCAAATAATTTGATACATTTTATTCTATTTGTCTTATTTGGTGTGAGATTTTTTCTTTGTGTTGTGTTTTCACTTTTACTGTTTGAAGTGTTGCATAAATACTTTACAATTTGCCTCGAAGTTAAGCCTGGCTGCTTTGTGCCAAGCTACCAGATGGTTGAGCGCAGGATATTTTGGGGCTTGCTTGTGACTTCACTTTGACAGAAGTTGTGGTTGTTGCTTGAGCAGGATTTCACCCCCCTTAATCAGTAACCAAATTTCCAGCAGAGTAATTCAAGGAATAGAAACAAGCTACCACTGGTCTCTATGCAGACTTTTCTTCCAGAGCTACTATTCAATAAGCTTGCATGGGGAGTTTTTTGCACTCTGCATTACGTGGAGCTAGCGGAGTTCCCAAAAACTACGCTCCGCATAGCGGAATATTTTTCCTCGCTCAAGTTCATCAACATCAATTTGATGAGCGCGAGTGAGGAAAATCCACCTCCCGGCGAGATTTTTCCTCATTCGGGCTCGTCAATGTCAAGTTGAAATTGATGAGAGCCAGCGAGGGAAATCAACCTCCTGGCGAGATTTCTCAACGTGGGCGGTCAGATTTCTCAATGCAAGTGGCTGTGTATGCTCGTGACTACTCATGTTGGGAAACCATTCGAGCGGCAGAAAGGAAGCAATGCCCGCTTGCACTGTGCATGGTAGCTTTCTTGATAAATTCACAGTGTGGACAAACTCCTGCTTCTGAAAATTACAGCAAACAGCCTTTTTCCAACACACTCTGCCGCTTGTGGAACTCCGTGTAGCGCGGCGTGTTGCACTTCGCAGAGTTCGGTGGATCTCTGCGAACTACGTCCAGGCTTACTATTCAATGTGATATCCAGAATGGCAATGTCTGTCACTGTTAAGCAAGCGTTTGCCTCCTCCACTCCCTGAGCTGCCAGGAATGCAGCAGCCAGCTCAGTGGAAAATCCTACAAAGAGGGCATTTTATCCTCAACTGGGTAAAATGTTTTTTATAGGAGCTTAATGCAGTATACATCCTGCTTATTAAGGTTTTTGCATTTCATCCTGAGGTGACTGGTTTGATTAGAAAAGGTCTTACGGCAACTATAAAACTAAATGTGTGCCACACCAACGTGTGCTCTATGAGAAACATTCCCCTCATTACTTTTAAAAGTGTAAGAAAAATACATTGAGTACGGGAATTTCATTTTTTTTTTTACATATGGTCATACCTTCCTTAAAAGTTTAACACACTAAAGCATATTTTGCGTAATATGCATAGTTTTTGTGAACATAAAAACATTTTATGGTATATAGTTCATATGAATTTATTAGTACTGTTTATTTAGAGCAATAAAAACGTCATAATACAGATATTGAGTCATATATAATCAGTAAATGTTGATTTGTTTGGCTAGCTCACAGTACCCCATCTAAATTCCTCCTAACTTTACAGAGTTATAGATGTTTTGGTAACCTGGAGCATGACTCTAAATTCCCAAGGAATTTGTGAAAACGGATCTAACCCTTTCTTTTGTCACTTTTGCATGCCCAAGGTGTGACATAGAAAAGATACAATTATGCATTTTCAAATGTTCATTGAAAAGCTAAAATCTTTACAAAAAAAACATGATCTGCGATTATCAGAAAGATTAGATAAATAATTGTTATACATATTATTAGAATGGTGAAAAAGACAAAAAATTAAACCATGTTAATTGTTCATCATGTTACTCAGATTACTCCTATACATCACTAATTTGTCTATGCTAAGGAGAGCATATCCCATAACATGGTACTGGACATCAGGAAACCATCCTCAGTACATTAACAAATGTACCCTCATCTAAGTGTGCAGCCTGCAGACTTCTCAGGCACAGATAACTTCCTTCTCAGGATGAAGGTCGGGGACAGCGGAACTTCATCTCAGTCAAAGCAGCTTTCCATGGTGACTCCAGCTGGAAGTGAACATCTCATAGACTTCAACATGGACGCTGTTTAAATAATAACATTTCAAGGTTATCACACTGTGCCGGAGGTGCAGAACGGCGTCTTTAATTAGTCTGGGGACAAATAGTCATCTCCTACAAGCAGACAACAGGACGACAATATCTTTCAAAAATTAAAGCATGCATGCTGCATTCTCGCATTAGGAGAAACATGTGCAAACCATCAATAGAAAATTATGCTAAGTTAAAACGAAGAACTACAATAGAGACTAAATATAAATTATACAACATCAAAATTCCACCCCACCCGGTCATAACTTAAAAATAATGTGAGCTATTGAATACATTTCCTAAAATAAATGTTATGGCTCATTTCAAATCATGACATCTTCCAAATAATGATAATTAGACATCTATTTTAATTGCTGGGATATTCCTAGATCAGTTATATAAAAATATGGTTTGCACATTATCATGAGGCCATAAGCAAAGCAGAGATAAATGTGGCATATTTAATAAAATGTCTTGAAATACATAAGAGACTACAGCGTTTATTGTATTTGCTCTCTCGTTGTCTACCCAAGGCATTGCTTCAGCATATTGAGGCAGGGAATTGTTTAACTTCAGACTTATTGAAATTCATAAAACGTGATCTTTCAAGAATTCATCATGCCTAAGAAACAGATCTTCCCATAAAACGAGATGAAATGGAGATAATAACGTTTCAATATAAGAAAAAAGAGCTAGCCGCAGACCTTATGCTGAGGCTGATGATACAGAAAATAAATGTCAGAATAGACCCGCTGTACTGGAAAAATGATACAAATTAGGGTTAATTCATTCCAGCCTTATTTGAAATTGCAAAACAAATAATGGCAATTGTCAGCATACTGTGTGTTTCCTGGCTGCCTGGTGACCACACTATTTTTGGAACTACGTTATTAATAAAAGATCTTTATGATAGGAAACGAAGTCACACTGTTTCATCAAAATGGGATTTTAAATATCACAATAAATGTGCTGCCTTCGCTGGACAGACATTTTAAAAGAGTGTCCAAAAAGCCTTCAACTTGTTAACAGAGACAGATTGTTTCTCACTGAAAACAGAATGATGAAGCTAAAGCAGAAACTTCAAATTGTCAAATACAGGCCTGATTCACAAAAGTAAACTTACTCTTTTGGGTAAGCTTAGTGTTTTTTTTTCTACTATATTCAAACTACGAGTTAATAGTAAGTTTACAACTGCAAAGACTACGCATTTGGGGCAGAGAACTCCACACATGAAAAGATAGGCGAGGCCTATAAAATCAAGTGAATGTTGGGTCAATTCATTATATCTAGGTCATATGATCTGTGTCTCTGTGCTTCACACCAACTAATTGGTACCTCCAATGAGTGAGATCAGCATGGTGTGCTCTGATAGATAATAAAACAATTTGAAGGAAAAGTTAAAGTTGCCTTTAACCTGAGTTCAGACAACTCACAAAATCCTGCAAACACTTTGGCTTCAGAGAGCAATATCCCTCCACCATGAAATATGAACCCAACCCATCTGCCTCACTTATCACAGCCTAAACAACAACCCACAATGCACCAGAAGACAGAAAACATGGATTTCACTTCATTGGGAACTAGCAAATTGAATAAGTGCCTAACCTTCTAGCCTCCTCCAAAGCCTTTCCTGACAACCCCACCCATCACCAATTGACAACGCTTGCATGTGTACCTCCTGCCTTAGTGAGCCTGTGAGTGAGTCTGACACCAGCGAAGATGCTCTGTGTGTGAGAAATGAAGATGTGCATTTGTTGCTGGCTTTGCTCTCTGAGTTGATGCTTCTGACACACACTCTTTTTTTTTAACAATGTTTGTATTGGTATTTACAATTCGATCTGCCCATTTGAACTGTTAATGAGTTTCCTGAGGCAGCATGGCTTATAATTTGCAGGTTTGGATGCATGGAGTTGTATGACGTAAAAACTGGTTGTTCACGAACACTGTGACAAGCAGTACATAAGGATGGAACAGACAACTGTTTTTCGTTGAGATTATTATAACTGTGCACTTACCTCTATACTGTGCAGCTGATGGTTGTCTAGAAACGGACGATGAGCATCACAGAGGATACCGTTAACTGAGAATTCTACAATGTGTAAAACATTTCTGAGGGGCAGATTTATGAGTTCTGCCGCATCTCTGCAAATCAGCAGGGATGCGCCAGAACTGATGCGTCACGCAATTCCTTCCTTGCGGCACCACAGATGCGCCGCATTTACAATGCGGCGCACCATGATGCAAGGAAGGGCAGATGCGCAACGCATCTTGTGGTGTACGGGCGGCGCATTGCTGGAGTAGCGTCGCAAGTGTGACGCAGCTCCTGCAATGTACAGATGCCACCAATACATAACGTGGTGCGTCACTCTTACGCCTGCTTCAAGCAGGTGTAAGGATTTGACCAAGCAGCGTCGTAAAACTGACTCAGCGTCAGTTTTACGGGGCTTTCCTACGAGGGAACACCCACCCTGCGACAGAACGGCCACATGAAACCTGACGCAGGTTTCATGTGGCGCAGGGCTTTACATGTGACGCATCTGCCTAGCTGCGTCACGTTGTAAATAGGTCACAGGGATGCGCCACGTTTCCGCGCCGTTGCATGACGCAACGGCGGCGTAAACGTGGCGCAAGTCCGACATAAATCTGCCCCCGAATGTTTTGATTTACAAGGAAAAGCATAGCCCGAGGGAAGCAGAAGCCATTTAACTCTTGAAACGTGTCTGCTGTTCTTTGTCCATCACAGATCCTTCTCAAGCTTTGGTCCAACTAATGGAGATTCAATTGTCTGTTTTCTTTAGATGAAATATTTTGTCTCACTTAAGATATTTGTATTACATTCCGTTAAAAAAACAGGTAAAAATACATTTAATTTCTATTATATCTTGAAGTTGTAATTCCTTCTTCAACCTTGCCCAAAAATAATCCTGTTTTGTGGACGTTATAACGGAAATATTACTTATAATTTGATTGTGTTGGTTCTTTTTGGAAAACGAAACCTAGGAGGGTTGAGTCTACGCAAGGTCACAGGTGAGCATCAGATGCCCACCGTGTAATTTTTTGCCAGAAACCCTAGTGAAGAACTCCTGCCCCGTGTCACACACAAAGCCCTTGCATCTAAAACATAATGCTCAAAGCTATCCTCTTGACCATCATTTTGAACATCTCCCTCATCAACATAATCCAACAATCCAACATCCAGATCCCCATTAAGTAGCTTGTAATGCTACCTGCACATCTCAGATCTGGGCAACCTTTGAAATATTCCACACGTTGCTGACGTTCATCTCCGCCATTTCCTTGCAGTCATTTGCTGCCTGATTATGCACAGCCTTAAAGTTATACTTGCTTGTATTTATAACTAAGATGGACATATCTGACCATTGAAGGTTTTTAAAGGTGGTGCACCTTTAGTCCTGTGCGTAATTACTACAAAACTGCCTCAAGGCACACACTCCATGTAAACTGCTAATTTTCTCATTAACAGTTAGAGGTTAAGCCTCCAAACAGGACAGGTTACCCCCTTCTAAAAAAAAACCTCTGCAGATGCAAATGACCTCAATAACTTCCATCCCATCACCAATCTCCCCTTTCTGTCAAAGATCACAGAAAAATGTGTTGCAAAACAACTCTCCCAACACATTATGGACAATAATCTCCTCGACATGTTCCAGTCGGGCTTTATTCATAACTGCAGCACTGAAACAACCCTGCTGCAAGTGCTCGATGATGCACTGTATATTCTCGATTCGGGGGAATCGCGCCTTCTGATTCTTCTTGACCTCTCTGCAGCTTTTGACACTGTTAATCACAACACCCTCCTTAACATTCTTCAACAGAGAATGGGCGTGGAAGACACAGTACTCAAATGGTTTGCCTCTTTCCTCTCGGACAGATCCCAAATGATCAAGATTGCGAACAGTCTCTCGTCTCCACTGGTGGTTGGTCAAGGCGTCCCTCAAGGTTCTATCCTTGCTCCCACTCTGTTCAATCTATATCTGGAACCATTAGGGAACCTTCTAAGCAAATCTGGATTCCTCCACCATCTCTATGTGGATGACACCCAAATCTACCTCAAGGTGTCTTCCCCTCATGATCTCTCACTACTCCATCCAGATCTTCAAAGCAGACCTCAAATCTCTTTTATTCCAAAGGCACTTTCAGAACTAATTCCCTCCTTCTCAGACCCCGCCAGGAAGTTCTTTCGTCATTGTTAATGTGTCACATATATTTATATTTTTGTTTGTACATCCTGTGCTTGCTGTGTTTGATATTGTGTTCCTTTTGCCTGCATTTTTTTGATTCTATGGCCTGCTATTTTTTGCCAGGAAGTTCTTTAGTAATTGTAAAGTTTTGTCATATTTATTCCTATTTTTGCTTGTACAGACTGTTCATACTGTGCTTGAGATTGTGCGCCTTTTGCCTGCGTCGCTTCGATTCTATGGCATGCTATGTTTGTTTGTTCCATTCCTGCAACAGTTCTCTCATGTAACGTAACTGATTCTATTGTACAGTGCTCTGACACCGTCTGGTAAAGTCTGCGCTTTATAAAAATGCATTAAATAAAAATAAAATAAGAAAATAAATATCTAAGATGGGCAGTAAAATTGGCTAAGCCATCTGCCAATCCAAGAAAGAAAATAGCTAATTTTTAACTTGGGGAATGACAATTTCACCAACTGCACGGCACAGCCAGGAAATGTAGCCTAATGGCTAGAGATGCTGACTTTAGATCTAGGGATCCAGATTTATTTGAATGATAGAGGCACACATGGCTAAACCACGCGTGACTCTACCACGAAGCTCAAACCACAAATGTGTCTTACCCAGGCATTTCTTTACCATGCAATTTCATGGTAAATGCATGAATGGTAAGGGGGTATGCCTGGGTAAGGTTTTCACATATATATTCCATTAAGGCCGAGTGTACCTGTCACACGTGTTGGTGATGTATTTCAAGGTGTTTACAGTCTGATTGTGTTCTCCACATCTACCCTCTGTCTTTGTTCCTCTCTCTTTGTAATTAAATGTTTTCGCCTCATACACAGCCAGGCATAGCTTTCTTGAAAATCGCCGCCCATCGGGATTTTTTGCCAGCACCAGAACTCTTGCAGGGAATGGCGTGTCAACAAAAGGGCAGAAAAGAAAAAAACACAGAGCTAGAGTCTGAAGCACGCTCCGGTAACAGCGCTGGCTAGGAAACAACACTTTTTATACACCCACATTTATTCTGGATTACTTAGTTAATATTTCTTGTAGAGTGCCACCAAGTATATATACAGATGTCGGGCAGGTCCCCGAGAAATACTGCGATAAGACTAATCTCAATATAAATTTTATATATATTTTTCAATATTTATTTCATTTCTATATATTGACCTTTTGTAGGGCCAAATAATTGCAGCTTACAAGGTGCTTTTGACTGAAATGTCAACATTGTAGGGGGACCAGATTTAATAAACCACAAATTGGGATGCCTCACAAACATAGAAGTAGGAGTACACATCTACCAAGTGGCACAAAATGACTTAAGACTGTGCTCACCAAGAAAGAATCATCCCTGCCCCCCCAAGCCCTAAAAACGACCCCGCCCTCCCCAAACTATCCCCCAATACCCAGCCCCACTTATCCCACTGCGTCCTTTCCTGATCCTTTCAGCTTCCTTCTTCCTTCCAGCTGCAGCTAGACCATGCACTGCCTTAGCCAGGCAAATATGTGGATAAGGCAGGTGTGGTGGAGCTTGCATTGTCAGATAGTGTGGCGCTCTACCCGCATTGTTCTGACTGTTTCCCACCAGAGTTGAATCCCGGCCTCCTCTCAACATCCTGTGACAAAAAATAAATAACAAAATGCATAATGTATGGGTCTATTATAAAATGTCTGCTTCTCATGTAAAATGCTCCAGTGCCCTTGGGCCAAGTTTGCACTATATAAAACTGCAACAAAAAAAACACCATTAGGAGAACTTCCTCATGCATTTCTCTTGTTTTTAATGACATGATGTCCTAAATTATCCACATTGTCAAAACCTATTTTATGGGTTTTTTTCGGTATGGTCAGCCATTGTAACCTCATAATGCTTAAAGCTTCAGGCATGTTCTGATTGTTCTCCTCCACGCTGGCTTTGTGAATGAACATGCCCTCTTGAATATGGAAATACATGATATTGTATGAAGCTTTAAACAGCTGGTGTTCCTCTCTTTGAAGCAAAGCTCATGTAGAGCCCAACCTAAATTCCACCTGTTTAAATGTCTTCCCATTGTGTTGAACATGGGTACGGATCCGGATTCTTCAGACATGATCGAAACTTACAGATGACAAATCTCGGGTGAATAAAACAACAACTTCAACCAGCTCCTGCAAACAAATGAATGCCTAGTTGAAGTGAGTGATAAAATAGTCAATAGTTCTGCATTTAAATTCCCCAGTTAAACTTACAAACTGAGTCTGCCTTTAAATTTCTTAGTTTAAAGATTACCATTTCTCTTAGTTTATATATTACCATTTCTCTGAGGATTTGATGTCCACGGGCCTCATTTATGAGGCTGTGTGTCACTTTTTGTGACGCACCAGTGGCGTAAAAAATTCGCCTTGTTGCGCCATATTTACAAAGTGACGCATCTAGGTAGATGCTTCACTTTGTAAACCCCTGCGCCACATTATACCTGTGCCAGGTATACTGTATGCAAGGGGGGCTTTTTGACGGAAGAAAGGGTCATAGAAGTGACGCAGTGAAATCTATAAGATTTCACTGCGCCATTTCTTGGCCGCTAATGCGTCAAAATCTTACGCCTGCATCATGGCAGGCGTAAGACTGACGCAGGCACTGACAACATGGGACTTGCCCATGTGAAAGTACACATTGCTGCAGTGCTGCAGCACGGCTCCAGAAATTATTTCTAATCATTCACAATGTCTTTATCTGCATTAGATTTCGTTTTTTCTACTGTTACTCTGTTAGGAACACCTTCATAACTGGTACTTGGAATTTCATTTTCATCATGAGTTACTTCCTCTTCCCCTGTTTCAGGATTTTCGTTCCTGCTTTCAGAGTCTTCAGTTTGCGGTTCAGTTTTCCTCGTTTCAGCAACTTTCTTTTCACTTTCTTTTGCGTCTTTACTGGTGCTTGCTTCTACTGATTCTCCATCTTCAAGTTGATCTTCTGAATCTGGTATTTCAACAATCTCCCTGTCACCTTCACCTTCAGACGCAGAACTGGCTTCTGATACTTCCAGATGTCGACGTTCCTGTCAATCTTCAATATCTGGATCCTTCTCTGGTTCACCTTCAGAATCAGAGTCAGTTGTACTTTCACAGTCGTATGGGTATTCAGGTTCTGGCACACGGATTGTGTGACTCGCATGAACCCACCTCTTCAATCCAGCACACTTGACTGCAATAGTACTGACCAAGATAACTTGACGTGGTCTTTGCCACCTTGGTACCAAACAATTCCTCCTATGATGAACTTTCACTCTTACCCAGTCCCCAGGGACTAAGTCATGAGCTGGATTTTTCTCTTTGGAATTTGCTTCAGTTCCCACCTGGTGGAGCACAGATGTTACCACATCAGACAGATTCTTGCAGTAATCCAGTATGATGTCATCATTATTGGCTAATAGCTTTTTAACTGGTACATAAGCCTGTCTCATCACCCTCCCCATCAAAATCTCATGAGGGCTTAATCCAGTTTTTCTGTCAGGTATGCTCCTCAATGTCATCAAGACAAGCGGCAATGCGTCAGGCCATTTCATTCCTGTTGCCAAACACATTTTTTCAATTCTATTCCTAACTGTTCCATTCACTTGCTCAACTACCCCTGAAGAATCAGGTCTATATGCACAGTGCAGCTTCTGGCGAATATCCAGAGCTTCGTAGATCATCTGCAGAAGTTCATTCTGGAAATGCGGGCCTCTGTCCGATTCAATCGTGACCGGAAACCCGAAACGTGGTATTTATCTCACGTAAGAACAGTTTTGCAAAAGTTATTCCATCATTTTTCCATCTGAACTCTTGTGAATGGGCCACCCTCCCGTCCTATGGTTCCCAGACTT
Organism: Lissotriton vulgaris; assembly: GCF_964263255.1. Taxonomy (NCBI): domain Eukaryota; kingdom Metazoa; phylum Chordata; class Amphibia; order Caudata; family Salamandridae; genus Lissotriton; species Lissotriton vulgaris. The sequence continues at coordinate 1,647,797,401 of NC_141685.1, forward strand.
ACAACAGTTTTTCTGTTTGGGTTAAATTGTTGACATACTAAACACCTTTGGCACAAGCTTTCAGCAATCATTCTGAATTTGGGATTATACAAAGCCTTTGCAACAGGGTCCAAAATTGCTGAGAAATACGCAATTGGTTTTCTCATTCTTCCATGTTTTTGAACCAATACTGACAAAGCACATCCTTCTCGCTCACTGCAGTACAGTTCAAACTCTTTTTCATAATCAGGCATTCCCAATGCTGGTGCTTCACACAGTTTAATTTTTAGTTGTTCAAATGCTTCCATCTCTGTTTTGGTCAGAACAATAGGGTCTCTGATATCTGCCTTTGTCAGTCTCTGCAATGGTTTTGCAATTAATGAAAATCCACTTATCCATTGTCTACAATAACCTACCATTCCCATGAACATTCTTACCTGTCTTTGGGTTTTTGGCGGTTGCATTCCTTGTATCATTTTAATTCTTTCAGTAGTAACCTTTCTGATTCCTTTAGCAATCTTGTGACCTAAGTATTGTACTTCTTTCTGACAGAACTGTAATTTTGATGGAGACACGTTATGTCCCTCTTCAGCCAAATGATTCAACAATGCCACTGTATCAGTTACACAGGCATCCTTTGTTTTTGATGCGACCAGTAGGTCATCAATATACTGCATTAACACAGCCTCTCCAGGCATGCTCAAAGTTTCTAATGATTTCTTCAACAGCTGATTAAAAATTGATGGACTTTCAATGTACCCTTGTGGAATTCTACACCATGCTAAAATACGATTTTGGAATCGAAATGCAAGAATTGGCTGACTTTCTGGATGCAATGGAACAGTAAAGAACGCATTGCACAGATCAATCACTGTGTACCATTCTGCATCATGAGGAATTTGGTACAAAATCACTGCTGGATTCGGAACAATCGGACAACATGGAACAACAATCTTATTAACTTTTCTCAAACCCTGCACAAATCTGAATGTCCCGTTTGGCTTTTTCAGTCCCATAATCGGTGAATTACATGGACTGCTCTCAATTTCTCTCAAAATTCCTTGCTCAATCATTTTGTCAATTACTGGAGTAATTCCTTCAATCACTTCCGCAGTCATTTTATATTGTGGTATATTCGGGTAGCTAGCACCTTCTTTTAAGGTCACTTTCACTGGATCAACCCCTTTCATTAAACCTATATCCTTTCCAGTGAAATCCCACACATTTTCTCTTACTGCCTCTTTTAATTCAATAGGAATTTTCTCTTTGTCAAACACAGGAAACAATTTATCCTGTTCTGCCTCAATCATGAGCATTGTTAGTTTGTACAAGCTGTCTTCATCTGGAGTCTGCAATTCTATTCCATCTGGTGAACAGTATATGGCGCAGTTCATTGTGCACAATATATCTCTTCCTAGCAAATTAACAGGACTACTGTTGCACACTACAAACCGATGCATATCTTTGTATGTCCCAATCTCTATTTCAACTGGTTTTGTCAAGGGAGTATTTGTTTGTCTGATGGCTACACCTATAACCTGGATTGTTTCACCCGAGAGAGGAAGATTTTGAATTTCCACTGATCTAACAGTAGAACGGGTAGCACCAGTGTCCACTAGGAAAGTTATTTCCACATCATTCACCTTTCCGCTCACAAATGGACCTGACTGATCTACCTCAAGAGTGGCTCCAAGCATACACTCTTCTTCCTCCCTCAGGCACCGTCAGGAACTTTCATCCGGCTCACTGCCATTCTCTTCTTGCAACCAATATTGCGGACACGCATTTACTCTTTGAGGTCTTTTTACCTGATCACCTCCGCTGAATCCTGTCTCTGCACTGTATTTCTGCTGATTTCCACTGTTTGGCAGTGGCGGTTGTGGCACCTGACTTTGCTGATATGCTATCTGCTGTTTCTGTGACTGCTGCTGATTTTCCTCAAACTGCACCCGTGGATTCAATGATGTATGTTGCCCATTAACTCTAGGCGGACATTTACACTCTCGTTTCCAATGCCCTAACTTGCCACAATTAAAATATGGCATTTTATTTTGTTCCCAACTAATTTAGGTTTGCCTTTAAACCCACTCTGATCCCCCACATTCTTGCTCTCCATTTGTGCTACTTGTTGTTCTGCTACTTTCACTTGTGCCCACATAGCTTTCTCTTTTAATTTCCTTTGTTTCGCATCAATCTCTTGACTACAACAGTGGCGGCTGGTGACAATTGAAAGTGGTGAGGCGGAAACTGATGATCCATCTGCACCGTAGCGAGCCAGCGTAGCGAGTGAGCCCGAACCCCCTAAGGAGGGTTCGGGGGGATTTCCCCCCAAGAAAATTTTGAAAAAATAGTGGGAAAATGGTGCATTTTCAAGCAAATTTGAGAAAGCAGGAAGGTTAATACAAGTGTCCTGATATTTGTAGTAATACTCTGCCTGAATACATACAGCTAGTGCATGGTGCAATATATACCAATGGATGGCACTGCCAAAGGATTGGTTTATGGTAGAAGCGAAAGGACGAGGAGCTGAGGCGCATTTTATCTAATGTATCAGAGAAGGCTGATGAGTTGGGAAGGAGAGTGGTCTACATCACTACATGGCTTGTGTAGCACCAGACAAACAGCTCCTATAATGATGTGGGAGAATACTATTACCTGCTTACCACTGACATGAGCTAAAGCTTGACAGATGCTCAAATGGATTGTATCATAGGAAGACTAGAGATTGTGTGTGTCTGAAGACCTCCAACTCGTTCAAGTATCTCCAGAGTTTCCCCAAGACCTTCCTGGTATTTATTTGGGTGACAGGCAGCAACTTCTGTATATTGACCCTTTACCTCTAGCAAATGCAGCAAGCTACAGCTCATGCAATACTGATGCTCAGCAGACATGTTAACATTTCATTATTCAGATTGTGGACAGTGCACAAGAGATTGCTCATGTTCTTCCAGCTTAACACCCACCCATCCATCTATCTACTGAATCACCCATGAACACAAGAGCCATTCATTCATACAAGCACGCAGCTGTCCATCCATACATGTGTGCATTGCCCCACTGGGCTACGGTGGTACTATCTCAACGTGGTACTCCACACCCCTCCTCTTGTACTAATGAGAGAATCAGGGAAAAAACATGAGCACACTATTTGAGGATTCATCACCATCCCAGTTACACAGCAACGTTTAGTACCTATACTCGTGCTTTCCGACGACACCTTGTGCCGGAATGAATAGCTTAATAATCGAGGCGCTCAGAAATCTTAAGTTGTTCTCAGTAGGTCATTTAGTCGTGGATGTCTGATTTACATTTAGGCTCTTGTGGGTGGGTGCCACTACAAGTACCAGAATGCAATGTGACTCACGGCCGCAAAACCGCATGCGTTGCTATGACGTGCCGCAGGGCACCTCGCGATCACCGGAAGACCCAGGCACACAGCGGTAAGCGGTGCAGGGCTGCCTTACCTGGAGTGCAGCCTCCTGGTGCCGGGCTCCGGGTGCTCGCTGTGCAGGAGGAGAGCCATGCACGGCACGAGGAAACACAAAGCTGCTGACACCCTTCTAAGCACTGCCCAGCCGATGTTACCACAAACTGGAGCGGAAAGGCACAATCCACCCCGAAAACACGCCGGCAGCGGCAATCCAGGGGCCAGGACGCATCTGGCTCCCAGTTCCTGGTCCATAATGTAACTGTTCAAGCTATGGCAGCTAGGAAGTGAGGTATAGAGTACACACAAACTGTGCAGCTGGCCCCACCCCGCGCCGTGATGTCACCGCAGCTAACATTGTCAAGAGTGTGGGAGAGAGGAGGGGCCGGGTCTGCCCAGTTCTCTCTATTTCTGCCCAGAAGGACCTCGGTCTGTCGCTGTCTGAGGGGACGAGCCAGCCAGACGTCCACGAGCAGCGCCGCCCTGTGCAGTCAGAAAGTGTGATGTGCACTACCGAACCACTTTCTCAACAGTGGCGTGTGAGAGTCCTGCTGCCGTCACACCTCTGCTCTTTCACCACCCATGAATCCACATTTCTCACTGCTACCTTTTCATTATGTCATTGCATGGCCCTTCCCAGGGTGTGACAATGCCACTTATGCTTGGGAGGCAGCGAGGTCCTGCAGCTGACCTGGGTGAGACCGCGCCTCGCCCAGAGCAGACACGTAGCATTCAGTGCCAAAACATTTTCAAGCAATTACATCTGTTGTGTTAATTATACCTCTCATCCAACATCCCTAATGATTTCAACATGAGATGTAAACAAGTGCCCAATGCCGGTGGATTTATTACTTTTAGTGTGTTCAAATGAAGGCACGCAGGTTCGAAGGGGGGCCATATCCTTACGTGAAATTAGAAGGTGCATTGCCTCATCTTGACATAAGGCTCTAGAACTCTATGCATGTGCCAAGCAGGTGCTTCTCTCATCACCTGTGATTTAGGAAATATTAAAACTTTGGCTTTTCTCTTGCCCAATCCATTAATGATGCATGATATTTAGTGTCCATGCTCTGATTTGTGCCAAGGCTCTCTTATTGGTTGAGACAGGTGCTTAACAAGACCCATGTAGCGTAACGTAGCACAAGTTCAAGCATCCAAGAAATTAGAGCATGATGCTAGGCTCTGGTGTGCGAGTTCTCAGGCTATTCTGTGCTGGAGGAAAAAAGGTAGGTGGGGCTAAAAAAGATGTGTTTTCCCATTTTAGCTCCTATAGGAAATGTTGCCCATCACTACAACACCAACGACTTAAAGGAATTATGGCAAACTTGGCATCAATGAAGATATTTATTAAAAATGGGTATTTTTGTGGTTGGGTGTAAATCTGTGCAATAGTGTTGAGATACTAGGGTTTAAAAAGGTGCAGAGTATGCTCTAAAGGATAAACACTAGTATATCTAGACAGTTGCTTGACAAATATGCATGAAATTTACCAGACACTTAGCTTACTAAGCGTACTCTTGGGTTTTCAAAAGCATGGAGCTCCATCAAGGGGGTGCTCAATTAAGAAGGGGGGTATAGAAAGTGTTAATTTGCTAATAATGTGGCACTGGGTGATACATCTGCACAAAATATGGAGAAAATGTAGAAGAATTAGTCTTCTTTTAGTATGTCAAGTAGTGTGCCAATATAATGGGGTTGAGGGATTAGGGGGCGGGGGTCAAAATTAAAAGGGTGCAATAAGATTTTCATTTGCTAGTAATAACTTTTGCTCTGTTTGCTCAATGTGTGGGAAATGCAGCAAACAGTGAGCAGGTTACACTAAAATTTCAGGTTTTGTGTATCTCCAATATAGGGGAGTTGGGAAAATTAATAGGAAGAGTAAAATAACATTTGAATTGGTTGTCACGCTGGCACTGTTTGTCAGACCTGCATGAAATGAGGTAGATGCTTAGCATATTCAGCTTACACTTGGTGTTTTCAGTTTCAAAGGTCTGTTGAGGCAGGCACATTTAATTGAGCAGTCAATGAAGTGTTCATTTGCAAAACATTTGGCACAGTTTGATAAATCCGCACAAAATATGGCAGACATTTAGCAGGTTTCACTTTTTTTGGTATTTCACGTTTAAAGCAGATCCATCAGAGGACAACAACAATAAATGAGGTTTAAAAAAAGTGTCATCATTATTAATTTAGCCATCAATTAATGAATCTGCATGAAATTTTGCAGTTACCAGATGAACCATATTGCAAGAATATCAAGTTTCATGCAGATGTGTAGTGGGAGATGTTTGCCCATAGAGTTTGGGGACTTGGCCTATCAGAGGGCCATATTCTGCGACTGTAGCTTGCTTGCGAATGTCAGGGATTTTTTGGTTTCATATTCTCTGAAACTTTCAGTAAAACACACATACACACACATACACTATGACTCTGAGAAATGAAACCTCTAGTGGTTTATGATGCCCCTCAACAATGGTGGTAAATAGCATAGTATACTCTGCATATCTGGATGTACAATTTATGGCATGGCATAGTTCTGTCCCTGTGTATTTGTTTTAGCAAAAGGTATTTAACAAACACCAAGATTCAAGGTGTTAAATTTGTGCCTGCATTGCTGATCGCTGACCAAAGGGAGGTAGGCTCTCTCGTGAGTTCAGAACCTGCCTGCTCTTGCTGGGAGAAATGATTGGCTCGGAAGCTGTGAGAGGCTGCCCTTGGAAATACCGCTTGACTGCAAAGGGGCTGATTGAGATCGGAGATACCCAGAATGACTCTGAAGGGTGCATAACAACCAAGGACTGTACCAGCTTGTCCTCTTTGTCTTCTGCATGAAAAAAAGTCTATTACAAATGGCGAGAGGGGCATAGCTGCAGAAGCCTTGTGTCTGACTCTCCATCATTAAACATACTGAATTGTCTATCTTAGCTATTGAACCCTTAGATGGAGTAACTGCTTCTTACAGTCCCTGGAGTATACAAAAAAGTGACGGACTGCATACTTGAATTCATCTTGGTGACGTACAATACGCCAGAGGTACTGGTCTGTGTACATTCCGGTGGTACCCAAAAACGAGTTCCTAATGCCCTGCTCGCCCTGGGCATCCACGCGCTTCTCAACCCCCCCCCCCCCCCCCCGCCCCCCTTCCTCCCAGTCTTCTAATCTCCGAGCATGGACGCAGCCTCAGGGGTGGAGTCTAGCAGGCAACACATACATGCACAAGAGACAACACTCAAAGAAATGTATTCAATTTCACACACGCATACACATCCATTCACGACAACACTCTCCACCAAACTTTCATGCATACACGCACGCTTGCACAAAACACTTTAAAATAAAAGAAAAACACACACACACTCGTACCTTACCTTGCTGCCGGTTCCGGTCCGCGCCACCTCTGGGCTCTGCTCTGCTCCCCTTACGTCACGTCACAGGCTCACAGCACCACTCGCCCAATCCTGGCGCCAGTGGGGGCACAGGCCTTCTCGCCTGCAGCACGCCCATTAGGAGGCCGATGGGCCCCTAATGGGCATGTGCAACCAAGCAAAAATGCAAGTGCGCATGAGTGGACACGGTGCGAAAATTCGCCCTCCGTCCCCACTCATGCGCACTTGTGGTGCTGCATGCCCCCTGGCCGGGCCTGGTGACATCTGACAAATGACAGCAGACCGCCCACCCCTTTCAGGGCGGTCTGGCGTCATGCAGACAGTTGAGTTCTTCTTCTTCTCCGAGCCCTCGGTGTCTTTGAACTGATTCACTTCACTTCAAAAACGGGCTGAGTGCAGGGGGGCAACGCCCATAATGGACGGACTGCCACTGTCCAACTGGAGGTCAAACCTTCCTCTACACGTTCATCTTGACTCCTTTATGAACACATCTCCCAGGGGACTAAAAATCTTCCTTTTAATTAAAGACCACCTTGTTATCCCATTTGTTGTCCCACATCTAGAACCGTGGTTGTTCTGTCGCTACAGCTCTGACTAGCAGCAAGGCCTCCCTCGAACTCAGACTTAGGGCCCCAGATTTATTTCTGACAGGAGCGTGCCCTCCGAGCCAATACTCGTTCAAAAGAATTGCAATAATCATTTCTTTTTTGCGTTTTTAACTGTTTGCCCAAACCAATTTCAAAATCTGTCCCCCACCATACACACCCTTGGCAATAACTATACTCTTGTCCCTGAGCTGCTGCCACCTTAGCTTTGTAGGCTTGTTTTCCCCATTAAAAAAGCCGGAGTACAAGTCCCAGAATTGAAAGAGAAACCAGGACGGGAGCATTACATCAATCTCACTGCAAAACTTTCGGTTTATATCAGATGACAACAATATTGTCCCCAGCAAAGGTTTTTCACTCATAGGTGTGTTCCCAGTTTCATTTAGGTCTACTGTGAACGGAAGCCTCAGCTTTGAATATCACAGTTATAAAAAACAATCACTACATTTACAAAATAAAAAAATAAAAACAGAAAACAAACATGCTAATGATGAGTAGGTGCACTTCAGGGTATTTTGTTCCATCCTGGAGTTCAAGCCACGTGTTTCAAAAACGGTCTGTCCATCCCAAAGCTTTGCATTCTGGTACTTATAGTTCTGAAGTTCTACCTAGTGCAAAAGCTACGAGTAGCAACAACATAATGCATTGTGATGATAGCGCGCGTGGGTGCCAGCATAACCCTGATCCCCTGCTCGTGGGTGGGTGTAAAACACTCAACAAATCCATATAAAGAGAAACAACATGAGTACCATGAATCCTCTTGTAAACGGAGCTGGGTAATCACCACGAGAACAATCAGTCGGAGCAGAGCAGATTTTCTGATTGAATCACACAGCAGCAGGGCATGTATTTACCCTCAGAACGCACAGTGCCACTTCTTACTTTGCAATCTCTCAGAGGTGGGCCATCTTTTACCATTGGTACTCGAAGAAAAAGAATACAAAGAACTTGAAATGCTCACTACGTTTAGAACTTAATTAGGATGCTTTTTTACCTCGGCATTGGGAGTCTGCATGCTAACAACGCAGGTCCGAATCACACTGCACCATCTTTCCTCCACGCCGCCACCCGGTCCAGGAATCTGCTCCTGGCTGCCAGACATGCCATGGCTATGTGGTGCCATACACGTGTAGTGCACCTACGATCACTTGGCACTAATAGTGTCCTTTGCAAAGTGCAGCATGGGAAGCAGAAACCTTGAGTCTGCGCAGCAGTGTGTCTTCAAGAATAGTGTTAAATCACTGCGCAGACTCCATTTGTCTGCTTCCCGCCTGCCTGTAGCCTCTCCCCCACCCTTTGCCAACTCGTCAAAGGGTGGGACCAACACATTGTGACGAGCTGGAAATGGGTGGGGTAGCCATGCTCTCCACTCCCTGATTGACGTGAAGCCCCGACACTACAGGGCTTTAGCCTGAAGCGCCCGGGGCAAACTTTACGCCCACGTCATCAGGGGGTGGAGACTGGACCTTTGGGCTATGCATTTGCCGAGCTGATGACCTCACAGACCTCAGGTCGGTGAGCTCGTCCGCCCGGAAAAGAGTTCGCCCAGTGTCACTCAGCGGCATTAACTCAGGCTAAGTGTCAGCCTGGCAGTTTGCAGCACTTCTGGACCCGACATGGAAAAAAGAATGAAGCATTTACCCGTGCGTGAGTGCATCATGTATTTCAGCAACCTTGTTTGGTTTTATTTTAGAATTTGGTGATGGGGGGCGAAAGTAAAGGGGGCGGAGCCCCACCGCCCTGCAAGAGAAACCGCCACTGCACTACAATATTTTGCTTGTCTCAATACCTTGTCTACAGAACTTGATTGCCAATCCATCATGCTATGTCTAATCATATCTGAAATTTCTGGCATTAATCCATATATAAATCTATACAAAAAAATGGCTCATATCTTTCTCACTTAATTCCTCATAACCGCTATACTGTTTGAAAACTCACAACAACCTTTCATAAAAAGAATGCACAGTTTCTTTCGGCTCCTGAGTAGTCCTATCTATCTTTACCCAGTCAGGCTCTTTTGGAGGTATTTTGTTTTTCAACCATACTATCACTTGTTCATGCTTTCTCATCACATCCGGTGATGGAGCTCCTGTCTTTGCATCCCTAGGATACTCCTCCCTTGGCCAATCCACAGATATTTTACATTCTGTCCACAAATCTGCTGGCACCAATATATCAAATAATCCTTCTAAATCAATCCAAAATACCTTTGACACCTTTACAAATCTGTCAACTTGTCGGTACCATTCTACTGTTTTTTCTCTTAATCTAGGGAAATCATTTGTAAATGACAATATATCTTGTCTGCTCCAAGGAACATGTACATATCCTCCTCCAGGAACTTCTCTCATAGGGAATTCAGTTACCTCTGTTTATTTTTTTCTAACTGGAACAGCTAATGTTGATTTATCACTATTCTCCTCTTTCTTCTTCGCCCACTTGACTCGCCATTTACCTACATCACCCCATTTTCGCAATAACACAATTAAATCTTTTATCTGAATTAATCTTCCACCAGTATTCATGTTCTCAATGTCTCTTTCTGCAAAATCCACTCTATAACTTTTCTGCAATGATTTTATTTTTGTAAACTCTATTCCATATTCACTTGCCACTTCTTCCAACTGATCATACATTGTCTTAGCTCTACAGGTTATACTTTTACATAGAAACATGAGCTCATCATCCTGGTAATTTTTTAATCTATCTGTCCCAATCGTTCCAATTATTAATTCCTCTATATCTACTTTTAATTTGGCCACATCCAGCACTTTTGATTCCTGCTCTTTTAATTTTAACGTTTTAATCCATTCACTCAATTCTCTGTCTGTTGGATCTCTAGGCGTTTGTGTTAAATCTATTTTGTCTGTACTTCTCTCTGGAGTTGCAGAGTCAGATTCGGAAATGCGCATGTCAAATTTTTATTAAAAGTTAATTCTGGTGGATTTACACTTGTATTCTGTCTTATTTCTGATAAATCTGGATAAGTACTTTCTCTCGCTCCCTGAAGACTTTGTTGTAATGGGATTGTTAGTCTTGGTTCTCTTATTTTCTGATCATCAAATACTGGTATCACAGGTCCTATCGTTACTGGGACAGTTACATCTTCCATATTTCTAGTTAGATTCTGAACTAACTCATGTGCAGAACGTTCATATTCAGACATACTTGGCTGCTCATTGTTCTGTCTTTCTGGGCTTAGAACAATCCTGTGTAAATCATTACTTCGCACAGGGGTACCTGTAATTCTAGCTTCTCCTATTGGTGTACTCTGGACATGTCTTGTTCCTACTCTTTCAGGAAAATCTCTAAAATTTGATGGCTGTTCTGGTGTTTCATTAACTTTTTTTTCTATCATTGGGGCATTCGGAGTAGTCCGCAAAGGACTTTGTTGATATGGTTGCGGTCTTCTATTTAATATTTCCTCTAATACAGCATCCTCTGATTCACTGTCATCATAGCCTTGATTCCATGAGTCAATATTCCTCTTCTTCTCTACACTTTTTCGTCCCTCGTATTCTTCTACTACTCTGATCGGACATATTACTGTCTCTCCATCTTCGCATCCTAGTCTTATGGGTCTCTCTCCACAAATCTCTACCTCTACCTCTTGGTCTAAGATGCCTACTCAATCTTTCGCTTTCCATTTCATGCATCTCATCTTCCCACTCAGCCAATGCTTCAAACTGAGTTGGTCTAGGTCTCGGTTCAAGTTTCATCATTTTGTCTCTCAAATTCCTCAAAATTGCCACATCAAATGATCCTCCTTCTGGGAAGGCTAACACACCATCATCTTTAGTATACTGTATCCAATTATCCAACCAAACACACGTATGATATCCATATTTCGACAACATGTAAGAAGCAGGTGTTTTTGGCGAAGGAAGTATTTTTCCCTCTCTTGTAACTACCTTCTTGTCTTTTACAAACACGCTTTTCAGTCTTTTAAACCATGAAGGTTTCTTCTTGTCATCTTCATAATAATAATATAACATTTTCGATAAACTTTCCCTTCTCTCAAAAGATCGCGTACTATTCTGTTGCTGATTCTGTAACACCAACCTATCACAGCGCGATTCGCACTAGTGCACCAGTAAGAACACGATGCGTTACTATAGTGCTTAACCAATAGCTTCTGCTGCTTTCTGTGATGAACCAATCAGCTCCTACTCTGTCTTGGTCACGCAGACCAATCCCAGCGTGACACTTTTGACGTCACCTGCGCTCCAGCTTCTGCAGCGCCGATTAACCCCTCCTTTACAGGGTTTTTCAGAAAGCCGTATTTACAAGATATTTTACAAAATCAGTTAGTAACTTATACAAAACAATTCCACTAGTCTGTTTCGCTAATAAAGTGATAGCATTTTCAATCACACAAGTATTCTGTAACCGGAGTAGACGACGCTTATCTCCTCAGAATTTTTAGACTCGCCGATAAAGCAACACTGCTGGCTTTACCCTTCTGTCAGGCAATAACGATCTTGCTTCTCTAGGAAAGCACATACAGAGATCTTTTTCACCTCCTTAGAGACAACCCCAAAGTTTCGCCTGAACGCGTATTGCAATTACATTTACACACGTTCATACAGAAAACCCTATTCATATATACATAAACTCTGTGTTACCAGTAGGCAGCGCGTACACTAACCCACCACAGAATTCCTCTATTGTTAGCAAAAGAGAGACGCCACTCCCTTTACCCTTCAATCAAGCTCGGGTTAAGACCTATTACTCTCCCAGCAGTAAGTTTTATTCGGGAAGCACAGAATGATCACTATACTTGAAGGCTGAAATTTCATAGACTGCCTTTGCTATACATTTATCCTTTCACATCCAAGGTCCCTAAACAGTGATATACGCCGATACCACCGCAGTATATGACAATACTACTTCTTTGAAACAGACTAATGCACTGTGTGACTTAACCTTGCCACACTTCCTCCACCTGCAGACGGAGGCACTGGCTTCACCCTACTCTATGAAGCCTTTTCAAAACTACATATAACGCAAATGCAAACTCAACAGATGTTAGCCATAAATCTATACATCAAAAATTGTATACATAATCCTTAGCAACCACTACTCTGCTACCAAGATATAACTTACAGAGTGGCTCCAGAAATTATTTCTAATCATTCACTCACCATTTCCCTGAAACCTTTAAACAGTCGAAACAATGCACCAGTGGGGCCCATAACACTGCAAATTTTCCCTGTTCACTTACACTTGGCTTCAAGGCTTCTGGTGAATCGCAATGGAGAAATGCTGTAACATTTGGTTGGGCGTCTAAACCTTTTTTAATATTTACACTAAAAGTAAAAAAAAAAAACAGTTTACCATGGTTTCAATATCAAACACTTTCATTCAGACACACCGCCATAATCGCAATGGATCTGCTAGAACGGAAATTAGGCGTAGGAAGAAACAAAGACCAGCTTTTAATTCTTCATTTATCTAATTTTTATTCAGAGCAAACTTTTAGTATGTCCGACATTATGCATTTATTTATTCTTTATTCAAAAATTCCTAAACTTTATTTCAAAAACATGATCATTTTATTAAGAGCTCAGAAAAATCGCTTTAATATAGAATTCAGTAAAGTTTAGCAAAGAACAGATATTTCCAAATTCAATCTCTCCTAACATCCCTGACTATCACCCTCATCTTATCCTAACAGTCCTGCAAAGCAAACAAATAAAAATAAACATAAGAGTTCTTACATCCAGGAATCGGTCAGCAAACGGGCAGCATCTCCGATAGAAGTGGAAAAAGCGACCCCAACCTTACAAGTCCAGGGGGTTTTATACCTTATTTCTCAACCTAATCTATCTAGGAAAGTAACTAACATCACCATCTTGTGTTCTGATTGGACAAATTCGGGTGGATGTGCACTTCCTCACCATTACAGCATTTGTTATTCACATGATTCAGCTAATATTATAAAAGTCTATTGTTTAAGCAGTCCGTGGCCTAGGCACATCACATTTTAGTAACGTTGCCCTTCTTTCCCATGGTTTGGGCATCCGATCATTCGGGCTTGACACTCATCCTAGGTTCCGGGTGAGGTAACCTTGAACTCTCCCTCAAGCACAGTCAGCTCACTTGCGCTGGCAGAAATCTTTGACGCGCCTGCGCAGACCAATACCCACTCGCAATAGCTCAGAGTGCCATTTTCTTACAAGGCCTCACAGGCCACATTCGGAACTATCATAGAAACAAACAAAAATCCATGTTAATTATAGTACTGAAACCCATTCTGTTTACCTCCCACCATGCTAATGTTTCCCATTAGTCGTTACCTAGCAATGTGCCACACAAATGCGTTTTATACTTACATAATCGACACTCTCTTTTCACAAAACATATACAATAGCACATTTAAATAGCATTTTGTTTATACTGAAGTTATGCATTAGTCCACAACACAATAACAATACATATTAGCTAGTATTATTGCGACATATATGCAGAATTAGTATTCCCCGTGTATAAAATAAAAAATAATTATGAAATAACGTGTGCCACTTACTCTATGGTTGATTATTTTCACAAAACATGCAATTAGTAAACAATATTGTTATGGGACATTGACTTCATGAGGCGTACACAAAATGTTGTGTTTGCCACCTTGCTCCATCAGCAGTTGTGTAACTTAAGCGCCTACAGATACCTCAGAAATACTGATGTATCTGTAACTCCTTGCGACATGATGCGTCATATTATAAATATGACGCATCCATCATGACGCAAGGGAGGCGCACTGAGAAGTGACGCATCGCTGCTTTCACGCAGCAATGCGTCATTTCTCATAAATGAGGCCCCACAACCCTACATTCACCATAATTCCATAATTCAGACTTTGACAGCTTCCTCAATATCACTGGCACAATTCAAACATTTTGTACCTTAGGCATGACAGAGTCTTTAAGTTTGAGAAACAACCTTATGAACAACGTCCTTTGATGTACCCAACCCATTGCACAGTGGTGAATTAATTAAATAGAGAGATCATGGAGATCTTCAGTCCTATTAAGATTAATGTTCATGTGGGGAAAATTAAATATTCACATCTGACTCATCAATTGAGATGGAAGATGAGGATCTGAAGGTTTCAATTGCAATTTCAAAGTATGCTCTGTGGATCCAAAGAAGGGTGTTTTAACATAGCCATGTGAATTTACTGCAGGATCAATATGAGAAGACAATTTGTTGCAGGCCATATTATTGACATATGGTCTAAATACTATAACCACATTTTATGATGAATGAAAAGTTGACATGAATAATGTTGGATATTTTTATGGGTTTATATGTTTAGATGAACTGGAATATTATCCAAAGTATTATGTGTGTCCGGAAAATATGTTTATTTTATTATTCTGGGAAAGATACTGTTTTATATTTGTATAACTATAAGAAATGATACTTGGAAATAACAACATTTAATAGTAATAATAATAAAAAATGATGTTTCCAGCACAGCTTGCCATGTTAGTCGAGTTAAATGAGGCAATTGTAATGTAGGGATGGAGGGGACTCTTGTCATGAAGGGATGGAGGATACTCGTATTCACTGTTTACAAAATGATGGTTAGAGGTGATGGAGATTGAAACCATAAAAACAGGAATAGGTTGAATGCAATAGCTGATGTACTGCTTACGGACGATCAGTGGTTGCATCTAAAAATATATCATTCAGGTATTGGCACCAGCTCCTCCACTTTAAATACCTGCATCAAATCTGCTGCATCTCTGTATTTGTGGCAACTGTTACAACATGAATTGGGACGGTGTGTCCCATGTGGCTCTGAGGGAGCAGAGGGCCTGCACCTTGCTTGGAACTGCCCCAGTGGGTGGGTACCTTGAAAACGGGTGGCTAAACCTATTGGGGCCGGGAGTTGGTGTGGGGATTACCCATGACCCAATGAAGCTGGTGGCAAGTGCACCTACCCTCATGGTCTTAGGACATATAAAGCCTCTCTGTTGAATATATGAGGTCCAAAGATAGACTAGGTGAAAATATTGAATGGGGAAGGTACTTCTGATTTGTGTCTTACCATTAACACCATCAGTGCTGCAGCAATTCCCCCTCTGTGCTACTTCTGATTTGTTCCCATTGTTCATGATGAGCTCAGCTCGTCATGAGCACACGAGCAGTGTACTGCATGAGCTCGTCATGAGCATCGAAGGGGTTAAAGAACAAGTCCAGAAGTAAGAATTGCGGCATAAGGTTGTTGAGTTTGGGGTGCACTTTGCTGGTATTAAAATAAAATAGGAAAACAGTGAGGATATGCATTGTCCTATTTACTTCCTTTTTTAAGTCACTGAACTTCTCATTATGTAGGACAACATATATTGAACTCTTTGAAAAATAATTACATCCATCGTCACTCTTCACTGTTTTAAATAAACTCTTTATTGTGGCATGTTTCAAGATGTCATTCCTTTCATCAGGGCTTTACATTTGCTTTCCTATGCATACCCGGGCTGTACTTTTCACAGTACGATTTCCATTGATGTGTTCTTCTCAGGAAGGCTGTTGTGTTTATTGCAAGCACGATTTAAAGAGCAAGTGACGGAGACAATGAATGATCAACTCAATTACTTGAAATAACAAAATATGGACTAAATGAGGGCACATTTGAAAGACATGTGTAAACAAATCCAGGGATGGGGAGAGATTGAATGAACAAATACCACAGAATAAGACATGTACCTCTCGGTCTTGATCAGAAAGCGACAAACTAGAGAAAGATTGGGGGCCCTAACAAGAGAACTATGTGCAGTCCTAACCTCCAATTATGTCCAAACAAAAGCTTGACCACCAATGAGATATATGTTCTTCATGATATGTCAGAAAAAGAGTTCAAGCAAAGAAAAAGGGTGTGTCATCTGGCTGAATTAAGGCACATAAGGCAGAAAGGATGTCCAACCACTGAAAGAGCATTTAAAGAGGCAAAAAGATAGTTGGGTTCTAAAACAAAAACATACAGAGGATGAGTGGAAGAATATATACACTCTTCTGGTCCCATGTAAGTCAAGGGAATTTTTGGGGCTACATTAATGGCCTGACAAATAAATCCATTAGCAAAGAGAATGCTGTTTCTGCAGAAAAACGGATGGACCACATATCGAGTATATAGTTGGACCACGAGAAACACAGGATCATTTTGGAAGACCTATTCACTGGAGCTACAGAGGGGCCAGAAACGAACTCCTTATAGCTAACCGAAAGGGAAATAGCAAACATTCTCAAGTCAATTCGTATGGATGGAGCACCAGGGCCAAATGACCTACCTGGTAGACTCTTCTGGGAAGATATTGAGCTCTGGGCACCTTACATGCACAGACTTTTTAATGAATGCTGTCTTTTGTCCATCAATCCTGAGTCATGGAAAGACCCCATTCTGCATCCAATCCACAAAATGAGCCAACATGACACCTCAAAACTATAGACTAATTGCTCTGTTGGATATGAACGGAAAAGCCTTTGATAAAGTACTCCAGCGTGAAATAAAACGTGGTCAAGGACAATAACATCATTCCATACTATCAAACGGGATTCCAACCAAAAGCATCCACAATGGAAACTGTGATACCTCTCATATTTGGCAGACAAGGTATTCGAAAAATCATCGAGCCCTCTATATGCCAGCTCCATAGATTACAGTGTGGTATTCAATGGAATCAAGTGAAAAACATTGTGGGCCAAACTCGCCCTTGGGAATCCCAAAATATCTCCTGGCAGCTATTATAGCCCTGTATACAGACACTTGGGTCCAGATAAGCTAACCCAGACCCCTGTTACTCCAAAAATATACACAAACAAAGGCCTGAAAGAGGGGTGTGTCCTCACTCCTATCTTGTTTAACCTATACACTGCAGACCTGGGCTTGGAATTGCTGAAAGGGAATCTTTTACCATTGAAGCTAGGGCTCATAAAGTTACCCATCATACAGTACGCTGACGACCTGGTAATATTGACTACACATGCATTGGTATGAAGAGGGCATTGGGCATATTACAGACTTATAATAACACCACAGAACTTGAGTCCCTTAAACATAACCATGGCTGGTAAATACAATTACCTCAGTGTCTGGCTGTCGGACACAGGTAAAATCCTTTTTCCAGGCAAGGACTGTAGAGGAAAAGGCAGCTAAAACATAGTTTCTGTTAGCCAAACTTTATCATAAATGACAGAGTCCAACAGCTAATGGGATCTGAATAATAACTTGTGTCAAATTGTTACCCACCAAATGCTATGGACATCTCGCCTTCCCCGGAATGCTCACAGACATACTGGAGCACTGTCACATTGCAGCTTACAGAAACATATTTGTGCTCCCTAAATCAACAAGATGAACACTGATACGACTGGAGTTTGAGCTGGTGAAAATGGATGTGGAATGCAAAAAGGACTTACTCAAATATAACCACCAAGGAATCAGAGTACCAAAGAAGACACCATGAAACGTGCCTCGAAGAGGATTTTTCACGATGCGAAGAGGGTATGGGTAAAGTGCCTCAACAGCACTTCTACTGCACTAAATCTGGTGACAGAAAATAATAATAACCCAGCCGTGATGCTGCACCATCTGAAGAGCATATTCAAGAAACAGGGAAAGCACCTGTCGAAGGAACAAGATGTGAACGAAATTAGACGTAACATGGACGCCACAGGTCTTTACAAACCCCATGAGGATGTGGCTTGCCAGCCATACTTGAGAACGGTTATGGGGAGACAAGCCCTGAGGAACATGCTATTGACCAGACTTCTGACTCTGCCTATATGGGAATTCAGAGGTCACTGGAAAACAAAAATCCCAGGACAAAGGGAGTACAGGCTGTGCCGATACACCCTGAAATTTGTGAAACACTTAGCATGCTGCAGCCCAGCAGCACTGCTTTCTCAAAGGTGAATCATTCTAAGTCCAATATTCTTGCAGCATGGCATAAACACCTGCAAAGACGCAGTGTTTTATGTTTACTCGTGCTATGTTCCTATGGAGCTTGCAAGGATTGCCAAATTCTTTGCAATAGAAGAAAGGCTTCTGAGGGCCCACAGTCTACACGTGTGTACAGCATAGCACGTTGCAATAACCGCGAACTTGCACTGAGCTCAGCTATGAACGTGCAGACCTGGAGATCAGCAGATTGGCCTCATCCCTCTCCCTGAGGTTTTAATGCTGGCTTTATCTTTAGCAGGCTTTGCTTTAGTTTTAATGGTTTGCCACCCCTGTTTACAACGATGGCATGCATTGCAAGCTTGGAAACCTCACTGATTTGAGCTTTACACTTATTGGTCCTTTGAACATGCCCCAACAACGAAATGTCTTTATCGTGACAGCATGGCACTAGACATTTGTTGCACTAATTATGAGATAAAAATGCAATACTCTCATTAACTGTCTTGAAACCCTGACGACCGGGTTACTCGCACCGCACGTTGCACTTTTATGTAAAATGCATTTGCACTTGCTTGAATTTTTTTTTTTTAACCATGACAGGGAAATGTAACACCGCACCAACTGCAGTGAAAGCTTGGCCAGAGGGTTAACAACGTCACACTGTTCTTGTTTTACTTGAAAAGATCCTACTATGTAGATTTCATCTTACTGATTTTATTTCCTTTTCTTTTTAGTGATTGTTTCCTGTAGGTAATATGACGGCATTGTGAAGTTTTTAATTAATCACACAATAAAAGAACTTACTTAAAAACAACTGTGAAAAAATGAGCAAAGTGAGTTGAGTAGACAGTGATTGAGATACGGATTTCAGGAATGACATAATGATTGAAAGACTGTGTGAAGAAATGAAAGGAAAGGTGATCGAATGAAGAAGAGGGAAAAGTGTCGGAAAAAACAGATAAAGAGTCGAAAAAAATGACAGGAGTGCAAAGTTGCAAAATCCATGGACTCAATCAATTAAGCTTTTATTTGCATTAAAAATAATGCATACAAATACATAAATACCATTCATAAAATACAATCAAATAAAAACATCATTACATCCTTACAATTCATTGTCCAATAATTAATTAGTCTGAAATACAAGGAACAATAATATTCTTGATACAAGTCTGTATAGAGCAATATGACATTAATTGGTAGACAAGTTAAAAATGTATGTACAAAAGAGATGTATCATTTAGTGCAATTTGCCAACTGGCATTAAAATCATAACAGGGTAAAAAAAACGTAAACAGATATAGGCTCATATTAGGGAGAGGATACCAAAACACATGTCTTTTATGTTGGCACATTCATCTTTCTTGTCCTTAGTACAGCTAATAAATAGGATGTGATTGTACGGCAGACATAATAGATTTCCAGTGCTTGTAATGTTTCCAGTGCATGATTATGCGTGTTTAGACTAATATTTTTCAATTATTGGTGAAAAATGAAAGATAAGATAGATGCCCAGATGCCACAGGTAGTATCGCTCGTTAGGCATTAACTGAAATGTTGGTGTGATTATGTTACAATCTATCCTGTGAACATTTGGCAATAAAAAGTTCCTTTAAACGGGTTTTAGAAAAGGAAGTACAATGAGATGGTGGGTCATTAAAAAATACTGTAAACCCAGCCCGCTAAAAGATTGCTTCACGTAGGCTAACCAAGAGATAGAAAGGGCTCGATCCAGGGATAAAACATACTTTAACACTGTTTGGTTCAGGAATACCGTTACCCTTTTCCAAATTGATAGCATGCCATTGGGGGGGGGGGGGGGGGGATTTTATAGTTATACAAAAGAAGGGTACATTGTTCCTTTGTTGGGTCTTCAACAAAGTGAGAGAGCATGGGAAACTGGTACTATGAAGGAAGTCCTATCAATGTAAAGGTGGGAGGGGATCCCTCCCTTTGGAACTAGGGCCCTCACACACCCATGCCGTTTGGTGTCGTGGGGGTGTGGGGCCTCATGTGTGTAAATGTGGTGAGTTAGTGAGTGCAGTGATTAAAACAGGTAAGGGAGTCCAATAAGGAGCCTTTATTCTGGTAGGCTCCCTACCTGATTAAAAATAAAATAGAGTGGCGAATATATGACTATAATGAATCAAAATATTTACACTCTACTCTAGGTTTACAGGTCAACATGTTTCTTGCCTCATTTGTCAGGGAGATCAATGGCAATTCTTCAGAACCAATAAAACTGCATCTGCACATCGTGGTAATGCGGGAACACCTACCTACAACATAGTAAAGGTGCGGGAGAAGTGCCCACAGTGGTGGAGGACGACCTGTGAAAAAGAGAGATAATTCATACTCAAACACAAGTTTGTCTATATCTATATAGACGTAGTAACAGTAACGGCTCTCTCAACATACTAAAATTATTAACATTATTATTAATGACACTTAATATGAGCAATCATGCTTCATATCATCGCACTAATAAAGTGCTAATTTTTGATGGAAGGGCTTACAAGAAGCTCGTGATAAAATAACTTAAAACGGGACTCGCCGTGGTCGCAAAGTTGTTGAAAAGGGAGGGTGGTTGACAGGGGACTCACCGACTATTGTAAAATTCATGCCTCAGCAATTGTCGGCGGGTTTGGAACACCAATCATGTAGTGTCCTATGGAAACAAAATGATGAAGGAATCTCGAATTAGCTAAATGCAACTCCAGAGTCACATAAAACCCTGTTACTGGAGACATACTGTAGGAATGCGACAGTGAGGGCGCCCTCCACAATGTTAAAATGCCTCTCTAACCGTCGGCTGACCGACAGCGTTGCTATAGTGTGGGTGATAACCGCACGTAGATTCCTTAATGCTCACCTGATTTGTGAGGGTTCCAGATGGGGAACCTACCCCATCCCACAGCAACCGAGTGGTAAAATTCATCTTCGTGCAAGCGCCGATATAAGTTTACGATGTCAGAAATAAATGAAATACCCAATTGCTTCTGAGCTATGATGTTTGGGCAAGAGCTGGTGTAGTGTAGTACTGATAGTACACTTTCATGCAGGACCTACGCTGTTTATGTATAACATATACTGTGGGCTTGGTGGTAGACTGAGTCTGCACAACCCCAATGAATATGTCAGCCTATGTTTTTGCACTAGCTAGCTCGCAGTGCTACTAGAATCTCCTGTTATCAGAGAGATTTGTTTTTGCAACTTCAGACCATTATAACCTCTGACTTATGGAAACAATATACTACTTTTCACCCAGTCACTCGTGCTTCCTTGTTTTGCTCTCAGAGAGATCCAGAGCAGAAACAGAAGAGCATGTTTACAATAAGAATTTATTGTACTGTTGTTCTTCTCATGTAAAATAAGTGCTCTCCTACAATTGTTACACAGTAGCAGAGATATAGAACCAGCAGTACAGTGAATAAAAAGAAATAGTATTGTTCTACCATTATGCAATAGTCATGAACACATACATGAATATGAAATGCATTTAAAAAATAAAGTGCATACTCCTAAGATGCCTGTCTAGATGTACCTAAGTAAACCTAGCATGTGAGTAGGTGCTATGAAGCCTAAGTCTAAGAGCCAAGAATCCCACTATGATTTAGTCGAACCCCCATACCTGAATAATGAGAGTGTGGGACTTTGTCCTGGACTTGAGACCACTGTCAGCTGGAGCGATGGCATGCCGGAGCCGCAGCATCTCTGGTCAGTGTGTCGGCCTTGAAGTCTCAGTTCCCTCCTGCCTACTGCTAGCAAGAGGTGCTGTATTTATACAGTCTATGTGCGTATGTTCCCCATTGTTCAGTATGAGGATGACGTTGGGGATTAAAACTTGTGTGTCAATGGGTGAGGTGAAGTGGACCTCCTGTAGAGTGTACTCGATTGGGAAAAACCCACTCTCTGCATGGAACTAGGTGAAAGGTTTAGTCCATAAAAGGCTATAGTCCTTATAAGGCGTAATGTCCATACAAGGACGTCTGTTCTTATTTGAGTTATGTCCTTAAAGGCTCGTTCACATGAAATGATGGGGAGATGATGTAGGGAAAGTGTACGATGTTCCCTAGACGTAAACCAGGATACCAATATGAAATATAACACCCACTCCACCTTATACTTAACAATGATAATACACATTTGAGATACACATTGATAACGGTGTCAGTGCATAAAATTATCAAGCAGTCATTTAAAATGTTTCTTAAAATGTTAACATTTTATTTAAAAACAGTTATAAAACAAGGAAGAATTTTCTTTGTTGAAATATGACATATGTAGTAAAGTTCTGCAAATCACAATTCTAAATGAGTTCGTTCAGACAAGTTGAACTACTGTAAGCGTACTTAGAAGACCATGCTTTGATATAGTAAGTGTCAATTTTGAAAAAAGTTATTTTGAATAAGAAGAAGGGGAAATAAAAAACTGAATTTGTTCCCGGCACTCGGTGAACCAGATTCAGATTATATGTC
The DNA here is from genome assembly GCF_964263255.1 of Lissotriton vulgaris. Lineage (NCBI taxonomy): Eukaryota > Metazoa > Chordata > Amphibia > Caudata > Salamandridae > Lissotriton > Lissotriton vulgaris. Next base: position 1,647,820,188 of record NC_141685.1, read on the forward strand.
CTGGCTGGGAGACATAACATCGTCATTGCCTGCTGCCGTAGGGGACAAACATTGTAGTACCTCGCATAGGATGTCAAGTGTGCATAGATGAAACTCCTCAGTGCTGCCAACAGTTGTTGGTGAGGCAGCCAGTGCTGTATTTGATACCTCGGTGCCAAGGGTGGAGCTGAAATCCAACTCGGTCACAGGCACCTGCGGATCCTCGAGGAATGCATGCGTTAAGATGGGAATGCGGTGGGGACAGAAACAAGCAAGGGACCAGAGTTGTTTCAGCCTGGAGTCTAAGTCCGCTGGCGTCCCCATTAGAGGTGTCAGACAGATGTCTAACTCGCATTCTCCTCCGCACAATGGGCATCGGAACACAGGTACGATGCAGTCGTCGTACACTGGTCTGAATGACAGGAACCAAGAAGCACTTAGTCTCAAAGTCGAGGCGCACCCAGATGTTATACCATGCTCTCACTGTAATATCTTTCCAGGAGAGCTTTTGCATTCTCGCTGGCGGATCAGAGCTAGACCCCCAAAAATGCTTCTGAATACGGAGTGTATAAAGTTAGGAACAACTCCAAGGATGGTCTGTAAGGTGTTAAGGAATTCTGGCGCTATGGTTTTTAATTGGTGTACAACACCGCTACTATCTGACATATTTACGATACGACCCACCATTTCTGCAAAATGTCGGGGGCAGTTTGTACGGATTAGCGTCTGTATCTCTGTCGAGGTCCTCACAACTTGAACTTCAAAGGTTTCTCTTGTAGAGGCGAATGGCACTGTTTGTTGTAAAAGCATGGCTTTCATTCTGCCTAAAGCATCAAACTGTATAAAAGAAACGTTCAGTGAAGGCCATAGCTGGGCCTCCCTGACTGTATTCATCGGAGGAAACAATACTTGCATACAGCAAGTACCCCTGGTGTTCACGGTGACCAAATAGGCAATGTGCAGGAGCATCCCACAGCAACCTTGATCATTCAGCATCAAGTAACTCCCATTCAAAAGTATCTCAAACGCTGACGTGATCATGGCAGCTGGAGTTCCTTTCATGTGGCAAGACAGATTTGAAACTGAACCACTACATGCCCCATGTAAAACGATATCTTGGCACATGAGAGAACCTCTTAAAGCACTCTTGCAGTTAGTACCACTAAGAAATACTTCTTGATCCCCACTCCGGCATTGAAATCTATATGGTAAATGTCAGGATTTCTTCATTAATTTTTTACCTAATTTTTCACCTTTGCCTACCTGCCTTTCATCAAGGCAATATTGAAACTGAAAGGTCATGACCGGGAGAGTGATTTGGACGTGGATTAGCCACTCAGTGGATGGTAATTCAGCTACCATAAATGGAAGCCTGTCCAGTTTTTCAATTTGCAACATTGTATATTTAGCTTCCCTTTGTGCCATTTCTATCTGTGTATCAGTTAGATTGTATTCTGAAAACAGAGACGTACTGTTTATAAAACGCAAAGGCACAAAGCCTACATACAAAGATTGTAGCTTCCAGCTCAATAACATAATAGAACGTAACTGTGATTGGCCGTGTTGTAATATTGCCAATTTCTGTTCCAGTATTTCTATAGCAGAAGATACAATGTTACCCAATGAATACACTCTGAAGGTCAAAGTTGTTAACCCATTATCCACCACGGCTAAAGCTTTTTCTAAGTTTATACGGTCTATTTCCCGTATTCTCTCTGCAGCTTCTTGTTGGGAAATCTTCCAGATTTCACTATAGGCAGCATAAATGCCTGCATATATGAAACATTTTTGACGTTGTCTCCTAGGTCCTAGTGAAAAGTCCCTATGCCTTCTGAGAGTAAAGAGAAGTGTTGTTTCACTTCTGCAAGTGTAGAGGTTTCTAGCCATTCTAGGCGCAACTTCCCAACACTATAGAATGTCAGTACCCCTGGATTTTCTCTCGGTACATAACATTGATCTGGCTTATGCATACTGAGTCCCTTGTTGATGAGCAGGAACCGTTTATGACAAGTATTTGTCTTTAAGGGCCAAACCACCCACTCCTTCCAATTTGGGTCTGATCTATTGTACTTTAGTATGTCATCAACTGTAGTGGGTGCTGGGCCATGTTGCGCACATTGTTAAGTTAGCATAGGCTTATTAGAAGTTTAAACGCCATTTTACCTTTTTGCCGCTTTTGCACACAACACTGCATATAATTTTTGTTGTAAGTTAGGCTGCGTGAAATGCTTCACATGAGAAGGGATTGTTTTCTGCATCCCTAGTCTTACAACGTGATTCTAGTCTGCACACTGAATTCTAAAGCCTGCAAGGTTATTATAACAAGGTAGCTGTTGTTCGGGCTGATTGGCTCATGTTCTAGCCATAAAATATATGCAGCTGCAAGCCAACGTGATTCTGGCGCCTTTAATATCACACTGTAAGCATGATTTCAAACACTTGGAAGAAGCCAGTTTTTCCAGACCGGCAGAGAGCTTTTGCAGATCCTGATGGGATTTATACCTGCTGATCCTCAAGGTATGGGGTCGCCTAAACAAGCCTAAGAGACTTTCTATAATTTATAAAACATAGTTCCTAGCTAGAGAGGGTGATTCACTAGGCGCTATAGGACATATTTTCACCATCATTGTAATATGATTTCTCCCTTTGTGTTTTATGGAATTGTAACAATGCTGATCATATTATTTCTAATCATATGCCTGCTTATGTCAGTAAAGATACTGCATCTAGAGCACTTCGTTAAAATAAATACGTTAACCTAACCCATGTCTCTTTTTTACTCCTGTTGTGGACTGGTATGAGAGTATAACGAAAGTGTGTTCTTGCTTCCCACCATTCCTGAGTACAACCTAAGTCGCATGTTCTGGGTTGTCTAATAATTGGTTCCTTTGCTATAGGACGTAGAGCTAATGTGACACTGATGCTAGCTGGTTAGAGTTTCTAGGCACTGAGGTGAGCTTTTTGGTACACCACAATTCACTGAGGTCCTGGGTCTCTGTGCACAGTTCTGTGTAGGAGCAGGATCCCTGAGACACAACTGTTGCCCCTTCCTTCGAAGAAGAATTCTGTCACCCCTGTGATGGTGTAGGAAATTTTGGAGTGTTCAGGTCCTTTATCTTGGCTATTCTGAGACAGGATGTCTGTTGCACAGTATCATTTAAAAAGTTAATCTGCTGTGGAATAAGGTGGAGAACCGCAGCCTTAACCACTTCCATGCGGCCGCGATTCCCCTGGTGTGCTGTAAACAGCACGAACAGGGGCGGGCCGTGACGAACCCCAGCCGTCACCAGCACACGAGCACCGTAGTGCATGACGGCTGGGGTTTGTCATCAGCATGGAAGGGGTTAAGGCCCGGCGGCGCAGGGTACGCCTGAAATACCCGAGATTCACCTGCCTTGTCAAAACAGAGACACAGACTCTTCGTCTGGCGTAGAAGATGGTATTTATTAGCTGCAGCTAGTACAGTGGTCTTAGAAGTAGTCAGTACAACGAGGTTCAAAAGAGACTGCCACTTAACTCCGTGGCGCACAGGTTTATATACGATACAATACAATGCAAAAATGCAATCACACAGAGCATGAGCTATAGGCAAACGTTATAGACAATGTTTTAAGACCAAAGCAGCTCAAGTTCCCGGTTCTGTTTGTCACTCGACCCCTTAAGTAAATCACAAATGAATCCACACAATTCGATTTACAATTAGAGAAAACACATCTGCGTGTTGTAGAAGGACAGTCATGAAACAGGAGAATGCATGAGACATGTAACGAAGAGCAGCAGATAAGATAACTTAGAGGAAACAAAGGTGTGAACCAACACGTAGTCCGGACGGGGATTAATCAGCTCAGACAGGAATTAGTGTACTCGGCCAGACCCTGACACTCGTTGGTAAACAGAAGCAAAGAAGCCACCTGACACGCAAAGGCAGAAATGACAAAAATATCACGTTCGCCGAGCTGCCTGAGTGAGGGCAACATAAAATGGCAAGGATCACAAAATGGAGGCTGAGCATGAACGAATTCATAATTTACAGAACCTCAGCCCCTCCTTTTGCCATTACTCAGGCAAAAACAAACCAACTCATGCTAATCTGAGTCGGAATCAACACTGATGTTCATAAGATCCTCAAGCTGTTGTTGCACCATCATTCTAATATTCTCTGTCTTCTGAGCCGGAGATTGTGGAATACATAAAGTAGCCAACAGGCCACAGACTGCAGGACCACATTGGACGCATAGGCAACAGGAGAATATGATGGCCAAAATTGCTCCAAGGAACGTTAAAATCTTCCATCCCCAAGTTGACAATATTCCCCAAAACCATCCCTTAAAAGACCAATCTCCTTCGTCCTGATGAATCGACTCGGAGACCGTGTGTAATTTGGAAATGGCTTGGTATACATCCGGGGCGTCATCTGGAATATAAATGCAGCAACTAGATCCAGTCAATCTACGGACACCTCCTCGGTCTGCTAAGATTATATCTAACGCAATTCGATTTTGCAGCGTCATAAGACTGTCAGCCTGAAGCTCTGCTGTAATGTTACCTATCGCACCAGCAGTAACATTAATAGTGGTCTCAACCACTCGAACCAGTTGCCTGATGTGTCTGGAATCCTTTAAGGAAATCTCCTCCCTCTTGTTCTGCCGTATCTTTGGCATCAAATACACCTCTGCTATGTCTAACTCTGTGGTGGTCTGACGGAGCCGTATATGTAGGGGGAAGGAGAAAAGCTATGTAACAGGTTCCAGAAAAGTTGGAAGGTAGCCAAGTATAAGCTCGATCATTACAGACAAAATATGTTCCTTGAGACGGAACTAAAGGAGGGAAATCAGGAGACGAGAAAATATATGTGTACGAACATTTCTGATTGACGTCCGCTTTCTTGCTATTGACTTGGAGACAAAAATTACCTTGATGGGGCACAGTCCACACTGGAGAAGACTCACCCTTTCTAGTTTTGTCACCAAGGATAGAGACATAGTGGGTAACATTCCATCCGTCATAAGCTCTCTTCTCATCCAATGGAATCTTATTCTTCTCTATAATCTTAGCCATTACCACTATACCTTTAATCAAGGAGCTGTGACTGAAAACTAGTCCATTCCCAGATGTTCTCACAGGGCTTCTAAGTTTGTTGTGGTATGCAGCTGAGAACATTGTCAAATAGGCCTAAGCTGAACCTTCATATGACAAAGGAAGAACCAGATATGGCATTCCCTTTTGTGTATTGTGTGGCATGAGTCCGCACACCCAACAATCAGTCATATTAATGGCCAACTGATATTGGTGCAACGACTGAATAAACGTTTTATTCATATATTCGGCTCTCCTTATCTGTTCATGAGGGGGTAGAATATGCATTTTGTGTGAAAAGACAGAAAGACGAGAAGGCAAAGAAGTTGTAGAATTAGCAACATTTCTTGATTGCAAAACATGTATGATCCAACCTGTGCAAGCTAATAAAATACACAAAAACATAAGAACGCACAAAGTTACGCCAAATCGACTACGGAATAATTTACAATACTTTGATCTAATTTCCTGCTTCCTATTTTCCCTACCTACGATTGTTGTACTTTATCTTTATCTAAAAACAAGGTCGCTGACGGCAATCTTCCTTAATCACTCAGCTAGTCACTTCTGTATATCCTGAGGCACTAGCCACTTACTAAAAGAACAAAATCAGGTTAAAGTCTGAGTCTCCTACCGAGACCCTGCGACGGAGACAGATGGCACAACTAATACTAATATCATACAAAAAGGAAGCAAAAAAAGGACCCAAAAAGGAATGTCTTTAAGTAATAAAAAAGAAGCGTTTAAAAAAAATTATGTTCAGTTCTGTTTGTTGGCTGTTGGTCTTAAGTTGTAACGTGTTTTGCTCGGCACGGTCTGATCTCTGAATAAAGTTTCTGGATTGGTAGTGTCTATTCGACGATGCACAGGCACAGCGGCTTGAAGAATATCATCATCTGCTTTTTCAGACTGAGTCCCATAAATTTGAGCATCACTGAAAGGAACAAAATAAGGAACAGCTGCAGTGTCCGACTCCCTTACACAACTGCGAATCCACTGGTCGAAGGGTAATGGCAGTGGCACCTTTTTACAGTGCACTCCATGCACCCAGTTACGCTTGCCAACCACTTTCACCGACGTGCGGGTAACGAGCAAAACTTGCGTAGGCGCAGACCAGCGAGGCTCCAAATTCTTAGTCCGTTGAAAGTTCTTGATGCAGACCCAGTCACCGGGCAGAATGGTGTGACCTGGGTCCGTGGAAGCCTCCGGCAAAACACTTTGTACCTGTTGGCGAATAACACTTAATTTAGTAGTCAAGTCATGCAAATAGTCAATAAACAAAGGATATGGTATGTCTGAGTATCTTTTGAGGCGGGGGACGCCCCAAACATTAGCTGGGCGTCCAAATACCACTTCATATGGGCTAAGTCCCATACGAGAGTGCACAGTAGTTCTGGTTGACAAGAGAGCTAAGGGCAAGGCATCAGGCCAAGCAAGACCCGTACTGGCTTGAATCTTGGCTAGCTTAAGCTTGAGTGTACCATTGTAACACTCAACCAAACTCGCTGACTGTGGATGGTTAGCCACATGGAATTTCTGCCTAATACCAAGACCAGAACATACTTTCTGCATAATCTGGCCCACAAATTCACTTCCATTGTCACTCCAGACAATGCGCAGCAAACCAAATCTGGGAAAGAATTCCTTAATCAATACTTTAGCAGTCGACAGAGCAGTGTTATCTTTCAAGGGGTAGGCCTCTATCCAGCGGGAAAAGGCACATACCACCACCAGAACATACTTGAGGTTGTTGCAGCGATCCATGTGAATGTAATCAATCTGCAACACTTCAAAAGGGTATGACGGGGGAGCAAAATGACCGGCCGGAGTTGGGGTACCTTTTCCTGGGTTATGCATTAGACAAACAATACAATGCTTAACTACGTTTTCTGCACATTTCGGGATTCCTTCATTCTGCCATACCGGGGCCAAGAGCTTACATATGGCTTTTGCACTAATGTGAGCTGGACCATGAGCCATAGTCACGACCAGTAACACGTAAGCGTCCGGTAACAACCATCGCTGATGTTCCGACAACTCCGCCCAACAACCCGTCGAATCTAACATTCCTGTACTTTCTTTCCACGTACTCAATTCCTTCTCCCTGAATTGTTTTCACACTCTCAATCGTGTATTCACACATTCCAATTTCCCTCACCCAGTTTGCAGGACCTGCCACTTACATTCGACTAGTGGTGTTTCTAGCTGTAGTTTTCGCTACCTCGTCTGCAAACGCATTTCCACGACCCACATCATCTGTAGCTTTCTTATGTGCGCTGCACTTTATGATCGCTATTTGTGCAGGTAAGGTAAGTGACTCAAGAAGATCAGTCACTAACTGACCATGCTGAATCTTTGTCCCGTGGGAGGTAAAGAATCCTCTTTCCCTCCATAACTTACCAAAACTATGTGCAACACCGAAGGCGTACTGACTATCTGTGTACACATTCACTCTCTTTCCCTCCGACAACACACATGCTCTAGACAAGGCTATCAATTCAGCTGCTTGGGCTGAATTATGTCCAATACGTCCCGTCTCAACAATTGTGCATAAGGTGGTAACAGCATAGGCAGAAGTAGTTTCTCCATTTGGAAGTTTAAAACAAGAACCGTCCACCCATAGGATCCCTTCCGGGTTTTTGAGCGGAGTGTCCTTTAAATCAATCCTACCCGTCGTTTCTTCTTCTGTTCGGAGAAAACAATCATGCTTTTCCTGATCATCTTTCCCATCTGGGAGCGGCAACAGTGTAGATGGATTTAACGTGTTTCATCTTTTGATATGTACATGGCTCGCTAGAAGTGTCGGCTCGTAACCAGACAAATGAGCACTCGTAAGATGCTGCGTCTTAGTTCTATTCAACAAGGTATCCACTGCATGTGGAACCATAACAATAAGTGTGTTATCCAACACTAATCCGGCAGACTGTCTAATAGAAATTGCGGCAGCTGCCGTAGCTCTGAGACAACTGGGAAAAGCTTTAGCTACTAGGTCTAATGTAGCGGAGAAATAGGCATATGGCCTCTGCTTATCTCTGAATTGCTGTGTCAAAACTGACAACGCGCAACCTTCTCTCTCATGAACGTACAATGTAAAGGACTTACTATAATCTGGAGTACCCAACACTGGAGCAGAACACAGGGCAGTACGTAAGTCAACAAAACTTTTCTGACATTCATCCGTCCAAGGGAGATGGATGGGGCGTATCTTTCAACGTTAGTGCCACCAATGGTTTCGCCAAAAGTGAAAAATTGGGAATCCATTGTCTACAGTAGGAAGTGATACCCAAAAAGTCACGCACTTCTCTCTGCGTGGTAGGTACAGACATCTGTGAAATAGCATGAATACGTTCTGGGGTCAATCGCCTTCCCTCCTTCGACAAGAGATGACCTAATTAGGTCACTTCTTGTCGGACATACTGCAACTTGGAGGGTGATACTTTATGATTTAAAGCAGCCAAATGATGCAACAACGCAACAGTCATATTCTTACACACATCTTCCGTATCAGCCGCCACCAGTAAATCATCCAAATACTGAACAAGCGTGGCGCCTGGAGGCAAAGAGAAAGTATCAAGTTGAGATTTAAGAGCTTTGCTATAGATGGAGGGACTTTCACAATAGCCTTGAGGAGCTCTTTTAAATCGGAAACTTCGGCCACCCAAAGAGAAACCAAAGATTTCCCTACTTTCTTCAGCAATAGGAATTCTAAAGAAAGCGTTCTTGAGGTCTATCACCGAAAACCAAGCTGCCGAAGCAGGAGTCATTGTCAATAAAGCTGTAATATCCGGAACAACAGGGAACTGTGGCACCACTATTTTATTGACTTCCCTCAGGTCAATAACAAATCGATAGACAGGAGGCTGTGAAGGATCCGTCCCCTCAAGGATCGGAAGAACAGGGCTGTTACAAACATTGCCTCTGGTCTCTTCGACCACACCTTTCTGAATAAAATCATCAACAATGGCCAATAGTGCTCTCTCTCCATCACCAGAAATACGATATTGGGGAATGTGTGGGATTCTAACATTATCTTTAACCGTGACAACATACGGTGGGATCGCAAAACGACCCATGTCATTCGGGCCCATGGCCCAAAGACTTTCTGGGAGAGAAAGCAACTCGGGTGGAAACTGGTCTCGGGATAAATACCCGCGCACTTCGCGCACTTCGCCTTAAATGGCGACCGTGCGAACGCGCAGCGGTCACGCGCAGCGGGCGCGCCGATTGTGCGCCAAAGGCACGCCAAAGGTAAGCCCGTCTGCGCCCGTCCGCGACCGGATCGCGACCAGCGCCAGGACCCCTGGACCTCGAAGACCTCGACCTACCCGCCTGACGTACTCAGCCGCCACCCTCATCGCTCTCAACACCGGCCGACTCCCAGAATGCCACCAAGACGCACCCACGGACCTTTCAGCTGCCACGCCTGCAAGTTCTCCTGCATCCGGACCAGCCCCGCACCAGCACCCGCCAAGTCGAACTCCAGCAGCACCCACCTCAAGTGCATCCTGCTCAACACCCGCTCCGTCCACAGACACGCCATCGAACTCTGGAACCTCCTAGACGCCACAGCCCCTGACGTTGCCTTCCTCACGGAGACCTGGATGAACGCCTCTTCAGCTCCCGACACCGCCATCGCTATCCCAGAGGGCTACAAGATCGTCCGGAGGGACCGAAACGCCAACCAGATGGGAGGAGGCATCGCCATCATCCACAGGAACACCATCCGTCTCACGACCAGCACCGACAACACCCTGACCAGCGCCGAACACCTGCATTTCCAGATCCACACCAACCCGAACACCACCCTCAGAGGCACCCTGATCTACCGACCCCCTGGACCACGCACGCTATTCAGCGAGGACATCGCCGACTTCATCAGCCCGCATGCCCTCCCCTCCGCTGACTACATCCTCCTGGGAGACCTCAACTTCCATCTGGAGAACAACAACGACCACAACACCAGCACCCTGCTCGACAACCTCGCCAACCTGGGACTCAAGCAACTGGTGTCCACCCCCACCCACCTCGCCGGACACACACTCGACGCCGTCTTCTCATCCAGCACAGACATCGACTTCAGCCACGCCACAGAGCTTCAATGGACGGACCACAGCTGCGTCCACTTCACCTTCAAGAGAACGACGACCCACCAACACCAGCAACAGACCGCCCGCAGAAGCTGGAACAAGATCACAGCAGACCAGCTCGCCACCTCCCTGAGCCAACACCCTCCTGCCAGCTCAGCGAACTCCAGCCAGGCCGCCGACAACCTCACGAAGTGGATCAGCAACTGCGCGGACGAACTCGCCCCGCTGAGGACCCCGCCTAGCAGACCCGGCAGCAAGAAGGCCCCATGGTTCACCGACGAACTCAAGAGCTCCAAGAAGAACTGCCGAGCCCTCGAGAAAGTCTGGAAAAGGGAACCGACACCGGACAACAGGACCTCCTACAAACTTGCCACCCGGAAACACCACCAGCTGATCCGCGCTGCCAAGAAAACAGCATTCAAGGACCGGTTGGACAACAACGCACACAACTGCAAGGAACTCTACAACATCGTGAAAGAGCTTTCCAACCCCAGCGCAGGAAACAACGACATCACCCCATCGCAAGACCTCTGCAACTCCCTCGCCTCATACTTCCACAACAAGATCACGGACATACACAGCAGCTTCAACAACCAACCAACGCACACCACGACCGACCAGCCACCCCCCCCACCACCACCCTCCACGCCTGGACCCCGATCAGCACCGAAGACACCATCCGCACGATGAACTCCATCCACTCCGGATCACCGACCGACCCCTGCCCTCACCACGTCTTCAACAAGGCCGACGCTGTCATCGCACCCCACCTGCGAGACATCATCAACACCTCCTTCGACACCGCCATCTTCCCTGAAAGCTGGAAACACGCCGAACTCAGCGCTCTACTCAAGAAACCAACAGCGGACCCCACCGACCTCAAGAATTACCGCCCCATCTCGCTTCTCCCGTTTCCAGCCAAAGTCATCGAGAAGACCGTCAACAAGCAGATGGCCGCCTTCCTCGAGACGAACGGATCCCTCGACCCCTCACAGTCCGGCTTCCGAGCCAAACACAGCACCGAGACCGCCCTCATCGCCGCCACCGATGACATCCGAGCCCTGATGGACAATGGAGAAACAGCGGCCCTCATCCTCCTAGACCTCTCCGCGGCATTCGACACGGTCTGCCACCGCACCCTAGTACGGTGCCTCAGCAACATCGGAATCCAGGACAAGGCGCTGGAATGGATCATCTCCTTCCTCGACGGAAGAACACAGAGAGTCCGCCTACCACCATACAAATCAGAGGCCTCCGAAGTCATCTGCGGCGTCCCCCAAGGATCATCCCTGAGCCCCACCCTCTTCAACGTCTACATGAGCCCCCTCGCGGCCATCGTACGCAAACACCACCTCAGCATAATCTCCTACGCCGACGACACCCAGCTGATCCTCTCCCTGACCAACGACCCCACCGCCGCCAGAGCCAACCTGCACGAAGGGATGAAAGAGGTAGCCGAGTGGATGACGACCAGCCGCCTGAAACTGAACTCGGACAAGACGGAGGTCCTCATCCTGGGCTCCTCACCCTCCGCCTGGGACGACTCCTGGTGGCCTCCCGCCCTGGGCACCGCACCCAAACCGACAGACCATGCACGAAACCTGGGCTTCATCCTGGACTCCTCCCTCTCCATGACCAGGCAAGTCAACAGCGTCTCCTCGGCGTGCTTCAACATCCTACGCATGCTACGGAAGATCTTCTGGTGGATCCCCACAGAGACCAGGAAGACCGTCACCCAGGCCCTCGTCACCAGCCGACTGGACTACGGCAACGCCCTCTACGCCGGGACCACCGCCAAGCTCCAGAAGAGACTCCAGCGGATCCAAAACGCCTCAGCCAGACTCATCCTCGACATCCCACGATCCAGCCACATCTCCGGACATCTGAGAGACCTTCACTGGCTCCCCGTCAACAAGAGAATCACCTTCCGCCTCCTCACCCACGCACACAAAGCCCTACACGACCAAGGCCCGAGCTACCTCAACAGCCGAGTCAACTTCTACGCTCCCAAACGCCACCTCCGATCAGCCAACCACGCCCTCGCCGCCGTTCCCCGCATCCGAAGAGCGACTACAGGAGGAAGGTCCTTCTCCTACCTGGCCGCCAAGACCTGGAACTCCCTCCCGTCCGACCTGCGCCTGACCCAAGACCACCTCTCCTTCAGGAAGAAGCTGAAGACCTGGCTGTTCGAGCAGTAGCGGCACCCCCCCCCCCCCCCCCAGCGCCTTGAGACCCTACGGGTATGTAGCGCGCTTTATAAGTGTCACTGATTGATTGATTGATGGAGGACATCAATCTCTTTCCCAACGTTAGATGCACACCAGAAGGGGAACAATACAATGTTGCATGCAGCCTTTTCAACAAATCCAGAGCCAGCAAATTCTCACCACAACCAGTTGGCAGGATAAGTGAAGCTTCCAAATCATAAGGACCAATCGAAACAGGCAAGGGGCAAGAAACCGGATTACGAACTGGGGCGCCAGAAAATCCCACTGAAGTATTCATTAAGCCAGACAAAGGTGCCTAAGGGAGTTTAGAATGAATGATAGAACTTCTCATCGCACCAGTATTAAGCATGGGCGGAAAATCCGTTCCGCTCGCGGATTTTGCGGATTTTCGGTCAATTCGCGATCCGAGAACGCTCGCGAAGTTACCGAAAATCCGCAAATTCGCACGCAGCGGATTTTTTTTTTGGTGATACAATTTTGCGGCGTGCGGCGTAAGTTCACAATTGCGAACATGTAGGTGCGGCGGGCAACAACAATCTTGCACTCGCGAAATTACAAAATTTGCAATTCTGCACAAGAAATCCACTAGCAAGCAGCATAGACCTTCTGAAAATGATGATTTTTATCAGAATAACTCCTCAGGTTGACATTTGCCTGCCCTTTTTTGGATTTGAGGCCTTTTGACTTTCTTTGGATCACTTTTGGATTAGAAATCAACTTTCACAAGTAAGTTTGTTTGGGGCATTACATTTGCTGTTCTGCAGAAAAACGAGTTTTGCTAAACTGAAAGCACTCAGCAGGTGCAAAAGTTCAAATTCATCATTAGTAACCATTTCCTGTAGTGCTTCCTGACTGGGGCCCCTCCAGAGTTCAGTTGCTAGTTGCAACAATTGTATGACCCTGCTCTGACCCTCACAGCCGGATCATAGAATAGCTACAAGTAGGCCACAAAGGTCCTGGGAAAAAAAATTGCACTGCAACAGAAAGCAAATTACAGATAAGGAAGCAGGTGCCAGACTGAAATTTTAAAACAGTGACACATTAATAAATCAACCCCAAATTAATTCATGTCAGTTGAAGCAGGGCAGGTGTGCTTGCTTTTTCCCCCCATAATCTACAGTGATGATGATGAACCAGAGGGTGGCATTGATGTACTAGAGGGTGGCATGGGTGAAACAGAGGGTGGCAGTGTTGAAACAGAGGGTGCTGTGAACCTGTGATGATGAACCAGAGGTAGAAACAACATAGTCGCGACCGTTGCGTGCCGACAAGTAAGTTCGCAATTGTGAACTGTACAAAATCCACGCGAACTGGCAGAAACCCTTGCGAACACTATAAAAACAAAAAAATCCGCAAATTCGCAAGAATTCGTGCATTTTGCGGATTGCGAGTTCGCAAATACGCAAATTCGCGAAAGCCAGATTCGCAAAATTTGCCCATGCTTAACCAGTATCCAAAAGAAACAGTTCTGAAACACCCATAGTATTGACAGTGACATACGGCCTATTTTGATCTACTGGAATCGACACAACTACCTTACTTCGTCCATGGCTGTCCTATTCAATCTGAAAATCGTCAGCCCTATCTTCAACATGATAATCATCATTGTAATATTGTGTGGACGGAACTGTCTGTTGGTCAAAGTAATTTGAAGTAGATGAAGGAAAAGAACGCTGCTCCTGAGAGGACGCACCTCGTCCTCTACCTCTAGATCCTGTCTGAAAATTACCACGACCTCGGGGAGTGGACATCCCATTATTACGCTGTAATAAAACCGGGCAACTATTCTTGAAATGTCCTTCTTCCCTACAATATGCACATTGATTAGGACCTAACCAAGGTCGCGGCGTAAAATACTCGGGCTTCTGCAACAATCTCTGAAACTGTGGAGGTTGCTGAAACTGGGAATTTTGCTGATGTTGGTTCGAGCGAGGCGGATACGCCTGCTGTAAAAGAACCTTTGTTTTCAAATCTTTGTTTTTCTTCTCTTGTTTCTCCTTCTCCTCCTTATCCCTATTCTCGTAATACTGTGCAGTAGCCAATATTTTAGCAGGAGATGAGACAGCCCATGCGCTTTCAGAACTCTTTAATTTGTTCGATAACTCGGGAAGCAAAGTATATACGAACTTGTCCACAAACAATCGCTGACCACCCTCTACACTCAAAACCTGACCACTATGGTCAATAAACATCTCTTCGAAACGAGTGAAGAAATCCGAGACGCTTTCATCTTTCTTCTGCTTGCATGCGGCCAGCTTATCCCAATTTACTCGCACCGCAGGCATCATTGTCTTCATCAATTCGATTATTCTACCTGGAAGAGCCGTAATCAAATCCTCGGGTTTCGCACCAGCCACCTGATTCGCATCCGCAGCTCTGATAGCAGCCCAATCACCGCCTAATTCAGCCACATGATTTTCACTACGAATCCGTGTCCATATACCTTACGGAACAACATTTCCAAATAACATATCAATGTCGGCCAAATTCATAATACAGGCGTCAACTGTTTGGGACAATACCTTGTAATATCCAGCAGGATTTTTACGGGGGTCTGAAAGAGTTTGCTTAAGCACCAATACTTCAGGCCTTTTCCAGGGTTCGTGGAACCATATACGCTGTAAATGAGCAGGGACTTGAGGTGGACCAATCACCTCTTCTCTCCATACGGGAGGAACTTCACGCATTGGATAATTCTTACTACCTTGTTTATTGGTGGGTTTAGCCTCGGAAAAGGACAGGGACAAAAACATTGTTAGAAACGCAATGAGTCTATTCACTGCCTCTTCAACCCGATGTCCTACAATAAAACCCTTATCAAAATCAGCTTGTAATTTCAGTAGTTCCGAAGGAACTGTATCTGACTCCATATCTTCCGAACCTCTAGTAAGAGTTTGACACATAACATTGAAAACATATCTCTGCGTGGGCTCTCCCCATTGATAGAAGCAACTCATGATATCTTCAGTACTATATTCTAGTCCATGCTCAATCCATTTACGAGCGAGAGAACCCAAAAATACTTTCTCGTCCGTAAGAGAAAGTTGACAACGAGATTGTCGTTTAGAGAAAGCTGGGGACAAATTTAAAGACCCAAGAAGAGGAGAAAAGAAACTTGAAACAGCATCTGCTATCCTCCTCTGTGAAGTAGGAGAATCCCTCAAGAGGATAGGAGGCATTACAGATGTAGAAGGCAACGGAGACTGAAATGTAGCAGACTGAAGAGTAAGAGCGGGAGAAGGTGGGGGCTGAATTACAGACTGTGAAGATGGAGCAGAAGCAGGCAAAGAAGCATTAATAGGCTGAGCCGGTTGCTGGACAATCGGCAAATGAGCAACCACTTGTTGAGCGACGGGAGGGGGTAACAGAGGTGCATTAGCATTCTGGACATAAGGCGGAGAGGAATTCAATAAACAAGACATTAGGGCATCTTCTTCTAATTCCTTATTTTTATCTGAAGAGGAAGTAGGCAGCATCGGATAGCATCTATCTATCGCCATACGATGTTGTCTCTCTAGTACCTCCTTCGCACCATCTACTTCGTTGTCTTTAAACTGCTGGGCAGCCTGTAAAATCGACATGTCTTGTGCTTTCCTATCCTTTATTGCTTGCTTGATTTCTTTCTGTTTGGCTTCTTTACACCAAAGGCGAAAGGAGTCGAACATGGCCGGCCGGGCTTTTCTTCTAAACAGAATCGATTCCAGATTATCTAGTATAGCGGGGTCAAAGCTACCATTCTGGGGCCATCTCCGCTATTTTTCGTATATTGGACCCATGTCTCGTTAAAGGTAATGGGACCAATACCGTGTTTCGAATAGAGCTCATAAGTGGGAGTTCAAACTGGAGGGATCAGACATGATTCCTCCAACTGGGAATCCCTCGTACAACCTAAACAACAAAATCTCTTAAACTTACTCAGCCAAGGCATCCTCACTTCTCTAGACTGATCACAAACAACAAGGGGGTATAGATCAGTGAAACAGTACAATCGTACTTACCCCTTGGCTTCAGCTATTGCAATACCTGAATAAAAAACCCAAAAAATAAAACAAAACAAAGGTCTGTGGGAGCGACCCACCAAATACTTAACTAAGGATCGTTCTACACCAGCAAAGGTCCGTCTATTGTCTCGCTTTACCAAACATCATCAGAAGGGTCCAAGGCAGGGCGACAGTCAGGGCAGCAGTCGTCAGCAGCCGTCGGAGAGGAGAAGCCGCGTTGTCAAAGACCTTTGGTCCACTTCCGACATACAGGGGTCGATCATGTGGTGCGCTTCCTTAGGAATTTTCTTGCGGGGCTCCTCATGACCCTCGGGCTCAACCGCTACCGCTGAAGTCACCCTACGTTGGGCGCCAGTTGGAGAACCGCAGCCTTAAGGCCTGGCGGCGCAGGGTACGCCTGAAATCCCCGGGATTCACCTGCCTTGTCAAAACAGAGACACGGACTCTTCATCTGGCGTAGAAGATGGTATTTATTAGCTGCAGCTAGTACAGTGGTCTTAGAAGTCGTCAGTACAACGAGGTTCAAAAGAGACTGCCACTTAACTCCGTGGCGCACAGGTTTATATACGATACAATACAATGCAAAAATGCAATCACACAAGAGCATGAGCTATAGGCAAACGTTATAGACAATGTTTTAAGACCAAAGCAACTCAAGTTCCCGGTTCTGTTTGTCACTCGACCCCTTAAGTAAATCACAAATGAATCCACACAATTTGATTTACACGTAGAGAAAACACAGCTGCGTGTTGTAGAAGGACAGTCATGAAACAGGAGAATCCATGAGACATGTAACGAAGGACAGCAGATAAGATAACTTAGAGGAAACAATGGTGTGAACCAACACGTAGTCCGGACGGGATTAATCAGCTCAGACAGGAATTAGTGTACTCGGCCAGACCCTGACACTCGTTGGTAAACAGAAGCAAAGAAGCCACCTGACATGCAAAGGCAGAAACAGCAACATAAAATGGCGGCGATCACAAAATGGAGGCTGAGCACGAACTAATTCGTAATTTACAGAACCTCAAAGGCATGCTCCAAATAGTGCCTCTGTACCCTGGACTTGCCAGTTCCTCGAACCCCAAATCGATTTTGAGTCAATTTCGTCTTTCCATAGGTTGAGACCCTGTTCAGACAATTGGGCCAAAAAGGAAGCAGAGTAAATCTGTTTAGTGTTTGTCGACATAATTTTCTGTGCTGATTTTGGTGAAACCTTATAATAAAATGAGGCTGTGTCTGTGTTGTTAAACCCTGAAAAGTATGCAGATTTCTGTGCAAAAATCTGCTAACTACTTTTTGGTGGTGTTGGGCAATGTTCCCACTGATGGTACTCAAATACACTCCTAGGTGAAATGGATTTATGCTGGAAATGAAGACCAAAGTGTTGGTAACAGTACAATTTGTCATAGTCTGATGAACCCTCTAACATTTCATTATTACAAAATGCAGCAGTTTTCTCTAAATAAGACAACATGTTATTTACTGTCTCTGTGTCCCAATCATCCGAAAATGTACTGGAGGTAATGAAATCACTTAATGAGATTTTAAATACATGATTAATTTTTTTAAGTTTGGTCAGTCCGAATCTGTTGAAATCAACCTTCTCACATACTATACCATTGTGTATAGGAACAGCTGTAATGTTCACTGATGACAAGTCTCTTTGTTCATGATGTGATGATGGATGTGGTTTCAGTAGGATGTTGACCTTTTGAGCTGTGGAACATTGTTGAAGAAAGTATTCGTTGATAAGCATACTAAAAGTCAATACTAAGCATAGCCAAAAAAGAAAAAAACAATATCCCAGAAATTACCCCGAGTTCAATCCGAGGTGATATCAGGTATGTCTTTTGAAGAAAGAGAAATAAGTTATATAATTCTTGTTTGAATGGTGTTTTGGCTGGCGTTGTTTCCGGCTCACTTGGATCCAGAGAAAACGTATCAAAGTTAATGAAATAGCCAGAAGCTGTTCGATCAATTGTAGGAATTGCATTGAGATAATATGAAATATAACATGGGGAATAGCCAACAATTTTCTTAAAAACGTATCCTCTAGTGATATTGTGCTCTTAGATACTAGATCAGCAATTGTACGATTGATAGCGTCCAAGTGAGAAACTATTGGGTCTAATAGTTTTCTAAAAATTGCTTCGACTTCTTGTAGCTTCACAGTCGTTAAGGTATCACTCTGTTGGGGGCAAGGGTAGATACAGGAACAGAACCAGTTACAGGATTACCCCTTCTTGCTTTTTTGGCCGTAAGGGGTAGAGCTGGTTTAGTCGTCCCCCTTTTCCTTTTTGCAGCAGCTCCAGTTACCTTAGGCAAATGCTGAAACATTGAGGAGGATGTAGATACAGCCACAACGGGTTCAGAGAGCTTGCAGGCAAACAACTGTAGCTGCTAATAGGGAGGCTTGAATGGATGATGGCGTGGGGGCAGATCGATAATACCCTGTTCCCATGGACAGCCTCCTTTAGGTTAATGCAATTTTGTTATCTAGTGCAGTTTTAGCTTTAGCCAGAAAATTATCCAATGAAGTGATCGTTACCTCTTCATTCGCAGCTTGGCTTGTCATTTTTCTTGTCCATTATGCTTGCAATCAGGAAGGTAACACGTTAGAGGGGAGGGGCCACCCCAGTCTCCTTCGGGATCCAATGGGTGTGGGTGGGTCAGCCCTTGGCCCGGGATTTGCCAGGACTGGGCCTGTGCACGTCCCCACCCGCATCCCCTGCTGTGGGCTTCCGGCACACTTTTCAGCACTGATCATCTTGCTGGGAGTTGTGGGAGTTGGAGTCTCCACAGCAGCGAAGTCTCTCCTGACTCGGCACTGCCCCAGGCAGGCAGGTAACAGTGTGCAGTTGGCAACTTACACAGCCGCGGGCTCCTGGCGCACTTTTCAGCGCCGAACTTCTTGCAGGAATGTTGGGAGTTGGAGGCTCCAAAGCGAAGTCTCTCCTAACTCAGCTCTCCCCCAGGCAGGTAACTTGACTTGTTTACCTTCAGCCATCATAATTCGCTAATAAAGAAACATTTCCTTGTGAATTGGTGCAATAAATCTGTTGCTAATTGGGAGTGCCCCATAGGTTTTAATGGGCCCTTTGGGGAGTACGACACTGATGAATGTGCCAGTACCCCTTGCAATAATGGAGCCAAATGTCTAGACGGTGCAAATTCATATACGTGTGACTGTGCAGAAGGTATGTAATCAGCCTGGGAAGGAGGAAACTCGTTATAAGACGATGCCTGGGAATACCCTTAATCACCGACAGCATGCTTAATAAATCTCTTCAAAAATTGCAAGCAACTAGAATGCTAGTGAATGCAAATGTCACAAATAATAACTATTTGGAAGTCTTCTTTTTTAGCTCTCACAACAAAGATTTAAACCTCTCAACTTCCAAAGACATACCAGAGTGAATAGAGAGTGCAGAAGGTGTGTAAATCAATTCAACAGACATGAGCAGGGAGCGTTGGCTTAAGGGAGGTTCAAATGAGCTTTTAAAAGCAAACCCAATCAGCTGCCCCAGGTGGGGCCCGAACCCGCAACCTCAGCAAGCTACATTACAAGCGCTGCAGTATATGCACTGCAACCTCAGCAAGACACACTACAAGTGCTGCAGTATATGCACTGCAACCTCGGCAAGACACATTACAAGCGCTGCAGTATATGCAATCAAACGATATTTAGTTGGAGGGCCTTTTAAGACATACATTGACACAAGTGTTGTAAATAGCACCGAGATAAGAATATGCGTCCCCAATGATCATGCTCCAGGGAACTCGATACATTCAGCACTTTACACCCACGCATTTGTTTATAAAACGCTATCAAAATAGGGCACACAGTCTACCCCTAGACAGGGCAGTAGACCTAACCAGTGATATCGGAAGCACTATCTAGATCGTTAAGAGGACAGGCACCATAAAAAACTCTGCGAGGCATGCAGTGCTATTCACGGAGCGCTCGTAAACATAGCTCTACCCCCGCACTCTGCGCGCTCAAGCCTGCTGACTACAAGGACGCCAGTAATTCTAAAACTTGTCCTTTTGTCCAACTTGGACAGCGGCTCGACCCTGCTTTAACAAATGGAGTGCTCAGCTGCATTCGTAATTAGTGTACTCCCCCCACACTCACCGCATGCTTCAAACCGCTGGTAACTAGGACGCCGAATTCAAAAAAGCGAACTCTGAGCACTCCCAGCTGTTCTGGACGCCGCAGCTCCACTCCCGCCCATACAAACACCTGACTCCCGGCCTCAAAAAGCTGTCCCGGAACCGCAACCACGCCGAGACTGCAAAAGGGGAACAGAGATAAGAGATGTTTAAGGGGCCTCCGCTGAGACCCTGAAGAGGGTACCCACACTACAGGCCTGGGGAGCGATTGACGAAAAGAACCACACCAACCACGTCACCGCCCTGAAAGAGAAAACAGAAAAAGAATTACAATCTCCTAGAGGCTGGAAGGGCAGGCCGTGGTGCACAGGAGTCAAAGAGGCAGACTATTGCGCACCACGGCCTTTTAACCCCCCCATATGCCAGGCAGGATCTAACTGGCCTGGCCTTTGTTCCCCAGTGACCCGGAAGTGACTCAATCACTTCCGGGTCACTAGGGGACCCGGGGTCCAATACATGTTGAGGCACGCCCACCGCGTCATGGTGACGCGATGGAGGCGCGCCCCAATAGCTAATGCGGAGCGGGTGGGGGCCGGTGCGCCCCGCCATAACTGCGGCGGGCCGATGTTGGCCCCGCCTTTCCCGGAGCGAGGGGACAGATATGTCGCGCAAGAAAACACTGTCCACCACCTATTTGAGAGCAAGAAAGGCCACTTTATTTAAGACCGGTGTGTAAATCAAACATCTTTCCAACACATTTATTTAATAATTAATAAAATCCAAATCTTCCAGCTTGACTAAGCATCCCTACCTAGGAGTAACCCCCCCCACCAAGTTAAACCTAACCCAAACCAGAAACAACTAACTCTTGAAGAATACCCCCTCATTTCCTTTAACTGCCCTTTGAGGATGGACCAACCCGCTCCAGGCTGCCCACCCCACACTGGAAACCGCCACCCAGGAAAACCTTTAGAGTTTTCCTGCCCCACCCAAAGGCAAGGAAAAAGTGGGGAGTCGGGGAACACCACAATTGCACGTCCAGTACTTTAGCTATTAAATCACGCAACTCCAAAGATAAAAGGAAAGACCCAATTAAAACAGGTGGACTCCATCCCCGCAAAATAAATGCTTCTCAGAAATTTGCAAATGAGGGTGAGCCAAACAATAAATGCATAAGTCTTTACAAAACAGTCTCATGTAACGAATCACTTTTTCCCGTGCTTGTTCCAGGGCTGAAGAATTCCTCGCCCCAGTCCATTGTAAGCGTGGCACGAACTCAGTCCAGATCACCATGGTGCACACCCAGGCGTCTTTTTTTTTTTTTTTGTACCAAGGACCTAGGAGAAAAACAAATGTTAGGAAAAACAAAGGCGAGTCATTTTCTTACACACTTCTCACAACATCTTGACCTCCAACGCCCAATTCTGCGAATCTGGGACCAGTCCCACCCCAACCTGGCAGCCTCCGTCGCCGCCCCAATCCGAAAGGAAGGAGTACCAAATTGAGAAGGATCCCGCCCCAGACCTAACAGCACCTTTCTCAGAACAGCCAACAACTGCGAAACAACAATCGGACTGCCATCAGCGTGACAGAAAATGACCCCCAGTGTAAAATGAGGGGACGCAAAGAAAGACTCCCATTCCCCCACAGGACAACAAGAAATGAAACCGCTCCGCCCCAAGAAAACCCACTT
Source organism: Lissotriton vulgaris (assembly GCF_964263255.1). Lineage (NCBI taxonomy): Eukaryota > Metazoa > Chordata > Amphibia > Caudata > Salamandridae > Lissotriton > Lissotriton vulgaris. Next base: position 1,647,842,368 of record NC_141685.1, read on the forward strand.
ACCCCTACCCAACTGATCTGTTTTAGACATTCGCAACCAGAGGCGAACCCTGTCTTGTTCCAGCACCACTTCACCGCTAGTCATACCCACCCTGTTGCTCAAACCCAACAACTCAGAAGCACGGAATGCCCCGAAAAATAACCACACCAAACACAAGCGAAATTTTCGACACTCAAAAGCGTCATAACAGCAGACAGCCAACTGGGATAACATCAGTTGAAGCAAATCAAAAGTCACCGGCTGCCGCAGCCTCTGGGCACCGGCCTGCAATCTACCCAAACCTTTCAAAACCGTCCTGACCAGCACCCCCCCAACAGGATCCCTCCCCCACCGAAGCTGCCCATAAAAAGAGATCCCTGCCAGCTTACCCGAAATTGTCGTGTGGGAGAGGCCTCAGTCCACCAAATGCAAAACAAAATGCAACAAAAAACGCTCATCAGACAAACCCACCTGAGCCTGACCGAAAAAATTTGTTCTCACCAAACTGCAAAAAATCCCGCCAAGCCAGTAAAAATAGCTCCGACGGGTGGAGTCAGCCACTGAATGCTCAACCAACTGTCGGACTCTCAATCCCCCACGGCCCATACGTACTGTGGAATCGCTGTCGGTTCTAGATCTGCCCCAGGAGCCAATCGTCGAATTCCGACCACTGACAACGAGATAAAGCATCAGCAATGCAATCAGTGACCCCTGGAACATGTTGAGCTTTGAATACAATATTCAGCTGCACACCGCAACATGAAAGCACGCCACAGTTTCAACACACGCAAATCCCTTGCACTCTGCCTGTTAACAAGGTCAACCACCTCCATATTGTCCACGTGGAACAACACAGATCTGTTCCGGAACTCTTCCCCCCAGATGTACAGAGCCGCCAGCAAAGGGAACAGTTCCAAAAAGCAATGCTGCGCCCTTGCCCCTGCCAATGAACATTGTTACAAAGGGAAGGGGTCCCAGACAAAAGATAGATTAACATAAATTTATAAACATTTGAAACATTTAGAATACAACGTTAGTCAATGCAAAAAATATTTATTCAGATTTGCATGATTACCTTCTACTGGTTAAAGTTCATATCACATATTCATTAGACAAAGTTCAAATTAGTATTGGATATACGTGCCCACATTCACAACGGGTAGGGGGGGGAAATAGTGAGGGACGTGTCAAGGGCAGGGTAGGGTCAAGGGATAGTCTGACTCATTCTGTGACAAGTTTTTATCACAATTTCAAAAATAATACATGTAGTCCCTTTAGCCAAAGGGCCACATCACAAGGCTCTATCAGAGTCCAAGTATATTAACTGTTGCACCGAGCCAAACTCCACTTCAGCCGATAGGGTCTCGTTGGGGTAGGAGAATGGTCGTTATATATATAGTCAACGTTTTGACCCGAGCTATGTGTAGGAAGGTAGTCCTTACGGGGCGGGTCTTCTTCAGGACAGAAGAGTTGTGAGTGGGCAACCTCCTATCGGTAAAAGGTTCATCAAAGCTTCTGATTAAGTGACCAAGGTCTTTAAATGATGGTTCATCCCGACACCACTATACTGAAGTTTCCATGAACAAAAGATCAATTCTGAAGGTCAATGATTGAAACTATTCCATAAAATTCTACAATGGACACATTAGATGAGCAACGGCGCACTAAACTGTAGTACTCTTTGTAAATAGATCTGGGTTGTTGGTCCTGAACAAACACACATCGGATATGTATCATAGGCATGCAATTCTCTCGCAGACTCAAAAGGATCTGTCTCATACACAGTTCGCTGTATGTACTGAGCAAATAACTCTTATGCCACCATTGTTTCAAGTTGTGTGAGGGGGGCGCGCCATCCGTATTTACTCTGACTCATGCGCCGCCATTCTACCCAAACTTTCAAGGGGGCGCGTCAATCTTGTTTTCTTCACTCGAGCGCCTTTGTTTTATTCAAAAGAAGGTCGGGAGAGGAATCCACACGTAAACGCGATCAGCCGCATGTAGTACATGCGGCTGATCGCGTTTACGTGTGGATTCTGGAACTGTGTATGAAACAGATCCTTTTGAGTCTGCGAGAGAATTGCATGCCTATGATACATATCCGATGTGTGTTTGTTCAGGACCAAGGCAAACTCTTGGGAAGGATACTATCCTCCGCAACCTGCTCCATAGGTGTCGCTGACGTCCCCTTCAAAATGAGCATTCACCTCTGCATGCCGCACAAGCAGCGGTGCTAGACCGACTCGTTCCTCAATAACCCCATCACCAGTACCAATAGATCTGGTACGCTTAGCAGGGAGAATCATCCCTTGCTTTCAAACGGACCACCACCCATCCTTACCTCTTGGCAACTGGGATAACTTCTGAGGAAACACCACAGGATCCCCATGAGTTGGACGACTCCTCGCTGACTCTCGTACTGTTGCGTGGTCCGCACGTGACCCCTGTAAGATACGAGGATCAGGGAATTGCCCCACCCCACCCGGTTGGGCCCGTGCTGCCAAAAGCCCAACATCCTTCTCCCTCAACTCCCCCTCTCCCAAATCATCCTCACGTATATCCAACTGTAAAACATCACCAGAAAAACGAATACTGTGTACTGCCACTAGGCAGAGCCCCATCACCAACTCCTCCATCGTAATATTGCCAGTTAATGTCATCATTGCGCACTGCGCTCATCGCTGCAGAAGAGAAAACCCGCTCCAGATAACTCTCCCGGACCCCCCCCCACATGGAACAGCCGTAGGGTCAGTCCGCAAGCCTCTCACACCAGCCACCAGCCGACCAGCTGGAGCCTAAACCGGGAAACGAGGGCCGCTCGAGCCAGACTACGAGGAAACAGCAAGAGTGACACCCCCACTGGAGCCAAGGGGAATGCCCACAGAAGACCCACCAGGACAAGGCACACCCATTGGCCACCACCCAAGCCGCCCGCCAGTCCACCCTGCAAGGCACTGGGCCCCAACGCAAATCTGGGAAAACAACCGGACTGGAAGGCGCAGGCACCCCCCCCCAGAGCCCGCCCCCTCCAAACCAGCACAGTTGGCCTGCTGAAACCCGGAAGGAGGCCCAACAAGCCCAGTATCCGGAGCCCCGGGGGCCGAGGGAATGGACAGCGCTGACAGGTCACGAGAGAGCAACGCAGCTCGAGGAACCGCCCCCGCGCCAATGCAAAACCAGACCGAGCAGAGGACATCCCTAAAACCTGAGCAGCCCTCAATAACACCACTTGACAAAGTAGGGGGGCATCCCCCACCAAGGGGGTGGCAGGGAACAGGAGGTAACATGGCCCGTTAAACATCAGGTAGGGGGAAGCACCTTGAGGCACAACATGCAGAGGCACAGAGCGTCTCTACTGCACTGGAGCAGCAATAGGAACCTGGGGGGGGGCTCTGCAAATCGAGGCTCCTTCCCCGCTTTGCCCTGGCACCCACGGAGGACTTTCTGGACCGCAAACCACCCCCCCCTCGCCCGCTGGAAAAAACCTCCCAACAGACCGGCCCGCCTCCCACCTGGCGCCCCTCGCCAGCCAGCAGCCCCAGTGGGGGCCAAACATACCTGCTGGTGGGCGCCCGGTACTTCCAGGGAGGGCATCACGGACACCACGGAACCCGCAGCCACCACCGGCAGAACCGCTGGCATGGCCGCAGCGCCGTCCACTTCGTCCTCCGGACGGGAGAAAGACACGCCGAGACCGCCCTCGCCACGCAAAAGAACCTCCCTCTCCAGCCTCCCACTAGCGCGTTCCTTTCCCGCCTGCCCTAGACCTATTTATAACTTCGCTTTAATCAAACCCCACCTGTCCTGCGCCCAGTCGTCCTCGCACGAACACACCCAGGGAGAGACCGGCTCGCGCACGGCTCTCCCTGGGTCCCTCTTAAGACATCAAGGAGAGACAGTGTGTGATAATATAAAGGACTGAGGACACGCGAGGATGGCTCTGCCAATATTTAAATAAGGCAAAAAAGAGACAAATAAATGAGTGCATACAAGCGAATGAACAGAAGAGTCAAGGGTGAGGGTGCGGCATAATAATGTGACGCAGGCGTAGATTAAAATATGATGGAGTAAAAGCTTAGAAAAGTGCATTCTAGAGTATTGAAGGAAGTGAAAGGTTCAATCAGAAAAAGATGCGAGTTAAGGATAGGGCGGGAACGATTAATAGGCGGCTACTCGGAAATCTCGTGAAGTGATGAAGGAAGGAGACTCAAAGGAAGGGATACAAGCGAGAGGGGCTGGTTGATGATAGAGGCACGTGCGGTGGCGAGGGGAGGGAGGAGGAGATCTTTAAGAAGAGACAATGATTGTGAGTTATGTGATGCACCTAATAGAGGGAAGGATTATTAGCCGAGTATATTATCGTTATCCACTTGATAATGGTTCTGCCGCCTTTCCTTTCTGAAGTGGGGGCTGCAGAAGCCGTGGGTGCCTTCGATGAAGTTCCCATTGCCGTTTCTTTGATGGGGCAGTAGTGCTGTAGTAACCCTAGTGGTCCTGCTAAGGCCTCCGTCCAGAGTGGCTCATAAATCCCAGAGCCCTGTCAAAGCTCTGCCTGCAGATAAGATAAAACGGCAACACATTCGAGTAAGTGGACATTAAATAATGCTAATAAATTGCATTAGGTTTCCTATGGAATTACTTCTGCATTAATAAGGGCCCACGCGCAATGTGATTAATGTCACCGCAACGAGCACCGGTAGGCTTAATAATGGGCTGTCTAGCAACTGATTGTGAAATATTACCGATAACAATTAAGAATTCAGGAAGCCGTTTACGGCCCTCCGCGGCCGCCATGATGGATATGGCTGACAATGAGGCGACAACAGCCGCGAGTGCCATTAAGCTACTGCGGGATGCAAACTTTCTTCCGCATGAGTTTCGGAAGTTGCTGAGCGTCATTGAGAAGCCTGCCCTCTCAGAGATTCAGCCTGCTACCAGGCGGCGTCTGCCTTGTTTCATAGTCTGAGGCGACGACGTGGTGAATGAGTTGACCTAGTATATGCACACTCAGTAGAGGTTCGGGCAACGGGCAAGGAAGAGCTACACTGGGGTGGATTGGAGTGCCATGGGATGCACCGGAAGAGGTGTTAGTGGCTTAGGGACAGCATTAGAAGAGGATGCTGCTATTCAGAACTAAGGTGAATAAGAAGTGTAAACTATGTAAGGGCAAGGGGCCATTAACAAGAACTAATAGAGGCACACGACTACTCGATCCACCACACTATTAGAAGAGGTATCCGTTTTAAGAAGTTTTGTAAGAGGTGCAAGAGTAAATAAAAGTAAAATGGGCAATATAATAATATGCTACTATGTGGATTACAAATTAGCTGGGCAGTTAGGAAAAAAACATGTACATGTAATAATTTAATATGGCATATAGAAATTATTAAATACTATCTTGACATTAAGTACAGCCAATTAGAATCTTTTCATTTACACCACTCACAATATTCACTTTAATCACAAGCATTCGTGGACCTGTGTTCACTAAGGAATTGATTAACAGAAGATTATGTTAATAAGGAACATTGCAAGTCTTGATGAATTATGTATGTATTCATATACAAGGTAGCATATAAATGTGAAAAAAATTGTTTTTATTTATCGTGGCTCATATTTTGATGTGGGGCAAAAACCCTGATCGATTATACCATATATATGATACGGTCATAATGTGTATTAATACAAATAGTGCAGAATCATTGGTGATACAGACTTATTATGTGGTTCAATACCAGTCAAAATAACAAAGATTGCATCCAAAGGGATCAAACAACCAATTGAATTTAAACACTTTAGGTGCTGGCAGCACTTTTCTCAGCATATTAGCAAGCATATTAGGATGCGGTTAGCCTGCCCAGACATTCTAGTGATTTTAGTGCTCAATATGTTCAATCCGATGCCGAGCAAAAGTGTACCACAGTGTTTGTGAAGTCCTCAATTCATTTTCTATATTATGCTGAGGAATGAGCTATATAAAATGTTTGTCTAATGGAGTAGCATAAGAGCACTTTCAACCCGAAAATATATTGAGACTCTTCTCTCATAATTGACAATAAGCATGTAGTGCATATAAGAGAATTTTGGTATTTACTGAACAATTTTGTGACTATATGCTTTTCTAAAAATAACTTGGGGATCTAACAAAGGCTGCAACTCTTTCCCGTTCAATCATGTTAGTTCTACTGGATTGAGAATTTTGAGTATTACAAGTATAAAAATGTTTCGAGAGGTTAGCAGATGATCCAAATCAAAGGGCAAGTGTTCCTATCCTAAGTAGTGTGCTGCCACATTCTGCATTTGGAAGTCCCCGGTCACAGGCAGCAGCAGACCAGGGCGTTGATGGAGATCAGTGTCGTAGCGTCTGTGGGTCAGAGACAAAGAGTGAGTAAGAGTGAGTAAGGTGAACAGGGAACCTCACACGAGACAAAAAGTCAAGACATGACTGGTAAGTCACCTAGCACCAACAGCTCCAGACTATTGTAATCACACTACCACAAATGTTTCGGTCTTGAAAAGTTCAAATGTTTCATTCGTCAATGTGTGGTCCTCCCTCCAATGCTCCCTTTCTAGCATCCTTCATAAAATTCCATCCTTTCACTTCTCCAGTCACTAATTTAGCTACAGATTTTAGGTCTTCTTGTTTTGTTTCCTTTACCATCAGTAATGTTCTTGTTTTCCATTTTGGCATCAATGGTGTCTCCTAATCGACTCACATGAATGGACGGGAGACCCTGTGGAAGGCAGATAGTCTTCTACTAAGGACTGTACTTGAGTCACTGTAAGCTCTTGCACACTTTCCATTTTGTGTTGGTCATTAAACACTCTGGGCTGATGCACACTCTTTCTCAAAGCAACAGACCATTGCCTCTCCTGAGTTACAACATTCGTCCACAAAATAAAAGCCCACCAAATCAGGAAGGAGCTGTAATCTCTCTGGCGTTTGCACAAGCTTCTTTCAAAACCAGGCAGTTGGCCCTCTGTGGTGTTGGACACACTCCAACTCAGCTGTAAACAACGGCCACTCAGTAGTGAAATGCTCCTATATTCAAAGTGTAGTCGAAGTGTACTGTGCGATGGACTTTTCTGCTCAACGATAAACATGGTTACTCTGGGCAGAAGCAGTGCACAAAGTCTTTTGAGGCTGCTGTCGTCTCTAACATTCAGCAATATGCATGGTTTCTGAAGGGTGGGACCCACTCTTCCACTACCCGAGCCACGCCATCTCTCCGGGGTGATACGCAGTTGGCCAGTCAGCAGTGAACATGGCCTCTACAGAGTCTTGCAGTATTCCAATCCGCTTGTTCATGGTCTTTCACTAAATAAGGTGTGGGAGTTGGTATAAGTGGTGTAAATGATTCTTAGCAGCAGTGGCCAGGCATTCTTCCTGGATTGTGAAAACTCTAAAATGGAGTGGAAACTCAATACGCCCACATCCAATCATTTGACCTCAATCTACCTGCGATTCACTTGCTCAGCCATCTAGTCCTCCTGTAGTTAGAACCTACTAAGCACCTCAAACTTAAAGAGAAAGAAAATCAAACAGCAGAATAAAATAAAACATTGAGAATACGTTTAGGCCAGTTTTGGCTTGATTGGGTAAGTTTTAGATTTGCAAAAATCAAGGTTAGATAGTCTGCAGCTCCCCCTAAGCCGCAGGGGTTTGATTTTGATAACAGCCGGCAGCTATTTCTCCCTATTTAATAAATCAAGCACTTTCCCTAAACAGGGTCTCATCATGCCGATTCGCTGCTCCAGCTGAGCTAATTCTGTGACAGGGAGAAGGCTAGGTGATCAGATATACATCCTTGTCATAGCATGGAAGAATAATCGTGTTAATCAGGCCAGGACACACTGTTACCAAGGAGATGAGTTGTGTGTCCTTGTGGAGGTTTCATTGGCCTCACGCCCAATGTACTTTCAATCACACAATGTCTTCATATCTGTTCACCTAGATCTGCAATGCGATAAAATAGAGACATTCCTTTCTCATTCTGAATTTCTGAAGCTCCTTAAATGGAGAACACCAGCCTCAAGAAATCAGACTGACAAATGTCCATTTTGAGAAATTGTCATTTTGAGAAAATACCAATGCCATGGAAAGAAAACAGGTTTATGGAATAAACACCATAGTGCACCGGCGTGGAATCTAGAGCTTATATTAAAAACATCTTAAATGCTCCATATACCTTCTAAAATGTTAGGAACTGTACACTGGTGATGGTGGGTGTGGTGAGGCTTAAAACAAAAGAGAAGAGGAAGAGGGAAACAAGGAAAACCAGAGCCACTGTAGTCTTTTTTCTATGTCTTCCATGGCCTGTAAAGGAAAAAGGAGAAGAAGGCCACAGCAGAAGAAGAGGAAAAAGAAAACAAGGTAAGACTGCAAAATGCAAAGGGGGGAGAGAAAAGATGAAAGGAAGAGGGCAGGCAGGTACAAAGGAACACAGGGAAAGAGAGGCAAGTAACAAACAGCATTGAAGGGAGTAGGATCAGTTGGGAGGCTGAGGCGGTTAATGTCCAAACAAAAGGTAATGGTAGGCATAAAAGGGTAAGAGTGTGAGGATTATAACTGGGCACAGGGATGAGGCAGCTGCCCAGCTCCCATAACAATAAAAAATCAAATATGAGGATATCATGGAGGAAATGGAGCGGGGGTTGATTAGAAGAAGGGAATCGAAAATAAGGACTCAGAAAGAGTAGGACGTTTAAAAGGGGATCCGGAGCAGCTCCCTCCTCCTGAAAAAAGAAAGAGAGGATGGAACACCCCAAGACCTCAGGGAAAAACAAACAGCGTAATTTGGATTTTCATTAAGAAGGACATTCATCAGGTTGATTGCAAACTAAAAGTTTGTGAAACCAGGTTTGGCTAATACCTATTGTCGAACTGTGTTTTCTTTTTCATCATGTAATTGTGTGTATCTAATTGGCTGTACTTCATGTCAAGATAGTATATCATATGCAATTTCATATGTATATATATATATATATATATATATATATATATATATATATATATATATATATATCCAAAAAAGATCGTTGCGGACAGCCGCTCATCCTCCTAACGACGCCGGTGCCAGTAGCGATCACAACTCTGCTATAAATATTCCAACTGGAAAAGCTATCCAGGTACTCCCAAATAATTTCCAGCAGCACACCAGAGGACAGGCAAAATAATATATTTTATTGTGTCACATACAGAAGCAACGCGTTTCGGCAAAGCTTTTGTCAAGATAGTGACCTGTGCCTAACTGCCCATAGAAATACAGGTCAGTGTTAATAGAAAGTGGAGAAACGGTGCAACTTAATATACACAAATTTAGAAATATATATATATATATATATATATATATATATATATATATATATATATATATATATATATATATATATATATATATATATATATATATATATATATATCCAATAGCTTAAATGCTTTCCAATGTTTGTACAATTCATTACGATATCGTGCTCATCGCAATCATGTTAATTAATTCGAAAATAAATACATGGATAATATGCGGTATGTAGCTCAGAATGGGATCAGGTGTTTGAGCCCACTCTCCTTAACAATCATATGTCAATATCAAAGGCAACAAAATAATTATGGGTAATGTACCCTCATGATGCAGCACATGGTGATTGTAGTTCCATGGACAAATACCCAATAAAAACAAAATTGTCTGGAACATATCCAATACATTGTTCATCCATATTAAGTCTGTGGGGCAGATTGCTTTGTATTGGAGTGGGGAATATTGTTTTTGATTGGAGTTGGATGGGTTGAAAGGACTTGAGTAGGTTGGATTATGCTGAGGAATAAAGACATAGCTCTGTGTGTCATATTCGTTTACATGCTCCGAGGCTAGGGAGTACACTACAACTGATGACGATGATGGGATACATAATCCCAATAACCAACAGTGCTCCTCAACAGTTTGCAATGGTCCAGCAAACTGTGTGTGCATTCCACATGCGTCTCAGTCGAAGTGAAGATCGCCAGTTGTTGTTTTGAATCAAAGGCACTACTCCAGCTAGTGCAAAGCTTTTGATGAAGACGAAGGCTTTACAGAGAAATGTATGGATTATCAGCTATGAACCTGCTGAAGAGGCTGTAAAAGAGGTACTGCACCACAACAATGCTAAAGGCATCAGAAACCATGTACAATGCAGAAGAATGAAAATGGTGATGAACACATGCAAGAGACAAATCAAGTACTTAACGTAAGAAGGCGCTTCATGTCCTGTGATCGGGTCAGATGACCCATGTTCAAGTACTGAGCCAGGTTTTCAAGAAGGTACAGAATTAGGTGCCCATTGAGGGATGTACGAACAGCACATGCTCTCCTCATCAGTAAGTTCCACAATGAGTCACAATGCCGCTGTTTTCCTGAAACCACTGCTTCTCCTCAATACCCCTCAAAAGTGGAATATTGGCACCTGAAGGACTGCTGGACCAAAATGTTTGATGATTTAACTGATGAACTGGAAGAAGCAGATAAAAAAAAGTTAACATCAAATAGCTCAAGAATCTTGCAAGTGAAGGAGTAGAAGTATTAAGAAAATACCACATACTGATGAAGTATCAAACCGTCAAATCAAAGAGGTTTAAAATATCAAGTTCAATACAATCCAGAATGTTGATTACAAAAGATACATTTTCAACAAAGAAAGGAAAAAAATTGGTGAAATGATCAACAAGTTTGTTGAACGATTTGATACCCACATCAAAAATTGTAAGTTCAATGAATGCGATGAAGAAGAAGCAAGGAGCAAGACCCTGTCCTGGTCAGTGTGACTACTCTCCCCTCGTGGTCCAGTGGGAGGGTACTCTGCTCTTCCGCTGCTCTGCCTCTCTTGCCTCTTCATTGTGCCCTTTTGCTCTCTCCTTCGTTTTTCACTCTTTCCCTCTGCTCTCTCCTTCGTTTCTCATTCTTTCCCTCTGGTCTCTCTTCTGGTTTTTTACACTTTCCCTCTGCACTCTCCTTCAATTTTCACTTTCCCTCTGCTCTCGCCTTCGTTTTTCACTCTTTCCCTCTGTTCTCTCCTTCATTTTTCACTCTTTCTCTCCTTTGTTTTTGATTGTTTCCCTCTTCTTGCTTTTTCCTTCATTTTCCACCTCCACTGCTGCCCCATGGGCCCTACCCCAGTGTGTCCTACCATCTCCCGCCTTCCAGTTCACCCACCCTCCCCAATACCTACTGAAAAGCAGCCGCTACATGGCAAGAAGAGCAAGACCGCTGACCTGGTCAGTGTAACTGCTCTGCCCCCTGAGCTCCATTGCAGGGTGTTCAAGGCCCTCCTCCACCCGCAGGCTTCTACCTGCGCCTCCACCCGGGTGGTCTAGTGGGAGAGCACTCTGCTCTTCTGCTGCTCTGCCTCTGTCTCTCTTCTTCTTTGTGCCCTTTTGCTCTCTCCTTTGTTTTTCACTATTTTCCTCTGCTTTCCCCTCCTTTTTTTGATTACCCTCTGCTCTCTCCTTTGTTCTTCACACTTACCCTCTACTCTGTCCTTCATTTTTCAATCTTTCCCTCTGCTCTCTCCTTTGTATTTCACTCTTTGCCTTTGCTCTCTCTTTTGTTTTTCACTCTTTCCCTCTTCTGGCTCTTGCGTTCATTTTACCCCTCTGCTGGTGCCCCTGCTGCCCCACCCGATCCAGTGTGTCCTTCCTGGTCCTGCCTCCCAGCTGACCCACCCTCTGCGACCCTTACTTAATGGCGGTCTTGCCGCACTAACAGAAAGCCCAGCTGTGCCTGTCTGTGGCAGAACTGTGAGCAGCGCCAGGGACCCTGGTCCCATGACCTACCTGTGCTACAACTCCAGCACATTCCACGATCTCAACCCCAAACACAACAACAACGGTCAGCTCTCAACACCAGCCAACATCCATGGCACTCTCTTCTGTCTACACTGAATTTGCACCTTCACCCACCTCCGTACCGCAGAAACATCTACCAGACTACCGGAAATCGCAGCTCACAAACCACTCAACTGTATCCTTCTCAGCGTACGCTCCCTACACAAGCACACAATAGAAATCTGGATACCCTCAACACCTACCCACCCAATGTCGCCTTCCTCGCGGAAACCTGGACCAACATCAACCTGGCATCCAACATCACTACCACCATTCCCAACAGATACAAGATCCTGCATAAGGACCGCCCCATCAGGCGAGGAGGAGGCATCGCCATCATTCACAAAAGCCCCCTCCACTTGACCACCCTCCCAGACGACACAACAAACCTCATGGAGCACCTCCACTTTCAGATCCAGACCAACCCTAAAACAACTCTGCGCAAGACCCTAATCTACAGGCCGCCCAGCCCCTGTGCACTCTGTACCAGCATCATCACCAACATCATCACATCCCATGCCCTCGCATCCACAGACTGCATCCAACTAAGAAACGTCCATCTGGAAAACCATGATGATGCAAACACTGCCTCCCTCCTGGAGATCCTCGCCAACTTAGGACTGAATCATCTAGTCACCACCCCCATGCACACAGCGGAACACACATCTTCACCGGAGAAAAAAGCATCTCCTACAGCCACACCACTGAACTCCTCTGGACAGATCACCACTGCATCCACTTCTTCAAAAAATCCACTGTACACAAGCATGCCCACCAACTCTCCCGCAGAAGCTGAAACAAATTCACCAAAGACCAGCTCACCTCCACCCTCATCAGCACCCTGCCACTGGCCAAATCGGACACAAACACCACAGCATGGAACCTCCAACGCTGGATCACAAACTGCGCCAACACACTTGCCCGCCTCAAGAAAGCTGCGGAGACACATCAACAAAGTAAGCTGGTTTACCCCTGCACTCCAAGAATCCAAACGTTACTGCAGACGACTTGAAAAGACATGGAGGAACGACAAAACCCCAGAAATACGTGACCTACAAAGAAGCCACCACTGCATACCACCAACTCATCAAATCCAAAAGAAAGAAATCCCTCCATTACAGAATCCTCAACAACACACACAACGCCAAAGAGCTCTTCTCCATCATCAAGGAATTTGCCAAACCTTGGAGCAAAGCAAAAGACGTCCGCCCTCCCAAGACCTCAGCAACAGATTCAGCACCTTCTTCCATCACAAGATTAAGATGATCTACGACAACTTTGACAACAAAGACCACCTCACCACTCCAGATCCCCCTTATGCAACATCACCCAAATGGATTCCACACATGACAGAGGACACTTTGAAGGCCATGAAAAGCATCCACTCCGGAGCACCATTAGACCCTGGACCACAACACATCTTCCACAGAGCCACCTCTGCTATTGCACCCGAACTACATTGGATGATCAACTGCCCTTCAATACTGCCACTGTCCCTGACAACTGGAAATATGCCGAAGTCAACCCCCTCCTTAAGAAACCCTCTGCAGACCCGAAAGACCTCAAGAACTCAAGGCTCATCTTCATGCTTTCCTTGGCAGTCAAGCCCATAATAAAGGCCATCAACATTGAGCTGGCAAACTTCATTGAAGCTAATAACATCCTAGAGCATCTCTCAATCTGTTTTCCGAAGTAACCACAGCACCAAGACTGCACTACTCGCTGCCACCGTCATCCACTCTCTCCTTGACCAGGGTGATACAGCAGCCCTCATCCTCCTGGACGTCTCAGCAGCATCTAACACTGTCTCCCACTGCACCCTAGTTACTAGACTCCCCGGCGCTGGCTTCTATGGCAAGGCTTTTGACTTGATACGTTCCTTCCTCACTGGCAGAACTCAGCAGGTTAGACTCCCTTCCTACCTCTCCGAACAGACAGAGACCCAATTGCAGAGTTCGCCAATGCTCCTCCATCAGCACCACCCTTTTCAACGTCTACATGGCTCCCCTCACAACCATCGTCGGGAACCGCGGGTTCAACATCATCACTTATACCAACGACAATGGACCTAACATCACCAAACACAGCTTACAAGAAGGGATGAAAGCTGTCGCCACCTGGTTGATTAACAGCTGCCAGAAACTCAACTCAGAAAAGACAGAAGTCCTTATCCTTAGCTCTAACCCCTCCACATGGAATGACTCCTGGTGGCCCTCTGTTCTTGGAAATCCCCTTAACCCAGCAGACCATGCTCAAAACCTCAGCATCATACTAGACTCATCGCTCACAATGAACCGCCAGATCAACGCTGTATCCTCGACCTGCTTCAACACCCTCCACATGCTCTGAAAGACTTTCAAATGAATCCCACCCAAATCCAGATAAACCGTCATAGACCCATACATCAGCAGCAGACTGGACTACGCAAGGCTCTCTATGCCGGAATCAATAGGATACTCCTTCATAAACTCTAGACTGTCTAGAATGTAGCTGCCAGACTGATCCTCGACATCCCACTTCGCTGCCACATCACCCAACACCTGCGTTATCTCCACTAGCATCTAGTCAAAAGAAGAATAACTTTCAAACTCCTCCTCCACTCCTACAAGGCCCTTCACAGCATGGATCCGCACACCTTAACAGTTACCTCTCTTTCCACCCACCCAAAAGATACCAGTGGTCAGTCCAGCTCTCTCTGGTCACCGTCATTCATATCAACAAGACTAGAATGGGAGGGAAGTCCTTTGCCTACCTCTTAGCCAAAGCCTGGAACACCCTACCTATCTACCTCCGACATTCTCCCACATTGCCCCAGTTCAGGAAGGACTTCAAGACCTGGATCTTCAGATGACCCCAGCACACTAAGGAGCCGCTCTCCCTCCCCCATTGACTTGAGACCCTCACTGGTGAGAAGTTTCACTTTATCAACCCTGATTGATTGATTGAAGAAGCCATAGTCGGAGAGTTATAGATAGCTGCCTTTCTGTTTCATTCAGATGCCAAATTCTGAGAGAAACGGTCAGTCTGGAGAGAGTAGTTATGACTCCAACAGTCGAGGAGCTTGAAGAGCAACAAACTGCTGACATGGAAGCTGAAGGAGCCCAGAGTAAATCATCCTTGAATGTGAAAAGTAAGCAGACACACATGGTTGATGGGCCCAAAGTGATGTCTCCAAAGAAAACTTCCTGTGTTTCAGACGTGGATTTTCGATTCCACATGAAGGTAAATGTCCCACCATTGGACAAGTATGCAAGGGTTGCAGAAAAGAGAACCATTTTGTAATGGTTTTGCAAAGTGAAGGAAAAACTAAAGGCGTTACTTCAAGAAAACTAAATGGACTCCCGAACAGTCCAAAAGCTATGTTCTACTCATGCCGCAACATCAGTTGAGGCAATAGAAACTAAACCAAGTCAATTGTCATCCAAATCTTCATCTAAAAGTTCTCCAACGTCATTGTCAAGCGACAATGAAGAAGATGGATGTGAAATGTTGATGTCAATTAAAGAGAAACATACGCATGTTGAATTGGTCGCATGCAAGGAAGAATGCAAGTGTCAGACCTTCCAGTATCCTGATCCATCTTCCGCGAGCGGTGGGGGCGTAGCGTACAGAGAATAAGACTACACTGTGTGGCAGGAAGTTGCTTGCCATTCTAGTTGCCAAGGTCTGCGGCTTCTTGCCGTGCCTCTTACCTAAGTTCTGGTTTCTCTTGTGGCATCCACCGAAGGCTCCTCTCCTCTGGCTCAATTCCATCTTGTTGCTTTGGTGGCAACTTTCACGGGGAGGATTCTCCTTAGCTCTCACCTCGATTCTGAAAATTCCCTTGCTCACGCTTCTGAAAAGAAAGAAGAAGAAAGAATTAAAGCTGCTTCTGATCTACTCTGGGTAACCTGCTAGTGTACTTTTTCATACAAGAATCAAAGCGACTTATGATGTTCTCTGGGTAAGGCTCTAGCGCACTTTTGCATGCATAATCAAAAACTGCCAAACAAAGCTATGCTTATCTGACTCTGGCTTGTACTGCATCGCTACTGTGGGTGCGTAATGAAACATATAGTTTTCTTATCTGTACGAAACACAACGATACAAACATTTTAACTGATTATTAAAGATTGTGTCAATGCATAATGCTACACTGAACTTTAAGCAAAATTACTTGGTTTCTAAGCCGTAATCAATGTTGACATTTTTGTGTTTTTTCTTATTGAGATGGATGAGCATTAGGTGCATGATGTATTGCACTGACTCTGTGTTATATATTGTTCTTTCTTTTTATTTTCACCTTCTCAGCCTTACAGTGTAAGACTAAGTTGTGAAGGCATAGCTAATTCAAAGGGTATGATTTGTTGATGTACACCTGATAATTTAGGAAGTTCTATTGTGAATTTTAATTCTTAATCACCAGTCTCTCTTGTCTCATCTTTAGATATGTGGTACTGGCAGTTGACCTTGTTATCTCTACACTAAGATGGAAGAGGGCATTCATACAGGTATTAAGAAACTAATTTGTATATACTTGCAGGATGCAGTAGGGATACACTTATAGGTATTTTCTCTGATACATTTTTAATTTCTTTTATAATAATGAGAGTTAAAGACGGGTCCTGATAGACACACCTGCTGCAGGGTAGTCTTCAGTGGATGTTCTTTTTTTGTATTCCCTTCCCTTCTGCCCCATTGGTCAGGATGGACTTTGACCATGTTGGGTCTTCTCGGTCGATATGGAGGTTGGGACCTTGTATTGTGGCCGTCTCTTGATCCCGCAGACAATTCAGGTAAAATCTGACAACAAGTCAAAGGAAGATTGGGAAGGGAAGACACAAGATTCATTTAGACACGGTCCTAAAATCACACTCAAGGTTAATGGTTGTTCCTTACCTTTTATCATAGACTGTGGTGCGTCGCTAGTCATCATACCTGAGGGAAAATACAACGAACTGTCTCTAGAGTCCCATCTCCCACATTTGAAGACTAAAGTGTTTATATGGGCTGCATTGACGCCATAAAAAGTCAAGGTTCATTTGTAGCAATCATGAAGCACAAAAAGATGAAAGTACAAGCCCCAATTTACGTACTTGCCAAATCAAGAGACTATTTACTTAGGTTCATTACTGCTGCTGAAATGAAACTTTTTATCTGTAAATTGCAACATAAATGCAAAATAGTAAGTCAGTTTCCATCGTAGTTTTGTGTATTGGAATAAACTTAAGACAATGAAAGTGCAACTGCATATTAAGGAGGACATGCGTCCTGTTGCTCAGCGACATCATTTAATTGCATTTCATTTACAGGAAGCTGTTGAAAAAGATCTTGAGACACTACTAACACATGACAACATTGAGTGATCTACAGGTACAACACCATATGTTTCGCCCATCGTGGTAGAGCCTTTAAAGGACAGTAAAGGAGCTGTGCGCATCTGTGTTAATATGTGTCAAGCTAACAATGCATTTGAAAGAGAACAACATGCAAGCAACACATTGCTGATGCAATCACACAGCTGATTGAGGCCAAAGTCTTTTCTCGCCTTGATCTGAACAGATGATGTTATCAATTGGAACTTATAGAAAGTTGCAGGTACATTGCAACCTTTTCTACCCAGATTGGTTTGTTCAGATATAAAAGATTAAGTTTCAGCACATTGTCAGCTGCAGAAATGTTTGTAGATGTCATTTGCCACATAATGCAGACCATCAGGCATGCTTTCAATTACAGTGATGATATATTGATCTTTGGGGCCACACAAAAGGAACGTTATAAAGCTCTTACACAAGTGTGCTGTTTATTTGCTCATGCAGGTCTTACTTTGAATGCAGAGAAGTGTAAGTTCCAGAAAACAATACTCAAATTCTTTACCTATATTTTCTCTAATGGGGAATGACTCCAGATCAGGCTAAAGTACAGGCTGCATCAGCCATCTGTCCCCCACAAGATATTACAATGTTACACTCTTTTTTTGGTATGGCCAGCTACTGTTCTAGGTGCAGCCATAATTGTGCCACAGTGAGTGCTCCATTAAGAGACTTAACAAACGCTTCATTTCAATTGTTTCATGAATGAGAATAAAGCTTGAAGAAGATCAAAAATGCAAATGAGCATGCCACTGTATTGGCATACTTTGATCAAAAGCTACATACAAAGGCTGTGTTGACACAAGCCCAGTAGGGTTGAGCGAAAATCTTGCCTAGCACAATGGATATCCAAGTACCCAAAGGCATATTGTGGCTTATGCTCTCAGAAGTTTGTCACAAAACTGAATGTGCCTATTCACAACCTGAAAAGGAAAGCCTAGCTGTGGTGTGGGCTTGTGAACATTTTCACATGTTTTTATATGGAAAGCATTTCATTCTTGTCACAGATCATCAAGCATTGCTTACCATATTTGGCAATCTCAAAGCTAAGATGCCCCCTCGCATTGAGAGGTGGGTGTTGCAAAGTCAGGCATACGACTACACTATTGTGGACCGACCACGGAAAGATCAAAACCCTGCTGACTACTTTTTATGGGTACTAATACAGTTTCATAGTACAACTTCCAAAATGGCTGAAGCCTAACTTCATCATAAAGTCCAGTACACCTGCCGCTATATCAGTAGAACAAATCATCGATGCCACAAACAGTGCTAATACTCAAAGACACTATTTTACATCAATTATAAAATAAAACACTCAACCTCTTACAAAGGGCAGTGAATATCAGAAATTCAAAAATGTGAAACATTAACTTTTCATTATGCAAGAAGGTATAGTCTTACAAGTTTCGAGAATTGTCATACTGGAGAGTCTGAGACAGCAAGTCATTGAAGTGGCAAATGTGTGATATTGTGTGATTGTCACCACTAAGCGAGCTCTCTGGGACCGAATTTGGTTTCCTCATCTTGATGATAATGTAGTGAAGGCAGGGCCCTGCTTGCGCACATTGCTATGTTAGCATAGGCTTATTAGAAGTTTAAATGCCATTTTACCTTTTTGCTGCTTTTGCATACATAAGCCATGTAACTGTTGTTGTAAGTTAGACTGCGTGAATATCTTCACATGCGAATGGCTTGCTTTCAACATCCCTAGACTTACATCGTGACCCTAGTCTGCACATTGAGTGCAGAAGCCTCCAAGGTTATCATAACAATATTAGATATTTTTCGGGCTGATCGGCCCACGCTCTAGACACAACATGCACGCAGCTGCAGCTGACTGAAATTCTAGCGCCTTTAATATTGCACTGCATGCATGATTAGAACACTTGGAGAAAATCGGTTTTCAAAAAGAGAGAGCTTTTGCAGATCCTGATGTGATTTATCTCTACCGATCTAGGATTTATGGGGTTCCCTATTCAAGCCTAAGAGAACTTCTGTTATTTTAAAAACTAGGGGCCAGATGTAGGTAGCCCTTTACCGATCGGAATCGGCCGAAAATATCGATTTTCGTCCGTTTCCGATCGGTAAAGGGCTATGGAGATGTAGGGGCATATATTCGGTAATTTTACCGAATCGTTAATATTACCGAATCGGTAAATTTACCGATTCGGTAATATTTACCGATTCGGTAAAATTACCGAAAATGCAATGTGGGTAGCCAATATTCCATTGGCACATGGCTTTCAGAATCAGTATTTTACCATGGAATACAAATCCATGGTAAAATACCGATTCCTGTGTACATGCACATCTGTGCATGTACACATGTGCCATGTGACAGACAGATGTGCCCTTAGGGCATGTCTGTGTGCCACATTGCACACATGCCCGTTTTGGGGGTGCTAGAGGGTGTCAAAGTGACACCCCCTGCACCCTTGACAAATTCGGTATTTACCGATTCGGTAAATACCGAATCGGTATTGGAATTAAATCCTATGGGCTTCAAGGCCCATAGGATTCAATAGCAAATACCGATTCGGTATTTACCGAATCGGTAAATACCGAATTCTTAAGGAATCGGTAACTAATCCAGATGTTGGTACCTACATCACATTTACCGATTTAAAATACTGAATCGGTAAAATTCGGTATTTTACAATCGGTAAATGTGATTTACCTACATCTGGCCTCTAGTCCTTAGCAAGGGAGGGTGGTACACAAGGCACCTTAGGACCTGTTTCCACTATCATTATAATATGATTTTTCCTTTTGTGTTTTATGGAATTGTAACAATGCTGATCATATTATTTTTAATCATATGCCTGCTTATGTTAGCAAAAATACTGCATCTTAGAGCACATTGTTAAAATAAACATTTTAAACTTTTCTGTGTCTCTATTTACTCACGTTGTGGACTGGTATGAGAATAACAAACAAAAGAGTGTTTTTGATTCCCATAATTCCTGAGAGTAACCTAAGTCACATGTTCTGGGCTGTCTAATCATTGGTACCTTGGCTATAGGACGAAGAGCTAATGAGACACTGATGCTAGTCGGTTGGGAGTTCTAGGTACTGAGGTGAGTTCTTTGGTCCACCACAATTCACTGAGGTTCTGGGTCTCTGTGCACAGTTCTGTGTATGATCAGAATCCCCGCAACAATAGAGTTGAAAAGGAATTAAAGGACTGTCATATGTACAACTGTTTATCTCCCAAAACAACCCAGCATCCATTAAACATGTTTAATATTCCAAAGCATGTATGGAAGGGAATCGCAGGTGACTTCTTTGGATCCCTTGAACATTGACAATATCCAATTATAGTTATGAAATGAAATGAATGAAATGAAATTAGATTTATAAAGCGCATGGCTGCCCGAGAGCGTCCCAGCGCTGAACAACAAAGAGCAGACTGAGGGGGGTACCGTCAATCAGAGATCAATGGGAAAAATAAATGTTTTAAGAAGCTTCCGAAACTTCAAATAGCTGGGTTCAGTTCGATTCCTGCCAGGAAGGGCATTCCACAGCATTGCCGCATTCACAGAAAAACGATGCCCCCGAGCGCGCCTTCCTCACTCTGGGAACATTGGCCAGATTTTCGAGATCAGAGCGGAGGGCCCGAGAGGACTTGCAAGGGCAGATCATACTCCTAAGAATAGGAGGTCCCTTACCCTGAAGTGACTTGTGGGTGATGCAAAGAGATTTAAATTTTATTCTTTCACGTATTGGCAGCCAGTGAAGAGATCTCAGTGCAGATCTGGTTGAGGATCTTATTGAAGAGCCAGTAAGCAACCTAGCATCTGAGTTCTGAACACGTTGGAGGGTGTTGATGGTTGCCTCGGGTGCTGCCAAAAACAGGGCATTGCTGTAGTCCAGTCTAGATAATATTAACCACTGGATTAGCAGTTTCCTGGACTGGAATGGCAAGAGTGGAAGAGCCTTCCGTACAGACCGGAGTAGGCCATAACATATGCCTGCTGTTTTCTTCGCTTGGGTCCTGAAAGTCAGGTCCCGCTCAAACCACACCCCTAAGCTTTTAATTTCGTCTTTCGGTGTGGGGAGATCACCCAGACAGGGAGGCCAGATGGACGTGGGTAAAGATGTTAATTGGTGGCCCACGGGCATAATCTCTGTTTTGGATCCGTTCAGTTTGAGCCGAGAGCTGGTCATCCGGGAGTGTATTCCCGAGAGGCAAGCAAATAGATTTTCCGTGCACCTTTCTTGTTGGGATAGCGAGACGACTAGTTGGGGGTCGTCCGCATAGGCAACTATTTTAATCCCAAAAGGAGTAATCACATCCTCCAGTGGGGCCATATATACGTTGAAAAGAGTAGGGCTCAAAGAGGAGCCCTGAGGGACTCCACACTGGAGAGGGGTAGATCTGGAAAGTGCACTGCCTTCCCAGATCTGAAAGGTTTGGTTACTCAAAAAAGATGTGAGCCATTGCAAGGCCATGCCAGATACTACCAGTCTAGCGAGGCGCTGAATTAAGATTCCATGGTCCACAGTGTCAAAAGCTGCACTTAGATCCAGGAGGATCACAACAGCAGATTCTCCTAAATTCAAGATGCACCTTGCCTCTTCGGCCACAGCTATCAGGGCAGAGTCGGTGCCCTGACCAGGGCGGAAGCCCGTTTGGGAATTACGTAGCAGCTTATTGGTTTCCAAAAAAGAGGAGAGCTGCTGATTGACCATTTTCTCCGCAATTTTGCTGAGGCCTGGTAACAGCGATATTGGGCGGAAGTTGGCCAGGTCAGATTGGTCCAGCCCTGGTTTTTCTTAGGAGGGCCTTCACCATGGCCTGCTTCCAGCTAGGGGGAACAACACCACGGGTGAGGGAGGCATTTAAAAGTTCAGTTGCTAAGGGGGCAATGGTATCGGAAATCCGCTTAAGAATATACATAGGCGCGGGATCAGTCGGGGAGCCACTTTTCATGGAGGACACAACTTTACAAAAATCTTCCCTGGATATACAGGTAAAAGAATCCAGAAAAGGGCCAGAGGTAGGGGCAAATTGGTCATCAGAATTAGGAATTGGCACACTATATGGTAGACTTTCTAGAATATTTTGGATTTTAGTATAAAAAAAGTCCGCTAGTTGATTACATCTAGCTTCTGAGCCCTCCTGCATAATAGGGGGGGAGGGTGCCTTAAGGAGTCCTTTTACTATCTTAAAAGTTTCCCTAAACGAGTTGGAATGCGTTTTAATTTTCTCCTCGAAAAAGGCCGCCTGGGCTTTTTTCAGGGAGACTTTATAAAGCCTCATAGCACATCGATATGCCGCTTTATTTTTAGAGGCCCAATCTTTTCGCCACATGCGTTCCAGCTTTTTGCATGTTTTTCTAAGATCTCTGAGTTCTAACGTGTACCATGGTGATTTAAAGACACTACTCTTCTTTTTAAAAAAAATTCCGGGTAGAACCACATCCAGGGAACTTCTCAGCCAGCTTCGAAGATTTATATCCGCCACTAGTGCATCTGGCTCCGGCAGGGGAGCTGTTTGTTCAAGTGTCAGGGTCAAGCTCTCCAGGGATAGCTTAGACCAAGCCCTCTCTAAGGTGCAAGGTACTATCATCGGACCATGGGAGGGGGAGTGGAGGGCCAGAATCAAGCTGAGTAGTATTAGAAAATATTGGATCCAGAAGGTGTCCTTTGGAGTGAGTGGCCTCTTTGTTTATAAGATTCAGCTCAAAAGATTTAAGGTCGAGCCTGAGATCAGCTGCCACCTTATCGTCAGGGTCATCAAAATGTAAATTTATGTCTCCTAATATAGTAAAATTAGGTGATGACGCAGCTGCTGCTTTAGTAGTATCTAAAAGGGATCCTATAAACTGTCTTACGCCGCCCGGAGGGCAATAAATAAGGAGACCTGACAAGGAATTATTAGGGGTAATTTGAATGATGAAATGCATACTTTCTGAATCAGATATACAACTATCTTTAATCCTACAAGTAAACCTGTCTTTATAGACTATGGCAAGCCCACCTCCCTTCCCATGTGGCCTGTGTTGGCATTGAATGAGGAATCCCTCAGGAAGAGCGCTAGCAATATCAAACTCTGAGTTGGGAGATAAACATGTCTCTGTTACCATCCTGGATCATTAGGTTGATCTCTAAAGCGTGCTTAGGTAGCGACCTACAATTGAGAAGTGCCATGCTAAGTTGACTCAAAGCATGTTCACCGGTTTTATTTACCTGGGTGATTTTGGGACATAACTTACAATGCCTAAATTGTCTATCAAACCTCTCAAGCTGACCACATAACGGGCCTACCTTAAGTCTTCGCTGAGTGAGCTCATCCCTAGAGTATATCCTGCGGTGTTTTAGAGAGACGGACAGAGTTTCTGGCCCTAAGCCCGGTCTGGCCCGGACAGGCCCAGACAGGCTTGCCTCTGGCACGCCTCCGGCGCGCCATCGGTGCTCCCGCTGGTCCCGCCCGCTGCGCGGACGGGAAGTGACGTTCATTTTGTAGTGTCTGGGCCACCAATTGCCCGCAACACTAGTGCGCTAACCTCTAAGTCTCCTAAGATGGCGCCCGAAGTCTGCGCCCATGGGATAGCTGCCTGAAACCTAGTAGAGCCCTAAATCGGCCCCCGGTTACCACAGGAGCACTGAGGAGGTACCCATAAGGATCACAATAATGACAAGTCTGAGCAAGGTACGTAATTTTAAAAATAAACAATAAGCACCAAAATGTGTGGATTAAAAGTAAAAGCGGCCTAGGAGCAGAAGAAAGCTAAGTATGAGTATGTGTGCCCTGACTCCCGGCTTTTCGCTTCAGTAGCCCTAAGTTCTAATGAAGTTTGCGTGGCCTTCTTGGTCCAATTTGTAGTGTCTGGGCCGCCACTCGCCCGTAACACTAGTGCGCTAACCTCTAAGTCTCCTAAGATGGCGCTCGAAGTCTGCGCCCGTGGGATAGCTGCCTGAAACCTAGCAGAGCCCTAAATCATCCAATGGTTACCACAGGAGCACTGAGGAGGTACCCACAAGGATCGCAATAATGACAAGTCTGAGCAAGGTACGTAATTTTAAAAATAAACAATAAGCGCCAAAATGTGTGGATTAAAAGTAAAAGCAGCCTAGGAGTTGAAGAAAGCTAAGTATGAGTATGTGTGCCCTGACTCCTGGCTTTTCGCCTCAGGAGCCCTAAGTTCTAATGAAGTTTGCGTGGCCTTCTTGGTCCAATTTGTAGTGTCTGGGACGCCAATCGCCCGCAACACTAGTGCGCTAACCTCTAAGTCTCCCAAGATGGTGCCCGAAGTCTGCGCCCGCGGGACAGCCGCCCGAAACCCAGCAGCACCCCAAATCGGCCCCCGGCCACCACAGGAGCACCGATTAGGCACCCACAAGGATCGCAACAATGTCAAGTCTGAGCAAGGTACGTAATTTTAAAAATAAACAATAAGCACCAAAATGCGTG
Organism: Lissotriton vulgaris; assembly: GCF_964263255.1. Classification (NCBI taxonomy): domain Eukaryota; kingdom Metazoa; phylum Chordata; class Amphibia; order Caudata; family Salamandridae; genus Lissotriton; species Lissotriton vulgaris. Next base: position 1,647,866,978 of record NC_141685.1, read on the forward strand.
GATTATAAGTAAAATGCAGCCTAGGAGCTGAAGAAAGCTAAGTATGAGTATGTGTGCCCTTTATCCCGGCTTTTCGCCTCAGGAGCCCTAATTTCTAATTCTTATTGATGAGTATTCTCATTTTCCCTTGGTAGAAGACCTCTAGTCAGTCACTCCGGAAAAAATAATCGAGAGGCTAGATGGTATTTTTGTAACTTGGGGAATTCTTTCAATTTTGCAGTCAGAAAATGGTCCACCTTTCTACAGTTGGGAATTCAAAGACTTTCTTTCTCATCTGAATGTCAAGCATCAGAAAAGCAAAAATCTTTGGCCACAACCAAACAGCACTCTGGAGCCTTCTATGAGCACCCTAAAAACGACTGTTCAGCATGCTGTATTGTAACATCTTACACTCAAAACAGCTCTTCATTCTGCTGTTCGTGCATACAGGTCGACTCCACATTCAACTACAGGTGAAAGTCCTGCAATCCTGATGTTTGGGAGAGCCATGAAAACCAAGTTGCCACAATGAACTACTAAACGAGAGTTCTGTTGACGATGAACTTCGTCAAAAAGATTAATGTACCAATACAAAATAAAGTCCTATGGAGACAAATGTGATGTATGAGGAACCCTATCTTTACACAAGGAGATTGAATCCTTGTCAAACAGAAAAGAAAACACAAGCCTGATGCTCCTTTTGATGTTGACCCACTGAGTGTTGGGACTAGTAAAGGACACCTGGTGACTGCTCACCATCCTGGAAAGTCCATCACATGAGATTCTACACATTTCAACCACCTGCCTCAATATTTACCAACTCCAAATGCCAGAAGTGAGACTTCTCTACCTGAAAATCCAGAGAGCCCAATGACTGCACCTATCTCTCTGTTACCAGTGCCAGTCATGGACACTTATTCTGTATATCAGCAGGCTCACATGACAGGGTCTTGACGACTGATTCATTCTCCAAAAAAGAGTTATGATGTATGTATGTATTATTTGTACTTTTTTGTTAACAAAAGGGGAGGTGCAATGTCTTGTGAATTAAAAGATGACAGAACTCTTTTCGGTTCCTGACGGACTCCCTAGAACAGTGATATAAGTGCTTGGGTGTGGTGGATAGAATTCAATTTTTTTTGTCATTTATGTGTCATTTTGATCATTAAAATATTCTCTGTTTTTAATAATTATAGTGGTGTTTTTATTGTGTTGAGTTTTTAACTTTTAAACTGGCTTATTACTTCTAAATATGTTGGACATTTTTGTAAATTATGCCTGTTTGCCCTATGCCATAGCTACCAGGGGTTGAGCTCATGTTTAAAAAACTAAAACCTCTTCTAAACCTAAAAAGAATAGTGACATTGTTATTTGTGGTGGATGACCAGCAGATTTGCTTAATCTACAACATAGATTTAATTTGTTCAATATTTCCATTAATGGATTTATTACTCTGTTGAGTTTTGACTCAACGTCACACATTGGTGCCTACAGTACAATATTTTTCAGTTTGTTGTCACTTTTCAGCTACCTTGCTTTTTCTATGCAGCTTTTCCCAAGATCAAATCTCATTCAACAATTCTACCCACTACAAAATGGTAAATTTATTAATCCTATATCTTTTGAGCAAACAAGTTGTGTAAAAACAAGTAAGCACACTACTACAGTGGGGATAGGCATTGAAAAAAGAACGTTATGCAGTGATTGATGCAAAAGCACATCAAGGTTTCATTTCTTGTCTTTCATATCCAATGAGGGAGAGGACCAGGTGCGATTAGGTCCTGTTTATGTGCTCCTTTGTATATCTAGTGATCCAACAAGAATAAGCAGTTCCTAATAAAAAAAAGGTAGGGAGAGTGGTTACAGGTACAGTTTGCTAGATGGAGAATATGCTACACTAGGAGCATAAGCCCTCATACACCCAGATGGGTGTCATGCTTCATCATTTGGCTAGGTCCTCCTCAGGCCGCTGCTGCAATGCCCGACCGGCACCCGCAAGTGACTCTTTGCCAGAGATCTTTTAACGAACTGCCATTTGATGACATGAGGGTGTGTGGGCTGGTGGTGTAGATTGGTAAAATAGGTTTGAGAAGGAAAAAGTCTATTAAAATAGAAAAGGTGATACTCAGAGACAGAACCTTTTAATGAATGAGCTCACCTTTCTAGTTAAAATGGTGGTTACAATCAAAGGATACAATGGCCCTAGAAAGCTTAGTGGGTCTTGATAGGTTAACATGTTTATTGTCTGTGTTTTTCAAAGATTGATCATATGGTGATTCTTCAGGATCTAAAACTAACCTAATCCACACAGTGACAGTAATGTCTTGATGTGTATTCTCAAGAGGAGATTGCCAATCACTCAACCAAATTATGGTAAAGCTTGTATCTCTAAGTTGGTAAAAGCCATCCAAAAGCACAAAAGACAAACATATTGTCAATCACACGTCATCCTTTTGGGTGAGGCATGAGTTACAATGTCAAATTCATGCTGAATGATGTGAGTGCTGAAAACATAAGGAATAAACATGATAACACCTACAAACCCGAAAAAGTGACAATTGTGAAGCCACAACATGAGGGTCACTTTCACTGTGAAGTTATAAATAAAGTTAAACAGTATCAAGCACTCGCTCAATTAGGGTTACGGTGGTGCCCCGCAAGAGAAGGCAGAGGAAACACTAATTAGGGTACTGCAAGGAAACAGTACAGTTATTGTTAAGCGCTTCTTACCTTGAAAGTGGATTATTCATATCTCAGTCATTTAAATGAAGTACTTATACAGACACAGAATGGCAACCAGCGTGAGACCTACCCTGGCTATGCTTCCTTGGGAGGAGGAAGAGGTGGGTCTCAGTATATCAGCCAATTAGTGTTACTTTCACAGTGAGACGTCTTTAACAATAATTTTACAGTTTACCCCGCAATCTGCTAATTAGCGTACATACGTATATGGAGCCATGGCACCTATCATTTACCACGCACGCCTCGGGGCCCATTGGAGGGTCTTTTAACACAATTCCGCATGCAACTGTACATGGTGGACTACATATCCCAGAATACCTACAGCCTATCAGGAGGCAATTAACGGCAGCCTATCAGGAGGCAACTAATGTTTTTGTATGGAATAAAGGTGTGGTCTCAATGAACACTGTGTACTTTGTGGAATGAAGCCTTTGAAGAAGAATTTATTTTCGAAACGCGTCGGCTGTCTGAGACGTGTTTTTGGGTGTGTGGATGTACACCGTGGCTGGAGTGCTTCCCGAACCTGTGGGGAACTCGGAGCTTTCATATATATATATATATATATATATATATATATATATATATATATATATATATATATGTTGTCTTTTTTTTGTTAGGATGGTTTTAACTGAGTTAGAGGTGCACTATTTACCATAATTTGGTTGAGTGATTGGTAATCTCCCCTTAAGAATACAAACCCCAAGATTCCTTTCACTGGGAAGATTAAAGTAGTTTGAGGTCCTGAAAAATTGACATATGATCAATCTTTGTCAAACACAGGCAAGAAACATGCGACCGATTAAGACGCATTAAGCTATCTAGGACCATTATACCTTTCAATAGTAACCACCATTTTAACTGGACAAGTGAGCTCAATAAATATTGTCTCTGAGTATCACTTGTATGTTAATACACTTTTTCCTTCTCATATCTATTTTATCAATCTACACTATCATCCCACTCTCACTTCACCAAATGGCAGTTCATTTATAGATTTCCGGCAAAGAGCCCCCTTGCGGGTGCCTGTCAGGCACTGCAGCACTTGCCCAACCTGGAGCTTGTGCAATGGTGAAGGCTGACACCTGTGTGGGTGTGAGGGTTCTTGCTCCTATCTGAGCATATTCCCCCTCTAACAAACTGTACCTATACATACTCTCTCTACCTTCTTTAATAGAAACTGCATACTCTTGTTTGTTCTTTAGTCTTCCACCAAGTGGATAACGTTCAAACACTAAGGAGATCATCGGATGATAATATCTATACCTGTCTCCCATCGTAACATTAGAAGAAGTTCAATATGAACTTTACTATTAGTATCCCTCATAATGGAGTCATATTCACTTCCTTTCACTTGGGATATTCTTGTGTAGACAAAAATCAATGATTTGCTTTGGGCCTTGTCACCAAGCAATTTGTAATATATTTTCCCGCTCCCTGAAATTCAACAGCCCTGCTATGATTAGCCTTGATGAGGTTCCTTGTGCTAGAGGGAGAGCTCGAGTTCAGTGCACCTTTTCTTTAGAGAAGAACCTGGAACTACCCCACAGGCCACTGCTTCAGTCAGCAATCCTTCCAAATAAGATCCATACTAAGCCCTTCTGTTTTCTCTGGGATCCCCATCATGTGGATGGTAATGCTTCAGGAGTGGCCCTTCACATCCTCCACCCAGAATTGAAGGTAGAGCACCCTGTTATGGAGGTCTGCCAAATGGGTCTGCATATCAGCAACTGTCAGTCTCATAGTTGAGAATGTTGATTCAGAATTTTGTAACTCTCTTTATTAATTTCTTTTGATCAACTCGTAAAAGACCCATGTATATGCCCAAAGAATCAATTTTGGTTTTCAGTGCTCTTCTTTTTTGTTTGGCTAACAGTATTTTGTCAACTCTATCCAGCTGGGCATCTGATGTACCCCAATTTGGTATTTTGGGGTGTTTTGGTGTTACCTCCACTTTGTTGCACACTTTAGGTGGCCTCTTCTTGAGAGGGATACACTTTGTAGGGTTTTCGTTTTATAATATTTTATGCTGGTAGGGCCACATGCCATCAGCGTATTCCCTTACTACAGTGCCCGGTTGACTGGAAAACCTCAGGGTCTCTTTCCTATGTGCTAGGCCAGCACTAAATTTGGGAGCTGCATTCACCAAAATGGCAGCACGACTTTACTAAGGGCAGTGCTGGAGAATACCAGTTCATCCTTTTGTTACTTTTGTGCTCCCTTTGCCCTTGTAACTCAACCTCTTCACATGCAGTCCTGTTCTGTTTCCCATGTCTTGCTCAGCCCAGTGTCGTAAGTTTAGTGAGGGCCTGGTACAAGCCCTGGTGTTCAGTGGTTGAGCTGGAGGGAAGTGTCAAGCAAAGCATGTCCCTCTGTAGTACCTTCAATGAGTTTGCATTTCCTCAATGTGTCGGGCTCACCTCTACATTATTCACAGTCACCCTTTTGGTGTCTACTCACTCCATGCAGTCTGGTTCCCCTGATCTAAGTCAAGGGCAAGCCAACTAGCTAGCAGTGGTCTTGCGAGTAATCTGAGCTCCCAAGGATGTCCACCTCGTTGTAGGTCCTGGCTCTACATAACAGCCACTGTGTAATATTGACTAAAGGGGACATTGGCTCATCTGGATCATCAACTCAGCCTCTAGTATTTCTGCTGCACCAATCTCAGGTGTTGTGTGATGCATTCCCAGTCACTGTTTCAGTTCCCAAATTTTCTTCTCATAATGTCCACCTGCGCTTTCCTTCTAGCCTCAATTGCATGATTATTAGGTGATTCCTTTGATCAATGCTAAACTACAATTATTTTTGGGCACTTAGCCTTTCATTACAGTCTGTTGTTCATTCATTGGCTGTATTAAACTTTAACATTTCTGTGATTTTTATCAAGGTTATCTGCAATATGGGTACATCATCCTCCACAGAAAGGTAGTATATAATTGAATTACGCCACACACGGAGCTCGGTATGACACCTCTTTATTTTATAGAGTGTAATCAATAACTGGCACATACTGTATCATTAATTTTATTAACCACACCCAATCACTTACGTCACTAGACTACAGATTCCAATCGAGAGCGGAGGGGTCTTGCACTCTATAATGCACATGACACTAGACTGCCCCCTTTAAAAAAAAAGTACAAACAGAAATAACAGATATATACATCATAGTTCCTCAATGAGTCATCGAGGTGCCCAAACCACTATTCCAGATCTTGTGGTGTGACGCTGAGGAGACACAGGAGAAACAACTGCAAGACATTGGTGACCTAGGCACTGATGCTGTACTGGGCCTCTCCTGGCCCTCTGATGACAAAGTCTCATGCCAGATGTCCAAATCAGACAGACTCTCTCATTATGGACTTTCCAGGATGGTGAGCAGTCGCCATTGTTCCTTACTAGTCACAGCATGCAATGGATCTGCATCAAATGAAGCATCGGATTTGCATTTTTGCCTCTGTCTGACAATTCCCCTTCTGAAGAATGTCCAGAGTACATTGATGCTTGTCTGCATAAGTATTCATTCCAGACTGTTGAGATGAATCAGTGAGTCAAACTTTCTTGTCATATATTGTTCCTTCAGTGGTCCAGTGGGGCAGCTTGGTACCCAAGGCTCTTCTGAACATCAGAGTGCTGGGCTTTCACTGGTTCTAGAGGGAGGGGCAGATCTGTAGGCTTGAAGAGTAGAATGAAGAACTGACTTGAGCTTAAGACCTTCTAGTGCAGAGCGCTGGGCAGGCCTACTTAGAGTGTTCATAAAACCATAAGGGTGTGCTCTTCCAATGTCTGATATTCAAATGAGCAAGAAAGTCTTTGAATTCCCAACCATTGAATGGCGGGCCATTGTCAGGTTTTAGACAGGACAGAACATCCCAGGTTGCAAATATGCCTTCTAGGCTTTCAACTACTCGATCATGAGTGATTGACAAAAGGGCTTCCACTAGACGAACCCTGAATATTCATCTACGATTACCATGAGGTAATGGCCATTTACAAGAGGCCCAAAAAAGTCCACTGCAATCTTCTCCGAAACATGTTTTGGAAGATCTGACATGTTCAAAGGATGATGTGTTGTTTTGGGAGATAAACAGTTCCACAAATGACATGCCTGGAGCTCTCTCTCAACTCACTCATCAAGACGAGAGAACCAAAAACTGACAGTTCATCACGCGTATTCTTGAATTTCTGATATTCAGTGTTGATAACACTGGATTCTTATCTTATACTTTTATCTTATAATACCAATTTTAAGAATCCTTGGTCGACTGGATCTTTTCTATCTGCTAGGAAGTGTAAAGGGGAAACTCAATTTTACCACATAATCAATCAATTCAATAATGTAAATAAAAAGGATCACTCACCCCGAAATTAAATGTTAAAGGATTTATTACAACGCCAAAAATAACTGAACATACAAGCACCTCAGCACGAGGTTAAGAAAATGAATGGGCACTAATACAAACATAATCCTACGCAGGAGTCTCATCCGACTCAAAATAGGAAGAATAGTCAATTCTAAAAGCATCAGGCACATGATGACTGCTCCAATCTATATTTTAGGATTCATCCACCTAGGAAAAAAGAGTAATTAATCTGTCCCTACACTATCGCTAAAGGGACATCCCTACTTAACATTATTCCCAGGCAAGAGAGGAAAAAAAGTGTCAGTTGTGAGGACTTCCTCAGAAGTACACTCACTTGCATAGGTAAGTAGCCAAAGCTTCAGAGCTCGTTCTAAGATGCTCCTTCTAGCTTCCCTTCTAGTCCCTCTCATCTCCTCTCTATCAGCCTCTCCTGCTCTCTCCTTCTCTCGTTCTGCCTCTCCTCCCTCGGGACACTATCCCTAATACAAAATCACAAAACAGTAGAACACACTCTTTACACATCCCTTCAGACAAGTCTTTTTTCTGTACTTATCCATCGAAACTCTGACAACGTCCAAAAACTGTTGGTGTGTCTTTGGGTCCCAGGCACCTTCTCCGCTGAAAATATCATATCTGTATTCCTGTACACTCCCATGGCGCTTCTCCTAACTTCCTAACTCCTAACTCCTAAAACAAAAGGTTATTCTGCCTAACGAGATGTGTGTCTTTGCACCTGCAACAAGAAGCATGTGAGCGAAGCAACCTTGCACGCACACAAAATCTACTGCCTACCTTCGACTGAGAGCCTTCCCAAGGAAACATAAATTTCAGGGATGCAATATTCAGCTAACATAAAAATCACAACCAGGCCTCGCATTGCAAAGCATAGAGAATCAGCTAGCCCTTTACACGTTTAAACGTACACTTCTAAATTCACTTTATAGGCATTGATTTTCATTACTCTGCATTCATAATAAGCAAAACTACATTTGCAAACTTTAAGATGGTGCATGTTTACCCCTACTGCATTTTTTTATGCGTGAACTAATTCATTATCGATCATCTAAAACACATTTCGACTAAAACACAACATTAACCTTCATAAATGACATCGTTAAATTTCTATTTACAATAAAATATGCTGTTTTAGTACTACGTTTCTAATGACTACATGTTAATACATTCCTTTAATATGTGGGTGCTGACTATCTGTGATTATGATGCACCCCTACAATTTTCAGAACAACATGACGCTCTATCAGTGTCATTATCAAGAGGTTGAGTATGAGTTCTCCAGGATTGATGCCTAATGATGTCTTTGAGGATGAGCATATTCCTACTCCATGGACACAGCTGCAGGAGTGCTGAATCTTACATTGAAGTTAACGTAGGCTTCAACCACTTTATAAGGGGTAAGCTGACACTGTATTGGCATGCGAGAAAAGTAGTCATCAGGGCTTTGATCTTTCCCTGCCACCCACTGGGCCGGCATCCACAACAGTCTCTGTATGCAACTTCAGATCAAAGCAGGCCATTTCAATTGAATGTAAAATTGCATGCTTAATTGTCTTGACACTTTGATCACACTCCTGTGACCACTTAAATGAAACATTCATTTTCATTAACTCTCTCAATGGGGCACTCAGAGTGGCAAAGTCATGGATGTACCTAGAACATTAACTGGCCACACCAAGAAGAGAAAGCAGCATGGTTACATCTTGTGGCGGGGAAGCAGATGACAAAACAAAACTTGAAACATGGCTGGATCTGGAGTCATTCCCCCTTCCGAGAAAATGTGCAAAAAGAACTTTTGGTTTTGTTTTGTTAAACTCACACTTTTTAGCATTCAACATGAGACCAGCATCAGCAAGTAGATGGCACACTGGTGTAAGGGCTCTATCATATTCCTTTCGTGTAGCCACAAATACCAGTATATCATCACTTTAGTTGAAAGCATGCATGATAGACTGTATAATATGATGAATTACATCTTTGAAGAGTTCAGCAGCTGAAGACACTCCAAAACTCAATCTTTTGTTTCTGAACAAGTCAATAAGAGTTGAAAAGGTAGTAATGTACCTGCAATTGTCTTTCTATTCGAGCTTATGATATTCTTTGTTCAGATCAAGGCATGTAAAGACTTTGGCAACATTTGACTGGCTAATCATATTGGCAATATGCGGACTTGGATGTCGTTCTCTTTCGATTGTCTTGTTTGCCTGACACATGTAAGCACAAATTCACACAGAACTTCCACTGTCCTTTTTAGTTACCACCACCATTAGCGAAACCCATGGTTTTGTACCAATAGAACGCTCAATGAAATCATGTTTAAGCAAAGTTTCAATTTCTTATACTACCACCTAATGCAGATGAAAGGCAATTTGACGATGTCAATGAGCAACAGGACAAATGTCCTCATTAATGTGGAGCTGCAATTTCATTGTCTTAAGCTTTCCCAATCCATAAAACCAAAATGAAAACTGATTCACTATGTCGTGATGACCTTTGATATTGTAATTCTCAGAAATTAGTCCCATGTCAGCAGCAGTGACAATGTTGAGTAAACATGCACTCGATGAAGTGCCCTGAAGGACATGGGTTGAGGCTTGTACCTTCGTCTTTTTGTTTTAATGGTTTCATGAATGAACCTTGACTGCGTAATGATTTTGAACATGACCACATGTATACCTTTCTTTTTGATGGAATGAGATGTAGCACTGGAGGCAGTTCATGGTACTTTTCGACTTGGAAGATGTTTATCGACTCACCACTGTCTATGACAAATGATATACATCAACCATTAACCTTACATTTTATTTTGAGGCAATGTGCAAATGCAGGAGGCCAAATATACATGCACACATCTTTCAGTAGTCAGCATTGACATTACACACCCATCAAAGAACCTCTCAACAAGGAATTAGATACCAGTAGGCCTTTTTGAGTTTCTACTTGCCTTAACTGATGTCACAGTTTACTTCAATGGGCGTGACTGGAACGCTTCTGTAACTTTCTGGCAGCCATTTTGTCTTCAGGACGTGACACACTCATGTTTCTCTCGCTTTGCACACTGTTTCAAAATGGTTCTCTTTCCAACAGCGTTTACATATCTGGTCAATAGAGGGACATTTACCTTCATGTGGAAAGGAAAATCCACCCCAAAACTTCTTCTGTGGGGACATCACTTTGTGGCCTTCGACCATGTGTTGTTTCTTGCTTTTCATTCTCAACGCCTATTCACTCTGGGCTCCTCCTGTCTCAATGTAAACGGTTTGCTTGTTAGCACGTTCTTCAGCTCTGGGCACCATGAGCAGAAGCTCCAGGTTGAGCGTCTCTCTCAGCATTCAGAGTCTGAAGGATTCGGACGGGCATCCATCTATGACTCAGACTGAGGACTTCTTCGTCATTGAATTCGATAAACTTACAGTGTTTGATGAGCATTTTAAGTCTTTCAACAAATTCATTCATCATTTCAACATCTCTCTGTCTATACTGACTGAAGATGTACCTTTCATAGTCAACATTCTGCATCAAATTCAATTTGGGGTTTAGCACTTCTTTAATTTGCCAGAATGAACTTTCTTCGCCTCTTGGGATTTTCTTTATCACTTCCTTCCCTTCATCACCTGTAAGGTTTTCTTTAGATATTTGATAACCATTTTGTCATCTGCTTTTTCCAGAGCATCAATGAACTCATGGAAAGCTTCAATCTAGAGGGTCCATCTACCACTAATATTCCACTTCTTGGCAACATCAAAAGTGGACGGTGGTTTTAGGAAGGTGGCCACGCCATATTGTGCGCTCTCTTCGGCAGCCATGGCGGCGCTGAAAGATTTCACTATTCTGACTGCTGCTGATGGCCTCGTACGTCAGCTTGGCAGGATTCACCAGCCTTGTAAGCATAGGCCCTGTGCTTATGCTTGGGTTTTCTATGCATCCAAATGCGGAGTCCTTCAGGGCTCCTACCTGAGCCCAACACTTTTCAATGTATATGTTTCATACCTTGTGAACATTTTCAGAGAGTAGTGTTTGAGATCTGCTCATACACAGATGACACCCAACTCTTTATATCAATTGGGGAAAGGCATCACAAAATCAGAGATAAACTGACGAGGTGTCTCTCTGAAGTAGCAAACTGGATGACAGATCATTGTTTAAAACTAAATCCGGCAAAACCGAGATTTTACTCTTCCTCTGGGTTCACCAGATTTGGGACTCTTCCTGTTAGCCTGCCCCATTAGCATCAACCCTGGATGACTCACTATCTATGCAAGAGCAAGTCAATGCCACTGTGGTAAGTGCTTTAGCATCCTCATGCTCTTAAGAAGACTTTTACACTGGATATCGGTTGACTGGCCAAGAACCATAGTCCAAGTTCTAATCACTAGTAGGCTTGACTATGGAAATGCACTTTATGTGGGAATGGCAGACTACCTATTTAGCCGACTACCGGTGAAACAAAATGGAGCTGCCCAGCTTATCTGTGACAAAGACAGTTACAGCTCGGCATCAGTCTGACAAGAAACCCTTCAATGGCTGCCAATGTGCAAAAGAGCCAAGTTCAAACTTCTCTACCATGCCCATAAAGCACTTCATAACACTGGCCCTGAAATTCAACAAGTGAAAGTGGAATTCTATAAACCTACACATGATCTGAGATCACTGAATCTTGCACTTGCCAAAACCAAGCGGATGAAAACAGTCTGATCTGGCGGCCGTTCATTTTCCCACCTGGCAGTGGCCAAATGGATTTCGACAAAGGGTATGCAGTGCCTTATGGTGAAAAGGGAGAGAATACATGATCAGTTGTTAACTGGGGAGTCGAACTGGGGGGTCAGATTCCCTGGAGCAACAGCCATCACACACCCAGATGAGTGTCATGCTTCATCATAGGGAATGCTCCTCGTCTGACTGATGCTAAAATGCCCAAAGGGCTCCCACAAGAGGGTTCTTTACCATTCCAACGTGCATGTGAAGTGTGGGTGTAGGGCTACTCATGTAGAGCAGTATAAAAAGATGTGTGTGCTTAAAATGTGTGTATTAAAATTAAATTGACTAAGTAGTCCTCACATGGAATTTTAATGGCTGACTCTACTTGTCCTATTAAAAACGTGATGGCTATCAAGAGAGACAATGAACTGCGATAGCTCAGAGGGTCAACATGTTTCTTTACGCATGTAAGTCACTAATGATCTATTGGCAATTCTTCAGTACCAATAATCCCAAATCTACACAGTGGTTGGAATCTGTGGTTGCGTAATGACAAAGAATTCCCAATCACAAATTACCTCAATTGGTATAGGTAGATACCTTCATGTAATGTTTTCTAAAAACGGATCTGTAATAGAGATTATAATCATAAATCAAGCCACCTGCATAGCACCAGTAGCCAAAGACATATTCTCATCTTGGCGCAGCATGTCCAACATGCTATTGTCAGTGTAAGTGCAATTTGCACTGTACAAAACTGACCACACATTGAACTAACAAGTGGCTAACTAATACATGATCACAAACACATAGAATTCAGATATTGTGTCACAAAGGGTAAACTCACCCTAATAGAGTGGCAGTAATAACTGCCTGAGTGGGAACAGAGTTAATGCTGACTTAGAGAGCTGGAATATATAAATAAGGGCCTGTTAGGCTGGGGTCACCTCCATTAGAGGTGCAGAGGTGGACTCCTTTGGGGGAACCTGTAAAGAAAACCATGTAGTTGCACTTACAGAATCGTAGTGCAGAATCTGCCAGACGCCCTACCCAATCCCTGCTACCTCAGAAGTGGAGGCGCAAGCAGGAGGATCGTTGTAAATGTCATTACCCGGTGAGTGAGAACTTTCTGGTGGACATTGTCGTCGCACACCGTAAAGCTAGACCGGGTCTATTGTCTGTAATTACGTGCAAAAACAGACACCATCTTAAAGGAGAGGTAGCTGCTTGGGGACCGATGTGGGTCCTTCTAATGAGTGGCAGAGGAAGGTAGTGATCATTTGGGGGATCCAGCCAAACGTGACCCCCCCAAGAAGGACAGAGGTAAAAGCTTGAAAATGACTTCCAGGAACTCGTGGTAGGCGCATAAGCATGCCTGACCGCTATCTTAAAGTGAAGTAGCTGAGGAAGTCCCTACAGGAGAAGAGATGGTGTGTAGCCCTACACCCAGAGGGTTCGGTCTCTATCCTTGAGTGCCATCTTGGAATAGGGTCAATGTGACAGGAATAGCAATGGATACTCAAAATTAAAGCAGCAGAGACATTGAGGTATTGCTAATCAGCTAAATGTTGTGTGGTCTTGTGCATTGGCAGACATAAAGGGCACCAGATTGTGCAGCGTAAAATGACTTAAATGTTATTCTGAAGGATGTGCCCTAGGTGACAGCTGCTTAGTATTCCTTTTAGCCTGTGTGACCGTCAAAAAGGCCAACCTACGTGAGTTGAAGTTAGATTAAAACTGGAAAAGGTTGCATTATACTCTGTAGGTGCCAGAGTGGCAGTGATCGCTGCTAATATGTTGTGTAAAGCAGTGGACACCTAGAGGTCTAAATCCTTACATAAAAGTGTGGGCAAAAGACTCAATCGTTTTTAATTGGGGGCCAAATGTGTGTTTTTTATTGATGAGCCAAAAGTGAATATTTGGAGGCAGTGTCTCTGTTCTGACTGGCAGAAATAAAAGAATGGAGAAGCCCAAAGAGGGTAGACTTTATATGTCGGTGGTCATACGTCATTCATGGAGGAGACCTTGGGAAGCTCAATTTTTCATTTCACTCCATGGAATGTCATCATTTAATCCGCTCTTGAGTCGACAAATCGACAAGTGAAAATTCCAACTTTGTTCTCCTTTTAAATAGGGTTTTTTTGTTCATGTGTGGATGTGCTACCAAGCAGTCCACCGTTGTGCGGTGAATGCCCTCCAGTCAGAAAATGCGTGCTAGTGTGTAAATGAATTGCGCCATACATGGAACCCAATATTACACATCTTTATTTCTCAGATTGTAACTGGCATGTACTGAGTCATAAATTTTATTAACCACACCCAATCACTTACATTACCTGTCTATGGAGTCTGTTAGAGACCATAGGGGTCTTGCGCTCTATAATACACACAACACTGCAATGGGCTGGCAGCTGAGGTGCTGATGGACGTCTAGTCGTATTCTATGATCCGCTCGACCACGCCTCCTTGTTTTACCTTATCAGTTATTGCCATTATCATAATACCCCATTGTGTCAGTACCCATGCTGTCAATTTTGATAAGGTGAATTCTGTGAGGACCACTGTATTTATATCACAGCATTCATTGACTCATTTTTTGTCACTTTTGATACTGCCTCTGTTCCAGTAGTGGCCTGTGCAGGTAAGCGTGGTGGGGCAGTGGCCGGGTTGGGGGGGATTTGACAGACAACAAGGGAAAATGAATTACTGATTTAATTTTCACTCTTTCTATCTCTCGAACCCCCGCCCCACCCCACCGTGCTTACCTGCTCTGTTCATCTACAAATCTAGGGCCTCATTTATGAGTGAAAGCAGCGATGCGTCACTTCTCAGTGCGCACTCCTTGCGACATTCCTGATGCGTCATATTTAATGTATGAAGCATCATGTCACAAGGAGTTACAGATTCGGCAGTATTTCTGACGTATCTGTAAGTGCTAAAGTGACGCATTGCTGGAGTGTGTCACAAAAGTTACGCAACTCCAGCAATGCGTCCTTTTACATGAAGCAAGCCCCATGTGAAAGGGCCTGCGTCAGTCTTACGCCTGCTGTGAGGCAGGAGCAAGATTTTGAGGCAACGGCATCCTAAAAGTGATGCAGCAAAATCTCATAGATTTCACTGCGTCACTTCTACGACCCTTCCTTTTGTCAATACGCTCCCCTTGCATACATTATACCTGGCGCAGGTATAATGTGGCACAGGGGTTTACAAAGTGATGCATCTACTTACGTGCGTCACTTTGTAAATATGGCGCAATGAGGCGCATTTTTTACGCCACTGATGTGTCACAAAAAGTGACGCACCGGTGGCGTAAAAGTGACGCACAGCCTCATAAATGAGGCCCATGGGACTTACATTTTTATTCATAGCTGTTTCCTACTTCCCTCAAAGCTATTATTTTCCCTGTCTGCAAAAGGTCCAGGTTTCTGTTCTCCTGTAACCCATATCTGATTGAAATGATGAGTCATGCCAGTAGATACTGAGGCAGACTGCAGCAGGAAAGGTATTGTACTTCTAAGTGTCACAAACCAGAAAAAGGATCTAACACTGGAAACAGTACATAGATCCAGACTTCAAGTGCTTTGCGCATCTCACACTCTTAGCCTTAAAATTCCGGCTGTTCTCCTTTTCTGAAATTAGAAATTGGCTTATCGTGGCCCTCACTCTTTTTAGCTTTAATGTATGTATGTGCCTGCTGTAGATTATACTCGGGGAAACAGCCTTTACCATGAAGGCTGAACAACAATCAGCCTTTACAGCGGAGGCTGCACTTCGCAAGCCCTACCGCTCATATGCCTTAACCAAGCATGTGCGTTGTTAAGGTATATGTGCGGTAGGGCTTGTAGATGGACAGAAGCAGGAAGAGATTGGGGTAAGGTTAGTGGGGTTGGGGGGGTCTATTTGTTTTGTGGGCTAAGGGTGAGTCCGGGATAGTTTTCTGGGCTGGGGGTCGGTTGGGGGTAGGTTTGAGGGCCGGGCTGGGGGTTTGGGGTAGTTTTCAGGGCTTAGCGGGTAGTTTAGTTTTAAGGGCTTGGGGGCCGATTTAGGGTTCAGGGCGGGGCGTTTTTAGTGCTTATGGGGTAGTTTAGTTTTCAGCGCTTGGGGTCATTTTAGGGTTCGGGGGGGCAGGGGACATGATACAACTTAGGACTTAGGGTGGCAGGGTCGTTTTTAGGGCTTAGGGGGTAGTTTAGTTATCAGGGTTTGGGGCAGTTTTAGGGTTCAGGGCAAGTCGCTTTTAGGGCTTGGGGAAATTTCGTTTTCAGGGCTTGCGGGCCATTTTAGGGTTCAGGGCAGGGGGCAGGGGGCAGGGATCATGATACATCTTAGGACTTAGGGAGGCAGGGTCGTTTTTAGGGCTTATGGGGTAGTTTTTAGGGATATGTGGAGGGTGGGGGTAAAAACGTTACTAGGGTTGGGGGGAGTAGGGTATTTTAGGAACTGAGGCAAGGCGCAGTGTTCGGTGGGGTTAGGACTTAATTGTGAATTCTTAACAACGGATATGTATTTACCAAATATGCCTTAACAACAAATGATTCGTGGTAAAGGCATATTCGTGAATAAGAATTTCGTTGTTTAGCCTTCGTGGAACCTGCACGAGTGGTAAACGCATGTGTGGTTCCAGCATACAACATTATACTTATTACTATACAGTAAAAACTGGAAAAGTCGAACAATACGAGAAAAATGTTACATTTTAGAGGATATGCAGTTTCAAAGGATAGTGTTGCAATTTAACAGTAGAGAAGAAGCCTTCAGTAAAGTGCTTAGGAGACAAAGGGCTGGATCACAACACATTTTTGGCCGAGCTACACGTCTTTGGTGGTTCATAAGGCAGAGCTTGGAGGAAGCAACTTCCACCACCGTATTATAAAAACAGATTTCTGGAGGTGGCAATACGTGATAAGAATGTTGTGCATTTTGTCGTTTGGCATGTTTTGTGGTGGTGATGTGTTGTTTTTGGTTTTGTTGTGCTGCATTTTTACAATATAGTGTTGTATTTTGATTGTTGGGTTGCATTCACGTTTTGACCGTTTTGTTGTATTGTGTCTTGTTATGTTTTATTAAAGCTGTTATGTTACAGTCTGTACGTTGCTGTGTTATGTTCTGTTGTTCACTTTAGAGATGCTGATAAATGTTGCTATATTTACAGACACTTTCGTCAAATACCTTTTGAGTTTCGATGAAACCCATTAACCACTGTCTAAGGTGGTGTCACAGCACTAGTCCAGCTTTTCAACTATTTAAGACACAGGTCATCCTAACCCTATGGCAGAAGCCGGTCTAAAATAAGAACTTTATGTGAGTAGTCCAAAATGTCTTCTAATTATGCAACGCATAGATATAAATGAGAGCAGCACTTGGGCTGTGACAGAAAACAATGTAACACTCCCTGCAGTAGACCCTCCATCTGTTGTATTATTAGGCAGGGAAGGAAGTGGCACGCTCGAGACGACAGTGGCATTTAGTAGGCCAAAAGCCTTTGCATGGTAAGGCATATGTCACATGCAGTATTTAGAAAGTATGCCAGAAAGGCTGCCAATAGAGAAGCAGAATGGGGCTTGTTACATTTGTCCCTGCTTTAATTATGAAACAGGCTTTTGTCAGGCTTTAATGGCACGAATAAAAAAGAGTGGCAAGGTACCTTGTTGTTAAATTTGACTGTATGGTGGTGGTAAACAACTGGTTGATGTGTTTGTAAAGCTTAGTGAAGGTTAGTAGGGGGTTTGGAAATAATTAATGGGTTGTATCTTGTCAACACATATGGAGGTGTAACATGTCAGCCCTTCAAACACTTCACTGCCTACCTGTAGCCAGACACTCCTCCTTCAAGGCACTCTGAATCATCCAAAGGATGACCACCGTTTAGCCTTAGAAGTTTGGGAACACACGTGCAGTAGTACACTCAAGACTGGCACTTCTACTGACAGCTATGCTTTTAAAGAAGCTTGGCATTGGTAGCACTGTGTACTCTGTTCAGCCTGAACAACTCTGAAGCTCACTCCTGTCAAAAATATGGAATTCAGTAAGGAAGTACACACTTACTTAATTGGCAGCTAGAAAATGACACCCCTCCTACAAAGCACTAGTACATTCATCCACCCCATCAATTAAAATCAGTCAGTAACACAAAGATGCTTGGTATCAGTGTTTGCATATGTAACTCTTAATCCTCTTCACTCTACTCCATACGTAAGAGTAACTGCAAGATCAGTAGCTCCTTTCAGGTTCTCATTCAAAAAACCCTCTTTTCATGCAGCCTGCACTTTAAATCCAAAATCTTAAAATTAAGTTTAATCAGTATAGTGGCATGCCATCCATCTACCAAAATATGATTTAAGCTTACATTAGCGGAACAAAGCACTATAAAAATGCAAGTAAAATAAAATACATTGTGAATAAAAGGTAATACCATTCACCATACCTTTTCCCGTTTGCAATACATACATTGGGCCTCATTTATGAAAAGTGACTCATCACTGCGTGAAAACAGCGAAGTGTCACTTTTCATTGCGCCCTCCTTGCGACATCTTTACAGTATGACACATCATGTCACAAGGAGTTACAGATACATCAGTGTTTCTTATGTATCTGTTGGCGCAAAAATGGCGCATTGCTGGAGTGTGTCACAAAAGTGACGCAACTCCAACAATGGGTCATTTCACATGGGCAAGTCCCATTTCAAATGTGCCTGCGTCAGTCTTACGCCTGCTGTGAGACAGGAATAAGATATTGACACTTTTGTGTCCTAGAAGTGACACAGTAAAATCTCATAGATTTCACTGCTTCACTTCTACGAGGTTTACTTGCATCAAAACGCCCACCCTGCATACATTATACCTGGCACAGGTATAATGTGGCACAGGGGTTTACAAAGTGAGGCATCTACCTAGATGAGTCACTTTGTAAATATGACGCAACATGCACATTTTTTCACCCTGCTGGTGTGTCACAAAATGTGATGCACCAGCGGTGGAAAAATGACGCAAGGGCTCATAAATAAGCTCCATTATGTACTAGTCTTCTACAGCGTTGGTGCTCCATTCATGTGCTCAGTGTTAGGCATGTGCTAAAGGAAGAATAGGCTCTTAATTGTGCAGAAAAATGGACAGTGACGTGAGTTAAGAAATTCAACTTGTGAATATGTGTACAAATGTTTCTCGACACTTTTAATCTAGGGTGAAAACCAATGCAATACACAAAATATCTATAAAGGACTACAACACTTGGCTACACCTAACCATCAACAGTCCAAAGATAGTTTACAGACCTGAATGACATTAAGCTTCAAGAAAACTACCTTGTAACCCAAATCCTAGTGACGGTCATTTACAGGTTAATGGATGCAGTGTGCCTGCCAAAAAATTACAGATGCCATGTCTACTGACTTTGGGTTCCCGTGACCAATTTTGAGGTGGAGGGGGGCTTCAGCTGGCTCTGCTGGAAGCCTCTGACTCACTGATCTGTCTACAACTGATCTGCTGGGTCACAGAAAAACCACCACCACTGGAATTCCCTGCCTGAGTCTGCATGTGGTGCATGTTTTCCCCTAGCCTATAAATTCATTGGCCCTGACGTGCAGGGAGAAATCTTCCTACAACTCAGAGCCATTGTATTCTGTTTTACTGAAAAACACTCTGCCTCAGGGGGGCGTGGCTAGCAGCCGATCATGGCGGCAGCATAAGGGACGAGCTCCGCGGCTGAAGCGGCCTCTTCGTCGATCCGATACAAAATCCGTCACATTTGCAAGCCCCACAGGCAGGTACCGGATCCCAGGACCGGGCGGAGTAAGCAGCGACAAGCAGCGACAAGATCCGACATACGCTGCCAGAGATACGTCGAAGCCTCGAACCGGCCTGATCAATCCTCCTGAGCCGGGACCTCCCCTGGCTGTTAACCCAGCAGGAAGTGCTTTCTGATCGGAGAACTCAGACCGGAAGTGCCCGTGTGGCGGAGGAGTCGCTAGACCGAGTACATCTTGGAGAGTCGGAGGCGGCGGTCCGTGTGGGTCGAGGGAGTTGTGATCGACGGAGTAGTCTCCGGAGTCCAGACCGTGTCTGAGGTCGTCACCAGCAGCACCGAGTGTCCGGGTGACGAACACGAAGTGGGCGCCCGCCATCTTTTCTTGATCGGAACAGTCGCTACGCACTTGGCGGCAATCGACGCATCTCGCCCCCTGGAGAAAGTCGCTGATGATCTTTGCTGAACCGGACTGGACAGGGGGTCCACACCGATCCTCACATCCTGGAGCGTAGGGGCACGAGGAGCACGACACTCGGCGGCATGGCGGGGAAAGGACCTAAGGGCGGCGTCACACAGACCCGTATAGACCGATTCACCTCCGACAAACCCACCGTGTCCCCGGCAGGGAGGGAGCAGGGTGGCAAGCCGGCCGACTCCCCAGGGGGGAAAAAGGCCACACTAGACGACGTCATGCTCGCACTGGCCCAACTGCAAACGACCGTTGGCGGAATCTCAACCGATGTCACCCTACTTAGAGCGGACCTCCACAAAATGTCGGAGAAGGTGAAGAACATGGAGGTGGTCACGAAATCTCTGGTAGAGGATGTTTCAGAACTTCAACGTGAAATGGGAAAGATGGCGCAGGACGATAGAATGCTCCGGGAGAAGCTGGACGAGCAAGAGGGGCGTTCTAGGCGCAACAACATCCGCATCATAGGGGTGCCGGCATCAGAAGGCGTGAAAGCTATGGATCTCTTCGTAGAGAGCCTCATAACGAATGAACTAAAGCCAAAGGGACTGTCCAACTTCTTTTCGGTGGAAAGGGCCCATCGAGTCCCGGGTGGCCAACCGAAACCGGGGGCTGCCCCGCGGCCCATAGTGGCACGCTTGTTTAACTTCCGAGACCGGGACGCAATCTTGCAGGCGGCCAGATCCTTCCCTCCTCTCAAGCTCCAGAACGCCACCGTTGCCATTTTCCCCGACTACACAGCGGAAGTCGCCCGTCGGCGGCGAACATTTTTTGAAGTAAAAAAGGAACTGAGGTCCAGAGAACTGCCATATTCAATGCTATTCCCTGCGAGATTACGGGTGGTGGCGGAGAACAAAACCTGGTTCTTTGACAACCCGGAAAACGTACAGGAGTGGCTCGAGGGGTGGAAACCGGGTCAGAACCACAGACGGACGCATCGCTCCAAGAAAGATCGGACTGGAGGCCAACGCCGGGACTCCCAACCCTCGGGAGGGGGACCGGACAACAGTGACTCTTTGGGAGCAGAAGGCGGCAGGAAAGAGTTCGAGGAACAATGACCATTTGGACAACATTCATATCTACTTTTGTGATGAGACTTTAATGCTGCAAAGCGCTTCCCGCCATTGGACACTGGGTGAGGGGCCTCCGAGGGTGTGAATGAGAGACTGCCGGCTGCGGAGAGTCCCTCACCCCAACGCGCAAGTACACTGTTTGGGGGATGGGGTATGCACTCTGCTCAGTTGGGGGGGCGGGCAGTTTTGAGTCCGTGCAGCAGGGGGGCAGGGAGGGGGGGGGGAGTTGGGTAAGTTTGCACTATGGGACTTTTTGGTCCTACAGGTTCATGTTCTAAGCACACTTATGTATCTAGGCATGTCTTACGTAACTGAGAACATCGGGTTAACTCGGGGCATAGGGGGGTCGGACTGTGAGACACAACCACACTTACCCTATGCCTGCCACTCTGTGCCACATCGCCTGCGGCGAGGGGGCTTCATGGCGAATCACTGGTTTATAAATGGCCGCAACGGATAGTCAAACCACAACGCACCCACTGCTTATCATGTCCTGGAATGTCAGGGGTCTAGGGGATAAGATTAAGCGAGGGCTGGTGCTACAGGGGATAAGGAGACGGGGACCGCCTCTCATTCTCCTACAGGAGACACATTTGACGGGAGCGGCCACGAAGGCCCTGGATAGGAGAGGCTATCACATGATAGTGCATGCTGAGTTCACTTCGGGGTCCCGTGCCACGGGCATCCTGCAGAAGAAATCATCCAAATTTATTGTCAAATCCACTGCAACTGATGCCCATGGCAGATTTGCGGCAGTTCATGGCCAGTGGGAGGGGAGACTGTTAAACATAGTTTCTGTTTACATACCACCAGCCCTACACTCCGAGGCCTTGCCGGATCTGGGCAAATTCCTGCTGACCCTCCCTGATGGAGACCTGCTCATAGGTGGGGATTTTAACAGGGCACTCACGACCACTGTCGACCGTTTCCCCCCACGCACACACATAGAAGGGCCCAACAGTGCCAGACATTCCTGAATGCACAGGGGTTGGTGGACGTATGGCGTACTCTACACCCTAACCAGCAGCAGTACACGTATTACTCGGCCACACACAACAGCCTTTCTAGAATAGATTATTTTTTCGCTTTGATCAATGGTCATCTTACAGTAGCGGAGACGAGTATACAGCCACGGGGGGTCTCAGATCACTCACCACTCACTTTGACACTTACTACCACGACCACGAAACGACACAGGTTATTTCCGATCTTCCCTGGCTATCTTAAAGTGCCTCAGATCAATAAAGACCTGAAGAGGGCAACGCGGCTCTACTTCGAGGAAAACCGGTCCTCAGTGGACTCCCCCTCTACGTTATGGGAAGCGTACAAGACAGTGTTCAGGGGTCAGGCCATAGCCGTGATCGCGAATCATAAAAAGGCACACAGACAAGAGGCCCTGGACATAGAACTAGGCCTCGAGAGGGCCAACAAAGCCCATATGGCTAATCCCTCGGATGATACTCTCCATGATCTCCAAGTCCATCAGCGCCGCCTTACTGATCACATGCGTAGGATCACGGTGTCAGACATTGCGGCAACGCAACATAGGGTATATGACATTGGGGACAAGGCCAGTAAATTGTTGGCATGGTTGGACAAGAGACAGGGGGGAGGGAAGAATATCTTACAACTCACAGACTCACATGGCAACAATCACACCCGCCCCGACGAGATAGTGGAAGTCCTCGCCGATTATTTTACCGAAGTATATAACCCAGTGACGGTGGTGGGAGAAGGTGAGGTCCAGACTGCTCTTGCACACGTTCCCGTACCGGAGCTGACAGCAGAGGTGTCAAAGAATATAGAGGCACCCCTTACGGTGGAGGAGATTCATCTGGCTATCGGTGCCCTCCATCCGGGTAAAGCTATGGGCCCCAACGGGATCCCCATTGAATGGCTGAAAATCATGACGGAATCCCTGAGCACACCCCTACTTAATATGTATGAGGAATCTAGAGTGAAGGGTGCGCTGCCGCCGGATCAACGGATGGCAACTATCGTGGCAATACCGAAACCTGGTAAGCCCCCCAGCGAATGCTCGTCCTATAGACCGATTTCCCTTTTGAACCCGGAGGCCAAAATTATTGCCAAGGTGTTGGCGAGCAGGCTCCTACCGTGTTTATCCCACTTGATACACCCGGACCAATCCGGCTTCATGCCACATCGCAGCACTGCTTTAAATCTCCGCAGGGTGCATGGAGTGGTGGCACGAGTTCCGCTACTGCAGGAACCGGCTGCGATCCTTTCTTTGGACGCCAAGATGGCGTTCGACATGGTGGAATGGAACTATCTTTTTGCAGTTCTCGCGCGTATGGGTTTTGGGCCGGTGTTCATTTCATGGATACGCATGCTGTACAGAGACCCTGTAGCCAAAGTGACGGCCAATGGCCACATTTCAAGAACCATTTCCTTAGGCCGAGGTACGCGGCAGGGATGCCCGCTCTCACCCCTTCTCTTCGCTTTAGTTTTGGAACCACTGGCGGTTACAATACGCACCACCCAACTCCTAAAAGGAATACAATGGACCCCGCTATGGGAGGACAGAGTATCCCTATACGCGGACGATATGCTGATTTATCTTACGGACCTGGGAGAGAGTCTCCCTAACCTCCTGGCTCTCTGTACGGCACATGGGCGAATCTCGGGTTACACCATTAACTGGGCCAAGTCCATCATTTTTGAACTGCGGGGACCACTTCCGCCACTCCCGGACTCCTGTCCATTAGAATTAGCACGTACGTCCTTCAAATATCTGGGGATTCATATCACCCGGGACGAGGCGGAGTTCGCACGACTGAACTTACAGCCCCCCCTGGTCCGGCTCCGTGGGGATGTACGCCACTGGAAGGAACTCCCCCTAACGCTACTAGGACGGGCAGCGCTTTTTAAAATGATGGCTCTGCCACGCTTCTTGTATGTACTGGAGAACGCTCCATACTTGGTGCCGGATAGCTTCCTCCAGAAAATAACGGCACAGATCTCAGGCCTGTTATGGGGTAATCAACCAGCCCGAATCTCCCAAGCTAAATTGAACAGGGGGTGGTACGACGGGGGCATTGCGCTCCCCAACATACAGCTGTACTACTGGGCGGCTCAGCTCAAAATCCTTAATCAATGGATACATGCCCCACAAGATGACCCAGCGTTCAAGGCAGACAGGGCACAACTGGGTACTAACAGTTTACTGGCCCCACTGTACCACCGTGGAGTGGCGGCAAAACTCACTGGGCCTACGAAACACACAGTTTGACTATGGTACAAGGCACAGGCAAAGTTGAAATGGGATGGAATCATCACGAAACTAACACCTCTGTGGGACGCGAAGGCGTTGGGCCACCTGCGGCGCTCTAAGGGCTTCACACAGTGGGAAAACATCGGTATCTCCACGGTGGGGGACTTGTGGACGAGGGATGGAGTAATCTCCTTTACAACTCTGCAAGAACAATATGAGTTGGGGGACACAGAGCTATACAGATACATTCAGGTCAGACACGCGCTACAAGCGGCGATCCCGCCCGACACATCCCCACCCGAATCCTCCCCTCTGGAGGACCGTCTACTTACTGACTACATGCAGGAAGGGGCGACATCACTAACATACCGCAAATTGGTTAACAATATGCCTGATCCACTGGGGAAACTGAAGGACAAATGGATGCTGGAGGTGGGTGATCTGGACGAAACCGATTGGAATGCAGCCATGGCGTCCCCACGTGAAGCAGGCATATCTTCCAAATTTCGCCTAGTGCAGCTAAAAATCCTACACAGGATTTACTACACCTGCACGATGCTTCACAAACTGCACAGGGCTGTTCATCCATACTGCCTTAGAGGCTGCGGAGCAGAAGGATCTTTCATACACACGGTGTGGGAATGTCCACTGATTGTAAGCTACTGGCAACGGGTAGTACGCACAATGGCCCAGGCACTACACACATCCCTCACTCTGGACCCACGATTATGCCTGCTGAACATCTGGGAGCCGACCGACCTCACCTTTTATGCAAGAACCTGGGTTACAGTGGGGATGGTGACAGCGAAGCGGGACATAGCCCAGAAGTGGGGGTCGGCTGATCTCCCCACACTAGCCCAATGGATCCGCAACATGGACATGCTGATGTTGACTGAAAGAGCGGTGTACAAACTGAGAGATAATCCACGTAAATGGAATCGGGTGTGGAAACACTGGAACTTCTATAGGGGGGATATATGTGAACCGCTAGAGGAGGATGACCTCGAGGGATCTGAGAGTGACGAAGAACCTTGATTGGGCGTGTGAATGAATGTTGGGGGTGATATACGGATACGGGCGGGACCTAATTTGAGAGGGTGGTATGGAGGGGGTGTTACGGACAGGGGGCCTCGATACAACTGATTGCTTCCTTTACAGATGGACTATGCTGCGAGTTGCGGATGACACTAATTCAAATACGTGCCGAACTAAGTGTGCTCTTTTATTGTTTAAGGTTTTTTTTTTAAAAAAAAGGCAAAACTCGGACAAATAGTAGACAACAAAAAACAAAATTGCAAACTGTATTTTAACAACACATGTATATTCCTTTTCATCATGTCACCAAGACGGTCGGATGCTCACCAGGACCAAAGAGGGATGTTCACCTTATATCATACTATGTATACCATGCGACTTAAAACACCCTGCAAATGTGTATGTTTATGTGACTGATGATGATGTAATTGCTATCTATGTTTTGCACCAAAAATAAAAATTAAAAAAAAAAAAAACACTCTTCCTTTGCGTTTTTGTTTAACCCCTTCGCTGCGGGGGTTATTCCCCTGCTGTGCTGGGGGCGAGGGGGGCGCGCACAGCGCCCCCATCCCATGCTCATGACGAGCTAAGCTCGTCATGAGCTACGGCTCTCCGGTGCTCACACAGGTGTATTAACTCCTGTGGAACGCTCAGCACAGCAGGGGAATTCTCCCCGCATCTGAGCGTTCAACGGGCCATGACGAGCTGAGCTCGTCATGTCATGAGCACCGGAGCGCCGTGGCTTATGACGAGCTCAGCTCGTCATGAGCGTTGAATGTGTTAGGTAAAACAAATATGTGCAGATCTGGGCGAAAACGTATGGCACCCACAGACCACTCTACATATTAGTCTGACTATAATGCATCCACCTCTGTGAAAGGTGCACTTCAGGAAGTCAAATCACCGTCACACAGGTAGTTAACTCTGACTATTTTCAGTATTTTATGTGCCAAGAGTAAAAAAAAAAAATAGAGCATACTTAAGTTCATGGAAGTTTCGAAAGAAAAGGTGCCTTGGACTTGGGAGTCCAGATTTGATTCCTCCAAGGTAGGCGAAAGTGAGAAGTTCGGCTGGAGGGCTTCCAGATTGCCACATGACATGCAGAAGACAAAACTTGGCATTCTTCTTCTTGGGATTAATTATGCCATGACTTCCTTGTGGAAGGTGGAACATAACCATTTAAAGTGTCCAATCTCAAGCTGTATTTTTAAGCATGGGCGGAAAATCCGTTTCGCTCGCGGATTTTGCGGATTTTCGGTAAATTCGCAATCCGCGAGATTCGCGAATCTCCCGCAAAATCCGCAAATCCGCGAGCAGCGGATTTTATGGCTTGCTCGCACTGTTCGCGTGAGTTCGCGGCTTCCCAGTACAACTTCGCGCCCCGCGAATAAGCGCAAAATTGCAGAAATACGATCTTAGCAAAACTGAAACTACTTACCAGGTTCAAAAGTTCAGGCTCATCATTAGTAGCCATTTCCTGTAGTGCTTCCTGAGGGGCCCCTCCAGAGTTCAGTTGCCAGTTGCAACTATTATGTGACCCTGCTCTGAACCTCAGAATAGTTACACATATGCCACAAAGGTCCTGAATTACAGCTAAGGGAGACAAGCAGGGCCAGGCTGGAAGTTCAAATCCATTAATCAGCCCCTAATTCATTATTGTCAGTTGGGGCAGGGCAGGTGTTGTAACTAATTTTGCAACAATGAAAGCACTTAGCAAGTGCAAAAGATCACTAATCAGGAAGCACTAAGGAAGCAGGTGCCAGCTAAAAAAATATTCTGTGACACATTAATCAGCCCCAAATTAATTCAGGTCACTTGAGGCAGGGAAGGTGTGCTTGCTTTGCCACAATAATGTACACTGACTGGACAACCAGAGGGTGCTGTGATGAAACAGAGGGTGGCATGGGTGGGCCAGAGGGTGGCATGAGTAGTCAGAGAGTGGCAGTGGTGACAGAGAGTGGCAGTGATGAAGAAGAGTGTCCCAAACAGGCTTGACACGTAGAAACAACAAGTTTGCGAAACTTGCGACCCGACAGGTAAGTTCGCGTTTTGCGAAACTGTACAAAACCCTCGCAAACTGGCAGAAACCCGCGCGAACACAAAAAAAAGAAAATCCGCATTGCGGATTGCGAGTTCGCAAATCCGCAAAATTCGCGAACGCGAGATTCGCAAAATTCGCCCATGCTTATGTATTTTCTCCATTGGGAATCGCATGAACTTCTCAATCCAAGTTATGGCAGAGTTTCATCCTCTGAAGGCAATTACTGTTTTTGAATAATAAAAGGCTGCACGTAGAAACGGAAGATGTAGTACATTTTGGTCCCGGATTTTTTATTGTGCTCAACACTCATATTATATATTTTTGCCCCTGATTTTTCCAAATGGATTTGGATCATACCTTGTGAATGTTTTCTTCTCTATTGCCTATATAGCGTGTATTATTTGTATTATTTCCCCTCCTAGTAGTCTTAGATGAACTTCCCTGTGGGTTTATCTTACTTTGGACCTATTATCTTGTTTGGCTCTTTTCTCACTCTTGATGCCAGACTGGGGTTTGGTGCCTTACTGATTTGCATATTGCAATCTACTCATTCAAACAATATCTACACTGATTGCCAAATAGGGTATTTTTCCTTGTGGGTGTTTTCACCTAGTTTTAACACTATAAAAGATGCATCTGTGACCTTTGTAATGTACTATTCTGTGCAGGGTTGCACCGTGGCTACTGTGACGATCGCCATTCCTTGGATTGTCACCAGGGACACTCCACATGTCTACATCATTTCCAATCATTGACAGACATGTGGTCCACTGCCCAGTGGCTGCTTGCACAGGTAATGCTGTGAGGCGGTGAGGCAGGGCAGATGGAGGTAGTGGAGTCCGTAATACAACAGCAAAGATTTAAGTAAAGAAATAAGTAAATAAAACTACTAATCTTGCACTTGCCGCATCACCTAGTCAACGATGCGGCAAGCACAAGGTAAGTGGTTTTATTTTTGTTTTATTTTTTTACTTTCACCTTTGCGGTCATAGGTCATACTCCACTCGAGCTACCTACCCTCCCTTTGCACGTGGTTCAACAACTGGCAAAGCCAATCAAACTTGTGACAACTCCTGCAACCTTTTCAGGCCCCCAATAAGCACCTGTTCCAATAGACAGTGTACATATCATAACCCTTGCACCCCTATCTCAACAATGGGGCCCTGAATATAAAGAATTCCTGGTTCGCACACCTCCAAAACTAAAGATAAATGGATGGGTGGGTGAGGAAAAAGCCACAACTTACTACTTGCCACCAGGTCACCTGCGCCTAAAATGGTGGCTGGGAGCCCAACTACAGCCTTTATAAAGTGTTGGGCTATATTGGGGTATGCAAGCAGCTGAACACAAAATGGCAGTCTTGCCCTGCACCACCCTCTCAATCTGCCTGGGAGGCAGACTTCTCTGTTGTCGACTTACCCCAAACACCTCTTCTCTTCATCTGTGTATCAAGGGAAGGATGCTGTCCTGCAGCAGACAGAGAAACAAAGTGACATACTATAGCCTTCCAGCCTGCCGTGGTGGGCTATCCTGAAGATTAAAGGCCCACTCCTGCATCAGCGAGGGCCTTTAACAAGGGAGTGGGACTTTAATGCTGGTATAGCCCAGCTACGAAGGACTATGAGGCTATTAGAACATTCCACCACTAGAGGACAGGCTGTTCTAACAAATAAAACAAAGGCCTCACAGAGCAGAAGGGATTTTAATCCCCTCCCATGAGGCCTTTGTGCACAGCAACTGCTGTGAACTACAACTTTGGAATGTTGGAGCCTTGGGCTTCTACTAGCCATTAGAACCCCAGAGCTCTCCATTGTTTTCAATGGATATCCCAGCATTCACTGTCCTAATACTCATGTAAAGAAAACAAGCTAAAAAAATACATCACAATAACAACTGGTTAGCCATGAAACAAAGATTTGTTGACAGGGAAAGACCTTGTACATATCATTTCATGAACATTATCAGTTTTAGCGTTCTTGAAAAGAAACACAGATATTTGGAGAAATCCATTAATAGTCAAACCTGGCACTGATATAACATAATGCTGCTATTGTATTCTGCACCATTTTATACAAGAGGGACTCATAACTGATTTCATTGTTTTTGTAAATCTACTGTCTTTTCCTAGCATAGGCAAATATCGTTCCACTAGATATATATGTTCAAAAGAAGTCTCCAGAAAGGAGTACCTAAAATAATGAATTAAAAATACACAAACACAATTTGATAAAAAGTATGGTAACCACACACGCTAGATTTTATCGAATTAAAGTTTCACTGAAATGCTAAATTCAGATTGAATACTCAACTTGTATTATCAACAACATATACACATATGATGTACATAATACTAAACACATAAAATGCCAAAGCCACATCATGTACATATTGATCGAATTTTCATCTAGACAGATGATGATGGAAACAAGGTCTTTGGATACATACTCATTTTTACTTCTGATCAGAGTGCTGAATCATTTTGCTCACAATCTGAGAAAGGTCTCAGTTTCAGGATGACAGTGCTGCAGGTCGTATGATATTGAATCAGAGTCAAAGGAGTTTGTGGTGACAATGTTTGCTAAGTTGAGAAAAATCAGGGGTAAACCGGTGAGGCTGGATCTTTCCCATATGAGTGTATTGTTTGAACATAACTACTGCCGTCTAATCAATCTAAATAAAAGTTATAGGTATCTGAGTGACAGAGTTTTACTGCTGCAGGGTGATGAAGACCACTCTGCCGAATCATGCGGACAGTGGGAGATTTTATAGCAACCCCTAAATCTAATAACAGACAAGCTTGAAGGCTAAAAAATAACCATCTCAAGGGTACCTCCTTCGATGGGGCGGAGGAGCGTTGTCCCACTGCTTGCAGAACAGAAAATAAAATAAAATGATAACAATCTTGTTATTATCATTTTATTTTTCTTTGCTATGGGTCTCGGTTGGATTATAGTCAGAAGGGTCCCAGACCGGGAGGACAGATAGATTCACAAATTGAAGAAAGAATTACAACAAAGTCCGTAAAGTTTTTAAGAGTACAATGTTATTTATTCACAGAGTACTGAACCACACATTAGTATACATTGCATGAGATCATCAATTGGTTAATATTGGTGCCCAAAGGGGTAAGGGGTGGGATAGAAAATGTGAAGTGGTAGGAAGTGTTGTCGGGTAGAGAACGTGGTACAGGTAAAACATACTTATTTTCAGACCGGCAGGATTTGTATTGGCTTCCCACGGGAGCCAGACATTGCTATCACAAATGTTCATAAGATTTCAAACAACCAGGCTTCCGGAATCAGCAGTTTAATTCGTGCTAGGGGTAGAAGCTGGTACGGGAAGTAGTAGTGTATGTTTCGACCCTGAGCGGTGTAGGGTAAGTGTTCCCTTAAATGCGGTTCTTCATCAGGACGGTGAAAAGGGAGGGGGGATTAGGCAGATTCCTAGAGGGGAGCATATAAAAACATAGTTAAGAGGGTCCTTGGGGATCCCAGATGAAGGTGGAGAACAAATGATCATTTCAGAGAGGATAGTGACATACATGGTACATGAATTACCAAAGTATTGAAACTTGACTTTAAATGGCATTTTAGTCTTGAGTTAAAATGGACCAGGACACATCGGCAAACACCACCATAACCTACATCAAATGCATAAATAACTGGTACAGTTCGTTATTACAAAGGGCCTAGCGTAAAATAACTTAATGTTAGTCACAAAGGAGTTTCAAAATAATGCTGCCAGGTGATCATTAAACGGAGAATTGTTATAAGGTACAATAATTACCAAAGCATTTTGGTGCACAGTCAAAATATTGATTCCCTATTATCGACCTACAGTAATATCGAGTCCAAAATATCAAAGGTGAAGAATATCGAGGTCAAGAATATCGTTGGCCACAATATCGACCCTAAGGTAAGTAATATCGATTTTTTTTATATTGATGTAAGTAATATCGAAGTTAGTAATATCGATATCAAATATATCGATGTCACTAATTTCGATGTTACTAATATCGATATTTGTTTGTTGTTATGTATTTTATTATGTTTTTTATATGTATGTGTTATATGTTTTTCGTTAAGTATTTTATTTGTTTTAAATTATATGTGTACTATTTTTTATATAATAAAAATGTTATTTTAAATTTAATTTTATGTTTTAGTACTGGAGTGGGTTGTGGGTATATAGGGGAATAGGGTGGGAAGTAATTTAATTGTAGTAAATTAATTATTAATTTTTAGTAATTGTGAATTAATTTTAATTAATTTTTGTGTTTAAGTTCTGTAGCGGGTTGTGGGTTTATAGGGGAATTGGTGGGAAGTAATTTAATCGTAATTAGGTAATTATTTATTTTTTATTGGTATTGATAATTATTTTATTTCTAAACAATTATTAATTGGTAATTAAATAGTCTAATTGGTAATTAATTCTTTTAATTGGTAATTAAGGTTTGTAATTGGTAAATACATTTTTTATTTGCCCATTAACTTTTTTAATTGGTAATTACTTTTTTAAATTGGTAATGAATTTTTTACAATTGGTAATTGATATTTTTAAATATTTGGTAATTTATATTTATTAATTAATATTTATTGGTATTTATTGTTATTTTATTGTTAATTAAATATTCACTTGTAATTATGTTGTTAGTAAATATTAATGGGTATTTGCAAATGATGTAGACTTATTTAAAAATTTAATTTTTAATTATTTTATTTACAACAATTATTTATAGGTATGTTATATTTAACTTCTACACTATCCAAAGCTTTCCCTACTGTTGCACTCTCTGGAGTGGGAATAGTAATTTTTAACCCTACGCGAACCAACACTTTCCCTACTGTTGCACTCTCTGGAGTGGGAAGTGTGATTTTTACCCCTACGCTATCCAACGCTTGCCTTACTGTTGCACTCTTTGGAGTGGGAATAGTAATTTTACCCCTACGCTATCCAACGCTTTCCCTACTGTTGCACTCTCTGGAGTGAGAATAGTAATTTTTACCCCTACGCTATCCAATGCTTTCCCTACTGTTGCACTCTCAGGTGTGGGAATAGTAATTTTTACCCCTACGCTATCCAAAGTTTTCCCTACTGTTGCACTCTCTGGAGTGGGAATAGTAATTTTCACCCCTGCGCGATCCAACGCTTTTCCTACTGTTGCATTCTCTGGAGTGGGAATAGTAATTTTTACCCCTACGCTATCCAACGCTTTCTCTACTGTTGCACTCTCTGGAGTGAGAATAGTAGGTTTTTACCCCCTACGCTATCCAAAGCTTTCCCTACTGTTGTACTCTCTGGAGTGAGAATAGTAATTTTCACACCTACGCTATCCAACGCTTTCCCTACTGTTGTACTCAATGGAAGGGGGAATAGTAATTTCTGCCCCTATGCTACCCAACGCTTTCCCTACTGTTACACTCTCTGGAGTGGGAATAGTAATTTTTACCCCTACGCTATCCAACGCTTTCCCTACTGTAGCACTCTCTGGAGTGGGAATAGTGATTTTTACCTCTATGCTATCCAACTTTTTTCCTACTGTTGCACGCTCTGGAGTTGGAATAGTAATTTTTACCCTTATACTATCCAACACTTTCCCTACTATTGCACTCTCTGGAGTGGGAATAGTAATTTTTACCTCTACTCTATCCAATGTTTTCCCTACTGTTGCACTTTCTGGAGTTGGAATAGTAATTTTTACCCATACGCAATCCAACGTTTTCCCTACTGTTGCACTCTCTGGAGTTAGACTAGTAATTTGTACCCCTACACTATCCAACGCTTTCCCTACTGTTGCACTTTTTGGAGTTGAAATTGTTTTTTTTACCTCTACGCTATCCAATGTTTTCCCTACTGTTGTACTCTCTGGAGTTGGAATAGTAATTTTTACCCCTATGCTATCCAATGGTTTCTCTACTGTTGCGATCTGTGGAGTGGGAGTGGTCATTTTAAGTTCTATGCTATCCAAACTTTTTATTACTGTATTTTGTGTTAGTTATGGATTTTGAATTGAATTTTTTATTTATTTAGCTATTCATTTATTTTTGTATAAATTTAGATAATGTAGTATATAATTAATTTTAAAAATATTAAAAGTATATTTAATTTTTTAATTAATTAAACATAATTCTGTATTTTTTATTTATGTTTTTGTTTCTAAATGTATTTGTAATTTATAATATTTTTTATTAATTTATAAATTATTAAAATAATTATTACAACTTATTTTTGAGTATGTCTATATTATATATTTTCTGTATATGTTTAATTAATGTATTATAAATGTGTATTATTTATTAATTTTGAACAATATTAGATATTATTAATTATGTTTATTTTATTTATTAGTGTTATTTACTTTATTTTACATTTATATTTTTACAGAAAAAAATGATATTTTTAACATCGATATTTTTAACATCTATATATTTTGTTCGATATTTTTGTACTTACCACGTTGTAGATAGGATGTCGATATTCTTGCTTTCGATATTTCTGCATCGATATTCCTGCAAGTCGATATTTTCTTGGTCGATATTTTGTCAGCGATCCAAGTATTTTCTCCAAAAATGACTTTGAATGGCAGGTATATCTTAAGTTAAAGATTGACCAGGACACAATGGCAAACAACACCATAACCAATATCAAATACATAAATCATTGTCACAAAGGGCATAGCATAAGGGAACTTACTGCTTGTCTCAACAAAGCTGCTAAATAAACAGTCGGGCTGCCAGACGGCGGTCGAGGATTAACGCGGTCCGCTAGAGGAGTGAAAGAGCCTCGTGTTATTAGTATGGGAAGTGGAGGTTTGAATTAACGCGGGTCAACAAGCAAAAATAAGTTACCTTTTAATTAGGAAAAATCAGTCGAAGGTGACCGGGGCTCGGTAGGCTTACGGGCATAAATTACCGCAAGGGGCTGAAAAACATGAGGATCATGGGTTAACGTAAAGGGTTGTAAGTGTGAGTTAAACTAAATGGGAGGGGCAGGGTGTTACAGGGATTATCTGACGCCGGGAATCAATCCAACAGATGCGTCCAGGGCTGACGGCTACCAAGCTGGAATCCGAGTGAGAAAGGGGGTGTTGGTAGGAATGACTAAGGGGCGTGTGTCAGATGACGCGCATCGCGTCGTAATCAAAATAGTAAAGAGACTATGGTTACGAGAAAGCTGTAACCATGTGTGGGGTGATGGAGAAGCAGACTAGGAGTCAAGGTATCTAGTTTAGTGGATTTATTATAAACCAGGTTTTCTGGGAGAAACAGGGCGGGTATAAAGTCTTTACAGTCTTTCCAAACAAGATATAGCACTTTCCGGTGCAAAGCCTTCTGGTACTTGTAGTCGGTTTCGACCTCCTCTTTACTTCTGGCGTCTTGTGTCAGGGTGGATGGCCGTCAGTCACCGAAACCAAAAAAAGGAAGAAAAACAAAAGAAATCTGTAAGGGGATTTTTCGGAGACCATAGGGTTTGATACGGGACGAGGGAAGTGTGGGGAGCTATCACCCTGAACCGTCACCAGTGAGTCACACGTGTGCTACTAAAGACTGGCCCGTTATACTGAAGCTTCCCCTCCCTTCGCTCCCTCCAATGCTCGACCCCAAACAGAGGAAATGCGCCCTCGTACCTTGTGGAGCCACGTCCCTCCAGGGCCGTGGCTCGAGTTGACGCGTTGCCAGTTAGGGTCTGACTGCCCGTCTGTTCCGTCCTCGGGTCTTCTACCGCTCCGGCTCTTGTCTTCTTCCGCGTCTGCTCCTTCCGACTGTAAGCTTTCCGGGCTGTCCTGAGGCAACACCGAGTAGGTTCTGGCAAGCGTTCTTTCCTGGCGTTCTTCGACCGTAGGTCCTGCAGAACAACTTCCTCTTTCAGCGGCACCCCATTTGAAGGACTCAGCCTCACGTGACCTGTACGCCTCCTCCGGGAAGCCAGACTCCTTAAAGGGCCAGTGGTCCCCGGTCCAGCTCTGAAAGAACATGAGAGAAGACGGGGAAAGGTAATGGGGAAAATGTTCTAACGTGTCCAATGTAGGTGTACCTGACTGTACATCCAACTCCTCCAGCTCCTCCTCACACCATGTAACTCACCGGAGAGAACCTCTATGTGTATGGTTATCGATGAAACATGGTAAGGAAAGTTCAAAGAATTGTTATTGTCAGATGGAATTTCTTGGACTAATTAGTGCGTACCATCCAAGCATGGTAGTAAAGGCACATATCAGTGCCGGTATGATAACACATTAGGCATCACGACAAATTGGATGACATGAGTCATATAGAGACCATTACGACAGTGTTAATATTAAGGGGAAATTGTATAGACAACAAATGCGCGACCCTGTCAAACATGGTAGTAAAAGCGCAAATGGATGCATTCTCCCACGGCATGAGAAGACGCTCCAGTTGTTTAAAAAAATAATTTTTAGAGCAAGAAAAGAAAAGATCAAACCCGAGCCCAAACTTGTGTACCATTAGAAACCAATCCAATAATATCTTATTGATAAGATAGTAACTCATTTCCCTACAGATCAACGTTTATATGTTGTGATTGTCATCATATCACAATGTCAAATATTGCATAGGCTATTAATTTAATTATGTAAGATCTTTTGAACATAGTTAACAATTTTCTAAAATTCCAGAAACATTTGCCAATATGTGTAGGGAAGCATCCGTCCATTGTAATAGTGTGGTTGTGAATCATTGAGTGGACCAGCAAACTCCTAAATATAATTTATTTGTATTTACAGATATATTTTCTCTCATTTTGTTTCTGCTGTGTGACAGTTCCTGGGGCTTGCTGCAGAGTTCCTGCTCCACAGGCAGCTCGTGAGGGCATGTGAATTCAAGAGATGGCATTTCATTTGTGTTTTCCCCAAGATTACTAGGGGCTCCCTCCTGTTCGGAGTCTGAATTTCATGGTTGGTGGGTGGATGTCCCCTGTACGAATGCTAGGCTTGTGTCTCTCTGCAGCCTGAGGTCCTAATCACATTTACTTCATTCTGGTTAGTGTAGTGTCTTGCAACATTTTATATTTTAACTCTTTGAGCTCCTAAAGGACTACGTAGAGCTGTGACGTAACTGTCAGAGTGCAATGCCATGAAAGCTTGTATTAGAATGTTGAGTTTGCAGGTACAGGCAGAAGAATAATGACGTGTAGTAGAAAGCGCTATGTGGCATAGACATTGTTGGGTACCCTGGCTGGGAAGACGCTACAAATAGTGATGAGATAGGGGATAAGTAACCCAAAGGAGGACTGTGCTCTCCCAGAGAGTTTGCCGTGGTCCAAGCAAACTGCTTGTGTGCACTATCGAGGAATGGAATTGATGCCTCATCTCCATGGAGTCAAAGCACAACGGAAGCCACTGTAAAGCACTGTAAAGCAGGCAAGCATTACAAAGCAGGAGAATTGACGGAAGAGATACCTGTACAAAGGAGTGTGCTGCCAGGGCTGTGTCCTGGTGCCAACCCTATTTTTACTCTACGTCAATGATATGATTGAAGCCCTTAAAAAAACCACCCATGACTCCCCGAAATTGGGAGGCGAGCACATTTGTGCGTTAACTTTTGCAGATGACACCATCCTGTTATCGCAAACACCTAGGGGCCTCTAAAATCTCCTAAATGCGTTGGATGAATATTGTAGGCAGAAGGGTCTTGAAATCAATCCGATAAAAACAAAATATATGACCATTAGACCCCATAAATCTTTTACAAATAAACTGCAGCTAAATGACGTAATTTTGCAGTATGTACCAAATTTCGTATATCTTGGGGTTACCATTCACTCCAAACTTTCCTGGAATCCCCAGATTACGAAATCTAAACTGATTCTTACTCAAAACGCGTCCCCAATTATTAAGAAACTCTTTTCTACCACGTCGAAGGCGATTACACCTGCACTTCAAGTATATAAATTTAGAACACAGGAAGCTGGATTATATGGTTCAGAGTTATGGGGGGGGGGGGGTTATCACCAATAACTATAGGAGAAAATAAAAGTATAAGAAGGTTTACTGCACTCCCGCAAAATACACTGGTGATCCCCCTTATGTTGGATTTAGGCATCAAGCGTGTGGAAAATAACGAAATTGATGTACATAAGCAGCGTTCATTTGCCCTTTCCCATTCCCTTCCCTGAACGTTAATCACACCACTCCGCCAGTAAAAGCCCGTGCCCACATGTACCTGATAGCCATTTTAGGCACCATGGCCTTTTTGCCCGCTCACCGGAATCCCCGGCTTCCCTCCTGCGCGTATTTTGAACCCCCCCCCCTCTCTCACATACATAGACCATGAAACCCTCTCCCTCTGCGCGACCCTGCCACGAAACGCAACCCTCCTGCTTCACCCACGCAAAGTCCCCCATTTCCTCTTGAAGAAGCATCCCTCGCCTCAGCTGACATAACCCCCAGCTGTACCTGACTGCCCCCGTTCTCTCATGTGCGGGTCATAAGACCTCTCTCTCTGTGCGACTCTGTCCCTGTGCGTACCCTGGCTCTCCCCTCCTCCCTCACATGGACAAGTCATAAACCTTCTTCTTCTGCAAGACCCTGTCCTTGGGAGTCACGGCCGCGCCTGACCAACACCTCCTTTCCTTTCATGAATAACCCCTCTGTCAGTAACCCTCCCTCCGCAGTGGACTATCCACACATGTCGGAGGCCATCACCTAAGCCGGGAGACACTGTTTACTGCCCCTCATTGTATGAAATCGCTCCTCCTCAAAGGACCCACTATTGGTTCTGGCCTCCCCACCCCCTGGGCTATGATCAGGCGCACATGTCCCAAGAATCGGTGGAACACTCAGCTGCTTGATTACCCCCTCCTCTTATCAGCAGGTCAAGGGTTTCTATTATGGACACATGTAGGGTGGGATTGACACGAGGATTAGGGGGATGTCGTTTTCTTGTTTGACAATGCTGTTGTTGCAATAAGGAATGTTCTGTAAAGGTATAAAAGGCGATGCCTCCGAGAACTTGTCAGAGCACCTCCCGAAAGACACTGTGTTTCGTGTCCGAAATGACAGGCTCTCCTCATGAGTAATAAATCCTGTTCTTGTGATTCCTGCCTCCAGCGCCCGTCTCTTTATTCGATAACTATTCAGAATGGGAACTGAGAGGCGACTTGCGCCGGCGGCCCGGGCATCGATAGTAATATGGGCACACCTTTTACAATTGGCGTCCCAACGCGGGGTCCATCAGTGACATAAGGTCCAGTAAGAGAGATCCAGACGAAGAAGTGAACATCTAAATGATCGGAGTATACCTGCCTTGAGAGGGCCCTCGTCCGGCTGCCGATCGAATGAACTTCACCGATTCTGAACGGACCTCTCTTGAGTGACCTACTGTCCTGACTGGAATCCCACAGGAATGCTGCATGGAGTAAGAGAACGATCGGGCGCTGGAGGAGGAAGACGAAGAACTGTTCGTATGGTCCGGTCCGGGTAAGATTAAGTAGGGCGTTTTACGCCTGATTGGTAGGATGGTTTTATCCATCTGATTGTTTGATTGATTTATTGGAATCGGTATTTGAATACTGATATTGTTGTTATTGGTTCATTTAGCCTTGGATGCTACTTGAAATATTGGTTCTCTTCCTGAGAACGAGACATTCTCTGTTTGCAAACAGCGGCGAATTGGAACGTTCGTCTCCCTTTGCAGATAGAGAAGGGTAGGTAATGCAGACTTTTGTCCCCGTTGTAATCCGTCATGCCTACCTTTCTCCCCACTGATTGTTTGAAATCGATTAAATAATCGATTGTTGCTCTTTGAGATCTTCCCTGTCCACAAACAGAGATGAATAGAAATATTCTGTCTCCCTTTGCAGATAGCGAAGGGCAGGTAATGCAGACGTTTGTCCCCGTTGTAATCCGTCATGCCTGTTTTTCTCCCCACTGATTGATTGATTGACTGGACATTGTTGTCCAAGGAATTGTTTGTTTGAGGTATTTTCTGTTTGCAAACAACGTGGAATAGAAATATTCTGACTAGTCTTTGCAAGTAGTAAAGGGTAGGTTATGCCCCTTTTATGATTCGTCAGTCCTACCCACTCCCCACTGATTGACTATTATTTGGGGGGTAGCTCACCAGGTCCGTCCAGGAGGCTACCCTAATGGAGGACACATGCCCCCACTCGTTGGCCATTTATTGGAAGTAACCCATCTGGTCCGTTCAGGAGGCTACCCTAGTAAGTGGAGGTACATCATTTG
Organism: Lissotriton vulgaris; assembly: GCF_964263255.1. Classification (NCBI taxonomy): domain Eukaryota; kingdom Metazoa; phylum Chordata; class Amphibia; order Caudata; family Salamandridae; genus Lissotriton; species Lissotriton vulgaris. The sequence goes on from NC_141685.1 coordinate 1,647,906,574, forward strand.
GTCCGTCCAGGATGATACCCTAACGAAGGAATATGTGTTCCCCTCTGATTGATAATCTAGTTCCACCCGGACCATTTATTGGAGGTAACTCACCTGGTCCGTCCAGGAGTACCCCTAATGGAAGGACATATAAAAATGAAGTGATCACCGTACCCTACTAACAGAAAACTTTAGCTCGAAACACGCTGAGGAAAAGAAGGAAAAATAAAAAGAAATCGGGCTAAGTCAGTAACCCCCTGATGAGCTTCCGACTTCACTAAAAATAAGAAACATTAGGAATAGTTCGTAATGAGAAATATAAAATGGCGAAAGCTTGACGGCAAAATAGCCACGAGGTAGCTAGGCTCCACTGCCTATTCCTGCTCCCAACATGTCTGCCTCATTGTCTGCCACACCCAAATAACGGTAACATGAAATAGATACAAATCAATAAGACACCTACCCCCATTTCGGAAAACTCCCGAAGTGTAACAGGTCCGCGGTTACGCCCATCCGGAGGCGAGGCCTCAGCGTGTGCAGAGCAGGGCCTGGCTGGCCGCCATCGGAAGGGGAGGCTGTAGGGCGGACGGCCCGAGGAATCGTGGAGGTCTCTCCTTTTCCCCTCTTCTGCTGCCCTGCAGGCCACGGGGGGGATGTCTTGCCTCCGCCACCGACCCCCCCCCTCTCTTGCCTGATCTGGCCATCGTCGAGGACCGGAGCCAAGGCGAGGTCGGACAACCCTGAGAGTTGCAGGTAGTCCCGCCACATGGCCACGCCTGAGAGTTTCAGGTAGTTCCGCCACATGTCAAAAAGGGGGGGATGTCTTGCCTCAGCCACCGACCCCCCCCCCATCTTGCTCAGCTGGCATGGCCAATACCGAAGCACTGGAGCCGAGGAACGGCGCAGGGTCGCTGGAAGGGGGAGGCGGCGCGAACGAGCCTCCCCCACCTCCCTCCAGGTGGAGGCTTCCAGCGACACCCCAACGCTCCTGCTTAAAGAGGGTCCACATCGAAAAGCGTTTTTTTTGCCCGGGACGGGCGCACGCCCCGTGCCTTCTCTCCTCAACTTTGAAGATTCTATGAGAGCCGGGGGGGCCCCCGACCCCTCCGCATGGGCGCCCCCGTCCCCCTCACTGGGAACCGCGACATCGGCGCACTCCTGCCGGCACCAGCCTCAGTTTGGAAATGGCTAAAATACAGCAAAGGTACAGACTTGTTCAGTTCCGGTGGAACACCAGAATGACCCGGTAGGAAAAATTGTTACCGCCCTCCCCACTCTTTGACTGATGGTCCATATTGCTAAACTGTTAACCCATTGCGAAAAACTTTTGAAACCACCAACGGAAGGTTCTGGTCCTACTACGAGTCAGTGGAGGCAATCTGACTATACTGGGACTTGCCTGACCTCGCCCAAAATGGCGCCGATACAAAATGAGACTTTTAAAAATCCTTGTTGCACCCTGATTGCTCGGCTTTGATGCCCCAAGATATGTATGCAGTTTTGGACAATGAAAGTAGATAAGAAGGATATTGAGTATGTGCTAGGAAAAGAAAGCGATATAAGATGGATATTGATTATGTTCTGGGACGATGAACTGATTTAGAGTGGGTACCAATTATGGGTTGGAAACAATGAATTGATATAAAATAGGCACTGATTGAGCATTTGAACTATGAATTGACGAACGTTAGGTATTGAGTAAATAGTAGGATAATGAGATGATATTATTGAACGCTTGACACGCATTATACTTGCCGCTTAAGAAAGTTCGATATGATTTTCATTGCACTACTGCACTTTATGAAATAAACGGCCACCGACTTCGTTCCTCTTATGCCCAGTTCCAGTCTGCTCCGTTGCCGGCCCACTGGGTTGTAGGCCCGTATTTGTGCGCCAACCTTTTCATTAAAGTTTTTGAACACGCAAATATTATCGTAGTGTTTGTATTTATGAATGTTATTGAAATGTATGGCTGCTGTCACCGACATAAGTAAAATACATGCAGTATGGCTAAGGTTGAAGGTTAAAAGGGTCCGATACTTGGCAGCTACATTATGTGTCACGGACAGCTGGAAAAGTGTTTTTAGACGCCCTTGAGCGATACCACAGAAATACCACCTGATCGCCACCCTTGCACACGACCTATAAGGCCACGATCGTGTGATCCATGTAGATACACAGACCATCGATGATTATCTATCTGATGCTACTGATCCCTCTGGGCTTAAATGCCGAGATGGTAGAGAATGCGGCCCGTGGAGATAGGTCGAGTATGTGGTAGGTAAAAACATTTTCGGATTTATGCAAGTTGATGTATTTTGGATGTTGCCCCCACCCCCTTCCTTCTCCTCCCTTCTGCAGGTCACGTCGGAACGTCGGCTGAGGTATGGAGGAGTGGTGATCGAACGACCGACGATAAGGGAAGGAGGGGATTTGAGCATAGTACTTATGCTAGGCTAAGTTATGACTGTTCCTCCTTAGAACATAGCGACTGGGAGGATGGACTGACATAGAATCTCGACGGGTACTGTATGACGGAAATTGACTCGAATTAGCACGTTAGATAATATAACTATGACGGTTAAATAGATAGGGAAAGGACAAAGGAGAATGCGGGGGTAAGGATTCCCAGGCACCACCCGTCTGGGAAGTTAGAAACGTTGTTGATGTTCGAAATGTACCACCTCCTCCTCACCCTCTTATAGATATAACCAAGCTGTCTGACTGTTCTCCTGATCAATACCCTCTGTTGCCTCAGCCTGGAGAACTTCCAACCAAAAGAAGAAACTCAAAAGTGGTTTAAGATCCACCTATGAGCAATAGCCCGACCAGGTTAATTTCTGACCGGCTGACCGAGGTGTAAGTATTGGCAATTGGGAGCGCTCGCAAAAATAGCAAACGAGAAGAAAAGGAGGAGAGGTAAAAAGAGCTCAGCCCATGGATAAATAGGATATTAAAAATACGCAGCATGCGCAAGGAGATTTTTGTATGGCCAACAGCTGTTCTATGTTTTGTCGTGAATCTTTCTTTTTGTGTAAAACACGTACTGTTCTCCTCCCAACCCTTGTTTGAGTCTGTGTATGTGTAGTGTAGGGATTTATGTCTTCCCTCTGTTTTGTGTTTCCGTGTTACCTGACCCTGCTGTTCTGTGTTGTGAGCGCACTAAATGACCTATCTTCGTACACGTCTCTCTCTCTCCCTCTCTCTCTCCCCCTCTATCTATCTCTCTCTCTCTCTCTCTCTCTCTCTCTCTCTCTCTCTACATGTCATACGTGTACTGAATAGCTCGTTTAGGTTGCGGATGACTCTCACTATCTACGAGAGTCCCCCTGTTCCATCTTCCTTTTTGATAAAATTGTGCCCCGCTGGCACCAGTCTGATTGGATACTTATCGAACACAAAGGTGTTCAGCGAAATTGACAGAAAATAAAATGATTGTAATTTGCCATATTACTACCCCTCCTTTCTGCAAAATGAATGAACTCGAATTGGCTAAGAAAGAAAGGACAGGTGAGACGACTAAGGTCCCCTAATCTGGCCTCCTTAAAAGGGGAACTATATGTCAATGGCACCCTATTTTTTCTCGTTCGTTAGAAACAAGCGCAAATGTCCAGATTGACCCCAATGCCCGAAGCGTCCCCGCCCCACCCGATTGACCCCAACTGCTGTCCCCGATACTTAACTAATGACCATGACCAACTGTCGCCCTCGAGGAAAATGCGTTAACACTGCCCTTCGATTATTGCACCCCCCCCCCTCCCTCTGCTTAAGAAGTTAGCCGGCTCTAAAAAGGGAAATGTAAGACTGCTAAGGCTCGGGTTGGAAGGACGAGTCTCCCCTGAATGTTTATTTTTGATGAAATACGCAAGTGATAGGAGCCTGACCCCTGTCCATATGTGTCATGAATGAACGCCGATTAGACTCCGTACAAACACAGCAGAAATGCCCACCTACTTACTTCACGGTGATAGACTTCTGACTTTGACCAATGAGCATAACACCCAGGTGCTAGAATTGCGGGTGAAATTCGAATGTAAAAATCTCTTCTCCTGTCAGTTCTCTAAAACTTGTTTTTACCCCTTCAAAGATATACGACCATCGGAGGAGAAGGGTCGGACACGACACACAGCCTGGCTGCAGATCCTGGGACGCATGCGACCTCGGCCAAAGGTGGAGCCACAGCACAGCAGGAATACGGGGCGAGGCAGCACTCTCCAATGTGGTAAACGAAAGGATGAAAGGCTGTCCTGAAGCCCTCTGTCCGCCTACCCATGCGTGCCTGAAGCCTCCGCCCCCCTCTTCAAGCCCGGTTGATGGGCCTGCCCGCTTGTTATCCATTGCTCCCTTGGTCCCTTTGGTGTGTCCCAGGAAACCTGACCCCACTCCGCTCTCTCTCTCTCCCATCGACCACTGAACCGTACCCCCTTTTTCCACGTGACTTTTTGTCGAAAGAAAGAACAGCATTTAGGTGGAAATGGGGTTGCGCCACAGGAATATAGGTGCCGAGCATAAGGCGCCACTAAAAGGATTGGTTAGGGAACAGGACTGTGGTCTAACAGCAGAGGACTGACCGCACCCTGCAACGCGTAAGGATGGATCCGAGCTGGACCTATAGCTCCACCGCCGGTGCTCAACAGCGCCAACGAAAGGACACGGACTAGAGCCTACCAGTGATGGCTCACTGCTAAAAAGACACTGTGACAAAGAGATCTTGTTTGGACTGAATTCCTCCCTCAATTGCTTGGTCAAAATGTTCATTGGTCACATTTTTGAGAAAGTCAGAAGCATTTATGTAGTATGTTTGAACGTTAGGAACCCAACAAGTGCAATTTCCTATGTGCTGCATTCTGCCAATCACACCAACTGTTCATGACTGTATGCAATATGTTAGTATTGACAAATGCCGTTTCGTCAACCACACATGTTTATATGTACGCTCATTTACTAGGAAGAATAGGGAAAATGAACTTTGTTATGTAAAAAGCGGCGACTGTGGAAAATAACAAAATTGATGTACATAAGCAGCGTTCATTTGCCCTTTCCCATTCCCTTCCCTGAACGTTAATCACACCACTCCGCCAAGCGCAAAGAGCATAGGACTATTTGGATGAACCTTTCATATTGGATCAGAATATCTACCACAGAGGAACTGCACGTCTACAGGCATGCTTTATGAGAACTGATTAGCCTGGACACTTTAGTTACGTTTCCTTGGTTGGTAGATATTCGTAGATGGTTGTTGGACTCGGGTCTGAGCAGGTTCTGGAAATATCCGGAATTGCTCACCCCTGATTCCAAAATGGAATGTAAAACTATTTTCTGGAACTTTATAGTGCTACAACAAACTCTAGTTATGGATCACTCACAACTCAGTTCCTGAGCCTTAAATCAGACCTTCCTTCGAACCTTTTTTAAATGAGGTGGAGCCCTTGCTTGCTAAAATGCTGTATCTAAAATTTAGATACGGCACACTCCAAATCAAGACATTTACATCCAGGTGGGGGCCAAAGAGTGCCGAGGTAGAAGACTGTATATGCACAGAGTGTTCCCTGGGAAGAGATGAGGATATTGCTCATATTTTTTTTTTTAATTATATGAAATTCCCAGACAGAAATGGATTAAACCCTTGGGTAGGAACCTCTGTATCAGGAAATATATTGAGATGCTGCGCATTCTCAGGACGGATACCTCGAGACTGGTTGTATTTAGAATAAGTAGGTTTCTATTGGCTGACAACTTTATTAGAATAAAACGAGGTTTAAGGTTTTGATAAGCATCGTATTTGTCGAACTGTGATGCACAGGTTTTTTATAAGGAATGTAAATTTATATCCTTGAATTTGTATGCAAAGGTAGTAAATATATTTTTTAGATGATTTGTTAACAATCATTTACTTTTTAAGGAAACTGAAATTGTAACCCTAAAAATTGGGCTTAATTGTTGTAAATGAGATAAGATTCCTGGTTCTTTTTAATGCTAACATTTATCTCATGTTGCCAAATTATAACATTGCACTTTAGGTATTCCTTGCTAGGCACTGTGCACTTTAAAATGTTTCCATCTGCTGCTAAAAAAAGTGAGTTTTTAGTTACTGTTTTTAAGCTGGAAGAAGAAATCTGTTTGTTCTGATATATATTTTCTTCTTGCTTTTCTTCGTTTTAAAAAAGTAATGTTTTGTTTTACTTTTTCTTTGATGATTCTGTGAATCGAGTAAAGATGCTCAAACAAACAAAGACTCTACATATTGATGGTCGAGAACCTGCTGGGAAAGCCATACATAAAGGTACCATGCTGACATGCAAGATAAAGATAAAGTTGTACATTACATGGAGTATTAACGTTGAAAGTGGACTTAACCTGGTTAACGAAGTACAGCTGATGATAATCATAAATTTCAAGATAACGCTTCAAACAGAAGCGATGCACGGTGGAAATCAACCAAGTGTTAGAAAATGCAAACTGACATTTAGAAGAAAAAAAAATGACATATACTAAAATGAGTCCTCATACTACAGCACTCAGTGAAGTGGGCTCAAGGAGAAGAGTCGGGTTGTGCTTATGAAGCCATCCATACCTGAAGCGGTTTGTTCACAAAGTTGTTCAGTGAGGGTCAGAAGAAAATCACAGGTCTTTGGAAAATAGGGAGCCAAGATTGACTCTCAGAATAGTGAAATAGTAAACTTTTTCAGATGGCTGTGAACAAAGTCACCTTTTCAGCTCTCATTAAAGATGAGTCAGAGGCCAGCATGTCGCACGGTCTCACAGATGAGTTGCAGCCACCAAGCCACAGAGAGTCACCCGAGGTGCAAGTAAGTTCCACACTGGCCTACAATGTTGCCACGTTTCTGATACCACCAAAAAGCAAAATATTGGCGATAGATGGACTGCATGGCTAGAGACATTTTATGATTTCATTGATGCTCTTGAAGAGATTGATAACAAAAAAATTATCCAGTATCTCAAGAATCTTGCTGGTGATGGTTTGAAAGAAGTCATAAAGAAAATGCTGCGAACTGACAAAGGAATTACATATTGTCAGATTAAAGAAACGCTCGATCTCAGGTTCAATTCAATACCAAACATTGATTATGAAAAATACAGTTTTAGTCATGAATGTCAAAGGGTTGGTGAAATTATTGATGAAATTGTAGAGAGACTCAATACGCTCATCAAACACAGTAAGTTTGATGAATTTAAAGATGAGGAAGTTATGCAACTTAGAGTTATTGATGGATGCTTGTCAGGTTCATTCAGACAATGAATGCTGAGAGAAACTCTTTGTCTGAAGCGAGTATTGATAGCTGCCAGATATGAGAAGCATGCTGAAAGACAAACTTCTGACATGGAGGCCAGAGGTGCCCAGTCATGAGTGAAAAAGTAAACCAAAGGCAAAGATTTAAGGACACAAATTGATGTCTACACATAAAAAGAAGCTTTGTTTTCAATGTGGATTTTCACTTCCACATGAAGGTTACTGTCCCGTCTTTGGACAGATATTTAAAGGCTGCCTCAATAACAAGTGAAAGCGAGGAATATGGGGGCGCCAGTTTGAGATTTACCTCAGACAAATGCAAAGCACCAAAGTCATAAAAACATTGGCTGAGATTTACATTGAAAATAAATGATTGCACAATACCTTCCATCATCAACAGTGGTGCATCAATAAACCTAATTCCTGAAGAGAAATACAATGAATTATCTCCATTGCCTTGACTTACTTCATTGAAAACCAAAGTAGAAAGCTGGGCTGCATCAACACTCATAAAAAGTCAAGGTTCATTTGTAGTGACACTGAAACACAAGAAAACTAAGGTGAAACCACCCGTCCATGTGCTTTAAGGTACAACGGTTCAGGAAATTGTCCCTTTGTCAGGGTTACCTCCAAATGTTTTGCTTCTTCCTCCTATATTTCTTGACCTGTTTTTGCTGGCTATAGGATTCTGGGCAGCTAACCACTGTTGATCAGTGCTAAAGTGCATATGCTCGCTGTGTAAATAATGACTAACCCTGGGCAAAGCACTACGCTACGCTCGCGGAGTTTGCGAAGTTTGCGCAACTTCGCACTACGCGAGCTGCACGTAGCACAGTGCGAACACGCGTAGCGTAGTGCAGCGCTCATTTTGCTTGTTCGCAGTCCTGAACGTCATGTTCGCGACCGCGAGCAAGCAAAATGACATCCCGGCGAGATTCTCAACGCGGGGAGGTAAGGTTTCTCATTGTGAGTGGTTGCGCATGCTAGTAACCGCTCTCAATGAGAAATTACCACTTCGCGTTGAGAAAGCTGCCGCTCGAGTAATAATCTACTCGAGCAGCAGAAAACTACAGATCGCACTGTGCAAGATGCCGTTTTCAATGATTGCACAGTGCCGGATGCTTGTCCGCACTGTGCAATCATTGAAAACGCATCTTGCACAGTACGAACATGCTACTACGCAGCTCGCGTAGTGCTACGTGAAGTTCGCGTAGTGCGAAGTGCACTTCGCGTAGCTTCGTGTAGCGCTACTTCGCGAACTACTCCCACCCTTAATAATAACCATGATAGGTTATCCCTGATTGGCATATTTGATTTACTGGTAAGCCTCTAGTAAAATGCACTGAGTTTGCCAGGGCCTGCAAGTCAAATGCTACTAGTGGGCCTGCAGCACTGATTGTGCCACCCACATGAGTAGCCCTGTATATGTATGTCAGAGCTGCCACTTCAGTGTCTCCTCGCAGTTTTAAACTGCCAAGTCAAACTGCCTTGACCTTCCCTTTTCTTACATGTAAGGCACTCCTCAGGTAGGCGAAAGGTCCCCCTGTGTGCAGGGTACTGTGTATGTAAAAGGTAGGACATGTACTGGGGTGTTTATATGCGCTGATAGTGAAACCCTGCCAATTTAGTTTTTCACTATTTAAAAGCTCTCTGTCCCATAGGCTAAGATGGGAGTTGCTTTGTAACATTCCATAACACATCTTTTTAGGAAGATGCTTTTTAAATTGTGTATTTAAAAATGCCACTTTTAGAAAGTCAAAATTGTATGATGCAGTCGTCATTATCAAAAGCGCCGGGACACTCTTTTTGAGTAGCCGTGCGCTATATAAGAATAAATATAACATAACATAACATAACATGCACTCAAGTATCTCAATTTGAAAAACTCATCAATGAATCAATTTTCATACCTGGCATAAATCAAATGAGTGTGCAACGGGTAAGAGGCCCTGCAAGCCGTCTGTATTAAACTAAAAGCGAAAACCCAGATGGCGACAAACCCGGAACAGATTTTACCAATGGGGCCCACCACAATGAACACTCTCCCAGACATCCAAACCCTCCCAACACCTGTGGTCCACACTATGAGAGCCACACAAGATCAACAACTCATGTCCATCTTCAACCTTTCCTGACACACCCTCTCCAGTGATGAAATTAATCTGCTCAGTAGAGGCCTCAGCTTTGTACCCACGGAACGCAGCAATTTCTTCGAACTTCAAACACAACTCCTCCAATTGTTTTGAAGAATTAGACTTAGACAATTCTTTAAGGACCAACCAGACTCTGACTACACCCCAAGAGTCAGGTTTCACCCGCCTTCCACCTTCAACCCACCATCTTCAGCCATGCCCCCGAGATACTCTCGTTTGAAACACTTGTTCTCCATGAAATAGCAGATCTCGAAAAAGAATTTGAGTATGTCCCCTACAACCTACCTCTAGTTGAAAAACAAGCCCTTCTGGATGTAAAAGAACAAACAGATATGGTTATTAAGCAAGCGGATAAGGGCGGTGGGGTCGTCATCATGGACCACGCCCAATATGATGCCAAAGTGAAGAGACAACTTTCTAATCCATTACACTACCGCCAACTACCAAGAGATCCCTTACCAGAATTTAAGACCAAGATACAAGTAATAGCCAACCAGGCAAAACTGGATGGGATCATCACACAGAAAGAATATCTATTTCTTAACAACCAACACCCCAGGAGGCCTGTGATTTATATCCTCCCAAAAAATTCACAAAGACAGCCTCAATCCTCCTGGACAACCCATCGTGTCAGGTTGTGAGTCCATACTGGAACCATTGGGAAAATATATAGATGCTGTCATCAAAGAATTTGTCCCCCAGACCGAGACATACATCAGAGACAGTATGGACCTGATCAAGACCATAGAGGACCGACCCTTTGACCCTGACACTGAACTCATGGTGGGTCTCGACATCGAGTCACTCTATACCAACATCCCTCACCATGAGGGTCTTTTAGTCATTCAAAACCTACTAGAAACAAGACCACGACCAACCCCCATCCCTACTTCCTTCATCATGAGCCTCCTACGCATTGCCTTGGAAAATAATTATTTCCTGTACCATGAAACCTACTACTTTCAAATCAAAGGAGTATCTATGGGTGCTTGCTTTGCCCCAAACTTCGCCATCCTCTTCGTGCACGACTTGGAAATGACACATATACTTACCCCCACCAACCCGTATCAAACTGAAATACACTTCTGGCGTCGATACATAGATGACATTCTATTGCTGTGGACAGGCAACTCTGAAACTTTGAGTCAGTTTGTTGAATGGCTCAACAACTTCCAACCCCACCTCAAATTCACCATGGATTGTAAAACCAACGACCTTCCTTTCCTAGACATCACCATCCACGCAGAAGATGGGAAATTTGGTACTGCCCTATATCGCAAGCCAACAGAAAGGAATACGCTGCTCCACTACTCTAGCTACCACCCACGAGGATTGAAAGGTGGCCTGCCATATGGCCAATTTTTACGAATCCAGAGAAACTGCAAATGGCGCACGGACTACTTCAGAGAATCAGACATCCTACAAAACAAACTCATCGCCAGGGGCTATCCAGCACGACTTATCAAACGTTCACGCAAAAGGGCGTGGTACTGCCACCGGGATATTCTATTGACACCCCAACCCAAAAGAACTAACAGCCATATCCCATTTGTCACCAAATTCAGCCAGTGTAGTAACCACGTCAAGAAAATCATTACTCGCAACTGGCCCATCATACGGCCACAAGGACCCTTCCATGAACCCCTGCTGTTCTCATACCAACGCGGACAAAAACTTGCCAACCATCTGGTCCATGCACTCATGTGTCGAACCAGACCAACTAATCCTGACTCCTTAACCACCGCCTGGGGACTCCCACCAGTAATCGGACATTACCGGTGTCAATCTTGCATTGTTTGAGATCTGACCAACAACACAAAAGAATTCCGACACAACAATAAAACCTATCCTCTCAAATCCTTCACCAACTGCAGATCACAGAATGTGATCTACTCCATCAGGTGCCCCTGTGACTTGGTTTACGTTGGCCAGACGACCCAGATGATCAAACAAAGGATTATACAACATAAGAGCAGAATCCATTGTAAAACCCTGACAGCACCTCTGGTCACACACTATGTTGAAAAAAATCAGACAGAACTCGAAATGTCCTGGCAAGTGATTGAACAACCGACTCCACCTCTAAGAGGTGGTAATCTCCAGAGCCTCTTGAATTGCAGAGAGTGTAAATGGATAACAATCTGCAACTCTGTAAACCAGGGATTGAATACACATGACAAATGGAACAGTACCATACAAGCCTAATACCCTGATCCTTGTCTGATCTTTCCTGTGCAATCATGCCTACCCTGATAGGATTTTGTTGGCACACCTACACTACACCTTAAATGTGCCCTGTTCACTACTGACTGCCACCTTGACATTAGAAACAGATATCAGGCCTTTCCACACCCCTGATCACTTCACCCATTGGGGATCCATGCTTCTACCTTCTCCAAACATCCAATTAGTGTAGAACTTGCGGTTTCGCCCAAATTGTACCCCGTGTCCTTCTCTTCTTTCAATTTAGCCTTACTGTTTTGATTTTGCAGTCACTACTAAACAATGTAATGTATACCCGTAATTTTTTTTCTTCGATACAATGTTCCCAATTTTTAGATTGTTAATTTGTCCAACTGATTGGGCACATACCTCTGCATTAATAAACACTTGTGATATCACCAAAGACAAACAGCCTCCATATAGGGTGCCTCCTGCTGTACCATAGCTGCTATGGGCACCATCCTGTGTGCAATTATCTCTGGTTGACTGTTCAAGACGTGATATTGGTTCATTTTAATATAGTATGTGTTCACTTCTATTTGCTGGTTGTCGAGGCACCTTCACAATGGCCTTATATCACATACCTCACCAATGCTCTTATCGCGCAATATCACAGATCTGATCCAGTCTGTATTTTACAGAACCAGTAAACCAAAAGTTTTTCTTCCCCTTCCCGTCCCCGCCCCTCCTGTGACACACGCCTCTTTACCACCTATTAGCCTCTCCCGGGTCACTTGGCAAAGCCCACCCCAGAAATACCTTCTGCAAGTGTCCCGTGTACACCGACACTCCATTACAAGTCACGGATCATGATCTACTGATCAGATCACACGCCGCCCTTCGACCCCCTGACTTAGACGGCGGTCCTACATCTAATTTACTGTAAGCGCGCTGCACCGCCAGGTTCTCTTCGCTCACCTTCCTTCCACCCGCCTTCGTTCCGCCACCAACTGGCTTCCCCTTTTTCCTTTGTTTCCCGGTATCCTTTGTGGGACCTAGGAAGCGGATCCTCGGACCCTGCCACTATTGTCCTGAAAGTAATTTAATTCAATCCACGGGCCAGAACGGGGCTCCGTTTCTGTGCCTTCTCCTCTACACACGTAAGTGCTCCACATTGCGCCCCTTTCCTGATCACGCGTTCTCCCTCCCGATATTCACTGACCTCCCCCTGCCTCCCTCTTACAGGAATCGTTGAGTTTACATACTCAACGGAGCAAGTGCCCTCGCTATCATCCCATCATCCACTGCCTCTCCGGCCAGAACGGGGATCGCTTCTGTGCTATCACCTACCCGTAAGTTTTAATTCTCTGCGCTGCCTTTCGCACTCACATCTTTCCTTTGCAACCTCTAACCAGCCTCCTCTTGCCTCTAACCAGCCTCCTCTTGCCTCCCCGTCCAAGAAATTTCAATTGGACCTGCCAAGTAGACCGAGCGTCCTTGACCCTGCCACATCAGGTGTACCACAATTGCCTTCGAACCAGAACGGGGCTCCGTTTTTGGACCTTCAGCCTCCTGTAAGTGGTTTTTGCAAATGCCCCTTGCCTCTTCCTCACCCCCCGTTTCTCCCACTCCTTCTTGATCTCTTGTCTTCCCCATGCTCTCCAGGCATCCGACTTTGGACCTGCATGAGCCCCTTCGTTCCCCTCCATCCCGACGTCTCAGCGGTTCCAATCCTAAAACCAACTCCAGAGACAGCCCAAAACCAATCAAACACCCCTGTTATCAGGTAATTGGTTTCCCTTACTTTCCCATCCCTTTCCCCTTTCCCCCTAACCCCATTTCCCCCCTTTTCCCTTCCCTCTCCTTCACCTTCCCTTCTTCCCCGCTCCCTCTTCACCCAACCCCCTTGTTCCACCATTCCAACCTACCCATTACTCTACCCACACAGCCCCCTTTCTCTCCGTCGCTGCCCATGCACTGCGTACCTGACCTGTCCCTTACTTCCCTTGCAGCACTCACCTAATCCGGCAACCCGATCCTGATGAAGGTCCTAACTCGATAGGTTTGAAACGCCATCGACCCTCAATACAGCGTGACTCATGGTGCATCATCTTCCTTGGTTCCCAATCTAATATCAATTACTCATTCACTAAGGACGAACCAGCAATTTTGTATATACTGTTTTTTCACTGTGTCACCTTGCGTCCTTCGCTGTGTTCACCCACATTTCACTCACGCCGTCACTCTTTGTTTCACTATCACTTAGTGCACAAAGCCCCCATGGGTTGCCTCCGCATTATATGCCTCCAGTGCTGCTTTTTGACCCTTTTAACTGTTTTGTATAAAATTTGTCTTTAAATATATGATGCTATATGCACTTTTAAAAAACTGAAATTCTGAGTCTCTCTTCCTTTTACGTCCAGATTCTTTGTAATGTCCTGTACATGCAAATATATCTGCCGCTCTAGGGAATCCAATTGAGATATTTTATGCATATGTACACCCAGATCTCAATCTGGTCTACAGGTTATAATCCTGTTGTTTTTCCCTAGACTCCCCCTTGGCAGGCAGTCAACTGGCCTCGACCTTGATGCCTGACCTCCACAACACTGTGCATTGCCCATACACTTCATTTCCAAGGTACTGTTGTTTGGGGGTGCTTGTGACTCCGTGCCCGACGCTGCGCAGCTCACAGTCAGCACCATACTTTGGATTATTGCCTGTTACGACGTCGTAATAGCCCCAGTTGAAGTTATTTGATTCTACAAGTGCTATTCTTCAGGTAACTGTTCTAAAAGTCATATTTTGATACATGTATGTTGTCTTTTTGGCTTTTTGATCTTGTTTGGTTTAGATACAGATACTTTATTTTTCTAAACTGTTTTGGTGTCCATTTGTGGTGTTTTCACTGTGTTACTGTGAGTTTAGGTACACATACCTTACACTTTGACTTTGGGATAAGCCTGTCTGCTAGTGCCAAGTTACAAAGGGGGTGAGCAGGGGTTATCTAAAGTGTGTAGCTTCCTCACCCTGACTCGAAGAAAAGGTCCCTACTTGGACACAGGTGCATATCTCTGCCAATTGGAGACTCCCATTTCTAACAAGTGGCAAGTGCCTGTCTGCTCAGTTTCAGTACTGCTGCTGATATGGGACTGATTTGGGCTAATTACAACATGAATGCTAATCACAAAATAGTAAGTCGATTTCCCTCATTGTTTCATGGTTTTGGAAAGCTTAAGACTAAGAATGCAAAGTTACATATTAATGATGATGTCCATTGCATTCAATTATAACGATGACATACTGATTTTCAGAGCTACACAGAAGGAGTTTGAAAAAGCTCTCACCCAAGTATGTAATTTGTTGACTGCTGCAGGCCTGACAGTGAGGGTGAGTTCAATAAGACAAAGTTAAAATTCTTTGGCCAAATATTTTCAAATGGAGGTATGACTCCTGATCCTGTCAAAGTAGAAGCCTTATCAAATGCTGATCCCCCACAAGATCTTTCTATGATACAGGAATGTCTTGGCATGGCCAGTTACTGTTTCAGATACATATGAGACCTTGGTTCTATAAGTGCTCCTTTACAAGAGTTAACAAAGAAAAATGTTTCATTCAAGTAGTCACAAGAATGTGAGTGAAGTTTCAAGAACATCATACAAGCCACTGAAACTACCACTGAAATTGCCTATTTCAATCAAATATAGAAAGGTAAAGATGCCTTCAAGGGACTTTGTTCAATCTAAGTTTTGTTATTTAAAATTAATATGAGAAGAACCAATTTATCGTCCTTACAATGAGTGAATCAAAACTGATCAAATTGTGTTGTCAACATGAAACATATAAACAAAGACACAGGGTGTATACGAAAAAAGTGTTTTTATCAAATAATTCATTAAGAAAAATCAGCTTCATATACAGACAAATAAGCGAATAAGATTTTAGGACTGTGGGTACACATAAAAATAAATTGCTAAGTGACTCAACAGAACCTAAAAGACACCTATCCCAAAACACATTGAGTAAAACAAAGCAAGGGATGAAGTGCAAAGTCGACGTTTCGGTTTCTTAGCAGTTATTTGATGAAACCATCCTCAGGACTGTAATCAGTTCAGATCTGTATAGAAATATTGTAGTCTGCAAGTTAAAAGATATTTACAGTTACAATATTACATTGGCTATATTCAACACACCCTGGTGACAAAACAATTACACTAAACTGTAGAGACAAAAGACATTATATTTACAACATATACGTGAACATAAAGTTCATGCTTCTAAAGACAATATCACTTTGTGGTTCATTAATTTAAAAGACAACAAGCATTGCATTGGTTTAATCTGTCCACAATAAACATTTACTTCTCATGTTCTATTTGTAGTAAAATCAAAAACATTCTAGAACCATTTTGTGTTCAAACAAACCATTTAACTCTTGGGTTGAAAGACCTATATTACATCAGGGTCATTGTATCCATATCAAACAAATGGGCGCATACATTAAATCATTGCTATGACGACTTCATAGTTGCAAATCTATATGTTCAGCATTAATGCGAAATCATTCAGTTAAAGAAATTGTATATAGGATGTTATATGAAACCCTTTATGAATCAGTAGTGGTGTCCATCTATTAGTCTAGGTCTGTATGCTTTGTAAATACCTGTTTGCGGATTATCGTCATCCGCAAGAAGATCTTGGAAGGATCACAGTATCCTAGGGACCTGACTGGAAATTAAGAACTTATATTTTAGATCTGTGTATTAGTGGTCACAAGAAAAAAACCTATTTAGATGTTAAAGGACATACCTATCGAATGCGGAGATCGCTCATCCAAGTTGGATGTAGCGTCTGAACTTCACTCACATAGGGTTCACGTATTCATACACAGTAGAATTCATCTAGAAAAAGTAATGGTAAATATTTTCACGATGTATTCAGTTTTTATAGAGAGAGCCCATTACTACTTAGAGGTAGATCTTACCCAGTGTATGTTAGGTGAATTATTATCAAATTTCTGAGAAAAATCAGGGGTCGATGCACATAATTTGCGCTTAAACGAGCCTGTGAGCAGTCAGAGATCCTGCAGTGTCTGTCAGAGGGTACAAGAAAGGGTGCACATTAGATGCTAAAGTTTCTTAAATCTATTGGCATTATAATACTTGTAATAGCGTGTGGAGCATCCCACGATATACAATAGTCTTAGGTTTAAGCTTTAGGTGGGTCACTATCATTTGTGCTGCGCAGACAGTATTTTAAGCGGGAGCGGCCTAGTTGTAGGTGCATATAGGTACGAAATTATGTACACGCTGCTCACGTTGTGTTCATTAATCCCAGCAAAACGCTATTAAAAATGCAAGCACGCGTTACTAACGTTGTGTGCGTTTGTGACAATTGGACGCTGTTAAAATTATGGGCAACTTAATGCACAGAAGTTAAAATAAAAATGAAACTGGGCAGCCTGACCACAAGCGAATTTCAATTACAAAAGGCGACAAATTTCGTCTGCTACCTTACTCTATAAAGAGCGCAGCATAGTTTTAAGCGCATTTAGTTTCAGCTGGGCGGCCGTATGATTCTTACCTTAAGATGCAGCGAGGTGAAGTCAATAACGCGTGTCATCAAAGTGAAGCCACGGTTTGTTATCGGTCCCGCTGACATTTAAAGTCAGTGTTTGGAGATCGAAATGAGACTAAGTGTTTGGAAATCGAAATGGGACTAAGTGTTTGGAAATCGAAAAGGGACTAAGTTTGTCAGCCATTTTGAACTAGTCAAATGAATGCTGAGGACATATATGTGTCACGTTGGAATAAAACAAGGGAAATTATTCTGGAATTACTCATAGAACATCCGTATTTTCATTTTATGGAAGCAGTACACTTATTTTACAGAAAATAGATTACATTTATGGCATACAAAATTTTTTTTTAACTGCATAAACATATCGATATGTACAGCTGTTTTTTCAGTGTTGGATATGTATTATACAGAGGCATAGTGGGAAACTCAGTCTAAATCGAGGATTATCCTAATTAGTAACTAAAGAACCTACATCATAGATTGTTGGATGGTTCATGTAAGTTTATGCAGTTAAAAAAAAAATTTGTATGCCATAAATGTAATCTATTTTCTGTAAAATAAGTGTACTGCTTCCATAAAATGAAAATACGGATGTTCTATGAGTAATTCCAGAATAATTTCCCTTGTTTTATTCCAACGTCCTAAAATCTTATTCGCTTATTTGTCTGTATATGAAGCTGATTTTTCTTAATGAATTATTTGATAAAAACACTTTCGTATACACCCTGTGTCTTTGTTTATATGTTTCATGTTGACAACACAATTTGATCAGTTTTGATTCACTCATTGTAAGGACGATAAATTGGTTCTTCTCATATTAATTTTAAATAACAAAACTTAGATTGAACAAAGTCCCTTGAAGGCATCTTTACCTTTCTATATTTACTTACCCAAGCCCTCAAGGGTATTCCGGGTTGCTCACTTCCTTAATAATTATTTCAATCAAAAGCTTTATACAAAGGTTGTTGTTGACGCTAGCCCGGTCAGGTTAGGCACTATCCTTACACAGCACAGCAGATTCCCCCAGGCTCCAAGGCATATTGTGGCATATGCCAGATGAAGTTTGTCCCAAACACAATGTGCTTTCTCACAACCTGAGAAAGAAATTTTGCCCATGGTATGGGCTTGTGAACATTTCCATGTATTCCTGGATGGAAAGCTTTTTACACTAGTAACTGATCATCAAGCTTTGTTATTTATCTTGGGCAATTCAAAAGCCAAGATGCCTCCTCACATTGATCGGTGGGGACTACAATTACAAGAATATGATTATTCCATTGTGCATTGTCCAAGGAAGGATAAAAGCCCAGCTGACCACTTTCCCAGAGTGCCTACACAAGGTCAAGGTACTCCATCCAAGACAGCTAAAGCCTACATTAATGTCATTGTAAAATCAAATACCCCAGCTGCCATAACAAATACACCAGCTGCCATATCTTTAGGCCAGATCATCACTTCCACAAGCCATGATAGTGACATGCTGAAGTTCAAAGATATAATTAATCATCCGTCGTGGAACTGACATGCTCAACCTTTCACAATTGACTGATAGTGAATACCAAAAGTATAAAAAAGTTAACGCATCCAGTCTATAATTCAGGAAGGAGTTATACAGCGAGGATCAAGAAGCCTAATTCCAGAGAGTTTGAGACAGAAATTAGTTGAAGTGGCTCACGAAGGACATTCTAGTTTTGTTGCCACCAAAAGAGCTCACCGAGATTGAGTTTGGTTTCCATATTTAGATGAGAGCATTGAAAAGGAACGCAAGGCCTGTGATCTATGTAACTGCCTTTCTACAAACATTGCTGAACATACTCTTACCAAGTCAGAACTCCCTAAGCATGCATGGAAGAGAATAGCCAACGATTCCTTTGGTCCACTCGATAATGGACATCATCTGATGGTAATTGTGGATGAGTAATCACGTTTACCATTAATAGAGGATCTCTCATCCACAACTCATGAACGAGTCATTGAGAGACTAAAAGGCAACTTTCCAACAGGGGCAATTCCAGTCATTTTGAAGTCAGATAATGGCCTGCCATTCAACAGTCTAGATTTCAAGGATTTTCTGGAGCATCTGAACATAAAGCATCAGAAGAGTACACCTTTGTGGCAATAGACCAATGGACTCATTGAGCATATATGAGTAGGCTAAAAAAAAGCAGTACAATGTGCAACTCTTGAGATGCTTAGTTTTACAATTGTTTTGAATTCCACCCCTATTGAGTTTGCAGTCACACGCAGCAGAATAAAGATATGTAAACTAAGCCCTGGTTGTGGCGTAGTCATTGGCGGGTACCCAGGCTGGGAAGATGCTCCAGTTGGAACTGGAGAAAGAGGCGTCAGGCACTGTTTGTTTTGTGAATGGAGTACAAACATACTTTTTTGTTCTTGAAAATCAGTGTAGCTATGTTCTATCTATTCAATTTATTTCTTGTGATCCAATCATTGTAGGGTCTGGCCCAGGGTAAAAACAACTGCCTGGGTGAATGAGAACAGCAACAGAGTACTAACACTATTTAAATTTGAACTTCTCAGGGAAAAGTCTGAAATTGAAGGCCAGATCCTCTCTTACTGTGATCCAGACGGTGGCTTATTGTATGTTTCTTTAAAGTAATGCAGAGTTCAGCAGCACCAGAAAGGGTTTATATTTGAACAAGTAGGAAGCTGATGTTGTGCACCTGTGTGAAAGTGTTGTTCCAGAATGCACAACATTTAGTAGCTAGATTACCAGTACAAGTGGGACTAAAAGTCCCACTACTTAGCAGTGCTTCTTGCTCCAAAGCAGGATCCCGCTGGGTGTTCTGAATCAAGGTGCGGGCAAAGGTAGTCACTCACCAGCATCAGAGGTTATCACTGCAATGTCTGCTTTAGTAAGACATGGTTCTAAACCCCAAATCACCATTTAATGGTCTCCTTAAATTGTGTCACTTTGTCACCAATAAACTATTATCTCTACTATTTTCACCCATTTCCATAAAAATGTAAATGAAGATCCCCTGATACCATGAACAATCTTGCTTGTGGCATTTTACTGGCCCAGTATGATTTAAAGTGAATTACTTTCCGCTAATTTTCCCAGAAATTCTCTGATGGAGAGTCCCCCGACTCTACAAAAAGTGGATTTTAAATTCTGTCTAGATATGACTAATGCCACAGGCCTAATGTAGGTTGATTAAAATCAGAAGCAGGTGGGGGTTTATCTTTTTTTATTCACTCTACCAGTTTGTTCTTAAAACTTTCTTAGGTCCACCTTTTGGTCTAGCTCAAGGGTAATGCAGGGTCAGGGCCTGCACTTATTGTTTAAATTAGAGATAGGTGAGCTACTTACTGAAAGCTTAACTCTGGTTTCAGTCGAAGCCTGGCTCTGGCTCAGCTCGAGGTCCTGTTGAAACCTTGAGCCCTCAATTAGCTGTGCTTTCATAAGGCTACTGCCTGCTTCCCTCCCTCTACCCAGGATGTGTCAAACTGTCACAGCTGCCAACTGTGGGACTTGGCAACAAGGTTCGAGTCTTCAGCACCCATTCAAAAACCTGTGATTCTGGGCACTTTGCTCAACTTCTCCACATTGCTTAACTTCACTGTGCCTATAAACAATGGATGTGACCTTGTATAATGTAACTAGTGCGCATTTAAAGAGCTCAGCCTTGGAGTCGAGTTTAGGCTATATTTAAAAAGCTTCGGAAAATTAATTAAGAAGTCAAAACAAACCCTTAATATAAGGAAAGACAAAAAGAGACCCATTTTTCGGCTGATTTGTACTATCGGCCACATGCATCAACCTATTTAGGAAGTGCAAACGGTGCGAATCGGTAAATTCGGCCGTTTGCGATTCCTAAATAAGTTTTTGGGATGCATCATGCATTTTTGTGAAATTCGCTATTTTTAGCGATTTCCAAAAATGCGATTGCTTTTAAGGAATCGCAAATTTGCGATTCCTTAAAAGCAATGCATGATTGTGTTTCAAATTGCGAATTCGCAATTAGGGGGTGCAAATTACCACGAGGGTGAACCTCGTGGTAATTTGCGAAAATGTATTAAAATGCTCAAAATTGCATTTTAAAACACTGTCATGTTACAGACACTCATGTCCTTAGGACATGTGTGTGTGAAACATGCACTTCAAA
This sequence comes from Lissotriton vulgaris, assembly GCF_964263255.1. Lineage (NCBI taxonomy): Eukaryota > Metazoa > Chordata > Amphibia > Caudata > Salamandridae > Lissotriton > Lissotriton vulgaris. The sequence goes on from NC_141685.1 coordinate 1,647,927,831, forward strand.
ATACATTTCAGGGGTGCAGGGGGAGTCCTTTGGACCCCCCCTGCACCCATGGAAAGCATTAACATTTTGGGAATCGCTAATTGAAATTCGCAAAATGTCAATGCCTTCCCATTGATTCATATGGGCCTTTTGGCCCATAGGAATCAATGGGAATTGCGAAATCGCAAATTAGAATTCGCATAATATTTGCGATTTGGTAAAAATTGCGATTTTTACCGAATCGCAAATATTATGCGATTTAAATCATGCATCCCATTTTGCGATTCCTTATTTGCGATTCCCTAAAAATCGCAAATAAGGAATCGCAAAACCTTACTTTGATGCATGTGGCCGAAAGTGTGTTAGACCTGGCACCATTGGCACGGGTCTCCCTTCCACTTTTTGCTGTTGTCTCCTGTGTGTTTGCTAACTTTTTTCTGGTCTAGATGCTTTGGGCACTTTGCCACTGCTGTTCAGTGGCCCACCTGACCACAAAGTGAAACCAGAGAACCTGAATAAATTGTGGCTTCCCAACTTAAATTATGTGATCTTCCGCAAATACATAATCTCACCCAAACTTTTTTTACTTCATTATCACATATAAACGCACTTTCAAATATGAGACTTCAGACTACCAGTTGTACAAATCTATCTCCTTTAAGTAGTACTTCTCAGTGCAGTGTTATAATGTTCCTTAATAATGTTAAAGCTTCAAAATGGTAAAGACATACACTTTTTGAATTTTTAAGAGACTTTACCATATTTTACAAACTGTTTGTTATATGACTTACATAACAAATATTGTCATAGCTTTGCTTGTGCACAGGCTTGAAGATCCAGCCAGACCCTTGGTTCAGCTCTGTCTCAGCTCTCCCTGACAGTTTGCTGGCGCAACTACCTCTAGTTCACATTAACAAAAAAATTGTAAAGAGGAGAAATATCACAGTTATATATCATCTCAATGGCACTGGAGCCTCAATAGTGATTTACATTATCTTAAATATGCTGTGATTATGATATTGATGGTTACATTTGCTGCTTATTTGGCTTTGTGCCAATCTAAAGATGTGCACTGCCCATTTTAGTTATCAACATATTGGTATTATTAGAATCCATAACATTGTGACTGAACAGCTATTTAATGCTAATTATGGAAAATGCAACGGTGTTCATAAAGACAGAATAATGGTGTACTATTTCCTTCAACAAAGGAGACGAGAAGCCGTCAGCAGACAAGACAAGAATGAGGACAGCCCTAAGTCTTTCTTGGGCTCAAAACTAGAGATTTCTTCAGTGGCCATTAGGGCATTACCTCAAGCTGTAATACAAACAGCAGCCACATCTGAAACCCCCAGAAGCTTTGTGCACGTATCTTAGCTGAGTACATTTCTGCATACAAAAACTAGCGGGGTATTTAAGTGACTTACAGCTGCACTTTCTCATCTTTTTTTCACAGTGGCACCAGAACCGCTCACCCTCCCATCTATTATGATTGTGAACTAATAATCTTATTTTTCAGATTTTAAAGCATTGTTGTAAGGTAATGCCAGAGGTATTAGTAGAAATTGACCATAACGTCGCCCCTGAAAGTCAGTAAAGGATAGTCGGTGTGCTGACAACTGGGGCATAGGCTTTCCGTAGCTGTAGCGCACTCACAATGTGCAACTCACCCCCCCACACTGAAACGACTCCCAAGGAGAGAGCAATTAATGTGGTTTAACTAAGGGCGTAGCGTTTTATTCACATAGTTACATTGCATCAGTGAGGAATGATAACTGTAGTTAAGCATACGTTATTGTTATGAGAATACAGTAAGACTGTCCAAAAACATTGTTATGAGAATACAGGACGTAAGATCAGCAAAACGGCTCATGACTGCGCCAGCAATCAAACAGTTGTCTTCACCCATTACAGCGTAACACTTCAGAATGTACTTGAAAGATCAGTCCAAGCCATTATTGTTATGAGAATACAGTACGTAAGATCAGCTAAACAGTTCAAACATTCTGCAAGCAATAAAACAGTTAGCAAAACTTCGGAATGCAAAAGTGCCAGCAGGTCAGTTTCCATATCCATCGCCCATGCCCTTAACCCAGGTCATCCGGGGCATAACTTTGTGGCAACTTCCCCTCTATCATTCAGAGGGCTGGGCAATACCCGCAGTTCCACCTACAACAGAGCACCCCATATCGCTCCCTCCCTGTCGGGGTACCAAAATGTTCGACTCCAGGCATCTCAGGGTAGGGCAGAAAGGTCCAGTACCACCAGCAAACCATCCCCACCTCATTCCTGCCCAGTGATTGCACAAAACACCCCCCCCCCCCGGCTTGTGGAGCTACTAAGGGCGCCCCACCACTATTTGCAGGGTTTCCTGTACATAACTTGTGGCAGCTCCTCTCACTGCAGTCTGCATTTTGGCCCAGATGTAGGTGGCCCATTACCGGTCGGTAAACTCAAAATTCGGTAAATTTCAGGTTTGCCGACCGGTATTGAGACAATTGTGATGCAGGAGAGGATTCGGTAAATAACGAATCGGTATTTACCGATTCAGTATTTACCGAATCAACATTTACCAATTCGGTATTTACCGAATCGGTAAATGACATGCAGGAAGCACTTTAACAGTGCTCATGTGCTTTAACACCTTCCATGCTCATGACGAGCTGAGCTCGTCGTGCAGTACACTGCTCATGTGCTCATGACGAGCTGAGCTCGTCATGAACAATGGGATTCAAGGGAGTGCAGCATCCAAGATGAATCAGTGTAGCATTGAAGGTGTTAAGGATTTGTTATTTACCAGCAACTATTAGTTGGTGATAAATAAGGAATATTATATAAAAAGAACAAACTTAGGGGTCTAGACTAAGAATCTTATTGCGATCTTTTGTCAGCTCTCCTAATGCCTCATAGAGTACATCAAACAGGAGATATATCACTCATTGAATTAACAGACCAAATCACCAAAATATGGGCGACTTGTGATTGTCAATCTTACTTAGGATTCCCATCAAGGATTTGTATGGATCAATATTTTCATCTGGTAATCCTGCCAGGGTATTGTGTCTCTTGATCATTGAGACATCTAGTATACCCTCATGATCGGCTTGGGGTAACGACCCACAATCACTATGTTGTACCATATGACGTTGATCTGATGGGAAAGTGCAGTGCAAAAATAATAATAAGAGTGGTGATTTAAAAAAGGATAGGGAACTTACTACAAGGACTATTTATTCAACAAAAGCCCCTTCCCCTCTAAAAACCAGAACAGTGCAAAACATTAATCGCAGTGCAAACAAATAGCTGCAAGAGAGCCAACATGTTTCAGCCTATCATGGAAAGGGAGCATAGGCTTTCGTCAGGGCCTCTGTTCTATGGAAATGCTACTGCCTATTTGTGACTGAAAGTGTGAAAATAATTATAGAAAACACACAAGTGAAACATTCAACAGTAAAGGATATGATTCTCCTTCCACTGTCTGAATTCCTCCTTGGCACCTGGTGTATTGATCACATCTGGTAAAGACAAGCAAACAAATGGACCCAAATGAGCCGACATGGTCTGTCTGACACTGAATTAGTTGTAGTCTTTTTTTTAAAAATTCAATACTCACCCAGTATGCCCGGGGGAAGGACCTCACCTCTTCCTGTACCTGGCTCAGGATATGTGAGACCCCGCTCTGCAAGAACAAAGCAACCCTGCACTTAACATGGGCAGAGAGAGCTTAAAATAACCTGTTCTGTCCTGTAATTGTGCCCAGGGTCTGTCCTCAAACCTCCAAAACAACGAGCATAGATATAGGTACTAATTGCCCTTGGAAACTGAGAGGGTTTACCAACTGCAATAGCACCAACTTGATATATCTACTAACATGCCCATGCAATGAACGCTATGTTGGTATGACCACTAGGAAGGTACGAGTGAGGATTCAAGAACACAAGAGCACTTTTCGGTGTAAAAAAGATGTTTCAAAATTAACGAACCATTTCATTCAACACAATCATAGTGAAATGGATTTCAAGTGGACTGTTCTTGAAAAACCGTTCATCCCCTCACACATAAGTGACATATCCAGATTTCTATTTCTAAAGGAGCAAAAATGGGTCTTCAAGCTATGTACAGACAAACATGGGTTAAATGACGACATTCCATGGTTCAATTTATCTTGATTATATCATTTATGGACCAATTATATCCTGGACTGTAAACGTACCACTCCTCGAAATTTGTGAGAGTATGGATGGAGGTAGCTATCTCTCCATATTCCAAGAGTGATCTGACTCATCTTTGTGAGTCTCCACTTTTCTCTATAAATGAGTATACAGAGATATACATGGTATTACTCATACATCTCTCCTGCATCATTATACCATATCATTCTAGGAGCCTTCCCAACAAATGGTACAGTAGGTCATATTCCATTTTAATACAAGTATGATGGCTAGACGTCCCTGGGTTTTTATACTAAATCCATACTATTGCAAGATAGGTCTCGCGCTGTAATTACATTCATACGATACACGGACACTGGAACTACACACACTGAATGAATGACATCATTTGGTAGTTTACATAGTCCTCTCGCGAGAATACGCAAGTTATACATCTGGCCGTCATATACAAACACGGCTAGATATTTGACAAATTCCATAATGATTCGGGGCTCGTGGAGTTTGCATACCATCAGAATAATATCCTGTACTGTTGAATGTTTCACTTGTGTGTTTTTTATAATTATTTTCACACTTTCAGTCACAAATAGGCAGTAGCATTTCCATAGAACAGAGGCCCTGACGAAAGCCTATGGTCCCTTTCCATGATAGGCTGAAAAATGTTGGCTCTCTCGCAGCTATTTGTTTGCACTGCGATTAATGTTTTGCACTGTTCTGGTTTTTAGAGGGGAAGGGGCTTATGTTGAATAAATAGTCCTTGTAGTAAGTTCCCTATCCTTTTTTAAATCACCACTCTTATTATTTTTTTTGCACTGCACTTTCCCATCAGATCAACATCATATGGTACAACATAGTGATTGTGGGTCGTTACCCCAAGCCGATCATGAGGGTATACTAGATGTCTCAATGATCAAGAGACACAATACCCTGGCAGGATTACCAGATGAAAATATTGATCCATACAAGTCCTTGATGGGAATCCTAAGTAAGATTGACAATCACAAGTGGCCCAAATTTTGGTGATTATGGGCCCGATGTAGGTACCAAATACCGGTCGGAAACGGCCGATTTCGGCCGTTTCCGACCGGTATTTGGCCTACTGAGATGTAGGGGACCTTTTTTTGTCCGATTCGGTATTTTACCGATTCGGTAAAATTACCGAATCGCAAAAATACCGAATCGGTAATTTTACGATTTTTTTTAAATTTGGGAAGTAGGTGGGACTACTTTCAGTCCCACAGGCCCTTCAGATTCGGTATTTTAACACCCAATCCAATTGGGTGTTAAAATACCAAATCCAGGTGTGCATGCACATATGTGCATGCACACCTATGCCATGTGACAGACAGACATGGCCTTAGGGCATGTCTGTGTGCCACATGGCTCACATGCCTTTTTCTGGGGTGCTGGAGGGTGTCAAAGTGACACCCCCTGCACCCTTGCACAAATTGGTAATTACCGAATCGGTAATTACCGATTCGGTAATGCCCATTGATTCCTATGGGCTTCAAGGCCCATAGGAAGCAATGGCGGATACCGAATCGGTATTTACAGAATCGGTAAATACCGAATCTGAAATACCTACATCTCCCCCCCTCTAATTTACCACTTCATAAATACCGATTCGGTATGATTCGGTATTTATGAAGTGGTAAATGTAGATTTACCTACATCGGGCCCTATGTCTGTTAATTCAATGAGTGATATATCCCCTCTTTGATGTACTCAATGAGACATCAGGAGAGCTGACAAAAGATCGCAATAAGATTCTTAGTCTAGACCCCTAAGTTTGTTCTTTTTATATATTGTTCCTTTGGGGGATAGAACTTAGGCTAGGTCTTTAAATATCCCTCTAGCCCTCCATTACCGTTTTGTTATTTATAGATAAATAAGGAATACCTTTGAAAATGCAAAATAGTGCATTTTCAACTGTGCTGTGTTGCAGACATACATGCCCTTAGGGCATGTGCTCACAAGCACTATTCAGGGGTGCAACAGGGTGTCAATGTGACACCCTGCCACCCTTGAAGCTTTTCCTATTTTACTGAATCGGTATTTACCGATTCGGTAATTCACATTCATTCCTATGGGCCTCCAAGCCATAGGAATGAATTGGAATTACCTATTACCGAATCGTACTGATTCGGTAATTTTTACTGATTTTTTAGCTACATAGCATTTACCGATTCTAAAATACCGAATCGGTAAAATTCGGTATTTTAGAATCGGTAAATTTAATTACCTACATCTAGCCCCAAGTTTGTTAATCAATACATGGCCTTTAACAAAGTGAACACTAAAGTTAAGGACATTTGGAAGAGGGGTGGTGATAGGCTGACTTGAATCTCCTCACGCACAGTGTTTGTTTGGTTTTCTAAACGACAGCTCTTCTGTGTAGGAAATTAGCCCTTGACGCTGAAGGAAAAGGTTTGCATGCCCCTGGCGCCTTCGGGGACGAGGAAGGCACTGAGCATGCAGCGGGAGCACGTGGCGGAACGGTGGAAGATGGGCTGCCTGTCACTCCGCACCTCCTTACTGAGATGTTGTGTGGAGCTTGTCGCTCTGGTAAGCAGCAAGCCAAACAAATTCAGAGATCAGCTCTAACAGGGAATTGGAGGGCTCAGGGAATGAGTACAGAAATGCACAACAATTCACCTCTTGGGAGGTCACCGGATGACACTGCAGCGGCCGGCCTTGTTTCTGGAACCTCGAGGCATATTTCAGGCGTCTCCACGCACCGTGCATGCTCCGTAACTGACTACACGTCTGCTGTAGCTAATGAGGGGGGTTCAGATCATCATCAGTGCAAACAGGAATCAGTTTAAATAATTACTGAAGCTATTTACGTACAATACAACAGCCAATCATGAAGGGGAGAGAGAGACCGTCATAAAAGTACAAGTGAGAGAGATGAGAGGGCGCGAGGGCCAGAGGTGTTAATAGAATAATAAGGAGATAATGCGGGAGAAATGAGAATGGAGAGGAAGCAAAATAGAAATGAAAAGAGAGAAAGTTAGAGGTAAAGGAAAGAATGAGAAAGACAAGGGGAAGAAAGACAGAAAGGGCAAACGAGCATGAGAGAGACGGCGAGAAAGCCAGATGGGATAAGTGCAGTGGCGTGACGTAAAAGGATGCCCCCCTCAAACAGAATGTGAAAAGGGGTCCCGAGTCTCCTATCTGTCTTAGATATTCATTAGCATTCGGCGAAACGGGGCCCTTTTGAAGGGTTTAGGGGCTCCTAAAGGGTTTGGCCTGCCCTGCATCACAGGGGCTGCAGGGACCTGTGGTACCTCCGTGAACACGTGGAATAGAATCATTTTATTTTTTGCATTTTTTTTATACCTTAACTAAGCAACAACAACAATTGCGAATCCATTAGGTGGAGAAAAAGAAGAACAACATGTAGAGTTTCTCCGAGAAAGAAGAGACCAGGAGCGAGAGATATCCAGAAGGCAACACCCAAAGTCAGCCAGCTGACACCGAGGGGGGAAACAGAAAGAATTCAGGCAAATAGCAAATCAACGTAAAGGAAACCCATATGAACGACTGAGGGAAATAGAAGGCTGGGGAGAGTGGTTGGGAAGAAAGTACCAGAAATAGAAGTGAAAGAAGAAATTATTGTGAGAAAAAAGAGTGGGCGCAGCCAGAAGCAACAAGCGAATAGAAAGAAGCTAAAGCAGGAAGTGAAGACGAGTATAGCAGACAGATTCATGAGGACTGACACATGGAGGAGGAATATATATATATAAAAAGAAATACGCAACAGAAGAAGTAGTGCATATAGGACTCAAGACCTTAAGGAAAAGAAAAAAATCATTAACTGAAAATTTATATATTGTAGTGTAAGTGTACATAAAGCATCTGTCAGCTAATCAATGAAACCATGCCAATGGTCCAAACTGACCTTCATCTTAAAGGTCAGACGCCTCCAGAAAATTATTTAAAGTAGATCAAATGCCCAGAGCATAGAGGAAAACAAACATATATCTATGAATTGGTGTAGTCCAGGATGTCATGTAGACACGAGGTCAAGAGCAAGATATATTATCCAAGATCAGGAATATGCGAACTTCACTTATTAATCATTTGTGTATATGTACGAGATTGAGTGAAACATACACAACATACAAATCTGCATTTTGAATAATATTTTAGAGCAAAATGCATCTTTACGTCTATTTTGGACGCAAGGACGCATTTCACATGAAAGAAATAGCAGTAAAACACAAGCACCTCAAACAGTTACTGTTCTCGTTTGGCTGCTCCTTCGTATTTGCGTGAATTTTCTGCTGCAGGTGGAACATAATTATGCCATTTTGGGAAATGCCATGGTGGTGTAATTTGGGAAATTTCGCATAAGAAGTGTAACAAAAAATTACCAAAATGATGCAAGATTATACTAGTGTAATGGAAATTTTGCATAGGCCTATTTAAGATCTCTCTGAGTACATGAAAGAAAGACGGGTCAATTATCAACATTGCTGATGTACCTTTCTGCCCGACTATTCTGAAAGTTTGTATAAGTGATTTACTTGTACAACTTCGTCATTCATAACTTTGGCCATTTGGTCAAAATGGAACTATAGGGTGGTAGGAGTCGATTAAACCTATTTGTGCAAAAGTACAGTCTTGAGCCTTTAAGTGTTCGAGCTCTGGTGCAACTCTTAAGGGGTTCATGAGTTTGACTGTTAAATTGGAGGTAGTTCTCCTACAATTGTGGGCCTTGTGCAAATCAGAGTTATTGAGAATTGACTTGGATTACCATGATAAAAAAAGAGAACCACCCTAATAGAAGAAAAACAGTCCAATAAGACTGCGGGGGGGGGGGGGGGGGGGGGGAGGGGTGCTCAGAAAAGAAATAGGAAAGGAAGGAAAGGGGACCTATAAAATGACAAGTGGAAAACACAAGCACTAGCCACCAGCCCAGACACTGATCAACACTCATTTTCAGGTGGATGTGCACATGTTCAGGCAAAATGATGTTACTCACATTGCAATAGAACTAGTGGTACAAATGGGCTAACTATTTGCACTGACCTATGTAGAATGCTGTCATGGGGAGAAGCACAAAGTAAATGACATGTGAACAGACAGAAAAGGGATCATTCAAAATCCCTCTATGTGTATGTTTGTGAGGTTTTTAAATGTGTTTTTATATTATGAGGGCCTATCTTACTGCCTTTGATGTAATTTGTTATACTAAACAGATCTTTCCTATAGCATCTGACATACCTTTTCCTAATGATTCTGTGAGAAATTGGGTTATTGGTTGAGGGGGGTGTGAATCCTTCTCAAGCAACAACCACAATCCTTATCAGGGAGAACCAGAAAAAGCCTCTAAATTAACCTGTGCTTAATCCTCTAGTAGCTGCATAAAAACAGTCACGTTTAACTTTGGAACTTGCACCGGAGATCTAGGGGCAGTTACCGCTCCTGTATATCCCCAAATCACTTCTATTTTTAATCCTGCCAAGGGGAACCAAGAATAAAGGTAAGAGAAAGGTATTTCCTTAGACAGTTTTAATTCATCTTTTTTCTGCACTCGAGATCCCTTCTTTAGGGGATATTTTTCCCTATCACTATATTTCTTTTCTTACCATCTATCTATCTCCCTCACCACTGTATATATACAAAAAAAACAGCGTTTCGTCCGAGTGTTTGGTCTGCACCTGGACGTTTGCAGCAGCCCTATGATGAAGCATGCCTCTGCATAGTGGGTGAGGGCAGTATTAAGAAATGTTTCTATTTTCCTTTCCTCTTATGTTTCTCGCTTAGTAGGTGCTCATGACAAGCTCGACACGTCATGCAGCACGGTGGTGTTGTGCTGATGATGAGCGCTGAGCTCGTCATGACCACGCCCGGTCCAATGGAACGCCCTGCACAGCAGGGGAATTATCTCCACATGGGCGTTCCGTAATGGTCATGACGAGCTCAGCACGTCATCAGCACAGTGCCACTGTGCTGCATGACAAGCTGAGCTCATCATGGGCACCCAAAAGGTTAAGATATCGAAAGGGGAGTCAGAGAAGGTTCATTCCCTGGTCTCTTGTTTGTGACTTTGACGTTAAACTTAGAGGTATGTGTAAAGTATTTATCCAGTATTCAAACAGTAACATACTGAAAACACAAAACAAGACAAATCCAACACCAATACAAAATAGAGTATAATGAAACAAAATATTTGACACAGAAACAGAAATCCAAACAGCAGAACCAGAGACGTGCAATTTTAAAGATTTCAGATAAGTACAGCACCTAAAAGCAAGGAGCACCAAATGCATTTATCTGGTCATTGAAGACTGGGGGGAAGTCACAAGTTCAGGCAGACCACAATGGAGCCTGGGCTGGATACAGGAACCAGGTTAGACCAACTGAAAAAGTTACCTTCTAAAGTCCAGTGCATAGAGTTCCATTTGCTCTGGAGGAGGCCACGAGGAGCAGAGAAAGCATCACAAATGTTCGCTGCTGTAGTGCGAAGATCCTGTTGGGTGTCACTGATTGTCATTGGTGGAGATTTACGTTGGTGGTCATGATGTACTGTGGATGGTGTGGTGTGAAGTGCAGATCTTGCATTGCCGGTGATCGCTGACGGTCGTGCAGCGTGAAGAGTCAGGTTCACCAGAGCTTTGCGTTGCTGGCCAGTGTGAGTGGCAAAATCTTGGCATGAACAGCCTATAACATCAGGATTTCTCATTTATGAATTAGAGGGGTGCACTCAGATGCCAGCCAAGGGTCCAGGACCAGGGAAGCTCCTTTTAGGGATCAGGGACTCCCTCTTACAGAGGCCTGCAGGGCCGAGCAGTTACAGTTGCAGGTCCAGGCAGCATGCCAGATGGGCAGATAGAGTGAAGCCTGTGGAGCTTGTTATGACCCTGTAGCGCACAATTAAGGGCCCTTGGAGTCACTCAGTCTGGGATGAAGGGAGCAGATAAAGTCTTCCATATCAGCAAGCAGGACAGGCCTCAAGCAGCAGGACAGGAGGTCGTCCTTCTGTAGTTCCAGAGATCCACAGTGTATTGTAGAGTGGGTCTGAGGGTACCCTTTTTAGGGCTCGCCTAGGCAGCGCTTGCGCTGTCTCTTCGAGACATGCTCTATTCAGTTATGAACTTGAAGCTTCACCCATTTTCTACCCATCTTTTCAATTGGTTCCTGTTACTATCCATTCAAATAGTTGCTTTTGATTCATGAGTAGACTTAGTAGTCCCTCCTAGGTTCTGCCTTTTCTGCTTTTGTAACCTCCCATGAGGACTGTTCCTTTTACTTTGTTGTTACTCAGTATGTATCATTTACAGTCTGTGAGAACTATTTTCTTAAATGAGTTTCTCCTAACTTCTGTTGCAGACACACTTTTTGCTTCCCCAGCTAACACACGCAGCATTTGTTTCCTGCTCATCGTCAGAGGTGTTTCGAGGGTGCCTGTTCTGTTCCATGCACTTCCCTCCTGCCCCCAACTCTGCTTGTTTATAACATCATGTACCACACTGCACCTTTCTTTTGCAATTATAAATAGAAATATTGCAGATGAGCATATGTATCCATTTGTTAAAATTGTTATTATTGGAAGCACTTTGATGGACCCTGCTCAACGGGCATTTTCAAAATGAAAGAGGGGGGAGTGCAACGAAAAAGGAGGAAGGCCAAAGTCTGTAAATTAAACAAACCAGACGAAAATTCATCGGCATGTCCGGCAATCACTGAAGTTAATCCACTACCAGTACAAGGGTCACATTTTGTGACTTTGGATGAAGGTGATTCTGTTACATCAGCAATGGAGAGTGATTATCCCAATAATTTGAGTACCCTGAGGAAAACTCTACTGGATCCCATCTTATCAAGACTTACCTCAATTGAAAATAAGCTTGTGGAACTTGAGACATCAGTGTCCCTTGTCGTAAATGCTACAAATATTAGAGTAACAACTGGTGGGAACAACAGAGCAACTGTAAGGTCGGGGGAGGGTGGGGTGTCTGCAGTGCCTGTTGTATCTGTAGATCAAACAGCAACTGCAAAGGCTGGGTCCAAAAGTGGTTTAATTGAGCAAGCTGCTGGGAAGTCTGGTGGAATTCCTCCTCCAACTCAGCAATTTCCAATACACCATGGCGGCCAAAGCACTGTTATAAATAATTGTGTTGGTCAGCCCCAGTCAAAGGACACCGCCCCTATGGGATACACAAATGGAAAGAGGTCTGAAGGCACACACAATCATCTAGACCTCTCCCCAGAGTGTGCACCCTATGTGGCTGCCTTGACTGGTGCCCCGAAACTTATGTAAGACCAGTTAGAAACGTACGCCCAATTGAGGAATAAGACGATGCACTGGTTAAATGTCAACAGACCACTCCCCTTTGACATTCAATCTAAGATCTTGTTTGTTAGTCGAGTGAATTGGGTTGGACCCAACAAAAAAAAATATTTTAGAGGATTGCATCGTCATCAATTTTAAGGAAATAAGGACAGCCGAACATGCTGTCTGGGGAGACCTGAGAAATCCAAATTCCGATACCCAGGTTAAAGACTTAAGGTACTTCTACCTTCCACCATATTCAATGCCTTTTTCAGGGAAATTTGAGAGGGTGGAAGGCAGAATGAACAATCCTGGTAGGAAGTCAATCTGTCCTAATGGGAGCAACCACTTTTCTATTCCTCTGTATAATAGATTTGCACGACTGGACTCAGTGGATTGACTGACTTCAGGTGGTGCATCTCAGGGTGCCTCCTCAGTTGGCCAGTCAACTGTATCCAAAGCAGGGTTACTGGGGAGGACAGAGTCTGAACACTTAAGAGTTGAGACAGTAGGAAACTGTAATATTGCAGAACTAACTATCAATGACCATACAGTGGGGGCTGTACACCCGATCATATTAAGGTTTTAACTAATTCTTTGTGTATGCCTATCCGCCCTCTCGACGTTTTTGTAAATCATACCGTAAGTCCTGATGATCGTTGTACTAAGGTGAGCCTACGCCCAGAGACCACTGTCGGGAATTCATTGGGAACTACCACTTGAGGTCTAAAATTATTGTCCTGGAACATAGCCGGCCTTGTATCTAAATTTGATACACCAGATTGGGGGGAGTTTGTTGATGCACATGGAATTTTTCTCCTCCAAGAGACTTGATCCCTAACCTCCGTCCATAGTGCGGGCTTTGTAACCTATCATGAGCCAGCAATCAAGGGGCCCAAAGGAGGACCTTCTGGGGGATTGTGTATATGGTTGGGCACTGACCTTGGCTTTACGGCAAAAAGACTCGACACTGGTTGTCCGGACATAACCTGCATCTTATTGACATCTAAAAAAGCGGAAAAAACTGCACTCATAAACATCTACTGCCGCCCAGTACAGTATGGTAGGACCTCCGGAACTCTTGGTTGCTCTATTAAACTCCCTCCCGGGTGACACGCTAACTATAATCGGAGGAGATTTTAATTGCCATTATGAGCCATTGAACGGCATAGTTCAACCAATTACTACCGATGAGGATGAAACCTTATCAGTGCCCCCGTCCAACACCTACCCCGCCAAAAGGGTGGTCACCATTAGTCCTTCAAATAACCTCACTTACCTAGACCTTTTCCCTAAGGGCCTGCAACGGGAGGTTCCCAAAAGATAATCCAGCTCACCCAACGTTTGAACGCGCAGGCCAGAGCTCGGCAATTGATTATTTATTAATCAGCATTGCGAATTGGCATAATATTTTAGATTTTAGCATCATTCAACGTACAGAAAGTGACCATCACCCCCTGGTTGCTCTGGTAGATATCAGTTGTCATGATGCAGACTACGGACCCATTAAATCTTCGAATGGAGATTACAGAGTTAGAGACGGAGGGAGGCGCATCCGCTGTGCCAAACTATCTCAATCCCCAGAAGCGGTCGCCAGAATTTACAAAAGTATAATTCCTTTGCTGGAGAGGGCATCCACAATTTCGCATAACCTTACCAACATAGTACATGGAGAGGATTTTGGAGAACTCCATCAGGAAATGGCTGCAGCTCTGGTGGGCTTCTTCTTTAATCCTAAAATTACGAAGTCTAAAATAAATGGGGATAACAATCGGTGGTTCAATAAAGGATGTAGGGTAGCAAAATGTATCCTCCTATTCACCCTTAAGGGGGGAGAACAGTCACGCATTAGGGAAGCTAGGGCTGCTTTTAAAAAAATCATCCTAAATGCAAAAAAAAGAATGGGAAGAGGAAAGATGGGAATCTATTAAACTCACACTGGAGGTAAAAGACGCGAAGACCTTCTGGAACCTTGTTCACACCGGGAAGCCAGAGGGAAAGACTACTTTGGATCCATCAATCTGTGAAGAAGCTTGGCGCATACACTTTAAAGAACTTTAAAGTTGAAGCTAGTGAGCTCCCAATATGCCTTTTAAATCTTGACCCTTCATGGGATATTCCACCTTGCACCTTGGATGAGGTCCAATTGGCCCTTCTTAAGTTGCAAGGAAATAAAGCGCCTGGCCTGGATAGGATCCCAGGAGACTTGCATAGGGAGGAACAAAAAATTTGGGCCCCATATTTACAAGGGATGTATGACGTTAGCACGCATACTATTATCACGCATACCTTTACAAATCGGTATTTACAACGAATACCGTGACAACGCATAGCGCTTTGAGGTGCTGGATAGTGGTAAGTATAATTTTATATTCCAACTCCAGTCCCCGTGGACACTAGGGAAGGTGTTGGATATAAAATTAAACTTATTCCCTATCCTAGAGCACCCCCCAGCGCAATGCGTTGTAATGGTATGCGTGGTAATGCCTGTGTTGTAAGGGTAGTGCGTGGTAAAAAATGCGTGCTAAACGTTGTATACCATTTACAAGCACTACTTAATGCCATCTTGGGGGGTTCACCTGCTCCCGCCACATGGCTGGGGGCAGAGATTATCCCCATTTATAAAAAGGGATCACCTATGGAACCAGCGAATTACAGGCCAATAAGCCATATAGATGTATCTCAAAAAATCTATGCAAGGGTTCTACTAAATCGCCTACAAGAATGGATGAGTGAACAAGACATTATTACTCCTTTACAAGCAGGATTCAGGGCAAAAACCTCCACTATTGACCAGTTGTTTACGCTCCAGTTATTACACTGGAAGCATGTTACACAAGGTAGTCTATATCTAACCTTTGTGGCCTTGAAGTCGGCCTTCGATATGGTGGACCGTAACCAGCTCTGGAGTATTCTCTTGGGCTTGGGCATTCCACCATATCCTTGCCACCAGTTTAGGCTTTTCCACAAAGGTTCCTTCGCAAGAGTAAGGTATGGCAAGCATGGGCAACTGACCGCACCCTTCCCTGTAGAAAAGGGGGTTAGGCAAGGTTGCGTATTTACGCCGACCCTTTTCTTAAATGGTTTGATTGATGATCTGTTAGCCATAAAGGACATAGACTGGCCGAAGTAGGGGACGCAAAGCTGCTCTGCCCTTATGTTTGCGGATGACAGGCTGCTGCTCTCAAAGTCATCTATGGGCATGCAGCGTGTCCTAAATGCGTTTAGTCAATTCGGCAGAAAAAGGAACCTCGTGATTTACATCAACAAAACCAAGCACATGGTTTTTAATGTGAACACCAGAAATTGTCCCCATCCATTAATGGAAGATCGACCCCTGGAAAGGGTGTCTGTGTTTGATTATCTGGGTCTTACATTAAATGATAAGATGGGCTGGGGTCCACAGATGGATAAGGCCAATTTGAGACGGACAATAATTTCATCTGACAAATTTTGACCCTCCCAAAATGAACACCCTTAGTTCCACTCAGGATGGACCTTAATATTCTCCCTATATCCGATGTGGCAGCAATTAGACCGCTGTTATACTGGCGGAGGTTGTGGAGCACTCCTGAGCTGGGGTGCTATAGGGAGGAATTGAAAGGGGTTATGAAATTGTTGGGAGCATTCCATGGTTATCCTTTATTAAGAACTCTTTTTGTGCGATAGGCATGGAAAACCTCTGGTCCAAGCTGGAGGATGCATGCTTAACGACATCCAAATCCTCATTGAAAGCTGCGGTTAGGGAGTACAGAATGACAGAAGCCCTAAGGTCATCCACAACATCAAGTCTCACATCTGAATTCCTTGACTTCAAGTGCCACTACAAATTCGAAAAGGTACTATATTCTATTCAGCCATTCTTAGCTGAAAAACCTTTCCTCTAATAAGACATGGCACTCCATATTTTTTTTCTTTTACCAGTAAGTGGGCTGGAGTACCAAAACGATTTTGCCCCGGATGCTTTGAAAAGGAGGAAACAGTCGCGCACGTAGTCCTTTTCTGCGGGGCTTACAATCTGCCAAGGCGGAAATGGTTAAAACAACTGTGCAGGAACTTAGGAATCAGGAATCACTTAGACTTCCTCAGGATCTTAAGAATCCGTTTTACATGGTTGCAATAACGAAGTTCCTATTTGCCATGTGGCAGATTCGTTGAACTCTACTATAATGGTGAATGTCTTCAGTTGAGATGGTGCTGCTACCTAGTAAGATTATAGTGTTTCAACCCCTAAATGATTCCATGACTAGAGAAAGTATAGTATTTTCCCTTCCTACTGCCGTATGTGATCTGGTGATTAAATCTTTTTTGCACTTAGGATTTTAGAGTTGTAAATATATCAAATTTTTGAGAGAAAAGTTTTAATATTTATGTATTTTAACTTTTTAATTATGTTTGTTATCTTGTATGGATTTTGCCCGAATTGCTTCTGACTGTGACACATACCCTTCCTAAAACCTACCCTTGTAATGTAACCAAAGTAATTGACTGTACTTTTATGGTATGAAAAAAACGCAAAAAAAAAAAATTGGAAGTTAGCTTTTTGTTAGCTTCAATGTAAAAAATCCACCATTGTTGTTTATTTAGCTTTGTTTGTGAAATAAAGCTAAATAGACAACAATGGTGCGTTTTTAAATCTCAAGCCAACCAAAATCTCACTTCCAATAAAAACAAATGAAAACGAATGCTCAACTGAAATTTTTCTCTTTATAATTGCAATAAGGGTGCAATACCTTATGCGGCTAATATAGGTCCCTTTGCAACTCTGCAGGGACACCTAGTAACAGCCTGTGGTACAGCATCCTTTACTCACTTCATGAATTTTCTTTTATTACTATGCTACTGCTGGGATATTTTTTGACAAAAAATAAATCTAACAAATATTATCAGTTGCAACACCAATATCTAAAACTTTCACTAATGCAAGACTTATTGCATCGCAAATGCTTGTAATACCTGGTACCCTATTTGAAATGGGAGAAGCTTGTGGAGATTTCCCCCTTCAGAGGTATCTGGAATTTCCTGCCTACTTTCCCTGCTCCTAGTCTGTCTGGGGGCACAGTAGTCTGGTGTGAATTTCTTTGTGTTTGGGCTGGGCCAGTGCCTTTGAAGTGCAAGTGTGGTAGGTGACAGCGCCACACCCCCACCAAGCCAGGATGGCCCATCCTGTCAAATCCCAGACCCTCCAATGAGATATTATTGGAAATGCCAGTTTTTGCAGGGTTATCCCCAAACCTTTTGCTTCCTACTCTTGTTTTTTGCTGACCTGCTGTTGTTGGCTTTAGGACTCTGGGCACTTTACCACTCTCTAAGCAAAAAGGTTTTTTCAAGTGCTCCCACTGTAAGGCCTGCAAAAATGCCAAAAATGTGAAGGAGTATAGTACTCCGTTTTTGCCCCAACCAGCTAAAATCAAGCGACGTATTACGTGTAAAACTGAATACGTCGTTTATGTGTTGGAATGCCCTTGCGCATTACGTTATATTGGCAGTACTAAGCTACCGGTACATATGAGGATCCTGCAACATCTCAGGGCCATTAATAACAAGGATCAAACCTATCCGGTAGCCCGGCATTTTGAAGCCAAGCACAATAGCGATAACACTCTGCTACAGTACTTTGCCATTGACTGCATACCTCCAACCCGCAAGGGAGGCAATAGAGACAGTGCCCTGAGAGTGTTAGAGACAAGATACATTCTGGAATTAAATTCTAAGGTCCCGAACGGTCTCAACACCACAGAGGATTTATACACCTGCATATGAATGATGTCTCTAGATCCTGGTAAAAATTATAACATGTCATGACAGGCCTTACAAGAAGTAAAAGATTTTAGTAACTGCTGCATTGAATTACCTTTTGGCACTATCGAGAATCTCCATCTAGTGTAACAAATAAGGCCTATTTATACGTCTCTCTTATGTACATCTGCGCTACAAGATGATCTCTAGCATTGTCTTTTTTAAAATTCACGCAACACACTAATGGTTTTTCTTAGTGATCAAATGGAGTACTTTGGGTTATAACTTCATTTGTAAATTTTTCACTGAATCACAGTTTTTGTTATCACATAATTTCTCGCCTACATATGTCAGGCAGCTGATAAATCGATCTATCTATTATAGGATCCTTTTGCCATAATTTTGTGAAAGTGTTTGCCCACTTGGGCTATATTAATGTAAACAGCATATTGCAGACTGTGCATGAAATCTGTATAGTATAGGACCTATGAGTTGATTTTATATTGAGGATTATGTGAGGAATGCTTCTTAGGGAGCTTAGTACTCAGGATGTCCTAAATCTATTAATAGATGTATATATATATATTTTTCTATTAAGATTTATGTATATAATATATATTTTTTTATCAACTAAGGTGTACATTTATGAAATTACTTGTTAATACGTGGGGTTTTAACTGTACATTTCACTGACCGTTATTGTTTCCTTTATCGGCAGTTTGGTCCACTTACATAGTGTTCATTGCATAGTCTGTCTTTCAGTTTCATTTTTGTAATGTTGCAGCTGTTTACAATTACTGGTTACTGGGCACTTTAAATTTGGCTTGGGTCCGTTGTAACGCGTCATGTGATCAAGGTCCAGGTCGGACCGAAACGCGTCATGGCGGCATACGGATGCGTGGCGAAATAATTTTGAATAAATAATGAAGCACGAAAAAATGGGTCCGCGTTTGTCTATATGAGTCCTGGCTGGTGATTGGATTCCGTGAGATAGAGTACTGGAATATATATATATATATATATATATATAAAGGTCCACAGTTTGCTTCCAATACCAGGATTCATTGCGTACTTACTCACCTGAGTTTGATGTGTGATTAAAGGATATATGTTGGAAAGTCACGTGTTGGCATTTCTGAGCGGCAGCACAAACCTCTGAGGAAGGGCGGAGCCCGAAACATGTCAGGTCGCTGCAGGCATGGGCACGCTTGCGACTTTCCCTGACCCGACAAACGCCAAATGTGAGTGCACCTCGCTCTTGGGGCAAACTGTGGACCTTTATGTATACGGCCGGCCCGGCCGGGGGGTGCACCGCCGCATAGCGAGCGGCTCCGCGGCTGTTCTTGGTGGACACGGCGGAACAAAAAGGCGAGAGGCAGAATGAGGGAAGATGTCAGCAGTGTGCCAGCGATTCATAAACTTTATTTACTCATGAAATGCTGACCAGCCCACTGGGGTGTTATATGGACTTCCAATACCAGGATTCATTGCGTACTTACTCACCTGAGTTTGATGTGTGATTAAAGGATATATGTTGGAAAGTCACGTGTTGGCATTTCTGAGCGGCAGCACAAACCTCTGAGGAAGGGCGGAGCCCGAAACATGTCAGGTCGCTGCAGGCATGGGCACGCTTGCGACTTTCCCTGACCCGACAAACGCCAAATGTGAGTGCACCTCGCTCTTGGGGCAAACTGTGGACCTTTATGTATACGGCCGGCCCGGCCGGGGGGTGCACCGCCGCATAGCGAGCGGCTCCGCGGCTGTTCTTGGTGGACACGGCGGAACAAAAAGGCGAGAGGCAGAATGAGGGAAGATGTCAGCAGTGTGCCAGCGATTCATAAACTTTATTTACTCATGAAATGCTGACCAGCCCACTGGGGTGTTATATGGACTTCCAATACCAGGATTCATTGCGTACTTACTCACCTGAGTTTGATGTGTGATTAAAGGATATATGTTGGAAAGTCACGTGTTGGCATTTCTGAGCGGCAGCACAAACCTCTGAGGAAGGGCGGAGCCCGAAACATGTCAGGTCGCTGCAGGCATGGGCACGCTTGCGACTTTCCCTGACCCGACAAACGCCAAATGTGAGTGCACCTCGCTCTTGGGGCAAACTGTGGACCTTTATGTATACGGCCGGCCCGGCCGGGGGGTGCACCGCCGCATAGCGAGCGGCTCCGCGGCTGTTCTTGGTGGACACGGCGGAACAAAAAGGCGAGAGGCAGAATGAGGGAAGATGTCAGCAGTGTGCCAGCGATTCATAAACTTTATTTACTCATGAAATGCTGACCAGCCCACTGGGGTGTTATATGGACTTCCAATACCAGGATTCATTGCGTACTTACTCACCTGAGTTTGATGTGTGATTAAAGGATATATGTTGGAAAGTCACGTGTTGGCATTTCTGAGCGGCAGCACAAACCTCTGAGGAAGGGCGGAGCCCGAAACATGTCAGGTCGCTGCAGGCAGGGGCACGCTTGCGACTTTCCCTGACCCGACAAACGCCAAATGTGAGTGCACCTCGCTCTTGGGGCAAACTGTGGACCTTTATATATATATATATATATATATATATATATATATATATATATATATATATATATATATATATATATATATATATATATATATATATATATATATATATGTATGACTCACCTGGAAGAAGAAAACGACCACTGAAGGACCACACCCACTGAGAGTCACTGAAATAGGAGAAGCATGCTGCCTTTGGGTTTCACAGACGGAGATGGCCGATGGTGCTGCGGACAAACCTATGAGTAAGGAGCAGGAGGCTCCGAAACCGGTTAGGCAAGAAACAATGAACACACGGGCATGAGAACGCTGTTTCCTCCAATAAAATGTCTTGAACAGACTCGCTGAGTGGAGTGCGTTTCTAAGCAGTTGGACACCTTCCTTTGGTGAAATATATATATTCACCAAAGCTTCTGCGAAGGCCGAAACGTTATGCTGGCGTGGTGTACTGAAGAATAAAAAACTCACCTGCACTCTGGGTCTTCCGTTCTCTTCCTGTTGATGGGCTCTGGATGGTGGGCGCGTCGCCGTGAGGAAACGAGTGCGAATATATATATATATATATATATATATATATATATATATATATATATATATATATATATATATATATATATATATATATATATATATATTATATATATATTCACACACAAAGTTGTCCCAGATGGAGAGCCCACAGCAAGGAGGTAAGTTTTCAGCGTTTTAATGGTGTAAGCTGCAAGCCTCTCAGTAAAAACAAATCACCTCGATAATTGAGTCTTCAAAGGCCGACGCGTTTTGTGCGGCTTTTGCACTTCTTTATAGGCAGACTCTGGATAGGCGTCACCATGCAAGCTCCCCGCGTTATAATCACCTGAAATACTCGCCCATGTGGGCGGGACACACCTGTTGCCTTCTGGTGTTAGTGGTTTCTATAACGCCGGGCAGTGTTCATTCAAGTGAATTTGCATGCGTTTTGCCAAATGTTCCAAATTAAAACCACAGTGGGCTGGTGAGATGTCCCGTGCATGAGGGGTTGCACATTCTGCCTTACATCACGCAGCTCCCTGCTCCTAAATGCCGGCGTCGGTTGGCGTCAGCAAAGACCGTGTTCACACAGCGGGGCCACCTCCGCGGCTGGACTTGCCCCTAAATACTCACACACAAAGTTGTCCCAGATGGAGAGCCCACAGCAAGGAGGTAAGTTTCAGCCTTTTAATGGTGTAAGCTGCAAGCCTCTCAGTAAAAACAAATCACCTCGATATTTGAGTCTTCAAAGGCTGACGCGTTTCGTGCGGCTTGCACACTTCTTCATAGGCAGACTCTGGATAGGCGTCACCATGCAAGCTCCCAGCGTTGTAATCACCTGAAATACTAGCCCATGTGGGCGGGACACACCTTTTGCCTTCTGGTCTTAGTGGTTCCTATAACGCCGGGCAGTGTTCATTCAAGTGAAATTGCATGCGTTTAGCCAAATGTTCCAAATTAAAACCACAGTGGGCTGGTGAGATGTCCCGTGCATGAGGGGTTGCACATTCTGCCTTACATCACGCAGCTCTCTGTTCCTAAATGCCGGCGTCGGTTGGCGTCAGCAAAGACCGTGTTCACACGGCAGGGCTACCTCCGCGGCTGGACTGCCGCTAAATGCTCACACACAAAGTTGTCCCAGATGGAGAGCCCACAGCAATGAGGTACGTTTTCAGCGTTTTAATGGTGTAAGCTGCAAGCCTCTCAATAAAAACAAATCACCTCGAAAATGAGTCTTCAAATGCCGACGCGTTTTGTGCGGCTAGCGCACTTCTTCATAGGCAGACTCCGGATAGGAGTCACCATGCAAGCTCCCAGCGTTGTAATCACCTGAAATACTCGCCCATGTGGGCGGGACACACCTGTTGCCTTCTGGTCTTAGTGGTTCCTATAATGCCGGGCAGTGTTCATTCAAGTAAATTTGCATGCGTTTTGCCAAATGTTCCAAATTAAAACCACAGTGGGCTGGTGAGATGTCCCGTGGATGAGGGGTTGCACATTCTGCCTTAAATCACGCAGCTCCCTGCTCCTAAATGCCTGCGTTGGTTGGCGTCAGCAAAGACCGTGTTCACACGGCGGGGCTACCTCCGCGGCTGGACTTGCCGCTAAACATTCACACACAAAGTTGTCCCAGATGGAGAGCCCACAGCAAGGAGGTAAGTTTTCAGCGTTTCAATGGTGTAAGCTGCAAGCCTCTCAGTAAAAACAAATCACCTCGATAATTGAGTCTTCAAAGGCCGGCGCGTTTCGTGCGGCTTGAGCACTTCTTCATAGGCAGACTCTGGATAGGCGTCACCATGCAAGCTCCCAGAGTTGTAATCACCTGAAATACTCGCCCATGTGGGCGGGACACATCTGTTGCCTTCTGGTCTTAGTGGTTCCTATAACGCCGGGCAGTGTTCATTCAAGTGAATTTGCATGCGTTTTGCCAAATGTTCCAAATTTAAACCACAGTGGGCTGGTGAGATGTCCCGTGCATGAGGGGTTGCACATTCTGCCTTACATCACGCAGCTCTCTGCTCCTAAATGCCGGCGTCGGTTGGCGTCAGCAAAGCCGTGTTCACATATATATATATATATTACAACACTTTCTCCCCCTTCAAGGAACCGATGAGCCGCACACGCAACACGGTGCTTTCAAGCATTTATTCAAGCAATTCTGGGCAATCCTGACGCATTTCATTCGATCTTGGAACATCTTCTGAGGTGAGCCCTGGCAAAAAATGAAACTGATTGTGAGTCCCCACAAGTGCAGATCTTTAACCATTCTCGGCCCTCTAGTGGGCATCAACATGATAATATTTTACAGTGCATGATGGTATGTGTAGTTTTCACAATTCACGCTATCTTGCCCCTTAGGATAGAATGGGAGTTTATTTATAACTTCATATATACTTCAGATATATTACAAACACCGCCCACGGAGGCAGGTGTTTGTAATAAAATCACGTCATGTGCAGCGCAAACTTTCATTTCTGCTGCCACTGATGAAAGGAACATTCTTCCTGAAACGCGTCTGGCTTTTAAATGAGATGCCGGTTTTTGAATGAAATGACTGCTGGCAAGCTGTTTGAAATAAAGAAAATGCATTTACCTGAGCTTCCTGTGGTTTCCTCCATTTGGTGCTTCCTGAAGAGTTGGATATATATATCTATCTGTTTGTATGTATATTATGGTTTTGTATTTATCATAGTATTTAGGTTTCTTTTAAAGCTTATTTCCTTTGATATTTACAAATGAACTGTTTTTATACTGGAATATAATGACATTTTTTCACTTTTTCTATAGTATTTTAGTGTATAGTATGTCATGACATGTATTCGTGTATGGGGTATGGTATTATTTTTACATATACCCATTTTTAACTTTTTGATACTTTTTTACCATTTGTAATTTTAGAGAACCAATTATCCAGTCATACAGTCATTTATAAATTCAGGAATTTGAGAATCTATATTTGTATGAATTACATGGTATCTCCGTTCTGATGGTAATGTGGCTTATTCTTGCACTTTGCACTTTTTGACTCTTACACTTTGCACTTTTTTACACTTTTTGCACTTTATCTTTCGCTGCTAATGTATAGGTTTGCACATGTTATAAGAAATGCTACAAATAACTTGATGGGACAATTATTCAATTATTGTTTGCTCAGAGGATTATGACTTTTTGTATTTAAACTGTTAATCCATATTTTGTGAGTTTAATGATACTTAGATCTTTGCTGACTGGCAAATATCAGCCTCTGAACACATATATATTTTTCCATTGAATGCAATTTTTAGCTGCTGTTAATTACATGGATTCAACCGGTAATAATTTTTTCATATGCAATGATAAAGAAAAGACGTGCAGCGATAGTATGTTTTCACTGTTTGTTACACATGTGACACTGGAGGTCACCACTAGGGGGTGGTGATAGTCTCCATCAAAAGTATATAAAAAAGCATTTAAAATTTGACTATGTTGCAGCGTGAACAAGGGCAACTTTGCCCGAAACGCGTCGCTGGTTCTGTGGATTGAATAAATAACATCTTGCTGACTTTGCTGGTCCGTTCCTCATTCTTGCTGGCGTGGAAGCGGTGTCTGCGAGCGTGCTGAGGAGGAGCTTTGTTTTCCATATATATATATATATATATATATATATATATATATATATATATATATATATATATATATATATATATATATATATATATATATATATATATATATATATATATATATATATATATATATATATTACCTACTGGCGGTCGCCAGTAGGTATATATAGTTAGGATTTTTTCTCTATGGGATTTTTGAAAATTCTATGTCTAATAACTTTGGCGTTTGTGGACGGAATTGGCTGAAATTTTCAGGAAAATGGAACATTTTGTTTCTGAGCAGCCCCTGACAATTTGGGGGGGTTTCATAAAGGGGGGGCCGAGAAAAAAGGGGGGTCCCAAAACGCGTCTTTCCCATGTTAATTTCCATAGGGCGGTTGGCCTCACTTTTAGCTCGAACGGCTGAATGGATTTGCACGAAACTTGGCAAAATTGTAGGGACTGTTAGCCCGATGTGCCTTTGCTAGGTCTCAATATATGTGCTCCAGTGGATTTTGAGTAATTTAGGTTAAAAAAAAGATATATATCTGGGCGGAGCCTAACCACACATCTGATCTGATTGGCTGTCAGCACTTCATCCAAGAAGTGTTGGCAGCCATCTTGGGACCAATATACATGATAGCACCTCATTAAAAAGCATTGTAGTTTATAGAGGGTTTTAGGACTTTAGTTACATTATAAATCATTTGTTGATGGTACCATACTCGTTTTAGGAATTGTGGTGGGTTCTAAGGTGATTTTACCATGTGAAAAAACCTTCTGCTGTGATATCATGAATATTGTTTGAAAGAAAACTAATATCTCATGATTTTCCCACAGTGGTTTGGAAGGGGATCTATAAGCTAAACTGAAAGCATATTTTCTGTAAATTCACATTATCTTTCTCAGTCATGTGAAAATGAAGTCTGACATTCTCAGTAAAACATGTACATCCAACAAGGACAGAGACTGTCAGTTGATTCCTTTGTGTTCTACTGCAGCCTCCTAGAGTGTTCTAAAGAACAACTAGAGCGCTAACAGTCCTACTTATTACAAAGGTATGGCACACCTGAAGCCATCTTGATTGGAATAAAGTGGTAACTCTTAAAACATTTAATTTAAAAAGAAACAACATGAGGGGGTATATTTTACCATAGAAAGTATGATTAGTGCTGCAGAATGAAAAATTAGGGCACATTTTGAGTGACTTCTCAAATCCTTTTCTATTTCATTAAAACATTCTGACATGCAGTCTCCCAAAATGGCCACCAGAGACAAAAGAGCCCAAATGTAGCCCAAATATCACCCAGATGTAGCCCAAGTATAGCCCAATGACAGAATGTCCCAGAGTGTTCTAAAGAACAACTAGAGCGCTAACAGTCCTACTTATTACAAAGGTATAGCACACCTGGAGCCATCGTGATGGGAATAAAGTGGTAACTCTTAAGACATTTAATTTAAAAAGGAACAAAATGAGGGGGTATATTATGCAATAGAAGGTATTATTAGTGCTGCAGAAAGAAAAATTAGGGCACATTTTGAGTGACTTTTCAAATCCTCTTCTATTTCATTAAAAAATTCTGACATGCAGTCTCCCAAAATGGCCACCAGAGACAAAAGAGCCCAAATGTAGCCCAAATATCACCTAGATGTAGCCCAAGTATAGCCCAATGACAGAATGTCCCAGAGTGTTCTAAAGAACAACTAGAGCGCTAACAGTCCTACTTATTACAAAGGTATGGCACACCTGAAGCCATCTTGATTGGAATAAAGTGGTAACTCTTAAAACATTTAATTTAAAAAGGAACAAAATGAGGGGGTATATTTTGCCATATGAATTATGATTAGTGCTGCAGAAAGAAAAATTAGGGCACATTTTGAGTGACTTCTCAAACCCTCTTCAATTTCATTAAAAAATTCTGACATAGTCTCCCAAGATGGCCACCAGAGACAAAAGAGCCTAAATGTAGCCCAAATATCACCCAGATGTACCCCAAGTATAGCCCAATGACAGAATGTCCCAGAGTGTTCTAAAGAACAACTAGAGCGCTAACAGTCTTACTTATGACAAAAGTATGGCACACCAGAAGCCATCTTGATTGGAATGAAGTGGTAAGTCTGAAAACACTCAATTTAAAAAGGAACAACATGAGGGGGTTAATTTTGCCATAGAAAGTATGATTAGTGCTTCAGAAAGAAAAATTAGGGATCATTTTGAGTGACTTCTCAAATCCTCTTCTATTTCATTAAAAAAATTCTGACATGCAGACTGAAACATGCACTTTGAATACCAGCAGCAGACGTCCCTGGTGAGCAGTAGCATTACTACAGTGATCTAATGTGCAACTAGAGTGCTAACATTCAGAATTTATGGCAAATGTGTGACACATCTGAATGCCTTCTTGATGGAACCAAAGTAAACAAGCATTGAAAATGCAATAGATCTCGCCCTCGTTTAAGTTAAAGCCATTCTGTTTGTAATGAGGTGGCTTTTTAGCTTTGCTTTTATTAGTGTTTTTTCAACTTTCATGTAAATAACGCACCGTTTTCACCAAATCGACTTTGCCCAAGCACACCCTTCCCTTCGGCCAACAAATCCTAAAAATGCGGCACACCTGCCGATCCACTCTCCCTACAGCTCACCCAAGCCCCGTCCCTCTAGCGCAACTGGAACACCCCAAATTCACCTTCTCCATGCGCACCAAAAACTCCCATTGAATAACATGGCAATTCGCTACTCCGCACAAAAATTGCTCTTTAAAGCACTTCCACTGCTCCGATCCGCTTCAAACTTGGCTGGACACTAGTTCCATCGATTCCCTAACATCTCACCAAAAATCAGCCCAATCCATCCACTGGAACGGGGACGAATTTCAACCTGAATACGCGCCCCCGCAAACACAAAAAAAAGCCATAAAACGGCCAAATCTCGACCAAAAACCGCCAAAATCCCTCAAAACCTTGCCAACACCAATACGCACGAAACTGAACCGGCCCCTCAGCCCTAGGCTCCGGGAACCCTACTTAATTGACCCAAAAGCCCTAAAAAAGCAACATAATACACACGAAAACGCCCTAACAACCCTAAAATGCATATAAGAATATGTATGCATGCATTTATGTTTGTATTTATATAGATATACCGATGATATATGTTTATATATGTATGAATATATATATATTCACTGAAAAAACCATAGGCTATAGACCATATATAGTTAGGAATTAGCATTTACAAAACCTTGAAAATTCACTGAAAAAACCATAGGTTATAGACCATATATAGTTAGGAATTAGCATTTACAAAACCTTGAAAATTCACTGAAAAAACCATAGGTTATAGACCATATATAGTTAGGAATTCGCATTTACAAAACCTTATTTTACTCACACAAAACCATTGAAATTCCATATATAGTTAGTTGCACTAACTATATATCGCGCACCCGCAATCCACTGCTGATGATGTCACATATTACATCATTCATGACATGGTCAGTGACATCACTGATGACATCACTGATGACATCTCAAATGACATCACTGATGACATCACTGATGACAACATCCAGTGACTGTATGTTTCTGTAAAGTTAAAATATGTCTTACATATTGAAGAATGAGTGGATGTATAAGTGTCTGGATGAAGGATTTAGTAGGTGCATGACTGACTGTATGAGTGAGTGATTAAATGTGTCTCACTGAGTGCATGGGTTAGTGACTAAACTGTCTTAATTTGTGCATCATTATGTCTGTTGTTCTGTAAACTGTTGCATGTGTTGATAAGTAGCTATATGAGTAACTATATGGGTTATTGATTGGTTGCCCAAGTATTTGTATGGGAGACTGAGTGTGTGTGTGGGTGGCTGGGAGGTGTATGACTCTGTGCATAGATGTGTGAGCAGTTGATTCACTAGATGTATGGTTTCAAAAGTGCATGTGGAAACAGCTGTATGGGCGGTTGACTGTGTGCATGAGTGTATTGGTGAGTGAATGGATATCTCAGTGCTACATGTCAAAGTAAGTACATATGTAAAACACAGTACATGTGAGAGTTGACATATATAAATAACTGTGCATAAGAGCCAGTGAATGTGTGAGTGGCTGTATGGATCATTGTGAACTTGTATCAGGGAATGTATAAGAGAGTAAATATGTGTTAGTATATGTTTGAATAAGTAAAGTTTGTATAACTGTATAGTTGAGGAAATGGAGGTGTGATTGATTCTTTGCATGACTGACTAAGTGTGTGAGTAACTCCATGGATGAGTGACAGTCTGTGAGTGTCTGTTTACACTGATTGTATCTAAGGTTATATTAGAGTCTGAAGAGGTTCATCGTATTATCACATGAATGATATCATCAGTGATGTGATCAGTAATGTCAAATGAGATGTCATCAGTGATGTCATTTGAGATGTCATCAGTGATGTCATTTGAGATGTCATCAGTGATGTCATCAGTGATGTCACTGACCATGTCATGAATGATGTAATATGTGACATCATCAGCAGTGGATTGCGGGTGCGCGATATATAGTTAGTGCAACTAACTATATATGGAATTTCAATGGTTTTGTGTGAGTAAAATAAGGTTTTGTAAATGCGAATTCCTAACTATATATGGTCTATAACCTATGGTTTTTTCAGTGAATATATATATATATATATACTAGCAGCCCGTCCCGACGTTGTCCGGGAGCAATTAGACTTCAGGGCCCCCGCCCGCCCCAACGTTGACCATGGGTCCCCCGGAGCCTTCCTCCATATATTGCAGTATTATACCTCTATGTTTACTTTGTACGCTTTTGTAACCTGCACACGTAACCTTTTCCTCCTGTAATGCACCGTTTGGCTCACTTTTGTAATGCTCCGTTTGCTTCCTCTTGCTACCTGCACACGTCACTTTTTCCTCCTATACCTCTATGTTTAGTTTCTACGCTTTTGTAACCTGCAAACGTAACTTTTTCCTCCTGTAATTTACCGTTTGGCTCACTTTTGTAATGCTCCGTTTGCTTCCTCTTGCTCCCGATGTACGCTTTTGTAACCTGCACACGTAACTTTTTCCTCCTGTAATGCACCGTTTGGTTCACTTTTGTAATGCTCCGTTTGCTTCCTCTTGCTCCCGATTTTTTTTTTGCTTAATTTGTCCGCCGCTCACCGCTCCTAAATAAATAAATAAATAACCTACCTCATCCGCCGCTCACCGCTCCTCCCCGCCTGTCCGCCGCTCCTCACCGCCTGTCCGCCGCCCCTCACCGCCTGTCCGCCGCTCCTCACCGCTCCACCCCACTCCATGTCCGCCGGTCCTCCTCGCGCTCCTGGACGCCGCTCCTCCCCGCCCTCCTCACGTCGGGCACGCACGTCACGGCCGGCGCTTCTTCCAAGGGACTACTTTTTTTCGGTAAATTTTTTAAATAACGTATATTTCTTACGTTTATATAGCCTATGTCCATCTGCACACCCTGACGATTACAACAATGTATCGGGTGTGAGGATTGGCGCTGTGGTTCCCGAGTTTACCCGTCTCAAAGGTTCAAAGTTCTTCCTTTATAATAGTAGTATATATATATATATATATATATATATATATATATATATATATATATATATATTTTTTTTTTTTACTGAACTGAACAACAATGACTTGAACCTCAGCTTCACCAGCAACATCAGCAGGAGTGAGGTCTTCTACTTGGACCTTCGGGTCTATGTGGAGGATGGCATAATTCAAACTGCAGTTTATCGAAAACCCACTGCGGGAAATACAATTCTGCACTCACACAGTTATCATCCCCGTAGCGTAATTAATAACACCCCCCTGGGAGAGTTTTTGCGGATGAAACGCAACTGCTCGACCCAACAGGAGTTTGAGAAAGCGAAGGATCAATCCAGAAAGAGATTTTTACAAAGAGGATACTGCAAAGGGATTCCAGATCAAGCTGAGATTAGAAGCAACTTAGTGGGGAGAAAAGACCTACTAATAGATAAACCCAAATCTGCTGAATCAAAAATCAGAATGATCACTGACTATTCAGAGAAGTCACCAGAAGTTTTCAATATTATGAGAAAAAAATGGAAAATCTTAAAGACAGACTCTATAATAGGAAAATCCCTATCTAATTACCCTCTCATTTCATACAAAAAGGGAAACTCTTTCAAGGACCATCTAGTTGACAGCCACTATGAGAGCAGAAAAAAGAAAAAATCGACTGTTTTAGGTTTCTTCCCATGCATGAAGTGCAAGGCCTGAAAAAACTCAAAGAAGGTCAAAGAATATCAAATACCAGGGAGGAAAACCAAAACCCAGATATCGAAACTGCTCAATTGCAATTCTGACTATACTGTATACTGCTTAATATGCCCATGTGGGAAAAAGTATATAGGGAGCACAGTAAAACAAACTAAGCTTATGGTCCTTGAACATATGAGGGCTATCACCTCAAAAGATCCAAGCTATCCAGTAGCTCGCCATTTCGAACAAATGCATAACAGCAACAGCAGTCTACTGACCTATTTCATACTGGACCAATTAGTCAGAACGGACAGAGGGGGGAACTGGGTAAAAAAGTTAAGAGCCTTAGAATCTAGGTTCATTATCCAGCTCCAGACCAAGACCCCAGGCGGGATGAACAACGAAGAAGAGATGTGGACACATATCTAAAATGTTGTCATCCTGGACCCTCTGCGAAAACATGGTAACCCTGAGAGAGTAAATAGAGAAAGAAGATGAAAACAAAAATGTTGTCTGCCCAACCCCTGAAAATAAAATAATATTTACATATCAAAAAGTATAGGAACAATTAGAAGTGACCATTGTGTAAGTACACAACATGACTAATATGAAATTGGCCCATTCAGGGCTTGATTGTACCAAACTCGAAACAGATCATTGTTCCATGTATCCAAAAACGTGAACCATTCGACAAAGCTCCAAACGGGATCGTTGTGGGGTTGCAAATTAACGGCACTGTCAAAACAGGCGTCCAAGAATATGGATGATAACACAGCCGACCATTAACACACACACATGAATGATTGAATCAGTCAATTGATTGTTATTATTATATGAACTATGTAAATGAATTTGTTGAATGCATAACATCATGGTACCAAGTGATATCGAAATGATTGATATAATGTAGTACTGAACCCATTATAAGATGGCCGCCACAAGTAATGATGTAATTACAAGCTTTGTGCCGTTTTTTATGTTTATCCTTTTAGAACATGTGACAGGTTGTCACCATGGTTTTTATTTAAATCACCAAACAAAAAAGTGTGAGTTTACACTGACGAAGGCGGCAACGCCGAAACGCGTTTGTAACCTTGGCTAACTAACTGCAAGAAGTTTCTGTTATTAAACAACTTGGCGAAACCACGCTATATCGGCTTTGAGTGCTCTTTATCTAAAAACGAATCCCGAGGATCGTGGGATTTGGCGTTGGCAATATATATATATATATATATATATATATATATATATATATATATATATATATATATATATATATATATATATATATATATATATATATATATATATATATATATATGTTTATTTGAGACCAAACAAACCCACTGAGACCACAGCAAACCGGCATATGATTAAGAGTCATGGGACTCGAAACGCGTCATGCCTGTTATTTTCAGAATAAAGCATCTTTTCAAGCGCTGTTGGTGTGGCCCATATTACGTTGCTGGAGGAGCGCGTTTTCTTTGGAATGTTAATAGAGGTGTTTGACACACCTCAGAATGGGCCCCAATCCACAAGGAAGTGGCACTCTCCTGTGCCAGGGCGATCAACAGAAGCGTGGAGCTTGATTATGGAGTGCCCTCCGGTTGTAAAACTGTACATGGACAAAGTTTGTGATGGAAGGGCCACTTCATGAGGCCCGCCCCAACGTGGAAATGAACATTTAAGCAACCAGGATTTGCACAAGGGAATTTTCCTATGCACTTCATGCTTGAGGTAAACACCTTGGTTTTGTTGTACAGAACTCAGTGGTAGCAGGACTTTACTTTGTTGCACTGTGATAGAGTATTGGAAATGTCTCTTTGAAGCACGTGTTGCACTCTATACACAGTGGGACTTAGGACTGCTTTTGCCTACATCGACGTTGAGAACCAGTAAGAAAGAAAGTGGCAGTCATAAGGCATTTTGGGAACTGTAGTCCCGATGAAAATGACTAAGTTCAAATGAAAGTGTGCAACGAGAAAAACATGTGAAAGTAAATGCCATTTGGGGGTTAAAATGTGACCTGAAATAAAATACTGTACTTATTTTCGCTGCATTATGAAAACACGAGAAATAATTGTGAACATGAAACCACTAACTAACTGCCACTTGAAATTGGAAGCACTGACGTTAGTCCTTTCTCAATGTCTCATGAGTTACGTTTATTTGAGACCAAACAAACCCACTGAGACCACAGCAAACCCGCATATGATTAAGAGTCATGGGACTCGAAACACGTCATGCCTGTTATTTTCAGAATAAAGCATCTTTTCAAGCACTTTTGGTGTGGCCCATATTACGTTGCTGGAGTAGCGCGTTTTCTTTGGAATATATAGGGGAGACTGTCCAAGCGCCTTCAACCACAGGAGGGGCGCCTTGAAAACACAGGACTTCCAGTCCCAGCAGGCACTGCAACATTTGGACTGCCCATCTAGGGGCGTGCCATGGTCATATGGAGGGCTGGAACCTGCATTCCGGTAATTGTTCGCCTTTCCTCTGAAGAAGAAGGCGGGAGCCTTCGAAACGCGTCAGGATCCAAACGGCGAACCGGGTCTAATTGACTTTTCCTGAGCCTCTTTGCTATTCAAGCACGCTGTGCAATAAAGGCGTTTGAAACAACCTCCCCGTGAGTTTGGTCGTGTTCTGCACGTGAGCGTACATATATATATATATATATATATATATATATATATATATATATATATATATATATATATATATATATATAAATCCAAAACGGCGTTCCAAGCGCGCACTCAGGTACTGCAAGAATCCACACCAGTCAGCAGGTCTGTCAAGTAAGTAGGGTTTATTCACGCCATAAGCCCTACGTGACGCGTATCGCACCCCATGAGTGCTTGTTCACACAATCCTGCTCGGAAAGTTTGCTGTATTTACCGTGTGAATACAATAAACATTGACATAGGACTCACATATCTGAGCACTGTTTTACGGGCGCCATCTTATAGTGGGTCTAACTATTATACATACAAGGTACAGTTCTATGCCATTCGGCGATAATACTGTCACATTCCCGTACCTGATGGCATAACTCCCCATCAGCAATTACTGAACATTTACTGCATGTTTTGTGAGGTAGATCATTAACAAAAAAAATTGTCATAGTGTTACGTCCTGATTATGTACATTTTCATGTTTGTAAAATAAATCATAAATAATAACTCTAAACATGACCGCTCCCGCAACAATGTTAAAACATCTACATGACATCGAGTGCGGTCGTCCAATCAAGTGCTAGAGCTCATAGCACGTGATCGGCATCGAGTACGCCAAGCGGTTCCTATGGTGACGTTGTAAACAGTGCCAGATCACCGTATTACACAATTTATAACCGGGCATGTACAAGTTGAAGTAAATCCCCCCTCGATAGTGGGTGAATTCATAACGTCAAATTCCATATGCGATCAACTATCCTCTGGTTAGTGGGGGAGGTCTTAAATGACATGAGCAATGTCCAGCATTCACTGTCTATTATATATATCAGAACACGGTATAAGTCAAAACGAGCAATAGGTGAAGGGTCAACCACGAAAAAACCCTGTTCCAAATACCCTTAAGTTATAAAGTGCACAATGATACAATAAAATTAAGAAAACATACTTTGAGTGAAGAATGGAGAAGGCCAAAGTTGAAAAGGACTCGGTTTCTATGATCACAAGTCTGTGACAAAGTCCTACCCTTTCAACCTGTGGGGAAAAGAATGTAAGGACCAATTTCAGAATGAGGAAGTTGAAAGCATACAATCATGATATCAAATGCTAGACACTCATTCCTGATGTAAATGCACATTGTATTCCTCATCAAGATTGTGTCCTTTCGGAAAACGTGTACAGAGACCAATAATGTGTCTCGACTCTCGTTGTCTCAGTCTTAAAGCACGGTTACCACCCCTTGTGGATAACGTTACCTGTTCAACAATATAGTACTTAAGAAATTTGGCGTTAGAAAAATGATGACTTTCAAAATGCCTAGCAATGGGATACTGTTTGTCTTTGTTCGTAATGGCTCTAGTGTGTTCCAATATGCGTTGTTTGGCCATTTTAGTGGTACTGCCCACATACCTCAGTTCTCATGGGCATACCAGTACATACACCACAAACGTGGTAGTGCAGGTTAGAAATTGTTTTATGGTTTCCATCTTGTTGGTACTCGGATTCCAATATTCCTTGACCATATGGCTGTTCGCACAGGCTTTGCAGTGGCCGCAGGGAAAAAATCCGGGGAGATCTACCCCCCATGGTACAATGTCACTAATCACGTTGTGTACCAGTAAGTCACTCAGATTGCGACCCCTGCGGTAAGTAATGCTAGGTCTTGCTGGTATAGTACTCCCTATAATGGGGTCGTTTTTAAGAATATCCCAATTCTTTGTGATACTTTTCTTTATTTGTTTTTGATTGCCGTTGTAATCAAGGATAATGCGGTTAACATTATTATCCTCTTGCATTGCATCATCATCCCTGTGATTAGTTAGTAGGTTCTTACGTTCTACTAACTTTACTTTCTCGATAGCTCTTCTGATAACCCATTTCGGGTAACCTCTGTTGGTGAACCGTTGGACCATAATTTTCTCCTCTTTTACATAGTCTGTAATGGCGCTGCAGTTGCGTTTGGCCCTGAGTAGCTCCCCATATGGGATGCTCCACTTGAGGGGCTCAGGATGGCTACTCAGGGCATGCAGTAAGGTGTTACCTGCTGTTTCTTTCCGAAATAGTACAATTGTGATTTTGTTGTCTTGGACTTTCACCTTGATATCCAGGTATTCAATTTCCCTATCACTGATGTTGCTCGTTAGTGTGATATTATTGTTGTTAGTGTTCAATTTGGAGATGAAATTAATGGCCATGTTTTTGCTGCCCTTCCAGATCACAAAAATGTCATCTATGTATCTTAGCCACATAGTGACATTGTGGAAATCTTCCTGCATATCTGGTCTGTTTCTGATGTCTTCCTCCCATGCGCCCATGAACAGGTTGGCAAAGCTCAGGGCAAAGTATGTGCCCATTGCTGTGCCATGCAATTGGACATAGATATCATCATTAAACAGGAAGTAGTTGTTGACTAGACAGTGTCTCATCATGTCTATGATCATAGTCGTATGTCCCAGATATTTGATGTTGCGAGTTTTCAGAAATCTGGCACATGCCTCTATACCTTGATTGTGTTCAATAGAGGTGTATAGTGAGCTAACATCAAGTGTTATTAGCAGTAGATCCCTTTCCCATTTGATATCCTTGATTTTATCAAGAAAATCTTTGGTGTCACGTACATATGTCGGTAGGTTTCTAACGTATTCCTGCAGAAAATAGTCCACGTATCTGGAGATGTTTTCCAGTACACTCCCTCTGGACGAGATGATGGGTCTGCCTGGGGGATTGTGTTTGCATTTATGCACCTTTGGAAGCAGGTATAAAATCGGGAGGATGGGAAAGTCACGTTTTTAGTAGCAGTATTCCTCCCACTCAATCCAACCTTTATCTTTCCAATCTGATAGTTTATCCCAAATTGTGGTAATACTCAAATTGTATTCCACTCTGTTGCTCTTTCTGTATGTCTTTTCATCTCTGAGTTGTCCCATCGCTTCCCCTATATACATTTCTTTGGGTAGGATAACAATATTACCACCCTTGTCTGCTGGACGGATGATAATACTGTCATCTTCAGCTAATTCCATCATGGCTGATTTTTCTGCCGATGTAAGGTTATGTTTGAAGGTTTTCATTTTTCTCTGCCAATTCTGGCTCCTATACTGAAGAAGTTCCTTCCCAACCATATCTTGAAAGGTGTCTATATTATCATGATATAGTTTAGGGGTAAAGGTGGAACGGGGTTTGAAATTAGTTCTGGTGCTGTTGTCATGTTGTATCTCAAGGGCTTCTAAGATAGGTTTGGCTTCCAGACTTATATCATGATCATCCATCTCTTCATTAATTTCATCCAAAGCCAGTAAATTGTCTATATCCCCAATAATCAAGTTATCTTCCATCTCTCTAGTGTCACTTGTGCCAATATTCCTGCTTCTAGATGGTTTCAATACATGCCACTTCTTAAGTTTCAATTTGCGACAGAACTTAAATAAGTCAATTTTGTTGTTCACATAATTCATAGGTACAGAGGGACAAAACGAAAGACCTAAACAAAGAGTACGTTTGTCTTTCATACTAATGTCTCTTGAGGAAAGATTAATAATAGTGCAGTTTACCTGGTCTTCATCCATACTTAATATTTCTTGTTTTGGCCCTTCTTGTTTCCCACTTGGCCTCTTGCTCTGTTTCCTCCTCTGTTTGTATTTCTTCCTCTTCTTGTCGCGGTACCTCTTGGCCTTCCTCTTGTGGGCGAAGGAGTTTGTTGGTTTTTCGCCTGAAGTCGTGCAGAAGCCCTGGTTGCTTGTCGGCTCTGATTCATGAGCCGATACATTTCTAAAAAATTGGGTTTTGACTTCTGGGTTACTCCTTCCGCCGCCATTCCGCTGCGTGAGCTGGTTGTACTGTCAATGGAGTCTGAGTTCTCCGTAAGAGATGTGCTCGTATATTCGTCATCATCATCCAGTTCTTCATTGCCCACTCCATTGTTTTGATCTTGTTGTTGTATCTCATTGTATAGATGATCATACTTCTTCGCATGTGTCAGTATTCTTCCGGATTCATAATCCCCACAGTCTCTGTGGAGTTTATATTGCTTTCTTTTTTTGATGTCATCTTCTAAGGTCTTGAGTCTTTTTTTCATCTCACTGATGTATTCAACAATGATTCCTTGATCTTGATGTTTATTTAGCTCAGCCGCAATCTCCTCTATTTCCTTTTTTATCTTCGTTCTGTCCGCCCAGGCATATTTCACGAGGATTTGCATCATCACTTTGGAGCTCTGTGCTGAATTAGCAGCCCAATCATCCATCATTTGAGGGTCACGAGATTCATACGAAGGGGTGATGTAAATGCGCAAACATCTCTGTACCATATTCTTTTCCAGATAATCCTCCAGGGAGGTGGCTTCCCACCATTTGGACACCTCATGTTTGTGAAGTTTTTCATATTTTCTTAGTAAATCCATAATGGGTTTGTTCGCTTCAAAAACATTATAAAACCCATTATGGATTGAAAAAAAGACTCATGAATCAGAGCCGACAAGCAACCAGGGCTTCTGCACGACTTCAGGCGAAAAACCAACAAACTCCTTCGCCCACAAGAGGAAGGCCAAGAGGTACCGGGACAAGAAGAGGAAGAAATACAAACAGAGGAGGAAACAGAGCAAGAGGCCAAGTGGGAAACAAGAAGGGCCAAAACAAGAAATATTAAGTATGGATGAAGACCAGGTAAACTGCACTATTATTAATCTTTCCTCAAGAGACATTAGTATGAAAGACAAACGTACTCTTTGTTTAGGTCTTTCGTTTTGTCCCTCTGTACCTATGAATTATGTGAACAACAAAATTGACTTATTTAAGTTCTGTCGCAAATTGAAACTTAAGAAGTGGCATGTATTGAAGCCATCTAGAAGCAGGAATATTGGCACAAGTGACACTAGAGAGATGGAAGATAACTTGATTATTGGGGATATAGACAATTTACTGGCTTAGGATGAAATTAATGAAGAGATGGATGATCATTATATAAGTCTGGAAGCCAAACGTATCCTAGAAGCCCTTGAGATACAACATGACAACAGCACCAGAACTAATTTCAAACCCCGTTCCACCTTTACCCCTAAACTATATCATGATAATATAGACACCTTTCAAGATATGGTTGGGAAGGAACTTCTTCAGTATAGGTGAAGGGTCAACCACGAAAAAACCCTGTTCCAAATACCCTTAAGTTATAAAGTGCACAATGATACAATAAAATTAAGAAAACATACTTTGAGTGAAGAATGGAGAAGGCCAAAGTTGAAAAGGACTCGGTTTCTATGATCACAAGTCTGTGACAAAGTCCTACCCTTTCAACCTGTGGGGAAAAGAATGTAAGGACCAATTTCAGAATGAGGAAGTTGAAAGCATACAATCATGATATCAAATGCTAGACACTCATTCCTGATGTAAATGCACATTGTATTCCTCATCAAGATTGTGTCCTTTCGGAAAACGTGTACAGAGACCAATAATGTGTCTCGACTCTCGTTGTCTCAGTCTTAAAGCACGGTTACCACCCCTTGTGGATAACGTTACCTGTTCAACAATATAGTACTTAAGAAATTTGGCGTTAGAAAAATGATGACTTTCAAAATGCCTAGCAATGGGATACTGTTTGTCTTTGTTCGTAATGGCTCTAGTGTGTTCCAATATGCGTTGTTTGGCCATTTTAGTGGTACTGCCCACATACCTCAGTTCTCATGGGCATACCAGTACATACACCACAAACGTGGTAGTGCAGGTTAGAAATTGTTTTATGGTTTCCATCTTGTTGGTACTCGGATTCCAATATTCCTTGACCATATGGCTGTTCGCACAGGCTTTGCAGTGGCCGCAGGGAAAAAATCCGGGGAGATCTACCCCCCATGGTACAATGTCACTAATCACGTTGTGTACCAGTAAGTCACTCAGATTGCGACCCCTGCGGTAAGTAATGCTAGGTCTTGCTGGTATAGTACTCCCTATAATGGGGTCGTTTTTAAGAATATCCCAATTCTTTGTGATACTTTTCTTTATTTGTTTTTGATTGCCGTTGTAATCAAGGATAATGCGGTTAACATTATTATCCTCTTGCATTGCATCATCATCCCTGTGATTAGTTAGTAGGTTCTTACGTTCTACTAACTTTACTTTCTCGATAGCTCTTCTGATAACCCATTTCGGGTAACCTCTGTTGGTGAACCGTTGGACCATAATTTTCTCCTCTTTTACATAGTCTGTAATGGCGCTGCAGTTGCGTTTGGCCCTGAGTAGCTCCCCATATGGGATGCTCCACTTGAGGGGCTCAGGATGGCTACTCAGGGCATGCAGTAAGGTGTTACCTGCTGTTTCTTTCCGAAATAGTACAATTGTGATTTTGTTGTCTTGGACTTTCACCTTGATATCCAGGTATTCAATTTCCCTATCACTGATGTTGCTCGTTAGTGTGATATTATTGTTGTTAGTGTTCAATTTGGAGATGAAATTAATGGCCATGTTTTTGCTGCCCTTCCAGATCACAAAAATGTCATCTATGTATCTTAGCCACATAGTGACATTGTGGAAATCTTCCTGCATATCTGGTCTGTTTCTGATGTCTTCCTCCCATGCGCCCATGAACAGGTTGGCAAAGCTCAGGGCAAAGTATGTGCCCATTGCTGTGCCATGCAATTGGACATAGATATCATCATTAAACAGGAAGTAGTTGTTGACTAGACAGTGTCTCATCATGTCTATGATCATAGTCGTATGTCCCAGATATTTGATGTTGCGAGTTTTCAGAAATCTGGCACATGCCTCTATACCTTGATTGTGTTCAATAGAGGTGTATAGTGAGCTAACATCAAGTGTTATTAGCAGTAGATCCCTTTCCCATTTGATATCCTTGATTTTATCAAGAAAATCTTTGGTGTCACGTACATATGTCGGTAGGTTTCTAACGTATTCCTGCAGAAAATAGTCCACGTATCTGGAGATGTTTTCCAGTACACTCCCTCTGGACGAGATGATGGGTCTGCCTGGGGGATTGTGTTTGCATTTATGCACCTTTGGAAGCAGGTATAAAATCGGGAGGATGGGAAAGTCACGTTTTTAGTAGCAGTATTCCTCCCACTCAATCCAACCTTTATCTTTCCAATCTGATAGTTTATCCCAAATTGTGGTAATACTCAAATTGTATTCCACTCTGTTGCTCTTTCTGTATGTCTTTTCATCTCTGAGTTGTCCCATCGCTTCCCCTATATACATTTCTTTGGGTAGGATAACAATATTACCACCCTTGTCTGCTGGACGGATGATAATACTGTCATCTTCAGCTAATTCCATCATGGCTGATTTTTCTGCCGATGTAAGGTTATGTTTGAAGGTTTTCATTTTTCTCTGCCAATTCTGGCTCCTATACTGAAGAAGTTCCTTCCCAACCATATCTTGAAAGGTGTCTATATTATCATGATATAGTTTAGGGGTAAAGGTGGAACGGGGTTTGAAATTAGTTCTGGTGCTGTTGTCATGTTGTATCTCAAGGGCTTCTAAGATAGGTTTGGCTTCCAGACTTATATCATGATCATCCATCTCTTCATTAATTTCATCCAAAGCCAGTAAATTGTCTATATCCCCAATAATCAAGTTATCTTCCATCTCTCTAGTGTCACTTGTGCCAATATTCCTGCTTCTAGATGGTTTCAATACATGCCACTTCTTAAGTTTCAATTTGCGACAGAACTTAAATAAGTCAATTTTGTTGTTCACATAATTCATAGGTACAGAGGGACAAAACGAAAGACCTAAACAAAGAGTACGTTTGTCTTTCATACTAATGTCTCTTGAGGAAAGATTAATAATAGTGCAGTTTACCTGGTCTTCATCCATACTTAATATTTCTTGTTTTGGCCCTTCTTGTTTCCCACTTGGCCTCTTGCTCTGTTTCCTCCTCTGTTTGTATTTCTTCCTCTTCTTGTCCCGGTACCTCTTGGCCTTCCTCTTGTGGGCGAAGGAGTTTGTTGGTTTTTCGCCTGAAGTCGTGCAGAAGCCCTGGTTGCTTGTCGGCTCTGATTCATGAGCCGATACATTTCTAAAAAATTGGGTTTTGACTTCTGGGTTACTCCTTCCGCCGCCATTCCGCTGCGTTAGCTGGTTGTACTGTCAATGGAGTCTGAGTTCTCCGTAAGAGATGTGCTCGTATATTCGTCATCATCATCCAGTTCTTCATTGCCCACTCCATTGTTTTGATCTTGTTGTTGTATCTCATTGTATAGATGATCATACTTCTTCGCATGTGTCAGTATTCTTCCGGATTCATAATCCCCACAGTCTCTGTGGAGTTTATATTGCTTTCTTTTTTTGATGTCATCTTCTAAGGTCTTGAGTCTTTTTTTCATCTCACTGATGTATTCAACAATGATTCCTTGATCTTGATGTTTATTTAGCTCAGCCGCAATCTCCTCTATTTCCTTTTTTATCTTCGTTCTGTCCGCCCAGGCATATTTCACGAGGATTTGCATCATCACTTTGGAGCTCTGTGCTGAATTAGCAGCCCAATCATCCATCATTTGAGGGTCACGAGATTCATACGAAGGGGTGATGTAAATGCGCAAACCTCTCTGTACCATATTCTTTTCCAGATAATCCTCCAGGGAGGTGGCTTCCCACCATTTGGACACCTCATGTTTGTGAAGTTTTTCATATTTTCTTAGTAAATCCATAATGGGTTTGTTCGCTTCAAAAACATTATAAAACCCATTATGGATTGAAAAAAAGACTCATGAATCAGAGCCGACAAGCAACCAGGGCTTCTGCACGACTTCAGGCGAAAAACCAACAAACTCCTTCGCCCACAAGAGGAAGGCCAAGAGGTACCGGGACAAGAAGAGGAAGAAATACAAACAGAGGAGGAAACAGAGCAAGAGGCCAAGTGGGAAACAAGAAGGGCCAAAACAAGAAATATTAAGTATGGATGAAGACCAGGTAAACTGCACTATTATTAATCTTTCCTCAAGAGACATTAGTATGAAAGACAAACGTACTCTTTGTTTAGGTCTTTCGTTTTGTCCCTCTGTACCTATGAATTATGTGAACAACAAAATTGACTTATTTAAGTTCTGTCGCAAATTGAAACTTAAGAAGTGGCATGTATTGAAGCCATCTAGAAGCAGGAATATTGGCACAAGTGACACTAGAGAGATGGAAGATAACTTGATTATTGGGGATATAGACAATTTACTGGCTTAGGATGAAATTAATGAAGAGATGGATGATCATTATATAAGTCTGGAAGCCAAACGTATCCTAGAAGCCCTTGAGATACAACATGACAACAGCACCAGAACTAATTTCAAACCCCGTTCCACCTTTACCCCTAAACTATATCATGATAATATAGACACCTTTCAAGATATGGTTGGGAAGGAACTTCTTCAGTATAGGTGCCAGAATTGGCAGAGAAAAATGAAAACCTTCAAACATAACCTTACATCGGCAGAAAAATCAGCCATGATGGAATTAGCTGAAGATGACAGTATTATAATCCGTCTAGCAGACAAGGGTGGTCATATTGTTATCCTACCCAAAGAAATGTATATAGGGGAAGCGATGAGACAACTCAGAGATGAAAAGACATACAGAAAGAGCAACAGAGTGGAATACAATTTGAGTATTACCACAATTTGGGATAAACTATCAGATTGGAAAGATAAAGGTTGGATTGAGTGGGAGGAATACTGCTACTTAAAACTTGACTTTCCAATCCTCCCGATTTTATACCTGCTTCCAAAGGTGCATAAATGCAAACACAATCCCCCAGGCAGACCCATCATCTCGTCCAGAGGGAGTGTACTAGAAAACATCTCCAGATACGTGGACTATTTTCTGCAGGAATATGTTAGAAACCTACCGACATATGTACGTGACACCAAAGATTTTCTTGATAAAATCAAGGATATCAAATGGGAATGGGATCTACTGCTAATAACACTTGATGTTAGCTCACTATACACCTCTATTGAACACAATCAAGGTATAGAGGCATGTGCCAGATTTCTGAAAACTCGCAACATCAAATATCTGGGACATACGACTATGATCATAGACATGATGAGACACTGTCTAGTCAACAACTACTTCCTGTTTAATGATGATATCTATGTCCAATTGCATGGCACAGCGATGGGCACATGCTTTGCCCCGAGCTTTGCCAACCTGTTCATGGGCGCATGGGAGGAAGACATCAGAAACAGACCAGATATGCAGGAAGATTTCCACAATGTCACTATGTGGCTAAGATACATAGATGACATTTTTGTGATCTGGAAGGGCAGCAAAAACATGGCCATTAATTTCATCTCCAAATTGAACACTAACAACA
The DNA here is from genome assembly GCF_964263255.1 of Lissotriton vulgaris. Classification (NCBI taxonomy): domain Eukaryota; kingdom Metazoa; phylum Chordata; class Amphibia; order Caudata; family Salamandridae; genus Lissotriton; species Lissotriton vulgaris. The sequence continues at coordinate 1,647,971,856 of NC_141685.1, forward strand.
ATAATATCACACTAACGAGCAACATCAGTAATAGGGAAATTGAATACCTGGATATCAAGGTGAAAGTCCAAGACAACAAAATCACAACTGTACTATTTTGGAAAGAAACAGCAGGTAACACCTTACTGCATGCCCTGAGTAGCCATCCTGAGCCCCTCAAGTGGAGCATCCCTTATGGGGAGCTACTCAGGGCCAAACGCAACTGCAGCACCATTACAGACTATGTAAAAGAGGAGAAAATTATGGTCCAACGGTTCACCAACAGAGGTTACCCGAAATGGGTTATCAGTAACCCTGGGCGTAGTTCGCGTAGCCACACTCCGCGGAGCTACGCGAACATGCACTTGCACTCCGCGAACTACGCATAACTCCGCGAACATGCGTAGTAGCTTGTTTGACCTGTTCGCGAGCCGTTTTTCATCTTCGGGAGCGCCGTGGAACTCTGGAACCTGCTCGACACCACATCTCCAGACGTCGCCTTCCTCACGGAAACATGGATGAATGCCTCCTCAGCGCCCGATATCGCCGTCGCCATCCCGGATACAAGATCACCCGGTGAGACCGCGTCAACCAGACAGGAGGAGGCATCGCCATCGTCCACAAGAACACCATCCGCATCACGACCAACTCAGACGACACCCTCACAGCCGCCAAACATCTTCACTTCCAGATACACACTGACCCCAAGACCACACTCAGAGGCACCCTCATCTACAGACCCCCAGGACCTCGCACACAATTCATCGAAGACATCGCAGACTTCATCAGCCCGCATGCCCTCGCCTCCGCTGACTACATCCTCCTAGGGGACCTCAACTTCCACCTGGAGAACAACAACGACAACAACAGCACCACCCTGCTGGACAACCTCGCCAACCACGGACTCAAGCAACTGGGGAACACCCCCACACACAACTTCGGACACACGCTTGACCCAGCAAGTACATCTCCTTCAGCCACTCCACAGGACTCCACTGGACAGACCACAGCTGCGTCCACTTCAGCTTCAGAAAGACCACGACTCACCACCACCCGCAACAGGTTCCCAGCAGGAGCTGGAACAAGATCACAACCGACCAGCTCACCACTTCACTGAGCCAGAACCCTCCTGCCAGCTAAACGGACCCCAACCAAACAGCCAACAACCTCACACAGTGGATCACCAACTGCGCTGACGACCTTGCACTTCTGAAAAACCATCCCAGCAGGCCCGGCAGCAAGAAAGCCTCCTGGTTCAACGACGACCTCAAGAACTCCAAGAACTGCCATACCCTCGAGAAAGCCTGGCGAAAAAACCTAACTACAGACAACATGACCGCCCTCAAGCACGCCACCCGCTAACACCACCAGCTGATCCACACCACCAAGAAGACAGCATTCAAGGAACGTCTCGACAACAACGCACACAACAGCAAGAAACTCTTCAGCATCATCAAAGAGCTCTCCAACCCCAGCGCCGGAAACAACAACATCACTCCCTCGCAAGACCACCGAACCGACACCCCCCACGACCACCCTCCGCGACTGGACCCCGGTCAGCACCGAAGACACCATCCACACGATGAACACCATCCACTTTGGATCACCAACCGACCCATGCCCCCACCACGTCTTCAACAAGGCCGACTCCGTCATCGCACCCCAACTCCGGGACATCATCAACTGCTCCTTCAGCACCGCCACCTTCCCGGAGAGCTGGAAGCATGCCAAACTCAGCGCCCTCCTGAAGAAACCATCAGCAGACCCCGCCTCCTCACGAACTACCGCCCCATCTCGCTCCTCCCCTTTCCTGCCAAAGTCGTTGAGAAGACCGTCAACAGACAGCTTGCTGCCTTCCTCGAGACGAACGGATCCCTCGACCACTCGCAGTCCAGCATCCGCGCCCACCACAGCACCGAGACTGCCCTCATAGCAGCCACTGACGACATCCGAGCCCTGCTCGACAACGGGGAAACAGCGGCCCTCATCCTCCTGGACCTCTCCGCAGCATTCGATACTGTCTGCCACCGCACCCTAGTGCAGCGCCTCAGCAACATCGGAATCCAAGAGAAGGCACTGGAGTGGATCAACTCGTTCCTCACCGGAAGAACCCAGAGAGTCCGTCTCCCCCGTACAGATCCAAGGCCACCGAAGTCATCTGCGGTGTACCACAAGGATCATCACTCAGCCCCACCCTCTTCAACGTCTACATGAGCCCCCTCGCAGCCATCGTATGCCAACACAACCTCAAAATCATCTCCTACGTCGACGACACCCAGCTGATCCTCTTCCTCACCAATGACCCAGCCACCGCCAGAACCAACCTACACGAAGGGATGAAAGATGTAGCCGAGTGGATGAGTAACAGCCGCCTGAAACTGAACTCAGACAAGACGGAACGGAAGTCCTCATCCTTGGATCATCACCCTCCGCCTGGGACAACTCCTGGAGGCCCCCTGCCCTGGGCAGCGCACCGAAACCAACGGACCACGCACACAACCTGGGCTTCATCCTGGTCTCCTCCCTCTCGATGACCAGACAAGTCAACGCCGTCTCATCATCATGCTTCAACATCCTACGCATGCTCCGAAAGATCTTCCGATGGCTCCCCACCGAAACCAAGGAAGATGGTCACACAGGCACTCGTTACCAGCCTACTGGACTTCGGAACACCCTCTATACCGGAACCACAGCCAAACTCCAGAAAAGACTCCAACGCATCCAGAACGCCTCCGCACGACTCATCTTGGACATCCCCCGACACAGCCACATCTCCGGACACCTGAGAGACCTTCACTGGCTCCCCGTCAGCAAGAGAATCACGTTCCAACTCCTCAACCACGCACACAAGGCCCTCAACGACCTGGGCCCCAGGTACCTCAACAACGGCCTGACCTTCTACACTCCCACCCGCCAGCTACGATCGACCAGCCACGCCCTCGCCGCCGTGCCACGCATCCGAAGATCCACCATGGGAGGAAGATCCTTCTCCTACCTGGCAGCCAAGACTTGGAACTCCCTCCCCATCCACCTCCGCCTGACCCAAGACCACCTCTGCTTCAGTAAGCAACTCAAGACATGGCTGTTCGAGCAGTAGCGGACCCCCCTCCCCCAAGCGCCTTGAGACCCTCTGGGTGAGTAGCGTGCTATACAAATATCCTGATTGATTGATTGATTGATTGCCTGCATGCTCGGGATGTGTAGCGCGCGAAGTTACCCATGAGGTTTGTCCCGCCCGCTCGCGTCCCCTTATTTCCGGTCACTACTAACGTGTTCGCGAGTTATTCTGTGCCAGATTGCAGTTTCTGCGTGTTCGGCAACTCGATCTTACCGACAAGCATTCTTGCGCACGCGAAAATGCTATTGAGCGCGCGAGAACTACGCTACGCAGCAGTTTGCGGAGTATTCGACAACTTTGCGTTCTCCGCGGAGCGCGGAGTTGCCGAAACTCCGCAAACTCCGCGAACGGAGCGTAGTTCTTCACCCAGGGTTAGTTATCAGAAGAGCTATCGAGAAAGTAAAGTTAGTAGAACGTAAGAACCTACTAACTAATCACAGGGATGATGATGCAATGCAAGAGGATAATAATGTTACCCGCATTATCCTTGATTACAACGGCAATCAAAAACAAATAAAGAAAAGTATCACACAGAATTGGGATATTCTTAAAAACGACCCCATTATAGGGAGTACTATACCAGCAAGACCTAGCATTACTTACTGCAGGGGTCGCAATCTGAGTGACTTACTGGTACACAACGTGATTAGTGACATTGTACCACGGGGGTAGATCTCCCCGGATTTTTTCCCTGCGGCCAATGCAAAGCCTGTGCGAACAGCCATATGGTCAAGGAATATTGGAATCCGAGTACCAACAAGATGGAAACCATAAAACAATTTCTAACCTGCACTACCACGTTTATGGTGTATGTACTGGTATGCCCATGCGAACTGAGGTATGTGGGCAGTACCACTAAAATGGCCAAACAACGCATATTGGAACACACTAGAGCCATTACGAACAAAGACAAACAGTATCCCATTGCTAGGCATTTTGAAAGTCATCATTTTTCTAACGCCAAATTTCTTAAGTACTATATTGTTGAACAGGTAACGTTATCCACAAGGGGTGGTAACCGTGCTTTAAGACTGAGACAACGAGAGTCGAGACACATTATTGGTCTCTGTACACGTTTTCCGAAAGGACACAATCTTGATGAGGAATACAATGTGCATTTACATCAGGAATGAGTGTCTAGCATTTGATATCATGATTGTATGCTTTCAACTTCCTCATTCTGAAATTGGTCCTTACATTCTTTTCCCCACAGGTTGAAAGGGTAGGACTTTGTCACAGGCTTGTGATCATAGAAACCGAGTCCTTTTCAACTTTGGCCTTCTCCATTCTTCACTCAAAGTATGTTTTCTTAATTTTATTGTATCATTGTGCACTTTATCACTTAAGGGTATTTGGAACAGGGTTTTTTCGTGGTTGACCCTTCACCTATTGCTCGTTTTGACTTATACCGTGTTCTGATATATATAACAGACAGTGAATGCTGGACATTGCTCATGTCATTTAAGACCTCCCCCACTAACCAGGGGATAGTTGATCGCATATGGAATTTGACGTTATGAATTCACCCACTATCGAGGGGGGATTTACTTCAACTTGTACATGCCCAGTTATAAATTGTGTAATACGATGATCTGGCACTGTTTACAACGTCACCATAGGAACCGCTTGGCGTACTCGATGCCGATCACGTGCTATGAGCTCTAGCACTTGATTGGACGACCGCACTCGATGTCATGTAGATGTTTTAACATTGTTGCGGGAGCGGTCATGTTTAGAGTTATTATTTATGATTTATTTTACAAACATGAAAATGTACATAATCAGGACGTAACACTATGACAATTTTTTGTGTTATTGATCTACCTCACAAAACATGCGGTAAATGTTCAGTTGTTGCTGATGGGGAGTTATGCCATCAGGTACGGGAATGTGACAGTATGATCACCGAATGGCATAGAACTGTACCTTGTATGTATAATAGTTAGACCCACTATAAGATGGCGCCCGTAGAACAGTGCTCAGATATGTGAGTCCTATGTCAATGTTTATTGTATTCACACGGTAAATACAGCAAACTTTCCGAGCAGGATTGTGTGAACAAGCACTCATGGGGTGCGAAACGCGTCACGTAGGGCTTATGGCGTGAATAAACCCTACTTACTTGACAGACCTGCTGACTGGTGTGGATTCTTGCAGTACCTGAGTGCGCGCTTGGAACGCCGTTTTGGATTTATATTGTTTACCGGTTACCTCACCGGCAGCGCGCCACCCCCACTGGACGAGGGATACCCCACAGAGGTAATCGTTGGATTTCATATATATATATATATATATGTATATATATATATATATGTATCGCTACACAACGTGATCCTTAAGCCACACGAGAGCGCTCCGCAGTGTGTGCTCTGCCCAGTGGTCGGATCCAGACCCAAAGGAAATTTTTCTATACAAAGGAGGCGGCACAGCCAGGGTACTTTGTCAAGCCTTTTTTATTTTCTGCTTCACCCCACCAACGCGTTTCAGCCACAACTGGCCTTGCTCACGGTGAGCAAGGCCAGTTGTGGCTGAAACGCGTTGGTGGGGTGAAGCAGAAAATAAATAAGGCTTGACAAAGTACCCTGGCTGTGCCGCCTCCTTTGTATAGAAAAAAAAAAATATATATATATATATATATATTACCTACTGGCGGTCGCCAGTAGGTAGTTATAGTAAGGACCTAGTTTCCATAGGAAATCCGCAACATTCTATTGGGAATAACTTTGGTGCCAGTTGATGAATCTTTGTGAATTTCTTAAAGAAGATGGCCCGCTCTGCTCCTTCCCTGAAAGTTTTGGGGGGATTCGTCAAGTGGGGGCTGAGAAAAAAGGGGGGTCCCAAAACGTGTTTTCCCCATGTTATTTTCCATAGGACGATTAGACACGGCTACAGCCCGAACGGCTGAACGGAATTACAAGAAATTTGGCAAAATGGTAGAGTCTGAATCGCAGATCACGCTTTAGCTCAAATGGTGTAAATCGATCCAGTAGTTCCTGAGAAAATCAAAAGAAAAAATATATATATACCAGGATTCGGGTGTGCGCGAGCGGAATTCTGATTTGCTGACAGATATCTGTCAACATTCCAATCGGTCGAAATCAGGAAGTGTTGGCCGCCATTTTGTGTCCAAGACAGAAGAGAGTGGAAAACAAAAGTGGAAAACGTGAAAAGGGGCAGGGTAGAGACTCCTTGACCCCCTAAGCCTTCTCTTGGGGTCCGTAAAGGACCCCGAAGGTCAAAGAAAATTTATTTATTTTTTAAATCGTGGGGTGTACGCACATTGCACGCACCCCGAGGCAAAAGTGAGTGAAAAACAAAAGTGGAGAATGTGAAAAGGGGGCAAGGTAGAGACTCCCTGACCCCCTAGGTCTTCTCAGGGGGTCCCTGAACGACCTCGAAGGCCCCAAAAAATCGCGAGGTGCGCGCATGTTGCAGGCACACTCGAGGCAAAAATTTGCGAGGTGCACGCATGTTGCTCGCACGTTAGGAAAAAAAACAAAAAAAAATACAGTTAAATAACAAGTTTGAGTGTTTAGATGTTGGTTGGCTCTAAAAAGAGCTGTTGTATATATTGAGTTTTTTTTGTACCTACAAGTAAGTACCGATGCAGTGTCTAAAATTCAAGAGGAAGACTCTGTTTCCCTCATCTGTGGAATGTACACCATCTCCTCTATAAATGCCTTGCATGTTGTAACGCACGTTGTTGTGGTATATAGAACCCATACCATAGTCTCTGAGGAAAGCAGAAACAGACTTATTCACATGTTTCCTTGCTTTCTCAATCTGTGGACAATATTGGTCGGGCCAGTTCCAGTTTTGCCTTTGGCATATATTAGAATATACAAAGGCAGTTTGTGAAAAAAATGACATCAATTGCCCAAAAGTGTCCTTTAAAAGCATTTCCAGACCTACCCCAGTGAAAGTGTCTAGGTCATTGCCACCACAGTGCACAATTATGAGGTCAGGGTGTGGGAGATACAAAAAGGATTTTACCAATGACATCAATTGGTGACATCTCAATCCTCTCTGGCCAATCCACATAATATCCACATTTAGTAAGTCAAGGTTGAGAAAGCATCTATTTGCTGCATACCTTTCACTCCAGAAAATATAACTGTGTCCTATAATCCACACTCTAAGCATCTTGAAGGGAGATCTGGTTGTACTCAGATGGGCTCTGGAAATGAAATGGCAGTTTGAAAAGTAGGAGTTTAGAAAAAATCGTGGATGAGATTCAGTGCACTTGAAAAAGAATAAATGATTGGTGGTTTCTGTAAATTCAACATTAAAAACTAATCTACTGTTTTATTAAGGAGAAATGCTAATGGTTGAGAGAAAGTGATTGAAAGGAACATTGCACAGGATTCGCTGCTGTTTTGAAAAAGTCAAACACCCTTGCTGGCTTGCTTTGCAGATGAACTTTTCACCTGTGTGTTCAGTTAGGTGTCCATGGAGTGTTACCATGGTAACAGGCAGAGAGAGCTGTGGGGGAAGTTTGAATTTTATGTGAGTTTGAAAGTGTTTCAATGTAGAACCAATTAAAATGTTAGTTTGGTTTTGAATTTGTGTGGGAAGATATTTGATTGCTTATCTTCAAGAATATGAGTGTAAAATGAGATGGAAGCTATGTCATTCTATGATTCCAGTGACTGGTGCACAATTCAGAGATTCTGCTAAAGAAAATCTGGTGTGTGATTGACACTGTTTTAAAACTACAAAAGCATTTTTAAAGGTGAGTTGTTAATTTGTAAGGGTATATATGTTGTGCAGTTTAAGTTAAATTGACAAATGTATTCTAATGTGGAAGCAGGAGTTTATTTGTAGAGAGTTTGATTTTGAATTGTTCTGCTTTGGGAAAAATGGTGTGGAAGGAGCATTTGGTATGTTGATGTGTTTGAAGAGATATTTTTTTGCAGTACAATGCTGTTGTTAAAAATGATATAATAATTTGCTTAGTTGATGTGTTTTAAAATATGGCAAACGATGTAGTCTTGGAGTGAGTCATTTCTTATGACAGTTAGTGCTATAAAGTCCAAAGCAGCATGTGTGTTAGGCCTCTGAATTCCCAAATAGTCTCCATGCTGTGTAATAAATATCCTGGGTGTGCTGTAGAAATTGCATATCAACTTTTTCAGTAGCATGTAGAAATTATTTCAGTGAATTTCATTTCTACATTCTTAGTCCCACCTTGAGCCCCTGCATTGCCTGTACACCACTGCACTGTCCTAAAATGTGAAACAGGACTCCTAGCTAGACTTTATTTCACTGTAGTAATCATTTTTCTGAATTGCAAGGCATACTGTCATGTGTCTAAGATCACAGTGTGAGTGAGAATTCATTTCAGAAAAATTTGGCAGAATAATTTGCTTAGTTGATGTGTTTTAAAATATGACAAAAGATGTAGTCTTGGAGTGAGTCATTTCTTACAACAGTTAGTGCTATAAAGTCCAAAGCAGCATGTGTGTTAGGCCTCTGAATTCCCAAATAGTCTCCATGCTGTGTAATAAAGATCCTGGGTGTGCTGTAGAAATTGCATACCAACTTTTTCAGTAGCATGTAGAAATTATTTCAGTGAATTTTCATTTCTACATTCTTAGTCCCACCTTGAGCCCCTGCATTGCCTGTACACAACTGCACTGTCCTAAAATGTAAACAGGACTCCTAGCTAGGATTTTTTTCACTGTAGTAATCATTTTGCTGAATTGCAAGGCATACTGTCATGTGTCTAAGATCACAGTGTGAGTGAGAATTCATTTCAGAAAAATGTGGCAGAATAATTTGCTTAGTTGGTGTGTTTTAAAATATGACAAAAGATGTAGTCTTGAGTGAGTCAATTGCAATTCAGTAAAATGATTAATACAGTGAAAGAGAGTCTTGCTGGGAGTGATGCTTCAGGGTTTAGGACAGTGCAGTGCTGTTCAGGCAGTATAGGGGTCAAAGTGGGACTGAGAATATAGAAATCAAAATACACTGAAATGATTACTACATGCTACAGAGAGAGTTACTATGGCATTTCTACAGCACACACAGGATCTCTATTGCACAACATGGAGACTATTTGGGAATTTAGAGGCCTGGCACACATGTTGCACACATGTTGCATAGATTTTTATAGCACTACATGTCCAAAAGTCTGACTCACTGCATAAGTACATGTATTCCCATAATTTTAAACACATCAAGTAAGAAAATTATTCTGCCACAATTATCTGAAATGAATACTAACTCACAGTGTGACCTGGGGCCAGATGTAGGAGAGAAAATACCGGTCGGTAACAGACGATTTCAGCCGTTACCGACCGGTATTTAGGATTTGGCATGTAGGGGCCATCATTTTACAGAATCAGTAAATTTACCGATTCGGTAAATTTACCGATTCTGTAAAATACTGAATCAGTAATTTAAACGATTCGGTAAATCCACATGTAGGTGACACTCCTAAGAGTGTCACAGGCCCTTAAGAATCGGTATTTTTGCCAACCAATCCAATTGGGTGGTAAAATACCGAATTCAGGTGTGCATGCCTCTTAAATACCGACTCTTAAATACCGAATCAGTAAAATTCGGTATTTAAGAGTCAGTAAATATGAATTACCTACATCTGGCCCAGTATCCCTTAAAATTCAGTAGAATTATTACTACAGTGAAAGGGGTTCTTGCAGGTAGTGCTGTTTCAGGGTTTAGGGCAGTGCAGTGGTGTTTGAACATTATAGGGGCATTTGCTGAGGATGGTGATTCTGGATTTAAAGCAGTGCAGTAGTGTTTTAAAGAGTTTAGAATGTTTTGCCAGGCATGGTGTATCAGGATTTGAGACAGTGCAGTGCAGTTCAGGCAGTGTAGGGGGTCAAGGTGGGACTGAGAATGTAGAAAGTAAAATTTACTGGAATGATTAGTACATGCTACAGAGAGAGTTGCATTTCTACAGTACACTCAGGATCTTTATTACATGTAGTGCTACAACGTCCTATGCAGTATGTGTGTCAGGTTTCTTAATTCCCAAATATTCTCCATGCTGTGTAATAAAGATCCTGTATGTGCTGTAGAAATGCCATTGCAACTTTCTCTGTATCATGCATTAATCATTTCAGTGAATTGCAAGGGATATTTTGATTTCTCTAGAATCAGAATGTGAGTCAGTGTGTTTCTGAGAATATTGTGATAGAATCACTTGCTCGATGCATGTGTTTGCAGATATGAGAATACATGTACTCATGGAGTGAGTCAGGCTTTAGGACATACAGTGCTTTATACTCCTAGCCCTTACATGATACCATACACTGCCCAAACACAACTGCATTGTTCTAAACTCAGATATCAGTCCCACATCTTGAACCTCTACAGTGCCTGAACACCACTGCACTGTCCTAAACCCTGAAATACCATCCCTAGCAAAACCTGCCAAACTCTTTCAACATTGCTGCACTGCTGTAAACCCTGAAACATAATTTTCAGCAAATGCCCCTATAATGTTCAAACACCACTGCACTGTCCTAAACCCTGAAACAGCACTCCCTGCATGATCTCCTACACTGCCCGAACTCTGCTGCTGTGCCTTAAAATTACTTATGGAGTGAATCAGACTTAACAACATATAGGGCCAGATGTAGGTAGCCCAATACCCGTCGGTAACGTTCGAATATCGGTATTTTCGGCCGTTACCGACCGGTATTGAGCATTTGGGATGTAGGAGTCTGAAAATCCTCCGAATCGGTAAATTTACCGAATCGGAAAATTTACCGAATCGGTAAAGTTACCGAATCGGTAAAATACCGAATCGGTAAATAAGAAGTGGTAAAATTGAATAATGAGATGTAGGTAAGCACTGAAATACCGAATTTGGCTCAAATTCAGCATTTAAGAGTCGGTATTTACCATGGATTGGAATCAGGTGGTAACCAGGTGCAACCCATAAAAATGGACCCAAAATGCAATTCTTCTTGCACAATGGCGGCATTTTATGTCATTGCAAGATGGCTACGGCTACAGGAGGAAGGAGAGAGGGAATGGCAGAGAGAGGAGCAGGTCTACAGAGGGAGGATCACCCTGTTCATGCTCACAGAGGCAGAGATTCTCCAGAGGTACAGGTTGGACTCAGACACCATCTTGAACCTCATCAGGGACCTCCAAACACTGTTGGAGCACACCACCCCAAGGGCACACGCTATCCCACCACATGTGTAGGTGCTGTGCAGACCTGCTTGCGTCTGGTAGCTATCAGAGTGTGGTTGCTGCGGTAGGTGGGGGGACCCAAAGCAGCCTGTCAAGGTTTTTCCACAAATTCCTTGACGCCATGTTACAGAGGATGGTCCATTACATATCTTTTCCTGCAACCCATGCGGAACTGGTCCAAACAAAATCAGACTTTTACCAGATGGCACGATTCCCCAATATCGTTGGCTGCATTGATGGCACGCACATTCCCATTTGTCCCCCTGCTGCCACCGAATATATATACAGGAATAGGAAGTCAACGCACACCATCAATGTGCAGGTGTTTTGCAATGCAAAGTTTGCCATCACTGACCTTATGGCAAAATTCCCTGGGAGATCCCACGACTCCTATATATTTCAAAACAGCGGCATCTATGCACGGCTGACTGCAGGGGAATTTGGTGAAGGATACCTCCTATGTAAGACACAGTGTGCGACCCCCATAACGCCTATTGCATTTCGAAGTACATGTATGCATTCAAGTAATGTGTTCCCATTTCCTTGTAGGTGCATACGCCCTTCGCTCCATCATACTCACCCCCTACCTCAACCCCTCAACACCCAGCCAAAGGAGATATAACCGGGCCCACAAGAGTACAAGAAATGTAGTGGAGCGTACGTTTGGTATCTGGAAAAGCAGGTTCAGGTGCTTGCACAAGAGTGGAGGTGCTCATTACAAATATGCGACAGGCAAAGGACGCTGATTATAAAAGTATTCTTGAGATATAAGAATTGGAAAAGTGATTGAACACGGCAAAGAAGCTTTACAGGCACGTTTACTTACAAATTTGTTTCCAAGCGAAAATATTCTCCCAGAGAACATATATAGAAAATTGCAGAAAAGAAATCAGTGATATGCTTGATGCCAACTCTGCAAGAATGTTCAGTATTTAATGAAAAAATGCTAAAGTTAGAAAATCAAGAATTTATAAAACTGGAAGCTATTGATAGAATAGAGCATGAAGCAGCTACTATTATTTTGTCAGAAAAGTAGAAGTCAAAATTGGATTCTTTAGAAAAATCTAAAACTGCTGGTTTAGAAAAGAATCTATATGCATGTATAAATTGTTGGATAATTTTACGACGTAATTTACGTGTGGAAAGAGGTTTAGTAAATGGAGCAATGGGTAATGTTGTTGATTTTGTGAGTTACCCAAATAGAGATGACATTGAATTTTTCAAAATAAAATTTGATGAAATTGAAGAAGTGCAACAACTGAGTCGTTGTTCAGCTCGATTTTTGCTTGTAAAAGATTTTATATGTCTACCGAAAACAGTTTCCTGTTTGTTTGGCATATGCGGTGACTATTCATAAATCTCAAGGTTTAAGTGTAGATAGTGCTTTAGTGAATATTGGAAGTACTGTGTTTAAAGAGGGTATGACATATGTTGCTTTATCTCGAGTCAGAACTTTATCTGGATTATATCTGATTGATTTTGATGACACAAAGATTATTGCAGATGTAAATTGTGTAAGAGAGTATAATAGGTTAAGAAGAGAACATGCTTCCAATTTACCTCAATATCCAGTATTTGAAAAGTGTGTGCTAAGTCGAAAAAAAAGATATGAGAAAAATTGTAGCAAGGTTGCAGAGAAAAGAAAAAAAATAGATGAACCAGAGAAAAGAAAAAAACTAGATGAACCAGTGATATTAAGCAAAAAGAAAAAGGATTCTATTGAAGAGGTTGTTGGTTTTCAGTTTGAAAACAGCTCTGGTGTCAACTGCTATGCTAATGTCGTGGTTAATGTTGTTTTTTTTCTTGAAACTTTACTACAACAAATTGTTGAAAATCGGGACAAAAGATTTTGTTGTTTGTTGAATTCTGTGTTTGAGAAAAGTAGTAGTGATAAAACTAAAATAGAAAGTGCTTCTGATATTCGAAATGTTTTAGACATATGTTCTGGGTTAAATCAATTTTCACAGAATATTCAGCAAGATTGTCAGGAATTTCTAATGTATATGCTTGTTGTATTGCAAGATGAAGGTATAGAAATGGAAAATCTTGTTGGCCTTTCTTATGAGTGGCAACATGACTGTGACAATTGTTTGTTTTCAAGTAGTACTAAATAGACACTGAAAGATTTATATATTTGACTTTACAAGACTGCACATCAGTGTCTTTTAATAATCTAGTTAGAGAAGTAAATCAAAACATGGTCTGTACCAAATGTAACACTCAAATGTTATCAACATTATTTATACAAAAATATGGACAGTATGTCATTTTAATGCTGCAACGATGCAGACCTGATGGAAGAAATCTGACAGCTTTTATAAAAAATGTTGTGGCTTCTCAACTATCAATATCAGGAAAAACTTTTGTAACTGTAGCAATTATTTTCCATGATGGTCCTTCTACAACATCAGGACATTACACTGCTTATTTAAAATGTACGAAAGGCTGGACTCATTGTAATGATACTCAATTGATTTTTAAGCAACGTTTGCCTTATGACTTACCAAATTCTTACCTACTGTTTTTACAACCCAAATTTTAGGGAAAATAATTTGCTTGGGAAAATTATTGCTGTTAAGAAAGGGTAGTCTGGTGTTGAAAAGTACTTTGAGAGTGAGGGTGATGAGGTTAAAAAAATTCTTGGACTTGACGTAGAGGTAGTGTAAGTGTATCCGATAGTGGGTGATATGGCTATCACAGGAGATGTTGATCATCAGTGAGGCAGAGATGTTTTATATTTGATGTAGTAGTTGAAAATGTTGCTGACATTTTTCATTCCTTTGTAGAGGTTTCTTTTAATGGTATACAGCTCCTTGGTAAGATAAAGGATGAGCAGAGTGTGATCGGCATACCAGATGATGTTGAGGTTCTGATAGCATGCTAGTTGTTTAAGGTTCTATGTACATGATAAATAGCATCGGGTGGAGGTATAACCATTGTTAGATGGTCCAAAAGATGTTGGTGCTTTTGATTCAGAAGGTTGGGAAACAGATGCTTAAGAGTACTATTAAGTAACTTCCAAACTAAGGATTTCACACATACTATTTGGCCATGAGGAATGATATGTGAAACAAAAAATGACTGTTTCGGATAAATGTTGTTAGCATATGTTTGTACATTACTTTATTTAGAGTTTGTAAGAAAGAAGTAATAATGTTTTGTTACTTTGTGATTGTTGGTGATATTCCTTACTTACGTAAAAAATTGTTGTTCGAAAAAGACATTTAAGATATGTTTTTTTCTAATTGTTAAATTTTTAATGAAAATGTTGAATTTTTTTTTAAAGACAATCTTATTGATTGTCTTTTTTTTGCCCGCTGTTATAATGTGAGTACTATTGAACTCACTGTTTTCAGTGAAATTCAATTTATTCTGAGAACAGCAATATTAAATACATAACATATTGTACATATTATTTTGTATTGTGAAATATATATTATAACTCCATTTTTTCTTCTCTTCCACAGATACTATATTTATTAAAAATAGATTATTAACTTTTCATTACTTATAAGGTGAGTATGAGAAACAAAAAATACTATTTCATCACTCTCTTACTTCTCTTTCTCTTTCCCTTTCTTCACTCTCTCTCTTACTCCCCTTCCTTTACTTATCTTACTCCCCTTCCTTCATTCTCCTTACTCCCCTTCATTCACTTTTACACTCCTTCTCTCACCATCAGTACTCTTCTTTCACCCTCACTCACTTTGTCCAACTCCTTCTTTCCCCTCTCAGTCCCTCACTTCTCTTTCCTATCCTTCTCCATCACTATCCTTGTCTAGCTGTATCGCTCAGTCTCTTCTCACGCCCCCTTACTCTCTTTCCTTCAAATCATCCTTCACTCTCTTTCACTCACTCTACTTCTCTCACTCCCTCACTCCCTTTCGCTCACTCCCCTTCCTTTATTACCTTCCTCACTCCCCTTTTCTCCATCCGTCTCTAAGTCTATTCCTCTGTTTCAGTCACTATAAATGACTTACTCCCTCACAGTCCCTCACTCTCCCTCTGTTTGTCTCTCTCACTGTCTCTCTCTCTCTGTCCATCAGTGTTCCTTTTCTTTCCTCTATCTTTCCATAAATCCTTCTTTCTCACTTACTCCTTTTTACTTTCTCTTAATATGCTTCTTATTTCCATCATTCCCCTTCTCTCATCCTTATATCCCTTCCCTCACTGTCACTGCCCTTCACTCAATCTCAGTCCTACTTCCCCCACTTCATGTTCTCCTCTCTGTGCATCACTCCTATTCCCTTTCTCCTACTCCCACTCCCTCACTCCCCCTCACTCTCTTTCGCTTACTCCATCGAACAATACCCTTCCCTTATTTCCCCTTCCTCATTCCCTTTTGCTAACTCGCGTTCCTTTAGTCTCTCACTCCCCTTAACTCCATTTCTCTCTCCCTTTGGCTCACTCAGTCTAACCTCTTTACTCACT
This sequence comes from Lissotriton vulgaris, assembly GCF_964263255.1. NCBI lineage: Eukaryota > Metazoa > Chordata > Amphibia > Caudata > Salamandridae > Lissotriton > Lissotriton vulgaris. Next base: position 1,647,987,553 of record NC_141685.1, read on the forward strand.
GTCACTCACTCGCTCTCCCTCTCTTCATCTCTCTCACTCTCTCCCTCTCTCTCTCTCCCTCATCCTTTCTTTATTTCCCTTTCTCTTTCCTTCACTCCTACTTTCTTTTGTATTGTGAAATATATATTATAACTCAATTTTTTCTTGTCTTCCACAGATACTATATTTATAAATTTTTTTTATTAATAACTTGTCAATATTTATAAGGTAAGTATGACAAACAAAAAATACCCTTTCATCACTCTCTTACTTCTCTTTCTCTCTTTCCCTTTCTTCACTCTCTCTCTTACTCACCTTCCTTTTCTTCATCTTACTCCCTTTTCCTCATTCTCCTTACTCCCCTTCATTCACCTTTATACTCCTTCTCTCACCATCAGTACTCTTCCTTCACCCTCACTCACCTTGTCCAACTCCCTTTTTGCCCTCTATTCCTCACTTCTCTTTCCTATCTTCCTCCATCACTACCCTTGTCTTGCTGTATCGCTCAGTCTCTCCCCTCACTCTCTTTCCTTCACATCATCTCTCACTCTCTTTCACTCACTCCACTTCTCTCACTCCCCCCCACTCTCTTTCCCTCACTCCATCCGTCAGTCCCCTCCCTTACTCCCCTTTTCTCATTCACTTTTGCTAACTCCGATTCCTTTAGTCCCACACTCCCTTTCACTCCATTTCTCTCTCCCCCTGTCTCACTCAGTCTTACCACCTCACTCCCTCTCAGTCACTTGCTCTCCCTCTCTTTCTCTTTCTCTCTCACACTCTCTCTCTCTCTCTCTCTCCCTCACCCTTCCTGTCTTTCTCTTTCTCTTTCCTTCACTCCTACTTTATCCCCCAGTCCCCTTTCCTCTCTCTTAATCTCCTTCCTTCTCTCTCATTCCCCCTTTGTCACCCTCATACCCATTCTCTCACTGTTACCACCTTTCACTCACCCTCAGTACTTTTCCCTCACTCACCTTCCTTCATTCCTCTTTTCTCACTCCCTCTCACTTACTCCCCTTCGTTTATTCCTTCCCTCACTTTTTTTCATCCTTTTTTCTCTCCCAGCCTCCCTCTATCTCACTCACTCTAACTGCCTCACTCCTTCTCAGTTCCTTGCTCACCCTCTCTCTCATTCTGTCCCTCTGTCTCACCTACCATTAAACTCCTTTCCTCTCGCTTTATATCACTCCTCCTCTCTTCCTCACTCACTTTCCCTCTCTCTTAATTTTCTTCTTTTTCCCTCATTCCCCTTCCCTCACCCTCATACCCCTTCCCTAACTGTCTCTGCCCTTCACTCACCGTCACTCCCTTTCCCCCTTTGCACTTCATCCTATCTGTATTTCTCACCCCTTCACTTTCCCACTCCCTTTTCCTCGCTCCCCCTCACTCTGCTTGTCTCACTCGCTTTCCCTCACTCTCCTTCCTTTACCCCTCTTTCGTCACTCCCTCACTCCATCTCACTTACTCCCCTTCGTTCATTCCCTCACTCACTTTTTTTATCCATGTTTCTCTCCCTGTCTCCCTCTGTCTCACTCACTCTAACTGCCGCACTCCCTCTCAGTCCCTTGCTCTCCCTCTCTGTCACTCTTTCCCTCTCTCTCCCTTACCCTTAATATTCTTTCCTCTGTCTTTCTACCATTCCTCCACTCTCCCTCACTCACTTTCCTTCTCTCTTAATTTTATTTCTTCTTCTTCATTCTCCTTCCCTCACCCTCATACTCCTTCCCTAACTGTCACTGCCCCTAACGCACCGTTACTCCCCTTCCCCACTACACTTCCTCCTGTCTGTATCTCACACCCCTTCTCTTTTCCGCTGTCTTTTCCTCACTCTTCCTCACTCTCCTTCTCTCATTGAAGTCCTGACTCCCCTTTTCTCACTCTGCTTTCCTAACTCCCTAGATCCCCTCACTCCACTTCTCTCTCCCTCACTCCCCATCTCTCACTTTCCTTTACCCCCTTTTTCTCATCCTTATACCCCTTCTCCCACCATCATTCCAGTTCTCCTATTTTAACTCCCTTTACCCTGCTCTACTTCTCCCTCTGCATCTCTTACTCCCCTTCCCTGTCTCCGTCCCCTGCTCCCCTTTTCTCACTCCCCCTCCCTCACTCTCCTTTCCTTACTGCTATTCCCTTACTCTTCCACTCCCTTTACCTGTATCCCCTACCCTCAGTCCTCTTGTTTCAGTCACTCTTTCACTCCCCTTTCCTCACTCACCATACTCCCCTTTCCTCACTTATTCTCTCAGTCCCTTCCTCCCCTTCACTCAGTCATTTCAGTCATTCATTTATACAATACACATTATTCGAAAACAGTATGACACAGTATAGAAGAAATACAGCTCTTCTTGGAGAAGTGAAGTTAGTTCTGAAAATAACTGTTTTTTTGTCTTTTTGTTTTACATTTTTTTCTTTTATGAACAGTTTTATATCTTTTTTGTAAGGAAAAAATAAACAGGAAACGAAAAACTGCTCAACAGGAAAAAACAAAATAAAATAAAAAAAATTATCTGCTGGAGCATTGGTGCTGCCTAATCTTCATTTCGATTAAGTTCATACTCTGCTCTCCATGGCAGAGGATCTCGTAGCAGAAGTTGCATTTTATATGTACATTAGCCAAAAGTGGCCGGAGATCTAAACTTGATGTGGATGGAGATGCTGCTGATGATGAGGTGCTGGGAACAGCAGCTGGAAGTTCGGCAGCAAGGGCTCTTGTAGAAGCACGTGCAAAGTTGTGAGGATGCACATTCTTCACATGCCGCATCATGGGGTGAATGCTGAAGGAATATTTTTTCTTTGGGTCTCCCCTCGATAGCACACTTCCACAGATAGTGCAGGTTACCTTCGGTGCATTCACTTTCTTCTGCCCCTCTGGATAGGTGAAGAATTTCCAGATGAAGGACTCCTTCATCTTCTTAGTACATGGCTATTCTTCCACCAAGTCCACATCTGAGTCAGAAGAATCCTGTGGCTGCTGTTCTGCCATTTTGATAAGAAGAAAAGCTGGAACAAATCAGCAAAGATCCTTCTCTCAGGACACTGAAAGAGATAGTGAGGGAAGTGGGTGGGTTTTTTGAAGATTTTGGAAAAGAAACTACTATAAACCAATAAAAAGTGCTGTTTTCAAGTCACATGACTTTACGTGCGCACACGGGAGCGTGCACGTTGCGCGACCGTCCCATATGAATGACGTTTTACCCAATTTTCTTAAAAGCTTTTAAAAACGTGAAAAGGAGGCAGGGAAGAGACTCCCTGACCCCCTAGGCCTTCTCAAGGGGTCCCTGAAGGACCCTGAAGGGCAAAAAAACCATTTAAAAAAGAAAAATAATCGCGAGGTGCGCGCACGTTGCACGCACCCTTGAGGCTGAAGTGAGTCAAAAATAAAAGTGGATAACGTGAAAAGGGGGCAGGGTAGAGACTCCCTTACCCTCTAGGCCTTTTCAGGGGGTCCCTGAAGGACCCTGAAGGGCAAAAAAAACTTTTTTGTTAAAAAAAGAACCGCGAGGTGCGCGCACGTTGTAAAAAACACACAAAAAAAGTGAAATAACAAATTTGAGTGTTTATATGTTGATTGAAGATGTAGACTATACTGTTCAACTTTATCCAAATCATACAAATTAGCTGTGCCATTGCATATTACTGGATACAGTCAATCTATTATAAAGGCAGTTTGTGGAAAAATAAATATATAAAAAATATAAAATTGATACAGAAATTAGCATTTTAAAAACTTTGGAAATTCACTGAAAAAACAATAGGTTTCACACATGTCATAGTTAGAAATTAGCATTGAAAAAACCTTGTAAATTCACTGAAAAAACCATAGGTTTGACACATGGTATAGTTAGGAATTAGCATTAAAAAACCTTAGAAATTCACTGAAAAAACTATAGGTTTGACACACGTTATAGTTAGGAATAAGCATTTAAAAAACCTTTGAAATTCACTGAAAAAACTATAGGTTTGACACACGTTATAGTTAGGAATTAGCATTTAAAAAACCTTGCGAATTCACTGAAAAAACCATAGGTTTCACACACGTTATAGTTAGGAATTAGCATTTAAAAAACCTTGCAAATTCACTGAAAAGAACATAGGTTTAACTCATGTTATAGTTAGCTGGACATTTCATCATACAAAACCTTTGAAATTCCCCCGTTATAGTTAGTTCAGCTAACTATAACTCGTGCGCTCGCAATGCACTGCTGATGACGTCACATTTTACATCACTCATGACATGGTCAGCGACATCACTCATGACATCACTGATGTCATCTCAAATGACATCACTGATGACATCACTATATATTATATTAATTTTAGATGGTATATGCCGGGACATCACCGAAGGATACATTGTGATGGATATACATAACACCATATACATCTGTTTGTATTTTTTGAGCAACTCCCAAACATAACCATAATAACATTGAGAAGTTCTTTTCAAATCCCACCAAATTGTAATCAAACACTGAATATTTGGCTGGAAGTGATCACATGAAACTTTCCGTTGTATGGAGACCAGTCGCATCAAGGGGACATAGTCTTTCAAGGATGTATGACGTTACAACGCAGGCTATTACAATGCCTGCCTTTACAACGCGGTTTTTACATCGCATACCTTTACAACGCATAGCGCTTAGAGGTGCTGGATAGTGAAAAGTTTAATTTTCTATTCCAACTCCAGTCCCCGTGGACACTAGGGAAGGTGTTGGATAGAAAATTAAACGTATTCCCTATCCTAGAGCGCCCCCCAGCGCAATGCCTTGTAATGATTTGCGTTGTAATGACCGCGTTGTAATGGTAGTGCGTTGTAAAAGTTTCATTGTAAAGGTTGTTCACCGTCTTTCAAGGGTCTGACTCGATGAGTTGGGGTAATTCTATGCCCCTGTAGTCCGCCCACCGCAGCCATATTTTCTTATGCTTTTGGGGACCTCCCCGAGCCTGAAACACAGCAATCTCGACATTCATACATTCTTCAATGGTATTTTTCCATCTGCCGATCTTTGGCGGTGATACAATTTTTCCCTGCTAAGCAATATCTCTTTTAGCAATGGTGACGGCTCAGAACAGTAAGTGCTGTGTGTATTGGTTCCCTCAATGCTATCGGTGCTATGTAGTAACAATAACTTCGGCTCGAAAGACGAATCCCACGCCAGCACCTCGCTCAGGCAAGCCACTACCTTCCGCCAAAATGGTTGCAATGTATTTTTGTTACTATATTTAAAATGCTCAATATACCAGAAGTGAAATTTTATATCAGAAAACTTAATTTGGAATAGAGCATTAGACGCTATGGGCTTCATTGCGATGAAAGTCAGACTGGCTTCTGCGGACCTGTCGGAGGCCGTTGGACCTCTACACTGTCATCAGAAGCAGTTGGTCTGACCGCCGGATTACAATGCTTGTGTTAGGCACAGAAATCCAACTGCCGTGGTCCTTCCGACTCAGCCAGAAAATTTCGACCACAGTGGTGTTGGAAACGACCAATAGTGGCAGTAGGAGAGTGGACCGCCTTATGAACTGCCTGCCCAATTGTGATGCGTCTTTCCAACGAGCCGACTGTGGCGGTCCAGCCACCTCATCTGAGCTGGAGGAAAAGGAGGGATATAAGGCTGGCACTAACCTCTACACAGTTTCCCATGTCCTGTGCTGACACGGAGCCTATCTTACATGTCCTGAAACTGCTGTATCTGCTCGATGACGCTGAAATTCAACACCGTCATGGACGCAACCGGTAAGTCTCACACCTACCCATGTACATGAAATCCTCAGCAAATCAATGCACCTCCATGGAAAAGAAGGGGCATAGCTTGCTCGGTAGGAGTGGGGGAGGTGGGCCACATGTTTCCAAGTCATTATGATGGGACATCACTCCAATGCATATTTCATGTGAAGGAGGACATGAGGGTAACAAAGGGACAGTGGAAAGGGCAAGGGCAAGTATTGAGAGTTGTGTGGCAGAACTTGAAGTAGACTGTGGTCTGCCTGTGGCTAGCTCCAGCAGGTCGAAAAAGCAGACACAGAGACAGGTTCCATCAGACTCTCAATATTTGCTCTCACCTTCAGTGTGCACATTAAAATCAACTCTGCAGGAGTACCACCTTCCGCTGCTGCAAACGTAACTGCAAAGAGACTCATAATATTGTATTTCCAGTGTTGTCAGGACAGAACTGAAACATTATCATCATTTTCTGCAATTAAGTCACTGTTGTTGCTCCAATAACTAATGTAGCTAACAACCATTGGCAAATCCATTAGTCCAGGCTTCATGTAGGTGCAATATACTTGCTCAATCAGATAACTTTGACAGACGTCGGAATGTATTGCTTGTGAAGGATAATTTGCCAATCACAGATACACAGTTTACATGCTTCAAAACCATTCCCTCAAGCACGCCCTTGTGAGAGACCCCCGTACAGTAATCCCACTCAAAGTTCTCATGTGGAAAACATGAAAAACACAATGAAACACAAAGTTCACCACAATGTACAAGTCCATCACAACAGAGAAGGCAGAAGGCATGTGTATATGTCAGTGCGGGCAAGTCAAACGTCCCTGGTCAAAATTCTACATATACTGCACATCACCTGACTGAAAGCACTCCTAGCCATACATCAATCATGTGTTGTGGCACTACATGCAACCAACCCCTCTGGAGTCACAACACCATAGATAAGGCTAGGGGCATTTTATCCCTGGTTCAAACATACTTTGTGGGTACTTGTATGCAACATCTCAGAATGTATGTTCACATCACATCTGAATGAGTCCCTCTATGTCCAGGTCAGTGACAATGTACAGACACACTCTCACAAACTCTACATGTGTGGACGTCTCAGAATCTGATGTGCTGATGTGTGCAATACACAGTATCACTAAGCAGTACTTCCTCATAAACAACATAGCTAGCATCTTCTGTAACACCCACAGCTTACTCATAAGCGTGGTCCTGTTGTGACATTGAACAAACATCAGTATGGATGCCGAAGGAAAATAAAACACAGCTTCACTGCTAAAACACTGTATGGGCCTGCACTAAGCATGGGCGAATTTGCGGATTTGCGAATTCGCGATCCGTAAAATTCGCGAATTTGTGCGAATTTGCGGATTTTTGTTTTTTTGCGTGTTCGCGGGGTTTTTTGCGTGTTCACTGGGTTTTTTGCGTGTTCGCAGGGATTTTTGCGTCTTCGCGAGCCGCTTGCATAGCGAAGTTACCCATGCAGTCGTTTATGGGAGAGGGAGAGAGAGATAGATAGATAGATAGATAGATAGATAGATAGATAGATAGATAGATAGATAGATAGAGAGAAAGAGAGGGAAAGAGAGAGGGAGAGAGAGAACGAGAGAACGAGAGAAAGAAAGAGAGGCCGGATCTCTGAAGGGCCAGATTCCTGAGTTGCCCCTACAGAACATACAGCTTTTTATTTTTAGCAAAATGCATATGAAAATTGTGCTGTAAAGGTCTCTTTTAGTTTAACCCCTCCTGACAACTCAAAATGGGTGTATTTGCCATCCTCTCCCTTCTTCCTGTTTTTTATTCTGTAAGTGCTTCCTGATGAGGTTTAATTCCTTGGACAGGTGCCTCGTTGCCTACTTGTAACTATTCTCTGACCCTGCTTCAAGGGTCAGAGCAGGGTCAGAGAATAGTTGCAAGAAGGCAACGAGGCGCCAGGAAGCAATTAGCAGCGGGTGTCCAAGTTGAAGTTAATTTGTTTGTAACCCTTTTGTAAAAGGTTACAAAGAAATTAGGTTCAACTTTTGCGCCTGCTGCTGTAACCCTTGCTTGGCTGAAAATTCGTCCCCGCTGATTCACGGATTTTACCGCAAGATTCGCGGATCGCGAAATCGCGGAAAATCCGCAAATTCGCCCGCGAAACGGATTTTACGCCCACCCTTAGCCTGCACACATCAGCCACATGGAAAAGGAAAGTCGGGTAAATGGGATTCCCACAAACAATGTTTACATACATTTTATGAACACAATGTAAAGCCTCCCTGCAGATCTGGGTCTCCCAAAGCAGGTGGCTCCTATAAGGGAACGTGCCATGGCTGCAGTCCATATTGCAGCTTCTTTATTGTCTCCATGTGCTCAGGGCCTGTGGCATGAGGTATATCAGGGACAACCAATATTGCCACAAAGTGGCATGCACATGTGGCTGATGTGTAAGTGCAAGTCCTGAAAGAAAACACTGCAGCAACAGCTATTGTTACACATTTATTAAAAGCATGTGGAAAGAACACACATGAAAAAGGGTATATGTGCATCCAAAGTACCGAACAGGAATGACAATACAACCCCCACTTGTGGAAAACAAATACCTACTTTGCACACATTAAACACATATCCACCCTACATCTCAGGTACCACAGAAAGCCAAAAGATGTGGGCATTGGCCAACACAAGCTCCAATGCTTACCATAGCAGATCCCACCCAATGAAATGTCAGCCCCAATTGGAATTCATCCCACATATACATCCATTCAATATTTCTCCTCATCCTCTGTAACACCATTACTTGTCCCAACATCTGATCATACCATTGTAAATTGATCAGATATCATGGTTAATCAAACTCAACTGTAGTCATACATCAGAAATTAGCCAAAAACTACAAGTATCATAAAAAGCAATGGTTTCTAAACAAAGCAAGTAGTTCATTATGGAATGTAACTTGTGATCCAAACACAAAGGCCAGTGGCCAGTCCATAATCCAGGATGAGGTATTGTACACTGTTGTGTCTCCTAACTTGCCAACCAGACCACTGCCAGTAAAAACTCCCCAGTAATGGGCCATCTAGCGGGCAGTCCAGGCACCTGAATGATATTATTTGGGTGGGCTGGGGTTGGAATCAGGAGGGCTTGGGGGGGCTGGTTTTGACAATACAGGGTATTCAGTAAGCATGAAGGGCAGTGATAGGTATAGGGAGCATGAGAGCATTTTTAAAGGATTTTGGCTTTGGAAGTTCTGCAGTGGAGTGGAATAGAGGTATTTTGGTTTTGTGTAGGGGGTGGGTGGGTTTCAGGACAAGTGGTCTTCCTTTCATTTTGGCCTTTTGTGGTGGGAGGGGTTTTGTGGAGGGGGCAGGTTCTTTTGGGAATGGCTGGAAAGGGGAAGGGTAGGTCCAGGGTTTAAAAAGAAGACCTTTTGGGTTGGGAAGGGGACAGCAGTGGCAGGGAAGAGGTCAAGTGCAAACAGGGTAAGTTCCTTGGAAGACTAGGGGTAAGGTATGGCAAGGAGATGGGTGTTGGAGGTAAAGGGATGTGAAGTCTGAGGTGTTGATGTGGTGTATGGGTGTGTGATGTCAATAGTACCCCGATTCCAGTATCATACTGATACCATGTACTGGGGGGCTTCTTAGAGGAATCCACAATACCTACCTGCCCTCCATGAATATAACAGTTTTGCTCAGTTCAGGAGTCCTCACTCCTGCTCTGGTATAAAACTACACGAAGGACAGGAGAGTGACCAACCCCCTGTCCAGCTCTTTCCTAGGGAGGGCCCAAAAGTTCTGCAGGTGGCCACTGAATTCTGCAATGTTGAATCTTGGCCTCTGGGAGCATCTGACTAGCTAGGACATCTGTGTAGTGTCCCTGAGCAACTCTAATAGGTAGTTCACCAGAGAAGAGGTCTATCTTCTTTTTAGGGTTACTTAAGGGCTCCTCTGGCGGTGGGTCCTTTGACTTGTTCCAACAACAACTTCTAGAGCCAACTGTCTGTCTCTGAAGATTGTTTAAAGAATCTTTTGCTGGTGAACACTGGAACTCTGCTGTTCTTTAAGCCAAGACCCACAACAAGACTGCTATCAGTAGGTAGAATCATGCTCCATCTTCATCCCTGTGCTTCTCCAAAGATCTGCAACTCCATGGCCATGCATCCTCCAAGTCCCCAAGCACTCAGCCTGCATCCTAGCCTGAAGAAATCTCCCTTGAAATGCAGAAGTCACTTCCCTGCATCTGCAGGCACTTTGTCTTTGATGACCAGTTTGCTGATCCTGGTGTCCTACTGACATCACCTGGCTCTGCAACACAGGTGGTAGTGTGTTGGTTATTTAGAGGCCTGGCCAGCCATCCTTGCAAGTTGAGAGACTGTAATCTCTCACCAACCAACATAGACTGCCTCCCTGTGCAACACATCTGTTTAGCGTTACCAAGGCTTTGTGGCTCCTTTCACTGAAGATCTTAAGCTCCAAGTAGCCCCTGCCTCCAGTACTGCACAGCTCCATGCACATCATCCTGGCTGCATCCTCTGTCTCGTGGGCCTTCGTCTCCTGTGTGCTGCTGGGCCTTCCTTGGGACCTCCTGTGCCTGCTGCCAAAGGGTCCTTAAGGGGGATCCATTGATTCCTGCTGGCTCGCCTACATGCTTAGGGCTGGCTCTCACTGAACCTTGCTGGTTTAGTCCTACAGACCTTGCTGGGCTGCAACCAAGCATCGTCTCCAGTGAACTGTTCTTTACATTTGCCAAGGCTTGTTGGTGGTTCTACTGGCCAGTGACCAGTCCGATATTTTATAGACCAGAGGGGTTTATCATTAATACTCTGAGGTATCATGACCCTCTTGGGGCCTTCATTGGGGTTTCGATGTCATCTAGTATGGATGAGTTCATGATTTCACAATGTATTTTTCACTATCCATGCTGGGGGAGGTCAGGAAGAAGAAATCCCCAATGGTTCTCGCTGATGCGTTTCAAACCACTGGTAACTAGGGGTTATCATCAGGGCTAGGGCAAGTCGTGTTCTTATGTATCAGTAAAATAATATTATGAAAATGTAATAGCTGTCACCTGTGCCCTCTCTTATAGTTACAATGCTTTCTTTAATCAAAATGCTCCGGTATATACCTTGTATCATCTGGGGTAGGCAAGTTCCATGTTTCAAGGAATTATTCCCAGAGAAGTGTTTGATCCCTTTTGTATTCAGTCAATGCTAACCAGTCTGGGAAAGGAAGCATAGTTCATATTTAGTATTTATATCTATTCGTCATTACATTTCTTGGATTTCTTAGAGTACAGAGGATTTCAGAAGTCTTAATTTTCTATGCTCAGGGGCTGGCTAGGTAATCATTGAAAGAATATTGTTTTTCAATTGTGGTCCGATATAGCCGAACGGAAACACAGGGACAGTTCAAACAAGTACCTAACTGGGTTTGAAGCCACATTGTGGGAAGGTGCTTAGTTGACTTTTGACCTTGCAAATCGATGCAGGCCCCTGTATGGAGTATCAGCTTGAAACATTTTAAGTGGACTCAGGACGATATTTATTGTCGATTGCATCAAAAGGTTAAATGGAATGAAACACAAGATTTATTTAGTTTACTGCTAAATTTGATGTAATTCGGTTCAGCTGATTTTTTCTTTATCCTTGTCTAATTTTCCCTGTGGAAAATGCATGGGGAAAAAGTGTTTTTGGACCCCCTCAGATCCTCTTTTTCTCAGCCCTAGCTCGACGAATCAATACGGAACTTTCTAGGAAGGGGCAGAGGTTGGATAAAAAAAAATTTCAAAAGTTTTGTGAAAATTTGTCAAACACTGAGAAAATAAAACACTTGATATGGAAAGTGTGACCTAACTATCACTACACAGTGATGACAGTGAGTTGGGGAATGCAAAAGGATAGATCTGCAAGATAACAGAATCACCGTGTGGACTAGGTGCAGGGTTTCAGTTACTCTTGGTCTAGATTGTGAGCTCTACATAGGTACTTGCAGTTACAGATAAATCATGGTTGACTCTAGAATTGGACAAACCTTGATAGTCAAGACACTAATTGAACAATTAGGACCCCAATTTTTCCACGTTGTCCTTTCACTAAGATGAGATTTTCATGTGGCGTCTTATAACCCATTTTAACTTTTTCTTTATCATTTTTAAACACATACAATCCTAAAAGTCACAGCCCACATCCTGGGTTAAAGCAATCTATGCCACATTAAATAACAATAACTTGGGGGGGGTAAACTGTTTAGAGATAAAATATATGGCACTCAAACCACATCATAATACCTTGCAAAAGCATGCTGACAAAGATAGCAATAGGCAGTGGCACTTAGGACAATTGGAAGATCTGGTGGTTCAATTTTAGCCAAGGTACTAGCTGTAGTGTATGCATGTCTTAAGATAAGCTTATGTCTGTGATTTGGAGATACAAGCTTAGTGTACTGACAACAGTAATACCAGATTTTATCATTGAGTGGACGCTGTAACTCACACTCTCATGTCTCCCTAAGCTTCCCATCCCATGCTAGTAGCAATGCTACACTGGTATGATAAAGTTTGGAATCCAATCACCCTTCATTAGTGTCAGTTATCACTGGAGTCAGTGGGATAAACTCATCTGGAGTCAGAGGATAAGATGAGACATGTGCACGTAGCACACTGTGAATTATTTATTATTTTATTTACAATATTTGTAAAGCGCAGCTGTCACCTTACAGGCATCCTGGCGCTGAGATATCGCCAGATGGGGGGAAAGCACAGGGGAGGAAAAGCAGTATAGTGACCATCAAGTTAACACTTTGGGAACAGCCAAGTTTTGACACGATTCCTAAAAGGAAGGAGTTCTTTCGTTTGATGGATATCTAGGGGCATATTGTTCCAGAGTTTGGCGGCCGCAACTCCGAAAGATCTGCCTCCAGACCTAACTTTTTAAAATCTAGGCACTTTTACAAGACATGCCATTGCAGAACGAAGGGCTCTGGTTGGGGTGTACCAGTCGAACATGGCTTGCAGAGAGCTGGGCCCAACTTCATGCAGGGCTTTGAAGACGAAACAGAGGGATTTGAAGGCCACTCGTTGTTTCAACGGGAGCCAAAGGAGTTCGGTCATCGCTGCTGTGGCCGAGGATCTCCTAGGCCAACCAAGGGCAAGTTTAGCACCAGCAGATTGTACTCTTTGAAGTCTGTCTAGCAGCAGGCCTGGAGACTCGAGTAGCAGCGCATTACAATAGTCAAGGCGACTTAGAATAGTACACCAGACTATTAAAGCCCGGCCAGATCTTACGTAAGGATCGAATGAGGGCCGAACAGGTGGACACTGTTTTCGCAACCTGGGCTTCCATGCTCAGTTTGTTGTCCATCATAACACCCAGATTGCGAACAGTGGTAACCGGCTGAGGTTTTGCCGAGGATTCAGGGGGCCAAAAGTCCATCGGGAAAGGGCGAGGGATCCGACTTCCAGCCCAGAACAAAATCTCAGTTTTGGAGGCATTAAACTGTAGTGAGTTGTTATGTAGCCAGCTAGCCGTGTCTCGCAAACAATCATGAAAGGATTCCAAAGGAATCGATTCCTCACCCTCCCAGGAGAGGATGAGTTGAGTGTAGTCTGCATAATTGATGGCCTTTAGCCTGTGAGATTTTATCAACGTGATCAATGGTTTTAGATACACGTTAAATAAAATCGGGCTGATGGACGAGCCTTGAGGCACCCCGTGAGGAGAAGGCAGATTGAAACGCAGGAAGGGATACAGCCTGCTTCCTATCCTGCAGGAAGGAACGAAACCAGTGCAAGGCAGTGCCACCCACCCCGGCCTCCCTCAGTCTCTCCAGTAGAATCACATGATTTACTGTATCAAATGCGGCAGACAGGTCCAGCAGAATCAGAGCTACTGCCTGACCCCTGTCTGCACGCATTCGAAGGTCCTCCATAGCAGTGAGAAGGGCTGTTTCGGTACCGTGGGCTGGGCGGAAGCCGAATTGTATATCGTCCAGAAATTGATGCTGCTCCAGATGTTTGGAGAGACATGAGCTCATCCAACGTTCCGCAATTTTTGCAGGGAACGGTAGCAAGGAGATGGGTCTGTAGTTCTGTAGGCACTCTGGATTTAACTAAGGTTTTTTTAACAGTGGAGAAACAAGAGCATGTTTCCAAGAAACAGGAACTGTGCCACTAAGCAGAGATTGATTACAGATCCTGCATAGAGTAGGAAAGAGTTCCTCACCGGAGGTTTTCCAGATTTTGTGGGGGATAGGGTCCAGAGGCAATCCGGATGAGATACCGCAAGCCATTCTGTCGAAGTCCGCCTCAGTAATGGGGGGAATCTCCAGCAGACAGTCCGCAGGCTGTCATCCAGGGTTCCCCGTACCGATGTCGGTATTACCTTCCCCAGAACAAGGGGGGCAGAACAGAATAGGGGTGGTACTCAAGTTGCGAATAATGGCTTCTATTTTTTCATTAAAAAACAGAGCTACATTGAACTCAGCGCAGAACAAAGTGGTCCAAGGGGGTGGGATCAGCAAACCAGATTTCGTCGACATATGAAAACATATGCACATCCTGAAAAAGATCATGGCTGGGCAGTGTGCACTTGACTAGCATTTCTTGCATAGAGGGTAGCCATTGATTACCTGCAAGAGGCAAGGAAGGGGAGTACAGTAGGTCCCCACCAAGTAACTGGAGAGGTTTGTACCAAGCCCAACTAGTGGGAGAGAGTGTCTGAATATCTGTATGTTCAAGCAGAATTCCCCACAGTAGAATGGCATATAGTGGCACCGCCCCAGCTTAGTCACGCTCAGGTTTGTCATTCTGTAGATACGCATCCTGATATTGCGCCACCAGAAAATAGAGATGAAAATTAGGCAATAACGTTTCACAATGTTTCCCATCCAACTCGGGTTCTGCGAGCTGCCCAGATCAAATGCAAGAGAAGGGTTTTCAACATGGCAAGAAAAGCATTGGAGGCGTATATTGAAGAAAAGGTGCAAAAAGTGGCAAGGAACTACCATTTTAATGATGGCCCTCTGGTCGGCCATAGAAAGTGGCAGCCTGATCCCATCCTACATTGTCAGCTGTTAGTTTATCTATTGCAGGGCTATAGTTCAATCAGATTACTTGCTGCTTCTCTCAAAAAATGTGGACACCCAAATATTTGAGAGAGTCAGTGCACCACCTAAGTGATATTTCACATGCCTGCGGAGAGATGATGTCCATAAATGGGAATAGCTCGGAATTGTCCCAATTCATGCTTATGCCAAAAAATTGACTGAACCGTATAATCTTGTGGACTATATGTTCCAGGCTGACTGCGGGGCGATGGACAAAAAGTAGAATGTCATTTTTGTAGATTGACAATAGCAGAGGACCAGGCTTTAACTGAAAGCCATGGTTGAGTTACTTATCCTGTAGATGACGTAGGAGAGGGTCCATGGCTATAATAAAGAGTAGTGGGGACAGAGGGCAACCTTGCCTTGTCTCTCCGGTGATATCAAATGGAGCAGTGAGAGAGCCTTTAGCATGTATACGGGCTACTGGCCTGGAGAACAGAAGCATAACTATGGAGGTGAACCGTCGTGGCAGTCCCAGTTTTTGGAACTTTGCACTCAGAGAAGGCCACTTCAACTCATCAAAGGCCTTCTTCTATTCGAGTAAGGCCACTGCCGCAGGAACATGTGGGAGATTATATGCAGCATCAAGAACAATGTGTGAAAATTAAATGAGGTGGAGCCAAGTGGGACAAACCCCGATTTCAAGGGTGAAATTATCTTATCCAATAGGAATGCTAGTTAAGTTGTGAGGATTTTAGCCAGTATTTTATTATCAAAACTGAGTAGTTGCAAGGGCCGGGAGGATGTACAACACAGCAGGGTTTTTGCTAGGCTTTACCAACAGCATAACAGCAGCCTTATTAAGGTTTGGGGGTAGAGTCACAGCGTCCAGGGATTCAGCATACATTGCCAGCAGGTGTGGTGAGAGGAGGTGTTTATAGCCCTTATAAATAATACTCATGAGGCCATCCAGGACCCATCTAGGGAGTCATTCACTGGGACCCTTTCCTCACTGGAAATAGGCTCGCTAAGTAATTGCATCTGGGAATTTGAGAGACAGACCGTGGCAATCTCCGAGAGGTGAATTGCCATATCCTCCCATTCATAAGTGATGCGTGTGGTATTGAGATGCCTATAGTATTGTTGGAGCTCTGTCAAAATTGGCAATATTGTCAGTCATGCTTGACCCATCACTAAGGAGCAGGTCTGGGATGTAACCACTGCCCTGGGTTGGGTGAAGCCTTTGCGCTAGGGTGCGGACCTTTTGATAACTCTCTTCATAGCATCTGGAGCGGACCGGGTGATAACCCTCTTCATTGCATTTAGGCCTATCATGTTTCCACAAATGTGCCACCTCTCACTCGGCAGCTCACAAAACTCGTCCAGCAAGGACGTGTGGTGCAGCAGTCGTAGTCCGTGGCACTATTGAGCTTAGTTTACTTTTGACCTACGCAAGCAAGTTGCGTATATTCCATAACATCCAGTGCTCTTAGGGATACATATCCCACAAATGTAGGCCTTAAAGGCCTCCCAGAGAATAGCCTGAGTAAAGCAGATCCAGTATTCAGCTCAAAGTAGTCCACATTGGATGTGGGGAGTTCCTCCCCTCCCCTCGTCAAGCTAGGTATTGCACGGATATCTCCAATGGCATTCAACGCTGTCCCTTAAAGGGTATTATTAATACTGTCTAAATCGATGATGGTTGCTACTATACCTAATATTCAATATAGGATGTGCGTGTGGCTTTCATCGAATCTTATATAACTAGTTGCAGGACTATAGTAGAGATTTAAATCGCAGATAATATCATTTCGTATATTACTGAATCCTGTATCTTCTAAATATAATATGGAATTGACTAAAAGACCTAGCTTGGCCAACCTCAAGTGCTCCGCGTCCCTCCGCATCCCTCGATAGATGCGGCTCTATCGAGGGACGCGGAGCACTTTGAAGGACGTTATCGCTAACTTTGGTATTTTCTCCTGTACCCTCAGGAATTTCCACCAAAAGCCTCAAATATCAAGCATACTGACCATGCTGAGGTGTTGCCACCTCTTGAGGCTGGCCAAGCCAGGTGAAAGCCACACACACATCCTATATTGAATTATAGGTATAGTGGCAACCATCATCGATCAGAGACTCCGACGTCTGAGACTTAGACATTGGAATTCTACTATTAGTAACCTGTTCCCCTAGTTTAATTGTCTGTATGATACTGTGCCCGATTTGGACAAGGTCCTGAAGAAGGTGGTTCACGACCTGTGTTAATCCACCGAAACGCGTGTCGAACTCATGTGTCCAAGCCTTATTATCAACAAAAAAAATGTCATCTTGGTGGAAATTATTTACATCTTATGTTTCCCGTTTATTCCAGATGGGCATACGTGTCTTGTATGAATGTGAACGTATGTGAAGAATGAATGAGTTTTAAGAATTGGTGTCAATTTGGGGACCAACCAAATTGTATTGATTTTTGCATGATTGTTCATATGTATACACAATTGTTTACAAAAAAATGTCTTGTATTTATTAATAAAAATGACATCTAATGAATTGGGAATAAAAGGAATTAAGAAACTAATGAAAATAAAAATATGGTCTTTGAAAATACCTACTTTGTTATGTTATAAATATTTGATGTTTGCCATACATGTTTACCGATACTAGATTCAATCTACTATAAAAGAAATATAGGTCTAAGGGGAGTGTTTTCTGGTACATATTGCCCATAGAAGGTACTTCCATGACCAATACTTTTCATGCCTTCACCTGGTGAGGATTTCTTCCTTTGGATGTAGTCACTTTTTTGGACCTTGGAATCTTCAAGTGGGGAAAGGCTGCAGGCTGTAGCCAAAGTAGGATCCACAAAGCCGGATACCATCTTAACAAGGCCAACCTGAATTGGATTTGCTGCTGTTGAAAAGCTCCAAGCTAGATCAACCTGAATCTTTGGCCCAGCGACAACACACATTCATCGTATTGGCTTGGCAGGTTAATCCTGGTTCTCTGGAGGTTTTGGGCCAAGACATTTCCAAGTACGAGGTTTCGGGAAAAGTGAGGAGGAGTACACTTTGATACCAACCAAGGGTCCAGAAACTCGGGGACAGTACTACGAAGTTGAGACGCATTCCACCACAGGCCAGCTGTAGAATCCAGGGCAAGTCCTGTGGGAACTGGTCAGTTGGAGAATAGCAGAAAGGACCTCTCGTAGCTTGTTGTCTACCAGTAGCTTGAACAGGATGTTAGCCTTATGACCTTTGGAGTCCACATCTTGGTCCTGTTTCAACAGAGAGAGCAGGTTCGGTCTTCTAGGCTCTTCAAAGGTCACAGACAGAAGGTCCAGTCCTTTCCTGTTCTTATACATGTCTAGGAAGCTACTATGGTAGCAACATTTATGACTAGCATCCGCCTTTGGGTGGAGCATCTCCTGGCTTTCCCTTCCCAATAGGATAAGAGTTCCCAGGTGCATCCTTACCTATGTTTGCTCTTCTCCTGTGTGCTCTACTGCAAACATTTTCATATTACCTCTCTCTACCTAAAACCAAAACGTCAGAACCCTTCTTTCACTGTGCAGAGTGCCTCTGCCCATCCCAGGGGTGTGGCCAATGAAATGAACTACCTCTGCCCTTTGGTCACTCCAGTTCTGGGGTCAGCGCCTCTCCTCTCCTACTGGGCTGGGTGCCTGGCTGGTTAAAGGGACAAAGGAAAGAGGCAGGCCCAGGTGTTAGCTACATCTGTCTAAGGCAGTGTAGATCTCTTTCAATGTATTTAACTTCCTTTGCACAGACCAGATGAGCAGCCTGCCAGAGTAACAGAATACCCTCACTCACTCAATGCTCTTGTCTCAGCTCTGGGGGCAATTTGACACTTCATCAAAGGAGCTATTCAGCTGCTGGGTGACAATCGGGATCATACAAATGGGTAGCCAGAGGCTTTAGACAGACAAAAGGGTAAATCAATTCAATTCAAAAGAGCTTTATTCGACAGTAAGTCATAAAATCTCGAACACCACATCAATCACAAGACACAATAAATAGTACATAACAATACACAATATAAAAAGATATTAAATCCAATTGATTACTGTCGATTTAGAAACAGGTTAAAATTCATATATGATCCAGTAAAATTAGTTCATAAAATGGGGGCAGCATAGTGGCAACATACATTGTGCTAACTAGCAACGGGAGTGAAAAAGTGCGAGTGCGTATTATTCAGGCCCACCTTAGGAAATTGGCTACAGCAACAGCTATACAGGGAGAACAAATGACGTTTTTTGTCCAAATGATATATGCTAAGGATTCCTAACTATCCCCAGAGCATACCCATACAACCTTTTAAACTAGTGGTCCAGCGATATGAATAAATAGTAGTTAGTCGCTTGGAAACTATTTTATCTTCACCTTCCAGTGGGGTTACTCGAATTATCTCTGGATATTGCCACGAAAAACCAGAGATTGCCTCGGGCGAGGCTGGCAAGATACTAATTGTCAAACCCAATGACTTTTGCCATAACGTCTGTGTGGGGCGGAGAACAAGATATACCGCTTCTCGAAATACACAACGTTTATGAGGGTTTTTTAATATATCTCTTGGTACAAGTGGTCACAAGTGTCCTATCCACTCTTGATAAAATCTACCTAGTTCTGGGGAACAGATAGGACAGCAATTCCTCTTCCCTCACATTGATAAAACTCATACAGGGAGAACAGTCTGACCCTAGAATCCTTAGTGCTTCTATGTGTCTTTGCGTGCCCAGATTTAAGCAAATCAGTCTAAGCCACTTGCGTTGTGGGGCAGCATAAAGGGGACATACAAAAAATAGGTGAGCTATAGTTTCTAGCATGTCTAAACAGTTATGACATTTGTCATCAAATGATGGCACCAATTTATAGGTAAAAGCTTTGACCGTTAAGGTTCCAACCCTAAATTGAAAATAAAACTTACGGTCTAGAGGCCTCTCAATATTATCCCAATATGCTTCACAAAATGGGCATGATTTATGGTCTAGGAAACGGCCAGTTAAGTTGGAGTTCGTGGTGGTTCTATGGGATGCTGTCTAAACCATTTCCCAGTATTTTTCTTTCATTTGTTTTTTGGATGGGAAGATCGAGGTATCCGATTCATCCCATAGAAGACTTAGATCTAACTTTATTAAGAGGGACCTAAGCTCTTTAAGCCATTGAATTTTGTGAAAACGATCGACCAAGATCACGTCCTTCAAGCATAATTTGTTAATTCAGGGGTCGTCCAGATTCGCCTCCAATACAATAATGGCCGTAACCTCACTATATCTATAACATTTTTCCTGCCTAGATCGAGTAAGAGTGGAGCAATAGGGGTGCATTGGGGGACACTAACTAAATTTCTTAAAAATGTATTCTACGCTTCGGCTAGGTGGCTCAAATTGTTAAAACCCCATAGCTCTGATCCATAGAGGGTGGCACTTATCACTTTCATGTTGTATATCTCCAAAGCAGGTGTAATTGGCTTTGTGAGGGAAGATTTGTGTTTGGAGGATAAGACTCCTGCAAGCTGGTGAAATTTTAAAATGGCCATATCCATATGACGATTCCATCCCATGTTAGCCTGAAGTAATATACCTAGGTAGGTAAAGGCCTCAACCTGCTCTAGTGGTGTGTCGTTCAGAAGGATTCTACCTTTATAAGGTTTGTGCTGATTCAAGGACATGAACTTGGTTTTTGTGGTGTTTATCTCAAGTCCACGCTGCTGACAAAACTCCCCAAAGGCGTTGACAGCCTTCTGCAGCCCGCTCAGAGTCCGCAAGACAATCAGAGTATCGCCCGCGAACATGAGGACCGGTACGCAAACCCCAGCCAGTACGGGGGCATCGGTGGGTGAACTACGAAGATGGTCAACTCTTCCATCTATACTACTATTATAAAGAGAGAACACAAACCTTTTGGCAAGGTAAACTCGGGAACCACAGCGCCAATCCACACACCCGATACATTGTAGAAATTGTCAGGGTGTGCAGATGGACATAGGCTATAAAAAAAAAAAAAAAGTGCATTTAAAAATATAACTTTTAAAAAAAAGTAGTGCCCTGAAAGTAGCGCTGGCCACGACGCTGCTCTGGCCGTGACGTAGCGCTGGTGACGTGCGTGATGACGAGGAGGAGAGACATGGAGTTGCGGTGAAGTGAGCATGGAGCTGCGGGTGCGTCATGGCGAAGAGGAGCGGCGGTGAAGTGAAGATCGCGGGAAGGCAGCTCAGGTAAAGTAAATGCTCATTGAAATCAGGGCGGGAGGGAGTCGGGCCGGGAGGGGGGCGGGAGCGGGTGTGCACAGAGGGACAGGTGGGAGGAGTGGGGGTGGGAGGGAGTCGGGGCGGGAGCGGGTGTACTGCCCCCTGCCCCTTTCTGCCCCAGGCAACGCTGGGGTGGGCTGCTTGTTTATGTATAAGGAAAACAGGGTGGGGGCCAAGACACATCCCTGCCGGACACTGAGTTTGACAGGGAATGAATCGGTGACCTCACCCTGTGCCCCCCACCTAATTCTGGCGTAATTGTTTTCATGCAAGCGGACGAGGAGGGTCAATGGCTCAGGGGACATCCCCAATTCAGCAAAAACCCTTAAAAGTTTACAGCGAGGGACCAAATCGAAAGTCGTTTTCAAGTCTACAAAGACTGCATAAAGTGACCCCTTGGTCAGGGCCACGTTCCTCCAGAAGAGTGTGACAAAATAGAAGACTTGGTCGATAGAACTAATACAACCAGCTTGAAATGGAGATAAGATGTTATGTTCCTCTACCCATAATTGTACTTTGTTTTGTACTAGGCGACCAACAAGTTTTTGTGCTGAGTCTATAAGACTAATGGGCCTATAGATGTTTGGGAGCAATTTGTCGCCCTTTTTAAAAACCGGGATTATTTTGGCTCCCTTCCATGAAGCCGGGATGGGAGCACCCCTGGCCACTGAATTTGCTAGCGGGGTAAAATACTGACACCAAGACGGTCTGTCACTTAAAAAGACATCAGCAGGGATTCCATCCATGCCTGGAGCTCTGCCACTTGTCACACAGTCTAATGCTATACTGACATCTTTGATAGTGAAGAGCTGGCTTTGATAAAAGATAGCGGGAGGTAGAGGGCACTCCACCTCTTCCAGATTTCGATCATATTGGGGTTTAAAAAATTCAAGCCACTGTGACTGAGCTACATTGTTTTGAGGAGGTTCTGCTAGTCCTCCCCTGTCCCATTTCATAATGTTCCAGAATTGCTTGGAAACTTTTACCTCACAAGCATGTTCAGGTCCCGCCACCTATCCTCGCCCCACTGCCTTTTGGCCACCCTCTGTGCATGTCTATATGCATCCCTTGCCTCTCTCACTCTAGTGGGATTCTTTGCCCTTAATTCTATACTCAGATATTGACGGGCGGATTTACAAGGCTCGTTGTACCACCTAGCCGTAGCCGTCCTTGTACTTCTATTTTCCCTTATTGGAGCCTTCATAAAAAATGCTTTGAGTCTAAGAAAAAGTTGGGTATGTGCCTCTGACATCATTTGGGGAAAGTCCAGGCTACTAAATTGAAGATTAAGTTGGGCCAATTCTCTCATGACTTCAGCTTTGAGTGCATCCAATTGAGCAGGGTTCTCGATAAATTTATTCCATTTGACATGGCGCATGTTATTTGAGGCAATGATGTCTAGTGTAGTGGTCCCTCCCCTTAAAGGCTCAACACTATCCCCCATTTGAGCTTGGAATAATGAACAAAGGGGGTTGTGGTCACTTTCCAGCCTGGGTTTAATGACCATATCGACCAACCAATGCCATATTCTGATATCCACCAACAGATAATCTATGCGACTGCTGTTCCATCCATTATCAAAAGTGTTCACTCCCTGATGATCGGAGGGGGTTCTCCCATTTGCTGCTCTTGGACCTCTTTCCAAGCACATAGCTTTTAGCTGAATAGCTACAGCTGTCCATCTTTTTATAGCAGGCACTTCGAGTTTTGGGATTCCCCATCTATGATCCTGGTCTGACGAGAGATCTTGATCCTCTTGGCCAAGTGGTTCATAGGTGGTGTCAAAATCTCCCCCCACTATTGGAACAATCTGCTCTGGGAGAGCCTCTAGCTGAGAGTCAAGAGGGGCTATTACCTCTGAAGTATGTCCCCCTGTTAACCCACTGACGTAAACATTAAAAATAGCCACCTTATGGTCATGAGACCATTCAAATCTAACTGTCAGAATATCATTCACTAGGGACCCAATATGCTGCACCTTACATCGCAATGTCTGGCGAACCCAGATCACCAGACCACCTATAGGCCGACCTTTTGGTTTTTTGATGGCAGGGCTGTAAAAATTGAAAAATCCCACTAGAAAGACTGGGGCTACTGTCCAAGACTCCTGAAAAAGGTTAATATCAAACTGGTCTATAAAGCTACACCATTCCGGGGACATTATCTTATTATCAATTCCTGCAAGATTCCATGAGATGAGGGACGAACCTTCCTTCCTCAGCAGGGATGTACTCATGTTAAGGGGACTCTCTGTTCCTCCTAGGATATCACCCACCCTCTCTAGGGAATGTTCAACAAAGGTAAGCTTTGAAGGATGTAGGTTTGGCGAGATTCTATGCATTATACCGGGTCCACACTCTCTGAGGGAAGACAAACACACCAATGGGGGGTTAGTTTCATGAGAAGTCCCCATATTGGCAGGCCATCCAACTAAAAGACATGCAGGTGACATAGAATCTTGGTGGACACCTGCATTAACTTGCACCCAGTGACTGTTCACTTGGCCATTCGAGGGCGTATTACTCAAAAAAATATTAGAGACACCATGTAGTCAGTCGCATTCCTCCATATCAGTCAGGGCCCCATATCGATTCATCAGGCTAATTCCATCCAACAGGGATGGGAATCCCTTTCTAAGTGGCGGGTATGTGTACGTATGCTTTGGCCTAGACCTGCTGGTAATCCTTTCACACCAAGATCTATCATAGAAAAATTCTAGGGTTAGTGGTATTATTACAGAACCCCTTTTTTTGTGGAGGGAGTAGGTTTCCCAACACATTAGTCAACACTTGGGAGCTTGCAAAATTCACAGTTATGCAATCACCCTCAAATCTTTCTTACGGTTACCCAGCCATGTCACCCTTCTAGCCATTATAAATTCCCTGGCTAGATGCTGTCTACCCCTTTCGGATATCTTCCTATTGTTAGACAGCCAATGCAGTGCTTTGTCAATTAGAGTGGCTGCAGATTCTTCTTGGCCAGGACTCAAACAAGGAGCATTAGCCAAGACAAGTGCTAATGGCAGGGCCTCGGTATAAACTGGAATGCCTCTCTCTCTCTGGTAGGAGTTTATGTATACCTATTGGGCCATTCGGGCGAATAGAGGGAGTAGCAGGAGGCACCCCTTTTTCAAGATTTAGAGGCCCGCTAATGAGTATTGGCCCTGTAGTTCTTGGAGTTTGTTCCTTTGTGGCAGATCCCTCAGCAACAAGTGGGAGATCAGCCCTAAGCTGAATTAGGGGCGTAAGGGAAGCCTGACCCTCTGAATGACTGACTGTCCGACAAGCTTCTGGGGAACTAATTCTGATCTTATTAAAGGAGCAATAGGCTGGAATGTCAAACCACTATTCTGTTCCAAGCCAGACATCCTGTCTTCAATAGAGGATAACCTTATCACGATGGGAGCCAGAGTAAGATCTAGTTTCTCTTTAAGAATTTCCCAGAGTGAATCTGTTAGATCCTCCAGTGATGGCTGAATAATTGGGGGTGGTTGTTTAACTGATTTAGATTTTGCTTTTTGTAGCCTAACCTCCCTCTGTTGTTTAGCATTACTAGGTGGTACCAAGATACAAGCCCTAGTACATCGTCTCGTAGTTGGGGCGGGCAAGGGAGAAATGCTAGGTGAAACATCTTTAGTGCAACCTAAGGGAGAAGCAGTTTGGGACTAGTCAATACAACTCGTAGAAATACACGATATTTCAACCGTGTCTATCAAGTCCCGTGGTAGCCCTGTGGGACATCGTGTACCATGGCTATGACAGTGCGACCAGGATCCATGGTGAGCCTCCTTTCAGTTCTTTAAATTTCATTGTTAAGCAAACTGGATACTTTCACCAAATACGAGTCCAGGGTCCCCCCACCCCCTCCATTGGGTTTGTAGCCTTCTGTTCTCTTTTTTCCCATTTTTCCCTGGTGAGTTAATTAAAATGGAACAGTACCTTCCTACCTGCCCCCTCCGGCCCCGGACGGCCACAGACGGGTCCGCCCTTGGCCTGGGCTTCGCATGGAAACTAGTCGTTTATATGATAGCGGAAGGAGGAGGCTAACGAGCCTCAGGTGCTCCCGGCGGTGTGGCGTGCCTAGGGGCTGATGGGACTCGTAGTTCTTCTGTCCCACTTAGATGGCAGCGGGTGCTCGGGACAAGGTGGCGTCCTCCTTCGCTGCAAGCCCACAGCAAGAATCTCCTCCTGACTGGACAGAGCGGCCCCACAGGTATTCACAGCATCAGAGTCCGCGCTTAGACCCCACTAGCCCCATTCCAAAATAGTTACTACAAATTCAACATTGCCAATGTATTGCACTTGTAATAATTATTTCAAAATATCCACAAAATAAATTTGTAGTTGTTTCCTACCCAGAGATACCATTTATTACATTTAATATGGTATCCCAATGCTCTCCTACGGAACGGCCAGCCCTGCTCCAGCGAAAATATCCTTTATATCCTGTTCAGTATAAGAACATGTTTATCATTACATTTTTGCATGTCCTACTTTTAAATACAAAAACACCCTACTTTATAAGTTGTAAGTCCTACTTATGGGTGGCCTAATTTTTTTTTTTTTTTTTTTAATATATTTTTATTGCAGGAATTGGTAAATCGTTACATATTCGACCAGCATTATAGATCAAACAAAATCAGTGAAATGCAACCCTCCGTCCCCCAGCAATATGTACCCTTACACAGCCATTCAGCCCGCAACCCAATGGTCAGGCGGCGAAATCCAATGGGGGCTCAGCAGGAAGGCGAAGCTGGTCCGGATGATCCACTGTCCGTCATCTTCCTTTCTAAACAAGCCTACAAAACCCAAAAGAAAACCCCTCCCTCAAAACACTATGAACCAAATTAATCCCTACCCAACCCCGCCATCAGTGCACGGCAACAACCGCAGTAGGATCTGTGAGAGGACCCATGAGGAAAGTAACAGAGCTGTAAAGTGCAATTGTCTATCGGGACTCGGGGCGAGCTGCATCCTCACTTTCGGAGTCGCTGGGGGCGCAATAATCTCTGAGGGCCTGCACTAATGTCTCCCATTCTAGCGCTGCCTCCTGTGCTTTCTCATTATGCTGTCTCCTGGCTAGCTGGTATCTCAGCGTGCTTTCCCCCGCTGCCCACTTCAAGAGTTCGCTGTGCCACCGGCCCCCCGTCGGACCAGCCCGTGCCTTCCAGTTCCTGGTCACCTCTCGTTTAGCAAGGAGAAGCCCCAAATAGATGAATTTACTGGTAATTTTGTTTTTGGGGGTATGTGGAAACCAGTGTAGGAGTCCCACTGCCGCATCAACCGATAAGGATCTCCCTGTCTCCTCCGCCAGGGTCCTCCCCACTTCCATCCAATAGGAGGACAATCCCGGGCAGGACCACAACATGTGGAGAAGGTCTGCCTCCGGCTCTGGGCATCTGGGGCAGACCGCCGAGCCCGTAGCAAAATACTGTTGGATTTTCGCCGGGGTCAAATATGCCCTATGGAGTACGTAGTAGTGGACCAATTGAAAGCGGGTGTGGCGTGTGCCCTTCCAGGCTCGCCGCATGAGTTGGGACCAGGTCGTCTCTGGGATCTCCTTACCTATGTCCTCCTCCCAACGGGTTCTCAAAGTAGTGAGGGGGGTCAGCCCCTCGTTGATCAATCTATCGTAGAGGCAAGTGACCGCCTTCACCGTACCCGCAGACATCATGACGTATTGGTACACCGGAGATATAGGGGGTTCCTCTTGCCCGCACTTCCAGTGCGCCTGGATCGCTCGGACCAGGGCCGAGTGCAATAGAAAGTCGCCGCGAGGAACCTCGAAGCGATCAATGAGCCCCTGAAAGGGCAAGAGCGCCCCGTCCTCGTAGAGGTCACCTACCAATTGTAAGCCTGCGTCCTCCCAGTTTGCTAACCGTGACCAATCCCCGCCATGGGGCAAGGCCGTCAACATCCCCAAAGGTATTTCGGGTGCATACGGTATACGCAGTTGGCCCCGGGCGTGGGCCCGGTTCCAGCACAGGCGAATGGTCTTCTCCTCCAGCGACAAGTCCTGTAAGGCCAAACGTTGTCGCAGCGCCACGAAGGAGAGAACATGCCTGGCCATCCCCGTACCTCTCCTGTTCTCTGGGCCCCGGAATTCCCTGGCGATCTCTTGGGTGAGGGTCTGGAGCTGCGCCGCTAAGTAGTACTTTTCGAAGTCTGGCACCGCAAGCCCGCCTTCGGCTTTCGGCCTCATCAGGGTCCTGAGGGCCACCCTTCGGCGGCCCGAGCCCCAGAGGAATCCGACTATCATCGACCGTAATAGTCGAAACGTGGCCGGTGGGATCCAGATCGGTAGCGCCCGGAAATAATACAGCAACTGGGGAAGCGCCACCATTTTGAGCAAAGCGATCCGCCCTGCCACCGAGAGCGGTAGTGTAGCCCAAAAGTCCATACTGCCCCGTAGCGCTCGAGTGCTGCGGGCAATGTTCCCATCCAGGAGGTCAGATGGCTCATGATAGACGTACACCCCCAGGTACTTAAAGCAGTCAGGTTCCCATCTAATCTCCCTACTGAGAACAGGGCTAGGGGTGCCTTTGTGAACCGGGAAAAGACAGGTCTTGGCCCAGTTCACCCGAAGGCCCGAGACTTCCCCGAACGTCGTGAGCGCCGTCGCAGCTCCATGCAGGGCAGCAACCGGGTCCTCAAGGAAGAGCAACAGGTCATCGGCATACAGCGAAACGTAGTGTGGGCCCGAAGGTGTCCACAAGCCATTATAATGGGCTCCCGATCGGAGGTGCAGCGCGAGTGGCTCCACCGCCAGCGCAAAGAGAAGCGGGGATAACGAACAACCCTGTCTCGTACCTCTCTCCACCGGGTATTGTGAGGAGATCAGCGGGCCCGCCCGAACCCTGGCCGATGCAGAGGCATATAGGACCGTGGTCCATCTGATGAAACCCTCGCCAAGGCCGAACCTCCGTAACACAGTGCTCAGGTAGTCCCATTCTAGGCTGTCAAAAGCCTTCTCTAAGTCTACCGATAGGACCACCGGGCACGGGGCATCCATGAGCGGTTCTCCCAGCAAGCGGAACAACCTGCGGATGTTCATGGTCGTGTTCCGCCTGGGGATGAATCCAGCCTGGTCTTCATGTACCAGGGAGCTCATGTGACCCAGCAGCCTCGAAGCCAAGATGCTGCTTAGTATTTTATAGTCAACCGTCAGCATTGATAAAGGACGGTAAGATCCCGGATCGGACGAGTCCCTTCCCGGCTTGAGGAGGGGAACCACTAAGGCCTCGCACATCGAGCCTGGGAGCCGACAAAGCCTCTTCGCCTCCCTATACACTATCAATAACCTTGGGGCTAGGAGATCAGCATAAGCTGCATAAAATTCCACAGGAAGGCCGTCCAGGCCCGGGGTCTTATTCCTCGCCATCTTTTTAATGGCGCTGCGGATCTCTCCCAGTTCTATGTCGGATCCCAGGGCTTTCGCTACGTCCGGCTCCACTGTGTGGAGCTCCAGGGGTCGTAGATAATTATCGAGCAGGTCAGGGTCTCTGTCAGAATGACTGCGGTACAAACGTTCGTAGTAGTGCAGGTAGCAGCTCAGAATCTCAGGCTGAGTGTGTACCACGGTCCCGTCCGCCATGCGCATGGACGTTGTCAGTGAGGCCTGGCGCGTAGGGTTGGCCAGCCATGCCAGCAACGCACTTGATCTATCTCCCTCTGCAAGGGACCTAACCGTATAAGCCTTGTAGTCGAAACAGCGTAGCCGTTCGACCTGCGCCGCCACCGCCTCCTTCGCCTCTGCCGTGCGTTCCTGCAATTCAGGTCGCCCGGGACGGCGGAGTTCCAACTCGCGGAGTTTCCGATCAGCCGTATCTAAGTCGGCAAGGATCATTCGCCTCATGCCGACCTTCTTGGAAATACAATATCCCCTCACCACCACCTTAAAAGCGTCCCATTCCAGCACTCTCGAGCTCGCGGTGCCTCCGTTGGACGCGAAGTATTCCGAGATCTTATCTCCTAAGTCCGCTTTGAAAACGCTGTCCTCAAGGGTCTCGGGACGTAACTTCCAAGTGGGCACCGCAGGCACCCCAGGAAACCAACGAAGGTCCAGCAGGAGGGGGTTATGATCTGATATGGTCCTGGTCAAATATTCAGACCGGACCGCCGCTGAAACCAGTTCAGTCGAGCCAAGAAATCCGTCCAGTCTAACGTGTAACTCATGTAGGCCCGAGAAGTAGGAATAGTCTCTAGTGTCGGGGTGTTGCGCCCTCCAAATATCCGTCAGACCCCAGTGCGTCTGCCAGTCCTTACGACCTTTAGCCACACGGCGAACCGGAGAGTCAGGGAGGGGCGGATGCGAGCGGTCAGTTTCCACATCCACTACTGAATTGAAATCCCCACCGAGCAGGAGGGGCCCGGAAAAGAAGTGGGCCAACGAGCCCGATAACCTGGAAAGGAAGGCAATCTGGTCTATATTGGGTGCGTACACACAGCAAACGTTCAGGTCCCTCCCTCCCAGAGTGCCCGAAATGGCCACATAGCGCCCCTCTGGATCTATCACCGTTTTCGTGACCTGGAAGGGAACCCCAGCTCTAATCCAAATTAGCGCCCCCCTGGCATACGCGGAGTACGATGTGCAAAAGACCTGCCCTCTCCTTCTACGCTGTAGCGCCGCCCCTTCCGCCTTGTTCAGATGTGTCCCTTGCAGCAGCGCCATTTGTACCCCTCTACGCACTAAATAAGCGTGGACTTTGTGACGCCTAGACATGGTGTGGAGCCCCCGCACGTTCCAAGTAATGCATTTCACAGTAGCAACATCAGCCATTGTCCCATATTGTTCGTGCAAAGTCTCCCCATCTGGGTCTCAACAAAGAAAAAGCAACAATCAACCCAGCACTGATGGCGGCCATGTCCCCCAACCAAAACTCAACAACCCCAATTCGACCCAAACCCCCGCCCACCTTCCCCAGAACAGGACCCAAATAGCAACATCTAGTTCCCATCCAAACCATACCCTCAAAAAAAACCCTGTCCCCGACTAATCCTGCGGTCGCCACCGTAGGAAGGCCTTAAGGGCCAGGTGCGGGCTGGGCGTTGGCAGTGGGCCCTCGATGCCCTGGCTACCAGGACTAAAGCAAGCCCAAACGGTACTAGAACCCTCAGGGCAAGAGCAAGGCACCCCACCCTCCCTCCCCCGTGAGTCATCATCAATCGTCGGCTCCCGCCACCCCCGTTGCGGGCCCCCACCCAAATGGATGCATCTCACCCCGTTAACCCTGTTCATCCAGAAGGTCCTCAACCGATTTCGGAGTGATCACCGGCGTGTGGACGCTGTCAGTCACCGATTCCTCAGAGTCCGTTGGTACCCCCTCGTCACCAGGGTCCGCTTCCTCTTCAATGGTACCGTCTCGTGAGCCAGACAGCGCAGATAACACCTCCAACACCCCCTTCCGCTCCGTCGATGTCTCCGCAGTTGAGGGTCCGCCTGATCGGCCACGGCGACTCCGAATCCTCTTGGACCGCCGGCGCTGCTCCGGCTCCGCCGCTAGCTGAGATGAGGAGCTAAAGCCATCTTTTCCGGCTCTATAGAGTTCAAGCCAGTTACAGACATCCTCCGGGGTATCAAAGAATTGAGTCTTGTCATCGACAATTATGCGGAGCCGTGCAGGAAATAGGAGCGAGTATTGGATGCCCTCGCTCCGGAGCTCGCGCTTGACCGCCAAGAAGGAAAACCGCCTGCGTTGGGTTTCATAGGTGTAATCCGGGAAGATATTCACCTGGCTGTTCGCCACTTTGAACGGGCCATTATGTCTGGCGGCATTGAGGATGAGGTCTCTGTCCCGAAAGTGCAATAACCGTGCCACCACCGGTCGCGGGGCACGTCCCTGTTGTGGTGGCCTCGCTGGGACTCTATGAGCTCGCTCCAGGGTGTAGAAGGAGGATAGACCCTCCGGGGCCACCGTGTCTCGGAGCCAGGCTTCCAAGTACGCCACCATGTCGCCATCCTCAATCTTCTCCGGCAGGCCCACCACACAAATGTTGTTCCGCCTGTTACCGCCTTCCGCATCTTCCGCTCGCTGCTCCAGGGCAGTAATCCGGGTCAGGGCATCCTTCATAGTCGCGGCCAAGGTCCGCTGCGCCGGCTCCAAGGTTTTCACCGAGCCCTCCACTTCCTTGACCCTATCCGATAGCTTGCCGTGATCCGCTCTAAGGAGGCCCAAGCTTGTCGCCACCTGGGCAATGTCCTGCTGGAGGGCCGAGCGTGTGGTCGCAATCGCCTCCAAGACGCGGTCAAATTGTTGCTGCAGTGGTGCGCCACCAGAACTCTCCGGGTCTCCGCGTTCCTCTTTGTCCGGGGTCTCCGAGTCCGAGGCGGCTGGGGTAGTCCCCTTGGCTCCCCTCGGCTTCCCCATGTCGCCGGAGGCACACAGTGTGTATCCAGGGATAGGCGCCACCGAGTGCGGGCGTCGGCTATGTCTCTCCCGGTTGTCGGTCTTCGGGTCGAGGGCCGGCGATCCCCGTCTCCAGGGCCTGTTAGATCTTCTCAGCCTCGGCCCGTGCCACCACCACGTCGTCTGAGGGCACCGAGGAGGAGGCGGAGACAATCGGCGCCAGGGCGGGCAGGCCAGTTTGGCTGACGAGGACCCGGAGTGAGGGTCACCAACACCACCGGAGACTTTGTGTCGCCAAGGGGCTGTGCCTCCCATGGGAGTGGGTCGGTCGGGGAGATGCAGCCAAGTGCGGTTTAGGGAGTGGGCGCCACGGTCAGGGCCTCCAGGCGTCCGTGTGCCGAGATCCACTATAGCGAGGGCATCCGATCATCTAGGCGCGATCCCCATTGCCAGAGTCCAATCCGATCGGCACCCCGATCCATACATCACAGGAAGACGAAAAGGTGTAGGGTGTGCCGCAGCTAGCGGTGTTCCTCCAGTCTAATGGTTCCGTCCAAGGGGACAATGAAGTCCGGGCGCCATGTTGGGTCGCACTCCGCGGATCCACAAACTTCGATTTTCCGTCGGGTCACCACACATTCGGGCTGCGCCAGGTGCCCCGGCAGGTCCCCGTCGGGCCGATCAACAGTTCGCGGGGGTTACCGTGCCCCACGGCCCCCGATGTACAGGATAATCCCGGGCTCAGTCCCGGAGCCGAGCTCTCAGGCGACCATCGCCATCGGCGCCCAACTTATGGGTGGCCTAATAATAATTATGAGGAAAGTTTAGACCTCTCAAATGGAGTTATTTTCACAGGTTGGATTTGCAATTTAAACTGTGGGTAGACCTGCTGTCCTTTGTATACTTTCACTGTAGTGGATAGCACAATGGATGCTGTAGTCCGCTGGCCCTGGGTACGCTTTTGTATGATATACTCTGAAGTTATAGGTACATTAAAGATGCCAATCAGGGTATGCCAATTTAATCATGTTGAAAGGGGGAGCACAAACACTTTTCCACTAGTTAGCAGGGGTAAAGTGTCCAAAGTTCTACAGCCAGCCAGCAAAAACTGTCAAGGCAAAAGTCTGAGAGTACCCAACACAAAAGATCGTCCTTTCCAACAGCAAGCTAATATTTATGCTATAAAAATGACATGAGTAGATGACTGTCCAGCAACTGTCACTGCTGCTAAAAATCTCAGCGTTGTGACACCCAATTATGTTTGCTGAACGGAGCATGCGTAACTGCCTTGCACTTGTCATGGGTTCCACTTCTCATTTACCAGGTCCAATATATCATGTCTTACTTAAAAGCAACCACAAACTCGCCTACCTCCATCTTCTTTGCCTTTTTGTAAAACACCCTGAAATTCCTTGGTACAAAAATTCACTTCTCAAAAAAAATACAAAAAGAAAAGTGCATAACCCTGTCACATTTGAAAGTCTCGGGTTTGTACTATGGGTGCTGGAGCCATAAGATACTCTGCTCAGCTGGCGCATTTTAGGTGCTTCCTTAAACTGCAGTTTTATTGTGCGATTGTTAGGACCAGCTTAATAATGGTCGGACAGGCGCAATAAATACATTAAATTACACATAATGGGAAAATGCGAGAAAATCCTAGCTATGAAAAAGCCCGCTCAAACTACCACCAGGCTTTGAGTGATATCAATCTAGCAGTTACAGTTATGAATAGAATATTCAACACTCCTAGGGAAGCACAATTAACTACAAAGCAAGCTACAGGAAGGCAATAAAGGAAACGGAATCGGAGACTGCACCGATAAGAACGCAGCACATTCTCTCACAGATGATGAAAACAGCCTAACGTGGAGCGTGCGCCCTTTGAGGCTGACCTGTCCTGTCGAACACCCACACATGCTGAAAGCGTGCACACTCGGAGACGAGAAGAGCGCTACTAATGTGACTGCAGCCCAGAGTAGGGAGACAACAGCTAATTGGTGCAAGATATGTCACCCCAAAACAATCTGAAAGAGACATATCACTGCAGTCCCAAATGCTCAGTGAGGTCGACTAAATTTACGTTTGCAAAGAAACTGAACCAGAACATTGAAGCATCATTGGCGACAATTACATTAGTAATATATCTCTATTAGAGAAGTGTTGTCTTAAATCCGAATTGTCATAGGTTGCGCAGGGTTTACTCAGCCTTTCATCCATCAGTAGTTGAAGAAATGTTCATTGGTGGCTAGGGAATTGCCCTTGGTGATCAAGAGTAACCAACTCTCTTCATGTTGGTATGGGGGATCAAAAACATGGAACAATCATGTAAAAAATGGCAAATTGAAAAAAAAGCCAAAGAGCCCTATATTTTACATGAAGTTCAGGAATGTCACTCATGCCTCGGCTACTTACCGGTAATATTCATTACTCCGAGTTCTAGTCTTCCTCACCACAGTAATCACACATAAGCATCATGCTCCCACAGAAACTCCAAGTAAAAATCAGTCAGCTTACTAGTCTCCCAATCCCTCCAATATGGCCCCCATCGTCCTCCACCAATCACAAAAAAGGACACAACACTATATCCACAACCTGCAAACAAAGCCATAGACATGACACAACCAACAAGTGCTGGTAGGGAAGGGAAACTATATTGTGGCGAGGAAGACTAGGACTCCTAGTAATGAAGATTGCCGGTAAGTAACCAGGGCATTACCTCCTTGTCCGTCTTTCTCGCCACAGTAATCACACATGAGTAGATACCAAAGCAAGATCCGCTTCATGGATAATCAAACATAGTCCGCACATGGAAAGAAGCAAAACAAAAAAATATTTATTGAAAACACACCTGAGACATAAATCAAAATCAAGAATTCACAGATTCCAGAACCGAAGAGGCAAAAGCAATGGAACCACCACCCCCAACCTCGAACCCGTAATGCGACATGAAGGTATGAGGAGAAGACCAAGTGGCCGCCCTGCAAATATCCTCAATGGAAACACCTTTAAATGCAGCTCAGGAAACAGCCACAGAACAAGTAGATCGCCCTTAAATCGGACGCAAGGGAAACTCATACTGGACACCATAAGCCAACAGGATAGTCTCCTTAATCCACCTGCTAAAAGTAGAAAGGGATGGATTCAGGCCCTGTCTCGCCACCCCAAAAGTGACAAACAGATTGTCCACCTTACTAAAAGAAGCAGTGCCGGACAAGTAAATCAACAATCAATCAATCAACCAATCAATCAGGGGGATTATAAGCCTGCTACTCAACCGTGAAGGTCTCAATGCCCTGGGGTGTGGGGGGTAGGAGCTCCATTCAGTTGAAGAGCTAGGTTTTGAGTGTTTTCCTGAAAATGAGGGCGCGTCTGATGTCACTCAGGAGCTCGTTCCAGGTCTTGGCTGTGATGTAGGAGAAAACTCTTCCACCTGTTCTGGCTTTGCGGATGCACAGGGTTTCGGTGAGGGTGGCGGATCAGAGGTTTCGCTTGGGTACGTGGAAGGAGATCCTTTCGTTGAGGTACTGGAGTCTGGTGTTGTGGAACCATTTGTAGGTGTGGGTGAGTATCTTGAAAGTGAATCTCTTCTTTACGGGTAGCCAGGGGAGGGTGTGCATGTGTTGGGTGATGTATTTGTGCTGTGGGATGCAGAGGACAAGTCTGACTGTGATGTTCTGTATGGTCTTGGAGGCCATTTCCATAGTCCAGTCTGCTGGTTATGAGTGTGGGGGTGACGGTCTTCCTAGATTCGGGGGTCCATTTGAAGGTCTTTTGGAGAATGCGTAGAGTGTTGAAGCAGCTGGAGGCGACAGCGTTGACTTGTCTGGTCATGGAGAGGGAGAAGTCGAGTATGATGCTGGGGTTTTGGCATTGTCCGTGGGTGTAGGAAGGTTGCCGGGTAGGAGGGCAACTTTACTAGGTGTTGTGTCAAGCAGAGGGGGACGGTCCGAGGACGAGGACCTCTGTCTTCTCCGAGTTGAGATTGATGATGCTTTTGCTTATCCAGGATGCCACGTCCTTCATTCCATCCTGGAAGTTGAGTCTGGTGGTGACGGGGTCCTTTGTGAGGGAGAGAGATTAGCTGGGTGTCGTCAGCGAAGGATACTATGCTGAGTCCGTGGTGTCTGACAATCGTGGTGAGGGGGACATGTAGATGTTGAAGAGTGTGGGGCTGAGAGTTGATCCTTGGGGGACTCCGCAGTTGGTTTCTGTGGGTCCAGAGAGGAAGGGTAGCAGTCTGATTCTTTGAGTTCTGCCGGTGAGGAAGAAACTGAGCCATTCGAGGGTGGTTCCCCCCTATGCCGGTGTCGTGAAGTCTTGCGGTTAGTGTGTGGTAGGAGACAGTGTCGAGCACCACAGAGAGGTCGAGTTGGATCAGGGCCGCAGTATGGCCTTGGTCGAGGAGGGTGCGGATGTCGTCTGTGGTGGCAAGAAGAGCGGTCTCTGTGCTGTGGTTGCTTCGAAATTCAGTTTGAGAGGGGTCGAGCACAGAGTTTTCTTTGATGAATGTATTTAGCTGGGCATTGACGATCTTCTCGGTGACTTTGGCCATGAAAGGGAGGATAGAGATGGATCGGTAGTTCTTTAGGTCCGTGGGGTCTGCTGACGCTTCTTGAGCAGGGGTCTGACTTCTGGGCATTTCCAGTAGAAGGTGCCAGTCTTGAAGTTGGTGTTGAAGGTGCACCATAGTTTTGGGAGCGATGGCAGTGGTGGCCCTGTGGTAGATGAGAGGCAGGTAGGGGTGGGCAGGGGCCCCTGAGTGGATGCCTTTCATGGTCAATGTGGTGTCCTCGTGGTGACTGGGGTCCAGGAGGACATAGGAGGCTGGCTGGCGTTGCTGGAGGGGGAGGTGGTTTCAGCATCAGGTGTCTAGTCACTGAAGTGGTCGTAAAGGTCCTTGATTTTCAGGTGGAAGTAAGATCCAAGCTTAACAACGGACATCACCCCCTCCCAGGACCTTGAGGTCCTGGGAGGGGGTGATGTCCGTTGTTTCGCTGTCGGGCTTGGTGAAATCCTGGATGACACTGAAGATCTCCTTGGAGTTGCAGGCGATGGCAGTGATCTTGTTTTGGATAAAGGTCCTTTTGGTGGAAATGAGTTGGTGGTATTTTTTCATGTCGTTCTTGTAGGTGGTGTGATCTTCTGGTGTTTTTCTGTTTCTCCAGTTCTTCTCGAGACGTCTCCCTGTGCGTCTGGGTTCTTGGAGGTTGGTAGTGAGCCAGGCGACTTTTCTCGGGCGCTGTCTGTTGGAGTTGCGTAGGGGTGCGGGTTTATCTGCACACCTGGAGATTCATCTGTGAAGTTCTTTGGCTGAGAGGTTGGCGTTGGTCGAGGTGGTGGGGGTGTCGCAGTTGAGGGCGTGATTGAGCTGTTCTTCAGTGATTTTGATCCAGTTCCTTCGTGGAGGGCACGTAGGTGGTTTGGGGGCGGTGGGTTTGTTGACGTTGAAATGTACGCAGTGGTGGTCTGTCCAGTGGGTTGCGTGGTGTGGCTGAAATGGTTGTTGTAACCTCGTGCGAAAATGGGGTCGAGGGTGTGTCCTGCTTTGTGGGTGGGCGTGGTGATGAGTTGTTTCAGGCCGATGTTGGCGAGATTGTCCAAGAGGGTGGTAGAGTTGGGGTAGAGTTGGGGTCACTGGGGTTGTCGAGGTGGAAGTTCAGATCTCCAATGAGTAACTAGTCCATGGAGGCGATGGTGTGGGGTTCAATGAGGTTGGGCGATGGTGGTGGCGAACGAGGTGAGAGGCCTAGGGGGTCTGTAGGCAATGGTGCCATGGAAAGTGGCTCTATGGCTGGTCTGTATCTGAAGGTGAAGGTGTTCCATGGTGGCGAGGGAGTCATTTGTGGTGGAGGTGGAGAGTCGGAGGGCATTCTTGTGTTCAATGGGGAGACCTCTTCCTGGGTGGTTGGGGCGGTCTTTCCTCTGGATCTTGTATCCATCAGGGATGGTGGTGGCGATGTCAGGGGTGGAGGAGGCATTGGTCCAGGTCTCTGTAAAGAAGACGATGTCCGGTGAGAGGGTGTTGAGGAGGTCCCAGATTTCACCGGCATGTCTGTGCAGGGAGCGCACATTGAGGAGGATGCACCTTAGGGTTTTGGGGGTGTTGGCATTCAGTGCCTGGGTGGTGGCCTTGAAGGTGCTAATGGTGTTGAACGTCTGGCGGCAGTGGCGGCAGGAGAACTGTCTGTGGGTGGTGCTCGGTGTGGACAGCTGGCAGTTGTTTCGTCTGGGGTTGAGTGAGAGGAGGGTGGTTGCGTCATAGCAGTGGATGATTGGAGATCCAAGGTTCCTAGCGCAGGTCGCGGTCGGGTCGCAGTCGGGCGCAGATGGGCTTGCCTTTGGAGCACCTTTGGCGCAACCGCTGCACGCGCCTGGTACATGATCGCGGATTAGCCGCCATTAATAGGGAGCGGGGCGATTAGCTGGGAGCAGAAGACTGGCAAGGGGGATGGGCCACAGGGGAAGCAGCATCGGGATGGGAACGGGCTAGGAACAAGAGGGCTCAAAACAGGTTTCACGTTCAAAAGACTCCTCCGCAAAGGAAACAGGGAGTGCCACCTTCACCATCCTATGAAAGAGAAAATCCACCTTAGGCACAAAAGTAGATTGTGCATGTAGACAACCCTGTCCTCCAAAAACCTCGAAAATGGGGGCGACCTGAAGAAACCCCCTAACTTACCAACACATCTGGAAGAGGCAATCGCCACCAGAAAAATCACTTTCAAGGTAAAAAAACTTCAAATCAACAGATTCCAGAGACCCAAAGGGAACCCCCTGCAAACCCTACACACCAACCGAAGATCCCATGGAGGTGAAGATAACACAGGATGAAGCCGCTATAAAGCCAGAGATTTCAAAAGTCGAGCCGCCAGAATTCAATACCCACAAAAAGGGAACTATGGAAAGCCCAAATAGCTGCTCACTGAGCACGTAGGGTAGACGGGGGCAAGCCCAGATCAAAACCTTCTTTTAAAAAATCCAGAACACGAGCCGGATCCAACTCATCAACAGACCAACCATGGCGCATACACCAACCGGAAATTTTTCCCCAATACTTAGCAT
This sequence comes from Lissotriton vulgaris, assembly GCF_964263255.1. Lineage (NCBI taxonomy): Eukaryota > Metazoa > Chordata > Amphibia > Caudata > Salamandridae > Lissotriton > Lissotriton vulgaris. The sequence goes on from NC_141685.1 coordinate 1,648,025,966, forward strand.
AGGATTTTAAAGTAGAATGAGACCCACAGCCTCCTGAAAACAAACACACTGGATCAGAGACTTCCCTCAAGAGCCAAGCCTGAAGCCCCCGGGTCTGGAACACAGGAAGGGGAACCAGAGGAAACATCAAAGGAAAGGGATGAAACGGCAACGTCCAACCAGGACATATTGCCAACTCCAACACCAGAGGGAACCACAGGTGGCGACGCTAACCCGGCATCACCAGAAGCACCAAGGTCCCTTCTCTCCTGATCTTCTGCAAAATTGCAGGCATCATGGGAACCAGTCGAAAAGCATACAACAGACCTGGAGGCCACAGAAAAGACATTGCATCTACTCTCCAAGCCTCCCGGCAAGGCATAATCCTGCAGAAACAACAGACTTTGTTTTTGTGCAGAGATGCAAACAAGTCCACCATCACACACCTAAACTTCCTCAGCAATATTCGGAACATCACCAGGGTCAGAGACAACGGCGCCATGGAGGTAAAAACTCTGCTCAGACAGTCCGCCACTACATTCTCCCTGCCAGGCAGGTAAATGTCAGACAGGGACGCCAACTTCACCTCCTCCCAAGAACAAATGACACAATTTAGGCAACTGAGGGAACAAACTCTGCAACCCCCCTGATGATTGATGTAGGACAAGACAAACTGGTTTTCTGTCCTGATCTGAACATGGTGACCTTCTAGCAAGGCTGAAAAGGACAAGAGACCCAAGTGGACCGCCCTCGATGTACATTAGTGATGTTATTCCTTGGCCCTCATATATGCTGACAAGTTTTGATTTGATTACCACTGGTGTCTGGGGCTAAAGCCTGCAAGAGTAGAGTAACCGAACATGTATGTCTGAGCCTATGAAATCGCTCTAACCCTAGGGATAGTTCTGCTGTCTCTGGTTTAAAATGGGAGACGTAGAACTCAGAGAGGCACTTAAGAAGGATAAACAGTCTGGTGATTGGCCTGCCAGAGACCGCTGAAAGACCTAGCATGGACACCTACTTGGAGCATTGGCTAACCCACGCAGTTTCACTACGGGGTCTCTCAAATCTTTTCTTGCATCAAAAGAAAACATGTGTCATGGTGCTTCCTCCTCCTCAAGCATCACCACTAAGACCAGTGGAGTTCTGCCTTCTGAACTACCACGACCTGATACTTCAGATAGCTCCTGAGAGTAATCAATTTAAGAAAGAGAACAGCAAAGTCATAATAATTCCTGGATTATACTGTGGCAGTGCATCATAGGCTCTCCTGTTTTTTAAAGTGATGTGCAAACTCAGATTGCTGGAAGTGAAGTGTATGTTACTGTTTCGAGCTAAGCTAGAAGCAATTGCTGTTGACAGTACACCCGTTTTCCCTGAGCCCTTGGAAGCCTAGGATTTGGCAGAGGCATGTGGTCAGGTCAATATCTCAATTTTAACTACAAAAGCACAGACAACGAAAACCTCACAACCTGAAAGCAAGTGGAGACCATCACAGAGGCAAATTCAAGAAGTGGAAGATGCCGCAATCGCAGTAGTGAGTATGCAACACGGGACTCCGTTAATGAAAAGTTGGACGAAACATCCAGGGAGACTTCTGGGGACCCGGATTCGATTCTAAACACTTGCAATGAAACAAGGTAATTCCTGAGGTCACCTCCGTAACGTCAGATAATTTGCTTTGATCTCACATCCACTTTAGTCTCAGGTCAGATCCTAAAGCCACCTTTCAAACAAGGCCCCAGATTTACACATTTTTCATGCAGCACAGCAATCGATTTGCTGCACTGCTGTGCTTTAACAAGACCACCTTAAACAAAGCATAGCCTCACAAAACAGTGCTAGGGTGAGTGTGTGCGATGTAACATATAATTTGTACCGGAAGCATACCCTTTCAGAACAAACTCCTATGCCAAGACAAACTCAGAAGGACCTCACTCATATGCTCTGTAACACACAAGCAATTCAGGCTTTTTGAGACGTGAACACATTTTTCCTTAACACCTGCTTCAAGTAGACATTAGCTATTGACACAAACGCCATTATATCTACCTTAGATCAGTCTTTGCTTCAAAATCTATGGCTATTTGCATTGATCCACCCCAGAAACACACATTGATGCACAATGACGCAAATATTTTTTTTTTTGCATTCAACAAAGGGTGTCTCTCCAATACAGAACACCTTTTGCACTGAATAGTAAATACCATCCACCACTTTGAGCTATTCTGCATCACTTTCCACCATCGAAAGCCCTGGCAAACCTGGGACTAAGTTTGAACTGAAGGCAACAATAACATTGAAAATACAGACTCATATTGTATTCATATTGAGATTGGCTGGAGGGAAAATCGTTGCCATGTCCTTCTCACCTCAATTCCTTTGATATGGGGCAATGAGTCCATATCGTCTGTTCATTTAGGGGCAGATTTATGTTGCCTGACGCATCTCTGCAAATCAGCAGAGATGCGCCAAGAAAGATACGGCACACAAGTTTATCCTTGCACCACCCGTGATTCGCTGCATTTACAATGCGGCGCACCATGGCGCAGGAATAAACAGATGTGTGTTGCATCTAGAGCGTGAAATTGGTGCAGTGCTGAAGTTGTGTTGCGTGCGGCACACAACTCCAGGACTTGTCCAACTTTGCCCTATCTGTAACGTTGTGCGTCAAGCCTTACGCCTGCTACAAGCAGACGCAGGGTTTTGACGCATCAGCGTTGGAAATGACTCAGTGAAATCTTGTAGATTTCACTGAGTCACTTTTCAGGGGCGTTCCTGCGACGGAACATCCCCCGGGCGTGAAAACGCCCACATGAAACCTGCGTCAGGCCTTACACCGTGACACATCTCCATAGGTGCGTCACGATGTAAGTAGGTCGTAACATGGCGCAGGGTTTACGCTGCCGCTGCGTCACAGAAGTGACACAACGGTGGCGCAAAAGTACAGCAAGTCTGACATAAATCTGCCCCTTTGTTTTTAGGCAGGTGTACTTGCCCATTCGTCACGGACAGACTATGTTAAGGAAAGTTTATAGCAGTTCTGTAAAAAATGCAGTACTATGCTTATATGACCATATGGCCTCCAAGGAAAGGAGTTTGTGATGGGGCAAGGAGGGGATATTTTAAGAAACAATGTTATACTTAAAGAAAGTTGATTCATGCCCTAAAATGACTTGACTCTATGGCGGCTCCCATGAAAAAGTCTACTAGACAAGAGAGAGGGGCCCCACAGGCCAAGGGTACAGAGCACTGTGTCAACAATAAATTCAATTCTATCCTTGGGCAAACAAATAAATGAGTTACAGTACTTCAGAGACATCCAATCAAACACCTTATATTATACCGCAAAGACGTGCACTCATAAATTCGTACCAAGTCAAGATTAAGCTTGCACAAAGTTTTAATTACTTATTAGTTGCCACACAGGGATCATTGGTTAAAAAATACTTGTGTGCACTACTATCCTGTGATGATTTCACACTTCGTTCTGATATCTATTAAAAAACAGAATTTGCATTCAGAAGAGGCTTCGCATTGCTAGATCTCAGCTAAACATCTATTAACCCCTCCTCACAATACGGCGCAGTAGTTTAAAAAAACAATTGAAATCTCATAATAACAAGTAAATAAAAAGAAAAGAGGGATAAAACACAAAACACTATACATAAGTCAATTCAAGAGGATCTGGTCTGCTATAGTCAGTCAGAGTAATACGTAGTGCTGCTTCTCGGAGATAACCATCTACTGTATCACAATGGTAGGTATATCCTGCATCTTAAGAGTGCATTGACATGTTTCAGTGGAATATATGATATGTTGACATCTTCTTCAGGACAAACACAATAAATAGACAAATTCTGTGGAATATAAGATTTGTTCACACCTTCTTCAGGACAAAAACTAAAAATACACAATCTCCCACAAAAATTCACAGCAAGAAAAGAACTCCTTAACCTGGCCTTTTCTTTCTGACCAAGGTGCGAGGGATGGTTATGTCATAATCTCTTAGTACAATACATATGATGTATTCCCATAAAAAAAATAGTACAACCCTGGAAAACATTCACGTTTGCGACTCCGGCCAAGGAGAGCTCAACATGTACATTTAAAAAAATCAAGGCCTATTAATTTCTCCCGATAGTCGAACTAGGTGTTAACCCTCCATGTTGGGTGCCGGAAGGTCCATGCTTCAAACTTTTTTATTTTTACAAGAGTGACTGAATGAGGTCCAATTACGGGAATACACAATGCCTTGTACACATAGGGCCTCATTTATGAAAAGTGACGCATCGCTGCGTGAAAACACCGATGCGTCACTTTTCACTACGCACTCCTTGCGACACCAATGATGCGTCATATTTAATGTATGACGCATCATGTCGCAAGGACTTACAGATACGTCAGTATTTCTGACGTATCTGTAAGCGCAAAAGTGACGCATTGCTGGATTGTGTCACAAAAGTGACGCAACTCCAGCAATGCGTCCTTTCACATGGGGAAAGCCCCATGTGAAAGGGCTTGCGTCAGTCTTACGCCTGCTGTGAGGCAGGCGCAAGATTTTGACGCAACAGCATCCTAAAAGTGACGCAGTGAAATCTCATAAATTTCACTGCGTCACTATTACGAGGCTTTTTGCGGGGGAACGCCCCCTCTGCATACATTATACCTGACGCAGGTATAATGTGGCGCATGGGTTTAAAAAGTGACGCATCTACCTAGATGCGTCACTTTTTAAATATGGTGCAACAAGGCGCATTTTTTACGCCGCTGGTGCGTCACAAAAAGACATTTCTGAGTGAAAATCTTTGCGGTATGATAGAAGGTGGAAATGTCCCATTAGTCACCTTGCACGATTTCCACATTAGGCTGGATAGCCTCTTGTGCACAAATCACAAGCATGAGGAAGTCACATCGAGTAATCTAGCTGGGCACTCTCCGACTACAACTCATTGGTGGATGTAGTTCTATGGGTCACGTGAGTGACTATCCCAGTTGGTGACTACAGGCTTCCTTGCTAGAAGACTCAGAGGCACCATTCAACATGAAATGTAAACGTATTTTGTGCATTCTGCTGAGTTGGTAGGCGATGTTCTGGTAGAATAAGAAGCCTTAAGGGCTGCAAGAAGAGAGGACACATTATTATGATGTCTCATGGGGCGAGATAGGTGTTAGACTGGGAAATGAAGGCATTAGACACAAAGCTGTGCTGGAAAATACAATCCCTCAAGGGACCGAGCTGCCAGATGAGTTGTCACAGGGGAGAGAGCAGTACAGCATGCTCTGGAAAGACTGTGATGCCTATTGGGAATTCATGACAAAAAGATGCGAAGAAGGGCAAAGAACAGGGAGATTCCTGGCATGGTTAGTTAAAACGGATGCTGGCAGAGCCCCATCTTCAGCATCCAAAATAAAGTGAGGGGGAGACAGTTTGCACATAGGATGAGATAAATAAAGTAGGTCCCAATTAGTATTCTCTGCTTTACACATAGAAGGATGACGTGTGTCATAGATTTCGAGGATTATTTAGAAATGGTCATGGTCCACATTTGATCACTGTTGCAGTCAGAGGTGAGTTATCTATTTCAGAGATCAAAAAGGTGGTCACATAGCCAACAAATGGGGCATGTCCAGGGATTTCTGAATTGCCTTGGAATTCTTTCCAGGAAATACAGACGTTTTGATGCCTCAGCTAACCGAGCTGTATACTGGTGCTGAAACAAAGGTCATTCTGCCATGCTTGACTGTACAGGCCATGCGATGTCCTCCTAAACCTATGAGGGATGCACTGGATAGAACATCTTTTCGCCCTTTGTCAATGCTAAGCTTTGACTGTATGATATTGAGCACAATTATAGCTGCTTGACTCTCCTGGTTCTCCCATCAGCTGTCCACTCCGACCAGAGTGGATGCATTCCAAAAAAAACACTTCGCTGAATATACAAAAGGTCTTCTAAGTCCTGCCTTCCACAGCTATAAAGCCGAAAGTAATTTTCATAGAAATGAAAAAGGTATTTCACACAGCTAGTTGTTTTATTTACAGAGCTGTAGATAAAAAATAAAACAGATGGGAATAATGGCTTGAATTTCTCTATTTTACAGAAGACCTAATGCTAGGGCCTACCATGAACAGGTAATCTCACATCTGTATATTGTTGGGAGGAGAATACATCAGGGATATTTGCCGTACCTACTGATATCCATGATAAACAGCCAGATATAGCTGGTATCATGCACATTAAACGCATGGTACACGGATGACATACTATTGTACTTAAGAGGCCAGGACACATGATTTGGCCAGATGGTAAACTCACTAAATTTGTTTGGGAGGGTAATCAGGCTGAAAGTTAACTTTAGACAAGTTTTGTACATACCTAATTTTGGTTTAGCCATGAGGTGGAATTTAGAACAGAGTGGAATTTCATGTACACCAGCGTAGTTTCCGAAATGTGGTTATTATGCCTTGTTGCATAATTATAAGCCACTCTGGCCAAAAGTTTGTACCTGCGCTTAGAAAGAACATAAATGTCCAGAAAGTGAACAGCTGCTGTTTGCAACGCTTGTGTTTTTAACTCTATTTTTAATCATGAAACCCGTCCTCCATCAAAATGGGACAGGAGGTCACATTTTGCTCTAAAATCTAGTGCCAAATGCAAGTTTTGTGTTTCACATTATTTTGCATAATTTCATGTAATGTTCCCCAAATTGTATACAATGATCCAATGCAAATAGAGCACTTTTTGCACACCCCTAGGAGGATCAAGACATATTTCCCTACTTGGAAAACCAAGTTCATCATTCAGAAACAGTTGTGATTGTGGGTAATGTGTGAGCAGCCAAAGTGGCATTGAGGTCGTATGTGTCCTCCTGCAGAAAACCTCTGTTATGGGTAGAGTATCACTGACACAGCATGGTATCCAAGTCAAGAGGGCTCTATTATTTTGTGAAACTCCATAATGCTGCTTTGAAATTTATTGAAAGGCTTTGACTCCATACTATTTGAGTAAATAGGGAGCTCTGACTAGAATAGTATGCTCCTGAACAAACACTGCTTACCCAGAGACAAGGGTGTATCAAATTATTCACTTTATCCAGTAGCGGCTGCTACCGTATGGGGATTGTGTGGTGGGGGAATGAAAAAAGTTCTGAAAAGTACGTACCTGGATTTGGCCACCCGCCGCCTCTCCTTCGTCATCTTCGGCTTCTTCCTGCCTCAAGTCCTGGCAGCAGGAATCACCCTGGCTCCCAGCCTCCCCTAAGCCAATCACGATGATACTATCACCATGCAGCATCGTAATTGGTTTGAGCGCCGTGGTTCAGCGCCCAGACGGGGACTGGGAGCCTGTGCATGTTCCCCACCAGGCTCTGCATTTGAGCCTGGTGGGGAACATGCAAAGTGCGCATGACTGTTTGGCCAGCCCAAGACGGTCAGCCAAACCGTCATGTACTTAGAGAGTGCCACCCCTCCTCCCCCCAGCTCTGGCCAGCCCCACATGCAACTGAGCCACTGCAATAGGAAAAATAAAATGATAAGAACGTTGCGTTATTATCATTTTATTTTTCCTATTTAACGTTATTATTTATTGAACAGTAAGGCGACAGTCCTCCACTTTAGCAGAGGAGCTGTTTCTGCCTTTATCACATTGCCACATTGCGCCATCATCTTAAATGGGCATCTAATTGTCTGTCTAGAACCCAAAAAGCAGAGAATAATACATCCACTGCAGAATGGCAAAGAGAATTTTTGCTGCTCTACTTCTTGGCTGATTCCTGCTTCAGGAGGCGGGGGGGCAGTCGCTAGGTTGTTGCAAGCAGCACAATACTGTTGGGACATACATTGAAAAGGATGGCTACAAAGGTGGCATATGTACCAGGTATGCCTCTAAAGGGCCCTGTTATATATGCATGAATTGCACCGATATCAACAGACATGTTGGGAGTTGAGACGCGTAAGGCATTATTCCAATCAGGGGTGTATCAGTCTTTTCCCAAGGTCAAACTGACCTAACACATACTGTGAGTCATTTGTTGACACATGGATTGGTCACAAGGCCCTTATGACTGGTTGAAGATGTGGTGATAAGGATCCTCCGAAAACGAGGTCCTGCAATTGTTAAATAAACAAGGAGGTGGAAGAAAGTTAATATAATTATTCGAACTAAAGTCAGACCCGGAAGCTGTTAGAGAGAAGTGATGCAGTGATATAGGACATAATTGGAAGAGGGGTGACTGGAAATGAGTGTTAGTTCCTATCAAAACTACTGCAAATTCATTTCTAGCACAATGCCTACAGAACTTCAAGATGGATGGGTACATTATACCCAATGGCCAAGGCAACTTGCCGCAGATTCGAGGCAGAATATGTTGGTTTCAATTACATGGTTTGAACCTGCCTTATCACATAGCAGCACTAGGAGCTGGTAATTCGTGTCTTCCCTGATCTGGAAGGGAAAAAAGTCATAGGTCCATTGTGTTAGAATCCAACCCAACCAGACTGACATTATCATGAACTCTTCATTTCTATACCAATAATTTGTAATAAATTCCATGAACAATGTCTAGCATCATACTCCTTATTGATACCCTATGTTTTTTAGGTTCACAATAGGCTAACATCGCACACAGCCAATACAATTGCATATTCTTCACCTTGAAACCACTGACTTTGTGACATCAATACCTTTGTGACATATCATTTGACATATCATATCTCTTAATGGCGTTCCAGGTGGTAATGTACAATACTTACGTTTTGTTGTCGGTAGATACTTCCATTGAGAATTCTTTTGTATCATAGTCCCCATTTCATCTTCCCACCTAGAATCTGAATGTTTTTACATACCAGTTTTCAGAGATTTCTTTAAAATCCTGCAGAATCTAAACGAAACTCTTTCTGAACCTCAAATATGTCACCCTAATACCATGGTGTGGTGTAGGTGACACCACTGATAAATGTATTATTATTGTACAATGATGCGTTATTTTGCATTGTTTCAACAGCCCTAATAAAACTCAACAACTAATTACTAATAGCAATGTGTTGGATAAGTGTGCACATTTCAAGATGAATACAGGAATAATGGATCAACACTTCAATTGGCTTGGGTTTGCTCATAAGTGCCTTTGTAATGTGGTACATGACCACTCGAGATGTAGGCCTCATATGCCGTTATTATTATTCACTCATTTTGTTTATCTGCTGTCCATGCATGGTATTGACATTATAGAGTGCTCTCTGGCTACATTAACCTGGTTGGGCTTGGGGGTCAAGCCTAACCAAGTATTCAAATACACCAGAATATTCTTTAAATTGCTCTAAAACAGAATGTCTTCACTTTGATGGGTGTTGTAGACAAGAGGATCATTTGCATTATATTTTAAATTCCATGATTATGGACTTACAAACCTGATGAATTCTTAAATAATGAGGTGCTTACAACATACATCGTGTTGTTGATGTTTAACGGAGGCTCTGAAGATGGTCCTGGTTCCTCAGTTATTGTTTTTTACTTTCAGATAACTCTGAGCCTGCTTCTTCAGCTACTGTTCAAGTTACTGGATAAACTCATAAGGGCTTTTGAAAGGGAGGCATGTGCTGTAAACTTGTGCTGTAAATTTGGTTTCAATACACAAGAAGTGGCAAGGGAGAAGGTAGGATTGAAAATGCCTAAGTTATTCTCTTTCCATCAGGTTGGCCCAATTCAACAGGGGTGCTGTAGCACTCCATCCTATAAACCCAAACCATTCTGAACCAGCTGATAATCAATATGTCTGGGTAAACAGGCCATTCAAAAAAGATGCACTTTAGGTTCATGGCTGAAACATTACATGCAAGTCAAAAACTATTTATCTTGAACTCTCTGAACAAAACTCTCATTAATGAGAGTGAGCACAGAGTGTTTTGGAAGCACTAGCGTGAGAGCAGTCTTCAACAGTAAGAGAGATAGAGCAAATGTTGTTTTATGAAAAATGTAAGTCACCTTTAATCTCCCAATGGAGATTTTTCTCATATATTTCAAGCTTAAAGTTTTAAGATGTTCACAGCTAACCCTGGGAATGTTCCCGAGGCTTTCATGCTGAGGACTACTCTAAAAAAAGATGGAAACCTAGTAATAGGACAACAAATGCCTATAATCAGTTAAGGATTTTTAGATCATTTGGAGTTGCAGAAAAAGTGGAGGACTGGTTTAGAAATCTAGGACGATTCTCTAGTTGTGGGGAAAACGTGACTGCAATCTTGAAATATATAAACTTGGGAACATGTAACAATGTCATTGTTGTATTCTTTATAAGGTCTGATGAACACAGATCAGCTGTTATCAAGATAGTCTCCTTTTCACCCAATTTCTTACCGTGTGCTAGCCATTCTTTTAAAAAGAAGTTATTGAGCGAAGCAGATGGCAATAAAACATTTATACAGTGAACAATGATCCAGGGATCGTTATAAACGTCAAGCAACATCTAATAAAATCTGATAATTCATCACATTTAGCAATAATTATTAATATACGGTTTGATACAAAACAAGAAATACATAACAAGAAAGTGCAGAGTGCGACATTTCACAGTCCTAATTTCAATAAAGTACAGGTAGTGCAAAGTACAATAATCTAGCTAAAGCAGACATAGCATTTACCTTTGCCCACACGACAAGTCATATTTTATTAATTGATAAACCTTCTACTTATGCAAGAACCCTGCCCCAGGGAAGTGTTAGCATGCCTGACCTAGACTTTTTTTTATTAATAAAGTGTCATGTGCTAAAGTGCTAAATATCCAAAATGTATTTTCTTAATTAGAAAACCTTCTACTCGGGCAAGGGACCTGCTGCAAAGAAGTGCTACCAAACCTGACCTGCACTTCTTATATTAATAAAATATTGCTTATTAAAGTGCTACGTGACGGTGGTGGGTTGATTACTATCAAATAATTTCCAGTTCTTGGTGAACTTTTTCATTGCCCCAACTCTTTTGGCGTAAGCCTCTTCAAACTTTTTTTTGTCCGTCTCATTTTATTTACCCATTAAAAATAAGATGGTACCTCCTCTGATTTCCAATTTTGGAGTATTAGGGAATGGGCAACTAAAGTACAGATCGCCATATAGGTTTCTTCAGCACTGAACAAATCAGTTCTCTTTGTAGGAATGCCAAAAAGGGCAACCTCGGCTTTGGGTTCAAATACCTTATTTATAGCCTGGCTTATTGAAGAAAAGATTTTGCGCCAAAATATCTCGAGTTTCGGGCATGTGTAAAAAGTATGAAGCCAGTCGCTTCCCTCCTGAAGCTGACATCTAAAGCATTTGTTTTCTACTCCCGGGAAGCGTTTATTTAGAGCTTTAGGAGCAAGGTAGGCCAGCCAACATGATAGAAAAGACATCCTTTTTAAATTAGCCGCTCTAAGAACCTTACTTTCTAGCTGGACGATCTGCTCCCATTCCTGCCTCCAGAAGGAGCAATTGGTTTCATGAGGTATTTTAGCCAGAATTTTATCGACCAAAGGAGAATCTTCACCCTTTCTCAGTGAGGTGTACCAATTCCCCACTCCTTTTAATTTCAATTTATAAAGGGCAGTAGCCAAAGGCATTAATATGACTTCTGCCGAAATATTATATTTATTTATAAAGTTTATAATCTGCAAAAATTCCAGAATTCCTGTTTTTGATTTATTATCAGATCTCACCAGAACCTCTTGCCAGGTGATGAGTTTCCAAGATGTAAAAAAAGAACCCAGATCACCAAAACCAGAATCTCTCCACTTTTTGAGCTTACTTGAATGAATTTGATGCCCCAAGATCTTACACTCCTCTAATTTTAAATAATAGAACCCACCACACCCTACCTGTTTAAAAAAGGACTGTAGTCTATAGGAAAAATTGCGAATAGTTTTGTACCTGGTCTTTTTCGATAATTTAGCAGTTTTTAAGAAAATCGGAACTTGCGAACCTGCCCTCTTGTACCATTTTTTCATAGAAGAACATATCAAGCAGTCCATTAGGATCCAATAAACGTGCCATGAAATCCATAATAGCTGCCATATATTAAGTGTGTATATTCGGTAGAGCTAGGCCCCCTTGTGTAATTCCCAACTGTAATGTAGTCAATTTCACCCTCGAAACTTTCTTATTCCAGACAAAATCCCTGATCATAGACTCAATCTATCTAAAATATTAGGAATTGATCTTTAGCGGTACATTTATAAAAAGAAAAACCAGTAAAGGAAGTATGAACATTTTAATAAGTGCCACCCGACCAATCAAAGTTAATGGTTAAAGAGTCCATTTATCCAGCAAAGTTTCAATTTTATTTCGTATTGTTAAATAATTCAAGCTAAATAATTGTTCAAACTGATTGGAGACATAAATACCTAGGTATCTAATCAGCTCTTTTTTTAAGGCTTGTGATCTTAAATTTAACGGTAGAAAATTACAATCAATATAAGTACCTCGGTTTTTTTTTGATTACTTTTGTATCCACCAATCAGTTCAAATTGACTAAATTCATATAGAGCTTGATCAAGATTTAATTTATTGGGTCCTAGATATAAAATATTATAATCGGCAAATAATTAAATGTTTGCCATTCCTGCTATAGGTGGTTTAATTTCAGGATTTCCACTAATTCTTATCGCTAGTGGTTCAATGAAAAAGGTAAACAGGATGGGGGACATCGGGCAACCTTGCCTGGTACCTCGATTAATAATAATTGTCCCTATCAAAGTGGCATTAACTACCACCCTTGCTTGAGCACCCTGATAAATATTTTTCGACATATTAATTATCTGGGCCGGAAAGCCAAATCTTTGCATACCAATGAATAATGCATCCCAGGTTTTCAGGTCAAAGGCTTTTTCGGCATCGACCATTGATATTAAAGTTGGAATTTTATTATTAGTAGCTAAATCAAGAGCCTGAATTAGAAACCCAGTGTTGATGACATAGACCTCCCTGCCACACAACCCGACTGGTCAGGGTGAATTAAAGACCTGGGCAATCGGGGAATAACGCTGGGCCCATATTTTCATTCAAATCTTAAAATCAGTGTTAAGAAGGCTGATCGGCCTATATGAGTTAACGTCCTTCTTGTTTTTCTCATTTTTAACAAAACTAACAATAATAGACTCCTTGAAGCTCGAGGGAACAGAGCCTCCCAATCTAAACGCATTTAGGGGCCGATTATGATCGCGGACGGACTTGCGTCCGTCCGCGATCACTGAGGAGGAGGGGACGTCCGCATGGGCTGCGGAGTCCCCTCCTGTGCGATTACGATGTGACCGCCACCCTGGCGGTCACATCCTCTATTTTTAACATTGCGGCGGGTGCGGCTTCAAGCTGCACCCGCGGCAATGTTACAAATGCAGTCATTGCATTTGCATGCAGAAAGAGGCAGGCACCTCGCGGTGCCTGCCGCTTTCTGCATACAAATGCAGGGGGGTACCATAGGTACCCCCCATGTGCACCCCCCATCCCCCCCCTTCACCTAGGGGGCCCGCAACGGGCCCCCGCAGTGAAGTTACACATGCTTTTCCACGGCGGAAAAGACGCCGCGGAAAAGCATGTTTTACATCCCATCCTAATCTGCCTGATGGTGTCTGAGAGACACCGTCACCAGATTAGAGCTTTTCCGCCGCGGTTGTAAGCCAGCCGCGGCGGAAAAGCTTCGGACGGAAACCAGGACCCACCAGCAATCCTAATGTGGCGGTGGGTCTTTGGTCAGTCCGCTGCGGTTTTTCCGCATCCTCTGGGCCGGCGGTGGCTTCCGCCGGCCCAGAGGATGCGGAAAAAACGCAATCCTAATGAGCCCCTAAATATTTTAACGAAAGAAGAAGTCAACTCTTTAGCAAAAAATTTATAAAATTCAAATGGGAGCCCATCTGCACCACACGCTTTTGCCCCGGCAATTAATTTCACTGTGTCTAAAATTTCTGGAGCTAAAATTTCGCTCTCCAGTTGATGGGCCAGGTAAGACAGGAAGATTAACTTCATCAAAGTAATTTATAGATAAGATCTATCCCTACCTCATATTTTGTAGAATATAGCTGAGAATTGTGGTCCATAAATACTTGAGCTATATTATCTTTATCTCTAATGATATTATGCGTCTTGGGATCAATACTCTCTGCTATTAAAGCTTTCTCCTGTTTAGTTTTTGTTTGCCCTGCTAGTATTTTACCCACCATTTGGCTCTCCTCATATTCTCTTTGCTGATATGTTTTAGAGCTGTTGATTTCTTCAATTACAAAAAATTCTTTTACGGCTGCCTTTGCCCTTTCTAGTTCCAAAGCCACATCTCCCCTCCGCTGAGGTATGGTATCTCTAAAGTTTATGGCATTAGATACATCCTGTTGAAGTTGGTTGATCTCTCTCATCTGTTCGCACAATCATCTGGCCTCTGATGGCTGCTTTAAACCCGCTACTTTACACAGTTCCACACAGGAACAAGGGTCCAAGGGAAAATATTTACCGACCTACTACAGATTCAATCCCCAATTCCATACAAGTTCAAACACAACTGGAATCTGGTGGGCAACAGACTATAGTAAGAAAAAAATGCAAAAGCTGAACATACAGTCCCCAAAACTTGTGTTGCACCCAATAACTTCTCATTCATATGAACTCCTTACCACTTAGGAAAGTGGCTATAGGATTTCCATCAACTGCCCATAGTCAACAGTGTCATCATCTGGAATTCCTGCTTTCCTACCACAACACCTCATAATCAAAAAGGGTGCCTCTGTGGATTAAATGACATACTAATCAAAAAGCAGTAACCAAATTGTTCGCCAGATTAGACAGGTACCGCCTATGATCATATGTTCGAAGCAGTCAATAAGAAAAAAGAAGTGCAGTGCAAAGAATGTGAAAATTTAAAAAGGATATGGAAGCAAACAAACACTTTTATTCCAGTATTGCTTTCAAACCTATTAAAAAAGGTGCAGGAGCGGCTTGTATCAAATATGCAGCTGTTCTAATCGATTTACTAGTTTCAGGCTAATAGGGCCACTCGCCCTGGCTTTCTTCAGGACCTTGTCATGTTAAAACTACTGCAAATAGTGAATGGACATATAAACTCAAATAGTGATTAAACAAATACCTCGATACAGGCAGGGTGATCTTCACACCTGTAAGAGAAGGTGGCACACAAAGAATAAAGTAAACAATAAAAACAGCAATTGCATTTCTCTACTTCATCCATACGATACTGAGACAGATCCACTCACCCGTCCTGTACGAGGTAATTGCCTCACCTCACCTGGTAACCACTCAGGTATTAAGTGACCCAGCCCTGTAAGAGAATTAATTTCCTTCAGTCAGAGCCCCCCAATTGCATTGCTGGGATAATTTTAGTAATTCACCCAGACTTTACAAGTCTTCTAGAGACTGTCATATTACAAAACAACCTCTGGACCTGTAGGCCCCTTCCCTACGGATATAGTAGCCAAACCTAGATGTATAAATTGCCCTGTATCTGTTTCCTGCGCTAGTTATGCACAATGAACTCAGGTTCAGATGACCATACTACACTGTCAGGTGTATGCTTTTTAAATCCGCCTCAAACTGAAAAAATTTCTGCTGTATCTTCATTTAAATAAAAAACTCTACTATCCATTTTTTAGTTTGAGCTACCCAGTTGAGATCTTGGGGAAGTAGACGATCCAACTGCCACCTGGAGTGAGCCTTACCTCCCCCTTCTATCTCAAACTCTACTGTAATCAGAGAAAGATCTGAGAAAGGGTTAGCCCCTACAGTGGTGTCTAAAGCCTTCAAGGATCGTGAAACAAGAAAAATAGCGATCAGCGAGGCCGTGTGGAATTGGTTAGAGTAACTCGTAAATTTCGCAACGGTCGGGTTACATTTACCCCATTGATCTACCAATAGATGTTCCTGTTTTACGACTTCCAAGACTTTCTTTGTTTGGGGTTTCAGTTCTTTTTTCTTTTTCTTTGAGTGTCTTTTTTAAATCTTGAATAAAATTGAAATTCCCACCTCGGTGATCTTGAGTAGTGGTGTGATATCATCAACTATCGGGCCGTAACAGTTTATAACATTTAAGATCATCCCAATAAGTTAGGCCTCAACCCAGAGCTATCGCCCAAATGGATCGCTCCGGATTTGCCCAAATTCCCAAGGAAGACTCTGGCAAAAATATATAGCTACCCCTCTTTTAGCTAGCCCAGCAGAGGCAAAAAACACATGAGAGAAACACCTAGGAAGATATAATTTTGGAAAATTTGTTTTCAAATGGATTTACTGAAAGAATATCACCTGTATCTGATGGAGAAAGGATTCGCACATTAAGCGTCTTGCTTGTACTCATGAACCTCAAATAACGTTAATAAAATAACCAACATGTTCGTCTTACTAATTTCGCACATTTTTCATTGTACGGGGCGACCAAGTGAAGCTTGCTTATGTGTTTATTAACCTTAATACGCTTGCTTATTAAGATGGCCGCTGCTACGCAGGAATTTAGACTGCGCATGCGTCGGTCATAACCATGTGATGTGACGTATTCAATGTCTTGGTGGGAAAATAGATGCACATGTGCAATGAAACTAAGATGGCTGCTCTGTGTTCTCACATGCTTAAAGCTTGCATTGCCATTTTTGCAAAGCTGTCCGTTCTGCATAATCAATAATGCTATAGTTATTATAAAATAATGGGTGAAGTATAGAAATTCATGGTATACAGTGAAATAATGTATTCTATGTTTTAAAACTGTTTCTTTTCCATTTCATGTACACTTCGAAAACTTGGCCTTGTCCGTAATGCTGTGCCCCATTTTGAATGAAACTGCGTCTGCGCGAGAGCCGCGAGTCTCCAGAGCAGATGAACTTTGAAAAGCTGCCAAGGAGCTGATTGACTGAGAAGATGCTCCTGGGAACCTCACCTCACGAACTCAAAATAAATACAATGTATTTGTAAAGAGAACATTTATTGTTTTACGAAAGAATATGTCATGAGAACCGGGGATTTAAGGGGCGGTTACAGGAATTAAATATTAAACCTGAGAAAGTCTAAAAATTAGGTGGTATGATGACTTAACCTCCTTGGTCCAATCAAAATTGGGGATCCTTACACTTGCAACATTGGGGGGTGGTACACTGACCCGAAAAACAGTATAACTAGCGTAGGTTTAGCTAGAGAAATTGTCCGACTTGTCCGAATAGCTAACCTGTCACTGACCCAAGGCACTCTATAGGTGACTGATACAGAGAGCTGTGGAGCACTCTGTTGGGAGGTTCGAGAACCCAATCGGGGTTATTGGCAGATTCCTTGCAGAGAGGGAGTAGAGCAGGTATTGCAACTGAAGCTGCAGGTGTTGGTCGTTCCCTTTGGTGAACTTGGTCCTGATCCAAATTCTGGGGTTATCCTGTTCTGACTGTCCATGAGCTGCACCTGCTCGCCTACTGGCATCTAAGTCCTTGGGGTTCTACCCATCTTTTCCAACTGACCCGTGGCCAGGGTTGGTCTTCACTCTATCCTAGGTAAATATAAAGTCTGTGTGGGTGATTTGCTTTTCTATAGTTGCATTCCTAAATTCTCGAATATTGCAAAGTCTAATTGCATATGTTCCTTCTCTCCCATATCCCTTGATTAATTAGGTATTTCATGTATTACTGGCCTTAGCATGTTCCACTTTTCAACACACCTTTAGTAAATGCAAATCATTTTCTACTTTAGTACATGTTCCTTTTCTCCCCCTCCCTTTTAGGAGATAAACTGAATTAATAGCATGTTCCAAATCTTACCTTCCCTGTAGTAATAAGTTCTTCTGTAACTGCTGCCTTTAATTTGCGAAAGTTTCGTTTTTTGGGTTTAGCATGTTCCCTTTCTTTACCCTCCTTTAATCAAAGTTGCGAAAGATTGTTATCTAAAAATAGCATGTTCCTTGTTCTTACCTTCCCTTTATTTAAAGTTCTTAAATGCTTAGCATAATCTATCTCTTGCATAGTTATACGTTACTTATGATTTTGATTATAGATAGTCTAATTTGCTTCAACTTGATGCTCATGACATATGATGATGATGATTAGATAAAGTTTTGAACCTACCCAGAGTCTGTGGTTACTTCATTTGACAAATGTGATAAATGTTTTGACTATCTAATTTATAACTCAACGCCCTGATCCCCTGTGTTTAGGTTCCTAGTATCTATTTTGCTAGGTTATAGATATAGGAATTAGAAGTATAAAATCTCAAGTTATACTGATAGTAGAGCATGAGTTACCAAATGTAAATGATTAAGGTGTGTGGATTTTGAAATTATGGGCCCAGGGGAGTATTAGTAAAAATGTCCCTAGCTGGGGACCAGCGCGCTCTATCATGGCGAACAGGATACTAGCCACCTTATTAAAGCTCCATACTTGGATTTGTTTAGTATCCCATTAACATTAATAGATATAGTTCGACACATATTAATCATTCTCATCCTGGTTTCAAATACATAAACATAAAAAACCTACAGCTATGGACATACTTAGCCATTTTCTTGAAAAGGTTTGCTCCAATGCCCCTGCTTCTGCTCCTTTTACTGCTAATCTCTTTAACCCCCCTAAACCTCCCCCTACCCTCTCAAACCACCCCCCAGAAAAGGTGTAACCACACACTCTCCACCCAAATCAATCAATCAATCAGTGACACTTATAGAGCGCGCTACATACCCGTAGGGTCTCAAGGCGCTGGGGGGGGGGGGGGGGGGGGGTGCCGCTACTGCTCGAACAGCCAGGTCTTCAGCTTCTTCCTGAAGGAGAGGTGGTCTTGGGTCAGGCGCAGGTCGGTCGGGAGGGAGTTCCAGGTCTTGGCGGCCAGGTAGGAGAAGGACCTTCCTCCTGTAGTCGCTCTTCGGATGCGGGGGACGGCGGCGAGGGCGTGGTTGGCTGATCGGAGGTGGCGTTTGGGAGCGTAGAAGTTGATCCGGCTGTTGAGGTAGCTCGGGCCTTGGTCGTGTAGGGCTTTGTGTGCGTGGGTGAGGAGGCGGAAGGTGATTCTTTTGTTGACGGGGAGCCAGTGAAGGTCTCTCAGATGTCCGGTGATGTGGCTGGTTCGTGGGATGTCGAGGATGAGTCTGGCTGAGGCGTTCTGGATCCGCTGGAGTCTCTTCTGGAGCTTGGCGGTGGTACCGGCGTAGAGGGCGTTGCCGTAGTCCAGTCGGCTGGTGACGAGGGCCTGGGTGACGGTCTTCCTGGTCTCGGTGGGGATCCACCAGAAGATCTTCCGTAGCATGCGTAGGATGTTGAAGCACGCCGAGGAGACGTTGTTGACTTGCCTGGTCATGGAGAGGGAGGAGTCCAGGATGAAGCCCAGGTTGCGTGCATGGTCTGTCGGTTTGGGTGCGGTGCCCAGGGCGGGAGGCCACCAGGAGTCGTCCCAGGCGGAGGGTGAAGAGCCCAGGATGAGGACCTCCGTCTTGTCAGAGTTCAGTTTCAGGCGGCTGGTCGTCATCCACTCGGCTACCTCTTTCATCCCTTCGTGCAGGTTGGCTCTGGCGGAGGCGGGGTCGTTGGTCAGGGAGAGGATCAGCTGGGTGTCGTCGGCGTAGGAGATTATGCTGAGGTTGTGTTTGCGTACGATGGCCGCGAGGGGGCTCATGTAGACGTTGAAAAGGGTGGGGCTCAGAGATGATCCTTGAGGGACGCCGCAGATGACTTCAGAGGCCTCTGACTTGTACGGTGGTAGGCGGACTCTCTGTGTTCTTCCGTCGAGGAAGGAGATGATCCATTCCAGCGCCTTGTCCTGGATTCCGATGTTGCTGAGGCGCTGTACTAGGGTGCGGTGGCAGACCGTGTCGAATGCCGCGGAGAGGTCTAGGAGGATGAGGGCCGCTGTTTCTCCATTGTCCATCAGGGCTCGGATGTCATCGGTGGCGGCGATGAGGGCGGTCTCGGTGCTGTGATTGGCTCGGAAGCCGGACTGTGAGGGGTCGAGGGATCCGTTCGTCTCGAGGAAGGCGGCCATCTGCTTGTTGACGGTCTTCTCGATGACTTTGGCTGGAAACGGGAGGAGCGAGATGGGGCGGTAGTTCTTGAGTTCGGTGGGGTCCGCAGTTGGTTTCTTTAGTAGAGCGCTGAGTTCGGCGTGTTTCCAGCTCTCAGGGAAGGTGGCGGTGTCGAAGGATGTGTTGATGATGTCTCGCAGGTGGGGTGCGATGACCGCGTCGGCCTTGTTGAAGACGTGGTGAGGGCAGGGGTCGGTCGGTGATCCGGAGTGGATGGAGTTCATCGTGCGGATGGTGTCTTCGGTGCTGATCGGGGTCCAGGCGTGGAGGGTGGTGGTGGGGGGTAGTTGTTTGGTCATGGTGTGCGTTGGTTGGTTGTTGAAGCTGTTGTGTATGTCCGCGATCTTGTTGTGGAAGTATGAAGCGAGGGAGTTGCAGAGGTCTTGCGATGGGGTGATGTCGTTGTTTCCTGCGCTGGGTTCGGAAAGCTCTTTAACGATGTTGAAGAGTTCCTTGCAGTTGTGTGCATTGTTGTCCAACCGGTCCTTGAATGCTGTTTTCTTGGCGGCGCGGATCAGCTGGTGGTGCTTCCGGGTGGCAAGCTTGAAGGAGGTCCTGTTGTCCGGTGTAGGTTCCCTTCTCCAGACTTTCTCGAGGGCTCGGCAGTTCTTCTTGGAGCTCTTGAGTTCGTCGGTGAACCACGGTGCTTTCTTGCTGCCGGGTCGGCTGGGCGGGGTCCTCAGCGGGGCGAGCTCGTCCGCGCAGATGCTGATCCACTTCGTGAGGTTGTCGGCGGCCTGGCTGGGGTTCGCTGAGCTGGCAGGAGGGTGCTGGCTCAGGGAGGTGGCGAGCTGGTCTGCTGTGATCTTGTTCCAGCTTCTGCGGGCGGCCTGTTGCTGGTGGTGGTGGGTCGTCGTTCTCCTGAAGGTGAAGTGGACGCAGCTGTGGTCCGTCCATTGAAGCTCTGTGGCGTGGCTGAAGTCGATGTCTGTGCTGGAAGAGAAGACTGCGTCGAGTGTGTGTCCGGCGAGGTGGGTGGGGGTGGACACCAGTTGCTTGAGTCCAAGATTGGCGAGGTTGTCGAGCAGGGAGCTGGTGTTGCGGTCGTTGTTGTTCTCCAGATGGAAATTGAGGTCCCCCAGGAGGATGTAGTCAGCGGAGGGGAGGGCATGCGGGCTGACGAAGTCGGCGATGTCCTCACTGAATTGTGTGCGTGGTCCAGGGGGTCGGTAGATCAGGGTGCCTCTGAGGGTGGTGTTCGGGTTGGTGTGGATCTGGAAATGCAGGTGTTCGGCGCTGGTCAGGGTGTTGTCGGTGCTGGTCGTGAGACGGATGGTGTTCCTGTGGATGATGGCGATGCCTCCTCCCATCTGGTTGGCGTTGCGGTCCCTCCGGACGATCTTGTAGCCCTCTGGGATAGCGATGGCGATGTCGGGAGCTGAAGAGGCGTTCATCCAGGTCTCCGTGAGGAAGGCAACGTCAGGGGCTGTGGCGTCTAGAAGGTTCCAGAGTTCGATGGCGTGTCTGTGGATGGAGCGGGTGTTGAGCAGGATGCACTTGAGGTGGGTGCTGCTGGTGTTCGACTTGGCGGGTGCTGGTGCGAGGCAGGTCCGGATGCAGGTGAATTTGCAGGCGTGGCAGCTGAAAGGTCCGTGGGTACGTCGTGGAGTGGCTTGATGGCATTCTGGGAGTCGGCCGGTGTTGAGTGCGATGAGGGTGGCGGCGGAGTACGTCAGGCGGGTCGATCGGGGTCTACGGGGGCCAGGGGTCCTGGTGCTGGTCGCGATCCGGTCGCGGACGGGCGCAGACGGGCTTACCTTTGGCGCGCCTTCGGCGCACAATCGGCACGCCCGCTGCGCTTGACCGCTGCGCGTTCGCACGGTCGCCATATAAGGCGAAGTGCGCGGGTGGGCGGAGCAGCTGGGAGGCGGGAGCAGGGAGGGAACAGAAGGAAAAAAGGGGCGGGGTCTGCGGTGGTGGCGGGAAGCGGGAAGCGGGGAGCGGGGAGGGAAGATGGAGGGCGGCGAGGTAGGCGGGCAAACAGGAAGGAAAACGCTGACACGGCAACAGAATAGCAATAACAAAAACAATACAAATTAAGACGCTAACACGGGCACAGAAATGGAGAAAATAAAAACAGGCACAAATTAAGGTCAAAAGAAGGCCAAAACAACCGACAGCGGAGTCAGCCGGCAGCCGGCAGCGAGGCAGAGGGCAGGCAAAGGGGCACACGCAGCAGCTGGTGGCCGTGCGGCGCGGGGGTGTCCCACAAGTGGGTCACACTCACCTGCGTTGCACGGTCGCCATATAAGGCCAAGTGCGCGGGTGGGCGGAGCAGCTGGGAGGCGGGGGCGGGGAGGGAACAGAAGGAAAAAAGGGGCGGGGTCTGCGGTGGTGGCGGGAAGCGGGGAGCGGGGAGGGAAGACGGAGGGCGGCGAGGTAGGCGGGCAAACAGGAAGGAAAACGCTGACACGGCAACAGAATAGCAATAACAAAAACAATACAAATTAAGACGCTAACACGGGCACAGAAATGGAGAAAATAAAAACAGGCACAAATTAAGGTCAAAAGAAGGCCAAAACAACCGACAGCGGAGTCAGCCGGCAGCGAGGCAGCGAGGCAGAGGGCAGGCAAAGGGGCACACGCAGCAGCTGGTGGCCGTGCGGTGCGGGGGTGTCCCACAAGTGGGTCACAAGTGGGTCACCCAAACCACCTCTTACTACTCCAAAGGGTGCCATGGAAATGCACTCAGGGTGACCCCCCTTCCCCCATGGCACACATATATTATAGATAATCTGGCAAACAAAATAGATAAACAGTAATACATTCATTGATTCATATTTTCATCACCAGCCCAAATTCTCCTTTTCTTCTCCTTTTCTTTTCCTTCCTCCTCCCTCCCTCCCTTCCTCTCACCCTCTTTCCCTAGATAAAATCCTATGCCTGACCTAAATTCTAGAAAAAAAAACAACAGAGCAAAGAGCGAGAGAGAAAGAGAAAAGAGAAAAAAAAGGGAGAGACCTTCAAACCATTAATCACAAGAATAGACAATCAGCAGTCCACAGACTTATTGAGGCCCCGAAATTTCCTTGAAAAGACCCGGCGCATCCTCTATATTGGAGAACATATGGTATTTCCCTTTTACAAGCACAGGCAGTTTTGACTGTTGGGAAATTGATGCCTGCACGCCTTGTGCTTTAAACAAAAAAAGCAGCTTCACAAACTCTTCACGTGTCCGGGCCTCAGCTGCATACAAGTCAGGGAAAAATCTACAGTTAGAAGTATCATTTACCGGGAATTGCCTTTGTTGTTTGGCCTTTGCAAGGTTCTTCTGTAAATATGGGTGAATTTTGCGGATCTGCGGTCCGTGAATTCGCACAAAATAATCTGCAAATTCGCGGATTTTCCCCGCAAAATCGCAGATTTTTTTGCGATTTGCGCTGGAGTACATTCTACTGGCTAATCCAGTAAGTGCTACCAAGGTTGGGTAAATGTATAGTGCTTTTCCTACACTGCAGCTGCGTAAAGGGCCAGAAGATTTGTCTCCACTGACCATGTGTGCCTGTAACTTTGCCACTGAGGTTCTGTGCGATCCGAACCCGTGTTTTCGGCATCGTGGTACCGAGACGATTTTGGTGCCGAAGAACCGTAAATGGTCCATTTAGCATAGTACAGTGTTTTCTCTGCGCTACTGGCACGGATGCACTATGAAGTAGGGCATTCTGTTGTAAACCCGCAGCATCCATTTTGTATGCGGCCTCCATTTTGTCGCTTGCCCTCACGCAGTCAATGACCGAGCGATAACCCTGCCTGAATCACCTTGCGAGGGACACGTAGGCCCTAATGTGAGAACACAGATGCCGCGTGACTCGGCAGGAAACTGCCCTTTTCCCAGGGGCCAGCCTCACCATACTGGTTCTTTGTGTTCGTTCTGCCTGATTATAAGTGTATGACTGTAAGCAGATGCCGTGCCCGTTTATGACCCACAAACACCCCTTATCTTACTTTACCATCTTCTCCTTCGTATTCAGCTTTCTCCCCTCTGGCCTTTTACTAGGGGGAGGCAACACTTTTTACAATAAGGCGGACCGATACATGTATAGAAAACTGTCATGAAGTCGTGATCGAACACCGGGTGCATATAAATGATTATTGTTGGTACACTGTTTATTGGTCGCATGGGATACTGAACGGGGCATGTGAAATATTCGAACTATGTTGCCTGAAGGTATATATTTTTTTGTATATAAGGAGCGACCCACTTTGGACAAATCGAACAGTCTCCTAGATTCTGCCTTGTGTGTATCTATGATATCTGTGTCCCTGCAGTGAATAAACTTTGGTCTCTGACGCCGCCACCGAGAAGCCCGAGTCTCTGTTTATTTGTGCACCGAGACAGGTGGAACTCAGGGGTCATTTAGGGTGTTGCTTCCCTGACACCTCTGGACTCTAAAAGTCCGGAACCTCAAATTGGCGCCCAACGTGGGGCGACGTCATCAGGTACCGGTCCAAAGCCTGAAGATTTCGAGGAGCTTCGTGTGAAGATTCCGGTGGGAGGATCCCCGCTTCATCGATCCCTGCATGTCGTAAAGGTGGCCCGACGATCTCTTCCACGAGGGTTCCCGTTTCCAGACGGCTACTAAGGACCACTGCCCTGACTGTCGCCCTGTCTTGGACGCGATGTGCAGACCTTAGTACGGCGAGACGTAGACGGGTTCTCCTTGGTTAAGTATTTAGTGGGTCGCACCCAGTAAGGTTGCTCTTGGTTGCTTTGGTAAGGATTTGTCATTGGTTGCTCTTGTTCGGACAGTCCTTTTGTTGCTTTTGGTAAAGATTATCATCCTGGTTGCTTTTGGATAATCTACAGTCTTTTGGTAAGCCTTGGCGTTTGTATTTATTTATTTAGAAGTTACTCGTAGTTTATAGGCAGAATGCCGAGATGTAGTAACTGTTTTCTGTCCTGGATTAGTTGCAACAGGGATTCCCGATTGGAGGACTCGTGTCCGATACCTCCAGTTGGAACTCCGACATATGAGCTCTATTCGAAGCATGGGGTGGGTCCTGTTACGTATAATGAGGTATGGGTTTGTTACACAAAGAAAGATGGTGTCCTTAGATGGCCACCACATGGTAGTTTTAAGAAGGAAATTTTAGATAACCTCGAGGTAAAACTGTTCAAGAAGAAAGCCCGGCCGGCAATGTTCGATTCCTTTCGGATTTGGCATAAAGAGGCCAAGCAGAAAGAAATCCGACAGAATAAAAAGGAACAAAGAGAGAAGGGAGAGAAGGACGAGAAACTTGGTCTGACGTTAGTGAATGCTGCTCGAGAACTGCATATTAATAAGATTGAGGCACCTGAAGAGGTAGCCACTAGACAGCGTAATATGGAAATCGATAGGTGCTACCCTGTCTTGCCATCATGTCCTAGTAAGCTAATGGAGGATCCCGAAAAAGATCCCCTGTTGTCTTATTTGTTGAAGTCTCCACCCCCGTATGCGCAAGGAACTATAGTGCCACAGTTACCGCCTGTTGTTCAGCCTGCTGTTGCTCAGCCTGTAGTTGCTCCCCCACTTCCTGTTCCAGCTCCTATTCCTCCAGTTGCTAATGTTCCTCCGGCACCCCCTCTACCTGGGTTGCCTACTTTGCCTTTGCCTGTTACTCCTCAGCCTATTTTTCCTACTGCTCCTGTATTAGCGGCATCATCTGCCTCATTTTTGTCTCCCGTATACACTCTTTCCCCTCTTTCTGTTCGTCGGCGAATAACCGACTCTGTTTCTAATATCTTGACTCCTATTTTTGGGTCTCTAAGTAAGACCCCCGTTTATGATCCTATGCAGAGACGTAGTTTGTTGCCTGGTCCTCAGGAACGGTCAGCATTAGATTCAACGGCTCTTAGGTGGGTTTCAAGGACAGCGAAATATGATGCACAAAGAGTGTTGGAAACATTCCTGCAATGGAACGAGCCAACACAGCGATATGTCTTTGATGTTATGTGTTCCCTTTTGCGTGATGAGTGGGATGATGATGACGTAGAATCAGTTCCTGTTGAACTGATAAACGTTCAGAAGAGATTTGCTGCGGGTATGATAGTGGGTCCAGATGTAAAACATGCAATAGACTTAATTCTAGCGTTTAGGTCTGATTCATCTCCTCAATCAGCAAGGGATTCGGACGATGGCTCTTGCACTGTTAGAAAGAAGTTAGGCCAATATCCAATGAGGGAAGTTCCACCGATATGGCGAGATGCAGTTCAACCTAATGCGGGTAATAACAATGTTGGTGTTCCTGCACATTTTCAGAGAGTATGGATACACATCCCGTGGAAACGGGCTGAAGTATTATCAGTGAAGCAGGCCTTGCCAGATCCGCGTAAGAATCCTGCGGGATATTACACGGAGTTGTCTCAGACGGTAGAAGCATGCGTGATGAATCTGGCGGACATTGACATGCTGTTTGGCAATGTCGTGCCACAGCCGATTTGGGCTAAGATTCGGCATGAGAACCATCCAGTTGCCTTAGGAGGTGATTGGCCAGCTATCATAGCGGCAGATGGACAACAGATTGGCGGCGCCAAACCTGAACCTTTAGTTGCTGACCTACCTGGTAGAATCATTGAGTTGATGATAACACTGATGCCAGCATTACGTGTTAACTGGGATAAATTATCTGCCTGTAAGCAAAAGAAAGATGAAAGCGTCTCTGATTTTTTCACAAGGTTCGAGGAAACTTTTGTGGATCATAGTGGACAGGACATGAGCACTGAAGGTGGTCAAAGACTGTTCGTTGACAAATTTGTTTTTAATTTATTGCCTGAGTTATGTAGGAAGTTAAAAGATTCGGAAAGTGCTTGGGCAGTGTCTACGACAGCTCAAATACTTGCGACTGCGCAGTATTATGAGAATAGAGACAAAGAAGAAAAGGAGAAATCAGAGCGAAAGACGAAAGAACTTAAGATTAAAGTTCTTTTGCAGCAAGCATATCCGCCTCGCATGAATCAGGCAGATTTTCAGCAGCAACCACAGTTTCAGCAGCAGTCTTCGTTTCAGCAGGGAATGTCTCAGAGACCTGATTATGGTAATATACCCCGACAACGATTGGCATGGAATCAGTGTGCTTACTGCAAGAAGGAGGGTCATTATAAGAATGATTGTCCAGTCTTGCATCCTCAAACTAGTGGTATTCCAGCTCAGAGAGGTCGTGGTGGTTTTTCGCAAGCGCCTAGAGGACGAGGTCGTGGAGTTGCGCCTGCGCAGGCAGAACGCTCCTCCAACGTTTTCGATCAGCAAAATGCACAGTCAGGCAGATCTACAAAGTACCTTGCTGAAGAATATTATGAAGGAAGCGAGGAAGTTCAGCATTCTGAATACTAGGACAGCCATAGACAAAGAGAGTGAGTAGTAGCAATTCCAGTCAATCAGAATGGACCTTATGTTGCAGTTACTACATCGGGCGTGGTTGAACCTTTTCTGCTAGACACTGGTGCGGCAAAAAGTTCAATTATGCATTCGAAACTCCCTGGCGCACCTTTGTCTGGCTTAACGAATATCTAAGGTAGGATTTTCAGTCGTCCCTGTTCATAACCCTGTCTCTAGTCCTTTGTCTATTTCTGTTGGGTCACGTCATCTAGAGGCTCCCTTGATTTTAACGACTGGTTGTAACGAGAATCTGCTTGGTTTAGATTTGTTAAAACGCCTGCATGCGACACTGTACTGTTCTCCTTCGGGAGTACAGCTTACATTGGGTAAGAGAGTCATCTCTCCGATGTATTTGTCGATGGATAAGCTCCCACCGGAGTTGCGTTCTCTCCCTAAAACTCTTTGGGCGACTGGTCCTAATGATGTAGGTCTGTTGGAAATACCCCCGTATGTGGTTTCTTTGAGAGCAAATGTTAGAATGCCACGAATCCCACAGTACAAGATTTCAAATGAAGGTGAACGTGCGCTTTTACTGATCATACAGGATTTGATCCAGAAAGATGTGATAGAAGAAACTATAGGAAATATATGTAACAGTCCTGTTTTACCGATCTTGAAACGCACTGATCCTTCCAAACCCCCAGTTTACAGATTTGTGATCGACCTTAGAGAGGTTAATAAGATTGTGGTTCCACAGTTCCCTGTGGTCCCAGACATCACCGCACTATTGACATTGATTCCTGCTTCTGCAACATGGTTTTCAGTGATCGACTTGAAGAATGCCTTCTTCAGCATTCCGATAGCCGAAGAAAGTAGAGACATTTTTGGCTTCTGTTTGGGTGGACGCAGCTTCAGATTCAAGCGCGCTCCACAGGGCTACTGTGAGAGATCTTCGATTTACAGTCAAGCATTAAAAAGTCAGTTAGATGCTTTTGTCCTTCCTCCTGGTGCTGCTCTTGTCCAATATGTAGATGACCTTTTAGTGGCTGCCGATGACGAGGAAACTTGCAAAGCAGCTACAATCTCGTTGTTACATCACTTGTCTGACTTTCACCACAAAGTGTCACCCTCCAAATTGCAATATTGTTGTCAAGAAGTAACCTACTTAGGTCATCTCTTGTCAAAGGACGGGAGAAGGTTGACCCCAGAGAGAATTAAGGCGATTTTACAGATGACTGTACCGAGCACACAGAGAGAAGTGCGTGCGTGTTGGGTATTACGTCATATTGCCGACAATGGATCCCTAATTTTTCTCTTTTGGCCAAGCCTTTAGTGGCTCTGACTGGAAAGGGTGTTCCGACTCCTTTGCCATGGTCTGATGAATGTCAACAGAGTTTTTCTGATTTACGTAATGCATTGTGTTCAGCTCCTGTGTTGGGCACTCCTGATTACAGTAAGCCGTTCACATTGTATGTACATGAACAGGAAGGTTGTGCATTGAGTGTCTTGACGCAACAATTTGGTGACAAGCAACGGCCTTGTGCGTACTTCTCATCCACACTAGACCCGGTAGCCATAGCGTTGCCGAGTTGATTGAGAGCTACAGCGGCAGCTGCAGTATCTATTCGACAGTCTGCTGGACTGGTCATGAACAGCATGTTAGTGGTCATGGTTCCACATGCCGTGGATACCCTCATAAATCGGACGAAAACTCAGCACCTCACCAGTGCTAGATTATCAGGCTATGAGTTGACACTTTTGGCAAGTCACATTCAGATCAAGCGATGCAATATACTGAATCCAGCAACGTTGTTGCCGACTACTCGGGAGTCGAGTGATTCAGAACCTTATGATTATTATTTCAGAACTGAGGAAGAGACAAAAGGACGGATTGATTTAAAAGATACTCCGTTGCCCGATCCGGATGGTACCTTGTACGTAGATGGCTCGTGCTTTAAATTGCCGAATGGCAATGTAACTAGTGCGTATGCAGTAACGACATTGAGCACGATTGTTGAAACTGCAAGAGTGAGACAGAATTCTGCACATGCAGCAGAATTGATCGCATTAACAAGAGAGTGTGTTTTAGCTGAGGGAAAGAGGGTGAATGTGTTTACCGATAGTCAGTACGCTTTCGGCGTAGCACATAGTTTTGGTCGTCTGTGGAAAGAGAGAGGGTTTTTAACCTCTCATGGAACTAAGATCCAGCACGGACAGTTAGTGAATGATTTGCTGGAATCTCTGACCTTGCCGAAGCAAGTGGTTATTGTAAAATGTAGTGCCCATCGGAAGATCACAGATGATATTGGTCGTGGGAATGCATTTGCTGATGAGGTTGCTAAAGAGATAGCCAAGAATATGATGAGTAGAATGTATGTCATTAATAATGCAAGATGGACCAATGAATCTGGAATGTGTGAGAGTACGATCGAAAGTGTGAAAGCTATACAGAATGAAGCGACTGAGAGTGAGAAGAACGTATGGAAGGAGAAAACGGGTAGATTAGACTCGAATGGATGTTGGACTGATTTGTCGGAATGTCAGCGATGGATGTTACCTGATGCGTATGTGCTTGCAGTAGTGACTATGGCACATGGATTGGCACACATCAGTACGAAAGAAATTAGTAAAATGTTAGCTCCAGTGTGGAAGAATGATGGGATTGCTAAGTGTGCAGAGAGAGTGGTAAAGAATTGTATGGTATGCCTGATGCATAATCCTGGCAAGGGAACCCCAACACCGGCTGGCCATTTTGCTCCCCCTTCTTACCCCTTTGAAGTGATTCAGTTGGATTTTATCCACATGGACAGATGCCAGAATTTAAAATATGTCCTTGTGGTAGTCTGTGCATTTTCAAGATGGATTGAAGCTTATCCGTTAAAGGATATTACTGCAATGTCCACTGCTAAAATCCTCATCAAAGAATATTTCCCCAAGTATGGCATGCCACGGATTGTATGGTCTGACAATGGAAGTGAGTTTATAGGGAAAGTTATGCAGAGTGTGTGTGCAGGTTTGGGAACTAAGCAAAAATTCCACAGTGCGAACCATCCCCAGTCAGCAGGTTTGGTTGAAGGGTACAATGGTACCTTAAAGCTTAAACTCGCGAAAATCCAAGCTTCCACTGGTTTAACTTGCCCTGATGCCCTCCCACTAGCTTTACTGTCTACCAGGGTGACTGTACACTCTCGAGTAGGACTTAGTCCATATGAGATTGTGTTCGGCCGTCCTGCCAACATTTGGGGTGTTCCTAGGCCCAAGGAGTTCAAGCAGATCGAGTATCCCATGTTGATTCATTATCTGTGTGAGCTGACCACTAAATTGAGTCTTATTCATCAACAGGTATTCGAATCCTTGCCTAAACCGACGGAGGGTCCGGGACACTCACTGAAACCCGGAGATTTTGTTTTGGTCCGAAATTTTGGACGAACCTGGAATCTGGAGCCGAGATTTGTTGGACCCTTCCAAGTTCTCCTGGCCACACGAACTGCTGTACGACTTGCCGGACGAAAAAACTGGGTCCACGCTACCCATACGAAGCGTGTGCCTCTCCCACTCCCCTACGATTCGTGGGTTAGACAGGGATTTGGTGTAACTGAGACAGAACTTGTTCCTAGGCTTGTCCCTTTCAGTGATGCACAGCACATAACGGACAGACAAGCTGATTCATCTCCTTCTGATTTTGCACCAGAAACTGTTTTGTTGAATTCTGATTCGAACATTACACAACCTGAACATTTGCCACCAGTGAATTTGAACAATACTACACTATCTCCAGATCCATTGTTTCATGATCAAACAATACATACTAAGCATCGATAAAATTTGCGTTCACTCTCTCCAAAACAATAATACTGTCTAATTGATTTTCCGTATACTTTTGATCTCACTGTATTATTGTCAGACAGGAAGTTTGCTCTGTGGTTTTTGTCTTTTTATTTTTCTCTTTTATTTGTTTCTAACCTGCCAACTGGGTAGCCGTAGGGTCGTAACGTGTGCCTAGTTTGACTTGCAAGGGGCCAGACACAAGGTCGGTCCTTCTGTTTATTTTGGGAACTCCCAGGGTAGACAGAAGCATTTTTGATTAGGTACAAACCATCCGTTGCGAACGGTTGTAGAAGATGGAGCTTCCTGAGCTGCGACGAGTGAATGCAATCAACCGTCAAAGAACAAAGTTGCATACAATTTTGCATAGCAAATGTTTTTTAGTTCTGTGTTCTTTAACGTTTTTAACTGGTTTATTGACTTTGGTGGGCGGAAGTATTTTTGGCATCCAGTTAATTTTCGTATCTGTCTCCTCCACTTTGCCTCCCCATGTTTCCGTTTCTCCCACTGTTCCTTCTCCTCATTCCTTTCATCTTCTTCCCGCACATGAGCAAGCTCGACGCTTTGAATTTATCAACAACACTTTCATTCAGCTCTTGCACCAACACCAACTGGTAGTAAATACAACTAACTGCTGGGTATGCGGTCTGATACCACATACCATGAACAAAGGTATCCCATATCTAGTCCTGCCTTTTAGCTATAATGGATCATTTTGGGCATTCCAGAACATGTTTGCCTATGCCCTTGAGACCTATCCCCCGCGACCTCCACGTTCCACTAGATATGACTCTGCCAACAGAGCTCTGGTAAAGGGAATTATTGACATGGTAAAAGATGTTAATAACACTCCGATTATTCCCAAGGATGAGTTACAAGTCTATCTAAGATGGAATGCTACGGAGTATGGCATTAGTTTGGGTGAGAACAAGCGTAAGAGCTCAACTCCAATTTGGATCGTACCCCACCAAGGTCAAGTCTGTTTGCAAGGGGTTGGGAGGAATCCGAGAGCTCGGTTAGGGAAGAGTGATTGCGTTGAGACATATGTCTTCCCATCACAATCTTCCCCTACATTTGTAGCGGCTAAGGGTACTTATTTTGTCTGCCAGGACCGAGCGTATACATGGTTGCCTGCCGACTTTTCAGGCTCATGTTATATTGCACGGCTGTTACCTCCAACATACACTGCGGCACCTGACTATCACAAAACAAGAGTTGTGAGAGGTGTCTTTGATGAAGAGGATACTGCTGGGCAAGAGGCAGGAGACTTTTTCAAGGGTTTCCTTCCATTCTGGGGCCCTATGGCCAATAGTAGAAACCTACGTCAGCTGACACGGGTAGTTGAATCTACTATCACAGAAACTTCTGGTGCCCTTAGTAACCTGACAGCCGAGCTCCAAGCGGATCGTCTCATGACGTTACAGAACCGTATGGTACTAGATGTGATACTTGCAGATCGAGGTGGGGTATGTAAGATGATCCAATCGAGTTGCTGCGTTTTCATTCCTAATAATGCTCCAACGGTGTACGAGGCCATCTCTAGGTTACACAAGATTGCTGATTCTATTCACGTACATGAAGGCAATTGGTCACTGATGGGATGGTTTTGGAATCTGTTATCTGCGTGGGGATGGAAAGTTCTGATGGTCATTGGCGTTGTTTTAGTGTTTCTATTTTCATGCTGTGTCATTGTTCAGTGTGGTCCTGCCTTGTGTAGCCTCTGTGCTGCAACATGTGTGAGAAAACCCTCTGTTCTAGGAGATTCGTCACGTGATAGAATAATGCTTCAGCAATACGTCAGTGACCTGATGTAGATAGAGATAGACTCTGATGAAGACTAAGGCATTGCCTGAGTAAGGGCAAAAGGACGGTCTGAGGTTCTGTGCGATCCGAACCCGTGTTTTCTGCATCGTGGTACCGAGACGATTTTGGTGCCGAAGAACCGTAAATGGTCCATTTAGCATAGTACAGTGTTTTCGCTGCACTACTGGCACGGATGCACTATGAAGTAGGGCATTCTGTTGTAAAGCCACGGCATCCATTTTGTATACGGCCTCCATTTTGTCGCTTGCCCTCACGCAGTCAATGACCGAGCGATAACCCTGCCTGAATCACCTTGCGAGGGACACGTAGGCCCTAATGTGAGAACACAGATGCCGCGTGACTCGGCAGGAAACTGCCCTTTTCCCAGGGGCCAGCCTCACCATACTGGTTCTTTGTGTTCGTTCTGCCTGATTATAAGTGTATGACTGTAAGCAGATGCCGTGCCCGTTTATGACCCACAAACACCCCTTATCTTACTTTACCATCTTCTCCTTCGTATTCAGCTTTCTCCCCTCTGGCCTTTTACTAGGGGGAGGCAACACTTTTTACAATAAGGCGGACCGATACATGTATAGAAAACTGTCATGAAGTTGTGATCGTTTATAAATGATTATTGTTGGTACACTGTTTATTGGTCGCATGGGATACTGAACGGGGCATGTGAAATATTCGAACTATGTTGCCTGAAGGTATATTTTTTTTTGTATATAAGGAGCGACCCACTTTGGACAAATCGAACAGTCTCCTAGATTCTGCCTTGTGTGTATCTATTATATCTGTGTCCCTGCAGTGAATAAACTTTGGTCTCTGACGCCGCCCGAGTCTCTGTTTATTTGTGCACCGAGACAGGTGGAACTCAGGGGTCATTTAGGGTGTTGCTTCCCTGACACCTCTGGACTCTAAAAGTCCGGAACCTCACCACCACGCCAAATGTCGCCGAGGTCCCTTGAGTGAGCTGTCCATCATAGTTGGGAAAGGGCGGGAAAATGTTTGATACCACTAGTGTGTGGTGAGGGGGCCAAACGAGCAGGGCTTCTATGCGTGTCAACATGCCTGTTGTGTATAAAGGGTCAGAGAGCGAGCAGGGCAGCAGGTGAGGAGAAAGCCGCCTCCTGGCCACAGGAACTACAAGGGGATCGTGCTCAAGAAACTCGTGTATTGAAAGACCTCCCTTGAGTATTACAGCTAATTTTCGATGGCAGATATGGGGTTAAAGCACACTTGCCCAGCCTCGACCGTGCTCACTAATGTTTTGGGCTGATTAAAACGTTACTGAATTTAAGCTTCAAATTGGGCACCTGCTATATCTGTAAGTGCTTCCTGTTGAGGTTAAATTTTTGTGACAGGAGCCTCGTGGCATAATGAATCCTGCCCTGCATAGTTATCCACGACGATGCCACCGTTTTGTGCAATACCTCTACTCAACTGGAGTACTTTTACTGGCTAATCAGTAAGTGCTACCTCGTTGGGTAAATGTATAGTGCTTTTCCTATGCTGCAGCTGCGTAAATGGCCAGATGATTTGTCTCCACTGACCATGTGTGCCTGTAACTTTGCCACAATGCCAAAAGGCACCGAGGTCCCTTGAGTGAGCTGCCCATCATAGTTGGGAAAGGGCGGGAAGAAGTTTGATACCGCTAGTGTGTGGTGCGGGGCCAAACGGGCAGGGCTTCTATGCGTGTTCACATGCCTCTTGTGTAAAGGGTCAGAGAGCGAGCAGGGCAGCAGGTGAGGAGAAAGCAGCCTCCTGGTCACAGGAACTACAAGGGGATTGCACTTGAGAAACTCATGGATGCAAAGACCTCCCTCGAGTATTAAAGCTAATTTTTGACGGCAGATATGGTGTTAAAGCACACTTGCCCAGCCTCGACCGTGCTCACTAATGTTTTGGGCTGATTAAAACATAACTGAATTTGAGCTTCAACTCGGGCACCTGCTATATCTGTATGTGCTTCCTGTTGAGGTTTAATTTTTGTGACAGGAGCCTCGTGCCATAATGAATCTTGCCCTACATAGTTATCCACGAAGATGCCACTGTTTTGTGCAATACCTCTACTCAACTGGAGTACTTTTACTGGCTAATCAGTAAGTGCTACCTCGTTGGGTAAACGTATAGTGCTTTTCCTACACTGCAGCTGCGTAAAGGGCCAGATGATTTGTCTCCACTGACCATGTGTGCCTGTAACTTTGCCACCGCGCCAAAAGGTGCCGAGGTCCCTTGAGTGAGCTGTCCATCATAGTTGAGAAAGGGCGGGAAGATGTTTGATACGCTAGTGTGTGGTGCGGTGCCAAATGGGCAGGGCTTCTATGCATGTTCACAAGCCTCTTGTGTAAAGGATCAGAGAGCGAGCAGGGCAGCAGGTGAGGAGAAAGCAGCCTTCTGGTCACAGGAACTACAAGGGGATTGCGCTTGAGAAACTCATGGATGCAAAGACCTTCCTCAAGTTTTACAGCTAATTTTCGACTGCAGATATAGGGTTAAAGCACACTTGCCCAGCCTCGACCGTGCTCACTAATGTTTTGGGCTGATTAAAACGTTACTGAATTTGAGCTTCAACTCCGGCACCTGCTATATCTGTAAGTGCTTCCTGTTGAGGTTTAATTTTTGTGACAGGAGCCTCGTGCCATAATGAATCTTGCCCTGCATAGTTATCCGCGAAGATGCCACCGTTTTGTGCAATACCTCTACTCAACTGGAGTACTTTTACTGGCTAATCAGTAAGTGCTACCTCGTTGGGTAAATGTATAGTGCTTTTCCTACACTGCAGCTGCATAAAGGGCTATATGATTTGTCTCCACTGACCATGTGTGCCTTTAACTTTGCCACCACGCCAAAAGGCGCCAAGGTCCCTTGAGTGATCTGTCCATCATAGTTGGGAAAGTAAGGGAAGACGTTTGATACCCCTAGTGTGTGGTGCGGGGCCAAACGGGCAGGGCTTCTATGCGTGTTCACATGCCTCTTGTGTAAAGGGTCAGAGAGCGAGCAGGGCAGCAGGTGAGGAGAAAGCAGCCTCCTGGTCACAGGAACTACAAGGGGATCACGCTAGAGAAACTCATGGATGCAAAGACCTCCCCTAAGTAATAAAGCTAATTTTCGACGGAAGAGACACGGTAAAAAGCACACTAGTTTATCGTCCACCTGGGAGTGTGGGGGAGTTTACATCTTCGCTTATGGAAACTACCACTCTCCTGGCCTCAGCTTCGTCCAACTTTATTCTGTTGGGAGATCTCAACTGCCATTTTGATGAGGCAACTGACCCAATGGCAACTAATTTAATGAGCGAGCTGACCGCCCTGGAGATGAATTTGATAAACACCGGGCCCACACATGTTAAAGGGCACCTTTTGGACCCCTTTTTTACGAACATGAGGGGTTTATTAGCTATGCCCCCTCTCGTTCTTCCCTGGTCTGACCACTCACTGATCATGGCAAACTGGGAGGTAAAGGAAGATGATACCCTCCCACCCAGGAAATTTAGAATAGACAGGGCATGGTCAAGGCTCCCGGTAGAGGCCTGGAATGCCCGGTTGGAGGGCTCCCAGCCTGAGAAAGGTCAGGATCCAGTGACTGCAGACGCTATGATGAGGAACTGGCTGACCAACGCAGTGGACCATGTGCTTCCACTTAAGAAGATGCTTATTAGGGATAAGAGAGTGGGGTCTGCCCCATGGTACTCCCCAGAGCTTAGAACCCTGAGAAAGAACTGTAAACGGGCGGAGAGACTATGGAGGAAGAACCCAGAGACAGAGAGCAGGGAAAAATACCGTAGGGAATTAAGGACGTATAAACTTGCTATACGCGCAGCAAAGGCCTCCTTTTTTGGGGAGAGAGTGAGTCATGCTGCGTCCTCATCCAGGGAAGCCTTTCTAGTGATGAAGGAGCTTCTTAAACCACAGGATCCCATTCTTGTCCACGACAGACCACAGGAAAAATGTCTGGAATTGGCCACTTACTTCAAAGACAAAATTGACACCATTATTAGTTCTCTCCCTCCGGTGATGGGAACCCCGACCCCGTCTGAGGACTTAAGCGTGTCGGAAAATTTATTGACGTCTTTTGGCCCCGTAACCTCAGGCGAAGTACTGAAGGTCCTCGGGAGCTTGAAGAGTGGCTCCCCTCGAGACCCAGTCCCTATGCGGTATTTAAAGCAGGCTGCCCCATCGATAGGAGAGCCTTTGACCGATTTGGTCAATCTCTCCTTCGCTCATGGCACGGTACCGCCAGACTGGAAGAGCGCAGTCTTTAAAGCGCTTCTGAAGAAGCCTGGCTTAGATCCACAGAACTTAGCCAATTTCAGGCCCATCTCCTTGCTACCAGGGATTAGTAAGGTTGCCGAGAAACTGGTTAACCGCCAACTGTCCAACTTTCTCGAGGAGAATGGTCGGTTGAGAGACTCCCAGACGGGATTCCGACCGGGTCATGGAACCGACACGGCTCTGCTAGCAGTTGTAGAGGAGGCCAGAAGCACTTTGGATACAGGGGGGTCAGTGGCAGTGATCCTCCTGGACCTAAGTGCGGCCTTCGATACTGTCAACCATGGAGTGTTGACACAACGCCTAGCAGAGACAGGTGTCACAGGAGCGGCCCTGGAATGGCTGGCCTCTTTTCTGGAGGGGCGTACCTTCGAGGTTTGGGAAGGCAACGCAAAATCTCCTCCCCTTCCACTTCACTGTGGGGTGCCTCAGGGCTCATCCCTGAGCCCCACGTTATTTAGCGTGTATATGGCACCCCTGGAGGGTGTGGTGTCTCCGTTTGGCTTTAAGACCATAAGCTATGCGGATGACACTCAGCTAGTGGTGGGTCTGACACAGCTGGAGAAACAGCCGGAAACGCTCCATTCATGCCTAAGAGAGGTGTTTGACTGGATGACCAGGTCATCGCTCAAATTGAACGGCTCAAAAACTGAGCTGATGATCTTGGGCCACTCAAGTTTTGCCCTCTCGCCGAGCAGCTGGCCCAACTGTATGGGCACTCCGCCTGACCCAAAGAAGGAGATTAAGAGCCTGGGGGTCTGGCTGGAGCCTGATCTGTCCTTTAGGACACACGCCAAGAAGATCGCTGGCGTGTGTTATGGACTGCTCCGTTCGGCCCGTAAGGTTCTCCCCCTCTTACCTGAACTCTCCCGGAAGCTGTTAGTCCAAGGTCTAATCATCTCACGCCTGGACTACAGTAATGCACGCTTTCTCGGAGCACCGGAATCAACGTTCAAAATCCTGCAACAAGTGCAGAACGCGGCAGCCAGGCTGCTGCGGAGCGTTCCGGCCAAGCAATCAGCCAGGCCCGCTCTAAAGGCACTCCATTGGCTCCCAGTCAAAGAGAGAGTGACCTTCAAGGCCCTCTGTATTGCTCACAAGAGCATTCAGGGGAAAGGACCTGCTATTCTGAAGGACATGATTCGGCCCTATAAGCCCACCAGAGCCTTACGCTCCGATAATAAACACCTCCTTCAGATAAAGAGAATTAGGAGAGCCCGTTCAGGTGGCAGGAGCTTTTCTATCCATACTGCACACGCCTGGAACTCCCTCCCACTCTCACTACGCACTGAACCAAACCTGCTCAGGTTCAGGAAACATTTGAAAACTTATCTATTTCCAGAATAATTCTAAATCTGTTCTGCTTTACATAGGCAGCTTGCTCTGATTCTCTATAAGCGCTGGGATGCCTCTGGGTAACCGTGCGCGGTACAAAATTCGTTAATAATAATAATAATAACTTGCCCAGCCTTGACCATGCTCACTGTTTTGGGCTGATTAAAACGTTACTGAATTTGAGCTTCAACTCGGGCACCTGCTTTATTTATATCTGTATGTGCTTCCTGTTGATGTTTAATTTTTGTGACAGGAGCATTGTGCCATACTTGTAATTATTCTCTGACACTGATTCGAGGGTCAGAGCAGGGTCAGAGAATACTTGCAAGTAGGCAACAAACTCTCTGGAGGCGCCGCTCAGGAAGCACTTACAGCGTTACAGCAGGTGCCCAAGTTGAAGTTAATTTCTTTGTAACCATTTTGTAAATGGTTACAAAGAAATTATTTTCAACTTGGGCACCTGCTGTAACCCTGTAAGTGCTTCATGTACTTCAGTTTTGGAAAATCCGTCCCGCTCGCGGATTTGCGAAATTTTTTGCAATTTCACGAGATTCGCAGATCGCGAAATTGCAGAAAATCAGCAACAAATTTTACGCCCACACTTAATATTCTCCTTAATAGGAAAGTCCATGAAATTGACTAGGAGTGTGCATGGGCCACTGATGCTCGGCAGAGGATGGAAAGGGACTCTATGGACCCTGGTAATTGTCAAATCTTCGCTAAACTCAGGAAGGACTTTTTCCTTGATGAAGGACTCAAGTTAGAGCGGCATGAGTGGTTTTCCAACTCCTTAAGTTAGCTTTCTAGTGAATTCCTATCCTTGGTTACTTTGCGTACTTTGATGAGCAATCCGGTCATCTGGTCCTCCAACTGAGAGATCCTAGTCTCAGCTTCCTGTATTTTAACTGGAAGACACGCCACTGCGTCCTCAATTTTCCCTAAATGGGAATGGAGAGAAGCAATTCTCCTGCAACCTCTTCATATCTCTAATTTCCTCAAGGATGAGGTTGAGCAGTGTTTTGACATCCAACTGTTTGGTAGTGGTTATAGCTGCTGGATCTTCTATTAGAGTCTTTAGGGATTCTGCAACAGGATTCGAGGCTGGCAATTGTAAAGTATCAGTAACTTTCTGATCCTGGTTTGGGTAAATTGTAGTGTTTTAAAGATCTTTGACTTCTGAATTGGAGCCTTTTGCTGTTTTTGCTGTTTCTGAGGCCCTGTAGAAAGTGCTGGGTTGCTACCACTCGAAGTCTGGTTCTGCATAGGGTGAATAGATGGCTGCAGGGCTGAATCTGCGGAGGGCAGAAGGACAGAAATCAGAGAGTTGGCATTCAATTCGTGCTGCAGGAAGGTTGAGGTTGAGGCTAAAGGGTTTTGGGCAAGGGGGGGCACCGGAAACACAGAGGAAGTGACGGGCGAAGATGATGAACTAAGGTCTAATGGAAGCTGGCGGCTGAGGCAAGATCAACGACCACAATCAGGGATAGGTTAGACTGAAGAGGGATAGGCTTTGTTGGTTTTTTCACAAAGAGAGGAAACTCCTTAGTACTCTTCCCCTCCTCTTTGCCACTTTCAGGTGCTACTACCTTATCCACTATCAGGCTGCCAGTCTCACCAAGCCCCCTTGTGGGTACTGTAGGGGAGATTCTACCCCCCTGAAGTGTCCTGGAAGGCTCTGCCACTGGTTCTTCTTCCGAGCTCTCAAAGCTGGAATTGTGTTCAGGGCGGTTCCCCAAAAGTCCTGCCCTTCCTGCCCCCACTGACGAAACTGACCTGTGCCTGAGCCAAGCGCGTCTTCACTTTTAGGCTAGTTGCTGATTCAACTCTAGATGCTAGCTGGTTTTGCTTATTATGTCTCCCCATAGTAGCTCTTACAGAGGTGTACCAGAAATGAAATGATGAAGTGAGGCAATGAGGCTGCTTTTGAACAGGGCTTCTTACTTCCCTGGAATGTACTTTGGCCACTACTCAGTCTGTTATTTTCACTTAATCCACCACCATCTAGACTCCTGCCCTCCCAATGTCCTCACCACTCGTCGCCTCTCCTCATCTCTCTCTCCTTCTGAATGCCATATTTTCTCTCCAGCCTAGCGGACTCCGCTCAAACCCAGGTGCCCCGTGCCTTCATCCAGGAAAGGTCTGGATTCACTCCTCGTAAATCAGAGATGCCGAAGAGTCGCTCCGGCTTTCACGCGATTTAAACCCTGTCAAGCGCTCTCCGCAGCTTTCCAGCTCAGAACCACCAAGCCGCCATCCTCGGTATACTGTTTGTGAAAGCAGCTGCTTTTCAAGGGGGCTGAAACTTTTTTGTCAAATTAATTCCTTTGTTTCCGAAGAAAAGCTATCTGTTTGCTGATTAGGAGTGTGGTTTGGGCCAGGGCAAGCGGAGAACAACAAGTCCTTGCTCATCTACAGAAAACAATAAAGAGAGATTGTGCATTTGTTGCTGTTTCAAAAGTCCCAGAATACATCTTTCAAGTTGTAAACTTAGCGATTACCAGCTCCGAGTCCCGCATCACTTTTTCCTGCTCAGAACCGCCAAGCAGCGATATCCACGAGCACGGACATCAGCACACGCCAAAACTTCTGAGGTGCGCCTCCATTACCACAGGGAGGGGGGGAGTGGTCACCTATGGCTATCCGGAGGCGTGGTTCTCCGGACTAGCAGCCCCAAGTCCGTATGTTAGAACTTCTTGTCAAGCAACAAGCCTCTTGTTTGAGTTAATTATGTTTTAATTAGTTCCCAAAAAGCGTGAGACTAACCCCCTTTCACAGTAAACTTTCTTTTATCTTCGAATTGAAATCCATAACCATTGAATGCAAATAGGCTAGGTCCCCACCAATAAACAAACATGTTGAAAAAATGTAATCATTGGTAAAAGAGGTCCAGGCTTGTATACTGACAGAATTGGAGTCCATGGACATACATGTAAATCGTCGTCTTCTATCCAAGTGGTGGTGTGGAGGGTTAAAATGAAAATAAACAGGGGAACCCATACTGAAGGGCCAACTTATCCAATGCTCTAACCTAATAATTTACTGTCCTGATTGCCAGACTTTGCTTTGGTCTTTTATCTCCAAACAGAATAGGCTAATTGGTGTGCCAGTAAAGAACGTTTGAAAGGAGCAGGCTAAAATATTAACAGTTGTTATTTCAAGCTTTTTTGTTCAAGAAATGCATTTTTTATTTTCCACCCATTTGCATCGCAAGGACTTTGCCCATGTAAGGTTTTAGACTTGTAACCAGTTCGGATTTTTAACCACTATATTTTGCATCCTGGGACTTGTAGATTGGCTTCTACCATTATGTTTAGCTATGCAAGCACTCATGTCATGTGGGCCTATATATGAGATGCACATCTGTAGGAGAGTAGGGTCTGCTTCCTATGGTTA
Organism: Lissotriton vulgaris; assembly: GCF_964263255.1. Lineage (NCBI taxonomy): Eukaryota > Metazoa > Chordata > Amphibia > Caudata > Salamandridae > Lissotriton > Lissotriton vulgaris. The sequence goes on from NC_141685.1 coordinate 1,648,067,867, forward strand.
CCCCCACTTTTTGCTGTGATTCTCTGGTTTTTCGACTTTAGAGTGGCTGTGAACCTGCTAATCAGGCCAACAGCCCAGCTGTTCTCTCCCTAAATTGATACCATGTACTTTAGGTATATACCAGATTGGTTACTGGGTCACCCCTGTGTATAGTGTACCATAGGGACCCAGGGCATAGGTGCACCCTAGGCCTACCAGGGGCTGCAGCATGCATTGAGTTACCCCTGGTTTTCCTTCCAAACTGACACTACAGGTCTGTTCACACAGCCTGGGTAAGGTGGTGTAATCACCCCTTACTTAGATATAGTATACCTATATCTATATATACATATAAACACATATACACCTATAAGTCACTCCTATGGCAGGCCTTAACAATCCTGGAGGCACAGTGCTTGTTTTTATGTGAGATGGTGCCCTAGCATGAGCTGAGCCCCTCTGCAGCTTTCGGAACCATCTCCTTATTGCTGTTCTACGATATAGCCATACCATCTAATCTTAAGTGCATTATAATCCTCGCGGTTAATGCTAACTTTGGTTTGGATTTATCAAAACATGTTGTGTAAGGTGTCAAACACTTTGGAATACTACCCCCAGTTCTGGCGGCGGGGGTAGTATTCCACTCTTCTAGAGGGAGAAGACAGGTAGTTACTGGTTTACCCGGTTCAAGTTAAACAGAGCCTCAGCATCTCAAAATGGATGCTGCTGCCACAGACACGAGTCTGCCCTCCTGCTGCTGGACGAAACTCCGGCAGGGGAGGCCTGGCCAATAGGTTTCCTGCCCAGGGAGGTGCTGGCACCTCCCCAGACAGGCTCTTTGTGAATTGGGGCAGGGAGGGCTGCATTTAGTGATCGCTTTCCAGACACTGCCTCGGGCACACTAGGGGCTCCATGCATTTCCCAGTTCAAACCGGTTGCTGGGACACTCAGCCCCAGATCTGACAAGAAACTGGACAAAGGGGAAGGGGTGTAACCACCCCCACCCCAGGTCCACCCATAGGAGGGACCTTAAAGTTAGTCCAGCCCCTAAACTTAGTATAAGTATAGGATCCCAGTCCCTAGGACTTTAGATTACCGTGGACGAAACTCTGAAACATATATCCTCGACCTTCGACATTTCATTTCAACTGGAAGATAGAAGATATCTCCCTTGTGGTCAAGGAGTGACCACCCTGTTCAAACAGGCACCAAAAGTATCTTTGCCTGTCTGAATTTTTTAGGCTCCCGCCGGATCCTGAAAAATCTGCAACACAGGATATGGATTTCCAGATATCTCTGACCCCGACCTTCGCTCACAGTAAAGCTGAGACCCGTGGCAGACACGAGAAACATGGGACCAGAACTCCTGGACATCCTGCATTATGCTACTTCCATCAACTTCCCGAGGTATCCCGAAGTTGTGCACTGGAATGCTTGAAGCCCCAGATCCAAGCACCTTTTGCACAGAGCACAGACCGCCACACTCCACGAGTGGCCTATGGGCTCGCTTTGCCCATTTCCGCTTCATGCGTCTTCGCGGTTCCTAGTACGGTGGCTAGTGAGCCCCAAAGAAGACAAACCTCTACTTTAACTTGCTTTCCTGGTTGCTCCAGACTTGATCCAATTTCCCTGCAAAGGAGAAGTTCCACAGACCTTGCTGGTCTGCACCGAAGCCCATCTCGACATCCTGCATGGGTTGTGTTTGACAAGGCTTGTTGGGTCCAATCTGGATACCATCACCGCAGTCAGCTAGATCCTTTGTGGAACAGTTCGAATCGAGCTCCTGGTTGTTGTCGACACCTCCTTGTCCTAGTGGCTGAAGAGACAAACTTCACCTTTTCACATGAAATCACTCGACATCTGGTGGCATCTTCCTATCGCCGCCCTGGTCACTGGCAAGTGGCCCAGACTCTTTACCTTCTGCTTTCAGGTTCTACAGATATTAGATCCACCCTTGGATCCACCCGGACACTTTTCCTCTGGTCGCCTGCAGCATTTCTTTGCAGATCTCCATTGAAATCGACGACGAAACCCGACACCAAAAGAGACCTATGCACCCTGCTTCCATGGGTGAGGTAACACAAGTACTCTGGTAGTCTCGAGGGTATTGGCCCTCCTAGTGACTAAGTCTAAAAGGGTTCCATCGCAGTTCATTTAGAAGTGTCCTTAAATTGTAAAATTGTAACTTGTTCGCTTCCCATAGAAAGTCAATGGTAACCTGTGGCTGTGTTTAGACACTGCACACGTCTCCTGTGGGCTTCCTACATCCTAACCTTTAGTTGTTTAGAGTAGCCCCAGCGATTCCACAGGCCCCAGGCCTGCTTTCTAATTCTCACGTGGTTCTTATACCACTATTGTAGTATATGGTTTGTAAGGCCCCTAGGGCAATACGTATACTGTGCAACTTATCGTTGGCTAATTAAGTAACTTGTATTGTACTTTTACCTCTGACCTCATAAAGAGTGCAGAGGGGTTCTGTTTAGAATAAATACATATATATATATATAACAACTCGCTTAATTCGCTCTCTGAAGTCTTACCCTGAAGACTGCTCACCACTGCTACCCATAGGAAAGCTTTCTATAAGGTTGACTTTACAACCACCGTCAATAAGGGTTGATTAGACTGGTGCAAGGTGCCCACTAGAACTAGTGGACATCATATGCCAGGCTAACTTCTCACATTGGTGTGCAGTGGATGGGATAAGAGCTTGCATTGTTTTACCAAATAATCTTGAGAATATAATTTGAAAAATCACATCAAGGTACCTGTAGGTACATATGAATCAAGTCTTATAATACATATGTTCTACTGGACTTAGCACTTGTAGGTGGTAAGGGTTTAGCACATCCTCACTACAACTTCTAGAGACGTTCTAGTAGGAAAACAAGTAGTGTAGGTAGTGAACACACCACACCTCACTAGTCATGGCCTTAAGGGCAGGAGCTAGTGCCTCTCTGCCAGATGTCAGCCAAGTGCAGACATCTAAGTATGACACCGTCTCATTCCAAGATTTGAGAGGATTATGTGTCACAAGAAAAATAGGGCAAGGACAGAGTCCAACCACCCAACACCTCATAGATGTACTGGTGGCAGATGACTTAGCAAAAGCATCAGATCCAGATACCCTAGGTAGTGGGGAGGGGGGCCATCCATCATCAGAAGAGGATCCTAGTGGGGCTCCCCATCAGGACTCTGAAGAGGATGAGGATGCAGACAGGAACCGGTTGATGAACCAGACCTGGGAGAAACAGGACTAACTGGAGATGGAGATGGCCATGCGGGTCACTTCTTCATTCCCCCAGATAGGCCTACTGGTGGACCCAGAAGATAGAGATCTTCCTCAATAGGGTCTACTGCCTCATCTCACAGGAGGAAAACATCCCCTCAGAGAAGAGAGCATGAAGCTAGAATGAAAGAAGTCATGCTTAGGATCAGGAGGCAAGAAGTTGCCCTGGCCAAAGAGACCCTGGTTCTTGAAAGAGAGAGAAAATTGTGTTGGCTAGAGTCCACTGGTGGCAGCAATATCCCTAGTGGTAGGGATAGGTCTTATGACCATCGAAACCTAAACAAGATTGTCCCTCCCTATCAGATTGGGTATGACATCCACAAGTGGATAACTGCTTTAGAGAGGGCCTGCAAAGTTCAGCAGGTACCCCAGAGTCAGTGGGCAGCAATCTTGAGGTTTTCCTTTGCAGACAAAGGAAGAGGCAAGCTACTCGCTGTTAGAGAAGAGGAGGCTGGCAATTACACTGTTGTGAAGAATGCTCTAATAGATGGTGGTGGCCTAACCACTGAACAGTATAGGTTGCTGTTCAGAGATACCCAAAAGACACAGACTCAGGACTGGACAGATTTTGTAGATTGTGCTACTAAGGCTCTGGAAGGTTGATTATTGGGCAGTAAAGTAAGTGAATATACAGGATTGTATAACCTTCTAATGAGAGAACAGATTCTTAATAATTGTCTGAACCAGTTTTTGCATCAACACCTGGTTGACTGTGATTTGACCTCTCCACAAGAATTGGGTAAGAGAGTAGACAAATGGGTCAGAACCAGGGTGAAGCAGAAGGTACAGAACCAAGGTGGTGACCAGAAGAAGCAAGACAAAAAGTAAGGGAAGAAAGCAAAAGACCAGGGGGCATATTATCAAGGGGGTTTATCTCCGCTTTTTTGGCTTTAAAAGCCAAGAAAGCGGAGATAAACTTATCTCCCTATTACCTAGCTGTCGCTAACACTAGTTAGCGACAGCTAGTAGGAGATAGCGACCATCTTGGGCCCCACTTTTCATGTCAGTGATATTTATCACTAATGACAAGCAAAGTGGGCGTGCCAAGATATTAGCGACTGAAAACAGTCGCTAACATCGCTATCTCCTATTACCAACACCTGCCCTGAGCAGTTCTTAGCCATGTTATCCAATGGGAGGTGTATAACATGGCTAAGAGCATTAGCTCGGTAATGCATGAATATCCCTGACTTTTCAGCGATATTCATGCATTGCGGTGATTTTTATCGCATTTGCGGTAAACCTTGGTAATACCAAGGTTCATCTGCGGTAAAAATCGACGTAGCTCAGCGGTAAATTTTTGTCTCTAACCAAGCAATAGCAATAATTATCGCTATTGCTTGGTAATATACCCCTAGAAGTCTTCTCAAGGTCCCCAAAAAGCTTCTAATGGTGGGGGTTCCCAACAATCTAAAAAGCAAGAAGGCCAAAAGAAACCATGGTGCAAAGTTTATAAAAGTAATACTCAAATCAAATATTACATCGTCATAAATAATATATTTTTTAAAACAATGTACACAATATTAACATAGGTCAGAGATTAGAATAGTAGAATTCATATAATCATTGTCTTACGTAGGTAAAAAATGTTCTTAAGAAATGCCACGACAGAAGCAACTGAGAAAATATCCTCCAAGAGTTGTATTGCTAAAAATGCTGGGCGACACTGTCTCATGTTCATATATTTTAAAATAGGCATAATCCATATCTTCCTAGGTATAACATAATATCTACAGAAAAATAGAATATGAATATCCGATTGAGTTGAGGCATTATCACACGGACATTTACAGATTACCTTTGACCAATCATTTGTAACGGGAAAGCTCAACAGTCTAAACAGTATCCCAAACCTAAATCTAGTCAGCAAGAACCTTTCTTGGTCTTTCATTTGAAGATTTAGGTAAGGCTGGTTTAATTATCATTTGGTGCGCAATTACTGTCTTTTTTAACAGCTCTATTTGTTCTGTTTGATTCTCAAGAAAATTTAGACTTAACTGTTTCAGTGCTTTCCTAGTGATATCAGTCATTGTCTTAGGGTCAGTATAAAATTCCGGATGCTTGATGTTATCAAAGAAAGCTTTTATATAACACAACCATTTAATCCTTTTACCCCCATCTAGTTTTAGTGCATCCCCCAGGATGAGGCGATTTAGGTGACATTTCTCTGTAGTCCATACCCGATACCATAGAAGGATCGGTTGCACCTTAATTAGATCTTCCAGATAAGAGATGCCCAGTTCTGTATGGCAATTATAACTGGACATACTCTTTGGGAGGGCTAGATGGTATCGCAGAAAACCATCTTCGGTGACATGTAGGCTGCTGACATTTGAGTCACCCCAGATTCCTGCCCCGTATAATGCCACCGAAACACAGCTAGCTTTATATATACATAAAAGCTCTTTAACTGGCTTTTTACCCATCTTCTTGCTAAAAGACCTAAGGGCCATTATGGATTTAGAAAATAATAAATTCCTAGCTTTAATCGCATTGCTCCATTTACCATTGCGATCAATAAGGAACCCCAGGTATGGGAATGTTGGGGTATGTTGTAGAGCGGTTGATTCTATGAACATGGTTTTTTTCTTATAGTTCGCTTTACCCCCACAGTTCATAGCAAAAGTCTTAGTACAATTTATTTGTAGTTCTAGTTTGGCCATGAAAGTACTAAAAGAAGTAATCATAGTCTGCATGGCTATGGGAGTTCTTGCCATAAGGACAGCGTCATCTGCATAAATAAGAGCAGGAATACGGCGGGTTGAGGCAATTGGCATGTCAGTGCAGTCCTGTAACAGTGTGTCCTCCAGGTTATTTATATAGATAGAGAATAAAAATGGGGCAAGGACGCACCCTTGCCTCACGCCCCTTGCAACACTGAACTCCCTGGTACACTCCCCATTTGTACCGTATCTAACCATTGCACTGGCCCCGTTATACAGTTCTCTCCAAAATTTGATATTTGCTTCTACTCTCAATCGGGTTAGGATTATCCATAATTTACCATGATTTACAAAATCAAATGCAGATGTTAAATCTAAAAAAGTTAAGAAAAGTCTTCCTCCCTTAGCCGTGGTGTATTTCTCCATCAGTAGTGATAAGTTGAGCGCTTGTTCGATGGTGCAGTCTATCTAAAATGACTCTGTTTAGATACTCAAGGGGGCGCACCAAAATGAGAGTCCAAATAAAATAAGTAGAGAAATGTTCTTTATTTATCTTTGTTCGTCAACAAAAGGCATATCAATAAAATAAGTAGTGAGATCAGCCAACGCGTTTCACTCCCTACCAAGGAGTTTCTTCAGGGCGCTGCGAGTATCTCCGGTAAGTTGTCTTTTTGTAAGATCCCTCTGTAGTCACACTGGGAATTTTCTGGTCATTTCTTTATTCCAGCTTATTTCTTTAAAAGCCTTTGGAGTATCTCTCTTCCCTTATCTTTTCTTTGTATCATGGACTTTGTAGGTCTTGTCCGAAAACGTTCTTATATTTCAAAGAGCTACCCGTCCCTGGTTGTATTTATTACAGGTGGGTACAGTGCTGTGGTTATCGTTGTCAGTTTTGGCGTCTCGGCATGGCTGGTTCCAATAATCTTAATGGTGGAGTCGAGCAAAGATATGGGCCGGTAACACACACAGCTAGCTCTGTCTCCCTTTTTAAAGATAGGAATAATGATCGACTTATACCAAGTACCGATCAATCCTATTGAGCAAGCGGCATTAAAGGTTCTGGTAAGCAAAGGTGCCCAGAGCAATATATTTTTCTTAAAAATGTCCACTGGAACACCATCGGGGCCGGGTGCCTTTCCCCCTAGGCTGGAGTTAATACCCTTAATTACCTCCTCAAGGGAAAAGTTAAGTTGCAACCCTTCATTACCCTTCCCCTTAGACGTGGGTTCTCTCACTATGTCAGTGGTGATTGCTACTGGGTTATAACGTTTTTCAAAATGCTTGACCCATTCATCCTCTGTAACAGCTATCTCAATACGAGCCTTTGGACTGTCTTTGAAAAAGGGGGCATTCACTGCTTTTCAAAAGGCCGTAATATCCTTTGATTCTGAGGCCTCCATGATAGCTGTCCATGCATCCCTCCTCATCAGCTGTATTTGTACTTTTAGTGCAATTCTGTACTCCTTACGTAGAGCCCTTATCTGAGTCTGGTTTCTATCTTGCTTATGCAAGGCCAGTTTTAATCACCTATGAGACTTACTACATGCTGATTTAAACCAGCCTCTTGTTTTCCTTTGGTTCTTCTTTTCCTTGGCATTTACCCACAGACCCTTCTTTATACAGGCAGTTATTTCTCAGAAATTACTTACAATGTCAGCATCATCAGATGCCAGGTCCAAGCAAACACGAAAGCTTGTGTTACATGCATTAATTAGGTTACTAAGAAACTCCTCAGGGACCATCTGAGTCCATTTTAATGCATATCCGTTCTGACTGGTTATTTCTAAGTTTTCAGAGGAAATCTCAGCTCTTTGTGCACTATTAATTTTGGGTCTGATAATTCAGTCCTGATGGGGAAATGATCACTTAAGGGAGATTTTAAGACATTATGACTAACGATGCAGTCCCTATAACACGAGGAGATAAGGATAAAGTCAATTGTAGAAAAAAGACCTCTCCCATTAAAAGTTGGAGAAAAGGGGGTCTTGGTGTTGCATAATTCATTTGAAAACCCTAGATCAAAATGTGCCGGGTGGTATTCCTATCTATCGTTAGCCCACAATTTCCTGTTTCTGATCTTTCACATAGGGCGCAATTAAAATCACCACCCCATATAATAATAAACTGTTTGTGAGAACTGTTATTTATGCTGTTAAGTTTTGTGTTCAGGGTTTTGAGCACCACTGGTATATTTACTGCCGGGATATTGTTATAAAAGTTTACTATTAATATACAGACAGTGTTGTTGAAATGTAACCCAACAATATGATAAAAACAATTATAGAAATACAACAATTTTTTTTTACAAATAAGGCAATTAGAGATGTACATACATAATCCCCCCTTTGCTCGGCCATGTGCAGAACCTACGGCAAGGATAAATACAGTTTTAAAACCACACATATGGTATTCTTTCTCTGCCCATGTTTCTTGTAAACATATAACATCACAATTATTAATAAAATATCCCCAGTTTGGATTATCTAGTTTCGCCTTCAGGCCAGCTATATTCCAAAATGTTATAGACCATTTTTCTCGAGACCTTTCATTAAACCCTAGATTATGGCACACCGCACTTTCTTTAGAAGTTTCAGCGAGGCCCCCCCTACAATTGCCTTTCTTGTAGTAATTCCGTTGGGCTTTTTAGGAGAACGAGGATCAATAAAAGACCTACCAAAATTGGCTCTCCCATAATCAGAACTTTTTATACCATTTCTCCCAGTAGGGGTTACTTCCCTTATCATTTCGCCTCCCATGTTTTCTGGGTGAACCATCCCCGGTACAAGGTCATCTGCTTCAATAAAAGTGTGGCGATTTATCGCCCCTGTCAAATTTTCTTCCCTTATCATTTCACCATCCAAATTTACTGAATGGGCCATCCCTGGTGCAAGGTTATCTGCTCCAACTGAAGTATGGCGATTTAACATCCCGACAATGTTTACTTCCCTTATCATTTCACCACCCAAATTTACAGAATGAGCCGTCCCTAGTACAGGGTTATCTACTTCGACTAAAGTGTTGTAATTGATCGTCCCTGTAAAGGTTTCTTCTCCTATCGTTTTACCACCCAAATTTACTGAGTGAGCCACCACAGGTACAAGGTTATCTGCTTCCAGTGAAGTGTGGTGATTTATCATGTACTCACAAGCAAATCCCTCATAAAGAATAGATGGAATAAGTCATTTGTTTGCATCTAAACCAGAGAGGGGATCAAATAGGTTGTGTAATGGGATGTTCCAGTACTCATTTGGGTTTATGGGGTGATGGTTATTATCAAATGGGATGAGGTACCTATTTGGGCATTTGGGTGGGGAAAGGGGATGACATTTTTGTGGTATCTAGGGACGATGAAGTTCGAAAATTGATTTGATCGATGGGGGGCATCAAAGCTACGCAGAGTTGGAGGGTTATTTAGGGGCATCATCAGAGCTTCTGGATAAAAGTAGCTCAAATTGCGTGTTGATACTCCTTCCTCACTTCTCCCTGGAAACGAGTCGCTGATATATGTAACCACCCTATGGTCCCTAAAATTTACTATTACCACATCCCCTTCAATGTCTTTAGGGCGTAAGCCCACCCAATTACACCGTCTCACTGACACTATGTCTCCATTTAGATGTAATGGGAGCGGTCTGTTGTTGCGCAGCTAGTGGATAACTTTATTTTTGAGACTGATGTTAGGTTCTGCATTTCCTGCTGGCATAACCGGGACTCCTGTCAAGATGATGACATAGTTGGATGATTCCGGGGGCAAATCTACCATATTTCTAAAATTGGGTTTTACTCTGGTCGTGTAGTTTGTATTCGTTGGGTGGTCATTTCTGATAGGGGCGGCTTTCGGGGCACCTGGTTGAGTCTTTTCTTTACTTATAACCTTCGTGGCTGCTGGTTTAGTGGAATTTATATCAGCAATCGTGTTTTTAGATGTAGGGGAATCTGTTTGTTGCCTGGAGCAATTATTAGTGTGATGTTTAGTTTTGGGGCAAGCTTTGCTTCGATTGGTTTGGTTAGGGTTTCCATTCGAGTTTTGGTCTGCCAAAATACGATCCAGTTTTTCCCTCAGTCTTTTAACTCTCTCAGTGAGTGGGAGTATGAGAGATTTTAAAAGACATTCAATAGCCTCCAATAGCCCTTTGTTTGGCAATGATTCGGGATTTACAGTTGGTAGCCCCTTTAAAACTTCCTTCCCTACTACCTTAGGTGACTTGTGTATAGTGTTCTTTTCATGAGATGCCGTACGTGAGGTGTTATCCCCTTTTCTGACCCCACCCTTTCTCCTTCTTTTTTTTGGTGGGGAGCGGAATACTCCTGTATTCCTCCTAGTGGGTGATTTATCATATGCTGCACTAACTGCTATAGGCGGTTGGGTATCCAAAGTCACAACTGCCTCAACTAGAGGTTTAAACACAGGAGAAGGTGTATTTCTGTTAGGATGAGGGACCACATCTATAGGTGTAGGTATATTTAGGTCTATTAGGGAACTTGATGTAGCAGTTGGCTCAACAGTGTTAGAATCTGTAGTGTCTACCATATCGTCTGGTACTGATGGAATGTCTTGAAATATTAGTAGGATGTTTTCCGTACTGAACAGCTCAGCATCTGCATCAGCAGGTATAATGTTGTGTGATGATATACTCGTTGTTTCCTTCTGTGGCGTAGATAGTGGCTGTTTTTTTAGAAGTTCAATGGAGAAACAGCGCTCAGCCCATTTCTCCGCTAACGTGATCTCCCTATCTATCTCCCTAGTAGCTCTAGCGAAGTATTTACCCAGCGGCCCAAGTATGGACACCCCTACACTGGACGGTAAAGAGTTAGAGACAGATGTAGGCATCCTTGGTCTATGGAACAGATAATGATAAACAATAGACTGATGTAAGTCAGTACTAACAAGTATGAGGATCAAATAGAAGCAACCTAGTCAATTTGTGCAAGGGTTAAGCGCAATGTAGCGCAGCTTACTGGCGTATATTCCCAGCAATGGAACTAAGTCCGGCACGTTGGAGCAAATGTCAGGGGGGGTAGCCCAGCCCAGCCTCCTGCAGCCCCTGATGGCCACTGACGGCCCACCCTTGTCCCGGGCTTCTCCCGGGACGCTCCCGCGCGCTCCCGCGCAGTGTTATTAGGGTTTGTTCTTATTGGGTAAGGACCACTCAGGGGGCGGGGCTAGCAGGAAGAGCGGGTTAGGTGTTTGAGATTGGCCAAGCAGGGCCTCCTGGGAAATGGAGTCCCCGCGCTGTCGCTCGCAGCCCTGCACTGCCCCTACTCACCCCGGTAGAGTCCACAAGGTCCAGCAATGCCTCCTTCTCGAAGCGGGACCCGCAAAGTTGGTCCCGCGAGTTGTTGCTCCAAATGCACGAGTTTTTGCTCAGAGAGCACACAGAGCAGCCCAGCAGGATGGTCCGCAGCACAGCTTAACACAAAGGATCCCGCCGGTCGTTGATGCATGTGGGCTTTTCTGGCGTCCGGTACTCAGGGGGCGGGGCTAGCAGGGAGAGCGGGCCAGGTGTTTGAGATTGGCCAAGCAGGGACTCCTGGGAAATGGAGTCCCCGCGCTGTCGCTCGCAGCCCTGCACTGTCCCTACTCACCCCGGTAGAGTCCACAAGGTCCAGCAATGCCTCCTTCTTGAAGCGGGACCCGCGAAGCGGGTACTGCGAGTTGTTGCTCCAAATGCACAAGTTTTTGCTCAGAGAGCACACAGAGCAGCCCAGCAGGATGGTCCGCAGCACAGAGCAAAACAAAGAATCCAGTGATTGCACCAAAAAGGAAACAGCTCCAGCCACCATTGCCCCTAAGGCAACTGTTCCCCTAGTTCAGCTCCAAGTGGTGGTTCTCAACCGAAGGATGTCGATGGGTTAACCCTGGGAACTGAGATGAACTCTGGCCTAGTCAGAGTACCAACTCAAGTTGTTTTGATCTGTGATGGAGGCATGGATATGTCCTTCACTGTGAGTCCCAATAGCTTGGGCAAGTACAGACAAACTCCTTTAGTCAATGACAGAGAGGCTCAGGCCTACAGGGACACAGGGGCTACTGTCACCATGGTGATACCTGACTTTGTGGCCCCTGGACAGATCATACTAGGTGAAACGTGCCTAGTGACCAATGCTAGCAATGTCACTACTGCACACAGTATGGCAGTTGTGAAATTCTCCTGGGGAGGGGTAATTGGCCTTAAGAAGGTTGTTGTTAGTTCAGATCTCCCTGTAGAATGTTTGCTTGGCAATGACCTAGAGACTTCAGCTTGGTCAAAAGTGGAGTTTAGGACACATGCAGAAATGTTGGGCATATCAGCACATGTTCTTGCTGTTAGCAGGTCACAGGTCAAACATTGCAACACTGAACAGGCACTGGATTCTGGAATAATGGACCAGTTGCCTTCCAGGAAAAGGAGCTGTAGGGTTAAGGCAGTGCCTTTCCCCCTGCCTCAGGATGAGAATCAGCATTCTGAGGAAGCTGATTGTGACTGAGCCCCAAGAAGTAACTGTCCTAGAAGAGCTTGAGCCTGATCAGGTAGAGTTTCTTGGGACAGGGGGACCTTCTAGGGCAGATCTGAGGCAGGCGCAGTTGGACTGCCCTTCTCTTGAACCCCTCAGACAGCAAGCTGCTGCTGAGGCTGCAGGGAATGCAAGTGGAACCCATAAGGTTTATTGGGATGGAGGACTCCTGTATTCAGAGGGTAGAGACCCCAAGCCTGGTGCTTACAGGAGGATGGTCATACCTTTGGCATTCAGGGGCTTCCTTTTGATACTAGCCCATGATATTCCCCTTGCAGGACATCTTGGCCAGAACAAAACTTGGAACAGGCTTGTTCCACATTTTCACTGGCCCCACATGTCAGAAGACACCAAGGAGTTTTGTCGCTCCTGTGTGACCTGCCAAGCCAGTGGCAAAGCAGGGAGCACTACAAAGGCCCCTCTTATACCACTACCGGTGATGGGGGTTCTCTTTGAAAGATTTGGGATAGACATTGTTGGACCAATGGATCCCCAAACAGCCTCTGGGCACAGGTTTATACTGGAGGTGGTGGATCATGCCACCAGATACCCAAAAGCTATTCTCCTTAGGAACACTACAGCACCTGTTGTGGCAAGGGCCCTCCTGGGAGTTGTCTCAAGAGTGGGTTTCCCTAAGGAGGTTGTATCAGATAGAGGTGCAAACTTCATGTCTAATTACTTGACTGCAATGTGGAAGGAGTGTGGAATGAACTATAAGTTCACCACATCCTATTACCCGTAGTGCAATGGTCTAGTTGAAAGATTCAACAAGAGCTTAAAGGGTATGATCAAATGTTTCCCAGAAACGCTCAGGCGGAGATGGGATATCCTGCTACCCTGCCTTTTGTTTGCTTATAGAGAGGTCCCACAGAAGGGGGCTGGCTACATCCCTTTTGAACTTCTGTTTGGGCATCCTCTAAGAGGACCCCTTTGTCTGGTGAAGGAAGGATGGGAGTTAGCTCTCAAACTTCCCAAGCAAGACATTGTGGACTATGTACTTGGTCCCCGCTCCCTGATGGCAGAGTACATGAAAAGGGAATCCAAAAACCTTGAGGCAAGTCAGGAACTGCAAAAGGACTGGCATGACCAAAAGGCTGTACTGGCTGTTTACCAGCCAGGACAAAGTGTGGGTGTTGGAGCCAGTGGCCCCAGCAGCTCTCCAAGACACATGGAGTGGACCCCACCCTATTGTTGAACAGAAGGGAGAAGTCACCTATTTGGTTGATCTTGGAACTCCCAGGAGCCCCCACAAGGTGCTTCATGTCAACAGACTGAAACCATATGTTGAAAGGCAGACATGAGCATGCTCATGGCTACTGATGAAGGACAGGAGGAAGAGAGTGACCCTTTCCCAGCCCTGCTCTCTCAGAACCCTGATGGTGGTTCAGTTGATGGTGTAACCTTGGCAGGCAGCCCCACTGCCCAAAAGCATAGTGACTGCAGACAAGTTCAGCATGCATACAGACATATGTTTTCACTGACTCCAAGTCAGACTACCTGGTGCACTCATGAAGTGGACACTGGGGACATTCTGCCTGTTAAAAATATGATTTACAGGCAACCTGATCATGTCAGGGACTGCATCAGGACAGAAGTCCAGAAAATGTTGAAATTGGGAGTGATTGAGCCCTCAGAAAGCGCTTGGGCCAGTCCAGTAGTCCTTGTGCCAAAACCACACACCCAGGGTGGTAAGAGAGAGATGAGGTTTTGTGTAGACTACAGAGGTCTCAATGCTGTCACCAGGACAGATGCCCATCCAATACCCAGAGCAGATGAGCTCATAGATAGGTTGGCCTCAGCCAAATATCTGAGCACGTTTGATCTGACAGCTGGCTACTGGCAAATCAGGTTAGCTGATGAGGCCAAGCCAAAGACAGCATTGTCAACCCATAGTGGCCATTATCAATTTGTGGTGATACCCTTTGGTCTGAAAAATGCACCGGCCACATTTCAAAGGTTGGTGAACAAAGTCCTCTCAGGCCTGAATGACTGCTGTGCAGCTTATCTTGATGATATTGCTGTCTTTAGTGCCACCTGGGAAGATCACCTGATCCACCTGACAAATGTTTTGGAGGCCCTGCAAAAGGCAGGCCTAACTATCAAGGCTGCCAAGTGCCAGATAGGGCAGAGTCAGTTTGTGTACCTGGGCCCCCTTGTAGGTGGAGACCAGGTTCAACCATTACAGAGCAAAATCCAGACCATAATGGACTGGGTTGCTCCAACCACCCAGACTCAGGTCATAGCTTTTTTGGGCCTGACTGGGTACTACAGGAGATTTGTCAAGGGGTGTGGTTCCATTGTGACACCCCTGATTGACTTAACTTGTAAAAGAATGCCCAAGAAAGTTCAGTGGACAGTAAGCTGTCAAAAGGCATTTGATGACCTGAAGCAGGCCATGTGCACTGCTCCCATTCTGCAAAGTCCAAACTGCTCCAAAGAATTCATTGTCCAAACAGATGCTTTTAAGTTGGGAGTAGGGGCTGTACTATCACAATTAAATGATGAAGGTCAAGACCAGCCAGTAGCTTTTATTAGCAGAAGGCTGACACCTAGAGAGAAACGTTGCTCAGCTATTGAGAGGGAGGCCTTTGCTGTGGTTTGGGCCCTGAAGAAGCTGAGGCCATACTTGTTTGGCACTCACTTCACAGTTCAGACAGACCATAAAACCCTCTTTTGGTTAAAACAGATGAAGGGTGAAAATCCCAAACTGCTCAGGTGGCCCATTTCTCTACAGGGGGTGGACTATACAGTGGAACACAGACCTGGGAGTAACCATGCCAATGCAGATGGACTCTCCAGATATTTCCACTAAGAACTGTTCAAGGATAGTTTAATGTCCCGTTTTTTGGGGGAGGGGGTTGTGTAGGAGAGTAGGGTCTGCTTCCTATGGTTACCCCCCCCCCCCACTTTTAGCTGTGATTCTCTGGTTTTTGACCTTAGTGTGGCTGTGGACCTGTAATCAGGCCCACAGTGCAGATGTTCTCTCTCTAAATTGATGCAATGTACT
This sequence comes from Lissotriton vulgaris, assembly GCF_964263255.1. Lineage (NCBI taxonomy): Eukaryota > Metazoa > Chordata > Amphibia > Caudata > Salamandridae > Lissotriton > Lissotriton vulgaris. The sequence continues at coordinate 1,648,083,300 of NC_141685.1, forward strand.
TTATGTACATACCAGATTGGTTACTGGGTCACCCTTGTGAGCCCCTGTATGTTGTACGATAGGTACCCAGGGCATATGTGCACCCTAGGCCTATCAGGGGCTGCAGCATGTATTGTGCCACCCCTGGATTGCCTTCCAAACTGACACCACAGTTTACCTATATCTATATATATACCTATGGTAGGCCTTAACAATCCTGGAGGCAGAGTGCTTGGTTTTATTTTAGAGGGTGCCCTAGCATGAGCTGAACCCCTCTGCAGCTTTCTGAACCATCTCCTATGATATACCCATACCATATACTCTTAAGTGCATTATAATCCTCGTGGTTAATGCTAACTTTGGTTTGGCTTTATCAAAACATGTGTGTAAAATGTCAAACACTTTGGAACACTACCCCAACGCCAGTTCTGGTGGTGGGGGTAGCATTCCACCCTTCTAGAGGGAGAAGACATGTAGTTACTGGTTTACCCGGTTAAAGTTAAACAGAGCCTCACCATCACAATATGGATGCTGCTGCCACAGACACGAGTCTGCCCTCCTGCTGCTGAATGAAACTCCGGCAGGAGAGGCCTGGACAATAGGTTTCCTGCCCAGGGAGGTGCTGACACCTACCCAGACAGGCACTTTGTGTATTGGGGCAGGGAGGGCTACATTCAGTGAATGCTTTTCAGACACTGCCTGGGGCACACTAGGTGCTCCATGCACTGGACAAAGGGAAAGGGGTGTAACCACCCCCACCCCAGGTCCACCCATAGGAAGGACCTTAAAGTTAGCCCAACCCCTAAACTTAGTATAAGTATAGGATCCCAGTCCCTAGGACTTTAGATTAACCTGGACAAAACTCTGAAACATATATCCTGGACATTCGACATTCCATTTCGACTGGAAGACGGAATATATCTCCCTTGTGGTCAAGGAGTGACCACCCTGTTCAAAAAGGCACCAAAGGCATTGTTGCCAGTCTGCATTTTCGAGGCTCCCGCTGAATCCCGCAGAATCTGCGACACAGGACACAGACTTCCAGACATCTCTGAACCCAAACTTCGCTCACAGCAAAGCTGAGATCCGTGGCGGACACCAGAGACGTGGGACCAGAACTCCTGGACATCCTGCATTTTGCTACCTGCATCAACTTCCCGAGGTATACCAAAGTTGTGCATTGGGGTGCTTGAAGCCCCATACCCGAGCACCTTTTGCACCGAAGCACAGAGCTCCACACTCCATGAGTGGCCGTGGGTTCGCTTTGTGCATTTCCGGTTGACGCATCTCTGTGGTTCCTAGTCTATTGGCTAGTGAGCCCCCAAGAAGACAAACCTTTACTTTAACTTGCTTTCCTGGTTGCTCCAGGCTTGCTACACTTTCCCTGCAAAGGAAAAGTTCCACAGACCTTGCTGGTCTGCACCGAAGCCCATCTTGACATCCTGCGTGGGTTGCTTTTGCCAAAGTTTGTTGGGTCCAATCCGAATACCAACACCACAGTCAACTAGATCCTTTATGGGACAGATTTAATCCAGCTCCTGGTCACTGTCGATGCCTCCTGGTCCTCGTGGCTGATGAGACAAACTTCACCTTTTCACCTGAAATCACCTGACATCTGGTGGCATCTTCCTATCGCCGCCCAGGTCACTGGCAAGTGGCCTAGACTCTTCTGCTTTTAGGTTCTACAGCTGTTCGATCCACCCTTGGATCGAACCGGACACTTTTCCTCTGGTCGCCTGCAGCATTTCTTTGCAGATCTCTATTGAAATCGACGACGAAACCCGACACCAAAAGACATCTATGCACCCGGCTCCCGTGGGTGAGGTAACACAAGTACTCTGGTAGTCTCGAGGGTATTGGCCCTCTTAGTGTCTAAGTCTAAAAGGGTTCTATCATTTATTTAAAAGTGTCCTTAAATTGTAAAATTGTAACTTGTTTGTTTCCCGTAGAAAGTCAATGGTAACCCGCAGCTGTGTTTAGACACTGTAAGCGTCTCCTGTGGGCCTCCTACATCATAACCTTTGGTTGTTTAGAGTAGCTCCAGCGATTCCACAGGCCCCAGGCCTGCTTTCTAATTCTCATGTGGTTCTTATACCACTATTTTAGTATATGGTTTGTTAGGCCCCTAGGGCAAAACGTATACTGTGCTACTTATCGGATGCTAATTAAGTAACTTATATTGTACTTTTACCTCTGACCTCATAAAGAGTGCAGAGGGCTTGTGTTTAGAATATATACATATATATTTGATTTATACCTTGTGTGGTGTGCTTTCATTTGGTACTCAAGGGATTATAATTGGTAAAACAACTTGCTTAATTTGCTCTCTGAAGCCTTAGCCTGAAGATTGCTCGCAACTGCTACCCCTAGGATAGCTTTCTACAAGGTTGACTTTACAACCACCATCAATAAGGGTTGATTAGACTGGTGCAAGGTGCCCACTAAAGCGAATGGACATCATATGCCAGGCTAACTTCTCACAACATCTCGATATGTGTGTCCCAGTTTGTCAGTGTACTTTTTAATATGATAAAACTTATTGTCTGAAGCATTAAATGTCAAGTCAAAAGCTATTCATTTTCATCTCCCTTAGGAATACTCTCATTAAGGAGAGTGAGCAAAGAGAGTAGTCTTAAATGGAAAAAGACATAGAGCAAGTGTTGGTTTATGGAAAATATATGTCACCTTCAATCTTCCAATGGTGATTTTTCCAGTTGAATTTTTTTTTGTGTGTCACAGTTTGTCTGTGTACTTTCTAACGTCATAGCTACCCACAAATGACTTCCTGCCTCTCAATCCAAATCATTCAGTTGTATTAGAAAAAAAGTTGAAAATACCAATTGTCTTCCTAAATGTCCAGTGGAAGTAGCCCATTCTTGGCAGTTATTTTTTTCTTGTAGGCCTGCAATTTTAAACTGAAAATGCTACATGTCAAAGAAGAAAAAAGAAAAACCTTTAAAGACTGATGAGCTGCTCATGGAATATCTTGAGACCTTTATGAACCCACCCCCCTGTGGCCACCCACTGCACATCCTGTGTGCCATTTTGTGGCTGCATTGGAAACCACTGTGTGCTGCCAGAATGAGTCCATCCCTGTGTCCCTGAATTGTGCATCACAAAGCACTTCTTTATGATTTACATCCAGTGCCTAGCCATAGACTGCAATAACGAGCCCAGCCCTCTCATTAGGTACATGCCAAGAGAGCATCTCTTGATGCGTATCATACACCATGAGGTTGATTACTAGATTGATGTACAACCCTTCTCCTCTTTTTCTGCATTTCAACCTGTACTCCCTTATTGCACATCCCTTTGTTCCCAGTAGTAATTCACACAGGTAAGAGCATTGGGGTGGGGTGGGAGATGGTGAAAGTCGACAGACAATGGAATAAGTAATATTAAATAAATAAAAAAACACTTATATTGCACTCGCCGTATCACAGCGTCGGCGATGCTGTGAGTGCAAAATAAGTGGTTTTATTTATTTATTTGTTTAATATTACTTATCCCGTCTTCTGTCGACTTCCACTGCCCCCCACCTGCCCCACTGCCCCACCACTCTTACCTGTGCGAGGCAGCGCTGTTTGTTCCCCAATTACAATGATCACCTTATGCTCCTTATTGCGCTCACCCTATGGCAGTATTTCTTTAGGCTTCCAGATATTATCATCAGGGGTTCTCTGAAAAACAGTGGAATAATAAATTGTGAAATAAAAAAAACATTTTTTTATAAACTTTGAAGGGAAAATTCGAACATCTCCTAAAATATCAAACGATGCAGCAATACTGGACTAACGTTTGTGTGCTACCAATTAAAATGTAAATTGATACTTGTATAGCGCACTACTCACCCACAAGGCTCTCATATGAATACCACTGTTGAACCCATCCTGGCTTTCCCTGTGAGGCATCCACTCCTGGGCACCCCCAAGGTGGAGGCCGGGCATCCTTAGCATTGTGGGGGCCGTTGTGGAGATTAAGCAAGCTACTGCCCAGAGTTGCAGAGTGGGACTCCATGATTGGAATAGGCACCGATGCGAGAAATATCAGGTCCGTGGAATTTTTTGAGCCAAAGACCCACTGAGGCAGGGAATTGAACCCTGGTCCCGGGCTAGACCTCTGCATCAGGGTCTGCCGCTCCAACCATTGAGCCACACTTCTTCACCAATTGTGTCTTTGGTTTTGTTAAAAATGTATATTTAGTAGTGTTGTGCCCATTACAAAAGAGGTAGCAGTGGAGTAAATAAATTGCACATTTCCCGAGGAAACTTTAGGGTTGATGAGTCCAATTAACATTCTTTGAATAGCTACCGATTTGTGGTGTGCGCTGCATATAGTGCCCAACACCTGCTTCCTAATGGGCGTCACATATACCATGGCCATACCTGATTACAATCAAAATACAACTATAGGATTGCACTTCCTGGCAGTAATAGCAAAGAAGAACACAACTGTGCATAAATAAACAGTCCAATAATGTATGTGTCTTCTTGCTGGTATATACCCAATGTAGAATGTATGAACATTCGTTTGAAAGTGGAAATTTACAGGCTGTTTGTTATATATAGTTATGGATCACTGGTCATAAACCAGTAAGAAGACACATGGATTGTTGGACTGTTTTATTCTGCAAGGAAGTGTTGTCCTTTAATATTACTTCTGGGAAGTGCTCTCCTATCGATGTCTTGTGTGTCTGTTGCCCTTGTAATCTTATGGATCTCTCTCACCAGTGAAAGAAAGACAACCTCTATACCACCAAGAAGAAAATAGCAGTGCAGTGAATGCTCTTCCTGGAAGCGGTGTCCATATCCGCAGGTCAAGTTCCAAGAATCCCCTCTGCCTGCGATGGCTTCCCAGAATTCTCTGCGTTTTAATGAATGATAGAATGAATTTGTACAGAACACTGTGACCTCAGACTGTGGTGTACTGGCTCCAGAATTACTGATAAAGTGGGTGCAAAGACATAATTTAAAGTTCTGTATTGAAAAACAAGGTCTGGAGTGCTTTCTGGAAGGGAAGATGGTGCTGAAACTTTCCTAAAGAGGGAGGAATCACTAGAAAATGACTGGAGCTACATCTTCGAGAGCAAGTTGGCCAGTAAAGGTGAAAGTGAGGGAGTAATATTAATGGGCCAGCCCTTTTGATAGGTCTGCGTCATATGTAAAGTGCATGGATATTGATCCACCCTTGAGGACAAAGGGAGAGAGGTTATTTGTTGTTTGCTGGCTGCACCCTGCCTCTCATCAGCTCTGCCCTACCTTCCGCCTTAAAGATGAGCCCTGAAGCCACCAGAAAGATTTGAGAAAGTGGGAACAGATTCCCACTTAGCCTGACGCCTTAAAGGCTTCCACTGCCAAGGACAGCATTTGCCTAGGATCACACCGTTAGTGAAATAGGGAAGTCAAGAGTGATCATCATGACATGACTGATGGCATCATCAAGAGATTGAGAGTGTTTTCTAAAATGTTTATGATAGTAAAACAAAAACATATATATTAAGCTACTACATAAGTTAAATGATTATATGTTTCTGTACTACTAATGAGTTACATTGTTTCTAACATATGTCATCTACACAGAAATGAGACTGTGTAAATCTGTGTGTGAGTGACTGCCTGAGTTACAGCATGGGTGTGTGAGTAGGTGTGTGAGTGTGTGTGTGGGTGAATAAGTGGGTGTGCGAGTTTATATGTGGGTGTGTGTGTGGCTGTATTGGCGAATGAGTGTGTGTGTGAGTAGCTCAATGGGTGAGTGAGTGGCTGTGTGAGTGGCTGCATGGGTGGTTGTGTGGGTGTTTTAGTAGCTGTATGACTGAGTGAGTGGGTGTGTGAGTGGCTATATGGGTGAGTGAGTGCAAAGATGTTTTAACGCATGGGCAAAGAGGGCTCTGGCCCAAGGTCCCAGACTTTCAGGGGGGGTCCCCTGATAGAGCCAGCTCTGTTCTGCAGAGTCTTGCCGGGGTTGCCATGAATAAGTCTTAAGCAGATTGTTTTAAATACTGTTTTCCTTCGATTTCTTTTTAATTTGGGTGCTGTGTGAGAAACTAGTAAAGACATTTTGCAGAGAAGTGTTGTGTTTATGTTTCATGCCACATCCATAAAACGTTTCTTTAGATCAAAACCGGAGGACCTCACATTAGAGAAATGATAGGGTGTCACCGAAATTATTTGCAGCAATATTAGTGAGCTGTTGCTGCGTTACAAAATTGAAGACACTCATCACTATCCCGAATATTAGATGCAAACACGTTTAGAATTTGTGCTTGTGACCTGTCAATGACCTGGCCAAAGAGGGCATGAAAGATCTGAAATTGGATCATAAATCCAAAGGTTTTCTAAGCAACGTCCCAAAATATGTTTGGCCCAGGAACCCCAAAATCCTTAAGATGTCCCTGATGCTGACAGTGCAGTTTCCACTGTGAATTTTATTATAAAGAGTCCATCCTGGAGGTGAAAGACTGCTTTTGGTCCCGATCCTTAGAGAGCAGACCCATGTCAGTCGTCTCACACTCTTGATTTAGATTATTGTGGAAGGTTTTCTGCTGCATATGACTGTGGTTTTTTTGTGTTTTTTAAATAGCTTTTATGTGCATTTTAAAAAAGAAAGCAACACGAACAAAAACATACATTGCAGTGCTATACCATTATGATTAGATCAGACATGCCAACATTCCAAGTTGTCCGCCCTTCACATGGGCTGCTAAATAATCCCTGTAACATAAAACGTCGATTGATATTCGATTTGCAGTTGAACATTCCAACATTACATCCCCGGGGTAAACCCATGTCTCACAGTCTGGTGGGTATCTTGTTGATAGAAGAAGAGTGGCAGGGGATGCACAACCAAATTGATAAAGTCTGTGCGTTTTTTAATGGAAATAGTAGGTTGAGGATAGGGTGCTCCACGAGATGACGTGTCCGTCCTAAACACGTCTAGAAATGAATTTGGTTAAGTGTCACCATATCTTGTTGATAGCACATATCAAGGTATCAATACATTAGTCATCTCCCAGTCGAGTATTTAACCAAGCTACAAATGGCTCCCAGATGTCCTTAGGTCGGGATTTGGTCGGCTGGAGCTCCCAGTAGATAGACAGCTGTATCCTGCAATAGGTAACCTGTCTGACCCAGTTTTTAATTAGTGGAGGTCTAACTGCTCCCCAATGTATGGCTATCTGTCATTTTGCCATCAACAGCAACATCTCAGGTAACTTGTGTGATTTGGGGGTACCGTTTCCAGCTCTCCCAGCAGGGATGTAAGAGGTGCACAGGGGAGGTTCAGCCCGGTGATATCTTTTATATGTCTGTAAATTTCGAGCCAGAAGTTGGCTATCGGTCTGCAGTGCCAAGCTAAATGTAAAAATGTTGCGTATGGTGGACCACATTTCCAGCAACATTCATCTTCACAGAGCCCCATTCGGTGTAGCTGCATGGGCGTCCGATAAAGGTGATGGAGATATTTAAGTGTATAAGTCTAAGGCGGTAGTTGGTCAACAACCGCTCCAGCTGTTGACAGCTCAGCCTCCACTGTGCATCCGTAAGGGGTGTACCAAAGTCCTCCCTCCAGGCCGCACGTGAGGGAGGAATCACTATAGGTGAGGTCTTTTGGGTGTTTTTGTATATGCGTGATATGAGTTCCTTACCCAACTTCCTCACCAATAAATTCTCTAGCGCCAATAGAGACGGTAGAGGCCCTGGAAAGGTGGGAAATTTGCTCCTACAGGACACTCGGAATTGATAGCACAAAAGCATATCTAGTGCAGCCGGTTCTTCCGGAGAACACATGTGTTGCAGTGTTAAAAAAGTGTCATTGGGAAATAGGTCACCGCCCACCACTATGTTATGTGTGCTCGCATGCTCTTGTGCTTTCCATTCCATAATAAGGGGGAACATGGGGTTATTGAGGAGGGACATGGATGGTGCATATATTATCTCTAGTCGTGCTCATTTGCGAATTCCCTCCCATGCCCCTCTTATAACTTCTACGGTATCTATTTCCTTGCAAGGGCGCTTGTATGGGTTAAATAGTGCTGTTGATACTGGCAGGGGAGCAACGCGATCTATCTCTATGGACACGTGTGGTTGATAGGGTGTGGGGTGAGCCCAGAAGTGTAAGAACTGTGCCTGTGCGCTGTAGGCATAGAGTACAAAGTCCGGGGCTGCCAGCACCCCCTGCTCCTGCGGTAGTTTCAAGACTTCCCAGGCTATCCTTGGTTGACCCCCCGCCCATACCAGCTCTATCATACGTGATCTAAACTGTTTAAAAAAGTGCATAGGGAGTGGAAGCAGAACATTTACAAAGAGATACAATAATTTTGGCAATATTATAATTTTAGCCGCCGCTATGCGACCCTCCAGCGAGAGAGGACGCGATTTCCACCTTTTTATCCTGTCCTCAATCCAGGTCTCCACCCTCCCATAGTTAGCACACCATATTTCCTGCTAATTATTTGTAGTCCACACACCTAGATATCGTATAGGTTCTGATGCCCACCTCAGCGGGTAATCAGTGGCAAATTCCTGCATGCCAGATGTAAGGGGGAAGATCACAGATTTGCTCCATTTGATGTTTACGCCGGAGAGCCCGGCAAGGCGAATCACCTCTCTGGTCATAGGGCCTAGATTGTCTTTAGGATGCACCATATTGAGTGTAATATCATCCACGTACATGGACACGTGATCGCCCTGGTAGTCAAGCCAATCCCCCTGCTTGCATGGTGTTGGTGCAGGCGCATGGCTAGGGGCTCTGTTGCGATTACAAACAGTAACGGTGACAGTGGACAAAGCCGTCTGGTGCCACGTGTTATGGACAACGGCTCAGAGATCACCCCATTAACCCTTAGGGTTGTGTATATAGGAGTTGAATTTGTTTGATGAAGATCAAGCTTAAACCTATCCTTTTAAGCAGGGCAAAAAGAAATCCCCCTCAAGCAAATCAAATGCCTTAGAAGCATCCAAAAGAGCAGCAGCAGCAGGCAGCTGCGGCGCTAAATAATGTAATAGCCCAAATAGACTCCTAAGATTGTGCGAGGTCGCTCTGCCCGGTACGAAGCCTGACTGGTCCGGAAGTACTATCCGTGGGAGCAACGGCTGAAGTCTAGTAGCCAGGAGTTTCGCAAAAAACTTGGTGTCCAAGTTTATCAACGAGTGTGGAAGATAGGACTCACATTGCTGGGGTCTTTGTCTGGTTTGATAAGGGCAATTATAATCGCCTCTCTCATTGAAGTGGGGAGAACTCCATCCTGTTGTGCCTCCTTGTAGACCGCAAGAAGGCGAGGAGCAAGCTCCTCGGAATATTCTTTGTAAAATTTCACGGTAAGCCCATTAGCCCCCAGCGCCCTATCAGCCTTTATACTTCCTATGACCCGACACACATCTTCAACTGTAAATGGTATATCATGATACTCACGGTATTCATTATTGAACCACACAAGTGCTATACAGTCAAAGTATTCTTCTAGCACCGGGTTCAGGGGTGTCACCTGGGATGTGTATAGTTTTGCATAGAAATCTCGCATAGTGTTTAAAATGGCAGGGGGGAATGAACCAAGTCATTTGTTGAGGTATTGAGTGGACTGATGAATGTGGCTCCCCTAGTAGATTCGCTAGTGGCTTTCCAGTCCTAGCGCCTTCACCATACCTTTCAGCGATGGCATATTTGTGAAGGAACTATTTGGAAAAAGGGGACCCCTATATAATATAGTAGCACTTGCTATACATAGGGAAGAAACAGAGTTAGGAAAGGTCTATAGCAAAGTGACAGACATTGATTAGATAATACAATTTACGGTTTTTTGTAAATAAAAACCTAGAATGAAACAGTATATTAAGTCCACTTGTGTACAGAAACCAATGAGCAAAATAATTTCTGATATTGCTTTATTGTTTATTGTTGTTGACTATTTTTCTTTTGTTTTCTACTGTTTTTTTTAAATATATATAGTTTTTATAAGTGATTATGTGTTTAAATTTTATATAGTCTTGAATTAAAAAATACAAAAGAGAAAATACAAAATCAATAGACATGAAACATATATACAGTGATGAAGGCAAAGCGGTAGACACCACTACGCGCGTTTCGGCTCTTGAGCCTTCTTCAGGTGACCGTCTATTGTTAGAGTTTCAAAGAGTCCAGGACTCACAGTTAGGTGTGGCGTGGATATAAAAGGTCAGTCGGTAAAGGCAGCTTCTTAAGATCTTGAGATGTGGAACGATGTAGTCCTATAGCTTGTCATATGATGTTATGACATCAGAGAAAAGGAGGTGGTAGAACAGTATAGTGGAGGTAGCTTAGATTCAGATCGTTATTTGTGTTGACATTTGTAGAACCTCCACGAGGATAACTTCCAGTGAGTAGATGGTAAGATGATGAGAGCAATAGTGAAGGAAACGAGTATTTATCTCCACAAGTTGATAAAATATCCGGAGGCGAGCAATAATGATGTATAATTGTTAGCACGAATATTTTGTATCCACCTAAAGATAAAGTAGAAAAGATGTCCCAGGAGCGGAAAATACTATGGAGGATGATCTGGTCATAGCATCGCCCGTGAGGTTTGATGAAAATAGTGACGCTCCTGGTAGAAAAGGACTGGTAGCAGTACTCGACCGCCAAAAGACCACACACCGGTATGCTAGAATGCAAGGCTTGCATTCTAGCATACCGGTGTGTCGTCTTTTGGCTTGTTTAGAGAAATTGGCTGAACATCCGTTTCTGTCCTGACGAAGACAACCAAGTTTGTCGAAACGCGTTGACACATGATATACAGCCATGTTTTGAAAGAAAAGGATTTTAAAAAAAACTACTTTATGAAGATGTTTTAATAACAAACAAATGAACTTCATGAAATGTCTATTGTGTAATTTGTTTACCATTTGTGAATACGTCTACCCTATATTTATATTAAAGTGTATATTTTGATATCATTTCAGTCCATTGCTTAAATCATTTTTGTATATTAATTTTGTTGCTATTTTAACACTATCTGTACAGTCAGCCAGCTTTTGTATTTTTTCAGTCTGCCTGGGTATTTATCCCTACAAGAAATTGTTGTCCCTGACCCAGGAGTCGTATCCTCATCAGGGGGTCCTTGATACTTACAAGACATTACCCACGGTTATCCGTGTGGGGCCTTTTTCTCTTTCATCTTCTTTTATTGTGGTTGGAATTATTGTTTTCTCATCTCACCTTTATTTCTTGATTATTGTGTTCTTGCTAACCTGAATCAGGTATTAGTGTCCTCTTCTAGAGGTTGGTGTGAGATTTCTCCAGTAAACTCTTTTTTGGTCATCAATTAAAATAATAATAATGTCTAACTTCCAAACTTTTGGTTTTTCAGACGATGATTTCGCTACCCTTGTAGGAACTAATGTAATTTGGTACTAACCAAACAAGCAATCCACAGAATAATAGTGACTACAACAAATTAATAGATCTGCAAAAAAAGTTGGTTAGAGTAGAGGCACATGGGGAGTTTATGCTGAGTTACCTCAAGAACGGCATAATCCCCATGGGACTAAGGATTCGTAATATTCCAGGCCTCTTTATAGACATAAAAGACTTTTTAGTAAAATGGAGTATGATCGCTAGTCGATGCTCACGGGATCTAATGATGTTGATCATCTCCACATCTAAAGGGTTAGTCATAGAAATCAAAAAAGAAATAGAAGCACTTGAAGACAAATTGAAAAAGTCTACAACAGCAGAAGAAGCAGAGAAACAATTAGAAATGATTAAAAAAGACATTTTATCATTCTCTGAATATCTTAAGAAAAGAAAGGAAGATAAGTTTGTGAAAGATAAGAGAGTTTACTCAGTAGAGAAAACATACCCCTACATCGTGGATGGTTTTTATAAAACCGAGTCTCAACCTGGAACAAATAACCACACGTTCCAACATAGAATTAACAATTTCTCCCATTCCTCAGCATCCAATTCAGAATCAGAGGGTGAAGATAATATTGGGTATCAGGACGACAGACCCTTTAATCCCAGAAATGGACAAAGAAATATGCGTCAACCTTTTTTAGGCAACCGGGGGGGGAGAGGAGGTCGTCAGAAAGTTCGGTTCCAGAACCACACAAGGGGCAATTATCAAGCCAACCAATATGCCCAGGAACCTCAACAGTATCTAGAGACGAGGAACAAGCAATATTGGAGGAACGGGATGTAATCCCAATTTTCAATTTGTCCTCCTTTAACCTTGAGCCCCCTGATTTGTCTCTTTTGTCCAAAGGCCTATCTTTTGTCCCACATACAAAAGTGAACATTTTTGAACTTTATCAAGACATCCACTCTTTTCTGAGGAAAATAAGATTAAAGAAATTTTTCCTACAAAACGACCCCTTGGATCTAGATAACATAAGTAACAATATTGTGGCCTTACCATCAACTTTTACTCCCACACTTCAGCAGGTAGGACCCGAAGTAGGTATTTTTGAGAAAGTCATCTTGAGACGACTAGACCAAGTTTTAAAATTCATACCAAAACCTAGATACAACATATCCAGAGAAGAACATGAATCCCTAGAAAGGTTGAAAAATAATGATACCATTATAATCAAGAATAGTGACAAAGGTGGAGGTATAGTCCTAGTGGACTGTAATGTATACGAGGAAAATATGAATAAAATGCCTAATGATCCTTTATTTTATAAGAAAATCAGGACTAACCCTACTGAGAAAATAGTGAAGACAATAAATAAGTTAACCACAAAAGCGTTAAATGAAGGCATAATAAACAAGAAAGAGTTTGAATTTTTGAACACATCAGAGAGAAAGGTTTCCTGTATTTATGGTCTACCAAAGATCCATAAGGACCAGAAAAATCCACCATATCGACCAATTGTTTCTACAATTGGTACCCCTTTGGAAGCCCTGTCAAAATATTTAGATCAAATATTGCGCCCTTATATCTCACTATCAAAATCATATGTAAAAGATACCGGCGACATGATCGTCAAAGTTGAGAATTTAGCTTTTAATGAAGGTAATGATATCCTCGTAACCCTTGACGTGGAGTCATTATATAGTAATATACCTCAGGCAGAAGCAATAGAGGCCACAATGTGGTTTATTGATCAGCACAAAATTCCCTGCTCCAAGCCATTCATTAAAGACTGTTTGACTTTGGTGCTAAAAGAAAACTTCTTTGAATTCGGCGAAGAATTGTTTCTACAGATCAAGGGTGTAAGCATGGGGGCCTCTATGGCCCCATCAATAGCGAACATCTATATGATTCTGTTTGAAAGTAAATTCATCCATAATGAAGTTGCACCGTTCTTCAAATCTGTCTCCCATTTGCACCGCTACATCGATGACATTTTCTTTGTGTGGACCGATGGGAGACAGACTTTGGATGAATTTCTGTTGTGGCTGAATTTAACAGATGATAATCTCAAGTTCACTGCACATACCAGTGAATCTAAAATCGAGTTCCTTGATATAAACATTAAAAACAGAGATGGTATTCTGGAAGTGGATTTATACACCAAACCCACTGCTCGTAACACCCTTTTGCACTTCAAAAGTTACCATCCACGCTGTCAGAAAGACAGCATTCCCTTCTCTCAGTTCCTGAGAGTAAGGCGAAATTGTACCAGCATACATGACTTTGACATCCAAGCTGAGATTATGAAGCGCAAATTTATTGATAGGGGATACCCACACAGGCTAGTTAGAGGAGCATACAAGAGAGCCCGATTTTATGACCGGGACTCTCTTTTACACTCACAGAAACAAAAAGCAGATCCAAAACTAGTATGCATAACAAAGCATTCTACCATGGACTCTACTATAAGACAAATAATTAACTCAAATTGGCACCTACTGAATGTCAATGACAATGACCAAAAATTACAGAAACCCATGTTCGCCCACAAGCGAAATAAGAACTTAAAAGATCAGATAGTCCATTCTCGCCATAAAGGGAGCACTAGAAGTACTCCTTTTATTCAGAAATCTATTAATGGAGCAAATGCCATTAAAGGAACATCTCGTTGTGGTTCCTGTCAATTCTGCGAAAGCATTATTGTAGGCGAAAAAATGAAATTTAACAAAACAGAAATCAGAGCTAAGGAACTCTGGAACTGCAACACAAAGAACGTTGTATACTTAATTGTCTGCCCCTGTAACCTTGGTTACGTTGGCGAAACATCCCGTGCGATAAAAATCAGGTTAACGGAGCATAAGTCTGCCATCAAAACTGGGAAGACAGCTGCACCTTTAGTGAGTCATTGTCTAGAGTACAACCATAAACCAGAAGAACTAAAATGGCGCATACTGGAAAGGATACAGCTGCAAAAGAACCAAGGTGGAGATAAAATCCGCAAAAAGAGAGAGGTCTTTTGGATTTTCACTCTTGGTACCTTTGATCATGGATTAAATCATGAGCTACCATGGGAGAATGCGATAATTTAGTCCCATTATAATTTTAATACAATCAGGATCAAGTTTAGGTAAATGGATTTATATCCACATGCTGAAATCGTCAATTAGTACTAGTCTGTCGAATTAGAAAACACCTCTGTGGTTTTCTATAGTTCAGGGTTTAAAATTAGAAACCTCTCTTCCATTATTTGTTTACAGGTAATATGTTGCCTAAAACAGGCGCTTGGAGTCAAGATAAGTGCATATTGAGTATTGCTTTAAAAATGGGCGGAACATTCCCAGAATGCTGTTAGGGAGGCGGAGCATATCCAGGAAATAAAAGAGTGCCCCTTGTGCACCATAGCCAACCATTCCCGCTGTGACGAGGAGGTGGGAGAGATCGATGCGCTACAGCTCCCGAACTAAGGTATGGACTCGGAGATCTATGCGGGAACCCCTGGCTAGCGGTATCACCACTTAGTAACCCGCACCCGTACTCGCTAGTTTGGACGGTGTTGTTTGTTTTATAGCCTCACCGTTATCCTCGGCATAGTCCGGCTTTACGAAACGCTCTATTCAAGCTGAACTTTTTTAACCTTTCTAAATGTAGCTTGAAATTAACAACTTGTACTCGTGTCCGTGGAATTTGTCTTCTTAAAGCCCCGAATTGTTGTTATACTAACACTGGCTTTACGATAAACATGATCTAGGCTGTTTTAAAACCCCTCTCCGTTTTTCTCGGCTATGTCTGGCTTTACGGAACGCGTTGCTCACGCTGATTCTTTTTTTCATCTAAAATCTAGCTTTAAACTAACTACTCGTACTCGTGCCTTTGGAGGTTGTTCACTTTACAGCCCCGATTTGTTGTTAGGCTGACATTGGCTTTACGGAATGCACAATCAAGGATGTGTCTGCATCTCACCCTAAGACTCCGTTTGTAAATTACTTTCCCGGGTCTCCAATCCCTTATGGATACATTTTTCTATCCTCAGAGGCCGTATTGTAACTATAAAAAATAACAGAAGAGTGCCGTCCGAGGACCTAAAGCGTGTTTCGACTGCATTGTCACGCTTCAGACTACCGACAGCAGCTTTTGAGGATTGCGCCTCGAATAAAACAAATGTAAGAAACAACAAGTAATTTATCTAATTGATGATAAATCATTCGTATAGTATTTTCTTATATCAATTATCATTTTCTTTACAGCCACAAATCTTCATGTGCACTATTCACAATATGACGACCTAAGTGAAGCTGATTGCCTGAGACCGCTCTCCCCTGTCTGTACATTTTTAAAGAGATGATGAAGAAGAATGATAGGTAGTAGTAAGATGGAGGCAGTTAACACTGACTAAACAGGTGAGATCAGCACCTAACATAATTATTTTATTTTATTTTATAAGGATGAGTAATATGGATTTAATAGTAATCTTATTACAATTCTTTCTCTATTTAGTTATCACATACCGAATCCTATCTCTACGAAGGAAAGGTGCCTTACTCCCTAGGACTACTGTATATCTTCTGGAATTTTATCTATTTTGGTAAGGGGAATAAAAAGCTTGATGCGGATGAATTAGCCAAACCATGTGCAAAATATATGCCTTAGCCTCATCTTTGACTAAATATTAGCCCAACTCTCTACAGATTCAGGGTTCTTTTAAACAACAGATGCGTCCCCCTGAGTAAACAACTGTCTGAGTCTACCTATAACCCATACTTACCTACAGATAGACTTAGGTTATATAGGCCGCCTCTTCACATAAATGACTTTAATAATCTAAATAATTTGGCAGATGTACTAAAATAGGAAATATAAACTAGGTTTTGAATTTAATAGTGTTTTAAAATATTTTAGGGTTTTCTTTAAAAAAATGTTAGACCTTATGAATGACACACCGACCTCTATGAAGTCACAGCACATGTCTGCAGTTTAACTGCTATAGATAAGGTCTTCCTTTGGTAAACTGTGACATTATGATCTATGTATGCTTTTTTCCAACCACATCTTTAACAATGTGATGTATTACTACATTAGTCTGGCTGAGATACTTGAAAATGTCTTATAAGAATTTTATCAATCATAAAAAAGCAATGCACTGTGATTTTATATCTATTTAAATATTACCATTGTATATCTTTCTTGTTTAGAGAAATTGGCTGAACATCCGTTTCTGTCCTGACGAAGACAACCAAGTTTGTCGAAACGCGTTGACACATGATATACAGCCATGTTTTGAAAGAAAAGGATTTTAAAAAAAACTACTTTATGAAGATGTTTTAATAACAAACAAATGAACTTCATGAAATGTCTATTGTGTAATTTGTTTACCATTTGTGTATACGTCTACCCTATATTTATATTAAAGTGTATATTTTGATATCATTTCAGTCCATTGCTTAAATCATTTTTGTATATTAATTTTGTTGCTATTTTAACACTATCTGTACAGTCAGCCAGCTTTTGTATTTTTTCAGTCTGCCTGGGTATTTATCCCTACAAGAAATTGTTGTCCCTGACCCAGGAGTCGTATCCTCATCAGGGGGTCCTTGATACTTACAAGGTTCTACAAATGTCAACACAAATAACGATCTGAATCTAAGCTACCTCCACTATACTGTTCTACCACCTCCTTTTCTCTGATGTCATAACATCATATGACAAGCTATAGGACTACATCGTTCCACATCTCAAGATCTTAAGAAGCTGCCTTTACCGACTGACCTTTTATATCCACGCCACACCTAACTGTGAGTCCTGGACTCTTTGAAACTCTAACAATAGACGGTCACCTGAAGAAGGCTCAAGAGCCGAAACGCGCGTAGTGGTGTCTACCGCTTTGCCTTCATCACTGTATATATGTTTCATGTCTATTGATTTTGTATTTTCTCTTTTGTATTTTTTAATTCAAGACTATATAAAATGTAAACACATAATCACTTATAAAAACTATATATATTTAAAAAAAACAGTAGAAAACAAAAGAAAAATAGTCAACAACAATAAACAATAAAGCAATATCAGAAATTATTTTGCTCATTGGTTTCTGTACACAAGTGGACTTAATATACTGTTTCATTCTAGGTTTTTATTTACAAAAAACCGTAAATTGTATTATCTAATCAATGTCTGTCACTTTGCTATAGACCTTTCCTAACTCTATATTTGTGAAGGAACTTCACCTCCCTGTCCGCCTCCGCTTAGGTATGCAGTCAGTTTGCTATGAATTTGACCCAATTTCTCCGCTGATGGTGTGCTATAATATTGTTGTTCAAGAGAACGTAGCTCTGATTCTAGGTGGTCCAAATAGCCTTGCACATCCCTAAGCACCCTGCTTTGCACAGCTATACAATGCCCCCTTATCACCACTTTGAAAGCCTCCCACAAGGTCCCGGCCGAGTCCACAGATCCTGTGTTTTTGTCAAAGTATTCTGTAATGTGTGTATGTACTTCCTCCCTGAAAGCAGACTCCAGCAGAGCATTGGGCAGTAGACGCCACGGGAAGGGCTGTCTGTATGGCAGGGGTATCTGGAGGTTCATGGTGACAGGAGAGTGATACAAGTACCCTCACAGGTGTGGGGATGAAGGCATCTCCATGTACAAGACTATAGTCGTCTATAATGTGTCTAAGTGCTACGGCTGCCTGTGGGTTATGTGTGCGTAAGGCCCACACCCGGTCATTACTCAGGGACAGTACAATATTAAAGTCGCCCCCACAGTAATGCAGCAGGTCCCATGGATTGTATTGTGTGCCACACTTGTTGGAAAAAAGCGGGGTCATCTACATTCGGCCCGTACACATTAGCAGTTAGGATCCTCTGATGAAACAGCACCCCAATGACCAACACATAACGGCCCTCCGTATCACTCATCACCTTCAGGGTTTGCGAAGGGGTTCCCTTTTTATTTAACGAGGCAACCCCACAAGAGTAGTTGGAATAGCATGAAGTGTACACCTCTCTCCATCTGGTAGACTTCAGTCGATCGCACGCTGTACCAGGAACATGGCAGAGAGGTCTGTCCCGAACAGGTCCCGATGAAAGTCCTTCCACATATTTCTCCATGTTAGCTATGTTGGTGGACCCCGGTATTCCCATAATTCGAACTTTGTTACGCCGCGAGCGGGCTTCAAGGTCCTCGTTCCGCGCCTTAATACCTCCAGCACTTTTTCCATGCGAAGGAGATGATCATGTGTCTCAACTTGGCGATCATCTGTGTCAGAGACTCTAGTTTCCAGCTCGTGCAATCTCATCTCATGCCTGTCCACTTTATGCAATACCTGGTCCATCCGGACCGCAAGGGAGTCGATCTTGGCATCAATTTCCTTGAAGCATCCTTTTACGTCTTGAAGCAGGGTTTTTATGCCCTCATCTTGGTCCGGTTCCAGTTGTGTTTCCGGCACTATTGTCTGTGACTTCATCTCACCATCTGCCTGCCAAGTATTACATTTGTTGAAAGTTATTTTCGGCTGTTTATTGTCTCCTTTGCCCATTGTACCCCTGTGTTGTGGTAATACCATCTAAGATGGGCAGGTTAGCAAAGGTCTGGCGGAAGAAGAGATCAGAGTCTGTGTCATTCTGTGTAGTTTACAAGGGGTATTATCTCTCAGCGGCTAAGGTGAGGCGTCACACAGGTAAATATGGGAGTGTACATCTACTGAGCAAGAGATCTCCGGCAACCATACCAGCAAAGGGCTTTTTAACTAGGCCCAAATGATCATTCGGGTAGGCCCTCCTCTCTTCCCAGCCTCAGTCCTTAGCTACAGGCGCCACCTGCAGCAGTCAACAATATGTGTCTGCAACTTCCACTTGTCCCCTAATGTCCAACTTCCTCCATGGAATCGCAGATATCCACTGCTATTTATCAGGGGGGGTTCCAGAGAGAGGATGTCTCCAATTGATATGAATGTGCTTTAATGACCAGGCCCCAGCGGCGCCCTCACGCCGATATGGACTGCAGCGTGGGGTCGCTACCCACAATCTGCACTCACCAGCCAACGGATCCCAGCCACTCCCTGCTTGGCACGACAGGCCTCCGCAAAGCCCCAGCCAAACCGTCAAGTCTGCGGCGAGCCGCGGCATCACCCCGACCCCGGCACCCGCGTTACCTCCTCACGCCGCACGCAGTGCACCCAGGCCGGGGGCCACCGCTTAATCAAGGGAAGACAAGCAGATGATCATTCCGAAGGCCACAGGCTCAATGTCCCTTTCCCCAGGGCCTCATGGCAGCGGCCCGCCTCAGCCAGAGTGCACCACCTCAGTCCGTGCCTCGACCTCGGCGTCCGCCATGCCAATATCTCATCCAGCGCCAGGCCAAGTCCTGCAGTCAGCTCTCCCGGTCACTGCAGCGGTGCCACCAGCTCCTACGGACCCACCTTGGTAAAGTCAGCACACGGATGAATGCGGTGTACCGGCACTCAGCGTATCACAGGCCGGATGTCTCTCCGTCTCTGCTACCAGCTTTCCACCGCCTTGGTCTGGCCGCCAGTTTCACCGGTGATGCCGTCGCTTTCCCTGCGATTTCGGAGCTGCTAACCGTCTCATCATGTGCCTCATCATGTGCAGCACAGTGAGTTACATCTAAATTTAGATTGTCTGAGTAAGGATGGGTGGTATTATGAAGGATGCATGTTGGATATTATGCTCGGCCGGCAGGCCCCTTTACCAGGCGGCCATCTTGCAGCTCGGCTCGGCCACGCCCCGCATATGACTGAGTTAAATGCTTCTCCCCTAGATGTGATTTATTATGCATTTTAAATGCTTTTTAGATTGATTATATTTTTGCATTCTGTAATGCATTTTTATTATTCTAATAAACATCCATGGTTTCGGTTTCTCACATTTACTAGTTTTAAGAAGGCTTATTTAACTGAGTATGTCACTTGATTTGCTGGCTAGGATGTTATCTGCAGGGGCACACTGCCTCATTAATTCTTGAGGATAACAAGGTACAAAACCTGCAAAGGCAATTTATCTTTTATCTTATCACTTATCATATTATCAAACAGAGTGTCAACTGTACCACCAATAAATGATTTATAGTGTGACTAAAATATGCAGTCATCCTTACTGAATGCTCCTTTTTGTGGCCACAAGTACAGGCACTCACTTCAATGCATTTCAATGGGCCAAAAATGTTATTGAAATATACAATCATACTTTGTGAATGGTCCTTTTTGTGTATTCAAATCAGGCATTCACTGCAGTGCATTTCAATGGACTAAAAATTAGTATTATCACAGAGAGAAATCTAGGGAGTATGCATTTCGTAACCCTCTGATTAAATAACCCCACTTAAAACCATACTAATAAACAAATAATTTTGTGAATGTGACCTCAATGTTAAGGTTCTAATTTGCAGAAGCAATATCCAGCACAGAAAACACTCCCAGATAGTTTTTTTTGCAGCTTAATTTTATTATTTTGCTAAAGAATTATAGTGATTACAGCTATTACAACACAAACTCATACCTCCATATACACAATATTGGAATACATTACATCAGTATTTGTATGATAAATATAGGTGTCCACCCTTCCTATTGGCTTCTGACTAATATATAACAAGCCAATTCGATTAGGATGTCGTGGGGGTAGGTACTCTCAATGGAACACATGTCCAACTATACATCTAAACACAGCTGCAAATGTAAGCTATGTAGTAACAAAAAGAAACATAATTGAGAAAGAAAGCAATCAGAAACTAACTGTACCCTACGGAGGTGAAGTAGTGTGGCTCACTGGTTAGAGGCGGCAGACCCGAGAGCAGAGGACGGCCCGGGACCAGGGTTCGATTCCCGGCGCGGCACGTTTCTGGACCACGGTCAGCGGACTCGATAATTCTCTCGCCTTGGTGCCCACTCTGATCAGCGATCACACTCGGCAACTCTGGGCATTAGCTTGCCTCATCTTCACTAACTGCCCCACCAGACCGCCAGGGATGCCTGGTCTCACCCTGGAGATACCCATTAAGGGACCATCTCTCAGGGAAGCCAGAAAGGGTTTCGCAGCGGTCGAAGCGCCTTGGGACCCTCCGGGTAAGTAGTGCGCTATATAAATGCCTATACATTTACATTACTACACAGAATATATTCCTTTTAAGAAGGTCGGGATCTTTGGGGTCTATGCCTGGTCAGTTAAGATGCCCAATGGGGAGGGGTCAGGGGACCGGATCCAGTGTGGATGGAGCAGCGATTTTTTAACCTCCAGGAGGGATCCCATTCTGTCCTCACTATCCTCTTCACTCTCTGGACGGGAGAAAACTGTCCCCATTCAATTCCTTGTGGGGCAGTCAAGCAATATTAAGCCCTTAGCCTGTACATGTACCAGGGGTCTCAGGTTGCGCAGAGCCTCCCTCTGGAGGAACGACTCTTCACAGTCCACCCACTTCAAACCCTCAGCACTCCAACTAGCATGCTTCTAACTTGGATCAGCTTACCTTTCTGAAGGGCCAGTCCCTGGGGGCCTTTCAAAGTGATCTCATCTAGGCGATATGCAAGTACTAATGCCAGATCAATACATTTAGAGGTTATTGCTGTCGCTGTAGACCTGGGGAAAAGGCCTAACAAACAGTAGGCTGGAAATTTAAGGATGTGATGGCCCGTTGCCATCGCAATGTATCTGACAACCGTTTCCTAGTATCGGAAGAAGGCGAATCAAAGTTAATGGGAAAGCTGGTAATCTCAGTGGTGGCCTGGTGACCATAGAGAGAAGCAAGAGTAAAATAACTGTAACTTCAGAAGTCTCCTTTTCTAAGAGGTATCTGAAGTACCTAACTAAGAAGTATCTGAAGAAAAATAATCTGCAGGATTGGTTGCGTGTTGTTTCAAACACCAAGGAAAGCTATGAGCTGAGATACTTCCAAATTAATCAGGAGGAAGATGAGGATTTAAAAATATTGGAACATTTTTGTACATTAATTTCCTGAAATAAAATCGGTGAAAAGAAAATATATATAGATATATCTCGGCCACTCTGCTTGCACACCTGGGAAATTCAGATTAATGTACACTCTATGTAAGAAATAGTACTGGATGAGATTGAACCTTGCATTCCTTGACCTAGAGGTAGTGCGTTCCAGTATGGTCCAATCCCTGTCTGAAAGCGGAATCTGTATATCAGTTGCCTACGTATCTCGAAGAGCTCCTAAGCTCCCCTAGGTTTGTCAGTGGAGCGCTTTATACAGCAAGGTAATGTCTTTGATTGTACCAGAAGTAGTGAATATAATCTGCAGGGCATCCTGGGTCAGTGGTTTGTCTTTGCTCATAAGCCAACAAGCCTGGACCACAGCCCTTATAATCCTGTAGGATAAGAAATAGTGGGGCAGAGTTCAAATGCATTTAATAGAATGTAGAAGGGCCTGAAAGTGTCCTTATCAATGAGGTCCCCAAGAATAGCAAGACTTGCCCCAACCCAATCCAACAGACCACTCCAATCACGGCCAGGGCTCAAGATGGTGACCGCCCCCAACGGTAGCCCCTTAGTGTAAGGACATTTAACATGTGTTCTCTGTAGTGCCCCGGACCAGGCGTACTTAATGGGGTCAGTCAGGATTTTTAGTGTGGCACCGTGCATTTTGTGTAATGGGATAAGGATTATATACCGTCATGTGGTGCATGTGAGGATGTGTGTACTGTCCTTATGAAGGGGGGCCCAACTTGCTACTCTCCATTTCGCTGCCACTATCAGTTGTGCTACCAGTTAATATCGCTTAAAATTGGGGACTAGCAAGTTGCCCTCCATAGTAGGAAGCTGATGTTTGGTCAGGGAAATTCTGCGGCGCTGCATGCCCCAGATCAGGAAAGCAGTTCCCGAAATATGTGACAGGGCACCCAAACCGAGAACTTTGAGATAAAAAGAGTAATCGGGGCAGCATCACCATCTTGGCCAGAGCAGTGCGACCCATGACCGAAAGTGGAAGTGAATACCGGAAGGCCACAGGATGATGAAGGGAAGCTATTGTCGCTTGTATGTTACCTTCTAGTAAATGGGTTTCCGTATGATAAATACAAAATCTCAAATAGCGGAAGGTATGGGGTACTCAACTTAAATTTTAAGGTATATCTAGTGTGCGTGTTTCACTTTCAGGCTTGTGAAGGGGATATACCAGTGATTTAGTACAATTTACTTCCAGCCCTGACACAGCACCAAATTCTGTGAGCACTTCTATGGCTCCCTCTTTGTCCGAGTGCTCCCCATGAAGATAAAGCAAAAGGTACCTGCATACAAGGAAATGGGAAACAGCCATCACAATGCATGCTATTACAATGCATGCCATTTCAACGCAGATGCTATTAAAATGCATGCCTTTACAACGTAAGTATGGGTTAGTATTTAATTTAATTAATATTAATTTAATTTTAATTTAATTTACCTACAACATTTTTTATTAATGTAATTAAATGTAATATATTTTAAATTAATTTGATTTAATGTTTTTTTTCATTTATTGTAATTAAACCCCTACACTATCCAACACTTACCCTACTATTACACCCCCTGGACTTAGAATAGTAATTTTAACCCCTACACTAACCAACACTTACCTTACTATTACACCCGCCAGGAGTTAGAATAGTAATTTTAACCCCTACACTATCCAACACTTACGCTACTATGACACCCCCCTGGAGTTAGAATAGTAATTAACCCCTACACTATCCAACATTTACCCTACTATTACACCCCCTGGAGTTAGAATAGTAATTTTAACCCCTACACTATCCAACATTTACTTTACTACTACATTCCCCTTAAGTAAAATAAAAAATACTTACCCATACTTACGTTGTAGTGGCTTGCGTTGTAATAGCATCTGCGTTGTAATAGCATGTGTTGTAATGGATCTTGTGTTGTAAATGTTTTGCTGTAATGGTATGCGTTGTGAATTTATGCGTTGTAACGTCATACATCCCAAGGAAATTAACAGTGCTCTAGTACCTATCTTAAGATGCCGGTAAGCGTGGCCCTGTTGAAGCATTAGGGTGAGCGGTTTAAATGCCATTGCAAAAAGTGCTGGGGATAAAGTGCAACCATGACCAGTGCCTCTTTCAATATGTTAGGTGCTCTAGATAAAGCTTCCCATCTTCACTCGGGCAGTGAGATCAGTGTAGAGAACTTTGGTCCAGGTAACGTAGCATCTACCAAGTACATGCTAGGCAGGACAATAGATAAATATTCCCAATTTAGGAAATCAAATGCTTTCTCCATGTCCCCGGCCATTACCAATGTCCTAGGGTTCGCCAAAAGGGGAGCATATACAGCAATTGTCTGATATGGGTTAGGACAAATCCAGAGTGATCTAGGTGCTTGACATCTTGCAAGTGTGGCTGTAGTATAGTGGCTAATATTTTGGCCGGATTTTAAAATGCATATTGAGGATGGAAAGAGGCCTATATGAGGCTACCAGATTAAGAGTGAGATTAAGCAGGGCATCCTGCACTGTTGGAAGAAGAGTTCCCCCATCTCGGCCAGCATTATACATTTGAGTTATCCTGAGGGTCAACATATCACAGAACTTGGAACAGAATGCAATTCCCAAGCCATCCGTTCCAGAGGTCTTACCCCACTCTAGGTATTTAATATGTAATTGCACCACACAACTCCTAAACCTGAATTTCGCCTCCAAGGCCACCGCTGTCTCATGCCCCAATGACATGCGTATGCAATGTCTGGAGCCCTGGACCTGAAGCTGTTCCATGGAGTCGAGCATAGTAGTCTTGAAATTCTGCATTGATGTCTGCCTGGGTGTATATCCTAGTCCCATCGACTCTGACAAGAAAAAGAATTTGCAGGTAACTGCGGGACGGGTCAGACAGCCAAGCTAATAAACAGTTCATCTTGTCCTATTTAGTTTAGGCGTTCGTCTTATATTATCGATAGTCAATTGCCTGCATCCTTTCCATGAGTTCCAATAGTCTCTCCTTTGCCTCCAATATCTGTTGATGGGCAGCAGGGTCACAGGGTCTCTCCCTCTCCAATTGATCAAGTATACGTTCCTGTTTAGTGATCATGGTCAGTTATTGCGCTAGAACTCCTTTTGCCGACGCCAGGCAATGTCCTCTGACCACCACCTTGAATGCATCCAACTCCACTAAGGAAGAGGAGGCAGTCCCCTCATTCTCTGAAGAAAAAAAAATGATTCCAATGACTTGAGAAACAGAAAGTCTCCAAGAATCTCCATAGACAGTTGCCAGGTATGTATTGCTGACCTAGGGGACTTCCTTCTGAGAGCGAGGAGGAATGGGTTATGGTCTCAGTGTGTTTTGGCAAGGTATTTTGTATGTAAGACCCTTTGGCTCAATGAACTACCCTTTCAGGTCCTGAAAGGCCCATGCCACCTTGAATGTCTGTGAGGTGTGAAAGGGGATGTGATCCGCCTAAGGATGGGTCCGCTACGCAGTTAAAGTCTTCTCCCACCACTAAGGGATAAGAAGGAAGGGTGGGGAGGTGTTGGCATCAGCGACTTCAGAAAGGTAAGCTTTTCCAAGTTAGAAGCATGCTAGTTTATGAGCACCACATCCCTCCCATCGACTTTGCCTCACAGTATAATCAAGCACCCCTCAGGATCGAGGATCTCAAGATGTGGAGAAAAGGGCACCCCCGATGGGATCCAAATGAGCACTCCGTGAGCGAAAGCAGAATAAGTAGTATAGTACACCCTTCCTCAACACCTCTTCTGGTGAGTTGGTGATGTGCATTTCCTGCAGCATAGCAATCTGCACCTTGCGTTGCTTGATATAGGCCTGCACTTTATATCATTTACAAGGGGAAGTAAGACCTCGTACATTCCAAGTGAGTAGCCTCACATTAGAACAGGTGTCAGCCGCCATACACAGTTGTGATCTTCACCTACGGGGATCCCAGTACATTAAGATATGAAAGCCACTTTCGCATCCGAGCTCTCACTCACACAAAACTTAAACCTCACTCAGAAATACGAGAGGATTAGTGAACATATGAAAGAACATTCAACTATCCTTCATATAATGTCATCTGCAGTGCCAGGGGTAATCTGAGGCAATAGAAGACTGTATCCATCCCAGAAGTGCTGCTGGTGGCCTAACGTGTGCCATACTCTGAGCTCACATGTTCACTTGAGCCACTGCCATCACTCACCAAGATTGGTACCACCACTGCTCCCCTTCTCCTCTCTTAAGCCTGCTGCTGCATCAGCCACAGTCTGCCTCCAATCACTTTGCGCAAGACTCGATTCTGCCGATCCCTTCCAGTCAGTGAGTTCGGGTGACAGTGGCTTTCGATGTCGTACATGTCCAGCCATTGCCAAACCTCCTCTGGCATACAGAACAAAATCGCTTCCCCATCAAGTTGGAAGTGCAGCCTGGCAAGAAACAGTAGGGCAAACTCAATTCCCAGTTGTCTGAGCTTCCTCTTTGCAGCCATAAAAGAAGCCTTTTGTCTCTGCACAGTGAAATCAGGGGAAATGGAGACTCCGGTATTGTCCACAATAAAGGGCCCATCAGTCGGTGCTTGTTGGAGTATAAAGTCTTGATCCCGGTAGTACTATAACAGGGCAATGACAGGGGATGAAGGTGCCCTCAGGGTGAAATGCTTAGGCAGTCCCTCTGGTACAACAACCTCCTCTAGCAAGTCTTCCAGGTAAGTGAGTATTTATGAACCCTTCACACTCTCCAGTAGGCCAATCACCCTTATGCCATTCCTCTGACCCCTGCCCTCTTGGTCCTCAATGCATGTGTCCAGGACCCTGATCCTCCTTGTCAACGTGTCTAGGTCAGTAGTACGGCCCCTGTATATGGCGCTTAATGTATCCTGTTCTGCCTTGACCTTTTTAAGGCAGTCCGCTATTTTGCCAAGAAAAATGGTATGTGATCGCTGCTGAGGAGCAGAAGAAAAACTAATCTCTGGCACAGACAAAGGGGAAGGCCAGAAGGCCCAAAGCCCAACTCAGTGGGTGAGTAAGCCCCAGCAGTAATGTTCACCCCCACATGCCAGGGTGGGGATTCGAACATGCACTAGCAAGAGGTCAAGGCAGAGGCACTCACCTCCATCTTCAGGACCCTCTAGGGTCAGCTTCAAAGTCAAGGGCATCCATCAAGTCACTGTTAAACTTCTTCTGGAAACCAACGGAGGAGTCAAGTGGCAATCGGCAACACAAGGGAGCTACGTTGAAAAGGGAGCCTGACCTCACCCTCCACACAAAGCCAGACTGGCTGAGTGGCCCTCCAAGCTCCAGCAGCCGAGCTCTCTCCACCAACAGATCCAATCACAGTAGACCTCCTCCCACCAGGGTGACTACCCCTCGTCAACCGGTGCAGATCCAAAATTGTCGGTACTGCAGTCCAAGCCTCCCGACCACACGGAGGTAAGGCATGTCCTGGGTGGGGCAGCAATTCAGTGAGATGTGGCCTCAGGCAGCCACACATTAAGGCCCACTGTCCAGCATCCAGGGAGATGCCCCTCAGAACAAGATGGGTGCTTGTCGGACCTTAGTTGTGACAAACACAAAGTGCACTGCAGCAGCGAACAGTCGTATAGCCAGTCCCCAGTCTCAGCATCACTGTGTTGATGTCAATAGTTGAGGCAGTGGTCTCCGCAGGCTCCCTTCTTAGGCCTGTCTGTGGCCTCCACTGTCTTTTTCTCATGGATTCACCTGTTATGCAGCTTCCGTCACACACACAGCATGTGCATCCAAATGGTGAAGCAGCAACCAGTGGGGCTCTAGGGCAAGTGTGGGGCATCAGGATGAGCTGAAAGTGACGAGGCCTGGGAGAGCACCACACTGGGTGAAACTATCCTACATTGCAGCTAGCCATGCCCCCCCCCCCAACACTCCCAGGCAGCTATTGACCAGGGTAGAGTAGGGCCCTCTGATTCCAATTAGATGAATAACTATGTGGTAGAGGACTTGGATAATATTTCTTAAATATGTTAGATTGTGGGTGACCTTTGTACAAACCCAACCCTATCGCTCATTTCCCAAATACCCTTTCTGAGAGCAAATGTAACAAGGCTGTTCACAGCTTCAGAGCACATCCTGTTAGAAATACTCATCACAAGTAGACCTAAGGGCAACACATACAGACAAAGATACATTGACATGCACATATTCAGAAACAAGGTGTAACCGGGACCAGCCGCACCGTCCCGAGGAAGGGCGCGAATTAACAACTTGTGACCCCCCCCTCTTATCTCCACAGTCCCCACAGCTCCCGGAGTGGACAGGAGAAGAGAAATACAGCTGCGACGATGAGGACGAGTGCAGGCTCTTTAACTGGAGGGGAGTTCCACAGGAGGAGGAGGAGCCACGTACTCCGATAAGAAACGTCTCCGACAACCTACAGGTGTGTTATTACACCGGAGGAGCGGGCAGTGAGAAGAAGAGCGGAGAGGCGGGAAGCAGCGAAGAGGCGTGGAGCAGGAGAAAGACGTGGAGCACCGAAGGAAGTGCAGCCGAGAGTGAGAAGCCGGAGAGACGAGAACCGAGTGAGGCGGGTGTACACCGAGCAACATCCAGGACGGAGGAGAAGTCCGGAGGAGAGGACGTGAGCAAAGCCGAAGAGCGGAGAAAGCCAGGAGGCCAACCCCACGCGCCGCCCAGCCGCACACCAGGAGGGGTGTGGCTATCAGAGGTGCGTACCCGTATCGTGGGCAGGGTGAAGAAGAAAGGCAAAAGCCTTAAGTAGTCTATCCGTACCCTTCCCCTGGGAGCCTTGCACAAACCCCCCCCTCACGACCTGACAAGAGCTGCACTTTAGGTGTCCCTCACCCCCCTGCCCTGTGTGTTGAGAACAGGAAAGTCTGAGAAACTGATACGTGCCTCTCTTCTGTTTTCCCCGGTACCTGTGGAGCCTGGGCCAATACGGAGTCTAAGGAGTATAGTCAACGGAGGAGCCCCATCCGACGGAGGGAGGAGGGAATACTCCGGAAGACCCAAGGAGAGAGAAGCAGATCCCCGCGAAGAGGAGCTAATCGAAAGACCTGTACTGACGTTTTGCTAGAACAAATAAACCCTTGCAAAACCGAGACCCGTCTCCTGCCCTTTCCTACCCCTGACGTTACACAAGGACACACACACATACACACAAATACACACATCAGGCAGTAGGAAACATTAGGACCACTACCAATCCCATCTTACATAATAGGGAACATGAGTTTGGGGACGGTTGTAAGACCACACCACATCCTTGTTTCAAGGTATATATACTCTGTAAGAACTACCCACGTTGCACAAACTGATCAAATATACCAATATGAGGCAGATGGAATTTTGTAGAACAGTTCTATTTTCATAGTGATATGAAATGCTAATGTTTCATCAGGCGCAAGCAAGATTTAGTAATTTGGTTTGGGGTCAGTTGGGTGTGAAGGAAGCATTGCTAGCAACTAAGTAGCAGAGGTAAACTGGTGATGTCTAGCGATTGACAGAAAAGGAGTATGAGCAAGATGAATTGGGATGGAGGACCAAATAAAAGGAGGAGATGACACCGGGTGGAAGAATGGATACCAATGAGAGATACGTGGGAAAAGTAAAAAAAAAAACACACACATCAATAACTAGAGAAACATGTTATACAAGCCTGTTTTTCGCTGTGGTGGAAAGGGGTAAAGAGTAGAGATTAAAATATAAGTTATGAACAGGAAGGAGAGTTGAATAAACAAATGTCTTTTTTGTTTTACAAATAACTTTAGCCCCATTTGACGAACCTTCACTAAAACTACCACAAGGGTGCTATTTTTGTTTCCTAGCTCATGCATGGAATGTTTCGGGGTGATCCGTCAAGTGGTGGCCAAAAAAAAGGAGGGTCCCAAAATGCAAAATCCCCATGCATTGTCAATGTACTACTGCAAAGTTGATGAATGGTTTTTGGGCCTGCCCCCACCTGGGTAGTTTCTGGGTAACAACGCTATTGGCTATATCACTGACAGGGAAGTCGAAGCATCTCCAGGGTACTGCCTATTACAGTGGTTTCCACACACATATAAAAATAAAATCACAAGTAAATTTACAGATATGGGCTTAGTTCTAGCAAAGAGGGATATAACTATGTACTGGAAAGCAAAACACGGCCCAAATAGAGCCAGGTGGAAGAAAGATCTCATTAAGTGGGCTGAATGTGAAGGTATACTCAGGATGCAAATAACTAAATGAGTGGAATGCGAGAAGGCGCTGGAATCAGTGAGATCGTGGGAAACCTTAGTAGTGTTACGCGGAACTCCAGATGATGCTGAGGATGAGGTATTGAGGGAAGAACTTCTGGTAGAGATAGGCTAAGCACTATATAACCCCGCCAAACGCAGAGCCCTATTGGAGTTTGATAGCAACCCCAATGCATCGCCAATCTCATTGTCTGAGGGCTCCTAAAGTGTTCGCTTAGACAATAGTGAAGCAAAATTGGAAACAAACGATGGACGCAAAAGAGTAGCTTAGACATAAGTGACACGCCTGGGAGTGGGCAGGGAGGGGGGTTAGTTGAGGGGAGGGAGTTTGCTCCAGAGATTAAAGATAGCTGTACCAGTCCAAGAAATGTGGCAAATAACTCCTGTTCTTTGGTTTGCTGAAGGAAAAGGGTGGGCCAATGGAAACAGCGAGAACCAGTGTTCTTTTGTATTGCTATTGAGATGTGTGTAATATGGTCCAGCCACTTACTCTCCAGAACAATGGCTACTATGATGCATTGCTGAGTTCTGGAACCTTTTATAAACCCCAATAAAGTTTGATTTAAAAAGAAAATGAATGGAATTACACCGAATTTGGCAAGAAGCTAGACTTCAGCCCAGAAAGTGTGTTTTTTTGTGATTTGGTGTAAATCTGTTCAGTAGTTTTTTTTGAGAAATCTGAAAAATAAAGTTTTCTGACTGGCCCAGTGGACTTGTTTCCCCTTGGGCTAACTCTCTCCCACAGGAGTAAGTGTTGTGGGTAAAAGATGTCCAGATGTAGCCACAGTAGTAGGTTACATCAAGGTAGTTTATTAAATCCAGTTACAGATGAAGCAGATAGTAAGTATCATGTTAGATAGCCCCATCAGGAGCAGCAGTGTCCCTGCTGCTCAGCCTGCACACACCAACTGACACTCCCCACATCACCAGTCATCCATGCATTCTGTGCCGTCACCAAACATTCCAAAACTCATCCTGGCTGAGCAGTAAGGAAGATGTGACTGAGAGAAAGGAGAGGCGGCAATGAAGTCACAATATATCCCCTTTCGTTACACCAACAAATGACAGTAATAAAGCCTGAACGAAGATAAAGCTATAACCAAGATAAAAACAAAAGCAAAGAACATTACTTTCAGAAATGCAAAAATGTAAAATCAGCAAATTGAAAATACAGCAAAGTTAAAGGTTAGCAAAAATTACTAATATATTAGCATCATCAAATTACAGACATCATATACAAAATGTCCTAAAGCAATAAAAGATTAAATTAATAGGTAGAATAATCCTGAAGTCACAAAAGCATTACATTATGAAAATGCATTAAATCAAGAAAAGAATTGCATTGAAAAAATTCTCACCCATCCCCTTTCCTCACAAGAGAAAAGATGCAAGCACACAGCACACCATACTGTACTCATGCCATGAAACACCATCACAGACAACACTTAAATGCTCTCCTAAAAGCCTATCAGGACCTAATGTCTCAGGTAAAACTCACTACACAGTAAACTGTAAGGCAGGCAGACCTATAATGCATACACTACTCTGTATACCTGACAAGACTTGATGTCTCAGGCAACACACACATACTCTTTTGTACACCTGACAAGACCTAATGCCTCAGGCACCCATGCAAACTATGCACCTTGCATGACTTCCCGTCACTGGCAATGCACACACTGCACCGTAGACACTAAAGCAACCAACCCTATAGCACAACAAGAAAAAACTGCGCTGTACACCTGACAAGAAAAATGTCTCAGGCAAAACACACACTGCACAGTAAACTCTAGGGCAACCAACCCTATAACGCAAAAACTGCACTGTACACCTGACAAGACAAAAAGTCTCAGGCAAAACATCTCAGAGTACACAACCCTTCATGCAGCACAAGGATGAATAACCTTATAACTCAGTACCAAATACTCTACAGCACAATGCAGTACCAGGGAACAAGACCCTCAACCAAAAGAAAGAAATTCAGCACCCTAACGCAGTACAATGCAAGAAGGCTAGAAATCAAAGATAGCCTCACTAAATTTCGTAGTATAAATTAACCTCACTAAGTCTCATAGCATAAATAACAACACCCTCAAAAAGAACAAAACAACAAAAGGAGAACGGCTTAAAACCATACATGAGTAGATATAAAGTACAAGGAAGAAGGAGGGTGGGACCAGGAGCCGATCTTTAAGCAGGTCCTGCACACGTGGCTCCAAGGAGAACGTATTAAACAAGGGGAGTGGAGTTCCAAAGGCATTGATGAAAGGGGAAGGGGAAAAGACAAAACTTTTGTCATGTTGCCCTCACTCACCCTGAGCGGTGTCATGCTTCATCATTGGGCCTTGCTCCTCGTTCGGCCGGCGTTTCAACGCCCAATGGGCTCACCGTTTCCGGGGCTCTTTGTCAGAGATATTTTTGGGAGAAGCCGTTGGGTGCGTGCGGGTGTGGGGGCATTGAATGGTAATGTGCACATGTAAAGTGATCTAAAATAGGTCAGGGTCAGTCCTAATCTCAATAAGTTTTAATGATGATGGTAGATCCTGCGTAAATAAAAATAGCTGGAATGTGGGAAGGTAATGTTCCTAACAGGCGGTCTCTAAGGTGGGGTCGACATGTTTCATGCCTAGTTGTTCCAAAGGAATCGATTGGTACTTCTTCAGGACCTATGTGACATAAAGTGCACAACTGGAAATCAGGCTCCAAGACTATTGGGAGTAGCCTGTTGTAGCAGGAACTACTGCCCGACGGGGGTGACAAGGAGCACAGTGTTGCTCCACTCAATAGAGTGGCGGCAACTTGCTGGTATGCCTACCCTCGCTCCGGAGGGTAGTCATACCAGCATGAAGCATGACACCTCTCGGGGTGTGTGAGGGCAACATGACAAAAGTTTTGTCTTTTCCCCTTCTTCTTTCATCAACCCCTTAGGAACTGCACTCCCCTTGTTTAATAGATATAAAGTACATCATGTGACCTGATAATAATCACCAGTATATCATATGCAAAAAATAAAAATAATAATGCACAATGGAACAGCCCTTTTATGTAACTAATAATGAGGTTCTAAGGGCCATATTATCAAGAAAGGGCGATACATTATCGCTGCTTTTATCGGCAGGAAACTGCCGCTAAAGTGGCAATAATGGGCTTGATAATATGCCCTTGTGAATTCCCATAGAAGCCCAGGTTAACACCAGAACCTGGGCTTCTATGAAAGTTCATGAAATCCCTTGATTTTAGAAAGGTGAAACACCCCAAAGCAGGCTGTCCAGATGGTGAAAGGCACTGGTGGGGCTAACAGAGTGATTCTAACCTTGAAGCTTCAGTTCCTTTGTTTCAAGTTTCAAGTTTCCACATGAGTATCAACTGTAGTTCATCTTCCACGCAGGTTTTTGTTTCAAATTGTCACCAGAATTTTGTGGGTTAAAGAAGTCCAGAGTTACAACAAGGTGGTTTATTAAATCCAGTCACAGATGAAGTAGATGGTAAGTATGATGTTAAATAGCCCTACCAGGAGCAGCCTCCCTACTGCTCAGCCTGCACACACCAACTGGCACTCACCACATCACTAGTCACCCATGCATTCCATGACATCACCAAACAGTCCAACACTCATCCTGGCTGAGTAGTAGGGAAGATGTGATTGAGAGAAAGGAGAGGCGACAATCAAGTCACAACAGTAAGTCTACTGCAGGAGCGAGCACTCTGGCTGCCTACAACATGAGAAAAAACATTGCAGGGAGCCATTATGGCTTGAATTATAGCTACCTTGGGGCACGAGTTATAGTTACGAGATAGATTAACAGATAGCTATGACTGGTGAACTTCAGTGGCATTTTTTAGTTTAAAACATTATGTTGTCACTAGAATTTCCAACCAGCTCAAATGTCACTTTAAACTTTGTCTTCTTTCAGCTAATTGTAGGGTTTTATGGTGGGTAGTGGTAAAGGGTGATAGGGGTAAGTTTAAAGTTTTGGAGTGGGTGGTGGTAAAGAGTAGTATGGGTCATTTTTGATATCGGTGGGTAGTGGTAAAGGATGGTAAGGGGGAGTCTAAGGTTTAGGATGTATAGTGCTAAGAGGTGTAACAGTTATTTCAGGGTTTAAGGGTGCTAGTGGTAAAGGGAGGGATAGGTAGGTTTAGGGGTTGGAAGGTATTACGGGTGATACAGATAATCTAGGGTTTAATGGTGGGAAGTGATAAAGGGAAATATTGGCAATTTAAGGATTTATGGGTGGGTAGTGGTAAAGGGAGGTAAGGAGTTTATTTGTTTTAAAAAGCGGGGTTTGTGGGGTTCCCCCAATAACAAATAAATGTAAGACTAAAATAAAAAGATATACGTTATCTTCCATGAGAAAGGCATACATGGTAAACGCATCTGTATGGTAAATGCATGTGTGGTGGAGGCTGTGTGGAAAAGGCATGCGTGGTAAAGTCATACATTGGTAATAGGAGGTTGTACAAACTTAGCTAAAGACAAAGATTGAAAATAGGCTGAAATAAGCTATTTAAAGCCTTAGCAAACTTTAAGCACGTTAGGCACAAGGATAGACATATTTAAGCATTAACAGCATAAGATTATTGGACCACTATAGTTTGCGAGAAAATGAAGGATTTACCAGACCACATACTAAGGCAGCAAAAGTCTGAAAAAACCACTAAAGCCACAAGTCCCAGGCTCAAACGAGCAATCCTTAGGCAAAAATAATTCTGACATTATTCGAAAAGAAAAAACAGCATTGTAGAAGGTAAGAAAAACAAGAATTGGCAAAGCCAATAGGGCTTGCCCTGAGCCATGTCCTAAACCAGTGTGGCTGCTTTTCACCATGGCTAAAAGTTAGTTGTGTTGAGTGGGGTGGGGTAGATTGGGGTGGAGTGGGATGAGATAGATTGGGGTAGAGTGGGGTGTGGTAATTTGGAATAGATTGTAGTGGAGTAGAGTGAGGTGGATGTGTGTGGCGTGGGGTAGATTGGGATGGTGTGGGGTGGATTGGGGTAAAAAGGATTGGAGAAGATTGGATTTTGGTAGATTGGAGCAGATGAGATTGGAGTGGGGGAGTTGGGTAGATTGGTGTGGTAAACCCAAGTGGGCTAGATTGGGTTGAGGTGGATTGGGGTAGTTTGGGGTAGATTGGGGTGGAGTGGGGATGATTGGAATTGACGTCTGTAGATTGGGGTAGATTGAAGTGGAGTGGGATAGATTGGAGTGGAGTAGAGAAGATTGGAGTGGAGTTGGGTAGATTGAAATGGGGCAGATTGGAGTGGGGTAGATTTGGGTAGAAAGGAGTACAGTGGGGTATATTGGAGTGGAATAGAGTGGGGTAAAATAGAGTGGCATGGAGTGGGTAGATTGGAGTGAAATGGAGTGGGGCACATTGAAATGAAATGGGATAGCGTTGAGTGGAGTGAAGTATATCGGAGTGGGGTAGAATGAAGTGAAGTGGTGAAGATGAGGGTGGAGTCCGGTGGATTGGAGTGAGGTACACTGGGTGGATTAGAATAGGGTAGATTATAATGGAGTGGTGACGATGGGGTAGAGTGGAGTGAGATAGATTGGAGTGGAGAAGAGTGCAGTGAATTAGAGTGGAGAAGGGTAGAGTAAGGTGGGATAGATGGGAGTGGGTGGAGTAGAATGGAGTTGAATGGAGTGGATATGTGTGGGATAGGATAGGTTAGAGTAATTTGAAGTGGGCTGGGGTAGATTGGAGTAGGGTGAATTTGAGTGGACTGTGGTAGATTGGAGTGGGGTAGATTAGAGAGGTTCAGATGTGGGTGTGGTAGATCGGAAAGGTATGGATGTGGTTAGGGTAGATCGGAGTAGGGTAGATTGGGGTGGAGTAG
The DNA here is from genome assembly GCF_964263255.1 of Lissotriton vulgaris. Taxonomy (NCBI): domain Eukaryota; kingdom Metazoa; phylum Chordata; class Amphibia; order Caudata; family Salamandridae; genus Lissotriton; species Lissotriton vulgaris. The sequence goes on from NC_141685.1 coordinate 1,648,119,627, forward strand.
GGTGAGGTAGATTGGAGTGTGGTGGATTGGGGTTGAGTGGAGTAGAATAAGGTGGGGTTTGGTAGATTGGGATGAAGGGGAATGGGGCAAATTTGAGTGGGGAAAATTGGAGTGGAGTGGGGTAGATTGGAGTTGAGTGGGATAAATAGGGGTGGAGTGGGTCAGATAGTAGTAGAATGGAGTGGAGCATAGTAGAAGGGGGAGTGGGATGGATTGGGGTAAGGTAGATTGGGAAAGAGTGGCGTGGGGTAGATTAGGGTAGAGTAGAGTGGGTGTAGTAGATTGTGGTAGATTTGAGTAGGGTAGAATGAGACAGATTAGAGATGGGTTGAGTGGAGTGGAATGGGGTTGATTGGAGTTTATTGGGGTAGATTGGAATACAGGGCAGGGGTAGATTGGAGTGGGGAGGAGAATGGCGTGGGGTAGATTGGAGCCAGGTAGATTGGAGTGGATTGAAGTGGGTTAGATTGGGGCAAAGTATGTTGGATTGGGGTATATTGGAGTGGGGTAGATTGGGGTGGATGGAAGTGAGGTGAGGTGGGGTTGATTGGGTTAGATTGAGTGGGCTAGGGTAAATTAGCGTGGAGTATTGTATGGTAGATTGGAGTGGTGGGTAGGGGAACGGGTAGATTGGCATGGGGTGGGGTGGATTGTGGTGGAGTGGGGTACATTGAAGTGGAGTGGTAGATTAGGGTAGATATGATCATAGTGTAGTGGATTGGGGAAGACTGTAGTGAGGTGGGATACATTGGAATGGGGCAGATTGTGATATATTGGGTTAGATTGGTGTGGAGTGGCATTTTGAGTGGATGGTGGTAGATTGTAGTAGATTGCAGTCATGTAGATTGTTGAGTAGATTGTGATAAATTGTAGTAGAGTGAGGTATATTGTAGTGGGTGGAGTAGGGAAGATTGGAGTGGAGTGGGGTATCTTGGGGTGAAGTGGGGTTTATTGGGGTAGATTGGAGTGTATTGGAGTGGAGTGGCGGAGACTGAAGTGAAGATGGGTTGGAGTGGTGTAGATTGTGGTAAATTAGTGTGAAGTAGGGTAGATTGGAGTGGAATGGGGTATATTGCAGTGGAGTGTGAAACATTAAGGAGGAGTGGGGGAGATGGAGAGGGATACATTGGGTGAATAGGAGTAGGTTGGATAGATAGGAATGGAGTGGGGTAGACGGGGGTAGAGTGGAGCAGGATAGATTGGAGTGGAGTGGGTTTGTTTGAGGTAGATTGGAGTGGGCTAGATTGGAGTGGAGTAGGGGGAAGTAATGTAGAGTGGGCTGTGGTAGAGTAGGGTTTGGTAGATGGGGTGGGTGAAGTAGACTGGATTATAGTGGAGTAGACTTGGTGTGGAGTAGACTGGGGTAGAATTGAGTGGGTTACATTGGTGTTGGGTAGATAGGGTAGACTTGAGTATGGTAGATTGGTGTGGGGTAGGCTAGGGTAGATTGGAGTGGCTTGGAGTGGGGTAGATTGGGGTGTGGTAGATTGGAGAGGTACAGATGTAGGTGGGGTAGATTGGAGTGGGGTACACTGGGTTAGAGTTGAGTGGGAAGATTTGAGTGGAGTGTGGTTAATTTGAGTGGGGTAGATTGGAGTGGATTGAGGTAGATTGGGGTGTAGTGTGGTAAATTGGGGTGGAGTGTATTTGGGCAGATTGGAGTGGACTGGAATGGGGTAGAAAATGGTAAATGTGATCATAGTAGAGTGGATTGGGATAGTGTGGAGTTAAATAGATTGGGGTAGGCTGGGGTGGAGCTGGGTGGATTGGTGCAGATTGGGATACATTGGGTTAGACTGGAGTACAATGGCATAGATTGGAGTGGGATAGGGTAGATTAAAGTGGTGTAGATTGTGGTAGATTGGAGTGATGCAGATTGTGATAGAGTGGAGTGGAGTGGATTTGGGCAGAGTGGAGTAGGGTAGAGTGGAGTGGGTTTATTAGATTGTAGTAGAGTGGAGTGGGATAGATTGGAGTGGGGAGGAAATTGGAGTTCAGTGGGATAAATTGGAGTCAGCTAGATTTAAGTGAAATGGAGTAGATTGAGGTGAAGTGGAGTAGACTGGGATGGGGATTGTTGTACTGTGGTATATTAGAGTGGGGATTGATTGGGGTAGAGTGGAGTGGGGTAAATTGGGGTAGATTGGAGTGGAGTGAGGTGGGGTTGATTGGGTTACATTGAATGGAGTAGTGTAGATTGGAGTAAAGAGGAGTATATTGGTGCGGAGGGGAGCAGAGTAATTTGGCATGGAATGAGGTAGACTGGGTGGAGTGGAATGGGGTAGACTGGAGTGGAGTGGGGTAAATTGAAGTAGACTAGAGTATGGCAGATTAGGGTTTATTTGATTGTATTGGAGTGGATTGGGTTAGAGGGGAGTGGACTAGAGTGGATAGGGGTAGACTGGAGTGGGGTGGGGTAGATTAAGGTGGGGTAAATTGGAGTATATTGGGGTACAGTGGGATAGATTAGAGTGGTGTAAATTGTGGTAGATTGGAGTGGTGTAGATTGCTGTACATTTGGATTAGAGTTGATTGGGGTAAATTGGAGTGGAGTGGGGTATATTGTTCTGGGGTGGAGTTGTGTAGACTGGAGTGGAGTGGGGTATATTTGGGTGGAGTGGGGTGGATTGGGCTAGATTGGAGTGGGTTTGATTGGGATAGATTGGAGTGAGTTTGATTGCGATAGATTGGAGTGGAGTGGAGTGGGGTCGATTGTGCTATATTGAAGTGGATTGGAGTGGGGTAGATTGGAGTGGGATAGATTGGAGTGGAGTGAGGTAGATTGGAGTGATGTAGGTTTGGGTAGATTGTATTGTAGTAGAGTGTGGTAGATTAAAATGGAGTAAAGTTGATTGGGGTAGAGTCGAGTGGGGTAGATTGGAGTGATTTGGGATAGATTTGGGTAGACTGGAATGGAGTAGGGTAGATTGGAGTGGAGTGGGGGTAGATTGGGGTAAATTGGAGTGGAGTAAATTGTGTGTAGTGGAGGGGCATACAGTGGAGTTGTGTAGTGTCGAGTGGAGTGGTGTAGGGTAGAGTGGAGGGTGCCATGTCGTAGGGTGGAGTATTGTAGAATAGAGTGGCGTGGCGCAGAGTGGAAGGGCATACCGTGGAGAAGAGAGTTGCGGAGTAGTGTAAATTGGAAAGGCTTAGTGTGGAGTATGCATGGTGTGATGGTGCACTGCCATTACAGAAAAGACCATTACATTTGCACGGACATAATATTTTACTGAGCACGCACAGTAATGTGTGTAAATGTCCTACACCTAGTGTATTGAAATATTTGTTTCCACCACATTTCAAAAGTATAAAAGAACTGTACTTTCTTAATTCTCATATATTCTGAAATATCAGCACAGTTCATTTGTGTTGTGTGCTAGAAAAACAGCATCCTACAGCCTCTCCTCTCACATGGGTACCCAGCAGGATTTCACATAATTTCTGTCATTTTGAAGTCAGTGGAAAGAAAGGTAAACACCAAGCTCTCTCAGAAGACAGAGCCTGACTTTTAAACTCTGTCTTTGAATGCACAGCAAATGTGACAAGATAAGAACAAAATTTAAAGGCCTGTATACAGAAAGCAAGTACTCAGGGGATACAGCAAACAAGAGATGTTTCATGGGAGGGATAAACTCATGCTGGACAGTCTATGCAAATAAAACGAGCACATTGAAAGCAAGCAACTGTGAGTTACAAACCACAACGCCAACAGCAAATAATGCGCAAAATGAATTCCCAGGGAAGCTTTCAGAATGGCCACAAAAAGTCGTTAGTAAACCAGACCACTGTGCAGTCTGGTAGGTTTCGACATAAACATGAGAGGCATCCCACACTGGTACTGGGGGACTGGGAGATATGAGAGGTGTTGCAATAATATGCAGCAACTTTTTGTACGGAAAAACATCGTTTGTCAGTGCTCTTTGCTACCACAATCTGAACAAGCACCTCTGGCATCAAAAGGGACATTGTCTAAAGTCCAGGGAGCTACATCTCCCCTTCTGAATAAAAAGGCAGCCGTTAGGAGTGGATTTGTTGCCCATTTTTGCAAGATTGAAAATGTTGTTGGCACAAATCTTAACATTTTTAAGCACCAATCTTGGGTAAGATTTGTATTCTCACTTGGGATTGCGCCAATATCTGTTTATATAGAAGAAAAAGCGGCAGCTGTCTCTTTATACTTCTTTTTGACTTACATCCCTTCTAGCTACAGATGGGAAAATGAAGTTTAAAAACTTGGCCAATTAGCTATTGCTGCTACTTCTACATCGAAGCCATGTCTCCTCGGTACGACAGGGACTTGCACCACAAAGTAACACTTTTATTTACACCATTGCCCTAATGGCCTGAACAAGACACAAACAAATCACCATAACTACTGCTTTTATGGGATGTGGGAAGCCTTTCGACTTGGTCTCACTCATTTAACAGTTAACAGCATTGGCATATTATGACTTTTCTTCTAACTTTTATAATTTAATCAAAACGGTTTATCAATTACTCACATCCTCGATGTACCTGAATCTGATCCTGCTAGAGAGAAGGAGCAACCAGGGATGCCCTCTTCCCCCTTTGTTTTATGGCCCCCACTTTAACTATTTATTCTGCAAATAAGCTATAGCTAATTCCATCTCTAAAGACATAGCTGGAGAAATTAGTAACTGTTTTGCACATAACGTATCAGCCTTCAGTGCTCACAAAAAACAAAAATGTATCCATTGTCAGAATCCTTAATTTAATTAGAGGCTCGAATAAGAAACTCTTATAAACTCAAGCAGAAGAGATAAAGATAATCAACAAAAACGCACATGGAAGCTCAGTTCTGAAGCTCTCATTTTAAATATTACACTTTTATACAATATGCTAAAATTACCAGTTTGGCTGTTTGTAAGCATCAAATGTCAAAGTGATAATTCTACAAAACGTCCTACATTTGGTTTAGGTATATCACTCTTTTCCATAGTCACTTAGACTAATAAAAAGACCCTCTGACATCTTCATTACGTCTTTAATATTACAACATTTTTCATTCTTCTTGTTTTAAAATGGTTTCTCAGCCGCAAGAGTGCTTATTTGAAACTTCTATAAGTCCATCTTGGCTGCATTTCTTCTAGAGTAAATGTTTAGTTTTCACTAAATAGTCTCAATATGCTCTGCTTCATTTTCTCCGGTTGCGTTACTTTTTCTCATGTATGAACAGTATATTTTAAAACGCAACAATCCCAATAATTTAAACAGACCAACTCTAAGACGCTGCAATCTTTCCCATTTAGTTGATTCTTTCCTGTAAATTGATTATTCCACAAATCTTGCTTCACACCACTATCCGGGGAAATAAAGGTATATCCTAAACACTGGGTGCCAATGGGAAGAAGCAGGGATTATATCCTTTGAAGAACTGCTTTTTATACAATAATCCTAAATGGATCACTGATTAGTATAAGCAGAACAATTCCCCAATTTTTTTTCCAGATTTTCTGAGGTCCAATACTTTATCCTGCCAGGACTATATAACAAACAGTCTTTGAGGTAGCATTCAAATTAGCAAAACGTACTTTACACTTCTGTCTTTAGTTCACGCCCAATTGCCTTTTCAATTGGGTGACAACAACAAAGAATGGATAGTGGCTTATCTATAGAATGTTTCAATAATTTGTTTTGAAGGACAAAATAGTTCCTACCAGCTAGTCTCTACAGCAAATATTTATTTACTCTCTGTTGGCTTATTTATAGTGTACTGACGTTTTGCAATTATAAGGCTGAAATGAGACTGCCCAAAATATTTAGAATGTGATCAGGAGGATGGTGGCAGAAATCAAGTTAAATATTTGGTTTACAGAACTCCTTTAGTCCTGAAGGAAAGTGGATATGTATGTCGTCAATGATTTCCCAGAGAGTAAAGAGAGAAAGTGAATAAACCATTGCCTCTTGAACAACGTTTCAGTAACTATTAAAAGTGTTTGTGCAATTGTGTTTAATGCAACAATGCCACAGATTTAGGGGCTTCTTACGATGTTAGTCTGAGTTGCCTCCGACCAACACCATCTCGTACGCGGTCGACCGACCTACCTGAGGTCAGTGGGTCCGACTGCCTGATTACGATGCAACAGAACACTGTTTTGTTGGATTCCCACAGTTCTCTATGGGAGCTTGTGTTACGGCCATAAAACAGCCATAATACAGGCTCCTATGGAGAAATAGGGTGTGTGTAAAACCATGCACCCTGTGGCAGGCAACCCATGGTGCCTGCCACTCAGTGCAGGGTTTCATAGGTGTGTACCCTTGTACCCTAGGTAACCCCTCGACAACCAACAGTAGACCGCAGAGGCAAGGGGGACCTGCTTGGGGCCACCACAGTCCCTTTCCGACAGCCTTTTCCTTGTCGGAAAGACTGGCACAAAAAGGCTGCCGGAAACCGATATAGTAATCCTGATGGCAGAAACGCCGTCCATAGGGGATTGCGGTGCAGTTTTAACCGACAGGAATACTCCAAACACCGGTTGGAACCATGTCGTAATGGCCGGCCGCTTTAAGTTCCGACTGCTGACATCGTAAATTGGTTCAGAAAAGGGGGGTAGTGATGAACAGAGTGTCTGAATTAAGCAGACCACTCTTACCCAGTCCAAAGATCAGGGCTTGATCCATCACCATTATTTATCTCACTGCACCATCCCAGCTCAGAACCTGGCTATATGCAAATCAGTCTGTCCCTGGCCCAGTGCATCATGGGAACAGGGCAGACTAAACTACCAAGCCAATTCTTCACCAGAAAGGAGACAAGCTACCGGGGACCGGTTTCTGGCATTTCAGCCTTCTTCGGCCCGGCTTGCTTGAATCCTGATGGTGCAGTGAGAAAGGGACTCATGTCTGAGTATACCCTGCCACACCTATAGTGGCCAAAAACGATTCAGAAAAGGGGGGTGGTGATGAACAGAGTGTCTGAATTAAGCAGACCACTCTTACCCAGTCCAAAGATCAGGGCTTGATCCATCACCGTTATTTATCTCACTGCACCATCCCAGCTCAGAACCTGGCTATATGCAAATCAGTCTGTCCCTGGCCCAGTGCATCATGGGAACAGGGCAGACTAAACTACCAAGCCAATTCTTCACCAGAAAGGAGACAAGCTACCGGGGACCGGTTTCTGGCATTTCAGCCTTCTTCGGCCCGGCTTGCTTGAATCCTGATGGTGCAGTGAGAAAGGGACTCATGTCTGAGTATACCCTGCCACACCTATAGTGGCCAAAAACGATTCAGAAAAGGGGGGTGGTGATGAACAGAGTGTCTGAATTAAGCAGACCACTCTTACCCAGTCCAAAGATCAGGGCTTGATCCATCACCGTTATTTATCTCACTGCACCATCCCAGCTCAGAACCTGGCTATATGCAAATCAGTCTGTCCCTGGCCCAGTGCATCATGGGAACAGGGCAGACTAAACTACCAAGCCAATTCTTCACCAGAAAGGAGACAAGCTACCGGGGACCGGTTTCTGGCATTTCAGCCTTCTTCGGCCCGGCTTGCTTGAATCCTGATGGTGCAGTGAGAAAGGGACTCATGTCTGAGTATACCCTGCCACACCTATAGTGGCCAAAAACGATTCAGAAAAGGGGGGTGGTGATGAACAAGCGTGGAAGGGTATACTCAGATGTGAGTCCCTTGCTCATTGCACCATCAGGATTCAAGCAAGCCGGGCCGAAGACGGCTGAAATGCCAGAAACCGGTCCCCGGTAGCTTGTTTCCTTCCCAGTATAAGAATTGGCTTGGTAGTTTGGTCTGCCCTGTTCCCATGATGCACTGGGCCAGGGTCAGACTAATTTGCATATAGCCAAGTTCTGAGCTGGGATGGTGCAGTGAGCTAAAAAACGGTGATGGATCAAGCCCTGATATTTGGACTGGGTAAGAGTGGTCTGCTTAATTCAGACACTCTGTTCATCACCACCCCTTTTCTGAATCATTTTTGTCCACCATAAGCGTGGAAGGGTATACTCAGATGTGAGTCCCTTGCTACCTTGCTCATTGCACCATCAGGATTCAAGCAAGCCGGGCCGAAGACGGCTGAAATGCCAGAAACCGGTCCCCGGTAGCTTGTTTCCTTCCCAGTATAAGAATTGGCTTGGTAGTTTGGTCTGCCCTGTTCCCATGATGCACTGGGCCAGGGTCAGACTAATTTGCATATAGCCAAGTTCTGAGCTGGGATGGTGCAGTGAGCTAAAAAACGGTGATGGATCAAGCCTCTGATCTGTCTGCTTAATTCAGACACTCTGTTCATCACCACCCCCTTTTCTGAATCGTAAATTGGGGCAGTTAGACCGCAAACCGACCGAGTCAGTCGGAAAGTCTTCGACCACGGCCGGAAAGCATCCGACTAGCGATCGGAGGCTTTCCGACCGACATCGTAATCGGCCCCTTAATGCGTTTTACATATTCACTGAATGTTCTTTACATTAACCAATAAAGGTTAGAATCCAAATTGAATTGAATGGAAACAATATGTCAAACGCTTGCTCATCTTTGATGAATATTGTACACAGAATTAAGGATTAAATACATGCAAAGATTACTCCACAAGAACATGACTCATCAATGTACCTCTCATAAATCCTGTGCATTCTATATTCTCTGGTAAATCATTGACCACATCAAAGTTAATACTGTCAAAGCCACACGTCCACCAATTCTAGGCTGTTTGGAGGGAACATTCCTGAAATATTAGAGATCTGAGTGGCCCAATATATGTCTTTGTTATCCTTATGCAATTCACTGGATCTGTCTCACATGCGGTTGCTGGTATGTCTCTCTCATCCTCAACGCATGCCTCTCTTGTATTTTAATGCCTCTCCCATTGCCTCTATAAACAATAGTAGCACTAAATCTTGGAGATGCCAGTTTTAGCTGTACTATGGTCATAACATGGAATGTGGGATTAGCATTGTAATAATACATGTGTAAATATAGGACTATCTCACCATATTCATCTTCATTGACATGACATACATATAGATATATATATAGATTTATATATATAGATTTATTTAAATTGTTTTGTCGCATTAAGAAAAACGATTTTGGATCAATGTACCTACACTTTCATTTTTCATCATAAAAATTTAAAATATGTTATGTGATAGAAATGCAGTTCAAGAGGAAAGCTTTTTATCAACTGTGTGCAGGTGAAGGGCACTGTGCTATTTTGCATGGTTCCTTTAGTTCATTGGTCCCAATCCTCCTGACCAGACGTTTCTCCATTTCAGCCATTCAAGAAAGAAGGAGGAAGACAAGACTGGAAAGAAAAAAATTGTGGGAGAAGACAGAGATACAGGAAGAGATCCACAAAGAGGCTAGGTTTCAGAGGAGACAGGGCCCATGGGCTCTTATAAGGTAAGGGAAATGGGCATCTTACATGAATATGATCTTTCAGTAACATATTGTTGTTATTGGTTCATTTATGATCAAGGCACTTATACGGATTACTTCCTTAATTAATCAAAGTCCAAACCATATCCTGATTACATGCCTAAAGGTATGCTCTGACACTCCCAATAGTTTGTTAACTTGGCTTTGTAGCACGAAACAAACGCTCAACAATAACAATATGAATCATCCTACCTCTGATCAACCTATCAGTCCTGATCAAGGCCCTTTTCAGAATTGTAATGTATACAGGAACTACGGTAGCAGCATTTTGAATGATTTGTTTAACTGGGACTGTTTGTCGGCTCTCTGAATGCAAACCCTTCCAATGATTGTGCATGTTGTCACAGTGCTTCCCCTTTCTTATCTCATATATAGACATAGGATTCATCTTAAAATCCCGTTGTACATTGTATCCTGAGTATCTAGAGAATTATATCGTTACACCACAATACTAGCTAATCACATACTAGCTAATCACACCTATGAAAACCTAAATCTTTCACCGCTTTGGAATATTGTGTGCAAAACGTGCTGTTTCTCTCCTAGCTTAGTGGTTTTGAGTGTGAAGTGCTCTCCAACTAATGAAGATGCTGTGAAATGATAGATCCACATAGGGCCACTGCCATATTTCATGTTTACAGCTGTGCACAGGTCAGTTCCCATGGGGAAAGGAGACATGCAAAACAAAACAGAATTAGAGAAATCATTGTGATGCATACATTGAATTGGAAAGAGTGATATAAAGATTAAATATTCTCAGCATTATTCAATCAATAAATGGCAATTGGAATTATATGGTGGAACCACTTCCTGAGGTCGATTGACTCAACATGAGCCCCTCCTCTGTTTCACAGGGTGACTGTAACACACACAATCAGAGCGCATTTGTTGAGGAGGAGTGAGTGTACTTATGCGTTCATTAAAGACCATCAATAATGGTGCCTTTTGGTGCCATAAATCGCTTAAAGAAATCAATTGAGTGCAATGGAAATTGATGAAAAACTATAGATAAAAGGCAAAGCGTGTGACAAGTATCCATGACATCATCAAACATTCATCTAATTCAGAGGTGATTTTCTGTTTGCTCGCACACCTTGAAGAATGAACCAATTCCTAACACTACAGCACTTTAAGGTTGAAAGTATTTTATTCATTCAGTGTGACACATCCAAACTTATATACAGCAATACAAGATCATCAAATGAAAAGGAGCAAAAGTCCGGCATGTCACAACATTTTAGCCCAAACATTCCCCACCACCCCAACTTCCCAATGCCCCCCCAACTCCCCCCCACCCACCCCTCCCCACTGTCCAGTGCGCTACTAACATGCAGCCTATCTCCCGAGGCTATAGGCCATTGGGGAGGAGGATCTCATCCCTCTCACTGATCTGGCGCTGGCGGGCTCGTAAGCCGTAGGAGGCGGAGGAACCTCGGGCAAGTGAGCTCCCTGAACTCTGTGAGCAGCAAAGAGTGAAATGGTTGCCACAGTTCATTAAATTGTGTTACATCCCCAGCCACCACCGAAGACAATTTCTCCATCCCAGCACATGCCAAAGTCTGTGGAGCCAGCCCTATATCGTGGGTACTGTGTTGGTACGCCAATGTATCAAGATATTCTGATCAGCAGAGCCGAGTGCAATGGTGATCTGTCTGCCTCTTCTGGACTTGAGGGGATACATTAGAGCATTTGGGAGTCCTAGCAGGGTATATGCCGGGAAGCGCGGGAGCTCTATGCCGAAATGAGAGTCAATTACATCCAGCACTTCCTTCCAGTAGTCAGTTAAGAGAGGACAGTCCCAGAGAATGTGCGTGAGCGTGCCCCAATGTCCGCACCCCCGCCAGCACGTGTCCGTCTTAATATGGTCGAACTCATGAATCCGCTCAGGCGTATAATACCAGTAAGTGGACACTTTAGTAAAGGTATCTGTGAGGCCCATATGATAGGCTGAGTGGCGCGCCCTATAAGATATGTGGTCCCATTCCTTGGGGCTCAGTGTCCTCCCAAGCTCCCGTTCCCATCTAATCCTCCCTGGATTGTGGAAGTGTGTGGAGGGTAGTTACAAAAACTTATACAGGTCCGAGATTAGTTTCGAGTCCGATGTACGGGATAACAGCCATCTCTCACACGGTGAGAGCATCCTATCCGCCACCTCCCGCACCTGTGGCTGAAGGGCCAAATGCCGAACCTGCATGTAACGGTGTCTCTCCATTTCAGGGAGTGAGAATTCCTGCCGAAATTGTGTGAACGGGATGATACCCTCGGGGCCATACAGGTGACATAAAGCTCTGCATCCTGCCTGCCGCCAATGTGTGAAAGCTCCTTTCTCCATCCCGGGGGTGAAGGCAGGATTATCCTTTAGCGGCGAAAGGGGCGAAGGAAACGTGGTGAGGTCATACCTAAGGTAGGTCGCATCCCAAACCCGCAAAGGCACTCCAGTAATGAAGGATGCGTAAAGATTCTTAGGCCGATGAGTCCGGTGCAGGAACGGTATCTCCTGCAGAGGCCGCCCCGCCACCGCTTGGTCCTGGAAAAGCCAATGCTTATCCGACTCCCACCTGCACCATTCGACCAAGTACCTCAATTGCGTCGCCTGAAAGTATTTCCGGAAGTCGGGAATGCCCAAGCCTCCAGCGTCAGGAGACAAAAGAGAAAGGGTCCTGTGTAGCCTAGGCTTTTTCCCCTGCCAAATGAAACGGGCTACGTCTGACTGCAATTGCTGTATCCACCCCTTCGGCGGCAGCAGCGGCAGGGCCCTGAATAAGTAGAGCACTTGTGGCAAGATCGTCATCTTGACGGCAGTAATCCTGCCCAACTAGGAAAGGATGCCGCGATTCCAGCGGCCTAGCTCGGCCTTGATCTTGGCACTCAAGACCAAGTAGTAGGCTGAGACCATGGCTGGCAACGTAGGGGTAATCTGAATCCCTAAATATGGTATCGCCTCCGAGGACCAAAGTAACGGGAACCTGTTCTGCAAGTACGCCTTGGTATCAGGCGCCAGGGATATATCCAAAGCCACCGACTTCCCCATATTTACTGTAAAGCCCGAGACCGTGCCGAATGCCGCCAGTTCTTCCATACAGGCTGGAAGTGACGTCCGGGGTGTAGCCAATGTGAAGATGACATCATCAGCGTAGAGACTAACCGCATGGGTAAAGCCACCCATCCGTATCCCCTCCACCGCCGGTCGAGTCCGCACCCGCTGAGCGAGCGGCTCCATGTAGAGAGCGAAGAGCAAGGGTGAGAGTGGACAGCCCTGCCTTGCGCCTCTCTCAATGGGGAAGGCTGTGGAAGTATGGCCGTTAACCCGGACCACCGCTGATGGCTCCTTATAGCAGTTGAGGATCATAGAGCGAAACCGTTCTCCAATACCCACCTTCACCAGCACTTCTTCCAAGAAGGGCCAGTGCACACGTTCGAACGCTTTTTCTGCGTCGACCGTGAGCATCATCCTCTCACCCGGAATCCGGGATGCCTTCTCCAGCAAGTGGACCACCCGTTTTGTATTATCCACTGTCTGCCGTCCCGGAACAAAGCCCGCCTGATCTGGATCAACGAGGCCGGGCGGATGAAGCGCCAAGCGGCTTGCCAAGATCCCAGTATAAAGTTTCAGGTCGACATTTGAAAGAGATATCGGCCTATAAGATCCACAGTGTTTGGGATCTTTCCCCGGTTTGGGGATTACCGTGATGGAAGCCCTCAAGAGATCAGGCGGGATGGCTCCAGGTTCCGCAAAGGAATTGAAAAGGCGGGCGAGGATTGGGGCTAACGATCCGCAGAGCGTCTTATAGAAGAGGGCCGAGTAGCCATCCGGGCCTGGTGCTTTGCCGTGCTTAAGTCTGGCAATGGCCGTCACTACTTCCTCTATGCTAATGTCCCTGTTTAGGTGGTCCGCCTGTAGTGGGTCCAAGGAGGGCAAAGTGATCGAGTCTAGGTAGGAGGTCATAGCCGGCTCATCCGGCGGGTCACCCGCATAGAGGTTGCCGTAGAACTCTCAGAACGCGGCCGAGATGCAGGCGTCATCCGTCACTATACCGCCCATGGGGTCAGAGAGCTCTTTCACCAACTGGCTCTGCCTAGTGGGCCGGAGTCTATTGGCCAAAAGTTTGCCACAGCGATCCCCCCAGTATAAAACGCATGGCGTAGTCGAAGGGCCGCATATTCCGCCCGGTCCACATCTAAGGCGGCAAGAAGTTTCCTTGCTTCTTTAAGTTGCCGCCAAATCCTCGGGGCCCCAGTTCTGCGGTGAATCAGCTCCAATTCCCGGACCCTGTCAGTGAGCTCATCCCTCTTTAGCTTGCGCTCCCTATTTTCGGCTGCAGAGATCGATAAGAACTCTCCTCGGAGGACCGCCTTCAAAGCTGCCCACTGGGTGGCTCTGGTAGTATCTGTGTTGTCATTGTGCGCTAAATATTCACGAAGTACCTGCTCAATACGGTCCGTCACCGTTTTCCTGTGGAGCAGAGTATCCCGGAGGCGCCAGACCCTCGCCGGGGCGGCAGAAGGTGGCAAGCAGAAGGATGCCTCAACAGGGGCATGATCCGACAGGGAAATAACCCCCATGTCTACGGTAGACGCAAGGGCCTGCACCGGAGAGGTGATCAGGAGGTGATCCAGCCTCGCGTAGGTCTTGTGCGCGTGGGAGTAGTACGAGTAATCCCTGTCCATGGGGTGCCTATGACGCCAGATGTCCTGGAGGTCCACCTCCGCAAGTCGTGCCTTGCAACCAGCTGAGAATTCCCCGACTTGCGGGGAGCGCTGAGCCGATCTGTCGACTATCGAATCAAAGACCATGTTAAGGTCGCCCCCGAGGATGACATGCCTATCCGGCGAGGCTGAAATCTCTTCCACCGCAGACTGCAAGAACCGCTCCTGTTTGTCATTAGGACTATAAAGAGAGCCTATCGGGAATATCATGCCCCCCACCCGAAACCTATGTGCCTACATCCTCCCTTTAATTTCTGCGAATTTATGGATGTGCTCCCCCCTGAAGTGTCGAGCCACTAGAATCGCTACCCCGGCTGTCTTGGTAGGACCTGAAGAAAAGAACTGCGTCGGAAATTTACAAGAGCGTAGCCTATGTGTGTCCTGTGGCAATAGGTGGGTTTCCTGAAGGAGGCAAATGTCCGCTTGGGTGTTCTCCAACAGGGAAAGCACCGCTCGCCGCTTAACGGGATTGTTCAGACCCCTGACATTCAGGGTCACGATTTTAAAGGAATGAGGAGGCATAGGAAGAAATGTGTGTAAAGGCGCAAGTGTCCTGCATGTTGAATACCGTGGGTGAGCATACTCCCTCAAACTCAAACAGCAAGTCGGTCACCCACCAACAGTATGCAACGCCTCTCCCCGTTGCGCAGCGCGGCCTAGTACCAACCACCAGCCCCAGTTCGACCAATTCACCCGCCACACACGCACCAACTTCATAGACCCCCTCCCCATGCTCCAACCTATCGTCACAAAGCCAAGCAAAATGGAGAAACTCAGGCAAAGCAACATTTCCTAGTACAGCGCACTGGACAACTTCTTTCCCCACACCCAACTCCCACGAACCCTCCCGGTACCCCAACACCCCAAAGCAACCCCTTCCAAACCCCAAACACTGTCCCCGTCCCTTCAAAACAAGAGTCAAGGAATCCATTGTCCAAGGCCGGCCCAAAAAGGTAAGTCTATGGGAAAGTCTCGAAAGTGGACGTCCAGCCACAACACCACCCCCACTCTCCCCCCCACCCCCCCAGGCCCCCAAACCTGCAGCTCAAAAAAGAAGAAGCGATGTCGATCTCCCCCCGGAGAATTCTTAGGCGGTCAAAGCAACCTCCTCTGTCGCCGTTTCTCTAGCGACCTCCCGCACAGCATTATCCATCTCAGCCCGGATAGTAGGCGAGTCCGGTCTCACCGAAGAAGTCGAAGACCTGCGGCCAGGGATCGATTGCCAGCCATCCCTGGTGATCCCGTGACGACGCGGAGTGGGCCCATCTTCGTCAGTCGCCGTGATGCCCAATACAGTACAGGTGTCCTGAAGGGAGCGCAGCTGATGCAATATTCCGTTCCAGCGGAAGATAATACGGAAAGGGTGGCCCCAAGAATATTGAATGTCATGCTCCCGCAAGAAATCAGTCACAATCTTAAAAGACTTGCGTTTCTGTAGGGTGACCCCTGAAAGATCTTGAAAGAGGGCCACCCTATGGCCTCTGAACTCCAAGGAGGGCTTAGTGCGAGCTACCCTTAGAATCCTTTCTTTCAGGGGATAGTCCGGCAGGAAAGCCAGAAGATCGGGGTGAGGCGCCGGGGCTCTACGTCGTGGGCCCACTCTATGTGCCCTATCGATCCTGAGAGTAAAGTCTGCCGGCTCACCCAGGACTTCCCGAAACAGATCTTGCAAGTAGGCGGCCGCCTCTTCCCCTTCTTCTCCGAGCGGAACGCCCCTGACCCTGATGTTGTTCCTCCGGGAACGGTTCTCGAGGTCCTCCACATGGGATTGTAGATCAATCTGCTGGTCTCGGAGCCTAATCACTTCCTGCTGAAGCTGTGTGAGTTCCTCGTCCCGGGCATGTCCTGCTTCTTCCACGGATGAGACCCTTTCTCCTAGGCCATCAACCTCTCTCCGGACCTCTCGTACCTCCCCCGCTACTTCCTGCTTGAGAGTCTGGAAGTCATCCCGTAGGGAGCTAAAGAGCGACTCAAGGAACGACCTAGTAACTGGTGGCTCCCCTCCGCTCGCCCCCTGTGAACTGCTAGACTGACTGGGGGAGGGCTGTCCACGGTCCTGCCGAGCATTGCTCATGTTCAGCATCTCCGGCAGGGTGCGGTCACCCTTCCTGTTCCCCCTGTTGCCGGCCATTTTGGGCGCCGAATAAGAGTGTTCAATCCTCACCAGCGATAATAGCGTTCACAACACCACTGAGCTACCCGCTGTGTGACCGCCCTGACCGAAGAGGCCGCACGTCGCTCCTGTAGTGCAGTCCAACACCTGTTCTCCACCGCTCCGTGCTCTCCGGGCTGAGACTCCTGCCCACTCCACCTCAGTGCTAGGCCAGCGGGATGTAGCTTCCAAGTCAAAATGGCTCCAACGCTCCGTAGCACGCTGCCTCTCGAGCGGCCCCCGAGCGGACCCCAAGCTGTACACAACAAGGGAGCCAACAGGTCCCCACGGCAGTCGCTTCAAAGGCTTCTGAGACTCCTCTGGGCCCGAGTTGCACCACCAGGCACCCACCACTTCCTGTCCGGTTTCAGCGGGTGGGACGATCTCGTGCCCCGAGCCAGGCCGGCAAGGCCTCCGAAATCCTCGGCACCGGTCCCATCCACGGCTGTAAATCGGTCTTTCGTCTTGGCGGGCCCCAACTTCTCACCGCTCCGCTCGCTTTCGTTCAACGCCACAGTCAGCGGCTCCGCACTGCAGTAGGGGGCGGACCCGAGCTGGTCCCTGCTCCCCTCTAGGCCGCGCCAGCGGACTCCGCACAGCGCCTCAGGCTCGAGTTCGCTCACAGGGCGGACCCAACGGCACTTCTGGTCGGGCCGCAGCTTTCGGAGGTCGCGGCTCGGCTTCCACAGTCCGACAAAAGTGCCTTCTGGCACGCAGATTTCTCTCCCAGCAAGGTCCACCAGTTCTCCACTGCACCCACCGTCGCCAGCTAGCGACGGTGGGGGGAGAACAGCGATAAATAAGGTGCTCAGGGGCCTGGGCCGGAGGAGCTCGCCGAGGTCGCGTCCTTCTACTCCGCCATCTTGGCCACGCCCCCACTACAGCACTTTAAGCAAGTATTGCATTTTTAATATGTAGCCATCCGACAACAGAGTGCACAAGGATATTTTGTATTCCCACCCCACACCCGCCACTGTGACTATAACAATACATATGAAGATTAACCCCCATTTTTAACCAACTGCATCAGCTGAGCCTGTTTCCACATTAGTGCATTCTTAGCAGCTATCTATCCTTGAGTTCTCTGGGTCAGTAGAGTGGAGTGTCTATATCTATGATGACGCTATTCCTTAATGAATACAAAAAGGTATGCGTATCACTTGATCAAAAGAAACTAAATGTCACTTTTCAACATTTAGCCATCGCTTTTCCATTTTTTCAAACTCCGGGAACAAGAGAGGGTAAGTGGGACTTGTGCACCTTCTTCATTCAGGAACACAATGTTGGGAGGACCACAAGAATAAAAGTGTAATATTCTAAAACAGTTGCGAAGAGTACACACTAGTGGACGGTCCAGGAGTCCACAGGGGCAGAGCCGTGGTGGTGAGGACTGTCTGCCCTATTTAGAGGTACCTGACTTCTTGTCATGTAATCGTTGATCTGTCAAGGAGGCCAGCTCAGCCTCGCCTCCTCAGACAGCACAGGGGATTTTTAAGCAGGCAGTAAATGGTTTGTATACGAAAGTTCATCTTTGAAAGTGCCTGTTTAATTCATTAAAAAAAAAATATATATATATATATATATATATATATATATATATATATATATATATAGCCCAGACATGCAAGGAATTTTGTGCCAGTACATGGGGACAGTATGCATTTTCCCTGGCCACGCCCACCATGCATCTCTTGACAGACAAGGGCTGGGGGAACCACTGATGGCCTCCCTGCACTGATCAGAGCAGGTCAATGGTCTCTGTGAGAGGCAGCACCTAGGAGGACGAGCCACCAGGGGTTTACACTTGTGATGCCGGGTGGATGCTCCGCAGGTGTAAAACTGCCCATTCTCCTGTCTCTGCAGAGTGCTGGCCAGTCACAAGTTCGATGCTTTAAGTCAGTGGTGCTCCTGCTCCAAATAACTCTAAATAAGGCCTGGGGTGTTTGAGCAGCACTGCTTTATACTGATGCATTCATGGAACTGCAGAACACTGCAATGGATTTCACTCAACTAGAACACATTTACACTTTTCTGGATTGCATATATAACACTGCTGCAATTGTGGACTGGCATGACATTTAAAATAACCAAATGATAAAAATGATTTGTGGGAACTGGCTCTTGGATCTGAATGCCAATTTTGCAGTCAGTAAAAATTCTAGGCTGAATTCCACCAACACCAGTGGATCTACAGTAATTCAGAAATGTCACTGCGAAAATAAAAGGAGGACCTTTCTTCAGTGCCCTCGCGCTGCCTTTGTCCTTAAAGCGACAGGTACAGCTGTCCAGCCACTTCCTGTTGTGACTTTGAAACTTGGGTCATCAAAAGTGGTTAGAGCAAATATACCAGCATGATGCACTTTTGTTGAGGATCTGCACCATGATATCATTCTGCCAACATCCTGATGATGAGTGCTAGTGGGTGTACTTTTAAGTGTCTCGGTTAGTCTGTGGTGACTGGCTAAGGTAATGGTTCAAGGATGGTGGAGAGAGAGGGGACACAAAAGGTGTAAAAGAGTCAGATAGTGGGGAGTAGGGGACAGGGAGAGGAAGAGGGCAGGACGGAGTTGTCATGAGAGAACAAGAGAAAGAGCAGGAAAGAGAGAGAAAGATAGGAAGAGACAGGGAGATAGAGACAGGACGGGGAGATGGGGGGGAAATGGATCGTGAAAGAGACAGCGGCAGACCAAAAGAGGCAGGCGAGGGACGGTAAGGAAAGCCAGACAGTGAAGATGTATTAGTGCGGTATATATGGACAGAGGGCAACAAGATAGCTAGCAGAATCTAAAACGTCATAGAAGACAGGAAGAAAAAGATGTGGAAGATGAAGAGAACAATGAGTTGACAGAGTAGATAAATGCAAGGATAAAGGAGTGGGGAGAGGGGTAGCCACAAAGGATGATATAGCGAGAAGATGTAACGATACAGAGAGGCAAAGATGGGTGAGGTACACTGATAGATTGAAAGGACGGAAGGTTGATTGACAGAACGACTAAGAGATGGAGTAAATCAAAGGGGTGACCATTGGTACAAAAAAGAGGGCGTCAGGGGGCAGAGAGTAAAACAAAGAGCGAGGCAGTAGCAGAGAGATCAGCAGGTTAAAGACTGAAAGTGGCAAGAAGTTGCCGAGAAAAGGGCAGAGCACGGAAAGGCACAGGGAGTTCGGCGTTTGCAAGGCCTGCACCTCATTGAGAAGGAGGCAGGAAAGGTAGGATGTGGGGATCAGAAAAAGTAGGAGTCTGTCGGGCTTTTGCAGATAAAAAAAACCCTGAAATCGATCCAAGCCCTTTCAAGTTTTCATCCATCAGAGAGCGCAGCGAAAGACGAGCGCTAATAACCAACTGCAAGAAGCCGGTCATTAGGGTTGTTATTGGTTACCGCTGGCAGCGCAGAACACGCGAGCTGCTTTTAGAGGCACCCTGGGCCTCCCACCCATCTGCGTGTCCCAGGCGTGAGTCTGTTCCTCCTCTTCAGATGTCATAATAACTCCTTGTTAGGGTCATTACGCTGTTAGAGATAATTACTCCATAGACGTCTTCTTGGATGCACCAGTGTGTGCACAATTTGCCATCCTGCTTGGAGTGATGGTTTGCTAGGCCAAGAGGAGGGGGTGCATGACGCCGCCTTCAAGTCTGGGTCTCATCACATGACTGCCTTTTACAAACGTACTGAGTTGTGAACACAAGGTTCATTAAAGCTGGCAGGTGGGTCCCGTTCCATGGCGCTGCCAGAGAGACATTGTTCCGTTCCACCTAACCCACAAGCTGCCTGCGTAGCCACGTTCTGCATGGGCTACTTTAGGGCATGTTTCCTAATTTCCCATTCGCACAAAGTCATGGATGGTCTCAGCAAAAAATGTCTGAAAGCCAGAACAGCAGTAAAACACAAACAATATCAACAATATATGCAAGATAAATTAAAACAATACAAGTAGAGGGAAGCATATGCTTGTAGTAACAAAACTAAACATAGCAATGGGAGTCCATCTTGCAGAGGTATTGTGAAAAGTCTTATCATCATTTCAGAATTCCAGCTTGGCATTTAGAACCAATGTGTCGGCCATCTTGGAATGGTAATACAACGATACACTAAAGACAACAGCATTCCATAATGGTCTCTTGGTTTAAAGGAAGTAGCCAAATGGGCTGTGGTGCACTGCAAATGAAATGAGCGGTAAGCAAATGACCCATTAGCACTTCGGGAGACCTTTAGTATCCTCTTAAGGAACATTTAAATAAAAAGATGAGAAGAAAAAACATGAATTGGGAACTATAAAAGTAGAAAATGTAATATTCAGGGACTGCCCAACCAGCCTTGACACTACTGAAGTGCATTCATTTTCAGGTGCATGTATACATGTCATTGTAATATCCAGTCTCACCCCCGAAATGAAGCACATACCCGGATGGTGTGAGGTAACTGGTTTATTCCAGAGAAGAGAGGGAGATACAAGGTGCTTCACGGTCCGTGTCTCCCGTACCGCTGCGCACAGTGGGTGCGCTATCATGTCAGGCACTGGATGGCATCACATGGTTGCCTGACGACAAGACCGCAACATCACACATCTCCCCCTTAACAGTAACAACAAGAGGGAAAAACGTAACTCTCTGCATTGGGTGCCATGACGCATATTGTGGGTAAGAGTGAGACCTATCTAGTGGTGCCTCCACATGGGGGGTGGGAAGGGGGGAGAGAGTGAGAGAGTGAAAGAGAGAGGGAGATGCAGAGGATATTCTGCGGTAGAGGAGTAGGTGATTTAAGGTGAGGGTTACATAGCAAACTCGCTATATCTCTTGGGGCTCACCACTATCCTACCTGTGCGGTGCATGTAGAGGAGGATTGCTTCTTGCGTGTTTCTCTTGCCTGTGATGGGGTCTGCATGTTGCTCGGTACCTGATTCTCGTCGTGTGCTGTGGGGATCCTTTGCCTAATGTCTAGGTTATCGTTCCAGAGGTGGTGTGTTCTGTGTGGAAACCCCTGTGTTCCTCTCTCTTGTGGTCCATGTATCATCCCCTGTCCCCCTCATAGTGCCAACAGCTCTGGAGTCAACAGGAGGTGGGTCAACAATTGTGTATAGGTCCTCTCCTTCATAGCCTGCCCTAGTGGGAGAGCTGTCTATATGCCACTGTAGGACCTTGTTGCATTTTGCCATTCTGCAATGGGACCACACTTTGCCGTCACTCAGTAGAGCAGAGCGGAAGTAGAGTTCTTTGACTTGTAGAGGCTTGCTGAACTTGCTGTCTCCTTTCTTGTGTAGGTGGCCCAGCTTCACCCTAACCCAGTCTCCTAATGCCAAAGAGACTTGTCGCACTCCGTGTTTCTTATCGCAGTTGTCCTAGTACATTTTTTGAGCTTTCTCTATGTTGCTTCGAACCACCCCTGTAGACCATTTGCTCTGAAGTTTCATATTCATCCATGCGAGATTGTCCCTCATAAATGGTTTTCTTCCTCGCAGTGTCAGGAATGGGCTGTATCCTGTTAGTGTGGGCGTGATGCGATATGCCCATAGTGTGTTGCAGAGCACCATTTCCCAGTTCTTGCCCGCCTTGATGGCCGCTTGGACTGAGCCCATGATGACTGGGTTGTACCTTTCGGCTAGGCCATTGCCGGCCGGGTGATACACTGGTGTGTGATTGGTATTTATTATATCTTATGAGGATGTTCATGTTGCTTTCTGTAATGTTTGCTCTTCTTGCAATGTTCTTAAAAGGTTTCTAGCTCCTAGCAACTGTGCAGTTATTCAGTTAAGCTAGAGCTGCTGTGGGAGCTGGTGCCTGCCTCCTACCTCTTCCATGTAGCCTTAATAAACTTTTACACTTGAACTTTGGCTAGCATAAATACCACAGTCTTGATACCATTTCTCCGAGTGAACACCAACCATTTCTCTGAGGTAAACTGGGGACCGTTGTCGCATGTGATGACTCTCGGGATTCCTTCTCTCAAGAAGGCGCTGGTGAGGAAAGCGATGACTGCCTTCGTGTCCACCTTTTCGCAGATTTTCACCTCCGGCCATTTGGAGTACCTATCGATCAGGACTATAACATATTTGGGCACACCCCAAGTAACCCAATATGTCGACTGATAACTCTTCACAGGGGCTGGTGGGAGTGGTTAACTCACCCACCGGGGGCCTCAGTAGTGTCAATGATTTATCCGCGTTGGGCAGGGCGGACATGCACGTATGTACTAACTTTTCCATGGAGCTGTCGATGGCAGGCCACCAGTACGATTGTTTCAGTCTCCTTTTAGATTTCACGATGCCTAAATGGCTTCATGCATGATGTCGAGGATGCAGTCCACCAGAGCTTTTGGGAAGACCATCTTGTTTCCTCGGAGTAAAAATATGGTGTCGTCGCTGAGGGACAATTCATCCCGTACTTCCCAATACTTCCGGGTATGATCGTTATTGTGCCTTTTTGCGGGCCACCCTTGCGTGACGAAGGTTTTCACCCAGGACAGGGCAGGGTCGGAATCGTAGGCTGAAGTCCAGTCTTGTGCGCTGATGATCTTCTTATGGTCTGCGGTGAGCGCCACCTGGTACTCATTCCAATCGCTGGGGTTCGGTGCTCCCTCCATGGAGGCGGAGTGGCTGAGACAATCCGCCACCTTGTTCTTTTGGCCTGGCAGATATTCCACATCATACACAAAGTCTAGGAGTTTGAGCGACATCTTGTCTATGCGTGGGGTGGCTGTCACGTGGCCGTTGGACGTGAAGACTTTTATTAGCCGTTCTGAGGGTGAATCAGGAACCCCAAAGATACTGTCAAAACTTCGTCATGGCCCAGGTGGATGCCAACATTTCTTTCTCGATGATGCTAAATTTCTCTTTGTTGGGGACGAAAGAACATGATGCGAAGCCTATCCTGGTTTCCGTGCCATCTGCTGCACGTTGTGATGAGACAGATCCCAACCCCTTCTCGCTGGCATCCGTCGTCAATATGCTGGTGGCAGAGCAGTCAAAACCTTGTAAAGGTATGGCTTTGCATATGTCTTTTTTGATGGTCTCGAATTCCAGGTTTGATTCCGGCATCCAACTGCAGGTGTTTTTTTCTTTCAGAAGCGGACGCAGGCTGTGGGTTTTTGCGGCAAAATTTTGGACAAACTTGTTATAAAATTCTGCAAACCCCAGAAAGGAACAGGCTTCCTCCTTGGTCCGTGGCCTGGGCGCAGCCTTGATGGCCTCTACATTCACCTTCTTAGGGGAAATTCCATCTTCAATGATCTCATTCCCCAGGTATGTGACATTGCGTTGACCGAACTTGCACTTCTCCAGTTCTGCTGTGAGTCCGTTCTCTGAAAGCGTCTTTAAGACCTCTTGAAGTGTGGTATCGTGCTCCTGTTTGGTGTTTCCCACAATGAGGATATCATCCTGAAAGTAAAAGACGTTGTTGTTGTCTTTGAATAGCTTGTGCATCAGTTTTGGGAAAACCGACACAGCGGAACCCAGTCCAAATGGGAGTCGCCAAAACCTTTAGCAGCCTAACGGGGTAATTAAGGAGGTCAACTTCCTGCATAAAGGGTGGAGCAGGATTTGGTGGTATGCTGCTGTAAGGTCTTTTGTGGCGAACTACATGATTCCCTTGGTCTGGGCCAACAGTTCGTTGATGCGTGGCAGTGGGAACTTGTCTACCAGTATGGTTTTGTTCAGATCTCGCAGGTCAATGCATAGGCACACTTTGCCGTTCGGTTTGCATGCCATGACCAAGGGCGGCAACCATTCGACGCTTTCAACAGGTTCTATGATGCCGTTATCTTCTAGGCATTGTAATTCCAGCTATACAGCTTCCCGACAGTTGAACGGGATGTTCCTTACTTTGTGGCTGACTGATGGTGCGCCCTCCTTCAGCACTATCTTGTGTGTGAACTTAGCCAGTTGACCCAATGTCCCACTAAAGACGTTGGGGAATTCTTTTTGCAGGTTGATGCTGTCCGGCCTGGGAGGGTCGTCTGTCTTGAGGACTTCGGTTTCTCTGTTGGGGTTCAGTTGTATGCCCAATGCTCCTTGGTCAGCCCATCCGAGGACCGAGGGGCCTTTTTCCACCACATACAGTTTGCATGTGGTTTCCCTCCTCTTTAATTAACATTTTATTTGTCTGAATTCTACCATGGGGATTCTCTCCCCTGTGTAAGTGACAGGGTGTACATCTGTGGGGTGTAGGATGCTCCCTATGGTGTCCACAAAGTCACTGTCCCAAATGTCCCTTTGTATGATCATTAATGGGGCCCTGAATCAGCTACCATGGATATTTGGACACCCCCAATGGTCAATAGACAGGAGGGCTTTTTTCTGGCATTACAATTTATGCCCCACACTTGGTCATCATGTATAGAATGCAATCGTCATCACCCTCACCCTCCCCCGTTTCTGGTTCCGACTCATACATGACATATTTCACTTAGGAGCTGGCGGGTTTCTGTCTGCAAATTTTTCCAAAATGTCCTACCACCCCGCAAAAGGAGCATTTCACTCGGAAGGCTGGACAACGTTTATCATTGGCCATGTATGTGTGTCTGCCACACCTGTAGCAGGAACCCTTCTGTTCTAGGAGAGGCCGTGTAGGCCTGAATGTGTTCTTGGTGGGCCGTCTGCTATTTCTGAGTCCAACCATGGGTGCAGGTTTGTCCCGAGACCCTTTTTTGACACTCACTTTGCATACTATACTGCTGGTTTACTTTCTGGGTATTTCTTGTCTGCTTCCGCCTAGCGTTTGGACAGTTCAGCTTTTTTGGCGATCGCTATGATCTCGTGCAGAGGCGCTTCTCCGCTAACCCACAGCTTTTCTTGGACATTGGTGTTGTTAGTATGTATTATTATCTGGTCACGCACTAAATTATCATGGAGGTGACCACATTTGCAGTTGACAGCCAGTTTTTTTAGCACCGTGACATAATCCTCCATTGTCTCTGAGACACTCTGTTTATGTTGGAAGAAACTGTATCTGTCTATGGCCGTGCATATCACCAGCTGGTAGTAGTTGTCAAGGTCTTCTAACGCATGTTGGAACACATCTTCATCTGTTGCGACCCTTGGTTTCTTTACCATGTTCTCGTAGACCCATAATCCTTCTGGACCTAGGTTGTATAGGAGTATCTTCTTTTAGAGTTTTCTGGAGAACACCTTCTCCCCTTCGTCCTCCAGGGCCGATAGGTAGTTGAGGAAGTATCCCTTAAAATCAACCCACTTCATGGCTAGTTCACAGGTTTCGGGAGGAAAGGCACTGGGTTGGTGAGAGAGAAGGTTTGGGCACACATCTTGTCGGGTTGAAATGTACCCGCCAAGCAATGCCTTCCCTGTGGGGGTGCTATGGTAATTGCATGGGGCAGAGGTGGCAGAGTTAGTAGGGCGGCACCTGGAGTCAGTGCTTGACTACATGGATGAGTTGCTGATAGCTTCACAGGGCCGCTGGGTGCAATGTCCTCCCCAGAAGGCGTTGCGTGGAGGATGGCTGCGTGCAATGAGGCCAAGAAACATGTGCTGGTATACCCTGGGCAAGTCACGTGGCTTGGTGTGCTGCACAGGGGCCGTAGAGCAGGCTGCAATGGAACGCGTTGCATGTGGGAATGTTGCACCATTACAGGGGTCCTCGGGCACGTGTGGGGGCCTCCTAGTGTGCAATGGACTTGTGTGACTGGATGTGGTCATCGACATCTGCTTGACATCAAAGGAGCAATGCTGAGGTGGGCGCAAGGAGTGGAAATGCTCTCTGGAAGTCGCGCTGCTGGTGAACCTTGCGCTTGCAGGCCGGGCCGATCAGTACTGGATGCCTCTGGTGGGGTGGCCTGCTGGCATGTAGATGAGAGCTGGAATGGCACCGCACTCCCTCTCTGGATGGTAGAAGCTGTGCGCTCTCTGTGGTGACTGCAGCGCAGCAGCAGGCAGGTGTTCGCTTCCGCTCGTCGCCAGTCTGTAATGTCCAGTCTCACCCCCGAAATAAGACACATACACGGATGGTGTGAGGCAACTGGTTTATTCTGGAGAGGGAGATACAAGGTGCTTCACGGTCCATGTCTCCCATACTACTGCGCATGGTGAGCACGCTATCCCGTCAGGCACTGCGTGGGATCACGTGGTTGCCTGACGACTAGACTGCGACACCGCAGTCATCATAAGGCAAGAAACCCAATGACTGGTGGGGACTGAACCATATATATATATATATATATATATATATATATATATATATATATATATATATATATATATATATATATATATATATATATATATATATATATATATATATATATATATATATATATATATATATATATACATATGACATTCATCAGTGCATCGACCGGTGCATCGACAGTGCATCGGTGTTTGTCCTCTGTTTTTCGCTGGTTAACCCAGGCCCAGCTGAAGTGCAATGAGGACAAATCAGAGGTGCTTTTTTATGGTTCCTTCCCCCCTTCATTTAAGAAAACTCTGTGGCCCCCCAACATTTCCAGCCCGAAAGAGATGGGTAGACCGGCTAAAAACCTTGGCATCTGGTTTGCAGAGGACCTCAGATTTGAGGACCATATAAAGAAGCTGACAGGCACTTGTTTTTCCACGCTAAAAATGCTCCGCAAATTCTTCCCTCTGCTCCCTAGAGAAGCCAAGGAGACGGTTGCCCGTGCTCTTATTCTGGCTAGACTTGACTATGCGAATGCACTGTTCAGTGGCATTCCGGCCTACCTGGTGAAACGCCTGCAAATCATTCAGTATGCGGCGGTCCGTCTGATATTTAACATTCCTAGATGGAAGAGCGTACGAGCTGAGATGCGCACTCTCCATTGGCTTCCTGTTGCTCAGCGCATCTTGTTTAAATCTCTGGTGCTGGCGTTTAGAGCTATCCATGATTTGGGCCCCGTGTATCTGAGAAAGAGATTTTCCCGTTATGCCCCTGCCAGTACCCTCAGATCATCTACTTTGTTCAAACTGTCCGTTCCTCGCTTTAAGCGAGTTAGGCTCGGCGGTCAATCAATTTCTGTGATCGCAGCTCGGGCCTGGAATGCCCTTCCTTTCCATCTGCGTTCCACACAAACAGTGGCTTTATTCAAGAAAAATCTAAAAACACACCTATTTAAGAGTACAATTTAGTTTGCCCCTCCATTGTTCTGTTTTCTGTCTTTCCCTATCGCGCCAGGATACTCCCAAGTAACGGAGCGCGCTACAAAATGGTTTATACATACATACATATGATAATTGTGGTTATAACACTAGCACGCACACTCTATTATGATCATTGTCAAATTGGCACTATATGATGATAAAAAAAGGCGATTAGTGTACTATCAGGGGGATCAGACATTGTTAGATTTATTAGCATATTGAAACCTCCTAATATTGGCCATTAAGGGCTAGATTTCTGCTGAACTTGTATAATATATGTTAGAATGGGGGTCTCTAGTTGGCACAGGTAGGTACTTGTGACAAATAGGGACCCTCTCCTCTAGTCAGGATAAGGGGATTACACTCCTAAAATAACCCCTGCTCACTCCCTTGGTAGCTTGGCACAAGCAGCAAGGCCTTATCTCAGAGGCGTTGTAAGTTAAGCATTTGTGACCACACACAGTAACCCAGTGACAAGACTACAAATGGACACCACACGGTTGTATATTAAAAAAAAAGTATATTTTATATAGAGTTACCACAAGACCAATAACGACACAAATAATTAGAATTCAAGAGTTCTGGTTGCAAAGGCTTAGTTCAAGGTTCTGTGCGAGTCGGTAGCCCTGTCTGGCTACAATGTTGTTGAAATAACGCAGAGTCTAGCAAATCCAGTGGACCGCGTCGGTATGGACTCACTCATATGTCGGCAGACTCAGTTACAGTGCCTTTTACTTGAGGCGGTCGGCCTGGATGTGTGAGCCAGTTCTGGTGTTCGTTGCTGTGCAGAAGGGAAGCATTGCAGGACCAGTTGTCCCTCGATGCGGTGCAGGCAGCTGACCGTTGACAGAGTCGGTGGATCCAAGGTGTGCGTTGCAGGACTAGACGGTGCTTCGATGCGGTGCTTGCAGCTTGCAGTGCGGCGACAGAGCCGGAGTTCGGGAGCTGGCGTCGATCTGTCTGGACAGCGGTGCGAGTCAGGCGGTGCGTCATGAAGTGTGCGAGGCGGTGCCTAACTCCGTTGTGTTCACAGCTCGAAGTCAGCAGCAGTGACTGCGTCGGTCAGACCAGTACGAGTCGGTGTAGCGAGGTGTTGCACGTCACCGTGTCCACCAGTCGCGGTGCAGGGAACGACTCGGTGACGGCGTCAGGACGGAGTCGGTGAGCTCAGAGCTTGCGTTGTTCGAGGGCGACGGTGCTTGATGCGGTGCCTACAGGACACCGGGCCGGTCGTGAGAGTCGGTCACAGATCCCTGCCTCTATAGCCACTGAAACAGCGTTTCCAGCAGCAATCCACAAAGGCTGGTGAAGTCTACTGGTCCTGAGAGTTCAGTCAGGGGGCAATCTCTCTTCCAAGCCCTTGGAGGTCTTTTCACAAGTTGAAAGTAAAGTACACAAAGTTCTTTCTCCTCTCTTTGGCAGTCAGGCAACCACAGCAGGCCAATCCCCCAAGCAGCACTTCAGCTTGGGAATAGTCTCTCCTCAGTTTCTTCAGGTTCCTCTCCTCAGCAGAGGTTTCGTCTTGTAAGTCCAAGATCTAAATTCTTGGGATCAGGGTCTCAATATTTATACCCCCAAATCCTTTGTTCTCTGAGGGGAGAGGGGCCTGTGCCCAGTCCAAACAAGTTCTGAAGCGCTCTGTTTACCTGACTTCTCCTTTACTTTCACAGTGCAGGGCAGGAACATGATACGCCCCACAGGAGGTGGAGCCAGCATTGTGGAAGGCAAGTACAGCCCTGGAGCACTTTGTTGACAGTCTTCCTCCTCTTCTTTCAGTGTGCAGGGCATAGACGTCAGACGCACCACAGGGGATTGAGCCAGCACTGTGGGGGGGCGGGCGCAGTCATATTCAGGTCCCAGGTGCAACTCCTCCCTCCCATCCAGATGCAGATCTCTCTATTCACCACTGAGCTGACTCATTCTGTCTCCTGGAATCCCCCAGCCCTGTCACTCAAACTCCAGACAAAGGAATACACAACCTCGCAGAGGCAGGCTTGAAAGGTTAGGCAAGCAAATACCTACTTTCTAAAAGTGGTATTTGCAAACACAGAATGTTAAAACCCACTTTACTAAAATATGTATTTTAACATTCTGAGTCCAGGCATACTAAACTCGAATTTCTATCATGTTCTCTGAGTCAGTTAGGATTATAAAATGTAATAACTCTAACAGCCCATTCTGGCCTATGGAGAACAGGTAGCCTTGCAATAGTGAAAAACGAAAATGGCTGTAATTCATTATTAGGACATTCCACACACTTCAGGGCTTGTCCTACCTTATACTTACAATGCACTCTGCCCTTGGGCCTACCATAGGGGTGACTAATATGAATAAAAGCGAAGGTTTAGGGACTGGCAAGTGGGTGCACTTGCCCAGTCAGCATGACAATACTAGACTGCACGCAGGCTCTGCAATGGCAGACCTTAGACACATTTAACAAAGCAGCTTCTGTGGGTGGCACAACCAGCGCTGCAAGCCCACTAGCAGCATTCGGATTTACACGCCCTGGGCACACTCAGTGTACTCTACTAAGGTCTGAAAAGTAAACCAAATAGTCAATCATGGAATCACCAATGAATACACTAATTTACAATAGGGGGAGCATATGCACATTTGCACTGATCAGCAGTGGTAAAGTGCTGAGAGTCATAAAAAAGCCAACAACAGGTCAGAAAAAATATAGGAGAGAGGCAAAAAGTTCAGGGATGTCCCTGCAAAAAGGGCCAAGTCCAACAATATACAATTAATAGTTTCAAATCCTGAGAACTGTCTATAGTAGGAGTTGGGATTGTTTGGATACAGGAATCCCCTAGCACTGCCCATACAGGGCTTAATTAAATAGAAACTTATTATTTGTATAGAGCAATTGTGAGGGTTTATATAGTAGCAGGTAACATATCAAAAAATACACAATTAGACCCTTTTTATCGCGAATGTAATTTATAGTACTATGAAGAAAAATGTGGTGCACGTCCCCAACGGTTCATTCGAATATGATAATAATATGGTTATAATGAAATTCATGCAGTCCCATCTGAGACGGAATTAATCATGAATTAATTAGATTATTAGTAATTTTAATCATTCTCAGATGGCGGAAATGTTCTTCTAGTGGTTCATGTATTATATATCAAAAGTCTGTCTTTTGTTATATTGATATTGACGATGTTTGTGAATAAAAATATGTGGTTATGTAAAGCACGCTGACATTGAAAAAGGCCGTCATAGCCGAAACATGTTTTTCGTCAATGGTAATGGAATAAAGTAACTTCGTACCAGATTCCTGCGTCCGAGGTACGGCAGAGCCACACCGTTACCAATTTGCATTTCTTTTTCCACGCAGGACTCCCTCGCGTACTCCCGGATATCAATCAGCATTTCCACACCAGTATTGTAGTTCAAATTCGTTTATTCATTACAGCCAAGCCAGCAACAAAACTCGACACGTTTTGGTCTCTACGGAGACCTTGCTCACGAGACTAACCAAATTTTTTTCATGTCTTTAAATTACATTAATCCAAGAATGACATCACATCCTGTTCGGGGCAGCCAAGCATTCTTGTCAATGTAGTGTAATAAGAAAATAAGTTGTCACCACTCAATTTACACCAGTTTTTGCGTGTAAGTTAATCCAACACATATTGTATTCTACAATCCCTCCTTGTTCACCACTAATCAGTATTCAATATGGCACGTACTATTGTTGCCATTTCACAATTTTCCTATGCAGCGAAGCGTGTATCTAGTGCTCAAGCCCTCTAGTGGGTACTTGCATTTTATAAACATTATGCCACTGTTGGCAGAATACACCGTTTCTTTCTGGCCCTCTAGTGGGCCTGCATACCAGCTTACGCTTCTGACTGCAATACACTACTCCAGTGCTTTAAATACACGCCAACTAACTGTTCTCAGATATTATACAATATTGATGGTATATTGATGTGATTTTTACGCAAACCATAATGAGCAAAAAGCTTTAGAAACAAAAGAAAGTTACATGATTTACTGCACTAACCCCAACCCACTTAAAATGTTCACTAAATGTATGTGAAATTTTCATATTGAAACATTGTGTATTAAAACCTGATGATAACAGGGAGGCCATTTTTATCGTCCCTATTTCATCGCATCTGTATATAGGGTACTGAAGCATATCCCAGTCTTTCACAGGTGATAATGTAAATCCTCATCTTGGTTCAATCCATGCAGGGTTAGAGTTTGAAAGTTCAAGATGTGTTTGGATTCTTTCTGCCTGAGGATTTTTTCACGATCTCCACCTCTGGGATGCGTGGAGAAGTGTGGCTCAATGATTAGAGTGGCAGACGGTGATGCAGAGGTCTAGCCAGGGACCAGGGTTCGATTCCCCGCCTCAGCGGGTCTTGGAATCAAAATTCCACGGACCTGATAATTCTCGCCTCGGTGCCTATTCCAATCACGGAGTCCCACTCTGCAACTCTGGGCAATAGCTTGCTTATTCTTCACAACGGCCCCCACAATGCTAAGGATGCCTGGTCTCCACCTTCGGGGTGCCCAGCAGTGGATGCCTCACAGGGAAAGCCAGGATGGGTTCCACAGCGGTATTCATACAAGCGCCTTAAGACCCTTGCGGGTGAGTAGTGCGCTATCCAAGTATCAATTTACAATTTACATTTACATTCCCACTGCCTCCACAGTGTAGAATTTCAATTCCTTCCATTTGCCACCATGCTCCTTTTCCATGTGCTTCGCTACAGCGTTACTTCTGTCCGTGTTTATTTTAGCTTGAACATATTCCAAAATGCATTTGTTTTATTCTCACTTTGTACTCCCCACGTACTTCAGTGAGCAAGGGTATTCAATGATGTAGATGACAAATTGACTTTTGCAATTGATCAACTTTTGGATTTTCCACATAAGTTTGTTAGCCATCACTGCCTCCTTCGTATTTTGAGCAATTGCACACACCTTACAGCTGGTGCATTTGAAAACACCTTTGGTTTCAGCCATGTTTCTTGTTTTTTTGGATTTTAAAAGTGGCTATGGACAAACTGGTTACTTAGACTTTTTGCCCGTCGGTAAGTAATGTTTGGGTGATCTCCCACTATTTTGGCTGTTGTCGAATCCATATGTAGTATATGCCAGTTCTTACGCATTATTTTCATCAATTGTTGATTAGCCGTGAAGTGTGTTGTCATCTATCGTATTTTATTCTCCTCATCTTCTTTAGTTTGTTTTTCTTTCAGCAGATCAGTTCTATTTACAGACAGTGTTCGTTGTAATGAGGTCTGAATGGCCCCAGAGTTGTACTTTCTTTTTTTGAATCTTGTTCTCGCCTGATTTCGGTGTTTGATCCATTCCGCTTCTCTTGAGCATATCCTCTTAATCCTGAGAAACTCTCCGTAACGGATGTTTTCGATCAGACTTGTTTGGTGAAAGCTTTCAGCATGCAATACTACATTTGTAGCAGTATTTTTGCAGTGCAAGGTGGTTTGTACTTCGTTTTTCAGGATATAGATTCCAGTATCAAGAAACACCACTCGCTCATCACTGATGTCATATGTGAATTTTAAATTGAAATCCGCATTGTTCAATATCTCGAAGTACTCAGCAAATTCCCATATTATTAGCAGGCTGTCGATGTACCTTAGCCATGCTATAGTCTTGTTCACATGATGATCATTCTCGTTTTTCCAAGCCCAGGTTTTTTCTTATAGTCCCATGGTCAGGCAGGCGTATGATGGGCTAAAAGAAAATCCCATTGCTGTGCCTTTCACTTGGCGGAAGATCTCTTCTCCAAACATAAATGTATTTTGTTCCAGGCAGAGTTGGATCATTTCCAGTAACATGTTGTTATGATCAGTAAATTGGATGTTTCTGTGTGATAAAAAGTGTTCACATGTTTTTAGACCGATGTCATTCTTAATGTTGCAATACAGTGATAAAACATCCATTCTGATGAGCTTATATGTTGTCTGCCATGGAGTTTCATGCAGGCGCCTCAACAGATAACCTGTATCTTGTACGTACTATGTAAGACCTTTTACATATGGTAATAAAAATACATCTAGGTAGTTAGCCATGGGTTCCAATAATGCCCCCTTAGCCAAGATTATGGACCTGCCTGGTGGCTTTGTGGGATGTTTGTGTACTTTGGGAAGAAAATATATTGTCGCCATTTTGGGGTGTTCCATTTTCAGATATTTTACTTCATCCTCTTCCAGCAAGTTCCATTTCATCCAAATGTCTAATTTCATGTCCAACTCTTCTTTCCATTTCTTCGTGGGATTAGATTTCAATTTCTTTTAATACTACTTGTTTCCCAGCTGAGAATATGCCTCTCGCTTACTCTTCTTTTTCCAAGGTGATGACACTACCCCCCTTGTTTGCCATTTTGATTTCAATTGAATCATCATTTTGTAGATGGTATAGTGCATTGCGCTCTTCAAAGGAAAGGTTGTCTTTTTTCTTGGAATGATTGAGTTGATAAAGATCTTTTATTACACACTCATGGAATACATCCATTTTGTTGCCAGGAGTCAATTGCGGATAGAATTTAGATTGCGTTTTTTTGTGACTGCTTCCAGCTTGAAGGAACCAAAATATTATACTTATGGACTATACTCACCAATAGCCCATATACCTTATTCATAAATAATAAGTCAGTACGCAATGGAGAAGGTTCAATTGTTTATTCTGCAAATACAAGCCCTGACAGGGGAGCCTCAGTCTACACGACCCTCGAAGGTGCGCAGAGGTGAATGACTACATACAAGTGGTACAAAGCATATATACGTTTCACACATAGCAAGATGTCACCTTACTAGGAAAGACACAACTTGTCAGTGAGCCAGCAGGAAGACCCATATAAGGCACAAATGATTGCTAGTAGCTAGGCCTAAGCTATTCCGGGGGCAGGTCAGTAAGGTGCCTCCTTTTCTATCTGTAGCTCGGGGAGTGCAGGAACGGGATCTGCTAGAATGTGCGCATCCCACAAGAAGGGCAGGTGTGACCTTGGGTTTCCCTGAGCTACAAACTAACGAGTGGAGCAGACAGCTAGGTCTGCCATCGTGGTTTTGTGCAGAAAGCCTTATCAGGTGATTTCAGGGAAACAGTATTGGAGACAGAGAAACGAAACAAGATGGCTCCGGTCACACCAATAGGTTTAGGCAACACTAAAGTGAATTGTTCCTAACTTTAATAATACAATGTGAATAATGCAATGCTAAAGTGCGGTTATAAGGTGATATTGTATATATTAGGCCGATAACATGTATTTATCGTATTTATATCCCATCAAGCTCCCAATTGTGTGCAGATTGTACGTATATCTCCCCTTTCACACCCGGGATTAAGGTCCAGCTCCATTAGAGTGACAAAATGTTCTGCATCTTTTGCCAACAATTCCATGTCTTTTTTTCTATATTTGGCCATGTTGGGGTTCTCCGCAAAAAATGTTGCTAGTTTGATTTTACGGACAAATTTTTATAGGTCTGTCTTAGTTTCTGGTAGATCAATATCATTCGTAGGAGACAAATTCAAGGCACGATGAAGGAGTTTCAATTCTATTTCAGTTAAAGTTTTTTTTGACAGATTGATCACTTCTAACTCTTGATTTTCGCTTTTTGGAGATTTTTCTGACTCTTGGTTTTGGTTTATTGAAGACATTTCTATTCCATTTCTGCTGCATAGTTCTCGTCATCGTCATGGTAAACTGTGGCATTCCATGTATTAAAACACCTATTTATAAGCTTTAACACAGAGGAATGACAAACCTCCCTAAAATTCCTTTTGACTTTAACATTTACTCTTCACAATTAGTGTGTCAGGCTTACTAAGTTGAGTCCCTTGCTCACTTTGCCACTGGATTCAAGCAAGCCGGGCTGAAGACGGCTGAAATGCCAGAAACCGGTCCTCAGGAGCTTATTTCCGGTCCAGGGAAGACATGGCTTGGCAGTCCGGGCTGGACTGTTCCCATGAGTCACAGGGTCAGACTGATTTGCATATAGCCATGTCTAAACTGGGGTGGCGGAGTGGGCTAAAGAACGTTGATGGATTAAACCCAGATCTTTTGACTGGGTGTGAGTGTTTGATTGATTCAGATGCTCCGTCCATCACCACCCCCTTTTGTACCGCATTTGGTCGCCATAGGTGTGGCAGAGTATGCTCAGA
Organism: Lissotriton vulgaris; assembly: GCF_964263255.1. Taxonomy (NCBI): domain Eukaryota; kingdom Metazoa; phylum Chordata; class Amphibia; order Caudata; family Salamandridae; genus Lissotriton; species Lissotriton vulgaris. The sequence goes on from NC_141685.1 coordinate 1,648,155,144, forward strand.
CGTGAGTCCCTTGCTCACTTTGTCACTGGATTAAAGCAAGCCGGGCTCAAGATGGCTGGAATGCCAGGGCCTCATTTATGAATGCCTTGCGCCACTGGTGCGTCACTTTTTCCCATTTTAAAAGTGACGCACCGGCGGCGCAAGACCTTCATAAATAGGGCCCCGGAAACCGGTCCTCAGAAGCTTGTTTCCGGTCCAGGGAAGACATGGCTTGGCAGTTCGGGATGGACTGTTCCCATGAGGCACAGGGTCAGACTGATTTGCATATAGCCATGTCTGAACGGGGGTGGCAGAGTGGGCTAAAGAACGGTGATGGATTAAACTCAGATCTTTTGACTGGGTGTGAGTGTTTGATTGATTCAGATGCTCCGTCCATCATCACCCCCTTTTGTACCGCTTTTGGCCGCCATAGGTGTGGTAGGGTATGCTCAGACGTGAGTCCCTTGCTCACTTTGCCACTGGATTCAAGCAAGCCGGGCTGAAGACGGCTGGAATGCCAGAAACTGGTCCTCGGAAGCTTGTTTCCGGTCCAGGGAAGACATGGCTTGGCAGTTCGGGCTGGACTGTTCCCATGAGGCACAGGGTCAGACTGATTTTCCTATAGCCATGTCTGAACTGGGGTGGAAGAGTGGGCTAAAGAACGGTGATGGATTAAACCCAGATCTTTTAACTGGGTGTGAGTGTTTGATTGATTCAGATACTCCGTCCATCACCACCCCTTTTGTACCGCTTTTGGCCGCCATAGGTGTGGCAGGGTATGCTCAGACGTGAGTCCCTTGCTCACTTTGCCACTGGATTCAAGCAAGCCGGGCTGAAGATGGCTGGAATGCCAGAAACCGGTCCTCGGAAGCTTGTTTCCGTTCCAGGGAAGACATGGCTTGGCAGTTCGGACTGGACTGTTCCCATGAGGCACAGGGTCAGACTGATTTGCATATAGCCATGTCTGAACTGGGGTGGCAGAGTGGGCTAAAGAACGGTGATGGATTAAACCCAAATCTTTTGACTGGATGTGAGTGTTTGATTGATTCAGATGCTCCGTCCATCACCACCCCCTTTTGTAAGGCTTACTAAGTATAGCATAACTTTTTAGACCTATAGCATCTGAAATATGTTTTCCTAGAGAACCAATCATGCCTCTAGCTATTATCATTGACTTGTCACAATAACAAATTGAGGCCTCCTGTACCAAACGTATGCATTGCCATAAGGCAACAATATGGCATACAGTATTAACACACACTTAGTATATACAATTACAACAGACAAAGCAAAGGATTATCTCCCCAAATAGGGCTTAACAAGGATTCTGACAGTTCAAATCTTTTATACCCATGGTTTCTCAGAGGAGTAATCAGCAAACTTTGCCTCCTATGGTAAGCTGTGAAATTGTGTTTAACAAAATACCTAACTGTAGCTTTTAATACAGATAATAATCTACCCTCAAATACTTATTGACTTTAACGTGCGCTTTTTCACAATCCTTTTGTCAAATTTTCTGCATTTATCACAACTTTTCGTTATGAACAATAAGGCCTATAACCTTTCTTATTGGCTTATTGATATAATGACCAACTCAGATCTACTGTGTTGGTAATAAGACTTCCCAAAAGGCAACCATCAGGTATATCATATTAAAATTACAAATATGTACAAAAGACAGTTGTAAAAACAATATAAAATCCCTACTAACCTGGAGTATTTAGGGTTACCATAGTGCAAATCGTCTTAATCCATGGTATGTACGGGTGTGTCACCAACACCAAACTCTTGCCTACTATGCAGATCTGCAACCTTCCTTGCAAAATACCTGCCTACAGGTTTTACCAGAGTGTAATAACAATCCACCCTTAAAAACTGCCTCTAAAACATACTTTTCTAAAGGAAAAAGGGCTGTTTGCTTTGCCAAACCTTTCTTTATAAACAGATCATATCTAAGGAATTTGACATAACTTTACACAGTGAACTGAAAAGACCTCTAGTCTTTACCAATGGCTTTACACTGTATACAACAAAGTCCTACTGATTCTCACAGAAACTGGCAACCACCTGGCATACATTTACAGCTATGTACAAAATTACAGTTGAATGTACAACCCCACTCAACACGGCCTAACAAAAATCATCACAGAGAAACTTTACTTCCAGGGATCATCAGAGTTAAAGACCAAAACCAAAATCCTTGCCTGCTATGGTAATCTGAGGGATTACATGTAAACAAATACCTTTCTACAGACTGTAACAAAATGTGATAAAAAAACTACTGCTAGTGCCCAGTTACCAGATGTTTTTTTACAATTAATAAGCTAGGCATGCTGCTTTTCTAATAACATTTTTGTATAAACAGGCCAGGCCTATGGTATACGGCATAACGATTCTTGCACACCAATCAAGGCTAAAACTGTTATCATTGGTTTAGCATCATATCCAGTTTAGGTATACTGTAGTGAGCAAAAGTTTTCCAACAAGGCAGCCATCTGGCATGTAGTCATAATATTGCAAATGTATACAAAATTGCAGTTGTCAAAGCAAAATACCATCTCTCTTCACAAAGCGTAACAAGGATTCTGACAAATCTTCTATACCCATAGTTTGTCAAAGGGGTCAACCAACACCAAAACTGGTGCCCATATAAGGATATCTCTGAGATTCCATTAAAAACCTATTCCTGGATTTTCAGATAACCATTATTTATTTCTCAGGGCTGCCTTTTTTTTATTACTGATAATTCCCACAGCCTTGCATATTTTGACCCATTTCACAGCAAAAGAAAATAGAACAATAACATAAGTGTGTTGAAAAACAACCTCTTGCATTCTTGCCTTTTGCATTATTCTCGCGCACCCGCTGTAGAATTTTCCACCGAACGGTGCATAACAAGACAACATAGAGTAAATTCGAAATGTTGGAAATTTCACATAAAAAGAGCTACTCGAAGTTCCTGAAATTACCCAAATTATGCCAGTATGATTTCAATTTTGGCCAGGCATACCCATGAGCCCTTGTAGATGGTGCCTACAGTGCACCTCTGGTATGGAGAGTTAAACATCAAATATACACTACAGTGCATATTTACATCACCCATATATGTGATAAAAAACGTATTTCTCCCAAGAGTAATACTGTGCTCAGGTTAGGCTGCAGTTCAAATACACTTCAGTGACAGATGTAAGGGAAAAATGTTTTGGCCATGCTCAGCCCCAGACTGGCAGTAGTAAGCCACAGTGGACATCGGGCATTTTCCCTGTGGGCAGGAAGGTTGGGGGCCAGCTTTGGAGCAGTCAGGGCTGGTTTTGTTGCTGGAGGTCGGTTTTGCAGCAGTACTCCTATATCGTACCCCCCAGTAACAATAGCAGCATGGTAGGGGCTGGTTTAGTAGAACTGCCAGGGCGGCTCTGTGTTCTCAGTCCGGCCCTGGCCATGCTTGAAAAGCGTATTTTTATATATTCATACATCACCACTAGGGGCCTCATTACAATGTCGATTGACACCTTCTCGGTTTCAGGACCAAATGACCTCTGGTCAGCGGTCCCGACAGCGCAATTACAATGCGGCAGGCAAATGATGCGGTTGAATACTCCCATTTCTCTTTGGGAGCTTGTGCTACGGACGTAAACCGGCCGTAGCACAAGCTCCCATAGAAAAATTGGAGATTCTGTTAATCCCTGCACCTCAAGATGCCTGCCACACGGTGCAGGGATTAACGGAGTGGCACCATAGGTGCCCTCTCGGCCCCAACCAGAGGCCATAGGGAGAAGGGGGCCTGCTAGGGACCCCCAAAGTCGCTTTAAGATAGGTCTTCAATGTCGGAAAGCTCAGCATAGAAAGCCTGTTGGAAACCAACATCATAATCCCGCGGTGGCAACGCCGTCCTATTGGGATTAAGTGCTGGTTCTGACAGGCGGACAGCTTCTTCGAGCCCATCGGAATCCAGCTGGAATGACCTGAAGGTTTCACTTTCGACCACCTAGATTGTAATTAGGTGGTCGAAGTGAAACTGTACATCTCAGTCGGAGCGCCTCTGACCGCAGGTCGAGGCTTTCCGACCGACATCGAAATAGGCCCCTAAGTGTGCCTTGTACATCCAACAGAGCAGAATGCAAATTTATAAGAATAGGGCAAATTGCATTTTGGGATTAGTGTGCCCTTACAGCGAAATAAAACCTAGAAGCTATTTCACTGTGTAGGACTGGCTAGTCTTTTCTCTAATAGACCTAGATGTTTTTAAAATATCTATGTTCCACCTCCACTTAGGAAAGGAATAGAAAAATGCTTCCAGTTATTTCCTTCTTAGTGTTTAAAACCGGACCTAATGGTGAAATCAGATTTTTAATTAGGCAGAAAGTAACTACGCAAACATGGATGTATGTTGTTACAACTCATACCTTTACAACGCATTTTTTACACCGCAACATCTATTACAACGCATTCCATTACAACGCATGCCATTACAACGAATTCTTTGAAACTACCTTTACAACGCATTCCACTACAACGCATACTACATTTACAACGCACACCATTACAACGCATACCATTACATTGCATGTATGGAAAGTATTGGATAGTGTAGGGGTAAAAATTACTATTCTAACTCCAGGGAGTGCAAGAGTAGGGTAAGTGTTGGATAGTGTAGGGGTAAAATTACTATTCTAACTCCAGGGGGTGCAACAGTAGGGTAAGTATTGGATAGTGTAGGGGTAAAAATTACTATTCTAACTCCAGGGGGTGCAACAGTAGGGTAAGTGTTGGATAGTATAGGAATGCGTTGTAATGGTATGCGTTGTTATGACTGCGTTGTAATGACATGCTTTGTAGTGGTATGCATTGTAGTGACATGCGTTGTAATGGTTGCGTTGTAATGGCATGCATTGAAATGGGTGTTGCGTTGTAAAAGTTTCGTTGTAAAGGTATTGCGTTGTAAAAGTTGTGTTGTAAGTGTTGTTTCCCCGCAAAAATGTACCTTAGGCTAGCTGGTACAGAACTGTGGAAGAGTGAGGAGTTGGGGATTGTTACTCCTCACTCCATCACAGATGGAATACACAGATTCTCTTAGAACTATTTTTTTACCTAAACAGAGTAGGTTTATTGAATTGGTAGGGGTACCCCCTAAAAAATTCATAACCCTATTTCTGACAGCTCCACTACCTTTCGGCTAGCTGTGCACTATGTAAATATAGACAATGTGGCAATTGAGCCACATTCGCTGCCAGTAACACCAGCCAGCCCACCTTCACCCCTTCTGATGGTGCTATGATATTGTTTTGCTCTAGAATACTCTTCACTCCTAAATATTTGGTGTGATAACAAGCATGTTCCCTTTCTCCATAAAGATACTGTGCAATCCTCCCTCCCCGTCACTCATTAACTAAAGCCTACCTCCTGTTCCTACAGTGACGGGCATGAGAATACAAAAGTAAACCTGTCTAGGGTTTTACTGCAATCTTAAGATCCTAGATACTACGACAACTAAGATGGCTAACAACCATATATCCAGGTATTTAATATTTCTGGAAGAAGTGAGCATAGCGAAAGCAAAACACAAACTAGAGACTGCAAAGGCACATGAAATAACCTAAGAAATGATTGTAAAGAATTTATGGAAGGAGTTCCAACTTCGGCTGCCATGGAGAACAAACTAGGAGAAATCTCCAGTTATATATGCCCTACCATAATGGGAATTTCAGATTTTCAATCCCTGGGTAAAATATAAGTCTGGACACAAGATGTCTAGCAGCTACAACAGGAGAAGAGATAATATATGGTTTCACTTTGTGCCTGAGGGTATGGCTGGAAACAACATGGAGAATTGCATAGCCTAGTTCCTATTTCAACTCTTAGAAATAGAATTTTCTCCAACCCTCACACTCTAAAGAACCACATGAGTAGATCCTGACTAACAAACATATCAAATTATTGGACGTTGGCTCCATAATCAACAAGCTCAACAAATTATTCAGACGGCAAACAAACACAGTCCATCCATTACTTTTTGTATACTTTGGAACATTGATCAAGCCATCAAATTAGCGATGAATTCATGACACGTCATTCAATGTTAACACATATTTCAGACCACAGGTGTGCATCAGACTTTGATAAACAACCTCACTACAGTCACAAATAAATGGACAAGTAAATTATTTTGTTGCGAAACAAAAATAACTCACACAGTGCTACACCGAGGGTCAATTCACGAAGGGGCTTGCGTGTAGTTAGGTAAGTCCCTTCATGACTCCGGCCCTTAGTATTCATGTGCTCTTGGCTCACTGGACATTGTTTACCCAACAGGGTTTTAAGCCAGTCATTTAGTACAGAGTGCAAAGAATATACATTTTGCATGTGCAAGGGCCAGGTCAAACCATGCTGCCACTGTGGACAGGGATACATGTAGGGGACTGGAATTATTGAGCAATAGAGGGTAAAGTTAATGAGGCAAGTTTGACTAAATCGTGGCAAAGAAACACAAGCTGGGAGGCATTTTGCATCACTATCAGTGTCATTACTTTATAGCTACAGTAATATTCGAATTCACAAAGATACAAAACGCTTCCACAACACTAAAAATATATGGAGGTTTCTATACAAATAAATCGGATCTCGTTCGAAATATTATCAATGCTGTTTTATTTACAATGTCCTCTTTGACTCCCTGTGTGAAATAATTTGTGTACGACAAACAATGTTGCAATCAGCAGGAGTTAACCTTACACGCTTCCGTTAATTAAAGATGCATCTGTTTTATTCTTAGCACCACCCAAGTATGTTTTAACACTGGTTTTCAGATCGCGGCTTATTTCACACCCAGTACTTCTTTATAGAAAAATAACGATTTTTTCAATACATATCCATAACTTGAGTGTGTCTCTAGGATGCTTTGTAAGATTTAAGACTTAAGCCATCAAAAGGAACACAATGAAGTAAAATGTTTGGGAATTTTTTACAGCATGTGCTCTCTTGAAGTACCTTCTGCTTTGGAGAATTTGTCATGATGTTTAATGAATTTGCATGAATATTCAAAAAAAACATTTTTATGACTGAAAAAAGTAGTTATTTTCACTCAGTTGTAATAACATTGAAATTTTTAAGGATTCTTTTCATGATGCAACAAAAGGCCTTTTTTAGAGCTGGGAAATTTTCTGTTAAACATTTTCACTTTTGGGGACATGCATACCTGAATACAGCACTCAACAGCTCACAATTGCTAAATGTTTCTTTTTCTGGTGCACCGGTGCTGCATTTATCCAGGAACCTTTGACACTTTTGGGCTAGAAATCACTTTTTGTTGAAATCAGAAAGTTATGCTGCAGATGAGGATTATTTGACAATTGCAGTGGGAAACAGCGTTTACAACCCTGTCTCCAGAACGCAATGCCATTACAATGCAGTTGTTACAACGACCATGTTGTTAGTACGCATTACCATTACATTGCAAGTCATTACAATGTCTTGCTGTAGGGGGCGCACTGGTATTGGATTTAAAATCCAAAACCTTCCCTGCTGTTGCGCAAACTGGAGTAGGAATAGTAAATAATACTATTACTTAGTCCAGCGCACCCCCTACTGCAAGTTGTTGTAATGACTTGCGATGTAATGGTATTTGGTACTAACAACCCTGTCGTTGTAACGGCCATGTTGTCATGGCATGTGATCGAATCAAAAGCGGTGTAAGGAGCTATATTCATTGCAGTACATCCATACTTATGAAGCTGCAGGATCACGTAATACCAGGGACTCTTGATGTGCGTAAAAAACAAGAGTGCCATTGGAGAGGCATTTCAGATCCCTTCATGCTGAAAAAGCTGTTCCTAATCTCAGGAGTTATGGAGAGAAGGACTGAGAACCCAAAAACTAAACACCAGGGTTCAGCAGTCATGTTTATAGTCTGTCTCTTAAACTCCTCATTCTTCTCATCGCCCTTCAGTTCAAATAAAAGTTTCATAAGGAAGTAAGGACACAAGTAGGAGTCAGCCAGTGATGACATTGTAACATGAAAACAGTGGTTCCTGTGGAATAGTAATCCATATATAAAATTCTATTTGTAGCGCAATCGTGATGCTAGGATTTAACTGATGTCAAAGAGAGAGAATCAGAAACATCAATGGTTGTTTAACACAATTGTATGTATTATTCACACAGTATAGAAAATATGGTACAGAAATATTCAGTTGTGCAAGGTGCCCCAAGTGTAATATGAACCTAACGTTTGAGTGCCATAATGTGACAGTATTTACAAGGTTTCACAATTTTTGTCTAATTGAAAGTGACCACATCTGAAATTTTTGTACAATCTACAGCAGCTATATATAATAATAAGTGCTACGTGACTGGTTCACTTTCCTCAATAGTGTCAATGGCGTTTCGATCCGCTTAGAGTGTGTGGTCTCATCAGGACCTAGGATAGTAGGGACATCTGAATTGCAAATCGTTAAGCTAGTGCCAACCGTGAATAAAGTGGAAAGAAGAAATATAGTCACAGGGAGACCCAGCTGGGTTCCCTGTAAAGGGTGTGAGCTAGCGATCACGATTAGGTAAAACGAATGGTAGGTCAGGATGAATAGATAGATCAAAACAAGCCTAGAACCTCAGGCAGGTAGAAATGTGTATTAGAAGGACAGGGGAATAAGGTAAATTGAGGGTTTACATGCTAGGGTGGATATGTGGATGAGACAGTAAAATGAGATTAGGTATGAATTACCAGAAAGAATGGCACAGACAGTTTTGTTGTTGGAGTGCATTATATTAGAGGGAGAACGCTGTATTGGGTTAACCAAACATAACATGGCATATGCACAAACAGTTATTTGATAAGATGGCATTTTAACACATTGTTCTTTTTACTCACAGTTAACCCCTGAAGAAGGGCCAAAGTCGTCCCAAAATGCATCGGGTACATGAAACTCTATGACTGAGGATGTACTATGTATTTATCACATGCTCACAAAAAGGCCCGGATGGGCATATCTGCAGCATAATGTAAATGCTATTTCACCGCACGTGTGATTGTCAAAAGTGAAATAAAAACTATGTATGTTTTGGTTAAATTTGAACCTTTTGGCAAAAATATATGGTCAATTACTTCAAAAGCTGTGCACCGGACTGGAGTGGATTTTTCTCTCCTCACTTTGATGTTGTATACAAAGGTGGTAAAAGCTCTACCAGGAGCAGCATCTTTGCTGCTCAGCCTACTCTCTCCAACTGACATTCAACCCAACCAGGCACTCATCAAGGAGAGGATGCAAACCAAGAACCAAAGGTTACAACCGATCTCTTCAGATATTGTCATCTCGTCTTCTGAATCAGGGTGTCAAACATTTAAGAAGATATGTCACCTTGCCCAGCAGGCATCTTCAACTTTCATTATAATACAGGGAACATTTCTACATAAACTGCTTGAAAAAGACTTTAAGGAACTCTACAATCAAAACAGAGCAGTCAAAATATGTCATGTGATGAATTATACCAAAATCAACCTTACCACGCATTTTAACATCAAGTTGATGCTTGTTTTCTGAATTATTGTAATGCAGACATACACTCTAGGATTACACCTTCACATAAGGAAGGTGTTTGCCCTGGACAATACATGAACGTACCTTCATGGTCATGAAATGGTATCCCAGCATTATGTGATTGCCACCAAACAAGATGCACATGTTGTATTCAGATCTCAACCCCCTCCCACACATCTTAATTAATTATCATTTGGTAGTAGGGACTGTAGAGCTGCTGTGTTTTGCTTCATGGAGCATGTGCTTCCATTCCACAAGGCTACAAAGTAGGTGAGCATCATCTGCAGCCGAGGGCTAGGTCTGGATGCACTTCCAGGGTTCTCAATCACAAACAAAGAGAGGGTGGCCTCCCGTTGGGTCCGACACATCATGCGTTCCAAAGGCCATCAGATATCACCACATGCATGCCTTCACCAGCATTACATTTCCTAACCTCTTGCCTCTGTTAGACACACAGCAACAACCAAGCATGCAAGACCTACCAAATGAAAGACCACCACAAGTCTCACCGGTATCATCCTCCGGAGTGTGAGCCATGCTGCCGATGAACAACAGACGCGGGAGCCCGGAAACCTGAATCCAGGCAACGGGCAGGAGCTGGAGAGAAAGTACTGGTTCCTCTCCCTTTGGCCTAGTGATGCTCTGACCTCAGCTTCATAAATAAACAATCACACAGGCTGTCACTGGGACAATGTGGACTAAAGAATGCCGCTCACCTACTGTGAGACAACCTTCCAATCTGCCTTGCTTTGCATGTCAGCTGTTAAGTGCACTATGTGGTTTACACAAAGATTCACACACAGTACATTCCAATCTCTCTAAGAAGAACAACACACTTTTTTACGCTTTAATACCACAAAGATGCAACTTTACAGCTCCTCCTAGACAGAAGTCAAAGACATCATTTAAAATGTATTTTGATTAAAAAGTCAGCGATATCAGTGTAGAGAGAGAAGCAAGTTTTCTGCTTTAGTTCCCAGGATCCGTCACTCTCGAAGTTACAGGAAGGATAGCCTTTTCACATTTACCTAGGGCCGCACAGCAGCTCAGCAATGTGACTTGCTCTGCTGCCCTAGGTCAAATCCCCCTAAATGAGGCCCTGAGAATTTTTTCGGTCAAGCAAATGCGCATTAGACACTGCAAAGAATTACAGAGTCATAGGTCTGCTCTGAACCAGTGCATATGTTTATAATATGGTCTCCACAAGAGTAAATCAAAACCGATTTGTGGGCAAGGCTATAACCTACTCCCACACAAACAGTTCCCTTTGTGCTGCATACTTGCCCTCAATGCAGCTATGCTCCTACTCTGCCTAAGGAAAGTATAATCTGCAGATTGGACATAATTGGCATTGCTGTGGGTCAAGAAGTCTACTCTGCATGTTACCAGCATTCATGGCTAAATACTTATACTGGCCCCAAAGATAGACTGATTGCATTGCAAATGCTTGTTTTAAACAGCAGCCACCTTCAGAACTCTACCTATGATTTCTCCCTTTGACATGACTCTGGCACTGTGGGTGTAACAACTGGTGTGGACTCTCACGCTCGCAGGCAGTCAGAGGACAAGTCAATCTGAGTACTTTACGCATAGAGAGAACTAAATTGAGGGTATGTTTCTGCTCATATACATGAGGACATCTTAACAGCAGACTACCCAGAATTGTATGAATTCCATTTGGTGTGCCTTCATGTGCAGCCTGAAAGAACATATGCAACAACGCAAACAGTAATCATTATATTAAATACATAAATAACATCAAAGGCAATAATATTTAGGCAAATAATGCAGATACAAAAAGCTTTGATATTTAAAATGAAGTAAAACATGTAAGCCCTAAATACACTAAATAATTAGTTGTACATATAGTAGCAGTATATACACTATCCTAGCATGTCTGTCTGTCTTTCTTTCTTTCTTTCTTTCTTTCTGTCTTTCTTTCTTTCTTTCTTTCTTTCTTTCTTTCTTTCTTTCTTTCTTTCTTTCTTTCTCTAAACCTTGCTAGTTTCATGGTGCTAGATCTCTTATAGAGTAAGAAAGAATAAAAAAAACAACTCATTGTTAGATGAGCAAGAGGGTTTTCTGGTCCCACCTGAAGGATAAGTGATTAGTAGGGGCTCAGATACCCAGAGGAGGTGAGTTCCACAGCGCAGAGTTAGGCACAGGAAGGAACAGTCTCTGTGATGTCCCTTTAGCACCCTAGCTAAGGGTCCCAAAATTCGACCAGAAGAGTGATGCCTCAAAAGGGAACCCTGAACCTGGAGCCATGAGGCATGGCTGTGGGTCTAATGACTAGCCTTGAGAGTGGTTGAAACTGAGAAAAGCAGAGAGAACCATGTGCACAGAGCAATGCAGAAGAACCACTGAAGAGGTGTGGGCAACATAGAGAGATACAAAGCAACAGAGAGCAATTTGGGTAGACCAGAGGTGGGTAGCAAGCAGCGATACCAGATACAGACAGCAGGTTGTATACTGGAGACAGACACAACGAACCACAGAATACATATCCACACCAAGAGCTGACACCACCCAAGGAGAAGCCTTGATAATACGGCTCCAGAGTGCAAGAGGGGAAGCCATCACCTGCAAATTAAGATAAATACAAAAATAGGAGTGACTGGAAATCGTTGACGTGGGATCCAATGTGGCTTCCCTGGAGAACAAACTAGGAGAAAGGTGTAGTGACATACACTCCACCAGAACAGAAATTGCAGCATTTTGATTCCGGCTAGAACAAATGGAAAAGCGAAAGAACTCATCAAAAGCATCCTTGGGCAGAATACAAGTTAGGGCACAAGAGATGCCTAAAAGCTACAGCCGAAGAGGAGATTACAGATGCTTTCACCTTGTGCCTGAAGTTCTGGATGGAAACAACATGGAGAATTTCCAAGCCTAGTTCATACCCCAACTCCTAGAAACAGAATTTACCCCAACCCTAAAACTCTAAAGAACTCATACAAGGAGATCATGCCTAGCAGACAGATCCAAATATTGCATGTTGGCTTCATCATCAACAAGCTCAACAACTTATTTAGACAGGAAAGAAACACAGTCCATTCATCACTTTTTGTGTATTTTGGGACATTGATCAAGCCATCAAATAAACTATGAATTAATGACACGTCATTCACTGGTAACACCTATTTCAGACCATACATGTGCATCAGACTTTAATAGACAACCTTACTACAGCCACAAATAAATGGTTATGTGAATGGTTTTGTTGCAAAAAAAAAATAACTCCCACAGTGCTACATTGAGGCCCGCTTCATGAAGGGGCTTGCGAGTAGTTAAGTTACGAATGCTGAGAGTGCCTTTACGTCACGTGAGTCCCTTCATGAATCGGGCCCTGAGTAGTCAGGCGCTATTGGCGCAATTGACTTTGTTTATCCACAAGGGTTTTAAAATAACTTCATTTATTTAAGAGTGCAAAGAACATAGGGGCAGATTTACAAGTCCCTTGCGCTGCCAGTGTGTCACTTTTTGTGACGCACTGGCAGAGCAATGCTCTGCCCCATAGTTACAAGGACAGGAAAAGCCACACTGCTTGGCTTTTCCTGTCCTTTTGAATATGGCCCCTTTACACGCAGCACTTTGCATGAAAGGGGCATTCCATGGGTGTTGCTGTGGGTGTGCTAACACAACAACCATGGAACCAGACACATTTCCAGATTTACAAGAAATCATAAATCTGGAAATGCGTCTGAATGCTATGCCTCTCCAGGGGAGGCGTAGGGAGGTGCAACGAGGAGAAATGTATTCATTTCTCCCTGTTTTTGTTCCTCTTTCAATACATGCTGCATTCTGCAGCACATATAGAAAGAGGAAATCACCTCTGGTGATTGTTTACATACAGGAAGGTGTCCCTTCTTGCACATAAACAATCCTTTAAATGAAGATGTTTTACAAGTTCCATGTGTACTGATGCAGCACACATAGGAGTTGTAAAACGCCGTTTCTGATTGTTTATGTGCAGGAAGGTGACCTTTCCTGCACATAAACAGTCATCCCTGTGATGCAGGCATCCTTGCACCATGGTGCAAGGGTGCCTGCTTCGGCGCATGGCAGCGGCTTGTGCGCCAGCGCAGGGGGAAGCATAGAGACACAACATATTGTTGTAAATATGTCGCATCCCTGTGTTACCAAACTAACACAGCGCGGCGCAGCAAAATGACTTGTGGCACCGCGCTGCGTTTGTTTATTGTAAATCCGCCCCATAGATTCTGCATGTGCAAGGGCGAGGCCAGACTATCCGTTCTTGAAACAAGAGGAACCGGAAGTATTTTGGACAGGTCCAGCACACATACTCCCTAATAATAGTTTAAATGTAAGGGTGTGCAGTTCCTACGGAAAGTCGTGGAGGTCAGGTCTCTGGAATAACATCCAAATGCAGGAGAGGTGTTGTGCTTCATCATTCAGGCGTGCACCTCGTTGGGCCGGCGCTGCAATGCCCGACGGGCACCCGCAAAGGGGCTCTTTGGCAGAGTTCTTTTGATAAAGCTGTTTGGCGACTGAGGGTTTGTGGACTGAAGTGAGTAGTGTAGTGAGTGTGATTTTAAAATAGGTTGAGGGAGACTCTTATTAAGTAAATTATATTAATGCGGCTCGCTGACCTAAATAAAAACTGTGTAGCTCGTATCAGAAATAATGGTCCAATAAAGCATGCGTGCTGTTAGACTTGGTCAACATATTTCCTGCCTCATCAGCCCCTAAGAGGTCTATTGGTAATTCGCCAGGACAAAGTAAGGATAACTTTCTCATGGTCTTACACTGCTGTAAGGCTGGTCCATTCAATTTTGCAGACTGATCAAGTTACCGGCCGTGCTATGCCGCACAAGGTTGAGATTCACCTCGTGTCGTTGCAAGATCCCACAAATTGTAGGTCTAAAGCTGACGGGAATTTTTTTAAGAACATGTCGCTCACTTACGATTCAAAGTGGCGTGGTGAGTAGCCCTTCACCTACCCCGGCTCTGTCTCCAGGTCGGACTACGCCACTACAGTGGACAGGAATACATTCAGGTGACTGGGATTACTGAGCAATAGAGGATACAGTTAATGCTGCAAGTCTGACTAAACCATGTGGGAAAGAAACTCAAGCTATGAGGTGTTTTGCATCACTATCAGTGTCATTACTATTTAGCTTCTGGTATATTTGAATTCACATATATACAGATCCCTTCCCAACACTAAAAGAAATGGAGGTTTTTCTGCACATAAATCGGACCTCACTCGAAATATTATTCACTATCGATTTTGTCTTGTAAATAAACCAGTAAGTACTGTTTTATTTACAATGTCCTCTATGACTCCCTGTGTAAAATAGTTTGTGTAAAACAAACAGCAGACGTTACCCCTGAATGTGCACGCTTCTATAAATCAAAGATGCATCTGTTGTATTCATAGCACCACCCAAGTATGTTTTAACTCTGGGTTTCAGATCTCTACTTATTTCACACCCAGTACTTATTTCTCGAAAGATAACAATTTTTCAATACATATCTATGAGTGTGTCTTTAGGATGCCCTGAAAATGTAAGACTTAAGACATCAAAAGGAATACAATGAAGTAAAATGTTGAGAATTTTCTAGCTGTGCTCTCTTGAAGTACCTTCTGCTTTGGGGCTATTTTCATGGTGTTAAATGAATTTGCATGATTAATGAAACAAAACATTTTCATGACTGAAAATGAGTCATTATATTCACTCAGTTGTAATTTCATTGAAACATTGAAGGATTCTTTTCATGATGCAACTAAGGGCCCTTTTAAGAGATCTGGGGCCTTATTTATGAAGGACTTGCGCCGCCAGTGCGTCACTTTTAACATGGGAAAAAGTGACGCACCGGCGACGCAAGTCCTTCATAAATAAGGCCCCTGATATTTTCTGCTCAACATTTTCATTTGTAATACCTGCATACAGCACTCAAACGCTCACGTTTGCAAAATGTTTCTTACTATGGTGCACGAGTGCTGTGCTTATTTATGAACCTTTGACACTTTTGAGCTAGAAATCACATTGTGTGGAAATCAGAAAAGTATGCTGCAGATGGTGGATTATTTGGCAAGTGAAGTAAATCCATATTTATGAAGCTGCAGAATCACGTAATACCAGGAGCTTGTGATGTGTGTAAAAAACAACAGTGCCAATTGGAGAGGCATTTCAGTTCCCTATATGCTGAGAATGCTGTTCCTAATCTCGGGATGCATGGAGAGAGGGGTTGAGAACCCAAAAACTAAACACCATGGGCCTTATTTATGAAGGCTTTGCGTCAGTTTTGCGCCGCCAGTGCGTCACTTTTTGTGACGCACCAGTGGCGTACAAAATGTGCCTTGTTGTGCCATATTTAAACAGTGACGCATCTAGGTAGATGCGTCACTTTTTAAACCACTGCGCAACATTATACCTGCGTCAGGTATAATGTATGCAGAGGGGGCGTTCCCCCGCAAAAAGCCTTGTAATAGTGACGCAGTGAAATCTATGAGATTTCACTGCGTCACTTTTAGGATGCTGTTGCGTCAAAATCTTGCGCCTGCCTCACAGCAGGCGTAAGACTGACGCAAGCCCTTTCGCATGGGGCTTTCCCCATGTGAAAGGACGCATTGCTGGAGTTGCGTCACTTTTGTGACACACTCCAGCAATGCGTCACTTTTGCGCATACACATGCGTCAGAAATACTGACGTATCTGCAAGTCCTTACGACATGATGCGTCATACATTAAATATGACGCATCATTGGTGTCGCAAGGAGTGCGCTGTGAAAAGTGACGCATCCCTGTTTTCACGCAGCGATGCGTCACTTTTCATAAATGAGGCCCCAGGGTTCAGCAGTCATGTTTACATTCTGTCACTTAAACTCTTCGTCTTTCTCCTCGACTTTCAGTTCAAATAGACGTTTCATGGGGAAGAAAGGACGCATGAAGGAGTCCAGCCGGTGCTGACATTGTGGTTCTTAGGACACCTGTTGTCACTTCTGCTCCCACTGGAACTTTGTGCTACTGGTCCTTCCCTAGTATAGCTATGTGGTCAGTATGACCTCTATTTGCATCTTGTTATTTTAAACAGCAGCCAGCTTCACAACTCTTAATATTTCCCCCTTTGACATGACTCTGGCACTGTGGGTGTAACAATTGGTGTGGACTCTCACGCTCTCAGGCAGTCAGAGGACAAGTCAATCTGACTACTTTACGCATAGGGAGAACTAAATTGAGGGTATGTTTCTGCTCATATACATGAGTACATCTTAACAACAGACTACCCAGAATTCTATGAGTTCCAGTTGGTGTGCCTCCATGTGTAGCCTGAATACGCATATGCAACAATGCAAACAGTAATCATTATATTAAATACAGAAATAACATTAAAGCCAATAACATTTAGGCGCATAATGCAGGTGCAAACAAGCATTGATATTTACGTTGCGAGATATTTTAAAAATATGTATTAATATATAGTTCCTATTTTTTAATTAAGTGTTTACATTTTGGATATATTGTTTTAATAGTGGCATGTTGAGTTTATAGGGGCTATGGGTGGGGAGTTTTAAAAGAAATATGTGTTAAAGTTTATTTTATAATGTGAATTTTTTTAATGTTGTTTTTAACTAAAATATAAAAAATAAATTGTAGACAGATGCTGGTTTTATAGCGGATAAGAGTGGGGAGATCTTTAAATATTATTTTTCTTTTTAAATTTTTTAGTTAGAAATTGTTTAGGTGAAAAATTGTCATTTAATTTAAAAACAAATGAAAATACATTTTAACATTTGAGTTGAAAAAATATTTATACATTTATTGGAAAAATATTAAAACAAATATTAAAGATTTATTTTTATTAAAAATATTGTAATGTGAATTGTTTTTCAAGAAATATAAATTTTTTGTTTGATAATTATTCCATATGTATCGATGCCTGTGTGAACATTTCGACTTCAAATGTATCATATGCACACATATTCATGATACATGTGGAAAAATAGCACCTACCCATTGCCGGAGTCGGGCCCATGTGTGGCCGGTCCATGCACTGGGTATATGGTACAAAAGGACTCGCCCGTAGAGTGCTACTAACAGGATCATATTCTTCAGAGTGAAGATGCTGTTGTGAAGGGGGCATAGAGAAAGGGATCCACGCCCAACTCTGCCTGGAAGAACAGGAGAGGGGCGAGTATGCACCGCTGACTTAAAGATAGTGGTTGGACCGCCACAGTCAGTTCATCAGAAAGCCAACCTGTAATACGGACAGCGGTGGAGGTCCTCAATACCTTCCCATGGCAGCTGCCTTCCCCCGACCGAGGCTGGGGCGGTTGGTGGTGTGCTTGCTGTGTCGCCAGTTCAGCCACGGTCTTTGCACATGCAATCCGCCCTTCTCGTGATATGGCATTAGGACCGCCGAGCTCACCGCATTTGAGCCGACCACCGCTGAAATGGCAGTTCACGGACTGCCAAACTCGTAAAAAGGCCCTTTGTAACAGTTTCTTCGTACTGATATGTGAATATAAATATTTCTTTTATTAAATAGTTTTGTATATATTTTATATAATTATAAGTGCAATAAAGAAACACACATATATATTATTTACATTTTATTTTGAAATAAATAGCACTTATTGCAATATTTAAGTTGTTGTAAAAATACATTTATTAAATAAAACAGTGGTAATTTATTATACATAACATATTTTTAGAGTTTTAAAACAAATACCGAAAATAATAGTTTTTATTGCTTTTTACATCATATTAATTGTTTTAAATAGTGTACATTTCTGCCCACATTTTTAACTTTATTTACAAACATTTTGTAAGTGTTATTTAATGTAAAAACTTTTAATATATATATAAAATAATTTTGTTTATGGTAAACTATTATTTAAATATTTATTATTCATGATTTTTGTAATACTTTCCGCCACACTGTTTTGCATCATAATATTTTATAATTTTGTAATCATTTTTTTACACATTTTTAATAACATTGTTACTAATTTTCCCATTGATTCCTATGGGAAGAAAAACTTTTTTTAAACTTTTATTTGGTGGCAATTTCTTTCCAATGCTACCTATATTTTTTACACTATTAGAGGTACTTTGGGACGTTTTTGTAAATTGCGGTTTCATGCTGCTGTTCATCAGGACAGGTAAGTTACTTTTTAGCATTTTTTAAGGATTATTGGAAGGTGATGGGGATATAGCATAGTTGTTTTAAAGATGTGTGTGTCGTTATTAGTACATGTTTGTGTGTTTTATTGCTTCTGTAATGCAATTTTGTATTGTGCTATTTTATCACTTTTTTGTATAGAAAGTTAATCATTGTTTAACTTAATTTTAATATGTGTGTTAGGAACTATTTTTGTATAGTTTAATGTTATATATGTATGTATTTTGGAGCATTGGGGCCCATTAGGATGGCGGGCGGATTGCCCCTGCCAGGCTGGCGGTAGCCACTGCCGGCCTGGCGGGGGCAATATGCCCGCCATCATCAGCTAAATGCCCCCCCGCCATATTAGTATGGCGGGGGTGACCGCGGCAGACGGAAAGAACGTCTGCCGCTTTTCCGCCCCGGTCGCCTTGAGTAAGTGTGTCTTCTTTTCTTTGATATTATGGACTATTTTTATATTAGGATGTTGTAGTGGTTGGCAATCGTTTTTTGAACCTCAAAGGTAAATTGACTGTTGGTGGCGTGTTCTACACTTACGGCTGATTACGAGTCTGGCAGTTAACTTGCGGTGGTGGAGGGGTGGTGGTCCACTGTTTTGCTGATTACCACTTTCAAAGTCCTATCAGCGGTGGACCGCCAGCCGCACCAGTGAACAGTTGTTCCCTGGCATTGGCACAGCTGCGCTCCAATGTAATATGCTGAGCAGGGACTGGCACAGCTCATTCTGCATATTATGATTCCTTGTTCAACACCAGCGCTTTCTTGATTGCCCCTTAATATTCTCTGACCAGAAGGTGGTACTGGATGAGAGTGAGAAGTTGCCTTAAAGACACATTATGCACCCAGTAGACTTCTCATGATGGCAGTTATTTTTTTCCTCTATCAGAGCCTGCATCAGTCAGGATAGCTCAGCACAGTATTTGAAGTGAACATGGTCAAACAAAGTTATGGCTTTCAAACAAAGCCATTGTAAATAGCTCCATCACAGAAATTCTGAAGTTTTTTTCAAACAAAAAAATGAAATAAATATATAAATAGAAAAATTCAAGCAAAAACAAGAATAGAAAGCAAGTATAGTTCCCAGGGATTAATCTGAAACGTAATAAACTATAACTTCAAACCTTTTTTTCAACAGAACAGCAGCTCTATCAGCCATGTTGAGAAAAAAAATCTAACATTTGAAACTTAAGGATGCAGTTTTCACATCCTGTGCTATGGCATCAATAGTTATAAATGGCGCAAAAGGGCTGGGCCACTGACCTGGTCAGTTTGACTGATCTACCCCGCTCAGCTCCACAGGTGCTAACCTCTGAGCCCCTGAGTTCTCATTTTTGCTGAGTGTTCGAGGGCCTCCTCCACCTGCAGGGTCCTGCCTGCACCTAATCCCTGGTGGTCCAGTTGAAAAGGACTTTGCTGTTCCGCCTCTCTTCGCATTTTTCTATGTGCTCTTTTATCTTTTTGCTCTCTCTGCTCTCTTTACTCTCTTGTGCCCCCCCTTCTGATGCCCCCACGGACCCTCCCCCTGCAGCATGTTTTTCCCGCTACAGCCTCCCGGCTTACTGCCCTTCCCCTGACCCCTACGTAATGACAGCTGCTGGCGTGTCTCTGGCAAGCCCGTTTGCACCTGTCCGAAACTTAACCATGACCAGGGCCAGGTACCCTGGTCCTCCAACCCGCCTCTGCTTTGACTCCAGCACCCTCCGCCCTCTCAACCCCAGATGCAGCAACAACTGCCAGCTTTCGACTCTGAGTGACACCCAAGGCCCGATCTCCTTTCGACTTCTAATGCACCTTTACCCCCCAAGCAGCAGCCCCCAGCCTACCAGACACCACTGCTCACAAACCACTCAACTGCATCCTCCTCAACGTGCGCTCACTACACAAGCATGACATAGAAATCTGGGACCTCCTCAACATCCATGCGCCCGACGTCGTGTTCCCCACCGAAACCTGGACCAAAGCCTCCTCCGCATCAGACATCGCAACTGCCATTCTTGATGGATAAAAGACCCTGTGGAAAGACCGCTCCACCCTTTACAGGAGATGGCATCACCATTGTCCACAAAAGCACGTTTGATAACTACCAGCCTGGATGACATTACGACCTGCATGGAACATCTCTACTTCCAGACCCAGACCAAGCCTAAAACGACTCTCCACAGAATCCTCATCTATAGGCCGCCTGGCCTTGCACTCCTTTCACTGACACCATCACTGGCCTCATTGCACCCCACGCCCTCACCTCCACTGACTACATCCTACTCTGAGACCTAATTTCCACCTGCACAACCACCACGACCCAAACACCACCACCCTACTACAGAACTTCAGCAACATAGGACTGCAGCAACTGGTCACTGCCACCACACACACAGCAGGACACACACTCATCCCCGTCTTTGCAGAAGGACACAGCGTCTCCTACAGCCACACCACAGAACTCCTGTGGACAGACCACCACTAGATCACCTTCTCCTTCAGAAAACCCACGGTACACAAGCAAGCCCACCGCCTCCCTCATAGAAGCTGGAAGAAAGTCACTGAAGAGAAGTTCACCTCTGGCTTCATCAGCACTTCACCACCACCAACACCAGATGCCACACCTCGGCAACGAAACCTCTACCGCTGGTTCACGAACTGCGTCAACACCCTCGCCCACCTCAAGAAAGCCACGGGACGACACCTCAAGAAAGCCAGCTGGTTCACCCCTGCACTCCAAGAAACCAAGCACTCTTGCCAATTACTTGAAAATACATGGAGGATCAACAGAACCCCAGAAACATGCACAGCCCTCAAAGGAGCCACCCAAGCACATCATCAACTCATCAAATCCGCAAAGAAGAAATTCCTCCATGACAGAATCCTCACCAACGCCCAAAACACCAAAGAACTCTTCTCCATCATCCAGGAATTTGCCAAACCCAACATCGAAACAACAGATGTCCCACCCTCCAAAGACCTCTGCACCAGACTCAGCACCATTTTTCACCTGAAGATTAAGATGATCTACGACAACTTTGACAACCAAGACCTCCGAACCGCTCCAGCTCCAAACAGCAGCAACGCCACCCAAAAGACCCTGCTCATTTTGATCCCGCTCATGACAGAAGACACCCTAAAGACCAGGAAGAGCATCCACTCTGGAGTACCCTCAGACCCCGGCCCACCCCACATCTTCCACAAATCCATCACGACCATCCCACCTGAACTACACCGGACAATTAACTGCTCCTCCAAAACAGCCACATTCCTGATGACTGGAAACATGCCAAAGTCAATCCCCTCCTGAAGAAACCCTCCGCAGACCCAATGGACCTAAAGACCTTCAACCCTATTTCCCTGCTTCCATTCGCAGCCAACATTATCAAAAAGGCTCTCAACACCCAGCCAGCAAACTTCACCAAAGCCAGCAACATCATGGACATCTCCCAATCCGGATTCCGCAGCAAACACAGCACGGAGACCGGCCTACTCGCTATCACAGGCGAGATCCGCTACCTCCTTGAGAGGGCCAAACAGTAGCCTTAATCCTCCTGGACCACTCAGCTGCCTTTGGCACCATCTCCCACGAAACACTAGTCACCACACTCCATGACGCTGGCATCCGCAGAAAGGCCATTGACTGAATATGCTATTTTCTCATAGGCAGAACTCAGCAAGTCAGACTAGGGCTCCCTACCTCTCGGAACCAACAGAGACAAGATGTCAAGCACCCCAAGGAACATCCCTCATCCCCACCCTTTTCAACATATACATGGCCCCCCTCCCAACCATCATCAGAAACCACGGGCTCAACACCGTCTCCCATGCCAGCAACACCCAGCTCATCTTCTCCCTCACCAAAGAACGCAACATCACCAGACACAACTTCCAAGAAGGGATGAAAGCCGTCGCCACCTGGATGAGGAAGAGCTGCCTGAAACTCAACTCAGAGTAAACAGAAGTCCTCATCCTTGACTCCACCCTCTCCACTTGGGACGACACCTGGTGGCCAGCCACCCTCTGAAACATTCCCACCCTGACGGACCATTGACTTGACTTATCGCTCACGATGAACCACCAGATCAATGTCATATCCTCGGCCTGCTTCAGCACCCTCCACATACTCTGAAAAACGTTCAAATGGATCCCATAAGGGTCCAGAGAAATGGTTACGCACACCCTCATCAGTAGCAGACTGGACTACGGCAACACTCCCTATGCTGGAATGAACAAGAAACTACTCCACTAACTCCAGACAGTCCAGAACGCTGCAGCCAGACTGACGCTAGACAGCCCTGGTCACAACCACATCACCCAATACTTCTGTGATCCCCACTGGCTCCCCATCGAACAAAGAACAACTATCAAGATCCTCACTCACGCATTCAAGGCCCTCCACAACATCAGAGCACTGTACCTAAACAACCGCCTCTCCTTCCACGCACCCAAGAGACACCTCCGATTAGCTGACCTCTCCCTAGCCTCCCTCCCACGCATCTATAAGACCAGAACAGGTGGAAAGTCTTTCTACCTTGCAGCCAACATCTGGAACCACGCCCCCTTCCACTTCCGGCAAGATCCCACACTGCACCAGTTCAGGTAGGACCTCAAGACCTGGCTCATCAGATGACCCCAGCACTGAACAGAGCATCCCCACCAGCGCCTTGAGACCCTTGCGGGTGAGTAGCTGCACTTTATCAAACCTGATTTATTGATTGATTGAAGCAAGTGTATGAGGGCAAATGCAGCAAATTTGATATAGTGGACAAACGTGTATAAGTTGGCAACCGTCATTTCACTTTCGCCTTAATTTGGGCTAGTCTATTTTTCTTCTTTCCCTTATAGTGGATCAAGGAACAGTATGCAAAACTGAAATGTATATGTAACCCTGTGAACATTTTCATTGAGTCTGCTTATGAAAGCACATCCCGTGTCATTTGTGTAGGACGTACACCTGTAGTCTTTACTGTTTGCATTATCTGGGCTTGGCTTTAGGCACTTTTCATCTTTGTTTTTTTACGGGAGAACATTTTCCTGGGCATTTTTGAAGCTGAGAAAATGTGTCTGTAGTAATCTGCACTCTACCGTTGACATCAGCATGGCACACAGATGCCTGTGATATCACATTTAGAAAGCTCAGTATAAATCTGTCTTTGTATAGACATTTCACCAACTGATGGGTCAGTTGTAATGGAACATGATTTCAGGCCTTTGCAGTGTTGCTGCGTATCCTGAAGAGCAGCAAACCTGCAGAAGATGCCAGCATCATTTGTTTGAAATCCTACTCTGCACCCTGCGTATTTGCTATTGAGGAGAGCCGATTGTGTTGCGTTATGGAAGGGGCCTCACTAGCAGTGAAGAGAGGGGCAGATCCAATGAGGAGCAATGCCATAATAATCTTCATAAGGCGCACCTCTGCAGGAGTCGGCAAAACAATAGGTTGGAATGCTAGATAGAGTAATGGCGAGTGGTTTTGACCATTTGCAAGCATTCTTCTAATCACCTTTTGTGACTATTGAGGAGCACCCCAAAATCCTGTTTTGTGGTCCAATGTGGTTGAATTTGTTTTGTCTTTCTCCAGAAGGAACAAACAAGAGGGAGAGTCTGAGATTACAGATTCTCACATAAACCACCAAGAGTCCCTATGGTAATGATGTAGAGCAACTATATCTGTCATTCTTAAAAATAGCACTCAGGTAAGATTGGTAAGAATGCACTGACCAAGGGCCTGATTTTGATGGTCTGACTGCTGACATCCCATCGGTCCGACCACCGCATTACAATGCTGGAGGTCAGGCCCACAGCAGTCAGACAATAGACCGCTGCCTCCGCCAGGACCAGCGATCCTGACAAGGCAGCAGCTTGAGCATTGTTCTAGCATGGCGGCGGTGCCCAGGAAGGCACCATTGTCAGAATTACAATATCCCTTTCCCACAGACAGGTCATGGCTGGAACACTAGGGATATTAGGGACTCCAAACAGGGCCCCCTTCCATTCTAGGCCACTGAAAGTGGCCCTGGGGGCACATGTTGTGTCCCCACTCACTACTTGCACCTTGTGGCATACCCAACATGGTGCATGGCACACAGGTGCACAGACGTGCAGGATGTGCCGTAGTGAGTAGGCATGCACTGCTGTCCTTTATCATGGCCACAGCATGCACCTGACAGGTTTTTTACCCCAAGCACCGTAATATGGCTGTCAGACCTCCCACAGGCTTGTTGGCAGTCTACTGACCACCGCATTAGCAGTCAGCGGTTAGACTGCCTAGCATCATAATGATGCTCTAAGTGACAAATATGAGTGAATCCCTTGGGTAGCTTAGCTACTATACAGGTTCCAAGTGTTAGATCACTCATAGCCTCAGGTGCCCTGTTTCATCTCATTTATTCATTTAATTCTACAGGAGATAACTGAGTTGTGCACTGTCTATGTTAAAAAAAAATAATAACATAAAGGTGGGGGGGGGCCCAGGGGTGTTTAAAGACCAAGCAAAGACACGTTCCCTAACATGAATACATAACACAAAAGGTATCAATGGGTCTAAGAAAATTGTAATGTCTACCGAGATATGTAACCTGAGAACAAAAAGGTGTCTAACCCAGAGAAAGTGAGAATGAAAAAATGAAAGATACTCTGACCTGTATCTGGTCTAGAAAGGATACCCATCAGTCACCACACGGAACCGCCCTTCATCGTTTGGGAGTCATGGTTGACCAAATACTTGGAAACCTACCGTTCACTCGGAGGCCTTGATAGAATAACCTCCAACTTCCAGATAGGTACCAGTATGGTCTAAGTAAAGATAATCAAAACCTATGCATGGAAAGGTGACTGATTTGCACTGCATGTGAACAAAATGTGTGTGTTGGTGAAATAAAATTGGGTGAGGGAGCAATATGAAATATTTATTCTAATCCTACCCACTCCTCCAATGTTAAAAAAGCAACAGCAGTTTGTAACAAATAACTGCCTAGGTGTAAGTAACGGTCAACATGTTTCAGCTAATATCTAGGACAAATTGCGTCCTTGCCTTCTTCATCACCTAAAAATTTGCTAGTGCTACTGCAAAGTGAAAAAGTGAAAAAAGAGAGACTGCATCTACATCTTACTATGACAAGGAAAAAGATCACCTGATTTCATAGGTGTCTTCTTGACCTATCGTTGGTAGAATGTGCATGTCAATAATGAGAAAGAGAAAGACATACTATGAGTATACAGACACATCACATTGGTGCACAAATTTTGAAAAAATGTGGATTATTATCCATACATACTCTATCAACTAAGTATATTGATTGCCACAATAAAGGTTGATCTCTTTTTGATACATGAAGGGATCAAGTCTTCAATCATGCATGTAAAACAAAACTCCATCTTACCCAAGTCACAGGAGTTGTGGACCTCACCCCACCTGGCAGCGGCTCAGATAATGAGGGAAGCACCGCTCTGGTTAAAAAGGAAGCAAAAATACATATGTGTAATTGCTACCTGTGGTTTGAACAGTATATATATATATATATTAGATCAGAAAGTACGCTGTGGTCAATAGATAAGTATGTTTCTCGTTAGAGAGCTGTCCTGGTGTCACCCTAGAACGTACTCACTGGCTGTTGAGTCATGACTATTAATACAGACTGCGCTCCGTTAGATGAGCATATAAACGTTGAGGTGTTATAACTGCCAGTCGGTAGGCAAGAAGAATGGTTTCTAGCACCTACTTGCTCCAAAATGCCAAACCATAAGGACTACATTCGAAACCCTCGTCACTGATTTGCCTACTCGACTCCATTGTATAGAAACTACAGTTTCAAAAGTACGTTGTGCACACGTAAAACTCGTAACTTCTTCAAAGCTCAAGATACGCCCTATCAGCACAGACTTACTACTCACACTTTCTCGGCTGTGTACTACCGCCTGTAAGACCTCGAAACTAAAAACAAGGAGGAAAGGGAACCTCGGCTTACCTTTCCGTCGGTACTTCTTTGCCGGCTTCTGAGCCGACTGGGGAGGTACCGGTACGGAAGCGGAGCCTCGTTTAAAAGTGGTGCCATGATTGGTTCATGGAGTCACATGGTCCCGCTCAAGGACCGCCTCTTTGTTTATGTTTCTAAGAAGAAAAACAACATTCTCCCACTGCATTTCAATGGACTGTGTTGGAACAGCCGTATATTCCACCCCATGTAACAGACCTTACAAAATTTCTCTTGTTTAGAGAACAAAAATGGGTCTTTAAATTAGGCACTAAACAAAGAAGACATTTTGAACAGGAAGATGCATTTTGTATTAAAAAGACACAAAGAACAGCCACTTGGAAAGGCTTAATCTTGCTGTGGGGCAAGATGGTGGCGGTGTGAGAGACCGCTGTGCTGTGCATCCTGACCGGTGTTTGTATTAGCTGAAGATGCGGGTAAAATAAACCCGAACAATGGCAATTTGCGGTGCTGCTTTACCCTCAAAAAACCCAACGTATAGAAAGCTGGCGAATGAAGCAGTGATGGTGTTCGGTACAATGATGATTGAGCCTACCGCCTTGAGGAAGGAGGTGATAAGAGAGCAATTATCAATCTTCACCTCGTTGATCGGGATTGCTGTGCTGCGGTTGCTCAGGAGATTAAGGCTGAACAACCTAGCTGCACAACTTACAGATCAAAGCGACTCTGTTAAAGGCTTTGTTACAGGCACTGAGGGAGCGGAGACAGCTTACCTGCTGTTGACGAGAGAAGAACGTGGCGTTATGGCTCCAAAGAACGCAGCGGTACTGGCAGCCGCCACCGCTAAGACTAGAGCGGCGAAGCAGGCTCAGCGGGATCGGGAGCTCGCTGCAAAGTGGGGCAGTGTTAATGTTGGTGATGAAACGAGGAGTCCCCTGATGCCTGACTCGGGGGCT
Organism: Lissotriton vulgaris; assembly: GCF_964263255.1. Lineage (NCBI taxonomy): Eukaryota > Metazoa > Chordata > Amphibia > Caudata > Salamandridae > Lissotriton > Lissotriton vulgaris. The sequence goes on from NC_141685.1 coordinate 1,648,182,677, forward strand.
GCTTCAACCTTCAGGACGCCTAGGACGCCTAAACAGGGAGGAGCTGTTGCTGCGAGAGGGAATGTCGGTCCCTCTATGGTTGAATTGCTCCGCAGAGCTCCGAGTCCAGCAAAGCCGTTTCCAGTTAGCGGTGGGAAGGGGCGGCCAGCTGGATCCGGAGAAAGGAAGATTCAGACTCCACCTGGAGTAACTGATGCGGAGCGGCATGTGAGCGTCAATGGCAACTCCGAGATCCCCCCGGACACAGAAATGCCCCCCCCTCTGGAGGAGGAGGGGGTTGATAATGGCGCAGTAGTTGGCAATCTTACCCTAGGGGGGGCTGATGGCCACCCGGCCGCGACTTTGGAGGAAAGATGCCATGAAGATATGATTCGTTTAACTACAGTTGTACAGATTAACCTAGAGGCCTCTGTCCCGGCACCTTTAGACTCAGTTAACGGCTCAGCAGGTACTCCGTGCAATCAAACGAACATTCTAACCTTGGCAGATGAAAACGGGGTGGATTTGGCCCTGCAGGGGCGGTGTGACACTATAATTACCCAAATAAGACAAGCTGAAAATACAGAGAATGCTGAGAATAGTACTGATATGCCTGACTTAAGTGGGGTGGAGGCGGTGGGAGCCGTCGGGGAGACGGAAAAGGATCCGAGTGATTTCTTTTCATTTTTGGATCAAGGCGAGTGGTCAGATGAAACTGGGGCTGAGACTGATTTTACTACAGGGAGTGAGAGTGAGGAGGCTGTGAAGTGTGACGTCCCTTGGGATAGCCGGAAAATGGTCCTAAGGAGGAGAAAGGGTCATCATGGGGCAGCAGAACTAACATGGGACTATTCTCCATCAACCCAGTTTGTTAATCCTCCGAGTGCAGCGAATGCTTTGAGTGCTCCACTAGCTTCAAGTTTCTCTCAGTATGCTCACCCGCCTCGCCCCTCTCATTCAGAACACTCAGTCCAACCTGAAGCCATGTTAGATTCCGTTATGGAGACTGTGCTTCAGGCTATTGCCTCACATCGTGAGGAGACTTCCCATGACGGACGCAAGGCACAGGCAGCTATTCGCAAGGTGCTGGGGGTTGTACGGAAGTTAACAAGAACTGTTGGGACTTTTAATGAGCGAATGACTGAGATGGAATCCCATATTGTTTCCAATGAGGCCGAGGCTGCAGTAACCCAAGAGCGAGATGAGTCCCATGAGGCAGAGTTGGCTGACGTTAGATGGAAGCTGGAAGATTGTGAAAATCGCCTACGCAGAAACAACTTACGTGTTCTAGGCATTCCAGATACAGTTGAGGGAGACGATGTCCGCATTTATGTGATTCAACTTTTTCGTGATACCCTGCCCGAACTATCTAATTGGAATTGGGACATGGAAATTCAACGGGCACACCGAGTTCCTCTGACTTTGAAGTCTACAGATAAATCAGGGGGGGTACCACCGTGCCATCTTGGTCTATTTCTAAAATTTCCTCCTGAGACAGGCAATCTCTGAGAAGGCTAGACCAGAAGCACGTCGCAGTAGAGACTCAATCTCCTATTTTGTCCGTCCGGACTTTTGGCATGTAACAGTTGAGAGGAGATGGCATCTTTGCCAAATGATTAAACCATTTCAAGAGAAGAAGGTGCAGGAATACCTTAAGAACCCTGCTAGGCTTAAAATTATTTTTGGTGGACAAACTAAATTCTTCTCCTCCGAAATTAAGGCAAAAGAATATCTTGATAGTCTGAAATAGATGGGAAGGGGTATTATTAACCCTAGATATTCATTCTTTTCTCTTTCTTTGCTCTCTCTTTGCTCTTTTCTTTGCTTTTTTGGAGACTAGGGGGCTTTGTGAGGGGGGAAGAGTTAAGAGTTTGATATAAAATGTAGTAGTCGGGTATTTGCACATTTATATGCACATTTATGCACATTTATATGTCAAAAATGAGTAAGGTGTTTTTTTTCTTTTACCTGTAAGACAAAAAGAAAACATTTTTGTAAGTGAACACCGGTTGGGAAGCACTTTTCCATCACCATAGACTCTTATGGAGTCTAATAGTCCTTTTTTGGGTGCGAGGGGGGAGGGTTGGTGCTTTGGGGGGAGGGTTGGTGCCCCGGAATCTCCGTCTTCATTTTGCCCAATTTCGTTGATAAACTCCGATTCCAAACTCTACGCCAAGGTTCTTGCTAACCGGCTCAGCAGGGTCGTCAAACATCTGGTCTCCCCGTGGCAACACAGCTTTATCCCTGGAAAGGCCACTACGGATCACACCCGCAGGCCATCTCTCTTTTGACATCATGGGTGTGACGGGGGGCCGGATGTCGATGATCCTGTTTGATGCCGAGAAGGAGTTTCTTGGAGTTTTCTATGGGGGATCCTGGAATTGAACAACTTTGGACTAGGGTTTGCCAAATCCATCAAGGCATTGTATGTTGACCCTAGGGCTAGACTCCCTATAGAGGTGTGGAATCGGGGTTTATCAACATTCAAAGGGGCACAAGACAGGGCTGCCTGTGTTCGCCAATCCTATTCGCCCTATACATTAACCCATTAATTCTAACATTACTTGTATCTAATATAATAGAACCTGTTATGGTTGGTATTTATCAAACTAAAATATTAGCATATGCCGATGATGTGGCGGTATTAACACCAAACCCTGCTGAGGCGATTCAGGAGATTGAACAAATTACCCAGACTTTTGGCTTTTATTCAGGGTACTCCCTGAATAAGGATAAGACAATGGTTTTATGTACAGACAACATCTCGTATGAAAGTCCGTACAAGGTGGATAGCGCCACTTACCTTGGAGTTTGTATAACCCCCAAGGTGGAGACTATTAATCAACTTAACTATGAATCCCATATTAAAACAATTAAAAAAGATCTCATAAGGGTAAACAATCTCCGCCTATCAACTATTGGTAGGGGGAATTTTATAAAAATGAACATCTTTCCGAAGATACTATATTTATGTCGCGCGATCCCGCTGATGGCTGATGACAACATCATTAAAACCATTGACTCCTGTATGTCCAAATTTCTTTGGAACTATGGTAAAGAAAGAAGGCTGTTTCATACTTGCCTCTACCACATTATATGGGAGGGTTAGCGGCATCCGAATATGATGTTTCTGGGCAGCCCTTCTCCAGCAAATGACACCTTTATTTAATCCTAAACCAAAAATAGGAACCATGCAAGATCAGGATATACCATCAATTGACGAGTTGGCACTTGGTAATAAAGCCAGAGGGTTGCTGCTAAGGCAACTGGAGCCATCCTATTTAAAAAAAATCTAATTTAAGATTATCTATGGTGCATGGAGTATATGGAAACGCTCCCCCAAACATCTAGCAATACCAAAATACACCAAATATACCCCCCTTTGGCAGAGTTCGATCCTACCGCTCCAATTTAATGATAGTCTTTCCAGAAAATGGGAGAATATGGGGATTATTACAGTGGGGGACTTTCTTGGTCATGAACCTAATACTGGATTTCAAAACCTACAATTAAAATTCTCGGTTCCTAGGAATGATTTTCTTAAATATATACAAGTTTACACTGGTCTTAATCAGCTTTTCCCAAAAATTATGTTGGATAATGTTCCCTTTTTTTAACTTATAGGGAAACGATCTACCAGGATAGGTACTATCTATGAATTATTGATTCCGAATCAACGAGATGATTTGGAGCACACTGAGAGAGATTGGTCAATCAAATTAGGTAATCCTAATGTTGATATTGACTTGTCTCTATCGCTATCATCTAAACTATTTTTAGCATCTAATTTAAAGGCCCAACTCTTTAAAACCATATATAACCTATACTATACACCAGCAAAATTATATACATGGGGAAAAAGAATAAACAATGTATGTCCAAGATGTGGGTTGGGTCCTGCAGACTTAATACATATGTTTGCAGAATGTCCTAAATTAGATCTATGTCAAAGAATGATCTTTGATTATTGGGAAGAGGTATTTGGGCATAATATAAAAGTATCATCAACATTTTATTCATTAGGACATGATAGTACCCTTGGGCATAGTAAGGAGGAAGAAACATCTTTATTCTTGGGAACGGCAGTGCTTAGGATTATATTGGCAGCCCGTTGGAAAGAAGCTGACCCTCCAACTTTCCAAATGTGGCTAACCCGTTTTTTAGGAATCTACAATCAAGAGATAGCTATTTACGAAGCTAGGGGTAAAAAATCTAGAATACTTGGAGCCCAAATTTGGTCTCCAATTACTGCTTGGTTTCATGATATAAGGAATGTCTAAATCCCAATTGTAATATTACTATATTACTATGAATTGTGTATCTTCATGTTCTCTTTTATATTTTTCTGAACAATGCTTTCTGTAATTTGAAGTCTTTGCCTTTATAAGCTGTTCTGGATTTTATGACTATGAACTATGTATTTTTGTATTATCTGAATTGCTCTAATAAAAAAAAATAATATTAAAAAAAAGACACAAAGAACACAGGTGCTGCCAACAACAGCTGCTTGCCTTCTGTTTATTCACATTGTTCCCGTGCCCCTGCAATACAATTTTTACATGGAAGAACTTGTCATTATGTGCCATGGTGTAACGGTGAAATTTCGGGAATTTTGTAGAAGAAGCATATTCTGAAATGCCTGAAATTAGTGAGATTACAACACGTAATGAATATGTTTCCCAAGCTGAACTGCAAAGAGAATGCCAAGGATGTGGCAGAGACAGTGAAGAATATGAACAGATACTTTACATTTTGTAATCAATTTTATCTATTTATAATGACCCCTTTTTTGCCTTGTGAACATATTTACTGTAATGTAGGACCTTGTGTCGCTTACCATTACACCTTATCCACTGGTATCATCATATAACATCATTATTGTGCTACACTACGGAAGTAATGGTTGTACTTCACGGGTGAGCAAAATTGTGAGTTTAGTTTCACGTGCAAAAATTACGCATCTTGGATCAATTTCATCAAAATTGTAAGAGAGGTATCCAATCAGGTTCAAAGGTAGATTTGGGCATTACAGCCAAAGTTGTTACTTTGGAGCTGGGAACTAGGGGGCCCATTATGATGTCCGGTGGATTGCCCCGCCAGGCTGGTGGTAGCCACCGCCAGCCTGGCGGGGGATATCCGCCTGACATCCACACTCGTTTCCCCCCCGCCATATTAGCATGGCCGGGGGGGACCTCAGCGTACGGAAAGACCATCCGCCGCTTTTCCGCCCCGGTCGCCTTGCGGCCGGGGCGGAAAAGGAATAATATGGTGGCGGTGTCTATCAGACACCGCCAGCCATATTATGATGGGCGTCTGTAGGTGCCTTTCCGCGGCGGCGATGCTGCCACGGAAAGGCATGCGGTCTTCACTCTGGGGGCCCCCTGCGGGCCCCCAGAGTGAAGGAGAGGTGGGGGGTGCACACGGGGGGTACCTGTGGTACCCCCCTTCATTTGCATAAACAAAGCGGCAGGCACCGCGAGGTGCCTGCCGCTTTGTTTATGCAAATGCATCAATGCATTTTTAGCATTGTGGCGGGCGGTGCAGAGAGCACCGTCCGCCACAATGCTAAAAATGCAGGATGTGCCCGCCACTGTGGCGGGCACATCTTAATACCCCCTATGGGACCCCCGCCCTTATGGCGGGCAGTCCCGAATTCCGACAGGATGGCGGGCGGACAAAGTCAGCCCGTCCTCCTAATGAGCCCCAAGGTTCGCTTCCCAGCGTTAGCTCAGCATCCTGTGATTCTGAGCATATCACTTAACAGCCTATTATGATCCTAGCAGTCAGGGAACCGCCATTTCTTTCTAACGGTCCGACCTCCCTCTTCCCTGGTGGTCAACCACTGGATTATAATGCGGGCGGAGAAACCTTCTGCATACTGCACCAAGGCTCCTGCGGCAGGAAAGGTAGAGGTGGTCAATGGTGGCGTTTCCTGCTCTTGCACTGCCCTCATGATTACAACCTGCCTTTTCATCAACATTTTCATGGCAGGGACATAGCCATGAAAAGGTTGGTGGAAAGGGAGGTAATTAGCCAAATACCTGGCTCTCGGGTGATTGTGCCCTTGTGGAATGTAGCTGATGTCCATGTAGTGGCCTCCGATGCCATCATGTTGGTGCACGCATTGTTAAACGTGCAAGTAAATAGGGCGCCCAATTGGCAGGAGGTACCTCAGTGGTAACGTCATTGGGTTCTGGCTCTTTTCCAGAGCCAAAGCATGCCACCTCCTGGACAACACCTCCCACCAGCTGCGGCCGGCAGTGGGAGTACCGGCCGGGCGGTAACGTGGGGAGGGGGAGGGGCAGGGTGGGGGGTAGTAATGTATGGATTATGGACTTTAAAAGGTAAGTAAACATAAAAATAAATAAAACGAATTTCGTTGCACACACTGCAATGCAAAAAGCGATGCAGTGGGTGCAACGAAATTCGTGAAACCACCAAAGTAGTAATCAGTACCTTAATCTCCACATGCCTAAATAAACATGAATTTGACCTTGTGTGATGTAGCTGTTGCTCATGTAAAGCGCTCCAATGCCCTTGGGCTGAATTTGTGATATATGAAACAAAAACAGAGGTATGAGGTGTACAGTCTATACTTTTTCTAAGATCACATGTAATCATCACTATTGAGAGCATGCAGCTGAGGCCTTTTCAGCTGAACTAAGGGCCTAATTACGAATGCGTCGGCCCCAAGACGATTGTACACTGTACTCATGGTGGCCGTTCAACTGCCACGTGCTCGGTGGTCTGACCACCCAATTAGGACCCTCACATGACCACCATCACCACTAGGATCTAGGGATTCTGCTGGTGAGGCAGTAGGGAAAGGCGTAATCTGTGGCTGCAGTGCCAAATGCTGGCACTGCCGTGCAGAGCACAACCTTCCTTTCTGGAGGAATCTGCCATGAAAAGTTTGCCAGAAAGAAAGTAAGGGACCACTAACAAGGTCCCAGGATGATTCTGTCCAGTGTGGGTAGTGGCCAGGGGCATATGTTGTGCCCACCCATTCTTCCACTGTTGTGCACGCACTGTGTGCGATGTATTACATGGTGGATGGCAACAGGGAACGCATGACAATGGAGGCGCAGCAGTTCAGCGACATTGCCTTAATGCTCTGTATAGGAGGTTAAGCATGCCGTTGCTGCAAGACTACTGCTGGCAGGCAGCCAGCCTGTGGGTAAAGTCAAAACCCGTCAGTCGGGATGCTGCCGGTTTGGAGGTGTTCTCCTGACCGCTGCAACGGCAGACCAGCGAAGTCAAAATTAGGCCCCAAGTCTTTCTCAAGTAAAAATTAAATAAACCATGTATGCATAAGAAAAATAGAAACCATGAAATATGTATGCAAACCCAAGTGATTGGGATTTCTATAATACTATGTTTGAGTAAATAAAAACATTTGCAGTTCCCTATTCTACTTATAGCCAGGAAAAGTGAAAAAAATATTACAGCTGCTATGATACTAAAAATATAACATAATAATGTGTACAGCAGGCCCAGGGCTTTAAGTGGGAAACAAACTGGGGGTGCTCCTGAAGGGGCGGGGCAACCCACGAAGGGGCATGGCCTATCTAAGTAGGGATGTGGCCTAAGTAGGGACGTGGTCTAAATAAAGATAACTAGTGTAGCAGTACCCCTGCTATGACAAGCCGTCAGCTCTATGACTAATCAGAACCCCCCCTTCCGCCCCCTCTGTGTGGCAGCCCAGGCTGGGACAGCTTCCCGGGAGCACACAGAGCCGCTCCCGAGAACCTCACAGGTATTTAAAAGACCACTTTTATGTTAATGATTCTTGTTCGTTTTTTCACCCCTTCTTAGAGCCCCTGCACCTCCACATTTCCTACTACTGTGCCCACAGGCGTTTTGTTCAACAGTGCAAATGCTCCCTTCTCTGCTTCGACGCCCTGTGGGTGCTTGTTGCCAGGACACTGAATATGCCCCTCTGTGGCTTTAACACTGGCGGTAAACACGCTGAGAGGCTTGTGGTGTTCCAAACAACTGGGCAATGCTGCAGGCCAGCGTCACAGCGCACAAAATCAGCCTGCTGTTCTCACACTTGCAAAAAAGGGCTGTCACATCCTCTTTATGATGCGGTCACATAACATTTCCTTCTGTGCAAACACGTTTGTATTATTTCACGTCTAACTTTTATTTGACTGGACTTTTACAAGCAAGCTTCCCATGATCAGAAGTAAAGAAGAGATATCAAAATGTAGGCAGTTTCACACACAAAGTGGTTTAAGCTGCTAAATGATCCCACTTGAGTTACCATTGATCGACACAATGGTGCGATAAAAGCACACTACCAAGGAGTTGTGGGCACTCTAGTTGCACCTCTGATCGAGCTGGTGTGGGGATGGCAGGGGTACTGGGAGCGCATCAGCTTGATTTGCTTAAGCAGTGCGCGTGCATGCTCACCCGAAACACCAACAAAAACCGGGACATCTGGTCACCCTACCTTTGACCTTCGAGGCCCGAAAATAGAGACCCCTTTCGAGGCACCCCCAAAAAACTGGGGTTGCTCAGACCCCCACAGCCCCCCCCCCACTTAAAGCCCTGAGCAGGCTTATCCTTGAGCTAAGAATAGCTCTAAGCATATTTTTATAGGACGTCTAGGAGCTGATACTCCCTTTCACCTTACTGAATATGGGCCTTATTATGCGTGTTGTGGTGAACTCCAGTTATCAGCTGAACCGACCAAATCATGGTTATCTCCCAACTTGTCAACAGCGCGAAATGTTGCTACCATTTGGCATTTCAAAATGTGTCTCATTCCAGAGGAATCTTCAGTTTTTATTTTGCCTTCTAAGCCTGCTAAAGCACCTGTGTCAGGTACTTTAAAACATTTATTCCATGCGATCTTCTAGTGATCTAAGAGATTTTCATACTTACATATTTCACACTGCACAAAATAATAACAGCAAAGCACTATGCTCTCCCTTTGCTACTTCATAAGTTGTCAAGTGTCTTTGAGGGAAGATTGTCCAGAAACGTACTGCCATAAGAGATATCCTTTTTCCTACCCTTGCCATTGTCAGTTGCACTTGACCAAGGAGATGGGAATATTTTGCAAAAAAATCTCTTGATCACCACGAGGAACTTTCTCCTAAATAAGAATAAACTTGCAACGGAATTCTAGCTAGATCTGATACCCTACGACTTTTTTTTTTCCTTATGTTCCTTAGAGAAGTTTTCTTTTTCTTTTTTTTTTAATGTTATTTATTTTTGTGATTTTATATACATACATCACAAACAAAAAGTTGTTATGTGGTGAGGTTACAAGGTAATGAACTTCTAGTTGTCCTCAGTAACTGCCCAGAACAGTATGAAAATTGCAGTGTATAACCCTATGCTCTTGAAGCAGAGGTCAAACTGCATCAAGCCAGCCTCTACTCCTTGTTGCCTCTACAATCTTCAGAAAGACTTACAATCCATGACCTTGGAATTTGGCACAGTTAACTTTATTATTTCAAGGTAAGTTTTAATCGCCACTGAAGGATGGTGCCCATCTTGGTTGCAGTATTACCCAACTTCAGATTGAAAAAAGTTGGTTTCACTATCATGACCACGAAATATCTTTAAGTGCCTCATAACTATTTTCAGGCAGATTCTTCTTCATTTCACCTTGCAACGACAAGTGATTGATGGTGAAGTGCTGCAGGATTCCTCAATGTTTTTGATCTTTTTCAATTTTTATGTTCAGCTCCTGGTTTCCCTGAACCATGAATCATTTCGTTCTGTACATCAGTAATATGCAGGTGCTTTCCAAATCGTAGGCAGTCTGTGTGAATCATTCATGGGTTTTAGACACAATTGAATTAATGCCTGTTGGCAGAAACTAAGCATTGGTAAGTATGAGGTGCTTGTAGTAGGGGGGAGGTGCTCATACCTCACTCAACTGCTTGAACTCCAGTCAAGTGTGTAAACACGTATGGTTATGAAAATAGATTTGAAAGTCTCAGCTGGGTTGATGAAAGAACTGCCTTTGTCCAGCACCGCCTAATAGTCCACGCAATTTAGAGTTTCCCGCCATGCCATGTGGGTTGATGGACCAGCCAGTCTTAGTTTCCCCTTTCAAAAGCAACCCCTTATACAAGGGTTTAGTATTTTAAGCTTTGCATTGAGTTTCATTATAGTGTGTGCAGCAACACTGATTTTCTTTACGGTGTTTCCAGAGGTGAATCTGAAAGTGGCTCCCCTGACAGAAGCACATTAAATTACATTGGGTGTTTGTCAATTTCTGATGAATGCCCTGTTGCTGCCTACCCAAAATGAGGTATTTAATACATACTTGATGTCCAAGTACAAAATAAGCATAGGTTTCGCATCCTACTGTTTAGTGCTCTCAATGTCTGGCTTGTCATGAATATAGTGCTGATTTTAAATGTTGCTTGTTTCTTCAGTGATTAGATTCAAGGTGTCTGAGGCTAGTGATCCATTCTATCTTTTGAGTGGCTCCATGATGGTAAGGTTTAACTACAGCATAACTTCAAAATCTCTGTGGGTATTTGTTAAATATCATAGGATATTGAAGTGATGTCAGATATCAAGAAGTGTTGGTCACCATGCATCAGGAATTTCTCTATGAGCAGTCTTGCCCCTCTGCCCATCACAACTAAAGGGTTTTCTTTAGGGAATGCACATCGGGCTCGCTTACAGATTGTCCCGGTTGATAAGGGTCTTTGCCTGTGGAGACTTGATAGATACAATCTGGTCAGACAGGCCACACACAAAGGTCCCCTTGTATTCTGATACATCAATGTTATAACTGGTCAGAATGTGCACACTTGCATGGTACACACAGTAAACTATTCTAGGGGTATTTTAAATGCTCCTTGATGTGCCTACTGGCTATGCGAATATGTTACCTTTTTCTTTAACATGGACAACAAATATGCTTTTCAAATTCCTGCCACAAAGTGAGAATTGTGGGGGGTGGTGTGACCAGCGTGATGGAGGAGTAGACGCATAGCCCGGAGGCTTCAACAGGCCCACACTAGTCCTGTTCTGAATCCTGACTTCCAAGCCCCATCCGGAGAAAAACATAGAGCCTGCCAACTGTGAAGTTGCTCCTGGCCCTGAATTTGAGGTCCCAAAATGGCTGCCTCCAAACGTCAGCAGCTGGCAGTGTTGGTGAGGTAATCTGGGGAGCCTGCTGCCCATGAGGACCAGCGGAACTCCTTCAGAGAAGCGATTGGCCTGGGTGTCCCTATCTGCCGGCTTGGCTTTGCGGCCCGGGACCCCTTCCTCCACCGCAGCCATAGAGGAGATGAGTGACTGTTGTGGACAAGAGTGGTGCAGCCTGGCTCTGTTGGCGGTGCAGGGGAAGAATTGAATGCAGGCATGCAGACTCGGGCAGGCCCTTCATCTGGGGGCAAAGCCTATTGGGCCATGGAACACACTCTGGAAGGCCCGACCTAAGCAGGCCCTGCCAGAACTACCAGAAGCCTGCAATGTGCAGCTGGGAGAGTTACGGCGGCCCTGCAGCCCCAAGTAATCTGCGCCCCTCGGAACTCACACAGAGCGAGGTGGCGACTAGGGGGGGCCGAGACAGTAAAAATTGGAGGAAGAGACACAGAAACTCCAAAGAAAGCAGTCAGACAAAAGTAAGGCACCAGGGTGACACCCAGAACAAAGCGGAAAGGGGACACAGGATAATCCCATGCCCAAGAACAGTGCTGGGCTCACAAAGGGAAACACTCAACTCCCCATGGGTCCCTGGGGAGAGAGACGGCAATAGGCAGCCATATATGTTTAGGATCAAACTTTGAGGCACAACGCCGCTGCACTGGACTGAATGGGCGGTGCGAGACCGGGAGCAGGCAGAGGGAGGGGGGGACTCGTTTGAGCTGAAGCACATGTAGCCACAAGTACCGGTGGGGGTCCGTAGAAAGAAGTAGGAGACAGCTGGAGAGCCCCTGCTCAAACCACCGGGCACACATCAAAAACCCCAGGACAAGCACAATGTGCACACGGAGTGGAGGTTGGAGTGAAGATGCGCGGCAAGTAGGTTGGTGCAGCCACTAGAAACAGCAATTACCGGTCAAGCAGGGCCAAGGCAGGTCACCCACCACAAGAGCCATATGTGGAAGACGGCTGCCATGCTGGACTGAAAGGACGGATTGTGACTGAACATCAGCCCTTAGTAACCCACCAGAACTGAGGCACACACAGTCACAGACAACGTAGGGGTTCATTGCACAGCATAGAAGACCGGAAGAGACCCTGGGGAAACTAGAAGCACCCACATGAAAGTAGTGACAATAAGCGGGGCCAACGTGTACCGATGGGCTTGCAGAAAGCTCAGAGTGAGCAAACCTCACACCATAAGTGGAAGGTGGAAAAAGGATAGCAACACGAAGGGCCGGATGATGGCCATAAAGTGCAAATTACCGGGAATACACAGTCAGGATATCCCACCCGACGTAGGAACTATAGACAGGAGACTGCAGCCAGAACCCTGACGGATCACTTCACCGTGTGAAACAAACTTGACCGGGTAGGAACACTTGCGTAAAAAAAGGTCACTTATACCACGAGAGATAGGCGACTGCTGCAGACCTCCACCGTACTGAAGTAAGACGCAGCTATACTCCCACGGCAAAGGATCCTGGTAATACATTCAGTTCAGTTCAGTTAAGTTCTTTATTTATTTTGATGGTTAAAAACCATCATAAAAATGCATATTATTACATAACCACATAAAAGCATACTGAACATCAGAATTAAAAACGAGTTTAAAAGAAATGTTGTTGTTAATATATACAGACTTTAGGCATGAAAGGGAGCAGCAAATTTCATTTCATCTCATTTCATCCACCATCAACCCCTTGTATTTCTTAATTTGATCACAATTTTTAGAAAACTCATAATAGCACACAAGGTACGCATCTCAGTTGCTCTTTGCAGAAATAGTAAAGCTGGCTTGGCATGGTTAATTTTTGATTCCTTTAAAATGTCCACCAGAAATCTCCGCCACAGGATTTTATAAAAAGAACAAAATAATACAAAATGAAGGGTGTCCTGCGGAGACCTATTGTTGCAGCCGCAGGCACCCTTCTGCTCAATTGTTAATGTAAAACCAGACGGGTAAGCTAAAATATTCTGCAACAAATTGAGCCTAAAACGAGTCATTAAAAATCTCTCATATTGACTGTACATTAAAAAGAGATACAGTTCCATGCCCATTTCATTACATACAAGCGAGTGGGCTGCTACCGAGGATTTAGTAGAGTCGAGTTCCATCCTCCTGCAATCATATTTTTCCATTAATTGCTTTTGTACATAGTGTCTGCAGGAGGTATCCACATTTGAGGGGTCAGAGAATAACATTTCCTGGTTAATTGACCCTAGTGTTCTTTGATGTATTTCAACCAGGGGATTTGGAACCATCTATCTCTCTGTAAACAATCCTTAATGATCTGTCTGGTTAATTCAGCGTTAGGGTTTAGCCAAATTTTAAACCAGGTCAAAATTGGTCTCATTCTGATCAGGTCAGATATATATGGGGTAATACATTCATAATCAATGGCCAGAGACAAGGAGCCAAAACTCCAAAGGCAGGGCAAAATGGACAGGTATGCGAAAGTGGTGGTCCCCCCCCCAGGAGCAGCGGGCGTTCCTGCACACATGCTGGACAACGGAACTCTCATGCAGGCAATGCAATAATCCAGAGAAGTGCTAGACGGGAGGATAGCTGAAGTGTGCACTGATGGGACATTTCTACGAAAAGACCTCCACAATGTATCAAAGAAAGTGGCACTTGCAGGGCAGCGCATATCGGAAGTGGAGGATGTAACACACAGTGTACGGAAGGAAGTTACCCAACTAACAGCCTCCATGAGGGAGTCTAATGTAAAGTGGAAATCCGTGCATGACAGAACAACCTGCGCTTCATAGGTTTCCCGGAAGGAATAGAGGGACCAGACGTAGGAACCTCTCTCTACAAGTGGCTCAAAGACACTTTCCTGAATGTTTAGTTCTCCACCTGCTTTGTGATTGAGTGAGCCCACAGGATATCCACCTCAAAACCTCCAACAGTAGCTCCTCCCAGCCAGTGAGCATTCGATTCTTAAACTACTAGGTTAGAGACTTAATACTGCAAGAGATGAGATGCACAGGGTAAGTCTGAATGGAGAACCCCAAAATAATGGTCCTTCCCGACTACTCCCGAGAAGTCCAGTAGAAAAGAAGAATCTAAACCAAGGAAAGCTGAGGAACCTCTGCATCCAAAATTTAAAGTAATAATCCATAACAAGACTTTCTTCTTTCAAAGTCCAGAGGAGACATGGACCTAGATAGAGGAACGCCCTCCAAGAACACAAAGAGAGGAACCGAGGGGGACATTAGTAAAGCCTAAGTTGCAGAGTATAAAAACAAAACATCGCCTGGGCACACCTCAAAGACCTGGAAGAGGTGATGGATGTTTACAACAATACTTTATCTCAGCGGGGAATCACAACAAGGTTGTTATCACGACCGTGTTGTGATTCTGCATACCATTATTCCGCAAGTCGGAACAATGACTTGCGGAGGGGGGGGAGGTGTTGAATTTAAAATCCAACACCTTCCCTAGTGTCCGTACAGACTGGAGTTCGAATAGTCAATTATACTATTCCAACTTCCAGCGCCCCCCTCCGCAAGTCGTTGTTACGACTTGCGGAGTAATGGTATGCGGAATCACAAAGCGGTTGTGATAACGACCGCTTTGTGATTCCCCGCAGAGAAAAAGAATGCAGGATTTGAACATATATTCTCTGCAAGGAGTCTAGAAGAGAGGGCCCACACCTCAGACACGGATAGGGGGCCGGAACAGGGGGCTGTAGGGACAGCATCTCCCAGGAGCCGCCCCCGGTGACAAGTCACTCTGGTCCTTTCAGAACAAGAATGCTGGGAAGAAACAGACAGCGACCACCCACTCATGCAAAAGATCACTTCGCTAGAGGAGATGAACGTAGACAATGACACCAGAGAAGCTCCCCGGAAAGCAACACCGGATGGGAGTGAAGAAGGCTAAGATACAGAGCATGTTGGATGCCAAAAGTACAGTAAGAGAGCACTAGGTGCTCTTTGAGACTTATCTAACACAGTTAATTGGGACCTAGGTTTGAGGCTCCCAGAGCCCTACAAACATCTTCTCTTATTTGTTAACTGATGTTAGGGGATGGGTAGGGGGCCTACAGACCTCTCAGACTTATCCTGTGACACAGTTGCCATATTGACAGTTGGAGGAAAGTGCGTGGGAAGTGGGAGAGGGTGGGGAGTGGGGGAGTTGGGGGGACAGGTTATAAGTGGAAGCAAGAGGTGGTTAACCAACCTGTTATGTAATGGTACAGAGACACACAGTGGCAGGAGGTTCAGAGACACGCAAGCTCTTGAGACACAGTACACAAATCAGACATGACAGAGTCAAGTCCACAGGGAGGTGGTGAAGGGGGATACACAGTGCTGAAGTGATATGTCAATGCCTCAGACACCAAATCAAAAGAGGCCTGGGGCTAAATACCTGAAGAGATTACAACCTGATATACCCTCCTCCAAGAAACACATCTCAAGGGGTCACATTGCACTTCCTGTGGAGAGGCATGCACACAACACTAGCTCACACAGAATTCTCCTTGGCTCTAGGGGAGTCACTGTACTTATTAGGAAGACCATACCCTTCCACACTCTCAAAACCTGGGCACACCCAAACAGCACATTTGTGGCGGTACAAGGTACCTGGGGGTGCAGAGACCTCACACTAGTCAGCGTTTATGCACCCCCAAGACTGAAGCAGCTGGCACTGAATAAAGTTGTGGAGACCCTACTAGACTCCAACTCTTCACTACACTTAGTGGGGGGGACTTAAATTATGTGGCTGACCCTTCCATAGACCACTCAAGTGTAACAGCTGGGCAGAGGGGGAATAGTTCATTGGCCGAATTCACACTCACTTTAGGGCTATTAGATATCTGGCGCCAACACCACCCAACTGACCGTGCATACTCATACTTTTCTGGGACTCACAGGGTGTTCACCAGATTGGATGATCTTTTCTCTCCGGCAGGAGAATTAGGGAGGGTGGGCAAATTGGAATACCTGGCAAGGGGTCTATCCGACCACTCACCCATGTGGCTCTTGGTAAGAGGGAGAACCCACGGAGAGTCAGGTGGATGGAGGCTCAATGCATGGGATCTTCGGGACCCAACGATAGCACAGGAAGTCAGAGTTGACTTCAAACTATACTTCGTTAAAAATGACAGCTCGGTGTAGTCAGAAGTGGTCCTTTGGGAAGACTTCAAACCTGTGCTACGGGATAGAGGGAAAAACGTAATTCCACATAAGCGTAAGAGAGAGAACAGGATATCATAGCTCTTAAAACTAGACTCCTGGAGCAGGAAAAGGATTTTGGTGCAGTGGCTGACCAATCCACTCACCACCAGATGGAGGTTACCCATATAGAATACCAAGCATGGCGCATCAAGAGTCAAAAACACTGTACTAGCCACGAGACACAGCTTATACAAGGTGGGAGACAGGGAGGGGAGGCTCCTCGCATGGCTAGGGAAAAAAGAGATGGAGTCTGAGTGGGTGAATGCCATCCACAGGGCTGGGTATATCTTTACTATGGCTCAAGACATAGTAAATGTCTTTGCAAGCTACAGTGCTGACCTCTAGAAGGCCAAAGCGCTGACGGAGGAATCACAGATTCAGGATTATTTCTGTGAGATAGACCTCCATGCACTGTCGCCAGAAGATCGGGCAACCCTCTATGAAGAGCTCATGCTAGAGGAAGTCACGAGGACCATAAATAAACAAAAAACAGGGAAAACCCCTGGGACCCAATGGTTTGCCAGCAGAACTGTTTAAAAAGAGATCCGAATTACAGAGCTCGCATCTACTTGAGATGTATCAGGCAGCACAGAGAGAGGATACACTCCCTCCTGATCTCTGAAGTGTAACAGTGCTGGTAATTCATAAACTAGGAAAATCTTCTACAGATTGTGGGTCCTACTGAGCAATCTTGCTCCTAAATGTAGAGGGTAAGGTACTAGCCCTTATCTTAGCGAACAGGCTGACTCCGGTTATCACCTCTCTTATACATGCCGGCTTGTCGGGATTCACGCCCAAAAGAGCGACATGGTTTACCTTCGTCGTCTAGCGAATGGGCTGGACACGATTAAAGGCAGATCTGGACTGCACTTACTATTATCACTTGACATCGAAAAGGCATTTTATGCCCTACACTGGCCGTTTATGTGGCAGACGCTTAAAAAGTTTGGGTTTGAACTGAGATTCCTGGCATGGATTGAGCTGCTCCACACATCACAACAGGCAACAGTGAGGGTCAATGGGAAAATGTTGGCTGAGATTCCAGTAGAACGCGCACCAGACAAGGGAGTCCGCTGTCCCCGTTGCTATTTACCCTAATACTGGCGCCACTAGCTTGTTTAGTCAGAGCCCACCCAGAGGGACAGAGCGCAAAGAACAGATCTCGCTCCATGCCGACAATATGCTTTTATATGTCACCAGCCCCACCTCGGTTCTACCTTTCCTTTTCTACATACTCAAAGACAATGGGAGGTATGCAAAATATAAAATGAATTGGGATAAATCCACCTTACATCCAGTAGGAGGACACTTAGATATGTGGGAACTCCCCAGAGATCTACAAGTGACCACTGAAGGATTCAAATACCTAGGCCTTTATGCTCCCATTGAGCCTCACCCATAATATCCGGAGGGTAGTAACAGATCTACACAAGGACGTAGAAAGATGGCAACAGCTGCCCTTAACACTATTAGGCAGAGCTGCGATGTACAAAATGATCACGCTTCCCAAGCTATTATACATCTTAAAAAACACACACTACAAAATTCCGGAGGACATTTTTAGGACAATAGACAAGGCGGTACATACACTACATACACTGCTGTGCGACGGATGGCCACCAAGGATATCGCTTCAAGCGCTCCAGCATCCAATATAATGGGGGGATCGCACTCCCTGACATTAGATCCTAATATCTCACAGCACACCTGATAGCAATCAACAAGTGGGGATACCTGCTTGGGACCCACCTCACTTACACATTGGAACAGGGCCAATTTGAGGCATCCACATACGTATTCTACCTATACGGGGGAAGGGTACTAGACCCTTACTGCTGGCCACCCAGAAGACAGTGGAGGCTTGGAAGGGGGTGGAAAAACAAATGGGATGGAAGAAGAAAATTATGAAGGCGACCCCAATATGGGAAGGTGCATGCCTGCCAGAACTAGGGAAATTGAGGGGATTTAAAACATGGAACATGATTGAAATATCCAAATTAAGTGACCTAAAAGAGGGAAGTGCCCTGCAACGAGAATTCCAACTGAGTGATAGACATAATATATATATAAATATCTGCAACTAGAAGAAGTGGAGAAGTGTGGCTCACTGGTTAGAGGAGGCAGACCTGGAAGCAGAGGTCAGCCCGGGACCAGGATTCAATTCCTGGCTCGGTGGGGTCTTGAGTCCTAAAAATGTCCATGGACTCGACAATTCTCGCTCCGGTGCCTACTCGATTCATGGGTTCACACTCTGCGACTCTGGGCAATAGCTTGCTTAATCTCCACAACGGCCCCTCGCGGTGGGATGCCTGGCTTTCACCTTGCGGATACCCTGCCAGGGTTATCTCACAGGGGAATACCAGGATGGGTTCCCTAAGCAAGCGCTTAGAAACCGCTCGGTGATTTGCGCTATATAAATTCCTGTACATTTACATAACTATGACATGCCTCGAAGGATAGGGAGTAGACATAACAAATATACCTGAGTATGCACCACTGGAGGGACGACTCGTTCAAGGGGAAATAGCAGAGAAGGCCATTTCATGTACACATAAGACCCTAATAAACAATGCTCCAGACAATTTAAATGGTCTGAGTAACACACTAAGAATTTACTCTTGGAGAATTAGAAGATGTAGATTGGGAAGCTGCCCTAATGCACATGAGAGAAGTGGCCATAAAATTATGAGGGTGCTTGCTTCAGTTCAAAATCCTCCACAGGACATACATTGATAGTTCTCGCCTTCATAAAATGGGAAGGATGGAATCCATTGTAGGAAGCCGCAGTAGAATGGAAAACAGAACATATATCCACACCCTATGGGACTGCTCCCACACACAAAAATATTGGGCTAAAATAATAAAGGAGCTAAGTGAGATAGTGGGACACAGTTGCCTAGAAATGCCAAATATGCTCCTCTAGGCATACCCACGGAGATGGATTTACCCAGGCATGCCCTCACCCTATGTAACTTAGGACTATTAGTGGCTAAAAGGGTCATTGCCAAACACTGGGGTGCACCACATGCCCCAACACCACACAAGTGGAAAGCAGGAATGGAAATGTACATGGGGCAGAGAAAGTGATGAACAAAATGAGAGGGTGCCCCAAACTGTTTTTCAAGATATGGGGTCCTTGGCTCAGGCACTATGGACTGGAAGTGGGTGATATGCACGGCGAATTAGAGCCTCCAACTGCAGTCACAGGAGGGATGGGAGCAGATACACACGCACCTTCTTGTATTGTGGAGGTTAACGCTCAATAACAATAGTTACTAAATGTGGATAAAGTTAACACTAACCTGTACGCAGGGTACATGTGATTTCATCATGTATACCTATGCCCTTGTGTTTCTCTTTGTGCTTGATGAGAATCTAGTGTTCTCAAGAAAATGTGCCAATAAAAAATATTCAACAAAGAAAGTGAGAATTGTACTGTTTATGTGTGCTGTGTACCCCTCATACACCTTTAATATTTCTAGATAAGTAGGCTGTAATCTCTCATTGTTGTACCATCTTGTTTAGTGAAAGACCAACCCTTAGACCATTTTATGCACTCCATGCTAGTTTAGGTATTTTGTTATGTAGTCTAAATTTCATCTCCACCTACTCTTTTTAATGGCATTTTATTTATCAATGGACCTTTAATTTCTATTCAGTAATGTGTTTAACTCAAACATTTTCTTATACACATCTTCAAGTCAGACTTTCAGGCATGACAATCTTGAGCCTTATGATGGCAAAAGTTTCCTGGTGGTTTTCCATCTTTATCTAGTTTTCGAAATGGTTGTTTGCGTGATATTCTCATGCTGGTGCTCCTCCTTCTCCCTTCTGTGGTTCCAGAATAGACAGGCTATTATGGCGATTTTTGTTTTTTTTCTTTGGGGAAAGAGGATTACATTCTCTTCTTAATTATGGTTTGAAAACTTTCCATCCAACTTGAGATATTGTCACATCATGGTGGTGGGTTCTGGACCATGGGGACTCATAGCAAGGTCTTAAAATGACCACAGTGAAATGTAGATGTTGTATCTGTATGACATTTGCTAATGTGTTTGCAAGGAATATCAGTTGTTAGGCCGCTAACTATTTCTCCACATGCCTTTAACCAACAGGTTTTATTCCTCTAATCTGTTAAGAACACAATTACAGTTACTGTAATGAATTTTACCTTTACAATCCAAGACTTTTGTCCATATACTTGTTTTACTCCACTATATTTTTTTAATTTAATACATTGTAATTTATTTTATAATACATTTTGTCAAAACAATATTTGGATAAACATTGGAGAAAATGCCTACACCAAACTTACATTTACGTATACTGATTTTATAAGATAACAAAATAATGTAATTTGTTTTTTGGTTTACAATTAAAATATAGGTTCGGTCATTAAACGCTTGCTCTAATAATTGTAAGTCGGAAACCGATTTTATTTTAAATTAAGGGTTAATCTAAAAAAGAGATTTAAAAAGAGACATCCACCATTTTGTGTACAGTTACATGACTGCCATTAAGATGTTCAAATGACAATTAGTGCTCTTTGAAATAGCTCTATCTGCCTGTTAATAGAGGAAATCACAGCACAGAAAAGTAGTAAGCACAGTCCATTCCAATTACTTTTGTAAATATTAATATCAAATCTTTTTTGGGATCCAGATAAAAGTAATTTTCCTATATAGTAATATTCTTCTAACATAATAAGAAGCCTTGTTTTAAAGACCAATTGCGTAACAGATATATATACTTGAATAGATAAATATTTACATTTAAAGAAGACTAGCAGAGATAGCTTGTTTTTTAAACCTTTATATTTTCCTGAAATTATATTTATTTGTTATTCTCTTTTTTTAGAGAGTTTTCCCTTTGCATCATTAACACTTACAACTAAAACATAATTCTTTCTTCCAAGGTAAATACTTTTTAATCAGTAAATAATATTAAAATGTATTACACAATCTCATAAAGTAATATTTCTTTGTGAGCCGGTGGAGGTAATTTTGTTTTAGAGTGTAATGGAGGTTAGCTATGAATTATTTATAAAACAATAACAACAGAAATGAAAGCTGAACATTAAGTTTACCTCTTCGATCTTTCCAACAGGCTAGTGCAATGAAATTGAGCTAATAAAAATAAATATTATTTGTTGTGTTCTTACAGAACACAGAATGTTGGGGCCTGAAACGTGGGGATACTGTGGCTGAGAATTTTGGTGTAATTCGGTGGCGACGATTGAAATTGAGATCGTCAGTGAGTGGTGTCAGTGCCTCTGCTCCTGTTTGTTTCAATAAATAAACGTTTTACCTTGAGAACCTGAATTGCGTGCTTCCTATATGCAGGCAACAAGCGGGAGGAGAAGCAGATGTACACAGGCTGAATAAATTGCATATTATGTTTTCCTGATGCTTTTGATGCTTGTTCAGGGCACCAGCGTTAAATCACATAACTACTGGAGCCAACAGCGGTCCATCCAGGTAACAGCGGTGGGGCAGTGTAAAGGGGGATTTCGAGGGACGATTCCCCTTACTCGGCCCCAGCGCCCCACCACTGTTACCTGCACGGACCGCAGCTGATCTGGAGCTAGACCATGACTACATGGTCAGCTTCCAGAACAGAAGATGATGAGCTGCAGACCCGATGCATCGCATCCTGAAAAGCAATTGTGTACAGTAAGCTCAACCTGTCAGTAAAACTTATGGCATTTGTCGTCAGCCATTATTAATACGGATTCCAATTGAAAAAAGCAACTCCATTCAGATTTAAAAAGCATGCGCACACAGTGGCCATCTTGTGAGAAGAGAATATTTTCATTGTAGTAGGCAGATATTGTTAAAGGTGTTGTAAGTAACGAGGATGCAGTGTTGATCACAACACGGATTGCCTGTTATCGGTGATCGGGGACAGGCATACCACTGTGCTGTAAGCCAGATTGGTAACTGCATTTCAGGCAAAGATATTGGTTTAGTGTGATGAACATTTCTTTTTTTACATTGGCACATGTAAACTTTGTTCTGTCCTGTACAGACATTGTAGGGTGTCCTGTATTCCCGATTATTGGCATTTCTGGTATGTGTGCCAGGCATTTTAGGTATTTAATTGTGTGTAACATTGTGGAAAGTTGTATAAATGGTGGAAAGAATTTATATGATGCATTTTCTCAATTTTTTCTACTTCTTGATTACATGGGGTACATTCAAATTGTTAATATGGCCAGTATTGCACCACCATCATCATTCATGAAATCTAAAGGAGAATCACCTACTGATTGGAAACTCTGGTATCCTGTATTCTTGGCTTATGTTGAAGCCTAGGAAGGGGATAATTGTCCACCCCAAAAGAAGCTTGCTCTTTCGAAGCATACTTTGGGGGGCTGTGGGTGTAAAAGAGTTCAAATTGTTACCACAGTTGGAAATTCCAGGAAATGTTAATGTGTTTGAGTATGCAGTGAGACAAACTTACAGATAGATATGGAAGAACACTCACTACAGTAATGTAAAGGTTTAAATTCTAGGCAGGAGCACAAAGAGAGGATGAGAGCATTGAGGAGTATGTGTTGGCTTTAAGAGCTCTGTCAAAATATTGTGAATTTGAAACAATTACCTATGACCAGGTTTTGAGTGATCAGGTCTTGATGAAAACTAAGAGTAACAATGTGCAAGATTATATTCAATTCTTTTCAATGTTTTCATATTTCAAGGCATATACATCAAGCCTGATTAACAACTTGCTCAAAACAAAAGTAATTTTGTTTCTCTTTTTTTAACTCCCCTTCATCACACGATACATAAAATGGAGAACATATTATTGGCCACATATATCTAATCAAAACTTGGGAACATGTCTTTAAAGTACATTGGGTATGTTTATTGTGAAGATAGAAATACTGAACAAGTAGTCATTGCTTTGTACTATTCTGGTGAACTCAGATTGTGTGTAGAAATCTTAACAATGGGGTTTGGATAGATAGGCATATGTAACCAAATATGCATGTGTTAGTTTCCACGTTGGTGGGAGTCATCATTTTTACCACTATAGATCTAGCAGGTGCTTATCACCAGGTTGAGCTGGAATAGGAATCCTGACACTTAACAGCATTTATAATTCCAGAGGTCATGTTCCAATTTGGCAGAATGGTTTTACGGTTAGCCAGTGCGGCATCTGTCTTTCAGCGTTTAATAAAAGAAACTCTGGAAGTCATTTATTCGGCCATCGCATTTCAGAATGATATATTAGTCTATGACAAGAATGAAGAAGAACATTTGTTCAATTTCAGCAAAGTACTTTGGGGCAGATTTCCAAGCCCATTGCGCCTCCTTGCATCACCATTGTGTCACTTTTTTGGATGCAATGGCAAAGCAAACAATGCAGCCAATTTACAACGTGACGCATCTCGGGAGATGCATCACGTTGTGAAGCCCTGCATCACATTATACCTGCACCAGGTATAATGTATGCAGGCTAGGCGTTCCCACTCAAAAAGCCATGTAGAACTGACACAGTGAAATTTACATTTCACTGCATCAATCTATGCCTTCACTGCATCAAAAACCGTACGCCCGCTCAGACCAGGCATAAGGAATGATGCAGGGCTTTTTGTATAAGACTCAACTATCTTTTGTGGCGCATTGCTGGCGTTGCGTCACTTTAATGAGCAACTCCAGCAATGCATCACTTTTGGGCCAACAGATGCATCAGAATTTCTGAAGCATCTGTTAATCCTTGCGCCATGGAGCACTGTATTGTAAATACAGCGCATCCATGGTGGCGCAAGGACATTTGGCACTGGCACAAGGAAACTGATGCATCTATGCAGAGGCATCAGTTCTTTGTAAATCTGCCCTTTTGCCGTTTGGAACAGGACAGTTAAATTCTTAAAGAGTCAAAATGCACATCAAAAAGTGAAGAGGTTGAGTATTTGGGGCATTGTATCACCAAAGATGGGATGAAACCAAAGTAAAATCATTTGCAGGTGGGGGTGGATGCCCCTGTACTAAAAGCAAAAGATCAGTTGCTATCATTCCGAGTTTCACAGAATTTTATTCAAAGTTGTTTGACTATTATGCTTCAAAAGTTGAACCTTTGTAATGTTTCCTAAAATAAAATATATATAATTTGAATGGGAGGGTTGAGCAAAACAATTCCTTTGTTGACCTTAAACCTGAATTGGTCAATTATCCTTTTCTTAGATCGGTATTTTTGCAGTAGATACAATTGGATGTGGTCGTTGTGCAGCTCTGTTGCATAGAGACTAAGCTAAAGAATGGGTAGTGTCATATGCTTCAAAACACTGAGAGTGTCTGAAAAATATTATTTTGTGATAGAAAAGAGTTATCAGCATGTTCTTGGGCTACTGATCATTTCAGACAATTTTTATGGGGTACGTGATTCCTTTTGAGAACAGATGTATGAAGGTTTTGTGTTTGTTTCAAGGAGACAATGTTGTGCCGCCTGCGGGATTGAGAAAGCAAATTTTGGCTACTTGTCACGAAGAGCAAATAGGAATGTCAGCAACCAAGAGACGAATCAGTGAATTTTACTGGTGGCCAGGCTTTGGCAGGAGGTTGGATGTGTGAGTAAGAGATTGTAAACTTCCAAATAGGAACCCTTCTTGATGAGTCAGGGCAAGTGGGTCATCCCCTTTGACAACCCCTGTGGTAATGTAGCACGAGCAATTAGGCCTATCTCAGAGGCAGTGTGTGAAGCGTTTATGGCCACCTACAATAAGGCAGTAATGACACCACAAAAGAACACAACTCAGGGAAATATAGAAAAATAATATCTTTATCTAACAGTTTAACTAAAAACTCACAAAGCGTTCCCACAACTATAATTCACGTCAACCCGAAGGGACTCAAAGAGACAACAACGTATTTACCCAGAGCGTGACACTGGCTGAGTTCAGGGCCAGGGCCTACGCGACCCGTTGCGCACCAGATATCTGTCATTGGAAGGGGATACAGCAAGCAGCTTCTGGAAGAAGTGGAAACGGTGACAGGCAGACTCCCAGCGACCACAAGTCTTGGAGGGTGATGTCTGCAGCGTATACTCACAGTGGTTCGGGCAGTCAGGAACAGGCGGGCGCTCAGTGGCAGCAGCACGCGGCTGCGGCGGCCCGTGCTGGTGGTGGGGATGACTCTCATCATAGAGCTCCGTGGTGGGCTCACAGCGGCAGCAGCTCTCTCTTAGCTGCGGCGGCCCACAGGACAAATCACAAGGATGAATAGTTGTCAATGGTGCGGGCGCTCAACTGCCACACCTCCCTCTTAGCTGGAGTGGCCCGTGTGGCAAATTATGAGGATGCAAAGTTGTCAATTGTGCGGGCGCTCAGTGGCCACAGCTCCCTCTTAGCTGAGGCAGCCCGCGGGGCAAATTGCGAGGATACAAAATAGCACAGGGTGTGGGTACTCAGCGGCTACAGCTTTCTCTTGATTGTGGCGGCCCACAAGGCAAATCCCGATGATGCACAGTAGCAAAGGGTGTGGGCACTCCGCAGCTACAGCTCTCTCTTGGCTGCGGAGGCCCACAGACAAATCATGATGATGCACAGTAGCAAAGTGTGTGGGCACTCAGCGGCTACAGCTCTCTCTTGGCTGCGGCGGCCCACGGGACAAATCATGATGAGGGAAAGTGGCACAACGAAGGATGGTCTTGACCAGGCAGGCACCACGGTGGATGCTCAGCAGTCACAGCTCTCTCTCAACTGCAGCGGTCCACGCATATTCAGCGGACGGTCCGAAGGTGCAGATTCAGGTGGGTGCTCATCAGCAGCAGCTCTCTCACAGCGGCAAAGGCCCACACGGATCCAGCAAAAGGTTTGAAGATACAGATTTAGGTGGGCTCTCAGTGGCAGCAGCTCTCTTCTTAGCTGCAGCGGCCCACACAGGTTTAGCAAAAAGGTTCAAAGGTTCAGAGTC
The DNA here is from genome assembly GCF_964263255.1 of Lissotriton vulgaris. Taxonomy (NCBI): domain Eukaryota; kingdom Metazoa; phylum Chordata; class Amphibia; order Caudata; family Salamandridae; genus Lissotriton; species Lissotriton vulgaris. The sequence continues at coordinate 1,648,208,884 of NC_141685.1, forward strand.
AGGCGAGTGTTTGTCGGCTGCAGCTCTCTCTTAGCTGCAGCGGCCCGCACAGGTTCAGCAAAAGATTAGTAAGTCTCAATTCTGATTCAGATAGGCTCCCAGCAGTGGCAGGTCTCTCTTAGCTGCAGCAGCCTGCACAGGTTTAGCAAAAGTTTAGAAATGCCCAGTCTGCGGTCCTCACAGTAGAACTAGAGGCTCTGGATTACTCGATAAAGGCCTCACCTGCAAGCAGAACTCCTCGCAAAGGAATTCCGATGGCTGAAAGGGTGAAGCGTAATGTCCCTGAGACTTCTGCAGGAGGCGCTCTCGATTTAAGCCCTCGGGTAGTTTCTTCCGCAAGCTTGATGAAAGTTGCAAAGTCCTTTCCTCTGTTCACTCGGACAGAGTTTCGTCTTGACATCCGGAAGAAACACATTTGGCCTAAGTTCCAGTGCAGCATTTTATACCAAAAAAGTCTTTGTTCTCTAAGGTTGCAAATCACTGACTCTGGTCAGAACCAGTTCAGTGGGGTCGGTGAGCACTTGGTTTACAAGGCGACATCCTGCCCTTTCAGAATGAGGGAGTGTGCTATCAGACACCCAATAGGAGGGGGAACCATCATTTACCTTGCCGGCATGGCACTGCTTGGATCAAAGAATCACCCTTACCCGCGCATGGAATTTTGTTCTCTCTCTTCAGCCAGGTCTGACGCAGCTGGCCCTGCTGCTCCAACACCAGACGGCCAATACACATACTTGCAACAGCCTGCATTAAAGCTTTATGCATGAACCTACCGCGTTTTCAGGAAAGGCATTTCACATCATGTGATACCTAAACGGTCCTTACTAAAAGGTGGCCCACACTGGCCTGGGCATAAACATATCAAACTCGAAGCTCCTATTGGGTTCCTAGGGCCGGACAGGGTGATAGAAAGTAATCATTAACAAACAGGCTGAACAGATGTAAGCATTAGAGTTATCCTTATTCACACAGTCATTTATATACAGTGAGCATTCGCCCTGTGGCACTGATTAGCAGTGGCACGGCACCCAGAAGATCTACATCCAGCCAACATACAAGACAGGACGAGTAATAGGGGAAGGGAGACCCACGCGCATGATGCCAGGTCTAAAAGTTGCTTAGATGGTTCTGATCTGGATAAAGTTGTGGAAGAATATAGTAATTTAATTATGATTATAGGAGGAAAAGTTTGGCAGATGAGCAGAATATCAGTTTGCAGAAGGTCCGGTGTGTTGAATTTAACACGATTGATCCTCAAGGGTTTATGGAGTCTGAGGAAAGGAATATATTTCTAGATGTGCCTGAGCAATAGCGTTCGTATGGCTCTGACGCTTTTGTTCATGGCTAGGCTCTAGGAAATCGATGTAGTTCTGGGAATGCCGAGGATGGTTTAAGGAGGAGCTCACAAATCAGATTGCCTACAAAATTTCAGGAATGCAATAAATATTGACAACAGCTCAAAATTATTGTCATAACATAGATTGTTATACCATGTCTACCACGTTTAATTTGTTATAATGACTTATTCCTATTTATGTATTATAATCTTGTCTTTTTTTCTTCGTTACATTTGTTTGTTTTCCATTGGGAAGATGTGTGTTGTATTCTTACAGGGAAAAACAAGCAAGTACCAACCACACTTTTTTTCACTCCTATTGCTGAAGGAAAAAACAAACCAATATTGCTCTTAGGTCTGTTGGGTGTTTCTTACCCTTTTAATTACTATTTTTACTTTTCAAACAGAGATTTTTTTGTGTAAAAAGAATACAAGACATTTAAAACATTTACACAAAAATACAAAACATTCATCACATAATATATACAAACTGTACAAAATTTCCTTATTCCAATTAATGTACTCAGATCCTTGTCTAAATTTGACAAAGTAACGCTCGGTATGGATGACAATATATTCAAATAATATAAACCATAGCTCAATTCATTGGTCTATAGGTCAATTGATGTCATATTTTCTGTGCCTACGCGTTTCGAACCAGCTGACTTGAATTCCTAGGTTCTCTTCAGGGCTCTGTCTTTTAGTAAGTATCTGCAAATATGTACAAAGATGACAATTTTATTTTGAGTTCTAAATTATTAATTTCTTCTCCATTACTTCAAAATTATCGCTATTTATACCTGTTCTACCAGCAGCCGCCGGTCTACAGGTTTCACGTTTTTCTCTTTTCTTTTTGATCAATCTTGATCCTGCACCCAAGGTGAAGAATAGACTTATTACTATTTTTTGAAACCTTGTCTCTGTCCAACTATGTCAAGCCTTACCTCCCCAGATATACCTTTTCTTTGGAAGTTTTGCCCGTAATTCTAGTTCTCCTGGGTTGTAATTATTTCTTTTTTGGGTTTTCTTCCTTTTTATAGATAACCTGTAAATTATAAAGGTATCTTAATGTATATCAGGCCTCTAGTGTGGATTGCCTTTGCATTGCTGTCATTGGGGTCTAAAAACGTTCTAAACATACCTGTTGCAATGTTGCACTCTCGTGGTGGCAGCGTGTTCCGTATTTATATATTAGGATGGTATTCCATTATTCATCATGGTCTCACGATCTGTAAATTTAGAGGTATCTCTATAAGATCGGTTGAATTTAAACTAGTTTTCACGTTGTTAAGCTGGTTTTCACACAAGGGAAGGCATACCTTCAGTCTTTAGGAATCGCGGGGACACTCATTTCGTTCACCTATATGAATGAACGCTAGAGTCAGTCTATATTTGGATCTTTAACTTTGAGATTAGCATGTACCTGGATTATTCTGTATGGCACTTACCTTAGTTTGGCGTGATCCGGCAACTGCAGAAACAATCTATGGACGCCGCCTCCATCTTTAGTTGGGTTCATATAGCCGATATCACACATTGCGTGTCGGCCATTTTGGAGGGGGTTGATTTCTCATTATGATCTTTGCAACATTAAACATGGATTAAATCCTTAGAGGCCAGCGATTTTTATTCTAAGGCATTTTGCGGTCCAGTGAGCATTATATTGTAGCTATTGATCACTTTTCTTAATGTGCAACCGTATTGTGAGGAGGGGGTTTAATTCTCATTCTTTTTTTTAGGGAGTGGGTCTTAAATTACGTGCACAGTGGCTTTGTCTATGTTATTATTCGATCGATTATGCTTGGAAGCCCAGAACATTAAGTTTTGGATGATTAGAGTCATTCCTGTACAATCGGCGGTGGCCATCTTTGAATGGGCTCGATCACCAACTACCAACTTCATTCGCCCTTTGTCTGTGTATCCCTGTAATTACAACCTGGAATTCTCAGATAATGAATTGAGGCCTGAGAGGGCACTGTTAAATTTTAATATAAGGTATGCTTCCTTTTGTAGCAGTACTCTCTCAGGATCTACTGATGAATTCCTATTTTGGACATTAAACAGCACAGACCATTTAAAATCGTTTTCTCAATGACAGTTCTCTACATAGTGCTCAACCATTGGGGCAGTTAGAACTTTATTTTTAATTCGTGATCTGTGTTGGGTTATGCGTGTATTTACTTGTTGGGTTGTCTTTCCAATAAAGATCTTCGGACAGGGGCATACAATTACATATATGACGTTTCTAGTTTTTCATTTTGTAAAACAAAGATGCTTCCATTTGACATTACCATGGGCAAATTCTGCACCCTCCATTGTGTTTGCGCATGCCACACAGGTACCACATCTGCGGTGTCCTGTTATGGGTTTTAAACCCCATTTCATTAGTAGATCGCTTTTTGGTTTTGGTGTCATTATATCAGCTCGTACAACCATCTGGCCTATACTTCTGTTTTTCTGGTATGCAAATAGAGGCCGGGGGAATGAACACTCCAGGTTCTCCAATAAGTGCCAGTTTTTTAACACTGCTTGTCTGATTTTACTGCTGTCTGGACCAAAAGTGGTCACACAGACCAGTCTATCTAATTCTGATTTCTCATTAGTCTGTAAAAGACATTCTCTCGGTGTGAAACGTGCCCTTTTACTTGAATGTTTTAATAGTTTCCAGGGGTACCCTCTGTGTTTTAATTCTTCACAGAAAGTATTGGCATGTTGTTCAAAGTCTGAAACATCAGTACAATTTCTTCGTATACGAAGTAGTTGTCCATAAGGCAAATTCGCTTTTAGATTTCTTGGGTGAGCACTTTGATGGTGTAACATTGTGTTTTTATCCGTACAGAGAGGATTTGAGTCGTCCTTCTGCACATGTGATTTCGACATCAAGAAAAGTCATTTTGGTGGTACTGGAGTCTATTGAGAACTTGATGTCCTGATGTTTGGTGTTAAGCCACATGGGGAACCGCATCAATTCTGTGTGGCTCCCCTGCCACAGGAGCCACACGTCATCGATGTAGCGGTACCATTGTTTTATATGTGCACCGTAGGGGTTGTTATGATCAATGTACTTCCTCTCATATTCTGCCATAAACAATACGGCCATTTCTGGCGTGTATGGACAGCCCATAGCAGTTCCCATGGTTTGCATAAAGAACAGCTCATTGAATCTAAAATAATTCTTTCTCAGGGCTACCTCGGCTAATTGCAGGATGAATGAAGTCGGTACCCAATGTGGTCTGGGCCGGGCTTCCAAGTATAATTCCATCACTTCCAGGGCCTCGTCCTGGGGGATCTGGGTATATAAGGACGTTACGTCCATTGTCACTAGTAGTTCTGAGGATGGGTCAAACTCTGTCCCCTCAACCTTAAGTAAAAAATCGGTGGTGTCTTTCAAATACGACTTCACTTGACAAATAAAGGGCAAATAAAGGGCTATTCTTACAGAGCACAATATGTAGGGGTCTGGAATGTGGGGGTACTATGTGCAAGAATGTTGGTGGGATTCAAGGGCGATATTTGTAACTCAGATCATCATCTAGTTGTGCCAGTGTAGGTTGTCGCTTCTGCACTTGTTTGTTTAAAGAAATACACATTTTTCCTTGAGAACCTGAATTGCATGCTTCCTACAATAATAATATTTCTGTTTTATAGAAATCACCCACAGCTGCTATAGAATACAACTTTTTCTCAGTGAAGAAAACCATATACATGTTATAAATAGAAAAAATATATACCATTGGTTAATCTCTTTAAAACCTAGTTTTTTTTGGGGTGAAATGTAACAAAAACAATTTATGGAAAATTAGAGTTGTTTTTCCTTTGCAAAAATGAACAATGTTTTCCAATAGAATGCAATGCCAATCCAAGAGGGAGAGCACCGAAAATAAATACACCACATTATAACAACATTTTGTAACATTTTATCCTCATTTCAGAATTTCAAAAAACAACTATCAACTACTACAAGAAGAAACAAACCCTCTCAAAATAAACAAACTCAAAAAACAAACACCAACCATTAACAATGGTAAAACACAATTTCAATGAAATAACTATAAATGTTCTTGATTAAAAATCACACTAAATAATATTTCAAGAGGGCTCAAGGTGAGTTTCATTGATGCAGACGGGAAAGGGAAAACATGGCGGCTGGCTACTGGCAGGTCGCGGGTGAACTGAGAGGTGTGCTGCAGGTGTTTAGAGAGGAGAGCAGCTTAGAGCAGAGTGAGGATTGTGGTTCGTGAACATGAAGGGAGTCTAATTGAAAGCCGTGAGTAACCCAGTTTGGGGCCGCGTTTAAAATTCTACTGTGTCCGGAGAGGAGAGCGGGAGCGGGGAACTGAAACTGCACTGCGGTCAGAATGAGGATGCTACTGATGCCGATGCGTTGTAAAGTAGAGAGTCAAGATGTCTGAGACCGGTAGATTTTTTAATTTTACCGCTCGAGAGGAGAGCGGGAGTTGGAATTTATGGTGGCCGGGACGAGATTGATATTAATGCAGCAGTAATCTGAGAGTTCTTCTCTGGGTGAGCCTTAACCATGCTTAAGGCAACATAGAGTGAAAGCAGGAATTCAGCAGTTACTTAAGGCAGCTAGAAGGGGGACTGTGGCAGAAGTGTGTTTTGGGTTTACAGGGCAGGAGCAGGAGCTGAAGCAATCACTGCAGAGCAGCCATGGCAGAGAGCGGCTCTGGAGCTCCGTAGATGGCTCTGGGCAGCAGCAAGGGTTTTCTTTCGGGTGAGTGGAGGGAGGGTCTATAAAAGTGCAGAGAGGCAAGAGGGAGTGGAGGACAGTGAGCCCCCTTAAACTGGCATAACGGAGGCGCAACCGCATGAACCTGCAGAGGCTCCAGTTGTGAAAATAAAGGTTAAGGAAAAACGTCACGCATCTAATAAAGTAAGCACAGAAAGTGGAGGAAGAGGCAATGCGACTGGTCTAAAACCTATTGCTATCTCTCGATATGTGCTTAGAAGTGTGGGTGGGGAAAACAGGAGTAGATTAGAAGTTCCCGAGCCACAGGAGAACTCTGTTAAATGTGCCAAAGAGTGGAGGGTGTACAAGAGAGAAGTAGAAGAACTGAAACCTAGGGAAGGACTATTGAGTATAGAGGTTAGAGGTCGGAATTGTTTCTAAAAAGAAGATAGTACGGAGTATAAGATCAAAGTGACCCCTTCTTTAAGGTCTTACTTTAAAACAATATCAAAACCTTAGGGTTAAGGGGCAACCCTAATATGGCAGAAATGGAATCCCACCCCACTCAACAACATCAACCAGCAGGAGATGGACTTACAGATGAAGGTCCAAATTCAATCGAATGGACCGAGCATTTGAGCCTGAATCATTTTCAGGTGCTGACCTCATAATCGGGGGGGTCGGGGGAATCCCCGGATGGGGAAGTTTCTGTAGACATTGACACATTTTTTTTGGTTCAGCCACCCCATGATTTGCGAGTGGTCTCGAAACAGTAAAGCGAACCAGCCCAAACAACTATCTGGTGACCAGTATAGGTTTGTGCAGAATGAGAAGGGCTTTGTTGCTGTCAATTCTGAGAATGGAGATCCCCCAATTAGTAGTTTAATTGCCTCTCTCCCGCTCGAGATTCGTAATAGAAATGAAGTCTCAGATCTGAACCAGAGAGAAATAAAGTCTGCTTCCAAAGATTTGGAGAATAAGATAGATGACCTAAGTGGAAGGGCTCTAGCTTTAGAAGCGGAAATGAGTGACCTTAAGGCAGCGGTGCAAGTAAACAGAAATGAGATAGAAAATCTAAAAGCAAGGGGGAGAGATCATGACAAAAGGGTGGAGAGATGGGAGAATTTTCAAAGGTGAAACAACTTAAAGACTTCCTGAGGGTAAGGAAGGCAGTGATATCAAGAGTTTTGTGTTACAATTGTTCATAAAGGAGCTTCAGCTGTAGGATTCGGAAGAGGAAATAGCTAGAGATATCCAGAGGATTCACAGATACCCATTTAGGTTAAATGCAAACAAGTCTGAACCAAGGAGAACTCTAGTTAATTTTCTTTTTATACTCCTTTAAATAAAAGATCCTGGCCAAGACCCTGAAGAATAAATTGCTTGATCTAGATGGGGTAAAAATTTAAATAAGATCAGACCTCTCAATATCAACATCTAACAGGCGAGTGAGTGGTTTGCACAAGTCCTGAGGCGGAAGCCGGGACTCTGGTCTATCCTCTTTTAATCTTTATTGTAGCGCTTTTTAAAAAACTGTGTGTGTGATTTTGTTGTTTTAAACTGCAAGTTGCACCTACCTGGGGCTCGAACATCAGGAAATCGTCCCACCGGTCCCGACATATTGAGTCAGGCAGACGAGCTGGGCGAGAAGTCTAGTGCTCCGCCCCGCCCACAACAGCCTGCATAAAAACACCACCTTTCTGACAACCCCGCTGATTGCGAATGAGTGGTTTGCACAAGTCCTGAGGCAGAAGCCGGGACTCTGGTCTATCCTCTTTTAATCTTTATGTAGCGCTTTTTAAAAAACTGTGTGTCTGATTTTGTTGTTTTAAACTGCAAGTTGCACCTACCTGGGGCTCGAACATCAGGAAATCGTCCCACCAGTCCTGACATATTGAGTCAGGCAGACGACCTGGGCGAGCAGTATAGTGCTCCGCCCCGCCCACCACAGCCTGCATAAAAACACTAGCTTTCTGACAACCCCGCTGATTGCGAGTGAGTGGTTTGCACAAGTCCTGAGGAGGAAGCCGGGACTCTGGTCTATCCTCTTTTAATCTTTATTGTAGCGCTTTTTAAAAAACTGTGTGTGTGATTTTGTTGTTTTAAACTGCAAGTTGCACCTACCTGGGGCTCGAATATCAGCAAATCGTCCCACCGGTCCCGACATATTGAGTCAGGCAGACGAGCTAGGCGAGCAGTCTAGTGCTCTGCCCCGCCCACCACAGCCTGCATAAAATGACACCATGGCCCAGGAAGCGCAGCGGACACGCCGCCGGTGTGCCGAAGGCGCGCCAAAGGCAAGCCCGTCTGTGCCAGCTCTGCGCCTAGCGCCAGAAATTATGGCCTCTTTCATAAAACTCATAATCTCCAATATTCAAGCACTCGGCTACTAGAGCTAAATCAACACCCCTGTAAACCGATGCATAAAGCAAATCCTGCAGATCTGTCTTCCTCATCTAGCTGCGCTTCCTGCGGCCGGCTGATGCTCAACAACCCCCCTCCTCAACTCCATAAACCATGCTTCTTACCTCCAGCTAGAAGCGAATGCCCCACTTCTAATACCCATCCACCTGCCAATAATAATATTCATAATTTTGAATTCGACCGCTCAACGAGTAGAAATAGATCCCTTCGGTGTGCTCTGCTAAACACTAGATCCATGGTCAAACACAAACATGAAATCTAAGCCCTCATGATAGACCATGCTGTTGATCTCAAGTTTTTAACAGAAACATGGGCATCTGAGACTTCAGGACCGGACTGGAATGACGCAGTTCCAGACGGATACCTTTTAGATTTTGTAAACCGATCAGGAGCAGTGGGGGGTGGTATTGGGATTATCTATAAATCCCATCTAAAAGTACTCTCACTGCCAGAGCAGGGTCTCCAGGCAGAAGCCATGAGCTTTAAAATTAAAAATAACAACTGCCTAATTTTCTCAGGCCTGCTTGTGTATCGCCCCCCAGGCTTAAGAGCCCCATTTATTAGAGCACTTCACACCTTTCTTGAATCCACATCTGACTCTACCTCCTACACTATCCTGGGTGACTTCAATTTCCACCTAGAAGCAAATAATGACCCTGACTCGGCCACTCTAACGGATAACTTTCTTAGTTTTGGTATGACTCAGCTTATTCAAGGCCCCACCCATATTGCGGGTCATACCCTTGATGGCATTTTTACCAGTAATAGCCATATTAATGCCACCTCGATCCAAGCAGTCCCATGGTCTGATCATAGTGCTATCTTTTTTAACCTGCCTCAGAATAGTCTACTAAATCACCGTAGAGGCCTCACGCTTCCTGAAAAGACACGCCCCTGGAACAAACTTGAATCCGTCCCTCTGGCTGACTTTCTAGCAAACAACCCTCCTGCTCTCGGCACTGGCAACACAAACATGGGAGCGATCAAATTTCAAAAGTGGATCAGTCAGGCAGTCGATCAATTGGCACCTGTTGAAATAAAAAAAGCTAGAAGGCGATCCGCAACTGCACTGTGGTATTCCGCTAGGGTGAAGCACATAAAATTGAAATGTCGACGACTTGAGCGGTCGTGGCGTTCAGATTATAGTGCTCAAAAGAAATCAGCATACACCGAAGCCCTAAAGGAATACAAGACAGCAATAGTTCAGGCCAAATCAGCATATTTCACAAATAAAATCCAGGCAGCCTTAAATAATACTAGAGAACTATTTAAAACTGTCACTCACCTAACTAAGAGCCCCCGCGACACTGTCTTCAGCCCTGACCAGAACCTCGTGACCAATATTGCAACTTTCTTCCAGCAAAAGGTTCAGACGGTGTACGATGATCTTAGCTCATCTGCACTAACCATGCTCAATGACAACAATGTCACTGCCCCCCTGGCAGGGTCCAGCTACCCCTGTTTTCCCCAATTAGAGGAGATACAGGTGATAGACTTAATTATGCAGATGAAGTCAGGATCCCCATTAGACCCTTGTCCGCCACGCATATTACACATGATCCCACAGACGGTGGCTGCCGTCCTGACCCCCCTGATAAACAATGTTATCACGTCTGGTGACTTCCCCAGGAGCTGGAAAAAAGCTTGCATTCGACCGATCCTCAAAAAGGACTCGTTAGATCCTACGGTACTCAAACACTACCGCCCAATATCCTGCCTACCTCTGCCAGCCAAGATTCTGGAAAAAGCCATAAATCAAGAAATAATGCGGTATGTTGACCATAACAAACTCCTACACCCCTCCCAGCATGGCTTTCGCCCCTTCCATTCTACAGAGTCTGCTCTAATTATGGCAACTGAAAACATCCGAAGGAAAATGGACGAGGGCGCTAGAACGGCCCTAATTTTACTCGATCTTACAGCGGCGTTCGATACCGTGAATCACTCGATCGTATTAAACTGACTAAAATCTCTAGGATTTACTGGCACTGCGCTAACCCTTCTAACATCCTTTCTGGACTCTCGAATCCAACAAGTACACTGGGAAGGCTTGCAATCTGATGAATTCTCCCTACCCGGCGGGGTCCCTCAGGGCTCGGCGTTATCGCCCACCCTGTTCAACCTATACGTTACCCCCTTAGCGGACTTAATTCAATCTCATGGCCTACAATTAGTGTCCTACGCCGATGACACTCAAATTATAGTGTCAGTATCCCAGTCCATCGAAGCTACGGCAGAGTGTTTTAAAAACTGCCTTCTCGATGTAAAAAACTGGATGAGCTGTAATTTTCTAAAATTAAATACAGACAAAACCGAGATAATCGAATTCGGTCAGAAACAATCCGTCTGGAACAACCTCTGGTGGCCCTCAGAGGCAGGCGCCTGTCCCAGCCCAGCAGACAAGGTGAGAAATCTTGGCTTCTTGATGGATAAGGATCTCTCCTGTAAAGCACAGTGAAACCAGGTTACCTCCACCTGCTTCTGCACCATAAAAGTTCTTAGGAAAGTTCTACCCTACATCCCTCCAACTTTAAAAAAAACTGTAATGGCTGCCCTGGTAATGTCCCGACAGGACTATTGCAACTCACTCTACTTGGGCACAGGAGAACAACAACTAAATAAACTTCAAGCAATCCAAAATGCCGCAGCTAGGGTTCTGTTAACCCCTTCACTGCGGCGGCTATTCCGCCGCAGTGCTAAGGGGGCGGGGCGGCCGCGCGGCGGCCGCATGCTGGTGACGGAACCGCTCCGTCACCAGTGTCGATGGCGCTGTGCTTATGACGGAGCGGTTCCGTCACGGCCCGCCCCGCTCAATAGAACGCTCAGCGCAGGCGCGGAATTCGCGCCGCGCATGAGCAGCGAGCGGGCCATGACGGAACCGCTCCGTCATCAGCACAGCGCCACCGCAGCTGATGACGGAGCGGTTCCGTCATCAGCAGACAAGGGGTTAAATCTACCCTACCACCATACCACGTCCAAAGCCATCTGGGAACTTCACTGGCTCCTAGTTAGAGCAAGAATACAGTTCAAGGCCCTCTGTCTGGCACACAAATCCCTGTACGGCACGGGACCAGACGACATATCCAAACTCCTCCCTCGATATGTACCATCACGCACGTTACGGTCAGCAAACCATGATCTGATATGTCAACCAAAAATAAAAAGAATGCGATGGGGCGGCAGGTCCTTTTCGTACCAAATCTCCAGTCTATGGAACTCTATGCCCTCAGATCTGCGCTCACAAAAATCAAAACAATGTTTTAGAAAGGCACTGAAAACCTGGCTTTTCTCCTCACATTAAGCTCTGCCTCACCTCTTTCCCTGTCACTATAGCGCCAAGACGCCTCGGCATTCGAGCGCTTTACAAGTACTTCAGTCAGTCAGTCAGTCAGTCAGTCAATGAGAGTTGGGTAAAAGAATGGAACCCTTGAGAAAGCTGGGGGTTTCGGTTCAACTGAAGTTTCCAGCTTTGCTTAAGTGGATAAAATACATTGTTTGCGATTTGTGGAGGAGGTTGACAAATTTATAGAGGAGCTCCAATCGGAGGTCTAGTAAGAAGATCCCACTTAAATTGCTCTACTTTGTATATATTTGCATGTACTAGATTAGAACATGTTTGCACACTTTGGGGTTCTCCCATATGGCTTTACTGGCCCTGGGAAGTTGGTTAGGGTTTTCCAAGGGTGGGGATGTTGTTTGGGGGAGCACAGGGTGGGGAGCATAAAGGGGAGAAGAATACCTCAAATGTCTTGCTTTACACCAAATCAGTCAGCAATGCAAGCCTTTTCTTTTCTTAATTGTTTTCTTTTTTTAAGGGATGTCTAGAAATAGGGCCAATGAGATAACATTTTTAGCATGGAATGTAAATGGGCTTTGGTAAAGAGTAGGAGAGATAGGATAATGTTGTACTTAAAAGAATGTCCAGTGCAACTTATTATCCTGCTAGAGACACACTTTGCAGAAGAAGAAAGCAGGGAGTTCTTTAAATCGTAGAGGTGGATTGCACATGCTGTCTACATGAAGCAGACATTGGTTACGAAGAGGGTAGATTTATTGGTTAGGCAAGGGACAAATATTTCAGTAGAAAGAAGTGTCTCTAATATTGCAGGAAAGTGGCTGGTTTCAAAGTTAAATATTTTTGGTCTAAAATTTACTTTGGTAGGGTATTACGATCCAAATCAGGACAAAATAGGTCCATTATATACGTTGGCAAATTAGATTTTAGGTGTCCCAGATCAGATTATAATGGCAGGATATTTTAATACTGTCTTAGACAATACAATAGACAGATCCCAGCATAGTAGAGTGGCCTGTAATCCTAAAATGCCATCTAGAGTTTGGATGTTGATGGCCCAGTGTGGTCTTTGTAAATTGATACTTGTATAGTGCACTACTCACCCGCAAGGGTCTCAAGGCGCTTGTACGATTACCGCTGTGGAACCCATCCTGGCTTTCCCTGTGAGGCGTCCACTCCTGGGCACCCCCAAGGTGGAGGCCAGGTATCCTTAGCGTTGTGGGGATTAAGCAAGCTATTGCCCAGAGTTGCAGAGTGGGACTACATGATTGGAATAGGCACCGGGACGAGAATTATCAGGTCCGTGGAATTTTGAGCCCAAGACCCGCCGAGGCAGGGAATTGAACCCTGGTCCCGGGCTAGACTTCTGCATCAGGGTCTGCCGCACTAATCATTGAGCCACACTTCTCCACTAAGTCTTTGTGATATATGGAGGTGCATGGCAGGGTCACAACTTGGTTTTAACCGCTAAGATAAAAAGTATAAACATAAATCTTGTATCGAAAACTTTTTGATTGACAGGGTACTTAAATATGTGGTAGTTGAAGTTAAACACATTGGTGTACACCTGTCGGATCATTCAGACATTCTCCTTCACTTGAGGTTAGGAGAGAGGAGTGTAAGTTCTAGGTGAATGCTTGATCGCACTATTTTTTTGAAAGAGGAGGTTATTGAGAGGTTAAGAGTCGAGACTGACGAATTTTTTTTAAGTAATCTAGGTTCAGCCAAGATTGGGACAGTCTGGGATGCTTATAAAGCTTATTTAATGGGAAGACTGGGCACTCTAGCGGCAAATAAAAGTCGAACTTACCTTAGAAAAATATCAGGACTAGAAGAACGGATCCAGAAGTTAGAGGGAGCTTTGAATAATCTAGGTGGACTGGAGGAAGATGAGAGGGTGCTGGCCGAAATCTCGAATCTAGAGGCAGAGCTGTCAGTAGTTGTAAGTGATTGTGTCCGAAAAAGAGGGGAGGCCAGCCCGTTGGCACATTTCGAATACGGTGAAGGTTGCAGTAAATTACTAGCATGGAAGGCCAAGAGTGATCGGGTTAGAAACCTTACAAAAGAGATCACTTGTGAAGATTCAGGGGCAGTGTTGAGTAATAGCCAAGGGATTAGTTCGGCTTTTTTTGTCGCTTTGGGAGAGAATATAAAGAACACCTGGTTATAAATGAGGATGTTGTGTCTCCTTGGCTAGAGTACTTAGAGTCTCTTCCTGATGAGACAATGGAAGCCCTAGATGATGAGATCACTTCGGAGGAACTTGAAAAGGTAGTAAGATAGGGGGGAGCGTGGGAAGGCTCCATGGCCAGATGGCCTCCCTCTTGAGGTTTACAAAGTTCTGGCTGGTACCATAATTCCTATTTTTAGACAACTTCTTAACACAATATTTCAGACAGACACTGCCTTTAGCTATTATAACCTTACCGCAAAAAGTGGACTCATATAGGCCCATTTCTCTGCTAAATGCAGATTATAATGTGTTTGCAAAGGTTATGGCAGGAAGGCTGAATAGTTATATGTTTCGTATGGTGAATGAAGATCAAAAAGGGTTTATAAGAGGAAGGGCGCTGAAAGAGTTGACATACTCATTGATTGGCTTTTTAGACATGGCAACTGCCTATGGCCTACCCCAGGCAGTGATAGTGGGAGACGCAGCTAAATCGTTCGACTGAGTCTACTGGGCCCATTTGGAGAAGGTGGTTAAACATTTTAATCTAGGTCCTAACTTCCCTAGAGCTTTAAATAGTATCTACGCCGCTCCGGAAGCCAGAGTGTTAGTTAATGGGATAATGACCTCTCCAGTAAAAATCATGAGAGGTACCAGGGAAGGGTGCCCCCTCTCACTGTTACTGTTCAATTTTTATATCGAGCCATTGGCTAGAAAAAGTGGGTGTTGTAACAATATTTTGCCTATTGAGTTTAAAGACTGGACAAAGAAGGTTGGGCTGTACGCTGATTACATTTGAATTTTTTACAACAGACCTTCCAAAAACCATGAAGGCTGTAAAGAAATTAACAACTAAGTTTGGCAAAGTGTCAGGTTTTGATATTAACAAACACAAGACAGAAGTGATGAGTTGGAACATGGGGGAGACAGGGATTGCTGTTAAAAGAGAAATTAGATATCTGGGGGTAAGGATTACCCAAAATATTGCAGACCTTACTGAAGTTAACTAGAAAAGAGATTTGTGCTAATATTCAGGGTTGGATGCATCTTCTGCTAACTCTGTTTGGCAGAGTGAATGCAGTAAAAATGATCTTCCTTCCGAAAGTAACCTTTTTCTTTGACTCTATCCCCTTATCATTTAGAAAAGAGTGGTTTGTTAAGTTGCAGAGTGATATAAGTTTGTTTATCTGGGCAACAAAAGGGCCGCAAATCTCCTCGCGCAAAACTAAGAAGGAGGATGCTGAAGGGTGATTTAGCTCTTTCAGATTTTAGACTTTACTCTTGGACCTTTTCTCTAAAAAACAGTAGAATGCTATTGGATATCCCCCTAGATTCAGAAATAGGTAGGATGTTTAGAGTGATGCTTATTGATGAGATGCGAGCAGGAGTTGGCTTTATGTTTAAATTTGCAGATCCGAAACACTTTAAGAAGATTAGGTTGAAGATTCTGAGGGAGATGGCAGAAGCATGGTTTAAAATCATTGGGCCCCAATGTGGAATGCCGCAGGTTCTCCAGAATGTACAAAAGACTCACTGTCTGTACCCTTGAAAGAAGCGGGCATTCTAAGATGGAAGCACTTGCTGTTAGATGGTCAGCTGGTGCCGTGGAATTGGTGTGAGCAGGTGGTGGGCCCACGGCTTTCAAGGTTTAAATAGCTTCAGGTTCAAGGTTGGTTTCAGGCTATGGGGGAAAAGTTAGGAAAACCAAATGAGCTAGAAGAAAAACTTCTCTCTACTACTGCCGTTAAAAAAGAAATAGCTCTATGGTATTGGATGATCCTGGAGATGGAGGATGGTGTAGTTACCTTGCCGGTGGATTTGTGGGGAAGATGCTTGCCAGAGACCGAGCTGGAAGAATAATGGCAAGTATCTAAGACTACACTTTATAAAACAGTTAAACCTGCATATCTCAGGTGGAATCATTTTTTTACTGTACATAGGGCATACTGGACTCCACGAAGGCTTTCTAAATTTGGGTCAGGAAGAACGGTGGTATGTCCAAAATGTAGCAGTCAGCGTGCTGATGACTTACATATGTTTTTCTACTGTCCGGAGTTACAGCTCTTCTGAGAGGCAGTAAGTTAATGTCTGGCTAGTGCCCTAAACCTGCAGATTAAGGTAAGCACTGTTTCGGTTATTTTTGGAGTATTGGAATGCCAAAGTTTTATTACTAAAGACAATGCAAAATTAGTTTTCTATGCTATGCTTTTATCGAATAAGGAGATATGTAAACTGTGGGTATCTCCAACTTTGGATGATTGGTTAAAATTTATGAGTCATAGTGCTAATTTGGACATTTTGGATCAGGGGAAAAGAAGATCTACATTTTGAACTTCCTTCATGTCTAGGGGAACTACATGTTTAGAGGAAATAGTCCAATGATTAAGCCTTTCTCTGCCTCTGCTGTGTATAGTCTTTTCTGTGCGAGCAGAAGGATATGGGGAAGCGTCTATGTGGAGTAGTGTGGCTCACTGGTTAGAGGCTGCAGACCCAGAAGCAGAGGTCGGCCCGGAACCAGGGTTCAATTCCCGACATGGCAGGGTGTTGGGCCAATGTCAGCGGGCTCGATAAATCTCGCTTTCGGTGCCACTCTAACCATGGGTTCCACTCAGCAACTCTGGGCAATAGCTTGCTTAATCTCCACAAATGGCCCCATCAACGCCGGGGATGCCTGGTTTCACCTTGGGGTGCCCAATAGGGACCATCTCACAGGGAAAGCCAGGACGGGTTCCCCAGCATTATACAGCGCCAGGAAACCTACGGGTAGCAGTGCGCTTTACAAGCTAAAAATTAATTAATTAATTAAATAATTTAATTAATTATGTTGGATAGAAAGAGGAGCTCTCGTTCAAAGGTAGCATTGTCTCTATCCTAGGAGCCTAGACCTTATTTTCCCTTGTCATAGCGAATGAGGTCAGATAACCCAAGGCTGGCATCAATAGAAAGACAAAGGGTGGAAGCAAAGCAAATGAGGACTAAATAAAAAAATTAAAAAAACATTATAATATTTCAAATTACTTTTAGCATTAACATTTAAATTTTCAAACTGGTGCAGAAGTGTCTGAAACAAAAACGATCTTTTCAGGAATATACCTCAAATCTGATTAACAAATTGTTTTAAACAATTTTATTTATTTTTCTCTTTTTTACTGCACTTCATCACATATAACATGGAGAACAAATCATTGATCAAATATGTCCAGTAAAAAACATGGGAACGTGTTGTTAAACTACCATGAGTACGTTTACTGTGAAGACAGAAATACTAAGCCAAGGACTCACTGGAGGTGTGTAAATTACTACTTAACCTCTTGCAGAGACAGAGTGAATACTTGCTACTCCTTACCTTATTCTGCCAATTTTCTTTCCTTGTAGGCATCGGGAGAGTCAGGGGCATATTATCAAGGACGGCGTTAACATTTTCGCCGGATTAGTAGCAGAAAACTGCCGCTAAAGCAGTGATAATGGGCTTGATAATGTGCCCTGGAGAATTCCAATAGAAGCCATGTTCACACCAGAACATGGACTTCTATTGGAATTCCCAAGGGCATATTATCAAGGCCATTATCGCCGATTTAGCAGCAGTTTTCTGCCACTAAAACGCCGTTCTGGATAATATCCCCCTTAGTCTCTCGGTGACGGTTTTCAGGAGTTGCCTGGCTCGACCTCTCCTTTGCCTGGCCCCACCTTGCCTCTTGGAGCGTCATTTTGGAAGGGCTCAGTGCCTGATTTTTAACATTTTTATGTGTTCTTCCTCACAGTTTATTTTCGTTTTACTTGTTTCCCAGTAACTTTCCCTCACAGGGAAGCCTGAGATGGGTTAGCAGGGTCACTGGGCCCTAGATTTGACCCCTGTTTCTTTGCCCACACTGTTTTTAGGAGAGTGCTTCGGCACCGGTGTGCAGACATGCCGCCTGATGTGCAAGGCTATTTTAGGTCATCAACAGCGCGTCTATTCAGCATCCAGGTAACAGCATCTAAGCCGCACCAAAGGCAAGTCTGTGTGCAACCTTCTGCACCCTGGTCACGCAGAGTGCCGGAACCCCTGCCGGTTTCGCCGCTGAATCTACTAACATACTTACCTTCTCAAGTAAGGAAATCTTAGCCTTTAAAAAATACAATAACATCTGAAATCATTTTAATATGCCCGCTCTTTGGCTCAGCAAGGGTGAAGGCTGCAAATCCTGTGGATTTCAGCTCACAGGCCCTTTCCCCCAACCTAGCCTTCAAGATCAAAGCCTAAGACCCCACGGTAAGGATAGTTCTAATGTGTTCACTTACGCTCTTGTGAGTGCCCGTTCCCTAGTAAAACAAGCAATAGAAATGGCTGAATTAATTGACCTTCACAAGCTTGATATTATGTTTTTCAAGGAAATTTGGGCTAATAGCTCATCTATGCCAGAACTCCTCACTGTGATTCCCACCAGATAAAGGCTGCACAGACCCTGAGAAGAGTAGGAGGATTAGATATTGTTTACTGGGACTATCTCAGGGTCATATTTGCGATTATCCAGTCTGATGACTGTGAAGCCCTATTGTTTATGTTTGAGCTAATTAAAACAAATCATTTAAAGGATCCCTTACACCCCCCTCCTCCCCCCCAGGTCCCAAAACTTGCTTCCTAAATTCCATTAGCTCTCTCCTCGAGGCTGACATCTGAAATTCGGATTTCACAGTACCTGGAGACCTTAATTTTCATTTGGAACTGCAAGATGACAAAGACACCACTGCACTCGTCGAAATTATAGATGCCTTTGATCTTTCCAAACTAATAACTGAACCCACTCATAGTGCAAGTCACACCATAGAAGCATTCGTTTCTAATAACAAATACATTTCTATCCTTAACCTATTTACCACAACTGTTATTTCGGCGCAGTGCGGGCATTCTAAGGAGTGGGCGGGCCGCGTCGGCCGTTGGCCGTTCGCAGCACCAGCCAGGTAGTGCTTGCGACGGCCAATGGCCGACGGGAGCACAGAAGGGGTTAAAGTGCTCACTTTGTCTTGGTCGGATCACTCAGCTATTTTCTTCGAGCTCAAGTGTACAAAAACTAATATACCTCTTAATAAGAGGCAGATCCCAGCACAGTATAAGGCCTAGGCCAACCTAGACAAAAATCAACTACAGCAAGCACTGGCTGACTCAGCTCAACCGCTAGTGTAAAATCAAGAGCTAGCTCCCCAGAACTACACAAATTAGCTAAACACAGCCTTCTCCTATACTGCCCCTACCAAGGAGGCTCACCAAGGCAGGAATCGTCCATCTAGCCCTTGGTTCACAGAAGCTCTCAGATTAGAAAAACAAATCTGCAGACGGCAAGAAAGAAAATGGAGGGCTCAATATGATTGTCATGAAAAAGGAATCTATAAACTTTTCCTATCCGAATAGAAGTCTCTCCTGGTAAAGTAAATGAAAGCATATTTCACTTTCCAAATTGAATCTTCAAAAAATTCAGTGAAGGAATTATACCAGGTGATGAACAAACTCATCAAACAGCCTGAGCGTAAAGGTGACTGGGTTAGTCATTCCGTTTGCCATACTATTGCCTTGCACAACAGGAATAAACTTGATCAAATCTTGAACCCCTTTGATCATTCCTGTAATCAAGTCTTGCCAGTTACTAACAATAAAAGGTCTGGCTATCAAGATATCAACACTCCATCAGCCGTTTTTGATCCCAGTCACAAGAGCGTAAATTGAAGACCTTGTACTAACTACCAAGTCAGGTTCACCGGATGATCCGTGTCCACTTTCAGTTCTCAAGCCCGTTCCTAATATCATGGCATCTAATCTTACCAACATCTTCAATATTCTATTCAGGTCAGGTATTTTCACAGCCACCTGGGAAAAGGTGTATATTCTGCCGCTTCTAAAGAAACCTAACCTAGACCCGGAAGACCTGGTCAATTAACGGCCCATTTCCTGACTCCATTTATCCTCCAAAATAATTGAAAAGGTTATGAACACCCAATGAAATCAGTTCATCAATAACAACAACTGCCTCGATTCCACTCAATTCATGTTCAGAACGGAACACAGCACAGAGACGGACCTGATAAAGGCCACTGAACTAAAGTTTATTTTGGATGTGGGTGGATCAGCTGCACTGATCCTGTCAGATCTATCGGCGGCCTTTGACACAGTGGATCGCTTTACTTTGATCCACCGCCTGGAAGCAATTGGTATAAACAACTTAACCTTAAACCTACTCTCATCCTTCCTTTTCGATAGGGAAAATGCTATCAAAATAGATTCATTCTCAATGAAACACTTTTCCTTCCCTTGAGGAGTCCCGCAGGGTTCTTCCCTCAGCCCCACTCCTTTTAACATTTATGTTGCAAAACTAGCCCCATTCATCCAATCTTTTAGTTTCTCACTCACCTCTTACATGGACGACATGTAAATTGTGCTCTCCACCTCAAACAGCTCCAAGGATACTAGTGATCGAATCCAGAGCTGCATGAGACACATCAACTCTTGGATGAGTAAGTACTGTCTCAAGCTCAATGCTGGGAAAACCAAGGTAATCCTGTTCAGAAACAATCCCAACCTCTGGTCAGCACCTTGCTGGCTTGCAGAAATGGGACCACTCCCTGCCCCTACCAACAAAGCCAAGAGTCTTTGGGTCATTATAGATGACAGTTTAAATCTAGGTAAGCAGATCAATGATGTGGTCTCTTCATCGCCTATTACACCTTAAGAATCCTCAGGAAAATACAAAACTTTCCACCAGTGCCAGGAAGACAGTCATCTCCACCTTAATACTCACCAAAATAGATTACTGCAATGACCTTTACAATTGTCTGCAAGCTCAATATGTTAATAAACTTCAAGTGCTTCAGAATTCGGCAGCTAGACTCACTCTGTCTCTATCGCTTTGAAAGATCTTCATTGGCTGAAGGTAAAGAGCAGAATTAATTTTAAATCTCTCTGTCTTACCCATAAGGCAAACACAAGGGGATGATGGACGGAGTGCTGAAACTTTTCAAACACTCACCCCCCTATAAGGCCCTTCATGACTCCGGACCACTCTTCCTGAAGAAAGCCTTCTCTTGGTACACTCCCACTAGAAACCTAAGATCATCATGTTCTTTCAAAGTAAATACCATTAGATATAAAAAATCAAAAGGGGAGGAAGCAGCTTCCTGACAGGAGCTTCTAAACAATGGAATCTCCTCCCTTTGTTTATCCGTTCAGCTCCAGCTCTTCTTCAATTAGGAAGCACCTGAAAACTTGGGTATTTAACCAGTAGGCTTTTTTCCTTCTTTCACTCACCTCTGCACGCTGAACAGTGCCTAGACACTTCTGGGTATATGATGCGCTTTACAAGTTTTGTTAACTTAACATAACCACTGCTGGTAATCAAACTGAAAAATACTGAACATAATCACACTACCTCAGCAACAGATTTAGTGGTAAGAGACACCATACAGCAACTTAAAAGCACCTTCAGTGAGCCTTCTGGTTCCCTACTAAGGGACTCATTATGATGATGTTGGGTGGAAAGCCATCCAACAGCTCTTCGGAGGCTTTCTGCCTGACATTGAGGTTTCCGTGTGACAGCCCTATTATGATACTGATGGTCGGAGGGGGAAACCCACTGGGGATTGGGGTCTGCTTCCGACAGTCTCACAGAGCCCGTTGGGCATCAGACAGACAAATAATCCCCAAATGGCGGCGGTGCCTGCTCAGGCACTGCCTTCGGGATTATGATGTACGCTTCTGACAGCCTTTCCATGTGGGCCTTTAGGACATGTGAAGGCTGTCAGAAAGTGTCTTTGGGGTCCCTAGTAGGGCCCCCGTACCCTGCAGCCTCCGCTATGAGGCCTGGGGAACATCTGTTGTGCCCCACAGACATCCATGCACCATGTCGCAGGCACTACATGGTGCCTGCCACACTGTGCATGGATGTTTTAAAAGTGCATTTTTTCTACTTTCTACTCCGCCTTGTGCGGCAGCTCGTAGCTCTAGCTGCAAGTAAAAAAATACACTTTCCAGCCGCCATGAAGATAGTTGCATCGTAATAATTGAATCTGGTTCGCCGACTCCTTATCGGGCGGTCCCATTCCACTACAATGCCAATTGGACACCTGTTGACCAACAACGGGCTCCGAGGAGAGGTTTCCACAAATATTCCCACACACGTCATTTAGTTATGTATATTTTAAGATGGGCCGTGACGGAACTGCTCCGTCATCAGCACAGTGCGACCGCGGCTGATGACGGAGTGGTTCCATCACCAGCAGGGGAGGGGTTAAAAACACGCACAACCCAAAATGTATTTCAAATAAAAACAATTTTAAACGGAGCTGCATCATAATCATGTAGATCAATGTCAATTTACAGCATCTAAAATTATTTTGTTTAAGGAGCAGCATTCTACGCCCAAAAACTTTTTTATAATTTTTTTATAATTTTTTTATGTAATATTTAAAATGTAATATATATTTATAAATATTTAATTCATTATAATATTGAATTTTGGTATTAAATTACCTCATTGTTTGATGCTTTTAAAGTAATAATATTCTAGTACAACAATTAAAATCTGAGTATTTATATACTCCTTTACTTAAACTTACTTTGTCATCATGATCAGACTCGTTAGCGCATTTGCAGAATCCATGCAACAACTTAGGGCTCCATTAGGATGACGGGCGGACTTTGTCCGCCCGCCACCCTATCGGTATTCTGGACCGCCCGCCATAGTGGGGGGGTCCCGTTGGGGGAATTAGGAATTGCCCGCCACAGTGGCGGGCACATCCTTCATTTTTAGCATTGTGGTGGGCGGTGCACTCTGCACCGCCCGCCACAATGCTAAAAATGCATTTTTGCATTTGCATCTACAAAGCGGCAGGCACCACGCGGTGCCTGCCGCTTTTTATATGCAAATGCCCTGTACACCCCCACCTCGACCTTCACCATGGGGAGCCGCAGGGGCCCCCAATAGCAACAACCGCCTGCCTTTCCGTGGCGGGATCGCCGCCGCGAGAAGGCACCTATACACACGCATGCAAATATGGCTGGCCGCCACCATATGAACCTTTTTGGTGGCGGGCGGTGTTTGCCTCCGCTGCGGTCCACCCCGCCATTGTAATGTGGAGGGGGGGAAAAGGGTGGCGGGCGGGCATTTCTGTCGGGCGGATCGCCACCTCCACCATGGCGGTGGCGATGCGCCCGACATCATAATGGAGCCCTTAGTGTGAAGGATCTCTTTTGGTCACCTCTCGACACATATTTAAACTGTGCATCTGCTCGGATATTGGACAGAATTACCATATTCCAGCCTTCATTAGTTCTTTTATCCAGTATTGAAATACAGTATATTTGCATTATTTATTTGACAACCATATTAATAACCATTTACAAGTAAGGTTGTAGGATTTTATAGCTCTTTCTCTTACCTTTCCTTCTTTATTCTTTTTTTTCTCTTTTTTTCATCTTTTCTTCTCTCCCCGTCCTACAACACATAAAATTATAAACCTCTAAATCATTTCAATCATTAAAGTACTACACTGTATATTTATATTATTCACCTATACCTGCATAATACATTTTTATTATAGTTCTTTATATTGCCTTGTTTCTGTTCGAACTACTGGCTCAATCTATGGCTATGTACATTATGTATTTCTTGAAGAAATTTTTTCTAATAAAGCTTTTTCAAACTTAAAAATAAATACATTCACTACCCAATTGCCCTAAAACCCTTACCTCCTGCACCTAAAAAAATTGAAAATCTATATTATTTAAATGCATGAGTTTAACTCCCTTTTGTTAACTTATGTCCATAACTTAAAATGTTGTATTCTCTTAATTTAAAATTTTTAATTAATATAATGCCATTTAATTGAAATATTTATTTTAATACTAACCCTCTGTAAAAACATAATACAACCTCATTAATAAAGATGCAGAGTAAAGTCATGCGGAGCAGACTTACTGTGGAGTAAAGGCTACAGAGTAAAGATGACGGAAAGTAGAATCTGTGGAATAATCATAACATACCGTTTGCAAGCAGTGGCTCATTGTTTCCACAGAAATTCAGTAGGGTGTCCTAATTATAAGTAGGGTGTTTGATTTTTTATAATCTTTGTTGGAACTAGAAGTGATGTTTAATGATGTTTAATGGGGTGCCAAATGCAGAAAGAAATGGGAAAG
Source organism: Lissotriton vulgaris (assembly GCF_964263255.1). Classification (NCBI taxonomy): domain Eukaryota; kingdom Metazoa; phylum Chordata; class Amphibia; order Caudata; family Salamandridae; genus Lissotriton; species Lissotriton vulgaris. The sequence goes on from NC_141685.1 coordinate 1,648,232,961, forward strand.
GAGGCCGACACAGCCACTTTTCTAAAAATCTAATACAGTTTTTCCTATGAACTTTAAAAAAATGTTTTGAGTGATAATAATCCTCATCGTTGAAGTTTTGGTTGAACTAAGTTGAAATGTTTTTCTTTCACAAACTGCATTTTTTTAAAAACCATATACACTTTCACCCTTTGCTAAGGTTGTGGAATACTAATAATAAACAAATGTAGGTTTTGGAGAAAAAAATTGCATCAAAACTCCGAGAATTTTCTCTCAAATAACATTTTTAGAAGACAAAACTTCTCTGAGTAATCTGTGGTAAAGTTTACAAAACCTTACAAGCCCTGTGAAGTCTTCTAAATGTCATAAGTAGAAAAATGAAAGTCTCTCCTATCACAGTGTTCTGCTCACCCTGCCCCATTATGCAAACTCTGGATTCTCCCTCTGTTTTCATCCCAGTGTCCTTAATTCCTCATGAGGGCTGGTGGGCTGGATTCACATTTCTAGATATTCTTCAAGAGAATCCCTAACTCTGTTGGATATGGCATATGACCAAAATGTAGTCTCACTCGCAGATGGGGACGGTGCCACTCTTCAGTGGTGAAATATTATGGGTGCAGGCTTCTTTATCAGTACTAGAGGGAGAGCAGTCCACCGGTCCTCATTGAAAATCAGATCTGTCTGTACACTGTAACATTTCGGTATACTACCCTCGATAGAGTACTGTATGCCTTCACGTGCTGTGTTTATGAACGACTTGGTGACTTCACTAAATGTTAGGTGCCTGTAGAATGACCTGCACCTAATAATGTGTCTTTTTTTCAGATGGAAGCCCCTGGTAGTTTCTTTTTTTATATCTTTGTGTTTCTTACAATTAACTGGGTTGAATGTCCGATACACACCCAAACAGCACTGCCTGCCCTTCACCATCTGCATACTTTAGTGTACCCTGCCCTGTATAATTGAAAGGCTAGCTGTTAACAAGGCAAGGCCCTTCATTGTAACCTGGTCTCCCTCCACCACCTTCAGCTTTGGATTAATGTCAGCCCTCAGGAGCAAGAAGCTTGTTTTTTGTTTTTTAAAGCTTTTGATTGAACACTTTTAAATGTTTACATTTACAGAGGAGAACGCAATCTGTATACATAACTGACAGTTGTCTACACCTTCGATGAATACATATTAAGTAAAATCATAGCAAGGATTGCAGAGGTGTGCAGGACAATGGTTAACAGAGATGTGCAGGCTACTACAACAGGTTAGCAGAGGCATAAGATTGCTACTGTAAGAAGAGAACAGAACATATTTCAACTTCAAATGGTAGAACTAGCCCACACCCACACAATGTATAAGGAGAATCAATAAAATAGTAGTGCATGGAAATGTATGTTACCTAAACTGGGTGGGGGACATCTACGCTCAGAGATCAAAGTATCTTTCTAGAAATACCAGAAACCACGTTTGGGCATAGGGCGTCAGGACATCAAGGTGGGATAGTTTCGTCATTCAAGGAAGATCGTAGCTCATTCAGCAGGGTGTCCCAGCTGGTAGAGATCATGGGCCTCATTTATGAAAAGTGACACATAGCTGCGTGAAAACAGCGATGCGTCACTTTTTACTGCGCACTCCTTACGACATTCCTGATGCGTCATATTTAATGTATGACGCATCATGTCGCAAGGAGTTACAGATACGTCAGTATTTCTGACGTATCTGTAAGCGCAAAAGTGACGCATTGCTGGAGTGTGTCACAAAAGTGATGCAACTCCAGCAATGCGTCCTTTCACATCGGGAAAGCCCCATGTGAAAGGGCTTGCGTCAGTCTTACGCCTGCTGTGAGGCAGGCGCAAGATTTTGACGCAACAGCGTCCTAAAAGTGACGCAATGAAATCTCATAGATTTCACTGCGTCACTATTACGAGGCTTTTTGCGGGGGAACGCCCCCTCTGCATACATTATACCTGACGCAGGTATAATGTGGCGCAGGGGATTAACAAGTGACGCATCTACCTAGATGCGTCACTTTTTAAATATGGCGCAACGAGGCGCATTTATTACACCGCTGGTGCGTCACAAAAAGTGACGCACCGGCGGCGCAAAACTGACGCAAGGCCTTCATAAATAAGGCCCAGGGTATTTACGCAGGCCCCTAATATCCTCCCGATGTAAGGCAGTGCTCTCAATCTGAGCCCACGCATCCATGGAGTGTGCCCAGGCAGAGTGTGTAGGGGGTTGTGATTGCTATCTGCAGTTGATCAATCGCTTAGTTTGCAAAAGAGCCTGGTCTAGGAACTGCACAATCACTATTCTTTGTGGTGCGTCTGCACATACACAGAAGACATAACTCCCAAGTGTGTAGCGAGGGGTTCCCTGCACAGGTGACTGAGAGGTATGTGATACCCAGCAAGTACTGGGATAGTGCAGTGCACCACCAGGTCATGTGCAGGAAATCAGTGTCTGTCCCGAAACAGTGGGGGCAAACTGTGTCGGAGCTTTGTAAATAATGGTTGATTTTGTTTGGAGTGAGGTAGGCCCTGTGTAATATGTGGTATTGTATTAACTTGAAATGGTTATAATGAATCACTATGTGCATTGCGAGTTCCTGATGAATTGCTCCCCAGTGCATCCCTTTCACCAGGATAAGGGAGTTGTACAGCAGACTCGGGTGAAGCCTGGTGTTGGAGGTAAGTACCTCCAGTGGGAAGAGACCAACCTCTTGTGAAGATCCCCTGAAGTATAAATTCCGGCTGCATGCCAAGGGCCCACCACCACTAGAGAAGTGATCAACCCACTTTGAGGTGTGCCCAGCAGAGGGAGCGACAGAGAATATGGCATTCCCGAGCGGTTAAGGAAGAGGCTTCCCCGGAAGCAATAATAGGCCACCAGTAAGAGACGGGAACGAGGCAGTACTGCTTTAGAAAAGGGGTGAAAAAGGTATGACAGGCACGTTATCTCCCATGGGGGGAGGCAATCACAATTTCATCTAGTTGTCTGCCTAATAACCATCTGGCCACCCATTGCAGCTGAGTAGTCAGATAGTAGTGTTCAAAGCTTGGGACTCCTAAACCTCCCCGATCCGGCACAAGGTAAAGCTTAGAGTAAGCAACCCTATGTTGTGTAACATTCTAGATAATACATCCTGTCAGTTGTTTGAGTGAGCGAAAGATGGGTTTAGTGATGTAAAGTGGGGGATTTACAAACAAATACAGTAGAAATGGCAACATCACCATTTTTGTGAGGGCTATGTGGCCTGCCACCAAAAGTGGTAGTTTCTGCCAGAACGCCATCTGCGCCCCAGGTGAAGTCACTGCACGCATACGATTGCCATCTAGGAGGTTCACAGGGATACAATATGTGTATTGGCATTTATATAGCGCACTACTTACCCATAGGGTCCCAAGGCGCTTCGACCGCTGCGAAACCCTTCCTGGCTTCCCTGAGAGATGGTCCTTTAATGGGTATCTCCAGGGTGAGACCAGGCATCCCCGGCGGTCTGGTGGGGCCGTTAGTGAAGATGAGGCAAGCTAATGCCCAGAGTTGCCGAGTGTGATCGCTGATCAGAGTGGGCACCGAGGCGAGAGAATTATCAAGTCCGCTGACCCTGGTCCAGAAACCTGCCGCGCCGGGAATCGAACCCTGGTCCCGGGCCATCCTCTGCTCTCGGGTCTGCCGCCTCTAACCAGTGAGCCACACTACTTCACTATATATATAAATATATTCTTATACCCAAAAAGACCAACGAGACAGGCTGCCCAGGCAGGAGGGCACCATTTATTTTAAGAGGAGGGTCTGTCACAGTGGCGGCTAATGGGAAGATGCAAGATTTAGCCCAGTTAATTTGAGGCCTGGTACACTTGCATATGTATTTATTTCAGTCAGCTCTGTCTGCCGGAACGCCATGGATGGCGCTAAGGTAGAGGAGGATATCGTCTGCATAGAGTGAGACAGAATGCATTCCATTACTTACCGGTATAACCCACATTTACCCCTTCATACAGAGGACATGAGCAAGGGACTACCAAACAAAAGAGTAGTCGGGACAGTGGACACCCATTTCAGGTGCCCCTGTGTATCGATATAGGGTCAGAAAGGAGTCAGACCATTTTGACCCTAGTGGAGTGTTGGGTACAGTAGTGAAAGAGTACTTGACCACTCCACTGATGTAGTGGATGCCGACATGTATAGTGAAGTATAATGGCGTGTTAATGCAGCATGTATATCCCTTTGCACATGCATGAGAGCCCCAGACTCTGCCCACTGATCCTGGCTGATCTTGTCAGACAAACCAGTCAAGAAGCGCTCCTGATTTATCCACCTCAAAGTGTGTCTTCGCTGAGAGTGCCACATAATTGAGGCAGCAAAGTCTCTTCAGTAATGCAGCATGTTTGAGGCATGCTTATATAGGCACTACTTCCCCTCTACCGAACATTGTACCTACTGCTAGTAGCTGAGCAGCGTCTTCCCCACTTGGGAGAGTTTACTATCGAGCTGGTGGTGTATATTTAGGGCACTGTCCAGGCAATGTCCTTTGATCACCACTTTGCAGGCAACCCACTCAACCAGTCAGGAGGAGGCAGTGTTCACAATAATGTTGGAGTATTCCAATTTGTTATTACTAAGAAAAGCATGAAAGGGAGGGTCCTCTGGTGCATCACTTGTAAGTGTTGTGTTGGAACAGGAGGAGGAGGACAGGAATCCCAGCACAGATGCAGATGTTGGGGGTTATGGTCGGAGAGGGTTCATCCGAGGTGGTCAATGAAAATGATGTGTGGGGTGCTAAGTACGGTGTGCTAACTAGGCACTCTATTTAAACATGAAGGTTATGAGGATGTGAATAGAATGAATAAACCCTTTTTGAGGCATTACACAAACACCAGATTTCCAGGAGGTAACAGTGGCTGAGCCAGCCAGATAACAAATGCATGTTTGACATGGCGACAGTGTGAGAGAAAGGGGGAAAGGAGCGGTCCAGTTCAACTTTCAGTACTATTGAAGTCCCTCCCAAATTAACCAGGGAAGTCAACTTGAGGGTGACAGAAACCCAGATAGTGTATCCAGGAAGGCAGCCTGCTCGGTGTTAGGAGAATATATTGCTCCAAGCAGCATATAATGGCCCTCCAACCTGCCCTCTACTAAAATGTAGCTCTCCTACATATCAGCCACTGTGGTATCAGCATCAAAGGGGACCCCACTTTTATCCACATTAAATCCCCCACAAGCATGTGTGGATGAGTGAGTAGAGAATACCTGGCCCCTCTAGCGCTTCTGCAACCACACAGCTAAGAGGAGGGACGGTGAATGTCACTACGCCGGTGGAGTTTGCAGAGTTTTGCCTATTCAGTGCTCCACATAGATCGTGGAGTTCCGAAAAACTCCACAAAGCAGAGCAAAGTTTTCCCTCTCACACAGCTCGCCAACGTTAAGTTGGCAAGCAAGGAAAATCATACACTATACCACCTCCTGGCAAGATTTCTCAACACAGGCGGTCACAACAGGTCGCTATCGCTATCCTGGAGAAACCTGCCACTCACATTGCAGAAGCTGTTGCTCATGTAGAACATCTACTTAAGCAGAAGAAAGAAGCAGACCCATCATGCGCTGTACGTGGTGCCATTCGTGATGACTTAGCAGCACGGGACAAACCACAGGTGCTAAAAATAAGCCTGAGCAGCCTAACTTACCACCGCTTGCAAAACTCCACAGAGCACGGCAGAGTATTTTCACCAATTCGCAAAGCTCTGCATAGCAGAACTGTGTACACTCTGCCCAGGCCTACACACAACCTCTGCCTGAATGATGTGGGATTCCTGCAGGACTGCTGCATGCGTCGCCAGAAGGCATAAGTAGGAGTCCACAGCATATATACAGGATGGAGTGTGCATGCCACAGATGTTCCAGGTAAGTATGTTAGTGTTAGCCATTATGATAGCTGTCTAAGAAAAGGTACATGGCACTGATTAGGGAAGTGTTGCAAGGCGCACCTAGGAGCCCATGGCTAGGGTGAGTGTGGACAAAAAGGGAAAACCAATGGAAATCAACAAAGGAAAAAAACATAAAACCTGTGAGAGTGGAGGTACACCAGGTTTCCGCCCAAACTTGTTAATAATTGTTGCCAATGATGGCAAGCTAATGAGGGGGCTGGTGCAAGCATATAGGGTATATTAGGGCGTAAAATCCCCATGTCATGTGGTGGAGGAGTGCCCAGTGCTTTCAGTGTGATCTGCAAGGGTGTGGAGCCTAACAATAACTGCAAGGGTATATGAAAAGAAAGGCTAAACCTAGAGATTACCCATCCCTTGCAGGAAATTAAGCAATATCATCAGCTGTGTTTACGGAGTTACGTTGAGTGGCATGGCAGAGCCCAGTGGGGAAAACAGGATGTCAAGGATCCCTCATTGCTAGAAGATTTAGAGCCATCTCTGTCAGAGTCCAAAGATTGTGCAGGGTCTTGGAATGCAGCGCCCATTGCCTATCCTGTATAACTTGCTTCAGATTGGATGAGTGTGTCAGCTGTGGAACCTGCTGTAGCCAGCAGCCCCGATGTTGCAGTCGGACCCCTTCGGAGGTCTACGACTCCTCTGCTGGTGGCAGCAATGAAGCAGCACCCACAGCCCAGCACCACTACGTTTAGTCCCAGGCATCCTTAGGATTAACCGTTGGCGGAGAACTGCGGAGTGTGCGGAGTTTTGCCTACTCGGCGTTCCGCAGAGAACACGGAGTAGGCAAAACTCCGCACACTCCGCAGTGGAGCTGAGTTTGCCAGCCACCGCCACCCACCCGCTCTATCTATACTACTATAATAAAGGAAGAACTTTCAGCCTTTGAGGCAGGTAAACTTGGGAACCACAGCGCCAATCCACACACCCGATACACCGTTGGAATCGTCAGGGTGTGTAGATGGTTATAGGCTATATACTTTTTAAAAAAAACGTTATTTAAAAAATTTACATTAAAAATAAAAGTAGTCTCTCCGAAGTAGCGCCGGCCGTGACGTGCGTGCTCACGCCAGGAGCGCGGGGAGGAGCGGCGTCCAGGAGCATGACGAGGAGCGGCGGACATGGCGCGGGGGAGGAGCGGTGACGTGAGGAGCAGCGGACAGGCCAGCGGTGGTGCGAGCAGCGGACAGGCGGGAGGAGTGGCGGCTGAGGTAAGGGGACCCATGTCGGGGCAGGCGGGGGACGTGCTGGGCGGGGGACGGGCTGGGCGGGGGCCCGGGCTGCAGGAGAAAAGAGAATGAACCCGTGTTTTTATGGTGAAACAGCAATCATTAACACACCTCTAGGCCAAAAAGATTAGCTATGATGTAAGCTTTCCCAGCCAATGTGCACTCTGTAGAACGGATTGGTCAGCTGTACACCTCTGCGAAGAAGAACAGACATATTTAAAGCATATTTAAAGCAGTATATCAGCAGCGGACAGGCGGGAGGAGTGGCGGCTGAGGTAAGGGGACCCATGTCGGGGAAGGCGGGGGTCGGGGCAGGCGGGGGACGGGCCGGGTGGGGGCCCGGGCTGCTGACAATGTCAGGGCGGGCGGAGGTAGGGGAAGCCTGTTGCACCCGGACAAGGTTGGGACAGGCTGCTAGTTAACAATAAGTAAAAACTTTAAAAAATGATTTAAGTAAAGAAAAATGCCTTACCTTAGCTGCGGCGTCCCCGGGCTTCCCTCTTCCTCTTCATCACGTTCTTGGTCAAAACTGCACATGCACGTCGCCCAAGGTGGAGGGGAGGAGCTGGGTTCAGCTTCACAGCACCGCTGCCATTAGGGGACACTAATTTCTCTGCAGGCTCCACTGTCACCAGGGGAGCAAGGTCTCCCATCTCGGATGCTCCTCCAAGAAGAAAGGCGGTCTCCCATGCAGGCAGGGGAACGGCTAATGGTGGCTCAAACAGGGGTAATTTGAGCAGATCGCTGGGTTGGGTACGGAGCTCCATTAGAGAGTGCCTGCCAGCTTGGTTCTGCAAGCCACCCCCCTAGGAGCAAGTATCCTATAACACTCTAGATTTCAAGAGAAACTCTGCACTATAGATGAAACTGAGTGTTTTCTTAGGTCGGGTTTCAGTCTCATTCTCTCCAAGGTCGGGAAGAAAACTCATCACCCTGCTGGATATATAAACTTAATGTGCATTGGTATGTTGTGAGTGGATATGCCCAGTTCTGAAGATCTAGCCTAGAAGTATCTCACTCTACTGAATGTCCAAGGATATTTAGGTGAGCTCAGCGGTAGGCACTCTACCTGTAAATGTAAATGTATTTGAGCTTATATAGCGCACAGCTACCCACAGTGGGTTTCCCAGCGCTTGCTTAGGGAACCCGTCCTGGTATTCCCCTGTGAGATATCCCGGCAGGGTATCCACAAGGTGAAAGCCAGGCATCCCGCCGCAAGGGGCCATTGTGGAGATTAAGCAAGCTATTACCCAGAGTCGCAGAGTGTGAACACATGAGTCGAGAAGGCACCGGAGCGAGAATTATCGAGTCCGTGGAATTTTTAGCCCAAGACCCGCCAAGACGGGGAATTGAACCCTGGTCCAGGGCCGATCTCAGCTTCCGGGTCTGCCGCCTCTAACCCCTGAGCCACACTTCTCCACTTCTCACCTGCTGAGCTTTTCCTTGGCAGCATTCCTTGGACAATCCTTTTGTACACGGTCCTACCTGAGGGTGGTGGTGTCTGCATGGCCCATGACAAAGGTGTATCAGGCATTTGACCTGAAGGGCACTTGACTGCTATCACCACTCCACCTTAACAATAGTCAGATGCTTCCCCTTATATCATTTTGCTATCAAAGTGTCGTATGCATCTGAGAGCTAAAATCTTTTGCCCTAGCAACAAACAAAAATCTGTTTGCTGGAGTTTCATGTTACAAATGTTATACAGAGCAACATAGCCAAGGCTAAGTTGAGATAGCACACTACGTCAGAATGTAGTACCCTGGCTCTGGAAGAAACAAGGGACTCTGGAGAATGATTTGTATTACTTTGTGAAAGAGATATTTTTGGGAGAATGTCGTAATTGACAGAGTTACAAGAAACCTGGGGGCAGATTTATGTTAACTGGCGCATCCCCAGGGATGCGCCAGTTAACATGCGCCACAGTGCGCCACAGCTCCGCCAGCCATGGTGCGCCGCATTTATAATGCGGCGCACCATGGTGCAAAAACGGCACAGATGCGTGACGCATCTGTGCCGGAAATGTGGCGCATTGCTGGAGTTGCGTCGCAAGCGCGACGCAGCTCCAGCATGGCTCGGGGGTGCCCCATTTTAACAATGCTGCATCAAGACCTACGCCTGCTTCAAGCAGGCGCAGGCTTTTGACGCAGCATTGGCTTAAAAGTGACTGAGTGAAATCTCATAGATTTCACTCAGCCACTTTTGTGAGGCGCACCTGCCCCGGAACGCCCACCCTGCGCCGGAACGCCCACAAGCGGCGCAGGGCTTTACAACGTGACGCGTCTGCCTAGATGCGTCACGTTGTAAATCGTTCGTAGGGATGCGCCACGTTTACGCCGCCTTGCGTGACGCAACAGCGGCGTAAACGTGGCGCAAGGGCCTCATAAATCTGCCCCCTAGATTCCAATTTTGCATTTTCGATAACTTCTATTTTTCTCTGCACATCTCATCTTAAGGGGAAACATGTTGTGTGCCTTTGATAACAGTTTATGTAACATAAATTTGCATAAAGTCGCAATTGTCATGCCAATATTCCAAAGCAAACATTTTGTAAACCTTCCCATGAACCTCCAGGAAAGTTGCTGTAAAAATGCACTTCACTTCATCATGACAGCTGGACTCCCAACCAAATTAAATTACTCATGCTTTTATCCTTTTTATGCATTTTTCCCTATTTTCTTCATTTAGAGTTTGCTGCTTGGCCATCATCCACCAGGGTAAAGAAGTGCACTACCTGACATATTTAGAGAGCTCCGCCCACGGACAGCTTAAGGATTTTGGGGACCCTGGGCCAAAGGTATTTTGGGGGCCCCTGCTAGGAATAGCCTTGAATTTAGGATCCAATTTGAGCTATTTCACATGCCCTCTTTGGCTGAGTTACTCACAGGGCACAGGCATGGTCGTCCAAACTCTAAATGTGTTTACATCTAATAATCAGGGATAGTGACTTGTGTTTTCAATATTGTAACACAGCAGCAGCTCACTAATATTACTGCAACTACTCTGTGACCCCCCTCCCATTTCTCATCTGTAAGGTCCAGTTTTGATCTAAAAGAAACCTTTTATTAATGGATGTTGCATGAAACACAAACATTTATTTGAAAAATGTCTGCAAAAAAACTCTAACACATCACCCACATTAAAACTAAATAAATTAACGAAAAAAGGAATTTATAACAATCTGTTTAAGAATTATTTAAGGTAATTAAGGCAAGACTATGCAGAACAGAGCTAGCTCTATCAGGGGGCCCCTGGAAAGGCTGGGGCCCTGGGCCAAAGCCCACATTGCTTATGCCTTAAAACATCTCTGGCTCTGCCTGCAAAGGGCGCTGTGTCCAAAGGAGTTGCAACTACGCTGACTCATTGGAAGGCAGAGAGGTTTTGCTGAACAGCCACCTCTGGTTCAGCAAACTTTTGTTTTACAAAAACAAACTCTCAAAGCTTGAGTTTTTGCAAATCAAAATACTAATGACTCTGACAACCTGAGAGTTTTCAATCTAGGGCTTGTGGGTCACTAACGCTTCACTCATTCAACTGGACAGCTATGTCCCCTAGATCTTAGGTAACAGATGTTCGGGTAGCTGCTCATATATTTATTAAACGAAAAAACAGAAATTGAGAGGCATTAAACACTCAGCCAGGCGAAAAAAGTTGAGAGTTCTGCTGTACCAAGCAGTGGTTGTAAGTTATTAACCTTTTTCTTGTAGTAGTTCATCAGATAGAAAGAATGTTCCATCTTTTTGCCCCAAGAAGAATAGGAACTATACTTGGGATTTATTATTTTGTTTACCACGGAAGATGCAAGGAGAGGAATCGGTTCGTTTTTATTATTATCTGCAATGTGCTGGCAACTAAAGGCCAGCGCCAGGCCTGAGCTAGGGAACAGAGCAGGAGAAGAAGAGGACGCGGTCACAAGCCTGGAGCAACGAGGACGACACATTACAGACAAGGGCAGCTTCACTACTCAAATTGCTTGTGTATGTTTGTATTACATTATGGTTCTGCGTTTCTGCTTTTTGGGCTTTCAGACCCTGTAAACAAGAAAAATGATGAAAGAAAGCCGCAGTCGCTGAAAGTAAACACATTGTGCCATTGTGCATAAAAGGCTAGGTGCTGGTAGGGAATCTTCTCTCAGTGGTGTCCACTGACGCCGCGCTGCTAGACCACAACCAGCCTTATTTCCCAGGTGGGGTATCACCAAGGACCCAGGGACACGCCCGGATGAGAGTTGCCCTTATCCAATGCGCCGTCTGAGTACAGAAACCAGGATTTAGGATTTCCAGAGCACATACACTGCAACCAGCCTTTGAGGGTGACTATGGAGACGGGGCTTCTCTTAGGCAAAGGTTAAACTCTTGTGGCAGTGTTTTGCATAAGCCAGTCGTGTTCCCCTCACTCCCCGTGCTGCAGTCGCCTCTTTCTGGTCAATGAAGGCATCAGTATGACCTCTAGGTAACATAAGTCTCTCTTTGGCTGATAGAATATGTGGCTGTTCAGGGTGACCTAATCAAGAGTGAGTGAGCGAGTCAGTGAGTGAGTTTCTCGTTTGTGCACTATCATTTACATACTGGGTGAGCGTTGTGTATGTATGTACCCACTAAGTTAAGCCACAATAAATTGATGCTATGTTTAGTTATAACAGTGGTGGCCACTACTTGCTGGGGTGGCATGGTGGGAGGGGGGTGTAAATTAAAATAATAAAAAATAAAACACTTATCTTCAGGCCGGCCAACCAGCCGGCCGCCGCTTCTAGGTTCGCTAGCCACCGCTGCCTTTTGCTCCTGGGAAGCAGGAACCAGGAAGCACCCAGGCTCCTGACTCCCCTAGCCAATCACAATGTGGCAAAGCAACGTTATGATTGGTCTGAGCACCGAGGTTTCGTGCTCAGGTGAGGAATGGGGGCCTGGGCATGTTCTGCACCCAGGCTGTAATGCAGCCTGGGTGCAGCACATGCAAAGTGCGCATGACTGCTATGGTTTGCCGGAGAGGGCCGACTAAACAGTTATGGTCAACCACTCCTCCTCCTGGACCCTTCTCTTGCATTCAAGCCCCACCAACCAGGAAATGGAATACTAAAATGATAATAACGCTGATTATTATCATTTTACTTTTCTTTTAACTACTGCTCACAGAGTAGTGGGGCAAAGCTCTTCAGCCTTAGCGGAAGAGCAGCCCCTGAGTTATAATGCACCCTTTGTAGGCCATAGTGAGGGACTGAAATGTATTTAAATAAGTGCAAGAAAATTGCATTCCCAGTAGAGATAGCTAATCGACTTAAAGCTCGAGCCAAGCTCGAGCCAGATTTATGGCTCTGGTTCAGCTCGACGTCCTCGTAGAACTTCGAACCCAAAACAAGCCAAGTGTTCACGTGAGAACACATGCCTGAGTCGTTATAAATACTGAACTTCTAACATGGGAAACCATGTTTGAATTCCAGACTCGGCTGCACATTCTGTAAATCTGGCAAATCTTCTCTGTGCAATTAAAAAAGTGTGGGGTCGTCTTTGGCTGTTGCAAAGCACTCGTATGCAGTGGCAGCTTGCACAGCTGAGAGCGGTGAGGCAGTGGGGTGGGGCAGGGTCGGTGTTGGGGAAGTTAACATGTGACGGATAAGTTAAATTAAATAAAAGAAATTGAAAATAACACTTACCTTGCGCCATCGCTGAGTCGGCAATGAGGCAAGCGCAAAGTAAGTGTTTTTTTATTTTTTATTTAATTTAACTTATTCCGATATGTCAACTTTCCCAACCCTTACCCCGCCCCTCCTGACCGCTCTTAGCTGTGCTGGCCGCGACTGCTCGTATATCCATGGGCATGATTTCCTGTAGGTGAAACTGACAAAAATAAAATGGAGAATCTGCTTGCCACCCATGTGCTAATCTCTTCTTCCAAGAATTAAGGGAAAGCATTTACCTTTAAAGTTAGAAAGAGATACCACCTCGTGGCTAAATTGCACAGCCTGAAACTGGAATTCTGGGATAAATCCCTGCTTGACCAAATTGTGTGATCATAGGCAAATACTTTGTCACCAAGGCTCCTTTACTTTCATCATTACCTAATAGAGCACTTTCAAATACCTGAGTTCAGGATAAGTGCTGTACAAAAATCTGTAGTATTTAATTTAATAAACTATAATGTTGCTCTGAGTGTAATAAATATCTAGACCACATGTAGGGTACACATGACAATGGACTTGCCTTTAGTTCACTAATGGTATTGCCATCATGGCGAGGCAGACATGTTTTTTATAAACACTTCTAAATGCAGAGCTACAATATGATGTAAAAAGGTGAAACGAGTATTCGTGTTAAACAAGTGTGTGTTTTTTATTTTTATGCCACCTTACTATTTTCTAACCTCGATGCTTGTTACACGAGTTACATGTGAAATATTTTCAGGGCTTGGCTCGTGTACGGGCTCTAAAGCCAGAGCTGACCCTTGGCTCAACTTTCTCAGGTAAGAAGTTGTTGGGTCGCTCAAATCTAATTTTCAGCTCACCTCCACCATCCAGGATGCCCCATTCACCAGCTTCTAACATGTGGTCATCTCTTGCTGAGTCAAGAAAGTTAGAGGGACCCATTGGTAAACACATCTTCCCCACTCGCTGCATGTATCATTCTCTCCCAGCCATTACCTGATTAAGTTCCATTCAGCTCAAGTTCTAAAAACAGTCTTTGGAAACACTGTAAGAGATCCCAATGTCCATCCTAATGTGAGGGCAGCTTCTGTAGTTTGCATATTTGCTCACTGTATCTTCAGTTAGGACGCATTGTTTGCTAAGGTGTTGTATATGCAGCTATCCTGCTACCCCTTTGGTCTCTTCAGGTGCTTGGAGACACTCTATGCATGAAGAAATGCTGCAGCAAAACTGGATTCATGCAGGCACAGTGAATAGAGTGAGCACTGTGCATTGAAGGTGATGATCTCTCCTCAGTGGCTGTGGAGCTCCCAAAGTCCTCTCTGAGTGTTCCCCAAAGCTAGCCAGCTCCTTGTGATGAAGGACACTCTCAAAATAAACTGACCTTTATTTCACTGCATAAAAAGCCCCTGAATCATGCACATTTTCCAAATAAAAAACTTTATGAACTGCAGACAAGTTGCCTAAAATATACACATTCCACCAGCATGACCTTTCTGCCCTGTGTTTTTTAATAACATAAATCTGGCCCAAGGACATTATGACACTTTACAACCAAATCAGATTGTATGATGTATGCCATTTCTATTCTTTTCTCTTTTTTTGCTCAGGATCTCATTTAGAGTTTGCTAGGTGGACCACTATCAGCCAGGGTGGTCGAGGGCACCACGCCCACTGCCTGTCATATTTGGAGATGTCCAACAGCAGAGATTTTTGGGCCCAATTACAACTTTGGCACAGTGATGCTGGCTCTCCGCCAGCACAGCCGTGCCAAAGCCATGCAAGGACCACCCGCCTTATTACGAGTTGAACTCTTGTAAGATGGATGGTCCTTTGCCTTTACCATACCAGTGCCTGGAAAACAGGCTCCGCAATGGGAATGGCAAAAGAAGGTCCAGCACGGCATGTACAGTGAAGTACATGCCGTACTGGAACTTTGGGGCAATATAGACAGAGGGGCACATGCTGTGCCCCCCTGAACGTAACCCTGTGGCAGGTGGGGGAATGGAGGCCCTGTGAAGCCCACTTTGTTCCTGCACCACCAGCCTTTTCATGGCAGGCCTCCCGCCATGAAATGGCAGGCGGTGCAGGAACTCATAATATGCTCAGTGGGACTGGTCCAGCTGAGCATTTTACAATGTGGTGCAGCTCCACCACCACCAGGAATGACTGTTCCCTGGGGCAGCCAGTGGTCCACCACTGGTACCACTCCGAAATTCGTAATCTGGCAGATGGTGGAGCGTCACTGCTGTGTCACTGTGAGTGCGGCGGTCAGAAGACCACGCTAAGTATCTTCAAAGGAGCTGCTGCCATAGTGGCTCCTCTGAAGGCACTGAAGGTTTGCTGAATGGCTGCTGTCTTTCATGTCATGTTTCCACTCAGCAAACTTATTTGTCTTACAAAATCAGACTCCGAAAGCTGGATTTTGCTTTTGTTAAACACACTACTAATGACCCTGACACCTTGGAATTTTACCCCCAGGGCTTTGAGATAATTTTTCTATTTTTCTATTTGGGACCTGAAGGACTGGGTTCTTTTGGACCCAGCGGTGCCAGGGCACAACACCTGAAACCTTCGTGGGTAACCTGCTCCGGCGTACAAGTCACAGAGACACGGGACACTTCCTTCGGCGTCAAAGAGTCAAGGTTTATTTACTGCAGGGAACACAGAAGTCACGACAAGTACACCACGTGCAACTTGGGGAGACTGCTTCAAATTGGTTCTGTGGATCGCTCCTTTTATACAGTTTTTACCCATAGGCTAACATTGAACACAAAGGTTTACAACTCAGTTCCCACATCTAGCTCCCAGAGGGGTCGCTTTGGTCGCTTTGAAACATACAAGATCCGGAACATAAGTGCGGAAACATTTGGCGGTTCCCAACTGTAAAAACCCATCTTCCCACCATTAGCAAATTCCAATCAGCAGTAAAGTGGATCGAAACAGGAACGAAGACAGGTGCAGAGGAAGACGGAGACAGTGGGGAGATCGGAAAGGGTGTAAAAGGGGAGGTGTCGGGAAGCACGAGATACAGGCATCAAAGGGACGTGCCTAATGAGATGCACGGCTGAGACAATAAGTCCGTGCGGCAAGATGAGCCTCGAGCGGCGCCACCTGCCTTACAGCAGCAACCCCCTCATCATAAAGACACTTTCAAAGGACATGTGTCTTCCGCAAATATCTTGGGAGTCCCAGGGTCGCGAAGCGGACAGCGTCCGTTCGCTGACTACTTGAGGGCAAGAGACAAAATGGATGCCGTATCTAAAATGGAACCCGTGGGTACAGATGAGAAGCCCACGTAACAAACGAACGGTTTAAGTTAGCACAGCGAAACTGCGCACACTTACTAAACTCGTCATTTGCGGTTCATAGATACTAGACTCGACCATATTCGTGCGAGTCGAAAACACCACTTACAATTGTCACGGAACCTCAGACGCTCCTTTTGCCCTCATGTAGGCAAGCACTAGTCGGAATCATATTCGATATTCATCAGACCATCAAGATGTCGTTGTAGCATAGCTCTGTCCAACCGAGTCCCCTTGGTAACAGGTGGTTGTCTCATACACGTTGTAGCACAGAGGCCACATAAGGCAGGACCACACTGCACACAAAGGCAACACGTGAACAGGAACACTACCACAACCCCGATGATCATCAGAATCTTCCAACCCCAAGTCGACATCAGGCCCCAAAACCAACCGAGTAGCGTCCAATCCCCTACATCCACGTGTATGGATTCGGAGATCTTATGCAACTTCGAGATGGCTTGATAGACAGTAGGAGCATTATCAGGTATGAAAATGCAACAGCTCGAATGGATCACTTTACATACCCCACCGCGATCTGCCAAGACGACATCTAAAACCATACGGTTTTGCAACGTCATAAGTCTCTCCGCCTGAAGTTCTGTGGTGATATTACCAAGGGCATTGGCAGTAACATTAGCTGTCGATTCTACCACTCGAGTCAAATGTCTCAGGTTCCTACTATTAACCATAGGTCCCCAAAACGGGAGGAAACCCTTGAAAAAGTCTCCTGCCTCTTGACCGGCAGTATCCTCTTCGCTAATTACGCCTCGTACAACTCTAGTCTTATGGTAATCGGCATCTACAGTGAACGTCGGAGGCAACAGATTTGCAACAAAACATGAGCCCATGAAGTCTGAGGGCAACCATGTATATGCACGATCATGACAGATGAAGTACGTACCCTTGGCAGCCAGAAACACAGGGGACGGGGACATTGGCAGAACGTAACTTTCAGTGCAAGCACTTACTCCAAGTGAGGCTTGCGAACCACGACCCACGAGACAAAGATTACCAGTGTGGGGTACGACCCATATTGGAGGCGAGCTTTGAAGCTGCTTTTCATTAGTGAACATACTATATTCCCCTCTACTCAGGACCCTATAGGCTTGTACCTCTTCCTTAGGGATGAGAAAAGCATCATGGATCTCATCTTCCAAATCCTGTATTGCCATCGATAACACCCACTGGTACGAGGTAGGACCAGGTTTGGGGGAACGTTGTTCTGGAGTGGGGTGGAAACCTAGTGCGCTTCGAAGCATTGTTTGGTATGCTCGAGCTGACCCTTGGGAACTATACGGTAACACCAGATATGGGATTCCCTTACCCGTAGTATGTGGCATCAACCCACACACCCAACAATTAGTAGTGTTAACCACTAACTGATGCTGATGGAGGAGCTGGATAAAGGAATTGTTGCGGAATTCTACACGTCTAGCCTGTTCGTGTTCCGGTAAAATATGAAAGGAATGGGGAGAAGCAGTAGAAGTAGTAGAAGTAAGGTTAGGGTAAGAAGTAGGGGTAGGGGTAGGAAGTAAAAAGTAAGACATAGCATAATACACCCCACCCGCCAAGAATGCAGAAGCAGTTAAAAACAATACAAACAATTGGAATACAAAACATTTAGTACGACTGAGTTTCTGCAGTTTGACTCTATACGCCTGAGCTCCTTCCAAATCGTCCAGCTTCGAAAATGCCATTTCCCTACGACCGTCCGCAACGTTTCTTGACGCACTTCGTTCTGTGCAGCAATAGTCAATCCCCAGGAGTTCCTAGGAACCGACGGCCTTTAACCTAGCGTCAAGACCTACTGTCCAGAAGGAAGTACGCGCGCGGCCCTACGGCCCTCAATACACAATATGTATTTATTTAGCACAATAATTCTCTGCTGTGGAAGGAAAAAGATACAAGGAAGAAGCTTGATATATGTACAAAACAAATTTCAGTGATACGAATGTTCAAAGTTGATCAGGGGAAACGAGGATATTGCAGTTATCAGTTTCAGCAAAGCAAGAAAACAATTTTATTTGTCCTTAGTATGAGAACGCAAAGAATATCGATGTTTCCCGGGACGTGTCTGCTCGTCAAACAAAGGATCCGTTGAAGAGACAGCGTCCTGCTGATCAGTTTGTTGATTTGGTCTTGAGTCTTTTGCTGACAATGTTCCAACAGTGGCTTTCTGCTGCGCTGAGTGTTCACCAACAAGCTGTGCGTCGCTAAAAGGTACAAACGCCGGCAATGTCTCTGCTTCTGTTGACGCAATGCCTTTCCTCACCCACGGGTCTGCCGGTAAAGGAATAGGGACTCGTTTACAATGGGTAGCGTGTACCCAATTCTTCCGTCCCTCAAGACGAACGGCAGTCCTCGTGGCCAGGAGCACCTGGTAAGGTCCAACAAAACGGGGGTCCAGATTCTTCTTGCGTGAAAAATTACGGGTGACAACCCAATCACCGGGCTGGAGCTGGTGGCCTGGACCCTCCGTCTGCGTCGGCAAGGCGTCGTAAACCTGTTGATGAATTAACCTCAGTTTAGCAGTCAAGTCATGTAAGTAGTCAATCAACATCGGATACTCAAGATCAACGAATATACCTGGCCTAGGAACCCCCCACACATTCGCAGGACGGCCGAACACTATTTCATAGGGACTAAGCCCTATTCGGGAGTGTACAGTCGCCCTAGTTGACAGTAGTGCTAGAGGCAAAGCGTCAGGCCACGAAAGTCCAGTCGTAGCCTGAATCTTCGCTAATTTTAATTTAAGGGTACCATTGTAACCTTCAACCAATCCAGCTGACTGGGGATGATTGGCGCTATGGAATTTTTGATTAATTCCAAGGCCCTTACACACACTCTTCATCACACTTCCAACAAACTCACTTCCGTTATCTGACCACACGACTCTAGGCATTCCATACCGAGGAAAGTATTCCTTCAGTAGGATTTTCGCAGTAGACAAAGCAGTATTATCTTTGAGGGGATAGGCCTCGATCCATCGGGAGAATGCGCAAACCACAACCAAAACGTATTTCAGGTTATTGCATCGCTCCATATGGATGAAGTCCAATTGGATCACCTCAAAGGGATACGAAGGAGGAGCAAAACTGCCAGGGGGAGTTGGGGTTCCTTTGCCAGGATTGTACATTATACACACCATACAATTCTTCACCAGACGTTCAGCACACTTCGTAATACCATCATTCTTCCACACATCAGCCAACAACTTGCAAATACCTTTCGCGCTAATATGTGCTAACCCATGTGCCATTGTCACAACGGCTAGTACATACGCATCCGGTAACATCCATCTTTTCTGATCCGACAAATCAATCCAGCAACCATTCGCATCCAACCTTCCCGTACTTTCTTTCCATTTCATCTTTTCAGTGTCGGTGGCCTCATTCTGAATTGCTTTCACGCTCTCTATAGTATTCTCACACATACTTGATTCTGTAGGCCACCTAACCGAACTCGTCACATACATTCGAGTGCTAAGGTTCCGGGCAGTCTCCTTAGCAATCTCATCTGCAAACGCGTTACCACGACCAACATCATCCGTCACCTTACGATGCGCACTACACTTAACAATTGCAACTTGAGCAGGCAAAGTCAATGCATCCAAAAGATCGTTCACGAGCTGGCCATGCTGTATTTTCGTGCCATGCGACGTGAAGAAACCACGCTCTCGCCACAACCGTCCAAAGCTATGCGCTACACCGAAAGCATACTGACTATCGGTGTACACATTCACACGTTTACCTTTCGCTAATACACATGCTCTAGTAAGAGCAATCAGCTCTGCAGCTTGGGCAGAATTCTGATTCAATCTCGCAGTCTCAACAACAGTATTCAACGTCACAACAGCATAAGCAGTAGCCACATCACCATTCGGCAATTTAAAACATGACCCATCCACATACAGGGTGCCGTCAGGGTCTTCCAATGGGGTGTTTTTAAGGTCCACTCGACCTTTTGTTTCCTCCTCTGTACGCAAGTAGCAGTCATGTTCTGTTACTTCATCTGACTCTGCACTAATTGGTAACAAAGTTGCCGGATTTAGGACATTACAACGTTTTATCTGAATATGGCTTGCCAAGAGCGTCAATTCGTACCCAGACAACCTTGCACTCGTCAAGTGCTGAGTTTTCGTTCGATTCAAAAGAGTGTCGACTGCATGCGGAACCATCACCGTAAGCATATTATCCATGACCAATCCTGCTGATTGTCGGATGGAGACCGCAGCTGCCGCAGTTGCTCTCAAACAACTCGGCAATGCTCTAGCTACTGGGTCTAAGGTCGAGGAAAAATATGCACATGGACGTTGCTTACCACCAAAAGGTTGCGTTAAGACACTCAACGCACAACCTTCCCTCTCGTGAACATATAACGTGAACGGCTTGCTGTAATCAGGGGTACCTAACACAGGAGCCGAACACAATGAATCACGTAATTCAGAAAAACTTTTCTGACATTCCTCCGTCCATGGTAAAGGAGTTGAAACATCCTTGCACGTAAGAGCCACCAATGGTTTCGCTAGCAATGAAAAATTTGGGATCCATTGCCTACAGTATGACGTGATACCTAGAAAGGCACGCACATCTCTCTGGGTTTGTGGCACAGCCATTCGCGCAATCGCTGCAATTCTCTCTGGGGTCAATCTCCTTCCCTCCTTTGACAATAAGTGACCTAGATAGGTTACTTCTTGACAACAATATTGGAGTTTAGAAGGTGACACCTTGTGATTTAACTCACAGAGATGCTGCAGCAACGATACCGTAGCAATTTTGCAAATGTCCTGAGTATCAGCAGCCACCAATAAGTCGTCGACGTATTGGATTAAAGCCACACCAACCGGCAACCTAAACGCATCCAGTTGACCCTTCAAAGCTTGACTGTAAATCGATGGACTTTCACAGTAGCCTTGAGGAGCGCGTTTGAACCGGAAGCTACGTCCACCAAGAGAGAAACCGAAAAGGTCCCTGCTCTCTTCGGCAATCGGGATGCTGAAAAACGCATTTTTCAAATCAATCACCGAAAACCATGAAGCAGTAGCTGGAATCAGAGTCAGTAGCGCCGTGATGTCAGGCACAACAGGGAATTGAGGAACCACAATTTTATTTACCTCCCGTAAATCGATAACAAAACGATAAACAGGCGGTTTGGTAGGATCAGTACGTTTAAGAATGGGCAGTACAGGGCTGTTGCACACGTTTCCCCGAGTCTCCTCAATAACATCTTTCTCGATCAAATCATAGATGATCGCTAACAAAGCTCGTTCACCATCCAGGGAGATACGATATTGGGGAATACGTGGCAATCGCACATTCGATTTCAACTGAACAACATAAGGGGAGATATCAAGTAGGCCCACATCGTTTGGACCCGTCGCCCACAAAGACGCAGGAAGAGAATCCAATTCCGGTGGAAGCTTATCGAGGGACAAATACATGGGAGAGACTACTTTCTCTCCGAACGTAAGCTTTACACCCGCAGGAGAACAATACAGAGTTGCATACAAACGTTTAAGCAAATCCAGACCCAAAAGATTTTCACCACAACCAGTGGTTAAAATCAACGGAGCTTCGAGCTCACGAGGCCCAATTTTAAGGGGCAAAGGGCGCGAAACTGGATTGCTAACGGGGGCGCCAGAGAATCCAACGGAAACATTTGTTAAGCCAGACAAAGGTGCGCCAGGGAGTTTCGAATGCATGATAGAACTTTTCGCTGCACCAGTGTCCAACAGAAAAGGCTCAACGACGCCCGATGTAGCAACTGCGACGTGAGGCCCTCTCTGATCAACCGGAACTGATACCACTCCCTCTCCTTGTCGTTGGCTGTCCTAGTAATTACTGTCGTCAGTTCCCTGATCGACGTAATAATCGTCTACATTGTACTGCGCAGATCGTCCTTGTGATGATCCACGTTGATCGAAACAATTATTAGAATTTGATGAGTTGTCAGAGCGGTCGTTCTGAGCACCACGACCTCTACCACGTGATGCATTCTGTGAACCACCACGGCCTCCTCTAGACGAATTACCACTATTACGATCATTTAAAGCAGGACAATCAAATTTAATGTGTCCCTCCTGTCTACAATAAGCACATTGATTGTACCCCAATGAAGATCTGTTGAAAGAGGAATCATTACGCGACTGCGATCGATTCGATTGCGACTGTGATCTATTCTGCTGAGACGCATTCTGATTAGAACGCGGCGGATATGCTTGTTGCAACAACACTTTAGTTTTCAGCTCTTTTGTCTTTTTATCAGCGCGGTCAGTTTCCTCTTTTTCTCTATTTTCGTAATATTGTGCCGTAGCCAGAATCTGAGCTGAAGTAGAAACGGCCCACGCACTTTCTGAATTCTTCAATTTATTGCACAAGTCGGGCAATAAGTTCGATACAAATTTATCCACAAACAGCCTTTGTCCACCCTCAGTACCCATATCCTGTCCACTATGATCAACGAATGTTTCCTCAAACCTCGTAAAGAAGTCTGAAACACTCTCATCTTTCTTTTGCTTACAGGCTGACAACTTATCCCAATTTACCCTCATAGCTGGCATAAGCGTTTTCATTAACGTAATGATTCGCTGGGGAAGAAGTTCAATCAACTGATCGGGTTTAGTAGCAGCCGCTTGTCCAGCGTCTGCCGCTGTAATTGCATTCCAATCACCACCTAATTCATTTGCGTGATCTTGGTGACGAATCTTGGCCCATACCGGTTGCGGTACGACGTTGCCGAACAACATGTCAATATCGGCAAGATTCATTACCGTAGCATCTACGAGCTGCGACAATTCCTTATAATACCCAGCAGGATTTTTGCGAGGATCGGGCAAAGTTTGTTTCACCTGAAGCACTTCCGATCGTTTCCATGGGAGATGTATCCACACTCTCTGGAAATGTGCCGCTACTGGGTTATTAACATCAGTATTATCAGCAGGTACCCAAACCGGCGGAACTTCACGCATAGGATATTGACCAGACTCAGCTTGTTGGCGTTCAAGATCCTCCACAAACAGTGCGTGAGGAATAGGAGCTAGACGGAAAGACAGCAACTGCTCGATAGCACGTCGGACATTAGTATCGACTATCAGTCCAGTTGCGAACTGAAGCCGAAGATTAGACAGGGCGGTCAGCACCTCGTCAGGCGCAACGGCCGCTATCTGATCATGTAAAAGTTTACACATTTCGTCAAACACATATCTCTGAGTCGGTATGTTGAATTGACTAAATGTTTCAAGAACAACACGGGGTGGATTTCTCTGCGGATTGTCCATCCAACTCATCGCCATATTGTATAGCGCAGCGCGTTCCCTATTACCAGGAAGCTGACTACGCCTCTGCGGTGGGCCATCAGAACCAGCGGACCCAAAAACAGGTCCAAGCGACTGAAAGAAGCTAGCCGCAATGGGAGAATTACGGTTACGAGTAGAGGGACAAGAATAAGACACAGGACTAACCAGAGAAGGAGTAGAGACATTAGCAACGACAGGGGTTAACAACACAGGAGCAGTAGTGTGAGCAGGAGTATGTGGAAGCGGAGGAGCAGTAGGAATAGAAACGGGCACAGGAGCAGGAACAGTCGGAAGAACGGGTGCAGGTTGAGGAACAGGTGGAGGAATAACAGGTGGGAGAACAGGTACGGCAGGGACCACAGGAGCTGCGGTACCCTGTACGTACGGAGGTGGCGATTTCATAAGATAGGACATTAAAGGATCCTCAACTGCCTCTTCCTTCTTATCCGACTCCGTAGGCAAAGCAGGATAGCATTTATCTATGGTCATACGCTGTAGCCTCTCAAACACTTCCTTATCCTTATCCTCCTTATCACGCTGAAACTGCTCAGCTTTCTTTACAATAGTAGCAACATTATCTCGCTCACTACGTTTATTCTGTCTGATCTCTTTCTGTCGGGCTTCTTTGCGCCACAACCGAAAGGCATCAAACATGGCCGGCCTAGATTTACGTTCGAACAACTTTAGTTCCAAATTATCTAAGATCGACGCTTCGAAGCTACCATGAGGTGGCCAACGAAGATCGCCGTCTTTCTTTGTATATTTTATCCAATAATCGTTAAAAGCAATCGGGCCTAGCCCATGTTTGCTATATAAGTCATAAGTAGGAGTTCCTACCGGAGGTATCGGACACGAGTCCTCCAGCAGGGAATCCGCACCACAAGGTCTAAAGCAACTGAACAAAGTACTGCGACCAGGCATCTTACACACTAGCCGAGTTTCACAAACTTCAAGGGTTACGGGATTTACCAAGTCCCAGCAAGAACAAAACCCTCGGTCTTTGGCGGCTGCAGTCGTCAAACAAATACAACAACAAAGTACGCTAGCAAAGTGTCACCGACAAAAACACTCACACAGCGTGTACAACAAAAACAAACACTAGTGTTTACAACAAAGACACTCGCTAAAGTGTCTACAACAAAAACACTCGCTAAAGTGTTTACAACCAAGGACTCTGGGAGCGACCCACAAATACTTAACTCAAAGATCAATGGCGTCCTCAGGAAGGCCCGTCTATCGTCTCGCTATACCAAGGTCTACGCCAGGCGCCAAAACAGGTCTACAGTCAGGGCAGCAGTCCGTCGCAGCCGTCAGGAGGCGGGAATCTTCGCGGGAAAAGTCTTCGGGCCACTTATTTCGACAACAGGATCGATGAAGCGGGGTGCACCTTCCCTCGGAGATTTCACACGAAGTTCCTCACGATCGTCGGGCTTGGACCGGTACCACTGATGCAGCCCCACGAGGGTGCCAACTGAAGGACTGGGTTCTTTTGGACCCAGCGGTGCCAGGGCACAACACCTGAAACCTTCGTGGGTAACCTGCTCCGGCGTACAAGTCACAGAGACACGGGACACTTCCTTCGGCGTCAAAGAGTCAAGGTTTATTTACTGCAGGGAACACAGAAGTCACGACAAGTACACCACGTGCAACTTGGGGAGACTGCTTCAAATTGGTTCTGTGGATCGCTCCTTTTATACAGTTTTTACCCATAGGCTAACATTGAACACAAAGGTTTACAACTCAGTTCCCACATCTAGCTCCCAGAGGGGTCGCTTTGGTCGCTTTGAAACATACAAGATCCGGAACATAAGTGCGGAAACATTTGGCGGTTCCCAACTGTAAAAACCCATCTTCCCACCATTAGCAAATTCCAATCAGCAGTAAAGTGGATCGAAACAGGAACGAAGACAGGTGCAGAGGAAGACGGAGACAGTGGGGAGATCGGAAAGGGTGTAAAAGGGGAGGTGTCGGGAAGCACAAGATACAGGCATCAAAGGGACGTGCCTAATGAGATGCACGGCTGAGACAATAAGTCCGTGCGGCAAGATGAGCCTCGAGCGGCGCCACCTGCCTTACAGCAGCAACCCCCTCATCATAAAGACACTTTCAAAGGACATGTGTCTTCCGCAAATATCTTGGGAGTCCCAGGGTCGCGAAGCGGACAGCGTCCGTTCGCTGACTACTTGAGGGCAAGAGACAAAATGGATGCCGTATCTAAAATGGAACCCGTGGGTACAGATGAGAAGCCCACGTAACAAACGAACGGTTTAAGTTAGCACAGCGAAACTGCGCACACTTACTAAACTCGTCATTTGCGGTTCATAGATACTAGACTCGACCATATTCGTGCGAGTCGAAAACACCACTTACAATTGTCACGGAACCTCAGACCCCGAAGATTTACCTTGTGGGGCGAAATAGAAACAAAATACATCCGACCGTCTGCTCTAAATATGGTGGACAGTCAGTTGGTTTTACACAGACCACCCGAGTCTATCAAGTACCTACAAAAGTACTGGAATAATGTAGCTTCAGGGCAGATGAATTATCTCCTATTAATGACATGCCCACCCCCACGAGTTCTTCAATCTAGAGAAACATGTCGGGGTGTCACATTTATAATTCATGTGTACACCTGTTAATCAGAGACAACTAGAGAATATGAAGGACAGTGCATGTGTTTTTATTCGGCCTGGGGACATTGTTGTAATCTTCTTGTAAGGTTTATCTCTTACACAGAGTGTGGAGCACTGTGCCCAGTGCGTTCCACATTCCACGTAGTAGTGCTTGGTTCCAGACTCTGGCAGTTGACAACTGACTGGCCAGGGAAGAGCCACGTATTTTCCACTCAGGATATTTGGAGTAATTAAACAAGCTTAAACTAACTACAAGCCTGTCTCCTGTCTTCAGACTCAACTTGTAACATTGGCGACGATTTGGCCAGCGTTCCTGCAGGGGAGGTGGCGGAATTCCTGTGTGTGCATGAAAAGAAAAGAAAAGAATTGCCGATTGCTGATTGGAAGCTGAAACCAGAACCTCGGTTCAACTTTGTGTAACTCTACACTTTCCATGAGTGAGACTCATCTTTATATGTTTTTTTACGATAGCACGTCTATGTAACAAGCTCTACTCCCTGTAGAAAGCACACATGTACGACCTCGGCGGCCATTTTATGTGCTCAGATTTCCTAGTGGAGCCTTCGGGGAGCTATTTTATCAGCATTCAATCGGATGATTTTTGCTTCAAAAGGTACCCAAAAAATGATTGATCTCATCTTTCTTACAACTTTCAGTATACACTTATTTGATTGTATTTGGTGTCCTTTTATTTTTTTTAAAAAAACGCATTCTGCACATTAGCATATCTACAAGCAGCAAAAGACTTATTCAAAAACTATGGCATTACGTGCAGCTTTAACTTAATTTCAACATTCATATTACAATATTGATTTTTATTGACATTTATTAAGAAATATCATAGCAAGATGAAATCTCAAAGTTCAATAATTACACCTCCCATTTTCTTTACTTCTCCTGGTTCACTCTTAATTGAATGTGAAGACTGGTTACCTATGTTTGAAAATTATATTGATGCCATGGATGGTTCGAAATTCAGTGCCGTTAGGAAAAAAGCACTACTGCTAAATAATCTTGGCAAAGAAGGACAACGTATTTTTAAATACTTACCAATAGCTACTTTACCTAATGGAAATGCCATTGAAGATGTGTATCTGGAAGCAAAAAAAGTCTGGAAATTAGATTTGCTAAAGAGATAAAAATTGTTATGAACCGTTATCAGTTCTATACGTATAGACAAGAAGAAAACCAATCCATTGACGATTTTGTATCAAAGCTTTGAGAATTATCCTTAAAATGCACATTTGGAGCAATGACGGATGAGTTCGAGCGAGATCAACTAATAGTGCAATGTAAATGCAAGAAAACACAAGAACGACGTTGGGCACCTAAAAATCCTTCACTAAATGATGCAATAGATATAGAAAAAGTTGTTGAGCAATCACAATATTGTATGCGTGAGTTGAGTAAAAAACAAGAAGGTAATCCCGAAAATATTTCAGTAGTCTCTAATGAAGATCCCAATGTAGCAGCCATAACCAAATCAAGAGAAATTCATTCAAAGAGTTAAACAATAATTCAGATCGTGCTTTAGATGTGGAAGTTCTTCTCATAATGCTGATTACTGTAAATGTGCTGGGATTGTTTAAAATTGTTTGAAATGTGGACGTAAAGGTCATTTCTCAAATATGTGTAGAAAATCGTTCAAACAAAGAGTAGCAATGATAGAGGATAATGCTGATACTATGTCTCAAAATGCATGTTCACCTTGCACCACTAATGATATTCCTTTACAGGCTGACAGGATTCTGAGTGTTGATGATCCTGATGACCACATAGGTAGAAGATTTAGACCTAAAGCTGAATTTCAAATAAATGGCTAACTAGTACAATTAATGGTTGACTGTGGGTCTATGTACACTATTATTCCAAAAGCTATTTACGACAAGTTGTGGTCCAATATTTCTCTATAACCTGAAGACATTAATCCAGGAGGGTATCAGGGTGAAACGATAAATCTTCTAGGTTATATGAAATCTACCATTGAATTTAGTGGAAGATCTATTGAGGGCAAATTATATATTGCCACAGATGGTCCACCTATCCTGGGATGGATGCATCAGTTTGATCTTTCTTTCCATCATAATTGATCCCAGAGCACCTACTGTAACACTGGTGGTTGATAATCCCTCATTAGAGAAGATTTTGGAGGAAGCAAAAGATGTTTTCAGAGATGAGTTAGGTTGTTTTGAAGGGTAAGTACATAAGATAATCTTGAAATCTAATGCTGTTCCCATCCAGCACAAAGTGCGTAGAACACCCTTAATAGCTAGAGAAACCATCAAGGAAATGTTACAATTAGGTATGGGCGGAAAATCCGTTTCGCTCGCGGATTTTGCGGATTTTCGGGAAATCCGCAATCCGCGAGATTCGCGAATCTCCCGCAAAATCCGCAAATCCGCGAGCAGCGGATTTTGCTCGCACTGCTCGCACTGTTCGCGTGAGTTCGCGGCTTCCCAGTACAACTTCGCGCCCCGCGAATAAGTGCTAAATTGCAGAAATACGATCTTAGCAAAACTGAAACTACTTGACAGGTTCAAAAGTTCAGGCTCATCATTAGTAGCCATTTCCTGTAGTGCTTCCTGAGGGGCCCCTCCAGAGTTCAGTTGCCAGTTGCAACTATTATGTGACCCTGCTCTGAACCTCAGAATAGTTACACATATGCCACAAAGGTCCTGAATTACAGCTAAGGGAGACAAGCAGGAGCCAGGCTGGAAGTTAAAATCCATTAATCAGCCCCTAATTCATTATTGTCAGTTGGGGCAGGGCAGGTGTTGTAACTAATTTTGCAACAATGAAAGCACTTAGCAAGTGCAAAAGATCACTAATCAGGGCGCACTAAGGAAGCAGGTGCCAGCTAAAAAAATATTCTGTGACACATTAATCAGCCCCAAATTAATTCAGGTCACTTGAGGCAGGGAAGGTGTGCTTTGCTTTGCCGAAAATAATGTACACTGGACAACCAGAGGGTGTGGTGATGAAACAGAGGGTGGCATGGGTGGGCCAGAGGGTGGCATGAGAAGTCAGAGAGTGGCAGTGGTGACAGAGAGTGGCAGTGATGAAGAAGAGTGTCCCAAACAGGCTGGACACGTAGAAACAACAAGTTCGCAAAACTTGCGACCCGACAGGTAAGTTCGCAAATTGCGAAATTGTAAAAACCCTCGCGAACTGGCAGAAACACGGGCGAACACAAAAAAAAAAAATCCGCAAATTCGCGGGAATTCGCGGATTTTGCGGATTGCGAGTTCGCAAATCCGCAAAATTCGCGAACGCGAGATCCGCAAAATTCGCCCATGCTTAGTTACAATAAATGCTTGCTTCTGGTGTAATCGAGCCAGTAGAGAGCTCAATGTGGGTTTCTCCAGTAGTTATTATTGAAAAATCGGATAGAAAATTTAGGTTCTGCATTGACCTTAGGTCACTCAATCAAAATGTGCTAGTTGATACCTTTCCCTTCCCAAACATTAATGAGTTGATATTGGCATTGAGTGGTGGTAAATTCTTTTCCAAAGTGGAGTAAAAAATACTTATTACCAGTTACATGCAGAATCCAAACCCCTTACGGCTTTCATCACCATGGATGGTATTTATCAATTTACCAGAATGCCCTTTGGTCTCTGTTCTGCGGCAAGCATATTTCAAAGAATGATGCATGTACTTTTTAAAGATATTAAAAATATTGTCTATTTCCAAGATGACATTTTAATCTTTGAAAACACTGTTGATCAACATAATCAAACGCTCCGGGAGGCCTTGTTCAAAATCAGAGAGTCAGGATTAAACCGTAGACGTGACAAATGCAAATTCTTAGTTGATAAAGTAGATTACCTGGGGTATGGGGTACAACCTAAACAGAACCATTTAGATGCCATTCGCTTAGCTCCCATTCCTTCTGATAAGGATAAACTGCGGTCCTTCTTAGGATTAATAGAATATTATTCTAAATTTGTCAAAGATTTCCCTACTGAGACTGCTGATTTAAGATCTCTCTTAAAGAAAGGTATTAACTTTTCGTGGAGCACTTCACAACAAACATGTTTTGAGAACATAAAGAATAGTATTTGTGATGCAGGACTTCTTACCCCATTTGACACTAAGCACCAATCAGTACTCACTGTAGATGCCAGCGCAACAGGCCTTGGTGCTGTCTTAGCTCAAACACATAATGGTCAAGAAAAGACTGTGGCGTTTGCATCTAGAACATTAACTACTTCAGAGAAAAATTATTATGTAATAGAATGTGAAACCTTAGCTGCTGCTTGGGCTTGTGAATATTTTAGGACTTACTTGTGGGGATCTAAGTTTACGCTAAAATCAGACCATAAACCTCTTATTAAAGTAATACTACCTGGAGGTACTACTAAATGTTCAGCAAGATTAGCTAGACTAGCTTCTCGGCTTCAAAAGTTTTGTTATAACATAGTCTACATACAGGGTTGGAAGAATATACAAGCTGACTGCTTGTCGAGGCTATCACTTGATTGGGAAACAATCAACAAAGCTGCTGTCCTAAAGAAACAAAATGAAGGGGCAGTTGCCTGTGTCCAAGATGTTTTAAGTTTGTTTGAGGCTCAAGCATTAACTAAGACTGAATGGATCAATGCAATGTCTACCGATAATTCCATGTTGGAACTTAAAAAATTAATTCAACTAGGTTGTAAAAGAGAATGTACTCTTTCTCTTACTATCAGACCTTATGTAAAGATCCTAGATGAATTATCAGTATATGAGGATGTTGTGATTATGAGAGGTGATTTATTCATTCCTCCTATTGTTTTAAGAAACAATTTGATCAGACTAGCTCATGAAGGAGATTTGGGCCAAATCAAAACAAAGCAAAGACTGAGATCAAATTGGTGGTGGCCAGGTATGGACTCTGATGTAGATTATTGGTTTACAAGGTGTAAAGTTTGTAAAGTGAGTGACAAACGTTTGAGGGTTGGAACTCAAGCTTCCTTAGGTCACATCACTGATCCAGGCCAACCTTGGCACACCATTTGTCTGGACTTCTTTGGGCCCATGAACGGTCTTAAAGAAAGTTTACGTTTTGGTTTAGTAATTGTTGAAATTCACACAAAGTGGTTAATATTCAAATTTCTTAGAGATATCACCACTTCAACCACAATTGACATCTTGAAGAACATTTGTGTAGAGGAAGGTGTACATTCAGTCTTACTAACAGATAATGGCACTCAACTGACGTCTGTTGAGATTAAGAATTTCTTGTCTACTTTTGGTATTAAACACACTCGCACATCTCTATATAACCCGCAAGGAAATGGTGTTGTCGAGAGAGCGAACCGTCTAGTCAAAGGTACTATTTAAATGGCTATGTCCAGTGGGAAGGATGTTGACTCAATGGTGTAAGAAATGCTTTGGGCATATCGCTCGAGTGTACATGGAGTTACGAGCAAAACACCGTTTGAAATGATGAGTGGAAGACTTCCCACTACAAAACTTGTTCCGACGTGGATTAAGAATATTGTTTCTAGGAATTCTACCTTCAGTGGTCCAGCTTCTTTTTCTGTTCAACAATGTGAGGGCAACAAGGGAAAAATGGAGAAAAAACCATGTTCTTGTGACTGGGTTAAAATACGTACAGGAAGACCTGGTATTCGCTTTTCAAAATTTCTGGGACCTTACAAGGTTAAGCCTGCTTTACCTTATTGTGTGGTCTTAGACAATGGTGGCAAATGAATTATAGGTGGGTAGCTCTGTATCAGAAAGGTAAAGCAAATGTTGATGTTGAAACAAATTGCCATATTGTTCCTTCTAGCAACATTTTTTGACCATGTATGATAATGACCTCACTTACATTCTCAGGGTAACAATACTTCTCATAGGGGGGTGCAACAGGGAGGTGATGCTCCTGCTTCTCCCGTTGAACGCCAAACAACGAGGGAGGTATGTCAATCATCAAGGGAGGTAAGACTTTATAGAGGTCATCATCCTCCAGGTTATTTGAGGGATTACATTTGAACTTGATGTATTTGCATTATTGCTTTAGTACATGTAGCTTTGAATTTACTTGTAGTGTGGTTGACAGTTATTTCCTCCTCTTCGCCCTCCCCCTCCCTTCTCTCCTCTCTCGTTTCGTTTTTTTTCTTCTTTTAGTTGTTATAAGAGAAGAGGATATGTTGTAATCTTGTAAGGTTTATATCTTACATAGAGTGTGGAGCATTGTGCCCAGTGCATTCCACATTCCACGTAATGGTGCTTGGTTCCAGACTCTGGCAGTTGAAGACTGACTGGCCAGGGAAGAGCCACGTATTTTCAACTCAGGATATCTGTACTAAATAAACAAGCTTAAACTAACTACAAGCCTGTCTCCTGTCTTCAGACCCAACTTGTAACAGAAATATTAATCATACCAGCAAAAACCGCAAAATTCCCAATTTTCATGTTCTGCATAAATTGTAAAATGTTGCATCACATGACATTTACTGAATGTTTTTAACCAAGTGAACACCTTGTGTAAAACACTTGTAAGATAACATCGACAGATGGGGATGAACCGAAATATCTTGCAGGCGAAAAGTTACTTTTGAAACAAATCTCTTGTCAGTATTTCACGTAATTGTTTACATAAGGGGCATGCGTGATTAAAAAACATAATCATGCAAGTTAGTGGTAAGTCCCATTTTGCTATGAAAGTGTCATCTAACGCCTTGAAAAGAACAGTGCCACTCAGAAAATCCTCACATTTAAGAGTCTACTAATAACCTCTAAAATGAATTGTAAGAAATATTGTCTCACAAAAGTCCTTCTTCGCAGATTAGTGAAACGGAAGTTTTGGGATACCTATTTGTGGCTTTGTTATTGTTGTGTGGAGCCAATTTTTGCTTTCCAAGCTGCCACCCTTTCATTGCCTGATGATCCTTAGGATTTGAATAGCCAACAGGTATTTACTTGTAATGCCTTTTGGGAAAAAAATAAATGAGAAGTGAGTTGAGGGGGACTTGATAAAGATCCCTGCTGGTTTTAGGGTAAAAGAAGGTGTTTACAAGTATGCATAAAGCTTGTTTAAAAAGGATCTGGCATGATGGTTAAGTGGGCCAAAATGAGGTTCTCAATAAATGACGGTTATCAGTTAAACATATCAAGCAGTCATGCTATACTGACTGTACAAAAGCCAACCAGAGTCCCTATGCCCTCAAGTCACAGACAGGAGGAAGAGAAACTGCTCACACAGCTGGTTCCTTCCTATGCTCGATTAGGTGTAAGTCTTAGATCTGAAACCTTAAGGGCATATTCACAAGGAGCTATCGCTGAATTAACAGCACTTTATTGCAGCCAAAGTCGTGATAAATTTACCCCACCATTCACAAGCTGGTGCTAACAGCCCACAGCACCAGTTTACCCTTGATAGCAGCCGCAAAAAAGATTGCCACAGAGGACCACACAACTATCGCTAATGAGATGCAGAGTAGGCATTCCCGTGCCAAAACCCGCGACAACACCACACCTCAACATTCACAACGACCAGACAGATCGGCAATAAGAACACAAAAAAAGGCGATAAGGCGCACTAGCAGCAGGAATTTTACACCTGCTCTGACCTGGTGCAAAATCGAACCACAATATACACCACAAAAGGGAGCACAGCCCACAGCCACACCTGAAGACAAACAGATGCCATGGAGCAACTGAACATGCAGCACGGACACCCAAGAGGTCCACAACACCCACTGAAATCACAACCAGGCCTGCAAATGGGCCCACCCCCAACCGGGGACCAGGAAACTGCACACCAACACCACAAATCCCAAAACAAATACTCTGACTGATGTCGCACAAGCAGGAACATCAACATACATGCGTGGCCAGAAAACAGAGATTCAGTCACACAGCAATGCAATCACCAACACAAAACACCAGACAAACAAGTGCCAAAACAACCATTTGGATGAGACCTAGCGGGTCCTCACTGGACAATCTGTAGGACACAGCCTGGATCACTAAAGCCAAGAGAAGTAGGTGTGCCATGCACCCAACAAGATAAGAGAGGGAGAGAGCGAGGGAGAGAGACAGAGTGAAATTGCACAAGCAGTGCAAGGCCTTGCATGGCACCTTGCTCCTCTTGCCAACATGTGTGTGTGCATCCCTATCCATGCACCATGAGCCCAAGGCCCTGTCCCAATCCCAGTGCCAAAGCTATATCACATTCCAAAAATGCAAGTAGAAGACAGAAAACATCAGGGATAAAAGCTCTATTGTCCCAATGCAAAAGGCAGGAGTACACCTGCACCTCTGACCTTGGTCCAGAACGTGTCTGGAGCACCCTGAGAGAGATGCCAAGGCAGATGTGGACAACTCCCACACCAAACATAGGGCAAATAAACTATCCAACTCATCCACACCCCACACATAGAAGCCCCTGTCGGAGGTACCCCCGCATGGGATGCCCTTGATAATCATGGAAACAGCAACCCATTCAGCCCAAAGTTGCACACAAATTCGAATCATTGCACAGAGCTGTGGCATATCCTCCACACAACTGCTGCAGTTGAGAAGAGTGCCGGTTCCACGAGACGCACCAAGGCAATGACAGACCATACCGGGCCCATGCACAACCCCCGCCACGTGGAACACTACTGTGCACGTATGCTGCATTTACTGGTCGCAGTGCCACTGGCAGTGCTGCGGATCAGTTACCGGCTCAGCTTCTGCATTGCCTACGTCGCCATCGTTCCGCCTGGTTCCACTGCTGAACATGCTCATTTGAGTGTCCCATGGATGTCTCCCTATCCAACACGCCCATGAATTAATTGGACTTTGACTTGAGTGTGCACCCCCTGTTGGAACACGAACAGGAGCGTAACCGAGACAGCCATGCATGGGATGCCTTGACATACTGCGTATGTATTGGCAGTTGTGCATGGGAGATTGCACCATTCCCGGTGTGCAGTGACCACATAGAGGCGCTCTCCTATTGGGCTGTATTGTGGATTGGTGAAACGGCGTGGGTTTGGCACATCTGCTCGGACCAGTTAATGGATTGGCTCACCCTGGTGTTTCTTGAATAGGAAAACAACGTGCTATTGGAACACATTGCACATGAAGCAGTGCGGACATTTATGGACGAGTAACTGGGTCCCTGCAGCCACATCCGATTGTTACCCACAGCACATGTCCCAACAACTTGTTGCATTGTGGGGATGGCTCACATATCCCACCACAACAGAGGACACGTCTGCTATCGTCTGGACTCTGGATGCATGTGTGTGACACAATGCGTGTGTACACCCTGTGCAAGGTGATGCAGGTCCATAGTCGGAGCAACACAGCATCATTTGGCAATGTTCCCAATTCAGGCACACTGCTGGGAGAAAATACACACATGGAAATTTAGCACGCCATGTGAGCCTGTCGGACCCTTTCACTAAAACATTGTCAACAGAGCAGACAATTGGAGTCCTCCAGCGGCAGAGCATTATGCAGAGCCCATTGGCAGTGAGTCATGCCCCCTCACATGGGGCAATGGTTAGACGCCACACAACACATGACTCATCCAGCAAGGCAAGGTGGGCTGGGAGCGTTGCCATCCGCGATGATAGTTGTACATTTTGCACCACCATTTCCTGAACCTCGACATGTCCCCATGCTGTGTGTATGTGTCTTAAGCATGTCTTTGCTTGTTGTGGCCGTTGCTTCCTCCACTCTGACACGCACATACCAATAAAGTCTATGCCACACCACTGGTGTCTAACTGTAAGGTGTGTTGATTTGATTGTCCACTCGTGTGCCATAATGAGCATCTTCCCTACACACGGAGTAACTGACTGATGCATGTTAAATGGGGGTTGGTCCGTTTTGCAAGCTCAATCATCTCTGTGAGCCAGACATTGTTTTGGGGTAGGTGCTGGCAGACATGTGCACTGACGTGACTTCAGCAATGTGAGCATGGTGTCCAACCTCTGACCATGTGGAGCAATGTCATATATCATAACAGAATGTGTCCACACAGATGTGTGTAAGTTCTATTGTCACATGTGAAGTAGGACACCACTCCTGACCTGCTACCGATTTGGTCACTCCTACACATAGCCCTATGCGACACATGGATGTGTGCCTATGTTGGGGGTTTGTGAGATTGTTGTTGATGTGCAATGGGGCGATAGCTATTACTCACCTTCACGTTCATCCAATTTGCCATGTGTCACAGGGATACACATTCACATAGATGTCAGTTACCATGGTGTACCTTCATGTGCAATAATTCATCCATACATTAGTGAACATAGTAATGACACATCTGTGTGATTCTAAACATTTTATTCACATACAGGTGATTGACTGAGGTGGCACTGTACAAGGCTATCCAAGCCCACATCACTTGGAAGCCCAGTGGTGGGCAAACAGCAGTCCTTTGGGGATTGAGAAGGGATTAGGAAGTGGGAGGGTATAGTCCGCAGCAGGATTGGTGTGTAATTGGCCAGCAGTGATAAAATTGGAGTCTGTGTGGGGGCCCAGGTGCATGTCGCTGAGTGTTTGGTGGGTCAGTAAGAGGTGTTTCCCAGGGCATGATGCATATGTCATCACCAGGCAGGGACAGGGCATATGGTGGTGAGGGATGGTACTGCCTCATTCCTCACACAGTATTTCCCATCCCCTTCTTACTCCCCTGATACAGGTTTTGTGTCTGGCGTGGCAGGTGTGTTTGGCGGGGTGATGGCTGCATCACTGTGTGCCACTGACACAACAGACTGCAAGGGTGATGGGGCAGCATCACTGTGTGACATGGACACATCAGGGATTGGAGCTGTGTGTGTCGATGTTTCCACTGCAGTAATCTCGGAGTCGCTCAGTGGCAGCAATGGCAAGATGAAGCACTGCAGGGCTTTGAAGTTTCCAGTTACTACTTGCTGGTTTCCAGCCGTGGCAGACATACTTCCAGCCTGCATCTGCTCTATTGTCCATTGTCCTCTGAATCTGTGCCAACTCTGTGCTGTGATCACTGGTGCCTGTCTGAGCAGACAGTTCTTGTAGTAGATTCATGGCCCTATTGAGGTCAGCCAAAGTCTGTTGCGGAGAATGGTGCGTGCAGGAGTTGTCCGATAGGGACTGTATGTGGTCCCTGATGGGAATCAGACACCCACATATGGCATAGAGTTTGGCTGCCACGAGTTCAAAACCCACCCGCAGCAGTTCAGCCAAATCCAGTTTGCAACTCAGGCACACATTTTTGGAACTCCATGTATTGGTCAAGGGGTGCTGGTGGACAGCTGTGGTGGTGTGTGTTTCCTGCTGTGCGGTCTGTGCAGGTGGTGGGCTCACCTTGGGGCAGCTAGCCTGCCCTGCTCCTGGGGATGGGGTGTGGAGGTTATCCATTATCTTTTGGAGGGTGTCTTGACATATGTGCAGGTTGTCCTCTTCGTCATCATTAAAGTGAAGTGTGGTGTGCCCTGCTTGAGGTGTTGTGTGTCCCTCTGCAATATGAAAGGTGAGATGCAGGTTAACAGAGTTACACATGTATTTTGGATTTTTGCAGATGTTTACATTCAGACTGCATGCCAATGTACGTTGTCACAGTTTTGGTGGAGCTGGCTATTTGATTGCAGTCAGTGTGTTTTTCCACTACATGACGGATGTGTGGTAGTACCCGTGCCTTTTCATCACACAGTGTCAGGCAATGCCAGATGTGACTGGACAGTTACTATGCACATGCCAGCCTGTTGTGAGCTGTGGCCTATGCTATTCGTGTTCCACTTTGTACCACATTGCCGTCTTTGCTGATGTCCAGTGATTGCTATGTGTGTGTGCTGCATTGTGGGGGGTTTGCCCCTTCAGCTCAGATTCCTTCTCCCTTTAAGGCGGTGTGGCATTGAATTGTGTGCTTTTCAGTACCTGATTTGTTTTTGACTTGGGTCATATGTGCTCTTGGACAGATTTTGTGGCCTGGTGCATTGATCGTCTGCTGCGTTTATTGTGCGGCATACGTTGTGTGTGCACATGGACATGTCAGAGTGTGACGTGCTCCTTTACAGATGTGATCCGCACTGGGCTACCTCCATGTCGATCTGAGGACCATCTCATGTTTTTGGGCTGCTGCCATGCTATCAGACATGCAGTGTTGCTTGCATAGTCAGTGTGGGTCACAGAGCCACTGCTTTGCTGGATTCAGCACATGTGCATGAGTCGGTTGTGGTATTGGTGATATGGAGGGGGCCCCTTTGTGCACATTGTGGACGGGGGCCGAATTGGAATTACTATGTGTGCTGCAGTGTGCCAAGGCTATCAGTGACATGTTCCACGATCATTGTGGGTGTGCAGTGTGCTACACATTCCAGTGCATGTGTGCCTATCTTCCCCCGTACCTCCCGTCCCTGGTCATTACTCACTCTGTTGCTGTTGGGTCAGGTCGTATCGTGCTGTGTCCAGGCCCCCAATTCCTTTCACCGTCTCCACACTGCTGATTGTGGCCATCATTTCCTCCAGGTCATCCAGCTACTCCTGTGTCGCAGGGCTCTCAGCTCCAGTCGCCCTTGCTGCCTTCCTGTTGGCGGAGAGCTTATCCTTGATTTGGCTGTGCACTTCATTCCAGCACCTCCTGACCTCCTCTAGTGACCTCATCAACACTCGGACTGCATTGACGTTTCATGTGGTGGTCTGCCATATTTTCGTTTGGGTTGCCAGTGCCACAGTGGAGGTGCCGAACAGTTGTTGAAGGTGTTCTATGACCTCCGTAACGATGATCCGGTCTTCCTGCGGACTGAACGCCATCTTCCTCTTCCTCTTCTCCTTGCCCTTCCCCGAACACATTGTGGACGGGGGCCGAATTGGAATTACTATGTGTGCTGCAGTGTGACAATGCTATCAGTGACATGTTCCACGATCATTGTGGGTGTGCAGTGTGCTACACATTCCAGTGCATGTGTGCCTATTGTGCCAATCTTCCCCCGTACCTCCCGTCCCTGGTCATTACTCACTCTGTTGCTGTTGGGTCAGGTCGTATCGTGCTGTGTCCAGGCCCCCAATTCCTTTCACCGTCACCACACTGCTGATTGTGGCCATCATTTCCTCCAGGTCATCCAGCTACTCCTGTGTCACAGGGCTCTCACCTCCAGTCGCCCTTGCTGCCTTCCTGTTGGCGGAGAGCTTATCCTTGATTTGGCTGTGCACTTCATTCCAGCACCTCTTGGCTTCCTCTAGTGACCTCCTCAACACTCCGACTGCATTGACGTTTCTAGTGGTGGTCTGCCATATTTTCGTTTGGGTTGCCAGTGCCACATTGGAGGTGCCGAACAGTTGTTGATGGTGTCCTATGACCTCCGTAACGATGATCCGGTCTTCCTGCGGACTGAACCCCATCTTCCTCTTCCTCTTCTCCTTGCCCTTCCCCGAACACGGGGTTCCATGCTGGTCCTCTATGGGGCTTGCGGGGTTCGGCTTGTTCTCTGAACTCAGTCCGGGTGCATCCCTGGTGCTACGCAGTTAGAATTGGTTCATATATATTTTTTTTCTTTCTTTTATAGTGCATTTCCCACATAATTTGCAGGGTTTTGGCTGGTTTTCTCAGATTTTTTTCTCGCAATTTGCCTCATTGCCTGTTTTTTAGCGTTTGCGTATCGCATGTTTGCGGAATGGCGTTGATTTTCAGTCGGACATTTGCCCCGTTATCTGGTGTCTGTTGCATGCTACCGCCTTGTTGTGAATTCCACATTGACACTGGGTTATTTCCCCGCAATAGGATGCGATGTTCAAAGTTGTGTTACGCTACTCTTCCGGTAGTTATCACACGTTTTTGTGAATATACCCCTTAGTGACTCTGGACTTTTGACTGCTTCGCCCGTCGGAGTGAATGTGGAGAGTCATTCTAGCTCTGGATTTTTAAGTCCCTTCCCTCTCTGGTCATCAACCTGCACTGTAGCCCGCATTTTCACATTAATTTAGGAAAATGGAATCAACTAACATGTATAGCGCACAAGTTCCACATTTCAAACTCATTTTAACCACCTGCCACCTATAGTTTTCCATGTAAACCACATTCCTTGCACTGGCAGAAAAACAGCATTAATTGACAGGTCCAAAGCATACCTGACTTTAAGAACCTTTCCAAGTGCTCACGAATAAAATCCCCCAGTACCTTAGATATAAGGATTCCCGATGCTACATTTTGTATTTTAATTTAATAACATGTAAACATATATTTACTTTTATATTATGCATAGTTCAGGAGATTTCTGTGTCTCAGCTTCTGGAAGCCAGAGTGGCAGCAGCACAATTAGGGTTATGCATAACAAAAAACGAATTAATGTAAATCATATGAATTAATTTAACATCTTTAAAACACACTTACAATCCACTATCTTTATTCTGGATTCTCATTATGCCTGTGTTTGCACTTCTGCATATTCCTCAAAAAGAGTTCTTGCCCCTCTACACAGTTAAATACTGTGCTAGGCATCGCCCAAGGTGCTTTGTTCCATTTTGCTCTACGTAAAGTGTTTGTCTCAACTGAATTGTAGTTATCCTTCTCAAAATAATAGAACCCACCTTTCA
This sequence comes from Lissotriton vulgaris, assembly GCF_964263255.1. Classification (NCBI taxonomy): domain Eukaryota; kingdom Metazoa; phylum Chordata; class Amphibia; order Caudata; family Salamandridae; genus Lissotriton; species Lissotriton vulgaris. The sequence continues at coordinate 1,648,273,483 of NC_141685.1, forward strand.
AAGAAAATAAATATCCGCGTTGCCCTCAGAGTATTCCGGGTGCACTGGCTGCAGTGTGTCAGGGAGCTCGGGTGTTCGGCAGTGCCGGACAGGGAACCACACCAACCCCTGGCAAAAAAGTTCAGAGCCAGCCCGGATCCCTTTCTCTTTTTCGTTCAATTTTCATTCTCGCTCTTGTGTTTTTTCACTGGTCCTTGGCAACAAACTGTACTAGCAGGTCATAGCTATATTATCTCACTGGCTGCTCCATATGTTTGTCGTGTGTGAGCATGGATGTGCATAGATTCATACATCTTAGAACAGATGGCAAATATAGGGCATTTTCAAGTTATATAATTTAAGATACGATGCTCCGCTCGAGACGCTTACATGAATTTAAATGTGCAAAACAATCTGCACACCAATATAAAGTTCCGAGTTTTTAGTCCGCGCAAACCCTAACATTTTATAAAAAGTGTGTCAGCTTCTGACAATGGCAAGTTTAAAAAATAAATTAGGGTTAAAAAAAGGGCCTACACAGGCCCCTGCTACCTAAGTGGGCTATGAGCTCAACTGCCACTTCCCATTTTGTCATCAATGTTGTCACATGAATCTCATGCCACACTACTGAAAGTCTAAGGCGGTACGGCCAGCAACAGGTAATGAGTGTTAGAGGCTGCTGAGTAGTGATTATTGCTCAGATTTCTTACCTGTAATCTTCTCATTACTCCAATTCATATTCTTCCTTGTCACACGCATTAAAGTGTGAGGCTTTGTCTTGTTGAATAGACATTGATTACTAGCCACTGAGGAGTTCCATTACTAAATGGAGGTATGAAGCCAAATGCTGAGTTCTGTATCATGGAACTCCGAGGTATCATGCAATATCCTTATAATGTACAACAGGGTTTACTTTATTTCTTATAATGCTTGATCATGCCATCACCTTTTACACAAACCGCTAAAATCTTTGGGGCCTCATTTATGAGAGCCTTGCGCCACGAATGCGTCATTTTTTCCCATGTTAAAAGTGACGCACCGGCGGCGCAAGGCCTTCATAAATAAGGCCCTTGGTGTCTTGTTCTTTCATGTTCATTGCAAATGACAAGAACAAAATTAAAATCTGGACACGAAAATAAACACATCAAAAAGCAGTCAAATATTTTTACAAAAAAAGATCAGTTTAATGCAATTGAAGTTAAAATGCTGTGACTCAGATGAAATTAAATAAACAGAGATTCCATCTTTCCTGAAATCACCAATAGTGTGGAAAAAGGAAACATGTTTCCATAAAGATCGCTTTCCTGCTGATCACGTTTTCTTTTTAGTAAACAATATCAGAAGCATTAAGAGCCAGGTCTCAATTTCCTTGTTAAGCAGTGTCTGTAATTATGCCTGCTGTTCTGCCTTTCACCTTGGGGCTGGCTCTAGATGTAGGCATTGTGATACCAGAACTCAGCGGCAATAACATTATTATTTTTAACATTTGTTTATTGCCAGTGACTAGTTATGTCAGACGTTGTCTGTAATAAGGAAATAAGAGATAGGCTTTTATAAAGAGATTACAGGCTCTCTTGTATTACATACTTATAGTCATATATTAGCTCCTTATGGGAGGGTGGGCTCGCGGTAGGGACGTATGACTGTGATAAAAAAAATGGTGACTCAGAGTACCCTAACTTAACAGTAATTAATCAAAGCATTACATCCTCTTCCATCTTCCTCCTTACAGTCTTAAAAAATACTGAGGATTTACCCAAGTTCCTCAACGTATATGTGGCTACAGTTTTGAAACTTCACAATATACAAATATTAGTATTATGCTATATAATGCACACTTTCTTTCTGATTATGAGTGGGTCGGGTATTTATCAGATAAGTTAAATACCTCAAGCGTAACTCCAACAAATGATGGATGGAATGCTAAATGATTCAAACATTCTCCCCCAATCAAGATATCTGGGTTAAATCCATCGTTCTTTTGCCCACTACACCACCCCAGTTTGGACCCAGCCATATGCAAATCAGTCTTGACCCTGTGCCTCCTGGGAACAGACCAGACCGAACTGCCAAGCCGGGTCCTCCCTGATCTGGAAACAAGCATCCTGGGACCGGTTTCGTGGTATGTCACCCTTCATCAGCCAGGCAAGCTTGAATCCAGTGGCACAGTGGGCAAGATACCCACATCAGGGCATACCTGTCCCAATTTGGGCGAAAAGTGTAACTGCAACAAATTATGGAAGGAATGCTGAATGATTCAAACACTCTCCCCCAGTCAAGAGGTTTGGGTTAAATCCATCGCTCTTTTGCCCACTATGCCACCCCTGTATTAACATTTGTTTATTGCCAGTGACTAGTTATGTCATACATCATCTGTAATAAGGAAAAAAGAGACAAGCTTTTATAAAGCGATTACAGGCTCCCTTGTATTACATACTTATAGTCATATATTAGCCCCTTGTGGGATGGTGGGCTGGTGGTAGGGGCATATGACTGGGACAAAAAAAACTGTGACTCAGAGTACCCTAACTTAACAGTAGTTAATCCAAGCATTACATCCTCTTCCATCTTCCTCATTACAGTCACAAAATACTGAGGATTTACCCAAGTTCCTCAACGTGTATGTGGCGACAATTTTTAAACTTCACAATATACACATATTAGCATTACGCTATATAATGCACACCTTCTGTCTGATTATGAGTTATGAGTGGGTCGGTTATTTATCAGATGAGTTAAATACCTCAAGCTTCATTAAATTTCAACATGTCTCACCAGCACAAATGTAAGAGGGGAAGTATGTATGTTATTTACCGTACCATGTGATTTTTGGTGCATTAAACAACAAAAAATCATCAAATGTATGGCTTTACTGAAGATACATCTCATCTTCCCAAAGAAGAAGACAGACTAGCCCACAAAGTAGCATTGCATAGATCCTTCAGGGACACTCTCTTAAATGCTGTGAAGGTTGATGCTATTCCCCTTGTTAAGCTCGCCTGAAAGCAACTTGATAATTCAAATTACGCAGAACCGTTTGTGCCCATTAGTTAAAGTGCATGTAGATGGCAGCAATCCTTTTACAAAGGCTCCAAATGTTACCAAAATTGACAGGATTTTTTAAAAGAAGGCCATTCTATTTAACAATGCTATAGGAACATTGATGCACAGTATTTTTTCTACTGGGGAAGAGAATTTGGAATATAAATAGACCGAATCATTTCTTACGCTACATGAAAAGTGGTAGCTACTTTCACTAAGAACATTTTCAGGTAAAATCCTAACACATGATATTTTCCTCCAATGTCTCCTAGTCTATGCCCGGAAGTTATTGCTACCAAATTAAAAAACATTGAAAGTCAAGGCTATTAAGAATACCCTTCCTTACGGTTGAACCGGTGCCTCTTGTAAATATCTTAGGACCAGTTGAAGGAACGACTGGTTGCAATTATCAAAACTCTCTAAGCAGCATTGTTCTAACCTCTTATGTGTTTAAAAATCATCCACTTTCAATTCAGGGTGGTTGCAACTAGTTCAAAACCATTTCTTATAAAGTCCAACGTTTTAGCAAGTGCACAAGAATTAGCATCTTACTCTTACTCCTAAGCACAACACAATATTTGAAACATTTTCCAGTGCAAGGCATACATATTTAATGTAGCCAGCCATCTTGATTGCTGAAAGGCCTTTGGTAATGCAGCCTTCTTCCGTGGGTCTTGCCCTCGCAAGCTGCAGACCCACAGTAGATATCTCCTCAGAGTTCCTTCTGACAACGGAGGGTTCCTTGATCTTCTATAGAGCCCTGGAACTTAAGGTTCAATCAATAGGAACTGCATCCCCTTGTCCTTGATTTTCTGGAGAGCCCTGACAAGAAGAGGATTTGGAGGAAATGTGTACAAAATTGTCTAGGCCATTGAAAAGAAAGAGCATCCTCACCCCAGGGGAAGCAATGTTTTCTGCCACAAACAAATCCAACCAATGGTAACTGTGAGAGAATTCCTTTTTTGCATGCCCCTCCCCCCCCCTAAACCCCCCCCCTTTTTTGCTGATTTTTATTGTTGGCAGGGCTAGCTGTAATACTTGGAAGATCTGAGTCCAGATTAAAATGCTAATACTGTATTTGGCATTTCGACAACTCATTACTCCTAGATCCTGCTTTTATTTCCTTATTTGCCAGTTTTTTTTCATGACTATTTCAGTTATAATCAGACATCCAATATCCCCAAGGTGGGGATGCATTTAAAGCTGCCGCTCGGGGTTTCATCATCGGTTATACATCTACCAAAAAAAGAATTAAAAAAACCTCAATGCAGAACACCTTTCTAAAATTAAAAGATTAGAACATTCCACAGAAAATGTGTCTCAGGCAAAATGCTAGCTAATTATCTCAAACTTAAGCAGAACAAAGTCCATTTTGAATCCGTTATTGGTGATAATCATTTTTATTTATTTATTTATTTATTTATTTATGTAAACTTGTAGGGCGCACAGCTACCAGCAATGGGTTTCCCGGCGCCAAGGGAAAGATTGAAGAAGAAAAACTGCAAGGCTTAAAGGAGGGACAGCTGTTAAAGAAAAACAGTGCTTACTTGAAAAGAAAGACCTATTGCTGAAAAAGCCAAGTTTTTAGTCCCTTACGGAACTTAACAAAGTGGGTTTCCAACTTCAGGCTCACAGGCAGGGTGTTCCACGTTTTTGTGGCCAGATACGAAAAAGAGCGGCCACCCATCTTCACCAGCCTAAATCTAGGAACGACAAAATCTCCCTTACCTGCAGATCTAAGGGTGCGGCTAGGAGTATAGGCATGAATAAGATTTTGTAGGTATTTGGGGGCAGAGCCTTGTTTAATCTTGAAAATATAACACAAGGCCTTAAACTTAATTCTATTTTTAATTTCTAGCCAGTGCAAATCGCGAAGGGCGGGGAGTGCTGATACTCTCCTGGGAATATTACGTAGCAACCTTGTGGCCGCATTTTGAGCTACCTGAAGTTTTCTCAGCGTAGTCAGCGCCAGGGTACAGGACATTCCCGTAGTCCAGGCGGGATGTTATTAGGGCCTGGACCACTGTCCTTTGGGTGTTGGTCGGAAGCATCCACAGGATTATTTGGAGGCATTTGAGAGTGGCAAAACAGATGGCAGCCACCTTGACAGCCTGTTGGCGCATCGTAAGCTTGTCATCAATTAAGAAACCGAGGTTGCGCACCTGAGCCACAGGCTTGGGAGTAAGACCCATACTTTCGGGCTAATGTTGTGGGCCCCAGAGATCTTTGTCTTTGCCCAGGATTACAATCTCGGTCTTATCACCGTTCAGCCTCAAAAAGTTTGCCTTCATCCAATCAGCCACCCGAGACAGCCCCAGTTTAAGCGCTGAGGCATTACTGCCATCCCAACCAGATAGAGTGAAAATAATCTGTGTGTCATCGGCGTACGAGAAATAGACCAGCTCCTTCCACTATTGTGGAAGGAGCTGGCCTATAATCATATTTCAAAATACAAAGACTCTGAAATATTACATGAGTTTGAGCAGTTTTACAAATCACTTTATACTCCTGAGAACACATCTTTAGATTCGGACATTTCACACTATCTTTCTACTAATCAGAGAACTGTAGATCCACTATTAAATTTTGAACCATTGGAAACTGATATCACACAAATGGAGCTGCTTGATGCTTTGAAGATTCTTCAGAAGGACAAAGCTCCAGGACCAAATGGTTTCACCGTCAAATTTTATTTACATTTTTCCCAGCTTCTCCTCCCGAAGTTGATTATCCTCATTTCTTCTTTTGCTGAGTTACATAAATCTTCTGGTTCATTTTTAGAAGCCTTCATTTGTCTTAATCCAAAGGCAAGGATGCTCGTTATGGCCAAAATTATAGACCTATCTTTCTAGTCAATGTGGATTATAAAATATTTTCCAAAGCTCTTGCTTTTCACTTTGAATCATTTCTCCATCATCTACTCGGTAAGGAACAATCAGGTTTTGTCAAAGGATGTTATATCACTGAAAAAACTCAGTTGTTTTTTGATATTCTATTGAAGTCCTCACATCTCTCAGAACCACTTGCAGCGATTGCCTTAGACGCAGAGAAGGTGTTTGATAGAAAATACTGATCTTTTATCTTTCATACACTTAAATGGTTTGGATTTGATAAAAAAGAAAATCTTTAATTTCCTTACTGTACACAGATCCCAAAGCTGCTATCTTCACTAATGCCTCACCTCACCATACTTTACTTTACAGAGAGGGGTGTGTCATGGCTGACCACTACCTCCATTTCTCTTTAATTTAGCAAACAAATCATTTTTTAGCCAAAATTCGTCAAAATCAATCCATAACTGGTTTTATATCGGATACTCAGCACATTTATCTAGCATTCATCTAGCAGCCTATGGGGATAAAGTACCTTTATTTATTTCATGACCACATACTACACTTCCAGCATTTCTGTCAGAAGTTATATGTTATAACAAAGTATCCGGTTATAAATTAACCAGTTTACCGCAGCGAATATTTTGCCGCAGTGCAGGCGTTCCACGGAATGGGCGGGGCTGTGTCATCCGGAAGCCATTCGCAACCCCTAGGGAGGTAGTGCTCTGGAGCACGGAAGGGGTTAAACAACTTAAAATGTGATATTTTACCTTTGACCAAATACACCTTTAAAGAGGGTTTTTCAACTTCCAATTTTTCATGGAGTCAAACACCACACAAACTCTTTTCTTTGTTTATAATAGACTTTTGTTGACTGCTATGACTTTAGATAAAATGACAGAACCAGAAATACCGAAATTCTTGATACTCGTTTGTCATGCTCTCTTGAACACGCTGAGCTAAAACATTTATTATTTACATGTCCCTTTGAATTTACATTTTGGGAACAAGTGTGGTCTCAAATTAACGTTATTTTTCAGTGCCCAGTCCCTTTTTCATACACAAATATTTTCTTAGGTAGTTTGGCTGTTTATTGTCCTAAAAGCCATTTGAGATTACAGATTATAGACTTGTTGTTAGCGGTGGCTTTTCAACAGATATCAAAAAAATTGAAAAGTATGTTTACATTGTCTTATTTGGCATGGTGGAATGCTGTCTGCTTTAATTACAGACTGGACACATTTTTTGTATTCCCTATTTCTCTTGCTGAAAAACATTTAAAACTATGGTATCCTATTACACAGTTTTTTGACAATAGTGCAAAAAAGTATTGTGCTACTATTCCTCAGATACAAGAAGTTGTACAACCTCCTTGACTTCCTTATGACTGACATCATATTGTTATTATATTTTTGTTGTTGTTGTTTTATGCAATTGTTTATACAGAGTATTTTATGTCCTTTCTCTTTTCTTCTTGTTACCTATTTTTCTTGTTGACTATATGAACAATTTTTTATATTTACTGAACTGCTCTAATATTTTAAATGATTGTAAAAGCAATGTTTGATGACTTTTTGTCAATACATTTTTCTTGAACTTAAAAAAAGGGGTACAATTTACTATTTGCAATCCAGTCGATGCAACAGTATGGAAAGTGTTGGACTCAGTAGTGGTAAAATGTACTAATCCCACTCCAATATGTGCAAGATTTTATATATTAGCAATTAAACAATTACTAATGATTAACTGATAATTAAATAATTTCATTAACCTCCCACCCTTTACCCCTACAAACCCAACAACCCGTACCTGAAACATAACTTAAAAAAAATCCTAATGGCACACTTTATATCATTAATTATCAATGAAATAATTGTTAATAATTAGCAATAATTATTTATTAATTATAATCAATTAACTTTGCACCCTTTACCCCTACACACCCCACAACCTGCATCAAAATATAAATTGAAAATGTAATTAATTTCACAATTTGCATAAATAACTATCAACTAAATATTTTCAAATAATTAAATCATTTTAATTAATTGACTTCCACCCTGTACCCCTACAAACACCACAACCTGCAACTCAAATATAACTTTAAAATGACATTAATTACATAATTTACATAATGACTTATCAATTAAATAATCAGTATTCATTTAGAAGTATTAATTCTAATTAATTTACTTCCTAAACTTTACCCCTATAAACCCCACAACCTGCAATAACACAAAAAATTACAATTAACAATACAATTACATTAAAACACAAAAATGTACCAACCATAATAAAAAAACAAGAACAATACTTATACAAACAAGTTGTAACCTGCTCACCTTTATCTAGTAAAGACATTGTTTATTAAATCAGCACAGCATATTGAATCAGGTTGGCATGCATCATTAGAAATAGAGATAGCAGATTATTTTTATATTGAAGACGACCCATTATTTGAATTAAGTGCAGCGATGTAAACGCAATTTTGGCTTTATTGAAAAATGTGCTGCAGACTGGCGACTTTTAATAACATCTAACCAGTGCATTCTGGTACGAGTAGGACGTTTGAATCCTGACTCACGGGACAGCACTAGGTTGAAAAACGCGCAGTTATGCTATCTGCCAACCGATTTTCACCTGTGAACAGGGCTTATTAAGAAGCGGAAATGTGTGAGGACAACAAGATATATTGAGTGTGCTGCCAAGTTTATTGAGAAATAAACATTTTAAAACATTTTAAAACATATACAATTAAAACAAATACGAAAATACATAAAGACAATTAAAAAATGATATTCTGTACAACAGTATTTATGTAAATGAAATTACCAACATAGGGCCTGATTTCGATGTGAGGCAGAAGCCATCCGACAGACTGTCGGAGGCCTTCTGCCGACACTGAGTGTTTCCCCCCGACTGCATGCATTAGAATGTCGATTCAGAAAAGGGGGTGGTGATGGACAGAGTATCTGAATTAAACAGAACACTCGTACCCAGTCAACAGATCGGGGCTTGATCCATCACCGTTTTTCAGCTCACTGCACCATCCAAGCTCAGAACCTGGCTACATGCAAATTAGTCTGTCCCTGACCCAGTGCATCATGGGAACAGGGCAGACCAAACTACCAAGCCAATTCTTTTACTGGAAAGGAAACAAGCTTCCGGGGACCGTTTTCTGGCATTACAGACGTCTTCGACCCGGCTTGCTTGAATCCTGATGGTGCAGTGAGCAAGGGACTCATGTCTGAGCATACCCTTCCACGCTTATGGTGGACAAAACGATTCAGAAAAGGGGGTGGTGATGGACAGAGTATCTGAATTAAACAGAACACTTGTACCCAGTCAACAGATCAGGGCTTGATCCATCACCGTTTTTTAGCTCACTGCACCATCCCAGCTCAGAACCTGGCTACATGCAAATTAGTCTGTCCCCGGCCCAGTGCATCATGGGAACAGGGCAGACCAAACTACCAAGCCAATTCTTTTACTGGAAAGGAAACAAGCTTCGGGGGACCGGTTTCTGGCATTAAAGCCGTCTTCGGCCCGGCTTGCTTGAATCCTGATGGTACAACAGTATTTATGTAAATGAAATTACCAACATAGGGCCTGATTTCGATGTGAGGCAGAAGCCATCCGACAGACGGTCGGAGGCTTTCTGCCGACACTGAGTGTTTCCCCCCGACTGCATGCATTAGAATGTCAGCGGTCGGAGGGAAACCCGCCGGAGGATTTCACTCCTCTTCTGACAGGCTCACAGAGCCGTCGGAAGAGGGGTGGAATTGCTATCGCGTGAATGACGGCGGAGCCAGCCTCAGCTCCGTCGTCTGGATTACAATGTCACTTTTCCCCAGCCTTTCCATGTCGGCCTTTCCGACATGGAAAGGCTGTCAGAAAGTTACTATGGGGGGCCCTAGCAGAGCATCCTTCCCCCTGGCCTTCCGTTATGGGGCCTGGGGGCACCTCTGGACATTCCTGAACCATGTGGTGGGGTGTGGTGCCTGCCACATGGTGCAGGGATGTTTAAAAACATACATTTTACAATGGCAGCTTGTGCTGCGGGCCTTTTCCGCCCTCCGCAAAAGCTGCCATTGTAAAATGGATGTTTCCAATCACCCAATGGGCTGATCCATCCAAATTATGTGGGTGGAACTGCCAACCTTTGGTCTGGCGGTTCCAGTCTGCTACAGTGTTGAACATCCGCCCACCTTCATAATGAGGCCCATAGATATCTTTTGTAAACAATATAAACAACATAGATATTTTTGTAAATGATGTTTATAACATAGGTATTTTTAACATCGATATAACTTACCTTAGAAAATCATTACTCTTGTAAAAGATATTCCTGCATCACGATATTTGTGTATCACGATATTAAAAAATGTGTGTGCCTTGCTATTTTTTACTCAATATTTTTGTCCTAATAACGCTGTGCTGACAGGATATGTGTATGCACCCCAAGTTCAGAGTTTAAGAGGGGCCAAGGCTCGCCAAACCGCTGGGAGAGTAATGGATGGAGCTAGGTGGCTTAGGAACATCTTAAGGATTCTGGGGGCCTTGGACCAAATCTATTTTGGGGGCCCCTTTTCGGAACAATTTTAAATTTATGATCCCAGTTTCAGCTCTTTCAGGCCCTCTTTGGCCAGGCACACTTTTTCAAATTTAGAATGTGTTTACATCTAATATTCAGCGATAGTGATGTGTGATTTCAATATTGTAATACAGCAACAGCTCACTAATATTACTGCGAATAATCTCTATGACAACCCCCAATCCCCTTTTCTCATATGTACGGTCCTGTTTTGATGTAAAAAAAACATTTTGTATGTATGTTGCATGAAACACAAACACATTTTCTGCAAAATGTCTGTAATATATTCTCACACATCACCCACATTAATAATAAATAAAGGAAAACGGTCTGTTTAAGAATCATTGAAGGCCATAAGGGCAAGACTCTGCAGAACAGAGTTGGTCCTATTAGGGCACCCTCTGAAAGCCTGGGGCCCTGGGCCAGAGTCCACTTTGCCCATGCGTAAATCATCTCTGAGGTGGCTTCCTAGATGCCTTCAGGCCCTTACCAATCCCTCTCGCCATGGGAATGGGTGCTAAATGGCAAATATTCAGCAACGCGTTTGCAGTCTGTTTTCCCTTGATTTCTGAATTGGGGAATGCACTGGTAAATAGGGAGGTTGATTAGTCCCATGAAAAATGGCTGCAGGCCAATTAGGAAGCCCCCCGTTTGTATGGGTGCTGGAAAAGATGCAAAAAATACATTATGCATGATATCACACCAAACTGTTAGATAATATTACACCAAATGTAATGTCACACTTTGATACTTACTGAACACCTTCAAAATGTAAAGAATGGTGAATGCCTGTAGACCGTGCAGATTGTTGTGCCGATGCAAAACTGAAAATTGAACAGCGGCAGTACACACAGAAAGCTGACGTCGTACTGCTACCGAAGAAATAGAATGCTGATAAAAGAACATTTCTGTGTGCAGACGAGACTGAATGCTGAACAGGTAGACCCCACGGGGAGCAAAGAGCGGAGCAGAGCATAGAGTGGACAAAGACACAACACATGAAATGGTGTGCATCTGCACACACGGATTGTTCTGATGCTGTGCACACAATGCTGAACAGCAGCTGCTGTGCACATGTAATGGTGAACTTGTGCACGCCACCTGGTGCACTGACAACTGCAGAACACGGAACCGCAGATTTATCTGCAGAGCACAGAGGCTGCTTTTTTTGCAGCCACAAAGCCCAAGGAATGCTGCTCAGCCATGCTGCTCCAAAACGGTGGAATATTTGTAGTCCACGCGCGTAATACTTGACAACTACAGAACAGACGGGGTTCAATAGCTGCAAATCACAGAATGTTGTACCGATGCAAAAAGCAGAAGATATTTGCGAGTTACAGACAGCGGGGCGAAAAGGTTCAAGCAGCCTGCGTTGGGATGACTGCATTCAGTGAAATAAAAAATGCTGAACAGATGCAGATCACTAACACCCACTGCTTCTTAATGCACACCTGAATCGACTGCCACAAAAACATAAGTGACATTACAAGGAGCACTGCGACAACATACACTGTTTTACAGGTGCAGGCACAGCTGCAGAACACAAGGAATGGTAAGCAGCTGCAGAACACCGAGGATGTCTTACATTTTAAAATCACAGCGTGTTGAGAAGAGGCATTATACATGAAAGAACAGCTGCAGAATCTATGACTTATTGTTCAGCCGCAGGACACAGGAAATATAAAACAACCACAGAACACAAGGAATGCTGAGCAGCTGCAGAACACAGGAAAGGAAGAACCACGACAGCGCAAATAGAATGAGTCCCGCACAGCATCTAAAAAACACGCACAAATAAACAAATCACAGTTAGGGTGACAAGATTATCATTTTTCTGCACAATGCTGCACAGCAACCAAAGTTCTGCGCTGATTTGAACAAGGGAAGAAAACAGTACAGGCCCGTATTGATGAAATGGCCTGCTTTTGCTCTCAACTCAAAAGTAACAAGCTGCTAGCGCCATGCACAGCCTTGGCATCACAGACAGAGGTGTGTAGTTGATGATAGCATAGGACTCGTACTGGGAGCATACCCTTCCAGTACAAAATTTCATTCATAGACATATTCGGAAACCTTCTACACATTAAGGGGCCGATTATGATGACGGATGGACCTAAGTCCGTCCGCCACCATCGAGTAGGAGGGAACCTCCGCATGGCCTGTAGAGTTCCCTCGTGTGCAATTTGGATGTGACCGCTACCCTGGCGGTCACATCCTCTATTTTTACCATTGCGGAGGGTGCGGCTTCAAGCTGCATCCGCCGCAATGGTAAAAATGCATACATTGCATTTGTATGCAGAAAGCGGCAGGCACCGTGCGGTGCCTGCCGATTTCTGCATACAAATGCAGGGGGGTGCCATAGGTACCCCCCATGTGCACCCCCACCCCCCCTTCACCCATGGGGCCCGCAACAGGCCCCCGCAGTGAAGTTACACATGCTTTTCCACGGCGGAAAACCCGCCGCGGAAAAGCATTTGAAACAGCGCATCCTAATATGGCTGACGGTGTCTGAGAGACACCGTCACCATATTAGAGCTTTTCCGCCGCAGTTGTAAGCCAACCGCGGCGGAAAAGCTGCGGACGGAAACCAGGACCCACCAGCCATCCGAATGTGGGGGTGGGTCTTTGGTGGGTCCGGTGCGGTTTTTCCGCATCCTCCGGGCCGGCGGTGGCTTCCGCCGGCCCGGAGGATGCAGAAAAACCACAATCGTAATAGGCCCCTAAATGTGTGCTGTACAATGCAGCACACATGTATTATGTGGAAGCTAAGAGAAACTAAAACATTTCTCCTAGCACTGTCCAGCCCATAGGGGTTTGATGTCCATCCCTACCAGCACTGTCCACCCCAGAGGGGGTGGGTGTGTATCCCTGCCAGCATTGTCCACCCAATAGGGGCTGGAAGCAAAACACTCCCCCACTACTTTCATGCCAAGATTGTGGTTTGTGTGTAAACTGCCTGCAAAAGTGTCACATACAGAAAAATATGACTCAAACCACCATCACTGTACTGGCCAAAAGGTGAGTGTGAGTTCCAAACCCCCAGCACTGTCAAGCACATAGGGGATATGGGGTATAAACCTCCCATCACTGTAGTGACCAAAAGGTGAGTGTGGTGTTCAAAACTCCAGCATTGTCAAGCACATAGGGGATATGGGGTATGACCCTACCCCCCCCCCATTACTGTAGTGACCAAAAGGTGAGTGTGGGGTTCAAACGCCTGTCAATGTCAAGCACATAAGGTATATGGGGTATGGCCCCTCATCACTGTAGTGACCAAAATGTGAGTGTAGAGTTCAAACCCCCAAAATGGTAATGCACATAGGGGATATGGGGTATTACCACCCCATCCGTGTATGACCAAAATATTAGTGGGGCTTTCAAACCCCCAGCATTGCCAGGCACATAGGGGATATGGGGTATAACTGCAGTGACCAAAAAGGGAGTGTGGGGAGTGTGGGGTTCAAAACCACAGCATGGTCAAACAATCGTATGATTTTTGGGTCTAAAACCACAAGCAATGTAGTGACAACGTAGTGCTTGTGTGCCACACAAACACAGAACTGTTGAGGCAAACATTCTTGTGTTTTTAAAAATACCCTCAGCCATGTGCAGCCAATCATTCCCATTGGGGGCTAACACTGCCACCAATGCTTATTGGACAATGTAAGAAGTGACCATCAAAATGTGTTAACACACATTTGATCACAAACAGACACAAATACTAAGGATGCCTCCGGAAACCACTGTTTTGATGAGATGCTGTTCCACACTGTGGCAGCAATGGCAAGTTCAAAACATGATGAATGTGCAGACTGAAGATGTAGAAGTCCCAGGGCAAGTGGAGAAAAAAATTCAAACAAACATCCACTAAATGCCCTTCAAAGCCAGTAGAAATACATGGGTGAAGATGCACTAAGAAAGCCAGCCAGCCACACACTGCAGAACAAACACAACATGTGTGTGTGTGTGTGTGTGTGTGTGTGTGTGTGTGTGTGTGTAAGTGTCTTTAGGCTGGGCCAACACACACAATGTCAGTCTGAATGGGAAACAACCTTTACAACGCAACTTTTACACCGCACTACCATTACAACAAAACTTTTACAACGCAACATCCATTACAACACATGCATTTACAATGCAACCATTACAACGCATGACACTACAACGCACACCACTACAATGCATGCCATTACAATGCAGTCAATACAACGCATGCCATTACAACGCATAGCATTACAACACATAGTACCCTTACACTATCCAACACTTACCTTACTGTTGCACCCCCTGGAGTTAGAATAGCAATTTTTACCCCTACACTATTCAACACTTACCCTACTGTTGCACCCCCTGGAGTTAGAATAGTAATTTTTACCCCTACACTATCCAACACTAACCCTACTGTTGCACCCCCTGGAGTTAGAATAGTATTTTTTACCCCTACACTATCCAATACTTAGCTTACAGGCAATGTAATGTTCTGCGTTGTAATGGTATGCGTTGTAAATGTAGTATGCGTTGTAGTGGAATGCGTTTTAAAGGTAGTTTCAAAGAGTTTGTTGTAATGGCATGCGTTGTAATGGTATGCGTTGTAATGGATGTTGTGGTGTAAAAATTGCGTTGTAAAGGTAGGCGTTGTAAAAGTATGCGTTGTGACGTCATACATCCGTCTGAACTCCACTGAGACCTATGCATGTTGAGTACAATCCAGAAGTATCTCAAGAATTGTGTTACTGAATGTGGGCAATCAGCATTGTTTGATGAGCGGGTTCACATTAGTCACATGTGGCACACGCTTGGTGGAACAACAAATAATACATCAAGAGACTGACTCTCTTCCGCAGTACCCTCAAGGCCACTACACTGTGGTGTCAGTATCCTGTCTGCTGACCCTCTGTGATGATGAATTAGGATGTGGCCCATACTTCGGAGCACACTTACTCTTGTGCACTGTGTCATATGTCTTGCCAGGACAACTGCCATCACACATACCCAAACATTACTCACAAGGCTTGTCCTCTAATGTAAGTCTACAATGTAGCTAGGGGCCTTGCCAAAAGACAAGTTACATTTGGCCAGTCTAAACACCAAACACCTTGATCAGCAGCAAAGTGCATCAGCTAGGCCTACATTGACTGGTGACATTGCACATGCCCCCTTGACAATCCCAGGGGTGGTGGTGGGATCTGTTTTTTACAAACACAATACAAATAGCTAGTCATTACACCTGGTGACATTTGTCCCACCGTTTAGTATGGAGTACATGTGCATAACATGAAATGTATCAGACACATTGGGAAATCTACCACTATTCCAGGAAAATGAAACACTGAAGGAGACCTAAAAATAAAACATATTGCCATCAGGTTACAGGGAAGGGTAGAATCTGCTGAGTGTGAGCAGTTATAAACACATACAAGTGCTAAACTCCCAAAAACAGAAGATAGATCAAAAACACGCTGATGTTGGTAGCACAAATGTGACTTAGGGAATCAAAAATATGTCAAATGTGAGTTTGCCCACATTGCAGGTCCTTATCTCAACCCTAACCAGGAATGACACCATAATGACCCTATTGTACCCATGCACCCAAATCCTGGACACTCAAAGTCAAATAGGTTGACAAAGCACTAACCTACACAGCAAGCTTCGCAAACAGGAACATCTTCAGGAACTACAGTCTTGGTAGAAAATGGTCTTGGAACACAGAGAGTCATGCTCACATAACACACACCATGGGCTCAGGAAATGTCACAAATTAACACACTGCCATGAGGTGATTTCTCTACTGTGGAAGGTCAGCTGTGTCAAGCTTGGTCTTCGCAGGGCTCTACCATGTCAGAATGAGACTCGGACATTGATCCAACAATTACAACACACAGAATACTTTGACTCCAAAGTCATCTCTAAATAAAATCCATGTTTACCAATTTGCAGTGATGAGATGGATGACCTGTGCAGAACATCATCAGTGCTGTTCTTCATGTCCATTGGAGACGATCGTACCATAAAAACATTTACAGTGTGTGCAAATGTCAGCCCAACATATGTGCAAATGTGTAAGCCAAAGATGGGAGGTTGTGAAAAGAATGTCACATTCCTTGTCCAAAACAATGTGGATCCTGACAACCTGCAATTACAGTCAATAATGACTCTGATACATACTGTAATAGGACACATATACCATGGACCACATGCAGTCCATCATATCACTATGTCATTACTGTCAATAAGCAAGATTTCAATAGCAATTTCATTACACTTATCAGCAAAATTATGTACACAAAATGCAAATCAGCAAAATAACAAAAATAAGCTTTATTCAGCATTTGCATTTAAAAAAAAAAGCAATCATGAAGAACGATAAGGCCAATGGCCAATCCATGTTACTGAGTCCTTCAGGGGGTAATCATGCTTTGCTTGCCTGCACTGACATAACTAGGGGACATCTCCCCCTGGAGGGGCATCTTTAGGGGAAAACCAGGTACCACAGGGACAGGATTAGGGTGTACCTGTGTGGGTCGTGGGAGGGATGGGGGCTACTGGAATGTCCATATCAACTGCAGTGGACATGTTGGATTGAGGGGGTTGTGGCTCCACTGCAGTGGGCATGTCGAATTGAGGGGGTGCGGGCTCCACTGCAGTGGCCATGTCAGATTGAGTGGGTGGGGGCTCCACTGCAGTGGACAGGTCAGATTAAGAGGCCACTCCACCTCTGAGGGTGTGGTGTTGTGGGAGTGGAAGTGCTTGTGGTAGGGGGGGCCTTATCATCTTAGGGATGGTGTAATGTTGTGGGTGAACCTAGGATGGCTTGTGATGTGTGAACTTTGGGAGTGGTGGCCTGAGCTCGGGAGGATGTAGATTTTGTGGTGGAAGTGTGGGATGGTGGGGTAGTTTTGATTTTCTTTGTCCTAGGGAGATGTATGGGTGCGGGCCTCAGTGTTCCTACTCTTAGGAGAGGGTGTGCTTGTTGTGGTGGATCTCCTCTCTGTGCGTGGTGATTTCCTCTTTCCCTTGCGAGTCTGCTCTGATGTATCAGTGGAGAAAAGGGCACAGTCACAGAGGAATACCCTCTGGGAAAGGGGGGTTGCAGGAGAGTCAAGGGTAGGGGTTTTGGAGGGAGAGGTAGCTGAGGAATGCGGAGTGGCTGTGGATGGGTGTGTGTGTGTGTTTTTGTCATATCCCCTGTATGTGTGTGTGATGTCAGTCCCCTGAGTTTGCATGCATGCTTTTTTGGACTTTGTTTTATGTTGCTGTGTGCTGCTTGTGTCTGTTGGGGTGTGTGCATGTGCCTGTGTGACTGTGCTTTGGGCAGGTAGGTTAGTGGAGACTGGGGATGGGGCAGAGATAGGAGAGGTGAGGGACAGTTGTAGGAGGGACACTGCTAGCATAAGTGGAGGCCATGGACTGATTTGTCCTCTGTAGGGCAGAAATGTCTGATGACATGACCTCCATGTATGATACCAATTGTGTCAATAGATGGGTATGTGCATGGAGGACACTCAGCATAGATGTCTGACCCACATATATCTATTTGAACAAGTCCACAGACTCCACACTCAGGGCAGCAGGGGTGACAGATGCAGGGGGTGCGGTGCCTGGACGTAAGGAGACATGCTCTCTAACACAGGAGGATCCACGGACCTTTGGAATGGGAGCAGCTGTGAGGGTGGAGATTGTAGTGGTGGCAGGTAAAACATCTGTTGTTGTGGCCTCTGCTCTGCTAACACCCACCGCCACAAGGGAGTCATCACTGGCACTGGTTTGGTCCTCAGCTGATGTGGATGTTTCTGAGGGGCCCTCAGTGTGGCTCCCCTCACCCTCCATGCCACTGGGTCCCTACTCCTCCTCCACAGTGGGCCCAGTCTGGCTAGCCGCTTCCTCTTGGTCCGTGGAACTGTCTCCTCCAGTAGCTGTAGATGATGCTGTGAACAAGGAGGAGAAACTGATTCACATCATTTATCGGCAGAGACTTGACACATGAGTTTTAACACAATAAATCACAGAGCAAGCCCTGGCATAATGTTAATGGCACTTTTTATATTCATTACACATATGTGAACATGGCATTTGTGAGTCTGCCAGTGAACCATGTTTCCCAAACACATGATGGCAATGGAACCATCTGTTAGTTGTATTTAAAATTACACTAAATACATTCCCATTGCCTGTTGTCTGATCTGTAATGCTCCTGAGTATCATTTTTCATTACAAACATGTCTCATCTCATGCAAGGGAGTGTGGAAGTGGCACAGCAAATGGGAGGCCAAATTCATAAATAGACATTTTTGTTTTTTTTACAGTTTTATATAGCGTGAACTTGACCTGAATAGGGATCAGAGCGCTTTACATAGCACCAGTTGCGTTACATGAGGACACATTATTATATATATATTTTGTTAGGTACAGGGAGATTAAGGGCCCGATGTAGATCGGTTGGTAACGGCCGAAAATCGGTATTTTCGGCAGTTACCGATCGGTAAATAGGCGATTGGTATGTAGGGGGCATTATTTTACCGAATCGGTAAAATTACCGATTCGTTAATTTTACCGATTAGGTAAAATAAGTAATCGGTAAATTTACCGATTCGGAGCCACCCATATGTAGCTGGGACTCTTCAGAGTCCCAGGAGCCTTAACGAATCGGTATTTTACCATCAAATCCAATTTGATGGTAAAATACCGATTCCAGTGTACATGCACATGTGTGCATGCACACCTATGCCATGTGACAGGCAGACCTGCCCTTAGGGCAGGTCTGCCTGCCACATGGCACCCGTGCCTGTTTTGGGGGTGCCAGAGGGTGTCAAAGTGACACCCCCTGCACCCTTGTGTGAATCGGTATTTACCGATTCGGTAAATACCGAATCGGTAATGCCCATTCATTCCTATGGGATTCAAAGCCCATAGGAATGAATGGGCATTACCGATTCGGTATTTACCGAATCGGTAAATACCGAAATCATCCGATTCGGTATTCCAGCACATCTGGAATACCTACATGTCGGACCCATAGATTTACCGATTTTGAATTGCCGAATCGGTAAAATTCGGTAATTTAAAATCGGTAAATCTTTCCTACCTACATCTAGCCCTAAGTGATTTGGCCAGAAATACACAATATGTTCAGCGTCATTCCCGAAACTCAAAACCAGTTCCCCCGATTCGAGGTTGACCGCCCTAGCCGTTAGACCGACTCCTCTCCCCTAATGAACATGATTAACATACTTCCATCTCCAGTCACCATGATGGGCTTATGTCTTGAACGTCAATGCGATAATGGTCTGAATGCAGGACAACAGACAAGTACAAATACCGCATCCTCACAATTTTTCATGTGGCATACTATGCCACTGGCCTGTCTGGCTAAACAGTCTGTACTGACTCTTGTTACAAAGGCTGTGAATTCCCGACTTTACAGTCAGCACTGTGTCACAATCATGTATTCACTGTTAAAGCAATATCTATAGTGGTCAGGTATATATGTTCCCTATGTGCTACACACAATTTAAACACTTTGACAAGCTCACGTTGTTCGACTGAGACATTGGAGTATATGAATTAACAAATCTGTATACATGAACATTTTACAATCTCCCAAGAACAAAGTAATGCAGCATACACATATATTTTTAAGCCACCTTTATGCAGAGTCAAGCGATGATCCACACGTTTTGTCCTGTGTATCTGAGCCAAATTCCATCCATTAGATGTCTGTCCATATTTAATATATTTCCCACATGTGTGAATATAAAAGTTGTGCCCGTACACACTGATACAGAGCCGGACACATGAATTTCAATTTTGCAATGGTTAAAGTGTTGCCTGACACACAATAATAAGATGTGACATTTTCTCAGCTGGCCTGAGTTGGCATACATGTCCTTGGTCCCTGCCAAACATGGGATTATGTAGAAAAAGGTAGGGCTGATGGCCTTTTTCAAAGTTGCCCGGCGCTAACCGCCTCTATACCATTCTAGTTATCAAACAAAGAGGCAGGCGCTGGAGACTGGAAGGCAGGAAACAGAAGTTTTTATTCCGACGGAGCAGAACACATCAGATCAGACAACAAGGTATTGTTTCGAGGTGCTCTAACAGCCTCTCTGAGGCCTGCCCTTTTATACCCTGGTTTATGGCATGTGAGCATTCTTTATTGCAGAAAAGATTCTTTGAAGTATGAGAAGACATCCCCGGAATCCCCGTTTCAGACCCACCCCACATGTATCCACAATAGAGGTCCTCACCCCACATACAATAGGAGGGGGCTATCACGCAGCTGAGTGTTCCGCCGATTCTTAGGATGTGTGCGCCTGATCGTATCCCAGGGGGTGGGGAGGCCATGATCAATAGTAGCTCCTTTGTAGAGGAGCGACTCCATACAATAGGGGGGCAATAAACTGTATCCCCCGGCTAGGTGGTGGCCTGGGACCCGTGCGGACAATCGGACTCAGAGGAAGGGGTCATCAAAGGAGAGGTATTCATGAAAGGAATGGTCTGCACGGACAATCGAGCGTAGAGGAAGAGTTTATCAAAAGAGGGGTATTCATGAAAGGAAAGGAAGTGTTGGTCAGGCGCGGGTGCAACTCCCAAGGACAGAGTCATGCGGAAGGAGAGGGTTTATGACTTGTGCATGTGAGAGCGGGGGCAGCCAGGGTGTGCAGGGGATGCTCGCAGGGTCGGGGGAGCGCGCTGGCGATCGATCGTGAACAGGGAGACCATGGTACCTAAAATAGCTGCCGTGCATATTGTACATGGATGACAAGATGGCGCAGATGATGTTCAGTTCGCAAACTAAAATTCCACAGTCCTCCCTTTTAACATGTCTCGCCAACTTGTCAATTCGGGTCTATCCCCATAAGGCCACGTACCTCTACCTCGTAGAGGGGACTCATGTGCTCAGTTCGGAAGTCCAAAGTCATAGGGCACATGCAGTTAGAAATGAGTGCACACAAAGATGGCAAGCATTGAATACCTAGGCAACACCCACATAGTATCACAATCGGTATCAATATGAATGTAAACAACCTCCATCCCCAGCCCTTCAGAGTGTCCCAAAACCAGCTCCCAAGCGACCATCCTTCTTGCTCTTGATGAACTTCTGAGGAAAGTCTATGGAGGTGCTCAATTGCCTTGTAGACTGAGGGCGAGTTATCTGGCACGTAGGTGCAACAGCTGGATCCGATGATGCGGCATGCTCCTCCACGATCGGCTAGAACAACGTCTAGAACCAGGCGATTTTGAAGGGTCACAAGGCGGACCGCCTGAAGCTCAGCCGTGTTGTTAGCGAGGGCGCCAGCTGTGATGTTGATGGTTGTTTCTATTGCCTGGGTCAGATGTCGGATGGCGCGGCTGTTCGCCATCCGGCCCCACAGAGGAACAAGTCCCTTCGCTGCATCCAGGAACTGTGCCCCAGTGGAGTCGGCTTGTCCAATGTCACTTGTGCGTCTCTGCCGGTGATGATCAGCAGGGGCTACATACGTGGGGGGGAGGACGAAAGCGATGTATCAAGTGCCTCTCCAACCTTTCGGGAGCCAGGTGTAAGCTTTGGTGCCACAAACAAAGTACATATTCGGAGAAGCAACAAAAGAGGGGGGGTCAATTGAGTCCAGTGTCCTTGCGATGTGGCAGGCACTGTGACCTACCAGCTGTCTTCCCATGCCTTCGATGCATACCTGGCCAGTGATGTTGATGACAGACAGGGCCACAGTCAGAGTGGCGGCGGTTCGCATCCGTAGGTGGGAGAAGGTGGTTCTAGCTGGATTATGGAGCACCCGCATTTCTACTCGCTCCTTTGCAGGGATGTCCATAAGGAAGGCGGAACCAGAGGGAACAGGACACAAGGGAGCAGATGTCCTTCCGGTTGTGTTCAGCCAGAACCCATGGTAGAAGTGTGACACTGTTTGACCAGAAATGGTGTTGTCCTTGTGGCTTTCTTGCATGAGGATCAACCAGGCAAGGCAGGAGCCATGAACTGAGAAAGGAGAAGGGATGAAGGGGATGGAGGGACCGGTGGCATGCGGGAGCAGTCCGCAGATCCAGCAGTTGGTGGAATTTGCAGCAAGGTTGTGCTGGTGCAACAGTTGTACAAAGGAATTGTTCCAGAACTCCTTACGCCTCTCTCGGAGCTGAGGTGAGAGGGAGATCAGGTGATGCTCTTTCATAGTGGTTGGCTGTGCAGTGGTTAGCAATATCTGATGAGCAGGAGTGCTTTCCTCCAAGATCCAGAAGGTAGTCATGAGGAGGAGGCAAAAGAGGAAAGCAATGAAGAAGGCGATTGTCTTTGATTTGTGCATATTGTCAGTCTTTGGGTTCCTGTAGTGGGTATTCCCGGCTGCTTCCATCATCTTCTTATCTGGCGCTTCCATCATCTTCTTATCTGGCGCTTCCATCATCTTCAAGGTGCTCGGTAGCGGGCAGAACCACAGACTTTGTTTAGCTTCTCTCCGGGTAACCCTTGGTGGTGTTTGGGTCACCGTTCTGAGATTTAACTTAGTCCGCGGTCTACTTAGCCGAAGCTCCCTCCTTTTGACGCAGGAAATACCCTTCCCTGGTTGGCACAGTGGGATCAGGGAATTTTGCAAGTTCAAGTGCCTCGGTATCGGGATAGCAGTTCAGTGATGGTCGATCCTTGTTCAGGAGCTCTCCTTGGTTGTCGATGTCTTCGGTGGTGGCCAGGGTCGAGGAGACCTTCTTGCAGTGGTGTGCGTGCAGCCAGTGCCGCTTCCCCTCCACTCGAAGAGCCGTCCGGGTGGTGATTAGTACTTGCCAGGGGCCCGTCCACCGGGGTTCCAGACTCTTCGCTCGTTGAAAATTCCAGACTAATACATAGTCCCCCGGTTGGATGTCGTGGCCCGGACCCCTGGAAGCATCGGGGATGGCCTGCTGCACCTGCTGATGAATGACAGACAATGTTTTTGTTAATTTGTACAAGTAATCAGACAGCAGGACGTCCGGGACGTCATGAATGGAGGTCGGTTTGGGGGCAGTCCAAAGGTTCATTGGTCGCCCAAATACAACCTCATAGGGCGTCAAATGGTGCTTAGTGGGAGTGGAGCGCATTGATAGCAATGCCAGTGGGAGGGCATCTGGCCATTTAAGTCCTGTGGTGGCCACTATTTTTGACAATTTCAGCTTCAATGTAGCGTTGTGTCGTTCCACCAAACCAGCAGATTGGGGTGGAAGACCGCATGGAACCTCTGCCTCACACCCAACCCCTTCAAAATTAGCTGGATAACTTCTGCTATGAAGTGGGGGCCGTTGTCGCTCCATAAAATTCGACAGAGGCCGTAGCGAGGAAAAAACTCTTTCAGTAGTACTTTGGCAGTAGTCATGCAGTAGTATCACGGGTTGGATAGGCTTCCACCCATTTGCTGATGACACATACAATGACCAGTACATACTTCAAGCTTTGGCATCTTTCTAGCTGAATGTAATCCATCTGGAGGACCTCAAAGGGGTGGTCGGGGATCCCAAACCCTCCCCGGGGCACTACAGTTCCTTTCCCGGGGTTGTGTTGCAAGCAGATAAGGCACTGCTGAACCAGACGTTTGGCTGAGTCGGGGATTTTGTCGTTATGCCAGACTTTGGAAATGAGCTCGACCATGGGGGCAGATCCTATATGTGCGGGGGAGTGTGCCATAGTCAGTATGGGGATCAGGTATGAGTCAGGCAGCAACCATTTGTTCGCATCCTTTGTCCGCCAGCAGCCTTCATCGTCCTTCAGACCCACCCGTGCCCACTCAGTCAGTTCGTGAGGTGTGCTGGCCGACTGGATGTCTCTAATCGTCTCCCTAGCGTCAGTCCATTTCTCTGCTTGTGACCTGGTCACATACATGCGTGTCGTTGTCCTATTTTCAGCTGTGGTTCGTGCAGTGATATCGGCCAGCGCGTTTCCTTGTCCGACTAGGTCCGTCACCTTCTTGTGTGCCTGACACTTGATCACTGCTAATCGTTTGGGGAGTAGTACTGCTTCGATCAGGGCAGAGACTAGATCCCCGTGGAGGATGGGTGTGCCGTGGGACGTCAGGAATCCCCTTTCCCTCCATAAGAGCCCAAAATGATGAACCACCCCGAAGGCATACTGGCTACCGGTGTATATGTTCGCTGTGGTTCCTGCTGCTAGGATGCATGCTCGTGTCAGGGCAATCAGTTCCGCTGCCTGTGCAGATCGTTGTGAAATGCGGGCTGTCTCTACTACAGTTCGGGCCGTGGTGACTGCATAGGCAGCTGAAGTGGTGCCATCGGGGAGTTTGATGCAAGAGCCGTCCACCCACAGCTTCTCCGTCAGGGTCAGGAAAAGCCGTGTCTCTGAGGGCAACCCTACTTCTAGTCTGTTCGTCCGTGAGGGTCACACAGTCGTGTACAGGGGGCACATTGGGATCGTTCTCTGGTAGGGGTAACAAAGTTGCCGGGTTCAGTGTGGTGCATCTTTTCAGAGTGATGTGGGGTGCGAGCAGAGTCAGATCGTATCCAGTCAGTCGGGCACTCGTCAGGTGTTGCGTCTTGGTTTGGTTCAGGAGGGTGTCAACTGCATGGGGTACTAGTACCGTGAGGGAATTCGAGAGCACGATCCCCTCACTCTGTCGGATAGAGATAGCAGCGGCAGCTACAGCTCAAAGGCAGGCAGGCAAGGCTCTGGCTACGGGGTCAAGAGTGGCAGAGAAGTAAGCGCACGGTCTTTGCTTTGGGCCAATGGACTGGGTCAGGACAGATAAAGCGCACCCCTCCCTTTCGTGAGTGTAGAGGGAGAAAGGCTTTGTGTAATCTGGTGTTCCCAGGACAGGTGCTGAACAAAGGGCATTCCGCAACTCTTCAAAGGACGTTTGACATTCGGGGGTCCAAGGGAGCGGGAAGGGGACATCCTTGGTCAACAAGGAAAGTAGGGGTTTTATTATGAGGCTGAAATTTGGTAACCACTGTCTGCAGAAAGAGGTTAGACCCACCAAAGAACGGACTTGCTTTTGGGTTTTTGGGATGGGGGTGTCTAGGATAGTTTGGATTCGATCGGGCGTAAGTTTCCTCCCTTCTTTGGACAGGAGATGGCCTAGGTATGTCACTTGAGGCTGGCAGAACTGCAATTTTTTTTTAGAGACTTTGTGACCATTTTCTGCAAGGAAGTGTAAGAGTTGGACAGTGGCTGTGATTGCAAGTGGGGTGGTGTTGGCCGCCAAAAGGATATCATCGACATATTGGATCAACACCACTCCATCTGGTAGTTGGACGGCGTCCAGCTGTCTTTTGAGGGCCTGGCTGTAAATGCTGGGACTTTCAGTGTAGCCCTGGGGAGCTCTACAAAATCGGTACGAGCGGGATTTTAGGGTGAAGCCGAAGAGATAACGGCTGTCTGGGTGGATGGGGATAGAGAAAAATGCATTTTTGAGGTCAATGACAGTGAAGGTAGTGGCAGTGGGCGGGATGAGGGTCAGAATGGTGGTGATGTCTGAGACTACAGGGTACTGGGGTACGACCACTTTGTTAACCTCCCGCAGGTCGATGATGAAGCGGTACGCTTTCTCATCTCCTTCGCCTTGCTTCTTAACAATGGGTAGGATAGGGCTGTTGCAGACATTGCTAACTACTTCCTCGACTACTCCTGCATCTACCAGGGACTGAATGATCGCTACCAGTGCCTTCTCACCCTTGGGCGATATCCGATACTGTGGGAGTTTCGGGAGTATTGCGTCTTGTCTTACCGTTATGTGTATAGGGTCAATCATCATTCGTCCCACATCAGAGTCATTTTTAACCCATAGGTACGGGGGCAGGGTGTCGAGCAAGGACAGGTCAGCGTCAGTTATGGAGTACATGTGTCGTGCTGGGCAGGATTTGGACATGCTCGGGTTGTCGTACAGGATGACTCGGACTCCATCTGGGGAACACCTAATGGTAGCCCGAAAATGCTTTAGTAAATCAATGCCCATAATGGCGTCAGGGGAGTTGGAGGAGAGCAAAAATGTTGTGTCAGTGAGGTTGTTTTCTAGGTCAAAGGAGATAGGTACGGACAGGGGGTTAGTGGAGGGCGTCCCATCGAAACCTATCGATGTAATGTGTGAGCCAGACAAGGGTGCCCTTGGAATCAGTCGTTTTGATAACACACTACGTGTCGCCCCAGTGTCTACCAAAAATGGAGACTTTGTACCCAGGACCTTAGCGGTGACGTAAGGACCTTGCTGGTCAACACAGAGCTCGACTGGATCCCTCCCTTGCCCCTGGCAGTCGTATGCAAAGTCGGGGGCATTCTCGCTGTCGGATAGTTTATACTGGTTCTGTCGGGGACGGTCAAACGTGTTCGATCTCCCTGGTCTGTTGTTGTTGGTGTCATTTGTGTACCCTCGTCCCTGTCCCCTATTTCTCGGTCCACCCGCTACGTCCTTGGGGTCCCTATTTCTGTTCATTTCTAACAGAACCGGACACTGGGATTTCCAATGGCCGAATCCTTTGCAGAAGGCACACTGGTCCTCGCTAATGTCTCTACGTCCGATGTGGGGTGTTGGGGTGCAATCTTTAGGAGGTGGATTTCTAGGGTGGTTGATTGGTAGTTCCCTGTATGAAAATGGGAGGTAGGTGCACAGCACGAGTAGTCAAAGTTTAGTTGGTAACTTATTTGAGGAGGGTGCACTCGAGGGTGGTGTTGCCGTCAAACACCATGGATTATCAATGGGATAGTGTAAGCACACAAATTGCAATTACATCCCCTCATGGAGGCACTCCGAAGTGTTCATAGAAATGATTCACTAGTTCATATTCAAGGTGTGTTTATTAGGTTGTATTAAAGTGCTTTCAAGCAAAGTTCAAAAAGTTCCTTGATATTGTCAACATATCAATCAAGCGGACCAAAAGAAACTCCAATGCATTTCGGGCTACGCGCCCTTTATCAAGGAGAGGCTGAAAAAAAGAAAGAAAAGAGCCCGGATCAGGGGGAGGAAAGTGCAGAAATAGAGACAGCGTTGGCCTTTAAGTAATTACCGAGTGCCGATCAATATCGTGAGGTGATGTGTTGAGGGTATCTCGCTGAGTGCAAAACGAAATAAAGTAAAATACGGTTTAGTGCACGTGAATCGGATGATAAGACTAGAGCTGAAATCCAAGTGAGGTGTTCCAGGAATATTAACGAAAAAGTGCCTAAAATAAGTGAACGGGTAACAAAGCTCTACATAAGGTGTAACGTCCCTAGCGGGGACTGAACAAGGATTACTACTTACTGCATGGTCTACGCGAAGGTCAGTTTAGGAAACGTGACGGTCTGCTGCCAGGCCGTAGAGTGGGGACGGTGTTAGCAAAAGGTGCCATAAAGGACGGACTAAAAAACCGAGAACTGTGGCCATGATGGAAAGGGAAAGGAGACGAAATCAAAGAAGGACTGAACAGAATACCAGTTAACATGAAAAATATAACATGAGGATGCAATATTAGTCATACTAAATGATAAATGCAAATAAATAGATAAAGACAAATATATGAATAAAGAGCAATGCAGATGATAACTACATGTAGATTATAGGTAACAACTATATTCCACTCGATCGTTCAATCCATATGGCTTAAGGGTTTGCAAACGGAAAGTCCATTGTAATTCTTTCTGCAATAGCAGTTTACGGTTGTCCACGCCTTCTCTGCGGATGACACATTCTAGTACAGTGAATTGCAGTTGTGCGGTGGTATGGTGAAATTCCAGAAAGTGCATAGCAATGTTGGATTTCTCCTGTTTAGTACGGATGTTGGACTTATGTTCATTAATGCGGACTTTGATCTTCCTTTCCGTTTTTCCAACATATAATTTGCCGCACGGGCATTTTAAAGCATAGATGAGATTCGTGGAATCACATGTTGCGTTCACACATAGTTTGATAGGGTTACCTTTCATGGGATGTTTAATTTGATTCCCTCTGATTATGCAATTACAGTTGTTACAGTTTTGGCATGGTTGGGTTCCCTTGAATTTTTGTTGAACGGAGGGTTGCATTGTCAAAATTTCTTTGATGTTTTTTCCACGTGTGTGAGCGAACAGTGGAGGACTGTTGAAAATGTTCCGAAAGACTGGTTCTATTTGAAGGATAGGCCAGTGATTAAGGACAATTTTCTTGAACCTGTTGGTGGCTGTGGAAAATTTCGAAACAAGAACCATGCGTTGAGTGGAGGGTTTGGTGTGTTTGGCTAGACTCTGTTGTCTAGTGAAGTTGGCTACACGTGTTTCTGCTTCGTTGAGCATTTGTGTAGGGTAACCTCTATCGAGGAAACGTTGATGCATCTCCTTGATGCGGTTGTTGTAGGTATCTTGGTCTGATACGATTCGTTTGATGCGCAACATTTGTGAGAACGGCAGATGTTTTTTCAGGGAACCTTGATGGAAGCACTGGAAATGCAACGTATTGTTCCGGTCAGTAGCTTTGCGATGTAAGTCGGTGACGATTTTTCTGTCATGGATTTTAACCACCACATCAAGGAAAGGAATTTCTGTCTCACTTATCTGCCAAGTGAGGTGAATGCGTGGGTCTTTGGAGTTGAGTTCCGTTAAGGCTGTTGTAAGTTCCTCTTGTGTGTCTGTCCATAGAAAAAAGAGGTCATCTATGTACCTTACGTACATTTTGATTTTTTCGTGGAGTCTTTGATTTTCATAGATGTGAGTTTTTTCGAACTGTTCCATGTATATATTAGCATAGGACGGAGCCGCACAGTTTCCCATCGCCATTCCCGTAAGCTGAAGGTACCACTTGTCATTTTCCTGAAAGTAGCTATGGTACAAAGTGTAGATCATTAGTTCCATGAGGAATGTCTGCATTTTGGGATCAATGTTGCTCTCGAGTAAGGCTTGTTCCACTGCTTCAATCCCTCCCTGGTGAGGTATGGAGGTATACAGAGAGCTGATGTCAGCTGTGCATAGGATTAATGGTTCGTCATTGTCGATTTCAACAAGTGCAAGTTTGTTGAGAAATTCGGTAGTGTCTTTTATGTGACTTGTGGATTTGATAACCAAAGGTTGAAGATACCTGTCTAGAAATTTGCCCGTGGGCTCGTGGATGGATCCTTTGGTGGACACGATGGGCCGGAAAGGCGGGTCAAGGAGATTCTTGTGAATTTTAGGGCTCATGAAAATTCTGGGGCTTTTAGGATATTCTTTCAAGAGATATTTTTTAGTCCGATCTTCAATTATCCCCGTTTGGTGAGCTCTGTCCATGATGTTCAGTAAGGTGTTTTGAAATTCTTTAGTGGGGTTATTAAGAAGCTCCATGTAAGTATTAGGGTCTTGGATGTGTTCCAGTAAGCGTTGTGAGTACATGGTCGTGTTCATGATCACAAGAGCTCCGCCTTTGTCGGCTTTGGCACATCGAATATTGGGATTGTTGGCCAGAGATTTCAGTGTGTCACGATCCTTTTGTGAGATGTTGCGTTGTTTGTTAAACTTTTTGAAGTTCATTTTAGACAAGTCATTTTTTACCAGGTTCTCAAATAGATCAATACTTTTATGGCTCACAGGAGCCAAATAGTTACTGGACGGGCGTAAGCCCATGAGTTGATCACTTTTGGTGTCAATGTTAGGAGGTAACACATTCTCAAAATAATGACGTAGCCTTAGTTTTCTAGTAAGCTTGAAAGTGCTTACTTCTAGTTCAAGTTGGTTGGTATGAGTAACAGGAACGAATGAAGTGCCTTTTTCGAGGAGGTTCATTTGGTATTGAGAAATGTTGGTATCGGAAATATTGATGACTAAGTTGGTTTTTTGGTCTTGAGATCCTTCTTGGTTACGGTGCTTCGCGTATTGGGAGGGCTTTTTTCCAGTTCTTTTCTTCTGGCTCCTCCGGGGTCTACGATTGTTTCTGGGCCTGATTCTAAAAAATGAACCGTGGAAGATTGGTCTGATCCAGCGGTGGAGGAAGATGCCTGATCGTTAGTAGGTGCAGATGAGGTAGTGGGTGTCTTTTGTGTGGGACGGTAAGATTAATCACTTCCTGAAGAGCGTTGTAAGGTTTATTGCGGCGACGTTGGGCATATACGTCAGCCCATGTATAAACTTCGTCAAGCTTGTAATCAAGCGTGTCCCTTCGGTATTTGCGAATCTTACGTTCGTTTATTTCTCTCTGGTGTTTATCGAGAATGGTTTTCATATCTTCAAGTGTGGAAGTCAATTCTTCTGGTGTAAGTAAATCTTTAAGTTGGCGATCAGTTTCTTTAATTTCTTGTTTCTTGATTGGTAGTTCCCCCTGTGGGGTTCTGTTCCGACCGCTACCCCTTGTATCTGGGCTATCATCACCCTTTCTTTCAAATCTTTCTTCTTTCTCTCGGATGCCCTATCACTCTCATTCTTTTGATGTTCGTAATACTGAGCCATCTGAAGGATAGCTGCGGGATAGCTGCGGGAAATATTGATGACTAAGTTGGTTTTTTGGTCTTGAGATCCTTCTTGGTTACGGTGCTTCGCGTATTGGGAGGGCTTTTTTCCAGTTCTTTTCTTCTGGCTCCTCCGGGGTCTACGATTGTTTCTGGGCCTGATTCTAAAAAATGAACCGTGGAAGATTGGTCTGATCCAGCGGTGGAGGAAGATGCCTGATCGTTAGTAGGTGCAGATGAGGTAGTGGGTGTCTTTTGTGTGGGACGGTAAGATTAATCACTTCCTGAAGAGCGTTGTAAGGTTTATTGCGGCGACGTTGGGCATATACGTCAGCCCATGTATAAACTTCGTCAAGCTTGTAATCAAGCGTGTCCCTTCGGTATTTGCGAATCTTACGTTCGTTTATTTCTCTCTGGTGTTTATCGAGAATGGTTTTCATATCTTCAAGTGTGGAAGTCAATTCTTCTGGTGTAAGTAAATCTTTAAGTTGGCGATCAGTTTCTTTAATTTCTTGTTTCTTGATTGGTAGTTCCCCCTGTGGGGTTCTCTTCCGACCGCTACCCCTTGTATCTGGGCTATCATCACCCTTTCTTTCAAATCTTTCTTCTTTCTCTCGGATGCCCTATCACTCTCATTCTTTTGATGTTCGTAATACTGAGCCATCTGAAGGATAGCTGCGGGTTTGGAGGCCCCCCAACTACTCTCGCTTGTCTGTAACTTTTGGGACACCTCTTGTGATAGACCCTTTTTCATAATTTTGCACAAACAGGTGTTGTCCGGTGGCGGTGGTCATGTCTTGGCCACTGTAGTCGGAGAACACCGTCTCAAATCGGGAGAAGTATTCCGATACGTCTTCCTGGGGTTTCTGACGGCAAGCCGTGACTATCGACCAATCTACCTTTTTCTCTGGGATTAATGTCTTTAGCTTCTGAACTATTTTGTCTGGGAGTTCCAGTACGTCTTTTACAGGTTTCCTTCCGGGCTCTCGCTGTCTATCTAGTTCACCGAGTTGATTCCAGGTATGTCCGAACAGATTCTTGTGGTCAGCTTTCCGGATTTGCTTCCACACGTCAGCCGGCAGACATAACCCGAAAAACAAGTCAATGTCCGCTAAAGTCATTATCGTCGAACCCAAGGCTGTGCCTAATTCGGTATAAAATGCTGTCGGGTTCTTTCTTAAATCGGGCAGGGTTTGCTTAAAAGTTAAGATATCTTGTCGATCCCAGGGTTGATAAACCCAATTGTACACAACCCTCCCCTTTGCATCTGTGTGGTTGATATTGTCGTTTGTTCCCTGACCTCGTGGCGGAACCCAGTAAGGGGCCGCCTCTCTGATAGGCATCATAGTGTTGGCTACTTCTAATGAGGACCCGGTCATTTCAGGGACCGTAACCTTGACTTCTGGTTTCTGTTCCGTGAGGTGGCGGAAGACTTCAAGCGTCTGCATGAAGAGGTCCGTCACATCGTGTTCAGTCCCATCTCCAACATCGACCTTTCTATATAAAGTTGTCAATTTAGCGGGGCCCTTATTCTGATACCTATCCTCATATGCGTTCAGGGTGTGGTAGCTGAATCGTAAAATGAAATGCCGTCTGTGGCTACCGGCATGTGAATTGTGCATATCCATCGTGTATTCTTCGCTCTCCTTCCGTTCTACTAGTGTCTTCACTATCTTGTCAATCCCATCCCGCTCATCTTTGCTCAATCTATTTGGTCTGGCTGGTGGTTGCTTGCTAGCCTCGGGGTCATCTGGTGTCGTTACTAATGCAGCCGGTGCAGAGGCCGCAAGGGCTGGGGCACTAGCGCTAAGGTCACTCTCGCTTGTATTTGGAGCTGGTAGGTGCTGTATCAGAGGTTGGCAGGGGGCATATGGAGGGGGCATGTAGATGATTGGAGGACCTAGCAGTAACTCATCGTTCGCCCATTGTTTGGAGGGCAGCTCAGGGTAGAGCGTAGAGGGGGTCCTAACAGGGCATTGGCCTGTCAACCCTGATTCTTGCTTTTGTGTAGCTTCCTTCCTTTCTTTTATTTCTTCTTCTAGTTGCTTAGCGGCTAGGTGGGCTGCCTTTCGTAATTCTTTCCCTATTTTTGCTTCTTCTCTTTTCTTTCATTGTTCCGTTTCTTTGCGCCACATGCCGATACTATCGAGCATGGTGGGCGTAGTCTTATTTTTCTGGAGCGCTGCTTCTAATGTTTCTATTTTATGATCATCAAAGGAACCTATCAGTGGCCACTGACTTTCGGGGTCCTTCTTTGTATATTTATGCCATAACTTGTTATAAGCTATAGCGACTAGTCCATGCTTAATGAACATGTCCTTATTAGGGGTGCCTTCCAGTGGAGTCGGATTGTTCATCTCTAATAAGCGGTCCGGGCTAAACAGGCTACCAATCAGTGGGGAGAAGATAGGCATGACGGATTACAACGGGGACAAAAGTCTGCACTACCTATCTTATCACTGCGCGCAAAGACTAGACAGAATATTTCTATTCTTCGTTGTTTGCAGGCGGTGAATACCTCAAAAGAACCAATATCGAACAATCAATGTTCGGTCAATCAAACAATCAATGGGGAGAATAAGTAGGCACGACGGGTTACAACGGGGACAAAAGTCTGAGTTACCTACCCTTTCGCTACCTGCAAAGAGAGAACCTGTTCTTCCCCGTTTGCAGACAGAGAATCTCCAGAAAACAATCCGCGAACAACAGTTCGGGCCAAACAATCAATCAGTGGGGGAGGAAGATAGGCACGACGGATTACAACGGGGACAAAAGTCTGCGTTACCTATCCTTCGCTACCTGCAAAGAGAGAGCCTGTTATTTCTCTGTTTGCAGACAGTGAATCTCCAAACAAATCAACAAAAGAGTAATACTAGTATTATCCAAATCAAACAATCATTTCGCAATTTGTCGCATTTACACGACCTTACCCGGACTGCATGGACAGTTTCCTGTCTTCCGAATCCAGCGCCCGATCGTCCTCTATTCTTCGTGATCTTCGCGGCACTCCTGATGGTTCCCAGTCAGGACCGTAGATCACTCGAGAGAGGTCTGTTCGGAATCAGTGAAGTTCGGATGATCGGCTGTCAGACGAGGGTCTATCGGACAGGAGCTCTCCCGATCGTTGCAGTCGTTCACTCTATCTTCAGGACCTCTCCCACTGGATCCACGAGTCACTGATGGGCGCAACGTTGGGCGCCAATTGTGGAAAAAGGTAGGGCTGATGGCCTTTTTCAAAGTTGCCCGGCGCTAACCACCTCTATACCATTCTAGTCATCAAACAAAGAGGCAGGCGCTGGAGACTGGAAGGCAGGAAACAGAAGTTTTTATTCCGACGGAGCAGAATACATCAGATCAGACAACAAGGTATCATTTCGAGGTGCTCTAACAGCCTCTCTGAGGCCTGGCCTTTTATACCCTGGTTTATGACATGTGAGCATTCTTTATTGCAGAAAAGATTCTTTGAAGTATGAGAAGACATCCCCGGAATCCCCGTTTCAGACCCACCCCCACATGTATCCACAATAGAGGTCCTCACCCCACATACAATAGGAGGGGGCTATCACGCAGCTGAGTGTTCCGCCGATTCTTAGGATGTGTGCGCCTGATCGTATCCCAGGGGGTGGGGAGGCCATGATCAATAGTAGCTCCTTTGTAGAGGAGCGACTCCATACAATAGGGGGGCAATAAACTGTATCCCCCGGCTAGGTGGTGGCCTGGGACCCGTGCGGACAATCGGACTAAGAGGAAGGGGTCATCAAAGGAGAGGTATTCATGAAAGGAATGGTCTGCACGGATAATCGAGCGTAGAGGAAGAGTTTATCAAAAGAGGGGTATTCATGAAAGGAAAGGAAGTGTTGGCCAGGCGCGGGTGCAACTCCCAAGGACAGAGTCATGCGGAAGGAGAGGGTTTATGACTTGTGCATGTGAGAGCGGGGGCAGCCAGGGTGTGCAGGGGATGCTCGCAGGGTCGGGGGAGCGCGCTGGCGATCGATCGTGAACAGGGAGACCATGGTACCTAAAATAGCTGCTGTGCATATTGTACATGGATGGCAAGATGGCGCAGATGATGTTCAGTTCGCAAACTAAAATTCCACAGTTACCCGGAGCACTAGGCAGGTGACTACACTTTTGGAAGGCTTATGCATTTCATTTGTCTGAAGCATCGACATTGGTCTCACCTGCTGCGCAGGTGTGTAGCATATTTCTCACAAACCTGTGTTGACCCGGATCAGCATTTTGAACATTTATGTATGTACCACACAGAATACAGGTCATATTTCAGTCAGTGTGCTGACACATGTCAGATAATTAACTCACTTCTGATGGTCATTTCAATGAACCTGTTGGATATGATGCTGTTCACATTAACTTTGGACTACAGAAAATACACAGGACCTAAGTGACACTTGTCACAGACGGAAAGGGACACACTTAGGCATCAGATGATAATGGGGCACCATTACATTTTGCCACATAAGTGTTGTCTCAACAGACAGATGACCTATGAGAGTGTTACCAGGCTGAGGGAGTGCAACATGCATGTCAGACATAATTAAGCAAAATGGCACAAATTCACCCTCTCCTTGCTGCTGTCTGGTCTTCAAGTGCCCATCCTGGTCAGCAAAGACCATCGTCAGTATACGGAGCATGTCGGGGGTCAGGGTCCATTTTCCACCCCTTTTGCAAGAATGTGACAGCTTCAGCTGGACTCTTGCATTCCTTCGGATCCAGCCACAAAGGTCCTGCCACCTCTTCTGGCTGTGGCTGATGTGGCGTTTAAAGACCCCACAGACCTTACAGCCTGGACTATGGTCTGCCAACTCTCATGCTTCTGATGGGCGTCGACCTGTAAGGATGACATGGTGACACTCCGTTACTACACATGCTACATGTTAATGCATCACACACTTAGACATATAGGTCATGGTTAGAATGGCAGATGCTTTCTAAAGGTTGGAAAAGTATCAACATGGGCATTTGTCCTGTGTGCAAGTCTCCCTTAACAACATCAGCACAGTGCAGGAAAAACAATCACACCAAATACACTTCTACATCATTGTACCTGTCCAGAACATGAATCTACACACTGTAACACTTACCGTAACTATGTGTGCATACTTGCCCTTGTGGATCACAATGCTAGTAGTGCCTGTCTTAAAACATGGTCAATTGTAAGGGCGTTGTAATCAACATTCACCTGCTCCCATGGTTGCCCATTCAGCTTGCTGTACTGTGGAAGGAGGCTGTCCAGTAGGGCCTGGTTCTCCTCCTCTGTGAAAGCTGGTGCCCTTTCCACAGTAGACCCCAGAGGATGCAGAGACAGCAGCCGTGGTGGGTAGAGATGTAGGCAAGTGGCATGTAGTGCAGGCAAGTGAAGTCTCTTGGGAACAGACAGACTTATATCTGTGCCTACAGAAGTGGATTCTGTTCCAAGCGTCCAAAGAGATAGGTCAGAGACATTCGCATTATCCAAATTTGGCCAATCCATAACATTGCACGCATCGGTCACGCCTACCGTGTCGTTCAAGTATTCTGCATCATAACACTGTAGTTTGATACATTGTTGTTGTAAGCCAACAGAATTGGTTTGCAAGTGATTGGTACACGAAGCTATGTCCCCATGACGACCAATAGCCAATGTGTGCATACGGCTTGGTTCGGAAGTGTACGACGTGTCTTTTGAATACTCACCCACATTTGTCCCCATTACAGTCACCAGCCAATGTGTGCATTCAGCTTAGTTCAGAAGTGTACGATGCGTCTTTTGAATACTCACCAGCGTCTGTCCTCATTACAGTCAACAGCCAATGTGTGCGTCTGGCTTGGTTCAGAAGTGTATGATGTGTCATTTGAATACTCACCCAAATCTGTCCCCATGTCGACCAATAGCCAATGTGTGCATCCAGCTGGTTCAGAAGTGTACGACGCATCTTTTGAATACTCACCTACGTCTGTCCCCATGACGACCAATAGCCAGTGTGTGCGTTTGGCTTGGTTCGGATGTGTATGACGCGTCTTTTGAATACTCACCGGCGTCTGTCTCCATGACGACCAATAACCAATGTGTGCATCCGGCTTGGTTCGGAAGTGTACGGCACGTCTTTTGAATACTCACCTGCATCCGTCCCCATTATAATCAACTGCCAATGTGTGCGTCTGGCTTGGTTCGGAAGTGTATGAGGCCTCTTTTGAATACTCACCCGCGTCTGTCGCCATTACAGTCAACAGCCAAAGGATGCAAACCACACTGTTTTGGCTGAGGCTCAGGTGCCCTACACTAATCAATAAGCATGTCAGACAGTATAGAAAACTTAATTTTCTGCTTTATGACATGTGTAGTTTCAGTGATTAACATGTCATATTGGACAGAGCTCTTCGTAGCTCACACTCCCATGATAAGCCAACCTTCATGTGCACCAAATACATTGTTTGTGATGCACATCACAACTGTGAGTGACAACTTTACAGATCACCCTCCTGGGCCTGGACACAGTATCAGGGGCCCATTGTGTTATCACAGGTTGCATACACCCATAATAACTGCTGTATTGGACAGTGTGTTACAAAGTGCTGTGGATGCAGTTTTTTTGTGTGAATCCATAGTATCTGAGTATTGTCCAACGCACACACTCCATTGTTGAGGTTGTTGATGAGATTCACTTTAAACATCATACACTTATTTTCACACTCATAGGATCAGTCATTACCACACTCATTTATACATGACATTCATACTGGTACAGCCAAGTCTGCAGGGCAGATGAAATATAACTGCATGGACACAAATCAAACTGTGGAGGCAAAATTAGGGAAAAGACAGTTGTTGAAAATAACTAGGCTTCTGCCCTCCACAGAAGTCACGCCGACGCACGTTTCGGTGTTATGGCCAATTCAGGCCACACCTTCTTCGGGGCAGGGTAGTACCATGGGGTAGGGGACGCACACACTGCAATTAAAAAAATATTTTTATATATAACATTAAAAGGTGCATTTGAATCACAGAGGAGCTACACATTTAGTGACGGGTATCATCATATATATCACATTTATTTGATGCCAATAAAGGTCAGGGCTCTGACATTGGGGGGTCACTCAGAAATATTTTAAGTGGTCTTTCCTCGATGGGATAGAACTGACGTTGTTATATATAAAAACATTTTTTTAATTGCAGTGTGAATGTCATGTATAAATGAGTGCGGTAATGACTGATCTTATGAGTGTGAAAATAAGTGTATTATGTCCAGTACGGTTGCTTGGGAATGTGTTGGACGTATATGTATTGTATAAAGTTTGATATTATACCATGAGAAATAATATTCCTTGTTTTTATCAAGTGTATCATGATGATCTGTTTATGACCCATGTGATCTAAAACCAATTGAACCAAACTACTAATAAACTAAGGAGAACCAAATGATAAGTGTGTGATGTGTCTTAGGCTCTGACATTCTTTTGTCACCTTGCTTCTAAAATAAAGGATCCCATTGTGGGACTGTAAAATACGCCCTGGCAGGGTTTTCTGTTGATTCTATTGCACTGTTATACCCCCTCATATAGCCTGCCAGTATCCTAAATCCCCACGGGGAACCCCGTTCTATTTTGGTCTTTGTGTCAATGCTCAACATTACACACCTGACTTCATAGAGTCTTGCTTTAATGTTGCATATGATATTTTGCATGTTACCTGCCACATTTGAAAGTGAATTGATAATGCTTGTTTGTCACCTATGTACCGCAGGAAACTAAATACCATGGTTGAACATGACAGCATCAGACGTTACTGCTTCACCAAACCACTCATTGAGGAGTTGGCAGAGCAGTTGGGCCCACATTTGCTACCTGGACACCCATATCCATCTGCCCTGACCCCAAGGTGAAGGTGATGGCAGCCCTACATTTCTTTACCACAGGAACCTTCCAGTATAACGTGGCTACGTTTGGTGGGATGGCACAGACAATGATTAGCCGTGTGCTTCGTGATTTTTTGGAGGCAATGTTACATTTTCTGAACCAGTACTTCAAATTCCCAATACCACGACAATTTGCTGACATCAAGAGTGACTTTTATGCTTTAGGAAGAATGCCACAAGTCATTGACTCCATTGATGGTACACATGTGGCTTGGTCCCATCACAGGCAAATGGACAAACATACAGGAATCGTAAGGACTTTCACTCCATAAATGCCCAGGTGGCATGTCTGCCTGACATGACAATCTCACATGTTTGTGCACGTTTCCCAGGATCAGCACACAACGCGTACATTATGAGAAACAGTAGGATCCCATAGATGATGTCTCAGCTGCCAAATCAGCGTGCTTGGCTAGTTGGTGTGTAATGTCTGTTTATGTTGTGTGTTGGTTGTATGTCAGGTTGTACCCTGTTTTCAGAAACATGATTTTTTTTATGTTTAAATTTAGATGACTCCGGATACCCCTACATGCCCTGGTTGCTGACACCACTCAGGAACCCTGTCACCCCTGCTGAGACTAGTTTTAATGAGGCACAGGGGCGGACCAGGCGAGAGATTGAGTGGACATTTGGGCTACTGAAAAGCAGATTTTGCCTCCTCAACTGTACAGGAGAGGCCCTCCAATATGCACCCGAAAAGGTGTGTAAGATCATCATTGTGTGTTGCATGCCACACAACCTGGCAGTGAGGAATGAGCTACCTCTCATCCAAGATGACGGGGACCAGCAGCCTTCAGTAGGGGAGGATCCAGGCCTGGGTCATGTTGCCAGTGATGATGAGGGGGAGGAAGATGTTTGGAGACAGCTCATCAACAACTTTTTCTCATGATTGTTAGTATAGAATGATGCGTTTACAAAGCTTTTTCTTTGCATGATATGTGTCTGTTGTACAATATCTATGCATATGTGTGAGTGCATGCTACTTGACATGATCCTTGGAGCTGTCATGTGTCCATTGTGATAGTATGTTCACCAGTATATGTTGACATGAGTGCTAGATAGTGTTCACAATTTATAAGACTTGCGTATGAATTGTCTCTTGGAGATGTATGTAGAATTTTAGATATATTAACACAGGTCTATGTCTCTCCTTCATAGGGTCCTTTGGCTGTTGTATGGTGACATGTGATCTCCAAAACACACAATGCTGTTACAAAGTGCAACATTTCTTGGGATCAGGAAGCTGGGACACACACTCTATTCCAAACATTTTGTAACATCTTGGTTAATTTGTGCTTATTGTCACAGTGTGAATAGATGGCTTCTGTTGTGGAGGCAACATGTTGTAACTGTGTAATAAACCTGTGCTCCACATTAAGGTGTGCCTTGTCTGTATACACACATCCAACATTCATTTGAGTACTGTATCTGTGCCCTGATTTCCACTTTATCTGACAATGTTTAGTGTTTGTGCATTGACATGTCTTCTCAGTTTACAATAGTGGAGGCAAAGAGGATGTATGCCATGTGCTATTTGTGTTGTGTTGCCCTTGTTGTGTGTATATCTTATATGTGGCACATCACAATTACTCACAAGACTGTGTTTTAACTGTTGTACTTGTTTTCCTGCAAAATACTTGTTTTTTAGCTCATCATCTCTCTATTATAAACAGTGTTTAATTCATGACAGAGGCAAGTATTGTGGGATTAGGATTTTATTATGATACATGTTTGAAATAGTACAAGTAAGTGATAGTGCAGTACACATTTTAGAAATCCAAAGTTCACAGAGGAGTTGTTAGTGGCAGTAGATAACATTTTCAGAGCCAAGTCCACAGTCAACTGAGTCCTTTATCCAACTTAGACCCTCCATCCCATGTGGGAGAGTTCAGTGACAGTCAACAAAGTGAATGCTTTGCACACAATGGAGGATATCAGGAGCAGGTTTTCACTTCCTGGGGGGGGGATGCATGGCCATCTGTCTCTCATTTGTTCTTCTTCGGATGACCCCTTTTCGTCTTTTGAGGGGGACCCTCCGGTGCAGGCTATTGCGGTATGGCTAAGTATCTGCCAGAGTCCTCATCCCTCCCTGTGGCAGATGTAGTGGCATCATATGTAGTGGGCACACAGGGAGGTGGGGTCATATTGTCAGCAATCTGGTGGAGGCAGGTGAGTATGTCCCTTTGCACCGCAGTGAGGTCATCAATTGTATCCAGTTTGGACTCCATTATGGACATTTGTGAGTCCATTCTGGACATGTGTGAATCCATTTTGGCATAATGGACAGCCTGCTGCTGTTGCACGTCCTTGAAGATCCCAACTACTTGGCCAAAGTCTCCAGTGCATTCTCGTTATGCATTTAGAATGCGTCCCAACTGTGGGTCAGCTTGATCAGCAGCACCATCTTCATGATGTGACCTCACCCCGTGGCCCCTCCCACCAAACCACCCACATGGACAGGACCTGTTGTTGTCACCGGTGTTGTTATCTGCCAACTCCGGAATGCACTGTGTTGCTGTGCCGTCTGGGTTTTCTTGCCTTGGTGTGTCCGTGTTGGTAGAGGTCATCTGATGGTTGCCGGATGTTGCGGAAGTGGTTGCAGGGGGTGCTGAAGTTACAGCTGCTGGTACTGCATGCTGATCCACACCAGAGGGGCCAGGTTGTTCATCGTCGTCTTAAGAGGACTGAGAGACATCCACACTGGAGAGCTCTGGGTCAACCATAGTCTGGGACTGGGATTCTTGATCTGTTCCTGCAATGTCCCCGGAGGTCCTGTGGGTAGAAGAGAGAGGCACAATGTATATTGTGGTTTTGCACAGGTCAACGTATCTTACAAATTACATTTGCTATTGTACATTATGATGAGTATATGTACATTGCATTGTCCTCAATTGTCACAGACACAGGCCTATATTAGTAAAGAACATTGTCATTTCAACTAGTTGTGTTTTGCTGAGCATGTTGAGCATAAATTGTGCATAAATTGATCATGTATTGTTTCTTTTACTGTACATAGACATTAAAAGTCAAGTCCCACCCTGTGCCTGACACAGATGTGTTGTTCTTTCCCACATTTGTGCATTTATAATGACATACATACTCTTCCTCTTACGATGTGTTGCAGGATTTGTACATGTGTGCTGGCATTTGTGCATGTATTTTTGAGTCACATTAGTGTGGCTACCAACACACTCACAGTCCAGTATGTGAGCAAAGATTTACTATTTTGTTATATGTGTTCCGAGTTCTCATCTCATCGCACACGTGTGAATGTGTTTCAGTAGCTAATGGTGTTGCTGCTTAGCTTTGTGCATGATTACATCATGTATATTGTCCTTGTCTTCCTTGGACAGATAAGTTAACCAAGGCTGCTTTCTTGCTTTTCCATGCTCATAACTGTGAGGTCCAGAGGTTTGTGTGCTCGTGTTATGCTGCTGTAAGTTGTACCCCTACTCCCACCCAGTCCAGATTACTCCACGTGTTGAAAGTGTCAATGACAGTGAGGGGAGTGTAGTGCCAAGGATGCTGATAATGCTGCATAATGTAGGAGTGTAATGCAGCTCACTACAGTGCTTTGTGTAAATGACACCATGCAACAGTGTCAGCTATCTTGCTGTGGCCATTCCATTTACTGTCAGGTATCCCTTGCCAATGATGGATATGTTGCTTTGTGTGTGTGTATTTATGTGTGCTATGTCTGCATCTCACCACATGTCCTGTATTCTACACACTTTCACAGCCGGCCGAGGGGGCACCCCTGGGACAATGCATCCCTAGACAGTGAGTGAAAATGTACAGTGAGGATGACTGAGAGTATAGACTGGTGTGAGATGGCCAGCGTCTAGGTGTGACTTGTGGCCAATTCATACATAAGGCCCATGTGTCAGCCATCTTACAGGTACATTTCCTTTCACTGTCATGGACTGACTATTCACAAGAGTGCTATTTGTTCTGGCTGAGAAGGTGTGTGTAGGGCAGGCCTTGATAGTAGTTGAAGTAATTGAAGAAACTCCTCCCCCCAGAGCAAGTATGCCACCATGAACCATGCTTCCATGACAGTGAGTAAAAGTTGACATTTAAGTTGTCTGACAGTGATGGCCTGGTGTTTGTGTAAGCACAACTCCCAACAGGGCCCTGTACTCCCCACACCAGAGCCCATTGTCAGCAATCTTGGCAGTACGTTTTCACTCCCTGTGAGATGAGCATAGTTCAAGGTTGGCTTGATGGGCCATGTGGAAGGAAGATTGTTAGCTGTGACTACGACTCCAATCATGCTTTTAGCTACACCAACCTTCCCAGCAATCCCAACCTCCCTTATTGTGACTCAGCTTTCCTGGGAGTGAATGTGTGCAAACAAGATGGCTGCTGTATGTGGCTGGTGTTTGGATACCATTGCCTTACTGTGAGTTAGTGCTACGTTTTTAAATATTGTTATATGGTGAGCTTTCCTGTTACACTGTAGGTATGTTGCTGGTTACAATCTAAATTTGATCACATATCCCATCATGGACTGGTGAAACTCACACCAGGGCCCAGTGTCAGGCATTTTGGCAGTAGATTTACCTTGACTCTCAGGTTGTGCCTAGTCCCAGGTGTGGTATTTGTTGTTGGTGGGAGGGGTGTATGTGTGGCAGGACCTGCTGGTATACGTAGTCAGAGCTAGCCCTCCTCCCCCTACCAAATAGGCCACCATGAACCATGCATCCATGACGGTGATTAAAAGTTTACATTCAAGTTGTCTGACAGTGGTAGCGTGGTGTTTGTGTGAACACATCGCCCAATAGGGCCTTGTGCTCTTCGCACCAGACCCCAGTGTCAGCCATCTTGGCAGTACTTTTCCACTCCCTGTGAGATGAGCATAGTTCAAAGTGGACTTGATGGACCATGTGGCAGGAGAATTGTTAGCTGTGACTATGACTCCCATCATGCTTTTAGCTATACCCATCTTCCCAGCAATCCCAACCTTCCTTCCTGGGATCAGCTTCCCTGTGAGTGAGTGTACCAGTGCTGGCAAGATGGCTGCCAGTGGTGGTTGTTGTTCTGAGGCCAAAGCCTTGAAGTATTTCTTAGTATGTTTGTACATGTTATGCAATATTTATATATTACTCTGAGATTGCTGGTATTTAGTTTCTGTGAGTGGCGTACACATCACAGGATCATTTGCTTAATGATGATCTGGCTTTGCTAATAGTGATTGGTATCACT
Source organism: Lissotriton vulgaris (assembly GCF_964263255.1). Lineage (NCBI taxonomy): Eukaryota > Metazoa > Chordata > Amphibia > Caudata > Salamandridae > Lissotriton > Lissotriton vulgaris. The sequence goes on from NC_141685.1 coordinate 1,648,317,372, forward strand.
GTCCCTTTCACAGTGATGTCTGTGGGTATGTATTGACTCACAATATTGGCTAGTTGGTTATGTACTCACCAGGCTATGGTACTCCTGATAATCCATGGGTGCCCTCCGGTGTAAGGATGGCCCGTACTTTCTCCCCCTAGAAAGTAAAGTGTGTAGGTTTTTCAGGAGGGCCAATGCCAGTCTGCTGGCGCGGGGCATGGTCTCTGCCAATCAGCTTCTTGACCTTCCTTCGCGCATCATCGTACCTTTTCTGATATCGTCCATCGTGTGCAGGAAAGGTGCTTGTGCGTTCACCTTGTTGACAATCCTCTACCACATCTTGTTTTTTGGGACATAGGGGTCTGTTGGACCAATGTGCCAAATAACTGTGACTCTACTCTGAGAATGTCATCTACCATGACTTCCAACTCACTGTCTGTGAACTTTGGATTCTTCTTTGAAGGCATGGTGATGGGTGGTGGTGGAGATGGATGTGTGAGTGAGTGTGAAACTGAGGGTGTGGGAGTATGAGTAAAGGTGTGTGTTTGTGAGTATGGTATTTAACAGGTGCTAGTGGCGTACGGGTTGTGGGGTGGGTGGGTTGTGAGTGTATGTCTCAGTGCAGTGTAGTGGTGGTATCTGCTAACAGGCCTGTTGAATTTGCAAAGGATCATGGTAACGATTTTGGCCCTTTATATAGGTGGAGTTGTGCGTGTGTCTTATAGTTTTGTTGCCTTTGACATTGCCTGTTTGGACTTTTCCTGTCTGATTTAGTTGAGCATGACAGTGACGTTCAGTTGACCACAACAGATGCTTTTTTAAGCATTGGCAGGGTAGTCCGAGTCTGTCCAATTCACGTTACACTATGTTTGAGCTTTTGCGTACGAGTCAGTCGCATCGGGCTCTTTTCCAGGCGATTCACTCAGACGGATTGATTCCCATACGTGTCGGTTGTCTGTATTGTGCTCCGTGCGAGTCGGTTGTATTTGACTCCGCCGGTCAGACAGCGCGTGTACATTCCCGTTCCATGTAGGTCGGAAGGGTTTCCGAGCAGGATCGCAATTGGGCCTTTGTGTCAAACAACATCTTGGTAAATCTACTTCCTAGAGCTGAAAGAAAACAGCAGGAATAAGTGTGTAACACAGTGTTTTATTAATGTGCGACTCTGGTTGGCAGTAGTATGCACCCTGTCCAAGTAGGGACCCCTCCTTCTAGTCAGGGTAAGGGAGTTACACCCAAGATAATGCCTGCTCACCCCCTTGGTAGCTTCATGGGCGAATTTTGCGAATTCGCAATCCACGAATCTGCGGATTTCCGAATTCGCAATCCAAATTTTTCTATTTTTGCGAGTTCGCGGGTGTTCGCGGGGCACTTTGCGTGTTCGCGGGTGTTCGTGAGGAGCTTTGCGTTTTCGCGGGGGGGGGGGTTTTGCTGGTTAATCACTGCCACCCTCTCATTTTTTATGCCCATCTGCCGTCTGTACCACTCATTTCTGTGCCCTTCTGCCCTCTGCCCCACTCATTTTTTGTCCCCTTCTGCCCTCTGTCCCACTTTTGTGCCCTTCTGCCCTCAGCCCCACTTAGAATGGCGCTGGCAAGCTGCCAGCGCCATTCTAAAATAGCTGCAAATAGCTTCAACAGGAAGCACTAATAGATAAAGCAAAGCAGGTGCTGGAGTTGAAGGTCAAATTAAGTTACACAATCATTAATCACCCCAAGTTTGGGGTGATTAATGATTGTGTAACTGAATTTGAGCAGCACCTGCTTTACTTTATCTATTAGAGCTTCCTGTTGAAGCTGACTTTTGCAACTATTTTAGAATGCCTCTGGCAGCTTGCCGGCGCCATTCTAAAAGAGTTACAAAAGTCATATTAAACTTTTGACCCAATCCGTTCCGCTCTCGGATTTTGCGGGAAATTCGCGAATCTCACGGATTGCGAATTTACTGAAAATCCACAAAATCCGCGAGCGGAATGGATTTTCCACCCATGCTTAAAGCAGTCAGGCTTATCTCAGAGGCAATGTGTAAAGAATTTGTACATAAACACACAGTAGCACAGTGAAAACCCTACAAATGGACACTACACCAGTTTAGAAAAATAACCAATCTTTTTCTAAATCAAACAAGACCAAAACGACAAAAATCCAATATGCAGAACTAAAGATATCACGTTTTAAATGTTTAAGCAAGTCTGTCTAAAGAACTCTATGGATGCGGTGATTTTAGCAAGGGAGTCATTAGGATCTCAGGTGGATCGCCACTGCCCGCATGGTGGTGGCGACCCGCCCGAGATCCGTCCCTGCCCACCACCCATTTCCCCCGCCATATTACTATCAACAAGTCGACCGGGCGGAAAGGAGTTTAATATGGTGGCAGTGTCTCTTAGACACCGCCAGCCATATTACTATCAAACCCTGATCTCGGGACTGGGTAAGAGTGGTCTGCTTAATTCAGACACTCTGTTCATCACCAACCCTTTTCTGAATCGTTTTTGGCCACTATAGGTGTGGCAGGGTATACTCAGACATGAGTCCCTTTCTCACTGCACCATCAGGATTCAAGCAAGCCGGGCCGAGGACGGCTGAAATGCCAGAAACCTGTCCCCGGTAGCTTGTCTCCTTTCTGGTGAAGAATTGGCTTGGTAGTTTAGTCTGCCCTGTTCCCATGATGCACTGGGCCAGGGACAGACTGATTTGGATATAGCCAGGTTCTGAGCTGGGATGGTGCAGTGAGATAAATAACGGTGATGGATCAAACCCTGATCTCTGGACTGGGTAAGAGTGGTCTGCTTAATTCAGACACTCTGTTCATCACCAACCCTTTTCTGAATCGTTTTTGGCCACAATAGGTGTGGCAGGGTATACTCAGACATGAGTCCCTTTCTCACTGCACCATCAGGATTCAAGCAAGCCGGGCCGAGGACGGCTGAAATGCCAGAAACCGGTCCCCGGTAGCTTGTCTCCTTTCTGGTGAAGAATTGGCTTGGTAGTTTAGTCTGCCCTGTTCCCATGATGCACTGGGCCAGGGACAGACTGATTTGCATATAGCCAGGTTCTGAGCTGGGATGGTGCAGTGAGATAAATAACGGTGATGGATCAAACCCTGATCTCTGGACTGGGTAAGAGTGGTCTGCTTAATTCAGACACTCTGTTCATCACCAACCCTTTTCTGAATCGTTTTTTGGCCACTATAGGTGTGGCAGGGTATACTCAGACATGAGTCCCTTTCTCACTGCACCATCAGGATTCAAGCAAGCCGGGCCGAGGACGGCTGAAATGCCAGAAACCGGTCCCCGGTAGCTTGTCTCCTTTCTGGTGAAGAATTGGCTTGGTAGTTTAGTCTGCCCTGTTACCATGATGCACTGGGCCAGGGACAGACTGATTTGCATATAGCCAGGTTCTGAGCTGGGATGGTGCAGTGAGATAAATAACGGTGATGGATCAAACCCTGATCTCTGGACTGGGTAAGAGTGGTCTGCTTAATTCAGACACTCTGTTCATCACCAACCCTTTTCTGAATCATATTACTATGGGGAGCGGAAACATGCCTTTTCCGTAGTGGCATTGACGTCACGGGAAGGCATGCGGGAATTGCTTGCGGGGGCCCGTTGCAGGCCCCCAGTGACTCTGGGGGGATGCACATGGGGGGTACCTATGGTACCCCCCTGCATTTCAATAGACAATGTGGCAGGCACCGTGCGGGTGCCTGGCACGTTGTGCATTGGAATGCGCGACATGCATTTTTAGCATTGCAGTGGGCGGTGCTTTCAGCACAGCCCACCGCACTGTTAAATATGCAGGATGCGCCCATCACTGTGGCAGGCGCATCCTCATTGCCCCCACGGGACCCCCGCCCTTATGGCACGTGGTTGTCCGCCTGCCATCCTAATGACCCCCAAGTATCTTTAATGCGTCAAAATTCAAGACGAAAAACTGCCGTAAAGGAGAGAAGCATCGAAAAACATGGTGAATCGTCAGTTCAGGAGTCCAAGGGGAATAAAACTATCAAAGACGTGGGAAAACCCAATATACCCTTGTAGGCTTGGGCAATGAATAATTAAAGTGAAAGATGACTACAAGGGATTTTGTTCGAGAATCAAAAGGCTTAAGTAAGATGATTATTATTCATAGGTTCTTTAGTGAATTGAACCTAATGTATCCACAGGATTACTCTGACATTAGTCATCAATTTGAAAAAAGGTAAACCAATACCGTAATGAGAAGAAACACACAGCAAAGGAAGGTTATATTTAAAATTGATTGTATTGAAGTTAATCAAAAAGAAAATTTCATGGGGACAGAACACAGAACAAAACTTTAACATAAAAGTCATGAAAAGCAGTATATCTAAGTCAACTGGTCAGTTCATAACAATACATCAACTCCACTAATAAAAGAGGAAAACCAAAATCATAAATGTCTCGTGGTATCCTTCAGTGCAAACAATGCTGAGGAGTTGATGCCTTTGGTCGACGTTTCGGTCTTGTATGTTGTCATCTATTAGACCATCATCAGGACTTAATTTTTCATCAAATAAAACCCCTTAGGTACATCAAATGTGTAGGGCTGATCTTCAGGAGTGGGCACTAGTTCCAACTGGATTATAGTAACCAGGCAGATCTGTTTTGTACATGTAAGTTGGTTGGTATCCGGAATAATCAGAGATGCTCGTAATATTGAGTACGAGTGGAGGGTCGGTCTGGGATTGTAAATCGCTGACATGGAATTTCCTCACGGTCTCCAGTTGAAAAAATTAATTACCTTTTTTCAAATTGATGATTAATGTCAGAGTAGTCCTGTGGATACATTAGGTTCAATTCACTAAAGAACCTATGAATAATAATCATCTTCCTTAAGCCTTTTGAATCTCGAACAAAATCCCTTGTAGTCATCTTTCACTTTAATCAAGGGTAATAAAGGCAACAGTTCTGCTGTTTGTAGAAGTGTTGCGTCGAATCCTTGCTGTGAGGAAATGCAATGCGTTGAAACACAAATTCGGCTCTGGTCTGTGGGGCGATGCATTGAAAACCTGGTACACATGTGTGATGCGTGCAAGTCTGGTTGTGTTGGGCTTGACGTGGTGGTGATGAAACAGGCGCTGTGTTGATTCTTCCAGCCACGGACTGGTGATGCATCGAGTCCTTCAGCTGCACAGCAGGGCCTGCCTCAGAGACAGAGCGGGGAGGTCTCAGATGTCGGAGACTCGGTGCTCGGGGTGTGTAGACAGAATATTACGTTTTTGATATCGACTAGTGGAAATATCGAATCATAAATTTTGTGAGTGAGAAATATCGACAGCAAGAATATCATGGTCAAGAATATTGATTTAAGGTAAGTAATATCGATTTTAAATATATTGAGTTCAATATCGTTTGCATAAATATAGTTGTTAAAAATATAATTTTTTTACTTAATGTTATGTATTTAAGTATTTGTTTTACTTGTATTTGATGTATTTTTTTGAATTGTTTATGTTTTAATATATGTGTTACATTTTTAGTAGTTATGAAAAAAAAATTTAATTTGGCCTTTTCAAGTTTTGTAGCGGGTTGTGGGTTTATAGGGGAATAGGAAGAGTAGTAATTTAATTATATTAAATTAATGATTTTTTAATTTAATAATATTTATTTAGTTGAAATGTTATAGTGGTAAATGTGTGAAGTAATTTATTATAAATCAATTAATAATTAGTGGTTTATTAATATTAATTAATTAATTGTAATGATTATGGTGATTGTGTAATTAATTTTTGGTGTGCAGTTTGGAGTTCGAAGGTGGGGAGATTTATTTTATTGATGAATTATTCTTTTGTTGTTAATTAATATTAATTAACTAATTGGTAATTAATGATTGTAATTCTGTAATTAATTGTAGGTGTTTGTTTATAGGGGTAAAGGGTGGTGAGTATTTTTTATAATTATTAATACAATTTTTAATTGATATTAATTGATGTAATTTAAACATTATTATGGTAATTGCCTAATTAATTTTAAGTGTGTGTTGTGGTGTCTATAGGGGTAAAGGGTGGGAAGTAATTTGTGTTTAATTATTTATAATATAGTTGTTTATTAATGTTAATGATATTATATTTATTTTGTGTAATTGTAAATTTTTTGATGTGTTGTTTTTACTTTTAAAGGGGTAAAGGGTGGATATTAACACATTTTACTTACTCCATAATTAATTGTTCTATAGCAATGGTTTTTCATTTTAAAATAAGCTTTAATTGTGTAATTTATTATTTTACAGTTTAATTTAGGATTGTGCTGTGGGGATTATAGCTTTATTTTGCAGGGTAGAACTCGCCTCCACCGGGTATTTATTGTGGTGACTGCTCCTCGTAATTTCCGGCTAACCTATACTTCCCGGTGAGCCTCTCCTCTACAATTTGCGCATATCCCCAGTTAGCGGCTTCACTCTTCACGCATGCCCAACGTCCGATATGTCACTCGGCGCCTTAGTCACCTGCGCTGGTCATTTCATTTCATTTCATTCGCCGCGTATCCTCAGTAAGCGGCCTCACTCTTCACCCATGCCTAACGTCCAATATATCACTCGGTGCCTTAGTCACCGGCGCTGGTCATCTCACTCGGCTGAGTTTTATGATTCCGCTTCCGAGATTTATTGAACCCTCACCACACTGTCGACTAGTGCTGCAATCCGGGTCATCACTCGCCGTTTTCAACGATACTGTAAACGGAATATTCTTTATACTTCGTATAAATAGATGTTTTTTCACAAAATTGCACCAGCCACTCGTTGGTTCACCACTCAGTCACCACATCCCATAACACAGGTAGAACTGATTATCTAACTCTACCAATCCGCAACTAGGAGTGCACAGGGTCTCACAATGTATACATTAATCCCTCTTTTTTTAAAATACACTAATTTAGGTTCACCAAGTCACCCATGTAACATGTAATTTCTATGTTTATGTCCTAAAATATGTGTATGTTTCTTCCCTCCTTCCTTAGGCATTAGAGGCTTAAAACAATAAGGCATTAATTAATGTCCTGATGATGGTCCCCATGATTTAAAAGTGGGATCGAAACGCCGTCGACTTGTTGTGCACCATATACAAAAACTTATGATTTATATGTTGTGTATATGTAATGGTGCCCTTGTGATTTTTCTGTATATTGAATTCTTACAGAAAACCTTGCTTTTGCCTTAAAAGCCCTGTTGTTCTTTGTCACCTTCTGTATTTGATCCGACTGTGTTTGGGTACAGGCTTGTGCCCCACACTGGTGATTTGTTGAAGGTAATCCATTTGTAAATGTAAATCTGTCAACTGAGTAAAAATTGAAGACCTCTGTCCGGCTGGACATGTCACTCTAAATATGGTACTGATCTCGTCTATATTCATTGTCTTGTATTGAATCACTTGCATGGGACCGCTGTTGTTTCGTAAAGTGGGGATTATAGGGTTAAAGTGTGGGTAATAATACATTTTTATTAGTTTTATTTTTTTATCAATAATATTTTTTACTTGATAAATAAGTATGTTAATTAGGGAAGTACATAAAACAATTGAAGTGTGTTGGTACTTGTGTGGTACATGGTAGTAAATAAAAAAAAGACATGTATGCTATAATAAATGTTTTCATTTGTGAATCTTTTCTAGTTGACAATATTTTTATTTGTTTATTTTTTTAATTTGTTTATACACTATGTGTAGGTATTTGTTATATGTAATTAATATTATAATATTTTTTATATATTTAATATATTTGTTTCCCTCCTGTTGCATTCACTGGAGTGGAAATAGTAATTTTTACCCGTTAGCTATCCAACACTTTCCCCACTTTCCCTACTGTTGCACTCACTGGGGTAAGAATAGTCTTTTTTACCTCTACGCTATCCAACATTTTCCCTACTGTTGCAATCACTGGAGTTGAAATAGTAATTTTTACCTCTACGCTATCCAACACTTTCCCTACTGTTGCACTTACTTGAGTGGGAATAGCAATTTTTTTCCCTTTGCTATCCAACATTTCCCTACTGTTGCAATTATTGGAGTTGGAATAGTAATTGTTACCTCTACGCTATCCAACACTGTCCCTACTGTTGCACTTACTGAAGTGGGAATAGTAAGTTTTACCCCTTGGCTATCCAACACTTTCCCTACTGTTGCACTTACTGGAGTGGGAATAATTATTTTTGACCTGTACGCTATCCAACACTTTCCCTACTGTTGCAGTTATTGGTGTGGGAATAGTAATTATTACCCCTTTGCAATCCAACACTTTCCCTACTGTTGCAATTATTGGAGTTGGAATAGTAATTTTTACCTCTACGCTATCCAACACTTTCCCTACTGTTGCATTTACTGAAGTGGGAATAGTAATTTTTACCTCTATGCTATCCAACACTTTCCCTACTGTTGCACTCACTGGAGTGGGAATAATAATTTTTTACCTCTATGCTATCCAACACTTTCCCTACTGTTGCAGTTATTGGTGTAGGAATAGTAAATTTACCCCTCTGCTATCCAACACTTTCTCTACAGTTGCACTTAATGGGGTGGGAATAGCAATTTTTACCCCTCTGCTATCCAACACTTTCCCTACTTTTGTACTCACTGGAGTGGGAATAGTAATGTGTACACCTTCGCTATTTAAGATTTTCCCTACTGTTGCACTTATTGGTGTTGGAATAGTAATTTTTACCCCTCCGCTATCTAACACTTACCCTACTGTTGTACTCAAAGGAGTGGGGATAGTAATTTTTACCTCTACGCTATCCAACACTTTCTCTACTCTTGCACTTATTGGAGTGGGAATAGTAATTTTTACCCCTCCACTATCTAACACTTAACCTACTGTTGCACTCACTGGAGTGGGAATAGTCATTTTTACCCCTCCGCTATTCAACACTTTCCCTACTGTTGCACTCACTGGAGTGGGAATATTATTTTTTCCTCTACGCTATCGAACACTTTCCCTACTGTTGCACTTATTGGAGTGGGAATAGTAATTTTTACCCCTCCGCTATCTAACACTTAACCTACTGTTGCACTCACTGGAGTGGGAATAGTCATTTTTACCCCTCCACTATTCAACACTTCCCCTACTGTTGCACTCACTGGAGGGGGAATATTAAATTTACCTCTACACTATCCAACACTTTCCCTACTATTGCACTTATTGGAGTGGAAAAATCATTTTTACCCCTTCGCTATCCAATTTTTCACTAGTGTTGTACTTATTGGAGTGGGAATAGTAATAGTTACTCCTATGCTATCCAACACGTTCCCTACTGTTGCAGATATTGGAGTGGGAATAGTAATTTTTACCCCTTTGCTATCCAACACTTTCCCTACTTTTGTATTCATTGGAGTGGAAATAGTAAATTTTACCCCTCCACTATCCTACACTTTTCCTACTTTTGCACTCAGGAAAGTGGGAATAGTAATTTTTACCCCTCCGCTATCCATCACTTTCTCTACTGTTGCATTCACTGGAGTGGGAATAGTAAATGTTACCCTTCCACTATCCAAAACTTTTCCTACTGGTGCACTGACTGGAGGTGGAATAGTAAACGTAATCCCTCTACTACTAAAAACCTGCCCTACTGTTGTACTCATTTGAGTTGGAATGGAAATTGTTACTCTTTCGCTATCCAACACTTTCCTTATTGTTGTACTTATTGGAGTGGTAATAATAATTTGTATCTCTCTGCTATTCAACACTTTCCCACTGTTAAACTGACTGTCCTGGGAAGTTTAAGTTTAAATATTTTTTTATTGTTTCATGTTTTAATTTATTACAGAATGTTTTTCTTATATTTTAAATTATTAACAAATATATATTTATTTTTATATAATTTTAAACTTAAAATAAATACAAAATAATAGTTTATTTATTGTCTTAAAGTAAATATATATATGTATAAATAATTATGTTTGTGTGTTTATTTGTTATATTTTGTTAAAATGTATATTAACGATATTTTATTTTGTTAAAATTTAATGTAATATTTAGTATATTTAATATATATGGTTTTATTTTACACACATGTATATATATATATATAAATCAATATTTTGTACATCTTTTTCTTACATTGATATTTTTTGTCGATATTTTTGTACTTATCTGTTTAAGTATAGGGAGTCCATATTTTTGTGGTCTATATGTTTTTCCAGCAATATTTTTTACATTGATATTTGTGACATCGATGTGTTGGTGAACCATTGCTCGGAACTCGGGCTACAATGGTTTTCTGGCCGTGAACCGGCGCTGCGTCAATTTTTCAGCCGCACCACCATGATTCAGTTGGTTTTCAACCACACAGCAAGCTTGCGGTGGGAAAAATTGCGCTGGAAGGCCAATGTGTGGATTTTCAGCTCTTCTTGCTGCAGAAGCCACTTCCAAGTGCCCAGAGGTCGAGTTGGCACCACTTGGCAGGTCAGAACCCCCAGCAGAAGAATTGAGGGGCTGCATGTGAAGTTGCTGATGGCCCGGAGATGTATTAACAGGAGGCAAGCACACACAAGCTGTTGAAGAATCTTCTCAAGCCGGATACCAAAATAAAAGTTGAATCCTTTAGTCTCTCGAAGACAGAAATAGCAACTGCAGGCCAACCCAGCAAATCAAACACAACAAAGGGGCAGTACTCCTCCTGACAGCTCTCCAGCTCTTCCTCTTGGTAGGGTTTCAGCATGATCCTGTAGTGTTTTAAAAATGCTGGGTTACAATACTTATACCGCATTCCACCTTTGAAGCAGGCATGCATCAAAGGATAGTCTTGACCTATCATGGCTCCTCCAGAAACACTACAGGGGTTAGAGATAACATTGTGAAAGGACAGGCACAGCCCTATTGAGTTGTCATTGATAACTCCTCCCACCACTCTAGCTCAGGAAGGCCTATCAGCCTAGTGATTCGCAATCAGAGCACAGAGGGCATACCACAGCTTCCTTTGTATGACTTTCTAGATTAAATGCTCAAAAAGCAAAACTGTCAATCTAAACCAGGCGTGGATTCCAAAGGCAGGCAGAAGCACATGATGTAAAACAACGAAATGCCCACTTTCTAAAAGTAAACACAAGGAGATGATGGACGGAGAGCTGACACTTTTCAGACACTCACCTCCAGTTACAGATCTGGGTTAAATCCATCATTGTCCTTTAGCTCACTTCACCACCCCAGTTCAGACACAGCTATATGCAAATCAGTCTTGGCCCTGTGCCACATGGGAACAGTCCAGCCAGAACTGCCAAGCCATGGCTTCCCTGGACCGGAAACAAGCATCCTGGGACCAGTGTTGGGTTAACAGCCCTCATCAGTCAGGCTAGCTTGAATCCAGTGACAAAATGTGCAAGGGAAACCAATCCCAGGATGCTTTTTTCCGGTCCAGGGAGGACCTGGCTTAGCAGTTCGGGCTGGACTGTTCCCACAAGGAACAGGGTGAAGACTGATTTACATATGACTGTGTCCAAACTAGGGTAATGTAGTGAGCAAATAAATGATGGATTAAAGGCATATCTTTGTGACTGGGGGTGAATGTTTGCATTGGCCAGCATTCTGTCCATCAATTGTTTCTTTTGCACTTTCTAAAAGTGGCATTTTCAAACACACATTTTAAAAACCACCTTCACAGATAGATGTGCTTTAGAATTCTTTAGTTCAGGGAACTCAAACTCCAAGGCTCCATCTCTCCCCAATTGAAAGTTACACGTGTAAGATGTTACAAGGCAACTCCAATGATAACTTATGGTGGTGATAGTCCTTTCAATAGTGAAAACAAAATTGGCAATGTTTCACTATCAGGACATGTAAAACAGACCAGTACATGTCTGACCTTTCACATTCGCTGCACCCGGCCCATGGGGCAAGCTTAGCCATCCTTATGGGTGTCATACATGTGGTAAAAAGGAAGGTTTGGGCCTGGTAAGCGGGTGTATAAATGATGGGATAAGCAGCTCTGCTGAGTAACATTGTTAGGTGCATATCTGTAGGTGACAGGACCTTGGGCAGTCACACTGTGGGCACGTGATCAGCCGACGCGTGTGCCACCATGAGATGGTTGCAGGTATGAGGAATCTTGGCAACCATCTGGTAATTACACATTTGCATTACCCATTGAGTGAATTGTAACTTCATTGAGTGCTTTTAATAGGTTGGTTGTTTTTACATGTGGCACTTTCTCTTTCTTTTTAATGTCATACCATCAAAGGTTTTGATGTGAACCTCGCATGAAGTAAACATTTGGAACCCCTAAAGCCCTGAAGAAGTTGCTTGCACGAACTTTTTGCAACTTAACATGTTGGCTTGTGGATATTGATTATGGTTTGACTAAAGCCATTTTTAATTGGGAAAGCTTACAGCGCTTAATAAAGTTACGTCAAGCAAGTAAGCTGCACCATTTTTTAATGGTGAAAATTGCATCTTTATTCTCACAGGGTCAAGTGGGCACTTGTAGTCACACTTTGCACTGATAGCTCATTCACATTTAGGTTTCACTGTTTTCTTCCTTTTTCTTCAGTTTTTTGAGAGCCTCAGGATAGAACGATAGAACACACACTTTCCTTTTTCGGGAGAGAAAGTAACTGATGATGATAAGTGGGTGTGCTAGTGAGTTCCAACTAGCAACCCCCTTGGTGTTACGGTCGTGAGGTGCTTTCCCTCCTTTCTGTTTCTGTTTATGTTTAGACAACTTGTATAGCACGCAAATACCCTGGGGTGTCTCAGCGCTTGTGGACTTAAACACAGAAAGGTGATCTCTGCAGAGGGGATTACTGGTTGAAAAGCCAGGTTTTTAATTGTTTCCTGAATGCCATGAGTGTAGGGCTAGTTATAATGAAGAGGGGGAGGTAGTTCCAAAGTCTGGCCGTGGTGACTAGGCAGCGCCGGTCTCCCCATGAAGCTTTCTTGGTACGTTGGACAGGTAGTAGCTATACTGTGGTGAAGCGTAGTTGTCTGTTGGGTGTGTATAGAAAAAACGCTTGTTTTAGAAACTGTGGTCCAGTGTTATTGATTGCTTTGAATGCAATGCATAATGCTTTGAATTTGGTCCGGCTTCTGTTAGGCAGCCAGTGGAGTTGGCGAAGGGCAGGTGTGATGTGTTTGAACTTGGGGATGCCGAGTAGAATTCTGGCTGCCAAGTTTTGAACCAACTGAAGCTTGCTGAGGACTTTTTCTTGGGCATTAAGCAGGAGTGCATTGCAATAGTCTGTTTTAGAGAAGATTAATGTGGTCATCAAAGTTTTGCCAGCGGAGGCAGGGAGATATGGTAATAATTTCTTTATCTTTTAGGATATAGAAGGAGGAGGAGACAACCGCATTGGCATTGAGGGTTAACGAGAGCTTATCATCGAACAGAACCCCGAGATTTCTGATCTTGGTGACGGGTTCTGGCGGTGGACCCAGCTCATTGGGCCACCAGGTAGGGGACCACCCTGGGGTGAGGTTGCCAAAGGTCATTACCTCCGCCTTGTCAGAATTTAGTTTTAAGCAGTTGCTCGTCATCCAGGAGCTGATGGCTAGCATTCCCTCCTGGAATCTGGACGCAACTGCTTCCCCATCATTGTGAACTGCTAACACCAGCTGAGTGTTATCGGCATAGGATGTTAGACTCATTCCATGTGTGATCACCCTCACCAAGTCCGAAACATAGATGTTAAATAAGGTTGGACTTAGCGAGGATCCTTGGGGCACACCGCATAGGAGAATGAAAACTGGTGAATAGAAGGTGCCTAGTTTTACTGATTGGGTGCGATTGGCAAGAAATGAGGCCAGGAGGGCCCTGGCAGTGTGGTTGATGACTGAGGAGGAGACCCGGTTGATGAGGGTGGCGTCATCGATCGTGTCAAAGGCGGCGAACAAGTCCAATAGTATCAGCACTGCCGCGCCACCTTGATCTAAGATCATCCTGATCTCGTCGGATGCCTTGATAAGGACCATTTCGGTTCCATGGCTTTTTCTGAATCCAAATTGAGTGTCATCGAGGAGGTGATTTTGATCAATAAACTCAGATTATTGCCTGTTCATTAAGTTTTAAATTTTGTTTATGGGAAAGGAAGACAGGCAATAGGTCGGTAGTTTATCAAGGCTGAGGGGTCAAGGGTGGGTTTTTTCAGAAGGGGTTTAATAACGGCCTTTTTCAGGCTGAGGGATAGGAGCCTGTGATGAACATTGACTTTCAAATGTTGGTGAGAGAGCGGGTTATGGCTTCTGGAATGAGTTTTGGGATGTAAGGTGGGCATGGATCAAGAGGGGAGCCCGATCTTATGGAGGAGATTAATTCTGAGATCTGTTCGGGGGAGACCTGTTGGAAATAGAGAAGTGGTGGTGTTGTATGGCATTTAAGTACCCTAGTGTAAATTTCCTGATTCATGCTTTATGTAGGTATAAATCACCATATCCTTATATAGGCATAGGAATCATAACCTTATTTAGACATAGCTCATGCAGTCCAAACACGGCATGGCTACTTTCACTAGTTCCGAAAATCTACAACAATTTCTTGGAAAACTCGGCTTCAGCAGCTAGGGACTTCCCCTTGCTTGAATACTGACTTGTCCAAGAACTCATGGAGTTTTCAAAGAACTGAGACTCTTTGATGACGTTATTATCTCCACCTTTACGTCAAACTCAGCACTTTCAAGGTATTAAGAATGCCCACACTTGCCATAGAAAACACACAGTGGTTTGGAGCGGTTCGACTATCGACTTGCCCGATGCATCCTGCTACAGCAAGTGCTGAAGGAAGCCGACCCTCCAGCAGACGCACTGTCTTTTCTCTTGCCGAGAAATTAAGCTCCAGTGTTTCCAAGCTACCCTTGCGGGTTGTTGGGAAATCGAGTGCTGAGCCTGACCTTCTTCATTCTAAAACCAAGGTACGGAGCTGATTAGACCCGTATAGAAATCTTGGATAGATTCTTGGCAAAGAATACTAAATTTATGCTACACCTCACTTACTTCTTCCCTCGCACTCGACGTAGGTTAGGTACATCGGGGTAGGCGTATTTTAGAAGCACCAGTTGAGTACTTTTTAGCCTTTGTTATTTATGTATGTATTTATCTATGGTCTAGGAACCATACAATGCTCTTACAGTATTATTTTATTCTACTCCTTTTACTGTATGCATTATATTTTGGAACCAGTATTACGATTGTGGCCGTTCATTTCTTTTGCTTGAAAAAGAAGACTGTTCAATAAATACTTTTATTGAAAACGCCCGTCTCTCTATTTCGCTGAACCTCTGGTGAAACGAAGCATGCATGAATGACTGAGTAAAATATCTATCTATTGTTTCCACGACTCTGAAGATCAGTTTTATCTTGGGGAAACAAAGTTGTCATGTTTATGCGGTTAAAATCCAATAGTGGGGAACGCAGCAGTTACGTTCCACACCCTGGTGCACAGCATTTTATTTAAAGGATACTAGATCCCCCTTAAGTTCATCCGTTTTTTTCTAGTACTGATTTGTCCAACTTTTCTTTGACATATTCTTTACAATATTTCCATCCGTTCCACATATCCATCAAATAACGTGTTTTTTGAAACTTTCAATATTCACAGGTGCCCATCCAAGCTTCCTTGTAAATATGATTCATACACGAAAAAGTAGTTCTCAGCAGCATTTTTTATTTTGTACCCAATGCATTTCGAGCAATTCCTTGCTCTTCGTCAGGGGTGGCTGTAAAACAACATCATGAAATTCACATTAATAATAGACACCTCGTCAACCTCTTCACTAAATTTCATACAAACATGGTGATCAGAACAGTCAAGGATGTTGAAACACATGGACTACGGATTATTTTGAAAAGCGAGGAGTGCACACCACCACATTCATTTTCATGTTTATGCGGTTGTCAGAAACAAAATCCCTTCTTGTGAACTCGAGAAAGTTTCTAGTGACCTCTGAGCTAGCTGGCTCTCACAATTAAGTCTAATGTATTGGGAATATAGGAACTACACTACATGGCGCCCAACGTTTGGAAAGGCACTCATTTAATGCTAGATACTAGAGTAACTCAGTCGTGCTTTTCACAGAGACCCCTTTATCCCTAAAATACTCCAATAGACGTCTGGAGTGGGTTAAAGGATAAAATATCCGCCATAACTGAGTAGGACAAAAATCCTATGTACTAGTTTTTGGTTTATTCAACGTTGAAGGATACAGTGTTCCAAAATATTGTGCACCTTCTCTTTATTTCCTTGAAACTTGTTCTGTACGACTTTCAAACAAAATGTCGAATAGCGACGAGGATAATCCAAGGGTAAATGGAACTGCAGTAAATGCAAACCAGACAGGTCTTGACATTACGGGTTTCCGACATGACGTCCCGGATGCTATAAACATCCCGGAAAACAAAAGCTATAAAGCTCATAGAAAATGGCCTATCACCAAGAAGTGGTAGAGTAATTTTTATTATAGAGGCACATGAATATCGATAGACAGAGGTATTTTATTCATGGATTATATTTCCACAAGCAAATCCAACAACACATGTGTTCCACTTCTATAAGATAGAGGAACATCCAGCGGAATACGTTCCTTTCGAGGACATTGAAATTCCACTAACTTACCAAGAGCACCAACTCTGGTTTAAAGGCGCCCCACAACATCAAAATCACATTACCAGGCTCGGTCCACTAGGTAGACCAGGAGCGACATGGCTGGTACTAGCTAGCTATACACCACACCCTGCCATTGAACAAATGACAAGTCCAGAACTATTAGCTCAGCTAATACAATTAACTAAGATCCATAGACAATTGGTACAATATGTCATGAGGACTCTAACAGTCCAACCTGCTATAGGAATTCCACAGCACACCCCTCATCAGGGGAACACAAACAAAATTACACCACAGACCATGCAATCAGTCATTGGTAAATTACCCACAAAAAGGGACCAAATTCCATTCTGGTTAGTTTAAAAAATTACTCAGATCGAGGCAGTATTTTCCAATAGTACACCTCATTAGAAACACAGGATTCTAACAATCTGTGTACCAATGGTGATTGCACCACACTTGGAGGACTGTGACACTTGGGGTACAGTCTTTGATGCAATATACACAAAAACACATGATGTTCCGTCCATGGTGGTAATACCAGAAGTCCTGAAACAGATTCAAAATTAATACGGGCAGAACCTGCTTTAAATCTCGGTATAAAGTTACTGAAAGATTTCAAACAGGTCTCAGCTATAATATTAACAAATATTAAAGGTAAAGCAGCATTCGTGGCAATCCGCCAAAAGCTAAAAGAACTTGATGTAACTGAGCAACCATATGAACTGGCCAGAATAATTGAAAAATCCTATGAAGAACTAGGAAGAGATAGTTTGGGAGGGAAACCGGTAAAACCTGAACTAACAGAAAATCCTGAAAAAGTTTATTATTAAAAACACACTCACTACTCCTAAAAAGAAGTGGGAAAATACTAGACAGACACTTCCTAAAGAAAAGCATTCTCAATCTAGAGGTAGGTCTCCTCAAAAGGAGCCCTCTGAAAAGAGGTATAACCTCAGAAACAGGGATAATTTGAGAAAACCTGATAGATACCAAGATACTGATACACATTCCTCTCATACCTTTCAGACTTCCTCGCAGAAATCCGAAAGAAGAGGACGATCAGAACACAAGGAAGAACACATAAAGTCCAATAATGATCAACACATTCCGAAAAATGAGAAAACTCAATTCACCAAAAAGAAGGTAGCAAGTCTAAAAATCAGACATGCCAAGGATCTTGAGGACACAACTCAAGAACGGTGAGTGGGCCCAGACAATGCTGGACAGCGCAGCAGAGGTTACAATACCTCGCAAGAACCTGAAGGATCATCTGGAGACAGTGGACCTGAATGAATGCATTCAGGTTGAAGCTGCAGATACCAGGGTTAGTGTACCACATAAGTTATTTGAAGTAACACTCCGAATAGAGGGGGACATAACTAGGAAAAAAAACACTCTTTTGGGAAAAACTATCTAAGGGTTATGACATCTTCTGGCTGAAAAAGACTGGCCACCTGAATTTATCAGGGAATCCCCACATGGCGAAGAGATCATTATGCCAGCCTTCTCAAATCATATTCCTATTCATAGAAAATACACCTATGCCAGAAAATGGGCTGTAGCCCAGGCTCCAGCATTATATAAATATAATGTGGTAATGTAGGATGGGATGAGGATTCTCCTCACCATAAGATTCATTTAAAAAATCAACCAACTGCTCAGAAGCAGTATCCGGTTAAACAAGAATCCAAAAACAGGTCAGGGAGATCTTAGATCAACTTGAATACCAAGGGGTGATTGAAACATGCACCTCGTCCATGAACAATCCTTTGTTTCCTGTCTTCAAACCAGACAATACATATCGCCTAGTTTTGGACTACAGACATTTACATTCTTGTTGCAAAACATTTGCAGTACAAAATGCACACAGTGCAGCACTGATGAATAACATTGTGCGCAAAAAAGAACAAATCGACATTAGATATTTCAAACGGTTTCTTCTGTTAAAATATTGCACCTGAAAGCAGGTTCTTGACCGCTTTCTCAATAATGGGGACAACATGACACTTTTGTTGTCTCCCCCAGGGATTCAAGAACAGGCCTGGATTATTTTCAGGGTTAATTAAAGAGTGGTTCTGTCGGGTAGAAGCACAAATAATTTAAAATTGCTGTTAATGCAATCAAAGAACAACCTCTGAAGACACACGAACAGGCCCTTTACAATGAATGAACAAAAGACCTGAGAACAATTAGTTGTACAATGTATTTATCTGAATTAAAATTCATTCACATTGATGTTTCATACAGTACATACAACGACTGCCAAGATGAATTAAAAGTGCAAAAGTGTGACAATGGTGAATAGTGATCACGTGGTGAAGAAATATATATAGTAAAAAGTCAATCCAATACAGTCAATATATACAAATATATACAAGTATTTTTTCTCTGGTGGTCATGTACAGGTTTGTATCTAGAGATTCTTTTTAATTTCTTTCAGTTGTGTAGAATCTTGTAGCCGATCGATGAGACTGAGCGCCATCCTTCACTGATTTATTCTCCCAACGGATACGGATTTGAGGCCATTGCACCCCCCATTTCAGGTGAATCTCCCCGACCTGGAATGTAGGACTGTTGTGCATCGCACTCCACACTTCTGTCTTGAGAAAGAGCCGCCGCGACCATAGACACAGGAGCAAAAGGGTCGAAACGTCGACATTCTTTAAAGGCCTAGTACCTCTAGGATTCTACACAACTGAAAGAAATTAAAAAGAATCTCTAGATAAATTATTTAATTAACCATTAATTACCCAGGTTCTGAGGGAGACAGGTTCACCCTTTTCTTCTTAATAACTGAATTATTTTCAGCCAGAGCAACAGAATTACTACAAACGTACGATGATGAGGCATTATCTTATGTCGATGACATCTATCTTACAGACGATGATTTGGACAGGCATTTGAACAGGGTGAACACCATAATACTTGGATTCGCTTCTGAAGGGTATCAATTCAACATTACAAAATCAAGGATTGCCCACCTGAACGTCCTATTCTTAGGGTACAAACTCTCAAGTGAAGGCAAAAGCCTGGCAGCAAACTTTTTAGAAAAATGTGGGCTGCTCCAACCTCCAAAAACTCTGAAAAACTTACAGTCAGTTTTAGGATTCCTGAACTTCGGAAGAACTTACATTCTAAATTACGCAGAAAGGGTTAAACCTCTCTACGAATTAATAAAACCTGATTTCAAACTTACTAATTGGACTCAAAAACACACAGAAAATTTGCGTTCAGTGCAAACAGACATGTTAGCAACAACAAATTTACAGACACTCGTAAACAAACGCAACCTTTTAATCCGAATCATCCCAGGGAGATGCGGATTCACATACCTAACCTTTAATGAAGGTGAAAAGGTACCTATAGCTTACAAATCACACTTGTACACACAACCTGAAATGAAATTCACTTCAACAGAAAAAATTCTGACAGCAGTTCAAACTGCGGTAGCAAAAGAGAGAACCGTCGCACAAGGTAAACGCATAAATGTCGTTACTCCTGTACCTGCCTTAGAGGCAGTGACAAAGGCAAGCATTCCAAATGCAAAAGCTCTACATCAAAGATGGATACAATGGGTTAATTCTCTTGCTGCGACAGACGTTGAATACGTTATTGACACTTACTTGAAGACACAAGAATTTCTCCAATACGAACAAGAATGTCCTCTGCCCACAGAGATTCTGTCTCTAGAACATGACGGCTGTACAATATAACTATATAACAATACAAAGGAGTACCACCAAAGGTAAGGCTCGACAGCCAGTATTGGTGGGATGAGACACTAATGTGGAAGAAGAAGTCCTCCTTTGTTTTTAAGGAACCCCTCACTCACCGACCTGGTCGGTGACATGCTTCATCATCGGGGCCACCTTGGCAGCCGAATGCCGCCAAGGTGTGCTACAACACCTGAATGCAGTGGAGCAGGTATGTGAGTGATGAATGTGCAGAAAGGAAAAATAAATCAGTGAGTTAAAAATTGTCCTGGTATAACTTGTCAAATAATTTATTTTAAAGCTACTGGACAATATTAAAAACAGTGGTGATACAATGAAGGTTTTAATGGGACCTAGTGTATCTGTGCTATGTGTCGGGTCTACATGTTTCAAACCATATGAGAGTTATCGGTTTTTCATCAGGACCAAAAATGCTGTAAAAGGGTGGTCAGGGTACACTAACACCCTGCCATACCTGCAACCCTTTCAGACCCCAAAAATAGCAATTTGCTAGATGGGTAAAAGATGTGTGTGTAGTAACCCGGAAGTGGTTACACACAAGAAAACAAACAAAACACCTCAATGGAGAAATGTTTGCTGCACGGGGATTTGAGGGGAAGTTTACAGAGTTTGAAACATATTAGTTCCTCTGGTCGGTAATCGGCTGAAAACCTACTTCACTCCCTCCGTGTACCTGTACAATATATACAGACGGATCAGCACAACCCGCAATTGAGGGAAAACAAGCTTATAGTGCTGTGTGCACGATTG
Source organism: Lissotriton vulgaris (assembly GCF_964263255.1). NCBI lineage: Eukaryota > Metazoa > Chordata > Amphibia > Caudata > Salamandridae > Lissotriton > Lissotriton vulgaris. The sequence goes on from NC_141685.1 coordinate 1,648,338,373, forward strand.
TTAAAGGTCGCTGGCGCGATGATAAATTCAGACCTATGGTCACAAAAACTCAATCTTTCGGAGACTGTACAGCTCAGCGAGCTGAACTACAGGCTTTCAAGATGGTGCTTGAAAATACCGATCGCGAATTCCCCACACGTATAGTGTGCGATTCGTATTACTACATCCAATCCTACAATGAATATTTGCAGAGCTAGGTTCAAAATGGTTTTAAAGACGCAAAAGGTGGCACAATCAAGCATAAAATGCTTCACGTTAAAGGGAATTCATTGGTTGATGAAGTTGCGAAGGCAGCTGTGCAAACGGCTTCCGTAGCTGCAATCACTCGATCAAAAACAAAAATAGACAGTGAAATAATGCAAGCCGTCACTGCTTCAATAAAAGATAGTGGTAAAACATTACCAAAAGGCTTTCCACTCAAATACTCATATACAACTGATGCAAATAATTTTCCTTTTGCTCGAATCCCTGGAGTGTGGGATAGAGTAATCCCAAACATGGAACATAGATTAGGACTGATTTTAGCAGCACATGAAGGGCTTGCCTCTGCACACGCAGGTGTTTCCGCCACAGTGTCATTATTAAAGCAAAGATACTGGTGGTCGGGCATGAGGAAACCGACACGAAACTATGTTTAAGATTGTGAAATCAGCCAGAAAAAGAAAGTTTCTACAGTGAAACGCCCTGCACAGACGCCCCTTCTAATTTCAGATAAACCATTAGCATGTGTTTACCTGGACCACTGTGGTCCCCTACAAAGGGGTGGTAACTATAAATGCATCATGGTCGCAGTGGATTCATACTCAAGATTCATTTGGATGAGGCCTCAGCGCTCGGCTGATGCCCGAACTGTTATAAAAGATTTGCGAGTCTTTATCGGCACATACACAATCGGCACGCTACATTCCGACCAGGGTCCTGCTTTTAGATCTAGGGCTTACAAGGAGGCCATGGCCAGCTTGGGCGTTGCATTATGGTACTCAAGTCCATTCCATCCTGAGGGAAATTCGGTTACAGAAAGAAAAAACCGGGACATAAAGCAATCTATAAAAGCTAGGGTATTAGGTTCGGGTGATAGGTGGGTCAAACATCTAATAAGTGTCAAACGTAGTCTTAATAATCTGCCAAGAAATTCTCTGGGTGGAATCACTCCATATGAAATCCTTTTTGGTACTAGAATGATGGTTGAGGACCTTGATCGTCATACTTCAGTGGTAGAACAAAAACCCTTTGATATCAAAGATCGTTTGGCTGTTTTACAGGACTTAAACGAAACAAGAAGTCTAAGCAACACCAGGGCCGGCTCTAGGCTCATGGTGGCCCTGTGCAGGGAGCGTAGGTGGGGGCCCCGGAAGAGGGGGTCCGGACGGGGCGGAGCTCAGGAAGGTGACACTAGTTAAGCCAAGTAATGAGATATTTTAGCATTATTCACTTTCTCTTAATTTCCATTACATATGATTCTTAGATGGCAGCGACACCTCCGACACTCACCCCGACATACAAGGGCAGTACATTACACTGCTGGAGAGATGGACATGAGGAAAGATATTTGAATTCTCGGCCTTGGAATGGGCGGAATGGGCTGGCATACATCATAGCTGTCATACCCTGCTCATAAATGTTAATCAGGGATCAATGATGCTTTGCAATGTCAGCAACTTCTGTAACATGTCAATCACACGAAGATATCATGACAAATGTTGGACAAATATTATGTGATGTAGAATGTATAAAGAAATGCCAATAATGATATGTTTGAAAAAGGAGAATGGGACGTGTCCTGGTACCTCTTGAAAGGTAAGGGCTAGAAAGAAAGGTGAATTGGTTCCAAGTTCAGAGTGAGGAGACCTTGGGAGCAAGCCAATGGGAGAAGAAAGCTTTGTCTGTTGAGGCTGAGAGGGACAAGTGGAAGTCTTTTTGAGGCATTGTCACAGTATTGTTCTTCTTCCAGGACCTGGTGGGACTCTGCCTTACTAACTGTGAGAAGCTGTCCGCTAAGAGCCTGCAGACACTGCTCGACTTCAGCCCCACCCTGGGCTCCTTGAGTCTCTTCGGCTGCGTTAACATTTTCTACGAAGAGGAGAATGCGGGTGGCTCCGAGGACTACGACTGCCTGGCGAACCCATCCCAGCAGCTTCGAGTCAAGGACTTCACTTTTCAGGATTTCAGACGCCTGAGACTTCTTAATCTCGGGAGCGTGACAAAAGAAGTGGACGTGAAAAGACTGATTCAACCTCTGACCTGCTTGACTGCCCTTGACCTTTCTTGGATCCAGCTGTCTGACCTTGGCTTCCTCACACAGTGGACGGACAGCCTCGTCTCTTTAGTGCTTTACAACACTGACCTGTCCGAGGATCACATCCGTGCAATCATTCAGCTGCAGAAACTCAGGTCAGCATCTGGCACCGGCTCTGCCTTCAACTGCCTTGCTGTTGGGCCTTTACGATCAGGTCACCTGCACCCACCGCATGCAGCACACACCATTTAATTTATGAGGCAGGACTGTTATGAGGCAACTCACTGGTGCAATCAATGCCAGCGAGAGAGTGCAGTGCTGCCTGTGTGCACTACAGCGCGGATGGGGCACCTGGAGGCTGGAACACAGGGGCTTCTGCGTGCATAGCTGCCAAGGTTTCAGATATGTGTGACATCTTCATAATTTCAGTGTAATTATGAGTGACATTTTAACAACTATGAGTGTCACTTTTTGGTGAGCAAAATTATGCAATGAAGACAATCAAAACATCAGAAATTACACCCATTTGAGCAAGAAGAAACTTGAAGTTCTTAAAACACCAGAAATGGTGCAAAGCACCAGAAATGGAAGGGCACTCAGTCATGGAATGGCACAATTGGGCCTCTCATTGTATAGTAAATGGTGTTGTACTGTGTGTGTCCTTCCCTTCCGCAGAGGCCAATAGGCCATTTCTTAGCTGCACCATCCTTGAAGACGCACACCTGCAGGGCATAGAAACTGCAACGAAATACACAGGGTGCAGTGCTGGCAGCTTAGAACCACCATGATACAAACTAACCCCGGGGCCAAGCTTCATTAAAATACACGTACCTAAACCTCATGCCGGGAAACAGAAATCAAAGGTTTTTGCCAACCTATGGGTTGGAAGTGTGTTTTGCCAAAAGCTATTAGGGAAGCTGGGAACACGGTTTAAGCACATGACATGGCTTGTGGTACACATCATGACCAGCATGGACACCCCATGCTGTATTTGGGGGTAAAGGAATATTTAAGACACCTCCTGATACTTAATCTGCACTTTCCTGTGTGCTTTTATGAAATACAAGTTTGCTGCCTGCTGCAGAGGCGCCCCTAAGAGTGCCAGCCTTTGCCCACACTGGGCCCCCTCCCTGCCAGTAATCAATCAGGAGAGCACAAGGACTCCAGGACCCTCCGTCCATGGGACCCGACCCAACAGGATGTGAGGCAGCCCCAATATGAACAGTTACAACACATGGATCCATCTTAGCTGCCTATGTGTGACAATGACTCACGCACGGACAGGCACTATACTGCATTATCCTCAGGCTGAGGCAGGAGCTGTGAAGTAATCTCACAGCAAAACCAAAAGCTAGTATGAGTGTCAGAAGAGACCCACTTAAAATATTACCCCCAAGATGCAAACGGAGCACGGATGCCAAAAAGCCGCCTGCATTTACCAACAAGCACTTGAAATAATGTGCGCACATACCTGCGGCATTGCTGCCAAGTTTTTTACATTGCTTATGTGCGTCATTTTAATTGTGATTACAATCACAGAGCCCACCGAGGCACCAAAGGCCTTTCTTATTAGGTATTTAAATCATAGAGAAATAATACATTAAGCACTATTCATTAAGATGTTATGGAGGCTACACTACAGCAGTGTAGCCTCCATAACATCTTAATGAAGAGTGCTTATGGTATCATTGCTCTATAATTTAAAAACTGTAGTCTACAGGAACTTCTTTAGTGGAGCTGGATTCATGGCCTTCGTTATGGCGCCAAACTACAGAGCCCACCGCCAAGGCAGTTTCAGGCTCTTTGAGGCACACACCTAGTTGCAGCCCACCGGCACAGGTGTGTTGTTTTATCTAAATGCAAGATAATGGCCGGACATTGAGATGCAGCAAATTTGGGCCCCCATTCGAGGTCTTTCAGATAGCACTTTCACTCTATAAGCCTGATGCAGCTGTGTTAGGGGTAGCTCACGTTCGGTTTACAATATAGTAACAGTTTTAGTAATGCACTGCTAACTATACAGGTATCCTAGCGCAGAGAAGAGGGCAAAAATAAGGAAGCAGCAGTGATTTTTTTTAATGGGTGAATTCGACCTCCAGGTAGTAACTGGCAGTAAATGAATTGGGATAACATGTCTTTCATTTCATCATCCTTTATGAGAGACACATTAGTTAGCTATTTCTTAGGTTATTACATATATGTAAATTTCTGAAATACCTAGTTCTTTGAAGGAACCGAAAGGTGATGCACAGTGTTATGAAAAACAATAAATACATCAAATGGGATTTGCATAAGTCTAGTTCAGTTCCAAATATGTGGTTCTCTATTAAACAAAAACAACATTAAGACCAGATTTTTCTGCCGCTTTTAAATTATGAAACTTTTCTACGGAGCTCCGCGCACGCATTTCTGCCTGGTTTACAGAAACCTAGTAGTAGGATGCCCACCGGCTAAATAGTCTCGGTCTCCTAAGCCTCTCCTTACTTTTCAATGTGCCCGCCTCCTGTACAGCACCAACACTGGCACTCAAAACTAGACACTGGCAACCTCGAGCCTCCATACATGCCCAGGGAGATTGACCTTACTACAGCTTGCCAGGCCGCGAGTTGTAGCGATGGGTTAATTACCGCGGGGGTGGGCTGACCGACCGGTCGCCTGCCTCCTCAGATTCCAGTCCTGAAATATGTCTCTCCCTCTGCAATTCACGGCGCTGGGGGTGCAGTTTCTGAGACTGAGAGGAGAGCGGGGATGATGGTTGCAGCTTGTGCACCATCGCGTGGCTGCAATAAGTCCAACATTTTTATAATGATGATTGCAAAGGTGACAATCATCATGAATAAAATGTTTGAATTATTGCAGCCACGCGATGGTGCACAAGCTGCAAGTGCAACCATCTTCCCCCCTCTCTCAAACTTGAGCAATCATCGGGGTCTGCATTGCACAGAACGGAACGAGGGCCTAAACTACATTGTACTTATTTAACCCCGGCCGCCCGCACCATGATGCATCCAATTTCAACCCCCACCCTCTGACACGGACTTCTTGTTCCTGGCTCGGAGGCGTCGGAAACTCACCTGCGGGCAGCAGAAGACAGGGAATACTGCAAGGCGAGCCAGGGCTAGAACTAATTAATTATGTCTGGCGGCAGCCCGGTCCCTATCAGTGATCTCTGGTCTCTGTGATTCCTCACCTCACCAGTCATGACGCACTTTTAATTGCGCGATGCGCATGACTACGTTCACCGGGCCAGCCCCACCCTAAGGGTAAAGACCGCGCAGCCGCGGAGGCGATGACATCTGCGCACCAATATAAGAGGCCAAAGCTAGGTGCAACTACCGGGGGCAGTGTAATAATTACCAAAAAATGCTGTTTTTACTAAGGGGCCCCCTGGAGCATGCCCCCCCCCAACGCGGGGGCTGTGGGGGCCTGTGTTACGCCCCTGAGGGGGCCGCCACTCCAGTGAATGATCCTTCCGATCCGATCCTCGTCGTGGCGGCCCCTGGGGTTTGGCGGCCCTGTGCAGGTGCACAGTTTGCACATGCCTAGGGCCGGCCCTGGCAACACCATACAAAAGCCAACGACCACTGAAGAAAAACCACCTGTCCCAGCAAGACCTGTCTGGATTCCAAAGATTGGGGATCTGGTCAGAGAGAAAATAGTGGAAAAGAAGGAATTTGGGCCTTCTCATAGAAAACCAATACCTGTACTAGCAGTCCACGGATCAAGAACAGTGTTACTACTGCCCCTTGCTGGAAGAAAGGAGAACTGGTTTGTGTCTATCGACCTGGTAAAACCACACCATGTGGCCGATAATAAGTAGCAGGCCCAGTGGACTCCAAAGATGTAGCAGAAGACCAAATCTTGCTACCATCCAAGACGTTTAAACTGAAAGACTCATCACTTTTGAAAAATCTACAGTGAGAAAAGAAGGACTATGCAACAAAGCCGTGGAACTTATGCCTCTCGAAACTCAAATATCAATTCGTCAAGAAACTCCCGTATACAATGATGTAACATCTGACTATACTAACATGTCAAGGGAACTGCAGCTCCAGCGATTCCAAATAATCCGGATGCAATACCAACATTTGATAGAACTGCCTCTGGCTATTTCATCAACTTCAATACCTTTTCTGAGGATCCCAGTGAACCTGAAACAATGCCAACAAACAAACATTTCAAGGAACAAATAAAAGAACTTGGTCCCCAGCTTTCAACTACATATCTGACTTCACCATGGGTTGAATTTTCGATTGTGTTAGGTGTACTTATTCTCCTACTATGGCTCATTCTTGTTATAAGTTTGGGAAAGCTGATAGATGGAAAATATAGTAAAATGGACACAGCAAGTAAGAACATCAACTTGCTCCTGAAGCCACACAAATCATCTCATTGTGAACAACGAGACCTGTCATCAGTGAACATCACAGGTGTTCCTCTACCTGGTGGTATAGCATGGGATAGTACTGATTATGACATTTATGGCCATTTTCTGATGATTGGGACTTTGAAATTGTTAATAACATGATGGCAGATTCAGAAATGTCAGCAACATTTGATAAACATGAATACTTAGAAGGTTCATCAAATTATGGAGAAATGTATTGTTTTAATCTTTTTGGTCACCCTTATTTGCACAAATCTGCAAATACTAGAAATGTTTTAACTTATAATCAATGGGAACATTGTCCAACACCACCAAAGGGTAGCTCTAAAACATTCTATGGAAAATTTCCATACTTTACAGGTTTTAATGTCACAAATTCAGAAACCTTTTACTTTAAAAATGTTAATAAAACAGGCATGAAAAGTATGTTAACAAATACTAAACACATTTATTCTGCGGCCTTTTATGCTCAATTGTCGACATTAGGCTTTGACTTTTGGAAAGACAACATTGAGACAAAAACTGTCTGGGGCATTAAAAACTGGCAGGCACAAGGTTTAGAAGCATTGTTCAGAGCCTGAATCATCCCAGAAAAAATACTGTTCTTAAATGAAACTGTTTACCAGACATCTTGTCTTGGCCTGGCTAAGATAAAAGATTTAAACAAACCGTCCATACCTAAACCCACACCTGATGGTAATAGAACTACAGATGAGGCGGTAGACGTAAATTTTATTTTACAACAAGACAGAACTAATCCTGAATGGAAAAAATGGTTAATCTGGCCCACCGGCACGAATAACTGTCAAGATAGATTCCTGAACAAGACACAAGGGTTTACAGTAACAAGGCCAGATCCAAGATATGTCCAGAGACAACATCCAGGGATAATAACAACTTACAGAGTAGGAAAACTGTGCCTTGAGTGGCTACAAAAATCCACACTCCCACAAATAAAACAACACTTAACTTTACTTAAAAATGACATTGACTTACGAGAATTCTTACTTGGACCTCGCAAACCACGTCATAAACGTTTCATATACGGCGGTATTTACTCTGCTTATAATGAAGCATGGAAAGTCACACAAATGGAATCTGCAGAACGAATACGAGAAATTGATCGTATTAATTTAGAGAAAGCTCTCTCTGTATTTGACAATGGGTTAAAAACTCTGTAGTCTAGAATTTTATTCTTTGGAAAACATTGTATCCTCTGCCGTAGACATAATGGAACAAGACTTACTAATGTTACAACATGGCCAGTCTCAATTACGTTCTATAATCCTGCTGGGCTGGACGTTACAAAACCTTCGTTCTGGCTATGTGCCTTGGCATCTAATCAACACCACGTCATTGTTTACTGTATTTAAACTTACAGATAAACAAATCTCTTTGGGACAGAGGGGAGCAGACTACACGGTGCTGAGCATAGAAAAACTAGAAAGATTACCATTAACCTTTTTTGAGAAACCAGCCGTTGAATGGATAATACATGGTACCATCACAATACCAGTGATGATTTTCCAATTTCAGTATTGCTTGAAACACATACCAGCAGGCCTGTATGAAAGGTTGGGTAAAGAGTACATAAAGTCGACCTGGGATTTACTATACACACACAAATGTTGGTGGTGGGAAAAGGAGGTATTCTTAGTGGTAAAAACTGTAAAACAACATTGAGCTGTACACTTCCCCGGCAATTTACATGGAGCCTGGCAGTAGTGATAGATCCAATTTTTATGCAGCTTTCCAATGGAAGCTACATAATGCTGAATGGTTACAGCTGTTGTGGAATGATGCCAGGGACAGCCTATCTCATTAGTGTGTCAGCCAGGGTCACTTGTTGTATGCAAGTATTATTTCCAAAAACTAAGACAGATGGGGAGTCACCACCATGGCCTTCCCTGAACATCTCTTCTATACGAATTGATACTTTAAGCAGAATGAAAGCCATTCTTTTACAAAAAACTGTGCCACTGACCTCGTCCAGAGAGACGTATGATCTGCAAGTTGCAAGGTCCTCTGCGGAGAAACATGCATTGTTATCAACAAACTGCCCCATACAATTCGCAGAAATGTTAGGTCGTATCTTAAACATGTCTGATACCAGCGGTATTGTACATGTATTTAAGACAATTTGTTCGGGGCTGTTAGCACCCTTTTTAGCAGTCCGGGGCATTTTTCCTAACTTCGTGCATTCTATGTTCGGCACCCTGCCTCTCATCTTGGGACTCGTAGCAAGGACACTATTTTTATTGCATCTGCTTCGTTATGGTAAGTCCAGTCACCAGCGATACCCAAATTACCATGGAGAATGCTCTTCTGGCAATACAGTATCGTGAAAGCATAACACAGATCATTGGCTTGGCTCGTTTGAGAGATCTGAATACCACGTGGTACCTGTCATTCAGACCAATCTGGCAAGATTGCATCTTACCTGTTCTACGATGCCTGCTTTGTGGAGAGGAATGCATGTTAGATATCTGTCTAACACTTCCATCAGCAATGCCAACGGATGTTGACACTTTAGTGGGTCCGGTAACGGCTCATGTATTGTGTTGCCCCCAACGGCTACCAATCCTGATGACGGCATTCATTGAGATCTCACGGGCAACTCCAGCTGTAGGTGTGATACGCGGACCAACAGGCACACAGGTACTATCAACTGAGAAAATTGCTAACGCGACTGACGCTGATGGCGATGCTTATCATCTGTGTACGATTGATCTACTTAATGAAGTGGTTCAACTTTCATCTACTGTGGTAGACGATTTCATTGCAAGCCTAGACAAATTAATGTTTTCTCCTGACACCGAGAATAACTTTGAAGTTAGCACACAGCATTCTTTCGACTCTGAAATTCGTCCTTCACTTTTTTTAAAACAAAAGCTTCTAACTTTGGAACTCTATTTTTTTTATTTTACTTTTTTCCAAACACAATGAACTTTGGCACCAAGCAATCTGCTTAAAGTAGAACTATTCCTAAAGAACAAGAATTCTTCGAATACTTCCTAGAAACAATATTGACCTAAATTCACAAACCAAAATACCTTGTATATTCTGCTATGAGATGGTCTCGACTTTTTCTTCTGTAACTAAGAGCCATTTCATAAATGTAATTTCATGATGGATTCAGTTAGCATTTCCAATATTATAGTATAAGCTTACGATAAAATCATTGCTTTTAAAATGCGTACAGTACAAATGCTCATTTTTTCGTGTACAGCCATTTTCAAATGCATTTTAATGTATTTTTGGGTTTGATTGTAAACACATGCTTTAGAATATGTTTTAGTGCTTGAACTTAGTAATGTTGAACATGATAAACGTGGAGTGGGTGTTGTATAGCATTTTAGGACAATAGTGTAAATTTCCAGAATCATGCCAATATATAGGTATAAATCACCATATCCTTATATAGGCATCGGAATCACAACCCTATTTGGACATAGCTCATGCAGTCCAAACACGGCATGGCTACTTTCACTAGTTCCGAAAATCCACAACGATTTCTTGGAAAACTAGGCTTCAGCAGCTAGGGACTTCCCCTTGCTCGAATACTGAGTTGTCCAACAACTCATGGAGTTTTCAAAGAACTGAGACTCTTTGATGACGTTATTATGTCCACCTTTACGTCAAACTCAGCACCTTCAAGGTATAAATATGCCCACACTTGCCAAAGCAAACACACTGTGGTTTGGAGCAGTTCGACTTTCTACTTGCCTGACGTATCCTGCTACAGCAAGTGCCGCAGGAAGCCATCCCTCCAGCAGACGCACTGAGAGAGACGCTGTCTTTTCTCTTGCCGAGAAATCCAGCTCCAGTGTTTCCAAGCTACCCTTGCGGGTTGTTCAGAAATCGAGTCCTGAGCCTGACCTTCTTCATTCTAAAATCAAGGTACGGAGCTGATTAGACCCACTGAGAAATCTTGGATAGATTCTTGGCAAAGAATACTAAATTTATTATACACCTCACCTACTTCGTCCCTTGTACTCGAACTAGGTTAGGTACATCGGGGTAGGCCTATTTTAGAAGCACCAGTTGAGTACTTTTTATCCTTTGTTATTTATGTATGTATTTATCTATGGTCTAAGAACCATACAATGCTCTTACAGTATTATTTTATTCTACTCTTTTTACTGTATGCATTATATTTTGCAACCAGTATTACGATTGTAGCAGTTCATTTCTTTTGCTTGAGAAAGAAGACTGTTCAATAAATACTTTTATTGAAAACGCCTGTCTCTCTATTTCTCTGCACCTCTGGTGAAACGAAGCATGCACAAATGACTGAGTAAAATATCTATCTATTGCTTCCACGACTCTGAAGATCAGGTTTATCTTGGGGAAACAAAGTTGTCATGTTTATGCGGTTGTCAGAAACTAAATCCCTTCTTGTGAACTCGAGAAAGTTTCTAGTGACCTCTGAGCTAGCTGGCACTGACAATTAAGTCTAATATATTCGATAGAGACCTAGTAGACATAAGTCCTACATCACATCTGTAGGATATATTATTCCTATGCACAGAGCCTATTCGGAATATAGGAACTACACTACAGTGGAAGCAGTGCTAGAGGGGGGGTAGGGATTTGTGGAGTTGGGGTTGGTGTGGGAGGAGAAAGCAGAGTATATGGTTGTAACCTTGTTTGCAAAGAAGTTGGCAAGGGAGTTACAGAGGGCTTGAGAGGTGTCTGAATTTGGGCAGGTGGGAGGATTAGAGAGTTTGTTACTACCTGGAATAACTGTTTGGAGGAATTTTGAGCCGATTCGATCTGTGTTAGATAAAAGTTACTTCCAGTTGAGGAGAGGGCAGCCTTTAAGACGGGCTGCATGGTTTTCAAATCTCTTCACTGCCCCTGCCCCGCTTTTCTTAACTCCCTGATCACTCTGTATCGACCGCCACGTTCCCTCCGTTCAGTTCACCATCACCTACTTGTCACTCCCAAATTCAAAATCAATAAATTTGGGGGCCGTCGTTTTTCTCTCCTTGCCCCTAAATTCTGGAACCCCCTTCCCCAGGCCATCAAATCCAGTGGTTCCCTTTTTCAGTTCAGGAAACTTCTCAAAACTTTTCTGTTCACTTTCTCTGGGTAATCTCTCCTTGTCACTCTACACATGCTCTGTCAGCAAGCGCCAGGAAACCTTCGGGTGTCAGTGTGCTCAAAAAGTGCCATTTAACATAACATAACATACTTTTCTCTGTGATAATGAGGTGCTTGTGTTTGGCTAGTGCGTTCTTGTATATTTGTTTTTCGTGGGTGTTGTAGTGTTTGCACCAAAGCCTTTCTCAGTTTCTACAGGGTTGCCTTTGGAGTCTGAGCACCTCTGAGAACCACGGGTGGATGGGGTAATCCGATTAGAGGAGATAATCTTGGGTGGTGCCAGGGTACTGAAGGAGCAGTGTAACCAGTGTAAGTACTTGTTGGAAGCTATGTCAGGATCGGAAGTGAAATTATCTAGAGTATTGGAAAGGGTAGTTGTAAGTAGGGGAATGTCAATGTTCTTCCAAGCTCGAGTATGTTTGGGAATGTGGGCGTTGGGGCGGGGGAGGTTGGTGTTCTGGGGTTGGATGGTGAAGAGTACTGCCGCATGATCTGTGCAGGCGAGAGGAATGACGGATAGGAGGGCGATATTGCTGTTGTTAGTAAAAAGACCGTCAAGAGTGTGTCCCGCTAGGGGGGTGGGTTTGGTTACTGGCTGAAAAAGGCTGACTGCTTGTAGATCGGTAGAGAGGAGGGCGGTGTCCTTATCATTGAGAGATTCTAGGTAGAAATTGTAGTCTCCTAGTATAGTATAATCGGGGGCTCCTGATATAGGCTCTATCAGGCTGTTTAGGGCTGTGAGGAAGTTCGTTCGAGGGCCCAGAAGGCGGTATAGGAGAGTTCCTTTAAATGATTGGTTATTGGAAAGGGCAATGGAGAAGGTAAGTGCTTCACAGAGTCTAACTTTTCTTTTGTAGTGTGGTATTGCTCTTTGTGGATAATAACTGGGCCACCTCCTTTTCTGATAGGCCTATCCTGCCTGAGTACACAGTAGACATCAGTTATAGCACAACAGAACTCTGGTCCGGAGGAGGGGTCACCCCAGGTTTCTGTGATGAAGAGGAGGTCTAAATTCTGGCTTGTAGTTAGCTCTAGGATATCAAATTTGTGTTTAGGGAGAGAGCAGGCGTTTATAAGAGCAGCGCGGAAGAGTACAGGGGGATGGGGGGTGGGGTGGTATAGGGGTATAGGGGAGGTGGGGGTAGTTTGAAAGTAGCTACGGGGCACTGAGTGGGTGCTGTATTAGTGCTGGAGTCTGGAGCGAGAGGGGGGCAGTGTCCCTTTTGGTAGAGGTGTTAATCTCTCTGAGCTGGGATGAGGAATAAGTTAACGTGTTGTAGTTTGGTGAGCGGGTGATAGAGCCAGGGGGGTGGCCCTAGGCCCGGTCCAGGCACGGATGGGTGCAGACGGGCTTGCCTTCGGTGCGCCGGCGGCACAGCCGCTGGGCGCGTCTGCTGCGCGTAGGGGAGGGCATGGTCTTCTATGTTGGTGGAGGCGAGCAGCTAGACTGCTAACCTCCATTGTGACCAGAAGTGGGAGGGGGACACTTCCGGCTATGGCGATCGATCCCTCCACACAAACTGAATCGTCAGTGGTGGACCGGTGAACACGACAGGGCACAAGAGAAGTGGTGAGTGATTACAAAATTTAAAAAGAGCTTTGACAATTTTAAAAATGTGGAATGCAGTGAAGTAAAATCAGCTAGGAAGCCCTTGACCAGGCACTTCCGTCGGCGATAAAGACAACTGCTTTAGTTACCTCGAGTGGGGCAAAGTGAGATGCCCGAAAGATTTTTTTAGCAGTCAGAGGTAGCAAGGTTTGTAAGGGGCCCTTTCACAGAGCTTAAAGTCCAATGTCTGCATGCTCCGTGCGCTTTGCCTTAATGAGTTGACATCCAACTATGTTACGCGCTGTCAGGTCTCTTATGTTGGTGGAGGCGATCAGCTAGACTGCTAACCTCTGTTGTGACCGGAAGTGGGAGGGGGACACTTCCGGCTGTGGCGATCGATCCCTCCACACAAACTGAATCGTCAGTGGTGGATCGGGGAGCACGCCAGGGCACAAGAGAAGTGGTGAGTGATTGCAAAATTTAAAAAGAGCTTTGACAATTTTAAAAACGTGGAGTGCAGTTGGAGAACCTGACCTTAAGGGCCAGGCGGCGCAGGGCACGTCTAAGATCTCCGGGTTCACCTGCTTTGGCAGACAGAGACAAGTGACACTCTGTTAGGTGAAGAAAAACAGATTTATTAGCTGCAGCTAAGCACAGTGGTCCTGTAAGTACACCAAATGGTAAGTTATCAGGAGACTGCCACTTCATTCCGTGGCGCACAGTCTATTATACTATACAAGTTTACAATGCCAACTCCCAAAACATACAAAACTGACAAATAGGAATAGTTTGAAAAGAAGCTATCGAATGTCTAAAACACACCCTCCTTTCAGACCCTGTGTGCTCTCCTCCCCTCAAGTTAATCAACACTAGTGCCCGTAATTCAATTTGCAGGTGGTAGAACATGTTTGAATGCTTCAAAGGACAGTCTATGTAGCAGGAGAACACATGAAGAGAATAGCGAAGGTCAGTTAAACAAGATAAAGTCAAGAAGAATGGTAGGACCCAAACAGTGGAGTAAGACATGGATTAATCAGTCTAGACATGGATTTACAAAACTCGGGAGACCCTGACATCAATTTCGTAAACATGGCCAAGAGTTACTCTTTAACGGGAGAGACACGTAGCAGCTGAAAAAAGTAAAAACATTGCGTTCACCACGTCCGCCGTCCTGCCTGAGTGAGGCAACACAAAATGGTGGTTAAATACAAAATGGCGGCTAGATATGAAGCGAAGTCGAAAACCACGTAACCTCAGACCCTCCTTTTGCCATACTCAGGCAAAGCACAAAAGACTCATGTTAGTCTGAGTTGATATCGATGGTCATGAGGTCATTGAGGTGTTGCTGCAACATCATTCTAATATTCTCTGTTTCCTGTGTTACTGGCTTAGAAACACACACAGTGGCACAAAGTCCGCAAATAGCTGGACCACACTGTAAACAAAGACAAAAAGAAAAGATGATTGCTAGAATCGCTCCAAGGAAAGTTAACACTTTCCATCCCCATGTGGACATTTGTCCCCAAAACCATCCCATCACAGACAAGTCTCCAGTGTCCTGATGAATGGACTCGGAGATGGCATATAGCTTAGAAATGGCTTGGTATACTGTAGGGGCATTATCCGTAACGTAAACGCAGCCACTGGACCCAATCAGTTTACAGACTCCTCCTCTATCTACAAGGACAATGTCTAGAACCATTCGGTTCTGCAAAGTCATAAGGCGATCCGCCTGAAGTTCAGCTGTCAAATTATTCAATGCTCCAGAAGTTACATTTATGGTAGCATCGACCACAGGAACTAGGCGTCTGATGTTTCTACTATTTACCATTGGACCCCAAAAAGGAAGAAACCCTTTCAGAAAATCTCCTCCCTCTTGTCCCTCTGTGTCTTCCGCATCAATAACCCCTCTATCAAATCTCTTTCTATGGTAATCTGCAGGAGCAGTGTATGTCGGAGGAAGAAGAAAAGCTATATAACATGCTCCCAAGAAATGTGTGGAAAGCCATGTATAAGCTTTGTCGTGACAGATAAAGTATGTAGCTTGAGATGGCACTAACGGTGAAGGAGTCAAGGGTGTATAGACATATATGTGGGAACAATTACTCCTTTCTTGCTTAATTTTGGTATTCTGACCATTTATTTGTAAAAACAAATTATCTCTCTGGGGTAAAACCAAATTGGTGCAAATCTCTTCTGTTTAACCTTGTCAGTAAGTCTAGTGACATACCGAGTCACGTTCCATCCATCATATGCTCTCTTCTCATCCTTGGGAATTTTAATAATATCAGCAATTTTTGCCATGGTCACTATTCCCTTTATCAAAGAGCTGTGACTGAAATCCACTCCACCATTAGAGGACCCATCAGGGGGATATCAGAGTAGGTTCTGGTATGCATTAGAAAACATAGCCAGATAAGTCCAAGCAGAACCTTCATACGTGAATGGAAGGACTAAATACAGCATCCCTCTCTCTGTGTTATGTGGTATGAGCCCACAAACCTAACAATCAGTAGTATTTACTACCAATTGATGCTGATGTAACAATTGGATAAATGAATTGTTGAAATATTCCATTCTTCTCATCTGCTCATGGTCTGGGAGTGAGTAAAATTTATGCGGAGAAATAGTAGTAGAGGAAATCAAAGAAGTAGAAGTAGGGACAGGTGTCAGCTGCATACTATGTACGATCCATCCTACACATGCTATTAAACTGCATAAACATACTGAAATACATAATGCTACGCCACAGGACTGAATAATAATTTCTTATAATGATTTATTTTCATTATCTTAACATCATTCTCTTTTCGTGCGCTATGCATTACTCTAAAGACGTTGCTCAAGATAATCTTCCTTAATCACGTGGCTGTGATTGTTAGCCGTCCTATGACACTGCAAGTCCTGTTGACCTAGTCACTATTCAGGTCACAGCCTAAGACTCCTACCGCGACCCTGCAACTTGACGGATAATGGAAAAGGAATGTTTCTCTTTTTTTTTTAACAAAAGGCAAAATTATAAAACACAGAAATGTAATTGTCTTTGGGCAACCTTTCTCTCAGGTTGTATCGTGTCTTTCCAGGTATCGTCTGGTCCTTGAACAAAGTCTCTGGATCCGATGTGTTTAGTCGTAGGTGTGGAGGTACAGCTTCCTGCAAAACATCGTCGTCCTCTTTCTCAGAACTAGTCCAATCCAGGCGTGCACTTCTGAACGGTACAAATCAGGGTACATTTTCACATTCACTATCACCAATGCCTTCTCGGACCCACTGGTCATAAGGTAAAGGCAATGGTACCCTTTTGCAGTGCACGCCGTGAATCCACTTTCTGTTACCGACGACTTTCACTGCTGTACGGGTTGTCAGTAGAACTTGTCTCGGCGGCCCCCAACGAGGTTCCAGATTCTTTTTCCTCTGGAAATTCTTCAGACACACCCTGTCTCCAGATTGGATAGAGTGTCCTGGATCTGAGGAGGCCTCCGCCAAAGCGTTTTGGACCTGTTGACGAATAACACGCAATTTAGTGGTGAGGTCGTGTAAATAATCAACCAACAATGGATACGGAATGTCTGAATACTTTTTGGGACAAGGAACTCCCCAGACATTGGCTGGGCGTCCGAAAACAATTTTGTATGGGCTAAGCCCCAAGCGAGAATGGACAGTCGTTCTTGTTGAGAGAAGTGCCAAAGGCAAGGCATCAGGCCAGGAAAGGCCTGTACTGGTCTGGATCTTTGCTAACTTAAGTTGAGAGTGCCATTATAACACTGTACCAAACCCGCTGACTGAGGGTGGTTTGCCGCATGAAATTTCTGTCTAATTCCAAGACCCACACACACTTTCTGCATAATCTGACCTACGAATTCACTCCCATTGTCACTCCAGACAATGAGCGGCAAACCAAACCTCGGGAAGAATTCCTTCAGAAGGACTTTGGCAGTAGACAAAGCAATATTGTCCTTTAGGGGGTAAGCCTCTATCCATCTGGAAAAGGCCACCACCAGGACATACTTAAGATTGTTGAAACGTTCCATATGGATGTAATCTATTTGCAGTACCTCAAAAGGATACGTAGGGGGAGCAAAGTGACCTGCTGGAGTTGAAGTTCCCTTTCCTGGATTATGCATCAAGCAAACAATACAATGCTTCACTACATTTTCTGCACATTTAGGAATATTTTCGTTCTGCCATACTGGAGCTAGGAGTTTACATATACCCCTTGCATTAATATGGGCTGGTCCATGAGCCATAGTGACCACAGGTAATACATACGCATCTGGTAACAACCATCGCTGATGCTCTGACAATTCCGTCCAACATCCCATTGTATCCAACATTCCCGTACCCTCTCTCCACTTACTCAATTCTTTCTCAGTTGCCTCCTTCTGAATCATTTTCACGCTTTCTACTGTGTCTTCACACATACCAGCATCTGGGACCCAACTTGCCGGTCCTGCAACATACATGCGACTTTCAACATTTTGTGCCGTTTCCCTCACTATTTCATCCACAAATGCATTTCCTCGACCCACGTCATCAGTAATCTTTTTATGCGCACTACACTTCACAATCGCTATTTGAGTAGGCAAAGCAAGTGATTCAAGAAGGTCAGTCACCAACTGACCATGCTGTATTTTAGTGCCGTGGGAGGTAAAGAATCCTCTTTCTCTCCACAAATGGCCGAAGCTGTGGGCAACGCCAAACGACTATTGACTATCTGTGTAAACAGTCACTCTCTTTCCTTTCGCCAACACACATGCTCTCGTCAATGCAATCAACTCTGCAGCTTGCGCTGAATTCTGTGAAATGTGTGCAGTTTCCACTATCGTATGTAGAGTTGTAATAGCATAAGCTGCTGTCGTCTCGCCATTAGGAAGCTTGAAACAAGACCCATCTACTCACAGGATCCCATCCGGATCCGTAAGTGGTGTATCTTTCAAATCAATTCGACCTTTAGTTTCTACTTCCGTACGAAGAAAACAATCATGCTGATCTTGTACATTTTTCTCATGCAAAATAGGAAACAATGTTGCTGGATTCAGAACATTACATCTCCTAATATGTATGTGACTAGCTAAAAGAGTCAACTCATATCCAGACAAACGGGCACTCGTTAAGTGCTGGGTTTTTGTCCTGTTCAAAAGAGTATCTACTGCATGTGGCACCATAACAATAAGTGTATGATCCAACACCAATCCAGCAGATTGACGAAAGGAAATCGCTGCTGCCGCTGTTGCTCTAAATCAACTGGGTAATGCTTTAGCAACTGGATCTAATGTAGCCGAGAAATAGGCACATGGCCTTTGTTTACCTCCAAATTGTTGTGTCAAGACTGATAATGCACAACCTTCTCTTTCATGAATATAGAGTGTAAAAGGTTTACTGTAATCTGGAGTACTCAACATAGGAGCCAAACACAAAGCAGTACGTAAATCAGAAAAACTCTTTTGACAGTCATCACTCCAAGGAAAAGGTTGGGGCGTATCTTTCAGAGTGAGTGCCAACAAGGGTTTAGCTAGTAAGGAAAAGTTCGGAATCCACTGTCTACAATAAGAGGTAATGCCTAAGAAAGCACGCACCTCTCTTTGTGTGGATGGTACAGACATTTGCGCAATTGCTTGGATACGTTCTGGGGTCAATCGCCTTCCCTCCTTCGACAAGAGATTACCTAAATAGGTAACCTCTTGGCAGCAATATTATAACTTAGAAAGCGATACTTTGTGGTGTAGATCAGACAAATGTCGCAGAACTGACACAGTCGCATTCTTACAGACATCTTCCGAATCGGCAGCCACTAACAAATCATCCACATATTGGATAAGAGTAGCACCTGATGGCAAAGAAAAAGTGTCAAGCTGAGACTTCAAAGCTTGACTATAGATGGAGGGACTTTCACAATAGCCTTGAGGTGCACGCTTAAATCGAAAACTTCGGCCTCCGAGAGAGAAACCAAAGAGATCCCTACTCTCCTCAGCAATGGGAATGCTAAAGAAAGCATTTTTGAGATCAATAACCGAAAACCAAGCTGCCGAAGAAGGAATCATAGTAAGCAAAGCAGTAATATCTGGAACAACAGGAAACTGAGGGACAACAATTTTGTTGACCTCTCGGAGGTCTATCACAAAACGATACACAGGTGGCTGAGAAGGATCAGTACGCTTTAGAACAGGCAGAACAGGACTGTTACAAACATTTCCTCTCGTCTCCTCGACCGCACCCTTCTGAACCAAGTCATGAACAATAGCCAACCGAGCTTTCTCACCATCATTAGAGATTTTGTATTGTGGAATGCGTGGTAACTTAACATCAGGCTTCACAGTAATCACATAAGATGGAATTTGAAGCAAACCAACATCATTCGGACCCGTAGCCCAAAGCGTAGCAGGAAGCGAACACAGTTCGAGTGGCAGTTGGTCTTTAGATACGTACATCGGAGAAGTCAATTTAGCACCTAAAGTAAGATGTACACCAGAGGGTGAGCAATACAATGTGGCATGCAGACGTTTCAATAAATCCAAACCCAATAAATTCTCTCCGCAACCCGTCGTCAAAAGAAGTGGAGCTTCTAAATCGTACGGACCAATGGAAATAGGCAAAGGACAGGAAACAGGGTTGCGAACTGGGGTGCCAGAGAATCCCACAGAAACATTTGTTAAGCCAGACAAAGGTGCCCCAGGGAGTTTAGGATGCATAATAAAACTTCTCATTGCACCAGTATCCAAAAGAAATGGTACTGTAACACCCAATGCTACAACATTAACATAAGGTCCATCCTGATCTATTGGAACTGATACGGCTCCCTTACTCTGTCTATGGCTGCCCTAGCAAGTGAGGAAATCAGCATTCTCACCATCTGTGCAATAATCGTAATTGTAATATTGTGCAGACTGAGAATTCCACTGGTCAAAATAATTTGTAGAGTCCTGAGGGGGAGAGGGACGTCGTTCCTGAGACGACGCACCACGCCCTCTACCTCTGAACACTGACCGAGAATCTCCACGACCCGTGGCTGTGATCCGCCATAACGCTGCAACAGAATTGGACAACTATTCTTAAAATGACCTTCCTCTTTACAATAGGTGCATTGATTAGGACCCAACGGATATCGCGGAGCTGCAGATTCAGGTTTTTGCAACAGCTTCTGAAACTGTGGGGGCTGTTGAAATTGCGGCTGAGTAGAACGAGGAGGATAAGCCTGTTGCAGAAGAACCTTCGTTTTTATTTCTTTAGTTTTCTTCTCTGCTTTTTCCTTATCTTCCTTATCCCTATTCTCATAATATTGAGCAGTAGCTAATATCTGGGCAGTTGAAGAAACAGCCCATGCACTCTCAGATTGTTTCAATTTATGCGATAATTTTGGAAGTAAATTAAAAACGAATTTATCTACAAATAATCGCTGTCCACCTTCAGTACTCATATCTTGACCACTATGGTCGATGAAAGTCTCTTCAAAACGAGTAAAGAAATCGGAGACGCTTTCATCAATCTTTTGTTTGCACGCTGCTAACTTATCCCAGTTAACGCGCACAGCAGGCATCATCGTTTTCATAAGATCTATTATTCTACCGGGCAACTCCGTAATCAGATCATCAGGTTTGGCACCACCTACTTGTCCTGCATCTGCGGCCGTAATAACAGCCCAAGTACCACCTAAAGCTTGATCATGGTCTTGTCTATGAATATTAGCCCATAAAGCTTGTGGGACTACATTTCCCATAAGTAAATCAATATCTGCCAAATTCATAATACATGCATTAACAGTGTGAGACAATTCTTTATAATACCCAGCAGGATTCTTACGAGGGTCCGGTAAGGACTGCTTACGTGCCAACACTTCTGATCTTTTCCAAGGATCATGTACCCATATACGCTGAAAATGAGCGGGGACAGGCGGATGAGCGTTTGGGTCTGCCTCTCTCCATATTGGAGGAACTTCTCGCATAGGATATTGTGCCATTTTACAACGAACCGCAGGATCAGGCTCAAGAGAAGTTTGAGAGAAGAAGGAAGATCGGAAAGTAACAAGCTTCTGAACAGCAGATTCTACATCAGGACCCACAATAAGTCCCTTATCAAATTGATCCTGTATTTCGAATAAATCCTGAGGAGGTGAATCCAAATCCATAACTTCCCACCCTTTGATAAGAGTGTTGCACATAATATTAAAGACATACCTCTTCGTAGGCGCGTTCCATTGCAGAAAGGTGTCTAAAATATCACGCAAACTATACTGTAAACTACTCGTGATCCAATTACGAGCAAGAGAATCTAACTTAGTCAGTTCTTCCAAATCTGGAATCTGGCTACGAGATTGTCTCCGAGATGAAGCAGGAGAAAAGAAAAGAGATCCAAGGAAAGGTGACAAATGACCAGAAACAGTTTCAACTAAACGGTGTCGAGCTGTAGGGGAATATGACACTAGAACAGGAGACAACGTATTCTGTAAAACAGGAGAAGAACCAGTAGCAAAAGAAGGTAAAGGAGACTGAGGCACAGGAGTTTGAGGTACAGAAGTCGGTGGCAAAGGGGGTGGAGGTGGAATCACAGGAAGAGGCAACTGTGCAGGAACCAGAACAGCTGGATTAACAACAGGTTGTAATGGAGGTGCATTAGCGCCTAACACATAAGGTGGAGGTAACATCAAGAGATGGGACACGAAAGGATCTTCGTCAGAACCCTTACTCTTTGAGGCAGTAGGTAACACAGGATAACATCTGTATGTTGCCATACGATGCTGTCTTTCCGAAACCTCAACCATCTGATCAGCTTCGTCATTTTTAAACTGTTGAGCAGCCTGCAAGATCGTCATATTCTGCTCTTTCTTATCTTTCTTCATTTACTAATTTCTTTCTGTTTGGCTTCTTTACGCCAGAGGCGGAAAGAGTCAAACATTGCCGGCCGGGCTTTTCTCTTAAATAGAATCGTTTCCAAATTGTCTAGTATAGCAGGCTCAAAGGTGCCATTTTGTGGCCACCGTAAAACACCATCTTTTTTAGTATATCGAATCCATGTTTCATTAAAAATAATAGGACCTAAACCATGTTTTGAATAGAGCTCATAAGTGAGAGTTCCAACCGGAGGAATCGGACAAGAATCCTCTAGACGGGAATCCCTAGTACAACCGAAACAACAACATTTCTTAAACTTACTAAATCCAGGCATTTCGTAACGAACTGGACTTCTTACAAATGTCAAGGGATTTTAGACAATATAGTCACAGCACAAACGTACTTACCCCTTGGCTTCGGTTAGTGCACTAATCGAATAACAAAAAACAAAAACAAAAAGTGGACGCTACCCACGAATACTTAACTAAATGTTTTCTCACACCAACAGATGTCCGTCTAACGTCTCGCGATACTAATCATCACCAGGGGCCAAAGCAGGGCGACAGTCAGGGCAGCAGTCGTCAGCAGCCGTCGGGAAGGAGTAGCCGCACCTCAAAAGACCTTCGGTCCACTTCGACATAGAGGGGTCGCTCACGTGGCTTGCAAAATCCTCCAGAATTTTCTTGCGAAGCTCCTCACGACCCTCGGGCAAAACTACTACCACTGAAGTCGCCCCACGTTGAGCCGCCAATTGGAGAACCTGACCTTATGGGCCAGGCGGCGCAGGGCACGCCTAAGATCTCCGGGTTCCCCTGCTTTGGCAGACAGAGACACGTGACACTCTGTTAGGCGTAGAAAAGCCGATTTATTAGCTGCAGCTAAGCACAGTGGTCCTATAAGTACACCAAATGGTAGGTTATCAGGAGACTGCCACTTCATTCCGTGGCGCACAGTCTATTATACTATACAAGTTTACAATGCCAACTCCCAAAACATACAAAACTGACAAATAGGAATAGTTTGAAAACAAGCTATCGAATGTCTAAAACACACCCTCCTTTCAGACCCTGTGTGCTCTCCTCCCCTAAAGTTAATCAACACTAGTGCCCGTAATTCAATTTGCAAGTGGTAGAACATGTTTTAATGCTTCAAAGGACAGTCTATGTAATAGGAGAACACATGAAGAGAATAGCGAAGGTCAGTTAAACAAGATAAAGTCAAGAAGAATGGTGGGACCCAAAAAGTGGAGTAAGACATGGATTAATCAGTCTAGACATGGATTTACAAAACCCTGACATCAATTTCATAAACATGGGCAGGAGTTACTTTTTAACGGGAGAGACACGTAGCATCTGAAAAAGGTAAAAACATCGCGTTCACCACATCCGCTGTGCTGCCTGAGTGAGGCAACACAAAATGGCGGTTAAAGGTTAAATACAAAATGGCGGCTAGATACGAAGCAAAATCAAAAACCACGTAACCTCACAGTGAAGTAAAGTTAGCTAGGAAGCCCTTGACCAGGCGCTTCCGTCAGGGATAAAGACAACTGCTTTAGTTACCTCGAGTGGGGCGAAGTGAGAAGCCCGAAAGATTTTAGCAGTCAGAGGTAGCAAGGATTGTAAGGGGCCCTTTCACCGGGCTGAAAGTCCAATGTCTGCGTGCTCCTTGCGCTTTGGCTTAATAAGTTGACACCTCACACTTTTTTATGTTTGGGTGAGAGTGGTCCTATGATGGTGTTTTGACATATTTTTAATTGTAAACTAAAATGCCATGGCACTTTCATTAGCGATAGGGATCGCTCTTATGAGGGAGTTGGAAAAATATGGGCAACACCTCTAGTGTCGAGTTTGTGGTACTAGGCGTGTAAATCTAGTCAGGCCTTTGTTGTTTATTAGTGTATTGAGTGGGGGCGGCCTGGCTTTCTTTCCCTCTGCAGCTCCAATTGTGTTGATAAGTGGGTGTACTTGCCAGTGTAAAACTGCACTTGCAGACACTGCAGTGGCAAGCCTGAGACAGGTTTGCAGGGATACTCATGTGGATGGCACAATCAGTGCTGCAGGCCCACTAGTAGCATTTGACACAGGCAGGACACTTTACTAGGGAATTACTGGTAGATCAAATATGCCAATCATGGATAACCAATAAGAATCACAATTTAGACAGAGAGTATATGCATTTTAGCACTGATCAGCATTGGTAAAGTACCCGGAGTCCTAAAGCCAACAAAAAGTGGGTCAGAAAATAGGAGGCAAAAGGTAAAAAAAGAGGGTCAGAAAATAGGAGGCAAAAGGTAAAAAGTCAGGGGATGAACCTGCAAAAGGGGCCTGGTCCACCAGGGAGCACTTGCACTTTAGCACTGATGAGCAGTTGTAAAGTGCCCGGAGTTAAAAAAAAAAAACTTCAAAAACAAAGTTCAGCATATAGTCAAAATTACAGAAGGCAGAAGCAAAAAGACAAGGGAACCATGCTAAGAATACCAGGTCTAATACACAGTCTGCAACTTCAGCAAAAAACATGGCAGGGATTGCTGCAACCTCTTGGGCTGTGGCAGCTGTGAAGGTCAGAACCAGAGCACATATACTTGTATCGCCGGGAGAACGAGTATCTCACTCTGGGAAGAGTCTTGCTGTTCCACCAGGCCACAGCTTTAGGGTGAGATGCTGCTGCAATAGAGGCTGGTGCACATGGAGAGCAGCGAGAAAGGTGGCTGTATTCCTCCAGCCCGCAGTCCGCACAGAGCATTACCATATGAGACCTTCCCCTTAATGGATGTAGGCTCACACTGGATTTTCTTTCTCATTTCTCTGAATTAGGTTTACTTTATTAAGCCTACGCGAAATTGGCTTTTCATTGATATGCTGCAGCACATTGTGAAAGGCTGTGCTATTTATTGCTGCCCTGACATCATCACTGTTATTAATCCCTATTATGAAATCCCAGATGGAGTCTTCTAAATCCTGATCTCTTCAATCAGCCTGCATTAATTCTCCCCGCAGTACCGCTCCGTTGCTCGCAAAGATTGCATCAGTTTCTATAACTAGCCCCCCAGAAACTGCGCTCCTCCTAGGAGATGGTAGCTGCAAAGTTTAACCTCTGCAGTCGTTTAGGAAATATAAGAGTCTTTCTTCTCATCATTGCTCTGAATGACAGTCAACATCATCAAGAAGCTGAGATGGCAGCATAGGTCGATGGGTCGTAAATACACTGCTGAAGCAAGTGTGCAATGTATAGGTCGAGGGATGAAAGTAGAGAGGGTTTACTCATCAATTTAAATTCTGCGGCGAGAAATTGGGTGCAAATTAAGTTTAAGAAAGTTAACTACTGATTACTTACGTAATTGTTATTGAGTATGCTTCTCTCCTTAGACATACTACACCGTGCAGTGATAGGTGTAGGTTCTACCGAGACCAACCTGACAATTCTGGTTGATTCCATTTGAGATTCCTACGAGTATTCAAATCTAGGCAGCTGCAGGTGATGCACTAACCTGTAATCATTCCACGCTTATTAATTATTCATTATTTCCCTTCACATGCACCTCACGCAATTTGGCATTTTTCTTCCCCTTCACAGCTCTGTTAGCTGACAGTCATTAACTCCAAGCCTTGAGTCAATTATTGTTTTCCCAACTAGACATTAAATTCCAGGTAAAGTCTCCAGGTGGTACCTTGCAGGGCCCTTTCATTTTTGCCTGGGACCAACGTATGCCTTGCCCTAGACACATAGGGGCAGATTTATGATAACTGGTGCATCCCCAGGGATGCGCCAGTTATTTTGCGCCGCTGCTCCGCCACCCATGGTGCGCCGCATTTACAATGTGGCGCACCATGGGGCAAAAACGGCACAGATGCGTGATGCATCTGTGCCGTAAAGGTGGCGCATTGCTGGAGTTGCGTCGCAAGCGCGACGCAGCTCCAGCAAGGCTCGGGGGTGCCCCATCTTTACAATGCTGCGTCAAGACCTACGCCTGCTTCAAGCAGGCGCAGGGTTTTGACGCAGCATTGGCCTGAAAGTGATTGAGTGAAATCTTATAGATTTCACTCAGCCACTTTTGCGAGGCGCACCTGCCCCGGAACGCCCACCCTGCGCCGGAACGCCCACAAGTGGCGCAGGGCTTTACAACGTGACGCATCTGCCTAGATGCGTCACATTGTAAAGCCCCAGTTGCGTGACGCAAACGTGGCGCATTCCCAGCATAAAACTGCCCCTTAATGCATCTCTAACCAACCTGGATGGATGAGGTGTATTACCCTCCAACACGGCTTGGCAGCTCCTTGTCTCACTTCTTACTTCTTTTCTCCCCCTTCCTCTTTTCCTTTTCAGTTAATGTTTGTTTACAATTATCTAACCAGTTTCTCGAGGCATGCTATTTTTATGTCCTGAAGATGATCTTATGATCTTGTAAGGATTGAAACGTCATCGACTCTTGTACTCAGACCCTATTGTAATGTTGACAAAGATGCACACAAGAGCAGTGGTACTATTGAATTGTGACTACACCTATTTAGTTAAACTTCTCACATACAAATGCTGGAGTCTTTGGAGTCAAAATAACAGTTTTTTTCATTTGTTTTCCTTCCCACTCCATTGTTTGATATTAATGTAATCAAATGATTTATAAACTGTCCATTGAACAACATAAATAAGTAGCATTGCATCCCGATTGTATTTTAATGTTCATGTTTTCGTGTGATGGACCGCTGTTCCTTTAAAAATACTATGGGCCTCATTTATGAGGCTGTGCGTCACTTTTACACCGCCGTGCGTCACTTTTTGAGACGCACCAGTGGCGTAAAAAATGTGCCTTATTGCGCCATATTTACAAAGTGACGCATCTAGGTAGATGCGTCACTTTGTAAACCCCTGTGCCACATTATACCTGCACCAGGTATAATGTATGCAAGGGGGGCTTATTGACGCAAGAAAGGGTCATGGAAGTGACGCAGTGAAATCTATGAGATTTCACTGCGCCAATTCTAGGACTCAAATGCGTCAAAATCTTACGCTTGCCTCACAGCAGGCGTAAGACTGGCGCAGGGCTTATCACATGGGGCTTGCACCCAGTTTAAATACACATTGCTGGAGTTGCGTCACTTTTGTGACACACTCCAGCAATGCGTCACTTTTGCGCCTACAGATACGTCAGAAATACTGACGTATCTGTAACTCCTTAAGACATGATGCGTCATACTGTAAATATGACGCATCATTGTTGTTGCAATCAGGGCGCAATGAAAAGTGACGCATTGCTGTTTTCACCTAGCGATGCGCCACTTTTTATAAATGAGGCCCTATGTACCACTGGTCCCTCTACATCCATGGGTTTCCCTTGTTCTTATAAACGTACTTATTGCTTAAGGGCCACCAGAGCCATTTTAAACAGTCATTGTTGCTTTCCAGAGGGGGTGAGTAGCCGTACAACGGTAGAGCACTTTGCATGGAGGGCATACACAGGATTTGACTGCGGCTGTTCACCCAGCCCTTGCCACACAAGCGTACTCTGTCCAGACCATGAAGCATCCATTGCTGTGCACAGATATGCACGGTGTGGATAATCGTTATGAGAGACCTTGAACTACTTCTCAAGAAAGGCTCAGTAGATTTCTAGCACTTACGCCTGACGTCTCTTCCGAAAAATTGGTCCATTTTCTAAGATTTAATACCGGTGTTGCCCAAACACATTCATAGCTTACAATCCAAAACTAAACTTTCTCTAAAAGTGATTTTTTTTTTATACATTGATTATTGTTTGCATCTGCCTTTGTCATCTTCTTCAGCTGAGACGCCTCTCCGGGTTTTTCTGGCTGGCTGACTTCCGTTTTAGGACTCAGCCTTTCCAAAAACGTTATTGTACAAGGGAAATCATCCAATGATCTCTACTACTGAGCACTCCACAGCGCGTGTAACTTCCTGTTTTCCTTATGCCGACACCAAACGGACAGCTTTCTCATGAAGCAGACATAAATCTGCAGGTCATGCAATAGTTACACATACTACTCTCAAGTGTTTTCAGGACCACCCCTTCGACCCTGCCAGCATCACACAGTTGTTTCATTCACCGGGCTTGTGGACCACACTGTGTGCCAGTCAGCACCTACATCCCAATCGTTCAGCACCAGCTTCCAGGCAGCATCACCAGACATGCACCATCATCCAGATATTTACGGCGTGTCAGACATAGACACCGCCACCTGTATGTTCGGTGACTTACAGCCTTTAAGTGCAGTTTCCGAGGTTGGTCCATGCTCAAACTGCAGGGCGGAATATGAACGAACAATGAATAGCAAATAAACAACAGCGCTTTCCTTCTATTGACTTATCCAGAGTCAAAATGGGTCCCACACAGCATAACCATCCTAATAAAGGTAGAGGTATAAGTACACAGAAATGTAAAATATTACCTGTTGGCTATCCCAGATAAGGCAGGTGAACACATACACCCCAGACTTCTTTTTTAGTGTGAGGTACAAAAATCAAGAAATGTTCATAGAGGGGGCCCAGGAAGAGAAAACATTTAATAATGAATGCACTTTTTGTCGGTGATGTGAAAAGTTACCTGTCTCTGTTGGTTGGTGAGCCCATAGGATAAGGACTGTAACGAGGAAGGGTGGGGTTCACTCTAATGAACTAAGCAAGGAGAGTACCTCTGATTGGACCTATATTACTTTGTCACAAGAATCTATCAAAAAGATTTACAAAGTTGGATGCTATAGAAAAAGAGAAAGGACTTTAGTTACTTTAAAGACATTATTTTATTATTTTTCTTTATCATTTTTGTTTTTTCAATTTGACTGTTTATACATAAATACAATTTATTTAGTCACACGAAAACATAATCATAAATAACAAGCTTTCAAAATATTTTTTTGTAAATTTCATAAAGTACAGTTGAAGCAAAACACCCCTAACAGTTTATCATATCCTATTACCATTCATTCTCTCATACATACCTCTACATTCACTACTTTTTCTAAAAGAACAAATATAGACAAGTGAACAAAACTTTACATAAGATTAACCCAAAAGTGTCTCAGGTGGACCACTGTAGATGTAAGTGACAGTGGTCTTACCACTTAGTCATAAGCCGATCTATACATTGTTTTCCAGTTAGCAAAACATTGTCCAGGTCTTTAGTGTGTACGGCCTCTCTAATGAAGACTTAAGAAATGTAGCCAGTATGCTATCGACTTTCTGAAGAACTGGTGTTTCAATGCAGAATATCTGTCCAACAGCTGACTAGGAGAGTGTTTGAGTTCATATATTAAGGAGTTGGACGTCTCCATATTTTACAATAATAGTTTCAGTATAATGGATTCTGATCTATAGGATTATTTTCTTGAAACGGGCTGGCGATTAATTGGTCTTCATCATCAGAGTCGTCATCATTATCACTAGTTACTTTTAAAGCACTTAGCAAACGCTAAACCAGGAAACCCTGGTGCTCGCACGAGCAAAACAATCATCAAAATCAGGAAGGTTTTAATCAAATTTCTAAATCGCACGGTCACAAATTTCCATAAACGCCAGTGCAGTTAGATTCAGCGGGATATTCTCAAGAACGGGCGAAACCTAGGTTAATGCAATTTTACATAACGCAGTCTATCACGGGAAACTAATGCTGTGTTAACAGCGTATTCTCAACACGCCGACAACAGACGATAGTGTCCCCATAACGCGTCAAATGTCTGTGTTAAAATTACCGGGACGCCGATAAAAAAGGAAACCCGAATGTGAAAAAAGTGGCAATGGGCCCACCAGAGATAAAAATATCAGAGATAAGCATACCCATCATCTATTTGCTATTTGTGAGATTGTTAGCACTTAATGTTGCACTTACACTTGCCAGAGGGATGTGCAAATGCAGAGGACGGAGAGGCACACAGGGAATGCTTGTTGCAATAAATTTATTTGCACATGCTGTTCATGTGGTCATTTTATACTGTTCCATGATTGCTAAGCAATGTGACATGCTCATGAGAAGAAATTGTTAATGATAGTGTTCCTTTGGGCTATTCCTGCTGCAGCTGCAGGGGGGTGTGGTCCACCTGCCTTATCTTCCTCTTCATCGTCCAGTGCATCTGGCACTTGGATCCATGGGGCATTGGTGCGTACACATATGTAGTGCAATACACATTTCTGGGCTGTACAGGAGTCTTCCACCTGTGATGTCCAGGCACCTGAACCATGACTTTAACATGCCAAATGTGCACTCTACAATGCCCCTGTTGCGTTTGTGGGCCACATTATTCTACCTCAGGGCCAGGCTGTTCGGGGCTTGGAGGTGTGTCATCATCAACGGGCAGAGTGCATATCCTTGATCACCTGTGAGAGGTAAGTAAAATTATTGCAAATTGGTGGTTCTGCATGCTGTTTTGGCACACTTACAAGTTTTGTGGGTTGTGATTTGTGCGACTCTGGGAATCATGTGTGCCATGTATTGCTTTGACAAATGTGCGGGAGTTATGGGTATTACGTAGCCTCACAGATGTTCCTCCCTCCCCCAAGCCTATTTACTTGTGTGTGCTGCGCAGTTGCATCACTTGCACTCCCACGGCACACCATTGTCATGCCTGTCTGCGCATGTTCACAAGCCGGACAAGCACACTGTAATGTTGGCCGTTGAAGTTGGTGGCCACGAGTGTGTAGGCCTATGGTCAGGATATGGCAGACACAGATACGCATGCAGTGGTTACTTTGGTGGCCATCCCAGAAGTGAACCACGTCCAGAGCCCCAGGCTATTTATTGACACTCCTACGCTGGACTGGTATACGCCGCCCAGCCCACTATGCATACGCTTACAGGGGGGGGGGGGCGACATAGCTACATGTCCAGGGTCTTCCCCGCTACCTGAGGTAACATGGTTGCATCCACAACACTACAAACATCAGCAGTATATGTCTACATGGAGATGTCTGTGCTCAGCAAACTCAAGGCTGTCCAGCACATCACTGCCACACTTGGCATTGTGTACGTTCTTATTCATGGGTCACTTGCCTCCTTTGTACATTCTTGGATCCCACCTCTCCCCACATTCTGCAATTGTGTGGCAGAGGGGCTATGCCTTTGTGGATGGTTTGTCTACATGACTGGCCTCTGTTACCACAGTTTCTTGTATTGTTGTGTCTGGTAAGTGGGCATGTTGGTTGGCATGTTGTATGTGATTTTGTTACGTGTGCATTTCCACAGTTGTGAGTTGTATGATTGTTGAGTTGAGGTGTGTGGTGTGTTCCGTTGGTCCTTACCAACTAGTAGTGCATTTCCATAGGTGCCATTCTGAAAAGGGCTAGTTGATCATGGACTGTTGGAAGATGAAGAAATCACGTACACTGCCTGGGAAGTTGGCAACAACATTGGTGAACAGTCCCCGGTGGTCCACTATTGCCTGCACATTGATGGAATGTGTGTGCTGTCTGTTGCGGTAATTGTGTGCAGTGTCGGCAGGAGGCACAAGTAGGACATGTGTGTAGTCAATTGCTCCCAACACATGCAGGAATCCAGCTATGGTGTAGAAGCCTCGCTCAGTTTCCAGCTGTTCCTGTGAAGTGTGGGGGAAGTGACGGTGCTGGGGTATCAAGCTGATGATGGCATCCAAGACAGGTGTGAGAAACTTTGATAGGGCTGGCTGTGACACTCTTATGACTCTGGCAGTTGTTGGTTGGAAGGTACCGGAGGCCAACAAGTGCAGCACAGCAGCAGCTTTGTCTGCGGAGGGATGTTGGTTGTCTGCTGTGTTGGTACCGTCAGCCTGTGGGCAATGTGGGTCAGGATGCTGAGAATGGCTGTCCTTTTGAGCTTGTAGTGGGCAATAACATCCTCTTGCATTAAGTCTCTGAGGCTGGTGCGTTTTTGGAAGGTCCTCTGTCTTTTTCTGCACTGCCTTGGTGGTAGTCCGGGGTGGTGGTCCTGGGGGTGGTGGCGGTGGGTGTTGTGGCCCTCTTGGGTCTCCAATCTGCATGATTAGTAGCTCCATGGCATCTGTTGGTCTTCAGATGTGGCTCTGGGCTGGGCTCCCTTTATACTGCAGGTTTTCATCCTACTTAAGACCATAAAAAAGCAGGTCTTAAGTCACTGCTGCTAACATGCCTTATCACCTGTATTTGGACCGCATCGCCGATCTGGCTGGTTGTTGAAAATATCACGAAGTGGTGTTATTGTGAGTTTTTGCACGGGAACGCCTACTCTGCATATAATTAGCATTAGTTGTTGCTGTAGGCCTTGGCAATGTTTTTAGCTGCAGCTATTGCAGGTAAACTAACAATGTCGATTGTTAGCGCAGGCTTGTGACTAGGGCAATAAATCTATCACCACTTTCGTGGTGAGAATATACCCCTCTGAGTTTACACTCTTTCCAAAGATGACTGACCAAGCATGGGCTCGTGCCTTCCTCAAAGACTGTGAGGTTTATCAAGAGGGCCAAGATGTTCTTCCGGTCTGGTGGTGCTTGTATATATACTGCCTTATGAGCAGGCAAGGCCCAGGTCCTTGAAGAACATCCGCAAGCTCACAGAGAGCCAACCCGTCTCTGTAGCACTTCTTCTACTATATGATTTCATAGAAGATGTTTTGTAACTGCCCTTGCAGCTGACTTCTACAGCACCTGCAGCTTTTGATCGCCAAGTACAATCATTCCCACCTTGTCTCCTGGAGTAATTAGGGTGCTTCCAATGATAACATTGCTGTTACATTGTTGCTGTCTACTTGAGAATCTTTAATAAGAAAATAATTTGGGGAAAAGGGAAGGCATATTTTGCAGTTTGTCAGCGCTAAGAGGCTTTTGTGAGTGCAGGTGTTACCCATGACTCTCATAATGCTCTGAAACAAAAAAGGGTGTGAAATAACCTGTTTGTAAATTTGGTGTCCATGGGATGTAGTTCTTCCGCCCAACTCTGGGGGCAGCAATGAGTGTAATCTGATCCAATGCGGGGTTTATAGTCTGGAAGACTGGCAGCACACTGAAATATGCCAGATGTTTTAGGAGTT
This sequence comes from Lissotriton vulgaris, assembly GCF_964263255.1. Classification (NCBI taxonomy): domain Eukaryota; kingdom Metazoa; phylum Chordata; class Amphibia; order Caudata; family Salamandridae; genus Lissotriton; species Lissotriton vulgaris. Next base: position 1,648,371,457 of record NC_141685.1, read on the forward strand.
TTGCATAAAGGTCGTCAGCAGTCTAAGTAAAAAGTTTGACATTCTTGAGAATTAGGTGGAGTTCAGAGAGGTGCGTGGTTTAAGGAATCACATAAAGGTAACAGACAGGAAAGATTCCCGCCTATATAGAAACACACAAGCCACCCATTGGCCACCTTCGTCTAGTCAACTGTGCTTATGCAGGAATTGTTTTTCCATCACCCGCTGACTCTTGCAGCCGCGCTCTGTATGGCCTTAAGCTGGTATACTAATTACCTAGGCACGCCTAAGTTCAGTGCTCTTTTTAAACACAGCCTCATCATCTCTAAGAAAGTAATTGTTGCTTTTTACATTTTTTCTTAATAGGAGTGCAATTTTCTTTATTAGTTGCAGCTGATGCATTGCAGATTCTCCCTTAACTGTGACCTGAGGCATAGTAAAGGGTTCATTCTCGAAACGAACTTCTTAGCTGGTTCCAAGAGGGAGGAAGGACAGTGTTCCGCTCTGCCTGGCATCACATACCGAAGAGAGACATCTGTTGGTGCAGAGACAGCCAGACTTTCTCATGCTGTCATCTTACTCTAAATAAAGAGCCTGGTCTGAGGATTGCCCATTATTTGTCTGACCACGCCCGACAGGGTACAGGCAATAAATATCCTCTCTTTTCAGTGGTTGCATGGGGGCATGGAAGTGATGAAATCATTTCGCAATTTAATTACTTGAATTCAATAAACATTTTTGTAGTATAATATATGGAATTATTTATTTATTTATTTATTTATTTTTAGAGTTTTCTATAGCGCGAACTTGAACCGATTAGGTTATCAGAGCGCTTTACATAGCACCAGTTCCGTTACATGTTATCACAGCAGTTTACATAGAATCAGTTACGTTGCACATTTCAGGATCTTGAACCGATTAGGTTATCAGAGCGCTTTACATAAGACAGCATTCGATGTCCAGTGCCCTCCTCCGCCGTGTAGCGGGGGACCTCTTCCAGCCCTCCGAAGTCGTCGAGCTGTCGGGACTAGGCTCCTGGAATTTCAGCTGCCCCTTTACAAGGCACTTTACATAGAATCAGTTACGTTACACATTTCAGGAACACATTTCTTTTTGCTCTAGTGAATAGGGTTATCTCTTCACACGGGGGAAGGGATACACCTGGCTATATTCCAACAGTTCCACAGGCGATTAGTCGGTAAAGCTATAATTCTAAACACCGGGAGGGGATACACATGGATACAATCTAAAAATCAACTAGGATACTAGTCGTTAGAGTTATCTTCTATCTTGACAGGAGGGATGTGACTGGAAACACTCTATGGGTAATATAGGGGTGGTAGAGAGTACAAAGGACCGCTGCAATCACTACACGAGTACCAGCATAGAGGAGGGGTGGGTGGGATGCAAAGGTCTGGAGGGAAGGGCTAGAGTCCAGCGAAAACTGTCCAAAAAAAAAAAAAAAAAAAAAAAAAACAGCAGCATTCACAGCATAGCGGAAGGGTGGGTAGGATGCAGGGTATGGAGGGAGGGACTAGTCCAACGAAAAAGTCCTCCAGAGTCCACCAGGGCACTATCCTCTGCGTTCGTGTTCCCGGAGCCTGTGTCTGCCGGTCATAGAAAGCATGTCCCCAAGGGCGCCATCTTGAAGTCAGGCACCGTTGGCGCTAAACAGCGTAGTCAGCAAGGGGGAAGGGGGGGGGGCACATCTCTGCCCTCGGGCCCAGGCCCGTCTGTGGCGGAGAGAGGGGTGTATGGCCCCCGGAGCAGGTAGGTGGGAAGGTTTCAAGGCGGCGCCGTCATCAGCAGGGGCGCCGCCGTCAATCACCGGCCCTTTACTGGTGTGCCCCTGGAATGCCCTCAGAGTCTCGGCGGGTGGCAGCGGGTGGCAGCGGGGGTAAAAAAGTATGCGAGGAAAAGAAACTTTCTAGTGAAAAAAAATTGACCCTGCATCCAATAAAAGTAAATCTCTTTAACATTGTAAAAAGTTTTTCCTCCCCCATGACTACTTGTCAACCGTTTGCTCCTTCTAGCAATTGGACTGAGCGTATGGTCGGTTTCTTTTATAAAAAAAAAAATGTAATCATCCAGGATACCTTCTCTGTTCCGCTGCCTAATCAGGAGGATGTCAGAGAGCCTCACTTAGATGTGCATCCCCGCCATACCCCCTCCCTTACCGAGATACCCGCAATTTCCCAGGCGCAATCCCTAGCGAGTCTGAAATCTCGCTCCCCCTCCGACCCTTGCCCTGCCAAAGTTCTGTCTGCCTTAGCGGAAGTGATCAATCCTATAGTGAACCCAATTTTGAACACCGCTTTGAGGGAAGGCTACATGCCTCAAGCGTGGAAACATGCCAAAATCCTTCCGCTACTAAAGGAACCTACGGCAGACCTGGAGGTAGCCAGCAACTATTGGCCTCTCACTTCTGCTTTTTTTCCTCTAAGGTCGTACAGAAATATGCTAATGGAGTTTTAACAAACTTTCTGGAAAACAATTACTTGCTGCACCCTGGCCAGTCAGGTTTCGGAGCAAATTTTAGCACTGAAACAGCTTTGCTAGAGGTGGCTGAAACAATGAAAGCTATGCTGGACAGAGGCGGTAATGCAGTCTTGGTATTACTGGATCTCTCTGCAGCTTTCAATACCGTGCCCCACAATGCATTACTGCGAAGACTCGGAGAGCGGTATCGGTGGTACGGTATGGAGATGGTTTATATCTTTTCTGGCCAACCGCTCCCAAACCATCTGGTCTCCTCCATTTGACGCAGGGATCCCTCCTATGAATGTGGGAGTCACTCCAGGGCTCTATACTGAGCTCAACACTTTAATTTGTACATGGAGCCGCTTGGCCCTCTCGCTGAGGAATTAGGGGCTAAAATAGTGTCTTATGCAGACGACACCCAGTTGCTGTTGACTTGTGAGAAGGGCGCTGGGTTTAATGTAACTTCAGTCTTTCAAAAGTTCTACTGGTTTAGTCCCAATCAAAATGTAACTCAGAAATCCAAGATTACTTTTTCGGCCCTCTGAAGCCTGGCATACATGGTGGCCACAGGACATGCCCCCCGTGTCATGTCTCCACTGTGAAAAACCTAGGAGTCGAGTTGGATGTAAACCTCTCTATGAAGTCCAAGTTCAGACTGTGGCATGTTTTGGACTATTGAGGATGCTGCGTAATTTCCTTCCCTTGCTCTCCATCCCCTATAGGAAATCTGTTGTCCAGGCCTTGGTAGTCTCCAGAATGGATGATGTGAATTCCTTGTATCTCAACTTTCCGGACTATCTCCTGGGCCGACTACAAGTGATTCAGAATGCAGCGGCTAGGGCCAACTTCTGGTTTGGGCCCAGAACCCATACCTCTGCTTTTGTCCTCACTGCACGGACTTCCGGTGCGAAAAAATACACCTCAAGGCCCTGGTTTTTAAAGCATTCCACAAGATTATAAATGGGTAACAGGCATTAGAGGGTATGGTTCTCACATAGGGTTTTAGAGACATTAAATAGACAAGAGTGTAGCTCGAGTTGTCTATATTGTCACTCAGAGCTTGCTTTTTACCCATCCATCATTTTATGCTGTCTAATATTTTATGTATGCCCAATCCCCCAACCAAACCATTTCCCCCTGCTTTCAACTGCTACACAGGGGCAAAGAAGTAGGGGCAGATTTACAATAACTGGCGCATCCCTGCATATTAGAAGGAAGCATCAGTTATTGTGCGTGACTCCAAAAAAACCTTGTGCCACGATGGATGCGTCGAATATACAATGCGGCGCACCATGGCGCAAGGATAGACAGATGCGTGACGCATCTGTCGGCGTAAGGGTGAAGCAGTGCTGGAGTTGTGTCACAGGTGGCGAGGCAACTCCAGTACTTCTCAGGGGTGCCCTATACCTAATATGCTAAATCACTACTTACGTCTGCTTCAAGCAGGTGTAAGGATTTGACTCAGCGGGGACGTAAAAGTGACTCAGTTAAATCTTGTAGATTTCACATCTAACTAGATGCTTGACGTTGTAAATATGTCGCAAAGTGGTGCATTGTTTACGCCGCCACTGCATCACAAAAGTGACGCAACGGCGGCGTAAAAGTGTTCAAAAGGGGCTTGTAAGTCTGCCCTGTAATAGGGGAGTCCTGCCATCGTTCACAGCAGTGAATTATCAGATTTAGAATCTGACATTCATGCTTATGGCTCTCAGAGCCATACTCAATAATGGGAGCGAGCGTTTGAAGATGCTTTTGTCCCTAGACTTGCACTTTTTGTTTTTTCATAATTTTGTGATAAATAGCGTAGGTGAATGGAACATGAGCCCTGAAATATCTGTACATACACCAGAAAAGAGAAAAGGAAAGAAATGAACGAGCATTTCTATTGAACAATATAGGACAACAGATATAACCCATGAGTAACTCTGTCATGATGTGCTCAGAGACCAACAGCCAGTGGGTGGCTGGGAATGGATCCTCTCATCGGTGGCGCTTGGGCGGTAGATGCAGGCGCGTGGCAAGTCATTGTCAGTTGTTTCTTGAAACCATTTAAAATGCAGGAACTAAAGGAGGGCTGTGGTGTGAGGATGCCTTGTGTACTTTCACTGTGATGAAGCAAATATAACGATCTGATACCAATTTCCAGATCGCACATCATGGACCCCTCTTCGCTTCTGCTTTGGTGCTTTGGAGAGGAGAGTCCAGTGATGCCAGCCCTAAAAGAGCTGCACAGGAACTGCACTAAAATCATTCCAGTGTAAATACTCGGGAGAGGGCGTTTCTTCACTCAGTTCAGGCACAATCTTCATAGTGATTTTAGTTGTGTACGAGAGAAGGGAAGGTTGTTTGTGAAACCTCTTTAATCCACTTTGGGCGGACTAAAAATAGCCCTGGTGTAATGAGAGGAAATCCCCTGCAACCTCTCAGGAATCCCCAGCTGAAGCTCCCTCGGTGACATTAATTAATGCAATTTATGCTGCACACCCACGTCGCATTAGAGAAACCTCCCATTACTGTCTGACCTCAAAATCACTCCGAGAAATTGGAAAATCCTTTGAGTTAATACACTTAAAGTATCTGTAGGTCTGATGATCTGGCTGCATCACATAAAATCAATGAGCAATGCAGCTTTGACATGGGCCATCGGTTAACCTTTCCCTTGCATATTTTTGTTGCACTTTTTAGATTACTGACTAAAGTAGGCACACGCCCAGCAAAACCTTTTAATGTATAGGCTGTAGAGTATCCAGGTGAGGAAGGTCAAATCTTGGCCAACATTTTAGGATAACCATTTACATTTGCTATTTATAAATGCATCTTATATGAATGTCTCTAAATCATACATTGGTAGGAAACTCTTGAACCTGCAGTAATTGAATGAAATAACAAATTAATCTCTAGCTGCAAGTCCCTAAATTCAAGTGTGAAAGAAGCAAGATTATCTTGCTTGTTTTCTACGTTCATCCAAAAGGGACCACATAAGCATCATTTGGCCAGACTGGGCTATCAGCAATGAAGCCCACTCGAGTAGCCAGCTGGGAAACCTGCGGTGTAGTCTTGAGTACAGAAAACAAGCCCAGGCCACATTAGTTTATGCGAGGGCCAAGTCCAGTCCGTCAGCCCCTTGTGGTGGCCTTCTGTTTGATCCTGATACCTTTATCTTCTTGGAAGCCATAGCACCTGGAGAAATGAAGGGCTCCCCAATATTCTGGGACATATTTACAATAACTGGCGCATCCCTGCAAATCAGCAGGGATGCGCCAGTTATTGTGCGCCACAACTCCGCCATCATGGATGCGCCGCATTTAGAATGGGGCGCACCATTGTGCAAAAACGGCACAGATGCGTGACGCATCTGTGCCGTAAAAGTGATGCATTGCTGGAGTTGCATCGCAAGTGCGACACGGCTCCAGCAATGCTCTGGGGGCCCTATCTAGTTAATGCTGCATCAATCCTTGTGCCTGCTTCAGGCAGGCGCAGGGTTTTGATGCAGCATGGGCCTAAAAGTGACTGAGTGAAATCTTGTAGATTTCATTCATCCACTTTTTGAAGGCGTTCCTGCGCTGGAACGCACCCCCTGCACAGGAACGCCTACATGTGGCACAGGGCATTACAATGTGACGCATTTCCCAGATGCACCATGGAGCAGGATTTGCACCGCTGTTGCGTCACAAAAGTGACGCAACGGCGGTGTAAATCAGGCGCAAGGGGCTTGTAAATCTGCCCCTCTGTGTCTTGCCCTGGTTCCCCTCAATGCCACCATTGGCTCTACTTACCTACAAATTGCTTCCCCCCCTACTGACACCTGCTTCCCTCCTCTCCTTTTCCTGTCCTTCTCCTCTGTCCCAGCCCTTTTTGCCAGTTGAAAGCCCTGCTTGCACTTTAGGGCTTCCCTTTTGCAGTATTCAACTTCTTCTCTCCCCCATCCGTTTTTGCAAGTCAGAAGCCACATCATGTCCTGTTTACCTAGTAGTTCCCTGCTTTCTTTCCGATCAGAGATCTTATACCGTCGGCTATCAGAGAGCACCCAATAGCATGCACCATAAAGGTACATCACACAAAAGCATCCAACAGAACACACCAAAATGTCAGTCATTATGGTCACCCGCCAAACAGCAATCCCAAAACTCACCCTATTGAAACACTCAAAAGTGCACATTTAGACAGGGCCGTCATACTTTAGACAGAAAGTTGTACACACAGTACATATAGGAAAAAATGCATTTTACAGAACACCTCACACATGTGCAACAGAGCAATTCCACATTCTAACTATTTCTAACATCTACGCAACAGACAAAATTGCAAACACATATTCAAAACGAACTAATAAAGCTTCCCTGCCAATCTCTCCAACAGCTCTTTAAACTAGGAAACGATACACAGTCGAGAGATGGAGCGCAACAAAACACTCTAGCCAATCATCGCGGAGTTCCTCTTAAATCGTCTGGAACACAACCCGGATGACCTATAATTCTACAAGTGCATAATAATGGCAAAGTGTGTATTTACATGAACCACGAACATAACATACATAAGATAGTTTCCAGTGGAGTTTCTTTGCTCCCCAAAGGTACGTCATCAGTGACATGAGTTCAGCCCAGTCATCAACACTGGCCCACTGAGCTAACATGTGCCTGCCTTAAAATGGCAAACGGAGGATCAAGACTTTCCGCCTGGGGTAGAGTTTTGCCAAAAGGTCCGGATACTCCATCACAAGTGTGACGGAGTGCCCTGTCCGCCAAACTCTCAGTTTGTGCACTCAATTATGATATGGGCAGCTGGTCAGTTTTCCGATAGTGGTGCCTGTTGTGATGCTTCGTACACTCTGGAAAGCAGGAGACTGGAAACGGTGGCCTTGAACAGGTAAGTTTATTGGGAGAAAACAACCTGGCATCCGACCACCTCGACAGCGCAGGAACAACTGCCAACTCTCGAGTGTCGTGTACCAAATGTTCCACACGGAACATAGGGAAAGAGAAGAGCGAGGAGAGAATCTTACGAACAGGTAAGATTCCAATACAACACATCCTCTACCCTAGAAGAGAGTGAAACAAAGTGAAACAAAGGAAAACAATGCAAAAGAACTATCCATACATAAGAAGGATACAATGAAACAGAGTATGAAAAACAAGAAACCCATACAGGACCCATCCCACTTCGGTGGAGAAAAAAACCAAACCAAAGCATATCAACCCTAAGAAAGTACATAATCATTGAGATAAGCAGGAGTCTTATGCACTCTGGGCGCAATAGGCAAACTCACACTTGGAGGAGGACGAACAAGGGAATCACATGAAGACTCGCGGGAACCAGACACGGAGGGACCATAATTGCAAATTGAGTCCTGAGACAGAGGGTCTCTGAAATCAGAGTCAGGCATGAACATGGCACCCGAGCACCCCTCACCACTTGAAGCAGGGACGTGAAACGAACCACCCTTCTGGTAAAGAGCGACATTCCTAAGGTTCCACCTGTCACCACCTTCCAGAACCAAAGAAAATTTGCTGACAGAAACAACACGAAAAGGGCCCTTAAACTTATGCAGACCAGCTTTAGTTCTGCCGGATTTGACTTTGACCCAATCGCCAACAGCGATCCTGCCGGAAACAACAACGGGAGAACTTACGCCATCGGACAGTACCCAATCCCTTAACCAAGCAGGGACCGTTCTAGAACCAGGGGAGCGCCCGCGCATAATTTGGAAAGGAGAAATCTTGGTGACACTGTGGGGGGTGGTCCGGTAAGACCAAACCATATCTTGAACCAGACGTTTGGGGTCTAGATTGTTGGTTAAGGCGAGTTGGATGGTACCTTTAACCAGGCGATTGGACCTTTCGACCATACCATTGCCCATGGGGTTGTACAAGGAAGTGCGGGAATGTTTGACACCACACTTCTCAAAGAAACACCTCATCTCATTGGAGGTTAACTGGGTGCCATTGTCAGTCAGGACCATGTTAGGGAAACCTTCTGAAGAAAATAAATTTTCAAACACTTCAATGGTAGACTTAGTGGTGACATCTCTAAGAAACTCCACACAGAGCCACTTGGAATGGACATCAATGACCACAGCAGCGAAACGCAAATCAAGAGAAAGACCGGACAGGGGGCCAATGAAATCTAGACACAGGTTATACCAGGGTTTGCCAGGATCAGAAATGTGCCCTTGTTTGGCTTGAAGACCAACCTTCAATCTTTTTTCGCTCTCCTTGCAAAAAGGGCAATTCTCCACCCAAACACGAATAGTATCATCCATGCCTGGCCACCAAAACTCTTGCTTCATTTTTCTAATAGTCATGCCCTGGCCCAAATGTCCCAAGTGTGCTAGCTTGAAAATGTGAGATCTCAGGCCAGCAGGTGGCACAAAACGATCGCCCCTCATGATAATCTCAGAACCTGCCAAAGACAACTCGTCTAAGAGTTTCCAAAAGGGCCTGACAGCCACAGGCACCATGCTTTCTCTAGGAGCACCTCTCCTAATCAAAAGAATGACTTCCTGGAGAACAGAGTCCTTCTTCATCTCAGTTAACCATTGGTCTTGAGAAAAGGCGCCCACTGGAGATTCACACACGTCCCCAACCACAGCAACGGCCTCATCCACAACACACTTCTCAAGATCTTGATCAACCAACTTCCAGTCAACAGACAAGCGAGAAAGACAATCCGCTTGAACGTTTTTCCATCCTTGAATGAACACAATTTCGTAAGAGTATTCCTGTAGCCTTGCAGCAAACCTTGCAAAACGAGCAGAACCTTTACCGGCACCACCACCCGATAGAATTTTCAGCAAAGGCTTGTGGTCGGTCCGCAACACAAATCTTACACCCCACAGATATACACGAAAGTACTCAACACTCCAAGCAGCAGCCAGTGCTTCTCGTTCAATGACCGAGTAGTTTCTCTCAGCTTGAGTAAGTGTTCTCGAAGCAAAGGCAACGGTTCTTTCAAGACCACGCTGAAGCTGTGAGAACACCACACCGATGCCCGTAAGGCTGGCATCTACGGTCAGGAAGGATTTGCACCCAGGATTAAAGGGGGCTAAAATACCAGCATTGCAAATATTCTCCTTGATCTGTTGGAAGGAGTCCTCTTGGGCTTTGTCCCAGACAAACTTGTTACCCTTTCTCAGTAACACTCTCAAAGGCTCGGACAGACAAGCAAAGCCTTGAACAAATTTCGAATAATATTCGACTAAGCCCAAGAAAGAGCGAAGCTGATCCCTGTCCTTGGGTGCTGGGGCTTGGCTGATGGCAAGTAGCAGATTCTTTTTTGGAGCAATGCCGTCAGCGGAGATGGTATACCCTAAATATTCGATCTTTTCAGTTAAGAAAACACACTTATCTTTGTTCACAGTTAAACCGGTGTCCTCTAATTTGAAGAGGACCTGTCGCAAAGCTAAATTATGATCATTCACACTTTTTCCTGAGACAAGAATATCGTCTTGAAAGTAAACAACCCCAGACAGACCTTTGAGCATGCTAGACATCATCCTCTGAAAGACACTAGCAGCCGAGGCGAGGCCAAACGGCATGCGAGTGAACTGGAAGGTACCCTCGGTGGTAATAAAGGCAGTCAAAGGTTTGGAGTCAGGGTGCAATCGGATTTGGTGGTACGCACTCCTCAAATCGATCTTTGAGAAGAATCTACCCCCCCCCCACAGATTGTAACAGCTCATTGATATTGGGAAGGGGAAAGGTGTCAGTAATAATTTCCTGGTTGAGGGACCTGAGGTCAATGCAAAATCTCAACCTCCCATCAGATTTCAAAGTAATTACTACGGGAGAAATCCAGGGCGAGGCTTCCACAGGTTCAATAACTTTGGTAGACAACATGTCATGTAACAAATCTTTCAAACCCTGTCTGACCGAAAGGGGAACTCTCCTTAGTTTATGTTGCACGGGAGAAGCATTGGGCTTCAAAACAATTTTGTGGAAATAGTCCTTGACACATCCTAACTTGTCAGCAAATACTCTATATGCAGCATCTAAAATGTCTTTGACTTGAACATCACGCTCAATAGTCATAACCACATCCGGAGAACAAGGATTAATCACAATATTCAAATCAAACTGGTGCATCCACCCTAAGATAGGAGGACCTTCTCTAGCTATGTACACTTTTCCATTGACACTTCTGGATTTAAAAGCGATGACCCCAAACATGTACCCCAGAACATCAATAGATTTTCCCTGGTACCCCACTGGATCAATATCTTTTTCAGTGAGAGAAACGTTGTGCCATAAGGAAGAAAAGGTAGATTCCGGAATGATGGTGAACAAAGAGCCAGAATCAACCATCAGTAAGACATTTTGACCACAAATAGAAAATATAGCGGAGGGTCTAGATAATCTGGGGGAGTCACTTGTGGTACTAACTAAGTCACAACTCACTTGTTGAACAACTAAAACCCTGTTGTCAATTACATTCACTTTAAATTTGGGTTTGTCAAAGGTGTCAGATTTAACTTTATCGGAACCCTCATTCAGTTTACACATTCTAAGGTAATGACCTTTGCGACCACATTTCCGGCAAATCTGGTCAAGAGCATAGCACTTCTTAAAATCACCTGAATGGAATTGGCTTCCACAACGCCAACATTCTTTGCTCTTGACCTTAGAAGGAAAATTGTTAGGGTTACTTTTGTTAAAACGTTTAGAAATAGCATTAACGTCATAACCTTCCACACACTCTTCACAATCAACACTGCCAATTTGAGCGGAGGGCTTATCTTTACGCTCTAATTCTTTGATACACTTTTGAGATTCTTCTATAACCTTCGCCATGTCAATTGCCTCTTTTAAGGAGGGATCTTTGGCAGCCCATAGTCTTTCCTGAACTTTCCTATGGCGGCATTGTACCATAAGTTGATCGCGAACTAACTCATCAGTCATGTTACCAAAACGACATTTGATGGAAAGTTCGCGTAAACTGGACACAAATTGATCAATACTCTCGTTTTCGGCTTGGGGGTGAGTATAAAAGCGATATCTTGCCATAACCAGGTTGACCTCCTTGGCAAATCTAGTCTCTAGTCTTTTCAGAGCCTCTTTGTAAGCGTCATCCATGGGTTGACCATTGGGACCTAAAGCCACTGGTAAGTATTTGAATACTCTCTGGCCTTCATTGCCGAGAGTGCTTAACAAGAGCGCTTTTTTCCTTTCAGGATGGAAGTTTTTCCCATCAAGCGCAATAATATAATTGTCTAACATTTCAACCCAGTCCTCCCAATCTATTGAAGGTGTACCTGGAGAGGAAAGAAACATTGGAGGCATGACAATATTCGAGGCCATAGTGAAGAGAAAATGCAGTCAAAGTTAAAACACACTTTAAAAGAAACAATAAACTCAAACTTGTAAGTAATGGTGTGCAAATCACCGTGAAAGTGTCTGCAGAACGTTGAGTGAAACAGGGTAGTCACTGAAAGGCAGTCAGTGTGATGTCATAAGGCCCAATGGAAGGCGAGTAAGAACTGCTGCGAAGGGCTGAGGAAAACAAAGGGAACTGTGAACGTTCTCTGCTTGCAGACGCAATAATCGAGGCTGACGATGCGCTCCAGTGACGAGGCAGAGGTGTCAGAAGACGTGGGGGCGTCAACACGTCAGCACGCCAGGACGTAGGACGTACAGCGTCAGAAGCGTTGCAGCAACGTCAAATGCGGTGCAGTGACGTGGGGCAAACCGAACTGCTTGGAACGTAGGAGTTCGACAAGCGAAAATGATAAATCTAATGACAGTACCTTCAAAACAGACGAAATCAGCGTGAAGAAATCCAGAAGATAGGCGAAGGCAGCCAACGGCAAACTCAGGGCTGGAGGAGACGTCGCGGAATCACCAGGTTGCTTCCCATACAATGAAGTCGGGTGAGGCAGATCCAAGCATCGGAAAGCGTCGCCAAAAATGTTGTGATGCTTCGTACACTCTGGAAAGCAGGAGACTGGAAACGGTGGCCTTGAACAGGTAAGTTTATTGGGAGAAAACAACCTGGCATCCGACCACCTCGACAGCGCAGGAACAACTGCCAACTCTCGAGTGTCGTGTACCAAATGTTCCACACGGAACATAGGGAAAGAGAAGAGCGAGGAGAGAATCTTACGAACAGGTAAGATTCCAATACAACAGTGCCCCTACTGGCTTTGACATTGTAAAAGTTACTCTGACGGCCCGGTTGGTTTGTGACTTTAGAGTGGACTGTCAGATGTATTTTTTTTCCCTGACAAACAGAAAAAGAGATGATTCCCAATCCCTGGGGGAAAGTCTCAGGGTATTGGGGGCCATTTTATTTTTCTTTTTTTTTCTTTTTAGAAACAAACTCCCAATTGGGAGCTTGTGTTTGTGGAACAAAAGGGTTTAGTGCATGGGCGTCAGAAACATGGGGGATGCACCAAACTTTTTTCCCAGGAACTGTGGCAGCAGCCTCTGTGTCGTCACATAGGGCACCAGAGTACCAGTGAGGATCCAGCCTGGTCAGGGTGGTGAAGATGACCTCAACCACCCAGACACACAGCGGGCCACCTGTCACGGCGCGCTTAATATCTCCCATCCGGGACGTAGTAACACACAATAGAAAAGGCTCGCAAGAGGACAGGTGGAGTTGTGCGCCTTTACAAACAATGTAGCAATGTGGATCACCCAGTCACACTGCGGGGCAACCCCTTTACCCCATCCAATCACTGGTGACCTCGGTTGACTCCAATGACCTGAGAGAACCAAGCATGAGAAACTGATCATCTTCATGAGAGTTATCAATTGGTCAGGCCCTTGCCATTAGAAGGACACAATGTTAACTTTTCCACTGAATTTACAACATTAATGCTCAACAAATGAAAACTAAAATGTGCATTTGGTGCTGTAACAGGTTACTGCTAAAAAATGCAGGTTAGACCTAAATATCTGGGGCCTCATTTATGAGGCCGTGCGTCATTTTTACGCCGCCGGTGCTTCACTTTTTGTGACGCACCAGCAGCGTAAAAAATGTGCCTTGTTGCACCAAATTTACAAAGTGACGCATCTAGGTAGATGCGTCACTTTGTAAACCCCTGCGCCACATTATACCTGCGCCAGGTATAATGTATGCAAGGGGGGGCGTATTGACGCAAGGAAGGGTCGTAGAAGTGACGCAGTGAAATCTATGAGATTTCACTGTGTAACTTTTAGGACGCCGTTGCGTCAAAATCTTACGCCTGCCTCACAGCAGGCGTAAGACTGACGCAAGCCCTTTCACATGGGGCTTGCCCCATGTGAAAGGACACATTGCTGGAGTTGCGTCACTTTTGTGACACACTCCAGCAATGCGTCACTTTTGCGCCTACAGATACGTCAGAAATACTGATGTATCTGTAACTCCTTGCGACACGATGCGTCATACTGTAATTATGACGCATCATTGGTGTCGCAAGGAGGACGCAGTGAAAAGTGACGCATCGCTGTTTTCACGCAGCGATGCGTCACTTTTCATAAATGAGGCCCCAGGAAACCTTGGGATCGGAGATTATTTTCATGCCTGATAGCCCCCTACTTAGGAGGCCTTAATTCCCCACAACTGGTGAACATTATATTTGATAATAATGATCTGCTGCTGGAACAATGTGTAAAACTAATGAAATGGTGCAACCATATAGCTGTCTCCATAGATGGTTATTGCTCAACATCAATACTGACTACATGTTTGTATCTGTTTCAAGCTACCTAGCAGTACATTCCTCACTTTTTCTTGCGAGTGCTGGAATCAGCTGTACGGAGTTTTATGTGGACTACTGACCGCCCTACCACGCATGAAGGAATGTGTGTCTGCCCACAGCTAATAAGGCATGCATCCTGCCTAATTTCAAGATATACTACAAGATCTTTCTGACCCAGTGAATGTTTAAAGTATAAGGGGAGAAGTTGAATAACTAAGATTCTAGTGTCTGTTACACAAAGGTCCATTCTCTCCACAATCATTTTGACCTCTCACCTTGGTGAGATTGAAAACACTTGAAAATATGGGTAAAATGTGGGACACTAGTGAACTGGTATCTCTTTTGAAATGCCACTTTGAAATAATTGTCAACTTCTAGCTAGATTCTGTGATAATAGTATTATTGGCTGTTAGACCTGGCATATTTTAGTGGGGTGTCCTCTGACTTTTTGCCTGTTCGCTGAACTTCATTTTTGCTAAAGTGCATGTGCTCTGTGTCTAAAATAGAATGGAATTTGGTTTTTCATGACTGGCATATCTGATTTACTGAAAAGCCCCTAGTGCAGGGCAGTTTATGTGCCTATGGCCTGTGTAGCCCTCTAAACATGTCTCACTCTCAGGCCTGCTACTACAGAGCCTGTGCGTGCAGTTTTAAACTTCCATTTCGACCTGGCAAGTTCACCTATTTCGTTAACTAACTGGTGAATCAATACACACCAGACTTAAGTGCGACAGTCATGGAAGCGAAAAATTGCAAACACTCAAAATATTTCATCAGGTTAAACCATTGCAATCCATTCCAGTCCAAGGTTGGTTCTTCATTGATTTTCAAGTTTACACGGAGGCAGCATGTCAATACTACGGAAATACCCATTCAGACTTTATTCTGCAGCCTACTTGCCAGGCCCAAACCTTCTCTTTTATTTCATATACGTTTTTTTGACGAATGATATTAGTAAAGATCCAACATTGGGTAGAAACCAATGATTTTATAAGCAAACATTGGACAGCGACGGCTCGTGGAGGGAGTTACGGTGGGGCAGGAGGGTGGGGAGGGGGAGGGGCAGGGTGGAGGTTGCTAAAAACCGGCATATGGATAATTGCAGGTAAGTAAACAATTTAATTAATAAAACGAATTTCGTAGTGCGCCTTGCATCGCAAAATGCAATGCAGTGCGAGCTACGAAATTCGTTTTATTAATTAAATTGTTTACTTACCTGCAATTATCCATATGCCGGTTTTTAGCAACCTCCACCCTGCCCCTCCCCCTCCCCACCCTCCTGCCCCACCGTAACTCCCTCCACGAGCCGTCGCTGACATTGGATAGAAAGTAATGACATTATAAGCCTGTTTCAAGTAAGTATGAGCGCAAAATCCGTTCCGCTCGCGGATTTTGCGAATTTTCGGTAAATTCGCGATCCGCGAACTCCCGTGAATTTACCGCGAATTCGCAAATCCGCGACCGGCGGATTCCGGGGGCAAAAGTTGAAGCCTGGCTGGCCTGTCAACTTGTAACTATTTTAGGATGGCGCCGGCAAGCTGCCAGCGCCATCCTAAAATAGTTACTAAGTTAGCTTCAACAGGAAGCTCTAATAGATAAAATAAAGCAGGTGCTCGCACCTGCTTTATTTTATCTATTAGAGCTTCCTGTTGAAGCTAATTTAGTAAGTATTTTAGGATGGCGCTGGCAGCTTGCCGGCGCCATCCTAAAATAGTTACAACATGCCCTTCCTGTGAGCCCAAAAACAATCGTGAGCGTCGTCGAGGCAGGTGTGCCTTCTTCACAAATCTACCATGGAAAATCAGCTGTGATGCTGGATAGAGGCTTTTGCATCCTTGACTTTCACGAGCGCAATACCCGTGCTGTTTCTGTGACCAGGAGCTTATTTCTCTTCATCTGCTGAATTGATCTTTCTCTGACCTTTTATACACACAAGAAGCATGTGTGAACTCGCATGGTAGCCCTGCCCGTTTGGCCCCGCCCACACACTCGCGGTTTGCACCGTCTTCCCGCCATTCACCCACTATGATGGACAGCTCACTCAAGGGACCCCTGCGCCCTTCGGGGCGATTGCATAGTAACACACACATGGTCTCTCGAACTAGTTGATGCTCAAATTCAGTGACTCATTAATTAGCCCAAAAACAATTGTGAGCGTCGTCGAGGCTGGACAGGTGTGCCTTCTTCCCAACTCTACCGTGGAAAATCAGCTGTGATGCTGGATAGAGGCTTTTGCATCCTTGACTTTCACGAGCGCAATACCCGTGCTGTTTCTGTGACCAGGAGCTTATTTCTCTTCATCTGCTGAACTTACTTGCATAGTAACACACACATGGTCGCTCGAACTAGTTGATGCTCAAATTCAGTGACTGCACTCACATGGAAGCCCCGCCCGAAATCCGCTGATCCGCAAATCCGCAAAATCCGCGGATCGTGGATCCGCAAAATCCGCCCATGCTTAGTTTCAAGCAGATTTTAGACCCAAGACCTCAACAATAGATTACGTCTTCAGATTTGCTATAATATCTTGAGTGGCAAAGGAGACCTATGTGTCAGCTTGGTTGATCTTAAATCTGCGTTTGATTTGGTACCACATTCAAGGTTATGGCCAGCTCTGGAAGATATTTGGATGCCTCTTGATATACTATGTTTGCTAGTTAGACTACACAATTGCAACTTTGCCCAGGTACAGTAGGGCTCACAGGGACAAGTTTTTTTTTGTTTTAACATATTTTTTATAGATTTTGCACAACAAGTAACCATATAATGAAAAAGGCAATATTCCGACATTCTATTTGTGCGGCATATGTCGTATGCGTTTACATCATTTACGCAGCTTGTCACAACAACATAATCCGTAATTAACATTGCGTCAGTTCTTGGGTACAATAGATTAGGTACATTGCTTTATAATAATGTGCGTTCCCATGACTCGTCTGCCTTTTAACAGAAAACAGCCATTGTATATCAATTTAAATGTACAAAGTCAATTCTTCCCATTTTATATCTAACCTACAATAAGAAACTTCCCCCATCCCTCCCTCCCCCCACAGCCCGGCCAGCTCTTCCCATTAATAATATATTCACATGCCCATTTCCTGTCCCTGTGTGCACATTTTCTCCGTAGTCCTCACTGTTTGCACCCCGCTCCCTTCTGTGATGAAAGAACATTGCTGTTGCGACATGTGCGATTACCTCGTATGTTCTGGGATTCAGTTAGGTGCAACTGTGCGTTCTCAGTATGATAGTATATCAATCGCGGCGTATTCTTCCATCATTGCATTCCAAGCCATAGATATCGGTGTTCTTCGTAAACCCCTGTGTCCTTCGCTCTGTAGCTCAGCCCCTCTGCCTTAACCCACCTGACCATTTCCGCATGCCACTCCTGCAGGGATGGCGCCCTAGTGGCTTTCCAACGTATTGTGATGGGTTTTTTTGCCTGGAGAAGCACAAGGTTAGCAAATTTATGAGTTGGATTACCCTTCTTCCCACCGGGTCCCAGGCCCAGTGTACAATATTCCATTGAGTCATTGTTGCACACTGGGGCGATGGCCGTCATTATCTGACATACTGACATCCAGTAGTGTCTTAATCTCAGGCAGTCCAACACCATGTGTATCAGTCCCATGTTGGGTGAGTGACAACGGGGGCAGGTATCCCCCCTTCCCGGAAACATAGTGCATAGTCTATGTGGGGTCAAATAGGCTCTTTATAGCTGCATCAATTGGATGAATTTAAATTTGGGGTTGCGAGACACCGTCTTGGGATAGCCTATTATGGTGTCCCATTCTTTGTCTCTAAATGCACGGTGCACGTTTCTTACCCACTTGTCCCGGAGTGGTTGAAACGAGATCGCCACCACTGTACGTATCCCCTGAGACAACTATTTGGTCAGGTGTGCTCCATGTCCCATCAGATATTGCATAGTGAGCAGCATGTTTGTAGCAGGTTCAATACCACCTTGGGTCCATGAGTCCCGAATATATCTAGAAATACTTGCGTGTAACAGGTACAGCCTATCCGAGGTACCATGCGCACGTCTAAGACATCATGTGACATTAGGACATTCTTCAAGAAGAACGCTCCTACTGCAGTAATTCCCGTGTCGGATCACATCCACAAAGTACGATTAGTAACTACCACTGACTGTATGGGAATGCCTAGCAGTGGAATGGAAGGGGCATATGGTGGCGTCTGCTTTGTGCATCTCAATGCGTGTCTCCAGTATGTTATTGCCATTCGCAATAGTTGGGGTGCCATTGTTGGAATCTGGGCCCTGGGTAATAGGAGTCTGTGGATATCTCCTCTGTCCCATTCCCAATGTGACATATCTAATTCTGTAAGTTACGTCCTGCCAACCAATACGCCAGCCACTGCAGACTCACAGGGACAAGTAACTGAAAAACTTCCTGTGTTAAGGACCATCTGGAAGGAGTGTGTACTGGTTCCTACTATATTTTCTTTTTATGTAAATGGTCTGGTACACTGCCTCTTAAAAGTTGCGGCTGACGTCCCATCATTGTCAATGGGTAAGATACCTGTTAGATATCAGACAGGAACACTTGTAGAAATGAGAAGTTATCTTTATTGCGGCACAGCAACAGGATCAGCAACCACCATGCAAACAGGATCATCAAACTGACCCTGAAACCTAGCAGCTGCATAGAGTTCTAAATGGAACTCTTACATACAAAAACATACAAGGGCATTTAAAGATACAGAGCAAATATATACATGTGATGAGAATGTAACACATCTCCCTTCATTAAAAACAAAAGATAAGAAATATGCATAAGCAAAAACATCAGGAAACAACAATTAAAAACAAAATGGTTATGAAACATAGTCAGCAAATTTCCTAGGAACCGATTTAGGTCGAGCAAATGACTTAAGCCTAGATGCAACAGAATCCATGCTTTCCTGTTGTGAACCAGAAGGCTTAGAATCATGAACCACAGGACATTTAGCAACTCGTTTAATGTTCCACAACTTACCATCCTGAGTGATGACAGAGTTAGCAAAAACTTTGACCAATTTCATAGGTTTACCAAATTTATCTGAACACTTAGTTAGAAAACCTGGCCTCCTAATCCTAACCCAATCACCCACAGAGAAATCAGAAACTTTGGTATTCCATTTGTTGTCATACCACTCCTTTGCTTTAGCTTGTTTGAATTCTACTTTATTTGAAACATCCTTAACAAGGTCCTTTGAAAATAAGTGCTTAGAAAATTTTTCCCTGAACCACCAAGGACAAATATCTAAAGCAGGATCACGTCCTTTAAGAAGACGAAAAGGACTGACCACAGTAGTTGAGTGGGGAGTTATGCGATAGGACCAAAGTTTTTCTCACAAAATATTCTTCCAATTTCTCCCTGACTTGACCACATCAGATACAAACCCTTTCAAAACCCTATTGAAACGTTCAACTAAACCGTTTTCATGGGGTTCATAGACAGATATCATATGGTGTAAAATGTTCTGTCGTTCGAGGAATTCTTCCATTTCTATTGAAGTTAACTGAACACCGTTATCAGTAACAAGTGTAGAAGGACAACCTTCTCTTGAAAATACTTCTTTAAAAAACTCCATGACCATATTAGTAGAAGCAGATGACACAAACTTTACTTCTGGCCACTTAGAGTGGTAGTCAATGAGAACAAAAGCATAGCGAGAATTACTGGGAAGACACATGAATGGCCCTGAGATATCAAATGCTACCTTTTTCCAGGGATCAGTTGGCCAAGGTGTAGTCTTCAACGGAGGAACATTCACTTTTAACATTTTCTCACTGCTCATGCAAACCTCACACTCTCTTACTTTGCGATCAACCATCCTGTCTAAACCTGGCCACCAAAAATAATTCCTTACTAACCGTTTCATGGAAGACATTCCTGGATGTGTCTTGTGAGCAAGCTCTAAAATGACATTTCGCATATCAAACGGTGGTACACATTTTCCTGATTTAAAAATTAAATTATTTTCTAATTCTAGTTCACTGTAAACCTTGAACATAGGCATACAATTCTCAGATAGAACTTTCTTGTCAGGCCAACCCTCCAGGATATACCTTTTAATAGTCTGCAAAGAAAGATCTTGACCATCAGCAAGAAACCAAGACTCTTCAGAAATATCCTCAAAAGTTCCTAATAAAACATCTTGTAATAAAGTAACCACATCAGTATCATTAGAAATGTTGTTGACAGAGTTTTTACAAGGAAGACAAGACATAAAATCAGCAACTACGTTTTTTTTTCCTGGTACAAATTCAGGCGTGAAACAATACTCATGTAGTCTTGATGTGAGTCGTGCAGTTGAATTCCATCCTCCTCCTGGAGAAAGAATGTTAACTAACGGTTTATGATCCGTCCGCAAAACAAATTTACTTCCCCAAATATAGTTCCCGAAATGTTCAATCGCCCAGACACAGGCCAGCAATTTTTTTTCAATAACAGCATATCTGCGTTCGCTTTCATTCAAGGTACGTGATGCAAAACACACATTCCACTCTTCTTTACCAGATGTCTGAGATAAGACTGAACCAATGCCATACATACTTGCATCAACAGTTATGATGCATGTTTTGTTTAAACAAAAAGGTTTAAGTGTCGGAGCATGTAAAATCTCTGATTTAATGTGTTCAAAAGCAGACTGTTGTTCCTTACCCCAGTCAAAAGAATTCCCATGCCTGAGAAGCTTCTGAGAGGTTCCATTTTGGCAGCAAAATTATTAACAAATTTACTATAATACTCGCACATACCTGCGAAAGAAAGTAACTGTTCCTTATTGCAAGGAAAAGGGGCATCACTGATACCCTCCACATTTGACCTCTTAGGAACCACACCATCAACAGATAATGTATGGCCAAGATATTCAACTGAGTCTTGAAACAATTTGCACTTATTTGACTTTAAAGTCAAACCACTTTTCCTCAACTTCTCACAAACACAGCGCAAATGTAATAAGTGTTCCTCTGCGGTACCTGAATAAACAAGAATGTCATCTTGAAAACACTTGACAAATTTGTCAACGTCTCTAAAGATATTAAACATGACCCTCTGAAAGACAGAGGCTGCCGAAGCTAACCCAAAAGGCATTCTTGTATACTGAAACCGTCCTTGAGGAGTGATAAATGCCGTAAGACATTTAGAATCCTCAGTCAGGGGAATCTGGTGATAGGCTGATCTAAGAACCAAAGTGGAAAATACTTTAGCCCCTTCCAACATAGAAACAACCTCATTAATGTTAGGAAGAGGATGACAGTCTACAATAATAGCAGAACTTAAAGCCCTGAGGTCGACACACATCCTCAAAGATTTATCCGGTTTTCTCACCAAAACAATGGGAGAAACCCATTCTGCAGAATCTATTGGTTTAATAATTCCCTCTAACACCAATTCATTCAAATTATTCTTCAGTTCTTCTCTAACATTAATTGGTACCCCTCTCAACCTCTGTTTAAGAGGAGAAACACCTGATTTGAGCTTGATTTTATGAGAAAAATCTTGAATCATGCCCAACTTATTTGAAAAAACATCTTTGAATTCAAACTTGATAACATCAGCATTCTTCTCAGATGTAATTGAGGAAATGTTATCAAAGACAAGTGTATCATCCAACATAACAGGATCTTCTGCTCGAGGGTTAAGAATAATACCAAATTTACATTGATCCTTCCACCCCACAACATTTACACCTTTAACCGCTACATACAGTTTTACTCTCACACACCTAGATCTGAAAGTAAGATCAACAGGAAAAAAAACAGCATATCAATTTTGGAACCATTAAAACTCAAAGACAAACATCAGATGGTAAAATATCACTGAAGTTCAAAACCGAACCAAGAAGCTCATCAAAATAGTCCTTGGTAATTATTGTCCAAGGCGATACTGAATCTGCCATTAGGTCAATCCTAAGACCCAACACAAACATCTCACATATTGGTTTCTTTATTGAACCATTTTCATTGGAATCATTAAGACTAGAAATACCTTCACTAATGAAAACAACAAATCCTTTCTTTTCTTCACCACATGAGGAACCAGAACAACAAGAACATTTACATACCTTGGGTGTTTCATCAGTAACATAAGCTATTTGGTTACTCGGATTAGGTACAAATTTCCTAACATCTCTACACACAGTAGAAAAATGACCCAATCTCCCACATTTTCTGCACTCCTTGTTAATTGCAGGACACCCTGCGCATGAAGCCACATGTCCTTTACTACCACATTTATAACATGTAATGTTCTTGTCAAACTTCTTAAATTGCCCCAAATTATTTGTCCAAGAGTAAGGCTGTTGAACATGTGAATTATCAGGAACTTGAACATCCATATGTTTAATAACACAAACTTCATCCCCAGAATCAGATTTATGATCAGTATGTTTTTTGACTGTCAACATGCACTTTTCAGATTGTTCCATGGATTTAGCTATGGCAATTGCTTCCGACAACTTAGGATCTCCCAATTCCCATAAGCGTTCCTGCGTTTTTTTTATTTTTAACATGTACAATAATTGGGTCTCTCAACATTTCATCACACATATTACCAAAATTGCAATGTAAAGATAAAGACCTTAAAGCAGTGATGAAATCATCAAATGACTCCATTTCATGTTGTGCACGTGTATAAAATTTATACCTGTTTAAAGCAATGTTAGAGACACGTTTGAATCTTTTCTCTATCCTAAGTAACGCTTCCTTATAAATATTAGAGCCCTCACCCTCACCTTCTGCAGGTGGAATGGGAGGTAAAGCTCTAAAAACCATCTGACCTTCTGACCCTAGACAATGTAATAAAATACTTTTTTTTCTCTCAGAACCCATACGTTCTCCATCAATTGCCATCATGTAGTTGAAAAATCCCTCTTTCCATCGTGTCCAAGGAATTGGTGGATCGCCTTTATTTTGTAGAAATTTCTCTGGTGGATCAAACTGCATTTTTCAGAAATGTTGACAACTGTCAATTTTGTAGAAATAGTAGCAATGTCTAGAATGTTACCTTTTAGTAAATTACTGTTTATAAAATGCTTCTTTGTAGTTAACAATTGTTCCTTGCTTTTTTTTTTAATACATACTGTATGTTGATGTTTAAAACGATTTTTTAAAATGCGATTTCCACAAAGAATTAAAGTACCTCCAGGGATGAAGATGTCATCTAGTTCAAAAACGCTTTAAAATGACTTCAAAAAGCTTCTTTTATCGTGTAATTCTCTTCTGTAAATAAATATTCACGATCGGTAACGCGTTTCCATGGAGACTGACAAGTACAACAAAATGGCCGTCACGTTAGGTTTCAACGTGATGATGCTGGACGACCTCACGTCGCTAGAAACACACGCTCATGGCTACAACGTCAGCTTGTCAGAAAGCTCGTTCTGTCTCCGCGCTCAGTAAGCTCGCTCCGGTCTCCACACTCCACGCTCCAGAGATGCGGTCACCGTTCCAACAGCTGGTGATACGAAAATATACAGCTTATGCACGCGGCGCCCCCATCTGCTGGTGAGGTGAATTTAAAAGTACATAAAATTTAATTCGATGAAAGCAATCAAAAATGCCTCACTCACTGTTGGTAGGAGTTAAATCATCAGGATTTTCGGCAGACAGAGTAAACGTTGCTCCTGCAAAGTATGTGGACATCCGTCTTGCTCGAAATAAAACGAAGAATATCAAATATCACAAAATTCTTCCAAATGATTTTAAAAACTCCACACCTGTGCCGCTGAGTTAGTTCTTTTCCCTCGTCGCCAAATTTTGTTAGATATCAGACAGGAACACTTGTAGAAATGAGAAGTTATCTTTATTGCGGCACAGCAACAGGATCAGCAACCACCATGCAAACAGGATCATCAAACTGGCCCTGAAACCTAGCAGCTGCATAGAGTTCTAAATGGAACTCTTACATACAAAAACATACAAGGGCATTTAAAGATACAGAGCAAATATATAAATGTGATGAGAATGTAACAATACCGCTATTGTAGTTTCCGGATGACACTGTGTTAATTTCTAAAACACCTAGGGGTCTGCAAAAACTTTTAGCCAGATTCAGTGATTTTTGTTTGGAGCCCGGCCTAGAGATAAATGTCCAGAAAATTAAATTCATGGCATTCAACTATTCTAAGAAGTTTAAGAGAAAGCTATCCCTGGGGTGCGAATTACTGAAACAGGTGGACTCATTTACATAACTAGGCACTAAATGTTAACCAAATGTATCCTGTGGTCAACATATTGACAGTGCAACTATGAAGCATATCTCACCCCTAAGTTAGTCCCTAGGAAACTGCATTGGCAGGGTATTTAAAAGGAAGGACATGTACTTTTGAGTTTTACATGTCCTGGTAGTGAAAAACTGCTAAATTCATTTTTCACTACAGTAAGGCCTATCTCTTCCATAGGTTAGCATTGGAGCTGCCTTGTAACACTTTACAAGTGTAACTTCTAATTGGGAAAAGATAGAGTACATTTGGTGTCTCTCGACTCACAATTTAAAAAACATCTTTTAGTGAAGTTGGTTTTTAAGTTGCAGTTCGGAAAAAGCCACTTTTAGATTTTGGCCTTTTCTTACTGTAACCGTTCTGTGTCATTGCCTGTCTCTGGAATACATGTCTGTGTTGGGTGACACCAGCTGTTGGGCATTCCCAATAGACAGTCATACACAAAGGAAGCTGAAGTGGACCCTGCAATTCCTGATGGCCTATAACCAGGCTGATGGGTCTTCCTAGGCTAGAGTGAGAAGGAGGAGCTGACACTGGTGCATGAATAGGGCTGTGCCTGTCCACACACAAAATAGTTGCATACTCCCCTGTAGTGTGTCTGGAACCAGGGCAGGATAGGGCTGGGTCTTGTGCACTACAAAGACCTTTCTTCGAGGTCTCTCTACTTTAAAGGTGAAAATGGGTGTAAGTGATGGAACTCAGACACAATATACTCAGAACACTTCTGGCACTGTGGACATTCTACCAGGTAGAAGAGCTGTTGTGTGGCTAGGAGGGACTGCAACTTTGCTGCTTGTTTTGCTGTGTTGGCCTGCTGCCTGCTGCTGCTTTGCTGGATGTGAGAGAACTGGACTTGACTCTATACATCCTGCTCCTCTAAAGGTTCTACAAGGGCTTGTTGGGCGTGCCTCAGTTTTTGAAGTCTCAGCAATATCAAAGACTTCATATGCATCTTGCTACTATCACCTGGGCTCTTCTGCTATGAGGCCTGCTCTACTAAGTGGTGCCAAATCTAGTGTAGGGCCTCTGGAAGTGAGTATCTGGTTCTGCAACCCAATAAACCAATGCATCGAACAAGAGGCGTCAATCAGAACCAGCACATTTCTCTGCTATCTCAACATGTCACTGCTGCCTCCACTGAAGCCCTGGACACTGCTCCCAGACTGTGCGACACAACAACTTTGACTTACAAAGCATCCACCTCCGAATCACTGCAGCTGCACAAGTTTCAGATACTGCATCGTCAACATCTACAACGCACCCTCCCCAACTCTGACGTATTCCCGACCCTGCACAGCTTCGCTCCAACGCATCACCTACAGCCCAGTGGTTCAAAATCAATTCATTGGCCCGACAAACAGTGCTCTTGACATCGACACATCAATGGTGTTGCCTGACTTCGGATATGACATATTATCTTTAACAGCGCCATATCCCCTCCTTTATTCAACACATGGTACCCTGAGATTTCATTCATCCATAATACTGTCAGCGGGTCTGTGTAAATCCTGTATCTGGCCCATGCTCCATTGCGGTCGGCTCGAACTTTTAGATTTGCCCTTGTCAAGCGCGGCCAGATAGCCCCAGTTGGAGCTATTGATTTCTAAGCTCTGCCTTTTGATTTAAACTTGCAAAATTCAAATCTTGACTTATGTATGTTGGCTTATTTTTTGTTTTGGTTTTGTTCTACTCAGATGAATATTGGCTATTTTTCTTAACTGATGTGGAGTACTATTGTGGTGTTTCACTGTGTTACTCAGGGGCAAATTTATAAGCCAGTAGTGCCACCCAAGCGTCACTTTTTTTTACACTCTTGTGGCACTCTATGGTAGCCCATATTTACAAGGATTCGCTAAGCCACTTTGCATGGCTTAATACAGCCTTGTAAATAAGGCCATCTGCAGAAAAGATTTCTGCAGCAAAGGGGCATGCAATGGGGTTGCTGTGGGCACTCCCAGCAACACCCATGGCCTTTTGATACTGCTCCAGATATACAGGGATCTGTACATCTGATAAAGCCTAAAAACGAATACCTTTCAAAATGAGGTGCTAATATGGCACAACAAGGAGAAATACTTTTATTTCTCCTATTGGTTTGCTCTTTCTATGTGTGCTTCACACATAAAAGGAGCAAAACACCATTAATGATTGTTTTTGTGCTGGAAAGTGTCCCTTCCTGAACACACACAATCATCCCTGAAATGCAGGCACCCTTGCACCATGATGCAAGGGTGCCTGCTTTGATGCTACGCAGCTTTTTTAGTTCAGGGGTCAGCACAGGGATGCACTGTATTACTATTAATTTGGCACATCCCTGCATTTTGAAAATGAAGGAGCTCGGCAGAATTTCTTGTAAATAAGTCCCTCTCTGTGTGTGCACAAATACTTTACACATTGTCTTTTCAGATCAACCTGACTGCTCTGTGCCAATGTACCAGATGATGAGCACAGGTAAACATTAAGGGCCTCATTATGATGTCAGGCAGAAACTTTCTGCCCAACACTGTCTTGGAATCGGGACCGACTGACTCCTGCTCGGTGGTTCCGTCCAATCGATTATGATGTGACCGAACCCTGTACGGTCAGAGTCACATAGTTTCCTATGGGAGCTTGTATTCCGCCCGACAACACAGGCTCCAATTGTGAAATTGGGTGTGTGTGTAAAATCTTGCACTCTCTCACAGGCACCCCTCGGTGCTGCCACATAGTATAGGGCTTTACATCGGGGTCCCTTAGATACTCCCTTAGCCCCCAACCGGAGGTCTCAGGATGAAGTCACCTTCCAACAGCCTTTCCATGTCCAACAGGCCAACTCGGAAAGGCTGTTGGAGATTAGCATCTTAATCGGTCGGTCAGAATCGCTGTCCATAGAGGGGTATGATGTGGTTCCGACAGACACAAATTCTCTGAGAACCAGTCGGAACCGATACGGAATGACCGCTCTGTTTACAATCCGACCGCAAACATTGTAATCAGTTGGGCGGATTGTAAACTGACCGAGTTGGCCGGAAGGGTTCCGACATCGTCGAGGAGATTCAGACTGTTGGGAGGAGGCTTTCCGCCCAACATCGTAATAAGGCCCTTAGTGTATACTACACTTACCCTGACTAGGATTGTGGCTCCCGCTTAGACAGGGTGCATATCTCTGCCAACCAGAAACCCAATTTTTAACAGTGACTTTGAGAAAGCTTTTTTGCATTACATCTCACAACTAACTGACAAAGGGGAATAAAAATCATTTAAGAAGCTATGCACAGAATTCTCCCTTTTAAGGACTATGTTCTATTGGTTTATTAAATAATGTGTATCTTTTCCTACTTCAGCATGATTTGAAACAAACTGTTAAATTATAAGAAAGCATTAATCTTCACACTTATCTACATAGTATCTGCATAGTTGCTTATAATAATCTTGATCATTCTGATACACTCTTTATGTAGACAAGTAGTGCATAATAAATAACCACATACTTGTGAAATACTAATCATTGTGGGTGCAGTACAAGCCAATTTAAATGCACTAGTAGAAGAGAAAGTGCAAATATAAGGATACAAATACATTACAATGCATTCAGTGCGATGTGTGTGCATAAAGCCAAATACAGATACATAAACGGCAAAGACATGTAAGGCAACTGCAGCTCTCTGCCTTGAAAGTAACATTTGACAGACAGCTGCAACGACAGCACAGCCAAAAAGAAGCTTTTTTGCTCTAGATGGAAATTACCTTCGCTGTTGGTGGGGCCCTTTAAGTTGCAGGCCCAAGGCAAATAAATGTACCAAGCCTGTGTCGAAAGCTCCTGAAGAGTTTCTGCAGTGAGAAAAAACTGGTTAACCGGTATGGTTGCACTTGCTAATTTTATAAATGCAAAATAATACATGTGAATATTCTTCTATGAAGTAATGGATGCACAAAATGTTTAACACATTTTTAAGAACTCGCCAGGTTTGAAAAGTTGAAAGTTGTTAAATTAACAAAAAATGTCTCCAGATGCATAAGAACAACTGCACATCTTTAATTGGAAGCTCTATATTGTAGAATATACTTTAACAAAACAAATTAGCGTCATGCATTAACAACTCTCCACGTTTGCAAAAATTGTAATTTGTATTGTATATCATATATTTCAAGGTGCAGTATGAGAAGGCTTAACACCTTCATCACAGTTCACTGCTTTAGGTAGCCTAACAAGGGTGCACAGTTATAAGTGTTAGCCTTCTTCACAATTAATTCTAATGCAGTAGGGAACAATTGACAGTGCACATAGCCAATTTTCATTACTGTTATAACATTTTATTCACTGGTTGATTTATAATGGTATATTTGCTATTGTTTTCAAAACATTCGAAGCCAAATTTCTTTTGTGTGTGTGTGTATATATATATATATATATATATATACAAAATAAATGTAATACTGAATACTGTGAAAACAACTGTGAACATATATGTATTTATATATATACATCTATATATCACACGCAGACACACACAGATATATAAAAAAAACATCCACATTCATATATATATATATATATATATATTTATATATATATATATATATATATATATATATATATATATATATATATATATATATATATATATATATATATATATATATATATATATACATATATATGAATGTGGATTTTTTTATATATATCTGTGTGTGTCTGCGTGTGATATATAGATGTATATATATAAATACATATATGTACACAGTTGTTTTCACAGTATTCAGTATTACATTTATTTTGTTAATCGTACTGTTAATTTAATTTAACAGTTGAATGATACATATGATAAATATGTATCAATTATTCGTACTCTGCCCTGAATAGTTCTTATGTTTTTACCTGGGCTTCCATTGTGGTGGCATATGTTTAGCTCTGTTTTAGAATTTTTTCATAAAGTCGTCTTGGAGATTTTCTTTTCATAAATTAGAACATTTATATTTTTTAACTTTCTTCCTTACATTAATTGTGGCTTCTTAAAAATATTTCTTTGTTATTTTATAGTAAAATATGTCAAAAACACCAGGTGTAGCAGGCCCAGATATTTATCAGATTGAAATGAAAGTACAAAGCATTTTGGACATAATGTAATAACAGAGAAACACTATGTGCGACATCGCAATAATACATAAGATATCAAATATTTCACAGTCCCTCTTTCTTTTCATCACCCTTGTGCCTGTTATCATCTTCCCCTGTCATCCATGGTCATCATGTTTCCCTTCACATACAGAAATCAAGAACATATTCCTTGTGGGCATGTCCGATGCTAATCTGCAATCAAAGTACTTCATCAACTCACATTTCTCCGCTGAGCAAACCCCTCCCCTGTTCAGGTTTCTTAGTACTAGTGTTGAGACCTAGCTCAGGCCATATGTTATGCAGGCAGAAAAACATTGGAACACACCCACTGTGCCATAGGCCACATCTTGTGAAATGGTATTACTTTGTATACATGCTCCACAACTCTAATGTGAGGATATACACGGATTATAAATCATAAGAAGGAGCCTCATAAATCATCAAACTGAGAGAGTTTATCTTTGACTTTGTTGATGCACCTCCCATATGTAGATATTCAGAAGATTTCAGTCAAACATTCTTTGTGCATGGGTGTAGTAGGTAAATGTCAATGTCTCAGTGCAATATTCAGGACCATCAACATCCATCTCTTCATGTGTGAAGTACTATCCTCCACGTCTAAGACATTATGAAATATGGCTAACTTAGTAGATCGGTAAAATGGTGAAGGCTTGTTGATGAAAGGGGGTTTATTAGTAGGTGTATGTGGGTACCTGCCACTAGAAATAAGGCCACATTCACAATATAAGGTCCAGTCAAGTTCTCAATAAATTATTCCCTTGATCAAGCCCTTTGTAGCTGGCTGTGAACAGGCAGGCTTAACTTAGGAGACAGGTGTGTAAAGCATTTAAAAGCACCAATACATTTAATAAGCGAGATATAACACACAGTAAAAATCCAAATCCAATTTATAAAAATATTAAATATTTTCATGATTAAAATGACACCAAAATGACAAACATCCAATGTAGATTAAAAGTAAAACTGGCGCTTAGAAGGAAATAGCTCTCAAAGGGTTTAAAAAAGGTCACAATGGACCGGGACAATGTAGAGACACTTTCACACTTACTTACAAAACTGTCTCCACAGCCCCAGCCAAAGGTTCAGAAGCTCTGGTTTGCTTCTTTGGGGTCAGGGACTACATCTCCCACAATGTGCCTGGTCAATCCAAGTAAGCTTCAGGTGAAGCTAGTCAGCTGGGGTTGTCTTTATTGTTGATGTTTCACGTAGCCCTTCCAGCATTTTTCTTATCCTTTAAGACAGGCAAAGTAATTTGGCTGCAAAGCTTTGGGAGTGCAACAGGTGCAGTCCTTTTGAGTGAAGTCCTCTCTTGTGCAGCTCAAGGGTCCAGCAGGGCAGTCCTTCTTCTCCAAAAGTCTCTTTTGGGTCTTTGAGGGTCCACAACAGCAAACAAAGGGCCAGATGTATCAACAGGTTTTACCCATTCTGTGTCTATGGGAAAATGTGTTCATACATATGGCCCAAAGGTTCCACAATCTCTGAGTTGTTTCTTGGAAATTTGAGACTGCAATACCTGGCCAAATCCTTAAAAATCCACTGAATGCTGTCCAGCTGGGTTCGTCTTGGTTGAGATGATGCAGGTGGAACTCTTTCAACCTGTTACTTTTAGGGAGTCCACTCCTAAAACCTTTAGAGTCAGGCAAAGTCCTTCTTTTGCTGAAGCCCAAAGTGTGTAGAAGTGAAGTCCTTCAGAGTACAGTTCTCTCGGTGCAGTCCAGGAGTTCAGCAGAGCAGCCCTTCTTCTTCTTGTTTCTTCAAGGCAGGGATCTGAGTTGCAGGGCAGTTCTCCCATATTTACCCTGGGCTTCAGGCATGGCAAGCAAGGAGGGCACGGTCGGCCAATGGAATGCAGGGTGCCACACTTAATGATGGACGCTTCCTTTGGAGTATGGCAAAATCTTGTCCCTGAAAGTACTGTTTGTCAAAATCCAAAATGGAGAAAATCTCTCCTGGAGCTTATGGTATGGTTAACCCAATTTGCAGGAATTGCTAAGGTTCCCTAACAATCCCCTTCCGGCCACTCTTCAAATTTGCTCACAGTGGCTCCCATCTGGCTAA
Organism: Lissotriton vulgaris; assembly: GCF_964263255.1. Lineage (NCBI taxonomy): Eukaryota > Metazoa > Chordata > Amphibia > Caudata > Salamandridae > Lissotriton > Lissotriton vulgaris. Next base: position 1,648,403,001 of record NC_141685.1, read on the forward strand.
GGGTGCAGAAGGTCAGGGTGGGCTTGTGTCCTGTCCTAAGTGTGTTTCTATCTTTGAAGACCAGTTTGGGTACTCCATCCCTTACCTGCCTTTTGCTCTTCACCTTGCAGATCGCCTCCCACCAGATGTCTCTTTGTTTCCTCTCAGGTCCTTCACACCTCATTAGAGCAGCTTGGCTTGGCCTGCCACTGTTGGCCAATCTGGAGAGGCTACTCGAGAGCTGGATTTAGGTACACCAGAAAAAGAAGTAATATAACTTATTTTCTGTCATAGTTATAATAAATCTAACCCTGGAAACTTGTTGGGTTTATTCTAACTATTATTTAGACATTTTGAAGTGTCATTTTAGCTCACTCCTGTCAATAGTTAGGCTTTATTAAAGTTTAATAAAGCCTTCCCATGTTAGCCTATGGAGCTAATGTACTAAAGTAGGGAAAAACTAAATTGGCAGTTTTTCCCTCACCAGGGCATATAAAACATCCTTTATAATGTCCCTGCTTTTGGTTACAAGGCGCCCTACCTCTGTGGTACATAGGGAGACCTTAGTGGTGACTTATATGTAAAAATAAGGTAGTATAAGACTTTAGAAGTACCTTTAATTCCATACTCGAATTTGCATATAATTTCAATTTAAAAGCAGCCTGAAAGGCAAGACTGACTTTTAAAATAACAGCAGGCCACATAGCAGTGCACACTTAAGTGCATTATATAAACCAGCATGCCCTATATTATACATAATTACTATGTACTTTTTACACAGATCACAGGCCCTGGGTCTGGTTAGCAGAACCAAGGGTACAATCAGAATCAGAAAACTAGCATATAGTAGGAAAACATTGGGGCAAAAATTGGGGGAACTGCAAAAAGTCCTGGTTTCTCACACTAGTGTTCTGTAATGGGCATCACAGGCCTGTCAACGACTGAGTTAGTTTCATGCAGGACCACAGAATGTGGCAAAGGTCATACTCTGGCTTGGTGCATCTCGAAAATCTTGCGCCTTTGAGGACACCGTTCGGTGTGAGAGCATGGCCAAAATTAGGCCTTCCCCGAGTATTCATGATGATGAGCTTAAGAAGGTGTGCAATAATTACCAACCGTGAACGAGGAGAGCTGAAAACTGTTTGATTGGGATGATGGACCATAAATGTAGGATGCTTTGGGAATTGATTCCCTCTATTGTGATCCTTTAGGATGAACACAAAAAATCCCACTTACAGGATGTTGTACTTTTTTGAATTATGATACGCCTATGCAAATTACCCCACTTGTTGCATTGGTTCACAAAGAGACACAATTATTGATATTATGCCTTGTAGGTTGAAAGAATTTGAATTCCTGAAACATACCTTTACCAATATGAAAACCCCAATTTCAAGATAAAAGAATGGAACACCAATGAAGAGTGTTCTCTATGTTTGTTTGTAGAAGATTGTTGTTCTGGGGGTGGGGGTAGGCAGTGTGCCTGAGTTTGGTGATGAATTGGGGATAGTGTTTGAGAAGTGGGGTGTTTAATTACTTTTATTGTATTGTTTTGATTGTGCATTGCTTTATTGTTGGTGGTATTAATATGTGAACTGTTGGGGTTGTTTTAAGTATTATTTACACATAAAAAAGATAAAGGACAAACACGAAATTCATGATTGTGAGAAAACAAACAAACTATGATATAGAAAATAAAAACTTGAATGAATACTTCTGGGTCAGACTACTTTGGACTAATCCCATTTATGGATGATAATAGGTTAGGCGGGAATTGTTTTTATTTATTGCTGTTTGGAGACTAATGCCAGTCATGCAATACTTTGAAATAAGAATACGTCAACCTGGCCACCTTCAGAGTTATCATGATAGGCCAGTAAATTAGTCCAGTCATTGTCTGCATATTCTACATTCAATCTGGTCTGCCAGTATGTCTGAGTCTTTTATCTAGTGCTTTTCGGGTACAGAGAATCAATGAGAATCTGATACAGGTTGGAGATTGTGCCCCTAGAGACTTCCCATGTTAGAATTTTTTTGTGAGGGTGTGGCTAAGGGAGGGCAACTGGGCCTGGTCAAGTTTGCCCCTCAAACAGTGCCTCCATTGGCAGTTGTACCAGTGATGTGACTCTGGCAGAGTGAATCTTGTACAAAGGGCTTCAAAGGACCTAAATATGTTTTCATCATAGAGGTCTCCTATTGTAGTAATCTGCAAAATGTAGAGAAGTATTAGAGTAATCGGGTTAGACCCAGAAATTGTCAAAGGGCCTGGGTATCAAATGGTAAAGTCAACAAGGTGGTCCTAGACGTAATTTTTCAATATCTCACATTGAATGAAGCAAATGATATTACTATTATGTGATTAAATCCTACAAGTGAATAAACAGCACAAGAGAGCCAAATGCAAGAGTAATTTCACAGTACCCAAAAATGTCATTAAACACATTTCTGATATAACAACACATATTGCAAATTTATTTACATCGTATTTAAATGAAAATATATATATACAATAAATGCAATAAAGACTGGGGGTTGCTGCCAGGTGCAGCAGGGAGAAAGTACAAAAGTGTGTGCTCAAGTGAAAATATGGAAAAGATAGATTCAGAAAAGGTCATTCGAAAGAAAACTCGACTAGTTTGTATATATGCTAAGGTCCAATACTCTTAGCAGTTAAAAAAGGCCTGCCCCACAAGACATTTGCAATGTTCTATTATTTTGGGAAATCACAGTGGCATAGCATCTGTGCAACTGGTCTGTGGACGGGGAACAGGGGTGGACGCTCCAAATGGGGGGGAGATCGTCGACGTTTCGACCCTGGAGGAGTGCGGGTGGTTCAACACCTCAGCAATGGGTCTTCTTCAGGACGGGGTGGTGAAAGGACCTATGGAGGATGGGGAAACCGATTCAATCAGTATCCTAGTCTAACGTATAAATTCAAATGATAAAGGAAACCATTAAAGGTTAGAGTACCTTACCTAGGTTGTAGAACAACACCCCCAGTAGCGAGGTAGGCAATCTAGGACAGAAAAAGCATAAGGCTGTGCCCGTATAACTTAGGCTCAATGGGTACAATACACAACTTTATGTGTATCCATGAGCGGCACTCACCCTTCTGTGGTGTGCCTCAGTTAATCAAAATGATACTGATTCTTACTGAGACTTCATGAAGAAGTTGATCAACGGGATTGAATCCCAAATAATTCTAAAAAACAAATACACAAATGGACATTTGCAATTTGTGTTGTTATATCAGAAATGTGTTTAATGACATTTTTGGGTACTATGAAATTACTCTTGCATTTGGCTCTCTTGTGCTGTTTATTCACTTGCAGGATTTAATCACATAATAGTAATATCCTTTGCTTCATTCAATGTGATATATATATATTTTTTAAACAATTTTTATTATTTTCATATCTTGCAAACGTACATATAGCGACTCGTATTTAGCCATTAAGCAGATGGCCCAGTGAGTATTGTTCAATGTTCCAACCCCCCTCAAAGAGTGCTTTCCCCAACTGTCCTAATCCCCCACTCCTCTACCCCCACCCCCCTGTCGGTGTGCCCTTCTCGTCCTACTACTGCAAAAACAATCAGAAAGTTCCATTGTGCAAATATATGTTCCCTAAACCTCCACGCTAATCCGTGAGCACCTCTGTGTCTGGAATGTGCCAAGCATCCCCCCCACTTCACTGTACTGTGCGTCATGTCCCCCTGCCTTCCCCATGTATTCACCACGCTCATTCGCTCCCTGGATCTGACCCCGCAGCTTCATCCTCTTCCCCGTCCCCCTGGTCGGGGTTTGCAGCGCCGCCACTAACGCCCCCCGTGCCCTAGCGGCCTCCAAAGCTTTATCATTCGCAATGCGCTTAGCTAGTTGTAAGCGAAGTGTCCCTTCACTGCCAGCCCAATGTAGGAAACAGGTCCTCCACCACATAAAATTAGGCCCCGCTTTTGACTTCCAATGCATAGTAAACTCCCTTTTCGCCATTATTAATCCCAAATCGTAAAATTTACTTGTAATCTTAGTTCTGGGAGTATGTGGGAACCAAAGTAATAAGCTGGTCCCCATCACCACCTCAATTATACGCCCTGTCGCCTGATTTAAACTTGCTACTACCTCCTCCCAGTAGGACCCCAGCCCCGCACAGACTGAAATCAGCACCATCAGTATTGCACCTAGGGCACAGTGAGTGGGATCCCCCGAAATACTGTAAGATTTTAACCGGCGTCAGGTAGGCTCTATGCAACGTAAAGAATTGGACTAGTTGGAACCTAACATTACATGTGCCCTTCCAACCACGCCGCAACAGGTGGGGTCACGTCATCTCCAGTATCGGTCTACCAATATCCACCTCCCACTTGTCTCTCAGGGCGTCAAGGGGTGGAAGCCGCTCAGTCGATAATTGCCTATAGAGGCACGTGATGGCCTTGAACGTTCCAGCCGCCATGGTTACATATTGGCAGCCCAACGACGTCGTGGGCTCCAATAACCCCATTTTCCACTGCCGTTGAATTCCTGCTATTAGAGCAGCGTGCAACAAGTAATCTCCCCGCGGCAACTTAAAAGTGGTTTGCAAGTCTCGAAACGATAGCAGAGACCCATCCCTATTTAGATCCCATACCATATGGACCCCAAGCTCCTTCCAGACCGCCAGCGCGGACCAGTCCCCCCCATGCGGTAGGGCAGTGCACATTCCTAGAGGGATCTCAGGGGCATAGGGACAGGGAAACCCTGCCCGTTTCTGGCTCCTATTCCAACATAACTGAAGGGTGTGCTCCTCTAGGGTAAGCTGGTCCAGACTAATCTTCTGTTGAAGTACTATAAACGATAGGACATGCCGGGGGATCACTCTACCCTGCGGGCCCTCTGGACCCTTAATTTACGGGCCACTGCCTGCGTTAGCCATTGCAGCTGTGCCACTAAATAGTACCATTCAAAGTCGGGAACCGCTAGTCCTCCCTCAGCCCTTGGTCTCATCAAGGTAGTCAATGCGACCCGCCTTCTACCCGAGCCCCAAATAAACTCTGTAATCAAGACCATGAGCTTCCGAAAGAAGGACGCCGGAATCCAGATCGGCAAAGTGCGAAAAAAGTAGAGCAAATGTGGCAACGCCACCATTTTTAGCAGCGCTGCCCTCCCCGCCACCGGGACAGCGGGAGAGTTCGCCAGAACTCCATAGTGCTCCGGAGCCCACTCAAAGCCCCACCCACATTACCCTACAGGAGGTCGGGCTGCGAGTGATAAATGCGGGTACCCAGATAGGGCAGCATGTAGGATGGGACCCCCTCAATGAAGTTAAGTTGTGGCCACGGAACAGAGGGGAAGACTAACAATATGTTGTGAGAAGAATTGTTCCAACAATGGCCCAAATTATCCAAAAGTGATGTACATCTTTTTACTTTGAGAAAGGTGACAAAAATTTAAGCAACATGTTTTCAGTTCATTTCCTATTTTATTCACATTTCATATATTTTTTACTTTTTTATGGTTATTCAAATATAAAACATGTTATCACAACTGCATTCTTTATATACATATTTTTTCAAAAGACATAATCTTTAACAAATATATACAAATGTCACAAAGGAATTATAAATACACATGACCCCAAAAGGTTGAAAAAAGCACACCACCTGATATCATATGCAAAAAACACACATAATCCACACTCCTTCACATCCAAACTTCATTCACACCACACCCATAAAGGAAAAAGGAAGAACTGAGTCTGGATTGGCACGGTCTCAATGCCAATATAAGGGTCTTCAAAAGGATTCGGAGACCCCTGCACCAGGTAGACGCGCGTTTCGACGGCTCTAGGCCACCTTCCTCAGGACCTTATTCTTACTAATTCCTTCGAGATATCAGGGGACCTAAAAGATTATGTGAACAAACAATAAGCTGTCACCAAAACAGAAGGGAAAAAGTTTTACAGTTTAAGTGAATATACATTGTTTAGATTAATTCAATGGCTCCTCACATGACCAGAAGTTGTATCAATAGAGTTCATAAAAAAAAGTTCCAAAATTACAATGGGCTTTACCTAACATACAAACATTTATTTAACGAACAAAGACTGAAACATAAACACTAGTGCATCTACAGAGAAAAGATTTCTTTTATTTGCGTATACCATGACTCAAGTTGGAACAAGATATGTCAGATTTACATGGCAGTCTACTTACATACAAAAATAGATATTCCTTAATTCCTGTTTCTTAAATCCTATTGTCATCAAAGATAGATGATTTGAGGAGCCGGGAAATATATAGGGCACCTGTATGGTAGATAACAGTGTCTTAGAGCTACCTGATTAGACATATTGACTTATTCCTGAAGAAAGTAGTGAGAGACAATCTTACCAATTAAAGGTATCACAATGTTGATACAGGGAGGTGACGCAGTATTTTCTAAATGTATACGTGCGATCTTCTGTGTATCTGGCTGGCTAAGATAAAATAATGCCATTTTTAGAGATTATAGGGCCTGTCTGACCTCAGACCTCAGACAGGCCCTATAATCTCTAAAAATGGCATCATATTGCGTCACCTCCCTGTATCAACATTGTGATACCTTTAATTGGTAAGATTGTCTCTCACTACTTTCTTCAGGAATAAGTCAATATGTCTAATCAGGTAGCTCTAAGACCCTGTTATCTACCATACAGGTGCCCTATATATTTCCCGTCTCCTCAAATCATCTATCTTTGATGACAATAGGATTTAAGAAACAGGAATTAAATAATATCTATTTTTGTATGTAAGTAGACTGCCATGTAAATCTGACATATCTTGTTCCAACTTGAGTCATGGTATACGCAAATAAAAGAAATCTTTTCTCTGTAGATGCACTAGTGTTTATATTTCAGTCTTTGTTCGTTAAATAAATGTTTGTATGTTAGGTAAATCCCCTTGTAATTTTGGAATTTTTTTTTAATGAACTCTATTGATACAACTTCTGGTCATGTGAGGAGCCGTTGAATTAATCTAAACAATGTATATTCACTTAAATTGTAAAACTATTTCCCTTCTGTTTTGGTGACAGCTTGTTGTTTGTTCACATAATCTTTTAGGTCCCCTGATATCTCGAAGGAATTAGTAAGAAGAAGGTCCTGAGGAAGGTGGCCTAGAGCCGCCGAAACGCGCGTCGACCTGGTGCAGGGGTCTCCGAATCCTTTTTGAGACCCTTATATTGGCATTGAGACCGTGCCAATCCAGACTCAGTTCTTCCTTTTTCCTTTATGGGTGTGGTGTGAATGAAGTTTGGATGTGAAGGAGTGTGGATTATGTGTGTTTTTTGTATATGATATCAGGTGGTGTGCTTTTTTCAACCTTTTGGGGTCATGTGTATTTATAATTCCTTTGTGACATTTGTATATATTTGTTAAAGATTATGACTTTTGAAAAAATATGTATATAAAGAATGCAGTTGTAATAACATGTTTTATATTTGAATAATCATAAAAAAGTATAAAATATATGAAATGTGAATAAAATAAGAAATAAACTGAAAACATGTTGCTTACATTTTTGTCACCTTTCTCAAAGTAAAAAGATGTACATCACTTTTGGATAATTAGGGCCATTGTTGGAACAATTCTTCTCACAACATATTGGTACCCAGATAAGGTAAACAGTTAGGTTCCCAACGCAAATCCTCCCCCTACAGCGGCGCCCGATCTTCCAGAGCCAATGGGAACAAACAGGTCTTACCCCAATTCACCTTCAGCCCCAAGAGACTGTCGAACTCCCGCAGCAGAACTCTGGTGCCGTGTAGAGAGTCATCCACATCCGCCAAATACAGCAATAAATCGTCCGCGTATAAGGAGATGTAATGGGTCTCCGCCCGCAGCACCAGGCCCTCATAGGAGTATCCCAATCTGGCATGCGCCGCCAGCGGCTCGATCGCCAGTGCAAACAGCAACGGCGATAGGGAGCAGCCCTGCCTGGTGCCCTTCCCAACCTGACAAGCCGCTGAAATGGTAGGCCCCGTGCGAACCCTACCCGTAGCAGAGTCGTATAACAGTTGGGTCCATCTAACAAACTGATCCCCAAGACCAAACATCCTCAACACTTGGAACAGATACGGCCATTCCACACTGTCGAAGGCCTTCTCAATGTCGACTGACAAGACCGCCGTGCCCAGCACCCTACTGTGTTCATCACCCATGACCCTAATCAACCTACGTATACATGCCGCCGTGTTCCTGGTGGGAATGAACCCCGCTTGATCCGGGTGTACCAGAGTGCACATGTGTTCTGACAGACGTGTCGCCAGGACCCTGCTCAGGATTTTATAATCCACAGTGAGTATGGAGAGCAGGCGATATGCCGACCGAGAGCATGGGTCTCCGCCTCGCTTCAGCAGCGGTACTATAATCGCCTCCCTGGTGGTCAACGGCAGCCGACCCACTGCCCAGGCCTCACTGTACACTGAGTGCAGGTGCGGCGCAAGGAGGTCCACATATGCCGTCTAAAACTCCACCGGGAGGCCGTCGGCCCAGGACGTTTTCCGTCTAGCCATATGCTTGAATGCTGCATGGATCTCTCCTAACGATATTGCCTCGGGGGAGTTGCGCTGCAGAGAGAAAGTCACTGACTCCATCTGGCCGGTCAGGCATCGTGCTTCGGTAGAGGGTTGTGTAGAAGGCCAAAAATTGTGCATTAATCTCCTCCTGGGAATACACTTGGTTCCCGTCCGTCGCCATCAGCGACAATATCGGGGTACCCTGGTATGTTGGTTTAGCCAGCCACGCCAGCAGGAATCCCACCCTATCTCTCTCCGCATGGGCCCGTACCGAGTACTCCCTATAATCAAAGCAGCGTAACCGTTCAGTGCGGCAGCCACGTTTTCACGCACCGCAAGCACAGCCTCCTGCCCTCCTGCCTTCGTATGACTATCCTTCTTAGCTTGACACAGGAATGCCTCCTCCCGCTCTATGTCACTCAGTAACGTTTTACGAGCTCCCGCTGTGGATGAAATGCACACTCCTCGCACCACCGCCTTAAAAGCGTCCCATTCTTGGGCCCTATTTGATGCCGTTCCAGCGTTCTCCGCAAAGTAATGCGCAACACCATCCCGGACCTCAGCACTAAAAACTGGGTCCTCCGGCGTCAAAGGATTTAAACACCATGTGGGGATCGCCTGCCGTTGCTTGGACCACCGTACTCCTATCAAGCAGGGATTGTGATCAGAGATCGTTTTCGCCAAATACTCGCTATGACACGTCAGCTCCTGAGCTCCTGGGGAGCACAATATGCGGTCGAGTTGTACGTGCAAATCATGCGGCACTGAAGAAAACGAATAGTCCTGAGCCGCAGGATGGTGTGTCCGCCAAGCATCAACTAAGCCCCAGGTACTCTGCCACTCACGTCTCGCCTTCGCCAGTCGATGAACCGCAGATTGCGCCAACGGGGGATGCGACCGGTCTGAGTCTGTGTCAGTGACAGAGTTAAAATCGCCCCCCAAAAATACCGTACCCGTCAAGAACGACGCCAGCTTTCTAGATAATCACGAGAAGAAAGCGGGTAGATCAGCATTCAGGGCATACACACTACACAGTGCCACATCCCTCCCGTCTTGTCATCCCTGTACTGCTTCAAACATCCCCTCTGGATCCACCACTGTAGTCAAATAAGTCCCCCACAGTCGCATCGGTCACTTTCTGTGCCGGCTCCAGCATCTCCAATGTGACTTCTGCGGCCTGGACTCAGTCCACCAGTTTACTGTGGTCAGCCAGCAGCAGCCCTAAGCTCGTCGACACCTGCGCTATATCAGTATGCAGCGTTCTCCTCGTGTCCCAAATGGCCTGCAAGATTCGGTCCATCTGTTGCTGCTGCAACCCCGCTGCCGGTGTCCCAGATGGGTCTCGGTCCTGACTCTCCTGTAGACCCTCGTCGGGGTCAGAGGGCGCCGTCCCAGGCTTCGGCCGCAGTTTCCCCATAATTCAGTTCCCAGCAGCCCCCTATGGCGGCTGCCCTCTGGATGTTCACAATAGCAGCCCTTCTCAGGTCGGGCGTTGATACGGGCGATATGTAGGCACCACCTCACGGCAGCCGATCACCAACGGCCCGGAGCGCTCCCCCACAGTTCCACTGTAGTCTCAGGCAGGCAGTTCAGGGGGCCACTCACCACTATGTGCCAAGCGATTCTGGACAGTGTCGTATTCCCAACCACGCGGTCGGTCAGCACCGCCACTCTGCCACACCTGCCTCTGACTGGACAGGCCGTCGCCTATGCCGCCTCTCAAGCTGCCCGATAGCAGGCGTCGCAGAGGTTCGAGTCAGTACTCTCCACAGCACACACCGGCAGTCCAGTACCGCCGCCCCTCTCAGCCGCCGTCACACAAGGGCACACTCCGGTATCACCTGGGATGGGGGGGAGGGAAGGGTAACGTGCTCCGCCGGCCTGATGGCCCCGTCAGCCTCAAGGGTCACCAACCGCCGTCCCCTAGTTGGAGCAGAGTCCGCTTGTCCCCCAAAGCGCGGTCCGCCGCTCCGGCGTACTCAGGAGCACACTCCAGCATCAAGAAGGGGGCAGGGGGGCGCTACTCCCACACACCACTTCCCGGTCTTCTCGCCACCAGTCTTCGGTAGTCACTCCGCCCGCCACAGGGGGTCCCAAGTCGTAATCCCTGATGGCCACCAAAGTCCCGCAGCACAGGGGGCCTTCTCTGGTATTGCGGCTATGTCCCTCCACTGACAGTAGACGTGCTGTGCTCACCGACCTACACCTCCCCAGGCGCTCAACATGCCGCACCAGCGTTCGCTCGATTCCACCAGCACACGGTCGTGGCTCTCCTCCACAGCTAGAGGTTCCCCACTGGTCAGCTCCCACCATGTGCGTCGTAGCACAGTCCGCCGCAACCTTTCGTTTTTCAGCGGCAGGAAGTACTCCGTTGCTCCGAGGCCAGGTCCATCCGAGGCTGGCCTGCTCCCTTCCTATGGCGGCCCCACGATCACCCAAGGCCGGGGCTGCGAGTTCCGACGTAGGCCTCATCAAAATGGCCAGCGCTCTCCACTAACACGGGCCAGAATTCCAGCACCAGCGCCACGAGTTGCCTGCACCCACGGGATCCGGACATCTCCCGGGGATCCTCACTGTTCCGGGGAGCCTCCCCGAGGCCCGGGCAACACCAGGGCAGAAATTAACCAGGATAAATCAAGAGGCAAGCACGGAGCTCTTAGCTGACGCGTCCATTCTTACCGATGGTCAAGCCACGCCCCTCCCATTCAATCTGATATATTGAAAAAGTTACGTCTAGGACCACCTTGTTGAAGTTACCAATGTAGAGAAGTAATCATGGTAAGCCCCATTGTAAGGGCTACATTGGACCAGTTTAGGGCCTTAAGAGGTAGAAGTTCATACCCAATAGTTTGTGAGCATCGTACCAGGCAGACCACATCACTGTCATTGCTGTGGAGCTTGTAGAGGGGGAGTAGGCCGTATCAATGAAGAACATGCCTAGACCATGTGGAGCCTGTTCCTGAGAGTGCTCCACAGTCACCCAAGCGGGTCATTCGTCATAGGTGGTCAGGCAATACCTTAATTGTGAGATGTTGTGAGCATGATAGTATTGGTACATGCCTGGCCTCGCGCCCTCATGTCACATAGTGTTTTGCTAGTTTAAGCCTAGGTTTCCTGCTCACCCAAATGCAGAGTTTAATGCATTTGGGTTGATACATGGTTCATCATTTTGGGTATCAATAGTGGGATCATAGCAAAAGCATAATTAAACCTAAGGGCTGTGCCTAATTCACTACTTGGACTCTATCCCATAAGGAGCGTTGTAGCGAGGACCATCAGTGGAAGTCACCTTCCATGTGTGCAATAAATGGATTAAAGTTACCTGTTAGCATGCTCTTCAGCCCTTTGTTAATCAGAATGTCCAGGTATTTGGGCTCTATGGTTCTCCCATTACGGGTGGTAGGACACCTGATTGTTGGGAGAGCTTTCCATTCAGTCGAGTTCATCTTTCATGCTGAAAAAGCAGGGAAGGCTGCGATAAGTGACATTAAGTGTGGCACCAATCTGTCTGGATCACCAAATAGGAGGAGAATGTCATCAGCAGTTGTGTTGTCTAGTCAGTGTATATGCTTGCAGTGGAGGAGAGGTGCTGCAAGCAGTTCCAGCTCTATCAGGAATAAAAGAGGGAATTGGGAGAATCCCTGTCTCATCCCTCTATTTATGGCAAAGGTCAGTGATATATGGCCCCCATAATGAATCTGTATGGTGGGGTTAGAGAAGAGCTATTTCACTTTTCTAGCTCTACTCAGTGTTCAGGAAATGTATCCCCATTCTTGCAGGACAAATGCCATCTTGGCATCGAACGATAACAGCATTTTGTCATCCATGTAATCTTTCACCTTCCGGAGTACATTAGCTATGAGCCTAAATCAGCTTTGTTACACACATTTACAGCCGTGGCTCACATGACTCGCGGGTGGAGGTCACTAAGGGTTCGCATGGGGGGGGTGAGAAAAAATAAAAATAACATACCTTACTAGGTCTCGTGCCGCCTCTGCTCCTGGCCGGGTCCCGCGCCTGCGTTTTCCTGGAACAAGAAGCATGCATCTGCCTTCCCCCCCAAGCCAATCACAACGCTGCCGTGTCAGCATTGTGACTGGTGTGGCCAGCGCCCAGCCCGGCGACTGTAGGGAGGCCATTTTCTCTATGTAGGCTGCACCCTACATAGAGAAAATGTAGCGTGCGCATGACTGGTTTGGTCGGCGCCACAGGGCTGAACAAGCAGTCAGGGCCCACAATAGTGGGCAAGCCATTCCTTCCTGACCTGCCCACCCCCAACCAGGCACATCCTGCCTTCTGCTTTATCACATTGTGAAAAGCAGAAACATAAAATGGTATTTAAAATACCATTTTATGTTTCTGACTCTCACACTGCGAGAAAGCAGTGGGGCGACGCTCCTCTGCCTTAATGGAGGAGCCGCCCCAGCACATTTCTTAGGTGAGAGAGCAGGTCAGGTGGTTGGGGAATAGCGTCACTGTTACTAGAAAGACTGCTACTAATCACCCTGCTGATCCAGTCCCTTTCAATGTGTCTGATTTGGTTCTAGAGAGCTGTGTTTCTTGAAGCAGGGTAAATGGCCAGGGGAAAAGCCAACGTGCAATTTATGATTGAGAATCCACATGACGCTCCTATATCTTGTGGCCATACTTTGGCTAGGATCTTCATGTAGATCAGTGGTAGCGGGCAGTAACTTGCACATTGAGTTGCATCTTTTTTTTTTTCTTGTTTTTTTTTGTCCTCATTTGCCCTTACCCCCGTGCAGAAAGACAACAGAGTTGCATCTTTATCATCCTTTGGGATGAGGCTTATGATTGCTTTGTTAAATTTGGGACATAGCCCATCTCCTGTTTCAGCTTCCTTAAAGACTTTATAAATGAGAGGAACTATGATATGTTTGTTCAACTTGTAAAATGTGTTTGGAAAGCCATTTATACCTGGTGCTTTGATGTATGGAAGCTATAATATCACTGATGCTATCTCATCCTCAGTTATCTCTCCCTCTAGCAGGTATCTACCATCTTCCTAGAGAGTGGGTAGGCGTGCGGTAATACAGATAGTGGGTTGTCGTCTGTTTCTGCACTGTACAGCCCCCTTAGGTACTGAGAAAAAACCTCTGCTATTGCCAAGAGGTTGGTGATCAACCTGTTCCCTCGACTTTTGATTGTCGGTATGGCTTGTTCTGTCTCCCTTTGGCAGACCTGTGCCACAACATTCAGCTGGCCTTTTCCTCTTGTTCATAGTGTCACTACTTGAACCTCAGTAGGGCATATTCTGCCTGTGTAGTGAAGTGCGATGGAGGTCAAACATTGCTTACTAAAGCTGTGGAATGAGTTGTGGGTTAGGTCTCACCAAGTATTGTTTAGTCAGTGTGGAGATTTCCAGTTCCTAGCCTGTGATCTTTGCCTAAGATGCCCTTTTCCTCAGGCCAGAATCGCTCTTTAAGTCCCATTTGATTGCAGCTTTGCCTGCAGCCCATAGTACCCGAGGAGAGATGATAGAGTGTGCATCTACATAACAGTGTAGGTGTATTGTGAGTGTCCGTTTGTTGTCTGGTACTTTGTAGCGGGATATGTTTAGGTGCCAACACTTGGCCGCGGATCTAACCTGCCCTAGGTCTATTTCTAAAGCCATCAGGGTGTGCCCTATTTACTAGGGCGTACCAATATTATCATGCTATCCTGCAGCAAGGTCAATGCATATAGGTTGGCAAGGTAGTAATCAATCCTAGAGCATGTTCCTTGTGCACATGAAAAGGAGGTAAATCACTTATCTCTCAGGTGTAACAGGTGCCATAGGTCTAGCAGACCATGATCTCTCAATAAGTCCATGGAGTTAGCTTTGTCAAGTGGGCCCGATCTGTCAATGTGGGGATCCCATGCCAAGTTCCATCCAGTCGCAACCCACTTCTAACTTGGTGCACCCAAAATCTGTTAGTAGCCACAAAAGACTTGAGGTACTGCCATCCTGTTGGAGTGAGGGTCATATATGGAACCCACTATTATCACAGTGTCCATGGTTTTCAGTTTCACAAAGACATAACTACCTATTGGAAGAGGCCATGTCTTTTGCACTGCATATTGTAGGGACTGCCTAAGTCAGATTGCTACACCACTTGCCTTATGCGGGAGAAAAGGTTGGGTGGTCAGGGAAATAATGTCACTATTACTTGTAAGACTGCTACTGATCACCCTGTCCCAGGGGAAGTAGTCTAATAATGAGGTTGTGTGTGAATGTTCCTTGCGGATCACAGTTGAGAAACTGTAAACAAAGAAAAAAGAAAAAGCAAAACAAAGAAAGCAATGCCATACGTAATACACAATCTAGGGACACAGCAAGTTAAGAATCAATTATTAGAGACCCTCTTTGTGAGGGCGAGTTATCTCCCCCCGAGCCACTACCCAGCACCTCCCAGTCAACCTGCCCAGGCAGGTACGGAATTCATACTCATATCAAGTAAACAGGAGGAAGGCATAACCAAAACAATGAGTCCAGAACAGCAGTACAGAGTTGTTAGTAGGGTTTCCAGCATGCTGTTAGTCAGGGTGGACTGTTGGAGTTTCTGCTTGCTGTCTACTATTTTCGGGAATAGAAGTTGGTGCGTCACCTTGCCCTTAGACACGTGAGGTAGAGGGGCCAAGAAGTAGTGCCTTTAAGTGTCTGTCTACAAATATCAGTAGGTGCACTTCAGTTCGATATAGGTCAGCCCACTACAGTGATCATCCATCACTGGCAACAGATGCAGGCAATATTGGAAGCACCCAATGTCGAACCTAGGAGGGTTGGCCAGGCAGTGTACTTTCCTATGGGGTGATGGTGAGGGACTCAGGTACTAGTGATGGTATATGGGGTGTGTGCCCTCCAGAGTAGAAACTCCCAGCATGGGCCCCGTGCCTGCATCCTTTAGCAGCTTTCTAAAGGCTGTACTGCATGATATTGTGACAGCCTGAGTACTCTGTCTGGTGGCGTCAGTACTCACCTCCCTCCATGACCTCATCCAGGGTAGAGGCACAGAGCCATAATGCATAGTAGAAGGCTGCTGTCCCTTCCATGGAAAATGGTACACTGAGCAAAGGCCTTTGTGCGTTGCATGTCTCGCACATCAGATCTTCACCTCTCTTGGGTGGATGGCTCTCCTGGATTCATATGGATCTCCCCCCCGACTGTAGAAAGACCGTCACCCACGCACTCATCGCCAGCAGACTTGACTACGGCAACGCTCACTACGCCGTAATCAACAAAACTCTTCCACGCAAGCTCCAAACCATCCAAAACGCGGCCGCCAGGCTCAGCCTAGGGACACCACCCCGCGAACATGTGACCCAACACCTGCGAGAACTCCACTGGCTCCCCATCGAGAAGAGGGTCACCTACAAATTCCTCACCCATGCTTACAAATCCCTCAACAACATCGGACCCAAATACCTCAACGACCGAGTATGTTTCCACGCACCCAAGAGGAACCTTCACTCCGCTAACCTCGCCCTGGCAGAGGTCTCCCGCATCCACAGAAGCAGAGCGGGCAGGTAGACCTTCTCTTACACCTCAGCCATAACATGGGACACACTCCCTGTAAACATTAGTCGATCTCCATCCTTGCACATGTTCTGGAGGGACCTCAAGACCTTAGACTGAGCAGCCTTTCCCCATACCTCCCAGCGCCTAGAGACCGTCACGGGTCAGTGGAGAAGTGTGACTCAATGGTTAGATTGGCAGACCCTGATGCCGAGGCCTGGCCTGGACCAGGGTTCAATTCCCGCCTCGGCGGGTCTTGGGCTCAATTTCCTGGGACCTAATAATTCTCGCCTTGGTGCCTATTCTAATCATGGGTCCCACTCTGCAACTCTGGGCAAAGCTTGCTTAATCTCCACAGCTGCCTTAACAGCACTAGGATGCCTGGCTTCACCTTGGGGGTGCCCAGGAGTGGGCTCATCACAGGGAAAGGCCAGGAAGGGTTCCACAGCGGTATGTGTACAGCGCCTTGAGACCCCTTTGGGGGTGATTGGGTGTGAGTGTTTGATTGATTCAGATGCTCCGTCCATCACCACCCCCTTTTGTACGGCTTTTGGCCTCCATAAGTGTGGCAGGGTATGCTCAGACATGAGTCCCTTGCTCACTTTGCCACTGGATTCAATCAAGCCGGGCTGAAGACGGCTGAAATGCCAGAAACCGGTCCTCGGAACCTTGTTTCCGGTCCAGGGAAGGCATGGCTTGGCAGTTCAGGCTGGACTGTTCCCATGAGGCACAGGGTCAGACTGATTTGCATATGGCCATGTCTGAACTGGGGTAGTGTGAAGTGCAAAAAAACAATGGATTTAGGCCCGGATCTCTGTACTGGGATGAATGTATGACATTGTTCTGCATTCTGTCCATCAACTGTGGTTTTTGCATCCCCGTTTTGATGGCGGGCGGACATCAGCCCGCCCACCATCATAATGAACCCCTTAATTACTTTCAACCATTTTCACCTTTAAACAGCACAACACACACATAAAAATATTTACACAATTAATATAATTATTTGCCAATTAATTAATTAAAGTCAATTAACAGCTAACTATTGACCTAGGGATACTTTCTCCACTCCTGAGGCGGAAGCCGGGAGTTAGAACCGTCTGTACTATTTTTAATTCACTTCACTGATTTTATTAAAACTTTCATTATTCCCCTCCTTTTTTCCCTGAGTAGGCTGTATTACTATTTTTGCTGCATTTAGTCACCTGATAGCCCTCACTCAGCCGATTAGGTTGCTGAGTTGCTCGCTGGGCACGAAGGCGGCCGGCAACACACAGCGGCCATCTTGGGGAGGAGGCAGGTTGCTGTTCTAGTCTTTCGGGAAGAAGCTCGGTTCCCACGCTGAAGCGCATACATTGAGTGTCCTAGAGGGCTCTTGTCAGACCTAAGAGCACTTTCTCCACTCCTGAGGCGGAAGCCGGGAGTTAGAACCGTCTGTACTATTTTTAATTCACTGCACTGATTTTATTAAAACTTTCATTATTCCCCTCCTTTTTTCCTGAGTGGGCTGTATTACTATTTTCACCGCATTTAGTCACCTGATAGCCCTCACTCAGCCGATTAGGTTGCTGAGTTGCTTGCTGGGCATGAAGGCGGCTGGCAACACACAGCGGCCATCTTGGGGAGGAGGCAGGTTGCTGTTCTAGTCTTTCGGGAAGAAGCTCGGTTCCCGTGCTGAAGCGCATAAATTGAGATGGCTATTTCTCCGTGCAGCGGACGCGGTCAGTGGGCGCGCCACCTTCACGCCAAAGGAGCGCCTAAGGAAAGCCTGTCTGTGCCCGTCCGTGTCAGGATAGGACCAGGGGCAGGGATGATGGGATCCTGTGTAGCAGGCAAATTGAAATACAGTGGGGAACAGCTTCGGATATTGAGGGGTGATTCTATTGCCCTATGCCCTCCCCACTCTATACCATGGGATAAGGTAAGGACTCTTTGCCCTCACTGTAAGTCTACATTGGAACCTCAAAAAACCTGCACTGTTACAAAGGGAAAAGTTAAACCATACTCATTGATGCTTTTGAACCGTCGCTCTCTCCCGAAACACGCGGATGAAATTCGCATGGTGTTGGAGGAGCGAGACCCCGATGTCCTCTTCCTAACGGAAACTTGGCTAACGGAGGCCTCTGACCCTGATATAGTCCAGGCCCTCCCCCCAGATATGTGATTAGCAGGCATGACTGTCAAATTGGACGAGGAGGAGGAGTCTCAATTATTTATAGATATTCATTCGTGTGTCGAATTTCTGAGAGTCCTCTCTCTGAGTGGAGAGTTTGGCGTTTGCCATTTCCCTTTCGCCCACGTGCACTTTTTCGGGGATTTTGGTGTTCAGGCCCCCTGGAGCACATAACAATTTCTGTAATAATCTTCATGATAAGATTACCCATACTATTAGTAGTACCTCCAATTTCTCCATGTTAGGTGATTTTAATATACAGCACGATGAACCAGAGGCCCCTCCTGTGCAAGATCTTTTGGAAGGATTAGGAATGTTACATCTCAAGCAAATTGTATCTGGACCGACCCACTCAGCGGGACATATGATTGACCACTTCTTTACCAATCTTGGTGATATTAACTGGGATGAATCACTTTTTGTCCCGTGGTCAGACCACGCGTTGCTCGCATTTACCTGGACACCCCCGACCCTAATCATCCGGTATAACTATCTAAGAAGCTGAGTCGTATCTGGTCGAGACTTTCCTTGGATGACTGGGTATTAACCCTGAATAAGCTTCCCTCTGTTATCTGTGATAATCCTGTTATAGCTAATGCTGCCTTCAACAAGTGGCTAGAGACCTCCTTAGATTTCATCCTCCCTAAGGTAGAAGTATTCCATCGCACTGGTCCTAATAAAATGCCCTGGTACTCCATTGAATTAAAGAGGTTAAAACAATGCTGTAAGCGGGCCGAAAGGAAATGGAGAAAAAAATTCTCAGTTGACAATAAAAATGAATATAGATCGGCACTTACAATATATAAGAACAAATTAAAAATTGCACAATCCTCTTATTACCAAGGAAAAATTGCTGCTGTCGCCAATTCGCCTGGGAAATTAAAAAAATGTTTCAATCCCTGGTCACCCCCCCCCCCCCCGTCCCTCTATCCAGGCTTCTGATCCCCAGAAATGCTGCGATGATTTGGCCTGTTTCTTTGCCACTAAGGTGGCCAATATTTACTCAGTTTTTCTCCCTACTGTTAATACCGAAACCACCTCCCCTCTGACCTGTCCTTTACCTCCCATAGTACTTGAGTCCTTCCCTGTACTTGACCTACCTACGATAGAAAGACTACTTGGGAATCTTAAGTCCAGCTCCCCGTCAGATGCAGCTCCTCCATCGGCCATTAAACAGGTCTCATTGACTATTTCCCCGGTTATTAGGGACGTTATCAACTCCTCCCTCGCTGCAGGTGTGGTTCCACCTTTGTGGAAGCAGGCTAGAGTCAAGGCACTCCTAAAAAAACCTTGCCTTGACCCGGAAAATTGGTCCAACTACTGACCCATTTCTCTGCTTTCAGGGCTTAGCAAAATTGCAGAGAAACATGTCAACTCGGCATTAACCTCCTTAATTCAGAACGAGGGAGCCCTTCACCCCACCCAAACTAGATTTAGAGTCAAGCAGGGGACAGAGACCGCTCTGGTCGCTGTAGTGAAGGAAACCAGGAAAATTGTGGATGCCGGAGGCTGCGCTGCGGTGGTCCTGCTGGACCTCAGCGCAGCCTTCGATACGGTAAACCACCCTCTCATGATTCACCGCTTGGGGGAGGTAGGAGTCATAGGGAGAGCCCTCAAATGGCTCCATTCCTTTCTCTCGGAGAGAACCTTCTCAGTCTTTGATGACGAATCATCATCGTAACAACTTCCACTGCATTACGGCGTTCCCCAGGGATCCTCATTGAGCCCTACCTTGTTTAATATCTACATGAGGCCATTGGCTGACGTGGTTCTTCCCTGGGAAATTCAGTTGGTCACCTACGCCGATGATACGCAGTTGGTCATCTCCCTTGCTAGGGTGGACGTTACGGATTCTGGTATAAATAAGTTGTCCCCTTGTCTTACCAAGGTTCTTGAATGGATGGACTCCTCCTTCCCTAAGCTCAACGGTTTTAAAATCGAAATGATGCTACTAGGCTACTAGGCCCCCATTAATCTCGACCCCTGGTGGCCAAAGTGTCTTGGTCCCCCCCATCCCAAAGAACGAAATTAAGAGCCTGGGGGTTTGGCTTGATCCCACCTTGGATTTTCAAGTTCAGGCTCGAAGGGTTGCTTTGACTTGTTACGGCCTGTTTAGGCTTCTAAGGAAGGTTCTGACCCTTCTCCCTGCTGGTCCAGTCCCTTATTCTCTCCCGACTGGACTATGCGAACGCGGTCTATCTGGGTGTACCCTTAGGGACTATGACAATATTAAAGCCCGTTCAGAACTGTGCAGCCCGTCTACTCATGGAGGTGCCTAGACACAGCTACGCGAAGGCTGCTCTGAGATCTCTGCATTGGCTGCCGGTACAGGAGAGTGTCTGGTTTAAAGCCATGTGTATGGCCCACAAGTCAATAACTAATAATGGCCCGGTCATCCTGCGCCCTTTGTTCTGCCCCAATCAATCTCTCAGAGCTCTTAGATCTAACCATTGCAATTTGCTGATAGTCCCGAGGATCAAGCGACAAAATTGCAACAAAATTGCAGACATCCACAACAGCTTCGACAACCAACCCGGAGACCAACCCACCCAACCATATGCTGAACATTCTCCCCCCTTGAACACCCTTAACGACTGGAACCCAATCTCCACTGAGGACACCATCCGCCTGATGAACTCCATCCACTCAGGATCCCCCACAGACCCTTGCCCTCACCACATCTTCAACAAAGCAGACTCCGTCATAGCACCGCACCTCCGAGACGTCATCAACTGCTCCTTCAACTCCGCCACCTTCCCGGAAAGCTGGAAACACGCTGAACTCACCGCCCTTCTGAAAAAACCCACAGCAGACCCCACCGAACTCAAAAATGACCGCCCCATCTCGCTCCTTCCTTTCCCGGCCAAAGTCATCGAGAAAGCTGTCAACAACCAGCTCGCCGCCTTCCTCGAAGCCAACAATTCCCTCGACTCCTCACAGTCTGGCTTCCGAGCAAAACACAGCACTGAGACCGCCCTCATCGCAGCAACAGACGACATTCGAACTCTACTGGACAATGGAGACACAGTCGCCCTCATCCTCCTCGACCTCTCTGCAGCCTTCGACACAGTCTGCCACAGCACCCTTTAACAACGCCTCAGAAACATCTGAATACAAGGAAAAGCACTCGAATGGATCACCTCGTTCCTCACCGGAAGAACCCAGAGAGTCCTCCTTCCACCATTCAAGTCCGAAGCCACTGAAGTCATCTGTGGCGTACCACAAGGATCCTCACTCAGTCCCACCCTCTTCAACTTATACATGAGCCCCCTTGCGGCCATCGCCCGCCAACACAACCTCAACATCATCTCTTACGCGGATGACACTCAACTGATCCTTTCTCTCACCAATGACCCCAGCACCGCCAAAAATAACCTACACGAAGGAATGAAAGAAGTTGCCGAATGGATGAAACACAGCCGTCTGAAACTGAACTCAGATAAAACAGAGGTCCTCATCCTAGGTACATCCCCCTCTGCGTGGGACGACTCTTGGTGGCCGGAAGCCCTTGGAAAAGCACCCACCCCGACAGACCACGCACGGAACCTAGGCGTTATCCTGGATTCTTCACTTTCAATGAACAGACAAGTCAGCGCCGTCTCCTCATCCTGCTTCAACATTCTTCGCATGCTCAAAAAAACATTTCACTGGATCCCCACCAAAACCAGAAAAACAGTCACCCATGCTCTGGTCACGAGCCGACTGGACTACGGAAACACCCTCTACGCAGGTACTACCGCTAAACTCCAGAAAAAACTCCAACGAATACAAAACGCCTCAGCCAGGATCATATTAGACATCCCGCGTAACTAACACATCTCTGATCACCTGAAAAACCTCCACTGGCTACCCGTCAATAAGAGGATCACTTTCCGACTGCTAACCCACGCACACAAATCACTCTACGACATCGGACCAGAATGCCTCAACTCACGACTGTCCTTCTACACCCCCTCCCGCCAACTACGCTCTTCCAGCCAAGCCCTCACCACTGTACCTCGCATCAACAAAACCACCATGGGAGGTAGATCCTTCTCATACCTGGCAGCTAAAACATGGAACTCACTCCCCACTTACCTTCGCCTTACCCAGAACCACCTAGCATTCAGAAAGCAACTTAAAACGTGGATATTTGACAAGTAATCCTCCTCCCCTCCCTAAGCGCCTTGAGACCCTCTGGGTATGTAGTGCGCTATATAAATTCTTTGACTTGACTTGACTTGACGTATGGGTGGCCAACGGTTCGCTTTCCATGCAGCTAAATTTTGGAATCAACTCCCTGAGAACCTTCGGCTTGAACCAAACCATCTTGCCTTTAGGAAATGGCTGAAGACCTTCTTGTTTCGCTGAGTGGTGTTGTATCTTCTGGGTTTAAAGTGCTGGGATGCCTCCGGGTAGCCATGCGCTATATAAGATTGTACTCATTCATTCATACATTCATAATTGTTTAAACATTAATTTACTCATTTAACACTATAACATCTCAATTCAACAATTATTAATAAACAAAAATCATTCTATACATTTTATATAATTAAGTTACTTCCCAACCTATTCCCCTTAAAACACACAACCGGCTACAGTACTAAAAACGCAAAATTCTATTAATATTTATAACTAATCAAAACATTCAGTACATTTTATAATTAAATTACTTCCCACCCTATTCGCCTATAAATCCACAACCCGCTACGGAACTAAAATCGCAAAATTCAAACAACTTTGTTTAACAGCTACTAACATTTTTACACATATAATAAAAATACAAATAAATCTTACACAAAAAATACATGCATCACACACATATAAAATATAAACTAACATACATAACATTAATAATAAAATCGATATTTTTAACATCTATATTTTTGAAAACTGTATTAAACTTTCCTTACTATTGCACTAACTGGAGTGGGAATAGTAACTTTTACCCCTCTGCCATCCAGTACTTTCTCTACTGTTGCACTCACTGAAGTGGGAATAGTCATTTTTACTCACCTGCTATCCCATTCTTTCCCTACTGTTGTACTCACTGGAGAGGGAATAGAAATTTGTACTCATCCGGTATCATCAACTTTCCCCACAGTTGCACTCACTGGAGAGAGAATAGTCATTTTTACTCATCTGCTATCATTTAAATTAATTTTCTTAGTTAAATGTTTGAATTCATTGTAAAATGGTGATTTGTTATATTTAAAATTATTGATATATGTGTATATTTAATTTTTTTAGATTTAAAAGTTTAAAAATAAATAAAGATAATAATTATTAAATTATATGTAAGTAAATATATGTTTATGTATATATTTTTATGTTTTTTGTGTATATATTTTTATTAAGTTTATTTGTTATATTTAGTTAAATGTATTTTTAATGTAATTTATTTTGTTAAAAATATTATTAATATTTATTATATTTATTTTAAATTATATATATATTTTAAGTCAATATTTTGTAAATCTATATTTTTACTTCAACATTTTTTATTCGATATTCCTGTACTTACCTGTTTTGATATAAGGAGTTGATATTTTTGTATTGTATATTTTTGCATCAATTGTTTTGTATATCAATATTTTGTACATCGATATTTCATCAGTGAACCAGGTGTGAGATTACCCAGAGTAGACAGCGAGTACTTATACACAAAAATAGTCATAACTTTTTTGCCGCGATATGGTTGTTCGAGATGGGATTCCCTTTAGAGCCTTCTGTGCTCTTTTAGTGACTGTGGGGCATATTACCAAGCAATAGCGATAATTATCGCTTATTGCTTGGTTACAGACAAAAATTTACCGCTGAGCTGCGGCGATTTTTATCGCAGATAAACCTTGGTATTACCAAGGTTTATCGCAAATGCGACAAAAATCGTCCGCAATGCATGAATATCGCTGAAAAGTCAGCGATATTCATGCATTACCGAGCTAATGCTCTTAGCCATGTTATCCACCTCCCATTGGATAACATGGCTAAGAACTGCTCAGGGCAGGTGTTAGCTTTTGGTGATATTCGCGCTTAGCGGAAATATCTCCATAAGTTGGTAATAGGAGATAGCGATGTTAGCGACTGTTTCTAGTCGCTAAGATCGTGGCACGCCCACTTTGCATGTCATTAGTGATAAATATCACTGACATGCAAAGTGGGGCCCAAGATGGTCGCTATCTCCTACTAGCTGTCACTAACTGGTGTTATCGACAGCTAGGTAATAGGGAGATAATTTTATCTCCGCTTTCTTGGCTTTTAAAGCCAAAAAAGCGGAGTTAAACCCCCTTGATAATATGCCCCTGTTTTTCTTTTCCCCAGTTGGAAAGTGTTTGCAAAGTTTAGTTCATGAATGTCATCGCCCTGGAAGGGCTCGACTCAATGAAGGAATGCTGCACCCGCTCGGGTGTTATGAAGGTTGTGGGTTTTTCCTCCTTCCATTGGTGTAAGTCAGGAAAATGTATTTTCTTTCTCTTTCTTGCTTAGTGAAAGTTGGCAACATATTGCCATAGTGCACTCTTGTTGTCCTCTCAATTACCTGGTTTTGATTAAACTCTGTGGCTGGTTAACTCAGAAATATTACATGTGCTCTGTAATTAATGGTTTTCCGGAGTCGTTGTATTTTTACACTAAGGTGTGATCTCCACACTCCCCTGCTCAGGATCTAGTGAGGCACTGGAAGGTGACCCCTGTTGGGCTTGTTTTGGTGATTTTGGGAAGTAAGGGTGGTTATTAGCTATCTGCATGGATTAATTCTTTGTATAAGTCATTGAGATCTCCCACAGACATCACTAGTTCTCAACAAATGTGTCTTGCCTGGGGAGTACACGAGGGCACTATTATTTCAGGGGGCGCTGAGATGTGGATGGAGTGGGAGCAGCAGCATGCATCAGCCTGGCCTGTCCTTGTGGCAGCAATGCCATGAGGATGGTCTTGAGGTCATTGAGGAACCCAGCTCCAACTGGCTGGTGTGCAGCCGTTGCAGCCCCTCTTTCCGCATTTGCCCGCTCTATGGTCTCAATTAATCTCTGCATGTTTCTCAACTCCTGTGTGACATCGCTAGAGCCACTCTGACTGGACAGTTGTTCTACTCTCCTAGTCAGGGCTCTAGCGATGTCAGCCATGGTCCTTTGGAGAGCATGGAGCGGACTGTGGGTGTCCGTTAGTGACTGTGAAAGGTCCCTGATGGGACTTAGACACCCACATATGGCATCTAGTTTGTCTGCCATGTAGTTAAAGACCCCCTGCACCTGTTAAGCCAGATTCTCCTGGCACCCCAACTTACGGCATTGGAAGGCCATGTGCTCTTTGTGGGGGTCCCGGGAGGCAGCCGTGGTGGTGGGTGCTGCCTGCTGTGTGATCTATGCGGGGGGTCTCCTCGTAGCAGCTGGGCTGCCCTGCTCCTGGACGTGGGCTGCGGAGGCTGTCTACGAGCTGTTGGAGGGCATCAGAGTCGAAGCTGCGGTGGTCCTCTTTGTCATCGGAAAAGAGAGGTTTGGGCTGATCTACAGAAGGTGTTGATTCTCCCTCTACAATGTGAAGGGTAGATGTAGTTTAACAATGTGTCCACATGTATGGTGTTGTATTGTACATGTTATCATACAGACTGCATGACTGTGTACATTGTGGATGTTTGGGAGGTGCTGCCTATTTGATTGGGGACAGTGGACATTTCGACAACATGACGTGTGTGTGTTTGTACTTCTACTTTATCAACTCCCTGCAATGCCAAATATGATTGGCCAGTGTCTACACCCAGTCGGCAACAGTTGTGTCCTGGGTTCTGTTGTGGACGTACCACATCGTTGTCAGTGTTGATGTGCTCTGCATGTTATGTGTGTGTGCTGCATTTCAGGGGATTACCCCTGGAGCTCTGATTTTGCTTCCCCTTCTCTATTTCATGCGATGTGCCTTTGACTTCTGTGCCTATGCAGTGCTGAGATTTTACATACTTGGGTACATTGGTCTCTTGATGGGAGTTGGGGTCTGGGGCATGGTTTGTTCACAGATGTGCTCAGCTCAATTGCACATGTATGCCATTGTGCCCATCTCCCCGTCCCCCCAGTCCCTGGTCATTACTCAAATTAGTGCTGTTGGGTCCGGTCATGTTGATCACTGTCCGGTCCCCCAACTCCTGCTACCATCTCCCCACTGATGACTGTGGACACTATTTCCTCCATATCCCCAGCTCCTCCTGTGGCGCTGGACTCCCACCTCCAGTCTGCATTGCTGCCTTCCGTTGTTGGCGAGTTTCAGCTTGGTTTTGCGCTGGACATAATTCCAGCGCCTCTTGACCTCTTCTATTGTCCTCTTCAGCACTCCCACTGCATTCACCTTGTCCAGAATGGACTGCCATAGTTCATTTTTGGTTGCCAATGACACAGTGGACGTGATGAACACTTGTTGATGGTGTTCTACCACCTCCAATATCAGGATTCTCCTGCGGACTGAACCGCTTCTGCCTACTCTTCTTCTCCTTGACCTTCCCTGAACCTGAGGTACCAGGCAGGTCCTCTGGGGGGCTTGTGGGGTTCTGGTTCTCTTCCGTACTTGCTCCGGCAACATCCATTGTACTTCTCTGTTGTTTGGCATTTGTTTGTCTGTTTTTTTCTACTTTTACTGTGATTTTTCCCGCCTGACGCATGTGAATTGCAGGCCTGTTGCTGGTTTTCGCTGATTTTTGTATCGCGATTGGCTTCATCTCAGCTTTTTTTGCACGGCGTGGTGGTTTAAACGCGGTTATTTGACCCGTTATCGTGACACTATTGCATGGTACCACTGTGTTGTGAATACTTAGTTAACACAGCGGAATTTTCCTGTGATAGACTGCGATGTTGGAAGTTGTATTAAGCTAATTTCTCAATGGTTATCACACGTTCTTGAGAATATCCCCCTTACTCTGTTGTTGGTGGTTGCAAGTGGTAACCACCAGAACGTATTTGCAGGTAGCTGGACTTATTTTGTAATCTTCAGGCTCATATCCTGAGCAAGAGAGAGAAAGTAAACAAATGGAGAAAGAAAGGAAGAAGAAAAAGAAAGAAAAGCAATAACAAAGGAAAATGCATAAATGAAAAGGAAACCAGAAGATAGTGTGCAGCGTGAAGCAAGAAATAAGAATTATGTGGTATCAATACCAGGCAGCCTAAGCATTTGGCAACTCTGGCATTCAGCACTGGGCCCCTGCACTTATTATTATTTTTTATTTTCTTTACAAATGTTGCACTGAGACAACAGATGAATGACAGACACACAGATAGATAGATAGATAGATAGATAGATAGATAGATAGATAGATAGATAGATAGATAGATAGATAGATAGATAGATAGATAGATAGATAGATAGATAGATAGATAGATAGATAGCATTCATATATCGTAGCTGACAATGGAAAAATAAATAATTTGAAACTGCTTTTCAAACTGCAGCTCTTATGTTTATAAACAGTTTTCTTTTGTCTAGGCACAGCCTTTTATTGTAGGATATCATCAGTTATGAGAATTGTTACATATCGAAACAACACACTTGGATGACGCCAGTCAGGCGGTGCAGTACTTGGTAAGTGAGCAGTAATTCCTGGGGACTTGTGGGGGCGCTGTGGTCTTCTTCTTTTAAAGTTCTTGTCCTGTTTCTTGGTGTTTAGAGTCGGGGAATTGAAGTTTCATGACTGTCCCTGTGCTGTCTCCATTTAGAACAAAGCACAAAAACTACAATAACCAGTTTATCTTCACTCCTCCCTTCATATCTTTGGAAGAGCAAAAATTCTCAGAAGTAAGGAGACCTTTCATCTTGAGACAAAGAAATTCAAAATTAACTCTGCTACTTGAAAGTCATTCTCTGGGGCTGCCCCACCATTGTGGAACTCTCTCTATGAAGATTTAAGAAGTTAACAGAATATCTGTTCTTTCAAGGAAAGCTCAAAATGCAATTATTTAAAATTTACATAAATGTCTAATTCTTTCACTGATCTCCTCCTAACAAGGCATTACCGACACATGTTTTTCTCCTCCTTGCCTTATTTTCCCTCGATGTATGAGGAAATATCTCTGTCCCTCATTTATACACACACACGGGAGTGTATCTTGCAGACATGATCTCTCTCGGTTATAATTTAAAACAATCAGTGGTTACAGTTTGCTACCATTTCAATGTTTACCTAGAACATTGTTACTTCTTATGTTAACTCTTCACTGTATAGTGCATGGACACCCTTTGGGGTTGAGTAGCACTTCACAAGAAACTCTAGGATGCAGAAGGATGAGAGGATCTTTTTGAGCAGAGAGCACTCTTAACCGATCACACAGAAGTCATGGAACAACATCGCACTGCATAGTGCACATGAATGGACATTGAGGGCCTCACTTATGAGGCCGTGCGTCACTTTTACGCCGCCTGTGCGTCTCTTGTTGTGACGCACCAGCAGCGTAAAAAATGTGCCTTGTTGCACCATATTTACAAAGTGACGCATCTAGGTAGATGCGTCACTTTGTAAAACCCTGTGCTACATTATACGTACGCCAGGTATAATGTATGCGAGGGGGGGGCGATCTGACGCAAGACAAGGTCCTAGAAGTGACGCAGTGAAATCTATAAGATTTCACTGCGCCACTTCTAGGACACAAATGTGTCAATTTCTTATGCCTGCCTCACAGCAGGCGTAAGACTGACGCAGGCCCTTTCACATGGGGCTTACCCTATGTGAAAGGACACATTGCTGGAGTTGCTTCACTTTTGTGACACACTCCAACAATGCGTCACTTTTGCGCCATACAGATACTTCACAAAAACTGACGTTTCTGTAACTCCTTGCGCCATGATGCGTCAAACTAAAAATATGATGCATCATTGGTCTCGCAAGGAGGGCGCAATGAAAAGTGACGCATCGCTGTTTTCACGCAGCGATGCGTCACTTTTTATAAATGAGGCCCTGAGTGTTTACATAATAAGTAATTAAGAGAGGCCTATCTTTGAATATGCTAATATTCAAACTATAGGGAATAGTCCTTCAGAGGCCCTGAACCTACAGCCTGTACATTAGCCAGGAGGAGGTAAATGCCTGTGAGCCCCTAGAGAGTTTATTTATTTCGTTTTTTCTGGGGGTGGGTGTAGCTCGTGTAATTCCAAGATTACTTGGAATTACTCGTAAAGAGTAATCCTGCACTTCACTATTTTCTGAGAGCAGCAACATCCCTTGGCATCCAACATGGATGCGAAGATGCAGTTTGCGCTAAGAAATACCACTAGATGCAGTAGAACAGTAACAGCAGCGGTTTGGGCTACAGCTCGCGCATGCTAAATGTGCTCTTGCAGTAGGATTTCATTCAACCAAAAGACTCTTAAAGTTGGCATAACCTCATTATTATGGGTAATTCTGCATCAAAGAGTAACATGGATTTATCGATCATTACTCCGATTTCACCGGTGTAACTGAAACACCAAGGCCTTGCTTTTTCCATAATGCACTGCAGAATGATGGCAGCATTATAATGACCAATTTACTGTCCACTAAAAAGAAAACACAACTTTGTGACTTCAGGAGTCTTTATCTTAATTGTCTGTTAAGCTGGGATGTGTTGGAAGTTTTATGTTTCCTCACAGCTTATTGGTGAGTTACGGTATGTTATTACTTGGATACACTTGAAGTTCACAAGGTTATTAGCTGTCAACTCTAGACATAAAAATCTGTTGAAATCATGATGTAGAAACAAATGTGCCAGGGAGTGAGTCCTGGGATAAACTCAGAGTCTGATTCACTTGAAAGATATGCCTGTCTTATCTTTTTATGTTCAAAATTCTCGGCCCCTAATGCAGAGTCTCTGCAGTCATAAAGTTACTCTTAACTCGTAGTTTGTGAATATCATAAAAAAGTAAACTTGTGAAAAAGTGTAAATTTACCTTTGAGAATCAGGCCCTCAATGTCTAGTTAGATGTATTTATTTTAAAGAAAACAGGAGCCTGTTAAACACCTAATGACATTCAAACCAGACAAAATAAAACATACCCCCTAAAAAAACATCTTCTGGTGTGGCTGCGGGTAACAAGTGTCTATGTGTCTCAGAGTACTAAACGCCCTGCTAAGTGAAAATGAAAGTTGGCTGCAATAAATGAAAGTGACGCACTTCCCTTCAGCGGCGGTGCCTCCCATTCCCCACTTCTCCCCTCCAACTGTCGCAGTTCCAAGTTTTGGCGGTAAAGCCTTGCTGGAGCACATTATCTGGCAAATCAGAAAAATCGCTTCCAATGAAAGGAGCAATTTCTTCGCTTAAGCAGGCTGCCCCGCTGAACATGTCCTGTTGTGCGAAAAGCTGTTCTCGAATAAATAACATAAGCATTTTCCTTTGCAGATCATCTGCAATTCAATTTTGTGATCCATCCCTCTGCCTCAATGTCTTTCAGCAGCTGGTATGTCTTCTCCCTAATTGCATCCAGTGCGCAAGCATCTTAGTGGTTTGAAAGAGTTCCTGTACACAGGAAAAAGTTGTACTTTTGGTTGCATGTTAGAATATCCTAGCCAGAAATAATGTCTCACATTAATATTGTATCCTAAATATTGTGTACAAAAATATCATCCAATTGGGAAACTTTATTATTAAGTCCATTGCAGCTATATTTGTATATAAAATATTCAGGGCATGATGTTTATGTCAGTCGATATTCTAACTAAAATATTCTGGTAAGACATCTTTCTCAAACCTGGCTCGCTCATGTTGGTGGCCTTTACTTTCCTTAGTGTAATTGACCTGAGATGGAAATGAGAAGGGGGAGTGCGAAACACCTTTACATGGAGGACGAGCCAAAGACCAGCCCATCTGCGCCCGTCCGCGACAGGACGGGGCCAGGGGCAGGGGGCTATGGCGGTCACTACCATTTGCTCGGAGCCACTTCATCGCCCTGCTCTCTCGTATACCAGCAAGACCTTAATGGATATGAGCAGGTATGTCACAACGCTGTGCTCCCATAGGGTAGAGAGTAGCCTGGAGGGACCGTTTTCCTGCAGGGAATGCTTAACACAATTTACCATCAGCGCTGTAATCACTCCGTGTCAGCTAAGATCTACCTCTTTGTCCCCAGACAAAGTCGATTATCAGCCCTCCTAATGATTCACCACTAAACTGTAAGAGCCTCTTGTGTAATGTTCGCTCATTAGTTACCCATTCAACCCAGGTCTGGGATCTCATAACATCAGAGAACCCACATCTTTGTTTTTTAACTGAGACTTGGCTAAAGCCCCACACTGTTCCGGCCATAACTATGGGGGTGCCGTTAGGATACAAAATAGTAAGGATGGACCGCCCTATTAAAACTGGAGGGGGGTTAGCCATTGTTTTTAAACAGGAAATGGAGGTGGTGGTTACCGAGACGGTATGTAACCCACAAATGGAGCTCCTGATCTTTACTATCAACCCTAATTCTAGGGAAACTAGGAAGGGAGCACTAGTCTATCGACCCCCAGGTCCTTCTGGGAATTTCTCCATTCAACTTGTTGAAACTTTGGCCCCCCATATGCAGGTGAATTCAGATTTCATCTTGGTAGGGGACTTTAATGTCCACAGCGAAATAGCTACCTGTGTGGAGGCACAGACACTCTTGGCTGATCTGGCCACTCTTGGCTTTAATCAAATGAATCAGGGACCCACACATTTAGCTGGCCATACTTTGGATCTTGTGTTATATAATTCTACAGCCATAAAATGTTTGCCTCCCAGTCAAGTGGACTGGACTGACCACTCCATTATTGAATTCTATACTCGCTCTAATCATGAGGTTAAGGGCATCCAGAGGACTATGGCAGATGTCAGAAGACCCTGGAACAAATTAACACCAGAGAGCTTCAGGGGGAAATACACAGAACCCAATTGGGCTGAATGTGGCGACAATGTCACCACTGCATTAGCCAAATTTAATGAAGCTGTAACCACAACCATAAATCATGTTGTTCCTTTTAGAACATATAAACCACGGCCTGCCCCAAAACAAGAAGTTTGGTTTACAGACGATCTTAGACAACTAAAGCTAACTGCAAGGAAGTTAGAAAAACGTTGGAGAGTCACACGTAAGGCAGAGGATAAAGAAAATCACAGGACTTCCCTAAAAAGCTACCATAAAGCTATCCGGACTGCCCGGAAACATCACATAGCAGCCCAATTATCAGCAGCTGGTAAAAATGCTAAAGTCCTCTATCAAATCTTACAAACCTTTATCAAGCCTGTGGCCTGTGAAACAGAGGGGATTGAGTCCCAGGAACTCTGCAACAACATCTCACAGTTCTTTGTTAGAAAAATAGAAGGCATTTACGCTAAGATCTTAGCCTCTAAATCCACCTCTAATGACATGAGAACTGTTGACAGTATGGATCAGCCACACCTTAGCACAGCGGAAAACAAGGCTAGCAAGCTTGTTGAATTCCCCCCAATATCAATGGAGGACATAAGTACTCTAATCACCCAAACAAAGAGTGGGTGCCCTTCGGATATTATTCCAGCACGGGTCATGTCACTTCTGAGGGATGATCTGGGCGCTGGAATTCGGCGGGTAGTCAATCTATCCTTGAGTACAGGGGAAGTCCCCCTAGACTGGAAGCATGCTCTGGTGAGGCCTCTACGAAAGAACAACTCCATTCCTTGGACCGACTGACAAACTTGAGACCCATCTCTCTCCTACCTTTTTTAGGGAAGCTCACTGAGAAGTTTGTAAACCGGCACTTATCTAAATACATCGAAAGTGCGGGGGGACTAGATCCCTCCCAATCGGGTTTTAGGCCCAGGCACAGCACTGAGACCACCTTGCTGTCCGTCGCTGATGATCTTCATATGCTACAGGATAAAGGTTACTCCGTTATCCTGGTGCTTTTAGATCTGTCAGCGGCGTTTGACACTGTGTCACATGATATCATGACCTCCAGACTAGTTGACATCGGCCTGGGAGGCAAGGCGCTGACCTGGTTAAGGAGTTTTTTCACCAAACGCACTCAAAGAGTCATACTGGGTCCTTATCAGTCAGAAGGGGTGGAGATCTCAAAGGGGGTGCCACAGGGCTCCTGCTTGAGCCCAACGTTATTTAACATCTACGTGGCACCCCTAGCTAACATCATGAGATCCCACGGGTTTATCCCCGTATCGTATGCAGACGATACTCAACTCCTCTTTTCGTTTAAAACCATGACTCCAGAAGTGCGTAACTCCTTTGCCCAGGGGATGAAAGAAGTGGCACATTGGATGGCAGCAAACTTCCTTCAGTGTAACGTCTCTAAGACTGAGGTGATGCTCTTTGGGGAAGCCAAACGCCTGTGGACTCCTGACTGGTGGCCTCAAGACCTAGGCCCAGTCCCTGAGCCCAAAGTAGTAGTGAAAGATCTCGGAGTTAAATTGGATCAGGAGCTCGCCCTTAAACAACATTCTACTCAAGTGGTAAGCTCTTGTTTCCATGTTATTGGGCTTCTCCGAAGGGTGTTCCCCCTGTTACCTGACACCACCAGGAAAACACTAGTTCAGTCGCTCGTGCTGAGTAGACTGGATTACTGTAATGGTTTGCTGCTAGCCGCCAATGAGGGGATCATTGCCAGATTACAAGTTGTGCAGAACACGGCTGCACGCCTCGTTCTCAATGCCCCGGCCCGTACTCCCTCAAAACCACTACTAAATAAACTCCACTGGCTCACAGTGAAACAGAGGGTGATGTTTAAAACATGCTGCATCATCCATAAGTGCCTCACTGGTAAAGGTCCTGATTACTTAACCAAAAAATTCATTCCATACATCCCCTCAAGATCTCTGAGATCTGGAGATCGTGAATTGTTATGTGTCCCCAGGTTCTGGAAGACTAGACAAGGGGGAAGGGCTCTTTCAGTAGCAGGCCCGAAGCTTTGGAATGAACTTCCTTATGAAATCAGATTATGTAAGGAACATTTTCCCTTTAGGAAAAAACTAAAAACTTTCCTGTTTAATTACTAGTTTTGGTTGAGCAATTAATAATATTAGATAGGGCCTTTTGCTCTCCGATGCTGCCAAAGGCGCGGAGATACTCCTCAGGGAGTCGATTCCCAGCGCGTTACAAGTTTGCAAATAAATAAATAAATAAATGGAGGAGACTGCTTCTGTTACCACCTCAGACTTTTTGTGCCCTCTCTTTCCCTGCCAAGCCACAACCAGTGAATAATTTGTGCTGGTAGTTTCCGGTGCTCAGTGTTGTGCCCCGCAATCTAGGGCCCCCTCAGGCCTATAGAGGCTCACTTTGTTGCGCAGGGGCAGGTCGCTCAGCAGCGACAGCAATGAGGCGGACACTGGTTACTGTGTCGGAAGTGACGTGCCCGAGCGCCCGTCTTCCATTTATTGACCCCGCAGGCCACGCCTGGCCTGCGGATGTGTGAGTGCGTGAGGTGCGTACAACAACTAGACCGTTGCCGGTATTACATCCCTATCCAACTATATACATTTTTCACAACAAACGAAAATTTAGTTCTGTCCTGAAAAGAGTTTACATATCAGTGCCCCGGTACTTGCGTGTCCCTTGATGACGACTTCAGGGTTTCAGCGAACAGGCATAGTCTCTTAACTTCTGACTCGGTGGAGGGTTAGGCCGCAATTTGTATCTCCGGGCATTGGCCCTGACACCATCGGCATCTTGGTGTGCGTCTCTGATGGAGGTCAGTGGGGTTTGAGACCCCGCCGCATATTCAGATTCATCCGCCTGGCTTTCTGGGGGTGTATGACCTTCTTCCCTGGGAGTCGCCGGCACAGGTGGTTCCGTGTCCACTTCCCCGGCCTCCAAGCGTTGTCTGGATCCTGGTGGTAGGGCCTTGAACCACAAGGTATTTCGGAACACTTCCTCTTCCCCCTTTTGAGCAGTGACCATAGTGCCATTTGTAGATGTTACTGTCCAAGTGCCCGGCTCATATCGAGTCTGGAATTTTCCCCCCGGGCGTCTGTTCCGTATGATTACTCGGGTCCCCTGGCTCAGGTGTCTTGGAGCTGCTCTTCTGGATCGGCTGGCTCTCTGATTTCCCTGCCGTCTTCGTTCCTGTGCCTCTTCCGCTTCCACTGGGGGCGGTGTCCAGCCCAGAGCAGTAGGGAGGAGGTCTCTCCGTGGCCCTTGGAACATGAGGGTCCATGGGCTTCTTTGCGTGGTGCAGTGGGGACTGCCCCGATACTCCCGTAAGAATTCATGCAGTCGTTGTTCGGGGTTGGCCTGTTCCACCAGTGCTATCCGGAATACCTTGTTGAGGGTCCGCATGAATCTCTCAACGTCCCCATTCGCCTGGGGCCACTGAGGTGTGATGCGACGGTGGTGAATCCCCCTTGTCCTGAGGAATGTGGCGAATTCGGCCCCTTGGAAAGGTGGTCTATTGTCACTCCGTATTTCAGAGGGGTATCCGAACATGGAGAATATTCTTTCCAGCGCCGGCCCTACATGGGAGAATGCCGTGGAAGCAACCTTCTCTACTAGCGGGTACTTAGAGTAGGAGTCGAAGGCCACTAACGTGTGTTCTTCCCCCGGGAAGCTTCCAAAATCTATGCTAATCTTGGTCCAGGGAGACGTGCAAGCTTCTTCTGTGATCACTGGTTCGGGTCTTTCGGGGTCACTGGTCAACTGGCAGGCCATGCAGTTCCTCACATATTCCTCAACCATGTTCTCCAGCTCCGGGAACCATACTTTTTCCCTCATGCGCGCCTTCATCTTTGTCATGCCTTGATGGCCCCCATGGGCGAGCTGTACGGCCCTGTGTCTCAGGCTCTGGGGAATTACCAGTTGTGACCCCCTTAGTAACACTCCATCTTCCGTGGCACCTAACTCGTGCCAGACTCGCCAGATTTTAGTGAGTGCCTCCTTATCCTCCGCAGGCCAAGAACTGGGTGGGCGTAAGTAGTCGGCCCACAAGCCTTCTTGGACTGCCTGACGAGACCTCAGGTAGATATTGTCGGTGGCAGCTGCTTCCTTGATGTCCTCTATCGTCATGCTTTGCGGGCATGAGGCGAGTGCCACCCACTGTGCATATTCCTCACAGTCGTCGTCCACTGATTCTGGTTCCTGTTGGGATGGATGACGGGACAGGTAATCCGCAGGATTCATGGCCCCCGGGCCATATATTACGTCCATCTCGTATGACTGCAGCTGGATCACCCATCGTTCAATGCGAGGTGGTGGGTGTGGGGCAGTTCCCATGAAGAGGGATACCAACCGTTGGTGGTCAGTGACCATGACAAAGGAGTGTCCTTGTAAGTATAGGTGAAAATGGCCACACGCCCATTTAATGGCGAGAGCCTCCATCTCGATCTGGGCATACCTGGTTTCAGTCGGGGTTATGGCCTTGCTAGCAAAAGCTAATGCCGTCCACTGGCCGGGTTCATGTTCTTGGGTTAGGACAGCCCCGAGGCCCACCGGGCTGGCATCGACGATCACCTCTGTGCATTTCGTGGGGTCAAAATATGAAAGGGTGGCCTTCTCCAAGAGAGCATCCTTGATTCCCTGGAAAGCTTCATCTTCCTTCGGGCCCCACTGCCATGTGGCATCCGCCTTGGTCAGGGCTCGTAGCGGCTCGCTCCGAGTGGCCAGGCCCGGTATGAACCGGCCACAATAGGTGGCCATGCCGAGGAAACTCCTTACTTCCGTCGGGGACTTTGGTGCTAGAGCATCCTTGATGGCCTTGGATTTCCTCGGATCTATCTGAATGCCGTCCTGGTTAAAGACGTAACCAAAGAATTCTATGGAGGGCTGAAAGAACTGACACTTTTCTTTGTGGAGTGTCGCTCCGTAGGTACTCAGTCTCTTTAGGACATCCCTCAGCTGTTTGTGATGTTCTGATGCGGTGGTGGAGTGTATCAGAATGTCATCGCTGACATTTATTACCCCCGGCAGTCCGGACAGGAGTTCCCTGATGGTGTTCTGGAACACCTCCGCTGCCGATGATATGCCAAAGTTTAAACACTTATAGCGTTGGAGGCCCAGATGGGTGCTAAAGGTGGTAATAAATCGGCTTTCCTCCGCTAATGGTAACTGATGGTATCCAGCGTTTAGGTCTATTTTAGAAAACCACCTCGATCCGTTCACGTCAGCCACGATGTCATCCATAGTGGGGGTCAGATGTCTCTCCCTCCGGATCGCTGCGTTTGGGAGCCGCATGTCGATGCATAGGCGGATTTCGCCAGGTTGCTTAGGCTTTTCTACAATAACCATTGGTGACACCCACGGGGTGGGCCCCGTGACCTTTTCTATGACGCCCAGGCTCTCTAGCTTCGCAAGTTCTTTCTCCACCAGGGGGCATAGGTGAAATGGTATCCGGCGGGGACGCAGGGCGGTGGGAGCGACAGATTTATCGATATGTAGTTTGATCGGTTCGCATCTTATGCAGCCCAGGCCTCGAAATAGTTAGGGGAATCGTCCCAATAGTTCCTCCACTTGATGTGATCTGATTCGGTTGGCGAATGCTATTAATTTCAAGTCTTCAGCGGTGTGACTACTTAACAAAGTGTCGGCCTCTCGGTTAATTATGTGAACTGTCGCCATCACTTTGGATTCATCGGCTTGAATTGGTATTGTGATATTTCCTTTGAGAGGCAGCGGTGTGTCCGCTCCGTAGGCAAATATCCTTGTTTTGGACGGCACCACCAGTGGCCGCGGGCGTAGTTTGTTGAACTGCTGCAGGCCCATTACGTTGACGGTGGCGCCAGTGTCAATGATGGCCTTGACTTCATTTCC
Organism: Lissotriton vulgaris; assembly: GCF_964263255.1. Classification (NCBI taxonomy): domain Eukaryota; kingdom Metazoa; phylum Chordata; class Amphibia; order Caudata; family Salamandridae; genus Lissotriton; species Lissotriton vulgaris. Next base: position 1,648,440,870 of record NC_141685.1, read on the forward strand.
TGCCATTTGCACGACGCATGTTGGCTGTGGCCGCCGACGTCGCTTGAGTTCTCGTGCAAACGAGACGATGTAGGCCTCTTCATCTTCCAACTCCGAGTCATCATAGACCGTGGGTAGGTGTCTCTTGGCTTTCGCTGGCGGTGGATCGGCCAGCGACAGTTGGCGAACAGCTTTGGTCGGCGTCCGTGGTTTCTTGAAGGTCCTTGACGTGTTCCTTCTGCGGCATACTGATGCGAAATGGTTTGGGATTCCGCAATTTGCACACGTTTTCCCCTGAGCTGGGCAGTCCTTGGCTGCGTGGCGCTCGTGCCCACAATATCCACATTGTGCTCGGGCGGGTCTCTCCTTTGATCTGGGTCTCTTCGAAACTCTCTTTGAGGTGCTCCACGGGGTTGGGACCGCACCGCGTCTGCCCTTTCAACCTTGATGGTTTCTGTCTTGATCTGGGGTTTATGTAGTGCTTGTTCCATGGCGGTGGCTCTGACGTTTGAAAGTTCGTGAGACCTAGCCAGAATGAGGATGTCTAGCAAGGATATCCCTGGTTTGCGTAGGATTGACCCTCTCAGTGCCTTGTCTCGACATCCTTGAATGATCTGCCTCCTTATGGCCTTTGGTTGGTCCTCGTCGGTGGAACTGGCTAACTCCCTGACGCGGGCATGGAATTGGTCCATCGTCTCACCTTCCCTCTGGCGTGCCTGTCCCAGTTTGAACACTTCAAAGTCCACATTTAGTTGGGGGTCAAAATGGCAGTTGAGGGCGGCAACCCCCGCGTCGTAATCATCCGCCGCCCCCGTGTTAGGCAAGTGTTTAAACAGTCTAAATATTTCATCCCCAGCGTAGTGTAGTAGGAGCGACCTTTTAACTGCTTTGTCTGTCTCCCTCGTGACTATGAAGTAGTTTTCTAGTCTTTCGAGCCATACCTTCCACCTCGGTGAGGCTGTGGATGGGTCTTCCGCTTCACTAAACGGTGGCAGCACCTCTGATGCGGCGTGTTGAAACTGAATGTTAATGGTGGCGGCTGGTGCATCTACGTCTGCCATAGCGATAGTGTGCTCGGGTGAGGTAGGCTATGTGTCCCTCCCTGCTAATATTCCCTTGTTGCGCCGGCTCTGTGACGCCACGTGGCAATTGCGCGGCTCACCTCAGTTCCGTCGTGGATGCAGTAGGCCTCCGGTGGCCTAGGAGCACTGGGGTCCTGTCTGGGGTCTCTTCCAACCCAGGAACGCTGCTTGATCTTCGCCTAGGGCGCAGTAGGGCACACCCCAGGTCTTTTCCACCACTCACGCGCTCTCACGGCAGGGCGTTTTCCATGTCTCACGCGCAATGCGTGAGCATTGGCAGGGCGATGTGCCGGTCCGCGACGCACGCGAGATGCGTGAGGAATGGCATCCAGTCGCGTGTGCGGGCCGGCTCCGTCAAAGTTATCGCCGCGTCCCCTGGATGACAGTGGGGACGGTTCCAGGGCTCAAGTGAGGATGCAGGGACAGCTGTGTGGCCACAGGGGTAAGCGGTGGTCACCGCAGGCAGGCACGCGGTCGGCACAGCGGAAGGGAGCGGGTTGCTCCGGGCAGGCTGCCGGTGTACGGGCGAGGGTTGGGCCCCCTCCGCTCATCGCCAATGTTGTGCCCCGCAATCTAGGGCCCCCTCAGGCCTATAGAGGCTCACTTTGTTGCGCAGGGGCAGGTCGCGCAGCAGCGACAGCAATGAGGGGGACACTGGTTACTGTGTCGGAAGTGACGTGCCCGAGTGCCCGTCCTCCATTTATTGACCCCGCAGGCCACGCCTGGCCTGCGGATGTGTGAGTGCGTGAGGTGCGTACAACAACTAGACCGTTGCCGGTATTACACTCAGCACCGGCACCTAATTGCCAACACTGGGGCTTATGACAGTCTGCCACATAGGGGCTCAGTCTGGCTAATTTAGATATGAGCACAAAAACAGCAGCTTATTACTTCAATTTACATTTACAATGACTAATATCTACCTCCCAAGCCATGTCACATTTTTAAAAGTGTGATGGTTAGTAGAAGTGTTTGTACTGTCATTGACATCTTGCAGAGGCAATGGGTGGTGCTAGCTGCATTGGCCTCCCAGCACTTATTCTTTTACAAATGAAGCACTGCCAATAACTAAACTAACACACAAGGTACTCGTAAAGCACGTTCAGCCATGCCACAACCAGAAACCTAGAAAATTGTAATAAGGAAGAAAAGCATTTCTTTGAGAAGGAGCCAGCCTTATTAAGGCCTAGTTATAACCGAAGACGGAAATACTGAGGGAATGGAAGGGAAGCAGTGTGGAAAATGGGGAAAAGGTAGCAACGTTTATGTGACATTGAGAGGTGAGCAAATACATTAGCTGCCAGGGATAGCTGTCTGATACCAACAGGAGGCACTGAAAAAGGGAAAAATAAAGCATCATTGGGCATGGGGATAGACTAAGACTATACTACTATACAACATGACATGACATACCATAACACAAAATAACATGTGACATTTTGGACAGTTGTTAAAGCATTAGATAGCATTTAGAAGAAGGCGCAGAAAAGTAGGTGTAGCCAGGTTGAGTGGGATTTAGATTAGACCAAACTTCGTTCAGCCGGTGAATCTGTACCAGATTAATTAGTGCTTGGTTGACTAGGGGCTTTCTACCTTTGTACCTCCACTTGCTGTCCATTTTCCAGTTACAGGGCAAGTTTATGTTAAGATCGCCACAGATGATTATTGGTGTAGGCCAGTGAGCTAGCTCCCCAAAAATCAGATTAATGATCCCTGGGTCATCTGTATTGCTTCCGTAAATCGAGTAGAGGGTAAAAGGGGATTAGGAGAAAAGTGGCATTCAGAAATTACCCATCTGCCCAGTGAGTGGGATTTAACACAGGACTTTTAAGAGGAAGTCTCCTTTTCGCCATGATTCCTACCCCCTTTATTTTTGCGCCCTGCGTAGTAGCCCCCACAACCTTAAACCCCAATGAATCTAATAGATGGTTTTGTGATCCATCTATGTGGGTCTCCTGAAGACAGACGATATTACCCCCAAAGAGTGCAAACCTTGTGCTACTTTTTGCCTTTTTGAGGCATCATTCAGCCCACAGATGTTAACAGAGACAAGCCTGAGTGAATCTATCTTAGCCATTTATGTATTTCAAGAAGAGTTAAGACAGAAATTTCTCGAACCATTGAGGGATTTCTTTAGCCTCGCCCAGTGTCCAAGTGAGTGAATATGTGCAAAAAAGTGTCCTTGGTTCTTCTGTGTTGTCCTAGGTACTACCCCTCCCCCCAGCCCACCCTGCCCCCTTTCTCTGAGCAAATAGGAGTAACCTGTTTAAGGTTTGTCTAACCCTTAAAAAAAATCTTGAAGCTTCGTATACACATGAACATTTTTCAAATGTGCCCTGAAGAAAATTACTGCATTCTTAACTGGCAAACCTTAATAGAGCATTAATTACAAGTTTTCTCCAAAGGCTCGGCTGCTGGATAAACTCAGGAGCTACAAAATGATGTCAGTGTCAGTTGGTACTATGAACAGGGAGTAAAAATAAAAGCGTAAGAGGAGAGAGAGAGGGAAAGGAAGAGTGGGAAGAAGTATCCACGGATCAAGAAATGGAAAGAGCAGGAGCAAAGGGAGTGCAAAGAAGAGTGACAATGAAAGGAGAGGGACATGGTGTGCAGAAGAGAGGTTCACAGAGAGGAGGGATGGAGAGAGGGGACTGCAATGAGTGACAATAAGAGGAGAGTGACAGGGATGGAGATTAGAGAGAAGTTCACAGAGAGGAGAAAAGGACCGAGTGGAGGGGAACAAGTGTCAATGAGAGGGGGTGACAGAGATGCAGATGAGGGAGATTTGCAGGGAGGGACAAAGGGAAGTGGAAAGAGGTACAGCAAGGAGAGTCACACAGATGGAGCTAAAGAGCGTGTGATGAGGTTCATAAGGGCCAAATAAGAGTGGAAACAATGGCGATAAGAGGAGAGTGACAGAGATGGAGGTCAGAGAGAGAGGTTAACAGAGAGGAGGGAAGGGGAAAAGGGAATGGAAAGAGTGACAGCAAGGTAAGGGTGACACGGATGGAGATGAAGAGATTGAGATGAGATGTGTGTTCTTGATACTCGTGTTTGAGTGTGTGTTTGTACTTGTGTTGGGGTGAAGTTGATGGATATAAGGATGTTGTTACAGATCCTGTCATAACACTGTCGCAAGTGCTTTATCAACCTTCCTACTTCCTCAAATGTGCTTGAAAATGCTCCATTTATCCACTCTTTTTTCAAAATTTTCTTCTGGGGGGAGAACCCCGAACCCCCCCTTAGGTTGTTAGGGCTTGCTCGCCTCAGTGCAGTACCACGATAACTTTACGCCTTACCACTTTCAAATGTCACCAGCCGCCACTACATAAAAGACAATACAAAATAAAAAATAATGTAAAAAGCACTCAGAGTTAAGGAAAGTATGAGAATTGACACCATGAGATATGAGGGGAGGGAAAGTAAACACCAAGAGAATGGGGAGTGAAGCGAAATACAGTGAGACATGATCAGGGAGAATAATAAGCAATCATAATGTTGTATGCAGCAAGAGGTAGGATGACCAGACATCCCAGATTTCCCTGGGCAGTCTGGGTTTTTAGAGGACTGTCCTGGTGTCCTGTCACTGTTCACAATGTTAGGTAATTTTAGGTAAATGTCCCAAATTTTGTGTCAAAGGCCAGGTCATACCGCAAAGCAGAATTGAAAGTTGGGGGCTCCCTTCACAGCTTCTGAAGACTGAAAGTAATTTAACTATTTCTATCAGGCAGCTCAGGAGGGGGATGCCTGCAAACTCTCAGCAGAGGGGAGTCAGGGCAAAGGGGGAGCTCGGTATGTGGAGGAGGTACTGATATATATATATATATATATATATATATATATATATATATATATATATATATATATATATATATATATATTCACAGAAAAAACCATAGGTTATAGTGGATATATAGTTAGGAATTTGCATTTACAAAACCTTGAAAATTCAATGAAAAAACCATAGGTTATAGGCCATATATAGTTAGGAATTAGCATTTACAAAACCTTATTTTACTCGCATAAAACCATTGAAATTCCATATATAGTTAGCTAACTATAAGCGCTAACTATATATCGCGCACCCGCAATCCACTGCTGATGATGTCACATATTACATCATTCATGACATGGTCAGTGACATCACTGATGACATCACTGATTACAACATCCAGTGACTGTATGTTTCTGTAAAGTTAAAATATGTTTCACATATTGAAGAATGAGTGGATGTATAAGTGTCTGGATGAAGAATTTAGTAGGTGCATGACTGACTGTATGAGTGAGTGATTAAATGTGTTTCACTGAGTGCATGGGTTAGTGACTAAACTGTCTTAATTCGTGCATCAGTATGTTTGTTGTTGTGTAAACTGCTGCTTGTGTTGATCAGTAGCTATAAGAGTAGCCATATGGGTTATTGATTGGTTGCCCAAATATTTGAATGGGAGGCTGAGTGTGTGTGTGGGTGGCTGGGAGGTGCGTGACTCTGTGCATAGATGTGTAAGCAGTTGATTCACTAGGAGTATGAGTTCAAGAGTGCATGTGGAAACAGCTATATGAGCGGTTGACTGTGCATGGGTGTGTTGGTGAGTGAATGGATTTCTCATTGCTACATGTGCAAGTAAGTACGTATGTAAAACACAATACATGTGAGAGTTGAGATATATAAATAACTGAACATAAGAGCCAGTGAATGTGTGAGTGGCTGTATCGATCACTGTGAGCTTGTATCAGGGATTATATAAGAGAGTAAATATGTGTTATTATATGTTTGAATAAGTAAGATGTGTATAACTGTATAGTTGAGGAAATGGAGGTGTGATTGATTCTTTGCATGACTGACTAGGTGTGTGAGTAAGTCCATGGATGAGTGACAGTCTGTGAGTGTCTGTTTATACTGAGTGTATGTAAGGTTATATTAGAGTCTGAAGAGGTTCATTGTATTATCACATGAGTGATGTGATCAGTGATGACAAATGAGATGTCATCAGTGATGTCATTTGAGTTGTCATCAGTGATGTCATTTGAGATGTCATCATTGATATCATTTGAGTTGTCATCAGTGATGTCATTTGAGATGTCATCAGTGATGTCATCAGTGATGTCACTGACCATGTCATGAATGATGTAATATGTGACATCATCAGCAGTGGATTGCGGGTGCGCGATATATAGTTAGCGCTTATAGTTAGCTAACTATATATGGAATTTCAATGGTTTTATGCGAGTAAAATAAGGTTTTGTAAATGCTAATTCCTAACTATATATGGCCTATAACCTATGGTTTTTTCATTGAATTTTCAAGGTTTTGTAAATGCAAATTCCTAACTATATATCCACTATAACCTATGGTTTTTTCTGTGAATTTCATTGGTTTTTTAATAGCAAATATGAAAAGCTTTAAAATGTCAAATACGTGATAGATAAAAACATTTTCATATTTATGCACGCTGATGTGCTTTGAACGCTGCCCCCCCCCTCCCCTCTTTTGCCTTTGTTAGTACTCTCTCTTTGCAGATACAGAAGGGTAGTTAACGCAGGCCTTTACCCCCGTTGTAATCCGTCGTACCTCCTTGTCTCTCCATTTGATTGATTGTTGTCCAAGCATTTACTGTTTTAGAATTGGTTCTCTTTGGATCATTCTCTATTTACAAACAAGCACAAAGTCGCAATACTCTGTTTAGTCTTTGCAGATAGTGAAAAATCGTGTAAAAAAATAAAAGTAATCGAGCAAAATCAGTAGGCCACTAATTGGATCTCTTTTTGACCTCGCTAAAATAGAAATATTAGGAACAACCCTTCTTGAGAAATACGAAAATAGTGAGATGAACTGAGCTCCACACCATGAGGGCTGCAAGACAGCTCGGCTCCATCACCCATCCCGCACAAAATAATGACAAACCCTATGCAAATATTAAAAATATAGACAACACACCAGCAAAGAAATAGGGTAAAACATTTTATTAAAAAACTATTTACATAACGTTGGTTTATAAGATGATGTCAGTAGTGGACCGATGTGTGAATAGATCGAAAACAGCACAAGGCTCCAAGATCCGGATAGCAAGCTCCTGGATGTTGGGTGCCATAGTTTAGAGTTCTGAATTTCAGCCTTTTTCGATGCCTGTGCTTTGTTGAATCAAAATGGCGGCTTGACACAAAGCTGACTCAAGCGTTGTTACTGATGCTATGCAGACCAAAACTGGTTTTCAGTTTGTACATTTTTCTAGATTTTTCAATCCAAGTTTGGTTGACTTTGTAGAACGATGGCTTCAGATTTTCAACATACGGTGTGGTGGCGCTGACTGGGAGGGGGCGCTTCGCTCCTGCCCCCTCCCCAAGTAAGATTTTCATACGTGAAAGTACGTTAATGGTTTTGGTCCCCGAGATGCTTCGATGTCACTACCATTCTCAAATAGCATAAGTTCTGGATGTTGGGTGCCATAGTTAAGAGTTCTGAGCAGCGCTTGTAACACTGTCTGAAGCTTATTTCCTCCTACTGCAGCTTCACTATTCTCAAAGTAAGTGAGTGTCGTTTGTGGACCTGACTGCATTAGAAAACAATATGATATGTTACCTTCCTAAACAGCTTGACGGAGGCCCCTGAGGGGCGCTGTGATGGCCATGGACTCGGAGAAGACGCTTGGCTCCGACACCCTCCCCAAGTCTTATAGCACTGGTGTAGCCTGAGATCGCCCCCGACATAGGCGGCCGGCTCCCGGGGTCCGGCGGTACTTTTTGCCTTTTGATGACTCTTCAATTCTGGACCTTGTCCCACAATCCGTTTGACCTGAAGACAAGCTGTAGTGAGGCGCCCCTTTATCGTTTTAGTTGCCATTCCGCCCGCTTTTGCTACACTGTGCCTCTTCCGCCATTCAGCTGTTTTCCGCCCGCTCTTGCGACTACAGCGTCTCGCTCACCATGTAGTTGAGATGCGCCCGCTCTAGCGGTGCAGCGATAGGCGGCTGCCACAGGACTCTCAAAATGGCGGCCGGCTCTTCGGTTTTGGGCCTGGTCCACTAAAATGGCCCTGGGACACCTTGGAACTCGGACGCTTGTCTGCTAGGGCTTGGATCCCATTCTCGAAAAGCGTCCCCTCAGCCGTGAAGATTCTACAAAAGTCATGGGGGCCTCCGACTCCCGCAGGCTTCTGGTGGGGAGCGGCTGCCATGATTGCTCGTGGAATGGCCACGACGGAGCTACGAGATGGTAGTGGTCTCATGCTGACGCCAGCTTTAGTCTGAAACATCCAGAAACACTGTAGACTACCAATTCGATCAGTTCCGGTAGCGCCCCAACATGACCCGGAAGAGAAGAACTTGCCCTCCCCTCTTTGACTGATGGTTCTTGTTGCCTGTCCCCTCTGTTGTCATTTAACAGAACTTTTTGGACTGCTGAAAGGGGTTGTGTTCTGAACGCTGGTTGGTGGAGACATTTAGACTATATTCTTGACCTACGTTGTCGCGTAATGCGTTTTATGACACGCCGCGTTAGCGCACCCGGAAGTGATCCGAGGCGCGGCGCGCAGCGCGTAACGTAAGCATAACAGGTCATGTGACTTGTTAATAAAACTTTTCATTGGTTCATTTTACTTTTGTTAATTTAATGATGAAAAGCTTGGTCATATGACCTAAAAATTACGCTTTTTATTATTTTCGAACAATATTTTTTTTTCAAACATATGTTATAATATTCCAGGCTAATGTACTTTCCCGGAAAATTTACAACTGTCTGGCAAGTAAAATATATTCCTTTTTCGAGAAAAAGGGCGTTTCTTCCTTCCATGACGGAGCCGTTGAGTAAAAGAGATTCGGCCTGCTGTCTTAGTCGCCGATGCGCCTGATTATCAGATTCTTATCGATCACTTTATGTTGCAGACATGAAAAACACAACTGCCCTTGACCATTTATCTTTACTGCGTTCCTACATATTATACCTTTTATCCGTCATGTAATTGGACTGCTTTATTTCACTTGCCTTTTACTGATTCGAAAACAGTCACTAAAAGTAAAAACTTTACAAATGAAAATACTACTACCGTGTTTTGTTTTAAAAACCTTTATTGTGAAAATGTCAGTATACAAATACGGGCCTATAACCACGTGGGCCGGCCACGGAGCAAACTCAAATCGTATATGATGAGGAGACATTTACACTGTAGAAGAACGTAACGAGCGGGCCATTAGGTGACAAGAACAAAGGTGTCTAACAGTTGCGGTATCGGTGGACGTACATTTTGTAATTAAAATACGACAGGGCCACTTACAATAACATTTTCTAGATATACATTTGCGGGCAAAGAGTTACGAGTCCCATTTATACCGGCGCCATTTTGGGCGAGGCCGGGCAGGTCCAAGATATAGTCAAAATGTCTCCACCAACCATCGGCCAGACCAGAACCCCTTTCGGCCCTTTATGTTACAAGATGATGTCTTCCATTCAGAAAATATTGGTGGCAGCATTTTGAAAGGAAACAGAAACAGCCGTTCTCCTAGTGAGTTTCACATTGTTACATTTAGGAAGAATGTTGAAGAGTAGTATGTGGAAAATCTGAAGCCATTTTTCTACAAACTCTCAATCAGACTTGGATGGAAAAAAAAACCTGAAGAATGTACAAACTGAAAACCAATTTTTGTCTGTATAGCACCAACAGTAACGCTTGAGTCAGCTTTGTGTCAAGCCGCCATTTTCATTCAATCAATAGCGTCCCCCTGCACACATTCAGGGACCTGGTCGTGTCTTCAGATGAAACGCATTGTAGGAAAAGAAGCAGAAAGGAAAAGGAAAAAAGTTCCGCCGGACCTAGTGAAGCTGCAGCAGGTGCAAATAAGCTTCAGACAGTCTTACAAGCACTGCTCAGAACTCTCAACTGAGGCACTCAACATCCAGGACTTGCCATTCGGATCTTGGCGCCTTGTATTTTTGTTTTGTTTTTGATGGAAGGGAAAGAACAAAAAACAGACATTGAAAAAGGCTCAACAGTGCAGGGCGCCTTGTGCTGGTTCCGACCTATTCACACATCGGTCCGCTACTGACATCACCTCATAAACCAACGGGGCACCCCACGCCGACTTTCGGCGCAGCATTGTAGGATGGACACACCAGTGCGGCAATTTGATGGACACCACCTCGGTGCCATCCAGATCTCGGCGCGTTCATTCATTCAATAACGTCCCCCTGCACACATTCAGGGACCTGGTCGTGTCTTCAGAAGAAACGCATTGTAGGAAAAGAAGCAGAAAGGAAAAGGCAACAAGTTCCGCCGGACCTAGTGAAGCTGCAGCAGGTGCAAATAAGCTTCAGACAGTTCTACAAGCACTGCTCAGAAATCTCAACTGAGGCACTCAACATCCAGGACGTGCCATTCGGATCTTTGCGCCTTGTGCTGGTTCCGACCTATTCACACATCAGTCCACTACTGACATCACCTCATAAGCCAACGGGGCACCCCACGTCGACTTCCGGCGCAGCATTGTAGGATGGCCACACCAGTGCAGCCACTTGCTGGACACCACCTCGGTGCCATCCGGATCTCAGCGCGTTCGAGTCACTGTGCCGGAAGAGTGACCGGAACTCAGCTGAACACGCCGTCTTTCGGCGCAGCATTGTAGGATGGCCACACCAGTACGGCAATTTGCTGGACACCACCTCGGCGCCATCCGGATCTCGGCGCGTTCGAGTCACTGTACCGCAACAGTGACCGCAATTCAGCTGGACACGCCGTCTTTCGGCGCAGCATTGTAGGATGGCCACACCAGTGCGGCAATTTGCTGGACACCACCTCGGTGCCATCCGGATCTCGGCGCGTTGTGCTGCCTTTGGCCTATTCGCACATCGGTCCGCTACTGACGCCGCCTCACGTGCCAACGGATTTTCTACGCTTTTTGTAGCCCTATGTCGCATAACAGGTCATGTGACTTGTTTATAAAACTTTTCATTGGTTCATTTTACTTTTGGTTTCCTAAAGATGGAAGGCTTGGTCATATGACCTAAAAATAACACTTTTCATTGGTTTAGAACATTTTTTTTTCCCAAACGATGAAAGCCCCACCTTGTTTCTGGATCATTCAGACTGAAGCTGGCGTCAGCATGAGAGCACCACCATCTCGTGGCTCCGTCGTGGTCATTCCGCGAGCAATCATGGCAGCCGCTCCCCACCGAAAGCCTGCGGGAGTTGGGAGCCCCCAAGACTTTTATACAATCTTCACGGCTGAGGGGACGCTTTTCGAGAATGGAGCCCAAGCCCTAGCAGGCAAGCATCCGACTTCCAAGGTGTCCCAGGGCCATTTCAGTGGACCAGGCCCAAAACCGAAGAGCCGTCCGCCATTTTAAGAGTCATGTGGCAGCCGCCTATCGCTGCACCGCAAGAGTGGGAACAACTCAACTACATGGTGAGCGAGACGCTGTAGTCGCAAGAGCGGGCGGTAAACAGCTGAATGGCCGCCACCTGGGGAGGCCCGTTCACGCCGCCTCCCCCCCCCCCCCCGGGCCGCCGCACGCCAATTTTTGGAGCAGCATTGTAGGATACCAAAACCAGTGCGGCAGTTTACTGGACATCACCTGGGTGCCTGTCGTACATGTTGTGTCAGCCATGTGACACTGGACACAGACCGCTACTGACGAGGCCTCCCCCCGCACCACCCGGGACGCCCCACGCTGTTTTTCTGTGCTGCATTGTAGGATCCCTAAACCAGTGCGGCACCCAGGCGACATCACCTGGGTGCCGTCCAGAACTCTGCACGTTGTGCTGCCTTGGGACTATTCGCACAACAGACCGCTACTGACGAGGCCTCCCCCCGCCCCACCCGGGACGACCCACGCCAATTTTCGGAGCAGCATTGTAGGATCCCTAAACCAGTGCGGCACCCAGGCGACATCACCTGGGTGCCGTCCAGAACTCTGCACGTTGTGCTGCCTTGGGACTATTCGCACAAAAGACAGCTTCTAACCATTGTTGCTTTTTGTGTTAATAAATGTTTAAATGTTTTTAGTTTTTGTTCTGTTCATTATCGTTAAAAGTTAATAAAGTTTTATAACCTTACTTTGTTGGAGTGTTATCTATTTTTTGAAAAACGGGTGAATGGGGCCTTGAATCGGGTTATTGTCATGTGTGGGCTTTGGAAGTGTGCTGCTGCAGGATCGGACATTTCAAACTCAAATGCACGTTCTTTTTCTTACCTTTCCGAAGCATGGAGCGCAATAGCAAGCAGAGAAAGGGTGATGCACGTGTTGAACACTACCTGACCTGGCAAGTTGCTGGCAGTGCCCCCCCGCCCGCTCCTGAAAGAGGGCACACACACACCGCCGCCCCGAGTACTTCAGAAATCTTTAAAAGACCATGCGCTTGTTCATGAGGCTTAAATGGTTTATCACCTCTTCTAGAACCCCTACATCGACCCTCTGACGTTTCATGGAAAAATTACCATGTAACACAATACCAAGCCCTATCAGCTGAAACCCCCAAGGATTCGTGGGGCATATTAGCAAGGGGGTTTATCTCCGCTTTTTTGGCTTTAAAAACCATGAAAGCGGAGATAAAATTATTTCCCTATTATCAAGCTGTCGCTAACACCAGTTAGTGACACCTAAAAGGAGATAGCGACCATCTTGGGCCCGGCTTTGCATGTCAGTGATACTTATCACTAATGACATGCAAAGTGGCGTGCCAAGATGTTAGCGACTGGAAACAGTCCCTAACATCGCTACCTTCTATTACCAACTTTTGGAGATATTCGCACTAAGCGCGAATATCTCCAAAAGCTAACACCTGCCCTGAGCAGGTTTTAGCCATGTTATCCAATGGGAGGTGGATAACATGGCTAAGAGCATTAGGTCGATAATACATGAATATCGCTGACTTTTCTGCGATAATAGCAAGGTTTATCTGCGATAAAAATCGCCGATGTGCGGCGATAATTTTTGTCTCTAAACAAGTTATAGACAAAAATTATCGCTAGTTGTTAGTAATATGCCCCCGGGTTTTTGCTTGCAGAAATCGGGAGGCGGGAGACTAGCACTGAAATCAGTACTCACACGCCTGAATCAGGAGGATTGGCATGTCTGAATTCTCTACAGCTGGGGCCATAAACTACATCCGCAGGGGTAGGTGATAGCCTGGGACCAGCCTGGCATCTAAAATGGCTGCCGTGCACGACAAAATTGTGGCATTCGAAAAAAGGCAAGATGGCGCAGCCGCTGGAAGAGATATATCAACATATATCAGCCTCCTCAGCCACCCTCAGGAAACATAGGGGATTAGGATATGTCTCCCGCACCCCCTTATACCTAGTACTTTAATTAACGAAGCACAAAATGGCGAATTCCCGTTTCGCTACCAGTTTGCGGCCCGTGAAGCGCTTCTACCGTGAAAAATCATTTTTTTTTTATTTTCCCCACGGGACCCTTTAATAACCCCAACAACATTCCTAGGGGGTCAAGAGAGGGATACCTTGCCCCCTTTCATTAAATTCCCCCTTAGTTTTTCACCTTTTCTTCTCTCTCGATCCTACCGAGAGACAAGATGGCGGCCGCTCCGGACTGTCACGCAGCAAAAAAAAAAAAAAAGCTCACGCACAGCCGCTGGAAGAGATGTATCAACATATATCAGCCTCCTCACCCACCCTCAGGAAACATAGGGGATTAGGATACGTCTCCCGTACCCACTTATAACTAGTAATTTAATTTACGAAGCACAAAATGGCGAATTCCCGTTTCGCTACCAGTTTGCGGCCCAGTTCGCGGCCCGTGAAGCGCTTCTACCGTGAAAAATCATTTTTTTTTTCTTTTCCCCACGGGTCCCTTTAATAACCCCAACAGCATTCCTAGGGGGTCAAGAGGGGGATACCTTGCCCCCTTTCATTAAATTCACCCTTCGTTTTTCACCTCTTCTTCTCTCTCGATCCTACCGAGAGACAAGATGGCGGCCGCTCCGGACTGTTTAGAATGTTGACAGACACCGGAGAGCCAATCAGCTTTCTGCGCGCAAAGTTCCGATAAGCGAAAAGTAAGCGGACCGGATCGCTGCCCAGAGCGCTGTTACAGATATATATCTTGATTTAAACGTTAATTTCTCAAAAACTACTGGAGCACATATATTGAGACCTAGCAAAGGCACATCGGGCTAACAGTCCCTACAATTTTGCCAAGTTTCGTGCAAATCCATTCAGCCGTTCGAGCTAAAAGTGAGTCCAACCGCCCTATGGAAAACTCAATGCAAAAAACGCGTTTTGGGACCCCCCTTTTTTCTCAGCCCCCCCTTGACGAAACCCCACCAAATTTTCAGGAGCTGCTCAGAAACAAAATGTGCCATTTTCCTGAAAATTTCAGCCGATTCCATCCACAAACGCCAAAGTTATTAGACATAGAATTTTCAAAAGTCCCATAGGGAATTTATCCTAACTATATATACCTACTGGCGAACGCCAGTAGGTAATATATATATATATATATATATATATATATATATATATATATATATATATATATATATATATATATCAAAGAAACGAGGGTGTCCCCATGGAGGCATCACACGCGGAATGGTTGCCGCACACCACCTCCGGCAGCAGCATTCACAGCAAGCACTCGTGACTTCCAAGTTGCAATGTGCCATACGCGCTTCAAGCGGTAAGCCCTTTGTCAATGGCATGCAAACAGCAAAGTGAGGCGTTCTGGTAAGTTTAAGAACATTTTATTTGTTAATGTAGTCCCCGCCCATGTGGGCGTGCGCAGCATGGCATTGTGGTAAATAGAGTCCATCTGCCATAGGCTCACGTTCCATGTACACCCAAGTGGATCAGGCGCCTCAAAATGTGTAGGATTGTTCACCCGGTTGGGCAGAGGCCAACGAGTAAGCACTGTGATGCTCCCAGTATAATCCGAAAGTCAGGCCCATTCCGCTCTCATAACGTGCCCGTAATAACGAGCACCAGGACCCGCCGTGTTGCAGCGGTGGGACATCTCCGCGGCCGGACCAGCCGCAATAGTAGCAAAGAAACGAGGGTGTCCCCATGGAGGCATCACACGCGGAATGGTTGCCGCACACCACCTCCGGCAGCAGCATTCACAGCAAGCACTCGTGACTTCCAAGTTGCAATGTGCCATACGCGTTTCAAGCGGTAAGCCCTTTGTCAATGGCATGCAAACAGCAAAGTGAGGCGTTCTGGTAAGTTTAAGAACATTTTATTTGTTAATGTAGTCCCCGCCCATGTGGGCGTGCGCAGCATGGCATTGTGGTAAATAGAGTCCATCTGCCATAGGCTCACGTTCCATGTACACCCAAGTGGATCAGGCGCCTCAAAATGTGTAGGATTGTTCACCCGGTTGGGCGGAGGCCAACGAGTAAGCACTGTGATGCTCCCAGTATAATCCGAAAATCAGGCCCATTCCGCTCCCATAACGTGCCCGTAATAACGAGCACCAGGACCCGCCGTGTTGCAGCGGTGGGACATCTCCGCGGCCGGACCAGCCGCAATAGTAGCAAAGAAACGAGGGTGTCCCCATGGAGGCATCACACGCGGAATGGTTGCCGCACACCACCTCCGGCAGCAGCATTCACAGCAAGCACTCGTGACTTCCAAGTTGCAATGTGCCATACGCGTTTCAAGCGGTAAGCCCTTTGTCAATGGCATGCAAACAGCAAAGTGAGGCGTTCTGGTAAGTTTAAGAACATTTTATTTGTTAATGTAGTCCCCGCCCATGTGGGCGTGCGCAGCATGGCATTGTGGTAAATAGAGTCCATCTGCCATAGGCTCACGTTCCATGTACACCCAAGTGGATCAGGCGCCTCAAAATGTGTAGGATTGTTCACCCGGTTGGGCGGAGGCCAACGAGTAAGCACTGTGATGCTCCCAGTATAATCCGAAAGTCAGGCCCATTCCGCTCCCATAACATGCCCGTAATAACGAGCACCAGGACCCGCCGTGTTGCAGCGGTGGGACATCTCCGCGGCCGGACCAGCCGCAATAGTAGCAAAGAAACGAGGGTGTCCCCATGGAGGCATCACACGCGGAATGGTTGCCGCACACCACCTCCGGCAGCAGCATTCACAGCAAGCACTCGTGACTTCCAAGTTGCAATGTGCCATACGCGTTTCAAGCGGTAAGCCCTTTGTCAATGGCATGCAAACAGCAAAGTGAGGTGTTCTGGTAAGTTTAAGAACATTTTATTTGTTAATGTAGTCCCCGCCCATGTGGGCGTGCGCAGCATGGCATTGTGGTAAATAGAGTCCATCTGCCATAGGCTCACGTTCCATGTACACCCAAGTGGATCAGGCGCCTCAAAATGTGTAGGATTGTTCACCCGGTTGGGCGGAGGCCAACGAGTAAGCACTGTGATGCTCCCAGTATAATCCGAAAGTCAGGCCCATTCCGCTCCCATAACGTGCCCGTAATAACGAGCACCAGGACCCGCCGTGTTGCAGCGGTGGGACATCTCCGCGGACGGACCAGCCGCAATAGTAGCAAAGAAACGAGGGTGTCCCCATGGAGGCATCACACGCGGAATGGTTGCCGCACACCACCTCCGGCAGCAGCATTCACAGCAAGCACTCGTGACTTCCAAGTTGCAATGTGCCATACGCGTTTCAAGCGGTAAGCCCTTTGTCAATGGCATGCAAACAGCAAAGTGAGGTGTTCTGGTAAGTTTAAGAACATTTTATTTATATATTTTATATATATATATGTCCAAGCAAAAACAATAATTTACGTCTCACTCTTCCTGATTAGTTGAAAAGACAGGTTTGTTGACCCATTACATCTCGCACTCCTACGCGTTTCGAACTTTACAGTTCCTGTTCACGGTAGCTTTGCAAGTCCCTCATTGATTTCTAGTTATTTATACTGAGACTCCACTTTTGCCTTTATGATGCATTGTGGGCTCTGTAGTTAACTTTCACAATTGTCTTTGGCGCTGCCTGTCGTCATTACGCTTTTCCTCCCCTTAGTCACTGATTATATATACCTGAGTGGTATTACAGCTACGGTGCATGTTAATACAACAATTTGCATATTTTACACATGCTTTTAGCTGAGTACTATACATAATTCGGCGGAGTGCCTATAATCCAGAATTTGTCGGATTATGTTCAATTTAATTTCTATGAGCTAAGTGCTCATTTCAGTGAGTCTGGGTATGTACGTGGCGTAAATGCCTTCAGGCATGTACCATAGACACAAGTAAGAATAATACAAATTAATAAAATAATAATAATAATAATTCTAACTACTAATAAACATGTTACAAATGATTGCACTTTTCCAATCCCAATACATTCAATAATTTCAAATTTCAATTCAGTTATTTCCTATTGTACTGAAAAGTCTGTATAAATTATAGTTTCAGAGTTCGCTGCCAAATTTCGGATCCTGGCATATTTATATCTTAATAAGTATGCTTTAGAGTTACTGTAAACTGGGTCTTCTCATAAGTGTACGTACATTTCTTCATCCCCGTTCAGACCTTTAGGAACCTTTGTTTTGAAACGAATGATGAGTTTAGATTCGAGGCGTCTCAGTTTTTGGAGCCTGTTTCCTCTTCTTTCATGTTCCAATATCATAGCAATCCCAGAGTATTTAATGTTTTGCCATGTTTTGTTTCTGTGGCTCATCATATGTTTCACTATGGCATAAGATGTGTGCTTGGTCTGGATCGCCCTGATATGTTCCAAGATTCTTTTTTTCAAGGCACACACTGTTGATCAGATATAACGTTTGCCACATTCACACTCCAGTAAATAAACTACAAAGTGAGATTCACACGTAATCTTGGTAGCTATTTCAAAGGTATTTCCATTGGGATCTTTTAGGGATTTCAAATTTCTTCCAACTTTGCATGCTTTGCATGACATGCATTTCGTGAATCCTCTTTGGCGCTTTTCCAGCCAGGTCTCAGCTTTTTTCACGGTAAAGTAACTGTTCACTAATATATCCTGGATCAATGGTGCTTTCCTATAAGAGATCAATGGTTGGTCCCCAATCATCCTTCCGATATCTGGATCTTTTTTGAGCACATTCCAGTATTTGGTCAGTATCTTTTTAATTTGGAAGCTCTATTTTGAATAAGTTAAGATCAAACGCGGAATTTCCTCCTCATTTGGTTCGTTTGATTTTTTGGTCTTAACTATTAGAGTTTCTGCTCTTGTTTTCAATCTTGCTCTTTCTTCACCACAAATGATATCACCATATTTGTAACCTCTTTTGGAAAACCGTATTCTTGTTTCTTCAAATTTGTTCTCCATTTCATTCATTTCTGAGTAGTTTCTCTTCATTCGGAGAAATTCTTCGTATGGAATACTTCTTTTTAAAGATTCCGAATGAAAACTGGACCCATGTAGGATGCTGTTCGTTGATGTTTTTTTCCGAAACAGAGTTGTTTGAAGTTTACTGTTCTTTATGTACACTTTTGTATCCAAGAAATCTATTTCTTGTTCTTGAATGTTGAATGTAAATTGAAGACCCACATCATTTGCATTGAGGATTTCGATATATTCCCGAAGTTTAGCCTTAGTACCTTTCCACAGCAGAAATAGGTAATCAGGGAACCTTAACCACAATACCAGGTGGGTGGTGTATTGGTCGTTTTCTTCTCTCCAAGCCACGCATCTTTCCCGCCATCCCATGGTGAGATTCGCATAGCTTGGAGAGAAGGAAACTCCCATGGCCGTCCCACGTTTCTGTGAGTACATTTTGTTGTTGAACATGAACACGTTGTTTGTTAGACATGTTTCAATCATGCTCATGATCATTCTGGTATGTTGAATTTCACCAATAGGTCTTTGTTTCAGTAAATAAGAAATTAAATTGAACATAATCCGACAAATTGTGGATTATAGGCACTCATCCGAATTATGTATAGTACTCAGCTAAAAGCATGTGTAAAATATGCAAATTGTTGTATTAACATGCACCGTAGCTGTAATACCACTCAGGTATATATAATCAGTGACTAATGGGAGGAAAAGTGTAATGACGACAGGCAGCGCCAAAGACAAGTGTGAAAGTTAACTACAGAGCCCACAATGCATCATAAAGGCAACAGTGGAGTCTCAGTATGAATAACTAGAAATTAAAGAGGGACTTGCAAAGCTACCGTGAACAGGAACTGTAAAGTTCGAAACACGTAGGAGTGCGAGATGTAATGGGTCAATAAACCTGTGTAGGAAGGTGGATATCTGACTATGGTTACCCCCAAACTTTTTTGCCTGGTGTTTAGCTGGTTTTTGACTTAGTTGGCCTGGGATCCTGCTATTCAGGGCCCCAGGCTGATTGCTCTCTCCTTAAAATGGACTCCATGTACCTTAGGTGCATAACACAATTGGAATTGGTTCACCTTATAGGCCCCTGTAACAGTGTACCATAGGTACCCAGGGCATAGGTGTAGCCAAGGCCTACCAGGGGCTGCAGCATGTATTGTGCCACCCCTGGCCTGGCCTCCATATTTGACACAACTGGCTGATCACTCAGCTGGGGTAAGTCGGTGTAACCACCCCTTACTTAGGTACAGTATGTCTGTGCCTAACCCTAAACTGGACACATATGTTCCTATCAGCCACTCCTATGGAAGGCCTCATCAATCCTGGAGGCAGAGTGCTTGGAAATATGTGAGATGGTGCTCTAGCATGAGCTGAGCCTGTCTGCAGCTGTCGGGAACCACTCCCTAAGCTGTTCCGGGATATTGCCATACCATATACTCTTAAGTGCATTATAATCCTCGCGGTTAAATGCTATCTTTGGTTTGGCTTTATCAAAACATGTCGAGTAAGGTGTCATACGAATTGGAATACTATCCCCTCGCCAATTCTGGCGACGGGGATAGCATTCCACCCTTCTAGAGGGACACGACATGTGTGTAGCCTTAACCCCGGTTAAAGTTAAACAGAGCCTCAGCTTCACAAAATGGACGCTGCCACCACAGACACAAGTCTGGCCTCCTGCTGCTGACCGAAACTCGGCAGATGGTGGCCTGGACAAAGGGTTTCCTGCCTTGGGAGGTGCGAGCACCACCCCAGACAGGATTTTGTGTATTGGGTAGGACAGGGCTGAATAGAATCAGACATGCCCGGGGCACACAAGGTGTCCCCGTGCATAGGCCAGCCCAAACCGGTTCTGGGGCCTTCCAGCCCCAGTCCTGGCGCGGAGCTGGACAAAGGAAAGGGGGTGTAACCGCCCCCCTTCCTGGTTCCTCCCAGAGGAGGGACCTAGTAGGTGATCCACCCCCTAGATTGGAATAAGAGGGGGAGCAGTGCCATTGCACAGCAGATCATCCCGAAATCAACTTAAACTAAGAAGAAGACTGGACTTCGACATTCTGCTGCACAGAAGACTGAAGAAGAATCTCCCTTGTGGCCAAGGAGTGACCACCCTGTGAACACAGGTACCAACCAGCAACTCGACGTCTGCTTTGCCGCCGCCTCCCGCCGGAGCCCGAGCCCAGAGCCCGACAAGAACCAGATTCCCAGACCTCTCAGAGCCCGATCCACAGTCCCTGCAAAGAAGGGACCCGTGGAGGCACCGAGTGACGTGGGACCGGACCTCTTGAAAGACACCCGAAAAGCTGACTGCGCAGCTTCTGAGGCATCCTCGACGTTGTGCTTTGGGGATTGAGAACCCCCACCACCGAGCAGCCCTTGCACCGAAGATCAGCCCTCCAGCATCTCCACGATCTGCGTGGGGCCCTTTTGCATTGTGCCACTCGACGCGCCATCCCGGCCACTAGCCACGCGGCCAGCGGCCATCTTGGCGACGAACCCGAAGATTTAAACAGCAGGTCTGGTTGCTCCAGACCTACCCAAGCTCCTGTGACAAGGAGCACCCGCTCTGACCTTGCTGGTCCGAGTGAACAGCATCTTTCAACTTCTGCGTGGCTTGTATTTGCCAAGGCCTGTTTGCTCCGATCAGGTCGCCGACACCGCCAACAGCGAGAAGCCTACGTGGGACAGCTCGTGACCGACTCCTGGACGTCCTCGACCCCGGGTATCCACGTGGCTGCAGAAAGAAGCTACCCGACAACGCCTGTTTGCACCCGACATCACCTGGTTCCACTCTGGTTCCACGGCAGTCACTGGCTAGTGACTTTGAACACTGTCCCCTCTGCTTTCAGGTCTTCACATCTACAGATCCACCCTTGGATCCACCGGAACTCTTCTCATCGAGCCGCCTGCAGCATCTCCTGCTCCAAGCACCATCGACCAGCGTGACGAAACCCGACACATCTTCGACCCTGTGCACCCGCTTCCTGTGGGTGAGGTAACTCAGCTCCGCCGGTGCTCCTGCACTGGTACACATCCCAAGGGCCTGTGTTTTAAGTTTCAGCTCCGTAGGTCACTCGGAAGGTTCCTAACTTTCTAACTTTGTGCTTTTTACGCACCATAGACTTTGTATTGAGAAGTGCGTGCACTTTGAACACTGCACCCGAGTCCCGTGGGCCTTTCCCGACTTAGTTATTTCCAGTCTCGAATAGCTCCAGCGATTCCCAAGGCCCTAGGCCTCTTCACTTTCCTCCTGGTATCTCTTATACCACTTATTTAGTATATGGTTTAGGTGGCCCCTAGGGCTCATCCATATTGTGCAACTTTTGTGTATTTTAAACTGTCTTGTGATTTTACGCTTGTGCTTCTGTGCTCATAAAGAGTCCAGGGGATTTTATAGTTAATAAATCAATATATATTTTCAATATATATCTGTGTGGTGTCCCTTTCATTTGGTATTCAAGGGGGTTGTGTATGGTATAACAGCTGGCTTCACATGCCTTTCAGAGTTTAGCCTAAGACTGCTTTGTCCACGTTACCACTAGGATAACTGGTCTACAAGGTTGAATTACAACCATCATCATAAGGGTTGCTTGGCATGGTACAAAGTGATCACTAGAATTAGTGAGCATTATATACCAGGCCAACTTCTCACATTGGTGAGCAGCGGATTGGGATCTGAGCTTGCTGTTGTTTTACCATTACAATCTTTGAGATTATCATTTGAAAGATCATACAGGTACCTGCTAGGTACATATAAAACAAGACTAGTATACTTAAGTTCTACTGAACTTAGTTGTTGTAGAGCAAAGGGAGTAGCACACCCTAGCTACAACTACTAGATAGGTTTAGTAGGAAAACACCAGTGTAGGTAGATTGCAACACATCCACCCACACTAGAGCAATGTCTGGAACAGAGGGGTCCAGTGGACTTACTCCTGTTGAGAGTGACCCTCCAAGGGCACCATCCCAGTTTGCTATTTTTCCCTTTAAGGAATTAAGACAGCTTTGTGTCTTAAGGGGTCTGAAGACAGGGCCTACCCCTACTACAGACCACCTAAGAGAGCTCTTGGATCAGTCTGAGGCTCTAAAGACCTCTAAAGCAAACCCCACAGGGAATGCTGAAGGAGGCCATCCTTCAGAGGATGACACTGTAGACACCCCTACCCCTATCATCCTAGTAGATGAGGAAGCCTCCACCACTGGAGCTCCTCAGGTAGATGAAGAGGAAGAAGAAGAAGAGGAGGAGGAGGTGGAAAGCAGTGAGTCAGATGATGACAGAGATAGTCAGGTGCTGGTCAGTAGACTGAACCAGGCTAACTTAAGTCAACTTGGGAATGAATCAGGTAACAACCCATTCAGACCCTCAGGTGGACTTAACCAGGGCCATAGGAGGAGAAGGCATCACTCAGGTGAATCCAATACCTCCCATGTCTCTAGAGGCTCTCATGGTCACTCCAGAAAGGAGATGACTAGCCCTCAGAGAAGGGAACATGAGGCCAAGATGAGAGAGGCTGAGCTTAGGATCCAGAGGCAAGAATTAGAGGTTGCCCTGGCCCAAGAGAAACTTGCTAGAGCAAGACAGCCTAGAGAGAGTGGATTAGGATCCACTGGTGGCAGCAATATCCAGAAGGATAAAGACAGGTCCTTTGATACAAGAAACCTGAGTAAGATTGTGCCCCCCTACAAAGCTGGGGATGATATCCACAAATGGATGACTGCACTTGAGAGAGCCTGCATGGTACAGCAGATCCCTCAGGAGCAGTGGGCAGCAATCTTGTGGCTCTCCTTTGAAGGTAGAGGCAGAGACAGACTCCTCACAGTTAGTGATGAGGATTCTAGAAACTACATGGTCCTGAAGAGTGCTCTGATTGATGGGTTAGGCTTAACCACTGAACAGTACAGGTTAATGTTCAGAGACACCCAGAAGACACAGACTCAGGACTGGTCTGAATTTGTTGAGTGTGCCACTAAGGCTCTGGAGGGCTGGTTGCTGGGAAGTAAGGTTACTGACTATACAGGATTGTATAATTTAATTATGAGAGAGCAAATCTTAAGTAATTGTCAAAATCAGCTTCTACATCAGCACCTGGTTGACTCTGATCTGACCTCCCCACAAGAATTGGGTAGGAGGGCAGACAAATGGGTCAGAACCAGGATCAGGCCTAAGAACCAGGGTGGTGACCAAAAGAAAGAGACTACCAAGCCTCAAGAGAAGGGTGGGGATAAAAGTAAGGAAAAGACTTCCCCAGGGCCCCAAAACTCCAAGAATGGGGGTGGGTCCCAAGACACTTCTACATCCCAGAAAAAGCCTTATTGTCATACCTGTAAACAGGTGGGGCATTACAAAACAGATAGCTGTTGTCCCAAGAATGGCAATAAGGAGAATATACCTCCAGGTAAGGCTCCAACACCTCCTGTCACTGTTAGCAGTGGTCCCCCAGGTGGTGGGAGCACCCCCAAGAATTTGGGTGGGTTTACTTTTGGAGGACAGGTGGACTCTGGCCTATCCAGGTCCCCTAACTCAGATACTCTTGTCTATGAGACTGGCATGGGGTTTGCCAATTTCACTGCTTGCCCAAACACTTTGAGCAAGTATAGACAGGAGCCCCTCATCAATGGCTTTAAAGTTGAGGCCTTCAGAGACACAGGGGCTAGCATCACCATGGTGGCTGAATGTCTAGTCCCCTCAAGGCAACTTTTACCTGATGCCAGATATCAGGTGACAAACATTGATGGCATAGAAACCAATCATCCCATGGCAGTAGTCAATCTTAGCTGGGGAGGTGTCACTGGCCCAAAGAGAGTGGCAGTGTCAGCAAACTTGCCTGTAGATTGCCTACTGGGTAATGATTTGGAAATCTCAGCCTGGGCTGAGGTTGAACAGCAAACCCATTCTAGAATGGTAAATCTCCATGGAAAGGTTAGTGGGGCTGTGATGTCTACAGCCCCAATCCAAGATGTCCTTCCTGAAAAGGTTGGGAGGGCTGAGCAAACCTCAGCCCCATCTTTAGATAACCTCCCTCCTGAAAAGAGTAGCAGGGCTGTACTAGTAACAGCCCATACCCAAACTGAGTCTCCTCCTGAAAAGGTTGGTGGGGCTGTGATGGCCACAGCCCAAACTCAAACTGATACATGGGTAGTGAAGCCTGAAATGATGGATCACTACACCCAAACAGAGAGCATTGAGGAGGAAGAGAAATCTCCCTCCCACCAGACTTTAGGAAAGGATCAGCCTCCTCAGGGAACTGATCTTACCCCTGATGAAGGAACTGTCCCAGAGGTTGTTAGGCCTGGCCTAACAGAGCCTCTGATGGCAGTGGACCCTTCTCAGGTGGGACCCAGTCTGGAGCAGGTAACCTGCCCCTCTCTAGCTTGCCTTACTCAGCCCAGGGCTGCAGAGGACAAGAAGGACAGTGAGACCCAAAGGGCCCCCTGTCAAATAAAGCACCCCCATCAGCAGATTAGGGGCACCGAAACTAGTAGCCCTAGTGAGGTGAAAACTTTAAAAACTCCTGAGGGATCCCCCTTAAAAGTAGTTAGGGACCTCCCCCAGATGGATATTGTTGGGCACAGCCAAACCTGGGACCCTAAGGGCCCAAACCTGAACTGTCCCTCCAGTAAGCCAAACAGAGGGACCCAGCCTCCAGCTTTAGGTAGCCAGAGGTTGACCCTGAGAGCACAGTGCAACTCAGTCAGAGAAAGAAAGGCACACATGGTGGAGGGTGATTGGAGGAAGCTGAGCCCTACAGAGGAAACTCACTTCAGTACTCCATCTCAACACCAGCCTTTGACTTTGCAAAGACACACCACAGGTAGAGATTCCCTATGGTGGAGACCCTCAGATACCCTTAGGGTGAGGGATTGCTTAGTGGACCATGAGACAGGGGGTTACCAAGCCAGAGCTGGTACTTCCTTATATGGCCACTTAGGCAATATAGGCTTACCTGGTCAAGGATAGCCTTATCTCCTTTCGTTTGGGGGGGGGTTATGTAGGAAGGTGGATATCTGACTATGGTTACCCCCAAACTTTTTTGCCTGGTGTTTAGCTGGTTTTTGACTTAGTTGGCCTGGGATCCTGCTATTCAGGGCCCCAGGCTGATTGCTCTCTCCTTAAAATGGACTCCATGTACCTTAGGTGCATAACACAATTGGAATTGGTTCACCTTATAGGCCCCTGTAACAGTGTACCATAGGTACCCAGGGCATAGGTGTAGCCAAGGCCTACCAGGGGCTGCAGCATGTATTGTGCCACCCCTGGCCTGGCCTCCATATTTGACACAACTGGCTGATCACTCAGCTGGGGTAAGTCGGTGTAACCACCCCTTACTTAGGTACAGTATGTCTGTGCCTAACCCTAAACTGGACACATATGTTCCTATCAGCCACTCCTATGGAAGGCCTCATCAATCCTGGAGGCAGAGTGCTTGGAAATATGTGAGATGGTGCTCTAGCATGAGCTGAGCCTGTCTGCAGCTGTCGGGAACCACTCCCTAAGCTGTTCCGGGATATTGCCATACCATATACTCTTAAGTGCATTATAATCCTCGCGGTTAAATGCTATCTTTGGTTTGGCTTTATCAAAACATGTCGAGTAAGGTGTCATACGAATTGGAATACTATCCCCTCGCCAATTCTGGCGACGGGGATAGCATTCCACCCTTCTAGAGGGACACGACATGTGTGTAGCCTTAACCCCGGTTAAAGTTAAACAGAGCCTCAGCTTCACAAAATGGACGCTGCCACCACAGACACAAGTCTGGCCTCCTGCTGCTGACCGAAACTCGGCAGATGGTGGCCTGGACAAAGGGTTTCCTGCCTTGGGAGGTGCGAGCACCACCCCAGACAGGATTTTGTGTATTGGGTAGGACAGGGCTGAATAGAATCAGACATGCCCGGGGCACACAAGGTGTCCCCGTGCATAGGCCAGCCCAAACCGGTTCTGGGGCCTTCCAGCCCCAGTCCTGGCGCGGAGCTGGACAAAGGAAAGGGGGTGTAACCGCCCCCCTTCCTGGTTCCTCCCAGAGGAGGGACCTAGTAGGTGATCCACCCCCTAGATTGGAATAAGAGGGGGAGCAGTGCCATTGCACAGCAGATCATCCCGAAATCAACTTAAACTAAGAAGAAGACTGGACTTCGACATTCTGCTGCACAGAAGACTGAAGAAGAATCTCCCTTGTGGCCAAGGAGTGACCACCCTGTGAACACAGGTACCAACCAGCAACTCGACGTCTGCTTTGCCGCCGCCTCCCGCCGGAGCCCGAGCCCAGAGCCCGACAAGAACCAGATTCCCAGACCTCTCAGAGCCCGATCCACAGTCCCTGCAAAGAAGGGACCCGTGGAGGCACCGAGTGACGTGGGACCGGACCTCTTGAAAGACACCCGAAAAGCTGACTGCGCAGCTTCTGAGGCATCCTCGACGTTGTGCTTTGGGGATTGAGAACCCCCACCACCGAGCAGCCCTTGCACCGAAGATCAGCCCTCCAGCATCTCCACGATCTGCGTGGGGCCCTTTTGCATTGTGCCACTCGACGCGCCATCCCGGCCACTAGCCACGCGGCCAGCGGCCATCTTGGCGACGAACCCGAAGATTTAAACAGCAGGTCTGGTTGCTCCAGACCTACCCAAGCTCCTGTGACAAGGAGCACCCGCTCTGACCTTGCTGGTCCGAGTGAACAGCATCTTTCAACTTCTGCGTGGCTTGCATTTGCCAAGGCCTGTTTGCTCCGATCAGGTCGCCGACACCGCCAACAGCGAGAAGCCTACGTGGGACAGCTCGTGACCGACTCCTGGACGTCCTCGACCCCGGGTATCCACGTGGCTGCAGAAAGAAGCTACCCGACAACGCCTGTTTGCACCCGACATCACCTGGTTCCACTCTGGTTCCACGGCAGTCACTGGCTAGTGACTTTGAACACTGTCCCCTCTGCTTTCAGGTCTTCACATCTACAGATCCACCCTTGGATCCACCGGAACTCTTCTCATCGAGCCGCCTGCAGCATCTCCTGCTCCAAGCACCATCGACCAGCGTGACGAAACCCGACACATCTTCGACCCTGTGCACCCGCTTCCTGTGGGTGAGGTAACTCAGCTCCGCCGGTGCTCCTGCACTGGTACACATCCCAAGGGCCTGTGTTTTAAGTTTCAGCTCCGTAGGTCACTCGGAAGGTTCCTAACTTTCTAACTTTGTGCTTTTTACGCACCATAGACTTTGTATTGAGAAGTGCGTGCACTTTGAACACTGCACCCGAGTCCCGTGGGCCTTTCCCGACTTAGTTATTTCCAGTCTCGAATAGCTCCAGCGATTCCCAAGGCCCTAGGCCTCTTCACTTTCCTCCTGGTATCTCTTATACCACTTATTTAGTATATGGTTTAGGTGGCCCCTAGGGCTCATCCATATTGTGCAACTTTTGTGTATTTTAAACTGTCTTGTGATTTTACGCTTGTGCTTCTGTGCTCATAAAGAGTCCAGGGGATTTTATAGTTAATAAATCAATATATATTTTCAATATATATCTGTGTGGTGTCCCTTTCATTTGGTATTCAAGGGGGTTGTGTATGGTATAACAGCTGGCTTCACATGCCTTTCAGAGTTTAGCCTAAGACTGCTTTGTCCACGTTACCACTAGGATAACTGGTCTACAAGGTTGAATTACAACCATCATCATAAGGGTTGCTTGGCATGGTACAAAGTGATCACTAGAATTAGTGAGCATTATATACCAGGCCAACTTCTCACAACCTGTCTTTTCAACTAATCAGGAAGAGTGCGGCGTAAATGATTGTTTTTGCTTGGACATACCTTGCAGGATTGTCCTTTTCCTGCCGCCTGCACCAGCTTGCTAACTGCTCCCCCCGCTGAGGACATTTGTGTTTATATTGTATTACGGGGGAGGGCCCAGCTCTAAACGATCGAGTGTTCAACCTTGAAGAAACTTGTTACGAGTCAGCTGTAAGGAGACAGAATGCTGATGAAAGTCGGAATTATTCCAGAATAAACATTGCCATTTTCTGCCCCGGATGTAAACGCTGCTCTTTTGAACACAGATCGTCAGGGAAACAAGATAACAGCACTGAACCTTTGCTGGCAACACCCGGTAGAGCGTCAACGCGAGGTGTCGGAGGACAGTAAGTGAGTCGGGAGTCTCCTGAGTAAGGGATCGCTATTTTGTTTGCCAGCTAATATACAAAAATTCTGCTATCATCATTTAGAGCTGAAAGCGAGTGCTACTCACTCGGTGATCTACATAAGGACTGAGAGAGTACATGAATAAAAAGTAGAGCACTATCCTGAAAGCAGATTGAACCCAGGAGGGTGAAACCGCACAATAATTACATCATATCGCGCTGGCTGCTAGCAAGTCATGCTATCTAAAAAAAGTGATTAGCGGACTGAGACGCTTTGAAAATAAAACTAAATGTAAGACAACGGTTCACTGGTCCAACCTTAAATCCAGTCTGAAATTATAAACCAAACATATTAAATTATGGAGACGAGAGCTCCCAAGCGCTTAGAGAAAGCTGAAAGTATGTTTCTAAAAACTTCACTAATGACAGGGGCAGCAAGCTCAACAACATCCTCCCCAAAACCTGTGATAAGCACACTGAAACAATTATTTCTGCAGCTAGAGAAGTTTCTGAGGAAAGAAATATCCTGTGGTTGGGAAATCATTACCCTTGAAAAATATCTAGAATTGGGTCTAGTACCACGAGGGCTACGCATTTTCACCCTACCCAATCATCTAGACACAAGCCCCGAGATGCTTGAAGAATGGGGTCACAATAATATGGAATGTTCACGGACAATGATATTAATAATAGTTAAATACGCAAAAAAAATGTGGAGGAATTACACATAAAAATCAAGGAAGTAGAAAAGTTAATCACAGCCAACGGAGAAGGAGAGGATGAAATTAACAAACTACGTACAATTATGGAAAAAAATCTTGATAAACAGGAGAGCGAATTATAGGAAAGAAAACAGCGCAAATTCAGAAAAGACGAAACTGACTATGAAAACGGAACTATATTTACCTTCGCGAAAAGATTCGACATCTTGAAAAAACAAGCAAGCACTAACAACTGCACGAGGCTCCCCTATTATAATTCCAAGCGAAACAGAATCTGATATAAGTGAGGGAGAACAAACACCGTCAATTTTAACAATAACCAAAAAATATTATTTTTTAGACGAGATGCAAATGCTTTATCAAGACCAACAGAATCCGAAAATAATTGGAAGAGGATGAGGCAGAGGAAATGTCAGGGGCCATGGACATGGCAGGGGCCAATTCATAAACAAACCTCAAAGCGCAAAACCAGAAGAGGAAGAAAAACAAAGATACCCGTTACACAATAGAACAGCGATAAGGAAGTAGATCGCAATAGTGAAATCAATATTGAACCTAACCTGATCATTAACTTATCCAGTTATAACCTTTCAGAAGCAGAAAAAAGATTATTGAATAAAGGGCTAACATTCTGCCCCGAGAAACACCAGGACAGTGTGGAAACAAAAATTGATATGTATAAATACATAAGGAAATTAAAGCTCACATTTTTTTTTTCTCGGAAAACCCAATGGATAAATCCACTAGAACATCTACAAATCCAAATGAGCAACCAGCAACACTGACAATTTCTGAAATACCAGATATGAGAACTGCATTTGAACTGATACACCAAGTAGAGGAAACTGAAACAAGGAATACTCAACTTCTAACAGATATGGGCATTGAATCGTATAACCATCCTAAAACAAAATTCACGAATACGTCTAAGTTTTGTCCAGTCCTTTATCCCGGTAATCGCATAGACATGTTCCAAGACTTAGTAGTTGCAGAATTGGACACCATGAAAAATACAAACACCAAAAGTAAGGAAAATCTTTCATGGAATGAATGCCAGGCACTACAATCTTTAAAAGAAAACAACATTATTGAAATAAAGCCTGCCGATAAAGGCGGAAACATTGTGATTCAGGACAAACAAGACTATATTGAAGAGGCAAATCGCCAATTAAATGACGAGGCCAAATTCACAATAATTTCAGAAAATCCAATAACAGAAATGACAAACAAAAACACACAGACAAATTGTGGAATGGCATGATAAAGGATTATTATCCCAGGATGTGTAGAACTTTTTAACAGTCACCCATCCAATAACTCCAACCATATATTTTCTGCCAAAAGTGAACAAAACATTACAGAAACCACCAGCACGTCCAACAATATCAAGTTGTGGCTTTTTATTTGAAAACATAGCATCGTATGTGGATTTCTTTTTGGCCCCCATTGTACCTACTTTGAGCTCGTTTATAAAGGACACGGGTGATTTTTTGAGAATCCTAATGGACACAGCCTGGCAACCAGATTACCTACTGGTGACAATTGACGTTGTCTCCTAGTACACGTCTATAGACCACAATATAGGCCTAAATGCAATCTCTTATTTTCTGAAAGAAAGACCTATTGGTGAAATTCAACATACCAGAATGATCCTGAGCATGATTGAAACATGTCTAACAAACAAAGTGTTCATGTTCAACAACAAAATGTACTCACATAAAAAACATGGGACGGCCATGGGAGTTTCCTTCTCTCCAAACTATGCGAATCTCACCATGGGATGGTGGGAAAGATGCGTGGCTTGGAGAGAAGAAAACAACCAATATACCATCCATGTACTATTGTGGTTATGGTTCATTGATGACCTTTTTCTGCTGTGGAAAGGTACTAAGGCTAAACTTCTGGAATATATCGAAATCCTCAATGCAAATTATGTGGGTCTTCAATTTACATTCAATACTTATGAGAAGACCCAGTTCACAGTAACTCTAAAGCATACTTATTAAGATATAATAATGCCAGGATCCGAGATTTGGCAGCGAACTCTATATATAATCAGTGACTAATGGGAGGAAAAGTATAATGACGACAGGCAGCGCCAAAGACAAGTGTGAAAGTTAACTACAGAGCCCACAATGCATCATAAAGGCAACAGTGGAGTCTCAGTATGAATAACTAGAAATCAATGAGGGACTTGCAAAGCTACCGTGAACAGGAACTGTAAAGTTCGAAACACGTAGGAGTGCGAGATGTAATGGGTCAATAAACCTGTCTTTTCAACTAATCAGGAAGAGTGCGGCATAAATGATTGTTTTTGCTTGGACATAACTTGCCGCCTGCACCAGCTTGCTGTCTGCTCCTCCCGCTGAGGACATTTGCGTATATATATATATATATATAATTAAGGCATAACATCGCTATAACATGGCAGCCTGAAAAGGTGCATCCTGATCTGAGTCCTTCTTCTCCTACCTGCATCCAAGCGCCAATGAGGAGAGACCATCCCCCTTGTGAAACTGACACGCCGCGTGCATAAGAACTTTCCCCACACCTTCTTGCACTGAAGAAAGCTACGGCTGAAACGCGTCTGCTAAAATGCTATATATATATATATATATATATTCAAGATAAGATATCCATTCCAATTTTGCAAAGAAATCATCCGGCACTCGCACGCAGGTATCGTCAGTTTCAGGCTTGTTTTATTTGAATTACTTCAATGCGTTTCGGGAGTCAAGCTCCCTTGATCACATATATATATATATATATATATATATATATTACCTACTGGCAGTCGCCAGTAGGTAGTTATAGTTAGGATAATTTTCAATGTTAAATCTCAACATTCTATTTTGAATAACTTTGGCGCCGGTTGACGAATCTGCCTGAAATTTTCAGGAAAATGGTCTCATGGCGGTCCGGTCCTTCCCTGAAAGTTTGGGGGGGATTCGTCAAGCGGGGGCCGAGATAAAAGGGGGGTCCCAAAACGCGTTTTCCCCATGTTAATTTCCATAGGGCGGTCGATTTCACTTTTAGCCCGAACGGCTGAATGGATTTCCACCAAACTTGGCAAAATTGTAGGGACTGGTAGCCCGATGTGCCTTTGCTATGTCTCAAGATATGTGCTCCAGTGGATTTTGAGTAATTTAGGTTCAAAAAAATATATATATCTATAGGCGCTCTCCCGTGCGCGCACCCGAGTGCGCTCCAGGCGCGGCACGCGACTTGCGCGCAGGAAGCTGATTGGCTCTCAGTTGTCTGTAAACATTCTAAACAGTCCGGAGCGGCCGCCATCTTGTGTCTCGGTAAAATCGAGACACAAGGGGTTTGAAAAAAAAAGGGGCAAATGACCATAAGGGGGAAGAGTAGACCCCCTCTGACCCCCTAGGTTTGATGTAGGGACTAAAATAGGGTCCTGCAGGGCATTAAAATTTTTTTTTCGTTTTGCGCGGGGGAAGCGCATGGTACGCGCACCGGCGAAGCACGGGGAAAATCCAGGATTATATTTATGAAGGCCTTGCGCTGTTAGTTTTGCGCTTCCTGTGCGTCAATTTTTGTGACGCACCAGCGGTGTAAAAAAATGCGCATTGTTATGCAATATTTAAAAAGTGACGCATCTATCTAGATGCGTCACTTTTTAAATATAGTGCAACGAGGTACATTTTATTACACTGCTGGTGTTATGCGTCACTTTTCTGTGCGCACTCCTTATGACATTCCAGATGTGTCATATTTAATGTATGACGAATCATGTTGCAGATACAATATGGCGCAGAGTTTTAAAAAGTGACCCATGTACCTAGATGCGTCACTTTTTAAAAATAGCGTCAGGTATAATGCATGCAGAGGGGGTGTTCTCCCGCAAAAAGCTTTGTAATAGCGACGCAGTGAAATCTTTCAGATTTCACTGCGTCAGTTTTAGGATGCTGTTGCGTCAAAATCTTGTGCCTGCTTTACAGCAGGTGTTAGACTGAGGCAAGACCTTTCATATGCTGCTTTCCCCATTTGAAAGGACACATTACTGGAGTTGCGTCACTTTTGTGACGCACTCCAGCAATGCGTTACTTGGAATGTCATAAGGAGTGCGCACAGAAAAGTGACGCATTGCACCAGTAGTGTAAAAAAATGTGCCGCGTTGCGTTATATTTAAAAAGTGAGGTATCTAGGTAGATGGGTCACTTTTTAAAATCAAGCGCCACATTATATCTGCGTGAGGTATAATGCATGCAGAGGGGGTGTTCTCCCACTAAAAGCTTTGTAATAGCGACGCAGTGAAATGTTTGAGATTTCACTGCGTCACTTTTAGGATGCTGTTGCATCCTTTAAATATAGTGCAACGAGGCACATTTTATTACACTGCTGGTGTGATGCGTCACTTTTCTGTCCACAGTCCTTATGACATTCCAGATGTGTCATATTTAATGTATGACGAATCATGTTGCAAGGAGCTACAGATACGTCAGTATTTCTGACATATGTGTAAACATAAAAGTGATGCGAGGCCGGCGCAAAATTTTGACGCAATAGCATCCTAAAAGTGACGCAGGGAAATCTCATAGATTTCAGTACGTTGTTATTACCAAGCTTTTTGCGCGGGATTGCCCCTCTGCATACAATATACCTGATGCAGATACAATATGGCGCAGAGTTTTAAAAAGTGACCCATGTACCTAGATGCGTCACTTTTTAAAAAATAGTGTCAGGTATAATGCATGCAGAGGGGGTGTTCCTTGCAAAAAGCTTGGTAATAATGACGCAGTGCGTCACTTTTAGGATGCAGTTGCGCCAAAATCTTGCGCCTGCTTCACAGCAAACCTTTCACATGGTGCTTTTTCCATGTGAAAGGACACATTACTGGAGTTGCGTCACTTTTGTGACGCACTCCTGCAATGCGTTACTTTTGTGTTTACAGATATGTCAGAAATACTCCAGTTTATTCACTGTGTCATAACTTTCTTTTCTAACACTCACCTTCTTTCATTCCTCCTACTTCACTTCCTTTCACCTCTCATACCTTTCTGTTCTTTCTTACTCATTCTCCTTTCAATTATCAATGCACTATATTTCACTTACTCTTCATTTTTTAAGATTATAGCTCTTTGATGAGAATTGGAGGTAGTTCTGAAAAGAACTTTTGGTTTTCTTCTTTTAACTGAAGAGGAACAAAAACAGGGAATAGAAACTGCTCAACAGGAGCAAAAAGAAAAGAAAAAAATTAGGGGTGGGAAGGGCAGTGATGGTTCTCCAATGCCCGAACCATGAGCAGGACACTTTGCTCCCCATAGGTGAGGAGTTGATTGCAGTATCTGCATTTGACGACCCCATGGTTGAATGCAGGTTGAATGTTTGCTACCTGCCCCTGAGATTGTTCTCTTCCAGAAGAAGTTGCTCCTCCTGTTGATGTAGAGGCCCCATCTCTGGGAACCTCCTGTGCCAGAGCCCTGACACTTTCCCGGGCAAAATTCTGGGGGTGCCTCCTCTCCACATGTCGGATCATCGTAAAGTTCCCAAAAGAGTATTTTTTTTGGGGGTTACCCCGTGACAGGACCTGTTTGCAGATCCTGCACTCTACTTTTGGTGCATTCACCTTCTTCTGGCCTTCTGGAAACTTAAAAAATTTCCAAATGAAATGTTCCTTCACCTTTGGGGTAGGAGGCTCTTCATCAATGAAGTCATCTTCACTGCTGGATGGTCTGGCAGCCATGATGAATCCAGGAATATGGAGCAGCAAAAAAGGCAGGTCTTTCAGTCACAAAAGTGAAAGAAGAAGTGAAGGAAATGGGTGGGGATTTCATTCATTGTAAAAAAAAACTGTTAGCAACCAATGAAAAGTGTTATTTGAGGGTCACATGACCCGACGCGTTTACGCTGCGCGCTCCGGAGCACTTCCGGGTGCGTTTACGCAGCGCGATCGTAGGCGCTTCCGGGGCGCAAACGTGGCGCGATCGTAGGCGCTTTTCCGTGCGTTTATGCGCCGCGCACGTATGCGCTTCCGAGGGCACTTACGTTGCGCGCCGAAGTGACGTCATCAATCTTTTATAGAAATGCATAATCATTTTCCATATTAAAAAAAACTAATTTTATTTGTATGGTACGAAATGTTTTGCATTATTATTAACTTTTCATTCATATTTTTTTTTCACGAACGACAGTTGCGCTCTGGGTGCGCTTTCAGATGAGCTCTCGGAGAAGCTTACAGGAGAGCTTAGCTGAAAGCTTCCCGGAGCGCGCACCCAGAGCGCAAAAGAAAAAAATTATAAGAAAAAATGAATACTTAAAAAAAAACAGCAAATTGTAAAAAAAAAAAAGGTTAGAAACTCGATATACAAAGGAATTAGCATTTAAAAAACCTATGAAATTCACTGAAAAAACCATAGGTTTCACACCAGTTATAGTTAGGAATTAGCATTTAAAAAACCTATGAAATTCACTGAAAAAACCATAGGTTTCACACCAGTTATAGTTAGGAATTAGCATTTAAAAAACCTATTAAATTCACTGAAAAAACCATAGGTTTCACACCAGTTATAGTTAGCTGGAAATTTTACTGATATAAAACCATTGAAATTCCCACGTTATAGTTAGTCGGACTCACTATAACTTGCGCGTGCAATGCACTGCTGATGACATCACATATTACATCACTCATGACATGGTCAGTGACATCACTCATGACATCACTGATGACACCATCCTTGTGACACAGTGACAGACCTCCTTTCAGTGTAATGTAACCCATGAAACACATATTCAAAAATAGAAACTAATATTTTCAAAAAAGTGGATATACCCATACCAGTTACAACAACCAATTCAGTAATATCACCATCTAATACACATCCACTCATGTGTATGTATATGGGTTATTAGATATTTTTATTAGTATCAGTATGAGTGTCTATATGGTTTGGTGGGGGTATTACTTAGCACATAGATGCATGAGTGACTGACTCTTTGTTTGTATGTGTTTTGAAGACAACATATGTACAGGACTGTATGGGTGGATGAGTGTCTATATGTGTTTGTTAGTGAGTGAATGACTGTCTCACTAGTGTCTTTATCAGTAACTACATATGTTTTAATCTAGTATATATGAATATTGATGTATATAAGTGAGTATATGTGAGAGTAAGAGATTGTAAGAGTTCCTGTTTAAATAAGTATGTGTTTCTATAAGTGATTGTTTAAGAGAATAAATATGTGTAATTTTAAATAGAAGTAAGGTGGAAGTGTGTGTATAACTCTATATTCAAATAAATGGATGTCCAATAGTTTATTTGCACGTGTGAATATGTGTGTGAGTAACTTTTGGATGAATGTCGGTGTGTAACAGGATGTATAGGTGTATCACTTCATATGATGAGTGAGTATATGTATGAGTGACTATATAGAACTATTGGTGAATGAGTGGATGTGTATATAGATAGTGGAATTACTGAATTGCTTGTTGTAACTGATATAGGTATCTCCATTTTTTAAAAAATTTCAGTTTCTATTTTTGAATATGTGTCTCAAGGGTTACATTATAGTGAAAGGAGGTCTGTCACTATGTCACAAGGATGGTGTCATGAGTGATGTCACTGACCATGTCATGAGTGATGTAATATGTGATGTCATCAGCAGTGCATTGCACGCGCAAGTTATAGTGAGTCCGACTAACTATAACGTGGGAATTTCAATGGTTTTATATCAGTAAAATTTCCAGCTAACTATAACTGGTGTGAAACCTATGGTTTTTTCAGTGAATTTAATAGGTTTTTTAAATGCTAATTCCTAACTATAACTGGTGTGAAACCTATGGTTTTTTCAGTGAATTTCATAGGTTTTTTAAATGCTAATTCCTAACTATAACTGGTGTGAAACCTATGGTTTTTTCAGTGAATATATATATATATATATATATATATATATATATATATATATATATATATATATATATATATATATATATATATATATATATATATATATATATGTTCCAAAAAGCCTCTGAGCTTTAAAGACGCACTCCGTGAGAAATTGTTCACCTGAACCTTTATTGACACAGCAGCGGCGCTACGGACCCGCAATTGATGTCCCTGACGCGTTTAAGTGCAACCCTGCACCTTATTCATAGGGAAAGGCAAGTCCGTCCATCATCCCCTTTTGTATCGCCAAGTTAGAACACCAGGACTGGACTGCCACATCTTTTCCCCTTCTAATGCAAGTGTTCTCAAGTGAACAGCATTCTGGGAGCGGTAGTCCTCAATTCTTCCCCTTTGGTGGGTCCCATGTCCAACTTCAGTTAATCTGCCATTGTTCACGGCCCTCCAGTGATATATATATAAATATATATATATGTATATGTCTGCACATGGGAGCTTGAGAGGATCTGGTCCTCAAAACTAAACATCAGGAACTCTTTGATACCAATATAATTGGGTGGTATTGTTTTATCGAGGATTTGTGATTTGGAGAGGTAGTGAACAGCAGGAAAATGAATTCATTAAGGATATTAATGCCAACGACCTAAATCTAGCCTTTACAGCAACATTGAGCCAAATCTCTGTCACCTTCCTTGATACAGAGGTCTATGTCAAAAATGGCAAGTTGGAAACTAAACTGTTCCGCAAGAGCACGGCAGGAAATACTATCCTGAAAATACTATCCTGCATGCGGGGAGTGTGCATCAAGCCCACCTCTTTGCCAGAATCCCTAGCGGGGAAATGCTGCATATTAGGAGGGTGTGTAGCAACCCAAAAGATTTTGAAGTGGCCCAACTTGCCAGCAGGTGTAGATTCCTAGAGAGGGGGTATTCTGACCAGATTATTGAAAGTGCCCGCAATAAATCTATAGGACACAGCAGACACAATCTGCTAGATAAATACAGGAAGGAAGGATGCCCGGATGGGGAACCGATTCAGAATAATGTGGAACTTGGGAGGAGTAAGAGCAACACGTTTAGAATAATTACTGGGTATAGTAAACAACATAAGGCAATTCATAATATCATCAATAAAAATTGGCCAATTGTATTGAATGACCCTGTCATTGGACCTACGGTACCATGCAGAGCTTCTCTTACCTTCAGCAGAGCCCCCTCCTTAAAAGATCAACTAGTAGACACCTGCCCTGAGACCATTGAAAAAACAACGTGGCTGCAAAACAACAGTGGCTTTTTTAGAGGCAAAACCTGTAAATCCTGTGTACATGGGATCAACAAAAAAACTTACACTGACGGGTTTAGCAATCAGGAACATCCAATCACCCAAGTTTTAACTTGTAAGACAGAATACGCCATCTATGTATTACAGTGCCCTTGTTTGTTGAAATATGTCAGGAGTACAAAGCTAGCTGTGCACAAATCCATACTTCAGCATCTAAGAGCAATAGCTAACCAGGATAATACGTATCCGGTGGCTAGACATTTCCGCAATGTACATCAGGGTGACAATACCAGCCTCAAATATTTTGTTATTGACGCAGTCAAAGCCAGTAGGCGAGGAGGAGACAGGGAGGCCAAACTTCGGAGGTTGGAGACTCGATATATATTACAGCTGGATACAAAGTCTCCAGGAGGTCTTAATGTAACTGAAGACATGTATACATATTTACCTTAATCTCCAGTACCTCCGGGTGGTAGTTGGGCACTAACCAAGTTTCAGGTATTATAAGGTAGCCGGATGGCCTATCCTTACTCATTTGATTTTACAGTATAACACTCATTAGTCTATGCCACCTGTTAGTCAACTTCCGATCCATCCTCTTGTTGATATTGGATATCCCCGGCTGGGGATATGAACAGACAACATGAGTTGCTGCATGGTCTTTTATAGCTTTCCCAGTAGGACACAGGTGATTCCCTGACACATTTTGCACTATGTATCGAATGGATAATTTTAGTAATCTATCAAATCCTCCCAACCGTAGGAATTAAGTTCAGTTGCTGCTAGAAGATGAGAATGTACTTTTTTAAACACATTAGTTTTTTTGGTCTTTTATTGTAGGTTTGTGTACATTAGAAGGACCACACTTATAACCTCATGTACACAATTTCACCAGTTGTTCAGCACAGTTATTTGTAAATATGTTTTTAGAAGGAATGACGAAACACAGCAAATACGTGATATTAACTGTAGTTTTACAACAGCATTGATTTCTGAAGAGGTTGTATAAATAGAGGCACATCTGCACTTTATATTAACCAATGACATAATAGGTCAATCAAAGTCACCAGTGGTATCCTTTTCTTCTGTATGGTATACTGATTCTGTCTGCAACCAGATGCATGCTATACATTGGCACAATATTTGCTAATTTACCCATATTTGAATTTTTGCACATTAGAAGGCATGTTTTGGAGATTACATTTATTATCAATACATAGCCTTCTGCAGTTGGAAAACGTAATATGGTTATCAGTTGAACGGAGCTAAGCATTATGCTTGTATTTCATGCACTTATAAATGTCATGATGATTGAGAGGTATTGTTTACATTGCTTATTTGCACAACAGAGCACGTTTTTGAACTTTACAAGATAGATGGAATCCGATACATGAAGTTTGCCAGAGACAAGAATGACTATGAGAGAGGGCAAGTGTTTACATTTGCACGTAAATATGACTTTGTAAAAAACATAGAGCCCTCACACGACCAAATCCAGAGAACCTGCGTACAAACGAAATGGATCAAATAACAACTATGAATGGGCAGGAAATGGGTTCCAACACCAGTTTAACAGCAAGTGGGCATGACTCAGACACTGGAAGTGGCTCCGGGATGTCTAGTTCTTCCTTAACTTCATTCGGACCAATTTCTTATGCAGATGAATTGGATTTTATGAGGGAACAGAGACTGCAGTCCCTTCGGTCGAGAGCCATGCAACCTCAACAAGGCAAGCAAGGAACAGACGGCGCAAACAGAGGCGGAAATGCGCAAAACGCAACCGGCAGAGGACGTCAGAAAAGGAATTGGTGTAAGTAATTTCAGGTAATACCAGCAAAACCATTGTGAACCTTACTGACATAGAATTGAACTCTGCGGAACAACAACTTTTATCTTTAGGCCTCAGTTTCTGCCCAGAGAGTAACTTTGGTTTTGTACCAACGAGGGTTGATGTTTACAAATGTATACGTAAACTGAAATTACGCAAGCTCTTCATGATTAAAAACCAGGGAAGCAATACAAGTACAAATATCCCTTCGGCAATGAGGGTTCAGACAGGCCTGTCAGCAGGAGCTATTCCCACATTAGTAACACTGCACGCACTAAGGGAGGATAGCCCTGATACTCTTGGTTCACAAATGGTGGCACAAAATGAGGGAATTAATATTTCCCTACCGGGCAATAGTCCGTTCAAGCCATCTTCTACATTTGTGCCCATAATGCCGAGAGATGCCCTGGACATCTTTCACAAAAGGATTACTGATGAACTTAAGACCCTATATAGGAACAGTTGTAAGTCCAAATCTAAAACAACAAGTACTACAAAGGAATATTTTCAACTCATGAAAAAACTGAAGGACAATAAAAAGGTTGTGATCAACAATGCAGATAAAGGGGGCAATATTGTCCTGTGGGATAAAGATCTCTACAGGGCAGAAGCTTTCAGACAACTAGAAGATGTAGATTGTTATGAACGCAGTGACAGAATTTCAGTGCGGAAAATTAACAATGACTACAAAAATGATTTATTGAAGTGGACTAGGGAAGGTTCAATTACGAAGGAGGAATATAAGTTTTTGTTCAATGAATATCCAGTTTTACCCTTGTTTTACCTTATCCCTAAAGTGCATAAAGGTCTCAATCCAATCCAAGGCAGACCTATAATTTCTGCCATTAATAGTTGTTTTGAAAATACTTCTAAGTATGTTGATTATTATTTGCAAGAGTTTGTCACAGCCTTACCCACATATTTGCAAGACTCTAGAGACTTTTTGAACTAATTAAACACTGTGCAATGGACTAATGATATGGTGTTATTAACGTTAGACATAACGGCATTGTATACATGTATCAAGCATGTTGACGGATTACGAGCGGTTAAATATTATCTAGATCAGAGAGAGATGGGGATGTACCAACATAACAAAATGCTCATTGAAATGATCCGTAAATGTTTAATGAACAATGTATTTTTATTTGATACTAAGATATACAGACATAAAAGAGGCGTGGCAATGGGGGCATGCTTCTCTCCCAGCTATGCATGTTTACATGTAGGCTGGTGGGAGGAGCATGTCCTCAGAAAACATCATAAGGCATCTTTTGATGCTTATGTTGCCCACATGTTGAGGTACATTGATGATGTTTTCATAGTGTGGAAGGGAAGTATAGATCAGGCCAACGACTTTGTAAATTCCATCAATATCAATGACCTAAATCTAGCCTTCACTAGTAACATCACAAATAAACAAACCAGTTTTCTTGACATAGAAGTTTCTATACAGAATGGGATCATAGAAACTAGTCTGTACCAGAAACCCACTGCGGGCAACACGCTATTGCACGCGTCCAGTTTCCATCCACGCCATACCATAGAGAGTCTCCCATACGGAGAATTCTTAAGAATTAGACGTGCATGCACTGGACAAAATCACAAGAAATTGCCATAGCAAGATTTCTAGCTCGAGGATATGGGATATCCAAATTGAAATTGGCATTACAAAGGGTCGATCAACTTGATAGGTCGATCCTATTGCAACCTGTTGACAATACATGCAACACTGAAACAGAGCAGGTTGAAATTGAGCAAAGGGTAAAGGCAATTCAGAATGCAGGTTTGTTACCACCTATAGCAAGCAATCGCATGCCATTCAAAAAATTATCAATGCTCAGTGGCCCATTGTTTTAACTGATGGGGTTCTTAAGGGAGTCTTGCCTACAAAACCCAGTGTTACCTACCGCAGAGCTTACTCTATGCGGTCAGATCTGGTAAAGAATAGTCCAGAACTATTAAATAAAGATGCATGGTTCTCCATTAAGAATGGTTTTTTCAAGTGTAGTAGTTGCAGAGCCTGCAAGTTTGGTACCAACACCAGTTCCTACAAAAACGCATTTTCGGAGGATATGATCAAGATCAAAAATTATTTTAACTGAAAAACTGAATACGCAGTTTATGTCTTGACATGTATTTGCGGTCTTCGTTATGTAGGAAGTACGAAATTGCCAGTACAGGTGCGTATTCTTCAACACTTGAGAGCAACAGTAAATTCCGATCCCACATATCCAGTTGCCAGACACGTTAAGTCTGAGCACAATAACAATTTAAATGTACTATCTTATTTTGTTATTGACAGTGTCCCCATAAATAAAAGAGGCGGCAACAGGGATAAAGCTCTCAGACAGTTAGAAACTAGGTATATTTTTGAACTGGATACCAAGAGCCGGCGGGGTCTGAATATGTGTGAGGATTTGCATCATTATTTATGACACCATATGGTATATTTCTAACATGATGTTTTTAATATAACTACGTGGTGACGGTCCAAAAGAGTTGTAAATTGTATAAAGTGATAACAGTTGGTTTTAGTGTGTTTGTATGCAATTTTTTATGTCTTTTACTGGAGGTTGGTGGATGTGTGTTTTATCATCAATTAATCTGAGTTGTTGATTTTACACTATTTATTGGCACCGGTCATATAGACGTAGTGTATATACATTTAATTACACTTAATCAGCTGCTATTCACTAATCACTTTATCATTGGACGAAAACTAGCAATATATATTTATATTGAACGCTGTGTCTTTTCCGCATATAGGGTTCCCGGCTGGGATTCCCTAAGTCTTATTTTTCACTTTAGCACTTTAACCACGAATAGCACTTTTTTTAGCACAACATCACTTTATAAAAATATAGGTAGCGCATTAAATCATTTATGCATATGTGATTAAATACTTCACTACATGTGGGGTTGTGTCCTACAATGTGATTAAATAGCCATATAAGATTGTCCATTTTCATTAAGGCAATATTTTGGGTTATAATTAATCTAGTATTATGCAGGTATATGACGAAGAATAATTTTTCCTGACTTGCCATGCATTGTTATGATTTTAATAATAATAAGGATATTTATAGTTTTAGATATTAACTGGGCAATGGTCACAATATATTGGATTATTTATTCCCAATATACAATGTGCAATATTTATGTATTTGTACAAGTATTTCATGTATTGCGATTGACATGTATATAGAACGGTCGACTATTATGGAGTCCTTTTTCTATTTTAATTGCTTTCAGGTATAGTCACGTGATTCTTGACAATGTGCGCTGTGATTGGTTGTTCACAATTTAAATGATATGCACTCACAAACACTTCCATCTGGTGAGCAAGGCGACGGGATCGCCGAAACTCGTCGGATGGTGGCACCCTTGATTTCTGATTCACTGCGAATATAAAATAAAAAGAATTCTGCTGCAACAATACCTCATGTTGGTGTCCGTTCTTCTTCTGGAGAGTGCTGTTGTTCGGTGCGCTGTGGGAGGGTTATCGCGCATATATATATATATATATATATATATATATATATATATGTATATATATATATATATATATATATATATATATATGTATATATATGTATATGTATATATATATATATATATATATATATATATATATATATATATATATATATATATATATATATATATATATATATATATATATATATATATATAGTTAGGACCTTGTTTCTATTCAAAAAGTGTTTTTTCTTTTGCCAATATCTTTGGTGCCGTTTGATGAATCTTTGCAAAATTTTCCAAACTAATGACCAGCTCAGCTCAGGTCAGCTCCTCTCTTGAATGTTTAGGGGTGATTTGTCAAGGGGGGGCGGGCGAGAAAAAAGGGCGGATCCAAAAACACATTTTCTCAATGTTAATTTCCATTGGAATTTTGGAACAAACTACAGCCCGAACTGCTGAATGGAATTACACCAAATTGGGCAAAAAGGTCGCTCTTGGCTCAGAAAGCGCCCTTTTCTTAAAATGGTGTAATACTGTTCAGTAGTTACTGAGAAATTAAAAAAATTAAAATATTGATATCTGAGCACCGAGGAGGAGCCGCGAACCCTCCCGAGCATGAGCTTCATTTTGATTGGCAACCAAAACTGAATCACAAGAAAAAGGAAAAAAAAGTTACAAATGAAGAAAAAGGGGCAGGGTAGAAACAACCTGACCCCCTAGGCCCAAAAAAAGTATTATTTTTTTCGGCCAGAAATGTGCTGGGTGTGCGAATCGGGAAGAAGTTTCTAAAAGCCCCCTAGTGGGCCTAGTTCCAGGAGCGTAATTTAATAATGATGCCCCCACAGCCCTAGGGACCGCCACATGCCCGGGGTGATCCTTATTCAAATGCGAGGGGATCATTGTCCTCCCGCAACTCTGAGGATTGCCACCTCCCTGGGGCTTTGTTTTAAAAAAATAATAAAAAGAGTTGTGGGGCCTCTTGCCCCCCCACACAGCCCGGGGACCGCCACCTCCCCTGGGCATTAATCATTAATTGCGGGGCATCACGACCCCTCAGCCCCAGGGACCCCCACCTCCCCGGGGCTTTATTTTGAAAAAAAGCATGGTGGAGGCTCTTGCCCCCCACACTGCTCCGGGGACCACCACCTCCACGGGGAACTAATTATTTAAATAGGGGGTCCAAAGCAGA
This sequence comes from Lissotriton vulgaris, assembly GCF_964263255.1. Classification (NCBI taxonomy): domain Eukaryota; kingdom Metazoa; phylum Chordata; class Amphibia; order Caudata; family Salamandridae; genus Lissotriton; species Lissotriton vulgaris. The sequence goes on from NC_141685.1 coordinate 1,648,485,672, forward strand.
CCCCAAGGGACCACCACCTCTCCAGGGCTTTATTTAAACAGTTGGGAGGGGGCTGCGCTGCCCCCTCCTGGAGCCCTTGATGGCCCTGGGGGCCACCACCCCATAGGGCCGGCTCCTCCAATGTCCTGGGGTGCCCACCCCTGGGAAATTTCTGTTTGCTATGGCAGGGCGGGAGCACGGCTCCCACCCTGCCATAGCAAACACTGCTTTGCTTCTTGGAAGCAAGAGCAGGAAACCTGCTCTAGCTTCCAAGAAGCAAATCAGAATTACTTTTGGGCAAGGGGAGCTGCATGTAAGGCTGGTCCACAGAAGATGGGGTCCCCAGGGCCATAATTAGCCTCAGGAGGCCCCCCTCACCAACAAAAACCAGGCTGGCCAGGCCCATGGCGATGGGGTCCCTGGGCCCGTAATCCACCTCATCAGGGGGGCCGCGTGGCCCCCTTCCATTGTATAATTTAAAAAATAAATAAATATGGCTCAAGCCCTGAGGCTATTATGAGAAGGGGGGCCGCACAGCCCCCATCTAAAAAAAGAAAAACAAAAGAGAAGCTGGCATCTCCCTGGAGGCCCCGCCCCCTCCCTGCACCATTCTGCAAACACGCCTCCTGGTGAAATTTGGGTTGAGGGATGAAGTCCCCTAGAGTCTTATGGGTCCTTAGGGGCCAACTAGCCCACCAGGTACGTTCAGTAAACTCCAAACAGTGTCATTGCTGAGAGGTGGTCTGAGGCAACGCCCCTTTTTACACCACTCAGCAAACACACTTCTTGGCGCATTCCAGGTGGGGCGATGAGGTTCTCTTATGTCCTCAGGACCTCAGGACTAAAGTGGACTTCATCCCCCGAGCATAAGTGTGCCAGGAGCCGTGTTTGCAGAGTGGTGTAAAAAGGGGGCATGGCCGCTGACCACTTGCAGCAATCCAGCTGTGTGAGGCTTACTAGAGATAACAGGAGGGCTATTTACCCCCAGGGACCATCAGGAGGCAAGGGGACTTCATCCTCTAACCAAGAGCGCACCAGGAGGTATGTTTGCAGAGTGGTGGAGAAAGGGGGCATGGCCTGTGTCCACCTCTAACTAATCCCACTGTGTGGGACTTATTGGAGGTAAGAGGTAGGCTAGTTTTCCCCTAGCCACCCTCAGCAGTGAAGGTGACTTCAATTCCCATCCAAGAGCGTGCCAGGGAGTGCGTTTGCAAAGTGGTGGGCAAATGGGGCGTGGCCGGCTATGAGAGGATGAGAGGATGTCTTTGGGGGCCAACTACCCCTCTTGTTACCTCAAGTAAGTCCCGCTCAGTTTTGTATGTATTTATGCACATATGTTATTTTTGAAAGTAGGGGACCCCTATATATTAATAATAATGTACTTGCTATACATAGGGAAGCAAATCAGGTTGGAAACGGTCTATAGCCAAGTATTCGAATCTCATAAAAACTGTATGATATTTATTATGGTATATATGTTTTTGTCAATATCCAGTGTTTAAGTGAAAAAGTCACCCAGCAAACCAATTTAGAAAAAGATTATTTCATTTATTTATTGTTGAAGTTTTTTTCCAAATATATATATCTCTTTTTGTAGTATTCTTGTTATTTATAAAATTCTTTTTTTCATATTATTACATAACAGTTAATCATATACTTGATAAATCACATACATAAATTCTTAAAACAGTTATAGACAGACAGTGGATGAAAAGAGAACAAAAGGTGTTAGCAATACGGCAAGATGGTTCACAACGCGCGTTTCGGCCAATGTAGCCTTCCTCAGGTGGCCGTATATTGCTTCAACCAAAGATATCCAGACCTTGATATGCAAACTAAAAAAGGGAGGGTGTTTATTTTAGCTGCAAACTCTTGACAATAGAATTGGATGAGATTTTAGTGGTCTTCAAATAGCCACGCTTTGCTAATAGTCGCGTTTTTGTCATAAATTAGATACCTAGGCGATCTAGTATTCGGTCGGTCAAGAGGCTCGGTTCCGTAATATAGGGTCAGTTTCTTAGGCGTTTCGTAATGTTGAGTCTGGGCGAGGGCCTCTCGGTGTTACGCTTTTAGTGCCACATCACGGCGGATCCGGCGTGGTACGTGGCTGCTAGCTGGATACAAACTTATGCACATATGTTACATTCAAGTGCTTCAGATGTACTACAGTATACTAAAGTAAACTACCTATAGATTTAAGCTGTAGCACTTCCTTATGGTTCTGCACTTTCACATTCACCATACACTAGTAATGTATTCTTTCAGTCAATTATGCACTACACATACATACATCTAAACTTTCACACACTAGCATACAAGTTTAGCTCTTTTTTTAACCAGAGTAGGTAGTTCTGAAAATAACTTTTTGTTTTTGTTTTGTTGTTTTGTAGTTTTTTTGTGTTTTTTGAACAGTTTTTTCGTTAGGCAAAAAAGGAACTGCAAACAAAAAAGCTTTTAACAGGAACAAAAAAAAGAAATTAACGCCGACAGCACTGGTGCTGCTGTTTCCTCCTGCAAATTAAATCAATCGACTGTTCGCCATAGCATAATAGTTGTTTACAAAATTTGCATTGAATTATTAAATCGGTGAAATCCGGACAGATGTCTGGATGTGGACTTGCAGATCCTGAAGAAGTACTTGGTTCTGCTGGTGGAATGTCCTCCCTGACTCTGGTGCATGCAGCACAGGCATAATTTACAGGGTGCTGTTTCTTGACATGCCTCACCATGCCTGCAGTCCCGAAGGAATAATGTTTGTTCGGATTCCCTCTAGATAGTACAACAGAGCAGATTTTGCAGGTTACTTTTGCAGCATTTACCTTTTTTCCACCTGCTGGAAATGAAAAAAAATTCCATATCACTTCCTCTTTTCTTTTTGTGGGTGGATCTTCTGCCACAAATTCTTCCTCAGAAGAGTGTTGTGAAGTGTCTTCTTGCTGGGCAGCCATGATAAATCAATGAAAACACTGCTCCTTCAGAAAAAGGTGTCCCTTCAATAAAAGTCAAAGAAGAATGATTAAAATGGGTGGGGTCTTTCAACAGTTAGAATAGGAAGTTTTATGAACCAATTACATCTGTTCTTTGAAAGTTACATGGCTTTGCGTATGCTTACGATGTACTTACGGTGCTTTTACAGTGCACGTATGACGTCCCGCCGCGATTTGCGTAATTGCTTTTAAAAGTAATATACACTTATTAAAAGTTAAAAAACTATTTTCAAAATTATCCCAGATAATGTCTTCTCTTAGTATGTACATTAAATACATGAATATATGTTTCTTAAACGATTAAAAACGTTTGCGCCTTTCGTCTGCTGGATCTGTCTTCGGTGCTTTCAAAGTGGGGTAACTTCTGGTCGACTAAAACAGTAATGAGAGAGAAAGAGAAATATATTCGCTGAGAGTTACAGCAATCACTAGGTTAGTAGTGGGTTATGTTGTAGTGTAGTTCCTATTTTCCCAATAGGCTCTGCGCATTGGAATACCATAAACAGCAGTGTAGACGTAGGACTGAGGTCATCTAGGTCTCTACTGACTATGTTAAACTTAATTTAGGTTTGCGCCAGCTAGCTCAGAGGTCACTGGAAACTTTCCTGAATGAAGAGGGAGGGAGAACCTTCCCTGGCTCAGACAAGAAGGGATTCAGTTTCTGACAACTGCATAAACATGCACACAACAGACGATGAGAGTAGGGTCTAAGGGCGAGTTTACCGACCGACCAGGTACATGCCCCAAAATACAATGTTATCACAACCAAATATACCTGGGGGTCACAAAGGGGAGTCAAAACAGAGTGGATCACAACACCAATACTACACAAAAGACACCAGTGAGAAAGTCATCTATATTAGGGAAATGCAGGCCAAGTAGAGGCTCAAGAGCATATGGAGAAATAGTTCCCATCAGAAGCCACACTGTACCGCCCTCTTTCTCATCATTTGGGTTCTCCTTACCCAGGAGACAGAACGGCCGGTCAGATGTTACCGTAACCGATATATGTGAGATAAGGGGTGGTGTATAGAGTACAAAAATTAACGTGGCTACTGAGAAAATCAGTGTTGCAGTGATGAGAGTGTTAAGTGAGGGGAAATACAATAAAATTAGATGATCAGGTAGACAAACAACATTTATTAGTGTCTCCCAATCCCTAAGGTTTAAAAAACAAAAGTGAGTGTGGGTTTTAAATAATCACCATACTCAATCGTGGTCAACATGTTTCAGCATTATATTGAACATAGTTTCGAAATGCATTCTTCAGGACCGAAAATATAAAAACACTGCTACTTAAATTAAAGAATTAAGAACAAAGACACCTGGACTTCAGGTACATACTCAACCGTATACTGTTGTATCGCACGGCATTAGATCCACATAGAAAGACAAACAAATAGAAAAAGAACATGAATATGTCATATTCCCATGAGTTATATACTGTGATGAATGCACATTCACATGTATAGGGACAAACATTGTCAATTAACAAACTCACCCAAATTTGATGGTTGAGAGGCTTCACCCCACCTGGCTACAGCGCAGGTATGAGGAGCACCGCTCTAAAAATAATTCATAAATAGTATCCTTAGAGCAGAAAATCAAAAAAGAAAGTGAGTTCCTAAGGTGGCAGATTACTCAGTATCTCTACAGAGTCCACGTTAGTGAAAATGTGGGCCATCCCACCAGTACTCGACTCCATCATTCCAACAGTGGCAGGTCTAGTCAAAGACCAAGTAGAAATAAGCATCAATATTGTAAAACGTTAAGCGTTTTAAGTAATTGAGCTATTTCGCTGGTCGAATAAATATACTCCTTAAGTGTCAACCTGATCGATTTCATGCATCGCGCTGATGGTATAATGTGTCATAATTGTTAGCGCGATGAAAAGCAGTTAGCCACAATGCGCGATGAAAAGGCAGGTAGTCCTAGTGTGCAATGGGCGTTCCAGCGCGAAAAAACGCCGATCCGCAGTAGCGCGATCGGTTTCTAGCAGCGCGTTGTTAATCAGGCAGCGTGCTCATGCCAAACGAGCGCTCGCTTACCTGTCCGTCGGTGTCTCCTGGCAGTCAACTGTACTGTCTGGGGGGGCACCGACGCTTCTCAAAGCAGGACTGATATGCACTTCCTCGTTTCGCGTGTCGGCAGTCACGTGGTGTAGTCACGTGATCGCGGGCATGCTGGGATACGTAGTCCCAAAAGGGAAAGTGCATATTATAGACAACCAGGCGGAATGATCTATGCGCAAGTTGTATATAGAGGTTCAGATAGGCGACTAATAGCAAAGTGGGGGTGCTGAGAGGCAAAGTCAGAAAACCAGCGAAAACCCATATCATTGACTGCTTAAGGGTTCATATCGGGTAGGAAGACATTGGTTATAAGGACATCCAAGGGATAGGTTCGTTCAGTCCCTCTTTGTCACTGTTCATGCGGTACACCCACTTTTGTTCAATTTTGAACAAGAAACGGCTGGTGTCAGTGCAGGATAGGGGTATTAATGGTTGTTCTAGGACAGTCCAACAGAAATCTTCAGGGCCATGTCCCTTTTCCAAAAAGTGTGCGGTGAGACGGGTAGCTTGTTTTTTACACCGCACTGTACTTTTATGTTCTTGAATCCTTGTCCTGATTTTCCGGGTCGTCATGCCGACGTATCGCAAAGAGCATGGACAGGTTATCAAGTATATAAGATTACTGCTGTTGCAGTTAGTGAATCTTTTTTGTATCCAAGGGCGATTGGTCCCAATATCGACCTCAGTAGATTTTTGGGTTTGGGGACAGACAGTACACGCCCCACAAGGATGGTGTCCAGAAACTGGAGGTAAGTCCCACAGCGTGCCCACTTGTCTAGGTTCTTTGTTTCTTGGGCGCGTATGGACCAATTGATCTTTTAAGTTTTGTCCTCTTTTGAAGGCAAAAATGGGTAAAGCGATGTCATCATTTCCAGTCTTCAGGATATACCAATACTTCTTTATTATTTTCTGTACCTGATTAGAGTGAGTATTGAAAGTGTTCACAAAGGCAATGCGATTAGTCTTATCTTTCGGTGGCTGTATTTCCAGTAGGGCCTCCCTGTTATTGTTGGAAGCCCTCTTTTTTGATTGCCGAATGATCTTTTTCGGATAGTTCTTTTCACTCAGTTGGGTTTCCAAGTTCTTAGAGTGAGTTTCGAAGGCTTCTTTACTGGAGCAGTTCCTTTGTACCCTAAGAAACTGGCCGAAGGGCAGATTGTCCCTCAGGGCTCGCGGATGACAACTGTCATACCTCAATAATGCATTTCTAGCCATCGGCTTCCGGTAGAGTTCTGATTCAATACCATTATTGGTCGCATGTAGCCTCAGATCTAAGAAGGCTAGAGATGTTCTACTGTGTTCGATAGTGAATTTCAAGTAGGCATTCTTACTATTCAGCCAACCATGGAATAGTAGTAAGTCTTCTTCAGTGCCCCGCCACACCACCAGAATGTCGTCTATATATCGTTTCCATATATATAATGACGATAGATATGGGTTGGTGGGCGCCAAGACCTCCTGCTGTTCAAAGTTATGGACGTAGAGGTTCGCCAGACTCGGCGCGAAAACACTGCCCATACTGGTCCCGGATGTTTGCAGGTAGATGGTATCTTCAAAGCGAAAATAGTTCTCTTTCATCGCAATTTCGGCTAAATGCATGATGAAGCTCGTGGGTGTGATGGATTGGTGATCACTCTGTTCCAGTAGAGCACCTACTACCTCCAGGGTCTCAGTTTGTGGAATGGACGTATATAGAGACTCTACGTCAAATGATACCAGAATATCGGTTTGTGAACACTTTCAATACTCACTCTAATCAGGTACAGAAAATCATAAAGAAGCATTGGTCTATCCTGAAGACTGGAAATGATGACATCGCTTTACCCATTTTTGCCTTCAAAAGAGGACAAAACTTAAAAGATCAATTGGTCCATACGCGCCCAAGAAACAAAGAACCTAGACAAGTGGGCACGCTGTGGGACTTACCTCCAGTTTCTGGACACCATCCTTGTGGGGCGTGTACTGTCTGTCCCCAAACCCAAAAATCTACTGAGGTCGATATTGGGACCAATCGCCCTTGGATACAAAAAAGATTCACTAACTGCAACAGCAGTAATCTTATATACTTGATAACCTGTCCATGCTCTTTGCGATACGTCGGCATGACGACCCGGAAAATCAGGACAAGGATTCAAGAACATAAAAGTACAGTGCGGTGTAAAAAACAAGCTACCCGTCTCACCGCACACTTTTTGGAAAAGGGACATGGCCCTGAAGATTTCTGTTGGACTGTCCTAGAACAACCATTAATACCCCTATCCTGCACTGACACCAGCCGTTTCTTGTTCAAAATTGAACAAAAGTGGGTGTACCGCATGAACAGTGACAAAGAGGGACTGAACGAACCTATCCCTTGGATGTCCTTATAACCAATGTCTTCCTACCCGATATGAACCCTTAAGCAGTCAATGATATGGGTTTTCGCTGGTTTTCTGACTTTGCCTCTCAGCACCCCCACTTTGCTATTAGTCGCCTATCTGAACCTCTATATACAACTTGCGCATAGATCATTCCGCCTGGTTGTCTATAATATGCACTTTCCCTTTTGGGACTACATATCCCAGCATGCCCGCGATCACGTGACTACACCACGTGACTGCCGACACGCGAAACGAGGAAGTGCATATCAGTCCTGCTTTGAGAAGCGTCGGTGCCCCCCCAGACAGTACAGTTGACTGCCAGGAGACACCGACGGACAGGTAAGCGAGCGCTCGTTTGGCATGAGCACGCTGCCTGATTAACAACGCGCTGCTAGAAACCGATCGCGCTACTGCGGATCGGCGTTTTTTCGCGCTGGAACGCCCATTGCACACTAGGACTACCTGCCTTTTCATCGCGCATTGTGGCTAACTGCTTTTCATCGCGCTGACAATTATGACACATTATACCATCAGCGCGATGCATGAAATCGATCAGGTTGACACTTAAGGAGTATATTTATTCGACCAGCGAAATAGCTCAATTACTTAAAACGCTTAACGTTTTACAATATTGATGCTTATTTCTACTTGGTCTTTGACTAGACCTGCCACTGTTGGAATGATGGAGTCGAGTACTGGTGGGATGGCCCACATTTTCACTAACGTGGACTCTGTAGAGATACTGAGTAATCTGCCACCTTAGGAACTCACTTTCTTTTTTGATTTTCTGCTCTAAGGATACTATTTATGAATTATTTTTAGAGCGGTGCTCCTCATACCTGCGCTGTAGCCAGGTGGGGTGAAGCCTCTCAACCATCAAATTTGGGTGAGTTTGTTAATTGACAATGTTTGTCCCTATACATGTGAATGTGCATTCATCACAGTATATAACTCATGGGAATATGACATATTCATGTTCTTTTTCTATTTGTTTGTCTTTCTATGTGGATCTAATGCCGTGCGATACAACAGTATACGGTTGAGTATGTACCTGAAGTCCAGGTGTCTTTGTTCTTAATTCTTTAATTTAAGTAGCAGTGTTTTTATATTTTCGGTCCTGAAGAATGCATTTCGAAACTATGTTCAATATAATGCTGAAACATGTTGACCACGATTGAGTATGGTGATTATTTAAAACCCACACTCACTTTTGTTTTTTAAACCTTAGGGATTGGGAGACACTAATAAATGTTGTTTGTCTACCTGATCATCTAATTTTATTGTATTTCCCCTCACTTAACACTCTCATCACTGCAACACTGCTTTTCTCAGTAGCCACGTTAATTTTTGTACTCTATACACCACCCCTTATCTCACATATATCGGTTACGGTAACATCTGACCGGCCGTTCTGTCTCCTGGGTAAGGAGAACCCAAATGATGAGAAAGAGGGCGGTACAGTGTGGCTTCTGATGGGAACTATTTCTCCATATGCTCTTGAGCCTCTACTTGGCCTGCATTTCACTAATATAGATGACTTTCTCACTGGTGTCTTTTGTGTAGTATTGGTGTTGTGATCCACTCTGTTTTGACTCCCCTTTGTGACCCCCAGGTATATTTGGTTGTGATAACTGCATAAACATGACAACTTTGCTCCCTCAGAATAAGAGTATATCTCTAGAGTCGTGTGAAAACAATATACAGTTATTTCACTCAGTCAGCAGTGCATACTTAGTTTCACCAGAAAGCTGAGAAATGGAGAGACAGGCATTTTCAATAAAAAGGGGTGTTATTTATTGAGCAGTCTTCCTTCTCATGCAAGAGAAATGAAGTGCCACAATTGCAATACTTAAAGTAAAGTAAAGTGCGTACAGTAAAAGTAGAATTATGAAATAATACTGTAAAAGCATTGATACGGTTTCTTAGCCATATGATACTTTAAAATGGTTAAAATATTTACATACATATATACATTGGCTAAAAGGCTCAACTGGTGCTTCTAACTAAGCCTACCCCGGTGTACCTGACCTAAGCCTAATACGTGGGAAGGGATAAGTAAGTAGCAGTGTTAAGTTAAGTTGGTTAAGATAATTTTGCCAAGAATCTGCATCAAGAATTCTCCTAAGGGTTTAGTCAGCTCCGTACCTTGGTAATAGAATGTGGGAGGTCTGGTATCTCTTTCCTCAGGACTCGATATCCCAGCAACCTGCAAGGGTAGGCTGGAAACACCGGAGCTGGAGAAAAAGACAGCATCTCTCCCAGTGCGTCAGACAGGAGGGGCGGCTTCCGTGGGCACTCGCATCAGCTGGGCTCTCGGGCAAGTAGATGGCCGCTCTGCTCCAAACCACTGTGTGTTTGCTTAAGGCAACTGTTGGTATTTTATACCTGAAAGGTGCCGGGTTTGACGTAAGGTTGGACATAAGACCTCACCATGAACAAACATTTCTTGCAGGACTTCAGGAGTTCTTGTTCAAATCAAAACAAAAGCAGGGGGGTTTTCCAGGGCTGCTGGAGGCTTGGTTTGTTTAAAGAACGCGTTGTGCTTTCTAGTAGTCGATGGGAGTAGCCATGATGTGCTTTGGATTGCATGGGCTATTGCTGAATATGAATCTGATTCTTATGCCTTTGTCAGGACATTATTGATTATAACCTCACAAGGGCATAAATAGGGAATATCGAATTAGGGTCCTAGATAAGAACACAACACCTACTCCACGAATTGATGTCCATCATTACTAAAAACTAAGCAATATTAAACATTCAAAGGTGCATGTGTTTTTTCCGACCCACCCCAAAATACATATTTCGCATTTGAAATGGTATACGGTAAATACAAGGAAATGAGTATTTGTACTGTACGCTTTTCAAGCAGTGTTATCATTCAGATAAATGCATATATATATCAGCTGAACCAATTGCGAAAATTACACATGAAATGGCTCTAAATACAGAAAAGAAGGTCGAGACCATTTCATCACATATTTATACAAATTGCTGTATATCTGCTAGAGGCTGAGGTAAAATATTGTCTCTAGTATCCTAAAATAGAAGCTCTGTTCTGTAAGAATAGTTCTACTTTAAGCACAGTACAATGTGCCAAAGAAAAGTAAATATTCTGAAAGTATGGGCAAAATAATTTCTTTTTCAGGGGAAAAGTTCCAAATATTTTCTGTAGCTTTGGTTAAAAAAACTGAAGGCCGAACTCAGAGTTCAGGGAACGCTGTGTGCTCATTGTTTTTATTTAAGAGTTATTCTCGTTGATTGGAGAGAACATTATTTCAGACAGACCTGTAAAAAATTGGCCTACCGCTTCAGGTGAAAGTTCGATCAAGTTTGAAAATACTGCCACTGTGCAGTTCTCTGCATGATTGCTATCATCGATGGTTGGATCAGCAATGCTCACAGAAGGCTCTACCTGTTTGGTGCTGCTTTCCTCTCGTACTTCGCTGCCACCTATTCGTAGTGGGGAAGTCTCAACGAATGCCGTCATCATAATCGGTAGCCGCTGAGGAACAACACCATGCATGAGTCGTTACAGGACCTAGCAAAGTATCGATATCTATTGGTACTGCTGATTGTAGTGTAAGACAGATGTCCAACACGCATTCTTCTCCGCATAGCAGACATCGAAGCACAGGTATGATGCAATTTTGCCAGATCGGTCTGAATGAAAGAAACCAGGTTGTATTCAGATCTCTTAGCCGGGCCAATCCAAGGAATTTAGTGATACGGTCTCGGTATCGTATTGCTAGGATCGTTTCTTCCATCGTTGCTAGAGTCTTGCCTGTGGATTGGCTTGCCATATCGGTGCAGAAGAAGCAAAAATAAAATTCCTGCCACGAGTCCCAAGATTAAGGGTAGGCCGCCAAAGACAGAATGGACAAAATTCGGAAAGATGCCCAGAACTGTTTCAAATGGTGTTAACAGTCCCGAAAAACTTGTCTTAAATACATGTGCGATGCCACTGGTATCAGACATGTTTAAGATTTGGCTTAAAACATCTACGAAATGTACGGGGCAATTTGTTGATAAAAGGGTATGTATCTCTGCTGTCGTCCTTGCAACTTGTAGTTCATACGTTTCTTTTGATGACGTTAGAGGTACAGTTGTTTGTAAAAGAATAGACTTCATTCTGCTTAAAGTATCAATTCGAATAGAAGAGATTTTCAACCGAGGCCATAACGCAGCCCCAATATCGGGATTGCTGTGTGGATGTGGATACAATAATTGCATACAGCAAATGGCCCTGGAAGTTACAGATGTCAGATAGGCTTTAACTGGCAGCATGCCACAACAGCTGTGGTCACTTATTAAAATGTAACTACCATTAGAAAGTGGTCTAAAAAATGGCTCTATCTGTTTTGAAGGCATGCCATGCAGGTGACATGAAAGGTTGTTTGAAGACCCTTCGCAGGCTCCATGCAAATTAATACCCTGACACAGAAGTGTACCGCTTAGTGAATTTTTTACAATTTTTACCACTAAGAAATACCTCCTTGTTTCCTTCACTATAACATCTGTGTGTATAAGGTAAATCACAGGTTGATTTGATGTATTCTTTACCCAACCTTTCATACTGGCCTGCTGGTATATACTCTTGACAGTAATTAAACTGGAAAGTTGTTATTGGAATTGTAATCGTTCCTGTATTAAAGTACATTCAATGACAGGTCTTTCTGACATTGTCAATGGTAATCTCTCGAGTTTTTCAATGCTCAGGATTGTATAATCTGCTCCTTTTTGTGCCAAACTGATTTGTTTATCAGTAAGGTTAACCCCTTCACTGCGGCGGCTATTCCGCCGCAGTGCTAAGGGGGCGGGGCGGAAGAGCGGCGGGCGCATGCTGGTGACAGAACTGCTCCGTCACCAGCGTCGGTTGTGCTGTGCTTATGACGGAGCGGTTCCATCATGGCCCCGCCCGCTCAATAGAACGCTCAGCGCAGGCGCGGAATTCGCGCCGCGCATGAGCGGCGGGCGGGCCATGACGGAACCGCTCCGTCATCAGCACAGCGCCACCGCAGCTGATGACGGAGCGGTTCCGTCATCAGAACTTAAGGGGTTAAAGATACCGAATAATGATGTTGTGTTGATTAAAGACCATGGTACATAGCCTGAACGCAGATTTTGCAACGTCCATCCAAGCTGTACAATAGAACGTAATTGAGACTGACCATGCTGTAGCATTAGTAAATCCTGCTCTATTATGTCAAAGGCAGATGATACAATACTGTCCAGTGAATATATTCTGGAAGACAGAGTCGTTAACCCATTGTCCACAACAGAAAGTAATTTTTCCAAATGTATAGATCAATTTCTCATATTTTTTCTGCTGTCTCAATTTGCATTATTTTTCATGCTTCGTTGTATGCAGCGTATATACCGGCCGCTATGAAACTTTTATGACGTTGTTTGCGTGGTCCCATTATGAAATCACGCAAGTCAGCACCGTCTTTAAGTACAGTCAAGTGTTGCTTAATTTCAACCAGTGTGGATCTCTGTAGCCACTCAAGGCATAGTTTCCCTACAGTGTATGTTGTAACTATCCCTGGATGTTGTCTCTGGGAATATCTAGGGTCTGGTCTGGTCATTTTGAACCCATGTGTTTTATTCAGGAATCTATCTTGACAGTTATTCGTGTCTGTTGGCCAGATCAACCACTTTTTCCAATCAGTATGTGTTCTGTTTTGGTATAAAATATTAGGAACGTCTATCTCCACATCAGTAGTGCTATCATTATCGGGCATGGGTTTTGGAATAGACGGCGTGTTCATGTCTTTTATCTTAGCAAGGCCAAGACAAGTAGTTTGTTGAATTGTGTCATTCAAGAAAATAATTTGTTCTGGGATCATGCAGGCCCTAAAAAGTGCTTCTAGGCCTTGTACTTGCCAATCTTTGGAACCCCAGATTGTTTTTGTTTCAATGGTGTTTTTCCAAATTTCGAAACCTCATATAGACATTTTGTCATAAAATTTTTCTGAATAAATCAATTTAGTATTTGTCAACATTGTTTTCATTCCTGTTCTATTTGACATTTAAAATAAAACGTTCTTGGGTCACTGTTATTAAGGCCTGAGAAGTATTGGAATTTATCAGAAAACTTTTTTGAACTGCCTTTTGGGGGAGTAGGACAGTGTTCCCACTGTTTAAAAGATAAAACATTTCTAGGCTGAGCACTTTTATGCAAATAGTGATCACCATAATGGTTGTAGCAATAAAGCTCTTCATAATTGGATGAACCTTGCAGGTAATCTTGTTCTGTAAATTTGGCTGACATTACTAAATCTGACATCATATTATTAATGTTTTCAAAGTCCCAATCATCGGAGAAGGTACTAGGGGCCACATGCATCATTGGGACATTTTGCGATTCCTTATTTGCGAAAAATAGGGAATCGCAAATAAGTAAACGCAAAATGGGATGCATTAATTTATTCGCATAATTTTTGGGATTCGGTGAAAATCGCAATTGTTACCGAATCGCAAGGATTATGCGAATTCTAAATTGCGATTTCGCAATTCCCATTGATTCCCATGGGCCAAAAGGCCCATAGGAATCAATGGGAAGGCATTGACATTTTGCGAATTTCTATTTGCGATTCGCAAAATGTTCATGCATTACATGGGTGCAGGGGGGGTCCAAATGACCCCCCCTGCACCCCTGAAATGCATTTTTAAGTGCATGTTTCACACACACATGTCCCAAGGACATGTGTGTCTGTAACATTAGTGTTTAAAATGCGATTTTGAGCATTTTTAAACTTTTTCGCAAATTACCACGAGGTTCAACCTTGTGGTAATTTGCACCCCCTTATTGCGAATTCGCAATTTAAAATGCAATCATGCATTGCTTTTAAGGAATCGCAAATTTGTGATTCCTTAAAAGCAATCGCATTTTTGGAATTTGTTAAAAATAGCGATTTTCCAGAAAATGTTTGATGCATCCAAAAAAGATATTTAGGAATCGCAAACGGCCAAATTTACCGATTCTCACCGTTTGTGACTCCTAAATACCTTGATGCATGTGGGCCTAGGTGTCACAAAATCACTTAATGAAATCTTGAGCTGGTGGCGATACTTTAAAAGCTCGACCGGGCCCAAAATGTCATAATCAGTTCTGTTCCATGCTACCCCACCGGGTATTGGAATGGCTGTGATGTTCACTGATGACAGTTCTCTTTTCTCGATGTGAGAAGATGTGTGTGGCTTTAGGACCAAGTTGATGTTCTGACTTGCTGTGTCCATTGTACTATATTTTCCTTCAATGAATCTTCCCAAACATAAAACCATGATGAGCCAAAGCAGGAGGAAAAGTACACCTAACACAATCCAAAATTCAATCCATGGTGAAATTAGGTAAGTCTTTTTCAGTTTGTGGAAAAGTTCAATTACTTTGTTTTTAAAACTCGGTGTTGGAGGCGTTTCTTTATGTTCGCTTGGGTCTTCAGATAAATTGTCGAAGTTGATAAAATAGTCTGATGAAGTTCTATCAATTGTAGGAATTGCTTCCGGATTTTCATTTGCTTTTGCATTTTTCTTTGTTTCATTAGAATAGTCTGAGGCTACATCATTGTCGATTGGTGTTTCTTGACGAATTGGTATTATTTGGGTTTCAAGAGGCACTAGTTCCATGGCATTATTGCATAGTCTTTTTTTATTCATTACTGATTTCTCCAATTTGATTAGTCTCTCAGCATGAGCCTCTTGGATTGTAGCAAACTTTGGTATTCTGCTATTTCTTGGGAGTCCACATGCCTACTACTTATTATTGGCCACATGATTGTGGTTTTACTAGGTCGAAGGATACAACTCAGTTCTCCTTTTTACCAGCAAGGGGGGGGTAGTACTACTGATCTTGTTCCGTTGATAGCTAAGACAGGTACTGCTTTTCTGTATGAAGGCCTAAATTCCTTCTTTACCGCGATCTTTTCTCTGAGCAGATCCCCAATCTTTGGAATCACACAGGTGGTTTTTCTTCAGTGGATGTCGACTGTTGTTTCAACTTTATGTTACTCAGGTTTTTTCTTTTTTCATTTAGATCCTGTAAAACAGCCAAGCGATCTTTGATATCAAAGCTTTTTTCTTCTACCACTGAAGTATGACTAGCTAAGTCCTGAATAAGCATTCTAGTTCCGAACAATAGTTCATATGGAGTGAGACCTTTTAGAGAATTTCTTGGCAGATTATTAAGACTACGTTGGACACTTGTTAAATGTTTGACCCACCTAACACCTGAACCTTATACCCTCGCCGTTATAGATTGCTTTATGTCCCGTTTTTTTCTTTCCACAACCGCATTTCCCTCAGGATGGAAGGGACTAGAATACCGCAATGCGATGCCCATACTGTTCATAGCTTCTTTGTAAACTCGAGAGCTAAATGCAGGACCCTGATCAGAATGCAGCATGCCAATTGCATATGGGCCGATAAGGACTCGCAAAACTTTTATAACAGTTCTGGTGTCAGCCTAGTGTGGTGGTCTACATTTTAAGTGAATTCTGTCTTAATTATTATGGGCACTCATTTCTCCTACTGGATTTCTGCGTCAAAGTTAGCCTGAAGCTTTCTAATAAAAGGGTCCTGGCATTACTCCTGTCGGTTCACGACTGCGATCTCTGTTGCAGTCCGGACAATCCTTTGCAAATTTGAAACATTGCAGGCTCATCCCCGGCCACCAGTATTCTGATTGTAATTCATTTAGAGATATTGCTATCTCTTGGTGCCTTGGACCCAGTCCCATGTGTGCGTCTTCAATCAGGAAGACTCTCCTGTTCGTGTTTGGAAGTACCCTATCCCCCACTCCAGGGATTCGAGCAAACGGAACAAAGTTTGCATCAACTATGTATGTATTACTGAGTGGATAGTTGAGAGGTAATGCTGCATCATTGCCTTTTAATGAGGCTTTTACCGCTAGCATAGTTTCCCCATCTATGTGTTTTTCTGAACGCTTTTCAGTGGCCACGAAAGCCGGGCGAGCCGCTTCCGCTATAGCTGTGTTAGCCAATAAATTCCCTGCAACGTGAACGCCATCATGTCGATGACTCAATGCATGTATCACGTGAGTCTTTCGTAGTTCTTTCTGTAAAAGAGCTACCTGTTCCCAAAGGCTCTTATGCTTTATTGTGGCACCTGTGTCATCTTTGTAACCATTTTTGATCCATGTCTGCATGTCACTGTTATAG
The DNA here is from genome assembly GCF_964263255.1 of Lissotriton vulgaris. Taxonomy (NCBI): domain Eukaryota; kingdom Metazoa; phylum Chordata; class Amphibia; order Caudata; family Salamandridae; genus Lissotriton; species Lissotriton vulgaris. The sequence goes on from NC_141685.1 coordinate 1,648,502,249, forward strand.
GATTTGACGCAGAAATACGAATCGCACACTATTAGTGTGGGGAATTCGCGATCAGCATTTTCAAGCGCCATCTTTAAGGTTCTTTTTTCAGCTCGCTGGGCTGAACATTTCCTGAGTGATTCTGTTTTGGTAATCATTGGTTTGAATCTACCAGAGCGCCAGCGACCTTTAACAATCGCGCACGCTGCATCAGAGGATTTATTTTCTACATCAAAGTGTTGTGCGAATCTGTCCATATAGATTACGCAGGTATATTTTTCTAGGGGCAGAATTTCAGCTGGCAGAGGATATTCCCGTTCATATACTAGATCATCTAGTTTTTTCAGTTTTGGGTCAAAATAGTATTTAACATCTTCTGTAGCCAAAGAAGTTTCCCATTTTATCCATTCTGGATCTAATACTCCTTTAACCAGGTTGCGTGGACTGGTTAACGCCTCAAGGGCTGATTCTGCTGAAAAAACAGTTATTCTCTTTCCTTGGGCTAGGGCTCTTTCTTTAGCTACAGCAGTTCTAACCGCAGTTAGGATTTTCTCTGTGGATCTGAATTTCATTTCAGTTTCAGTGTAAAAATGTGATTTGTAAGCTATAGTACTGTTTCTCCCTCATTAGAGGTCAGGTATGTGAATCCGCATCTTCCTGGGATGACTCGGATTACAAGATTGCGTGTGTTCTCTAACCCTGGGCGTACTGCTACGCTCCGCCCACAGAGTGTGCGTAGTGCTGCCTACTCCGCTTTTTGCGGAGTAGGCGTAGTAGGCAGCACTACGCACGCTCGCGAGAAATGCGCATGCGCATTGGGATGGCAGACGCCGGCGCGAAAGAGAAGAGGGAGCCACGGGACGCCGCGGACCAGGTATGTGCCTTTTTAATTTACTTCTGTTGTATATTTACATTAAAAAAGGTATTTAGGAGAGGGCCGGAGGGAGGCGGGCGGCGCGTAGTGGGGCTACGCGGAGTGCGTGGGTGGACGTAGTTTCAGGCCCACTTTGCATAGCTCCGCGTAGCCCCACTACGCTCACTACACCCACCCTTAGTTCTCACGTGTTTGCAATTTTGTTTAAGTTAACATGTCTGTTTGAAGTGATCTCAAAATTTCTGTGTGTTTCTGAGTCCAATTGGTTTGTTTGAAATCTGGTTTTATTAATTCATAGAGAGGTTTAACTCTTTCAGCATAATTTAGAATATATGTTCTTCCGAAATTCAGGAAACCTAGTAGTGATTGTAAATTCTTCAGCGTTTTTGGTGCTTGGAGTAATGCACATTTTTCTAAGAAATTGTCTGCCAGGCTTTTGCCTTCACTTGATAATTCATAACCTAAAAATAGGACAGTTAGATGGGCAATTCGTAACTTTTTAAAGTTGAATTTGTAACCCTCTGAGGCGAGTCCAAGTATTATGGTGTTCACCCTTTTTAAGTGAGTATTCAGGTCATCATCTGTGAGATAGATGTTATCGACATATGATAATGCTTATCATTATATATTTGTAGTAACTCTGTTACCCTTGCTGAGAATAATCTTGGGCTATTCTTGAATCCCTGTGGGAGTCGGCAAAATTGTTTTTGCGATCCAAATATTGAGAAAGCGGTCAAATACCTGCTTTCTGGTGCAATGTTTTGACAGAAGAATCCGTTAGAGATGTCTAATGTTGTTTTATATTTTTTGCGCACAATGTTATTCATTAGTGCTGCACTATGTGAGTTTTGCACTGCAAATGTTTTACAACAGGAGGTAAGGTGTCTGTAGTCCAAAACTAGACGATATGAATCGTCTGGTTTGGAGACAGGAAGCAAAGGATTGTTCATTTGAGAGGTGCATGTTTCGATCACCCCTTGGTACTCAAGTTGATCTGAGATTTCCCTGACTTGTTTTTTAGCTTCTTGTTTAACTGGGTGCTGCCTTTGTGCAGTGGGCTGATTTTTTAACTGGATCTTGTGGTGGGGTGAGTCCTCATCCCATCCTACATGATTTTTGTACAAAGCAGGAGCTTGGGCTACTGCCCATTTTCTTGCGTAAGTATATTTTTTATGAATCGGGATATGATTCAAGAAGGCAGGCATAATCATTTCTTCGCCATGAGGGCACTCCCTGACAAACTCTGGTGGCCAGTCTTTCTCAGCTAACAGAATGTCATAGCCTTTTGAAAGTTTTTCCCAAAAGAGACTTTTTATTTTCTTGTTTTTTTCTCCCTTATACGTAATGTTATTTCATATAGCCTATGGGGCACACTAACTCGTGTGTCTGCAGTTTCCACTTGAATGTACTCATTCGTGTCCACAGTCTCCAGAAGATTCATCAGGGTCTTGTGAGCTATGGTCACTTCTGCTCCGCTGTCTAGCATTGTCTGTGCCCACTCTCCGTTTTTCAGCGGTGTCCTCAAAATTCTCGGCATGTTTAATCTTAATACTTGCTACCTTCTTTCTGGGAAATTGTAATTTTTTACTTTGATGAGCAGGTTCCTTGTCTTTGGACTTGGCGTGCTCTTCTCTGTGTTCTGACCGTCCTCTTCTTTCCGATTTCTGTGAGGAAGATCGAGAAGGATTCACTGAGAATGATCTAGAGGGACGTGTATCAACATTTTGATATCTGTCTGGTTTTCTTATTTTATCCCTATCTCTAAGGTTGTATCTTTTTTCAGAGGGTTCCCTTTGGGGAGACTTGTCTTCTCGGCCTGGACATCTCTCTCTTCGCTGAGGAGACCTTCCTCTGGACTGGAAACGTTTTTCCCTGGGAATGGTTTGTTTATTACCTTCCCAGCTCTTTTTTGGAGTTTTTAGATTATTTTTAATAAATGTTTTTTCAGGACTTTCTGGTAGTTGGGGTTTTATCGGTTTCTCACCCAAACTATCTCTTCCTAGCTCTTTATAGGATTTTTCTATGATTCTGGCAAGTTCCAATGGTTGGGCTGCTATATCTGTTTCCTTCAGTTTCTGGCGGATCGCCACAGATGCTGCTTCACCTTTTATGTTGGCTAATATATAGCCGAGACCAGGTTGAAGTCCTTTAGTAATTTCATACCCAGAGTTAAAGCTGGACCGCAATCATTTTGAATCTGTCTTAATACATCTGGTATCACCGCCAAAGACGGGACACCGTGTGTTTTCGTGTAGATGGAAGCAAAGACTGTGCCCCAAGTGTCACAGTCCTCCACATGTGGTGCGATCCCCATCGGGAGGCAGATAGTCAGAATTCTGTGTTTCTAAGTAAGAGTAGTATCCGGAAATACTGACTCTATTTGAGTAATTTTCTGTGCTAACCAGAATGGGATTTGTTCCCGTTTTATGGGTACTTTACCAAGACATGATTGTATGTTCTGTGGTGTGATTTTGTTTATGTTCCCCTGGTGAGGGGTCTGCTGTGGAATGTTAAATGTCGGTTGGACTATTGAAATCCGCATGACATATTGGACTAATTATCTATGTATTTTAATTAAGAGTTTTAGCTGAGCTAAAAGTTCAGGAACTGACATTTTATCAATGTCTGGATGTGGTGTGTAGCTGGCTAGAACCAGCCAAGTTGCTCCTGGTCTACCTAGTAGACCGAGCCTGGTGATGTGATCATTATGTTTTAGGGCGCCTTTAAACCAGAGCAGGTGCTCTTGGTATTTTAGTGGAATGTCAATCTCCTCGAAAGGAGTGTATTCATCCAGAGGTTCCTCTATTTTGTAATAGTGGAAGTCTTTTGTCGTAGCGTGTGCTGCTGGAAAGTGTATCCATGAATAGAATACCTCTGTCTGCCGATATTCATGTGCCTCTATCACGAATATGACTGTACCACCTCGCGCTGTCAGTCCATTTTCTATAAGTTTTAGAGTTATAGTTCTTCTTAGATTAACCGGAATTAGTATAGCATTTGGTTCGGTTTCATGAAGACTTGTGTCTTCATGTAAGAGTTGAGCTGCTATTCTAGCTCGATCTGCCTCATCGTCACTTTCCACCATTCTTACTGACAGAAAGCTTTTTGTTGCAGATTTAGTTTCAAGGAAGCAAAGATTAGGTGCACAATATTTTGGAACACTGTATCCTTCAACGTTGATCAAAACCAGAATCTAATACATAGGATTCTCATCCTACTAAGTTCCGGCGGATATTAAACTTTCACTCACTCCAGACGTCTATTGGAGTTTTTAAGGGAAAAGGGTTCTGTGTGAAAAAGCACGACTGAGTTACTCTATTGTCTTGCGTTAGATTATCGCCTTACCAAACGTTGGGCGCCATGTAGTGTAGTTCCTATTTTCCCAATAGGCTCTGCGCATTGAAATAACATAAACAGCAGTCTAGACTTCTGACTGAGGTCACCTAGGTCTCTACTGACTATGTTAAACTTAATTTAGGTTTGCGCCAGCTAGCTCAGAGGTCACTGGAAACTTTCCTGAATGAAGAGGGAGGGAGAACCTTCCCTGGCTCAGACAAGAAGGGATTCAGTTTCCGACAACCGCATAAACATGACAACTTGGCTCCCTCAGAATAAGAGTATATCTCTAGAGTCGTGTGAAAACAATAGACAGTTATTTCACTCAGTCAGCAGTGCATACTTAGTTTCACCAGAAAGCAGAGAAATGGAGAGATGGGCGTTTTCAATAAAAAGGTGTTATTTATTGAGCAGTCTTCCTTCTCATGCAAGAGAAATGAATTGCCACAATTGCAATACTTAAAGTAAAGTAAAGTGCGTACAGTAAAAGTAGTATTATGAAATAATACTGTAAAAGCATTGATACGGTTTCTTAGCCATATGATACTTTAAAATGGTTTAAAATATATACATACATATATACATTGGCTAAAAGGCTCAACTGGTGCTTCTAACTAAGCCTACCCCGGTGTACCTGACCTAAGTCTAATACGTGGGAAGGAATAAGTAAGTAGCAGTGTTAAGTTAAGTTGGTTAAGATAATTTTGCCAAGAATCTGCATCAAGAATTCTCCTAAGGGTTTAGTCAGCTCTGTACCTTGGTAATAGAATGTGGGAGGTCTGGTATCTCTTTCCTCAGGACTCGATATTCCAGCAACCTGCAAGGGTAGGCTGGAAACACCGGAGCTGGATTTTCTCGGCTGGAAAAAAAGACAGCGTCTCTCTCAGTGTGTCAAACAGGAGGGGCGGCTTCCGCGGGCACTCGCATCAGCTGGGCTCTCGGGCAAGTAGATGGCCGCTCTGCTCCAAACCACTGTGTGTTTGCTTAAGGCAACTGTTGGTATTTTATACCTGAAAGGTGCCGGGTTCGACGTAAGGTTGGACATAAGACATCACCAAGAACTAACAGTTCTTGCGGGACTTCAGGAGTTCTTGTTCGAATCAAAACAAAAGCAGGGGGGGTTTTCCCGGGCTGCTGGAGGCTTGGTTTGTTTAAAGAACGCGTTGTGCTTTCGAGGAGTTGATGGGAGTAGCCATGCTGTGCTTTGGATTGCATGGGCTATTGCTGAATATGAATCTGATTCTTATGCCTTTGTCAGGACATTATTGATTATAACCTCACAAGGGCATAAATCGGGAATATCGAATTAGGGTCCTAGATAAGAACACAACAATGTTGGGTAGCTGCCAAGCATCTTTTGGTGGGAAAGACACCTGTCTCACTTGAAAGCTGAGCCAAATTGCTATCCTGAGGAAATCTCATTGTAAGATATTGGGTAATTTAGACTGGATGAACATGTAGGCTGGGTCACCTGAGAGGTCGTACAGTAGCAGACAACATGCTCTTACTTAAGACTAATACCTGTATGGATGAACTTGACTTTATTGTGAAAGTACTGTGAAAGTACTCACAGAGTTCCTTTGTGGGTATTTGATTTTGTTTAGTGCAGTTGGTAAAGAGGCACATGCGCTCTTTTACTTGCCCGTGACATTACACCTTATCACACAATGTTTCTTGCCATTTTCTATATGCTACAACCCTCCTTGTATCCCTTAATATTATCCAAATATTAAACCGCCCTTTCTAAAACCTTTCCATGGCCCACATTGCTTTTCTTTCACCTACCAATGACCCAAGCTCGAAAAATACATTTGTGAACAGGCCCCATGTAGTACTCTTCAATGTACTGTAGCAGGAATTCCGTTCTCCTACAGAACTGTGCAAAAAGACCTAGAACCTCGGTGAATTAGGATGGCCCAAAACTCACCTCAGTACCCAAAATCCCCTTACCGAGCTAGCTACAGTGTCTCATTGGTCATAACAAACTCCCAATGTGTGACCACAGCATCTTCCTGCGTCGGCTCGAGGAGACTGGCATTGGCGGTCAGGTGCTGCAATGGTTCCGCTCCTTTTTAGATGACCGCTCCTTCTGTGTTGCCATCCCTCCCTTCAAGTCCAACTACCAACCACTGGCCATGGGGGTTCCGCAAGGGTCCTCGCTGAGTCCCACGTTGTTCAATCTTTACGTGAGACCGCTGGCTGATGTCGCTAGGCAGTGGGGCCTTACTTTGGTCTCATATGCCGACGACACTCAGCTGGCGGTTACTCTCAGCGGGGATGCGGAGATTGAGGCCCCCAGGTTTTAGTCCGGACTGAAGGCGGTGGCTAGCTGGCTGACAGGCAACTGCCTTCAGCTAAACGCCACTAAAACAGAGGTGATGGTCGTCGGGAAGGGAGTGGAGCTGTGGGGTGACCACTGGTGGCCCTCAGAGTTGGGACCTACTCCGATCCCGGTATCGGAAGTGAAAAATCTGGGGGTATGGCTGGATGCGGGCCTCTCCTTTGTAGGCCATACTAAAAGAACCGTGGCCTGTTGTTTTGGTCTCCTGAGGGGCTTGAGACCTGTTCTCAAGTTCTTTGATGCCCCGACCAGGCAGCTGGTGATCCAGGCTACTATCATCTCCCGCCTGGATTACGCCAGCTCTCTCCTGGCTGGGGCTAATCAGGCTGAACTAACCCGCTTACAACGGGTTCAGAATGCTGCGGCGAGGGTGATTGTTGGCTTGCCCAGATTCTGCTCAGTGACAGGTGTCCTTCACTCCCTACACTGGCTTCCGGTTAGGAAGCGCATCCTCTTCAAGGTTTTGTGCCTTGCTTTTAAAATCTTGAGAGGTACTGGCCCGGAAATCCTGTCGAGTTGTCTGTCCTTTTATGTTCCTGCCCGTAGCCTCCGCTCTCAGGGTCTGGCCCTTGCGGTGGTTCCCAGATTCAGGGAGGCCGCTCGTTTAGGGTAATGGCTGCGTCAGCATGGAACTCCTTGCCTGTTGAAATCCGCTTGCTGGAGGACCTTCTGACCTTTCGGAGGGCTATAAAAACCTTCTTGTTTTAGCTGTTTCTTAGTTTCTGTTTTTAGTCTCCCGTTGTGTTACGTGCTACCTTGTCTCTGCGCCAGGACGCTCCTTGGCTGGAGTATCTGTGCGCACAATAAATAGTCGTAACATAACATAACATAACATAACATGAACTTAGAGTACCTCAGGTATCGTGGAACACATGAACACTCTTTCGCTATATAATCATTTCAAACCAGAACGTGAAGTAAATGAGGACTTGTGCATATTTGAAATATTTATTCACTAATGCAGGGTTCTCAAACGCAGTATCTTATACAATACAAGCAAACATATTATAAGAAACAAAGTTATTAGCATAGTTACTAGTCCATAGAAAGCGAACGGTGACAGCATACTAATATGCTGTAATGAATAGGAATTAACAATACCTAATTCTTACCCTCCCTATTTAGCATAGTATTTTATATCTAAGAAGGTCTCATTTGGGTTTCAGCAGGGCGGGCCCATACCTCAAAATCTCAGTGGCAGAGGATCACATCATCGCCACCAGCTCTCTGCATGCGAAGCACCATCAAGTGTGTTACATGTGTTTTCGGCAAAGCAATATAAAACCCGCTTCAAGCCAGATTCTGGCAGCAGCTGCATTTATGTTATGTCTAGAAAGGTGCGAAGATCAGACTTCACAACAACACTGTGTCGAGTTATCCGTGGAAGCTTCAGCACTCACTGTGCAGACAGTGTACCGAGCAAAGTTGATATCAGAGCAATAACATATTATTTCCCAAGTAAATCACAACGCTCTCATAGGTTGAAAGCTGAAATAACAATTATGTGTTGTGTGCAAAAATGAAGCAAAAGGAAAAATGGCGTTTAAACATTTAACAAGCTCATGCTAACTTAATACAGTATATAGAAAATAAGTATCTATATGACACCCCCCCCCCCCAATGATCCGAGCACGGTCAAAAATAAGGTAAGGTAAGACCAGAATAGGGGCATAAACATGAAAGCAAAGTTCAATAATAATGAGCTAAGGTAATATTCAAAAGCAAATGCGAAGGCCTAACAGCGGCCAAACTAAAAAGTCCTAAATGTTTTTAAATCAAGGCCCACATTCAACTAAGTCAATAGGCCTGGGGCTTGACAAAAGTGTTTGTACGCAAAAAGTACCTCTAAAAAAAATGCAATCTGGAACGTGCAAGTAGCAAAAGTTCCAAAGGCTTCTTAGGACAGGACTTAATATGCAAAATATGCAGCAACAGCCTCCAGAATGAAATCACTGTCATCATCCGAAAACAGTTCAGCCATCCAATCAAGTAGTGGGAAAGAACATACGTGCTGTTCCAGCACTGGATCCTCTAGCATCATCAGAGGACAACTCGGTGGGTTCTCAAGAAAGCTCTGTGCCAAGAACTCATGCGCTGTTGCTAGTATGTCCCAACGACCCATTAGTCCATGCATCGCTGCCCAGGCCATAATCCTTTTGCCAGAACAAACCAACTCGTGAGCAACTACGGGGCTCATCAGATGATTAAAATCGACGTCAGGAGACACCGTCTTGCAGAGACACAAATCAAGGGCCCAGTCGAAATTGCAGCTCAGGCAATGAAACACAGGCTGTACACAAGTGAAATAGGAAAACCGAAACGATAATCCAAATGCCGTGCTTAAAGTCACAAGCGGCAGTGTGCCATAGTAATCAAGCATTCGGTTGCAAAATACTGACAGGAGGGGCTGTGCGGCCATTAACGCAGGACGGGCATCCATGTTCAATAAAACAAAATATCACCAAAACGCCTGCAGCTAATGCTAGCAAAACTGGGAAGCCACCAAACAGGCTTGAAAACAAAGAATGAAAGAAAGCAGGGATGACTCCAAATATTTTCTCGAAGGAAGTCACAAGAAAACTGCTAACTATTTGAAAAAAATGAGCGAGGCCAGACGTGGAGGAGGCATTGAAGATTTGATGAACCAGCTCTCTGAAATGTACCTGCAAATCAGTATTTAAAAGAGCCTGCACCTCTGTGCTCGTGTTAGCTATGTGAAGGACAAATGTTTCTCGGGCCGAACTCAGGGCCACCTCTTTTTTAGACAAATGGGCTCTTATTCTACTCATACCATTGAACTCTGCTTTCAAGGTTAGGATGCGCGGCCAGATGGAAACATCCGAATTCCCATCTGTAGGAGGATACAGAACGTTTTTGCAACAGACCACACGTTCTGATACTGTTACCACATAAGCCATACCTTTAATTAACCCACAACATTCTTCGTTATTCAACAGTAAATAACTTCTGTTCGCCAGCAAAGTGAAAGTGGGAACTATTGCGGGAACTGGAGTACCTTTTAAAACACAGGCCAAATTCAGCCGGTCCAGGTTACAAGAACTGTGTAACTGGATGTGTCTGCATATCAATGAATGATCAGGTGTCTCTGTGCATTCCTCCCCCTTAAGATAAACTTCTTTCTCGTCTTTCAGGCACCTATAAGTGAATGGGAGTGACCATGCTTCATGGAGTAACGCGCTACCTAATGGTTCATACCTCCCTATCGCAATATATTGCATACAATTCGTAAATTTGTACAATGCAAATGGTAATGTGATTAATCCGTGGATAAGCCACGTTGCAGCAGTGGCCTCAGCTACAGAGAACGGTAAAGATTCCAACCTCTCAATGTGTAACATGGAAAAGGATGCATCACGCATTGAAAGCATGCGTTGCTTGTCCATTAAATTAAAAGGGGCAAAGAGGGAGGACACGTTAATGTAATTCCAAGGCACCCTACCAGCCTTAAGCGTTTGCAGGGTCCACGCAAATTGCATAATGGAACGCAATTGATTTTGACCATGGTATAACACAGATACTTCATCATGCCCAATATCACCAACAGAAGACACAATATTATTCAATGTGTAAATGCGTGAAGAAAGCATGTTAATACTATTATCCACAACTGCAAGCACCTTTTCCAAATTAGCTTGATCAATTGCTCTAAGGCGCTTAGCAGCCTCAACCTGTGAAGTTGTCCAGATTTCATTGTAAATTGCATAAATCCATCTTTTAGACCTACCACTAGCCGGGCCTTTTATGAAATCATTTAAATCTACATCATCGGGGCGTGGCCAAGATGGTCGCACTTGCCGAGAGCTCCCGTGCCCCTGAAACCCTGCACCGCTTGCAACCGCTGATTCCCCCCCCGGATCAAGCGGTGACTGCGCCTGGTGACCCCGGTGGTGGTGTGGAGTGGCCGTTGAGCTTTGATTGCCTCGCCGGAGGTGCGAATCTGACCGAAATAGCCCGGGGCGGAACCCGCTGGGCGGCCGGTGTGCGATCCCGAGGCCGCGAGGCTTCCAGGCTTGGGGTCTCGAAGGCGTGCTCAGCTACCTGTGGTGTCCCGTTGGAGTGTCTGAGCCGAAGTGGCCGAATAGGTGTCGGCGGAGGCTTCGCCGGCGGAGCGGAGCCGAACGGAGGAAATCGGAGAGAGCGGAGACACATTCTTGCGGGACACATTATTGCACAAGCGGTCGACGGTGGAGCAGATTCGCGCGGCCATCGCGGAATTTCAACGCGTAAATGACAATGACGAAACCTCCTGCGCGACGCAATGGGCAGCTCTGAAGGCTGTGCTTCGGGGCAAGTTTATCGCTCTCTCCTCGGCGGAGAATAAGGACCGACAGCTCAAAAGGGACGAGCTTACCCGGCAGGTGCGGGAGCTGGAGCAGGTTCATCTCAGAACGGGAGCCCCCAGGATCTGGAGGCAGCTGAAAGCCGCCAGAAAACTCTTGTCTGCCCTGGACACGGACCGGGCGGAATACGCGATGCTTCGTCTGAAGCACAAGTATTATACCGGTGGCGACCGCTGCGGATGGCTCCTAGCCAACAAGCTCAGGGTGCAACACCAACAGCACCGAGTGAAGGAATTGGTTACCCCGGCCGGGCACCCGGTCACAGAGGATGAGCAAATAGCGGATGTTTTCCGTAATTTTTACGCAGATCTCTACACCGGTGAGGTCCCTTCTGCTCAGACAGAGACGGACTACCTGGAGTCGGTGCAGCTCCCTTCGTTGACGCCGGAACAGGCCCAGTACTTGGAACGGGAGATCCGTATCGAGGAGGTGGTCACGGCGATCTCCCGGCTCAAGCCGGGCAAGGCCCCGGGCCCGGATGGCTTCATCCCTCTGTTTTATAAAACCATTTGTCAGGAGCTGGCGCCTCTGTTGACCCGCCTTTTCAACACGTTCGCGGAACCGGGTGCCATTCCCCCTGAATTCCTGCAAGCCACGGTCTCCGTGACCCCAAAACCGGGCAAGGACAGGACCGCCTGTGGGTCTTATCGCCCTATCTCGTTACTGAACACGGACTTGAAAGTGTACACCAGCATATTGGCAGCACGCTTGGCACTTCATCTCCCGGGCATGGTCGACCCGGATCAGGCGGGCTTTGTACCTGGTAGGCAGACAGTGGACAACACAAAGAGGGTGACTCATATTCTTGAGAAGGCCTCCAGGATCCCCGGGGAAAGAATGCTCCTTTCCATAGATGCGGAGAAGGCATTCAACCGGGTGCACTGGCCCTACCCGGAGAAGGTCTTGGGCAAGTTCGGGATAGGCGAGAAGTTTCGGCACTTAATCTTCAACTGTTACCGGTTCCCGTCTGCGGTGGTCCGAGTGAATGGGGGCAGCTCCCGGCCCTTCCCCATAGAGAGGGGCACGCAACAGGGATGCCCTCTGTCCCCATTGCTCTTTGCTCTTTATATGGAGCCGTTTGCTCAAAGGGTTCGGCAGAACCCCGACATTGTCGGGGTCAAGATGGGCGCATTTCCCCACGCGATCAGCCTATATGCAGATGACGTCATTTTGACGCTCGATGACCCACGGAGGTCGCTGCCGGCTTGCATTGCTGAATTGGACCTCTTCACCGCGGTGGCGGGCTTCAAGGTGAACCTTGGGAAATCAGCTGCCCTCGACATTTCTCTCACCGGCGCCACCAGGGCGGAACTGCAGAGACTTCATCCTCTGAGCTGGTCCAGGGACCAAATTCCGTATTTAGGGATTCTGTTGGCGCCCTCCCTCCCGGCGATGGTCACGGCCAATTATGCGGCTTTGAGCTCCAAAATCAGAGAGGAATTGGGCCGGTGGGACAAAGGCACGTTGTCGCTGCTCGGTAGGGTGGCCACAGTAAAGATGACCCTCCTGCCTCAGGTGCTATACCTGTTTAGGGCGTTGCCGCTCCAGCCTCCCGCAGGGTGGCTTGCAGAGACTCAATCGGCCATTGCGCGGTTTGTGTGGCAGGGCCGTAGACCGCGGATTAAGAGGAACATTGCAACGCTGGCGCCCGAATCTGGGGGGCTGGGGATACCTGATTTACGGAAATACTCCCAGGCCACCCAACTTCGCTACCTGGTGGAATGGAGCCGGTGGGAGTCGGACAAGCACTGGCTGTTCCAGGACCAGGCGGTAGCAGGTAGAACGCTACAGGAGGTGCCGTTCTTGAGGAGGTCACACCGGCCCTCCAACCTCTATGCATCTTTTGTGACACGTGTCCCACTTCGGGTGTGGGACTCGGTGGCCATTAAGCATGAATTTACTACCTTCCCCTCCCCCTTCACGCCGTTAACTGGCAATCCGGACTTCGGTCCGGGACTGGAGCCTGGTGCTTACGACCGCTGGCGGGAGGCCCGCTGTTGCACTTTGCATCACCTATATGGCCCGATGGTGTCATCCCCTTTCAGGACTTACAGCGGGAATACGGCTTCCCTGAGACGGAGCGCATGAGGTATATGCAGGCGCGCCACTGGGCACTACAACCCCAAGTCACGGTGTACGAGCGCTGGTTAATCACTCGCACGTCGGGCGCTAAACTTATCTCCGATTTGTACAAGATGCTGCAGCCCCCCCCCTTTTACATTCACAACCCCGGTAGGGAGCGCTGGGAACGGGAGCTCGGACGAGTGTTGAGCCACACAGAATGGGACCACATCTCCTACCGCTCACGCCACTCGGCCTATCACATGGGGCTCACGGAGACCTTCTCTAAAATTTCGACCTACTGGTACCGCACTCCTGAGAAATTGCATGAGATGGATAGATCAATCCCGGGGACGTGCTGGCGTAACTGTGGCCACACTGGCACGCTTACACACATACTGTGGGATTGTCCCCTTTTGGCTTCTTATTGGGAGGAGGTTCTTGGTGAGGTGGACAAATGTTTTGAGATAGAGCTGCCACGGTTCCCTGCCTATGTCCTGCTGGGGTTGCCGAATGGGTTGATGTATCCTCTCAGGTCTAGAAGGGGCAGACAGATTGCGATAGCCTTAGGGTCAGCGGTGCAAAACATTCTCATACACTGGCGCTCCACCACACTTCCCACTGTTGTCGGCTGGCTGCATAGAATGTGGCATGTCCTTGGCATGGAAAAGATGTCTTTGGTAGCACTGGGGGATACAGATGCTTTTGAGGAGCTGTGGGCGCCTTTCCATAGCTTGTTGTGTTCTGAGTTCAGGGAGATCCCCTGCCCCAGGTATCTTAGGTTGCTACGACTGACACCGCCACCGGATCCGCCTGTTTGATTGGTCGGAGTTGGCGTTGAGTAGCGGAGTCGACCGGAGGGTCGCTATGAGGGGAGAGCTGGAGGTCATTGGCACAGTACAGGGGGTGGGTTGGGGTGTGGTAGTTGGGGGGCTTTGTAGGTTGGGTAGGTTGTGGAGCAGGGTTGTTTCCCCATCCCCCCTTTTTCCCTTCCCCCCCTCATTTCCCCCTCCATTCCCCCCCTTCCCTTCTCCCCTTCCCTCCTCTTCCCTCCCCCCCCTTCTTTCTTTTTTATTTGTCCTTAACCACGGGCGCACGAGCTGTGTATCCATGCCGGAAGGAGCCTATGACAGGAACTGAACTGCTTTGATGTATCTAATACACTGTATGCATTTATTGTGGAGCACCTGTGGTTTTTTCTTTTCTTGCCCTGTTGTTTCCTTCTTTACCCTGCTTCAATAAAATACTTTAAACCTAAATCTACATCATCGGACAGTTTGGGCAGATGCAACTTAACTGCAGCCAATGTAGAATGTTGAAGCCAATTCTGACACAATTTGCCTACCGAGTAAGTGGTGACAGTTTCAAATTGGGGATCAGGCCTGACTTGTGTAAATCCTTCAGTTAAACCCAGAAAGCGATGTTGGCAAGAATCAGAGCTTCTGTGCCACATCAGCCAACCCTTCGGATCCAAACTGGATACATTAAAGGATGAATTGTGCAACAGTGTTTGTAATTCTCGAATGGGAAACTGTGTAGAATTATTCCAACCAGAATATTCTTCTAAATCAGGGATAGTAGGTATATTTAACTTTTTAGAAGTAGCCAATCCAAAGCATGTTGTCTGGAAATTGGTAGAATTCAAAAACAACATATGATTTGGGATGAGACATGCACGGTGCAAAGCCTCAACACCTTGTACCTGCCAACTTTTAGAACCCGAAACCGATTTAAGGTCAATGGTTTCCTTCCATAGCTCATAGCCCTCTACAGCTAAATTGTCTAGGAAGGACTTTGAATACAATAATTTCGTATCGGTAAGTCTAACTTTGGACATGGGCTTTTGTGTCATTTAAAATAAAAGGACTCAGGATTTGATTGATTAAAGTCGGTAAAATAAGTGTACTTTTTCAAAAATGTACTAGAGCTGCCTTGTAATGGTGCTCGGCAGTGTTCCCACTGTGTGTAATTTACAGTACTCCTTCTGGAACTCGTTTTATGTAGATAATGGTTACCAAAATGTTGGAAGCAAAACAATTCACCATAATTAGCAGATTCTAAATACAAATCTTCAGCATCAAAGGCAGCATAATATTTCAAATCAGAGAAAAGTGATTCGACGGCCTGAATATCCCAATCATCATAACGTATGTTTTGTTTTACCACATCCCCCATGTTCACTCTGAGCACATTAGGGACATTAACCACTTCAGTAGGGCCATGGATTTGAAATTTAACCGCATCCCACACAATCCCATCAAGAACAGGCCAAGCAGTGATGTTAACAAAACTCAAGTCTCTCTTCAGTCTGTGTGCAGAATGTGACGAGGAAAGGGGGGCCAAAGTTCCATTAAGATGCCGAATGCGTGTTCTCTCCTCAACATAGTGTCCATCGATAAGCCGGAAAAAATAAAATACAAAGCCAATTGACATAAAAAGGTAAAATGAAAAAAGTACCAGCCAAATATATGTCCAAGGGGGGATCAAAAAATGTTTTTTAAATAAAGTGGCGTAAACTGCAAAACGTGAGGGTTTTTTCAAATTCACTGAAACAGAGTCAAAAATGAATCTGGATTCCGTGGCCAAACGTGTTTGCAAATCAGGCATTGATAAGTCAGCAGGATAGGCGTAGTCTAGGTCATCAATGTTATTAATAGGTAAAGTACTTATTAAAGGATGGGAAACAGCAGGCATCTCGAGGGCCACTTCTGGCTCAGCATTAAAAGTAGTGGACGAAACAGAATTTCTCACAATCGAAGGACAGAAGACCGCCGGTGTCATACTATGAAGAATAGGCCACCCTGTGTATTTTGACATTGTCAATAGAGATAAACCTGTTTTCCCTACGACCTGGAAGTGGTGGTAAAAGGACTGTTCTCTTGCCCTTCACTCCAAGAACAGGGACCGGAGCTCGGTAGGAAGGACCAAATTCTTTCTTGTTATCGATCTTCTCTCGAACCAGTTCTCCAACTCGGGGTAGCCAGCCAGCTACCGGGATCTGCAACTCATCATCCGATGTGGAGAGCAAATGTTCCTTTGCAAGACTGTCTCTGGTCTTTTGTAGATCCTGTAAAACATTGCAATGTTCATTTACGTCAAAGGCCTTGGCTTGAGCCACGCAGTCTAGATCGTCGAGGTCAGGGACATACATCTTCATACCAAAGAGCATTTCGTACGGGGTCCGCCCACCCAGAGACCTTCTAGGGAGATTATTAAGAGCACGCCACACGCCATTGAGGTGGGCCAGCCAGTTTCTGCCAGTGCCTCGAGCTGTCAAAGATTGCTTTAAGTCACGATTCATTCGTTCCACTACACTATTACCCTCAGGTCTGTATGGAGACGAAAACTCGACTTGGACCCCCAACGAAACCATAGAATCCTTATACGCCTTAGAGGCAAAGCCGGACCCTGGTCCGAATGGAAGGTACCACAGGCAAAAGTCCCAACAAAGACAGGCAAATCTCTTATGACAGTCCGTGAATCAGCGCTGCGATGGGGCCAGACCCACACAAAGCGTGTGCATGAATCAACTGCTTCTAAGATGTACTTATACGCAGTATCAGAAGAAAAAGGACGGTAGTGATCTAAATAAACGCAACCCAGTGGTTTATTAGATATGTACAACTGTGTCTGAGGCGGACGTGCAGCAGTCGAAGGCTTAATCTGCTGGCAAATGTCACATTAAAGGACATAATCCCGCGTCGTTTGTACAGTACCCGCCACCAGAAACGTTGTTGTAGCTGAGTTACAGTGGCCAAGATGCCCGCATGCGCAGACGCCACACCTTCATGCGCCGCAGTAATCAACGTAGCCCTGCAATCCAAGTTGGGAATCAACCGTTCCCCAACTTCAGGAATATTCACATAAGGAACCTTATCGGGACTTAAGTGTATGTGTACTTCGAAAGGAACCCCGTAGGATATTTACCTCCCTTCTCAGTGGCAGCTACTGCCGCCAAGATGTCATCATCTATTTTACTTTTGGACCGTGTAACTGCTGCAACTAAATATTTTGATTCTGCTGATTTCGCCGCTTCATCAGCAAGCGAGTCACCGACAGCGTGAACTCCAACACGCTGATGGCCAAGTGTATGAATCACAAACACAAGTGGCAACTTTTCCTTAAGTTCAGCCACTCGGACCCAGATCATCTTATGTTTTATTGTGCTACTCTTGGAAACACGAAATTCATTCTGAATCCAAAAGAACAAGTTCTTATTGTAAGACTGGACACAGTAGTAAGAATCACTTACAATTGAAGTCGTCACACTAGGATCTGCGTACTCCAATGCAAGCATCAGAGCACGAAGTTCTGCTAATTGTGGGGTGCAGTCCCCTAGTGTCTGCGTGTGCACGACACTGGACTTGAACTCACCGTTCACCATGGCACCGACCACAATGGCGCATGCTGAAACGTAGGCATGTTTAGAGCCATGCGCAACCTGCACGGAACCATCACTGTAAATGATGCAATGGAAATCCTCCAAAGGCCGCATTGCTAAAGGAGCAGGATGAACAAATTCATACTGTGAGTACTCCTGCGACCGTAATGAGGCGTCAAAAATAAACGTGACATCCTGGGACGTCAAGGATGCAGCCCATTGAATCCACTGAGGGTGCAAAGCATTAGTATTGTATTGCGACTTATATAGCGCACGTATCACCCGAAGGCATAAAGGCGCTTGCCTTGGGAAACCGTCCTGGCTTTTCTCTATGAGATAACCCCTACTGGGCATCCCCAAGGTGGAAGCCAGGCATCCCGCAGCGGGTGGGCCGCCGTAGTGGAGATTAAGCAGCTATTGCCCAGAGTTTCAGCGTGGGACCCCATGATTAGAATAGGCACCGAGGCGAGAATTATCGAGTCCGTGGACATTTTTGGGTTCAGGGCCCTGCCGCGCCGGGTATTGAACCCTGGTCCCAGGTCAGACCTCTGCATCAGGGTCTGCCGCTCTAATCAGTGAGCCACATTTCCCCACTTAGAATTTGGTACACTGGCTTTTGTAACTGCCTCCAAGGCAGGACATGGGGTAACAACCAACATGCGTTTTCCCTGTGACAGGGCACGTTCTTTAAGAATTGCCATTTGCACAGCCGTCAAAACTTTCTCCACAGTGGAAAATTGCATTTCAGCCGAAGTGTACAAGTGTGACTTGTAAGCAATAGGTACTGTGTCTCCCTCATTAAAAGTTAGGTACGTGAAACATACCGTCCCAGGGATAATTCTTATCACCAGGTTGGTCTGGTTATCACGAGTCTGTAAGAATTTAGAAGCGAGCAGATCAGCTTGCAAAGACTGCAGTATAGCTGAATGCTCAGGCAGCCAGCATGATTTGGAAAATGATGGTTGTATCAATGCATACAAAAGCTTGATACGCTGGGCATATTCCGTAATGTATGTCCTCCCGAAATTCAAAAAGCCCTGTAAAGATTGTAATTTTTTCAGTGTTGTTGGAGCGCGCAGCTGTGCGCATTTCTCCAGGAAGTGAGGTGCCAAACCTTTTCCTTCATTGTTGAGCTGGTAGCCCAGAAACAACACTGTGTACTCTGCAATGTGCGATTTTGCAAAGTTAAATTTGTAACCCATATCTGCAAAGTTACAAAATATTCCGTTGACTCTACACAGATGCTCCCAAAGTTGGTCTTCTGTGAGATATATGTCATGCACATACGAACAAGCATCCGGGTCGATTCTCTCCAAAAGAGAGACTATGCGGGCAGTAAAAATCCCAGGACTATTCTTATAGCCCATAGGCAAACGTCGAAACTGTTTTTTGACACCGCCGCAAGTAAAGGAGGTCCATTGGGAACTCAGACCATCCAATCTATGTGCATAAAAACCATTGGAAATGTCAAGCGTGGTTTTAAACCGCTTAGGCACAAGACTATTCACTAGAGCAGAGCCATGGGTATTCTGTACTGCACAGTTACGGAAATGCGAGCTTAAATGCCGGTAATGCAACACCAAACGATATGAACCGTCAGGCTTGTTTACAGTAAAAAGATGGGTATTCATTGGTGACACACATGTTTCAATTACACCTTGATATTCCAATTGTTCAAGGATTGCCGCGACGGAAGCTTTGGCTTCACGTCGTATGGGATATTGAGGTTGAGGCTGCGGCTGAGACCGTAAAGGAATCTCGTGGCACAGGGACAATTTATCCCAACCACATTGATTGCGATACACAGCCGGTGCTAAAGCCAGAGCCCACTCTTCTGCAAAATGCAGCGCATCCTCTATCGAGACTGTGTTCGCGAAACTGGGGAGGAAGACCTCCTCCCCTAGCGGAGCTGCGAGCACAAAAGGTGGGGGCCAGTCAGCCTTAGAAAGCAAAATGTCATACGTAGATGAAAGATTTTCCCAAAATACCCCTTTTATGGTTCGTTGTATGTCACTTTCAATTAACAGGACAATTTCAAAAAGTCTATCAGGGAGTGCAACTCTTGTATCAGCTGTCTCTATCACAACATAAGAATCAGTCGCTGTCACCTTCAGTAGTGGGCGGAGGGCCTCTCTCACTATGGTAATCTCTGCCGCGCTGTCCAGCAAGGTCAGAGCCCACGTCAGATTCCGAAGCGGCGTTCTCACAATCTGTGGCATATCGATGCGCTGTTAAACCGCGACTTTCTTTTTGGCAAACTGCGGTCTCCTCGGAGTTGAGTAGTCCTGCTTTCCCGCACCGTCTTTCGGGCAGGGCTGGCCACGTCCTTGTTGGCCACCCCGACCCCTGCCGCCCCCTCCACCACCGGTCGACGAGGCCTATGAGTCCTGAAAGGAACGAGGAGAGCGTTGATCAGATACCTGAAATCGATCAGGAGTTTTAATCGTCGCGCGATCGCGCAAGTCATAAACATGTTCTGTTTGTGCAGGCAACGGAGACGCAGGGCATGAAATTTGTGTTTTTTGTTGTTGCTGTTGCTTTCCCTGTTTTTGTTTTTTAGGCCAATTCTGTTTCTTGGACTTGGGCTGAACTTCTGTTTCTGAAGCTTGTCCCTGGGGTTGCTTTTTCTCCTTAACAGAAAAAGGCTTAAGACCCTTACTATTTCGATCCACAGTTTTATGAGCCGCCACAATAATTCTCGCTAACTGCCGGGGTTTCTCGGCATCGGGAATTGCTGCCAAAGCTACCTGAAAGTTCACTGCATCCCCCTTGACATTAGCAAGGATCAGATCGCAAACCACATCAAAGGAGCCACACAGGCGCATACCCAACTCAACCGCAGACTCCGGTCCGTGATCATCTTGAACACGTTTAAGGACTGTAGGCAGCACAGCCATAGACGGAGTGCTGTAGCACCTCGCATAGACCGCTGCAAAAGTCTTACCCCAGGTCTCACAGTCAACGAGTTCAGGGGAAAAATCTTTCGGCAAACTAAGCGTTAGAATACTGTGTTTTTCACCAGGAGTTGTATTAGGAAATACAGCTTCCAGCTGGTCAAATTTCTCGGCAAGCCAGAAAGGAAAATCATCCTTATCCTCGGGCTTTCTGCCCATCACAGCATTGACCATTATGGGACTGAGTTTCAAACCGCCCTGTCCGGCTGGAAGTGGCGCTCCTCCTGGAGGTCCAACCCGAAGATTACGGCCCATGTAGTGCACTAAGGCTCTAATCACGGCAATGGAGACCACATGTAGTCTCCGAAGTTCAGCTACGTTACAATTGCTGCGCAGAGGATGTGGAGTAAAACTAGCCAAAACAGGCCAACTTGTGCCTGGAATGGACAAAGGACCTAACCGCGGAGCGGTCAAAGAATGGGGTAGGGGCCACCAAACCAAACTCGATGCTGCCAAACGTCAATAGGAACTTCCTGTGACCTGTACGGAGCATATTCATTCGGTCCAACAGAGGGAGTGTAAGAGTGGAACACACCAGAATTAGCGTCCACCTCCGGAAATGTCACCCACTAATAAAATAGTTCGTAAGGGTATTATCACAGCCAAGCCTTCCAAAGGCACATTGTAATTCCGCAAATGATCGCGCACCGCAATGCGACTATGCTGCGGAATGTCCACGGCAGCCATGACAGCACAGGAACTAAGGAAAACAAAGAAACTTTATAGCACAACTGGGTAGTAATTCAAGGAAACCATTTTAGTAAGATTCAAGCTTGAAAAGACCTATTTCACAAATAGGTAGGTTTGTTCCGACACCACCGTTTTCCGGAAACGACAGCGAAGGGGCTAAGGATTGAATGATATACTACTCGAGTGTCATGATATAAGGCCATCAACATATGGGTGCCAAGTAGCGGGAATTCCGTTGTCCTACAGAACTGTGCATAGAGACCTGAAACCTCGGTGAATTAGGATGGCCCAAAACTCACCTCAGTACCCAAAATCCCCTTACCGAGCTACCTACAGTGTCTCATTGGTCATAACAAACTCCAAATGTTTAGAAAAACCAGAACATGAACTTAGAGTACCGCAGGTATCGTGGAACACATGAACACTCTTTCGCTATATAATTATTTCAAACCAGAACGTGGAGTAAATGAGGACTTGTGCATATTTGAAATATTTATTCACTAATGCAGGGTTCTCAAATGCAGTATCTTATACAATACAAGCAAACATATTATAAGAAACAAAGTTATCAGCATAGTTACTAGTCCATAGAAAGCGAACGGTGACAGCATACTAAGATACTGTAATGAATAGGAATTAACAATAACTAATTCTTACCCTCCCTATTTAGCATAGTATTTTATATCTATGAAGGTCTCATTTGGGTTTTAGCAGGGTGGGCCCATACCTTAAAATCTCAGTGGTAGAGGATCACATCATCGTCCACCAGCTCTCTGCATGCGAAGCACCATCAAGTGTGTTACATGTGTTTTCGGCAAAGCAATATAAAACCCGCTTCAAGACAGATTCTGGCAGCAGCTGCATTTCTGTTATGTCTATAAAGGTGTGAAGATCAGACTTCACAACAACACTGTGTTGAGTTATCCGTGGAAGCTTCAGCACTCACTGTGCAGACAGTGTACCGAGCAAAGTTGATATCAGAGCAATACCATATTATTTCCCAAGTAAATCACAACGCTCTTCTAGGTTGAAAGCTAAAATAACAATTATGTGTCGTGTGCAAAAATGAAGCAAAAGGAAAAATGGCGTTTAAACATTTAACAAGCTCATGCTAACTTAATACAGTATATAGAATAGAGGCATCTATATGACAGTACTCTTAAGTATGTGTGCGAATGGAGCCCAACACATACACAATTCGTGCAAACACAAAGCGAGGTGCCTCTGTAAACTTTTACTAATAGGCAGTTGAGTATTTTGGGCCAATTTTCAAAGGCATGAAAGAGTAAGTAAAAGTGTACTCTTGTAGTATTACTTCCAATACTCATGGGTTCCTTTGTGAATCAGCCACAAAGTGCACAGCACAAATCAAGATACTTGTTACACTGCATCTAAAATGGTATGATGAATTTGCTATAGGTCTCCAATTAAAATCAAATACATTTAGTCTGAGACACATCAGTGGAAGTGCTACTTGTTTTCAGAGACCAGGATGAGTAAGTATTCCTCATACAGCCTGCGACATGTGTGCGCACGTTTAAAACTAACACGTGCAGAACCTTTTACCCCAATTACACAGAAAATGCCCTTATTTAAAAAGATGGGCACTACAAGTTACATCACAAAACCATTTCAATAGGAGATTACAATGGGTGAGTGTTATATCTGGGCCAAGATCTGTGTCTAGAGCGGTACCAACAGCTTAATAAAGACTTCATGCATTAAGAAGAAGAGGGAACACTCCACTTGCTGCCCAGCAGCTGATTGTTGGATGCTGCGCTCAGCTCATGGCCAGGATCCTCACCCCTTTGAGAGTTCTGGTATATCTGTGCTTGTGGTCACCCAGGGGGGTGCTCCATGAGCTGCTTGGAATGCCAGACAGAACGAGGAGTGGTGATACTGCAGAATTCAAATGAACGTGATGTTCTTCCAGCATGGGGCATGGGTAAATCTTGCAAAGCTATAGGAAATCCATATTTTCTGTGTGGTCAACCAACAATTGTTTGCCTTTCATCCGGACTATTTTGCTGGACTTAGAACTCTGTACTTGACACCTGCTAGCCAGGCATATGCTTTTCTTTCATAAATGGTTAAATTGACCTATTCTTTAAATTTCCGGTAAGTCTTTTATTTTATAGAGTTGAAAATGCACCCAGGGCCTGGAAATTAAATGCCGCTTGTGGACTGCTCTGTGAAACCTGCAGTGCCAGTTGTCAAAATAACCCTTTCAGACAGGTAAAGACTTACCTATGAAATATTAGTAAGACATCCCTATGTAGGCCTTGTAGCCCACAAGGACACATGCACGGTATTTAAAAGTGAGGCAGAGAAACAAATAATATTATCATGTCCCTACAATGATGAGGCACAAAATGTCATTTTTACTGCAACATGCGTAGCTGTCCTATTTAAAAAACCAAAGTGCTCATGAAAATACTACTACTGCTATCTTGGGAAAGGGATCAATTAAAATTAATCAAACCACTAGTTTCAATAGCTAATGAAAATTCAATTCAATGGCAAAGTAGAATTTTTATTAAATATTGATGAAAAGTATCTTTTAAAAAGTTATGCTTTACCTACCTAAGCTTTCTGACGGCTATTTGGCATTAACCTCTGCCAACTCCCCATATGCCCTCCTCTCTGAATGAGATATGAACAATGTATGCATTTCCTCCAGGATGATACCCATTAGTTTAACATGAATGGGCACAGAGCACTATTTTTAGCAATACTGATCCAGCACACAAACTATTATTTTGTAAACATGTACAGTAGTAATCAAAGTTCATGAATCAAAATGGAAAAACATTTGGTAGCAGAATCTTGGATGTTTTTAGAAGTTCAATCTTTATTTGGTTCTTCACAATTGTAGCCAATGCGTCCATCGACTTCTTCAGGGCTACAAATAATATATATATATACACACAATTATTATATGTACAATATATACACTAGTTTACAATTTAAAAAACACATTTAATTACATTACAACCTATTAAAAAGAGATACTCCAAATATTGGACTCTAGACAGTTCTCCTATACACATCTAATTACAAGCCATTTCTACAGTGCATTTGTTTCACAATTTACATATTCACAGAAAAACACCTTCGTCAAGTTAAGTCCTTTAGTATCTTGTTTTGCTGAATTCTGCTACTCTGTTGTCTTGTTGGATAACTTTATACGGGGGAGTCATGATTAAACTAGGACAAACAACCAGTTGTGGGCCTAACAACCTTGTTGTCTAAACATTTCATGGTGGGTTTTGGATATTGTGATACTATAGACTGGTCAGTTCTGTACCTGTATACTTTCAATTCTCAATTAATAAATAAAGCCAGAAAGTGGGCTTACCAAATAGAATTAATTCTTCTTAGGACTCAATATAAGTGTATTCTTCCATCCAGTCAAAGACCGTTATTTTAAATTTTCTAAAATTGAAAATTATATCCTTAATATTTTTTAACGTATCATGAAAACAGTTGCGTTGTTATGGTAACATTAAAGCTATTAGCATACCTTCTCTTTTTAAGTGAAAGACACTTCAATTTCACAACCAGGGTTATTCGGGTCAGATAGCCCAATGTGGCAGAAATCTTTGGGTTAGATTGGCACTATCCGCCTTATATTTCGTACATAGTAAGAATGGACTTCGATGACATAAGAGAAGAAATGTTGGGAGATCTGTTTAAATCTAAAGAACCCAACACTAATGTCACAAAAAAGGTGACTCCAAGAAATGAGGGCCTAAAAGAAAAATTTTATAGACTAGAAAAATTAAAAAAGAGGGAACTCGCCAAATGGTGGGATGGAGCGACCCTGCGTAAATACATTGAAAACAAAAAAGTACCTCGTGGTCTACGGATCCTAATTTTTCCCAACTATGAGGACCTAGAACAGGATTTATTAGATGATTGGGAGGAAGAACTTTATGATGCCTCATATCGCATGATGAGAATACTCATTGTCAACTCTGAGAGAAAGGTCAGCAAAATAAAAGAGGAAATTGTGAAACTAGAAAAAGAAATTGCTGAAATGAATCTAAAAGATGCTACTACCAAAAATTATGAGATCTTGAAAACAGAGCTAGCTGCCTATCAAATATACTTGAAAGATAAGAAATTGAAAAAGATACAGAGGGACGAAAAGGATTATGCTAACGGCAGAATTTTCACCTTTTCAAAAAAATATGATGACGTAACCCCTAAAGCAACATCTAATGGGAACTCTCGTGCCAAACCAATAAGTGTTTCCTCAAGCAGCACATCCCTTTCCTCTGTTGATAGTGACCCTGGTGAGGGCACCAGTAAACAAGAAGTGCCTGTATCCTCTGCCTCTTCTAATTTTTTAAGGGTAGTTCAACGGTACAGATTAGGAAACAAAAAGAAAAGTCAAAATTCAGAATCAGAAGGGGAGGGAAGAAACACAAAACAAGGGGTACAAACCAGGCAGCAGAGCAAGACAAACATGAAGAAGTAAATGATGATATAGAGTCTAATGTGGTACAGAATGCCTTAAGTATTGTTAATTTATCAGATAGAATCTTGACTGAGAATGAAAAAACCTTGCTGTTAAAAGGATTGAATTTTTGTGTAACCAACACTTGTAATATGGCCGGGATGCCCGCCACCCCCTCCCAACACCAATTCCCAATGGGAGTAGACAGACACAGGTTTGAGCTTTTGGAAGGCGGGGGGAAGTTACCCCCCCCCGGCCGTATTTATTAAAATATGAAACAAAATTTAAAACATTAAATAAAAGTTTCATGAATTATGTACAATTTTACATTTATTACATTTCGATGAAGACACGTTCTTTGGCTAACCTTAACAGATCTCTAATACAAAGGTTTCCTAGCCGAGTCTAGCATCCTGTAAATGCATACCTTCTAAATTAAAATTGTACATCCTAGCATTAAGGGCCAACGGCAAGGTCTTAACCGGTGTCAGATCCCTACTACCAAAATCCCGCCCTCCCGGTGTGAGTGGCGCATGCGCAGAGGACTTTACCCTCATTGCCAACTGTAACTTCCCTTGTCGTGGGGGCCCCCTTTTCACTCGACGCCGTTTTAAAGGTCGTCCGAGTTCCCGTGTGAGGTATCTGTAGGAAGGACAGCGTGGACTCCCCCCCATCCCCACACTCTCTATCCGCTGTCGCGGATATCCGGCCCCCGGGAAATTCGTAGGAGGGGCATCTAGCCACCTCCCCCTGGGAGGGGCCTATGGCCATCTCCCCCTAGGCGACCCATCCTTAGTGGGTGCCGCCTCCCAGTGGAAGGGGCCAATGGCCGCCTCCCCCCGGGCGCTCCCATCCATTCTGGGTGGCGCCCCCCTCTAGGGACCTTGAAATTACTGCTCACCGATCATGACCTTACCGCCCGACCAAAAATAAATACGACAGTTGTTTTACCTACTAAGGGAAAAAATTCTGACCTAGCCTTGATGAGTCATCAACTTCATTTTCCTACAAAGGGAAACATTATCCTGTAAACAGAAGCCACATCATTATGTGAAACATTCCTTTACTTCTCTACAAAGGAAAAAAGGCCTATACATTTCTATCCAATCAAACTTTATTTACACAAACATTGCTATAAGGGGCTGGTGGGTGGGTCAAAATTGCCGCTTGTTCCGTCGAGGACTCACGAGCAACGAGTTGGTGCAGCCTTCGGTGCACAGGAACAAGAGGACGCTTCTTCGGATTCCCGCTCTATTTATCCATCTGCGGGAGGGCGGGGACCCTCCTCCGGTACGCCTACTGGGGCGTGGTCTTCCGTGCGGGTGTCTAGGACAACCCCTCCTGGGCGGGAAAGGGCGCGCCCCGGCTACGCCACTTCGGGCATACTAGCCGAGCCACGCCTCCCGCCCAAAATGGTTTCCCGGGGGGATCGGGGCACCCAACCATACGTTCGGGGGGACCGAGTGGTAGCCCCTTTCTATATGGCCGGGATGCCCGCCACCCCCTCCCAACACCAATTCCCAATGGGAGTAGACAGACACAGGTTTGAGCTTTTGGAAGGCGGGGGGGAGTTACCCCCCCGGCCATATTTATTAAAATATGAAACAAAATTTAAAACATTAAATAAAAGTTTCATGAATTATGTACAATTTTACATTTATTACATTTCGATGAAGACATGCTCTTTGGCTAACCTTAACAGATCTCTAATACAAAGGTTTCCTAGCCGAGTCTAGCATCCTGTAAATGCATACCTTCTAAATTAAAATTGTACATCCTAGCATTAAGGGCCAACTGCAAGGTCTTAACCGGTGTCAGATCCCTACTACCAAAATCCCGCCCTCACGGTGTGAGTGGCGCATGCGCAGAGGACTTTACCCTCATTGCCAACTGTAACTTCCTTTGTCGCGGGGCCCCTTTTCACTCGACACCATTTTAAAGGTCGTCTGAGTTCCCGTGTGAGGTATCTGTAGGAAGGACAGTGTGGACTCCCCCCCATCCCCACACTCTCTATCCGCCGTCGCGGATATCCGGCCTCCGGGAAATTCATAGGAGGGGCATCTAGCCGCCTCCCCCCTGGGAAGGGCCTATGGCCGTCTCCCCCTAGGCGACCCATCCTTAGTGGGTGCCGCCTCCCCATGGAAGGGGCCAATGGCCGCCTCCCCCCGGGCGCTCCCATCCATTCTGGGTGGCGCCCCCCTCTAAGGACCTTGAAATTACTGCTCACAGATCATGACCTTACCCAACAGGCCGGATAGTTGACCGACTATCCGGCCCCCCCATTCCTCCTAAAGGTCATGCTTCCTCAAACCCCTTAACCATGCTATGAAGTCTCCTATGAGTAAATCATTTCCCTCCCTAGACAGGTGAACCCCATCCTTCAGATACATGTGATCACCCCGAATACACCCGTGAGGAATGCTATGCAACTGCGGGAAGCGAAACAATTTCCCCACTTAATTGTTAACCCTTTTCACTGAGTGGTTCAATGCTGACACTGAAATGCCCCCCGCCAACTCTTCCTGGGGATCATGTGGGACCAGGCAATCGTGCACCCCGGGACTTTTTTAGCCAACCAGCTAACTGCCGACAGGATGTGTTCTAATAACACTCGTATTCCCAGTGTCACCAAGTCATTGCCCCCCAGGTGTACTATGACTACAGATGGCAGTGACCTTTGCTGCCCTAAAAGACCCTCAAAAAATGATTGAAATTGGTCAAAAAAGAGCCCGCCCTTCCCATGGAAGGTCACTCTGTACCCGTATTCCCCAGATGCGTGAGTCGCGTCACCTGCCTTGAATACGTCCCCGGCGCGCCTCACATATGAGTGGCCCACGACCCATACCACTCTCTCTCCAGTCGGTGATCCTCGACCGCTGGTCTCCTGGTGCTGGGTCGACTTCCAATTCCGCCCCGTGTGACAAGCTCGCGAAACTGTAATGTAAACAAAAGACAAGAAGCGTGAGTGCATGTCATTTGATCTTTACAACATGTGCAATCGCACATACCTTTTGAAGCAATTCGAGGACCAACGGCCCAGCTGCTTTACTTCCTCTGCACTCCGACCCCGGGCTGTAGCCTCAGTAGCAGCCCCTATCCTAAATGAGTGGGTCCCAAAATCGCACGGGTCCATGCTCGCGGCAGCGATTGACAGCGCCAGCACCCTCTGAAACTGAAATCTCGTCAGTGGGGTGCCATCCTTGTGCCTAAGCAAACTCCCTCCCCATGTAACCGTCCTAGTGCCAAGTATTCCTCTATACACTTTATCGGACACATGGGGGACCCTCGTGCGCGCTGCACAATAACACTATCCCCCATAGCTCCCTGGTCAGTCTTGGACCTGGCTATAGAGATTACCATAGAATCACCCCATATTTGGATGTGAACCCTGCCCAGGCCTCCCTCTATATCCTTCTTGTTCCTTGCGACGAGTTCGCTCACCCACATAGCCCCATGGAATGCCAAGGCGAAGGCCGCCCGGAACAGAACTGCTTAGAAAAGGGAGGAGCACGTCTCATCTAGCTTTGCTAAAAGTAGAGACAATCTGTCTAAACCAATCGGGCGCCTCGTATCCTGCTTGCGACCCTTGAGGCGCTGCCAGACACGGAGTGCCTTCCTAACCAAAAAGGAATCCGACGGATCTCTTATGCCATGCACCTGTGCCATGAATGATATGGCCGCCCTATGTCTATTGGCCGTTGCCGCTGATCGGCCTTCTCTGTGCAGCGCAACCAGGAACCCCAGGAAGGATTACTCCTGACCCCAGCTCTGTCTCCCTGATGGACCCAAAAATGTGCAGTAGGAACGAAACGCTCCTTCGTATGCCTTCCTTGTCCTGGGAGCTAAGCTGGCTGCCACGAGGTCTTGTAATCCGGGGCACCGATTAGCCATAGTGCTTCGGGGAACGGTGCCGCTACTAGGTCCGCTGTGGGTAGATAGCCCCTGAAAGCCTGCATGTGTGAACGAGAGAGTGCATCAGCTGCATAATTCAGTACGCCTGGCACATGTTTTGTCCTGAACTGTACATTCAATCTCATGCAACGTAATAGAATTTCTTTCAATAATCTCAAGATCCACTTGCAGCGGGCTGCCTGCTGGTTAATGCACTCAACCACAGTCATATTATCAGACCAAAACACCACCGAGCGGTCCCTGAAGTCGCCTGGCCATGCCATCAGAGCAACCCAAATGGGGAATAGCTCCAAGAACCCAATGTTACCTGTCAGACCGCTGGAGTGCCACCACGTCGGCCATACTTGCACTGACCATCGGTTACCAAAGATGGCGTCGAATCCCACGCACCCAGCTGAGTCAGTCCACAAACCTAGTTCATCCGAAGATGCTGGTGGCGTGTTCCACACAACCCGACCGTTGAAGTCAACCAGAAATGCCAACCAAATGCGCATATCCTGGCGAACCTCTGCCGACAGTCTCGTACGGTGGTGTCCCTCCTTGAGACCAACCATAGCTTGTGCAATAGAGCGTGAGAAGGGGCGGGCCATTGGTATCACCCTTAAGGCAAAGTTAAGCTGACCCACTGTTTGCTGTAACTGGTGCAGGGTCACTTTCTCCTTGCTCAGGCATTGTGTCAAGGAAGCCCTAAACTTGGGCACCTTTTCCATCGGTAAACGGAAACATCCCTCCACAGAATGGAGCTCAATCCCCAGAAACTCCAGTGGAGTAAATGGTCCAACCGTCTTACCTGGTGCCAATGGGACTCCGAACTCCTGCATGAGAATGCAGAAGTCCAGCAGCGCCTGCGCACATGTCGTATTGCCGGCTGCTCCCAGAAACAGGAAATCATCCAGGTAGTGCATAACATGCCTATGCCCTGTGGCCTCGGTGAATGTCCACTCCAAAAAACAGCTGAACATTTCAAAATAGTATTCAAAAACAACAAGAGAGGTAGGGTGTAGACACTCCTGTACCCCAGTTCAATATATTCTCAACAACAAAGGAGTGACTTTAGTGAAAAAAGGTGATAATAAAATTAGAATCACAAGATAACGCTTCACTGTATGCTGCACGCGTGATCAATACTCACACGCGTGCAGGGAATACGACGGCGTCGTAGCACGCTGGGGAGACATTCGGTCACCCCAGCGGGGACCCGATGATGAAGCATGTCACCAACTAGTGGTGAGTGAGGGTCCTTCTAAGAACTTAGGTCTTCCCCCCTCCCATTAGATGGTGACTAAAGAACGCTTTGACTCTCTTCTGACTGAAGATTGTCGCCCGGGCCACCCTAGGGACTTCTCAGACTGCCTGACTGTATTCCCTGCACGCGTGTGAGTATTGATCATGCGTGCAGCATACAGTGAAGCGTTATCTTGTGATTCTAATTTTATTATCACCTTTTTTTCACTAAAGTCACTCCTTTGTTGTTGAGAATACATTTTAAAATAGTCACAATAAATGGAGCAACCCATAGGCATGCATTTATCCATGTACTAACTCCCCTGGAATGCAAAACCTAGCAAGCGCTGATCTCGCGGGTGTACCGGGAGCAACCGGAATGCCGATTCGATGTCTGATTTCGCCATCAGCGCTCCGGGGCCCAGGTGATTTAACATGGCCACGGCATCCTCGAACAATGCGTACCGCACCGAACAAATATCTGGGTCAATGGCTTCGTTCACCGAAGAGCCCCTTGGGGCAGACAAGTTGTGAATGAGTCTAAACTCCCCTGGGTCTTTCTTCGGGACCACCCCTAGCGGGGAACACACTAAATCCGTCACCGGTGGGCGATGAAAAGGGCCCGCCACCCGCCCCAAGCTGACTTCTTTGGAAATTTTTCTTGCAGCTACGCTTGGGTTATGTTGTACAGATAACTGATTTTTACAAAAGGAGTCCCCCCACCGGGATGTTGAAGCCATATAGGAATCCATTCCTCAACACCCCGGCGGATACATGATCAGGGTATTTGTTCAACCAAGGAGTCAGAGCCATGATATCGACAGGTGTAGACAATCCGTTACAAAACATCACCTCACTCTTGCTTAGACCCCCCTTTACCTCCCGTTCCGCTGTTTTTAGATCTACAGCTACTCTCCGGGTGTGAGGAGTTCCCACAGCCCGCACACGCATGCCTGAACCTACATGTTCCCTGGGGCCTGTTAATAATAATAATAATAATAATAATAATAATAATAATAATAATAATAATAATAATAATGAAGCCCCAGCAAACCCCCCGCTTGGCGCCATTCCCGCCGGTCTTGGGCTGATATTCCCCACCGGCGCCCGCTCGAAAAGGCACAGCGGGCTTTTGGCGAGCTGACCCCGACCCGCTCCCGCCCGGCGAGAACGTACCTACCGCCCCAGGCAAGAGCTGCTTGTGCCATGACACCGAGTCGAGGCAATCCCAGGTCAAAGTTGCATCAAATTCTTTCGCTTTTCGAAATTTCATATCATAACCTTTCCACTCGTCCCCCTCATACATGGTATAAAAATCCATAATCCTATTCTGATAACAGGTCAACTCAGTCATGACTTCAGGCTTACGTTCCTCCATGACTGCCGTAAATATCGAAAAGGCCTTTACCCAATTGGCTACCGTCTCATCGACCCTAAATTCTGCCATCTTGGCCCGCCATACACTGGGGTGCCATAAATCCTTCTGGGATTTCGCATATTCCATCTCACGATGGTCAGTCAACAATGAAAACATATTCACATATTTCTCCCCCCATATCAGTTCCTTTGTGGCCGCAGGGATGTGCTGGGCCACCCTTTCGCGCCTTGAAGGTAACGAACCCTCCCCTGCCATTGGCAATGTGTGCTTACCAGGTTCAACCGTTGCGTCTGCCACCTTTTCCCGGCTAACCGCAGGTCCTCCCGGCACCACCTGTGGGGGAACAAGAGGAACATTCGCCGTCGCGGCCTCTCTCGCCTGCCGTAACTGCTCGATTAGTAGTCTAGCCTCCTCTGCAGGGTTCCCCGCGACCACTGCCCCCCCCCGCTTTCTTCTTGAGCCATGGCAACACTGCCTCTAACTGGATGGCTAGTTCCGGGGGCATCTCCTCATCATTAACAGGAGTAATTACAACGGGGATTGGTAAACCTACATCTGGGTTTGGTACCGGGCTGTCTGCCGGTGTGATGGGGGCGATTGGGGGTACCTCAGGAACCGGATCTTCCCCCGAAACCGCCCTCCTCTTAACACGCTTTCCCCTACCCTCAGGGACGACTCCCGGCAAGGCCGGGCCTATTACCTTCTTAGGACGGCCTGAGCTGTTCTGGGCCGCCAACTGTTTTTTAACATCGGCCAAACCTCGACCGATCGAGTCAACTTTACCGAGTTTTCGGTCCATGATCGCCATTCGATTCGACAAGGTGCGCAGTACCTTCTCCAACTCGGAGCTCTTTCCTGCCTTCTTGCCGACCATAGCTACGTGTACTCTGCGCTAGTTGATCAACGAGGTCCTGGATCTTTCGTACTCCAAATAACTGAAAGAGAAACAACAAGATCACAAGTTCTCAAAATTGCCGCTTGTTCCGTCGAGGGCTCACGAGCAACGAGTTGGTGCAGCCTTCAGAGCACAGGAACAAGAGGACGCTTCTTCGGATTCCCGCTCTATTTATCCATCTGCGGGAGGGTGGGGACCCTCCTCCGGTACGCCTACTGGGGCGTGGTCTTCCGTGCGGGTGTCTATGACAACCCCTCCTGGGCGGGAAAGGGCGCGCCCCGGCTACGCCACTTCGGGCATACCAGCAAAGCCACGCCTCCTGCCCAAAATGGTTTCCCGGGGGGATCGGGGCACCCAACCATACGTTCAGGGGGACCGAGTGGTCGCCCCTTTCCATTTTGTTGACCTACATGTTGAACTATTCAAATTTATAAGAAAACTAAGATTAAAAAAATACTTTGAACATCATAAAAGTGTGCAGAATGTTCCATCAATCAATTCAAGTGTTTCAGAAATGTCAATTGCTGATTTAAATGTTACTAAAGTTGTGTATGCAGATGACTGCAGGTACATCCCCTGAAGAGGCACACCAGGGGTGATCAAACGAAATGATTCAATGTTCATTTGAAGGTGTTATTTATTTTTCATAACTTTCTCCATTTAGTTTCAGCAATTTTAACTGATATTAGCAACATATCAGAGGACAGCGTACATTGGTAGCCATTAGCTTATGAACTCTTTCTCCAATGCATTTCGGGCGGAGGTGCCCTTGGTCACGGAGAGCTGAGGAGGAAGGTAGAGTAAACGGGTGTCAGGAAACGGTAATTGGGCAACGTGTGGGGAAATTACTTGTGCTAGAAGTGTGGGAACTGGGTCATCGCATACTATAAAGTGCTCGGTACTAGAGTGAAGGTTTAGGGTGTGCGAGGGGATATTAACGTTGGTGAATGTTAAAGTTAAAATAACGGGTAACAGCGAACGCATTAGTAATTACTTAATGTTTACACAGAAACTTACTTCATGGTGACGCGTAGCGCGCGGAAACGCTATCTGCCGGCTTACCAGTTCTCTGTTTCGAGTGCTCGTGTTTGGGGTTGATAAAGTGTGTTCGTGGAAAGTGACGGAGGACTGCTACATCGGGTAACTCATGAATAGACTAGCGGTTTGTGAAAAGAAACGCCGTGGCCATCTTGGAATGGGTAAAGTTACCGGGGAATTAGTGAGGGGTGCATGCGGTTGTGTGGGAAGGAGGCTAGGAAGGGTGCAGGAGTACGGTAAAACAGTTATACAACATATGATATACATTTCACAGATAACAACTAAATTCGATGCGGTCATTGAGCCCGTGGGGCTTCAGTGTCTGTAGTAGATAAATCCATTCAAGTTCTCTTTGTAACAGCAATTTGTTGTTGTCAGTTCCTTCATTCTTGGATACGATTTCCAAGACTATAAATTTCAATTGAGCGATGTTGTGGCGTGCATCAACAAAGTGCATAGCAACGTTAGACTTCTCCATTTTCAACCTTATGTTGGACTTGTGCTCATTGAGGCGAGTTTTTATTTTGCGTTCAGTTTTGCCAACATATAGCTTGCCACAAGGACATTTCAAAGCGTAAATCAAGTTCGAGGAGTCATAAATAACACCTTCAAATGAACATTGAATCATATCGTTTGATCACCCCTGGTGTGCCTCTTCAGGGGATGTACCTGCAGTCATCTGCATACACAACTTTAGTGATATTTGTTGGTGTTTAGACGGACAACACCACCCTTCGAGAGCACCCTGAACTTTTGGAACTGTTGTTTCAAACACGTTAACCTACACAGTTGTGCACCCACCAACCTCCACTGATTTAAATGTTACCCATTTGATTTCCACCTTGAATGAGGAAGACGAGAATGTAGATATTACAGAAACTGCTAGATCGTTGGAAATAGTCGAGGATGTCTCTCTTGACAGTGGCTTAAGGTTACAGTCAAAGTTTTTACCATTAAGACGACAAGATACCTTTATTGATGAGTTTCATAATAAGGTAACTCAAGAAATTCATCATTTAGAAGACAAACATATGTTCCATTCACACTGCAAACATGAAAACAATGTAACCAAAAAAGACAGGGACATATTGAACAGACTACGAGATGAGCCCAAAATAGTTATACAAGCGGCAGACAAGGGAGGAAATATTGTAGTGATGAATCGAGTTGATTATCTAAATGAAATAGATAGACAACTAGGACAGAAAGATTGCTACATCAGATTAAAAGGCAATCCTACCAAAAAAATCGAGCAAAACATCAATGCCGCGCTAAGAGATTGGCATTAATCTTGTCTCTTGTCAGACACTGAATACAAATATCTACAGGCTCACGACTCCCGTCATCCATGCATATATATCCTCCCAAAGATCCACAAGGGTGTGGGGTGGAGGGGGTTCCACCTGGGAGACCTATAATATCAGGGAACGGTGGACCTACTGAACGGCTATCAAAATTTGTGGATGAATATCTCCAGCCCTTTGTTAAAAACTTACCCTCCTATCTTAGGGACAGTGGGGATGTTTTATGCAAACTAGAGGACTTCGTTTGGGATAGTCCTGATCTACTCTTTGTCACTCTAGATGTACAAAGTTTATATACGTGCATAAAAAGTGATTGCGGTATAGAAGCTGTTAAAAATTTCCTGTACAAACGCAGCTCCACAAATCTAGAACATACTCTCATGCTACTTGAGATGACACGTATGATCTTTGAAATGAACACATTCCTTCACAACGGAGACTGGTTCTTACAAAAACAGGGCACGGCGATGGGATCCAGGCTTGCTCCGTCCTATGCAGGCCTTTTTATGGGCCTGTTTGAGACGGAGCATGCCTTGGGCATCGGGTCACAACCATGGAATGATAATATCATCTTCTATGGTAGATTTATCGATGATATTCTGATGTTGTGGAACGGAGATTTAACAGAATTGATGGCCTACTTCAATTATTTAAATGACAATCGGTTCAATGTAAAACTGACCATGAACTATTCCAAAGAATCCATTGATTTTCTGGATCTTAGACTATATGTCAGTGGTAACAAAATCAAAAGTGACATTTTCAAGAAACCCACAGCGTGCAACAGCATTTTACATGCTGAAAGTGCACACCCGAGGGGAACAATAAATGCTATGCCCTTTGGGGACATGACAAGAGCCCGAAGTAATTGCAGCCAAGAAAAGAATTTCCAAAAACATGATAAATCAATGAAAAATGCCTTTAAAGAGAGAGGATACACAAATAAATGCCTAGATAAAGCTGAGTCTAGGATCAAAACTGTGAATCGCAGTACCATCTTGCAGAGTAGTGCAAATAGAAACAAGAAAAAGAAAGAAGATAATGATGAAATATTGTTTATAACCAAGTTTGATCTGTACAGCAATCATGTGTACAACATGTTACGTAAAAACTGGCACATAATTGCATCTGGCAAAATGCCCCCTAACGCAGTACCAACAAAACCCAATGTGGTATACAAGAGGGGAGAAAACCTAAAAAAGTTATTGAGTCCTAGCTATGTCAAAGGTGAAAAGGAAATAAGTAACACCACATGGCTAACCAATAAACAGGCTGGTTTTTATGTCTGTGGCACGTGTACTACTTGTCAATATGGTCTCAATAAAAAAACAAAATTTCAATATAACACCAAAAGAGAATATGAAATTCGATCTTTCATCAACTGCCACACTACACACACTGTATATGCTTTGGGTTGCGCATGCAACAAAGTATATATAGGTAGCAGCATTAGAAGCCTAAAAATAAGAATCCAGGAACACATCAGAGCAATAAGGAATAATGATACTAGATACCCTGTGGCGATACACATACAAGAAAATCATCCAACCAAGAGGGATGTCTGGTTCCATACCTTGGAACAAGTGCAGACCCCACTGAGAGGTGGAAACAGAGAATTGTGCTTAAGAAAAGCCGAGGCAGGTTGGATTTGTAGATTAAGGACTACGACATTGGGACTTAACACTAATACTGAACTGCATCATTTTCTGTTATTCAGGATAACTAAGACTTCAATTCAGTATTTGTTTGTTAACTCTAAAATCATTTAATTGGTGACCCAGCATATGTCCTTGAATTCTGAATAATCTAGGATAGTGATGAAGTAATTAAACTGTATCGCTCTTTATATTGCAGGGATCGCTTTGTCATAAAATCATGTTTATAAAACATAATAAAACATTGCATGTCTGTAATAAGGTTGTACAGAATGTCCTTTGATGAAAGCATGGTGATAACAGTGTTGCAGTTATGATGTTCCAGATTTAAAATGAAACACTGTATAGCTACAAAAAGGTTGTATATAAGGTGATTTATTATAACCCAACCTAATTGATTTTGACATGATATGCAGGGACTAACAATAATTGTAATACATCATGATTAGAGATCTACTGCTGTGATATGTAACTCTAATATTAGAGATACCACACCAATATGGCGTCGAAATTTAAACCTAGTCAGTTAGAATAGAATCCTTCAAAACGATGGCAATTATACTATCTGCCCCGTATTTCTAAGTTTACGCTATTGACATTGAGATAGCGCTCATTTGACGTTTTTCAGTATGAGCGTTTTTCATATACTAAAATATGGCGCCCAAAATCACAACTGAATGTGAAATTTTGAGACCAATCCAAAATGGCAGGTCCGGTTGCCGAACGAATTCGCCAGTGCGTTGGGACGAGTAAGCATTTCATTTTATGGCTTAAAAACTCAGGTTGACACAAATTAATATTAAAACACATGTAACGATGAAAAGTAGACGATATTGCTGTAATAACTAGTTTATCTTAAAAATAGACGCACTATACGACAAAAAAATTTGGAACTTTGTTTCTTTTTTCCGGCAACCTGACTCTTATAAACAACGTTTCGTATGAGTAAATAAATGTAGTATTACATATAGAGATTTAGGATGGTGTGACTTTTACGGTTATATGGCAAGATAACTTAGGACGACTAAGATGGCGCTCATATAACGCATGAATTGCTCGGCTTAAAAGCAAAGACATACACACACATTGCAGGTGCATGCAATCGCACAATTAACTAACGTATAAAAGCGGCTCTGCTCTCCATTGTTTACACGCTACAACGGGAGACGCCACGCGATGGAGCCGGCTTAAACTACTTTTCCAAGTAAGTGATATGCTGCCAGAATGATTTTCGCGATTTAAATGGGATGGATGTTTTTCTCGACAGGAACACCTTTTATACTCTGAGTTTAATTTTGACTTTAGTTTGTGCAATTTGGGTACTGGGTAAAGGTTAACACTGATAGCTTTACGATATGGGATTTCATCTTTAGTCCCTGCCCATAGCCATAAAAAAGGTTTTGCGACCTCCAAAGATGGCTGCCAAATAGATAGAGAGGAACATCAAAATGGGGTAGAACATGGAAGAGTGCACCTTTTGAAAGGAATTAGAGAATTAAGACAGCTGTAAACAAACGATGTTTTCTGTCGATATGGCTGATAACGAAAATTAGAAAGGGGAGAAAGATGAGAGAAATGTTGAGCTTATCATTACCAACAGCCCGCAATATATTAAAAAGCGTTTCCCTTAATTTTGCAAAGATCTAAATTATAAAAGTCCAAGGACTCTGGCTTGAAATAACATAACTTGTTACTTGTAATTGGAGTTTTAACTAGTTTTGACATCTGTAGTAGATAAAAATGTTGGATCAGCCTATAGTGATAGCATTCTTTTGCGCCATTTTATTTCCATTCAGATTTCTGCCACATTGGGCTATCTGACCTGAATAACCCTGGTTGTGAAATTGAAGTGTCTTTCACTTAAAAAGAGAAGGTATGCTAATAGCTTTAATGTTACCATAACAACGCAACCGTTTTCATGATATGTTAAAAAATATTAAGGATATCATTTTCCAATTTTGAAAATTTAAAATAACGGTCTTTGACTGGATGGAAGAATACACTTATATTTAGGCCTAAGAAGAATTCATTCTATTTGGTAAGCCCACTTTCCGGCTTTATTTATTAATTGAGAATTGAAAGTATACAGGTACAGAACTGACCAGTCTATATCATCACAATATCCAAAACCCACCATGAAATGTTTAGACAACAAGGTTGTTAGGCCCACAACTGGTTGTTTGTCCTAGTTTAATCATGACTCCCCCGTTTAAAGTTATCCAACAAGACAAGAAAGTAGCAGAATTCAGCAAAACAAGATACTAAAGGACTTAACTTGATGAAGGTGTTTTTCTGTGAATATGTAAATTTTGAAACAAATGCACTGTAGAAATGGCTTGTAATTAGATGTGTATAGGAGAACTGTCTAGAGCCCAATATTTGGAGTCTCTCTTTTTAATAGGTTGTAATGTAATTAAAGGTGTTTTTTAAATTGTAAAATAGTGTATATATTGTACATATAATAATTGTGTGTATATATATATATATTATTTGTAGCCCTGAAGAAGTCCGTGGAGGACGAAACGCGTTGGCTACAATTGTGAAGAACCAAATAAAGATTGAACTTCTAAAAACATCCAAGATTCTGCTACCAAATGTTTTTCCATTGTGATTCATGAACTTTGATTACTACTGTACATGTTTACAAAATAATAGTTTGTGTGCTGGATCAGTATTGCTAAAAATTGTATGTCGGAACAATTCTTTGTTCTAGGAGATTTAGGGGAATAGAATCTCCGATCCAGAGAACCATAAAGAAAGAACGAAGTAGGCTGTACACAGGATAGGTGCAATTGTGCTTAAAACCCCTTTCCCCATTTCTTTTGCTCTCAAATTGGGCACAGAGCACTACTTTGAGCTTTGCAGAACATTCAGGGGGAGGGCTGAGGGTATCCTGCTGACACCACAGTTTAGGTACATGCCTCTGTTCTACCAGATTTATCTCTATTCATTTTCTGTGGGTACTCGGCCTGCTTTAAACAATTTAAGTGTTAGATGTATAAGGACACTAATAGTTGTAATAATACACTACCCTACACACACAAACCCTCAGGGGCAAGAGAAGTGTGGCCAGATACTTTTAACATCTTGAAAATGCCTGACAGGTGACATTTTGGGCTTGTTTGCAGCAAGGTAAATAGTAACTACTGAAAAAGTGGGTAGGGGCGCCCCAGGAACTTAAGCCCCAATGATTTGAAGTCATCCCCACCTGCTAATCATTGCCAGCCACAAATGTGTTACCCCAAGGCACCCTATCTGAATTTTTTCTGGATCAGCAGAAGAGGACTAGACCTGGTGTCTGCAACCTTAAAGGAGCCCTGAAGAACCCAGCCTGCTCCCTCTGGTACTCAGGACAAGGAAGTGGACTCCAAATGTTGTATTCTTTACCTTCTGCATGGCTCCAGGGATGCAACAAGTTCCAAAAGGCCTTTTTTTCTAAAGGGCTCATCTGGTCAGTTGCAACAGAACGTTTCATTTGGCCTCTGCCTAATACACTGAGAGTCTGTAAACACCCTCCCCATAGGTCCTAGGGCCTTCAAATTATACACCATCACAAAAAGCATCTGACTTGAAGTTTCACGCCGCAGGATTGAGTTTAAGCTTTGTCCTGTAGGGAACGCTCTCCACAACTAAAAAACACAGCTAAGTCCCTTTCTGCAGTGGGAATTAGAAGAATTGTATCCAAAAACTGAAAAGCTACAGAGCGTTAGTAGGAGCAAGTTGCTTCCAGTATCATACCTGCAGTTCCATGGCAGCAGCTACAGTTTTAGATATTACCTGCACAGAATTTTCAACTCAAAAAAGTGACAAAGGACTTCTTTGTCATTAGAACTTATATATTTTGTTAGTTTGAGCTTCCATAATATTCAGCATGGCCAATCCACTTCTTGTATCCAACAAGGACTCC
Source organism: Lissotriton vulgaris (assembly GCF_964263255.1). Taxonomy (NCBI): domain Eukaryota; kingdom Metazoa; phylum Chordata; class Amphibia; order Caudata; family Salamandridae; genus Lissotriton; species Lissotriton vulgaris. The sequence continues at coordinate 1,648,543,001 of NC_141685.1, forward strand.
ATTTCGGCTGGCCTCAAATAGCACTTAAGCCCCAATCTGCACCGACTATTGGCTAACATAAGCGCTTTGTGCTTTTTGGCACTTTTCTACTTAAAGCTGTCAAAATTTATATCTCCTGTAGAAGGGGGATGGGAGCACACTGCTTCACCTCCCAGAACAGTTCACCCCTTAGCATTATGGTAAATGCAGTCACTTTAAATGCTTACTTGTGTTTTTGCTGAAGTGTTTCACCAAAGTTGGTGAAGGTTAGTGCTGTGAATCTCTAGACACATGTGTTTAAAAGGATCCCTTGAGCCAACGAGCTGATGAGCTCTCCTGTGATGCACCTGTGTGCCTGTGGAGAGGTACTGGGACCTGTGAAGACTTGGGCACAATTTCATCAACCCCTGATGACTTTTCTCTGATCCCTACTACTTTCATTCTCTACTGATAAAGAGCTAAACCAAGAAACACGTGTCTAGAGATAACAGCACTACCTGCACCAACTTTGGTGAAAGACTACAGCAACTTTGGAAGAAAGTGTACTGCATTTACCAGGATGCAATGGTTTGAACTGCGCTGGGATGAGAGGCAGTGTGCTCCCTCCCCCTTTGTATTTAAAAGGCTCCCTTGAGCCAACAAGCTGACAAGCTCTCCTGGGATGCCCTGTGTGCCTGTGGAGAGGTATTGGGGCCTGCAAAGAATTGGGCACCATTTCAGCAATCCCTGATGACGTTTCTCTGCTCCCTACTACTTTCGCTCTCTACTGATGAAGAGCTAAACCCAGAAACACATGTCTAGAGATAACAGCACTACCTGCACTAGTCTCATTTTGGCAATATATTTTGGTGTTAGGTGAGTGGAATATTAGTTCAGTTTTGATCAGAAGAGAGAACTTGAACAACCCCATGTGCACAAACCACTGAACATGCTGTGATGGATCCCTGAATACACTGACTGGAAAACATAGTGAGCACTAGACTATAATGTGTACTATTCACACCTATATCTCAGAAGCCAGAAGTATGGACTCATCCTAGTCAAATAACTCAAGTACCTATAACCAAGGATTCCCACCTGTTTAATGCATCACTCATTTAGATGATGAGCCCTAGGGGATGCAATGAGAAATAACAAATGTCGACTACCCCATAGGTGACCACACTATACAAGGGAGAGACAAATGGCATTCATTCAAGGCCTTCATTTAGAAGACTAAAATAAGGCTTATAGTTCACATCTAATAACTTTGAGAATTGCAGGACTAGAGTAGAGCTGACCACCCACCTGTACAACGGTGGTCACAGATAATGTGCATTCGATAAGTAGGGAGACTATTTTTGGTCGTTGAGGAACAAGTGCTTCATATCCATCACTACCTTCTCCACCTATAATAAATATATGTTCCGAGAGCTCATCCAGATTTAGTGATTCTATTCACTCTTATACACTTCTCTCTGCAGCACAGCACAGGACAGGACCACAGGTAGACGTATGTGTGTTTTCTTGGGTGTGGGGAAACAGCGGATGATAGCACAGACTATTAGATGGATAGGGATGGAGGTTTATTGCAAAGAGATATTCAGTTTGGATTATGGTTGATTTCTATAGTAAACGGGAATGAGAAAAATATGTGACCTTTGTTGAAACAAATATTATTAGGATTGTTATTACCTAAACCCAGAAAGAACTATGGAGGGTTCACTGAACATAGTGACCGACCCAGATCACTTTGAACGTGAGACATTCTTTTTCCACAAAGTCCTTGTAGTGTTTCTGGCCGCCCTTCGCCATTGTGGGGGAAGTCACGTTCAGTTTGATGGCTTCTAGTGATTATCTATTTCAGTTGTACCAGGGCAAAAGACTCGGCGAAGCTGCGTATTGAGCCATGCGGGGGTACGTTAGAGGGGAAAATTAAAGGAGAGTTTTAGGGCCAGATATACGACCATTACGTTTAGCGAGTCGCAAATTGCACAAAATTGCGATTTGTAATTTGCGACTCGCTAAACTTAATGTACAACAGTGTCTCAGACACTGTTTGCGATTCCTAATGGGGTTGCAAATTGCATGCCTCATGAATATTAAAGAGGCTGTCGCAATTTGCAACCCCATTGGGAATGGCTAGCACTCCGAGGGACCTCCATGTCTGGGACTGCTTTTTTAATAAAGCATTGTTTTCCATGCAGCCCATTTTCCTTAAAGGTAAACGGGATGAATTTGAAATATAAAAATGAAACTTTTCTGTTTCATTTTTTAAGGGCAGGCAGTGGTCCCTGGAACCACTGCTGCGTTTAAAAAATATTTGCAAACGCATTCGCAAAGAGAAGGGGTCCCCTGGGCACTCCTTCCTGATTGCAAGTGGCTTACTACCCTTTTGACAAGGGTCGTAAACTGTAACTGTTTTGCTAATGCAAATACGGTCGCAAAACAATGGTACATGGCAATTGTACTCGCTATTAGGAAGGGACGCCCTTGGCACATCCTTTCCTAATAGCGAGTCGCTAACCATATTTTGCAAGTCGCAAATAAGTTAGACAGACATTTTTTACAGTCGCAAGGGGCCAAATTCCCCTTTGAGACATTAAAAAACAGTTGCACTTCTGCCCCCTAGTCACGTAAGAGAGCATTGGTATTATTATGATATTCAACACAGAATATAGTTTACAAATGAAAGTTATGATCTAAACAGGATACAATGTGGTACAGCACAATCAATAAGTCATAAGAATTGAAAGTGTGTTCTACAATTAAATTATCTAAATATTTCATATTCTGTCTGGGAGATAAATGGAAACTGGTGGAATGTATGACAATAAATCCCAATGGGATGCCCAAATTAAACTCTCCTGCCCCCTTTATTGTTCTTTTTAAATTTGTTATTATATACTAGTGATTTGCATTCAAGAGTAAAGCGTTCAAAAGTGTGCAATAAAACATTTAAATCGGGATAGAGAAAGATGGCAGTGTTGTATGCTGGGGATCAGCAAGTTTACTTCTCCGAACAAAGAAATGTGTTATTTCGGTGCATTACCATGTGTTTGACAGGAAACGCTCGCAGCCCAAGCAGGAGCTTGGAATTTTACCGGCAGCATCTGAGGGGGCACACGGCCGGGGAGAGCCATGCTCCCTAGCGCACAGAGAGACGCCCTACCGCCACGCCCCCTGTTCCAGGCTAGATTTACTTCTCTCGTTTCCCGCTCCGCGGAAAACGCTCGCAGCCCACGCAGGAGCTTGGAATTTTACCAGCAGCATCTAAGGGAGCACAAGACCAGGGAGAGCAACGCTCCCTAGCGCACAGAGAGACGCCCTACCGCCCCGCCCCCTGCTCCAGGCTACATTTACTTCTCGCGTTTCCCACTCTGCGGGAAACGCTCACAGCCCAAGCAGGAGCTTGGAATTTTACCGGCAGCATCTGAGGGGACACACGACCGGGAGAGCCACGCTCCCTAGCGCACAGAGAGGCGAAGCCCGGGCCAAGGGCGGGCCCGTTTTAGCCCGTTCGAGCCAAGTCGAGGCTGGGCTGGGCCCCCCCTCCAAGCCCTTGGTATAGGGAAGGTACATCTGCCCGTTGGCTCTATTATTCCTGTCATTGTGGTTCTGAGTAAATTACCGGGTAACATGTCTCTGAGAACTGGCACTGGGAGGAAGGGCGTAGCAACAGGAAGTATTGCAGGGACCCTTGATCAATTTATTATAAGAGCTTCCTCAGTCCTTGCACACGAGATCGAGCTGACAGAGCGTTGTCTCTCTATGGACCCAGCCTTTACAAAAAGATCATCTTTGGGGGCCATTGAGCGTGCCTGTGCACCGGACAGACAAGGACAAAGTGACACAACAATAGCCCAACAAGAGGTGAATATAGTAACCCAGACAGCTAGGGACCCTGAAACCCCTCAGAGTTTGGAGGCAAACTTAATATTACAGGAGGATGAAACCCCTGAGGAACCAGGGCTATTAGTTGAGCGTTTGCGGGGGGCAACCAGTAAAGGAAAGCGTGGAGCAGCTCAATTATGTCCCGACCAGAAAGGGAAAAAGCCGAAAAAAGGACGGAAAAGTCCTCAGAAAGAAATCGTTGCTGAGGATCACAGAACTGATGACAACTTGCAGACCATACAAGATAAAGGAACTACCCCAGAGACAGCAGGGACCCCTGCGGGAAATGAGGACTTATTTTGGAGAAAGCTAGAGACAGACTTAAAGCAATCGAATATAGACTTGGGAAGTCAGAGGAGGAGATAAAGGACACCTTAGGAAGTCTAACTGATAAGCTAAGGAGGGGTGAACATCTGAAAAATATAGGAAGAGGGAATGTAAGGGAGGGAGAAATAGACCTAACCCTCAATGAAACAGCTAGACCTCCCAATGCAGTAAAAACCCCTCTGAAGGGAAAAACAGGGGTAGTGGGGGAAGGTAAGAGAGTGGACAAGGATGATAATGGCTCGCAGAAGGGCCCGGGTAAGGAAGGGCCGGGAAATATCACTGTAGAAAAATTGCAGCCTATTCTAAATCTACCCCCAGTTTGTTCCCCGCACGTTGCGGTCCTAATGGGGGTCCCACAACTGAATGCAGAAGTGGAGGAATCCTATGACCAATTAAAAAACAAAACTAAACATTGGTTAAACTGTAATAGGCCCCTGCCACAAGAAGCTATATGCAAGATATTGCACGTAAGGAGAGTGGGCTGGGTGGGAACTAACAAGAAAAATAAAGCTGGTGACTGTATTGTGGTAAACTTTCATGATCCAAGGGCAGCCCAGCATGTTACTACCGCCCAACAGAAAAATACGCGTACCATTATAGAGGTGCAAGACCTTAGTTACTTTTATAAGCCTTATCAGCGTGGGACCACCGGTAGGCAACGGAAAGATTGGGAGGGGTGGACACAGCAGTCTAATAGAGGTAGGGGCTGGACTCATAGAGTCAGGAACGAGAACCCGGTTTATCAACCTAAGGGGTTATAGTCACTTGACGAAGCAGAAAGAAGTGAAGGTTGTCCCATATCCTTATATAATAAATATGTTCCACTGAGCTGGGGCTCACACCTCAGCGAAGTGGACTGACTATCCAATACTGTAACAGCGAAGGAAAGTGACCCACAGTAAAGGACAGATGACAAAGCGATAATAAAGGGAGTGCTCCCAAATATGACACAGGGGGCACATGGCAATATATCGCGAAGGATAGCAACCAATACTAATATAGCTAATGGACCCTCCTTTGTCACAGGCTCTATAACGTTGAGCGAATAGAACACCTTAGAATTACTGTCCTGGAACGTGGCGGGACTCTCAGCCAAATTCCAAAACACTGAGTGGCTGGAATACGTAAATAAATATAATGTAATTTGTGGCCAAGAAACCTGGGAAGTCGAACCAACTAATTTTAATTTGGTGGGGTATAAATTGGTCAGAATCCCAGCTGCCAGATCCACGGCAGATAGAGCGAAAGGGGGCCTCCTTCTGTGGGTCCATCTGACTCTAGAGGGGACCTGGAAGGATCTTAACTGGAAGTCAGACTGTATGTTAGCAGTACAGTTCAAAACTAGGGATCTTAATTTGATCATAGTTAATTTTTACAACGCGGGCGGTTGTAGAGTAGGGGAGCTGGAGGAAAGACTAGAGACACAGACAGAGCGGACAAATGATGCCTCAGCTCCACTAGTTTAAATCGCAGGGGATTTTAACTGTCACTTATGCCCTCAGTTGATACTTTTTAGGGAAATCTGGTCTTCCTGTAATACAGAGGAGGGAGCCCACTTTGACCACACAATACCTACTAAAACAACAAATTCTGGGATTTAATATTGACTGTAGTGGTTTTAGTGACCATAACCCTCTCACAGTGACAGTGGCAGTGTCACAGGTGACTAGGGAAACAAGGAGGAGAACATCAGATGTTAGGGAGACGGTCACGGACCAGGGCCGACGTTTAAAATGGGCAAAATTGAACGGAGAAAGCTTCTACAAATCATTATTGGCAGAGGGGAAACCGCACCTAGAGGTGTGCCTAAACTTAGAGATAAATGGGTCCCCGCTGGTCGAGGCATTTAAAGAAAAAGGATGGCTAGTAGATAGCCTAATGCACACGACAGGGAAAGGAAAGAAAATAACTAATTCCAAATGGTTTGATAGAGGATGCTCATTAGCCCAAAGAAATCTTCGAGCAGCCCTCAAACATAAACCCAGAGATGGTCTAAGGGTTATCCGCTGCAGATTACAGTACAAACAAGAAGTAAGATGCCGTAGGAAAGCCCTCCAAATCGAAACGTGGGAAGACTTACATGAGGCAGCATAAAAAAGGGATCTTTCCACTTTTTGGTCAATAATTAACAGACCCTGCTTCCAAGACGGAATTAGCCCTAATATAGCATCAAATGTACTCCCCGAACAATGGGTGGAACATTTCGGTGGCCTATATAATAGAGGGACCCCGATGGAAGGAGAACAGAATGATAGTCGGGAGACTAGCCCAGAGGTGACAGTCTTCACAATAAAGGAGATTGAGGGGGGTATAAAGGGCCTCACCCAAAATAATGCCCCTGGTCCAGATGGGATCCCGTCGGACCTCTTTCTAAGTAATATAGAATTATTGGGTCCGGTACTGACAAGAGTTATAAATGCGGCCATAGTCTCGGGCCTACCCCGCTCATGGTCGAAGGCCACAATAGTTCCAATATTTAAGAAGGGCAGTAGGGATAGCCCCCAATGTTATAGGCCCATTTCTTTGATAGATGTAACAGCTAAAGTAATGGGTAGGGCTATCCTGAACCGTCTCATGAGTTGGGAAGAGGAAAACCGTATCCTTACAGAAGTTCAGTATGGTTTCCGGGCTGGCAGATCCACGACAATCCAGTGTTTAAACTTATATTTATTGGTCACGAAGTATTCAGCAGATAGTAAGGAGAAAGTATATCTAGCTTTCATGGACCTGGCAGCAGCATTCGATTTTGTAAATCGAACAAAGCTGTGGGCCATATTGTCCGATCTTGGGGTTGATGCTGGTCTCATTCATATCCTGAGAGCCCTTCATCAAAACACAACAGCAAAAGTGAGGTACAACTTGGAGGGAGGTCAAACTGAGTCTTTTAAATGTACGAGTGGGGTCAGGCAAGGATGATTATTGGAACCCTTCCTGTTCTCTATTTATATTAATGGCCTAGAAAGTTTTTTAACCAATTTAAAAGTGGACTCACCCAGAATTGGAAGTAGATTAGTCCCAGTCTTGCTCTACGAGGATGACGCAGTCCTGCTGGCTCGCACACCATTGGGACTGCAGCGTCTGATTGGCGGGTTCATAGAGTTTATGAACAGTTTAGACTTATCTGCAAATCTGACAAAATCATATGTCATGGAGGTGGGCCCAAAACACAATAGGAAAAATGTTAACTATAGAATAGGCTCCACAAGCTTGGCAAAGGTACAGACCTTTTTATATTTGGGCATTTTATTTGATAGGAATCTGAGTTTTAAACCACTGATCGAGGAGCATAGTAATAAGTTAGCAGCTAGCTCAGGAGTTGTAATGAATTTCCGCCACAGATTGGGTCAATGGTACCCAGAACAAATGCTGACTATGTATAACTCGATCACTGTCGCCAAAGTTGCAAATGGGGCAGAACTGTGGGGGATGGCGAATGTCAATAAATTACAGATAGAGGAAATCAAACACCTGAGGAGGCTCCTTAAAGTTCCTCAATGCGTATCATCATATACAGTACATGAGGAATTAGGTTGTAGGTATCTAGAGGACAGGCTGAAGAATAGGCCCCTTGTGGCCTGGCTAAAGATATGGGTTAACCAGGAAGCCAACCTGACCCAGCAGATAATTACAGACTGTATGAGTAGGGAGAAAGAAATGTCTATTCCTAGCTGAAATATGTAAAAGGGACCCTTGATAGCATTGGTTGTGGAAATCTGTTCTTAAACCCACAGAGTATTACTAAACACGACCACGTTAGAGTGAATGAGAAGCTGCTCAAACTTACAGCTTCATTACGGGAAGTTGACGTGAAAAATAAGCAGTCAGTCCAGGCATATGTGGCAGTGAGGTCTTGCTGCGGGCTGGAGCCCTATCTTGCCCTTGTATATAATCCCCATGATAGCTTTTGATTAATGCGTTTTAGGCTCAACCTCTTCCATCATTTATTAGCTCAGCCTGTGGGTTTCACTAACTAAGTTGAGTCAAAGGGTCCCTGCGGCTGCGATCACCGATCTCCGCAGGACACCCTTCATTTTGTATTATTATGCCCATTTTATTAAATGCCCAGGCATCACTTTTTAATAGATCTTTTTAAAAAGGCCAACCTTAAATCAGTGAGAGATGCCCTTGCTTTTTTTAAAAGTGTCCAGAAATTCCCTGACTCTATTTTGTGTGACAAATTTTTTAAGAACCTCAGTTAGATTAAGGGCCACTATTGGAACGTGATAGCTGATACTGTAATAATTTTGATCCATAAGGGCGGAGAGAAAATATTGCCTTTTTATACAACTGATGAACTAAGTGTGTTGTTTTATAGTGGATCTTATTTTTAAGAAATGTTGTATATTTTTAATATTGTACTTTTATGGTGTTACTGAAATGCCGAATAAAAAAGATATGATGATGATGACTGGAATAGGTCCGAATAGAAGTCTGAGCAATGTGTGTATGCTCTAGGCATCATCATTGAATGTTAAACGTCCTTTGGAAAGATGTAAACATAATTGCAATAGTCATGCTTACCCTCCTTTCATTGGTTGTGCGGCTTTTGAGAGGTGCCATTGGTGAGCACACCAACTGGCTTTCAGTGCTCATTACTACCACCTAGAGCTGAGTTCTGCAACCGTTTTATTGCCGAACTGCAGTGCACATTTGATTGTAAAAAAATAGCACATTTATACTACTGCTTGAGGCGAGGAAAGAGCACCACTTTTCTGCAACACACTAGACTCTATCCTATCCATCTTAAATACAAAGGAGGGTCTTGTGGGAGTATTACTTATCTATAATCTATAGATGTTTGTGGGGTTCAGTGTGCTAGTTCAATGGCCTTTGCAGTGGGGCAGTGGGCTCTAGTATAGGCTGCTGGCTGATCAACAAATGATGACCTCAATCTCAGAAAGTCTCAAACTGGGGACAATAATGGCCTGGCCAGTCTGGGTTAGTGCAGTCAGGTTGCAGATGTCATCTAGGAGTGCAGTGGAAGAACATGAGTGGAAATCTCAATAATCCCAAACAACACAACTGGAGAACATCATTGAAAAATATGGCTGTGATATGGCCCTTCATCTCTCGCATTAATGTTAGCATCACATTGCGGGCGTAAAGCTCAAGCAGCTCTACGTAAGGTGCAAGGGGTGGTGCGTAAATTGACCAGAACCGTCTATACACTTGGAGATCGAATGACCAAGCTGGAGTCTGGAATTTTTATTAATGAATCTGAGATTGCCGTGAACCAGGAGCGGGTCGAATCTCACAGGCTGAGCTGGCGGATGTCAGATGGAAGCTAGAGGATTTTGAAAACCACCAATGAAGAAATTATCTATGCATGCTAGGTGTTAAAAATATACAGGCTTACTCTATCTGCAAGTTTACTGAGTTAGGAGTATTAAATTGTGCACTGGTCGGGAGACGCATATCAATCACAAACAGACTCTGACGGAGTCTGAATGCCTCACTTTGGGTGCTTCGGGGGGAAGATGGGGGGATGGGGTTGGAGGAGGGGAGGTGATGACAGGAAGGGAGGGGGAAAAAGCAATAAATAAAAGCAACTCCAAATGTATGATAAGAGTAAAATGGTTGGAAGACATACAAAAGATTGAAAACCCAGTATTATTTGTAAAAATTAGAAGAGTACATATCATACACGCGTCAATTATTAAACCGCAATGGGGAAACTAAAGTTATGTTCCTTGAATGTGGCTGGACTTAACGATAGGGGTAAGAGGGCCCAATTATATGAACTAATTAGACAGAATTCTTATGATATACTCTTCCTACTAGAGACTCACCTGCCTGGGGACAAAAGGGATCTATTAAAGGTTCCTGGATATAATCTGCTTGCGTCTACAACACAAACATCAAATACCCGTGTGGTAGCCATCTTAGCTAAAATCTCTCTTGGACAAGCTACACGTAAGACAGTTGATACTCTTGGAAGGTGGGCTATTATAGAACTTAAACTGGGTATCGCTATCTGCTCAGTTTATGGGTGAAATCAGGATGACCCACATATATTCGAAGAGTTGGAACTAGAACTGGCATTTTGGCCTAGAACACTTATATTCTGTGGTGACATTAATGTGTCCCTCTGGTCTATAGGCAACAGGCAGAGGCAGGATACATATATAGGCCGTAAACCGAAAGTATGTAGAGCCATTAATCAAATTATGGGTAGTTATGATCTTATAGATATCTGGGATTTTAAAAACCAATCAGATCCCGGGTATACATATTTTTCGTATCCCCGTAATAAATATGTAAGAATCGATTATATATTGACAACCAGAGATTACTCTACTCAAGCAGAAATTATTAAGTGCCGAAAGACAATCTCTGATCACAACTCATTGATTCTCACAATCAATATTGCCCATTTTAACAGACCACGTTCAAATTGGACATTTGATAGAAAACTTTTGGCGAACAGAGAATATATAAAATATATAACTGCCTAGACTCAGGGATTCTTTGATTGCAATCGATATAGCGCATCCAGGGGGGGTGGTGTGGGATTGCTTTAAAGCCGCCCTCAGGGGAGAGACAATTAGTTATATGGCCAAACGTAAGAAGCAGCAAGACAAAGCCAATCACCAACTGATGCGAGAATTGGCAAAAGCAGAGGAAGAACATACCACCTTAATAATGCAGGGTGAAGACGGGGGAATAACTTTGCGCCAAATGTTAGATCTTAAAATAGAGCTTAATAACAGGCTTACACAGAGAGCAGCAGAGACCTTTCAGTCAAACCAGAATAATATTTATGAAAATGGGGAAAGGGTGGGAAAGCAGCTGGCATTGCGTACCCATCAGAAACTATCCTATAATATGATTACTGCTACTAAATTTGAGGGTCAAGAACATAAAATACCGGGTGATATTGTGGAAGTTTTTCGACAGTACTACCAAAAGCTGTATCAAAGTGATGATATAATTGACCCGAGTGAAATTAGAGAATATTTAAGAGCATTGTTAAGGGAGACTGGGCTCAGCAGGACCATTGATGACATAATTAGAGAAGATCTGGAAAAAGAAATCACGGTCACTGAGCTGCAACTGTCCCTATCTGGCCTGGCCTCAGGGAAAGCTGCAGGTCCCGACAAACTTCCATTAGAATCATATAGAATTATCGGAGAGCAAATAATACCTTACTTACTAGACCTATTCGTTGGGGTACAAGGGAGCGGTAACCCGCCCGAGTCATGGAAGGAAACCAATATAATCATCTTACCTAAAAAGGGAAAACCTCCAGAGCTTCCATCGTCATACCGCCCAATTTCATTAATTAACTCTGACTCGAAGCTCTACACAAAGATCTTGGCCAATCGGCTTGGGAGGGTCATCGAACATCTGGTCTCCCCCTGGCAGCACAACTTTATTCCCAGCAAGGGCACAATGGATCATACCCGCAGGGTCATCTCACTTTTTGACATCATGAGCGGGACGGGGGCCAGATGTCGATGATCCTCCTTGACGCCGAAAAAGCCTTCGATCGAGTTTCATGGAAATGTTTATGGGAGGTGCTGGAACTGAATAACTTTGGGCCCCTGCTTTGCAAATTCAATCAAAGCAATGTATAAAGATCCAAGGGCCAAGCTTAAATTGATGGGTATTGAATCAAGCTCAATTCATATATTAAGAGGCACAAGGCAGGGATGCCCTTGCTCCTCGATTTTGTTTGCCATGTATATCAACCCCCTGATTCTAAAATTAATAAGATCTCGGGCAATAGAACCTATTATTGTTGGCGCATACGAAACTAAGATATTGGCCTAAGCTGATGATGTGGCGGTAGTAACACCTAACCCTGCTGAGGCAATTGTAGAAATTGCAAAACAACAATTGATGGACAGAATGCAGAACAATATCATACATTCACCCCAGTACAGAGATCAGGGCCTAAATCCATCGTTTTTTTTGCACTCCACACCACCCCAGTTCAGACATGGCCATATGCAAATCAGCCTTGACCCTGTGCCTCATGGGAACAGTCCAGCCCGAACTGCCAAGCTATGTCTTTCCTGGACCGGAATCAAGCATCCTAGGACCGGTTTCTGGCTATCAGCCGTCTTCAGCCAGGATAGCTTGACTCCAGTGATGTGGAGAGCATGGTACTCACGTCTGAGCATACCCATCCCACTCGGGGTGACAAATGCAAAACAACAATTGATGAACAGAATGCAGAACAATGTCATACATTCATCTCAGTACAGAGTGGGATGGGTATGCTCAGACGTGAGTCCCATGCTCTCCACACCACTGGAGTCAAGCTATCCTGGCTGAAGACGGCTGATAGTCAGAAACCGGTCCTTGAATGCTTGATTCCGGTCCAAGAAAGATATGGCTTTGCAGTTCAGGCTGGACTGTTCCCATGAGGCACAGGGTCAAGGCTGATTTGCATATGGCCATGTCTGTACTGGGGTGGTGTGGAGTGCAAAAAAAGTATGGATTTAGGCCCAGATCTCTGTACTGGGGTGAATGTATGACATTGTTCTGCATTCTGTCCATTAACTGTTGTTTTTGCAATTGTAGAAATTGAACTTTTTACCCAGGCATTTGGTCACTACTCTGGGTACTCACTTAATTGAGATAAAACAGTGGTTTTATGTACCAATAATGTTGAATATGCGGATCCAAAGAAAGTAGATAAAGCTACATATCTTGGAGTATGTATATCCTCTTAGGTAGAAAACATCAATAAGCTTAACTATGAACCCTTAATGAAGGCTATAAGGAAAGATCTTACTAGGGTTAATAGTCTTCATCTGTCAATTATTGGCAGGGGGAATTTTTTAAAAATGAATATACTTTCTAAGCTACTATATCTGTTCCGAGCTATCCCCCTAATATTAGAGGATAATATCATCAAATCCATAGAGTCACAAATGTCCAAGTTTGTTTGGCAATACGGAAAATTTAGGAGGGTTATGACATATTTATCTCTACCTCAACATAGGGGCGGTCTGGCGATTCCTAATATGATGCTTTACCTCTGGGCTGCTCTTCTTCATCAAATGGCACCGCTATTTAATATGAAATCACCGACTGAAAATACACAGAGTAATGAGATATCATCTATTTATGAATTAGCAATTGGGAAAAAAGCAAAAGGACTTTTGCTGAGACAACTAGAACTGTCTTATTATAAAAAAGTTAAGTTTAAGATTATCAACAGTGCTTGGAAAATATGGAAGAAGTCTTCCAGACATCTGGCAATCCCAAAATGTAACAAATACACTCCGCTATGGCACTACTCTGTATTGTCAATACAAGCTAACGACGATATTGCCAGAAAATGGGAAAATATGGGGATTGCCACAGTGGTGGATTTTCTTGGTGGTGATTCAGATACTAGGTTTTTGAACCTTCAAACGAACTTTGCTATTCCTAGCACTGATTACTTTAAGTTTATCCATATTAATACTATTCTTAATTTAAAAACTCCAAGAATTACACTTGAGAACATTCCCTTCCTTGATAATATAGGTAAACGTTCAACTAGAATAGGCACAATCTATGATATGCTATTGGAGAAGCCAAAGGATGATCTGGAACACATAGAGACATCGTGGGCGGGTAGACTTATTATTCCGAATGTAGATATTGATATGTCTCTGCTTTTAACATCCAAACTATTCCTATCATCTAATCTAAAAGCCCAACTATACAAAACTATTTACGATCTATATTATACACCAGCTAAGTGATACACATGGGGCAAAAGACTAATTGATGAATGTCCGAGATGTGGCATAGGCCCTGCAACTCTAGTACACATGTTTTACGAATGTGTAAAATTAACATAATTAAAAGGAATGTTATCAGAATTTTGGGAGCAAGTGTTTCACCATAAAGTGGCGGAATCACCCACCCTTTTTATTCTAGGTTATGATAGTACTCTTGGACATAGCACCGAAGAGGAAACATGTTTATTCTTAGGCACAGCAGTTTATAGAATAATATTGGCAGGTCGTTGGAAGGAGGTGGATTCCCCGAACTTTCAAATGTGGCTAACTCGTTTTCTGGGAATCTATAATCAAGAAAAAGCCATTTATGCTGCTAGAGGGAAAAATTCTAGAATACTTCGTTTTAAAATCTGGCTGCCAATTGCTGCCTGGAGTAGGGGCATAAGAAATGCTTAAAGATGAAAGGGCAGATTTACAATAACTGGTGCATCCCTACGTATCAGCAGGGATGCACCAGTTATTGTGCGCCGCAGCTGCGCCACCCTGGATGTGCCGCATTTATAATGCGGCGCACTAGGGGGCAAAAACGACACAGATACGTCATGCATATGTGCCGTAAAATTGGCGCATTGCTGGAGTTGCGTCACAAGCGCGACGGAGCTCCAGCAATGCTCTGGGGGGCTCTATCACCACAATGCTGCGTCAATCCTTGCTCCTGCTTCAAGCAGGCGCAGGGGTTTGCCGCAGCATGGGCCCAAAAGTGACTGAGTGAAACCTTATAGATTTCACTCAGCCACTTTTGGCAGGCGCTCTGGCGCCGGAGCGCCCCCCCCCCTGCGATGGAACGCCTCCTTCTGGCACAGGGCTTTACAACGTGACTCATCTGGGAGATGCGTCACGTTGTAAATACCCCGCACCATGGCGCATTTTTGCGCCACCGCTGCGTCACAAAAGTAACTCAACAGCGGCGTAAAAGAGGCGCAAGGGACTTGTAAATCTGCCCTGAAATGTTTTTTATTCCTGCTCCTCTTTTTTATATATATCTTAGGCTTAATGATAGATGTTATTTATCTCAATATTGCAAGGTTTTATCTTTTCAAATTAACTTTATGAATTATGCATGTTTTTTTTAAATAATCATTACTGATGTATATGAACATTATCGTCTTTTGTACAATATTTGGAGTTGCTTAATAAAAATATATTTAAAAAATATATATATATATATATATGGCTGTAATAAGTGCATCTCTGTGCCACATATCTAGAGCAATAGAGCCAACAAACAAATACCATGAACATTTAAAGGTTGTAGCAGAAAAGATATTTCTACGTCAAGAGACCAATTACATGAGACGTTTTAGGAGCAAGTGCTGTAAGCATACAAGCTATTCTGAACCCAATACAGCCTTTCTGACTACTGCCACGCTTCACTATATTACGACTGGGGTCACTTTCTGTGCCACCAGGCAATGGCAGACAACAGTTGGAATGGAAGCTGGTATTCATATGCAAGCTGTGTACCTGATCTCTGCATGCTTTTGGTATGTGGCACATCAATGAGTGCCTTTTCTCCCTAAGTACCAGAGCAAAGCCCAACAAAATAAAGAGTCACTTTTGTGCCATAGCTTGATTTACAAACACTGTAGGAGTTGTCTGTGGCACTCCTTTTGCTCTTATTCAACCCCAAGCCTGTAAGCAAACATTTCACAGCTGCAACATTTACTTACTGCTCCATAAACGTTCTAAGGATTTATGATGCAGACTTAATAACCACGAAGAGTGCGACCAGCTTTCTAGTGTCAGCTCATAACTTCTTTATTTTCCAGGGAAGCAATAATTCTACACAGCACGACGGACTATTCGTTACTGGGCAACTTTTGACTCTGAAGCTGCATGTCAAAACCTAGGAGAATAAATTGGTTTCAGCAAAACAAATAAAGTAATGTGTGTTTGTTATGAAAATAGGAAAATGTTTTGTCACCCAAGTTATATGAAGTCTGAAAATGTTCCTGACTTCTCAATGTCAAGCCGGGGACTTCAAGGGCCTCATTTATGAGAAATGACGCATCGCTGCGTGAAAGCAGCGATGCGTCACTTCTCAGTGCGCACTCCTTGCGACATTCCTGATGCGTCATATTTAATGTATGACGCATCATGTCGCAAGGAGTTACAGATACGTCAGTATTTCTGACGTATCTGTAAGCGCAAAAGTGACGCATTGCTGGAGTGTGTC
Source organism: Lissotriton vulgaris (assembly GCF_964263255.1). Taxonomy (NCBI): domain Eukaryota; kingdom Metazoa; phylum Chordata; class Amphibia; order Caudata; family Salamandridae; genus Lissotriton; species Lissotriton vulgaris. The sequence continues at coordinate 1,648,559,099 of NC_141685.1, forward strand.
ACAAAAGTGACGCAACTCCAGCAATGCGTCCTTTCACATGGGGCTAGCCCCATGTGAAAGGGCCTGCGTCAGTCTTACGCCTGCTGTGAGGCAGGCACAAGATTTTGAAGCAACAGCGTCCTAAAAGTGACGCAGTGAAATTTCATAGATTTCACTGCGTCACTTCTACGACCCTTCCTTGCGTCAATACGCCCCCTTGCATACATTGGGCCTCATTTATGAGAAATGACGCATCGCTGCGTGAAACGGGTTTTGTGACTGCTTTTAAGCAATAGCAGTCTGTGCTGGAAAGCGGGGGACAGTGCCAGGTCCCAAGTCTGACATCTATTTCGGTCCGGAACTGGGATACCAGCAACCCAGGGAGACATGCTGGATTTGTTCTGATGTTATTTTCTCATACCAGAACATATTTCAGCAGTACCTGCACTTTGACTACATTCCTTTCAGAGCAGTGGGGAGAAGGTGGCTTTCCAATTTACGCTTCGGGCTGGACCTAAAACAAAGGCCTGAATTAAAGGAGCATCAGCCATCTTTTTGCTTGAGTATATTGAGTCTGGTGTCGGGGAGCTTAGGTGATGTGTTAATTCGATGAGCAGTGAATCTGCGATGTGGAGTTTTGTCCTCATCATCAAGGCTGAGGTCGATGAGGGATGCGAGGGACTGCACCGGGGAAATTGACATGCACTGGCAGTTCCAAAGGTGATGCCTTGATCCCAAGAAGTTGATTGCAGTGGCAATGCAAATTTATTGGGACACGTCCAATCCACGCAGCAGCGGTGTTGTTTCGGTTCTGCTTGGAGATGAGTCGCTCAGCGGGGAAGATGTGTCAGTTTTACTGGCAAGCACCTTAGTCTCCCTTCCAAGGGTTCAGGACTGGAGTGGCACCACTTGCCAGCGTAGGCTCACAGATGGCAGAGTCAAGGTTTGGAAGCCTGTTCTGTCCATGAGACTTCAGATCAGGAGGCCATACAACTTGCGTATGGGGTCACTCTGAGTTCTGAGGTCAGAAAATACAGGTCCAGTCCTTCTCACTCAGGCAAGAGGGCAGCAGGGCAGATCAGCACAGCAAAGCAGCAGTCTATCAGAGTGCAGTCCTGAAGAGTGACAGTCCTTCTACCGCACAGCAGTCCTTCTGCCTAGCAGATAATCCACAGGTCCAGAGTTGTACAGAAGTGGTGTTGTCCTTGGTCCTTCTCTTATACCCAGTTATGCCTTCGAAGTGGGGAAACGTTTCTAAAGGCAAGCCTTTGAAGTGTACAGATGCTCTGCCAGCCCTTCACTGGCTCCAGACTAACTACAGGGGGTATGCAGCCTTTTGTGTGTGGAGAGGACACCATGCCTACTCAAGTGTCAGTGAGGCTGGGTACGGCTCCTCCCTCCCATCCTGACAGTGATGGCCCATTTAGTCACACTTAAGCTCACAGTATATGTTGCTGCTTAGGTAGAATATACAAAGCCCAACTGCAAACAACACCCTTTCAGAGGAACAGAGAAAGGCTGCTGGCACCAAATGGCTAAGGCGTTAAATCGCCAACTTTACAAAAGGGATATTTTCAGACATGCAATTTAAAATCAGACTTCATTATACATTAGGATTTTAAATTAGGATTCTAGAAACACCTGAGACACCAAATATAAACCAGTCATCTCTTCTCAAAATTACATTTATAAAGTATAAGAAGTAATCCCCTTGTTATCCTATGTGAGAGATAGACCTGCGGTAGTGAACAATGAATTTAAGAGTTTTTCACTGCCAGGATATGTAAAACTTAAAAGTGCATGTCCAACTTTTTGAATTCATTGCACCCTGCCCTCTGTGTGATTGAGGGCCTACCCTAAGGGTCACATATATCTATTAAAAAGTAAGGTTTCGGTCTGGCAAAGGGTTTATTTTGCCAGGTTGAAATGGCAGTATAAACTCTACATGCAGACTCTTCAAATACAGGCCTGAGACATGTTTAAAGGGCTACATATGCTGGTTCTCACAATCAGTGCTGCAGGCCCACTAGTAGAGTTTAAGTTACAGGCCCTGGGCACAGGTATTGCACTTTACTAGGGACTTATAAGTAAATCCAACATGCCAATGTGTAAGACACGAATACTACCATGTTTTAAGGAGAGAGCACATGTACTTTAGCACTGGTTAGCAATGATAAAGTGCACAGAATCCTAAAGCCAACAAAAACAAATTCAGAAAAAAAGGGATGAGGAAAGCAAAAGGTTTGAGGATGACACTGCAGAAAGGACGATTTCATGTGCAAATCACTGTACAAGAAATGTCACATTACACTTATAAGGTGTAATAATCATATGTCATCTCTACTTATAGTCATATGCTAAGAGTGCACAGTCAGGAAAAACACAAAGTTAGGCTATAACATCCAATACAGTTGCCAGTACTAATAATACTTTATTACTTGCCACTGGAGCCCTTCTTTGCAATCTTAGAGCAACAATAGATTGAGAAGAAAACACAATATGGAATAAAATCCAAGACTTACAGTTTGATTGTGGCTCCTTGGTGACAGTAAATAGATTAATGTTGTTAGAAAGGGGGTTTCTGGGACCTCATTTATGAAAAGTGACGCGTCGCTGCGTGAAAACAGCGATGCATCACTTTTCACTGCGCACTCCTTACGACATTCCTGATGCGTCATATTTAATGTATGACGCATCATGTCGCAAGGAGTTACAGATACGTCAGTATTTCTGACGTATCTGTAAGCGCAAAAGTGACGCATTGCTGGAATGTGTCAAAAAAGTGACGCAACTCCAGCAATGCGTCCTTTCACATGGGTGAAAAGCCCCATGTGAAAGGGCTTGCGTCAGTCTTACACCTGCTGTGAGGCAGGCGCAAGATTTTGACGCAACAGCGTCCTAAAAGTGATGCAGTGAAATCTCATAGATTTCACTGCGTCACTATTACGAGGCTTTTTGCGGGGGAACGCCCCCTCTGCATACATTATACCTGACGCAGGTATAATGTGGCGCAGGGGTTTAAAAAGTGACGCATCTACCTAGATGCGACACTTTTTAAATATGGCGCAACGAGGCGCATTTTTTACACCGCTGGTGTGTCACAAAAAGTGAAGCACCGGCGGCGCAAAACTGACGCAAGGCCTTCATAAATAAGGCCCCTGGTTTTCAGAGTATGCAACTTATTTTTACAGGAATCACCACTCTAATCAGGGCACTCCAGATACATACTCAAAGATAACCTATGCTTGCCCACTGGTAGCTTGGCACAGAGCCGTCAGGCGTATCTAAAGAGGCAATGTGTAAGCAATTTGTGAGAAACGTATGCACAGTAACACAATGCAAATACCACAAAAATGTTCCACACAGAGTCAGGAAAATAGAAAACACTTTTATGATTGAAATATAACCATAATGACAAAAATCGAATGAGTAGCACTGGAGTTATGAACTTTTAAATATTAAATCAAATTATAGTGCTTAGAGTCATAAAGCTCCAACCTGAACTTCTGGTCGCACTAGACTGGGGTAAATCCAAAGTTCCGTGCTGTTGCCATGAAGGGCATGCTTCATGCAGGACCTGCTGAAAAAGTACCTTCCATGGAGGAAGCATCAACGTTGAAAACTCGATGCAAGGAGCAGAGGTGGCAAGGTGTTGTCGTCGGTCCCGTGGATGCAGACAAGGGGTTGGTTCAGATCCACTCTGTCGATAAAGGCTTTTTTGACAAACTACTTTATGATGCAGCCAATGCAGATTTCTCATCACTAAGGGGAAAAACCTGGCTAGATCATAAGCATTGGCGTGGTCTCCCCCTGGTCTGTGTTCCACCATGAAGTCCATGTATGGAAATTAACCACCTCAACAGTTTTGGATTCTCACCCCTCATTTGCATTAGCCACCTGCGGACAGTCTGAATCAGGAAGTGAGTGTCAAACAGGTATGGCCTCAACTTCTTTAGTGCCCAATCTTCAGTAAAAGCTTTTCTTTCAATAGCTCTCCATCTCTGTTCCCTGGGGAGTAACCTCCTGGGAATGAAGGCTACAGGTTGGTGTAGGCACTCTTCATTTAGCTGTGATAATACTGCCCCTATGCCATGTTCGGATGCATCTGTTTGAAGGATAAACTCCTGGAAGAAGTCAGGATCCTTGAGCATAGGGGCTGTGTGCATGGCCTGCTTAAGGGAGTCAAATGCTTTTTGGCATGCCTCTGTCCAAATCACATTTTTGGCTGCTTCTTAGATGTCAGCTCTATCAGGGGGACATTAATGGGGCCCTTGACAAACCTCCTGTAGTACCCAGTCAGGCCCAAGAATAATCTAACCTCAGTCTGGATTTTGGTGTGCTCCCAGGACATGATAGTCTCTATCTTGGCCTGGAGGAGCTGTCCACAAGGTATCCCTAGTACACCACAGACCCCTGCCCTATTTGGCACTTGCTAGCCTTGATAGTCAGGCCTGCCTGTTGCAGCACTTCCTGGAGGTGAAAAAGTTGGTCCTTCCAGCTGCTAATCTACTAGCTATGTCATCCAGGTAGGCACCTGAGAAGGCCTTCATACCAGCAAGGACTTAGATGACCAACCTGCGAAAGGTGGCAGGGGTATTTTTGAGTCCAAGGGCATTACGCAAAGTTGGTCGTGGCCTTCTTGAGTGGAGAAGGCTGACCTCTTCATGGCACCATCTGTTAGGTCGATCTGCCAGTACCCAGACGTACTGTCAATGATACTTAAGTACTGGGCAGCCCCTAGTTGGTCAATTAGCTCATCAGTCCAGAGTTGGGGGTGTGCAATTGTCTTAGTAACCGAGTTTAGCATTCTCTAATCCACACAGCACCTGAATTCAGGTGTGGTGCTCAATGGGGCAGCTTTTGGTACAAGGACCACAGGACTGGATAAGGAGCTACTGAAAAGGTTATATCACCCCATTCCAGAATTTTAGAGGCTTCACTTTTAATTCTGGCCTTCCCCTCATCAGACAACATGTAAAACATATCCTGGACAGAGAGATTGTCTTCTGTGTCAACATCATGGGTACACAGGTGAGTTGTTCCTGGAATGAGGGAAAACAGAGAGGAATACTGTCCCAACACTTGGTGGCAGTCTCACTGCTGTTCAGTAGTCAGACTGTGGGGAAGTATTGCTCCCCCCACACATCCATCTTTCTCCTTGGAGCCTAAGAGGTCAGGGAGAAGTTCAGTCTCCTCCTCTTCTTCTCCATCTGTCCCCAACAGCATGGTGAGCTCGGACCTCTCAAAGGGGGGTTCGGGTGATTGATATGAATCACCCTGTGGAGTTCCCTAGGGATCTTGAGGTCCAACAGGTAGGTAGCCTCACCCTTCCTCTCAAACACCTCAGAGGGCCCAGTCCAACAGTCCGAGAGGGCCAAGGCCCACAGGTTCCATCACCCACTCTTCGTGTCCTGGATTCAAATCTAGAGTGCTATAATTTTGGCCATACTACTGTTTCATGACCTCCTTATTGGCTTTTAAGTTTTCAGAATCTTGCTTCCACATCTTAGACCTTTGGCTTCTGAATGCCAGCATGAAGCTCACTGCATCCTCAGGAATCTTCCTAGGAGCTTGTTCCCACCCCTCCTTCACTCAACTCAGAGGTCCTCTGACGGGATGCACATGTAGAATATCAAAGGGGCTGAAACCCACCCCCTTCGTTGTTACCTACCTGTAGGCAAACAACAGGCATTGCAAGAGTATGTCCCACTTATTCCCCAAGGCCTCGGGTTGGCCTCCAAGAATACCCTTCAGGGTCTTTCTGAATCTCTCCACAATCCCTTTATTTTGTGAATGGCAAGTAGTGGATGACTTGTAGGTTACCCCACACTCCTTCCACATTGACTGTCACTTTCAGACACCACTTCCTTGGGGAAACCCTGTTGAGTAAAACTCCCCATCAGGCCCTTTGCCACTGCAGGTGCAGTCACGGTCCTCAGAGGAATTGCCTCTGGGTACCTAGTGTCATGATCCACCAGAACTAGGATAAACATGTTGCCTGAAGTAGTCTGGGTATCCATTTGCACAACAATGTTAATGCTAACCCCCTCAAAGGGTGTGCCAAAGGCAGGCAAGAGACTAAAGGGGGCTTTAACTCTCTACCCTATCTTTCCACTGGCCTGGCAGGTTACACGAGTACTACAGAATATGTTTGAGGAAGTCTTTGTCCTAAGCCAATAAAAGTGGAGGACAAGCCTTGTAAACGTCTTGTCTTGGCCCAGGTGACTTGGCAGGAGAATTTTGTGAGCCAGCTTCAGGAGGAAGGTGTTGTAGCATTGGAGGATCACCAGGGTCCTTGTTGACCCATGCACAGGAGCCTTAGGGTCAGAGTAAAGGAGGTTGTTCTCCCAGTGAATGCGATGACTCCGAGATGCATCACCTGCTGCTTGGATTCAGCCTGTTGCCTTAGTCCCACAAAGGTTGGGCACTCTCATTGTGCCCTGCCCAGCTCATTTTTGGTGGGTCCTCCTTCCACATGCCATCCAGCAACCTCAGCAAGTCACTGAGGGGAGCAATGCCCTCCTCAGTGGTCTCTAGGGTGGCTACTTAAGGTGCCCAATCCACCTCAATAGGAAGATATTCAGGGGCCGATTTTCCATGCCCTCTGCCTTTTCCCTTTTAAGTAGCTCGCTGGGCCATTATTCCAGGCTCCAGTCATTTTTGACTCCCATCCTGGGCAACCATGCACCACGTAATATCACAGATCCAGTCAGGTAACCACAATATCTTCAAAGGAGCCTTGAGTTCCACTTGTGCTCAAAGTCATTAACAGTCCACAGGCAGCGCCCTTCCAAAATCCTGAGCCCCCTGCCCCCATTCAAATTGGAACAAGAGTCTCTGGGTAGTGACCCTCTCTGTTGTCAGGCATCACAACTTTGTGGAATGCTTTGGGAATCGTTGGAACACTGAAAGAGGTCCCAGGGGAATTTTTTACGACCCTAACTGCTAAACCCCCTGAATACTAATGACACCAACAAAAATTAGCAGAGTCAGAAAAGCTAGTAAAATTATGTATCCAACAGAAATTAGAAAAGGGAGAAGCTATCAGTGTAAGCGAGTTCCCATCAGTCCACCATCGAGACCCCCTTCATCATCTGGGATCTCTTATTCCTTTCAAGAAATGGTAGACCACAAAGACCGGCAGATTTTTAAACCAGGTCAAGGGTGTACCAAACACACTAACTCAGATGTAAACAGGGTGTGCCTGATGGGGAACTGAATAGCAGTGCTAGAAAGTGAAAGTGTTGAAGTGATGAAAGAAAAGAGAAAAAGATCTAAAATTAGGTAGTGATAGGGGAAAACAAATTTTAATATGCACCCTTTCACTCCCAACTCAATAGAAACAGTGCAAAGTGTAGTGTAACAAATAACTACCACAGAGAATGTTAGGTCGACATGTTTTTGCAGTCACTGGAGCCTATCGGTCTCCTGCTGCTTCCTCAGGACCATTAATGCTACTGCTATATGTTAAAAATGTAAAGATATCACCTGATAAGTGCAATATATACTCATCTTCCGAACCATTCGCTGGGAAGGAACAGCCCCACCTCACCTCGCACCAGCTCAAGTAGTGGGTGCACCGCTCTCTCCGTCGGTACACCGGTCGTCCCTCTGAAGCTCTTTCCCCACGAAAGAGCTTCAGAGGTGATATCTTTTCCATTTTTAACATATAGCAGTAGCATTAATGGTCCTGAGGAAGCAGCAGGAGACATAAATTAGCGAGTACTTTTTAAATATTTTAAATACATGTATCAGTGGTTCACTTTGTGTATAAGTGGCTGCATGGGTTGGTGACTGACTCACTCTTTGTATGTGTTTTTAAGACAGCTTATGTGCAGGACTGTGTGGGTGGATGAGTGTGAATATTTGTGTGTTAATGAGTGAATGCCTGCCTCACTAGTGTTTTTATGAGTAACTACATATGTTTTAATCTAGTATATGTGAGTATTGATGTATAAAAGTGAGTATATGTGAGAGTGAGAGATTAAAAGAGTTCCTGTTTAATAAGTATGTGTTTCTATAAGTGATTGTTTAAAAGAGTAAGTATGTGTAAGTTTCCTTAGAAGTAATGTACTAGTGTGTGTATAGCTGTATATGCAAATAAATGGATGTTCAATAGTTTATTTGCATGTGTGAGTATGTGTGTGAGTAACTTTTGGATGACTGTCGGTGTGTAACAGGATGTATATGTGTATCACTACATACGATGAGTGAGTATATGTATGAGTGACTATATAGAACTGTTGCTGAATGAGAGGGTGTGTATATAGATGGTGAAATGACTGAATTTGTTGTTGTAACTGGTATGGGTATCTCAATTTTTTTGAAAATGTTAGTTTCTATTTTTGAATATGTGATTCAAGGGTTACATTACACCCCAAGGAGGTCTGTCAGTCTGTCACAAGGATGGTGTCATCAGTGATGTCATGAGTGATGTCACTGACCATGTCATGAGTGATGTAATATGTGACGTCATCCGCAGTGCATTGCAGGTGCGCAAGTTATAGTGAGTCCAACTAACTATAACGTGGGTATTTCAATGGTTTTATGTCAGTAAAATTTCCAGCTAACTATAACTGGTGTGAAACCTATGGTTTTTTCAGTGAATTTCATAGGTTTTTTAAATGCTAATTCCTAACTATATATAAGGCCCAAAACCTATGTTTTTTTCAGTAAATTTCAAAATTGTGTTAATAGCAAATGTCTATAGCTATGAAATGTAATATTTTTGCAAATGAATGAATCCTATATTATATTTGTATTTAAAAAAATGTTTTTTATGTATATATATATTTTTTCTTTTTGCCCTGGAGCGCTCCCGGGGCGCGCCCTGGTGTGCGCCCCGGAAAAAGTAGACTTTTGAAGCGCCCCAGGGCGCGCTCCGGAGAGCGTCGCGTTAGCGCTATTGCCGCGAACGAAAACAACATTGTGACGTATCGTGTAGCCGCGTCCACGTGATACGCACAGCGTAAGCGCACCCGGAATCACTCGAGCGAATACGATTGCACAACGTAAACATCCGACGTGCTTACACAACGCGACCCCAGACGCGCTTATGCGACGCGACCTGAAAATAACACTTTTAATTGGTGCAGAACAGTTTTGGTTTCATAATGATGAACTCCCTAGACTTGTGACCTGAAAATAACACTTCTCATTGGTTCAGGACATTTTTTTTTCCAAATGATGAAAGACCCCACCTTTTTTACTTATTCTGACTTTGTCCTTTGACTGAGGAAGACCTGTTTTGCAATCTTTTAGGTATATTTTGTACTTTGAAATGGCTACAGTTGCAGCATCAGCTGGAGCATCTGCACCACCACCACCACCACCACCTCCAAGAGGACCACCACAACATCACATTGGCGGTCAAGAAGAAGAGGAGGAGGAGGAAGAGGAGGAGGGGACGAGGAGGAGGTGGCTGGAAGAACACAATACCCCATACCAACCCATGCCACACATTGTATGGGAGTTTTTTTCCATCCCTGAGGGAAAAAAGAAAGTGAATGCGGCAAAGGTGACTTGCCATATCTGTGACAAGGAACTCTCAAGGGGTAACCCAAATAAAAAATATTCATTTGGGAACAATACCATGATAAGGCACATGCAGCGCAAGCACCCTAACAACTATGCTGCCGCAGAAATGAGAGAACTGGCCAGGAACCCTCCCCAATCTACACCCAGCACCTCCAAACGAAAACAACCCACTCCATCGGGACCAGAGACAAGGGAGACAATCCCTTGCATTCAACCACGATTTGGAGAATTTAGGGTCACCTGTATTTTTTGTGGTAAGACCATCTCCTATGGTGAGCAGAGCCTAAAGCTCTTCCTCCTTGCTGGTGATAACCACAATTGCCCCAAAAAACCCTATTTTTTTCCGGATTCATTTTTGCTCCTGTTGAGCCATTTTCAATTCCCTGTTTTTTGTTTCTCTCCATAAAAATAACCAAAAAAAAATACAAAATAGTTCATAAAAGCCAAAAAAAGTACAAAATGTTCCAAAAACATTTAAAAAAATATAAAACAACAAAAAGAAGAAAAAAAACAGTTCTTTTTAGAACTACCTTCAATTTCTAAAAAAAAGGCTAAATTTTTTTAAAACTCTATCATTCATTTTTCCCCATGGCACGCTCCCCGGTCCGCTCCCCGGTGCGCGTACCGGGCGCTCCCCCCGCGCAAATAAAAAAAAATTGTTTTCACCCACGGGGCCCTTTTATAGCCCCCACATAAAACCTAGGGGGTCAAGGGGGGTCTACTCTGCCCCCTTATGGTCATTTCCCCCTTTGTTTTTCCCACCTCTTGTGTCTCGATCCTACTGAGACACAAGATGGCGGCCGTTCCGGAATGTTTCGAATGTTTACAGACACCCGAGAGCTAATCAGCTTTCTGTGCGCACCTCGCGTGGCGCGCCCAGAGCGCTCCCCGGAGCGCGTACCGGGGCGCTGCCATAGATATACATATTTTTTTTAACCTAAATTACTCAAAAACCACTGGAGCATATATCTTGAGACATAGCAAAGGTACATCGGGCTACCAGTCCCTACAATTTTGCCAAGTTTGGTGGAAATCCATTCAGCCGTTCGGGCTAAAAGTGAGGTCGACCGCCCTATGAAAATTAACATGGGGAAAACATCAAGTCAATGCGCCTAAGGTGACTTGCCTAATCTGTGGCATGGAACTTTCAAGGGGGAACCCTAACAAAAAATATTCTTTCGGTAATAATACCATGATTAGACACATGCAGAGCAAGCATCCGAACAACTATGCTGCCGCAGAGGTGAGAGAACTGAAAAGTAACCCTCCCCAATCTTCAACCACCACCTCCAAAAGAAAGCAACCCACTCCATCTGGACCAGAGACAAGGGAGACGATCCCTTGCATACAAACACATTTTGGGGAATTCAGAGTTACATGTATTTTTTGTGGTAAGACCATCTCCTATGGTGAACAGAGCATAAAGCTCATCCTCCTTGCTGGTGACAACCACAATTGCCCCAAAAAACCCTAATTTTTTTCCTGATTTTTTTTTGCTCCAGTTGAGCCATTTTCAATTCCCTGTCTTTTGTTTCTCCCCATAAAAATACCAAAAAAATATAAAATGTTCAAAAAACATTAAAAAAGGCTACATTTTTTAAAAACTCTATCATTCTTTTTTCCCTTGGAACGCTTCCCGGTACGCTCCGCGGTGTGCATACCCGGCGCTCCACCCACGCAAATCAAAATAGCCCCCACATCAAACCTAGGGGGTCAGGGGGGGTCTACTCTGCCCCCTTATGGTCAATTCCCCCTTTGTTTATGCCACCTCTTGTGTCTCGATCCTACCGAGACACAAGATGGCGGTCGCTCCAGACTGTTTGGAATGTTTACAGACACCCGAGAGCCAATCAGCTTTCCGCGCGCAAACTCGCGTAGCGCGAAGGTTAGCGCCCCGGTGCGCGTACCGCGGAGCGCTTATAGATATATATATTTTTTGAACCTAAATTACTCAAAATTCACTGGAGCACATATCTTGAGACATAGCAAAGGCACATCGAGCTACCAGTCCCTACAATTTTGCCAAGTTTGGTGGAAATCCATTAAGCCGTTCGGGCTAAAAGTGAGGTCGACCACCCTATGGAAATTAACATGGGGAAAACACGTTTTGGGACCCCCCTTTTATCTTGGCCCCCGCTTGACAAATCCCCCCCAAACTTTCAGGGAAGGACCGGGGCGCCGCGAGGCAAATTTGAGGAAATTTTCAGGCAGATTCCTCAACCGGCGCCAAAGTTATTCACAATAGAATGTTGAGATTTTGCATTGAAAATAATCCAAACTATAACTACCTACTGGCGACCGCCAGTAGGTAATAAATTAAAATATAAATTAGGATGTGATAAATTACTCAATTATGTGAATTCACTGCATTCTACTGCATTATCCAGTCTCATTCTCCAGAGCGTCTGCAACTCATACAGAGCACTTCTTCTCCAGGGTACCGGAGTACTGCACACCAGCAGGTCTGGCCTTATTCTTTATATAGTCTACATCCTATAAGCACCAGACCTTTCCTCATTCTCCAGAGACCCTGTTATCTCCAAAGCACCCCTCATTCTTCAGACAGCCTGCTTCCTCCACAGCACTGGGTCCTCGCTCATTCTCCAAACACCCTCGTCTTCCACATCACTGGGCCCTGTCTCATTCTCCAGAGATCATTCACCCTCCACAGCATTGGGTGCTGTCTCATTCTCCAGTGACCCTCCACCCTCTACAGCACTGAACACTGTATCATTCTCCAGAGACCATCCGCCCTCTACAGCACTAGATGCTGTCTCATTCTCCAGAGACCCTCCACAGCACTGGGCGCGGTCTCATTCTCCAGAGACCCTCCACCCTCCACAGCATTGGGCGCTGTTTCGCCAGTGATCCTCCACCCTCTACAGCACTGGGCGCTGTCCTATTCTCCAGAGACCTTCCACAGCATTGGACGCTGCTTCTCCAGTGACCTTCCGCCCTCCACAGCCTGGGGCCCTGTCTCATTCTCCAGAGACCCTCGTCCTCCACAGCATCGGGTCTGGCCCATTTCTCCAGAAACCCTGCTCCACATCACCAGTTTAGCCTCATTTGCCAGTGACCAATTTACCTCCACAGCACTGGGTCCAGATTCGTCAAAGAGAAACCCATTTGCCTAAATAGCACGTGGCGCAGCCTTGGGCATCAGGGCCGTGCCACCCACACAGCCCGCGCTCCCTTGCGTCCCTATTCCATGCAAGACTCAAGGGATGTGCCATCTGCTGGCTCACTGCCGATAGATAGCGAATCATAATAGCAGTTTCCGAGGGTGAGTCACGCTGCAGGTAAAGCTTTTAGCTGACCTGGGTTAAGTTGATTTCTTTTCAAGGTGGCAGTAAGCGGGCAGCGCTGTTTGCACAGGGGGAGATGAATAGAGAAAGGGGGCTTCAAACAGAGGGCAGAGCTTCAGATCTCCGCATCTAATCCTGGAGATAAATTTAGAAGCTGCGGAAGGACATGTTCTGCCTTCCCAGACCATCGCTTCACTTTGCACGCCCTGCGCAGGATGTGAGACAGAAAATTAGATTTTGTGCCATGGCTTTGATGAGTCACCAGCCACTGGGCGAGAGACAAAATACAATGTGTGTGCAAAAAGCGGAATAATGCAGAGAGCCCTGAGATGACAGCCCCTCACAGTGAGGAATGAGATGGCCCACAGAAGACATCAAGACAAAGCAGAGAGCTTTATTTCTTAAGAAATCAGCAGACCCGCATCTGTGCAATTCACCCTATTTCTTGGCAACGAAACAGCTGATAAAATATAGCTGCCAAAACCTTTCATACTAATAGTTCAAGCGCTATTTTCTTATGTAGCCAACATTGCCTGTGTCTCTTTCATGAACACCTTCTACTGAATAGGCCCAGCTGATGTGGACAACCACCTAGATGAGTGACTTTTTCCACCCACTTGTTGCACCCTATGCCCTCGTCCGTATTGTTGCCACCTTGAAGGCTCAAGAGAGCATCAGACATGACACCGTCACTTGCGTTGTCGTAGGTCAGGTGATGCAGCGTCAGAGGAAGAAGACTCCTTGGGAAGAGTGTCATCTAGAGTACGAGAGACATTCGCGTTCGGAAGAAAGGACTTACTTGGGCGATTCCAGCATCAAAATGTCCTCAGCATGAAGGATCACCCTGCCACTGGTCGTGGGTAAATCGAATCAGGTAAATTCCGGACTTTATTAGTTTGTTTTCTGTATAGTTCAGCTATTAGGGCTTATGCAGAAAAATCGGCAGCATCTTCTGGGCAGCCTGGGACAATCCGAGGCGAACAGGCTATTGGTAAAAAGCTATGCTTTTCAGGAAAAAGTTTTTGGAATAGTGCATAAAAAAGGTGAAAAATAAGCTGAATTGTGAGGAAGCTAATTTTAGGAGACACTACTACAGAGATACCCTCGAAAACCCTTTTAGGTCAATGTGTAAAGCTGTGGTACTCGCAAACATTTTTCCAGGGCCCAAAAGGTTTGGTCTCTTGTGTGACCAAGTGCAGCAGCTGAGCCAGCAGGGTGGTGATTGAGCGTGGGTGGAGGGGATTCAGGGAGTGGAGACGAGGTGGGGTGGCGTAGGGGAAGAAAATCATATAAGTCTAGTGGCTGAATTGAATTGAGCAATGTAGAACCAGAAACCTGGCATCCATCCCGGCTTCAACGCTTGACCAAATTGTGTGATCCCAGGCAATTGTTTTATTTCACTTTCCCTCCTTTTTCTACATTATCATATAAAAGAGTACCTCAAAATATATGACTTCAAGGTGTACCCTGTACAAAATCTTCTCCTGTGCTTTATTTAATAAATTATAATGTTGTTCATGTATAATAGAGACCCCGGCCACCCAAGGGTGCACGTAACAACTGACTTGCCTCTTAGCTCCATGTTTGAAATCTATCCCTTTAAAAAAAATACCTCTTAATGCACTGATATAATCCGATGAATTAAGGTGAAACAGTTTTTCATGTTAATGAAATACACTCTTTGAATTATGGAGAGACTTTATCATATTTTTATCAAGTTTGCTGCAAGATGTCTTTAAAAATGAAGGTGTACCTACAGTTAAGTAGTGCAGGACACCCTTGTTAGTGCCTTTCTGTAGCTGCAATTATGCTCGCCTATTTTCATAACATCTTTTTAATATTAGTGCTGAGTTGAGTAAACAACACCCAAGTGCTGCTGTTGACCAGGGGTTACAGGGCGCATGAGGCACTAGAGAAAAATTGATTGAAATACATTTGAAAATCCGATTTAGGAGCGACATTTACAAAAAAAAGATAGAGAGGTAAAATAACACGGTTGAGAATGTCACAGATAATTTGAAGATTATAAAGAAAGCTATTTTTCAGGTAGGCCACAGTTGCGCTTAGGATCGCCGTTTTCAAACTATTAGCATTACCTGCTTCAAGGTACTTTGGAGCCTCGTCAGATGTATATAACGCTATATATCTGAAACTATAATGAAACACAATGAGTCTGTAATTAACTTTGCTTTTCCTGCTGCATTGTTTGTCATCATTGAGAGCTGCAGGAAAAAACACATACACAGGACTGGTAGTGAAATGTATTTGTTGTACTTCCTACTCTTTGTTGAATCCTTAGACCCACAGAGGCAATTTAATTTTTTGACACTGAGTTTGTGTTGTGGAGTTCCCACCCCTTAGCAATTCTCGATCCCTCAACAACCTCCGATTTAGTTTTAGGGTAGGCTGACAAGCCTGCCACAAAGTAACCCTGGGCGTAGTGGGCTTAGCGGGACTACGCGAAAGTCCACGGAGTTGCCAAAAAACTCTGTGGAACTCAGCTCTTACGAGAAATACGCATGAGCGGGCAAGCATGCAGTTTTCTCAAGGATTACCGCTATGGCGAGGGAGAGGAGGAGGGCAGCCCAGGGACGCCGCATTCCAGTTAATTGGTTTTAATTTACTAGTAAGAATTATAGATTTACTTTTTAATATAGGGGGGTGGAGGCGGGGCTGGCCAACTCTGCTCTGCTGCGGGGTGTGCAGAGATTTGCCTTTTCCGAGTTCTCTGCGGAACACGGAGGAGGCAAATCTCCGCTCACTCCGCGGGCAGAGCGTAAAAAGTCACTATACATTTTCAAAATTCAGGTAAAAAATTCAGGACAAATGGGCAATTTTTTAGACGCATCTGTGTAAGTCAAGCAATAATATAACATTAAGTGAAAAATCCTCAGCCCCTTTGTCTGTGTGCTCCTCCATTCCACACACTTTGTTGTCATCGACTCCCCCAGCTCCAGCCACACTCCCTCCATTGTCTATTGTCTATTGTCTGCTTGCTGCCTCATCCTCTCCCAATCACTATTCATAGTTTGCTGCCCCATCCCCACCCCCCACCCTCCCATGTCAACTTGCTCCCTCCTCCCATCCTGCCCACCCTCTGTTGTCATCTTTTTTCCTCATCCCCTCCCACCAGTTATACTACTAAATATCAACAACGATATCATCAAAGAATATTGAGAACAAAATATTGAGGGACAAAATATCGAAAGATAAGTGTATATAAGAAGATTTAGTATTTCTAAATCCCCATCGAAGTACCTGGAAAATGTATGTAGTGTTAGTACATGTATGTGGTGTTAGGTATAGAAAATATAGACTTACCTACCTGTCAATATGTTTTTGATATTTTGTCCTTGATATTCTGTCCCACTGATAATGTGGGTTTGATACTCAGGGGGCACACCTCCCTGACTACCATTTATTTTAATCTTGCTCTTCCAGTCCCCAAAGCCTAACCTGCTGTCAGCTTTCTATCCAATGCCGTCCTGCTCACCCTTCATTGTCAGTGCGCTGCCCCACCCTCCATTGCCAGCTTTTGCCCCATACCCTCCCACACACTCACCACTGTCAGTTTGCTGCCCCATCTCCTCCCGCTCACCCTCCATCATCAGCCTGTTCTCCCAGTCTCTCCCGTCCACACTCCGCTCTCAACCTGTTACCCCATCTCTTTCCCCCAACCCACCGGTGTCAGCTTGCTGCTCCAGCCCACCTTCTGTTGTCAGGTTGCTTCCCCAACTTCTCCTGCCCACCCACTGTTGTCAGCTTCCTGCCCCAACCTGCCCCAGCCCAACTTCCATTGTCCTTTTGCTTCCCCAGCCCATCCTGTCCGCCACTGTCTCTTGCATACCTCTACTCCACTTGCGTCATTCTCTACCTCCCTGTCTCCCTCCATGTTGACTCACTCACCAATCCGCTCCCTGTTTGTTTTTTGTTTTTATAAATAAAGAGCGCGTTAGTGCTGGCCATGTCATAGCACTTTTTCTTTTTTCATTTTTTTAGCCACAATGCTCATTAGTAGGACTGCGGTGTAGCATGGCTAAAAATAAATTTCAAAGCCAATAGCTCTGATAGGTGAAAGCTATTGGCTTTCCTAAGGCTTGTTTTGTTGTAAACCAGGGGTCTCCAACCTTTTATGTAGTAAGAGCTAATTCTGATGAAGGAAAGTCCTGCTGAGCTACTAGCCTATTTTATCACTGTAAAATGCAGATGATATGTATTAACATTACACTATGACCACCCTAAGCACAGTTATCAGTAGTAACCCCCAAAACATTTCAGGTGAAGTTATCAGCAGAATGCTAGGAAAACATTTATCAATATTAAATGCATGTAATGAAGAAAATTCAAATCTTCATATGCTGTGTGCCAGAAAGGGTAGTACCACAGCAGTAAGTCTCTCTAACTCAAATTGTATCATCATTCAGCTAACAACTTTAAATGTGTTTTAGATTTGCAATATTACGTCTTCATTCGCATATTAGTTTTTGAAAATACACATCGTTTTCTATTAAAATCCCTTTCAGCTTTGAGCAATCAAACTCAATTTTCCAGAAGAAAAACCTTTAAAAAAAAGCATAATTTAATCTTTTAAAAATCAAATCAGTTTTCATTGTTAGAGAATACACAGTCCTTAAACATGAGCTTTTACTTTTCATTGAGTACCGCCATGTAAAAATGCCTCTCATGGACAAAGTATGCTTCAAGTACCCAGGTATTGGAATCATAGGCCATGGTTCTTCACCATAACACTAAGAATGCCTCTGTTATGCTAATAATGCCCACCATTAAACCAGGGCTACCACTGTGCCATAGGTGGATGCCCAATATATATTAGTTATGGCCATTATTATGGGAGAAGATGCTTGCACTCTGTCAGGAATGGCTAAAAGCAGATCAGTCATGCTCTTAATATGTCAGTGATGGCAGCAAGTATGAAATTACTCTACCTATGTGCCCAAAATAGTCAATGACGAAAATATTATAGCTATGGCACAATTATACATGAATGGGCACAATTGCATCAGAGATAATACTCTTATGATGGAGACCAGCATACAAATTTGGTAGTCCTTGACGCTAGGAGTAGTTTTAAGGAATGCACACTGTTTATTTAGGAAGGACACAATGTCACACACCCACACAAAAATTAATGTGATGTTTTTAATTTTCCCTGCTCTGGATGTATACTCTGTTCTCTTCGGCTCTTTGGTTGATCATGCTCCCAACTAACATATTTTCACTTTAGTTCTTGAAGTCACACCCTTTGGTGGGTCATCCCTGGTTACTGTTGTTACTATTCTTTGATGTCACATACCATGCGACTGATGGAGCCGGGTGGATAATATGGCCAATCTCTTTTTAGGTAGTTTTAAAGTGGATAAAGATGGTTCATGTGGCAGACCCATAGGCCAATACTGCACCTTCCTCATGCTTCAACACACTCTGTTCACTCAGCAAGACTTTCAAATGGACCCACCCCTCGAATCCAGGAAGAGCGACACCTATGCACCTATTATCAGCAGGCTGGACTATGGGTACACCCTCTATGACGGAATCAACAAATCTCTACTCTATAAACTTTTGACTGTCCAGAAGGCCGCAGCTAGACTCATGCTCAGTATCCCATGACAAGACCACATTACCCAGCATATACGAGACCTCCATTGCCTCCCCGTTGAAAAACAGAGTGATTTTCAAGCTGCTGACACACACCTATAAAGGTCTCCACAACACCGGACCCCAATACCTCAACAAATTAATGTCCTTCTACACCCCCAAAAGAAACCTGCGCTCCGCTGACCAGGTCTTGGCCGAGATTCCCTGCATCCACAGAACCAGTACAGGAGGCATACCCTTCTCCTACATCATGGCAAATACCTGGAACAAACTACCCCTCAGCATGAGATGAAGCACCACACTGAAAGTATGAGTCTCAAGATCTGGCTTTTCGAATGACCTGGGTGCCTAAATCCCCGATACACACTCCCCCAGCGCCTTGAGACCCTCACAGGTGAGTAGTGTGCTCTATAAATCTCTGATTGATTGATAGGCCACCAAAGTGTGTGTTTGAGTGATATCAAATGGCCCTGGTATTGGTTTGGCTGTCTGTTATTCTTAAGGGTAGTGGAATGAGTAGTGTTGCCTTTTACAATATAAAGAGATTCTCCCAGATTGGCTTGGTTTGCTTCACCTTTCAGAGCTACTTTGAGGGTGCTGGTAAGCTACCAGTAGCTCCCAAGCTACTGGTTGGAGACCCCTGTTGTAGACAGACGTGGGTTAACCAGCCCAGTGTGGGCAAGTGCAAAATATCCTTTCAAATGCAAATGTGATCATCTCACTGTTATTAGCCTATCATTAATAGTCCTTTAACAAACAAACAGCATTGTTTACCAGAGTAACATAAGCAGTATTGCTTAACCCATTCTAGGAATTGGTGTAAAATTAGCCACAAAAGGCATCCGTAACAACTCATTCATGCCTTCTCAGACAAGACACACAAATTCAGGATAGACCTGCAGAAAATACAGGCAGGTGGTCACCAAATGATGGGGCTTCTGGAGTGGGAAAGTTTGGGAACCTTCACTTGATTTACCTGTTAGAAGGAGGGGAAAAAGCAGCTTGGGAAGGAGCATGGACCTCTCTGGCACACAAGGAGATGCGCTACCACTCTAACTCCCCTTGCTCTGCACAAGACTGCTGGGAGAGAGCACAGTTTATGGGTGCTTCGAGATCCTCTGCCAAATGTATTTCCCCACATTGGCTCCTGAATCCTATTACTAAGATTGAAGCCCAAAGGTAAAACAGAGCTTGGTTAGGAAAGAAGACATTGTCAGTGTTCACTGGGAATTTGCACTATACCTTAATATTGTCATCCTCCTTTGGACACTTGAGAATGCATTTTGAACATGAGAAGTGTGAGAATATATATTCAGTAGTGGTGCTGCATATTTTCACCGCAATATTATGTGAAATTCCATGAGAATTTCGCAAATGTTTCTTTTCTTAATGAAACGTGGTTTGTTGGTATCCTGCTTGATTTTTTACACGAGTGTCGCACTTCAAATGAGATAGATATACTTGCACATTTTCTGTATGAACAAGCCTCCTTGTGCAAAAATTGCAGCAAAAATGTGTAGTGCAAAATTTTGTAGCGTTTGAGAATTCTGTTTCATTCAAATTTTATGGATGTAATTAAAATTACACCCACTCCACAAAATGCCCCACTGCATGTGAGGCTATAGCTGAACATTGAGAGGCATGATGCGAAACATGCTCTTTGTGTTTCCACAGTCGTCATTTCAGGCTATACTTCAAAGTGATATGCTTCACTGGACACATGAGGCTGCACTTGAGTCCATTGAGCTCCATTCTGCCCATGAGGCTAAATTGCATGCATAGTGAGGCTTAAGCGGGAATTGATGCTGTTCCGGCACAATGCAAGGCTGTACTAAACATTTGAAACTAAAATGATGCATTTTGAACCTACACTGGACATTTGAGGCTTTATACCTTGGTAGGCTGAATGGACTAAGGGCCTTTTTACGACTCAAGAGGTCCTACAGCGGACAGAGCATTACGACATCTGCTATAGGACCGCCAAAGCCATGGTGCTGCTGCCCTCCAGACTAAGATTCCAATCCTGTTCTGGTGAGTGGTCCCGGGTGGTCTGCCAGCAGAGGTCTGTGATACTTAAAGAAGAGCCTTACTTGCAGACCGCCACTGCCAGCGGGCCGACTGCACTTTCCTGCACAATGTGGCATGCACTCCACACCGTGCAGGAAATGGGGGTGCAACAATAGGGGCACTATATGTGCCCCCCGCATGCACCCCCAGGCCCAATTCCGGCAGGTGGCCCCTTTATCATCATTCCACCACCCTTTTCATGGTGGGTACACTACCTTGTAAAGGGCGGTGAAATGGAAACTTGGAATATGCACAGTCGTGCTGACTGCGGCACCGCCTCCATATTCCTGTCAGTAAAAGTCCAAAAACCAAGCAAGATCCTTGATCCTGGCAGTGCCGGCGGTCTTGTTGTGGTCCGACAGCGGCAGTCATAATACTGCAGGCGGGCCTGCAATGTGGCGGTGGCTGGACTGCCACCATGGGTTCGGCGGTCCATAGACTTTGTAAAAAGGCCCTTAGTAAGACAATACGTTAAGATTGGTATGCTGCACTGCAGGCCTAAGGGTACTGCTGTGCATTAGGATGCTGCAATTGGTAACTGAGGCTAAACCTGAATGTAGTGAGGCTGCCTGAGCATTTGCAACAGTGCCTTGACAATTGAGACTGTGCCAAAGAAATTGAAGGCATCAAGGACATATGATGTCTGTGCCTGGGAATTTGAAGTTGCATTTGAAGTTTCAACTGAAATATTTTAGCTGTAAGTGAGGATTTAACATGTACCTGAGATATCGTGGCTGTCCCTGAGCCTTTAAAACTGTATCTCTGTATGTGTTTATAAGACTTTTGGGCGCGTAACTGTGGTGTTACAGCTTGACCTGGGCATTGAAGTCTACCCCATGGCATGTGAGGCTATAGTTGACAACTAACCATTACCTGTTTGTTTGCATTTGCATCAATCAATCAATCAATCAATCAATCAATCAGGCATTTATATAGCGCACTACTCACCCGGAGGGTCTCAAGGCGCTTTGGGAGGGGGGGTCCGCTACTGCTCGAACAGCCAGGTCTTGAGCTGCTTCCTGAAGGCGAGGTGGTCCTGGGTCAGGCGGAGGCGGGTCGGGAGTGAGTTCCAAGTCTTGGCGGCCAGGTAGGAGAAGGACCTTCTCCTGTGGTGGCTCTTCGGATGCGGGGGATGGCGGCGAGGGTGTGACCGGTCGATCGAAGCTGGCATGTGGGAGCGTAGAAGTTGAGGCGGCTGTTGAGGTATCTTGGGCCTTGGTTGTGTAAGGCTTTGTGTGCGTGGGTGAGGAGACGGAATCTGATTCTCTTGTTGACCGGAAGCCAGTGCAGGTCTCTCAGGTGGCCGGAGATGTGGCTGTGTCGAGGGATGTCGAGGATGAGTCTTGTGAGGCGTTCTGGATCCGCTGGAGTCTCTTCTGGAGGTTGGTGGTGGTTCCGGCGTAGAGGGAGTTGCCGTAGTCCAGTCGACTGGAGACGAGGGCCTGGGTGACCTTCTTCCTGGTCTCGGTGGGGATCCACCGGAAGATCTTGCGAAGCATGTGAAGGATGTTGAAGCACGACGAGGAGACGGCGTTGACTTGTCTGGTCATGGAGAGAGAGGAGTCCAGGATGAATCCCAGGTTGCGTGCGTGGTCTGTTGGTTTGGGTGTGCTGCCCAGGGCGGGGGGCCACCAGGAGTCGTCCCAGGTGGAGGGTGAAGATCCCAGGATGAGGACTTCCGACTTGTCTGAGTTCAGTTTCAGGCGGCTGTTCATCATCCACTTGGCTACGTGTGTCATCCCTTCGTGTAGGTTGGCTCTGGCGGTGTCGGGGTCGTTGGTGAGGGAGAGGATCAGCTGGGTGTCGTCTGCGTAGGAGATGATGTTGAGGTTGTGTTGGCGTGCGATGCTGCGAGGGGGCTCATGTAGACGTTGAAGAGGGTTGGGCTGAGCGAGGAGCCTTGAGGCTTCTGATCTGAACGGGGGGAGTCAGACTCTCTGTGTCCTTCCTGCGAGGAAGGAGATGATCCACTCCAGTGCCTTCTCGTGGATTCCGATGTTGCTGAGGCGCTGCACTAGGGTGCGGTGGCAGACAGTGTTGAATGCCACGGAGAGGTCCAGGAGGATGAGGGCCGCTGTTTCTCCGTTGTCGAGCAGGGCTCAGATGTCATCGGTGGCAGCGATGAGGGCGGTCTCGGTGCTGTGGTTGGACCGGAAGCCAGACTGCGAGAGGTCGAGGGATCCGTTCGTCTTGAGGAAGGTGGCCAACTGCTTGTTGACGGTCTTTTCGATGACTTTGGCCGGAAACGGGAGGAGAGCGATGGGGCGGTAGTTTTTGAGTTCGGTGGGGTCCGCTGATGGTTTCTTCAGTAGAGCACTGAGTTCGGCGTGCTTCCAGCTCTCCGGGAATGTAGCGGTGTTGAAGGAGGTGTTGATGATGTCCCGCAGATGGGGTGCGATGACAGAGTCAGCCTTGTTGAAGACGTGGTGAGGGCAGGGGTCGGTTGGAGATCCGGAGTGGATGGAGTTCATCGTGCCGATGGTGTCTTCGGTGCTGATCGGGGTCCAAGCGCGGAGGGTGGTGGTGGGGAGCGATGGTGCGTTCGTGGCGTGCGTCGGTTGAGTGTTTAAGCTGTTGTGTATGTCCGCGATCT
Organism: Lissotriton vulgaris; assembly: GCF_964263255.1. Taxonomy (NCBI): domain Eukaryota; kingdom Metazoa; phylum Chordata; class Amphibia; order Caudata; family Salamandridae; genus Lissotriton; species Lissotriton vulgaris. The sequence goes on from NC_141685.1 coordinate 1,648,582,196, forward strand.
TGTTGTGGAAGTAGGAGGCGAGGGAGTTGCAGAGGTCTTGTGAAGGGATGATGTCGTTGTTTCCGGCGTTGGGGTTGGAGAGCTCTTTAACGATGTTGAAGAGTTCCTTGCTGTTGTGTGCGTTGTTGTCCAGTCGTTCTCTGAATGCGGTTTTCTTGGTGGCGTGGATCAGTTGGTGGTGTTTTCGGGTGGCGAGCTTGAGGGTGGTCATGTGTTCCGGTGTTGGGTCTCTGCGCCAGGCTTTCTCGAGGGCTCGGCAGTTCTTCTTGGAGCTCTTGAGTTCGTCGGTGAACCATGGGGCTTTCTTGCTGCCGGGTCTGCTAGGCGGGGTCCTCAGAGGGGTGAGGTTGTCTGCGCAGTTGCTGATCCACTTCGTGAGGTTGTTGGCGGCCTGGCTGGGGTTCGTTGTGCTGGTGGGAGGGTTCAGGCTCAGGGAAGCGGCGAGCTGGTCGGCTGTGATCTTGATCCAGCTTCTGCGTGCAAGCTGTTGCTGGTGGTGGTGGACCGTGGTCCTTCTGAAGCTGAAGTGGACGCAGCTGTGGTCCGTCCAGTGGAGTCCGGTGGTGTGGCTGAAGGCGATGTCCTTGCTGGATGAGAAGACGGGGTCGAGTGTGTGTCCGGCGTAGTGGGTGGGGCTGGTCACCAGTTGCTTGAGACCGAGGTTGGTGAGGTTGTCCAGCAGGGTGGCGGTGTTGCGGTCGTTGTTGTTCTCCAGGTGGAAGTTGAGGTCCCCGAGGAGGAGGTAGTCAGCGGAGGGGAGGGCGTGCGGACTGATGAAGTCTGCGATGTCTTCGCTGAATTGTGTGCGTGGTCCCAGGGGTCTGTAGATGAGGGTGCCTCTGAGGGTGGTCTTGGGGTCGGTGTGTATCTGGAAGTGCAGGTGTTCGGCAGTTGGGAGGACGTCGTCGGTGTTGGTCGTGATGCGAATGGTGTTCCTGTGGACGATGGCGATGCCTCCTCCCATCTGGTTGACGCGGTCCCTCCGGGTGATCTTGTATCCGTCCGGGATGGCGATGGCAATGTCGGGTGCTGAGGAGGCATTCATCCAGGTTTCTGTGAGGAAGGCGACGTCGGGAGATGTGGTGTCAAGCAGGTTCCAGAGTTCGACGGCGTGTCTGTGGATGGAGCGGGTGTTGAGCAGGATGCACTTCAGGTGGTTGCTGCTGGTGCTCGGCTTGGTGGGTGCTGCTGTAGTGCAGGGCCGGATGTAGGTGAACTTGCAGGAGTGGCAGCACAATGGTCCGTGGGTGCGTCTTGGGGTGGCTCGGCAGCAACCCGGGAATCGGCCGGCGTTGAGTGCGTTGAGTTCGGTGGCGCTGTAGGTCCGGCGGGTGGGCTGGTGTATACGGGCGCCAGGGGTCCTGGCACTGGGCACGGTCCAGGCACGGACGGGCGCAGACGGGCTTACCTCGGCGCGCACGCTGCGTGTACGCGCGGTCGCCATATATGGCGAAGTGGGAGGGAGGGAGGAGCAGCTGGGAGGCGGGAGCGGGGATGGCACAGAAGGCAAAGGGGGCGTGGCTGTGAGCATGGCAGCGGGAAGCGGGGAGCGAGGCGGGCGTCACAGGGGCAGAGCGAGGTGACCGGCGCAGGGGGAAAAAGCACAATAAAACAGTCACACAGTAGTAGTAAGGCAACAAGGAAACCAAAGGACGGGGCACAAAAGTACAGCAGTAAACCAATAGAAAACGACAGCAAGGCGACAAAGGACGGGAATTACAGCGGGGGCGGGGTCCACGGGGCGGGCTCAGCGAGGATGAGGGCAGCAGCGGGAGGGAGTAGCACACGCTACAGCTGTTGGCCGTGAGGCGCGGGAGTGTCCTGAAAACAGGTCACGCTCACCTGCGCCGCACGGTCGCCATATATGGCCAAGTGGGAGGGAGGGAGGAGCAGCTGGGAGGGCACAGAAGGCAAAGGGGGCGTGGCCGTGAGCAAGGCGGCGGGAAGCGGGGAGCGGGGTGGGGGTCACAGGGGCAGAGCGAGGTGACTGGCGCAGGGGGAAAAAAGCACAATAAAACAGTCACACAGTAGTAGCAAGGCAACAAGGAAACCAAAGGACGGGGCACAAAAGTACAGCAGTAAACCAATAGAAAACGGCAGCAAGGCGACAAAGGATGGGAATTACAGCGGGGGGTGGGGGGGTGGGGTCCACGGGGCGGGCTCAGCGAGGCTGAGGGCGGCAGCGGGAGGGAGTAGCACACGCTACAGCTGGTGGCCGTGCGGCGCAGGAGTGTCCTGAAAACAGGTCACCGGTCTGGTCATTTAACCCCGTGTCTGGGCAATGTAGGTATGAATTGTCTTTTAGTGACTGTCTTGAGGCTATAATTCGTTTTTTACTGTTATAGTTCTGTTGTAAATTGTGCTTAGGAACTTAAAGCCAGGCCTGGGTACTTAATGGCTGTGCACAAGCTTTTCTGGTTCTGGCTAGTCATTTAGCACCAGTGCTATTGTACTTTGGCTTTGTCTAGGTATCTAATAGTGTGCCTGGGTATATTGTGAGTTGCACAGTATGCCAGAAAATTTAAAGCGTTTCAAAGAACAGGGGTCCTAAGGATTCACAATATGACAAGAAGATAACAATATAGACTACAATCAGTGCTATATTTTTGAAAAAACCCAGCCGGACGTAAGTTTATTCATAGGATAACGTGAAGTCGTGTTGGCCCAAGGAGAGGCCAAAGATAGTGGCAAGATAGGGTACAGTCCTGTACCGAAAGGTTTAGAAGAGATAAACCAGGAAGAGGGAGATAGAACAAGGAAGAAGCTTTTCAGGCTAGCAAGAAGTTTTTGAGCCAGAAGGTGACTTGTAGTTACAGTAAATGCAGTTACAACAAATTCACCCTGCAGTGTCAACAATTTCAAATAAACATATTAAATAATATGCTACACTGCATATTGCGTCGACGTTTCGATCCCTAAGGGCTCATAATACAATGGGATCATCATCAGGACAATTTTTACAGTTAGTGCCTGCAGTAAATGAAGCCTGTAAAGAAAAGGGGGGGGGGAAAAATAATGACAATTTTAAGGCCTAGGCCTACAGCAAAGGAAAATTTCAAGAAAAACTTAATACTCGACAGGGCACAATTATAAGTTTAAAAAGGCCATTACTTGAACTCGCCGGTTCTTGGCTGGTGTGTTTGTGATTTTTAAAAAATATTTACAGGTGGAAAAGTGCTGAAAAAAGCGGCGCAGTGACATGGGTGTCATTCATCGAAACTTGTGCTATATCCGTGGTGACATAGGGGATGCTTTTGTTGCATTGTAGTGCTCTGTGATGAAGTGACTCAGTGAGTGAAATAGTGCCTAAGGGCAGTCACCTTTCCAATAGGGGCAAGAGTAAGTCATTGCAGGGGCCGGAGTTTCAGGGTGTACTTCCCTGTGCAGGGTACTGGGTGCTGCCAGGTAAAAGGTAATACCAATTGGTCGTGCTGCCAAGAGTGTGCAGTCTCCATGTTGCACTTGCACTAAGGGGTAAGGCTTACCTGGCGCTATTACTAGTCGCCTTTAATTGGAATAATTCTTCTTACCGGAGGAAAGGAATTTCCACCCGGTTTGCAACATCAATTGCTAGGAGATATTAAAATGTTGCCGTTAGACTGGGGGTCAGATTGAATCATTAAAAATTAACTGCAAGGAGGAGGGAAGGCTTACCTGGCCACATGTGGTGTGGGCCGTGTAGGGGTGGGGAGAATTATCTGTTATTTTCCGTGTTTGCGAGGTTTCCTTCTGATGGATCCTCGTGGTTGCTGGGGATTTAAGTTTTAACGTTAATGGCACGGCTCCGAGACTGGTGGGAGTGCTACAGATATCCGCTTTAGCTTGTGGAGGGCTTACCTAGCTACATGTGTTGTAGCCGGGGGCGTCGAAAGGAATAGGCGCTCTTCTTTTTAGGAGGCTTGGAGTCAATCCGTCCAGTTGCTGGGGAGGAAAAATAACCGGATGAGGGACCGGGCTCCGTGAGTGACGGAGTGTTCTGTTTACCGGCGTTCTAATCACGGGCTTACCTTGCTTCTGGATGGAAGCAGCGGCGGGTAGGGCGAAGCTCGATCAGCTTCTGCCCCCTTCACAGTGGCAGCGCAGGTCCGCTGTGTGTGAAATCCTCGTGGGCTAGGCTTATGTGGTTGATTACTGAAAATGAACGAAGGACTAATTCCAGTAGTTTAGTGATGGCAGACATCTTGAAGTGATCGAAGAACTAGTATCGAGTGGCTGCTATTTGGCGGACATCTTGTGATGGTTAATTCGGCCGGGTGCCCAGTACTTTCGATTTGCACAATAATTATGCCAGAGATATCGGGAGTGACACAGATATAAAGGCTCTATCAATTGTGAATTGGGCATTAATATTTAACATATTATATTGTGGCATGAGGTGCTGCTAAAAGGGGGTGAATTAAATTTGTGCAGATAAGGCGAGTAGTGCTGGCCAGCCATGCTCTACATACATACACATCTGAGTTATTAGGGTTAAGGCATCAATGTTCTCAAATTTCAGGTGTTCACATCACATTATCTCACAGAGAACACATTATATACAATATGGGGCTGCATACAGTTACTTAGAGGAGTGATGTTCAGTCCTCTGTTCGATTAAGTCCCTTGTGAATAGAGTCCAGTAGTATTATACATTTAAGCTCTTCTTTATTCAGTAGGTGGGACATGCTGCCCCCTCTTGGTGGGAGCTTCAGTGACTTCAAGATAGTCCAGCGAATGTCATCCTCATTATGATTGAATTCCTCGAAGTGTTCCACCAATGGGGCGTTTGGCGTGCGGCATCTGATGCGGCTTCTGTGTTGACATATCCTGGTTTTGATTTTCTGAGCAGTCTGTCCTACATAATTTTTCTTACATGGACATTGGATCAAATAAATCACGTTGGTGGTGTTACAATTTGTTAGTGTATTGCATGTAAAGGTGACATTATCGAATACAAAACTTTTTCCTTCAATTGTGAAATTACAGACTATACATCCACCACACTTCACGTGTCCAACTGTGGGGGACAGACCCCAAGCGGATTCAAGAGTGGAGGCGTTGGTAGGGCTAGGAAGAGCAGCCCGGACCAAATGGTCCTTAAGATTCTTACTCTTTTTGAATGCAAAGAGCGGGCGTTCCAAATCCAAGATTCCTGCATTTATTACTGGCCAGTGTTTCAGAATTATTTTTCTCACATTATTGGAAATGGGAGAAAATGTTGTGACACAAGCTATTTTGTCCTGCTTAGTTTTCTGGTTAGGGACAAGGAGTGTCTCTCGTGGGCGATACCACGCTCTTTTGAGTGCATTTTTAACAATCTTTCCTGGGTATCCCCTATTTTTCAGCTTGTTCGACAAGATGGTGCTTTCACTGAAGTAATCTTCCTTGCGAGAGCAATTGCGCCTAATGCGTAAGAATTGGGAGAAAGGTAAGGAGTCCCTCAGTGCCCTTGGATGGTTACTTGAGTATTCTAGCAGAGTATTTCTCTCTGTGGGCTTCCTGTAGAGTTTCGTGAACAGCTCGCCATCCTGATGTAATATTGTCAGATCAAGGAAATTAATGGAGTTCTTGTCAGAGGTGAGGGTGAATTGGAGACCCAGGCAGTTGTTATTCATCCAGTGTAAGAAGTGGGAAAGCACATCGATGTCTAATCTCCATATCATGAAGATGTCATCGATGTACCTTCGCCACATAATGACACCGGAGAAAAAGGGGTTGGAAGGTACAAGGATTGTTAGTCTCTCCAACTCGTCCATAAACAGTATGGCCAGGTTTGGAGCAAAAAGAGCCCCCATGGAGGTCCCCTTGATTTGTTGGTAAAATAGGCCTTGAAAGGTGAAGAAATTTTTGGTCAGACAGACTTCCAGAAGCTTACAGATAAAAGATGTTGGAATGGCATGGGGACAAGGACGGTTGTCCAAAGTCCGTTGTATAACAAGTAGGGCTGCTGTTTGCGGGATATTCGTGTACAACGACTCCACGTCCATGGTACAAAGTGTGTCAGTGATAGGATTGAAGGGATGGTGTTCAATCAGATTGATCATGGCCATGGAGTCGCGCACATAGCAAAATGTTTGGGGGACAAATTCTTTGATAAAGAAGTCAACATATGCTCCTAGGGGCTCCAATATTGAGCCGCAAGCCGACACAATGGGGCGGCCAGGGGGAGCATTTAGATTTTTGTGAATCTTTGGCAAGGTGTATATTACCGGTAGTCTTGGGTTTTTTACATTATTCAGGAAATAATACTGAAAATAACAACCGAGGCAGTACATGAAGGTTTTTTGACTAAAAAAGAATTTAACTATCTTAATGTAAAAAACCCAAGACTACCGGTAATATACACCTTGCCAAAGATTCACAAAAATCTAAATGCTCCCCCTGGCCGCCCCATTGTGTCGGCTTGCGGCTCAATATTGGAGCCCCTAGGAGCATATGTTGACTTCTTTATCAAAGAATGTGTCCCCCAAACATTTTGCTATGTGCGCGACTCCATGGCCATGATCAATCTGATTGAACACCATCCCTTCAATCCTATCACTGACACACTTTTTACCATGGACGTGGAGTCGTTGTACACGAATATCCCGCAAACAGCAGCCCTACTTGTTATACAACGGACTTTGGACAACCGTCCTCGTCCCCATGCCATTCCAACATCTTTTATCTGTAAGCTTCTGGAAGTCTGTCTGACCAAAAATTTCTTCACCTTTCAAGGCCTATTTTACCAACAAATCAAGGGGACCTCCATGGGGGCTATTTTTGCTCCAAACCTGGCCATACTGTTTATGGACGAGTTGGAGAGACTAACAATCCTTGTACCTTTCAACCCCTTTTTCTCCGGTGTCATTATGTGGCGAAGGTACATCGATGACCTCTTCATGATATGGAGATTAGACATCGATGTGCTTTCCCACTTCTTACACTGGATGAATAACAACTGCCTGGGTCTCCAATTCACCCTCACCTCTGACAAGAACTCCATTAATTTCCTTGATCTGACAATATTACATCAGGTTGGCGAGCTGTTCACGAAACTCTACAGGAAGCCCACAGAGAGAAATACTCTGCTAGAATACTCAAGTAACCATCCAAGGGCACTGAGGGACTCCTTACCTTTCTCCCAATTCTTACGCATTAGGCGCAATTGCTCTCGCAAGGAAGAATACTTCCGTGAAAGCACCATCTTGTCGAACAAGCTGAAAAATAGGGGATACCCAGGAAAGATTGTTAAAAATGCACTCAAAAGAGCGTGGTATCGCCCACGAGAGACACTCCTTGTCCCTAACCAGAAAACTAAGCAGGACAAAATAGCTTGTGTCACAACATTTTCTCCCATTTCCAATAATGTGAGAAAAATGATTCTGAAACACTGGCCAGTAATAAATGCAGGAATCTTGGATTTGGAACGCCCGCTCTTTGCATTCAAAAAGAGTAAGAATCTTAAGGACCATTTGGTCCGGGCTGCTCTTCCTAGCCCTACCAACTCCTCCACTCTTGAATCCGCTTGGGGTCTGTCCCCCACAGTTGGACACGTGAAGTGTGGTGGATGTATAGTCTGTAATTTCACAATTGAAGGAAAAAGTTTTGTATTCGATAATGTCACCTTTACATGCAATACACTAACAAATTGTAACACCACCAACATGATTTATTTGATCCAATGTCCATGTAAGAAAAATTATGTAGGACAGACTGCTCAGAAAATCAAAACCAGGATATGTCAACACAGAAGCCGCATCAGATGCCGCACGCCAAACGCCCCATTGGTGGAAAACTTCGAGGAATTCAATCATAATGAGGATGACATTCGCTGGACTATCTTGAAGTCACTGAAGCTCCCACCAAGAGGGGGCAGCATGTCCCACCTACTGAATAAAGAAGAGCTTAAATGTATAATACTACTGGACTCTATTCACAAGGGACTTAATCGAACAGAGGACTGGACATCACTCCTCTAAGTAAATGCCTTAACCCTATTAACTCAGATGTGTATGTATGTAGAGCATGGCTGGCCAGCACTACTCGCCTTATCTGCACAAATTTAATTCACCCCCTTTTAGCAGCACCTCATGCCACAATATAATATGTTAAATATTAATGCCCAATTCACAATTGATAGAGCCTTTATATCTGTGTCACTCCCGATATCTCTGGCATAATTATTGTGCAAATCGAAAGTACTGGGCACCCGGCCGAATTAACCATCACAAGATGTCCGCCAAATAGCAGCCACTCGATACTAGTTCTTCGATCACTTCAAGATGTCTGCCATCACTAAACTACTGGAATTAGTCCTTCGTTCATTTACAGTAATCAACCACATAAGCCTAGCCCACGAGGATTTCACACACAGCGGACCTGCGCTGCCACTGTGAAGGGGGCAGAAGCTGATCGAGCTTCGCCCTACCCGCCGCTGCTTCCATCCAGAAGCAAGGTAAGCCCGTGATTAGAACGCCGGTAAACAGAACACTCCGTCACTCACGGAGCCCGGTCCCTCATCCGGTTATTTTTCCTCCCCAGCAACTGGACGGATTGACTCCAAGCCTCCTAAAAAGAAGAGCGCCTATTCCTTTCGACGCCCCCGGCTACAACACATGTAGCTAGGTAAGCCCTCCACAAGCTAAAGCGGATATCTGTAGCACTCCCACCAGTCTCGGAGCCGTGCCATTAACGTTAAAACTTAAATCCCCAGCAACCACGAGGATCCATCAGAAGGAAACCTCGCAAACACGGAAAATAACAGATAATTCTCCCCACCCCTACACGGCCCACACCACATGTGGCCAGGTAAGCCTTCCCTCCTCCTTGCTGTTAATTTTTAATGATTCAATCTGACCCCCAGTCTAACGGCAACATTTTAATATCTCCTAGCAATTGATGTTGCAAACCGGGTGGAAATTCCTTTCCTCCGGTAAGAAGAATTATTCCAATTAAAGGCGACTAGTAATAGCGCCAGGTAAGCCTTACCCCTTAGTGCAAGTGCGACATGGAGACTGCACACTCATGGCAGCACGACCAATTGGTATTACCTTTTACCTGGCAGCACCCAGTACCCTGCACAGGGAAGTACACCCTGAAACTCCGGCCCCTGCAATGACTTACTCTTGCCCCTATTGGAAAGGTGACTGCCCTTAGGCACTATTTCACTCACTGAGTCACTTCATCACAGAGCACTACAATGCAACAAAAGCATCCCCTATGTCACCATGGATATAGCACAAGTTTCGATGAATGACACCCATGCCACTGCGCCGCTTTTTTCAGCACTTTTCCACCTGTAAATATTTTTTAAAAATCACAAACACACCAGCCAAGAACGGGCGAGTTCAAGTAATGGCCTTTTTAAACTTATAATTGTGCCCTGTCGAGTATTAAGTTTTTCTTGAAATTTTCCTTTGCTGTAGGCCTAGGCCTTAGAATTGTCATTATTTTTTCCCCCCCCTTTTCTTTACAGGCTTCATTTACTGCAGGCACTAACTGTAAAAATTGTCCTGATGATGATCCCATTGTATTATGAGCCCTTAGGGATCGAAACGTCGACGCAATATGCAGTGTAGCATATTATTTAATATGTTTATTTGAAATTGTTGACACTGCAGGGTGAATTTGTTGTAACTGCATTTACTGTAACTACAAGTCACCTTCTGGCTCAAAAACTTCTTGCTTGCCTGAAAAGCTTCTTCCTTGTTCTATCTCCCTCTTCCTGGTTTATCTCTTCTAAACCTTTCGGGATAGGTACAGGACTGTACCCTATCTTGCCACTATCTTTGGCCTCTCCTTGGGCCAACACGACTTCACGTTATCCTATGAATAAACTTACGTCCGGCTGGGCGTTTTTTCAAAAATATAGCACTGATTGTAGTCTATATTGTTATCTTCTTGTCATATTGTGAATCCTTAGGACCCCTGTTCTTTGAAACAAGTTAAGTAACCCACGGTCCGAAGGTCCACTACTGGGTTCCCTTGTGTCCAAAAACCAAGAACATTTAAAGCAGCAAAATCATTTTAGGTGTTTGCTTACGAGCTTGAACTTCTGCTTCTGATGATTTAACCTGTATATGTATGGACTTGCTCCTGGCAAATCATAGCTTAGCAACGGACAAAATAAGCGCCCATGTCAATATATGGAGGGGATACTTAAAATGCGATTGAATTTGTTTGAATAACCTTTTTTGACCAGTGAATTCATCTTTTTCCTACTGTAATTGTTCCCATAGGTTTTTTTCTTGTCAGTGATGTCAATTTTTGTAAAACCTTCAGGGCCAGATGCCAAATGGTATCATTTCATGTCAAATTATGTCACTTCATGTGTTTCTAAGGTTCAAAGAGTGGAGCATGGACCAAGTACTGTCTCCTGTGCCCAGTGTCCTTCTACTGACCAGCAGCCACCTGCAGGTACTTTATTTAAATTGTATTTTGCACATGTACTCTTATAGAGTCTATGTGTCTGCAGTCCCTCTCCTTCATACCCCTCCCTTCTAACTCTGTCTGTTCTGTTTTAATCTAACTCCTACCTTCCTCCCTCTGTCTGTTGTGTTCCCCCCCCCCCACTCCCTTACACAGCTTACATTTCATTCTCTTTTTTTCCTCTTACTTCCCTGCCTGTTGTTGGGTAGCAGTTTAACACTGCAGTATAAGGCAGGTTTTAGCTGATTTATGCAGTTTGAGCTAAGCCTGGGGTGCAGGAGAACGACAGTGAAAACTGTGTTTTATGCAATCCAGTAATACAATTAGGGAAACAATGGGTTTGTTTACAATTACATGGCAGTCAAAGCCAATGAGAGCCTTGTTGCCACAGAGGTAAAACAAATTGCATTTACTTGATAGCGTGGTCTACAGCAGTTGTGGGTACAAGGACCCCTGGAAGAGTCCTATGTGAGCCTTGTATATGGCCTGTATTGATGAATATCAAAGGTATGAAATAGGCAGTGATTCCGTACCTGAGCTCGTTGGTTGGTCCCCGGAGCCGCAGCTGAGCCTGCTGTTCCCCAGCCTGTGCCCCGGACCAGCAGGGGGCGGTTTTCGCAGCGGAGCGGAGCCTGCTGCCTCCACGCCAGTCCCGCAGTTGGGAGGAGAACACGGACTACAGGGCCCAAGAGTCCTCGCGGCCGGAAGCCGTAATTGAGAAATCTGCGCCAGGAGGCGCATAAAGTAAAGGACATCTCCCCGCGTCGCGGGATAGCGCGCGGGACTGGGCCGGGCTAAGCCCGGCGCAAAAGGCAGGCCCTCTGTGGCCCTCAGAGGGCCGTGGAGGACTGGACGGGCCACCCCATTACATTCCAGATCAGAGGAGGTAAAGTGAGACGAACTACCGTATGCTCCCTTACACCTAATGGACACATAGTTGTAAACATCAAACTCTTGTCCCGTGTTGATGACACACATTACCCCTATCCAACTGAACCGAACCATGACTCAGAAAGGGCCCTCCAAAAATTCTATCAACCAGAGGGGTTCTTGCAATGGTACTCAAGACCACCATTTAACCAGGATACATTCAGATGTGAACTTTTTTCGTCAGGTGATAGCTAGTACCCCTAGTGAATAATCTCCACTAGAAACACCGGGTATCTCGCAAAACTACTCACTGCTTAAGGAACTCAATAATCTGTGTAATACCAAGCATTCTCAAATAGATTGGAGATCTAAATCAGATAGCGCTTCCCCCTGTGCGGCAAAAAGCCTAAGATCTTCACTCTACAATGAATCTGCGCAGGATTCCACCCTATTATATACTAAAGTTAACACTTTAAGCTCAGCGTCTACACAGACCTCACCCGTTAACTGCAAAAGTGACAAGGCGCAACATAATGAGAACGACCTAAAGGGTCAAGTATTGCACTTAAGCTCGCCACTGACTGTCACGGACCCCCTTTTGATCCCAGAGGTTGTAGAAGAATTAGATAGTTTAGCATCCCCTCTTCAATTGACTCTAACATCCCTGATTGAACCATTGCTTAAATCTCTTCTATCTCCACTGCTGGACAAAATAAATACCCTGGAGAATAAGTTGCTGGAAATAGAGGAATTGATTAAGATTGACTTAATTCCTGCTAAATTCACCGAAATAACTAATCGTCACCAATCCCCTGTTGCCCCCGTAATGCCAACGCAATTTACACTATGTAACAATTTTAAAACTGTCCAACTAGCCCCCAATAAAATAACCCCTATGATCGCCCCCAAATTGTTATCACCACAGCATACTATTGCTAGAGATGAGAAGGCACCTTCGATACACCTTCCACCTGAGGCCGCTCCATACGTGTGTGTGCTCGCTGGAGTACCACCACTCAAACATGGGAAATCCGAAAGGCAAAATGACCTACTAAATAAAGTAACCTCCTGGTTATCAAAAAACAGACCTTTGCCACCGGATCTGAATGGAACAATAATGTGTGTTAGAAGGGTGGGCTCGTTAGGTTCCCTCCCAAAAGACATCCCTGATGACTTAGTGTTGGTAAAATTTAGATTTAATGAATGTGCGTGGGTACTGCACTCGGTATTCCTGTTTTTATCAGAATTAATCCGATATGAGTGCTACCTTCGATTGGTGCCTGCTAACACCTATTGAAACATGTATTTAGCCTGGCACCTGAGTGGCTGCCAGGGCTCTTGGGTGCACTCTTGAATGAGTAAACTCTTAGTCAGCTTTTAACATTTCATTTCTTGTTTAATCTATTGTTCATACGATGTATTGCATCAGTGTATCAATCATATTCAAACATTGCATACATTTTTCGCCATAACTCAAAATAAATTTCAACACATTCAGTTAAACAACCAAAAAATGTACAGTATAAAATACATCAACCCAATGCATTTCGGGACCTTGCGGCCCCTTCTTCAGGGGTCTGTCAAAGGCAAACATGATGAAAACAAATTGGTAGGGAGAAATAGAAAAAAGAAAGAAAGAGAACAAGAAAATTCATTACTCTCGATGCTTAGAGGTTTCACAGTTATTTGATATTTATCATTATTATCATTTGAATGAGTTAAGCTCACGTATCTTAAGATGTTATCTCCTACTATATTACAATGGAAGTTGTGACAAGGAATAAATTGTGTTTACACTAGTTTGCTTAAAACGTGTTTCTAGTTGAGCGCTAGACTTTCACTCAGCCTGCCTACCGTTGTTATGAGGTTGTTCACGATGAGGAACCAATTGTCTATAGAAAAACGAAAGATAAATATAAGGTAGCTTACTACATTATACACAAAATCTTAATGTTAACTCGCGGTCGGTTCTCGACCTTTGCGGTTACCTGCGAGTCTATAAGTGCTGCTTCTCACTCGCTTCCGTGCTCCGGGACAACAAATAATTTCTGGTGAAAAAGAGAACCTAATTAAGTTCTAGGTATGTTCAAGGCATACCTAGTTCGCACATTTGCGTTATACATCATAATTTACCTCTTTACGAAGTTTTAGTTGCGCCTTTGTATTCTTTTGCTTGGCCAGTCTGCAACAACCTGTTCAAAAGTTGAAGACGCTATTTTAGTTCGGTTTTACTAATGAACAGAAACGCTACCTATAATCATGTGCGTTAGCAGATCAAAAATTGATGGCATCGTTTGTCTGAAGGTTTTTACCTGCGTTCCTAGGCAACAGAGCTTCGGTTCCGCAGAGTTTGTTGGAGTTCGTGGCCTGTAGGAATACAACCGTGTGTTACAAGGTTGTAATTTTAAGCTCAAAATAGAATGTCTAAAGACATCTTAACGTTTTCGAGCGGCGCTCTCGCGTCTTACCGGGTTGTGTGCTACAAGCTTCGTCTTGCGGGGTTCTCTGCTCGAAAGCTTCGTGTCTTCATCGGGCTCTTAGTCCTACCTCTATAATAGAGTCGATCATATCGTAAAAACAATAGAAGGACTTTCAATCATTACGCGGTGTCCATCTTTGAATGTCTGGACTATAGTCCTCCATCTATGCTAAAGTCGGTCCTATCATAGAAACAATTAAAGGACTTTTGATCATTGCGTGGTGGCCATCTTTGAATGACTGGACCATACATTCAACTTTGTTTTAGGTTAGTTCTGGAGTTAATTATTTCTATAAGAATTATGAGTTTTTGCAATATGCGTCATAAGTAGAAGAGAAACAAAGGATTAGGAAAAGTAACATGTGTTAGTGCAGTAGTTCGCTCAAATAACAAAAATTACAAAATGTTGCTAAGAATCTACCTCAGGCTCAACCATAACAAAACTAAAAAAACTTTTTACGTTGTACCTGCCTATTTACAAACTTGAGCTCTACATATGGTTATTCTACATGAATTGTTTAAGTGTAGATAAAGTGTTGTTATATGTTATTCCTCGAACCTTATATGTGTGTTTCATTATTCAATATAACGCGGGTCTGAAATCACAGGGTGTCAGAACTAGCCTTATGTTATGACTGCTTAAAGAAAACAAACCATCTCCATTTTATCATTAAGCCCGAAAGGGACAAGTGTCTGTAGTCTCCGTATCCAGTAAGCTTCTCTCTGGAGAAGGATCTTTGCATTGTCAAAACCAAGTCTTTGCGGAACTTGCTCAACGATTTGAAATCTTAATTGAGCGATTGTGTGTCTGAATTCTATCCAATGTTGTGCCAGTGGTGACGTGGTGTTCTTGAGTCTTATCCGGCTCTTGTGCTCGGTTAACCTCACTTTTAATTTCCTATCAGTTTTTCCTACGTATAGGAGTCCGCATGGACACTTAATGGTGTAAATCACATGTTCAGAATTGCAGGTTGCATTGTGCCTTAGTTGTATTTTCTCACCAGTTCTTGGGTGTAAGATTACACTCCCTGGTATTACATTGTTGCAGTTTTTGCAATTATGACATTTTGTCGTTCCTTTAAAGATTGTTGGTCCAATGTCCTCTTTGGATTTACTTGATTTGTTGAGCATTTCTTTGAGATTCTGTGCCCGTTTGTAGGCAAATAAGGGTTGTTCGAAAAAGAGAGAACCAAAGTCTTTCTCAGCTTGCAGGATTTCCCACCTTCTCTTTATTATTTTTTTGATCTCCCATGATGCTGTGGAATATTTCGTCACGAATACCATCCTTTTATTAGTTTTTTTGGGTTTCTTCTGCATTAGTTCATGTCTAGGGATAGTTTTAATTTTTTCAAAATGTGCTTCGAGAAGTTTTTTCGGATACCCTCTGTCCAAATATTTTTGTTTTTGCTCTTCAATTGTTTTGTCACAGATCTCTGGATTTGACGTGATCCTCTTTATTCGCATGAATTGTGACACTGGTAGGTTATTGATCAGACTTGCAGGGTGAAAGCTTCCATATAATAGCGCGTTGTTTTTGTCTGTTGGTTTTTTATAAACGCTTGTGTGTATGGATTCATCTTTGATTTCTACTAAAACATCTAGAAAGGGCAGAGCTTCAGTGCTCATGTTGTGTGTGAACTGGATTCGTGGGTCAATGGTATTTAATTCTTGGATGTTCTTAATCAGCTTCGCCTGTGATTCTTTCCAAATTAAAAAGATATCATCTATGTATCTTTTAAAGTAGACCAGGCCTACTTGCCATTCGGGATGTTTCAAAATGTGTTCTTCTTCAAATTTTGCCATGAAGACATTAGCGTAGATGCAGGCTCCAGGAAAGCCCATGGCTGTACCATTCAATTGTAGGAAATAGTCCTTTTGCCAGGTGAAGTAACTATTCTCTAAACAAAATTCCAATAATTGGATGACCATGCATTTGACCTCTTCTGGCTTTTCTCCTTTCTGTAAAGCCCATTCCATGGCTTCTAAGCCCAATTTATGCGGTATTGATGTGTACAATGCTGTAACGTCTATTGTACAGATGATCCATTCACTCATTGATGTGACATCAATAGTTTTGAGGTTTCTTAAAAAGTCGGAAGTGTCCTCCAAATATGTGGGCCATTGTTGTATGAATGGTTGCATGTGGCTGTCAATGAATATGCCTAAGTTCTCAAATATTGAAGAACAACCAGACACTATAGGTCTGAATGGCGGGTTGTGCATGTCTTTGTGTATTTTAGGCAAGAAATAAATTCTCGGTCTCCTCGGGTAAATTTGTCTTAAGTACCGCTTGACTGTTGAATTAATCCAATGTAGTTCCTCAGCTTTGTCTAGTATTTTGTCCAAAGTCTGCGCTATTCCCATTGTTGGATCATTGTTCAGTTTGACATAAGTTGTTGTGTCATGTACATGCTCTGTGCCTTTTTGTTGGTAAAATGTAGAGTCCATTATCACGAGACCCCCTCCTTTGTCTGCTTTCTGGATTACGATTGCGGGTTTTTTTGCCAGTGCTTGCAAAGCACTATATTCAGCCTTAGTTAGATTGTTGAGTTTCCTTTTAAAATGAATTTTGCTCAAGTCCGCTTTGACTAGTGTTTCGAAAGTATCAAGGGTTTTATGTGAAAAAGGAGCTAGGAAAGTGCTCTTTGGTCTGAACTTGACTTCTTCATTCTCTTCAGTTTGTACTGGATTCACTATTGTGAAGAAATGTTTAAGCCTCAATAGTCGCATGAACTTAAAGAACGCAACTTCGGTTTCTAGCCCGTTTGTTTGGTAAGTACTTACAAAAGATGTTCCTTTATTTAATAGATCTTTCTCGAAGTGTGTTAAAGGATACTTGGATATATTTATCACGAGGTTTTGGTCTGGCTTCTTAAACTCGCTTTCCTTTGTTTTTCTTTTTCCTTTTCCTCGTCTCGTTTTTTGTCCGCCTGTGTTGACGTTGCCTGGTCTGGCGGTTTGCTGGCCACAGGGCCCACCTCTAAAAAAGGATCCGAAATAGGAGTTGAACTGCTTGTGGTTTCAGTTGAAGTTGAAGGGGTTGTTTGTTGTTTACTTAGGGGTTGCCTCGATGTACTAGTATCACTATCTGAAACTCCACTTTCATCTGATGTTGTTTGTTGCTGCTTTTTGCTTGTGTATCTCCTTTTTGCGTAGACCTCTGCCCAAGTATAAGCTTCGTTAAGCTTGTAGTCGATAGTATCGCGTTTGAATTTGCGTAATTTGGTTTCCTGTAACTCTTTGCCGTACTTATCTAGTTTTAAATCCAAGTCCGCTAGAAATTTATCCCAAGGCTCTCTTTCCATTCTAGTTGCCAAGTCTGTTTTGATGTTGCTTATTTCCTCTTCCAATTCCTTTATAATTCTTGAAAGTTCTTCCACAAGCAACAAAATTAAGTCTAGCGAACATTTGTTCAAAATGCAGAACCACTTTTCCATAAATTGCGGATTATTATTGAGTCTGTATAACATTGATCTGATGGCTAGCCTGAGTCCTCTGGGAATCCGTCTTACGCGATGATATTGAATTAGCGTAGAGGCGTGTAACCGTTGGTTCAACTCCCGTTTTGTTAAGTATTATAGCTGTTTCAATTGTTGTGTGACTGATCCGCTCTTCGCATCAAAAGTTTTGGTTTCCTTGATCAACTTATATATTTGGTCTGCCTCATCTGAGGTGTAGATTTTTATGTTCGCTCTATTTTCAGTAATTCCTGATATTGAATCAAAAGACATTTTCTTGGTGCTAGTTCCCACAGTTTGCAGAATAATATGAAAGAATGAATGTGCGTGGGTACTGCACTCGGTATTCCTGTTTTTATCAGAATTAATCCGATATGAGTGCTACCTTCGATTGGTGCCTGCTAACACCTATTGAAACATGTATTTAGCCTGGCACCTGAGTGGCTGCCAGGGCTCTTGGGTGCACTCTTGAATGAGTAAACTCTTAGTCAGCTTTTAACATTTCATTTCTTGTTTAATCTATTGTTCATACGATGTATTGCATCAGTGTATCAATCATATTCAAACATTGCATACATTTTTCGCCATAACTCAAAATAAATTTCAACACATTCAGTTAAACAACCAAAAAATGTACAGTATAAAATACATCAACCCAATGCATTTCGGGACCTTGCGGCCCCTTCTTCAGGGGTCTGTCAAAGGCAAACATGATGAAAACAAATTGGTAGGGAGAAATAGAAAAAAGAAAGAAAGAGAACAAGAAAATTCATTACTCTCGATGCTTAGAGGTTTCACAGTTATTTGATATTTATCATTATTATCATTTGAATGAGTTAAGCTCACGTATCTTAAGATGTTATCTCCTACTATATTACAATGGAAGTTGTGACAAGGAATAAATTGTGTTTACACTAGTTTGCTTAAAACGTGTTTCTAGTTGAGCGCTAGACTTTCACTCAGCCTGCCTACCGTTGTTATGAGGTTGTTCACGATGAGGAAAGACTTGGTTTTGACAATGCAAAGATCCTTCTCCAGAGAGAAGCTTACTGGATACGGAGACTACAGACACTTGTCCCTTTCGGGCTTAATGATAAAATGGAGATGGTTTGTTTTCTTTAAGCAGTCATAACATAAGGCTAGTTCTGACACCCTGTGATTTCAGACCCGCGTTATATTGAATAATGAAACACACATATAAGGTTCGAGGAATAACATATAACAACACTTTATCTACACTTAAACAATTCATATAGAATAACCATATGTAGAGCTCAAGTTTGTAAATAGGCAGGTACAAAGTAAAAAGTTTTTTTAGTTTTGTTATGGTTGAGCCTGAGGTAGATTCTTAGCAACATTTTGTAATTTTTGTTATTTGAGCGAACTACTGCACTAACACATGTTACTTTTCCTAATCCTTTGTTTCTCTTCTACTTATGACGCATATTGCAAAAACTCATAATTCTTATAGAAATAATTAACTCCAGAACTAACCTAAAACAAAGTTGAATGTATGGTCCAGTCATTCAAAGATGGCCACCACGCAATGATCAAAAGTCCTTTAATTGTTTCTATGATAGGACCGACTTTAGCATAGATGGAGGACTATAGTCCAGACATTCAAAGATGGACACTGCGTAATGATTGAAAGTCCTTCTATTGTTTTTACGATATGATCGACTCTATTATAGAGGTAGGACTAAGAGCCCGACGAAGACACGAAGCTTTCGAGCAGAGAACCCCGCAAGACGAAGCTTGTAGCACACAACCCGGTAAGACGCGAGAGCGCCGCTCGAAAACGTTAAGATGTCTTTAGACATTCTATTTTGAGCTTAAAATTACAACCTTGTAACACACGGTTGTATTCCTACAGGCCACGAACTCCAACAAACTCTGCGGAACCGAAGCTCTGTTGCCTAGGAACGCAGGTAAAAACCTTCAGACAAACGATGCCATCAATTTTTGATCTGCTAACGCACATGATTATAGATAGCGTTTCCGTTCATTAGTAAAACCGAACTAAAATAGCGTCTTCAACTTTTGAACAGGTTGTTGCAGACTGGCCAAGCAAAAGAATACAAAGGCGCAACTAAAACTTCGTAAAGAGGTAAATTATGATGTATAACGCAAATGTGCGAACTAGGTATGCCTTGAACATACCTAGAACTTAATTAGGTTCTCTTTTTCACCAGAAATTATTTGTTGTCCCGGAGCACGGAAGCGAGTGAGAAGCAGCACTTATAGACTCGCAGGTAACCGCAAAGGTCGAGAACCGACCGCGAGTTAACATTAAGATTTTGTGTATAATGTAGTAAGCTACCTTATATTTATCTTTCGTTTTTCTATAGACAATTGGTTCCTCATCGTGAACAACCTCATAACAACGGTAGGCAGGCTGAGTGAAAGTCTAGCGCTCAACTAGAAACACGTTTTAAGCAAACTAGTGTAAACACAATTTATTCCTTGTCACAACTTCCATTGTAATATAGTAGGAGATAACATCTTAAGATACGTGAGCTTAACTCATTCAAATGATAATAATGATAAATATCAAATAACTGTGAAACCTCTAAGCATCGAGAGTAATGAATTTTCTTGTTCTCTTTCTTTCTTTTTTCTATTTCTCCCTACCAATTTGTTTTCATCATGTTTGCCTTTGACAGACCCCTGAAGAAGGGGCCGCAAGGTCCCGAAATGCATTGGGTTGATGTATTTTATACTGTACATTTTTTGGTTGTTTAACTGAATGTGTTGAAATTTATTTTGAGTTATGGCGAAAAATGTATGCAATGTTTGAATATGATTGATACACTGATGCAATACATCGTATGAACAATAGATTAAACAAGAAATGAAATGTTAAAAGCTGACTAAGAGTTTACTCATTCAAAATTTAGATTTAGACATATTGTCCAGCACCTACGATCTTGGCAGCCACAAGAAGACGATGGCCCAATATCGATCTGGGACTTACATGATTTTTGTCCCAGAATGCCATACATACCCCCCTTAAGACCAGAGGTAGGGTACAATTTTAAATACGTGATGGGTAGAAAACCCTATGCCTCCGCACCTAACTGCTTTTCCCCAGCGCACAACATATATAAACATGGAATGCGCTATTAACTTGCCCCTATTAAGGGTGAACCCGACGCAAGGGTAGTATTGTGAATGCCTACCGCATGTAAATATGTAATTCTAAAGGAAAGTATCATTACTGGAGGGCAAACGCAGATCAACCCTTTCTATGCTTCTCGAATAATAGCTGCTTCCACGACGAATCAATTCTTTAACTATTACATGTTTTTATCGAAACCCGTGTTAAGTTCCATGAAACCAGTTAGATAAAATTTTATTACCTGACTTTCTATTTTTAAATTATTACTTGCACTTGCGATGAATTTTTTTTAATGATTGTGATTGTTGTATATGCTTTTATGAATTGTTTTTACATTTCGAATAAAGCTTTATCGAATCGAAATAGGCAGTGGCAGGCTTATTAGATACCTTTAGACACGCTACACATATATCATCATCTGCCTAAAGGTAAGCAGTGCCTGGATGTTACGGGGATGAGAGAGGTGCTTAATGAGAGTTTACTTCACTTGCAATAATGGGTTAAGCACCCATGCTTGTTGAGAAGTTTCTTTCCTTTCAGCTAGTGTTGTGGAAGACAGCAATTTTATAGGAGTTAGGTCAGGAGGAGAGCAAAGGGCCCATGGCTGAATGTTTGCTTTGTGTGGGCTAGGTTAATCTACGTTCCCCAGGTTTTGTCAGCACTTTCCGTAACACCAAATTATCTTGCCCCGCCCACCCTCCCTTCTATTGGTTGCTACTCCCACCGTCTTTTATGTTGAAACCGTCACCCCTTTTGTCTGGCATACAAAAAATTTACAAAGCCAAATAGCGCTCTCTTATACGTGCTAGCTATTTGGCTTTGTCATTGTTTTTTAGGCATGTTGCACTGCAGCGTGGGCTGCTGTACAACTTGGCTTAAAGAATAACAAAGCACTATGACGCTAGCAACTCTGGCTGTGTCATAGCATTTTGATATACTTCACTTTAAGCCATATTGCACATATGCAATACGTGTAATTAAAGATTGACAAGGCCAATAGATCCTGCCTAGGCGAAACGTATTGGCTTTGCCAATGCTTGTTATCTTTGCCTTTGAGACCCCTCTGCATATTTCGCTTTTCAGCTGAGTTTTGGGATCACATCATTTGAAGGGATACCAAAAAAGGGCTCCCCAGGGATAGTTGTGTGGTGAATGACAAGAATATTTTTTGAAAAAATGTGACTTGCAAGAATATTGTGTCAAAAATATTTGTAATTCAAAAATATCAAGGAAGAAAATATGAAAGGTAAGAATATTGTTTTTATATATATGACATTGTTTTTTTAAATGTTGTGTATGTCATTGTTCACTTTAATATAAATTAATGTAACATATATTGGTTATTATATCAATTTTAGGAGTTAGTATCTGTTTTATAGGTTTTTGTAGAGATGTAAGTTCATAGTGAAATTAATGTTGTTTTCCATTTAATTACTAATTTATTATTTATGAGTGGAATATTCAGTTTGAATGAGAAAAGAGTAAGCAGTTATTTACATTTTGAATTATTTTTGCTATTTATTGATGTTTAAAGTCCATTTGTAAATAATTCAGTACATTATTTAATTTAACTGCTGAATTATTACTTTAAGTATTTAAATATGTGGTTTCTAATGAGTAATTTTAATTTTCGATAGTTTAATTACTAATTTATAATTTAGTAACGGTGGTTGGGTTTGTAGGGGAGTAGGATGAGACATTATTAAAATTATTCATTAGTGCTTTTCAAAATAACATGTTAATGGTATTTAAATATTTTTTTGTGTTTAATGATATAAATTATTTAATTGAGTGTGTTATTTGTATTTTGTTAACTGTTTATTCAATGATATGCATATCTAATAACAATCTTTTTGAATGTAATGTTTGCATTTATTTTTTGTTTTAATTTTATTTGTTTTTACTTAATTACTGTGTTAATCACATTATTTGTTATTTATCATTTTGTTTGTTTTCTTTTGGTTGATTTTATTTGGGTCGTAGAGAGGGAAGTGTATTTATTTTACATGTTTTTATTTTGCTTTATATGTTTTAAATTATGTTTTATTTTTTCATTGCATTTATTAGATTTTATTATAATGCATATATTTTTAATTTGGAATATGTTTTACAATTTTTATGTTTTTAGCCAATTAAATGTTTTAAAAAATAATATTTGGAATTGGAATGATATAGCTAACACTTCCTAAGCCCAGCACTTTCCTTACTTTTGCTTTTTTTGGAGTGGGAATAGCAAATCTAACCTCGCCAAAGCTCAACACATTCCCTGCTACCAGTGACGGAGCCTGCTATCGCTCCATCGCTGACATACCACTTGGAAAGCCTGACAGAGTACGGAATTTTGGACATTCGACCGCCTATCCAATTTAGAAAGGCCGGGCAAATGGTAAGTTTTCATTCCTCCTTATTGAAGTGAGAAAAACATGGTGGAAAAAGACAGTGAAAACGTTTAAATGATCCCTATTCTATTGGAGACATCTCCTTTTAACAATTTTAGCTTTCTCATCTGTGTTCGGAATGTTTCTGCCATTTTCCCCTTTGTGTCTTTGGAACAGTTTTAATTTAATGGTTACTGAATTGATTTTTGCTTCAAAGTCCCTTTTGAGTTTAGGGTGGCCTCCATCAATGTTGGTTCTCCACTCATTTCTTTTACCTTGGTTACCATTTGGGGGTATGTTTGACATGTATTTCTGTATGGAGCTTTGTGTTGTTTATTGGCTTTATCTTTGCCTATGTTTGCTTTCCGACCTGGTTGATTTTTCTCACACTTATCTAAAGTTGAGACGGTTCAAGATCCTACTACTCATTTACTACTCTAGGTAACCTGTCTGTAAGTCTCTGCCCTTGCTTCCTTCCACAATCTTAGTCACCAATCTGTTTTTCCTTTTAAATGCAAGAGGACTGTATTTTATTTGCTTCCATCGGCCCTTCCTGAAGTTGTCAGCATGTACTCAATGGGCCCCCTCTGTTTCTTCCAGCTTGTAGTGTGCTGTCTTTATTATGGGGGTGTGATGGCAAAGAGGATGAGAAGGACTGGGATAATACATGTGCGCAGGATCTTTACACCAAAAGTAGTGGACTAAATGCTTTTGGGTTGCAGTTTAAAAAGAGAGAAGGGATGGAATTGGTGTAGTGGAGCAGATGTGAAGAAGCAGATGTCTGATGGAGGTAAGAGTGGTTGAAGTCGGGAGGAGAGGTGGATCAAAGGAGAGAAACAAGAGAGGGGATCGAGGAGGCAGTACCAGTCAGACAGAAGCAGCGGTGGCAGAGCATAGATAAAGAAGTACAAGTCGGATGGAGGTGAGAATGGAAGGAGATGCCAAAATAGGACAGACAGCGTGAGAAAGCTGGAAGTGTGAGGCCAACAACCCTGTTGAGGAACTGAAAGAGTCTAGCTTTGAACCTGAGAGCATCAGTGGCAGTGAGGATAACTGGTACATCATATTTAGGCTGTCCAGTTTTAGGTTTTAACCTATAATAATTGATAAAACCCCACCGAAAAGGAAATAGCCGTCACCAGTGTACACTTATGAACACTGAAAAAACACCTGCATAACCACAAACTAAATGCAATTTAAAGAAACGAAAAGGAGAGTGAAAGAGTAATTTTTTTTCTTCCTGAAAGGGCTAATACAATGTAACTTTGTTATACGAGCGAGCAGCAAGAAAGACTGGGCTAAAATGATTCTGCTTGTGTTTTGTTGTTTAAGGATGTCACTAAAATATTGTTTCTTTGTCGTTTTGCTTCTTTCAGTTTTGTAATCTTTGGTCTAAAGATGCAGGGTTTAGTAGCATGTTTAGGTCTTGTTTAAAACATTTTATAAACTGTAGAGGATCAGAAAATATCAAAATCATATTTGATATTTTGGCTGCGTTTGATTCTTTCACTGATAGGTAAAATGGCTGGTTTCATAAGAATCTTTCTCAATAAGCGCCATCACATTTACCCAAAGAGAATGGTTAAAAACCCTTGAAATATCAGCCCCCAGTTTCTAGTGAGTCAATATTGATAGTAGGTGAATTGCCACACATCAGGCTATAAACATTCAATGCAAGTTATAGGGACAAGTATATGTGAATAAAGTGATATCACTAAGCATCTGGGATAGTGGTAAAAACATGACAGGATGGAACATGGAATGCAGTGTCACTTGGAATGCTGCTGCAAAAAGGTTCTTTCCAAGTTCAACAGAGATTGGAGTGAAATTGTTTGTATTTGCAGTGATTCAGCTACGAATATGAAAAAGTCGTGTGATGACCTGTCATAATCGATACTTGAGCTGAAGTGTTTCTCTGTCAGAGATCCTCGCCACTTGTTAGATGGTCTGCTGAAAGGATCTTTATAATATTCAGAGTTAATGAAGAATGTTATTGGCTTTTTAATCAATTCTGGTGCACTGTTTTGTTATGTGCTGGAACTAAAAGGCAAATATTTCTCATTTTGTGCTTTGTGTGGCATCAAAGAAAGAGTCATCCCAACTGTGTCACTTAGCTGATGGTTCTCAGTCCAACGGGCTGCGAATGGTATATTATCCATTTGGCAGCCGTTTACAGAATTGTTGCTGAGTGATGCTGCCAAAGGTAAGAAATTTGAGGACCTTTATTCGCATATTGATAGTGGTGTGAAAAAAGTACACTCTACAGATTTTTAAAGGAAAACATAACTCCTTGAGAGTAGGCTGGGTGATACCTTTAGTGACTTTGGCACTGCAACATGTTATATGTTAGAGTGCTTGCCACTTGAAAAAAAAAATGTTGAAGAGCAATTCAGGAACTTTTATTTTACAATGTATGAGAAATGGCTTGCAATGATGCATAGAAATGTCCCTTCACCAACAACAACATTTGAAGTCCATGAAACATCAGTGTGGTACTCTGTTCAAATTCTAGGGGGCATATTACCAAGCAATAGAGATAATTATCGCTATTGCTTGGTTAGAGACGAAAATTTACCGCTGAGCTGCGGTGATTTTTATCGCAGATAAACCTTGGTATTATCAAGGTTTATCGCAAATGCGATAAAAAACGGCCGCAATGCATGAATATCGCTGAAAAGTCAGCGATATTCATGCATTACCGAGCTAATGCTCTTAGCCATGTTATCCACCTCCCATTGGATAACATGGCTAAGAACTGCTCAGGGCAGGTGTTAGCTTTTGGAGATATTCGCGCTTAGCGCGAATATCTCCAAAAGTTGGTAATAGGAGATAGCGATGTTAGCGACTGTTTCCAGTCGCTATCATCTTGGCACGCCCACTTTGCATGTCATTAGTGATAAATATCACTGACATGCAAAGTGGGGCCGAAGATGGTCGCTATCTCCTACAAGCTGTCGCTAAATGGTGTTAGCGACAGCTAGGTAATAGGGAGATAATTTTATCTCCGCTTTCTTGGCTTTTAAAGCCAAAAAATCGGAGATAAACCCCCTTGATAATATGCCCCAAGATCCTTTCAGTAAAGGGAGATATTCTCTGTAGTTTTAAACGTACTGCTTCATTTTGACCGCTTCAATAACTCTGAGGTCATAAGAGCTCAGTTCAAAGCAAATGTTGCAGAACCTGCCAAGAGAACTGCAATCTTCAAGTGCACCAGTACTTGCATGGAATGCTATGTCAATCGCCAGAGTTAGCAAATTGTGTGCTGGCTGGTTTGGTGATGCCCATCTCAAGCAGCAATGTTGAGAGGGCCTTTTCAAAAAAACTTTTTACAAGGGAAGGAAAAAGCGAGCGCACATGATCAAAGACTCACTAAAGAAGTATTGTATGGTGTACTGCAAAAGGTAAGATTTGCAAAAATGTATTTGGACCTCATATACACTGTACGTATACTATATATATACACCATGCAGTGTAGAAAGCAATCAATAATAAAAGCGAAACATTCCATAAACGCCGGAAAAACACTGTTTCTCTTGTTTTTAATGGCGTAAAAATGAGTAACTACTGATAACCACTGTTTTTTTAAGGCATAGAAATCACTTGAAAACACTGAAAAAACCCCATCAGAATTTGCCAAAAATGGAAACTGAAAACTGGAAAGCCTAATCAAATTGTAGCTCTACTGGTTATTGGCAATGACAGGGGTCTTGTTATTTACTATTATATTCCACCCTTAAGTCATTTAAAACATTTTATTACCTATTTTATGGTAGCAGTCCTCCACCATTGGCATGCTAAGGATCCCCACATGGGAACAAGAGCCCTCGTGCATACCACCCGCTCCAAGTCCAGGGGAGGACTTCCGCTAGATTTTTGTCTCCCCCTCAGTGCTCCTTTTAAGCTTTCTCAGCCTTGCCCTCCACCTACCTTGCTCTGTTTTTCCCACAGCACAGCTTGCCCAGAATCCTGAAGCCCCTCCTTATTATTACTCTGCGGGCCTCCATTACCCTTCCCCCTCCTTTTCACCTGAGGATCAGGATCGCTATGTGTCTTTGGAGCTCACCACATCGCTGTTTTTTGCTGCCATCTTGTTTTCCTGTGCAGCGACTCCTTCACTCGCGCTCAGCCAGGAGCTCTTTTTAGTTTCAACATTTCAATGTCACCCTCTCCAGGTCACAAACAACCTACACAATGTAGCCCTGCTAGACCACCACAACCTTGCCTCAGGTTCACACCAATCCAGCTTGCGAGCAGCATTATGTCGCTTGTGATTTCCCTCTGTAAAAACTGTTCCTATGGGTACTGAGATTTCCTGCGGGTACAGAGGGCATCTGCTGTACTTTGCAGTTAATTGCACTAACTGTTGTGCATGTTTCGAAAATGATTACAAAAAACTCAAACTACACCTATAAAGATTTATTTTGGGGTTGGATGGAAACTTCCTAGGAAATTGTCCTGCCGGCCATCTTGCTAGACTGCGCCCCTGTCTGCATTTTTCTGAAATGTGTATATTTGTAAATGTTATCTCGAATGTTTTTGCAGTAATGACCATGATCACCAGAATAAATGTACTCATCAGAATCACCCTTTGGTCCAGTCATCACTGTTATCATTTTTCAAAGATGTTCACATGTCTGGTTGAAGTTTATATAAAGAAAAATGAAAGTCTGTGAATCATAGTGTTCAGCAGTAAGAGATCCCCTTGCATCTGCTGAGCACAGAAAGCCAACACACAAACGATAATAAAAAAATGGATAGTTTTTTTCATGCAAGGCTCCAGTGAAAATTAGTGGCAGAAACCAAAGCAAAGAGGATATTGCAGATGTGAAAGTAGCATGGGAGAGAAAGCACATTTGAACTTCAAAATGATGCAGAAATGTTAACATTTTGGCGTTGAGCAAGATACTGGAGAATGTACCTGCCTTGAATACCATTGGCCACACTGCATTCTTGGAGCAGGGTATGGCCTACTTTTCCCAGCATTCTCCCAGCATTCTCTTTGAAGAGGGGAATTCGCCTTCAACTAACTGGTTGGGAAGTGAAACTTCCAGAACACACTACTGCTGATTGGCAGTGATATTCTGCCAAAGAATGAACTAGAGTCCCCCTCCAGAAAGTGGAATATCTCCATCACCACAGATATGTGTACTGTGCTATGGCGCTTCTTAAAGCTAGCCTGCATACTTAGAGAGTCCTCTGTCCGGCCTTGCTACAGCTATGCTGCCCTGTACTGTTTCTGACCTTGCCTACATGGAAAAGCCTCTGATCAGTACAAGGAGTTAAGATGCGTGGATGCAGAACACCAAATATCCCACTTGAGCTTTCACAAGATACTAGAATAACTATCTACATTCCAGTGAAGAGGAGCTGAAGTGAACTCTGCTTGCTCAGCACATTTCCTCCCTCTGCAGACATGTATGTTTTGTTCAACCTGTGAACCTCTCTACGTTTCCTTTACCGGTACTCAGTGGCTTTCATCTGTCATGGTTATCAGCACTTCAGCTGCCTGAAGTCAGAAGAATTGTTCCAGGGCCCAACTTGATGGTCACATTCCCCTATTTTCCTGTGCAGGGCTCCAGCATCTGGTTAACTTCCATGATGGTTGTATGTAGAAGTTCAAGGTGATCCTGTGTGGTTCTTGCACATGCTCTTTGTATCTTTTTCCAACACCCCAACAGCTCCAAAGTCACAGACTACATGTTTGCCATCCTTTAGTGCCATATCATCTGTCTCACTGAGTATGGAGTCATTGCATTAAAATTTCCAACCTTTGGGTTAAAATGTCCAAGTTACAGGTATTGAAAAACCCTACCTCTGAGACATTTGAATTTACTCTACAGAATTGCGTTCTTTATTCCCTGCAGATGTCATCATTTGATAGTGTCAAGATAACATAGAAAACTGGCACTATGGGCCTTATAATGATGTTGTTCAGAGTTGCCTTCAACCGACACGTCACTGTCTCTGGACTGACGACCTCCGGTCGGCAGCCCAGACACCGCAATTACAATGTGACCGCACAGGGTGGGTCACAGATTCCCATTTCTGTATGGGAGCTTGTGCTGCGATTCTAAACCGGACATAGCACACGCTCCCATAGAGAAATGGGAGATTATGTTAATCCTATCACCACATTGCAGGCCCCTCACGGTGCCTGTCACACGGTGCATGGATTAACAGGGGGGCACCTTGGGTGCCCCCTCGGCCCCAAACCAGAGGCAGCAAGAAAAAGGGGGCCCTGCTAGCGGTCCCTAAACTCGCTTTCCGACAGGCTTTCTATGACTGAAAGCCCAGCATGGAAAGCCTGTCAGAAACTGAGCATCGTAATCCCAACGGATTACGGGCTGGTCTCAGACTGGCCAACGGGCTCCTTGAGCCTGTCGGAATCCAGCCAGAATGACCGGCCGGTTTCAGTTTCAACCGCCTGCATCATAATGCGGTGGTAGGAAACGAAACCGCAATGAGGCTCGGAGAACATCCGACCCGCGTTTGGAGACTTTCCGGGCCTCATTGTAATTGGGCCCTATGAGTCATAGAAAGGTGATTGTGTGTGCAATACAATGATTCCACTTGGAACAATGCCTCTGGCTAGATACAAACACTATGGGAAATTTGAGGAATCGGGATCGAGCTCCACTTATTATATCTTCAAGAGAAATCCTGTTAATTACATTTTTATTTGAATTATATCAGTATGTACCAAAGTATTATATATTTATGCTCCAAAGTAGATTAAACAAGCTTGGATTAGCTGAAGACCATCTACATCGTATGCATGTATGTATAGAGTGTTTCTATAGCATATACCTTGCCAAAAGAGGGGGAGAGAAGTACATGGTCATAGAAAAGCTTAAAATCAATGAGGAATAGGAGAGGATGCTGGGTTGTGGATGGTTACTGCATTGTGATGTTGTGTTCTTTAAAGAGGTGAGTCTTTAACTCTCCCCTAAATAGGAGCACTGCTGAGGTGCTCCTGATGAATACAGGGATGTTGCTCCAAATCCTGGGTGCACAGGTGGAAAAAGCCTGTTTCTTCTTTTTTAAACTTCTTAGTCTGCAACCTGATGGTGTCTTGGCTGTGGGTGTGTCCAGAATCATCAGAACTGGTATGTTTTTCTGCACGATAAGAGAGGGTGCAGTTTGTGAAGGCTTTGCAAATGATACAGCTGGTTTTGACAATGGTGTGGGTTGACAAAGGGAACCCATTGAGTACCATCTGGATGGGGGTAATGTGATAATACTTCTTTAGGCTCTGGGTGAAATGTGTTGTGGCATGTAAGATGTCGCTAAGTGTTGCTACTGTGGAGGCCATAGGGTAGGGCAATACCACCATCCAGACAAAATAATACAAGCGCTTGAACAGAAGTTTTGAAGGCACTTTCTGGAAGAAACAGTTTGATTTTCTTTAGAAGAGAAAGCTGGTACCAGGCCATTTTTTTTTTTTTGGCAAGGGGTTCCTTGAGGGAGAGGTTGAATCCACGTGATTTATCAATTGCTGAGAGCTGGCATATAAAGCTGTCAAGGATCTTATCATTGAACCAGGTTTGTACTCTATCTTGTTTGTTGTTACAAGAAGATTCGGTATAAGTCCATCTTCCGGTACATTACAATTTTGGATCAAAGAATTCTGGGTCACATAATCCAGCTAAGATGATCTTCATTGAGTCCTACATCCAAGAGCATCTGCCAAACATGAGCTATCCAAACATGCTGGTTGGCATTATCACAGACAAGACTTCCCTTAATCCTTGATGGTAAGTTATTACTTCAGGGTTAATATGAAGGCTAGCCCAAAATAGAATGGGTTTAACAAATGTTAGACTAATCACATTCTTCACACCAAATTTCAGAATTCAGTAAATGAAGCAGCGTGAATATAGTTTAAGCTCAAATTCTTCTCACAAAATCTGTGTAGCCGATAGTGCTCGAATGTGCATACCTCCATACATCTGACTCATAAGGAGCACCAGTTTCCACCTTAGCCCTAAACTTCCTTAGTGGAGTTGATAATGGACCTATTTCCAACAGCAGAAATGACATGTGCCATAGAAGAAAGGGCAGTAGCACTCGTAGAAACTTGAAAAGCCCTGTCCCTTATAAGGTGAATCAAAAGTCCAAATAGTCAAATTCCTTAGTCGTTTGAATAGGACTGCTGTGTTTCTGAAATGAATCATTCGGAACATATTTATTGCTAGTATTTTGGATTATACAATTTAATGTGCTACGCTATTTTCTTTTCAATTTATTGTAGGACTCAAAAGTTGAAACAAATCTGTGGATCTCTTTACTACCTGGAAAATGCCAGGGGCCATATTGTCAAGAAAGGGCGATACATTGCTTTTATCCGCAGAAAACTACCGCTAAAGCGGCGATAATGGGCTTGATAATATGCCCTTGTGAATTACCATAGAAGCCCAGGTTCTGGTGTTAACCTGGGCTTCTATGGGAATTCACATGGGCATATTATCAAGCCTTTATCGCCAATTTAGCGGCAGTTTCCTGCCAACAAAAGCGGCGCTAATGTATCGCCCTTTCTTGATAATATGGCCCCATGTTTTTACGCCTTGCTAGAATGACCAATGCCATGAGTATCGCTAATTATGGAGGGGGGAGGAGGGGAATAACATTGGATTATTAGTTGGTTCCTGTCTATCCCCTGAGAAATTAGGAATTATAGAGCAAATCAAGTCTATCACACCCGATTACTGTCATTGTGCCCCATTTCCCAGTAGTATTTCACTCAGACATTACACCTACTTTCAGCAGGTGAAGTGTCTGGGTAAAATATTTCTGAACTGCGGAGTTCCCAATTAACTCCTAATATAGTTGGGACCAGTAAGGACAAGTAACCCCTTGCAGAGCTGCCCGGAATATTGGGTCACTCGCAATGACTGCCTATTCAGAGAATTCTCTGACTGTTTTTAAAGAAAGTGGTATTGCTCGAGACAGCTACACCTACCACAATGCTTTTCTTGATAGCTCTTGTGACAGGCTTTGAGCAACAAGAATGATGACATTGATTATATGTTCTGTCTACCATGTTTAGCAAATTGGAAGCCTTGTGCAGGATAGTAGACCATAAATAGTTTAGCACAGCAATGGTTTACTTGAAGAATGCTCATGAATCACTGTTGTGATTATTTGCTAGAATATATGAGAGCTGCCACATGACAGGTAGGGTAGCAACATGGAGCAGAATGCTGGCAGCAGGCTTGCTCTCTAAAGAATAGACCAATTTGAGTTGGGTGCAAATATCACTCTTAGTTAAGGGGAAACTGGACATTGAGGGGCATATTACCTAGAAATAGCGATATTTCCCTAAGCAGAGTTAGCGGGAATAATTTTATCGCCGCGCTACGATGATTTTTATCGCTGAGATACCTTGCTATTATCAAGGTTTATCTCAGAAACGATAAAAATCATTCGAAATGCGTGAATATCCCTGTCAATACAGCGATAGTCACGCATTACCGTGACAATGCTCTTAGCCATGTTATCCACCTCCCATTGGATAACATGGCTAAGAACTGGTCAAGGCAGGCGTTAGCTTTTGGAGATATTCGCGCTTAGCGCAAATATTTCCAAAACTAAGTTATTGTTGATAATAGGAGATAGCGATATTAGCAACTGTTTCCAGTCGCTAACATATTGGCACGCCCACTTTGTCATTAGTGATAATTATCGCTGACATGCAAATCGGGCCCCAAGATGATCTCTATCTCCTACTAGCTGTCGCTAACTGGTGTTAGCGACAGCTAGGTAATAGGGTGATAAAATTATCGCCACTGTAGCGGGAAAAAGTCCCGCTAAAGCGGCGATAATGGCCCTTGGTAATATGCCCCTGATTTCCATAAAAAGCACTTTACAAAATAAATCTCCATATATTGGTAGATATTTGTAAATAAATAAAAACACATTTAATAGAGAAACATGTTGCATAGTATAACGGTTCACATCACAATGCAGTGTGACATTTTTCAGAGTGCATGTGCAAGGAACATGAGGAGGGAAATGGGTGTGACCTGTGCATGGCTTAGAACACCTTTGGTCCGGCTTCTGAAGTGAGAAAACAGGTAAGATGGCATGATGGATCCCATGTTTATAAAGCTATTCTACAATGGGCCAGATTGCAAGTGTCTCAAAGGGATAGCTCAAATCATCACACCTGACAAAGATTCAGGCAATACGGTGTTTGAAATTTATTGACTGTGATACATTGCAACTATTTAGACACTTTGGGGAAATAATATTTGGATTTTTTTTGCTCTCCACTTCTCCACTTCAAAATTTATATTTGAAATTTGGGCAGGTTTGACCCGTCAAAATTTAGCAGAGGGTGCAATTTAATTTGCGCCTTGTATTTCTAGGTGCGATTAATATTGCACCACTTATAACTGCAATTCATAGACAAACATTATATTTCTATGTTAAATTCCAGGTTAAGCAGGACCAAAGTATTATGTGAGTATGGATACAGAAATTGGAAAATGTGCCACTTATGTGTTATGCACCCTCTCAATCAGGTCTACATTACTGCTTTACATGTAAGGACTGCCGGCACAAGCTACTATTTACCAATAACAAAATACTGATCACCAATAATATTAAAGAATTTTAAGACCTGTCCTACTCTTTGGCCATTACCTCTGCTCCTGGGTGTGCCCAGTGCTTAGTATGTAAAATATGAAGTGCAGGTGATCAAATGTTTTCCGGAGGCCACACCTACTTTTCTCTGGCCCCACCCACTTCCTCCACAGGCTCCACCCACTTACACTGACCTACTTTACATGATTCAATGCACTTTATGATCAGCATGGTAAACGTTCTTTGTAGCAGGTATAGTAGCCATCTGGCATCTGCACTACCTTACAAGCAGTCACAACTTCCCCTAGACAAAACTCCTGTCTCTCTCCATGAAGAGGATTAATCACCAGAGTTATCTTGACATTTTAATTTATGCCTGAATATTACTGGTGGCTAGGAAGGAACTCCGCAGCAGGTGCTTTTAAAACAAGAATATACTGGCTGTGCTGGGGGTTAACCCTCTGCTTACCTTTGTGACTGGGCCCACCCGGCCCAGTCACAAGTCCAAGCCCCACCAAGGTCGCTGAGTTAGAATGCACGCAGTATAATGGTGCCGTGACTGGACCCTGATCAGCCTGCTGACACCTTCATTTGCCCTCTCAGTCTGTGTGTTTTGTCTGATGAGGAGTCCAAGGGTGAAAGGGAGTCACGCATGACTGTGTGAGTACCCAAACAAAAAGTACTGTTGGTTGGTTTGGCAAGCAACAGCAAGCAATTGCCATGGGCCACCCCGTCACCCATGGGCAGCATGATCATGGTGGCACTGGCATCACATGGCGGCTACGGTCGCCCACCCGCTATAACTTACTTACAGCAACAACAGTGCATTCACACTGTGTGTTTCAATTAAAAAATAAGTTACCAGACACTGGGACACACACACTGACTGCAGTATTGCACTGCACTGTGCACAGCCTGCAGCTGCAGCCTTACTTAGGCTAACTGATTAGGCCTGCTGCTGCCACACCTTGCACAGGCCCTGCCTCACCTGGTGGCTGGTGGGGTTACTGGCGGGCGGCACTGGCCAGAGTCGGACTGGTGGCCACTGCCAGTACTAGTAGTATTCACTCACTGCTAGCAGCGGCTACGCTAGCCTACTCCTCAATGCCAACAACGCAACAACGTCGTCCGGCCTGGTCCGCTGTTTGCACTTCTTTCTGCTGGCTTACTTTCAGTTTCACAGAGACTTACTTTCACTTACATTGACTTCACTTAGTGAACCCATCCTGAACCGACGCTGCTAAACGTTTTTTCAATCTTGATTGAACCAATTCAAGTGGTCAGTATCATGAATGACTCGGTGGTGAGAGGTGAGGGTGAGGCCAGTCGTGCGGCCAGGTATTCTGGGGTGTGCCAAAGCAGCGAACATGCACGCATTGCTTGCAATGCAATCTGAAAAAAAACTGTGCACACTGCTTGCCGCACACAGCCCCAACCTCCCCAAACTGTCTCCTAGGGATCCGAAAGCTGCAGTCCAAATGGCAGCCATGGCCATCCCACCTGATGATATCAGAAGCCAGTAAAAGCAAATCCACCAAACTCCATTGAGTTGGAGCACCCGTGCCCAGGGGTTGCAGCTCAAGGATGGGCCTCGCCCTCTTCGTGTCCGAGGTTGTCCACAAGCAGGTGGTGCACTATCCAGCGCAGGTACACCACCTTCCCGGGTACAGGCCGGTGGTGAGTTGGCCCAGTCCGCCACCCGCAGGACAGGAGCGCTGCCTGCAGCCACTTTCTGCTCACATCCCTGAAATGCCTTTAACCTCCGGGCCCCCATCCAGATCACAGCCGTAGCCTGAACTGCGTGTCTTACTAGGCAGGCTGCTCAGAGTGTCCTTGGAGGCTGCACAATTGTCCAGGGCAGCTGAGCTCCCTCTCACCTGCAGGACCTGGGCAACCTTCCAGCCCTCCTGCACTCGGTCCACACCCTCAGAGGGCAGTGCAGACTGCACACCCAAGTCTGGGCCCCCTCAGAATCAGCAGTCCCCTTTTCCTTAAGGGTCCTGCACGGCAGGGCGATGCACGTTATTATTATAAAGATTGAATAGGGATTCGAGGTTGGTGGCTCAGAGCTTGCAGCGCTTAACTTGCCATCTCAGATGATCGTCAGTCCATGCCTCCCCATTTTACATTATTTTTTCAAATATTTATTCATGATAGGTAAACTAGTTATATCGTAATTACAACCAATCCCCATTGTTAGGTGCAATTTGAAGAAAAAAGCTAGATAACTACCCCAAAATACATAATTTAAAAATACATAATGGGTAGTATGTGGAATATGGTCCTAAATTGGCATCATACAACCACTTAGCCTTAGGTCTTGTGGTTAGGTCACTGTCACCCACAGACTTGTATAACCAAAATTGAATCCAGCCGCAACATCAGACTAAGGGCCAGCGGCCAACGGGCCACGCCATCATCATCATCACCGTAACATCAAACTAAGGGCTCGCGGCCACCGGGCCTCGCCACCATCATCATCGATAAATCCACATCTATAATTAGTAGTGATCAGTCATATCATCATAATCACCACGCGGCCACGCCATAATCAATCAACATATAAATATCAGTTGAATGCGGATCGAATATTAAATTAAACAGTCGTCCTCTCACTCACTCAGGACTACTCAACTCTGTTACTGTTAGGAAGGCTTCTGCGCAGCGCAGCTTCATTAACTGATCAGGCTCTGCCTCGCCCTCACCCTCGCACTCACTGGTGCGTACTGCTTAGGCTGCGCACCTTTATTTATTTTAACTGATGATTGGGCCTACCACCAGGTCGTGCCTCACCTGGTGCTGTGCTGCCTGCCTGTTGTAAGTAGTAACTAGATAAACGTTGTGCAGATCGCGCTCACCTCTCACTCGACAGACGAGAGTGGCCGGTTGAAGAACCCAGTCGACAAAGACTCGTGAGTTGCGGCCGGGGGTATGCTGGGGCGTGGTGGCAAAGCAGTGAAGGCGCACGCATTTCAATTTAGAAAAATGTCTGTGCACGCTGCCTGCTGCCGGGCTCAGCCCAAACCCCGCAGAAGACCGTCTCGTCACCAAAGCCCTGCCCGGCCCAACTCAGTGTCCCGCCCACTGGGCCGGAATCACTGAGCCGCTGCATTCAACATGTCAAGACAGAGATTCAGATCAACAATGAGATCATTAATGACTGAACTACAAAGTAAGTGAGAATGAAGAAGTTGAACGTGTGACACTCGTGTGGTGTGTCTGAGTCGTGAAGCAGTCCGTAACAACACTAACAGGAACAGCAGCGCAGCACTTACGGCGTGGAGCAGCAGTACAGCACTCTGTGCCAAGTAATTACTATATAATCAATTACGTGCACTAAACACGTGTAGACCCAGCCCTGATAATTAAGTTCCGGTGATAAGCACCGGCAAGCACCGGCACTAATTAAGCACTGGGTGTGCCTGATGTGAGGTGTTGGAGAGGATCCTGCACAACGCACTAGATTGTTGCCCAGTATGGAGGAGGCCGACACAAAGTGGTTGACCACTCTGCCTCCTGTCTCTTTTTCATCTACTGTGTTGGGCACTCTGGACTGGAGGAAGTGCTCACACCAGCATTGATAGTGGGCCTGTGCCCTCACTAGGGAGATGTGGGCTGATGAAGAGGGGGTAAACCCTACCATTCTAGTGTGCTGGACTAGAGTGCAGTCCTCTGAGTGACCAGCTTAATGTGTCAGATCATTTTAAGTATTCCATTTCTGTTCAGCTGGTGATGACTGGTATAGGGGCTGGTATAGTACTGAGTGATGGATAAAACTCATAGCGGAGAGGTCTTTTTTGAGGGTAGGAGCATTAAGCAGGAAACTGGAGTTATTAACAAGCCTGCATGAGCTATAATTGGCTGCACACTGCTGAGTAGTATGGTATTATTGTGGGTCAGAGCAGTTAGATAGGACATGACATAACGTTATTATGCCCTGGCTAGCCGCATATCAGAACTCCTTATTTAAGCTGTTTATTGTAAATAGTATACTGATTGGACTGTTTAATTTATGTGAGCTTTAAACTGCAGATTCTCATTCATGCACAGAAGAGTATAGAAACTGTATACACTGCTGAGGCATTATTGTAGGGCAGAAGGAGGCACTGTCTTTTACATACAGAACATTTTCTTTTGAAATGGAAGCAAAATGCCATCATGCAGATTTACTGATAACTCTATATAGTGCACAAATACTAATGTGTGGAAATGTGGTTTCAGCAAATATGTATCATTGTACATCACCAAGTAAAGTGTCTTGATTGTTTTGATCCTATTATAACTGTCTCCAGCGCACTTCTGAATTACAAACAAGTGGTCCATTTGTGGTTTATGAACTGTTGATATGTTTTGAAACATTTGCACAGTTTATGTACCGATATTTAAAAGTTGCTGTGTGTTACAAACAAACTGACAGATCTCAGCCTTTGTTTGCGCACCCCCAAGAAAATTTGGGAAAACATGGTGCATTCTACAACACATTTGTCATTATAGATCAATTGTGTTAGCTTCTAGAGCATAGTAAATAATGACTTTACTGTACACCAGGATACTCCAATCTTAGATGGGGCTCTTCAATGATTCTCTCACACTCACCAACAGTGCCTCTCATCTCTCCACAGCCCCTTTCACCAATGTATTTTATTTGTTTTATAGCCATTCTCCTACCAGTATCGGATGTCAGAGCACTTTACATCAGACATACAGACAGAGACAATGAATCATACATGTGTAAATCAGTGGATAGAACATGTTACATAAGGCATAGAGTGCTTGGTCTGAAGAAGCACAAACTCAGGATTCAAAAGATAACATCGTGGTTCGGGTTAACTTTAATTATAATAATTCATTTCTAGTCTACCAAACATTTTTAGCAACATCAGGATAATGAAAGACTGGAAGAAAGCATAACTTTGTAACCTGTACCATGCAGCTTGCATGCAGCTCTTTGAATGCCAGTTCATAGATCACGTATGGAACTTATAAACTACACAGTAACAAAAGAATCTCAGTGATAAAAGTAATAACCCACTGAGATCTGCACATAAAATACTATTAATTGACATGCATGGTACACATTCTTTGCAACAGGCATATTAACCCTCTGCGCTATTTTAGATGATTCAAAACTCCCATCTCACTCCAGAAGGTACATTTGTCACCACACACTGGCGAACCACCCCTGAATATAAATGAGGCCGCTTTTATTGTTGCCTGAAAACTGGTGGATATACAAGGAACTTTGCAGTGCCAGTCCCCAGTAACAAAACCACCCTCCTTTCCAGCCTCCCAGGGAAATGTTGGATGCCCGGTCCGGCCAGTCCGGCCTTGCTAACACCCTCCAATGGTGCCCATCATCTTCACATTGACCCTCCCTCATGTGTAGTTAATTTCTGTTATAGTGATACTCATACCAAGTATGTAGGGCAGGGTGTTGGAGTGCATCACATCACACACATAATATTTCGATACAATGACACATAAATGTGAAAGCCAATGTATAGGAACTGTTACTTAAGATAATGTTGGCTACAAGGCGTAATCATTCTTTCATCAAGCATTCAGTCTTTCATCATTTATTCTGTCCTTCCATCTGTGTCCCCATCCATATCTAAACATATTCAACCATTTGCAAAGCTAGCCATCATGTATCCTTCCATCCATAATTTTACTCATCTATCCCTCCATCCATCCATTCACTCATCCATCCAGACATTTACCTTTTCACCCATTCAGCCATCCTTTCACTTACTCATCCACCACCCAGTCACTCCTCCTTCCACCCATTCACCCTTTCAGTAATTCATCCATCCATCCTCCCTTTCTCTCTCTATCCCCCTTTCACTTAGCCATCCATACTTACACCCACCCACCCATCCATCTACTCCCACTCATGAATCTATACATTGACCCTATCACTCATCCGTCCATTCTTTCGCTCATCTATCCACCCTTTCACTCACTCATCTATCCTCAAATCCACCCTTTCACCTATCCGTCCATTCATTCACCCTTTCACTTATCAATTCATCAATTGATCCATCATTTCACTCATCCATTCACCCATTCACTCGCCCATCATCCACCCTTTCACTCATCCATCCATAGTTTCACTCATCCAGCCACCCTTTTACCCATCCATCTACCATTCCACCCATAGATCCATCTATTTACCTTTTCTCCTATCCATCCTTCCACTCACTCATCCATCCTTTCTCTCATCATCCATCCATACTCCCTTTCACTCATCCATTCATCCTTTCACTAATCCATCCAGCCATCCCTTCATTTACTCACTCACCCACCTTTTCAAATTAATTATGAGCTGAGCACTTGTCTGCAGAGTTTCAGACCAGACAGAAGAGACCCATCAAGAACTCCACCCTCGCTGTGGTTCCTAAAGCAAGAGGTGGGGCGGGAGAGGGCTCACTA
This sequence comes from Lissotriton vulgaris, assembly GCF_964263255.1. Taxonomy (NCBI): domain Eukaryota; kingdom Metazoa; phylum Chordata; class Amphibia; order Caudata; family Salamandridae; genus Lissotriton; species Lissotriton vulgaris. The sequence continues at coordinate 1,648,621,904 of NC_141685.1, forward strand.
TGTCCCTGCACATAGGCAAACGGAAAAAGTGGCAGTCATAATTCATGCATGATGCACAGTGCCAGGAAGTGAGGTGACTGTGACATTGTGTTGATTCCAGGGCTTTAAGGGGGATGAAAAACTGGGGGGTCTCTCCAAAGGGGGTGTTCGATGTTATCAAGGCGTGGCTTAAAACACCTAAGCTAAAAATCTATGCTTAGCATAGTGTGCCGCCCGACTGGTATTTTACTGCTTCTGTCATTGCAACCAGATATACAATACAACAAGTAACATTATACCTACAACAAGACAGAACTATCGGCTTTGTCAATGGTTGTCAGTTGCATAAAATAAAAAAGCAGCAACCATGGTTTCATTAAATATAATATTGAAAATGTGTCAGTTCTAAAATGATGAGACTGTGAAAGAACTATAATTCCTTCTTTTCAACTTCTCTCATCGGCTTCTTTTCATGAACTGGATTCTCACTTAGCAGAATGGGCGTTTTTGTACATTTCTTCCATCTGACAGAATGCCCTGCCCTAGACCGAGGCAGGAGGAGGACCACCACATGCTGTAACAGCCCAGACTGGCCCATTGTCATTCGGTATGTGACAATCATCAGCCAGCAGACAGAATGACAATGGGCAGGGTGAGGCTGCTCTTGTGCTCTGAGGATCAGTGCGAGGTGGCCCCATCAGGGAGCTGAGGCTTCTCGCAGGGGAACCGTGATGCTCCCTTCAAACTCCAAAATTACGGACAAAAGGCGGCGGTAAAAGGGATCATCACGGACAACAGACTGGTGAGATTCATATCACACACGGTTCGTGAAATTTACGGACTGGGGGGCATATTACCAAGCAATAGCGATAATTATCGCTATTGCTTGGTTAGAGACAAAAATGTACCGCTGAGCTGCGGTGATTTTTTGGTATTACCAAGGTTTATCGCAAATACGATAAAAATCGGCCGCATTGCATGAATATCGCTGAAAAGTCAGCGATATTCATGCATTACCGAGCTAATGCTCTTAGCCATGTTATCCACCTCCCATTGGATAACATGGCTAAGAACTGCTCAGGGCAGGTGTTAGCTTTTGGAGATATTCGCGCTTAGCGCGAATATCTCCAAAAGTTGGTAATAGGAGATATCGATGTTAGCGACTGTTTCCAGTCGCTAACATCTTGGCACGCCCACTTTGCATGTCATTAGTGATAAATATCACTGACATGCAAAGTGGGGCCCAAGATGGTCGCTATCTCCTAATAGCTGTCGCTAACTGGTGTTAGTGACAGCTAGGTAATAGGGAGATAATTTTATCTCCGCTTTCTTGGCTTTTAAAGCCAAAAAAGCGGAGATAAACCCCCTTGATAATATGCCCCCTAGTCCCTGGTGGGTCAACTATCCGGTAATTGTGCAAACCCTTATATAGGACAATGCTTTGACACCAGTACAATGTTTCATTTATATGTTTGTAACAGTTCGGGGAAATGCCAGTCCCCGTGGCGAGATGCAAATTCCAATGTATAACCGTGCTATTATTGGCTTTGTGCGGGTAAGCACCTGTAAATTTACAACCTTGTCAAAATGCAATAAAGGGATTCAAAAAAATAAAACAAAGCCTCAGATCTCGGTATAAAAATTTCCCAGAAGAATTTCAAGTAGGTTCCTCCTAGATCGAATCTCTTCAAATAAAGCAGAGAGGATGTGGCGTAATGGCTAGGGCGGTCGACCTGGAATCTCGGGAACCGGGTTGGAGTCTCGGCGACGATGCTCAACATCCTGTGATTCTGGGCAAATCACTCAATCTCCCTGTGCCTAACAAAAATGAATGTGTCGTCTGTAATGAAACTGGTGCTTATGTAAAGAGCTCTGATACCTTATAGCTTCGGGTCGAGTTCGCTCTATATAAAACTGGAAAAAAGAAAAGGGACAAGAGCGTTCACAGATCTTAGGTAAACATTGTCTCTGATAATGTTCCCTGTTCTTAGCGAGTGAAAAATAGAACTCCCTGTTGGCACCTTCAAGCACATTTGGGTGCAAACACAGGATATTAAATGTACCTACTACACAGAGAGGTTTATAGTCACTTTAAACAAAGGGATGCACTAATTCAATGTCACAGACATTGGAAATATACACACGTAAAACATTTTCCGCTGTTCGCCTACGTTGTGAAACATTGAGGCTTCCATCATTTAATTAAACTTGAAAGATGTCTGTGCTGATACTGGTGTCAAAAGATCTTTCATCGGGGGCTGGAGGGAAGGGACGGGGGAGAGAGTATTTTTTCTAAGAATTACACACAATCTCTAAAAGTAGTTTGATTTCTGCCACAGATCGGACTTCTTTACCTCAGAGAGAATATTCACTCCACAACATTCTGTCATTCGGACCACCATGAACAAACCATTGACCCAGGACCTTTAGTACCCAATCAAAGATACCTATATTATTGGTGAAAGGCAATTTGGGAGGAGAGTGACAAAGTCATTAGTTAAAAAGATGCTCAGTAGCGTCCTTCTCGGTATCATAAGCCACGTTACCCATCTGCCTATCCAAGGCTGCTCTGATCTTTCAATGTGTGGAGTTGATGCTTTTACGTGTTAATGTCCCACTCCCAGCAAAGATGGAAAGGTGAAGTGGCCTTCTGAGCCCTGTCCAGCCAGTATCCTTGTCAAACTGTCCGCAAACACCAAGCCCTTGTCTGAATAATATGACAAGGCAGAGAGTCCTCCATTGCTGAAAGAAACATGTCAACATTTGCTCAGGGCATTCACACCACACAAAAGTCAACATGTTTGCCAGTCTAACGGGCAAGTAACTCCATTTGCTGTGGGGTTTCACTTGAAGTCTAGATGCAAGGTGAAGTCAAAAACAGACATTCTTACAATATGTCCGACTTAGCAAAATGATGGATTGGTAGACATTTTTCCTATATAGTGTTAACATGCACATCACAGATTGCATAAAGTGGAGGCGTCTGAAATTCGTTACAAGATGCAGAAGCTGAAGACATGTCAAAGACCAGCAAATCCAGCCCAGTAAAATGTTCAGTCACTCCTCAAGCCAATCGTACAATTGGTAAAATCGACTAACCCCCAATTAACCATGGTCCATTGAGCATCAACCCATTGGCAAAGGCAAAATTTGCATCGGCTGAACAATTAGTAGTACCTTTGTGCCTGCGATCAATTGCAGAATTCACAAAGAACAGAAAAGGGAGGATCAACAGGAAACACCGAGACTTCATATGAAAGCCTCCCCGGGAGATAATCCTTGATGATTTTTGTGCTGCCGGATTTGTATTTGTATTTGTATTTGTATACGGAATTTGTAAAGCGCAAACTATCGCTCCGAAAGGAGCATCTTGGCGCTGATGCAGTGTACAAAACAATATTAGAACCTAGATAGCAGCCATTACAGAACTGTCTGGCAGACTGCAAATCCAAGTTTTTAATTGTTTCCTGAAGGCATTCTCCTGAGTCAGAAGTCTTAGGGTTTTGGGCATGGCGTTCCATGCCTTAGAGGCCAATACAGTAAGAGTCTTACCTCCCTTGGTTTTATAGTTAAACCTAGGGATATTAATTAGGTTGCCACCAGCAGACCTCAGACATTTTGAAGGATTATAGCTTACAAAACGTCTCACAAGATACTTTGCATCTATCTTGTTTAAGGCTCTGATTGAGGTCAGCAGAATCTTGAAAAGGATTCTCTTAGGTAGTGGCAGCCAATGCAAGAGCTTAAGTGCCATGGTAGCCGAAGATCTTATAGGTAGTTTAAGAACCAATCTCGCAGCTGCGTGTTGAACACTTTGAAGTTTTTTTAGCGTGGATTTTTGGACCCTGGCCATCAGGCCATTGCAGTAATCCAACCACGACAATATCAATGCTACTGCCACTGTCTTTCTAGAGTCCGTGGGCAGATTTACATAGCGCCAGTACTTGCACATGGTTGTAGATACAATTGTTGATATGCTGTACATCGCCAGGGTCCATTATATGCCATCACAACAGGATAGATAAGTGTATGGATGAATTGATCGATATGAACCATTATATGGACCTTAGCAACAACTTTAGGTGCTGGTTCTACTGCAACTCCTCTGTCATGTCTGTGACCACCCAAAGATGGACTACACTCAATAAGCGTCTCTGGATCCTCCTGAGTTTACCAGATGCACTCCTCTCTAAATAGGTGAGCAGGCAGTTTTCTATTATGATTGCTTTGCAGGCAAATGGCTCTGTCTGGATGGTTGGACTACTCGAGCGAGGACATCATTAACAGTTCTTGGACGGCCAGGGGCTGCATGTATGTGGCCCAGTTTCTGTTGCCAATCAGTTGGTTCACTGTAATATTCTAGCAATATATCAGTCATGTTGCGGGCGATACTTTATGCTCATTTCATGTCTACCACATCCTGTCCAACGGTGACCAAGCAGTGGATGCTAGTCAGGAGACGCACAACTCAGTCCACACACAGAGCTATTCAGTGGACAATGGGTCTGTTGAAGTCCAGGCTATATCCTTGACAACTAATGGGAGACATTGCTGTAGTTGCTATAGTTTGCAAACAACTCCTACATGTTGGGCCCCATGGCCATGTGCAGTGTGATGGCGCCCAATGTTGTGCGCGTTTGACTCCAATCACAGATCTTATCTACTTTTGAGGATGAATTGAGAGAGAAGGGCTTGCAAGTTCCTAAGGGCCAGATGTAGGTGTCTAAATACCAGGCGGTAACGCAGATATTCGCTGAATTTCTGTATTACCGACCGGTATTTGGCTGAGAGCAATGTAGGTGACTTTAAACCTACTAGCAAAATAAGGAATCACAAAATTTGCTATTCCTTATTTCGCTCTTGCATTTAAGGACTTGCTAATTGCGATTCCTTAAATGCAATGTAGGTAGCACAAAAGAAAGTGCACTTTAGGCTTAAGGAAACGCTAATTACCACCAACTTCAAGTTGGTGGTAATTAGCGATTTTCTGTAAAAAAGCACTTTTTTATTTTTTTAGAGTGCCATGTGGCACACATTCATGCCCTTAAGGCATGTATGTGCGCACATGTGCACACATGCGCATTTCAGGGGTGCAACAGGATGTCCTTTTGACACCCTGGCACCCTTGAAATAGCTCCCGCTATTTGCGATACTTTAATACCGAATTGCAAATAGTGAATATCTTCCCATTCATTACTATGGTCCTCGTAGACAGTAGGAATGAATGGGTAGGTATTCCTTATTAACGAATCTTAATTTGCAATTCTTTATTAAGGAATTTTAAGGAATCACTAATATTTTAGCGATTCCTACCTACATTCAATTTACCGAGTCCTTAATAGCGATTCGGTAAAATCGCTATTAAGGACTCTCTAAATTAAATTTACAAATATCTGGCCTTAAGTTTTCTAAACTAAAGATTTGCATACCTATATCACTGAAGGTAAGCATCTATCTCACCTGACCTTTACCACCTACATTGATAATAGGGGACCTTTACCTTGCTTGGAGGCGTAACGAAAATTGAGGGGGCCTTTCTGCGGGGTACGTGGAGGGGCCCCCCCGGACTGAATTAGTAGCTCTCTGGTCAGAGGGCTGTGCTAAGGGGTGCCCCATGGAGCTTGCATCCCATACTGCGGGGGCCTGTGTTACGCATCCTTTTATTGTAGGTTACTTTCCTCGCGCGCACACAGCTGCGGACACTGTATCCCCCTTCAGATGAAAAATTCTCCTTATAAAGTGCTTTGACACCGCGTCAGTATGTGCTTGACATACATAACTTAAAATGAAATGCGTTGATCTGCATCATCGTGTTTCACTCCCTCCATCTATCTCTCCCCATAGCTGACTGCCTCTATCCCTCACTGTCTTTTCTTTACCTTTCTTTGTCTGTGTCTCCACTACAGCCTGTCTTACTTTCTTTAACACTTTTTATTTTTCTCTCCCTGTTTATGCCTGAGTTCTTCTTTTGTCTTTCTATCTGCCTTTTTTTTCTATCTCCCTACTTGAACTTAAACCTGACTTCGTAATCTCTATCTGCCTCTTCCCCTCTGTCTGTTGTTTGCTTCACTCTATTTGCCTCCACTCTGCCCAGTCTTCCTGTCTTCCACCTGTCTGTCTTTATCTACTCTGCCTGCCTCTCCCTCTCAGTTTATCTGTACATGTCCCCGGTATATATCTTCCACCTCTATCCGACTTTATCTGATTCCACTGTTTGCCTCTCCCTGCCAGTCTGCCCCCTCTTTGCTTGTCTTTTCTAATGTCTGTCTTTCAACCTCCATCTGTCTCTCCCCATCTCTGTCCCTCTCCCCATATCTGTATGCCTCCTTCTCCCTGTTGCCCTGCCTGTTTGCTCCTCCACCCCCCCCCCCCTTCACCATCCCTGTTTCTCCCCTCTGGCCGCCGTTCATTCTTGTCTAACACAGTGTTTAATCTGACAATGGTGGTGCTGTTTATCAAATTTTGAGATAAGCAAACATTGTTTAATAGTTGAACATATATTAAAAATATATAATGTCTGCCACTAGTGTCATTCGTATACCTTTGGTTGGCAGGCGTATTCAGAATTTTCACGCTTGTAGAAGTGAGAGGGTTATTAGTTGTGCTGGTACTGTCACTGGCAGCACTGGTGGGGCAATGGGTGGTGCAAGCGGCAGGGCCCCCCGTGAAGAGCCATGCAACTGACTTTTTGTTTTACAAATTAGGCACTGCTCTAGCGATACCTGTCCCTACCCCCACCCCCCAAATCCATGCCTGTCCAAATCACTTAGTCGGGTGCTGGTGTCTGGGCAAAGTAGCGGGCAGGAGGGGAACAATACCATTTTTTATTATGGTTGGAGTCAAGTTAGCTTTTGGCCAAAAAAACATTTCTAGTAATTTATGTTGGATTTTTTTATTCAACCTCAGCGTGTTTCCTTCGTCTTCATTGCTTAATGTTACTCTTGTGTAGGTGTCACTCATTGTCATTGAAATGTCACTCATAATTTCACTGAAATTAAGAAACGTCACACATAGCAGTCTGAAACCTTGGCAGCTATGGTGCTCTCTCTGTTATGTGTAGAGGGAGTGGGTTTCAGGCTCTGGCCTTGGCCTTGGACACAGGGACAAACCGACCCAGTAACAGGGGCAGTGTTTTAAATGGGCCTGCACTTCAAAATACTCTTCTCTTCAGTAATAGAACTTTTGTTTCACAGTTTTGTAGCAGTTCAGAGGTGTTAAAAATACTACAATGTTCCTTGTATATTGAGCAGTTTTCGGGCAACACACAGTGTCAAGTAAACTCTGGCGATTCATTTACCTGCTGGAGAGAGATGGGAGTTTCATCTAGTGGCAGGTTTCATTTGTGTGAGGTAGCGCAGGTAGTTAATATCATATCTGCCAAGTATTCATATTACTAATGTGACATTTCCATTGATGCAGTGACTTATGAAAGACATTGCAAAGTGAAATGTGACACTTCAAAAACATTTTATACTGTGTCAAAATAATGAGTTGCATATTCAAACTGAGGCACAGCCGGGAGAACACTTGCAATTATTTTTAAAAACTTGTTGTGATACTGTGATTTATTTTTAACTCCCCCCTCCCTGGGCACTCACTCTTCTTCACCTCGCTCTGGGCATCCCCGCGCAGCCGATATCATCGCTGCCGCAGGCTACATTCTTGATGCCATTTCCCTGAACCCACAGGCCACGCCCACTGTCGTCAGGCCACGCCCCGCCTCCTTATCCGATATATAATGTGCATTTCCCGGCCGCGCAGCGGACGAGCGCAGCGGGCGCGCCTAAGGCAAGCCCGTCTGCGCCCGTCCGCGCCTGGACCGAGCCTAGGGCCACCCCCCCTGCCAGTTTCCCTAAAAACAGCCCAGAGGTGACCTTGACTTACGATTCTAAGCAACTTCATTCGTTAAATACATCCCCTCTCTTTTGCTCTCGCATTGAACTTGCCAACCAGCCATACTCCCTCCCTTATGTTTGTCCTAGCTGTTCCTATGTTACTAACAACTATCGTCGCTTACCGACAGTTACCCCTGGCAGGAAGGAACCACTGTCTAAACCTTGCATTAATAAATGCACGTTCCCTGCCCAAGCACAAATATGAAATTTTGAGTTTTATTGAGGACCACAATCTTGATCTTCTTTTCTTAACCGAAACCTGGGGTATTTCCCTCCTGTGGACCTGACTTTGTCACTGCAACCCCTGACGGATTCTCGAACATCAGATTGGACAGACCACCTCCGAAAAAAGGAGGTGGCCTGGCCATTATATACCGTAATAATTTAATAGTACGAATGGAGGCTGTCCCTACCACCATTTGTGAAGCAATTACTTTTACAATTGCCACTCCCCATGCTTCCCCTTTTAAAGGCACGCTTATCTATCTTCCTCCAGGACCTTGGGGTGCATTTCTTGCCAATTTGGAAATTTTATTGGAACCATTGGCAGGCGAAAACCAGTATACTATTCTGGGTGATTTTAACTTTCACCTAGAGGTGTTGGACAACCATGACACTGCAGCTCTTTTATCAGAATTGGAAGTAATAGGACTCCCACAACTAGTTTCTGGTCCCACCCATACTGCGGGCCACCTTCTGGATGGTCTTTTTTCTAGTCATACATCACTCAGGATGAGAGATGTTCTCCCCTTGACATGGACTGACCACTTGGCTATTCTTTTCGATTTTTTACTAAAAGATATTCCCTCCCCAACTAAAAACCCCTTTTCCATTAACCAATTTAGAGCTTGGAAAAGCATTGATATTCTTGCATCTCAGTCATCACTACTAACCTCGCTGCCATCCACTGTGACTGATCCTGAGTTGGGAGCTATTAATTACACCAACTGGATTCAGAACACAGTGAATATGACGGTCCTTTTAAAGAAACAATCTATCAATAGGGCTTCTAAGTATGCGCCCTGGTACAATCATGTCCTCAGGCAGGAAAAGCTAAAATGTAGACGTCAGGAATGTAGAAGGAGACGAGACTATGACCCAGATCAAAACTCCTGCTACAAAATCATGAATTCTAAATATAAACAACTCATCATTATGGAAAAAAGTAAACTTTACAGTACCCAAATTAATCTTGCACATGACTCTGTGAAACAACTCTTTCAGGTAGTCACGCGTCTCTCTGGTCAAGCGACATCTACCCCCATCATAGCAAATCAAGAACTCTGCGACTCCTTGACGGACCACTTTTAAAGTAAAGTGACTGACATCTATACTCAATTTAAGGCACACACAATCAGTACTGGATATTCATCTTCCACTCCTAAGGATCATAAGGACTTGGCGTGGTCAGGTTCTACGCCGCCTGACTCAACCTTCCGTCCTTCCTTTCAGAATTTTACTCAGGTCCCGTCAGAACTGGTATCACACATACTATGCACTACCAATTCTGGCTCGCCGGAAGATCCATGTCCCCCTTCCATTCTTAAAAGGTTTCCTGACATCATAGGTCCCAAACTCACGGAAATATTTGATGCTATGTTTTCCTCTAACATCTTTCCTTCCATCTGGAAGAAAGCGACTATTAAACCTCTCATTAAGAAGAGTTCTTTAGATCCCTCTATAGTTGCCAACTATAGACCTATAGCCTGCCTCCCTCTCCCCGCCAAAATTGTTGAAAAGATCATGAATATCCAAATTTCAGATTATATAGATCACAATAATTGTTTGGATAACTCGCAATTTGGATTCCGGAAGGGACATGGGACGGAAACCGCGCTTATCAAAGCTACGGATGAAATCAGGATGACACTCGATGGGGGAGGATCGGCAGTGCTTATCTTGTTGGACCTGTCCACCGCTTTTGACACGGTCGATCATTCCATCTTGATCGACCGTGTCTCAGCGGTGGGGATCACAGATGGTGCTAAGGATCTTATTTCCTCTTTTCTTGCTGATCGAGTACAATCCGTCGCCTTTGGCAATTTCACTTCACCACCTTTTACTCTCCCTTGCGGTGTCCCCCAGGGATCCTCGCTAAGTCCGACACTATTTAACATCTATGTGTCGGACTTGGCGAGGGTCATTAAATCCCATCACCTGGCGGTGACATCCTATGCTGATGACACCCAGATTGTCTTGGCTATTAATAAAAACGGAGATAAAGTGGCTTCTAATTTTAATTCAGGAACGCTAGCAATAAGTGACTGGATGTCCACAAATTGCCTAAAGCTTAACTCCGATAAAACGGAGGTGATGGTGTTTGGTAATCTCTCTCCAGTTTGGTCACCCACTTGGTGGCCTGCTGTTGTTGGACCACCCCCATCCCCAGTGGCCAAGGCAAGAAATCTGGGGGTCATACTGGACACTAAACTTACACTTATGCACCATGTTAATGCTGTGGTGTCATCCTCATTCTATACTGTGAGAATGATCAAAAAACTCCTCCCTTACCTTCCCATGAGTATGGCCAGGACTTTCGTCAGTGCATTAGTGATATCTCGCATTGATTACTGTAACGCGCTCTTAGTCAATGCTCAGGAAGGAGTCATAAAAAAACTACAGTTGGTACAGAATGCTGCGGCCAGATTGATCACTGCGACCCCCAAGTTTACCCCTATTTCCAGCACTATTGAACAGCTTCACTGGTTACAGTAAAGAAAAGAACTAAATTTAAGGCACTCTGTATTGCCTATAAAGCAATTCACTCCCTAGGACCTGCTTTCTTAAAAGATGCCTTTTGCCCTTACACCCCTGTTAGATCCCTCCGCTCATCTACTGCCTGTCTTGTACAGGTCCCAAGGACTAAGAAAGTCTCCTGGGGTGACAGGTGCTTTATAGTGACCGCCACCAAACTTTGAAACAGTCTTCCTAGCCAAATCAAAACCTGCACTTCTCTTCTTTCCTTTCGCAAACAGATAAAAACTTGGCTTTTTAAACAGTAATCATTTCATGGACAGCATAGTGGACACTCAGCGCCGAGACACCCTCGGGTATTTGTGCGCTTTACACATTTTCTAAAATAAATAAAATAATTCATTGTGCTTTAAGTCATAGGCTGGGACATCGTAGCACTTTAAATACAGAAGTCGTTAACCCCCACTCCTACCCACCACCATCACCAGGAATCTATTCATTTGCTGTCTAGTTACCCTCATATGTAGTGACTGAATTATTCAATAAAATATCATAATGCAAACAGATGCATTTCCTACCGATTACTTTAACTTGGATTTATCATTTAACATACAGTGTGCATTTATTTTATATGCTGCTACCTAAAGGTGAAGACAATCGAAACTTGGGACAGAATAAACATATTTTGTCCTTCCAGCTTTGTTTTTAACTTACTGCTCCTCCCAACCCTCTTCCCCCTCATCCGGCCTGGTACTGCCCCAACTGCAGAACTCAAGTTAGTCTTGTGATCAGGTGCAAATAATTCACCTGTAGTATCCTGAAAGTGCTACCAGGGGAATCGAAGTCGAACCCAGTGTGGTGGACCAGTCTGCAGACATTGCTGAGGTCATGGACGGGGCAGATAGGGGACAGGGCACAAGGGTCCTGCACAAGCTGTGATTTTATGAGTGAAATGTCACAAACAGGGTATGTAGAACTGATGTAAGTTTTGGGTTTCGTTTTTCTTTTCCTTCAACAGCATAGTTAGGTGGGGACGGTCTGCCCCTGGCGGCACTATTTTGGGGACAAGCGCTGTCTAGCCTGGGACCGTGTCATGTAGGTGCATGTAACTTGCATGATCGAGGTAACTATTAGCGATGATACTACGTGTCTCTCGGACCTCATTCAGGTGCTCCCCATCCCTTTTCCCCAGCACCACCCCAGGGGGGCAACAATCTGAAGGACAGCCCCGGGCGCCAAAAGCTCTAGCTACGCCTCTGATACATACAAAGGACTCTGCCTTTGACTAGAACTGTATTTTGTGATAATACACTGAGGCTAGCACTTCCCCAAAGAGAGAATGAGGGGGCTAGCCTTTTTATTATTTCTTTAAAGCGAGTTCGAAGATCTGTACATTTCAGTGATATTTTTATGTTTTGTGTGCCGGTGGCACTTTTGGGAGGATGACAACTGTGCGGAAATCTTAAAAGGTTGCTTTTGAATGTCTTCCATTCTCCTATGCGGGCACCCTGCAGAGAGTTGCTGTAGAGATAGGCGCATTATGGAGAGGTTGCACGTGATCAGAGGCTTTGCAGAGAGCTTTCCAGAGGACTCCCACATGCTACTTAAAACTCCATAAAATGCATGATAAAGGTCAGAGCAATTTTCAAACCGCGTAAATGCATGGGATGGGATACAGCCTCAGAAAATAAAGCGCCTGCTGCTGAGATCTGTGTGCAGCCGGCTGGTCTCGGGCTTTATTCCTCCTGAGACGGGTTCAGCCCTCTATCTTTCTGAAGGCAAAAAGTAAAATTTCACAAAGCTATGTTTTTATTTTTTAATTATTTGTTGAGCAAGGGCCAGGCCATTGCAGGTGGCTGAGCACTACACAATATCAAGCTTTTATTTGTTATTTGAAATTCAGGGGCAGATTTACAATAACTTAGTCTAGAAACTATAGAGCGACCCAATTATCCCCCAGGGACTGGGTATTTTCAATAACAAAATTCTGATGCCCCTAAAGGAATTATTCAGTTGAATTCTTTTTCTGATAATGTCACAATCGTGATCAGTATTTTATAAGCAGGAGAAACAGTTAACGGAATCAAACGATCAACTGTATCAAAACACAAGTTTTTATTCTCGTGATTTCATTTATATTATTATACTTTTTCTTTTTCTTTATGGCAACGACAAAACTGAGAGAGTTACATTTGGTTACAGTCTTGCAAAATCACCATTTGCCAAAAACAATGGATTTCTCAAATACCATAGTATGCGACACAGTCACAAATGATATGACAATTTTTGTGTATTCAAATTCTAATAATACTGCTAATAATACTCCATATATATATATATTCTTTGATAATATATATCTCTATGACGACGTGGTTAATACATGAGGAGCCTTACCCTAGGTACCACAGAGTCTAATAAAAAAGTATAATAATATAAATGAAATCACGAGAATAAAAACTTGTGTTTTGATACAGTTGATCGTTTGATTCCGTTAACTGTTTCTCCTGCTTATAAAATACTGATCACGATTGTGACATTATCAGAAAAAGAATTCAACTGAATAATTCCTTTAGGGGCATCAGAATTTTGTTATGTGATTTACAATAACTGGCGCATCCCCAGGGATGCACCAGTTATTGTGCGCCGCAGCTCTGCCACCCTGGATGCGCCGCATTTACAATGCGGCGCACCATAGGGCAAAAACGGCACAGATGCGTGACGCATCTGTGCCGTAAAGGCGGCGCATTGCTGGAGTTGCGTTGCAAGCGCGACGCAGCTCCAGCAATACTCTGGGGGGCCCCATTCACACAATGCTGCGTCAATCCTTACGCCTACTTCAAGCAGGCGCAGGGTTTTGACGCAGCATGGGGCCAAAAGTGACTTAGTGAAATCTTGTAGAGGCGTTCCTTCGCCGGAATGTCCCACCTGCACAGGAACGCCTCCTTCTGGCGCAGGGCTTTACAACGTGAAGCAGTTCCCAGATGCGTCACGTTGTAAATACCACGCAGCATGGCGCATCTTTTGTGCCGCCGCTGCGTCACAAAAGTGACGCAACTGCGGCGTAAAAGAGGCGCAACAGGGTTGTAAATCTGCCCCTCAGTATTTAGATGGCGCTGATACGGACTTTAGGGAAACAACCCTCACCCAATGTTTGCTACCAAGCAGGCTTGTGTCTCATTCAATCAATCAATCAATCAGGGGGGATTTGTAAAGCGCACTACTTACCCGTTAGGGTCTCAAGGCGCTGGGGGGGGGCTGCAGCATTGTTTACTTTTTCAACAGTGGGTCACTTCTGCTGAAGCTCATTACGTTGCTAGGGGTGTTGCCAGTAAATCTTGAAGGTAATTAGCTGCTTGATGAAACGCAATCTGGTTTTAGAGCACTTCATTGCACAGAGACTGTGCTTTTAGCCGTAGTTAATGATCTTAGAACCATCTTTGACCAAGACTAATCTGCGAACCTGGTACTATGTATTCTCTCTGTGGTGTTTAAAATGGTCCCTCATTCTGGCTCCCCCAATGCGTCCTTGATTTCAGATTGTGTGGCTATGTTTTAGAGTGGCTCAAATCATTTCTTGAGGGGAGCTCGAGCTGTGTTATTTGTACAATATTTTTGGTTGGGCAATTTTGATTTCGCCCGTGGCTTCCAACAGGGCTTCTCTCACAGAGCCGCCCTATTTAACATAATCAGCGCTCCTTTGGCTGCTCTGATTATGTCCTCTGCAGTGCTTAATTTGAGCCTCTGTTTGCCCGTGGTGGGAACCAGCACTTATTTTTGGGGACCAGCATTATTTCCCGCATAGGATGGTATACTGAGTGCCCGAGAGGGAGAACCATACATATTAGAATAACGATTGAAGAGAAAGGTAGCAAAACTGTCACAAAAGGAGATAGCTGGAACTGTAAGAACAAGAAAAGTGTCAGGTAGTGTCTGATAGTGAAATAAAGGCGACCAGCCTTGGTATTCATCGCACTGATGTTTAATTACACCGGCTACAGCTTCTAAGAAGCGCTTCAGGCACCAGCGCTCTTTCTCTCACAAATTAAGCACTGGTCCTAATGTTTCAGCAGAACCCCCTAGAGACACAATAAATTCTCTCCATCTCAAACGACCTCTGCAATATGTAAAATAGCTTTTCCGCCTCCATGTTGGATGAGCCAAAATTCCATGAAGCTGAAATCAGATGAGATTGAGGATTTGCTAATTGGCTCTCAATTTTTTAGATACTCACTGAACTGGTGGCCTCCTGGATTAGGCCCTGTTCCTACCCATGATCCTTTTATGCGGAATTTAGACATGCAGTTTTAAGCTAGCTTATCATTTGATTCTCAGATCTCTGGGAGTGGCATCAGTGCGCTTTGGTCTCTTAAAAGCTGCTCGCAAAGTCCTTCTCCATCTTCCATTGTCACATCGGACAACTGTAACTCAAGCTTCGATTGTATCTCGTTTGAACTTTGGTAACTGATCGTATCGTAAGAATAGGCTTCAAATCATGCAGAATGCAGCTGCACAAGTGATGTTTAATCTCTTTTGTAAGTAGCCAGTCGAGTCGCACATCTTCTCCTTTGATGGAATAAAAATGCACTTCTAAGGCTTATGTTTTGTCTACAGCAGGAAGGTATCCCGCTATAGACCTGTTTGAGCCCCTCAATCATCTTCTGTTAATCTTTTGCAGACTGAAGCAGGAACACGCATTGGCATAGCCAATAGGTCTTGCCTTTGGGAACTTATGTGTTTAGGTAAACAACAAGAGAGTGTCAAAAAATAACACAGAAAATTAGCACAGGTTCAGAGATGAAGATCTTCCTATAAGATTCGCATTGGAAGTCTTGCAGGGATTTATTAGAAGCCCTCACTCACCACCCTGGGTGGTGACATGCTTCATTATCGGGCCCACCAGAAGAAGCCAAATGCCTCCCTGGTGTGCTACAACGCCAGGTTACTGAAGAGCGGGTTTTTGTTTTTGACAGTGATGTGAAAAATATGTGAAGTTAAAATCGTCATAAACTGTACCAGAAAGAAAAAACTATTTATTCAACGGTCAGCCTGACAAGGTTAAAATATGTGTGGGGAAATGTGCCAATTAATGTATTGGTTATTTCCACTCAAGGTGGGGTTGACATGTTTCATCCACATTCAGCTTCTCCTGGTGGGCCCGATGATGAGGCATGTCACCACCCAGGGTGGTGAATGAGGGCTTCTAATAAATCCCTGCAAGACTTCCAATGCGAATCTTATAGGAAGATCCTCATCTCTGAACCTGTGCTAATTTTCTGTGTTATTTTTTGACACTCTCTTGTTGTTTACCTAAGATTGCCTGGGGGACTGAGGGTGTCCCTCCTTCCCTCTCTCTCTTATTGTTACTATTAACTTATGTGTTTAGCCAGAGATATTGACTGTACCTATGTCTTTAAGCTGTGCTGTACAGAAGTTTGCAGTTATAATAAAAAAGTGTCAGAAGCATTTTTGTTATCTTAGATATGACCAAAAAAGCATTAAGTACAACTAAACGACCATATTAAACTAGAAGGAATCTCTTTGAAGTTACCTCACAGGCAATGAAGGGTGGTACTGCTGCAGAGTGAATATTTTTTCACCCAGAGAGTGAGGGCAAAAATAAAAAGCCTGATAGAGACCCATCTCGACACCTGCTTTTTAGAACTGCCGATGCTAAGCACCGACAGGAACCGGCCCACTTAAAGCACTGCCTATACTCCGTAGCCAGTACCTCCCTCCCAGGACAACTGTCACTCCTTAGTCTGACAGTTCACGTGTTCAAGGGCAACCCTCACTTCGCAGCCCATGCCTCACAGAGAGCACCCCTCACACAGCCACTTAAAAAAACTATTTTGATCATACAGAAGATAATAGGGTCCTTATTAAAACGGCTGAGCAGTACAGTCATCGGTAACCAGCTCCACCTCCACACCAGTGCCCTTCCTTAGCTCTCACTTCATGGGGGCAGCTCTAGGCCCCTCCCCAAATCGCATGCAAAGAGTTGGCACGTTATGACCATTTGAAAATTATGCAGCTGAAGGCATTTCGACTACGCAATTGCATATGAACAATTCTCCTTTCCCAATAGCAAATATCACCGGGCATCTCTCACAACGCAAGCAATGTACTACAGCAAATCTCACTCTCTAATCACCCATTGACAGCTCACATAACCCACTAGCTCTCTTCTTCTATGCTCTGCAATCTCTATCCAAATAGGACAACTTTCCCCATATCATCCACTCCAGCTTGAGAGTTCCATGGCACGTTCATCCCTGTGGCGCTTTCTCAGTGCCTCCCCGAATGTCTGACCCTGTTCTCCCTCCTGCAGGACAACGGCTGCACCACTCTTTACCGCTTTGCTTCAGCCCTCTCGGTGTACAACATAAGTAGGCTGAAGCAGTTCCAGAACGGGAAGCGAGTCAACAATATCGAACTAAAACGCATCAACAGCTACAGCATACTCAGCCTTCCTCCTGCCGCCATCTTGGAGAGGGGAAAATCACCCCCGGAATTGGCCACTGTTCTAGAATTAGATATTTCTGGTCCGTTGGCTCAATTTTTCCGACCTGTGCTTGGGACAGAGCGATGGACAGTGGGAAGTCTTGAACAGAAGAGAATTAAGGGCAAGAGAAGGGATTACAAGGAACCTAGGAGAAGGAAGAGTTTACAATGCATATTCTTCTTGATAAACCAGTTAGCTGCTGACAAAGTAGACACATTGGGACTTAGTTCAAATAATAATATTTTCAACGTTTTACTGGCATTACAGTAAAGTTTATGGTCTGTGACGTGTTATGTTTGACGTTCTGATTGCACCTACAGTATTTTTTCAATGCTTATCCTTGATTATTGTGCCCCAAATGGTGAAAGTACTAAGCTGTTAACCGCCCGAAACCTTTCGCTGTACGTTGAAACCAAACAGAAAACAAGTGTGCGGGCCTTGCAGCAGGGGGAGAGAGAGAGGAGGGGGCCTGCGCGATTCACTCTTGGGAGAGAGCGGCTGGCGCCGCGATAATTGCTGCAATATGCCAGCCGCTCACTCCCGCGAGGAGATCGCAAAAACGTGCACACGTTGCATTGAAATTTAACTGGAAAGCTGAAGCGATCTCAAGAGGTCTCTTTCCTATGCAGCGCATTTGCGCTGCGTAGTTGAGACCTAAAAAGAAGCCGAATAGGAGGGTGATCAGTTTTCTTATAGAAACGAAAAAATATGGAAATCCTCAAATTTGTCTCTCAGACTTTTCCTACTTATGGGCCAGATGTTAGACCATTTTTTGCGGTTGTAAATGGGAAATTGGCCTGTTTGCGAAGCAAGATCGATATGCCCTGTATACAAACCCTATTTTGCGAGTTGGTAACCTATTACCGACTCGCAAAATAGGATTTGCGACTCGCTATTAGGAAGGGTCATGCCAAGGGTCTCCCATCCTAATAGCGAGTCAAACTGCAATGAGAGATTTTTTTCGTGGCCTCAATTGCGGCTGCAAAACACTCAAAGATTATCACCCATTTCAAATGGGTGGTAAGCTACTCGTGAACAGGAAGAGGTCCCCAGGGGACCCCTTCCCCTTTGTGATTGGCACTGAAAATTTTTTTTAAGAACAGGCAGTGGTCCTAAGGATCACTGCCTACTCTTAAAAAATGAAACAGAAACGTTAATTTTTCTTTTGTGAGTGCAGCCCATTTTCCTTTAAGGAAAATGTGCTGCATTAAAAAAAATGCTCTATTTAAAAAGCAGTCACAGCCATGGTGGTTTGCTGACCCCAGCAGGTCACATTCCCTGGGAGTGCTAACCATTCCCAATGTGGTCCCAAATTGTACCTACCTCATGTATATTAATGAGGTAGGTAATGTGAGACTTCCTTAGGAACTGCAAACAGCATCTGAGACATTGTTGTGAATTCCAATTTGCGAGTAGCATATTGTGTGTCGCCAAACAACGCAATTTGCGACTCACATATTGGAAAGATTGCACATCTGACCCATGATTTTTTCTGAAAAAAAGCTCATTAATCAGTTTTTTAACCCTTTGGCTGCGGCGTAAATTCTCCCACTGTGTAGGAAAATTTGACACGTGCGTAGATCAGATAGCCCCCGGCCTTCCGACGCACGCGCCCACTGGACATTGGACGGCCTGGAGCCGTCCGATGCATGCAACGGGTTAAATGTTTTATGTTTCTGTCTTTGCTCTCTATTTACAATGTCCTATGTTCTTGCATGAAATATAGTGGAAGTGGAGATGTTACCATGTTAGCGAGTGTGAGAGAGGGACTTAGTGTATGTCTACATAAAATGTATGTTTATACCTGTTGTTCGACAATGCCTGTCTCAGCAGGGTAACCTCCAAACCTTTTGCCTTCCTGCTTCTACTTTTTACTGAATTTGTTTTGTTGACCTTAGGAATCTGAGCATTTTACCACTGATTACCAGTGCTAAAGTGCATGTGCTAGATAATTGAAACATGTTAATATTGGCTAATACTCAATTGGCATATTTAATTTAGTTATAAGTTCCTAGTGAAGTGCACTACATGTGCCAGGAACCTGTAAATTAAATACTACTAGTGAGCCTGCAGCACTGTTTGTGCCACCCAATTAAGTAGCCGTCTAAGCATGTCTCAGAACTGCCATTGCAGAGCATGTGTGTGACGTTTACACTGCCATGTTGATTAGGCCCAAACTTTCACTTTTTATACATAAATGTCACCCCTAAGGTAGGCTCTGAACAAACCAGTGTGCAGGGTGCACTGTATTTAAAGGGCAGGACATGCACTTTTAAGTTTTATAAGTCCTGGTAGTGAAATGCTCTCAAAGCATTTTTAACTATTTCAAGGCCTACATCTTCCATAGGATAACACTGGGATTAGGCTATCATATTTTATAAGTGTAATTTCCTAATGGGAAGATATAACTTTTTCAAGTAAAATAGTTTTCTCTGGAATCCTAATTTAAAACACTTTTAGAAAGTTGCAATTTTCTTGCCTTGGCCAGTTGGTGCCTGCAGCCTGTTTCTGGTCACATGACTGCGTGCAGTTGGCAGTTGAGTTTTCTATATCCCTCCTAGACAGCTGTGTGGCTGAGTGTGCTATCTTGACAGGATGGGAGCGAGGAGCTGGACCCAGCCTCACTTACACCTGAATAGGCTGAATCAGAGGGCTGTGTACTGCCTGTAGTTTGTCAGGAGCCAGGGCAAGGAAGGTACGGCATCTGTGCACTTCAAAGGCATGCCTCTAGAATCTTCTCTCCACTTCAAAGGCACAACTGTGTATAAGAGAAGACCCTCAAACACTACCACTTCAGTACACTTCTGGATCTGTGGATACTGTGCCAGGAAGAAGGACTGCTTTGCTGTTGAAAGACTGACACTATTCTGGACTCTTGCTTTGTTGTTCTGGCCTGCTGCCCTCTTGCCTGGGCGAGAAGGACTGGACGTCCATCACTTGAACCCAGAACCCAGAGTGACTCCAAGGTCTAGTTGGCTGGCCTCCTGATCTGAAGCCTCAGGGCCAGAATAGGTGTTCAACAATTTTGCATATGCATCTGGACTCTGCCATCCGTGAGTCTGCTCTGCCAAGTGGTGCTACCCCAGTGCTGGAACCCTGGAAGTGGTCCTAAGGTACTTGCCAGTTGAATCAATGCATCTTGTCTGCTGAGAGACACATCACCAAACAGAACCAGCACGTTCCCTTGACTGTGCAGCACATTCCTGAGCAGAACTGAAGCATCACTGCTGCTGTGTGGATTGTCGTAAAGACCCGCATTTTCCACTGCAGTTCTGTGACTTGATCCATCAGCCCGGTGGTATGGCGCATCCACAGCCCAAGTTCTCAAATCCGCTATCGACTGCAGCCTCAACAAAGACACCGGACTCTCATTGCAGCTTTGCATTGCCTTAAAACTAACCTCGACAGCAATGTAATAGGGGCTCACACTGCAGCCTCGCCACATCCTGGGACCGACATATTTCGGGTGAGCAGCGAATATTAAACCAGGATTTAAGGTACTCTGTTCGGAGGGCCTAACTGGGTCCATGTAGCCAGCCCACGCTCCATTGCTGTTGGCACTAACTTGTGACTTTGCCCCAGCCCGGCACAGCCAGATATCCCCAATAGCATTTGTGCTTTTTGGAGCTATTCTTCACTATAAACTTTAAAATTGAATATTTCCAGTTCTACAAATTGGATTCTTGTTTTTTTTGTCTTGTTTTTTTACTTAAACATGTTATGGTGTGTTTTTACTGTTTTACTGTTTGAAGTGTTGCATAAATACTTTACACAGTGCCTCTAAAGTAAGTCTGACTGCTCTCATCAAGCTACCAAGGGGGTGAGCACAGGTGAATTTGGGGTTTGCTTGTGCCTTACCCTGACAAGGACTGCAGTTGTTGCTTGACCAGGGCTCACACGCAAGTCAATCAACAACCCAGTTTCTTAATGTGTCTCAATGCATGGAATTTTAAAAATGAGAAATGTGGAGAATTTCTTGCCACAGACCTGGAGACTTACGTGCCTGGAATCAGGGCAGCATTGACTCGCCAGGCATGTAGAGTGACCCCTCGCCGCATTGCCAAAAGCTACATATGCAGAGCAGAGAAAGGTGTCTTGTCTTGCCCCACCCCTAGCTCCCTTGAGATCCATCACCATTCAAGATATATTGTAAAAAATATCCAATCGTATATGTTGCATGGTTTGTGGATCATTTCAGATTTCTGTTCTGCTGTTCATTTCGGTGGCAGCGCTGGCGTAAGAAACAATGACCCAAAGTTATTGCAAGAGAGAGCAGTCCCTTCAATAGCCACAGAGCTATCTATAACCCTGATTGTCTTAAGAAAAGAAGTTTGTGGAAGTGTCCCTAGGCTACAGGGGAAAGACGATACAGGTACCCAAGTCCACAACTTATCCCTTAACCACTGACTAAAGAGTTTGTTGCAAAACTGTATTCTCTTTACTAGGTCATTTTCAGATACAGGCTGGTAGTAAAAAATCAAATCAAGGCAATCAAAGATGGACAAAAGTGCAGATGTCCAATTTCCTGTCGGACTGGGCCATGTCATGATTTTATGTGGGAAACTAGAGCCCAAGTACCTGGTGATTTGTGTTTTAGTTAACATATGGATGTTTCCTACAGTTTCTTGCTATCATACTAATAAGATTAGGCATCCACAAAGTTTTGAAATCTTGTATCTTGTAAAATTATGGTCATTATTCAAAAATTGCAATAGCTCTGGACTTCCTCCTTGTTAGGTTGCAGGTTAGAGGCTTATTAGAATATGGCTACGAATATCTCTGGCTCCACTGCTGACAAGGATAATGGTTCCAAAAACAGGAACATCACTTTTGGGAATTTGGGTGATTTGAAAAAGCTCTAACCCCAACAGCAAAGTGTAATCCTAGCATGGACGGGCAAAATTCTCACAATAATAATGTTGTGCTTTTCATTTATTATTCTCACTGGGTTAATGATCTTGTCATCTGGGAAGAATTCAGAAAACATGGATTGGATAAATGCTGGACCTCATCACATCCAGCCTGGGAACAAGATGCCCTTGTGTGCATATAGGATATTTTCCTGCCAGATAGGCCTCCCAATAAATGAGACCCAGTTTCTCACTGAACCAAAAGCTGGTTAGAGACTCCAGGTGGAGTTTCCATGGTATCACTCTCTGATGCACAGGAGCGTGATTGCTAGGTGCAGTCACCACTCCTGGTGGTCAGCTCAGCTGATTTGCACATTATCACTGTAATTTTAGTTCCACCGCATATCTGAGAAGAGATCTCTGGAGGGTTTCAACTGATCTGGGCAGCTCTATTGTCTTCTTTGCCTGACTGGGCCATCCCTAATGCAGCACATCTAGACAGACAGCAGCAGCATGAGCAGAACTCCAGGCTTGATCCCAGACTCTAGAGGAAGGTAGTGTGTAGTTTTGATCCAGAATGCACCACCAGGTCATCTAAGATTTGTTCAATTGTAGCTGTTCTTGTTACTGAATTAGAGCTCTAACTTCTAATTAAATGTAACTGCATCCTCGATTACTCTATCACATCCTTGTAGAGTGAATTGCATAGTGAACAGGCATAGACAAGATATTTATTGTGGATACAGCTTAGTTACGCAGATTTCAAAGTTTTAATTGACACTTTCCTTGGGCTGGAGGTTGTCTGTCACATACCCTCAGGAGTCCATCAGGAAGAGATAGTTACCTATCATGTTGCTGCACTGACAGGTGCCAATATATATTTTGGCTCAATAAATCAATGTAGATCCATTGGACCCCGTAACAATTTGAGGAGGTTCAACTGGTCTTTAAGGTTTGGTGTGTCTCCTTAAAGATTCAGACTTTCATCAAAATTTATGCCAGAATGTTAAATCTCCATGGAGACCCACAACATTGTTTGTTTTCCCAAATTTCCTTGGGAGAAAGTTGGATCCCACAGGACAGAGCATTGATTTTCTTTTATAAATTCTTTGGGCAAAGCCATCCCCCAAGATGGTGGCAGAGTGTAAATAATGAAACTCTGTCAGGGAGGCAGATCCATGTAAGGTGTTGTGCATTTTTTTCAGAGTAACCCATGCAGGTCGTGATGTTTCTTTGAAAAACATCTTTACTGGCCATCTTTACCTTTATTTAATGTTTAAATTGTATTCGAAATGTTTTATTCGCGGCAGCAGAAGCCAAAGACCGCAAAGCAAAGAGAGACGATATTACGGCCCAGGTCTCTGAACTTGAGAGGGTCCACAGTCGCACTGGTGCCCAAAGAGTTTGGAAACAAATGAAAACCGCCAGGGCTCAATTGGCCAGTTTAGACACCGACCGTGCGGAATTTGCAGCTCTGCGCCTCCGTCACTCTTACTATGCTGCTTGCTAGCGCCCTGAGGGCGAAGGCTCAACGCTCCAAGATCACCAACCTAACTGACGAATCCGGTCGGGACGTTTCGGGTGATACCCAGATTGCGGAAGCGTTCAGGACGTTCTATGCTACGTTGTGCAAGGCGGACTCGGTCGTGCCAGAGGACATCCGTACCTATCTAGAATCTGCAAATGTAACGGAGCTGTCTCAGGACAATGTGGATTCCTTGGACGCCCCTATCCGCCTGGACGAAGTCCTAGCCGCTATCTCCCGCCTCCGCCCTCTTAAATCCCCTGGACCGGATGGATTCTCATCCGGGTTTTATAAAATTTTCAGCCAGTTGCTGGCCCCGGTCCTTACCCAGGTCTTCAACACCTTTGAGGGGGCGAGCTCTATTCCTCCGGATATGCTAGCAGCCGAAATCATTGTGCTACCTAAACCGGGCAAAAAACCCACCTGCTGCCCCGTGTTTCGTCCCATATCACTCCTCAACCTAGACTTGAAGATCTTTACGGGGATCCTGGCTGCGCGCTTGGGACCGTGCCTGCCCGGAATCCTGGAGCCTGATCAGTCTGGCTTTGTCCCAAACCGCCAATGCAGCGACAATACTAAATGTATTCTCCACCTGATTGATAAAGCCCACATCCAGAACTCGAACTCCGCGTTACTAGCTATTGACGCCAAAAAAGCGTCCGACCGAGTGGATTGGCTCTACCTTCAGCAGGTCCTTCAACGCTTCCGGGTGGGAGATCGCTTTCAGGCCTGGATCGCAAGCTGCTACCACCGCCCCCAGGCCCGCGTTCGCATAGGAGGCATGCGCTCTGACCCGTTTGAGATTCAGAGGGGCACGAGGCAGGGGTGCCCCCTCTCGCCTCTTCTATTTGCCCTCTACGTAGAACCTCTAGCTAAAAAAATCTGTGATAGCCCCACCATCCGAGGGATGACCTTTGGTCGAGAGCCCCACATGATAGGTCTTTATGCCGACGACATCATCACCGCCCTAAATCACCCGGACAGCTCCGTCCCTGCCTTTCTGGAGGAATTAGAGGCCTTCGGGCCGTCTCCGGCTTTAAAATCAACATAGGGAAGTCCCTTATCTTAGCCTTGGTCAAGAACTCCCAAACGCATATGAATCCACCTGCCGATAACGGCGGAATCCCATCGGCGGCACACCTCCCATACTTGGGCATCACGCTCACTGACTCCACTGCATCCACGCTAACTCTCAACTATACAGCCCTATCCTCCCGGATTCGATCTGACCTTGCACGTTGGGCTAAACAGCCGCTCTCCCCTCTGGGCCGTGTCGCAGCGATTAAGATGTCGGTCCTGCCTAAAAATGTTTACTTTTTTCAGACTTTACCGGTGTCCCTCATCTGCGGGAACCATCCAGGCCCTTCAGGCCGCCATCCACCATTTCATCTGGGAAGGTAAACAGGCGCGCCTGCATAAACACCTGGCCTACCGGAGCCCGGATGAGGGAGGACTGGGTGTCCCCAACTTGTTGCTATACTTCCAAGCTACGCAGCTCAGATACTTGGTGGAGTGCTTCAGGCCAGAGTCCGAGAAACGCTGGTTATTCCAAGACAGAGTAATGGCTGGCACCTCCCTATGGAAGGTGCTTTTCCTTCTCAGACAACACCGACCACGATATCTCGTAAAGTCTCCTATCACTCGCACTGTCATGCAGGTCCGGAACGAGGTTGCGGTCAAAAGAGGTCTTACCACCTTCCCCTCCCCTCTCACACCTGTTCTGGACAACCCAGAATTCCCACCGGGCAACTCTCCCATGGCATTCACACAATGGCGAGACATCAGCGGCTTCTCCACTGGTCACCTCTTCGACCTGCATGGTTTCCTCTCTCTTAAAGACATTACTCAAAGTTATGACGTTGCTTCCCCTCATCTATTTCAATACTTTCAGCTCCGACACTGGCTTACCCACCCTGACTTTGCGCCCCTGGTTGGCAGACCCATGACTGTCTTCAAGAAGTGGCTGGTGACGAAACACTCAGACAAACACCTCATAACAGACCTTTATAAAATGCTCACCCCCACTTTCCCGGTACAAAAGGGGGTGGTAATGGACGGAGCATCTGAATCAATCAAACACTCACACCCAGTCAAAATATCTAGGTTTAATCCATCACCGTTCTTTAGCCCACTCCGCCACCCCAGTTCAGACATTGCTATATGCAAATCAGTCTGACCCTGTGCCTCATGGGAACAGTCCAGCCCGAACTGCCAAGCCATGTCTTCCCTGGACCGGAAACAAGCTTCCGGGGACCGGTTTCTGGCATTCCAGCCGTCTTCAGCCCGGCTTGCTTGAATCCAGTGGCAAAGTGAGCAAGGGACTCACGTCTGAGCATACCCTGCCACACTTGTGGCGGCCAAAAGCGGTACAAAAGGGGGTGGTGATGGACGGAGCATCTGAATCAATCAAACACTCACACCCAGTCAAAAGATCTGGGTTTAATCCATCACCGTTCTTTAGCCCACTCCGCCACCCCAGTTCAGACATGGCTATATGCAAATCAGTCTGACCCTGTGCTTAATGGGAACAGTCCAGCCCGAACTGCCAAGCCATGTCTTCCTTGGACCGGAAACAAGCTCACCCCCACTTTCCCGTCGGGCAAGTCAGCAGGCCAGAACAGATGGGAGGCAGAGCTAGGGAGGGCCCTATCACCCCAGGAATGGCGGTCCATCAACTACAGGGCCGCACATACCACCCGCAACACTGCTGCCAGTGAAGCAGCTACAAAACTGGCCATATACTGGCATCTCACACCGGTCCGGCTCAACAAGGGCAATCCCACATGAAGCGCGCTCTGCTGGAGGGGCTGCGGGGAACTGGGCACCCTGACTCACCTCCTCTGGGACTGCTGCGAAGTCCAGGAGTACTGGAGGGCTGTCTTAGACGAGATAGATTCCACATTTGACACGGAAATCCCTCGATTCCCAGCATACACCCTAATGGGCTTACCCAACGCACTCACCTTCCCCCTAAAGTCTCAGAGGGGTCGTCAGATGGGGGTTGCCATATAGGCTGCATCACAACACATCCTGTCCCTGTGGGGTTCCACCACCAAACCCACCCACACGGGCTGGCTACATAAAATATGGTTTACCCTGGGCATGGAGCGCATTCATGCCACTCTCACACAATCCACGGCTGCTTATCGGAAAGTGTGGCTCCCGCTGCTCTCCCTGCTGTCCTAAGAATTCAATGAGATCCTATGCCCTAAGTACCTACGCATTTTACGACTCACAGCGATCACAAATGACCCTGCAAAGTCACCTGTATGATGACATCGACTTCTACACGACTACAAGGATGTCTGTCCCACATGTTCGGCACACTGGGGGGGTGGAAGTGGGGTGGGAGGCTGGGGGGTAAGGGGGGGCTAATGGGGTATTTTTTGCTTCTGATTTTGTTACCATATCCAGAAAAGTGTTCATATTCTCAGCACTACGTTATTATTTCACTAACTGAAATTTATCAAACATGCGATTACTGGATATTGCATATCCCGATGCCTAGTTGGCTCATATGCCTAATATGTATCTCTGGCACTGTTGTGTATACTATTGCTAATGAACCCAATAAAACACATTTGAAAAAAAAATGTTTTATTTATTCTACAAAATGTGATTTTGGACTTACACAGTATTTTTTATTTTAATACTTATTATTAATTCTTTTTTGTTAGGTATTTAATTTTATTATACAAAATGAATTTGTGTTGGAATGGTGAATATAAGCTGATTGTCGTAAAAAACTTTCCCTACTTTTACTTATGTTCCAGTGGGAATAGTAAATCTAATGCATTCAACGTCCAACATATTCCCTACTGTTGCTAAGACTGAATGGGTATAGTAAATCTAACCCTTCTAAAGTTGAAAAATGTCCCTAATATTCTTTTAATTTAACATGGGAATAATAAATCTAAGTCTTCTGAAATCTAACACCTTCCCTACTGTTGCTTAGATTGAAGACGTAACAGTATATCTCATCACTCCGAAGCCCAAGACTTCCGCTACTGGTGCTTAGATTGGAGTTTAAATAATAAATCTAACCCCTCGAAAGTCTAACTTTCCCTAGACTTGCTCAGATTGTAATGGGAATAGTAAATCTCACCCCTCTGAAATCTAGCACTTTCCCTACTGTTGCTTAGATTGGAATGGGAGTACTACAACTAAACATCCACCCAAAGTCCAATGCTTTACCTACTGGTTCCAGGAATAGGAATTGTAAATCTAAACCCTCTCAAGTCCAACACCTTCAATACTAGAGTTTAGACTGCAGTGGGAATGGTAAGTAAAACCCCTCCGAAGTCCAGTATTTTTACTACTGTTGCTTACATTTGAGAAGGAATATTAGATATAACCTCTCTAAAATCCAGAAAGTCCCCTACTTTTGCTTAGATTGGAGAAGGAATAGTAAATCTAACCCATCTAAAGTCTGACACTTTCCCTACTGTTGTTCAGATTGAAGTCAGAATAGTAAATCTAACCCCTGCTTAGCCTAACACCATCTCTTCTGTTGTTTAAATTGCTGTTGGCCAGCACTGTAGTGCAACTTCTGATGAGGCTGAATGTCCTTTGCTTTCTTACTTTAGTGAAGCTCAGAATCGTGCCACCCGAAACATGACTGGTTTTAGTCACATCTATGAGTACAGTTATCTGGTGATCATCACCTGGAGAGCTCATATTGCTGGTGATGTTCTCTGTGGCAGTTGAGGACACTGCTTGCCTTTCTTAGGTCATTTCAGGGGCGTAACAAACACCCCCGCAAAACCTGCGGTGTGGGGGCCCCTAGTCTTCCGTAGAGAGCTGTGAGAGAGAGGCTTGCTCTAATGCAGCTGCAGTGTGCAGCCTGCTCCGAGCTCCTCCAGCTGACTACATTGTATCTTTTCAGTCAGAGTCAGGCCCGGAAAAGGGATGGGGGCGGGGGCCCTCAGAGAGAGCATTCACCACAGGGCGCAGCCTCTGAGAAGGGATGAAGCAGCACAGAGTTGATTGCGGCAGGAGAAGGATTGCAGCTCCAGGATCTGCTGGGACGCATTGGAAGGTAAACAAGCATTTGCAATATACGGTTTTGCAATATATGTATTTGTATATATGCAAGTCATATATGGTTTGGATTGGAATTGTTAGTTGTGGAATTGTATTGTGTGGATTGGATCTGTGTAGTGAAATATTGTGGCATGGTGTGCAGTGTAAATATGTGGATAGTAATTGTGTGGTATTGAATGTGCTGGAATTATTTGGAGTGGGATTTTGTGTCATGGAGTGAGATTGTGTGTCTTGGAGTGAGATTATCTGGAATGGTATTTTGTGTTGTGGAGTGGTATGTAGTGAAGTTTACTTATTGTAGCATGATGTGGAATGTTGTTGTGTAGATTGCATGTATGTGGTGTGTTGTGTAATTGTGTTGTTGGTTTGAATTATGTAGTTTGTTGTTGAATGATGTGGTGGGGAATGGAAATGTGTGGAGTTGAATTTGTATGACGTGGAAGTGTGCGCTGTTGAGTGAAAATTATTTTGAGTGGCATTATGCGGCATGGTTTGAAGTGTAGTTATGTGGAATGTTGCTACGTGGCATAGACTAGATTCATGTGGATTGTATTTATGCAATATGGAGTAGAGCATAATTATATGGAGGTGTAATTATGTTGAGTGATGAGTTGTGTGGGGATGAATTGTGGAATTGCGTAACCTGTGGAAATTTTTAGCATGGTGTGGTGTATAATTGTGCGGAGTGGAATTATGCAGCATGTTGCAGAGTTGTATTTTATGGAGGGTAATTCCGTGTTTTGGAGTAGAGTGTAAATATGTTGTTTGAAGTATAATTATGTAGGGTGAAGTGGAATTATGTGTAGTTGAATTGTGTTGTGTGGAGTGTAATTATGTGGTTTGGAGTGGTATTAAGTTGTGTGGAATGTTATTATGTGATGTGGAATTATGTGGTATGGAGTGAAGTGGAAATATGTGTTTTTTAATTTTTAAGATTGTAATTATGTGGTATGGAATGGTGTAGGGTTAAATTATTTATAGTAGAATTGTGTGGCATGGAATTATGAGATGTTCAAATGTGCTGTGTGTGGCAGACTTAGCATAGCAGTCAAGGTTTCAGATTGCGAAGTGTGACATTTTCGTAATTTCAGTGTAATTATGAGTGAAATTTCAACGACTACGAGTGACATTTTATCGTGTGCAAAATCAAGCAATGAAGAGGAGGGAAACATATGAATATTAGAAATTAAGCCCATTTGAATAACTAGAAACTCTAAGAAAGTCACTGAACTAAAGTACGCTAACAGCAGGCTACTGAAAATTGAGCACAGTCAGACTGTGTGAATGTCACCCGTTATTACAGTTAAATTATGAAAGCATCACACTTACCAATCTGAAACCTTGGCATCTATGAAGGAATCTGTGTGAAAATGTGCTCTAATTGAGGTGTTTACCTCTGCAATCTCACGGTGACCAGCCTTCCAGGTGTCTTTGCAAACTTGCAAGTACCAAGCAGTTTTCCATCTGCTACATGTTAATGTAACTATACAAAATAAATACATAGGATTTTCTCTGCAGAAATCAGAGGTTTGCCTGCACCAGGTTACACTTATTCTAGCACTTTAAAAGTGGCACTTCATTCAAGGTCCAATCAGGCCTCGCATAATGTCAGTTTACTCTGCGTAGAAACGTTGCAAAGTTGTTTTTAAATGCTAATCTGTGGTCAGATTAAACCTTCCAAAAAGAGCTGCTTTCATCTATGAGTAATCAGTCCATTTCTGGGATGCTAAAATCACAGTAAGACCCAGTGACATCCCCTCTAGTGCCTCCTCAGTGATCTTCTCTCTGAGGTAGGGTGCAACTGGGATCTATCATGTTTTATGACTATGTGGTCTAGACTGCCCTAGGCTGAAGTGTTTCGTCCATTTAGCCAGGAGTTTGAGGAGGGGAGATCTGAGCCTGAAGCAGTATGTGCAGTGGTGCCTCTGATGCTCCCAGACTAGTTAGGCCACAACTCCCTGCGGAACGGTAGGCACCTAGACAGTCTGCGCAATAAGCTTGTCTGCGAAGCAAGGGCTACAGGTGCATTTTATACAACACCGGCTGAATGGAGAGGGACCTGAGGCCTCTTCTGTATGTGTGTAAATTGGGGCTCACAGGTCTGTGACCAGCAGACAGAGGCCCAAACTTGAGAGGCTGGATGAGGTAATATGGTAGACTGTTAGAGCATGCCTCTCGATGGACTCTAGTCAAAACAGTAGCATTAAGGACTGCGGGAGGGTCAACAGGTGTTGGATGGCTGCAAGGTGACTGACCACAGTAACAGGTGGAACTACGAGAGATGACTGGAGGTGCTAAACCTCTGAGGAGCACTAATTCATGGCAGTAAAGAGAGGGGAGGTTATTTCTATGCACTCCGAGCGTGTATTGTGTGGTATCACTACAATGTCACCTGGGTACAGTAAAACCTTCAGAAACCATTGTCACTCATTTAGCAATTACTCAATGTAACACCCCTAATCAGTGCAGCCATATATCTTTCTTGCATCTGAAGAAATCAACGCTCTGACACAGGTAATAGTTATATTTGGAAATGGGATCTCTGGTTGGCTAAGGCTTGAGCCAAAGCCAGGCAGAGACCATCATTCTAGTCAGGGCAAGGGAGTTACACGCCAAAGATAACCCTTGCTCACCCCCTTGGTAGCTTGGCACGGGCAGGCAGACTTATCCCGGAGGCTATGTGTAAAGCATTTGCGCACGCACACAGAAAAAACACACCAGGCACACTACAAAAGGAACTCCACACAAGGTTATATCAAAAATAGCCTTTGTATTCTCATAACACATTAGAATAGTAAACACATAATATACATGGTGCCACCTGGCACTAGGTCATATCTACTAGGGATTATATACACCTAACAGGGCCCCCTGGGCCACTGTCAGAACCATCACAGAGTGAACTTAGTAAAAGTAAAACATATCATAAACGTACAACCAGTAACCACTGGTAATCACTGTACTTATGATCAGTCTGTAACATAAACTACATTATACACAGTTTCACATTAGGCACAAATTTCATTCTGTGCCAACCCCACCAGCATAAACACATTATGTAATATCTCATAAGTCTAAATGCATTAGACCCTAACCTCCTAAACATACTCACATTAAGAAATAGTCTCAGTGGAACATAATCTCACTAGCATAAACCATAATATGATAACAACCTCATAATCATAAAAAACACATTTAGAGGTATCAAAACAGGGTGCGTAAATCATACTACATGAACCACATTTCCTAGCATCACATAAATCACATTAGGCCCTGGTGCCCTATTAACATAACAGTCCCCCTGGCCAATTGGCCATCTCAAAAGGGGCTTAAATGCCCTGTGTCCAGAATGTTAGGGCTGCTGCCTGTGCAGTGGGATCCAATTGCGCCATTGCGCTAGGGCCAAGGAGTGCATCTCATTCCTATCTCATAATGCCCCCAAAGAACTGTGGCCTAAATATAGCAGCTGCCCACTACTTGCTGGGCTGCTGGGAAACTCACTGGCACCTCTGTGCCTCCGGTCCCACTCAGGGACTCTCTCGCAATTGTGCCCAATTTGTTTCAGCTGCCCGTGCTGGCATAGCTGTGGCACTTCTCCTAAAAGGGGGGTCCCCTGCACTTCTATTCCCTCTGGACCCCCTAGTGGCATTAAATCACATGCCCCCATCGTTGGGGCGGCCCGCTCTCTTGCGGCACTGCCCAGCCGCCGACAATGAGCCTCGATATGCCCCCACAGACTCGGGGCTCTACAAGAGGCTCTTTTATGCACCAAAAAGAACGTGCCCCCCAAGCGTTGGAGTGGCCCACTGCCAGACAGGGCTGCTCTGACTCTGTGCCTCTCCCAAGCACTACCTAACACTCACCGGCTGGGGTGAAGGTATGACTCTCCTCTCTCCTGCGGCAGCACTTTTCTCTGCGGCATGCGGGGCTTAGGACCGGCACTCCGTTCCTCTACCCCTGCCGGAGAAGAGGAATCCAGCTCTCTTCACTCAGCAGACTTTACTGTGGAGCACATAGGGCTCCGGCCGCTTCCGCG
This sequence comes from Lissotriton vulgaris, assembly GCF_964263255.1. NCBI lineage: Eukaryota > Metazoa > Chordata > Amphibia > Caudata > Salamandridae > Lissotriton > Lissotriton vulgaris. The sequence goes on from NC_141685.1 coordinate 1,648,654,428, forward strand.
CCTCCTTCTCCTGCCGGGGCTCCCCTCTGACTTCACCCGGGCTCCCTCCTGAGACCCGGGACTTTTCTCTGGAGGGGCCGGGCTCCGGACGGTGTTTTCGGCGGCAGACAGGACTTCCTGTGCATGTCCCGCCCAATGCCAGGCAACCTCGCCTGACTTCCGGTTTTGTGGCGCGGGCCTCGGCAGTCATCTTCTTTGCGGGTAGTATGGGGTAGGGGGAATTCGTACGACAGGGATTCTCTCTACACAGACTGCAGCTCAGCGCTGCGGAGCATACACGCTCCTCTTTTTGGTTAAATAAAAGAAAGCACAAGTACAGCACTCCCAGGGCGCAAACACAGAAACCAAGGTCCTGGAGGATCATAAAAAGGTCCAAAAAAGTCCTTTAGGCATCAAGGGCTGAAGCAGAAAGATCCCAGGGGCACAGCTGGGCCCAGGGAGGCCATCACACAGGGCCCTCCAGCAGGGAAGCAGCCCCCTTGGTGGTTCCTCCTGGGCCCCAGCAGCAGCAAGATCCCCTCTGTCAGGAACAGCACACCAGAACAGGACTGAACATCTTCATGGGGTCGCAGCACCTATATTTATATCAGTATTTCCATTTGTGTCACAGCACAGGGCTTGGGGATACCAGTCAGAACTGGTTAAGGGGAGCTTTGGAGCACTTTGTTTTGCTCAGTTCCTCTCCCCTTTGTCAGTTGGGGGCTCAGTGATCAGACACATCACAGGGGGTGGAGCCAGCATTGTGCAGCCTGGGTCCAGTCCTATTCAGAGTCAGGGGATTTCTCCTCTCACCACTCTCTGCCCAGGTGTCCCATTCAGCCAGGCTGACTCACCCTGCCCCTTCTGGAGCCACCAGCACCTCTCAACTCCTGTCAATCACAAGCCAGACATGCAATTCACATCAGGCAGGCAGAAACATAGCACACAGAAATGCCAACTTCTAAAAGTGGCATTTTTCCACCAGTCACCATAAATCTGCGCACACCATTCCGCAGCATTCATCCTCACGAGTTCATACATACTAAACTCGACCTTGCACTCCCCTCATACCAGGAATTACCATGGACACACGTATCCCCCATGCATTCCTATGGGGGGGCAGGCCAAACTCACCACACGCACTCAGAGCGCGCACTTTACACTGGGCCACAGTGCTAAAGTGCCCAGAGGCCTAAAACCACTACCACCATGTCAGAGCTTAAGGCAAAAAGTTCAGGGGTGAACCTGCCAAAAAGGGCCAAGTCTAACAGTTACCAATACACCTAGGTCACAGGTGTTACGGGACCTTCACAATTAACATTTTTGTTTTTCATTCCGGTATGTCTGCTGCTGAAAGTGGCTATTACCGCCATGTGAAAGTTTTGAAGAAAACAAGTAGGAATCAGCGTGGAAACAGACTCCAGCATGTTATTCCTTTAATACTTACTCATCATTATTTTCGTTCCCCCAACAACAAAACAGCAAGGAAATTGGACACTTCAGCGCTGTGGTGTCATTTTGTTGGACTCTTAGACCCTGGCTCCTCCATGCAGAGCAGCCATGTTTGCACATCGCTCCCCATAGGGAGGCGGAGGTTATCCCGGGTCACATCACCCACTCCAGAGCCCCGGTGCCCTTCTCAAGCCCCTAGCTCCCATCAGGAACCAGTCCTTGGATATGTCGAACTTGAAACGGCTGACATTGTAGGGCTGCCGGTGCATGGCGCGACCCTGCAACAAATCCTCGCAAGACCTAATTTTATGGTTATACTACAGAAATACGGCAAAATGTTGTGGACATAGATAAGGGACATTCTTTACAGGACTACCACACAGGCAGCTGTACTGCATAACAAAATTTACAGCATCACGTTTAGGAGACAGGGGAAGTGTAGGAAAGTGGGTTTCTGTTGCAGTAACCCCCCTACTTTTTGCCAGACTACTGATGCACTTTTACTCTGTGTGCCCTGGGTCCCTGCCAATCAGGTTCCCAGGGCCTGTGTTCGTTCCCCAAAACAAACCCAATTGGCATCTACTGTGCCATGTCAGCCCCTGGTAAATGGTACCACAGGTACCCAGGGCATTGTAACCAGAGAAGGCCTCTAAGGGCTGCAGCTCTTATTGTGCCACCCTTAGAGGTCCTGTACCACTACACTCACATGCTGCCTTTGCAGGCTGCGTGTTTTGGTGCAGACCAAAGTGAAGAGTCGACATTGCACACATCCCTGTGTGCCATGCCTACAACCCACTGCCCTGGCATAGTTCAGTCACCCCTCTAGTTGGGTGCACTATACTAGTGGTTAGGGTACAGGTCCAGGAGCCCTGTACCCCCACAGTGTCTAAGTCCATTCTTAGACAATGTAAGTGCAGTGCTGCCATTAAGAATATATGGGACTGGGAGCTTCTCATTACAGCACCAAAATGGCTACCCTGAAAACTGAGATGTTTGGTATCAAACTTCTCAGCACATTAAACCCACACTGATGCCAGTGTGGGATTTAATGAAAAATGCACACAGACATGCCCCCTGCAAACGAACCCACCTCTAGTGTCCCGACTGAGTGGCTTGTTAGGTTGCCATCAACAGACATGTTTCTGGACCCCTGGGTCGAGAGCCTGCTGCTCTCGGGGGCCTGAAACAATGCACATCCTGGGACGAGATGACAAGTCCCCTCCCCAGGATGGGCAGGGTTCATGCAGGGGAAGATTCAAAGGCATGCCACCTTTGTGAGCTTCCCCAGACCATTTGCTGCTTTCAGTAACTGGTCCCCACTGGTTCTGCCGCCCACTTTGAGAACTGGCAGGAAAAACAAGTGAGGAAGTAAGGTGTGCCCACCTCTGCCACCTCCACCCCTCAGGTGGGGGAGGCAAGGTGGAGCACAACTCTGAGTGCCCACCATCTTGAGGATGGGGGGGACCCAACCAACCAGGGACAAGCTTGTGCCCCCTCCTACTGGAGGGTGGCACAATAGGGGGTGTACCCACCCCAGGGAAGGGACCCATAGGTCACTGCCCTCTACCTACCTGTAACGCCCCTAAATCTAGTATCCTAAATCTAGTATTTAGGGGTCACCCTGAACCTTGCTTTCTCAGATCCAGAAATTACAAGAAGAAAAGAAGAAGGACCGAACAGCTGTGCAGCCAGCTAACAAGAGGAATACGTCCACTGACTTGGCCCCAGCCCTATAGGCCTGCCTCCCCTCGAAATTGCTCCTGCGAAATCCCGGTGTGTCCTGTAGCCTGCAACCTCAAAAACACTGAAGGACCTGCCTGCCTTTACTTCCAAAGACTTCTTCTCCTGTGAATACCAGATTTGTTCAACGGGGCAACCTCTGGCAGCAGCCGGAGTCCGCGAAACCAGCCCACTCTGCATTCGCCAAATCCAGCCCGAGCACAAATGTAAAAACACGATGAGGAGGTCACCCTGGTGATCGTGAACTGAGATCTGGGGAACCCTAACCTGCCTCAAGCCTCCATCCGACGCCTGCAGTCTAAATCCAGAAGGTCCCCCTAACTGTGACCAGGAGGTGGTGAGAAGATCCTACCCCAAAAGGCACCACTTCCCCCCAAGCCCCACGGCTTTGTGTGCCCAAACTGATGGTGCCTAAGCAACCCCTAACTTCCCAACTTACCTCTCAAAGTGGTGGTCGCACCCAGAAGTCCTTTGTCATGCTGCCTGCAGTGCTTTTGCATATAGTATCCAATATCAAAATAATTCTACAAAGAGCTGCAGTTCAACTGGTGGTTACTAGATGTCCCTCACTAGTCAAATGCAAATGCTTGATGAAAGGGTTTCAATGGTTTTGCATTTGACTCGTGAGGGACATCTAGTAACGCCTAGTGGAACTGCAGCTTGATTTAAGAATAACTTCAATGACTCATGAGGGACATCTAATAACGACTAGGTGAACTGCAGCTCTTTGTAGAATTATTTGATATTTTATACTATAATATTCACTGCCCACTGCTAATCTCGTCCCATAATGCTTTGCAAGGCCTTTGGTTGGGATAGTTTTTTTGCCAATAACTGTGCTTGGGGTGGTCCTAAGAGGATGGAACCACCACTGAAGTTCAACAAAATGTGCTTTTTGTTTATGCTCTTTCTGTTCAAAGCATCTGCTTGGTCCTTCCCCTAGATTAGGGGGAGCCCCAAAATCATCAGCTCTCTCATTGCCTAATGTTTCCATTGTAAAAGTTCACTTTTGTCATTTGGTTATATTCTATTAAGCATGTAAAATTGCTTTTTCAAAGCATCTGAGGATGTTGTTGATTTAGCTGCTACGCTACGTGATTAAGCACAGTTTTGGTACTGTACTACATGCAATTTGCGAAATGCGAATTAGTACAAACTTTGCATGTTCAGTTAGCAGTAGCGTAGTATTATGCCCAGGGGTAGTTTTAAAGGAACTTGTTTTCATGCAAAGTATTGCTTTACCCAGTTCACCGAAGGGATAAAAAACATCTCCAGATAATAATAGAGTTGACAGGAAGGTGCAATAGCAGAATATTGATACGTATGGATCTGGTGAGGACCTCGGGCAGCAAGTGCTTGGTACACTATTTGCATAAAAAAATACTATCTAGTTTTTTCATTATCCGTTATTAGTAACGAAGGAGGAAGAGAAGCGTTTACCAACAGCATTCAGTTAGTCTAACGGAGATAAAGAATGCTGTGGTCTGTGGTAGATGCCGCCCAGAAGTCATAGGTCTATGTATCAGGAGCTGCCATTGAAAAGAAGTGGAAATGTGATTTAGATGTTGCCGGTATTGATGGCTACTATGCGATTGCAGACTTCGCCTGGCTGACAGTGGGTGGGGAAATGCTACGTTGTCACTATAGGTTTAATTACATGAATCGCGTATTCCTTCTGGTTTTTGTCCTTGGGGTGCTTGCTGACTGGTGCTACACATGGGAACAGGTTGGCCTTTGACAGAAGGTATGGTTTAGTGGGGTACATAGTGTAAATTAATGTTGGTGTTAGGAAACAAAAACTCAGACCCTTTGTACATTTAATATTATTGTGTGCATCATGCAGAGGATAAAAAGCAGCAGGGATGTCTTTGATGCCGTAGAGGCTAGCAGGAAGAACTGATTTGGGGTGGTCCATTGAAGAGATTGTTTAACGTGTTTTAAACTACTACAGTGGCATTGGGTAGGGCAGCAGCTGAAAGGCTCTGCCTTTACTGGTAGGCAGGGGTTAGGTGGGGACTGGCCATAAGTCTTTCTGTTGGTGGTGGACAGTGGAGCAGTGGGCGGCGGTCACGAGCTTGCAGTCACATCCAAGGGGTGGTTTTAAAGGCGGACGGTAAAGTATAACTTCGGGTTAGGTAGGGTTGAGAGTAGAGTTAATGGATGTGTTAGTAGCAGGCACGAAGCAGTGGTCTGTGTTTGGAGGTGGTTAACTGAGAAGGCTTCGCTTGAAGGTGGGTCATCAAGCAGGAGGATGTGTTTGGTGGGCCGACTGGAGGCAGTGTTATGTAACTTTGCTGGAGGGTGCAGCAGCAGTATTTACTAATATATGTAAATCGCCTGATGAAAGGGCAGCTATAACCAATGGAGGAACCAGAATCCTTTTTTTATGGCTGGGGTGAGCCCCTGCAGTATGACGGGTCACTGGCCAGAGAGATCTTGACTGAGGCGAAGAATGGCGGGTCCCCTCAATGTACTTTGGCAGGGGGGCCCTGTCAAGTTTCGTTACGCCACTGGATCGGTTTGGCAGGCGGCTGGCTGATCACACATGCAGGGAGGCATTGTTGGACTGGCAGGTAATTATGTCAGCATTAGGCTGTAGGATTCATTGATTTCTTGGTCGAGTTTTAGTATCACTTTCAGTTTGGGCATCTGCAGTTTCCAGTACTCATGAGGCCTCATTTATGAGGCAGTGTGTCACTTTAACGCCGCTGGTGCGTCACTTTTTTGACACATCAGCAGCGTAAAAAATGTGCCTTGTTGCATCAAATTTACAAAGTGACGCATCTAGGTAGATGCGTCACTTTGTAAACCCCTGTGCAACATTATACCTGCGCAAGGTATAATGTATGCAGGGGGGCGTTCTGATGCAAGAAAAGATCATAGAAGTGACCCAGTGAAATCTATAAGATTTCACAGCGCCACTTCTAGGACGCAAATGCATCAATTTCTTACGCCTGCCTCACAGCAGGCGTAAGAATAACGCGGGCCCTTTCACATGGGGCTTACCCCATGTGAAAGGACACATTGCTGGAGTTGCGTCACTTTTGTGACACACTCCAGCAATGCGTCACTTTTGCACCATACAGATACGTCAGAAATACTGACGTATCTATAACTCCATCCGCAATGATGCGTCATACTGTAAATATGACGCATCATTGGTGTCGCAAGGAGGGAGCAATGAAAAGTGACGCATCGCTGTTTTGACGCAGCGATGCGCCACTTTTCCTAAATGAGGCCCAAGGTGCTTTAACCAATTATCCATGGCATTGGAGACAGTGGTGTAGGAAGGAGGGTGCGGTGGTAGCCGGCTGCCCCGGGTGTCATCATTGAGTAGGGTGACAAAATGGCAAAAATATGTGTTTTGAACACGTTTTTGCCATTTTGTTAAGCTGGGGGGGGACAAAATGGCACACATGTGTTTTAAACACATATTTTTGTCATTTTGACAAGCCACTGATTGGAGAACTTGAAGGCATCAGTGTGTTGTTTTTCAGGAGTTCTTTTCTTGGATGAGTTGCAAGGCAGGTAACTTGTGCTGACTTGCAAGTGTGGATGGTGTTGGTTTATGTGGCTGGATGTGGGTCGGCGTGGAATGCTTCCAAGTGTATTGCTAGTTTAAGGCACAAGTCTTTCAAGTCCTATCAATATATATGTATAAATACTACTCCATCTATGAACATATGAGCTGAAAGCACATAACCATAATATGTACGCATCACATTGTGCATACTACAGTGGCATCAATCAGCATTAGAAATTAATATTCAGGTGCCTTAGGTCATAAGCAATGGTGGGAAATTGTATGGTGAGCACTAATGAAAAAATGGGTGAACACCTGACCTGACCCTGGGAGAGTGTTCTCCCTGTTGTGGATGAAAAGGTTCTCTGCTTTGAAGATATCCGCTTGCTTGCTAGGTTAGTTTATAGCCTTCTCGAAATGCATCATGGGGCATATTACCAAGCAAGGCGATAGGCAATTATCGCCGCTTTAGCTTTAGCGACAGCGACAGCTTTAGGCGATAACGAGCGGTTTGGGTCCCGCTTTACATGTCAGCGATATTTATCACTAATGACATGCAAAGTGGGCGTACCCAACCTGTTCGCGACTGAAAGCAGTCGCTAACGTCGCTATCGCCAATTAGCAAGGCAGGTGTAGCGATGGAAATATTCCCACTATCCCCAAAAACGCTTGCTCTGACCAGTTCTTAGCCATGTTATCCAATGGGAGGTGGATAACATGGCTATGAGCATTTTGTCGCTAATACGTGAATATCGCTGTATTGTCAGCGATATTCACGCTATCGCCCGAAAATGTATCGCTTTGGAGATAAACGTTGCTAATAGCACGTTATCTCAGCAATAATTTCCGGCGATGCTTAGCGATAAAAAATGTGTTGCTAAGACTAGTTAGCGATAAATATCGCTAATCGTTGGTAATATGCCCCCTAGTCCTTCTGACCATAGTTGTGGAAAATTCAGTTTAGGGATGTGTGAAATTTAAAAAACACAGAAGGGGGTTTGTGAAGTTCACAACTTTGCAAATGCATGAAATTATAAAGTTTTTGACCAGGCATACATCATCCATAGCTGATGTTTCCTCCAAATAAAATAGTTGCTCTAGCAAAAACATTTTTCAGCTTTCATGATAGCTTTGCAAGGGTCGATCTGACAATCGCCGACTTTTAATGCTTCATTTTTACTCAACATCTTTTACAATTTCTGTTCTCCCCGTGAAGCCTTGGTTTAAATGTACAATCCTCAAGAAGATTCAAGCAGTGTAATAGAATGACCCAGTTAGCTAAATGTGTGCCCCTGAGCTCTGCAGTGATCCGCAGATAGTAAGTTCAAACCGCTGAGGCTTCCATTCTTCCAAGGTCTGTGATCTGAGTGATAGTACGGTATGAAGCGCTATAGAAAAGGTTCTTGCTATAGCAAATCTTTTTCTTGCAGGTCACAAATTCTGCAAGAGGCTCAATATAGAAAGCGAAATCATTCTGTAAAAAGAGGGTAACCGCTTAGTAGTACCTTTTATTATGATTATTTTGTAGAGGAAGAGCCAGGTCAATTTTAATTTATTATGCATACTCTGGGGCATATTTACAAGGAAACTCTTGGAGCATGGCGTCAAGCCAAGAAGGCTAACGCAGCGCTCTGACAGGTCAAAAACGCAGGGATGCGCTGTATTCATGAGATTCACATAGAAGTTGTAGCTCGTCATTTTTTAATGATTGTTTATGTGCAGGAAGGGACACCTTCCTGCACATAAACAAACATTCATGGCGTTTTGCTGTTTCTGTGTTTGCTGCACAATGCAGCACACATAGAAACAGCAAAAACGAGGAGAAATAAAGCATTTCTCCTCATTTTGCTATGTTAAGACCAGGGTTTCCCTGTGTACTGTAGTTGAAAGAGGACGCCCCTTCCAGTGTACTCGAGCTATAGATACTGAGGCTCCGGGATCAATTTGAAAATATGTTGCGACTATATGTATTAATTAGTAAGAGATGTGCTTCTTTTTATCCAAATACATAAAATATTTGAATACAAAAAAGAGATGCGCTGTTTGAAATTCTCGCATGCATACCTTAGAGCGAGTCTAATTCATTATGCCCTAAAAATGTGAATATATTGTCATGTTTTAGGCAAGGCTCTATCTTTCTGAAAAGTGTCTTGAAGTGGCACACGTAGGCGAGTCGAGCTGAGTTTAATTGTTATACTTATATCCCAGACACAGGTAATGGACAAGAATGCTCAGAATAGAATGCTGTGCTTCAAAAAGTGCTTGTGGTGCCACGCTGCGGCACTTTCTTGTAGATCTGCCCCCTGGTATTTCTCTCCTCCACTCAATCACTTCATCACAATCATACATTCTCCCTCACTCACTCTAACACTCTCACTTGCCTTTACTTTTACTCTAACTCAATCTCAGTCTCACAATCTCACTTTCATTCAGTCTCAGTTATTGTCACTCATTCAGAATCACTGACAGTTGTACTAAATCTCACTCATTCTCATTCACTTCCCTGTTACTCTCAACTCACTTTCGCAAACACTCACTCATGAGCACTTACATTAATTTACTCACACATATACTTACTAATGCCTACTCAGTTCTTCATGCTCCGTCTCCCTCCCTCAAATGAATTCATTGTCACTCATTTTCGTTTCGGTTGAAAAACTTTATTCGATTCTTGTGAATCATAAAAGTACATAGTTAGAACAATAAAACAATGCTTACATTTTTTTTTCTAAATTGCATTTTATACATGACCAAACAACATATAGAATTTCAAAACAGGGTTTTCTATAAAACTACAATTTTCTTCATATCAATCCATTGCAGAGCAGTTCGAATAAAATTTAACACAGCACAACAAATGACGGCATTGGGCAAAGAACGTAAATGATTAAAACCATCCTAATATGAACAGGGGAGGATTTCCCTCAGTATGGGCCTAATAAAACGTGCCCTTATATCTTTATATAAGGTGCAATACAGCATAAAGTGCATTGTGCCTTGTTCGGCTAAATTACCACAAAGACAGTGAGTCAGTCTCTCACACCAACTCAACTGATTGGGAAAAGCCACAAGAAAGTGCAATGTGCAGATACGAAATCTCGTCAGAAGGAAGCTGGAGTGTGTATGAGTGCTAAAAGATATATAAAATTGTTGAAAATTTAGCGACCCATGAGATGGGGTCTCATCATCCAGGTTAGATGTAACTAACTCATTATAATAGGCATTTTTAATCAATAATTTAATATTTCACTCACTCACAGTCACTCACTTACTCTGACTCACTCGGCTATGTATACAGCTTCTGCTTGATTCAGGCTCTAACACAGGAAATTGAAAGGTGACTTTTGCACAGTGAATACACTGCTCACTTCTAAGATTTTAGTTGTTGCTTTTTACCTCATTCTCTCTTTTCTCCTCACAGCATGGAGTGTAATCAGCAAGTCTCCTGACCCCATTCACCCTGAGAAAGGATGATCAGAGATCACAGCATGACTGACAAATAGCCCAGGGCATTGCAGTACTTAAGCCTAATGCCCACATGCATCAAAGAAAATTGCATTCGCAATTGGTGCGAATCGCACAATTCGGCCGTTTGCGAATTTAATTCATGTGTTTGGGATGCATCAAGTTCAAAGTGTTTTTTCGCAATTTTAGGAATCGCAAATGTATTTGCGGTTTCTAAAATAAATCACTAAAGTTGCGATTCGAATTTTTTTTGCGAAAAAATACTATGCATCAATAACCGCAATTTGCGATTTTTTTTAGAAATCGCAAATTGGAATTCTTAAAATTAGAAGAAGTCAAACCTGGTGGTAATTTTTCAAACTTTATTCACAACAGGTGTCAATCATCAGGACTGCATATAAGGACCTCAGAGACCATTGCAGTGCTTTTCAGAATGGCAGCACTTTTCTTTTTGGCTCGCAGGCAGAGGTTGAGAGTAGCTGCAGGATGGAGGAGAAGGCTAATACAAGAGAGAATCTTCAGAGTGCGCATAACCTTACTAGGACAAACTGAAGCAGATATCTATGATAGGTATGGGCTCAATGCTCAATTAATTTTAGATTTAATTCAAGAATTGGACCAAATCTTACAGAGGCAAACAGACAGGACACAAGCTATACCAACCCATGTTCAGGTATTGTGCTCACTGCACCTCCTTGCTTCTGGGTCATTTCAGGGTGTAATAGCCATTGCTGGTGGTGTCTCCCAGAGTTCACTTTCCAGATTTTTTAATGCCTTCCTAAATGCCATGTTGCAAAGAATAAGGCATCACATAAAATGTCCTAGTTCACAGCAGGATTTGATGAAAACCAAGTTAGATTTCTATAACATGGCTCATTTCCCACATGTCATTGGCTGTGTAGGTGGCACACATATTCCCATTTGCCCACCCTCTGAAAATGAGTATATTTTCCGCAACAGGAAATGCTTCCATTCTCTCAACATTCAAACAATTTGTAATTCTAAAACTATTATCACCGACATAGTTGCAAGTTACCCTGGAAGTGCCCATGACTCCTACATTTTTAGACACAGTGCCATCCATGCTCGACTGCTTGCAGGTCAATTTGGAGATGGATACTTGCTTGGTAAATATAATTTTACAAATTGAAGCACACTCTTCCTTTATGTAGACACATGTCTTCCTTGCATGTTAACTGTCTTTCTCAATTTTTGAAGGTGATAGTGCCTTTGCAGGGAGGTCTTCCATTTTAACTCCATACCTCAATCCAACTATCAGGAAAGAGCAGCAGTATAACCAGGCTCACATAACAACCCGCAATGTGATTGAGAGAACCTTTGGTGTGATGAAATCGTGGTTCCGCAGACTGCATAAGACTGGTGGAGCATTGCAATATCGTATAGAGATTTGTTGCAAAATAGTAGCTGCATGTGCAATGCTGCACAACTTAGCAACTGAGAGCGGCATAGAACTGGATGAAGAAGATGTATTACCTCAAAATGACAATCAGCCTCCACAACCCCAAGCAAGACTACATGGACCAGAAGCAGCAGAGGGAAGAAGGAGAAGGGCCAAGATAACACAACATTACTTCTGAAAGAGGTAGGAAGAACACAAGACAATGTTTGTATGAACTGTAATTTGTTTTTTTATTTAAAGTAAAAAATAAATGCATTTACTGCATGTAAAGTGAATGTTTCACCATGAATTTAGAAATGTTTTATCCTGCATTTTAATAATGAAAAATATTACAACATAAATGATTTGGGCATTTTTCTCACAAACAAGTGGCTTAACAGAAATGATGTTACTTCTTACGTCCACGCACACCTAATGCCTTCACTGCATTTTTGCAATTGCCCATGGGCGGATGTATGACATTACAACGCATGCTTTTATCACGCATGCTTTTACAACATAAGTATTACAACGCAAACCTTTACAACGCATAGTGCTTTGGGGTGCTGGATAGTGAATAGTTTAATTTACTATTCCAACTCCAGTCCCCGTGGACACTAGTGAAGGTGTTGGATAGTAAATTCAATCTATTCCCTATCCTAGAGCGCCCCCCCAGCGCAATGCGTTGTAATGGTTTGCGTTGTAATAGTTGCGTCGTAAAGGCACTTTGTGGTAAAAGTTGCATTGTAAAGGATGTTTCCCCCCATGGGCATGTTGCTGGCATCATTCTGTTTTCTATTGCTACGGCATGTCCCAGTTAAGCAATGCTCAAGTATGCCACTCACAGTACTTCCTGCTCCACTGTCCTCTATTGGTAGCTGGTTATCAGCAGCTGCATTGCTATGTGATTTATCAATAGATTCAGTGGCTTCGTGACACAGGAGTGCCTGATAACTGCCCTGCGGTATCGTAGCGCCTTCCAGCTGATTCCACAGCGCGTCCTTCCCCCGCAATACTGGCGCTGCCTGCATAGATCGTTTTTTTCACATGTCATCTGGAATTTGTGCATTGTGCGTTTCAACATCTCTGTGTTGTGCTGTTGGGGCTGCGCATTGTTGTTGGAAGAGTGCTTGTCTTTTTGGCCCGATTGTGCTTTGTTTGTCCCCCAGGCTCGCCCAGTTTCGTTTTTCCCCTACTTGCAGCCATTTTGTGGTTTGTTGTGCTTCCTAGGACGTAGCTCCACCCCGCGCCCGCCTCCCAGCTGACCCTGCCTCCCACAGATTGTTGTAGACCTGCCCCACCATCCCCTCGCCGTGACTCTCCTGACCTGTTGGGAAGAGGTCGCTCCCCTCCATGCTCCCAAGGCTTGGTGGCTTCGTGACACAGGAGCACCTGATAACTGCCCTGCGGTATCGTAGCGCCTTCCAGCTGATTCCACAGCGCGTCCTTCCCCCGCAATACTGGCGCTGCCTGCATAGATCGTTTTTTTCACATATCATCTGGAATTTGTGCATTGTGAGTTTCAACATCTCTGTGTTGTGCTGTTGGGGCTGCGCATTGTTGTTGGAAGAGTGCTTGTCTTTTTGGCCCGATTGTGCTTTGTTTGCACCCCCGGCTCGCCCAGTTTAGTTTTTCCTCTACTTGCAGCCATTTTGTGGTTTGTTGTGCTTCCTAGGACGTAGCTCCACCCCGTGCCCGCCTCCCAGCTGACCCTGCTTCGCCCCTCCCCATACACCTACATATGACAGATGGCTCTCCGCGCAGCGGTCACGCGCAGCGATTGCGCCCCATTTGCGCCGAAGGTGCGCCAAAGGTAAGCCCGTCTACGCCTGTCCGCGCCTGGACCGTGCCCAGTGCCAGACCCCCTGGTCCCCGTCATACCCACCCCACTTGCGTAACGTATAACGCCGCCACTCTCCTCGCCCTTAACCCCGGACACACACCACAATGCTACAAAGCTGCCCCGGGACGCACCCACGGTCCCTTCGCCTGCCACTCCTGCAAATTTACCAGCGTCAAGACCCATACCACATCCACTAACTCCAAACACAGCTCCGACTCTAACCACCTGAAGTGCATCCTGCTGAACACCCGCTCGGTCCACAGACACGCCACTGAACTCTGGGATCTACTCGACACTACATCACCGGACGTCGCCTTCCTTACTGAAACATGGATGAACGCATCATCAACACCTGACATCGCCATTGCCATCCCGGACAATTACAAGATCATTCAAAAAGACCGCACCGTCCAAACAGGAGGAGGCATCGCCATCGTCCATAAGAACACCATCAAAATCACCACCAGCTCCGACGATAACCTTAAAACCGCTGAACACCTCCACTTCCAGATCCACACCGACCCTAGGACCACACTCAGAGGCACCCTCATCTACAGGCCTCCAGGCACCCGTAAACAATTCAGCGAAGACATCACTGACTTCATCAGTCCACATGCCGTCGTCTCCGAGAACTACATTCTACTAGGAGACCTCAACTTCCACCTAGAAAAGAAAAACGACAGCAACACCACCACCCTTCTTGACAACCTGGCCCATCTCAGCCTCAAACAACTTGTTGACACCCCCCCCATGTAGCCGGACATACGCTCGGCCAAATCTTCACCTCCAGCAAACACATCTCCTTCGATCGCACCACAGCTCTCCATTGGACAGACCATTGTTATGTTCACTTCAGCTACAAAACCACCTCGACCCACAGTCCCCCACAACCTATCCCCCGAAGAAAATGGAACAAAATCACCACCGACCAACTCCTCACATCGCTCAACCAAAACCCACCCGCCCTCTCATCGGACCCAAACCAAGCTGCCATCAAATTCAAACAATGGATCACTCACAAAACTGACACATTAGCACCCTTGAAAAACCATCACACCAAACAAATCAGCAAAAAGGCCCCCTGGTTCAACGATGACCTTAAGAAATCCAAGAAGCTATGCCGTACTCTCGAGAAAACATGGAGAAAAAACCCAACCACCGACAACATGACCAACTTCAAGGCAGCCACCCGCAAACACCACCAGCTGATTCGATCCACCAAGAAATCAGCATTTAAGAATCGACTCGACAACAACGCCCATAACAGCAAGGAACTATTCAACATCATCAAAGAATTCACCAACCCCACCGCAGCCTCAAATGACATCACTCCATCCCAAGACCTCTGCAACTCCTTCTTCTACAACAAAATTGCCGACATACACAAAAGCTTTGAAAACAGCTCCAACGAACAATCCTCTCCACCCCCCTCAGAAACCAAACCGCCCTCTAACAACCTCAGCGCCTGGAACCCAATCACTACTGAAGACACCATCCGCCTAATGAATTCCATCCACTCTGGCTCGCCAACCGACCCATGTCCCCACCACATCTTCAACAAAGCAGACTCCATCATCGCACCCCATCTCCGTGATATCATCAACTGCTCCTTCAATTCTGCTACCTTCCCGGAAAGTTGGAAACATGCCGAAGTCAGCTCCCTCCTGAAGAAACCCACAGCAGACCCCTCTGAACTTAAAAACTACCGCCCCATATCCCTCCTCCCATTCCCAGCCAAAGTAATTGAGAAAGCCGTCAATAGCCAACTCGCCGCCTTCCTCGAATCCAACAACTCCCTCGATCCCTCACAGTCCGGATTTCGAGCCAAACACAGCACCGAAACCACCCTCATCGCAGCAACAGACGACATCCGAACACTACTGGACAACGGAGAAAGAGTGGCCCTCATTCTACTCGACCTCTCCGCCGCCTTCCACACTGTCTGTCACAGCACCCTCATACAACGCCTCAACAACATCGGCATAAAAGGAAAAGCCTTGGGTTGGATCATCTCGTTCCTTGCTGGGAGAACTCAGAGAGTCCAACTTCCCCCATTCAAATCAGAGGCCACAGAAGTCATCTGCGGAGTACCACAAGGATCATTACTCAGCCCCACCCTCTTCAACGTTTACATGAGTCCACTCGCTTCCATCGCGCGTCAACACAACCTTAACATCATCTCCTACGCTGACGACACCCAGCTGATCCTCTCCCTCACCAAAGACCCCAACACCGCCAAAACCAATCTTCACGCAGGCATGAAAGAAGTAGCCATATGGATGAAAAACAGCCGCCTAAAACTTAACTCAGACAAAATGGAAGTGCTCATCCTATGATCATCCCCCTCTGCCTGGGACGACTCATGGTGGCCTTCGGATCTGGGCTCAGCACCCACACCCACAGACCACGCACGTAACCTAGGCTTCATCCTAGACTCCTCCCTCTCGATGACCAGACAAGTCAACGCCGTCTCATCCTCCTGTTTCAACGTACTTCGTATGCTCAAAAAAATCTTCCATTGGATCCCCACCGAGACAAGAAAAACCATCACCCACGCACTGGTTACGAGTCGACTAGACTACGGAAACACCCTCTACGCCGGAATTACAGCCAAATTACAGAAAAAACTCCAACGCATCCAAAACGCATCGGCAAGACTCATTTTGGACATCCCTCGCCAAGATCACATTACCGGCCACCTGACAGACCTCCGCTGGCTTCCCGTCAACAAGAGAATAACATTCTGTCTCCTCACCCACGCACACAAGGCCCTCTACAAACCAGGGCCCGAATGCCTCAACACTCGACTATCCTTCTACACACCCACCCGCCAACTAAGATTCTCCAATCAAGGCCTCGCCGCAGTGCCGCGTATCCAAAGATCCACCATGGGAGGTAGATCCTTCTCCTACTTGGCGGCCAAGACCTGGAACTCACTCCCCACTCACCTCCGCCTTACACAGAACCACATCTCCTTTAGAAAAGAACTTAAAACCTGGCTTTTCGATAAATAATGAACCCCCTCCCCAAGCTCCTTGAGACCCTCTGGGTGAGTAGTGCGCTATATAAATTCTTGAACTTGAACTTGAACTACAATTGGAAAGGTGAGACATTTGCCTGTTATGACTCTGCATGCAGGTCATTAGTCGCCGGTGCCTTTTCCAACTTTCATTTTGCTGGTTTTGTACCACTGTGCACATGGTCTCTAAAGAAGTGGCAATGCGGCCCAGCTTCTCGGACGATGTTTCATGGCCTGTCCTAATTACATTTATCATTCTGCTCATACTGTTGTGCATTACACCAATTTGTTCGCTGATACGTCCAAGTTTACCTTTCATGATTCTAATGTCTTTGCCTTGCAGGCGCTGCACCTTGAGGATTTTGTCTTCCACAAGACTGCCGGTGCAGGTGCCCTCTCCAACTCTGCCACTATCTGATACATGAGCACGGCGTCTATAAAACTGCTGAAGTCTCCTTCGCCTACTCAGCCTTGTGTTAGTGACTGTTGGAGTAGGTTGAGGTTGCCTTTCAGAAACATTTCCAATGTGTTCCTCTTCAGAATCACTTTGAAGCAGTTGACGCACTCTCTGTCTTTCACCTATTTGAGAAAGGGATGCTGATGTGGTTGGTGCATTTCCCTCATCTGTTTCTTGGCCTTCTTGGGTGTTTAAATCCCTCAAATCACGTTCAATTATTTCCTGAAGTGTTTCTATGGTTGAAAAAGTGCAAACATGATGTTATTTAAGAGTTTGCACTTTAGAAAAATGTTTCAAATAAAGGTTGAGTTACATTAAAATAACATGTTCCCTGTCTACTTCAGTCTCATTGTTAAATGTAAATTAATTCAAGTGAGTTGTTTTGTAAAATAATATTTAGTTCTGAACAAAACTACATCTCCCATGATGCACTTCTTTTAGACTTTCAACTGTTAATATCTTGATTTGAAAATGAAAAAGAAGTGCTAAAATACTAAAGAAACATTTCAGCAAGTACAACTACTTAGACAACCCTCTTGCACTCTCATTGCTCACTTCAAAAACAAAAAACATTAACAGTACACTTACCTTCAGAAGGGGTAGGTAGCTCTGAAGTATCAATGTCTATCAATCCAACTACAGCCTCAGTCAACAGTGTGCCTTCCACCATGTCTTCCAGGTGGGTGATGGGTCTATCCCGGGGGGCCACCACCAGTTCTTTTTGCATTTTAATCCTGGTTGCTAACCTCTCTTTTACACGACTGCGCAGGTCATACCATCTTTTTTGTAAATTATTAATGTCACGATGTGCTACACCAACTGCATTAACCTTTGCTTGGCTAGCAAGCCATAGATTTATTTTAACAGCTTCTGGAACCTTCAGAGACTGCTTCCCAAAAAGTTGTTCCTGTCTCTCAGTCACCTCCTCAATGGGAATTTCCAACTCTTGGTCTGAAAATTTAATTTTCCTTTTCCTGGCTGGCCCCTCTTCAACAGGATTTTCATTTGCCATTTCTCCACAGATTTCACAAACACAGACTGCAGCAGCAACCTCCAGGGAAAGCTCAAAAAGCCAACTGCCAAACCTCTACATCAAACCAGGGAGCAGCTGTGACTAATTGCTGTACTGGCTTTCAGGCTGTTAACTCAATGAGATTCATCATGTGTGTGTTTTCGCATTTTGCGAATTCGCATTTTGCGAATTCGCAAATAAAAATTCGCATATTTCTTGCGATTCGGTAAAAAATTTGATTTTTACTGAATCACAAAAAAATAGCGAAATAATTGATGCATTGGCATTTGCGATTCTTTATTTGCGATTCCTTAATTTTCGCAAATAAGGAATCGCAAATTACAATGTTGATGCATGCGCCCATTAGTCTCCTGGGGTCATATGTATATATGATGTTGCAGCGGGCCTTTAATGAGGTGGAATTGAGTAGTGTGAAATCCTTGAGACCAGGATTAGACCATTGCCACCCCTGAACAATCTTTCTGTTGGCTGACACAGGTGCCTCCATGTGCCTGCGCCACACCAGGCAGATTTACGGACACTGCTGCTTGACCCTTGGGTCGAAGGTTGACATTATAATGAGCTAATATTTGCTAATGGTATAATAAAATAGTGGCAGAAATCAAGGAGGGCAGAACCTTGACACACATTATGGTGAGCCACCACTCGCATTCCTACTGTAAAGTGATGGTTTTGTCTCATTACTCTTCCATTTCAAGTGTGGCAATACTAGTAAAAGCTGGTGCTGACCTTCCATCCCTACCAAGAAATATAGTTACTGCCAATGAAGAGAGTTAACCTCATCGCTGCTAAGGAGATTTTCCTGGTGTGCTGGATCCTCAGAATTGGGTGTGGTCATGACGGAACGGTTCCGTCATGAGCACAGCTCAACCGATGCTCATGACGGAACCGTTCCGTCATGAGCATCGAAGGGGTTAAAGCCCCTCTAAGAGAATCTGCAGCTTTCTTTTTGTTATTGTCCTTACATTGTCATGTCCTCAGGTGTTTTGCCATTTTTGACACTCTGGGTCTCCTATTCCGTTTTGCAGTGTATGTGATCTATCTGCAAAACACGAGATTATTGTGGTTACGACTAAATAGCTCTATTAACTTTTAAATATAAGAACTTTGGCCCTGGAAGTCAACACAAGTTAAATGCACATGTAGGGCAAGAGACAATAGCGCAACATCTTAGAGCTGGAAGGCAGTTGGGTGTGATCAGGAATAAGATGGCATCGCAAAGGACCAGGCTGGACCTAGCCCTCTTCACAAGTTTACACTAGGTAGAACTCAATGAGAAAGATTTAATTAAACAGGGGGTTTCCTTCAAACATTTGTCTCTCCTCCCACTTGGGGGGAGCTTGAGCCAAATGGCTAGAAGGGGAGGATTAGGATTGTGTAAGGACAGACTATGTAGTGATGTGGGGGCTCTGAACACAGGAGCCAGAGTACTGCCATTTTGTCAAATGTTCCGGGAACGTTTGCAGACAGGCACACAAGTAATGCTGTAAAAGTGGTTAATGAAGTTGATGGGAATTTTGTGGAAAATGGATCAGGTGATGTCACCAATCAAAGTCTAGCGTGCATGTTAAAAGGCACCCCACTCCCAACTCATTCAAATGCAACTGGACATAGTGAATACCCAAAAGGAATATTCTGTGAGGTGTCTTCCACTCTTGCCTTGTATCCAGGGACTGGAAGTTCTCTTCAAGAGTCAGTTGGCTGGTTTGCCTTACTACCTGTGGGACAAAAAAGGCTAGGAAAAAGTTCCATTCAGGTTTGAAGTACTAGCTGTCCAATTTGGATTAGACTGAACTGAATTGGACCCTGTAGGATCCATAGCTGGAGAGAGACTTAAACCCTAGAAGTCTTTCAACACCATATCCACTTTGTCCTCCTAAGAGGGCTTTTGAGCAAAGCTCAGGGCTAGTGCTATACTGCTAAAAATGGCTATGCTTCCAAATACAGCTCTCATTAATTACAGCCTTCAACCATGCCCTGCGGGATTATAAAGAACCAAGAAGTTTCTCCTTTGGATAGTAGGGCATGGGTCAAGAACAAAGTTGTAAAGGCATTATAGTAGTAAAGAGACCTCACAAGCTGCTGAATCCGGGTTTGACCCCAAAACTACAAGCTTGAGTGGGAGCCAAGGCTTGTTGTATCTGACTTTAAGGAACCCAGTCCAGTTTCAGCATCTTGCCTTGTTATGCTGAAAGAGACTGACTTTCAGTTAAAAAAGAGTTCATCCTAAAGTAAACCTTGCAAATAATGCGACCCGCCAGGCTTGTATGGCACCCTCATCATGGACAGCTTGAAATAGCATTTAGGTATCATTCAATTCAACCATGCAAATTGGCTTTAATAGTAGCATTTACTTTTCTTGCTGCTTTTTGCCTTTACACTTTCAAAAATTATATCTTAGTTACAATTACTCAGATTTTACTCATTTATGTGTCACATGCTTATTTTTTATACTTTCCGAAGTTGGTTTAGTAATTTTATTTTATTCTTTCTTGACTTTTAAAAATCTTTGTCTATTATTTTACAACTTGAACAATATTTTTCAGATGAAGCATTCCAAACTCTTCAATATTAAAATACATGTCTACTAGATCTTTGTAGGAAGCTGGCTATGTAGTGTATCAATAGGAGGTGAAGTATGTTGGAAGTCCAGACAACTCTTATTGTCTTATAGGGCTTAAATTTATAATTCCGAATGCTCTCTTTTGAGGTAGTATGGGTGAGCAGTTTAGGCTTAACAGAGGGTCGTGTGAAGCCTCAGTTGAACACACAGAGTCAATAAATGAGCCTCACACTCAATAAGAAACTCAAGACCAATTTATAAAAATAATAGGTATTTTTAAATTTATTTTCACACCAAGAACCTCATAGTTGGGTGAGTACTTTTCAGTTTATTCACTTTTGCAGGTAAATAAAAATGTCACTCAAATGTGTTTTTGCGCTGAAATGCTTTCCTATGGAGAAGGAAACATATACTACATAAAGGAATTTGCAAACAGTTTTCAGGGATCCCCTTTAGGACTTAAGGTGCTAGGAGGCCAAGGTCCAAAGTAACGCCAGCAGTTCAAGTTTACCTGCACTGGAGTGTCCAGGCGCAGATGTGCTGGAAGGGTTAGTAGCCTTGCGAGCTACACTATAGGAAAAGAGGGAGCCCACGTAGAAACAGGCTGCAAAGGGGGATTTGGGAACACATCTGGGATCTCTAAATGGGGTGGCTCGGTTTGTGGTGGTCCTGGGAGAAGGGAAGCACCACCAGTTGTCGTGGACCCGGGCCAGGAAGCATGGGTGAGGAGGGTTTTGGTCGGCTTGTCCTAGTGTGTCAAAGGCACCCTTGGTTCTCAGTTAGACCTGCAAAGAGGGGCAAAACAGGACAGCTGGGCCAGTCTCAGTGCTTGCCTCTGTGGTGCTGATGTCACTTGTTGGCTGGTAAGTTGTTTTGCCATTGGAGTCCGGATTGGACTAAAACAAATTTTGGTTGCTGCAAGGTGTCTGGAACCCTGGTTATTGGTGCAGGCCATCTCTGGTTGATCCTGGCATTTTCACACTTGGTGGGGAGATGTATCTGACCTCTAGCACCACGATGACCTCCTCCTGGGTGGCTGCTGCATCGGTGGACCCGCTGAACAGCAGAACGGTGAACCAGATGTTGCGGTTGGTGCCTGCAGGTTGCAGGGAAGTGGCTCTTCCACTTCAAGGGAGATGCTGACAGCTTGGGGAAGTACTCTAGGCCCTCCAAGTCTTTTGGAGGATGGCCAGATGCAGGATGATATTAACAACAAGAAAAACTGGGGGTCTATCTAAGAGCTAACGAAAGCTCCAACAAGCTGAAAACCCCTAACAAAGTGAGTTAAAGCATGTAGCGCTAGCAAATGTATCTATGCAAAATAAGTCACAGGAAAGCTGTATGTACAGAACCACATTTGATTGAAAGTGAGACCCATTGGAATCCCATCAAATGTTTTGTAAAGATCAAATATTCTCATTTAGTCATCCAAAATGGGATGGTGTGTCTCTTGATCATCGAGACCTTTCCAAAGCCCACTCAGAGTTGGGTCACACCTCCCATCACTTGCTTGACCATGAGATCAAAATTACAATGGGACCATGTGCAGTGCAAAACAAAAAATTATGTGGTGATTTTAAAATAGAGTAAAGAGTCAAAAACAATTTGAATGAGTATTGCCCTTTCCCTAACTAAAAACAAGAACAGTGCAAAGAAAGCAGTTTTCACATATAACTGCAAGAAAGGGCTAAGATGTTTCAGCCGACAGGGAAAGGGATCCCACGGCTTTCTTCAGGGCCTCTGTTCTGGACGTTTGCTACTGGGTGATTAATTAATAATGAAAGTTAAATCAAGATAAAGGATATAAGTGGACAATCCATGTTCCTATTCCTCTGTATCAAATGGTGTGTCTCACATCTAAAAAAAAAAAAAATGAGTACTGTATCAAGAAAGGAAACCTATGATAATCGTATACAAATTACACCAACATTACCACTTATTTTCACTCACCCAAAATGATCAGGGATTAGACCTCACCTCTCCTGGACCAAACTAAGGAAGTAGGAGGCCCCGCTCTGTGAAGGCAAGGAATAGAGTGCTTAGAGGAGGGGAAGATAAAAGTACTTCCAGCTGTAATCCCTCCCTCCAAATATCATATAGTGTACACCCTCTCCTATCCGTGCCCCACAGGCATGAACAGTCAATATGAAACTGCCAGGTTAGGCTCACCTAAAGAATAAAGTTACCCACCAAAGACTTGCTGCAAGCCTCAAAGACAGCAGTTGCTTCCATCTCTACAATGGATTCCATCAACAAACGATTTAAATCCAAAGTAGAATAAAATTAAAAAGCTGGTGGTCAAAAGCACTACTCTGTAAACCAAAGGTCAACACTCAGACCGCTTTCTAAATAAGTCCATGCTCATGAACCTAGAGCTGACAACACTGACAAAACTGACCTGTCCGTCGTTGCCTCTGAGCAGAACCCGAGTCAAGGGGGAGACAACGAACAGAACCAGCCAGAGGTTAATATAGTAAAGAACTCAATGGGGGCGGGGGACGCCCATCGCTAGTTAGACTAAGCGGTCACTCACAACTGATGCTTCAGTCTGATATGACTGGGGTACGCTGATACACAAAACGTTAAAACACTCACTTTCAGTCAGTAGTTTTAATCAAGGCAACAAGTTTCCTTCCAATGTCACAGTTCTGCCAATCGCGTAATCCCGCGAGATTTCGAGGGACTACAAAATGACATCATCGTCTATGGAAGTGTAGTTCACCCATATCGCGCCTTCTGATTTACGAGTGCTTTTTACTGAATCAGAGGTAATCGATGGAAAAAGCAGTGAGCTCAGTACCCATGCAGAATAGAAAAGCCAAAATATCTTCGCCCGTACAAAGAGCGATCAATTTGTTATATGGTTTAAGGTGCAAATAGCGTAGTCACGCGAGAGTTGCAGGGGACTACCAGGTGACATCATAGCTCCCTAGTTTGAATTTCCGAAGCCTTCAAAACCAGGAATGCTTTATCCAAATACAAGAAGGTGATCAATGGAAAAAGCAGTAAGAAATAGAAAAGCCAATATATCTTAACCCGTACAAGGAGAGCAAGAAGCAATAAATGTGTTATTTAATTTAAGGTGCAACTGGCGTAGCCACGCGAGAGTTACAAGGGACTACCAGATGACGTCATAGCTCCCTAATCTGTAGTTCTAAAGCCTTCAAGGCTAGTAATGCTTTATCCAAGTACAGGGAGATGATATAACAAATCTATGTTCTATCTCAAATTTTTCAAATATAAGTATAGTATAAAAAGCCAAGCTCCGTACATCAGAACATAGTTCAATGCGCACAGCTGATGTAAAGGTGTCTTACTTCAAAGCTGGGGGCTACTTAGTTAAACAAATGTCGAAATAAATTTCAGTTTAAACTCATCCAAGGTATTACGTCATTCAGACCACGGGTGTCAGAGGACAACCTATATATCCATTTCTGTTCTTTAATGAACAAAAATTTAGAAACATCCCCTATGTGTGATGGAATATATGGTTTCTCCAGAATTGTCCATGTAAAATCTGTTTCCGAGTGATTCAGCTCAACATAGTGTTTAGTAAGCTTAGAGACTGTCTTTCTGCACCTAAATGCACTTTTGTGTTTTAGCATCCTGGTTGTTACCTTCCGGGTAGTCATGCCAATATATTTAGCAGTACATGGGCAAGTAATTTGATAAATGGCATGTGTACTATTGCAATTTGTGAATTGTTTTTGTTCCCAAGGTGGTCAGTCACAATATCAATATGGGAAGATCGCGCAGTTTGTGGACAGACCGAACAGCTCCCACAGGGATAATGTCCTGTGACAGCCGGTAAGTCCCATAAGGTGCCAAGCGCTCTTTTGGGAATATTTTTTGGTCGGGTATGAAACAAGTGGTCATGCAAACTGGATGACCGCTTAAATGCAAATAAAGGGGGCTCAATTTTGTCATTACTAGCATTCAAGACTCTCCAATGGCTTCGGACAATACGTTGGATCTGGTTGGACTTTGTATTAAAGGTGCTTACAAAGGTCATCCTCTTAGTCAGTAGTTTGGGTACCGGGGGTTCCAGAAGTGCCTGCCGGTTGTTATTGGTAGCTCTCTTCAAGGAGCGTTTAATCAACTTTCTGGGATAGTGTCTTACAGAGAGTTGGTGGCATAAATTCTCCGCATGTTTAGTAAAGGTGTCTTGGGTGGAGCAACTGCGCCAAACTCGGAGAAACTGCCCGAAGGGCAAATTATCCCGAAGTGCTTTTGGGTGCTGGCTCTCATATAATAGCAAAGAATTTCTAGCCATAGGCTTGCGAAATAATTTGCTTTCTAAACCTGTACTTGTTGCGTAAATCAAAAGGTCCAGTAAAGATAATCTTTCCTTGCTGATCTCTACAGTAAAACGCAGATACTAGTTCTGGGTGTGAAGCCACTCATGGAATAGTAGGATCGATTCCTGATCACCTCTCCATATCACCAGAATATCATCTATATACCGTTTCCGCCATTTAATAGATGGGAAAAATGGATTGGTGGGTGTCTAGACATGTTGTTGTTCAAAGGTGTGAACATAGAGGTTAGCCAGGCTTGGCGCGAAAATGCTGCCCATACTGGCCCCGAGGTCTGGAGATAAATGTTGTCTTCATATCTAAAGAAGTTGTCCTTCATTGCAAGCCTTGCCAAGGCCATTATGAATTGAACTGGAGTGATTGAATCAAATTATGTTGCCCCCAGGATGGACGAGATGGTATCTAGAGTTTCATTCTGGGGGATAGAAGTGTATAGCGACTCAACATAAAAAGTCTGTTTCGGCATTGAACTCAATTTCTGGTATGACCCGTAAGACATCTTTCGTATCTTTTAAATAGGTAGGCCTGGTCTGTACTATGGGCCTTAGGAAGTGATCCACAAATGCAGGAAGGGGCTCGAGAATCGAGCCTTGACCAGATATTATAGGTCTACCAGGAGGTGGTCTCTGGGCTTATGCACTTTAGGCAAAGTGTAAAAGTAGGGCATCGTGGGCAAAGGGGTCTGTAGGAACTGTGCTTCCTTGTTGGTGATCCATCCCTCAGCAAGGGCCTCTTCTACCAAGATCTTAATTTCATTGGACAACCTTTCGGTGGGATCTACCGTCAGTAGTTCATAGGATGTTCGGTCATTGAGCTGCCGTAAACACTCTATTCTGTAATCGTTGGTATTCTGGATCACAATTGACCCACCTTTGTCCGCCGGCTTTATGGTGATCATCGAGTCCTTTAGTGCCTGATGTTCAGATCTCAATAAATTATTGTAAGTGTGCTTAGGGGTACTCCATAGTCTGTCAATGTCATCCTTTACTGCCTTTTCAAAAGTAGCCACTTGGGGGGGTATAGAATGCACAGGTGGTTGGAAAGTAGATTTGTTTCTAAGGCCAGCATTTTTTTTTAAACCGTTTTTATTGGCATTTTTCTCCAAAAACTGAACATTGCAGTCATCTCTACAATAAAGTGCACTTTGCATTTCCCCCTGCTCCCGCCGCCCTCCCCAGTCATTACCCATATTGAAGCATACAGTTCACATACAAAAGTGATCACAAGGTGGGTTCTCCATAGTATCATCAGCATTACAATTATCATAAAGTCTTTTTGTCCTCCCATATGCACATCTCGTAGTGAACCATTATAGTCCGGCATCCAGACCGTGATAGCTTCGCCATTTCCCCTACATTTTTCAGAACTTCCTAGGACACCCCCTTGCCTTGTATGTAACTCTCTCAGCCGCCATATACATATCTAGGCCTCCCCTCCACTCTTCCAAAAGTTGTTATCTCCGGTGCCCCCCAATATTTCGCAATGTCTCTCTTGGCCACTACTAAGGCCAGTACCAGGAAAGTCAGCAGAGGGCGTGGAAGATCCACATTGATTGTCATGCCCAATAGAGCCAGCTTGGGGTCAGCCTGTAATTGACTCTCCAGTACTGCTGACAGTTCCATAAAAACATCTGACTAGTACCCCTGTATTTTAGAGCATGACCACAGGACATGAAAGAAGTCCCCCCTGGGGTCCTGGCATCGCAGGCATTTAGCATCGTATGTCTTCCCCATCTTCTGGAGCCTCACTCTATCAAAGTAGGTTCTATGTAATACGTTAAATTGGATAAGGCGGAGTCAAGATTTAACTGCCACCTCTCTGGAATGTGTTAAGACCAGTTCCCAGTCAATGTCCTCCATGCCTCCCACGTCCGCCTCCCATTGTTGTTGAAGCTTGGCCAAGTCTCCCAACATGTTATTCGTGAGGGTCTTATAAGTTAGAGATACCGCCTTCTGCTGGATGTGTTCCTGTAGGTGCCTCCCTTCAAGTGGGGCGAATTCTGCCAGGTCTTCGATGTCAATATTCTGGGCCCCCCATGCATGTTTTAATCTAGTATATTTGTACCTCTGTATGGGGTGTAGGCCGAATACCGTGGTCAGAGCCGCAAATGTTTTCAGTTGCCCTTTGGCAATGAGATCTCCCAATGTGGAGATCCCTATGTCGTCCCAACTCCTGTAACCCGTTAATTTGTGGAGCTCTGTCAGCCACGTGCAGTGCCAGATTGGCGTTTGTTTCATTGGCTTTCTGTCCAACCCCATGCGTTTCGTGGATGCCCTCCAGGCAAGAAGGGTAATTTTGGTTGCAGGTAGAAGACGTTTCCGGCCATGCCCCCCATATAGATAGGAAAGGATGTGTCTGGGTGCTAATTTGTGGCGCTCTAGTGCATAAGAGGGATGGTCTGCCTGTGCATGTATCCATTTGTTGATCGGGCCAGATGTTCCGCCCCGTAATATGCTTCCAGATTCGGGATCGAAATCCCCCCAATGTATTGGTGCTCGGGTGGTCAGGGCCACCCTAGGTTGTTTACCCAGCCATATGAAGGCACGTAGGTTCGCGTGTATCTTAGGGAAGACTTTTGGGGGGAGGGGATAGTACTCATTTTGTAGGGCGTACAAGTACTTGGGGAGAATAATCATCTTGTACATAGCCGCTCGGCCTAGGAGGGTGAGTGGGAGTAGTCTCCAGCGGTCCATATCTGCAATGGAGTTCACCATGATACGCTCGATGTTACGGGTGTATGAAATATGTCTATCCAGGGTGAGGTAGACCCCTAAATACTGAAAGCCCTCTGCTGTAGTGAGCAGCCTTCCCGGAATTTCCGACCATGCATCTTTCCCTGCTGGGTCGTATAAGACCGACTTATGCCAGTTTATTATGTATCCGGCATGGTCACCGTACATTTCCAGTTCGTGAAATAGCTGCGGGATCGACGTCTCCGGTGAAGTTATATACAGAAGTACGTCATCCGCATATAGCGAGATCTCTTCCTCGTTTACCTCTCCTTCGGTCCGTTGAAATCCCCTGATGTTCAGGTTCTGCCGAATTCTAGCCGCCAGGAACTCTATCAATAGAGCGAACAAGAGTGGGGAGAGGGGGCACCCCTGTCTGGTCCCTCTTCGTATTTGGAATTCCCCCGAGAGTACTCCGTTTATTCTCACCCTGGCCCTCGGTTCAGTGTACAGCAGTTGCACCCATTTCTGGAATTTCGGTCCGAATCCGAATTTCTGTAGGACGCCCTCCAGAAAAGGCCAGTGTACTGCATCAAAAGCCTTTTCCGCATCCAGGGACAGGAACCAGTGCGGGACCTCTCTGTCCCGGACCTCTTGCAGCCAATTGTGAGTGTGCCTAACATTCAGTCTGGTAGCCCTGTCTGGTATAAATCCAGTCTGAACGAGGTGGATCAGCTGCGCTATCACCAGTCGCAATCTCATCGCCAGGATAGTGGCCAATAGCTTTGTTTCCGAGTTTAATAATGAAATGGGACGATAGGACTCGCATAACTCTTTTGGTTTGCCGTCTTTGTAGATAGGGACAATGGTGGCCATGGTCAGGTCAGGAGGAAGCCTTCCGTCCTGGAGGGCATCCTCATATAGACCCTTCAGATGTTTCACTACAAGGTCGGCCGTTCGTTTAAAGAATTAGGCTGGGAAGCCATTGGGGCCTGGTGTTTTCCCCGGTCTCAGTTTGGCCAGTGCCTCAGATATGTCGTCGAGAGTAATATCGGAGTCCATCGTTTTTGCGTCCTCAACGGACAGAGTTGGGAGGTCAGTATGGTCCATATATTGCAGTGCCTCTTCATGTGTCCCTAAATCTCTAGACTCATAGAAGTGTTCATAGTGGTCTGCGAATGCCTCAGCTATATGTGTGTCTGATTGGAGTGTTGTTCCCTGAGGGTCTTTAATCTGCTCTACCCATCTCTCCGCCCGTTCTTTTTTGCTGAGCCACGCCAGGAGCTTACCAGACTTGTCCCCTATATCGTATAGGTGATGCAAGGTAGCTAGTGCCTGTGTTTTTGCCTCTCCTGTCACCAGTTCCCTATATTGTTATTGTCTATCTGTGAGTCTCCTGATTGCCACTGGGTCTCTCGAGTTCTGGCATTCCCATTCCAGATCTAAAATGTCCTGTTCGATGATTTCGGCCTCAGAGTGGAGCTTTCTTCGTCCCTCTGCCAACCTATTCTTTGCCCTATCTCTCATGACTGTCTTGAAAGCCTCCCAGAAAACCACTTTCGAGGTCACCGAGCCCTCGTTTTCGGCAATATAGACTTTGATATCTGCTCTGAGTCCCCGTATGACATTTGGGCTTTGCAGATCCCATGCCGTCAAATGCAATTGCCGCCCATCTCCCTGGCGTTTCGCCCCCTGTCTGATTAGCAGCGGTGAGTGATCTGATATTCCTCTAGCTTTATATTCTGCTACATCTTGTATTGTCAAGTATTGTTGAGCCATAAAGACATAGTCCAGTCTTGAAAAGGCCTGGTGGGCGCCCGAGAAGAACGAGTAGACCCGCGCCTCAGGGTGTAGCCACCTCCATGTGTCTGTGAGACCTAGGTTGTTCGCCCATTGGGACAAAGGGGTCTGTGTCCCCACCCTCTGTGTCGTGCTTGATCTATCCTTAGAAACATCCAATACGTCATTAAAGTCTCTCCCTACAATCTGTATGGTGTCGGCTGTTACCTTCTTAAGTGTGGGAGCCTGGAGTTTCGGCGGTGCATAAACTGAAATTATAGTATAAGCGCATCTATTCCATATCCCCTTGATAGCCACGTATGTTCCCTGGGGGTCTGTCCATGTTTGTGTTATGATAAATGGAGTGGTCTTTTTCAGGATAATGGCAACTCCTCTAGAGTCTGACGTGTATCCTGCATGTGCTAGCAGCTTAAAACCACCTCTAGCTAGGAAGCCGCACTTAGTACCTTTGAGATGGGTTTCTTGTAGGAGCGTGATGTCCGGGCCTACACGTTTCAGATATGAGTTAACCAGGCCCCTCTTAATCTTACTGCCCAAGCCATTCACATTCCAGGACAAGATTCGCTAGCAGCGCCCTATGCGCCCTTTCCATGATGAAGCAGTTAGAGAACTGGGCCTGCGGGAAGGTGGCACGTAACCAGTCCTGTAGGAAGGCCGCAACATCTGTCTTCTCAATGCCTTCCCTAAAGCCTACGAATCGAAGGTTGTTTCGCCTCGCCCCGTTTTCGGCGTCGTCCACCCTCCATAGCAGTTGCCTGTGGGATGCCTGCAGCTCCTCCATTTCTTTACGGAGGGTTGTGATAGAGTCTTCTGTTTCGCTAATTCTGGATTCCGCCGTAGTCACCCTTTCGGTGAGATTCCGGAAGTCCTGGCGTAGCAACAGAACCTCGGAGCCCACCTCGCCTATTTTGGACACAAGTGCTGCTCTAGAGTCCTTGATATCTGTCCTGGAGGCCTGAATCGCCTCCCAAAGCATGGCCGTGTCTGTGAGTGTTTCCGGGAGGCTCTGGGGCATCTCCTTTTGTGCTCTTTTGGCGTAGGTTTCGATGGTTTCCTGCCTGGCCGACCTTGTAGGCGGATCTCTCTTCCCCATGTTGCTCCTCTTGGATTGAGAGGTGGTCCTGGGGATCCGTAGAGCATCCGGTTTGTGTCGGGCCGCGCGTCCCCCACGGGGTATGTCGTGTTCCCACCAGGGAATGACGGCGGTGTGTCTCCAGATGATTCGGCGGGGTGGGTCCAGGGATCCGGCACTGTGTAACCAAAGTGGATCCTCCGAGGGCTGTCACACTCTCAGGTCGTGTGTCGAGTCCCGGAGGCAGAGGGCGGCCATGCGGTCGGGCCTGTCTCCCAGCCCCGCGGTGGAGATTCCTCAAAACCCTCTTGGGCCAGGTCACAGTTTTTCGTCCCCGGGGACGGGGAGTGTCTCGCCTTACTTTTCTACAGCGCCTCCCGCCAGTCCCGCTCAATCGGCTCGGGCCCTCGGGGGTCTCTCCAGTACGACCTCGTCGTCGGCCCCACCCAAGCTCCAGGTGGGCACTCGCGGGATGTAGTGTTGCGGTGTGGGCACCCGCGACCACCTCCGCCAGTTTCGTCTCCTCCCTGGCTCCGATGTCTGGGGAGGCCCTCAGCAAGAGTCTCTGGTGTTCGGGCGGAGTCAGAGCCAGGCCGCCAGGTTTCGCCCGGTTGCCATCTTGCTGCGGCTGCACCGCTTCGGAGTTTTCTTCTCCCCGGCCGATTGCCGGTCGTATTCCGCCAAATTACTCGGTTTTGCTGTAGCAAAGGTATCAGGGCTAGCCTAGGGCACAGATTTGGGCTGTTTTAGGAAGTTTTGGAAGCAAATAATCGTCGGATCAATGCAGCACGCCGGGAGCCGGGCCGAGGCACGTCTTACTCCTCCATGCTGCTAGCCACGCCCCTCTTCTAAGGCCAGTATAGTCATTCTTTTCAGGAAATTCATCGACTGCATTTTTATCCCTGAAAAAATAGTGTAAACGAAACTTGCAAAAGAACTGCGCCTGTTCTACTTGTAATTGGAAAGGGTCCCCATTGTGGGTAGTTACATAACCTTAACCTTTTGTTAAGGACACTTTCTTTGATGTCAGTCAGTTCTTTGCTGCTTAGATTCACTACAAGGCTTGGTTCGGATCGATCCCAGTCTGAGCTGGATTTCACCTGTGGGTCGCATATTTCATTACCAAAAGCCAAGTCCATATCAGACATCAGGTTATTTAGAAGGTTTCCCATATTGGTATGGGAAAAATGTGTACAAGGTTCCCCTTTGATGTTTACTACCCCGCATATGTTAGTTTGGCTATTCAGACACAGCGTGCAATTAAAGTCCCTCGCCCAAATTACCCTATTTCCTGAGGGACCATCCCTGTTTGAGGTAAACATGATATGAGTGAGACCCTCCAGAACGGAGGGGAAATCACGTTGTGGGATATTATTGTAAATATTTACAACATTTAGTCCCTCTAGGGTGACTTCCAACATCTGATAGTATTTAGATGTGGAAATAAATTTCTTCACCCTTATTTTGGGAATGTTAGAGATCTAGCAGCAAAGGCCCCCTTTATTTCTGCCCCGGGGTGTTAACTCGGCAGGAGTGTGAAACGTGAGATACCCATTTATGTGGACTGCATCCGTCTCCCATGTCTCCAGTAGGCAAATTATAGAAAAATCCCTAATATAATTCATAAAGATGGGATCATTAATCTTATTGGACAAACCCGCCACATTCCACGAAGTAAATGTTAAATATTTGCCTTTAAGTTCTACCATCTGGGCAATTTCAATGGATCGGGGGTTGCAAGACCCATCA
This sequence comes from Lissotriton vulgaris, assembly GCF_964263255.1. Lineage (NCBI taxonomy): Eukaryota > Metazoa > Chordata > Amphibia > Caudata > Salamandridae > Lissotriton > Lissotriton vulgaris. The sequence continues at coordinate 1,648,686,507 of NC_141685.1, forward strand.
CAATCTGGATACTGACTCCCGGGGGAGACTGTGTCCATCGGAGAAATCTCCGCCACTGTCTCCCCGCCCCCACCCCCCTGCACCATACCCACGAGGCTGCCAGAGGCGCCAGCCCCCGAGTCCAAAGCAGCTAGATAATTTGCACCCGGGTAACAGACAATTGCGGCTATTTCCCAGGCAGCATGTGGGGTAAACACTCCCCTAATTCCTATCCAGAGCTTTATAAACCTACCTCTCCCTGTGAATATGACTCGTTACAACGCGAGTCATTGCATCGCATGGCATTACAACGCAGTTGTTACAACGACTGCGTTGTTACCACACCATGCCAAGTCATTACATTGACTTGCAGTAGATGGCACGCTGACATTCAAAATATATAATTTACATTTACAACTCCGGCCTAAGTAACAGTAGGGAAGGTGTTGGAATAGTAAACTGTACTATTTCTAATGTTAGTGCGCCATCCACTGCAAGTCGATGTAATTACTTGTTTCTAATGTTAGTGCGCCATCCACTGCAAGTCGATGTAATGACCGCGTTGTAATGTCATTGCGGTGTGATGACCACGATGTAAAGGTCGTCTCCCCTCCATGTACAGCCGTAGGTGCTAGTTTATTCATAAGCGCTTTGTAGCTGTGCAAGTGCGATCGTGGGCGCAATATAAGGGACATTCCGTTGTCTCTCACCACAGACCACTGAGTCGAGGTGAATAGTCAAAAATCACAGGCCCATTGTCTCAGGGCGGCTGTCAGCATATCGTTTCCCCTTGGGCTGCAATTGTCTCTCAAATCGACATTGGGGCTCTTACTGAACGCCGTGATCCAATGTATATTGTTATGCCCGCCACAAGTAGCTCCAGGGGCTATATCAGCTTTATAGTGTCCCGGGGAGCTCTGATGTACACTCTGAGGCTGCCCGACGTACAGCACTGTAGTTTGCTTGTGCATCACAGCCATGGCCCACTGATCGCCCTCACGCTTGCAGCTTAATAAAGAGCTTACTGCAGAGGTTTTCCAATTGCGCACTGCTTCGGTGTTTTGTCCGCTGCCACAGCGCGTCCCAGTGTAGTCTCAGGTGGTCTTGTGGGCGAGTTCTTTAAAGGTCGACCATCGCTGCCAGCCCGGTCTCTGTCCCTCATGGGCGGGGCGACCTGCGCACTCAACTCAGCTGTCTCTCACACTGATTAGGCAGCACTCTCATCGGCTCTCGTACTTGTTCCTGAGTTGTATTTAGACGAAGGGGTCAGGTCGCCCGGTGCTTCTCACCTTCCCTTCCCGCTGTGTTACGGTATGTGCTGGATTTAATTCGGACTAATTATCAGGCGAGGACGATTGGGGCCGAAGCCGTGCTAGTGTGTGGTCATTTCTACCAGCTGTTGGCCACGCCCCGCCCCCTAATACCGGTTTTGGGTTTCGCCCCTCATCAGCCAAGCTAGGTTGATTCCAGTGGCATGGAGAGCATGGGACCCACGTCTAGGCATACCTGTCCCACTCGGGGTGACAGATGCAAAACAAACAATTGATGGACAGAATGCTGATCAATGTCTAGCATTCACCTCAGTACATAGATATGGGCTTAAATCCAGAATTTACTTAACTTTCTTTTTTTTTTGCTTCCCGTTCTATTCCAGTTTAAACCCAGCCAAATGCAAATAAATGAGTCTTGACCCTGTGTCCCATGAGAATAGCCTAGCCGGAACTGCCAGGACAGGTTCTCCCTGGACCAGAAACAAGCATCCTAGGACCGGTTTTGGGGTGTTGCCCCAAATCAGCCAGGATAGCTTGACTTCAAAGGCATCGAGAGCACGTACTCAAAAGCCACAGTAATCTGTATTTTAGGTGTGAACTTGTGAGCTTGTGCTATAGTGGTGGACAACATCTTGAGAGATATAATGAGATAGAGCTACCCTGAAATCAACAGACCGAGTATGAGAAAGCACATACTCTCTGGATGAACCAACTGCATTCGTCAACCCCTCTCTCCAAGTACTGTGTAGGAATGTGAAAGTGGGATAAAAAGGTAAACGTAATAATCCTATTTTGTACAAAAACATCTCAGTCACAATACTGCTTCTAAAGAGATTTGAACCGCTCACTTATAAAAAGTGCCATTTGGTGTAATGCGGGATTTGCACCACACGGTTAAACGAAGCTCTCATCCAGTGCGTTGTCTTCAAGTGAGAGTCCATGGCCTGCGTACCTTTGGGATCACTTATCGTAAATTCTGTTTGTGCTTTCTGTTCCGATTGTGAGGCACTGTAATTAGGAGTCCAGGCCTGTGCTCCTGCGCTGCGGCAGTGGATAATTGTCTGAAAGCAGCCTTAAACCTGGTACGCTAAAGGGCAGTTTTTCTAACACCATTTTATTAGATAATTACCCTGTACCGCAGATCTCTTTGTTTTCCGAACCAGTTAGGAGCATCATTGTTTGCCCGTTCCATTTTGCTTTGTAGTTAAGGGTTTTCTGGCCGTGTCTCGCAATCTGGTTGGTACCCACTGTTCTTTTTGCTTGTTTGTACATCATGGATTTCACTTTCCTTCTTTTGTGGGTGTGTTGACGATAACCTGTGTAAACGTCACTGCCATCATCATTCCGCCAATGGCAAGCTGCTTCCTTCCTGACGGCCCATGGGAATTAACTGGGAGGTATCCTGAGGTAGCCTTTGCACTGCACAAGTGCATTCGTTCACTTATTTGTAACACTACAAACCCTTCGGAATGTCTATGGCTGAGAGAGCAGCGCTTGAAATGTAGCGTGCATCCATGACGCCTTTGCCGTGCCAGAAGTAGTCCAGAGCTGAAAGAGCGGAGGGGCACCAGTCAGCCATTGCCGACATCAGAATGAATAGTCATGGGCTAGTGTCAGCCTCCCGCTCCATCCCCTGCAATCACAGGCGACCGCAGCTCACCCGTGGAGCCCACTAATGGAAGGACCTCAGGCCCCGTCGCCCAATTACTTGAGGCAAATATCTCTTAATGATTTCCGGCTGCTTCGTTTCGTCAGCCGGCTAATTACAGCTCCGGCTTCTTGGAACTAAAAGTCGCAAGTGTGTGTGCTTCATGATTCACTGTAATTACTTCCAAAGCCTTTTTCTCCGCTTGCATGGTGATCCCTTCGTCTGTTTAATCACCGGATGCTCGAATTCTTCGCAGCCCCTGGCCGCGCTTTACCGGGGTCGGCGACAAATACGAGTATCTTTTCGCTGTCCAAGACATTGTGACACATTGGGCGGAAGAGGAGGGACCATGAGGCAATCATACCTAGCTTTTATTGCACAAAATGAGCACCGTTCTTGGATGCCATTATGCAGAATAAACTTCAAGTCGTCTAGAAGTGCATGGCAGGAATGCCACCCTTCCTAAGTGGATCCGCAATTGCTTGAGGAAATGAAGGAGCACATGGGTAAAAGAGGTCACAGTGTTGATGTGACCAGTGACTGCTCTGAGCAGACTCAGACAATTTAACCAGCAGTGCTGACCTGGGGCCATTTGCACTAAGTATTGGTCCTAAAATATTGGTCCCAATTTGCCACCAGCAATTTTGCACCCAGTAGAATTTGACCGATCTACTAATGGATGGGTTCTTTCAATGTCTGATTGGTGCTCATTCGGAAACCCTCCTACCTCATGCATATGAATGAGGTAGGTCGCAAATCCCACCCCCGGGATAGTGTCCTGCGGGCTTCATCAGACCACCATGTCTTTGGTTGCTTTTAAATAAAGCAAACTTAAAGGAAACAGGACTGCGTTTAAAATTTAAAAAACATTTTCCCATGGACCACTGCCTCCTCATAAACAAACTTTATTTTGCTCTCCCAAAGGGGAAGGAGTTCCAAGTGCACCCTTCCTTTTTGCAAAGAGGTTACTACTTTCTGTGGGATGCCTCGAAAATATCAATGTTTTGTGACTGGATGTCAGCCACAAAACATTGATACATTAGATACCGATTCGGTATTGTACTTAGCGACCATTATCCACTTAGACTAATTTACTTAGAGCATGGTCATCACAAAACGCAAGCAAAGGATTACAACGGCCTTTTACACCAAGAGAACCTTACACTAAATAGACTGAATGGCTTCACCCTCAAATGGGGTAACCTTGATCAAGACTTAACTTGCGCAAGTATAATCAAAAAATGCATGACCTATATTGATATTTGTCTAAATCCCTTGGCCACTCCAATGGAAATTCTGACTAATTACAATGAGATAGTAAAAATCATCGGTACAGAATTAACCAAACCCAGGAAACAAAGTAATACACTAAGAAAAGGTTGGTTTGACTCTCAGTGTACAAAAACGTATTCAGCATTAAAGAAAGCCTTAGCAAAAAAAGATCGAAACAGAGAAGAGATTGGACAACTAAGGAAAATATACAAGTTTTCACTCAGGCAGAGGAAAAAAGAGATACAAAGTAATCTCTGGTCCCAACTCCTAAATAGCAGCACACAAAAGGACAATGTAGCCTTCTGGAAAATCGTAAAATCGCCATTTTTAAATGGAAAAAACGACGGGCCTTCGCTGGATGTTGCAATAAACGCCGAAGACTGGGTGCGACATTTCACAGAGGTCTTCAGCAAGGACAAAACTGGAGACTTGGTCTCTACTCCCCAGCTCCTCCCTCCAGTGAACTACCCGATAAAAATTCAATTCACTATGAATGAGGTAACAAAGGCGATAAAAACTGCAAAAAATGGCAAAGCCCCAGGACCGGACTCTGTCCCAATGGACCTTTACAAATCACTCCCTGATCTCTGGTCCCCTCTTCTAACCAAGGTCTTGAATGCAGCCAAGGAAACCACCCTCCCGAACTCCTGGTCCACATCGATTCTGGTCCCCATATTTAAGAAAGGCAACAGAGACTCTCCCACCTGCTACCGTCCCATTTCCCTCCTGGATTCGGTCGGGAAGATGGCAGGGAGGATACTTCTAGACCGTCTCCAGGAGTGGTCCACAGAACACGGGGCACTATCAGATCTTCAATTTGGGTTCAGGCCAGGCCTGAGCACTGTGGACCAAGTCTTAAATTTAACACTGCTGGCTGGAAAATACATCTCAGCAAAAAAATCAACTCTACACATGGTCTACGTTGACCTTACGGCAGCGTTTGACTGTGTAGAACATTCAAAACTTTGGGCAATAATGCTACAAATGGGGATCGAGCCTGCAATCATAGACTTCCTGCGTGAGTTATACTCTGGAGCCACGGGAAAGGTTCGATATTGTCTAGAGGGCCAACTCACCGACAGCTTTCCAGTACAGAAGGGGGTCAGGCAAGGGTGCGTACTGGCCCCCTTCCTATTTACGCTCTACACAAACGGACTAGAAGCGGCCATGCTACAAGGCGTACAAGATCTCCCAGAAGTGGGTCGGCGACCGATCCCAGCATTGTTATATGCTGACGATGCTGTGATCCTGGCACGAACTCCGATCCAGTTACAAAAAGCATTAAACAACTACTGCACTTTCATGGCAAGCCTCAATCTAAAAGTCAATATAAAAAAAACTTTTGTGATGCACGCTGGTACTAAAAGGAAAAAAGTAAAGTCAATATTTGTGGATAAAATCCCACTTGAAAGAACTAAAACGTACTCATACCTCGGCATCACTATTGACGAAGAGTTTAACTGGAAACAAGCAATTACATCACGTAAGCTGTCTCTCTCAAGAACAATTGGTGCTTTAAAAGCGTTTTCCCTTCGCCTAGGAAAAAGACCTATAACAGAGATGCTAAAAATTTATAGCGCAAAATGCATCAGCACTGCCATTTTTGGTGCAGGAGTTTGGGGAACAGCCAACGCTGAACAAATACAGAAAATTGAAAACCTCTTTTTAAAATTCTTAATAGCAGTTCCTAAATCCACAACTACTTTCGGTTGCCACTTGGAACTTGGATTGGATCATATTGCAGACCTTATTAAGATTCAGCCCATTATGCTGTGGCGCAGAATATGGGCCACAGATGAATGTCATCTGACAAGAGCAATTATCGACGACTGCATGAAACTAGATTCTATGAACAAGATTAAGTGGCTAAGATACGTAAAGTCGTTTTTTGCGGATATTGGTCTTTCGAGGTTCTTTGAAGAACCTCAGTCAGTAACAGACGTATCAAAGAAAGACTTAAAAAAGCTATGCCTGTCCCATCTAACTCAAATGCGACTGATGTCCGAAATAGGAAAGCCATCTGTCCAACACTGCCTTATGATACAACTGACTCCATCTATCCAACCGTATCTGCAGTATGACCTGACGCAATTTGAAAAGTTCCTTCTCACCCGCTTCAGGTTTAATCTCTTTCACATCATGGTTTCATTCCCGTCACAGAACATTTGGACACCTAATACGATACTGTGCCCCTGTGACTCTGTTTCATTTCAGTCCACGATACATGTTCTTTTCTTTTGTAGATTTTATACGCCACTTCGCAAAAGGTGGATTACACCAATTTTAAAAGTTATGAAGATCCGCAGATGCCGCCCAGCGTACCTGGCGCTGCAGTTTCTGGAAAACATCTTAGCAACGAAATCTGTCGTACACTACCTAAAACTGTGCCTCAGGCATCGCATGAACTTATGAAAAATAAATAGCTGCATCAAACACAGACTTTAGAGACAGTATAGTGCTCTCTGTGAGAGATTAATCTTTTATATTAATCCTTTATATTTTTTGAATCTAATGATGTCAATAACTTTCTTGGTATTTTTTATTGTGTATATTTGTACTTTTATGGCTTTCATCACGAAAACCGAATAAAGTTCTTTTTGATTTGATTTGATTTGATTCGGTATTCGGAAGGAATGTCTGAACACGCCCCTTCCACATACAGAATCGGAAACCATTCAGAATCTCATTTCAGAAGTTGGAAAAATGTTTCTCACTCGTAAAATGGGATTTGTAAATAAAGAAAGCATGATAACAGTTGTAAACACTGGACTGAAGTGTTTTCGTCTGTTACAATGCTTAGTATATTTGGTCCTGGTTTCTTATAAAATCATGCAGTAATCCTTGGCTCAGGCAGTAGTGGATGCCTCGGAAATCGTACATGTCGTATACTAGCTTGACTAACAAACTTGTTATTGTTGAAGCTTAAAATTTGCCGTTCGTGAAGACAGGCAAAGTTTCCTGTTTTCACTTGACTTGCCCTGTGGTGCGGTTTAACCCACCAGGCCCACCTGTTGTAATATTTTTTTCTCAGGAAATTGTTCTCCAAGGTTTGACAGTAAATATCAGCTAAATGGCTGGTGCCAATCGGGAGATGGCTGAATGGATGGGGTTCCGAGAAGGCAGCAGCTGCCCACCTAATGCCAGTTGTGCAGTAGAAGGAGTTTACTTCTGTCAGAAAGGGCAACTACACCTGCTGCCCTTTTTGCTTTGCACTTTGTAAACTTCGCACTTAGTGAAAGATCTTAAAGCCCCAAACCAAATTTGTTGTGAAGATAAACAAATTGAATGTAAAAGGTATTTTGTAAAATATCAGAACAAAAAAAACTGAGAACAGGGGTAAATTAATCTAGATTTCAGCTCTGATGTACCGCTGAGAATGAAATCAGCCACTTGTAGTGCTGCTTCTGCCAAGTTGAAATGTGGTTAGATTCCTGTGAGCCATCACAAAGGTGAGAAGATGCAAAATGCAGGTTTAGATTTCCCATTAGATGAAGTCAAATGGCGGATTGTAAGGTTTTACATCACCTGAGCCCAAGCTAAAGAGCAAAGGCATTGTCATGGTTGCTAAGGGCCTGATTGCACGTTTGGTAGTAAGGGTACCACCGTCTAAATGGCATCAGATTCCCCGCCGCCCAGTCGACGGTCAGCCCACCATATCACGATGCATGATGTTCCATAGCTGAAAGACTGCCGGGGCAACACCGAAAATAAATCACGACAACAGCAGGATAGGCCAATGCGTCTATCAGAGGGCGGACCGCCAGTATTTCCCCCGGCCCAATCACGATGTGCCTTCCTGACGACATATCCGTGGCAGTCAAACCACCACACCAGATCTGGAGAAAGGGGACAGATATAAGACTGAAACTCACTTATACTCAGCTTCTCATATCCTATGCTGCCATGGAACAGATAATACATGTCCTGTCGCCTCTACTTCTGCTTAATTACGTCCAAAACCGACACCATTGTGGACACAACCAGTGGTAAGTCACAATCTAACCAATTTCCAACGACTTTTCAGTTAACAGATGCCCTGGCCCAAACCTGCACAGGCACACTCTTCCAAATTTCAAATTTGTTTACACCTAATATTCATGGATAGTTATGTATGTTTTTAATATTTTAACACAGCAGGAGCTCCTCACTATTATTACATCAAATAAGCTTTTTGAAACCCTCCCCTTTCTCACGTGCTAGGTCCTGTTTTGACGTGAAATAAACTTAAGTAGGGATGTTTCATGAAACAGAAACACACTTTCTCTGCAAAATTTCTATAATAGACTCTCACACATCACACACATTAAAAAGTAGTTTTTAGAAAATGTTAATCAAACCAATCAGTGAAGAAGTATTTCAAGGTGATCATGGCAAAACTCTCTACAGGGTTGGCTCAGTCAGGGGGGCACCCTGAAACTCTTGCTCGCTGGGCCAGAGCCCACATTGCCATTGCCACTAAACATCTCTGTGTACACCCCCCTTGGCTTCAAGTATATCAGGGTATGTCAGGGATCACCAATAGCAACAAGTTCCATGCATATGTGTATAATGTGTAAGTGCAAGACCTAAAAACAAACACATCAGTAACAACATCCTTCTTATATAACTAAAGTAGGCTTAAGGTACACACAAAATAATGGATACATGTTTAAAAACATAACACAAAAAGGTATCACAACTAACCGGCCACCAGGTGTGTATAAACAAATAACTAACTTGCACACAGTGAACACATATTCAACATACATTATTAGGAGAAGTGCAAGCAAAATGAAATGATGTAGACATTGCTAAAACATTTGCCATGTGAAATACCACCCTAATCAATGTCTGTCCCAATCTGGAATCATCCCACATATTCATTCATGGAACATTTCCCTTTGTCCTGTGTGAATCTTGTACTGGCTCCAAGCTGTAAATATACACACTTTTTTATATTGGTCACCAATCAGGATGAAACAACACAACTGTAGTCACACATTCAAATGTATCAAGTCACATTAATTAGGTGGTGCACATGTTCAACACTGTGATGAATGCCTGCCCTTAAAAAGTAATCACGACAGGGCCGGCTTTAGGCATGTGCAAACTGTGCACCTGCACAGGGCCACCAAACCCCAGGGGCCACCACGCCAATATATATCCTTAATATAATAATCCTCTGAGGATGGATACATATTTGCGTGGCGGCCCCTGGCAGGGATTTGGCGGCCTCCGGCTCTGTTCCACTTCCAAACACCCTGAACCCCCCCCCCCTTCTCTGGCCTCCGCGCTCCGCCCCACCCGGACCCCCTCTTCCGGGACCCCATACCTACGCTCCCTGCCCAGGGCCACCATGAGCCTAGAGCCGCCCCTGATCACGATCACATAACAATGTAAAGTTATGCCTGTACATTACAAAGTACACTCTAAAAATACTTACAGTATAACCTGCCATAATGGGTAAACACAATAACATTGCGTTACAATCTCACCTCTGCAACATTGCTAGGTTCCCAGATTTATCTAAGCAAAAGTAATGCCAGAACTAATGTGCCAAAAACGAGTCAGATTTTAATTAGTCCAAATAAACAACCAGGACGAAACATACCAAAAGGTCCATGGCCAGTCCATAGTTAAATGGTGTCTGTTCACAGCAGTGCCACACAACTTGCCCTGACTGACACTTCTAGGATACCCTCCTCAGAAGGGGCATCCATTGGGCAGGGCAGGCACCTCTAAGATGTTATTTGGGTTGGGGATGTTTGGTTTTAGGAGGGGTGTCCTTGGGTTGGTGGTTTTGGAAGACAAAAGGTTGGATTTACATTTAGGTGGGAAGTCGAGGACAGTTTGGCAGGGGTGCCATTGAAGTGGAAGTGGTGGATGCGTCAGTAAGAGGGGAAGATTTAGAGGTAGTAGGGGTGGTCTTGGGAGTGGGATGGGCAGTAAGGACCTTGGAAGTGGTAGATGGAGGTTTGGGATGGGCGATGGCAAGGGAAAATGAGGGATCTTCAATAGGGTATTCAGTAGTGGAAATGGTAAGGAGTGGGGTCTTGGAGTTAGAGGGAATGACTGTGTGTGATGTGCATGGTCTTTTGCGGGAGTGGGCCCGGCCAACGGGTTGGGGAGCAACAGGGAGGATGACAATGGAACTGGGAGTGGCATACAAGGATGAAGTTGGAACATGTTGAGTCCGCCACCACTCTGGATTGTCCACTGGAGGATGACCCTGAAGATGAAGAAGTAGAGCTTGCATCCTCCATAGCATTCCTCACACCCTCTTGATTACTAGGTCCCTCCGTGTCCATACTGTTATGACCAGAACCACTGAGACCAGCTGCTTCGCCAACAATGCTGTCCCTTTCTCCATTGCTTGCCCGGAGAGCTCTAAAATTACAAATTAAGTTGGTTTAACACCTTCCCTGCTGCCGTCGGCCAAAGGCAGACGGCAGCACTACCTCCCCAGTGCTGCCGTCGGCCATTGTCCGACGGCTCCCCACCCGCGCACAAAAACGCCCGCACCACGGTGGAATTACCGCTGCGGTTAACGGGTTAATGACGCTGCATTAACACACCTGACCATCAGATTTCAACACAAAACATTTCTAAAGTGCACAGATTGCACCAGCTTCATGGTTCAGTATATAGGCTTCAGCATTAGCATTAGCACAATCATTCATGCTGCATTACCTTGAAACAATTGGTCGCAGTGATGTCATACCCCCCAGACAGCTCAAATATCATAGAGTTTTCTGCACTTCCCTCTCTGCGGAGCTCGTGGAGTGCAGAAAACTCTGCTCCAGATAGTGCAGCAGAGTTTTCCCCGCTCGTGAACGTAAGTTGGCGAGCGCGAGCTGCTGCTCGGGTACAATTTCTATCAGAGCGGCAGGAAGATCAGTTCAAACAGCAGTGCACACTGCACTCCGCCTCTTACAGAATTCCACAGAGTTTTTTTGTCACTTCGCGGAGTTCCGCGTAGCGAAACTCCACAAACTATGCCCAGGCTTAATACTAAGATACGTGATCCTCTTGTATACTTTGACCCTTGTAGTATGTTATAGTAAACTGATGCTACCAAATTGGATTGCTATTAAATATACATTGCCACACTGTTCATATTTCAGCAAATGTTCATTTACCTTAACAACATCATGGTGTCATGAAGGTCAAGTTATACAGCAATGTGGGAGCAATATGTGCTGTAGCAGAAATAATGTGTATAAGTATGGGGATTGATTCATTTAAGGATCCAAGAGGTTGGAATCACATATATTGATTATAAAAGGACCTCTAGTATCATTAATTCATACTGTTCTTTCAAAAGCAGGGCCTTAATTTTCCATACCAGTGATGTTCAATTAATGAACTGGTCTCTCTATATATTCCTTATCGCATGGATCAGTGCACCAACATATCCTTATAACATGTTATAAACATACACATATTGTGTATGTTTATAAAATGTTATAAGGATCCATGTGATAAGGAATATATAGAGAGCCCAGTTCATTAACTGAACATCACAGGTAGGGAAAATTAAGGCCTTGCTTTTGAAAGAACAGTGTGAATCAATGGTACTAGAGGTAACCTGTTATAATCAGTAGCAGAAACAATGTCACATGCAAATGCTCATTTCACACTGATGTCCCTTTTTACTTGAAAATGTATCATATGTCCACTTTTAAAAAAGTCAAATGAAGCCGTGCTGAAGCAGATTTTGCTACTCAGCACATGTAGCACAGAAAAGTATCCTGGAGACATTGAGGGACAAAGTTCTGGGAGATAGATACTCCAGATGCACACAGCATAAGAGTTCATATAGCCTTAACAAAAGCTTTTTTTGTCCTCATTTTCCACCCACTAGTTCTATTTTACCTTAGAGATATCCACACACTGTCTCAGTTTACTGGATATGTAGGCAGCTGAAGGTTATAGCACTTGCTACCAGTGTTGCAGGATACTCAAAAGGCTTAAATTAGGAACCCATCGGGAGCCGCCTTACCGGTTTTAGCTAACATATTGGTATCAGGGCACCACCTGATTTCACCAGAGATATCTGCGGAGTAGCAAGGCAGCGTAATCATAGGACCGGGGAAAAAAAACAAAAACAAAAAAACCCCTGTCCACCATATCGAGGTTACCCCCACTGAAGAAGTTTCCAGAAGGCCCGCTTTTTTTGATTGCCTGATCTCAAAAGGTCCAACCTAGAGACTTGTGGAACTGAAGACTGCCAATCCGAGAACAACAGAGATGAATGCTCCTTCCATTTTTTGCAAATCTCTCTTCTCGCCAGCAGAACTGCATAAAAAAGAAGATGCTTAGCAAGGCCTGTAACCCCCTCCAACAGGCCAAATATTACAGGCGAAAGATTAATTTTAATGGGGCGGTCAAGAGATGTTGTTAATGATTTACCAATAGCATCCCAGAAGGAAGACAAGGCAGGATAGTAAAAAAACATATGACTGTCCGATGTGTCTATTGCCCCACACCTCATACAAGATACGGGAGGGCCCTTTGAAAATGTTGAGAGTCTCTGGGGTGAATAATAGGCCCTATGCAGAGTGAAGAGATGATTCCTATGGAGCCATGCTGGTTTAACTACCTTCCAGAGTGTTTTACAGGAGTTTAGCCACAGATGTTCATTATCCTGATCCGGGAGAAGACTATCCCAGAGTTGTCTAGCCAGTTGAATTCACCCTCTACCTCTTTCAATATTGTATGAGACAATGAGGCAAAGAAGGAGACTTCCTTCTTTGCCGGGGCTTTGCTCATAAGCTGGAATTCTAAATGGTTTCCTCCTCCAACTGGGAATTTGCTCTGGGTACCTAACTGCGACTGAACCCAACTAGCCATCTGCATGTATTTAAACCTAGAGAGGCCAGGACCAACCCTCTCCCAAAGGGATTCCCACGAAATGAGGGTTCCTTCCACAAACAAATCCCCCCAAACTTCCACCCCAGCTGCCCTCAGGGGGAGAGCCAGTCTATCCTTAAGCCATCCCGGGTCTCCTGGTGTATCCAACAAAGGAGCCATGCTGGAAAAATATCCTAATGCTACAGTGCTTCGCATCTTAGCCCAAGTTCTAGCTAGACCCTGTAAAACCATAAGTTTAATTTTTTTGAAAAATGTAGAATCTCCAAATTTAAACAAAAAACCCTCCTGTGGTAACATGGCTCTAGCGAGCATGGCTCGAAACATACACCCTGCCCCAACATTAGTAGGCATTTTCAGTAGCATGCGTGAATGGGAGAGTTGAAAAGCCCATGCATACAACTGAAGATTCGGAGAAGCTAGGCCCGCCTTCTCTCTACGCTGCCTTAACTTCTTCCAGGCGATCCTAGGTGTGTGGTAAGCCCAAATGAATTAATATCGCTCTGTAGCTTAAGCAGTGGCACAGTCTCAAAGTGGAGGGGTATAGTGTTAAAAAGAAACGTAATTCTAGGCAGGATTGACATTTTTACCGGATTTACTCTACCCAAAACAGACAAGGGTAATAATGACCAGGCACGCATAGGTTTCCTACACTCCTTCGCCACAACTAAGAGATTGATTTCAACTATTTTGGAGATATCTTGTAGGATGTTAATTCCAAGATACCTCATCTTAGGGCTAAGCTGTACTTCCGGTTGAATCTCCCCCATATTGCAAGCCATGATTTCTGTTTTAGATGCATTGATCGCATACCCAGAGACCTCTCCAAAATCCGGGGCTAGCTTAACAACCAAGGGGAGGGTTGTATGCAATTCAGAGGAAAAAATCGAAATGTCATCTGCGTAGAGAGCTACCTTCCTCTCCCACTCTCCATACCTAAAAGCTTGATGTTAAGATCATCCAGCAGTAGTTGGGCAAAAGGTTTGATATATAAATTAAATAGGAGAGGAGAGAGAGGGCAGCCCAGACGCGTGCCCCTCGTGATTTTCAACGGGTCCGAGAAGGTGCCATTCACCAGGAGACAAGCAGAAGGATTTTGATATAACAACCCTATCGACCGACTGAATTTTTCCCCGATAATAAACTTACCCAAGACCTCCGACAGGTACAACCAGTTGACCCTGTTGAAGGCCTTGGTAGCATTGAGGGTCAAAACGGCCAAAGGGAGTGATTCGGCGGAAGTGATAGCAATAGCACCGATCAAATCATATGTCAAATCACTTAGTTGCGGACCCGTCACAAAGCCTCTCTGGTGCAAGATGTCACCAGCCACCAGCCCCAGTCTTTTGGCCATAACAGAAGAAAAGAGTTTATAATCGGCATTAAGTGTAGCTATTGGTCTATAGGACCCGCAATTGGAGGCAACCTTGCCAGGTTTAAGAATCAAGGTTATAGATGCATTGTCCCACGAGACTGGGGGGGCTACTCCCTCCTGAAGTAATTAATTAAAAAGAACAGTCAGAACAGGAACAATTTCCCTAGCCATGACCCTATAGATTTCCGAGGGGAGACCATCGGGACCTGCCGCTTTCCCTCTTTTGCAGCTTGCAATAGCTGAATTAACTTCCTCCTGCGTTATCACCCGATCAAGGTGAGCCCGCTGGTCTAAAGTTTGGAAAGGTAACGAGATCTTAGTCAACCAGGTCCCTATATAGGAGGGGTCAATACGGCTATCTTCTTTATAAATCTCTTCAAAAAAGGACTGAAAGGCCCTCCGGATATCTTCATCGGAAGTAAACGTTGAATTGCCTTGTTTAATTGCCCCGATATTATTCCAAGCTTGGTCCGTCTTCACTTTTCAGGGGAGGAGCCTACCTGCGCCTTCGCCATACTCGAAATGGGCAATTCTGCTCGCCTCCCATCTATGTAGTAAGCGTGTATTTAGCACTGTTTCTAACTGACCTTTTGATCTTGCTAGTTTATTTTGTGTTTCATTGCGAGTTTCAACAGAAGTGCTTATGAGTTGGTCTAATTCAGCTTGCAGTTTTTCAATTTCGGCCTCAATAGTAGAGATTTCTCTTCTATATAGTTTCTTCCTATAGGCAGCCCTGCTTGTAATTTGGCCCCTTAAGAAAGCTTTATAAGCGTCTCAAACACAAGCTATTGAGGCCGAACCTATATTTGCTTCCATAAACCACTTAGGGCTAGATGTAGGTAAATGGCATTTACCGATTCATAAATACCAAATTTTACCGATTCGGTATTTACAAATCGGTAAATGCCATGTAGGTAAATATTCGGTAACATTTACCGAATCGTTAAGATTCGGTAATTACCGAATCGGTATTTACCAGTTCTGTAATTGCCATTGATTCCTATGGGCCTTGAGGCCCATAGGAATCAATGGCAATTACCGAATCGGTAAATACCGATTCAGTAAAATTACCGAATAGTCAAGGGTGGCAGAGTGTCAATTTGACACCCTGTTACACCCCTGATTCAGGCTTATGTGCCATGTGATACACATACATGCCCTTAGGGCATGTATGTGTGCGACATGGCACAGGTGTACATGCACAGATTTGCATGTACACAGGTATTCGTTATTTACAACCAAATAATAGTTGGTGGTAAATAACGAATCCTTAAGGCCCTGTGGCACTGTTTTCAGTCCCACCTACATCTTATATTACCAATTCGGTAAATTTACCGAATCAGTAATATTTAAGGCCCCCTACATCTAAAACTCCAAATACCGGTCGGTAACGGCCGAAAATGGCCATTACCGACCGGTATTTGACCACCTACATCTGGCCCTAAGTCTCCATAATTAAAAATGAGACCTCCTCGTCTTCCAACAATACGGAGCGATCAAAGGACCATGACCTAGGTGAAACAGTGACCATTCCCTCCAACTCCAGCCAAACTGCTGAATGATCCCATAGAGGAGAAGGAAGATATAAGATGTTTTTAACTATGCCTTTCAATGCCTGGCTAACCAAAATAAAATCAATCCTTGACTGATGCCTGTATTTGTAATTGCGAAATGAAAATCCTAAATTTTGCCCTGACCTTAACCTCCAAATATCAAAATAGGCAAATTTCTTCATAGCGTCCAACAAAAAAGTCCTAGTTTTAGAAGGGACTAAAGCACGACTATTAGATGATTTATCAAGATTAAGCATGGGCGGATTTCGCAGATCCGCAAACTCCGCGAATTTGCGGATTCGCGGAGGGGGGTCTTCTGTGCGGCCTCGACGACGCTCACAATTGTTTTTGGGCTGATGAATGAATGAGTCACTGAATTTGAGCTTCAACTAGTTCCAGAGACCATGTGTGTGTTACTATGCAATCGCCCCGAAGGGCGCAGGGGTCCCTTGATTGAGCTGTCCATCATAGTGGGTAAATGGCAGGAAGACGGTGCACACCGCGAGTGTGTGAGCGGGGCCAAACGGGCGGGGCTTCCATGCGAGTTCACATGCCTCTTGTGTGTATAAAAGGTCAGAGACCGATCAGAGCAGCAGATCAAGAGAAAGAAGCTCCTGGTGAAAGGAACAGCATGAGGATTGCGCTCGTGAAAGTCAAGATGCAAATGCCTCTATGTTACAATGTTAAATGTACATTGTAAAATAAGTAAATCCAATAATAGTAGGTATTCTTAAGTTGGTCTATTAGACATAGTTGGTAGTAAGGAAGGCCCCACTGGGAGCAGCATCCAGCTGCTCAGCCCCACTCACTCAAACTGACCACACATTCAAACCATGCATACACGAACATTCTAATGACATCACACACACAGGCTGAGCAGCAGAGAAGGAGAAGACCAGAATATAACACATCTCCCTCTTTTAAAACAAAGAAAAGAAAAGAAAGCAAGAAAAAAAACAACAGTATGCCCTGACGATGACAAGGTCAGGATTTCAAATAAGCAGTCAACACAAATAAATGAATGACTACAAATAAAAATTATGAAATAGCAATATAGCATAATATAGGAATTCTTGCACAAAACATGAAAAGAGGCATAATATCACCATTGTTACAATGTTAAATGTACATTGTAAAATAAGTAAATCCAATAATAGTAGGTATTCTTAAGTTGGTTTATTAGACATAGTTGGTAGTAAGGAAGGCCCCAACGGGAGCAGCATCCAGCTGCTCAGCCCCACTCACTCAAACTGACCACACATTCAAACCATGCATACACGAACATTCTAATGACATCACACACACAGGCTGAGCAGCAGAGAAGGAGAAGACCAGAATATAACACTCTATCCAGCATCACAGCTGATTTTCGACGGTAGATTTGGGAAGAAGGCACACCTGCCCAGCCTCGACGATGCTCCCTTGAGTGAGCTGTCCATCCATCATCTTCCTGTAACTATTTTAGGATGGCGCCGGCAAGCTGCCAGCGCCATCCTAAAATAGTTACTAAATTAGCTTCACTAATAGATAAAATAAAGCAGGTGCTCGAGCACCTGCTTTATTTTATCAATTAGTGCTTCCTGTGCTTCCTGTTGAAGCTAACTTAGTAACTATTATAGGATGGTGCTGGCAGCTTGCCGGCGCCATCCTAAAATAGTTACAACAACAACTTCAAGCTTGAAGGCTTGAACTTTTGCCCCCCGAATCCGCCGCTCGCGGATTTGCGGATTTTCGGAAAATTCGCGGGAGTTTGCGGATTTACCGAAAATCCGTGAAATCCACGAGCGGAACGGATTTTGCGCTCACGCTTAATCAAGATAGGGATCTAAAACTATATTAAAGTCACCCGCCAAAATAACTGGTTCGGGAAACAATAATAAGTAAGAAAAAATTGATTTAAGGACAGAAGGGTCGTCCTGATTCGGGCCATAGTATCCCGCAATGGAGTTCTGAGCACCCGAAATATTAACAGTCACTATGACCCATCTGCCACCTGGGTCCACTAGTTTTGCAATAAGGCGAGCCTTAACTGATCTCTTAAAGAGTATCGCAACCCCACTGATGTTCATAGTCTGAGTTGTGGAGACTTGAAAGTCTATCCATTTATTATTCTGAGCCAGTAGAAGCATCTCTGATTCCAATAAATGTGTCTCCTGAAGCACAATGACCTGCGCACTAGAATTTCGGAGATATTGCAAAATCTTATCCTTTCTGGGTCTAGTGCGCAGGCCATTGACGTTCCAGGAGAGTACCTGCAAACTACTCATAGAAATAATAGCCTCTCTCACATCGTACACATTGGCTCAAAGCCCCCATAGGCATATCAAATCTAACTTTGATTGTAAAATAGGTGTATTTGTATAAAAAATTGGTTAGGAGAGAAGGAGGATTTGTAAAAATTTTTTACCTTGCAAGACCCACCCCTTTGCCCTACACCCAACCCTTCCCTCCCCCCCCTCCCTGGGGAACCCTTGCCTCAACTATCCAGACGAAGTCCAGAGAGTTGCACCCCACAGGCTCCCGATGACCCCTACTCCCAAAAAGCAAGAACAATAGAAAAAAGAAAAAGAGATGCCAGATTTAAAAGAATTATTTTTTTAATTTATCAGATGCCAATTACATGCCTACTCTTAAAACTCCATTTTTTTTCTCTTCATTTCAAAGAGTTAATGTGTGAATGAAAGATGCAGAGTGGCATGAGAGCAAAAAAGTAGTAGAGTTACCAACAACTAAACCAGAACCTAAACTAAACCTAGGTCTACCCTGACAGGCCTTCCTCTCTACCTAGGTCCGACAAGGCCGACAGTAACTCATCAGCTAACAACACAGATCTAACATTGTACATTTTGTTGTTATACATAATTTTAAGGGCAGCTGGAAACTTAAGCTGTGCAACCGCCCCAAGCTTCCTGAAAGCCTCCAATCTCCTGCTGAGCTCCCACTGTCTGTCCAGGGTTGCCCCGAACAGGTCTGATATTATCTGAAAAGGGAAACCTTTAGCGCTCAGAGTCTTTTGTTTTAATGCCTGATCTAGAATCTGTTATTTTAAAGAATATGGGTGGAAGTTGACAAGGATCTTCCTAGGTTTAGACCTCTGTGGATTCCTTCTGAAAGGATCCCTATGTATTCTTTGGATGTCTGTTCCCATGTATTCTATTGATTGATACAGATTTAGCGCTTCTTTTAAGAGGGTAATTACATACTTTTTGATATCAGTTCCCTCACTCCCCTCTGGCACATTAAGGATATGTAAGTTATTACGCCGAGCGTTGTTCTCCAATACTTCCATTCTCTCAGAGAGGGCAACATCTTCTTTTTTGAGGTTGACGATATCTAATTATGCCTTACCTAGATGGGCAGACAGACCTGCCTCCGAGACCTCCAATGCTACTGTCCTGGAGTTTAGCGCGTCTATCTTGCTCTCCAGGGACTCACAACACTCCTAATTTCCGTTTGGTTAGCTGTGGAAACTTCAAACACCCTTTTAATATCCAGAGATAGGGCCGCAATCATAGACTCCAAGGAAGACCCCAAGGGGGCTGCCCCCCCTTGGGGGTTACCTGCTCCTAGGGTACTTTCCTTCTGCAGCTCCAGCTGAGATACTGTTACTCCCACTGTTGATTGCTCTGATCTTGGCATTTCCGTTACACAGCACGTTACCTCCGTGATGGTATCTGAAACCCCACTTTCAGGTTGGAGCGTATCAGCCCCTGACGAACCCCCGCCTGCTCTTCCATATCGGAGGCTATCGAAGAAGAGAAAACTGGCCCAGATATCGCTTTGCAGGAGCCCCCCTCCTTCACCCCCCCTTGTATGCCCTCTTTTACCAAGTCCAAGACTTGCAGCAGAACTTTAAAATAGGACCTTAAGGAAGGTGTTACTTTAGTGCTAAGGGCCAGATTAGATTTTTTAGGCTTGCGCGTCTTTGCCCGTTTCGCCTTAACCTCACTGCATAAAAAAGTGGAGGTATTCTGTCTATTGGTACCCACAGGGGGACCCTGACTCTTAGCAGTCTTTACAGTTTTGTCAATCTCAAGAAGGGGAGAGTCTATGCAGTCTGTGCCACTCTGAATCTTCCCACCGCGTTTTCTACCTTTTTTTAAACACTAGGTGGGGGCTTACTCTAACCTGAGATAACACTGGAGCCGAGATACCCCCCTGTAATTCTCCTCTCTCTTGGTACAGCAGCTGCTGCCCTTTCTCTCCCGTGTCTCTGCTCCTGTCTCGTCCGGCAGCACACTCCTCCTTCGCCCCGCCTGAAGCAGCCTCGAACACACCAGAGGCACAAGTTCTGACGCTGCCTCGAATGCCCTGGAGGAGGAGGCCACGGACTCTACGGCCCCTCCGGAGCTCCAGCGCTGCCGCACTCCACCATGACAAACGAGGTAATGGGGGGAGCGGGGGTAGCAACTTCCAAGCCCAAACACATTCGGTAGGCGTTGAGTAGACACGGGCAGAACTCTCCAGCCCCCTCAAATGCACACTCGGAGAAGCAGCAACCACAGACTGCATCGGGGATACACAGAACGGGAGAAAAAACCCCACAAAAGTTGCAAATAACACCCTGCTAAACCTAAGGTTGTTCGAAAAAGAAACCCAGCTGAGTCAGGAAATCTCCACGTCTATACGGTATCGGGAGCATGAGGTCGATACAGGAGCCTCACCAGAGTGCAGCGGCCGCTCAGCTAGCTGCCGCCATGTCCCGCCTTAACAAAAGCTTATAAAACGTTTTCCACATCCAGCAAAGTGCATCACTGGCTAAAGTGCGACTTGACTTTGGACTGCCCAACCAAATATGTAAATAGTAAAATGCATTTATTAAATTATGTTGGAGACTGCTTGCATCTGAAATCGGTTCCATTCACCATTTGTGCTGGAAAGAAATAGATAGTTGGGGTTGCTACCTAAACCAGGTGATAGAAGACCTGCATGCTCAAGACATTTGGAACTCCAGCATTGGGAAAAAGGCCTTCAAAATATGATTAATTCCACAATAAAACTTCTGTCTCATACAACAGATAAGAATACTTTACTACAAAGACGTCACGCTTGGACGGTGATCAGCTCATATGCCATAAGGAAGCCTCAGGAATATTTATCAGCCTATTCCTCATTTACACTAAAACATTAATTCATGAGACTGCATTTCGGCAAGGATCTCATCCCTTCATGGAAAGACCAAAGGCAAAACCGAGACTGCAGACTGCGCGGCGATAAACATGAATCTCCTCAACATATTTTCTGCGCATGCCCAAAGCTAATAAAAGACTAAGGGTGGGTGTAGTTCGCGAATTAGCGCTACGCGAAGCTACACGAAGTGCACTTTGCACTACGCGAACTTCACGTAGCTCTACGCGAGCTGCGAAGTAGCATGTTTGTACTGTGAAAGAAGTTTTTTCAATGATTGCATAGTGCGGACAAGCATCCGGCACTGTGCAATCATTGAAAACGGCATCTTGCACAGTGTGAGCTGTAGTTTTCTGCTGCTCGAGTAGATTATTACTCGAGCTGCAGCTTTCTCAACACGAACTGGTAGTTTCTCATTGAGAGCGGTCGCGAGCATGCGCAACCACTCACAATGAGAAACCTTACCTCCCCGCGTTGAGAATCTCGCCCGGATGTCATTTTGCTTGCTCGCGGTCGCGAACATAACGTTCAGGACCGCGAACAAGCAAAAAATGAGCTCTGCACTACGCTACACTGCACTACGCGTGTTCGCACTGTGCTACGGGCAGCTCGTGTAGTGCGAAGTTGCGCAAACTTTTTACTATGATATGTTTTTTTTCAATTTTAACTGATTTTTCATTAATTGTCCATTAGATGTAGAACTAGGACTAACTATTTAAAAATTCTATTAATGATGTTTTATTTTATTTTTAGTAGGATGTTGATGTGCTGCTAACGGTGTAATGGTTTTTTAGACCGAACACTTAGGTAAATAAATAAAACAAATAGCCCTATGAATATCTCTCAAGCTGCTTGGTAACTGGTGACAACACCATTCTTAAATTGCATTACTACAAGCCAATACACCTCTGAGGGGTGTTTTGTGTCAGTGAATATCTATGACATGAAGAGATGGGATAGCTTTAGTCCTAATAGGATGGCACCTTACAGCACAATTTGGTATAGCAAACACAAAGTGCCTTGTAAAACTGAATGTAGACACTCACATATGATCTTTACATTTCTACCTTTCACTCCCTGATGCATGTCAGCAGTCAGTGAATGAATCTTGAAACTGTATTGCGAATGACACAACAACAGGAAAAGGTACACTGGGCAACGTGTAGGCACCAATTCCGATAGCACCAGTGACGTTTGCACACTCATGTTACTGTAGAATTGCAATTTACCATAACACTAATCCCACATGTATCTCACCAATTGGGAAACTTATAACAGTATTGCACTTTCTGACCACAAGTTCCTTTCAATACACTGTGGCTATATCTGGTGGTATGTCACTACCATGTTTAGTGATGTACTACAAGCAGTGCTTTGAGCAATGATGAGACACATGGACATCCACATCCAGTTTCCCAGACGTGAGGATATAATCAATGTGAAGGTTGACTTCCATGGATTTGGTCGCCTTCCACATGTGGTTAGAGCCATTGAAGGCATCCATATTGTCTTAGTACAACCGTAAGTTTACCATGATAGGAAGCATTTTCATTCTATCATGTGCAAGTTATTTACTTACCGGATTTGTATATCTCAAATATCTGTGCACAGTTCCCAGGATCAGGCAATGATTCCTTCGTACTGCGATACAGCAGCATATCCCAGCTGATGTCACAACTACTATCAGAGAGAGCCTGGCTTGTTGGTAAGTATGATCTGTCCTAACTTTTTGTGGGTAATGTCAGGTAGTAGAATCAGAAATTGTATACTTATTGTTGTATTTATGTCTTTCTTCCATCTAGGAAAATCAGCGTATCTCAACTCTCCATGGTTCTTGGCACTGCTGAGGAATCCAACAATGCCAGAGTAAGTTCCCTTCAATGAGGCCCATGGAGAACATGATAGCCAGTGGAGTGGGATTTTGGGCTCCTGAAGGCCAGATTTAGTTGGACAAGACTGGGGGAGCCCTCCTCTACTAACCCAGGAAGATGTGTCAAATCACTGTGGAATGCTGAATGCTCCACAACATCGACCTTCAATGGAACAATCTTTATATCGCAGAGGATGGAGATCATGAAGTGCCACCAGGTGAGGATCCTGAAATGCCAACTAATGATGATAGTGGTGAAGAAGAAGGAGCTGACTTGCATCAAGATCGCATTAACAACTTCTTCTCAAGGGTAAGTATTTTGTGAAATGTCATGACTTTGACTGTTACAACTCTTGTGGTGATCATGAGAGGATTATGTTAGCATAAAATATTAGGAAGGTCAAGGTCTGGGAAATTCAGGCAAAGGTGTTTGTTGAGTAAGGTTTAGACACATGGGGCCAGATGTAGGTAATTCATATTTACCGACTCTTAAATACCGAATTTTACCGAATCGGTATTTAAGAGTCAGTAAATATGAAGGGGGGAGATGTAGGTAATTCGAATTTGAGAATTACCGAATCGGTAGGATGTGGTATTTACCGATTCGGTAAATACCGAATCGGTATTGCCCATTGAATCCTATGGGCCATGAAGCCCATAGGAAACAATGGGCAATACCGATTCGGTATTTACCGAATCAGTAAATACCGAATCCTGCAAGGGTGCAGGGGTGTCACTTTTACACCCTCTAGCACCCCAATTCTGGACTTGTGTGCCATGTGGCACACAGACATGCCCTAAGGGCATGTCTGTGTGTGACATTGCACAGGTGTGCATGCACAGATGTGCACGCACACCTGAATTCGGTATTTTACCACCTAATTGGATTGGGTGGTAAAATACAGATTCTTAAGGGCCTGTGACACTCTTAGGAGTGTCACCTACATGTGGATTTACCGAATCGGTAAAATTACCGATTCGGTATTTTACAGAATCAGTAAATTTACTGAATCAGTAAATTTACCGGTTCTGTAAAATGATGGCCCCTACATGCCACTTCCTAAATACCGGGCGGTAACGGCCGAAATCGGACGTTACCGACCGGTATTTTCTCTCCTACATCTGGCCCATGGTCATTTTGTTTGTTTTGCTTTGATTTTTGTCATGGACTATGTTCTTTGAAGTTGACTATGTAAATTGTCCTATATGCATGGTTTGATAGCTAATTTGTTTGCTTTGGTCTCTTATAGGTACCTTCACCATGGCATCTTCATTTGGACTCTTCAGAGTTGTAACATATGCGGGTATATGATGCTGTTTAAGTACAAAGGGGACATAGGTTGTACTCATCCTGTACCAACACTGCTTGTACAGTGATAGGATGCAAGTTATGAGGTATCCCCTGGATTTGCTCAATGTCAGATAGCTTTCCTAAAGCAATATATATGTGTTTGCCAAATGTGTGCCATCATGTGTTCCAACAAAATGTTGTGGGGCCAAATCCTGCTATCCTCCCTTCACATTGGCTTAATCCTCAGTCTGTGTAAAGTAGATGTAGTTATAGAGGTTTCTCCTCATTGTAGTCCAAAGTGCTTGTGACACATTACTGAAATTTGGTTGTCACATTCCACCAGATGTTGCAACAATGTATCAGAATGATCCTGTGATCAGAAAATGTAGTACTACCATGTGTTTGTTTACTGCTGTTATTGATGTGG
Organism: Lissotriton vulgaris; assembly: GCF_964263255.1. Lineage (NCBI taxonomy): Eukaryota > Metazoa > Chordata > Amphibia > Caudata > Salamandridae > Lissotriton > Lissotriton vulgaris. The sequence goes on from NC_141685.1 coordinate 1,648,711,170, forward strand.
GATTCTTTTTATTAGCAAGGCGTTATGGCTTCAGCTGATAACATTAACACATTTTAATTGGCTTATTCAATAGGAAATTGTCCCCTCCTTCCATGTTGTTATGGTCTGCAACTGAAAATGTGATCCCTGGCACAGAATATCTGAGACATGTATGATTTGCTATGTTTCTGACATAATGCCAGCCTATTATTAGTACACTGGAATAAAGATGGCATGTGAGACTATACATTGTATGGATGCATTGGCGAGACAAGGTTCTGATCCTAATATAAACATTATATACATGCAACATATCCAAGTTGATATTTTTGGCATTGTGAAGTTCAGATGGCAGTACATAAATATATTGCTAGATGTGAGATATACTACAGCAGGCACTGAGATTCAGACTAGTGGATTTATTGAAATGAACAAGGAGAAAAGAAACATTATGCAAAACCAAACAGGAAAATAGAAAAGTGAAGAGGTCAGTCATAGTGAATGAAACCATAGTGGTGGATGCCAAATAGTCTGAAGTCCAATGTCCAAAATACTGCTCCCATCAGAAAGGTAAATGGGTCCAGAAACAGTCCACAGAGTAAATGTGTTACACACACACGGGGAATTAGGTATGAGGTTTCTTGCTGGCGGTGATGGAGGTCTTTCCATCTGCACCTCTTGGAAACTTGTGTGGACGTGCCCACTTGGTAGTGGGGGATGGGATTCCGGTGGCTGCCACAGATGTTGATGGCCATATGTTGGACCACAGGAAGAGGTATATGGTGGTGAAAACGCCCTGCACAGCTGTGTGTGAACGTCCTGCAGCACCCCAGTTAGGCAGACCATGTTGGTGTTATGGGTCTTTATCTCATGGTATATGTCCCTCTGCAACTGCTTCATCTCCTGAATTTCGGGGAGTACCTGGCCCATCATGCCTTGTGGCTCCTGATAGGTTCCCAAGACTTGCTTAATGGGGCCTGGGTGTGGGTGGCCTCACTCTGCTGACTCGCAGTTTTTTTTGTAACTTTATTTACTAATTTAAAAGTTAACACAATGTCATTCCCAGCTCGCATTCAATAATCGTTGCAACGTTACACATTATATGCCATATGCGACTATTGTACAATATACATAGTTCCACATGACTACAAGCGCTTATGATAAACAGCTTTTCATTTACCTAATGCTTTTCCCTGACCATGGTAATTTCTAACAGCATATTCCTGCATCACAGTCAAATCACAGTGCGGAAAACATGTGTATTCTAAATTGATGTGTCCAATTTGGAAGCTCAGAGATCAGGGTACCTGAAGTCAGCCAATACATGTATGCACTAGCCCGCTATTTGGCCGTGTGCTAGGTTGTGATTGTGTTGCGGCTGTGTACTGTTTAAAAGGACACCAAATATCCAGTGGGCGAGAGTTTCCTGGCAACGTGGTAGCATATAAACTGTAGTTTAGGTTGCAATATTTTAGACTAATTCGCCAGTCCTTGCACTTCGGCACTGCTTTTCGCCCCCACCGGAGTGCGATTTCCCTTTTTGCCAGCAGCAGCCCCAAGGCCGTGAACTTTTGGACCGGTTTGGGTATGTTGTTTACGTATCCCAATGAGGCTATTGCCGGTGCAGGGTCTATGTCAAAACCAATCATGTCCCCCAGTGTGTGAAATATGTCGGTCCAGAACTTGCCGATCTTGGAACAGGTCCAAGCCGGGTGCGCAAAGTCTGCATGTGGGGCCTTGCATTAAAGGCAACAGTGGGGCCTGTCTGCGTTTATTTTGTGTGACATCTCGAGTGTGATGTAAATTTGACGTAAGAATTTGAAGTGGATAAGCTTGTGATGGTTGTCAAGACACCTCCTTAATTTGTAAACAGCATGCAGCCCGTTGATCATCAGTTATAGGGTGACCTAGATCAGTCTCCTACATTGCCTGTATCTTGGCATCGTGGACCGGGATTATTTCTACACAGGCCCTGTACAGTTTAGAAATGATCCCCTGTGTTACTATCTAGTACAATTGAAAGAAGAGTGAGGGAGTAAGGCTCGATTGGGAATCCTGAAACCTTAGCTTTTAAGGCTGCTCGCAGTTAGGTAAGCACAAATTTGTCCATAAATGAAGCCTCTTTAAACTTGTCCCCATCGAGGACTGAGAAGGCTTGGCCCTCGATGTAACAATCACCTATTTTTGTACAGACAAACCTGTTAAGTGTATGCTGCACTAGTCTTTCCCCAGTTATTGGTATCCAATGTGGATTTGGGAGCGGTAAGATCAGGGAATACATACTCGGAGACTCCAGCAACCTGAGCAATTTTTGCCAAGCCCAGCTGGTGGTGGAGACCTCCTGGATGTCTAGAGGATCGCATGGGTAGCCCTGGGCCAGCACTGAGCTTAAGGTGTCCGGTAGAACAAGATCTGCTTTAGGTCTTAAATATGGGATTCTGGCATCAGGATGGAACCAGGAGTGAGCGTAGCTGCAATGCGTGATTAAATAATATAACTGAAAGTTAGAGACTCCCAAGCCTCCCCTGTGGTATGGGAGGGTCATGACCTCCCAGCGGGCCCTGAGGCACTTGCCCCCCTAAGTCAGCTGAATAAGGTGGGTACAAATGGATTTGAAGAAGCGGTTCGGGAGCGGGATAGGTATGTTATGAAATAACTTCAGAAATGTGGGCAGGACGATCACCTTCATTAGTGCCACTCGCCCAGCGATCGAGAGCGGAAGCCTAAGCCAGCTCTCCACTTGCTGCTCCAAATTGTGTATCGCCATGCCATAGTTTAATAATAAAATTTCATTGGTGTTTAAGTGTATGTTTATCCCCAAGTATTTGACGGAGTCGGAGTACCAGGTGAGTTGATATTCACATTCTCATCTGACTGTGCCAGTGGTCAGGGGGAAGACCACAGACTTATGCCAATTTATTCCAAGGCCAGAAAAGCCACCAAACCAAATTATCTTTCTTATCAAGGGGGCCACGTTGTTTTGAGGGTCTCTAACATACAGTATAACATCGTCCGCATATAGTGACACGGCCCAGTGTAAAATTGGAGCTCTCTGTGGAGATGGCATTTCTGAAAATGTCTAATGAGTGGGTCCATTGCTAGTATGAAAAGGAATGGGGACAGGGGGTATCCCTGCCTTGTGCCTCCGGATAGTGTAAAGGAGTGGGAGAGAGTTCAGTTTAAGCACAGTCTAGCAGTGGGGGCCGAGTACAGTAACGCAGTAAAATTGACAAACCCAAAGGGCCTGCCTAACCTGCACATAACCGTCCATATAAATGGCCACTCCAGAGAATCGAATGCTTTCTCCACGTCTAATAGCGCTGCTGCTGCCGGAATTGCTGGATTAATTTGGTGGAGGACTGTGAAAAGAGTATGCAGGTTTAAGGAGGTAGATCTATGGGGAACAAATCCCGACTTGACCGGGGAGATTTTTTTGTCCAGCAACAGGGCAAGGGGCACTAAGATTGTTTTCGCCAGAATTTTATAATTAAAATTTAACAATGATAGTGGTTTCTTTTGTATCCCTTTATCGGGGCGCGGTATCTGCGCGCGTCTTCCATGGAGCGCTAGTGGGTAATAAGGAGTTGCTTTCCCGCTTCTGCGATATTGACTGCACGTACAGTATGTTTTACATGACTTGCCCGGTAGCGGGTCCTCCAGCTCTGTGTGCTTTACTCGCCGTGGAGCGAGTGCAATGGCGCCGCGTTCTTTCTTTCCCTCTTTTGGACATTCTCTTCTCTACCCCTTCCCTCTTTTTCTTTATTTGGGTTAGTATAGTGGATGGTTATTACGTTGCTGCTCTGACTCTTCTGATCCACGCCAGCTCGTATTCAGGTGGTAGCGGGTTTGTGGCAGGCCGTGGTGGGAACTGATCTGAAATGGGGCCATCATAAGTTGATTTCTGTCAATTGCTGCTAGTATTTCCGTTTATTAAGGCCCTTTGTATTGATGCTTTGCTTATGGTCCGCCATGGGAATTTAGACGTCGAAAGTTGCAACTGATCCCACTATGCTTCCTTTATAATAAAAACCTAATCTTATTTAATCCTGCTTCTAGCGGTTACACTCGGCCTCATCACCTTGGATTGCTTGCCTATCTACCACTGGATGACTGCTGGGGAACTTAACTGTTGACTTTTGTGCGTTCATAATGTGTCGTGGCCGGCCTGATTGGTTGTAGACCCGTATTTGTATGCTTCTATTCGCACAATAAAGGTTTTCAAAAAATTAAAAAAAAGAAAAACAATGATAGTGGTTGATACGATCCTTGTTGGGCTTAGGTAAAAGGACGATCACCGCTTCCCTCAGAGTTGGTGGTAACCGATTCCACTCCAAGGATTCATGGTAGACCTCCAGGAGCTTAGGAGCAAGTATATCTTTGGATCGCTTATAAAAATCTCCTGTGAAGCCATCTAGGCCAAGGGCGGAGGCACCGTTTAATGTGTCTATCGCGTCTATTATTTTATCCGTAGAGAACGGCTCAACAAGAAAGTCCTGCATATATTTGTCCATGTACGCCATCGCAATCTCAGCAAAGTATTCATCTTGCATCTCGGGGGTGTGCACAAGTTTGGAAGTGCTAAGTTCTTCATAATACGCTAAGAATGTGTCACGGATATCAGATGTTTCCGTTAAAGAGAGCCCTGAGTCAGTACGGAGAGCTGTGATGTACGAATTAGAATACAGTGGTGTCAGTAGTTGAGCTAGCGTGTGCCCCGGCCGTGCGACTTCGCCATACTTACGTGTTACCGCATATTTGCTGAGGAAGAGGGTTTCTCTTTCTGCAGCTTCCCGAAATTCTAATAGTAGCATCAAGCTGCGCCACTCTTCTTCAGCGGCATCCGGGGAATCTAGCATAGCGACTTCCAAAGCAGTCAGTTGCAGCTCTTTAGTGGCTTGAGTTTTTCACAAGTCCTTTAGTACTCCTGCGTGTTTTGAAATGGCAACACTCATGATGTATGCCTTGAAGGCCTCCCAGAGAGTCGCCCACGTGTCAACTGACCCTGTGTTTAAATCAAAATAATCCTTAATTGCTTCCCTAACTTCAATGTCAAATAGGTTATCATTTAATGCCCTGCTCGGAAATCGCCACTGGCGCTCATGTCCCTCCAGTCTGATAGTGCGTAGCTTTAACAGGACAGGTGCATGGTCCGAATGGGCACGGGGGAGTGCCTCAATTGTGTTATGCCATGTGTGCAGGATGGAGGCAAGCAGCACAGAAGTCTAGTCTGGTCCAAGTGTTTTGTTGGATTGAGTAGTGTGTGTGACCCGGGTTTGCCGGGGTTGCGGACCCTCCAGACTTCAGAAAGTTGGAATACATCACACATGTCCACCAATATCCTATAAGCCTGGGGTTTGGAATCCCCTGCTCTAGAGAAACAGTCTATAGTGCGATCTAAGAGTAAATTGAAATCTCCACCCATTATCACGCTTCCAGTACTCATACGTAACATTTTGGCATCAAGCCCCTGGAAAAATTCAGGTCTGTCAACGTTTGGGGCGTAAACACATACTAGAGTAAGAGTGTGACCCTTCAGTTTGTCCACTACTATCGTGTATTGCCCTTCCTGATCAGTGTGGCAGCAAGACAAGGAGAATGGTAGTCTCTTGTGGATTAAGATCGCCGTGCCACGGGCATAGGTGCTGTAATTGGAAAATAATCGTTGTGCACCCAGCCAGCCACAAAATGTGTAAAGTCAGACCTTGATAAATGTGTCTCCTGCAGGAAGGCAATGTCCACATTATGCTGTTGTAAGTAATGTACCACATGTTTACTTTTTTTGGGATTATTGAGTCCTCTACCATTCCAGGTAATGAGAGACAAATTCGAATGGGCTGCTAACTCAGGGGCAGACGTCATTTATGTTGTGTATTAAAGCCATAAAGGTGAAGAGCGCAATGAGTGTCGATTGTAATTTTGTGAACAAGCTGTTAAAGAAATGACATCTAACAGTTCGTAAATTTTCCCCACCCGCCTCTTCCCTCCCAAACTTGCATCGAAGTACGCAAGGCAAACACCCAAGTAAAAATAGACTAATGCATCTGGAAACACCCCAGTTGGAAAAACAGGGTTGAAGACTTATACATTTGAAAATAAGAGCTCAACAGTGTGCTACACACCCAGGGGGGAAGCAACTCCAATGGCGCCCAGCAGTACAAAAACAATGTGAAAGAACTATAGCCATGCTGTCTTAGTTATCATAATATCACAGTTATTGCACACTATCAATACTACGTGACATGAGATCAGAAATAGTTGCCGAAATGGTTCAAATATCATTCTCGAGAAAAGAGTTCAACACTGGCAACAGATCCGTATCGGGAGGAGAGGAATCATTGCCAACATCTCTTCGCTAGTTGTCAGAGCCTTTGTAGGACTTGCAAAAGACTTGAGACTCCGTGGGGATGTTGAAAATGCAAGATCTCCTGTTGACATCGACCTGCAGACGCACCAGGTACAGCATGCCATATCTGAGGCCCAAATTTTGCGGTGTTGCTTTGACGCCAGAGAACTTGTGGCGGGCCTCCTGGACCATAATTGAACCCTACCATGTAATCATACCACACTCTCTAACCAAGCGCAAAGCTGTATCCCTGTCTCCAAAGTTCATTATGTGGGCAATGATTGGGCGAGGTGTGAATCGAGGATTAGGATGTGGACCCAACGATCGATGTGCCCGCTCCACAACAAAGCCAGGGGTGAATTCCTCCTTTTCCGAAAATGTCGACCAGCAACAATTCCACAAAGGTGTCCATTCTGCCCGTGTTTGTCGACTCCGGAACCCCAAGTATACAGAGGTTGTTGCGGCGACTGCATGCTTCCAAATCTTTGTTTTTAATGGCAATGTCTTTTAAGATTTTTTCCATGCGTTCCAATCATTTAGTCGACTGTGTGGCGCCGTCTTCAAAATCCGAGATACAACCTTCTGCTGTGTCTAACCGCTGATCATGAATGTCTAATTTGGCCCCAAGGGAGTCCAGGCGCTTATTGAGTGTGTCAAATCTGCTGTCAATCGATTTGAATCTGTCCCTGAGTTCCACCAGTAAATCGGACTGGGTTGAAGCAACCCCAGGCGTCGCAGCCGAGCCCTGGGCACCATCCGCCATGGCAACGCTATTGTCCTGTGCTATTTCTGTGGCAACAGGAAAGGATAGCACTCTCTGCTTGGGGTCTTTCCTGCGCATGCCTGTGTGCCCGTAGCCAGTAGAATTGTGAGTCTCCACCAACAATAGTGGGGCAGGGTAAAGATGAGAGCGTGTGTCTACTATGTAAATTTTAGTGCCGCAGTGTCTTTGAGGGCTTAATTTGTAAGGCGCGTGGCATTGGCAGAGCGGTGAAACAGACATCGACCGCAGTGAGTGTCCAGCAAGGTGGGCCCCGGACTTTGACAGTTACGGTGGAATTGGAAATCTAGGGGAGAGCCTACCCTTCAAGGATTGGCCTATAGTGGTTTTTTCAGCCGGGGAGACACAGGCCGTGCCAGGCAAGAAGATCAAGGGCAGAGTGCACGCACTGGGCAGAGAGGGACCGTCGCTTCCCAGGATCCCCTGAAGAAGCTCCCGTCGTGGTTGATGGCAGGTATAATCCCTGGGCCAGACTTCAGGCGCCCATAACTTTCTTTGGGCATAGGTCCGTCAGCATTCCCACTAATCAGCGCCTCGAGGTCAATGGGAGGCTCACCATCCAGTGCCCCAGTCATCTCAGCTCCAGCCACACATCGGTCCCACAACCGAATGCCCACAGAGCTGCTGGCATCCATTCCCCCCCGCAGCCCCAGCGCATAGCTGGACGGCTGCCTCCCTGGTGCGCCCGAGGACCCTGCCACCCTGGGGGCCTATGGGAGCATCGGCAGATCAGTGTAAACCCCCCACAGCTGGCTAAAAAGAAGGGGGAGCATGCCGCGATGGCCGCAAGTGGTAGGGCATGAGAGGGGGGAATTTGACGATGCACTCGCTGCAGCCCGGATTCCACCAAAGGATCTCTCGCTCGCCGCCAGCATGAGTCTGCAGTCTGTGGCCCGGGTGCCCCTGCAGGCCTCGCCACAGGCCTCAGCAGGCTCCGCCCCCCCAAACCTTGGAGCGGATTTCTGCGTGTTGCAGGGGATTCAGAGGGGTGAAGAAGTCACCACAGCCGCTCCATCGAATGGGAATGAGTTGCCTCTTGCTGTTAAGTTTCACCAGGCCCTTTCTGCGAAGACAGCCAGATCAATTCTGGAACACCAGAAGGAGCTTCAATGCCGCACAGCCATGTTGGTCCACGGCTTGGCCACATCCCCCTGCTGGCCCACAGTTACTCTACAATGACCCTTACCCTTATGAGCCTCTGCCCTTGGCTCAGAGTACCCTCTCCCACTGGGTTCTCGCTCCACTCTAGCGGGGGTGGTGATTGCAGCATCAGGATCCAGGACTGGTACAAACGGTGCTAGGTACACAGGCTGTAGGTATTGAGGTTGGCTGAGGTCTTGCAGCTGGAGTGAAAGGTGTTGTTGTGGGCCCGTTGAGGCTCACTGTTGCCGTCTGCCCAGGCTGACCATATGGACCAGCACCGTCATCCATGCCCAGATCTCCAGGAGTGTTGTCATCTCTGAGGGCTTGATCCTGGGGTGAAGTGGATGTCTTTTCGGTGACTAAGCTCCAGGCTCTGCCAGATCGACCTGTTGTGAAATAAAGAACATTCTTAGTGGAAATGGGGTATCTACATCCAAATGTTTTGTGACACAGTAAGTAGAAACCTAGAAAAAATAGGTAAAGATTAAAATAGTGATATATTTCAGTGCTATTGAACTTGAGACAAGACATTTGAATAAATGAAATACATGTACTTGAATTAATCAGTCATTAGATGTCCTGAAATGTTACATTTTGGATTTTTGAATAAATATGACATCTCCCAAACATGTAAGCTGATACAGCGGAGAGGTTAAATGTGTATCTGGCCATTCCAAGGCCTAGCTGTGTGCAAAATATGCGATAAAACAACTTGTTTTTATTTTGAACATTAGTCATAATGTGAGCAGTGCAGAGTCAATGGGTCACCTGCCACTGCTAATCAGTTGGGTTACCTTCATCCTTGTAAACATTTGACCGACACACTTGGTATGGTGTCACTCAAGCCATCAATAGTTTCAGCTGAGGAGACCGGGACAACATAAAGCCAGGTAGGCAGAAATGTCTCTGAGTAGAGCATTGTATGTAGATTGCTTAGGTCATGAGACATGAACATCAGTTGTCATATGTCAGACAAGTGAGAATTAGCAAAATCACTATCTCATCTTGTTTCGAGTTATAGAAATTGGGTTTCACAGTAGTTATAGTCATTCAATCTCTACTTGCCAACACTTGCAAAATGGTTAACTCCATGAGTGTCAGTCAGTCAAACTCCTCAGAAGTGGTGCAATGCTGTAGATGTCTACCTCTTGATATTTCCTACTGCTGTTAGCCGTAATAACACTGACAGTTGAAAGGACAAATTGAGAGAAGGGAAGAGAGGGAACAGCTGGGAGGTAGATCTGAAAAAAATGACTTTAAGAACATATTTCAATCACCTACATATATATGTATATGGTCAAATTCCTGTGATATTACACTACTATGCTTGAAAGGGAATAAATGGCTTCTATTTCTCTAGACTGCAAGAATACATGTACTGTGATAAAACCTTTAAAACATGAACACACAAACCATTGGACAGGCAGTTATTAAATAAGGGAAATTAGTTTAATTTTTTTTGCTGTTATGACAAATGCCTACCACATGACTCTTCCGCTTCTCATCACAAGGGTATTCTCTATGCGTGCTTCTTTATCCCTGTTAAGCGATAAAACATAGCCTTTAACCAGACGGGCTAATTACATATTATACTCGATAGCTCTTTAGCAGCAATGTCAGACGCTTCAATCACCAATGAAGATCTTGGTAAGGAAGTGCAGAGTACTTGTTCCACAGTTATATCAATAAGGATTGAAATATCACAAAGTTGGTTACTCTTTTACCTATGGACTCGAATTCTGAGTCATTGAACCATCCACACCTCAGGGAACATGAGTTTAATAAAAGGATCACCAGCAAGAAACAAACGATGTGACCAACAGAATAGGCTTGTCTGGTAGCTATGGACTCTTATGTGGAGCCCACCAGCTATTAGGTAACTCTCACACACAGACTCTGGTTCAATGCAGCAGTTTGTTTGGGCAAGGAATGAAGCAGTGCATGCGCACCCTTACCGGAAATCAGAAGGACTCGCATTAGCGCTGGTACTTGGAACTTCCGCTGACGACGCTCAATAGCAAGCAGAGGGTAGTGGGCGGTGTCTCCTCTTATAGTTTTGCCCCTCCCAACATGTCTGCTGAAAGCTGTGCATCATGTCGCTTCCTGTAAGGGCATAAGGCATCAGGGAAACTGTAGTCCCAACAGAGAAATGTAGTGAAAAATACATGTTTGTATATGATTAATGTACATGAAGTGGCAGTAGCAATGCATGCCATGTTCGCAATAGACTTGTAGTTAATTGCAGAGTGCCCTTAGCATAGGCTCAAACACCATGCTTACTTTCTTGGCATTAAAATCAAGCGGAGCCCCCCAGCTAGGTCCCGTATCCCCAGGAACATGCCCAATGCGTAGGTCCAGAACAGGGTCTGTCATTTTGGAATGTGAAGACAGGTAGCATTCTTATTTGCCGAGCCATTTGTGAGACTTGCAGCCTCTTTACCTGTCTAGGCTCTGACATCGAGACATGAACATCAGCTGTAATATGTCAGACAAGTGAGAATGGGCAAAATCACAATTTCATCCTATTTTGAGTTACAGAAACAGGTTCTCATTGTAGTTGAAGTCATTTCAGTCTATACTTGCAAACACTTGCAAAATAGTTACTTCCATGAGACATGAACATCAGTTGTAATATGTCAGACAAGTGAGAATGGGCAAAATCACAGTGTCATCTTGTTTTGAGTTACAGAGACAGGGCATCATGGTAGGTGTAGTGATTTCAATCTCTACTTGCCAAAGCTTGCAAAATGGTTAGTGTAACATACCTGTGGCCAAAACGCAGTTGCAATGGACCTACATTTACATATTTACACATAACATGGGTCCTGGAATGATATTTGTATAGTAATTAACCCTGGGCGTAGTTCGCGTAGTAGTGCTACGAGTAGCTACGCGAAGTGCAGGATACGTGTAGCACTATGCAAACTGCGTAATGCGCTGTTCGTGATGATTGCACAGGGCCGGATGCTTGTCCACACTGTGCAATCATTGAAAACGGCATCTTGCACAGTGGGAGCTGTTGTTTTCTGCCGCTCAAGTAGATTTTTACTTGAGCGGCAGCTTTCTCAACACGGACTGGTAGTTTCTCATCGCGAGCGGTCACGAGCATACGTGACCACTCGCAATGAGAAACCTGACCTCCCCGCGTTGAGAATCTCACCGGGAGGTTTATTTTCCACGCTTGCTATCGGCAACTTGATGTTGCTGATCGTGAATGAGGAAAAAGTCTCGCCGGGATGTCATTTTGCTTGCTCGTTGTCGCCAACTTGACGTTGAGTACCGCGAGCAAGCAAAGAATGACAACTACGCTACGCTACGTGATTTTGCACTGTGCTACAGGAAATTTGCGTAGCGCGAAGTAGTACAAACTACGCAAACTTTGAGAGCGTAGCGTAGTTGTCCGCCCAGGGCTAATAGTATTACACTTACAGACACCATTCCAACAAGTGGTATGTAATGGAGATTGAAATATGTGATCTTTTATGCAACAATACGCAGTAACACAGACAAACCAACATCTCTGATACTTTGAGGATTACATGTTAGGCCATTAGGTACATAGCACATCGGCAAATGCTGAAATGAGAGCAAACTGGACATTGAGGTATTGTGAAAGTTAGTGAGGAGTAACTTACCAGATTCTACTCCCCCAGGTTTCCTGTCAAGCCTTTAGAATGCAGGATGGCCAAGACCTTTTCCTCCCAGGGAGACATTTGTATGCAGGCACTGGGAGGACTACTGCTAGCCCTCTGAGGCTCTAGATGTTGCTTGGAGGCCATGGAATGCATTTTTCCCCATCTGGTCGTGCCACCTCTTCCTAATTTCCTGTGTGCACAGGGTGGTACCTACAGCATTCTTTCTGTCTACGATTCTAGACCACATTTTCCTTTTCTTACTGAGAGCAGTATTTTGGACTAGGGCGCCAAATAATTGCGGCTCCACTCTTATTATTTCATCCACCATGATTGACAACTCTGAAAAAAGTGGATTTGTGTGACGTAACATATATCCAAATTAAAGCACGGGAGAATGGAAAAGAAATACACCACAGGATGTTAGAAAAATGTGCACCAAAAGTGTGTGGATTGTGGTAAAAGGAATAGAGAAAAAAAGAAAACAAATTGGGCTCTGACTTGCTATGTTGCAGTGGCGTGGCAAAGGATCATGGTCTGAAATGTGTGTTTTGCAGGTGTATCCACTTGGCCAATGGACACCAGGTGTGTTGTCGTTGTATCAATTCAATGGCCACTGTTATGGTGCTTTGCTAAGAGCATACAGTGATGGACTACTGCCATTGGGAAACCGCCACATGGGACCACCAGCACAACAATGTTTTCGTAATGGGCTCAGTGGGAACATGCTGCCCTGAGAACGACGGAGTTAAAATCTCCAACATTGCAGTCTGCCTCGTCGCAAGCGGGACACACTCCATCAACACGGTTGGTGGTTCAGGCTGCATGCATTGTAATAAGGCGGGTGGAAGATCGCAGACCCCAAAGTCTTCTCTGGACCGCTGCCGCCGCAGCATGGTGGTTATACCGCCAAACTCATTTTCAGCACCTAAGTCTCCACCTCCCATTGGTCAAATGTGGTGAAGTTCAGGCGAGGCAAACCTAAGTATGAGGGTTGGCTTATAACAAGATCATCAATGCCAGCTGTGGGCAACTCAAAGACTTTTAGCAATCTCTATAGAATTCTCCCCAGAGCTCCTCCGGGCAGGCCCCTTCCAAGCAGAGAATTGCCTACAAGCACGTAGCATTCCTTGTGCAGAATAACCGGTGGCAAAAAATTAACTTTTTTTAGCTTTAGAGGTAGCTGGGATGAATTTATCCTTTACTTTCCCCATCCTCTATGAGTCTGCACCAGATCTATGCACATACATTTGTTTCATTAGAGGAACAAGTAAGGTAATTTAGAAAACACATATTGGCCTCTATGGTCTGTACTACCTTTACCATTTATCCTAGTCTAAGGAGTATATCTACATGAAGGATGGCTATCTGTGTTCATACATAATAATGCAGACTAATCTCTCCATCTCTCTTTTCATCCACCCCCTTCCTTTTGATCTGGGTCTTCATCAATCTACCAGTTTATTAAATTGCCAACCTGTTAATTGGTCAATCTGTTTCTCTTCTCCTTTCCATCCATTTATCCATTCAGCCATCCATCAATCAGGGGGAGAGGTGGGGCTCAGTGGCCAGAGCAGCTGACTCTAGAGCAGGGGGCTTAAGGTTCGATCGCCGGTGCCGGAGGCAGCTCAGCACCATATGACTCTGGGAAATAGCGTGCTTAATCTTCCAGATGCCCCCCAGCGCCTTGAGACCCTTAGGGGTGATTTTTATGTGCTTTACAAATACTGGGTTATTCTTATATGTATTTACGTCTGTTTTTCTGTCTGTTCCTCCCTCTGATAATTTATCTATCTATCCTTTCGTCAATCCATCCCACTTTCAAACCAATAATTTAGTTAATGCAGGAGGCTAAAGTAGATTCACTTCACAGAGAAAGAACATAAACCCCATGTTTTAGCAGATCCTGTGAGATAACAAATTTACTATACATGCAAAATGTACTATACATGCAAAGAGCTCAGTGCTCTAACACCATGCTGTCAGAAAGTTAGTACATGTTCTGTTCACTCAGTTATTACCTCAATGATGTAGGTAGAATCCTCATGTTTGAGGTTAGTGAGATTGATAATAAAAATATTCTGGAGGAGTGAAATTTGATACCATATAAATTCCTGGTCTTGTGGTAATGATATGCCTTTGATGGGTTGAAGGATAGTCAAGATGAGGAAACCTGTTTCCCTCTTTTGTACTACTAAATGCAATAGAGTTATACTGGGCGGATAAAGTAATATATCTAGTTGAGGCAACATTAGGAGATGTGATGTGTGTGGCTGCTGTTGGAAGAGCCATGTTTTTTATAGTCAATGCAGGCAAATTGAGTTTATACAAGAAGACATAAAATGAATGAGTCATTGTCAGGAGTTGTATTTTTTAAAACATTTTCTCAGCTTCCTGGATCACATTATGTATTGCAATTCCATATTATCAAGCGATAGAACTGTCCATGGGGTCTCTTCTGCCCGTGGACTCCTAGGATGACCTTCTTTGTCAGCGAACCCAAAAATCAAGACACCTACTGAGGGCACTATGACTGTGCTCCTAATAGGTCCCACTCTCTTCATCATTTGCTTGTTTTCATGCAATGGCCAGGGAATTGTGTTCATTCTTCCATTCATTAGTAGCGACTACTCTTCTTTTCTTGGAAAGTTCATATACGTTTTTGTCCTTAATGCATTCTCAATAGAAAAGAGTACTGTACTGAAAGCACTCTCAAACAAGGGTTTCATGTAGTACAGCTTTCTATGTCAGAATTGCATTACCATAATTAGCAGCAACACAAATAATATGTCGTAAACACATTTCACAAAACAATTGTTCTTTTTGGAATAGGTTTTCTAATGTTAATATTATTGGAATACAAATATCTAGGCGTGAAGTTAGATACAGGCGGCCGGTTTGTGGCACAGAAGAACAGCATAAGGCACAAAGGTCTAGCTCTGGCAATTACCCTAAAAACACTAAACTCTAAATTAACAGGCCTATCTATCCTACCACTCGTTGAGGTTGCTCGGGCAAAACTCCTGCCAACAATCACCTATGGCAGTGAGGTAGAGAAAGGGAAGGATGCAAAAATACTGGATACCACAGTAACAACGGCATATAGGGTCATCTTTGGGCTGCCAAAATACACCTCACCCGCCCAAATCAGACTCGAATTTGGCATTCTGAAACAATCACTTGCTAGACAAGGGGCCTTTATCATCACTTGGGACAAAGTGCGAAGAGCAGAACGTGGCACGCTAAATGAACAGTTGTGGAAGGAGCTACAATCGCACCCCGCATTACCAGCCACGGAATATCTACACAGCAGCCTTCATAATTTGAGGCTAAACCAGCTCTGGGAGATACCAGCAACCACCCCTACTTTTAAAAAATTAGTGTGGAAAACTGTGAAACTCCTTTCATGGCTGGAGGACAAGGATGCACTATCAAAGAGATCCCACGGCTGGATGACCATGAACACATACACGAAGCCGGGCATACAAAACTACTTCAACTTGGGTTATGATAAAAACATAAAAATTGCTTTAATGAGATATAGGCTCGGACTGCTCCCTTTGCCCCGAACATCTCCCTCCCTGGCTTCGGATCCAAGCTGGCTCTGCATGCCGCCTATGTGGATCGGCTCAGGAAGACATGCTGCACCTACTATGCTCCTGTAAAGTACTTACAAAGCAACAAGTTAAATTTCTCAAACAACCTTTCAATCAATGTGGGATCCGTACAAGGAGGCAAGCTTTGCTAGCATGTTTTGAATCGAGTGACCCACAATTGAACTGTAGAACAGTAATATAGCTGAGACTGTGTGGCAGCAAGATGCCAGAATTACTGACAATAGGAACCAAACCAGAAATAGCACTTGCATAAACGCAAGGGGTCTGTGAACACTCTGAGTATATGATTCAGGAATCCAGACAATATGGCTTTTTAGATACAAGAGTTTTAATTATGTACATGACAGTTCTTAATTGAGTATATTTTTTGTATTGCAATTGTTTTAATTAACTATGCAAATAAAGTAAACTTAATACTTGAAATTGCAATGGGCGATATTTATGTCAATTATATACTAGTCCAGGATATTCTGGAACCATACCACAGTACAATTTTCACAAGTTTTTCTAGTAGTGATTTCTAGCAAGCTTGTATATTAGAGTATTGTGAATGTGTGAGGTCATAAGCAGTGCATGATGGGGGTGCAAGTTATAGTTATAGTTAATTCACTAAACTATATGTTGCATATTTCAGTTTTGTTTTTTAACATTAGCTTGTGTCTTATCCAAACCCCAATTCATACCTTCACTTTATTCATTGTTTTTTCCAGTTTTTTTTTTACCCCAACTTAAGATTTTGTCACCTACACATACACTTATATTTGTTTACCAGAATGTTGCTATGTTAATATTAGGGAGCTGTCTAGCAACTAAAAAGAACGATAGGCTGATTAAAAAAATGTGAAAAGGCTATCCTGCACTAATGGCGCAGACGTCTGTCTATTTAACTTTTTTTAGCCACTTTAAAAAGATATATTGGGGCCACAGATTCCGAAAAAGGATCACTGATAAAATATTGAAAACAACAATATCCTGATACAAAATTATTGTGTGAAAAATATTGATTACTTTGGAATACTGGACTCCCTCCCTTAAACTTTTGGTTCTATAAAGGAAGGGAGTGCAGTATTAAAAAATACACAGATGGGAGGTCTTCTAAACATTACAGGGTGGTATACAGGAGGTTTTCTAAACATTACATGGTGGTATACAGGCATTGATGGTGTGGATGGAAAGGAGAAAGCATATCAATTGTTGGAGATGTTGATCATGCGTAAATAGCGTGGTATCAAGAGAAAATAAAAATTAAAACCATTTTGATATGTCACCACGATGTTATTGGACAGAATATCCACAGTACAGTGTATATAGGCAAGGAGTCTGGTGGGGGCGATTTTGGGCAATTTGTCGTATTAATCAGAATTATGTAAATTATAAAACCAACTTCATATGATTGATACATATGTTTTGATTTACAGCCCTGATGTCTATAGGGACTAAACTCTTTGGCTGGGCTGCGTTGACTGCTGTTGATGAAAAGCATTGATTGAATAAACTTTTTGGGAGCCATTAAGAAACACAAGACTCCAAAGTGTTTATTTTTTTAATGTACTGATGATAATTAAGGAATGAACAGTATTATTCTTTGACTTTTGGAAAGACAAATCAAGGATAGACTTTTACACACTAATTTTTTTTAAAAATTTGATATTATTGAAAGTAATATTAACAACAACGATATTCTTAACAACGATATTACCTGAAAAACATTGATATTCTTGTCAGCGATATTTCTGCATTTTAATATTTTCGTATCACAATGTTTTTTTCCCCCTGATATTTCTGTATCCTGATATTTACAACTCTGTATTTTGAACAAATACCACTAAAAACACATACCTCCCCTCCTATTTATATCCCTTTGGTTTCATGCCTGCCTGAACATCTTTATGCTCATTTACTTCAACCTTCTCTCCAGGAAAGATGTTGAATTCGACAGATACTTACTACTTCAACAAAATGGCATTCAGGAGTGCCTTGCTTTTGTTCTGAATAAAAAGTGCTAGAACTTTCGTTGTTTAATACAACTCTTGAGGATGCAGCAGTTGATTATTGTTAACTGGCAGACTGCTTCTGGTGTTAGAAGTGCACGCTTCTCTAGCATTTCAAAGTGTTTATCTTAAATGTATGAGGAAGATATTTAAGAACTCATAGAAAATGTGTCTTCATTTTAGCTTTCTAGAGCACTAACCATAAGTTCTGTGACAAAAAGAACCCTATCATTTTGTTAATTTGTAACGGAAATGCATAAAGTTTTACTGGATTGTTTCCATCTAGATGGCTTCAGATGTGCCGCACTTTTGTTATAAATACAGAATGTTAGTGCTTTAGTTGTTCCGTAGAATTCTGTGATGAAGCTGCAGTTGATCACTATGGAGTTAGCAGACAGACCGCTTCTGCTTTTGAAAGTATATTTCAATCTGCATGTCAGAATGTTTTACTGACATGGATAGGAAAGACAGTTGAGTACTCATGGCAGACATTTCCTCATTTTAGCTTTGCAGATGCTGGCACTATAGTTGTTCAGTAGGACTCTGTGGGAAGTTGCTGTAGATACTGGGGAATCAACTGGCAGGCTGATGCTGCTGTTGTAAGTACATGCTTTACTCAGAATGTCAGACTTTATTCTCACGTGACCGAAGACGATAGTGTGAGCTTCTAGAAAATGTGCTCCCATTTAGCTTCTGGACCGCATTTTATATCATCTGTGAGCAACACATTAGATAAAACTGTTTTCTATCAATATAGTTAATCACATCCCAGAATGGGGGCAGCATGAGAAATCTGAATTCCTAAAATGAGTATTACGCCATCATCAAATGGTTTACACTGTGATTAAATCTGTTATCAGCTTTAATATGTGCTCCTTTTTGTGACTCTCAAAGCCTGCCTTCTGTATAATAGATTTCAATAAGGACCACAACCCCATGTCCTGTAAAGGTTACCACAAAAGGTTGACCATATTGTGGCCTGCCAATCAAGAGGCAGGCAGTGACACCCAACACAGCTCTGGGGATCAGGGTGGACTGACGCTGATTCCTTTTATTGTTTTTTCCAATCATTTTCAGGATGCAGGCAACATTTCCTGAGACCTGCAATGGCTGCTACGACATATTTAAGTATACAAAAAAGGAGGTGGATGGAATGCTTGAATTAATCTCAGCCACTGGTAATTACTCGGGCCACAAACCAATCCATAATATGCAAGTCAGTCTGCAACGGGAACAGTCCAGCCCTAATTGCCCATTCCAGATCCTCCCTGACCCAAAAGACAAGCAACCTGCGATCAGTTTTGCCCTACATCAGCCAGGTATTGCCTGGTTCCAGTGACACACTGTGAACAGGACCCACGTCTGAGCATACCATTTCCACTTAGGGCAACACACCAAAGTATACAAAAAAGTAATTGATAGAATGCTTGAAATTATCGCAGCCACTGGTAATCACTCTGGCCGAATCCCAATCCATTGTTGTTTTGCACAGTTCAGTGCAAACTGCCTGGCCAGATCCTACCTGAACCCAAGTAACCCAGGACCAGTTTCGCCCTAGTAGGGTTGCTTGTGCTCCGATGCAGGGAGGGCCTGGCCTGGCACTTCAGTCTCTACGGTTCCCATTGGAGCAGGGTTAAGACTAGTTTGCATATGACTGGGTCTAAACTGAGGTGGCATGGTGTTGAAAGTAACAGTGGGCTAGGATGCGTCCAAAGTAATTACCAGTTGCGTGTATATATACATGTTTATATATATCGTGAAGTACTCCTTCAAAACTGCACCTTCTCGCTGGCAGTCGGATGTAAAGAGCACGGACCATAAGATTCTTAAAATACTGCTTGGTTTATTTTGTTCTTCTCACAAACAAATGGCAGCCATTACGCATTTCGGCCCTCCCAGGGGACTTGATCACATGACGCGCATCAACCATTGGCCTTTCATTTTCAAAGGTTACACTTATTTCCGTTTTTCCTTTTTTTTGTATGTAAACCATGTGATTACAATTTAAAGTGCCCTGTGCCTAATATAACAACCTTCAACAAGGCTAAGAGACAAGGTAAATTCATGTACCCCCTAGACCCAGAGGTATAAGATTAGTAATGTTTTTTTGATCAAAGGTGAGTCAATTGCTCAAAGTGCAAATATGCATATCAATAAATAAATACATAAACACATATATAAACATTGAATATGCAAACATTCGAGTCGCTACCACAGTAAGAAGATAGATGATGGTCAATCAAAATTTCATTATTTAAATGTATAAAACACATGAATATATATGAGAGTATATGAATAAATAATTACAATTAAATTGAGGAATCATTGGATAAATCCGTTACAATTATTTCTGTAGTACTAGTAATGCAAGTATGTGTTCTGTTTTCATGAAATTCCTATTGACTGTTCATTATCCTTGCCTAAATGCCCAATTGTTTATTCATCTGTGGTGGTTACAATAAATATGTACTCCTTCTATATATCTTTCTAGATTCTAGATCTGGGTTCAATTATCTGCTAGATCAAAGCCTCATCCTTTGTAATCACAATAAAAGTGACTGGTTGTTAAATAACAATGTGCAAAAATTGTACTTACGAAAAAAGTAACTAGTGCCTAATAAATAAGAAAATGGTGATTTAAAAGCAAAGGGGAGATATTTCATTGCATATACAGTAAAATTACTCAGTGCGGATTTACTGGTTATGCTAGTGAGGACTAGGTCCTATTTGATCCTATCTACTCATTTAATTTAATAGGTCAAATGCTGCTCGTAGGATTGACTAACAGGGTTCCCATTGTAAAGCTGCAGGCCATTATCTATAAAAGCTGGCATGTTGTTCTTCCAAGCTATTTAATCCATTCGGGTGCTTGGTATCAAGATTCAGAATATAGTGCATCTCTTATAGCCGGAGGGTCCTTTCCCTATCCCCTCCTCTTTTGTTTCTCGGGACAGAATCTATAAGAAAATATTTATGCTCCTTTGGATTATTCTCATGCCGCAAATGGAAGTGGCGAGCCACTGGATAAGCCTGATCATTGTTTTTAATGGCACATATGTGCTGCAGTACCCGCTTGTGTCCTTGAGGGTTGTACTTCCAATATATCTTTGTTTACACAGGCACTCCAGCACATACACCACATGATCCATTTTACAGTTTAAGGGCATTTTGATTTGTCTGTCTGGTCCACCAAAGGGGGTCGAATAGCTGGTAGTTGACACCCCATGTTGGCAGGCTTTACATATTTTACATTTGTGAAACCCCAATCTTTGGTTTAGCCAAGATACCTTAACTGAAGGACCACAAGGATCATTGTCTACCAAGGTGTCTTTCAATAAAAACGTTCCTCCTGTATGTTATGGAGGGCCGTTTGGGGACTATCTTGCCAATTACTGGATACTGTCTAATCAGATGCTGATGTTTATTGATAATATTTCTTACTGCTGACTCCTTCCGGTTAAATTCCAGGATAAACCTGAAATTACCTGATGTTTCAGCAGGAGTAGACATATTTGGCTTCTGTTTCAGTAGAGTTTCCCTTTGTTTAAGATTGCTCTTAGTCAGTGCTGTTGCTAGACATTTGTTGCTGTAGCCTCGTTCCTTGAATCTGGCTCGACATTCCTTTTGTGCCACTTCTAAGTCTTTGCTATTACTGCATACTCGTTTTAAGCGCAGTAGCTCTCCATAGGGTATACTTTGCACTAGATGATTTGGGTGCAAGCTACTAGCATGCAAAATAGCATTTCCTGCCGTAGGCTTTCTGTGCAAATTGGTCTCTAGTTTGCCCTGATTGATGTACACCTCAACATCCAAAAACATTATGCTGGTTTTACTAATATTAGCAGTAAAACATGAATTCAACTCATTAATATTGATTGATTCAATGAACATAACTGCTTCATCTTCCGAGCCATATATATATTCAGAGAAATTGTTACTGAAACTTTATAGTTAGGTTCACATTTTACCCAAACAAAACCATAGAAATTTGGCAGTTATACTTATATTTATAGTTATACATGTGTAAGAAACTATAACTCATGGCCTAAAGTAAGCCTGGGCGGCGTACTCCACTGCCACCAGCGGAGTATGCAGAGTTTTACCAACTCCGCGATCTGCTGGGAACGCGAAGTTGTGGCAAAACTCCAACTCCGTGAAGGAGCGAAGTACGCCCCTCAGCCCCCTTTGCCACGATCCAAAACAGGGTAAAAAAAAAAGACTTACCTTCTCTTCTGTCGTCCGTGGGCGGCCCACCTCCTCGCCGCGGTGTCTCTTTGCCGTCGTCCTGCTCCTCATGTTGCCGGTCTCAATCCCCTACGTTTTACATCTTATGTGAACTGTGCACTGAACAGGACACTGGAAGCTGTGATGTGTTAATTAAGAACAATTGATAATGGGAACGAGCAGCTTGCTTCTAAAATTAGTAGAACTTCTCCAGACATGTTGAGAGCAAAGCACAAAGCATTCCACTTGGGGTTCACTCAGGAATTTGGGAGAAGCAACATTTGTCATTATTGCTGGATCCCAATTTACCTTATTTAGAATGCGTCCAATATCTCCAGCCTGCTTATACTAAACCATCAGTGCGTCTTTAAAGAGTCCTTTTGCAATGAGGAACAGAGAGAGAAATTAGATTCTGGACGATGACTGGATATCACTCGCCATTTTCTTGTGACAGCCGCATCCTGGTGACATTAACCTAATGCTGTATAAACAATTGTGGGAACTTTTTTAAAAATGCAAACACCATGTTAACTCAGAGAACATGAGTTATTTTCATTAAGAGGTCTCAAGAAAGGGGCAGAGAGGTGCCCCGGTGTAGGATTTAGTCTGACACTTGTTTGTGGTGCCATAAAGGTGTCATTAATTTAGGTGCACATCTTCAAAAAGTACTTTCAGTTCAGTGTTATGCGACAATGCTTAATTGAAGTTTTACACTAGAGTTGTATATATTGTCATTCAAAAACAGAGCCAATCACGTGTTTTTTTTTACTTGCTTCTCATTAAGTTATTTATATTTAGTAATATCACTTTTTTGCCAGTGTGTTCTCCAACTGTGAATTTGTATAACCTTGTTCAATGAAGTGTTTCCTCGTTAAACCTTCCTATGCAACAGGGTAATTCATAGCTGTAATGGCTCCTCATAGCTGCATATATTGGCTGCGTGATGAGGCCCTTCTTTGCCTCGGGTCTGGGAACTCTCTCTAACGAAGCAGACTGCGGAAATGTTGTGAGTTCTCTGAAAACATTACAAGTAATGAAAGCATGCACCTGCGTGGGAAATACAACTGTAGGCTGAAATTAATTAACCCTCTGGTCATGCTTGTGAAATTGTTATTATGTACATTCCAAATAAAAACATAGCAAGTTAGCAACGTAATCAATGTAATTACGTATTTACTCCATGTACTCACAATATGTGTTGTAACACAGGTGTATTCATGAATATATTTGTGTAGCCAGAAGCACCATTGTACTCATAATCTGGAGGAAAAGAATCCTCCTGAATCCAAAAATAATTTCCTTACAATACTACACCTAACAATAAACATTTCCTATTGTTTCCAGTTTTTTTCCTACCCCAAGTGCCTTTCCCGCAGAAATCGTTGCAGTAGGTTGATTTGATTTGATATGAATAAAACTTATATTGTGCAGACAATAACCCGAAGGCATCAAGGCGCCTAACAAATAATATCATAAGCAAGGGCATATCACCATTACATATAGGTGCAATATTCGTGCATAGGCGTCAAAAGTCTAATATACATATTGCATTTTCTCAGCTTGTGAACTCCAGCTCTCCTCTTTTGCAAATGAAATCAGATGTACATATATGTAAAAGTGGGTCTCATCCTCTATCACTCCATTGGTTTCATTAAGTAACCTGGTTCGACAACACTGGACCCACCATATTAATTGTTCAGATTTAAGAGAAAAGATCCATTGGTAGAGCTATTTGGAAAAAGAGTACTCAAA
The DNA here is from genome assembly GCF_964263255.1 of Lissotriton vulgaris. Lineage (NCBI taxonomy): Eukaryota > Metazoa > Chordata > Amphibia > Caudata > Salamandridae > Lissotriton > Lissotriton vulgaris. The sequence goes on from NC_141685.1 coordinate 1,648,734,632, forward strand.
TATTTTCATTGAGGCATTGCGTTCCCAAACACTGCATGCAGTGTGCATAAAAGTAGAGTAACCTATGATCTGTTTACTATACATCGTTCCACTTTTTGTTGCTACCAATTCATTGTTCCTTTGATCGATGCACAATCTGCTTTCTTGCTCATAGGAACTTTATAGGTTAACACTTCAAGTTCACAAGTTGAAATAAGTGGCGGTTATTGTTGGGAAAAATGTGTGTTCTGTTTTTTAAATAAGGTTATAGTGCATGTCTTACTTTTTTAGGGAATGTGGCTGTATAAAAAAAAGTAACGAGGCTGTCATTAAGAGTGGACTGTAAAAATCCCAATTATTTGTCTCCCATTAAGAAGGGAGCTACTCGGGATTATTATTTGTGGGGAAATGACATGTGAAACTAGGATTTCCTGTGCTGATTTCCACAAGCGTTTCTGCGGTATGTGTGCTTGAAGCAGGTAACATCTCTGATCTGTGGTGTTCCCAGTAAACTCATAATTCTGATGGAGCCAGACAATACCGTTGTCAGGTTTATTGTATTTTTTCTCTATGAGGAAACATTTTTTTCACTTAAGAAAGCCCATCTCCTACATGGCTCCAAATTTGAAGGTGGTCTACTTCATTCTCATATTTGGAGAGGAGTTACAACCGTTCATTGAAATAAATCTCTGGCCATTTAGATGATTGGGGAGGGTTGGGTCAGAGTTTGTGAATGATAACGGTTAGACCTGGCATCCTTGGCATGGTTTCCCCTAATCTTTTGCCTACAGACCTACTGTTTTTGCTTACTTCGTGGTCTTAGGATTCTGCACGCTTTACCACTGCTGACCAGTGGTAAAGTGCTTGTGCCTCTCCCCAAAACATGGTAACACTGGCTTATCAACAATTGACATATTTAACTTACTTCTAAGTACCTAGTAGCATGCATTACCACTGCCCAGGGCCCGTAAAATAAATGCTATTAGTCGGCATCCAGCACTAATTGTGCCACCTACTTAAGTAGCCCTTTAATCAGGCGTGCCAATGCAGAGCATGTGGGTGCAGTTATAAACTGCCATATCGACCTGGCAAGTTAAACCTCTTGCATGTCCAAAACTTTCCTTTTTAATACATATGTCACCCCTAGGGCAGGCCCTGGCCAGCCCCAGAGGGCAGAGTGCAATGTATTTAAAAAGCATGGCATGCCCGTTACATGTCCTGGTAGTGAAACACTGTTAAATTTGTTTTTTACTACTGCAAGGCCTATATACCCTGTAGGATCAGATTGGCATTACCGTATTAAATGTTATAAGTGTAATTTCCAAATCGGAAGATATAAGTGATTAATGTTTGATGTCTCTGGAAAACAAATTTTAAATCCTAATTTATGGTGAAGTCGGATTTTAAAATAGGATTCTGGAAATGCCACATTTTGAGAGTTTGCATTTTCTAGCCTTAGCCCTTTGATGCCTGCAGCCTGTCTCTGGTCACATGACTGGGTGTAGTTCTTAGTTGGGCTTCATGTATTCCACATAGACAGCCACACACAATGGGAGCTTAGTTGTGATTGAGTGTGCTACCCTGACAGGATGGGAGGAAGGAGATGGACCTAACCTCATATACACCAGAATAGGCTGTGTCCTGTCCCAACACAAAGGCTGCCTTCTGCCTGTAGTATGTCTGGAACCAGGCCTGGCAGGGCATCTGTGCACTTTACAGGCATAGCTCTAGAAGTTTCTCCCCACTTTAAAAGGCCAACTGTGTATAAAAGATGGACCTCAGACACCACCACTTCAGTATATTTCTGGACCGGTGGATACTCTGACAGGATGAAGGACTACTTTGCTGTTGAAAGTACTGCCACTCTGTTGGACGCCTGCTATGCTGTACTGACCTTCTGCATGCTGCCTTCTTGCATGGGTGAGAAGGACTGGACCTGCATCTCTTAATTCCAGAACTCAGAGTGACTCCAAGGGCTAATGACTGGTCTCCTGATCTGAAACCTCAGGAACATAACAGGCTTCCTACAACCTTGTATCTGCACCTGGGCTCTGCCGTCTGTGAGTCTAACCTGCAAGTGGTTCCACCCAAATCCTGAACCCCTGTAAGTGGGCCAAAGGTGCTTACCAGTGGAACCAATGCATCTCATCTGCTGAGCGGTGCATCCTTGAGCAGAACCAACGCATCCCCTCAGCTGAACAGCGCATTCTCGAGCAGAACCGACGCATCACCGCTGCTGCCTGGATTGGGCCCAGCACAGAAGGTACGCAGCTCCCTCGTTTCTTTGAAAAAACACATCGCCGACATAGTGGCGCATCTCTGACCCAGATTGTTTCATCTCTTTTTGATGGCAGCTCAAATATGATGCCGGCCTCTGCAGTGCTACCTTGCAGCTCCTCCGAAGTGACACATCGACAGCTGTGTGTGGCATCCTCGATGCCCGGACTTTGCTTTATAAGCCCTGTCAGAGGGATCCTCGATGATGATGCAACAGAACCCCGCTTCTCAGCCTCGCGGCATCTCGAAACCAACACATCTCTTCGTCTGCAATACACTTTTTCACCTCAGATCTGTGAAACACTCTGCAAGTAAGATTTAAGGTACTTTGTTCAGCAGACTTAACTGGATCCTTGTAGCCGGCCCAGGCTTTATTGTGATCGGCCTGAGCTTGTGATTTCGTCCCGTTCCAGCATGACCAGGCCACCCTTGATGGTACTTTGTGCTTTTTGGTGATATTTTACCGTAAACTTTAAAATTCAATATCTCTGGTTTCCCTGATTGGATTTTTGGTTTTTGATCTTGTATTATTTATTGAAATCTACACTATTATTCTAAACTTGGTGTGGGATCTTTTTGTGTGGTGCTTTCACAAATACATTACATATCGCCTTCAAATTAAGCGTGACCTCTCTGTGCCAACCTACTAGAGGGTTAGCATAAGTTAATGTGTAGTTTGCTTGTGCCTTACCCTGACTAGGATTATGTGAACTTCTTGACCAGGGGTCCCTGTCAACCAAAACCTAATTTCTAACAATCAGTCAATCAATCAATCAGGGGGTTTATAAAGCACACTATCACCCGTGAGGGTCTCCAGGCGCTGGACTGGGGATTGCAGCTCTGGTTCAGTCAAAGAGCCAGGCCTTGAGGCTTTTTCTGAAGGTGTAGAGGGTGGGGGAGTGTCTGATGTTCAATGAGAGCTCGTTCCAGGCCCTGGCTGTGACGTAAGAGAAAGCTCTTCCTCCTGCCCTAGTTCTGCAGATGTGCAGGGTTCTGTTGATTCCGGTGTACAGGGCATTGTTGTAGTCCAATAGGCTGGTTATGAGTGTGTGGTTGACGGTTTTTCTGCATTCTTGGGGTATCCATTTGAAGGTCTTTCGTAGGATCCGGAGGCAGTTGAGGCTGGTGGAGATCATGGAGTTGATCTGGCGGGTCGTGGTGAGGGAGAAGTCTAGGTTGATGCCGAGGTTCTAAGTGTGGTCTGTAGGGGTGGGCAGACTCCCGAGGGCAGAGGGCCACCAGGTGTTGTCCCACGCGGAGGTGGAGGGTCCAAGGATGAGGACCTCGGTCTTCTCCGAGTTGAGCTTCAGGCAGCTTCTTTTCATCCAGGCGGCTATGTCGCTCATTCCTTCCTGGAAACAGAGTCTGGTGTCTTCGGGGTTCTTCGTGAGGGAGAGGATGAGCTGGGTGTCGTCGGCATAAGATACTATGCTGAGCCCGTGTTGTCTGATAATGGCAGCGTGGGGGGCCATGTAGATGTTGAAGAGCGTGGGGTTAAGCGATGATCCTAGGGGAACTCTGCAGTTGATCTGAGTGGGTTCGAAGAGGTAAGGAGGGAGTCTGGTACTCTGGCTTCTGCCATAGAGAAATCATCGGCTCCAGGAGAGGGCGGTTCCTGGTATCCCTGCATTGTGGAGCCTGGCTGCGAGTGTGCGATGTGAGACAGTGTTGAAGACTGCAGAGAGGTCAAGTAGGATGAGGGCTGCGGTGTGTCCATGGTCTAGTAGCAAGCGAATGTCGTCTACGGCAGTGAGGAGGGCCGTCGCAGTGCTGTGGTTGCTGTGGAACCCGGACTGGGAGGCGTCTAGGATTGAGTTTTCTTCTATGAAGGCGGTCAGCTGGATGTTTACATGTCTCCTTGTGACTTTGGCAGCGAAGGGGAGGGGAGAGAGGGGCCAGTAGTTTTTCAGGTCTGTCGGGTCGGCCAAGGGCTTCTTGAGGAGGGATTTGACCCCCCTTCCAGTCATCGGGGAAAATGACGGATTCGAAAGAGGCATTGATGGTGCATCCTAGTTCAGGTGTGATGACGGCAGCGGCCCTGTGGTATATGTGTGGTGGGCAGGGGTCTGTGGGGGCTCCTAAGTGGGTGTTCTTAAAGGTCACAGTGGTGATCTCGACAGTGGCAGGATTCCAGGTGGCGATGATTGGCTCTTTGTCTGTGGTGGTGTCCTGTGTCTGTTCGTTGAAGTTGTCATAGAGGGCTTAATTTTCAGATGGAAGTAGGAGCTGAGTTTGTTGCAAAGTTCCTGGGATGGTGTGATGTCCGTGGCTTCGCTGGGGGGTATGGTGAATTGCTGTATGATGTTGAAGAGTTCTTTAGCGTTGGATGTGTTGGTGTGGATGTTGTTCCTGATGAAAGTCCTCACAGATGTTCAGGTGTTCTGAGGTTTTCCGGTTTCTCCAGGTTTTCTCGAGGAGTCTGCAGGAGCACCTAGCTGCTTGGAGATCGGTGGTGAACCAAGCTGCTTTCAGGGGGCGTTGCTTGCCAGGGTGGTGGAGGGGACCGAGCTTGTTGGCGCAGCTGGAGTTCGTTGGCGTCGGTCGTGGTGCTGGGTGGGTCTAGGAGGAGGGTGGCGTTGAGGTGCTCCTCTGTGATCTTGATCCAGTTCCTTCGAGGCAGGCGTGGGGGGTTTGAATGTGTTGAAGGTGAAGTGCACGCTGTGGAGGTCCGTCCAGGGGGTCTGCGTGGTATGACTGAAATGGCTGTTGGTCCCTCCTGCAAAGATGGGGTCAAGTGTGTGTCCAGCTCTGTGCATGGGGTGGTAACGAGTTGCTTTAGTCTGAGGTTGGAGAGGTGGTCGAGGAGGGTGATGGAATCAGGGTCACTGCAGTTTTCGAGGTGGAAATTAAGGTCTCTGAGTAGGATGTAGTCCGTTGAAGCGATCGCGTGGGGTGGGATGAGGTCGGAAATGGTGGTTGTGGGCTGGGTGCATGGTCCGGGGGGTCTGTAGGAAAGGGTGCCCCGTAGCCTGGTCCTAGTCTGGATCTGGAAGTGGAGGTGTTCCGTGTTGGAGTGGGGGTTGCTCGTGTTGGAGGTGGTGAGTTGAAGGGATGTCTTGTGGACAATGGCGAATCCTTCTCCTGGGCGGTGGGGGCGGTGCCTTCTCTGGATATTTTATCTGTCGGGGATGGCGGTGGCAATGTTGAGGCCGGAGGTGGCATTGGTCCAGGTTTCAGAGAGGAAGGTGACGTCGGGTGAGAGGGTGTCGAGCAGGTCCCAGATCTCTGTGGTGTGTCTGTGTAGGGAGCGCACGTTGAGGAAGATGCAAGTCAGGGCTCCGGTGGTGCAGGCGTTCAGTGGGTTTTCGGAGGTCTTGGGGGTGCGGTCAGTGGTGAAGGATCGCTGGCAGTGTCTGCAGGAGAACTGTTCATGGGTGGTGTTCTGTGTGGCTCTTTGGCAGCCGTTGAGTCTTCTGGGGTTGAGTGCGTGGAGGGCGGCGGAGATGTATCGCCGGGGTTACTGAGATCCAGGGTTCCTGGTGCCGGCCACGTTCTGGTCAGGGCCGCCATTAAGTAGGAGGGGGGTGCGGGTGGGGAGGTGGGAGCGGGGGCTATGTAGGGGGAGGGGCCACAGGGGCAGCATCAGTGTGAAGGCAGTAGATTGACCAAGAATAAAGCGAACAGGAAAGCAATAAACAAGTAAGATACCCAAATTGAATTAATTAAATCCCCAAAACAGGACGGGGACAATGAACAAATTGGAATCAGTGAGCAGGGGGCGAGGGGAGTCACCAGGCAGAGCAGGTGCCTGGGTTGCTTGTGCATCTGTGGCGGGCTGCTGGCGTATACCTAGCTGAAGGGATGGCTCTGACAAAGTGGCAAAGTGCGGAGCTGCTGGGGAAAGTGCTGAACCTGGACCTAGGTCAAGGTATAACACGTGCTCCCCCGCACCAGCCACAATTAAGTAGGGGAGGGGAGTGGGACTCGAGGTGTGGAGGCGGGAGCGGGGTCTCTGTAGGGGAGAGCAGCTGCAGGGGCAGCAGTGGCAGGAAGGCAGGAGAACGACCAAGAATAAAAGCGAGCAGGAATGCAATAAAATAAGTAAGATTACCCAAATAGAATTAATTAAATTCCCAAAACAGGATGGGGACAGTGAACAAACTGGAACCAGTGAGCAGGGGCGAGGGGGGACACCAGGTGGAGCAGGAGCCTGGGCCACCTGTGCATCTGCAGCGGGCTGCCGGCGCGAACCCAGGTGAAGGGAGGGTTCTGATGAAGCGGCAAAGTGCAGAGCTGCTGGGGAGACTGCTGAATCTGGACTGGGGTCAAGGTATCACACAACAAGCATATACATTTGTAAGCATTCACAAACTCATAAGGCTAACCACACCCTGTCCTGCAGTTGAGATGCAGAAATACCCCATAATAAATCCATTTACACCTGCCAGGATTTATTTTATTTATTCCTGGCAGGCTACATATAGGCACTTTTGCCATGAGGGTATACTCACGGCTGCAAATGGCTTTGTGAATTGCCCCCTTTGGAGGAAGACTTGAAGATGTTCCAGTTGTGGTTGAAAAGTGCCCTAAAGAGAGATAGGAAGGAACCAATGTTTTACTGCTTGTTATATGCTGTTACATTGTTCAAGATTAGAAGGATTGACAATCATTTGGTATCACAGGCAGATAGATCAAAGTAAAGCGTGGGTGCCACTATCCCTATATGCTGTCACTCAAAAGCCTATTTTTAGTGAGGAGAACAGAGCACTTTTGTACATTGCTCAGCTGATTCCAAGCATTCCATCTAGGTTCACATTGGCAAAATGGTTAATTGCCAAATAGATTTCTAGATCTAGGGAACCTTAAAATGTTTGGGGTGTTTTTCCAGGCCAAAAAGTGCAAGCTGTGAATACAGTTCTTAAATGTTCTGCTCTAGTTAGTTGTTATAGTCTTTATCAAGGAAATTACTGTGAGGAAATTGACGGTATGAGGATTCTACTGTGGTGTACAGCACTCTATGGTTCTAGACCAGGGGTCGGGTCTCTGAACTTTTCTGTAATGAGAGCTACTTCTGATCAGTGAAAAGCGTTGTGAACTTCTGAAGGCCAAGTAACTCGCACATTGTTACCAGACACCCCTTACCCAGCTTCATTGTCTTTAAACCTAAAAATGTCCATGGAGCCCTATGAGATGGTTTGAACAAGATACTGTGACTAGGGGTACTATGATAGAGCTTCCATGTGCGTCACTGAGTGTATGGTCTGCAGGAATGTATGAACATGTGTGTGAATGTAAAGGTTATATGTGTATGGGTGACTGAGAGCCTGTGCCATATGTACTTGTGGCACAGGATATACCTTTTACCAAATGTGCCACTGTTACATGTACAAACACAACAGGTGATGGACCGAATGTGGATCAATGTCACACACTCACCCCAGTCCAAAGATCTGGGCCCAAATCCATCGTTTTTTTGCACTCCACACCACCCTGGGTTAGACAATGGCGATATGCAAATCAGATCTGACCCTGTGCCCCATGGGAACAGTCCAGTCCGAACTACAAAAGCCATGTCCTTCCCAGAACGGAATCAAGCATCCGAGGACCAGACCGGTTTCGAGGTAACACCTCTCATCAGCCCGGCTAGCTTGACTCCAGTGGTGTGGAGTGCCTGGGACCCACGTCTGGGCATCCCCAGCGCACTTAGGGCGGAATATGCAAACACAACAGGTGATGGACCGAATGTGGATCAATGTCACACACTCACCCCAGTCCAAAGATCTGGGCCCAAATCCATCGTTGTTTTGCACTCCACACCACCCTGGGTTAGACAATGACGATATGCAAATCATCTCTGACCCTGTGCCCCATGGGAACAGTCCAGTCCGAACTACAAAAGCCATGTCCTTCCCAGAAGGGAATCAAGCATCCGAGGACCGGACCGGTTTCGAGGTAACACCTCTCATCAGCCCGGCTAGCTTGACTCCAGTGGTGTGGAGTGCCTGGGACCCACGTCTGGGCATCCCCAGCGCACTTAGGGCGGAATATGCAAACACAACAGGTGATGGACCGAATGTGGATCAATGTCACACACTCACCCCAGTCCAAAGATCTGGGCCCAAATCCATCGTTTTTTTGAACTCCACACCACCCTGGGTTAGTCAATGGCGATATGCAAATCAGCTCTGACCCTGTGCCCCATGGGAACTGTCCAGTCCGGTCCGGTCCTCGGATGCTTGATTCTGGTCTGGGAAAGATATGGCTGTGTAGTTCGGACTGGACTGTTCCCATGGGGCACAGGGTCAGAGCTGATTTGCATAAAGCCATTATCTAACCCAGGGTGGTGTGGAGTGCAAAAAACGATGGATTTAGGCCCAGATCATTGTACTGGGGTGAATGTAAGACATTGATCTACATTCTGTCCATCAAATTGTTTTTTGTAATTTTCTCCATGAGTGTACTGGGGTAGCTCATTTGTGGGTCCCAGAGCCTCCACACCACTGGAGTCAAGCTAGCCGGGCTGATGAGAGGTGTTACCTCGAAACCGGTCCGGTCCTCGGATGCTTGATGCCGGTCTGGGAAAGATATGGCTGTGTAGTTCGGACTGGACTGTTCCCATGGGGCACAGGGTCAGAGCTGATTTGCATAAAGCCATTATCTAACCCAGGGTGGTGTGGAGTGCAAAAAACGATGGATTTAGGCCCAGATCATTGTACTGGGGTGAATGTAAGACATTGATCTACATTCTGTCCATCAAATTGTTTTTTGTACTTTTCTCCCTCAGTGTACTGGGGTAGCTCAGACGTGGGTCCCAGAGCCTCCACACCACTGGAGTTAAGCTAGCCGGGATGATGAGAGGCGTTACCTCGAAACCGGTCCGGTCCTCGGATGCTTGATTCCGGTCTGGGAAAGATATGGCTGTGTAGTTCGGACTGGACTGTTCCCATGGGGCACAGGGTCAGAGCTGATTTGCATAAAGCCATTATCTAACCCAGGGTGGTGTGGAGTGCAAAACACGATGGATTTAGGCCCAGATCATTGTACTGGGGTGAATGTAAGACATTGATCTACATTCTGTCCATCAAATTGTTTTTTGTAATTTTCTCCCTGAGTGTACTGGGGTAGCTCAGACGTGGGTCCCAGAGCCTCCACACCACTGGAGTCAAGCTAGCCGGGCTGATGAGAGGTGTTACCTCGAAACCGGTGCGGTCCTCAGATGCTTGATTCCGGTCTGGAAAAGATATTGCTGTGTAGTTCGGACTGGAATGTTCCCATGGGGCACAGGGTCAGAGCTGATTTGCATAAAGCCATTATCTAACCCAGGGTGGTGTGGAGTGCAAAAAACGATGGATTTAGGCCCAGATCATTGTACTGGGGTGAATGTAAGACATTGATCTACATTCTGTCCATCAAATTGTTTTTTGTAATTTTCTCACTGTTACATGTACATCACAAACACACAACCATTTCTTTTTAAATGGGAGAAATTTAAAGAGCAGGGAAATGTTCTGCAAAAACAGAAACATTCTGCACTTGATGGAACACTGTTCTGCACTTTAAATTTCTCTCTTTTAAAATGATTGTCTATGTTTCAGTTATAAATATGGGCAGAGCGGTGGGCAGTGGGGCAGGGCAGAGTGGGAAGTCGACAGACGGAAAAGGTATTATTGAATAAATAAATAATACCTATTCCGTCGTCAGTAAGCTTCCCCACCTGTCGCGCCCTGCCCTGCCTCCCCGCTTCACCACACATACCCATTCCGGACACCGCTGATGGGAAGCATGTCTACCAGACACTCAATCAATCAATGTTATCATTTGTAAAGCGCACTACTCACCCGTGAGGGTCTCAAGGTCCCTGGGGTGGGGAATGCTGCTACTGCTCGAAAAGCCAGGTCTTGAGGAGTTTTCTGAAGGTCAGCAGGTCTTGGGTCTGCCGTAGGTGGATGGGGAGGGTGTTCCAGGTCTTGACAGCGAGGTGGGAGAACAATCTGTTGCCGGAGGTCGCTCTTCAGAAGCGGGGGACTGTGGCGAGGGGGAGGTCAGCAGAGCGGAGTTGGCGGGTGGGGTTGTAGAAGCTGAGTCGTCTGTTGAGGTAAGTTGGTCCGGTGTTGTGAAGTGCCTTGTGTGCATGGGTGAGGAGCTTGAAGGTTATCCTCTTGTTGACTGGGAGCCAGTGCAGGTCTCTCAGGTGGAATGTGATGTGGCTGCGGTGAGGGATGTCGGGGATCAGGCGTGCATAGGCGTTCTAGATGCATTGGAGCCGTTTCAGGAGTTTGGCCAAGGCTCCTTCATAGAGGGCGTTTCCGTAGTCCAACCTGCTGCTGACGAGGGCCCGGGAGACCGTTCTTCTCGTTTCAGTGGGGATCCACTTGTAGACCCTGCGCAGCATGCGGAGGGTGTTGAAGCAGGAGGAGGAGACGGCGTTGACCTGTTTAGTCATGGAGAGGGTGAAGTTGAGGATGACCCCTAGGTTACGTGCGTGGTCGGTGGGTGTTGGGGTGGTTCCCAGTGCGGTCGGCCACCAGGAGTTGTACCAGGCCGAAGGGGTGGATCTGAGGATGAGGTCCTCCGTCTTGTCCGAGTTTAGCTTCAGTCAGCTGTTCCTCATCCATTCAGCGACGGCCTTCATTCCTTTATGAAGGTTGTTTTTTTTATTGGTGTGGGGGTCCTTGGTGAGGGAGAGGATCAGCTGGGTGTCATCGGCGTAGGAGATGATGTTGAGGTCATGCCGACGGGCGTTGTGGGCTAGGGGTGCCATGTTTATGTTAAACAGAGTTGGGCTGAGGGATGAGCCCTGGGGTACGCCGCTGATGATCTCGGTGGCTTCAGAGTGGAAGGGGGGAAGGCGGGCGCTTTGTGTTCTGCCGTAGAGGAAGGAGGTGGTCCAGTCCAGGGCCTTCTCTTGGATCCCGGCATTAGGGAGGCGTGTTCGTAGTGTGTGGTGGCAGACCGTGTGGAAGGCAGCTGATAGGTCCAGGAGGATGAGGGCCGCCGTTTCTCCGTTGTCCAGCAGGGACTTGATGTCATTGATGGCAGCGATGAGGGCAGTCTCGGTCCTGTGGTTGCTGCGGAACCCGGACTGGGAAGGGTCCAGGATGTTGTTCTCCTCGAGGTAGCGGGTCAGTTGTTCGTTGACAGTCTTCTCGATGACCTTTGCCGGGATCGGGAGCAGGGAGATGGGCCGGAAGTTCTTGAGGTCCTTGGGTCTGCCTTTGGTTTCTTGAGTAAGACGTTGATCTTGGCGTGCTTTCAGCTCTCCGGAAAGGTTACTGTCTCGAAGGAGGTGTTGATGACTTTCCAGGGATGAGGTGCGATGGCTGTGCAGGCTTTGTTGAAGATGTGGTGTGGGCATGGGTCTGATGGAAATCCGGAATGAATGGTGTTCATGATCTTGATGGTGTCGTCGTCGTTGATGTTGGTCCAGGAGAGCAGGGGGTTGGTGCAGATGGTGGTCGTGGGGGCGGAGGTCTCAGTGGTTGTCGGGGCGGTCATTTTAGTTGAAGCTGTTGTGGATGTCTGTGATCTTGCGGTGGAAGAAGGTGGCCAGCGAGTCGCACAGGTCTTGCAAGGGTGGGACGTCGTTGGTGTTGGAGCTGGGGTTGGAGAGTTCCTTCACGATGTTGAAGAGCTCTTTGCTGTTTTGCGCGTTGTTGTCTAGGCGGACTTTGAAGGAGGCCCTTTTTGCCTGATGAGGTGAAGGTGTCTGCGGGTGTTGTTCTTGTGGGCTGTGTGGCTGTCCGGTGTTCGTTCACAGAGCCAGATCTTCTCCAGCTTTCGGCAGACACTGGGAGTAAGATGCCTGCTGTGTTTAAATGTGACTCTTTGAAATGGCAGAAAATTCAACTGAAGTGTTCATTTTAGATTTATATGCATTACACAAAAGCCATCATTTTAAATCTCTCCCATGTCAAAGTGTCTTTACAAACAGCAGGCTTGTAGATATGGTGCCTATTGATAATGGGAACATAGATTCATTTGTTTAAATGTGAGGAATTTAAAGTGACGAAGATGCTTCATAAAACATTAGGACTTAATTGGCTTAATTTAAAGTAGAGAAAAACATTAGGATTCACAGCCTGATCTTGGCAGACGGGTTACTCCTTCAATTATATCCTATGGGATATCCAATGGGATTTATATTTCGGCAGACAGGATATCCGCCACTGTTGTGACGAGTAACCTGTCCACTAAGTCCATGGAAACATTTTTCTTCACTTTAAATTTTTCCTATTTCAAAATGACCGTATTTTTCATTTATAAATATGGCATTGTATATACCAGCCACTGGAAGCAAGATGCCTGCCGTTTGTATATGCTTTGAGAAGGGAACAAATAAAAATTAAGAGTTAAATTTAGCACTAAGTCTTAATTTCAATGTTCTCTCATTTAAAAGCATTACTGAATTGAGGACAACTTTTATTTAAGATTTAAATCCCTCAGTGTTTCAGTGCCGAACTTCTTTGACCCATCTGGGTCATAAAACTGAGTAGAGCACTGCTCATTGTGAGTTTTTTTTATCTGCAGCCTGATAATGTAAAATAAGCATAGCCTGTCCTTAACTTTAAAAGGAAAACACAACACTTTTTATTGCAACTCTTCACAAAAAATGAACTCAACGCTGGTATCTACACTGAAGGTTTCTGTGAGCTACAGGCAGCTCGCGATCAACCGTTTGGAGACATCTGTTCTAGACCGCTACACCTTCTGGAGTTCGAGTTGACTGCTTATCCTATCTACCCAGTGCTGAGTGCCTATGGAGGAATCTCTTGACTACCCAAAATGGAGTTCAGCAGTGTTGTGACCATGTCACAACAATTGTTAGACATTACCTAATGACACCTGACTATTGCAGTACCCCAAGAAAATTCCTCACAACTAGACTACACAGTTGTATGTAGTTTGTATAAATGTATGTCATTCGCTGACCTCATTGAGCTGCAAGTCCACCAATGAGATACAGGAGCTTAACACAGACCCCTGAGGCCCCTGAGGCGCAGGGTGGCCTCAACCATGTAGGTGGCCGCAACCATTAATGGGGCCCTACTCAGTCCCAGGCCAATGAATATCTGTGAGATATGGGATTCTCATATGCCCTCATCACATTCTGCCAGGGCCCCCACCATTGTACGCTACACTAATGTTGAGATAAAGACACTGAACTCTACTCCACCTGGGCCTCCCTAGGCAACACATTAAGCAAAATGGAATCCTCTCAAAGTTCCTCTTTAGACAACATTTCAACTTACAAATCCGAATTTGAAGAACATTTCCACGGCAGTCATTTGTACTGCCACAGTTGGAATAGAGACTTTTTTTCGGTGTTGATGTCAACTGTGGATTTTACCCCACTGCTGACCCTTTTGCCTTATCTGTTACCCAGTATCATCCCTCCCTTTCCTAAGTAAGATATTAAAGTGCCAATTCTTCAACTGACTCACTTATTCTCCCTGACATTTTTCAGTAGGATTTCCTAGCACTGGGGCACCAGTCGGTAAATGTGTATATTGTTTTTTCTTTGACTTCTAGGTCACTGGATTGTAAGGGCTAGGACTCTCATTGGATCAAGGTCACCTGACTATGGTTTCCATTGGATCAGATCTAGGGCTTTCCCTCCTATTTAACCAGGACTCTTGAGTCGTCCAACCTGAGTATCCAGTTAAAAGGGCGACAGGTTAATGGTGCTGCCCTTTAGGGCCTGGAAAGGGGCACTGGATATGGGGCGTGGCACTATTTCAGCTGTGGGCTTCACTTTGTCAATGGTAACTTACAGCATGTGTGTGTCAGACGAGTGCTGCAGTTGAGGTCTTTGAAAGCTCTGCGACGTCACCCGAAGCATTTTCTTAACATCATTTCTCTTCATAAATGTCCAGTGGCTGTTCTGTACAGCGTGACCACAAGAGGGGGGAGGGTTGTAGGTAGCTCTATGTTAAAGAATCTCCCTCATTGCGCTCCTATTTTGTTTTTAAGTAAGTAATACTTTTTTGTACAGTTAATAAAAACCATTACAAAACCAACAACAATAAAAACAGTTATGAATATTTATAGCAGCATAGGGAGTGGTACTTGAGGTAAGTTAAAAGAGAAAAAAAGAGCCTCAGTTTGGACAGTACTAAAAATTAGAGTTAAAAAGGAAGTGTTCGTCTGCCACTAGGCGCTTCTGCATTTCCTCGGAGTAGGTTTCTTTTGTCTATCCTAGTCTCCTTTCCCATTCAAGGGCGTATTTGCAGTCTCTGTTCCTTATGGGGGCAGGCCGTCCTTTTCCCTGTATGCTCATGGCTTGTAGTAATCTGTCGTTGTTTGATTTTATTAGCCAGTTGTGACTCTGAGCAGTCTTAATGTTTTGGCTCTAGGGGTGTGGAGTCTGCGCTGTCTTTATCCGTTTGTTCTTTCCTTGTATTGATTTTGATTCCTATGGCTTCGGAGTATTTTACCAGTTGGCAGGCCATTTGGACTTCGTCGCCCGAAAAGCAGGCCAGGGCTGCTTGTCTGCACGACCTGATTCCTTTTTTTATTAAATAGGGGTTTCAACAGGTTCCTGCGGTCTTGCTGCAGCTCCTTGCAGATAGTGATGAGGTGTACGATGTTTTCCTCATGGTTCCCGCACAGGTGGCATTTTGCTGGTTTTGGGGGACACAGCCAAGGGGCCATGTGGTCTGCTGAGGGCACTACTCCTAGCCGATGTTTTAGGAATTACTCTTTTGTGTTTTTGGGTGAAGCTGGTCAAAAGATATGTCTGTGGTGTGAGTTTATTGTAAGTTTGTACAGTTAGCCAGCCGTGTGATCGCTCTGTTAGTGAAGCTTTGTCTTGTAGGAGAGATTCTTTCCTGACAATGTTGTTTACTGCTTTTTTAAAGCTTGACAGGTTCCCTTGCAGATCCCACAATTGTTGCACCCCCCAGTTGTTTTATTGCGTCCTCCAGAAAAAGCCTTGCTGGGCTGTTATCTTTAAGTGGTAGGTCTTTCCAGAGGAGTGCATTGAGGGTGTTTACCTCTCCCCTACTGATTTTGTACCAGCTTTTGAGGTATGCTACCTTGCATGCAAGCTCTTCCTTTACCAACCCAAATTCGAGTCGGATCTGCGTCGGAGAAGTGTACCTCGGGAGGCCAAACATCATCAGCAACGCTCTTGTTATTACTCCTTTCAATGTTCTGGCATCCCTGCCTCTCATTGCTTCGCTTCCATATGTAATAGATGGTATCAATTTGGCTTGGATCAGTTTTAATAGTGGGGAGAAGTTTGGACCAGTGATCTTGTTTTTCAGATTCCTTAGAGATACAGCTGTCATTAAGCCTCTCTTTTTAATCTCCTCGCGCTGTGGTGTAAAGCTCCCCCTGTGATCTATAGTCACTCCCAGGTAATGAAATTTTGTTTGTAACTTCCAATTTCATTGTGTCCAAGTACCAGCTAATGTTGATGTCTTTTTGCGATGGTTAAGGCACATGACTTTTGTTTTGTTGTAGTTGATACTGAGTTTATTTGTTTTGGAGTATTTCGAGGTGATGTCGAGGAGCCGCTGTAAGCCAATCGGAGTCCGGCTGATTAGCACCAAATCGTCTGCGTAAAATTGATTGGATAGCTGGGTGCCCCCTAATTTTGGTGCGTGTGAGTTGATTTCATTTAGTGTGGTTGATAGTTCGGCCATAAAGAAGTTAATTAAAATTGGCGCTAGCACACATCCTTACTTTACTCCTGTGCTAGTTAGGATTTTCTTAGTTAGGAAGTCCCCGGTTCCTAGTTTAACCTGGACCCACGTGTCGCTGTGCAAGAGGATTAGTTGATTCAGCAGTGTTAAAGGAATTTTCATTCTCTTTAGTTTTTGCCACAGCAGATTTCTGTTTATGTGATCGAAGGCATAGCTGTAATCGATATAACACAGGTATAGGGGCTGTTTTCTCTCTAGCGCTGAATCAATCAGAAGTGATATGGCTAGAATATTTGTGGTCGTCCCCATGTTTTCCTGAAGCCGGTTTGATTGAATGGGATTGCTGATGTTTCTTCCGCCCACGATGCCAGCTCCTGAAGTAAGAGGCCCGCATAGTACTTTGCCTCGTTATCTAATAAGGCTATTAACTGGTAGCTTCTAGGGTCTTTTCTATCACCTTTTTTGAATATTGGTGAGATTATTGCCCCTTTCCATGATTGTGGAATTGTTGAGGTCTGTCATATTTTTTCAAACTTGGGTTTAAAGGCAGTGGCCCAGTATTCTGGTTCTTGTTTGAATATGATTTGGGGTATGCCATTTGGGCCAGGGGCTCCCTCTGTTCTCCCTTTTGAGACTCTGTTGGTTATTTGTAACTTTGTGATTAGTAGTTCCCTGTCACTGATTGAGGTTACTTTGTGGGGGGACATGTGTCCTTTGCTCCTGATATCAGCGTTGCCAGGTTCTTTCCGCGATTCTTGGGTGTTGCTGAAGTGTGTGCTAATATAAGTTGTCCAGGCTTCTTCCGTCACTTGGGATTCGATCCCCTGGCTTTGCTCATTGATCACACTATTGATCTTTTGCCAAAACTGTGCGCTGTTATTTGTTTTGGCCTCATGTAGGAGTTTTCCCCAGAAGGCCTCATCTGCGTCCTTTTTTAGATGCCATTTTAATTTCCTGCGGTTGCCTTTTAGCTGTCTCAGCGCTTGGCAGGCAGTGGGGTCTGTTTTTACTCTTCACAGGGTGTGATTGATCTGAGTCTTCAGCCTTTTTAGCCTGATGTCCTTTCTGAAATTATAATGGCTCTTTTGTGTGGCGGAGCTGCCCTTTCCATCTGGCTTTGTGTGCCCATTTCTTTCAGCTGTGTCTCTCATTTTTTTTTTTGTGAATAACTCCCAACATATAATTCGATTTGGGGATGCGGATTGCACCTCAACAAGAGCTTGTTTAGCTTGCGCTAAGAGGTTTTGTGAGTCGATGATTTTGCACTTTATCCGTCTATCATTTATTGTAAAGTCCAAGCCTAGTTTGCTGGCGCCTGGCGGGCTTTATATTTTCGGTGTATCCATCGTTGTTTCCTGGGGCAGATGGTCGCTGTAGTCCATCGGACAGATGTGAAAGTCTATTACCCTGTGGTACAAACTGCGAGAGAAGAATGTAAAATCAATTGTGGAGCCTGCCAGTGTACTGTGGAATGTTGCGGATTGTGGTCGGTCGCCTGAAAATCTGCCGTTAAGTGCCCTGAAGCCCAGCTCTTCTAGTTTGGCCAACAGGCTCCTGGCTGTTTTTGTGCTTCTGCCTCCCGAAGTACAGTCTTGACGGTTTTGCTCCCAGGCAAATGGATCCTCCTCATCGGTGGTTTCCGGGGCGAGATGCTAAGCATATTTAGGTTGAAGTCTCCTGTGACGATTATGCTGTTCGTTTTCTCGGTTTTTATCAGTTTTACGAGTTCTTCCTTCAGCTGTTGTGCTCCCTTCATTTTCTCCCTGGGATGCAAGTAGAGGTTTTTTAGAATTATATCCTCTTTTGTTTCTTGCTCACAGAGTGACAGTCGTAGTACTTGTATTGCGTTTGGGGCGGCTATGTTGTAAACTAATGAAACTGCTTCCGTTATCACTGATAACACACTGTAAATGGCGAGACCACCTTTCTAATGGCCAAACAGCGAGCTCTGTGTAGACGGTAGAAAATTAAAATTGTGTCCCGACAACGCTGGGGGAGAGTCGGACCAGGTTTCTTGCAAAGAAATTATAGCAAATTTTTGCAAGTAGATTTTTAAGTCCACGTCTGATAATTTATCTCCTAAGCCATTGATGTTCCATGAACATAAGCTTAGGGTACTGATTGTGTTGGTTGATTTTGTGTTGTTTTGTCATTGTTTTGTCTCTTTCACGTTTAGGGTCCTGGAGAGCCGAGAGTGGAGGCAAGATGGCGTCCGTGCTGGACGCGTAAGTTTGTTGCGAGAGTGGAGGCAAGATGGCGTCCGTGCTGGACGCGTAAGTTTGTTGCTCCTGCCGGACCTCACAGAGTTGAATCAAATGCGGTGAGAAACTGGACGATTTTGCGGAGCCATACGTTATAGATATATTTGGGAAATATAAGTGCCCTCTCCGGAGAAAAATTTGAAGAAGTTTAAACTCTCCATGATCCTGGTACAGGCGGCTACGGCTTGGATTCGGCTTCTGACACGCTGCGCGTCTTACCGGCAGCACCTGATTCAGCTTCTAACGCGACACACCTGGCAGGCGCCCTGCCTCCGATCAAAGCAAGGCAGTCAGGAGAGCGGCAGCGAGTGGAGACGGAGCGCTGCTCGGAGTAGCTGGCAAAGCGTTATGGGGCCGAAAGGAAGGAGAGCACGAGGGCAGGGAGCAGCCACGGAGATGCCTAATGGAGTGGAGACGACGTCTGGCACAAGAGCGTCAGTACCTGTTAATGCCGCGACCCCCCCTCCTCCCGCAGTTAGTAAGAACATTACTGTGCAAGGAAATTCAGCAGGAAGGGAGGGGGAGACTAGCGTGCGTAAGAAGATCCCAGACATGTTTGCTGGACTAAAGAGTAAAGAGATCGATAAAATAAATTTAAAACAATTGAAACCGGTTGGTGAAACGGGAGCTGACAATGGTCAAGAGAGTGCTCTGGAGCCTGCTCTAGAGCCTGTTAAAACGGTATTCATTCTTAGCTCAGCCTCCACTCCTGAAATGGGACATATTGAAAGGAACTGAATGCTGTAGCTAATTTAGACAGCGCTGTAGATACAACTGGTTTGGCTGTAGTGGAGGTTAATAATACTCCCCTCAGGATAAACTCTCTCCCCGATGCACCTTTGGTACAGAATGAGGTGGAGGTTAATGCAGATAAAGCAATACAAGCAGGGGGAGAAACAGATTCAGCTGACTTTTTCTCATTGTCAGAGCATTCTATGTCCTCTTCTGAGAGCTTGGTAGAGCTATATGCCACACGTATGAGCATGGAAGATGGTGGACTAGAGGAAGAAAGTGGGCACAGCAGTTTGAATGAAAATATGGAGAGAGATGGACTTGATCCTAGTACTGTTCGCAAACTCAGACTGAATATGAGTGAAAAAGAGCAGGAAGAGTCTTTGTGTGCTAATGTGGGTCATATCAACTTGGATTTGGATACAGAGGATATTTCATTAGAATTGATTTAGCAGACCATGATGCAGCACAGGGAAGAAAATCGTGAGGATAGTATGAAAGTACAGAATTCCTGCAAGAAGTTACAAAACTCTGTGAGAAGACTGGTAAAGTCTCATACTGAATTTTTGGCAAGAGCAACGGAGGCGGAGGCACGCATATCCTTTTTAGAAGACGAGATGGCACAGCAACGAAAGACCATAGAACTACATATCGCGACCAAGGAAGATGTCAATTGGAAGCTTATAGATATTGAGAACAGATCTCGGAGAAATAACTTGAGATTTTTGCAAATTGAGGAGGGGAAAGAAGGGTCGGACGCTCGCGGCTTTATAGTTTCCCTCTTGAAAGCCACAATACCATAGTCGGGGAGATGGGATTGGGATCGGGAGGTGGAGAGGGCCCATAGATTTCCTTTCAGAGCCAATACCAGAGATCAGAAGCCACAAGCTATTCTAGTGGCTTTTAACAGCTTCCAAGCACGTGAGGAATTATTCTTGAAGGCTCGTCCTGATAAGAAATGCAAGGTTCTTGGTTGTGAATTTTTTGTTAGACCAGATCTTTGTAAACAATCTGTAGAGATTAGATGGCAGCTTAGACAGCTCATTACACAATTTCAAGGGAAAGGTGCGCAGGCATATTTAATGTTTCCTGCAAAACTTAAAGTTATCTATAAGGAGCGCACTAAATTTTTTACGACGGAAACAGCTGCTAAGGAATTTTTGTTGTCACTATAAATCTGGTTGGCTGGATCAAAAGTTTAATCATGATGTATTAGTTTAAGAATTTCTCACCTAAAGTAAAGGTTTTTTTTTGGATGATGTTAAAACTCTGTTGGGGGGCGGCAGGGGGTGGGGGCAAACTTTCATCACAGGACCATAAGTCCTAAAGCCTCTATGAAGGGTTTGGGGCAGGGGGAGGAAGGGTGGGTGAGAGAGGGGGGGTTTCTTGGGGGGTGGAAGGGGTCACGGGGGGGTGAAAAAGAGGGGAAAAAAAGGGTTCACGACAAATACATGGAAAAAATATGATAAAAAGAAAACTTGAAAAGAAGGGCTTTAGAATTGCTAAGTTCGTTTGGTTTCACAGATAGGTCAATACTGGAGATTATGATTATGATTTAAAATGGGTAATTTTGGAGATTATGATTATGATTTAAAATGGCGGGGAAAAGCTTAAGAATTTGTTCCATGAATGTATTTGGATTAAATAACCTAACAAAAAGACATAAAGTTGCAGCGGAGTTAAAATATATTCAACCTGATGTTGTTTGTATTCAGGAAACTCACATTCCGTGGTCCAAAAGGGAGGTGGTAAAAGATTTAGGATTCATGTTGGTTTCTGCTTCTAAACAGTCTAATATGATACGAGGAGTGGCTATTTTAGTCAAAGATAGCTCGCTAACTGTTGGACGCTAGGTGGTGGATAAAAATGGTCGTTGGGCTATTGTAGAAATTAAAACTGGGAATAGACAAGTAACATTGGTTACGGTTTATGGGGCTAATTTGGACGACCCTGCTCCGCTGGCTGAAATTAATTTGGAGTTAGCCGGCTTCCAACATTCGATAGTGATATGTGGGGACATGAATATCAATCTGACCAACAACGCCTTAGTGGAGCCGCATGTAATATATAAGGGCCGTAAACCGAGAGTGTATAGAGCTCTTGTTAACTTATTCCAAGGTCAAGGCCTTGTAGATGCCTGGGGTATGCTGAGAGAGAGGGATAGCGGATTTACTTTTTATTCACATCCTCATAAAAAATTAGTGAGATTAGATTATTTCTTTGTACCTGAAAATCTGTTAGAAGGAACCAATATTAGAATCTATCCTAGGATAACCTCGGATCACTCCCCTATAGTGATAGATATTCACCGCTTAGGGAAGAGGATAGTACAATCCAATTTTTCATATGATCGGAAGTTAGGTCTAAATGCAGAATTTATAGCACATATGCAAAACTGGATTCAATTATTTTTTATTGAAAATCAAGGCACAGCTAATATTTCTGTAGTATGGGACACTTTTAAAGCAGGGTTTAGGGGGGAATGTATTAGTTTTTCAATGGGGCAACGAAAAAAGTTAAAAAAAGAACTTGACAATCTGTATGATCTTTTGGTTAAGGCAGAGATCTTGCTAACTAGGGAAGTGGCACAAGGTAAAACTGGACTCTTTGAGGTTGAAAATGAGGTGGCTAAGGCTAGAACTAATATTTTAGGTTTTTGGGATAGGGAAATTGCCAGGAGATTTTTACCATCCAAAATGATGAGTTATGAATTTGGTGAGAGAATAGGCAAAACCTTGGCAGTAAGATTACGAATGAAACAGACAGCTCGAAATATTAGCTCAATGAAAGATCCTCAAGGTAATTCACACTCAGATCCAGAACCTATTCTAGGAATATTCCAAAGTTTTTATGCAAAACTTTATGCTAGGGACGATAGTTTGGATTCAAATGTTCAATGGCATGATAGAATGCTGGCAGGCTTGAAGGTTTTAGGTCTTCAATTGGCGGAAGAATTGGATTTACCAATGACTATGGCAGAGGTGGAGATTGCAGTGAAAAGTGTTGCAGTAGGTGAAGCTGCTGGTCCTGATAGACTGCCAGTAGAAGTCTATAAACGGTTTTTCTATATCCAAAAGGATGAATTGCTTCAGGTAATTTTGGCTGCACAAGAGGGTAACCCTCCCCCCACATGGTCTGATGCAACTATAGTTG
Source organism: Lissotriton vulgaris (assembly GCF_964263255.1). Taxonomy (NCBI): domain Eukaryota; kingdom Metazoa; phylum Chordata; class Amphibia; order Caudata; family Salamandridae; genus Lissotriton; species Lissotriton vulgaris. The sequence continues at coordinate 1,648,756,620 of NC_141685.1, forward strand.
TGTTTTGTAAAAAAGACAAACTGGTAGATAATGTTGGATCTTATCGACCCATATCTTTATTGAATGTGGACAATAAGATATATTCGAAGATCTTAGCCAATCGTCTATCTAGAGTTGTGGCATCCTTAGTTTCAAGATATCCACATGGATTTATCCCTAAAAGAGGCACTGTGGATCATATCAATAAAGTAATCAAGCTATTTGATCTGGCGGCTGTAAATAAACGGAAATTGGCACTTTTTCTGCTAGACGCAGAAAAAGCGTTTGACCGTGTGTCTCGGGAGTATCTTTGGACATTAATGGTTAAAATCGGTTTCGGACAGAAATATATCAATGCTATTAAAACATTATATGTTAAACCAATTCCAAAAATATCCGCATTGGGAGGACTCTCTGATTCTGTTAACATCACCAGAGGGACTCGCCAAGGCTGCCCCAGCTCCCCGTTACTATTTGCTTTATACATTAACCCGTTTATTGAACAATTAGGCCAGAACCCTTTAATTCCTCCCTTTATTGTTTCTGATTTTTGTTTTTCAGTGTTCGCTTATGCGGATGATATAGCAGTAGTAACAGACACACCAGAAACTGCCAGTTTAGAGATCAAAAGGATGGCGAAAGAATTTGGAATTATAACGGGGTACAAACTCAATGTTTCCAAAACTCAGATTCTTTGTTCAGAAGCCATAACTTGGGAGGATGAGAGGGTGGTGGGAGAGGCTACTTACTTGGGGATACGGATTAAAACAAATATGTTTTTTTTATTTATTTATTTATTTATTTATTTTGAAAGTTTTATATAGCGCGGACAAGATCCTTGCGGATATCAGAGCGCTTTACATGGGAGTACATGAGGGATCATAGTTCAGAGATAAAACATCGTCAAACAAATAAATCAAAAGAAGCAATCAGTACAATCAGATAGGTCATGCATAGGGTGCAATATGATCTAATGATCTGTGCATTAAAAACAAATAGAGGTATAATACTGCAATAGAAGGCATACATTCACTAGTTGATAATAATCTAACATAGGCCAATTATGGTGCTATATGCGCTGACGATCGGTGCATTATAAACAAATAGAAGTATAGTACTACAAAAAAAAGGCATTCACACGCTAATTAATAGTAGTCTTTCTAATTAATAGTAGTATTTCTTAGGATGCTATATGGGCTAACTATCGGTGCATTAAGAGTGATTGGAGGTATGTTACTGCAAAGTGGCAAAGAATTGGTTGATGTAAACTGGAGCAATGTATATCATAAAGTTAAGACCTCTTTGGAGAGATGGGATCGTTTATATTTGACCATTATCCGAAGGACTAACGTTATAAAAATGAATGTCCTGCCTAAAATCCTTTATCTATTTCACTCAATTCCTTTGGAGTTTCCAAAACCCAAGCTACAGGCCCTACAATCACTATGTGGTAAATTTATTTGGAGCCCCGGGAAACCTAGACGAGCGATGAAGTATCTGACCCTATCCACTGAAAGGGGAGGGCTAGGAGTACCTGATTTTTTTCTTTATTACACAGTTTGTTTTTTGTTAAGAATGAGAGTTTTGACAATAAGAGGATCTTTGGAGTATGCACATAATCACCCTTCTATATTTGAGATTCTGATAGGAGCACATGCGAGACAATTTTTTTTTAACGAAATTTATGGTAACTATTATAAAAGGACCCGATTTAAGGTCCTCATTAGTGCTCATAAGACCTGGAAATGGTTGACTCGCACTATAGATATGGCAAAGTTGTCGTATTACACTACCTTTATTACATCCAGATTATTACCTATGATATTTTCAGATTCGATAGCTCTGAAATGGCAAAAAAAGGGGGTGACTTGTTTGGGGGATTTTTTTTCGAGGGAAGGTAATTGTAAATCATTTGCTGAAATGAGCGAAGAGTTTGGTTTATCTAGAAGTAACTTTTGTAAATTTTTACAAATAAGGGATTACCTTATAAGACATAAACTATGTTTGAAAAAGCGCCAAGTAGTAGAGGGAATTGCATGACAGGTGAAGATCGGAACTCTCTATCGAATGCTTATGGAGGAGAAACCTGACGACTTGGAGAGAATAAGGGCAAAGTGGGTGGATTTATTGGGAGATAATGAGATTGATGTGGAAAATTTGATATTGCTCTCCAAAGATGTTCTGATGTCAGCTAACCTAAAAGCTCAATTTTGCAAAACCTTATTTGATTTATATTACACACCATTACGAATGTTAAAATGGAGAAGAGGCTTTGATGGTAAATGTTTTCGTTGTAAAGCTGATAATGCAGACAGCCTACACATTTTTTTTCCTGCCCTGTTTTAAGAAGGTTTATACAAGATATTGAAATTTTTTTGTCTTTAGTCCTTAACGTTTGTGTAACGATTACTCCCTCTATGTTGGTCCTGGGGAAGATTCCCAATGACAATCGGTTTAATGGACTTTATCGTTTTCGCTACTTCATTTTTTTCACCATGACTGTAGCACGGCTATGTATTGCCACAGAGTGGCTTCAGGAAACACCGCCACTATTTCAGCAGTGGCAAGCACAACTGTATAAATTGTATAAATTAGAGTGGAGTCTTTTTTCGGTTTCTGGGTCTAGGAGGAGGGGAAAAATGGGACGGAGAATTTGGGGGACCTTCTCTGATTTTTATGAAGATTGAAAAATGTACGTCTAAATTTACTGTGTTCCTTTCGTGAGTAAATTTGATTATGTGGGGTCAATACTCATAGGATATATATTTGAATTATGTTACCCTCTTTTGTATTATGATGTATTTTATGATTTATGTAATATTTGATTGCTGTATTTTGTCGTGAACCAATAATAAAATAAAAAACAGGGTCCTGGAGAGCCAGCTCCAGTTAGGCGAGGGCAGACTGTCGTTGACCGATGTTCTGATGTCGTGCTGGTCTCGATGCACTAAGTTCTCTGGGATTTTACTACGAGCTCCTCTTAGACAGTTTTTTTAAGAGATGGTTCTTTTGTTTTTTCCCTTTGTTGACTGTCGTACAGTAGAGGATCTGGAAATCTTGATTGAAAGAAAGGCTGTAATTTTATTCCCCAGGAGTCAAACTTTTCTTTTTCTTTTAGTAGTCTCTCCGGGAATTCTGCTGTGACCCATACTGTTTTTGTTGATTCCACTACGGGGTGCCCCAAGCGTTCCATAAATTCTACTGATTCCAAGTCAGTTGATGATATGGTTTTGAGGCTGTCTATGGTTTTCAGTAGCCATAGTATGTTTCCCCTATTTAGGATATCCATTGGGCCTCTTGATTGATACTCTGGGTGAAACATTACTATGGTCATACCGACTTGCCCCCTATTGTATGTCTGGATATTGTCGATGTTATTGATTGGGGCTTCCCCTCGACCAAGAGATTCCTCGATTCCTACTGCATTACATTTGTCTATCATTTTACTGCTTTTCTTCAGTTCTTGTCTAGGTGTGTTTACCCTGGTAGTTGTGGCCCGCTGGGGGCTTGTTCGAGGTTGTTTATCATCCCTTGTCTGAGGAAGATTTTTGGTGTGGCTTTGACCGCACGGTCGAATTCTTTCGATGTTTTCCCTGTCAATTGGATCCCTAGCTACTTGTGGGTTGTGCCCCTTTTCAGTATCGTCTTTGCCGGTCTTCTTCAGTGCTTGTGGCGAGTTTGTTGTAACTTTCTCACTTTTGTAAGGGGGGCTGTTGGTAGGCCTTCTATCTGGTAACGGGTTTGTTTCAAGTTTTTTCCCTGTTCCTTTTTTATTTTCCGTATTGGTGCACTCATGGTCTGATGCATCTCTCCTCTCTGTCAGCCTGACTTGTAGTGGATTTGCTGCTGATTTCTCACTGGTGGAGCCCTTGCACCATGCTATAACCCCTGTTGTTTTCGTTTGGTTTCTTCCCTTCCTTTTCTGTTTTCTTCCCGCTTTTCCTTGTTGGGGAAGGGTTGACGCTCTGCCTTTTTGACAAGTTTTTTCGGAATGCGCTGTACTCTGTGTAGGGGGAGTTTGGGCTCCTTCAGGTTGTTGTTTGTTATTGGCCGGTATGTTCTTATCGTTTAATTTTTCCCTAAACGGAAGTGGGTCTTTATGTTGGACAGTGAGGTATTTAGCAGGTCCCCATTTTTGTAAGGGAGTGTGAATTCTAGCTTTGTAACACCAGAAAATCAAAATGAGGCAACTGCTTATTTCGCAAGTGGTCGGAGTCTGTCATTAGATCTATTTAGGTAAAATTATGTACAGACTGCACAGCATAATGTAAAATAAGTACTTATTAAATCGTTGATACTTATAAAAAGTCTTTTCAGCAAGGATGCTATGAAAATAATCATTAATTAGGAGCACTTTTGTTGCATCAATTGTAGAGGATAGGTCGTCTATACATTAGTAGGTCTTTCTCTGAATGAACTTGATGATTAAATCAAACAAATATATCATCTAATTGCATAATTACAATGCGTACTATTGTAGGTATCTATGAGACCTTGTGTGTACTGGTTTGCTAAGTCACTTTAACAAACAGATCACGAAAACCTGAAACTTCAACTTTCTGGGGATTTTACTGCACCAGTGGGGGGGGGGTGCTGAGCCCCGCATTTCATCGGGCCTGATTTGAGAAGCACTCAGGGGCAGTGGCGGCTCCTCTGCAATGGCAGAGTAGTGTGGCACCATTACCTGATGCAGACCCAGCAAACGAAAAACAGAATGATGCTCCGGCGTCGTTTTATTTTTCGTTTGCAGGTTCTGACCCAGCTTGTGCATAAAGGGCCAGGGCATGGAACGTGGGAGGAGGAGGAGTGCTTTTGCAATTCCCTAAGTATGTATCTGTGTTTGGCTGGCCATCTCAGGCCGACCAAAACACAGATGCCCACTTAGATTTCTCCCCCCAGCTGCATTCAGCAGCCGAATTGGAGAAACCCCACAGACTCCATGACCTGAGTGTCTTTCCTGCCCACTACGGCCAATTCATGTGCTGCTCTGCAGCACGGGATTGGATGGGAGTCTGTCCCAGGGGCTGCTGGGACCAAGAAGAGGCCAGCCGGAGCAACGTGACGCGGGAGACGTCCAGCAGCATCAGGTACTTTTTAAATTAGTATTATTAACATGTCCCGTCCCCACTCCTGCGCTCCCCCCACCCTTCCCACCACCTTTTTTTAGGGGCATCCACTATTGCTCAGGGACCCAAGATTCACCATACCTGTGAGGCACCGGTGCAGATGTTATCAACGCTACAAAGAGCAGTTGCCCATCCTGCGGTTCAGGATTTGCCAAGTGATTCTACTGCACAAGCAGGGATGCTGAGCCCCGGATTTTATCTGGCCTGATTTGAGAAGGACTCAGGGTCCCAAGATTCACCAACCCAGTGAGGCACCAACACAGCTGCCAGAAGGGAGCGGGACTGCCCTGTCATCAGTGCTATTAAACACGGGTGCCCTTCCCACTGCGGAGGACACACCAAGTGTTATTACTGCACAAGCGGGGATGCTGAGCCCCACATTTTATCTGGCTTGATTTAAGAGGGAATCAGGGTCCAAGATTCACCACAGCTGTGAGGTGCCAATGCAGCTGTGAGGAGGGGGTGGGCTGCACTGTTGGCAACACTACAAAGCTCGGTTGCCCTTCCCACTGTGCGGGACGCACGTGTGCCACACCTGATCAATGCCAGGAGCAAGGGTGGACCCATCCACCCCATTGGAGCCCAGAGTAGGCTGGCCCACGCCTCTAACACCTATTTATGACTATGCCAAGGTATTGCTACATGCCAAGTGCATTATTCCTATCCAACTGTTACTGACACAAGACGTCAACAAGTGGGTCTATTTGTCTGGATACCTCTGCTATCTAGCGATTTTGTTTGTAAAAACATTGCTTAGTTGATTGATATTGATGTGTTGCCTAATTGTTCCTTTTCCTTGGAGTTATAATCTTGGTATACTCTTGCTTATAGATTGGGAAGAGGAAGTTCTATTGAGGGGGGTGCAGGTGTAGCCTAGAAAAAGTTTTTAAAAAACGAGTCTAAGAACAATTTGTGCAGTAGGTTCCAGGAGGAAATGCTAGGGACCCAGGGATGCTGGGATATGTGGGCACATAAACCTTGGCAGGGAAGGCAGATACACCCCTCTCACATAACAAAGAGAATGGGAACATTTAGGCAGTGGTGGCATTAAGGCAGTGGTGGCATTGCAGCCTGCATGGAGAAAGGCAGATGGTGCATAACTGGTTTGGGCAGCCCCAGAGGGCCGACCAAACAGTCTTTAAGCACTCAGGAGTGGGCACACCCCTCCTCCCCTGCTCGCAGAGCAGCTATGCCCACCCGCAACCAAACAGAAATTGGTAATAACTGAAAGTTATTACCATTTTATGTTTCTGCTTCTGGCACTGCGAGAAAGCAGTGGGGCGACGCTCCTCCGCCCGTGTTTACTCAAGAGGCCCCAAAGGCAGTGAGCAATCAGACACCTTGCAGCTTCTTGAGGAACATCTGGAAAAAAGGAACCCACGTGCCATCTTTTCCTAGCCGGTGACTTCAACATCATCTTTGAACCTCTGGTAGAGGATAATGTGGGTATTGCAAATAAAGAAGATGACATCTGGGTCATTCCACATCCAAATCTAGCACAGTTAAAAAGTGGACATGAGTCGCACTCCAGCTGAAGGCTCTGACTCTCAAGTTTGGGCTAAGGACAGTCTATCTATTTCACAGAACAGAGGACCCTAGTAATTTAGGATCAGGGAAAGGATAAACATACACTAAATAGTTTGTATGTACTTTGTCCAGCCGGACAAGAAATTTATTTCATTGTAATATTTTGATCTGGCACAAATGGTGAACATTTAAATACAAGTGGGCACAGCCTGTAACCCACAAAAAACAAGACAAGACAAATAAAAGCAACTTATGCAAGGAAGCACAAGGCGGTCTGTACTATTTGTCAGTATTACAGACTAGAATTCATTTTGGCAACCATTGTAAAAGACATTGTAGTGACATTGTAAGAAACATATGGTGCTCTCAGGTCGACGACGTTTCGATGCAATTTGGAAATACATGCATCATCATCAGGACAAAGAATAAATCAGGTTTGTCTTGAGAACATATTCAAAATATCAAAACCTCTAACATATAACAGAACAACATAAATGAGAAAAAAATAGAACAACATGAATGAGAAATAAGGGGAAAAAAACATAAATAACCATTGTTAGAAATCAAAGAGGCTAGGCATGAGTTCAATTCTTATTCCGTTTCTACTAGTGAAGTTTTATAGCACTGTAAAAACGAGAAGTGACTATGAATCGCTATATTGATTGATACCATCTGCACAAAATCGTTGGTGAGACAGTGTATGACTCTATAAAAACGAAAGGGTGACAGCGAATACCTATAGTGACTGATAGCGTCTCCACAGAATAATAGAACAAGGTTTCGTCAGTGCTTTACAGACCGTGCAGCATAAAAAGTTACGTGTAATGTTTAAAAAGTGATGTGAACCAGGGCTGTATTCGGCGCAGTGACAAAAAAACGGCGCAGTGAAATAAGTGCATAAAGGAGGGAGGGAGGGGGAGAGCAGGTTTGGTCTGACGCGATTTACCTCCATGGAAAAACACGCGTGAATCCAAGGATAAGGCGTGGTAGTGGTCTGTTTATTGAGCTCTTAATGAGATAGGCATTATGCGAGCTGGGGAGAGAGAGGATGGGTATTTAATTAACGTGGAGGGAAGAATGAGCAGTGAGGATCGGATAATAAATCGTTACAGATACTCACATTTTACTGGCAAATCGGGCGCGTTGCGCAGTAGATGAAAAGGATGGCTAGGGAGTGAAGGAAGAGGGGGAGAGACTCAGTATGGTCAGAGTCACGAATACAAGAAACCGTATGGGCGGTTTACCTCGTGGGACTTACTTGTTAGAGCGGTTTCCACGGTGACTTGCACGGCAGCATGATGCTCCGGCGAGTGACTTTCTGGTGGGGAAAAAGTGGGGGAGGGAGCGGGGTTTTAGACCAACAGTCATGAAAGTCGTGGGTACGTAGGAGCGGGAAATAAGGAGTCAGGAGTGACTTACTTTGAGGAGCCTTGCTCGGTGGCAGGACGGCTGGGTTCTGGCGGTGATCGCTGCTGAAATATGGGCGGGGGGGATACTATATGCATGATAGGGGAAATGGAGGGAGGACTAGGGACAGGGAGAAAAACGGGGCGGCCATCTTGGAGAGGTATTGGATGAGCCACCTTTTTGCAGGGAAAGAGTGCAAGTGAGGTGTTTAAACAAGTGACTTAAACTCTTATATATAACAAAATAAATCAGACAGTGTGAACTATTGACTCAGGAAGAAATATACTCTTTGTAGGAAGTATGAGAAACTTTAAAGCAGTGATGTCCAGTCCTCGACCCTGTTCAGGCCTTTACGTATACTGTCAGTTCTCAGGATCCAGTGCAACTCCTCTTTGTTCAGGATTTGAGAAATGTCCGCTCCCCAAGGGGGGGCTTTAACCTGTGTGATCACGGTCCATGTGAAGTCATTTTCAGTGTGACTTTTTTCCAGGAAGTGTTCAACCAGAGGTGCGTTGGCAGTTTGGCAGCGAATCCTGCTTCTGTGTTGTCCTATCCTCAGTTTAATCTTCTGGCTTGTTTGTCCTATGTATATCAGCATGCACGGACAGAAGATTGCATAAACGACATTTGCGGAATTACAATTAGTGAATTGGTGTCTTTCATATTTAATTGCCCCAAAGAGAAATGTTTTACCCTCAATAGTGGAGTCACAAGAGATACAATGGCCACCTTTAGCGTGACCCCTAAGGGTTGGTAAGTTCCACAAATCATTGAGCGTGCTTCTGGTATCAGGTAGTGGGAGCGAGGCACATACTAAATGGTCTTTTATGTTCTTTGCTCGTTTGAAGGCAAACAATGGTCGTTCTAAGTTCAGGATACAGGCATTTAGTACTGGCCAGTGCTTCAGGACACTTTTCTTAATAGCATTAGAGGCAGGGGAGAATGTAGTTACACAGGTAATTCTGTCTTGATTATTCTTAGTACGGGGTTCTAGAAGCGTCTCTTTAGGACAATACCATGCTCTTTTTAATGACCGACGTATCAATTTCTGTGGGTAACCCCTTTGTCTGAGTTTCGCACTTAGAGTTTTAGCCTCTGTAAAGTAGTCTTGTTTGAAGTAGCAGTTTCTGCAGATACGCAAAAATTGAGAGTAGGGTAAGGAGTCTCTAAGGGCTCGGGGATGGTTAATGCCATAGTTCAAAAAGGTATTTCGTTCTGTGGGTTTGCGATGAAGACTGGTTGTGAGAAGGCCTTCAGTATGTTTTATTTCTATATCAAGAAAAGGTATAGATTCCTTGCTGCTAGCCATGGTGTTAGACCTGGCACCTTGGCGTGAGTCTCCCTTCCACTTTTTGCTGATGTGCCTCCGATGTTTTGCTGGTTTTCCGATACTCAGGGCACTGCGCCACGGCTGATCCGTGCCGCTGTGCAAGTGCTCCCTACTGTAAATTGTACATACGATTGGTATCCATGATTGGTGCATTGGATCTACTGTTAGTCCCTAGTAAAGTGCACGAGAGAGTGCCGGGGCTTGTAGATGCCAATACTGCTGGTGGGCCTGCAGCGCTGGTTGCGCCACCCACCGAAGCAGCCGTAAAGATGTGTCTGGGAACTGCGACCGCAGAACCCGCGTGCGGTCTCGTACTGTCACGCTAGCTGGGCAAGTGTCCCCACTTGCCAGCACCGACCCTTCCCTTGACTACATATTAGTCACCCCTATGGTAGGCCTGCGGGCAGGGTGCGTTGTAGGTGTAAGGTAGGACAAGCCCTGATGTGCGTGGCATGTCCTAGTAGTGACTTACAACGAAGACCGTATTTCACTATTGAAGGCTACCTGCTCCAGTAGGCCAGACTGAGCTGCGAGGATTATTACACCCTATAATCCCCGCAGGCTCAAGGAGCATGGTAGTGAGTCGTGTTTAGTATGCCTGAACTCAGGATAATGAGATATTTCTTGTAGTCAAGTTTATTTTAATATCCTGGGTTTGCAAATGCTACTTTTAGAAAGTTAGCATTTGCTTGCTTAACCATTTCAGCCGCCTCTGCGGGTATGTGTATCTGACTGTCTGGGATGTGTGAGTGACAGGGCTGGAGGGATGACAGATGGTGAGTGCGCAGATTACACCTTAGTGGGAGGTAGGAGTGCCTCTTGACTCGAACTGTCACTGTGCTCGGCCACCACAATGCTGGCTCCACCCTCCTGGGGAGCGGCGGATGACTCTGCCGGCACCTGGCCCAGGAAGGGCGAAGCCCCCATCAACAAGGTACTCTGGCCACCCCTCTCCGGACAATGCTGGCTCCACCTCCTGTGGGGCGTCTGATGCGCCTGCCCCTCACACTGAAAGCAGAAGCCAGAGTACACCCGCCGGGGTACTCCAGAACTGAGAGTGGCTATGCAAAGGCCCCCCTGGCCTGCGAGAACAAAAGAATTGGCCTATAAAAGAAGGAGCCCTGCTCCTTGAAAATTAGATCCGGTTTGGGCCACAAAAGGACTCTGCCCTACGAGAAGGACCGTGAGAGACAAGGAAGGGTGCTGACTCTTGCCTGTGTCTGGTGCCTTGCTGCTGAAGGAGAGGAAGAAGAAAAGACTACGAAAAGACTTTTGCTCTACTTGTGCCAAACTCTGCTAAAGAGATCTCCAAGGGCTTGCAACTGAACTTGCCCCCTGACCAGCGTCCCAGGACCAGTGGACGCTACCCCCCTTGGAAGAAAGCGACTGCGGGTGCTGACCATCGCCGCAGTATCGACAGAGGAATCTCCTCTAAGGCATCAACGTCATCCCGACCACCGTGACCGGGGCCCACAGCAACAGCGAGAGCAAAGTAAGGACCAGCCGCCGCTGGCCCGAACACCGTGACCGCAACTGCACCGGGAGCCCGAGAGCAAAGGGAAGGAGGACCCGTCCGGTCCGAGCTCTCGAGGAGACTGCATAGCGAGCAGTCACTCACCTGCAAAGACGGGCAGTTGCCCTACGAGAATCCGCAAAGTCGGTAGCCTGCCCGACAGCCCAGCTGTGAGCCACAGCTGCACCGACATTTGGCTGGGTACGTCCTGCACTTGGGGACCGTACTGCCACTTGTCGCCACCGCACAGCCGCCGCCTCCAGGGTCGGAGCGGACGACGAGGAGAGGACCCTGCCGCCACAGAACACCGCTGCCCCGTATGACCAGTGACCTGCTCGGCTGAAGAGCCGCAACGATCCGCGATCCCGGGAAGGCAGCGCGACGTGGGACAGATCCCCTGGAAGCCGCCGGCTCCACAAGACCTTTGAGTAACACCGGCCTACGGGCCTCAAGAGAACTGTATAAGAACTGTGGTAACCCGAATTAAGTAATCTGCAACCGTTTTCATAAAGTATATTGACTGTATTCACAAGCCTGCTTAAAATCTATATAAAGATATATATTTTTACAGAATACAGTCTGGTCTCGTGTGGTGGGTTGGTTGTGAAGGTGTACTATTGCAAGTGTTTAACCCTATGTGCCCCAAAGATTAGCCTACGACTGCTTAAGCCACACTACCTAGAGGGTAAGCAGAGGTTGTCTGGAAGGTAACCCTCAGCCCTGACGAGGAAGAGAGAGTCCCTGCTTGTCGCTAGTGTTGCACTGCGCCAACTAGAGCCTCCCCCTTCCTACATTGGTGGCAGCGGTGGGATTTCAAATTTACACTTGCGATATCTATACCTGAGCTTCTGACCACTACACAAGGATTACGGTCCTGTTACTTAGCCACAGACTTTGCTTTTTGAATTTTGCCGAAAGAAGATTCCGAGTGCAGAAACCATGCCGGGCACAAAGAGCCTGGATGGAGCGGAGTCCACGACCTCCGAGGTGTTGGAGATAGAGTGGGACGCCGCAAAGCTGGACAAATACTCAAAGATGGAGCTGAAGTTTTTCTGTAGGAAACTCAAGGTTCCGCACGCTGGTTGCAAAAACAAGCCGGAGCTCTACAAGGCCCTGAAAGCCTGGGTGGAGTCCAGAAAGACCCCGGAAGAGCAAGACGTCCTCGCCGAGCAGAATGCGACGGAGGAGCAGAATGCGCTTGGGGATCTGATCGATCTCGAGAGGCAAGACAGCGAGCACAGCTTGGGTAAAGGCCTGTCGCCAGAGGAGCTGGCGGACAGGAAGGAAACCCGGAATCACGAGAGAAAGTTGGCAGAATTGAAAATCCAGCTGGAGCTGGAAACCAAAAGAATGGCGCTGGAAGAGCGAAAGCACCAGATGGATTATGAATTGAAAATGAGGGAGATAAGTCTCAAGGAGAAAGACTTGGATCGTCCTCCCTCTGGTGGCAGCACATCGCCAGTGCAGGTAGAGTCAAGAGTGCACATCCCGAAGGACGTAGTTAAGGAGTTCTTTAAGGGGGATGACATAGGACAGTGGTTTAGGGCATACGAGGTAGCCATGTCTTCCCACCGGGTCCCTGACAAGGATTGGGGAGCGGGGTTGTGGGGAAGGTTCCTTAGCGAAGGGAGAGATACCTTGCTAGATTTGCCCGTTGAGAATCAGAGATCCTATGCCCACATGAAAGAAGCTTTATTGAACAGGTACGGGCTTACCCCTGAAATGTATAGACAGAAGTTTAGGGGATGTACTAAGCGGCCTGGGAATACGTATGTGGAGTATGTGACTTACTTTTGCAGAGCACTGGATGGTTGGGTGAAAGGTAACAAAGTTAATGATTTTCAAGGTCTCTTTGATTTAATCAAATGGGAGCACTTGTCTGATCACTGTTTTCCTGAGTTACGCCAACACCTGATCGATAGCAAGCTGTCCAACCCGAGGAAGCTTGCTGAGGAGGCGGACCGCTGGCTCAGCACCAGGGTCCACAAGGGTCCCGTGGGAGATTCCGCCAAGAGTGGGCAGGGTCCCCAGCAGAAGAGTGGGGGGGACAAGGGGGAAAACAGAAAGGGTTCCAAAAAGGCCCCCAAAGTAGTTCCCAAGGGAATCCGCAGCAGGGTTCTCAGCCTCCCCCACCCCCGAAGCAGAATGGGGCCCCGACAGGTAAACCTGTTCCAAAGGGGCCCTTCAATTGTTTCAAATGTGGCGAGCCTGGGCACATATCCAGTGACCCCAAGTGTCGCCTATTTGGAAAACCCGCACCCACTGGTGCTCCGCCCCGACAAGTGACTAGCGTTCACCTGGGAGAAGAAATGATGGTCCCGGGGGGTGGAGATCCCGTTCACATGACCCTGGTCTCGTTAGGAGACAGCGAGATGATCCCAACGAACTACCTGCCCTCTAACACTAAAAAATATGGGCAGGTGGTGATCATCAATGGTAAGGAAGCCGAGGCTCTTAGAGACACAGGAGCCAGTGTGACTGCAGTGAGGCAGCACCTGGTGTCTCAAGAGCAGGTTGTACCCCATGCCTACTGTAGGGTTATCAACGCTGATAATTCTGAGAGTCAGTGTCCGATGGCTCAAGTTCCCTTCGAGTGGGGGGGGGGTCTCTGGTACTCTGCAGGTCTGTGTGAGAAAAACCATGCCTGTTGACTGTTTGCTAGGGAACGACTTGGAGCACTCCCCTTGGGAAAAGGTGGAGAAAACGACTCACCTGCGGATGGTGGGTCTGCCTGACTGGGCGTGCGTGACCACCCGGTCGATGGCAGCCAGTAGGGGTGATCGAGAGGTCCTGGGGCCTGATGGAGAGGCCCAGGAACCGGCCTTAGGGAGAAGGCGCAGGGGGCGCGGGAAGCCGGCTCCTGAAGTTCCCACGGTCCAGGAGGAAGCAGACCTTGAGGGGGATGCCCTGGAGCCTACAGGGGAACAGATCGCCGAACTGGGGGACCTGCCTGAGCTGACCCATTGGCAGCAAGAAGGAGGACCCTCCAGGGAGGAATTCTGCAGGGAGCAGAAAGAATGCCCTTCTCTCGTGGGTATGCGGCAGCAGGCTGCAGACCAGGCCAATGGTGTTCAGGCCAAAACACATTATGTGTACTGGGAGAACGACCTCCTGTATTCCGAGCCTAAGGCTGCTGAACCTGGGTCAGCCCGTGTGCTGGTGGTACCCCAGAAGTTCAGAGCCTTCCTACTGGGTCTGGCTCACGATGTGCCTTTAGCAGGACATTTGGGGATGGACAAGACCTATGACAGGCTTGTCACCCACTTTTACTGGCCCCAAATGCACAAGAGTTCCGATGCTTATTGCAGAACCTGTCCGACTTGCCAGGCAAGTGGGAAGACGGGAGGGAAGAACAAGGCTCCCCTCCAACCCTTCCCTGTGGTCGGTACGCCATTCCAGCGAGTGGGTATTGACATCGTTGGGCCTCTGGACCCCAAAACAGCCATGGGCAACAGGTTCATCCTGGTCTTGGTGGACCATGCCACCCGGTACCCTGAAGCCATCCCTCTGAGGACAGTGACGGCTCCCGTGGTGGGGCGTGCACTGATGGGAATTTTCTCACGAGTAGGATTCCCTCTAGAGGTGGTGAGCGACAGGGGGACCAATTTCATATCGAAGTATATTAAGTCCCTTTGGCAAGAGTGTGGCGTAACGTATAAGTTCACCACACCCTACCATCCCCAAGGTAACGGGTTGGTTGAAAGATTCAACTGAACCCTGAAAGGCATGATCATGGGCCTGGAAGGTCCGATGAGGCGTAAGTGGGACGTCCTTTTGCCATGCCTGCTCTTTGCATATCGCGAGGTACCACAGAAGTCCCTAGGGTTCAGCCCCTTTGAACTGCTGTACGGCCACCCCGTGAGAGGACCACTGAGTTTGGTAAAGGAAGGCTGGGAGCAATCTCCTAGGAAACCTCCCCAGAATGTATATAGCTACATGCTGGCCTTCAGAAACCAAACCAGACGCTTCAGACAACTTGCCGAGGCAAATCTGGAAGCGAGCCAGGAGGAAATGAAGCGGTGGTACGATCAGAATGCCACTCTGGTCGAGCTTCAGCCTGGACAGGAGGTGTATGTCTTGGCCCCAGTGGAGCCCTGTGCCCTTCAGGATAAGTGGACAGGACCATTTGAGGTTGTGGAGCGCAAGAGCCCCGTGACATACTTGGTGGACATGAAGACGCCCCGGAACCCTTTGCGGGTCCTACATGTCAACCGCCTCAAGCCCCACTTGCGAAGGTCCGAGGTGGGCATGTTGTTGGCAACCGATGACGGAATGGAGGAGGAGTCGGAGCCTCTTCCTGACCTCTTGGTGGCCTGTGAGAAGGATGGGTCAGTGGATGGAGTTAACCTCTCACCCTCCCTGACCGCCGAACAACAGGAGGACTGCCGCCAGTTGCTGGGGCAGTTTCCAGACCTGTTCTCCCTGGTTCCGAGTGTCACAGATTGGTGCGTCCATGATGTGGACACTGGAGACAGCTTACCTGTGAAGCATAAGGCTTACAGGGTAACTGACAGGGTACGGGCCTGCATCAAGGAGGAGGTCTCCAAGATGCTTGCCCTCGGGGTGGTTGAGTCTTCCAGCAGTCCTTGGTCCAGCCCCGTGGTCTTGGTTCCGAAGGCTGCTGCGCTGGGAGCCACACCCGAACTCCGGTTCTGTGTGGACTACAGAGGACTCAATTCAGTCACGAAGACTGACGCGCACCCCATCCCCAGAGCTGACGAGCTCATTGATCGGCTAGGGGCTGCCCGGTTCCTCAGCACGTTTGATTTAACGTCTGGGTACTGGCAGATCGCCTTGACCGATGGGGCAAAGGAGAGGTCGGCATTCTCAACACCAGATGGGCATTTCAAGTTCCGGGTTATGCCATTTGGAATGAAGAATGCCCCTGCCACCTTTCAGAGATTGGTCAACCAGGTGTTGGCTGGACTGGACGAGTTCAGTGCCGCCTACCTGGATTACATCGCGGTGTTCAGCGGCACCTGGCCCGAACACCTGCGACACCTCTGGGAAGTGTTGATGGCCCTGCGCAGAGCAGGCCTCACAATCAAGGCAAGCAAGTGCCAGATTGGGCAGGGTTCAGTGGTGTACTTGGGACACCAAGTTGGGAGTGGCAAGGTAGCCCCCTTGCAGCCCAAAATCGAAACCATCCTGGCTTGGGAACCCCCCAAGACCCAGACTGCAGTGAGAGCCTTCCTGGGGCTCACTGGGTATTACAGGAGGTTTGTCAAGGGCTATGGCACGATCGTGACCCCCTTGACAGAGCTGACTTCGAAGAAGCAGCCCAGGAATGTGATTTGGACTGACACCTGTCAGAAGGCTTTTGACACCCTGAAGACTGCCATGTGCACGGCGCCCGTGCTCCTGGCTCCTGATTTCTCCAAGGAATTCATAGTGCAAACAGACGCTTCAGAGCATGGTGTAGGGGCTGTTCTTTCACAGATGACTGAGGAGGGCTTTGACCAACCCGTAGCCTTCATAAGTCGGAGGTTACTTCCACGGGAAAGTAGGTGGAGTGCAATAGAGCGTGAAGCATTTGCTGTGGTCTGGGCGCTGAAGAAGCTAAGACCCTACTTGTTTGGGTCTCACTTCCGACCACAGGCCCCTCAGATGGTTGATGCAAATGAGGGGTGAGAACCCGAAACTGTTGAGGTGGTCCATTTCTCTACAGAGTATGGATTTTACGGTGGAACACCGCCCTGGCACCGATCACGCCAACGCTGACGGTCTGTCCAGATTTTTCTGCCTTAGTGATGTGGAACTCCCTGGGGAAGGGTAGTTCCCCCCACATTTCAGCTGGAGGGGACACATGTTAGACCTGGCACCTTGGCGTGAGTCTCCCTTCCACTTTTTGCTGATGTGCCTCCGATGTTTTGCTGGTTTTCTGATACTCAGGGCACTGCGCCACGGCTGATCCGTGCCGCAGTGCAAGTGCTCCCTACTGTAAATTGTACATACGATTGGTATCCATGATTGGTGCATTGGATCTACTGTTAGTCCCTAGTAAAGTGCACGAGAGAGTGTCGGGGCTTGTAGATGCCAATACTGCTGGTGGGCCTGCAGCGCTGGTTGCGCCACCCACCGAAGCAGCCGCAAAGATGTGTCTGGGAACTGCGACCGCAGAACCCGCGTGCGGTCTCGTACTGTCACGCTAGCTGGGCAAGTGTCCCCACTTGCCAGCACCGACCCTTCCCTTGACTACATATTAGTCACCCCTATGGTAGGCCTGCGGGCAGGGTGCGTTGTAGGTGTAAGGTAGGACAAGCCCTGATGTGCGTGGCATGTCCTAGTAGTGACTTACAACGAAGACCGTATTTCACTATTGAAGGCTACCTGCTCCAGTAGGCCAGACTGAGCTGCGAGGATTATTACACCCTATAATCCCCGCAGGCTCAAGGAGCATGGTAGTGAGTCGTGTTTAGTATGCCTGAACTCAGGATAATGAGATATTTCTTGTAGTCAAGTTTATTTTAATATCCTGGGTTTGCAAATGCTACTTTTAGAAAGTTAGCATTTGCTTGCTTAACCATTTCAGCCGCCTCTGCGGGTATGTGTATCTGACTGTCTGGGATGTGTGAGTGACAGCGCTGGAGGGATGACAGGTGGTGAGTGCGCAGATTACACCTTAGTGGGAGGTAGGAGTGCCTCTTGACTCGAACTGTCACTGTGCTCGGCCACCACAATGCTGGCTCCACCCTCCTGGGGAGCGGCGGATGACTCTGCCGGCACCTGGCCCAGGAAGGGCGAAGCCCCCATCAACAAGGTACTCTGGCCACCCCTGTCCGGACAATGCTGGCTCCACCTCCTGTGGGGCGTCTGATGCGCCTGCCCCTCACACTGAAAGCAGAAGCCAGAGTACACCCGCCGGGGTACTCCAGAACTGAGAGTGGCTATGCAAAGGCCCCCCTGGCCTGCGAGAACAAAAGAATTGGCCTATAAAAGAAGGAGCCCTGCTCCTTGAGAATTAGATCCGGTTTGGGCCACAAAAGGACTCTGCCCTACGAGAAGGACCGTGAGAGACAAGGAAGGGTGCTGACTCTTGCCTGTGTCTGGTGCCTTGCTGCTGAAGGAGAGGAAGAAGAAAAGACTACGAAAAGACTTTTGCTCTACTTGTGCCAAACTCTGCTAAAGAGATCTCCAAGGGCTTGCAACTGAACTTGCCCCCTGACCAGCGTCCCAGGACCAGTGGACGCTACCCCCCTTGGAAGAAAGCGACTGCGGGTGCTGACCATCGCCGCAGTATCGACAGAGGAATCTCCTCTAAGGCATCAACGTCATCCCGACCACCGTGACCGGGGCCCACAGCAACAGCGAGAGCAAAGTAAGGACCAGCCGCCGCTGGCCCGAACACCGTGACCGCAACTGCACCGGGAGCCCGAGAGCAAAGGGAAGGAGGACCCGTCCGGTCCGAGCTCTCGAGGAGACTGCATAGCGAGCAGTCACTCACCTGCAAAGACGGGCAGTTGCCCTACGAGAATCCGCAAAGTCGGTAGCCTGCCCGACAGCCCAGCTGTGAGCCACAGCTGCACCGACATTTGGCTGGGTACGTCCTGCACTTGGGGACCGTACTGCCACTTGTCGCCACCGCACAGCCGCCGCCTCCAGGGTCGGAGCGGACGACGAGGAGAGGACCCTGCCGCCACAGAACACCGCAGCCCCGGATGACCAGTGACCTGCTCGGCTGAAGAGCCGCAACGATCCGCGATCCCGGGAAGGCAACGCGACGTGGGACAGATCCCCTGGAAGCCGCCGGCTCCACAAGACCTTTGAGTAACAACGGCCTACGGGCCTCAAGAGAACTGTATAAGAACTGTGGTAACCCGAATTAAGTAATCTGCAACCGTTTTCATAAAGTATATTGACTGTATTCACAAGTCTGCTTAAAATCTATATAAAGATATATATTTTTACAGAATACAGTCTGGTCTCGTTGTGTGGTGGGTTGGTTGTGAAGGTGTACTATTGCAAGTGTTTAACCCTATGTGCCCCAAAGATTAGCCTACGACTGCTTAAGCCACACTACCTAGAGGGTAAGCAGAGGTTGTCTGGAAGGTAACCCTCAGCCCTGACGAGGAAGAGAGAGTCCCTTCTTGTCGCTAGTGTTGCACTGCGCCAACTAGAGCCTCCCCCTTCCTACACATGGTATATTTAAGTCCCCCACTGTTGTTATTCAGCCAGTGTAAGAATTGGTTTAATGACTCTTCTGAGTCAGTCCAGAGCATGAAGATGTCATCAATGTACCTTTTCCACAGGGAGATGCCACTGTGGAAAGGGTTTGATACATCTAAGATGGTGATCCATGTACAGAATCGCCAGGTTGGGGGCAAAAATAGCCCCCATGGATGTTCCGCGGACTTGTCCATAAAATTGTCCTTCAAAAAGAAAGAAATTTTTGGTGAGGCAAATTTCCAAAAGTTGTAGGATGAAGTTAGATGGTACATTGTGGGGGCCCCAAAGGCAGTAAGCAATCAGACACCTTGCAGCTTCTTGAGGAACATCTGGAAAAAAGGACCCCACGTGCCATCTTTTCCTAGCCGGTGACTTCAACATCATCTTTGAACCTCTGGTAGAGGATAATGTGGGTATTGCAAATAAAGAAGATGACATCTGGGTCATTCCACATTCAAATCTAGCACAGTTAAAAAGTGGACATGAGTCGCACTCCAGCTGAAGGCTCTGACTCTCAAGTTTGGGCTAAGGACAGTCTATGGCAGAACAAAATCCGAGAATACGGGGGCACCCACATGCAATAGAACTACCAGCAATAGTTTTATTGACTATATTATTTGAGATCTGAGGCTCTGGTGTAATGTAGATTACATGGAAATCAGGAAGCGAATAGAAAGTGACCACACCCTCTATACCTCTCTTTGCAGCCCCTGTGGAGTAGCAAGCCTAATCCTCGACATCCGCACCAGCTGACTCAGGAAGTTATTCTATCTAATGACAAACGGTGATTCAAGTGGCATTATTTAGCCGCACAGGAGGATACCCTAGAACTCATTCATCTTGATCTTCTAGAAAGCATTTCTACATTGGAGGGCTTGAAAGCTAATGTACGCTCCATCACTGCCACAGATATTCACTTTCGCCTCTTTGCTCAGCTAGCTCTGTATTTCACAGTGCCCATGTCCCACCCCAAGAGATTTCAAAGGAATCTTCACCCTTGGTATAAGTGTAGGCATCTCAGAAATCAACTGGCAATGGCCATAAAAGCAAAAGACTCGATCTCAATATGCACCCTCAAAAGGGCATACAAGCAGGCTCAACCCAAAGCTAAAAAGGACCATGATGAGAAGAGATGGTGGGCCATTAAGGATGCATGGGAAAGTAAAGATCTAAAAACGTATTGGGCCCTAGTCACATAGGGTGGCAGCAAGGCTGGACCCTAACTTGGAAATCATATTCCCACAACCACCTGGCATTATAAGTTTAATATTCTTTACTCAGAACTAGCTGAGATACAATCTCAAGAAGTCTTCTAGTATATGTCCAGTCGTCATATGGCAACTTGTTTGACATAGGCAACATTGAAGCCTCTGTTGATGCCAAGTACGAACCAAAGCCCCTAGCCCTGACGGCACACCAGGTGATATCTTTTTATGTGAGAGGAGCAACCGGCCAAAGTGTCTTGCTTCTGTCTAATGCAGTTGCAGGTGGCGCCCCAATACTAGAGTTTTGGAAAGATGCCAAGGTGACTCCCATATTTTAGAAGGGAGATAGGAACTCGCCCCTTATCTACAGCCCTATTAGCCTCATCCACTTAATCCAGAAAGTATTCTAATGCGCTGTACTAAGAAAGAATAAGGATTAAATCTATGTCAAAGATATCTTAACACCGTATCAGGCTGGTATCAGACACAAAACAAGTAATATTGACCAGGTCTTTCATTTTCTCCATTTGTTTTGGAAAATTGTAGTAATCAGCAAGGGCAGTCTTTATGTCACCTTTATCGACTTAGTCAGCTTTCGACCTGGCCCCAAGACGCATGCTCTGTGATATGGCTATGCCATCAGATATTATATCATTTTTTGCCTCCAGGAGGACAACCATGGCAGAGTACGCTGGGGAGAGCAGGGGCAGCTGACCAAGTCTGTTCCCGTAAACAAGGGTGTTCATCAGGCATGCGTGCTAGCTTCAACTCTGTTTTCTTTATACTTGAACAGTGTAGTCCAGTTCCTTTCTTCACAACCTGTTGATGCTCTCTCCCTAGCCAAGGCAACAATTTCTACACTCCTCTTCGCCGATGACTCCCTATTGGTCTAAAAAAACAGGAGTTATCCAAGACCTATGATATAATTTTGAGGAACGTTGCTCATTGAGAGAGCTGAAGATTAGAGATGGGTGGCAAACTCCGCTCCACCCACAGAGTTGGCGGAGTTTCGCTACACTGTGCTCTGAACGCAGCAAAAAAGACTCTGTCTACCACTGAAGGAGTGGAGTTTTCCAGCACACTCACCCGGCCAATTATTGAGGCGATTATTGATCTGATTAATTGATGTATTGTAAAGTTGTAAGAGCGTCCCCCATATGCCGGTCCAACCACTGCAGTTCCTGCGGCTCTTCTGGCCCCCTTGGGCCTCAGCATGGAGTCCAGTGAAGACATCAGCATAGTGCCAACATCGGCCCATACCCCAGCCCTCCCACAAGAATTAACTGAATAACAGACACAACACAATTGTTTGGTGGAGAAATTTGCTGCAGATTTATATGCATAACAATAGGCCAACATGTTGGGTTATCTTACGGGGGATCCAGGGGCAGGCAGCCCCTCGCCACCTGCCCACCTGTTGAGCCATAAAACCCCAGTGGTGTTAACCGTGGGGTGTTGTCAAATTTGGGGGAAGGGATAGCATCTCCCACCGGCGGACCGCCAGCCTACCCCTTACTCACACCCCTACCCGCTACGGGGGGGAGAGTTGCAGGCAAACCCCGGTTACTCAGGTCCACAACCGCCCGTAGGACTAACGGGGTGCCGTCGCTCCTCCAGGATCCCACGCAAGGATCTCCCTGGGGGATAATTAGCTTTAGCACCCTTACTTTCCTCCTATAGAGGGTACCCCTCTGTACCATACAGCATTTGGATCACCCTGTAACTCTGCCTGCAACACAAAGCAAAAAGTATTAGATGAAGCACCCTCCCCCCGCTGCTCGACTTCTGGGAGAGAAAACAGCGATCGGGCAGCTCGGCTGGACAGGAGGAGGGGGACTGTCCTCGTCGACGACCAGGACCAAAGAGGGCGCTTGGTGGGTAGCAACGGTACAAATACCTCTCCGCCCTGACTCCCCTCCTCCCCCGCCGGAAGTGACGTCACAAGGGGACCCGCACAGGTCCCCAAAACTAGACAGCTAACTGGTGCGGCACTAAGGGTGGCCACCCTCTTAGTGGGCCCCCTCAGGGACCCCGGGGCAGCCTGGCAGTAGTTTTAGAAGTGCTGAAATCTAACACCCAGCATTGGGGAGAGCTCTAGCGGCAGCTCTCCCTTCCAGCAAGAGGCACTGAGAAACTCCCACTCCCATTGGATCAAACTCACCCACGTCCACTCATGCCAGTACCGTTGCGGGGCACTCCATCTGCAGCAGGTCTGTGGCATCCCGTTGCCCTCCTCAGAGAGCTGGTGGCAGCAGCACTAGACCGTGGGACCCCTCCTCATCTGAGCCAGAGCATAGCGCATAGAGAGTTGGGATTAAGTTTTACACCGGTCACCCCTCTCTTACCACTATTAGCCCTGATCGAGCACTGACCTGA
The DNA here is from genome assembly GCF_964263255.1 of Lissotriton vulgaris. NCBI lineage: Eukaryota > Metazoa > Chordata > Amphibia > Caudata > Salamandridae > Lissotriton > Lissotriton vulgaris. Next base: position 1,648,779,249 of record NC_141685.1, read on the forward strand.
CTGCCCAGCTCTTCTGGGCTATAATATCAGCTGTGCCCTTTCTCACAATCACCCGAGCCACGGAGGGGTCGGTCGGGAGGAATTTCCTCTCTGAAATCGTGCTAAATAGCAGAAGGGACCCAGACGTTGGGCTCATGAGGCATTTCTATCCCTACAAAACAGTCGACCATTAAGCGATGTTTTGTTAGGTGCATTATTACCTGCACTATAATTCTCACTTTTATTAGAAAACCTGATACAAGATAGAGAAACGTGAGTAAGGTGGGGATTTGTGTACCCCGTCCTGAAGAAGGTGTTTTACACCGAAACATGTTGATGCACACAGAGAGGAGGTAATGCACATTGTTTGCGTTATTAACCTCCCACACTCTATTTTAATAGCACCAGCCTGGGGGCCCATTAAAAGTTGTTTTGCCACCCCACTGGCCAGGTTCTTTTTAAACTTCACTCACTTAGATCTAAGCCGCACCATACACTCACATTTAAATACCCCACCCTCACCAAACATAGACATCTTAAGTGCTCCCACGTATTCGTAGGTCGCAGCACGCCGTACCCCGTAGAGGGAAGCATGACACCAAGGGGCCTGTTGGTGTATGAGGGGACCAAAAACAACAAGGGTGTTCCCCACATTTGGAGGATACGCTCTACACTCAAGAAGTGGATTCTTTTTGTTTATGTACATTTGACCAGGGAGAATGAATCCATTTCGATATATCTCTCTCTCTCCCCCTGTTAGTGATAAAACTTTCTCACAGCTGCCATAAGGAGCACTCTGCACAGTCGGGGGGGAGGGACCCCCTGCACACATTTGAGTTCATGGACAGCAGAATGTGGTCTGAGACCCACAGCATTTCCAGTTAGCTTTCCTTCTGTTTTCAAGGAGTGGAAACATCACTTGAACATCAGACGTGAGTAGTACCAAAAAAATGTGGCATATTCATGGCTGAGCAGATTTTTAACCCACACCTCCGGTACCAATGTGTTTGTTTAAATCTGCCCCAGTAGATGTTGTGTGCGTCAGTAAACTTGCTACTGCATCGCTCCTCCCATGTAATTTCCAGTGAGAGAGAGATCTGTGAGTGCTTTACTACGCAGCAAAATGTTCACCCTTGGCAAAGCACTGCGCATATTTTGCATGATCAGTTTATGGAACAATATCTAGAAAATATCTAGTAGGAAGTAAAATATTGGATTTTTTCCCATTCAAATCTCTTAAACCAAGAGATTACAGGATCTGTAACCCAAGTGGCTTTGCTGTGCATCATAGTATAGTGGGTGCAGAAAGGCATGGCGGGCCCTTTCTTTTGCCTGTATGGGTGGCAGACACCTTCTACTCCTCCATGGTTTTGCGCCTCAAGTGAAATGTGTCTGACAATGTGAGTAGCCCTGTCAATTAAAAGTGCTCACTACTGAGATTATCCGCATGATGTTCATGAGACAAGATGCTTGTGTATTGGTTTCTTCCATAAATCCAGATTTAATCTTCTGACTCCTTTAAGTATTTATAGAAAGCACGCTCAGCAGGCATCTGCCCTGGCAAATTAAAGGGAAACCAAGCAATACTCCGCCGGGTCACGGAACTCTGCAGAATTTTTGTGAGTTACTCGGCGGAATTCCGCAAAGTGGAACTCCACGAGCTTGGCCCTGGGCTACTGGAGATAAATACATCAAAGACCACATTTATGATGATTAACTCACATAAAACATACAGAAGGAGGCACACTATAGGGGGAATTGCAATGAAAAGTGTAGACACTTTTGAGTAGTTGGGCATAATATTTTCAACAAGCATGTCTTATAAACCAGATATGGAGATGATGCCTGTGAAGCACAGGCAATTTGTGGGCGTCCTACAGAAAGGAACACTGTATTGACAGAATCCTCGCACTCGTGTTTGTATGAAGTTTGTACTGGTAAGTTGAATGTATGTTGGTGCTAAATGAGATCTCCCTTCTCATTCTGTTCCTTTTCCCCATTCTGAGTCAACAGAATCACGCACCATCAACAAAAATGCAATACGAAGATATTTTACTGATGACAAATGAAAAAGCAGATACTCTTAGATTCTCAGAGGAGGACACACAACGTGGGCGTTCGATTGTTTGATTTGTTAAAATGATTATAACGTTGAAGAAAGTATGATTTATCAACAAAAAGAAACTTTTGAATAAAACTTTATTGAAAAGAATTGAAAGTTAAGGAACATTATTTTCTGAGTGCTCTATGAGGACTTCGTTCCCTGCAGGAATAACGCTACCATATTCCGTCCTACTGAAAGAACATCATGCATCCAATAGCAAACCAGTTGCAGCAGCACTCTAAACACGTGATTCAAAAACGGCGGGCTCATTCCTCTATGGGGCTGAACTCTAGGATTTGTCAATTTAATTGATCTGACCAGAAGTGAACGCAAGTTCCTGAGGAATAAAGTCCTTTTGCCCCCGAGAACCCCGCTCTGGCCCTTGAAATTCAATATGGGTAGAAAATCAATTCAAGATAAAGCCAGGCTGCACCCATTGCTGTTCTGGAGGAGAGTTAGGACTACATCCAAATTGTCATCCTATGCTGTTGCCCTCCAGGAAGTTACTTGGTGGTAAAGTGGTGAAGATGGTAGCCTCAAGGAATATGGACTGTTTAAGAAGTGGAATAAAGCTGTTGACATCCCTGGGTATGCAAAAGGCATGGGAATGTACTTCCCCAGGGTTCCTCCCCACCAAAGACCAACTGAAGACACACTACTGGGCGTGGTTAGCACAGAAAGAGTAAATGCGGCCTCCAAAGACTAGCTAACTAGAGATTTTATGGATTTTAAACAAGCTAGTTCACTGGAGCTCTATCTAGATGCTATCTTGGTTCAATTGGACAGAAAACTTTATATCCAGTTTAGAACAGGCTTACTCCCGCTTTGCATTGACAAGCAAATGGCTAGCAAACTAATTTGCTTCCGTGCTGTGCCTTGGCTGTAAAGCTGCTTAGAAACTGTAGCACATGTATTCTTCCCTTGGCAGAATATGCACACCTCCACATCCAGTGGATCAAACCAATGGGGGTGTGGCCAACAGCTGAAGATGGCATACGCATTAAAGGAGAGCTCCCGTGCCGGGGGCCTGCCGATCTGACCGCATGTCTATGTTTTGCAAGCCGACTGCTCAGGCGCCACACGATAGACAAATCCCGACATCATGCAATCAAAAACACTCATCTGCAAGCTGTGTCATTGCTGTGGAGCATGTAAAACCTACAATTACATAAATCATAGTTGAGCACTATTGTATCGTATTTTGATTTGAGGTTATTGTATTTCTTTGTTATAGATTCGCAATCTGACTGGCTCCAAAGAGTTTAAACTACATAAATATATGGATATTTGTAATGTATTTTCTCCTGATGAAGGGTTCAGGGTGAACCCGAAATGCATTGGGTTGTTGATGAACGTTTCTTTTGGGATGTTTATTAAAAAGTGAAATGTACTTTCTTACTTACACTGAGAAATTGATCACATTTTTTAAATGTATTAGCATTCGAGTCTAATTTGAATTTTGCATTATATTGGATACTTTTTGAGAAATCAATTTGTTTAATAGCTTGTGAAAAGTTTTTTTGTTCATAAAATTTAGGCCTTAGTGCCTTTCAAGCTGTGCATTGCTTCAGTCTCGGGTTTTCCCTAGACTCACATACATTGCTGTGGAGCTGCCATATCCCCTGCAAGGCTGACCCAACCAAAGGCGTGACAGGATATCTGACACACAACACTCACTAGCAGACAGGAAGGATTAGAAGAGGCTGCGTCTGTGAGCACAGAGGTGGGCTGGGGACAGGGGACCAGTGACGATCCGGGGCACAGAGTCAGATATTGGGAGAGACTGGGCCTTCACATGGCGAAATCCACCACATCAGAATCCGCCCAAGCGGGCCCAGCCGGGACTGTACTGCCCCAGAGGCATGCAGGCTGAAATTCACCTGTGGTGGAGCAGTTTTATACCTCTATGGAGACAAGGATTGGAGCAGGGAGCTGTCACTGCACACCTGCCAGCCGAGGGACCTGCATAATGTAAGAATAACCCTGTGGGAGGTACAGTGTCTTGGAGGTCTCCGGCCGGCTGTGGCCAGGGAGCGCCAAAGTGAGCCTTTGCCTGGTGATGATCCTACAATGCAGACCGGCTGCGGGAGCGTGAGGCCCTAACTCTCCTTGGCCAGAATTTGGCCAAAAAGTCGCACATGGCTGGCTGCATGCTGCTGCATTGGGCTTAGTGCCAATATTGGCAACACTCCCCAATTCCCATACAGCACAATACATAAATAAACCACACAACACCTTGTTAGCGGAGAAAATTGCTGCAGGTTTATTTGCACAACAAATATGGCAACATGGTGGGTTATCTTACGGGCGATCCAAGGGCAGGCAAGCCCCCCTGCTCCGCCTGCCTGCCTGATGAGCCAAATTACACTGTGGCCATCGCCAATCGGTGGTTAACAATTTTGGGAGAGGGGAACCCCTCCCAATGGTGGACCGCCAGTCCACGCCCTTACTCACACCCCCAAAGGGGGTGGAGTGTTCCAGGCAGCCCCCGGTTGCTCAGGCCCACAACCGCCAATAGGACTAACGGGGCACCCTCGCTCTTCCAGGAGACAACGCCAGGACATCCCTGGGTACACTTGGCTTTCCACCCTTGTTGTGCTCCTGCATAGAGTACCCTTTGGTACCTTACAGCCTTTGGATTGCCCTGTAACTCCTCCTGCAACACAAAAAAGTAAGTTAGAATATTTGCCCCCCCTACCATCTCTTGTCAGTCTGCAGGGTAAGCGGTAGGGCGGGAACCAGTGAGACGGGCAGCAGACAAGAGGCTGCACAGTGGGCGGGGGAAGGTTTATATACTTCTTGCCCTCACCACCAGTGCCGGAAGTGACCCGGCCCACTGGCCCTTCTGGGCACTAGAAGGGGGAACCACTAGCAGATGACTTGTGTGCCCTCATGTGCCACTAAGGTGGCCGCCCTCTTAGGTGGGTCCCCTTCATGGACCACGGGCAGCCCACATAGTGCCAATATTGACAACACTCCCCAATTCCCATACAGCAAAATCAACAGAAGTTACTTACCTGTAAACTGTGGTTCTCCAGTATTGGTGTCTTTCATAGATTCACATGCTTGAATAATTCCCCCGTCGTCGAAGTGGGAGTCCCACTGTACATAACATACTAGTAAAAATCATATATACATAAATATATACATAATATATAGATATAAATACATAAAGTAAAATTCCATAATATGTATATTCCTTTCAAAAAATAAAGTCTTGAAGTACCATAGAACAAAATAGGTCCATAGAAAGCATAGCGGGCGAGCTCACTTTAGTAACATATCCAAGTCATTATAATAGTCCACTTTCCAGCCAATTAGGCTGTAGCACCCTCTAGAACCTTTTCCTTAGAAGCTCAAGCCCTCAGATTTTCGTAGCACAGGAGTGACCAAGCGTGCATGAGGAGAAGAGAGCCTGTGAGGGGAGGAAGGGTGGGTCGCATGTGAATCTATGAAAGACACCAATACTGGAGAACCACAGTTTACAGGTAAGTAACTTCTGTTCTTCTCCAGTATTAGGGCTGTCTTTCATAGATTCACGTGCTTGAATAAGAGTAGAAAGCAGTACGCCACAATAATAATCATAAAAAGCAATGAAGAAAGTTGCATCGCATAGATATATACTGGCAACATTGCATATACGCAATAAAAAACCTTTTATGATAGGAGGCTGGAAGCAACAGAGGCTCACCTTATTTGAAGAGGTTTCGAAGCACCGCTTGACCCACAGCAGTGTCCGCAGCGTTAACTGTCTTCAGACAGTAGTGCCTCGTAAATGTGTGCCTGCTGGACCACGTTGCAGCTCTGCAGATCTGATGCAGAGGCGCTCCTGCAAACAGAGCAGTAGAGGAAGCAACTGCTCTCGTCGAGTGTGCTCGCAGCGGAGCAGAAAGAGGCTTGCCAGCTTGTTGATGGCAGAAAGAGATGGCAGAAGAAATCCAACGAGTGATTCTCTGCTTAATGACCGGATGACCCTTACGCAGCCGTCCGTAGGCCACGAAGAGTTGGTCAGACTTTCGAAATGCAGCAGTTCGCTGGATGTAGAATTTGAGGCATCAATTCAGGTCAAGGGAATGAAGAGTGTGCTCAGCGGGAGACTGAGGATTAGGGAAGAAAGTCCTGAGAATGATCCATTCATTAAGGTGGAACCTTAGGAATAAACTTAGGGTTTGTATGAAGTACAACAGCGTTATTGAGAATTGGAGAAAAGGCGGCTGTATGGTAAAAGCTTGGATATCACTCACCCTCCTAGATGACGTAAGTGCGAGGAGGAGGGAAACCATCAAAGTAAGGAATTTCAATTCTGCTGAGTGAATAGGTTCAAAATGACGTTTGAGAAGTTGGGCGAGGACCAGATTCAGACGCCAAGCCGGTAGATGATGCCGGACGGGTGGAAACATCCGGAACAGACCCCAAAATAACTGGTGAATGATCCGAGTGGAGTACAGAGACGTGGAACCATCATGTCGAAAACAGGAAAGTGCCGCCAGGAAAACTTTGAGGGAGAAATGTGAAAGTCCTGATTTTGCCAACAGGAGGAAAAAAGGCAAGATCTGCTCAGGGGTAGCGAGCAGAGGATCAATGTTTTCCGAATGGCACCAAACACAAAACCGTTTCCATTTTAATTTATAGGTTTTAATGGTTGAAGGAGCACGTGCACGAGCAAGGACCTCTCTGCAGTACGGATCAAGATTCAGATGTGCAAACTCATTGTGTTTAGTTTCCAAGCATGAAGCTGGAGAGACGCCGGGTCTGGATGGCATATCTGCCCCTGATTCATGGTAAAAAGGTGAGCCAGCAGATAAAGAAGTATTGGATCACACTGAGAAAGAAGAAGTAGATCCGTGAACCACGGCCAACGTGGCCACCTGGGTGCAATCAACAGGATGTGACACGGTTGAAACTTCATTCTGCGCAGAAGGAGAGGTAGAAGAGGGATCAACGGAAAAGCGTACATGAATTTGTTCGACCATTTGATCGAAAATGCATTCCCGCTTGATCAATTGTGGGGATGCAAACTTGCGTAGCGTAGGCATTTGCGATTGAGTGGAGTCGCAAACAGATCCAGATCCGGTTGGCCCCACCTGCGAAAAACATACTCCAGGGTCGACTGATGGAGTTCCCGCTCGTGGTTGTCTGTGGCCGATCTGCTGAGAGAGTCTGCAAGGGCATTGGAAATTCCCGGGACATCAACTGCAGTCAACTGAACACAATGTTTTATGGCCCACTTCCAGATCTGCTGTGCCTGTCGGGAGAGTGTGAGAGATCTCATACCCCCTTGCTTGTTGAGGTAGTGCATACTGGTGGTGTTGTCTGTACGCGCCAACAGAGACTCTCCTTCCACCAGTAGTCGAAACGATTTCAGGGCGAGAAAAATAGCCAGAAGCTCCAGCCGATGGATGTGCCACTTGTGCTGGTCGACTGTCCATTTGGCACTTTTACGATGGTGGAATTGATGGACAATGGCCCAGTGGCAGTGGGGTTTATGCTGGGCATGCAGATGAACTGCTTATGGATGGATGGATGTTTATGATGATGATCTGGAGGAGGGTGCATTTTGAGATGTGGAAGTTCCACTTGTGACAAAAAATTATTAAACACGATGTGCTTAAATGCTGGGATGCACTGTTCAAATCGCCCTATAAGGTGCAAGACTTTCTTTAAATTATACGTTATCACAAGTTCTTCAAATGTACATCAAAAAATCTTTTAACATTCATAAAATACTTCTTACAAAATTGTGCCTATGTGGCAACAGTCCTTTCAAAAGTACAATCATGTGTTCACATTCTTCAAAATCCGCAAAAATCAAAGAAAAAGAATTACTTCATTGCAAAATTCAAAATAGATATGATTTTCTGGTTTGTAGTGCTCTGCATGCAAAAAAACATTCCACATTTGCAAGCTCCGTTCATTAGTGCTTTCCAAAATCTTCAATTTTCCTCATTTTCCCAATGCATTTTGGTGCCTTGCACCTTCCTCAGGGGTACACTGTTAAAATTAAAATAACATAACTTGATAACGAATTTGTCTTACAATGATTTCGTCTCAAATCATTTTCTCCAAAAAGCGCTTAGTTTAAACTTCCAGCTATCACGTAATATATTTCAATTGGTCATTATATGCGGTTACACCAGCTCAAAAGATATTTAACACATAATGCAAGTTTTTGAAACTGTGCACATGACCAAAGTGCAATGCGTCCTATTTAAAGCCACCATCGTTAAATGTGTGCATCTATGCCACTGCGTTGTGGTATTAAACTTCAATCACCTTAAATATGAAAAAGCTCCCAATATCTGTCAATCCAGTTACTATAACGTTATATCTGTGGTCTTACCTACTAAGGGGACATCGTTTATGGTACCTCGTTCATTATTCGTGAATCGATGAATAAAATCTGGGAAATCTGTAAAAAGCCCAAGCCAAAACTCAGTAACACTTTATACACAACTTTGAGGCGTTTAATAAACTACCTTATATACAACCACTCACGTTTATGTGCTCTGCAGTGCACTTGCTCAATCTTGTAATGCCGGTTTAAAAGACGGGGACGCTGTTCTGCCAAACTGCATAAAACAAATATATAACGCACTACTTTATTCATTAGACCCTACGAAGTCACTGAAAATGCTTCGGTGCCCTCCATAATCCGCGTGTACATACCGCGTCAAGTTACTTTCTTTTAGCTTGACGCTATGCCGTCGGACCGCTACCCTAATGAGTGACGGGTGTGAGCATAGAAAGTGGACTGTCTTCTTTAAGAGCTCTATCCCAATTTCATCCAAATAAAAAACGGACTGTGGGTGTTACGAGGTCTTTTGTAAAGTAAAAACTTTATCAGACTGGATGTGCTGTGGCAAAGCAAACTTTAAACTTGAATTCTCGATGCGTGTGTACTAAACGGCGTAAACAGATACATATTATGTAAGAACCATAGAATAATATTGTGGGTGTAAGTGATGCAATTTACGATTTTTGGCTTATGCAAATGACGCTTTGGTCCTGTAAACATTCCAAATGAACATCATAATCAATAAACAATTCCATTACACTGCTTGATGTTTTTTTGTTTATAAAAAACATAAAAATTAAATTTTATCATTCAGACCAAAGGGTTTAACCGTGTTCAAGTACCTTATCCAAAAGGTTTCTCTCTGTGATAACTGCTTATGTGGGTTGGACCGACACCTGCTCTAGAATTGTAAATCTTAACTGGGGAATGGTATTTTTATTGTCTGCCCAGTGTTGTGCCACACTTGATTTGTCGCTTATTGTTCTAATAGTCGATTTATGCTCTGTGAGCCTTATCTTGATTTTCCTAGTTGTACGCCCGACATATACCAAGCCACATGGGCACATAATTGCGTATATGACCAAACTTGAATTGTAGTCTGAAGTATGGCGCAATTTAATTGCTTTGCCTGTGTGCGGGTGCATGAATGTATCACCTACTATGACATTTCCACAGTGACTGCAGTTGTGGCATTTACGCATACCCCTTTCTGTTTGTGTGGGTCTTTCTTGCGGACTCTGTTTCAAAATCTCTCGCAAGTTTTTCGACCTATACGCAATTAAGTGCCCATGTGGCTTGGTATATGTCGGGCGTAGCAAAGCACTTGTTATGGGGCTTCAAGGTGGGTTTCACGATTGGTTACTGGGGCCCCGGCAGGGTAGGTGGTCTGATAACTTGCAGTCCGCGAAAGAGAGTCCCCAGGTTGTGGTGAATAAATTGGAACCTGAACTTGCAGCGGGCAGGATTTGTTGGTTCTTTTGTGCACTGTCCATTGCCTGATTTGATTGTTTCACCTCTGGGCGTGGTACCTCAAAGGCAGTTGGTGATTTCCGACTTATTGCGGATGAGGACACGATTTGGCAGGTACGAATCTACACGGATGCGTTTGGTGCTCTGGGATTTGGCATCTTCTGGGTGGGGCGCTGGTGCGCTGCAAGCTGGCCTGTTCACTGCAGCGTCAGGGTCGCAGTATTGCATTTTTGGAGTTGTTTCATTTGCTGGTGGCTCGGTACATCTGGGGCAAGGTATTCAAGAACAGGACTGTGTTATTCAAGGTTAATGATTTGGCAGTTGTGGAATTGGTTAACAGGCAAAGCGCATGGGATTTGCGTGTGCTGAAGCTGTTGTGTGCTTTCCTGTTGAGGTGCCTGCAGCTGCATATTATTTTCAAAGCAAGACATGTTCCGGGGACCTCTAATTGTATAGCAGACGCTTTATCTCGATTTCTGTTTATGGAATTCCACAGACTGGCTCCTGGGACCGATCTCGAGCAGACATAGATCCCACAGTACGTATGGGCATGGGGGGTTTGAGGGTCGCCCAGTTGGTCGAGAATTCAGTGGCTACTTTTACTCGGCGGAGTTACTTCCAAGCATGGCAGGAATTTTTGAAATTTGGTGATGAGTTCCTTTTTCCAAGGGGGGGAGGGGTTGTTTGAGGAGCAGTTTTTGTTGAGTTTTTGTTTTACACTAAAACTGGACTGGATCTCTTTTTATAGGCAGCTCAGGTGGGGGAGGGATCCGGTGGGGGCTGTTTTTGGTCAAAAATGTTTTGATAGGTTTGGGTGGGCTACAGGCTGGTTCTAAGAGGCTGCGGCAGCCTGTCACTTTTGATTTACTTCAGCAAATGTGGTCAAAGTTGCCTTCTTGCTGTTAAGATGATTTTGAGTCCGTCAAATTTAGGTTGTGTTTTGTATGGTTATTTTTGGGGTATTTTGGGCTTCGGAACCCTTGGGTCTGCACCATAGGTCTGGCATGTCTAGTACTGAGGTTTTTGTGGAAGGGGTTATATTGCGCCTTTGGCTACAACTCTCTAACATGGATTGATTTGGGTAAGGGTACGTGGGTTTTCCTGGGGAGGAGTGGTTTGGTTCTTGTTGCCCGGTTCGGGAATGGGAGGTTTTCATGGATTCTTCTGCTTTTAGGCCGGTAGTTATTTTTGCCATGCAGATGGCAGCCCGATTTCTGTTGCCCAGTTATTGGCCGTTTTAAAGTAGGTACTTTTGAGGTTGGGGCAGAATCCTTTACACTTTGGCACCCAATCGTTTAGGATTGGGGCTGCGCCTGAGGCTGCCAGATTGGGGTGGGATTGGTCTCAGATACGCAGAATTGGGAGATGGAGGTCGAGATGCTGCGATTAATATGTTAGAAAGTAGTGCATCTTCTTTTTGTTATTATGTGTTCTTTCCCCTAGGTCCTTTCGCTGGATGGTCAGAGTTACAGGAGGGTTTGGATTGTTGGTCACTGCTTCTTGTATTTGGCCGCAGTCTCTGCAGTATGCCATAATTTGTGGGAGGTCTCTTGGTCTCAGCAGTTAACACATGAAGTGTATTGGCATGGTAAAGGGGAAACGTGTTGGGGGGGATTGTTTCATTTTGTCTACACTCTGTGAGGGCAGGGGGGATCCACCAGTCTTGCTAGTAATTCACCTGGGTGAAAATGATCTGGTTTCTCTATCTGGTCTGACTTTGATAATAATGATGAAGATGTATTTGGAAGTCATCAAGGACGCCTGGGCGAGCACCATGGTGATCTGGACAGAATTTGTGCCACGTCTACGCTGGAATGGAGCTCTGAGTCGCACAGCTATGGACAGAGCGAGGAGGAAACTGAACCAATCTGTGCAACTGTTTTGTTAGGGCATGATATTTTCAGTTTGGCTCATCTTCATTACAAGTTTCTGAGCGTCATTTGTTTCGTGAGGATGTGGTTTCACCTTTCACAGTTGGATCAGTCCTTTTATTTATTAGAATTACGTGCTTTGATTACCAAATTTTTGGGATGTTCAGTTGCGGTGTTCTCAGAGTTATGTTTAATTTGCTTTCTAGGTGGGGCAGGAAAACTCTAAAGGTTTTTCCTGGATGGCGGGTTTTTAGTGGGGGGTGGGCAGCCTGAAGCAGGTTGGTCCATCCTCAAAGGGCAGGTAAAGGACAGGAGGGGGTAATACAGGAGTTAGTTGCCTTTGGTTTGTGAGGTTTTACTTGGTGGGGGTTTACTTCTTATTAAGGTTGCTCAGTGAGCTGAAAGATTTGGGTTTATTAAATAAATAAATAAATGAAATATGTTAAAAGATGTTTTGGTTTCACACCTGTCTTAATAAAGTGGCCTTTCTTGCTTACTAAGAAATTGTGGACAGTGAATTCTTGCGCGAGGGGGGACCCAGGGAGAGCCGTGCGCGAGCCGGTCTCTCCCTGGGCAGGTTCGCGCAGACGAGGTGGCCACAGGTGGGATGATTAGAGAGGGACAAAGGCTACATATAGGGCTAGCGCAGAGATTCGGAAGGGAGTTTACCGGCGGGAGCCGTGCGGCGGAGTTTCTTTTGCCCCACCCACCCTTCCCTTTTTTTTTACTTTAGGCCTTTTTTCCTTATCAGTGCTTTAGGTACTGCTTTTGTTTTTGTAGGTTTGCCACGCTAAGACAGGTTGTAATTTTTTCCTTTTTGTAGGTGGGTTCTTAGTGGGGGGTGGGCAGCCTGGAGCGGGTTGGTCCATCCTCAAAGGGCAGGTAAAGGACACGAGGGGGTAGTACAGGAGTTAGTTGCCTTTGGTTTGTGAGGTTTTACTTGGTGGGGGTTTACTTCTTATTAAGGTTGCTCAGTGAGTTCAAAGATTTGGGTTTTATAAATAAATAAATAAATGAAATATGTTGAAAGATGTTTTGGTTTCACACCTGTCTTAATAAAGTGTCCTTTCTTGCTTACTAAGAAGTTGTGGACAGTGAATTCTTGCGCGATCTGTTGGGCTGAGAGCCTTGTGCCTGCAACACGTGTATACCTCGAGGTCCAATTATCTTTGTCAGTAGGCATCCGTACACTTTCCTCCAAGTTTGGAGAGACGCGGATGATAACTTCTCTAGCAGGTTGTCAGCCGTTCCAGGACCTTCTTCGCCTTTCCACCGGGTTCCAGTGCCGTCCTAAGATAAACAACGCCGGTGCAGACACCGCAGGGCTACTAGCAATAATTTGCTTTATTCCACAGTAATATCCGAGCTGAACTGTCCTGTGCTGCAGCGAGACGCTGCTTCATCATGTAACTGCGAAGCCGCCACCGCGTGATGGATTCAAGGGGCGCCTGCGGACGGCGGAGGTGCCAGTAAAGGCACGGTGCGGCGCTCTATTTCATCTCGTGAATCTGAGCCCCCTCTCGCCCACCCCGCCTCCCCCCTCGCATCTTTTCGGAAGAGGAGATTTCAAAAGCAATTTATGCTCTGATTTATCTGATTCAAAAATGCTCTGCGGTCCTTGCTGTTCTGACAGGGCTCGCTGTGGAAGTCCGAAAGCGCCGTCGTTAAGTTGATGAAGAGCAGACAGCGGCCTTCTCGGAGGCGATCCACCGAGGCCTTCCTTCAGAAGAACCGGCGCTCTTTGTTATCCGTAATGGTAAGCCCAATGACTCCGCTCGAAACTGTAGAAATAAGACAACAGTTCCGTTTCACTGCTTCCGAGGTCTAACACCTACCTAGGGAAATGGGTCTTCGGCTATTATCCAAGTTTAAATAAAAAAAAATAGAAAGGTTCAGGCGTGCAGGCATTTAATTGGTGAGTGTGTCCTATCAGTTACTCCCATTGGAACTTTTATAGCGAAACGGATGGACAAATTGATGGGTTCACTGACAGTAGATGGCTCTAGAGGAAGTAATTCAAAAGTTAAAAAAAGCCTTCCTTAAATAGCACCAACTTTCTGGTTAATGAATTGTCTCAGTGAAAGGTAAGCTCCGCGAGCTCAGTTTGTTTATTACAAATGGCTGAGGCTGCCTTGAAGTATGTTCTCACCTGGTCATTGCTGCCAAATGAATTGTTCGATGCACACATCCAAATATTCAACAAATCGGTAAATGATTGCACGGAACTATGCAAACCTCTACCCTTCAAAAGTTTCTATTGAGAAATTTTCCAGCAGAGAGGGAGGTGTGGGGTGCAGGAAGGGCAACTGACAAGTCTGTGATCAGTTTCATCTGTAGAGTGTGGGATTTCGTTTTTATTGTGCTAAGAGGTGGTGTCATGACCTTTTATCTGATGTCCATTTGTGGGAAGTTGAAGGTATCTTTGGCCCCTGTCCTCACTTTCCCTGGTCACCATGATCTCTGTCCCGTTGTTCGTGCCTGTTTTAATGAAAAGCAATGAGCATGTTTTTTTACCGTCTTCCTCCTTATTAGCCTGAGCCTTCTCACAAATAATAATAATATTAATATACACACATACATACCCAGATGGTCGTTTGTTCAACAGGCTTGATCTATTGGTCTGTTATATTGTTATTCACATTTTGATTCAGACCACCACAACATATAGCATAGGTTAATAGACCACCCCATCTTACCCATTGGTTTCCTTCACTTTGACTAACTACACAAATAGTTCCTTTCTCTTCACTTGCAATACTGGTTCATAGTAACCTTTTTTATTTTATTCATGTTTTTTTTTATATTAAGTTAGGATAACAGCTATTTATTATGCCTGCAGCCTGTTTTAAAATATATGTCATAAAGAGCCTTATTACGATGTCAGGCATACCGCCACTGACAGGCCGTCGGTAGCGGTCCACCCGACATCTAGGGCAGCGGTCCGACTGCCAGATTATGATACCGGATGTCGGAGCCCATTGTTTGGGGGGGAAGGACCGATGCCTCCGACAAGTGCAAGGAGCCCGTTAGGGAGGCGATTGGACTCTGATCCCCACAATGGTGGCAGTGCCTGCTGAGGCACCATCGTAGGGATTAGGATGTCAGATTCCGAGAGCCTTTTCATAACGGTCCCACAGGCTGTCGGAAATGGACTTTGGGTGCCCCTAATAGGGCTCCCTTCCCCGTAGGCCACCACACAGGGGTGCATGTGGTGTCCGCCTAAAGATCCATGCACATGGTGCCAGAGACATGGTGGATGGGTGTTTATAAATGTTCCCTTTTCCATTGCGGTTTGGGCTGCAGCACAAACCGCAATATAAAAAGGGATGTTTCCGACTGTCTATACAGCGGTCACATCCTAATCTGGATAGTGGGACCTCCAACTACTTGTTTGGCGGTCCCACTCCAGCAGTGATGAGCCATCGTAATAAGGCTCAAACAGGGACATGCATCAACCTTTTTTGCGAGTGCAAACAGTGCGATTGGCAAAAATTGTCCATTTGCGCTCACAAAAAGAGCTTCTGCGATGCATCAAACTGCAAGGCTCTTGCAATTTAAGAAATCGCGATTTATTGCGATTTCTTAAATTGCAATTGCATTCAAGGAATAGCAAATTGCGATTCCTTAAATGCAATGTATGAGGAAATCGCAAATAGCGATCTCGCTAATAGTGGTCGCAAATTACCATCAATTTTAACTTGATGGTGATTTGCAAAAACTTTGAAAAATGCGCTAAATTGCATTTTTCAAAGTTGTAGGTTACACACAGACATGCCCTTGGGGCATGTGTGTGCACAACATGTGTGCACAGATCAATTTCAGGGGTGTAACAGGTGTCCTTTTGACACCCTCGCACCCTTGAAATTGCATGCACAATTTGCGAGTACCTATTGGGTACCATCAAATTGCGCATGCAATTTCCCATACATCCCTATGGGCCTGTAGACTCATAGGAATGAATGGGAAGGCATTCTTTAATTGCAACTCTCAATTTACGAGTGGCAATTAAGGAATTTGTGGGAATCTCTAATTTTATAGCGATTCCTACATGCATAGGCTTTTGCAATCCCTTAAATGCGATTCCTTAGAAATTGTAATTAAGGAATCGCAAAAGCCTACATTGATGCATGTGCCCCTAACTGTTATAGGGACATTATAACATTATTTCCTCCTACGTTTTCCCCCATAATTAATTACATAGTGAGGCTGCCTTCTGTTTTAATTGTCTCTTGAAGACACGCAGGAGTTCGTGACTTAGTTGCAGCTACAGTATTCGAGTTTCAAGAATGGAACTGACCTTCATTGATATGGGGACCCAGCGGTATACTGCTGGTCCAGGTCTCACACTCTGTGCAGCATGCTGAGCAGAGTTTGTCGGGCGCTGAGCCCCTGGGGCTAAACTAGGAGGACGCACTTCCAGGCTGTGGAACACCTGAGGGCGAGGCGCTGGAAACTTTGCCTGCAGGGGAGTTGCTGCAAGCACGCCAAAGGAATTTTCCAGTGTGCTTCTGTTTCTCTGTTTGCCCCAAGGGATTTAGGCAGCGCTGCAAACGACCTGCTCAGAGGCAGCTGAGCACCCCTATAGGACGTGCTGGCTTCAGAAAGGAGGAGAGGCTCATTGTGGTGAGGCTGGTTGGTCGCTAGTAACTGAAGGTCAAGGCAGTCATCTATTGAGCTGTTTAGTAGAGGAGAGACACTTCCTAATTATAAATATCACATGAAGTATCGTGGGGCGGCTCATGTCTGAGATTCAACATTTTATCTAAAACTGTTGGGTCTCATTGAGACTAGCGATTGTGGGGCTGCAGTAGCTCTGAGTATAATGGAAAATAGATGTGTGTGCTGATTTGGCACTTCTACACTAATGGCTCTTTCCTCCAGAAGAAGGCGGTTTCAGCCTAGGAAGTCTTTCAAAACTCAGGACTCAAGTAAACAGGCAGGAGCAAGCACAACCCATTCCTGACTGGTTTCCTTTCAAGAGGGGGATTTCCCTGTTGAAGGGAGGTTGCTGGACTTTAGCAGCACTTTGCAAGAGTTCACCAGAGATCAGTGGTTCTCAGTCTACTCAGGAAAGGCTACATGACCAATTTTATTCAAATGTTTCTGGATTCAGGAACTATCCTTATGTCTATTCCCAGGGATCCAATAAAGGGGGAGTCCATGCTGTCTGGCGTCCTAGCCCTCTTAGAAAAAAGGACAATTGTGGAGGTTCCTGAACCACAAAGGGGCAAGGGAGTTTACTCTATTCTGTTTCTGGTGCAGGAGGCAAACGGAGAGTACAGGCCAGTTCTGGACCTAAGAGGAGTGAACCAATGGGTAAAGACCATCCATTTCAAAATGATCTTCTTGCAGCAAGTTATTCCTTTCATGTCAAAATGCAACTTTCTCTCCACTATCGATCTTCCCATCCCCATTTACAGATGTCACCAAAGATTTCTGCAGTTCTCAGTAGAGCCATTGCACTTCCAGTTTTGGCTGCTACCATTTGGTCTAAAATCAGCACAGAGTCTTTGCCAACGTCCTGACTCCTCTGTTGGCATGAGGGCATTGCCCTTTGTTTTATACCTAGATGACTGTCTGGTGTCTTCCTTCCTCCCTGAAAACCACAGCGGCTCATGTGGTCACAAAAGTGATTTCGGTGCTGGAACCTCATGGACTTCTGGTAAATCAGAAGAAGTCTGATCTGATGCCTGCTCAGGACCAGATGTTCATTGGCACAATATCTCTAACCAGCGTTGAGCAGGTTTAGCTGACAACAAGATTAATTCACGTTTGTAGGAATTGATGGTGCAGGACAATACAAGAGCAGCAGCCTGGATGCAAGTGCTGGGTGATCTTACGGCAACTATTTTCTGATGCCTTTTGCAGAGTTCCATCTAAACAGGAAAGTGATCCCTTGTATCTCAGGATTTAACCTTAAGGATTCCTATGACAACTATCATGAGAGAGGAGTTTTCTGGGTGGATGGAGTCTTCACACATCAAAAAAGGAATCAGCTTAACATCCCAGACCCTATCATCTGGACAACCAATGCCAACTTGGTGGGATGGAGAGCTAGGATTGGTGCACAGCAGGTTCAACAGTTGAGGTCCTCCAACTAGAGGGAGCTAGAGGTGATTCATCAAACACTGCTCACATTTCCTTCCTGTTGAGGGGCAAGAGCATTCTGGTACAGACAGACAACAACATGGCTAAGTCCTACCTCAACAAACTGGGGGCGTAAGATTGCATGCATTTCCCAGGATCTCCAATCAGATATTTCTGTGGGCATAGGACCACATGGATGAGTTGAGAGCGATTTATATTCAGAAGAAAAACTGAATGCCAGAGTAGACAAATTTACTTTTGTCTGATCAAGCAGGAATTACTCAGAATTTGTTAGGCATGCAGGAATCCAATAGTGGAATTGTTAGCTTCAGGTCAGAATGCCCTTCTTCCCCTATGTTCAAGGGCAAGTGAGGAGATGGCTTGGACAATGGATACTTTTTCTTGTTTTCGGTTGAAGTGGGTCCTTTATGCCTTCATTCCTTTTCCTCTTCTTCTGAGGCTTTGAACAGGTTGAAGAGAACTCTGTGGGAGAACTCTGTGGTGAAATTGGTGGCTCTAGCATGGCCCGCTTCACTTGGTATAATCTGATAATGACCATGATGATTAGAAAGGAGTTCTCTCTTCTGGTACTAATATCTCCCCTCGCATTTCCTTGCCTACAGATCAAGTCATTGAGAACCATCAAGATCCCGACTTGGAGATTTAAAGGGGGTTTTGGAGAAGGTGTTTTTCTCCTTTCAAGCTTCCTATTCAAGACATTGGGATACTTTTCAGAAATAGTGTGCACCTAAGCACTTAGCCTCTCAGTCTGCTGAGCTGGTGAAGGTGCTGGATTTCTTGCAGGATGGTTTGGCACTAGGATTAAAGGGTTCATGCTTAAGATCTAGCGGACAGCCATTAGGGATTTTCGGATGTCTTGGGATAATGTACAAGATACAGATGGGGTAATCTAGAAGCTTGTTAAGGGGTTTCTCAATGTTAGGCCTCTGCCTAGTCCGGGTTACCCATTTTGAGATCTTTCTTTGGTCATGGGTGTGTTGCAGGATGCAGACCAGGAATATGGACGGAGAAATATCGTGGGACATTAATATCGCTGCAGAAATATTGTTTGGAAGAAATATCGACAACAAAAATATAGTTGACAAGAATATCGACTGACAGGTAAGTAATATTGATTACAAAAATATACTTGTAATAAATATTGTTTGCAAAAATATCGTTGACAAAAATATCGATTTATTAATAATGTTATGTATTTTAGTGTTTTTAATAATAATTGTTTGTCATTTTATTATATGTTTTAGAATTTTTCTAGTTATTAATTTATTTTAAGTTTAATTTTGCGTTATTAGTTCCGTAGTGGGTTGTGGGTTTATAGGGGAATAGGGTGGGAAGAAATTTAATGATATAAATTATTGATTAATTAATGTGTTAATTTATTAATTAATAATAGTTTAATATTAGTTGTTAATTAATTTCAATTAGTCAACTAATAATTAATTATGTTAATTGTTTAATTTAGATGTGTGCTGTGGTGTTTATATATGTAAATGGTGTATAGAGAGGTAAGTGATTAATTTTGTATTGATTAATTATTAAATATATTAAAATTAATTACTATTAATTATTTAGTAATTATTAATTATTATTGTGTAATTAATTTTAGGTGTGTTTTGTGGTGTTTATATGTGTAAATGGTGTGAAAGCTGGTAAGTAATTAACTTTATTATTGATTAATTAATAAATAATAATACATTAATTTTCATTAATTAATTAGTAAATATTAAATGTAATTGTGTAATTAATTTTAGGTGTGTGTTGTGGTGTTTATATGTGTAAATGGTGTGAAAGCTGGTAAGTAATTCATTTTTATTTATTAAATATCAAATATTAAATTAATTTTAATTAATTATTAGTAAATATTAAATGTAATTGTGTAATTAATTTTAGGTGTGTGTTGTGGATGTTATAGTGCTAAATAATGTGTAATTATTTATGTTTTATTATCTTTGTTAATAATAATATATTTACATTTATATATTATTATGTTGAAATTCGAAATTAAATTTAATAAAAATGTTGATAGTTTTTTTTTTATTGTTTTGGGATCCCGCGCTTTCCCTACTATTGCACTCACTGGAGTGGGAATAGTCATTTTTACCCCTCCACTATCCAGCGCTTTCCCTACTGTTGCACTCACTGGAATGGGAATAGTAATTTTTACCCCTACACTATCCAACACTTTCCCTACTGTTGCACTCACTGGATTGGGAATAACATTTTTTACCCCTATGCTATCCATCACTTTCCCTGCTGTTGCACTCACTGGAGTGGGAATAGTCATTTTTATCCCTACGCTATCCAACGCTTTCCCTACTGTTGCACTCTCTGGAGTAGGAATAGTAATTTTTACCCCTCCGCTATCCAGCGCTTTCCCTACTGTTGCACTCACTGGAGTGGGAATAGTCATTTTTACCCCTACGCTATCCAGCGCTTTCCCTACTGTTGCACTCACTGGAGTGGGAATAGTAATTTTTACCCCTACGCTATCCAGCAATTTCCCTACTGTTGCACTCACTGGAGTGGGAATAGTAATTTTTACCCCTGTACTATCCTGCGCTTTCCCTACTGTTGCACTCACTGGAGCAGGAAGAGTAAATTTTACACCTAGGCTATCCAGCGCTTTCCCTGCTGTTGCACTCACCGGAGTGGCAATAGTAATTTTGACCCCTACGCTATCCAGTGCTTTCCCTACTGTTGCACTCACTGGAGTGATAATAGTCATATTTACCCTCCCGGCATCCAATGTTTTAACTACTAATGTTTTTAGCTCCCTATTGCCACTAAATGTATGTATTTTTTATATAATAGTTTAATGTGTTAATTAAATATGCAATATTTTATTTTATTTAAAAAATGTATATGTGTGTTTATTTTATTTTTATATAAATAATAAAGTTTATAAATTAAATGAAGATAATAGTATTTAGGTAAATATAAGTATATTTACACTTTTTTATGTTTATATTTATTAAACTAAGTTTATTTGTTATAATTAGTTAAAATATATATAAAATGTAATTAAATTTGTTAATAATAATATTCCATTAATTTAATTTAAGTTATGTTATTTTTTAAAGTCGATATTTTTTACATCTACATTTTTACATCGATATTGTTGAGTCAATATTAATGTACTTACCTGTTTTTAAGTATAGGGAGTCGATATTTTTGTAATCAATATTTTTACATCGATATTTTTGTTGTATATATTTTTGTTTCCGATATTTAAAAAACATGGAACCATGTTGCAGACGTGTCCCTTTGAACCTGTTGAGAGAGTGGTTTTGAGGTTCCTCACCTTGAAAACGTTCTTCCTGGTTGACATTGCATCAGGGAGGAGGTAAGGGGAATTAGTTTCTTTATCAGTAAGGCATCCCTTCTCAAGGGTATTCGAGGACAGGGTTGTTTTACGTCCTTGGTCTTCTTTCAAACCCAAGGTAAATTCAGTGTTTTACTGAGAGCAGGAGGTTATTTTGTAGGTGTTAAATCCTGCTCCTTCGTCCCCTGAGGGGGTGGAGTTACATTCTGTGGATGTTAAATGATTTATTTGGATAGGGTTTATGAGTTAAGGATTACTTCTTCATTGTTTGTTAATTTTGGGCCTTCTAGGAAGGGATCTAAACCTGCCAATCAGACTCTGAGTAGGTTTGATCACACATCTGATAGCATTGGTATATAGGGAGGCAGGAACTCCATGTCCAGCAGGGTTGAACGGTAGATCCACCATAGCCATGTCTACTTCCATTGCTGAGGCACAGACAGCGTCTTTGATTGAAATTTAAAGGGCTGCAACCTGGGCTATACCCTCTTTGTTTGTGCGGAATTACAGAGTGATACAGGAACTTGACCTGCAGGAGGTTTTGGGGTCAAAAGTGTTATCTTCTATGAAGTACTAGACGGTTTATTTCCATAATAAAACAAACTGAGTGGTGCATGTACTGCCAGTTGTCCTTGTCAATGTTATAGCTTGATCTTTCTTACTATGTAATTAATTACTGGGGAAAAAGTAGGAGGAGATAATGTTTCAATTACTTACAGATAATTGCATTTCTCTGAGTATATTTTCACGATAATTAATAACCCACTGCCTCTCGCCCTGTTACGACCAGGCCAACTGTATTATGTGGGGGGGGGGGACTTGTGCCAATTAAAACTGGACATTGCGAGAGGAGATGGGCTTTTCTACTTCAGATCTGGATGTGTCTGTAAAGTGCTGCTGCCTCATTATATAATTAATTATGGTAAAAACGTACTCAGAGTAATGCAATTACTGGTACGTAACTAAATAACTATGGCTCCCGAGTATTTGAATGCTTGGTTAGGTGGGGATTTATTTTTGACTCCTTCACAAATAATAATAAATAATGCATTGCACAACTGAAAGGCTTGTTGTTTAAATAGCATCACTAGTAAAACAGCTGCATTGGTGAATGTTTTTTAGTTTTAACCTTTAACATTTGTATTGCAGGGATAACGTCATTATGGTTAGATGGATGCTTTCTCTTTTAATTGTGTGGCTAGACATATGCCAATGCTTGTTTATGATAAGTGCCATTCCAGACCTTCTACAATACACTGCAAAGCTACATTGTGTTAGTACATGGCATCCCCAACAGGGGATCGTGATTGTTTGTAAAACAGTTGAGACCAACAATGTAGACTTATGAAAGTGGTAGTAAAATTACATGAATGCAATCTATTTCTTTTTGAAAGACAGAAATATAGGGGTGAAAAGTTGGAATTTGAATAGTAGGCCCTCTGACCACAATTTAACCCTTACACTAACTCCATCTTAAATCGTCTCCTAACCTTCTAATCCCTATCAACTCCACTACTTCACCCTAACTCTCTCTAACCCTAAACCCACCAGAGACTCTTACACCAACTCTAAACCCAACCCCAAACCCAACCTCAATCCACCCCACTGCTAATCCTTAAACCATTTCTTATCATACCCCCAATGTTACCCTAACTCCACCCCAAAGCTTAACTTTAAACAAATCTTAAACCTCACCATTACAGCTAGAGCTCAGTTGGCTGGGGTGTTTTTTTTTGTATGTTGCACTGTGAAATGCATCCTTGTTCAAAGATTGAACTAAGGATGCACTACCCACTAAAATATAATGCTAAATGATGGCTTTGCATTTCACTTCATTATGCATCATTTCACATAATTCGCCCAAAATCTTGTGTAGTTATATGAGAGCAAATTACATAATTTTGACACACCCTTAGATTTTGCATTGATGCACAGTTCGGAATGAGGTTTTTGTATAGTGCACGTTCACCAATTACTTGGTCTATTGTTTTGCAAAGCATCAACATTTGTTATCCAGTCAAGTTTTTTCATGCAGCATCTAACTTGTGACTGTCTCTTTACCTGTCCTATGAACTTTCACAGACCCTGTCTTTATTCAAAACTTCCTTTAAAAAAAATATTCTTTATTGTTTTTATGCCATTCGAAAGCCACCCCCTGCCCACGCCCCCACCCTTCTCAGACAATTACGTATAAGCATAACATTGTTACAAACTTCATTGGTATTGTAATAGCAAATATTTAATTCATCTTGTGTAACATTATCCACCTTGACATATACATTAAGATCATAGTTATTTTATGTTTGGTTTTCACCATTATATACAATAAACAGGCGGGGATCTATCCTGTCCCACTATGGCTTTGCATCCACTTTATTAGATGATCCAATATTTTCAACCCCCATTTGCGTTTACTATGCCCCTTTCTTTTATATATAGCTAATTCTAAGCTCCATGTCACCAATAATCGGGCACACCATTGTTGAAACACCGGCAGGGTTGGATCCAACCAAGCTGATGCTATACATATCCTTAGAATGCCCATTGACACAAAGATCAATCCTTGCATGTTCCTTGGTCAACTTACTCCAGCTATACCTAAAATCATTTCTTCAACTGAAATTTCTATTCTTGTATTTAGAATCTCTGATAAAAAGCCTGATATATCAGAGATTAACTCTTGTAATATATTACATAATGCAAAAATATGCACAATATCGGCCTCATACACAGCACAGAGTAGGCATACTGTTCCTTTACCAGACCCCCACTTGCCTATCTTACTTGGCGTGTAATATAACGAAAAACAAGTCTTGTAGTATTGTGCTTGTATTCTGGTGGACATTAGAAGAGACTGAGATATTTCATAAGAACAGTAAAAAGTTTCAGCTGAAACCCCCAAGTAAGCCTGCCATTTTAAAAAGCATTTATCCATATCATCTGGCAAAAGGCATTCATGCATTTGTAAACTTCTCCAATAGCTACGGTTCTATTTTTGATTAGGATTTCCATGGTTTGGACTCTTTGAAATTTGGATCCTCCACCCCTTATTTCTCCACAGAAAATCCTTACCCTGAAGAAATTTTAAAAATTCCCTATGGTCTAGTTTAAAATCTTTTTTTAATTTGTCAAAAGACTTCAGCCCTAAAGTTGAACAAAAACAACTAAGCTGCATGATCCGTAAAGATCTCTGGTAGATTGTGATTATTAATTAACGGTGCATAGAAGGATAACCTACCAATTCCCAACAAGTTACGTGCATTATTCCAAACTTTATGAATGCCGAAAAGAGTTTTAAAACTGACTTTCTTAAAATAGCTATCATGTAATTGCTGTCAAAGCCACCCTCTAGTTTCTTCACCCAATATAAGTTCCCGCGGTGTTGGAATACTAGCATTTGTCCTGTTGTCTGTATTTGTCGATAATAGTTCAATGCTGTACCTTAATGTAGTAGCCCAATTGTAAAGTTTAAAATTGGGAAGGGCCAAATCACCTCTGTCTTTTGGCAAGGTAAAGAATCTTGATGCTCTGCGTGGTCTCATATAGCCCCATATAAACTGGGAAAACATACTTTCTATTGTCTTAACCCGTTTGTTGCTTCGAACGTTCTGCGCCAGTGCTGAACGTTCGAAGAAACGGGTGCGGGCATGTCAGCCAACGGACGTGCGCAGCACTGGCAAGGTAGTGCTCGCGACGACCGTTGGCCAACGGCAGCAATAAAGGGGTTAAACCATTGAAGAGTAAACTCTAAAGATATTGTCCTAAAGAAATATAAAAATGTCAGTAAAAAGAGCATTTTTATCACGTAACACCTGCCCCAATGGACAGTTGCAAATTATTTAACCTAGCAAGATCTTTTTTTGTATGCTGTATTAATGGTTCTAGATTGTTATTAACTAGACTATTCAGTTTGGATGTTAAGCTAACACCCAGATAAATAGCTTTTTCCACTACTCGGTTGTCTCTCATCCTGATTTTGGGGTTAAGTATTATCTGGGTTTTATCTTGGTTCAGCTTCTAACCTGATACGTCTCCAAAGATTTTGGCCTCTTCTTATATCACCTATATCGCGGTGTCAGGATCGGAAGTGACTTGAGCAATGTCATCTGCATATGCCAATGTTTTTGTACGCCAATTCTGTGACCATATTGGCAGTATTAATGCACTATTCTCAAGTCTGCAGATGAAAGGGTCAATGAACACCGCAAATAGAAGGGGGAACATGGGCACCCCTGTCTAGTCCCTCTGGTAATGGCTATCTTCTCTGATAGCGTCCCATTTACCATAACTATGGGTGATGGTTCAGTGTATAGCATTTGGACCATTCTAATAAAACGCTCCCTAATGCCACTTCTTGACATAGCTGTCAATACATATTTCCAGGAGACCCTATCAAAGGCTTTTTCAGCGTCCAATAAGATGAGTGCCATAGGGTCTCCTGTAACATCAGTAAAATCAAACAATGTAATCACTCTTTGGACATGGTCGGTGGTGGACCTCCCTGGGATGAACCCAAATTTTTTTTGTTTAAATATATTTATCGGTATTTTACTTTTTTAACATGGCTGTCATTGCGGATCCATATGAAAAGTTTTAGATGTAGATATCAGAAATGCAAATCCCATGTGCAGAATAGCTGTAAACATCACAACAATATAGAATTGACACATATATGCTATTCCTAGTACAGACATTTATATCATACTGGAACATATGCACGAGGGCCTCTGTATGCTATTGTCCACTGCTGAACTACATAGTCATTGCTATCTACTGCTTACTCATAACACGTCTTATCTGAGCAGTCTTAACAGGAGATTGCATGTGCGCACCAGGTACAACCAGGGCATAGCCAGTCGGTTTTTAACATCAGTTCACTGTTTAATAGGAGAAAGGACTTAAATAATGATAGAACGTATATATCGCTCGCTAATGAGTGCCAATAAAGCACATTTTCCAAAATGTTTTAAACATAACTGAAACTTAAAACATCAAAAGAACGTCTGCCATCCACCAGATACAAACAGTGTTAACCATGCATGATTGTATGCAAAAATGTATTATCAGAACACTTCCACGTATCCCTACACCCAATGAATAGTTATCACAGCACACATAACAGGGCAAAGCCGCCACCAATAAAGAGGACCCTTGTGTCTGAGGACGGAGGGGTGTGTGGAGCTATCCCTAACAGACCAGGAGAAGCTGCATTAACCCACCCTGCAAAATCTGAGGCGCATCATCTTACCTTAGCTGAGTAGTGGGGGGGCTGGTGGTTTTAGCACTGATTGGCTAACGGGCGGCATCAGGTTCTGTCAGATTGCCAGTCTGTAAGGCAACTAGCAGCATGTCCCAGTCTTGTGCAATGCGGAACTTATGAAGCCCAGCTATCTCTTCTGTATGCAATGCTGTCCTTTCCGCCTGAGCCCATACTATGAATCAGCGCTTCCAACTAAGTATCTCCGTGGGGACTGCATTTTTCAATTTTTTAGTTATGAGACCCAGGTCCCGAAACTTCGAGGTGATTTTATCCTTTTTCGATCTGGCGTACAGCCCTAAAAGGCATACTTCCCATGACAATGGCATTTACGTATTTGTGCATGAAGCTAGTGTTGTGACTACTTCTTGCCAGTAGTGCTGAAGGATTGTACAAGTTCACAGCATGTGAAGCAGGTCTGCATCAACATGCTGACAATGTGGACATGCAGAAGTGGCGATGTGGAAGTATCTATTGATCATGTCCGGCGAGAGATATGCTCTCTGTGTAATGTATGTTTGGATATGTTCCTAGCACTCACTAATATAGCATCCCATTCCTTGTCTGTCAAAGGCCGGACTCTGTCTGCCTCCCATCTGTCTTTGAGTCGTGTCATCGGCCTCAGCGTGTGCATGAGAAGTGCCTCCACCAGCCAATGTACTACATGAGACCCCCTCCCATTACATGTAGATATTGCACCAACAGGGGCATTTGTGGCTCAACAGCCAGATCTTCCCAGGCAGTTGACAGTGCTTTCAGGAGGGAGGTGTGTAACAAGAATTGGCATGCTGGCAGTTCATTGTCTATGACTAGCGTCGCAAAGGATAGTAATGCGCCGTCCCGATACACGTCACCCAGTGTCTCGAGCCCTGCCGCGTGCCAGGCTGTGAGAATCGCCTCTCTCAGCTCTAATTGGAAAGGAGTATCAAAAGAGAGAAGGAAAAAAAGGAAAACGCTGGCTGGAACAGGGAAAACCAAACAAATCCCTCAATTTGACAAAAATGTCCAGGTCTCAACCATCATTATGCCTTCCAAATTAAAACATATTATTTGCTCTCCGCAGTCCCAACATTCCCCGCTGAGATCTTCTCCAGTACTTTCTGTGATTGTATTTCTGAGGTGAAATGATAGTTCTGACCTTGAAAAATAACTTTTAACTTAGCTGGATTCTGTGGAAAGACTGCAGCTTCTGTTTTGTTAAAAGGTGCTCCAAGTTGCCCAAGCCTCCACCTTCTTTCCACTGTGGCGTGTGCGAAATCTGGTTTTGCGAAGAAGGAGAAGTTCTCCCAAATCCATTTTGTGTTAGGCCTGGCAAGATTGTAGACTGCCTGCCACAGCAGAACATTTCCAAAATAGATCAACATTGCGCGCGGATACAACTGGGCTTCCGAGGGGTGCGTTGTTATTGTTAAAGGGAATCTTTGTATACGTTGGATTTCTCTATCCCAATCACAGTGTGCTAGTTCTGGCATGAAGTTTTTCAGCATATTGATTGTGAACTTTCTGATGTCACTGCCTTCACCATTCTTGGGTATCACTAGCAGCCTCAGGTTGTCGCGTCGTTGGCGATTTTCTGTCTCTTCTAACTTCCACATCACATCCCTCGGTGTGTGCTCTCTTTTTAAGTAGCCTGTATTTTCAGTGTGTCTACCTTATTTTCGAGCACCTCTGTGCGAATTTCCACCATGCATAACCTCTCTGCTATCACTATACAAGTTTTTCCAATCATGCGCATCGAGCCGTGTCATTCTTTTGAAGCAAGCCGTGCTTGTCGGTTTTCAATTGTGACCTCATCTTGAAACGATCTTAGGGATTGTTAGATCAGAGATAAGGCGGGCTTTGCAAAATATTCGCTGGTTTTCTGAGGGTCATGCCCACCGATTGTTCTCTAGGAGTTTTCCCTTTCTCATTTGAACCATCAGGTGATAATAACTGGGTGGCTGAGTTATCCCAGCTGAGTTCTTCCTATTTCTCTCTAAGAATTCTCTTACAACTTTCATTCTGATATCCGCTTTGTTCTCCTTGGCATGCTTCTCTCCCCTTGTTAACTATTATTGCTTATTGGGGAGTCCCCACAATCATCATCGCTACTCCTTGACAAATCGATATCCGACTCTCCAGATTCATCAGTTAAGGAGAAGAATTTTTCCAGGGAATCGGGGGAAAGGTATCCCGCCTTCTGACTCTTTTTCTGACTACAACCTTCTGTGGCAGCACTTTGTTTTATCTCAATATTTTCATATCAGGTGATCTACTGATCGCCTGTGTTGCTATTACCGGATTACCAGTAAATTCCTTGGGGGAGCTATCCTTGTCCGGTCCAATTTCCTTAGCAATGTCCCCTTTTAGCAGGGTGCTAATAAGTACCTCCGAAGATCCCAACATGGTATTATCGCAGTTTGAACAACATGAGACTCCCTCCTCCCGTAATTCCGATATTGTGTTCTGTAAATTACCTTGAAGATTCACTGTGTCATCTGTTTCCTTGCTGTTGGGTATACCGCTTTGCTCACCTTGCTTCCTTCGCGCCCCCTTCTCCTCCTTCTCTTTCTCATTTCCTCTCATGTCTAGGGGTAGGAACAAACTTGTAATAGCAACCTGATTTTTCCCCTGCTCCCCCGCAGGTGTCCTGTTCTAAATGGTGCTTGTGTTCGGCTCAGTTTTTTCCCTGTCCAATTTGCTTCCCTTACCGGTATGAAGCTCTAGTTTGTTGGTATCGGTGTTGGTCTTCAAGTCAGTGTCAGCCCGTCGTGCTGGTGCCGCCTGGATGTTCGAATGCGTTTTACCTTGTCCTCCTCGCGCTGCCGTTGCCTCCGTGGATCGAGCTTCGCAAGCTCCACCAGTGTCTCCGTCACTAGGCAACCCGTGCCGGTAGCCGTCGCTGTTTCCCAACCTGGAAACTGTAGTTAGTAGTAGCCAAGCAAGGGATTCCCAACCCGCACAGAAGCCTTGTTTTTTTCTTTCGGGCCAGTGGTTGCCTTGTCTCTGGCCTCCGCCATTTCATCGAGAAATTCCCACTCGCATAGTCTACCTGCAGTTGGAGGAGAGCCCGGCGAGGGTCAGAGCGAGGTGGAGGTGATTGATAGTGGTCTCACTCAGACGCCATCTTGCCCTTCGAATACGATGCTTTATTATTATTCAAAACTTCCTGCATGTGCATTGAGTTATCAATACCGTATTCAAATCCAAATCACAATAAAGATCCTGTGTGATTTTTAGCTGACACCTAAATGCCAATGTGTTGGACCTAATACCTTGACTTGTTTTACCCTCATGGTTTTGCCTTCAATCTTCCTGTGTTTGCTGACTTTGTTTTTGCTATGCTTAGGACTCTGCACACTTTACCACTGCTAACCAGTGCTAAAGTTCATGTGCTTTCTCCTTTAAATGTGGTAAAATTCGCGTACACTCAATTGGCATATTTAATTTACTTATACGTCCCTAGGAAAGTGGTTCTACATGTATCCAGGGTCTGTAAATTAAATGCTGCTGGTGGACCTGCAGCACCCATTGTGCCACCCACTTAAAGACCTTTAAACATGTACCAGGCCTGACATTGCAGCCTGTGTATGCAGTTTCAAACTGCCATTTCGACTTTGCAAGATAAACATCTTGACAAGCCTAAACCTCCCTTTTTAATGTCTATTAGTCACCCCTAGGGTAGATCCTGCATAGCCCAGATGGCAGGATGCAGTGTATTTAAAAAGGTAGACATGTACCTTTATGTTTTACCTGTCCTAGTGGTGAAAACACTCCTACATTCATATTTCACTACTGTGAAACATTGGGTTTCCTTATTATGAAAAGTGTATTGTTCAGTTACTAAAAACTTACAATGAAAACAACATTATACAATTCTTCTTACATTTCATACATTATTAGGACCACATAATTAAAAGAAACTTTTCATCAATGTATAAAACCAAATATAAATAAAACCATTCTCATTGTCCACAGTTAAGCAATTTCTTCTCCACTATTTCTATAAACTTCAAAAGTCTACCCTTAAATTGCAAGCTTTCTCCTTGTAAACTGGCTATGACTGCTTGTCGGCATGTTTGTATAATTTGACTATTAAAGTCCGACCTTTACAGCCTCCTACATTCCTCTATTAGTGTAGGGCAGCTACAGATGATATGACAAATGTCTTCCCTCTTGTAATAACAGAGGCGACACACCCTCTCACTACTCATCAATTTCCATGTAGGGGCGTCTCCAAGAAATTGGCTATTTCCAAATCGGAGATTCATCAGCTTCAGCTTTGCCCTTTGGCTATTTGAGTCTCCTAAATATCTTTGGGGTTTTAGCATACCATACGAAGCAATTACTGTCCATGCATGGGATCTCTTTGCCAGTACTGCTTTATCCCATAAAGACGACAATTTTTTGCTTCACCCATTAGGACCCGTACCCTCCAGATATACCCCCGCCGCCCAACTACCCTAGACATGCAAGATCCCCACATTTGAAATCACCAGAGATTCAGGCGGGGTTAAAAAGGCCATGTTTATTCACCACATTGTATAAACATGACAAGCAATAACATGCATATCTAAAATCACAAGTTACAAAATAACTACATTTATGAGCATATCATGCTCCATCACCTTCCCAACCCTAAGGGAGGAACACCATCTGGTTCGCATCTCGCAACTGGGTATCCTACGCCAAGTGCCGTGCACCTGCCCCTTAGAGTGGTGGGTCCCGCCGTTCTATCCTTGTTCGCCATTACCGGGGCCCACCTCTCGACCACCAGGCTGCCCAGGGTCGCCCGGGAGGCTCGAAATCTGTCGCCCTAGCCTCCCCAGCCGGAGGTCACTTCCTCCCAGTGGAGAGCTTGCCATATCCCCCCTCAGAGCTGGCCTATAGAGCCCGGCAAGCCGGCTCCCATCCATCTTGTTTAGCCACTATTTACTGATCGCAGGTCTCTTCTCCGCCACAAGGATGGCCAAGGCCCACAGGTCTGACACCCTCCCCACCTGCGTTCAGAATAAATGACCAAAGTTCTCGGATAAAAGTATCAGTTCCATAGTCTGACAAATGCACCCCATCCTGGTGGTACACTGCTTCTCCGGAAATCATCCGGTACTGGAGGTAGCGCAAGCGGCCCTTCACTGAGCACAACCTTGCTAGTTCGCCGTTCAATCGCCTCACCAAGACGTTCAAAGATCTAGGACGCACTCCTGGGCCCCATGCCCTGCGTGATATCATTTATCAAAACAACAAGTGGTCCTGAGCTTACAAGAATGAGGGAAACAAACTCGGGAGCTGCTCGGGAGCTGCTCGGGAGCTGCTCACGATGGAGCGCCCCATCGTGAGCAGCTCCCGAGCAGAACCGAAGACTGAAACCCGAGCGGACCAGGGATCTGCCTGGCCGCGTGATCCGCCGATTGCACACAACATAGGAGGAAGGCGATCCTGCCCAGAAGCTGCCGAGGTTGGCTGTAGAAATTGTACGCTAACTAAATCGACCTTCTGCAAACCACTGAAACCTCCTATTTTAACCACGCCGGGCTACTATTAAGGACCACAGTTCCTGGCTCACTATTGACAAGACGATTTTTCCGGTGCCATACTCCCCTGATTGGCATATGATCAGGCGTGACTCCACATCCATAACTGCGCCTACATAGAACCTCGGCTTGACTGCACCCTCCAAAATGGAATGATTCTCTTATAATGAAAAAATCGCACTGATGACACAAAACAGACCTGCCTTCCGAGGATAATCTTATTTCAACCCTCCACCTTGGTGTTATAATTGACTTTTGTTCAGGCAAAATTAATTTAATTGTCCTGATGATGATCCCGTTGTAACTGAGCTGGGGATCGAAACGTCGACGACCGTAGAGTAATTCATACAGCTAATTCCATGATATTATTGTTTGTATGAATGACTCCAGGATACACTGTCAATGTGAATTTAATTCAGTGACCTGCAAGCTCACTCTGTTTGCCTGATATCTTTTCTCACTTGCCCCTACTTTCTCACCTCTCTTTCTCTTGCTTGGCACAGGACTGTGCCCCAATGTAACCCGGATGCTTTGGGTTATATGCTGTATTTTGTGATTCTAGACTTATTGAACGAATAAACATTCCCTGGCCGGCTGGTCAGGGAATCCTGAACTATATAGAATTCCATTGTGATCTATATCTATTTGTTTCCCTCATTCTTGTAAGCTCAGGACCACTTGTTGTTTTGATAAATACTTGCCACCCATGGTCCCGAGCGATTTTATGGGTTCCCCTTGTCCCTCCTTGATCAATCTGCGTGATATCATGCCAGACCAGATTATTTTTGTCGATGGGAACTCATGCCCCAGCCAGGCAAACTCTGCTAGTAGGGCTTCTTTGACAGCCAAGCGCCCTCTGTCGACCATGTCGTTGCCACCCAAATGTAGAATAATCCAATCCGGCGATTTGTGCTCTCGTGCCCTGAGCTCCTCGACGATCCGCCTCAAGTGTCGGATACGCATCCCTCCAACGCCGTGCCATACGAATTCGGTCTCGCCCAAAGCGGGCGGTTTCATCACCTCTCTTCGCTGCAAGCGCACCGCCGTGCGACGCACGAAAGAGTGCCCGAGTACCCATACCACGGAAGCGGGCATACTAATCAGAAAGGAGAGAGATGAAGCCGTTAGACACTGCACACATATGTTATTACAACAGTTCAGGCCTCACATATCGCTTATAGCAGTCAGAGGTCCAGCGACCTACACCTTTCACTACGTTGGGGGCGAGACCGGCCCCTGCCGCCAAAGTTGCGGCGCCAATCCTAAAGGAATGAGAAGAATAGCCCACCGCTCCCAGACCCAGTTTCCCCAAGGCCAACCCAAATACTGCTTTAACTAGGTATTGAGACAGGCAATCCCCATTTTCATGGACGAAGAGAGCCGACCCCCCCCCCCCTGCTGGGCGTCGGGCCAAGTACGCCTGCATACGGGATAGGGGCTGGCAGCAAACGGATGGTGACCCCCCTTCCTGTTTGGTCTGTCTTGGAACGTCCCAACCGCAGTACTAGGCCCCCCGAGGAAAGGGAGATATCCCTGAACTGCAACCCTCCCCCATGGTCTACCTTGGAGGCCCCAACTATCTCACCCAGGCGAAAGGCCCCGTAAAAGGCTAGGCAGAATGCCGCCCCAGCATGATTCCCTCGAACGGTGACTGGCAAATAACAGGCAGTACCCCCAAATTATCAATTAAGGTCGGGAGATCCAGAGGCCTACGACAGTCCCACCATGGCCCGTCCAATCGGGCCCAACCCGCTAAGGCCTTCCTGATCAAGAATGAAGCCCCAGGATCCCGCTCCCCCGCCAGTTTAGCGAAGAAGCCTATCGCTGCCAAGGAGGCCCTAGCATAGGACACTGATTTGCCCTGATCCCGCAGAACCTGTAAGAAGGCATACATTGTTTCAGTTGAGAAGATCCTAGCCTCTCCGGCTTGTTCCACAAATGATCTGTAAACATTAAACTGTGACTGATAGGCACGTTTGGTGCGGTCACACAGAGCGGCACCTACCAGCCCCGCTAAAACGGGGCTCCAATTTTCCACAGTGACGTAGGGAACGTCGTCATGCACTCTTCCGCCTGCGGGTGGAACCTCCGGAAGTCCTGCAACTTGGAACGAGACAAAGCGTCAGCAGCATGGTTATCAACACCAGGTATATGCGCAGCCTTAAAGGTCAAATTCAATTTCAAGCATGCCAACACCAACAACTTCAGCAACCTCAGCACATGTGGGCAAGTCGCCCCTTGCCGATTGATAACCTGAACCACTGCCATGTTATCCGACCAGAAGGTCACGACCCTGTCCCTGAAGCGCTCCGCCCAAACCGTAACTGCCACCCAGATGGGAAAAAGCTCTAGAAAGGCTAAATTCCTAGTCAAGCCTGCTAAGTGCCACTACGCTGGCCAAACCGCCCCACACCAGGCATGGCCCAAGATTGCCCCAAAACCAACACTTCCAGCTGAATCGGTGTATAATCCTAGCTCCACACTGGACACCGGCGGCGCGGGCCATACTACCCGGCCGTTGAAATCTGCCAGGAAGTCCCGCCACACCTTGAGGTCCTCCTAAACCCCTGCTTTTAACCTTACCCGGTGATGCTTCTGGGTAAGACCCACCATCGCTCTGGCTATAGACCTCGAGAAAGGGCATCCCATGGGAATGATACGCAAAGCAAAGTTTAGCTGACCCACAAGAACTTGTAACTGATGCAACGTCACCTTTGGACACGCCAAGGCTACCTCAATGGCTAGGGAAAAGGCCTTCACTTTATCCATTGGCAATCTACATTCCCCCGCTACTGTGTCAATTTCGATGCCCAGGAAGGACATGCACGTGTCGGGGCCAACTGTCTTGCTCGGTGCCAGCGGCACCCCAAAATCCTTTAGCATAGCCACCAGCTGACAGGGCCAAAGCGCAGGCATCCGACAATGCGGGTCCCATCACCATGAAATCATCTAAGTAATGCACCACATCTGTACATCCTGACTTTTGCGAAAACACCCATTGCAGCATGGAGCTAAAGGTCTCAAAGTACTTGCAGGAGACCGCACAACCCATAGGCCTACATCTGTCGTAATAAAATTGCTGTTGGGCCTGAAAGCCTAGCAAATGGTAGTCCTCAGGGTGTACCGGTAACAAGCGGAATGCTGACTCAATGTCGGTTTTTGCTAACAACGCCCCACGGCCTAGCTCCCTCACTTTCTGAACCGCGGCATTGAAGGACAAGTACGTCACTGAACACACTGCCGGGTCGATGGCATCGTTTACAGATGCACCCTTCGGTGCAGATAAGTTATGGATCATTCTGAATTGTCCCGGCTCCTTCTTGGGCACTACTCCCAGAGGGGAGCACACATAGTTCTCCCAGGGAGGAGCCGGGAACGGGCCTGCTACTCGGCCTAAGGCCCGCTCTTTTTCCACCTTTGTGGCCACTACTGAGGGATGGGTTCTTGCTGAAACTTGGTTCCTACACTAAGTAATAGGGGGGACATGTGATGCTGGGATATGGAAACCACTGGAAAAACCCTTGAACAACATCCTAGCAGCTGCTCTATCTGGATACCTGTCCAACCAAAAGATCAGCTTCTCAATATCAACAGGAGTAGTCAGTTTAGACTTGGGGAGGCTTGATATCCTTAGAGGCATTACCCCCCCGTTCTTTGGATTTCTTGTTGCCCTTAGGTTCGGGATGGGACGGGTGACCGCAGTAGGCGCATGCATGCTTAAACTTGCACTGCCCGGGGGGCCATGTGCACCCTTTGCCATTGAATGCCCAGCATGTACCTTTCTTCTCGCCCGGCCCTCCCTGGGAAGTCCGAAAGGGCTGCCTAGCCGGGTGTTCCCTAGTGCTCACGCTCTCCAACCAGGCATTGACCTCAACCTGATCCCAACAAATGGAGGGGTTCTCCTCCTTCGCCCAGCGAAACTCCCTATCATATGTCAACCAGGCTGAACCACCATGCGTGAAGTGGGCCTTCACGATCTTATTGGTATAAAACACCAGCGGAATCGCCAACTCTGGCCTTCTTTCCAACAACACTGTCATATAAAAGTGAAAGCAGCACAACCAATTGGTAATCGTCTCCTCAATCCTAGGTCTCCGATCTCGGAAGGAGTGCTCTTTCCCCTCCCTGTCTTTGTAATCTTCCTCTCTTCTCTTTGGCCTGATAAGGGAGAATATGTCTACGTAGGCACCCTTCCAAATCTTCTCTCGCATTTTCACACTCACATGCATAGCTAACATCCCTGACTGGGACAATAAGTTCCCCTGACTAACCCCCACTTCGCTGCTCCTTGCTGTAGCGTCACCAGGCTTACCTCCTGTAGGTGTTACAGCTAACGCTGTCGCGGGGGAATGGGCTCCAATCGCTACACTAGGCAACGCCTTGCGCGACTCGACTAAGAGGGCCAACTGTCTCTGAATGTCCTGCAACGCGCCCTGTTCTGTGGCCAGAGGGGGCCCCCACGGTGCCGCCGCTCCAGCGCTCACTCTCTCCAATACTTTCTCCGGAGCTGATAGTTGGCCCACTAATGTGGAAACCGACGCCAGCAAGCTATCTAACGGATCGCCCACGGCTGCCACTGCGGCCACCGGCTGCGGTGGGAGTGGGGCCGAAGGGACTGTGACTACTGGTCCCGGGCCGCCCGGGGCCAACGCCTTCAGCGCTTCCCTAATCTCGGACAACACTGAACCCACTGGGTCTACTGGCGTGGGTACATTCGGAATGGGGACAGAAGGGTACACCTGCTCTGCATCTAACGGAGGCGTGGGGACGGGACCTACTGATCCCTCGTCCTGTTTCCCCCTGACAGGGCTAGGCCTACCCTTCCCCTGCCTGGCTCCCCCTTTCTTTTTAGGCTGTGCCTTGGATTTCTTCTTTAATGGAGGATCAGCTACCTTTGGTGGCACCCCCCTGCGCGGCTGCTCTACAACCTCGGGCTGATCCCCCTGAGAAGAGTCGCTCTCATCCCGCTATCGGGAGCCTCCTTGCTCAACTTCTTCAGCAGTAATTTCATAATCTGTGCCATTCCGGCTCAGAATCCTTCCGCTTTTGTCCTCCCTTTTTGGGCACCATGCTAACTATCTCTCGCTTCGCGCTACCTTGCTATAACACCTAGCGCGCCCCGCGTTCCCTGCTCCCGCACCCCTAAGCACCGTTCACGCCGCCCGGCAGGAGCCCGCACCCCGGGGAACCACGCACACAGCCGTAAGCCCCGTAAGGTAGCGACACTCCTATCTCTTCCCAGCACCCACCGTGACTCACGGCTGCCCACGAGGCCCTCCGAGGCACTCGACCCCTTACCTGGCCACACGAATGATGCTCGACCCTTCTGCTTCTATAGTTTCGGAAAGCCGGCCTGGATCACGAGAATGGCCAGGTGCCGGCGTGAGCAGTCAGGTATCCAGGAGTGATAGCGGGAACAGAGACCCCAGTCATAAGGAGTTGACCCTAAATAGGCCCAGAGTCTCCACCCCCTAACCCTCGGGTCACGCGATACCGCCGGACCGGAAATGGGTCGGCCGAACGCCGATTGGGCCGACCGCCCGACCAACCACCAGAGACCAGGAGCGGGGGGGGGGTCCGGAGAGGCCGGTTCCTAAGTGCGCGCGTCACGATTCTCCGCGCTTGTCATTATAATTTTATTAAAAGCCACCTTTGAAAGAGGTAAGGCCCATAGTTGTTCCGCATTGAACGTATCTATCGCCAGTTTGAAATATTCATGGGCCTGCTTATGTTTATTATCGCATATTGTCTCCCAAACCACTTTCATAAGCGAGGAATTATTATCCCTTCTAATTTTGTGGCAGAATTTTAAATAAGTTCCTAAGCTATTTAGGTTCTGTCGTTTAAGTCCGGACTCAAGTCGGATTTGTGCCGGTGAAGAATGTCGCGGAAGATTAAACAGGCGTCGGTAGGTCCCTGTCACTAGCTTATCTATGGTGTTGTCAGCACAACCTCTTAAGGTCTCTACTCCATATGCAAGAGTTGGCACATGTTTAACTGACATAATTTGTAATAGTTGGTTAAGGGGAAGCCCTTTTAAGTTATTCTGAAGTTTGGAAAATGCAGCAATTAATGAGTTGTTTCTTCTCTGCAGTGCAGCACACTGGTTTTTATCTGTGCCCCTAGCATCTATTATAACACCCAGATATCTATATTCAATGACAGATTCTAATACAGTCCCCTCCATTCTCAATTTTGTTCTTACAGCCAACCCTCTAGTCACTAGCATTGTTTTTGTCTTTTTTAAGTTAATATTTAGGCCATGAGTGGAGGCGTACTGTGCACTTTCATTAATTAATCTCTGCAGACCCACCTTGGTATAGTTTAT
Source organism: Lissotriton vulgaris (assembly GCF_964263255.1). Taxonomy (NCBI): domain Eukaryota; kingdom Metazoa; phylum Chordata; class Amphibia; order Caudata; family Salamandridae; genus Lissotriton; species Lissotriton vulgaris. Next base: position 1,648,817,496 of record NC_141685.1, read on the forward strand.
TAAAACAATATCATCGGCATAAAGTAAACGTGAAACATTTAAACCTGCAACAGTCTGAGAGTGAGAATTAAGTTCACTAACAGCCTGATTCATGATCGGGCCGTTTTGCGAGGCTCAAATAGCGAATCATAAGGAATCGCTATTTGAGACTCGCAAAACGGTAATCATGTAGGAATCGCAATATTAATTGCGATTCCCACTGATTCCTTATTTGCGATTAGCTAATTGCTAATCGCAAATAAGGAATAACTCCCCATGCATTCCTATGGGCCAAAAGGCCCATAGGAATGCATGGGGAGTATTCCTTATTTGCGATTAGCAATTTGCTACTCGCAAATAAGATAGCGATTTAAAGGGTGCCAGGGGTGTCCAAAGGACACCCTGTAGCACCCCTTAAATGCAAATTGAAACAGGTGTTGCGCACACACATGTCCAAAGGACATGTGTGTGTGCAACATGCAACTTAGAAAAATGCTTTTAAAAGCATTTTTCTAAGTTTTTGCTATTTACCGAGAGGTCTGACCTCTCGGTAAATAGCGGCCCAAAATTGCATTTTCGCAATTTTCAAATGCTTCATGAATTGCATTTAAGGAATCTCAAATAGAGATTCCTTAAATGTAATTCCTTGCAATTTAGCGATTTAGCAATTACCGATTTTTGCATTTGGGATGCTGAATCCCAAATGCAAAAATCGCACTCGCTTTGCGAGCCGATTTAGCCTTCATGAATAAGGCTGTAAGTCTTGATGAAATCCCAGCTAAATACAAGTTAAATAAGGTTGGGGCCAAAACACACCCCTGCTTCAGCCCGTCCCTTATCACCATTTTTTGGGACAAAACTGTGCCTTGGCCCAACCTTCCTCTCGTCCAAATATTAGTATATAGCAATTGTATTGCTCTCAACAAACTCGGTGAGATTCCCATTTTCGTTAACTTGTTCCAAAGAATATTTCTGTGCACTGTGTCAAAAGCTGAGCTAAAATCAATAAAACATAAGTAAAGGTTCATCTTACGGCTTGAATGGTTACGTTGGATTTTAAGTCACACAACTGAAAAAAGCACTTTTAAAAAGTTGTCATTCTCTTTCTCAACCATTTGATGTCAGCAGCCTATATCCTGGGTCACATAACTAGGTATAGCTGGCAGTTGGTCTTGATGTATTGCTCCCAGACAGTGAGAAAAAAGGGGGAATAGGTGTTGCAGGGGTGCAGAATTCCTATAGCCCGATGCCCAGGACATATTGTTTGGGGTCAAGGACAACAAGTTCAGCTGCTGCCCATGCAGGTAAGAGCGCTGGGGTGGTGTGGCAGGGGGATTTCAACAGACGACGACCAGGGAAAATTACTTATTTATTGAATTTTCCCTCATGGTCATCTGTCGAATCCCCCCAATCCGGCCCCACTGCTCTTGCCTACAAGGCGACGGCTGAAGAAGTTTTCATATTTATTTTGTCCTTGGGACAAGCAAGCCCATCCTCCTGTCGCACAAACCTGTTGGCTGCCAGATTACAGTACCACATTATGGATCAAGGAAGGACATTTTCTGCAGTTAAGGTAATATTTGTGTTCATATGTTAATGCGCTTCGACCTTGTATTCATGGTTCATTAATACAAAGCCTTTATTATTAGAGTGCTCTAAGAAAATGTAAGTTTAGACCGTGCTACTGACAGTTGTTCCAGTATAGAAATGTGTACACGTTTGCAAAATTTAACAATATGAGGTCATGTATAGTGCTTCCCTGATGCTCTGATTAGATGCAAAAGTTGAAAGCAAGATTGATGATTCTTTGCCTTCTAAATAAAATGTTGATTAAAAAAAGCAACCAGGAAAGAAGCATTTTGCTAAAATACTGAGAAATTGTAGGTATCATTTCCTTGAAGCATCGTTTAGTAAAATGTGTTGATGCATGCTAGTATTTCCCCAAATTATTCATAATGGAAAAAGCAGTGTAAGCAGTTTCAACAAAATTAGAGGAAACATGGAAATAAACAAGCAGTGGCAAAGCCAATTGTTATCATATAGGCGGTCAGTCTTTTGATTTTATCAATGCCTGTATTATTTTGACATGGTTTTTGTTTAATGTTGTGTAAGATGCCAGGTCTTATCATCATAACAAACACTGGCAAAAGCAAAAACAAATTGGTAAAAAAAATCACACATTGCCACAGTAGTTCCTAGAACTGAACAAAACTACTTTGCGTGCCGATATGATCTTTGTGAAAGAGAAGAATGTTGTTGCTCACAGTGAAGCCAGCTGGTAGATAGGGAGAGAAAATGTAAAGAAAAGCAGAAGATCTTTGTTAATGCCATACCCAAATAGGGGCCCAATTCTTAAACTGAGTCACAAAAGTGCATCCATGCATTAGTACTAATTCCTTGCATTAGTGCAGATTTATGGTTTTACTGAATTCATAAGAATTTTAGAAGCAGGACAGGAAATTGTACTCATAAAATATTAGTGACCTGCATTTTTGCACGAGAAAATATACATGTGTAGATTTGCTAATGCTAAACTCTGAGTGGTAACAAGCTCACTTTCCCTCCAACCACTTTTTTCCCCAACCCTGGAAGCAGTTTTACTTCTGCCCTTATCAGAAGCTAATTTATTTCCAGCGTTTCTCTGTGTGGAAAAATATTAGAGAAGAGCTGCTAAACCCATAAAACATTCTAGTTAGTAGATTTGTACAGACTAAGCCCGGGCGGAGTTGGCGGAGTGCTACTACGTGGAGTTCCACGGAGTTGGAAAAAAAATCTGTGGAACCCCCTCCGTTTCCTCTGCCTAATTTAATTATAAGAAAAAAAGGCAGTGAGCTCTCTCTCTCCCTCATCCTCGTCGTCCTCGTCCACTCAAACCCCTACATTGTACGTCTTGTGCGTGCGCATACGTGCAAGACGTACAAAGCAGGGGTTTACGTGGACGAGGAGTAGAGAGTCACTGCAGTGAGGAGGAGGGCAGACCGAAGATGCCACAGAAGGTAAGTGCCTTTTTTTGTTATAATTAAATTAGGGATGGGGGAGGGGCCGGCAAACTCTGCTCTGCTGCAGACGCAGACTTTTACCTGAACTCGGCGTTCTCAACGGAGCAGAGTTCTGTGCCTGGGGTTAGCAGAGACAAAAATGGGCATTCAAACCATGGGGAACAATTGCTTACTGCTAACTTCAGCCCCAGTATGTAGATCTGCAGAAAGGTGGCAAAATAAGGGAATTGCTAATACTTAAATGTGGTATGAGCTTTGGCAAAACCAGAGATGCTATCTTCCGAGCTCTTATATAATGAGATTGCTCCCATAATTTGTCGCTGCACTTCATGGCATCAAAGGGTTTGTTACAGGACAAGCAGATTCATGAAGCAACCTGTCCCATGGGCAAGAAGATATTTAATTAAATGCCATACCCCTGGGTGTTGGTAGGGTAGGACATATCCGACTTGATGAGGCAGAAGAGCTGTAACCCACCACACTTACACATCACAGAGGCTCTGCCTTAGCACTCTCACAAAGGGTTTGACACTAGTCTTTGTGACCCCAGACAAGCAGGGGTCATGACAAGGAAGCAGGAAATTCCAAGCACCTCTGGGGGTGGAGTCCTCCAGAACCTTCTCTTACTTCAAAGTGTGCACCAGGTTTAAATAGTGGACCCTCCGACCCAACTCTTTAGTGCACCTGTGGAAGACTCAGAAGGACTACTGTGATGCTCCCCATTAAGGACTGCTCATCTGCTGCCCTGCTGCCTGAGTTAAAAGGACTGGACTTGCATCTTGAAACCAGGGCCACCAGAGCTACTCCAAGGTCTAGTTGGCTGATTCTCAATTCTTATCTTCATCAGCCAACAGGGGGGTCTGTGCCCAGACGTAAGCCTCAAACATGCATGGTCTCAACTGCTCCAATTCCCAGACCACTGCAAATGCTTTCCTTTTTACTTCACTCCATCTTTGTTTCTTGGGAAGTAACCTCCTGAAAATAAAGTCTACTGGTTGATTTAGGCCCACTTAGTTTAGCTGTGAGAGCACAGCACCTATTAAACAGCAGCGTTACCTATTCTGTCCACTTCACCACAGCAAATGCCCCTACAAGCTGGGGTTATTTTCTTTCGAATAATTCAACTTCCAGTTTAAATTCAAGTATAATGTTTTATCATGCCATGGTGGTAGTCATTCTTCATCCACCAAGTCCATGATCATATTCATTCAACAAATGATAATCTTCTTAAAGTGAATTTCATCCAGGAAAACAATAATATTGTTATCCCATCCCAAAGCGTTTCGGGCCCAGTACAATTCTGTAAAACATATGATTAACTATGAGGAAATAGGTCACTGCCTATTTGGCTATCTACAAAATCAAGTGGTCATAATGCTGAAATATAAATGAAATGTGAGTTTAATGTTGCCACACACACTCTAGGATCAGAGAGTGAGACCCTTTATGACACCCTACAAACTGCGTCTGTCCGCCACCCCCGAGGTGGAGGGACCGTCCCCAGGGCCAGCGGCGGTGCCTCCATACCAATTTGGATGTGACCGCCACCCTGGCGGTCACATCCCGTATCTTTAACCTTGCTGCGGGTGCTGCTTGAAGCAGCACCCGCCGCAGGGTTAAAAATGCATGATTTGCATTTACATGCACAAAGCTGCAGGCACCGCGCGGTGCCTGACGCTTTGTGCATGTAAATGCAGGAGGGTACCATAGGTACCCCCCATGTGCACCCCCGACACCCTGGGGGCCCGCAAGGGCCCCCCAAAAGCTATTGTCCACATGCTTTTCCACAGCAGTATATCCGCAGCGGAAAAGCATGTTTTCAAACCCATCATAATTTGGCTGGCGGTGTCTTGCAGACACCGCCACCAAATTGCGGCCAACACCCGGCAGATCAGCGGCGGATGGACCTGCCGTCCGCCAATGATCCCACCGCCATCATAATCTGGCGGTGGGTGTTTTGAAGGTCCACAGCGGTGATTCCCCATCCTCCGGGCCGGCGGTGGCTTCCACCGGTCCGGAGGATGCGGAATCTCCGCAATCATAATCGACCCCTGAATACGGAGGATATTCCTTCGAACCACCAGTGTGTGCCTATATATATAGTACTAGAGCACCTATGCCATGCTCTGTGGCATCTGTCTGTCGCCCCTAAGCATCATGGTTGATGCAGTCCGACAAGCGAGTACACTTGTATAGTCATTCGAGTGTTTCACCAGGTGGGTGCAGATTAGTGCTGGCCATCTCTGGACACGTGTTTCTGGATTGTTATCAGATAACAGATACCTGAAAGAAGATACATCGTGGAATACAAACTACACTGATCACAGTCCTTAGGGGCGATCCCGCTGGTGCGTGAGTGGTGTGCGACCCCACCCCCTTTTGACACATCTAGGAAGCTAATGTGCTCTCTCAATGAAGTCTCTTATTTCAATTAGCCTGTTCCAGTTCTCCGTGGCAAGTAAATATACGCTAGTTCATGCCTTTTCCGATCCACTGGAGATAAAAGCTCCAACTGAGTCAAACAATATCCAAGCCAAAAAACATATGGGCGGTGCTCAAGAGAGAAGAGTCACGGAGCTCCAAGAAAGTATGTTAATCAGAAGCGCCCACCTCTATTCAGTGTACGGAGAGGAGGCGCTGTACAATTGACGTTCCAAGCCTCAGCCAGTGTACATTCAAGCCCAACAATGCTCACGTTACCGCGAAAGCAGCAGGCGCCGGTTCCTTCTCACAGCGCGGCTACTTCTCACAGCGCGGCTCCTTCTCTCAGCGCGGCTTCCCGGGTCAAAGGGCACAGACGAGCCGTGCAGCGGAAAAGTCTATCAGCGCGGCTTTGCTCGGTCTCCGCTTACTCCGAGCAATCAAATGTTTTCCCAAGGAAATAACCAGGGGCCCCGTAAGGCTTAGACAAACGCTTAGGTTCAGGGTAGATAGGCTTTACAGGTGACAAGCACCGGAAGGAAGGGGAGCAGAAAAGATATAGCAACAGTGAGAACTAAGCAAGGACACAAACGACAGACTAATCAGCAGGCACTCTGGGAGATGCAGTTCTCATGTTAAGGGCCTAAAACGTGACAGAACCCCCTCTCTAGGACCGACGTCTCGGCGGTCCACCAGGCTAAGAGGGGTACATAGCGTGAAAACGCCGCAAAAGGCTAGGGCAGTGGAGATTAGAATGAGGCTCCCAAGAGCATTCCTCATGCCCATACCCTTTCCAGTCAATCAGGTACTGTAAGACACCCCTCACTCTCCTAGAATCGAGTACAGCTCGCACTTCATATTCAGTGTCCTCATCTATATCCACAGGCTGTGGCCTCCCCATTGCTCTAGTACCTGGCACATACAGCTTCAAGAGAGGCACATGAAACACTGGATGTATGTGCCATGTAGGGGGAAGACGAAGCTTCATGGCCACCGGATTGATAACAGCAAGAATGGAATATGGGCCAACAAATTTGGGTTGCAGCCTTGTGTTCCCCTTCAGTTTGAAGTACTTCGTACTCAACCATACCTTGTCTCCTATTGTATACACTGGTTCAGGGGTTCTTTTTCTATCAGCCTGCTTTTTGTCATGGTCTCTGGCTGCCACCAACTGCTCTCTGGCCTCCTGCGCTATAGAGATAAGGTGAGCATGGTGCTCCTGTATAGAAGGAAGGGAGGAAACACCAGGGTGATCAAAAGGCTAAAAATTGGGATGAAAGCCATGAAGACAATAGAAGGCTGAATATCCCAAAGATGAATGGGTAGCGCTATTGTAGGCAAACTCCGCCATCCACAACAACGTTCTCCATTCCTCACTCTGTTGCAGAGTAAAACACCTTAGATATTGTTCAAGTGTTTGATTAAGTCTTTCAGTTTTCCCGTCTGTCTGGGGATGATAGCTTGTTGACAAACGGGCATCGATATTCAGGATGTCACACAATGCCTTCCAAAACTTAGAGGTAAACTGTGTTCCCCTATCCGTGATAAGAACAGAGGGAACACCGTGTAACCAAACCACATTTTGCAAGAAGACTAGGGCTAATTCCCCAGAGGTAGGCAACTTAGTTAGGGCTATAAAATGACCCATTTTGGTTAAATGATCAATAACCACTAAGATGGGGTTATTGCCGTGACTGAGAGGCATCTCCACGATAAAGTCCATAGAGACGGTGTGCCATGGCGCAGGGGGTATCGGTATAGGGCGTAACAAACCGCTACTTCATTGATGCTGTGCCTTAGCCTGAGTACATACAGGACACTTAGCCACATAGTCTGCAATGTCCTTCCTCAAGTTCTCCCACCAAAAGTACCTAATGACAGTTTGCAAGGTTTTCTGAACACACAAATGTCCACCTAATGTAGAATCATGAGTCCATTTCAGAACTTGATTTTGTAGTTCTGTCGTAAGTACATACAACTGTCTGTCCCTGAAGAGAAGTCCATTTCGAATTGTTCTCTGCTGTGGTTCTACAGCTATCCATGTTTGCACATCAACCAGTTTGACATCCTATTCAACTAGTTTCAAGAAATCAAGGGAGATTGAAATAGCTGAAGCCAATGGAGAGAAGGATGCCTCGTGGAGAATGACTGGTGGATCCTCAGGGTCTGAAGAAAGGTTCCTCACTGCTGATTCTGGTCTTGAAAGCGCATCAGCTTTATCATTTTGGGGACCCGGACGGTATTTAATCACGAAATCAAAATCGGAGAAAAACAAAGACCACCTCAATTGGCATGGTGTTAACGCTCGTGCGCTTTTCAAGAAAAGGAGATTCCGATGATCGGTGAAGATTTCCACTGTGTGTCTGGCCCCCATGAGATGGTATCTCCACTCATCACTCTCTTAATGGCTAGCGATTCCTTATCAGTGATGCTGTAGTTGATTTCACAGGAGGTTAAATTACGGGAGTAATATGCCACCGGATTTAGTTGTCCAGTATCCGGGTTTCTCTGTGAAAGAATACCTCCTATGGCATATTATGATGCATCCGTCTCCATTATGTAGGGTTGGCTAGCATCTGGATGTCAGAGAATGGGAGCAGTCACGAAACATGTCTTCAGAGTTCGGAAGGCACATTCCGCAGGATCAGTCCACTTGAAGTTGGCTCCTTTTTTCAGCAGATAGGGTAATGGTCTTATGATCCTAGAGAAGACTATGATAAACCTCTTGTAAAAGTTTGCAAAACCCAAAAAGCTCTGCAAAGCTTTTACGGACGAGGGAGATTCCCACTGGATAACGGCTTGGGTTTTCTTTTTATCCAACTGGATACCATTCAGGCCGATGACATAACCCAGGAACTCCACTTCTCTTGTGTGAAACAAACACTTCTCCAACTTGGCGTACAACTCATGTTGTTGCAGTCGTTCCAGAACTTCCATCACGTGCTGGACATGTTCCTCTCCCGTAGAGGAATAAATCAAGATGTTGTCTATATAGACTATGCATGAAACATCCAATAAGCCCCTCAACACCTCGTCCATAAAGAATTGAAATGCTGCGGGGGCATTACATAGGCCAAACGGCATCACTTGATATTTGTATAGCCCGTAGCGGGTGCGGAAGGCAGTCTTCCACTCATCTCCTCTACGGACACGCACCAGATGATATGCACCCCGCAGATCCAACTTGGTGAATATCTTAGCATCTTTTAACTGATCCAATAAGACTGGAATCAGAGGCAGCGGGTACCTATTCTTCCTGGTAACTCTGTTAATCGCCCTATAGTCTATACACATCCTTAAGCCCCCTTCCTTCTTAGAGATGAAAAATAGGGGCGACGAAGCAGGAGACGTAGACAGACGGATGAATCCGGATTCCAACAATTTCTTCAAATATTGTTGCAAGTAAGTGTTTTCAGCTTCAGTGAGAGCATATACCCTGCTACATGGAATATTTGCTCCGGGTTCCAACTCGATGACACAGTCATACTCCCGGTGTGGGGGTAGTTTACTGGCTTTTCTCTCACTGAAGACATCTTGATACTTTTGATATACATCCAGAAGTGTAGTGATTGCGTTGACCCCCAACGCTCTTCCTCCAGAAGCCAAAGTACTAGCAGGCGTTTCCATTCTGATTTCCTCGTGAGGATGCGTTGGAGTGCAATGTTCTGCACAATATACAGAGCTCAGTGTAATAGAACGAGCAGCCCACTTAACAACTGGGTCATGTTGGGTTAACCAAGGCATACCCAAGATCAATCTAAACTGAGGAGCGTTGATTAAATCAAAGGATATGTGTTCGTAATGTTCTTGTCCTACTTGCATCACCAATGGACAGGTATGATGACACACTGGTCCCGATGTCAAATCTGATCCATCTACAGCTTTCACTGCTTCGGGTACTTCTTTTTCGATGCAAGGAATTCCCAATCTCCTAGCATATTGTACATCAATGAAGTTACCCGTAGCTCCAGAATCAAGCATGGCGTGTACCATCACGGGTATTTCTCCGGGCCATGTAAGGGTAACACACAAATTACTGTGGGGCACAGAAGGTTGCATGGTATTAGCTATTGCATGAGAGACCTCTTTCACCTCGTCATACTCAAACCAAGGGCCTCTGGTTTGGTTGAGCTTTCTCGTTTCCCAAATCCTGTGAAGGATATTCAACAGCAGTTATGTTTCTGATGCTCTTTGTTTTAGCTTTGCAGTCTCTGATAAAGTGTCCGGGCTTTCCGCAATACATGCAAAGCTTTTGGATGCGTCGGCGCGTTCTTTCTTCAGGACTCAATGGACCTCTGACTCCCCCTATTTGTACAGGTTCCGAAATGTCTGCAGTAGATGCACCCTTCGACGCCACTCTAGGTTTTGTTACTGGAAAACGCAACTCATAGCGGTGCTTATCGCCCTTACGTTCCTGTAATCGATGATCTAGCTGTATAGTGAGATCTATCAATTCTTCACAAGAAGTGGGCATGTTCACCACCTGGGCCAGAACATCCTTCAGCTCCCCTCTCAATCCTTGATAAAACAAGGAAACTCGTTTGGCAGATGGCCAATCAGTCTCGACAACAAGACGGTTGAAATGGGTGATGTAGGTTAATAAATCCAATGATCCCTGTTTAAGCGTCATAAGTTCCCGATCCAAGGACAACATATGTGCCTTGCGGTCAAACAACTTACGCATTTCCTCACAAAAATCGTCAAAACTAGCTAACACAGGATCGTTTTTATCAATTAAAGGAAATGACCAACTCGCAGCGTTGCCTCCCAAGTAAGACAACATAAAGGCGGTCTTAGAATGGTCATCAGGGAAAACAGAGGGTTTGCACATGAAGTGCAGCTTACACTGCCCTAAAAAGGTACTAAATTTCCTAGGATCCCCTAAGAACCTTTCAGGCGGTGCCAATGGTAGTCGAACAGGTTGTATAACCTGAATGGTGGATGGACCCTGCACTCCTGGGGCTAAATGGGAAGGTATTTGGACAGGGGGGGTTAAAGAAGCCTCACTAATATACTGATTTCCTGTAGACCTAGCTTGGGCCAATCCCTCAACATCACGTCTGAGAGCACCCATCTCACTCCGCATATCATGGTTCTCCCCTCTCACAGCTCCAGAGAGAAAGCAATACTCTTAGTCTCGAATGCACATCTAGGAAGCTAATGTGCTCTCTCAATGAAGTCCCTTATTTCAATTAGCCTGTTCCAATTCTCTGTGGCAAGTAAATATACGCTAGTTCATGCCTTTTCCGATCCACTGGAGATAAAAGCTCCTACTGAGTCAAACAATATCCAAGCCAAAAAACATATGGGCGGTGCTCAAGACAGAAGAGTCACGGAGCTCCAAGAAAGTATGTTAATCAGTAGCGCCCACCTCTATTCACAGTACGGAGAGGAGGCGCGGTACAATTGACGTTCCTTGCCTCAGCCAGTGTACATTCAAGCCCAACAATGCTCACGTTACCGCGAAAGCAGCAGGCGCCGGTTCCTTCTCACAGTGCGGCTCCTTCTCACAGCGCGGCTCCTTCTCTCAACGCGGCTCCCAGGGTCAAAGGGCACAGACGAGCCGTGCAGCGGAAAAGTCTATCAGCACGGCTTTGCTCGGTCTCCGCTTACTCCGAGCAATCAAATGTTTCACAAGGAAATAACCAGGAGCCCCGTAAGGCTTAGACAAACGCTTAGGTTCAGGGTAGATAGGCTTTACAGGTGACAAGCACCGGAAGGAAGGGGAGCTGAAAAGATATAGCAACAGTTAGAACTAAGCAAGGACACAAACGACAGACTAATCAGCAGGCACTCTGGGAGATGCAGTTCTCATGTTAAGGGCCTAAAACGTGACACTGTCTGGGCCTTGGGGGTTTCCCAAGTCAGAATAGTCTGAATTGTGGCCTTGAGGATATGTGTCTTGCCCCCTCCAACTTGGTGACTCAAGTAGACCACTGAAACCTGCCCTATCTCGGCCTTACTGTCCTGGGTAGTCAACACTGCTCTCTGCAGAGCCTGAAGCAGTTCTCTAAAGTAGTACAGGTGATCCTCCCAGTTGGAACTGAAGACTGCACTGTTGTCTAGGTAGGCAGCACTGAAGTTCTCAACACCAGCCAGGGTTTAATTGAGCAACCTCTGGAAGGTGGCAGGAGCGTTCTTCAAACTGAAGGGCATCACCCAAAACTTGAAGTGGTCTTCTGGGGTAGAGGATGCAGACCTCTTTTTGGCCCCCTCAGTTGAAACGATCAGCCAGAACCCAGACGTTAGGTCAAATGTGCTGAGACACTAAGCATTCCCTAACTGTTCAATGAGCTCATCAGCTCAGGGGATAGGATGAGAAACAATCCTTTTGTTGCTCTAAAGTCAAAGTAAGGGAAAGGTTGAAACCATTCTGCTCCTTGAAAGAAAGGTCAGGGAGAGGTTTACTCTCCTGGATGTATGATGGCACATTGCAAACGGTAACATTTCATGCCCTCACATCGCCGTTTTTAGATCCCATGTCCCTTTACATCGCAAGTAATTACAACGCACCCAATCACGTCGCATCCCAATTGAAAAGCATGCAAAAGACATTCACACCGCATACAAACACCCGGCATGGTTCTAAATCACGATTTTGACCCCAATGCGCGTTCCTTCTGACCCTAAGGCCTAACCTACACTGTAAGCAATGTATCAAACAAACCAAGACCCCCTAAAGCCTAAAAGTGTATCATTTACGACCCTTAACCCTAAGCTCTAACCCTAAACCTTAAACACTGCCATATACACCCCTTAACCCTAAGCCCTAACCCTAAAGCCTAAAACACTACCAGATCCAACCCTTAACCCTAGGCCCTAAAAGCCCTAACCCAAATGTCTAAAACACTACCGTATCCGACCCTTAACCCTGAGACCTAAAAGCCCTAACCCAAATGTCTAAAACATGTTATATCCGACCCTTAACCCTAAGCCCCAAAACCCCTAACCCAAATGTCTAAAACACTACCATATCCGACCCTAAGCCCTAAAAGCCCTACCCCCTAAAACACAACCATATACTACTATTAACCCTAAGTCCTAAGCCTAAAATCCTTCCACTCCACTTCACTCTCCATCAACTACCTAAAAGTCTAAAACACTACGGGTACATCGTCGTCCTTACCTGTCTCGCGTGGTTCTAGCGTTGTCTCCCCTGTCTGTTGTAAGAGCCCACGATCTAATGGCGCCTCCAATGTAATGGCGTGCGGAGTGAACGCACGTGTTGTAACGTCGCATGCGTTGTGACGCCACGCAACGTAAACGTATGCGATGTGAGGCATGCGTTGTGATGGTCGTTCGCCACTCTCCTCCTCCACTTCAAAATCCATGACCAGGAGTATGGTAATCTTGGACTTCTCGAAGTGGGATTTTAGGCAATTGACATGCAGAACCGTAAAGGGTTCTTGGGGGTCTTGAGGTCCACAAGGTAGAAGACCTCCCCCTGTTGCTCTTTCAACTCATAAGCCCAGATCATATATCCAATAGGCCCCTGTGATCCACAAGCATCATCACCCACAATTTTTGGCCAGGCTGAAAATTGACCAGAGTGGTGTTCTGATCATATCACTGCTTTATAAACTCCTGGCTGGCTTCTGGATTATCCTTCTTCCAGAAACCCTTTATCTAGGTGTGGAGGGCCAGCATGCAGCTGACCACATCCCAAGTGGCTTTCTTGATCTCAATTTTTCATCACCAGGCTGGGAGGCCCTCTGACATGGTGCCCACACAGAGGTTCAAAGGGGCTGAACCCATCCACCTTTGCAGAACCTCCCTGTACGCAATCAGCAGACATGTCAAGAGGCTGTCCCACTACCACCTCATGAGCTCCATTAGGCACGTGATCATGCCTTGATGAATATATTAACAAGCCCATTTGTTTGGGAATGATAGGGTGAGGAGATCTTGTATATTACCCCAAGCTCGTCCCACATGAAGTTGTCATCACAGGCAAATACTACCTCCTTGGGGAACTCCAAATGTGTAAATATCCTCATCTGTGCAGTGGTCACTGTGGATACTGTCACTGACCTCAGTGGTGTAACCTACAGGTACCGGGTGACATGGTCCACATAGACCAGTTAAAACCTGTTGCTCAAGGCTATCTTGGGATCCAGGGGTAAAACAATGTCTATGCCCACCCTTTCAAAGGGGGAACCAATGACTGGCAGTGGGACCAGTGGAGCATTATACTTCCCACCAGACTTCCCACTATCTTGGCAGGTGGAACATGACCTCAAGAATGCATCCAAGGCCATCTTTATCTGGGTCCAATAAATACCGGTGTATCACCTAACACAGGCCTTGTCTTGCCCTAGATGTCCATCCAGGGGAACATCATGGGCCAGATCTATTAGGAAGGTCCTGTACCACTGTGGGACCGCCAACACAAGATTTGCCTCAGGCTCAGAGAGCTGAGGCTTGCTATACAGTAGACAATTCTCATAACAGATCAGGTGATCACCAGAGGTGTCATTAGTTGCCTGGGCCTCAACCTGCAGCTGGAGGCCCACCCATTGCAGAAATCTTTTCTGGTGGGACCCCTTCCTTCTGCTATTTGGTCAGTTCAGGTAAGTCCCCCAGGGTGGCAATGCCCACCTCTGTAGGTTCCAGGGCATTGCCTCATACCAGACTCTAGGAGTTTAAGGAGCAGGTTTCCCATGCCCCTTACCATTTCTCTTTTTGGCAGGTACCGGGCCATTATTTCATGCTCCAGGTCCTCCTGACTATCTTTGCCGGTGGCCATCGGCCGGTTGGTCAGGCACACCGACTCAGGCAATCCCAGCTTTTCCAGGTGGGACCACCTCCTTCCAGATGGTGTTCTCCAGGTCATTACAGACCAGACAATCCACAGGCATGGATGGCCTCACAGCTACCCTCAAGGAACCTGAGACACCCTCCATTCAATTTAAGCCATAGCCATTGGATAGTGACTCTGATGATTGTCAGTTTCCACAACCTGGTGGACTACATTAGGAACCACCTGCTCTCAGGGTACCAGATGTCTTCTGACAGTTGTCATGCTGGCTCCTTTGTCTCTCAGAGCCTCTATCCTCTGCCCATTGATAGTGACTCACTGTCTATACTTCTTGATAGTGTTAGGCATATGTGCTCTTGGCACCATCTCTCCATCACCCAGGGATGCTAGGGTAAGCTCTGCACTACCCCCATAATAACAAAAACATTCTACTCCACAAGTTTTACAATAGCTAGCCCTGATGTTTGCCTACCAGTGGGGGGGATGTGCTGGCTTGGGACACCTGTTATCACCCTTGAAGTGCCCATACTGATTCCACTCATAGTGCTTAGGGGTGAACATCCATGAGGACATATGGCCAGGGAACTTACTCTTCTTTTGTTCTGGTTGGGATTGGGAATCCTGCCCTATGGATCTATTGTGGGGACCTCTAGAGAACTCCTTGTTTTTATTTGTATTATCTCTGCCCTCCTTCTTCTGGTGGGCACCCGGCCTACCATGTGATCCCTCCCTGAATACCTTCTTGGGGACCCTGGTGTTGAGCCAGTGGTCCAACTCCTTTGCAAGCCCAAAGGGTCAGTGAGCTTCCTATCAATCAGGTGTTGGCACAGCTCTGCAAAACAAAAGACAAAAGATGTGCTTTCCTGCCTCCAAATTGTACACCCGTAGAAATATTTTACTTTACTGCCCTTCACCCAACCATCCAGTGATTTGCAAAAGGAATCCACACACTTCACCCAGGATTGACGGGCAGCTACTTGCTTTCCCTAAACTTCTGCCTATAATTTTTTGGGGTGAGGCCATACTTCCTGAAAAGGGTGTCCTTCATGGAAGGACTTCTCAACCTGCCCCCCTTCTCTAGGGCCAGCAGGGGGTCACTGAAAAAATATCGACCCTAAAATCTGTACAATGGGCCTAGAATCTACTCCTGTGCATATTACACGGGGGACGAGGCAGGGATGTCCCTGTTCCCCTTTACTCTTCTCTCTATATATAGATCCGTTTAAAAAAAATGTTAGAACATAGCGCTAGGATCAAACCGGTATTATGGAGGCAAGAACAATATTGTGTCTTCGCGTACGCAGATGATGTGGCAGTGGTATCAATGAACCCTTCAACAGCTATGCCAGAAATAGAGATACTCGCAGCACAATTTGGAGTGGTATAAGGCTACAAACTGAACGCTTCTAAAACACAAATCTTGTGCGCTAATATAAAGGCATTTGATGACCAAAGGGTTGTGAATGAGTTAGTATATTTGGGCATTACGCTACTGGCTTGCTTGGGGGCATTGGTGTCGGACAACTGGGCACGCCTGTTGAATGAAGTACGTAAACAATTGGACCGATGTGAGTGTTTGCATTTTTCCATGGTTAGCCGAGGCAATGTCCTTAAGATGCTGATCCTTCCCAAAATTTTATACTTTTTGAGGTCAGTGCCATTGGAGATTTCTCGTGTTAATCTTGCACTTCTGCAATCTATTTGTGCTAGATTCTTATGGCCTCAGGGTAACCACGGAGTGCAATGCGATATATGATTCTGCCCCGACTGCAAGGGGGATGGGCTGTCCCAGACCTTACCTTATACTATTTTGCGTGTATATTGCAGCATATGAATATATTACTAACTGGGGCAGAACCGACTTGCATGGCCGAAGCTCCTTCTATCTATAAAATGCTGTTGGGCAGTGATGCTAAAAATCAATAGTTTATGATTATTATAAGAGAACTAGATTTAAGGTTCTTAATGCGGCTTATAAAGTATGGAAGGCTGTTAAAAAGAAGTATAAGGTAGAAAGGATATCATGGTATAAACCGTTAACTGCTACAACCTTCTCCCATCGATATTCTGGGATCGAGTGGTTGATAGTTGGTGGGCAAAAGGGGTTCATTATATTGGAGACAATCGTTAATGGGGATTTGATGTCTTTTAATATGTTAAAGGAGCAATTTCATCTATCTCGCTCTGATATTTTTCAAAAATCTGTAAATCCGGGATTACTCTATACCCTACTGTTGAATAACCTGGGTAATGATTTAGAGGCTCAAAATTTAAAATGGAATAATAGGCTAGGGTGCCTCGACACTCTGGTAGAAACCTCTATCGAACTGGATGAGAGATTGTTTATGTCAGCCAATCTTCGTGCACAGCACTACAAGACGGTTTTTAATCCATACTATAAACCAGCAAAAATTTCTAAATGGGGGGGTTCAAATGACGGAAAGTGTTTTCGTTGTGGGTCCGGTGATGCTGATTTGGTACTGGGCTGTGAGATCTGGGGCCCAGTGGCTGTTTATATGAATGAATAAACCCCTGTTGTAGTTTCTTTTTTCCCTTTCTGTCGGTTACTGTTTTATGTATGTATCAGACTTTATGTTAATATGGTTTAATGTTTTGTATTATGACTGTTTCTTATTTTGCTTATGTGCTTTTTGTGTGATCATGGATTATAAATCCATTTTTTTTTTAAATAAAAAAAAATCAACCCTCAAAATATCCACATACCAAAATATTGTGACCAACATATCAATGTCAAAAACATAGACATCAACTACTTAAAATGGTAAGTACCAAAAGTTCAGAAAAAATATTGATGTTATTAATATAGTTATATTAAATATCATTTATTAAATACATATACAAAAATACATATGAAATATAATAAATAGTAACGTTAATGAAGCAAAATATGTCATATATATCTTAACTAATATAACAAATAAACTTAATTTAAAAAGTTAAACACACATATAAAATAATGAATATATATATTCACATATATCTACTTACAAAAAAGTCATTAAACTAATCATTTTAATTTATATTATAATTTAAAAATAACATAAAAACAAATAAATATATATATATACATATACCATTAACATAAAGGGTCCGATTCCGATTCGGTAGAATCCCTTTACAAATAGACATCGGAGCATTTTTCCTGTACGAATGGTACCCGTAAACGTCCCCGTACGTACGATGAAGTACGATTTGGACCCAAAGCAGATTTCCGTATGAATCGTACAAAAGACCATACGACTTAAAAAAACTTACGAATCGTACTCAGAACACGCAGTACGCAACGTCCGTACAGATCGAAGCAGCATTTTCCGACCCAGCAAGTACGATTTGTCTTGTGAACACTCCGTATGACTCTTTTTCTACGGGAGCTCAAAACGTCCGAAAAAGCAGATTTTTACTCGAACCGCATACGAAACGGACCCTCCGGGTACGCGAGTACACCCCATGACTGCAGGGGTACGGTGCATACACACCCCATGACTGCAGGGGTACGGTGCGTACACACCCCATGATTGCAGGAGTACGGTGCGTACATACCCCATGATTGCAGGGGTACAGTGCGTACACACCCCATGATTTCAGGGGTACGGTGCATACACACCCCATGATTTTAGGGTCACGGTGCATATGTGATTGTGTGGCTCTCCGTACAAATCGCTCATACGTGAATCGTGTTCTCATTCACCAGTCCGGATCGTACTTGTCGGGTCGTAAAGCATGTTTACGATTCGTACGGTTCACTGTTAGGGTCTGTGTCGTACGGATTTTCCCTTGCTTTTCGTACGGTTCGCAAAGATTAGGTTGTACATTTTTCAAACGAACCGTACTACGCGATTCGGACGGAATTGTACGGGTCATACGGAAAGGGCTCCGGATTGGATTCGGTTGTACGGATTGGTTTACTGAATCGGAATCGCCCCCAAAATCTTTAAAAAACAAACCATTCTAATTAAATAAAAAAGAAAACAAACTAAAATTCTTAAAATTTATAAAAAACATTTTTACACATTAAAAATATTAAAAATTAAAATTGTTATGCTTTTAAATAAACAAAAACATATTATAAATCATACCAGCTTAAAATAAATTATAAAATATAAAATGTGGTACATATACTGTTCCCCCCAACTCAATTTCATACCAAACTATGCAAACTATTAACATAAATATATAAAAACATTTACTACTCCCATGTCACACAAAGCAAAAATTATAAAACTGGTTAAAATTTACACATTTTCCGCCAATAAATGCAACAGTAGTAAAAGTGTTGGATTACAGATAGGTAATATTTACTGTACCCATTCCAGCCTGTACAACAGTAGCAAAACTGTTGGAGTGTGAAGGGATAAATGTACTATTTCCACGCCAATCACTTCAACAGTATAGAAAGTTTTAGATTGTGGAGGGGTTACACGTACTATTCCCACCCAATGAGTATAACAGTAAGAAAAGGGTTGGATAGTGGAGGAGTACAATTTTCTATTCACACTCCAATAAGTACAATAATAGAGAAAGTGTTGGATAGTGGAGGGATAACATTAACTATTTCCACTCCAGTCAGTACAACAGTAGGAAAAGTGTTGGATAGCGGAGAGGAAAAGCTTACTATTCCCCTTCCAATAATTGCAACAGTAAAGATAGTGTTGAATTGCAAGGAGTATAATTCACTAGTCCCACTGCAATCAGTACAACAGCAGAGAAGGTGTTGAAATACGGAGGGGTAAAATTTACTATACCCACTGCAGTCAGTTCAAAATTAAAAACAATCAAAATATCTTCAGAAAAATAAAATTATTTTTAAAACAAAGTAAAAAAAAATGTAAAAATAAGTTGAAAAATAAAATTCAAATATATTTAATATTACAAATGGAAAAAAACGTATTGCAATGTTTTATACATGTCAGAAATACCTACAAATATTATTATAAATAAAATAAAAAATGTTTTTCATACAAATAAATATTTTTATTTAGAAATTATTTAATAACAAAATCATTAATTATTACATACGTTTAGTTTAGTTACTTTCCAACCTATGACACCACAAAACTCACAAACTGCACCCGATTTATTTTTTACAATATTACTATAAATATTCATCAACAAACTCATTTTCAATAATTAATTATAATTAATGTACTTCCCACAATATACCTCCACAAAACAGACAACAGATTCATAACGTTTAACAAAAAATTATTTACGCAACTAACATGATTAATTATTATATACTATTTAATATAGATTAAAATAATAATTTGTAATTATTTAAAATCAATTTACTTCCAACCCCATACACCTAAAAAACCCACAACCCACATGTAAAATCTAAACAAAGAAATGTATTTGCTCAATTAACATAATTGATCATCAATTAAACAAATATTAATAATCTAAAATCTTAATTAACTTTCCACCCTCTACCCCTATAATCCCCACAACCTGCACCTAAAATTAAACTTTAAAAAAATAAATTACACAATTAAAAATTACATTCCAATTAAATAACTGATAGTATTTAACAACTAATTATAAATTATTTAAAATTAATTTCCTCCCCACACTTTACTCCTATAAACCCAAAACCACACCTAAAATCATGTTACTAAATAATTAGCATAATTAATTATCAATTAATTAATTAATATAAATTGCCAACTAATTATTATTCAATTAAAAAAAATTACTTCACAACATCGACCCCTGTAAACCCCACAAACCGCAGCTAAATCATTTTTTAATTACAAAGGAAACACAATTAATTAATTAATGTTACTTGACAACTAATATTATAGTTACAAATAAATTACTTCCCACTCTTTACCCCTATAACTACATAACTTGCACCTAAAAAATTATACTATTAACCTAATTAATTATCAATTAATTATTAATATTAATTAAACAACTAATTATTGATGAATGGAAATAAAGAAATTCACACCCTCTAGCCTTATAAACCACACAACTCACAAATAAAATGTACCCCCAAAAAATTAAAAGCACAATTAACACAATTTAGGGCCTCATTGCGATATTGGGCGGAATCACTTCCACCCAACTCATCATCGGTCATGGGACGGACCCTCACCTAGTCGGCAGTCCCCACCACCTCATTAGGATACGACCGAACACTTTTTGGTCGCATTCCTACCTTTTACTATGGGAGCATGCATTCCGTCCGTAAATTAGCCATAATGCATGCACCTATAGTAAAGTTGGAGGTGTGGTTTATCCCTGCACGGGGTGCAGGGATCAACAGGGAGGCACAAACCAGAGGCCGTGCCTCCAAGGGGCCCTGCTGGGGGCCCTCAAAAACGCTTTAAAAAATGGTTTCCATGTCAAGCAGACCAGCATGGAAACCATGTCGGAAACCGTCAGCCTAATCTCAAGGGCAGAATGGACCGCCCTTGAGATTACTTGATGCATTCTGACTGGCGGACAGGCTCTCTGAGCCTGTCTCAAGCCAGTCGGAATGACCGGTCAGATTCCTTTCCGACCGCCTCAATCAAAATGAGGTGGCCGGAAAGGAATCTGACTGGCACATTACGATGCTGTTCAGAAGGCTCTGACCAACAGTCGGAGCCTTCCAAACCGCATCGTATGTAGACCCTAATTGTCAATTAAATAAATATTATTAAATAAAAAATAATCATTCATTTATTATAATTAAATTAATTCCCACCCTATTCTTTTATGTACCCACAACCCGCTACAGAGCAAAACATTTTATTCAATTTAATTTGATTTAATAACTACTAAAAATGTAACTCATATATTAAAAGACATAAACAATACTTCTACAAAAAAAGACATCACATACATTTAAAATATATACTAAAATACAAAACACTAATTAAAAAATGATATTTTAAACAACTATATTTTTTTAAAACGTTAATAATGACTTCTATATTTTAAAAAAATGATATTGCTTACCTTACAATCGATATTCTTGATATTAATATTCTTGCTGGTGATATTTCCATATCACAGTATTTTAGACTCAATATTTTGGCATGGGAATATTTTTGTTTTGATATTCCTTCTAAATACCGCCAGTAGGATGTCCCTCCCTTCGCTAAGTATGTGCCTTTAGAGACTGGCTCTCCAGTCCTCCTCGGGGACCCTTTTCATCTCCTGACCAACCTCATAGGCATAAAATCGCTTGCCAATGTCATCTCTTGAAACAAAGGTAGGTGCCAGATCCTTTGGGATGTGGACCCTCCTGTCTCCATAGGGCACCGCAAGTATACTGCCACCATTATTGCTGGACTCCACTTGTTTAGCTCTGATGGCCGACTCACAGAGACTTAGCTCTTGGGACTTTCTCCACCCCTCGATGGTGAGTCTCTTTTCCGCCGAGGCTTCTTCATCCTCATCCTGTTTCCTTGCCAAGGCTCTCTCAGCCCTAGCCTTCCTCTCCTCTGTTGCCAACTTGAGCTTGGCCATTTCCAGCATAAACTCCTTCTCAGCATTTCTTTCCACCAACTCCTCTGGGGACAGGCCTATGAAGGGAGTTCCAATACAGAAGACAAGTCACCCCCTCCACATGAGTGCTGACTTTCAGATCTGGTGTCCAGGTCCTTCT
The DNA here is from genome assembly GCF_964263255.1 of Lissotriton vulgaris. NCBI lineage: Eukaryota > Metazoa > Chordata > Amphibia > Caudata > Salamandridae > Lissotriton > Lissotriton vulgaris. Next base: position 1,648,839,271 of record NC_141685.1, read on the forward strand.
TCTGCTCTTCCACATCATCCTCCTGCACATTTCTCAGAGCCTTTGTTACAGAAACTACCTCAACTACCTTGAATCCAGCACCTCGACTCTGTATTCTGCAAGTCCTGCCACCAAATGGAGCCAACACAGTCTTGGACCCTTGGAAGTGGACCTGAAGGTGCTCTGCCAGCCCAGCTGTGGTTCTGTGGGCCGAACCAACACAGTGCAATGCATCTCCTCACAGCTACTCTTCGGAACTACCACTGCATGATGCATCCCGATGAGCAACCTAAAATTACAGCCCATAGCCTCCTCTGAACCTCCACTGCATGACAAATCCTCAATACAGGTTTCACACCTCAAGCCCCTTGTCGATGCCATCTTTGATGAGGATGCAGGACTTCGCATTGCAGCTTCTTTGGAACCGCCATTGCCTGAAACATCCTCAATGTCGTACTCAGCGTTGCAAGCCCCTTATCGACGGCATCCCTGTGGATGAGATAGGACTCCACATAAAAGCCTCACAGCTCCTCGGAACCTCCCCTGCACGACACTTCCTCAATGTGGGGTCTCCCAATGCTACGCAACCAGGATTTAAGGTACTTTGTTCAAGGAGCCTAACTTGGTCTCTGCATCTGGCCCGCACTCCATAATGGTTGGCCTGAACTTGTGATTTTGTCCCTTTCCAGCACAGCCAGATAGCCACAGTTGGTGCTCTGTGCCCTTAGACACTGTTTTCACTTAAATATTTAAAAGTTAATATCTCCAGTTCTACTAATTAGATTGTTCTCATTTTGGTATTAAATAATTTATTTCATTTTATTCTATTATTCTAAATTGGTGTGGACTAACTTGTTTTGTATTCGCACTTTATGACTGCGTGAAGTACTGCATAAATACTTTACAGATTGCCTCTAATTTAAGCCTCTCTGCTTTTGTGCAAAGCTACCAGAGGATGAAGCAAAGGTTAATATGGGATTGCTTGTGACTTCACTGAACACAAATTGTAGTTGCAGTTTGAGAAGTGTTTCCCAACAACCAGTAACCCAGTTTCCAACACAAGGCAATCCCCCATTCCAGTCTCTTCTATTTCAAGAGAGGAAAGAATACACCTTGTCAATGGCACAGCAATATAAGGGCCAGAAGTGTTGTAGTGCTACGTTTCCACAAGAAAAATTAAATCAGAACAATGGTGAAAGAGAAAATCTTATGTTTTGCTAAAGAACATTAAACCATGCAGCATCTAAAATCACCTTAAAGCCATTGCATATATACAGATTTGATAAAGAGTTTGTAGAATTTACTTGAGAGTCCGAATGTATTACTCTCTCTGGGCCTTTGTTCCAAGACTGGCTATTTCTGGGTGGGCTACACAGGATTAAGGACTGAAGGTTGAATGAAAGAAGAATAGCAGCTTGTAGAGGGAGTCAAAACATCCCTTAAATTTAACAAAGACTCCTAATGTTGATGAACATTACCTCCTGGTCTGTGCAAACTCAGCACAAAATGACAGGCATTCGGTGCACCATTGGTGTGCCACAGGTGAATTTGCTGCAGGGGCACATAACATCAGCTGTTAAGTAGCTGCTTCTCCCTGGCACCTATCACAAAAAAATTAAAGTGCTAAACTCTAATGGGAAAACAAAATGGAGGCGGTCAAGGTAAGAAAAGAAAGCCTCACCTTTTCTAGTCCAGAATGGGGAGAGAGAGTGGTGCCAGTAAACCTTGATGCATATCCCATGTCAAGAAAATTCTGGCAATGGGTCCTAGTACAACTGAATTTAGGCATAAGTTTGATTGAACATTGTACTTAATTAGAAATTGTTGTAAATAAAAAGCATGAGCATAAGACTCATTTCCCAAAAACACAATATTTTGACAATCATAATAACCAGTGTCCTGCTCTACTAGTGAGACTTTCCAAAACAAAAGAAAAAGGTTGGAAAAGTGAGTTCTTAGGCCTATTGAAAACTAGGGGGCAGATTATGATGTCCGTCAGAAAGCCTCTGAATGTTAGTCGGAAGCTTTCCGACTGTGGTTGGAGGCGTTTCACCAATACGATTGCCGAATTATGATGTTGGCGGTCGGAGCGTTAACCAGTCGGTCACTCTGATGTGGTTCCCGGCTCTGGGATTCTTCTGCACTGTAATCCCGTTGGCAATACGATGCTGGTTTCTGACAGCCGTTCCGTTCTGGCCTTTCCGGCATGGAAAGGCTGTCAGAAAGCGGCTTTGGGGGCCCCTAGCAGGGGCTTTGCAAAGCAAAAGATCAATCAATCATGACATGCTTATCTGTTATTTTGCGGTCAATTCCCATTCGGGAAAAAAAGCGTCCGTCCGAATCGTATCTGGAGCGCTCGCCATACGAATCGTACACGTCCGTCCGAATTGCGTAGTACGATACGTTTCCCGTCAATCCGTTGCGACACGTACGAATTGCAAGGCTGAAACCGTACGGCACGGATCCGACAGTGAACTGTACGATCCGTAAACATGCCGTACGACCCGACGAGTACGATCCGGATCGGGGGATGAGGACCGATTCGTACGGTCCACATCAGGTAAGGACGATTTGTACGGGAAAGCACACAATCACATACACACCTACGGTGCGTACACCCCATGATCGCAGGGGTATGGTGCTTACCCCCGCGATCATGCAATGTACGCTCATACCTCTGTGATCGCAGGGTGTACGCACCGTACACCCAGCAAACATGGGGTACGGTGCGTACACCCCATGATCGCGGGGTACGGTGCTTAACCCCCATGATCGCATGGGTACGCACCGTACCCCTGCGATCATGGTGTGTACACATCGTACCCGGGAGGGCCATTCCGTACCGGTTTTGAGGCAAACTCTGCTTTTACGGCAGTTTTCAGCTCCCGTAGAAAAAGGGTCGTACGGTGCGTACCCGACATGGATCGTACTTGCTGGGTCGGGAAAACCTGCGTCGAAACGTACAAACGTCGCTTGCTGTGTGTTCCGGCAGCGATTCCTATGGGAATACGAGTCGTATGGTTCCTGGTACGATTCGTACGGGGAGCTGCATGGGAGGGAATCGTACTACATCGTACGTACTGGGGATGTTGCAGGGTACGATTCGTATGGGAAAAATGCTCCGAACGGCTATTCGGAGCGTTTTTTCCCAATTCGGAATCGACCCCATAGTGTGTGTGTGTGTGTGGAAGAGAGCCAACATTTGAGTTCAATACTGCACATGTTTTTGCTTTTGTTTTGTCTTTTGTTATTAAGCACTATAGTCCAAAATATAGAGTACAAACGTAATAGAATAAACCATATGTTAGCTGGTCAAATATCCTACTGAATGGATGCATGTTCAAAGTTAAAACAAAGACTGAAAAAACAGAGGCAGCAAAGTCAGAGAGCCGGTATTGGAGTTAAGTAGTAAGGGAAATGCTGAATCTAGGAAAATATCCACATGTCAAATTTTCTCCATTGTGCTCAATCTTATAAAGATGAAATTCTACTGGTGGATTGTCCTCTCAAGTTACCATTTTGTTTCACAAATCATAAGATATTTCATAACCACTGAACTCTAAATCAAGCTCATAGACTCTGATTTAGGTTTAGAGTGCAGGTGATCCAGCGTGAAGCGTGCCAAAAATCTTCGTTCTCATAACATGTCAAATATTTTACTTATGTCTAGCCTCATAAACAACACTTCCATCTCATTACGATATCTTTTCCACAAGGTCCTCCGATTAATCTTTGTTTGAGCAGATAGGGACCAGAACCTGAGAGAATGTGGGGCAATCTCATTATGAGGACCTGGAATATGAAATCGCCCAAAACAATACTATCTACTTCAAATATTCCTTCCATAATTGACAAAATATATATTGTGAGACAAGAAATATGACTTAAAGAATAAGGGAAAATCGATAAAGATAGCTCATCAAAAACATTTATCTAATCTCTTTACAATGGACAGAAAAACAGAAATAAATGCACATGCAGTTAAATTGATACAATAATTAAGCACATTAAGTCCCACACATATTACAGTAAATCGTATACATCAGTGACTTGCCAGCAGAAAAAGGCGGGAAAGAGAACGAGAGAAAGGAAATTCAAGAAAATACAATTCGAATTACAATGTCTCGAATCATAAAAACCAAGTATGGTAATTTGATTCAGACCGTCAAAGACTAGCATTAAAATGCCATAGATGGAGTCAGTAACCCTTCAGTCAAAAGGTTAATCTCTGCTAACTTTGCCAGCTGACAAAGTGCAGATTTTGAGTTTGCAGTCAGGAAAGTTCAGTTCAGAAGTTTGGCAAAAAGGAAAATTAGAGTCCAGTCCTTCAGCCTGCCATGCATGGAATAAGAAATTCAGCAAGCCCTTTGCTCCTTCTTTGCAAGGCAATTATATTCCAAATGTTCTCCTTATACACCCATAAATGTTTCTTTTAGCCAAATAGTTGAATGCTCATTGGTCCTTTCAATAGCCTGCTCCTGGTGTGATCAAAACATCATCTTAGAAATCCGGAAGGTAAGTTACCCAACCTAAATATCATCTGATTGTCATTTATAACATTCATGCTTTTTGTCTATACCTTACAGACTTTAATTGTTAAATTTAAACCGTCAAACACACTAGCATATGTTATTTCAATAACTTGTGACTCTTTTAGCAAATCCCTAAGCATCATTATGCATATTTCAGTACTTTTTGAACACTTTGGGGCCCAGTCCGATCTGGAATTTTTTCCGAAAGAGCAGGACCCCTGCAATCCGACCGAGCAAGTACGATGCGGCCGCATGCTGCTGGATTTGGTTTGGTCAGGCTCCCATAGAAGTCAATGGGAGCCGGTCGTATGATGCTCACATGGGCTCTCATTGAGTGAATGGGTACGTCTCACACAAGGCCCCCCCTACAGTGGGTAAGCGTTGGTGTCATCCGCACCGTATATGCCTGGGTTGGGGAGACCCTTGGGTCTCCCCCTGTATCCGAGTCGTAAGGCTGCAGTGACGGGGGGTCCGACGCGGACTGCCAAAGGCAGCTTCCCAGACATTCTGCGAGCCGGAAAGTTCCAGCTGCCCAACACGTACATCATACCCGCTAAGTTGGAAAACGTTTCCATTGCGCAGTGTGAATCGTGTCCGTAAGAGTCAGTTTGAGATGGCGGATCCGGAAACGGTTCGGTCGGAACACACACGTACAATCGCATCGTACTTGCTCGCTCGTACAGGTATCCGAGTCGGTCGGGAAACACGCATCCGTCTTGTACTTTTTTCCCCGCCGTATCGCGTTCGGAGTCCTTCCAACTGAGATCGGAATCGACCCCTTTTTGTTTTAATCTATATCATGTTTACCTTTCTATTATTCATTATTTTTCTTTACATCAACATTTATCACTCAGGTTATTCTTGTCATCATTTTTCTTATGTTTGCAAAGCATATATCAAGACTTTCCAGCACTTTGCATACTTTTACTATGCAGTTGAACATTTTCACCTTAATATTTTAAATCCTTATCATATCAACTTTAACAATATGAGTCGTAAATAAAGTTAGTAAAGGAGAACTGTTAGAGGCAAATGTTTTTCAACAATTTACGCTCCATCACAGGTTACTCTGTACTTGTAATAACGAATACAGCAGACGAGGTGTCCGTCACATTTGTGATGGAGTAACCATCTGCCAAACTCTGATTCAGGCCCTTAGACTTTCACAACAGCCACCATCTGAAAATATCTCTCTACATACATTCTGATCTGTTTTACCTTCCTAAGTCCAATCCATAGTCATTTCCTACATGTGGAAGGACTGGCTACTCCAGCTCCAGTCCAACTATAGCTGGTGTCGACATTCAGACAAGCGAAGCCCCTGACGCAGTGGGGAGGGATGGGGAACGTGGCATCCAGGAACGCATCCATAACATTTTGGACAGGCTTGACAAAAAAACCCTCACACAGTATAGACAATGCCTTCATAGGGAAGGAGATAAATCAAGCTAGCTTTTGGCCTGGATACTCCGTCAGGAATGTGCCCCTGACACAATCGTGGCTTTGCAGGAACCCATGGTAGGCCTGGTCCACTCAGAGGTAGAGCTGCTCCAGGTTCTAAAATCCCATCTGCAGACGAGCTATACTGCAGACCCTGCAATCTGCGAGGCATCCTATCTCCCTTACCTCCATGGCCGGAAACTACTCACTATCCATGAGTCAGCAAAGAAAGGGCTTGACTAACCCCTAACGCTAGGGACGATACAATCTGCTCTGCAACACCTACCATGCGCCGAAACCCCTGGGAGCGACAGGTTCCCTCTGAAGTTTTATCAAGCGTTCATGGGCACACTTCCCAGCCTCCTGTTGCAGGTCTACCTCGAGGCGTTTGAATGCAGAGTTCTCCCCTCGAGCATGACACAGAGGGAAATATGCATGATTTTGAAGCCAGGAGGAGATGCTCATGAGCCTTTATAGTGTCGTCCGATTACGATGATACACATATGTGAAAATTTTATGCAAGCTCTTGGATACCGAATTAGCGCCTTGCATGCCCCACTTGGTTCATGAGGACCAGTGTGGGTTCATACCGGGACGAAACACGGCTATGAATCTGCACCGGCTTAATCATATCATGCCCAAAGTGCGTGGTCGGGAGGAACATATGTTCTTGGTATCCATTGACCTTGCCAAGGCGTTCGACACAGTGGATTAGGGATACCTTCACGAGGTCGAATGCACTGTGGGGTTGGGTCCTACATTTTGACGCTGGATTCGCATCTTGTATACAGCACCCCGCACAAGGGTTAAACTTGGGAGAGCGAGATCGGAGGACTGGCAACTTGGAAGGGGCACTCGCCAGGGATGTCCAACCTCGCCCTCATTGTTTGCCCTAGCCATAGAGCCTTTCACAGTCCGGATTAGGACTGACATGGGAGGACGGGGAATGAAATTGGGTGACACGAGTCATATCATTTCCTTATATGCCGACGATGCCCTGTTTTACTTGGCTTCTCCCCGGGAAGCACTACCGGTCTTGCTCCACCACTTAGACAGATTTGGTGAGGTCTCTGGCTTGCGGCTCAACCGCAGTAAGTCCCTGATCTTTCCATTGGCGGGACTGGCCTCAGTACCCCTGAGGGTTCTCCCAGACCTGGGACTGCTCTGGGAAAAGATGGGTTTCTGTTACCTTAGGATATAGGTGGTCCAGACGAACACACAGGCATTAGCCCGGAATGTAGACCCTATAATCGCATCTCTACAACAGGCAGTGACATTTTGGAACACTCTTCCACTGTCGTTGATGGAAAAGGTAGCCATCTCTAAGATGGTGATGCTCCCCAGGACACTGTATGTACTCCAGAACTCCCTATGTCCGCTGCTGCCACATGTCTTCAAAACCCTCAACATGCTGCTCACGTTCCTGCTCTGGGCGGGCTGGCATAATAGGGTAGTTCTCAAAACTATTATTCGCAATTATGAGGAGGGTGACCTGGAAGCTCCACACTTTTATTATTTCGCGGCACATCTTCAACATGCGTCACGCTGGCTGACAGATGCAGACAATTGGGAGAAACACCTTCTCTCCAATAGGTCAGACACTTGGGCACTGTAGGAAGTACTGATGCAGGGCAGTGGGTCTGACACATCACTTCCCTACATAGTGCGACATACAGCCGGTATATGGCAGTGCTTTGTCAAAAAAGTCTTACAGAAAGCACCCTTTCACAGGAAGCTCTCAATTTGGATACAGGCCCCCTTCATAGACATGGGCCGATACATGTCCTTTCAACCTTGGAGGGAGGGTGGGTGAAAAGTTCTCGCCAACCTTTTTCCCAATGAGACCTTCATCACCTGTGAACAAGCAGAAGAAAACTTTGGCCTCGGACAGGGACAATTCCTACACTTCCGGGAAATTCAGGACGTAGTGAAAACCACCTGGCTACAGGTCCCAGATATTCCACCTCTCACACACACCTTGCTCATGTGCGGTATGGGTCGCAAATTGATTTCTCTCCTCTACAAGTCGATGAAACAGGACACTACCCCTCCGGTGCCACCATCTCGGGCTGCATGGGAGAAGGATCTCGCTGTCCGGCTGGAAGAGAAACAATGGGCACACATAGGCACCCTCACACTCAAAGTTTCCTGCAAAGCCAGGTTTAAATTGACACACTTTAACTTCCTGCATCTCACCTACCTAACCCCGCTATCCCTGAACTGCATTTCACCTGATAAGGAGACAGATGCTCTAGATGTGCCACTGAGAAAGCTGGCTTTTTACATTTGGCATGGGATTGTCCACTAGTCAGGGTTCTGGGTGGAGGTGGTGGACAGGATTATTGCGGTCACATGCATTTGGATGAAGCTTGAACCTTAGATTTGTTTACTTGCATTTGTCCGGAAACGAAAGAATAAGAAACTCCCATATAAGATCCTACATTTAATGCTAGTGCTCGCTAGGCAAAGGGTAGCTATAACCTGGATGGAGCAGAGGGGCCCAGATGTGCCCATCTGGTTTAAAGCTGTCCGAGAGTGCTCCCTACCTGAAGAAACTCACATGCAACTTATCTGATGGGACGAGAAGCTACAAGAAGACCTACTGGTTTGGCGGGAGTTGTGTTCTTCTGGGTTGGCGGAAAGGGAATCCTCCCTGCAGGATACAACTGACGCCGAGGAGAGTGGGTTGGATGTAGAAAGTGGGCCTTCCCTTCGCATAGAACGAAAGGACTGACCCCGGTAACCTGCAATTGGGAATCAGTGGTATGCCCCATTCTCCTTCCCAATTGTAATATGCTTCTGAATACTTATGTGACCCCATTGTACCTTTCCTCCCAATGCTACCATCTGTGCTCCGTGCCATTATTAGCAACAATATCTCTACTTACGCTGTATTGATGCCGATTTGTTTTTGTATTTGTAAAATAAATATACAAAAATAAAGTTAAAAAATAGCTGGTGTCAAATACTTAATATAATGATTAGTTGCTTGCGGTCATTTGTGTAGTGAGATATTTAGACATGATAAATATTTTAAGCGCATTATTTGCAGATTACATTTTAAGTCTATTTACACATGCTTATCGTCTTATTGTTTCCCTCAGCATGTCATCCTTGCAAAGAAGATAACATTTGTTGAGTCCATCATTTTGTTATATGTGTGAATATCTTTTATAGAAATTGGTAGCTAATATTACAAATATTATTATAACACATCTGTGGCTCAATTAAAAGTATTACGTAACGTTTAAGTTGCATTCCCTTTACAAAGTTACACCCGTGCTGAATAGAGTTCCTCCTGACACAACAATATTCCACAGCTATTTTTTTCTAATATTGGACAAGCTAATTTTAGGGATGTGGATGACTAACTCGCAGCAAACAATTAATCAGAGAAATTGGAGACTGACGAGAGTGCCATATTGTGGAGGGTTACAGCTGGACTTTGAATGAAGCCTCTGGGGTGAGTGGCTGCCCATTAGTCACTGCTTACTGTGTAATTATGTTTCAAGAGGCCTGATGGGACGCAACAATGCATCTCAATTGGCTTGCTGCTTTTCATCATGTGGAATAAATAGAGCAGATCTAGAAGTGGAATGAACTCGGAGAAGATTTCCACTTTGTTGAACCTACTAGGAAACTGAATAGAAATCCGGGGAAATGTCCAGCTTCAGGTGAAGCTGAATTAAACTCAGATACAGTGGGCCTGATTCATGAAACTGTTGGCCAGTGTCGGTCTAATTTTCTTGTGTTAATAGCTTTTTTTACGAGTGCTTGTATGACATACTCTCAGTGGTGGCTTCTCCGATATGGCGGAGGAGCGTCTCCTCACTGATTTTGTGCAGTACAAAGCAAATGAAATAAAAAATGATAATAACTTTAAGTTATTATTATTTTATATTTCCTTTACTTCGGGGCTGCTCTGCTCTCAGAACAAGTACGCAATGACTTTTTAGTCTGCCCTCTCAGGCTACCCAAACCAATCATGCGCACTTTCCCAGTTCGCCATGCAGTCTGCATTACAGCCTGCATGGCGTACATGCCCAGGCCCCAATTCCCTGGTTGAGCATTAAACCAAGACGCTCAAAACCAATCACAGTGCTGCAATGCAGCACTCTGATTGGTCAGGGGAGCCTGGGTGCCTACCAATCACAACACTGCATTGCAGTGTTATGATAGGTCAGGGGAGCCTGGCTGTTCTTCACTCCTTCCTGTCCCACAAGGAGAGCAGGAGCAGAGAGAGATGCGGTACCGGAACCAAGGTAAGTGAATAATTTATTTTTCGCCATTGCTCGCCCCTGTGTGCCCCCATTCCACCCTGCCCGGCCCATCCATGCCCTGACAAAATACTAAAAGAGCCAAATCAGCCTCCTCAACTTAGACCGAGTAAAGGCACTAACTGTCCTAACCAGGGTATGATCCAGTTGAAGAATGAAATGTTTTCTCAGCTGGGGGAGGCTCCCCTCATTTCTAGATTTCCTGAAAGGGTGGTGTGAAACGATGGGAACAGGCAGGACTTTTGCCAGTTGACAACCGGGCAATAAAGGAGTGGTCACCTACAAAATCAGTATGGTGGAGCAAGATGCTGTCTTCATACAGCGATATTACGGGGGTCATTTCTGCAAGAGGGATACTCCATTCTTCCACCTCTAGTTGTAACTGTGTGTCCTGAGGCTCCATAGACTGTGCAAAAAGGAGAGGGTCCCCCCTGCTTGTCCCCTGCATATTCTCAAGGGTGACTAGACCCTAGTTTTGGGATTTGTGCATAGTAGCTGGATCAACCATATAGAATGATTCCCAAACCCAAAATTGGTCAGCACATTTCAGAGGTAGTCACAGTTGCGATATAAAACACTTTTACTAGGTCAAGGACCACATTTTCCTGGTCCAAAAACACTTTTTCTCAGTCGCGGATAAGCAGGTCGAGGAAGAGACAGGCTGCATGAGGACACCTTAATAGAGCTACCTCCATCATTTTGTACAATCTCCTTGTATTATGGTAGATATTTCTCCCTCAATGAAAGCCATTTTGACCTGTATGTACAAATGTGAAAACTCGCACTGTATGCAGTCAGCTACTATTTTACTAAGGGCCTTGAAATCCGAACTCAAAATGGCAATTTCTCTGTACGAGGCAAATTTAGTGAGCATGGGCCATGGCTTAAATATTGAGACCAGTTATACACATTCTAGAGTTGAGGGCAGCATTACCTCTGTTATTATGCCTCATACATGAGGCCTAGTTTAGGCACAAGGGTGTCCATGTAAACTTTAATAAATTGTATCAGAAGCCCTTCAGTGTCCGTAGTTTTGCTGGAGGCCAACTCCTGTAAAGAGTATGCTATGAACTGTAATGGTTTACAAAAAGGGGGTGGTGATGAACAGAGTGTCTGAATTAAACAGACCACTCTTACCCAGTCCAAAGATCAGGGCTTGATCCATCACCGTTATTTATCTCACTGCCCCATCCCAGCTCAGAACCTGGCTATATGCAAATCAGTCTGTCCCTGGCCCAGTGCATCATGGGAACAGGGCAGACTAAACTACCAAGCCAATTCTTCACCAGAAAGGAGACAAGCTACCGGGGACCGGTTTCTGGCATTTCAGCCTTCTTCGGCCCGGCTTGCTTGACTCCTGATGGAGCAGTGAGAAAGGGACTCATGTCTGAGTATACCCTGCCACACCTATAGTGGCCAAAAACGATTTACAAAAAGGGGGTGGTGATGAACAGAGTGTCTGAATTAAACAGACCACTCTTACCCAGTCCAAAGATCAGGGCTTGATCCATCATCGTTATTTATCTCACTGCCCCATCCCAGCTCAGAACGTGGCTATATGCAAATCATCAGGATTCAAGCAAACCGGGCCGAAGACGGCTGTAATGCCAGAAACCGGTCCCCGGGAGCTTGTTTCCTTCCCAGTGTAAGAATTGGCTTTTGTAGTTTGGTTTGCCCTGTTCCCATCATGCACTGGGACAGGAACAGACTAATTTGCATACAGCCAGGTTCTGAAACTGGGATGGTGCAGTGAGCTAAAAAACGGTGTTGGATCTAGCCCTGATCTCTTGACTGGGTGAGAGCTTTCTGCTTAATTCAGAGACTCTGTCCCTCACCACCCCTTGTTGTAAATATTTTTGTCCACCCTAAGCGTGGAAGGGTATTCTCAGATGTGAGACCCTTGCTCATTGCACCATCAGGATTCAAGCAAACCGGGCCGAAGACGGCTGTAATGCCAGAAACCGGTCCCCGGGAGCTTGTTTCCTTCCCAGTGTAAGAATTGGCTTTTGTAGTTTGGTTTGCCCTGTTCCCATCATGCACTGGGACAGGAACAGACTAATTTGCATACAGCCAGGTTCTGAAACTGGGATGGTGCAGTGAGCTAAAAAACGGTGTTGGATCTAGCCCTGATCTCTGGACTGGGTGAGAGCTTTCTGCTTAATTCAGAGACTCTGTCTCTCACCACCCCTTGTTGTAAATATTTTTGTCCACCCTAAGCGTGGAAGGGTATTCTCAGATGTGAGACCCTTGCTCATTGCACCATCAGGATTCAAGCAAACCGGGCCGAAGACGGCTGTAATGCCAGAAACCGGTCCCCGGGAGCTTGTTTCCTTTCCAGTCTAAGAATTGGCTTTTGTAGTTTGGTTTGCCCTGTTCCCATCATGCACTGGGACAGGAACAGACTAATTTGCATACAGCCAGGTTCTGAAACTGGGATGGTGCAGTGAGCTAAAAAACGGTGTTGGATCTAGCCCTGATCTCTTGACTGGGTGAGAGCTTTCTGCTTAATTCAGAGACTCTGTCCCTCACCACCCCTTGTTGTAAATATTTTTGTCCACCCTAAGCGTGGAAGGGTATTCTCAGATGCGAGACCCTTGCTCATTGCACCATCAGGATTCAAGCAAACCGGGCCGAAGACGGCTGTAATGCCAGAAACCGGTCCCCGGGAGCTTGTTTCCTTCCCAGTGTAAGAATTGGCTTTTGTAGTTTGGTTTGCCCTGTTCCCATCATGCACTGGGACAGGAACAGACTAATTTGCATACAGCCAGGTTCTGAAACTGGGATGGTGCAGTGAGCTAAAAAACGGTGTTGGATCTAGCCTTGATCTCTTGACTGGGTGAGAGCTTTCTGCTTAATTCAGAGACTCTGTCCCTCATCACCACCCCTTGTTGTAAATATTTTTGTCCACCCTAAGCGTGGAAGGGTATTCTCAGATGTGAGACCCTTGCTCATTGCACCATCAGGATTCAAGCAAACCGGGCCGAAGACGGCTGTAATGCCAGAAACCGGTCCCCAGGAGCTTGTTTCCTTCCCAGTGTAAGAATTGGCTTTTGTAGTTTGGTTTGCCCTGTTCCCATCATGCACTGGGACAGGAACAGACTAATTTGCATACAGCCAGGTTCTGAAACTGGGATGGTGCAGTGAGCTAAAAAACGGTGTTGGATCTAGCCCTGATCTCTTGACTGGGTGAGAGCTTTCTGCTTAATTCAGAGACTCTGTCCCTCACCACCCCTTGTTGTAAATATTTTTGTCCACCCTAAGCGTGGAAGGGTATTCTCAGATGTGAGACCCTTGCTCATTGCACCATCAGGATTCAAGCAAACCGGGCCGAAGACGGCTGTAATGCCAGAAACCGGTCCCCGGGAGCTTGTTCCCTTCCCAGTGTAAGAATTGGCTTTTGTAGTTTGGTTTGCCCTGTTCCTATCATGCACTGGGACAGGAACAGACTAATTTGCATACAGCCAGGTTCTGAAACTGGGATGGTGCAGTGAGCTAAAAAACGGTGTTGGATCTAGCCCTGATCTCTTGACTGGGTGAGAGCTTTCTGCTTAATTCAGAGACTCTGTCCCTCACCACCCCTTGTTGTAAATATTTTTGTCCACCCTAAGCGTGGAAGGGTATTCTCAGATGTGAGACCCTTGCTCATTGCACCATCAGGATTCAAGCAAACCGGGCCGAAGACGGCTGTAATGCCAGAAACGGGTCCCCGGGAGCTTGTTTCCTTCCCAGTGTAAGAATTGGCTTTTGTAGTTTGGTTTGCCCTGTTCCCATCATGCACTGGGACAGGAACAGACTAATTTGCATACAGCCAGGTTCTGAAACTGGGATGGTGCAGTGAGCTAAAAAACGGTGTTGGATCTAGCCCTGATCTCTTGACTGGGTGAGAGCTTTCTGCTTAATTCAGAGACTCTGTCCCTCACCACCCCTTGTTGTAAATATTTTTGTCCACCCTAAGCGTGGAAGGGTATTCTCAGATGTGAGACCCTTGCTCATTGCACCATCAAGATTCAAGCAAACCGGGCCGAAGACGGCTGTAATGCCAGAAACCGGTCCCCGGGAGCTTGTTTCCTTCCCAGTGTAAGAATTGGCTTTTGTAGTTTGGTTTGCCCTGTTCCCATCATGCACTGGGACAGGAACAGACTAATTTGCATACAGCCAGGTTCTGAAACTGGGATGGTGCAGTGAGCTAAAAAACGGTGTTGGATCTAGCCCTGATCTCTTGACTGGGTGAGAGCTTTCTGCTTAATTCAGAGACTCTGTCCCTCACCACCCCTTGTTGTAAATATTTTTGTCCACCCTAAGCGTGGAAGGGTATTCTCAGATGTGAGACCCTTGCTCATTGCACCATCAGGATTCAAGCAAACCGGGCCGAAGACGGCTGTAATGCCAGAAACCGGTCCCCGGGAGCTTGTTTCCTTCCCAGTGTAAGAATTGGCTTTAGTAGTTTGGTTTGCCCTGTTCCCATCATGCACTGGGACAGGAACAGACTAATTTGCATACAGCTAGGTTCTGAAACTGGGATGGTGCAGTGAGCTAAAAAACGGTGTTGGATCTAGCCCTGATCTCTTGACTGGGTGAGAGCTTTCTGCTTAATTCAGAGACTCTGTCCCTCACCACCCCTTGTTGTAAATATTTTTGTCCACCCTAAGCGTGGAAGGGTATTCTCAGATGTGAGACCCATGCTCATTGCACCATCAGGATTCAAGCAAACCGGGCCAAAGACGGCTGTAATGCCAGAAACCGGTCCCCGAGAGCTTGTTTCCTTCCCAGTGTAAGAATTGGCTTTTGTAGTTTGGTTTGCCCTGTTCCCATCATGCACTGGGACAGGAACAGACTAATTTGCATACAGCCTGGTTCTGAAACTGGGATGGTGTAGTGAGCTAAAAAACGGTGTTGGATCTAGCCCTGATCTCTTGACAGGGTGAGAGCTTTCTGCTTAATTCAGAGACTCTGTCCCTCACCACCCCTTGTTGTAAATATTTTTGTCCACCCTAAGCGTGGAAGGGTATTCTCAGATGTGAGACCCTTGCTCATTGCACCATCAGGATTCAAGCAAACCGGGCCGAAGACGGCTGTAATGCCAGAAACCGGTCCCCCGGAGCTTGTTTCCTTCCCAGTGTAAGAATTGGCTTTTGTAGTTTGGTTTGCCCTGTTCCCATCATGCACTGGGACAGGAACAGACTAATTTGCATACAGCCAGGTTCTGAAACTGGGATGGTGCAGTGAGCTACAAAACGGTGTTGGATCTAGCCCTGATATCTTGACTGGGTGAGAGCTTTCTGCTTAATTCAGAGACTCTGTCCCTCACCACCCCTTTTTGTAAATATTTTTGTCCACCCTAAGCGTGGAAGGGTATTCTCAGATGTGAGACCCTTGCTCATTGCACCATCAGGATTCAAGCAAACCGGGCCGAAGACGGCTGTAATGCCAGAAACCGGTCCCCGGGAGTTTGTTTCCTTCCCAGTGTAAGAATTGGCTTCTGTAGTTTGGTTTGCCCTGTTCCCATCATGCACTGGGACAGGAACAGACTAATTTGCATACAGCCAGGTTCTGAAACTGGGATGGTGCAGTGAGCTAAAAAACGGTGTTGGATCTAGCCCTGATCTCTTGACTGGGTGAGAGCTTTCTGCTTAATTCAGAGACTCTGTCCCTCACCACCCCTTGTTGTAAATATTTTTGTCCACCCTAAGCGTGGAAGGGTATTCTCAGATGTGAGACCCTTGCTCATTGCACCATCAGGATTCAAGCAAACCGGGCCGAAGACGGCTGTAATGCCAGAAACCGGTCCCCGGGAGCTTGTTTCCTTCCCAGTGTAAGAATTGGCTTTTGTAGTTTGGTTTGCCCTGTTCCCATCATGCACTGGGACAGGAACAGACTAATTTGCATACAGCCAGGTTCTGAAACTGGGATGGTGTAGTGAGCTAAAAAACGGTGTTGGATCTAGCCCTGATCTCTTGACTGGGTGAGAGCTTTCTGCTTAATTCAGAGACTCTGTCCCTCACCACCCCTTGTAAATATTTTTGTCCACCCTAAGCGTGGAAGGGTATTCTCAGATGTGAGACCCTTGCTCATTGCACCATCAGGATTCAAGCAAACCGGGCCGAAGACGGCTGTAATGCCAGAAACCGGTCCCCGGGAGCTTGTTTCCTTCCCAGTGTAAGAATTGGCTTTTGTAGTTTGGTTTGCCCTGTTCCCATCATGCACTGGGACAGGAACAGACTAATTTGCATACAGCCAGGTTCTGAAACTGGGATGGTGCAGTGAGCTAAAAAACGGTGTTGGATCTAGCCCTGATCTCTTGACTGGGTGAGAGCTTTCTGCTTAATTCAGAGACTCTGTCCCTCACCACCCCTTTTTGTAAATATTTTTGTCCACCCTAAGCGTGGAAGGGTATTCTCAGATGTGAGACCCTTGCTCATTGCACCATCAGGATTCAAGCAAACCGGGCCGAAGACGGCTGTAATGCCAGAAACCGGTCCCCGGGAGCTTGTTTCCTTCCCAGTGTAAGAATTGGCTTTTGTAGTTTGGTTTGCCCTGTTCCCATCATGCACTGGGACAGGAACAGACTAATTTGCATACAGCCAGGTTCTGAAACTGGGATGGTGCAGTGAGCTAAAAAACGGTGTTGGATCTAGCCCTGATCTCTTGACTGGGTGAGAGCTTTCTGCTTAATTCAGAGACTCTGTCCCTCACCACCCCTTGTTGTAAATATTTTTGTCCACCCTAAGCGTGGAAGGGTATTCTCAGATGTGAGACCCTTGCTCATTGCACCATCAGGATTCAAGCAAACCGGGCCGAAGACAGCTGTAATGCCAGAAACCGGTCCCCGGGAGCTTGTTTCCTTCCCAGTGTAAGAATTGGCTTTTGTAGTTTGGTTTGCCCTGTTCCCATCATGCACTGGGACAGGAACAGACTAATTTGCATACAGCCAGGTTCTGAAACTGGGATAGTGCAGTGAGCTAAAAAACGGTGTTGGATCTAGCCCTGATCTCTTGACTGGGTGAGAGCTTTCTGCTTAATTCAGAGACTCTGTCCCTCACCACCCCCTGTTGTAAATATGAACTGTAATGGGGCCATCAATTTCCTCTCTCAGTTCTGGGAACATTGTAGACAGGAAGTCTTCAAGGAAGGATGCCCTCGCCATTTCTTGTTCTTTGAGTCGGGCCTCATTGGGCATGCTGTAGAATTCGTAAACCTTTCCATAAATAGCTTATCTAATAGAGACATCTAGCCGCAAATTCCTTAACTTAGAATTTCCTAAACGTCAGGCTGATCCAAAAAGTTTTTGCTTGAGCAATACCCCTGCGCACCAGTAGGTGGCATCGGTCAGCTTCACGTGACATCACCAGTATAGGGACCACCACGACTTTCTGATGTCAGTTCTTTTCTTTCATTCCAGCCAGCGCAGAGCCAAGAAGAGAGCTATCCCCTGTCACTTTTTGACAGTTTTTTTTCGATGTCTTGTGACATTGTCAAATACTTTTTGTTGTGTAGGTTTTTCCAACATGTCAAGACTTATGGATTCAAACTGTGCGGCACCTGCCTCTGTGCTATGTTGCTGACGTATACACACCTGATTTTTCTTTGGTGCCTGGAGTGCGGCCATGACTTTAAGTTGTGGTCTGACTGCTGGGCCATGACTCCAAAAGCTTTGAGAGAGCGGTCCCTAAAGCCCCTTGCAGCTCAATGTTCGGCACAACTCTGTCTACCCCTGAGGTCTTGTTCTCAGTCCCGGTCAAGAGGAGGGTCCGGGCACCACTCCAGGAGTTCTAAGTCCTTGTTCTCCCACTCAAAGTTGTCAGGTCAGTCAGCTAACGGGTATAGGATCCACAAGATGTTGATGCATGCTTTAACTTCTCCCCACCATCGACCAACTTGACAAAATGGTCTTGGCTCTCTAGGGCTCTTTCTATGGAACCTACATCTAGGTTGGCTCCGCGCTTCTCTGGCTTTCCAGGGACAGGAGCGATCTCTGCCCAGCTTGAAGAATTTTATGATGCCATAAACCTTATATTTGGGCATCCTCAACCTCCCAGTGCGCTTTCGGCCTGGTGGCTCAGAGAAGGCTGCATCGGGTTGCACACTGTCATCATCGGCCCAGTGCTGATGCCCCCCAATTGATCTGGTGGTGGATCCAGCCCCATGCCAGTTTTACCACTGCAACCTTCCCCATCGCTGGCCCCCAAACCAAGACTCCCAATGCTGCCGGCGCCCCCCCCCCCCCAGTTGCCTCAGCCCCATTCTTATCGCCAACAATCCAGACCCGAATCGGCACTTACCGACACCAATTTCTGTGCCAATGGAACCTTTTGGTCCGGAGTCAGTTCCTCAGCCTTATCATGAAGGGCTAGGAATGGAGGAAGATTGGGAGGGGTTTCTGGACCCTTTACAAGAGCAGCCAGAGCATGAAATGGACTGGTATGATGAACTGGGTGAGGCCAGTGGACTGGATACCTCTACAGATTCTGGCTTACTTTCTCCCCCTACTGTGGCTATGGGTTAGGATCCTTCATATGCTATGGTGGTGACAATGGCAGCTGAAGTCTTGGCCTTCAGCTCCCTTCAGTGGAAGTCGAGACGAACATCTTGACAGAGGTCCTGCAGCAGGGTGTTTCCTCCTCAGAACCCTTCCTGCCTTTTAATGAGGCCTTGACCGATGTACTTCTGAAAACCTGGTCCAAGCCCAGCCCTGGGACGCCTGTGAATAGGACAATTGTCCACTGCCATTGTGCTGCAGTGGGCGACCCAAAATTCCTTACCAACCACTCTACCCCTGAGAGCCTGTTGATCCAAGCCTCTACCTCACAAGGCATGTTCCCTTCTGCACCCCAGATGGGAATCCAAGAGGCTGGATGGTAGGAGCAAGAAAATGTTTTCTTTTTTTCAGCCTTGTATTGTGGTTGGTGAACACTGCATGCCTGTTAGGCCGTTACTCCCACTCCTTTTGGGAAACAGTTGTGCAAGTGCTGCTAGTGGTCCCAGAGGAGGCCCAGGCCCTTCACTCCCAAGCCGTATTCGACAGGAGAGAAGCAGCAAATTTCACCATTCATTGGGGGCTTGGTATGACTGACTCGCTTGGCAGAGCAATGTTCTCAATGGTGGCTGTTCAACTCCATGCTTGGCTGAGAATTTCTGGCTTTTCTGGGGATGTCCAGGCTTCCCTCATGAATATGCCCTTTGATGGCACCCGTCTCTTTGGAGACAAGGCAGACATGGTCCTAGAGCACATTAGGGACTCACGGGCTATGGCCAAATCCTTGGGTGTCTCAGTGGCCGGGTGTCTCAAGTCTGTCTTTCACCTATTTCATGACCATGGAAGTGTCTTCCATCCGCACCAGCCATATCCCAGCCACAAGACCATGCAAGTTCCACAACCTCTGCAAGGCCGTGGGTGAGACTCCTTTTGACCACATGGGTCAGGCTGCAAGAGGTCGGGTCAGTCCACTCCTCCCTCTGCAACCTTCAAACCTTCCTAGTCTAGCTCTTCAAGATCAAGGGAGACCAGTTGGTGGCAGGATCAGCCATTTCCTTCAACACTAGCAAATCATCACATCGAACAGGTGGATTCTTCAGATAGTCGAAGGGGCTACGCTTCCTCTTCGAGGCTACACCTCCCTCCATGCCTCTGACATACGACTGGCTGATGGAAGACCACCTGAACTGTGCTTCAGGAGGAAGTCAGGGCTTTCTTGGCCAAGGAAGCCAGAGAGAGTGTTCGATCACTAGAAGTAGGCTGTGGTTGCTATTTCTTCTTCTTTCTGGTCCCCAAAAAGGACAAGGGCCTTTGTCCTATCCTAGATCTGTGCACTCTCAACTGCTTCCTCAAAAATGAAAAGTTGAACTTCTCACTCTAGCTCTGGGTCTTATCTGCCCCGGACCCAGGAGACTGGATGCTGGCATTGTACTTGCAGGACGCCTATTTTCATATTCCCCTCCTAAATGCCCCTCAGCACTACCTGCAGATTAGGGTAGGCCACAAGCACATTCAGTTCATGGTGCTCCCCTTTGTCCTTACCAGCACCTCTCGGGTTTTCACCAAGGTGATGGCAGTGGTCGCAGCTCATCTGCACAAATCAGGGTTGCCAGTCTTCCCCTATCTCGACAACTAGCTGCTGAATGCGAGTTCGCCCCAACTGTCATCTTCCACCTCCAGACTACGATTAACCTTCTGCACTCACTGGGTTTCTCTGTCAATGTGGCGAAGTCGAAATCTCCCTCTCAGATGTTCTTTCTCATCTGAGTGGCTCTGAACACAGTGCAGTTTTGGGCCTATCCTCCAAAGCAGTAAGTCTAGGCTATTCAGGCTATGATACTGATGTTTTAGCCTCTATCCAGGATTTCGGTGAGAATGACTCTGATGCTACTGGGCATCATGGACTCCTGCTCGTGATACATGCCAGATGGCATATGTGGGCTCAGCAGTTGAATTGAACTCTCAGTGGGCGCTGCACCATAGGAATCTCTTCAACGTGGTTCAGATATCTGTGAGAACTGCACAGGGCCTGAAGTGGTGGCTAACAGACTGCGATTGGGTCAGAGACAGACCTCTTTTCCTTCCCCAACCAGACCACACAGTAGTGACAGATGTGTCACTCCTGGAATGGAACGGCCACTTGAGGGAAGTGGAGATTAGAAGACTGTGGTCTCTAGCGGAATCCGGACTCCACATCAACTTGCTGGTACTCTAAGCAATTTGCTTGGCATTGAAAACCTTTCTTCCTTCAATAAAGGGAATGATGGTTCAAGTGTTCAAGGACAACACCACCACCATTTGGTACTGCAAAAAACAGGGCAGGGTGGGGCTGTGGATCTGTTGTCAAGAGGCCCTGTGTCTCTGGATGTCGCTGGAACAGCTGGGCATGCCCCTGGTGGTTCAATACCTGGCAGGTTCTCTAAACCCCAGGGCAGACAAACTCAGCTGTCGATACCTAGCAGATCACAAATGGCATCTCCAAACAGAGATGGCACATGGCCTCTTTCAGCAGTGGGAGGAGCCTTGGTTAGATCTGTTCACCTCCGACGAGGACATGCAATGTCAGCAGTTTTGTGCACTGGAGTTTCCAGAAGGGCATCACTCGCTCAGCAACCCTTTTTGTCTTGAGTGGAGCTCAGGCCTTCTTTATGTCTTTCAGCCAATACCACTCCTGTCCAGAGTGCTCAAGAAGATCAGGAGCGAGTGGGCCCAAGTCTTTCTTCTGACTCCAAACTATGCATGAATAGTCTGATATTCCGAGCTTCTCTAGCTATCGATCCTCCAATCAGGCTGCCCCTTTGGGAGGATCTTCTGTCACAACAGCAGGGGAGGATCCTCCACCAAAAACTGTCAATCTATTCCTTCTTGTGTGGAGACTGAGCTGCACCAGTTGATAAAATGCAACCTTCCTCCAAAACTTTGTGATGATATTTTGGCAGCCGGACGTCACTCTACCAAGACTGTGTACACCTGGTGGTGACACAAATTTGTAAAATATTGTACAGAAAGATCTATTGATCCTCTTTCTGCTTCCCTTTCCCAAGTCCTTGTCTTTATTTTGACCCTTGCCCAGCAGGCCTCTGCTCTGGGCACTCTCACAGGGTACCTTTTGGCCCTGTTTGCCTTCTTGTGGCTGCCAGACCAACCATCCTCATTGAAATTCCCTATTGTAAATAGATTTCCTAAGGAGCTTGTACATATGTTTTCTCCTGCCCCTTTCATCATGCCTCAAAGGGACCATAATTTGGTTAACAAAGCAAACACAAGGAGATGATGGACGCAGCGCTGAAACTTTTTCAGGCACTCTACCCCAGTCACAGATCTGGGTTGAATCCATTATCATTCTTTATCTCACTTCGCCACATCAGTTTAGACCCATCTATATGCAAATCAGTCTTGACCCTGTGCCTCATGGGAACCGTTCAGACCAAACTGCCAAACCGGATCTTCCCTGAACCGGAAACAAGCATCCTGGGACCGGTATCTGGGTAACACCCTTCATCAGCCAGGCTAGCTTGAATCCAGAGGCAAAGTGAGCAAGGGAGCCATGTCTGGGCATACCCTGCCAACTCAGGGCAAACAAAGCAAACACAAGGAGATGATGGACGGAGCGCTGAAACTTTTCAGACACTAGGGACCCATCAAGGAGGCCAAAATAATTGAGCATTCTTACATAAAACCTAGATCAAAAAAAGTAGAGAAAGATTCTCATATTGCAGGGTAATAGTAAATGTTACGACAAAATGCACCAGTTTACTTTTCTCACAAGATAGTGTCCACTGTATGTGGGGTCTCTTTCGGTGGGCACCCCATCCCCTGTAAAGGTGTGATGAGTGAGAAGGCATCATCGCCATCAGATTCTTCAGGAGAGGTGGTGGTAAGTGCTGTAGGTGGGTCGCAAAAGGTAGCAGTAGCTACCAATGTTGAGTGCTTGCTCTCTTTGACTTGCTCCTGAGAGGAAGCCCCTAGTGGGCCAGTTGCCCTCCAGTTCACCTCCTGCACCAATGTCAACATCTAGGCACCTGATGTATCCATTTGCTCTCTCTGTCAGTCTGGTTCCTTGACCCGCCCAGTCTCAAGCTGCCTTAGGCAAAAAAAAGCTTTTCTGACCAGCCAACACCTTACATTTAGCTGAAAACAGTAACAAGCATTTCAAGCCCATCTCAAGTTCAATTAGATTCTTAGAAAGGGTGCACGTTGATGTTGTACTGCTAAATATGATCGGGGAAAACAGGAAACAGGCGGTTATTTATTTAAAGGCATCCACCTGTCATGTAGCCTTCAATGAGCCATCTCAATGGAGAAAAAGGGCAAAAAAGGCAGAATGCACTTGGCTCAGCTTTCTCTGGCTGAGTCTTCTAAGAATTCCAACATATCTTACCTTTTTGAGCCTTTGAGAATACCAACCATCCTTGATGGTTCAGGAACATACCTCTCCATCTTCCACCCTGCCCTTGAGAAAGCATGCTCTTTCTGTGAAGTCCAGTACCTGCAGTTGCAGGTCTGAGGTCTGGGGGTTTAGCTCATTTAGGCTTTTTTTTTGAGTAAGTAAATTTAATCTAATTTGTCTGGCTTGAATGCTGAAGATTCTGTTGACAGTTGGTCTTCCTTCTCCTGGACGCGCTGACACCTGTGTCCATAGCCGTGAGGGGAACGGCCATCGCTTTCATCTTGCCACCAGCTGCCTGTTGCTTCTTCCTTCGCTGCCGTAAGGGGAACTGCCAACGTCTAATATGCGCCCACAGCCCCCGTGCCTACAACTCCCAGAGGGCTGCGCGAGGCGCTTTCTCACCGCGTCATCTGAGGGC
The DNA here is from genome assembly GCF_964263255.1 of Lissotriton vulgaris. Taxonomy (NCBI): domain Eukaryota; kingdom Metazoa; phylum Chordata; class Amphibia; order Caudata; family Salamandridae; genus Lissotriton; species Lissotriton vulgaris. The sequence goes on from NC_141685.1 coordinate 1,648,862,780, forward strand.
ACCGGAGGCCTTCAAAGCTGGCCCGGCCCTCACGCAGCGCGGGACGCGCTGACACTTGTGTCCATAGCCAAGAGGGGAACAGCCATTGTTTTCATCTTGCCACCAGCTGCCTGTTGCTTCTTCCTTCGCTGCCGTGAGGGGAACGGCCAACGTCTAATTGTTGTCCCCTGGGATTGGAATAGTATAGTATAGGCTCCTCTTGCCCCTCTGTACAATCAATCAAGATGGGCAAGCGGGCTTGTTCTGTGAAGCAATCAAATCCTGTTCCCCCAAAAAGCAATTCTAAACCTACATCTATAGATAGAATGCTAGAGAAAGCATTGGGTGCAGTGGCCAAAGAAATAGAACGCACAGAGAGGCGCCTATCGATTACCCCAAATCTAGAGCTGAGCTCGCGAGCTTGTGACTCGTCAAGTGAACTAAGGGCAACAGGTTCAAAGTTCACCAAAGACCAATCCATAATCATGGAGCCACAGACCCTAGATTCCTCTAAGATTGTTACCCCCAGGTGCCCCGGCAGAAAATACAAAGCAAAACTAAAACACATTGTTAAGCCACCAAGAAGGAAAAAGGGGCAGGAAGTTGTAAAGGATAAGGACAGCCAAGGGGGGAACGATTCGGAGGCTAGGCTCGAATCCTCTAATGATCAGCCAATGTGGGTATCACTACTGGTGACGAATCTCCAGCAGCAAATTAGATCTATTGTCAAAGAAGAACTAATTCCTATACTGGCAATGCTAGATGGGCTGTCAGCAAAGCTGAATGGATGAGCAAAAAATAAAGAAACGTCCAAAGATATAACCAACATAGTCAGAATGCTGTGTGCTCAGGCCACCATGAGCAACGCACAAATCGGGCCCCCTATAATTAAAAATGTCCCATGTAACTTGACAACCCAAGAAAAATTATTTCATGACAGGGATAAAAAGGATATTCCTGTAGCGGGGCAATGCCCAGTGAATTCAAACTTGGAGCATCAGGACCATCCTCGGCTGGCAAAGAGAGGGGTTTTAAGGAATATCCCCAGGCAGGGGGTGTTTGAGACCTCCCCAAATCAGGACTGTAGTGTTCTAGATCGCAAAAACCAAACATACAGCCCCCCAATTATAAATTTGCCACCGGAGTCAGCCCCATAAGTATTGGTACTTGCAGGGGTCCCAGAATTAAGAAATGGAACTATAGAAATGCATCAAGAGCTAAAAAACTAAACCATTTATTGGTTAGCAAATCACAGTGACTTTGGGTAAGAGAACACTCATGAGATATTAACTACAAGAAGGGTGGGATGGATAGGCGAGCACCACAAGGACATTTATGGAGATTGCGTAGTAATTAATTTTAGAAATCCATGCATTATTGAGCTAATTTTAGCAACAGAATAAGGCAGGAATAGGGTGAGCACTACTTTACTCCCTCTAGGATATTTCTATCCCCCAACAAGGCCTTACCAGCAAGACTATTCCTATCAGTCGAAAAGGAGATTTCCCCCCAAAAGAGCAGTATTTCCAAATCCAGACCAGCTGCTGCATAATTTTCCAATTTTTAATATTCCCACTGGTAATAGGTTCAGTCCCCTTGAGGGAGTGGACTGACTGAAGGGACCCAATCCAACCATCAACGAGGGAATAGCCTCAACACCATTAGACCTAGAGAGTCATGGTAGCCTCATAGTGCCAAATCTGGATTCTGAGGATGGATTGGTTATAGGGAGCATGAGCGGCTCCCGAAATCCAAACCGCATTTTCTCCAGGTTTATCCATTCCGAAAACTCCCAACAAATATTGGGTCTAGAGCCAAAGCCCCCGAATATTATTAGTCTAACAAACGTCCTCCCGAATCAGCCATTATTGGTGCCCCCAAATAAGAACTTATCGAACACCCAGGTAACAAGGGTTCTGTCCTGGAATATTACAGGTTTAGTAACTGGATGACCCCGAATGGGGAACTTTTATTGATTATTTTGAAATCTGCATGTTCCAGGAAACCTGGGTAAGAAGAGAGGTCTCCAAGATAGGCTATGTTAGTTTCAACATTCCAGCAACCTCGAGGGGAATAGGGAGACCATCCGGGGGTCTCACAACTTATGTGGGATCACATCTGGGGTGTTCAGCGGTTCAAATTGACACTGGGTCAAGTGACATCTTAAGCCCGCTGTTGTCCTAATAAATGCATACTCACGGCCCGCTCTTAAGGGCAACGAATCCAGTACAGTGGAAGAGTTAACTACTTTCTTAGGTTCTATTGACACGAATCAGATGATTGTAATAGGTGGGGACTTCAATTGTCAGTTTGAGCCGTTAGAGGGGTTACCTCCTGATAGCTTATTTGATGAGGACCACTTTTTGAAAATCCCAGAGTCAGGATGTCCCAAAGTCAAAAAATGGTCTCCACTGGTGATTCAGATGAGTTTTCTCACATTGAGACACTCCCTCCGAGCTTGCAATGGTAGATCCTCATCCGAATCATCAAATGGTTATACGTTCTTCAGCAAAAACCGTGGGTTTATATTAGATTACATCTTTATCAATTCAAACTCCTGGGCTAGGATGATGGACTTCAAAATAATCCCCTGTCTAGACAGTGACCATTCTGCACTAGTAGTAGAACTTAAAGCTTTGAACACGGGTAGTCTGTCTTTTACAGATAACCCTATTAATTCTAGTGTGGTGGTTTCGAACTGCAGGAGGAGAGGGAAGTGGCCAAATTTTAGCCAATCGGAAGATAGACTGGGCAGTTTATACGATGCCTTGTTACCGGTTCTTACAGACGCGTCCAATCTATGTAACCCGAGTCTGGAGGGTATAGATTTACAGCAGGCCCAATTGAACCATGTCAAATTATGAAAAGTCACCTTTGAATTTTTTTTATCCAAATAAAACCTTGAAACAGGACAAGTTGCCCTTCCACCTTTGGTGCAATACTTCTTGCAGCAGGGCTAAAAAGGCACTGGTATTATCCATCAGAGCCAAAGATTGCTTCTCAGTCAGGTCAGCAAGAGTAAATTACAAAGCAGTCATACAAGAAGCCAAGCAAAGGTGGGAAGATAAAAATTGGGCCACAATGAAAATTGCATTAGGCGACAGAGACATGAGGACATTCTGGGGACTTCCTCATTCCGGTACAACATCTCCACGAAGTGCGGCTGAACCAAACCTAGATGAACAGGTCTGGCGGGAGCACTTCGAAACCCTCTACACCAAGGAGCAATTGCCCAAAGATGATTCTGTTTATGGCTGTGACCCATTAAACGTATTTCCTGTAGTTAATTGGGACTCACTCCCCTTGACTGATGGAGACGTGGGCCTGAGCATAAGCTTAAAAGAAATAAAGGCCTCAATAGCAAGAATAGCTCCAGGCAAAGCTCCAGATCTGGATAAGATCCCTGGAGACCGTTTTAGGACTGAACCTGCTATTTGGGCCCCAATTTTTGGATGCTTTTTTAATTCAATTATGCAAGGTATGAAGATCCCTCTAAGCTGGCTTGGTGCGGAAATAATTCCAATTTTTAAAAAGGGCTCCCCACTCCTCCCAACTAACTATAGACCCATAAGTCTAATAGACACTTCTCAGAAAGTATTTGCGCGGGTCCTACTCCTTAGATTGCAGCCTTGGATGGAAGAGAGGAAGGTCCTATTGGCCCTGCAGGCTGGGTTCAGGGAAAAATTGTCGACCCTGGACCAAGTACTGAGATTACAATTGTTGTACTGGGAGACCGTAAGCATGCAGGGGGGTAGTCTCTTCTTAATTTTTGTAGATTTGAGATCTGCATTTGATCTAGTCCCTAGGGAGAAATTATGGTCAGTTTTGGGTGAGATGGGGGTCTCCGAATATTTAATCCGACTTTTTAAACGTTTACATGAATGCAACTACACGCAAATAAGGTATGGCAAGGATGGCAATCTCACAGCACCTATACCTATTAACCGCGGTGTACGCCAGGGGTACGTGCTTGCGCCAATTTTTTTAGCTTCTATATTAACGGCTTGATTGATGCCTTGCTTGCAGAAAAAGACCTTGATGCCCCCAAGTTAGCCTCCCGTAAAATCTTGGCAATGATGTTAGCCGATGACACCCTACTGGTTGCTAAATTGCCTATGGGGATACAAAGGGTTTTGGACAAATTTGAGATGTTCTGTAGAGATAGAGGCCTAGTAATAAACCTACAGAAAACCAAATGTATGGCATTCAATTGCCCAAAAAGCACACGCCCTAACCTGTCCCTAAATGGTAGACCCCTTGAGAGATTGTCATCTTTTGTATACTTAGGCATTACAATCTCAGAGTCTATGGAATGGGGGGGCACACATCACAAAATCCACGCTAAAACTAGCAGAATCTTCAGATGGCATCATGAAGGTTTTTAATATGTCTAGCAAAAGAACCATTAGCCCAGCAATCGAAATCTTTAGGGCTCATGCGACAGGCGGGGCTCTATATGGCGCAGAGCTATGGGGCCACCTAAATTTGAAGAAACTAACACAGGTGGAGAACCAATATTTAAGACAGTTATTTAGACTGCCACGTAGCACCCCGCTGGTCCTGCTACATCTTGATACGGGTATAACCCCAATAGCTGAAGTAGCGAGATTCAAACCTATAATGTATTGGCGTGGTTTGTCCACATTAAATCTTTACTAAGCAGTATGGGTTTAGGGGATTGTTGGTTCGAACGTGAGTCAGCCAGTTTATTAATATCTAAGGATTACATGAAGGCAAGCTATAAAGAGTACAGACTGTCTCAACTTCACACCTTTTCCAGAATTGGGAAACTCTACAGTGGGTTTCTAGAAATAAAAGATATTCCTTGCTTCGAGCCAGCAATTGATCTCATAAATCCACCAACAGCCAGGAAGCTCTATTTACAATACAGATACAGGGTGCTTCCACCTCGCTGCTTTACATCCAAGTGGAGAGACCAACAAATGTTCCAGTGCCCTACATGTGACCACCTTGAGGAAACTGAGCTCCATGCTTTTTTTAGCTGTCCAGGGTTTCAAGAAAGCAAGGAGATGCTGGTTGGCCCAGGAATCTTGGCAATAGGCGCTGTCTCGAAGTTTTTAGGATATTGAAATCTGATTCTAGCATCCCAATAGTATATTTGGTTGCAGGTTTCCTGTTTACAATGTGGTGCACTAGAAGGGTTTATTTGAGATCCTGAAATGTTGCATTGATTGCCCTGCGGTGAAGTAATAGCGACAGTATAAGCAAACTGGAGTGGTGTGGCTCACTGGTTAGAGGCGGCAGACCCGGAAGGAGAGAACGGCCCAGGACCAGGGTTCAATTCCCGACGCGGCAGGGTCGTGGACCAGGGTCAGTGGACTCGATAATTCTCGCCTCGGTGCCTACTCTAACCAGGGATCACACTCGGCAATTCTGGGCATTAGCTTGCCTCATCTCTACAACGGCCCCCCACATTTGCCGGGGATGCCTGGTTTCACCTTGGAGATACCCAGTAGGGACCATCTCACAGGAATAGCCAGGACAGGTTCCCCAGCGGTCTACAGCACCACGACGCCTCAGGGCAGCAGTGCGCTTTACAAGAACACATACATTACATTACATTACATTACCTTGTATATCATGTATAGTTTTAAATGTAAGAGTTTTTGCTTTTTTTTTACACGTCTTTTTTAGCTAATATATGTATTTATTGCAGTACGCACTTTCCGAAATTAATTGTGTAAGTCTTGCCTAATCCTATGTCTCAAAAATCCAATGTCTTTCAAAAATGTGTGTATAATTACCATTGGTTTTATTTTTTCAATCATGATTGTCAGCTTGATGCAAAAAAAATGTATGTGAATGTTTGCTGTGTGTTGCACTTTTTAGGTCACTTTGACCGAAATAAAGTCTTTTTGAACTGAACTGAACCTTCTCCTTCAGTGGCTGGGTTTCGGCCTTGTGTGGTTTTATTCTACCCTCTGTGCTTAGGATCATTCCACATTCACTCATCTTCCTGCTTCCACACCCTCCGCCTCCTTCGTAAGACCTTCAAATGGATCCCCCTCGAACACAGAAAGACAGTCACTCACGCCCTGGTCACCAGCAGACTCGACTACGGCAACGCACTCTACGCCGGAATAAACAAAAACCTCATCCGCAAGCTACAGAACATCCAGAACCCCGCCTGCTTACCAAATGTGGCTATTGTAGAATGCAATACATTTACAGTGGCAATACGAGCAGCCCATTGCACAAACAGCTCATGGGAATTCAACTGGTCATTTGGCCAGTTGTGCAATTTTTGGGTGATGATATCGGACCAGACCTCTGAAGTTATACAGGCCACTTAGTGCCTATTGTTCTTCCTCCCAAGGTTTAGCAATTTAAGGGCTCTGAATGTGTTCCGGTTTAAAGGTGTCCAGATAATGTATCAGGGTGAGGAGGCAAAGGGTGGCACCTGTAAGACCTGCTTGTAACTACCCCCCACATATGAAGAGTGTTTAATCAGCAGTACGTAATGAGCAGTTTGGAAACCAAGAAGCAGAAATGCCAAATGTCCACTTACATGTGTGGTCAATTCATCGTGGACAGGGGTTAGGAACAGTTTTTTTAGCAGCTCGTCAGGCCTAACTCTCTTGCAGGGTTCATCTCTGGAGGATCCAGGTCCCTAAGCAAGCTGCAGTGCCTTCAAGTCTCTACCTGGATCAAGTCTCTAAGTGAATCTTGCGGTGGTTCGCGCCCTTACCAAAGAGGTGCTGGGGGCCAAGGAAGGAGTGAGGGCCCTGCGTGCATTCCCTTGTCAGTAGGGGGCGGGCTGCCTTGGTAGGTTTATGCTCCCTCAAGAACCTCCATCTACAAATGTTCGTGGCCAATAGGGGAGAGCCTGCAAGTCATTTGGTTTTGTTTAGTCCCCCAGCCATCCTCAACTCGCCCATTGTCAATGTGCAGGGGGGCCCAAAAATCCAGGCTCCAAGTTTAGTCCTGGGTGGCCCTAGCATTTTCCCCAATAATTTGACCTCTGATGTGATCTCAGAAGCTGCCTTGTGAGCCCTCATCCCCTACTCCATCATGCCTAGTCCTCTCCCAGTAACCACTCCGGGCTTCTCAATGCCGCAATGTGCAACACGTCCACCTGGGCTCCTTTACTGACAATTGGAGCCAAAGTAGCCATTTGGCAGTCACCACCCTTGCAGAACTCCGGGGGCCTCTGAAGGGATAGTGCCTCCCAGTTCGCTCCTGTTAGTGCTCTGTCAGGTCATCTCCCCAGGCTTCTGAGGCACCTTGGAAGAGACCAAGACAAGTTGAGAAGGGTACCCCACGATCCCAGGCTCAGTTTGGACCCACATTCCAAAAGCTAGATCTTGGGTCGGGTCCCAAAACAACATTTGCCAGGCTCACGCATGCCACACTTCCTACTGAGGCTCTTTCACGCCACCCTCCAGGTTTGGTTCCTCTGAGGCTGGAATAGCTATGTCACCGCACCTTAAATCCTTTAGTCATGAGGTCCATTGCAGGAGTCCCACGCTGCATTCTGCAACACTTGCGGCACCCATTCAAACAACTGCAGCAGGATGAGTCAGATTATTAGAGCTTCTGACCCCCTCTTTATGACTTTCATGGTCAATAAATAATACATTTACATTAAAATTTATTTAAAAAAGTAGTTCAACTCATCTAAAGGTAACACTTACTTTGAGTGAGACCCTATCATAAAATGATTTATTGATTTCCTACAGAGTTACAATACAATTAAGCATAACCTGTTTTTAACTCAGACAACTCAACTACTCGGACAGTCTTAACATAAACAGAGGTGGTTAATTATATAGAAGCAGAAACAACTGAGACTGTGACACCAATCAACCCACAAAGCACCACCCCCTACAGTAAACGAACCGCCAACAACTGTCTCTCAATCAGCAGTTTTCATATGTCCTCCTACACTGTTGTATGCATTATTCCACAGAGAAAGAAGGCTATTAAGGACTACTGTAAGGTACATATTTAGTGAATTACGGGAAAGTTCACCTAGTCAAGCTCAGTTCACTGCATTGTAAAAATCATGCTGAAATATAAGGAAAGCAGCACAGGCTACCTTAGAATTCTTCAGAAGTGAGGTAAGTTCGATAAAACTATCTCTAATTTTTTTTAACTATTTGATCTGGTTTCACAAATCAATGGATTTAAAGGAGATGTGCACAAAATATCTGATGATTCTAAAGCACACAGGCATGTACACTGACACAGAGCAATTGCCTCCAAACATTTGAATGTTCTGTTGATAGGTTGACTGCAGTAACTGCAACTATGTGCCAAAGAACTGCAAACATGAAGGTACAGCTAGTCCGCCACAGTGGTGACGTAGAAAGGAGCCTAGCAAAAATTAAACTGTTTAAGAAATGCAAACTGTTAAGTCAGGAATTAGAGCTGCAACGAGGCAAGGAGAAACTTAGCAGGGCTCCGGTGTGTGCAGTATTTCTGTGGGAGAGACAACAACTACAAAGTGCACTAGGAATCACACTGAAGAAGGACAAGGGAGAGCCACATAGTGTTCACCAAAAGACCAACTACTGGGCAGCAAGAGCACAACTTAAGCAAAACACATTTTTGGTTATTTTGTTTTGCATTTAATTAACAAAGTTTACTTGTGTGCTTCCCTTCAAGAAGAAATAGAATGACTCAGTCTCTCTCATGTGCATTGCTTTGAAAGGCATTTTAGTTTGTTGTGCAGGTGTTTATCGGTATTTATATGTTTAGACTGATGTTTAATTTCCAGTGGAGATTTATCAGTTTTCATAAGTTTAAACCTAAAACTACATAGTCTAATTACTGAAAAAAGAAAAAAGGAATGACCCCCACACCCTAGAAGTTTTCTTCAAGGGTATGGTGGCATTTTCCAGCAGCGCCGAGGTTTTCCCGGCAGTGACATAAAAAAGCTCCATTGGATTGTTTGCTTTTAGTAGGTTCAGGCAGTCCTTATGATGGCTTCTACTCCAATGGGCACACGGAAACACTTTTTGATGGCAGCTATTGTGGGCACCATTGTCAAAGAGGTATTAGTCCACCCAACTCATAACAGTGCGAGCGCAGCTCCATGTGTAGATAAGCGTAGGCTCATATATATAATGTTTGTCACTTGTCCTTTGAGAGCTCGATGGATGAACTTCTAGTGAAGTTTGTACTGTGTGCCCTGCCTTGCTTCTTTCTATTTTTCTCCCTTTCATCCTGGTGTGTTCGGGTGGCTCCTAATCCCAGACACCAATACCAGTACTGCCCAGTAAGGATTAAGCTAGTGTAGGTAGCGATTTGATTTCAAAAGACCATTCTATCTTGCCAAGTGTTGTGGTAGTGATGTGTTTTGGGGATACAGCTGAGGTGAGGTTTACCATCAGACCATGAAAGATCCAAATGCCTTGTGTAACTGGGACCCTTTTCCCGCTTCATCCCTGTGTAGGGGTACTGTGAGCTTTGTTCAAAAGAACCCTGCCATGTGCCTGCAGACGAAAGCCATGTACTAGACAACAAACAGGGTCATTTCGGATCTCCTCTCTTGTACAGATTCCACTGTATGGATGAATGTATACATATTCTCCAAGAGCAGCTTCACCGAAAAAGTGTGCCAGTATGCCATGATGCCTGCACGGAGCAGAGGCATGAAAGTTCATTAATTTTCTTCTTTGGCTAAGGACTTGACTACACATTATGATCAAATCCATGTTGCTCTCCTGTCTTTATTGTCAGTAGGAAATGTGAATATAAATTCAACTCCACCAATTTCAAGAATGCTACCAACTTGACATGGAATACATTGCTGTGCTTCCTGGATAAAATACTGTATGATGTTGCACAGTTCTGCTTTGTTATATATCTCAACAATGTCTTTACTACAAATTGCATGCAGATTATGTCATCAGCCATGCTAATGATAAAAATGCTGTGGCGTAAATAGGGATGACTGTTCTTTGTGTACGTTTTGTACTCAAGGCACACACTACAATACAAATGAGTATGCACCAACAGCCAGCTTGTGGTAACTCTGGTAATATGTATACTTTAGCAGAAATTACACAGACATGGACATAATATGCAAAATCCTTCTTGTTCATGTTTGTGACTAATTTAATTTGGATCTAGAAATCTATGTAACCCAGATTGTGATACTTTATATGACTTTGTTAGATGTAACTTTACCTGGAATCTAAGAGGGTTTTGCACTGTTCCTATCCCATAGTACCCCCATTGTATACATTCTTATGGCTTTAGTGTAATGTAATGCAATAGCATTTTCCAATGAGCTTTTATCAACCATTGGCACAAATATACTTTTTGCATGTGAAACTTGATAGGCACTACCGTTTGCACAATGTAGCTCTGCTTAGCATCAGAAAAGAAAACGTGTTAAACTTAGGAATCAGGGCCTGCTTTAAGATCTGCTTGTGGCCCTACTACATGTCTGCCTAGATGAAGATACTCCCTTAAAAGAGTCACAGAGCCAACCTGAGAGGACCTTAGAAGAACCACCAACATCTGACAAAGGATCACCAGACACTTCTAAACTGAGATGGATACAGAACAACCCAATTACACCAATCAGTTGAAGGGGGGCAGGCTGAGTAGGTGATCTGACTCAGCTTGATGAACACACTTTCCTGCTTTATCAAGTGATGTTATGAAGTGGGTTAGCCCTTTATCCTACTTGGACAACCCCTATTTTCTGTCAAGCGAGGGGGTGAGCATAGGCCTTACCATTCTTAGGTCTGAGTGATGAAAGAGCATCCCAACCCACACTAGCAGCCCTCAGACTATCGTATTTTGTGAAGATGTCCGGCAACCAGATAGCTCTTGCAGCCTCGGATTCTGACCATCCTACACCAGACCATAATATTCATTTTGTGACTTTTTCCTAACTAGGATTGAAATGCAAATTTCCTAATTCATAATTTAACAAGATCTCACCTCTTCCATTGCTAGATAGTGTTGCCACGATGTGTTCCCTGCGCTTTCATACCCCTAACCGGAGGGCAAATATTTGGAGCCTTCCACTGTTGACATATGTTACCCAACCTTCCACTGTATGTTCCTGCTAAGCACTCCTCCTTGCCAGCTCTTTGTCCATCATGGCTGTGTGTTTTAGTTCTACATCCTTGCTGTTACCGCCTTGCATGTTCCTGTTTGATTGTCATAATTAGCTGACGATCTAAGTGGGGTTTCTTGTCCACTGTGTGCACTGTCTTTCAGTTACGTTCATAACATCACCCTAAGTATCAGTTCCACAGAGCCTGCCATTGCATGTATGTCCTATATATTGGTATTTGAGGTCAGTATCTGTAACAGCAATTGTGTGTGAGGAATTTACAGAGCTTTAGTCTTGCAGTGTTAAGTTCCTAAGTGCTTTACCTCACATTCCCTTTATTGTTAATGTGTATATATATATATATATATATATATATACATGTCCAGCTAACTATAACATGTGTGAAACCTACGTTTTTTTCAGTGAATTTCAAAGGTTTTGTAAATGCTACTTCCTAACTATAACATGTGTAAAACCTACGTTTTTTTCAGTGAATATATATATATATATATATATATATATATATATATATATATATATATATATATATATATATATATATATATATATATATATATATATATATATATATATATATATATATATATTCACAGAAAAACCATAGGTTATAGTGGATATATAGTTAGGAATTTGCATTTACAAAACCTTGAAAATTCAATGAAAAAACCATTGGTTTTAGGCCATATATAGTTAGGGATTTGCATTTACAAAACCTTATTTTACTTGCATAAAACCATTGAAATTCCATATATAGTTATAAGCGCTAACTATATATCGCGCACCCGCAATCCACTGCTGATGATGTCACATATTACATCATTCATGACATGGTTAGTGACATCACTGATGACATCACTGATGACATCTCAAATGACATCACTGATGACATCACTGATGACATCATCCAGTGACTGTATGTTTCTGTAAAGTTAAAATATCTCTTACATATTGAAGAATGAGTGGATATATAAGTGTCTGGATGAAGGATTTAGTAGGTGCATGACTGACTGTATGAGTGAGTGATTAAATGTGTCTCACTGAGTGCATGGGTTAATGACTAAACTGTCTTAATTTGTGCATCATTATGTCTGTTGTTCTGTAAACTGTTCCATGTGTTGATAAGTAGCTATATGAGTAACTATATGGGTTATTGATTGGTTGCCCAAGTATTTGTATGGGATACTGAGTGTGTGTGTGGGTAGCTGGGAGGTGTGTGACTCTGTGCATAGATGTGTGAGCAGTTGATTCACTAGATGTATGGTTTCAAAAGTGCATGTGGAAACAGCTGTATGGGCGGTTGACTGTGTGCATGAGTGTATTGGTGAGTGAATGGATATCTCAGTGCTACATGTCAAAGTAAGTACATATGTAAAACACAGTACATGTGAGAGTTGACATATATAAATAACTGTGCATAAGAGCCAGTGAATGTGTGAGTGGCTGTATGGATCATTGTGAACTTGTATCAGGGATTGTATAAGAGAGTAAATATGTGTTAGTATATGTTTGAATAAGTAAAGTTTGTATAACTGTATATTTGAGGAAATGGAGGTGTGATTGATTCTTTGCATGACTGACTAGGTGTGTGAGTAACTCCATGGATGAGTGACAGTCTGTGAGTGTCTGTTTACACTGATTGTATCTAAGGTTATATTAGAGTCTGAAGAGGTTCATCGTATTATCACATGAATGATATCATCAGTGATGTTATCAGTCATGTCAAATGAGATGTTTTCAGTGATGTCATCAGTGATGTCATTTGAGATGTCATCAGTGATGTCATCAGTGATGTCACTAACCATGTCATGAATGATGTAATATGTGACATCATCAGCAGTGGATTGCGGGTGCGCGATATATAGTTAGCGCTTATAACTATATATGGAATTTCAATGGTTTTATGCGAGTAAAATAAGGTTTTGTAAATGCAAATCCCTAACTATATATGGCCTAAAACCAACGGTTTTTTCATTGAATTTTCAAGGTTTTGTAAATGCAAATTCCTAACTATATATCCACTATAACCTATGGTTTTTTCTGTGAATTTCATTGGTTTTTTAATAGCAAATATGAAAAGCTTAAAAATGTCAAGTACGTGATAAATAAAAACATTTTCGTATTTATACACGCTAATGTGCTTTGAACGCTGCACCCCCCCCCTCCCCTCTTTTGTCTTAGTAGTACTCTCTCTTTGCAGATACTGAAGGGTAGTTAACGCAGGCCTTTACCTCCGTTGTAATCCGTCGTGGCTGCTTGTCTCTCAATTTGATTGATTGTTGTCCAAGCATTTACTGTTTTGGAATTGGTTCTCTTTGGATCATTCTCTATTTACAAACAAGCACAAAGTCGCAATACTCTGTTTAGTCTTTGCAGATAGTGAAAAATCGTGTAAAAAAAATAAAAGTAATCGAGCAAAATCAGTAGGCCACTAATTGGATCTCTTTTTGACCTCGCTAAAATAGAAATATTAGGAACAACCCTTCATGAGAAATACGAAAATAGTGAGATGAACTGAGCTCCACACCATGAGGGCTGCAAGACAGCTCGGCTCCATCACCCATCCCGCACAAAATAACGACAAACCGTATGCAAATATTAAAAATATAGACAACACACCAGCAAAGAAACAGGGTAAAACATTTTATTAAAAAACTATTTACATAACGTTGGTTTATAAGATGATGTCAGTAGTGGACCGATGTGTGAATAGATCGAAAGCAGCACAAGGCTCCAAGATCCGGATGGCAAGCTCCTGGATGTTGGGTGCCATAGTTTAGAGTTCTGAATTTGAGCCTTTTTGAATGTCTGTGCTTTGTTGAATCAAATTTGCGGCTTGACACAAAGCTGACTCAAGCGTTGCTACTGATGCTATGCAGACCAAAACTGGTTTTCAGTTTGTACATTTTTCTAGATTTTTAATCCAAGTTTGGTTGACTTTGTAGAACGATGGCTTCAAATTTTCAACATACGGTGTGGTGGCGCTGACTGGGAGGGGGCGCTTCGCTCCTGCCCCCTCCCCAAGTAAGATTTTCATACGTGAAAGTACGTTAATGGTTTTGGTCCCTGAGATGCTTCGATGTCACTGCCATTCTCAAATAGCATAAGTTCTGGATGTTGGGTGCCATAGTTAAGAGTTCTGAGCAGCGCTTGTAACACTGTCTGAAGCTTATTTCCACCTACTGCAGCTTCACTATTCTCAAAGTAAGTGAATGTCGTTTGTGGACCTGACTGCATTAGAAAACAATGTGATATGTTACCTTCCTAAACAGCTTGACGGAGGCCCCTGAGGGGCGGTGTGATGGCCATGAACTCGGAGAAGACGCTTGGCTCCGACACCCTCCCCAAGTCTTATAGCACTGGTGTAGCCTGAGATTGCCCCCGACATAGGCGGCCGGCTCCCGGGATCCGGCGGAACTTTTTGCCTTTTGATGACTCTTCAATTCTGAACCTTGTCCCATCCAGCTGAGTTGCGCCCGCTCTTGCGGCTACAGGGTCTTGCCCACCATCCAGCTGAATTGCGCCCACTCTTGCGGTGCAGCGATAGGCGACTGCCACAGGACTCTCAAAATGGCGGCCGGCTCTTCGGTTTTGGGCCTGGTCCACTAAAATGGCCCTGGGACACCTTTGAACTCGGACGCTTCCCTGATAGGGCTTGGGTCCCATTCTCGAAAAGCGTCCCCTCAGCCGTGAAGATTCTACAAAAGTCTTGGGGGCCTCCGACTCCCGCAGGCTTCTGGTGGGGAGCGGCTGCCATGATTGCTCGTGGAATGGCCACGACGGAGCTACGAGATGGTAGTGGTCTCATGCTGACGCCAGCTTTAGTCTGAAACATCCAGAAACACTGTAGACTACCAATTCGATCAGTTCCGGTAGCGCCCCAACATGACCCGGAAGAGAAGAACTTGCCCTCCCCTCTTTGACTGATGGTTCTTGTTGCCTGTCCCCTCTGTTGTCATTTACCAGAACTTTTTGGACTGCTGAAAGGAGTTGTGTTCCGAACGCTGGTTGGTGGAGACATTTTGACTATATTCTTGACCTACGTTGTCGCGTAATGCGTTATATGACACGCCGCGTTACCGCACCCGGAAGTGATCCGCGGCGCGGCGCGCAGCGCGCAACGTAAGCATAACAGGACATGTGACTTGTTAATAAAACTTTTCATTGGTTCATTTTACTTTTGTTAATTTAATGATGAAAAGCTTGGTCATATGACCTAAAAATTACGCTTTTTATTGTTTTCGAACAATATTTTTTTTCAAACATATGTTATAATATTCCAGGCTAATGTACTTTCCCGGAAAATTTACAACTGTCTTGTAAGTAAAATATATTCCTTTTTCGAGAAAAAGGGCGTTTCTTCCTTCCATAACGGAGCCGTTGAGTAAAAGAGATTCGGCCTGCTATCTTAGTCGCCGATACGCCTGATTATCAGATTCTTATCGATCACTTTATATTGCAGACATGAAAAACACAACTGCCCTTAAGCATTTATCTTTACTGCGTTCCTACATATTATACCTTTTATCCGTCATGTAATTGGACTGCTTTATTTCACTTGCCTTTACTGATTCGAAAACAGTGACTAAAAGTAAAAACTTTACCAATGTAAATACTACTACCGTGTTTTGTTTTAAAAACCTTTATTGTGAAAATGTCAGTATACAAATACGGGCCTATAACCACGTGGGCCGGCCACGGAGCAAACTGAAATCGTATATGATGAGGAGACATTTACACTGTAGAAGAACGTAACGAGCAGCCATTAGGTTGCAAGAACAAAGGTGTCTAACAGTTGCGGAATCGGTGGACTTACATTTTGTAATTAAAATACGATACAGCCACTTACAATAACATTTTCTAGATATACATTTGCGGGCAAGGAGTTACGAGTCCCATTTATACCGGCGCCATTTTGGGCGAGGCCGGGCAGGTCCAAGATATAGTCAAAATGTCTCCACCAACCATCGGCCAGACCAGAACCCCTTTCGGCCCTTTATGCTACAAGATGGTGTCTTCCATTCAGAAAATAGTGTTGGCAGCATTTTGAAAGGAAACAGAAACAGCCATTCTCCTAGTGAGTTTCACATTGTTACATTTAGGAAGAATGTTGAAGAGTAGTATGTGGAAAATCTGAAGCCATTTTTCTACAAACTCTCAATCAGACTTGGATGGAAAAAAAAAACCTGAAGAATGTACAAACTGAAAACCAATTTTTGTCTGTATAGCATCAACAGTAACGCTTGAGTCAGCTTTGTGTCAAGCCGCCATTTTCATTCAATCAATAGCGTCCCGCTGCACACATTCAGGGACCTGGTCGTGTCTTCAGATGAAACGGATTGTAGGAAAAGAAGCAGAAAGGAAAAGGAAAAAAGTTCCGCCGCACCTCGGGAGCCGGCCGCCTATGTCATGTGCCACCTTTGGCCACACCAGGGCAATAGTGAAGCTGCAGCAGGTGCAAATAAGCTTCAGACAGTCTTACAAGCACTGCTCAGAACTCTCAACTGAGGCACTCAACATCCAAGACTTGCCATTCGGATCTTGGCGCCTTGTCCTGGTTCCGACCTATTCACACATCAGTCCACTACTGACATCACCTCATAAGCCAACGGGGCACCCCACGCCGACTTTCGGCGCAGCATTGTAGGATGGCCACACCAGTGCGGCCACTTGCTGGACACCACCTCGGTGCCATCCGGATCTCGGCGCGTTCGAGTCACTGTGCCGGAAGAGTGACCGCAACTCAGCTGGACACGCCGTCTTTCGGCGCAGCATTGTAGGATGGCCACACCAGTGCGGCAATTTGCTGGACACCACCTCGGTGCCATCCGGATCTCGGCACGTTCGAGTCACTGTACCGCAACAGTGACCGCAACTCAGCTGGACACGCCGTCTTTCGGCGCAGCATTGTAGGATGGCCACACCAGTGCGGCAATTTGCTGGACACCACCTCGGTGCCATCCGGATCTCGGCGCGTTCGAGTCACTGTACCGCAACAGTGACCGCAACTCAGCTGGACACGCCGTCTTTCGGCGCAGCATTGTAGGATGGCCACACCAGTGCGGCAATTTGCTGGACACCACCTCGGTGCCATCCGAATCTCGGCGCGTTGTGCTGCCTTCGGCCTATTCGCACATCGGTCCGCTACTGACGCCGCCTCACGTGCCAACGGATTTTCTACGCTTTTTGTAGCCCTATGCCGCATAACAGGTCATGTGACTTGTTTATAAAACTTTTCATTGGTTCATTTTACTTTTGGTTTCCTAAAGATGGAAGGCTTGGTCATATGACCTAAAAATAACACTTTTCATTGGTTTAGAACATTTTTTTTTCCCAAACGATGAAAGCCCCACCTTGTTTCTGGATCATTCAAACTGAAGCTGGCGTCAGCATGAGAGCACCACCATCTCGTGGCTCCGTCATGGTCATTCCGCGAGCAATCATGGCAGCCGCTCCCCACCGGAAGCCTGCGGGAGTCGGGGGCCCCCAAGACTTTTGTAGAATCTTCACGGCTGAAGGGACGCTTTTCGAGAATGGAGCCCAAGCCCTAGCAGGCAAGCGTCCGAGTTCCAAGGTGTCCCAGGGCCATTTCAGTGGACCAGGCCCAAAACCGAGGAGCCGTCCGCCATTTTAAGAGCCATGTTGCAGCCGCCTATCGCTGCACTGCAAGAGTGGGAGCAACTCAACAACATGGTGAGCGAGACGCTGTAGCCGCAAGAGCGGGCGCAACTCAGCTAGATGGCCGCCACCTGGGAAGGCCCGTTCACGCCGCCTCCCCCACCCCCGGGCCGCCGCACGCCAATTTTCGGAGCAGCATTGTAGGATACCAAAAACAGTGCTGCAGTTTACTGGACATCACCTGGGTGCCTGTCGTACATGTTGTGTCAGCCATTTGACACTGGACACAGTCCCATCAACATCTCAACGCGTTCTGCTGCCTTGGAACTATTCGCACAACAGACCGCTACTGACGAGGCCTCCCCCCGCACCACCCGGGACGCCCCACGCTGTTTTTCTGTGCTGCATTGTAGGATCCCAAAACCAGTGCGGCACCCAGGCGACATCACCTGGGTGCCGTCCAGAACTCTGCACGTTGTGCTGCCTTGGGACTATTCGCACAAAAGACAGCTTCTAACCATTGTTGCTTTTTGTGTTGAAAAATGTTTAAATGTTTTTAGTTTTTGTTCCGTTCGTTATAGTTAATAGTTAATAAAGTTTTATAATCTTACTTTGTTGGAGTGTTATCTATTTTTTAAAAAACGGGTGAATGGGGCCTTGAATCGGGTTATTGTCATGTGTGGGCTTTGGAAGTGTGCTGCTGCAGGATCGGACATTTCAAACTCAAATGCACGTTCTTTTTCTTACCTTTCCGAAGCATGGAGCGCAATAGCAGGCAGAGAAAGGGTGATGCACGTGTTGAACACTACCTGACCTGGCAAGTTGCTGGCAGTGCCTCCCCGCCCGCTCCTAAAAGAGGGCACACACACACCGCCGCCCCGAGTACTTCACAAATCTTTAAAAGACCATGCGCTTGTTCATGAGGCTTAAATGGTTTATCACCTCTTCTAGAACCCCTGCATTGACCCTCTGACATTTCCTGGAAAAATTACCATGTAACACAATACCAAGCCCTGTCAGCTGAAACCCCCAAGGAATCGTGGGGCATATTATCAAGGGGGTTTATCTCCGCTTTTTTGGCTTTAAAAGCCATGAAAGCGGAGATAAAATTATCTCCCTATTACCAAGCTGTCGCTAACACCAGTTAGTGACAGCTAAAAGGAGATAGCGACCATCTTGGGCCCCGCTTTGCATGTCAGTGATACTTATCACTAATGACATGCAAAGTGGCGTACCAAGATGTTAGCGACTGGAAACAGTCCCTAACATCGCTATCTTCTATTACCAACTTTTGGAGATATTCGCGCTAAGCGCGAATATCTCCAAAATCTAACACCTGCCCTGAGCAGTTCTTAGCCATGTTATCCAATGGGAGGTGGATAACATGGCTAAGAGCATTTGCTCGATAATACATGAATATCGCTGACTTTTCTGCGATAATAGCAAGGTTTACCTGCGATAAAAATCGCCGATGTGCGGCGATAATTTTTGTCTCTAAACAAGTTAGAGACAAAAATTATCGCTAGTTGTTGGTAATATGCCCCCGGGTTTTTGCTTGCAGAAATCGGGAGGCGGGAGACTAGCACTAAAATCAGTAGTCACACGCCTGAATCGGGAGGGTTGGCATGTCTGAATTCTCTATAGCTGGGGCCATAAACTACATCCGCAGGGGTAGGTGATAGCCTGGGACCAGCCTGGCATCTAAAATGGATGCCGTGCACGACAAAATTGTGGCATTGGAAAAAAGGCAAGATGGTGCAGCCGCTGGAAGAGATGTATCAACATATATGAGCCTCCTCAGCCACCCTCAGGAAACATAGGGGATTAGGATACGTCTCCCGCACCCCCTTATACCTAGTAATTTAATTAACGAAGCACAAAATGGCGAATTCCCGTTTCGCTACCAGTTTGCGGCCCAGTTCGCGGCCCGTGAAGCGCTTCTACCGTGAAAAATCATTTTTTTTTTCTTTTCCCCACGGGACCCTTTAATAACCCCAACAACATTCCTAGGGGGTCAAGAGGGGGATACCTTGCCCCCTTTCATTAAATTCCCCCTTCGTTTTTCACCTCTTCTTCTCTCTCGATCCTACCGAGAGACAAGATGGCGGCCGCTCCGGACTGTCACGCAGCAAAATAAAAAAAAGCTCACGCACAGCCGCTGGAAGAGATGTATCAACATATATGAGCCTCCTCAGCCACCCTCAGGAAACATAGGGGATTAGGATACGTCTCCCGCACCCCCTTATACCTAGTAATTTAATTAACGAAGCACAAAATGGCGAATTCCCGTTTCGCTACCAGTTTGCGGCCCAGTTCGCGGCCCGTGAAGCGCTTCTACCGTGAAAAATCATTTTTTTTTCCTTTTCCCCACGGGACCCTTTAATAACCCCAACAACATTCCTAGGGGGTCAAGAGGGGGATACCTTGCCCCCTTTCATTAAATTCCCCCTTCGTTTTTCACCTCTTCTTCTCTCTCGATCCTACCGAGAGACAAGATGGCGGCCGCTCCGGACTGTCACGCAGCAAAATAAAAAAAAGCTCACGCACAGCCGCTGGAAGAGATGTATCAACATATATCAGCCTCCTCAGCCACCCTCAGGAAACATAGGGGATTAGGATACGTCTCCCACACCCCCTTATACCTAGTAATTTAATTAACGAAGCACAAAATGGCGAATTCCCGTTTCGCTACCAGTTTGCGGCCCAGTTCGCGGCCCGTGAAGCGCTTCTACCGTGAAAAATCATTTTTTTTTCCTTTTCCCCACGGGACCCTTTAATAACCCCAACAACATTCCTAGGGGGTCAAGAGGGGGATACCTTGCCCCCTTTCATTAAATTCCCCTTTCGTTTTTCACCTCTTCTTCTCTCTCGATCCTACCGAGAGACAAGATGGCGGCCGCTCCGGACTGTTTAGAATGTTGACAGACACCGGAGAGCCAATCAGCTTTCTGCGCGCAAAGTTCCGATAAGCGAAAAGTAAGCGGACCGGATCGCTGCCCGGAGCGCTGTTACAGATATATATCTTGATTTAAACGTTAATTTCTCAAAATCCACTGAAGCACATATATTGAGACCTAGCAAAGGCACATCGGGCTACCAGTCCCTACAATTTTGCCAAGTTTCGTGCAAATCCATTCAGCCGTTCGAGCTAAAAGTGAGGCCAAAGGCCCTATGGAAAAATGAATGGGAAAAACGCGTTTTGGGACCCCCCCTTTTTTCTCGGCCCCCCCTTGACGAAACCCCACCAAATTTTCAGGTGCTGAGAAACAAAATGTGCCATTTTTCTGAAAATTTCAGCCAATTCCGTCCACAAACGCCAAAGTTATTAGACATAGAATTTTCAAAAATCCCATAGAGAAAAAATCCTAACTATATATACCTACTGGCGATAGCCAGTAGGTAATATATATCGGCCCACTTCCTCCGTTTACACCGGGACCTTAAAACTGCGGTGCAATCCAGGGGCGGAGGTCGCCCTGTATACATTATTGTCCACCAAGCACAGCAGCCGCTGTGCCAATGCACTCCAATCCAGTTAGTTCAAGGAAACCATGAAACAGTGCGTGTGCTCAAATAGATTTAATTCTCCATTCGAAGTTCCAGCATGTGATACACGGCAAGTATGGAACAAAAAACCCAACGCGTTTCGGCGATAACTCTCGCCTTGCTCACGGGTAACTCATGTATGAAAAACAAACAGTTAAATAAAGTTTTACCCAAAGTGCACATGTGGTCAGTGACTCGGTCATGATCATAGACAAAGGACATAGTTAAGGATCACTATGGTGGCCATCTTAGCATGGTAAAATAACAGTGTGCCAAATCAGAAAACATTATTACACACAGTTATCGTTCACTGTTAATCAAGGAATTTCGGCACATTCTAAACATGATATTGACATGCTGTATTGCGGTATGTATACATTCACATACAAGCCCAGTGGCTGAATTGCGACGGCCCAACGTAATGCTACCAGTGACCCTTATTCTCAGTGATAGTAACATTATCGGCTGCCACTGTCGAGTGGACACATTTATTTACATACTCTAATTGATTGGCTGTTATTACGTAATAATTGTCCGAGTGGATATTCGTATTATTAGTGTCAACAGTTAATCATCATTGGTCAAAAATATCCTTTCCATAAGCTGTTGTATACTAGTGAATGTCCCAGTGGACTAAATAAACAGAAGTACATAGGTCCTGTCTGGTTGATTATTAATACAAGACAATCAGATAAGAATAGGACACGTTGATTCTGTGCCAAGTGGCCAATTTGCAAAGTGTCCAAATATTCAAATTAATCATATAATAAACAATATTTCAACTTCGAATGGAGAATTAAATCTATTTGAGCACACGCACTGTTTCATGGTTTCCTTGAACTAACTGGATTGGAGTGCATTGGCACAGCGGCTGCTGTGCTTGGTGGACAATAATATATATATATATATATATATATATATATTCACTGAAAAAAACGTAGGTTTTACACACGTTATAGTTAGGAAGTAGCATTTACAAAACCTTTGAAATTCACTGAAAAAACCGTAGGTTTCACACATGTTATAGTTAGCTGGACATTTCACTCATATAAAACCATTGAAATTCCCCCGTTATAGTTAGTTCAGCAAACTATAACTTGCGCGCCCGCAATGCACTGCTGATGACGTCACATAATACATCACTCATGACATGGTCAGTGACATCACTCATGACATCACTGATGACATCTCAAATGACATCACTGATGACATCACTGATGACATCATCCTTGTGGAAGAGTGGCAGACCTTCTCTCACCCTAATATAACCTTTATTACACACATTCAAAAATAGAAAATAAAATTTTCAATACAATAGACATACCAATGCCACTTACAACACACCTATTTAGTAATTCCAAGATCTATACACACATCCACTCATTCATCAACAGAAATATACAGTCACTCATGCATGTACTCACTCATCATATGTACTCATACACTGATACATCCTGATCATCCAGTTACACACCGACACTCATCCATAGTTACTCACACATAACTCATATGTACTAGTTTAAAACATATGTACTTACTCACAAATACACTATTAAGACAGTCATTCATTCACTAACACACCCATATATACACTCATCCACCCATACAGAAAAAAAAATAATAATAACCTATATAGCTACTCACCACACACACTCATCCACCCATATAGTCCTGCACATATGCTGCCTTCAACACATACAAGCAGAAACTCACTCATTCATGCATCTATGCACTACGTAAGACCTCCCAACGAAGCATACAGACACTCAGACACTCAGACACTCCTACTGATAATCAAACAAACAATAACCTATATAGACACTCATGTATCACTCATATAGCTACTCACCAACATGTGCAGCCACTTATACAGAAAGTGAGAGACTGATACAGAAATGTATATATTTAAACATTTCTCACTAACCCATGTATTCATTAAGATACACTTTATCAGTCAGTTATACAATCTATTTTTCACCAAAAAAGCAGCCATTTATACACGTATATACCCATTTCTTCTTCCATCAACCTTCAGATATACATATATAAAACATATTTAATTTTCAGAAAAACACCCATTCACTGGATGATTTAATCAGTGATGTCATCAGTGATGTCATTTGAGATGTCATCAGTGATGTCATGAGTGATGTCACTGACCATGTCATGAGTGATGTAATGTGTGACGTCATCAGCAGTGCATTACTGGCGCGCAAGTTATAGTTAGCTGAACTAACTATAACGGGGGAATTTCAATGGTTTTATATGAGTGAAATGTCCAGCTAACTATAACATGTGTGAAACCTACGTTTTTTTCAGTGAATTTCAAAGGTTTTGTAAATGCTACTTCCTAACTATAACGTGTGTAAAACCTACGGTTTTTTCAGTGAATTTTGCAAGGTTTTTTAAATGCTAATTCCTATTTATAACATGTGTTAAACCTATGGTTTTTTCAGTGAATTTCAAAGGTTTTTTAAATGCTAATTCTTAACTATACCATGTGTTGTACAATTGTGGTCGAATGTGTGCATGGTTTCATCTCTCTTGATATACGATGGACGTCGGCTGTTTGATGTACAACAATCCTTTAACCCCTCCCACGCTTATGACGGAACCGCTCGTCATAGCCCTCGGGTGGGCTGCGCTGGTGACGGAGCGGTTCCGTAATGGCCTGCCCGGCACGCCTGCGCGGCGCTGATTTCGCGCCTGCGCTGACGTTCTGAAGAACGGGCGGGGCCATGACGGAACCAGATGTGTCACGTTGTAAATAGCTCGCACCATGGCGCATCTTTTGCACCGCTGCTGCGTCACAAAAGTTACGCAACTGCAGCGCAAAACAGGTGTAAGGGGCTTGTAAACCTGCCCCAAGGTGTCTAAAGGTAGGGTAGTGAGTTAAGGGAAATTAAAAATTATGGGAAGAGCAGCATGGAAAAGAAAGTAAAGGAGGAGGAGTGACAGAAGGGGAGTGAGGATGGACATATGGAAGGAGAGTAAATTCGTCCACCGGCGCCAGAGTTATTCCCAATAGAATGTTGCAGATTTCCTATGGAAACTAGGTCCTAACTATAACTACCTACTGGCGACCGCCAGTAGGTAATATATATACAACATGGCTGTTTAACTTCTCACCAAACAGCAGTCACGGACACGACAAATTTCTTAGCAGCAATCAAGATTTATTGCACAGATGTCCGGCAAAAACACTCAACGCGTTTCAGGATAAACTCCCTTGTTCACGAGTGACTGCTGTTTGGTGAGAAGTTAAACAGCCATGTTGTATGATAATTGAGGCTGCCTGCCTCGTTGCGGACCGTTGTCTTGAAGTGGTCAGGAAAAGGCGTTGCTAGCGCTCTTTTCGCTTGCGTTGGTTTGGAGATATATATATATATATATATATATATATATATATATATATATATATATATATGTATATAATTTATATATATATGTATATATTCTTTTTAAAAAACATAGGCTTCTGGTACATTATAGTTAGAAATTAGCATTAAAAAAAAACCTCTGAAATTTACAAAAAAAACCACTGGTTTCAGGGACATTGTAGTTAGTTGGACATTTTACTCGTACAAAACCAGAGAAATACGGCCGTTATAGTTAGGTGAGCTAACTATAACTCATGCCCCCGCAATGCACTGTAGATGACGTCACATACTACATCACTCATGACATGGTGAGTGACATCACTGATGACATCACTAATGATATCTCAAATGACAATGGGATTGCTGAGAGGTGGACACAGGCCACACCCACTTTCTGCACCACTCTGCAAACGCGCCTCCTGGCACGCTCTTGGTTGGGGGATGAAGTCCCCTTGCCTCCGGAGGGTCACTAGGGCCAACTAGCCCTCCTGTTATCTGTCATAAGCCCCACACAGCTGGATTGCTGAGAGTGGTCCGAGGTCATGCCCCCTTTTTACACCACTCTGCAAACGCGCCTCCTGGCACACTCCTGCTCGGGGAATGAAGTCCACTTTCATCATGAGGTCCTCAGGACACAAGAGGACCTCATCACCCCCCCAGCAGTGCACCAACATGTGCATTTTCAGAGTGGTGTAACAAGGGCGAGGCCTCGGACCACCTCTCAGAAATCCCACTGTGTGGGTCTTACTAGAGGTGCCTGGTGGGCTAGTTGGCCCCTAAGGACCCTTAAGATTCTAGGGTACTTAATTCCCCAACCCAGAACGTGCTAATAGGCGCGTTTGCAAAGTGGTGCAGGAAGGGGACGGGGCCTCCGGCGAGATGCCAGCTTTTTGCCAGCTTTTTTTTGTGGTTTGTTATAAGTGGGGCTGGGTAATGGAGGGGGTGCCATGCTTCCCTCTCCTGAGGCCTTTATCAGCCCCGGGAATCCCATTCCCTGGTGCATTACCTAGTGTTTATTTTATTACATATGCGGGAGGAAGGCCGTGTGGCCTCCCTTCCATGAGCCACTTCTGACCCCAGGGACCCCATTCCCCGGGACCTGGCCTCCTTCTTTGCGACCACGGGGGAGCCCCAATGCCCCAACGGTCCCACCCGGTGGCTTATTAAAACGAACCACGCTTTGTTTTTTTTTGTTTTTTGTTTTTTGTTTATTTATTTCTTTTTTCTTTGCTTTTTTGTCCTCATTAGCCATATAGCCGATCCAACTGTGCTCCTAGCCGCAAAGAAAACACGAGGCCCCACCCCTGAAGCGCCGAGAAGCCTAGTACTAAGCTCCCAGTACCCAGAGAGTCAGTCCCGATGCTACCAAATAGCATGGATGGACATTCTCCCTTCGGACCCGTTCGGCAAGTTGTCCAATGACTGTTCGGTACCTCCCTTTGGACAGGAGATTTTAGGCCTAATCATCGGACCCGGGGGAAAAAAAAAAAAACCCGGGTTGGCTAACTATCCCTTCTCCAATTGATCAAAATATCCCAGATTCTCAAAGATTGAGGGCTGCATGTTCTAGATAAGTCGACCTTCGATGCTGCATATAGTGAAGACAGCCACTCTGCATGTGTTGGAGGATTTGTATTGACCCAGTTTTTGCAGATTTCTATTCTTGCTAGTAAGATGGCATAAAATAAAAACTCTCTCTCCAAACCCTTGATGTTGTTGTTTAGTCCAAAGATAATTAAAGACCATGAGTTCGGGATAGATAATCTGAGAATAGATTTGAGTGTTGTCCTGACTTCTTGCCAAAAGGTGGCAATGCTCCGACAGTCACAGAACATATGGAGGTCTGAGGCGGCTGGAAAAGAACATTTACAGCAACACTTCCCGGGTTGAAATTTCGAAAGCCGTTTATGAGAGTAACATGCTCCGTGAAGTGTGAAGAAGTGATTACGCCTCAGCCATGCTGGCTTGATGATTTTATAGAGGAGGATAAAAGATTCTTCCCATATGTCCTCCATATGTAGTTCTCCCTCTGCACCCCAGAGTTTTTCCGGGAGGTCGAGGTCGCGCTCTCCATCCTCTATGATGTGCCAGTACAAAAGTGCGACTTCCTTTCTTCCCGCAGGTCTCTCAACTAGGATATTTTCTAGAGGACTATAATCTCCGATCATTGCTTTCTTCTTAGTTTGAGACTGAAGCCAGCTACCTAGTTGTAAGTATGCGATCCAAGAGAGTGATGATGTTACCCTACGCTTAAAAATATCCCAATCCATAATTGATCCTATCACTAGTAGTTCCCCCCACTGTGTTATACCTGCGTCTAATAGGACTCTTTTAACTATGTTGGCTTCTTGTGATGGTAGCCCAGGTAAGTCCCAGATCGGAGCATATTTGGATAGGTATCCTATCCCTGCCTTAGATTTTATTTGGGACCATTCTTTTGAAATGCCCGAGAGTGACTTTAGTCTAATTTTTTTAAAGAACTTCTGGTGGCCGAACTTGAAGAGAAAACCATTCACTGGAAGGTCCGAACCCAATAACATTGCCTTGTACATAAACCCATTTGCATTCTGCCAGGGGGTCTTAAGTAGCATCCTGGAATGGGACAGATGAAATGCCCAGGCGTAATATTCCAGGTCTGGCAACGCAAGCCCCCCTTTTTCTCTCCTCCTTCTTAGTTTTTTCCAGGCCAGTCTTCTCGATTTATATCCCCAAACAAATGAATTAATGTTTTGCTGGCATTTTGTAAGCTGTTTATTATCGAAGGATAACGGGATGGAGTTAAAAATAAAGGTGAATTTTGGGAGAATACTCATTTTTATCAGACTGGTTCTCCCATAGATGGTAAGCGGAAGAAAAGACCAAGCTTTCATCAAGGTTTGGGATTCTCAGGAGATCCGGGCTAAGTTGTTTTGAGCCAGATGATCTAAATCTTTGGTTATTGTGATTCCCAAATACCTCATTGAGGATTTTACCGGGAGTTGAAGATTGTGGATATTCCAGACCATAATTTCTGTTTTCCCTGCATTTATTTCATATCCCGAGAATTTTCCAAAATCCTCCGCTTTCTTTATAATTATATGGAATGCCAACGCGGGATCAGTTGTATAGATAAGTATATCATCGGCATAGAGGCCAATCTTCTTTTCCCAGCCCGAAAAAGTAAAGTGTGGAATGTTAGCATCCTCCCTAAGAGACTGGGCAAGCAGTTCTACATATAAATTAAAAAGAAGGGGGGATAGGGGACAGCCCTGCCTTGTTCCTCGGCTAATTATGAAAGGAGTTGTTCGCGTACCATTTATTAGTAAGGATACTCTGGGATTATTATATAATAAGCCTATGGCCCTACAAAATTTGGGACCTAGATGGAATTTTTCCATTATTAGATTCAAATATGTCCAGTTTACCCTATCAAACGCTTTTGTAGCGTCAAGGGTCATAATAGCCAGGGGTAGGTCGAAAGTTGAGGCGATGTCTACTGCTCCCACCAAATCATAGGTTAAGTCGGCCAATTGTCGGCCTCTAATAAATCCCTTTTGGTCAGGATGGATAATCGATCCAATATCGCTTCCTAATCTCGCTGCCAAAATTGACATGAAAATTTTGCAATCATTATTGAGAAGCGAGATTGGGCGATATGATCCACACTCGGCTGGGTCCTTGCCTGTTTTCAGTATTAAGGCTATATTCGCTTCCCCCCAGGAGCTTGGTGGTGTCTTCCCACTAATCAATATGTCATTGAAAAGGTTCGTAAGAACTGGAGTGAGAATAGGATTAAGTACCCTATACAATTCTCCTAGTAGACCATCCGGACCTGCGGCCTTACCCTGTGTTAATTGTTTGATGGTATTAGAAACTTCTAATTCCATGATTTCTTTATCTATATTTTCAGTTTGGGAGCTTTCCAATTCAGGGAGAGTTATGTTATCCATCCATTCATTCCTTTCATCTAAATTAGTATTGAGATCCTCTGTATAGATGTTCCCGAAGAACTCACTGAAGGCTTCACCTATGTCAATGTCTGTTGACCTACTGTTGACTTCCCCGGCAACCCTCACTTCTTTAATAAAGTTTCTAGACTGGTCAGCTTTTATTTTCCAGGCCAGCAATTTTCCAGCAGATTCGCCATATTCGAATAGCGCGAGTTTGCTTGCCTGCCATCTTTTGTTTAGCCTTTCTTGCAGTAGAGTGTCTAGCTTAGTTTTTAATTCTATTTTCTGCTCTTGATTATCTGAGGGGACTTGATCTGATGATTCCAAACGAGTCAGTTCCTGTCCTATGTGTAGAATTGCCTCCCCATATGTCTTTCTCCTATATGAGGCCCTGCCAATAATGCAGCCCCTTATAAAAGCTTTCCAGGCCTTCCATACAACTACCAAAGAGGCAGAGCCTAAATTTTGCTCTAAAAAGGAAAAGGTTTCCTTCATCAGATAATCTTTCTCCTCTTCCTCCAATAGAATTGTTCGGTCAAAAGACCAAGATGGATAAGTGGACTTCTGCTCTGATTTTACCGAGAAAAGATAGCAGAGTGATCTGATAAGTGTATAGGCATATATGTTATGTTCTTTACCTGATCTTTAATGGAGAGGCTAAATAGAGCATAATCGATGCGTGATTTATGTCTGTATTTGTAGTTGTGATAGGAGACTCCCATAGCTTTACCAGCTCTTTGTCTCCATAGGTCATTTAGACCAAGATTCGACATACATCTAAGCAGTGTATCCCTTATCTTACTATGTCCCACGGCCCTAGAAGTGGGAGATTTATCTAGCTTTGGATCAAGAACAAGGTTGAAATCCCCTACCCATATTATGGGATCAGAACAGGTAATCAAATAATTCTGCAGGGTATTCAAATAGGAAGGGTCGTCCTGGTTAGGTCCGTAGTAACTAATGATGGTAAATCCCTTCGAGTATAATTGGACATTAACTATCAACCATCTACTGCTCGCGTCTGTTTTACAGTCCATGATCTGGGCTCTTACTGCTTTTTTAAAAATGATAACAGTGCCACGAATATTAGCGTTATGGTCCGTGGTTACAAATTTATCGACCCATTTAAGCTTTTTAAGTATATCTGTAATCTCTTGTTTGTTTAAATGTGATTCCTGGATCGCGATGATCTGTGCGGGTGAGTCACGTAGATATTGTAAGATTCTATTCCTCCTCGCCCTAACACGCAGACCATTTATGTTCCAGGATAGAAATTTAATATCTGACATTAAACTTTAGGCTATTTTAACATAGATTTCCAAGCCTCCACCTCTGATACTTTTTTTTCCTTCTTTTTTTCCTTTCTTTTCTTTTTTGCAAGACTGCCTGTCATTCGCTATATTTCTTTCTGTGGTTTTGATCCTTTATCTGATATTTAATTTTTAAACATATTGTTGCTAGTGATACTTCTCAGAGGAATTTTTTTGGGCGACATTGTAGGAGTTAAAAATAGGCACCATTGCAGCCTAATGTAACACAGGACTTATGACAGTAAGTGTAATGGGGATTGAGGTCTATAGTGAAATTCCCGTATTAATATCCCTTTATTATATATCACCCAGTGCTATTTTGGATTGCTAAGTTTTAGTGAAAAGGTTGTGTTTGTTTTATCTTTCCCTCTTTGTATTTTTTTTTTCCATTCCTCATCTATCCTAAATTTCCCCTTTATTATGCATTATTTTTCCTTTCTTTTCCCTTTTTATCCTCGCCCAGATGATCGTGAATTTTCCTCCCCCCTCATTAATTCTTTCCCCTTTTCTCCCTGTATTTTTATTTTTTTTTTAATTATTATTTTTTTTATTTTTCCTTTAAGGCCTTTATCACTCTTTTATATATATATATATATATATATATATATATATATATATATATATATATATATATATATATATATATATATATATATATATATATATATATATTTTTTTTTTGTCTTGTTTTTACATTTAGTCTATTGTTTTACTAGGATTTTACACACGATCTGGGGGGTTTGCGTGTTCACTAATAGTAACGAGTAGCTCATCAGCTTCAAAAGGAGACTTGACATTATACATTTTGTTATTGTACATTATCCTCAAAAAGGCAGGAAATCTCATTTGCACGGTGGCACCTAGGCTTCTGAACTTCTCCATCCGTTGACCTAATTCCCACTGCCTATCCAATGTGGTTTTAGACAGGTCGGACCTCACCTCAAAAGAAAAATCTAAAGCTTTCAAAGTTTTTATTTTCAGGGTTAAAGTCAGAATCTTCTCTTTCAGTGAATATGTTAGAAAATTCACGAGGATCTTCCTTGGTTTATCTCTGCCTGGTTTGAGACGGAATGGATCCCGGTGTACCCTCTGAATATCTGTTTCTATCTCAGACAAGGATTCATCCAAATTTAAACAGTCTTTTAATATGGTAGCTATAAAATTCTTTAAGTCTCCTCCTTCTTTCCCCTCCGGAATTTTCAGCAGCCTCAGGTTATTCCTTCTAGAGAAATTTTCGAGAGACTCGACCCTCTCTTTAACTGTATTGCCTTCCCGTCGTAACGTCTGAATCTTCACCTCAGCAGACTCCAATTTTGCCTAAAGCACTTCCACACAATCCTCTAAGCCTCCGGTTCTTAGTGAGAGACCATCTACCTTAGACTCTAAGTTTTCGCACATCGTACGAATCTCTGATTGAGTTTGTCTGGACTCCTCGAAGCACCTTTTCGACTCCTCGAGCCCATTTCTAATTTCTTCCCTCATGCTAAGAAGTATAGTTTGGAGGGTGTCGTCACTACCATTTTCTTCGCGGCCCCCACTACATTGATCCAAATCTTTTGTCTCACTTCCCTCTGTGATGGAGGCTTGCTTGTCCAGAGGTGGAGTTGCATTGGTGACGCGCTCTACTGGGCCCCCCATCTTTACACCACTAGAAGACTCTCCTGCTCCTGTTACTTCCTCTTCGTTTCCTTCCAAATTGCCAGGTATAGATGTGGAAGTAATTGTAAGTTCAGTATCTTCAGCTGACATGGAAACAATTTGTGTGCTAACAGTTTTTTGGGACTCTTGATTTATGTTTAAGACCTGGGGCAAGCCCTTAAAATAAGACTTCAGTGAAGGAGTGATTCGGGTGGTTTTATTAACTTTTGTTTTAGAATCCCCTTTACTCGGGCTCGCCTTATGTGGTAGCTCCTTGGGAGCAGTATACCGTAGCTGATATCCCTTGCCTCTTCTCGGTGCCCTGGAGACTGGGGGTTGTGATGTATCGGTTGCTACCTCGAACTCAAATACTGGCTCCGACTCTGTGAGGGACTGTTCCCCAAAGCTTCCTTCGGCTGCTAGCACTTGACCTGTGTCCCGGGGGCCTACAGGGGCAACTGATTCTTTATCTTTATTGCTACCTTTCCCTTTCCCCTTAGCCTTCCGTTTCCCCAGGATTCTAGCAGAACTTATGTAAGAAGTCTCACTATGTGCCTGGCAAGAGGCTTGAAATTGTGCCTTAAATGTGAAGTCTCTGGGTATAAGGTCTATATTCTGCAAAGGGTGACAGTTCTGTATATCTGTAGGCTCCTGACTATGAGTAGACTGAGTCTCACCCCCCGAAGTACTCAACACCTTCCCGCCCAGCAGATCCCCCTTACCGCACCAATTGGCTGTTGCGACTCTTTTGGCAGAGACGCTGTAGACTGCTGCTCTTCTGCTTCTTCGAAGCTCCACTGCTGCGTCACCCCAGCGGTGGGGTGCAGGGAGGAAAACCTGCCCCCAACCCATCAGCAGCTCTATCCAGCTTTGTTCTAGCGCAGTGGTATAATTTCCAGAAGTTCAGGCTATCTCAGGCTACCTCCACCTCCACTCCGCTGAACTTAAGTTTTGTCTCAGCACAAGAATCCCACAAGAGTCCCAGGCTCCCGTCTGCTCCTTTTCCCACTCAGCACCGCACAGCGCTGAAAATCTCGCAGCACTGTACAACTTGTCACACCCCCCACAAGGCAGGATCTCAATGTTTTCAGGACATTGGCAGCTCTGTCCACCGCTATGCTCCAGGGCTCTGCACCTTCAGAATCGCCGCTGCCAAGTCTATCACAGCTGCTTCTCACAGTGCAGGCGGAGCAGACGGAGCCCCACCTGCACTCACTCACTCGCACTCCCTGTTGCTCAGCGGTAGGCTCAACGATAAGCACAGCACAGCGCCGTGATATGTATAATCTAATCAGAGCCTGCTCCGCTCGTTACCTCTCCTGCAGGCAGGGTCTCGGTGTTTCGAGCACAGATAGCTCTATCCCCCTTTGGCTTTCAGAACCGCCGCTTCCGAGTTACCTCTCGCTGCTGCTGGTCAGAGCTCCGCTGAACACAACATGCCCACTTTAGCAGCACCACCTTAGCATTACTCAAATACCGGCGCACATCACAACACTACTACAGCACCACGTAAGCATCAGCACAGCACCACCACGTATCAGTGCACCACTAACTCTGCACCAACACAGCCCACCACAGCATCAGCACAGCCCACCTCAGTACCAGCACAGTAACACCTCATCACCAGTGCAGCGCCACCCCAGCAGCAGCTCTGCACCAATGCAGCACCAGTTCAGTATTATCTCAACACCACCTCAGCACAATTGAAGTATCACCTCAGCACCAGGGTTGCACCAACTGAGCTTCACTCACCACCACCTGAGCACCACAAAAGACTCACTCAGCACCACCTTAGTATCACTCAGTACCACATCCGCACAAGCACACAACCACCTCAGTATCACTCAGCACCACCTTACACCACCTCAGCACCAGTGCAGCACAACCTCAGCAACACTTCACTACAAAACTTTGTTACACTTAATAGAATTTAATTACTATCCACATAATTCTACAGCATACCATACAGCATATTTCCACTATACAACTCCACACCACACAATTCAACGCCACACATTTCCACTAAAACAATTCCAAAACAACCCATCTCTCCGTCGCACTTCTACCAACCCTGTCATCTCTCCACAACATACCCACTGCTCCTCTCATCTTTCCTTCACTCTCCCACTGCCCCCTTTCATCTCACAATACCACTTCCCCTCTCATCCCTCCCTGACACTCCCTGGCTCTTCTCTATAATACCTGCACACACATGCTGCCTTCCGGTACCTCATCGTGCTGTGCACTAGGTCACATCTTGCCTCCCCTGACTGCCCCTCCCACTTGTCCCTCTCTCTCATACCATCTCCCACCCCTCTCTCTTGCTCTCTCATGCACTCTTCCTGCCCCTCTCATTTTGGTTCACTTGAGGTTTTTGAGCAAAATGACTTTCCCAAGCCTTTTTAAGGTTTCAGTCCCTCAAACTCACGCTCTCCACCTCTCCTTCACGTGTCTTCTGCATACACAGATGCTCACTCTTTATGCCTACTGTCCACTACTTTCTCTCTTTCTCACACTCTCTTTCTGACCCTCTGTCTGCAGTTCATTAACCACTTCACGCACAAACTACCTATCCCTCTCTATCTTCTTTTCTATTTATTCTTTCACCCCTATCTATTCACCATGCCACAAATACCCCAAATTCCACTACACAAATGCACTATACACCACACAATACCACCTCACACAATTCCACAAAAAAGAATTTCAATCCAACCCTCATAATTCCACTCCAGACCACATACATTTACAACGCTCCAAACAAAAACACATAGGTAAAACACATTACCATTTACAACACCAATAGCTCTAACTCTCGGAAAGGCGAGACGCATTGCATTGCAAATGCATGTTTCTTTTTTCTTTGGGCCATGATGCACAGCATCCCCAAAATGAACTGTCACAGCCAATAGTCACAACGCTGAGGTCTATTGACTTTGACAAAGCTTGCTTTAGGATTTCCACATCTAATAGGGAGCTATCCTTGTACCCCAGTACCCAGGGGTAGTGGATCTTCTGTCCTTGAACATAGATATCAATTTTGGTAACATATAGGGAAGCACAGATTCCCTTTAACAAAATTAAACTAGTCAGCAGACTGTCCTAAGCAAGAAACTGATATATGAATGTAACTATTAGAAAAAAAAAAATCTAGGTAGGATAGTAATTCTTCAGTCACGGATTTTCTGTTCAGACCGTGTTGTAAGATGCATTTTAAGGCATTGCCAACGCAGTTCGTCATTAAAAATGGAAATAATCTTAGTTTACATTAACTCTTAATGTAGCAAGTAAAGAAAAAGAAATACTGCTCTGCAGCATGTTTTGATGACAAACAGTGCTCTCGTTCTACGCCTCTTGCTCTCTGTTTATCATTTCTGACTGCCTGAGAAAGAGATGTTGACTTTAAAACAAGTAATGGGGATACTCAGTGATGTGCAGAAGAGGCGGCTGAGCCAATTTACACACACTGTGTCCCCACATCGAGAGGGCGGAAGATAAAAGAATAACATTAAACCAGCGAAATGCAAAGGAGAACAAAGCAGGCAATCAAAAGAGAACGAGAGCCAGATGTAGAGTGCAGCATGATTGAGAAGAGATGGCGGATCATCCGCTATTAGACCTCAGAGCCATTTCATGCTTGGTTCCTCAACTCTGCATGCTGTGGACCGTTGAAGTTGAGTCACATAATATTGTCTTTCGATTTTTTTAACTCAAATAAATCTTTAAACGTATTTAGAGCCACCTTTGCCCCGATTTCTGTCCCGGAAAGATGATCCTTCTCAAAACCACACCTCATCACAAGCAACAGTGTTTGTTGAGTTTAATCATAGTGTGGCAATCCACCTTCACTATGATGATTCAAAGGGAGATAACAGTATAATGCTGAGTGATGGCGCCTGGTGAGTGTGATAGTTACAGCAAACTGTGGGCTCGAGTCTTAAAGTAAGTCATAAATCTGTCCCGACAGGTCTTTAACCGGGAAAGGGTGCAAATTTAGAACTTCCAGGAGATCACAAATGTATCCAGGAGCATGCAGGTAAACCAGTCTCAGAACAACTTTTGTGAATTATATTTCTTGAATAAATTTACAGATGTGAAAGTCAGCTCAGCAGAGTTGCTGCTGAGGTGGTGCTGCACTGGTGATGAGGTGTTGCTCTGCTGGTACTGAGGTGGGGCTGTGCTGATGCTGTGGTGGGCTGTGTTGGTGCTGAGTTAGTGGTGCACTGATACGAGGTGGTGCTGTGCTGATGCTGACGTGGTGCTGTGGTAGTGTTGTGATGTGCGCAGGTGCTTCTGAGTAAGGCTTAGGTGGTGCTGCTAAAGTGGTGCTGATTGGCGCTCATGCAAATACACTTGCTGACATTTGTTTTTATCACAATGAGAAACCCTTCCCTTACACGCACAATCAAAAGTGTGGGACTGCAGTACTGTAAAAGGGATTTACTACACCCGTCACCAGGAGTAAATGTATAAACCTTTCTAGTGTGGGAAAGGATCAGAAAGGAGTTTGGGAATGTGCTCAAGATCACAGGGCATTACTGTGATGAAGCAAAATTATCTTTTGTGATGTCTAAAAGCTGCTTTCACAGGAGAAAAGACCACTTGTATGAGTAAGTCTAAAATACGCAAAATGTTTGTGTGTACAAACAGCCTGATTCATGAAAGACCCATTTTGCGAGTCTTTAATAGCGATTCATAAGGAATCGCTATTACAGGTTCGCAAAACGAGATTCATGTAGGAATCGCAAAAAAAAATGCGATTCCTACATATTCCTTGATTGCGATTAGCAAATTGATAATCGCAAATAAGGAATACCTCCCCATTCATTCCTATGGGCCAAAAGGCCCATAGGAATGAATGGGGAGTATTCCTTATTTGCGATTAGCAATTAGCTAATCGCAAATAAGATAGCGATTTAAAGGGTGCCAGGGGTGTCCAAAGGACACCCTGTAGCACCCCTTAAATGCAAATTTAAACAGGTGTTGCGCACACACATGTCCAAAGGACATGTGTGTGTGCAACATGCAACTTAGAAAATGCTTTTAAAAGCATTTTTCTAAATTTTCGCTATTTACCACCAGGTTTGACCTCGCGGTAAATAGCGGGCCGAAATTGCGAATTCGCAATTTTAAAATGGATGATGAATTGCATTTAAGGAATCTCAAATAGAGATTCCTTAAATGTAATTCCTCGCAAAATAGCGAAATCGCTATTACCGATTTTTGCATTTGGGATGATGAATCCCAAATGCAAAAATCGCACTCGCAAAGGGCCAGATTCTCAGATTCTGGCCTTTTGCGAGCGCAATTCAGCATGATAAATCAGGCTGTTAGTCCTGTGTTTGTGGCACAGTAAGCTGGTCGGTAGACTGCAACAATCTCTCCAGCTATTATATTCCATGGGTAACAGAGAAAAACAACTATTGTTTTCAGTAGTTAACTGATCTAAACATCCTACAGTTTTTATTAATGCTCTGACAGCAATCTTACTTTCTATTATATCCTATAGGACATTTCAGAAAATAACATCTATTATATCTAACAGAAGGTGGTAAGTAACTCACTTCCATGTATATTTCTTAAGAGACGACATTAAATAAATCAACTATTACCTTTAACTGAAGAGTGTGGTAAATAGCGCGCTATCTACCACATTTAACAGGAGTGGCTGGTGAATACTCCACTATTATACTTAGTAGGAGGTTGCAGTAAATATACTGACAACGATGTTTAACAGCAGCGAGTGGTAAATACCTACTATTTATTATACTCACAAGGAGAGGCCAGTAAATGTCTTGGCGGGGAGGGTGGTGAATATCGCGCCTTCTATTACATACAATAGGAAACTGTGCTAAATATACTACTGTCAATTATATATAATACTTGGTTGTGATAAATAGCCCACCGCCTATAGTATTCAACAGCAGACTGTCATGCCGTTCAATAGATGATATTCGCACGGAGGCCGTGCGACTTTAGCAGCATTGTTTATATTGAATATGCGACTGTGGCCAGGTTCCTTTTATCCATTACATTCAATTGGAAATGCCATTGTATTTCTTTATGATCAACAACAGGCTTGTATTTATGATCCACAAGAGGAGATTGTGGGAAATATTGGAATGTATAAATCTTCTTCAATCAGAGTTTCAAGTAAATTCTGGATTATCAATATAATACACTAGAAGAAAGTATATCTGCAAATATTATATCTAGTGGTGCTGCAGCTCGTAGCATGAGGGGGGAGGGGGGTGGGCTTGCCGAGGTTCAGCATTCCACAGGGGTGTTCCTTTCCATCTCTACTGCAGCTTTTGGTGGGCTCAGTTTCTCTCAGTCCTTGTAGAGATCTAGGCAAGCCTGCGATAAGAAAACACAACAGTTGTTAATCATAGCAACAACCTGCACAAGCAATGCAGAATCACTCAGGCCGGAACAACATGTGTTTCCATCAGCGTCACCCTGCACCACACATGCGCAGCAATAGAGAGGCTAGAATTGCAAATGGCAGAGCCTGAGAAAGTCTGGTCAATGACATCTACAGCCCGGCAAGCAAAATAATGATATCTACAGTCTGGGAACCAAGGATGACTGCGCAGCGACTAAATGAACCTAGATCATAGCATCCCAAAGGGGCCAAACAAGATTCAGTAACAACGGACGCCCTTGCTACAGTATGGCAGTCTGTGACCTGATTATTGTTCTCTGACAACTTATTTATATTACATGCCACAATTATGTAAAAATATCCATGTTATGATCTTACCTTAACATTTTATACCTTACTTACGACTTTGGGTGCACAAAGTTACAAAGGTTTCAACCTTTGCGAAGTTCTGTGGAAAAATTTCCAGCTTCACGAAATTGTAGTTTTGCATTGAAACATGGATGTATGACAGAACCCCACATGCATTTCCCCCGTAAGCCTTTACTCCCCAGTCACTACTCCGACTGAGATGTTACCATACCTTCCTTTACCAAGCAAGTCATTACAAAGACTTGCCTTAGGGGGGCGCTGGACTCTGTAATAGTATAAATCACTATTCCAAATCATGTAGGGAAGATATTGGACTTAAAATCAAACACCAGTTCAACAACCCGCACCCTAAAGC
The DNA here is from genome assembly GCF_964263255.1 of Lissotriton vulgaris. Lineage (NCBI taxonomy): Eukaryota > Metazoa > Chordata > Amphibia > Caudata > Salamandridae > Lissotriton > Lissotriton vulgaris. The sequence continues at coordinate 1,648,901,345 of NC_141685.1, forward strand.
AAGTTAGTGCAACAACTTGCGTGGTAAAGGAATGTGTGGTAACGATGCAGTCGGGGTAGTGACTGCGGAGGAAAGGCATGTTGTGGTTCTGCCTGCGGGGGTAAAAGATATTTCCTCTAAAACAGTTGTGTGAAAACTGAAAATTACAACTTTTGGGAGATTCTATGTTACAAGAGGTATACTTGTGGAGAACACAACCTGCATAGATTTTCGATTGTAAATAAAATAAATCTTCAAAAGGGAAGCTGGCAAATAAAAAGGATCATTACATTTTTCACCTTAGATGGACTGATTCCAGTAAACAAATTATCTAGGAATGTAGCAAAAATTGCCTTGCAAATGTGAAGAAAATCTTCACGTTGTTAAAGAAGAACTTACATTTGAAAACTTGGCACCCTTCAACCCTTACACCTAAAGAGATGTGACTCCCAGGTCGACTTTCTGCACAAATTGTAGCAAAGAAAATGAAGGAAAATACGATTTTTTTTTCATTCAAAAAGCCTCGAAATCACAAGGAAAAACTATGGAGGAGTAAAGTGTGGTTGAACTGTTATGTTAAATGTCAAATATTATAGAGTGCTCCTTGACTAGAAGATCTCAAGTCGAACATTCTCAAAACAGAAACAGGCTATGCTGATGAAATGCAGCACACACAAGGAGATGATGGACGGATCGCTGAAACTTTTTAGACACTCACCCGAGTCACAGATCTGGGTTGAATTCATCAACGTTTTTTAGCTCACTTCACCACCCCAGTTCAGACACAGCTATATGCAAATCAGTCATGACCCTGTGCCTCATTGAAACAGTCCAGTCCGAACTGCCAAGCCATGGCTTTCCTGGACCGGAAACAAGCATCCTAGGACTGGTTTCAGGCTAACAGCCCTCATCAGCCAGGTTAGCATGAATCCAGTGGCAAAGTGAGCAAGGGACCCACATCTGTCCATACACTGCCAACTTAGGGTGAACAAAGCAAACACAAGGAGATGATTGACAGTGCGCTGAAACTTTTCAGACACTCGTCCCCAGTCACAGATCTGGGTTGAATCCATCATCATTCTTTAGCTCACTTCGCCACGCCAGCTCAGGCACAACTATATGCAAATCAGTCTTGACCCTGAGCCTCATGGGAACAGTCCCATCCGAACTGCCGATCCATGTCTTCCTTGGACCGTAAACAGGCATCCTGAGACCGGTTTCAGGCTAAAAGCCCTCATCATCCAGGCTAGCTTGAATCCAGTGGCAAAGTGAGCAAGCTAGCCTGGCTGACGAGGGCTGTTAGCCCAAAAACGTTTTTTGGATATAGGAAGAGGCGGTGTTGGACTTGGCCCTTCTGGCAGGTTCACCCCTAATCTTTTTGCTTTTAATATATGATCTGTGTAGATGATTTTTGGTCTGTGCGCACTTTTTCCCTGTGTCCCAGAGTAAAGTGCGTGCATGTAGTTAGGCTGGCCTGCTCTCCCATTGGGATGCATGGGGAATGTGTGTGTCCCTGGTAGTTCCTGATGCGTGGGGAGTGCAGACTCGAATTTGGTATGTGCGAGCTCGTGAGAATGAATGCTTCGCAATGATGTATGTGGCATGAGTGTATCATGTGTAGAAATGCCACTTCTAGGACTTGGCATATTAATGTAAAATATGCCTGGCGTGTGATTGGCTGGAGCTGGCTGGTGAGCCTGGCTCCAGGAAGGCTGGATGGGTCTGCCCGGTGGTGAGTGTGAGATTAGCATGTTGATGGCTGGGGAGGAGTGCACCTGGTCCCTGGTGGGGCTGGACTTTCCCCACACAATGCTGGCTCCACCCCCTGTGGTGCGAATGATGACCCTAGCCCTGCCAGTGAATGAAATGGGTGGTTGGGCCATCAAGGGTACTCAAAAACCAGCTTCTCCCCCACCCTGCACCTACAGACAAAGGAATTTACAGTATAAGAAGGGGCTGCGTCCCCATACAATTTGTTCTGCTTTTGGATCCTAGCTGAGGGGACTGCTGCTGTTGCTGGGGCCAGGAGGACCGCCACTTGGATTGTCTCCCTGCCTGGAGACCCAGTGAGCTGGCTCTGGCCCAGCCTTGCCCCCTGCCTTTCTCCAGACCTTGCTGGAGCTTTTGCTTTTGCCAGAGTGCCTGGAAGCGCTGTATTTGTTTGGTCCTAGCCCTGGGGAGCGCTCTCCCTTGTCCCCAGCGCTGGGAACGCTTTATTTGTGCCTTTTAGCGCTGGGAGCGCTTTTCCCTGCCTGCCTAGCGCTGAGAGCTCTTTTCTTTACCTAAAGCGCTTGGGAGCGCTTTGCCTGCCCTAGCGAGTGCCCACCTCGCTTATTGGTAATTAATTTGCCCCCTGGCAGGTTCCCACCCCGCCAGGGACCTTGCCGCTATCTCCGCGGCCCGATCGAGTGCCCACCTCGATTCATTTTGTATTTTGAAGTCGCCGGTGCCCAACCGGCATTGCCCCTCAAGATCACCGCCGCAGCCCAGGAGTGTGTGCAGCCCCCGCCGGGTCGCCGCGCTGCCTATGATGACCCGGAAGTGCTGGGTCGGCCGGCCATTCGCTGCGCGGCCCGGGAGAGGCGAACCGGAAGTCCCGCCCCCGCAGCCAAGCAGCGAAGCAGGAAGCAGCCGGCCGTGTCCGAGGCTCCCCGAGTGAAGAGGAGCCCCGCGCTGCCGGAGAGGAGTCTCCACCCTGCGCCAAGGACAGCCAGTGAGTGCGCAGTGGGGCCCGGTGTGCAGAATCGGGGAGAAGGGCGTCGGGGCATATTGCCGGTGCCCGCCCCTCCCCGTCAGAGTGTAGAGCCGATTGAGGCTCTTGGGCCAATTTGTAGTCATTTGTCTGAGTCCCCCGCGAGGGACTCCAACAAGCCTGCATCTGTGTTTAGGAGCCCCGAGGCTCCTGGGTTCAATTTGTGTGTTTCGAGCCCCGAGAGGCTCCCGCCCTACATTGATTTTCGAGCCTAAAAGGCTCTGGGGGCATTCCCTTGCGTTGCAAGCCCAGAGAGGCTCGAGTGCCGGCACCCTTGTTCTTTGAGCCCTGAGAGAGGCTCACAGCCCACATTATTGTTTAGAGCGCTGAAGCTGTTAAGTGCCTATTTGCTTTGCGAGCCCAGAGTGGCTCTTAGGGGACACGAGGGTGGTCAGAGCCCCAAGGCTCCCACGCAGTACTCGCCCTCACCCTTGATCTTGAGCCCACGAGGCTCCAACGTTGGCTCTCTTTGATTTACAACTGTCCAGCACTTAGTGGACCGTTGCTACGTTTAGGCTTTGTGTTCTGTGCTGCCTGCGCAGCCTTCCCTGACAATTGGACCCAGGGCATTTCAGCCCTTGCGAGGCCAGTTGGCCTGAGGGACAGTTCTAGTGTTGTGCTATGTGCACCCTGCGCATTGTGATTTACTTGCTTATTTGATTCCTGCGCAAATGTTCAACCTGCACCTTTGAATGTGTTTTAATGCCTCATGTGCAATGTGTTTATGTTTTATCCCCTTTGCTAAAAGTGACCTGCTTAGAGGATGGTTTATGTTATTACCTTTGCTAAAAGTGACCTGCTTAGGTGATTGTTTATGTTTTTATCCCCTTTGCTAAAAGTGGCCTGCTTAGAGGATTGTTGATGTCCCATTACCTTTGCTAAAAGTGACCTGCTTAGGTGTTTTATGTTTTATCCCCTTTGCTAAAAGTGACCTGCTTAGAGGATTGTTGATGTCCCATTACCTTTGCTAAAAGTGACCTGCTTAGGTGTGTTATGTTTTATTACCTTTGCTAAATGTGACCTGCTTAGGTGATTGTTTAGGTTTCCTTCCCTTTGCTAAAAGTGACCTGCTTAGGTGATGGTTTTCCTTCCATAGGTCCTGATGATAAGGTCCTAGTTCCCTGCGTGATTTTCCTACAGTGTTTAGGGTTGCGTAGGAGGTATTTCCCCTTACCAGTGATTACTGGTTGTGTGCTGCATTTACTATTTTAGTGCTACAGTCATTATATGTTTATGTGCTAAGTGTTATACCTACAAGTATTATTTCTAACAAGAGCCTACCCCTGACAGTGGTCCATGTGGCCCTGTCCTGTACATAATCCCTTGTAAATTCTGCCCGTGCCTGTTGGCACATTGTAAAGTGTGTGGTGTTATCTAATGTGTTTTTACTATAATACAAAGGCTATTTTTTATATAACCCTGTGTGGGGTTTCCTTTGTGGTGGGCCTTGGGTGTTGTTGCTGAGTGCGCGCGCAAACGCTTTACACATCGCCTCCGAGATTGGCCTTGCTGCTCGCGTCACGTTACCTAGAGGGTGAGCAGGGGTTATCTTGGTGTGTAACTCCCTTGCCCTGACCTTAGACATGGTGATCTCTGACTGACTTTGGCGTGAGCCTTAGCCAGCCAGGGGTCCTGGGTCTAACATTGGTGGCAGCGGTGGGATTGGACTTGCGTTTGCGCTGTACCACAGTGGCGACAGGCCGCACTACAAAACTCTACATTTTTAGATAACGACATTTTGGGGGTTATTGTTTTTTAGGTGAAGTTCAGTATTGCTTCTCCTGAAAGGTGTCATTTTGTATTTTGTGTCCAGTACCTTGTTCCCCGCCCTGCTCCCAGATTGGTACCTGTGTCGCTTATGGTCAGGTTGAGAAATCAGGGGTGGTAGAAACTGCCTTACCGAGGGGGGGTGTGTGTGAATGAGTGGTGTGTTCCACTGGACAGAGGAGTGCAAGTTCTCTGAGATAGGAATCTTGCTGAATGTGTTAATTCTGTACTCCTGTTTAGCTCAGACCCCCAGGTTCCCTGTGTCAAACCTTTCTTGAGAACGCCGACAAAATGGAGCCTGCTTTTGATCTCTGTGGTCTTTTTAGGTACAGTAGGTTGGAGCTGGTCAGATTCTGTGAAAAGGGAGGCATAGAGGTGAGTGAGTCGGATACTCAGTCCCAGCTTAGGGACAGCCTGATCCTATGGCAAAAGGATCAGTGGGATCGTGAGCACAGTGAGAGAGATAGGGCCCGGGCCGCACGCCGTGAGGGATGTGAGTCTGTGGAGAGCCCTGAAGAATGTGAATTGGATGATGATGACAGTGGATGGCACCAGCAGATAGTGAGGACCCCATAGATAGGGAGTCCCTTGCTGGGTCCAGTGTCAGTACCAGCGCCCCATCCCTTTCCCTGTCCCCAGAAGAGTGGTTGGATAGGAAGGAAGAGCGGGAGCATCAGCTAGCGATGGAACAGCTCAGGTTAGAGCATGCCAACCTAGAGGCTGAAAGGGCCTTGTTCAGGGAGAAGGTAACCCTAGAGAGTAGGTTATCCCCTGAGTGCAGTTGTAATTGTCTGAATTCCCCAGGGAGGGTGGAGTCCAGTGGTGGCAGCTATTTAAATGTCAGTGTAGACAGTCCCACTCCCAGTTCCCCGAGTATAGTACCTGTTTCCCGAGAAGAGGAGTATCGGTTGACATTCAGGAACCTTAGGAAACTGTCTCACCAGTCTTGGGAAGATTTTGAAGATGACTGTTGTGAGGCACTGTCTGATTGGGTACTGGGTCCCACGAAATGTGATTGGGGCGAGTTGTTTAGCATGATTGTCAAAGAGCACTTGCTCAGTGGTTGTTCGCTAAGATTGCGCCAACACCTGTTAGGGTGTGGATTGTCTTCACCATGTGAACTTGCAGAGGAAGCAGATCGCTGGGACAATGCGAGAGGTTCTTTAGAGTCACTAGTGAGTGATTCCAACAATAGTGGGTCAGGTGTCATCCAACCCAGCGTGGTGGAGGAGGATGAGAGTAGCCCAGCTAGGTCCCAGTATAGTGAGGAGGGTGTAGGGGCTTGCTGCCTGTCTCAGTGGAGCAGGAGTGAGTGTGAGACCGAGAGTCCCCAGACCCCCGAAGCCCTGCCTCAGAGCCTGGATGGTTTCTTTAGGGAATACCAGGATGGGGACCTAAGCTTACCTGTTAGTTCACTTGAGGGAGATCTCCTAGTGTGTAGAGGACCTGGAGCATCTGTAAGTGGTTATGTCAATGGTTATAGAGTCTGGCAGTACTGCTCCAGTAGGGAGAGTACAGGAGTTCAGCGAAAAGAGTGATTGGGGGATAGGATGTGAGTCCCCAGAAGTCCTGGAGTGCCAGGCAGTGATTCCACCAAAGGTTCTAGACCGGAGGTTGGAGGTCCAGATCCAAGGTTTGCCTGACCTGAAGGGTAAGAATACTGTAATCAGTGTCCTGACCAGTTCTTTTTCCAGAGGTACCGCCCTGGTTGGGAGGGAGCAGGACTCTGGAAGGGGGTGCAGAGGGTGGGAGAGCCCACCTCTGACCCCGGTACCACCTGAGGGGTTAAACCCTAGGTTGGGAGAACGGTGTTTTGAGGGTACCCCGCGCAGGAGGAGGAGGAACCCTAGGAGAAGAGGTAGGGGGAGGAGAGCCTTCCATGAGACTCCTGGTCCACCTAAGGTTGTAGACCCTAGGCTGGAGAACCAGTGGCAGTCTAGCCCTGTCTTGCAGGCAGGAAGAGTGGAGAATGGCTGTTATGTGCCAGGGGTTACTACCCCCCACTTTGTGAGTAGGCAGGAACCAGTGGCACCTGGGTGGCCTAGGGCCTGGTCCTGGCCGAGGGCAGCTGGAGAGTACCAGTGGGGTAGCCCAGTTAGTCCCATAGTTTTAAAAAGAACCCCAGGGGTTCACCGTGGCGTAAAACAGGAGGGTGTCCCTGCAGTTGCGGGCCCGCGTCCCTGTTTTATCGCCCCAAGCAGGGAAGCCCATCACGGTGGTGATTGGTCTGCCCAGCGTTTTGGCTGGAAGGGGGTTGTGTTGGACTAGGCCCTTCTGGCAGGTTCACCCCTAATCTTTTTGCTTTTAATATATGATCTGTGTTGATGATTTTTGGTCTGTGCGCACTTTTTCCCTGTGTCCCAGAGTAAAGTGCGTGCATGTAGTTAGGCTGGCCTGCTCTCCCATAGGGATGCATGGGGAATGTGTGTGTCCCTGGTAGTTCCTGATGCGTGGGGAGTGCAGACTCGAATTTGGTATGTGCGAGCTCGTGAGAATGAATGCTTTGCAATGATGTATGTGGCATGAGTGTATCTTGTCTAGAAATGGCACTTCTAGGACTTGGCATATTAATGTAAAATATGCCTGGCGTGTGATTGACTGGAGCTGGCTGTGGAGCCTGGCTCCAGGAAGGCTGGATGGGTCTACCCGGTGGTGAGTGTGAGATTAGCATGTTGATGGCTAGGGAGGAGTGCACCTGGTCCCTGATGAGGCTGGACTTTCCCCGCACAATGCTGGCTTCACCCCCTGTGGTGCGACTGATGACCCTAGCCCTGCCAGTGAATGAAATGGGTGGTTCAGCATCAAAGGTACTCCAAAACCAGCTGCGACTGGTTTCTCCCCCACCCTGCACCTACAGACAAAGGAATTTACAGTTATATGAAGGGGCTTTGTCCCCATACAATTTGTTCTGCTTTTGGATCCTAGCTGAGGGGGCTGCTGCTGTTGCTGGGGCCAGGAGGACCGCCACTTGGATTGTCTCCCTGCCTGGAGAACCAGTGAGCTGGCTCTGGCCCAGCCTTGCCCCCTGCCTGTCTCCAGACCTTGCTGGAGCTTTTGCTTTTGCCAGAGCGCCTGGAAGCGCTGTATTTTTTTGGTCCTAGCCCTGGGGAGCGCTCTACCTTTTCCCCAGTGCTAGGAGCGCTTTATTTGTGCCTTTTAGCGCTGTGAGAGCTTTTCCCTGCCTGCCTAGCGCTGAGAGCGTTTTCTTTACCTAAAGCAGTTGGGAGCGCTTTGCCTGCCCTAGCGAGTGTCCACCTCGCTTATTGGTAATTAATTTGCCCCCTGGCAGGTGCCCACCCCGCCAGGGACCTTGCCGCTATCTCCGCGGCCCAATCGAGTGCCCACCTTGATTCATTTAGTATTTTGAAGTCGCCGGTGCCCACCGGGCATTGCCCCTCGAGATCACCGCCGCAGCCCAGGAGTGTGTGCAGCCCCCGCCGGGCCGCCACGCTGCCTACGACGACCCGGAAGTGCTGGGTCGGCCGGCCAATCACTGCGCGGCCCGGGAGAGTCAAACCGGAAGTCCCGCCCCCTCAGCCGAGCAGCGAAGCAGGAAGCAGCCGGCCGTGTCCGAGGCTCCCCGAGTGAAGAGGAGCCCCACGCTGCCAGAGAGGAGTCTCCACCCTGCGCCAAGGACAGCCGATGAGTGCGCAGTGTGGCCCGGTGTGCAGAATCGGGGAGGAGGGCGTCGGGGCATATTGCCGGTGCACGCCCCTCCCCGTCAGAGTGTAGAGCCGATTGAGGCTCTTGGGGCAATTTGCAGTCATTTGTCTGAGTCCCCCGCGATGGAGTCCAACAAGCCCGCATCTGTGTTTAGGAGTCCCGAGGCTCCTGGGGACAATTTGTGTGTTTCGAGCCCCGAGAGGCTCCCGCCCTCCATTGATTTTCGAGCCTAAGAGGCTCTGGGGGCATTCCCTTGCTTTGTGAGCCCAGAGAGGCTCGAGTGCCGGCACCCTTGTTCTTTGAGCCCTGAGAGAGGCTCACAGCCCACATTATTGTTTTGAGCGCTGAAGCTCTTAAGTGCCTATTTGCTTTGCGAGCCCAGAGAGGCTCTTAGGGGACACAAGGGTGGTCAGAGCCCAGAGGCTCCCACGCAGTACTCGCTCTCACCCTTGTTCTTGAGCCCACGAGGCTCCAACGTTGGCTATCTTTGATTTACAACTGTCCAGCACTTAGTGGACCGTTGCTACGTTTAGGCTTTGTGTTCTGTGCTCCCTGCGCAGCCTTCCCTGACAATTGGACCCCGGGCATTTCAGCCCTTGCGAGGCCAGTTGGCCTGAGGGACAGTTCTAGTGTTGTGCTATGTGCACCCTGCACATTGTGAGTTACTTGCTTATTTGATTCCTGCGCAAATGTTCTACCTGCACCTCTGAATGTGTTTTAATGCCTCAAGTGCAATGTGTTTATGTTTTATCCCCTTTGCTAAAAGTGACCTGCTTAGAGGATGGTTTATGTTATTACCTTTGCTAAAAATGACCTGCTTAGGTGATTGTTTATGTTTTTATCCCCTTTGCTAAAAGTGACCTGCTTAGAGGATTGTTGATGTCCCATTACCTTTGCTAAAAGTGACCTGCTTAGGTGTTTTATGTTTTATCCCCTTTGCTAAAAGTGACCTGCTTAGAGGATTGTTGATGTCCCATTACCTTTGCTAAAAGTGACCTGCTTAGGTGTGTTATGTTTTATTACCTTTGCTAAATGTGACCTGCTTAGGTGATTGTTTAGGTTTCCTTCCCTTTGCTAAAAGTGACCTGCTTAGGTGATGGTTTTCCTTCCATAGGTCCTGATAATAAGGTCCTAGTTCCCTGCGTGATTTTCCTACAGTGTTTAGGGTTGCGTAGGAGGTATTTACCCTTACCAGTGATTACTGGTTGTGTGCTGCATTTACTATTTTAGTGCTACAGTCATTATATGTTTATGTGCTGAGTGTTATACCTACAAGTATTATTTCTAACAAGTGCCTACCCCTGACAGTGGTCCATGTGGCCCTGTCCTGTACAGAATCCCTTGTAAATTCTGCCCATGCCTGTTGGCACATTGTAAAATGTGTGGTGTTATCTAATGTGTTTTTACTATAATACAAAGGCTATTTTTTATATAACCTTTTGTGGAGTTTCCTTTGTGGTGGGCCTTGGGTGTTGTTGCTGGGTGCGCGTGCAAACGCTTTTACACATCGCCTCCGAGATTGCTCGCGTCACATTACCTAGAGGGTGAGCAGGGGTTATCTTGGTGTGTAACTCCCTTGCCCTGACCTTAGACATGGTGATCTCTGACTGACTTTGGCGTGAGCCTTGGCCAGCCCGGGGTCCCGGGTCTAACAGGCAGTTTTTCTGGACCTAGTAATAACTATGGCCCAAGACAGAATCAAAACCAAAGTTCACAATAAAAGCATGGATAAGAGTAGTCTACTCCTTTTAGAAAGCTATCATCCAAAGTCACTCTGACAGAACCTCCCAGTAGGCCAGTTCCTCAGGATCCGGGGAAACTGCTCAACCACCGAAACCTATGACGAACAAGCTGAGATACTTGAGAACAAACTGGCAACACGTTATTACCCCAGGAAAATGATCAAAAAGGCAAGAAAAAGAGCCAGGAATAACAATCGGGAAGCACTACTTGAGAGCAGAAGAAAGAGTAGTGTGTGTCACTTCATACACCCAGATGTCGAATAAAGTACAAAACATTGTAAGCAAACATTAGCGTATCCTCAATGGGGCGAATAAATACTGGGCACCACCACTTTTTACGTTTAAGCAGAACACAAGCATACAGGATGAGCTGGTCCACGCCAAGACACCATCACCGACAAACTAGAATCAAACCACAATGTGGGGCAATCAAAGATCAGTTGGACATTACCCCTCTAGTTGATATGTGGCATGTACCTTCACCAGTACAACTAAGGAGGTAGACATTAAAACCAACAAACCATTGGCACTGAACAACTTCAGCAACTGCAATAGCGAGAATGTTCTTTATTTGATCACATGCCCCTGCAATCTAATGTACGTGGGCATGACCACTAGAAAGATCAAAGTTTGCATAAACGAACACAGGAGCACCATCAGGTGCAGAAAAACGAATACCAAATTGACATGACATTACCTGGAATACAATCATAGAGATGAGGATCTGAGATGGGTAGTACTTGAGGTCATTAAGAGGACGAGTCCAGATATCCAGAAAATACTCTACACCAGGGAGCAACAATGGGTATATTGTCTCCGGACGTGGGATACTGGACTGAATTATGACATCCCTTGGCTACATATTGGGAAAGGATGCTACAATAAACATATGCACACTGACATACAGTACACAGATGGATGGCGCACACATGAGGGGAAATTATCCACCTGCCTTGCTTGTTGATATCCCTTTGAGGTCTATACCTCACGTATATGAGCATACACACATGAGGGAAATATAACAATCTTAAACAAGTGAACTGTACATTTCGTCTTCCCAGTACCAAATAAAAATAGGACATGATTCCCTCTCCAAAGATGTCCCTGCTTAACCCCTTCCATGCTCATGACGGAACGGTTCCGTCATGAGTGTAAGGTGGCCTGTGCTTATGACGGAACCGTTCCGTCATGGTTCCATAGGCCCAATGGAACGTTCAGCACCGGGGCAAAATTCGCGCAGCACAGAAGGGGTTAATATTGCTTTATGTTCATCCCAAAAAACTCACGTCCCAGCGTTTCTGGTTTCACGCTCTTATCAGAATCTGGAAAACGGGATTTTTTTTACGTGGCACAATGATATTGCTTTATTTCCAATTAAGAAACTCATGTCCCAGAGTTTCTGGTTTCACATTCTTACCAGAATCTAAAAAAAGGGACTCTTTTTATATGGCACAATAAGAACTAGATGCGGAGCACAGACATCCCCATTCAGGACTGCGGAGAACGCACGTGCACTTACAAACAACGTGGCACACTTTCACAAAGCATGGAGTGCAGGCATCCCTAATGGGGGACGGCTGTGCGCACACGTGCACTTACGCACGACACTTCCCGCGCTCCCAACTGATGTGCAGTCTAGGCAGGCCCAGGCTGCTTGCGATGGGACACCGGGGAAATCACATGTTTTCTCACCGGCAAGTAAGGCTTCCTGCTGCTTTTCCTTTTCCTGACGCGAAGATCAGGCACAGGGCCGGACTGGCCATAGCGGGCACCGGGCATTTCCCTGGTAGGCTGCTAGGGTGGGGGGAGGTTTTGAGCCCCTGGGGGGGGCGTTTTTGTTACCGGTGGTTGGCAATGTCGGCCCCCAGTAACAAAATCGGCTGAAACCGGCCGTCGCAAACTGCTCACCTGCTTCCCCCCTGACCCCAGGGGGGGCCAGCTGAGCCCTTTGCCAGGGCCGGTTTCTGTTCTAAGTCCGGCCCTGATCAGGCACACGATCGCTAGATAACAGGGGTTTTTTCAGACACCGGAAACCTTTTTTATAAACAATTACGTGCACATGTGCTACTAATTTACTCATTTTACTCCTTAAGGGTACTATTTAAAGCCCAATTGTTACGCTCTTCGTTCCACAATGGGGAAGGGGAGCGAGCACATCTAGGATCACGGAGAGAGATGTACCTTGAGGTAGTAAGAGCATGAATGTGTTGTGGATACATATTTGTGGATAACCTTTCCATTTCCCACTTGGAAAAGGTTGGATGATAGAAGCTGACTTGATGTGGGTTTCTATTTCTTCCAGAGTTTGACTACAGGGGTATCTCCTTCACCCTCTGCCCATGGGGTGTGTAGGAAGCTTGCTTAGGGTACGGCTGTGAGCTGGTCCCACACTCATGTGCAGGATAAACTGCGTGTGTCTCACGTTTGCAGTGACACGGGTTTCACACAAATAGCCATTATTTGTATAAGTGATGTCTGTGGGGCTATTATTCACTGCAATTTCTTCCTTTTCTTTGACCGAATGTTTTGATGGCAATCTCTTTTTCATTATGTTCACCGGTTTTAGGAAGTCATCTCAGGTAGAGTGCGACACAGGTCAACCTACCCAGTGGTAACTCTATACTAATATTTTCGATAAGATAGGAGCCCATATTTCTTTTTCTTTTTCCATCATGATGAATGCCAAAAGGGTAGAAACATGTCGACAACTTCAACTATTATGGTGATGGGGTAATAATTCCCCTTTTTCACTGTCTCTCAATTCTTAATATACAATTGCCTATTTGAATAAATGTGTTTTGGCAATTATACTGATTTTTAGACTATCACTCACTGTCACGGGCCCCCACTTAATTTTAGAAGTTGCTCCCTGTCTCCAAGTGTAGCCCCACTCTCTATCAACCAAGTTTTTAGAGAGCAAGGACTGCCAATGATGAAACATGACACCAGGTCGTGTGTGAGGATAGTCCTTCACTTTTTGTGAGATGCCAACCACTTTTCTTAGTATCTTCTAAGTCTTGGTCATCTATACACAGAGCAGCTTCTTTTGTGTTAGGATGGAGACCAGCTCACCCTGAGTGCCCCATGCCTCTAGTTCCCTCCCCTAGGATTCCCTAGGGTTAGTGTGTTGCATTGATTAGGGTTGACCTTGTAACATTACAACCTTCAAGCATGTTTGTTTTTCATTGTTCGCTTTCACAAATTATTGTATGTCACCCCTGTCAAAGTTGTCAATATTGACTTACAATAACATTATATCCACCACCATATAAATAGGATGTCAAGGGCTTCTAATGGCTACTGATCATCTAGGGAGACATTTCATAGTCGGCACCAGACACAAAAAGCAAAGGATACATCTAGCCAGGTCTACCTCTGATTTGTTTAACAGAAAAGTCACGCCTTGCAACTTTAGGTCCGGCCAACTCTCTGACTTGCCCCCAAAATGTAAGGTCTGAAAGATATGTTTAGCTGTAAATGTTCTGGCTACTTAGGGGTTTTATTTGAATGTCTCTACTAGTTCTGGGCAGAATTTTGATTACACCACAGTAATCAGAGTAAGTTCAGTACTTTTGCATTGCTCTTTGATGCAGAATTACCAATCATTACATGATTACTCCTGCTAGTTTAATTTAGAGTATTTTGGGAGAAAAAATAGTACAGCAAGAACACATTTAGTGAGTGGCTGCTTACGCTCGCTAGACACGTTCTGCTGCATATTGCAATTTTTCTGAGTGCAAAATGCACTTTTGCATCCATTTTGCGAGGGAGCTTTTTGCACTAAGAAAATAGCACTAAATGCAGCTAGAAAGTTGGGGAAAATCCTAACCCAAGAGCAGATTTAACGAGCCGCTGCTCCTGCCTGCTAGTTGTGTTCTCTTACATTTAGTGCTATTTCTTGAGCAAAATGCACCTTCGTGTCCATTTTGGATGCAAGGGTGCATTTTTGTGCTTAAAAATACAGCTAAATGCAGAATTACCCTTTGTGCATAATTCAAGTATAATCTTGTGGAATTCTTAGGTAGTTCTGTGGGATTACGCTATGTGGAATTATGCAAATTACGTCTACCCCTAGTCTCTATTCCTAACTCCCAGAGTACCTATCTTCCCTCTGTTTCATCATTGAAAAAGTAAAAACGCATTTGTATTCACTACGCTTTTCACTAATCTACCTCTGGAACTAACCAAACAAAACAAATAGCACAAAAGGAAGGTGCACTCCAATAAAAGTCAATTGAACGGAAAGTATTTTTTCAAAGGTTTTTCTCTTTATTCATGTAGATTTTTTCATAAAACCGGCATAGCCAACACGCTTTGTTCAACTAGTGCCACGGGAACTTCGTCAGGGCTGTAACAATTATAATATACACAATATAAATATACATATATAAGACATATATATACATAATACAGACTGAAATCAAATAATACATTACAAAAAGACCCAACAATACATAAATGAAGACCCAAAGAAAAACACACACAAAATACAGTTAGATTGCAAATAGGTTATCAGATCAAGAAAAGGCATTTTTTTAAAAAGTACTACAAATCTCAGTAAAATCATATTTCCTGTTTTCACTACAGTACACAGAGTAGAACATTTAAAAGTACAATATTCCACAGACAATATCAAGTATATAAGTAAACCAGGTGGGAAAGAAGAAAAAGGGTAATTGAAATTGTGAACAATAATGACATTTTTGTGAATAAACAAAATAGAAAAATAGAAAAAAGGGAAGAAAGAAAGGGGGAAAATAAATCATAATAAAAAGGAATCCTAGAGAGGAGATGGCCTTCAATCTATTCGGTACAGATAGATCCAAAGAACCCCAATTGCAGGGTGTATCTAATAAGGCTAGTTTGAAAACCCTATTCCTTAAGCTTGAAAGTCTGAAAAAACTGGAAAAATCCCATTGGTAGGACAGGGTTACACTCCAGCAATATTTAACCAACAGAAAAATACCAAGGGGCTTAAGAATTCTAATATTCCCGACGTTCGAGGACCTCAGCGAGGACCTCTTGAACGAGAGGGAAGGTAATCTTGAGAGTGCATCAGAGGTCATGACGCAAATAATAATACGTCATGCTAGGGAGAAACATTACAGGGAGAGATTGAGGCCCTTGTAAAAAAATGATATGTAACCAAAAGATCTCATGGAAAAAAAATTCTCTACATTGAAAAAAATTATGGAAGAACATCAGATATACTTGAAAGACAAAAAAGGTAAAAAGATTCAGAGGGACGATGGACACTATCGTGAAGGACGTGTTTACACGTTTGCAAAAAATTTGACAATGTCTAAGGGGAAGAAGAAAGAAAAAGGCCACGTGAAGAGAGCGAGGAAATTGATGATGCCCGCTCAGGAAGTAGTATCTCTTCTGCCTTTACGAGTAGCGTTGCTTCCAATATAACATCAGAAATCCCGTTAGGGGAAGGAGCTTTTTCTTTCCAGAAGGAGCTCGCCAAACTGCGGATCAGGAGCAGACTTCAGCAAAAAAGAGAACAGCCCAAACCAGGAGGGGAGGGAGGAGGTCAAAGAGCAGGTATAGGAAAAGCATCAATGAGCAAACAGACTACTGGGACAAAACCAAAGTAATGTATGAAAATGCAAACTGTACCGACATTGAAGTTGATGATTCTGAATGTCATTCTGATTTAAAATTTGTCAATTTGTCAAATAAAAATCTAGATAAAGATGAAATGGCTGTGTTGAGCAAGGGTTTGAATTTCTGTCCAACCCAGGGTGGAGACATGATGGAAATCCATATTGATTTATACAAATTTGTTAGGTTATTGAAACTAAAAGACTTTTTTTCACATCAAATTCCTAAAGCATCCATATGACCGAGTGCACCAGAAAGTAGTACACTTTCAGTGGCGGATATCCGCAATGTACAACATTTACTTAACCTTGATGATGATGAGAACTGTGATAGGGCCACCTTACTAAAATTTGATATTGAACAAGATTACAATATGCACAAGAGCAGACTGGTAGTAGTGTTCCCTAAATGGGAAAAACAGCACTTCAAAACAAGGATGAGTCTATATTCACAAAAGGTAGGAGCGTATTAGGTATATGGATGCTGTAAATACAGGGGATGCTCAGGAAATCAGTGCCACTCACTACCAAAGAGTGTTATTAACGAGTTGAAAACAACCTGCTGTTTGCAAATATCCAGGAAAGAAGGTTAATTAAGCACACCCTACTTTCTTGGATGTTTCAACTACGACATGACTTATGACTTTTGAAAGGTTCGTATCAAAGCCTTGAGAAAGTCTAAGTACTAATTGTGTACAGACGAAACACGTGTTGGCTGCATCTCACAACTGGATATAAGTTTCAAAACTACAAGAAATAAAGAAAATTATACATTTAAGCATCGTGACCTGGTCATCTTGTCCTGATGGAATTTTGAATCAGTTTATGTCATTGATTACATTTTGATCAATTTGATCTGACATGCTTGTGATTGTCAAGTTCTTACACAACTGAAATTAGGGTGTGCTTCATTAACCTTCTTTCTTGAAGATTACAATGTGGACATTCATCTAAGACCCAGATCTAGATTTGTACTGATGCACAATTACCATCCAAGTTTGATATATTCTATGACAGAGTAAGCAATGATCTGTACAGGTTAGGGACACTTGATAGGTCTGCATCACACATTAACCACAAAATAACCGCCAAAGAACGGCAAGCGCTGAATAGACTTAAATCAGATAAGACTATCGTCATTAAGGAGGCGGACAGGGGCAGTAATGTTGTGGTTATGAACCATTGTGTCTATATGGCAGAAATTGAGCGCCAACTGAATAATATTACCTGTTATCAACGAGTTCCAATGAATCCCATCAAAGATGTCACTCGGATGATAAATGTAAAATTAAGTGAATGGAAGGAAATTGGCCTTTTATCTCAGGATGAGTTCAGGTATCTAAGGGTCGATAATCCAAAATACCCCTGCGTATACATCTTACCTAAGATCCATAAGGGGGGTACCTTTCTACCTGGCCATCCTATTATATCTGGGATTGGCTCATCAACCGAAAAACTGTCTGAATTTGTTGACCTTCGACTTCAAACATATGTCACCAATCTTCCCTCATACATCAGGGATAGTAAAGATATTTTGGTCAAGTTTAAGGATTTCCAATGGTCAGGTGAGCTTTCATTTGTTACATTTGATGTTGAGAGCTTATATGCCTGCATACACAAAGAATTTGGCATACCTGCTGTACAATCCTTCCTTGACAGGGAGTGGGCAGAGCACTACGAATTTAATAAAATGTTACTGGAAATGATTGATATCATTTTAAGTAACAATTACTTTTTGCATGACACTACTTGGTTCCATCAATTACTTGGGACGGCCATGGGTTTGAAATGTGCTCCCTCGTACGCCTGCCTCTTTATGGGGTGGTTCGAGAGGGAGCATGGGTGGCACAGATGTGCCTCCCCCTGGACCGAACATATCGTGTTTTGGGGGAGGTATATTGACGATATTATCGTCCCGTGGTCGGGTTCTGTGGACCAGCTGAATCAATGTCACGCTAACCTAAATGACAATAGCAGCAATGTGAAACTTACAATGACCCGGGGTAGAGACAAAATCAATTTCTTGGACATACATTTTTATGTTAGAGAGGGGGTGGTACAAAGCACTCTTTACAGAAAAGAGACCGCTTGCAATGCAGTTTTCCATGCTGAGAGTGCACATCCACACACAGTAATCAACAACATCCCCTACGGGGAGATGATGAGTTTGAGAAGAAACTGTAGTGAGGAAGATACACATTGTAGGAACATTAAAAAAACTAAGAATAGAATCCTCAAAAGGGGCTACAATAGGGAGATCCTCGACAAGGCGGATAAAAAGGCTAAAAGTTTAAAGCGGGAGGATATATTGTGTACTAAGCCAATGGACACAACTTCCATAAATAAGAAAGAGCGTACTGTCAGCTTCATTACATAGTACAACTCAAATAGTGGCATGGTTTACAAACTTCTAAAAAAGAATTGGAATATCTTGAGTGATATTCCTGGACTAGCTGATACTTTAACTAACAGACCACCTAAAAGGGAGGTAATTGCGAGATGTTCTGTGCCCAAAACAAATCCACGTGAAACATGGTTACCACCGAAACCACAGGGCTTTTTTACCTGTGGCTTATGTAACATCTGCCCCTCTGGTAAGAATAAAATTACCAGTATTATGTATAACACCTCAAAAACATACAGGATTAACCATTACATTAATTGCAACACCACACATGTAATATATGTTTTGGGTTGCAAATGTGGCACCCTATATGTGGGCAGCACGGTGCGTCCTCTGAAGGCCGGCATTCAGGAACACGGTAGGGCCATTCTTAACAGGGACAGCCGGTACCCTGTGAGTGTACACTATATCGATATACATCCAGAAGATAATTTGTTCTGGTTTCATGGTATTGACCATGTACCCCAAGCTATTAGGGGTGGTGATAGAGAGTTAACTGTCAGACAGAGGGATGCTAAATGGATATGTCGATTGAAGGCTACTCAAATGGGTCATAATACTGATAGGGAACTCCACTACTTCCTTGGTTAGGTGTATGGCCCTTGAATATCTGTTTTGCCCTTGATAGCGTTGGAAGTGATCTGCCCCAATACCTAATGTACCCAACACAGTGCAATTAAATGACTGTAATAGGATATGATTGTCATTGATCTTATGTTTGTTCCTTGTTCATTCTTTTAATCATTTTTTAAATATTTTATTGATATCTTTGTCTGCACTTTTTAATTCATTTTCCTTTTCATTCATATTTAATCTTATTTAACTTTCTTTCCCCCTTTAGGATTTCTTTTTTACTAGTGATTGTAAGTAATGTTAGGAGCAGGTTGGATATGGACAGGTTCATTGCAAATTTTGAGCATTCCACATACTGACATGTTTATCTTATTGCCTTGGTGAGAGTGTGACTACCAAGAGCTCTCACCCTGTCATTCTACAGCTAACACTTAACAGTTAACAGTAACTACACAGTTAATAATCGTATACACTTGATGTTTAATTTGATTTGTTATTGTTTAAGCCTCAGATGTTGTTTTCATCTAGACTTATCAGTTGTTCTGATAAACCTTAGGTCAAGAAATTTGCCTGACTTGGTGTTCTGTATTGACTAAATAACCTTTTGGACCCTTTTTCGTTGCTTTGGCGGGATGGAATATTATTTGCGGTCCCTTCCGTGAACTAAATCGAATTAATTATAAAGTTCCAAGATGGCCGCCTCACTTGCATTTTCCGTTCGTGACATATGGGCGGTGTTTTTTGTTTGCATATAAGATCACATTTCTGTTTCTACGACCATTCGCAATCCAGATTGCAAGCTAGCAATATAAATTCCTAAAGGTGCCTCACATTGGCTACTTGTTCGAACCATTATTTCCTGAAAGGCTGGAAGAATTCATAATGTTGGGTTCTAAATACATGGGCCATTTTGGATGCAGCAGTTTGATAATCCCGCGTCTATGCAAATTGTATTATCTTACTCTGTTAATCAATTGGATTTCCTCAAGGCATGGTGTTTCGTTTTATTATGTTTTTTGCTTTCTTAATCTGGCAGCATTCCCCACGACTATATTTCGTGTAGGGAGATTTTTCTTTAAAGATGTCCGCCACATCTACTATCGATTGGCATTAGCTTACATGTGGGCCTGTGCTGTATGCACATGACATTATGATGTCGTGCTAGCAGCACCTTTAGTCTGTCCTTTAAAAATGATGTGAATCTTAGAGCTCCTTCGCTGCTGGACATCGGACTACAGGGAGCATTACACCTTACTACAGGTAAGATCTCCGTGTGGATATTTAGCTGTTTTGAGCATCTAAAACCTGCCTTTTTTGCCAGTAATGGATACTTTCCCCGTTATTTTTTGATAGGTAGCGAGGAAGTTTTTCGAGTAATAAGATATGGGTGATCCACTGACTCGGATGAGGGAAGAGGACAACTTCTTAGTATTCCGTTAGTGGTAGGAGTTTGGATTATTATGCCGTTCGGGAGACGTCGATTCGTATTAAGGTATTGTGGCGTGCCTACCCCTTTTTAGCTGGTCACTTTATGTAGCTCTCTCTTTGGGAACGGGTGCATTCTGATTTAAAAGCAATGTGTGACACTGGGGTGGGATGCTGTGAAACTGTTGTTACCTTAGCGTTCTAACTAATTTTTTTGGCCCATGATAAATCGATATTGGTTATAAATAATTAACAAGTATTTAGGAGGTTATTGCAGTTCTTCCTTTTGGATCGGTTGCGATTTAACTTTCAAGCAATGGGTGACTCTAGGGCACTCAGTGAACCTATATTGTTTATAATGTTTTAAGAAGCATTATGGAGGAGATTTGTGGGTCCCATACTAAGTTAAGGTTCAGTCTATACTGGGTACTGAGCCATTCACTTTTACTATATTTATTTATTGACAGTGTATGACCTGAATTTTCATGCTTATCACACTGGCCCGTATGCCTTTCAGGACACCTAAACCTAAAAGGAGGTAAGCGACAGTGCTATTGGCAACCCTTCATGATTGAGATTTGGTCGAGTTAGAGACCATTAATATATACAGTTGTGCATTATTGACAGCGTGAATTTGAACTTTGAGAATCATCATTCAAAATTGGGGACTCTCCTGATGAATTTCGCAATTTCTGGCCATATCTAATGCCAGACAATAGGTGAGATTGTGTGCACATGGATGACAAATGGTGAACCAGAATGAGACTTTGAATCCAGAGTTGTTTTGGATGTGGAGATTAGTAATACAGTTATATGTACTCTATTGAAAGTTTGTCTATGAACTCACATCACTACTTATGAATTCCGAACATCCTCGCTTCGAAATCTGCATTCTTCCGATTTGGCTCTGTGTCAGATAAATAGATGAGGAATTGTATAGTTGTAATATGGATTATATCCAGTATAAAAACACTTGTTTTTAGTCTATTTTGTGCTTGCTAATTACCTTGCTTTACTGTTTTTCCGCATAGGAGGATCCCTTATTAAGAGGACTCTTTTTTTGGTGCTCTTATATCGACAGTTGTTGTTTAACTTCACCTGTGCTGATTCACAGGACCAGCTGTAAGGTACATAAAGGCTCTCTTATAATCTGACTGGGGCTGGTACAATAAATTGGGACTGGGACATCCTACTGATCGGTAATTTTGATATTATCCTTTCGAATCTTTCCAGTATCTAAGGAGCGACAACTTTGTCAATTTCATATTCTTGGATTTCTGTTACATTGGCATTGGGAAACTACTCACTACATGATAGAGGTGAGATATTGACTGTGCCCCATCCTTCACACTTGTGGATTTTATCTACACTGTGTGGTTTTTATGTAGTTTTTGCTTACATGTGTTTATCTCAGAGTTAGATTCTGTTCTACACTCTCTCTTGGTTCTGTATGTTTCTTATATCTGACTTTGTCTTGTGTGCTTTCTTCGTGTTATTATTGGACCCAGTTTGATCTATTGCCTAGGATGATTCAACCTTCGTGACGTGACATAGTGAGGACAATCGTGAATTTGTCGCAGGTCATAAGTGCCCTGTTGTACTTTGTGTAAGGTGAGATGTCTTCTCACTTTTCGAGACATTCACTCCTTGTTTTTTTTTGTCTTTTTCCTGCATTTCTTACTCACTACTAGGATTCCTTTTTATTATGATTTATTTTCCCCTTTTCTTTCTCCCCGTTTTTCTATTTTTGTTTATTTACAACATTTTCTTTATTATTGTTCACAATTTCAATTAGCCTTTTTCTTCTTTCCCACCTGGTTTACTTATATACTTGATATTATCTGTGGAATATTGTACTTTTAAATGTTCTACTCTGTGCACTGTAGTGAAAACAGGAAATATGGTGTTATTGAGATTTGTAGTACTTTTTAAAAAATTGCGGTTTCTTGATCTGATAACCTATTTGCAATCTAACTGTATTTTGTGTGTGTTTTTCTTTGGCTCTTCATTTGTGTATTGTTGGGTCTTTTTGTGATGTATTATTTGATTTCAGTCTGTATTATGTATATATATGTCTTATATATGTATATATATATGTTGTGTATAGTATAATTGTTACAGCCCTGACGAAGTTCCCGTGGCACTAGGGGAACGAAACGTGTTGGCTGTGCTGGTTTTAATAAAAAATCTACATGAACAAATGAGGAACCTTTGAAAAAATACTTTCAGTTCAATTGACTTTTATTGGAGTGCACCTTCCTTTCTTGCGGACATTTCTTATACTAGACATCTCTTAGCAGCGGCTGTCGGGAGTAGTTGCACCTATGCATAATATCTGAAACTGATGGAATTTATGTGCTTGAACTTGGTCTGCTGCTGTGTCTTTCGTATCTTTTTGAAAACAAATAGCATAATTATAGTAGCATAGGGTATAGTATTTTATTCAACACAACCAACAAGTTATTTCCTAATATAACATTCATTCTTCCCATTTAATAAGAGAAAATCTTTTGACACAAATTACATTAATCCATAGTTACTATCATAAATGGTTCACAAGATCTCAGACTCCATGTAGACTTTGGAAATCATAATTCGTGTTATTCATAGTTCACAAGAAGACAGCTCATGTTTACGTTTCACGGTATGAACACTGCTTCTTCATGGTGGTAAAATAACAAGTTAACAGCTTCAATTTTCTACTTGAGTCGCAGTAAAATGAGCTTGAATGACTGCAGCTCCGGCACACCTCATGGTGCAGTTTGCGCTGATTTTTCAGAACTGCTCGCACTACTGGCTCTAAATTTACAATGGGAGCAGGGCAACATGCATATGTTCCACCCATTGGTGGAACTACTTGAAATCTTGCTGAATTTCTATGTAACTCTGTGGAATTCTGCAGGATGAAACTTCATGAGTTCCAACCAACCCCTATAGTAAACATATACATCTACGCTTGGACCCTTGAAAGTTAATCCTTCTTTGGCCAAGCTGTGCTCTATAATCATTCTTTATTTACAAATCACACTCAGGCACATGCATCAAAGGAAATACCGGTCGTGAGCGGGCAGAATCTCAGAATCTGCCCCTTTGCGACAGTATTTTTGCATTTGGGATGCATTATCCCAAATGCAAAATTTGCAATTTAGGGAATCTCTAAATTGCGATTCCTTAAATTGCGATTGCATTATAGGAATCCCAAATTGAGATTCCTTAAATGCAATGCATTAAAGTTAAAAAAATATAGCGATCTCGCTAATAGGAGTAGCAAATTACCATGAAGTTGAACTTCATGGTAATTTGCAAAAACTAAAATGCACTTTTGTGCATTTTTTAAAGTTTCATGTTGCGTGCAACATATGTGCACAGATCAATTTCAGGCGTGCAACAGGGTGTCATTTTGACACCCTTGCACCCTTGAAATTGCATGAGCAATTTGCGAGTACCTTCTGTTACTCGCAAATTACTCATGCAATCTCCAATTCATTCCTATGGGCCTGGAGGTCAATAGGATTGAATGGGACAGCACTCCTTAATTGCGACTAGCAATTTGTGAGTTGCAATTAAGGAATGTTTAGAAATCGCTATTTTTTTAGCGATTTCTACTTGTATAGCCTTTTGCTATTCCTTATTAGCGAATCCTTATTTTTTGCTAATAAGGAATCGCAAATGACATTGTTGATGCATGTGCCAGACTGTCGCCAAAGTCATCATGATGTTATGTACAAGTTAAAACAATAACATAAACTAACCCATATTAAAAGGAGCGCACAGATTTTAAGACATTTTTGGAGTCTTCCAAACTCTGCTACCAAATCAATTAAGAGGATAAGAAGGTATACATATTGGGTAAAAGTCAACAAGTATCTATAAGAAATAATAGTAGAAGTCAATATTAGTCTACGGGAAATAGTTAACTTTGTCATTATCTTTTTCAGGTCAACTGTGATGGAGCATGAGTTTAGTAAAGCATACCTGAAGCCCCATTTAACCATTGCACACTTGTGATATGGCAGGATTTTGTTGCCGGTGAGGATGGATACACTGATTTTGAAGTCTAGCTTACACCCTGGAACATCCAAAAATTGAGTCTACAGTTGAAGTTTAATTTTTTTAAATATCAATTTAGTGTTGTTTGCTAAATAGAAATTGAAATGTTAATGTTAGTATTTTTTCACTTACCTTTAGATGTACAGGGTGGTGTAGAGGTATCAATATTGGTAATATCAAAATGCTGTAATGTAAGGTGGACTCTATTAAGTCCTCAGGAGGTCTAGGTGGTCACTGGTTTGAGGGTCTCCACGTGGATTATATGCCTCAGTTAGATGATTCACAACTTTTTCTTTAAGTCTGGATCACAGATTGTAACAACTTTTGCAAATCCCTTCAATGATATGCTCAGTAAATTTCACAGAGTTAATTTTGCTTGAGCCCCTTCTGGGAGTCTGGTACTGGAAAGGAGTTCTTCCCAAAAATCTCATCATTATGAGCTACCCACTTTTCAGTGAGCACCTCCAACTCCTCACTCAAATTCAGTTTGCACTTAATTTCCCTACCCTTTTTCTCTGCTTCTTCTTTTGACATGTTTTCAATATGTGGTTATCATACCAGAAAATCCTTTCACTGTTTGCCCAGTAAACAATGCCTGCCTTTCTTTATGTTCCCCAGGCCTCCACAGAGTATGTGTTTTAGCACTTCCTCATTGTGAGGTCATCAAAGAGTACCCATATGCGACTATCTCAGTTTGCAAATGCACTCGTAATTTAACAATTCAGTATTTGAGAATCTATGAACTGCTAATGCAAATTATACTGAATCCTGTGCTTAATTTGAGCCGGTGGTTTCCAATACTCAGCACCGGCAGTTAATTGTCAGCACTGGCACTTATGACAGTTTAGCAGCACTAACTGACCCAAGCACCCTGGATCAAAGAAAAGAAGGAGTGGAGTGTTGGGGATTCCCTTTTATAGGACAAATTCCTTCAGCCAACCGTGGGTGGCATGCTTCTTCATCGGGAACCTCCTTGCACTGCGACCGTATGACCACACTGAAGCATGCTAGGTTAAATTCTCCAGGCATGGCTCGCCCACTTATTTTAGTCTTGACCCCTGGATGTTCTATTAAAATTGTTCTTTAACATAGTAGGGAGTTAATTTAAACTTCACATCCACCACTTCTACACACTCCCTCCACACACGATCATCTGAAGGTTTTAGTATACCTCTTGTTAACCACAACTAAAAACATACCTGACCTCCGTCCTCACAGTGAGGTGGTTGTAGCCCACACTGCGACCTGGTTTGCAGTGCAAGGAGGTTCCCGATAATGAAGCATGCCACCCACAAGTGGGTGAGGGAATTCATCCTATAAAAGAGAATCCCCCACACTACGCTCCATCTTTTCTCTGACCCATGGTGGCTCGGTTAGTGCTGCTACATGTCAGAACTCCAAGCTTAATAACTATAGGGGCTTACCAGTTCTTGCACAGGAACAGAGATGCTTGTACCCAAATCCCCTAAAGCAATGCTAGCAGGTCTTTACTCAGAACCTCCCATCATCACCTCGGGGACGGGGGAATTGGATAAAATAATAAACAGAGAAGAGACTGGTCCAGAGTGGCTCCTTCAGTCTGCTACTTGTTGTTGCTGTCTGCTTTCAATGGAAACTAGGAAATAACACACCATTACAATCCTATCCTTACTATGACTGTTCTATACTTGTTCTACTGTATATCTCACCCACCCTTATGCTTCTGGACTTTAGCTTCTCTTCTGGCTTATTGTGGTAGTTCTGCACTCCTCTAGTTAGTTGTCACTATTTGAAGAGATAATAAATGTTAGTTTCTTTTATCTGCTACTCAGTTGGCTATAACTGATTATTACTATTAAACTTGGGTAGGTGCACTTACTTCACTAACTAGGTGAGTATTCCTTAATTGGGGTTGTATTAATCTCTCGTAGTCTTGTAAGCTGTTCCTCCTTATTTTGTGCATTTTTTAAAGTTTCATGTTGCGTGCAACATATGTGCACAGATCAATTTCAGGCGTGCAACAGGGTGTCATTTTGACACCCTTGCACCCTTGAAATTGCATGAGCAATTTGCGAGTACCTTCTGTTACTCGCAAATTACTCATGCAATCTCCAATTCATTCCTATGGGCCTGGAGGTCAATAGGATTGAATGGGACAGCACTCCTTAATTGCGACTAGCAATTTGTGAGTTGCAATTAAGGAATGTTTAGAAATCGCTATTTTTTTAGCGATTTCTACTTGTATAGCCTTTTGCTATTCCTTATTAGCGAATCCTTATTTTTTGCTAATAAGGAATCGCAAATGACATTGTTGATGCATGTGCCAGACTGTCGCCAAAGTCATCATGATGTTATGTACAAGTTAAAACAATAACATAAACTAACCCATATTAAAAGGAGCGCACAGATTTTAAGACATTTTTGGAGTCTTCCAAACTCTGCTACCAAATCAATTAAGAGGATAAGAAGGTATACATATTGGGTAAAAGTCAACAAGTATCTATAAGAAATAATAGTAGAAGTCAATATTAGTCTACGGGAAATAGTTAACTTTGTCATTATCTTTTTCAGGTCAACTGTGATGGAGCATGAGTTTAGTAAAGCATACCTGAAGCCCCATTTAACCATTGCACACTTGTGATATGGCAGGATTTTGTTGCCGGTGAGGATGGATACACTGATTTTGAAGTCTAGCTTACACCCTGGAACATCCAAAAATTGAGTCTACAGTTGAAGTTTAATTTTTTTAAATATCAATTTAGTGTTGTTTGCTAAATAGAAATTGAAATGTTAATGTTAGTATTTTTTCACTTACCTTTAGATGTACAGGGTGGTGTAGAGGTATCAATATTGGTAATATCAAAATGCTGTAATGTAAGGTGGACTCTATTAAGTCCTCAGGAGGTCTAGGTGGTCACTGGTTTGAGGGTCTCCACGTGGATTATATGCCTCAGTTAGATGATTCACAACTTTTTCTTTAAGTCTGGATCACAGATTGTAACAACTTTTGCAAATCCCTTCAATGATATGCTCAGTAAATTTCACAGAGTTAATTTTGCTTGAGCCCCTTCTGGGAGTCTGGTACTGGAAAGGAGTTCTTCCCAAAAATCTCATCATTATGAGCTACCCACTTTTCAGTGAGCACCTCCAACTCCTCACTCAAATTCAGTTTGCACTTAATTTCCCTACCCTTTTTCTCTGCTTCTTCTTTTGACATGTTTTCAATATGTGGTTATCATACCAGAAAATCCTTTCACTGTTTGCCCAGTAAACAATGCCTGCCTTTCTTTATGTTCCCCAGGCCTCCACAGAGTATGTGTTTTAGCACTTCCTCATTGTGAGGTCATCAAAGAGTACCCATATGCGACTATCTCAGTTTGCAAATGCACTCGTAATTTAACAATTCAGTATTTGAGAATCTATGAACTGCTAATGCAAATTATACTGAATCCTGTGCTTAATTTGAGCCGGTGGTTTCCAATACTCAGCACCGGCAGTTAATTGTCAGCACTGGCACTTATGACAGTTTAGCAGCACTAACTGACCCAAGCACCCTGGATCAAAGAAAAGAAGGAGTGGAGTGTTGGGGATTCCCTTTTATAGGACAAATTCCTTCAGCCAACCGTGGGTGGCATGCTTCTTCATCGGGAACCTCCTTGCACTGCGACCGTATGACCACACTGAAGCATGCTAGGTTAAATTCTCCAGGCATGGCTCGCCCACTTATTTTAGTCTTGACCCCTGGATGTTCTATTAAAATTGTTCTTTAACATAGTAGGGAGTTAATTTAAACTTCACATCCACCACTTCTACACACTCCCTCCACACACGATCATCTGAAGGTTTTAGTATACCTCTTGTTAACCACAACTAAAAACATACCTGACCTCCGTCCTCACAGTGAGGTGGTTGTAGCCCACACTGCGACCTGGTTTGCAGTGCAAGGAGGTTCCCGATAATGAAGCATGCCACCCACAAGTGGGTGAGGGAATTCATCCTATAAAAGAGAATCCCCCACACTACGCTCCATCTTTTCTCTGACCCATGGTGGCTCGGTTAGTGCTGCTACATGTCAGAACTCCAAGCTTAATAACTATAGGGGCTTACCAGTTCTTGCACAGGAACAGAGATGCTTGTACCCAAATCCCCTAAAGCAATGCTAGCAGGTCTTTACTCAGAACCTCCCATCATCACCTCGGGGACGGGGGAATTGGATAAAATAATAAACAGAGAAGAGACTGGTCCAGAGTGGCTCCTTCAGTCTGCTACTTGTTGTTGCTGTCTGCTTTCAATGGAAACTAGGAAATAACACACCATTACAATCCTATCCTTACTATGACTGTTCTATACTTGTTCTACTGTATATCTCACCCACCCTTATGCTTCTGGACTTTAGCTTCTCTTCTGGCTTATTGTGGTAGTTCTGCACTCCTCTAGTTAGTTGTCACTATTTGAAGAGATAATAAATGTTAGTTTCTTTTATCTGCTACTCAGTTGGCTATAACTGATTATTACTATTAAACTTGGGTAGGTGCACTTACTTCACTAACTAGGTGAGTATTCCTTAATTGGGGTTGTATTAATCTCTCGTAGTCTTGTAAGCTGTTCCTCCTTATTTTGTCATAACCATTTTTTTCAAATGTTTTCTTTTTTCAGGTTTTCAAAAGTTCGCAACAGGGGTTCAGCTCCTGGTGAGTATTTACACTTTACATAGAAACGATTAATTCACAATGCTTGACTTCTCTGACTAACTATGCTCCTTATCTCTCTCTCTCTTGAATGAACAGAATATTCAGCGGTCAGCGCCTTTCTTATATTCCAGGTAAGATGGCTCTAGAGATATTTCCCAATACACAGCCTTATACTTTATCAAATTTCACTTAGCTTCGTTTTCTTCTTCTGTCTACTTGGTTGGATACGTTAGTTCTCTCTCTCTCTCACTGCTGGACTCGACGACACCCCATCAACTCTCTCCTCAGTTTGACAGGCTTCAGCGGGAATTCAGCTCCGCGACTCGCGCTTGGTTCTATGCGCCGAGCCGCGTCATTAAATATTCCTCTTAGCTCTCGGAACATGAATGGGTATTAAACTTTAACTTGGTGACAACTATGGACATGAAAACAAGAGCGCAGCAACGGCACGGCTATACCGGCTAAAGGCTCTGGTGAAGTGCGTATTTATAGATGCGCTTGCGCTGCTCCTAGATTCCTGTGCAGCTGCGGCGCAACGACTAGAACTCCTACCTGCAGCCCACTGTGGCTACTGTGGCGGCCATCTTATCTCTCCTGTGTCGGACTCTCTCAGTCCATGAAACTCTAACAGGAGAATGTTGGCCAGATCGAACCAATTCAGTGCCGCAAAGTCTGGAGCCTAGTGTTGGGGTTCTGACACAACATTACATTAGAGGGGAGTGGCCCCCTGCTGGTCAATAAATATCCTTAGGCCTTTTAGTGTGTTTACATACTTATGACAGTTTGCCACATGATGGCACTGTCAGTCGAAATGAGAGATAAGGACAACAGCTGTTTATTAAAATAATACATGCAACAACGTTGACGGACCCACTAAGTAATCCTTTAGTTTTACCAGCTCAGTGCAAAGCACTGGAGTACCAAAATCCAATGGATTTGTAAGAAGAAACCCCACCTACCAACCTAGTTAATGGCATGCTTCATCATTGGGTTCCCAGCTGGGCTGCCGAGTGCAACCCAGCTGTGCTTCAATGCCTGAGTTACAGCGGAGCGTTTTGTTTTAATTTAACAGTGAGGTGTGTGCTCAAAAAGTGGTGAGGTTAAAAATGTCTTTAGGATGCCCAAACGGGAAATGATTTATTCATAGGGTTCTAGGACACGTCTAAAAATAAAAGATGGGCTATAGTGAAGATGACAAATTTGTCTTCAATATCCCCTAAATGCTGGCCGACAGGTTTCAGCCTCCCAAATAATCATGAGGCTTTCTTCAGGACCAATTGAACGTGAAATATTGAGGTGGCTACAAAAGTGGAGATAGCCACGTGAATAATTATCAGCACAAACACTAAGGTGTGCTGTATATGTGGTGGTGTAGCCGTACTTACGGACCCACCTACTGGTTGAAATCTGTAAGAAAAAACACATACAACATGAAGGACATGCACAACATATAGGGAAACAATGCCATGATTAACTTAATTATCCTTGTGTACATGATGTGCCCATTGCCATTGTTTGGTGCATTTCATGAGTCGGAATATCTATAAATGTATCCCATTAATCATACGTAGACATGCTGTAAACATAAGTTTTATTCGAAAGGTCATGCATGGTGATAGGTGTCTGCATGCATGTCTATAGGTGAGTGAGTTCCTTGCGTGGTCACAAGTATGCACAGACACAAAAAAAAAATGTTTTGTGTCATGCTGGGAGCAGGTAGATCCTGGAAATGGCATTCACATATGGTGTAAGACTAATTATGTCTGAATATGAACACAGGTATATTTATTGTGCGTTTTGTCTGATTGGCGACTAAAAAAAAATTAAATGAATGTTTCTAATGTCACAGAGAGTATCAGTACATAAAGATAGAGATACCCAATCTCAGCTGCGCAAATTCAGAATGAAAATATCTTACACCAGCTGAGAATAAAAGATCAAACGGATCATGGAAGATGGGGTCTCCTGTAGTCAGGCACTATAAAAACAAAAGTGAGGCATGTAAAAATGTAGCGGTCTATCTGGGAGACGAGCTAGGTAAAAAAATAACCTTGCTGCAATATGGTGCATGATCAGTTACTTCATCAAGGATGAAAACCCGCCTTTAAATCCTACTTAGGTCTTCTCGAGATCCCACCTATAAGTGTTTTCATTAGAAGGTGAAATCTTATAGCGGTTCCGGGTGTAGGATTGGGGCGTGGCAGCGTAGTATGATGCTGGCTAGAGGAGAGGTAGCGTTACATGAAGTGGTCACATGATCGCTAGAGCTACTAGATCGCTGACCTCGATAGCGTGGCGTGCTGCATGAGGGGAACTTTGTTCAGTGTATTGTGAATGAGCATTAAAGATATAGCAGAAAAAATATACAGCAGAAAAAACGCTTACCGCCAATGACAATATGGCTGTGGATTGCTTGAGTGCTGGACTCCATGACTTGGCGCGCTTAGTTTGGAAATCATAGATCGAGTGTGTGAATACTCGATAAAGATAAAGATATGATAAAGATATGATTGATAAAAATTGTTATTGATTGAGGAGGACGCATCACCCATTATAGTGCACTGCACTATTGTTCCACAATTTGCAAGTAGTGTGTGAAGTGCGAAATGTTAATATAAGTGGTAGCAGTGTGTAAAGGCACGTTTGTAGGGTGGTGTATGGTGCCTCATATCCGATTGTATAGAGACATGTTCTGTGTGAGGATGCTGGTGACTACTTCATTGCCTGCAGACAGGTCTGTTAGAGATGGAATTATAGGTGGTTACGCACGTGAGTGGTATAGTAGCGTGTCTGTTGTGTTTGTTCCAGTAAGCCTTTGCCGTTTTGATTTCTGGCTTGTTTTTGGGCTTTTTTTAGTGATTCCATCTGGGTACCCACGGAATTTGAGTTTCGTAGTCAAGCTGCTTGTTCTTTGTAATCTCGGATGTTACTGCAATTTCCGTGCAATCTGAGATATTGCCCATATGGTAAATTCTCTCGCAGGGGTCTGGGATGAAAGCTCTCAAATCATAGGAGAGAGTATCTTCCAGTGGGTTTGAAGTGTGTTTTAGTCATAAGGTGACCTCCTTCTGCTGTGATGTTTAAATCTAGAAAGGTGATGCTGTTGTTGCTTATGTTAGGTGTAAACTTGAGGTTATTATCAGGCCATTAATCCAACCCAGAAACAATTGTAATGCATCTTCAGGGCCTTCCCAAATTAAGTAAATATAATCGATATACCTCTTGTAGAATTTGATGTTTGTTGAGAACGGCATTTCTGGGTTGAGAAGATGGATTTTTTCAAAATTGTACATGTACAGTCCCGCCACACTAGGGGTGAATGTGCTGCCCATTGATGTACTGTATGTCTGTAGAAATATGTCACCTTCAAATTCAAAGTAATTGTCCTTCAGTGCCATTTCTGCGCACTTGAGCACAAAAGATTTTGGAGTGATGTAGTCCCCGGACATTGTGTTATGTGATGATCTGAGCACTTATAGTGTGTCGTCTTGCGGAAGGCTAGTATATAGACTCTCTATGTCCAGACTGACTAAAAAGGAGGTGAGAGTCTGTAAATATCCCAATAGGTCTTTGAGATATGTTGGTGTTGTTTTACAATAGGTTGCAAATAGAAGTCACAAAGGCGTAAAAGGAGTTCCAATAATGAGACAATGCCTGAAACTATCGGGCGTCCAGGGGGGTATTTCTGTTTTTTTAAATTTGGGGGATAGTGTAGAAATACGGGATCTTTGCTCCAAAGGAGGTCAGGAATAGGGCCTCCCATTTGCTGATGTTGCGTCTGGATTCTGTGTCTTCCACTAAGGATTTTATTCAGGCTTTCAGATCCTCACTTGGGCCTTGTTCTAATCGTCTGTAGTTTTGTGAGTCCCCAAGAAGTTATCTTCATTCTGCTTGGTAAACCTCCTTGTTTTGCAGTACTATGCCTCCACCTTTATCTGCTGGTTGATGATGATTTGGTCATTTGATCTCAAGGCACGTATGGCATCAAATTCTGCACCTCTTGTGTTTTTGAATGGTGTTTCTTTCTTGGTTTCTTTGAAGATGGCCTGTTCAACTGCTGCCAGCTCGACTGGTATGGTATGTGAAGGAGGGATGAAAGATGATTTAAGTTTAAGGTTAGTGTCCCCTTGTTCATCTATCAGATCTTGTCAGTTGGTTTTCAAAGAATGCATTGAGTTTCAGTTTTCAAAAAAATTCAGCCAACTCGCAATGTAGATTGAATTTGTCAAGTCTTGCGGTAGGTACAAAACCTAGTTCTTTGGTCAGGACTTTCTCCTCACCCTCGGTCAAGGTGTGTGACCAAAGGTTGGTGACTAAATTCTGTGGGTGCTGGGTCCCGCCTGCTGCTCCTTGGATTTGCTGCATGTGTGGTCTGCTTGATTCTGGTCTTCCTCCCAGGGAACTTGGCTCTGATTCTGTCTCCTGCCGCGCCCTCTTGGGCCTCTTCCTAGAAAGGGAAACCTTGGATTGGTATTCATATATGGCATTTGTGGGTGGGTGAACGATGGGTTCCACCCATACAGCATGTGTGGGTTCATTTGAGGGGATGGGTTGGGGAAATGCATTGTTCCTTCTTGGGGTACTTGGGGCCATGATTGGTGCCAATTAACATTTTGACCTCTTCCCCTTTGTTTGTTACAGTAACTTCCTCAACTGGAAATGCTGCTTACACACGAGTCATCGTCAGAAGAGCCTGACTGTCCTGTACATGTCATGGGCTTGTAATCTGTTTCTGCATAAGGATAGGTTTTGATGTAATAACATTTTTTTAGATTCTTTTGAATTTTTGGGATTTTGGATTGAGTTAAATCCTCCTTATATTCAGCCATCTCTTTGTCGACTTAATTAAGTATTTCTTTAAAAGATGTCATGGTGGTTTTGAAATTATTTTCTGTGGCTTGTATATCGATGAGGATTGCATCAGACAACCTTTTCCCTGTCTGGATAATTAAAATAATAATCCAGTCTCTGGTGCATTGCCAGGCTATTTGTGCCCAGTATTTCCAAAATGCTGCATCATCTAAAAAGATACGTAGGGAGTTCATGACAATCAGACTTTTAGGGGCGGTGTTGTTTCTTAAATATTCCAAGAGAATCACACCATGTAAGATGGTTCTGATGCAATTTCTTTTCTTTTCCGTGAGGTTTTCCCAATCAGTGCTTTGCGCTAAAGTTTGCGCAACATTTAGATCAGCCATCAGAGGGGGGCCGAGAGGATGCTGGTAACGTCCTCATCCGTGAAAGTCAGTCCAGGGTTCTCTGCCATGTTTCAGTGACAAAATGGAACGCAGAATAATAAGAGAGAAAAGGCTCTCACAGCTGTGCGCTGTCTAATATGGAGAAATCAAAGGGAGAGCGATGAAGGACAGGGAGGTGCGTCCTCTTCCCCTGAATGATAATAAATGCAACAACGTGGACGGTACCACTAATTAATCCTTTAGGTTTACCACTTCAGTGCAAAGCACCAGAGTACAAAAATCCAATGGATTTGTAAGAAGAACCCTCACCTGCCAACCTAGATGGTGGCATGCTTCATCATTGGGTTCCCAGCTGGGCTGCTGAGTGCAAACCAGCTGTGCCTCAACACCTGAGTTACAGCAGAGCATTTTTTTTTTAGATTTGACAGTGAGGTGTGTGCTAAAAATCTGGTGAGGTAAAAAATGTCTCTTGGATACCCAAACGGGAAATGATTTATTCATAGGGTCCTAGGACACGTCTAAAAACAAAAGCGAGGATATACTGAAGATGAAAAATAAGTCTTCAATATCCCCTAAATGCTGGTCGACATGTTTCAGCCTCTCCAAAAATCATGAGGCTTTCTTCAGGACCAAAAGAGTGTGAAATAGTGAGGTGGCTACAAAAGTGGAGATAGCCACGTGAATAATTATCAGCAAAAGAACGTGAAATAGTGAGGTGGCTACTAAAGTGGAGATAGCCACGTGAATAATCATCAGCACACACACAAGGTGTGCTGTGTATGTGGTGGTGTAGCCGTACTTACGGACCCACTGATTAGTTGAAATCTGTAATAAAAAACACATACAATGTGAAGGACATACACAACATATAGTGAAACAATGCCATGATTAGCTTCATTATCCTTGCGTAAATGATGTGCTCATTGCCATTGTCTGGTGCATTTCATGAGTCTGAATATCTATAAACACATCCCATTAATCATACGTAGACATGCTGTAAACATAAGTTTTATTCAAAAAGTCATGCATGGTGATAGGTGTCTGCATGCATGTCTGTAGGTGAGTAAGTTCCTTGCGTGGTCACAAGTATGCACAGACACGAAAAAAATATTGTTTGTGTCGAGCTGAGAGCCGGTAGATTCTGTAAACGGCTACTATATACGGCATGAGACTAATTATGTCTGAATATGAGCACAG
Source organism: Lissotriton vulgaris (assembly GCF_964263255.1). NCBI lineage: Eukaryota > Metazoa > Chordata > Amphibia > Caudata > Salamandridae > Lissotriton > Lissotriton vulgaris. Next base: position 1,648,936,371 of record NC_141685.1, read on the forward strand.
GTATATTTATTGTGCGTTTTGTCTGCTTGTCGACTTAAAAAAATTAAATAATTAATTAAATGAATGTTCCTACTGTCACAGAGAGTATCGGAACATAAAGATAAAGGGGCATATTACCAACAACAAGCGATAATTATCGCTATGTTGGCTTAGCGGCAATATTTTTATCGCCGAGCTGCGGCGATTTTTATCGCTTCGGAACCTTGCTATTATCAAGGTTTATCTCCTAAGCGATAAAAATCGGCCGAAATGCATGAATATCGCTGAAAAGTCAGCGATATTCATGCATTACCGAGCTAATGCTCTAAGCCATGTTTTCCACCTACCATTGGATAACAACGCTAAGAACTGCTCAGGGGCAGGTGTTAGCTTTTGGAGATATTCGCGCTTAGCGCGAATATCTCCAAAAGTTGGTAATAGGAGATAACGATGTTAGCGACTGTTTCCAGTCGCTAACATCTTGGCACGCCCACTTTGCATGTCATTAGTGAAAAATTTCACTGACATGCAAAGCGGGGCCCAAGATGGTCGCTATCTCCTACTAGCTGTTCCTAACTGGTGTAAGCGACAGCTAGGTAATAGGGAGATAATTTTATCTCTGCTTTCTTGGCTTTTAAAGCCAAAAAAGTGGAGATAAACCCCCTTGATAATATGCCCCCAAGTTACCCAACCTCAGCTCGGCAAATTTAGAATGAAAATATCTTACACCAGCTGAAAATAAAAGATCAAATGGATCCTGGAAGAGGGATCTTCTGTAGTCACACACTATGAAAACAAAAATGAGGCATGTAAACGTATAGCAGTCTATCTGGGAGACGTGCTAGGTCGAAATAATGCACAATAAAAAATTACTAATACCTACCACCCAGGCCGTTTTGATAGCTTTCAGGGCCTGGAATTGTCACACTTTTAAGAGTGTGATGATTAGTAGTGTGTTGGTGCTGTCATTGGCAGCTCTGGCAGAGGCAACGGGTGGTCCAAACTGGAGGGGCCTCCTGATGAGGGCCCTGTTTTTTTTATTGTTACAAATTAAGCACTGATTCACTCATTTAGAATGTGGTCGTATGATGCATAATGAATACTGATTCCCAAATTGCAATTCAGAATCCATCACAATTTGTGAATCGGTATTCTGGAGCTTCATACATCTGATTCTAGCTGCTTTAAACATGACCAGCATAGTTGAGGATTAATTAACAAAACCGTGTTCCCAAATAGGCAGGTAGGTAAACATTGGTCCTCCAGGGTGATGGAAACCATGGACTCCATCCTCTTGTACACCTGCAGACCTTCAATCATGGTCTAAACGACCCCTTTTTAGGAGCTCAAAATCATCCAGCAAGGCAAAGCTGTCACCTGTGACAGGCGGGACTCCATTGGCCTGGATACCTTCTGTGGTAGGTCCCACACAACTTTGTTTCTTATGGCAAAATCCTCTTAGTGGGATGAAATAGAAAATATACTCAAGCCTGTCTCGGGCAGCTGCGGCACCTTATCTCAACCCTCGAAGGTTAAAGTTAAAAAAGCTAAGTCCAAACATTTCAGGATACTGGATATCCTCCTCCTAGTAACTCTTAACACTTCCAGACAACCAGGGATAGCTATCAAAATATCATCAAACATAAAATAGCTGGTGAGAGGCTCAAACTCTCTCTCCAGCCATGGCCCAACTAAAGTCAAGCCCCAACTGGTCAGCTGCTTCTCCTACACAGATGCCATTCTTTGTCTTTTATTTTTCAACCAGAAGTAAATTTACTCAGACTGGTTCTGAGGAAAATGAAATTTTATATGGCCAGTATGTCCCCCTACGTGTACCCCAACGATTAGTGTATGTGCATGACACTCATGCATGTTTCCCTCTATGGCCACAATAATGATGCCTCTGCATTTGCGTCCTGCATTAGGATGCCAGTCATCAAGATTTCCATGAAAGAAATGTTAACTCTGCAATGAGGCCCATGGTCCATGTGTTTTGCATTGTGCACGTTTAATAAATATCACGAAGAACCCTTTTGTGGCTCAGTTGAGCCAGGACCCGAATTAAGGTTTTCTTGGCTCAAGACACTCTGAAAGCTGCCCTGACCTTTCACATATTTCTGGCTCAGCTGAGAGAGGCCCCAGCCCGGGGTGCCAAGACAGTATTTTGCAAAACAGTTATCAGCCTGCTGTACAGAATCACATTCCTGCCTGGCGAAGAAGGTAAACAGATCCCTTCTGCAAAGATAGGGCCTCGCCATTCTGTCTCAGTTTAAGTGATTTACAGAGCTTGCATCCATAGAAAGCCCACAGCCCCCACGCAATGAACAAAGAAATATATGCCCACACTGGCTCGTGGTGATGAGCGACCTTTTGCTTCAGATAATACATCCCCGGACCTAAGATATCAGATATCAGATATTACTAGATGTGCAGGTTGCCCTGACACTGAAGGCCTCCCTACTAGAACGAAAGTCAGCTTCCCCCAGTTACACGTCAATTACACGTCATGACCAAGTTGTGCACACAATTAGGGCAAAGGTTCCAGCTGGCCACGCAAACCCCCTCCATGTATCCACCCACCTATGACACCCCTATGACTCTTCAAAGTGCACGCCCACATGCTCTTATCTCTTTCTCCTGCTCCGCCTGAAGTCCTCCTCTTTTCTCTATGTACAAGAATGAATGTATAAATATTGTACTCTGTGAATAAACTTCAGATGACGACCCTTCCTGAACCTTAGTGGTGATGGAACCCGATTCTCCCTTAACTGCAGTTATTGAAATAAAGCCCTTTTGAATCGGACACCACGGACTCTGCCTCTCATTTAATGCATGACCCTTTGTTTAAGTATAGAAATTATGACAGGGTAATATTTTATTTACCACATTAATCTGGCGCCCGAATAGGACAAATCCCTTTCCCCACGCGCCGGCGATGTAGGTCCAGCCCATGCCCCCTTCTACAGCCGTGACGGACTTCAAAGTGTACACGCCAGCGGGACTTCCTGCTTACTCCCTCAGGCCCACGAGGAGGACGGACTGCGACCAGGCATCCACACGAGGCGGTGAGGACTGCGGATCATCCCAACCAGAGCCCAAGCTGTGAGAGAGCAAGGTCCGAGGTTTCCGAAGGTCCACCTGTTCCGTGGCGCATGCGCAGGCAGTATGGAGTTTCTGAGGCCTTCAAGTTCTGCTTCCCGGTGAGTACCACTAGTGGGAATGCATAAAGTTAAAGACGGGTTCATTTAGTTGAGCTCGGTAAAGACGTGTCCGTTCACACGGGCACGGTAAAGACGTGTCCACGGGTAAAGGTGGGCACGGTAAAGACGTGTCTCTTTATGAGACCGGTATGGCTGTACTGTATTCCAGTGCATAAAGTTAACTGTTTTCAAGTACATGTTTTACTCCAAGTATCAGGTTACACTGTAATTGTTTTAGTGTTGTAACGTTTTAGTATGAATGATTGTTTCAGTCAGTTTATTTTTAGTGTGTATTGTGTTTTCATTTTGTTAGTTTCAACATGCCACTGTTTTCGAAATTACGTCAGATAGGGACCAGGAAAGGAATACTAGAAGAGTCAGTTAACATCCCGCCTAGAGATACACCTGGCCATTACATGTATAACAAACATGGGCTAGACGCCATTTTGTTTTTAGACTTATGGGTAGATTACACGAAGGATTTAGAGGAAAAGTACAGATGGCCCATCTCGGGAACATGGGATTCTGATTGCATTATGAGAGTAGAGGAAGCACTATGGAAAAAGAAATCAAGACCCGCACAGAAAGACGCCATTGAGTTATGGCGCAAGGAGTCACATAGGAGGACAGAGAAAGAAATACACCAAGCAGAGAGAACTAGACATGCAGGGGAAAAAGCCAAAGAAAAAGAACTGCGGGAGGAGGGTGAACGGGTCAAGGCAGAACAAGCTGAAAGAGAAAGAAACGCCATTGTTGCTGGTATTTATCCCGTCCTCTCAGAAGAACTAGCTAGAGTGACCCCCTCCGAAACATCCCGTAGGTCGCACCCGCCACCACCTGTACCCTATAGAGCACGTAAAATAAAGCTAACAGCCCCTGATGCTTTTATTGCCTCCTATCTAGAGGAGCCCGCACCAGACTATGTAAACGCAGAATTCCCTCCGCCCCAAACAGCGGCTCAGCTTCTTCAGATCCAGCAGGTCGTGAAAGATGATGTAGGACAAGGGGCGGTAGGGGGTGTGGGGCCACCGCCAACTCCAAAAACTCCACGAACACCACCAACGCCACGATCAGCGCTAGGACTAGGACCACTAGGGCAACCACGAACGCCACAATTGACATCGACGCCATCAAAGTATTCCGTAACGATCCAACGTTGTATATACGATCCGGTACCAGGGGAGGGTCCAATGCTCATGTATTCACTAAGATTAAGACATGCCACCGACTATTTGCTCCCATTACCAGACATGAAGGAACACCTAGATAAAATATACCATTTCATTAGAACGGGAGAGGGATCCGAGTGTATAGAAAAGGCTATGGAACACAGAAAGGTGGAGGTTAAGAGCGTTATCCTACGTTTTTTGATTAACTGTCTGATCAGGGAACAAGACCAACCAGACAACGAGGTAAAGAAAGGTCTAAGGGATTGGAGTGACAACATAGCTGCCGGTCGGCATGATAAACAGGGACAGATAGAAAGTATGTACAAGAAAATACGAAAGGAGATCTTAGAAATACACCGTGAAGAGTCTGAAGGGAAGTATGATGACTCAGTGGAGGAGTTAGGCCCAGAAGACGAGGAAAAGGACAAAGTGTGCTATGTAGGTAAAGTACGACAGTTTGACAGGCCCAAAGGCCTCGACTACCGCAAACAGGGACCGGTCATAAAAGAAAGATATTCCCTTGAGAATCTATTCCAAGCTACTGAAAAGGCCCTGGAACGACGCATAGATAGTGAGCGATTCCAGACCCCACACGAAAAGGAATTGGCCCGGTCGGCCGTTCAATGGGTGTCCAATTCTAATATATATAGCGATGATATATTGGCCCAGACTTTCTTGAGTCTTCCACCGAACGAACAGCGTTTGGCTGGTATTTACATGGTCCAACATTTGATAACGTTGTATGAAAGTCAATATTCTGATCCCGGTCCCTTGCATAAGTTACTGGACGACATACTTCTAGAAAGATGGACAGGCCTAGGTACTGAATTAATAAATGTCATTTTAGACAAACGTCATAAGTACTTATCTTCTCTGACCACATGCATGCTCCCTGCCCCACACCACGACAGAAAGAACATGTACATAGACAGACAGAACCCCCTACGAGAGGTCCACCCCGTCAAAGACGGGGATGGTGCGCTTCAAAGAGTGTATGTTTACACTCCCTTGACAAAATTAGAAATACTGGAAATGAAAAAGATGCTGCCTTGCCATGACAAAGATCCGGGGGGGTTCCACTGTGAATTAAAAGACATTCTCCGCATCGGAGATTACACATATGCTGACATTCTGAAACTATTGAAAGTACTGTTGCCTGCTGGTATTTACGAAAAACTTAAGGAAAAGGATTGGGAGGTGGGAGAGAAGAAGGTAAGCTGGACAGCATTAGAAACAGAGGATAAAGCCAGGCTCCCTGGGGTTGGTCTTGGGAAAGAGGCTAAAGAACTACCTGAACTCCTAATACAGGTTTGCCGAGACTATTGACTACTAAAAAAGAAGATTGGGATGCTATTTCAGCCTGTAAACAGAAACAAGACGAGGACACCAGTGATTTCTATTCTCGATTTGAGAAATGTTTTTCTATTAATAGTGGCCTTAAGCCCAGTAGCGAGTCATATCCACATCTTTTTGTGCGCAAATTAGTAGAGAATTCCTTACTACAGATCAAGAATAGAGTACTAAAGGTTGAGAGTACTTGGCAAGTAAATAGTCCTTCGCAAATATTGCAAATGTTACAATATCACCAGAACAGGATTAGAGAAGAACAGGATCATGAAAAGAGACGCATGAAAGACACAAAAATGAAAGTGCTAGTTGCCCAATCAGTGCCAGCCAACACGAACAAATTTGCCAGAAATAACACGGCACCTGTCAAAGGGAACTGTAATTATTGCAAGCAACCAGGTCACTATGTAAATGAATGTGCTGTTCTGAAACACAATATAGCTACAGGCAAGACAAAAGAGCGACCAAATGTTCCCAGGCAGAATAGCACCCAACAAAATACAAACCAGACAGTAGCGAATTTTCCACCCCCACCGCCGACTGTCCAAGCCACACAGCAAATGTATCAGTACACGCAGTCAGACTATCCAGAATACCAACAGTTCTCATGAAACAGCCTTGAGAGGGAAGTTGGCTTGCCCCTTATTGAGGTTCCTGTAGATCAAGAGGGTCCTTATGTACATAGTCGTGTATTGGGAAAAGACAGAAAATTTCTGATTGACACAGGGGCAAGCAGAACTACCATCAGCCATGACGAGGTTCCAGGGGCACCACTCTCAGGCTCACAGAATATTTCCCTGGGATTTTCAGGAAAGCCTATTGTTAATGAAGTATCGAAACCAATCTCCCTTGGAGTTGGTCCATTGTCACGTACCACGGACTTGCTACTTACTAAATCATGTCCAGAAAACTTGCTTGGCATAAAGACATTGAAAGAACTAGGAGCAGTTATATGTTGTTCTCCGGAAGGAGTACGATTGTTTTTACGTGATTTTAAGGGGCATTATGTGATGAGAGATTTTGACCACAGACTCCAGAATGTACCACAGCACTTATGGGCACAAGGTCCGACTGACGTAGGTTACATGGACATAACACCATACCGTGTCACTGTAAAAGCAGGAGTAGTACTACCACGTATCAGACAATACAAGTTACCACCTGATGCCGTAGTTGCCTTATTAAAAATTGTTGACGAACTCATTTCACACGGGGTGGTAGTAGAGACTGACTCAAATGTATGTAACTCACCTGTGATTCCTATTCTCAAACGAACAGACCCAAATGCACCACCAGTTTACAGACTAGTTGTTGACCTTCGAGAATTGAACAAATGTATAGTACCACAATACCCAGTGGTCCCAGACATTTCTTCATTATTGACTGCTATTGATTCTGAGGCAACATTCTTCACTGTAATTGATTTGAAGAATGCTTTCTTTAGTGTTCCCATTCATCCAGACAGCCAGTACTTATTTGGATTCAGTTTAAATGGACGAAGCTTTAAATTTACGAGAGCTCCTCAAGGTTTCACAGAGAGTCCTAGCATATATAGTCAAGCATTAAAGAGACAGCTAGACAGTATTTACATGCCTGCTAACACGGCACTGCTCCAGTACGTCGACGATATCCTGATCACTGCACGTTCAGAACCAGACTGCGAAAATGCATCACTGACGGTCTTACACTTTCTGGCAGACAAGGGGCACAAAGTGTCCCCTTCCAAGTTGCAATTCTGTGCACAGCAAGTGGTGTACCTTGGACACTTGCTGTCCAAGAGGGGTAGGCAGCTGACACAAGAACGCATCCAGTTAATTGTTAACCTTACACAGCCCAAGACACAAAAGGAAGTACGTGCCTTCATTGGCCTCACTTCATACTGCAGACAATGGATTCCCCAGTATGCCTACCTAGCCAAACCACTCATACAGTTGACAACACAGGAGGCAGCGTCTTCGACTGTCCTCCCTTGGACACAAGAACATACCTTGGCATTTGAAGAATTAAAAAGAGCCTCATGTCAAGCGCCAGTTTTAGCAACTCCTTGTTACTGCAAACCTTTTATGCTTTTTGTGACCGAGCGGGAGGGAACAGCACTATCTGTCCTCACACAAGATCAAGCAGGAAAACACAAGCCTTGTGCTTATTTTTCTAGTACACTGGATCCAGTGGCACAGGCTCTGCCTGCATGCCTGAAATCAGTTGCAGCAACAGCTCTAGCTATAAGACAAAGCGACTCGATTGTATTAGGCCATCCTCTGACAGTACAGGTACCACATGCAGTGGAGGTTCTCTTGAACAGGACACAGACACAACACTTGACTGTAGCGAGACTGACAGGATATGAACTGACGTTATTTCAGCCACACATAGAGATCAGATGATGCAATATTCTCAACCCTGCTACACTTTTGCCCTCAAGTACAGTAGACACCGCACCACATGACTGTGTGGAAGTAATGAATATAGTGACGAAACCAAGACAAGACTTGACAGATGTTGCACTTCCAGACCCTGACCTGACACTTTATGTTGATGGTTCATGCATGAGAACAAGCACAGGAGAGCTAGTGGCCGCATATGCCGTGACCACTGCTACTGAAGTCATAGAAACCCACAGAATAGACACACTGTCAGCACAAGCAGCAGAGCTCATCGCTCTGACACAAGCCTGCATAAGAGCTAAGCACTTGAAAGTGAACATTTATAGATTCACAATACGCCTTCGGCGTTGTTCATGACTTTGGAGTATTATGGAGGGAGAGAGGTTTCTTGACCTCTCATGGGACTAAAATTCAGCACGGACTGCTTATTCAGGCTCTGTTAGAAGCAATACATTTACCTACAGCCATAGCCATCCTGAAATGCAAAGCACACACCAAAGTTACAGACACCATTTCCCAGGGTAATGACCTGGCAGACCGAACAGCCAAACTTACAGCTCAGACACCAACAGACACGACTAAGACAGAGGTACCGATACTGACAAAAAACATGACAGTCAGGGATCCTTCACAAGATGTACTCGACATACAGACACATGCCACTTCAGATGAAATAAAGAAATGGACTGAACAAGGAGGGGTTCAGACTGACCAAGGTTGGATGACTAAAGGCAAAACTACATGGTTTCTCCCAGATTCTATGGTACAAGTCATTATAAACACAGCACATAGTCCCACGCACTTAGGAGAAAAGGCAATGCTAGACAGTTTACAGAATATCTGGTTTAACAAGCATCTACGTGCAGCAGCGAAACAGAAAGTACGTACCTGTATGATCTGTTGCCAGTTCAATCCAGGCAAATGGACAGATGTAGAGGTTACAAGTATGTCCTGGTAGTTGTGTGTGCACTATCTAGATGGACAGAAGCGTACCCAGTCTCAGATTATACTGCTGTGACAACCGCCAGGCAATTGGTACGCGAGTTTTTCCCCAGATACGGATTGCCCCGTGTCGTGTACTCAGATAATGGACAACCCTTCTCTTCTGAATTAATGAAACAAGTATCTCTTCTGTTAGGTTACCAGTGGAAGTTTCATTGTGTACGACACCCAGAGGCAGCCGGACTTGTAGAGCGTCACAATCAGACACTCAAGACAAAGTTAGCGAAAGTCTGTGCAGAAAAAGGCGTGGATTGGATGGTAGCCTTGCCAGTTGCCCTCTTTTACATGCGTATGGTAGCTCATTCCAGAACAGGCCTATCTCCTTATGAAGTGGTCTTCGGTAGACCACCAAATATGTGGGGTACGCCTATGCCCAAAAAAATAACTGATGTTGACAGTAACATGCTGACAGATTACCTGGCTTCCTTGATGTCTGCACTACTCTCTTGTCGTTCACAGGTTGCCGCCGCTTTCCCAGACAACACCCAGGTTAAGGATCACGTCATCGTCCCTGGAGACCTAGTCCTGGTGAGAAATTTTGATCGGTCAAGCCCCCTGGAGCCACGTTGGAAGTCGCCGAAGCTTGTGCTACTGACCACGAGGACGGCTATCAAAGTGGAAGGACGAAAGGGCTGGATCCATGCCCAACACTGCAAGCGATTTTACGGAACCCAAGGAACTTTAATAAAGACAAAGGACAATGCCGATAGTACTAAAGATAGTACGGACTGTAAGCCCCCTTTGCTAGAAAAGACTCCGCAACAAGATTATAGGTCCAAATTACGATCTAGTAAGTCAGACAGCGTTTAATTGTTTAAGTCCACTAGGTGGTGAATCGGTTAGACAGGTTCCTGACATGTATAAGATCGTAGACCAGAATAGCAAAAAGAGGAAGATGAGAGAGAAATACTGCAAGATATTACGCAGTAGATGTATAGTAACTCTGATTTTTATGTCTCTTCTGTGCATCACTATAATATGTATCGGCTTGACATTACATGTTTTCTTTCCTCCTATTGCCTCACACGTACACTTTTCCTTTAATACTACAATAGAGCATACATTCAGTGATCTGCCACCCCATGAACTGTCATATCGACTAGCCCTGCGCAACAATACTTTTATTCGAATGTTGCACCGTTCTCATCAGACCAGCAATGCAACAGATTGCTGGGTATGTGGCCAGCTCCCACCTTTTCAGAAAATGAAGGGAGTCCTGCCCTTCTTCCCCTTACCGTTCTCCCACAATGGTTCATGCGGAGCATGGTTTGCTTTAATGGCATCACTAGACAACAAGTCCATAGGTGACCAGGATGAATGGATATATGGAAATTTGAATAAAGTAATGAATGAGGCATGTTTTCCAGACGATAACGGACTCCCTCAAAGGAAGGGGACCTGATCTAGAGAATGAAGAGTACGAGCAAGGAAATGCTTCCCTTAGCTTTATGATTCTGAATGTTCAGCCCAAGCAAAATACAGGTCCACCATTTATTTCAGTCCTACCAGCAAAAGGTGAATTGTGTGTTAGAAAGAAAGGATCAGTGCATATGGGACACAGCGAATGTAAAGCTGTCGTCGAGTTTATTGATAAAGGAAAGTCTTCTTTCAAAGCATCACGCCATTCCTATTTCATATGCGGTCAGACAGCTTATGTACATCTGCCCTCAGACTGGGGTGGAACATGTTATATAGCATTCCTGTTGCCGCCTGTCTTTCTGGCCCCATCCCATTATCATCGAGATTCAAAATTAGAACATGCTAGACACAGGAGAGAGACCGATTCTCCAGTGATTGATCAGACTGAGACAGCTTGGGAACAATATACAGATTTCAATAGAGGATTCTTTTTCTTCATAGGTCCCATCTTAAACAGTAAACTCATATGCAGGTTAACAAGAACCCTTGAAGCAGTAGTGAATGAGACTGCATCTGCCCTGGCTAACTTGACCCAGGAACAGTCTGCTATGAGACTCGTTGTTCTTCAGAACCGCCTTGTTCTTGACGTCAGAACATTAGATTGATTGGCTCTAGTTGTTGCGTTTTCATTCCGAATAACGCGCCATCTGTGTATGCAGCAATAACAAGGCTCCACAAGATTGCTCATGATATACATCAAGACCCAGGCACATGGACTTGGTCCGGTTGGCTCTGGGGTGTGATATCAGCATGGGGATGGAAAGTGTTGTCGTTCTTAGGAATGATATTACTTATGATATTCGGCTGCTGCCTCTGTCTGCAGTGTGGCCCGGCGATTTGCGGCCTGTGCGCCACTGTCTGTATTCCCCATCCACATCTCCAAAAGAGAAAAGAAGAACAAATGATGCTGTATGACCATATACAAGGTCTTATGCAAATAGATGTGACTTGAAGGGAACGTAGGGGACAAGGAGGGAATGAGGAAAATGAAATTTTATATGGCCAGTATGTCCCCCTACGTGTACCCCAACGATTAGTGTATGTGCATGACACTCATGCATGTTTCCCTCTATGGCCACAATAATGATGCCTCTGCATTTGCGTCCTGCATTAGGATGCCAGTCATCAAGATTTCCATGAAAGAAATGTTAACTCTGCAATGAGGCCCATGGTCCATGTGTTTTGCGTTGTGCACGTTTAATAAATATCACGAAGAACCCTTTTGTGGCTCAGTTGAGCCAGGACCCGAATTAAGGTTTTCTTGGCTCAAGACACTCTGAAAGCTGCCCTGACCTTTCACATATTTCTGGCTCAGCTGAGAGAGGCCCCAGCCCGGGGTGCCAAGACAGTATTTTGCAAAACAGTTATCAGCCTGCTGTACAGAATCACATTCCTGCCTGGCGAAGAAGGTAAACAGATCCCTTCTGCAAAGATAGGGCCTCGCCATTCTGTCTCAGTTTAAGTGATTTACAGAGCTTGCATCCATAGAAAGCCCACAGCCACCACGCAATGAATGAAGAAATATATGCCCACACTGGCTCGTGGTGATGAGCGACCTTTTGCTTCAGATAATACATCCCCGGACCTAAGATATCAGATATCAGATATTACTAGATGTGCAGGTCGCCCTGACACTGAAGGCCTCCCTACTAGAACGAAAGTCAGCTTCCCCCAGTTACACGTCAATTACACGTCATGTCCAAGTTGCGCACACAATTAGGGCAAAGGTTCCAGCTGGCCACGCAAACCCCCTCCATGTGTCCACCCACCTATGACACCCCTATGACTCCTCAAAGTGCACGCCCACATGCTCTTATCTCTTTCTCCTGCTCCGCCTGAAGTCCTCCTCCTTTCTCTATATACAAGAATGAATGTATAAATATTGTACTCTGCGAATAAACTTCAGATGACGACCCTTCATGAACCTTAGTGGCGATGGAACCCGATTCTCCCTTAACTGCAGTTATTGAAATAAAGCCCTTTTGAATCGGACACCACGGACTCTGCCTCTCATTTAATGCATGACCCTTTGTTTAAGTATAGAAATTATGACAGGGTAATATTTTATTTACCACAGTTCTATGCACAGAGCACATGGAGTAACATGAGGCAGCCTGCTATGATATAGACCTAATCAAATGGCAAACCCAGGCTATATTCTTGTTTATGGATAAACATGGTAATATCAGAGTTTCTATCAGCAGTTTTGTTGGCCATCTAGTATCAACTGTTCTCCACCCTCCCAAAGCACTTGTGGCATAAATGTAGGTAGATGATCCTGTAATTCATTCTCATTCCTGACTGAATCTTCCAGAGTTGTAACTGCCCAAAAAGAAAAGCCTTTTTGCTGTCTATGGCATGGTTCATGATATTAATTTTAGGAAAAAGTGAAACTGTAGGTTTTTTGTAAACTTTGATTCTAGCATTTAAACATACTGAGAAGAAATCTAAATGCTATCTGGATTCAAGATGAAGTTAGCAACGTTGTTGTATTAAAAGCAGGGACGTCACTATGGTGGTGTGGGGGGGTGCGGACCGCACCGGGTGACACCATCCCATGGGGTGACACCGTGCAGGCCTGCCAAGTTAGGGCATGACGCTAACGCATTTCTGGCACATCTGACACATGTGTGTGTGCCCGGGCCGGCAGACTTCACTTGCCAGCGCTGGCTCAGTAACAGTTAAAAATCTCATGGTGCCGTGCTACAATCTTACAGTATGTCCTCTGCTGCCTGGAGACTCGGGCGGGGCCTGCCCTCAGTCGCCGGGGCTCTGTGGCACTGTGGTAGGGGGATGTGACCTTAGGTCAGTCAGAAATGGCGGTCCCCGTGGGTAGGCCCCTGCCTGAGACAGGACATGCTGCTCGGTGTGAATTCCGCTCTGACCGCATCTGCTCCAGCCTGCCTGGAAACAGGATTCACTCCTTTTTGCTGTGCAGTGATGCCCTCCGGCTCCGAGCACCCGCACTAGGAGGTGCTGGGGGAGGTCCGGTGAATACCTGCACCAGGACATGAGTAAGTGCCGAGCAGGTCCTCTGAACAGTGGCTCCAGGAGCCCAGCCAGGGTACTATACTGCACGGTGGGGTCTCAAAGCACACCAGACATGGCAGCACACAGCGGACCCCCCCCCCCCACCCAGGGCCTTATACTGCACGGTCACCAGTGCAAACCTAATGTGAGGAAAACACGTATTTCCTAATGTGCGCAGGTGTTGGGACTCAGTGGGTTAAAGCTTCAGAAATTCCAGAGTTTGTTTTATTGCCTGTAGTTGCAAACAGGGAAAAGTCTGTAGATGCGGCTGAAAGGAGGGACGAATACCGAGCGCAACATCGCAGGGGTATTTATATAGCGCTTGGGTGACAATGATGAGACACCTAGCGCTTACACCTTGTTTTGTAGCTGTTCCGACCACAGCTTCTATGAGGGGATAGAGAAGTATTTCGGATGGCGGGTCTCTAATGTGTGTATGTGTGTGTGTGGGGGGTGAGGGTTGTAGTCCCATTTTGATACATGGTGGTGAGGGTTCTCATGTGGGGGGAGCGCCTAATGTTAGAAGAGTCTGTTATGATCTTGGCACCGCTGGTATCAGAGCAGTGTAGCGCGCAGAGGCCTATGGGAGGACGGGCGTGCTAGAATGGAGGGCGCCCTCTGTCAAAAAAGACTGCTGTGATGGGTGGGAGGGAGCCAGGATGTAAGAGTTCATCCATGCAACCAGTGCAGCAAAGAAGGTGGTCCCACGGGGCTCGCGCTTGCAGGGGTATTCAGAGAGGTGCGTGCATGAGGTGTGGGGAGCGGAAGCACGAGGCGCCTGCTGGCAATACAGGGCAGTCTGGCACTATGACCATCACTGATGCAGGCGGCGAGACGTCCCTCTTGAACCACAGACTCTGGCTCACCCTGGCACTACAGGGGGACACGTCATTGTGGCACAGGTGAGAGAGCACTGATGCCCTTCCAGTGTGGGTGGTTTGCAGGGTCCCAGGGATGCCTCCTTCTTGTGGGTCGTGTCTGTGGTACATTTCCCCTGCATCTCCCTTACCAGCAAATGTCACATTATTCAGCTTGTTTATGGTGCGTTTCATAATTTTGGCTGTTGGTGCCTTCGAGTACTTGTGAGTGTTTTGGTTGGGCTTATAGACTCTTCATCCTGTTGTGTGAGTGAGTTCAAGGGTTGTCTTTTATGTATGATTAGTGGCTGGGACATACACAAGCGCTTTTTAATGAAATTGTTGGTTACTTCTCTAGTTTGGTGGACCATGCTGGCTATTCTGTGCTGTCATTGCTGTAGCCACCTGTAATTGAATTGCAATTTTCTTCCAACTCTGGCTATGTTCGGAAAACTGAAGGGTTTCCTTAGATAACCCTCTAGGAATCCTTCCATTTTCCAACTAAACCCAGAGTGGGAAGAAAATCCCATGTGACAGAAGGGCTTCTTTTTTGATTATAGTACATTTGCCTAGAGGATGAGCCCTTTGTGCCTCTTTCCCTTTGTTTTTCTTAATTACCTGCCAATGACTACACCACACACGGAGCTTAGTGTTACACATCTTTGGGGCATATCAGCAAGCAGCAGCGATAATTATCGATGGCCGCGTATAGCGTACACAATCCTAACGCCTCCTAACGCCAGATTCTTTTGCCCGGTGAGCGCAATATTTACAACGCGCATCGCCGAGGTAATAGAAATCCCGGCAATAGCAGCGATAGGCATAAAATATCACTGGAATACTAGCGATATAACGAACAGTAAAAGTAAACTTTGTAAATAGGGAGAGGTGGATCTAGCTGATAAACCGTTAGAATTATTGCTGCTTTTCATTCCAAAACGAAAGCTAAAGCGGCGATAATTCTACCAACTTGCCTTGTAGATATGCCCCTTTATTCTTCTGTGTGTAACCACAAACTCAACATTCTAAATCAAGCTTTAATTGTATTCTGCTCTAACACTCTGTCACACTCTGTCACAGCTCTACGGAGTCAGGTAGGAACCAAAAAGGTTCATTTATAAACACTTGCAAGACACTACATCTCCCCCTCTGTTAAATAAACTATTTCATTACAGATCAGCATATCTTTCTCTCTCTCTATATATATATACATATATATATATATATATATATATATATATATATATATATATATATATACTAGCAGCCCGTCCCGACGTTGTCCCGGTATGAATTTTTGTAGGATTTCGTTTTGATAGCATTTCTTATATGTGACAGGCCTGTGAAACGCTCCGATTCACATTGCACTGCTGATGCACTTAAGAGTGCGTGTTCAGTAGTGTGTGAACTCGAGTTTCCCTACTTTATTTTTCCTTGCAATATTATATAGCGCAAACTCGACAACATGGCATTAACACAATTTACATTACAGAAGAACACATTCATTTGTGGGAGGCACGGGGTGACAAAGCGATTTGCCTGGAATCACAGGATGTTGAGCTGATGCCGAGATTCAAACGTAGCTCCCCAGCTCTAAAGTTCGCAATTCTAGAACTTGTGGCGGTAGGTGTGTCTAAAAGTGTATGTCGGTGCTGGCCATCAATGAGAGAGCAAAACACACAAGATGATGGACGGAATGTTGCACATTGGCAAAATATTCACCCCCAGTGAAAGATATGGGTTTAATCCATCATTATTTTTCTCACCAAGCCACCCCAGTTCAGACATGGCCATATGCAAATCAGTCTTGACCTTGTGCCTCATGGGAACAGTCCAGCCTGAACTGCCAAGCCATGTCTTCCCTGGACCGAAATCCAGCATCCTAGTACCGGTTTCTAGCTATCAGCCGTCTTCAGCCAGGATAGCTTGACTCCATTGGCTTAGTGAGCACGGGTCCCATATCTGGGCATACCCTTCCCACATAGGGTGAACAGCAAAACACACAAGATGATGGACGGAATGTTGCACAATGGCAAAACATACACCCCCATTCACAAATCTGGGTTTAATCCATTGTTATTTTGCTCACCAAGCCACCCCAGTTCAGACATGGCCATATGCAAATCAGTCTTGACCCTGTGCCTCATGGGAACAGTCCAGCCCGAACTGCTAAGCCATGTCTTCCCTGGACCGGAATCAAGCATCCTAGGACCGGTTTCTGGCTATCAGCCGTCTTCAGCCAGGATAGCTTGACTCCAGTGGCTTAGTGAGTACCGGACCCACGTCTGGGCATACCCTTCCCACATAGGGTAAAAAGGAAAACACACAAGATGATGGACGGAATGTTGTACAATGGCAAAACATTCACCCCCAGTCACAGATCTGGGTTTAAACCATCGTTATTTGGCTCACCAAGCCACCCCAGTTCAGACATGGCCATATGCAAATCAGTCTTGACCCTGTGCCTCATGGGAACAGTCCTGCCCGAACTGCCAAGACATGTCTTACCTGGACCGGAATCAAGCATCCTAGGACCGGTTTCTGGCTATCAGCCGTCTTCAGCCAGGATAACTTGACAAGACAAGAGCGTTGTCTTTCTGCGGTGTTTCGCTGGCTGGCCAATGCACAACTTAAGTGCAACGAGGAGAAGTCGGAGGTGCTCCTGTTTGGGGCATTTCCTGCTGTCTTTAGAACTAGACAATCGCCTTCGGACTTTCCACCCCCTCAATCAGACAAGGGCCTCGCAAAAAACTTGGGGGTGTGGTTTGAGGAAAATCAGAATTTTGCGACGCATGTCAAAAAACTCACATGGACTTGTTTTGGTATACTTAAAACCCTGCAAAAATTCCCCCCCCTTCTGCCTATGGAGGCCAAAGAAACAGTAGTCCGGGCTTTGATCCTTTCGTGGTTGGATTATTCCAACGCGCTTTTAGTTGGTTGTCCAGGCTATTTGATAAAAAAGTTACAGGGCGTCCAAAACGCGGCTGCTCGGCTCCTACTGGGCCTCTCTTCCAGGCAGAGCGTGCGGGTCCATCTACGCCACCTTCATTGGCTCCCTGTTGAGGCCCGTTTGAAATTTAAAATGTTGGTCATTGTCCAACGGGCCTTGTATGGATTGGGCCCACTCTATCTGCAGAAGCGTTTTACTTGTTATTCCCCTACTAGGACTCTGAGGTCTTCGGACCAACTCCATATCCAGACTCCGCGTTTTTTGCGCCATATGTTAGGTGGCTGTTCTTTCACCCGTAAATCTGGCCTAGCCTGGAATGAGCTTCCTCTTGCTCTTAGGAAGGTAGCTGATCCGGCTGTCTTTAAAAAGAGCCTAAAAACACTATCGTTCTGAGCCCATTCTTTTGAGGCTTTGCCTGCTGTGTTGGTGGGCGGGGGTTCAGGGTAGCAGCGCCAGGATACTCTGAGTAACTGTGCGCTTTAGAAATGCAGGATAACATAACATAACATAACATAACTTGACTCCAGTGGCTTAGTGAGCACGGGACCCACGTCTGGGCACACCCTTCCCACATAGGGTGAACAGCAAAACACACAAGATGATGGACGGAATGTTGCACAATGGCAAAACATTCACCCCAGTCAAAGATCTTGGTTTAATCCATCGTTATTTTGCTCACCAAGCCACCCTAGTTCAGAAATGACCATATGCAAATCAGTCTTGACCCTGTGCCTCATGGGAACAGTCCAGCCCCAACTGCCAAGCCATGTCTTCCCTGGACCGGAATCAAGCATCCTAGGACCAGTTTCTGGCTATCAGCTGTCTTCAGCCAGGATAGCTTGACTCCAGTGGCTTATTGAGCACGGGACCCACATCTGGACATACCGTTCTCACATAGGGTGAACAGCAAAACACACAAGATGGTGGACGGAATGTTGCACAATGGCAAAACATTCACCCCCACTCACAGACCTGGGTTTAATCCATCGTTATTTTGCTCACCAAGCCTCCCCAGTTCAGACATGGCCATATGCAAATCAGTCTTGACCCTGTGCCTCATGGGAACAGTCCAGCCCGAACTGCCAAGCCATGTCTTCCCTGTACTGGAATCAAGCATCCTAGAACCGGTTTCTGGCTATCAGCCATCTTCAGCCCGGATAGACCTGTGCATTTTTCAAATGGCTGGTGAAAAAATATGAGTATGTTGCTGGAGATGTGGACTGCCGTGCCACCAATGTACTTACCGGGGAGGGTAAACACCCATTATTCTGCAACTTTCTTTCCGCATACCATCACTCCGCATACTTTCATTACGAAAGTACCATGACTCTGCAATGCCATTATAACGCATGGCATTACATTTTATATGCTTTTACCACTCATACATTTACAACTAAATTCGTTGTAAATGCATGAATGGTAAAAACATGTTTTTTTAATGTTTGGATAAGGTAAGTATGAGTATAGGGGTATATGTTTTGGGGTACTGAGGTATATGTTTTTGGGTGTTTGGGTATTTTAAGGGTTCAGATATAGTTTTGGGTTATGGGGTACAGGGGTAGTTTTAGGGTTTATGGATAGGTATGGGTTTTGGGGTACAGGGGTATTTTTAGGGTTCAGGGCTAGGTTTGGGTTTTGGGGTATAGGGGTATTTTTAGGGTTCAGGGGTAGGTTTGGGTTTTAGGGTGCAGGGGTATTTTATGGGTTCAAGGCTAGGTTTGGGTTTTGGGGTACAGGGGTATTTTTAGGGTTCAGGGCTAGGTTTGGGTTTTGGGGTATAGGGGTATTTTTAGGGTTCAGGGGTAAGTTTGGGTTTTAGGGTGCAGGGGTATTTTATGGGTTCAAGGCTAGGTTTGGGTTTTGGGGTACAGGGGTATTTTTAGGGTTCAGGGCTAGGTTTGGGTTTTGGGGTACAGGGGTATTTTAACCCAAACCTACCCCTGAACCCTAAAAATACTATATCTGAACCCTTAAAATACCCAAACACCCCAAAACATATACCTCAGTACCCAAAAACATATACCCCTATACCCCTATACTCATACTTACCTTATCCAAACATTAGAAAAACATGCTTTTACCATTCATGCATTTACAACGAATTTCGTTGTAAATGTATGAGTGGTAAAAGCATATAAAATGTAATGCCATGCGTTATAATGGCAATGCGGAGTCATGGTACTTTCGTAATGAAAGTATGCGGAGTGATGGTATGCGGAAAGAAAGTTGCCGAATAATAGGTTTTTACCCTCACCCGGTAAGTACATTGGTGGCACGGCAGCCCACATCCACAGCAACATACTCATATTTATATACTGATAGCCAGAAACCGGCCCTAGGATGCTTGATTCCGGTACAGGGAAGACATGGCTTGGCAGTTCGGGCTGGACTGTTCCCTTGAGGCACAGGGTCAAGACTGATTTTCATATGGCATGTCTGAATTGGGGTGGCTTGGTGAGCAAAATAACAATGGATTAAACCCAGATCTGTGACTGGGGGTGAATTTTTGCCATTGTGCAACATTCTGTCCATCATCTTGTGTGATTTGCTCTTCACCCTATGTGGGAAAGGTATGCCCAGACGTGGATCCCGTGCTCACTAACCACTGGAGTCAAGCTATCCTAACTGAAGACGGCTGATAGCCAGAAACCGGTCCTAGGATGCTTAATTCTGGTCCAGGGAAGACATGGCTTGGCAGTTCGGGCTGGACTGTTCCCATGAGGCACAGGGTCAAGACTGATTTGCATGCGGCCATGTCTGAACTGGGGTGGTTTCTTGAGCAAAATAACGATGAATTAAACCCATATCTGTGACTGGGGGTGAATGTTATGCCATTGTGCAACATTCTGTCCATCATCTTGTGTGTTTTGCTGTTCACCCTATGTGGGAAGGGTATACTCAGATGTGGGTCCCGTGCTCACTAAGCCACTGGAGTCAAGTTATCCTGGCTGAAGACGGCTGATAGCCAGAAACCGGTTCTTGGATGCTTGATTCCGGTCCAGGGAAGACATGGCTTGGCAGTTCGGGCTGGACTGTTCCTATGAGGCACAGGATCAAGACTGATTTGCATATGGCCATGTCTGAACTGGGGTGGCTTGGTGAGCAAAATAACGATGGATTAAACCCAGATCTGTGACTGGGGGTGAATGTTTTGCCATTGTGCAACATTCCGTCCATCATCTTGTGTGTTTTGCTGTTCACCCTATGTGGGAAGGGTATGCCCAGACGTAGGTCCCGTGCTCACTAAGCCACTGGAGTCAAGCTATCCTGGCTGAAGACGGCTGATAGCTAGAAACTGGTCCTAGGATGCTTGATTTCGGTCCAGGGAAGACATTGCTTGGCAGTTCGGGCTGGACTGTTCCCGTGAGGCACAATGTCAAGACTTTTTTGCATAGGGCCATGTCTGAACTGAGGTGGCTTGGTGAGCAAAATAACGATGGATTAAACCCAGATCTGTGACTGGGGGTGAATGTTTTGCCAATGTGCAACATTCCGTCTATCATCTTGTGTGTTTTGCTCTCTCATTGATGTCCAGCACCGACATACACTTTTAGACACACCTACCACCACAAGTTCTATAATTGCGAACTTTAGAGCTGGGGAGCTACGTTCGAATCTCGGCATCAGCTCAACGTCCTGTGATTCCAGGCAAATCGCTCTGTCTCCCCGTGCCTACCACAAATGAATGTGTTCTTCTGTAATGTAAATTGTGTTAATGCCATGTTGTCGAGTTCGCGCTATATAATATTGCAAGGAAAAATAAAGTAGGGAAACTCGAGTTCACACACTACTGAACACGCACTCTTAAGTGCATCAGCAGTGCAATGTGAGTTGGAGCGTTTCACAGGCCTGTCACAGATAAGAAATGCTATCAAAATGAAATCCTACAAAGCAATATACTACTGGCCGGCAGCAATTTATACCCGGACAACGTCGGGACGGGCTGCTAGTATATATATATATATATATATATATATATATATATATATATATATATATATATATATCTATATTCTCCCAATCCTGG
Source organism: Lissotriton vulgaris (assembly GCF_964263255.1). Taxonomy (NCBI): domain Eukaryota; kingdom Metazoa; phylum Chordata; class Amphibia; order Caudata; family Salamandridae; genus Lissotriton; species Lissotriton vulgaris. The sequence goes on from NC_141685.1 coordinate 1,648,957,735, forward strand.
CTTTCAGCATTCAAGAAGAACAGGCACCGACTCCGTGGATGTAATCAAAGGGTTCTTTATTCACCAATAACAGCGATCAGACGCGTTTCGGCGGATGGAACCGCCTTGCTCACTACATCTGTTTGACACCTTGCTTGCTAGCTGTTTTTATACTAGTGCACATTGATTAATTAGTGAAATAACCATGTGACAAAAATAACATGTGATAGTGGACATAGAAGAGTTAAAAGCGCCTCCATCTTTTCAAGTCATCATGACACAGCATAAAAAACAAAGAAATTAAATGTTGTAAATTATTTGTAAATTCGTCTTTACATGTAGTTAATGATAGTCAAAGTGTGACAATTAATTAAAACATACAACAAAGCTTTTTGCACTGTTAAAACAAACCAAAAAGGTCATGAAAGCAAAGTCTGTGTTCTCACACGTGTCAGCTGAGAAATGGAAAAGTTCCTAACGCGGTATACTTAAAAGAGTCTGCATGCCCTCACTCTGTAACCACGTGTGCCTATGCTCCACAGCCTGCCGGTATGGAGTGTCTCTCGGAAGAGCCTGAATCAAGGTAGGGTCACCTATTCCTGAAAGGGGTTAAGTCAAGGGCACGGGGCCGCACGAAGTGCGTAGATAATCGCACGAAATTAGCCTTCAGAGGTATTGTTTATTGACGCGGTCACAGGCAAAGGCTTGGGAGTCAAGGAAGGCACTGATTTCCGAGTTAGTAATGTATATTTGTAAAGTTTAATCGCAAGTGCGAGGATGCAAGGGCATATATATATATATATATCAACACCGGTTTCCACAACAATGTAACGGGCTAAATCCAGCCGCAGCACCGCCAAGAAACAGGAGACCCAGATTTCCGTGAGCAATTTACTTTATTTCCGCAACGGACAGCATAACGTTTCGGCCTCCCAGAGGCCTTGGTCACATGGCGCCATAGAGGGCGGCAGCAGAAATTTAAAGTGCAAGTGCAAGTGAAATTAACAATTTCATTGGGTGTCAAATGAAAGCACGGGGAACATAGTAAAAATACTACAATCTTTTCTTTCCTTAGTATCCACTGTGCTTCCTGGACAAAAACAGTATTTGCTCTCTCATTGATGTCCAGCACCGACATACACTTTTAGACACACCTACCACTACATGTTCTATAATTGCGAACTTTAGAGCTGGGGAGCTACGTTCGAATCTCGGCATCCGCTCAACGTCCTGTGATTCCAGGCAAATCGCTCTGTCTCCCCGTGCCTACCACAAATGAATGTGTTCTTCTGTAATGTAAATTGTGTTAATGCCATGTTGTCGAGTTCGCGCTATATAATATTGCAAGGAAAAATAAAGTAGGGAAACTCAAGTTCACACACTACTGAACACGCACTCTTAAGTGCATCAGCAGTGCAATGTGAGTCGGAGCGTTTCACAGGCCTGTCACAGAGAAGAAATGCTATCAAAATGAAATCTTACAAAACAATATACTACTGGCCGGCAGCAATTCATACCCGGACAACGTCGGGACGGGCTGCTAGTATATATAATCTGGCGGATTTGAAATATTTCATCAAAGAGGCTGTAGCCATTAACAAAAGAGGGGGGGACTATGAGAAACAGCTGCGGCAACTAGAATCACGCTATATAGTTCTTCTCAACAGCAAGAGCCCTGGGGGTCTTAACATGGGGGAAGACCTGCATAACTTTCTATGAGCTGACCCCAATATTGATCACTGTTGTAAGTGAAGCACACAAACTGTATTGAATTCAGTTTTAGAGCCATCCCAGCAGTGCTCTCGCGTATATACATGATTGAAAACATGAGATGAACCTAACACTCCCACAGCCGAGATAGTGAATTTTTCACAAATAATTGCACAAGCACTTTTGCACTTTAATTATTCCTTATCATTTTCCTTATTAGAAGTCCATTCACCATTAGAGCACTCAACTTTGCGGAATACACACAAGATTATTAAGTCACACACAAAGCCTAGACCATAGACACAGTAAGATGAGAAGGCAGCGTTGTGACACCAAGTTGTGGTCTAGCATGTCTATACATGACCATCTTAAGTGATTTCTTTGAGAGTCTTTGCTTGTATATTATCTATGGGATATAAAGATTATTATAATCATGTGTGAATAACATGTTTGCAAGGTGTTATGTTAGATGTCCATTTTCTAACCATAGCATTGTGAATTTTATACACTTGAGTATTTGTACAAAGTATAACTTCCAGCATTGATGTTTTTGAAAATAATATTTTTCTTCCATTGATTAATTGCATTGCTATTGACATCACGGGGATATGGGATCATGTTTCCGTTTTTACAATCATGACTTAAATATTAATACATCTTGGTTTCAAATGCCGACATGCATGATGTGGGGGCATTAATGGGCATGCAACTTTAAAAACAATTTTAAAAATAATTTCATCGCTGTGGTTTAACTCGACATTTTTGTCATAAACATCGAATTCATGCATTAGTTACGCATTTGTGCTAGATAAGAGTATGGCCAGAACGGTCACTATATAACATCATAAATTTTGCATGGTTCCCGGATATGTACAAATACGAGGTCTATTACTGATATTCCACGTTAAGTTCCTGCATATTGTATGTTACAAAATGGCGCCCACATTTGCAGCCCGAAAACAGTGCATGCAGAGTATTAGTCCTTCCATCATGTCTATTCCCTTGGCGCGAAAACGCGCAATTGATGTGACTTTAAAAGTGTGTTCACGCTAACTGTCAACTATCAGTGAGCAAGGGCACAGACGTGCCCGAAACGCGTCTGATGGCAGCTTTTTACCCACATGTTGCACAACAAATACTAGCAGTTGGATATCAAACCTCGCCTTGGCATGCTGATTGTGCTGTCTGTGTGCCTTTCTGTGCGGCAAGCACTTGTGAAGACGGGCTGGATGTGCATATATATATATATATATATATATATATATATATAAATCTGTTTTCTTCAGTGTCGTGAATCTTCACAGATGGTGAACAAACAACAGTCAGTGTTTTTTTTCGACTCAGTTTTTCATTCACCACTTCAATCAGGATACTGATGAGTTAAATGCCTAAAGTGTTGTAATGATGTCGGAAAACTTGACTTTCTTCGCGACTATCTGAGAAATTCCGAAAGGCACTCTTGTCTCTCTATTCTTGGAAGATCTGTGAAGTTGTTCTAATCCCCACTTGGCACCTTTGTTGACACCCACTCCTCCCTGAGCCACTACACTGCTTGCTGTGATACAATGACTCTCTTTAAAGAATTCGATAAGTCATTTACTTCTTCTTTTTTGAATGTCAGTTTGTATGTCCACCACCTGGTTGAATCTGCCTTCAGCGGTATAGTCCGGAGAATGTACAGTTCTAGCTTGCCTGGCAGTGCGGTACCTTCATGTCTGGCCTGACCTGACCAACAGGTTCTTGACCAGTAATGTAGATACTTTGCACTGCTTCTGTCATTTTCAACTGCTTCTCAGTGACTGGAGCTGCGCTTTGACTCCACCTGCATGAAGCGTCGATTCCGTACTTTGACAGCTACACACGTCGCACACACGAGCAGTCTGCTTGAATCACACAAAATTCTCTCGGAGAGCAGAGTAGTTCTTTGGGTTACTTATCCCCTATCTCATTGCCAGTTGTAGCATCTATCCCACCCTTGGTCCCCGCAAATGACCACGCTGCACATGGAGCTTAGTATTACATATCTTTATTCTTCTGTGTGTCACTGCAAACTCCACATTCTAAACCAACCTTTCATTGAATTCTGCTCTAACACTTATGTCACAGCTTAACAAGGTCTGGGATGAACCAAAAGGGTTCTGTTATAAAAACTCGCAAGGCACTGTTCAGTCAACCACAACACATAAATCATTTTCTATTGACATCATGGTCTCAGCACTAACGAGATCATATCCTATAAAGAGCCACGATGCCCACACTCTATTTGTATAACCAATATGAGGACAAAACCCACCCAGGTAATGGAAACACAAGGAGTTAAATACTTCTATAGTGCATGAGAAGCCTAACAATTATCTTTTAACAAGCTCCAATGCATTTGCGTCACTCCCATGTACCGTAAGGCACCAGCTGGCTTTCCAACACTGCTCTGAAATGATTGATTATCCTAATCATGCAACAAGTAACGTATATATATAATTTTCAAATCAACTCACTAAAAAGTACTCAGATGAGATCTGCTGACTCTCCTTTTCTTAAAATCTTACAAAGATGTTGCCAATGGTACTGTCCAAAAGTTCTTGAAAGCCACAATATGCAATTAAGTTTCCACCAACACGTTTGCGGGCCCGAGCCCACAAGTGCTGTCGAAACCATACAAGGCTGTAACCAATATTACTCACCTAATGTGATTACAAATGCATTACATATGAACTCTTCCTGTCCACTCTGATCAAGTCCTTACGTTAAAGCCCCAAAGAGCACAGTGACATTTAACTTTTTTAGCAATACACATCCTCTTCCCCCCTTATTCGAAGAGCCCCACACACCTCCACCCCTCCTCACAGCACCTTCCCCTACCCCCGCAATAAGGGCAGGAGGGACCTATAGAAAAATCAAGTGAGGAGAAAAAAAATGAAAGAGGAACCAGAAAGTCAGAAAAAATAAAGAAAGAAAAGAAAGAAAGAAGGAAAAAAAGAAAGAAAAAGAAGAGGTGGAAACGACTACAGAAAGAATGAGACATACGTGTGATGCCCTTTTACTTCTGTGATATCTTGGAGAATCATTTAAAGGTTATTTCTCCTGAAGACAGAAAGACATCACAAGCCTGAATGATCGATTCAGTTGTCTGACTCATTGCCTTTGAAAGAAAAGCTGAGTGAGCCATGGACAAGATAACGTGCAGGAGGCGAATGGCGCTCTTGCCTCTGTACAACTCATCATGTATTTATTCTGTGAAGCTGAATGGATAAGGTGCGCTGAAGGGAGTCAGACCTTTTTGCTTTGAGAATGCTTCGTCTAAACAGCCCCCATTGTGAGTAGGGCAGTTTTCTGTTTAGAAATAGTCATGTATATATGGAATATGTGTTTCTTCACTGTTTCCTGGTTGTTTTTGCACAGTATTGCACCAAGACACTTTGGGGCATATTTATTAAAAAAGTCATGAAGCGCAGCAAGCCACCTTGATGTGCTGTGTGACAGGGAAAGGACAGAAATGCACCGTATTTAACATTATATGGCACATTCCTGCACTGCCGCACAATGTGCTGCCTAACTCCAATGGCGGCACCCTTGCATCACAGTGAAAGGATGCTTGTGTTGTAAGCAGGAATCAGAAGGGGCCCCTTCCTGCACAAAAACAATTTTCTGAGGCATGTTCTTCTATGTGTGTTGCACAGTGCAGTACACATAGGAAGAATAAAAGATGAGGAGAAATAAAGATTTTTCTCCTTGTACCTCTTCATCTGTGAAAGCGTAGCATTTTGGCGCAATCCCAGATCTACCAGTGATGGCAAATCAGGGAATCCCCAAAGCCCATGCATGGTCATTTCCAACTTTTTCCTTGTCTCCCCATAAACATTTATCAATGGTTACCCTTCGTGCACTGTCCATGCTGGTAAGTATTTCTAAATGTGTTGTCCCTCTTTCCCCAAAGCATTTAACAAAATTGCTCTCTTATGATTTGGAGTAAAGGCCTGGGCATCTAGTGCCTCCAAATAATGATCACATACCTGTAAGCATTTCTCCCTTTCAATTTGTGGCTCACTGGGCTTGGATGAAAATGGAGGTGGGGTTGTTATAGAGGATACCTCTATTATTAAGCAAACGTTTAACTTATGAATTCAATTTGGATGATAATTCCTTGTACAATAGGATTTAACTCCAAATGCAGAATACAAGTTTAATCAGTTAATAGCGACATTGCCTACCCCTTTATTGATAGAAGGAAATACACCAAAACCAGTTATGATGACAATAGTTATTTTATTTTTCTTCCATTGTTTTACGGCTTTTCTTCTAACATTACTGTTAACCCAGAACTGAATCTGTGTTCTCTCTCCCTGCGAAGATCCGGAAGCACTCCCTTTCCTTCAGGACAATTCCGAAACCTTTATCAGAAAGTCATCAAGTAAGTCAGGGCAATCATCTGCCCCAAATGCGACTCGTAAATTGCAATGTACGAAGCTGTCGCAAATTGTGAGTGTGCGCAATTAGGCCAATTTGTGCATGCAAATTACCACTAACCAGAAAAAGGTGGCAACCAGGGAAATGCAAGTTGGCATTGCATGGCTTGATAAATCACACTTAGTAGTTGTGTTGTGCATGCATCCCGTTGCATGGTGACAAGTGACACAACTACTTGAAAAATATGGGCCTTTGCCTTCTCCCGACTCACAAACAGAGTTCTTGTGATCCAAGACTATATGGTAACTTCTGTTACTGACCAAATCAGGATTTCCAGGGAACCCAGAATAAGGTCTAAGTAAAGAAGCGTACAGGTAAATAACTACGCTAAAAGATTTTGCTCAACAGTCATGTCCAAAATAGGAGTCTTCAAAATTGAAAAGTTACCGTCCTCAAATTTAGCGAAAATGTTTACAAAACTATGGAAGCTTCAGGACACTCATTCAAGCTGCAAGTTTCTTTTCTGAAAAAAAGTTGCAAGAAAACATCTGTAAGAACACTGTTCAGCAGAATAATCCTCTAAAAAAATTACACAACCATTCATCTGCAAACTCATTTTTGGTTGCAGGATTCACCCGCTAGGTGAAGTTATATGTACCTGGCAAACTCTGTAAACTTATCATGGTCACAGTTTCTCTACTTCACAAACTTTGAAGGTGACATCTAAATTAAATTTCGTCTGGCTTCTGGGCACAAGACTTTGCTGCCCTGTTACAGCGAGAAGAAGGTGGCACTATTGCTGCATTCTCACTAAGTAGTAAAACCCATGCAAGAAAGAGAGCAATAGCTGGGACACAGATTTGGGTGAACTTATGACAAGGCTTTCATTAAATCCAAGGGTTCCTTTCTCCTTCCTGTCTTTGACATTGCTTTTGAAGGTCTACCGCTTTAGCATAAGTTCAGCTCATCAAAGCTTTATTCGGTTTAGATCAAGCCATAAAAGTACACATATAAAATACAATAAAACAATAAGCACAGATAAAACAAATGAAAAAACAGTCACCCTGGTAAAAAAACACATCAGGCAGATGATGTCTATAAAGGATAGTAAAAGTGTCTCAGTGCATTAAAACACACAATGCAGATTGTATCCTCCCCTTCTTAATACAGTGCATATCACAAGGCATTTAATGCTAAATAAATATTATGTAAGCAGAAGTTTTGCACTTAACTGAGACCATACTTTCAGTATTTGTGCATATAAATACAATAATTTCCCGACAATTCTCCCGCATTTAACTAAAGAGGCAAGAAATCTGTAGACGGAATAACATACAACATTGTTCTGCGACAGCTAGCTGCAAGTGCTCTAATGCATCTTTGCATTTCCATATGTTTAAGATTGGCAGTAGTGGTCTCAGTGTACGAACTCACTTATCTCTTTATAGCTTGCAGAAAAGAAACAGGTGAAGTTGTGATTGCAATGCTATTGAGTTACAAGGCATGGAAGAAGATCTTTGCCATTGTATACATTTGAAGGTAATGAAACCAAGAGCTGGGCCATTCCCAGCTTGAATCTAATTAGGTAAACCCTTTGGTTATGTGGTATTTTAAGCAGATGTAGCTTAATAGCTGAAGTGGTACGTAGTGGACAATGTGACTCAACAGACTTCTTGTTTTCAACCTCCCGCCTCTTTTCACTAAGATATACTTATTAAGTCAGTTATACAATCAATTTTTTTTAAAAAAAACATCCATTTAGACACGTATTTACCCATTTATTCTTCCATCGACCTTTAGATATACGTATATAAAAATATATTTTTTCAGAAAGACACACATTCACTGGATGATGTCATCAGTGATGTCATTTGAAATGTCATCACTGATGTCATGAGTGATGTCACTGACCATGTCATGAGTGATGTAATATGTGACGTCATCAGCAGTGCATTGCGGGCACGCAAGTTATAGTTAGCTGATCTAATTATAACTGAGGAATTTCAAAGGTTTTGTATGAGAGAAATGTTCAGCTAACTATAACATGTGAAACCTATGGTTTTTTCAATGAATTTGCAAGGTTTTTTTAAATGCTAATTCCTAACTATAACGTGTGTAAAACCTATGGTTTTTTCAGTGAATTTCATAGGTTTTGTAAATGATAATTTATAAATGTATTAATTATTATGTCTTTCTTTTTATACTAATTTCTTATATTTTTAATATAAATATTTATATTTATTTTATTTTTTAGATTATATTTCATATTCTTATTATAAAATACTAACAAAACTAAATTGCAAAGTAATTTTTGGATGAATTATTGCTTGACATCGGTTGCAAGTATAACACAGCTCCAACAATTCTCGTGGGGCCCTATGCTCACAAAGCTGTATCAATCCTTACACCTGCTTCAAGCATGTGCAAGGTTTTGACGCAGCATAAGCTCAAAAGTCACTGAATAAAATGTTATACATCTCACTCAGTCACTTTTAGGAGGCCTTGCTGCACTCCCTTCTGCACCAGAAAGCCTCTTCTGGTGCAGCGCTTTACAATGTAATACACCCTCCAGATGCGTCACATTGTTAATAGCACACACCGTGGCACATCTTTTGCACCACCGCTGTGTCACAAAAGTGACGCAACGGCTGTGTAAAAGAGGAACAAGGGGATTGTAAATCCGCCCCTAACACATACAAATTCACCCAGGCACTTTCACCAGCAGCACAAATTGAAACATAGACTTGTTACATATTTATGTACATATGATACATTCAAGTGCTTCGGACATTCTACAGTATACTATAGATAATCACCTTATAGATTTATGCTGTAGCAGTTCCTTATAGTTCTGCACTTTCACATTCTCCATACACTAGTAACATATTCATTCATTCCTTTATGAACTACACATTCATTCTGACAAACTTTTACACACTAACATAGAAATATAGTTCTTTCTTTGACCAGTGAAGGTAGTTCTAAAAAGAACTGGTTTTTTGTTTTGTATTTTTTTTGTGTTTTCTCAACAAATTCCAAGCGGAACAAAAGAATGAAAAAAAGAACAACTAATGTTGTGGAGAGCAATCAATGATCCTGCATCCTGCGTTTCATCAAGTCTATAGACTGTTCACCATAACACAAAAGTTTATCGCAATAAATGCATAGAATTTTAACTTTAGCAAAGTCAGAATCAATATGTGGGTGTGGACTGTTTGCTGAAAATGCTGCTGCCACAGTTGATGTGCTTAGTGCAGAAGCAGGTGGGTTCTCGTGCAACCTCAGTCTTTCAGTTCGAGCAAAGTACTTGGGGTGAAAGTTCTTCATGTGTCGCACCATATTTGCTGTGCCAAAGGAGTATTTTTTACATGGATCACCCCTTGGAAGAGTTGTTTCACAAATTTTACAGGTTACTTTTGTAGCATTAACCTTTTTTTGACCTTCTGGAAAAGTGGAAAACTTACAAATTAGAGCTTCTTTCTTCTTCTTTGGTGGTTCTTCAGGAATAAAATCTCCCTCTGAAGAACTGCGGTAAAATGACTCCATTGCTCTTATTATGGTGATCTATTTGATAAGATTCTCAGAACAAATGCTTCTTCTTAGAAAGTCAAAGTCGAATAATTATTATGGGACGGAACTTTTAACAGTCGCAATAGGAAAAGTTATAAACCAATCAAATCTCTCCTTTTAAAGTCACATGACTTTGAGTACGCTTATGATGCGCTTGCGCAGCTCCTTCAATACGAGTACGCATGATGTTCTACTGCGCTTTGTGTAATTCTTTTTAAAAGTAATATATGATTATTACAAGTATTAAAAAAAATCATAGTTATCGCAAATGTCTGCCCTTAGTATGTACATTAAATACATAAATGTTTTAAACCAAGTAGAAACTTTGCCCCCTTTCGCATACAGAACGCCGTACATGACGTCACACCGAAGCTTTAATGGGACGCGTAACGTCAAAGCATATTCATACCGTATGTGCGGGTACACGCTGAGTATGATAAGCAGTACAAACTATGGTGCGATCACCCTCTCAGTGACAAATCAGAGCTTAGGGCGCGCTAAGGAGAATGATTCGAAGTGTGACTCATTGAAGATCCGATTCTGGGCCTGCCTCTGCGTACATTATAACAATGCCCCCATCTCTCTCTGTTGTTAATTGTTAGTGCACACACTGATACTTGCACATGCGCGGTGCCCGCCCGCCCACACTACCCACATGCCACCACCTAGCATGCTTGCTATCATTTAGCCTGCAAATCAATACATTACCCAATAGCATGGGCATCATTCTTTCAGACCGCGAAAACGCTACCAATGACGGCCCTGGGCTTGGCTTGGTCAGCCCCAGCGGTTCCCATATAATGCGGGCACTGACGGGAGCACGCTCTCTTTTGCCTGCCTCTGCTGCTGTGACAGACAGACTGTCGAAAACACCCCAGACTCAGCGAAACCACAGCCTTTCAAGACACGACAAAAGACGACAGAAGCAAAGGTAAGAGAAGAGGTCACAACATCAGCCTCCACTGTAAATTGTATATGCATAATGCTATTTTTTTATCCTTCATGTGGCTTTCCTACCCCTCAATGGTTTTAAATTGTACTTACATAATTGAAATATTTCTTTATAAGTCACGAGGTCCTATACACCTCTAATCTTAAAAATTATGTGTGCATACATTTCTGTGTCGTATTTCTGTACTACGCCACGTGCTTAGGCCTCTATTATTATAATTGGGCGTCCATGATAGTATTTTATTTTCTGCGTCACAAGGCCTTCCCAGGCCTCTATTAACTTATTGATCTTCCTTTGTTTGCTGGAGCTGCAACAGTCTTAACTACGGAATATTAAGAACTCACATTAAAATTCACTTTTAATAGTTACGCAACTCAGTTTATGATGACTACTCAAAATGTCCTTTTGTTTCCTTCAGCAAACATTTGTTCAGAAGCAACCACTGCCTAACGAGCAACAGCAATGGAATTCTCTGCAACTTATTGAATATACTTTGACGTACAGTAGCAGAGTTCAAGTCGAATAGTTAACTCCGGTGGCCGCACTCTTTATACAAGGTAAGCACAGCAGCCTAGATCTACAAAGCCTTCTTAGGATTGCATTAAAAATAAGTCACCATAACGGCCGTCAGTAACGCAGTAGGCACTTCCATATAGACACCACTTGAACGCGGCACCATAACAACTGAAATATACCAGGTACACTGCACTCGTAAAACTGTAGTGTTAGCTTTATTTGTGAAACGAGAGAGGGCCATATTATCTCTCTCTCTCTCTCTGTGACATCATTTCTCTTTCTCTCTTCAACTTAGACACTGCTGTCTGCTTGGACGTGTAGGAGAATTGTTGAAATCAAGTTGTCAATCCAACTGCCTGAAGTGTTTGGCCACAAGGTTTATACAACGGTAAGCACAGAGGCCTAGATCAACAAATCCTTCATAGGAATGCATAAGAAATATTTCGGCATTACGGGCGTTAGTAACGCAGTAGGCACTTCCATATAGACACCAATTGAATGCGGCACTATAAAAAGTAAAATGTACCAGGTACACTGCACTCGTAAAACTATAGTGTAACTTTTATTTATGAAAGGAGAGAGGGCCATATTATCAAATCTTGGCAACAAAATTATCGCCACTTTATCAGCAGCAAACTGCCGCTAAAGTGGCCATAATAGGTTTGATAATATGTTCTACTGAATTCCAATCGAAGATGATGTTCGATGTGAAGGACATCTAACAGTAGCTTCGATTGGAATTCAACAGAGCATATTATCAAACCCATTATCGCCACTTTAGCGACACTTTCCTGCCGATAGAGTGGCGATAATTTTGTCGCCCAGGCTTCATATTATGGCCCAGAGGGCTTACTGTACGGCAGCTTCTCTGCAAAATCTATAATTACCTCCGAGCAGTGACAACAGATAGCTTACAACAGTCTGACAAACAGATCCACAACCTTATTACGCCACTTTTGAGTCATTTTTAACATGGGTAAAGTGATGCAAGGTGCTAGTAAATCTACATCTCACTTTTCAATAACAAATCTCAACTCCAGACTCTGCGACACAGTTTTAATGTTATTTTCTCTCTCTTTCTCTCTCTCACTCTCTGTGACATCATTTCTCTTTCTCTCTTAAACACTGCTGTCTAAGCCTACTTCCGTATGTGTTTGGCCGCAAGGTTTATACAACCGTAAGCACAGAGGCCTAGATCAATAAATCCTTCATAGGAATGCATTAGAAATAATTCAGCATAATAGGCGTTAGTAACGCAGTAGGCACTTCCATAAAGACACCACTTGAACGCGGCACTATAACAAGTAAAATTTACCAGGTACACTGCACTTGTAAAATTGTAGTGTTAGCTTTATTTGTGAAACGAGAGAGGGCCATATAATCAAGCCTTGACGACACAATTGTCGCCACTTTATCGGCAGCAGACTGCCGCTAAAGTGGCTATAATAGGTTTGATAATATGCTCTATTCAATTCCAATCGAAGATCATGTTAGATGTGAAGGACATCTAACATGAGCTTCGATTGGAATTCCATAGAGCATATTATCAAACCTATTATCGCCACTTTAGCGACACTTTCCTGCCGATAAAGTGGCGATAATTTTGTCACCCAGGCTTGCTATCATGACCCAGAGTGCTTACTGTACGGCAGCTTCTCTGCAAAATCTATAATTACCTCCGAGCAGTGACAACAGATAGCTTACAACAGTCTGACAAACAGATCCACAACCTTATTACGCCACTTTTGAGTCATTTTTAACATGGGTAAAGTGATGCAAGGTGCTAGTAAATCTACATCTCACTTTTCAATAAAAAATCTCAACTCCAGACTCTGCGACGCAGTTTTATTGTTGTTTTCTCTCTCTTTCTCTCTCTCACTCTCTGTGACATCATTTCTCTTTCTCTCTTAAACTTAGACACTGCAGTCTCGAATGTGTAGACGTGTAGAAGAATTGTTCAGAATAAGTTATGACACCAACTGCCTGAAATGTTTACCCACAAAGTTTATACAACGATAAGCACAGAGGCCTAGATGTACAAAGCCTTCATAGGAATGCATTAGAAATAAGTCGCCATAACGGGCGTAAGTAATGCAGTAGGCACTTCCATATAGACACCACTTGTACGCGGCACTATAACAGAACTGAAATGTACGAGTCACACTGCACACGTTAAACCGTAGAGTTACCAAAACTTGTAGGGACATATTATCAAGAACGGCGATAAAACTATTGCTTTTTCAGCAGCAGGAAACTGCCGCTAAAGTGGCGATAATGGGCTTGATAATATGCCCTTCTGAATTCCTATAGTAGCCCAGGTTAACACCAGAACCTGGACTGCTATGGGAATTCACAACAGCATATTATCAAACCCATTATCGCCGCGGAAACGGCGATAATTCTATCGCCGTTCTTGATAATATGCCCCGTAATGCTTCAGCTCATTTACTCACATCTACATAATTCTAAACTCTAATTTTCTTTTTTCTTTTGCAGATTACCAATCGGACACCTTTTGGAATCCATTTCACAATTTGTTTATAACATTGTTTAAGTTATTTTTCCAGTTCTAATATAGTTATAATTGAGTTTCGTTTATATTTATTGTTTAATAAAAGTTAATTTAAAAAAACTACATACTTCTTTTATTTTGTGGGGGAGGGGTATGAAGGCCCACAATAAAAATAATGTTGAAATACTATAGTAAGATATTCAAGACTAGGATTGAAAACTACTGAGTTCTAACTAACAGATATAATAAAGACAACAGTGAGAAACTACGAAAATGACGATGGACGGAGTACGTAATCAACGTTTGGCGCCTCGGCACTACCTTTAAAATAAATATATAAAAAATATGACTATTAATACTGTACAAAAGTACAGCAGCGGATGACACACACGAACCGGGAAAAGAAAGCGACAGATTTACTAACTGATACAAAGAAAGGTTTGCTTGTTGAACTTGAAGAAAAAGAAAACGTGGGCTTCGAAACAACGCTGAGCATGCGAAGAGAGTACAACTGCTACACCAAAAAAAAGGAACGCTTTTCATACTATCATAGAAATGAAGAAGCATATTATCAACAAAAGGCGATACATTATCGCCGCTTTTATCGACAGGAAACTGCCGATAAAGCGGCGATAATGGGCTTGATAATTGGCCCTTGTAACTTCCCATAGCAGCCCAGGTTCTTGTATTAACCTGGGCTCCTATGGTAATTCACAAGGGCATATTATCAAGCCCATTATTGCCGCTTTATTGGCAGTTTCATGCCGATAAAAACGACGATAATGTATCGCCTTTTGTGGATAATGACTCATTGCTCTTTTTTTGACCAGTAAACTTAGGTGCATATTATCAAAGACCGGTGTTACAATTATCGCCATTTTATTGGCAAGAAACTGCCGATAAAACGGCGACAATGACCATGATAATAGGCTCTTGTAAATTCCCAGCCCAAGTTCTGATGTTAACCTAGGCTGCTATGGTTATTCACAAGGGCATATTATCAAGCCCATTATCGCTGATTTATCAGCAGTTTACTGCCAATAAAAGGAACAATAATGTATCGCCTTTTGTTGATAATATGGCCCATTGCTCTTTTTTTTGACCAGTAAACGTAAGTGCATATTATCAAGGACTGGTGTTAAAATGATCGCCCTTTTATTGGCAGGAAAGTGCCGATAAAACGGCAATAATGAGCTTCATAATACGGCCTTGTTATTTCCCATAGAAGCCCATGTTAACACCAGAACATAGGCTTCTATGGGAATTTACAAGGACATATTATCAAGCCCACCCTCCCAACATTAATAAAAAACTCCAGACAATGCAGGTACCCGGAGCTGGAAGGTCATTTTACATATCACTGCCCCAGAAATGTGGCGTTCCCCCACAACGTGTATGGGGAGAGAGAGAGAGAGAGAGAGCTCAAAACATATTTTTTTTAAAAAAGACCCGAGTGGTGCCGGTCACAGAGACTGCGGGGAGTAGGACCGTAACCCCCCAGCATACTTCAAAATAAAACCAGAGAAGTGCCGTTCCCCAGTGCTCAGGGCACCTTACAAGCCCCCAATATGCAGAAAAATTGCCCCCATAATTTGCCCCCCCGGGACCAAATGAATAAAACGGACTTCTACTTTGTTTTCACCTTTTCCTCCACGTACCAGTACTGCACAAGTACCCCACCATTTTTTATTTAAAAAAAAAATTGAGCCTAAAGATCCATGTACCGGTCCCTGACCAAGACTAGGCTCTGAATGTTTCTACCTTGCCCGTTTCCTTATTTCTCAACTTTGTTTTACTGTTTTCTTGTGACTCTCCTCTCCCGACAAACAACATGGCTGCCAACACGTTCTGGTTTGGAGTATTGAGAGCCAATCAGCATGCAGCTCCTGCTCGTAATTGTACGTATTTCCATACACGTACGCCGCGATTTTTCTTTAAAAAATAGAGCCTAAACATCCATGTACGACCCCCTGAGCAAGCCTAGAGGGTCAGAATGTCTCCACCCTACCCCCTTCCCTTATTTCCCAACTTTGTTTTATTGTTTTCTTGTGACTCGGTTCTAGCTAGGCACAAGATGGCCGCCAACACTTCCTGGTTTCAAGTGTTAACAGGCAGTTCAAAGCCAATCAGCATGCAGCTCGCGCTCGTAATTGAACAGATTTCAGTACGCGTACTGAACTCCGTCTCTAGATATCGCTATGATTTTACTTGCAATTCTCCCAGAAACTACTGAACGGATTTACACCACTTAACAAAAAGCACAATCTGCGAACAGAACTCTACCTCTCTTCCAAATTGTGTGTAATTCCGTTCAGCCAATTGGGCTGTAGCCCTGGCTAAAGGTCCCTATGGAAAATTGCATGGGGAAAACACGTTTTGTGACCACCCTTTTTTCTTGGCCCCCTCTCAACGAATCACCCCCAAACTTTCAGGGACGGAGCGGAACCAAGCAGGCCATTTTCTTGGAGAAATTCGCAAAGATTCGTCCATCAGCGCCAAAGTTATTCCAAATAGAATGTTGTGGATTTCCTATGGAAACTAGGTCCTAACTATAACTACCTACTGGCGACCACCAGTAGGTAATATATATATACAACCTTCACTTCTCGGGGACAATTAGTCCAGTGGCAGTGGACTATTTGGACCTGAGAGTGCACGTTGTGGAGGGGGGAAAATTGAGACTTCCTTATATCGAATAGCCACGGCTGGCAATTCGATATTGTTTACAACTAGCAGTCACCCCCCCCAAACTAGTGCAAAGCATCCCCTATGGGGAATTACTCAGACTTAAGAGGAATTGCACACGCGATTGGGACTTTGAAATAGCAGCATCCGAAAGTATAGCAAGATTCATTGTAGGGGCTATAATCCTGTAACCTTGAATAAAACAATGTGCAAAGTAAGAGCCATCTCGAGAAATACCTTATTGTTCCAAAGTAAGAACAGGAAAACAGCAGGAGGTAAATTGCGACTTATCATCCCATATTCAGCAGAGGCAAATCATTTAAAACATATGCTGAAGAAAAATTGGCACATCCTCAAAACAGATAGTGTCATAGATGGAGATGTTCCCGATTTCCCGTTAGTCACATTCAAAAAGGCTAGGTCCATTCAAGATCAGTTGGGACGTAGCCATTTGGAAAAGGTACCACCAAAAACTAACACCCTCAAAGATATGAAGGGTTTTTTCCCCTGTAATAAATGTAAAGTGTGTCGTAACAGCAAAAGAGCGCTTTCATATACCATTCAGGACACAGGCATGGTCAAGAAGATCAGTAAGTTCATCTCTTGCAGCACACCGTATGTGGTGTACTGTCTTATCTGCCCCTGTGGGTTGCGCTACACAGGCAGCACAGTGCACCCATTCAAAATACGAACACTTGAACATATGAGGGCAATAGATAAGGTAGACCAATTGTATCTGGTTGCAAGACATTTCGCTGAGAAACATAAAAGCGATCGGAATCAATTACTCTGTTTAGGTCTTGATCAAAGTCCCCGATAGTGTCAGAGGTGGGGACCGATTAAGAACACTTCGGAGATTAGAATCGAGGTACATTATTGACCTCCATACCAAGACCCCATGAGGCATGAACAGAGGGGAAGATCTCATGGCACATACTGGAACGTAAGCATTTGGTAATGATAAAGCTATGATATTGCTGTGAATGAATTGAATGTGATAGCTTTGTAAAGAACAGTGTTTGATACAACTTTGATGAAATAAGGTTATTTCTTTGGATTTGACGTTAATTTCCAATTTTGAATTTGAATTATGAGTCAGGATGTGTTCTTTGTTTGGTTTTGTAAATTTGGAAATTCTGTGGGCAGTGGAATGTGAACATTATCAATTTATTTCTTGCTATGGCGAAAATGCAATGAAAATACGTATAAAATGTATATACAAATGATGGCAAAAAAATGGTTGATTCATTTAAACGCAGACTTGGATAACATAAGAGGGAGGATAATGGCCGATACATTGCGTAATTTGTTTTAAGACCAAGTAATTTGACACCCTCAATGTCTCTTTACTTGAGCATATGGGCGGTTGCTAATTGATTCGAAATATAAAGCAATGAGAAGCTTGAAACTGTACGGTAGCGAAAAATTGCTTTTGTTTCATATAGGTGTCTGTACTTGGATATTGGAGTATAAAAATGTGAGAAAAACATGTACAAGATCAATTAGATCTACGATAATATGTATCACGCCTAGATGGCGCTGGTGGATGTCAGTACGCTATAGTCCTTCCTTTATTGTGGGGAAAATGTTTTAAATGCATGCCAATGTCTAGTGGCTACTGAAATCGAGAAAGGCTGTATGCTGAAACACGAACGCGTCTGTCTGTTGTTTGACAATAAACAACCTCCTGAATCAGCCCTGTGAGTGCGGATATTTCTTTCAAAGTTGGGAAGAATTTTGAGCATAATATCTACAGACAAACAGACAGACAGACAAACACTCTGCAGTAAGCAAGGAGAGGGCAGTGGAACTACCGAAACCAGCATGCTGTGAAAGCGCATCCAAGCGTTCACTAGAGGGCAAGCCATGCAACTATAAGAACGGAGGTGATTCCACACAAGCCCCCTACTTGCAGCAAATACCTCTGAAGAAGTTGACAGCCGTCAACGAAACGCGTCAGGTTACCTGCAAAATCCATGTCTGCCCAAAAACTGCTCTCAATAATGAAACATCATTTCAGTGCAGCGTGTGTGCCTCAATTGGCTTCCCAGGAGAGGAGGAAGGGGGAAGCCGCTGGTTGATATTAAAGCGATGGTGTCCAGTCACAGAGACCACACCGAAAGATAGTGCGCCGAGTCTCCCGCAATTATATGGACGCACCTCTTCAGACCCGGTAAAACGGCAAGTGAAACTGGCAGCCGCCCTACACGAGAGTGGGGAATGCCGCCTCCATAAACTTTGAAAATGAGTTTTAGCAGAGGAGCTACACTTCTGGACACCTCAGGTTCCAGAGAGAGACAGACAAACACTCGGCAGTAAGCAAGGAGAGGGCAGTGGAACTACCGAAACCAGCATGATGTGCAAGCGCATCCAAGCATCCACTAGAGGGCAAGCCATGCAACAAGAAGAACGGAGGTGATTCCACACAAGCCCCCTACTTGCAGCAAATACCTCTGAAGAAGTTGACAGCCGTCAACGAAACGCGTCAGGTTACCTGCAAAATCCATGTCTGCCCGAAACTGCTCTCAATAAAGAAACATCATTTCAGTGCAGTGTGTGCGACTCAATTGGCTTTCCAGGAGAGGAGGAAGGGGGGAGCCGCTGGTTGATATTAAAGCGATGGTGTCCAGTCGCAGAGGCCGCACCGACAGATAGAGCGCCGAGTCTCCCGCAATTATATGGACACACCTCTTCAGACCCGGTAAAACGGCAAGGGAAACTGGCAGCTGCCCTACACTAGAGTGGGGAATGTCGCCTCCATAAACTTTGAAAATGAGTTTTAGCAGAGGAGCTACACTTCTGGACACCTCAGGTTCCAGAGAGAGAGAGACAAACACTCAGCAGTAAGCAAGGAGAGGGCAGTGGAACTACCGAAACCAGCATGCTGTGCAAGCGCATCCAAGCGTCCACTAGAGGGTAAGCCATGCAACTATAAGAACGGAGGTGATTCCACACAAGCCCCCTACTTGCAGCAAATACCGCTGAAGAAGTTGACAGCCGTCAACAAAACGCGTCAGGTTACCTGCAAAATCCATGTCTGCCCGAAACTGCTCTTAATAAAGAAGCATCATTTCAGTGCAGCGAGTGCGACTCAATTGGCTTCCCAGGAGAGGAGGAAGGGGGGAGCCGCTGGTTGATATTAAAGCGATGGTGTCCAGTCGCAGAGACCGCACCGACAAATAGTGCGCCGAGTCTCCCGCAATTATATGGACACACCTCTTCAGACCCGGTAAAACGACAAGGGAAACTGGCAGCCGCCCTACACTAGAGTGGGGAATGTCGCCTCCATAAACTTTGAAAATGAGTTTTAGCAGAGGAGCTACACTTCTGGACACCTCAGGTTCCAGAGAGAGACAGACAAACACTCGGCAGTAAGCAAGGAGAGGGTAGTGGTACTACCGAAACCAGCATGCTGTGCAAGCGCATCCAAGCGTCCACTAGAGGGCAAGCCATACAACTATAAGACTGGAGGGGATTTCACACAAGCCCCCTACTTGCAGCAAATACCTCTGAAGAAGTTGACAGCCGTCAACAAAACGCGTCAGGTTACCTGCAAAATCCATGTCTGCCCGAAAATGCTCTCAATAAAGAAGCATCATTTCAGTGGTGCATGTGCGACTCAATTGGCTTCCCAGGAGAGGAGGAAGGGGGGAGCCGCTGGTTGATATTAAAGCGATGGTGTCCAGTCGCAGAGACCGCACCGACAGATAGTGCGCCGAGTCTTCCGCAATTATATGGACACACCTCTTGAGACCCGGTAAAACGGCAAGGGAAACTGGCAGCCGCCCTACACTAGAGTGGGGAATGTCGCCTCCATAAAATTTGAAAATGAGTTTTAGCAGAGGAGCTACACTTCTAGACACCTCAGGTTCCAGAGAGAGAGAGAGACAAACACTCTGCAGTAAGCAAGGAGAGGGCAGTGGAACTACCGAAACCAGCATGCTGTGCAAGCGCATCCAAGCGTCCACTAGAGGGTAAGCCATGCAACTATAAGAACGGAGGTGATTCCACACAAGCCCCCTACTTGCAGCAAATACCGCTGAAGAAGTTGACAGCCGTCAACAAAACGTGTCAGGTTACCTGCAAAATCCATGTCTGCCCGAAACTGCTCTTAATAAAGAAGCATCATTTCAGTGCAGCGAGTGAGACTCAATTGGCTTCCCAGGAGAGGAGGAAGGGGGGAGCCGCTGGTTGATATTAAAGCGATGGTGTCCAGTCGCAGAGACCGCACCGACAAATAGTGCGCCGAGTCTCCCGCAATTATATGGACACACCTCTTCAGACCCGGTAAAACGACAAGGGAAACTGGCAGACGCCCTACACTAGAGTGGGGAATGTCGCCTCCATAAACTTTGAAAATGAGTTTTAGCAGAGGAGCTACACTTCTGGACACCTCAGGTTCCAGAGAGAGACAGACAAACACTCGGCAGTAAGCAAGGAGAGGGTAGTGGTACTACCGAAACCAGCATGCTGTGCAAGCGCATCCAAGCGTCCACTAGAGGGCAAGCCATACAACTATAAGACTGGAGGGGATTTCACACAAGCCCCCTACTTGCAGCAAATACCTCTGAAGAAGTTGACAGCCGTCAACAAAACGCGTCAGGTTACCTGCAAAATCCATGTCTGCCCGAAAATGCTCTCAATAAAGAAGCATCATTTCAGTGGTGCATGTGCGACTCAATTGGCTTCCCAGGAGAGGAGGAAGGGGGGAGCCGCTGGTTGATATTAAAGCGATGGTGTCCAGTCGCAGAGACCGCACCGACAGATAGTGCGCCGAGTCTTCCGCAATTATATGGACACACCTCTTGATACCCGGTAAAACGGCAAGGGAAACTGGCAGCCGCCCTACACTAGAGTGGGGAATGTCGCCTCCATAAAATTTGAAAATGAGTTTTAGCAGAGGAGCTACACTTCTAGACACCTCAGGTTCCAGAGAGAGAGAGAGACAAACACTCTGCAGTAAGCAAGGAGAGGGCAGTGGAACTACCGAAACCAGCATGCTGTGCAAGCGCATCCAAGCGTCCACTAGAGGGCAAGCCATTCAACTATAAGAAGGGAGGGGATTCCACACAAGCCCCCTACTTGCAGCAAATACCTCTGAAGAAGTTGACAGCCGTCAACGAAACGCGTCAGGTTACCTGCAAAATCCATGTCTGCCCGAAACTGCTCTCAATAAAGAAACATCATTTCAGTGCAGCGTGTGCGACTCAATTGGCTTTCCAGGAGAGGAGGAAGGGGGGAGCCGCTGGTTGATATTAAAGCGATGGTGTCCAGTCGCAGAGGCCGCACCGACAGATAGAGCGCCGAGTCTCCCGCAATTATATGGACACACCTCTTCAGACCCAGTAAAACGGCAAGGGAAACTGGCAGGTGCCCTACACTAGAGTGGGGAATGTCGCCTCCATAAACTTTGAAAATGAGTTTTAGCAGAGGAGCTACACTTCTGGACACCTCAGGTTCCAGAGAGAGAGAGACAAACACTCAGCAGTAAGCAAGGAGAGGGCAGTGGAACTACCGAAACCAGCATGCTGTGCAAGCGCATCCAAGCGTCCACTAGAGGGTAAGCCATGCAACTATAAGAACGGAGGTGATTCCACACAAGCCCCCTACTTGCAGCAAATACCTCTGAAGAAGTTGACAGCCGTCAACAAAACGCGTCAGGTTACCTGCAAAATCCATGTCTGCCCGAAACTGCTCTTAATAAAGAAGCATCATTTCAGTGCAGCGAGTGCGACTCAATTGGCTTCCCAGGAGAGGAGGAAGGGGGAGCCGCTGGTTGATATTAAAGCGATGGTGTCCAGTCGCAGAGACCGCACCGACAAATAGTGCGCCGAGTCTCCGGCAATTATATGGACACACCTCTTCAGACCCGGTAAAACGGCAAGGGAAACTGGCAGCCGCCCTACACTAGAGTGGGGAATGTCGCCTCCATAAACTTTGAAAATGAGTTTTAGCAGAGGAGCTACACTTCTGGACACCTCAGGTTCCAGAGAGAGACAGACAAACACTCGGCAGTAAGCAAGGAGAGGGTAGTGGTACTACCGAAACCAGCATGCTGTGCAAGCGCATCCAAGCGTCCACTAGAGGGCAAGCCATACAACTATAAGACTGGAGGGGATTCCACACAAGCCCCCTACTTGCAGCAAATACCTCTGAAGAAGTTGACAGCCGTCAACGAAACGCGTCAGGTTACCTGCAAAATCCATGTCTGCCCGAAACTGCTCTCAATAAAGAAACATCATTTCAGTGCAGCGTGTGCGACTCAATTGGCTCCCCCGGAGAGGAGGAAGGGGGGAGCCGCTGGTTGATATTAAAGCGATGGTGTCCAGTCGCAGAGACCGCACTGACAGATAGTGCGCCGAGTCTCCCGCAATTATATGGACACACCTCTTCAGACCCGGTAAAACGGCAAGGGAAACTGGCAGCCGCCCTACACTAGAGTGGGGAATGTCGCCTCCATAAACTTTGAAAATTAGTTTTAGCAGAGGAGCTACACTTCTGGACACCTCAGGTTCCAGAGAGAGAGAGACAAACACTCGGCAGTAAGCAAGGAGAGGGCAGTGGAACTACCGAAACCAGCCTGCTGTGCAAGCGCATCCAAGCGGCCACTAGAGGGCAAGCCATGCAACTAGAAGAACGGAGGTGATTCCACACAAGCCCCCTACTTGCAGCAAATACCTCTGAAGAAGTTCACAGCCGTCAACGAAACGCGTCAGGTTACCTGCAAAATCCATGTCTGCCCGAAACTGCTCTCAATAAAGAAACATCTTTTCAGTGCAGTGTGTGCGACTCAATTGGCTTTCCAGGAGAGGAGGAAGGGGGGAGCCGCTGGTTGATATTAAAGCGATGGTGTCCAGTCGCAGAGGCTGCACCGACAGATAGAGCACCGAGTCTCCCACAATTATATGGACACACCTCTTCGGACCCGGTAAAATGGCAAGGGAAACTGGCAGCCGCCCTACACTATAGTGGGGAATGTCGCCTCCATAAAATTTGAAAATGAGTTTTAGCAGAGGAGCTACACTTCTAGACACCTCAGGTTCCAGAGAGAGAGAGAGACAAACACTCTTCAGTAAGCAAGGAGAGGGCAGTGGAACTACCGAAACCAGCATGCTGTGCAAGCGCATCCAAGCGTCCACTAGAGGGCAAGCCATTATACTATAAGAAGGGAGGGGATTCCACACAAACCCCCTACTTGCAGCAAATACCTCTGAAGAAGTTGACAGCCGTCAACGAAACGCGTCAGGTTACCTGCAAAATCCATGTCTGCCCGAAACTGCTCTCAAAAAAGAAACATCATTTCAGTGCAGCGTGTGCGACTCAATTGGCTTCCCCGGAGAGGAGGAAGGGGGGAGCCGCTGGTTGATATTAAAGCGATGGTGTCCAGTCGCAGAGACCGCACCGACAGATAGTGCGCCGAGTCTCCCGCAATTATATGGACACACCTCTTCAGACCCGGTAAAACGGCAAGGGAAACTGGCAGCCGCCCTACACTAGAGTGGGGAATGTCGCCTCCATAAACTTTGAAAATGAGTTTTAGCAGAGGAGCTACACTTCTGGACACCTCAGGTTCCAGAGAGAGACAGACAAACACTCGGCAGTAAGCAAGGAGAGGGTAGTGGTACTACCGAAACCAGCAGGCTGTGCAAGCGCATCCAAGCGTCCACTAGAGGGCAAGCCATACAACTATAAGACTGGAGGGGATTTCACACAAGCCCCCTACTTGCAGCAAATACCTCTGAAGAAGTTGACAGCCGTCAACAAAACGCGTCAGGTTACCTGCAAAATCCATGTCTGCCCGAAAATGCTCTCAATAAAGAAGCATCATTTCAGTGCAGCGTGTGGGACTCAATTGGCTTCCCAGGAGAGGAGGAAGGGGGGAGCCGCTGGTTGATATTAAAGCGATGGTGTCCAGTCGCAGAGACCGCACCGACAGATAGTGCGCCGAGTCTTCCGCAATTATATGGACACACCTCTTCAGACCCGGTAAAACGGCAAGGGAAACTGGCAGCCGCCCTACACTAGAGTGGGGAATGTCACCTCCATAAAATTTGAAAATGAGTTTTAGCAGAGGAGCTACACTTCTAGACACCTCAGGTTCCAGAGAGAGAGAGAGACAAACACTCTGCAGTAAGCAAGGAGAGGGCAGTGGATCTACCGAAACCAGCATGCTGTGCAAGCGCATCCAAGCGTCCACTAGAGGGCAAGCCATTCAACTATAAGAAGGGAGGGGATTCCACACAAGCCCCCTACTTGCAGCAAATGCCTCTGAAGAAGTTGACAGCCGTCAACGAAACGCGTCAGGTTACCTGCAAAATCCATGTCTGCCCGAAACTGCTCTCAATAAAGAAACATCATTTCAGTGCAGCGTGTGCGACTCAATTGGCTTTCCAGGAGAGGAGGAAGGGGGGAGCCGCTGGTTGATATTAAAGCGATGGTGTCCAGTCGCAGAGGCCGCACCGACAGATAGAGCGCCGAGTCTCCCGCAATTATATGGACACACCTCTTCAGACCCGGTAAAACGGCAAGGGAAACTGGCAGCTGCCCTACACTAGAGTGGGGAATGTCGCCTCCATAAACTTTGAAAATGAGTTTTAGCAGAGGAGCTACACTTCTGGACACCTCAGGTTCCAGAGAGAGAGAGACAAACACTCAGCAGTAAGCAAGGAGAGGGCAGTGGAACTACCGAAACCAGCATGCTGTGCAAGCGCATCCAAGCGTCCACTAGAGGGTAAGCCATGCAACTATAAGAACGAAGGTGATTCCACACAAGCCCCCTACTTGCAGCAAATACCTCTGAAGAAGTTGACAGCCGTCAACAAAACGCGTCAGGTTACCTGCAAAATCCATGTCTGCCCGAAACTGCTCTTAATAAAGAAGCATCATTTCAGTGCAGCGAGTGCGACTCAATTGGCTTCCCAGGAGAGGAGGAAGGGGGGAGCCGCTGGTTGATAATAAAGCGATGGTGTCCAGTCACAGAGACCGCACCGACAAATAGTGCGCCGAGTCTCCGGCAATTATATGGACACACCTCTTCAGACCCGGTAAAACGGCAAGGGAAACTGGCAGCCGCCCTACACTAGAGTGGGGAATGTCGCCTCCATAAACTTTGAAAATTAGTTTTAGCAGAGGAGCTACACTTCTGGACACCTCAGGTTCCAGAGAGAGAGAGACAAACACTCGGCAGTAAGCAAGGAGAGGGCAGTGGAACTACCGAAACCAGCCTGCTGTGCAAGCGCATCCAAGCGGCCACTAGAGGGCAAGCCATGCAACTAGAAGAACGGAGGTGATTCCACACAAGCCCCCTACTTGCAGCAAATACCTCTGAAGAAGTTGACAGCCGTCAAAGAAACGCGTCAGGTTACCTGCAAAATCCATGTCTGCCCGAAACTGCTCTCAATAAAGAAACATCATTTCAGTGCAGCGTGTGCGACTCAATTGGCTCCCCCGGAGAGGAGGAAGGGGGGAGCCGCTGGTTGATATTAAAGCGATGGTGTCCAGTCGCAGAGACCGCACTGACAGATAGTGCGCCGAGTCTCCCGCAATTATATGGACACACCTCTTCAGACCCGGTAAAACGGCAAGGGAAACTGGCAGCCGCCCTACACTAGAGTGGGGAATGTCGCCTCCATAAACTTTGAAAATTAGTTTTAGCAGAGGAGCTACACTTCTGGACACCTCAGGTTCCAGAGAGAGAGAGAGACAAACACTCGGCAGTAAGCAAGGAGAGGGCAGTGGAACTACCGAAACCAGCCTGCTGTGCAAGCACATCCAAGCGGCCACTAGAGGGCAAGCCATGCAACTAGAAGAACGGAGGTGATTCCACACAAGCCCCCTACTTGCAGCAAATACCTCTGAAGAAGTTCACAGCCGTCAACGAAACGCGTCAGGTTACCTGCAAAATCCATGTCTGCCCGAAACTGCTCTCAATAAAGAAACATCTTTTCAGTGCAGTGTGTGCGACTCAATTGGCTTTCCAGGAGAGGAGGAAGGGGGGAGCCGCTGGTTGATATTAAAGCGATGGTGTCCAGTCGCAGAGGCTGCACCGACAGATAGAGCACCGAGTCTCCCACAATTATATGGACACACCTCTTCAGACCCGGTAAAACGGCAAGGGAAACTGGCAGCCGCCCTACACTAGAGTGGGGAATGTCGCCTCCATAAAATTTGAAAATGAGTTTTAGCAGAGGAGCTACACTTCTAGACACCTCAGGTTCCAGAGAGAGAGAGAGACAAACACTCTGCAGTAAGCAAGGAGAGGGCAGTGGAACTACCGAAACCAGCATGCTGTGCAAGCGCATCCAAGCGTCCACTAGAGGGCAAGCCATTATACTATAAGAAGGGAGGGGATTCCACACAAGCCCCCTACTTGCAGCAAATACCTCTGAAGAAGTTGACAGCCGTCAACGAAACGCGTCAGGTTACCTGCAAAATCCATGTCTGCCCGAAACTGCTCTCAATAAAGAAACATCATTTCAGTGCAGCGTGTGCGACTCAATTGGCTTCCCCGGAGAGGAGGAAGGGGGGAGCCGCTGGTTGATATTAAAGCAATGGTGTCCAGTCGCATAGACCGCACCGACAGATAGTGCGCCGAGTCTCCCGCAATTATATGGACACACCTCTTCAGACCCGGTAAAACGGCAAGGGAAACTGGCAGCCGCCCTACACTAGAGTGGGGAATGTCGCCTCCATAAACTTTGAAAATGAGTTTTAGCAGAGGAGCTACACTTCTGGACACCTCAGGTTCCAGAGAGAGAGAGACAAACACTCAGCAGTAAGCAAGGAGAGGGCAGTGGAACTACCGAAACCAGCATGCTGTGCAAGCGCATCCAAGCGTCCACTAGAGGGTAAGCCATGCAACTATAAGAACGGAGGTGATTCCACACAAGCCCCCTACTTGCAGCAAATACCTCTGAAAAAGTTGACAGCCGTCAACGAAACGCGTCAGGTTACCTGCAAAATCCATGTCTGCCCGAAACTGCTCTCAATAAAGAAACATCATTTCAGTGCAGCGGGTGCGACTCAATTGGCTTCCGCGGAGAGGAGGAAGGGGGGAGCCGCTGGTTGATATTAAAGCAATGGTGTCCAGTCGCAGAGACCGCACCGACAGATAGTGCTCCGAGTCTCCCGCAATTACATGGACACACCTCTTCAGACCCGGTAAAACGGCAAGGGAAACTGGCAGCCGCCCTACACTAGAGTGGGGAATGTTGCCTCCATAAAATTTGAAAATGAGTTTTAGCAGAGGAGCTACACTTCTAGACACCTCAGGTTCCAGAGAGAGACAGACAAACACTCGGCAGTAAGCAAGGAGAGGGCAGTGGTACTACCGAAACCAGCATGCTGTGCAAGCGCATCCAAGCGTCCACTAGAGGGCAAGCCATACAACTATAAGACCGGAGGGGATTCCACACAAGCCCCCTACTTGTAGCAAATACCTCTGAAGAAGTTGACAGCCGTCAACAAAACGCGTCAGGTTACCTGCAAAATCCATGTCTGCCCGAAAATGCTCTCAATAAAGAAGCATCATTTCAGTGCAGCGTGTGCGACTCAATTGGCTTCCCAGGAGAGGAGGAAGGGGGGAGCCGCTGGTTGATATTAAAGCGATGGTGTCCAGTCGCAGAGACCGCACCGACAAATAGTGCGCCGAGTCTCCCGCAATTATATGGACACACCTCTTCAGACCCGGTAAAACGGCAAGGGAAACTGGCAGCCGCCCTACACTAGAGTGGGGAATGTCGCCTCCATAAACTTTGAAAATGAGTTTTAGCAGAGGAGCTACACTTCTGGCCACCTCAGGTTCCAGAGAGAGAGAGAGAAACACTCAGCAGTAAGCAAGGAGAGGGCAGTGGAACTACCGAAACCAGCATGCTGTGCAAGCGCATCCAAGCATCCACTAGAGGGTAAGCCATGCAACTATAAAAATGGAGGTGATTCCACACAAGCCCCCTACTTGCAACAAATACCTCTGAAGAAGTTGACAGCCGTCAACGAAACGCGTCAGGTTACCTGCAAAATCCATGTCTGCCCGAAACTGCTCTCAATAAAGAAACCTCATTTCAGTGCAGCGGCTGCGACTCAATTGGCTTCCCCGGAGAGGAGGAAGGGGGGAGCCGCTGGTTGATATTAAAGCGATGGTGTCCAGTCGCAGAGACCGCACCGACAGATAGTGCGCTGAGTCTCCCGCAATTATATGGACACACATCTTCAGACCCGGTAAAACGGCAAGGGAAACTGGCAGCCGCCCTACACTAGAGTGGGGAATGACGCCTCCATAAACTTTGAAAATGAGTTTTAGCAGAGGACCTACACTTCTAGACACCTCAGGTTCCAGAGAGAGACAGACAAACACTCGGCAGTAAGCAAGGAGAGGGTAGTGGTACTACCGAAACCAGCATGCTGTGCAAGCGCATCCAAGCGTCCACTAGAGGGCAAGCCATACAACTATAAGACCGGAGGGGATTCCACACAAGCCCCCTACTTGCAGCAAAT
The DNA here is from genome assembly GCF_964263255.1 of Lissotriton vulgaris. Classification (NCBI taxonomy): domain Eukaryota; kingdom Metazoa; phylum Chordata; class Amphibia; order Caudata; family Salamandridae; genus Lissotriton; species Lissotriton vulgaris. Next base: position 1,648,986,555 of record NC_141685.1, read on the forward strand.
ACCGCTGAAGAAGTTGACAGCCGTCAACAAAACGCGTCAGGTTACCTGCAAAATCCATGTCTGCCCGAAAATGCTCTCAATAAAGAAGCATCATTTCAGTGCAGCGTGTGCGACTCAATTGGCTTCCCAGGAGAGGAGGAAGGGGGGAGCCGCTGGTTGATATTAAAGCGATGGTGTCCAGTCGCAGAGACCGCACCGACAGATAGTGCGCCGAGTCTTCTGCAATTATATGGACACACCTCTTCAGACCCGGTAAAACGGCAAGGGAAACTGGCAGCCGCCCTACACTAGAGTGGGGAATGTCGCCTCCATAAACTTTGAAAATGAGTTTTAGCAGAGGAGCTACACTTCTGGACACCTTAGGTTCCAGCGAGAGAGAGACAAACACTCGGCAGTAAGCAAGGAGAGGGCAGTGGAACTACCGAAACGAGCATGCTGTGCAAGCGCATCCAAGCGGCCACTAGAGGGCAAGCCATGCAACTAGAAGAACGGAGGTGATTCCACACAAGCCCCCTACTTGCAGCAAATACCTCTGAAGAAGTTCACAGCCGTCAACGAAACGCGTCAGGTTACCTGCAAAATCCATGTCTGCCCGAAACTGCTCAAAATAAAGAAACATCTTTTCAGTGCAGTGTGTGCGACTCAATTGGCTTTCCAGGAGAGGAGGAAAGGGGGAGCCGCTGGTTGATATTAAAGCGATGGTGTCCAGTCGCAGAGGCCGCACCGACAGATAGAGCGCCGAGTCTCCCACAATTATATGGACACACCACTTCAGACCCGGTAAAACGGCAAGGGAAACTGGCAGCCGCCCTACACTAGAGTGGGGAATGTCGCCTCCATAAAATTTGAAAATAAGTTTTAGCAGAGGAGCTACAGTTCTAGACACCTCAGGTTCCAGAGAGAGAGAGAGACAAACACTCTGCAGTAAGCAAGGAGAGGGCAGTGGAACTACTGAAACCAGCATGCTGTGCAAGCGCATCCAAGCGTCCACTAGAGGGCAAGCCATTCAACTATAAGAAGGGAGGGGATTCCACACAAGCCCCCTACTTGCAGCAAATACCTCTGAAGAAGTTGACAGCCGTCAACGAAACGCGTCAGGTTACCTGCAAAATCCATGTCTGCCCGAAACTGCTCTCAATAAAGAAACGTCATTTCAGTGCAGCGTGTGCGACTCAATTGGCTTCCCTGGAGAGGAGGAAGGGGGGAGCCGCTGGTTGATATTAAAGCGATGGTGTCCAGTGGCAGAGACCGCACCGACAGATACTGCGCTGAGTCTCCCGCAATTATATGGACAAACCTCTTCAGACCCGGTAAAACGGCAAGGGAAACTGGCAGCCGCCCTACACTAGAGTGGGGAATGTCGCCTCCATAAACTTTGAAAATGAATTTTAGCAGAGGAGCTACACTTCTAGACACCTCAGGTTCCAGAGAGAGACAGACAAACACTCGGCAGTAGGCAAGGAGAGGGCAGTGGTACTACCGAAACCAGCATGCTTTGCAAGCGCATCCAAGCGTCCACTAGAGGGCAAGCCATACAACTATAAGAACGGAGGGGATTCCACACAAGCCCCCTACTTGCAGCAAATACCTCTGAAGAAGTTGACAGCCGTCAACAAAACGCGTCAGGTTACCTGCAAAATCCATGTCTGCCCGAAACTGCTCTCAATAAAGAAGCATCATTTCAGTGCAGCGTGTGCGACTCAATTTGCTTCCCAGGAGAGGAGGAAGGGGGGAGCCGCCGGTTGATATTAAAGCGATGGTGTCCAGTCGCAGAGACCGCACCGACAGATAGTGCGCCGAGTCTCCCGCAATTATATGGACACACCTCTTCAGACCCGGTAAAACGGCAAGGGAAACTGGCAGCCGCCCTACTCTAGAGTGGGGAATGTTGCCTCCATAAACTTTGAAAATGAGTTTTAGCAGAGGAGCTACACTTCTGGACACCTCAGGTTCCAGAGAGAGAGAGAGACAAACACTCTGCAGTAAGCAAGGAGAGGGCAGTGGAACTACCGAAACCAGCATGCTGTGCAAGCGCATCCAAGCGTCCACTAGAGGGCAAGCCATTCAACTATAAGAAGGGAGGGGATTCCACACAAGCCCCCTACTTGCAGCAAATACCTCTGAAGAAGTTGAAAGCCGTCAACAAAACGCGTCAGGTTACCTGCAAAATCCATGTCTGCCCGAAACTGCTCTCAATAAAGAAACATCATTTCAGTGCAGCGTGTGCGACTCAATTGGCTTCCCCGGAGAGGAGGAAGGGGGGAGCCGCTGGTTGATATTAAAGCGATGGTGTCCAGTCGCAGAGACCGCACCGACAGATAGTGCGCTGAGTCTTCTGCAATTATATGGACACACCTCTTCAGACCCGGTAAAACGGCAAGGGAAACTGGCAGCCGCCCTACACTAGAGTGGGGAATGTCGCCTCCATAAACTTTGAAAATGAGTTTTAGCAGAGGAGCTACACTTCTGGACACCTTAGGTTCCAGCGAGAGAGAGACAAACACTCGGCAGTAAGCAAGGAGAGGGCAGTGGAACTACCGAAACGAGCATGCTGTGCAAGCGCATCCAAGCGGCCACTAGAGGGCAAGCCATGCAACTAGAAGAACGGAGGTGATTCCACACAAGCCCCCTACTTGCAGCAAATACCTCTGAAGAAGTTCACAGCCGTCAACGAAACGCGTCAGGTTACCTGCAAAATCCATGTCTGCCCGAAACTGCTCAAAATAAAGAAACATCTTTTCAGTGCAGTGTGTGCGACTCAATTGGCTTTCCAGGAGAGGAGGAAAGGGGGAGCCGCTGGTTGATATTAAAGCGATGGTGTCCAGTCGCAGAGGCCGCACCGACAGATAGAGCGCCGAGTCTCCCACAATTATATGGACACACCACTTCAGACCCGGTAAAACGGCAAGGGAAACTGGCAGCCGCCCTACACTAGAGTGGGGAATGTCGCCTCCATAAAATTTGAAAATAAGTTTTAGCAGAGGAGCTACAGTTCTAGACACCTCAGGTTCCAGAGAGAGAGAGAGACAAACACTCTGCAGTAAGCAAGGAGAGGGCAGTGGAACTACTGAAACCAGCATGCTGTGCAAGCGCATCCAAGCGTCCACTAGAGGGCAAGCCATTCAACTATAAGAAGGGAGGGGATTCCACACAAGCCCCCTACTTGCAGCAAATACCTCTGAAGAAGTTGACAGCCGTCAACGAAACGCGTCAGGTTACCTGCAAAATCCATGTCTGCCCGAAACTGCTCTCAATAAAGAAACGTCATTTCAGTGCAGCGTGTGCGACTCAATTGGCTTCCCCGGAGAGGAGGAAGGGGGGAGCCGCTGGTTGATATTAAAGCGATGGTGTCCAGTGGCAGAGACCGCACCGACAGATACTGCGCTGAGTCTCCCGCAATTATATGGACAAACCTCTTCAGACCCGGTAAAACGGCAAGGGAAACTGGCAGCCGCCCTACACTAGAGTGGGGAATGTCGCCTCCATAAAGTTTGAAAATGAGTTTTAGCAGAGGAGCTACACTTCTAGACACCTCAGGTTCCAGAGAGAGACAGACAAACACTCGGCAGTAGGCAAGGAGAGGGCAGTGGTACTACCGAAACCAGCATGCTTTGCAAGCGCATCCAAGCGTCCACTAGAGGGCAAGCCATACAACTATAAGAACGGAGGGGATTCCACACAAGCCCCCTACTTGCAGCAAATACCTCTGAAGAAGTTGACAGCCGTCAACAAAACGCGTCAGGTTACCTGCAAAATCCATGTCTGCCCGAAACTGCTCTCAATAAAGAAGCATCATTTCAGTGCAGCGTGTGCGACTCAATTTGCTTCCCAGGAGAGGAGGAAGGGGGGAGCCGCCGGTTGATATTAAAGCGATGGTGTCCAGTCGCAGAGACCGCACCGACAGATAGTGCGCCGAGTCTCCCGCAATTATATGGACACACCTCTTCAGACCCGGTAAAACGGCAAGGGAAACTGGCAGCCGCCCTACACTAGAGTGGGGAATGTTGCCTCCATAAACTTTGAAAATGAGTTTTAGCAGAGGAGCTACACTTCTGGACACCTCAGGTTCCAGAGAGAGAGAGAGACAAACACTCGGCAGTAAGCAAGGAGAGGGCAGTGGAACTACCGAAACCAGCATGCTGTGCAAGCGCATCCAAGTGGCCACTAGAGGGCAAGCCATGCAACTAGAAGAACGGAGGTGATTCCACACAAGCCCCCTACTTGCAGCAAATACCTCTGAAGAAGTTCACAGCCGTCAACGAAACACGTCAGGTTACCTGCAAAATCCATGTCTGCCCGAAACTGCTCTCAATAAAGAAACATCTTTTCAGTGCAGTGTGTGCGACTCAATTGGCTTTCCAGGAGAGGAGGAAGGGGGGAGCCGCTGGTTGATATTAAAGCGATGGTGTCCAGTCGCAGAGGCCGCACCGACAGATAGAGCGCCGAGTCTCCCACAATTATATGGACACACCTCTTCAGACCCGGTAAAACGGCAAGGGAAACTGGCAGCCGCCCTACACTAGAGTGGGGAATGTCGCCTCCATAAAATTTGAAAATGAGTTTTAGCAGAAGAGCTACACTTCTAGACACCTCAGGTTCCAGAGAGAGAGAGAGACAAACACTCTGCAGTAAGCAAGGAGAGGGCAGTGGAACTACCGAAACCAGCATGCTGTGCAAGCGCATCCAAGCGTCCACTAGAGGGCAAGCCATTCAACTATAAGAAGGGAGGGGATTCCACACAAGCCCCCTACTTGCAGCAAATACCTCTGAAGAAGTTGACAGCCGTCAACAAAACGCGTCAGGTTACCTGCAAAATCCATGTCTGCCCGAAACTGCTCTCAATAAAGAAACATCATTTCAGTGCAGCGTGTGCGACTCAATTGGCTTCCCCGGAGAGGAGGAAGGGGGGAGCCGCTGGTTGATATTAAAGCGATGGTGTCCAGTCGCAGAGACCGCACCGACAGATAGTGCGCTGAGTCTCCCGCAATTATATGGACACACCTCTTCAGACCCGGTAAAACGGCAAGGGAAACTGGCAGCTGCCCTACACTAGAGTGGGGAATGTCGCCTCCATAAACTTTGAAAATGAGTTTTAGCAGAGGAGCTACACTTCTGGACACCTCAGGTTCCAGAGATAGAGAGACAAACACTCAGCAGTAAGCAAGGAGAGGGCAGTGGAACTACCGAAACCAGCATGCTGTGCACGCGCATCCAAGCGTCCACTAGAGGGTAAGCCATGCAACTATAAGAACGGAGGTGATTCCACACAAGCCCCCTACTTGCAGCAAATACCTCTGAAGAAGTTGACAGCCGTCAACGAAACGCGCCAGGTTACCTGCAAAATCCATGTCTGCCCAAAACTGCTCTCAATAAAGAAACATCATTTCAGTGCAGCGTGTGCGACTCAATTGGCTTCCCCAGAGAGGAGGAAGGGGGGAGCCGCTGGTTGATATTAAAGCGATGGTGTCCAGTCGCAGAGACCGCACCGACAGATAGTGCGCCGAGTCTCCCGCAATTATATGGACACACCTCTTCAGACCCGGTAAAACGGCAAGGGAAACTGGCAGCCGCCCTACAATAGAGTGGGGAATGTCGCCTCCATAAACTTTGAAAATGAGTTTTAGCAGAGGAGCTACACTTCTAGACACCTCAGGTTCCAGAGAGAGACAGACAAACACTCGGCAGTAAGCAAGGAGAGGGCAGTGGTACTACCGAAACCAGCATGCTTTGCAAGCGCATTCAAGCGTCCACTAGAGGGCAAGCCATACAACTATAAGAACGGAGGGGATTCCACACAAGCCCCCTACTTGCAGCAAATACCTCTGAAGAAGTTGACAGCCGTCAACAAAACGCGTCAGGTTACCTGCAAAATCCATGTCTGCCCGAAACTGCTCTTAATAAAGAAGCATCATTTCAGTGCAGCGTGTGCGACTCAATTGGCTTCCCAGGAGAGGAGGAAGGGGGGAGCCGCTGGTTGATATTAAAGCGATGGTGTCCAGTCGCAGAGACCGCACCGACAAATAGTGCGCCGAGTCTCCCGCAATTATATGGACACACCTCTTCAGACCCGGAAAAACGGCAAGGGAAACTGGCAGCCGCCCTACACTAGAGTGGGGAATGTCGCCTCCATAAACTTTGAAAATGAGTTTTAGCAGAGGAGCTACACTTCTGGACACCTCAGGTTCCAGAGAGAGACAGACAAACACTCGGCAGTAAGCAAGGAGAGGGTAGTGGTACTACCGAAACCAGCATGCTGTGCAAGCGCATCTAAGCGTCCACTAGAGGGCAAGCCATACAACTATAAGACCGGAGGGGATTCCACACAAGCCCCCTACTTGCAGCAAATACCTCTGAAGAAGTTGACAGCCGTCAACAAAACGCGTCAGGTTACCTGCAAAATCCATGTCTGCCCGAAAATGCTCTCAATAAAGAAGCATCATTTCAGTGCAGCGTGTGCGACTCAATTGGCTTCCCAGGAGAGGAGGAAGGGGGGAGCCGCTGGTTGATATTAAAGCGATGGTGTCCTGTCGCAGAGACCGCACCGACAGATAGTGCGCCGAGTCTTCCGCAATTATATGGACACACCTCTTCAGACCCGGTAAAACGGCAAGGGAAACTGGCAGCTGCCCTACACTAGGGTGGGGAATGTCGCCTCCATAAAATTTGAAAAGGAGTTTTAGCAGAGGAGCTACACTTCTAGACACCTCAGGTTCCAGAGAGAGAGAGAGACAAACACTCTGCAGTAAGCAAGGAGAGGGCAGTGGAACTACCGAAACCAGCATGCTGTGCAAGCGCATCCAAGCGTCCACTAGAGGGCAAGCCATTCAACTATAAGAAGGGAGGGGATTCCACACAAGCCCCCTACTTGCAGCAAATACCTCTGAAGAAGTTGACAGCCGTCAACGAAACGCGTCAGGTTACCTGCAAAATCCATGTCTGCCCGAAACTGCTCTCAATAAAGAAACATCATTTCAGTGCAGCGTGTGCGACTCAATTGGCTTCCCCGGAGAGGAGGAAGGGGGGAGCCGCTGGTTGATATTAAAGCGATGGTGTCCAGTCGCAGAGACCGCACCGACAGATAGTGCGCCGAGTCTCCCGCAATTATATGGACACACCTCTTCAGACCCGGTAAAACGGCAAGGGAAACTGGCAGCCGCCCTACACTAGAGTGGGGAATGTCGCCTCCATAAAGTTTGAAAATGAGTTTTAGCAGAGGAGCTACACTTCTAGACACCTCAGGTTCCAGAGAGAGACAGACAAACACTCGGCAGTAGGCAAGGAGAGGGCAGTGGTACTACCGAAACCAGCATGCTTTGCAAGCGCATCCAAGCGTCCACTAGAGGGCAAGCCATACAACTATAAGAACGGAGGGGATTCCACACAAGCCCCCTACTTGCAGCAAATACCTCTGAAGAAGTTGACAGCCGTCAACAAAACGCGTCAGGTTACCTGCAAAATCCATGTCTGCCCGAAACTGCTCTCAATAAAGAAGCATCATTTCAGTGCAGCGTGTGCGACTCAATTTGCTTCCCAGGAGAGGAGGAAGGGGGGAGCCGCCGGTTGATATTAAAGCGATGGTGTCCAGTCGCAGAGACCGCACCGACAGATAGTGCGCCGAGTCTCCCGCAATTATATGGACACACCTCTTCAGACCCGGTAAAACGGCAAGGGAAACTGGCAGCCGCCCTACACTAGAGTGGGGAATGTTGCCTCCATAAACTTTGAAAATGAGTTTTAGCAGAGGAGCTACACTTCTGGACACCTCAGGTTCCAGAGAGAGAGAGAGACAAACACTCGGCAGTAAGCAAGGAGAGGGCAGTGGAACTACCGAAACCAGCATGCTGTGCAAGCGCATCCAAGTGGCCACTAGAGGGCAAGCCATGCAACTAGAAGAACGGAGGTGATTCCACACAAGCCCCCTACTTGCAGCAAATACCTCTGAAGAAGTTCACAGCCGTCAACGAAACACGTCAGGTTACCTGCAAAATCCATGTCTGCCCGAAACTGCTCTCAATAAAGAAACATCTTTTCAGTGCAGTGTGTGCGACTCAATTGGCTTTCCAGGAGAGGAGGAAGGGGGGAGCCGCTGGTTGATATTAAAGCGATGGTGTCCAGTCGCAGAGGCCGCACCGACAGATAGAGCGCCGAGTCTCCCACAATTATATGGACACACCTCTTCAGACCCGGTAAAACGGCAAGGGAAACTGGCAGCCGCCCTACACTAGAGTGGGGAATGTCGCCTCCATAAAATTTGAAAATGAGTTTTAGCAGAAGAGCTACACTTCTAGACACCTCAGGTTCCAGAGAGAGAGAGAGAGACAAACACTCTGCAGTAAGCAAGGAGAGGGCAGTGGAACTACCGAAACCAGCATGCTGTGCAAGCGCATCCAAGCGTCCACTAGAGGGCAAGCCATTCAACTATAAGAAGGGAGGGGATTCCACACAAGCCCCCTACTTGCAGCAAATACCTCTGAAGAAGTTGACAGCCGTCAACAAAACGCGTCAGGTTACCTGCAAAATCCATGTCTGCCCGAAACTGCTCTCAATAAAGAAACATCATTTCAGTGCAGCGTGTGCGACTCAATTGGCTTCCCCGGAGAGGAGGAAGGGGGGAGCCGCTGGTTGATATTAAAGCGATGGTGTCCAGTCGCAGAGACCGCACCGACAGATAGTGCGCTGAGTCTCCCGCAATTATATGGACACACCTCTTCAGACCCGGTAAAACGGCAAGGGAAACTGGCAGCTGCCCTACACTAGAGTGGGGAATGTCGCCTCCATAAACTTTGAAAATGAGTTTTAGCAGAGGAGCTACACTTCTGGACACCTCAGGTTCCAGAGATAGAGAGACAAACACTCAGCAGTAAGCAAGGAGAGGGCAGTGGAACTACCGAAACCAGCATGCTGTGCACGCGCATCCAAGCGTCCACTAGAGGGTAAGCCATGCAACTATAAGAACGGAGGTGATTCCACACAAGCCCCCTACTTGCAGCAAATACCTCTGAAGAAGGTGACAGCCGTCAACGAAACGCGCCAGGTTACCTGCAAAATCCATGTCTGCCCAAAACTGCTCTCAATAAAGAAACATCATTTCAGTGCAGCGTGTGCGACTCAATTGGCTTCCCCAGAGAGGAGGAAGGGGGGAGCCGCTGGTTGATATTAAAGCGATGGTGTCCAGTCGCAGAGACCGCACCGACAGATAGTGCGCCGAGTCTCCCGCAATTATATGGACACACCTCTTCAGACCCGGTAAAACGGCAAGGGAAACTGGCAGCCACCCTACAATAGAGTGGGGAATGTCGCCTCCATAAACTTTGAAAATGAGTTTTAGCAGAGGAGCTACACTTCTAGACACCTCAGGTTCCAGAGAGAGACAGACAAACACTCGGCAGTAAGCAAGGAGAGGGCAGTGGTACTACCGAAACCAGCATGCTTTGCAAGCGCATTCAAGCGTCCACTAGAGGGCAAGCCATACAACTATAAGAACGGAGGGGATTCCACACAAGCCCCCTACTTGCAGCAAATACCTCTGAAGAAGTTGACAGCCGTCAACAAAACGCGTCAGGTTACCTGCAAAATCCATGTCTGCCCGAAACTGCTCTTAATAAAGAAGCATCATTTCAGTGCAGCGTGTGCGACTCAATTGGCTTCCCAGGAGAGGAGGAAGGGGGGAGCCGCTGGTTGATATTAAAGCGATGGTGTCCAGTCGCAGAGACCGCACCGACAAATAGTGCGCCGAGTCTCCCGCAATTATATGGACACACCTCTTCAGACCCGGAAAAACGGCAAGGGAAACTGGCAGCCGCCCTACACTAGAGTGGGGAATGTCGCCTCCATAAACTTTGAAAATGAGTTTTAGCAGAGGAGCTACACTTCTGGACACCTCAGGTTCCAGAGAGAGACAGACAAACACTCGGCAGTAAGCAAGGAGAGGGTAGTGGTACTACCGAAACCAGCATGCTGTGCAAGCGCATCTAAGCGTCCACTAGAGGGCAAGCCATACAACTATAAGACCGGAGGGGATTCCACACAAGCCCCCTACTTGCAGCAAATACCTCTGAAGAAGTTGACAGCCGTCAACAAAACGCGTCAGGTTACCTGCAAAATCCATGTCTGCCCGAAAATGCTCTCAATAAAGAAGCATCATTTCAGTGCAGCGTGTGCGACTCAATTGGCTTCCCAGGAGAGGAGGAAGGGGGGAGCCGCTGGTTGATATTAAAGCGATGGTGTCCTGTCGCAGAGACCGCACCGACAGATAGTGCGCCGAGTCTTCCGCAATTATATGGACACACCTCTTCAGACCCGGTAAAACGGCAAGGGAAACTGGCAGCTGCCCTACACTAGGGTGGGGAATGTCGCCTCCATAAAATTTGAAAAGGAGTTTTAGCAGAGGAGCTACACTTCTAGACACCTCAGGTTCCAGAGAGAGAGAGAGACAAACACTCTGCAGTAAGCAAGGAGAGGGCAGTGGAACTACCGAAACCAGCATGCTGTGCAAGCGCATCCAAGCGTCCACTAGAGGGCAAGCCATTCAACTATAAGAAGGGAGGGGATTCCACACAAGCCCCCTACTTGCAGCAAATACCTCTGAAGAAGTTGACAGCCGTCAACGAAACGCGTCAGGTTACCTGCAAAATCCATGTCTGCCCGAAACTGCTCTCAATAAAGAAACATCATTTCAGTGCAGCGTGTGCGACTCAATTGGCTTCCCCGGAGAGGAGGAAGGGGGGAGCCGCTGGTTGATATTAAAGCGATGGTGTCCAGTCGCAGAGACCGCACCGACAGATAGTGCGCCGAGTCTCCCGCAATTATATGGACACACCTCTTCAGACCCGGTAAAACGGCAAGGGAAACTGGCAGCCGCCCTACAATAGAGTGGGGAATGTCGCCTCCATAAACTTTGAAAATGAGTTTTAGCAGAGGAGCTACACTTCTAGACACCTCAGGTTCCAGAGAAAGACAGACAAACACTCGGCAGTAGACAAGGAGAGGGCAGTGGTACTACCGAAACCAGCATGCTTTGCAAGCGCATCCAAGCGTCCACTAGAGGGCAAGCCATACAACTATAAGACCGGAGGGGATTCCACACAAGCCCCCTACTTGCAGCAAATACCTCTGAAGAAGTTGACAGCCGTCAACAAAACGCGTCAGGTTACCTGCAAAATCCATGTCTGCCCGAAAATGCTCTCAATAAAGAAGCATCATTTCAGTGCAGCGTGTGCGACTCAATTGGCTTCCCAGGAGAGGAGGAAGGGGGGAGCCGCTGGTTGATATTAAAGCGATGGTGTCCAGTCGCAGAGACCGCACCGACAGATAGTGCGCCGAGTCTTCCGCAATTATATGGACACACCTCTTGAGACCCGGTAAAACGGCAAGGGAAACTGGCAGCCGCCCTACACTAGAGTGGGGAATGTCGCCTCCATAAAATTTGAAAATGAGTTTTAGCAGAGGAGCTACACTTCTAGACACCTCAGGTTCCAGAGAGAGAGAGAGACAAACACTCTGCAGTAAGCAAGGAGAGGGCAGTGGAACTACCGAAACCAGCATGCTGTGCAAGCGCATCCAAGCGTCCACTAGAGGGCAAGCCATTCAACTATAAGAAGGGAGGGGATTCCACACAAGCCCCCTACTTGCAGCAAATACCTCTGAAGAAGTTGACAGCCGTCAACGAAACGCGTCAGGTTACCTGCAAAATCCATGTCTGCCCGAAACTGCTCTCAATAAAGAAACATCATTTCAGTGCAGCGTGTGCGACTCAATTGGCTTTCCAGGAGAGGAGGAAGGGGGGAGCCGCTGGTTGATATTAAAGCGATGGTGTCCAGTCGCAGAGGCCGCACCGACAGATAGAGCGCCGAGTCTCCCGCAATTATATGGACACACCTCTTCAGACCCAGTAAAACGGCAAGGGAAACTGGCAGCTGCCCTACACTAGAGTGGGGAATGTCGCCTCCATAAACTTTGAAAATGAGTTTTAGCAGAGGAGCTACACTTCTGGACACCTCAGGTTCCAGAGAGAGAGAGACAAACACTCAGCAGTAAGCAAGGAGAGGGCAGTGGAACTACCGAAACCAGCATGCTGTGCAAGCGCATCCAAGCGTCCACTAGAGGGTAAGCCATGCAACTATAAGAACGGAGGTGATTCCACACAAGCCCCCTACTTGCAGCAAATACCTCTGAAGAAGTTGACAGCCGTCAACAAAACGCGTCAGGTTACCTGCAAAATCCATGTCTGCCCGAAACTGCTCTTAATAAAGAAGCATCATTTCAGTGCAGCGAGTGCGACTCAATTGGCTTCCCAGGAGAGGAGGAAGGGGGGAGCCGCTGGTTGATATTAAAGCGATGGTGTCCAGTCGCAGAGACCGCACCGACAAATAGTGCGCCGAGTCTCCGGCAATTATATGGACACACCTCTTCAGACCCGGTAAAACGGCAAGGGAAACTGGCAGCCGCCCTACACTAGAGTGGGGAATGTCGCCTCCATAAACTTTGAAAATGAGTTTTAGCAGAGGAGCTACACTTCTGGACACCTCAGGTTCCAGAGAGAGACAGACAAACACTCGGCAGTAAGCAAGGAGAGGGTAGTGGTACTACCGAAACCAGCATGCTGTGCAAGCGCATCCAAGCGTCCACTAGAGGGCAAGCCATACAACTATAAGACTGGAGGGGATTCCACACAAGCCCCCTACTTGCAGCAAATACCTCTGAAGAAGTTGACAGCCGTCAACGAAACGCGTCAGGTTACCTGCAAAATCCATGTCTGCCCGAAACTGCTCTCAATAAAGAAACATCATTTCAGTGCAGCGTGTGCGACTCAATTGGCTCCCCCGGAGAGGAGGAAGGGGGGAGCCGCTGGTTGATATTAAAGCGATGGTGTCCAGTCGCAGAGACCGCACTGACAGATAGTGCGCCGAGTCTCCCGCAATTATATGGACACACCTCTTCAGACCCGGTAAAACGGCAAGGGAAACTGGCAGCCGCCCTACACTAGAGTGGGGAATGTCGCCTCCATAAACTTTGAAAATTAGTTTTAGCAGAGGAGCTACACTTCTGGACACCTCAGGTTCCAGAGAGAGAGAGACAAACACTCGGCAGTAAGCAAGGAGAGGGCAGTGGAACTACCGAAACCAGCCTGCTGTGCAAGCGCATCCAAGCGGCCACTAGAGGGCAAGCCATGCAACTAGAAGAACGGAGGTGATTCCACACAAGCCCCCTACTTGCAGCAAATACCTCTGAAGAAGTTCACAGCCGTCAACGAAACGCGTCAGGTTACCTGCAAAATCCATGTCTGCCCGAAACTGCTCTCAATAAAGAAACATCTTTTCAGTGCAGTGTGTGCGACTCAATTGGCTTTCCAGGAGAGGAGGAAGGGGGGAGCCGCTGGTTGATATTAAAGCGATGGTGTCCAGTCGCAGAGGCTGCACCGACAGATAGAGCACCGAGTCTCCCACAATTATATGGACACACCTCTTCGGACCCGGTAAAATGGCAAGGGAAACTGGCAGCCGCCCTACACTATAGTGGGGAATGTCGCCTCCATAAAATTTGAAAATGAGTTTTAGCAGAGGAGCTACACTTCTAGACACCTCAGGTTCCAGAGAGAGAGAGAGACAAACACTCTTCAGTAAGCAAGGAGAGGGCAGTGGAACTACCGAAACCAGCATGCTGTGCAAGCGCATCCAAGCGTCCACTAGAGGGCAAGCCATTATACTATAAGAAGGGAGGGGATTCCACACAAACCCCCTACTTGCAGCAAATACCTCTGAAGAAGTTGACAGCCGTCAACGAAACGCGTCAGGTTACCTGCAAAATCCATGTCTGCCCGAAACTGCTCTCAAAAAAGAAACATCATTTCAGTGCAGCGTGTGCGACTCAATTGGCTTCCCCGGAGAGGAGGAAGGGGGGAGCCGCTGGTTGATATTAAAGCGATGGTGTCCAGTCGCAGAGACCGCACCGACAGATAGTGCGCCGAGTCTCCCGCAATTATATGGACACACCTCTTCAGACCCGGTAAAACGGCAAGGGAAACTGGCAGCCGCCCTACACTAGAGTGGGGAATGTCGCCTCCATAAACTTTGAAAATGAGTTTTAGCAGAGGAGCTACACTTCTGGACACCTCAGGTTCCAGAGAGAGACAGACAAACACTCGGCAGTAAGCAAGGAGAGGGTAGTGGTACTACCGAAACCAGCAGGCTGTGCAAGCGCATCCAAGCGTCCACTAGAGGGCAAGCCATACAACTATAAGACTGGAGGGGATTTCACACAAGCCCCCTACTTGCAGCAAATACCTCTGAAGAAGTTGACAGCCGTCAACAAAACGCGTCAGGTTACCTGCAAAATCCATGTCTGCCCGAAAATGCTCTCAATAAAGAAGCATCATTTCAGTGCAGCGTGTGGGACTCAATTGGCTTCCCAGGAGAGGAGGAAGGGGGGAGCCGCTGGTTGATATTAAAGCGATGGTGTCCAGTCGCAGAGACCGCACCGACAGATAGTGCGCCGAGTCTTCCGCAATTATATGGACACACCTCTTCAGACCCGGTAAAACGGCAAGGGAAACTGGCAGCCGCCCTACACTAGAGTGGGGAATGTCGCCTCCATAAAATTTGAAAATGAGTTTTAGCAGAGGAGCTACACTTCTAGACACCTCAGGTTCCAGAGAGAGAGAGAGACAAACACTCTGCAGTAAGCAAGGAGAGGGCAGTGGAACTACCGAAACCAGCATGCTGTGCAAGCGCATCCAAGCGTCCACTAGAGGGCAAGCCATTCAACTATAAGAAGGGAGGGGATTCCACACAAGCCCCCTACTTGCAGCAAATGCCTCTGAAGAAGTTGACAGCCGTCAACGAAACGCGTCAGGTTACCTGCAAAATCCATGTCTGCCCGAAACTGCTCTCAATAAAGAAACATCATTTCAGTGCAGCGTGTGCGACTCAATTGGCTTCCCAGGAGAGGAGGAAGGGGGGAGCCGCTGGTTGATATTAAAGCGATGGTGTCCAGTCGCAGAGGCCGCACCGACAGATAGAGCGCCGAGTCTCCCGCAATTATATGGACACACCTCTTCAGACCCGGTAAAACGGCAAGGGAAACTGGCAGCTGCCCTACACTAGAGTGGGGAATGTCGCCTCCATAAACTTTGAAAATGAGTTTTAGCAGAGGAGCTACACTTCTGGACACCTCAGGTTCCAGAGAGAGAGAGACAAACACTCAGCAGTAAGCAAGGAGAGGGCAGTGGAACTACCGAAACCAGCATGCTGTGCAAGCGCATCCAAGCGTCCACTAGAGGGTAAGCCATGCAACTATAAGAACGAAGGTGATTCCACACAAGCCCCCTACTTGCAGCAAATACCTCTGAAGAAGTTGACAGCCGTCAACGAAACGCGTCAGGTTACCTGCAAAATCCATGTCTGCCCGAAACTGCTCTCAATAAAGAAACATCATTTCAGTGCAGCGTGTGCGACTCAATTGGCTCCCCCGGAGAGGAGGAAGGGGGGAGCCGCTGGTTGATATTAAAGCGATGGTGTCCAGTCGCAGAGACCGCACTGACAGATAGTGCGCCGAGTCTCCCGCAATTATATGGACACACCTCTTCAGACCCGGTAAAACGGCAAGGGAAACTGGCAGCCGCCCTACACTAGAGTGGGGAATGTCGCCTCCATAAACTTTGAAAATTAGTTTTAGCAGAGGAGCTACACTTCTGGACACCTCAGGTTCCAGAGAGAGAGAGAGACAAACACTCGGCAGTAAGCAAGGAGAGGGCAGTGGAACTACCGAAACCAGCCTGCTGTGCAAGCACATCCAAGCGGCCACTAGAGGGCAAGCCATGCAACTAGAAGAACGGAGGTGATTCCACACAAGCCCCCTACTTGCAGCAAATACCTCTGAAGAAGTTCACAGCCGTCAACGAAACGCGTCAGGTTACCTGCAAAATCCATGTCTGCCCGAAACTGCTCTCAATAAAGAAACATCTTTTCAGTGCAGTGTGTGCGACTCAATTGGCTTTCCAGGAGAGGAGGAAGGGGGGAGCCGCTGGTTGATATTAAAGCGATGGTGTCCAGTCGCAGAGGCTGCACCGACAGATAGAGCACCGAGTCTCCCACAATTATATGGACACACCTCTTCAGACCCGGTAAAACGGCAAGGGAAACTGGCAGCCGCCCTACACTAGAGTGGGGAATGTCGCCTCCATAAAATTTGAAAATGAGTTTTAGCAGAGGAGCTACACTTCTAGACACCTCAGGTTCCAGAGAGAGAGAGAGACAAACACTCTGCAGTAAGCAAGGAGAGGGCAGTGGAACTACCGAAACCAGCATGCTGTGCAAGCGCATCCAAGCGTCCACTAGAGGGCAAGCCATTATACTATAAGAAGGGAGGGGATTCCACACAAGCCCCCTACTTGCAGCAAATACCTCTGAAGAAGTTGACAGCCGTCAACGAAACGCGTCAGGTTACCTGCAAAATCCATGTCTGCCCGAAACTGCTCTCAATAAAGAAACATCATTTCAGTGCAGCGTGTGCGACTCAATTGGCTTCCCCGGAGAGGAGGAAGGGGGGAGCCGCTGGTTGATATTAAAGCAATGGTGTCCAGTCGCATAGACCGCACCGACAGATAGTGCGCCGAGTCTCCCGCAATTATATGGACACACCTCTTCAGACCCGGTAAAACGGCAAGGGAAACTGGCAGCCGCCCTACACTAGATTGGGGAATGTCGCCTCCATAAACTTTGAAAATGAGTTTTAGCAGAGGAGCTACACTTCTGGACACCTCAGGTTCCAGAGAGAGAGAGACAAACACTCAGCAGTAAGCAAGGAGAGGGCAGTGGAACTACCGAAACCAGCATGCTGTGCAAGCGCATCCAAGCGTCCACTAGAGGGTAAGCCATGCAACTATAAGAACGGAGGTGATTCCACACAAGCCCCCTACTTGCAGCAAATACCTCTGAAGAAGTTGACAGCCGTCAACGAAACGCGTCAGGTTACCTGCAAAATCCATGTCTGCCCGAAACTGCTCTCAATAAAGAAACATCATTTCAGTGCAGCGGGTGCGACTCAATTGGCTTCCGCGGAGAGGAGGAAGGGGGGAGCCGCTGGTTGATATTAAAGCAATGGTGTCCAGTCGCAGAGACCGCACCGACAGATAGTGCTCCGAGTCTCCCGCAATTACATGGACACACCTCTTCAGACCCGGTAAAACGGCAAGGGAAACTGGCAGCCGCCCTACACTAGAGTGGGGAATGTTGCCTCCATAAAATTTGAAAATGAGTTTTAGCAGAGGAGCTACACTTCTAGACACCTCAGGTTCCAGAGAGAGACAGACAAACACTCGGCAGTAAGCAAGGAGAGGGCAGTGGTACTACCGAAACCAGCATGCTGTGCAAGCGCATCCAAGCGTCCACTAGAGGGCAAGCCATACAACTATAAGACCGGAGGGGATTCCACACAAGCCCCCTACTTGTAGCAAATACCTCTGAAGAAGTTGACAGCCGTCAACAAAACGCGTCAGGTTACCTGCAAAATCCATGTCTGCCCGAAAATGCTCTCAATAAAGAAGCATCATTTCAGTGCAGCGTGTGCGACTCAATTGGCTTCCCAGGAGAGGAGGAAGGGGGGAGCCGCTGGTTGATATTAAAGCGATGGTGTCCAGTCGCAGAGACCGCACCGACAAATAGTGCGCCGAGTCTCCCGCAATTATATGGACACACCTCTTCAGACCCGGTAAAACGGCAAGGGAAACTGGCAGCCGCCCTACACTAGAGTGGGGAATGTCGCCTCCATAAACTTTGAAAATGAGTTTTAGCAGAGGAGCTACACTTCTGGACACCTCAGGTTCCAGAGAGAGAGAGAGAAACACTCAGCAGTAAGCAAGGAGAGGGCAGTGGAACTACCGAAACCAGCATGCTGTGCAAGCGCATCCAAGCATCCACTAGAGGGTAAGCCATGCAACTATAAAAATGGAGGTGATTCCACACAAGCCCCCTACTTGCAACAAATACCTCTGAAGAAGTTGACAGCCGTCAACGAAACGCGTCAGGTTACCTGAAAAATCCATGTCTGCCCGAAACTGCTCTCAATAAAGAAACATCATTTCAGTGCAGCGGCTGCGACTCAATTGGCTTCCCCGGAGAGGAGGAAGGGGGGAGCCGCTGGTTGATATTAAAGCGATGGTGTCCAGTCGCAGAGACCGCACCGACAGATAGTGCGCTGAGTCTCCCGCAATTATATGGACACACATCTTCAGACCCGGTAAAACGGCAAGGGAAACTGGCAGCCGCCCTACACTAGAGTGGGGAATGTCGCCTCCATAAACTTTGAAAATGAGTTTTAGCAGAGGAGCTACACTTCTAGACACCTCAGGTTCCAGAGAGAGATAGACAAACACTCGGCAGTAAGCAAGGAGAGGGTAGTGGTACTACCGAAACCAGCATGCTGTGCAAGCGCATCCAAGCGTCCACTAGAGGGCAAGCCATACAACTATAAGACCGGAGGGGATTCCACACAAGCCCCCTACTTGCAGCAAATACCGCTGAAGAAGTTGACAGCCGTCAACAAAACGCGTCAGGTTACCTGCAAAATCCATGTCTGCCCGAAAATGCTCTCAATAAAGAAGCATCATTTCAGTGCAGCGTGTGCGACTCAATTGGCTTCCCAGGAGAGGAGGAAGGGGGGAGCCGCTGGTTGATATTAAAGCGATGGTGTCCAGTCGCAGAGACCGCACCGACAGATAGTGCGCCGAGTCTTCTGCAATTATATGGACACACCTCTTCAGACCCGGTAAAACGGCAAGGGAAACTGGCAGCCGCCCTACACTAGAGTGGGGAATGTCGCCTCCATAAACTTTGAAAATGAGTTTTAGCAGAGGAGCTACACTTCTGGACACCTTAGGTTCCAGCGAGAGAGAGACAAACACTCGGCAGTAAGCAAGGAGAGGGCAGTGGAACTACCGAAACGAGCATGCTGTGCAAGCGCATCCAAGCGGCCACTAGAGGGCAAGCCATGCAACTAGAAGAACGGAGGTGATTCCACACACGCCCCCTACTTGCAGCAAATACCTCTGAAGAAGTTCACAGCCGTCAACGAAACGCGTCAGGTTACCTGCAAAATCCATGTCTGCCCGAAACTGCTCAAAATAAAGAAACATCTTTTCAGTGCAGTGTGTGCGACTCAATTGGCTTTCCAGGAGAGGAGGAAAGGGGGAGCCGCTGGTTGATATTAAAGCGATGGTGTCCAGTCGCAGAGGCCGCACCGACAGATAGAGCGCCGAGTCTCCCACAATTATATGGACACACCACTTCAGACCCGGTAAAACGGCAAGGGAAACTGGCAGCCGCCCTACACTAGAGTGGGGAATGTCGCCTCCATAAAATTTGAAAATAAGTTTTAGCAGAGGAGCTACAGTTCTAGACACCTCAGGTTCCAGAGAGAGAGAGAGACAAACACTCTGCAGTAAGCAAGGAGAGGGCAGTGGAACTACTGAAACCAGCATGCTGTGCAAGCGCATCCAAGCGTCCACTAGAGGGCAAGCCATTCAACTATAAGAAGGGAGGGGATTCCACACAAGCCCCCTACTTGCAGCAAATACCTCTGAAGAAGTTGACAGCCGTCAACGAAACGCGTCAGGTTACCTGCAAAATCCATGTCTGCCCGAAACTGCTCTCAATAAAGAAACGTCATTTCAGTGCAGCGTGTGCGACTCAATTGGCTTCCCCGGAGAGGAGGAAGGGGGGAGCCGCTGGTTGATATTAAAGCGATGGTGTCCAGTGGCAGAGACCGCACCGACAGATACTGCGCTGAGTCTCCCGCAATTATATGGACAAACCTCTTCAGACCCGGTAAAACGGCAAGGGAAACTGGCAGCCGCCCTACACTAGAGTGGGGAATGTCGCCTCCATAAACTTTGAAAATGAATTTTAGCAGAGGAGCTACACTTCTAGACACCTCAGGTTCCAGAGAGAGACAGACAAACACTCGGCAGTAGGCAAGGAGAGGGCAGTGGTACTACCGAAACCAGCATGCTTTGCAAGCGCATCCAAGCGTCCACTAGAGGGCAAGCCATACAACTATAAGAACGGAGGGGATTCCACACAAGCCCCCTACTTGCAGCAAATACCTCTGAAGAAGTTGACAGCCGTCAACAAAACGCGTCAGGTTACCTGCAAAATCCATGTCTGCCCGAAACTGCTCTCAATAAAGAAGCATCATTTCAGTGCAGCGTGTGCGACTCAATTTGCTTCCCAGGAGAGGAGGAAGGGGGGAGCCGCCGGTTGATATTAAAGCGATGGTGTCCAGTCGCAGAGACCGCACCGACAGATAGTGCGCCGAGTCTCCCGCAATTATATGGACACACCTCTTCAGACCCGGTAAAACGGCAAGGGAAACTGGCAGCCGCCCTACTCTAGAGTGGGGAATGTTGCCTCCATAAACTTTGAAAATGAGTTTTAGCAGAGGAGCTACACTTCTGGACACCTCAGGTTCCAGAGAGAGAGAGAGACAAACACTCTGCAGTAAGCAAGGAGAGGGCAGTGGAACTACCGAAACCAGCATGCTGTGCAAGCGCATCCAAGCGTCCACTAGAGGGCAAGCCATTCAACTATAAGAAGGGAGGGGATTCCACACAAGCCCCCTACTTGCAGCAAATACCTCTGAAGAAGTTGAAAGCCGTCAACAAAACGCGTCAGGTTACCTGCAAAATCCATGTCTGCCCGAAACTGCTCTCAATAAAGAAACATCATTTCAGTGCAGCGTGTGCGACTCAATTGGCTTCCCCGGAGAGGAGGAAGGGGGGAGCCGCTGGTTGATATTAAAGCGATGGTGTCCAGTCGCAGAGACCGCACCGACAGATAGTGCGCTGAGTCTTCTGCAATTATATGGACACACCTCTTCAGACCCGGTAAAACGGCAAGGGAAACTGGCAGCCGCCCTACACTAGAGTGGGGAATGTCGCCTCCATAAACTTTGAAAATGAGTTTTAGCAGAGGAGCTACACTTCTGGACACCTTAGGTTCCAGCGAGAGAGAGACAAACACTCGGCAGTAAGCAAGGAGAGGGCAGTGGAACTACCGAAACGAGCATGCTGTGCAAGCGCATCCAAGCGGCCACTAGAGGGCAAGCCATGCAACTAGAAGAACGGAGGTGATTCCACACAAGCCCCCTACTTGCAGCAAATACCTCTGAAGAAGTTCACAGCCGTCAACGAAACGCGTCAGGTTACCTGCAAAATCCATGTCTGCCCGAAACTGCTCAAAATAAAGAAACATCTTTTCAGTGCAGTGTGTGCGACTCAATTGGCTTTCCAGGAGAGGAGGAAAGGGGGAGCCGCTGGTTGATATTAAAGCGATGGTGTCCAGTCGCAGAGGCCGCACCGACAGATAGAGCGCCGAGTCTCCCACAATTATATGGACACACCACTTCAGACCCGGTAAAACGGCAAGGGAAACTGGCAGCCGCCCTACACTAGAGTGGGGAATGTCGCCTCCATAAAATTTGAAAATAAGTTTTAGCAGAGGAGCTACAGTTCTAGACACCTCAGGTTCCAGAGAGAGAGAGAGACAAACACTCTGCAGTAAGCAAGGAGAGGGCAGTGGAACTACTGAAACCAGCATGCTGTGCAAGCGCATCCAAGCGTCCACTAGAGGGCAAGCCATTCAACTATAAGAAGGGAGGGGATTCCACACAAGCCCCCTACTTGCAGCAAATACCTCTGAAGAAGTTGACAGCCGTCAACGAAACGCGTCAGGTTACCTGCAAAATCCATGTCTGCCCGAAACTGCTCTCAATAAAGAAACGTCATTTCAGTGCAGCGTGTGCGACTCAATTGGCTTCCCCGGAGAGGAGGAAGGGGGGAGCCGCTGGTTGATATTAAAGCGATGGTGTCCAGTGGCAGAGACCGCACCGACAGATACTGCGCTGAGTCTCCCGCAATTATATGGACAAACCTCTTCAGACCCGGTAAAACGGCAAGGGAAACTGGCAGCCGCCCTACACTAGAGTGGGGAATGTCGCCTCCATAAAGTTTGAAAATGAGTTTTAGCAGAGGAGCTACACTTCTAGACACCTCAGGTTCCAGAGAGAGACAGACAAACACTCGGCAGTAGGCAAGGAGAGGGCAGTGGTACTACCGAAACCAGCATGCTTTGCAAGCGCATCCAAGCGTCCACTAGAGGGCAAGCCATACAACTATAAGAACGGAGGGGATTCCACACAAGCCCCCTACTTGCAGCAAATACCTCTGAAGAAGTTGACAGCCGTCAACAAAACGCGTCAGGTTACCTGCAAAATCCATGTCTGCCCGAAACTACTCTCAATAAAGAAGCATCATTTCAGTGCAGCGTGTGCGACTCAATTTGCTTCCCAGGAGAGGAGGAAGGGGGGAGCCGCCGGTTGATATTAAAGCGATGGTGTCCAGTCGCAGAGACCGCACCGACAGATAGTGCGCCGAGTCTCCCGCAATTATATGGACACACCTCTTCAGACCCGGTAAAACGGCAAGGGAAACTGGCAGCCGCCCTACACTAGAGTGGGGAATGTTGCCTCCATAAACTTTGAAAATGAGTTTTAGCAGAGGAGCTACACTTCTGGACACCTCAGGTTCCAGAGAGAGAGAGAGACAAACACTCGGCAGTAAGCAAGGAGAGGGCAGTGGAACTACCGAAACCAGCATGCTGTGCAAGCGCATCCAAGTGGCCACTAGAGGGCAAGCCATGCAACTAGAAGAACGGAGGTGATTCCACACAAGCCCCCTACTTGCAGCAAATACCTCTGAAGAAGTTCACAGCCGTCAACGAAACACGTCAGGTTACCTGCAAAATCCATGTCTGCCCGAAACTGCTCTCAATAAAGAAACATCTTTTCAGTGCAGTGTGTGCGACTCAATTGGCTTTCCAGGAGAGGAGGAAGGGGGGAGCCGCTGGTTGATATTAAAGCGATGGTGTCCAGTCGCAGAGGCCGCACCGACAGATAGAGCGCCGAGTCTCCCACAATTATATGGACACACCTCTTCAGACCCGGTAAAACGGCAAGGGAAACTGGCAGCCGCCCTACACTAGAGTGGGGAATGTCGCCTCCATAAAATTTGAAAATGAGTTTTAGCAGAAGAGCTACACTTCTAGACACCTCAGGTTCCAGAGAGAGAGAGAGACAAACACTCTGCAGTAAGCAAGGAGAGGGCAGTGGAACTACCGAAACCAGCATGCTGTGCAAGCGCATCCAAGCGTCCACTAGAGGGCAAGCCATTCAACTATAAGAAGGGAGGGGATTCCACACAAGCCCCCTACTTGCAGCAAATACCTCTGAAGAAGTTGACAGCCGTCAACAAAACGCGTCAGGTTACCTGCAAAATCCATGTCTGCCCGAAACTGCTCTCAATAAAGAAACATCATTTCAGTGCAGCGTGTGCGACTCAATTGGCTTCCCCGGAGAGGAGGAAGGGGGGAGCCGCTGGTTGATATTAAAGCGATGGTGTCCAGTCGCAGAGACCGCACCGACAGATAGTGCGCTGAGTCTCCCGCAATTATATGGACACACCTCTTCAGACCCGGTAAAACGGCAAGGGAAACTGGCAGCTGCCCTACACTAGAGTGGGGAATGTCGCCTCCATAAACTTTGAAAATGAGTTTTAGCAGAGGAGCTACACTTCTGGACACCTCAGGTTCCAGAGATAGAGAGACAAACACTCAGCAGTAAGCAAGGAGAGGGCAGTGGAACTACCGAAACCAGCATGCTGTGCACGCGCATCCAAGCGTCCACTAGAGGGTAAGCCATGCAAC
This sequence comes from Lissotriton vulgaris, assembly GCF_964263255.1. Taxonomy (NCBI): domain Eukaryota; kingdom Metazoa; phylum Chordata; class Amphibia; order Caudata; family Salamandridae; genus Lissotriton; species Lissotriton vulgaris. Next base: position 1,649,010,308 of record NC_141685.1, read on the forward strand.
TATAAGAACGGAGGTGATTCCACACAAGCCCCCTACTTGCAGCAAATACCTCTGAAGAAGTTGATAGCCGTCAACGAAACGCGCCAGGTTACCTGCAAAATCCATGTCTGCCCAAAACTGCTCTCAATAAAGAAACATCATTTCAGTGCAGCGTGTGCGACTCAATTGGCTTCCCCAGAGAGGAGGAAGGGGGGAGCCGCTGGTTGATATTAAAGCGATGGTGTCCAGTCGCAGAGACCGCACCGACAGATAGTGCGCCGAGTCTCCCGCAATTATATGGACACACCTCTTCAGACCCGGTAAAACGGCAAGGGAAACTGGCAGCCGCCCTACAATAGAGTGGGGAATGTCGCCTCCATAAACTTTGAAAATGAGTTTTAGCAGAGGAGCTACACTTCTAGACACCTCAGGTTCCAGAGAGAGACAGACAAACACTCGGCAGTAAGCAAGGAGAGGGCAGTGGTACTACCGAAACCAGCATGCTTTGCAAGCGCATTCAAGCGTCCACTAGAGGGCAAGCCATACAACTATAAGAACGGAGGGGATTCCACACAAGCCCCCTACTTGCAGCAAATACCTCTGAAGAAGTTGACAGCCGTCAACAAAACGCGTCAGGTTACCTGCAAAATCCATGTCTGCCCGAAACTGCTCTTAATAAAGAAGCATCATTTCAGTGCAGCGTGTGCGACTCAATTGGCTTCCCAGGAGAGGAGGAAGGGGGGAGCCGCTGGTTGATATTAAAGCGATGGTGTCCAGTCGCAGAGACCGCACCGACAAATAGTGCGCCGAGTCTCCCGCAATTATATGGACACACCTCTTCAGACCCGGAAAAACGGCAAGGGAAACTGGCAGCCGCCCTACACTAGAGTGGGGAATGTCGCCTCCATAAACTTTGAAAATGAGTTTTAGCAGAGGAGCTACACTTCTGGACACCTCAGGTTCCAGAGAGAGACAGACAAACACTCGGCAGTAAGCAAGGAGAGGGTAGTGGTACTACCGAAACCAGCATGCTGTGCAAGCGCATCTAAGCGTCCACTAGAGGGCAAGCCATACAACTATAAGACCGGAGGGGATTCCACACAAGCCCCCTACTTGCAGCAAATACCTCTGAAGAAGTTGACAGCCGTCAACAAAACGCGTCAGGTTACCTGCAAAATCCATGTCTGCCCGAAAATGCTCTCAATAAAGAAGCATCATTTCAGTGCAGCGTGTGCGACTCAATTGGCTTCCCAGGAGAGGAGGAAGGGGGGAGCCGCTGGTTGATATTAAAGCGATGGTGTCCTGTCGCAGAGACCGCACCGACAGATAGTGCGCCGAGTCTTCCGCAATTATATGGACACACCTCTTCAGACCCGGTAAAACGGCAAGGGAAACTGGCAGCTGCCCTACACTAGGGTGGGGAATGTCGCCTCCATAAAATTTGAAAAGGAGTTTTAGCAGAGGAGCTACACTTCTAGACACCTCAGGTTCCAGAGAGAGAGAGAGACAAACACTCTGCAGTAAGCAAGGAGAGGGCAGTGGAACTACCGAAACCAGCATGCTGTGCAAGCGCATCCAAGCGTCCACTAGAGGGCAAGCCATTCAACTATAAGAAGGGAGGGGATTCCACACAAGCCCCCTACTTGCAGCAAATACCTCTGAAGAAGTTGACAGCCGTCAACGAAACGCGTCAGGTTACCTGCAAAATCCATGTCTGCCCGAAACTGCTCTCAATAAAGAAACATCATTTCAGTGCAGCGTGTGCGACTCAATTGGCTTCCCCGGAGAGGAGGAAGGGGGGAGCCGCTGGTTGATATTAAAGCGATGGTGTCCAGTCGCAGAGACCGCACCGACAGATAGTGCGCCGAGTCTCCCGCAATTATATGGACACACCTCTTCAGACCCGGTAAAACGGCAAGGGAAACTGGCAGCCGCCCTACAATAGAGTGGGGAATGTCGCCTCCATAAACTTTGAAAATGAGTTTTAGCAGAGGAGCTACACTTCTAGACACCTCAGGTTCCAGAGAAAGACAGACAAACACTCGGCAGTAGACAAGGAGAGGGCAGTGGTACTACCGAAACCAGCATGCTTTGCAAGCGCATCCAAGCGTCCACTAGAGGGCAAGCCATACAACTATAAGACCGGAGGGGATTCCACACAAGCCCCCTACTTGCAGCAAATACCTCTGAAGAAGTTGACAGCCGTCAACAAAACGCGTCAGGTTACCTGCAAAATCCATGTCTGCCCGAAAATGCTCTCAATAAAGAAGCATCATTTCAGTGCAGCGTGTGCGACTCAATTGGCTTCCCAGGAGAGGAGGAAGGGGGGAGCCGCTGGTTGATATTAAAGCGATGGTGTCCAGTCGCAGAGACCGCACCGACAGATAGTGCGCCGAGTCTCCCGCAATTATATGGACACACCTCTTCAGACCCGGTAAAATGGCAAGGGAAACTGGCAGCCGCCCTACACTAGAGTGGGGAATGTTGCCTCCATAAACTTTGAAAATGAGTTTTAGCAGAGGAGCTACACTTCTGGACACCTCAGGTTCCAGAGAGAGAGAGACAAACACTCGGCAGTAAGCAAGGAGAGGGCAGTGGAACTACCGAAACCAGCATGCTGTGCAAGCGCATCCAAGCGGCCACTAGAGGGCAAGCCATGCAACTAGAAGAACGGAGGTGATTCCACACAAGCCCCCTACTTGCAGCAAATACCTCTGAAGAAGTTCACAGCCGTCAACGAAACGCGTCAGGTTACCTGCAAAATCCATGTCTGCCCGAAACTGCTCTCAATAAAGAAACATCTTTTCAGTGCAGTGTGTGCGACTCAATTGGCTTTCCAGGAGAGGAGGAAGGGGGGAGCCGCTGGTTGATATTAAAGCGATGGTGTCCAGTCGCAGAGGCTGCACCGACAGATAGAGCGCCGAGTCTCCCACAATTATATGGACACACCTCTTCAGACCCGGTAAAACGGCAAGGGAAACTGGCAGCCGCCCTACACTAGAGTGGGGAATGTCGCCTCCATAAAATTTGAAAATGAGTTTTAGCAGAGGAGCTACACTTCTAGACACCTCAGGTTCCAGAGAGAGAGAGAGACAAACACTCTGCAGTAAGCAAGGAGAGGGCAGTGGAACTACCGAAACCAGCATGCTGTGCAAGCGCATCCAAGCGTCCACTAGAGGGCAAGCCATTATACTATAAGAAGGGAGGGGATTCCACACAAGCCCCCTACTTGCAGCAAATACCTCTGAAGAAGTTGACAGCCGTCAACGAAACGCGTCAGGTTACCTGCAAAATCCATGTCTGCCCGAAACTGCTCTCAATAAAGAAACATCAATTCAGTGCAGCGGGTGCGAGTCAATTGGCTTCCGCGGAGAGGAGGAAGGGGGGAGCCGCTGGTTGATATTAAAGCGATGGTGTCCAGTCGCAGAGACCGCACCGACAGATAGTGCGCCGAGTCTCCCGCAATTATATGGACACACCTCTTCAGACCCGGTAAAACGGCAAGGGAAACTGGCGGCCGCCCTACACTAGAGTGGGGAATGTTGCCTCCATAAACTTTGAAAATGAGTTTTAGCAGAGGAGCTACACTTCTAGACACCTCAGGTTCCAGAGAGAGACAGACAAACACTCGGCAGTAAGCAAGGAGAGGGCAGTGGTACTATCGAAACCAGCATGCTGTGCAAGCGCATCCAAGCGTCCACTAGAGGGCAAGCCATACAACTATAAGACCGGAGGGGATTCCACACAAGCCCCCTACTTGTAGCAAATACCTCTGAAGAAGTTGACAGCCGTCAACAAAACGCGTCAGGTTACCTGCAAAATCCATGTCTGCCCGAAAATGCTCTCAATAAAGAAGCATCATTTCAGTGCAGCGTGTGCGACTCAATTGGCTTCCCAGGAGAGGAGGAAGGGGGGAGCCGCTGGTTGATATTAAAGCGATGGTGTCCAGTCGCAGAGACCGCACCGACAGATAGTGTGCCGAGTCTCCCGCAATTATATGGACACACCTCTTCAGACCCGGTAAAACGGCAAGGGAAACTGGCAGCCGCCCTACACTAGAGTGGGGAATGTCGCCTCCATAAACTTTGAAAATGAGTTTTAGCAGAGGAGCTACACTTCTGGACACCTTAGGTTCCAGCGAGAGAGAGACAAACACTCGGCAGTAAGCAAGGAGAGGGCAGTGGAACTACCGAAACGAGCATGCTGTGCAAGCGCATCCAAGCGGCCACTAGAGGGCAAGCCATGCAACTAGAAGAACGGAGGTGATTCCACACAAGCCCCCTACTTGCAGCAAATACCTCTGAAGAAGTTCACAGCCGTCAACGAAACGCGTCAGGTTACCTGCAAAATCCATGTCTGCCCGAAACTGCTCTCAATAAAGAAACATCTTTTCAGTGCAGTGTGTGCGACTCAATTGGCTTTCCAGGAGAGGAGGAAAGGGGGAGCCGCTGGTTGATATTAAAGCGATGGTGTCCAGTCGCAGAGGCCGTACCGACAGATAGAGCGCCGAGTCTCCCACAATTATATGGACACACCACTTCAGACCCGGTAAAACGGCAAGGGAAACTGGCAGCCGCCCTACACTAGAGTGGGGAATGTCGCCTCCATAAAATTTGAAAATACGTTTTAGCAGAGGAGCTACAGTTCTAGACACCTCAGGTTCCAGAGAGAGAGAGAGACAAACACTCTGCAGTAAGCAAGGAGAGGGCAGTGGAACTACTGAAACCAGCATGCTGTGCAAGCGCATCCAAGCGTCCACTAGAGGGCAAGCCATTCAACTATAAGAAGGGAGGGGATTCCACACAAGCCCCCTACTTGCAGCAAATACCTCTGAAGAAGTTGACAGCCGTCAACGAAACGCGTCAGGTTACCTGCAAAATCCATGTCTGCCCGAAACTGCTCTCAATAAAGAAACATCATTTCAGTGCAGCGTATGCGACTCAATTGGCTTCCCCGGAGAGGAGGAAGGGGGGAGCCGCTGGTTGATATTAAAGCGATGGTGTCCAGTGGCAGAGACCGCACCGACAGATACTGCGCCGAGTCTCCTGCAATTATATGGACAAACCTCTCCAGACCCGGTAAAACGGCAAGGGAAACTGGCAGCCGCCCTACACTAGAGTGGGGAATGTCGCCTCCATAAACTTTGAAAATGAGTTTTAACAGAGGAGCTACACTTCTAGACACCTCAGGTTCCAGAGAGAGACAGACAAACACTCGGCAGTAGGCAAGGAGAGGGCAGTGGTACTACCGAAACCAGCATGCTTTGCAAGCGCATCCAAGCGTCAACTAGAGGGCAAGCCATACAACTATAAGAACGGAGGGGATTCCACACAAGCCCCCTACTTGCAGCAAATACCTCTGAAGAAGTTGACAGCCGTCAACAAAACGCGTCAGGTTACCTGCAAAATCCATGTCTGCCCGAAACTGCTCTCAATAAAGAAGCATCATTTCAGTGCAGCGTGTGCGACTCAATTGGCTTCCCAGGAGAGGAGGAAGGGGGGAGCCGCCGGTTGATATTAAAGCGATGGTGTCCAGTCGCAGAGACCGCACCGACAGATAGTGCGCCGAGTCTCCCGCAATTATATGGACACACCTCTTCAGACCCGGTAAAACGGCAAGGGAAACTGGCAGCCGCCCTACACTAGAGTGGGGAATGTTGCCTCCATAAACTTTGAAAATGAGTTTTAGCAGAGGAGCTACACTTCTGGACACCTCAGGTTCCAGAGAGAGAGAGAGACAAACACTCGGCAGTAAGCAAGGAGAGGGCAGTGGAACTACCGAAACCAGCATGCTGTGCAAGCGCATCCAAGTGGCCACTAGAGGGCAAGCCATGCAACTAGAAGAACGGAGGTGATTCCACACAAGCCCCCTACTTGCAGCAAATACCTCTGAAGAAGTTCACAGCCGTCAACGAAACACGTCAGGTTACCTGCAAAATCCATGTCTGCCCGAAACTGCTCTCAATAAAGAAACATCTTTTCAGTGCAGTGTGTGCGACTCAATTGGCTTTCCAGGAGAGGAGGAAGGGGGGAGCCGCTGGTTGATATTAAAGCGATGGTGTCCAGTCGCAGAGGCCGCACCGACAGATAGAGCGCCGAGTCTCCCACAATTATATGGACACACCTCTTCAGACCCGGTAAAACGGCAAGGGAAACTGGCAGCCGCCCTACACTAGAGTGGGGAATGTCGCCTCCATAAAATTTGAAAATGAGTTTTAGCAGAGGAGCTACACTTCTAGACACCTCAGGTTCCAGAGAGAGAGAGAGACAAACACTCTGCAGTAAGCAAGGAGAGGGCAGTGGAACTACCAAAACCAGCATGCTGTGCAAGCGCATCCAAGCGTCCACTAGAGGGCAAGCCATTCAACTATAAGAAGGGAGGGGATTCCACACAAGCCCCCTACTGGCAGCAAATACCTCTGAAGAAGTTGACAGCCGTCAACAAAACGCGTCAGGTTACCTGCAAAATCCATGTCTGCCCGAAACTGCTCTCAATAAAGAAACATAATTTCAGTGCAGCGTGTGAGACTCAATTGGCTTCCCCGGAGAGGAGGAAGGGGGGAGCCGCTGGTTGATATTAAAGCGATGGTGTCCAGTCGCAGAGACCGCACCGACAGATAGTGTGCCGAGTCTCCCGCAATTATATGGACACACCTCTTCAGACCCGGTAAAACGGCAAGGGAAACTGGCAGCTGCCCTACACTAGAGTGGGGAATGTCGCCTCCATAAACTTTGAAAATGAGTTTTAGCAGAGGAGCTACACTTCTGGACACCTCAGGTTCCAGAGAGAGAGAGACAAACACTCAGCAGTAAGCAAGGAGAGGGCAGTGGAACTACCGAAACCAGCATGCTGTGCACGCGCATCCAAGCGTCACTAGAGGGTAAGCCATGCAACTATAAGAACGGAGGTGATTCCACACAAGCCCCCTACTTGCAGCAAATACCTCTGAAGAAGTTGACAGCCGTCAACGAAACGCGCCAGGTTACCTGCAAAATCCATGTCTGCCCAAAACTGCTCTCAATAAAGAAACATCATTTCAGTGCAGCGTTTGCGACTCAATTGGCTTCCCCAGAGAGGAGGAAGGGGGGAGCCGCTGGTTGATATTAAAGCAATGGTGTCCAGTCGCAGAGACCGCACCGACAGATAGTGCGCCGAGTCTCCCGCAATTATATGGACACACCTCTTCAGACCCGGTAAAACGGCAAGTGAAACTGGCAGCCGCCCTACACTAGAGTGGGGAATGTCGCCTCCATAAACTTTGAAAATGAGTTTTAGCAGAGGAGCTACACTTCTAGACACCTCAGGTTCCAGAGAGAGAGAGACAAACACTCGGCAGTAAGCAAGGAGAGGGCAGTGGAACTACCGAAACCAGCATGCTGTGCAAGCGCATCCAAGCGTCCACTAGAGGGCAAGCCATTCAACTATAAGAAGGGAGGGGATTCCACACAAGCCCCCTACTTGCAGCAAATACCTCTGAAGAAGTTGACAGCCGTCAACGAAACGCGTCAGGTTACCTGCAAAATCCATGTCTGCCCGAAACTGCTCTCAATAAAGAAACATCATTTCAGTGCAGCGTGTGCGACTCAATTGGCTTCCCCGGAGAGGAGGAAGGGGGGAGCCGCTGGTTGATATTAAAGCGATGGTGTCCAGTCGCAGAGACCGCACCGACAGATAGTGCGCCGATTCTCCCGCAATTATATGGACACACCTCTTCAGACCCGGTAAAACGGCAAGGGAAACTGGCAGCCGCCCTACAATAGAGTGGGGAATGTCGCCTCCATAAACTTTGAAAATGAGTTTTAGCAGAGGAGCTACACTTCTAGACACCTCAGGTTCCAGAGAAAGACAGACAAACACTCGGCAGTAGACAAGGAGAGGGCAGTGGTACTACCGAAACCAGCATGTTTTGCAAGCGCATCCAAGCGTCCACTAGAGGGCAAGCCATACAACTATAAGACCGGAGGGGATTCCACACAAGCCCCCTACTTGCAGCAAATACCTCTGAAGAAGTTGACAGCCGTCAACAAAACGCGTCAGGTTACCTGCAAAATCCATGTCTGCCCGAAAATGCTCTCAATAAAGAAGCATCATTTCAGTGCAGCGTGTGCGACTCAATTGGCTTCCCAGGAGAGGAGGAAGGGGGGAGCCGCTGGTTGATATTAAAGCGATGGTGTCCAGTCGCAGAGACCGCACCGACAGATAGTGCGCCGAGTCTCCCGCAATTATATGGACACACCTCTTCAGACCCGGTAAAACGGCAAGGGAAACTGGCAGCCGCCCTACACTAGAGTGGGGAATGTTGCCTCCATAAACTTTGAAAATGAGTTTTAGCAGAGGAGCTACACTTCTGGACACCTCAGGTTCCAGAGAGAGAGAGACAAACACTCGGCAGAAAGCAAGGAGAGGGCAGTGGAACTACCGAAACCAGCATGCTGTGCAAGCGCGTCCAAGCGGCCACTAGAGGGCAAGCCATGCAACTAGAAGAACGGAGGTGATTCCACACAAGCCACCTACTTGCAGCAAATACCTCTGAAGAAGTTCACAGCCGTCAACGAAACGCGTCAGGTTACCTGCAAAATCCATGTCTGCCCGAAACTGCTCTCAATAAAGAAACATCTTTTCAGTGCAGTGTGTGCGACTCAATTGGCTTTCCAGGAGAGGAGGAAGGGGGGAGCCGCTGGTTGATATTAAAGCAATGGTGTCCAGTCGCAGAGGCTGCACCGACAGATAGAGCGCCGAGTCTCCCACAATTATATGGACACACCTCTTCAGACCCGGTAAAACGGCAAGGGAAACTGGCAGCCGCCCTACACTAGAGTGGGGAATGTCGCCTCCATAAAATTTGAAAATGAGTTTTAGCAGAGGAGCTACACTTCTAGACACCTCAGGTTCCAGAGAGAGAGAGAGACAAACACTCTGCAGTAAGCAAGGAGAGGGCAGTGGAACTACCGAAACCAGCATGCTGTGCAAGCGCATCCAAGCGTCCACTAGAGGGCAAGCCATTATACTATAAGAAGGGAGGGGATTCCACACAAGCCCCCTACTTGCAGCAAATACCTCTGAAGAAGTTGACAGCCGTCAACGAAACGCGTCAGGTTACCTGCAAAATCCATGTCTGCCCGAAACTGCTCTCAATAAAGAAACATCATTTCAGTGCAGCGTGTGCGACTCAATTGGCTTCCCTGGAGAGGAGGAAGGGGGGAGCCGCTGGTTGATATTAAAGCGATGGTGTCCAGTCGCAGAGACCGCACCGACAGATAGTGCGCCAAGTCTCCCGCAATTATATGGACACACCTCTTCAGACCCGGTAAAACGGCAAGGGAAACTGGCAGCCGCCCTACACTAGAGTGGGGAATGTCGCCTCCATAAACTTTGAAAATGAGTTTTAGCAGAGGAGCTACACTTCTAGACACCTCAGGTTCCAGAGAGAGACAGACAAACACTCGGCAGTAGGCAAGGAGAGGGCAGTGGTACTACCGAAACCAGCATGCTTTGCAAGGGCATCCAAGCGTCCACTAGAGGGCAAGCCATACAACTATAAGAACGGAGGGGATTCCACACAAGCCCCCTACTTGCAGCAAATACCTCTGAAGAAGTTGACAGCCGTCAACAAAACGCATCAGGTTACCTGCAAAATCCATGTCTGCTCGAAACTGCTCTCAATAAAGAAGCATCATTTCAGTGCAGCGTGTGCGACACAATTGGCTTCCCAGGAGAGGAGGAAGGGGGGAGCCGCTGGTTGATATTAAAGCGATGGTGTCCAGTCGCAGAGACCGCACCGACAGATAGTGCGCCGAGTCTCCCGCAATTATATGGACACACCTCTTCAGACCCGGTAAAACGGCAAGGGAAACTGGCAGCCGCCCTACACTAGAGTGGGGAATGTCGCCTCCATAAACTTTGAAAATGAGTTTTAGCAGAGGAGCTACACTTCTGGACACCTCAGGTTCCAGAGAGAGAGAGACAAACACTCAGCAGTAAGCAAGGAGAGGGCAGTGGAACTACCGAAACCAGCATGCTGTGCAAGCGCATCCAAGCGTCCACTAGAGGGTAAGCCATGCAACTATAAGAACGGAGGTGATTCCACACAAGCCCCCTACTTGCAGCAAATACCTCTGAAGAAGTTGACAGCCGTCAACGAAACGCGTCAGGTTACCTGCAAAATCCATGTCTGCCCGAAACTGCTCTCAATAAAGAAACATCATTTCAGTGCAGCGTGTGCGACTCAATTGGCTTCCCCGGAGAGGAGGAAGGGGGGAGCCGCTGGTTGATATTAAAGCGATGGTGTCCAGTCGCAGAGACCGCACCGACAGATAGTGCGCCGAGTCTCCCGCAATTATATGGACACACCTCTTCAGACCCGGTAAAACGGCAAGGGAAACTGGCGGCCACCCTACACTAGAGTGGGGAATGTTGCCTCCATAAACTTTGAAAATGAGTTTTAGCAGAGGAGCTACACTTCTAGACACCTCAGGTTCCAGAGAGAGACAGACAAACACTCGGCAGTAAGCAAGGAGAGGGCAGTGGTACTATCGAAACCAGCATGCTGTGCAAGCGCATCCAAGCGTCCACTAGAGGGCAAGCCATACAACTATAAGACCGGAGGGGATTCCACACAAGCCCCCTACTTGTAGCAAATACCTCTGAAGAAGTTGACAGCCGTCAACAAAACGCGTCAGGTTACCTGCAAAATCCATGTCTGCCCGAAAATGCTCTCAATAAAGAAGCATCATTTCAGTGCAGCGTGTGCGACTCAATTGGCTTCCCCGGAGAGGAGGAAGGGGGGAGCCGCTGGTTGATATTAAAGCGATGGTGTCCAGTCGCAGAGACCGCACCGACAGATAGTGCGCCGAGTCTCCCGCAATTATATGGACACACCTCTTCAGACCCGGTAAAACGGCAAGGGAAACTGGCAGCCGCCCTACACTAGAGTGGGGAATGTCGCCTCCATAAACTTTGAAAATGAGTTTTAGCAGAGGAGCTACACTTCTGGACACCTTAGGTTCCAGCGAGAGAGAGACAAACACTCGGCAGTAAGCAAGGAGAGGGCAGTGGAACTACCGAAACCAGCATGCTGTGCAAGCGCATCCAAGCGGCCACTAGAGGGCAAGCCATGCAACTAGAAGAACGGAGGTGATTCCACACAAGCCCCCTACTTGCAGCAAATACCTCTGAAGAAGTTCACAGCCGTCAACGAAACGCGTCAGGTTACCTGCAAAATCCATGTCTGCCCGAAACTGCTCTCAATAAAGAAACATCTTTTCAGTGCAGTGTGTGCGACTCAATTGGCTTTCCAGGAGAGGAGGAAAGGGGGAGCCGCTGGTTGATATTAAAGCGATGGTGTCCAGTCGCAGAGGCCGCACCGACAGATAGAGCGCCGAGTCTCCCACAATTATATGGACATACCACTTCAGACCCGGTAAAACGGCAAGGGAAACTGGCAGCCGCCCTACACTAGAGTGGGGAATGTCGCCTCCATAAAATTTGAAAATAAGTTTTAGCAGAGGAGCTACAGTTCTAGACACCTCAGGTTCCAGAGAGAGAGAGAGACAAACACTCTGCAGTAAGCAAGGAGAGGGCAGTGGAACTACTGAAACCAGCATGCTGTGCAAGCGCATCCAAGCGTCCACTAGAGGGCAAGCCATTCAACTATAAGAAGGGAGGAGATTCCACACAAGCCCCCTACTTGCAGCAAATACCTCTGAAGAAGTTGACAGCCGTCAACGAAACGCGTCAGGTTACCTGCAAAATCCATGTCTGCCCGAAACTGCTCTCAATAAAGAAACATCATTTCAGTGCAGCGTATGCGACTCAATTGGCTTCCCCGGAGAGGAGGAAGGGGGGAGCCGCTGGTTGATATTAAAGCGATGGTGTCCAGTGGCAGAGACCGCACCGACAGATACTGCGCCGAGTCTCCCGCAATTATATGGACAAACCTCTTCAGACCCGGTAAAACGGCAAGGGAAACTGGCAGCCGCCCTACACTAGAGTGGGGAATGTCGCCTCCATAAACTTTGAAAATGAGTTTTAGCAGAGGAGCTACACTTCTAGACACCTCAGGTTCCAGAGAGAGACAGACAAACACTCGGCAGTAGGCAAGGAGAGGGCAGTGGTACTACCGAAACCAGCATGCTTTGCAAGCGCATCCAAGCGTCCACTAGAGGGCAAGCCATACAACTATAAGAACGGAGGGGATTCCACACAAGCCCCCTACTTGCAGCAAATACCTCTGAAGAAGTTGACAGCCGTCAACAAAACGCGTCAGATTACCTGCAAAATCCATGTCTGCCCGAAACTGCTCTCAATAAAGAAGCATCATTTCAGTGCAGCGTGTGCGACTCAATTGGCTTCCCAGGAGAGGAGGAAGGGGGGAGCCGCCGGTTGATATTAAAGCGATGGTGTCCAGTCGCAGAGACCGCACCGACAGATAGTGTGCCGAGTCTCCCGCAATTATATGGACACACCTCTTCAGACCCGGTAAAACAGCAAGGGAAACTGGCAGCCGCCCTACACTAGAGTGGGGAATGTTGCCTCCATAAACTTTGAAAATGAGTTTTAGCAGAGGAGCTACACTTCTGGACACCTCAGGTTCCAGAGAGAGAGAGAGACAAACACTCGGCAGTAAGCAAGGAGAGGGCAGTGGAACTACCGAAACCAGCATGCTGTGCAAGCGCATCCAAGTGGCCACTAGAGGGCAAGCCATGCAACTAGAAGAACGGAGGTGATTCCACACAAGCCCCCTACTTGCAGCAAATACCTCTGAAGAAGTTCACAGCCTTCAACGAAACACGTCAGGTTACCTGCAAAATCCATGTCTGCCCGAAACTGCTCTCAATAAAGAAACATCTTTTCAGTGCAGTGTGTGCGACTCAATAGGCTTTCCAGGAGAGGAGGAAGGGGGGAGCCGCTGGTTGATATTAAAGCGATGGTGTCCAGTCGCAGAGGCCGCAATGACAGATAGAGCGCCGAGTCTCCCACAATTATATGGACACACCTCTTCAGACCCGGTAAAACGGCAAGGGAAACTGGCAGCCGCCCTACACTAGAGTGGGGAATGTCGCCTCCATAAAATTTGAAAATGAGTTTTAGCAGAGGAGCTACACTTCTGGACACCTCAGGTTCCAGAGAGAGCGAGAGACAAACACTCTGCAGTAAGCAAGGAGAGGGCAGTGGAACTACCGAAACCAGCATGCTGTGCAAGCGCATCCAAGCGTCCACTAGAGGGCAAGCCATTCAACTATAAGAAGGGAGGGGATTCCACACAAGCCCCCTACTTGCAGCAAATACCTCTGAAGAAGTTGACAGCCGTCAACGAAACGCGTCAGGTTACCTGCAAAATCCATGTCTGCCGAAACTGCTCTCAATAAAGAAACATCATTACAGTGCAGCGTGTGCGACTCAATTGGCTTCCCAGGAGAGGAGGAAGGGGGGAGCCGCTGGCTGATATATATGCATATATATATATATATAAATATATATATTCACTGAAAAAACCATAGGTTTCACACCAGTTATAGTTAGGTGGAAATTTTACTCGCATAAAACCATTGAAATTCCCACGTTATAGTTAGTTGGACTCACTATAACTTGCGCGTGCAATGCACTGCTTATGACGTCACATATTACATCACTCATGACATAGTCAGTGACATCACTCATGACATCACTGATGACATCTCAAATGACATCACTGATGACAACATCCTTGTGACAAAGTGGTAGACCTCCTATCAGCATAAAATAACCTTTGACACACACATTCAAAAATAGAAACTAACATTTTCTTAAAAAAGGAGAAACCAATACCAATTACAACAACTTATTAGGTAATTCCAACATCTACATACACACCCACTCATTCACCAACTGTTCTATATAGTCACTCATGCATGTACTTACTCATCATATGTACCCATACATCTATACATCCTGTTACACACTAATACTCATCCATATAGTTACTCACACACAAATTCACACATGCAAATAAACTATCAAAAACCATTTACTTGATTATACTGCTATATACACACCACTACACATACTTCTACAGAAACGGAAACATATTTACTCTCTTAAACAATCAATTATAAAAACACATACTCACTAACCCACCCATACACACAATCATCCACCCATACAGTCTTGCACACATGCTGTCTTCAAAATACATGCAAATAGTGAGTCACTCATTCATGCATCTGTGCTCTAAGTAATATCCCCCACCGAACCATACAGACACTGATACTGATACTCAAAAAAACAACTAATAACCCATATACACACTCATGTAGCTACTCACCAACCCATGCAGCCACTTATACACAAAGTGAGACACAGATACAGATATTTAAATATTTAAACATTACTCGCTAATATATGTATTCACTAAGATACATTTAATAAGTCAGTTAACCAATCAATTTTACACAAAAAAAACATCCATTTAGACATTTATTTACCCATTTATTCTTCCATCAACCTTTAGATATACATATATAAAAAATATTTATTTTTCAGAAAGATACACATTCACTGGATGATGTCATCAGTGATGTCATTTGAGATGTCATCAGTGATGTCATGAGTGATGTCACTGACCATGTCATGAGTGATGTAATATGTGACGTCATCAGCAGTGCATTGCACGCGCAAGTTATAGTGAGTCCAACTAACTATAACAGCTATAACGTGCCAATTTCAATGGTTTTATGTGAGTAAAATTTCCACCTAACTATAACTGGTGTGAAACGTATGGTTTTTTTCAGTGAATTTAATAGGTTTTTTAAATGCTAATTCCTAACTATAACTGGTGTGAAACCTATGGCTATTTCAGTATATATATATATATATATATACATATATATATATATATATATATATATATATATATATATATATATGTATATATATATATATATATATATATATATATATATATATATATATATATATATATATATATACATATATATATATATATATATATATATATATATATATATATATATATATATATATATATATACATATATATATATATATATATATATATATATATATATGTATATATATATATATATATATATATATATATATATATATATATATATATATATATATATGAAATTTCTATGGCAAAATGAAACCCCTCATTTTGTTCCTTTTCAAATTAAATGTATTAAGTGTTACCACTTTATTCCAATCAAGATGACTTCAGGTGTGCCATACTTTTGTCATAAGTAAGACTATTAAGACTGTTAGCGTTCTAGTTGTTCTTTAGAACACTCTGGGACATTCTGTCATTGGGCTATAGTTGGGCTACATCTGGCTGATATTTGGGCTACATTTGGGCTCTTTTGTCTCTGGTGGCCACTTTGTGAGACTGCATATCAGAATTTTTTTAATGAAATATAAGAGGATTTGAGAATTCACTCAAAATGTGCCCTAATTTTTCTTTATTCAGCACTAATCATAATTTCTATGGCAAAATGAAGACCCTCATTTTGTTCCTTTGCAAATTAAATGTTTTAAGTGTTAACACTTTATTCCAATCAAGATGACTTCAGGAGTGCCATACTTTTGTCATAAGTAAGACTGTTAGCGCTCTAGTTGTTCTTTAGAACACTCTGGGACATTCTGTCAGTGGGCTATAGTTGGGCTACATCTGGCTGATATTTGGGCTACATTTGTTTTTTTTGTCTCTGGTGGCCATCTTTGGGCTACATTGGGCTACATTGGGCTACATTGGGCTACATTGGGCTACATTTGGGCTCTAACATATATATAGCCCAATGTAGCCCAATATATATTTTTTCAACATTAATTTTCATAAAAACCACTGGAGCACATATCTTGAGACATAGCAAAGGCACATTGGGCTACCAGTCCCTACAATTATGCCAAGTTTGGTGGAAATCCATTCAGCCGTTCGGGCTAAAAGTGAGGTCGACCGCCCTATGGAAATTAACATGGGGAAAACACGTTTTGGGACCCCCTTTTATCTCGGCCCCCGCTTGACGAATCCCCCCAAATCTTTAAGGGAAGGACCGGAGCTCCGCGAGGCAAATTTGAGGAAATTTTCAGGCAGATTCGTCAACCGGCGCCAAAGTTATTCACAATAGAACTTTGAGATTTTGCATTGAAAAAAATCCTAACTATAACTACCTACTGGCGACCGCCAGTAGGTAATTGTTCTTTCTGGGTTTTTGGCTCTACTTCTGAGTGATGGTGACTTTAAGCTTGCTACCATCCTGAATCTCTATTCTTGCCTTGTGTTGGTCCTTTTAAGGCCTTTTTCCAGACCTAGAAGCATAGAAGCATAAACTAGAGGATAGCTGCTTAATATGATGATAGATCCCTTTTTCTTGACTCTAATCCATCTATTGCCTATTGGCTTTGACATAATTGTGTATCTTTTCATCATCCTACCTATAGTAGAGGGTGGATCCTGTAGTCCTGACTTTATATTACATATTGGTATGGTTTGTGTAGGTACTCTGACAGAGCTAAGTGTTATTTCATCCTTCTTAGGCCTACAAGGCCCAGAACTAGAGAGACTCCATTGTGCTTTCTGTCCCTGCAGACTGAGATGCTTACAGGGTAAAGGTAATGTTTTAGTTATAAGGTGTTGTTCGCCCTAAGCGAACCGGAGAGAACCGGCCAGAGCTGAATCTAATCAAGAGGTGTCCCTGGGCTCAGGTCTCTAGATGAAACAAGCAGCTTATCACTGTGGGAGTGTCTAGAGCAAGGAGCCTGGTGCATGGACCTGGTGGGAGGAGGCTACTGGCTGGAACTTTCCACTAGAGGAGAGCATTCGATATTAGCGAAGTGCAGGAGAGGAGGAGAGTCAGTCGGTTCTTGGAGAGAGAGAAGTAAGATGGTTTTTGGAGCTGAAGAGAACAGTTCAGTTCAATTGTTTTTCTGGAATGGAGAGAGAAGGCAGATAATTGCTGAAGCTGGAGAGAGCAGTCAGATGAACAAAGTTGGAACTGTCAGCTGGAGCTGCCAGTTTATCAGGATGCATTAAAGCAGTTACCAGTCAGATGGAGGAGTTGAAGCTGCCAGCTGGAGCAGTTGAGCCAGAGGAGTGAAGCTGTGGTGACAGAGGGAGAGAGAGAGCCCTGATTCCACCAGAGAGAGAGAGAAACATTCCTTCTAATAGGGTGAGGTATTCTGAACTAGTTTGCTTTACACTTACACCTTAATCTTGTCTTGTATTTCCTAGGCTAAATTCCCTTACTGTATTGTTAATCCTTTTCCTTTCAGTGGTGTGCAGTCTATTTACAGTCCCTGTTAGTTACATGTGGGTGTGCAGTCTATTTACAGTCCCTGTTAGTTACATGTGGATGTGGTATAGTAATAAAGCTTTGCAGAGACCCTGCAGATCTGTGTATGTGTCTATTCCCATTTTATTGTTATTGTAATAAAGAGACCCCAGTTCTTAGTGAACTGGTGTGCATGTGTTGTTCTTATGATAGAGCTAACCTTTCTTCTAACCAGATGCTGTATAGTAACTGATGGATCAAAAGGGAGTAGGAGCGCTTAAATAAGGGAATAACTTTTGCATACAGTGTGTGCCTCTTATTCTTATATAGTGCAGGTAACCTTTTCTTCTAGTCAGGTGTTACAGCTGGAACAGATGCTACCCCTGATCAGGTAAGTAATAACTGAATAATTAGGGAGAGAGGAGCCCTTGAGCTAAGAGAATAAGTTATACACTAAGTAATTCGGCTTTTATTCATAATATTGTAGTAGTGATCCCCTAGTGAATAGTGAGAGAAACTTCCCAACATAGAGAGAGAGAGAGCTGAAGGTATTCATAGGAAAGTGATCGTCGTTGGGATGCGGCGTTATACTCACCGGATTGTGGCTTGTAAGTAAGAGAACACCAGGAGGGACACTGGTGTACATACCCGCAAGATTGCGGCTTGTAATGTAAGTAAGTGAGCACCAGGGGGGACACTGGGGTATATATGAAATAGAGAGAGTACCAGGGAGGATACTGGTAGCTATACCCACCAGATTGTGGCTTGAGTGAGCACTGGTTGTCGCCAGTGTGTAATGGTATATAATCAGAACTGCCCCAGGGTAGAATGGTCTGGGCCTGAGTTGCCGTGAGACTATATTGTATGAGTGTGGTGTAGGGCATGGACGTCCTTAGTAATCAGTGAGTATTCCTAGTAATCCCTATAGATTTAGTGGTGTTTCTGATGATATGAGCTTGTATATTGCAAGTTCCCCATCCTCAGGTAGGTACCCAGGAGCCTGGATAGATGGGTCCTGAGGAGGGAGGTGGTTACGTTTTGGCCGGGTTGGTGGTGCTCTGGTGAGCTGGTCCTATCTGGTCTGAGAATCCGGTCAGAACAGTAATATAAATATATATATATATATATATATATATATATATATATATATATATATATATATATATATATATATATATATATATATATATATATATATATGAATCCCCCATAGATTAGATAGATAGATAGATAGATAGATAGATAGATAGATAGATAGATAGATAGATAGATAGATAGATAGATAGATAGATAGATAGATAGATAGATAGATAGATAGATAGATAGATAGATAGATAGATAGATAGATAGATAGAAAATCAAACAATCTAGCTTACAGTACAGCAACACTTAAAAGTCTGAGTTTGTTTAATACAACTTAAATCTAGATATACTACCATACTTATGCATAGATTCCATCCATGTACTTATGTATTTTTATATTTATTACTTTACTCCTAATTCAGCATCTCCAATGCACTTCCCTATATCTCACCCCATACCTCTCTCAATATTTCCTCTACCACATCTGTCTGACTCATTCCAAAACTCAAACTACAGCTCTCTCTAACGCACTACCCTATTTCTCACCCTATGCCTCTCTCAATATATCCTCTACCCCCACTCTCTGACTACTATGGTCCCCAAAATAACCCTTTCTAGACTCTACCCTCTTCTAACCCTCCCTTGCATCATCTTAAACCTCTTTTACTGTTCACGTCTCTCAAACAAGCCTTTCTAAATCCTTCCCTCTGAATCTTCCCCTCCCCTATACTCACCCCAAACCTCCTCCTGCTGCGATGATCTCCAAATAAACAGTTTCTAGATCATTCTCTCTTCTATCCCTCTATTATCCTTTTCAATTCAAATAAGAGACTCACATGTCCACCGCTCAAATGTATTTCATATGTCCCTATACTACATCTTCACTAATCCTGTTTGAGTTCTTAAGTAGCTTGTGACTCGTCGAAAAGCACTTTGATGCTTCATCAAGGGTACCGAGTGCAATATAAATGTAAACTTCTCCCTCTTCTATCCCTCCACTATCCTTTTCAATCCAGCTAACAGACTCACATTTCCACCGCTCAAAAGATTTTCATATTTCCCTATACTTATTCACCTCTAATTATGTTTGAGTTCCGGAGTAGCATGCTACTCGTCGAAAAGCCTTTTGATGCCTCATTGGGGGTACCAAGAGCTATATAAATGCAAACCCATCCCTCTTCTATCCCTCCACTATCCTTTTCAACCCAAATAACAGACTCACATGCCCACCACTCAAATTAATTTCATATTTCCCTGTACTAATTCACCATTAATCCTTTTTGAGTTCTGGAGTAGCTTGCTACTCACCAAAAAGCGAATTGAAGTCTCGTCAAGTGCTTTATAAATGCAATTACATTTACAATTCAAATATGGGGGCACGGTGTAATTTGGCAGTTCTCTTAAGAACATGGGTCTTTATACACAGTTGGGCATGGCGCCCTTTGCACCATAAGAAACCGTTGTACACCACACCGACCATTCCAAAACGAATTTAGCACAGAGTGAAGCAATGATGATAAATGCATTTGTCAACCAGTTTCACATTAAGCATATTAAATTCAAATTAAAGTTGTAAATAACTTCTGTATTCTAGAATGCATAAGAAGCAATAGCATTTCATAAATGTCTCTTTGCTATCTCAACACAGTAGAATATTTCATTTTATTAGCCATCGGTAACATTTATGAAAGGTTTGCATTTTATTATGAGCACTATTTATATTACACATGAATCAGATTTCACTTCAGATAGCGGTTTATTGCGTTCTGTGGCTGTGGAAAGCGCAATAAAAAAAGGATCGAGTGAAGTTTTTCATCATTGTGCAGAACTCGTAGAAACCTTCAGCCTGGTTCATCAAGCTGAAATCGGCTCGCAAAGGGCCAGATTCTCAGAATCTGGCCCTTTGCGAGTCCGATTTTTGCATTTGGGATTCATCATCCCAAATGCAAAAATCGCTATTTAGAAATTCGCAAATTTGCGAGGAATAGGCCCACATGCATCAAGCATTTTTGGAGTCGCAAACGGTGCGATTCCTTAAAATCGGCCGTTTGCGATTCCAAAAATGCTTTTTGGAATGCATCAAGCATTTTTAGAAATCGCAACATTTTTGCGATTTTTAAAAATGCGATTGCTTTTAAGAAATCGCAAATTTGCGATTTCTTAAAAGCAATGCATGATTGCTTTTATAATTGCGAATTCGCAATTAGGGTGTCAAATTTACCGAGTGGTTGCACCACTCGGTAAATTTGCAAAAAGTGTTAAGAACGCTGCAAAAGCATTTTTTACACATTCATGTTACGGACACACATGTCCTTAGGACATGTGTGTGTGCAACATGATGCGAAAACATCATTTCATGGGTGCACGGGGGGGTCATTTGAACCCCCCTCTCCACCCTTGAAATGCAATCAGGATTTGCGATATTCTAAGTGCGAATTCGCAATTCCCATTCATTCCTATGGGCATTTTAGCCCATAGGAATGAATGGGAATTGTGAATTCGCACTTTGCTAATCGCATAATATTTGAGAATCGGTAAATATTGCGATTTTTACAGATTCTCAAATATTTTGAGAAAATGTACATGCATCCTATTTTGCAATTCCTAATTTGCGATTCCCTAAAAATCGCAAATTAGGAAGTGCAAAATGAAACAATGATGCATGTGGGCCATAGCATTTAAGGAATCTCTATTAGAGATTCCTTAAATGCTATTCTTGAAACATTTTAAAATTGCGAAATCGCAAAATTCGGCCGCTATTTACCGCGAGGTCAAACCTCGTGGTAAATAGCGAAAACTTAGAAAAATGCTTTTAAAAGCATTTTTCTAAGTTGCGTGTTACACACACACATGTCCTTAGGACATGTGTGTGCGCAACCCCTGTTGAAAAGTGCATTTAAGGGGTGCTACAGGGTGTCCTTTGGACACCCCTGGCACCCTTCAAATCGCAATCTTATTTGCGATTAGCAAATTGCTAATCGCAAATAAGGAATCTGTAGGAATCGCATTTAATTTTGCGATTCCTACATGAATCCCGTTTTGCGAGCCTTTAATAGCGATTCCTTATGAATCGCTATTACAGACTCGCAAAACGGGTCTGTCATGAATCAGGCTGCTTGGGCCTGATTCACAAAGGGAATTGAGAATGTGTAAGATACCCCATGAGCTAATTTTCTACAATAAAGATGTTAAAGCCGCATCATTTGCTTAATGCAATTGGCACAAGTTGTTATAATAATTTTGAATCGGAAAAGTGCCACTTCGCGCACTGGTGTAGGTGGCAGTGCCACATGTGTAAGAGCAAGATGTGTAATGAGGCGGCTAACTCATGGCCAAATGTAATTAAGAAAAATGTTAATGTTTCTCTTAGCCATGGGGCACTTGCTCAGTTCCATCTAACTGTAGGCTTTCTTCTTCAAGCCATTTTGTACATAACGAATATGCTCATTGGTGCACTCCGACCGACGACGAGATTTGTGATTGGTTCACAGGCACCTACGTCAAGATTGGCCTCAGGCCTCCAACACTCATTGATGGTTAGACCTACACAAATTATAGCGCATGTAAATTTGGCAGGTAAAAGGAAAGCAAATAACAGATCAAAGGTAAAATAGTTACAGTGTGGGAAAAGGACACAGTTGGTTTAACGCCGTTTGTAAGACCAGGAACAGGGACAGAGCATCAAACGGAAGATGTGCTAGTTGTATAATGGTCTTTGGCTTCAGTGACCTGACGTGTCATGAGCCTAAGACGTGGGTCTATCAAAGGGAAGTGAGATTGGATCATTAGAGAAGAAAGACTTCTCTCTTTATTTACATAGACAAGAAATACCAAATTAGTAATGTGAGTAATGCTGTCCCCATATGTCAGTGAATTTAAACATCAGGCCACTGGCGTTAAATTCGGTGGACTTCCGTTGTAGCTTCTTATGGCTTTTTCATACGTCTGTGCTTAATGCCTGTGTCTTCTGGTGTCCTTGAAGGGCAGGGGAAGTTGACTTGGTAGTTGTTGGCTAATGTGTGTGTAGATTGACTCTTGTAGAAAATCTTCTCCCATATTTCAAGTAGCGGATAATGGTTGCATTGACTTGTATATGTAGTCACATATTATTTATTTTTATTTTTTGGAAGTTAATTAGGGACTACTTGTCACCTTAATTTTCCTCCAGAGCACTGATGTCATAGGTGAACGTGTAAGGGATCTATGTGTTCCATCTGGGCTCAGCATGTGTTGCAATACTTGGAAGTACTGACATGGGTTCTTATCTGCAACTAAAAATACCTAATAAATGGTTCAATGTGAGGTAGCCATGGTCGGTTTTGTTGCTGATAGTAGAAAACCTAGAAGTGGGGCATGACCTACAGGATCAATAAGATATGTTTAGCAGGGACAGCCATGATGTCAGTTTCTTCCTTGTAATTTTTGAAAGGTAATAGCAGCCTCTTCAGAACAGTGATCCTGGACTGTCGGTGGAAGTGCTTGCTGATGGGACCTCTGTGATGTTGAACTGGCTACAGGAGGTTTTGCTATGTTTGTGACCATGGTCTGTTCATTTCATTGTTCGTGAGAACATGCCACACTAATGCGTGATGGTTTCAAGCAGACCTTGCTGAATTCTGATTCCTTGGTGGTGCTGTGGAGAAGGATAGCAGGATAACAATTGGAGATGACTTTAGGGAGGTTGTGGTTCTTGCAGGCTGCCCACGGGGCGATGTTGGTGGTGTTTGGTTCATGTGGTTGTTTAGGGCAGCTTGAGGTGCCCCTTGTGAGATGCCACAATGAAAGGGAGCTGTGGTATCAAACTGCAGGAGGACGAGGTGTTATGAGATGTTCGACCAGATTTGAACTTCCTATTCTTGCCAGGCATTGCCCCAACATCACTCATTTGCTATACCTCATTGCATTGAAACTTCGATCATCCCTTCATTGTCAGCATTGAAACTTCGATCAGCCCTTCATTGTCAGTTTAATACGGCAGCAGGGATGGGATAGAGACAAAGAGAAGGTGGGCAGCCGCATAGGAAGTGACTTAACGGCCAGATTCATCAAGCCGAAAACGGCTCGCAAAGGGCCAGATTCTTTGCGAGCGCTATTTTTGCATTTGGGATTCATCATCCCAAATGCAAAAATCGCATTTTTAGAAATCGCATATTTGCGAATAATTGCATTTAAGGAATCTCAATTAGAGATTCCTTAAATGCAATTCAAGAAGCATTTAAAAATTGCGAAATCGCTATTTTGGGCCGCTATTTACCGCGAGGTCAAACCTCGTGGTAAATAGCGAAAACTTAGACAAATGCATTTAAATGCCTTTTTCTAAGTTGCATGTTACACACACACATGTCCTTTGGACATGTGTGTGCGCAACACCAATGTAGATTACCTTTCAAGGGTGCTACAGGGTGTCCTTTGGACACCCCTGGCACCCTTGAAATCGCATCCTTATTTGCGATTAGCAATTTGCTAATCGCAAATAAGGAATGTGTAGGAATCGCAATTTATTTAGCGATTCCTACATGAACCCGTTTTGCAAGTCCTTAATAGCGATTCCTTAATATTCGCTATTAAGGACTCGCAAAACGGGACAATGATGGCCCACATGCATCAAGCATTTTTGGAGTCGCAAACGGTGCGATTCCTTAAAATCGGCCGTTTGTGATTCCAAAAGTGCTGTTTGGGATGCATCATGCTATTTTAGAAATCGCAACTTTTTTGCGATTTCTAAAATTGCGATAGCATATAAGAAATCGCAATTTTGCGATTTCTTAAATACTATGCATCATTTCCAAAAAATGTGCGATTTTTCAAATTGGAAGTGCAAATTACCACGAAGTTCAACCTCGTGGTAATTTGCGAAATTGTTTAAAAAATGCACAAAAATGCATTTTTTAAACTGTTAAGTTACAGACACTCATGTCCTTTGGACATGTGTGTATGTAACTTCTACTGAAAAGTACATTTCATGGGTGCAGGGAGGGGTCATTTAGACCCCCCTCTCCACCCTTTAAATGGATTGATGAATTGCGATTTCAAATTGCGAATTCTCAATTCCCATTCATTCCTATGGGCATTTTGGCCCATGGGAATGAATGGGAATTGCGAATTCGCAATTTGAAAATCTCATTTTTTATGCGATTCGGTAAAAATAGCGATTTTTACTGAATTGCATAAAAAATGAAAAAATAATCATGCATAGGCTTTTGCGATTTCTAAATTGCGAATCGCTATTTTTCGCAATTTAGAAATCGCAAAAGCCGATATTGATGCATGTGGGCCGTAGAATCTAGCTGTAAGCATGGCCTTCTCTTATCCGAATGCATGGTTTCCACATTAATTTGTGCAATATGTATATTATTGTTCGTTGCTACAGTGCTTTCTGCTCAAACACGATGATTATTTTATTTGTCACCTGACCCCGCTCGCAATACCATGAACAGGACCCCCCTATTCCAAAATGGCCAGCAGGTTTAGTGGCATTAAATAAGATTGCCATCGTCGTCTTTTGTTTATGTCTAATTGTGTATGTTCTGCACTTGTTTGCAGCACACACTGTCTAACGCGGCAGCAACAAAAACTACCTCTAAGGTAGTTCTTATTTATTGTGTCTTCTAATAGATGGCTTTGATCACACAAAATTGCTGTGTTACCGATGCTCTAATAAAGGTGGATACCATTCATTTCTTCGTGTTTATTGAAAAGGCCCTTGATCAATTCAAACGCAATTGGTTGTGAGACGCCGTAGCACAACTGTATATCGCTAATGAGCTCGTGTGGGGTGCGTGTAGTGTTTCAGCTGTCAGCCCTGCCTCCGAGTCTTGCAGCACTGAGTCTGGGATCTAATCAGAGGCAGGTGCGCACGCCAAAATCTCATCTGCCTAGACCCAGCTCCAGCCATGGTCACATGTAAGGTGGATGGATGTATGTGCACAGCCTGCAGATTTTATTGCTGCGTGAATGATGAACAGGTCTGGGAAAAAGCACTCTGTAAAATGACAGAACATTTTAAACTATACAATTTGGTGGAGCCCCCTTGCTGCGTTAATTCACACGAAGACAGGAAAAATACTGAATGTTCTCTGAAGTGGCAAGCCTTACGTGGGCCGGTTCAAGTAATCATGGAAAGTATATTTTTGGAAGATTTTTTGACAACTATGACTCAAGCCTGAGCAGTGAACAAATAAATGTACTTTGAATGTGTACTTTGCACAAGACCACCTATTATTTTATGTTTTTCAGTGACCGCTAATACTATTAATGTTTGTTTGCTTTTATATGCCACAAAACACCAACAGAGTCCCATCAAAAGAACAAAACACTGGGGTAACCCGGTCTGGGCCTTATAACGCACAGGTTGTTCCAAATGTATGTCTGCAGTTGACACGTTACCCAATGGCCTCTTAGGCAAGCACAGGAACCTCAAAGGGGTACTGCAACCTGCCTGTGGCAATACTATGGCCACACCTTTTGCTACCTCAATAAATTGGTAAAAGGGCAACTTACGGGAAGGGTTGTGCTTTGGCAGCACAATAGGTAGCTCCTCTGCCTCATTTTCATACAGGAGAGATTTGAAGATAGGACTGGTGAATCCTTCTGTTGGTGTGTGACAACAGCTGGAGCTTAACCAAGGATTTGGCCATTTCGTTTGTTATGTTATGTTATTGAGCTTTTGTATAGCGTGCAGCTACTCACAGGGAGTGTCCCGACGCTTTCCACCCTCAACTCATATTAAAATAACACAACACAGCTAAAAACAGGCAAACAGAACAGAACAGAAAAAAGACAATGGGCAGTAAAAACAGACTAGGAGTTAAAAAGCCAGGTCTTCAGGCCCCTCCTAAACTGGAGCAAATTAACAGTACTCCGCAGAGAAAATGGAAGCAGATTCCAAAGCTGGGGGGCTCTGTAGCCAAAAGACCGCCCTCCCGCACGGGCCTTCCTCACCCGTGGAACCACCGCTCTGCAAAGAGCTTCCGAACGGAGGGAACGAGCCGGACGATAAAAAGTCAGTCTCCTCTGCAGATATCCCGCTCCTGAACCATGCAGAGCTTTGTGCATCAGGGTCAAGGATTTAAACTGGATCCTCTTCCTAATGGGGAGCCAATGGAGCGACTGGAGCAACCCAGACGCTCGAGCTTGTCTCCCTAGACCAAAGATCGTCCGGGCGGCAGAGTTCTGCACCACCTGAAGGCGCTGGACCAGGTAATCAGGAAGGCCAAGAAAAAGAGCATTGGCATAATCTAGCCTCGAACCGACTAGAGCCTGCACTGTAATCCTCCTATGCTCCTCAGATAACAGAGGCAAAAATTTGCGGAGCATTTTCAATAATCCGTAGCAAGTGCCGGCCAGGCCAAGGATGTGAGTGCGGAGCGACAGCTGATTGTCTAGCTTGACGCCCAGGTTTTTGGCCACCACTGAGGACTGTACAGGAGAACTCATGTCGGACGGCCACCAATGCTGCCAATCAGGATCGGCAACGCAACCAAAAAATAAAATCTCAGACTTTCCTGAGTTGGCCCTCAGACCGTTCCGCTGGAACCAGTCGAAGACCAGCGCAAGGCAGTCCCGGATTCTCTCTCCCACAAACTCTTGATCTTTCCCGCATGTGAAGAGGAGTTGCGTGTCGTCGGCATAGGAGACGATCTGGGCCCCATACGCCTCTACCAAGGCCGCCAGAGGGGACATAAATAATGTGGGGCTCAACACAGAACCCTGTGGAACCCCAACTCCCAATGGCGGCATCTCGGCGGAGCTCTGGGAAACCCAGACCGTCTGGCGGCGGCCTTCCAGGAAAGAAGTAAACCACCTCAGCACCGTCCCCCTCAGGCCGATGTCATAAAGCCTGGTTAGAAGCGTCTTGTGGGGGACGGTGTCGAAAGCCGCCGAGAGATCTAACATGACCAGCATGGCCCTGCCGCCGGCATCAAGAGTCTCCCTGATGATCTCAGTCACCTCTATCAGAGCTGTTTCCATACTAAAATTAGGTCGGAAGCCCGATTGAGATGGATGGAGCAGATTATTGGCTTCCAAAAAACTAGAAAGAGCGCCATGCGCATGTTTTTCCGTAAGCTTCGCTAGTGCTGGTAACAGCGAGATAGGCCTGTAGTTCGCCAGGACTTCGGTGTCAAGGCCCGTTTTTTTTAGGAGGGGGATCACCATCGCTCTTTTCCAAGAGCTAGGGACCCGCCCCTCCCTCAGGGAGGCATTGAGGATAGGGTTGACTAAAGGGTTCACCACTGCCGCCATCCCAGCCAAAAATTTGGCGGGGCAGGGGTCGAGTGGCGAACCAGATTGGAGGTTGGCCAACAGCATAAGAGAGGCCTCGCTGGTAACAGTGGGGAAGTCGGACAGCACTGCCACCGAAGTCTGCGGCAGTCCAAAGTCCAGCCTCTCACCACTCCCTCCATCCGGTTCCTCCACGAAGGTGGCCTGAATGGCCTTGATCTTATTTGTGAAGAAACCAGCGAGATCGCAGGCCCAAGCATCCACCGAAGCTGGAAGGGGCGGATGGGAGCTGGGGATCGTAAACTCCTTCACAATATTAAAGATCTCCTTACAGGAGTTCGCAGATGCCTCTATCCTCCTAGCCAGATAAACCCTCTTGGCACCGAGAATGTCCCGATGGTAAGCCTTCAACACCGCCTTGTAGGCAAGTTTAGCCTCTCCATCGTACGCAAGGCGCCAGGCCCTCTCGGCCACCTTGCACTGCCTACGAGCCACACGGAGCGCCTCCGTAAACCAAGGGGCAGAATGCCGAGCCACCGTGGACCGAGGGACAACCTTGGGAGCGAGCTCTTCCAACCGATCGGTAAGCCAACACTGCAGGGTCTCTGTGTCACTATCCAGGTCACCCGAGAGAGGACAGGGGTGTTTCAGCAGTGCCTGCTCGAGCAAGTCAGGAGTAACTCTATGAAGCGCTCTCGAGGCCGGTTTAAGCAAGGTGGGCGCTCTGTAATCCGGACGCGCGCATTCCAGCACCACAAAGCTGATCAACCAGTGATCGGTCCAGAGCATCTGCAGGGTGGCAACCTCCACGAGCGGAACAGATGAAAACACCTGATCCAGGGTATGCCCCTTCTCATGTGTTGGCCCTGATACGTAGGGAATGAGACCAAGCGGAGAAGTAACATCCATCAATTTGGCCGCATCAGGGTCATCCGCCACATCCAGATGGAAATTGAAGTCGCCAGCCACAATGCAGAGCTGAGTGGATAGCGCCAACTCGGAAACAACTGTCTGTAGATCCTCAAAGAAGGAACCCACAGGACCTGGAGGTCTATAGATCAACAGCCCCTTCAGGGCCTGGCCCGGGGACAAT
This sequence comes from Lissotriton vulgaris, assembly GCF_964263255.1. Lineage (NCBI taxonomy): Eukaryota > Metazoa > Chordata > Amphibia > Caudata > Salamandridae > Lissotriton > Lissotriton vulgaris. The sequence continues at coordinate 1,649,038,952 of NC_141685.1, forward strand.
CTGATCATGAAGGCAAGCGACTCGGCATTCCCAATAGGGATCAAGGGAAGTACTGAGCAGGAGACGCACTTTTTCACCACCACGGCTACTCCCCCTCCCCTCCCCTTCGCTCTGTCCTGCCGGAAGATGTTATATTCCGGCGGAATGGCGGCGAAGACATCCGGGTGGGAAGCCTCTCCGAGCCAGGTTTCCGTCAGAAGCAGGCACAGAGGATTTTCCCTGACCAAAAGATCATGAATATGCAAGGCATGACGACCTACCGACCTTGTGTTCAACAGCATGCAAAGATGCCTCGCATCAGCAGTTACCAGACGTGACACAGTAGCACAAGACAAGGCAGGCCTCCAGCCGCAGGATGGGCAGCAACGTTTGCCCCTAAACCGCCCTGGAAAAACGGAGCGGCAGGAGCTAGAATGGCCCCGCAAATCCCGCAGTGACGCAGAAGAATAGCAAATCATCGCAGCCAGAGTAGTGCCGGTCAGGGTCCCCCGTCGCCCCGACGCCTCCGGGACGCTGACGGGCAGGACTCCGGCACGACTCAGGCACAGCGAGGGCGTCAACCTGCGCGTCACGCTGCGCGTATGAGAGCGACTTTAAATAGGCTCTCACGTCACCCTGCGCGCGCGAAGTCCGCTCTAAGATGGCGGCCGCCGCAGGATGAAGTATCCCAGCCCAAAATGGCGCCTACAAAGATCCCATGAGCCCGGACCCACCAAAGTGGTGGTGATTGGAGGCACCTAAGTGCACTTTTTAAATGCAGTGAGGGGGCAGGAGGCGAGCGCGGAAGCTACACAAGACCACAGTTAAAAACAAAGGTAAGACCCAAATACAGCACAAGCCCAAAATAAGAATTAAACAAAATTTAAAAACGCAGCGCTGGTGCAGCGCGAGTACAGCTGGGTGGTAGATGATCAAGAATCCAGCCCCACCGAAGACCGCCTTAAATAGGCTCTCACGTCACCCTGCACGCGCGAAGTCCGCTCTAAGATGGCGGCCGCCGCAGGATGAAGTATCCCAGCCCAAAATGGCGCCTACAAAGATCCCATGAGCCCGGACCCACCAAAGTGGTGGTGATTGGAGGCACCTAAGTGCACTTTTTAAATGCAGTGAGGGGGCAGGAGGCGAGCGCGGAAGCTACACAAGACCACAGTTAAAAACAAAGGTAGGACCCAAATACAGCACAAGCCCAAAATAAGAATTAAACAAAATTTAAAAACACAGCGCTGGTGCAGCGCGAGTACAGCTGGGTGGTAGATGATCAAGCAGTCCTTTTGTATCAAAGGTAGAGGCAGGAGTGAAAAATGGTCAGACAGCACCTGACAGTAATCCTGATTACCGCCCGTCACACTAGGATGGTGGGCAGATGGTTGGCAGTCGGAGAGACTGCCTGCCATGTATCCGACTTGTCCAAGAGCCTGTTGGTCCGTCGGAGGGACTTGTATCCCTACAACAGAGCTTTCCAGGCACAGGATTACAATGTCCCTTTCTGCCTGCCTTTTCATGGCTGTTTATCCACCATAAAAATGCAGTTGGAAAGGGACATTGGTGGCCTGTAGCAGGCCCCCTTCCTCTCTGGGCCTCCGACATGGCCCCTAAAGGGTGCCTATGTTGTCCCTCAACATATCCCTGCATCTTGTGACAGGCACCACATGGTGCCTGCCACATAGTTCAGGGATATGCACGGGGTGCATATTTTGTACTGTGGTGTGTGCTGCAGCCCGCAGCACCAATCGCAATACAAAATATACACTCTGCAACCACCTTGAAGGCAGTCGCAATGTGATTCAGGGTGCGGGACCGCTGACAGCTAGTCGGGCCTTCCCGTTTCCGAAGGGATGGTGGTCGAACGTAAGTCCAACGGCTATCCTAATCAGTACCTTAGTTTATAAACTCTGCATCATAAACTCTAATTAATTTGTCAACAGAAAAGAAGTATTACAGGGCTATTATTCTATATCATTAATGTAAAGAGTTGGCGGGTGTGGCCAGGTGCCAAAGGAAATGGCTGCAAGTTAGAGAAGCTCGCTCGCCTCCACCACCCATTAATCCACTAAACAGATCCGAAAGCTCAATAAAATACAGTGCCCGGTGCTTTTTGAGTCTGGTGCTGATGGATTAAGCCTGATTACTTGCGCTCCAGGCCGAAAGGATGAGACATATGAAGGCCTGCTGGGGGCCCTGATCCTCGGACTGGGGTACTGAGCCTGAGGGAAGAGCGGCGAGGGGCGGAGCCTGGCAGCGCAATAGAGTGCCTGATGACTGGAGCGAGATCGTGATGGAGGTGCCCATGCTGCTTTTATCCCCCCACCCCTCTCTTCAGATCAGCCGAGGCATCGGGCGAGTACGCAACAGTGGACAATGTTGCAGAGGGGGCACGGGAATCCTGGGCCACATACATTCTGACCCCCTGGAGCTCCCTCCCAATAGTCCCCAGCTGCACACTGTGAATGGTTTGATGAGGGCAGCAAGACGCCAGCCACCCAGTCGACGACCAAGGAGTGCCAGGGAAGTGATGGCAGGGAATTCGGGTGCCCTGGAGGCCTCATGGAGTGGTAGTGGAGGCATCAACTGCTGGCGTGGTCCACAGACCGGCATAATCAAGTAAGAACAACACCCCCACATGCATTTCCTGGCTGCACATTGCACTGGCGCGTCGAGTGACTGTGGGGACTGGTTGAGAATGCCCTGAGACTTCTGGCTGACTTGTGGCCACCAAATGCCTGTCTACGTGAAGCAGCCTCAGTGACACCAGCAATAACCACAGATTGCGCCTGGGGAAACCTGACAGGCCAAGTGGAGTGATTAACTTCACAGTCAGGCGGCGGCTACTACCCACTAGAGTCAAACAGAAAGTGGGTCCTTCCCAACTCCGCATCGGACATGATGGCTCATATCAAGGGCCAAAAGGGAACCTGCAAGACCAAACCTGATAAATATGAAATGCAAAAAACTCCAGAGGTTGATACATTATGCAAAGGGATTGCCTCAGCTGCGCCAGACTCAGAGGGTAGAGATCCTACCTTAAAAGACATCAGGCAGGCAATAAGTGGAGTCCGCACCTCATTGTAGAATAGAATGGACTCCATCACGATAGAGGTAACCCTCATTAGGGCAGACCTACAGAAAATGGGTGATAAACCTAAAACAGTGGGGAAGATTATGGCAGACCTTCAAACATATACAAAGACCATGCAACAGCAAATTAAAGAACTGAGAGCCACCACTCAATAACTGGCAATCAAATTGGACGATTATGATGGCAGATCTTGCCGTAAAAACATCAGAATTTTGGGGTTTCCTGAGCGAGCTGAGGGGCCCTCGGTTGATATCTTTGTGGAAGATTTAATTACGAAGCACCTGCAACCGAAGGGCCTTTCTAATATTTCTTCTGCCTAGAGAGCCCACAGAGTTCTGGGTGGTAGGCCTAGACCTGGGGGCCTCCCCAGACTCCTGCTAGCCAGATTGTTTCTCTTTCGGGACCGGGACATGGAGTTGCAGATGGCCCGTAGTGCACCACCAGTTACATATGAGAACAGCTGAATCACCTTTTTTCCTGACTTCACTATATAGGTACAGAAACAAAGGTGTTCCTTCATGGAGATCAAGAAAGTTCTATGAGACAAAGGCATACAATACTCCATGTTATTCCCAGAAAAGCAGAAGGGAAGACGTGGTTTTTTGATACAGCAGCTGCAGCACAGGAATGGCTTGACAGATGGAGAAGGGTCAGCCCCAGACCACAATGTGAGAGACACAACAGAAAACCGTCGGAGAATGGAAACCAGGGAGCGTGTGGTACCAAGAACAGTGAATCTGAATGATGAAAGGACCGAGATGCCATCACAGGCTACTTGCTGCTTTACTCGCATTATTGCGAAGTTGGAGGAGGACGGAACTGGCTGAATACTCCTTAACCGACCAACACCAGTATTGAGACTATATCCTTTTTGTATAATATAAATATATATAAAAGTTATGCACAAAGTGCAGGTGGTGGTGGATGGTGAGGGGCCAAATGGGTCACTACCCATCTCATATTTTCTATATATGCACTAGTTGGGACAGGGCAACATGCACTCTGCAAATTTGGGAGTGCTGGTAGTTCTAGGCCCAGATTACAGGGTGGGTGTGATCGGGTATATTTGTTTTTTGTTAAAGTTTTGGATGACACAAGAATTAGCCATATCAGGGTGCAGGGAGGGAAAGTGGTGCTGCGGTTACGGTGCATTCTGGAGACTATGACGATCTGACCTATGTATCACGGGGGGCTGAATGCTTCCAAGGGGCAACAAATTGGAGTCCAAGCATCCTGTTCACACCAAAGCCACTATCCTGGGTGTGGGATTTGGACTAGTAGAGAGAATTCCAATGAACCAGTATGGGCTGACATCAGATAATGGCCTGAGGCTCCTTTCGCTGAATGTAAATGGAAGACAAGCTAAAGTGTGGGATCACACTCCAATAAATAAAGTGGCACTCTCCTGATATAGTCTTACTACAACAGACACAATTAATAGGTAGGTAATGAATCAATGAGGTTATAACCTACTGGCCCATTCTGTTTTTTCCACTGGCTCTAGAGGGGTGGGTATGTTTATGAGAACTGCTTTCCCACTGAATGTGACTAACTCATGAGTAGATACACAAGGTAGATATGCAACGGTCATGGAAAGTAGGGAGGGCCATCCAATTTTGATTGTGACCATGTACGTCCCTCCCTCCGTTCACAATACAGCCTTTTGGGATTTGGGTGAATTACTTCTGAGCCTCTCAGTCGGCAGACTTTTAATAGGAGGGGACTTTAATGCAACTTTGTCTGGATGACTAGATCAACACCCACACCTTGACCTGCAGAATACACAGACACGCTTCTCCTGGTTTCTGGAAGCCATTGGATTGGTGGACGTTTGGCTAGTCCTCTACCCAGAAAAAGGGCAGTCTTTCTAGAATAGATTATGTACTCACCCCGGCAGAGCAAGCAGTGTGATTTAAAGAGGTACGCCACTTGGTAAGAGGTATCGCGGACCACTCGCCTGTTTGTGCACTTTACTGAGAAGGCGAGCGACAAATGTGGAGAATAGTGCCCATTACACCCTGGAGTCTAAACAACCCACTTATACAAAAGGGTGTTAGGAAACCATAGAACTCTACTTTCAGGAGAATAAGGGCTCAGTAGGGTCCGCACAGACCCTCAGGGAAGCATTTAAGACAGTAGTTAGTGGGCAGGCCATCTCTCTGACCGCCGGCACACAAAAGTAAATGCAGGCAGCCCTGACAATACTAGAAAGTGACATTTTACAATTGGAGGGTGAGCTGGATCAGGACGGATCGTAAAGTTCACAACATAGACTGAGTGTTAAAAAGAATGAATACAAAGACTTAGCAACAGAGGCCGCAAACGCTATGAATAGAGCCACCCAAAACATGGTTTTTGAGGTCAGAGACAAGGCAGGGAAACTACTCGCCTGGCTTGACAAGCGGGAACAGGAGAACAGATTAGAGTCGGAGCTAATGACAGAAGGAGGGGACATGATACACGACCCACAAAAGATAGCAAAAGAGCACGCTACACATTATGAACAAGTGTACTCCACCACAAGCACATTATCAGAAATGGGGTCCAGCAAACTACTAGCAGTCATGTCCCTCCCATCTCTAACCTTGGAGGATCTAACACTCTTGGAGGGCGTAAAATACAGGTGACGAAGCAGCGCAGGCAATTAGGGAACTGAAGACTGGAAAAGCAGGAGGACCTAATGGCTTTCCAATAGAGCTCTAAAAACTGGTGGCCAATACGATTGCCCCATACCTGAAGGATATGTATGATGAAAGTCGCGAATGTGGCAAACTCTCTATTGACCAGCGACTAGCCACAATAGTGGTAATCCACAAGGATGGCAAACCAAGGAATAGTCACTCTTCATATCACTCCATCTCCCTCCTTAATGTTGAAGCTAAAATCCTTGCTGAATGACTTGCCTAACGCTTAATGCAGGTTGTTTTGAAATCACCGGGGAGGAATACCCAACTTAATTTGCACTGACTCCATTGAGTACTGGGACAGATGAGTACGTTAAGGGAGTATGCTGCGGTGATGTACCTAGTTGCCATAATCGCATTTGACACCATTAAATGACCTTACTTATTCGCAGTAATGAGAAAGCTGGGATTTGGTCCAAATTTCGCGGCTTGGCTTAAACTCCTCCATAGTGACCCACTGGCACAAGTGGTGCTCAATGGTACACTGTCGCCGTTTTTTGCCTTATAATGGGGGACTAGACAGGGTTGTCCCCTGTCACCAAAACTCTTTGCCCTAGTTTTGGAGCCCCTTGCTTTATGGATTTGCGGCGATCATCTAATAAGGGGACTCAGCTGGGCGAGAAACTCTCTCTATGCAGACAATATACTTTTATACCTAGCCTCACCTAAATTCTCGATACATAGGGTGCTACATATCTTCTATTTGTTTAGGAAGTAGGCAGGATACACAATCAATTGGACAAAGTCCATAGTCTATGTTTTGAAAGGTGACCCCCCTTCCGAGGAACTGTGAGGCAGCAATAGCCACAGATGGATTCAGATATTTAAGAATCTATATTACCACCGACCCTACACGATTCTATAATCCAAACCTCTTGCCCCCACTGCAACGTTTGAAAAACGACATTGGAAAACCCTCCCATTATCCCTACGGGGACGCACCGCATTGTTTGAAATGATGACACTTTCCCTTTTTCTCCATGTACTGTAAAATACGCCTTTCCCAGTCCCAACCACCTATTTTAAAACTATTGAGAGCGAAAAGAGGGAACTCATATGGATTGGAAGGCTGCCTCGAATATCCATGCGAACACAGGTAATGGGATGGTACAAGCAAGGGTTCGTAATCAACCATTGTATATTATGTCCAAATAATGAACCGGAATACAGAATTGATGAAATGGTTTTGCCCCAGGGAAGCTATAAAAGAGCACATTAGGTATTGTGCATAACCTGGTGGCATTCCCGAGGATGAAAATTTACTCTGCCACCCCCTGTCCCTGTGACGGAATCACTAAACAAAGCACACTGCACTTTATGCTATTATGCCCTCTCTATAAACCTTTACGTATTCTCTACCTCAAACCAGTGGAGTGGAGTAGTGTGGCTCACTGGTTAGAGAAGGCAGACCTGGAAGCAGAGGTCAGCCCGGGACCAATGTTCAATTCCCGGCCTGGCGGGTCTTGAGTCCTAAAATGTCCACGGATTCGACAATTCTCGCTCCGGTGCCTACTCGATTCACGGGTTCACACTCTGCGACTCTGGGCAATAGCTTGCTTAATCTCCACAACGGCCCCTCGCGGTGGGATGCCTGGCTTTCCCCTTGTGGATACCCTGCCGGGGTTATCTCACAGGGGAATACCAGGACGGGTTCCCTAAGCAAGCGCTTAGATACCGGGTCGGTGATTTGCGCTATATAAATACATGTACATTTACATTTACAACCACTGTTTAAGAAATACTCTGTGTCCTCAAATGTTAATGCTATGAAATTTCTATTTGCACTTGCTGCTCCGGATATCTGTTTTTTTATCGCAACCTTCATCCTAAAATCAATTTCGGCCAGAAAAAGTATGGTATTTTAACATTGAGTCAGCCTTAACCTTTTGCTGCTAATCCATGTTTTTACTCATTGAGTCTCTCCATGTACTGTATTCCCCAATTTTGTATTAATCCATTTGTGTCATGTTTTATTCTGTATACTTTTATGATGTTTTGATGAACAATCGAATAAAGTTTAAGAATCGAATCGAGCACTCTATATAACACCAACGCGACTACACCTCATGGGCCCCAAAAAACACACGGTACAGGTCTGGCATGCAACTAACAAGAGCCTGGGTTGGGCATCAAGGATCACACAGGCCACCCCACTTTGGGATACAGAACAACTAGGGACTTTGAGGGATGTTAAAGGATTCGATAGGTGGGATTTAATAGGCATCGCTTGAGTGGGCGTCCTGTGGGGGGATGATCCCCTTTGCGGGGCTACAATGCGAATACAAACTCTCCACCTCAGAGATGTTTAGATACATGCAGAGCAGGCACACTCTTCAAGCAGCAATTTCCAAGGAGGAGGTTTTTCCGAAATCCTCTCCACTAGAAGATAGAATCTGAATAGGTCACATGAACCACAAGGCGATTTCCCTGACTTATCAAAAGCTGATCAATAATGCCTGATGCCTTCTCTCCACTTAGAGAAAAGTGGAGAAGTGACATGGAGGAATTAGAGAACGATGATTGGCAAGAGGCGTTGGCCTCCCCACGAGAGGGTGCCATTACTTCTAGGTTCCGGTTGGTACAACTACAAATTTTGCACAGAGTGTATCTCTTGCTTCGAACACTCACTAAAATGGGTAATAGAGAGGATTCAAAATGTAGAAGATCATGTAATCAAGAAGGCATGTTTTGTCATATATTATGGGCCTATATATATGTTAGACAATATTGGGAGGAAATTGTGGGCTGTATGGGGGAAGTACTGGGGGCAAGGTTTGAGCCAGAAGCCAAATGGTGCCTTTTAAATATATGGGGTGACACAGATCTGTAAGGCAAAGAAAGGACGTGGGTGACACTGAGTTTGGCGATAGCCAAGCGTAATATTCCTAGAAGAATGGGATCCGGCCCAACACCAAAAATACAGGCTTGGATGAGGATATGGACTGGAGTATGCTCGCCGACAAGACTGTATTTGAAAACGGAGGCTGCCATAAGAAATGGGAACAGATGTGGGGCAAGTGAAATCTGTATTAGGGAGGGATATGTACCCCACCACAAAGTGACCCCCGTCCCGAGAAAGTGAACACTACTAGATTAGTGCAGCTGAGAGGTGATAAATGGAAGTGAATATGTAGATTGCAACAACTTTGATGCTTGCTAACATTGTGATTGCTCTCTGCAGAACAGATGTATTTATGTTTATTTTCTTTGTCATCAATAAAAGAGTTTAATAGAAAGTAAAGACTTTGGAAGCGTTGTTGAAGATGGTGACTGAAAGTAGTCGTTATCATAGAAGTAAAGTCTGTATCTGAAGGACTTCACAAAGTGATGTAAGGGTCAATCTTTTTGTGTGTGCCAAATCTTTCTTTTGTAACTTGGATTTCTTGGCCCCGCAACCTGGCAAATCAAACACAACACCTTAGCTAGCAGGGTGTTTTGGTTTGCTATGAGCATCACACTATAAAACAGAGACTTACTACTCTCCAATATTACAGAATCTCTTGTCAAAGCTATTCCATTAGCTAGGATATACATTTTTTTGTCACTGTTACCACTGTAATAGAAAGCAATATCACTGTTTATCAGGAATCAGAAATGTTGGAATGAGCATGTGATGGACTAGCAAGGTAAAGATAGAGAGGTTGGGGAATGGTGGTGGTGGTGGTAGTGATGGTTGCCACTTGAGGAAGGCTAGAAGCATTTACCTCCAGAGGAAATCAAGTACTTGTACACTCATGCTTCAATCATACTTCCTTTTTCCAAGATCATTGCTTGTGTTAGGTTCTGAGCTGTTTGAGAGTCACGGTAGATCTGACTGGTGGTTCCCTCTGCTGCCATATGACCAAATGGGGAGCTTATCCAAGTCCAGATGTTGACCTTATCACTTAACCCACCTGTAACCAGTATGGTGAATGCTATGTGAGACCTGTGTTTTGCCTGACCTCTTCTCCCCTGCGTCGGATGTGAAAGGGGAGGCCTGCAGAGGAGTTGTGGTGTATGTTAGTTTTTTAGAGTTCTGCAGAAGTTGGTACAGGAAAATCTAAGAACCTCTGTGTGACTGACTGGAGAACAGGCTGTTGGGGGTACATAGAAGTCCAATCAATGAATTCTCTGACTGGCATCTTATTTTCCCAAATTTCTCTTCACCTTCTCATTTTTCGGTGGAAGAGGACAGTGCAAATCTTTATGAGCACATCATGAGTGGAGTGAAGTCTAACATTTTGGTTCACAGAAGACAAGACTCGTGATGGAGTTTAAACAGCCTAACCAGAAGAAAATGATGTCTAAGCTCTAAAGATTTACTTTTTAAGGGTCACTGCTGGGCATACTGAACATAATATACAACAAATATCCAGTGATACATTTATTAAATTGTCCACGCTTGGGTGTGCTTGAGGTACACGTGAACTATAGATAAAATATATAGATAAATGAGGAGCACAGTTGTCATCAACTGAGATTTTAAAGTTGATAACTGAGTCACATATCTCCTAGGAGGAATAATGGGTAAACTGTAATTGAGGTGTTATTGCTCTGTCAGAATTTGTACAAACCATCATCCAGGTTAGTGAAACTTAAATTATAATTTGAGAACAGTAAGCCATCATGATTCCAACTGCAGTAACATCTGCGATGCCTTTAAAAAAATGCTAAAACTTAAGTTGAAAAATCAAAAAAAGTAGAACACAAACACATATTTTACAGTTTTTGTTCTGCTTGGAAACCTGCAACATTGGCTTTGATCATAAAATTTGTTTCAAATAAGTAATTGTTTCTATTGTCAAATTTAATATGCACTACACCATTGAGTGAGGTAACCACAGCCAAAGTATGAGACCACCTGCAAACGTAACACCAAGAGCTGCTCTCAGTAGAACTGGAATTTGGCAAAATAAACTGCTACAAACAATTATCCTCCTCTATTAATACACAGAATCTCTTAAAATATGCATTGACTGTATTTTCCCCTTGTCACTGCACAGTTCTCGGATGCCTTTCGGCTAGGCTTGCGCTAAGCAAATACCCCATAAGTAGAAGAGAACTTATCTTCAATCTTCAACTTTTCTGGCTATAGTTGGTTGGTAAGAGTGATCTGCAAATCACTTGATGATGAGTCACCTTTTGAACTGATGATATGTTATTATTACATGCAAAACTAAATGTTGTTCCAAATAAGGAGGTGTGAATAACTGGAATGACAAATTCTTTCAGCATCAAATTGGTGATGGTATAGGGTAATTGTAAAATATAGCAGAAGACACATGAAGATGAAACTTATAGTGGTTTCTTGACTTAATTCAAGCATCCAGAATATTTAAAAATTTAAGACTTAAGGAACACTAGAAGCTGCTTCATATCTATTCTGCCACTAGTCATAATTTAAGGCACAAATCTCGCAGCAGACCCCACTGCTAAAGCCCTCTATTCCTTCTGACACAGCCATTGAATCTTGGTGTGAAAACCTCTAGATCATTAAAGGTAAATTGGGTAAACTTTTAATGTCTAGAAATATTTTTTAATACTAAAGGTCTAATTTTGGATGATTTTTGTGACTGGTTTAGTCTTACACCTGGTTTAGGGGTGGCTTACTCCTCAATTTTTATGATTAAGCTTAGCCTATGGTGCAAATTCAGATTTGTGACTATGCACAAAGAAATCAAACATAAAGAGCCTTGTGAAATAACTTATCCTATTTTGGAAATGCTGTTATCTTGAAATATCGAAATTAAATTGGGCAGGGCTAGAGCATCTTCTATTGCGTTTCCTGGAGGTAGCTTATACTTAGGGACCACATTAGGGATGTGTAACTCTTTCTGGTCACTTTCTATTAGACTGTCAGAAACTGTGTTGACAATTTATGATTGGGACACCCGTACCAAATTAATACAGAGAATTTGTTTCTGCCACAATAAATGGCTAAGTGAATCTCTGCTTAACTACTGGTAGATATGGCACAGGCCACAGGCAATTGTCCAAATAAATATGTGCTAAGTTCAGGGAGCACCAAACAACATGTAGGTTACGAATAAAACACAACACAATTCCAAACTAATTTAAGAAAAATCAGGACAACTTAACGAGTAGAAAGACACAAAATGGTTGCCAATAAAAAAGTAGCACAGTATACATGGATTTTATTTACGTTTTAAGGAAAAAACACCAAGTAAATATAAAGTACCATTTAGATTCAGTGTTCCTAATAGACCAGGACATAGGTGGGATTTCAGGTTGATTGCAATGGAGTGGGGATCTAGTAGGTCTAGTGGGTCACAGATAACTGACAGAATATTGGCAATAGAGATGTTATGTGGACAGAATAGCATGTCAAAAATATCGAGGACAAAAATATTGAGAAGGTAGGCTCAAATAGGTAAGTATAGATTTACCCATTCTTCATTTCACATCTACATACCTTGAAGATATATATATCATCAAGATACATAAATGTTGAGTTATATATAGTAAAACTTTGCTTACCTATAGAAACCTATATTCACAATTTGTTTGTCCTCTATGTTCTTGACACAATATTTTGTCCCACGATATTTCTGCTTCTGAAATTGTGTCTAAACTCCATGGGTCACACCGGGCAAAGTCTTTTCATTAGTACTTATGGTTCTCAAAATCCACCAACAGGCCAGTTCAGGAAGAGCACACTGATGAAGGGCTGTCAAAAACAAATACATAGTCATGCTTCAAATGAGGGCTTCAGTTTTGGAACCAAAATCTTTGATCGGGACAAAGACGGATTTTGTAGCTTATGAGGTCAATTCTCACAGATTTACCTTCTCTGCTTTAATATGACCTGAAATTTTACCTTGGGACTTATGGCCATATTTAAAGTTTGGTAGAAGAGTACAGTCTGTCAGGGTGGCGGAGGATTATACACCCCCAACCATGATTTACTGCTCTCTGCCAAATGTAGAGATCACCACTAGCCCAGCAGTAATCTCTCCATCATGATAGGAACCTCCATCATGGTAGTTCCTGTCAAGGTAAAAAGCATTTGGTGGATGATGGTTGGATCCAGTAGCTTTGCACTGAGCAGTCAGGCTTATCCTGTGGGCTCGAGTGTAAAGTGTTTGGACTGCACCCCCCCTTGCAACACACTGCGTTCAAAACGAAAGACTCCACACCATGTGTATAAAAACCCTTGCAATTGTATTACACACTCACATACACATTGTTATCAAAATGAAACACACATTGTATATGCACATGACAGATAAATGCAATTGTCAGACTTTCCCATGGCAGAAAGGTTAAGCAGTCACTAGTCTCTGACTATGCTTTACGACCAAGCCCCTCAGTTTTGCAACTTCTCCAGATAACGATGCACGTTGCCCTTTTTGGTGCCCACTTAACTAGTCACTCAGAACCACCTAACACGAAAATAAATTGTTACTTCATTTTGTCCTTCCAGATTAAACTTCCAGGTGCCCAACTGCACCTGCATAAGTGCAGGATCAATATTCTCCCATAAACATAAAGTTGTGATCCAGGAAGCTGCCACACTCCCTGTCTGGAGAAAGGTTTTCCCCTCAAGCGAATGTGTGACATGCCATAGTCCAGCACCTGTACCAGTTCCCACTGACTTTATTGTTGACCTTTTGACTATTTCTTTGACACGAAATAACTTTGGGTTTGACGGACATTTTTATTTACAGGTGAAGTGGAGAGTGGAGAAGTGTGGCTCACTGGTTAGAGGAGGCAGACCTGGAAGCAGAGGTCAGCCCGGGACCAGGGTTCAATTCCCGGCTCAGCGGGGTCTTGAGTCCTAAAATGTCCATGGACCCGACAATTCTCGCTCCAGTGCCTACTCGATTCACGGGTTCACACTCTGCGACTCTGGGCAATAGCTTGCTTAATCTCCACAACGGCCCCTCGCGGCGGGATGCCTGGCTTTCACCTTGCGGATACCCTGCCGGGGTTATCTCACAGGGGAATACCAGGATGGGTTCCCTAAGCAAGCGCTTAGAAACCGGTTGGTGATTTGCGCTATATAAATTCCTGTACATTTACATTTACAGGGGTACCTCAATGGGGGCTTTTTATGCCCCCAATTTTGCCATACTTTTTGTTGACGATTTTGAAAAAAAGTTTATTTATGATTTGACTAACAATCCTTATTTTGATCCCATACGTCATTGGCGACGGTACATTGGCGATATTTTTTTCATTTGGACAGGAACTGAGTCTGAGTTATCTTTATATTTGGACTGGCTTAATCAACGCTCCCCTGATTTGAAATTTTCTTCTAATTGTGGTAATTTCCATATTGACTTTCTTGATTTACCTATCTTCCCTCATGATGGGAAATTATCTACCAAACTATTCACGAAACCCACAGCCCGAAACACACTCTTGGAATATTCAAAGAATCACTCAAGGGGCTTGCGTGATGGTTTGCCCTTTGGGCAGTTTCTGCGTATTCGCAGGAACTGCTTTTTCAAGGAAGACTATTTTAAAGAGGCTGAAATTTTGTCTGCCAAACTGATGAAACCTGGCTACCCTCGGAAGCTAGTCAAAAGATCCATGAAGAGGGCATCGTATAACCATTGTGAGTTTTTACTCACTCCTAAAGACAGAAAGCAAACTAATCGGATTCCATGTGTAACCACTTTTGGGACTCGAAGTAACAAAATCTCAGCAATTATTAGAAAACACTGGCCGTTGGTGGTGGCAACTGGCATCCCTGATGAACAATCTTTGTTCTCATATAAACGGGAAAAAAACTCAGGGGTCACCTTGTGAGAGCGGCACTCCCAAAAACTGAAGCGCCTAGCCTTACTTCCCTATGGGGTTTAAATAAACTACATGGACACTATAAATGTGGCGGCTGCCAAATGTGTGATTCAAGTCTGAACACAAAACAATTTGTACATAACAACATTATACATGAATTGAAGGATTATTCCAATTGCAACACACAAAACGTTGTGTATTCGATTTGGTGTCCATGCGACCTTATTTATGTTTGACAGACAACTCAAAGAATCAAAACACGTCTGACACAACATAAAAGTCTACTTCGCTGCCAAACTGAAAATGCACCTTTGGTGGCTCACTACGTAGAACAGAGACATGCAACCTCGGAAGTACGCTGGCAGGTGATTGAGGTAGTGCATGTCCCTGCTAGGGGGTGGGAGTAGTACAGCTATCCTAAATAAAGCTGAGTGCAGGTGGATGCTTCGTTGTAACAGTATAAATTGTGGTTTGAATTCAATGGAGGAATGTACCTATGGATAGATATAACTGACATAATAATGAATTAATGTCATCTATTCACTCATTGATTCCTTAAATGTGATGGCGCCCTCGGTAATGTTTACAGTCCTTCTTCTATTTTCGACTTTACCCCTATTTAAATGCAGTGGGTTCGAGTCCTGTTCACTCCCGTCGAATTTGAGTGGCAGTAAACAATTCACGGTAAGTGTGGGCGGTGGATTCTGTTGCTTCTCGTTAACAAAGATGCTTTGCTAATGTAGGATTATATACTCGTTACTTGCTTCCCTCCTTTTTGAACCGTGGGTGTTCTTAATGAGGAAGATACACTTTGGGCCATTTGACGGTAAACCGGCAATTTTTAGCGTACATCCTGGGGTCTCTAGGTCCCTATAATCAAGGGCGCTTCACATGAGGATGTTACATCTTTTGTTTACTGCCCGTAAATTAGATACCTTTAGCGCCCGCCCTGATGTTTTGTTTTAACTCTACACGCGGCATCCATAAAAAGTTTCTGTGTTCGTAGGACATTAAATCATGTGTTTATGGGTTGCCTATGTTGTAACGCTTGACTTGTGTTTGAGGCATGGTATATTCTGGATTCTAACTAATCGTGAGCAGCTGGTCTGCAACAAGCTCGTATGCCATTAGTTTGTTTGGATTTCCAGACAGAGACGGGAAGTAACAGACTCTGTTCATGTCCGTAATTTTAACGCTAGGTCACAAACACTAGTTTAGTTTTTCTGTAAAAATGTACTTTGTCAAGATATGGGATGTTTAGAATTACTTGTTTGGTCATGTCACCGGTTTTGTGAGAAACACCTTTGACAGTAATACTAAACCTAGTGATACTGACAGAAATCTTTTCTCTCCCTAAGCTTATTGCCGGGTGAGAATGAATAATGAAGATTGATTCTTCGTTCCTTGCCTGCATTTGTTGCTTAAACACGAAGCATTGAAGTTGATACTCTACTTCGTGTCTCGAACTATCGTTTTTAAGAAAGTGGTAATCGTCATGTATCTGGATGATGTCCTTATAAATTTGAACAGTCTGGTTAAATTAGTTTTTTTGTTCACAGCCATTGAACATGAATTTCCATGAGAGCTTTTCCACATTGAATGAGTTTGCTCGCACAGTATTTTTTAACACAGGTGATTCTCTGATTTAAAAAAAAAGTACTAACTAAATTGCAAGTCTATTTTATTTCATTTTCCTCTGGTAAGCTTGGTTAATTTTTTATACCACAACACTAGGATTTTTTTCTTCTCTCTTTTTTTTCTCCTTTTTCATCCCCTTTTTCCTTGTTTCTCCTAAGGAGACAAAATATATTTGTAATTTTAGAAATTGTTTGACGCTCAGTGAACATATCTTGTCCTGATGATGACCGCTCAACTTAACCGCAGTTGAAACGGCGTCAACGCAAATGTGGCCAACCAATTTCAATGGACACATAATTTTCTGTATATGTTGTACCTTTATTGTAACTTTTTTGTTGTTGTTTGCCACCTTGTCTGGTTCCAATGTAATGTATTGTTTTGTATACCAGCAATTATTTATCTGAGCATGTCTATTTAATTCTATACATTTATATTAAAAAAACCTTTGATATTTTTCTACAATTTGTTTCTATTTTGTCCAATTTATGGTTCTCCCTGCTCTTTTCTCCCTTTCTTTCCCTTTTTTTCCTTCATTTTCTCCTAATTAATTGAAATGTATATGTATGTGAACTGATATTTTGTGTATTGTTTAGTAAGTGTTTCCTGAACTACTGTTAGGATTATATATTGACTGCCTCTGGTTCAGGTTGGTCGGTTGCCCCTGTAGCTGTTCATGATGCCATAGACCTTGGTAGTCAGCTGCAAGTGCCCACAAGGCACACAAAACACCTCAGGTTTTGTCTCAATGTTTTTCAAAACAAAGCACCCTGTGGTGTGTGTCTATACAGGTGGAGGCAATGAGCTCGGACAGAGGCGACAATGTCAGACACTGTCGTTCTCCTTATCTGTAGGTGGAAGACAGTTTCAGCTCCCTGCTCAGGTTCCTCCGACACCCCTCGAACACCACACGCTCTGAAGCACAAGCAAGAACAGGTCTACTTGGTTACAAGCCCAGGTCCCTCAGATTCTGAAAGCTTCCCTGCACTACTCGAATCACCACAATGTCGAACTCACTCCCACTACTGGTGAGGATTCGACATTACAAACTCATGGATACCAAACACCATAAATTTACTATTTTGCCCATTGGAAATAATGCTAAACAGCCCTTCCCTACATCCCCTCATGCTAATCCAATGCAATAAGCAGGGCCATCACACCGAACACACCATCCAGTGTAATTTATGACTCTTGCAGGTAACACATACACACACATGCCTAACCTCTTGCCAACACTGCACCTTTTCACTAGGGAAAATTCCAATACGTAGGAGACTTTCAGAGCCTTGGCACAGAGCTTTATAAATGTCAAGTCAAATAACAGTAACCTGTGCACAAAGGCCTCACCTGGGCAAACCCATGGTACCATTGATGAGTTGTCTTCAAGGATGGCACACCCAGTGTAGCAGGCTCGTTGAGGTATGTTGAAGGTACATGTCCCTGGCACATGTCTCACCCCATGACAAGGGACTTATGGCTAACTCAAATCAGCTAATCATATAAACACTGCCTGCAGTATAAACATAATCTGCTAAGCACTGTGACACTGCATGACAGTGACAAGCACACTTGAGTTCCATGGTTAGCATCCAGAGTAGCAGAAAACTGGGAAAGAGAAAAGCAATTAGTTGAGGGAAAGCACCTGAGAAAAGGCCAATTCCAACAATGACCAACGTTGATTTAGATCACTGTTCTCCAAACGTTATCACTTTTTTTAGTTATTGAAATAAATAATGGCCTCCATATCTAGTTTTTTGAGTGTGGCTCCCACTTTCTGTTTTTTTTTGTTTGTCTGTTTCCTGTGACAGACAGAAAAAAAGGATATCACATTGTCCAAAATAAATAGGGTGGGCAATGTAGCGCCCTTCCACCTCTAGCCTTTCCTTTGTGAAGCTGTCAGAGGAATCATTCCATCTATGGAGTCAATGAGGCACCACAGATGGAAAGCTGATGGTACGCCCAACTCTAAATGAGGCAAGAACACCAGTAGCTTAAAAGGCAGATTTTGCTTGCATTTAAGGTTGTTGCCGTTACATTCCATCCATCCAGTTTCAGACAGTATACTGTTCAGACGTTACACAAAATCTTTCATGAAAGATGATAACCATAGTATTATAAGTTCTTCCAGAAATAGATATTTGCCCACCTTTGAAGTTTGTAATCCCTGTTTCCAATTTACTTCCATTAGCTCTGCATTATTGTAGCATTATTATAAGATACTTTCCACTTCTTTGTGTATTTATTTGACAAACAATCTGATTCACAATTTGGGCATATGTTTTGGTTAGCTTTTTTGAGCAATCTGACAAAAAACACAGTTTTGCAATCGTAATGTTAAATAAAGAAATCGCTATTTGTGTACTTGACGTGAAGAACAATTTTCACACTTATGGTTCTGTGAATTACTCAATCCAAATAAGTCATCAATACTTATTTCTACTTCTTTTAAAACTCCAAAAATGACCATTATAAACTCCTGTGCATATTGTTGCGTGTTGTGAGTAAATTGTACTAATCCAATACATATATCTAAAAAGGTCTCAAATGCCTGGGGCACAATGTATTACAATCCTAGTACTACATAAACATTGCAACAAACCACACAGTGCAGGACGCAATCTCTTCTTTGGTTTCTGTTTAATTGAATATACACGATGAGGTGATTGAAAGAGTACATTGAGAACATTTGTATAGCAGTAGACACCAGAAGAGTTGACAACTGATAACCTAGAATATCTCCCTCATTGTCAATCTTTCTCCTTCTTTTCAACAATAGTGCATTCCTTTGTAAATTTTCATTATGTACAGATTGTGTTTTACATAAATACGATACTGTCCTAAATGAGGATCATAAACACTTCTTAACCGATTATACTCTTTGACACAACTTGGATCAGCACTTACTTTGTTGTCATCAAATGCAACCAAGAGCAAAACGGACAATGTTCTAAATTGATATAATGCTGCATATGACATACCTTCTTTAAACACAGTACTATCAATAATAATAAAAGCTGGGTTTACACTTAAACCGAGGGATATTTGAGTGGTCGCAGCCTCTGCCAAAGATACTAAAAACTACTTCTTTCGAACATGCAAGTCTATTACAAGCAAAAACCATACAAAGCACCTTTCAATCTACTTTACACCATCAACCTGATCAAATGTTATTGCTAAGTATTTAACCTCACTCCTGTTTGGAAAGTTAATTACATCAATGACTTTACCCATAGCACCATTTGCTAATACTTCCTCAACATTTAAGTTCCTATGCAAAATTACATTACAGTTCTTGAAAACATGTAAACATTTCTCTATCCCGCAGGTCTGGATACAGATTTTTCCAATTAATTCAGTTTCATTTGTAGTTTTTCATTTAGGAGTACTGTGACACCCTGGTATTCCATTCTGTCTTCTGCTGTAAGCAGAAAAATATCTTTTTTTTTAGTAATTCTTCGTTCAAACAGGTCACTTCTGAAGTGTAGGCATTCGGTATACTGGATTTTTCTTCTTGAATAAAACTGAACATTACCTCTGCTGCTACCTTCTTTACAGGAAACAGTCTCTTAACAAGTCAACTCTCTATGTGAAGTTTTCCCTCCTTTGAAAGAACACCTACTGTAATATTTTTGAGAATATTTACATATTAAACGTCAGATGCTTGTCACATATTCTTATGTAGTTCTTTGTATTGGAGATGTTGCCAATTATTGAAATTTCCAATGCTTCTTTTTTTTGTAAATCTTTTTATTATTTTAAAAACAAAAAAGAAATAGACATATCAGGTGGCATACATTCCGGTACAATATTGAGGTGAACCGGCAGAAAACAGGATTTATACAAGCAAATGCAAAAACAGTTGAGACGCCTACGCTTACGTGTGAGAAGCAGGATATGCAATAGTACAATATATGATCCACGTTAAGCGCCAGTCCTCAGAGCTTGTCTACCCAAAACAGTCAGAATAATGACAGAAGCATGATCACCAGATATTAGAAGACGATCGAAGCCAGGATATTCACCAACTATACTTTTAAAGAAAAGGGAAGAGAGAGTGAAGAAAAAGAAACCATAAAACAAGGACCAAAGACAAAATAAAAAACCCATCCCCCCCACCCTGCACCCCTGCATATGGCTATTGCCTAACCCCAACTAGCAGCGTGCCTGTCGCCCCAACTAACTAAGTTCTAAAAGTAGAAAGAGAAAGTGGAGGAGGGCATATTCATACATGCCCCCGGTCCTCCCCTCCTCCTCGCCAGAACCAAGAATCAACTAAGGTCAAGAAGTCCATTAAGCCGCATATACGTATCGCAACAGGGGAAACTTTAAACACTGCCCAACCTCCCGAATGCATCATGATAGCAAACCCCTTGTCCAGCAAGACTCGATGCTAAACCCAGTCACTCAGTCTCATCCTTGACCTGTCCGATCAGACGTGCGAGCCCCTTCCGGACAAACTGTCGCCTCCGCATGATAGTCAGAACCTGAGAAAGATGTATCAAAGTTCAAATCGAGATGTAGCAGAGAAATGAAAGCGCTGAGAACACCATCAAGTCTAGAAACTCTCCTCGCCATTATGTACTCCCAACTTCGTTTCGTCCGCCATCTCAGTGGTACCGATATACGGGGGAGAGACGCGGTTTCCAGCCAACAACAGTTCCCATCAAAAGACTCCGGAAAGGGAGCACCTAGCAGTCCTTCCTTAAACGGCAACGATCGTAGGCCAGACAATCCATTCACAGCATCGAGCACGCTTCCATCAACCAAAACATTGGCCTGAGGCTCCGACACCTCCCACAGTTCGGGGTCTGCTTCTTCCAACGACGTGGCCATCTTGGGGGTCTCGAGTGGTTTCATTGCTTGTAGTGGGGTAGGGTCCGGTCAACTCCACCCGATGTCAGACAAACGCTCCATCATTTTGTGAATGCGGGCTTCAACACAATCATGAAGGACCCAATGGCTGGCAGCACAGTTCGTAGTGACGAGTCACTCTCAGTCCGCTCCACCACTCCTCGGTCGTCTCAGTCATGTTCACGGCCCGTGAGAGCCCGGTCTCTCCGGGGGAAACAGATAAATGTGGAACGGACAACGGCAGAGGGGGACTTATCGATCGGTCCAATATCAATCTGGACTCAGCTACCGCAGGCGGAGATCCTAATCCAGCGAGCACCGGCGGGGCCAGACCGGGCCACCAGGCCAGGGAGCCCCGCCCACCACTTCAGGTGTGCATCGTCACCCCTCCTTCGATGTTACCGACTCAGCCAATCGCCGTCAACTTCAGTCCAAAAAACTTCCACTTCGGTAGACCGGACCCTGTCCCACGACCACAGCCGATGTTGTTCAACTGAGACCCGGCTGGGCCAGTACTCGAGACCCCGGCTTCCAAGCTGGTCTAGGCCGCAAACTGCCACACGACGTAACTTCGTCCACCAAACCGGTAGAAATCTCGGGATTGCACCATTAAGTTGTAGTTCGGTTCATACACACGGAGGCAGGGCGCAAAATCAGGATAAATGACAGGATCATCTGGCAGGATTCGGAGGTCGGCGGAGCCGGGAGCTTACGCGGCCATCTTGTTTGCAAGCGTAGCTCCTCCTTTTCAATGCTTCTTAAGGAATTTAAGTTTCATTCTGGAGCAGTGTTTTAAACACAGGCTGTCCTTTGACTGGTGTAAGTAGTAGAAGATTGCCAAACACAGTCAAGTGTTTTCCTCAAAATAGCTCATCCTAGTATGTCCTTAGAATATGTTGATATCTTAAGTGTACAAAGGCAAGCATTCAATTTGACACCATGCCCACCTCAATAATGATTCAGGGCTATATGTATCAAAAAAGAGTTTTGAGATTTTTAGCGAATCACAATTAGAGAATTGCAAAATACAATTTATGTATGATTTGCAAAAAATACTGTCAATCCTACATATTCCTTATTTGCGATTCGCAAATTGAGATTCACACATAAGGAATACCTTCCCATTCATTCCTATGGGCTAGGAGGCCCATAGGAATGAATGCAAAGCCATCCTCAATTTGCGATTACCAATTAGAGAATCGCAAATTGAGAATGCAATTTCCAAGTTGCGAGGGTTCCAAAAGGACACGCTGTTGCACCCCTGAAATATGCATGTGTGCACATTTTGCGTACATGCATGCCCTAAGGGCATGTATGTACGGCACATGGCACTTTTAAAAAATCAATAAAGTGCTTTTTTAAAGAAAATCGCAAATTACCACCAACTTGAAGATGGCGG
Source organism: Lissotriton vulgaris (assembly GCF_964263255.1). NCBI lineage: Eukaryota > Metazoa > Chordata > Amphibia > Caudata > Salamandridae > Lissotriton > Lissotriton vulgaris. Next base: position 1,649,061,345 of record NC_141685.1, read on the forward strand.
TAATTTGCAATTCCTTAAAGCCAAACAGAAAATTTCTGGTGCTTCCAGAATTGCATTTAGGGAATTGCAATTTGCAATTCCTTAATTGCATTAGCAAAATAGAGAATCGCAAATTTAGCAAATCTCTATTTTGTGATGGCCTTTTGGGATGATACATCCCAAAAGGCTTTTTCCAATTCACAAACGTGCCGATTCTGAGAATCTGCCCATTTGTAAGCGTGGAAAAGGCATGATACATATGGCCCTCAATGTTTTAAAATCTTTAGTACTCTGGAGCTATCATGACAAGCTTTATTGAATAAGTTGTGGTACTCCAGCTTGTTGTCATGTTTCACAGGCATCATGAGAAGTTGATGTAAAGTAATTCCTTTAATGTTCAGCTAATCCAGTGGGTGCTGTTACAACACACGATAAATTACACTCTGTAGTTTTCTGTAAGAAAGCAGTGAGAACATCTAATAAAAAGTATTTACCTGTGCCTGCTTGATCACTGACATACAATAGTATTGGCTTAAATGATGTGCATGTACATTTTTTTTGTCATGGAGGATTCAATGCTGAGCTCTATCTTTCACCTTTATTTATATTTCTTTCTGCTCATCATTTAGTCATGCAACTAACTCTTCCAAATCAATACTTTACTGACTTCTTGTTGCACTGCAGTCTCCACCATATTCATGGCAATGGCAGCTGCATTTTCAATTATTGGCTTTCCAAGAGGATCTAGAATTAGAGGACCTGAACTTTGGGTGCCTTGTGAACTCTCTTTAGCTATCTCATCAGACATTGTTTCTTTCTGTTCAAACTTATGATTTCAAATTTTAAAAAGTTAGGAAATACCAAACACTCAGTGATATCCTTTAAGGCATTGAAAGAATCTTCATAGCAATCAAAGTCACCAAGTAATTCTGACTCAGAACACCAAGGCTTAAACCGCTACAGAAGTGCCAAAGAGAAGAACTCTGGGCCTTATTTACGAGGTTTTGATGCAGGACAGCACCACAAGGAATCTTTTGTGCTGCCTTGCGTCAAAAGTAAAGGCCAGGGGTGTGCTGTATCTATGCAATACGGTGCATTCCTGTCCTTTTCCCCTTCGCTGGCTCACAATGGGCTGCCATGCACCAATGCAGGCTCCTTTGCGCTATGGTGCAGGAGTACCTGCATTGTAGGGGTGACACCTTCCTACACAAAATCAATCAAGATGTGTTTTCATCATGCATTCTACAACACACATAGAAAGAGGAAGCAACAAGGAGAAATAAGGATATTTCTCCTCATTGCACTCCCTAACACCCTCCGTAGGCGGCTTTAGAATCTGATGCATTCCCAGGTTTACGATTCCTCGTAAATCTGGGAATACTTAAGATTCCATGGGTGTTGCATGAGAACCCCCCCCCCCAGCAACACCTATGGAATGCCCTTTCAAGCATTATTCTGTATGAAAGGGGCGCAAACTACAAGGCCATGAAAAGTGGCTTTGTGTGACCCTACAAATATGCTGCAGCACATTGTGACACTGGAGCATTAAAAAGATGACGCTCCGGTGGCGCAAAAGTGCAGCTAAGGGCCTCGTAAATGAGGACCTCTGTCTTTTCAGCAGTCTGGCAACTCAGTTTTCTGTGATTAATTAGACTGCCTTTTGTGTGTCATAAAATGCAGCAATCACAACCAACTTTTTCAAATTTACCTTCATCTACATTTTCTATAACATTATTTCTATATCTGTAGTGTTGAAGTATTTCATAAAGACATACGTTTTCTGAGTGTGGCTCCTTTTTATATTGTAGGTATACAGCATGTTTGTTTTGAAAATATCTGTACTTTTTGGGTCAAATTCTGCAAAGTACGGAATTTCTGAAAAATACTGCAGCTCTCTATTTTGCATGCATTCTAGCCTTAGACTCACCCAACAATTCGCTTGACTTGGAGTACAAAGTAGCTGAACTTAACTGAACACAACATCCATGTGATGCAATTTCCCTATGTGAAACCATCTTCAAACTGAAGCTGTACAGTTTCAAGGTGTAAGACTTTTCAACTGATATGTCTTCCCACATCTCCTTCATCTCTGTCTTTTCAGATTGTGTTATGTTTGAAGTAAGAAAACGAGCAACAGCTATGGAGTTGTCCGCCAAAAGCTGAATATCTATATTGGCATGCCACATTTTCATTATAATGACCGTATTGTAGTCGTTGATATATTTTGAGGATTCTGTTCTCCTCAGGTTGTAGGTGTTTTGGAGTGATTTTTGAGTAATCGTATGTCTGACTGCACACAAAAAAATGTTGACTCTTCCTTGACAAATAACAGGTCTTGGAAATCAAAAACAACATTTAGAGTGAAATTGTCCTTTTGTTTTGTATTTCTGCTGATAGTGCATCCCACATCTATGTGTTTGAAAATACAGAACCTGCTCTTTTAGGCCTTTTTCAAAAATGTCTTTTGGGATACTACATGTTACATACTGCTCTATTAAAGAAAGTACATATTCATCTGTGTCTGTTCCAAAATTTGGTGCATCATTGATCTATAACAAGATATGGATCTGAGAAGGACCTCTTCCTTGGTACTCTTTACGCCAAAAAGAAATCTCTAACTTCTCCAAGAGGTAGATTTGTTTTGCTCTGGAGGAACGCAAGCATGGCATGATATCGGTGGCTAAAATACGTACAAACATTTGCATGATCCAAAGAGCACCACTTTCCTGGAGTTTTCAGATTGAAATCCTTAATATTATAGTTTACTACCCTCAAAAAGTCATGTAAGTCGTCCTATTCATATTATGCACAACTGAGGGTCACAAACCAAGATGGTGCACCAAAATATCCTAACATACATTTTAGTTCACCATGCCAATAATAATTTGTGCCACATTGGCATTCCATTAAATGTATCAAATTGCATTCCAACTTCTCATCCTTTTCACAAATTTTGTCGACAAAGTTGCTTGTGGACATATTTCGGAGATTAATTCCTGCATTGAGAATATGGTTAACAGCCTACAATAGACCAGAAAATCACTTTCAAATAACAAAAGGAATATATATGGAATATTTCGATGAGATCTAGGGTCCTCTGCATATAATCTGGTTAATCTAGACTCAACTCCTGGTAATGGCACTGGGCTGACATCATACCGCCCAAATACTTCAGTTGGAAATAGCTGGAAAAAGAAGCAAGCTTCCAAACTTTTCTCCCAGGCGCTCATTCGAGCTCCATTTGTTTGTTTCATCTGGTATAGGTCAATGGCACCTCCCATACCTTCTTTCAATTGTTGTGGATGAATGAAGTAGTGCTCATTTATTTCTTTAGTTTTAGTTCTATCCACTTTTTCAATCTGTCCACTTGAAGGTAACACTTCTTCCTCCATGCAACTTCCATCTGTGAGAATATCTGCATCTTTGTATTACACATTTTTTTTTGTTTTAGGTAGAATGTAACATTCTTCACCTTATTAACATCACTAATTCCTGACAGATTTTTTTTGTTCTTTGTGGGCTTACCATTTACTAGAACAATAACCGGTTCATCTATATCTTTTTAAACCCACAGTTTCAATATTACGTTTAAAATTTAAAGGTAAGTACACAACTCCTCCTTTAAGGCCTTTCTGTAACTCAGTCCATTATAGTTTCCCTGTATTTAGTTTCATACAAACTAATGATTGAAATTGGTGCATGGACTTTACCAGTATTGTTTGATAAATATTTAGATGTCGAAGTTCCCAAGGAATTTCAACCAATTCTAACTTATTATGTATTGCTCTCACTGGTAATTTGTTCTCCTCCAATTTGTCATGGCAATATTCACACATAATCTGCTATGTTGACAAATCAAACTGTTCCTCTGCAAATAAATACACAGCACATTCAAGCAACTCTTTTTTAGTACAAATCAACTTTTTGAATTTAGCTTTTTTAGTGAGTGCGATGACAACATACACAAACAGAGTTTGGTTTCTCTGTAGAAACTGCATTATACATTGTTATTTCTTGTGAAAACATAGCAGGACTAATATCTGCGTTCTTCTCCTCTATACCTAGACATATCAATTTCTTTATTTTCTCCAGACTTTACTCTGGCAGTTTACCATACAAAAATGTTTTGTTTAATTGCCCTAAACCCAATGCAGGAGTTTTTACATAGTAAAGTCTTGTAATAAAATGTTGTATTTTTAACGATTAGCAGCCAACATTCAAAAGGTTCTTCTGCATTCTTTCTTGGATAAATATGCCAATGAGTGTCCTTGTAAAATAGTCATTTTTCTCACTTCATATGGATCTAAACCTTGCAAGATTGCAAATAAAATTTTCTTTGAAAACCTCTTAATATATTAATTACCTCCTGACAAGCACTACAAATACTACTACAGTCCCATTTATACACGGGAGCATGTCCACGGCTTCCTTGTACCACTACACCTACCTCCTCCTCTACATTTACACAAACTATCTCCTCTTTTATAATGGGAGACCTATCTTTTACTTCATAGCATCGACCAGTTATTTCCACATCATGCACTGACATATTCTCTTGGATGTAACTTTCTTCATTAAAGCAAGGCTAAGTTCTAGAAGTATGCTTCCATTCTCCTTTGAAGATGTTACTAAAATTAGTTTTATTAACAAGTCTTTTTTCTGGATTTTTCCTTTATGGACAACACTTTTTTTATCCAGTGTTGTCATTCTATTTAGTATTAAGAGAAATACTTTACACTTTAAGGCAAATGCTATTTTTGCTTCAAAAGCAACTGTTTTTCTCTTATGCTGCATGTTATTTTGTACCAAATTTTGTATTACCTTACTTCTAAACATTCTTCTTCTTATTTGTTTGAATTGGTTTTGAATTGTCCCAGTTTGAACATCATTTACTCTTTTTAGTTTCCGAGTTGCTGGTAAAACTCTCTTTTTATTGACATCATGTTCCACTTTAAAAAAAATTCTGAATACTGTTTTTAGAAACTCTTAAGTTCTGTTAGCAGCAGTTGTTTATTTCTCCACTACGCTCTGTCTTTCATCTCACTTTTTGTTCCCAGTTTTTTGCAGGTAGTACTATTTCTTTTGTATTTGGCTCCTCTGTTCCTTTTTTGCCATTGTAAATTATTTTTGTTGAACACAAGTAGATATATAATTATATATATTATATTAGAATGTATAAAGCACAATGGCTATCCAATAGAGTGTCTTCACATTAAGATTCCACGCTAACCAGTAACCTGAGCTACAGTACCTGAAGAAAAGGCAATGCATTAAATTTATCTAAAGAATTCTCAGTCAGATGCATCAAACCAAACACTGCTCGCAAAAATAGCGATTAGCTATTTGCGAGCGCTTTTTAGCATTTTCCAATGCATCAACCAAAAATTGCAATTTCTCAAAATACCGAATCGCTAAAATAGGGAAGAGAAATAGCAATTCCATATTAGCGAGAATTCAAAAATGTGATAGCAGATAAGGAATCGCCAAAAAAATCACAGTACAATGCATGAAAAATTGCAAATAGCGATTTTATCGAAAATCGCTATTTAAAAAAGTGCAAATTAAGGGGAATCACAATCAGGTGGTAAAAAAAAAATCCTAATCAGCTGCAAATCATCTGAAGGCTATTTAAACAGACCCATGAGCACAAAGTGGCCTTTCACAATGGCAGCACTCTACGTGTTTGCGAGGAGGAGGAGGATCCTTGCAGCAGGCCAGGCCAGAAGGAGAATCTAGGAGAGAATCTTCCGCCTACGCATCACTTTGTTGGGACAAACTCCTGAGCAAATATATGATAAGTACAGGCTGAATGCTGCAATGATTTACTACTTAATAGATTAATTGGACCCACTAATGCAACGCCAGACACTTAGGACCCCTGCCATCCCAACTCATGTCCAGGTGCTATGTTGCCTGCACCTGCTTGCGTCAGGCAGTTTCCAGGGTGTAGTGGCAGAAGCTGGAGGGGTATCACAGAGCTCACTTTCGTGGTTCTTCAAACCCTTCCTGGCCGCCATGATGGCTATGATCCACAACCACATCACCTTCCCCACAACCGAACAGGAATTGACCCAAACTAAACAGGACTTCTACCAAATTGCCCAGTTTCCACACGTGATCGGATGCATAGATTGCACCCACGTATCCATATGTTCCCCAGCAGAAAATGAGTATATCTTCCATAACCGGAAATCGTATCACTCCATAAATGTTCAAGCAGTGTGCAATGCGAAAAACATCATACCCGACCTTGTAGCGCAATACCCTGGGAGCACTCATGATTCATACATCTTTCGACATAGTGGCATTCACACACGTCTGCTCAGGGGCGATTGTGGCGAAGGACACCTGCTAGGTAAATTAAATACATATAATCATCACTGAAGTATGAAATGGCAATGCATACCTGACACTAACAACTTGCTTAATACCCTGTAGGTGACAGTGCATACGCCGTTAGGGATTTCATCATGACTCCATACTTGAACCCAGCCAGCCCACAACACCAGAGGTACAACGCAGCCCACATCAGGACACGTAATGTAATTGAACGGACATTTGGATTGCTCAAAATTCGCTTCCACATCCTGCATAAGACTGGAGGAGCAATGCTGTACCAGCTGGAAACATGCTGTAGGATAGTGGCTGCATGTGCAATGTTGCACAATATAGCAACAAGGAGAGGTATCCCCATAGAGGAATCCGACACTGAGGGCAACCAGCCCCCAGCACACCCACGATGGGCCCATTTGGCCAGTTCAGCGGAGGGGCAAAGTAAACGTTCAGACATCACCCATCATTATTTCTGAGGTATGTAATGATGAGACACAACACTTAATTTCAGGAAATGAAATGTATTTATTAGCACGTGAAGCGGTCGGGGTATTTATTTAAACATAGCTGGTAGCCATTAGCGCATTAACTGCATGCACTAAAGGACAAATGAGACACACAAAGGACTTGATACTCAGTCACAAAGAATGTCTCAGACATGGTTACGTCACCATGGAAAATTCCAGTAATCCAATTTTGTTTAGCCTTTCCTCCCTTTCACACCCAAACGTCTTTCACCTGCATCTGCATCATCACTCCTGGATGCAGCAGGAGGTGTTGGTCTACGGGTACTGCACCTCCTGCCAGTGCTGACTTGCGCAGAGATGCTGCTAAGGCTGGATGCCTCACTACCCTCTTCCCCTGTAAAATTGCTGTGCTCACCAGTACTAGACTGCATCAGTTCAACGGCAGTGGTCATTTGGCCAAGTGCTTTGGACACATCCCCACAACAATGGCCTATATCTATGTGCATTTGCACCAATCTACATGACAGCAGTGCAATGCTGTTGCATATCTTGTTGTTAGACCTGGTATAGCCAGCCATGCACATCACAAACTGGTGATGTCTCCACCTCTGTGTGTTGTGTCCCTCCTGCATCACACGAGCCACCTCCTGCAGTGTGTTGTTTGACTGTCTGTTTGCTTCCACAACTGCTGTAGTCAGTTCCCTCACACTCTCGGCCATGACTGGAATGTTCTTATTCATTTTTGTCATCTGCAGATTAATGGCTCCCATATGCCTTGCTTGCAGGAGCTGCACCCGCAACATCTGTGACTCCACGCCAACCCACAGATTGGGAGTTCCTGCCTCCTGTGCCCCGATAAGGGTCCTTGGCCTGCGTCTTCTACTCATCCGGACATGTGCCTGAGGTGTAGCTGTGGGGCTCACACTTGGACGGCTTGTCTCTGGAGCAGTTTCATGTTCCTGATCTGTCTCCATTGGCTGCAGTGGTGTGACTGTGGCCCTGCGTTTTGGCAGTGCCTTGGGTTTGGGTAATGGTGTCACAGGTTTCGACATGGCAGCCACTTCAATGACCTGTGTTCTGTGTCCACATTCACTGTCATCAGTGTCTACTTCTGGTGCATCTGTGATGTGAAACAGTGCAAAATTATTTTGTGTTGGTGCTAATGTTGTGCAACATTAAATTAATTTACATTTAAGCTCTCACTGTCTCTCATCACTGACTGTGCAGCATTTTTGTAGCATTTAGGCTTACAATGTTGTATTATTACTAGCAATTTAGTTCTGCAGCCTACAGGTCCCATAATGCATTTGGGTCCCTATGTGAAATGTGGCCTGGACTTTTTTACTGTGATTTTGGTGGTTAATTACAAATTTGGCGCAATTAGTATGTACATTGATATGTTGATTTTCATGCATCTTACCTTGTGTGCTACTGGCCGCCCCAGATGTATCCAGGTGCGTTACTCCCACCACTGCTTCAGGCTGGATAGTGCCCTCAACCAGGTCCTCCAGGGCTGTGTTGTCTGGGACTGTCGAGGTTCCTCCTCCGGTCCCCTTAGCCTCATTCAGCCTTTGCGCTTTCCGCTCCTTGGCACGGCTACGCAGGTCGTACCATATTTTCTTTAAATCATCTATGCTGCGGTGTGTCACCCCCACGGCATTTACTTTGTTCTTGATCCTGTTCCATATCCTTCTTTTTTCTGCTTCAGGTACTTTCAGTGAGAGCTTCCCAAATAGCTTATCATGGCAGTTTGTCACCTCCTCAATGAGGTTCTCCAGTTCTCTCTCACTGAACTTTAACTTTCTCTTCCTGGCCACTGCACCCTCTTCTGTTGGTGTTTGGGACATTTTGGCTGTCTCCTCCTCCTGTCAGCAAACAACAATTTGTATTTTCTACTCTCTCCCCCAGCACTCTGCTTCTGCCTCTCAGTTCCTCTGTGCACAGGAAGCAGCCTGGGCTGATTGACTTCCTGCTTGTGAGGTCATCAGCCTGCTCCCAATGCGACTCTGTCTTTTTTCCGATCTCGCAATTTGCGATCTCTCAATTTGCAATCTTGCAAATTGCTAGATCGCAAATTGCAAGAATACAGGTTTTACATATTTGCGATTCTTTATCATGGAATTGCTAATGTATTAAGCGATTTTTAGCGATTCTTTATTTTTTCGTATTCGCCATCATGCATAGGTAATAGCGGGTCCTTATTTGCGATTCCTTAATAATCGCAAATTAGGATTCCCTATTTCTTTGCTTGATGCATCTGGCTGCATATTTTTAGCTTCTTCTGAAAGATTATTTCAGACTTTTCCTGCCACAGATCTACCAGAAGTGAGTTCCACAATTTAGCAGCCAGATAACTGAAAGAGTGACCCCCATTTGTGTTCTAGTGATCCTAGGAACCACGGATAGAGAAGTGCCAGAGATCCTCAGACAATGAGTGAGGTAGTAAGCCTTAAACAGAAGATACAGAAAACCAGGACTCTCAACTACAAATTTCTGTGGCAAAAACAAAGAGCTATGAAATAGATTATTTCCCTCATCGGAAGCCAATGTAGTTTTCTCAAAGCAGCGCCCTTGGAGGAGACTGCAGGGATGATTAACAACATCCTTGTTGCAGCAGTCTGAACACCTTGCAGAGCTCTCATTCTACCCTGTGTAACCCCAATTTAGAGCACATTTCAATAGTTCAACCTGGACACCAAGAGAGCTTGCACCACAGTTTTTATGGTCCCATCAGGCTGCAGTCCCAATATTGTGTACAGTAATTTAAGGTGCCAAAACAAGCCCCTGTAAAGTTGAGAATCTGGTCTTCAAATGACAGATTATTGCAAACCCAATTCCAAAGTTTGGTCCCAACACATCCGGCGACCATGCAGTGAACCAGATGGAGGGCTGTTTCCCCACAATCAGAACCTCTGTTTTTGCGGCATTAGTTTTCAGACAACATTGGTCCATCCAGTCAGCTACGCCTGCCAAGTTGTTTCTGAAGTCCTGTGCTGGATAGATGAGTAATTGGGTGTCACCTACATAAGACACACTTTGGACAACAAAAGGATCCACCACACCTGCAAGAGGGCACATGTATAAATTAAACAGGGTTGGACTAAGGGCCGAACCCTGTAGCAACCCCTGCAGTAAAGAGAAGAACTTTGAAGCAAAAGACTGTTAGACCACCTGAAAGGTGCGGTTATGGAGGAAGTTGCCCATTCATCTTAAGGCTACACCTCTGACACCAAGACCCCACAACTGCTCGAAAAGAAGGCTGTGGGACACAATGGTGAAGAACACACTCAAGTCCAAAGGGGCCAATTCAACCATCCTTCCTTCTTCAACCATGAGTCTCGGGGACTCGGAAGCAAGTGCTGATTCACTGCTGTAATGGGGCCAAAACTCAGACTGAGTCTCATACAAAAGCTTTATCTGCTTCATATATTCTGTCAATTGCCAGTTGACATGTTTGTCTGGTATATTCGTAATCAACTGAAGGATAGCTATAGGTCTGTAATGTTTTTGTTTAGCTGAAGCTAAAAAATGCTTTTTTAGAAGAGGAATATCTGCTACATGTTTCCACTGAGAGGGAAGCTGGCCAGTACTAAAAGATTGATTGAGCAAATCACGCAAAACAGGTAGAATGTCAGATGCTAATCTAATTGCTGGAGCAGGGGAGAGCCTGATTTGATTTTAAGGAAAGGAGGCTGAAGTTCTGTGATAGAGAGGGCATTTAACCTAAAAGAATCCTCAGAAGAATTAGATGGCAAAAACCAATGGATAGGAGGCAGAGATTCTCTGACTTCTACTGGAAATTACATATAGATCATATCTATTTTGCCAGAAAAAACTGGGCAAATCGATTATATGTTTCTACCAAAGGAGTGAAAACCGCAGAAAAATTCTCTAGATATGAACGAGATTTTACTATCCTAAAGAGTAAAGAGTAGAGAGTACTTGGAGAGCTTGATCTTCTGGGCAAAGAACTGGCTTCGTGTATGCCAAATTAAATCATGGTATTCTTTTAAAAGGTTTATGATAAATGTCTTTATCTGCTGTATTATACAGGCACGTGCATCAACCATTTTTGCGAGCGCAAATGGTGAGATTCACAAAAATCTTCTGTTTGCGCCCGCAAAAAGGGCATTTGCGATGTATCAAGGTTCAAGGCACTCGCAATTTGAGAATTCGCAATTAATTGTGATTTCTCAAATTGGGTTTACATTTAAGGAATCGCAATTTGCAACACCCTAAATGCAATGCAAGAACCACTTTAGAATAGCAATTTCGCTACTAGGGGGCGCAAATTACCATCAAGTTGAACTTGACGGTAATTTGCAAAAACATAGAAAAATGCACTAAAGTGCATTTTTCAAAGTTGTAGGTTACACACACACATGCCCTTATGGCACCTGTGTGCACAAAGTGTGCACAGAGCAATTTCAGAGGTGCAACAGGGTGTCCTTTTGACACCCTTGCACCCTTGAAATTGCATGCGCAATTTGCGAGTACCTATTGGTACTCGCAAATTGCGCATGCAATCTCCCATCCAGGCCCATAGGAATGAATGGGAAGGCATTCCTTAATTGTGACTCGCAATTTGTGAGTCGCAATTAGGGAATGTCTGGGATTCGCTAATTTTATAGCGATTCCTACATGCATAGGCTTTTGCGATTCCTTAATAATTGCAATTAAGTAATTGCAAAAGCCTCCATTGACGCATGTACGTGTTAGTTTTTACACCAAAGGCGTTCAAGCTGTTTACAAGATTTCTTCTTCAGATGTCACTCCTTATTATGCCACAATGCTGAGGCTTCAAATAAAATGAAATACCATTTTTTACCAGTGCAATGTCACCCAAAGCCTTGTGGATTCAGGTATCTACCTGGACAATAGCTAGATGGGTCTCTTCTTTCAGCGCGGGACAATTAAATTGAAGGGATGCAGTTAAAGTAGTAGCAGTAACCTTGGACCAGTTCCTAGTTTTATGGTGCTGATCTTCTACAAAAGTGGTGGGGAGAACATTCATAGAGATCCAAAAGGGAAGAACATAATGATCTGACCATATTGCTGGCACCGGAGGCGCCACCCCAATACAGAAAACATTGGAAAAGATTGGATAAAGAATGTGACCAAACTTATGCGTAAAGTCTGGACCATGTGAATGCACTAGAGCATACTTAGATCTTCAGTAAGAGATATATCCACATGACAAGTAGGGTCATCAAGATGAAGATTAAGGTCACCTAAAATAAGAAAAGTGGAGTACCTTAGGGCATAGGCCGGGACAATATTCACCATGGCCAAAGCAAAGTGTGTAGCGGGGACAGGCGGGCAATAAATCAGCAGGCTAGTTAATATGCAATGACTTTAGAGAGTCAGTAAAACAAAAGCAGTCCAACAGCCAGTAGTTTCCACTTCTACCAAGGTGCAATGTGCATGAGATGTGATGTTTAAAAATTACTGCAATCCCACCTCCCCTCTTGACAAACCTGTCCCTCCTCAAAATAGCATAGTTTTCTGGAGTGGCTTCCAAAACATTCAGAGCCGAAAATGACGTAAGCCAAGTTTCCATCCAAAAATACTACCTCTGGTAGGAGGTCTAGAAAAACATTATTTATTTCTAATTTATGCGTAGGCAATGAATGGCAGTTTAACAACTAGCACTGAGCTAGACAAGGAGAAGAACCAATAGTATTGGCTCAGTTAATGTCAGGCGCTGAAGTTGTACAACCAAAGCCACACTTACTGCCGCTCATGCCAGCCTAAGATATATCCCTGGACTGTTTACAGCAAACTTCAATATTAGGGGCCAGTTGATGAAACTCTTCTGCGGTACAATGAAGGGTAGCAAGTTTTAAACCAACAGGAGCCCTGTCCCCTGTTGCTATCCAGGTGTAGACGAGCATGCCTTAGGAACACCTTTTACACACCAGCCGTGCATCCCGCAACTTCCAGGATTAAATAGCTTGCCTCCACCACAAAACATGCTGCAAAAACTGCCCTGTAACAAAAACTACTCCCAGGGACCCAAAACCAGCCCCCACCCATTGGGCTCACCGGGGGATTGCCCTTTGCCCACAACGGCCAGTCCGGCCCTGTCTGAAAGCAAAATTCAGTATACATTTTATGTTACATACTACAAGCAACTAAACACCTACATTATTGATTATGTAAACATAACAGCTCTACTTCCTCTCAAACTACGTGCATATTTACTAGCAAATGGCGCAGCTAAGCGCTGATAGCCATCTTGGTGCACTGAGCTGCACCATTACAAAAATTCAGGAAGGTGTTTTATATACCACAACACAATGTTTTCCTCTGCTTTTCTATGCCCTGATGCACAATTGGTGGCATAGTGCAAATGCAGGCACCCTTGCACCATGGAGCAAGGGTTCCTGCATTGCAGGGATGATTGTTTTTTGTGTAGGAAGGGACCTTCCTGCACAAAAATAATCATTGATGCCATTTTCCTCCTTCTATGTGTGCTGCAGAATATAGCACACATAGAAAGAGCAAACAAAGAGGAGAAATAAAGGTATTTCCCCTTGTTGCGCCACTTTAATGCCTCCCTTAGGGAGGCATTAGAATCTGACTCATTCCAGGTTTATGAAACTTTGTAAATCTGACAATGCATCAGAAACTAGGGGTGTTGCCTGTGAACACCCACAGCAACACCAATGTAACTTGGGAAACTGGCCATATTTACAAAGTCATGAAAAGCCACACAGGTGGCTTTGTTTGGCCATGTAAATATGTCTCAACATTTAGCACAAACAGATCATAAAATAAAGTGATGCTCCTGTGACACAGGGGGTTGTAAACATAACCCTACATGTCTTACCTTCTAAGCACATATGACCCTGCCCTATGGCCTGCCTACATCCTACCTCAAGAGTAATTCATATGTAGAAAAAGAGCAGTTTATGGCCTAGTAAGGGTTTTTAAATGTAAAGTCGACCTGGCAGTAAAACTGCGCACATAGGCTCTGCAGTAGCAGGTCCAAGACATGTTTAAAGGGCTACTTCTCTGAATGGGTGACTTGGTAGTGTCAGTTTTTTAGTACATATCTGATTGAGTGTATCTGTTTCTCTCTGAGTGTTTCATTGGATATAAAAGTAACTACGTCAGCATATAACTAGCTTTCTTACCAACTCCATAGGCCTGAAGATCTGTTTGTAAGTGGCTGTATGAATTGCTTACTTGCTGTCTATTGGGTTTTGGGGTATGTACTTGTGTGTGCAACTGGCTCAGTTACTGCTAGATACATAAGTGCTGTGTGAGAATGTGAGTGAATGTGAATTTGCAAGTGCCTTTGTGGCTGTTTGACTGGGTGTGTTATTAGCTCTATGCTTTTGTACATAGGTATGTGAGTGGTAGTATGAGCAGTAGACTAGATGTATAACTGGGCCATTGGGCCTCTAAGTGTGCATGCAACTCACTGACACTTCAAAGTATGCCTAACCTTTTAAGCACACATCACTCTGCCCTATGGCCTACCTACTGTCTACTTTAGGGGTGATTGAAATGTAGTCAAAGTGGAAAGGCTTCGAAGGTGTTTTAAATCCCAAGTTGGCCTGGCACTAAAAATGCACACACAGGCTTTGCTGTAGGAGACCAGAGGCATGTTCAAAGAACTACTTGTCTGGATAGGTAACTACGACTGTCAGTACTTGAGTACATTTCTAAATAAGTTTATGAATCCATTTATGAGTGTGTCACCGGATGTTTAAGAAACGATGTCAGCATAGGGCTGGCTCTATTAGTATCTCTATAGGTCTGCATACATGTATGTAAGTGACTGTATGAATTGCTTACTGGCTGTGCTAGTAATTGTTGGGGATATACCTGTGTGTGCAACTGGCTCTGTTATTGCTGGATACATTAGTGCTGTGTGGGTGAGTGAGTGAATCTGCAAGTAGATTTGTCACTGTGTGACTGGGTGTATGAGTAGCTCAAAGCTTTTGTAATTAGGTATGTGAGTCACAGTATAGGTAGCAGGTTGAATGTGTAAGTGGGCGTATGGGTGTGTGTGCATGTAAATCACTGAATGTTAAAAGTACATCTTTTACCTTTTAAGCACATAGCACCCTGCCCTATAGCCTACCTACAACCTACCATAGTGGTGGCCAATATGTAGTTGAAGTAGTAGAAGGGGAGCTTAAGACTTGACATGGGATTTTAATTGTGATGTTGACCTGGCAGGAAAACTGCATACACAGGCTCTGCAGCAGCAGGCCTAAGACATGTTTAAAGGGCTTCTTGTCTGCATGGGTGACTTTATTGTGTTAATACTTGATTACATATCTGAGTGAGAGTATCAGTCCTTCTATGAGTGTGTCACTGGATGTGTAACTATGTCAGCATATGACTAGCTGTTAGTATCTGTATGGGTCTGTATAACTGTATGTAAGTGGCTGTATGGATTACTTACTCACTGTGCTAGTCAATGCTGGGGTTTGTAACTGTGTGTGCAACTGGCTCTCTTACTGCTGTATACATAAGTGATGTGTGGATAAGTGAGTGAATCTGTGAATGCATTTGTCACTGTCTGACTGAGTGTATGAGTAGCTCTAAACATTTGTAATTAGGTATGCGAGTCACAGTACAGGTGGCAAGTTGGATGTATTACTTGGCATATGGGTATGTGATTGCGCTGGTAAGTTACTGAAACGTAAAAGTACATCCCTTACCTTTTAAGCACATAGCACCATGTCCTATGGCCTACCTACATCCTACCATAGAGGTAGTAGAAGGGGAGTTTGGGGATTGGAAAGCTGTTTTAAAAGCTATGTTGACCTGGCAGTAAGATTGCATACAAAGGCTCTGCAGTAGCAGGCCTGAGATACGTTTAAAGGGCTACGTGTCTGGATGGGTGACTTGGTTATGTCAGTACTTGACTATGTATCTGGGTTAGTGTATCATTCCATCTATGTGTGAGGCACTGGGTGTCTATCTAACTACATTGGTATATGAGTGGTTCTGTTAGTAATGCTATTGGTCTCTAACTGGGTTTGTGAGTGGATGTATGGATTGCCTACTGGCTGTGCTAGTGAGTGTTGGGATATGTAACTGTGTGCAACTGGTTCATTTACTGCTGGATATATAAGGGACTTGGGATTGTGTGAGTGAATGTGTAATTGCCTCTGTCGCTGACTGACTGGGTGTGTGACTTGCTCTAGGTTTTTAAAATACATTTGCAATTTGCAGTATTGGTAAGAGACTGCATGTATAACTGGGCAGATGGGTTTGTATATGTGCATACAACTGACTAAAACGAAGTGAATGTCTTACCTTGTAACCACATATCACTCTGCCTACCTATGACCCACCTTAAGGGAGGCGTATATGTAGTGGAAGGGAAGTTTAAGGCTTGCACAGAGTTTTAAATGCCAAGTTGGCCTGGCAGTTAAACTGCACACAAAGACTCTGCAGTAGCAGTCCAGAAGCATGAGCCTGTCAGTCCCCGTATGAGTGTGTCACTGGATGTGTTAGTAAATATGTCAGCATGTGTCTGGCTCTGTTATTATCTCCGTGGGTCTGTATAAGTGTTTCTGTCTGACAGTAGGAAGTCCTTACTGGCTGGGTTAGTGAGTGTTGTGGTACGTAACTGTGTGTACAACTGGCTCTGTTACTGCTGGATACATAAGTGCTCTGTGGGCATGTCACTGAATGTGTAAATGTTTTTGTTGCTGTCTGACTGGGTGTTTGAGTGGCTGTATAGTTTTGTAAATAGGTATCCCAGCGGGTGCATTGATAGCTGAGTGGATACATAACTGTGTACATTGGTCTGTGTTTGTTTCTAACTCACTGAAACTTCAAACTATGAAGCAGATTTAGAAGCCCTCTGTGCCACCAGTATGTCACTTTTCGTGACGTAATGGTGGCGCAGATGACTCCTCCATATTTAGTAGGAGAGGAAAAGCCACCCTACTTGACTTTTCCTCCTTTCCTTGTAAATACGTCTGCATCAAAGGCAGCACTTTGAGTTGAAGGGTCGTTACATTGGTGTTTTTGTGGGTGTTCCCGCGCAACACCCATGGAACAAGAAACATCTCCAGATTTACGAGGAATCGTAAATCTGGAGATGCGTGTGAATGATATGCCACCCTGGAGGTGGCATAGCAAGGTGCAACGAGAAGAAATGTTTTCATTTCTCCTCGTTTTTTCCTCTTTCAATGCGTGCTGCATTCTACCGCACGCAGTGAAAGAGGAACATGCCTGTAGTGATTGTTTTTGTGCAGGAAGGTGCCCCTTCCTGCACAAAAACAATCTCCCCACGACACAGGCATCCTTACACCATGGTGCAAGGGTGCCTGTGCTAGCACATTTGTTGCAGTTTGGGCACCAGCGCAGGGCGAAGAACACAGAAACGACATATTCTTGTAAATATGTTGCATCCCTGTGCTTCCGAAGTGGGGCAGTGTGGCACAGTTAAAGGGCTTTTTAGATATACACTGTTATTAATGTACCTGTGAAATCTCTTTATTGTTCTCCACTTTTAAAGGCAGTTGTACTTGAAATGCATTATGAGGCAAAATTGAAAGTCTAAAGTACTAGAATGGTATACAACTCTCAGTACAAAATAACCAAATTAGCAACTTTTCCCACTGTACCTTCAATGATGCTGATGTAGTTAGCAAATCAAAACTATTGTTTCATTTTTGTTTCTTATTCCACTTGTATATGTTCAGTTCTTTTGAGCTATTTCTTAGTCTGTTGTTAGGATGTCCTATCTGGTATTGTTTGCAGGTGGATTCACAAATCGGCCATGCTACTCGGTGCAGGCCTCTGTGTTCCTTTGTGATGGATTTGCAAATCTATATGGAAGTCTGTTAAAGCATTTAACATTATACTACTATGAATTTCCATCAACATTTTACATTATAAGATAGTCATTTAGGAAATAAATATTTTCATAATGAGCAATGTGTCTTAATCTCTCTTCTTTCAACTTTGAAAGTACTGTCTATTTAGATTCCTTCCCCGACACTGTTTTAGCTCATTTTCCTAAGCAATCATCTATTATGGAACAATTATTTTTTATTGAGGTCCTTTGAGCTTCATCATAACATTCTGCCTGCAACCATTGGCCGGCAGTGTGCACAAATGTAGAGACTGATACACAGCTCTCTGCCTACAACCCAGAGGCCCTATAGTATATTGCAAACACAAGGAGATGATGGACGGGGTGCTGAAACTTTTCAGACACTCACTCCCAGTCACAGATCTAGCTTGAACCCATCATCGTTCTTTAGCTCACTTCGCCACCCCAGTTCAGACCCAGCTATATGCAAATCAGTCTTGACCCCGTGCTTCATGGAAACAGTCCCATCCAAACTGCAAAGCCAGGTCTTCTCTGCACTGTAAACAAGCACCCTGATACCGGTTTCAGGGTAACACCCCTCATCAGCCAGGCTAGCTTGAATCCAGTGGCAAAGTGAGCAAGGGACCTACATCTAGGCATACATTGCCAACTTAGAGCGAACAAAGCAAACACAAGGAGATGATGGATGGCGTTTTCAGTCACTCGCCCCCAGTCACATGAAATTCATGGGCAAAAATACTCTCCTACACTATTCGAGCTACCATCCTAGAGCCCAGCGAGATAACATTCCGTTTGGACAATATCTCTGTTACAAAGAAACTGTTCCACATTAGATGATTTATATAAACATTAAGATACACTAAAGAAGAAATTAAAAAACATGGGTTACCCAAAAAGACTTACTAATCATTCATTTGAAAGAGCCTGATTTTCTAAACAGGACAGCGTGTTCAACAAAATAGACAAAAATGACAAAACAACAAGATAGTCTTTGTGAGTCTGTTTTCTGGAGTGAGCAACTAAATTAAAAATATTGTCAACAGAAATTGGAGTTTTTTGAATGAAGGCGAAGATACGCAGTTAGAAAAACTGCTTTTTGCCTTCAGGCGCAATACAACTTTACAAAAAGCCCTAGTGAATACATACAGAGAACCGAAAGTGAAGCAACAAACCACTCTAAAAATGGGCAAAGCCTCGGGGAAATATAAATGTGGACATTGTGCCACATGTCACCCTGTATAGTGAGTAAAACGATTGAACATAATAGCAATAAAATAGCATCAAGAAGTCTGAACAACTATTGCTGCAGCAATATCGTATACTTATTACAATGTCCCTGTAGATTGGCTTAAATGGGGGAAACAGGCCAGGAACTAAGACTGCACCTGCTAGATCACAAGTCGGCACTTAAAATGGGGAAACATTAATGCCCCCATGGTTGAGCACTAACACAAGCCAAACATAGACATCTGGAGTTCCGCTGGTTTATTTTAGAAAACATCACATGGAACAACAAGAGTGGATGTCTAGAACAGTAAAATAAAATAAGGAAAAAGTGGTATATTTCGAGGCTCCACACTGTCAGGAAAGGGCTTAACTCAGGGGAAAATTGGATGAAATGTTCTTAATATTGGCTAGGAGAATCTGATAGTATCATGGACATAATTGTTCTCACATCAGCCTTTCCCACCGCATTGTTGGGGAGTGAGTTAATTTGTAGCGAGGTGTGCTTTCCCTCTGTGTTGGTGTTGTGAATAATAGTGCACGGTATATTGATTTATAGATAGCGCGAGGCCCGATGAGACACAACAAGTGACCCAGGGGCATATTACCAAGCAATAGCGATAATTATCGCTATTGCTTGGTTAGCGGGAAAAAATATTGCCGCGCACCGAGGATTTTTACCGCTGAGATACATTGATATTATCAAGGTTTATCTCAAAAGCGGTAAAAATCCTGCGAAATGCATGAATATCGCTGAAAAATCTGCGATATTCATGCATTATCGTGACAATGCTCTTAGCCATGTTATCCACCTTCCATTGGATAACATGGCTAAGAACTGCTTTTAGCAGGCGTTAGCTTTTGGAGATATTTGCGCTTAGCGAGAATATTTCAAAAAGTTGTTAATAGGAGTTAGAGATGTTAGCGGCTGTTTTTAGTCGCTAACATCTTGGCACGCCCACTTTGCATGTCATGTGATAATTATCGCTGACATGCAAAGTGGGCCCCTAAATGCCCGCTATCGCCTACAAGCTGTCGCTAACTGGTGTTAGCGACAGCTTGGTAATAGGGCGATAAAATTATCGCTGCATTAGCGGGAAAAAGTCCCGCTAATGCAGCGATAATGCCCTTGGTAATATGCCCCCCAGTTCTTGTGCTAAAACTAGTCAAGATTTCGGTTAGTCTACCTTATGGTAGGAATGCCCTGCAATCTACCATAAAGATAGAAGTTTTCCCAAGATGACTACGGTAAGGAAACCTTTACTTACATTAAGCATGGGCGAATTTTGCAAATCTGGCGTTCGCGAATTTTGCAAATTTGCGAACTCGCAATCCGCAAAATGCGCGAATTCTCGCAAGTTTTTTTTTTGTGTTCGCAAGGATTTCTGCCAGTTCGCAAGGATTTTTGACAGTTCGCGAGGGTTTTGTAACAGTTCGCGATTGCGAACTTACATGTCGGCTCGCAACGGTCACGATTATGTTGTTTCTACGTCTGGTTCATCATCACAGGTTCCCAGCACCCTCTGTTTCACCCCTGCCACCCTCTGTTTCACCCATGCCACCCTCTGGTACATCAATGCCTTATGCCACCCTCTGGTTCATCATCACTGTAGATTATGGGGGGAAAATGCAAGCACACCTGCCTGCTTCAACTGACATGAATTAATTTGGGGTTGATTTATTAATGTGTCACTGTTTTAAAATTCCAGTCTGGCACCTGCTTCCTTATCTGTAATTTGCTTTCTGTTGCAGTGCAATTTTTTTTTCCAGGACCTTTGTGGCCTACTTGTAGCTATTCTATGAGCCTGCTGTGATGGTCAGAGCAGGGTCATACAATTGTTGCAACTAGCAACTGATCTCTGGAGGGCCCCTTGTCAGGAAGCACTACAGGGAACGGTTACTAATGATGAGTTTGAACTTTTGAACCTGCTTTCACTTTTGCAAAGCTCGTTTTTCTGCAGAACAGCATTACAGAAACTGTAATGCCCCACCAAGCTTATATGAGAAAGTTGATTTCTAATCCAAAAGTTATCCAAAGAAAATCAAAAGGCCTCAAATCCAAAAAAGTGCAGGCAAATGTCAACCTGAGGAGTTATTCTGATAAAAATCATCATTTTCAGAAGGTCTATGCTGCTTGCTAGTAGATTTCTTGTGCAGAATTGCAATTTTTGTAATTTCGCGAGTGCGAGATTGTTGCTGCCCGCCGCACCTACATGTTCGCAATTGCGAACTTACACCGCAAAGAAAAAAAATCTGCTGCGTGCGAATTTGCGGATTTTGCGGGAAATTCGCGAATCTCGCGGATTGCGAATGTACCGAAAATCCGCAAAATCCGCAAGCGTAACGGATTTTCCGCCTATGCTTAACTTACATATCGTTTATGAACATTGTTATGGAGGTTCCCAAAATCATGAGGGATGGGCGATATACATGTTTACATCTCACCCATATGTTGAACCAACAGGAGGTGAGATTCTCCTTACTATCGTCTTTCCTGTGGATCGCCTTATTTTATGGTTGCGATCCCTATCAAGCTTTGAAAAGAGAAAGCAAGATAAACATATGTACAATGGAGACCAATTTGGAGGCCCACATGGGGAGCTTCGTGAGGAGCAGTGAAACCACCATATCTATGGTATAAGTGTATTGGAGAAAACGAGTGGGCGGAATGTGAAAATCTGTATTTGGAATGTTATTGATATGAGTGGTAATCTAATTACACTGCTTAAGTGAGTAGTATAATTGGCATGCGAGGTTTGATGATTTGAAAAGTAAACATAACATATCTTCAAGCTGTTTGCATCGAATTTGAATGCATGTGAGTTATATAAGTTGGTTATGATTGTAAATCAAATCAAATCAAAAGAGACTTTATTTCGGTTTAGTTCAACCATAAAAGCACACGTTTCATACAGTACATACATACACATCATAAAAATATTTACAAAGCAGCTTCCTTTGTCGTCATTAATTACGTGAACTGAAATTCATTAAGTGTTAGTATTCATTGATCCAGACAGGTTCTCACTCTGAGGGACAGTTTTAAAAATTCAATAATTTGAAGGACACTATCACTGTGCAACAGTTAAAAATATAAAAAGGCTGGACGCATCTGGTTAAAATTAAGTTTTTTTAAAAGAGCAATCACTTAACGTTTTCGAGGATAATCATAAAATTTACATAAAAACATTAAATGCAACATATCCTGTGGAGACTTTCCGTCGCAGCCACAGGATACAGGCAATTTGCTAAAATCATCTTTTTTTGGTCTTATAAGCAGATGATGAAACACATTTGTTCTAAATCTTGTTAAAAGGTTATGATTGTAAATTAGTGAACCCCAAAACAGGAGTG
Source organism: Lissotriton vulgaris (assembly GCF_964263255.1). Classification (NCBI taxonomy): domain Eukaryota; kingdom Metazoa; phylum Chordata; class Amphibia; order Caudata; family Salamandridae; genus Lissotriton; species Lissotriton vulgaris. Next base: position 1,649,083,518 of record NC_141685.1, read on the forward strand.
ATATTAGTGCCACTTTGAGACTGTTTATACATGGTTGTTACAAAGATGATTTCTAAACTATGTTATTATATTGGGAAAAAAACTTTTGTTTTTAATAAAAAAAAAATTAATATGCAGAAGTGTTGTATTGACTATATGCTCATGATCAGGCAATGAATGTGGATGGGCACTTAATACTTGTAGTATTTGCGTATTTATATAAAGGTGCCAATGATGAGAATTCAAATAAGAGAGATATAGTTGTTGTCTTGAAGAAGGTGGACTGAATCGGTGCGATAATACCGAAATATTGATGCATATATGAAGCTAAATATGTGGAACATGCCGGCATGCTAGATGAGAATCCAGTATTGATCATTTGATTGTATTGATGATTTGCACAAACTAGATGATGAATTCATGACAATGTGTATTGTCTTGTGTATTCTCACTTCTCTATTTGTGGTTGGTTTTGAGGATGTGTATTTTTATCTATGGTGTACCAGTTTAATAATGTTTTAAGTAATATTTTTTTGCTTTTTTTAAAGAAGTGTATTTTATACATATGAAAAACATGATTATATTAGCTGTGTTTTGATCTTTTGTAACAATATTTTTATATTAAATATTTGATATAGTCAGCAATCTTGTGGCACTATATTTGACTGTATGGTTGTTTATATGAGTTGTGACTAAGTTCGAGATTGTGTGTTATTTGGAATTTTAGTGAATGAGACCTGTGGTTATGTTGGGCCCCAAAGTGAATACTTTTTGATTTTACAGTCTAATACAGAGCCCTATCCCTTTGTTTCAAGCTGCCCCTCTCAAACAATTCTTAGACAATTTTGAAACTACAACTCCCACAATGCTTTTAAAGATATTTAAGGCGTGGCAATATGAACTGCTAGTGACTCCCACGTGAGAAAGAACAACATGTTTAAAAACGTTTTGGTTCCTTACATGTTCAATGCTGAATAAATAAACATGGATTGCAGAAGAGCCCCTGCTAGTGCAGCGTCTCCATTTTAGAAAGTAATATCTCAGGGGGTTTGTGATCTTTTATTCTCTAACGCTGCACCAGCAGACAGAGAAAACCAAAGGTTACAGGGACTTTATAGTTAGGCTCACATTTCACTTGTACAAAACCATAGAAATTCAGCAGGTATAATTACCTGAGCTAACTATAACTTATGCCCTCACGATGCACCGCTTATGACTGCACATATCGCATCACTCATGACATTGTCATTGAAATCACTTATGACATCTCAAATAACTTCAGTGATGTCACTAACCATGTCATGAATGATGGAATATGTGAGGTCATAAGCAGTGCATTCCACAGCATAAGTTGGTTTTTCAAGTGAATTTCAAAGTTAAAAAACAAAATGTTATTTCATAACTGTAACCTGTAACCTTTCAGAGTGAATGTGTTAGTGGCTGTATAGGTTGGCGAGTGGGTGTGTGAATGGCTCTATGGGTCTGTGACTGGCTGCTAGAGTATTTATGTGAGTTGGTGAGTGAGTGTTTGAGTAGCTGTGTGGGTGTTTGTTGGAAGTGGGGTGTCCTTATTTCTCACCGACACCACCAAATGTTGGAGGCAGGAGTCCGTGTCCCACACCGCTGTCCTCAAGTGCGAGATCCGGACCCCTCGTTTCAATGTTAGACTAAGTGAGGACACCGTCTGAGATAGCCCTGCTCACCCCCTTAGCAGCTTAGCACGAGCAGCTAGGCTTATCTCCAAGGCACAAGTGTACAGTATGTGAAACCACATTCACTCACAGCAACCCAATGATGTCACCACAAATAGATTCCCTCTCTGGGGTCCCCCATTGGTGTCCCCACTGGGGAATACAACCCTCTCTCAATCTTCCATTTAGTCTTCTGAGCCTGTCACTTAGGATTGGCACCCACCGACTTGAGGACAGCAGGAGCTCTGGCTACCGCCCTTCCCACGCCCTCCTGAAAATAGGTGTCCTTCCTCACACCTCTGACAAGTAGTCACTAGGCCTCTACCTGGGGGCTCTCCCAAGGACCCCCCAGTTTTTTGGGTGGTGTTGCTGATCCCTGGGGGTGCTGCTCACTCTGCCTCCCCCTCTTTTGAGACAAGAGGCTAGCCAGAAACCCCCCCTCACTACTCTGGGATCTCCTTGCACCACTTGGCCCTTCTTCCCTCCCTGGGGCCTTTTCAGGCCCCTTGACCCGTGACCAAGGGTCTGGTTTTCGCTGCAGACTCCCGGGAATCAAGGAGCACACACCTTAACCCGGGGTGGCGCAATCCTGGAAAATAATTTTTGAGCCTAGGCTCCCCTGGGGCGAAATTGGATAACCTTTCCAAATCATTCACCATCCTAACCACTACCCAATCTTCCAGTGCACACTTGTACTCATCCACACTCAGCACTGGTTGTGCGCTGCCACCAAATTCACTGGACTCTGCTTGTCTACCCTTAATGTCCAGTTCCCTTGTGCTTAACTCATGAGCGAAGAGACTCTGTTTCTCTTCCAACGTGAGAGCGTTCCTTCTCTCCTCTGCTTGAGTTCTACGTTTTAACACCTCCAATTCATGCAGCCTGACCCTTTGGTTTTCCTCCAACTCCTCTGGTGAAAAACTCCTCCCTGAATGGCTGGACCCTTCACCGGCAAATCCTGTGGACCAAATCCATTCTCTAAGTCATCCTCGTCCACCTCAACATCACCCGTCTCCTGAGCCTTTTTGGCTTCCCACCAGGGCCTCAAGGCCACTTGTAGCTCCTCCTTTTTGGTGCTACTTCATGGGATATCCCAAATCTCTGCAGAATTTCCTCAACTGATTAACCTTGTAGGTAAACAGTGCCTCAATGTTAAACTTGAATTTTGCAACCACAACGTCACCGGATATCTGGCTCTCCCCCTGAGACATGATGTGTGGATTAAAAGTTACTCAACAATATGGATAGTATTCCTTCCGGTGGTTTGGTAGGTTCTAATCCCAACCACCGCTTCTAACCAAAAGTTAAGCTTACTTCTAACCGTTTCCAAAGTTTAAGCAAGTCGTATTGCTAGAATCACACATGTTGCAAAAGAAAAAAAATACTACAATGCGCAACGATATACTCCTGTACTGGGCAATAGAGAAATGCCATACATAGTGCCACAGTCATGTACTTTGCAATAGAAGGAATAATGCAATGCCTGTCACTACCAGTATCCCCTGTGCAAGGAAGAAACAAAGCAATGCATCACGCTGTGGTAAATTAATTTTACCGTAGCATTTTTCCATATAATTATCAATAAAAGACAGCTCATTTAAATGAGAGGCAGAGTCCGTGGTATCTGAGTCATACGGGCTTTAATGGACAATGATCCACGAGGATGGGATATCATGTTCCATCACCTCTAAGGTTCAGGAAGGGACATTCAACATTTTATTAGCATTACACATTATATATAGTAAAGTGGTACAATAGAATCCAATACAGTAGGCGTAACAGGTGAAAGAGAGAGATAAGAACACGTGTGCGTAACAGGAGGCGTGTAAAAGGGCGTACACATGGGCGTGCACTGTACATGTCAGAGAAACGTCATAAGAAACGTCACATGTGGGTGGATGCATAGAAAAAGTTGCAGGATCAGCAGAAACCCTTGACCTGTATGCGCGCGCAACTAGCATGACGTGTAACTGGGGGGCTTTGACTTTAGCACTAGTGGAGGAGACTGGTGTCTGGAGTGTCAGGGCAACCTGTACCTATAGCATATCCGGTATCTCATGTTTGGAGGATGTAGTGTCTGAAGTAAAAGGTCTCTCGGGCAGAGGCCGTTCAATACTGAATGCTAGTGCTTGCATACGTGTCTTGGTGCAACGTGCGGAGCCATGGACCTACCATGGTAACGAATTCAGTAAATCACTTGCAAGGAGGACAGGAAGGCCGGGCCCTTTGCTCTGTAGCCGGGAATATGTTTACCGATTTCACTAGACTGGAATGTGTTTTCGAGGAGGCTGAGCAGATAACTGTAGGCAAAACATGAATTTGGCAGGCAGTCCAGGCCGAGCCGGGCACCGCTTCACTGGCAGGATGTAAGGCAGGGGTCAGGGATGCGTACAGCTTTCGGAGACAGGAGAGATGAGGCAGGGAGGCCTCGTTCAAGGGCCTAGCTCGACTGGGCCAGGAAACATGGAGAAAACGTGTGCGAAATTAAGAAGTGCACCATGTAAAGACGTTAGCACCGTATGCCTAGAAGTCTAATTAACGGGATTTCTTTGCATGACTGGATAGCTAACATGTTAAGGATGGACGCAAATGTATTTGCGTCTTTCTAGCATGTACAGAACAGAAGTTACACGACATACAAGGAACATGGGTGCATGGATAGGGTGCGAGTGGGGGACACATTAACTACCTGAAAATTTCTATTACCTCAACGCTACAATCATGTACTGTGCAATGAAGAAATAATGCAATGCGCCACGATAAATAATGCAGTGCGTAGCGCACCAAGCATGTAGTTCGTCAGGGACGAATAATGTCAGGCGCCATACGACAGTTCGATAGTTCGTTAGCAGCAATAATACAAAGTGTAATACGACAGTTTAGGTGCTCCGTTAATAGTTGCCCTCAACATGGGTCAATGATGATACAAAAGTACCGCTTCTCACTCCGGCCCCAGTACTGCCCCTCCTTGGGCCAGCATGGGTCTAGACCCGAGCCGAAACAACAGGCTCGCACATATGACAGAAGCAAAAGGCCAAGAGAGTGCCCCTCCGGGCCCGCACCCCACCCCAGGTGGTGATCCCCATTAGCTCAGGGGGGGGGGCGCAACCCCACTCCCCTCTCCTTCTTCAGTGACTTGGGCCCTGAGCCAGAACTCCGTCAATGGGCATGGTGAGCTTGGATGGTGGCTTAGCTCTTCTGGGGCTGCCATTCCGGGCTGCTGCTGTTTCACTCCGAGGGCCCAATGACCTGGCCCTCCTTCCGGCGGTCTCAGTGGACACTGAGCCCCACCCTCAGCACTATGGAGACTTACTTCGAATTCGGTGCACACACTACCCAGGCACTCCTCACCAGTGCCTCTGGTTGCACCTCAACATGCACTCTGCGCATCCAAGACTTGCCTCTTCTCTGGTGCACACAATGACCAGACGCCCTTCTCCAATGCTTCGGCTTGCACCTCGACACGCACCCTGCATGTCGGAGTCGCACCTCTTCATCCAGTGCACACAATGACCAGGCCCTCTTCACCAACGTCTTGGCTGTACCACGACACGCACCCTGCGAGTCCGAGTCTCACCCATTCTCCTGGTGCACACGATGACCAGGCGCTCATTACGAACGCCTTGGCTGCACCACGACATGCACCCTGCGTGACCGAATATCACCTCTTCTCCCAGTGCACACGGTGACCAGGCGCTCTTCACCAACACCCTGGCTTGCACCACGACAATCACTCTGCAAATCCGAGTCGCACCTCTTCTCCGGGTGCACACGATGACCAGGCACACTTCACCAACGCCTTGGCTGCACCTCGGCATCCATTCTGCGTGTCCGAGTCTCAGCTCTTCTCCCGGTGCACACAATGACCATGCGCTCTTCACCAATGCCCTGGCTTGCACCACAACACGCACCCTGCTTGTCCAAGACTCACTTCTTCGTTTGGTACATACAACCAACAGGCACATCTCACCAAACGCCTTGGCTTGCACCACGACACGTACCCTGCGCATCCGAGTCTCACCTCGTCTCCCGGTGCATACAATGACTAGGAGCTCCTCACCAATACCTTGGCTGCACCATGACACACTCCCTGCATTTCTGAGACTCCGTTTACTCCTACGTGCCCACGATCACAAGGCACAACTTCTGAGGGTCTCAAGCTGCAAATGCACGTGCACAACACTCTGCTTGGGTCTTCCCCAGAAACTTTTATGTTCCTATCTTTCCAAACAGGGAGCCAGCTTACCTCGGGCCTTTGGGGGTTCAATAAACAGCTCAAATCACAGTCTTCATCAAGCAGGGGCACCCAGTGCCTCCAAGCACAGTCCCAACAGCCTCTTCCTTGGTTAGAACAGCAAGCTGCAGACCAGTGTCAGATCATGAAGCAAGAGTTGGAATTTCCCCAGCAGTCTCTTCAGTTACTCCTTCCTTAGCAGAGGTTCCTTTTGACCACAAAATGGGCCCAAGCTTTTTCAGTCTCAATCAATTTTTGTTTCATTCCAATGTTCAGGTGTTTCAGCTCTCATATTTATACTACTTAATGTCTGAAGTTTGCTGTGCTCAGGGGTCCCTGACCCCTCTCAAAATCAGTTCTGGGTGTCACCATCTCAGTGTCACCTTTCTCCTTTTGATACTAGGGGTTGAAATCCTTAATCACTCAGCAGGAGAAGGGTAAATTGGTTTATAGCACCAGCCAAGGCCTTTTCACCTTCCGGGCTACTCCTTCCCCTACACTTCAGATGTCGGGCAGCCTAGTGCCATCTCATCCCCTCTCTGGGTTATGAGCTCTCCCAGCTCCTCTCACCTCTCAGATCCAGACAGACAATGCACATTCAGCAGAAACACACAGAAATGCTTAAAGTACAACACTCAGCCACTTTCTTCTCAAAGAGTGGTTTCTGAGCACACAGTGACAAAACCACTTTCACAGAAAGATGTGTTATGACACTGTGAGTTCATACATACTAAACATCACCTCTCCATTTTAAACCAATAGGAAACTAGGCTAACAAACACAACACCCAGCCTCCCCTGAGGGCAGGATGGCCTTTCAGCAGGTAAAAACGAAATGGAGTGTTTTTCACTGTCAGGACATAACACACACCTTAGTATATGTCTTGCCTTTTACTTACAATGCACCCTGCCCAAGGGTTACCTGGGACCTTCCACAGGGGTGCCCAATGTGTATGCAAAAGGGAAAGTAAGGCCTGACAAATGGTTGGACTTGTCAGGACAACATGCTAACTTAGCAAACTGCGCACAGGCCCTACACTGCAGGCCTGAGTTCTCTTCTCCGCTCGCCTTTGCATTACCAGCCCTGACACACTGCACATCGCTAGGGACTTTACTAGTAAGGCAAATATACCAATCATGGCCAACCAATTACCATTACAATTTACATAGGGAACACTTGTACTTTGACACTGATCAGCAGTGGCAAAGTACCCAAAGCATCTAAATTGGCAACTCAATGTCAGGAAAACGGTCTAGGGAGAAAGCAAAACGTTTAGGGAATTTCATCCAAAACGGCCAAGTCCTACAGTGTGCAAGTTTGTGAGTGTGTGTGTGAGTGGCTGCCTGGGTCTGTGAGTGAGAGTGTGAGTAGCTGTGTGGGTGTGTGATTGGATTTGTGAGTGGCTTTATGGGTTTGCACAGTGGGTGGGAAAGGGGCTAGGGCCCCTGATGAGCTCTCAGCAATCCCACTGTATGGGGCTTGCTGACATTAACAGGAGGGTTTATTGGCCCCCAAGACCCCTCAGCATCCAAGAGGACTTCATCCCCCTACAGGTAGTACACTAGGAGGCAAGTTAACAGAGTGGTGGACAAAGGGGGGCAGGACCTCGACGAGCTCTCAGCAATCATGCTGCATGGGACCTCTTGGTGGTAACAGAAGGGGTTCTTGGCCCCCAAGGACCATCAGCATCCAAGGGGTACTACATCCCCAATGAGATTTGCACCATGAGGCGGGTTTGCAAAGTGGTGGACAAAAGAGGCAGGTCTCGATGAGCTCTCAGCAATCCTGCTATGTGGGACTTACAGGTGGCAACAGAAGCATTAAGGTGGATTCATCCCCCAAGGAGTAGTGTATCAGGAGGCGTGTTTGCAGGGTGGTTGAGAAAAAGGGTGGTGTCGCCAACAAGCTCTCAGCAATTCCGCTATGTGGGACTTAGAGGTGGTAACAGGAGGGGTTCCTAGCCCCCGAGGACCCTCAACATCCAGGGGGATGTCATCCCCCAATGACATAGATATATATAATCTTCAATTCAACTTTGACATACAATATTAACTATTAACACCACAGTATACATCAGAGCAAACAATAAGATCTGCAGTAAAATGTATAGACAGCCTACCATCAGAAACAGTGCCACCAGTTGGCACCCTTTGCCTCGGAAATGGAGTGTCCAATATGGGGGGTTTTTAAGAGTCAGATGGTGCTGCTCGGAGGAGCAGGATTTTGAACATCAAGCAAAGGAAATGCACAAGAGATTCTTAAACAGAGGATGCCCGGATATGATTCTGAAAGATGATCTGAGGAGAGCTAGTGCAAAGAAAAGAGCAATGTTATTAACACCTAACACAGAGTGGAATCAAACCAAACTAAAAAGTGAAGAAGTGAGATTTATAACCAATTTTAACACATGAAGTACTAAAGTTAGAGACATACTTATGAACAACTGGAAGATCTTACACACGGACGAAGATCTAAAGGAGATACTGTCAAAAAAACAGATACTACGTACAGTAAATCACCCTCATTGGGGGATCTTCTGACTAGCTACCAGATGAGATCAGTGGATGCCCAGATTAATGTAACAACATGGATACCCACCACTACACAAGGTTTTCTCAAATGTACAAAATGCAAAGCCTGTAGGTATGGCAAGAACAAGAGTGAATATAAAACCAGCTATGGCTCGAACAGTAAAAAACATGAGAAGATTACCTGTGAAACACAATCCGTAGTGTATATCTTGGAATGTCAATGCGGGATCCAATTTGAAGGCAGCACCATCTTTAAGCTCAAGTTATGTATATTGCAACCTAGGAGCAATCACAAATAAAGAATACCAATATGCCATGGCAAAGCATATATGGGAGAAACATGATGGCAAGCCTGAAAACAATCATGACATACTATAGTGTCAAATATGTACAGAAAAAACAAGAGGAGGTAACACGGAATTAGAACTACGATGTGAGGAGTCGAGGAAGATCCTCCTACTAGGTACAGAGACCTCCAATGGATTAAATGCTGATGCTGAATTATATATACACATGAAAATGAAATGAAAAGTGATGCTTATATAGCACATCTGTCACTCCTAACGGAGTCTCCTGGCGCTGTAAATACCAAGGATCAATTGTATAGAATGAGACCTAAATTAGGTCTAGGCAGCAGGCATCAGATGTTCCAAAGATCCATGTCTTTAAATCCTTTCTAAACTGCCCCTCCTGTTCAATTACTCTGAGTTCCTTTGGCCTGCGATTTCAGGCCTTTTGCCCCAGTACCGTAGCTGATTTCCCACCTCTGGTTGTTAATTTGAAACCAGGCACTCCGAGCAAGCTTGCAGTGCTAGATCTTAGCATTCTTGCAGTAGTGTATGGTTTGAATCTTGCTGAAAGATATACCGGGCCTAAGTGGAAGCATGCTCTGAAAGTCGTCAGTAGTAGTTGGAGCAAAATTCTTTTATGAACTGGGAGCCAGTGAAGGGTCTTCAGGGCGGCAGAGGCCGGCGCTCTACGCGGATGCCCTAGGACCAGTCTAGGTGCAGCATGCTGAACTACCTGTAGTCTCCTCAGGGTGGTTCTATTAATCTCTGTGAGGACACTATTACAGTAGTCCAGCCGCGATAATATGAGAGCCACAGCCACTGTTTTCCTAGTGGCCAGAAGGATCAGATATTTGAGAACTGTTGGAATTTCAACGATCTGTTAAAGAAAGTATTTACTCCATGAGCAGTTCCACTTTGATATGATCTGGAGATAGCAATATTCAAGTCAAGAATATAACAATGAACATTTAAAGTGGATTGCTTTTCTGATTTTGAACCCCAAGAATTCAATATAGTTTTAGATGTGCTAATTTGATGAATTTTTATCATCGTTTATATCCCACTAACTTCTGATAAATTGTTTTTTAGAATAATATTAATTGACACGGCGGAGTGGATATAATCTTCTGATTAGAAGGATTACCTTGAATGATACTATGGAACAAGATGAAAATAGGGACTCTTCTGAAGAGATTGATGTCCTGCATGTAGTATTTTATCAATTGGGCGTGTCCTTACTTTCAATTAGATTATATATTACTGTTGTTATTTGCAATATTTACAGGACATTGCACTTTGTAAAACTGCAAACTTCATCCTGTAGTGTTTACAGAATTTGGCACTTTAAAACAAGCTGCTCTGTTTCTAAGGATTGACACACCTTCGAGGACTTAATATAAATATGACAATTTTTTTCATCTATAAGTATGGATGAGATCAGTTTTAATTAAGAAAATATGGTCCTAATGTCTGTTTACAGCACAATTACACTTTAAAATGAAGGTACTGTTATTAGAACATCGGCCCTTTAAACATCATGGTATTGTTTATGACTATCATAGCACTTTACGTAACCAATTATTAAGTTACTTTTGATATATCTGATTGAATTGTATCTATTTGTCATTTATTGAAAGTTATGTTTAATAATTAGATAGAAGGATATTGCCCTCTGACATATATAAACAAACTTGAATAGACAACAACTCAGGAATGACTGAAGAGTTTCCGATTTTTTATTTTTAAGTTCTAATGTACTATCCGGACCTATCATTACTTTCCCGGATATTTCCTCATGTATTTTTACTTTTAAACACACCATATTATTCAAAAGCTTACATGCAATTTTGCACACCTCTTCATCCCACACTGTGACTAAAATGAAGTATGGACGAAGACGTTTTTAATCTCATAAAGTACTACATTCAAATCTGTATTTTTCTCTCTTTTTGGAAACTTCTTACCAAATCTTTATTGGAGGTAATTTGCAAATGTTATGTGACCCACAGAGTGAGGCAATTAGTTATACTTTCGATATATGAGTACTTCACCGTGGCTGGACAGCAATTATAACTTTAGCTAAAGAAATAGCTTGTGATGAATAAAGGTACGTAACCATAATTTTGAAACCATTATAATACAAATATAATAAACATGTCAATACTGAACACTGTGAGATTGAAGAATTGGAACCACAATATGTGGGTCCATTACATAATTCATTACTTCCTGTGAATGAAAAGTGCAACAGATGTGAAAAAAAACGAAAAAAAATGAAAATGATGTTGAAATATATGTAACATGTTGTGTATGTGTCTCTTTAAACTGTGTAGATAATTATGGAGGCAATATTTCCCTTTAAATGGCTTGTCTATACACACATACTCTATGACCCTGTTGAAGGCTCAGGCCAAGATGCGAAACAGCATAAGTATGCACCTAATCAATAAATACTGTTGTAGTCAAACATCTGTGTCAAGAACGGTGCTCATATGTGAAGATTTAAATTCTCATTTATAGGTTTCACCAAACTCTGTGTTGTTTTTAACTTCCCCTTCACATGAGCACCGTTCTTGACACAGATGTTTGACTACAACAATATTTATTGATTAGGTGCATACCTATGCTGTAGAGCTTTGATATCTATTGTGAGTGTTTTATATAATTGGTTTGGCCCACTGGGGCTCAATTGTGGGTCGAATTGTACAAGACATTACTTGTATCATTGGAATATTTAATTTTAAGGCCACATGGGCGGAATATGTTAAATTCCTGCATCGCAAGTAGCTTAAATCTGCAATGTTGCCGAATTGTATGAACTAAGTTCATGTTGCATTTTAGACCCCCATGGTCGGGATTTTAGGCTAGCGCGATGTGCGATACTCGATAAATGTTTCCAAATTTAAATTGATATTCAGGTCAGTAAAATTGTATACCGTTTGAAATAAGCAGCTGGTGTAAATAACAGCATGGAGTAGGGTCTGTTTTACTATTGAACTACACTTGGTATGTTTATACCAAAAAACTACTAGTCTGTTGTTTAACTCTATTGTTGTAGTCCATCAGGTGATTTGCTTGCACTGAGAGTTAAAAATGCACTGAAAACTTTATTGAATTGCTAGTGACCAAGCCTGCAGGTCAGGTGAAACGCATCTAGCACTATCCAGCTGGCATTAAATTAATTTTCGCACATACAAAGATTGACTGCTTTTCTTTGAAAGTGTTGGTGAATTAATTTGGATCGTGACTGGGAGGTCCAGGTGTCGATGCGCCCTTTGGTCTGGTGGTCTTGCTCACTGCACCATCAGGATTCAAGCAAGCCGGGCCGAAGACGGCTGTAATGCCAGAAACTGGTCCCCGGAAGCTTGTTTCCTTTCCAGTAAAGGAATTGGCTTGGTAGTTTGGTCTGCCCTGTTCCCATGATGCACTGAGCCAGGGACAGACTCATTTTAATGTAGCCAGGTTCTGAGCTGGGATGGTGCGGTGAACTAAAAAATGGTGATGGATCAAGCCCTGATCTTTGGACTGGGTTTCTGAATCGTTTTGTCTACCATAAGCGTGGAAGGGTGTTATCAGATGTGAGTCGCTTGCTCACTGCACCATGTGGATTCAAGCAAGCCGGGACGAAGACGGCTGTAATGCCAGAAACCGGTCCCCGGAAGCTTGTTTCCTTTCCAGTAAAGGAATTGGCTTGGTAGTTTGGTCTGCCCTGTTCCCATGATGCACTGGGCCAGGGACAGACTAATTTGCATGTAGCCAGGTTCTGAGCTGGGATGGTGCAGTGAGCTAAAAAGCGGTGATGGATCAAGCCCTGATCTTTGGACTGGGTAGGAGTATTCTGATTAATTCAGATACTCTGTCCATCACCACCCCCTTTTCTGAATTGTTTTGTCCACCATAAGCGTGGAAGGGTATGCTCAGATGTGAGTCCCTTGCTCACTGCACCATCAGGATTCAAGCAAGCCGGGACGAAGATGGCTGTAATGCCAGAAACCGGTCCCCGGAAGCTTGTTTCCTTTCCAGTAAAGGAATTGGCTTGGTAGTTTGGTCTGCCCTGTTCCCATGATGCACTGGGCCAGGAACAGACTAATTTGCATGTAGCCAGGTTCTGAGCTGGGATGGTGCAGTGGTATAAAAAACGGTGATGGATCAAGCCCTGATCTTTGGACTGGGTAGGAGTGTTCTGCTTAATTCAGATACTCTGTCCATCACCACCCCCTTTTCTGAATCGTTTTGTCCACCATAAGCGTGGAAGGGTATGCTCAGATGTGAGTCCCTTGCTCACTGCACCATCAGGATTCAAGCAAGCCGGGCCGAAGACGGCTGTAATGCCAGAAACCGGTCCCCGGAAGCTTGTTTCCTTTCCAGTAAAGGAATTGGCTTGGTAGTTTGGTCTGCCCTGTTCCCATGATGCACTGTGCCAGGGACAGACTAATTTGCATGTAGCCAGGTTCTGAGCTGGGATGGTGCAGTGATCTAAAAAACAGTGATGGATCAAGCCCTGATCTTTGGACTGGGTAGGAGTGTTCTGCTTAATTCAGATACTCTGTCCATCACCACTACCTTTTCTGAATCGTTTTGTCCACCATACGTGTGGAAGGGTATGCTCAGATGTGAGTCCCTTGCTCACTGCACCATCAGGATTCAAGCAAGCCGGGCCGAAGACGGCTGTAATGCCAGAAACCGGTCCACGGAAGCTTGTTTCCTTTCCAGTAAAGGAATTGGCTTGGTAGTTTGGTCTGCCCTGTTCCCATGATGTACTGGGCCAGGGACAGACTCATTTGCATGTAGCCAGGTTCTGCGCTGGGATGGTGCAGTGAGCTAATAAACGGTGATGGATCAAGCCCTGATCTTTGGACCGGGTAGGAGTGTTCTGCTTAATTCAGATACTCTGTCCATCACCACCCCCTTTTCTGAATCGTTTTGTCCACCATAAGCGTGGAAGGGTATGCTCAGATGTGAGTCCCTTGCTCACTGCACCATCAGGATTCAAGCAAGCCGGGCAGAAGACGGCTGTAATGCCAGAAACCGGTCCCCGGAAGCTTGTTTCCTTTCCAGTAAAGGAATTGGCTTGGTAGTTTGGTCTGCCCTGTTCCCATGATGCACTGGGCCAGGGACAGACTAATTTGCATGTAGCCAGGTTCTGAGCTGGAATGGTGCAGTGAGCTAAAAACCGGTGATGGATCAAGCCCTGATCCTTGGACTGGGTAGGAGTGTTCTGCTTAATTCAGATACTCTGTCGTTCACCACCCCCTTTTCTGAATCGTTTTGTTCACCATAAGCGTGGAAGTTTATGCTCAGATGTGAGTCCCTTGCTCACTGAACCATCAGGATTCAAGCAAGCCGGGCCGAAGACGGCTGTAATGCCAGAAACCGGTCCCCGGAAGCTTGTTTCCTTCCCAGTAAAGGAATTTGCTTGGTAGTTTGGTCTGCCCTGTTCCCATGATGCACTGGGTCAGGGACAGACTAATTTGCATGTATCCAGGTTCTGAGCTGGGATGGTGCAGTGAGCTAAAAACGGTGATGGATCAAGCCCTGATCTTTGGACTGGGTAGGAATGTTCTGCTTAATTCAGATACTCTGTCCATCACCACCCCCTTTTCTGAATCGTTTTGTCCACCATAAGCGTGGAAGGGTATGCTCAGATGTGAGTCCCTTGCTCACTGCACCATCAGGATTCAAGCAAGCCGGGCAGAAGACGGCTGTAATGCCAGAAACCGGTCCCCGGAAGCTTGTTTCCTTTCCAGTAAAGGAATTGGCTTGGTAGTTTGGTCTGCCCTGTTCCCATGATGCACTGGGCCAGGGACAGACTAATTTGCATGTAGCCAGGTTCTGAGCTGGAATGGTGCAGTGAGCTAAAAACCGGTGATGGATCAAGCCCTGATCCTTGGACTGGGTAGGAGTGTTCTGCTTAATTCAGATACTCTGTCCATCACCACCCCCTTTTCTGAATCGTTTTGTTCACCATAAGCGTGGAAGTTTATGCTCAGATGTGAGTCCCTTGCTCACTGAACCATCAGGATTCAAGCAAGCCGGGCCGAAGACGGCTGTAATGCCAGAAACCGGTCCCCGGAAGCTTGTTTCCTTCCCAGTAAAGGAATTTGCTTGGTAGTTTGGTCTGCCCTGTTCCCATGATGCACTGGGTCAGGGACAGACTAATTTGCATGTATCCAGGTTCTGAGCTGGGATGGTGCAGTGAGCTAAAAACGGTGATGGATCAAGCCCTGATCTTTGGACTGGGTAGGAATGTTCTGCTTAATTCAGATACTCTGTCCATTACCACCCCCTTTTCTGAATCGTTTTGTCCACCATAAGTGTTGAAGGGTATGCTCAGATGTGAGTCCCTTGCTCACTGCACCATCAGGATTCAAGCAAGCCGGGCCGAAGACGGCTGTAATGCCAGAAACCGGTCCCCGGAAGCTTGTTTCCTTTCCAGTAAAGGAATTGGCTTGGTAGTTTGGTCTGCCCTGTTCCCATGATGCACTGGGCCAGGGACAGACTAATTTGCATGTAGCCAGGTTCTGAGCTGGGATGGTGCAGTGATCTAAAAAACAGTGATGGATCAAGCCCTGATGTTTGGACTGGGTAGGAGTGTTCTGCTTAATTCATATACTCTGTCCATCACCACCCCCTTTTCTGAATGGTTTTCAAAATATGACAGTGTCTCCTCATGATGGATCTAAGCCAAATTGAATCACGGGAGAAGGTGGTGATAATCCTAAATCTGCCGTCCTCCTGATTTGATGTTTGTTTCTTATTAAACAGATCCTCCGTAGGTGTTGATTCCACCCTGTGCATTCTTGAGGAGTTCTATCTTGTATCCTCTCACCAGAAATCTGTCAACACTATCCTTAGCTGCCTCTGTAAAATCTCTATTCATCGACCAGTTGCCTCTCAGTCTAAGAAACTCCCTGTAAGGGATACTATTGATTAGACTGCGGGTTGGCTGCTAGACGCATGTAGCGTACTGTTCCTAGCTGTCGGCTTCCGATAGAGAGCTGTCTTGATTCCTCCTTTATTTATTTCTACACTAAGGTCCAAGTAGTTTTCTGCCACTAAACTCACTTGGCCAGTGAATCTTAGATTATTGCTGTTGTTATTGAGTAATCTAATGTAGTGTTCAGCCTCCTCTGTAGAGCCATTCCAGACCACAAACAGGTCATCAATGTACATGTACCATGATATAATTTTCTGTGACCATTCCTCATTCACTGGGGCTGAAGGACTGGGTTCTTTGGACCCAGCGGTGCCAGGGCACAACACCTGAAACCTTCGTGGGTAACCTGCTCCGGCGTACAAGTCACAGAGACACGGGACACTTCCTTCGGCGTCAAAGAGTCAAGGTTTATTTACTGCAGGGAACACAGAAGTCACAGGAAGTACATCGAGTGTAGTTCGGGGAGACTGCTTCAAATTGTATTTGTGGATCGCTCCTTTTATACAGTTTTTACCCATAGGATAACATGATACACAATAGTTTACAACCTGGTTCCCACAAGTCGCTCTCAGAGGGGTCGCTTAGATCACTTTGAAACACACAAGATCCGGAACATAAGTGCGGAAACATTTGGCGGTTCCCAACTGTAAAAACCCATCTTCCCACCATTAGCAAATTCCAATCAGCAGTAAAGTAGATCGAAATAGGAACGAAGACAGGTGCAGAGGAAGACGGAGACAGTAGGGAGATCGGAAAGGGTGTAAAAGGGGAGTGTCGAGAAGCACGAGATACAGGCATCAAAGGGACGTGCCTAATGAGATGCACGACTGAGACAATAAGCCCGTGCGGCAAGATGAGCCTCGAGCGGCGCCATCTGCCTTACAGTAGCATCCCCCTCGTCATAAAGACACTTTCAAAGGACATGTGTCTTCCGCAAATATCTTGGGAGTCCCAGGGTCGCGAAGCGGACAGCGTCCGTTCGCTGGCTACTTGAGGGCAAGAGACAAAATGGATGCCGTATCTAAGATGGAACCCGTGGGTACAGATGACAAACCCACATAACAAACGAACGGTTTAAGTTAGCACAGCAAAACTGCGCACACTTACAAAACTCGTCATTTGCGGTTCATAGATACTAGACTCGACCATATTCGTGCGAGTTAAAAAACACCACTTACAATTGTCACGGAACCTCAGACGCTCCTTTTGCCCTCATGTAGGCAAGCACTAGTCGGAATCATACTCGATATTCATCAGACCATCAAGATGTCGCTGTAGCATAGCTCTGTCCAACCGAGTCCCCTTGGTAACAGGTGGCTGTCTCATACACGTTGTAGCACAGAGGCCACATAAGGCAGGACCGCACTGCACACAAAGGCAACACGTGAACAGGAACACCACAACGACTCCGATGATCATCAGAATCTTCCAACCCCAAGTCGACACCAGGCCCCAAAACCAACCAAGTAGCGTCCAATCCCCTACATCCACGTGTATGGATTCGGAGATCTTATGCAACTTCGAAATGGCTTGATAGACAGTAGGGGCATTATCAGGTATGAAAATGCAACAGCTCGAATGGATCACTTTACATACCCCACCGCGATCTGCCAAGACGACATCTAAAACCATACGGTTTTGTAACGTCATAAGTCTCTCCGCCTGAAGTTCTGTGGTGATATTACCAAGGGCACTGGCAGTAACATTAGCTGTCGATTCTACCACTCGAGTCAAATGTCTCAGGTTCCTACTATTAACCATAGGTCCCCAAAACGGGAGGAAACCCTTGAAAAAGTCTCCCGCCTCTTGACCGGCAGTATCCTCTTCGCTAATTACGCCTCGTACAACTCTAGTCTTATGATAATCGGCATCTACAGTGAACGTCGGAGGCAACAGATTTGCAACAAAACATGAGCCCATGAAGTCTGAGGGCAACCATGTATATGCACGATCATGACAGATGAAGTACGTACCCTTGGCAGCCAGAAGCACAGGGATCGGGGACATTGACAGAACGTAACTTTCAGTGCAAGCACTTACTCCAAGTGAGGCTTGCGAGCCACGACCCACGATACAAAAATTACCAGTGTGGGGTACGACCCATATCGGAGGCGAGCTTTTAAGCTGCTTTTCATTAGTGAACGTACTATATTCCCCTCTATCCGGTGCCCTATAGGCTTGTACCTCTGCCTTAGGGATGAGAAAAGCATCATAGATCTCATCTTCCAAATCCTGTATTATCATCGATACCACCCACTGCCACGAGGTAGGACCCGGTTTGGGGGAACGTTCTGGAGAGGGGTGGAAACCTAGTGCGCTTCGAAGCATTGTTTGGAATGCTCGAGCTGACCCTTGGGAACTATACGGTAACACCAGATATGGAATTCCCTTACCCGTAGTATGTGGCATCAACCCACACACCCAACAATTAGTAGTGTTAACCACTAACTGATGCTGATGGAGGAGCTGGATAAAGGAATTGTTGCGGAATTCTACACGTCTAGCCTGTTCGTGTTCTGGTAACATATGAAAGGAATGAGGAGAAGCAGTAGGAGTAATGTTAGGGTAAGGAGTAGGAGTAGGGGTAGGAAGTAAGAAGTAAGACATAGTGTAATACACCCCACCCGCCAAAAATGCAGAAGCAGTTAAAAACAAAACAAACAACTGGGATACAAAACATTTCGTACAACTAAGTTTCTGCAGCTTGACTCTATATGCCTGAGCTCCTTCCAAATCATTCAGCTTCGAAAATGCCATTTCCCTACGACCGTCCGCAACGTTTCTTGACGCACTTCGTTCTGTGCAGCAATAGTCAATCCCCAGGAGTTCCTAGGAACCGACGGTCTTTAACCTAGTGTCAAGACCTACTGTCCAGAAGGAAGTACGCGCGCGGCCCTACGGCCCTCAATACACAATATGTATTTTATTTAGCACAAAAATCAGCTGTGGAAGGAAAAAGATACAAAAATCTTAATACACGTACAAACAATTTTCAATCATACGAAATGTTCAAAGTTGATCATGGGAAACGAAGATATTGCAGTTATCAATTTCAGCAAAGCAAGCAAATTTTTATTTGTCCTTAGTGTGAGATCGCAAAGAATATCGATGTTTCCCGGGACGTGTCTGCACGTCGAACAAAGGATCTGTCGAAGAGACAGCGTCCTGCTGATCAGTTCGTTGGTCTGGTCTTGAGTCTCTTGCTGACAAATGTTCAACAGTGGCTTTCTGCTGCGCTGAGGGTTCTCCAACAAGCTGTGCGTCGCTAAAAGGTACAAACGCCGGCAATGTTTCTGTTTCTGTTGACGCAATGCCTTTCCTTACCCACGGGTCTGCCGACAAAGGAATAGGGACTCGCTTACAATGGGTAGCATGTACCCAATTTTTCCGCCCCTCAAGACGAACGGCAGTCCTCGTGGCCAGGAGCACCTGGTAAGGTCCGGTGAAGCGAGGGTCCAGATTGTTTTTTCGTGAAAAATTTCGGGTAACCACCCAATCTCCGGGCTGGAGCTGGTGGCCTGGACCCTCCGTCTGCGTCGGCAAGGCGTCGTAAACCTGTTGATGAATTAACCTCAGTTTAGCAGTCAAGTCATGTAAGTAATCAATCAACATCGGAAACTCAAGATCAGAGAATATTCCTGGCCTAGGAACCCCCCACACATTCGCAGGACGGCCGAACACTATTTCATAGGGACTGAGCCCTATTCGGGAGTGTACAGTCGCCCTAGTTGACAGTAATGCTAGAGGCAAAGCATCAGGCCACGAAAGTCCAGTCGTAGCTTGAATCTTCGCTAATTTTAGTTTAAGGGTGCCATTGTACCCTTCAACCAATCCAGCTGACTGGGGATGATTGGCGCTATGGAATTTCTGATTTATTCCAAGGCCCTTACACACACTCTTCATCACACTTCCAACAAACTCACTTCCATTATCTGACCACACGACTCTAGGCATTCCATACCGAGGAAAGTATTCCTTCAGTAGGATTTTCGCAGTAGACAAAGCAGTATTGTCTTTGAGGGGATAGGCCTCGATCCATCGGGAGAATGCGCAAACCACAACCAAAACGTATTTCAGGTTATTGCATCGCTCCATATGGATGAAGTCCAATTGGATCACCTCAAAGGGATACAAAGGAGGAGCAAAACTGCCAGGGGGAGTTGGGGTTCCTTTGCCAGGATTGTACATTATACACACCATACAATTCTTCACCAAACGTTCAGCACACTTAGTAATTCCATCATTCTTCCACACATCAGCCAACAACTTGCAAATACCTTTCGCGCTAATATGTGCTAACCCATGTGCCATTTGCACAACGGCCAGTACATACGCATCAGGCAACATCCATCTTTTCTGATCTGACAAATCAATCCAGCAACCATTCACATCCAACCTTCCCGTACTTTCTTTCCACTTCATCTTTTCAGTGTCGGTGGCCTCATTCTGAATTGCTTTCACACTCTCTATAGTATTCTCACACATACTTGATTCTGTAGGCCACCTAACCGAATTCGTCACATACATTCGAGTGCTAAGGTTCCGGGCAGTCTCCTTAGCAATCTCATCTGCAAACGCATTACCACGACCAACATCATCCGTCACTTTACGATGCGCACTACATTTAACAATTGCAACTTGAGCAGGCAAAGTCAATGCATCCAAAAGATCGTTCACAAGCTGGCCATGCTGTATTTTCGTGCCATGTGACGTCAAGAAACCACGTTCTCGCCACAATCGTCCGAAACTATGCGCTACACCGAAAGCATACTGACTATCGGTGTACACATTCACACGTTTACCTTTTGCTAATACACATGCTCTAGTAAGAGCGATCAGCTCTGCAGCTTGGGCAGAATTCTGATTCAATCTCGCAGTCTCAACAACAGTATTCAATGTCACCACAGCATAAGCAGTAGTCACATCACCATTCGGCAATTTAAAACATGACCCATCCACATACAGGATGCCATCCGGGTCTTCCAATGGGGTGTTTTTAAGGTCCACACGACCTTTTGTTTCCTCCTCTGTCCGCAAGTAACAGTCATGTTCTGTTACTGCATCTGACTCTGCACTAATTGGTAACAAAGTTGCCGGATTTAGGACATTACAACGTTTTATCTGAATGTGGCTTGCCAAGAGCGTCAATTCGTACCCAGATAACCTCGCACTCGTCAAGTGCTGAGTTTTCGTACGGTTCAAAAGAGTATCGACTGCATGCGGAACCATCACCGTAAGCATATTATCCATGACCAATCCTGCTGATTGTCGGATGGAGACCGCAGCTGCCGCAGTTGCTCTCAAACAACTCGGCAATGCTCTAGCTACTGGGTCTAAGGTCGAGGAAAAATATGCACATGGACGTTGTTTACCACCAAAAGGTTGCGTTAAGACGCTTAAAGCACAACCTTCCCTCTCGTGAACATATAACGTGAACGGTTTACTGTAATCAGGGGTACCTAACACAGGAGCCGAACACAATGAATCATGTAATTCAGAAAAACTTTTCTGACATTCTTCCGTCCATGGTAAAGGAGTCGAAACATCCTTGCACGTAAGAGCCACCAATGGTTTCGCTAGCAATGAAAAATTAGGAATCCACTGCCTGCAGTACGATGTGATACCTAGAAAGGCACGCACATCTCTTTGGGTTTGTGGCACAGCCATGCGCGCAATCGCTGCAATTCTCTCTGGGGTCAATCTCCTTCCCTCCTTTGACAATAAGTGACCTAGGTAGGTTACTTCTTGACAACAATATTGGAGTTTAGAAGGTGACACCTTGTCATTTAACTCACAGAGATGTTGCAGCAACGACACTGTAGCAATTTGCAAATGTCCTGAGTATCAGCAGCCACCAATAAGTCGTCGACGTATTGAATTAAAGCCGCACCAACCGGCAACCTAAACGCATCCAGTTGACCCTTCAAAGCTTGACTGTAAATCGATGGACTTTCACAGTAGCCCTGAGGAGCGCGTTTGAACCGGAAGCTACGTCCACCAAGAGAGAAACCGAAAAGGTCCCTGCTCTCTTCGGCAATCGGGATGCTGAAAAACGCATTTTTCAAATCAATCACCGAAAACCATGAAGCTGTAGCTGGAATCAGAGTCAGTAGCGCCGTAATGTCAGGCACAACAGGGAATTGAGGAACCACAATTTTATTCACCTCCCGTAAATCGATAACAAAACGATAAACAGGCGGTTTGGTAGGATCAGTACGTTTAAGAATGGGCAGTACAGGACTATTGCACACGTTTCCCCGAGTTTCTTCAATGACATCTTTCTCGATCAAATCATAGATGATCGCTAACAAAGCTCGTTCACCATCAAGGGAGATACGATATTGGGGAATACGTGGCAATCGCACATTCGATTTCAACTGAACAACATAAGGGGAGATATCAAGTAGGCCCACGTCATTCGGACCCGTCGCCCACAAAGATGCAGGAAGAGAACTCAATTCCGGTGGAAGCTTATCGAGGGACAAGTACATGGGAGAGACTACCCTCTCTCCTAACGTAAGCTTTACCCCCGCAGGAGAACAATACAAAGTCGCATACAAGCGTTTAAGCAAATCCAGACCCAAAAGATTCTCGCCACAACCAGTAGACAAAATCAATGGAGCTTCGAGCTCACGTGGCCCAATTTTAAGGGGCAAAGGGCGCGAAACTGGATTGCTAACGGGGGCGCCAGAGAATCCAACGGAAACATTTGTTAAGCCAGACAAAGGTGCGCCAGGGAGTTTCGAATGCATGATAGAACTTTTCGCTGCACCAGTGTCCAACAGAAAAGGCTCAACGACGCCCGAGGTAGCAACTGCGACGTAAGGCCCTCTCTGATCAACCGGAACTGATACCACTCCCTCTCCTTGTCTTTGGCTGTCCTAGTAATTACTATCGTCAGGTCCCTGATCGACGTAATAATCGTCTACATTGTACTGCGCAGATCGTCCTTGCGATGATCCACGTTGATCGAAACAGTTATTAGAATTTGATGAATGGTCAGAGCGATCATTCTGAGCACCACGACCTCTACCACGTGATGCGTGCTGTGCACCACCACGACCTCCTCTAGACGAATTACCACCACTACGGTCATTTAAAGCAGGACAATTGAATTTAATGTGTCCCTCCTGTCTACAATAAGCACATTGATTGTACCCTAATGAAGATCTCTGAAAAGATGAATCATTACGCGGCTGCGATCGATTCGATTGCGACTGCGATCTATTCTGCTGAGGCGCATTCTGATTAGAACGCGGCGGATATGCTTGTTGTAACAACACTTTAGTTTTCAGCTCTTTCGTCTTTTTATCGGCACGGTCATTTTCCTCTTTTTCTCTATTTTCGTAATATTGTGCCGTAGCCAATATCTGAGCTGAGGTAGAAACGGCCCATGAACTTTCTGAATTTTTCAATTTATGGCTCAAGTCGGGCAATAAGTTCGATACGAATTTATCCACAAACAACCTCTGTCCACCCTCAGTACCCATATCCTGCCCACTATGATCGACGAATGTTTCCTCGAACCTCGTAAAGAAGTCTGAAACACTCTCATCTTTCTTTTGCTTACAGGCTGACAACTTATCCCAATTTACCCTCATAGCTGGCATAAGCGTTTTCATTAATGTAATGATTCGCTGGGGAAGAAGTTCAATCAACTGATCGGGTTTAGTAGCAGCCACTTGTCCAGCGTCTGCCGCTGTAATGGCAGCCCAATCACCGCCTAATTCATTCGCGTGATCTTGGTGACGAATCTTGGCCCATACCGGTTGCGGTACGACATTGCCAAACAACATGTCGATATCGGCCAGATTCATTATCGTAGCGTCTACGAGCTGCGATAATTCTTTGTAATACCCCGCAGGATTTTTGCGAGGATCAGGCAAAGTTTGTTTCACCTGAAGCACTTCCGATCGTTTCCAAGGGAGGTGTATCCACACTCTCTGGAAATGTGCTGGTATTGGAGCATTAGCATTAGTATTATCAGCGGGTACCCAAACTGGCGGAACTTCACGCATAGGATATTGGCCAGACCCATCTCGTTGTTCAATGTCCTCAACGAACAATGCATGAGGAATAGGAGCGGGACGAAGAGACAGCAATCGCTCAATAGCACGTCGGACATTAGTGTCGACTATCAGTCCAGTTGCGAACTGAAGCCGGAGTTCAGACAGGGCGGTCAGCACCTCGTCAGGCGCATTGGCCGCTATCTGATCATGTAAGAACTTGCACATTTCATCAAACACATATCTCTGAGTAGGTATGTTGAATTGATCAAACGTTTCGAGGACAATACGAGGTGGATTTCTAACAGGGTTTATCATCCAACCCATCGCCATATTGTATAGCGCAACACGTTCTCTATTACCAGGAAGCTGGCTACGTCTCTGTGGACCATCAGAACCTGCAGACCCAAAAACAGGTCCGAGCGACTGAAAGAAGTTTGTCGCAAGGGGAGAATCACGGTTACGAGTAGAGGGAGAAGAGTAAGACACAGGACTAACAAGAGAAGGAGTAGAGACGTTAGCAGCAACAGGGGTTAACAACACAGGAGCAGTAGCGTGAGCAGTAGCGGGAACAGGAGTATGTGGAAGCGGAGGAGCAGTAGGAATAGAAATAGGCAAAGGAGCAGGAACAGTCGGAAGAGCAGGTGCAGGTTGAGGAACTGGTGGAGGAATAACAGGTGGAAGAACAGGTACGGCAGGGACCACAGGAGCTGCGGTACCCTGTACGTACGGAGGTGGCGACTTCATAAGATAGGACATTAAAGAATCCTCAACTGCCTCTTCCTTCTTATCCGACTCCGTAGGCAAAACAGGATAGCATTTGTCTATGGACATACGCTGTAATCTCTCAAACACTTCCCTATCCTTATCCTCCTTATCACGCTGAAACTGCTCAGCTTTCTTCACTATAGTAGCAACAGTATCTCGCTGACTACGTTTATTTTGTCTGATCTCTTTCTGTCGGGCTTCTTTGCGCCAGAACCGAAAGGCATCAAACATGGCCGGCCTTGATTTACGTTCGAACAACTTTATTTCCAAATTATCTAAGATCGACGCTTCGAAGCTACCGTGAGGTGGCCAACGAAGATCGCCGTCTTTCTTTGTATATTTGATCCAATAATCGTTAAAAGCAATCGGGCCTAGCCCATGTTTGCTATATAAGTCATATGTAGGAGTTCCAACCGGAGGTATCGGACACGAGTCCTCCAGCAGGGAATCCGCACCACAAGGTCTAAAGCAACTGAACAAAGTACTGCGACCAGGCATCTTGCACACTAGCCGAGTTTCACAAACTTCAAGGGTTACGGGATTTCGGGATTTACCAAGTCCCAGCAAAGAACTAAACCCTCGGTCTTTGGCGGCTGCAGTCGTCAAACAAATACAACAACAACAAAGTACGCTAGCAAAGTGTCACCGACAAAAACACTCACACAGCGTGTACAACAAAGACACCCGCTAAAGTGTCTACAACAAAAACACTCGCTAAAGTGTCTACAACCAAGAACTCTGGGAGCGACCCACAAATACTTAACTCAAAGATCAAATGGCGTCCTCAGGAAGGCCCGTCAATCGTCTCGCTATACCAAGGTCTACGCCAGGCGCCAAAACAGGTCTACAGTCAGGGCAGCAGTCCGTCGCAGCCGTTAGGAGGCGGGAATCTTCGCGGGAAAAGTCTTCGGGCCACTTATTTCGACAACAGGATCGATGAAGCGGGGTGCACCTTCCCTCGGAGATTTCACACGAAGTTCCTCACGATCGTCGGGCTTGGACCGGTACCACTGATGCAGCCCCACGTTGGGCGCCAACTGAAGGACTGGGTTCTTTGGACCCAGCGGTGCCAGGGCACAACACCTGAAACCTTCGTGGGTAACCTGCTCCGGCGTACAAGTCACAGAGACACGGGACACTTCCTTCGGCGTCAAAGAGTCAAGGTTTATTTACTGCAGGGAACACAGAAGTCACAGGAAGTACATCGAGTGTAGTTCGGGGAGACTGCTTCAAATTGTATTTGTGGATCGCTCCTTTTATACAGTTTTTACCCATAGGATAACATGATACACAATAGTTTACAACCTGGTTCCCACAAGTCGCTCTCAGAGGGGTCGCTTAGATCACTTTGAAACACACAAGATCCGGAACATAAGTGCGGAAACATTTGGCGGTTCCCAACTGTAAAAACCCATCTTCCCACCATTAGCAAATTCCAATCAGCAGTAAAGTAGATCGAAATAGGAACGAAGACAGGTGCAGAGGAAGACGGAGACAGTAGGGAGATCGGAAAGGGTGTAAAAGGGGAGTGTCGAGAAGCACGAGATACAGGCATCAAAGGGACGTGCCTAATGAGATGCACGACTGAGACAATAAGCCCGTGCGGCAAGATGAGCCTCGAGCGGCGCCATCTGCCTTACAGTAGCATCCCCCTCGTCATAAAGACACTTTCAAAGGACATGTGTCTTCCGCAAATATCTTGGGAGTCCCAGGGTCGCGAAGCGGACAGCGTCCGTTCGCTGGCTACTTGAGGGCAAGAGACAAAATGGATGCCGTATCTAAGATGGAACCCGTGGGTACAGATGACAAACCCACATAACAAACGAACGGTTTAAGTTAGCACAGCGAAACTGCGCACACTTACAAAACTCGTCATTTGCGGTTCATAGATACTAGACTCGACCATATTCGTGCGAGTTAAAAAACACCACTTACAATTGTCACGGAACCTCAGGGCCCTGGCTACCTGCTCCTCCCACCACCCCACGAATAAATTTGCGTAGCTGGGGGCGAAGCAGCAGCCCATTGCCGTGCCAGAGACCTGCCTAAAGACAATTTCCTGAAAAATAAAGTTGTTATTGCGAAGACAAAATTCGATGAGTTCTAATTACATCGCATTGTGCTTTGCCAATTTTAATGGTTGTTTCTGCAGGAAGCATTCAACCGCTCGAAGACCCTGTGTGTGTTCTATACACATGTACAGACTTGTTATATCAAGTTTGATCATACAGTACGTGGATTGCCAGTTCAATTTCTCTATATTTTCGATGAAGTCCGTTGTGTCCTTGATATATGATTTCAGATTAAGAACTGACTCAAACAAGAAATGATCTAAGAATCTTGAAAGGTTTTCCGTCAGGCCACCCATAGAGGAAACTATGGGCCGCCCCGGTGGTTTGTCCATTCTCTTATGGACCTTTGGCAGGTAGTAAAAGGTCGGTAGAATTGGTTGATGGTTTTCAAAAATAGATATTCATCCAAATCAAGCATATGTTTGTCATGCCATTTTTTCAACAAACTGTGTAGTTGTTCAATGCTTTCAAGATACACACTCCTTGAGGATATATAATATAAAGCTCTTAAGCTCTTGTGTTTGAATACATTTGTTTCCAGTTATTGCACATAAAAGAACATTACATAAAAATGTTTTTAAATATACTGGGTAACCATTTAGTGTGCCATTAGGCTGATGGCTAGCAGAACTCTGAGATGGCAATGTAGGGCTATTTTACATCTTATCTCTTATGTATCTTTATATTACATGCTTACGTTCTAGCTGTTAGCATGACAAAGGTGTTTTTATTCAAACAGGGAAATATTTAATGAAAACAATATGGGAAAACTGGATTATTCAATTTGGTTGTCTTTGGTAAGAAGAAAATAATTATGCAGTTAAGAATGTAGAATTGACATGCTCGACCTGCAATTCCAGGATAGGTGATTTAACAAAATTAGGGCTAGATTTAATATTCCTGGGTTGCAGCGCGAGGACTTTAGTGAGATTTACTAAGCGATGCAAAGTCACCTCTGCGTGACTTAGCAAATCCAGAGTAACGCAAATCGCTGACTTGCGTTACTTTGCATTGTGAAAATGTTCCATGGGTGGACCATGGGTGTTCCCCTGAATCCACTCATAGAATTTGACTCAATCCGAGAATTACTAAACGTAGTAAATCTGGTATTGAGCCAAAATGGTACGCCTTCTCATCGTAGGAGTAACAAGGAGAAATACCTTAATTTCTCCTCATTCTGCAGCACACATAAAAAGAGGCAAATGCCTCAAATGATTGTTTTTGCACAGGAAGGCGTCTCTTTCTGCACAAATAAAATCCTGCCTGTGATGCTGGGTGTCTGTGTTCAAGCTAGGCAGCACAAAACAATCCTGCCTGTAATGCAGGGTATCTGCGTTAAAGCTAGGCAGCCTAAAAATAATCATGCTTGTAATATAATAAATGTTTTATGTGTATATTGTATTTTATGTCTTTTATGATGAACTAATCGAATAAAGACTTCTTGAACTGTAATGCAGGCATCCATGCACCTTGGTGCAAGGGTGCCTGCATTGAAGCTAGGCAGCACACCTTGAGCCAGCACAGGCAGAGAATGCGTTAGATTTTATTCCTGCTCTCTCCCTGTGACACAGTGCAGAGCAATAAGTTGTCTTGCTGTGTTGCATTGCTTTGCATTTTTTGTAGATCTGGGCCTCACTTTTTTACTGCCTTACAGTTTTTCCAAACTTATTTAACTTCATTACAACCTTATTCGACATTCATCTTCAGGAATTCTGTTTACTTCTTTACAGAATTCTGTAATCCTACTATAAAAAAATAAAAACATTAGCTAGCTCGTGGTCCTAATGCTGACATTGGGGTGCAAATCTAACCTTAGTCATTAGAACAATACATTTAAAGTTTCATTCGCTGGATTGAAGGAATTGTTAGCCTATATTAGAGGGGCAGGTAATATTTCCCTACAACTGTTTCCTTGCAAACCTCAGAGCAGACCCATGTGGAATACTCTAGACTCTTCTTTTGCTGAAACTAAACAACTTTGAATTTATGTACAAACATCTTTACTGACCTAGTGCTATTAGGCGTGATTCGCCCATTGGGCTCAAAGGGCTTCAGCCCCCCTGTCGTGTGTGGCAGCCCAGGCTGAGACAGCTTCCCGGGCACAAACAAAGCCGCACATGAGTACTTCACAGGTCTTTAAAAGACCATTTGCTTGTTAATGAGGCTTTGCTGTTTTTTCACCCCTTCTTAGAGCAACTGAATCTCCACTCTGCCTATTGCTGGAAGAATTACCCCCCCCCCCCCCCCCGAAAAATGTTCTTAGCCCCCCTGGCTTTAGTTGCGCCTCTGCCTAAGATATTGTTTCTAAGAAGGCACGTGACCTGTTTCACATCAGTACACACTGTGAACTGTCAGCCCTCGGCCGTCCTTACAGCCAGGCGCGCAACGCCCATTGGGCTCACATGGCTTCGGCCTCCCCACATTGTGTGGCAGCCTGGGCTGAGACAGTTTTCCAGACACACACACACAGACGCACCCGAGCACTACCAAACAGGTCTTCTAAAGACCATTTACTTGTTAACGAGGCTTTGTTGTTCTTTCACCTCTTCTTTGAGCCCCTGCAACTTAAGTCTGCCAATTGCTGGAAGAATTAGCCTCCTCCTCACCCCCCGAAATGTTACTCTATTTGCGCCCCTGAGTGCTATCATATTTATGCTCATCCCAATGTATTTCACTAATGTTATTTAATGAACTTATGAGTACACTGTTTTACTGTTACAATAGCACCAAGACGTGCACGTTTTGTATTATGGCCACTTTATTAATAGTTTTTTCTTTCTTTTACTTTAACAATTGTGTAATTTACATGTAAAACATCCATGCCTTATGGTTCTTATCTTTTGCATTATTTTTTGTTCTGTAAAACTTACAAATACGATTTATTAGAACTCTTAAAAATGTGCTCCGAGCTGATAAAAAACACTTTCTGTTTGTACAAGGGAGAGACTGATGAATCCATCCTCTGGAAGGAACAGCTAATAATAGGCACTGATTGGAATTAGAATGTTAGGATTTTGTTTTTCTGTCATGAATAGAATGTTGATTAAACAATGGCACTAGTAAAGTTCAGCAAAATGAAATGGTTAGGAGCTGTCCTTATCTAAAGGCACTATCATGCTTAGAAGCTAATTAGCAATTTCAAAGAAAGTCATACTGAGACCAGGCCTCCCGTTGGACTAAATCATTATTCAATGGGAATAATGGCATTTCCAAGAAAAATGGAAAATACATATGACAGGCATGACATCATCCCAGTGAAGTATGTGATTTTAAAACACTGCATTTTGTGAAATAAAAACACCAAACATGTAATATATGATTTATTTATAAAAAAAAATACTAGCAATAAATGGAAAATTACATATTTTGTTTTAATTTTAAAACGATTTAATCAACATTAAACATGAATAGGATTTTTTAAAAGTTATATGAAGATATACACTTAATTTTGCTACGTTTCGCCCTCTCTTGTCCTCGTTACATGTCCACGGAAAAGCAAAAAACTACAGAAATCTGTTCAAAATACTACATCGCTTTTTACCACATACCGCTCAATGATGGCCTGTGTGTTCTTTTAGTATTCCTAACTTTTATGTGCACCCTCTCCCTCTGTTTGATTCTCTCTGTCTCTCTTGGTCCCTGCTTATATTTCAAGTTGCAATCTATACAATAAAATTACTAGGCGGTAGAATCCTGCTTTTACACTGAAAAGGTTGCAGAGAAACAACACTAATATCTCAGGTGCAGTGAAATGCCAACGATAATGAGCCCGTGCAACCTATCCTCCCACTCACTGCCAAGACGTTCCTATTCTATATGTCATTTGCGGAAATGTACAAAATCATGCATTGCATTACTAACAATATCGCGTGCAGCCTCTGATGAGAAGGGGACAGTTTTGTTTAGATTACAAATGATGAGGCGGCCCATCTCTCTCATTTGATTACTGTGACAGCATCACTTATATAACAAATATTGCCTTTAATGCTATCGTCTGAATCACGTCTTTTGTGGCATAAGAGTGCTTTGGATGACTGCAATATGAAATACCAAACCTTTCTGACAGTATGCTTGGGCCTCATTTATGACACTTTTATGTAGGGAAGCGCAACAGGGCACCTCGCTGCGCTGCCCACACCAGAGGGAAAGGGCAGAATTCACTGGGCCTCATTTATGAGGCTGTGCATCACTCTTACACCGCCGGTGCGTCACTTTTTGTGACACACCAGCAGCGTAAAAAATATGCTTTGTTGCACCATATTTACAAAGTGACGCATCTAGGTAGATGCGTCACTTTGTAAACCCCTGCGCTACATTATACCTGCGCCAGGTATAATGTACGCAGGGGGGGCGTTCTGATGCAAGAAAGCCTCGTAGAAATGACGCAGTGAAATCTATAAGATTTCACTGCGCCACTTCTAGGACGCAAATGCGTCAATTTCTTACGCCTGCCTCACAGCAGGCGTAAGACTGACGCAGGCCCTTTCACATGGGGCTTGCACCATGTGAAAGGATATATTGCTGGAGTTGCGTCACTTTTGTGACACACTCCAGTAATGCGTCACTTTGCGCTATACAGATACGTCAGAAATATTGATATATCTGTAACCCCTTGTGCAATGATGCGTCATACTGTAAATATGACACATCATTGGTGTCACAAGGAGGGCACAATGAAAAGTGACGCATCGCTGTTTTCACGTAGCGATGCGTCATTTTTCATAAATGAGGCCCCCTGTATTTAAGCAATATGGTGCACTCCTGTCCTTTCTGCTTGTGCTGGTGCTGTTTTGCCAGCCTAGCTCCAGCATGGCCCCCCTTGCACCATGGGGTGCCTCTGTTGCATGCAGGATTGTTTTTGTGCAGGATGAGTCACCTTCCAACTTAAAAAACTATTTCACAAGGCAATTTCCTCTTCCTATGTGTGCTGAAGAGTGAAGCACTCATAAAAGAGGAAAGTTAGGAAAAATGATCATATTTCTCCTCATTAGGCCTCACCTTGAGAGGTGTGCAGATTTGGTGCTCCCCAGGTTTACATCACTGTGTAATTCTGGGGCAGCACGAAACACCATAGCTTTTGCATGGGAAACCCATGCAATGCCCATGGAATGCCTCCTGGGTGCAGAGTAAGGCGGAGCAGCGGTTTGCGCTGCATCGCCTTACTCGTAATTTATGAGGCCACTCAAAACCACACAGGGTTGTTTTACTTGGCTTCATAAATCTTTATGAGAGCCCTACATCACACATTTACCACTTTATTTGGTGATTAATTGCTGAAGGTTCTCACAAATAAGCCCCTTGGTGTACAGCGGCCCACTGCCTTTTGTCTAAATTGGCACGATGGAAATACAAAAGGCATACATACACATGCATAAATTCAAACTGTCATAAACACACCATGAGCCTCATTTATGCCATTTTGGCATAGGCCAGTGCAGCAAAGCGGGAGGCTGGAGTTTGGAGTAGGTGAATTTGGACCATTCGCACATGCGGCGTGTATACAGGACACCAGGAGAAAAAACATGCAGAAGAGGGTGGTGTCATCAGAGCCACACGTGCAATCAAAATTGGAGGAAGGAGGGGCGGGCATGGTGAGCGGCATTGGCTTAGCCACTCGTAGTGCCCAAAGCAAAATAGAGCAGGGAGAAGGGGGGAAGGGAGAGGGGCCCAATAGGGGCATTGGAGGTCATGGCAGCACCTGGTATAAGGCAGCAGGCAGTGAGTTTCTCTCAGCCTGCAGGGGATCATACACTGTCTGAAAGATGCATCCAGGACAATGAGGAGGTATCCAATAGCCCTGAATTTGAATGGGATGCATCAGACTGAGAGGCTTTGGATAGTTTCAATTACAGGAAGGAGGAGGTAAGGAGAGGGGGAGGTCTAGAATACCTCAGCTAGACGACTACCTGGGAAGAGGTGGGTCCCTGCAGTGGTCTAATCAGGAGTCAGTGGTGGTCTTACAAGACTGGAGCGGGGAGGAGGATGTGGGGGAGGGGTAGCTGGAGGGGGACTTTCGCCTGGAAGCTGTTAGTAGCTGTAGGGGGGCCTTGTTTGGGAGGGGGAGATCGCAGATAGTTTGTGACATTGGTCCGGTTTATTGGGTTGGTCAAGGGCCTTTCGGGTGCAGAGGAACATCTATGGAAAGAGTGGGGCAGCAGCACACTAGTCATGTCATCAATTGTACAGGTAAAGGAGGAACACAGATATCCAGACTAGGTAAAGCTGAGAGTGGCTCCTAAGCGCTGAGTAGAAGAGAGAGCTGGGCCCAGCACAGTTTGCCTGAGATCAGTGGGGGAACCCTACACGGCTGACACAAGAAGGTTTGGTATGACTTTGTCCGCCTAACAGCTTGTAGGTCTAGGATGGCCTCTGAAAGGCATAATGCGGATGGCTGGAGAGTGGTACCTGCAGAGCAGTGGAATGGGACACTTCAGACCCCCTGGACGTCACATGTTGCAATAAAATTACAGCTTTGAAGGTGGTTTGCAAGCCTGACGTGTGCACAAGCGCCGCAGGGGGTCAAGGAATTTGATTATGATGAACATAGCTTGGAAGAACGTCAAGTGAGGGAAAAAGTGTCTTGGTGTGGTGGAGGGGTTTCACTAATCAGTTGTCCAATGTCTTTCAGGCCCAAAATGAGAGGGTGCTTTGACTGTCAGATACGGAAAGGCCCCTGGCGATGTGAACCGCAATAGTACGGGCACCGGCTTTGACAGTGACTCCAGGTAGGGCAGGAGATGTACCAGGGGTCCTGTAATGGCTGACCTTTTCTGGCTCCTTTAAGAGGGAGAATGATGGAGAGTGACTCCGTGTCCCTTTCTTTAGAGTAGGGCTTATGAATTTGAGTTAGGGGATAGATACATAAGTATTAATCATGATTTGCCTATTTGCTAACGTGTTAGGATATTTTCCATGGAGTTATGTGTATTTTGGGCCTGGTAGGCCTTAAACAGGACAGACTCCATCTTGCCTTCTGCCCGGTAGCTGGAGAGGCTTTCTAGGTCAAGTGTAAAGTTTTAGTTTCAAGGTGTTGTTCGCTTGGAGAGAACCGGCTCAGGCTGGCCCTTATCGAAGGAATGTATTTTTCTCCACTCCGAAGACACAACTCCAGGCCGGCCGGCTGGGAACGTGTCCTTGGTACGGGGAGGTACAAGAATTTGGTGGACGGCAGGTTACTGGCCGTAACTTTCCATGAAGGGACAGGCTTTGATATTAGCGGAAGTGTTAGGCAATGAGTTAGTTAGTTCGTAGGCGGCAGCTAGCCGTTAGCATCTATGCTATTAATTATCTTCACGGCGGACAGTCGCCATTTTGAAGTCCGAGAAACATTCTGAGACCGAGACTCTCTGAGAAAGACTGGAGGAGAAATAGCGCATAGCGCATAGTACCAGAGAGAGAGAGAGACGGTAGCTAATAGCGAGCGAGGTTCCAGTGCCTTGGAGGGAAGCAGAGGAGGTTGAGCCTAGCGGTGCAGACGTGTACTTGTGACGGCTGAGGTGTGACCCCGAGACGAGCCAAGACACAGAGACGAGAAGGGAACCTAGATGACTACCGAGCCCCGACTTCATATTAACCAGGAGACCTCCGCCCTTTTCCATATTGAGCGCTCATCCTAACCCCTTTTGAC
This sequence comes from Lissotriton vulgaris, assembly GCF_964263255.1. Classification (NCBI taxonomy): domain Eukaryota; kingdom Metazoa; phylum Chordata; class Amphibia; order Caudata; family Salamandridae; genus Lissotriton; species Lissotriton vulgaris. The sequence continues at coordinate 1,649,117,653 of NC_141685.1, forward strand.
TTTTTCTTTGCAGAATGTATACATATCGCATAGTATTGTGTCTGTGTTAATTGCTAATAAATACCCCGAGTTCTTAGTGAACTAACATGTGCCTTGTGTTCTTGTTCAATCGAGGTAACCGCACTTTCTAGTCAGGCATTGTTTGCATGAACGGTTGTGATTCCCGATCAGGTAAGGAATGAATGAACAATGAGGGAATGAGGGTATGTTTGATGTCAAGAGCAGAAGGTACATATATATATACATCAATTTGACAAGTCGTATTGATTTCGATTATTGTAGTTTTATCCCGAGTAGACAAGTGAGAGATCTCCTTCTTAAGTACTCATAGGAAAGTGGTCGTCGTTAGTGAATGGCGTTAGTGAGAACACTGGGGGGATACAGTGTGGAGGTTCGCTGGATTGTGAACCGTGTGTATAAGTGAGAGCACTGGGGGGATACAGTGTGGAGGTTCGCCTGATTGTGAACCGTTTGGAGAATGAGAGCGCTGGGTCTGCAGACCTATGCGTGTAGACACGCCAGATTGTGTGTCGAGTGAGCACTGATAGTGATCAGTGTGTAAGGATATATATTCAGTCTGGGCCGAAGTGGGCGCAAGACTAGGTGGTATAAATAGGATATTGTAGAAAACCTATGCATGTTTATTGCTGTCTTCCTCATCCTTAGGTACGAGATGTACATACATATATGTCTATACCCATTGTAAATACGTCCTGAGGTGGGAGGTGATTACGTTCCGGCTGGGTTAGAGGGGCCCCTAGGGGCTGATTCCATCTGAGCGGAAAATCCGGTCGTTACATCTGGCGTCACGAACTGTTTACGAAGCCTGTGTGCGCTGTATTGTTTTCATCTTGCTGGTTTGCGCTCGGCTCGTACGTATACATTTTTGTGTATAATTGTGTATATCATTTTTTTTTTTTTTGTATCAACATGTTTACGAAAAAGTCGACATCCGTTTTCAAGTTGCCTCTCCAGATTCCCGGCTGGGAGTCTACGCCTTACGAGGCTTTGGCCCGTGAGTGGGCCGATTCTACTGGTTTGAGCGAGAAGTGGTTTCTTGCTTGCAAAAAGCTCCGGTAGTGAAGGGTGATGAGCTTCCTATTTTGGGTCGCAGAGGTTGGATTGTGCTACATGCATACCGGATTCTTCATGAGAGGTTTGTTCAGTTGCGAAAGCAGTGCAAGGATATGGAGGGACAGGTTGTTGAATTGCAGAATGCGCATACTTTGATGCGGTGTCAGAATAAATTGCTTGCCGACAAACTTGAGACTTATCAAACTATTGCCGAAAGGGCTGCAGTTCGCATTGCGAGGTATAAGTACAAACACCGTCGTGGTCGTGTGTCCACACAGAAAGTGCGTATGGTCATGGCGAAAGCTGGAATGGATTGGAACCCTGATGAGTGGGATGGTAATATCTGGGATTCTCATACTTCTGACTCCTCGGCTGAGGAGGGTGACAAGCGCGAGTCTTCTCGCTCCGGTCGTGACTGTAAATCTGCTTCTTGTGGCAATGATGTTGTGTCTAGCGACCGTGGTCGTTTTTCCCGTTCCGATGACGTGTCTCATCCTGACTGTTCTTCTAAATCTAAGGACGGGGCTTCTTCGGGAGCTCTGCCGGAGGTTTCTGCTCATCCTGTGTTTCGTCGCAAGTTACAGCAAGCCCCTGGTAATCCGGGTGGTGTTGCCCTGGATAGTATTGAGGATTTTACTCAACAGGAGGTTAGTGATATTTTACAACGATTTCGTCAATGGCCCGGTGAAGCTTTGCTTACGTGGATGGTGCGCCTTTATGAACTGGGCGCTGCCGGTATCATGCTCGATGCTGTTGATTGTTTACGGTTTTGTTCTTTGAGTTCTGATTCTACCATTCAAGATCATTTTCGGAACTATAATGGTGCTGGTCAAATTACTTTGCTCCAGCTTGCGTCTGATGGCTGTAGCCAGAAGTACCCTACTGAATCTGATTGGCCTGTCAATGACAAGCCGTGGTACACTTTGCGTGATGCATCGCAACGTCTGAAGGAGGAGGTGATGAAAACCGCGATTTTTCTCAGTACTTCTGACAGGTTGTTGGACGGTCTTTTAACATCTTCTGTACGCAATCGCATTATCCGTTCTTCCCCTGTTGCTTACAAGCAGGTGATGATGACTTTATTGATTAATCAGACTGGCAATCCTTTGTCTGCGGTGCTTGAATCTGTTCGTCAGCTTGGTGAGTTGGGTGAATGGTTTAAACCTGAGAGACCATCTCGCCCTGAGGGTCGTGCTGCCGGGGATTACAAGTTCTCTAGACGTGATATGTTTTGGCTGACGGTGTGAAAAGGGAGGATATTGACGGTGAGCCTAATAATCGCTTGTGGGACATATTCCGTAAGCGTGGTTTGGATCGGAAGGAGGGTGCCCGTCGTGTCCGTAAGAATGATTGTGGTCGTGGTTCTGATGACAGTGGTGATGAGAGGCGCCGTGTGGATTCTGATCGCCGTGGTGATCGGCGGTATGAGCGTGATGTGTCCCCTCGTCATGACAGAGAGAGGGAGAGAGAGGGGGAAAAAGAAAGGGGGAGAAATGATCGTGTATCCAACCGGTATAGAGAGGAGAGAGATTATTCCCCTGAGTTGAGAAGAAGGGAGGATCGTCACAGGCTTGCTGATCGTAATTCACAGTACGAGGTAAATGACAAAAATCCATTTCGCAATGGAGAGGGATATGAACAGGAGATTTTGATACCCAAGAAACATGAGAGTATTTATCCTGATTTGTCCTGGTTAGCGGAACGCACTAAAAATGACTAGGAAATAGGTCAAGCTCCAGTCCGAAGGTGGGCTCACAGAGATAATAGATCCTATGTAGATATTGAGATTTTTTGGAAACATCGTAATATCCAAAGGGCCCGAGCATTAGTGGATACAGGAGCGGAGGCCACTTTAATTCATGGCAAATCAAAGAAATTTAAAGGACAATTCTTCACAATTACTGGTTTAGGTAGAAAAGAGACCCCCGCAGTGCAAACTACGCTTGAGATGAGAATTGGTAGGATTCCTCGTAGAGAATATTCTGTGTTAGTCGTACCACTCTTGGAGTATATAATTGGAATTGATATTTTGAAAGGGATGACCTTACATTTGGATGATGGTTGTTATCAATTTGGAACCAAGCATTACATTTCGTCCAGGCCCGTACGGGTTGGCCGTTTACGAATGCCCCCATTACAATTCCTCAAGCCATGAAGGTAGTTTCTCAAAAGCAATATCGTATCCCAGGTGGCCATGAAGAGATCAGTGCCACAATTCAGGATTTGGTTGATGCAGGAGTTATAACTCCGGTTACTTCTGCTTGGAATAATCCCGTTTGGCCCGTGCGAAAGAGTGATAACTCTTGGCGCATGACGGTCGATTATCGAGAATTGAACAAACATACACCTCGTTTGACCGTTGCTGTACCAGACATTGTTACTCTGATTCAGAGAATTCAGAAACATCCAGGTACATGGTATGCGTCTATTGATATTGCTAATGCTTTCTTTTCGATTCCAATTGCTCCCGAGTGTCAGGAACAATTCAGTCTTACCTGGAATGGACGTCAAATGACGTTTAGGAGTCTTCCTCAAGGCTATGTGCACAGTCCTACGATCTGTCACCGGCTGGTGGCGGAACATTTGTCTGAGGTGCCCGTACATCCACAAATACAGGTGTGTCATTATATTGATGACATTTTGATCCAAGGTGAGACGCAAGATCAGGTCCAGTCCCATTTAGATCAGATCCTTGATTGCTTACGAGCAAAAGGTTGGGAAATCAATCCTGATAAATTACAAGGTCCATCCCAAAATGTTAAATTTTTAGGCATTAATTGGCATGAAGGTCACAGAGAAGTGATCCCACAGGTGAAGCGGAAAATTTTAGATTTTGCTGTTCCAAGGAATAGAAAAGAGGCTCAGAGTTTCATTGGTTTGTTTGGTTTTTGGCGTCAGCACATTCCCCATTTGAGTCAGATTTTGGCTCCCTTATATCGAGTCACTCGCAAAAAGAATGCGTTCGAATGGGGTGACCTACAACAGAATGCATTTAATTTGGCGAAAGAAGCCATTCAATATGCCTTGGATTTGTGGCCTGTGGGCGAGGGTGATGTGGATCTGAATGTGTCTGTGGAAGGTCCGTATGCCAATTGGAGTTTATGGCAAAAGCATGGCGGACAAAAAGTGCCATTAGGTTTTTGGACTAAAAAGTTACCTGAAGCTGGTGAGCGTTATACACCTTTTGAAAAACAGTTGCTTGCATGTTATTGGGCTCTGGTGGATACCGAGCAATTGACTTTAGGTCATGCTGTGATTTTGAGACCCGAAATTCCTATTATGCAGTGGGTTTTGAGTTCGCCGAAATCCCATCGAATTGGACATGCTCAGGAGGCGAGCGTGATTAAATGGAAGTGGTATATTCAGGACAGAGCGCGTGTGGGTCCGAAAGGTGTGGCTGTGTTGCATGAGCGAGTGGCGCAGGCGCCATCGAATGAAACTGGAAATGATTGTTCGGTACCTGTAGTACAGGAATCTCCCGTCAAGTGGGGTAAATCATTTGATGATCTGTCTGTGGAGGACAGAAAACATGTGTGGTTTACGGATGGTTCAGCGAGATTCATTGGTGAGAAACGACATTGGAAAGCAGTGTCTTACAATCCGATTACACAGAAAATATTGAGTACCATTGGTGATGGAAAGAGTAGTCAATATGCTGAATTGTATGCGGTTTACCAAGTGTTGAAACAAGAACTACCTGGCACATGTCACATTTTCACTGATTCCTGGTCCACTGCTAATGGACTGGCGGTATGGTTACCAACATGGCATTCTCATAATTGGGAATTGCATTCAAAAGAACTGTGGGGAAAAGAACTATGGCAAGAAATTTGGGAATTGCTCCCACAGAGCACTGTGACAATCTTTCACGTAGATGCACACACCCCAATAGATTCTCTTGACAAATTTTTTCATAATATTGCAGATGAAAAGTCTAAAATTTCTGAGGCAGTGGTGGACATGCAAGATTCTGATTTGGCGGGATTGGCGAAATGGGCCCACCAGAAAGCGGGACATTTTGGAGAGAGAGCCACTAGCAGGTGGGCCACTGACCGAGGAATTCACATTCCTCTAAATTTGATTAAAGATGTCATTCTGCATTGTCCCATTTGCCAGCATTCTAGAAAGAGAGAAGTGCCTCACATTGTTCAAGGCCATTTACATCGAGGAAAATTGCCCGCTCAAATTTGGCAAATTGATTATATTGGTCCGCTCCCTATGAGCAGAAATTGTCAGTATATTTGTACCGCTGTTGATACTTATAGTGGCCTTTTGGTCGCTTTCCCTTGTAAAAATGCTACCCAAATCAATACCATTAAAACATTGGAACTACTCATTTTATATTATGGTGTTCCATTCCAAATTCAATCTGATAACGCATCTCACTTCCGTGGAAGATTGGTGCAGGAATTCTGTGCGGAAAACCACATTGAATGGGTGTTTCACATTCCATATTATCCACAGGCTTCGGGATTGATTGAGAGAATGAATGGTTTGCTAAAAGAACAATTACGTAAATTGACTGATGATCGATACAAGAATTGGAAAGATGTTTTGTTTCAAGCATTATTGATTTTAAATAATCGCCCTTTGTTACATGCTGAATCCCATTTGATGCGTTTGTTTCCTCCAAATGTGGATGTAAAGCCTAATTCTCTGTCCAACACTGTCATGTATTGGGAAATTACCCCTGGTGCTTTGGCTCCATGTAGAGCAACCCCAGGTTCCGCGGGCCTAGACCTGCATGCTTTAAATGATGCAAACTTACTAGGAAAAGACCGAATCATTGTTGAAACTGGCATTGGCATCTGTATACCTGCCGGTAGTTTTGGATTAATTGCCCCCAGATCAGGCCTCGCCCTGAAAGGTATTCAAGTGCTCGGAGGAGTAATTGACAGTGACTATCAGGGAGAGATCAAGGTTCTCCTGCTTAATAGCAGTGAGACTGATTTATTGATCAAAAAGTCTGACCGTGTTGCTCAGTTATTGATTATGCCTGTCTTCAGTGGTGAGATCAAGAAAGGCTCTGCCCCAACGTTACTAACTGTGCGAGGACAAAAAGGCTTCGGATCATCTGATCTTCCTGGAGCTAAAATATAGGTGCAATCGCCTAGGAATCCTCCTGAACAGGCTGATATTATTGCGACCGGTCATGACAATACCGTTTTGGTGATGAAGCCAGGGAAAGATGGCTGGGAAGCTGTCCCAGCTGATAAATGTTACTTACGAGAATGATTAAGGCCTGTATTTGTATTTTTTCAGATCATTCTCTGGACTGCTGCTGCAGGATGTGTCGGCGTTGGACTCCTTTTGGCCTGCTGTGCCGGGAGAGGAGAGGATCCACCGACGTCGGCTGATGGGAAAATCCGAGTTCCGCGTTCCGCGTGGACTACGTCATCTAATTTCTGGATAACACTCGCAAAGAGAGTGACGAACTCTCCACATTTCTGTCTTACACCGATGAGGTCTGTGACTGACATTTTGGCGACCTGCTTGGTTGCCGTCCCTGCTTCTACCGAGACTTTACGACATATTTTTAATATCTCGAATGCCCGACCAAATGTTATTCTGGGCGATTTTGCGGCCCACGAATTTTGTCCCTTATGTACTGCTCTTCCAGACCTCGATATTCCTATTCATTCCCGGATTACTACTTTTAATATTACCCCTGGAGATCTGTGTTTTGTGATGACATGTGATCCTAAAGCTATCACCGAATGTATTAGGCTGAAGATACAAGCTGCAACTTCTTTTTCAGCTCATCAACGATTGCTGTGTTTGAAGAGACTTCCGAATTCGTGTCTCTCTGTTAAGAATAATATGACATGTAAACGTTTATTGGTTGCCCCTAGTTATTATCGTTCCATGTTATTGCCATCTGGCTGGCTCTTTTCTTGTGGGAATTCATCCTGGCCTTATATTCCTGCACATATTTCTGGTGGTCCATGTGCCATCACTAGATTGAGTTTATTAATGTTTTCCTCACATCCTAATTCACATTCCCGTATGGTACGTGATTCAATGTCATTGCACGAGGACTGTGATTCCTCCGTTCATCTTTACTCCAAATCGGAATATCTTGGTTTAGCTTTTTCTATTATTGGAGTCCCTGCATTGGCCGTTTATAATGCCAAAACAATCGGCAAGATGGCCTGCTGGATCGTTAAATCCATCAACCAAACTTCCACTGTTTTATCTGATCTGTTATTAGATGCCCAGGGTGAACGTAGAGCTATTTTACAGAATCGCGCTGCTATTGATTATCTTTTGTTAAAACATGTACATGAATGTTCTGATTTTGAGGGCCTATGTTGTTTTAATCTGTCCGACCATTCCAAATCAATCCAAGCCCATATTGACAAACTCCACGACTTGACTGCAGAAATTAGACAACACATTGATCAGGGCTTATTTGACTGGCTTTTTAATTGGTTACCTGACTTGCATTCTTTACGACAGATTTTAGGGGGTGTTATTGTTGCCATTTGTGTTTTAATAGCTGTTTGTTGCTTTATTCAGTGCATTCCTTCCCTGCTCCAATTTTGTAGACTTAGCAAGAGACATAGGTCAGTTAATTTTGTTTCCTATTATTCTTCTACTGATGTGAGTTCTATATAGTTTGTGGTTGATAGACTGGAGTCAAGGGGTGTAATGTAATGGCTGACCTTTTCTGGCTCCTTTAAGAGGGAGAATGATGGAGAGTGACTCCAGCCTATCACCCCTATAGCATAGGGATTAGGACTATAGATAGGATCCCTGCCTTTCATATAGTAGAGTATTTCCGTGTCCCTTTCTTTAGAGTAGGGCTTATGAATTTGAGTTAGGGGATAGATACATAAGTATTAATCATGATTTGCCTATTTGCTAACGTGTTAGGATATTTTCCATGGAGTTATGTGTATTTTGGGCCTGGTAGGCCTTAAACGGGACAGACTCCATCTTGCCTTCTGCCCGGTAGCTGGAGAGGCTTTCTAGGTCAAGTGTAATGTTTTAGTTTCAAGGTGTTGTTCGCTTGGAGAGAACCGGCTCAGGCTGGCCCTTATCGAAGGAATGTATTTTTCTCCACTCCGAAGACACAACTCCAGGCCGGCCGGCTGGGAACGTGTCCTTGGTACGGGGAGGTACAAGAATTTGGTGGGCGGCAGGTTACTGGCCGTAACTTTCCATGAAGGGACAGGCTTTGATATTAGCGGAAGTGTTAGGCAATGAGTTAGTTAGTTCGTAGGCGCCAGCTAGCCGTTAGCATCTATGCTATTAATTATCTTCACGGCGGACAGTCGCCATTTTGAAGTCCGAGAAATATTCTGAGACCGAGACTCTCTGAGAAAGACTGGAGGAGAAATAGCGCATAGCGCATAGTACCAGAGAGAGAGAGAGACGGTAGCTAATAGCGAGCGAGGTTCCAGTGCCTTGGAGGGAAGCAGAGGAGGTTGAGCCTAGCGGTGCAGACGTGTACTTGTGACGGCTGAGGTGTGACCCCGAGACGAGCCAAGACACAGAGACGAGAAGGGAACCTAGATGACTACCGAGCCCCGACTTCATATTAACCAGGTGACCTCCGCCCTTTTCCATATTGAGCGCTCATCCTAACCCCTTTTGTCTTTTTCTTTGCAGAATGTATACATATCGCATAGTATTGTGTCTGTGTTAATTGCTAATAAATACCCCGAGTTCTTAGTGAACTAACATGTGCCTTGTATTTTTGTTCAATTGAGGTAACCGCACTTTCTAGTCAGGCATTGTTTGCATGAACGGTTGTGATTCCCGATCAGGTAAGGAATGAATGAACAATGAGGGAATGAGGGTATGTTTGATGTCAAGAGCAGAAGGTACATATATATATACATCAATTTGACAAGTCGTACTGATTTCGATTATTGTAGTTTTATCCCGAGTAGACAAGTGAGAGATCTCCTTCTTAAGTACTCATAGGAAAGTGGTCGTCGTTAGTGAACGGCGTTAGTGAGAACACTGGGGGGATACAGTGTGGAGGTTCGCTGGATTGTGAACCGTGTGTATAAGTGAGAGCACGGGGGGGATACAGTGTGGAGGTTCGCCTGATTGTGAACCGTTTGGAAAATTAGAGCGCTGGGGCTGCAGACCTATGCGTGTAGACACGCCAGATTGTGTGTCGAGTGAGCACTGATAGTGATCAGTGTGTAAGGATATATATTCAGTCTGGGCCGAAGTGGGCGCAAGACTAGGTGGTATAAATAGGATATTGTAGAAAACCTATGCATGTTTATTGCTGTCTTCCTCATCCTTAGGTACGAGATGTACATACATATATGTCTATACCCATTGTAAATACGTCCTGAGGTGGGAGGTGATTACGTTCCGGCTGGGTTAGAGGGGCCCCTAGGGGCTGATTCCATCTGAGCGGAAAATCCGGTCGTTACAGGTCCCAAAGATGGTATTCAATCAGGTAGATGCAGCCAAATGCCTAAAGCGGGGAGAGCGTCTTTCTGTAAAGGTAAATAATTCCAGGATGCGGGTGTGGACACCGATGAACAGTATGGGGCTCATAACTGTAGAAACAGGGTAGATAAAACAGAGGCTGGGGTAGGTGCAGAGACAGGTAGTGGATGGAGAAGTTAGAGATAAATAAGAGGGTCCCGAAAGTAAAGAGCTGAAGATAAAAAAAGTTGCTACATATGGGGCTCACAAAGCCATTGGGGCTCACCTCATGTTGACGATGAAGGTGCAGATTTGGAAAGAGGAATATGTGGGGATTCTGAAACTTCTCAACTGGGAGGTGCACTCCAAGGAGGGCTCAAAAGAGAAGGAATATGAGCTGTTGAACCGAACCAAGGTTCCTTTAACAATAAAAAATGGGATCGCAGCATTTTTCATTTATGCCAGTGCATATTGAGAGAAATATTCATAGTGCAGTGTCACATGTTAAAGTACATGGATGTAATTTGAAAGACACAAATAACAAGGGGTAGATATGCATTAGCCCAATATGATGAAGATTTCAGAGTGCATTTGACATGGGATCCAGAGGCAAAATCGGGGAAATGGATTCTGATCTATTGCAACACACTTCATGAACCACAAAACTTGGTAAAACCTTATTTACAGCTAGAAGTCTGCCAATTGTATACCGCCCCTTTCAGGGCCCTTCCACCTGGGCTTGGGTGGGGGTTGCAGCAAAGACACAGACAGTGCCAGACGGCACATGCTGGGATTTTAACAAAGGACTATACACTCGGAAATATTGTAAACTCTGCCGCGACTGCTCAAAGTGTGCAGGCCGACATCCCCTCTTCAATTGCTTTGGAGTAGGTAGTGGCTACCAGCAAGGGTCAGGGCTGTGCACCAACAACAGTAATTTTCACGTCCATGTGGAGTCCAGGGAGCTCTGAGATCTGGCGCAAAATGCTTATACTCTGGTCTATACTGAGGCGCTGGGGTTTTACAGTCATTCTGAAGAAGCAGCGGTGTACTGGGAGGGGTTCAGTTGGGGTTTCCTTTTGGGGTATGAGGGCCCTCTGGTGCTGTGGTAGATATCCAATTTCTGATCAGCAAAGGAGAACAGGCAGGTGGTTCAAGAAATACTGGAGAAAGCAGTCTCAGAAGGCCTAATGGTAGGACCTTTTTACGATTGGCCAATGGAGAATATGATTATTTTACCTGTTGAGGTGATGACTAAAAAAGATAAGGGCGAACTCCATTTGATTCAGCACTTATCATGGTCCGAGGGTACATCAGTGAATGATTTCATTGCAGAAGAAGTAGCATTGGTGACATACTCCTCAGTGGACGTGGCTATGTCACTGGTGGTAATGGCGGGGCCAGGGGCATTGATGGTAAAATGTGACGTCAAAGTCAGCTTTTCGGCAGCTTCTGGTGCACCTTGATGATTTTCCGCTCCTACGTATCCCATTTGAAGGCAAGTGGTATATGAACAAAGTCTTCCCAATGGGAGGCTCTATGTCATGTGCCCTGTTCAAATGCTGCAGCACATTTTTGCTATGGTTGTTTAGATGGCAGACGGGCCATGAGCTGGTGACCCGCTATTTGGATGATTTATTTTTCTTAGAGGCAGCCAGTTCGGCCAACTGCCAGGCTCTCCTGGTAAGATTCCAAGAGCTCATGGACGACCAAGGGATACCTTTTGCATCTGAAAAAACAGTAAGGCCACAAACAGAGCTATCATTTTCGGTTTTGAAATTAACTCAGAAAGAATGGAAGACAGGTTGCCGCAGGACAAAAAAGAGAAGATGCTCTCATGTCCGAATGTCATGTTGGCAAGAGAAAAATGTGAAAGTGAAGGAGGTACAGGGGCTCTTGGGTCATTTGAACTTTGCATGCAGGGCTGTAAGTCCGGGTAGAATCTTCTTCAGAAGGTTGGGTAGGGCTCTCTGGATTTTCTTTACCTCATCACCACGTTAGGCTGTCAGGGCGGTCAAGGAGGACCTTTGAATGTGGATTTTCTTTTAGCAGTCATTCAATGGCATCCTCTTAGTACTGCCTGATGCAGTGGTGTGCGATGTTTAGATTTTCTCGTATGGGTAGGTTTTGGTTTGTTCTGGCATGGGAGATGGTGTGCAGACCCATGGCTTGGTGAATTACTGGCATCAAGGGGGTAGAAGCATAACCTTCTGAGAGCTGTTCCCTGTGGTGAAAGCAGTAACATTGTGGACGAAGAGTGAGCACACAGAAAACTGCTCTTTCAGGTCAACAGTATGTCATTGGTGGAAGTGGTGAATCAAAAATCTTCCATGCAGCCTCAGATACTGAAAGTTCTACAGGGACATTGACTGAGACCCGAAGCCTATTCCAGTGAAGTTGTGGTCCATAGGCAATGCCAGTTGGTAGAACAGGTGGTAGGGTCCCTCGTTGAATCGACACAGGTAGCATAATTGCAGGCATGGAAGACATTTCTGGGTTCACGGGTATGCTGTCAGAAGGACGATTGGTTGAAGGCTGAAGATGTGATTCACTAGTAGTAGTAAAATACTTTATTCAGTATCCAAGTAGCATCAAAGTGTACACATACAGAATAATACTATAAATAACATCAAAATACATTTATAAGCCTCCTATAGCTCAGACTTGTAATAAAAAGCAAGTGCTACTAGAAATTAATTCCTGCAATCATTACTATATACAAAACGGAGTACAAAAGTCAAACAAGGGCTATGTGCAAGCAATCGACAAGCAGCCTGGGAAGTCCAAATACTTTTTTTCTCCTTTTTTTAATAAATTATATATAGTTGGAGTTAGGTGATGATATAAACATAGCTTAATAAATGGCAATCTCAGTCTGTAATCTACCACATTTAAACCAGACCTCCTGTAAAAACTTGCTAATAGCAAAAACAATTATGGGAGTAGTAATACTCTTTAAAATTCTGTAATCCACTAAATATCTAGTCACCTCCAGATCAGGACTAAAAGGGGTCATCCATTTCTGGTATGGGCCTAGATAGCCAGGATAAACAAATGGTATATGCGTCTCTCCTAAGCATGGGCAGATTTTGCGGATCCACGATCCGCGGATTTTGCGGATTTGCGGATCCGCGGATTTGGGGCAGGGCTTCCATGCGAGTGCACATGCCTCTTGTGTGTTTAAAAGGTCTGAGAAAGATCAGTTCAGCAGATGAAGAGAAAGAAGCCCCTGGTCACAAGAACAGCACGGGTATTGTGCTCGTGAAAGTCAAGGATGCAAAGGCCTCTATCCAGCATCACAGCTGATGTTCCACGGTAGATTTGGGATGAAGGCACACCTGCCCAGCCTCGACGACGCTCACGATTGTTTTTGGGCTAATGAATGAGTCACTGAATTTGAGCTTCAACTAGTTCGAGCGACCATGTGTGTGTTACTATGCAATCGCCCCGAAGGCCGCAGGGGTCCCTGAGTGAGCTGTCCATCATAGTGGGTAAATGGCGGGAAGACGGTGCACACCGCGAGTGTGTGAGCGGGACCAAACGTGCGGGGCTTCAATGCGAGTTCACATGCCTCTTGTGTGAATAAAAGGTCAGAGAAAGATCAGTTCAGCAGATGAAGAGAAAGAAGCCCCTGGTCACAAGAACAGCACAGGTATTGCGCTAGTGGAAGTCAAGGATGCAAAGGCCTCTATCCAGCATCACAGCTGATGTTCCACGGTAGATTTGGGAAAGGAAATTACACCAGCCTGGCCTGTTGTAACTATTTTACGATGGAGCCGGCAAGCTGCCAGCGCCATCCTAAAATAGTTACTAAATTAGCTTCAACAGGAAGCTCTAATAGATAAAATCGAGCACCTGCTTTATTTTATCTATTAGAGCTTCCTGTTGAAGCTAACTTAGTAACTATTTTAGGATGGCGCTGGCAGCTTGCCGGCGCCATCGTAAAATAGTTACAACAGGCCAGGCTTCAACTTTTGCCCCTGGATCCGCCGCTCGCGGATTTGCGAATTCTCGGTAAATTCGCGGGAGTTCGCGGATCGCGAATTTACCGAAAATTCGCAAAATCCGCGAGCGGACGGATTTTGAGCTCATACTTAGTCTCTCCTTCATTTTCCGAGCCACATGTGAGGCAACTACTAAAAGCTATGTGCCTATTTTATTTGTTAGTGAAGGACCTTAGAGGCAAGGTGCCCAATCAAAAACGAATATAGAGACTTTTCGCTAAAGGAGAAGAAACAAAATCTAGAAATTCCTCAAAACTAGGAAATGGTTTGATATCTAAAAATCTATTTGTCAGTGGGCCAATCGACTGGTTATTAATATAGCCCACGTGCATATAGTAACTGGATTTCAAAATATTAAGAACATCTTTACACATTTTTTGGGGGTCGATTCATAGCCTTTGAGGTTCCAACTTGTTTAGCCAGTCCATAACAAATTTGACCCAGGGTACTCATTTACCACCTCCTGCACTAACCAAGTCTACAAGTCAGTCTCTCAACTCACTTAGCTGAGGTGTAACCCATAAGCGTACCCAATGAACAAGTGGTCTAAGTGCAGACAGATCTGTAATTCTTTTTAATCATAATTCAAAGAATAGGGGAATTAATGGTGAGGTGTTGGAACAGAAAACAAGCTGTCTGACAAATGTATTTTCTGCAGTGGTAAGTGGAGAAACACCAGTACAACCCCAAGTCTCAGCACCATAAAGAGCGGCCCTATTTGCCTTGGCACGATATACTTTATGGGCCGGTGAGACCGCACGAGAACTCATTTGCCCATGCAATCTATTGATAGCATTTGCTCTGTGCTCAACTAATTGCTAAGTTGACCTTTCCACCTAAAGTTCTCCATTGCTTTAACTCCCAGGGAATCAAAACTCTTCATCTTCCCTAGGGCTTCTCCACCTACTCGAATAATGGAGTTTTTGACTACTCCCTTCCCAATTTCCATATATTTGGACTTGTTAACATTGAGCTCCAAGCTCCTTGACACAGAAGTCTGAAGTCTTTAAATTTGTCAACATGGAGCTGGAGCCCCATTGGTGTCTTAGAAATGAGAAGGGAATCATCTGCAAATAAAATATTCAGTACCATATTATTGTTCTGGACAGGGGAATCATTTCTGCAGTTCATCAAAATATTAACTATGTGATTTATATTAAGGGTGAAGAGTGTGGTTGCAAGAACGCATCCTTGCTGTACACCTCACTGGATGGGAATGCGTTTGGTTAGTTCTCCCATGTGACCGCACCGTACCTGAACAAAGTTATTACTGTAAAGTTGAGACATAAGATGGATCAAATTCCTGGGTACCCCCATCGTGTTTAAAACATGCCACAAATTAGTAGGTACAAAAGCTGCTCTAAGATCGATAAAAGTCACGTAAAGTTTTTAATGATGCAATAAAATATATTTCCAGTATAATGTGGCAAATCTAAAAGGTACTCATCATTAAGCGTAACCCAGCTTCGATGGCTAACAGAATATTGTTAGAGTCTAACCAATGTAACAGTTTTGCAAGAATTTGCTTCACAAAAATCTTTTGAGCATTATCAATTAAGCTAATTGGCCTATACTTTGAGGGGGTGCATGTGTCAACTTTTTTATATATTGTGACAATCTCGGCTCCTCTCCAGGTCTGGTATCTCACACCCTCGTGCTATAGTATTAGAAAGTAGGTTAAGATAAAATTGTCCAAATCTAAAGTTTCAAATTGTATAAGTCACCGTGGATGTTATTGGATTGTGGCGTTTTAGAAGATTTTAACAAGGAGATAGCTCTAGCAGTAGCCTCTAAGCTAAAAACAATAGGTGGGACGAGACCTTCCATAATGTTGTGAGGAATATATACCTACGGTGGCCGTCGGGTTGCAACATGGCCTTGACGTGATTCATTATATACTGAACTTAATAGAGAAGGCTCTAACTCGGATTACCATTATAGGGAAATTGGTAGGAATTGCCATCATGGGCAAATTATATGGGGTTACCCCCCCATCTGTGGGCAAATTGGTTCAAAGTTTAGTTTAGGACATTTGGGGGCATATTACCAAGCAATAGCGATAATTATCGCTATTGCTTGGTTAGAGACAAACATTTACCGCAGAGCTGCGGCGATTTTTACCGCAAAAAAACCTTGGTATTACCAAGGTTTATCGCAAATGCGATAAAAATCGCCGCAATGCATGAATATCGCAGTAAAGTCAGTGATATTCATGCATTACCGAGCTAATGCTCTTAGCCATGTTATCCACCTCCCATTGGATAACATGGCTAAGAACTGCTCAGGGCAGGTGTTAGCTTTTGGAGATATTCGCGCTTAGCGCAAATATCTCCAAAAGTTGGTAATAGGAGATAGCGATGTTAGCGACTGTTTTCAGTCGCTAACATCTTGGCACGCCCACTTTGCATGTCATTAGTGATAAATATCACTGACATGCAAAGTGGGGCCCTAGATGGTCGCTATCTCCTACTAGCTGTCGCTAACTGGTGTTAGCGAAAGCTAGGTAATAGGGAGATCATTTTATCTCTGCTTTCTTGGCTTTTAAAGCCAAAAAAGCGGAGATAAACCCCCTTGATAACATGCCCCTCAGTTACTTATAGGTTCATGCTGACAGTCTTGGGATAGAGGGGTTATAGAAAGTTGGTAATGTTGTAATACACTACATTTGAAGGAGTTAGCTGTGGGGTTGTTATGTGGGGGTGATCCGTAGGGGTGGGGGTAGGGATATTTGCTCCATGTATAGTATGGTTATAGTTTTGTAAGGCAGTTTGCCAGGGTACATTTTTCATGTGGCACTGTTTCAATAAAGCAGCTTTTTTCACACAATGTATGTGGCCAGTTGTATGTGCTGCACCCCGCCCTACCAAAGGAGGAGAGTGGGGGGAGCATCTGACCACTGGGAGCCTGTCTCCTGGGCAGATTGGGAGGGTGGTGAAGCCCATCGACTAACGTGTTGTTTTGGGCTACTTATATAGCCCAAGCCATTTCTTAAGGGGTTATTTTGGGCTCCCTGCCACCAATTTAGGGTCAAGGG
This sequence comes from Lissotriton vulgaris, assembly GCF_964263255.1. Taxonomy (NCBI): domain Eukaryota; kingdom Metazoa; phylum Chordata; class Amphibia; order Caudata; family Salamandridae; genus Lissotriton; species Lissotriton vulgaris. Next base: position 1,649,134,162 of record NC_141685.1, read on the forward strand.
GCCTGTTTGCAGGGAGGCTTTATTACAGTGTTTTCTGTCCCTCCAGTCCCTCCATCTATTGGCTTCAAACATTACCTTTGGCAGGATTTTATAATGTCAGGGCCACGTTGTTGAGACAGGTTGGCAGGGTTTATCTGTGTGCATTGTTGCTTAGAACAGGTGCTCTGTGGTGGCATGGAAAGTTTGTCAGGAGTAGGCAGAAGTTTGGTTGGCGTCACCAGTTGGTAAACCATGTGCATTAGGAGGGTAGGCAGGTAGTTCAGGGTTCAATATATAACATTTGGTTGCTTACAGGTTCATACAGGCAGTCTTACAATGTACGGGTATTAGATAGTTGGTAATGTTGAAATGCCCTAGATTTAAAGGAGATATCTGCGGGGTGGGATCCATTGGTGTGGGAACATTGGTTAGTTTACTTCATGTATAGAAAGGTTATAGTTTTGTAAGACGGTTTGCTAGGCTAATTTTGTTATGTGCATCTGTTTAAATAAAGCTGCCATTTTCACACAATGTATGTGCTCAATTTAATGAACCATAACCCTCCCTCCCAAGTTTGAAATGTTATTTTGCCATCACGCTCACACCTTTAACTTAGAAACTTGAATTTGAAGTGAACAAACCTGGTTATTTCTATCTGAATGTTTTAGTTTGACTGTTTACATACATGTTGCTTCAGAAAATTCAATCATGAAAGTTGTACCATTATCACTGCCCATATCCGGTGTCTTTTAAAAATATAATAAAGATACATTTGAAGAAAATGGATGGACATCTTTGTAGGTGTGACTCTTTTTTTCCTTTTTCTGTCTTGTTTGATTTCCTGGACATTTCTCAGGCTGTTCTTTTATCCATATAGTAACATGAAGTCATATTCACCACAGCACCATTTGCACGTGTAAATCTGACTTTCCAGGTCAACATTCTCAATTCTCAGGAAATTAGAGGCTTTCACTTTGGGCCATATATATAAAACTAAATTTTACTCGCAAATGGTGCGATTTGCAAAAAACAGCGTTTGCGAGTAAAATTTTGCAAAACGCGATGTATGTGACATGTTCGCAAAGCTAGCATGAGGAATGGCAAAAATAGCGATTCCCAAAGTTGCGAAGCAATAATTCTGCGAATATACATGCGAATTCCTAAACTGCGATTTTCAATTTACAAAAATCGCAAATTGTAAAATCGCATTTTAAGAAATTGCCATGAAATGTATGAAATAATCCCAATTTGCAAAATCACGAAAATCGCAATTTTGAGAATCGCAATTACCCCCAAGTGTGAGCAGGTGGTAACCAGGTGCAAACTATTTAAGGAGTTCCACAATGCAACAGATTTTTTCACAATGGCTGGGCTACATGTGATAGCCAGGAGGCTGCGACTCAGAGCTGCTGCACAGAGGAGATACCAGGAAAGATCATCTGTGCGGGCAGAACCCTGTTTCAGCGGACTGAGGAGAACATCCGTAAAAACTACAGGCTGGATGAAGAGAGCATTCTTGATTTAATTGAGGAACTCAAACCTATACTTGAACACCCCACACGCAGGACACACACCATCCCCACCCACATCCAGGTCCTGTGCTCACTGCACCTCTTGACATCAGGTAGTTTCCAGGGGGTGATAGCCTCAGCAGGAGGGGTGTCACAAACTGCATTGTCGTGCTTTTTACACGCGTTCCTTGATGCCATGGTACAGAGGCTGCATCACCACATCCACTTCCCCAGCACCCCAGAGGCACTAGACCAGACCAAGCAGGAGTTCTATCAAATAGCGCAATTTCCCCACGTCATTGGATGCATAGATGGGACACATGTCGCCATATCCCCCCTCCCAGAATGAGTATGTGTTCAGGAATCGCAAATCCTACCATACCCTGAACATGCAGGTGGTGTGCAATGCCAAACACATCATCACAGACATTGTCGCAAAATACCCAAGCAGCACGCACAACGCTTTCATCTTCTGCCACAGTGGGATACACCATTGACTCACAAGTGGGGAGTTTGGAGAGGGATACCTACTAGGTAAATGTATTTGTACAGAGGAGACACTAGTTAAGGATAGCATGTGCAGGACATTGTTTAACCATATTCCTCCCACCCCACAGGTGACAGTGCGTATACGGTCCGTGAGTTCATACTGACTCCTACCTGAATCCATCCAACGCTGGGGAGCGGAGGTACAACAGCGCCCAAATAGCAACCAGAGGCACCATTGAGCGGACCTTCGGGATACTCAAGAGCAGATTCAGATGCCTACATAAGAGTGGAGGGGCACGACAATACAGCCCCCAGACCTGTTGCAAGACAGTGGTAGCATGTGCCATGCTGCACAACATCGCCACCAGGAAAGGCAGACCGGTGGAGCTCAGTGAATCGGATTCATCAGATGAGGAGGGGCCAGCTCCAGGACGCATGCCAGCCGGAGTAATTGGTGCAGCTGCTGGGCGCCAGAGGCGAGATGAGATAACATGCAACTATTTCTAGGTGAGACTGTGTTTTATTTCCTTACCTTCAGCATGTATGACGGCACACAGCCTGAGTACCACTCAATGTGTCTCCCAATCTCCAGCACATGTTACTGTCACAGTGCAATTGTTTGATCAGGAGCAAGTGTCCATGTAAAGTGGGTTGCTGCACCCATCTAGTGGTCCAAGTTAGTCAACCTCAAATGCAGCGCTGTTGGGTCAGAGCCCCTGTTTGGGGTCGCACAGTGCCCTCCTCACCTGTCCCAGTAGGCCTACTGTTACACCCACTACAACGCCTATCCATGGGGCGGTGATGCTGCACCTGCCTGATTGTGCATCCTCATCTGCAGAAGTTAGAACTCCTGGCCCAGTAGTGCGAGCTGCCCGCAGCTCATCTACAGCAGATGTGACCTGTACCAGGGCCCTTGCCACGTCCTGGCTGTTGTGTGCCACCTCACGCTGCATACAGATGCTGCGCCTTGATAGCACATTTGTTGCTGAGGAAAGGCGGTTCACCGCCCGGGTGTACAAATCTAGGCGCTGCTTCACCCTGCGCCGAGCAGCACGATCTGCTTTTAGTTACGGTTTAGTTTTAGTGCACGGTGTTGTGGCTCTGGCTGTGTTGGGACTGGTTGGACATCGTAATCGGTGTCCTGGCCTTCATCCTCCAATGGGGCAGTGGTGGCACTACGTTCCGCCTGCGACATTCTGGAAGGATTACTGGGCTGTCCTCCTCCTCTGTTTCTTCCTCTTGCCCTGCTGCCTGTGGGTTAGGGGAAGTGTCCTGTCTTCCACTGACTGTTGCCTGTGTTACAGATGGTGCTGTGGACATAAAAGCACACATTAATTTGCTGTTCTGACTTGCACTTGTCATATATTAAATATCACTGTTTGCCTTTCCTGATGTGCACATGCTGTTGGGGACTGGCTGGGTGTAACTGCACCACTGTGATGTGCATGTGAGTACATCTCCTATAATGCATTGCTGTGTGTGCTTGTGTACCTGCACTGGACTTTTAGTTTTAGCCTTCCCCTAGGTCGCTATTGGGTATGTGGGGGTAGTTGGGGGGTATCAGGGGTGTGATGGCATGCTTCTTACCTTGTCCTGGTACCAGGGGTCGGAGCTGTCCAGGTCAGCCACACACATTACGCTCTCTGGAAGCAGGGTCCCCTCATCGAGTTCCTCTAGAGGTGTGGAGTCAGTGGCAGTGGACGGTCCTCCACCAGTCTTATTGGCCTGCTCCAACCTGGCAGCCACCTTCTTCTTGGAGCGCTGGCGCATATCGTACCAGCGCTTCCTTAAATCTTCCACGCTTCTGTGTGTGACACCAACAGCGTTCACTTTGCGTTGGATATCTGACCAAATCCGCCGCGTGACTCAGGCACCCGGGTGATTTTTTACCAAAGAGGTGCTCATGGCTTATCACCATTTCCTGGATGACAAGCTCCAACTCAGTTTCTAAAAACTTTTGTTTTCTCTTCCTCTGTGTTTCCCCCTGCTGCTGTTTGTCCTGGTTGGCCATGTCTCCAGTGTCTTCCATTGTTTGTAGCACTGCAGAGTTCCCTCACCTACACTCCTCTCTGACAGTGCTTCAGAAACCCAGGTGCAGCATGGGTAGTCACACTTCCTGGTTGTGATGTCATCAAAATGCACCTGAGTTTCTGGTTCTCAGATTTGCGAATTTCGCAAAATTGCAAATTTTTTTGAATAAGGAATCGCAATTTGGGGTGTCGCAAAGAAAATAGCATTTTTACGGGATCGCTATTTTTTTGCGATTTATTATATACATAACGGTTTGTGATTCTCAAAATGCGATTCAAAAATCGCAAATTGAGAATCGCAAAACGGGAGCTTGATACATTTGGCCCTTTATCTTTATCCATATGTCTTTGTTGTGTCGTTCACATTTTTCTTTCTCCTACTACAGCATGTAGGAATAGGTCAGCCACTTCAGCCACTGACTAACTTCAATGTGAATTACATCATTCCACTGTTTAACAAGGAACGCGTCCACACACATAGTTCACTTCAGTGCCGGGGACAAGTATGGAAAAGAGTGATTTTGAGACCAAAAATATTTTTGCTTTTAGCTTATATTTTTTCAATATAAGCAAGAGCCCATTGGCTCTCCCAAAAATAAAACTTCACAAATGCCATGACAAAACAAAGCAAATATTGGCAAAGCCAAAAGCCAGGCAGTCAATGCCAAGTCAATTAAATGCTTTGACAGGGACACTTCTTAATATTCATTAGCAAATATATGATTTTCCGAACATTTTTAAAGGCCCTTTCTTTTTACTTCATACTATGGTAAAAGAACAGCAGAAAATATTTATTTTTTAATGTATTTACTTGTGGTTTTGTATAGCGTGGACCACATCAAGTCAATTTATTAGCGCTTTACATTGGAGTGAGGCAACGAGGGGAACCTTTTGTTACAACATACGGAGATAAAGACAGAAGCAAATTGTTGAGTATGTTTGAGATTGAGTCGCACAGAAAATACTTGTTCCTGAAAATGGGTTGAAACTATAAAGAAGAACAAATTCCAAATGCACTCCTGCACATTCCAAAAGAAGATATTAAGGTCTCAATTGGAACTGGCTTGTGAATATTGAGAGTTATGCAGGATAATAAAGTACCACAGTTGAGAACCAGGCATGTCCAAGAAGTAGAATGTTTACACGTGGTAATTTAAGTCTGATTTAGATTTAGACGGACGGGTTACTCCGCCACAACTGTGATAGATATTCCATCCGAAAAAATATATATCCCATAATATCCTATGGGATTTATATTTTGACGAATGGGATATTCGTCAGCGTTGTAATGGAGTAACCTGTATGACGGAATCTAAAGCAGATCCTTAGAGTTGTGACAGGAGTTCCGTCAATAATTTCTTGAACATAATGTAAGAAGGGGCTCCCTAAGGTCAGTAGGAATCGTATTCCAGATCTTGGGTGCTGTGGTTTTTGCCTTCTAAATTTGGAATTTCAAGCACCAGTCCTTCTTAGATATGAGAATTCAGTTTTCCCATAGGATATGCAGTCTTTGTGTTAAATCACTTGGAACCTTGTGGCGCAAAGCCTTAAAGGTAAAACATTCCATCCTAAATCTACAGCATATGACAACTCAGAGTGAGTTCAGGGATATCCACACTGATGAGAGGTGCTCAGTTACCTTTGTGTTATTGATGAACCTGGATGCAGTTTACTGCAATTTATTAGATGTTGTAATCTTAATTCAACCGGTACCATAGTACAGTCTGGCAATAACTAGAGGCAGGATTCTCATTTGTAGATCCTTTTTAGTCAACAAATAGTTCACTTTATGACTCGGGCACAAATACCATTCCTCATTTTCTTTAACAGAGTTTTATATAGCGGGAACTTGACCCAAAGGTATTGGGCATTGTGATTGTCATTATCTATTAACAAGTGTGTGGTTAACTATAAATCCTAGGGACTCGACTGTACTTATTAGCTCTAGTCAGTATCTAATGGGCTTTTGTTTACTATCCATTCCTGTGCAGGGATCAATTTGTTATTTAATGAAATGAGAAGGAACTCTGTTTCCTGAGGACTGACCATTAGGACATGCTCAATAGCCATGTTTAAGATATTTCACAGCCCTTCATTAAGTTACTAGCAGCATGTTCTGGGCTAATCATAAGGCATAGCTATGCTGAGTGTCATCAGTTCATTTGTTTAAGCCAGTTTCTCTGATTGTATCATTTAGTGGTTCAACATAAATGTTAAATAGTGCACACAGCTAAGCTAGAGACTTGAGGTCCAACCTGGGAAGATGCAGTTTGATCTGAGGAGACATTTCCTATTTAAACTATGAATTATCTGTTTTCCAGTGAAGACCCTAACTGTTTCAGAACAATACCACCCATCACCATCCTGTCCTGGAGAAAATTGAGTAGAGGATCATTCTCAACCTTATCAAAGTCTACCGTAAGTTTAAGAACAACTAAAAGGCATGATTCTACCTTGTCATCTGCAACTGAGAGGTTTGAAGACTCAATGCTGCATCTTTTTCTAAAGCCTCACCTGTTAAAGTCTAATAAGATGTTGTTTTTAATCTTATCTTTTAGTTGTTTGTTGGCCATGCGCTCCAGTTTTCTACACAAGAAACAAAGGTCAGTTAACGGTCTGTTGTTTTTATGCTTGACAGTGTCTGCAGAAGGTTTTTGTTTTGTTAAGCAGAGGTTTGACATGACCATTTATAGGCAGTCAAGGAACGTTCTTCTTTCCTGTGTTAATTTATGATGTTGATCTATTAAGGAGAGATGTGTGTTGCCAGAACTTTACTTAAGGCTGCAGAAATAGGGTCTTTATCACACAAAGAAGGTTGCAAATGTTTTATGGTTTTTACTTGGAATTAGATGAGATGCGTTCCAAGGACTCTCATGTGATCATAATTTTCTCTTTTCAATGGAGTCTGACTGTATTATGTGGAAGGTGGTTCAGGTTTTTTTCTCTTGTTCAGGAAATAATTTGGTCACATTTCGTTGGTCTGGAGACATCGGTTAGAGTGAATTAGTGATTTTGTTTACTATGATGAGGCCTTAACTCTATTTTTTTGCATATGATTCTGGTCAGTGTGAGCACATGTTTCATAAATTTTCTCTCTTCATTAAATCTGTTAGAGAATCATGAATTATTTTATTTACATTTTGAAAATCTTTGCTGCTAATTTCCCAAAGGCTACTGAAGCAATGTTGTCATCTTTGTATGCTATTCTGAGCTTCTTTCTGAGTGAAAGATAAGGTTGAACGCTTAGCTTTAGCCCAAAATTTAACTTTAGGAATAGCTACAGGTTGATCAATTTTTGTAATGATAATTTCTCCCCTTTGCAATCCATCAATTTCTGTAAACTGTCAGCCTTTATTGACAAAATACCGGCCCCATTAGTTCTCTCTTTTGCTGCTAGAGGCTGTGGTAGTATTATTGATTTTATATTTGTCTCTGGGGGCTTGATGAAGTTCATACATGATCATTTTACAATATCTAGTGTTTAGAGTGATCATAATCTGTTTATCCGTTCCCTCCTGATGAACAATTCTGGTGTAAACATTTTGATATTGTTTTTCTCAATGAGGTGGCTAGGGATGTTGGTTTCAGGCTGCTATAAGAGATGATTGATCTTTACAAAGTATTGAAAGAATTAAAAACAGCTTCTTATGATGAAATAGCTTTTTGCCTTGAGACGTCTAGCAGACCGGAACCTACTTTGAGTGCATGTAACACCATTTATCACAATGTACATAATCTTTTGTGCACCACACAGAAATAATCTCCAATTATAAAGGGCTTCAAATGACCTTGTAACAGAGAGTATATCAGTCAATGCAGGGTTGCTTATACGATTGTACTAAAAAATCACAAAATTGATTTCAGGAATAAAGTAAGAGGAATGACAATATGTTAATCCAATAATTGTAGAGCTTTTTGCAATAGAGTCAACTTCTATTTTTTTAAGACTATACTACTATAATGGCGGATAAATGGGTGAAGCATTTTAACAGTACTCATATCATATCCATAAGTTGTCACAATATTGAAGGGCTTATTAACAGATACTAAAGTAGTTTTCAGTCTGTAACAGGTTGTTGATGCTCTCAACGCCAACCATTGTGGTATGGTACCCGGCCCCAACAGTGTTCCTATGAAACATTTTACAAATATTTGGCTTTGTCGGTTGCCACAGTAATTTCTCATTTATGACTAACCCTGTCATTCATGGTCTCAATTATATTCCCAATTTTTCAGAGGGATAAGCGAGATCCATGTTCTAATGTCCAATTTCCTTAATTGTTTCTGTTGTGAATGTGGCAGGCAGAGTTATTATGACTAGATATCAGCAATGGGTGAAAATTAAAGGTATTCTTGCGGATACATAGTATTGCTTTGGGCCCAACCGAGGAACCATGAAACTGTCTTAACCTACATCTGCCAGTTAATATATATACCATGCTCCGTGAAGGCTTATTACATCCATGATGGACCTTAGCACTGTTTTCGACTTGGGCAACAGAACCAAACTCCGGTCAACTACTATGGGGATAGATAGTAATCCAATTGATTTTCTCAGTTGACTGTAGTAAGATCTTACAGCTAAGGTAAGATCTGGCCCCGGTAGGGAGTGTATAGAAAATGTTAATTAGCTAGGGGTTATGCAGTTTGGAACAACTATCCTTTACACTTTATGCAAATGATCTGGAGGCCTCTCTAAGGAGACAAGATAATCCTGGGTGGGTAATAAAATACCCTCCATTTCACTTTAGAATAATGCTGTGGTTTTATTGGCCCATATAGAAAACTGGCTTACAAAATTAAATTGATAGGTATTTGTTATTCATGGATGAGCTTGATTTATATATCAATTTCATTAAGACCAACAACTTGATCATTGGTCCAGCATTCAGAACATTTACTATTTATATTTGCATCATCGAGGAAATATGTGCCTTTTCTTATCTTTGTTTAACATTCAATAATACCCATTGTTTGTCAGAATGTTTTGTATTGATGACACAGATTCATACAATCTGTGTATAAAATACCCTGTCTGCTGTTAAAGATAGTGGGTGTATTCTCCTGTTTTGGCATTTTACGTTTGGTTAGCACAGATATGAACCAGCATATGTATTGTATAGAACAATATGGATTTAACTTTGAAGGGTGGATCTGCTAGCATTTGTTCATGTTTTGATCATGTCCAGATTTCACTGTGCAGGGTGAGTCCACTAACATTTGTTCTTGTTATAATCATGTCCTCTATCATGCACTTTCTATAGAGGAGGTTGTGGCCTGCACATCACATTGTTGTCTGCTTTTCTAACAATGGGTTCAGTTACCATCTGAGAGTTTAGGTCTAGGTGAAAAGGTTTAGAATTATCGTGTTAGTAATATTACATTTATTTATGTCTAGTATTATGAAGGAATGATGTGAATGGTGAATTATTCTTAGGGTAAAAGTCCACGTTGACTCTATTTTCAATATTTGTTTAGCTTTTTTCAGGACATATTTTTATTTAGTTATTCAGTGTTTTGAATAACGCAAACATGACCCATTGGGTATCAGAGCACATCACAATTATATCGCATCAACCATTGCAAAAAACAGGGCAAGGAGGCATCATAACATAAACAAAGCAAATATATTAAATAGCATGACTAAAATAGTTCTATCCAAATATAACACGAGGACCAGTTGAGTATAAAAACTTAAAGTATAAGTTCACTCACAAATAATTTGCACAGTACATTAATGTTATACTGGGGCATACGCATGTGTCTAATCACGTGGTTTATGACTTCTTAAAAAGTGGAGAGTTCAGTTGTGATACATCTTGAGATCTTTCCGGATAGATCTGAGTCCATACCAAGAAGATCTAGGTGACACATTAGCTAACTGACATCGATGTATTTGATCTGAGTTGGTTACGGGAATTTGCATATTAGAAAGATCTTTGCTTCCCTCTTGAAGACTCATGTGGCCAGGGTTCTTCTAATGTTTAGAAGAAGTGACTTCCAGATTCTATGGGCAGCTGTGCAGAAAAGTCTGTTGTAAGTTTTCTCCTTCTGTAATATTGGAGGTTCCAACACTAGGGGGCCTATTAGGATGGCGGGGGGTCTCAGGTCTGCGCACCATCCTAGCGGGAAAGGGACCGCCTGCCTGCCATGCAGCGGTCCCACGCCCCTTTTCATGATGCGACCACCACCACAGCGGTCGCATCTGGCATTTTAACGTTACTGTGGGTGCCATTGTAGAAAAATGCCATGTTGTGCATTTCCATGCACAATGTGGCAGGCACAGGGCGGTGCCTGCGACCCTGTGCATGGACATGTAGGGTACCATAGGTACCCCCCAAGTGTACCCCCACCCCTCCTACCCACCGGGGTTCGCAACAGGACCCCAAAGCAAATCCCCGCCAGCCTTTCCATAGTGGGATAGCCGCCATGGAATGGCCTTGAAATCACTACATCCTAATATGGCTGGCAACGCCTACTAGGCACCACCACCATATTTGAGCCCCTGCTCCACCTGGCCGGCAATCCTAACGATTGCAGACAGGTGGAAAAGTAGCAGACTGACTTTCCGTCCGCTGCGATATCCACTGCCATCGTAATATGGAGGTGGGTAATTCACATTACGATGGCGTAACAGTCGCCACCGCCAGCACGGCAGTGGTGATCTTTACGCCATCGTAATGGGCCCCTAGGTCTCTGGTGCTCCAAGAAGGTCTGCCTCCTCCAGTTATCCAATTTTTTGAGTTAGATACCTCAATGTTTTATAATTGAGCGCTTTTTGTGTAATACATGCCAGTTTAAGTTGAATTCTGACTTCATATGGCAGCTAGTTTAGAGCCTTCTGATGTGGTTGTATTTTCTAGTGTTGTGAGTTTTGCAGTTGCATTGAGACAAGCTTTTAGTGGAGCTGTGGAGATCTTAGACAGTCCTGTTAGTGTCATAGAGACATATTTGATCTTTGAGATGACTAAGGACTGGACTGATTTTCCGATAAATGGGTTCAATTTTCTAAGGTAGCTCAGATGGAAGCAGGCACTCTCTGCCACAGTGTTGATGTGGTTTTTCAAGTTTAGATTCTTATCAAGCGTAATTCCTAGCAATTTGGTTGAGCCAAAAAGGACCAATGTGCAATCTAGAGCAGTGATCAGTTTGGTTCATTCCTTAACATCAGAGGAGCTTTTGGAAGGGGAAATCAATAGGAATACCGTTTTTTGCAAGTTAACCATTGTAAGGGCAGCTTTAAGGCATCATTCATTCTCTTGGTTTCCTCCAGTGAAGAAACCTTAATATAAATCTGGGTGTTATCTGCATACAAGTGAAAGGAGATGTTAGTGTGCTGTGGAATTTCAGTTAACTGAGTTCGATGTATCGGTTCAATATAAAGAAATCCCATTGAATTAGGGGATGACGATGATAGATCCTGGTTAACCATAAATCTTTTCGCTCTGTTCTGCAAGAAGTATTTAAACCATTCTAGCACGTTCCAGATAACCCCATCCTGGCTAGTAATTTGTTATGGTTCACAGTGTCAAGGTCCAAGAAGAACTAATAGACATGTTTCATTGTGATCTAGTGCCAGTAGAGCATCATCCACTATTTGAAGCATTGCTGGTTGCATACTATGACTTTGTCTGAACCCAGATTGACAATTGTCCAGTAGGTTAAATTTGGCAAAGGGTTGGCTCACATTGGCTACTAGTGGAACATTGGTCACTGCATATAAAAGTATTTGGGCCGGAATGGTTCCCTGGCAGTATATTAATGATGGGGAGGAATTGTCCTGTTTTTAGGCAGTCTTGTAAAGAACTTTGCGACCTAAGGGGACGATGATTTGGTTGACTATTGTCAAGCATTTTGAGGAGAGAGGATCATTGTAGTGGTTGCTTGCCTTTATAGTCAATATAGTTTTGGCAATTAATTTATGGTCATATAGCTTGAAGGCTGACCATTGTGCTTTATTTTTTGGCTTTGTCAGTGGGGTCTGTATGAGCTCATTATTTTGGGATGCAGTGGGCTGTGGCCATCCTGAGCTCTCTTTCTAGGGAGCTGGCCTTGGATGCAAAGAAGGCTGAGATTCCTCACAGCACAATTGGGATTTTATTGATTCTTGTGAGGACTTGGCCAGTTTAATAAATTGTTGTTTTACCATTTTAAAGTGTTTACTATGTCTGTTTTCAGCAATTATCCACTTCAGTTCGAATAATTTTTGGGATCTGAGAAAACTTTTGTTGCATACATTTCCAGTCTTTCTAAGGAATTGGCAGTGCCACTGAGCAGCTTTTAATCAGGGCTGCTCAAAGCAAAATAGTGGCCATGGAGGAAAATCTGACTTGCAGAGGGCTCTTCAATGTGCTTGTACTCTAAACCACAGGCTGAGATCTGGCAGGTTGCATGGCCAAGGAGGCATTGAGGCAGCAGTCTAGTACAATCCCTCTTGCAAAAAGTCAAGAAACAGGCAGCCAGCAGGAGAAGAGGGAGCTTGGCAGCAAATTGAGAGGAAGAGTCAACTGCTCCCACCCTAATCAATGTTAACTTGAGGCCAGGTGTGATCATTTGCAGTCTCTTGATTTTCCAATGCAAAGGATGTTCCGGGGGAGTGAAAGTCAGAAGCCAGGACCTCCCCTTCCCCCCAACCCCGCCCCCCCACTTCAACATGGTGGCACCATGGAGCTAGAATTCAACTGGGAGGGTTTGGGGTAATTCCAGAAATGACCAGGCGCACACCTGAGTAACCGCAAGGTATATGCTACTACAGAGTACAGCAGTCCAGGCAAAGAAGGGCGGGCGGTAATCCCTCGTAATCGCTCAAGGTGGGACCCCAAGGATCCACACTAATTGCACAGTAACAACAAAGCCCCTGCACTGGAGACAAACGGTAATTTTTCGGTGATTTACAGTATCAATGAGAAAAGTAAAATGAGCACATCAAGACTTAAGTGAGTCGACCAATTGATGCAAAAAGAGTTCAAAGGATGTAAAGTTCTTGGTGTATAACACCGGTTTAATGTTCCTCTGTACTGGCCAACACGTGTTTCATCGCAGGGAACAGACTGCAAATCTTCAGGGCTGGGTATAGATACAAAAAATGCATTTGTAAGGGTGTTCTACACGGAATTAGATTAAAGTGGTATGTGTGACCGGGGTGAAAAAATGGCATGCCATTGAGTGACATTGTGTCAATAGTGACTTGATAAAGTAGGTGACTGTAGTGGGAGTGGAATGTGAATTTGATACTGTCATGTATCAACAGATGGTGAAAAAGTGACCGTATTCTGCGAGTCTAGAAACATTTGTATTGACACTGACCAGTGTGAGAAAACGTGAAGGTGGCGGAGTGAATAGTGGGTGTTTGTGTATTTATTTATAACGAATGCACACCCCCGTGTGACTTAAGTGACTGTCCGAATATACATATCAATTATACTGTATAACATGTTTATATTTCATAGAATATACCTGAGCATAGTTTTCTCAATACGTAATTCATTTCACTTGTGCATAGCGTTCTATGTCAAAGAATCAAGCCTAGCTTACTTGACTTATGTAAATTTATTAAATTGTAAAATCAAAATATTGTAGTTGTCTTGGATAAAAAACAAAGCCCAGTGGGATTTCGGGTCTTATGTCCGGGGGGAGTGTCAACAGATGTTGAAGCGACATTGGTTTTGCCCACTAACGGTCCGTAGGAGTGCTGGAAGGTCAGTGCAAAAAGGAATAGCATATTGGCAAAGGAGGATAACTGGGAAGTAGGTGCAAGGAAGTGGGAATAAGTACACCTCAATGAACACCAACTGTAGTCAAACTCGTTAATGTTTAACCACGCAGAGTGCAGTATTATGGTAAAAAAGATGCTGAGTGATTAGAAGACTAGGGCAACAATGATCCTGGCAGGTCGTGCCATAGAGGGAAATATAAATTGTAGAAAGTTTCCAAAAAACATGTTATAGCACTAAAAGGACTCACCCTCATAAGCTATGAAACGATAATGGTAATTTGGCCACCCGGATGGGAAAAGATGTGTAGAGAACAAGCGTTGCTCGCGTAGTTGGCTGCCTCTAAAAATATATATGATGCGTGTTTCAATGATAGTATATACATCAAACGGTTTGGTACGATAATAAACACGAAGGAAAAGCCCTCTCGTTCGGTAATCCTACCTCATTAGTGTTCAATGGAGGCCACAAACCGGGAGGAGAAGATTTAGCGCAGTAGCGCTCGAAATCATGGACAGGCGGATACACCTGTGTACAAAGTAGAGTGACAAAAATAATAATGTAGATATACGATCCTTAGTAATAGGGCACTTCTTGTGACTACTGATAGTATAAGGCCAAAAAGGCGAGCGTAGTTTACCTGACTATCTGCATTCCCCCTCCTGTAGTTCCCGGCACGGTGTTTCGAAAGACGGTCAGCTGACAGGAAGTGGGGACGCTTAATATAACCTAGTTCCGCTTTCATTTACCAGAAGAACTAGACCGGCAGTATAGTGTGCTGTTTCTAAAAAGCCTGTCTATATTTAGAAGAAATACTATGTTATAACGTAGTGTGGGTTAGGAAGGGGGTAGAAGAAGGGGGGTTTTTTGGAAAAATTGTAAGTTGCTCCAAATAGTAGGTGTTCAGAAAGGGGGCACATTATTTAAATTTTTGGAAACCAAAAGGGGGGAGCAGAAATTGATCAATCAGTTTAGGTCTCGTGGATAATTGCCCCTAAAGGTTGTGTAATATTCAGGTATGGAGAAAAAGTGTTGGAGATATATGTGGATATCCGCTGTAACTGCAAATTATTACAAGGATAAAAAACATCGGTGAACAACATAGGTAAAAAATATAGGAAAAGGATAAGTAAAAATTATATATACAGACGTCAACATGTTAGATTCATGAATATTCAGAAAAACGTGTGACATTCATAAATTCTCCAGAACTCGTGTGACATTCCTAAAGCAAGTATACATCCTACTGGTGTTGGTGTATGTTAGGAATCTATTTGTTCTGATAGTGCAATGTGATAATGGGAAAAACAAGGTGTGTACAACAAGTCTCGGTTCAGTTTCCCAGGAAATATTGCATCTCAGGGTCGTAATTTAATCCGAATTCTATGCTGCGTAGACGCATGATCCAAGTTGCTTCTTTGCGTCTGAGGGCTAGTTCACGGTTGCCCCCTCTCACATGTACTGGCACTGTTTCAATACCATAGAAACATATACGAAAATCTTCAATAGCAGGTTGGCATTTGGCTATATGTAGGGCAACAGGATATTTTGGGTCTTGTTTTTGGATGGCCCTCATGTGTTCTGAGATTCTGTCTTTCAAACTCCTAATTGTGCTGCCCACGTATTGTTTCCCACATTGGCATTCTATTATGTATATTACATATTTAGTGGTGCAGTTAATGTTAACTCTGATATCATACGTGTCTCTGTTAGGTCCATTAAATTTCGTGGTTTTGTGTTTGGCCCATTTACACATTGCACAGAAGCCGCATTTGTAGAACCCCTTGCTGCGTTGTGTCAGCCAGTCAGGGGTCATATCTGTTCGTGGAACAGTGGGGCTGAGTCTATTCCTCAAAGTTCTTCCTCTGCGGAAGGTTATTTGAGGAGATGAGGGAATTATATCTTTCAGTATTGGATCATTTTTAAGCAGACTCCAATGTTTGGTCATACTGTTGCGGATGGATTTGTGTAGACTATTAAACTCGGTGATCATTCTCACTGTAGAGTCTTTCGCCTTGTTAGAGTTGTTCATTTTCAGTGTCTCTGATCTCGTAATTCTAGTCAGTCTCTTTTTAGCTGAGGTTAGGGTTTCTTGAGGATAACCTCGTCTCTCGAATCTTAGTTCCATGTCCTGTAAGGTGTTGACCAGATCACTGTCTTTGCTGCAGTTTCTTCTAGCTCTAAGAAATTCCCCAAAAGGTATAGATCTGATCTGGTGTGGTGGATGGAAACTGTCTGCTCGAAGAATAGCATTGCAGGACGTAGGTTTCCTGTAGAGTCTACTATGTAGTTCATTTTCAAGGACATAGAATTCTAGGTCTAAAAACTCCATTTTGGTTTTGCTGGACTTTATGGTGAAATTCAGTTCCCAGTTGTTGTGGTTGAGGTGTTCAAAGAAGCTTAGGAGTAGCTCATCTGAACCCGTCCAGAGTAAAATGCAGTCATCAATGTAGCGTCCCCAAAACAGTATGGAGTCGGTATATGCGATTCCTTGGGTGCCCCAAATGTGGTCTGCTTCGAAAGCACCCATGAAAAGATTGGCGAAAGATGGTGAAAACTTTGAACCCATGGCTACTCCGCGTTTTTGTCTGTACCAGTTTTTTTGAAACATGAAAAAGTTGTTGTTAAGGATCAAGTTCATCATGGAGATTAACATTTGTGTGTGAGCCCACAGGGATGCTGGTCTATTGGACAAAACCCGCATGATTGCTTCAATACCCAGGACTGGATTGATGCTCGTATATAGAGCGACAACATCCATTGTCACTATAGTGGTGTTCGGTTGCCATTCTAGGTCGCTTAGTACACTCAAAATATGTTTGGAGTCTTGTATGAAGGAGGGTAGGTTTTTTACTATTGGGCCTAGAAATACATCTACGTATTCTGCCAGTCTCTCAGTGGGGCCCCCTATTCCCGAGACAATAGGTCTGCCTGGTGGAAAGGGGAGATCCTTGTGGATTTTAGGAAGGGTGTAAAGCCATGGGTGTGTGGGTTTGAGTACTTTGAGATATAGGTGTTCGTCTTCATTTAGGAGACCATCTTCTTTCCATTTCTGTAGATGGTTGTTGATGGTCACAGTCAAAGTACCCATAGGGTTTAGTGCAATTGGTTCATAACAAGAGGTGTCTGCTAGTTGGTTTAGTATTTCGTTGTTGTAATCGTCTGTATTCATAATCACAATGTTACCTCCTTTATCCGCCTCGCGGATCACGATGGTGGGAGTCTGTGTGAGTGTAATGAGGGCAGTACGCTCTCCTTTGGTAAGATTGTCTTTAAAAGTAAATGTTTCATTTAGTTTCTTGGTGTTGATTTTGTTAATGTCATCGAGAACCCGTTTGTAAAAAGTGTCAATGTTGTTACCTCCAGGTAGTGTCGGTGTCCATGTGGATTTACTTTTAGGACCGCTAACAACCCCAAGGTCTGTGTCTATGTTCAGTTCTTCTAGAAGCTGACCCATCTCTAGGGGGCTGTCCTCACAATCAGTAATAGATAACAAAAGATGAACGGCTTGTATATCTTTTATTGTTGTTACATCATCAGTAAAAACATCAGGAATGTTTCTAACATTTTTGAGGTTGGTGGTTTTTCCAGCAAAGTACTTTTTCAATTTAAGGCTCCGTACAAATTTAAAGAGGTCTATTTTTGTTTGACATGTGTCACCTGTTGAGAAGGGGTTGAAATTAAGACCTTTTGAAAGAAGGTTGGTCATGTCAGGAGTTAGTGGGAAAGAGGAAAGGTTCACCACTTGAACTTCATTAAGCTCTTTTCCTATTTCTTTGTTCCTGATCTTAGTTTGCTTCGATAATCTTCGTTTGCTACCCCGGCTGCCTCTATGGGTCTTTGGCTTGAAAAATCCCTTTGGGGTTGGGTCTTGTTCCCTTTGCGCATACGTTCTAGTTCCACTAAAAAAGGAGTACTATTGCTATCTTGCATATCACCCCTTTCTTGTTCAGGTTCGCTTACACCTGCAGAATTTAGGGATGCATTGCTAGATGAGACAGAGCTGGGGGCAGATGAATTATTTCCACTTTTTTTAGCATTTTTGGGTCGGATCAGTGAATCATATTTGCGGTCATAAGTGAATATTCTACCATTCCGGTAGTCCGCATCGTCTCCCTTGATTTGTCTCGCCTTTCTGTTTTTTATTTCTTCCTGATGCTTCAATAATACCTCGTCTAGAATGGTGTAATTTTTTACAGTGGGTTCAGGCATGTTGAGATCTTTTATTTCTTGTTCTAATGCCGCAATTTCCCCCAGTAATTTACTGGACTTGCGATCCGCACTCTTTATCAGGATGTCCATAAGGGCAAAAGAGTTATTAGTTACGGAATCTTCCCATTTCTTCACTAGGTCTAAATCAAGATCATCATATGTCGGGAAGGTATGAGAGCGTAAGCCTCTCGGTATTTGTTTGAGGCGCATATATTGTTTGAGAGTCGTAGAATCCCACCAACGTGAGTTCTCTTGTTTTTTGAGTCTTTCTAGTTTCTTGAATTTGTCTTTAAGGCCCTCCACTCGGGGTGGGCCAGCATTGGCCGTGGCAGTGTGGGTAGGCATGCCTTTGGCTAGATTTTCAAATAAATCGGCTGCTATTTTATCCCTATCCATATTGGAGTAGAGATGTGGTTGGTTGTCAAAAAGTCGATGTGCTTCGTCGTGGATTGTGGTTTAGAGGAGATGAAAGCGGGGGGCAGCCTTTACTGGAAATCAATATACTAGAATTCAACTGGGAGGGTTTGGGGTAATTCCAGAAATGACCAGGCGCACACCTGAGTAACCGCAAGGTATATGCTACTACAGAGTACAGCAGTCCAGGCAAAGAAGGGCGGGCGGTAATCCCTCGTAACCGCTCAAGGTGGGACCCCAAGGATCCACACTAATTGCGCAGTAACAACAAAGCCCCTGCACTGGAGACAAACAGTAATTTTTCGGTGATTTACAGTATCAATGAGAAAAGTAAAATGAGCACATCAAGACTTAAGTGAGTCGACCAATTGATGCAAAAAGAGTTCAAAGGATGTAAAGTTCTTGGTGTATAACACCGGTTTAATGTTCCTCTGTACTGGCCAACACGTGTTTCATCGCAGGGAACAGACTGCGAATCTTCAGGGCTGGGTATAGATACAAAAAATGCATTTGTAAGGGTGTTCTACACGGAATTGGATTAAAGTGGTATGTGTGACCGGGGTGAAAAAATGGCATGCCATTGAGTGACATTGTGTCAATAGTGACTTTATAAAGTAGGTGACTGTAGTGGGAGTGGAATGTGAATTTGATACTGTCATGTATCAACAGATGGTGAAAAAGTGACCGTATTCTGCGAGTCTAGAAACATTTGTATTGACACTGACCAGTGTGAGAAAACGTGAAAGTGGCGGAGTGAATAGTGGGTGTTTGTGTATTTATTTATAACGAATGCACACCCCCGTGTGACTTAAGTGACTGTCCGAATATACATATCAATTATACTGTATAACATGTTTATATTTCATAGAACATACCTGAGCATAGTTTTCTCAATACGTAATTCATTTCACTTGTGCATAGCGTTCTATGTCAAAGAATCAAGCCTAGCTTACTTGACTTATGTAAATGTATTAAATTGTAAAATCAAAATATTGTAGTTGTCTTGGATAAAAAACAAAGCCCAGTGGGATTTCGGGTCTTATGTCCGGGGGGAGTGTCAACAGATGTTGAAGCGACATTGGTTTTGCCCACTAACGGTCCGTAGGACTGCTGGAAGGTCAGTGCAAAAAGGAATAGCATATTGGCAAAGGAGGATAACTGGGAAGTAGGTGCAAGGAAGTGGGAATAAGTACACCTCAATGAACACCAACTGTAGCCAAACTCGTTAATGTTTAACCACGCAGAGTGCAGTATTATGGTAAAAAAGATGCTGAGTGATTAGAAGACTAGGGCAACAATGATCCTGGCAGGTCGTGCCATAGAGGGAAATATAAATTGTAGAAAGTTTCCAAAAAACATGTTATAGCACTAAAAGGACTCACCCTCATAAGCTATGAAACGATAATGGTAATTTGGCCACCGGATGGGAAAAGATGTGTAGAGAATAAGCGTTGCTCGCGTAGTTGGCTGCCTCTAAAAATATATATGATGCGTGTTTCAATGATAGTATATACATCAAACGGTTTGGTACGATAATAAACACGAAGGAAAAGCCCTCTCGTTCGGTAATCCTACCTCATTAGTGTTCAATGGAGGCCACAAACCGGGAGGAGAAGATTTAGCACAGTAGCGCTCGAAATCATGGACAGGCGGATACACCTGTGTACAAAGTAGAGTGACAAAAATAATAATGTAGATATACGATCCTTAGTAATAGGGCACTTCTTGTGACTACTGATAGTATAAGGCCAAAAAGGCGAGCGTAGTTTACCTGACTATCTGCATTCCCCCTCCTGTAGTTCCCGGCGCCGTGTTTCGAAAGACGGTCACCTGACAGGAAGTGGGGACGCTTAATATAACCTAGTTCCGCTTTCATTTACCAGAAGAACTAGACCGGCAGTATAGTGTGCTGTTTCTAAAAAGCCTGTCTATATTTAGAAGAAATACTATGTTATAACGTAGTGTGGGTTAGGAAGGGGGTAGAAGAAGGGGGGTTTTTTGGAAAAATTGTAAGTTGCTCCAAATAGTAGGTGTTCAGAAAGGGGGCACATTATTTAAATTTTTGGAAACCAAAAGGGGGGAGCAGAAATTGATCAATCAGTTTAGGTCTCGTGGATAATTGCCCCTAAAGGTTGTGTAATATTCAGGTATGGAGAAAAAGTGTTGGAGATATATGTGGATATCCGCTGTAACTGCAAATTATTACAAGGATAAAAAACATCGGTGAACAACATAGGTAAAAAATATAGGAAAAGGATAAGTAAAAATTATATATACAGACGTCAACATGTTAGATTCATGAATATTCAGAAAAACGTGTGACATTCATAAATTCTCCAGAACTCGTGTGACATTCCTAAAGCAAGTATACATCCTACTGGTGTTGGTGTATGTTAGGAATCTATTTGTTCTGATAGTGCAATGTGATAATGGGAAAAACAAGGTGTGTACAACAAGTCTTGGTTCAGTTCCCCAGGAAATATTGCATCTCAGGGTCGTAATTTAATCCGAATTCTATGCTGCGTAGACGCATGATCCAAGTTGCTTCTTTGCGTCTGAGGGCTAGTTCACGGTTGCCCCCTCTCACATGTACTTGCACTGTTTCAATACCATAGAAACATATACGAAAATCTTCAATAGCAGGTTGGCATTTGGCTATATGTAGGGCAACAGGATATTTTGGGTCTTGTTTTTGGATGGCCCTCATGTGTTCTGAGATTCTGTCTTTCAAACTCCTAATTGTGCTGCCCACGTATTGTTTCCCACATTGGCATTCTATTATGTATATTACATATTTAGTGGTGCAGTTAATGTTAACTCTGATATCATACGTGTCTCTGTTAGGTCCATTAAATTTCGTGGTTTTGTGTTTGGCCCATTTACACATTGCACAGAAGCCGCATTTGTAGAACCCCTTGCTGCGTTGTGTCAGCCAGTCAGGGGTCATATCTGTTCGTGGAACAGTGGGGCTGAGTCTATTCCTCAAAGTTCTTCCTCTGCGGAAGGTTATTTGAGGAGATGAGGGAATTATATCTTTCAGTATTGGATCATTTTTAAGCAGACTCCAATGTTTGGTCATACTGTTGCGGATGGATTTGTGTAGACTATTAAACTCGGTGATCATTCTCACTGTAGAGTCTTTCGCCTTGTTAGAGTTGTTCATTTTCAGTGTCTCTGATCTCGTAATTCTGGTCAGTCTCTTTTTAGCTGAGGTTAGGGTTTCTTGAGGATAACCTCGTCTCTCGAATCTTAGTTCCATGTCCTGTAAGATGTTGACCAGATCACTGTCTTTGCTGCAGTTTCTTCTAGCTCTAAGAAATTCCCCAAAAGGTATAGATCTGATCTGGTGTGGTGGATGGAAACTGTCTGCTCGAAGAATAGCATTGCAGGACGTAGGTTTCCTGTAGAGTCTACTATGTAGTTCATTTTCAAGGACATAGAATTCTAGGTCTAAAAACTCCATTTTGGTTTTGCTGGACTTCATGGTGAAATTCAGTTCCCAGTTGTTGTGGTTGAGGTGTTCAAAGAAGCTTAGGAGTAGCTCATCTGAACCCGTCCAGAGTAAAATGCAGTCAACAATGTAGCGTCCCCAAAACAGTATGGAGTCGGTATATGCGATTCCTTGGGTGCCCCAAATGTGGTCTGCTTCGAAAGCACCCATGAAAAGATTGGCGAAAGATGGTGAAAACTTTGAACCCATGGCTACTCCGCGTTTTTGTCTGTACCAGTTTTTTTGAAACATGAAAAAGTTGTTGTTAAGGATCAAGTTCATCATGGAGATTAACATTTGTGTGTGAGCCCACAGGGATGCTGGTCTATTGGACAAAACCCGCGTGATTGCTTCAATACCCAGGACTGGATTGATGCTCGTATATAGAGCGACAACATCCATTGTCACTATAGTGGTGTTCGGTTGCCATTCTAGGTCGCTTAGTACACTCAAAATATGTTTGGAGTCTTGTATGAAGGAGGGTAGGTTTTTTACTAGTGGGCCTAGAAATACATCTACGTATTCTGCCAGTCTCTCAGTGGGGCCCCCTATTCCCGAGACAATAGGTCTGCCTGGTGGAAAGGGGAGATCCTTGTGGATTTTAGGAAGGGTGTAAAGCCATGGGTGTGTGGGTTTGAGTACTTTGAGATATAGGTGTTCGTCTTCCTTTAGGAGACCATCTTCTTTCCATTTCTGTAGATGGTTGTTGATGGTCACAGTCAAAGTACCCATAGGGTTTAGTGCAATTGGTTCATAACAAGAGGTGTCTGCTAGTTGGTTTAGTATTTCGTTGTTGTAATCGTCTGTATTCATAATCACAATGTTACCTCCTTTATCCGCCTCGCGGATCACGATGGTGGGAGTCTGTGTGAGTGTAATGAGGGCAGTACGCTCTCCTTTGGTAAGATTGTCTTTAAAAGTAAATGTTTCATTTAGTTTCTTGGTGTTGATTTTGTTAATGTCATCGAGAACCCGTTTGTAAAAAGTGTCAATGTGTCAATGGTGGCACCATGGAGCTGTTCCAATGTAGGGCAAAAAACTTTCCAACATGGGAAAGGAAAGGTAATACACCCAGAAATTGGTCAAGGTGTGAAGGGAGGGATTTCTTTTGGAGGCATATTATCGTGCATATTGTGGACCTCATACCGTTTTAAAAGTGTAAATGCTGCTGCCAAGTTGAGACATGAAATCACAGACATATACCATAAGAACAGTGCAGCAGAAGCAGCTTCCTATGCATACTTTTGGAAACTTTAGGGGATTTCCCAAAAGATGCATATCTGCAACTGTGCAAGGAAGTAAGGGCCAGATGTACATATGTTTGATTTTGCGATTCTGAGTTAGCTAATTTCTGAAATTCGCTATTTGAGAATTGCAAACACCCATGTACTAATGTGCATTTCACTCATTTTACAATTCCCAGTGGTTCGCAAAGAGACAGCCTCATTAATATTCATGAGGTGGGTCTCAGTTCACAAACCATTTGATAATAGCCACCCCTGAACTTTCTCTACTGATGAGGGATATAAATCCCGAAACCCGGGCCATTTCTCGGGTCTAGAGACAATGGAATTTTCAAGAACATTCTTGCACCAACCATGGTGATATACTTTGAACTTTTTCTCAGTTCTTTGTGCTACTCGCACTACAAATACCAAGATGCAGAGGGGAGATCCGGTGGAGAGGCCAGCAGAGTCGCGCCCATCATTGTTTCTGATGTAAGGGCCCCTTCGAGCCCCCAAAGCTGACAAGCTTTTTGGAGACGCACCTGCGTGCCTATCAGGCAACAAAGCCCTTGACGGTTCTACGGTGGCTTTCTCTACCACCTCTGAACTTTCTCTACTGATGAGGGATATAAATCCTGAAACCCGGGCCATGTCTCGGGTGTAGAGATGATGGAATTTTCAAGAACATACTTCCACCAACCATGGTGATATACTTTGAACTTTTTCCCAGTTCTTTGTGCTACTCGCACTACAAATACCAAGATGCAGAGAGGCGATCCGGTGGAGAGGCCCGCAGAGTCGCGCCCATCTTTGTTTCTGATTTAAGGGCTCCTTCGATCCCCCAAAGCTGTCGAGCTTTATGGAGACGCACCTGCGCGCCTAGCACTCAACGAAGCCCTTTACGGTTCTACGGTAGCTTTCTCTACCACCCCTGAACTTTCTCTACTGATGAGGGATATAAATCCCGAAACCCGGGTCATGTCTCGGGTCTAGAGATGATGGAGTTTTCAAGAACATACTTGCACCAACCATGGTGATATACTTTGAACTTTTTCTCAGTTCTTTGTGCTACTCGCACTACAAATACCAAGATGCAGAGGGGCGATCCGGTGGAGAGGCCAGCAGAGTCGCACCCATCTTTGTTTCTGATTTAAGGACTCCTTCAAGCCCCCAAAGCTGACAAGCTTTATGGAGATGCACCTGCGTGCCTAGCAGGCAACGAAGCCCTTGACGGTTCTACGGTGGCTTTCTCTACCACCCCTGAACTTTCTCTACTGATGAGGGATATAAATCCCGAAACCCGGGCCATGTCTCGGGTCTAGAGATGATGGAGTTTTCAAGAACATACTTGCACCAACCATGGTGATATACTTTGAACTTTTTCTCAGTTCTTTGTGCTACTCGCACTACAAATACCAAGATGCAGAGGGGCGATCCGGTGGAGAGGCCTGCAGAGTCGCGCCCATCTTTGTTTCTGATTTAAGGGCTCCTTCGAGCCCCCAAAGCAGACGAGCTTTTTGGAGACGCACCTGCGCGCCTAACAGGCAACGAAGCCCTTGACCGTTTTACGGTGGCTTTCTCTACCACTCCTGAACTTTCTCTATTGATGAGGGATATAAATCCCGAAACCTGGGCAATGTCAAGGGTCTAGAGATGATGGCATTTTCAAGAACATTCTTGCACTAACCATGGTGATATACTTTGAACTTTTTCTAAAGTTCTTTGTGCTACTCGCACTACAAATACCAAGATGCAGAGGGGCGATCCGGTGGAGAGGCAAGCAGAGTCGCGCCCATCTTTGTTTCGGATTTAAGGGCTCCTTCGAGCCCCCAAATCTGACAAGCATTTTGGAGACGCACCTGCGCGCCTAGCAGGCAACAAAGCACTTGACGGTTCTACGGTGGCTTTCACTACCCCCCCTGAACTTTCTCTACTGATGAGGGATATAATTCCCGAAAATCCGGCCATGTCTCGGGTCTAGAGATGATGGAATTTTCAAGAACATACATTCACCAACCATGGTGATATACTTTGAACTTTTTCTCAGTTCTTTGTGCTACTCACACTACAAATACCAAGATGCAGAGGGGTGATCCGGTGGAGAGGCCAGCACAGTCGCGCACATCTTTGTTTCTGATTTAAGGGCTCCTTCGAGCCCCCAAAGCTGATGAGCTTTTTGGAGACGCACCTGCGCCCCTAGCAGGCAACGAAGCCCTTGATGATTCTACGGTGGCTTTCTCTACCACCCCTGAACTTTCTCTACTGATGAGGGATATAAATCCCGAAACCCGGGCAATGTCTCGGGTCTAAAGATGATTACATTTTCAAGAACATACTTGCACCAACCATGGTGATATACTTTGAACTTTTTCACAGTTCTTTGTGCTACTCGCACTACAAATACCAAGATGCAGAGGGGCGATCCAGTGGAGAGGCCAGCAGTCGCGCCCATCTTGGTTTCTGATTTAAGGGCACCTTCGACCCCCCAAAGCTGACAAGCTTTTTGGAGACGCAACTGCGCACCTAGCAGGCAACGAAGCCGTTGACAGTTCTACAGTGGCTTTCTCTACCACCCCTGAACTTTCTCTACTGATGAGGGATATAAATCCTGAAACCCGGGCCATGTCTCGGGTCTAGAGATGATGGAATTTTCAAGAACATACTTGCACCAACCATGGTGATATACTTTGAACTTTTTCTCAGTTCTTTGTGCTACTCGCACTACAAATACCAAGATGCAGAGGGACGATCCAGTGGAGAGGCCAGCAGAGTCGCGCCCATACTTGTTTCTGATTTAAGGGCTCTTTCGAGCCCCCAAAGCTGACGAGCTTTTTGGAGACGCACCGGCACGCCTAGCAGGCAACAAAGCCCTTGACGGTTCTAGGGTGGCTTTCTCTACCACCCCTGAACTTTCCCTACTGATGAGGGATATAAATCCCGAAACCCGGGCCATGTCTCGGGTCTAGAGATGATGGAATTTTCAAGAACATACTTGCACCAACCTTGGTGATATACTTTAAACTTTTTCTCAGTTCTTTGTGCTACTCGCACTACAAATACCAAGATGCAGAGGGGCGATCCAGTGGAGAGGCCAGCAGAGTCGCGCCCATATTTTTTTCTGATTTAAGGGCTCCTTCGAGCCCCCAAAGCTGACGAGCTTTTTGGAGACGCACCTGCGTGCCTAGCAGGCAACGATGTCCTTGACGGTTCTACGGTGGCTTTCTCTACCACCCCTAAACTTTCTCTACTGATGAGGGATATAAATCCCGAAACCCGGGCCATGTCTCGGGTCTAGAGATGATGAATTTTCAAGAACATACTTGCACCAACCATGGTGATATACTTTGAACTTTTTCTCAGTTCTTTGTGCTACTCGCACTACCAATACCAAGATGCAGAGGGGTGATCCGGTGGAGAGGCCAGCAGAGTCGTGCCCATCTTTGTTTCTGATTTAAGGGCTCCTTCGAGCCCCCAAAGCTGAAGAGCTTTTTGGAGACGCACCTGCGTGCCTAGCAGGCAATGAAGCCCTTGACGGTTCTACGGTGGCTTTCTCTACCACCCCTGAACTTTCTCTACTGATGAGGGATATAAATCCCGAAACCCGAGCCATGTCTCGGGTCTAGAGATGATGGAATTTTCAAGAACATACTTGCACCAACCATGGTGATATACTTTGAACTTTTTCTCAGTTCTTTGTGCTACTCGCACTACAAATACCAAGATGCAGAGGGGCGATCCCGTGGAGAGGCCAGCAGAGTCGCGCCCAGCTTTGTTTCTGATTTAAGGGCTCCTTCGAGCCCCCAAGGCTGACAAGCTTTTTGGAGACGCACCTGCGCGCCTAGCAGGCAACAAAGCCCTTGACGGTTCTACGGTGGCTTTCTCTACCACCCCTGAACTTTCTCTACTGATAAGGGATATAAATCCCGAGACCCGGGCCATGTCTCAGGTCTAGAGATGATGGAATTTTCAAGAACTTACTTGTACCAACCATGGTGATATACTTTGAACTTTTTCTCATTTCTTTGTGCTACTCGCAAAACAAATACCAAGATGCAGAGGGGCGATCCGGTGGAGAGGCAAGCAGAGTCGCGCCCATCTTTGTTTCTGATTTAAGGGCTCCTTCGAGCCCCCAAAGCTGATGAGCTTTTTGGAGACGCACCTGCGCGCCTAGCAGGCAACGAAGCCCTTGACGGTTCTACGGTGGCTTTCTCTACAACCCCTGAACTTTCTCTACGGATGAGGGATATAAATCCCGAGACCCGGGCCATGTCTCGGGTCTAGAGATGATGGAATTTTCAAGAACATACTTGCACCAACCTTGGTGATATACTTTGAACTTTTTCTCAGTTCTTTGTGCTACTCGCACTACAAATACCAAGATGCAGAGGGGCGATCCGGTGGAGAGGCCCGCAGAGTCGCGCCCATCTTTGTTTCTGATTTAAGGGCTCCGTCGAGCCCCCAAAGCTGATGAGCTTTTTGGAGACGCACCTGCGCGCCTAACAGGCAACGAAGCCCTTGACGGTTCTACGGTGGCTTTCTCTACCACTCCTGAACTTTCTCTATTGATGAGGGATATAAATCCCGAAACCTGGGCAATGTCACGGGTCTAGAGATGATGGCATTTTCAAGAACATTCTTGCACTAACCATGGTGATATACTTTGAACTTTTTCTCAAGTTCTTTGTGCTACTCTCACTACAAATACCAAGATGCAGAGGGGCGATCCGGTGGAGAGGCCAGCAGAGTCGCGCCCATCTTTGTTTCGGATTTAAGGGCTCCTTCGAGCCCCCAAAGGTGAAGAGCTTTTTGGAGACGCACCTGCGTGCCTAGCAGGCAATGAAGCCCTTGACGGTTCTACGGTGGCTTTCTCTACCACCCCTGAACTTTCTCTACTGATGAGGGATATAAATCCCGAAACCCGAGCCATGTCTCGGGTCTAGAGATGATGGAATTTTCAAGAACATACTTGCACCAACCATGGTGATATACTTTGAACTTTTTCTCAGTTCTTTGTGCTACTCGCACTACAAATACCAAGATGCAGAGGGGCGATCCCGTGGAGAGGCCAGCAGAGTCGGGCCCAGCTTTGTTTCTGATTTAAGGGCTCCTTTGAGCCCCCAAGGCTGACGAGCTTTTTGGAGACGCACCTGCGCGCCTAGCAGGCAACGAAGCCCTTGACGGTTCTACGGTGGCTTTCTCTACCACCCCTGAACTTTCTCTACTGATAGGGGATATAAATCCCGAGATCCGGGCCATGTCTCAGGTCTAGAGATGATGGAATTTTCAAGAACTTACTTGTACCAACCATGGTGATATACTTTGAACTTTTTCTCATTTCTTTGTGCTACTCGCAAAACAAATACCAAGATGCAGAGGGGCGATCCGGTGGAGAGGCAAGCAGAGTCGCGCCCATCTTTGTTTCTGATTTAAGGGCTCCTTCGAGCCCCCAAAGCTGATGAGCTTTTTGGAGACGCACCTGCGCGCCTAGCAGGCAACGAAGCCCTTGACGGTTCTACGGTGGCTTTCTCTACAACCCCTGAACTTTCTCTACTGATGAGGGATATAAATCCCGAGACCCGGGCCATGTCTCGGGTCTAGAGATGATGGAATTTTCAAGAACATACTTGCACCAACCTTGGTGATATACTTTGAACTTTTTCTCAGTTCTTTGTGCTACTCGCACTACAAATACCAAGATGCAGAGGGGCGATCCGGTGGAGAGGCCCGCAGAGTCGCGCCCATCTTTGTTTCTGATTTAAGGGCTCCGTCGTGCCCCCAAAGCTGACGAGCTTTTTGTAGACGCACCTGCGCGCCTAACAGGCAACGAAGCCCTTGACGGTTCTACGGTGGCTTTCTCTACCACTCCTGAACTTTCTCTATTGATGAGGGATATAAATCCCGAAACCTGGGCAATGTCACGGGTCTAGAGATGATGGCATTTTCAAGAACATTCTTGCACTAACCATGGTGATATACTTTGAACTTTTTCTCAGTTCTTTGTGCTACTCGCACTACAAATACCAAGATGCAGAGGGGCGATCCAGTGGAGAGGCCAGCAGTCGCGCCCATCTTGGTTTCTGATTTAAGGGCACCTTCGACCCCCCAAAGCTGACAAGCTTTTTGGAGACGCACCTGCGCACCTAGCAGGCAACGAAGCCGTTGACGGTTCTACAGTGCCTTTCTCTACCACCCCTGAACTTTCTCTACTGATGAGGGATATAAATCCTGAAACCCGGGCCACGTCTCGGGTCTAGAGATGATGGAATTTTCAAGAACATACTTGCACCAACCATGGTGATATACTTTGAACTTTTTCTCAGTTCTTTGTGCTACTCGCACTACAAATACCAAGATGCAGAGGGACGATCCAGTGGAGAGGCCAGCAGAGTCACGCCCATATTTGTTTCTGATTTAAGGGCTCCTTCGAGCCCCCAAAGCTGACGAGCTTTTTGGAGAAGCACCTGCACGTCTAGCAGGCAACAAAGCCCTTGACGGTTCTAGGGTGGCTTTCTCTACCACCCCTGAACTTTCTCTACTGATGAGGGATATAAATCCCGAAACCCGGGCCATGTCTCGGGTCTAGAGATGATGGAATTTTCAAGAACATACTTGCACCAACCTTGGTGATATTCTTTGAACTTTTTCTCAGTTCTTTGAGCTACTCGCACTACAAATACCAAGATGCAGAGGGGCGATCCAGTGGAGAGGCCAGCAGAGTCGCGCCCATATTTGTTTCTGATTTAAGGGCTCCTTCGAGCCCCCAAAGCTGACGAGCTTTTTGGAGACGCACCTGCACGCCTAGCAGGCAACAATGTCCTTGACGGTTCTATGGTGGCTTTCTCTACCACCCCTAAACTTTCTCTACTGATGAGGGATATAAATCCCGAAACCCGGGCCATGTCTCGGGTCTAGAGATGATGAATTTTCAAGAACATACTTGCACCAACCATGGTGATATACTTTGAACTTTTTCTCAGTTCTTTGTGCTACTCGCACTACAAATACCAAGATGCAGAGGGGTGATCCGGTGGAGAGGCCAGCAGAGTCGTGCCCATCTTTGTTTCTGATTTAAGGGCTCCTTCGAGCCCCCAAAGCTGAAGAGCTTTTTGGAGACGCACCTGCGCCCCTAGCAGGCAACAAAGCCCTTGATGGTTCTACGGTGGCTTTCTCTACCACCCCTGAACTTTCTCTACTGGTGAGGGATATAAATCCCGAAACCCGGGTAATATGTCGGGTCTAGAGATGATGGAATTTTCAAGAACATACTTGCACCAACCATGGTGATATACTTTGAACTTTTTCTCAGTTCTTTGTGCTACTCGCACTACAAATACCAAGATGCAGAGGGGCGATCCGGTGGAGAGGCCAGCAGAGTCGCGCCCAGCTTTTTGTTTCTGATTTAAGGGCTCCTTCAAGCCCCCAAGGCTGACGAGCTTTTTGGAGACGCACCTGCGCACCTAGCAGGCAACGAAGCCCTTGACGGTTCTACGGTGGCTTTCTCTACCACCCCTGAACTTTCTCTACTGATAAGGGATATAAATCCCGAGACCCGGGCCATGTCTCAGGTCTAGAGATGATGGAATTTTCAAGAACATACTTGTACCAACCATGGTGATATACTTTGAACTTTTTCTCATTTCTTTGTGCTACTCGCAAAACAAATACCAAGATGCGGAGGGGCGATCCTGTGGAGAGGCAAGCAGAGTCGCGCCCATCTTTGTTTCTGATTTAAGGGCTCCTTCGAGCCCCCAAAGCTGATGAGCTTTTTGGAGACGCACCTGCGCGCCTAGCAGGCAACGAAGCCCTTGACGGTTCTACGGTGGCTTTCTCTACAACCCCTGAACTTTCTCTACTGATGAGGGATATAAATCCCGAGACCCGGGCCATGTATCGGGTCTAGAGATGATGGAATTTTCAAGAACATACTTGAACCAACCTTGGTGATAAACTTTGAACTTTTTCTCAGTTCTTTGTGCTACTCGCACTACAAATACCAAGATGCAGAGGGGCGATCCGGTGGAGAGGCCAGCTAAGTCGCGCCCATCTTTGTTTCTGATAACAGGAATGGTGGCCTGCTGGGGTGAGTAGACCATCATGTCTTTGAATCTTTTAAATTAGGAAACAAACTAACGGGAGAGGAGGGTCTGAGGGAACATTTAAAGACCTAGCGGGGACAATTTCCCCAATTAAAGCATAATAAACACTAGCAGAACTCCACGGGCCTGTCAGGTCCAGGTAATCTTACAGAGTCGCAATGTTCTCATAGACAAAGCGTTGGAAAAGGAAGTAAAAATTACTATTGTTTAACAAGAACAAAGTAACATAGGCGAAATCCTAAAAGGAGGACAGATTTCCATCACTCACCTATTAATCAATCAATCAGGGCATTTGTAAAGCGCGCTACTCACCCGGAAGGGTCTCAAGGCGTCTCAAGGCGCCTAGGTGACATGCTTCATCATCTGGGATCTCCTCCTGGTTACATACTAAGGTAATCAAGGGCTACAACCTTCTGTCTATCAGAAGGGAGCTCACAGATGTTTTCAAATGTACTCTGATAGATGGAGCTCTACACTATCTATCCAGAATGATGAGCTAAAGTTTCAGAGTTACGGGCGCAGTGCAAAATCAAAAAGTGATGAAAAGTGCAATTTGAAATTGAATACCAAGAGAGAGAATATATTTTAATGGGTATCTCTTGGTATCCAAACAAAAAACAGTACAAGAGCAGTTTTAACAAAAAAACTGCTGAAAAATCCGGTCTACATGTTACAGCCAACCGGACATTTCATAGTCCAAGACCTTCCTCAGGACCACTGCATATACTTTTGCTACTGCATATGTGAAAAAAAAGCTAAGTATGTCAAAAAGCAAAATGTGAGATTATTAGCTTTTGAAACAAGGTTGGAATGAATACAACCAGAAACCCTGAATTCTAGGCGTACTAATTCTCCACAATCACTGGATACTGATGGCACCTGTAAAAGAATATGTCTATGAGAAACAGTACCACTCAAAACATAAACAAACTGACAGAATGTGAAACACACATTTTCATCGTTCATATTTCGTTGGACTACTTCCTGGATAAATATCTATAACATGTAATGCTCACCTGTGATTCACGAGGACCAGACCTCACCTGGCAACAGCTCAGTAAAAGAAGCCCGCTCTGTGGATAAAGAGGGAGAAAACTTACAATCAAGTGCAGGCCACACACCTATACTCTTATGCAATCCTTCTATTCCTCTATTGTCCACGTACCCATGTCTGTGCGTTGTCTGCTAAAAACTATAAAATGGCCAAGACTTCTGACTAATAAAAATCATAATGTCAAGAGAGAACATAAATGACAAGACTAGTTTTATCCCATCAATATGTTCACTCCATCTTCTATGGGGTGGACATAATCATATTTATCAGAAAAATACAATTTCAGTACCTTTTGAACAGTGTTAAAGTCGACGATGTTGGTGTAGTGGGGTCTACACATTAAGAAGAGTCCAAATCATATGCGTGAGCAACGGTGAGCTGAACTAGGGAGCAATCTCACGTATGAGTTAGAGAAAATAATGTCTGAATTTTAAACAGCAAAGTCATATGTAGTAACACCAGCCATGTCGTTAATGTCATTAAATGCCGGTTTTACTTGTCAAAACCAGGTTTATAACACGAAGATGTAACCTGTTAGGGTTCTAGGACAAACATTGGTTGCGCTCTTGTGTGCTGTGCTTTGGCGTCCACTTGCCAGAGCCGCATGTTAACCAGTTAAAACACACAAGTCCATTATATGCATAGAAATTGATGATTATCCGCTACAAAAATCATAGTGAACTATATGTGCCCTTCACTATTTCCAATGTAGTTTGTGTTGAAAGAACAACTCCTGACATGTGTATAAACCAATATCGTGGGCCAGTAACAACATTGTGTCTTATATATGTAGTCATCCCGACTGCTCAAACAAGTATCAATCATCATATAGGAAGAGGTTTCATTCCATATATGCCCAAAATTACCATCAAGACATTGTGTTACGATATTTAAATTAAGAGAGTCCGCTTTGCTCACAATAGGACTCACTCAGGACTGTTAATTTACATACTCGGTAAACAGCACTCTAGAACATATTATTCATAGGTCCTAGGTGGCTAGTATATTCCATTTTTACATCATTAAAAATTGCAGGTCGCCTTAATATGCTTAAAAGCTGTTATTTAGGGGGCAAGCTGTAAAACTCTACACGTATCATTACAGCATGTTTTACTGACAATCTTAATTAAGTGAACTACACTGCCCATGATTACTGAAGTAGTAATGATGCAATTAGAAAGCGTCCTGATTTGAATACGCGATGGCCACATCTGATATAAACTACATTTCCTGTGCGACTTTGCATGTAAAGCGTCAATATTAAGAGCACTCTCTACCAGTGAAGATTGGTCCATACATAAAATCCTACAAATATCATTACATCATATTTCACTAGCCTTCTCGAATAAAGAGTGGGATAATCTACATTTCCCCTGATTCATGAAGTGGAAAATATGCCATAAGTAAATATGCGATTGCCACATCTTTTTGAAACTACATTTCACTTGTGCCTTTGCATGGAAATGACGACATCATTAAGCGCATTTGTTGCCCGCGAAGATTAGTCCACATTATAAAGAGCGACAGAATCCTGCAATCGGTGCCTCCACAAAGAGCTCAGTACCAGCCCGGGGTACCGATGGACAGGTAAGGATTTGTGATAAGAACAGCACGCACACTATTTATTGCAGACGATGGTAATTAGAACAGGAGCCTTCTGTCCCTCTTTTAACGGCTGCAAGCACACTTTGTACTGCTGACAATGATGGTTAATACCTGTATGAGCAGTTGTGTTGAAAACATATAGATACAACGTTGTTACTGGCCCACAACATGAGTTTATACACATGTAAGGAGTTGTTCTTTCAACACAAGCTACTTTGGAAATAGTGACAATGGTGATTAGCACGCACACTGTTTACTGCCGACAATGGTGATTAGAACAATAGCCTTTTGTCTCCCTTTAATGCCAGCACATACACTTTGTATTGCAGATGATGATGGTTTATACCTGTTTGAGCAGTCGTATATAAGACACAGTGTTGTTGCTGGCCCACGATATTAGTTTATACACATGAACGAAGTTGTTCTTTCAACACAAACTACTTTGGGAATAGTGATGGGCACATATAGATAACTATGATTTGTGTGACGGATAATCATCAATTTCTATGCATATAATGGACTTGTGTGTTTTCCCATTTCAAAATATTTTATTTATCAAGAAGTGACAAAAAATAGAAGGAACAAAAGACAATAAAAGTGATACAATTGAAACAATATCAATACACAATCAGGGACTAAAATTGAGGTGTAAGCAAAATAAATGTATATAATAATAAAAATAGCCAATTATAGATTACAGAAGTCGATTAGGTGAAGGCTACCAACAAAGCACTAAAAACAAAAGTATCACTATCAAATTTGAGGTGAGGACAGGGGAGGAAATAGAATAAAGGAAGAGGAAAGAAAGAGAGAGCGAGAGGAGAGATGAAAAGGGGATAGAGGACAGGAAAGAGAAAAAAAAGAAGAAGAGAAATGAAGAAGGAAAAAGCAGGAGTCCCACATGACTAACCCCACAAAAAGACAAAAAGAAAACATAAGACACCAGTTAGACAGACAAATCAAAAGGAAACTGAGTGACCAATCCTTTTGATGACAAATCCATATAATCATCCAAAGGTTTCCAAACTCCACTAGAGATAGAAGGAGAGAGATGAGCTTGATCAATCGAAGTGTGAGCACTGCGCAAAAAGGAGACCCAAGCCCACCATGTAAGGTAGGAAACCGAAGAGAAGGATTTTCACTCCATAAGTATGATTTTCACCGCAACAGTCAGAAGAAGATCCATCAACTGCATTTCCAGTGGATCTAAGGGGAGAGGAGTAAGGGCAGCCAATGGACCCAATAAAATTAAAGGGAAAGAGAGTTGGAACTCAATATCAAAAATAAGAGAGAGGTGTTTAGTTTATGGATGAGGTTCCAATAAGGCTGAAGCAGAGAACAATCAAAAAACATATGTTGAAAATCGCCCACCCCCAATCCACAGCTCCAACATAGATTATCATCTTTAAGATTGAGCGAATGTAGACGCACAGGCGTCCAATGAAGGAGATTAATAGAAAAAAATTTAGACTGCATCAAAGATGGGGCGATTTTGTTGCGAAGAGAGAGTTTACCAATTAATTGCCAAGTATCTGAGGAAATATGATCTGTAATGACATTATCAAAATGGTGTAACCATTTTTGTTGAGCAACCGTCTGTGCGGGTAGTGAGGCAGAAGATAAAAATGTATAAATCTTGGAGGCTACGTGACCGGATTCAATCCAGATATGAAAAAGTGAGATGGTAGAAGAAGTAGGATGAAGACGTACCTTAGCAAGGGCCACTTTAATTTTAAGAAAAGTATAAAAATCAAGATTTGTTAAAGAGTGTTTCTGAGCCAAGGTGGAAAAAGGTAATGGTTCATCAGAAGCACCATAAAGATGTTTAACAAGAGAGATTCCTTTAGTCGCCCAATACGACATGAGGCTGGGAGTAATGTTGAGTTTAATTTTAGAATTCCGCCAAATAGATGACCACCTAGTTTTATGTAAAGGAATTGCCACTTTCTTATCTATTTTCCTGACCGCAGCAATTGTGTCAAGAATTATAGAACGAGAAAACAGGATATGTAAAGTAGATGCGGTGCAAAAAGAGGCAGTTGGCAAAGGAAATGCTAAGTCTTGCTCTATGAGCAACCAAGAAGGAACATGCAGAGACGGAGGAGAAAACCACAAAGCGCCTTGAGAGGCCAAAAAGGCAGTTTGGTATTTTTCCCAATCAGGAAAATTGCAACCTCCCATATCAGAAGGACGGCGCAAAAATTTGTATGCAATTCTAGCACGTTTGTCATTCCACAGGAATTTAGATGTCAGAACATCAATTTCGCGAAAAAAGGAATCTGATAATTTAACCGGAAGCATGGATGAAACAAAATTAATAATCGGTGTGATCATCATTTTGAGAGTCTGAAGGCGCCCCCACCAGGAAATATGTTTTGGAGACCATGTATCTAAAAGACGACGCACTTTAAGGAGAGTCTGGGATTCAATATAGGCAGTAGTGGCATAAAGAGTAGAACAGAAATAAATCCCTAAGTATTTCAGGTGTGTAGACTGCCACTTAAAGCCCGCAGAGCCCATATGGGAAGGGAAACAATAGGCATTCAAAGGGAACATTTCCGTCTTATCTTTATTTAGGGTATACCCTGAAACCGATGAGAAGAGGGAAATGGTATTTGAAATAGCAGGGATTGCCAAAGCAATATCGTCTGAAAAAATAAGAACATCATCTGCGTAGGCAGCAGTTTTAATACAGTGAGGTCCGAAAGAAAAACCTTTAATATCTGGGTGTAATTCAATTAATCGAAGAAGAGGATCAATAGATAATAAAAATAAAAGTGGGGATAAAGGACAACCTTGTCTAGTGCCCTGACGAAGATTAAAAAAAGACGACATGGCACCATTAACTCTAATGTTAGCTCTAGGTTGGGAATATAAGGACATTACCATGTTAATGAAAGAGTCGCCAAGGTTGTGTGCGCATAAAACAGCATGAAGAAACGGCCAAGAGACCTTATCAAAGGCCTTTTCCGCATCAAGGGCCAAGGCCACGGCAGGAAGTTGAGACCTTTTAGCAGCACCAAGAATATGACAAAAAGTGCGTATATTGTCTCGTGCAAGACGACCTTTTACAAAACCGGTTTGAGAAGGATGAACAAGATGAGGGATAAAGGATTCCAATCGTCTGGCCAGGATTTTAGCAAAAATCTTAGCTTCCATGTTAAGAAGAGAAATAAGACGAAAGTTTTTGGGATCCAAATGGTCTTTCCCTTCTTTTGGGATCACTACTATAGTAGCTTCAGCAGCAGTACCGGAAACAGACCCATCCTTAACAAAAGAATCAAAGACAGATTGCAATTTGGGGACAAGCGCAGGGAGAAAAGTTTTATAAAATAAAATAGGGTACCCATCAGGACCTGGGGCCTTGCCAGAACGAGTAGCTTTAATTGCGGTAATAATTTCCTCAGGGGAGATTGGCTTATTTAAAAAAGTACGATCCTCCTCAGAGACCGACTGAACCGGGACCGATTTTAAAAAGGCCTGACATTGGTCAAAAGAGGATTGATTAGAAGGAGTATATAATTTATTGTAAAAATCACGAAACACTTCAAGTATTTCCCCAGTTTGAAATTTTTTAGAACCCGAGTTGTCAGTTATGGAAGAAATTTGCGAGGACTTAAAGGAGAAATCCTGGAATTTTAATGTAGCAGCCAAAATCTTCCCAGCTCGATTTTTTAACAGTATTTTTTTGGATTTTTGCGCTTGTACTCCAATATGGGCTCTTTTAGTAACAATATTATTATATTTGTATTTTAGTTGTTTTATTAGTTGTGAACAAGATGAATCCTTAGATTGCCTAAAGGTGGCTTCTAGAGTTTTAATTTGGGATGCTAAATCTGTGAGCTCCTTTTTAAGATCATAATTTTGTTTGGACATACATTTAATGACTTGACCACGGAAAGTGCATTTAAACGAATCCCATGGGACAATTGGGGAAGAGACAGATCCTTCGTTTTCATGGAAAAAAGTGTCTATAGCCTTGGAGACTTCATTAACCTGAGAAGCATCATGCAAAACTTCGGTATTCAATCTCCAGGAACGAGCACGTGTTTTAGGGGCAAAGGATGATAGCATAAAAGTAACCGCAGCGTGATCAGAAATCAAAATAGGATGTATAAGCGGAGAAGAGGAAGATGAAACAAGAGAAGAATGCACAAGGAGATAATCAATATGAGAAAAAGAAGAATGAGGCGAGGAAAAGAAAGAGAAGTCACTACCAGTGGGATTATGAAGACGCCATATATCTTGAAGCTGGGTAAAAGAACACATGTTAAGCATTTGTTTGTGGGATTTAGGAGGGCGAAACTGAAATGCAGAATTCCTATCTAAGAGAGGGTCCATCGGTAAATTAAAATCCCCGCCAACAATAAGGTTTCCAGAATGTGGTGTGTCATTTAATTTTTTGGTAACCGCTTTCCAAAAAATCGGATCATCAACGTTAGGAGCATAGATATTCATTACATAAAGATCATGATGACCATACGACAATTTAGACAACAGCCAGCGACCCTCAGAATCATGATCAGAAGAAAGTATAGATAAACCAGAATTCTTTGAAATTAATGTAACAACCCCATTTCGTTTGCCAGAGGCATCAGAACAACAAACATCCGAAACCCACTCCTTCTTCAAAAACAACGCCTCTCTGGTAGTGACCTTGGTCTCTTGAAAAAGGACCAGGTCAGAAGACAGAGATTTACAATAATCTAAAATTTTTGACCTCTTAACCGGATGATTCAAACCCTTAACATTAAGGGACAATACATTTAAACCTGGCATGGAAGTACATAAAAATAGAAAAAAGACGCCATGGATGACATAGAAACAACCAACCTCACAGAGACAAGGAACCAACCAGCAAACATAAGAAACGAAGAGGGAGAATCCATGTGGGGAATCCGAAATAGAAAGAAAGAAAGAAAAGAAGAAAAGAGAAAAGAAAGAAGGGAGAGAAGAAGCAGGAGGGAAGGCCTAAATAAGACCAAATTCATACTAGGGAGAACGTGGAAAGGCGAGCAAGGGACATGTACAAGGAGGAAAAGTAATTTATATCAATAGCCCCAATAATATACCTAGCTGATGGCATTAAAATAAGAACTGAGAATAATCAAAAGTAGCAACGAAAATCAGCTTAATATTGTAAATAATCATAATGTAAGCAAGAAATTTGTACAGTCACAATGAATTAGTACTGCAATATCAAGAGTTATATCTATACTAAGTAATAATACCAGACAATCTGATAAGAAAACAAAACAATGCGGTAAAGCATGAACAATAGACAAATGCATGAAGGTAAATATGTACATCCTAGAAATAAATATGTAGTTAATGAACAATCTATAACTGTATAAAATTATCAGTATGTACCTGAAATTAAAAATGCAGGAACATATGGACATATAAGAAAAGAAAGGATGAAAATAGAAGAATAGAAAGAACGAAGAAATATAGAAAATGACTCATAGCAGAAAAGGAAGGAAACTATTAGTAATAGAAAAGAATCCAGAAAATAAAAACTGACTTGAAATAAGCATTGACAAGAAATATAAACTACAAGGGCTGGAGACAAGAGAAAGAGGAAAGAAAATGATATGTAGAAAGAAAGTAAACGACATGACTCTTGAAAGAGAAAAAGAATAGAGAAAGGAGAAATGGTAATGAGAGGAGTACACTAGAAGATCCGGAAAACTACAGAAAAATAAATAGGACCCATAATGGAAAGAGAAACAGAGAGAAATCGAAAAAGTACAAAGCCAAGAAAGAGGGATACAAAAAGTAGTCCGTGCGGACACAAGGAGAACAGAGAAACTCCAGTAATGGAGTTAGAGGTTAAGATCGAAATATAAGCTCAACAGGAGATAGGAGAAAAACAGGCATATAGAAAACTACATCAAGAAGAAACAAGGAGACAGTTCAAGTGCCCGAGGCACCAGGTTCTTGCAAAGCCGCTCTTTGAATCTCCATCTCTATCTCCAACTGATTGTCCAGGAATGTAGATAAGTCAGCCGGCTCATCAAAAATTCTGGGACGTCCTTTGTAAGTAATGCGGAACTTCGACGGACCAGAAAACGAAAAGGGAATGTTCATGTCAGAAAGACGTTTCCGAAGATTAAGGAAGCCCTTTCTCCTGATGACCGTATCTCTGGCAAAGTCCTGAGAAATTGAGATTCGATGACCTTCCCAGACGACCTGTTTAGCTTTCGGCATATGAGAAAGAATCTGTTCAGTATGTTGGTGTCGTAGTGGCTTAAAATTACTGCTCTTGGCTGGGTCGCTGATTTAGATCGAAACGTTGGAACCCGATGTGCTCTTTCTATCTCAAATTCTCTCTGGAATGAGATTTGCAAGGTGTCCGGAAGCCAATGAGATAAGAACTCAATCATAGATGAAGAGGATTTCTCTGCGTCCTCCGGCAGACCAAAAATGCGTAGGTTAGATCTACGATTACGGTCCTCCTGCTCAGTGAGATCTCTTCGCAATGCCGCCATTGAGCGCTCCAAGTGGCTGAGGGATCTGGATTGTTTCTGCATACCATCCTCTGCACAACTGATTCGTGATTCTGTAGCAGACACACGAAGAGAGAGGGCTTTAAAGTCATTTCTAATAGCAGACACCTCCACTTGCAATAAATCTGTATTCGTTTTCGTTGACTGCGCAATATCATGCACTTCATTAAGGCGCGTTAAGATTGTGTCCAGGGTGGAGTTAGTGTCTGACTGAGCAGACTCAGGCGTAGGAGACAATGACTTAAGTCTTTTAAGCGAAGTGCCAACATCTTTTGAGTCTTTGTTGTTCGAGGAACGACCCATATTTGCAGCCATGAAGGAGCAGCCTTCAAGAAAAATACACAGTCACTTGAGGAGATGAGGAGAGCAAAAACTGCGTAGTCTGTCCCCAAAAAGAGAGATACAACACCCTGAGGTCAATGGGCGCCAATTAAATAATAACGGCGGACTTATATGCAGGGCAGGCAGGTACCAAAGAAATGAAAGAGCCTCAAATATAGCAGAAGGGCTTAGCAATGAGTTTGTACGAGAAAAAATGTATATCAGTAAGAAATATCAGCACTGAGAAAAACAGCGCAAGAGCAACTTAATATCCAGCCAAGCAGCAAAAAAATAGCAGAAAAAAGAAAGAAATGTTACCAACTTTAGGCATCGTAGAAGAAATGACCCGGATAGCCACCACAACCGGCAATACTGTATCCAAGGCGGCACTTCTGAAGAGAAATGCCAGCTGCGTCAGAAGCGGGAAAATGGCGGCCGCTCGTGAGGGAATCGAGCGTCACAGGAGCCTGACAGAGAAGGCATTCAGCTGATGGCATAAGTTTCCAAAATCGCCGTCAAACAACTCCCTGCATGTTCCGCTGCAGAAGGATGCCGTTTCCGCAGACAGGGGCAGTCAGGAAGCGGAGAAATTAATCCTACGGGACACTCTCGCCTCGGAGCTCAAGCGCAACACGCCGTGCTGCAGCGGCGCGCAAGCCACGCCCCAATGGACTTGTGTGTTTTAACTGGTTAACATGCGCCTCTGGCAAGTGGACGCTTGAAGCACAGCATACACGAGAGCAATCAATGTTTGTCCTAGAACCCTAACAGGTTATATCTTCATGTTATAAACCTGGTTTTTGACACGTAAAACCGGCATTTAATGACATTAACGATATAGCCGGTGTTACTACAATGACTTTGCTGTTTAAAATTCAGACATTATTTTCTCTAACTCATACGTGACATTGCTGCCTAGTTCATCTTACGGTTGCTCATGCATACCATTTGGACTCCTCTTAATGAGTAGTCCCCACTACACCAACATCGTTGACTTTAACACTGTTCAAAAGGTACTGAAATTGTATTTTTCTGAAAAATATGACTATATCCATCCCATAGAAGATGGAGTGAACATATTGATGGGATAAAACTAGTCTTGCCATTTATGTTCTCTCTTGATATCACGATTTTTATTAGTCAGAAGTCTTGGCTATTTTATAGTTTTTAGCAGACAATGCACAGACATAGGAATGTGGACAATAGAGGAATAGAAGGATTGCATAATAGGATAGGCGTGTGGCCTGCCATTGATAGTATGTTTTTCTCCCTCCTTATCCACAGAGTGGGCCTCTTCTCCTGATCTTGACAGTTTCAACATTGGCGGCCCCAAAACCTGTTGTGGTGCCCCCAGCCAGGAACAATGTGAAGATTTAGCTAGATTCTTCCAAAAAAAATTGGAGACGATTTTTAATTCCTTGGATGGGCAAGCAAGGACTAACCTGACAGGGGCTAGCCTGGTAGCTGCGGGGGCCAATTTACAGGGGAGTAGATTCCTGACCTTCTCGCCGATCAGCGAGGAGGAGGTACGGAAACGGCTGCTCAGGACAAAATCAGGCTCTCCTCGAGACCCCTGCCTGGCTGCTATAGCAAAGCTAGCAGAGGCCCGATAACCATCACGCTGACATAGTTATTCAACAACATGCTGTATAGTGGGGAATTCCCCTCTTGTTGGAAACAGGCATCAATTCTGCCTCTCCTAAAAAAACAAATCTGGATACTTCTGACTTGAACAATTATTGCCCCCATCGCCAGACTTCCATTACCGGCCAAGCTCATAGAGGGAATTATGAATTCTCAGCTGAGCATTTCCCTGGGGGCTGTGCATGATCTGGATCCATCCCAGCATGGATTTAGGGCCGGCACAGTATGGAATCCGCCCTAATTAAATCAGTGGAAGACATCAGGAAAGTGATGGACGCTGGAGGCAAAACCGCCTTGATCCTGTTGGACCTGTCGGCGGCCTTTGATACGGTCCACCATATGATACTGGTGGACCGTTTGAGGACCTGCGGGATTCAGGGCAAAGCACTTAAGATCTTGAAAGCTTTTCTCTCCGACAGGATTCAGGTGGTGGCCCTGGGTGACTTAGAGTCAAACCCGTTCGTGCTCCCATGTGTGGTTCCCCAGGGCTCATCCTTGAGTCCTACCCTGTTCAATGTTTATGTCTCATCCTTGGCACCAGTCATTTGATCTAATGGCTTCGCCTTAACATCATATGCAGATGACACGCGGATTGTGGTGTCGCTGCTGCCGGGGGGAGAGGAAGATACAGCCTGCAGGTTTAAAGATTGCATGCTTGCAGTCAGCAACTGGATGACAGGGAGCCGTTTAAAACGTAATTCGGCCAAGACTGAAGTGCTCCTCTTCGGGGCCAGAGAAAAATTCTGGTCCCCTAGATGGTGGCCGGAGGAGCTAGGTGTCCCTCCCTCTCCAGTTGCTAAGGTCAAGAATCTTGGGATTCTGATGGACTATAATATGTCCTTCAGGCCTCAAGTCAATGCACTGTCCTCAGCTACCCATTTCTTATTGAAGGCCATACGCAAGATTCTGCCCTTTGTACCGGATGAGTACAGGAAGACAGTGGTGACTGCACTGATCCTGTCACGCCTGGAGTATTGTAATGGCTTACTGCTCAATGCTCAACAGGGCTGCTCAATAAATTACAAGTTTTGCAAAATGCAGTGGCCCGCTTGATCATGGGCGTGCCCAAATTCATCTCCATTTCCCAAGAGCTGGTGAAACTGCACTGGCTGCCGGTGCACAAACGGATTGCTTTTAAAGCACTTTGCACAGTATTTAAGGCACTTAAAAGGTTGGGCCCCCAGTGTATGACCCAGTACTTTCAATGGTACATACCGGGCCAGGGGCTGATTGCGATTCCAAGAATTAGAAAAGCTCGATGGGAGGGGGGGGGGGGGGGGGGGGGGGGATTTAGAAGTTTCTCGCTGGGAGCAGCAAAGGCCTGGAACGCCCTACCATTGGACCTCAGACATGCTCCGGATCTGATATCTTTTCGGAAAGCCCTAAAGACTTGGCTTTTCAGGCAATAAGCTCGGCCCAGTCATGGGAGCGGTCAATCAGCGCCAGGACACCGGCTGATAACAGTGCGCTTTATAAATGTTACAAATAAATAAATCTGTTGCCAGGTGAGGTGAGATCCAGTCCTCGTGAATCATGTGTGAGCATTACATGTTATAGATATTTATCCAAGAAGTACACGGACGCATTATGAATGATGAAAACGTGTATTTCACGTTCTGTCAGTTTGTTTATGTTTTGATTGGTCTGTTTCTCATAGACATATTCTTTTACAGATGCCATCAGCATCCAGTGATTTGTGGAGGATTAGTACTAGTACGGATTCTGGTTGTATTCATTCCAACCTTGTTTGAAAAAATTAATAATCTCACATTTTGTTTCATTACACATTTAGCTTTCTTTTTTCACATACGTAGGAGCTAAAGTATATGCAGTGGTCCTAAGGAAGGCCTTGGACTATCAAATGTCCGTTTGGCTGAAACATGTAGACCCGATTTTTCGGCAGATATTTTGTTAAAACTGCTCTTGCACTGTTTTAGGTGGAATATCAAGAGATACCCATTAAAATATATTCTCTTTCTTCGTATTCAATTTTAAATTGCACTTTTCATCACTTTTTGATCTT
Source organism: Lissotriton vulgaris (assembly GCF_964263255.1). Taxonomy (NCBI): domain Eukaryota; kingdom Metazoa; phylum Chordata; class Amphibia; order Caudata; family Salamandridae; genus Lissotriton; species Lissotriton vulgaris. The sequence goes on from NC_141685.1 coordinate 1,649,178,478, forward strand.
ACACTGCGCCCGTCACTCTGAAACTTTAGTTCATCATTCTGGATGGATACTGTAGAGCTCCCTCTATCAGAGTATATTTGAAAACATCTGTGAGCTCCCTTCTGATAGGCAGAAGGTTGTAGCCCTTGGCTACCTTAGTGTGTAACCAGGAGGAGATCCCAGATGATGAAGCATGTCACCTAGGTGGGTGATGGGAATCGGTCCTCCTTTTAGGATTTCCCTTATGTCTGTTTGTTCTTGTTAAACAATAGTAATTTTTTCCTCCTTTTCCAACTTTTTGTCTATGAGATCATTGCGAATCTGTAAGGTTACCTGGACCTGACAGACCTGTGGACTTCTGCTAGTGTTTAATAATCTTTTAAATAAATCATTTTATTTCTGAAATGCAGCACATTTTTGTTAAAGGAAAACTGGATGCGTTTTTACAAAAATCAAATGTTTTCTTTTCATTTTTTAAGAGTTGGTAGTGGTCCTTGGGACCACTGTCTGCTCTTGAAAAAAGTGTTTACATACATTTATAAACGACCCGTTCCACTTTGCTAATGTGTTACCACCGACTTTAAGTAGGCAGTAAAATGCAAAATATTCTCATATGCCGCTGTGAGTAGCAATTAGGAAGGGATGCCATAAACTTTTCCTTTCTAATACCGAAACGCAAAACCAATTCGCAATTCAGTAATAGGTAAAAGAATTACAAAATTGGGCATTTGTGCATTCAAAAAACTTTTATGCTGTCGCAAACCGTTATCAATCTCAAGAAAGCTACGTACATCTGGCACTAGATCTTCAGGGACAGCTTTATGAATTTTCATACATGAATCAAGCCCTAACTGTTTTGTCGTCCTATTATTTGAAGCTTCACTTCCTGATAGGCTGGTTCTTCTACATGTAATGACTGCTAATTCACACCAATCGGAACAGCTCAATAAATGTAACTCTGGAAGCTACTGAAACTTTATTTGACTGTACCTTGGAGTACTGCGCATGATCCATCAATTCGCATCCTTCCGTGTGACAAACCCCCTGCGACAAATGGGAAAATGGCCAATGCTGCCTTTTATTTGAGAAATACATCACTCCTTTCAATCAGAAGATGACAAGCACTTCTACAATCCATTCAGATCACATCCAGGTGCACACATAACAAGGTGCTGAGAGAAGTGCATAAATTAAACTAAACCCCTGCTGTAATATGAAATCTGAAAATGCAGACATATATCACTCAGCTCTATCATAACAGGCCTCGTGATTCTGCAATTCATGCAAATCTAGCCAAAGTGCAAACAGGAGCAGGTGCTAAAAGAAGCCATGAAATATCGCTGCTCCGCTATTAAATACAGAAATATGAGAAATTCGAAACATATTACTCAGTTCAAACATTAACTCCAATGTAATTCGGTGAATAATGCAAATTAAGTTCAGTGTAGATACATCTAGTTTTTGAAGGAAAGGCATGAATTTAAAAGAATCACCGCCTCTGTATATTAAAGCACCCGGTAGCTTATTTGAATATAAAACTTGTCTGTGCTCTCGAATTTTTTTTTCTTCTTTGATTGTTTTCCCGCCATTTCTGTTACTAAATCTTAATAAAACCACAAATAGTTTTATTCATTCTGCTAAACTCCATGTGTTTCTTACAACATATTTAAAAGTTGTAAGCTCTGTCGCTTCTGGATGACCCAAAACATATTTATCTTCTTGTGATGTAATATTTTAGGATGTACCCAGATTGTCTGTCGATTCTATGTATGTTTGAAATTATACAAAACCAGCATAGATGCAAAGTAAGTCATCGTGTTGGGGGCAGTGTTTGGAATATAGAGTAATCAAAGAAGCTTGAACGGACTAGAAATGGGTCCAGGATGATTGAAGCTCTAGTTTTGTGGTATTGGGAGATGGAGGGAAATAAAAATTAACCCAGAAGCAAGACGAGGACCGAGTTTCAAGACGAAAAGGCAAAGTGTGACTTAAGGTTTTCATAAGGGGAAAGGGAGTTATGATTTGATGATAAATAACAGGGAAATTTCGCTTTTAGATTGTAGCGATTAACTGTACTTTAAATGTGTTGTCAAGTAAATTTGAGAGGTCTTAATTAAACTATTTGTATGTGCTATGATTAAAGCTAACTATAGCTTCTCTTTAACTGTTTTTTTCAAATGTCTTGCACTCTAGACTGTCGTTGGTGGCCAACCCCTTTTGACCACATCATGCACTCGGCCAAATCTCAACAACTAACACTTTGGAGAGCTTCTTCCATGCACAGTATTGTTGGTTGTACAGCCTTCTTTTTGGCCTTACTCACTGTGCATAACATTCATTCATTTACATTAAACGTCGGCCTCTGGCCAGGCACTGAACCCAAACTGCCATTTGTGACCAATAAGCATGGGCGGATTTCGCGGATCCACGATCCGCGAATTTGCGGATTTGCGGATCCGCAAAATCCGCGAATTTGTGGATTCGCGGATTTGGTTTGCGCTCGTGAAAGTCAAGGATACAAAGGCCTCTATCCAGCATCAAAGCTGATTTTCGACGGTAGATTTGGGAAGAAGGCACACCTGCCCAGCCTCGACGACGCTCACGATTGTTTTTGGGCTGATGAATGAGTCACTGAATTTGAGCTTCAACTAGTTCCAGCGACCATGTGTGTGTTACTATGCAATTGCCTCGAAGGGCGCAGGGGTCCCTTGAGTGAGCTATCATAGTGGGTAAATGGCGGGAAGACGGTGCACACCGCGAGTATGTTAGCGGGACCAAACGTGCGGGGCTTCCATGCGAGTTCACATGCCTCTTGTGTGCATAAAAGGTCAGAGACCGATAAGAGCAGCAGATCAAGAGAAAGAAGCTCCTGGTCACAGGAACTTGCAAACAAAACAGGTGATGGACCGAATGTGGATCAATGTCACACATTCATCCCAGTCCAAAGATCTGGGCCCAAATCCATTGTTTTTTTGCACTCCACACCACCCTGGGTTAGACAATGGCGATATGCAAATCAGCTCTGACCCTGTGCCCCATGGGAACAGTCCAGTCCGAACTACAAAAGCCATGTCCTTCTCAGAACGGAATCAAGCATCCGAGGGCCGGACCCGTTTCGAGGTAACACCTCTCATCAGCCCAGCTAGCTTGACTCCAGTGGTGTGGAGTGCCTGGGGCCCACGTCTGAGCATCCCCAGCGCTCTTATGGCGGAATTTGCAAACAAAACAGGTGATGGACCGAATGTGGATCAATGTCACACATTCATCCCAGTCCAAAGATCTGGGCCCAAATCCATCGTTTTTTTGCACTCCACACCACCCTGGGTTAGACAATGGCGATATGCAAATCAGCTCTGACCCTGTGCCCCATGGGAACAGTCCAGTCCGAACTACAAAAGCCATGTCCTTCCCAGAACGGAATCAAGCATCCGAGGACCGGACCAGTTTCGAGGTAACACCTCTCATCAGCCCGGCTAGCTTGACTCCAGTGGTGTGGAGTGCCTGAGACCCACGTCTGAGCATCCCCAGTGCACTTATGGCGGAATTTGCAAACAAAACAGGTGATGGACCGAATGTGGATCAATGTCACACATTCATCCCAGTCCAAAGATCTGGGCCCAAATCCATCGTTTTTTTGCACTCCACACCACCCTGGGTTAGACAATGGTGATATGCAAATCAGCTCTGACCCTGTGCCCCATGGGAACAGTCCGGTCCGAACTACAAAAGCCATGTCCTTCCCAGAACGGAATCAAGCATCCGAGGACCGGACCAGTTTCGAGGTAACACCTCTCATCAGCCCGGCTAGCTTGACTCCAGTGGTGTGGAGTGCCTGGGACCCACGTCTGAGCATCCCCAGCGCACTTATGGCGGAATTTGCAAACAAAACAGGTGATGGACCGAATGTGGATCAATGTCACACATTCATCCCAGTCCAAAGATCTGGGCCCAAATCCATCGTTTTTTTGCACTCCACACCACCCTGGGTTAGACAATGGTGATATGCAAATCAGCTCTGACCCTGTGCCCCATGGGAACAGTCCAGTCCGGACTACAAAAGCCATGTCCTTCCCAGAACGGAATCAAGCATCCGAGGACCGGACCAGTTTCGAGGTAACACCTCTCATCAGCCCGGCTAGCTTGACTCCAGTGGTGTGGAGTGCCTGGGACCCACGTCTGAGCATCCCCAGCGCACTTATGGCGGAATTTGCAAACAAAACAGGTGATGGACCGAATGTGGATCAATGTCACACATTCATCCCAGTCCAAAGATCTGGGCCCAAATTCATCGTTTTTTTGCACTCCACACCACCCTGGGTTAGACAATGGCAATATGCAAATAAGCTCTGACCCTGTGCCCCATGGGAACAGTCCAGTCCGAACTACAAAAGCCATGTCCTTCCCAGAACGGAATCAAGCATCCGAGGACTGGACCGGTTTCGAGGTAACACCTCTCATCAGCCCGGCTAGCTTGACTCCAGTGGTGTGGAGTGCCTGGGACCCACGTCTGAGCATCCCCAGCGCACTTATGGCGGAATTTGCAAACAAAACAGGTGATGGACCGAATGTGGATCAATGTCACACATTCATCCCAGTCCAAAGATCTGGGCCCAAATCCATCGTTTTTTTGCACTCCACACCACCCTGGGTTAGACAATGGCGATATGCAAATCAGCTCTGACCCTGTGCTCCATGGGAACAGTCCAGTCCGAACTACAAAAGCCATGTCCTTCCCAGAACGGAATCAAGCATCCGAGGACCGGACCGGTTTCGAGGTAACACCTCTCATCAGCCCGGCTAGCTTGACTCCAGTGGTGTGGAGTGCCTGGGACCCACGTCTGAGCATCCCCAGCGCACTTATGGCGGAATTTGCAAACAAAACAGGTGATGGACCGAATGTGGATCAATGTCACACATTCATCCCAGTCCAAAGATCTGGGCCCAAATCCATCGTTTTTTTGCACTCCACACCACCCTGGGTTAGACAATGGCGATATGCAAATAAGCTCTGACCCTGTGCCCCATGGGAACAGTCCAGTCCGAACTACAAAAGCCATGTCCTTCCCAGAACGGAATCAAGCATCCGAGGACTGGACCGGTTTCGAGGTAACACCTCTCATCAGCCCGGCTAGCTTGACTCCAGTGGTGTGGAGTGCCTGGGACCCACGTCTGAGCATCCCCAGCGCACTTATGGCGGAATTTGCAAACAAAACAGGTGATGGACCGAATGTGGATCAATGTCACACATTCATCCCAGTCCAAAGATCTGGGCCCAAATCCATCGTTTTTTTGCACTCCACACCACCCTGGGTTAGACAATGGCGATATGCAAATCAGCTCTGACCCTGTGCTCCATGGGAACAGTCCAGTCGGAACTACAAAAGCCATGTCCTTCCCAGAACGGAATCAAGCATCCGAAGACCGGACCGGTTTCGAGGTAACACCTCTCATCAGCCCGGCTAGCTTGACTCCAGTGGTGTGGAGTGCCTGGGACCCACGTCTGAGCATCCCCAGCGCACTTATGGCGGAATTTGCAAATAAAACAGGTGATGGACCGAATGTGGATCAATGTCACACATTCATCCCAGTCCAAAGATCTGGGCCCAAATCCATCGTTTTTTTGCACTCCACACCACCCTGGGTTAGACAATGGCGATATGCAAATCAGCTCTGACCCTGTGCCCTATGGGAACAGTCCAGTCCGAACTACAAAAGCCATGTCCTTCCCAGAACGGAATCAAGCATCCAAGGACCGGACCGGTTTCGAGGTAACACCTCTCATCAGCCCGGCTAGCTTGACTCCAGTGGTGTGGAGTGCCTGGGACCCACGTCTGAGCATCCCCAGCGCACTTATGGCGGAATTTGCAAACAAAACAGGTGATGGACCGACTGGTCACAGGAACAACACGAGGATTACGCCCATGAAAGTCAAGGATACAAAGGCCTCTATCCAGCATCACAGCTGATTTTCGACGGTGGATTTGGGAAGAAGGCACACCTGCCCAGCCTCGACGATGCTCACGATTGTTTTTGGGCTGATGAATGAGTCACTGAATTTGAGCTTCAACTAGTTCCAGCGACCATGTGTGTGTTACTATGCAATCACCCCGAAGGGCGCAGGGGTCCCTTGAGTGAGCTATCATAGTGGGTAAATGGCGGGAAGACGGTGCACACCGCGCGTGTGTGAGCCGGACCAAACGTGCGGGGCTTCCATGCGAGTTCATGCCTCTTGTGTGTATAAAAGGTCAGAGACCGATCAGGAAGCACTAATAGATAAAATGAAGCAGGTGCTTTATTTTATCTATTCCTGTTGAAGCTAACTTAGCTAACTTAGTAACTATTTTAGGATGGCGCTGGCAGCTTGCCGGCGCCATCCTAAAATAGTTACAACTTCAAGCTTGAAGGCTTGAACTTTTGCCCCCCGAATCCGCTGCTAGCTAGCGGATTTTCGTAAAATTTCTTGGGAGTTCGCGGAATGCGGATTTACCGAAAATCCGCGAAATCCGCGAGAGGAACGGATTTTGCGCTCACGCTTAGTGACCAACCACCTCTGTTCATGCCTTTTGGTGGTACACAGGGAGGTTTGGCCTCAGGGCCTGGCCTACAACAAAGTGTAAACACCTAGTATCCATGCTTGTTCTTCTTCTGCATATTGACTTTGTTTGAAAAAACTATGGGGCCTCATTTATGAAAAGTGACGCATGACTGCGTTAGAACAGCGATGCATCACTTTTCATTGGGCCCTCCTTGCTACCTCCTGGATGCGTCATATTTACAGTATGACGTATTATGTCGAAAGAAGTTACAGGTACATCAGTATTTCTGAAGTATCAGTAGGCGCAAAAATGATGAATTACGTCACGAAAGTGACGCAACTCCATCAATAGGTCATTTCACATGGACAAGTTCCAATTCAAATGTGCCTGCGCCAGTCTTACGCCTGCTGTGAGGAAGGCGTAAGATTTTGACGCAATTCCGTTCTACAACTAACGCAGTGAAATCTCATAGATTTCACTGCATCACTTCTATGAGGCTTACTTGCATCAGAACACCCACCCTGCATACATTATACCTGGCACAGGTATAATGTGGTGCAGGGGTTTACAAAGTGACACATCTACCTAGATGCGTCACTTTGTAAATATGATGCAACATGGCACATTTTTTCACGCACCAGCGGCGTAAAACTGACGCAAGGCCTCAAAATTAAGGCCCATGGTGTTTACTAAAATAATGTTATTCCTTCACAATTAAAGGTAGTTATAAAAAGCCTTGTTTTGTATTTTTTTTGTATTATACTGTATAATATTCTTGTGTTTTTTCCTTTCTGGTAAAACAAAAGTGGAAATGACCATTTTAACTCATGCAAAAATTGAGGGAGAAAATGGAGGAGCAAATAATCAATGGTGAAAGTCCTTGTTGCGGTCCTTCAGTAGCATTCTCATTGTACCGGTATCATGATGAAAGTACCAAACATGAGTGTTTCACTCCGTGCAATAGAGAGCTATTCTTTTCTTCCTTCTGTACCTCAGTCAGAAAGGTAGCATGTCCACGACGGGTGGCTTTTGTTAAGCACCTCCTCTCTCACAATGAATGATGTTATACCTGGAGCACAAATGGGTTGATTTTCTCAATGAACTTTGCCAGCTTTCCCCATGCACTGCTCTTTTTAACATATCTTGCAGATCACCTTTTGTGTATTCATCTTTTTGAGGGAATGATGAGTAAAATGCTCCCACACCCAACATATCATTGATCCTTCTCTCGGTTTGTTTTTCAATGTCTTCTGTTGGTATCTCTTCAACAGTCTCTTGTTGTGGCAGAGTCTCCTCTGCTCTAGTGTATGATACATTGATGTTTACGGACTTTGCAGAAATGACATAGGGGCCGATTCCGATCCTGGAAAAAAACCATCCATACGATTTTCATCTGGAGCCATCGCCGTACGATTCGTACCCGTCCGTCCAAGTCGCGTAGTACGATCCATATTCCGTCAATCTGTCTGAATCATCGCAATCCGTATATATTGCAAGGCTGAAACAGTGAACAGTAGACTCGTACACATGCCCTACGACCCGACGAGTACGATCCAGACCGGGGTATGAGGACGCGATTTGTACGGTCCACATCAGGTAAAGGCGATTCGTACGGAAAAGCACACAATCACTTACACACTGTACTGTGCATACTCCCCATGATAGCAGGGGTACGGTGCGTATCCCTGCACTCTTGGGGTGTAGTCACCGTACCCCGCGATCGCGAACATGGGGTATGGTGCGTACAACCCAAGATCGCGGGGTACGTGCGTACACCCCGTGATCGCAGGGGTACGGTGCATACCCCTGCTATCATGAGGTGTACGCACCGTACCCGGGGGGGCGTTCAATACTTGTTTTGGGGCGAACTCTGCTATTACGGCTATTTTCAGCTCCCGTAGAAAAAGGGTCGTACGGTGCGTACGCGATACTAATCGTACCAAGTCAGAAAAAGCAGCAGCGAACCGTACAGATGTTGCGTACAGTGGGTTCCGAGGGAGATTCGTATGGGGATTTGATTCGTACGGTCTCTGTACGATTCGTACGGAGTCCAGCTCCTGGTACGAATCGTACTTCGACGTACGTACAGGGGACATTGCAGGGTACAATTCGTACGGGAAAAACTCTCCAAGCGGCTATTTGGAGCGGTTTTTCCCGAATCGGAATCGACCCCAAAGTGTCTACTTCAGAAAGTAAAATGTTTTTTTTTAAAAAAGGATTATTGTTATAGTATACAATACAATCTCTCCTTTCCTGCAATTTACCAAGCTCACAATCCTGGAAGTGGAAGTCGGCAAGCCAACAAAATGAGATTTTGAAAAGGACTTACTACGCAAATAAGAGAAGCAACACCTGAAGTTCTGTCAAGGACTCTAAAATACATTTAAATTGTCAATATGAATCAACAAGAATCAAATAATAGACTCAGAAAAATTTTAAAATATGGATTATTGTATTAGAATTGAAAACTTCATCATAGACAGCAATTGCCTCAGCAGCTCAGTTAGATATGTAACAGCTTTTATATCAACGAAAATCATTTAAGCAGGTGTTTCCAACCAAGAATAGCCACAGAATTTACAGAATCTGACTACAAAACAGGCAGAAGGATAACACGTAGACTAACAGCTAAATTTCTAAGGGGATTTAAAAAATGTAATTAAAGTTCATTAAGGGCGAGTCAACTAGCATAAAAGATTTAGGAAACGTTTCACATAAAGTTCAGTCTATATGCCACCAACTGTAGTATAGACTAGACAGTTCAAAGTTAGTAAAGAGTTCAAAAAACGAATAGCATCCAAATCCATCTAAGTCTGTAATGCAACATAGCATGCCTCGGAAACATCTCAAAAAGAAAGTCTATGAAATGTGTTCATAAAAAGAAAACAAGTCTGTGTAAAGCAAATGAAATCTGTGTAGTGTTTGCACAAAAGGAGTAAGTGATCTCTGCGGTGTCTGAAGGTCCCCTCCTTCTTTTAAAATTCTTTGGTAAAGTCCTAATGGCGTAACATCACACTACCATAGAAAAACCATCACATGGCTATGGCCATATTATGTCACCTTAAATGTTTGAAACATCAAGCTGATTTCCCATGCTTGTCATGAGAAACAAAGCTTTGCATGTACACATAGGCCCAAAATTCCAATCTCCTTTGGGTGTTTTAATATTCTATAACATCTCAAATATCTGTCTGTAAAATATCAAGTTTCTAATTCATTGTTTATGTATTTTCACACCTATTTTTCTGAATGGTGCATATTAAAAATAGGTACAATATCACTAAGCCACTTCATTTTAGCACTAATTTCCATTTATAAGCATAAGTTCCATTAGTACAACTTTGTTTATATGTTTTCTTCATCTCATTTTAAAAAAAACACTTTTACGATGGTTCTATTACACTAGTCTCTATTTCATGTATCCCTGTCTATTGTGTGTAATATATAATAACAACCTTCGCATGTAGTCTAGTTATAAATGTGTTGTGTATTATAAATTTCAAAATCTCACTGCATCAACGGCATCTGTTTTTGGATCTATAAGCTTGTAGTAGAAATTTCTGTCATGTTTTTCTTAATTACACAATGTGATTGACAGTCTAGCCCTAGGAATCCCCTAAACATTTTGTATAAGTAATAATTCTTGTATTTCCACATATTATAAAACAAAATCTATGAAGTTAGTAAATGGACCCGTAAGCCTCTGGCCTCCAAGCAAGACAGCCCACCAGTGTCTGTAATGTTTAAGGTGAACTTCCTGTCTTGGATTTAGGAGCTACCATCTTTTGGCTCCCACCTTACAATACTGCAAAAACATCAGCTAACCATAATTTTAGCATTCTACATCTGGAGGGGCTCTGGGGTATCACCGCTGGACATGAAAATGCAACAGGAGAGTCTGAAATCAATACAGGGATTCAGGAAATTTACTGTTATAGACACAGAGAAAAAAGAGCATCCTATTTTGAGCATCTTTATTAAGAGAAATGTTTTGGGGTGAACGGAATTGGTTTGCACTTGAATCATCTCATTTGATGGGTTATTTCAAATTCGGCAAACTGTCGCATTTATTTAAGACTTTTAATCAGATTACCAGTTGCAGGATTTTGCTTTTCTTTTTCTCTTCTAATTTGGAGCTGCGAGGGAAGCATGTTTACCTTGTGTGAGTATCGGGAAAAGAGACATGCTTTCAAATCTGAGTTTTCAGTAAACTCAAAGAGCACGTTACTTGAAAGGACTCTAGGCCAATGATCCAAGCACTGGTCATTCAGCAAATCATTGAAAGATGATACCAGTAAACAGACCAACATCATCCTTGGCACCCTCTTTGTATGCATGCTCAACACAAATCATGGTTCTAAATGGCTTTATTCTTTAAAATAAAGATACAAGTTATCTTGAATGAGTCGATCCACTATTCCTTATTCACCTTAGTGTCCTACACCTTGCAAAGGACGTATTTTCTAAATTCAACCAATGAATGCCATTTTGCATAAGACCTTGACCTGATTTAGAGTTTGGCAGATAGGTCCTTGGCCACAAACCTGGCAGAGTACCAATGTTTGTCAAACTGACGGTCCTCCCGCCCTATTTTGATTAAGGTGTAATCTGACATGTTTCTTATGTTGACCTACACTGGTAGCCCAACAGAGTTGGGATGTCAGTATAGTTGCACCAACCCATCTTCCCTTTTTAGATTAGATGGACTGATGTGCTTTTTCTCCAGTTTGGACCTCCAGGCTAACCCTGGTAATTCCAAAGTGAAAAAAAGGTTTGGAGTTCAGAACACTGTGGTGAGGAAGCTACTTCAGATACAACTACCTGATCACATCTCTTAATCCATAGAACCTCTTCACTGGCTATGCATCACTAGAAAATCAACTTTCAAGATCCTCTTTAGAATAAAGAAGGTCATTAATCACAAAGGCCCAGACATCTTCCAGTTGGTAGGGAGACAAAATATCGAAATTTAAATATCGATATACAATAATATTGATGTTTTAATTTCGATGGTATAGAATATCGATGTCCAGAATATCGACAGACAGAATATCGTTTTTATGGTATGTATGTTACTAATATCGAAATTTAATAATATCGAAATTATGTTTAGTGTTTTGTATTTTATTATGTTGTTTATATGTTTGTTAAATATGTTATTAAATGTATGTTTTAAAATTAGTAATTTTGTTTACATTTTGCGTTTTAGTATCAGAGCGGGTTGTGGGTTTATAGAGAAATAAGGTGGGAAGTAATTTAAATAATAATTAATTCATAAATAAATATTTTAAAATATTTATAAATAATAATTAATTGATAATTAATTAATAATAATTAGTTAATTAAATTAATTAAACTTAATGTGCTAATATACTTTTTTTGTTATTGTTAATTAATAATTAGTTGATAATTAATTAATATTAATTAGTTAATTATATTAATTAGAGTTAATGTGCAAATAAATAGAATTATTTGTTATTGGTAATTAAAAATTAATTGGTAATTAATCAATATTAATTAGTTAATTACAATAATTAGAGTTAATGTGCTAATATGTGTAATTTTTTTTAATTGTTCATTAATAATTAATTAGTAATTAAATAATATTAAATATTTAATTACAATAATTAGAGTTGATGTGCTAATATATTTACATTTTTGTTATTGTTAAATAATAATTAATTGGTAAATCATAATTATTAAGTGATTGAATGATATGATTTATTTATGTGTAGTGGGTTGTGTGTTTATAGCGTAATAGGGTGTCCTATAATAAAATGTAATTAATTAAAGAGATAGTATTTATTTATTGGTATTTATTGTTAATTAATTGGTAATTAATATGTGTTAATTAGTTCAATTTAAATTAGATCAATTTCATATAAATAATTGTTATTAATTGATTATTTGATATTTATATTAATTGTGTTTTTTTGTATATGTACTGTGTTGTGTGTTAAAGGGGGAGTATTGTGTGAATTAATTTTTACCCCCATGCTATCCAATGCTTTCCCTACTGTTGCACCCTCTGGAGTGGAAATAGTAATTTTTACCCCTACGCTATCCAAGGCTTTCCCTATTGTTTCACTCTATGGAGTGGGAATAGTAGTTTTTACCCATACGCTATCCAACCTTTTCCCTACTGTTGCACCCTCTGGAGTAGGTATAGTCATTTTTATTCCTACGCTATCCAACGCTTTCCCTACTGTTGCACCCTCTGGTTTCGGAATAGTAATTTTTACCCCTACGCTATCCAACGCTTTCCCTACTGTTCTACCCTCTGGAGTGGGAATAGTAATTTTTACCCCTACGCTATCCAACGCTTTCCCTACTGTTGCACCCTCTGGTGTGGGAATAGAAATTTTTACCCCTACACTATCCAACGCTTTCCCTACAGTTGCACCCTCTGGAGTGGGAATAGTAATTTTTACCCCTACGCTATCCAACGCTTTCCCTACTGTTGCACCCTCTGGAGTGGGAATAGTATTTGTACCCGTACGCTATCCAACCTTTTCCCTACTGTTGCACCCTCTGGAGTAGGAATAGTAATTTTTACCCCTACGCTATCCAACGCTTTCCCTAGTGTTGCACCCTCTGATGTGGGAATAGTAATTTTTACCCCTACGCTATCCAACGCTTTCCCTACAGTTGCACCCTCTGGAGTGGGAATAGTAATTTTTACCCCTACGCTATCCAACGCTTTCCCTACTGTTGCACCCTCTGGAGTGGGAATAGTAATTTTTACCCCTACGCTATCCAACCTTTTCACTACTGTTGCACCCTCTGGAGTAGGAATAGTAATTTTTTCCCCTACGCTATCCAACGCTTTCCCTACTGTTGCACCCTCTGGAGTGGTAATACCAATTTTTACCCCTACGCTATCCAACCTTTTCCCTACTGTTGCACCCTCTGGAGTAGAAATAGTAATTTTTACCCCTACGCTATCCAATGCTTTCCCTTCTGTTGCACCTTCTGGTGTGGGAATAGTAATTTTTACCCCTACGCTATCCAACGCTTTCCATACTGTTGCACCCTCTGGAGTGGGAATAGTAATTTAAACACTACGCTATCCAACGCTTTCCCTACTGTTGCACCCTCTGGTGTGGGAATAGTAATTTTTACCTCTACGCTATCCAACGCTTTCCCTACTGTTGCACCCTCTGGAATGGGAATAGTAATTTTTACCCCTACGCTATCCAACGCTTTCCCTACTGTTGCACCCGCTGGAGTAGAAATAGTAATTTTTACCCCTACGCTATCCAACGCTTTCCCTACTGTTGCACCCTCTGATGTGGGAATAGTAATTTTTACCCCTACGCTATCCAACGCTTTCCCTACAGTTGCACCCTCTGGAGTGGGAATAGTAATTTTTACCCCTACGCTATCCAACGCTTTCCCTACTGTTGCACCCTCTGGAGTGGGAATAGGAACTTTAACCCCTACGGTATCCAACCTTTTCACTACTGTTGCACCCTCTGGAGTAGGAATAGTAATTTTTTCCCCTACGCTATCCAACGCTTTTCCTACTGTTGCACCCTCTGGAGTGGGAATAGTAATTTTTACCCCTACGCTATCCAACCTTTTCCCTACTGTTGCACCCTCTGGAGTAGGAATAGTAATTTTTACCCCTAAGCTATCCAACTCTTTCCCTACTGTTGCACCTTCTGGTGTGGGAATAGTAATTTTTACCCCTACGCTATCCAACGCTTTCCCTACTGTTGCACCCTCTGGAGTGGGAATAGTAATTTAAACCACTACGCTATCCAACACTTTCCCTACTGTTGCACCCTCTGGTGTGGGAATAGTAATTTTTACCCCTACGCTATCCAACGCTTTCCCTACTGTTGCACCCTCTGGAGTGGGAATAGTAATTTTTACCCCTACGCTATCCAACCTTTTCCCTACTGTTGCACCCTCTGGAGTAGGAATAGTAATTTTTACCCCTACGCTATCCAACGCTTTCCCTACTGTTGCACCCTCTGGTGTGGGAATAGTAATTTTTACCCCTACGCTATCCAACGCTTTCCCTACAGTTGCACCCTCTCGAGGGGGAATAGTAATTTTTACCCCTACGCTATCCAAGGCTTTCCCTACTGTTGCACTCTATGGAGTGGGAATAGTAATTTTTACCCCTACGCTATCTTACGCTTTCCCTACAGTTGCACCCTCTGGAGTGGGAATAGTAATTTTTACCCCTACGCTATCCAACCTTTTCCCTACTGTTGCACCCTCTGGAGTAGGAATAGTAATTTTTATTCCTACGCTTTCCAACGCTTTCCCTACTGTTGCACCCTCTGGTGTGGGAATAGTAATTTTTCTCCTACGCTATCCAACGCTTTCCCTACAGTTGCCCCCTCTGGAGTGGGAATAGTAATTTTTACCCCTACGCTATCCAACCTTTTCACTACTGTTGCACCCTCTGGAGTAGGAATAGTAATTTTTACCCCAACGCTATCCAACGCTTTCCCTACTGTTGCACCTTCTGGAGTGGGAATAGTAATTGTTACCCCAACGCTATCCAACCTTTTCCCTACTGTTGCACCCTCTGGAATAGGAATAGTAATGTTTACCCCTACACTATCCAACGCTTTTCCTACTGTTGCACCTTCTGGTGTGGGAATAGTAATTTTTACCCCTACGCTATCCAACGCTTTCCCTACTGTTGCACCCTCTGGAGTGGGAATAGTAATTTAAACCCCTTTGCTATCCAACGCTTTCCCTACTGTTGCACCCTGTGGAGTGGGAATAGTATTTTTTACCCCTACGCTATCCAACCTTTTCCCTACTGTTGCACCCTCTGGAGTAGGAATAGTAATTTTTACTCCTACGCTATCCAACGCTTTCCCTACTGTTGCACCCTATGGTGTGGGAATAGTAATTTTTACCCCTACGCTATCCAACGCTTTCCCTACAGTTGCACCCTCTGGAGTGGGAATAGTAATTGTTACCCCTACGCTATCCAACCTTTTCCCTACTGTTGCACCCTCTGGAGTAGGAATAGAAATTTTTACCCCTACGCTATCCAACGCGTTCCCTACTGTTGCACCCTCTGGAGTGGGAATAGTAATTTAAACCCCTACGCTATCCAACACTTTTACTACTGTTGCAATATGTGTAGTAAGTATATATATTAATTTAGATGTACACTTTTTAATTTATTTTAAATGTATATGTATTAGTTATTATTTTTTAAATATGTTTTAATGTTTTTATGTAATAATAGTAAAATCATATGTATTGTTAAATTACTTTTACATTATTATTAATACATTTTAAAAAACGATATATTTAATTTCGATATTTTTGTACTACGATATTTTTTTTCCGATATTTTTGTACTTACCCTTATGAAGATATAACTCCGATATTTTTGCTGTCGATATGTTTGTGTCGATATTTTTGCATGTAGATATTCTGTCTGTCGATAATATGTCAGACATTCCTTCCAGTTAGCTCTCAAAATATATTCACAAAACAGAGCACTCCCTTCTATGTTGGCACCACAACTGATCATCCCACCTTTCAAGAAAAATAACAATTGACAACCATGTGGTATTCAGGAAAACCATGAAAACGTGGCTCTTCCAAATATAAGTTCACAATGATTTGGCTAGACTAGGTGTAGCCAAATCCCACTACAAGGAAGGAAAACAATGGTAAATATTCTACTCTGACAAAAACTCTGCATAGCATGTTTAGGTTCACTAAGACCATGAAGCCCACAACGATCAAAAATTGGTCCACATTCTGCTATACAAGTCTTGTATACAGGGCCCTAAATGTTGGGCAGATCATTGATGGAGATGGCCATTCTCTGAATAGTTAATTCATGTGCAGCACTGATTGGTAGTGAAAGGTAGTGTCAGTTACATGAACTGGGCCAATGTAAATAGTATGCCAAGCAGTCCAATATCTCCAGAAAATGTGACCGTACAAAAATTGTAGAATAATGCACTTCTCTTACTACACTTACTCTAGACCCTAAATGCAACTATTTGTTTGGATGATCCTAACCATAGGAAAAGTTGCAACTTACTGTACTACTTATTATGTTTTATTCTCCTTAGCGAGCCGTCAATTGTAAATTACAGTACTACTTTGCGTAATGTTTTAACGCCCACAAGAAGGGAAACATAATATTCTTTTACATTAATCAGCAACTTGGTAACTTTGATATCTTGCACTTTTACTCCTAAGAACTACTAAGTGCAGCTAGAGAGCAATACAATGCAGTGTCCCAGAGTCCTCAAATGTCCCTAAGTATAACGTAAATGTATAACAAAAGCGAACACATACTTATTTCTGCTTTGCAGAATCATTTTTGACATATTAGAACTATTATTTTTCACTTCTACTCATCTCAAATTGGTGAACCCTAAACTTTCCAGATGGCGCCTGAAGTTGTGGGTTTGGGAGCCACTGAATTGTTTAGGAAACGTTGGATATTACACCCCCTTCACTCCCACCCAAAAGAGAGTAAAACAGGTGCTTCCCTAGGGTGTGTTGGTTTTCCCTAGATCCCCTGGCAGCAGGGCAGAGTTTTCCTTTCACTATGTATTGCTATGATGTGCTGTTGACAGAAGTGTAGCTTTCATTAGTGCCCATATGCATTGGCACTGTTGTCAATGGTAATGACGGGCTCATTGCATCCAATTATTGTTGTCTTTAAATACCCAAGAAAGGGGTAGCTGGGGCCATTTTCTTTGCTTGATTTAGGCCCCATACATAGCACCCTTGCAAAGCCTGTGGATAATCCACAGGTGGTCCTCCCTGTGCCTACGACATTTCACAGAATTGTGCAGTACTGGTAGCACAACCCAATATAATGGTTGATGCCTTTTGGATGCTTTAGGTTTGACATGTTTCGAGACAAGTGAAAAGAGAAGGACTAAAATAGAACCTCACTGCGAATGTAAGGATGGCAGACTGAATCATGAAAACATATGCTGTTTGAGACCTTGATGTGGTCAGCATACACTTACGAGCAGGGCTAAGCTGTAAGCACAAGTCAGAGCCAGCCCCCCCCCAAGTCCTGGCCAGTGTTCGTGGTTTTCTCTGTGCTGTGGTCCTATAGTTGTGTGATGTTCTGTGTCTTACATCTGCGCAGGAGGTGAGCAGCGCATACCTTGGGCCATATTTACGAGTGTGGTGGTGCAGGGCAGCACAGCAAGTCCTTGCTGCCCTTCCCTGTGTCACAGGGGAAGGGCAGGAAGTGAAGTATTTATCCAATACTGAACTTCCAGTCCATTTAACTTGTGCTGGGGCCTTTTTTGTCATCTTAGCGCCAATGCAGGCAACCTTACTCCTTGGTGCAAGGGGTCCTGCGTTGCAGACAAGATTGATTTGCTCAGGAAGGGGTATATTTCTGCACAAAAGCAATCCTGAGAGGTGTTTTCCTCTTTCTATACGTGCTGCAAAATGCAGCACACATAGAAAGAGAAAAAACAAGGAGAAATTAAGATATTTCTCCTCGTTACGCCCTCCATGGGGATGCATATCTTTTCGATGCATACCCAGATTTACAAGGTCTTGTAAATCTGGGTATGCACCAAAAACCATGGGAGTTGTGTGGCAACGCCCATGGAACGCCTACCCAGGGCATAGTAACACAACGCAGCCATTTGTGCTGCATTGCGTTACTCCATATTTTTGGAGCCACTTATAGCCATGCAAAATAGCTTTCCGTGGCTTCAAAAACATGACTTAAGGTTTGGGCTGCTCCTGCACGATGTTGTGTGGTGCAAGAGCGATGCAAAGCAGCTCATAAATAGAGTCCATAGTGTCTAGCACAAGTGGGGAGCACACGGAGCCAGGTATGTTTACAGAGCACTGCAAGCTCCCTCCCTCCCAACCCCCCGCCGCTGCTTCATAGCACAAGCTTTCCATTATCTTGAAAGCATCAGATGGGCAGTCGATGACCCGCCCCCCTCAGCAGGTCTGCTTCCCAAGGAGAGATCGGTTCCTTTCATTGTTTGTTTGTTATTCCCTCTCTGCAGCTGACTCACTCTCCACCCCCTCCTGCCATCTTGACAGTCACACTGCTAACTGTCTACAAGATGGTCTTGTGAAAAAGATGAATGGCCCTGCTTGGGTCTTCAAATTTGCATCAAACGGCTTTGTAAGCCTTTAACAGATAAGTGTAGAGCATTTACCTGCATAGAACCTTCTCCGTTCTGTCAGCTTCCATATAAATATATTGTGCACAAGGCTGCCAGACTCTGCCCAACCTCCTCCGCCGGTGTTGTCTGTCTCCATATATTTACCCCTCCTATATCATGTGCTGCCTGCCTCCATGTACCAATGCTCTATCGTGTGCTGCCTGCCTCCATGTACCCCTGCTCTATCCTGTGCTGCCTGCCTCCATGTACCCCGCCTCTATACTGTGCTGCCTGCCTCCATGTACCCCGCCTCTATCTTGTGCTGTTGCCTCCGAACACACTCCCATTATCATGTGCTGCCTGCCTCCATGTACCCCGCCTCTATCCTGTGCTGCCTGCCTCCATGCACCAGCCTCTATCCTGTGCAGCTTGCCTCCATGCACCCGCCTTTATCCTGTGCTGTCTGCCTCCATGTACCCCTCCTCTATACTGTGCTGCCTGCCTCCATGAACCCCTCCTCTAGCCTGTGCTGCCTGCCTTCATATACCCTGCGTCTATCCTGTGCTGCCTGCCTTCATATACTCCTCCTTTATCCTGTGATGCCTGCCTCTGTTCTACCCTCTGTTGACAACCTCCATATAACCCTCCTGTACCCTGTGCTGCCTTCCTCCATATACCCCTCCTGTACCCTGCGGTACCAGCCTCTGTAACTCTCACCTCTACCTTACTTTGTCAGTCTCCATATTCCCATCCTACATTCTGTTCTGCCTGCTTCCACATATCCAACTACCCTGCATTGCCAGACTCCATATACCTCTCCTGTATAGGTGCTGCTGTTATCATTTACCCCTCCTCTATCCTGCACTGGCACCAGATTTCCCACCCTCCTCTACCATGTGCCTCTAACCTCCACATACCACTTCTTTAGCCTACAAGCGTCCGTATACACTTTCTCTACCCTGCCCTGCCCCCATACCAGCCTCCAGATGTCCCTCCTCTAGCCTCTGCTGCCTGCCGTCATATACCCCTACTCCGCTCTCTCTTCCACCCTCCATATACCCATCCTCTACCCTGTGCTGCCTGCGTTTTTCCCACCCACCTCTACCCTGTGCTGCAAGCCTCCATATAACCATTCTCCGTCCTCTGCGGCCTGCCTCCATACATCCCCCTATCCTGCGCTGCCAAACTCCATATAACCCTCTGGTACCATGTGCTGCTTTCTGTCATATAGCCCTCCTTTACCCCGGGCTGCCACCCTCTCTCCCACCCTTCTCTACTCCATGCTGCCAGCCTCCACATAACCTTCCTTATCATCTGGTGGCGTCCTCCATAAACCCATCCTCCACCCTGTGTTACTAGCTTCTCTCCCACCCTCATCTAACCTGTACTACCAGAGTCCATATACCTCTCTTGTGTCCTGTGCTGCATGCAACCATGCACCCCTCTTCTACCCAGCACAACCAGCCTCCATATACCCCTTCTCAACCTGTGATGCCATTCTCTCCAAATACCCTGCATTGCCAATCTCCATATACCCATTATCTACCCTGTGCTACCTGCCTCTGTCCCACCCACCTCTGTCCTATGCGGCCAGCCTCCATATGCCCTTCCACTATCCTCTGCTGTATGCCTCCATGCACCCCTCATCTAAACTGTGCTGCCTGCCTCCATACTGTAGCAGGGTTTCCGTTCTCCCACAGAACTGTGCATAGAGATCTAGAACCTCAGTGAGTTAGGATGATCCAAAACTCATCTCAGTGTCAGAGATCTCGTTACCTAGCTAGCTACAGTGTCTCATGGATCATTATGGAATGATACATGTATTAGACAAACCAGAACATGATCTTTAGAATACCTCAGGAGTCGTGGAACACATGAACACTCTTTCGTTATATAATCATTTCAAACCAAAACTGAGAGTCAAAGAACACAAGTGCAAGTTTGAAATATTTATTATTCAATGCAAAGTTCTCAAACGCAGTATCTTATATAATACCAAAATGCAGATTATAAAAACCATAGTCAGCAGCATAGTCACTAATCCATAGTAAGCAAAAGGTGCTAGCATGATATAATGCAAAACCTATAGAAATCTCTAGCACCTATATTTCGCGCACCCTATCTAGCATATTATTTTATGTCTAAGAAGGTCTCATTCGGGCTTTAGCAGGGTGACCCCATACCTCTCAATGTCAGTAGGAGCCGTTCACATCAGCAGCTACCAGCTCTCTTCATGCGCAGCACCAAGTGTCTACGTTCATTCCGTGTAACTCTATCTTAAACCCGCGTAGAGCCCAAAATGTTGGCATCAACATTATTTGTGTTATGTCTAATGTCTAATGTGGTGCGAGGATCAGACTTCCCAGCAACCTTGTGTTAGGTTAATCTTAGAGTGTGAAGCTCTCAGTGTGCAGACAGTTGTACCAAGTGTACAAGGCAAAGCTGATAGCATAGGAATAACATATTATTCTCAAATAAAACACCTCATCGCTTCTAGGGTGAAAGCTACAACAACAAGTACGTATCGTGTGCAAAACTGAAGCCGAAGGCAAAACGGCTGTTTAAACATGTAATACACTCATGCTAACTTAACGCAATATATGTAATGAAGTATCCATATGACACCCCCCCATTGGTCCGAGCACCGCCAATCATAAGGGAAAAGGCAATACTAAATCAGATACAAAATTTGAAAGCAAAATTCAATAATCTTGAGCTAAAATAAGCTAAAAATATGTATGAATGAATATGTATGAATGAATATGTATGAATGCCTACAGTGGCCTCAAACCTAAAAAATAACAAAAGTCTTGAACCAAAAGTCTTCCGCCAGGTCCCAAAATTATGAAATATATGACCAGGTCGCATCCTTTCAAATGTTTGTAAGAGAAAAAACCAAGGCACTTATCCGATATCCAAAGTCATGTGCCACCTAGACGTTATCTCTAGCGACATCACGTGAGTGAACTCTCCATCAGCTGAACATAGTCCATCCCTCCAATTCAGCGAGGGGAAAGTTATATTTCACAACAAAGCATTCCTTCCAGGCATCTCACGATTGGAAAGTATATGCAAAGAAAGTTGCAACAGCCTCCAGTATGAAATCACTGCCATCATCCGAAAATAGTTCAGCCATCCAATTTAGCAATGGGAAAGAACATACGTGCTCCTCCAGCATCGGATCCTCCTGCAACGTCAGAGGACAACTCGGTGGGTTCACCAGATCGCTGTGTGTCAGAAAGGCATTCGCCGCTGCAGAGATCTCCCATTGGCCCAGAACTCCATTTATCGCTGCCAAGGCCATAACTCTCTCGCCAGAACAGATCAGCTCGTGAGCCACAACGGGACGCATTAGCTGATCAAAATCGACGTCAGGAGCAGTCCTCAAGCATAGGCATAAATCAATGGCCCAATCGAACTCGCAGCTCAGGCAGTGAAACACAGGTTGGACACACGTGAAGTCGGTGAACCGAAATGACAATCTATAGGCCGTGCTTAATGCTGCAAGCGGCAATGTTCCATAGTAATTGAGCATCCGATTACGACACAGGGTCAGGAGGCGTTGAACGGCGTCTTGCGCAGGATGGGCATCCATGTTTTATGAAGAAAAACACCAACAGAAAGCCTGCGGCCACAGCCAGCAAAACAGGTATTCCACCAAACAAACTCGAAAAAATAGTGTGGAAAAACGTGGGAATGATACCAAAAACTTTTTCAAAAGTAGTCACGAGGCCACTGCTTACTAGTTTAAAAAAATGTGCAAGGCCAGTCGTTGAAGAAGCATTAAAAACCTGGTGTACCAGCTCGCAGAAATGAAATGGCAAATCAGTGTTTAAGAGCGCCTGCACTTCTGTGCGGGTGTTGGCTATGTGAAGGACATAAGTTTCCCGGGCCGAACTCAGGGTCACTTGTTTTTGAGACAAAAGGGCCCTTATTCTGCTTAAACCATTGAATTTCGCTTCCAAGGTTGGGATCCGTGGCCAGATGGAGACATCTGAAGAGCCATGCGTGGGTGGGTATAGCACGTTCTTGCAGCACACTACACGCTCTGATACAGTAACTATATAAGCCACACCAATTAATAAACCACAACATAATTCGTTGTTTAAAAGCAAATAACTACCATTAGCTAATAATGTAAATGTGGGCACTACTGCTGGAACTGGCGTGCCTTTTAAAACACATGCTAAATTTGGGCGGTCCTGATTACAAGAACCGTGTAACTGAATGTGTCTGCATATTAATGAATGGTCAGGTGACTGTGTGCATTCCTCACCATTAAGATTAACCTCTTTACCATCTTTCAGACATCTGTATGTGTATGGTAATGACCATGCCTCATGTAGGAATGCATTGCCTAGCGGTTCATATCGTCCTATAGCAATATAACGCATACAGTTAGTAAATTTATATAAAGGGAATGGTAATGTAATTAATCCATGAATAAGCCATGTGGCAGTAGTGGTTTCAGCAACAGAGAAAGGCAAGGACTCTAGCTTTTCAATATGTAGCATAGAAAATGAAGCATCACGCATTGAAAGTATGCGCTGTTTCTCAGTAAGATTAAAAGGAGCAAAAAGGGATGAAACGTTCAATGAGGTCCAGGGAACTCGACCAGCCTTAAGAGTCTGTAGCGTCCATGCAAACTGCATTACAGAACGCAATTGATTTTGACCATGGTATAACGTGGACACTTCATCATGTACAATATCAACAACAGAAGAAACAATATTATCCAATGTATAAATTCTGGAAGAAAGCATGTTAATACTGTTATCGACCACTGCAAGCACTTTTTCCAAATTTGCTTGATCAATAGCTCTCAGGCGTTTTGCTGCCTCAACTTGTGAAAATTTCCAAATCTCATTGTATATAGCATAAAGAAAGCGTTTAGATCTACCCCTAGCTGGGCCTTTTATAAAATCATTAAGGTCTATATTTTCATTTAACTGGGACAGATGCAGTTTAACTGCAGCCAAAGTGGAATGTTGTAACCAGTTCTGACACAATTTGCCTACTGAATAAGTAGTAACAGTGTGATCTGTTTCAAATCTGGGATCTGGCCTGATGTGTGTAAAACCTTCAGATAACCCCAAAAAACGACGTTGGCAATCATCAGAGCTTCTTTGCCACAAGAGCCACCCCTCCGGGTCGAAATGGGAAACATTAAAGGAGGAGTTCTGCAAAAGTGCTTGTATTTCACTGATGGACAATGTACTGAAATTATTCCAACCTGAATATTCCTCCAAATCAGGGATAGTAGGGGTATTTAACTTTTTAGATGTAGCCAATCCAAAACATGTTGTTTGGGAAATAGTTGAATTTAAAAACAACATGTGATTCGGGATGAGACATGCACGATGCAAAGCCTCAGTGCCTTGTACCTGCCAATCTTTGGTACCCCAAACCGATTTAAGGTCAATAGTATCCTTCCATAACTCATAGCCTTCTACAGATAAACTTTCGAGAAAGGACTTTGAATACAGCAATTTTGTATCAGTCAGTCTGACTTTGGGCATGAATTTCTGGTTTACTTTAAAATAAAACGACTCAGGATTTGATTGATTAAAGTCTGTAAAATAAGAGTATTTCCCCAGAAACGTACTTGAGCTCCCCTGTAAAGGAGCAGGGCAATGTTCCCACTGAGTGTAGTTCACAGGAACCCTCCTGGAACTTGTCTTGTGTAAGAAATGATTTCCATAATGTTGATAACAAAACAAATCACCATAATTGACAGAATCTAAGTACAAATCCTCAGCATCAAAGGCCGAATAATATTTTAAATCAGAGAACAATGCTTCTACGGCCTGAAGATCCCAGTCATCAGAATGAATATTTTGTTTAACCACATCTCCCATGTTTACTCTAAGCACATTAGGAACATTAATAACTTCTGTGGGGCCATGTATCTGAAACCTAACCGCATCCCACACAATCCCATCAAGGACAGGCCAAGCAGTAATTTCTACTGTTTTCAAGTCTCTCCGTAGCCTGTGTGCTGAATGTGAGGAGGAAAGAGGGGCCAATGTTCCATTAAGGTACCGAATTCCTGTTCTTTCTTTCACATAATGGCCATCAATCAGGCGGAAAAAATAAAACACAAAACCAATTGACATAAAAAGATAAAACGAAAATAGTATCAGCCAAACGTAGGTCCAAGGTGGAATTAAAAAATGTTTTTTAAACAACGTGGCATATTTTGCAATAGTCGATGGTTTCTTTGAAAGTTCCGAATCAGAGTCAAAAGAGAATCTTGATTGGTTAGCCAGACGAACATTTAGATCAGACATAGATAAATCAGCAGGATCTGCATATGTCCGCTCATCAATGTTAGCAAGAGGAATAGTATTTAATAAAGGATTTGATATAGCAGGCATCTCGAGGGACACCTCCTGATCTGCACCAGATGTAATAGCCAGCACAGAGTTCCTCACCATGGAAGGACAGGAAGCAGCCGGTGTCATACTATGAAGAATCGGCCACCCTGTGTATCTTGACATTGTCAATAGAAATAAATCTGTTTTCTTTACGACCTGGAAGTGGTGGTAAAATGACTGTTCTTGTGCCCTTCACTCCAAGGACTCGAACTGGCGCTCGATATGATGGACCAAACTCCTTTTTGTTATCGATCCTCTCCCGAACCAGTTCTCCAACTTGGGGTAGCCAGCCAACTACCGGGATCTGCAACGCATCATCCGACGTGGAGGGCAAGTGTTCCTTTGCAAGACTGTCTCTGGTCTTTTGTAGATCCTGTAAAACATTGCAATGTTCATCTACGTCAAAGGCCGCGGCATGGGCCTCGCAGTCTGCACCATCAAGGTCAGGGACGTACATCTTGATACCAAAGAGCATTTCGTATGGGGTCCGCCCACCCAGAGACCTTCTAGGGAGATTATTAAGCGCACGCTGCACGCCATAGAGGTGGGTCAGTCAGTTTCTACCAGTGCCTATAACTCGGGCTGTCAAAGATTGCTTTAAGTCGCGGTTCATTCTTTCTACCACAGAATTGCCCTCAGGCCTGTAGGGGCTTGAAAACTTCACCTGTACTCCCAACGAAACCATAGCATCCTTATACGCCTTAGAGGCGAAAGCCGGACCCTGGTCCGAATGGAAAGCACCACAAGCAAAGATTCCCACAAAGACACGCAAATCCTTAATGACAGTCCGTGAATCAGCGCTGCGATGCGGCCATAACCACACAAAGCGTGTGCATGAGTCGACTGCTACTAAGATGTATTTATACGCAGTATCAGAAGAGAAAGGACCGCAGTGATCCAAATAAACACAACCAAGCGGTTTATTAGAAATGTACAACTTTGTCTGAGGCGGACGCGCAGCAGTAGAAGGCTTAATCTGCTGACAAATGTCACACATAAGGACATAATCGCGCGTCTGTTTGTACAGTCCCCGCCACCAGAACCTCTGTTGTAGCTGTGATACAGTGGCTGAGACGCCCGCATGCGCAGACGTCACACCTTCATGAGCCGCTGTAATCAGAGAAGCTCTGCGATCCGAGTTGGGAACTAGACGCTCTCCAACTTCAGGAATTTTCACATAAGGAACCTTATCGGGACTTAAGTGGTATGTGTACTTCGAAGGGAACCCCGCAGGATATTTACCTCCCTTCGCCGTGGCAGCAACAGCTGCCAAGATGTCGTCATCTATTTTGCTCTTGGACCTCGTGACTGCTGCAACTAAGTATTTTGATACCGCTGACTTCGCTGCTTCATCAGCAAGCGAGTTGCCAACAGCGTGGACTCCCACGCGCTGGTGGCCGAGAGTATGAATCACAAACACGAGCGGCAGCTTTTCTTTAAGTTCCGCCACTCGGACCCAGATCATTTTATGTTTTATTGTACTACCCTTGGAATCACGAAAATCATTCTGAATCCAAAAGAACAAGTTCTCATTGTAAGACTGGACACAGTAGTAAGAATCACTTACGATTAGAGTCGTCACACTAGGATCTGCGTACTCCAATGCGAGCATAAGAGCACGGAGCTCTGCTAATTGTGCGGTGCAGTCTCCAAGCGTCTGCGTGTGCACGACACTGGACTTGAACTCATCGTTCACCATTGCACCGACCACAATGGCGCAAGCGGAAACGTAGGCATGTTTAGAGCCATGCGCGACCTGCGCCGAACCATCCGTGTAAATGATACAGTGGAAATCCTCCAACGGCCGCATTGCTAAAGGAGCAGGATGAACAAATTCATACTGTAAATACTCCTGCGACTGTAAAGTGGCGTCAAAAATAAACGTGACATCCTGAGATGTCAAGGATGTAGCCCACTGAATCCACCGAGGGTGCAAAGCTTTAGAATTCGGTACACTGGCTTTCGTGACCGCCTCCAATGCAGGACACGGGGTAACAACCAACATGCGCTTTCCCTGCGACAGGGCTCGTTCTTTAAGAATTGCCATCTGCACAGCCGTTAACACTTTCTCCACAGTGGAAAAACGCAGTTCAGCCGAAGTGTACAAGTGTGACTTGTAAGCAATAGGTACAGTATCCCCCTCATTAAAAGTCAGGTACGTGAAACCCACCGTCCCAGGGATAATTCTTATCACCAGGTTGGTCTGGTTATCACGGGTCTGTAAGTAGTCAGAAGTGAGCAAATCAGCCTGCAAAGATTGCAGAATGGCTGAATGCTCAGGCAGCCAGCATGATTTGGAAAAAGATGGTTGTACCAAGGCATATAAAGGCTTGATACGCTGGGCATATTCCGGAATGTATGTCCTCCCGAAATTTAAAAAACCCAGTAAAGACTGTAATTTTTTCAGTGTTGTCGGAGAGCGCAACTGCGCGCACTTCTCCAGGAAGTGAGGAGCCAATCCCTTTCCTTCATGGTTAAGTTCATAACCTAGAAACAACACTGTGTACTCCGCAATGTGTGATTTTGCAAAGTTAAACTTGTAACCCATGTCTGCAAAGTTACAAATTATGCTGTTTACTCGACACAGATGCACCCAAAGCTCGTCGTCTGTGAGATAAATGTCATCCACATACGAACATGCAACTGGATCGAAACTCTCCAAAAGAGAGACAATGCGGGCGGAAAACACTCCAGGACTATTTTTATATCCCATTGGGAGTCGTTTAAACATTTTTTGTACGCCGCCGCATGTAAAACTGGTCCATTGGGAACTTAGACCATCTAATCTATGTGCATAAAAACCATTGGAAATGTCAAGCGTGGTTTTGAACCGTTTACGCTCAAGACTATTCACTAGGGCAGAGCCGTGTGTATTCTGTACCGCACAGTTACGGCAATGCGAGTTCAAATGCCGGTAATCCAAAACTAGACGATAAGAGCCGTCCGGCTTGTTAACAGTAAAAAGGGGATTATTCATTGGTGACACACATGTTTCAATTACACCTTGATATTCCAATTGTTCAAGGATAGCCGCGACCGAAGCTTTAGCTTCACGTCGTATGGGGTACTGGGGTTGTGGCTGAGGCTGTGACCGTAAAGGAATCTCATGGCTAGGGGACAATTTATCCCAGCCACACTGATTTCGGTACACAGCCGGCGCAAGCGCCAGAGCCCACTCTTCTGCAAAATGCAGCGCTTCCACTCTCGGTACAGTGTGCGCGAAACTGGGGAGGATTACCTCCTCCCCTCGCGGAGCTGCGAGAACAAAAGGTGGGGGCCAGTCAGCCTCCGAAAGCAAAATGTCATACGTATCTGAAAGATTTTCCCAAAATACCCCTTTTACAGTTCGCTGCATGTCACCTTCAATTAACAGGACAATTTCAAAAAGTCTTTCAGGGGGAGCAACACGTGTATCAGCTGTTTCGATTACAACATAAGTGTCAGTCGCTGTCACCTTCGACAGTGGACGGAGGGCCTCTCTCACTATGGTAATCTCCGCCGCGCTGTCCAGCAAGGTCAGAGCCCACGTCAGATTCCGAAGCCGCGTTCTCACTATCTGGGGCATATCGATGCGCCGTTAAGGCAGCGACTTTCTTCTTGGCAAACTGCGGTCTCTTTGGCGTAGAGTCGTCCCGCTGGTCCCCTTCACTTCGCGTGCGGGGCTGGCCACGTCCTTGCTGACCACCCCTGCCGCCCCCTCCACCACCGGTTGATGTAGCCGATGAGTCCTGAAAGGAACGAGGAGAGCGTTGGTCAGATGACTGATATCTGTCAGGCGATTTAATCGTAGCGCGATCGCGCAATTCATAAACTCGCTCCGACTGCGCAGGTTGTGAAGGCGCCGGACTAGAGACCTTTGTCTGTTGTTGCTGTTGCTTACCCTGATTCTGCTTTTTTGGCCAAGTTTGTTTTTTGGACTTGGGCTGTCCACCTGTTTCCGAAGACTGCCCCTGGGGCTGCTTCTTTTCTTTTTCAAGAAAAACCTTCGCACCCTTAGAATTGCGGCCAACCGTTTTATAAGCCGCCACAATAATTTTTGCCAGCTGACGGGGTTTCTCGGCATCGGGTACTAACGCCAGACCATTGGCCACCTGAAAGTTCACTGCATCCCCTTTTACATTGGCAAGGATAATACCGCAAACTGTCTCAAATGAACCGTTCAGGCGCATACCCAACTCAACCGCCGACTCAGGTCCGTGATCATCCTGAACACGTTTGAGGATCGCAGACAGGTTCGAAACTGACGGTGTGCCAAAGCACCTCGAGTAAACCGCTGCAAAAGTCTTACCCCATGTCTCACAGTCAGCAAGTTCCGGGGCTATTTCCTTCGGTAAACTAAGCGTAAGAATCCGGTGTTTTTCACTCTGAGTCGTATTAGGAAACACAGCCTCTAACTGGTCGAATTTCTCGGCAAGCCAGTAAGGAAATTCATCCGTACTATCTGGCTTTCTGCCCATAACGGAATTCACCAAGACAGGACTGATTTTCAAACCAGCTTGTTCTGCTCGAAGCTGCGCACCTGCGGGGGCTGCGCCTTGAATATTACGACTAATGTAATGAACAAGCGCCCTAATCACGCCAACCGAGACCTCATGAAGACGCCTCAGGTCACCTACGTTACAAGTGGCGCGATTAGGATGAGGAGTAAATCCACCCAAGGCGGGCCAATTTGTGCCCGGAATGGACAAAGGACCTAACCTCGTAGCGTTCAAAGAATGGGGTAGGGCGCCACCAAACCAAACTCCGTGCTGCCAAGCGTCTATAGGTACTTCCAGTGCCCTGTACGGAGCATAAGCCGCCGGTACTGCCGAGGCAGTGTATGAATGGAAGACGCCCGAATTAGCGTCCACAGCCGGAAATGTTACCCAGGAATAAAATAATTTGTACGGGTACGCATGTTCCGCACTCACCACTAGAACCACAGCCAAGCCGTCCACAGGGACATTGTATGTCCGCAAGTGGTCGCGAACCGCGATGCGGCTATGCTGCGCAATTTCCACGGCCATGGTAGCAAAGGAAGTGAAAAGAGACAAAGAACAGTTTGTAGCACAACTGGGTTGTAATTCAAAGAAACCGTTTACAGAAGAATTCAAGCTTGAAAAGACCTATTTTAAAAATAGGTAGGTTTTTCCGACACCACCGTTTACCGGAAACGGGTATGAAGGTGTTAAGGTTTGAATGATATACTACTCGAGTGTCATGAAATACGGCCAACCAATACGTTGGGCGCCATGTAGCATGGTTTCCGTTCTCCCACAGAACTGTGCATAGAGATCTAGAACCTCAGTGAGTTAGGATGATCCAAAACTCATCTCAGTGTCAGAGATCTCGTTACCTAGCTAGCTACAGTGTCTCATGGATCATTATGGAATGATACATGTATTAGACAAACCAGAACATGATCTTTAGAATACCTCAGGAGTCGTGGAACACATGAACACTCTTTCGTTATATAATCATTTCAAACCAAAACTGAGAGTCAAAGAACACAAGTGCAAGTTTGAAATATTTATTATTCAATGCAAAGTTCTCAAACGCAGTATCTTATATAATACCAAAATGCAGATTATAAAAACCATAGTCAGCAGCATAGTCACTAATCCATAGTAAGCAAAAGGTGCTAGCATGATATAATGCAAAACCTATAGAAATCTCTAGCACCTATATTTCGCGCACCCTATCTAGCATATTATTTTATATCTAAGAAGGTCTCATTCGGGCTTTAGCAGGGTGACCCCATACCTCTCAATGTCAGTAGGAGCCGTTCACATCAGCAGCTACCAGCTCTCTTCATGCGCAGCACCAAGTGTCTACGTTCATTGCGTGTAACTCTATCTTAAACCCGCGTAGAGCCCAAAATGTTGGCATCAACATTATTTGTGTTATGTCTAATGTCTAATGTGGTGCGAGGATCAGACTTCCCAGCAACCTTGTGTTAGGTTAATCTTAGAGTGTGAAGCTCTCAGTGTGCAGACAGTTGTACCAAGTGTACAAGGCAAAGCTGATAGCATAGGAATAACATATTATTCTCAAATAAAACACCTCATCGCTTCTAGGGTGAAAGCTACAACAACAAGTACGTATCGTGTGCAAAACTGAAGCCGAAGGCAAAACGGCTGTTTAAACATGTAATACACTCATGCTAACTTAACGCAATATATGTAATGAAGTATCCATATGACAATACATCACTCATATACCTTGCGCAGCCAGACTCCAAATACCTCTCATATATCCTGTGCTAAGATCTACCATATTACTCTCCTCTACCCTGTGCTGCCTGCCTCCACATGTCCCTCCTCTAGCCTCTGCCACCTGCCTCTATATACCCCTCCTCTAACCTGTGTTACCATCCTCCACATACCCATCCTGTACCCTGTGCTACCTGCCTCTGTCCCACCCACCTCTACCATGTGCAGCCTGCCTCCATATACCCCTCCACCATCCTCTGCTGTCTACCTACAAATGCATCTCATCTCCCCTGTGCTGCCAGCCTCCATTTACCTCTCCACTCTGCTCCGCAGCCAGCCTCTATCCCACCCTCCTTTACCCTGTGCCTCTGTATACCCCTAATTTACCCTGTGTTGCCACTAACCCACCCTCCTCGACCATGTGCAGACTGCCTCTGTATACCCATAATCTCTCCTGTGCAGCCTGCCTCCATATACCCCTCATGTATCCTCCACTGTCTGCCACGCACCTACCCTGTGCTGTTAGCTCCACATACCCCTTTTCTATCCTGTATTGCCAGCCGCTGACCCACCCTACTCTACCTATTCTGCCAGATTCCACATGGCCCTCTTCGACCCCGTGTTGCCTGCTTCCATATCCCTCTCCATTAACGTGTGGAGCCAACCTCTGTCCTACTGTGCTGTCTGCCTCCACAGACACTTCCACTATCCTCCGTTTTCTGCCTCTATGTGCCTCTCATCTACCCTGTGCTGCCAGCTTCCATATATCTCCCCACTATCCTGTGCAGCCTGTCTCCATATACCCCTCCTCTATCCTCCACTGTCTGCCCTACACCTACCCTGTGCTGTCAGCCTCCACATAACCCTCTTCTACCTTGTGTTGCCAGCCGCTGGCCCACCCTCCTCTACCTTATGCTGCCTGCCTCCATATACCTCTCCACTATTGTGAGATGCCAGCGCTGTCCCACTCTCGTCTACCCTGTGCTGCCTGCCTCCATATACCTCTCGACTATCGTGTGATGCTGGTCGCTGCCCCACCCTCCTCTACACTATGCTGCCTGCCTCCATATACCTCTTCACTATTGTGTGATGCCAGCCGCTGTCCCACCCTCCTCTACCCTTTGCTGCCTGCCTTCATATATTGCCTCCATATACCTCTCCATTATCGTGAGATGCCAGACGCTGTCTCACCCTCCTCTACCCTATGCTTCCCACCTCCATATACCTTTCCACTATCTTGTGCAACCAGACTCTGTCCCAGCCTCCTCTACCCTGTGCTGCCTGCCTCCATACACTGCCTCCATATATACCTCTCCATCATCGTGTGATGCCAGCCGCTGTCCCACCCTCCTCTACCTTGTGCTGCCTGCCTCCATATACCTCTCCACTATCGTGTGAATCCAGCCACTGACCAACCCTCCTCTATGCTGTGCTGCCTGCCTCCATACACCTCTCCACTATGGTGTGATGCCAGCCACTGTCCCGCCCTCCTCTACCCTGTGCTGCCCGCTTCCATATACCTCTCCACTATTGTGTGATGCCAGCCACTGTCCCACCCTCCTCTACCCTGTGCTGCCCGCCTCCATATACCTCTTCACTATCTTGCGCAGCCAGACTCTGTCCTACCCTCCTCTACCCTGAGCTGCCTGCCTCCATCTACTGCCTCCATATACCTTTCCCCTATCGTTTGATGCCAGCCGCTGTCCCACCCTCCTCTACCCTGTGCTGCTCACCTCCATATACCTCTCCAATATCGTGTGAGGCCAGCCACTGTCCCGCCCTACTCTACCCTGTGCTACCCACTTCCATATACCTCTCCCCTATCGTGTGATGCCAGCCACTGTCCCACCCTGCTCTGCCCTGTGCTGCCTGCCTCCATATACTGCCTCCATATACCTCTCCCCTATCGTGTGATGCGAGCTGCTGACCAACCATCCTCTATGCTGTGCTGCCTGCCTCCATACACCTCTCCACTATCGTGTGATGCCAGCCACTGTCCCGCCCTCCTCTACCTCGTGCTGCACGCTTCCATATACCTCTCCACTATTGTGTGATGCCAGCCACTGTCCCACCCTCCTCTACCCTGTGCTGCCCGCCTCCATATACCTCTTCACTATCTTGTGCAGCCAGACTCTGTCTTACCCTCCTCTGGCCTGAGCTGCCTGCCTCCATCTACTGCCTCCAAATACCTCTCCCCTATCGTGTGATGCCAGCCGCTGTCCCACCCTCCTCTACCCTGTGCTGCTCGCCTCCATATACCTCTCCAATATCGTGTGATGCCAGCCTTGTGTCCCGCCCTCCTCTACCCTGTGCTGCCCGCTTCCATATACCTTTCCTCTATCGTGTGATGCCAGCCACTGTCCCACCCTCCTTTACCCTGTGCTGCCTGCCTCCAAATACCTCTCCACTATCTTGCGCAGCCAGACTCTGTCCCAGCCTCCTCTACCCTGTGCAGCCTGCCTCCATATACTGCCTGCTTATACCTCTCCCCTATGGTGAGATGCTGGTCGCTGTCCTTCCTCCTCTACCCTGTGCTGCTCGCCTCCATATACCTCTCCAATATCATGTGATGCAAGCCACTGTCCAACCCTCATCTACCCTGTGCTGCCCACCTCCATATACCTCTTCACTATCTTGCGCAGCCAGACTCTGTCCTACCCTCCTCTACCCTGAGCTGCTTGCCTCCATCTACTGCCTCCATATACCTCTCCAATATCGTGTGATGCCAGCCACTGTCCCGCCCTCCTCTACCCTGTGCTGCCCGCTTCCAAATACTTCTCCACTATTGTGTGATGCCAACCACTGTCCCACCCTCATCTGCCCTGTGCGGCCCGCCTCCATTTACCTCTCCACTATCTTGCGCAGCCAGAATCTGTCCCACCCTCCTCTACCCTGTGCTGCTCGCCTCCATATACCTCTCCACTATCGTGTGATGCCAGCCACTGTCCACCCTCCTCTACTCAGTTTTCAATGCGGCCAAGGTGCGCTGCGCAGCTGTTGCAGTGAGCACGTTTATTCAATTCTGTAACCTCAGGGCGCATGAAGATCTGTTTACTAACCATGGGCAGGTGCGGTGCGTCCATTGGGGCGTAGGGGCGTAGCCCCCCCCTAAGTCCCATGGACCCACTGCGTCGTCGCTAAAATAAAAATGCAAATATTTAATGATTGCGCTACCTGCCAGCCGGGAATGCGGGAGACACCAGACTTTTCCGGAGTGCGAAGGGGGGGCTGGGCCTGCTGCAGCTTGAGTGACAGTCCACTCAGCTGCAGCAGTACTGCGCACGTGAATGTTTGGGCAGAAACTAGCCCGCACATGCGCAGATTGGTTTCCAGCTCAAGTTCCCCTTAGAGAGAGGAGCAGGGGGCGGGCCGCAGCCCCCGGGGTTGCAAAGCGGACTGGGCGAGCAGACATGGTGCCCCCCTAGCCAATCCTGGCGCTGTATGCAGCGCCAGGATTGGCTGGTCCAGTGGTCCACGTGCAGGCCAATCACTCTGTGACTTCAGGATGGCCGCCGCTGTAACGTTGTAACTTCCATTCTTAAATTCATCTAGCCTGGAGCTCGCTTCGTGCCGGGCTGCAGATCGTGTGTGACTCCCGAGTCCCGCCTCACCGTCAAGGTACAGCCAGGTAAGGCCACAGAGCATTATGCGTTATGTTTTGCAATGTTATGTTTCCCGTTTTTCTTGCCCGCTTTTAATCCGTTTTTTTTTGCCCTCTTTGCATTAGTTTGCCTTGCCCTCTGAGTTTCTCCCGATCTCCTTTCCCTCTGTTCCGTGTGTGTGTGTGTGGGGGCGGGGGGGGGGGCTATGGGGCTCTGTGGTTATTTTGCACACGGGCCGTTCTTAAATGTAACTTTTAAAAGCATAATTTCAAACCTGGCGGGAATTGTAATTGTATTTATGTAGTGCTTGCTTCCCCTGATGAGGCATTAAAGCGCTTTGTTTTTCCAAGTTAAGTCCCAGTGGAACTGCCCTTTGCTTCGTGCTTTGTGTGTGGTGGGGGGGGGGGGGGGGAGGGGGGGCTCCGTGGTTATTTTGCAATGTTATGTTTCCCGTTTTTTTTTGCCCTCTTTGCATTCGTTTGCTTTCCCCTCTGAGTTTCTCCCGATTTCCTTGCCCTCTGTTCCGTGTGTGGGGGCTGGGGGGAGGAGGGGCTCTGTGTGTGTGTGGGGGGGGGGGGGGTGCTTCGTGCTTTGTGTGTGTATGGATGCAGGATGGGTGGGTGGGTGGATGCATGAATGAATAATGTATGGATGCAGGATGGGTGGGTGGGTGGATGGGTGGATGCATGATGGATGGATGGGTGGATGCATGAATGAATGAATGATGTATGGATGCAGGATGGGTGGGTGGATGGATGGGTGGATGCATGAATGATGTATGGATGGATGCATGGATGCATGCATGATGAGTGGATGCATGATGGATGGATGGGTGGATGCATGAATGAATGATGTATGGATGCAGGATGGGTGGGTGGATGGATGGGTGGATGCATGAATGATGTATGGATGGATGCATGGATGCATGCATGATGGGTGGATGCATGATGGATGGATGGGTGGATGCATGAATGAATGATGCATGGATGCAGGATGGGTGGATGCATGAATGGTGTATGGATGGATGCATGGATGCATGCATGATGGGTGGATGCATGATGGATGGATGGGTGGATGCATGAATGAATGATGTATGGATGCAGGATGGGTGGGTGGGTGGAAGGGTGGATGCATGAATGATGTATGGATGGATGCATGCATGATGGGTGGATGCATGATGGATGTATGGGTGGATGCATGAATGAATGATGTATGGATGCAGGATGGGTGGATGGGTGGATGCATGAATGATGTATGGATGGATGCATGGATGCATGCATGATGGATGGATGCATGATGGATGGATGGGTGGATGCATGAATGAATGATGTATGGATGCAGGATGGGTGGGTGGGTGGGTGGATGCATGAATGATGTATGGATGGATGCAAGGTGGTTCGGGCTCGCTCGCTGCACTCGCTCGCTGCGGTGCAATATGCAAATTGGTTTATGCCCCACCACTTTCAAATGTCACCAGCCGCCCCTGACCATGGGCCCCACAGAGGCTCTCAATGTTTCCGTGTCACGGGCAGGCGACATGCTACATGTAGCACTTGTAGAAAATCTCTGTGCACGTGACATACATGATGACATCTCCAAGACATCCAGTGAACCCGTGGACCACTCATTGAACATTTGAAACGTCCATATGCACACTGAATCTTGGAAGCATATAGGTATGCAAATCACAGGTTTGAACCATGTTTACACGCTGATTGTACATGGGCACATATAGCCATGCTCTTTGCACGTGGAAAACCACATGTAGATACATGCAGTCTACCTAGTAACACAGTGCCACATACAAAGCGACATTGGGCCCATGTAAATTTAGTCATTAAAACCGGGGAACATTAAGGCATTCTAAATGCTCATTTGGCTCATGTAGAAAAGCCTTGTGAGCCTTGGCACAGTACACATGCTCAGTGCTCCACTGGACGTGCACGGACCTGCGCTGCACGTGCAGACTCGCTCAATGCCTCTGTAGTATATGTGCCTATGCTCTCTTCACCGGGATACATGTGCAGGATTGTGTAATGCATGTGTGCTATGTGTATAAATACTTTATGCACCTCGGCACGTTTACAAAACACGTGATGCACCCAAGGCACGTGCAGACTTGGTTGATGCACATGGGATACATATAGACATGTTGAATAGACTCGGGCACATGCAATGATGCTCGATACACCTGGGGCCCCTGGAGAGAGTCTCAGTATAGCTGTGGTCCTTATCGATATGCTCAGTGCTGCCAGGCACATGTAGACATGCTAAGTGCACCTGGGCCAACCTCATTCAATGCCCGCATTTCATACAAACATGTTCTGCGCCTATGGGACACACATTCAAACATGGATATTAATGAGCGCGCCATCTAGACTTGCTATCTGAACCTGAGAATATGTGCACATGATAAACAGATCTGAGGCACAAGTGAACTCGTACGAGGCTCCTAGAGCACCTGTGAAGATGTCAAACACACCTGACACATATAGACATGACCACTGGACCAATCGACAGTTATTTTAGGCATGCTCAATGCACCACGGACACATACATGTGTGCACTTGTGGGCATATTCTGTTCACCTGGGAGATGCGTGGATAGGTTCCGGTTTGCCAGGACATTGCTAGACATGATCATCGCTGCTGGATTACATGTAAACATGCCGATTGCACCGATAACATGTGGATATGTTCTTAATTCATCTGAGGCACATGCAGAAGCGATTGACACACTTAGTCGCATGCATACTTTGTCAATGTGCATGAAGAATAGACACGCATGTTTAATCCACATGGAAAGATGTGCAGATGCTGAATATATGTACGAATGTTTATATTTAGGCATTCGTAGTGCGCCCACATCTAGACACTCTTAGTTCTCCTTGGAGACCTTTTCGCGAGGAGTTAAGTGTATCCGTGTTCCATGTAGACATGCTCACATGCTCGGCGCTCATCTCAGCCTTATATTTCTCTCGTGGCGGCCATCCCGCGCAGTATATTGTTTCTGATTCCGCAGCCAGCAAAACCCAAAGGGGCACTCATCCTTTCCGTCTGGGATGGTTACAGTGACAGGTGCGGTGACAATACATTCCTCCAAATGTCTGCCCAGACGTTAATCAAGGAACGTAATATTCGTCAACATTATTCCATCAAAGGCCCCTAATCCATTTCCCTTCGCTTCGCAGTGGCCCGTGAAGAAGCAGCAGCTGTTCGTGTAACTCTGAGAGGTGTCCGTACATATGTCCTGGCAGAGGCGGCCTGGGCTGTTCCAAGTCCGAGCCGTGAAGCTTTTCTGAACATCTTGGCTCTGGGCCCGCCGTGACGTTGGCCGATATGCCCAGCGCCTGCATCGTCAGGCAGATTGAAATAAATCGGACCGGGCCGACAGAGCCAGATTGCCATTTGCTGCGCAGCCAAGAAGATGTTTATTCGAAGAGAAGCGATGAGTAGCGGGCACTTGGGTCAGGATGTGTTCCTTGCCAGCTGTTGTGGTGCCAACCCTGCTGGACAGCTCCTCCATCTTGGGCCCAGGCACAGACATACCTCTAACCTGACCCCGCCCACAGCAGAGCATATATCCGCACTGTGTTTCATGGACCTACAGCTGACTGACGTTCCTGCGTGCCTCACAACGTGTAACTTTCCCCTCAATTGGACCGTTTAAAGTGATTCACAGAATGTTCTCGATTTAATCTTAGGTTAAATTGGACTGGGCATTATTCTTCATTGCTTTCGAAACCCTGCAATCAGAGGCGTTGCTGCTTGCAGAATGATCTTCTTGATGGTCGTGTCCAATTGAAATACTACTGTCTAGAGCAGTGGTCTTCAAACGTTTTAATGCCACGCCCTCCTTCACTGATTTTCACAATTATTTGATTAAACTGGCAATGTTTGAATACGTCTAGACTAATTAAAAACATTGCAGTTTACTTCTGTTACCGTTTTATAACTGAAATCAAATAAATGTTTGCCAAATATACTATTCTGGTCAGGCGGCCTTACTTGTAAAAGTATCCACAGTGTGATTGTTAGAGATGGAGGTGGGGGTTTTGAAGAATATTTGAAGTCCCTTCCCTTGTGACACCTTCTCCTAGCCAGGATATAAATGACAAAAGATGCTAGTAGTGGCCGATTACAGAGCGGCATACTGCTGCTCATAATTTTAAGCAAAAGACAGACAATTGATGGACGGAATGCAGAACAAATCAAAACATTCATCCCCAGTCAAAAGATCTGGGTTAAATCCATCATTCTTTTGCTCACCATGCCACCCCAGTTTAGACCTGGCCATATGCAAATCAGTCTTGACCCTGTGCCTCATGGGAACAGTCTAGCCCGAACTGCTCATATTTTTAGGCTGAAAACAAAGCATTGTAATCAGCATAATGCTTCTTTAGGCCAGAGCTAGGTGCCCCCTCCCGGGATGACTTGAGGCCCCCCAAGGGGGGCTTGCCCCCCAGTTTGAAACCCCCTGGTCAAGAAGTGGTAAATGTGTTACTGTTGAAACAGGCAGCAAATAGTCATAGCACAAGAAAACTGCCTGGTTTTCATTACAGAAAATGTAAATGTTGGTGTTTTTGCAAGGTTCCATTCATCACATATCAGCATACAACATGGCTTCACTTTGTTATGCTAGCTAAATAATATGAACTTAGTATAAGCTGAATCGTCCCTGGTGAAACCTTCAGGAAGAGTCCACGAGGAACGAGGGT
The DNA here is from genome assembly GCF_964263255.1 of Lissotriton vulgaris. Classification (NCBI taxonomy): domain Eukaryota; kingdom Metazoa; phylum Chordata; class Amphibia; order Caudata; family Salamandridae; genus Lissotriton; species Lissotriton vulgaris. Next base: position 1,649,217,978 of record NC_141685.1, read on the forward strand.
GAGAATGCGCTATAGGTTCTGAAGTTACAAGGGAAACGGCATCAGGAGTGAGCAGAGTTTTAGGAGCTTAAAAAACGCCGCAGAAGTAATTGTAGCTAAAGAGGAGGATAGGCATAAAGGATATTATATCCTATTCAGCACATTGTTGTTGGTTCATAAACACACGGTCAGATAGACTTTCTCTTTCTACGACCTCTTTGCTTGTACTAGTGTGGGATGACTGATGTGTAATCATGATGATGTGAATAATCATAAGAATAATAATATATCTGATAAAATACTCTCTTCTGTACATTATAATGATATTGCTGGTCACAGAGGAGTTCAGGGACCCTATAGAGGCACGAGACGACAGGCTGAGTACCTGTATTGATTGTGGAACTCAGAGGTAACTTGCAATATCCATATTTTGTTTAGTTAAGGGGTATTTTACCCCATATTATATGTGGGCTTTGCTTCCTCCTGTAAACAAAACTTCATGTCCCAGAATGCAATCTGCTGCAGGCTACAAAGGCAGGTGTGGCACATGACGTGGAGCTCCTTTAGCAGCTATTCTTAGGCAGCCTCCAAGAATCAGTAGCACTGACCAATCCCCAAAAAAACCTCCATTACTTTCACGAGTGAAAGGTAGAGGAGCAAACAAACAGGGTCCTTTAGCCTTCACCCCTGTAAATAAATATTTTCCTGTCTTAGATGGACCAGCTCCGTGCATTCCTGCAGTCTTCATTAGACAGTCTGCATTCCTTCCCTGAGACAATGAGGGAAGTTGGAGCATGGCTCCAAGCACTGTCTCTATGTAGTGACAGTTTATTTTAAAAGCTGCTGTTACACACACAGTGCTTCGGCTCACGTGCACCAACTTCCAACTTTGCTGTGCCCCTTGAGCACTATGATGTCATGAGTCACTTACTAGAACTTATTACAAGCAACTTACAACTTACAGCAACTGACTAAATGTGTAATTTTCTTACTAGATCTCTGGTATCAGAAGATGCCTACAATAAGAAAAGAAAATGCAATACACTTTGGGAAGATTACAAACACTCCCATATTATGTAATACAAATAATAATGGGGGTAAAGTACCCCCCTGTCATACTTTGTAAGGATTTCGCAAGTCACTGATGAGTTCCATAATCATATAGGGCAGGGTTCTCCAAAGTCGGTCCTGGAGGGCAGGATTAATGTGTAATTTTTAGTATATCTCCATTTAGAAAATTTAATTATCTTAAAAATCTGGCATGGAGCCACACTCCAAGAGGATACTTTATCCCATATAATACATGGTCGCACCATCCCCTGTCCCACAAATCCCTTAAAATCTTGGTGCGTAGCTCTTCCATATGAAAGAGCAAGCATTTTTGCAACCATAAAGAATAAGAATAAAGGGGCATATTATCAAGCCTGTGCGCTAAAATTATCGCCGCTTTATCGGCCGAAAACGGCCGATAAAGCGGCGATAATGGGCTTGATAATATGCTCTATGGAATTCCAATCGAAGCACATGTTAGATGTGAAGACATCTAACATGGGCTTCGATTGGAATTCCACAGAGCATATTATCAAGCCCATTATCGCCGCTTTATCGGCCGTTTTCGGCCGATAAAGCGGCGATAATTTTAGCGCACAGGCTTGATAATAGGGGCATAAATCTCTTGTGCAAAATGAAACACATCAAAATCATGTTAGATAGTTGTTGCAAACAGATATTAGAAACAGTTAGCCAATTAAAAAAAAGCTGCAGTAGCTGAGAATGTGTAGAAACATGCAGAAAGATTCTAGCTTTTCTCTAACTATCTGAGCAGTGCCAAAAATAAACATGTTCTCTCTGCTTGTCATTGTAAGCTACAAAATATAGTAGAAGTAAAGCAACCTGTAGTTGCCAAACAGCTGCTCCAGTTTTGCTCTGTGACCTAAACTGCCTTTCACCTTGACTGCTGGCTCTGGCAGCAGGCATTGTGAGGCCAGAGCTCAACTGTAATAACCTTATAATAGTAGAGTTTAGACATCTTTTCTTTATAATCAGCGACTGGGTGAATCACCAATTCTAAATAAATGAGAGATAATGAGAATATACATGGGATTATAGAATCCCATGTATTATAATCATAATAATGAAGAACGAAGTGTGGTGATGATGATGCTGATGATGATGAAGATGACGATCATGATTATCATCTTTTTATGAAAGCAATCATTAACTTTATTATTATCATTTCTAATGATACTAATCAGAAAAATAACACAATATCAACAGTGATAACGATGATAATAGTACTAATAATATTACTGCTACTAATAATAGTACAAATAAAACATAATACATAACTTAACCAAAGGTGATAATATTCGTGACAGCACACATATTATTGGTAAATACTCCATAGCTCGCAACACTCAGCCATTTCCCACTCCATATTTGAAAACAATGCGTTCTCCATGTTCAGGTTGATGGTGCTCGTTGTGTTAACTATAGGGGTATGCAAGTCAGCACAGCCGACATCGCGCCTATGACCTGAAGTGTGATTTCAGTGTATTCCCATTTAATCCAAACAATTGTTGATGTACCAGTCCTAATGGCAGCTTATGATTATATAAAAAAAGAAAACGTACAGACAAAAACGCAGCTTGTAATTTTTTTTTTTTTACTATGATTGTATTTATTTACTTCCCAAATACCAAAACCTTGTTTCTCCTATCTACACACTCGGCCTCAACAGCAAACAATCACACCCCGCTGGCACAGACACTCTTGTGTTTGGGAGTGGTGTGCATACGTGAGACTCTTGTTCCAGTGCCAGCATCTCAGGGAGACCTTCTAATGTTTTGGTTCAAGAGTCAAGAGGGAGTTCAGTGAACTAAGCAACACGAGGGAGCTGGAGATATGTGCACAGTGAACCAAGCAGAAGGGAAATTGAGTTCGAAATCAATTAATATATCCACAGAGACTGAATGAGGGCAATGGATTTACCTTGCATGCAGCACATTTTTATTATTTATGCACTTTCTTGTACACTGTATAAACTTAGCACTGCAATCACAGCCCGGACATGTAATTATACATCATTTATAGGCCTTCAGATAGTCTTATCTCCTCTTCAGCATCCAGTTGAGTTTCCAAACCACTGAGCTTGTTTCATGCTGGACAACAGAAATGACAAAAGTATGGTGTTAAGCGGGGATAGCATTGCTACCAGTCCGGGGGCATGTACTCTTTGGGCCTGATTCACAAAGGGCCTCCGCACTCATGACGTAGGCCCCGCAGTCGTGGGGAGTCCCTGCACTTGGGGTGGAATCTCCGCAATGGAGATTCCGCCCCGCGTGCGGGGACTCCCCCACGACTGCGGGGCCTCCTCCACATTTGTGCCTCCTCCACAAATGCAGTGGCCCTTTGTGAATCAGGTCCTTTGTTTACGTCAAAGTAACCAACTAACCAACCCCACTGGTAATAACAATTTTAACAGGAAAGTCCAGAACTGGATCCGTGATACCTTCCTGACATCAGTGATACAGTAAATTCAATGAATCTGAATACGTCCTCTAAATACTTTAGAAAGTTAATGGGCAGAGTTGTTACTGCAGTACGATATTTGTTAGTATCATGAGCCGCAGGGGTCTTTACCCCTTCGACGCTCATGACGAGCTCAGCTCGTCATGAGGTACACCTCTCGTACACTCATGACGAGCTGAGCGCACAGCGGAAATCTGCACCGCGTTGATGCGGTTAAAGGGCCCGCAAAGAGTAAAATGCTCAGGGCCAAATTTCCCATAGGATTCCATTGCCTGCAAGGGCAACGCAATTCTTAAGTCAGATTTACCAAGCCACGCAAGCCTCAGAAAGAAGAAAACTCCTCTCACGATTGTTTTTGTACAGGAAGGTGTCCCTTCCGGCACAAAAAATGTGTCTAAGGTCTGCCATTGCAGAGCCTGTGTGTAGTCTGGTACTGCCATGCTGACTGAGCACGTGCACCCACTTACCAGTCCCTAAAAGTTCCCTTTTCTTCGTATTAGACACCCCTATGATAGTACCAAGGGCAGGGTGCATTGTAAGTATAAGGTAGGACAAGCCCTGGTGTGTGTGGCATGTCCTAATAGTGAATTACAGCCATTTTCGTTTTTTCTCTATTGCAAGGCTATCTGTTCTCCATAAGCCGTAATGGACAGTTAGATTATTACATTTTATAATCCTAACTGACTCAGGGAACATGGTATTAATTCAAGTTTAGTACGCCTGAGCTCAGAATGACAAAATACATTGTTTAGTGAAGTTGGCTTTAACATTGTGTGTTTGAAAGTACCACTTTTAGAAAGTAGGTATTTTCTTGTCTAACTACCCAAGGCTGCCTCTGCTAGGTTGTATATTCCTTTTCTGGAGTTTGAGTGACGGGGCTAGGGGATTACAGGAGACAGGCTGAGTCAGCCCAGTGGTGAATTAAGAGATCTGCATCTAGATGGGAGGGAGGAGTTGCACCTGGGACCTGAATAGGACTGCGCCTGCCCCACACAGTGCTGGCTCCACCCCCTGTGGTGCCTCTGATGTCTCTGCCCTGCACTGTGAAAGGAGAGAAGGAATCATGTCAACAGAGTGTTCCAGGGATGTGCTTTCCTTCCACAATGCTGGCTCCACCTCCTGTGGGGTCTCTGATGTTTCTGCTCTGCACTGTGAAAGGAAAGAAGGAGTCATGTAAACAGAGTGCTCCAGAACTGGTTTGGACTGGGCAAAGGCCACTCTGCCCTCAGAGGACAAAGGATTTTGGGGTATAAATATTGGGACCCTGATCCCAAGAAATTAGATCACTTTTGGACAAACAAGAGGAAACCTTTGCTGAGGAGTGGAACCAGAAGAAACTGAGGAGAGACTATCCCTAAGCTGAAGTGCTGATTGGCCTGCAGTGGTTGCCTGACTACCAAAGAAAGGAGAAAGAACTTTGTGTGCTTTATTTTCAACTTGTGAAGGATCTCCAAGGGCTTGGAAGAGAGCCTGCCTCCTGCTGAAGTCTCAGGGACAACAGACTTCAAACTCCAGCTCACCAGAGTTCTTTGGAAGGGCCTGCTGCTGTTTCTGTCCTGCTGAGGGACTGCATGTCGCAAGGAGATGGAAGCGCGACTCAAGAGAAAAAAGTGTGTCGTCGTCGCATCCACTACCATCGCAACTCCAAAGAGGGTGTCGCTGCTGTAGCTGATACATTGCACAGCATCGAGAGAAGCGTGTCGCAACTTGGATGTCGCTGCTGTAGTTGTCGCACTGACCCGCATCGAGAGAAGTGTCTCGCAACAAGGAAGAAGTGTGCCACTGTCAGAGCTGCTGCCGTCGCATCTTGGCAACAGTTGTCGCATTGCACGGAAGCGTCTCGCAAACGTCGAAGAAGAGTGCCGCAGCCGAGGCTGTTGCTGTCGCATCGCTAAACAAGGGTGTCGCCGCTGCAGTTGACACATCGAATCAAGACTTCTCACATCATCGGAGGAGCGTGCCGCATCTGGAAGATCTTCATGTCTTTATTTCTTTGCACCAGAAGTTTGCCGCATTTCCAACGTTGCAACACTTTTGTTGTGGAAGCATCACTCATCGTAAGGTGCATTGACTTAAAGTGGTGCATCTTAAGAACTGAACTGAACTAAGCTAAAACTAACATCTTAAGTGTAGTATTGTGGATTTGTGTTGTTTGTGGTCTTGTGTTAAGTCTATATAAAGAATACTTATTTTTAATATACAACTGTGTGGAGTCCATCTGTAGTGTTGTCACTGGATTACTGTATGTGGTCACAAATGCTTTACACACTGCCTCTGAGATAAGCCTGTCTGCTTGTGCCAAGCTACCAAGGGGGTGAGCAGGGGTTCTTTTAGGAGCGTACGTACCCCCTTACACTGACTAGAGGCAAGGGTCCCCATTTGTCACAAGTACCTACCTGTGCCAACTAGAGACCCCCAAATCTAACACTAACACTTCTCAGCCCCTAGCAGTGCCTGCAGTGCCTACTTCCCACATTCCATAGTAACCTTTGTCGACCTGCAGACTAGCTGCAAGCATTGTCGACCTGCAGACTAGCTGCACTGAGCAAACTCATTCAAATCAATGGAGCCCTCTTCAGGCATCCGCTGCTGTGCTGTTGGAGGACTGCAATACTGCTTCTTTGCACATGTGCTTTGGGTAAATGCTCATGTATGCATCCCTGTGTTTTCCGAAATGCATCTTGGATGTAGATAGTCACACTTGTTGAATGCATTGCTGTCAGTGTGCAGAGAGGCAAATATGGTCTAGTACTTGGGCACTTGGATCCACTTTTCATCCCCAACACTTGCCTGAAATTGGTGTGATTCTGGGCAAATTAGATCCTCTCCCTGCACCTAAACATCAAATTTTGTACAATGATATTCTAAACTGCGTAACTCAAAGGAGGTTAATCCCCACTTTATGTACACAATCGTTTATATTCTTCTCTTTTAACTATCCCTCTCTCTTTCCCATATTTGCTTTTTGTCATATTATCCCTTTGCACTTAGATCCAGGCAACCTCTGCCAGCTTTTCAAAGTGACAGGCCAAATGAATAGAACGCCTAGATCAGTTTCAGAAAATGTCGCATTCATGACAATCACCTGTCATATTAATATGTGAGAATATCTGCAACAAGTTTCTGTTAATTTGAGGTGGCTTTTTCATTGCATTGTTTTCTGCAAGGTTAATAGAGTCAACAGTTAAACAATAAAGATTTCTTTTGCATTTATTCCCCAAACTGGGTAACATTTGACAAATACTTTGGAAACACATTTTAACCAATGGCAGAATATTTTGGTTAAGCACAACAGTATCCATTTGTAGACAGCCTGGCTCAGAAAATGCTCTACGAGTTTCAGTTGACTCAATTCTGGTTGCATGGATCCCCAAAATATTGTTGACAGTTCCAAAAGGGTTTGTAAAACAAAATAGACACTCAGGGACACGCATCGAGGTCTAACACATGTGTAATGAGAAAATAATCAGAAAACATCAAAATAAACAAAAACAAAACAACAAATCAACAGACCAGAGTTTGCCCCAGAAGTAGCCAGAAAAAAATTACCCCTCACTTTGAACCATGTTTAGCATGACCTTGAGTGAGTGAACATAAGGAATGTGCAAGCCCAAATTTACCAAGGGAAGTTCGACGTGGTGCGATTTCTACAGTATAATGAAAAATGTCCTAGTAACCATGATGGAAAGTTTCAATCCTATTAAAAATGCGGAGGCGAGGATTATGCTGTAACTTTCATTTGTTCCTACAGCCAGCAGTATTCAACTTCAACATTTTAACAAAAAACTAGCAGTCCCATGGTGCTTAGAGCATGGTAGACAGTCCATCACAGCTACCAATCAGCATCCTCCACCATCCTGTGGCAGTTCCTCTTTCGAGACTGCAGCCAGAACCAACCCGCATTCGATCAGTCATTTTTTGCCCCATCAGAACCTGAAAGAAAGGAACCAGAAGGCCCATGACTCTATTCTCCATAACCGTACAAGAAAATTCCACAATATAACGACTGAAATGTCAATTAGATATATATCAAGAGTACAGACATTTCCTATTATATTTATATGTAATAAACATACTTATACCATAAGAGGCCTCGCACATCAACCGGTAAGCAAAATTCAACCACAAAGGGTGGGAACAGAAGCCTTGGGTGTGAATAATCCTCGCCTCTGCGTCCTTAATAGAACTGAAACTTTCCGTCAGATTTACTAGATAATTTTTCATTCTATGTCAGGACCGGAGGCGAGGATTATGCTTGTTCAAAGCTTATCCACCACCAGCAAGGCCATATCAATGATTGGCTTAAAATAAATCTCTTAAACATCGAGTCCGCTGACCAGTGCGCTGCGTTCAAAATGTCTTCCAGCCTGGCACCCTAGGAGAAAGCTTTTGACGCCATGGCACCTCGCAGAGAATGAGCGTCGTACTGAGAGACATTTATGCCCGCTTCTTGCATGACCCATCTGACCCATCATGCAATAGTCGGTGGTTTAACATGCATTGAAGGGCTTACATAAAGAAATCAACAGTTGACGTTCGCCCGGAGGACGCGTTTCTTCCGTCATGCTCTCATATTCCTTGAGGCATCTGACCACACATAGTTTAGGTGAACTATCGAAAGCCGGATAAGAGATCACTCTAGAGTTCGCCTTAGTCCTGCATGCAATGTGGAACGCTACCCCCTGGGGAGTGTAGACCTTTCCTGATATATCTAGGGCCCGGACATCGGAAACCCTGCGACATGAAACGAGACACAAGAGCATGGCCAGCTTTGCTAAAAGCTCTTTGTGGGACAAATACTTATTGGGCTGCCAAGACTTGAACAGATGTAGAACCTTCTTAACATCCCAAAGAGATGAATAGCTAGGTTCCGGAGGGAACGTTAAGTGTATGCCCCTTAGGAGTTTGCAAACCAAAGGGTGCTCCCCAACAGGGAGGCCCTGAAAAGGCATATGACCTAATGAAATCGCTGAACGATGAGGTTCTGTAAATCACGAATTTGTTCGTGCTCAGCCTCCATTTTGTAGCCGCCGCCATTTTGTGTTGCCCTCACTCAAGCAGCACGGCGAGCGCAATGTTTTTGTCGTTTCTGCATTTACGTGTCAGGTATTTTCATTGCCATTGTTTACTAACGAGTGTCAGGGCCTGGCCGAGTACACTAATTCCTGTCTGAGCTGATTAATCCCCGTCCGGACTATTTGTTGGTTCGCACCATTCTTTCCTGTGGGTTATCTTATCTGCTGTCCTTCGCTACACGTCTCATGCATTCTCCTGTTTCACGACTGTCCTTCTAGAGTACACAGCTGTATTTTCTCTACTTGTAAACTGGATTGTGTGGATTCGTTTGTAATTTGCTTAAGGGGTCGAGTGACAAGTATAACCGGGAACTTGGGTTGCTTTAGATTTAAGTATTGTCTACAACGTTTGTTTATGCCTCATGCTCTTGTGTGTTCATGTTTTGCATTGTGTTGTACCATATTTAAGCCTGTGCGCCATGGAGTTAAGTGGCAGTCTCTTTTGAACCTCGTTGTATTGACGACTTCTAGGACCACTGTACTAGCTGCAGCTAATAAATACAATCTTCTACGCCAGACGAAGAGTCCGTGTCTCTGTATTTGACAAGGTAGGTGAATCCCGGGGATCTTAGGCGTTCCCTGCGCCGCCGGGCCTTAAGGCCACGGTTCTCCAACAATAGGTATTAATCGTCCAGTAGGCCAAACCTTTCGCAGCTAGGGACGCCAACAAATTATTGACCCCTACCACTTCGCATTTCATGGGATTGTGGTCATTCCGAACACACCAACCGATCCATCGAGACCTGGCCGACCTATATCTCTTATTGGTGTTGTCCGCCCATGCCATTCCCAGTAGGTGCTGAGCCTCTTGCAATAGCCCTCTGACTCTCCAACAATGCCGGAAATCTGCCATGCTACTAAGGGCACCCCTCCTTGCTGGAGCAGGGGATGAGGAAGACCTTGGGGATCCTCAGGAGAAAAGGATCGAGGGTTAGAAGGATTGGAGAACCCCAAGAAAGTTCCAGAAGAGCTGGAACTCATGCTTGCGTCCTCCAATAAGGCGTGATCAAAACTACTCTTGCCCGCTGCCTGCGCAAAAAAGTTGTCATCCTCATGATAATTACGAAGGGGTGGAAGGCATAACCTGTGTCCTCGGACCAGTCTTGAAAGAACGCATCCGTAGCTGTCGCTAGCGGGTCCGGCTTCCAACTGTAAAATTTCGGGAGCTGATGTTCCAGTCTGGACGCAAAGAGGTCCACTGAAAACGGACCCCACTTGTCGTTCAGCCGCTGGAAGATCTGCGTTTGAAGCTGCCACAAGCTCATATCTGCCCAGCTCCTGGATCATCTGTTCGCCACCACATTGGACACTCCTGGGAGGTATTCTGCCATCAGTGAGATGCTGTGAAACAGACAGAAGTTCCACAAGTCCTTGGCTAGGTCCACCAATACCTTGAGCTTCATACCCCCTAGGTGATTAACATATTGCACCGCCAAGACGTTGTCCATTTCAGAAGGACGTTGCAGGAGACCTTTTCTTTGGTCCCGCAGCGGAATGCGAAGGAACCCACCATCAACTCCAAACAATTGATGTGTAGGTGACCTTCTGCAAGATACCACTTTCCTTCTGTAGAGGAGTCCCCGCAACAGGCCCCCCAGCCCGAATTGCTGGTGTCTGATTCGATCATCAAATCCGGGTTGCAGCCTTAAATAGCTCTGCCATTTCAGGCCTTCATATGTGCTAGCCACCATCTCATTTCCAGACGAACCTCTTCTGTGAGGGGTACCTGGTTGACGTACTGCAGGCCCTTGCAGAGATGGGAGGCTTTGAGACGCTGGAGCGCTCTGTAATGGGGCGGCCCTGGGAAGATCACCTGGATCGAAGTAGACAGAAGGCCTACCAGGCGAGCTATCTGTCTGAGCAAAGTCAAGGGACGAGCTAGATTGCGTCTGAGCTCCCTACGAATCTTGACAATCTTTCTTGCTGGGAGGCTTAGGGTACGAGCCCCCCAGTTGATGGTGAACCCCAGAAAGACTACTTGCCTGGAAGGGGACAGAAGGGTTTTCTTCTCATTGATGACAAACCCCAGACTCTGTATAAGGTCCATTATCTCCTTGAGGAAAGAGAACAGGTGCAATGGGCTTTGCTCCAGGAGATGGATGTCGTCTAGATAGACGATGAGCCGAATCCCTTACACTCGGAGTGTCTCAACGACTGGTTTGAGAACCTTCATAAAGCACCACGGGGCAGGTGAAAGGTCGAATGGGAGGGTTGCGATTTCGTAGACCACTCCCTTCCAAAGGAACTGAAGGAACCGCTTGTGAGGGGGAAAGACCGGAATCGTAAGGTACGCATCCTTGAGATCCAGAAGCCCCATCCAATCGTTGGGTTGAAGGAGGTCGCGCAGGAGGTGGATGCCCTCCATTTTGAAGTAGCGGTAAACTAACCACTGAGTGAACTCCTTGAGGTTGATGACCAGGCGTTGCCCACCGTCTGTCGTGTCCACCACAAAGATGTTGCTGGGAAAACACCTCGGGTGTAGAGTGGAAGGGACTATGGCTCCTTTCCGTAAAAGATCGGCCAACTCCTTGTCGATAAGGTCGGTCGTGTCTTGGGCGAAAAATAGCGGCCTGGCATGAGATTCCTGGACGGGCGTACTGTAAAACTCTATTTGAAAACCCTTTACCATCTATAACACCCAGGTGTCAGATGTAATGGCCCTCCAGTTGTGCTTGAAAAGAGCCAACCTGCCCCCCACCTTGAGATGGCGTACGTTTGGTAAAAGGCTCACCTGTTGTGACTGAGGTTGGCCTCTTCCTCAGCCTCCCCGGCCTCTGTAGCCGCGGCATGACTGGAAGAACTCCAGTCTGCCAGGGTCCGTGTTGTTCTTGCCTCCACACTGGGGGTCCTGGGTGTAGAACTTGCTGGCTGTTGGCCCCCTGCCACGGCCTGCACTGACAAAAACACGAGGTTGGAATACTTTCTTGATGGACGTCTGAGCCTTATCCAGCGAAGTAAACGTTGAAACAATCGTTGTGAGCTCCTTTATAAAGGGATCTCCAGAGAGGCCGCTTTGAGCCACCATGCCTGCTTCTGAAGAAGCCAACTCCCCCATCTTGGGTTCTACCTTCAGCAAGAATGAGCGGAGCCTTTTGGTAGAAAGGGCGCAATTAGCATTCCTGAGGAAAACTATGGCCCTCTGAACCCAATTTGAGATGCGATTTGGTGATAAGGGGAAACCTGTCGCCTTCGCCTCCTCCGCCAACTCCAAGATATTGGTGAGCTGCCCAGTCAGGTCCAGGAGCTTATCTAGACAGTTTTTCCATGAGCGGTTGATGCCCTTCTTCGGATCTCTAATATATTTTTGCAAGAAGGTTGCCATCTTAGGATCAACCTCCGGAGTTGAGGCCAACTTGCCCAGCAGGGCTGAGCGGGGACACGCTGCCCTAATGCAGGCTCTAACCTCTTTCTCAAGAGGCTTCTGTAGCAAGCCAGCTACAAATGCGGAGACCTTAGAGGAAGACGTCCAGACTGAGGAGCGCAGAAGAACTAAATCCTCCGGAACCAGCATACCAGAGGCTTCCTCGCTCTGCTGCGATGGACCCGAAGAGGGAACGCTAGAACCCCATCCTCTTGTGAGTCTTCTGCCGACTTATTATCTTCATCATCATGGCCGAACTCTGGTCTCTCCAAACTCACAAGGGCGGCATCCTCAGTCAGAGGAGGGGGGGTCTGGATAGGAAAGATCTTGATCTGAAGTACTCTTGTGCTCCTCCGTGCGTTGGGGTCTCTCTGCCTGGATGGCGTAGGCATACTTCATTATTCAGCGTTCAAATGGACCCATTGCTGCCTCCACTGCGTGATGGATGGACGCATCTACAGCGTGGCAAAAATCATCATCCAACGGGATGACCTGGAGGCATTCCTCCTCTGTATAGTCGACATCCATCACTACCAAAAGGCGCCGACCCTGGCGGGCGCTGGAGGACAGACCACACGCTCACGCGTGGAACAGGCAAGCCTGTGTGAATAAGGCAGAAGCTTCAGAGTGCAAGCACTTTAATTTTGGAGCCGCGAGCGGCTGGCAGGCAAAAAAACTGCTTGGGGTGACTCATCCGTAGCTCTATGGGTGTCAAACAAGGTCTGAGACCGACCCCACTACAGCCACAAGAGCTAACCAGCTTACTTGCAGTGCCTCACGTCAATACTCTGACCCACAGGGGCTGCAGGTGTCAATGCTGTGGAGAAATAGCAAAAAAAGAACTCAACCCATGAATTTCACAAGTGTCAGGGTCCCCAGACCTCCATGCTATAAACTCCATGCTGATCGGTAAAACTGCGGTTTGTGCACTTTGAACTCGCCGCTCCTAATGCGTCAGGAGCGGTCCATAACCATAGAGTTCAAAGCGCAACCCCGCGGTCCACAGCAGCACTGCGCCGAGAGCCTGTGTTGAAATGGGGGCCGCGAGCGGAGTTGTCTACTTTACAAGCGCTTCCGTGGCCCCAGACAATGAGGACGTGATGAAGCGTGAAGGGATAATTGTAGGCAATTACAGGATTAGGAGCAGAAAAACCTCAGCCTGGCCTTTTTTGACTGATGCGCTGATGAGACCGGAGCGGCTCCCTCACTAAGACAAAGGTTTCCTCCATGACACACAGTGCTAGACACAAGGCGCTTATAACAAATAGATCAAATAGCCAAATACATCGCACAATATACGTTAGCAGGTTAAACATGCACAATTATAGCAAACAAATGCAGAGAATAAGGAAAAGTGACTTAACTGCTGGCTAGCAGGAAAGAAAGAGGAATTACCACAGGATGTACACGCCCTCGAGGATGATGGAGGACGCTGATTGGTGGCTGTGATGGACTGTCTAGCATGCTCTAAGCACCATGGGAGTGCTAGTTTTTTGTTAAAATGTTGAAGTTGAATACTGCTGTCTGTAGGAATAAATTAAAGTTACAGCATAATCCTCTCCTCTGGTCCTGACTTAGGGGCCTATTACGATGGAGGGTTTTCCGCATCCTCCGGGCCGGCGGAAGCCACCGCCGGCCCGTAGGATGTGGAAAATCCTCTGCGGACCCACCAATGACCCACCGCCACATAAGGATGGCTGGTGGGTCCTGGTTTCCGTCTGCCGCTTTTCCGCCGCGGTTGGCTTACAACCGCGGCGGAAAAGCTCTAATATGGTGATGGTGTCTCTCAGACACCGTCAGCCATATTAGGATGGCCTGTGAAAAATGCTTTCCGCAGCGGGTTTTCCGCCATGGAAAAGCATGTGTAACTTCACTGCGGGGGCCCGTTGCGGGCCCCCTGGGTGAAGGGGGCGTGGGGGGTGCACATGGGGGTACCATAGGTACCCCCCTGCATTTGTATGCAAAAGTCGGCAGGCACCGCACGGTGCCTGCCGCTTTTTGCATACAAATGCAATGTATGCATTTTTACCATTGCGGCGAATGCAGCTTGAAGCCGCCCCCGCCGCAATGGTAAAAACAGAGGATGTGACCGCCAGGGTGGCGTTCACATCCTAATTGCACAGGAGGGAACTCGGCAGGCCATGAGGAGGTTCCCTCCTACTCTATGGTGGCGGACGGACTCAGGTCCGTCCGCCATCATAATCGGCCCCATAGAATGAAAAATGTCCTAGCTAACGATATTAAGGACTCAGAGGCGAGGATTATGCCTTCTTTCTCCACTTTATTGCATAGCAGCGAATATATACAAAGACTACATTTCCCATGGAACAAAGGGAACATGTAGTCAAACAAGAAACAAGAAAACACCTGGTAACAACCAGTCACAGGTCTGACACCAATGTCCAATTAGGGCCCAGGCAGCCCAACATAGTCCTTCAACAGTGTCCTCTCCTCCTCTTTCAGAGCAAGTAGACAGTCTCATCCCGCTCTTCAGACGTCTTGTTTGTTGGAATCCGAGCCTGAAGGTAAGAGGAAACACATTACCAGAGGAAGCACTGAGGAAATTGTAACGAATCAAACACAGTGCAGCAGAAGCAAAAGTCATAAACATCAGAATTAATTCTATTACTTACTGACATACGGGGAGGGATCTCCTCCAGGAAGCCTGGGCGGGATAATCCTCACCTCTGAGTCCTTAGTAGAATTTAAACTTTCCTTTACGTTAGCTAGGGCATTTTTCATTCTATGTCAGGACTGGAGGCAAGGATTTTGCTTGTTCAAAGCTTGCCCACAACCAAATGAGCCATATTCAAAATCGGTTTGAAATAAAACCGCTTGAATGTGAAGTCTGAAGAACAGTCCGCCGCGTTGAGAATATCCTCTAGACGGGCCCCAAGACTAAAGGCCTTCGAAGCCATGGCACCCCTTGCGAAGTGTCTCCAGATTGGCTTAGGCTGATGCCTGCTTCCTGCATCACCCAACGAACCCAACTGGCAATAGTGGGTGAAGAAACCGCCTTAAAGGGCTTTCGCAATGAAATGAGGAGTTGTCCCTCACCAGGAGGGTGGAACTCCCCTGTCATCTCCCCATAGGCCTTAAGGCAATAAACACACAGAGCATCGGGGAATCAGGAAACTGCGGGTATGAAATTGATCTAGTATGGCATTTAGTGCGTCTGAGCAAAGTAAACGTCACCCCCTCCGGAGTAAAAATTCTACTAGAGATATCCAGGGCCCACACATCCGACACCCGCCTACAAGAAATGAGGCATAAGAGCATGGCCAATTTCGCTGATAATTCTTTCCTGGAGAGGTACCTATTTTGTTGCCCAGATAAAAACAGGTTAAGGACTTGATTAACATCCCAAAGGGCTTAATAACGCAGCTCCGGGGAAGAAGGGAAAGGCGAATGCCGTGCAATAATCGACAATCCAAGGGGTGTTCACCCACTGGAGCCCCATCCACAGGGACATGGCCGGAAGAAACAACCAACTGGAAAGTGTTAATGGACCGATAGGCCAGTTGGGCTCAAAAATTCACTATGTGGACCACATCTGTGACCAAGGGATCAAAACCCCCTCGCAAACACCAACGGGTCCATCTGTGCCATGAGGACCTGTACCTCTTGACAGTAGACAGTCTGCCCATGCCTTAGAGATAAAGGATTCAGCCTCTCTCGAAAGGCCAGGGGCTTCCCATCGACCCCGGAAATCCGCCACACCATGAGCCTCAGAGAGTTTGTGGACACTAGAGGGTGAGGAGACCCGTCCGGACTCATGAGGAGAGTCGGAAATTGGGGAAGTAGGATTGGAAAAAAGCAAGAAAGTTCCAGAAGAACTGGAAACCATACTTGTGACTTCCACAGTGGGGTGACCACTACCAGATCCGTCGCTTGTCTGCAAACTTGCGCAGTCACCCTCAGGATCAATGCTAAGGGCGGGAACACGTAACCCATCTCCGCACTCCAATTCTGGAGAAAAGCATCCATCGCATCCGCGAGAGGATCCGGTCGCCAGCTGAAGAAACGCGGGACTTAGTGATCCAGTCTGGATGCAAACAGGTCCACCGAGAAGGGACCCCAAAGGGCGCTCAGTCTTTCGACCACCGACTGGTCCAAACGCCACAGACTTGAATCCCTGAAGTGGCGAGATTGGAAGTCTGCTTCCAGATTGTCCCAGCCCGGGAGATATTCCGCCGTGACAGAGACCTGATTATCGAGGCAATACTGCCAAAAACTTTCCGCCAGATCCGACAGGCCTTTTGACTTGGAACCCCTCAAGTGATTCACATAACGGACCGCCGAGACGGTGATCATTTTCAGAATCACACAAGACTGCACTGAATCTTTCGTCCAGCTGCAAAGAACCCCACCAGAAGTTCTAAACAGTTTATGTGTAACTTCGTTCGTCGGGAGACCACAATCCTCCTGTAGAGAGATCTCGGCATCGGGCCCCCAACCCAGCCTTCTAGCATCCGATTCTATAATCATGTCCGGGGTGGACCCGAAGATTGCTCTCCTGTTCCACGCTTCCATGTGGTCCGACCACCATTGGATTTCGGACCTTGCTTCTACGGACAAGGAGATTTTGTGAGAATACGGATATCCTTTGCGAAGGAAGAAACTTTTGAGGTGCTGCAGCTCTCTGTAATGGAGCAGGCCCTGGAAAATTGCTTGCATGGATGCGGACAAAAGTCCAACCCCTCGAGACAGCTGGCGGAGGGAAATATGTTGTTTGGACAGAACCCGACACAGCTCGTGACGGATTTTGGTCACTTTCCTGCCTGGAAGACTGAGCGTGGATACAGTGAAGTCTATGACCAACCTCAAGAATGTAATGCTCTGGGTTGGTTGCAACAGAGATTTCTTGTCGTTGATCACGAATCCTAGGTCCTGAAGGGGTGACACCATCATCTGAAGATGTTATAACAGGCGGCACGGGCAAGCCGCCATCAGGAGAATATCGTTGAGGTAAACTATCATCCTGACACCCCTGAACCGTAGGAACTCCACTACTGGCTTGAGCACCTTGGTGAAGCACCAAGGGGCCGATAAGAGACCGAAAAGGAGGGATGTGAACTCGTAAGTGTGGTGGTCCCAGAGGAACTGAAGAAACCGTTGGTGGGTTGGGAAGATTGGAACCACCAGATAGGCATCTTTGAGGTCCAGACGGACCATCCAATTGAAGGGTCGGAGCACGTCTCTGAGAAGATGGATTCCCTCCATCTTGAAATGGCGATAAACAAGCCATTGATTGAAGTCACTCAAGTTTATCAACAGCCTTTTTCTGCCATCGGTCTTGTCGACCAGGAAAATGTTGCTCAGGAAACCCCGGGCATGCTGTATAGTGCAGGAAATAGCGCCCTTCCGGAGAAGGGAAGAAACCTCCTCGTCCACCAGGAGGGTGTCCTGTTCAGAGAACTGGATAGGACGCAGTGGAGACGTTTGTACTGGAGTCCCCTCGAACTCTACGTGAAAACCCCTCACAGTCTGCAGAACCCATGCATCATGCGTGATGGTTAGCCACACCTGAAAACATCGAGCCAAATGCCCTCCTATGTCTTGTGGGGAAGAAGGGAGCACTCTCACCTGGGCTAGAGGTTGCAGCTCCTCCACGGTATCCCATCCCTTTACCCCTTTTTTCTTGAGTGGGGTAAAATTTCCCAAACCTGGACTGGTCCTGATAGTTTCCGGAGCCTCTCTGGTTGGTCTGGCGTTGCTGGTGACAGGCCCAGCGGCCCGTCCTTGGCCGGCCCTGCGAAAAACATGGGGAAACACCTTTTTAATTGTGGATTGAGCCCGGTCTAGCGAGGTGAAGGTGTTCACGAATTTACTGAGCTCCTTATAGAAGGGCTCACCAAAAAAGACCACCTTGGGCCACAGCGCCCGCCTCAGAATCTGCCAGGTCTCCTATTTTCGGGTCAATCTTGAAGAGATCGGTGGCATTCTGTGAAAAGGGCACAATTCACATTGCCTATAAAAATCACGACTCGTTGTGCCCAGCCTGAAAGGGTCTCAGGGGAAATCATAGATCCGGACTCCTTGGCCTCCTCTGCCATATCCAGGATTTTTGTGATCGGTCCAAGGGTGTCCAGGACGCTTATCCTGGCAGGCCCTCCAGGATCTGTCTATTCCTTTCTTGGGGTACCCAATACATTTTTTGAGGATGGTGCCCATCCTCGGGTCAATTTCCGGTGTCAAAGCTACTTTCCCGTCAAGGGAGGGTCAAGGCACTCAAACAGTTGCAAGCTTCCTTTTCAAGGAGACGCCGGATATGAGCAGCCACATAAGCCGTCACCTTATCAGCTGGGGTCCATTCCGAGGACCGCCGGTGGACTATATCGTTGGGATCCAACATGTCTGCCGTGCTTGGGGGCTCTTGGGATGTCCCTGGAGTTGACTGAGGGACCGGGACTGAAGGCGGAGGAACCTGGTTGGGCAGAGAAGATGGTCTTGGAACCAGGAGTGGGGCAGCCACCAGCCGACTGGCCATAAAGGCCTGCCTAACGCGGTCAAAAGCATCCACATCCACACCCACCTCACGGAAAGGCTTAGGTGGTGGGGAGCCAAGAGAGTCCTGGGAAGTCTGGGGAGGAGGCAATCTGCTTAGAGAGTTTTGAAAAGGCCTGCTCTATTTGGTGTGAAAGCCTATCCTCTAAGGGAGAAATGGCCCAGTCTACCGCCCTATAAATAGAGGTATCTACCACCTCATAAAAGGCAAGGGGGTCCACCTGATAGTCATCATATTATTCCATGACGCCACACAGCGAGTAAAGCGGCAAAATAAATTGAGTGGATTCCCACTGGACTGCCAACAGAGTCTATTTTTAGAGCTGTAACTCGTACCCACTTTTACGTGGCACACTTCATTATTGGTTCCTACTCACATCAAGACAAATGGTTCCTGGTGTTGGCTACAACTCGTCTGAGTAAGAGAGGAGCTCTTTGGAGTATTGTTAGTGATAGATAGTCAATAGTATGGATAAGGTATATAGAGTGCAAAGTGAGTGCTAGGAAGAGTTAAATAAAACAATCTATATGTGGGCTGTACAAATACTTTTATTCTGTTGCCACCAAGGGATAGATTAATACTGAGAGAGGAGTGATCTTCAACCCAAATGGAGAAGGGTCATCATGTTTCTGCCTGACTCGTGACCTTACAGAGAGGTTCTAGGCATTCTTCAGGAATGGTATCAGAAAACTGTCACTCTCTCAAGTAGTAAAGATGAATGTGTGTAAGTAATAACATTGGTACAGATAGTGAGCAACATTAGTTATTGTAGGAGTCTACAGTCATACTATTCACCTAGAGACATACAACAGTATGGAGATATATAAACAAAAATAAAAATGTAAAATTAAAATTCACTTTGGTGATCAGATGTGTCTTCAGGCATATGTGGCATTATATAGAGAACATGTGGCATTATGTAGCCACTCTCGTGTGTCATTCTGAATAATTACTTAAGTACCTACAGGAATCAGGAATTAGACCTTAACTGAAACCTATTTTGTCACATCAGAACAGGGCTACATATAATAAAAAAGTGGAAGAGAAAATTAAATAATTGCCAAAAACAGATTAAAACTTGTTGACACTTGCCAACAGTACAACAACTCTTCTTTCAGAGATTGATCTTAGGTGATTATTATCACAGACCTTGTGTGCCTGTTTTGCGCTATAAAGTGTGCCGTTAGTCCTTCAAAAACTCCCTTTCGACTCTCTTTGTGATTTAGATTTGTTACTGTTTTTCATCAGACAATAGAACTGGATGGACATTTCTCACTAAGAGTAGCTAAGAAAGCTCTCTATATTTCTGTCTAGATGCCCTGCAGAAGCTCGTACATGGGCGAAATGCATTGACTGCGCAAAGTTTTATGTCTTAATCACACAATGAAAATCAAATAACGGAATAAACAAATCAAGGACAATACCTCTTGGTTCATCTTTTTGCGAATAGCATTTGACTGTTACTGAGTATTGGCTCTTGTAGTTGCCTCTCAGATATGTGTTAAAAAAGTGATTTAGATATAGTATAAAAAATCAAGGGAGAAGGGATCACTTATCCTGTATTGTTACTAGGGTCTAGGGTTCTAACCGTCTAAAAACCCTCATTCACGTAAAGGGTAACAGACTAACGGAGCGGTATATCTTGATTTCCGCTTGTGTGACCACGGGAAAAGCATCATCATAGGGTCTCTAAATATGCTTTCCTCCTCCTGGGGGAGACCAACTGGTGATTACAGTAGTGATCATAAATGGTAAAAATGTGAGTGAAGTGAATTTAAAATTACCTCCATCTCTCAAAATAAGGTTTTATTCAGTTGGAGATGGGGCAATGTTAAAAAACAAAAGGCGTGCATGTCTAGAAGGTCTACTGTTCTATAGCACCTACTTTAAAAATGTGGGTGGTCGACATGTTTCAGCCATATCGGTACTCAGACTGGTTAGAGGGCTTTCTTCAAGACCAGTGTAAGGCACTTTGCTGATTTAGTGACATGCAAAGGTGAGCTATGCACTTACCCTTCTTCTCAATGGTTATGGGTCTATAGTAACTATAACTTTTTAATTTAGCATTTTCACTTCCTCGGGGGACACACAGAGATGACTGCTCGCTTACTTAAGGAGTCAAGGGCATGACTTGTGCTCAGTCCGTCTGCTGTGCCTCGGTGCCTTGCCCTGCCTTGATCTGGCAGTTCATGGTGAATGAAGAGTCGAGTATGATGCCAAGGTTGCGAGTGTGGTCCATTGGGGTGGGTGGGTTTACGAGGGCAGGGGGCCACCAGGTGTTGTCCAATGTGGAGGCGATGAAGCAGAGGATGAGGACTTCTGTTTTCTGTCAGTTGTGCTTCAGGAAGCTGCTGCTCATCCATGTTGCAGTGTCTTTCATCCCTTCTTGAAAAACTGCACCTGGTGATCCTCATCCACCACAAGGGCTACATATTCACAATCCTTCTTGCACAACATTGACGGAAATGACAAGTTTAGAATTTGACGACACAATGGTGCATTCCATCCTAACCACCCCTAGTTTCTTTGACACACAGGTGGATCAAGCTAGATCTTCAACTGGTGACTGAATGAAACTTACCAATCTTAAAACAACAGATTAGTGCGGCCCTACACAATGCTATCCTTACTGAGCAATATAGCACCCCAAGGGCTCATTGTGACCAACATGCTAAGGTTAATCTTAGACAACAAAGCTTTCAGGAAAGACTGCTCCCGGATCACTTGGCGATGTAGCTGGGACTGGTTGATTTTAATTTTCAATGCAGCCAAGAGACTACTGGTAGAGATCCCAGCTCTAGAGAAACAAATAACATGCATGGTTCAATCTACCCTATTCAACAAGAAATTCAAAAACTAAAAAGGATGATGAATGAAGCATAGGGACAGGCAGTACATCAAAAAAGATATGTCTTTTTTCACATGATAAAATCTATCCATAGGCTAAAGGCGATTATCAACCTCAACCCAATACTAAGGATCACAGAAAGAATATTGTGGTAAACAATTTGATTGACAAAAATATTGTGTCAAAAATATAGTTTACCAAAATCGTGTTGCTGTACTTATAATGGTATATAAATATTAGATAAAAAATATAGTTGACATTAATGTAGTCCAAAAATAGACAAAAAGATAGATTTTTAATATTGCTAGAGTTTAAAGTACTACAAGGTAAATATTTTAATATATAGATTTAGGGTCTCATTGTGACTTTGGAGGTCCTCCAGCAGTGCCGCCACTGTGCCATCCGTTGGAGGAACTCCAAAGCCATGGTGCGCCTGCCCGTCGGATTGCAAATTTAAACCTGGGTGAGTGGCGGTGTTGCAGCAGTCTCACGGCGGTGAAATGCTAGGCTCATAAGAGAGCCTAACATGCAGCCCGCTGCCATGACAGTGCTTGCTGCATGTTTCTGCATGGTGTGGCATGCATGTCACACCGTGCAGGTAATGGGGTGTAATTCCAGGGGGGACACAACATGTGCATGCCCTCTCAGTTCTAGGAGCATCACGTGGGCCATGTTAGGCCCCCTTTGTTGGCTCTCCACCACCCTTTTCATGTCGGTCTTACTACATAGAAAGTAAGGTAACTCATAATATGCTCAACGGTGCTGCAGTGGTACCACTAGCATATTGCAGCTCCCTGACCGCTGACCACCCAGCTTGTAATACTGCTGGCAGGCTCACAGTGTGGCGGTGGTCGGACAGCGAGTAGGGGGGTTGATTTGCTAAGAACTCTGGCTCATTTGATGAATCTTCCTGAAATTCTCCCCCCAAAAAAGTATATCCAGGTCAGCTCCTATTCTGAAAGTTTGGGGGTGATTCGTCAAGTGGGGGCTGAGAAAAAAAGGGTGTTCCCAAAATGAGTTTTCTCCATGTTAATTTCCATAGGAAATTTCGCAACGAGCTACAGCCCGAACTGCTAAACCTAATTACCTCAAATTTGGCAAAAAAGTAGAACTATTTAAAAAAGTGACCTTTTTTTAAAAGGTGTAAATTTGTACAGTAGTTTTTGATAAATCAAAAAATAAGAGTCAAAAAATCTTTTTCCCATAGGAAACTTTGTGCAAGGCTACAGCCGAAACTACTGAACGGAATTACCCCAAATATGGCAGAAAGATAGTGCTTGAATCAGAAAGCGACTTGTTTTTTTAATGGTGTAAATCCATTCAGTACTAATGTTTATTGGTTGTAAACCATTGAAAGTAGAAGTGTTGCCAGCCATTCACTCCCCCTCCGCAGAGTATCAGGGACATCTGATTGGGTAACGTTTTCTAAGCAGTAGCTTCCAAAGTTTAATGTTCATTGGCTGTGAAGCATTAAAAGTAGAAGTGTTGGGAGCAATTCCTTCACCATCTGCGGAACACCATGGACATTTTATTGGCTAAAGTGTTCTGAGAACAAGATTGCTCCTTATTGGTTGGGAACAGTTCACTGTTGTCAGCCATTTTATGACGCAGTTCAAAGAAGTACGGAAAAAAGTATGGGAGGGTAGGAACACTATTAACTCTGTATAGGGCTCACAAGGTGGTGGATAGGGACTGTGAAGGTAAAAATAGATTTTTGTATATTGTAAGGGCCATTTGTATAATTTGCGTGGGCCTTACAAAGCAAGGTGGAAAATTAACAGAGTGTGCTGCAGACTTATTTTTATTAAGTATGGGGGTGGGCTACTGCCCAGAAGCACAATTTCAGTCTAGGTTTGAAACAGTTTTTATCAAGCAATCACAAATATACTTTCTTAGGAAAGTGAAGCTGTATATATCAGAGGGGTGACAAATAAAAACACAATTTAAAAAATATCACTTAATCGTTGCCACACCCTCCCTTTTTTTGTCTGCTATAGTTTGTAAAAGTGTTGCCCCATATTCTCGTTAGTGTAAAAGGGCATCAGTTACTTTTAGATAGAGTAGAAAAGAAGTGCTACAAGAAGCACTCCAGTACTACATCATCTGAGGTCTCAACAACAATCACCAGTAAAAAACTGTTAAACATAATTAACGTGATATTACATAAAAATAAAAATGTATGCTTCATCAAAACATTAGATGAAGCACTATGTGTACATTTTTTTAGCAACTACTATTTTAAGAAACATTAGCCGTGTAACAAACTGTGAGATACTAAGTTATTCAAGGAAATAACTGTAGTATGTATTGTACACTTGTGGCACAGATAGATGTCCAACCCCTTTGAAGTACTATAAACTCGCAGTATTAGAATATACAGGGTGAGTTTATAGTATTCCACAGGAGAAAAAGAGTAACTGTCAGTACATTTTTTTTATTTCTATTCTGTAGAACCAAGAAAGTTCTGTCATAGTGCTTAGAGTTTGCTTACTGCTTCACTGATCAATCAGGTACTCCTTTAAGAATATATAGGATAATACTATAATATATACTACTATAGCCATATTTTCAATAGGGAGTAGGAGAATATTTTCCAGCAGTGAATACGTTGAAAGCTTCTTTTCTTCGGGACTTAGAACATTTTCGTCATTGCGCTGACGGGTCATAAACTACTGATCCATACAATCACTCATACATGCAGTCACCCATAAATACAATAGTAACCTATGCAGTCATACACCTATACAGATAATCACATACCGCTACTCATCCATGCAGTTACTCACACACCCTTTTAGTCATGCAATGAATCTTTCACAGTCCCATTTAGTCACCTATACAATTATATACATACCATTTCACTTATTGATATAGATAGTAACACATACTTACTCTCTTATATAATCAGTGATACAAGTAGACACTCATCCAAACAGCCAATGTCAGAATCAGTCACTCTCACAGTTAGGTTTTTTTATATACGCCATCACTCACATATACTGCCTTTAACATACGTAGTTACTTGGACATTTACCACTGAGACATGTATTCACTCACCAACACCCCCATACACACACTCACCCACTCATAGAGCTGTCTCCACATGCACTCTATAATCAATACACCCAGTGAATCAACCTTTCACACATCAATGCACAGAGTCACACACCTTCCACCCACCCACACACACACTCAGTCTCCCATTCAAATACTCAGGCAAACAAACAATAACTCATATAGATACTTATGTACCTAATAACCAACCCATGTAGCAGTTAACACAACAACAGACAGATTGATAGAGACATTCACACAGTTTAGTCACTAACCAATGCATTCAGTAAGATACGTTTAATCACTCACTTATACAATCAGTCACACACCTGCTAAATCGTGCATCCAGACACTTATACACCCACTCATTCTTCAATACAGCTTGGAATATATATAAAACATATTTAAACTTTACAGAAACAGACAGCCACTGGATGATGTCATCAGTGGTGCCATTTGAGGTGTCATCAGTGATGTCATCAGTGATGTCACTGACCAGCTGAACTAACTATAACAGTGTAATTTCTATGGATTTGTAAGAGTGACATGTCCAGCTACTATATATATATATATATATATATATATATATATATATATATATATATATATATATATATATATATAGACCCAGCCCCTATTGAAACTAAAACATCAAACCAACAAAAAGAAAAGTTTCCAATATAATTTGTCTAGCACCCAAAGGGAATTTCTAAAAAAATCTAGCCAGTGACCCTTATGTTATTATCCGCCCTGCAGACAAAGGGGGTAATATTGTATTATGGGACAGACAATTATATATCGCAGAAGCACAAAGGCAACTAAGTGATCAGAAATTCTACGAAAAGACTAATTAAGTAATGTATAATAACAGTATTTTTGAAAGTTGGGAGAAGCTCAAAGAATGGGAGCATAACATGGGAGGAGTATTGTTTCCTAAAGCGGGACTACCCAAATTATCCATCCTGTATCTTGTACCCAAAATCCATAAAAATGCTAGTGTACCACCAGGGAGACCAATTGTTTCCTCGATAGGAAGCACATTTGAATATATATCAAAGTATGTCGATCATTTTCTTCGGGATTATGTCACATTATTACCATCTCATGTCAGAGACAGCAAAGACTTCCTAATCAAATTGAAACAAATCAAATGGGACAATACAGATCTAATGATAACCTTGGATGTAAATTCCCTGTATAGATCATCGACCATGTACAGGGAATTGCAGCGTGTCACCACTATTTGAAGAGTAGATCTATTAAATACTTGGAGCATACTAATATGCTCCTTGAGATGATACACCTATGCCTCACCAATAACATCTTTATGTTTGACGGGAACATTTATAAACAGAGACTTGGCACAGCTATGGGCACATGTTTTGCCCCAAGTTTTGCAAATTTGTTCCTGGGTAAGTGGGAAGAGGACCTCAGAACTGACACCAATTCAAGCTGATCCTTTGGCAAAGTCAAACTTTGGCTTCGCTATATAGATGATCTTTTTATAATCTGGACTGACACAGAAGTCAAAGCTAGGCTATTCATTGAGAAACTCAATGATAATGCAAATAACATCTTTCTAACTAGCTAACTGAGGAAAACCTCGATTGAATTCCTAGATCTCCTGATAGAACCCAAAGAAGGACACCTTGAAACCAGCCTGTTTCGTAAGACGACTGCAGGGAATACTCTACTTCACACTCTCAGTGGCCACCCAGATACACTTGAATGGAGTATCCCTTACAGGGAGCTACTGAGAGCGAGAAGAAACTGCAGCACTGAAACAGCTTTCCTAAAAGAGAAAGAAATCATGTTACAAAGGTTCTGTGAGAGAGGATACCCCAAGTGGGTCCTTCAAAAAGCAGTCAACAGAGTTAGACTTATAAACCACAACAAAACCTTAACTAAGGTAACAGATACTAAAAAAGACACTGAAACAAAAGAAGAAACCAGTAGGATAATTCCTACACATAACGGAAACTCACAAACTATTCGGAAAATATTTGCCAACAAATGGGAGATACTTACCTGTGACCCAGTAATCGGTCACACTTTCCATCATAGACTTAAAATAACATATAGGAAAGGACATAACCTTAGAGATATTTTGGTTAGAAATGATATAACATTAAAACCGACTGCCAATAAAACGAATCTAAAAGGCTTTTATCCATGCGGCCACTGTAAAGTCTGCCAGAATACCTGCATGAGAAAAACAATAAGAATCTCTGGATACAGTAAACCCAAAGAGATTGACCAATTGGTAACATGTAGTACCACATACTGCATTTATGTACTAGTATGCCCATGTGCAAAATGGTATGTAGGCAGTACGACGTGCATGGCCAAAAAAAGAGTTCTCAAACACAAGCGTGCAATCAACAAAAAAGATCCAAGTTATCCGGTAGCCAGACATTTTGAATTGTTTCATCTTTCTAAAAGTTCCCTACTCAGTTATTTTGTTTTGTAACAAGTACATACAGGACCAAGAGGGGGAAACAGAACTCCAAGGTTACGTAAACATGAATCCAGATAGATACTTGAACTTGAGACCAAATATCCTAAAGGTCACAATTTAGACGAGGAATTAAGCACACACTTAGGCAATGAATAAGTTCTATATGCTCATAATGATTGCTAATGATTCATTCTTACCTATACTGAACCTGTGCCTACATATACACAGTAATCTTTATCACATGATAATGTGGTATTCTATCTCTGTTCATATGTAAGTTTAAGAATATTTTTATGCATGTGGCCAATATATAGTTGATATAGCCACAGTTGATTTTAACATCACTCTTCATACCTTTTCTTTTGACACAGGAGGAAAGGAAGGGTCACTCTCCCGGCGGGGTTCCTTCAGTTCCGGTTACCCTATCCTTTTCTTCCTCGTCCTGTGGGTCTTCACTTAAAGCTACGATTCATCTCTTTCTAAAATATATTTTTTATGGTATTATTTTATGAAAATTCTTTATGGTATTTTTCACTCTAGGCACTTTCTATTTAGTTGCATAGACCTGACTATGGCAATTTAATTTTTACGGTGGTAATGTCATTATACTAATGTGCAAATATTAGCAGATGTTAATGATTAACTGTACATGTACTGTATGACTCTTGGTACACTATGCAGTATTAGAAATAGGTTTGTGTACAATGACACAGTGTACACCATATAGAAAATGGCACTAAGCCACGAAAAATTGAGACTAAGAGCAAGACATTGTCGATAATTCTGATTATGAGCACTAAGCCTGATAAGCAAACTACGTGAGCCATCATTAACACTGGTCGATACACAGGCACTAAGCCTTTCAATAAAGTTCGGTGAAAGGATATCAATCGCGAGTGGCCAGGCAGAACACGCATGCGCGAAACTCATAATGTATCTTCACAGAACAATACACAATATAAGCACTGATAATAGTGATCAAAATAGAATCTACATAGACAAATGCATTGTAGAATATTCAAGTGTACTGAAAGTAAATAATGTAAACAATTGTCTATCAAGAGCATTGTAATATCCACATTACAATATGGCCGCCATCTAATATGATATTGCAAACACTGAATAGTCTATCTTCCATGTTAATGCAACTATGTAAATACTTCCAATCACATTGACACTGTTGTGTGATCAAGTCAGTTTACTGACGAAACGTGTCACGGGGGAATAAACACTTTGGTATTAACTTCGTGTGCAAGTCCTTCTTTCAAGAAGATTGTTGTGGAAATATATATATTACTGTCAGCGAAATAAAGAACACTGCTTTGCTAAAGTATCCAGCGAGTGCTGTCTCTTTTTCCTGGCTAATGGGAGAAACTTTGAAGCTTGAATATTACACGACGCACCAATGCGTGACTGCACCCGTCCATAGAGTGACTCGCTACCTGGTGTCCTTGGAGCAGCAATATATATATATATATATATATATATATATATATATATATATATATATATATATGGAGGTTTGAAGATTTTGCTCATATATATATATATATATATATATATATATATATATATATATATATATATATATATATATATATATATATATATATATATATATATATATATATATATTACCTACTGGCTATCGCCAGTAGGTATATATAGTTAGAATTTTTTCCCTATGGGACTTTTGAAAATTCTATGTCTAATAACTTTGGCGTTTGTGGACGGAATCGGCTGAAATTTTCAGGAAAATGGCACATTTTGTTTCTGAGCAGCCCCTGAAACTTTGGTGGGGTTTCGTCAAGGGGGGGCTGAGAAAAAAGGGGGGTCCCAAAACGCGTTTTTTGCATTGAGTTTTCCATAGGGCGGTTGGACTCACTTTTAGCTCGAACGGCTGAATGGATTTGCACGAAACTTGGCAAAATTGTAGGGACTGTTAGCCCGATGTGCCTTTGCTAGGTCTCAATATATGTGCTCCAGTAGTTTTTGAGAAATTAACGTTTAAATCAAGATATATATCTGTAACAGCGCTCCGGGCAGCGATCCGGTCCGCTTACTTTTCGCTTATCGGAACTTTGCGCGCAGAAAGCTGATTGGCTCTCCGGTGTCTGTCAACATTCTAAACAGTCCGGAGCGGACGCCATCTTGTCTCTCGGTAGGATCGAGAGAGAAGAAGAGGTGGAAAACGAAGGGGGAATTTAATGAAAGGGGGCAAGGTATCCCCCTCTTGACCCCCTAGGAATGTTGTTGGGGTTATTAAAGGGTCCCGTGGGGAAAATAAAAAAAAAATGATTTTTCACGGTAGAAGCGCGGCCGCGAACTGGTAGCGAAACGGGAATTCGCCATTTTGTGCTTCGTAAATTAAATTACTAGTTATAAGTGGGTGCGGGAGACATATCCTAATCCCCTATGTTTCCTGAGGGTGGGTGAGGAGGCTGATATATGTTGATACATCTCTTCCAGCGGCTGTGCGTGAGCTTTTTTTTTTTTTTTGCTGCGTGACAGTCCGGAGCGGCCGCCATCTTGTCTCTCGGTAGGATCGAGAGAGAAGAAAAGGTGAAAAACTAAGGGGGAATTTAATGAAAGGGGGCAAGGTATCCCCCTCTTGACCCCCTAGGAATGTTGTTGGGGTTATTAAAGGGTCCCGTGGGGAAAATAAAAAAAAAATGATTTTTCACGGTAGAAGCGCTTCACGGGCCGCGAACTGGGCCGCAAACTGGTAGCGAAACGGGAATTCGCCATTTTGTGCTTCGTTAATTAAAGTACTAGGTATAAGGGGGTGCGGGAGACATATCCTAATCCCCTATGTTTCCTGAGGGTGGCTGAGGAGGCTGATATATGTTGATATATCTCTTCCAGCGGCTGCGCCATCTTGCCTTTTTTCGAATGCCACAATTTTGTCGTGCACGGCAGCCATTTTAGATGCCAGGCTGGTTCCAGGCTATCACCTAACCCTGCGGATGTAGTTTATGGCCCCAGCTGTAGAGAATTCAGACATGCCAATCCTCCTGATTCAGGCGTGTGAGTACTGATTTCAGTGCTAGTCTCCCGCCTCCCGATTTCTGCAAGCAAAAACCCGGGGGCATATTACGAACAACTAGCGATAATTTTTGTCTATAACTTGTTTAGAGACAAAAATTATCGCCGCACATCGGCGATTTTTATCGCAGATAAACCTTGCTATTATCGCAGAAAAGTCAGCGATATTCATGTATTATCGACCTAATGCTCTTAGCCATGTTATCCACCTCCCATTGGATAACATGGCTAAGAACTGCTCAGGGCAGGTGTTAGATTTTGGAGATATTCGCGCTTAGCGCGAATATCTCCAAAAGTTGGTAATAGGAGATAGCGATGTTAGGGACTGTTTCCAGTCGCTAACATCTTGGCACGCCACTTTGCATGTCATTAGTGATAAGTATCACTGACATGCAAAGCGGGGCCCAAGATGGTCGCTATCTCCTTTTAGCTGTCACTAACTGGTGTTAGCGACAGCTTGATAATAGGGAAATAATTTTATCTCCGCTTTCATGGTTTTTAAAGCCAAAAAAGCGGAGATAAACCCCCTTGATAATATGCCCCACGATTCCTTGGGGGTTTCAGCTGACAGGGCTTGGTATTGTGTTACATGGTAATTTTTCCATGAAACGTCAGAGGGTCGATGTAGGGGTTCTAGAAGAGGTGATAAACCATTTAAGCCTCATGAACAAGCGCATGGTCTTTTAAAGATTTGTGAAGTACTCGGGGCGGCGGTGTGTGTGTGCCCTCTTTCAGGAGCGGGCGGGGGGGCACTGCCAGCAACTTGCCAGGTCAGGTAGTGTTCAACACGTGCATCACCCTTTCTCTGCCTGCTATTGCGCTCCATGCTTCGGAAAGGTAAGAAAAAGAACGTGCATTTGAGTTTGAAATGTCCGATCCTGCAGCAGCACACTTCCAAAGCCCACACATGACAATAACCCGAATCAATGCCCCATTCACCCGTTTTAAAAAAAATAGATAACACTCCAACAAAGTAAGGTTATAAAACTTTATTAACTACTAACTTTAACAAACGGAACAAAAACTAAAAACATTTAAACATTTCTCCACACAAAAAGCAACAATGGTTAGAAGCGGTCTTTTGTGCGAATAGTCCCAAGGCAGCACAACGTGCAGAGTTCTGGACGGCACCCAGGTGATGTCGCCTGGGTGCCGCACTGGTTTAGGGATCCTACAATGCTGCTCCGAAAATTGGCGTGGGGCGTCCCGGGTGGGGCGGGAGGAGGCCTCGTCAGTAGCGGTCTGTTGTGCGAATAGTCCCAAGGCAGCACAACGTGCAGAGTTCTGGACGGCACCCAGGTGATGTCGCCTGGGTGCCGCACTGGTTTAGGGATCCTACAATGCAGCACAGAAAAACAGCGTGGGGCGTCCCGGGTGGTGCGGGGGGAGGCCTCGTCAGTAGCGGTCTGTGTCCAGTGTCACATGGCTGACACAACATGTACGACAGGCACCCAGGTGATGTCCAGTAAACTGCCGCACTGGTTTTGGTATCCTACAATGCTGCTCCGAAAATTGGCGTGCGGCGGCCCGGGGGGGGGCGTGGGGGAGCCGGCGTGAACGGGCCTCCCCAGG
Organism: Lissotriton vulgaris; assembly: GCF_964263255.1. Lineage (NCBI taxonomy): Eukaryota > Metazoa > Chordata > Amphibia > Caudata > Salamandridae > Lissotriton > Lissotriton vulgaris. The sequence continues at coordinate 1,649,249,409 of NC_141685.1, forward strand.
TGGCGGCCATCTAGCTGAGTTGCGCTCGCTCTTGCGGCCACAGCGTCTCGCTCACCATGTTGTTGAGTTGCTCCCACTCTTGCAGTGCAGCGATAGGCGGCTGCCACATGGCTCTTAAAATGGCGGACGGCTCCTCGGTTTTGGGCCTGGTCCACTGAAATGGCCCTGGGACACTTTGGAACTCGGACGCTTGCCTGCTAGGGCTTGGGCTCCATTCTCGAAAAGCGTCCCCTCAGCCGTGAAGATTGTATAAAAGTCTTGGGGGCCCCCGACTCCCGCAGACTTCCGGTGGGGAGCGGCTGCCATGATTGCTCGCGGAATGACCACGACGGAGCCACGAGATGGTGGTGCTCTCATGCTGACGCCAGCTTCAGTCTGAATGATCCAGAAACAAGGTGGGGCTTTCATCGTTTGGGAAAAAAAAATGTTCTAAACCAATGAAAAGTGTTATTTTTAGGTCATATGACCAAGCCTTCCATCTTTAGGAAACCAAAAGTAAAATGAACCAATGAAAAGTTTTATAAACAAGTCACATGACCTGTTATGCGACATAGGGCTACAAAAAGCGTAGAAAATCCGTTGGCACGTGAGGCGGCGTCAGTAGCGGACCGATGTGCGAATAGGCCGAAGGCAGCACAACGCGCCGAGATCCGGATGGCACCGAGGTGGTGTCCAGCAAATTGCCGCACTGGTGTGGCCATCCTACAATGCTGCGCCGAAAGACGGCGTGTCCAGCTGAATTGCGGTCACTGTTGCGGTACAGTGACTCGAACGCGCCGAGATCCGGATGGCGCCGAGGTGGTGTCCAGCAAATTGCCGTACTGGTGTGGCCATCCTACAATGCTGCGCCGAAAGACGGCGTGTTCAGCTGAGTTCCGGTCACTCTTCCGGCACAGTGACTCGAACGCGCTGAGATCCGGATGGCACCGAGGTGGTGTCCAGCAAGTGGCTGCACTGGTGTGGCCATCCTACAATGCTGCGCCGGAAGTCGGCGTGGGGTGCCCCGTTGGCTTATGAGGTGATGTCAGTAGTGGACTGATGTGTGAATAGGTCGGAACCAGCACAAGGCGCCAAGATCCGAATGGCAAGTCCTGGATGTTGAGTGCCTCAGTTGAGATTTCTGAGCAGTGCTTGTAGGACTGTCTGAAGCTTATTTGCACCTGCTGCAGCTTCACTAGGTCCGGCGGAACTTTTTGCCTTTTCCTTTCTGCTTCTTTTCCTACAATGCGTTTCTTCTGAAGACACGACCAGGTCCCTGAATGTGTGCAGGGGGACGCTATTGATTGAATGAACGCGCCGAGATCTGGATGGCACCGAGGTGGTGTCCAGCAAATTGCCGCACTGGTGTGGCCATCCTACAATGCTGCGCCGAAAGTCGGCGTGGGGTGCCCCGTTGGTTTATGAGGTGATGTCAGTAGCGGACCGATGTGTGAATAGGTCGGAACCAGCACAAGGCGCCCTGCACTGTTGAGCCTTTTTCAATGTCTGATTTTTGTTGTTTCCCCTCCATCAAAAACAAAACAAAAATACAAGGCGCCAAGATCCGAATGGCAAGTCCTGGATGTTGAGTGCCTCAGTTGAGAGTTCTGAGCAGTGCTTGTAAGACTGTCTGAAGCTTATTTGCACCTGCTGCAGCTTCACTAGGTCCGGCGGAACTTTTTTCCTTTTCCTTTCTGCTTCTTTTCCTACAATGCGTTTCATCTGAAGACACGACCAGGTCCCTGAATGTGTGCAGGGGGACGCTATTGATTGAATGAAAATGGCGGCTTGACACAAAGCTGACTCAAGCGTTACTGTTGGTGCTATACAGACAAAAATTGGTTTTCAGTTTGTACATTCTTCAGGTTTTTTTTTTCCATCCAAGTCTGATTGAGAGTTTGTAGAAAAATGGCTTCAGATTTTCCACATACTACTCTTCAACATTCTTCCTAAATGTAACAATGTGAAACTCACTAGGAGAACGGCTGTTTCTGTTTCCTTTCAAAATGCTGCCACCAATATTTTCTGAATGGAAGACACCATCTTGTAGCATAAAGGGCCGAAAGGGGTTCTGGTCTGGCCGATGGTTGGTGGAGACATTTTGACTATATCTTGGACCTGCCCGGCCTCGCCCAAAATGGCGCCGGTATAAATGGGACTCGTAACTCTTTGCCCGCAAATGTATATCTAGAAAATGTTATTGTAAGTGGCCCTGTCGTATTTTAATTACAAAATGTACGTCCACCGATTCCGCAACTGTTAGACACCTTTGTTCTTGTCACCTAATGGCCCGCTCGTTACGTTCTTCTACAGTGTAAATGTCTCCTCATCATATACGATTTCAGTTTGCTCCGTGGCCGGCCCACGTGGTTATAGGCCCGTATTTGTATACTGACATTTTCACAATAAAGGTTTTTAAAACAAAACACGGTAGTAGTATTTTCATTTGTAAAGTTTTTACTTTTAGTGACTGTTTTCGAATCAGTAAAAGGCAAGTGAAATAAAGCAGTCCAATTACATGACGGATAAAAGGTATAATATGTAGGAACGCAGTAAAGATAAATGGTCAAGGGCAGTTGTGTTTTTCATGTCTGCAACATAAAGTGATCGATAAGAATCTGATAATCAGGCGTATCGGCGACTAAGACAGCAGGCCGAATCTCTTTTACTCAACGGCTCCGTCATGGAAGGAAGAAACGCCCTTTTTCTCGAAAAAGGAATATATTTTACTTGCAAGACAGTTGTAAATTTTCCGGGAAAGTACATTAGCCTGGAATATTATAACATATGTTTGAAAAAAAAATATTGTTCGAAAATAATAAAAAGCGTAATTTTTAGGTCATATGACCAAGCTTTTCATCATTAAATTAACAAAAGTAAAATGAACCAATGAAAAGTTTTATTAACAAGTCACATGACCTGTTATGCTTACGTTACGCGCTGCGCGCCGCGCCTCGGATCACTTCCGGGTGCGCTAACGCGGCGTGTCATAAAACGCATTACGCGACAACGTAGGTCAAGAATATAGTCTAAATGTCTCCACCAACCACCGTTCAGAACACAACCCCTTTCAGCAGTCCAAAAAGTTCTGTTAAATGACAACAGAGGGGACAGGCAACAAGAACCATCAGTCAAAGAGGGGAGGGCAAGTTCTTCTCTTCCGGGTCATGTTGGGGCGCTACCGGAACTGATCGAATTGGTAGTCTACAGTGTTTCTGGATGTTTCAGACTAAAGCTGGCGTCAGCATGAGACCACTACCATCTCGTAGCTCCGTCGTGGCCATTCCACGAGCAATCATGGCAGCCGCTCCCCACCAGAAGCCTGCGGGAGTCGGAGGCCCCCAAGACTTTTGTAGAATCTTCACGGCTGAGGGGACGCTTTTCGAGAATGGGACCCAAGCCCTAGCAGACAAGCGTCCGAGTTCCAAGGTGTCCCAGGGCCATTTTAGTGGACCAGGCCCAAAACCGAAGAGCCGGCCGCCATTTTGAGAGTCCTGTGGCAGCCGCCTATCGCTGCACCGCAAGAGCGGGCGCATCTCAACTACATGGTGAGCGAGACGCTGTAGTCGCAAGAGCGGGCGGAAAACAGCTGAATGGCGGAAGAGGCACAGTGTAGCAAAAGCGGGCGGAATGGCAACTAAAACGATAAAGGGGCGCCCCACTACAGCTTGTCTTCAGGTCAAACGGATTGTGGGACAAGGTCCAGAATTGAAGAGTCATCAAAAGGCAAAAAGTTCCGCCGGACCCCGGGAGCCGGCCGCCTATGTCGGGGGCGATCTCAGGCTACACCAGTGCTATAAGACTTGGGGAGGGTGTCGGAGCCAAGCGTCTTCTCCGAGTCCATGGCCATCACACCGCCCCTCAGGGGCCTCCGTCAAGCTGTTTAGGAAGGTAACATATCACATTGTTTTCTAATGCAGTCAGGTCCACAAACGACACTCACTTACTTTGAGAATAGTGAAGCTGCAGTAGGTGGAAATAAGCTTCAGACAGTGTTACAAGCGCTGCTCAGAACTCTTAACTATGGCACCCAACATCCAGAACTTATGCTATTTGAGAATGGTAGTGACATCGAAGCATCTCAGGGACCAAAACCATTAACGTACTTTCACGTATGAAAATCTTACTTGGGGAGGGGGCAGGAGCGAAGCGCCCCCTCCCAGTCAGCGCCACCACACCGTATGTTGAAAATCTGAAGCCATCGTTCTACAAAGTCAACCAAACTTGGATTGAAAAATCTAGAAAAATGTACAAACTGAAAACCAGTTTTGGTCTGCATAGCATCAGTAACAACGCTTGAGTCAGCTTTGTGTCAAGCCGCCATTTTGATTCAACAAAGCACAGGCATTGAAAAAGGCTGAAATTCAGAACTCTAAACTATGGCACCCAACATCCAGGAGCTTGCTATCCGGATCTTGGAGCCTTGTGCTGTTTTCGATCTATTCACACATCGGTCCACTACTGACATCATCTTATAAACCAACGTTATGTAAATAGTTTTTTAATAAAATGTTTTACCCTGTTTCTTTGCTGGTGTGTTGTCTATATTTTTAATATTTGCATAGGGTTTGTCATTATTTTGTGCGGGATGGGTGATGGAGCCGAGCTGTCTTGCAGCCCTCATGGTGTGGAGCTCAGTTCATCTCACTATTTTCGTATTTCTCAAGAAGGGTTGTTCCTAATATTTCTATTTTAGCGAGGTCAAAAAGAGATCCAATTAGTGGCCTACTGATTTTGCTCGATTACTTTTATTTTTTTACACGATTTTTCACTATCTGCAAAGACTAAACAGAGTATTGCGACTTTGTGCTTGTTTGTAAATAGAGAATGATCCAAAGAGAACCAATTCTAAAACAGTAAATGCTTGGACAACAATCAATCAAATGGAGAGACAAGGAGGCACGACGGATTACAACGGGGGTAAAGGCCTGCGTTAACTACCCTTCAGTATCTGCAAAGAGAGAGTACTACTAAGGCAAAAGAGGGGAGGGGGGGGGGCAGCGTTCAAAGCACATCAGCGTGCATAAATACGAAAATGTTTTTATCTATCACGTACTTGACATTTTAAAGCTTTTCATATTTGCTATTAAAAAACCAATGAAATTCACAGAAAAAACCATAGGTTATAGTGGATATATAGTTAGGAATTTGCATTTACAAAACCTTGAAAATTCAATGAAAAAACCATAGGTTATAGGCCATATATAGTTAGGAATTAGCATTTACAAAACCTTATTTTACTCGCATAAAACCATTGAAATTCCATATATAGTTAGCTAACTATAAGCGCTAACTATATATCGCGCACCCGCAATCCACTGCTGATGATGTCACATATTACATCATTCATGACATGGTCAGTGACATCACTGATGACATCACTGATGACATCTCAAATGACATCACTGATGACAACTCAAATGATATCAATGATGACATCTCAAATGACATCACTGATGACATTACTGATGACAACTCAAATGACATCACTGATGACATCTCATTTGTCATCACTGATCACATCACTCATGTGATAATACAATGAACCTCTTCAGACTCTAATATAACCTTACATACACTCAGTATAAACAGACACTCACAGACTGTCACTCATCCATGGAGTTACTCACACACCTAGTCAGTCATGCAAAGAATCAATCACACCTCCATTTCCTCAACTATACAGTTATACACATCTTACTTATTCAAACATATAATAACACATATTTACTCTCTTATATAATCCCTGATACAAGCTCACAGTGATCGATACAGCCACTCACACATTCACTGGCTCTTATGTTCAGTTATTTATATATCTCAACTCTCACATGTATTGTGTTTTACATACGTACTTACTTGCACATGTAGCAATGAGAAATCCATTCACTCACCAACACACCCATGCACAGTCAACCGCCCATATAGCTGTTTCCACATGCACTCTTGAACTCATACTCCTAGTGAATCAACTGCTTACACATCTATGCACAGAGTCACGCACCTCCCAGCCACCCACACACACACTCAGCCTCCCATTCAAATATTTGGGCAACCAATCAATAACCCATATGGCCACTCTTATAGCTACTGATCAACACATGCAGCAGCTTACACAACATCAAACATACTGATGCACGAATTAAGACAGTTTAGTCACTAACCCATGTACTCAGTGAGACACATTTAATCACTCACTCATACAGTCAGTCATGCACCTACTAAATTCTTCATCCAGACACTTATACATCCACTCATTCTTCAATATGTGAAACATATTTAAACTTTACAGACACATACAATCACTGGATGTTGTGATCAGTGATGTCATCAGTGATGTCACTGACCATGTCATGAATGATGTAATATGTGACATCATCAGCAGTGGATTGCGGGTGCGCGATATATAGTTAGCGCTTATAGTTAGCTAACTATATATGGAATTTCAATGGTTTTATGCGAGTAAAATAAGGTTTTGTAAATGCTAATTCCTAACTATATATGGCCTATAACCTATGGTTTTTTCATTGAATATATATATGAACAAAATCTTCAAACCTCCACAGGCCCACAGGCAGCGGCGAAAGAAGAGACAGACCCCACGTACTCCAGGCAAGATGTTATTTATTCCATGTGCCTTCCAAAATGCAACATTTCGACTACTAGCGTAGTCTTGTTCACACACCATATATATATATACATATATTGTTTGCGCCAATTTTTTTCAAAAAAGCAAGCTTGAGCCCAAATCCATAGTGGGTGGTAAGTTTATTCAAACAAGATCGCCAAAACCACCCGACACGTTTCGGTGCAGTTGCACCTTGGTCACGGGTAAATCAGGTTTGTGAGTTCATCCATTTTAAGTGTTTCAACATAAACATCAACATAAAAGTAGGACTACTCGTCCCAATACAACTGAATGAAAACATATAATGGCAGAAATCTTTAAATACTACCCGACTGTGGAGGTCTGTACATGTCAAACCGGTTACATTTCATAGGGGTAAATACATACTACCATTCTAAAAGTTACATCACAATTAGATTGAAAGGTACTACAAATCCGTGAATACTTTGTGAAATGCTGCTTAAACAATTAAAGCATTATCAACATCTGGACCACCTAATTACTCAAACTGGTCCCTTTGTAACTCGTTTGCCCCAGTGGGCAAATTCAATTGGTACAATACTACAATTCTGCCCCAGTGGGCATAAAAATGCACCTTACCAATACAGCGTATCCTTATTCAGATAAAAGGTTCCTACGTACAATCACTGTATGCGAAATATTTACCACTTCTGCCCCAGTGGGCTACCATTTCTTATTCATGTAACACAAAAACACATCTCAATACATAATTCCAATCGGTACATCTTATTAGGTTGCTGTTGATTATTCATCCAAGTTGTGTGCGGGGCTATCTGTCTCCTACAAAAAATAATAAAAAGATGTGAAGTCACTATAGTGTGAGTGCATATTAAAACCAATGCTTCCATTCATTTACAGAATCACAATACATTTCTAAGGCAGAATAGCTACACCCAGATGACCTCTTCATCCTAAATGGATCGACATTTCCTCATCTCTGTTAAGGCCCAGTGGTTAGGCTGTATCATACTTCATTATAAATCTAGATTCCAGTTGTCGCAACTGTCTAATCCTGTCTCCACCTCTTTCAGAGATCAGAACCCTGTCCAGGGCACAGAATTGTATTAAATTGGCATATTTATGATGAAAATCTTTGAAATGTTTAGCAATAGGGTAATTTTTATCTTCATTTATAATTGCCCTTGTATGCTCTAGGACTCGTTTTTTTACCTGGTGTATTGTACTCCCGATATACACAAGCGCATAGACACAGAAGTCAGACTTGCATGTCAGATGTTTCTGTATTTTAAATGGTTTCTGAGTGTTAGATAGAAGCAATTCCTTCCTATTTACACTATTTTGGCAGGATTTACATGCCCGACATGTAAAGAAACCTTTTATTGCTTTGGAATCAGTTTTTTCTCTTAGAGTGTTACTGCAGAGCAAATCTTTCAGCGCTGTGCATTTTCTAAATGTAATCGGTGGATGATTACCAACTAAACTTTTCAATGTTGGATCTAGATTTAACACTTGCCAGTATTTCTTCAGACTTCTCCTCCCGCAGCAGTTCACCAAACGGAATGCTGCAGATCAGTTTTTGTGAGTGGCAGCTGGCTGCATGCAGTAGGCTATTGCCTGTGGTAGGCTTACGAAACAATCTGCTCCTGAGCCTGCCTCTTTCGGCATATACCACCATATCTAAAAACTCAACCGACTGTTTATCTATATTGCACGTGAATTTTAAATTACTATCATTCACATTTAAGTCGGTGACAAATTGCATGGCATCCTCTCTACTGCCTTTCCAAACACAGAACATGTCGTCTATGTACCGTGCCCAGAGGACCACGTTCTGGGTAAAGGCCAAGATGTTACTGGCCACCAGCTCCTCCCACCAGCCCAGGAATAACCCCGCGTAACGAGGGGCGAAGCAGGTTCCCATCGTGGTCCCCCGGGCCTGGCAATAAATGACATGGTTGAACAGGAAGTAGATGTTCGTGAGGCAAGTCTGCATCATGCTTATCAGCATTTTAGTATTTTAGTATGTGACAGGTATTAAGTATCACGTTGTTGCAAGAAATGTTGATTCGCGACAGGATTAGACAGTTGTGATAACTGGAATCCCACAGATCGTTTTATTTATATATATATATATATATATATATATATATATATATATATATATATATATATATATATATATATATATATATATATATATATATGTATATATATATATATGTATATATATATATATATATATATATATATATATATATATATATATATATATATATATATATATATATATATATATATATATATATCATGCCCGGAGGCCGGTGGGCGGGGCTAAAACTGAATAAAATCACGGACTGCATCCTTCGTGTGTTTCTCTTTAATGAGGCCAGTGATCAAGGGCGCAAGCCAGAAACGCTTTTGGCCAGAGATGTTAGCACTGTTGCCTGTCTCGTCTGACTGCCTCTTGGCATTGGAAGAAGTCACCAGCCTGAGAGGCCCATCCTCATGAGCAACATGTTTGGAATATATATATATATATATATCTCGCTCCAAGTTACCCACAGGCAAGGATGCACTAAACAGCAAGATCACGGGTAAGAGTGAACACCACAGTCTGATATGTTTCCAGCTTTCATGTCGTTGATATTGGCCTGACGCGTTTCTGAACTTCTTGTTCTCATCAGAGGCTCGACAAATGAGTTCGTCCTGACACCCACACATTTATTGCGAGAATCAAGAGGGAGAGAGAGGACCAGAAAGCTAGTCCAGATCCCCGGTTTATATGTTAGTATATCAAAAGGAGACTAGCTAGAGATGGGGTTAGTCTGGCATTATTATTATTATTTTCATAGCGACTCAGTATCGTTTTGCCAATTGGCAGTGGCACCTGTTGGGTGTCTTTGGAAAGCCCTCACCCACCAACCTAGTTGGTGGCATGCTTCATCATCGGGCCCACCCAGTGACACCTAGCGTGTCATGGGTGTGCTTCGACGCCTGATTACAGCGGAGCAGGTATGTCACTGTGTGTGCGGTGTAGGGTGTTCAGGTATGTGAAGTTAAAACGGCTTGGCGGATGGTCCCTGGGGTGAGGATACTTTATTAAAAGGGCCTCCGTCAGCGGTTAAAAATAAGGCTGTGGGACGTTAGAGGCGGGTTACGACCTCCTACGTTCTTAGAGTGTCAACATGTTTCAGCCAGTGCCTTATTACTAATCTGGCTTTCTTCAGGACAATAAAATATGTGTGGGTTAAAATAGGGGTTGTGTAGTGTAGTCTATGTGTCTACACGCCCTAAAGTGTATCTAACTGTGAGAGGGGGGATTCCCTTCTCAAGATCACCTGTACATTTAACATTGAAGGACAGGTACAAGACAAACATGGGAGAGAAAGAGTCACTAGAAAGTATTGAACATATATTATGGCAGCCGACTAAATAGCGAATTAGTGCAGGCTATGAGCGGCTCAAGTGTAATGATACTGGTGGTATCATTATTGTGGAATCGCACTAGAACTTCGAGGGTGAAGTGATTTAAAACAGCGGTAAAAAATACTGCAGTGAATGGTGAAGAATTTTGGCGCAAGGACCATGTCTTACGCTTTCAAGGCTTGTTTTTGCTCCAAGGTTATTGAAGTGGCAAGGGGTGGCCCTAGTTGGGAGAAAGAGGTAGGACCACTAGGGTTAGGAGACCTGTGGGAGAAAATTTGGGAAGCGCTTACCTATTGTAGTGATGTACAGCATACTCACAGGAATTCTGGTCAGCACCAGCGTGGGACCTGTTGTGCCTCCTTCGCAGAACCGGTAGTGAATGACTGCTGTTGCCGGTTTTTATACTGGCGTTGATTGAATAATTGAGGGCACCTGGGGGAAAGAGCAATGGTGGAAAGACTTGCGTAGCGGGTCTAGATAGCGCTCAGGTGTGTTCCCTTCGTGGCGCGCTGATGCGCGGTGTAGTGCCTGATCTTAAGCACCTGCGTGGGCGTGAGATGCTGCCGGGTGCTAGGGCGGCCGTGAATCGCGCATGCGCGGCCGGGAAGTGGTCTGCGCATGCGCCGTGGTCACCGTGACAGTGATCAGCGCATGCGCGGCCGAGAAGTGGTCCGCGCATGCGCCGTAGCGTGTGTACTAGAGCGCGAATGGGCGGGTGTCCCAGCTCACGCTAGCGCTTAGTTACCTGCTGCCCTGGCTCCTAATAGGTGACCGGGGCAGTTTACATGGCAAGATGAATAGCGCTTGAGACACAAGGTTGTTCTCAAGTGCTAGTATGGATGAATTGGCACAGTGTATGTTACCTACTGCCCTGGCTCCTGATAGGTGACCGGGGCGGTTTACATGGCAAGATGAATAGCGCTTGAGACACAAGGTTGTTCTCAAGTGCTAGTATGGATGAATTAGCACAGTATATGGTGGTAGCGCCTTGCTAGGAGATGGTAAAGACCAGGGGGCATTGTATATCATGGGAGGCAGTGTTAAGTGTTGGTCAGACTGGGTTACTCAGTAGAGTTCAGGTAGGTGGCTCGCAGGGTGATGTGATTTCCATCATAGGGTCAGGGAGTTCCAGGGGATAGCATCATTAAGCCCATCCGTGGCTGTGGACAGACGGTATATCCATCTTTGTTCTTTGTTTAATAGTTTTTTGTCGTTGTTAATCGGGCTGACTGGTATTTGCTCAATGACTGTCCAGGTGAAGTCATTGGGGGTGTGACAGTGGGTGATGAAGTGGTTTGTCAATTTTCTTATATTTTTCTTGCATCGCATTGTGCTGCGGTGCTCCGTGATCCTGGTCCTCACTTTGCGTGTGGTCATGCCCACATATCTGAGTCCACATCTGCAGGTTAGTAAGTAAATCACATTCTGTGTGTTGCAGTTTGTGTGGCTCCTTTGGGACCATACTTTGTTCGGTTCCAGGTTCAGAGTTTTGGTGTGGGATGTCAGGTGACAGACACTGCAGTCATTGCATGGGTAGTGTCCGGTTACTTTGGGCATTCCCCACGCATTGAGGATGGTGTTGTCGGGTTTAGGTGGTGGTTTGGGTCTGGTGCTGACTAGTTGGTCTCGGAGGTTATGGCACCTTTTGTAGGCGAACCTGGGGGGTTCCCATTTCCTTTGCCCTGAATTGATGATTCTCCAGTGCTTTTTTATAATTTTAGCCACTTCATTGGAGGCAGTATTGAAAGTAGTCACACATGTTGTCGGTTGTGTGTCGCTTTCTTTGGTGACGTCTTCAAGTAGTGCGTCACGGTTCTGGTTTCTTGCCCTCTTCTGGGTTTTCTTGATGATCGCCTTTGGGTAACCGCGGTTTTCTAGTTTTTGGGCTAGGTCCGCTGATTGTGTTTTGTAGTCGTTTACATCCGAGCAGTTCCTTCTAATGCGGAGAAACTGGCCAAAGGGTAAGTTTTCTTTTAGAGGCCGGGGATGGAAGCTGTTGAAGTGCAGCAGTGAGTTTCTAGCCGTCGGTTTGTAATAGGTTGTTGTTGTCAAGGTTCCGCCTTTTGCTGTTATTTGTAGGTCCAAGAAAGCGAGTTGCCGGTTGCTGGCTGTGCAGGTAAACTTAAGGTATGGGTCTCTGTTGTTGAGCCATTGCAGGAAGTTGTCTAGTTCAGGTCGTGAGCCGTCCCAGATGACTAATATATCATCGATATATCGATGCCATTTTTGTATGTGGTTCCTGAACGGGTTGGCTTCCGTATTGATGTGTGTGCTCTCAAAGTGGTGGACGTAAAGTCCAGCTACACTCGGCGCGAAAACACTGCCCATTGAGGTTCCGTTGGTTTGTAGATAGAAGGTGCCCTCATATTCAAAGTAGTTTTCTTTGAGGGCAAGGGCTGCGCAGTTCATGACAAAACTCCTGGGTGTCTGGTATGGCCAGGGAGATTCTTCCAGGATATGATGTAGGACCTGTAAGGTGGCGTCTTGTGGGAGGCTGGTGTATAAGCTTTCCACATCCAGTCCTACCAGTAGCTGTGTCTCAGGGTCAAAGGTGATGTTGTCGATGACCTGTAATAGGTGTTTGGTGTCCCTGATGTAGGTGGGGGGTTTTTGTACCAGGGGGTTTAGGTAGAAGTCACAATATCTTGAGAGTGGCTCTAGAATGGAGTTGATGCCCGATACAATTGGTCTGCCCGGTGGTGGAATTACCCCTTTGTGTACCTTGGGTACTGTGTAGAAGTATGGGGTTCTGGTGTTCTCCGGGCAGAGATATTCGGCCTCCTGTTTAGAGATGTGTTCGTCATCTGCTGCCCTTTTGACAAGGTTGTGCACTGTGGTGCGTAGTTGTTCTGTGGGGTCCTGCTCCAGTCTGCGGTAATTCCGGCTGTCGCTGAGTAATCTCCGACATTCCGCATCGTAGTCTGTTTTGTCCAATAGCACGATGCCACCCCCTTTATCTGCTGGTTTGATTACTAGAGTGGGGTTATTTTGCAGGCGTTGTATCGTCTGTCTATCTTCCCATGACATGTTATTGTAGTGGTTGGTGGGGTTGAGTTTCTCAATGTCATTGTAAACCGCTTGCTCGAAGGTCGTTATTTCTGCTGGCACGGTGGATGGTGGAGGAACAAAGGTGGATTTCACTCTGAGTCCTGTGGTGTTGGAGTTCTCATCAGTTTGGGGGGCATCTTGGTTTGCTTTTTCAAAAAAGGACTTCAGTTTCAATTTCCTGAAGAATTGTGCTAATTCCGCTTGCAATTTAAACTTGTCCAGTCGTGTGGTCGGTACAAAGGACAGGCCTCTCTCCAGGACTGAAATTTCTTTGCAGGATAGTGGGGTGCTGGACAGGTTGAATACTAGTGATGGCTGGCTAGTAGGATTGTCTACTTGCTTGTTCCCGGAGTTGCCTCTCTCGCCTTCTGGCGTGTGTTGGAACTCACCGGGTTTTCGTCTTCCCAGTGTACCTGTGCGTTGTTGTGTTGGGTTGTTCTTCTGCGGCCCCGGGGTCTCTGGCCCCGTCCTAAAAAACACTGCCTCCCATGATATACAATGCCCCCTGGTCTTTACCATCTCCTAGCAAGGCGCTACCACCATATACTGTGCTAATTCATCCATACTAGCACTTGAGAACAACCTTGTGTCTCAAGCGCTATTCATCTTGCCATGTAAACCGCCCCGGTCACCTATCAGGAGCCAGGGCAGTAGGTAACATACACTGTGCCAATTCATCCATACTAGCACTTGAGAACAACCTTGTGTCTCAAGCGCTATTCATCTTGCCATGTAAACTGCCCCGGTCACCTATTAGGAGCCAGGGCAGCAGGTAACTAAGCGCTAGCGCGAGCTGGGACACCCGCCCATTCGCGCTCTAGTACACACGCTACGGCGCATGCGCGGACCACTTCTCGGCCGCGCATGCGCTGATCACTGTCACGGTGACCACGGGGCATGCGCGGACCACTTCCCGGCCGCGCATGCGCGATTCACGGCCGCCCTAGCACCCGGCAGCATCTCACGCCCACGCAGGCGCTTAAGATCAGGCACTACACCGCGCATCAGCGCGCCACGAAGGGAACACACCTGAGCGCTATCTAGACCCGCTACGCGAGTCTTTCCACCATTGCCCTTCCCCCAGGTGCCCTCAATTATTCAATCAACGCCAGTATAAAAACCGGCAACAGCAGTCATTCACTACCGGTTCTGCGAAGGAGGCACAACAGGTCCCACGCTGGTGCTGACCAGAATTCCTGTGAGTATGCTGTACATCACTACAATAGGTAAGCGCTTCCCAAATTTTCTCCCACAGGTCTCCTAACCCTAGTGGTCCTACCTCTTTCTCCCAACTAGGGCCACCCCTTGCCACTTCAATAACCTTGGAGCAAAAACAAGCCTTGAAAGCGTAAGACATGGTCCTTGCGCCAAAATTCTTCACCATTCACTGCAGTATTTTTTACCGCTGTTTTAAATCACTTCACCCTCGAAGTTCTAGTGCGATTCCACAATAATGATACCACCAGTATCATTACACTTGAGCCACTCATAGCCTGCACTAATTCGCTATTTAGTCGGCTGCCATAATATATGTTCAATACTTTCTAGTGACTCTTTCTCTCCCATGTTTGTCTTGTACCTGTCCTTCAATGTTAAATGTACAGGTGATCTTGAGAAGGGAATCCCCCCTCTCACAGTTAGATACACTTTAGGGCGTGTAGACACATAGACTACACTACACAACCCCTATTTTAACCCACACATATTTTATTGTCCTGAAGAAAGCCAGATTAGTAATAAGGCACTGGCTGAAACATGTTGACACTCTAAGGACGTAGGAGGTCGTAACCCGCCTCTAACGTCCCACAGCCTTATTTTTAACCGCTGACGGAGGCCCTTTTAATAAAGTATCCTCACCCCAGGGACCATCCGCCAAGCCGTTTTAACTTCACATACCTGAACACCCTACACCGCACACACAGTGACATACCTGCTCCGCTGTAATCAGGCGTCAAAGCACACCCGGGACACGCTAGGTGTCACTGGGTGGGCCCGATGATGAAGCATGCCACCAACTAGGTTGGTGGGTGAGGGCTTTCCAAAGACACCCAACAGGTGCCACTGCCAATTGGCAAAACGATACTGAGTCGCTATGAAAATAATAATAATAATGCCAGACTAACCCCATCTCTAGCTAGTCTCCTTTTGATATACTAACCCACACATTTATACCTTGTTTGGCGCCTTTTTTGGCGCAATGCTTACTGGGTTTTGTAGTGTGTGTCATCATTAGTCCATAGATGGATGCACGTTAATTACAAAGCTGCCATTGTTCAAAGCCCTTGGATGGGCCTCAGAATGCGTGCTACTCATAAAGCCCATTTTGTCCGCTGTTCCACTTCTTGGGCTCGGCAGAATTTCCGGGCACGTGACCCCCAGGGATCAGGGGTTGTGCATCCTTCGCCGCCGGGCTGCCGCGTTTACATCTCGCTCCAAGTTACCCACAGGCAAGGATGCACTAAACAGCAAGATCACGGGCAAGAGTGAACACCACAGTCTGATATGTTTCCAGCCTTCATGTCGTTGATATTGGCCTGACAGGTTTCTGATCTTCTTGTTCTCATCAGAGGCTCGACAAATGAGTTTGTGCTGACACACCCACACATTTATACCTTGTTTGGCGCCCTTTTTGGTGCAATGCTTACTGGGTTTTGTAATGTGTGTCATCATTAGTCTATAGATGGATGCAAGTTAATTACAAAGCTGCCATTGTTCAAAGCCCTTGGATGGGCCTCATGGCAGACCCAGGAGCAGAATATATACTAGCAGCCCGTCCCGACGTTGTCCGAGTATGAATTGCTGCCGGCCAGTAGTATATTGTTTTGTAGGATTTCGTTTTGATAGCATTTCTTATCTGTGACAGGCCTGTGAAACGCTCCGATTCACAGTGCACTGCTGATGCACTTAAGAGTGCGTGTTCAGTAGTGTGTGAGCTCGAGTTTCCCTACTTTATTTTTCCTTGCAATATTATATAGCGCGAACTCTACAACATGGCATGAGCACAATTTACATTACAGAAGAACACATTCATTTGTGGTAGGCTTGGGGAGACAAAGCGATTTGCCTGGAATCACAGGATGTTGAGCTGATGCCGAGATTCGAAAGTAGCTCCCCAGCTCTAAAGTTCGCAATTCTAGAACTTGTGGCGGGAGGTGTGTCTAAAAGTGTATGTCGGTGCTGGCCATCAATGAGAGAGACCTGTGCATTTTTCAAATGGGTGGTGAAAAATATGAGTATGTTGCTGGAGATGTGGGCCGCCGTGCCACCAATGTACTTACTGGGGGAGGGTAAACACCCATTATTGCGCAACTTTCTTTCTGCATACCATCACTCCGCATACTTTCATTACGAAAGTACCATGACTCCGCAATTCTATTATAACACATGGCATTACATTTTATATGCTTTTACCACGCATACATTTACAATTCGTTGTAAATGCATGAGTGGTAAAAGCATGTTTTTAAAAAAATGTTTGGATGAGTTAAGTATGGGTATAGGGGTATGTTTTGGGGTACTGAGGTATATGTTTTTGGGGTGTTTGGGTATTTTAAGGGTTCATATATAGTTTTTGGTTATGGGGTACAGGGGTAGTTTTAGGGTTTAGGGATAGGTATCGATTTTGGGGTACAGGGGTATTTTTAGGGTTCAGGGCTAGGTTTGGGGTTTGGGGTATAAGGGTATTTTTAGGGTTCAGGGGTAGGTTTAGGTTTTGGGGTACAGGGGTATTTTAAGGGTTCAGGGCTAAGTTTGGGTTTTGGGGTACATGGGTATTTTTAGGGTTAAGGGCTAGGTTTTCTGTTTTAGGGTACAGGGGTATTTTTAGGGTTCAGGTTTGGGTTTTGGGGTACAGAGTTATTTTTAGAATTCAGAGCTAGGTTTGGGTTTTGGGGTCCAGGGGTGTTTTTAGTGTTCACGGGTAGGTTTGGGTTTTGGGGTACAGGGTTATTTTTAGGGTTCAGGGCTGGGTTGGGTTTTGGGGTACAGGGGTATTTTTAGGATTCAGGGGTAGGTTTGGGTTTTGGAGTACAGGGGTATTTTAAGGGTTCAGGGCTAGGTTTGGGTTTTAAGGTAGAGGGGTATTTTAGGTTTCAGGGGTAGGTTTGGGTTTTGGGGTACAGTGGTATTTTCAGGGTTCAAGGCTAGGTTTGGGTTTTGGGGTACAGGGGTATTTTTAGCGTTCAGGGGTAGGTTTGGGTTTTGAGGTACATGGGTATTTATAGGGTTCAGGGCTAGGTTTGGGTTTTGGGGTACAGGGGTATTTTTAGTGTTTAGGGATAGGTTTGGGTTTTGGGGTACAGGGTATATTTATAGGGTTAAGATGGGTTAGTGTTTAAGGGTGTTGGGGTATTTTAAGGAGTAAGAGTGGGTTATGATTATGGGGTGCAGGGGTATTTAAAGGGAGCAGGGTGGGATTAGCACACAATATGAGACATGGCATGAAGGGCGGAACGTACCACAAGCCCCCAGTGTTTGTCACGCCCCCAGCACACGCCCACAGCACAACGCAGACACGCCCACAAGGGACTACTTTGCTGGCACGGTTCTTTTACCTTTTAAATGTATATGGTGGGCGTCTGCATAGCCTATGTCCTTCTGCTGTAACTGCCCTTTCCAACGCTGTATTGGGTGTTGTGATTGGTGCTGTGGTTCCTGACATTACCCGCCTCAATGGTTTAGGCTTTCTCTTTATTATATTAGTATGGATGTATATATATTTTTGTTAGAGCAAATGTCCCTTACTGGAGGAGGAGCGACCATTCAGCTGGTGCCGGTGCCGAGTCAAGGACAAGACTCGTGAAACTTTCCAAAGCAATTGAAATAATACACCGCACTCTTCTAGGTTTTGATTAAGCTTCTTTAATCCATCAAGGAAAAACTTCCTCACCATGTATATATATATATATATATAAAACGATCTGCTCCCGCAACTTCCAGCACCACGCGGCGGCAACGGCGAAGAAGAAGGAGGCACAGACCCCACAGGACGTCAGGCAAGATGTTTTTATTCAACCTCACACATGACGTGTTTCAAGCAAAAAGCCCTTGTTCATGTGTAGTCTTGGCCATTCGCCATTGCTATTTTATGTCTGAAGTGACCACCCCCTTCACCATCACAGGTCACATGGCCATAATCATAGAAGAATGACTACTTTTCTGTGGTGATTTCCATTAGAGAGCCATGAATGCATTCATAAATACATTTAAATGAAGCGCGCTTAAAACACATAGATATATCATAAATATGTGCAAAATTAGCTAGCTTATTTTTAAAACAAAATGAAGCATATATCTTTCTTCAGAATGTATAAATATAACTTGAAAAATCCGATAAATGCATCCTATAGTAGTCATAACTGATCGAAGAATTATCTGATAGGATAAATCCAATATCTGACCGTGTGGTAAACTGTATATGTGCAAAATATTTTAAAAATCCATAAGTTAATCCTAGTGCAAATGGGTGTAAATTGTGCAAAAAAAGCTAATATAAGGTGCATAATACGGCATGTATAAATAGATCAGATAAAGTGGTTTAATAGTGCAAACATTTAAAAGCTATTAAATTAATAACAGTAAAATTCCCTAAAAAAGGAAAAATACTATGAAAAGACATATAAAAAGCATTTGTTTGCATTTAAAAATTCCATTATGCTAAAATCAGATCTATGACGAAAGGGAAAGGCTTGCGAGATTTGATACATTTGAAATACAGCGAAGACTTTTGTGCAAAATAATATGACCAACGTCATCATAATCATAAAATGTTATGCATGTCTTCCGTATTGTTTAACCCATTAGGCCATTTACTATCGAACTCTAAAATGATTTTAGTTTCCAGCTGCCTGAGATGTCGTTCCCTATTGCCTCCTCTTCTGGATTTAGGGATGGGGTTGATGACATAATAGGAAAGGCAGTTGATATCATTTGCATGAGTTTGTTTAAAATGTCGTACCACAGGGTATGACAGATCACTGTGGAGAATGGCCCTTATTTACTGTAAAATTCTGACGTGCAACTGCAACTTCGTGCTACCAATGTAGTTAAGGCCACAGGTGCACATCAGAACATACACAGCATATTTGGTCTTACAATTGTAGTTACCTTGGATAGGAATAGATGTTTCACTGAACAGGGTGGAATAATGAGTCATCGTGCGGCCAAATTTGCATGCCCTACAAGTTACACATTTTCTAAATCCCTTAGTAGGTTGTAACCATGAGGCTGCCTTTCTTGTTTCAGGAGAAGACTTATCTTGAGTAGTACCCATAGATTTCCCCTTTCTGGATGTAATCATGGGGGTTTCCGCCAGTCTGTTTCGAAAAACATTATCTGTGAGTACTATTGGCCAATGTTTATTAATGATGGATCTTATTCTACATTCCTCTTTACAATAAGTAGTAATTAGTCTGGGGGTATCTATATTTTTAGATTTTATAGGAGATTCTGTCTCCTCCTCATTGTTGTAACTTTCAAAGAGACTTCTCCTAGGTCGTGTGCTAGCCTTAGTTATAGCATCACTAATAATTTTGTCAGTATACCCTCTAGTTTGTATTCTGTTCACCAGATCAGTCTGACACCTGTTGAAATCCACCTCATTGCTGCATATACGCTTAAGTCTAGGGATTTCTCCATATGGTATGCTAGTAATGAGGTGTCTGGGGTGGGAACTAGTAGCATGTAGTGTAATGTTACCAGAGGTTGGTTTTCTGTATAACGTACTTTCTATTTTTTCATCATTTATGTAAAGCCTTACATCTAAGAAATCAATCTGTGTTTTGTGGATATGGGATGTGAATTTAAGATTCAGGAAATTGGTATTGATTTCCTCTATGAAGTGATACGCTTCATTCTCACTACCTCTCCACAACAAGAAAACATTGTCAGTGTAGCTTAAATATGTCACTACATGAGATTCAAAGAGCGCCTGACGGGTGGTCTTGAGGACCTGCTCCTCCCACCAGCCAAGATGCAAGCATGCATAGCTGGGGGAGAAACAGGCCCCCATCACCATACCTCTCACTTTTCTAAAAATATCTTTATGAAAAGGAAAAAAATTATTATTCATTCACCAAGTGATAAACTCAAGAATCACCTTGTTGTGTTCGTAGTATTCACTCGACCAGGGGCCAGATGTAGGAAGCCTAATACCGGTCGGTAACGGTTGAAATTACCGAATTTCGGCCATTACCAACCGGTATTAGGCTTTTCAGATGTAGAGGCCTAATTTAAGGATTCAGTAATTTATCAAATCGTTAATTTAAGAAATCAGTAAATTACAGAATTCTTAAATACCGATTCAGTAAATTACCGAATCCTTAATGTAGGGAGCACTCAAATGAGTACTTTTCCCATTTTAGGATTTGTTATTTACCACAAGTTGGTGGTAAATATCGAAAACCCCAAAAGAAACAATTTTTTGCAAATTATTCCAGTGCCATGTGGCAGACATTCGTGCCCTTAGGGCATGTATGTGTGCCACATGCGTACCCATAAACAATTCAGGGGTGCAACAGGGTGTCAAAGTGACACCTTGCTGCCCCCTCAATGTGTTTCCCCTTTTACCAAATCGGTATTTACCGATTCGGTAATTCCCATTCATTCCTATGGACTTGGAGGCCCATAGGAATGAATGGGAATTTACCGATTCGGTAATACTTACCGAATGAATAACTACATCCCATTTACAGTTTCTAAAATACCGAACCGGTAAAATTCGGTATTTTAGAATCGGTAATTCTGGATTACCTACATCTGGCCCCTGGTATCCAACATTTTTTTTACAGCTCTCACCCCTTGTGTGTGATCTATACTCGTATATAGTGATTCTATATCAAGAGTGATTAAATATAGATCATCTGTCCATGTCAAATTCTCAACTGTCTTGAGAAAATCTCCGTTGTCTTTTACATAGCTCGGCAAATCTTTTACCAGGTTTTGCAAAAAGAAGTCTATATATTGGACAACCTTTTCTCCTAAGCTGTTTATGGTCGATATAATTGGCCTACCGGGGAGGGGAAAAATATTTTTATGTATTTTAGGAATTAGGTATAACACAGGTAATGCAGGGAATTCATTGTACATACATTTGTATTCTTCATTAGATATAAGGCCTTGTCTTTTCCATTGTGCCAGATGTTTTTGAAGTATCGTTTTAGCTTTCTCATATTCTCTATTGTTAGATTTTATGTAACAGCTCTCCTCATTAAGCAGTATCTGTGCTTCTAAGATATAATCCTTCTTGGGCCACAATACCAAATTACCCCCCTTATCTGAATCTATGATAACAACATCATGATTTTCACCAATTTTTTTCACCAAAATATTATAGGCTCGTTTAAAAAAAACACATGTCTCTGCTTTCTGTTCTTATTCGCAGTGTGATTTATTTTTTTCAAATTGCTGGTGATCATGTTGTGAAATATATCGATAGCGTCCTTGGGCATAATAGGAACAAAACAAGATTTAGATTTAAAGGGACTGATCCCAGCTCTTTTTTATGTATGATTTATTTTCCTTAATCTTTCTTGAGTGACCATATCAATGTCCACTTGTGGTGTTTGCGAATCAGGTTGTTCATTAAGTTCATGTAACAAAAGCAAATTAAGAATTCATGAGGCCGCCAACATTGGACCCATTTCTTCTTCTTGCCCCACATTTGTATCAATTTTTTCTTTACAAGCTTTGAGAGCAAAGAATTTCTTTAACTTCAATTTTCTGATATAACAATACACATCAATACGTGTGCGTGCATAGTTGAAATTATCTCCTGGGCAAAAGTTCAATCCTAAGCCTAGCAACTGTTCTTCTGCCTTAGTACCACTGTGGATAAATTGATGACACTATTATCCATTAACGCTGTTTTTTCTGTTGCCATTGTGATTTCTTTTTCGTGTTTTTGTTTGCGCCTTTTGTGTTGGTTCTGTCTGCTTTTATTCCTGCGCTGTGTACTGGCCTCTTTTGTCTGGGCCGAAGTGTCTGCAGTCTTTTCTCGACTAAAAAATCAAGCTCTTGTCCCACACTTAATTTTGTTTTCCTTGTATGTGGTTGATCTATTTTAACACTTGATTCACTAGTCAGTGATGCTGTTTCCACACTAGAACAATCTTCATTAACCTCTGCATGCGCACTAGCACCAACCACGTTGCTTTTCATTTTTTCACTGTATTGTTGTCTTTTTGCAGAATCAAACTTGCATGAAAAAGTAAAAATCTGTCCATTTTCGTAGTCCGCCAAATCGCGGGCGAACTTGTTGGCTTTTCTAAGTTTAATTTTTTCTTCATGTTTTGTCAGTCTATCTTGCATGGCCTCTTTTAATTTCTTAATTTGTTCTGATGTTTCAAACTTATTCAATTCACTATTTATTTCATCAATTTCTTTAAGTATCTCTAGGCGATCAATATTGTCATATTTAATCAGGATGTTTACTAAATTCATAGAGGCGGCCAGAATGCTCTCCCCCCATTCACACAAGATATTGGGGTTTGGTTTATCGACACTCTGTGCCAAAATGATTCGCAACCCCCTTGGCACTATTCCCACTTCAGCATATTTGGAGAGCGACCTGTGCTCCCATCATTTAGTTATTTCTCACTTCTGTTTCTTTTCCAAATTTCTCAAGAGTGTTTTGGCATCTGTGTCTTTATCGATTCCCGTATTAGGTATATGTTCAGGGTTTCTTGAGGTGCTTGGCAGATTGCCAAACATCTTTTCTGCCACCTTTTCTCTTTCTCTCATTTTTACTGCAGACATAGTGGGTTGTTTAAATGTTTTTATCTTTCTGCCCACAAAACTCGATTGCCTTAAGTTGCAATGATGCCACACATTCCTGACTCTCCCCTCCTACGAATGTTTGCATTAACTCACTCACCGGTGTCCGTTACTCTCACTCAAGTCCTCCGACCCCGTCAATCGCGTCCTCAAACCGGTGTGTGTTTGCCTTCGGCAAAACGTAGGGGGCAGCTGCCAATTATCCGCCTTGGATCCACTTGTATCTCTGGCTATGGGTGGCTGCCAGCTTGCGAGGAATGGGTCTGGAAACGGAGGTAACAGTCCTCCGTAACAATATCCAAAACTATCTGCTCCCGCAACTTCCAGCCCCACGCGACGGCGGCGAAGAAGAAGAAGGAGGCACAGACCCCACAGGACGTCAGGCAAGATGTTTTTATTCAACCTCACACATGACGCGTTTCGAGCAAAAAGCTCTTGCTCACGTGTAGTCTTGGTCATTCGCCATTGCTATTTTATGTTTGAAGTGACCACCCCTTCACCATCACAGGTCACATGGCCATAATCTTAGAAGATAGACTACATTTTTGTGGCGATTCACATTAGAGAGCCATGAATGCATACATAGATACATTTAAGTGAAGCACGCTTAAAACACATAGATATATCATAAATATGTGCAAAATTAGCTAGCTTATTTAAAACAAAATGAAGAATATATATATATATATATATGTATATATATATATATTCCAACTAGTATTTCCCTTCAACCCGAGCCTCATGCAACGGCGGGCCATGGCGGGTTAGCGAAACCCATTAATCCAACATCTGTCATCGCAATCCTAAAAACGACAATCCACGGCCCCCAATTGCTTTGAACTGATTTATTCCAGGAAATGCTCACTCAACGCGTTTCGAGAACTCGAGTTTTCTTGTTCACAATATTTATACCCTACTGGCCGTTCCTAGTAGGTTGTTATTGTTAGGACCAAGTTTCCACAGGAAAAGCATTTTTTGACTTGGCTATAACGTTACGACTGTTTGACCAATCATCATGAAATGTTCCCAAGTGTCAAGGTAGCTTCTGTGTATCACAGAAAGTTTGGGAGCGATCCGTGCAGTGGAGCCTGAGAAATCGGGGGGTTTAATAAGCGTGCTTTTGAAATGTTAATTCCCATAGGAAACTTTAGCCACGCCTACAGCCCAAACTGCTGAATGGACTTACACCATATTTGGCAGGGAGGTCTATGATGGTGCAAGGAAGTGCCATTTGCTTATTTGGTGTGAATCAGTTCTGTAGTTTTTGAGACATTTCTGTTGGAATGTATAGTGATATCTCCGGCAGTGGATATTTCGCAACAGGAATGCTGTGATTGGCTGGACGCAATCTGAACAGAAAGTTGTGGCTGCCATTTCATCTTTTGGTATCAGTTCCCAGGGCTAACATATATTTAAAAATTGAAAAAGAAAATAACGATAACTGGCAAAAGTTAGCTGTGTACTTATTTGTGGAGGAATGCTTTGACTTTTCCATACAAGTTATATATAAGTACTGTTACAATAAATTAGAAGATAATAAAAATGTCTGCTGGAGCTGTGCACAACAAGTTAGAACTTGTTTCTGTTACAGAAGAACTTCAAGGTTTAATTATTTATAAGTCATTCTTATCCAAAGTATACATCCATTTCAAGCTATAATTGATATAGAGCCAAAGACAGGCTAGTTACCACCAACAGAGCTGTAGAAAGGTCTAAAAGGTAGAGTAGTGTAGTTGTAATTAGATTTCAAGAAAAATGTTGAACCTGTAGGGATAGATCAAGATTTAGAAAAAGGACTTGCAATTCTTGCAAATGACGTGCCTACTAAGTAGGCAGGGGTTAGTAGATGTTATGTAAAAACATGGGTTTCTCCCATTGCCTGCAAGCATACAGGGTTCTAAAGACGGATCTATCTGGGCATATTGTCTTTGCTTTAGCCAAATATCTGGGGTCCGTCTGGCACAAGAGGAGACATCTTTTAAATGGGGACCTATGAAAATTTTTTAATATGACAAACCCTGAGTTAAATATTTTGAGAATGTCAAAAGGCTGGTCCTTGTATTTGTATAATGTTTTTACATGATGCCGAAATAAAGATGATGATGATGATGATGATGACAAGAAGATAGGGCAGGGGTTAGTAGATGTTACCAAAGTTGAATAAACAGCTTTAAATATGGTACAAAATAATGTTTACTGCAGAAATATAGAAAGCCTGCAAGATATCACACATATGGAGGATTAGACATTTCCATCAGCAGGTCAGAATGAGAAGTTGGAACAGTCCAGAGCAGAAGACATTTATTAAAATTATGTATCCCACTTTGCATTCCAAAGAGATTATTGGTGGTGCCATTGATCTGTTTCAAATGAAGGAGGCAAAAGGAGCTCCATTAAGTGTGTGGGAGAAACGTTTAGAATTTCGGTGTTTCCTACATCTTTTTCCTACCGTACTAGGTGCCAACTATGATGACTGGCCTCTGTAAATACCTGCAGCTGAATGTATATCTACTAGCCTTCATTCAGAAGACCCGAGATTTTGTCAGTGTATTTTGTATATATTTAACCTACTATTTGCGAGTGACTTGTCTCGTCTCTCATATGCTGTGAATCACATTTTTAAAACAGGAGTTAATTTGTAGAATATATCCACAAGAGAATCTTTGGGCAAAGTTCAAGAAAAAGATGATCACTTGGAATATAATATAATGAATCTAATGGCATGTCAATGTGGGGCTAATGAATATTGGTATTGGTGTCATGGGGAACTCTAGTGCATTTTGAAGAAACTTGGAGTACCTACTTGGTTTCTGGCACTCAGTTGTGCTGAGTATGCATGGCTTGACCTGCTAGAATTCTTGCAGGAGTCAAATTCCAATATAAAAATACATTCATCTGAAGATGCCAGCAGGACTGTACTCTCTAGACCCTGCAAATGTTTACAGATACTTTAATCACAGATTTCAAGCAATGATGGCTTTCATCTTGAATAAAATAAAACCTCCTCTTGGTGAAGTAACTGGTTTATTTTAGTACATAGAGTACCAAGCCAGAGGTACTCCCCATATTCACATGTTGTTGTGGGTGAAAGATGCCAAACAGTGATGAGTCTATGTTGTCTTTTTATTGAGCAGTATGTTACTTGCTCTATCCCAAAGGAGAGTGGTGACAAAATATTAAGACAACAAGTTCTGTGATTCCAAATTCATAGATGCTGAAAATACTGTCAGTGAAAATACAGAGCAAAAGGGACATTTTGTACAAGATGTAATTTGGGATTCCCATGATATGTTATCTCACAAGAAAGAGTCAATAGTTTCTAGTCTGCAGTAATATATACACTTACAAGAAAATCACCGAAAAATACATTCACCCTAAGAAGAACATAGGCTTCTTAGTAACAACTACAACCCTGTGATTCTGAATATGTTCAATACAAACATGCATCTACAGTTGGTTGCAGACAACTCAGTTGCTGTTGCTTGGTATGTTACGTCTTATATAACAAAGTCAGAAAAATCTGAGATGAAAGAGATGTGGGAGGAGATTTCAGCAGAAAAGAGTCTTATAAAGAAATTGTACAGTTTTTGTTTGAAAATGCTTTCTAACAGAGAGATAGATTGTTATGAATGTGTAGACTGGCTAAGCTGAGATAGTTTGTTTTCTAAATCTAGAGGAGTTCAGTGAGCAGGGTTTAGGGCTTGCTTATACCAGTATCAGAGTAATGAAGTATTTTCCTGGAATCTAATATCTTGCACATTTTGAGCCACACAGTACAGATATTCTTAAGAGTAACATGCTGGATATGTCCTCATCTGGAAAGGATGTGTCTCTATGAAATGCTTCAACATTATATATTCAGAAATAATGTGAGTGAAAACAATGAAGAAGCAAAATTTGTGTAGTTGGATGTAATGGATGTTTGGTCTCACAAACAAATGAAATGTAATCAACCATTGAAAGGTAAGTTGCCAAACTCAAGAAACAGAGAGTTTTTCTATTTAGCCTTGTTGCAATTGTTTAAGCTATGGCAAACTGAAAGCGAGCGACTTGGAAAATGTATCTGTTATGAAGACTCATTTAATGCTGTGAAAGATAGCATTGAGTGGTCTGTGTTTCCAGTGTATCTTCAAATATTGAGAGATGAGATTGAACAAGAAGAAATAATTGTTGCTGAGATAGCAAGAGAGATTTCTCAGAGCAGTAAAAGTTCAGCACCAGATTCTCTTGGACAGGCAATCATTCAAAATGAAGCTGTAATAGCCATGAATGAGGTGGAGAATGCAATGCAGCAAGTAGGACAAGAAACTGTGGATCTAGAACAACGAATAAAGCAATTGAATACAGATTAGAAAGACATATTTGTAGACATGCAAGGTAAAATAGAACATGGAATTATCCATGAAAAAAAAGTGTGCATGTTCTACATATAAACCAGTTCTGTTGTTAAAGTAGTAGCAAGACAACAGATTCCAATTTGTGGTGTTTAGTTACTGCACCAACAGGCTTAGCTGCACATAAATTAAAGGAGTTACCCTTCATCGATTTTTAATGCTGACTGTTGGACATGACAACACTTTAGAATACAACAAATGATCTGGTGATGCTTGTCATGAAGTGGCAAGAGTATTAAAGAAAGAAATTAAAACTACTAATTATTGATAAAGTTTGCATGGTGCCTAACCTAATGCTAGCGTTTATACATTTAAGAGTGCAGCAAATATAAAAAATTGACTTCAATGTGCTTTTTGGAGGAAAACACTTAATAGTCTTTGGAGACCTACTACAACTAACTCCAGTAAAAGGAAACTCTGTATTCAAGAAACTACTACACAATGAAACAGGGAATTCACTAGGATCTATTGGAAATGTAAGCATTTGTGAAAAGTTTCAATATAAGGAGGTAATCAAAAATATGCACCAAGCATCAGATATGCTTTATGGTATCTATTTCCAAGTAATGTTTCAACCGCAGAAGTAATGTATAATTTTGATAAGGAACAGAAAGTCTATTGTTTGTTTGATGCCAACTCTTGAGGAGTGTAGTAAATTAAATGAACAATTATTGCTCTTGGAAAAAGAAGAGATCACTGAAATTAGAGCAAATGATTAAATGGAACATCAAAGAGTTACAGTGCTACTAACAGAAAAACTGCAATCCAAATTGGATAGTTTAGGAAAGTATGTGTCAAAAAAAGATTAGAAAAACAATTGTATATGTTGAAATTAACGTGTTATCTTATGTAGTAATTTAAATGTTGTTTAAATGTTGAAGAAGGGCTAGTGAATGGCGCAGTGGGTAAAGGTATGAAATTGATTAATTATCTAAACAGAAATTACTTGGAATACCTAAACTTAAACTTTGATGATCTGGTGAAATTAAGCAGATTGGTAGATGCATTGTACGTTTCCTACTCGTGAAAGACTTGTATGTCCAGCGAAAGCAGTTCCCAGTGTCTTGAGCGTATGCAGTAACTATCCACAAATCTCAAGCTTTAAGTGTAGATATAGCTCTTGTTAATATTGGTAGTAGTGCATTTAAAGGCGGAATTTCATATGTAGCTTAGTCGCAAATTAGAACATTGTCTGGTTTATTTCTGATTGACTTTGATGAGAATATAGTAAGCGCCGATGTGAACTGTGTAAGAGAGTATAACCCATTAAGAGGTCAATATGCTTCACAATTAGGCCAGTATCCTGTGTTGCAAAAACCGATAATGTGTCTATAGTGGAATATTTTACAGCAGTCAACCTGAACTGAACAGAAAGATGAACAAAAAGAAAAACGACAAGGACCTAAGAAAATAAAATAACAGGAAGGCTTTCACTTTGATACTAAATCTGGAGTGAGCTGTTATGGAAATGTAGTGTTAAATGGACTGTACCATTTGCCTCATTTTACAAATTCTAAAAAAGAAAAAGTAGAAAAAGAATGTTTTCACAACTATGTAGTGTACTCGAAGAATTAAGAAGTGACAGATGTATTATACATTTGCCTACTGGAATTAGAAAACTTACAGATGGCTGTACTAGATCAGTAGTGTTTTCTCAAAATCTTCAGCAAGATGCCCAAGAAAGTTTAATGGGAATGCTAGAACTATTAGAGGAAGAAGATGTGAATATTTTTTAATTATTGTTATTATTATTTTTTAAATATGCCACATACAAACAAGAAAAAAGACACAGCATCCAGGTACAGTGCCAATTCCCTACCCCCACCCAACCCAACCCCAGTTCAACATGTGGCAATGGTCAAAGCGTAAAAATCATTGGTATTCTAACTGGTTTCTATCATCATTTTGGGCCATCAAGAACATAAAAGATAATATGCGCAAACCAATTTTCTGGGCCCGATACAGAAAGTGCGTAGAGTGCAAGATTACAATTCATCAGTTGGCTCAAACGACTGGACGGCAGCTATAAGTATTTCCTCTGCATTAGCTAGTTTTTTCTAGAGCTCTAGTATCTGCAATTTCTCTTGTTTGTTCTTCCTAAGAGAAACTTGTAATGCCTCCCCTCGAATGCTTGCTTTCAGGGTGTCCCAAACAACCATAACTGGAGCGGAACCAACATTCTTTTCAAGAAAGTCTTGAATCCATCCCTCCATATGGGTCTGATATCCTGGATAAAACAGTAGAATCCTCTCAAAACTCCAAGGGCTGAAACTCCCTGCAAAATGCTGAACTCACAATACTTAATATTAGTGGGTTGTGGTCCAACAGGAAATATGGGGTAACCTCAATGTTACAATCCCTAATCAAAGAAGGTGAAACTAAAAAGTAAATCAAGTCTTGCAAATGAATGATGCGGTGCAGAGTTAAAAGTATAACCAGGTTGGTTCGGATTTAGACGGGAACAAACATCCACAAGCCCATGTGTATGTAGTGAATTCGTCAAGGCCTGCAGAACGTTAAGTTTCCTTCCAGTATACCGCAGTTGGGAGTCTATTCCCCGATTACTGGGTAAGTTGACATTAAGGTCCCGCATATTATGAGGGGAAGAGGCCAATAGGCTAGCTCACCGGAGACCCAGTGTATTACTCTGGGATCTTCAGTCACACTCCCATATATTGATCATAGGTAAAAGAAGATTTTGATGGTAGCTGACATTTTGCTAGAACCCATCTCCCATGAGGTTCAGATTTAGTTCGAACGGATTGAAGCAAGCGATTGGGCTGAGTCCGAATAGCTACGCCTTTAGTACGCGCTTCCTGTGATTTCCCTCCAATTTAAGTGTATCTCATCGTATTCAAAAGATGTGTCTGTGATCCCTCGGTGTGCGTTTACTGGAGGCAGACAACATCGCCCCCATTAAGAGCAAACCATGTGAAACCTTCTGCCTCTCTGAGCATCATTTAAGCCGCACTCATTCAAGGAAAAAATTCTAAAATGCATTACATTTGTCATTTAGATCAAATCTGAATTCATAAATAGTGTAGCATGTGTGAAAAGTATATATATCAGAAAGAAAACTATCTGTTCTAAAGATGTAGAAGCACCAAATCCTTGCTCTTTCTGACTCATCAAAACAAGAATGCATTCCAATAATGACAACATAGCACAAAACATGACCAGCCCACCCTTCCCCCTTCAACAACCCCGAGCTACCCCCAACACCCTCTCCACCAGAAATAGAGCAATCAGGAATAACCTGAATGATGAGAGCCTATGGTAAAGTCCCGCCACCCGGTCCTGCCATGGGCTCTGATAAGATTGTTAACCCTTTTAGGCCAAAAAAGATTAGAGAAATGAGAAGACTGGAGATATAGAAGAAAAAGAAAAAAAATAAATACCCGAGAGAAGAAGAGGAGGGAAGAGGACCCCAACCTGATACAGACCTAGGACACCATTCCTGAATCGCCTCTCATTCCCCTAAAGCCCACGAGCGCCCATATGTGCCCATCTGCGGCCTGTTCCCACCAAAAAAGAAGAGAAAGACAGAAGAAACAAAAGAAAAATAGGGAGAAACCTGGACCTAACTGCTTTTGATCTTAAAATTATTAGCTGTGAATATCAATGAATTATTGGATTTAACTTAGAAATGGATCCATAACTGTGACAATTGTGAATTCACGTCTAGCACTGAATTCAAATCAGAGCAATGAATCTACTTGATGTTACCAGATTGTAAAGCTGTTTTTAAACATTTAACCCAAAACACACATCAATATATGACCTGTCCAAACTGTAGATCAGAACTTAGGTCTACGTTGTTTCTACGAAGGTATGGAAAATATGTCATAATCATACTTCAACATTGCAGAATGGATGGTACTGAATTAGAAACTGAAATCACAAACTTTATAGTTGGACAAATTTCTATTTCAAAAAGAAATTTCACAACTATAGCAATCATATTTCATGAAGGAGTTAATATAACCTCTGGACACTGTACAATATATTTAAGATATCAAAGAAGACGAACAGAGTGCAATGACATACAAATGACATGCAAATGTAGACTATCATAAAAGTTACCAAAATCATATCTGCTGTTTCTCGAACCGAAGTTCTAAGGAGAATATAGGAAAAGAAAATGTGGTATTGTGTTGACATATATATGGATTATGTGTTTCTAAGACATTATTCAGCCTATTAGGGGTATTTTCTATAGCAAGCTGTTAAAAATGAAACCCTCTTTTTAACTGCCGGAAAGGAATTTGAAGTAAAGTATTTTCCCTACTCTTGCTTAGATTGCAGTATATATATTTGTTAAACAAACTGAAAACAATTATTCAATTTACATTATTTCTATTCAATAAAAATATGTATTATCAATTGTTAGGCTAATTAGACTTAGAGTGGTCTTTCCCCAAACCTTTTGCCTTCTTCCTCCATTTTTGCTGATTTTGTTTTTGCTGGCCTTATGGCTCTGTGCATCATTGCTAACCAGAGCTAAAGTGCATGTGCTCAATCCTCAAAACATGGTAACATTGGCTAATCCCAACTTGGCAGATGTAATTTACTTATAAGTCCCTAGTAAAGTAGTACTATGGGGACCCAGGGCCTGTTAATTGAATGCTATGTGTGGGCTTGAAACAGGTATTTCTACCACCCACTTAAGTAGTCCTTTGAAGATGTAGCAGACCTGCCATTGCATGCCTCGCTTTGCCACTTGACTGCCTTTATCTTTTCTTTTTTGTTTTTCCTTGCCCTGTTTTGTTTTGCCTTGCATTGTCTTGTTGACTGCCTCATTTGAAAACACTTGTACTCCTGATTTTATTTGTTCGCCGTCTGTGCTCTGTTTTTCCCCTGTACTCCTGTGGCCCCTCCTACCTTGCTGCTTCCCATCTTCCGCCTCCCAGATGCACTTTCCCATCCCCTCCCCTCTTTAATGGCAGCTGTTGCACAGTGGATCGAGAGAGTCCCCAGACCTTCCGGTCTGGGACCCGCTCAACCTCCCCACAGCTCCACCTGTCTGTCCCTGTCTCTGACTGGTGCGAGCAGAATTGAATCCACTCTCGACCTGCTCTCTGCCTGCCCTGGTGCTCTGTAGGTATTTGCCTGCCTCGCTTTGCCACTTGACTGCCTTAATCTTTTCTTTATATTTTTTCCTTGCCCTGTTTTGTTTTGCCTTGCCTTGTCTTGTTGACTGCCTCATTTCCATGCACTTGTACTCTTGTTTTTATTTTTCTCACCATCTGCGCTCTGTTTTTCCACTCTACCACTGCGGCCCCTCCCACCTTTTCGCTTTCCACCTTCCTGCCTCCCAGCTGTGCTTTCCCTCCCCCTCCCCTATTTAATGGCGGCCGCTGCATGGAAGATCAAGTGAGTCCCCTGACCTTTTGGCCTGGGACCAGCTCTCCCTCCCCTCAGCTCCACCTGTCCGTCGATGCTGCTGATTGGTGCGAGTAAAGTTCAAGACCGCTCTCGACCCGCTCTCTGCCTGCTCTGGTCGTCTGCCGGTATTTGCCTGCCTCGCTTCGCCACTTGACTGCCTTAATCTTTTCTTTTTTGTTTTTCCTTGCCCTGTTTTGTTTTGTCTTGCCTTGCCTTGTCTTGTTGACTGCCACATATTCACACACTTGTACTCGTGTTTTTATTTTTTCGCTTTGTGCGCTTTGTTTTTCACCTGTATCTCTGTGGTCCCTCCCACCTTGCCCCTTTGTGCATCCCAGCTGCGTTTTCCCTCCCCTATTTATTGGCGGCTGATGCACGGAGGATCGAGCGAGTCCCCTGACCTTCTGGCCTGGGACTCACTCTCCCTCCCTGCAGCTCCACCTGCCCGTCGCTGCCTCTGACTGGTGAGAGCAGGGTTCGAAACTGCTCTTGACCCGCTCTCTGCCTGCCCTGGTCCTGTGATGATATTTCCCTGCTTCACCTCGCCACTTGACTGCCTTAATCTTTTCTTTTTTGTTTTTCCTTGCCCTGTTTTGGTTTGCTTTGCCTAGTCTTTTTGACTGCCTCATTTTCACACACTTGTACTCCTGTTTTTATTGCTTTGCCATCTGCGCTGTTATTTCCCTGTACCCCCGCGGTCCCTCCTACCTTGCCGCTTCCTGCCTTCCCACCTCCCAGTTGCACTTTCCCTACCCCTCCCCTATTTAATGGTGGCCACTGAGTGATCCTACTGCGTCCAGCACCAGGGACCCTGGATCTCCGGCCATCCATCGCTACGACTCAACCACCGTCCTTGCACTCAACCCTGGAAGAAACAACAACTGTCAGCAGTCCAGGCAGAACATGGCACAAGGTCAGTTCTCCTGCCACCTCTGCCGAAAATCCTTCACCATCGCTCCGGCTGCCAACACCACAGATGCCCAAAAGAGCATCCTCCTCAATGTCCGCTCCATGCACAGGCCCTCCAAGGAAATCTGGAACGACATTGCCTTTTTTACAGAAACCTGAACAAACGCCTCCTCCATCCCGGATATTGCCATCACATCCAAGAATGATACACGATCCAGATGAAGGACTGCCCCAACCACCCCGGAGTAGGACTCACCATCGTACACAACAAAATCCCTCCGCCTCTAGCGACACCATCCCCTCGGCCGAACACCTGCATTTCCAGGTTCAGACCAGCCAAGCCCCAACTCCACACTCGTGGCAGCCTCACCTACAGAGCCCTCGGTGCCCGAGCCGTCTTTGCCAACACCATCACTGACTTCATCGCCCCCCCATGCCATCATCTCCATGGACTACACACTCATCTGAGACCTCAACTTCCACCTCAACAACCCCAGCGACTCCAACTCAATCCACCCTCCTGGGCAACCTCACCAACATTGGGCTGAAAACTCGTTACCATGTCAACCCAAAAGGCAGGACACACCATCGACCCCATCTTCGCAGGAGGAAACAACATTTACTTCAACCATTCCACACAGCCCCCTGGACTGACCACCACGGCGTACACTTCCTTGTCGACAAACTTAAACCACACAATCCCGCTCTACACCCGCCATGAAGGAACTGGAGCAGAGTCACTGAGGAGCAGCTCAACTCCTTCCTCAAACCGCAACACCCCGACCGCTGCAACTGACACCAACCTCGCAGCCGGCAAATTTCATACGTGATCTCCAACTGCGTAAGCAAACTCGCTTTGCAACTCGGACAGATACCACCATAGAAAAGCCACCTGGTTCACCACCGATCTCCAAGAAGCCTGTCACATCTGCCGATGCCTCGGGAAGAACAGAAGAAACAGCAGGACACCGGAAAACCACACCACCAACAAAAACGCCATGATGGAATACCACCAATGCATCGGAACAACCAAAAGAGCCTTCATCCACAACAAAATCCTCACCAACTCCAGCAACTCCAAGGAACTCTTCAGTGTCATTCAGGAATTCACCAAGCCCACCAGTGAAACCACGGACATTACCCCTTCCCAGGACCTCTGCTACAAGCTTGGATCCTACTTCCACCTCAAGATCAAAAACCTCTACGACAATTTCAATGACCAAACTCCTGACTCAGATACCACCCGCCCTCTGACAGCACCAGACAGCCCCAAATCACCTCCTGGGTCGCGGTCATGATGAAAGAGACCACCATGACAGTGAAAGGCATCCACTCAGGGGTTCCAACAGACCCCTGCCTATCACACATCTATCTCAGGGCCATTGGGCCAGAATTACAATGCACCATCAACACAACCCTCAAGACCGGCACCTTCCCCAAGGACTGGAAGCACGCAGTGGTCAGACCCCTGCTCAAGTAGCCCTCAGCAGAACTTACAGACCTGAAGAACTACTGGCCCATCTCGATCCTCCCCTTCGTGGCACAAATCACTGAGAAGACTGTCAATGCACAACAAACCAGATTCATCGAAGCCAACGCCATCCTTGACCCCTCTCAATCAGGGTTCTGCAGTAACCACAGCACAAAGACCACACTACTCTCCACCACAGACGACATCCACACCCTTCTCGACTAAGGCCACAGCGCAGCCCTGATCCTACTCGACCTGTCAGCAGCATTCAACACAGTCTCCCACCACACGCTTGCTGCCAGACTACATGCCGCTGGCATACACGGAACCACCCTTGACTGGGAGAAGCCAGAAGTCCTCATTCTTGGAGCCACCTTGTCAGTATGGAACAACACCTGGTAGCCCACCGCCCTCGGCACCTCTCCCACTCCCATGGACCATGTTAGAAACCTCGGCATCGTATTCGACTCCTCTCTATCCATGAACTGACAGGTAAACAACATCACCTCCAGCTGCTTCAACACCCTCTGCAAGACTTTCAAATGAATCACCCTGAATGAAGGAAGACAGTCACCATGCCCTCATAACCAGCAGACTCGACTATGGGACCGCTCTCTACGCTGACATCAACATGTCTCTACTCCGCAAGCTCCAGATGATACAGAACAACGCTGCCATACACGTCCTTGGCATCCCACTGGCACAAACACATCAGCCAATAGCTGCAGAACCTTCACTGGCTCCCCTTCAAGAAGAGAATCACCTTTAAAATACTCACCCACACCTACAATTCCGTCCACAACACCAGATCCCAATACCTCAATGAGAGAATGCTACTCGACCTGTCAGCAGCATTCAACACAGTCTCCCACCGCACGCTCTCCGCCAGACTACATTCCGCCAGCATACAAGGGACCGCCCTTGACTAGATCCGCTTGTACCTCACCAGCATGAGCCAGAGGATCAGACTGGCACCCTACCGCTCCAAACCCACGGAAATCAACTACGGAGAATCCCAAGGATCATCACTCAGCTCTACCCTCTTCAACATCTATATGGCCCCCCTCGCTGCCATCGTAAGACAGCGCAGCCTCAGCATAGTATCCTACACCGATGTCATCCAACTCATCCTCTCACTCTCCAAAGACCCTACCACCACCAGATGCAGTTTCCAGGAAGGAATGCAGGACGTCGCATCCTGGAAAAGCAACAGCTGCTAGAAGCTCAACTCGAAGAAGCCAGAAGTCCTCATCCTCGGAACCACGTCATCAGTATGTAAAAACACCTGGTAGCGTACTGCCCTCTGCACCCCTCCCACCCCCATGGGCCATGCTAGAAACCTCAGCATCGTATTCTACTCCTCCCTATCCATGAACTGACAAGTAAACAACGTCACCACCAGCTGCTTCAACAGCCTCTGCAAGACTTTCAAATGAATCCCCCGAGTGAAGAAAGACAGTCACAAGGCAATCATAACCAGCAGACTCGACTATGGGACCGCTCCCTACGCTGAGATCAACATGTCTCTACTCAGCAAGCTCCAGATGATACAGAACACCGCCGCCATACACGTCCTTGGCCTCCCCTGACCCAAAATCATCAGCCAACACCTGCAGAACCTTCACTGGCTCCCCGTCAAGAAGAGAATCACCTTTAAAATACCCATGCCTACAATTCTGTCCACAACACCAGATCCCAATCACCTTCCACGCACCCAAGAAAAACCTCTAATCCATCAACCTCGCCCTCGAAGAACACGCATACGCAGAGCCAGAACAGGGGAAAGAGCGTTCTACTACATTGCGGGCAAGACCTGGAACAAGCTCCCGATCGACATCATACACAAGGTTCCCTCCCTGAAAGATTTCAGGGAGGCCGCCAGACCTGGCTCTTCGACTGAACAGAACTGCGGAGCACCTTGAGACCCTAGTGGTGAGTAGCGTGCTTACAATTCCCTGATCGATTGATTGTGTGCAGTTTTAAGCTGCCATATTGACCGGGCAAAAATAAACCTTTAGCCAGGCCCCAAATCAACTTTTGTATGCCATACAGTAGGACCTGGACAGCCCAGAGGGCAGGTTGCAGTGTATCTAAAAAGTTGGACATGTACTTTTACATGTCCTGGTAGTGAAAAATTCTTACATTAATTTTTCACTACTGCAAGGTCTACCTCTCCCATAGAATAACATTAGAGTTACCTTATTTTATTAAATAGGCTCTAATTTTCAGATGAAAACAGGTGACTAGTTTATGTGTGGTGTCTTTGGAATTGTAATAAAGTGCAATTTTGAAAATGCAACATTTAGAAAGTCGTATTTTCCCACCCTACGCATTTAGTGGCTTTAGTTTGTCACTGGGTTACACTATTGGGTATAGCTGACAGTTTTGTGCATTCCTCCTAGACAGCCTCACAAAATAGAGATGTCAGTTGTGACTGAGTTGACCATCAGCGGCAGGACGAGAGAGTGAGGTGTGGGAACAGCTCCACTTACACTTCAATAGGCTGTGTCCTACCTCAGCACAAAGGACTACATACCCCATGCAGTTAGTCTTAAGCCAAGACAGGTGGAAGGCAGGTTGTTTGGGGACTTCAAAAGGAAACCTTTAGTAGCTTCTTCCAATTTCCAGAGAAAGGGCACCAGGTAAAAATATTGGACTTCAGATACCACCCCTTTAGTACACTTTTGGAACTGTCAATAGTCTGCAAGGAAGAAGGACTACTGTGCTTCTAAAAGGACAGCCACTCTGCTGAACTGTTACTCTAAAGTAGCCCTGGGCGGTAAATTCCGTGCCACTCATGGAATTTGGGAAAATTTGCGTTCTGCGGAGAACGCAGAATTGCCAAAAATTCTGCGGCCCGTGACTTTGCGTAACTTTTTGCTTGTTCGCACTTTCAAAATGCATGTTCACAAGATATTTCTCCCCGAGCATGCAAACAGCGCTCAGAACAAACAATTTCGCATGTTCGCAGAAATTTTGCGTGCTCGCAGAGATATTTTACCGCTTTGCGTAGCGCGACTAGGCAAATTTCGCCCACCCCTACTCTAAAGGTCTGCTGTCCTGCTGACCTACTGTCTTACTGCACTTGTGCCTGGGTGAGAAGGAAAGGACTTGCATCTGTTAAACCCAGGACCCCAGATTGAATCCAAGAGCTAGTAGGCTGCCCTTCTAACTAAAGCCTCAGGTAAAGTAGTCTCCAACAACCATGGACCCAGCACCTGGACTCTGCCACCTGTGAGTCCTACCCTGCCAAGTGTTGCCACCCCAGTCCTGAAACCTTGGAAGGGTACTTGAAGGTGCTCTGCCAGCCCTCTTGTGGACCAAGCAGACTCAATGCATCTCATCCACTGAGTGGCACAATCCTGAGCAGAACCAACACATTGTCTCTGCTCTGAGGGTTCTCCCAATGCAAACTACCTGTGCAGAGCTTTCCTGATGCAGGACCTCGCATGGCAAATCCCTCGTCAACTGTAGCCTCAATGACAATGCAGATTTTCGCATAGTAGCCTCACAGCTCCGCTGAACCGATGCATTGCGTCGACTGCACGATGCATCACAAGCCCTCATCTCTGAGTCCCTCGATGACAATGCAGGACCTCGCATTACAGCTTTGCAGGACTTCAGAACCAACGCATGGCACTGGCAGCATGATGCATCCTCCGCATGTAACCCCACAATGCTCTGCAACCATGAGGTAAGGTACTCTTGCTCAATGAGCCGAATTGAGTCCCTGTAGCAGGCTGGAGCTACAGGGTGGTTTGCCTGTACTTGTGACTTTGTCCAAGTTCATCACAACCAGATATCCACAGTTGCCACTTTGTGCTTTGTGGCACTATTTTCAAATCTCAGGTTCTACTGATTGGCTTTTGGTTGTTTTCTTGTTTATCACAAATTGCTCTATTTTTCAAATCTGGATTGAGCTCCTTTTGTGGTGTGTTTTCACTGTGTTACTCTTTGAAGTGTTGCACAAATATTTTACACATTGTCTCTCAGTTAAGCCTGACTGCTCTGTGCCAACCTATCTTAATTAACTTCCCACTTTGTACTCCTACAAACCTAGCAGCCACCCATAAAATATGGCTAAAAAATAACTATTCAATAACTTACATATTTAAAATAAATAAAGTAATACATTAACAATTATTAATTCAGTGTTATGAATTGTAACTTAATTAACTTCCCACTTTACACTTCTACAAATCTAGCATTCTGCAACTAAAATAAAACTAAATTAAATAACTATTACACTAGTTACATATTCAAATGTCAATTAATAATTAATTTACAAATAATAATTAATAGTAGATTAATTATTACTTAAATACCTTTCCACCTTTGACTCCTGCTAACCTAGTATCCGGCAACTAAAATGTAAGTAAAAGAAATCAGTATTCTTTATTTTACATACATAAATAACTATTCAGCAATTAATTAAAAATTGATAATAACTTGTTAATTTACTACTACATAATTTACTTCCCACCCTACACCCCTAAAAACCTAGGAACCTTCAAATAAAACATAAGTAAAGTAAATAAGAATTCCATTAATTACATATTTAACAATCAATTAAACAAGTAATTAATTATTAATATTTATTTGTTAATTAAGTATTACTTAATTAACTTCCTTCCTATCTCCTACAAACCGAACAGAAAGTAAGTATCATACAACAAAAATAAATCAATATTACACAAATTACATAATAAATATCAACAACATAGTAAAAAAAAGTTCCTAATGATTTATTACCTAATTAATTTCCTACCCTATCCCCCTTCAAACCCACCAACTTCCTTTGACACTAAAAATTGGAAATCCCTTTAAGTCTATTTTTTATATATTTTCTTAAATAATAGCATTTAAATAAACAATAGTAACAAATAAGACTAAGGTATCAACCAAAACACATTAAAAACTTTATTTTAATCACTATATGTAAACAATATTAAAAATATTAATACTATTCCCAACAATATTACTTACCTCAAAAAAACGATATTCTTGTCAACAATATTTGTGCATCATGATATTTGTGTGTCACAATATTTTATTTTTTATACTTCTGTCTTCCGATATTTTTAAGATTATATTTTGTCCAAACACCAGTACAAAAGTGGTAGACAAGTTGGAGAAGGCCCTTAGATGAGGGGGCTTTGAATTCTCAATATTTGAGCAGCAGCGTTTAATCCAATGCTAGTACTCCTGAATAGATAACAAAAGGTAGATCCAGACCTCTGAGATGACGTGGTTTCTTTCCCATCCCGCAGAATCAAAACCCATGGTGGGCCCCTCAACTTTAGGATTTTCTTGTTTCCCCCTTTCAGTCATCAATGTTACAGGATCAGACATTGGTGCTTTTTGGTAGGACAGGACCGTGAGAGATTGGCAGGAAGAAGAGGAAGAGCAATACAGTAAACATAACAAATACAATCGATCAAGTGGAACCCTCCAACCTCACCACGCTAGACCTGCAGCATGATGAAAGATCCAACTCGATCAATGAGCAGCAAAACTACCTAATTGTAAACTCAAGTAGGTGCAGGCAAACAGAGAAAGAGGAAAGTGTATTAAACAAAGGATGAAGTTTTGTCCCTATCAAAATTGGCGATGCATAGCTATGAACAAAGCAGCAACCCTTCACATGTCTCTGCTGTAAGTCTCTCCATATTTCTAAAAGCATGCATGCATGTGTCTGTACCGTTTGCTAGTGATATCATATATAAAAGAAGCACAGAAATGGATGTATACCTGTGTCTTACATGTCTATCATCTTCAGATGGATAACACATATCAGAATGCAAGTGTAAACAGAGATATACTTTAGTCAGAACACCATGGAGACCTTAAAACTTGAGAGACTGCACTCCATATCTCAAACAGACACCTACATTTATGCAGCATACTTTAAATGTACCTTTTCACACACTCATAAAAACTAGCCTAATCACTCATCATTTTCTAACATGTCGTAAAACTCACTTTTGTGCTAGAGGTTCGCCATTCTGTGACTACTTATGGTGTTGGGCCTAGTCAAACATAAAGCAGAAATCTATCACATGCCTCAGCTGTAAGTCTCACCATATTCCTGAAAGCATGCATGCATATGTCTGTAGCTTTTTCTAGCAGCATAATTTATAAAAGAAATATCCAAATGGATGTATAATTGTGTTTTATACGTCTAGCATATTCAGATGCATAAAATGTGTAAGAATACATGTGAAAGTAGAGACATATCTCACTTACAACACCATAAAGTCCTTAAAACTTGACAGACTGCACTTCATATTTCAAGCAGACATTGAAAATGATGCGGCATATTGAAGTGTAGCTTTCCATAGACTCATACAAAGTAGCGTAATAACTAATCCATCCCCTAACATGCCTTTAACTTAAATTTCATGCTGCAGCTTCACCATTCTATGTCTACTTAGGGTGTTGGGCCTAGCGAAATATAAAGCAGCAATCCTTCACATGTCTCTGCTGTAAGTCTCAGTATTTTCCTGAAAGAATGCATGGATATGTCTGTAGCTTTTGCTACTAGCATCATATATCAAAGAAACATACAAATAAATGTATACCTGTGTTTTATACGTCTAGCATCTTCAGATACATAACAGATATCACAATACATGTGAAAGAACCACACATACCTCAAACACAAGACCATGAAGACCTTAAAACTTGACAGACTGCACTTTCCATTTCAAACAGACACCTAGATTTATGCAGGGTATTTCAAACAAACGTTTCCTCAGACTCATACAAAGTAGCCTGATCACTAATTCCTCATCCGACATATCTTAAACATCACTTTTCTGCATGTATGGCTGCTTTCAGGAATATGGTGAGACTGCCAACAGAGAGATGTGAAGGGTTACTGTTTTAAATTTGGGTAAGCTCAACACTTTAGGTGTTATTTTGAATAGGGAACACCAGTGTGTGAAGTCTAAGGGACTTTATGGTGTTGTGAATGACATATATGTCTACTTATACATCTGTTATCTGATGTATTATACATGTGAACCTGATTAGTGTGGGTAGTAGTAGAGAAATCCTTTAGTTGTGCTCTCTCATTCTGTTGCAGGTGTTGTGATGTCTTCTAAATGAAGGAATTGTGCAGTGTCTAACATAGCTTTGCAATGCAATTGAAAGCATCTGGCTATTTATAGATGAGAATATTTGTATATAATTATTTTAACAATATAAAATAATTTTTAGAAACTTTTAAAACTTTTCTTTTTTTTCAGATATTCACCATTATTAGTAAGAAAGATTGGGTATGACCAGAAAAGTTCAAAAGAAAAGACAAGTAAAAAAAACAGTACTATTTAAAGGAGAGAGAAAAACAAAAATTAGATGAAGTTCAAACTGTGATATTGAAGAAAAAGACCAGAAGGAAACGAAAATAAACCAACATATTTATGGAAAATTAAGTTATGGGAAACAATCCATATTGAAAGAAGGATGAAAGAATATAAAGACATTAGGAAGAGAATGTATACAAGTGGAATACTACAAAATGTATTGAAAGATTGTAAAAAATCTAAAAGAAGATCAGCAGCTTACAAGAAAAAGCAACAGATTGAAGTTGTAGTAGAAAAAGCTTTTTAATTGAAACAAAAACTATTTATATTGGTATTTAACAGAATGAAAACATTGAATACAAAAATGCACTTTATGAAGGAGAAAAGAAAAAGTAAAAGACTGGTTAATAGAAGTAACTTTTGCATGGAAGCACACTTTGAGTACAGAGGGGCAGATTTATGATAACTGGCGAATCCCCAGGGATGCGCCATTTATTTTGCGCCGCTGCTCTGCCACCCATGGTGCACCGCATTTACAATGCGGCGCACCATGGGGCAAAAACGACACAGATGCGTGACGCATCTGTGCCGTAAAGGTGGCGCATTGCTGGAGTTGCGTCGCAAGCGTGACGCAGCTCCAGCAAGGCTCGGGGGTGCCCTATCTGTCCAATGCTGCGTCAAGCCTTACGCCTGCTTCAAGCAGGCGCAGGGTTTTGACGCAGCATTGGCCTGAAAGTGATTGAGTGAAATCTTATAGATTTCACTCAGGCACTTTTGCGAGGCGCACCTGCCCCGGGCTTTACAACGTGACGCATCTGCCTAGATGCGTCACATTGTAAATGGGTCGTAGGGATGGGCCACGTTTACGCCGCAGTTGCATGATGCAAACGTGGCGCATTACCAACATAAATCTGCCCCAGAGTCTTTTTTTAATGAAGAAAGCTATTTTCAACAAAATACATTTGCAGTTGGTACCATTCGTTTTTGGTATGAGATAAAAGATGGTTGTCCAATTAAAAAAGAAAAGATGGTTCCTAGAAATGTGGAAGAAGTAATACCTGAAGAAATTCAAGGGAGCCGTACACAAGTTCCAGTGTATAAGTGGGATTGTAGATGTATTTGTTGTATTCAACAAGAATCTATTGATATATTACAAATTTGTTATGAGATTATGCTAAAAAATGTTAAACAGAATATTAAGATGTTCCAAGGACTAGATCCTGGTAAAGTGAGAAAAT
Source organism: Lissotriton vulgaris (assembly GCF_964263255.1). Classification (NCBI taxonomy): domain Eukaryota; kingdom Metazoa; phylum Chordata; class Amphibia; order Caudata; family Salamandridae; genus Lissotriton; species Lissotriton vulgaris. The sequence continues at coordinate 1,649,292,947 of NC_141685.1, forward strand.
ATACTAAGTTGAAGGGTCATTCTCTGGCTTGTCTTTTTAGAAAAGTGTGTCAAAGTACTTTTCATCAATTAAGAATGCTAGCAGTATATCACTCAGAAATGCGGAAGTTAGTAAGGAGATTGTACTACCGCTAAGTATTTTACCCACCGCCCAATTAGGATGCCGGTGGGTACTGTGGTGGACGCAAATTCCATCCGCTGCTTCACTGCTAAAGGCAATCATCCTGATTGCATGGCGAATGGTGCAGGACACCTAAAATGGTGGCGGTGCATAGCAGGCACCATCCATCAAATTAGGATGTGGGTAAGCAAAGGCCTTTCCATGGTGGTGATGCCGCCATGAAAAGGCTGGCGTGTATTGGGTTTGGGGGATCGTTGTGGGTCCCCCTGTTGAGGGATGTTGCTGCACTGGGGGGTACCCATGGTACCCCCCTGCTTTTCCCTTCACTACATGGCAGGCACCGCGTGGTGCCTGTCACGCAGAGCAGGGCAATGCAGTGCATGCCTTTTTCACATTGTGGAAGGTGCTGCAGCCTGAAGCACTGCCCGCAATGTTGAAGACCCTAGATGCGCCCGCCAGTATGGCGGGTGCATCCTTGTGGGGTGGGACCGCCGCAAGAAATGCGCATGCACGGGCACACGTGTATGTGCAGTTTTCTCACGGATTACTGAGATGACAAGGAAGAGGAGGAGGACAGCCCGGGGACGCTGCATTACAGGTAAGTGGTTTTTAATTTACTTTTAATTAATGTTGAATTACTTGTTAATGGGGGATAGAGGTGGGTGGCGGAGCTGAGTTCTACAGAGTTTGTTTGCGACTCTTTAGACCTATATATTTCATCTTCTGTTTGAAAGTGACTTGTCTGGGATTTCACATGCAGTGTATCACATATTAAAATTAGGAGTTCATCTTATACATGTTTCTGCAAAGGAATTTATGGACAAAGTTCAACAAAGAGATGATCATTTAGAACCTCAGTTAATTAATTTGATGGCGCATCAACATGGTCCTAATGAGTAATGGAATCGACGACACAGAGAACTTAAATGTATGTCAAGAAACTTGGGTATCCCTAAGTGGTTTGTAACACTTTGCTGCGCCGAATATGCGTGGGACGATTTACTTAAATTTTTACGACAAGCAAATTCAAATGTAAAAAACATTGAATTGAAGACAGTTGGAGAACTGTGTTCTTGGATCCTGTAAATGTGTGCAGATAGTTTAATCACAGGTTTCAAGCTATGATGGCTTTTATCTGCAATAAAAAAATCCACCTCTTGGAGAAGTTACTGATTTCTTTGGGAAAAAAGGAGTACCAAGCCAGAGGTCCTCCTCATATACACATGCCAATATGGATCAAGAATGCACAAAAGTTTGGAAGTGAAAGGAGAAGCAAACAGCCTGAGACAGCAAGTTTTATGGTTTCAAAGTCATCAATGTGGAAGATATTGTTGATAAAAATAAAAAGTCAAAAAGAAAACTTTTATGCAAAATGTCATTTTGGATTCCCACGTCCAATAATTTCAAAAGGAAGAGTCAATAGTTTTAGGTCAGCAGTAAGGCATACAATAACTCAAAAATCTCAGTGGAATACATACAACTTAAAAAGAACTGAAGATTCAAAGTATTAATGACTGCAATCTGGCGATTTTGACAATGTGGAATGCAAACATAGATATCCAGTATGTTGCAGGTAATCCAATTGCTGTTGCTTGATATGTTATGTCGTATATAACCAATTCTGAAAAGAGAAAGTTGAAAGAAATGTGAGAAGAAATTTCACCAGAGAAGAATCATAGTAAGAAATTGTACAGCTTTATCTTGAAAATGCTTTCCCATCGAGAAATAGGATCCTCTGAATATTCGGATCGGTTCAGCTCTGCCAGTTTATATTCAAAGTCAAGAAGGAACGTTTGAGTAAGTCTAGGTCTTGCCGCCACAAGAAATAGAGTATTGAAGTCTCTTCACGAAATTGAATACTTAGCAATGAATGAACCAGAAAGTACAGATATAGGTTAAAAGTAATATGTTGGATATGTACTATCCCAAACGGAGTCCACATCTGGAAAACCTATGTCACTATGAAGTACTGCAACATTACAGCTTTAAGAGAAATGTTAAAGAAAATATAAATAAAGAAAAACATGCAGTAATTGGATGTGACGGATGTTTGCTAAAATATGCCAAAGGAAATCTTATTAACCACAGAAAACTCAGTTGCAAAACTCCAGATAAAAGGGAATTTTTCCATTTAGCACGTCTGCAACTGTTAAAGCCTTGGCGTAGTGCAATGGAATTACTTGTAGATTCTGACAGCTATGAAGATTATTTTAATGCATATAAAGACAGCATTCAATGCACAATTTTCCCAACTTATCTACAAATGTTAAATGACAAGATTGAACAAGAAACTAGTATTGCAGCTGAAATAGCTACAGGAAGTTCTCAAGATAGTCAGAGTTCTGCTCCACTAGGACAACCAATTATTGAAAATGAAGATGCAATAGCCATGAATGAAGTAGAAACTGCTATGCAACCAGCACAACTGGATATTATCTGGAGAAGCTTGTTATGAAGTTTAAAGAGTACTGAAGAAAATTAAACTTCTAATCATTGATGAGGTGAGCATGGTTTCAAACGTAATGCTTGCCTATGTACACTTGAGAATGCAACAGATTTGAAAAACAGATTATGATGTTCTGTTTGGAGGAAAACATGTAATTGTATTCAGCAATCTATGATATGATATGATATGATAAAATCTATTTATAGAGCGCACGTTCACCAACGGTTTCTTGGAGCTTGGAGGCTTAAGACCGAGGCAGTGTGTAGGAGTTAGTTGTATGCCTGGGAAAAAAAGGCCAAGTTTTAAGTGATTTCCTGAATTGTGAATAGGAGAGTATTTGGCGCAGGTCCGGAGGGAGAGAATTCCAAAGAGGTGGTGCTTGGGTCGAGAATCTCAGACCACCGCGTTTTTTTTGTTTGAATATGCAATGGGACAATAGGTTCAGACTGGAGGAGCGTAGGTTGCGGAGAGGGACATAACGATGGATTTGGGAAGCAATAAAGGATGGTCCATCGGCAGCCAAGTTTGAAGAGGCTGCGCTGGATCACTGGGAGCCAGTGAAGACTCTTGAGTAGAGGTTTGGTGTAGCTAAACTTCGGCTGGCCATGGATTAGCCTAGCTGTTTGATTCTGGACCAGTTGAAGTCGGTGGGATTGGCATGCAGGAATTCCGGCATACAGTGAGTTGGCGTAGTCGATGCGGGACATGACTAGAGCCAGGGTGACTTGGACGAGGGCTTATTTTCCTAATTCTGCGTAGATGGAAAAAGCAGACAGAAACCAAGGAGTTGATTTGGATCTTCATGGAGAGGTCGCTACTGATGGTGACCCCTAGGCTCTTGACAGAGATGATTGGGCATGGCGGGCAGCCCAGGGAGAGGGGCCAAAAATTGGAGTTCCAAGGGTTGCCTGGGGGCCCTGTAAGGACCAGCTCTGTCTTATCGGAACTAAGCTTTAGCTGGTTTGCGTTCCTCCAGCTAATGATGAAGGCCATGGTGGAGTGGACGTTCTCTATAGAGGAAGGAGAGGGAGTGGAGAAGTGTGGCTCAATGGTAAGAGCGGCAGACCCTGATGCAGAGGTCTAGCCCGGGACCAGGGTTCAATTCCCCGCCTCGGCGGGTCTTGGGCTCAAAAATTCCACGGACCTGATAATTCTCGCCTCGGTGCCTATTCCAGTCATGGAGTCCCATTCTCCAACTCTGGGCAATAGCTTGCTTAATCTCCACAACCGCCCCCACAACGCTAAGAATGCCTGGCCTCCACCTTGGGGGTGCCCAGGAGTGGACGCCTCACAGGGAAATCCAGGATGGGTTCCACAGCGGTATTCGTACAAGCGCCTTGAGACCCTTGCGGGTGAGTAGTGCGCTATCCAAGTATCAATTTATTTTATCGGTGTTGAATATGAGCTGGAGTTCATCCGCATAATTAAATATGACTACTGCTCTTTTCTGGAGTTCAGAAATCAAGGGGAGGATGTACAAATTAAACAAAAGGGGAGAGAGGGAGGAGCCCTGAGGGACTCCAGAGGTAAGTCTTTTTTCCTCTGAGGAGAAGCTGGAAAAGCGAACCGCTTGATAGCAGTCGTTGAGAAAGGAGGAGAGCCATCTCAGCGGTGGGCCCCGGATGCCGGCGCTCTCGACCCGATCGAGTAACAAATTGTAGTCGACGGTGTCGAAAGCCACCGACAGATATAGGAGCACCAGTGCCTGCATGATGTTCTGATCGGCCCCCTTTCTAAGTTCATCATGGACGGCCAGGGCTATAGACTCGGTGGAGTGTTGGGGCCTAAAGCCAGCTTGATGGGGGTCTAGGAAGAGGGAGTTTTCAACAAAAGTGCTTAGGCAATTTTGCTACGAAGGCCTCCAGAATTTTGCCCAGGAAGGGAAGCAACGATATAGGGCGTAAGTTGCTTGTCACCTGCTTTTTCGAGGATAGGTGAGACTACCGCAGTTTTGAAAGAATTGGGGAAAATGCCCGTAGTGAGGGAGTTATTAAGGAGAGAACGGGGGAGATTGGGATATTGAGAAAGATCTCCCAGGCAATGTGAGGAGGCAGCTGTCCCAAGGGGAGCCGGAGCAAACTTTTTTGAGGAGGGAGAAGAAAACCTCCTGAGTGATCAGAGGGAAGTGAGCAAAGAGAGAGGGGTTGCGGGGGGCATGACTGGGAGCAGGGAGTGAGGCAACCTTAGGGATACTGGTTTTGATGCTGGTAATTTTATCGATAAAGTAAGTGTTAAGGGAGTCGCAGAGGGATTGTGATGGCAGGGGTTTGACAGTGACACGGTCAGGTTTCACAAGTTCGTCCACAATGGAGAAGATGTCTTTGGCTTTACTAGTCGAGTCCAAGATCTCAGAGGAGAAGTATTCAGTTTTGGCTGTTAGAATGGCAGTTGTGTAGTTCTTTAAGGCTGAGATAAAGAAGATGGATTAAGGGAGACAGTAGTCAAGTCTCCACTTGCGCTCGGATTGGCGTATGGCAAAGTTTTCTATCCTTAAGGTCCTTGGTGAACCAATGCTAGGCATCGTGGGGCCTCTTGTTTTTGAGTTTTTTCAGGGAGAGAAGTTATCTCTTGCCAGGGCCAGCGTGCTCCGCAAGCACTATCACAGCTAGGCTCGTCCTCTGGAAACAATTTGTTTTTAATCATCCCGTTTTTTGTCATTATTTTTAATTTCTTTTTTCACTATTATCCCCTGCTTTTAAACCCCCGCTCGCATTCCTGCACCTTAATTGGCTCCTCATCGCTACTTTGGCGGGCCGGTCCCTCGCGCTCAGGATTTGGTGAGCGCCATCTTGGGTGGGTGTAGGGAAACGCTGGACACTCCTGCGCTCTAGCAGTCAGGAGGACTGGCTAGAGACTGATGCCGGGATTTGTACATAAGTAGGACAGGAGGTAGGCTCTCCTTGCTCCGCTAGCACTATCACAGCTAGGCTCGTCCTCTGGAAACCCTTTGTTTTTAATCATCCCGTTTTTTGTCATTATTTTTAATTTCTTTTTTCACTATTATCCCCTGCTTTTAAACCCCCGCTTACATTCCTGCACCTTAATTGGCTCCTCACCGCTACTTTGGCGGGCCGGTCCCTCGCACTCAGGATTTGGTGAGCGCCATCTTGGGTGGGTGTAGGGAAACGCTGGACACTCCCGCGCTCTAGCAGTCAGGAGGACTGGCTAGAGACTGATGTCGGGATTTGTACATAAGTAGGACAGGAGGTAGGCTCTCCTTGCTCCGCTAGCACTATCACAGCTAGGCTCGTCCTCTGGAAACTCTTTGTTTTTAATCATCCCGTTTTTTGTCATTATTTTTAATTTCTTTTTTCACTATTATCCCCTGCTTTTAAACCCCCGCTCGCATTCCTGCACCTTAATTGGCTCCTCACCGCTACTTTGGAGGGCCGGTCCCTCGCGCTCAGGATTTGGTGAGCGCCATCTTGGGTGGGTGTAGGGAAACGCTGGACACTCCCGCGCTCTAGCAGTCAGGAGGACTGGCTAGAGCTCTACTTAAACCGGTCATAATGACGCGCAGCGTGTGCGCGCACGTGTTCGCCGCAGCCACGCCGGAGTCACGCCAGAGTCCAGCCCGTCTGCGCCCGTCCGCGCTGAGGACGGGCTGGAGGGCTGGACTGCAGGTCAGGATAAGGTAGGCTCTCACTCAGTGAAATACTCCTTACAGGATGTATTACGGCTCAAACCTCCACTGGCACCTTGCTTCCATCGGTGCACCCCTGAAGACTTCCTACTACCCTTGGGGTGTGGTTGCTTTCAGGTAGACTCGGGTGGTCCCAACCTACCCTCCCCCCCCCTCTCCTCCGGAGCCCTGCTCTCCGCTGGGACTCAGTGTGTCGAGCGAAAATTGTTTTCTTATTAACGCTCGCTCACTCATTAAAAACAATATAGTCTTTAAGGAGCTCGTTTTAGAACGGAAACCCTCTTGGGTCTTTATTACTGAAACTTGGGCTAAAGACTCTTCAGGTCCTGATCTTGTGGAAGCGGTCCCTGAGGGCTACTGCTTAGCACGGCAGGACAGAATAGGCCGAGTTGGTGGTGGCCTGGCTATCCTGTATAAAGACGGGTTTCATTGCCACACTATACCTCTCTCTGACCCCAAGGATGTATTCCAAGTACTATACTTTTCCCTGTCCGACTCTTCTTATCCCGCGTTCAATGGGATTTTGCTTTATCGTCCCCTCGGCCCCAGAGCAGATTTTGGGCTGAAATTGCTTCAGGTTTTGGAACCTTATTTTGGCCGCCAAAATCTTACTATTCTAGGTGATTTCAATTTTATACTTACAGCTGCTGGAGGCCCAGGACACTATCTCCCTGCTGGAAGTTGTGTCAGCCTGTGGACTCACCCAATTGGTGAAAGGACCCACCCACCGAGCGGGGCACACGCTCGATGGAATTTTTTCTAACGATCAGAGGCTGATAGTTGCCGACCCCCTCCATCTCTCATGGTCGGATCATTTGGTCGTCCCCTTTAATCTGATCTATCCGATCCAGGACACTATTAGAAGGGTCCCGAGTACAATGGAAGTACGAAGGAATTTCAAAAACATCAGGGAAGACTCTTTCCATCCGTGGATATCTAGTTTGTCCACTACTCAGGAGATGGACGCTTCTTTAGCGGTTTTACAATACGAAAAGACCATCTCAGAGGCCCTGGATGAACTGGCTCCTGCTAGGTCTTGTTATTCAGCCAGGAAAAGACCTTGAGCTCCTTGGTTCTCAGAACAACTAAGGCTCCTTAGACAAGAAGTAAGGAGACAGGAGCGCCTATGGCACTCTAGCTGGGACCTTAAGGATAGAGAAGCCCATAAGATCCTGCTAAAAAGATACAAGCTGGAAGTGATTAAGACCAAACAAGAATACTTTACGGCCCTCACATCCTCACTTTCATCTCCTAGAGAGCTCTTCAGGATTGTTGATTCTCTTACTTCTCTCCAGATCCCAGACCCAGTGGTTGCATCTCAGGAGCTCTGCAACAAGATAGCCTCCTTCTTTCAGTCCATAATTTCGGACATTTACATTGCCTTGGAGTCACAAAGATCCTCTACCGCTGAGCCTCCGGTGCCCGCTGTCTTGGAGTCTAATTTTGTAGAACTACCTCGGCTCGTGGGTCTGGAATCCTTTCCCCCTCTCTCTTGCCAGGATTTTGAGATTCTTCTCAACAAAACTAAATCTGGTTCTCCGCTAGATGTCTGTCCGCTAAAGATCCTCAAGCAGTGCAGAGAATCCCTCCTTCCCCCTTTGGTTTACATCATGAATAGGGCGATGAAGGAGGGCATCTTTCCCCAGCAGTGGAAAAATGCTGTGGTAAAACCTCTGCTCAAGAAGCCCTCTCTTGACCCTGGGGTATTAAAAAACTTTTGCCCCATCTCACTGCTCCCGGCTCCCGCGAAGATGTTAGAAGCCCATCTAAATAAACATCTTGCTGCATTCGTGGAGAGTTCGGGCTGTTTGGATCTTTCCCAGCATGGATACAGGAGGGAACATAGCACCGAGTCTGCCCTCACCATAGTGCTTGATAACATCCGCACTCGGGTAGATGAGGGACAGACCTCCCTCCTGATCCTTTTAGACCTCACGGCTGCCTTCGATACCCTTTCTCCCTCGGTATTAACATCTCGACTGAAGGAGATTGGGGTCCGGGGGGCGGCCCTGGGACTCCTTTCCTCTTTTCTCGATCATAGAGAGCAAAGGGTGATGCTGGGTCAGTTTCTATCTCCATCCCTGTCTGTGCAATGTGGGGTCCCTCAAGGGTCAGCGCTTAGTCCTACCCTTTTTAACATCTTTGTGACCCCCCTTGCCAGACTTATTAGATCTTTTTGGATGGAGGTAGTCTCCTATGCGGATGACACCCAGATCCTCGTCTCTCTCTCCCAGTCAGTTACGTCGACTGCCGCCAACTTTAGATCTTGCATGGAGGCAGTCGGCCAATGGATGATTCACAATTCATTGAAACTGAACGGGGAGAAGACTGAGGTGAGGGTGTTTGGAGGAAAGGAAGAGATCTGGTCAGCTGAGTGGTGGCCGGATTCACTGGGTGCCTGCCCTGATCCTACCTCCTCAGCCAAAAACCTGGGGGTTAGGATCGATCCTACCCTTAGCATGTGCCAACAGGTCAACAGGACTGTGTCGACCTGTTGGGGTATTATCCATATACTAAGGAAAATCAGGCACTATCTCTCTTTACAGGCAAGAAAGCAACTGGCCGTTGCCCTTCTGGGCTCTCGTCTGGACTATTGCAATGCGCCGTATGCTGGACTGAATTAAAGTCAACTACAGCGCTTGCAGGTGGTCCAGAACGCAGCAGCCAGATTTGTTCTCGATCTACCCCGACGTGCCTCCGCCACCGCTGCCCGGAATCAGCTTCATTTGCTTCCCGCTGTGGACCGTATCCTTTTTAAGACCATGTGTATGGTCTATAAGGCTTTAGCTAAAACCATCCCTACTGGCATTGGATCTATGTTGTCCCACTATAATCCTGGCAGGAACCTTCGTTCCTCAAACAGACTTCTTCTTTCTGTTCCTCGTGTCCGGAAGACCAGATGGGGGGGTAAGGCTTTTTCCAATCTGGCCCCTAAAGGGTGGAATGCTCTCCCTCTTGAAGTAAGGTCTCTCCCCACTCTCCAAGCTTTTAGATCTGCCCTAAAGACCCTCCTCTTTGTACGTGCGTACCTGTAGTGGTGCTTTGCAATTTTGACCTTTTTTGATAGGCGCCTTGACACCTTCGGGTTTAGTTTGCGCAATACAAATGGCATAATAAATACATAAATAAGGTCTTCAGCCTGAGTGTGCGGTGAAACCGGAGGTCCGGTGGGCTGAGAGGTACTAGGTGTGGAGGTAGAGAGAAATGTGCAGAGAGTAGGAATATTTACCCGACTCCAGTTCCTGGTCATGAGAGGGTTGGGTGGGGGCTTTGGTGGTGGAGGGGGTGGGGATGGAGAAAGCAATGAAAAGGTGGTCAGACCAGGTACAGGGAGAGATCTGGAGATCGAGTTTTGAGGTCCAGACCTGGTCCAGGGTATGACCTTTTATATGGGTGGCTACTTTGATTTGCTGGGTGAAGTTCATGTTATTGAGCAACTAGGAGAAATCTATCGAGCAGGGGCTTTCACGCAGGTTGTGTGGCCAGTAATTAAAGTCCCCTATGATAAGAATTCTGGCATGATTGATCGCCAACTCCGCTGTCAGGTTGCTGAATAGTTGGAGAAAATTAGGCATGTGGGCAGGGGGTCTCTAAAATAGGGCACATGTGAAAAGGGAACCTTTGGATTCAAGCTTGAACAAAAGGATATCACCAGATGGGGTTTTGCAGGTGGTGAGAGAGGTGAATTTATGAGATTGGGAGATAATGGCTGCAACTCCCCCCCCCCCCACCTTGCCCTCAGGCTTGTTGGCCTGGAGGATGTAATAGTTGTCTGGGATGGCGGTCAGAATGTCCGGGGTGGATTCGGTTGTTTGCCATGTTTCCGCTAGAAGCAGTATGTCAGGCTTGATAGAGTCAAGAAGATAGAAAATCTCTAGCTGGTGCTTAACCATAGAGCGGGTTTTGAGATACCATATGGACAAATGGTCCTGGTTGGGCCTTGTAGAGTGAGGCGAGGTTTTGGGAAGGGAGACCATTGGGCTAGTGGATATCGTGAGGGGAAGAGGATAGGGGGTGATGCAGTGAGTGTTCTGCATTCAATCAAGAGCTTTTGAAGCTGGAAAAAGAACCAATAGTCAATATGGAAGGTATTGATCAAATGGAACATCAAGGAATGACTATTCTCTCAGACAAATCACAGTCAAAATTGGATTCTATGGAAAAGTCTGTATCTAAGACTGCAGGTTTAGAAAAGACTTTACATGCATGTATAAACTGTCGGGTAATTTTACGGCGTAAGTTGAATGTGGAAGAAGGTTTAGTAAATGGAGCAATGGGAAAAGTGTTGATTTTGTAAATTTCCAGAAAAGAGATGGAATTGAATTTTTGAAGATTAAATTTGATCAGATTCAGGAGGTAAGACAGATTGGGCATTGTGCAGTAAGTGTTTTGCTTGTAAAAGACATGTATGTTCATAGAAAACAGTTTCCCCTTTCTTTAGCATTTGCAGCAACTAATCATAAATCTCAAGGTTTAATTGTAGACAGTGCTTTGGTAAATATTAGAAGTATAGTGTTTCAAGATAGAATAGCATATGTTGCATTGTCTCGAGTAAGAACATTATCTGGTTTATACTTGATTTTGATGAGAAAAAGATTAGTGCTGATGCAAATTGTGTAGGCGAGTACAATTGGTTGAGAAGACTTTATGCTCCTAACTTAGGTGAATATACCACATATGAGAAACGTGTAGTGTGTCCAAAATGGAAATATGACAAACATTCTACTGAGATTCAAATAAAGAAAACAATTGAAGAGAATCATGAAGGTACAAAGAAAAAAAAAGAAAGGACACTGTTGATGATATTGTAGGATACCAGTTTGAAAATAGTTCAGGTATCAACTACTATGCTGATGTAATTCTGAATGTTGTACTAGATCTTCATCATGAAATTACAGAAATTCGTGAAAAAATATTCTGTTCTTTACTTCATTATGTATTTCAAAAGGTGGTAACCGACAGAAGTAAAATCCAACCTGCTTCTAGAATTCAGCATCTTTTGGATACATGTACTGGTTCTTTTAAATTTACACTCAATATACAACAAGATGTACAAGAATTTCTAATCCTTATGCTTGGTGTATTGGAAGATGAAGGAATAGAAATCGAATATTTTATTTGGACTAAGTTACAGATGGGATCATAAATGGGAAGAGTGTTCATTTTCTTCTACCATTAAAATAGACACTGAACGATTAATATACTTGACGATAGCAGATTGCAAATCAGTATCTTTTAACAAATTAGTAAAAACAGTTCATCAAGATATGAAATTTTCCCATTGTAAATCAGAAATGTTGTCAACATTATATATAGAAAGATTTGGAAAATATGTCATTTTAATGCTACAACGTTGTAAAGCAAATGGAAGAAAATTGGAAACCAAAATGAATTTTTTTTTGGCAAGTCAAGTATCAATTTCAGTAAGAACTTTTTAAGCAGTGGTTATTACTTTCCATGATGGACCTACTACAACATCTGGACAATATACTGTGTATTTAAAGTGCAATAAAAGATGGACACACTGCACTGATGCTCATTTGGAATTCAAATCTAGGTTGCCTTACTAATGACCAAATTCATATCTGATGCCAAAGTTTTGAATACAAGATGTGAACTAGAGCGTAATGTTCTAGACAGGGTGTGCACTACCTGCTACACTCCTACATGAGTGTGTATAAACGAATGTCTGACATAATATCGACAGACAAAATATCTACATACAAAAATATCGACACAAAAATATCGAAATCAAAAATATAGGAGTTATATCTTTATAAAGGTAAGTACAAAAATATCGGAAAAAAAATATCGTAGTACAAAAATATCGAAATTAAAAATATCGTTTTTTTAAATGTATTAATAATAATGTAAAAATAATTTAAAAATACATATAATTTTACAAATATTAAATAAAAACATCAAAACATTTTAACAATAATAAGTAATACATATACATTTAAAATAAATTAAAAAGTCTACATATAAATTAATATATATACTTACTCCACATATTGCAACAGTAGGAAAAGCGTTGGATAGCGTAGGGGTTTAAATTACTATTACCACTCCAGAGGGTGCAACAGTAGGGAAAGCGTTGGATAGCGTAGGGGTTAAAATAACTATTCCCACTCCAGGGGGTGCAACAGTAGGGAAAGCGTTGGATAGCGTAGGGGTTTAAATTACTATTCCCACTCCAGAGGGTGCAACAGTAGGGAAAGCGTTGGATAGCGTAGGGTTTAAAATTACTATTCCCACTCCAGAGGGTGCAACAGTAGGGAAAGCGTTGGATAGCGTAGGGGTTAAAATTACTATTCCCACTCCAAAGGGTGCAACAGTAGGGAAAGCGTTGATAGCGTAGGGGTTTAAATTACTATTCCCACTCCAGAGGGTGCAACAGAAGGGAAAGCGTTGGATAGCGTAGGGGTAAAAATTACTATTCACACTCCAGAGGGTGCAACAGTAGGGAAAGCGTTGGATAGCGTAGGGGTAAAAATTACTATTCCTACTCCAGAGGGTGCAACAGTAGGGAAAATGTTGTATAGCGTAGGGGTAAAAATTACTATTCCCACTCCAGAGGATGCAACAGTAGGGAATGCGTTGGATAGCGTAGGTGTAAAAATTACTATTCCCACACCAGAGGGTGCAACAGTAGGGAAAGCGTTGGATAGCGTAGGGATTAAAATTACTATTCCCACTCCAGAGGGTGCAACAGTAGGGAAAGCGTTGGATAGCGTAGGAGTTTAAATTACTATTCCCACTCCAAAGGGTGCAACAGTAGGGAAAGCGTTGGATAGCATAGGGGTTTAAATTACTATTCCCACTCCAGATGGTGCAATAGTAGGGAAAGCGTTGGATAGCATAGGGGTAAAAATTACTATTCCCACTCCAGAGGGTGCAACAGTAGGGAAAGCGTTGGATAGCGTAGGGGTAAAAATTACTATTCCCACACCACAGGGTGCAACAGTAGGGAAAGCGTTGGATAGCGTAGGAATAAAAATTAAAAATTTATTTAATTAAATAATCAATATTATTTAACTACTAATTAATTATTAAATAACAAATAAAAAAATACATATATTAGCACATTAACTCTAATTATTGTAATTAACTAATTAATAATAATGAATTACCAATTAATTATTATTTACCAATAACAAATAATTATATTTATTTGCACATTAACTCTAATTAATGTAATTAACTAATTAATATAAATTAATTACCAATTAATTATTAATTAACAATAACAAAAATAAATTATATTAGCACATTAACTCTAATTAATTTCATTAACTAATTATTATTAATTAATTACCTATTAATTATTATTTTAAAATGTTTTAAAATATTAATTAATTAATTAATTATTATTCAATTACTTCCCACCCTATTCCCCTATAAACCCACAACCCACTCGGATAGTAAAACGCAAAATGTAAACCAAATAACTAATTTTCAAACATACATTTAATAACATATTTAACAAACATATAAACAACATAATAAAATACAAAACACTAAACATAATTTCGATATTATTAAATTTCGATATTAGTAAAATACATACCATAAAAACGATATTCTGTCTGTCGATATTCTGGACATCAATATTCTATACCATCGAAATTAAAACATCGATATTATTGTATATCGATATTTAAATTTCGATATTTTGTCTCCCTACCTGTATACACAATTTATCTGAAATACATTAAACACTTTTCACAAAAGAAAAACAATATTGATAATTGTTTAACATCAGTTCCAAAAACCAAAATCGTTCAAGGGGGTGAATGAACCATCAATCAAATCCTTCTTGTTCATGTTCTTCTTTTATTCACACATGAAAAGTGAATCCAAAGCAAAAATTAATTCCAACAGTCCGTATTATTCTGCTCCCAAACAATGAAATGCAGTTTGTTCTTCAATCACAGTGCATTTTGGGTGTAACCAGCACCCTTCCTCAGGGGTTATCTACAAACAAATATATCGTATTTGTGACTCAAAAATGATGAATGAACATTGCTATCTGGGTTAAAACATGCACTAACATTGTTGACCCGTGATATCCGGGAAAGTCCAGAGGTACAACGTGAAATAAATATAAAATCTGTAAGTTAATGAAAGACCACCGAAATGTACGGATTGTGGCGACACAAAAACTTCAGAGTACACAAGGAGTGAAAGTGCCAAACGTGCCTAGACACCCTGTGGGTTTAAATGAAAAGAGACACCGTGCTCAAAATGTGATAGAAAGATGTATCTACCTGATGGAAATCTAAAAAAGGACCAGATCTGTGATACAACAATCCCAGTATATCTAAAACTGCCTGTGGAGCCCAAAAAAATTCAGTCTCAATAATTGCCTGAGTATCATGTAGATCACAAGCGTGTATTACCATGATACTGATAAAAATAACAAAGAATGCTCTAAACTCACCCGGCGTGTGGCTATGCCACTCATAGCCTTGCTATGTGTTCAAAAGCTCGCAGAGTAGATTCACTAACAATCAGACGGTCGAGTGGTATCTGCGAATAATGTGTGGTCATTGTCAGCAAAAAATCAAAAATTGAACTCACAGAAATGTCACCAGACAAATGAAAACCCTTACTACGTGCTGAATGCGGCTCTTGGTTCCCAACTCTGCTCGCAAAGAGATAAAATATTCTGTGAGATAAAAAGTCTATTACTACAATGTCCCAAGTGAGTTACCAAACGTCATACGCTCTGGTCTAATACAAGAAGACACTTACCGTTATTAATGATGTGCCTTCCTTCTCTGAACTGTGTAAGATGGGTGTCGGTGTTGCTTGTCCCCCTTTCCTCCCTCCCAATAAGTTAGGGACTGCGGGACTGCGGGACTGCGGGAGGGAATGGGGAGAGACAGTCATAGCTGCCAAGGTTTCAGATTATCTAAGTGTGACATTTTCATATATCAATGTAATTATGAGAGACATTTCAATGACTATGAGTGACACTTTCGCGCAAGCAAAATCAAGCAATGAAGACGAGGGAGTTCGAAGAACCTAGCCATAAGTAAACGCTGTGCGCGCTGCATGTATGAATGGTAGAAATGGAGAAAGGCTGCTAAGTCGTTGCAGAGTATTAAATGGGCTGCCATCTTAAAAGAACTAGATTCCTCTAAAGAAAAGCTAAGCCAAGCATTTATCTCTGGATGGTAGAAATGGGTGAAAAGAGAAGAAAAAATGTGCAGTCAAGAAACATGGAAAGTAAACCTGCCTATCCATTACAAAGTGAGTGTTCACAGCTGTGTGCACTGACAATAGGCTCACTCTGTGCTACCCAGAAATCTGCTACTAAACATGATGGCAAACCGCAAACACGTATACCAAACACGTAAAATAACCCGAAACCTGGTGTGTTTCACGAACAAAATTAAAGATGAAATAAGCAAAAATAAGGATGGAAGTGAGAAATGTAGAGAGGAAAGTACATGCATGAATGTGCAAAGAATCAGGTGTGGAAAATAATAACCTTCCAAAAAGTTGAATGGTGCATAGTCTGTATTATCATTGAAACATCTTCACACTCTTATATGACAGTGTAAAAAAATGAGAATATTATATCTAATAAACCACTAATAGAAAATATGCAATGCGGCACTAGTAAATTGACTTCTAGAAACTACCACTTCCAAGTGGTATATATCCATGAAAACATTACTACATATTGAGGCAATCCCCTAAATGGAGTCTAACTATTGGGTAAACAACATTGGTCTTGAACTTAATACCAACATCAATAGACATACAGATTATATAGCACAATGACAAATACAAGATGTAACAAAATACTTGTTGACATGAACATGACAAATACATAGAGTGGCAACGTACTTAGCGGCAGTGACATAGGCACAATGGCTAATGCATGATGTAACAAGATGCTTTTGACATAAACATGACCTCATAGTGATAATTGTCACTGCATAGGATACCAGCATGCTTTGTGACATGAACATATTCTCAGGTTAACTATAGTGCATAGAAAAATTATAATTGTCAATGAGAGAAAAATAATTGGGAAAACAATCAACCAAGTACAGGCTAACTCATAGGTCAAACTAAAAAAAACTGAGGAAGTAAAACATTTGAAAAGTACTGTGTGTTATCTATGTCACCTAATTATGGAATGTAACTATGTGTGATGACTATCCAGTGCTGCTGGGGAAGGATGCCTTTACAAAAATACATGCTAATTCTAGTTTATCATTCAAATCCTTGGGGCTTGTTGTGTCTAAATATCTGATCCAGAATGTCTCCCTCTGAGTGATATATTTCTTCATGTCCCTGTCTTTGTACTCTCGCACTATCTTTATCACACTGAATCGGAGTTGTGCTATCGTGTGATGGGTGTCAACCCAATGGCTAGCTAAAGGGGAGCTCAAAGTTCTGGTAGGATCCTGCTTTTATGCTCCGTGATATAAGTGAGCAACGACCTCTCAGTTTTGCCTACGTAGTACATGCCTCAAGGGCACTGTATTACATAGATGACATTCTGCGTGTTGCAATTAGCTGTAAACTGCAGTCGATGGGTTTGCCTGTCCAGGGTGTGATATGGATGTGCCTGTAATTACGTTGTTACAGTGGGAGCAGTTGTAACACTTCAACATGCCCCTTCCTTGATGTGTATCTTGGGTGTCTCGCTTCTTAAGTAATTCCCTGATGTTACTGGAGCGTTTGTATGCAAAAATCGGATGATCCTTGAAAAGATTGCCGAAGTCAGGTTCTGCTTGTAGCAGATCCCATCTTTTTAGAATAGCTTTCTTGATTGCAGGTGATGGGGTTGAGAAGATGGAAACAAATACCTCTCTTTTCTCTCTAAGTCTCACCTTCTTCTCCAATAATGTGGATCTAGGAATCTCTGCCAGCGGCACTTCTGAGTCTTCCAATATTTCTCTTGGGTAGCCCCATGCTACAAAATTTTGTTTAGGGGACTCAAGTGACTCTGCCAATTGTGAGGAATCTGTCGTGATGTGCTTAATCCTAAAAATTGGGAAAATTGAATATGCCTCTTTGGAGAGCCAGGATGGAAACTGTAAAATAATAGTGTGTTATTGCAATCAGTGGGCTTTTTGGAAACCTTAGTAACAATCTTAGAATCCTGCAGTTGAACATCTATGTCCAAATATGATATTGTACATTTGTCTAAGGTAAATGTAGATTGAATCCTGGGATTGATGTTGGTGAGTGCTATGAGCTTCCTTAGTAGATCATGGTTCTCTCCTTGCCATATGATGAAGATGTCATCAATATACCGACGGTATATGATGAGGCTATCAGTCCATGTTGGGTCGTTAAGTAGATTCTCCCGTTCAAACTTCATCATAAAGATGTTAGCGTAGCTAGGTGCCCCTTCAAAATCCATGGATGTACCATTGGTTTGGAGGAAGTACCTATCCTTCCATTTGAAGTAGCTGTGGAAAGAAAAAACTGTAACAATTCCAAAAGGAAAACTTTTTTGGCAGGGATGTCTTCCTGCTGTAGCAGGGCCCACTTAATGGCTTCAATACCTTTGGCATGTGGTACTGAGGTATATAGCAATACCACATCTATTGTCCCTTGCCAAATTTCTTCGTCTGATGGTGAGATGAGGTCTCCTAGTAACTTTAGGAAATGAGTGGTGTCTTGCACATAAGCTGGTCCTGCCTGCACAAAGATCTGTAAAAATGTGTCTAAATAATGGCCCAATGGTTTGTGAATAGAACAACAACCTAACACAATGGGACTCAATGGGGGGTCCCGAAGACTCTTATGGATTTTTGGTAACATGTAAATGGATGGCCTGCATGGAAACCTAGAGTACAGAAAGTCAAACGTCTTAGAGCTAGTCAACCCCATATCTTTGGATTTTAAAAAGTATTCCTTGAAATTTAGAAGTCGGGTCCTGACTGAGCAGAAGGTAAGTGGATTCATTAGACAGCATTTCGTTTACTTTGGCCTCATAAAAGTGACTGTCAATAACCACCAGGGCGCCACCCTTATCAGCTGGAAAGTACGCCAATGACTTGTTCATCCTCAGAGATGTTAATGCTTTTCTGTCTGATACTGTCAAATTGTGCTGTTTCCTAGATGGAGTGGGTAAGAGTGATAAATCCCTTTTCACCAGTGTTTCAAAAGTGTCAAGGACCTTAAGTGAGCTGGGGGCTATGAAAGTACTTTTAGGTTTAAACTCAGAATATTTACTTTCACTACAATCGGTGCTCATGAAACATAGATTGGAGAAGAAGTATCGCAATCTCAACTCGAGCGAATGAACTTATAGAATTCTAGTTCTGTGTTGAATGCCAAAGTATGGAAAGTGGGCACAAAGTATGTGTCCTTGTTTAGTACCGCTGTTTGTGCTTTAGTCAGAGTAACTGAAGAAATGTTCACCACTAATGTTATTTCTGTCTCCGCTCCACATTGGCTTGCTTTGTGCTTTCCACTGCCTCTACAGGTTTTATTGTGCCTGGCTCGATGTTGATTTGTCCTGTTGGTGGATTGTTGGCAGCTGGGATGACCTCCAAAAAAGGCACTTTAGTGGCCGATGTGGATGGAACCTCGACAACAGTGTTGTCAACTGGGGATGGTACTGGTGATCTGGTTTAACGAGTGTCACTGATGGAAGCTATGATCTCTTCCAAAGAGGAATTCCTAGGTTTCTGGTATGTGCGCTTGTGTGCATACACCTCCACCCAGGAATATACCTTGTCGAGCTTGTAATCAATAGTGTCACGCCTAAACTTGTGCACTTTGCGTTCATGTATTTCTTTGGCATAAAGGTCTAATTTGTTGTCAATGCCTTCTAATGCTGCTGACCAGTCGTCCCCTGTCATACGTGTTTTCAAAGCTTCTTGTAATTCATGAATTTCTTGCTCAAGTCCCGTCAGGATACTAGAGAGTTAGTTCTTCAACTATCAAAAGAATACGGTCTAATGAAGACTTATTTAACATAGAATACCATTTATCCTTTTTTTAAATTATTTTTTATTGAGCAGAGCCAAAAGGAACAGCCATTATTTACATATCACAAAAATTTGAACTTTAAGCACACCACATCCAAATTCAGCACATAATAAATACATATAGCAGCCAAAAAAAAGAAAACACCAATATCAAATTAACAATCAACAAAATAAACCCTGATCCTCGAGAATTTCTTAGTTGCCCCCACCCGCTTGGCATAAGCTTCTTCAAAGCGCTTTGTACGTTTCATTTTAATTAGCCATTTCTCAAACAAAGTTATTTCAGATGACACTCGATTAATTTGAAAGAAAATAACACTGAGATCTTTTTGTTTAAAAATAATACAAAGTCTATTTGAAAAATCTATTAATGTTTTATATCGAGTTCTCTTTGGGAGTTTCGATGTCTTTAAAATAGTAGGGAGTTGAGTTCCGGCCTCTTGGATCATCCTGCTGATGACAAAGTTATCAACCTGATAAGGTTTGGACAATAAACATGCTACATAATCAAAAAGTGATGCATCATAATATAAACGAATATTTGGAAGTGCCAACCCACCCAGCTGACCATCTCATTACAGAATTGGCAACTTAACTCTAGCAGTCTTTATATTCCACACGGATGACCTAATCATAGCATCGATCCCTTCAAAAAAACTAACGTTAAACTTTTCCGGAATATGTGTAAACAAAAATATTAAAAGGGGTAAAATAGACATCTTGATCAATGCCACTCGTCCTATCAAATTCAAAGGAAGATTAGACCATTTATCCAACAGATTCTGAATCTTGATACTGGTGACTTCATAATTATTCTTAACCAATTCCCCATAATGACCTGTGACGTAAATTCCCAAATACCGAATGGGATCGGTTTTTCTTACTTGTTGTTTTAATTTTTCTGGGAGGCATGCCGACCCAGAATTTAACATTAAAATGTTAGTTTTGGAGGGATTAATTATTTTATAGCCTAAATTCTGCCAATGTTGACTGTAAATTTAACTTTTCTGGATCTAGTTATAAAATAGCGTCATCAGCGAAAAGTTAACATTTTGCCATTCCTTTGATTGGGGCTCTAATATTCCTATTAGCTCGTAATCTAATAGCAGGAGGTTCAATAAAGAAAGTAAACAAAAGAGGTGAAAAGGGACAGCCTTGCCTGGTCCCACGATTTATCTCTATTAACCCTGCTTGATCCCCTTTGACTATTATCTGAGCCTGTGCCCCCTGGTAAATGTTTTTAATCATAGTTATTACTGATGGTGGAAAACAAAACCTAAAAAGTGCATAAAAGAATGAATCCCAATTAAATAAATCAAAGGCCTTTTCTGGGTCTACCATCATGATGCAAGCAGGAGTCTTATTGATATTAAACAAATCAAGGGCTTGAATCAAAAAGCGGGTATTGGTCGACATCATTCAGCCCGCAATAAACACTGTTTGATCACCATGAATCACTTCCTTAGCTGCAGAAGTAAAACGCTGTGCCCAAATCTTCATGAAAATGTTATAATCTGTATTTAATAAACTGATGGGTCGATAAGAATTCAAATTATTGGAGGGTTTACCCTTTTTTACAAAGCTAATTACTATTGCTTTTTTAAATTCAGAAGATACCGACCCACCCGTTTTATTATAGTCAAATAACTTTGCCAAAAAAGGGGTCAACTCCTTCACAAAACATGATTCCATCCTCACCACAAGATTTTGCTCCCGCCAAAGAGTTAATAACTGCCAATATCTCGGCTTCTGTAATTTTCATCTGCAACATCGTCACTAAATCCTGCGATATTTTAGGAACTTGAAGTGAAGCAAAATACTCCTGAATCGTTTCAAGGTTAACCGAATATTTAGTGGTATATATATGTTGAAAATAATTGAAGAAGATTCGAGGAATCTCAGCTCTATCAGTAACTACTATATTGGATTGGGGATCTATTATTTCTATGATGCAGGCGGGTTCTTGTTGAGCTATAGTTGACCAGGCGAGCATCTTGCCCACCATTTGACTTTTTTCATAGACCTTCTGAGAATATTTTTGAGAGCTATTTATTTCTTCTAAGATAAAAAAATCTCTTAATGCCTTCCTAGCCTGTTCCAGCTGAGTCCGATTTAAGGAACCGACCAGATTGTCAGCATGGATCAACGACTGCTGGAGCTGTACTATTTTATCTAAACGTTCCCTGGTTTTCTTAGCGGAGGCGGCAATCATCTGCCCGCTGGCTGCAGCCTTAAAACCCCCCCCAGACAGAAAACATATCAGTAGTCCCTTCATTAATGAAAAAATAATCTTTTATCCAACATCTAATTTCATTAAGCCAGACTGGATCTTGCAGGAGAAGGCAGTCCATCTGCCACTTGGACCTACGCTTTTTAGAGAAGCCAAATTCTATACATACTTGAACATAGGAGTGGTCAGAAAAAGCGTTAACACCAATATCTGCATCACTAAGAATCAGTGAGTGTGACATCAATAGGAAATCAATTTGAGATGCAGTTTGATGTTGGCGAGAAGAACAAGTATACTGACGAGCAGTTTGATTAAGAAAACACCATGCATCAATTAGTTGGAGGTCACCTACCAAAGCATCAAAAAGCTTCTTTGTTTTGGGTTTCAATTGTTTTCCCTCTATTTGAAGTATCCATTTTCAAATCCTGAATGTATTTAAAATCGCCCCAAACACAATTTGCCCCAAAAGTTTATAAATTCTACGTAATGCAAATTCGTCATCAGATATTGGCCCTTAATAACTAACAAAATTCAGAAGCTGACCATTTAATGAAACCTGTACCCACATCCACCTTCCCCGGGGATCCCATTTTTCCTGAAGAAACACCCATTCAAATTCATGAGAAAAATAAATAGCCACCCCCTCCATTGCAACACCTGCTGAAGCTAAAAATACCCTTGAAAACATTCCTGGAATATAAAATTTTGGGTATTAGATTTCAGATGAGTTTCCTGCAAAAAAAGAATTTGAGGCTTTAAAGTAACTAGCCTCCTAATCATCCCACCATATTTACTTCTGTTCAAAATTCCACTAACGTTGACAGAAATAATTTGGCAATTACTGGATACACTCATTCTACCAAATAAAGAAAGATAAAAGCTCCACGTACTGCAATTCTATTCTAAATTGATTCCTGCACCATTTAGCGCCTTCCTTATAGCACCTGCTCATTTTTCCAACTGACCTCAATCACCCTAACCCCCCCTCAGCAAAAACCCTCCGCCCCTTAGGAAATGTGGCTATTCCCGTTATCCACATACTCCACCCCCCTGAACACATGCTGGTGCCCTGATATTGCACCACATTGATCTCCCCCCTTTAAAAAAAACGATTCTTCAAGAAAGAGACTCTGCAAGTCTTTCAGTCTTCAAATAAGAAATTCAAAAGAAAATTTTCTTTAAAAAAGCAAAAAACAACAGAGAGAACAACCAGCCAATTATCATCCAGCAGAGATTGTCTTGAGTAGCTCCTGTGCTTCTTCTAGACGAGTAAATAAATGAAACTTTCCATGGACAAGGACTTTAAGTTTTGATTGTTGTGCAATCGAAGCTTGTGCCCCTTGAGCTTTAAACAAGTATAGTAACTTAACAAACTCTTTCCGCCTTCTAGCCGCCGCTGCTGACATATCAGAAAATATTCTGCATTTTACTCCATTTTCAGTTTCAAACTGTCTCAACTTAATTCCCGTAGTCAGAACTTTTTCCTTTATGCGATAATCCGCAAAGTTGACAAATATTGTGCAGGGGAACCTTTCATTTGGTGGATGAGCAGGGAGCCGGTGAGCCCTAGTTAGTGTTAAGTCCCCCAAAAAATCAGGTAACAAAGCCTTCTTTATAAATGTTTCAATCCACTTGAGAGTGTTACCCCCTTCAAGCCGTTCCAGAACTATCTGAAGATTAGAGCAGCGGGAAAAATTCTTAAGTTCCTCAATCTTGTTCTCCATGATTGTTTTTTCACAGGACACTGAATCTACTTGTTGAAGAACACCAGTCATTTGGTCCACTAGGGAGGAGATCCTTGAAGATGAAGAGGAGAGAGCCCCCAAAGAGGGTACTGATTCCGCTGAAGAGGCTCCTGCTGTTTCATCCACTGTGCCTCCCACAATATCCTGCATGAGAACATTGTTTCTCGGTTTACCAGTCAAAGTAATGGGGGGTACAGTCTTCTTCACAAAAAGAGGGAAATCTCTGGCATTTTTCAGCTCCTGGTTCGGCTGAACATCAGAGATCCCTGACTGAAAATTTTGATCCCTAGGAGCAACTTCTACAGGTGCCACCGATCTTATCTCTTTTAAAGGGGAATCCTCAATTCCTGAACTTTGAGAGCTGAAGGAGGACTCAGCATGATGTAATTTATTACTCCCATTGGACTGATTCAGTTTAGCTTTTGCTGAACGCGCTTTATTTTTTGCAACAATCACGGCATCTGCTTTTGCTGCTGCGGCCGTCAGCTTAAGCGGTTTCCTCATCGTGTCGCTTATTGGATTTAGCTCTATAGTCTGAAATCCAATTTTTTCACACAGAGGATTTTGATCCTATTTTCCCAGCCTCCTCCTTCCCAGTGTCACAACTTTCTCACCAGCATCAAATGCTATTCGTAAAAGTGTAATGAAACATTGGCAAGTCGTGAATGCAGAGGTACTTGACATTGAACGCCCCATATTCGCATTTAAGAGAGCCAAAAACATTAAAGACCACCTTGTAAGGGCAGCTCTCTCACCATCTGTATGTAAGGGGACACTCAATGACTTATGGGGTCTCCCCAAATGCAATCTTCCAGGGACTACCCTTGCACTCCTCCAATCACCCTGGCACTACCCATGCACTCATCCATGCACTCGGGCAGTACCCCTGCACTCATGCAATCACACAGGCACTACCCATGCACTCCTCCAATCAACCAGGCACTACTCACACACTCCTCCAATCACCCAGGCACTACCCATGCACTCATGCAATCACTCCGGCACTACCTATCCACTCATCCATGCACTCAGGCACTACTCCTTCACTCATGCAATCACTCAGGTAGTACACATGCACTCCTGCAATCACCCAAGCACTACCCATGCACTCATACAAATCACCCAGGTACTACCCATGCACTCATCCAATCACCCAAGTACTACCCATGCACTCCTCCAATCATTCAGGCACAACCCCTGCACTCATGCAATCACCCAGGTATTACCCATGCATTCCTCCAATTACCCAGGCAGTACCTATGCAATCCTCCATGCACCTAGGCACTACTTATGCACTCTTCCAATAAGCAAGGCACTATCCATGCACTCATCCAATCACCCAGACACTACTCCTGCACTCATGTAATCACCCAGGCACTGCCTGTGCACTCCTCCAATAACCCAGGCACTACCCCTGCACTCATGCAATCACCCAGGCACTACCCATGCACTCCTGCAATCACCTAGGCACTATCCATGCACTCCTCCAATCACCCTGACACTACCCATGCACTCATCCATGCACTCAGACAGTATCCCTGCACTTATGCAATCAACTTGGCTCTACCCATGCACTCATCCAATCACTCAGACACTACCCATGCACTCCTTAAATCACTCAGGCACTACAGTAGCACTCATCCATTCACCCAGACACTACTCATGCACACATCTATGCACTCAGGCGCTACTGTTGCACTCAACCATTCACCCAGGCATTATCCATGCACTCCTCCAATCACCCAGGCACTACCCCTACACTCATGCAAACAACCAGGAACTACCCATGCACTTATTAAATAACTCAGGCACTACTGTTGCACTCATCTATTGACCCAGGCACTACTCGTGCACTCATCTATGTACTCAGGCACTACCAATGCACTCAACCATTCCCTCAAACCCTATCCATGCTCTCATTTATACACTCAGGTACTACTCATGCACTGCAACAATCAGCCACCACCCCTGCACTCATGTAATCAGCCAGGTACCACCCATACACTTATCCATCCACTCAGGCACTACTTGTACACTGCTTTAATCACCCAGGCACTACACATACACTCTTGCAATCACTCAAGCACTACTGTTGCACTCATCCATTCACCCAGACAGTATCCATGCACTCATCCATGCATTCAGGCACTACTCATACACTCATTCATGCACTCAGGCACTACCTCTTTACTCATGCAATCAGCAAATCACTACCCATGCACGCAGTCACTACCTTGGCACTCACTCCATTACCCAGGGCACTACACTTGCACTCATGCAATGAACCACGCATTACTGCAGCACTCATTTATTCACTCAGGCAGTACTCATACAATATAATGATTGTTGGACTTGGCCCTTTTTGGCTAAAGTTCCCTAAACTTTTTGCCTTCCCCCTAGACCTTTTTTCTGACATGATGTTGCCAACTTAGATGCTTTGGGCACTTTGCCACTTCTGATCAGTGTCAAAGTGCAAGTGCTCCCTGTGTAAAGTGTAATGGTAATTGGTTGTCCATGATTAGTATGTTTGCCTTACTAGTAAAGTCCCTAGTAAAGTGCACTTTGTGTGCCAGGGCTGGTAATGCACATGCTACTAGTGGGCTTGCAACACTAATTGTGCCACCCACACAAGTACCCCTAAAGAAATAACTCAGGCCTGCCACTGCAGTTCGTGCGCACAGTTTGTTAAAGTGCATTGTTGTCTTGACAAGTGCACCCACTTGCCAGGCCTTACCCTTCCCTTTGTTTGCACATCAGACACCCCTATGGTAGGCCCATGCTACCCCCATGGGCAGGGTGCAGTGTATGTGAAAGGTAGGACATGTACTAAGGTGCGTACCAGGTCCTGACAGTGAAAAACTGCTAAATTATGTTTTCACTGTTGCAAGGCCATCTTGCCCATAGGACAGAATGGGAGAGGCTGTGTAATATGCGTCCAGCCTATCTTCCCATAGGCTTAAGATGGAGAGGCGAAGTTTAGTGTTTCTGAACTCACAATATAATGACACATCTTTTTGTGAAAGTGGTTTTTGAATTGTGGTGTTTAGAAACCACGCTTTTAGAACTGACTGTTTTGTTTGTTCTCACAATTCCGTGTGTCTCTGCCTGGTTGTGGGTTGACTGTCTGGATTTAAATGTGATTAAATCTGGGAAATGTCTTGACCCAGGGGAGGAGGTGAGACAGCAACGGGCTGACCTGCATCTGGAGCGTATGGGGGTGGAGTAGCCCCTGGAGGTGAAGAGGCCTGGGGGGCTGCCATAAAACAATGGCTTCATCTCCTGCTGAGTGATTGAAGATCCAGACCCCCACTATCAAAGGAAGAAGGTGTCACTGGCAGGGAGACACCCAGAACTGGTTTGGACATGGGTCAGTGCCCCCCTGAACACAAAGACTTCAAAGACATTTAGGGGTATAACTATGAGAGCCGAAACCCCTGGATTTTGGACTGATCAAGACTGAAAAGGATTGAAACTATTTCACGGTAAAGAGGAACCTCTGCCAAAGGAATAACAGCTGAGGTGACTGAAGAGAAGGACGGAACCTTGCTGTGTGTTCTGGGGCTGGCCTGCAGTTTGCTGAATTAACTAAGGAGAGGCTAACGGACTTTGCTGTATGCTGTGTCCCCCTGCTTGAAAGAACTTTGCTGTTTGCTGTGTCATGAAGTAATGTGTCTCCAAGTGCTGGTTCCCTGTTGTGGAAATTCAGGAACATAAAAGTTTCCAAGTGTGTCTCAGCGACGCTGTGTGTGTGTGCTTCGTGCAGCCTGAGACCTTCGTGAGGATTGCACTGTGATCATGTGCACCCAGAGTTCAAGTAATTCCCAGCGATGTTGTGTGCGTGTGCTTCGTGCAGCCTGAGACATTTGTGAGGATTGCCCTGTGATCGTGTGCACCCGGAGCCTAAGTGAGTCTCAGTGAAGCTGTGTGCGTTAGCCCTGTTGCAGCCTGAGGCCTTCGTGAGGAATTGCACGTGATTGTGTGTCCCAGAGCAGTCTTGTTCTCTGCTTCGATCGACAGCTTCTCCAGAAGTGCTGCGATCGTCATTGCCATCGGACCTGACCGACATCCCCAGAGGAGCTGTGTGAATTCACTGCCATCGGGTCGAGCCTGCCTTTGCCAAAGAGAGACCTCAAACCATCACCGTCGGTGGTCCGAATTCCACTGCCCAAGATCAACGAAGTTGCATCAGAGGCCCAAGCTGCGAGGAGAGTAAGATCGTACCCCCCAGGTAACGCTCAGCGATCATGCGTGTGTCGCTACCTGGGGCAGGGTACGGGCTATGAGAGGAACGCTCTCGGCCTTTCCCATCTTTGCAGCGCGAGCCTCCGTTCAAGTCCATATTGCAGCCTGCACTTGCTGAGGAGTGTCAGGACAAGGGCCGGAGTGTAGAGCTGCACTTTGTTTTTTATCATAAGAGTATTGGGGGCATATTTTGGCAGTAGCTGACCTCAAATCAGTAAGAGTGGCATAGGGACCGTCCAGAGACCGCAATCGGTGCTGGAGAACATTATTTTTGTATTACGAACTGCCTGATTGTTGCATTACGAATTGCATTATTTTGACATTACGAACTGTCTGATTGTTGCATTATGAACAGCATTATTTTTACATTACGAAGCGCCTGATTCTTGCATTACGAACTGCATAGCATAGCATTAGGACTGCATTGGATCATCGAGAATTGCTAGTTAATCCTGCAAGAACCTACAAGGGCTTGCTGGCCTAATAACCGGGAAGGTAAAATATTACAAATACGCATAAGTTGGATTTTTATTGTGTGGTCTCATCGTATATCTTTTTTTATAAACATGTAATTGTTGTTTTTATGAAACTTGTGTGGAGTCCATTTGTGGTGTTATCACTCGGTTACTGATAGCGTGATTGCAAATACTTTGCACATTTGCCTTAGAGATAAGCCTGGCTGCTCATGCCAAGCTACCAAAGGGGTGAGCAGGGGCTATCTGAGAAGGTATCCTTCCTTTCCCTGACTTAGAATCAAGGGTCCCTATTTGGACTAAGGTACCTACCTCAGCCAACTAGACACCCCCAGTTCTAACAATGATTCATATATTACACTTGCCGCAATTCATACAACACAAAGAATTTTGTCTTTTTTTAAACAAATAGGCGGTTCTAAAAAGACACATTTTTTTCTTAATTTTGTGTGTGTTTTATGTGACGTCATCAGCAGTGCATTGTGGGGGTATGAGTTATAGTTAGCTCAACTAACTATAACAGCCACATTTTTCTGGTTTTGTACGAGTGAAATGTCCAACTGACTATACCGTCCCTGAAACCTGTGTTTCTTTCAGTGAATTCCAAAGGTTTTTTATATACATATATATATATATATATATCAGGTAATCCGCTTTCAAATGCGCTGTACCGGAGTCTCACCAGCCGGCAAGGAAACACGGACACGGACCAGTTAGGCGCTGAATTTTCTTTATTGCAGAGAGTTTGTCAAAGACGTTTCGGCTCAACTGAGCCTTGTTCACATGACCGATACCAATGCGGTCCGAGGGGAAGCAGCTAGGTAATACCACGCAGCATTGCTGACTAGGAACATTGTTTCCATCGAGGCGATACCGCCCCCCTAAGAGACCATGATGTGCCATTAAGCACCTACAAATGTTCACCATTGAGCAATACATCCGCCTAAAAAGCCAAGCGTATGTACTCTGAACCACGCGTGTACCAAGTAGGAACAGCGACATCCACTGTAAATATTTTCGCACTAATAAATCCTTTAATCCTAAATCTAGGTTTTTTAGGAGTGGTATTATACAGGGCTGGTCCCTGTATGGTCCTGACGAAACGCTAGGGGTAGCGTGAAACATGTTGACCATATACTGAACCCACCTACTTCACTGGTTGGTATACAGTATAAACCCCACTTTTAACATACCGGTCTAGGAGCAGAATAAAACATTGAGGCCCACTAGCACGGTATTTTTAACACTCACACACACATCCACTCCACTCTCTTCACACCACACATAGTCCTTCACTTTAACAGTGCTCCTACGTAGTTCGCAAGTTGTAGCACGCCCCTTTTCGTAGAGATCTGGGATGACCCCAATGATGAAGCATGTCACCGTGAGGAAACTCCGGTGAGTGAGGGGAAAACAAGAAAGAACATTTTTCTTTCTTCAAGAGCTACACTAATACATCATTTTTAAGGTAGCCACTACACAAGACAGGTCCCTGAATGTATGATTTATTCAGCATTCCGTCCATCATTTGTTTGCGTAGCACTAAACCATGTCTCCACCACCAAATCAGGATGCTGCCAGCTTGGCTGCATTGGCTGTGTCCTCCAGAACACCAATGCTGTGGCCTGGCAGTCCAACCCCCAAGTTCGTAATCAAGGCCTTGGTCTAGATGAAGAAATCACAATAGATAGTGCTAACGCAACTCAATCGAATCAAGAAAAACAAAATGTCTCATGGAACTCCATCAAAAAGTGGCAGAATTAACAAAAAACATTATTGGACATTTTGTAAGACTGAAACACAACACTTGCTTCTGACTCATTTTCACTTTACTACATAGCAAGCCACAGAAACACATAACAGAGTTAAGAACATATCACAGGTCATCTTGCATGACACGAAAACTCCACCCAGATAGGCCTCTCTGTAAAATACAATTTCAACCAAGCGCAACCAATGGAGCAGAGTGGTACCCTGACCAAAACGAGTTTTGGTCCATCGTCTAAAGTACATGAAGCTGATGGTTTCTGTCCAGCACTGATGAGTTTTGGTTATAAACGCCAGAACTCATGCTGAACTTCTCCACAATAATGTACAGCTTCAGTTTGACAATGTGGGAGTCTCTGCTTTTAAAGTTCATGTCCCGGGGTTTGCCCACCTTGATGGGCCAATTTCTCTGTCCTACTCTTTCTTCAGATAGCAGTCTATCTCAGCAGGAATGTCTCCAAATCTGACATCTCCAAACAGAGGCCATGAGAGTAACAAAAGGATAACACCTGAATGTCAGCCTCAGTGATATATGTATCAAAGGGTTAGGTAGGACCAGCCCTACTCGTTATGATTTCCTTATCCTAACATCTATTTCCTGAGATGTGCCAAGGTCTCTTTGACCAGTGACCTCTTTCAGGATTAAAGAGATCCTTTTGAAGCATATCGAAGAACATTGTTCTTCCATCCTCCAGGGCATGTCCCACCCAGCTCTCAGGAATTGAGCAATGCACACATCTGTAAGGAGGGCTCCTCTGCCTCTACATACTCCATCAGTCAGCTCTGGGTCTCCCAAAATTTAACCCAGAGACCTCCATGTATTCTGCCCTTCAAAAGCACACAAACATCTCTGTGTGCACATGCAACCACATGCGTTCACACCCATGTTCTGAATCACTTCACAGGCACAAGTACACCCCGCCATGCACACGCAATCATGTGTGCTGACTGTCATGCACTGCACCACTTCACAGGCACAAATACATTCTAGTGAACACCCACAACAATGCATGCTGACTCTCATGTACTGCACCACTTCACAGCCACACATGCACCCCACCTCGCACATGCAAGCATGCGTGCAGTCTGGCATTGCATAAAGTCTAATACAGGCCAAGGTTGAGCTACTCACACAGCAGGGAACTTTACAGACTTCAGTGACACATCTAACAAGGCCTAATCACTCAACTGATTACTATTACTGAAACACAGTATGCTAACACTACTGCACTCATGCTGCGTAACTCCTGGTGAAGGCAATAGCCTTCCACTTCCCGAGGATTATGCTTTGAGTGCCTCTCCTGGTCATTAGCAATCGTCAAATTCGTGAGACAGTCCTAGGTCATGGTGCACGCCATATTCTATGTTCACCCAGGGGAACATCATTTACAACAAAACTTTTACCACGCACTACCATTACAACGCAGGTATTACAACGACTTTCGCTGGAGGGCGCTGTTGGATAGGGAATAGTTTCATTTTCTATCCAACACCTTCCCTACTATCCACGGGGACTGGAGTTGGAATAGAAAATTTAGCTATTCCACTATCTAGCGCCCCCCAACGCAAGTCGTTGTAACGACTTGCGTTGTAATACCTCCGTTGTAAAGGCATGCGTGATAAAAGCATGCGTTGAAACGTCATACAACTGTTCACAAATGGCAAAAAAATTGTTACCAAGAATCCTGATATCATCGCAGCTGGGGCACTAAGGCAGGGGTACATGTCTATTACCATGCGAGGGACTTTTCCGCTCCTAAAGTAGCAGTTCTCTTTATTAAATGTCCTCCTTGGTCTTTAACCTTTATGGTACATTCTGTGGCTAAAAATGTATTTGGCGTGAGCCGGCAACTGCATCCGTGACATGAGTTGAAATGGTTATCCCTCACTTGCTGTACTAAATCCAGTGCAGGAGCTCACACAAGCACTAAGTTGGCGCACACATTTATTAAAAAAAATATCGAATATACAGCAGCCCCAACACACTTTGGATCAACCAAGCATAGAGTCTAGACAGCGTGTGCCTCAGCAAGCCATTTTAGAGACAGCAAGACAAAATGCTGCTGAAATGCCTTTCCTCTACCCTTGTGTCTCGGAAAATATAAATGAAAGTTCATAAATGTTTCATTTGAAGGAGACTTGGGCTTGTAGCAGCAAATTTCAGTTTCTTTAATTTATTAAAGACGTCTCTTCCTATTAGACCTTGCGCAGCCTCCCGGCTGCTGTGACAGGGAAATCCTTGGAAGTGCTATTATGCCAGAGTCTGTCGCATAGAACGCATTAGTGCATTTTTACCTACTAAATAAAATCCTATTTTGCTAAGGATTTTTGCCTGGGGCACAGACAGTGAAAACATGTCTTTATTGAAATAGTCCTGAAATGTAATCTGAACGCTAACAACCTCGCCAGCGTTAATGCTACAGTGCCGATTTATCAAATTCACACTTATCAGAAAAGAAACAGGGGCGCCGCCCTCTTTCGGCAGCCCAGATGCCTCTGGCTCAGAAGGTACATATTATTTTGGTGCTCTGTTTAATATTCTATGTGCTTCTTTTTGTGTGTGTGCATGTGAATTCAGAGTCTCTGAGACGTGCTGGGCTGATAGCAGAGCAACAAACCAGACACAACCTAGGCTGATGCACTCACTGCCAGTGAACGCGGCATCTGTCAAGGGTGGAAGGGTAATTTAGATTCTGGGGCACATCTACTTTTATTTCACGCAATGCGGCACAGCAAGGGAGCTTGCTGTGCTCTTTTGCGTGAAATGGAGAGAGCAGGAATGCTCCATTTACAAAGATATGGAGCATTTCTGCTCTCTCTTTGCGTTGGTGCCCTGCGTGCTGCCTAGAGCCATCGCAGGCACCCTGCATTACAGGCTGGATTGTTTTGGAGCAGGAAAGTTACCTTCCTGCACAAGAACAATCCAAAGAGGCATTTTCCTTTTTCCAGGTGTGATTCAGAATGCATTATACAATTTTTCTTAACGTTACGACATCTTGTGGGCGGCAAACCAATTTGCTGCCATCCCAAATTTGCACATTTTTCTTCATCTGGAATTGCGTCAGATCTATGAGTGGATGCACATAAATGCCCATGCTCCACTCATGCAACACCTACTGGCTCGAAATGCAATGCAACAAAGCCACGCGAGACTGCACACATCACCCCTTGCGTGGCTTTGGGAATCTGAATTAAGGAATTAATCTGCCTTGTGTGATGCAAGAACAAGGTAACGCCTTAATATTCCTGGCCCTCTATGTATTCCTTTAGTTGCAATGCCTTTTTTTCTAAAATAACTTTTTAAATCCAACAAACAGTCGCAAAGCTAAAAAATATGAGCAAGTGTAATCCAACATTTAAAGCAATCCTTTTACAAAGACAGTGCTTAATTTGCAAAAAAAAAAAATATATATATATATATATGCAACACGAGCTGTCCTGTCACAGAGGGAGCACCTCAGAGTTGGTGCCAGAACCGAGACCAGGCAAGGGTCTCGAAATTAATCCACTCTCCAAATAAGAAAAATTCTGGCACTCCGCTTGGTAATTTAAATCAGTTTATTCCACACACTGTGATCGCCTACGCGTTTCGAACATAACGTTCCTTCTCACGGCAGTGTCATACAGTTGTCCCTTTTCACTTTCCAAATATATAAATTGGACGTAAGTGATGCATTTCGGGACATGTAGTTTATACATTTCATTATCGCTAACTTGCTAGCATACGTTTACCACTTCAATTGTATTACATTTCACAATTGCGCTTTACTTGTTTTCATGCGGTTCACTGTGTTTTCGTGATGGTTGTGTTAGCCAATTAACATAGAAAATTGGGTGCGGTTACGGGCTGAGTGCCCTTTACTGCGCACTTTGTTTTACGCTTGTCTACCCAATTCGTCCCATTTGACATCTCAATTTAACATTTGCATGTGGTAAAGGTGCGACTAAGCAGTGTGTTACTGTGCGCCTAAGGTTATATCATAAACCATGTTGTCTAACTGTATTAAACAGTGTCATGTTTGCGGACAGTGTTGGTTTCTATATCTAGGGCTGAGTGCCCTTGTCACTGCTCTAGATTAGTCGCAATTAATGTCCGAATCAAGTTTGTAAGTTCAAAGAGCTCTATGAATCTGTAATTCATCTTGCAGTGGCATTTCCATGAATATACTAGTGCTTCGTGTTCAGGATATGTTTTTCTCAATCACATTTGCAGGCATGGTGTATGGTCTTGGTGTATGGTCTTTCGTATCATACATCAATTTAAAGATGGAAATAAAGTTCTTCGTCCCCGTTCAATCCTGTAGGTTGTTTTGTCCTGAATCTCATGATTAGTTTGGATTCCAATCCTCGTAATTTCAATTTCCTGTTTCCTCCACGTTCATGCTGTGGTATCGTTGCTAAGCCAAAGTACTGAATGTCCATCCATGTTTTGTTGGCGTGACTGGTGATATGTTTGACCATAGCATAAGAGTGGTCGCCATTCTGTGTGGCGCGTGTGTGTTCCAAGATTCTCTTTTTTAGTGTGCATGTGGTGCTGCCTATGTACCTTTTTCCGCAATAGCATTGCAGCATGTATACCACAAAAGTGGTGTCACAGGTGATATGATCCTTGATTTCGAAGATTTTTCCAGCTGGATATTTTAGGTTCCTTTGGTTTTTTTACCTATCTTGCAGGCCTTGCAAGTATGGCATTTGGTGAATCCTTTGTTCTTATCTGTGAGCCAGTTGTCAGTCTTTTTGATCTCAAAGTGGCTGTGCACCAGATGGTCCGAGAGATTAGGTGCTCGCCTGTATGTCATCAATGGTCGATCACCTATGTTATTGCCTATGTCCGGATCTTTCTGGATTATGTGCCAGTACTTTGTCAGGATTTTTCGAATTTTATAGCTCTCTTTGTTGTATGTAATGATCATACGTGGTGTTTCTTCTTTGTTATTTGTTTCTTCAGTGTTTGTTTTTTTCTCTTCCTTTGTTAACAGTGTTTCTGCTCTTGTTTTATTTCTGGCATTGCTTTCTCCTCTTTGGATATCAGAGTACTTGTACCCTCGTTGTGTGAATCGCCTTTTTGTTTCGTCGAATTTCTTTTCCATTTCACTTTCCTCCGAGCAATTTCTCTTCATTCTAAAGAGTTCTCCGAATGGAATGCTCTTTTTGAGTTTTTCTGGATGAAAGCTATGACCATGTAGTAGGCTGTTGGTGACAGTTTTCTTTCTGTATACTGTTGTTTGTATTTTGTTCTCACTTACATAAACTTTGGTGTCCAGAAATTCCACATTCTTGTTGCTTATTTAGTATGTAAATTTTAAGCCCACGTCATTGAGTATTTTGAAAAAAGTTTGAAATTCTGATTCCGTACCCTTCCATAGTAGAAAGAGGTCATCATTGTTTAGGAAAGAGTGTGCAAGAGGGTTAGGTTGTGTGATGGAGTATGAGTGAGAATTAGGGTCAGTGACAATGTGTGAGCGAGTGACTGAATGAGTCTAACTGTGAGAATCAGTGAGTCAGAGTGAGCAAGAATAAGCAAGAATGAGTAAGAGTGAAAGACAGTGAGTGAGTCGGTGTCTCTCCGCCTACATCCCTACATAAACAGCTCTACTGTAATACACAAAACATTGTATCCTGTTGTTCACAGGTATATTTAAATTAATGGCATATTGTCTTAGTGTCACCAATCAGTCCAATGCACACTGAGGGTCCTTGCCACACACCTTTTAGCAGCCGTACTCCCAAGTTCGACGGGTCAAGGCGTTTACAGAGTGTACCTTTTCTCTTTATCTGATTTTCGCCTTTTTCACTATGTACTGTAATTTCAGATTCTGGAATTGATTACAGATCTTATTCGACTGAAAGTGGAAGGAGTGGGTATGGCATCACAGTCCCTGGCCTGAATTTCAGTGAAATCGTGAAATATTGGGAAGCTAGGGATAACACTTGGCATTTGTGTCACCTATGGCAAATGTTGGTGCTGGCAGGCTTGAGGTAATTCTTGGAATAAGGGAAGACAACTTGTGCATATGGGAGGAGGGAAACCATGACAAAATGTTGATCCTGACATACACGAGGTATTATTTGACATCAGAGTTGCCCATCGTATATGGACGGTACTTAGAGAATAATTCTCGCTTCGGGCCTTTTGTATGTGAATTTTGAACTCAGGGGCACCCATTGGATATGGAGGGGCAATGATAAAATTCTGCCTGTGACACTATGGAGGTAATTTTTGATGTATAGAAGCATCCATAGAAATGTGTATTTTAAAAAGGGGTCAATCATTTGGGACAGTCACATTTCATTGGCTGGGCATACCATGACAGGACTTAAACATTTAATGATTGCACTTTCAGAACCACTATTGTTTTCAGCAAATGTATTTTAATTTTCTTGGTCGGAGAACCACTCCACCACTCCGATCCTCCCAAGAAGAGGTGAGGCTCGCTCATTTTGTTGGTTTTCTACGAATCATTGCATCACCACTTTCAAAGATCATCAGCCGCTACTGCAAGAACAGATGATAAACAATGTCTTCATGAGAATTGTTAACTTACTGCACATTCCACGTGAACCAGGGAATTACGCTGTAGGTCCCGTAAAATAAATAAACAAATTCAGCAATGGGATGTGTGTTCTTCTGATTAAAGTTTAAAAAATGAACTAAAAACCAAACGCATTTTAAACTAGTTGTTGCCATTTTTCATTATTTTGAAATATGGTGAATTTAAATAAACTATTTAACTCCGTGCTTTACATGATTTGTGCCTTTGCAAAGTGACTGTAAATGATAATAAATCAAACTGTAGAACTATAAAGAATACTTAAAGACAATATCATAGTTCATATTCAAAATATGATCTATATCATTTTAGTGGACATAACTACTATAGTTTTTTTTTTATTTCTCGACTCTTCCTCTCCCTTTGCTTTAACAATACATTTCTCATTGTGGTGCACATGCAGTGAACTATTAAATCATGGCAGTTTGTGGTATAAATAATTTAAGCTCCCAGTACTTGTCCTTGTTTTGTGGCACTATATGCTCTGCAGACGTACACATAATTTTTCATATAATGCAAGGAGAAACTGTAATGTTCAACTGGCATATACTATAGGGGTTACATGTGTCTATGTAGTGATTTAATATTTCAGAGATGTTACATATTTTTGAGGTGACTAGAGTTAAGGTCATATGACATCACTTGCTATGAAGATTCAGGATCAAATGTCATATGATGTCACTTCTTGTGATGCCATTAAAGTCAAAGGGTGTGTGATGTCACCTTTGCTAGTCCTGGCATTTTGTTGAACTAACATCCATGTTCCTATCTTTCTTTTCCTCATTCTTTCTTTCCTGACTTTCTGTGTTTGGCCCAGGGTCAAAGTCTGATGATGACAATCACTTCTGTCCAAAAATGAGTGCCATTACTCACTGCCTGCAACATGTAGCATCTATTTACAAAGAAATTGAACAATGCTTTTTGTACCAAAATGAAAAAGAGGAGCACAAAAGAAATCATACATTGCCTGATTCTCAAAGCTACTTGCACATAAGTTTATTTTACACGCATTGATTACCTATTTTACAAGCCTCTTTTGGAATTCACAAGTGTTAGATTTAGACATAAAAAATATTTTAGTCAGTGGAACATTTCCACTGAATAAATCTACGCCTATTGGGAGGAAGCAGGCTAGAATGGCCTATGAGTTTGTGCACAGTTCCACTAACCTATATGTTTATGACTATTTGCAAACTCCACTCTGACACATTCCTGTCCTGGGAAAGATCTGAAATGTACTTATGACAAGAACAGAAGCACATCATTTTGCATACTGAAAAGAAAAGGGGCATCCTCAAATTATTGTAGGTTGTAGGTAAAGGGGTGCTTTGAAAGGGAAACACATTTTCTTCGTGAAGAAATTAAAGAAAATAATGCCTCTGCACCAATTCAATGGCCTTTCCCCAACGTGCAATTGTGCACTATGTATAATATAACTGCGCATTCAGAAAGGCTGCGATTTGCATTAGCAAATTCACAAACATTTTCTAGGCGAATTGCTGGAAACGAGCCTGTTACATGTTTCCAGGCATAACTCAGGAATCCTTGGGGCATCTTAAAATGAGTACATTTACTCCCACACTAGCTCGAAAATGCCTTGGTGTAAATGTACTAATTTTCTGAAACCCCCGGCCCTCCCCTCTATAGAGGGGAGGTTTAAAACACTCTTTTGGAACGAGGGGAGGGTGGAGAAGAGATAATATGCATTGTTATTTCCAACTAAAAATACACATAGCTGTAAGGCATTAGACACATAACTTAGCATGGTTTCCAGGGTTACTATCATATGTATGATACATTGCATGTTGTCAGTGTCTGATCTTTTTCACCTTCAGATGCTAGCTGAGGTTACTTGAGCAAACGTTTTTGTCTTGCTTGCCTTAAGCAGGAATAAAGTGATTATTTGCATTTTTAATAGCCGCGGTCGGTAATGGGTGTACCTGCAGGGTGGTGACTATGGATTACGGAGGTTTACAGGTAGGGAAACATGTAAATAAATAAAACGAATTTCGATGCAGTGCGCACAACGAAATTCGTTTTATTTATTTAAATGTTTACTTACCTGTAAAGCTCCGTGATCCATAGATAACTACCCCCCACCCCGCCCCACCCCCTCCCCACATCACCGCCCTGCAGGTACATCCATTATCCCCGCCCTGCAGGTACACCCATTACTTATCGCGGCTGATATGAATGATGAAACTGCTTTTGATGGTACCATGTGTTGGTTTTAAACTTGGGGTTCCAGAAATGCTGGTGCCAGTTTCTGCCAAAACGAGTGCGGACAGCAACTACAGTTTGCAAACCAACCATTAGTTTGCTTCAACTACTGATGTCTACCAAGACAGCTCGCTATGCCTCGTATCCTCCAACAATCCATCGTTCTAAAGTGTGCCCTATGAAATATCTTCCAGAGAGTACACAAGCATTTGTAAATTTCTCAGGCAAACCCTTTTTACCAATTGATTTATTGGTATATTTCAGAAGGTAGAAACTGAAGAAATGTCAGCTAGACAACTTAATTATGCATTTGGAATAGATACTTTGTACATATAGATATACCTTGCTCAACCAGTTTGCAAACTATATTTATCGGGATACATCAACGGTTAGCGCCTTGGGGTAATCCAGCACCAGTACGCTCTCAGTCAATATCCAGGAGCCTTATGTTTGGGCTCATGGACAATACAAGTACAGATTAAACCGTCAGTCCACGGGGCTATGGTCTGGTAAGTGTGACATATTTTGTGGAACTCTTACTCTGGTGTAGTCTGAATCATTTTCATTTTTTTTTCCATTTCATAAAGCTTTATTCGGTACATATAAAAAATGACCATAAAAGCACATATGACATACATATTTGAACAACAGAGTACAGAGATAATCAGTTATAAACATTATTAAAACGTCATGCTTTTCCTTGCATTAATTGATTTAAGTAAAAAAGTAGCAATAAAAAAACAAATGTCTGGGTTTTGCATATTAAAACTCAGCTTCATTGCTTTATCTACAGTAAAAATAAAAACATTTATGAACATAGGCTTTAGGTAGGCAATGCGAAAATTCATACAGAGATTACAGATGAGAAGAAAGTACAATGTGCATTGTTTAGTTTGACCATCACAAGGGCAAGGGCCGACCGGGGGCTTTTTAGGATGTGGGAAAGCCACCAGGTGATGTACCAGCCCGAGCCTAAGCCTGGTTAGAACAAATCTATGTGAAGGTCTTGCCACCTGGCTCAAATATAACTGGAAGCCTTCACAATCTAAATATCTATTATAAAACATACAGGTAGTTAGTTGACCACTATTGTTCAACCGCCTCTTTGCTCTGTGTGACATAAATCTTTTCTTCATCTCAATTTTTGGCATCTTTACAACAGCGTAAGGGTCTCCCAAAATATTTATGTCATAGATTTCCTGAAAGCTATATACAATATATTTTAACCAAGGAATCCTGAGATAGTTATCCAGTTCAAAGCAATCATTGATTATAAGTCTTCTAAAAGCTGTCTCCTCCTTTTGCCAGATAGATCGCCAAATCATTAAGGGCCTTAAAGATATCAGATCTGACAGATAATTAATCCCAACTTCTCTATGGATTAGGTCAGTTGGTAGGTTTTTTGAGGAAAGTATTGCAAACAGCCATCAGGATAGTATCCCCACACCCCGGCCCCATATAGGGCAATCGATACACATCTGGACTGACAGATCTGCATCATACCACTGATGCCTCTATCGCCTATCTTTGCAGCAAATCTGAAAACTCTGTGGGCACTTTTAGCCATCTTCGCCCGAACATTTGTAATTTCGTGCGACCATGTTCTATCTCTGGCAAAGGTGATACCTAGATAACAAAATGTGTCCACATGTTGCACTCTCTCTCATCTATAAAACAGGTACAGGACTTATTACGGCTTACCCCACAAATCATGGTGTGGGTTTTATTCTTATTGAGCTGCAATTTCTTATCCTTTATAAAAACAGTAAACCGATCCATCAAGCGCTGGAGGCCAATAGGGGTCCTACTCCTAGACAATAGAACGGCATCATCTGCATAAAGCAGTACAGGTACGTCTATCCCTTACACCTATGGGGCATCTGCTCAACTGATTTTAAAACTGCATCCACCTCATTGATAAAAAGGGTAAAAAGGAAAGGGGCGAGGACGCAGCCTTGTGTAATGCCACATCTAATGTTAAATTTAGGGGTACACTCCCCTCTCACCCCGTACCGGATGCAAGTTAGTAGTCTTTCGTACAGCCGTGCTAAAAAGAAGATTATTCCTTCTGGCACCCCGAGCTCTAACAGCGTTATCCATAGGATGGAATGATCCACCAGGTAAAAAGCGCTACTTAAATCCGCAAAGCAGAGATAAAGAGAACCTTGTTTGGCCTGGGTATATTTCCCGATTATCAAATCTAGGTTTATGAACTGGTTGAGTGTTCCACGCCCTTTCCTATAGCCATACTGAGTACTGGCTAAAATCCCATTGGCCTCCGCCATTCTTCCAGACTAACTAACAGTATCCTACACATGATTTTAACAGAGGAGTCTAGTAGGGAGATAGGGCGGTAGTTTTTAGCATCCGACCTATCCCCCTTCTTATGTATAGGGATAATAATAGATTCTCCCCATATGGGTGGGACACCGTTACTTACAGCAACATTAAAAACTATTTTTAGTAGGGGGCCCCATAACAACGGAACAGTTTTAAACATCAATAGGGACCCCATCAGGCCCCTGGGCCTCCCCCCCCTTACTTGCTCTGATACCTTGTTATACCTCAGCTATGGTAAAATGTAGAGGTGCAATAGGCCAGGATCTCGGGATAACACTAGAAGGGCAGTTAGCTTTAAATATAACAGAGAAATGGGTTACCCAGGCCTCACTACTTACATGGGACATGAGCTCTGGGATCGAATCATCTTTTAGGAAAGGGGAGTTAACTGTTGCCCAAAACAGACGGCAGTTTGATGTCTCTGCCGCCTGTGCTAGATTTTCCCAGGCCTCTTGTTGCAGCTCTCCTTTCCTTCGCTTGAGGGCTAATTTGTAATCGGTTCTCAACTGAATTACCAGAATCATGTCCCTTGGTCTATTCGTTAATGCCGGCTTTAGTTGTGAAAGCAATAAAGTGCAGGCATGATCGAACCATCCCTTGTTATAGGTGGTTTTCCCATTACTAAACCTGGTAAAAAAGTGGTATCTATAAATTTATTGATTCTTTTAAAATTCCCTAAAATGAGTTCTGAATCACTGGCAGTGTTCAGGATGAAATGAATCTCCTCAGGGCAACCCGTTACAATAGTTTTTAACATTGTCTCAGATTTTGCCCCTTTCCATCTTAATCTAGTGCCATTGGGTCGGTGCTGTTAAATATTCTCCACAGTTCTTGTGGTGATGACAGGCCTACATTCCCAAATAACAGTTGTTAAGATAATACAATTATGGTCGCTTAATAAAGACTCTTCAATCCTTGGAGCCATACATAAAGGTGTAATATTAGATGATACCACAACATGATCAATAGTAGAATTTGTATTCCTACCTGTATAGGTGGGAATCATATTACCGTATTCATCTTTTGCATACTGTAGAAGTCCCATGTCATGATACGCCATGATTTTATTTAGTGACTCACCATAAATGCTATGAGGGACCCTTGATGTGGACATAGGACAAGTTGGAATATTAAAATCACCCACCCAAATAAAATCGAAAATAAAATGTTCCTCTGTTGTCAGCTTCTCAATGGCGGTCTCTAAGTCCTTGATGACTCTATACTGCGTGTTGTCAAATATGTTGTTATAATAATAATTAAGAGAACGTCACAAGCATGTTTCTCGTGCAGCCAAAAAATCTGGAAATGTGCCCCGACATTCAAATGTCTTTCCACTTTTAGTGGCAGACTTAAGGAAACCAGAGTCAAAAGGCCCCCCTTGGCTCTTCCAGACACTGAGTCCTGTGCTTGTAAATTATAAGAAACAAAACCATCATAACTAACCAGTTCTGTACACCAGTTTCTTGGAATCAGATGATATCATGTGATCTAATAAAATCCATCCATCCCAACGTCCCTCTTTTCAAGGCCAACCCAGCTATATTCCAGCTAGCAATGGATATCCCTTTGTTGTTACAGATAGTAGCCTGCTCTTGAATAGAATTTCCTATAGGGGCAGCCCCCTCCCTTGGGTTGATTATACATTCTCCCGCTAAATCTGTGGCATAGCTTAGGTTATCCGCTGGTGTAGTTCCCTGATCATCTAGATTTTCGCCCACTGTATCAACAGGCCTGGGCAAAACCGCCACTTCTGTTATAGGGCGGTCCAGATCCTGTCAATCGTTTTCATCTAGGGTACTCAATGCTTGGAACCAATTCGATACAGGTACCTCAAATACAGGATATGTGTTGGGGGACCTACTATTTAGATAAGAATCCCGGCTTAATCCGTCATTAGTTTGGAACGTTAAGTGGCTATACAAATAGCCAAGTGGGCTTAATGTAATACCTTCTTGAATGTATGGTAACAATGCCACTCTTATCAGGGAGGTTGTGGCATAATGAGGATTTTTTAACTTAATAATAACACAATCACCCCTGACACTCTTTTTTGAATTACCTACCCAGTTGACCCTTCTTGTTGTAAGGATCTGGTCGGAGTGATTCACAGGAAACCCACATTGGTGATTGAGCTAAAATACCATTTTGTTCTTAAGAGATTTG
Source organism: Lissotriton vulgaris (assembly GCF_964263255.1). NCBI lineage: Eukaryota > Metazoa > Chordata > Amphibia > Caudata > Salamandridae > Lissotriton > Lissotriton vulgaris. The sequence continues at coordinate 1,649,335,858 of NC_141685.1, forward strand.
TGGGTTTCCGGTTGGATTTGGTTCGGGGTGGAACATTCAATAAAACTGCCACATACGGGGCACAATCAGGGGGTAAATTTATAGTGTTGCTACACTTTACTTTGTTGGTTGGCCTTTCTCCCCTAGTTTCTGGGTCCACGGGTTTCTTCTTACTACTAATGGTTTGTTTACCTTGTTCCACTATAGTGGCCTTAGCCCTCCCACTACAGCCTAGAGCCTCTGGCGTAGGTGCTTCTACAGTTACGTTACTGGCATTATTAGGACGTTCCCCGTTAATTCCTTTGGAACCTTTAGCAACTCATATTGAAGAGATATTTCTCCACCTAGCCTAATGACCTCTCTATTCAAATTATCTAGTTTTTCAGTCAGTGGTTTAATAAAGCTTTCGATTTTAACAACCAATACGTTTAGAATTTGGTCTACCTGCGTGCCATTTAAAACCCATGTGCTGATGTTAACTAATTTCTCATCTATTCTAGGTGCAGGAATAGGTTTAAAGCCCTTTACTGGTATTATTCGGCCCCATTTAGTTTGGGTCTTTCTGCATCCCCTTTTAGCTCGAGGGGCAGGCGACCTTTGGGTAGATAAATTGGGGGCATCAACCTGTACTTCTGGTAATTTTACTATACCCTCATGTGACGTGGTACCTAAATTACAGGGATCCCTACAATCTACAGGGAGTTCTGGCAAGGGTATATGAGGTGTCGCTGGTTCGGCTCCCAAATACCCAGCGAGAGTCACCGTTCTGCTCTATCTATTTCATCATTTAATACGCTTACTGCTCTAACAAGGGAGCTATCGATGGTTGCGCTGGCATGCTCGACAGGGATTTTATTCCCCTCCGCTTTGACATTATATAAAATCATAGTTTTACGATTCAATCACGTAAAACGGAAACACAAAGCTTAGATTGTTAAAATGTATCACTCAAGCGTTCAAAAGCGAATGAATGAATGAATGATTTGAGCCTTGTATAGCGCAACTTAGCCCGTCGGCGTCAAGGCGCTGAAGATGGAGAGATATGTGTGGAGGGGGGGATGAGTCAAAAGTCAATCCAGGTCCATAAGAAAGGTTTGAGGGAACCTTACCCACAGGGTGACGCTTAGTTATCTTTCGACAATTGCCTGAATGACGACTTGAGATTAAAACCAAGGGTAGTGGCCCAGCCCAGCCTCATACAGTCTTGGACGAGCTCAGACGGGCCCGCCCTTGACCCGGGCTTCGCCCGGCACACGTCTGCATGTGTCGCGCATTGGGGGCTGCTAAATACAAATGGAAGGAGGGGCCTATCAAGCCTCAGGTGGGCTCTGTCGCGGTGCTGCTGGGACTCGTAGTCCTGTGGCTCCAACAGAACCTCCCTGCAGGCGGGTGGACGGGGAGCAGGCAGGCAGTCTCCCTCCGCTAGACCCCTGGCAGTCGTCCCGTGATGTGTTCCGCATTTTTCAACAAGAGCCCCTCCTGGCAGTATCCACTGCGAAGCGGCACCCTAGTCTGAATCAAGTCCTGCGTTAGCGAGTGTGGAACCAGCCTGCCACCTTCATCTAGAACAAATGAGCTGCAAGAGAGCCCTTTCGGTTACAAAAAGACCTGCGCATAGAAGAGGGGTGTGACTGTTACAGTGAAATAAGTGAGTACTGGACAAGAAGCAGACTTGTCTGAAGGAAGAAGAGGGTTCTCAACCAGGAACAATATAAGGCATTGGGAAAGATGCCAGGCCAAGAAAACCAAGAAAAGCTACAGCTACCTCTAGAATGGTTATTTAGCAACATTGAGATTAGTAATTTCAACTTACACATATCTTGTCGCTGCAATATGGACTACTACTAGCCATCAGGAAAGGCAAACGTAAGGAAGCATAGATCTACTATTCTGGCTCCACATCTCCTTACCCTGAAGTTATTGAAGCAGTCAACAATGTGGAGTCAGCATAAGTGCGGGTTGATCCTAAACCTTGAATGATGTATAACTCCATCAAGAACAAATCTGCTACTTAAAGTTCAAAAGGACTCTGAAACCTCCTAACAATCTCCATCCAAACACATCTGAAACTATTCCATGCACCACTGAGAACTCAACAAATCTCCTTCCTAACACCATTAATAAATACACCTCAAACCGTTGCAATATTTGGCTATGTGATATGTGGCCATTGTATCTGATGCACAATATAGCTTCCCCCAAATCATCACCATTTAAACCCTCTGGTCAATGGTCACAGGGATAGGACATAATATTAGTGTTCTGACTGCACTTTTCATCCCACAAAGCAAACATTAAATAATTAATCTTGCACCATCAATAAAATGCTGTTCTTCCTCGTTCATCCACCAACTTAATAATATAATTGGTATCCACTTTGCTCAGCTCTCATGGGATGTGAGCCAAGCGGGCTCCACTTCGGAAACATATATGAAGATGGATGTCAAACTCAGGCCCACACAACTAGGATATTTAATGGGTACACGACCTCCACACTTGACCAAACGTTTATTCCTCAGCTCCTTTCCTGAAATCATACTGGTGATTTTTCTTTTCATGTTCACCTCTTTTAGTTCATGAGCCACAGTTCGCGAAACTAATCAAGATGGCGCCACCTCAGTTCAAAAGACCATCCATTATCAGCGTAAATAGCATTTCACATGAACACAGTTATGCGCCTATATGAGTGACTATTTCGTTCTGCAGACCGTTGCTATTTAATACAAATTCAAAAACGTGCACAAGCTGTCCGACATTCATACAATAATCACAAAAATAGTCTGAATCCAAAGTGGAGCGAGCTTTTCACCCACTGTGACTCCCCATTGTCCCTCTCCTTTAACCTTCGGTTGACGTCTTTGAAGCCAACCACTACACAATCCCTAACTAAATCACGCCCATAGTTCTCTCCACACTCCATTACCCTCTTGTTCTCCTGCAGGGCACAATTAGCAAATGTATTCCGATGGGCCACCACTCATTCTGGTTACATTGATCCCCTTCCTCATCAGTACGTGCTAAATCCTGATAGGCTGATAGACAATCCATTACAAAACTGTTGTTGACCAGTACATAGGCGCTGTTCACGTGACATAGTACTAGAAAGTGGCCCGCCAATAAAGGATATGTAGGAGAGTGCTGCAGCTTCCTGCCAAGAGGCAGGTTGTGCACTGCGAGTCTAGCTGACCAGCATAGAAGACATATTTTTCCATGGCTCTGGAAAAAGCCGGTGTGTGTCTTGGCGGGGATTTAAACTCAGGACTTCCTAGGAACAGGAAACCAAGGAAAATCAGATGTCACCCTAGTTGTTGAAAGGTTATAAGACATATGAATTCAAATGGAGAAAATCAACGTGAAAGTAGAGGCAGACTCTGATGTGATAATGTGTAGATTCTATAGCAATTGGGTTCTGTTTTTGGTCACACAAAGAAGGGTGCCCCTCCGTACGCGTTCATGCTGTGCATGGCAGAGGGGTTCATAGAGGTGTGCGCGTCCCTTTTGTAATATTGAAGAGTCTGTGAGTGCAAACTGCCGGTGCAAATGCATCTTACACCACAAGGTGCTTCACAAATGCGGGTACTGGCAGGTGTTTGAGGTCATGTAGAATTTTATTAATCTCGTTTTTTCATCCTTGCCAGTCTCTCAAAGTCAGGCTCTAAAGTGAAGAAGATTAAATAACAGAGACTGCCTTTGGGAAAATGATGAGTTAATGATCTCTGAGGTTCCAAAGAAATGCACTTTCGAAACGACTAAGCTCCTGTCCGCTACCCTAAAGGGACCACTCTCTAATCTTAGTGCTAAGGGACTATAATATTTGTTTTTATGTAATGCTTGCGATCGTAGTTGTCCATTATGTAAACCTTTAAATCACAGATGTTATTAATATCCACCTTAATAGCTCTCTGTGCTGGTATTTGCTTTGTGAACACAAGGGAATGTTGTGATAATATTTCTATGGTATTCATAGCTCTGAAAAGGGATGTTTTTGAACAAACGTGTAAGTGCAAAGACGTGGCCAGTCTAGGATATTTGACGTCATACCACCCACTCAATTATTTGCTCGCTCACTCAGCTCATCTGCTACCACGATGTAACTCTTTAACAAGATGTCTCAGACTACTGCAGAGTTCATTTCTGCCAAGATGATGACCCTACGGTCCCTATGTCGGATCCAGATCTGTGATTAAGGGTTGAATAATTGCTTTAATATATAGCAACCGTAAAGGCGTATTTTCCCACAATGCTGTAATGTGATTGTGGAAAAACAACCCCAGTGCCAAAGTGTTTTCAAGGTCCTGCCTTAGCTCGCACCAAGGAAACATAATTTAATGGCGCTCTCCTTTTACAGTTGAAACACCTGAGTTGATCTCGAAATGTGATTATTTTTCCTTTGAGTCAACAAGCCACAAAATCCAATTATTAGTTTTACTGCAGTAGTTGCTTTTCAAAATGTGAGAAATGTACTGTACGATAGAGGATACGCATTCAAAGAGTGCACAACAAAAATTAAAGCTATTGTGGGTAAAGGTTAGGTATACTCACTTTTTTTGCTCAAAACCATTTAATGTCAGTGTATCACTCTTGCTGTAAATCGTGTAATTAGGACACCTTTATTATTTAATAAGGCTTAAGCTGAAAACACGGTGTTGCAGAAAACATGTGGCTTCTCCTGCGGCATATATTAGTTCTTCGTGGGTATGAAAGAGAATGGTGATTGGCAATAGCTGAGGGACAGCATTACTGATGAAGTGGCATAGAGCACTCCCGGCATTCTCCAATTCTGGAACCTTCTCATTGTGCTAGGGGGGCTAGAAGTTTGGCTGGCCTAATGAAAATGCCAAAAAAAGTCCCTTCCAATCTCACTGAGTCTACTCTGGGTTTCTATGCTCATGTTCCAATGCAAAATGCACAACACACAACTTGGCAAGCTATCCTTGCAAATTACCTAGTTGTGACCAAATTTAGGAAAGTTCACTTTTGACATGGTTAGCCCCCATGTTCTGCATTGAACATGATGTGATTTCAAATGAAAGTGCACTGGGTCCCTGCTAACCAGGTCCCCAGTGCCACAACTCTTTCCCAACATTGTACCACAACTGGCACAACTTCAGCACCCCTGTATGTTCCTAGTCAGTGGTACCCCTGGTACCTAAACATTGAGACTGAAGGGGGTCCTCTAGGGCTGCAGCATGAATTGTGTCATCCTAGGGACCCCTCACCTAGACCAACCAAACTGCCATTGCAGGCTGTGTGTCTTCGTGCACACAAAAGTGAAGAGGGGACAATGCACATATTCCTGTGTGCCATGCCTACAGACACTGCATGAGATATAGGTTAGTCACATCTAGTGCAGGCCTTCCAGCCCTACGACAGGGTTTACTATATCACATGTGTGCTCAAATATGACTGAGCAGAGATGACCGTGCAACATCTAAGTCCATTCTTGGATAATATAAATGTACAGGGAAGCCATTGAGAGTACATGGGCTTAACAGCTGTCATTACGTGTTCCCCAGCACCATGATGACTTCACTATACCAGTAGATGTTTGATACCAAACTTCTTATCTTAATAAACAATTACTGATGCCAGAGTTGGATTTATCATTAAATACACACATAGGGCACCTTAAAGGTGTCCCCTGAAAACCTACCAACTATTGGTGTCGTTTCTGACTAGTATAGCTAGCCTGCAACAACCAGACATGTTTTTCACCTAATGGAGTCAGGAACAATGCCTACTCTGGGCCGAGGTGCACCACACCTCCTCCAAGCCAGAATGGCATTCCAGGACTGGAAGCTTCAAAGACGGTGTCTCCTTAAAAATGCAACAAAGTGTCTCCAGTTAATGGAGGATGCCAACCCGCCCCCTGTCCTGCTCCATTTTTGGTGGGAGGACAGGTGGGAAAATTAGTTAAACTAGGAGGTGTGCCCACATTCAGCCAGCACCACCCCTAAGGGGGGGTCAGGTGATTTGGACCCTACTTTTCCCCCATTTTGTGTTGGAGAAAATTAGCCAACCAGGGTCATGGTTATGCTCACTTCTCAACAGAAGTGGTCATATGAGGGTGTAGTCACTCTTAAGATAGGTAGCCCATTGGCTACCACCAGGTACTTCCTTTAACACCCCAAAATGTAATATTTAGGTGGCATCCCTCGGCCATGAGCCACAGATCCTGCCAACCTACAAGAAGAATCACACTGAAGAGCCACACAGAACAAGGAGAAAATGATGTGTGACTGACCTGGTGCCAACCCAACCGGCCTGCCAGTTGTCTTTGATTTTTGCACCAAAGCCAACTCATCCTGCAGCTGTACTCCAGAAACCCAGGAGGCTAGCCTGCCTTTGACAAAGCACCAGGAACTCTGAAGCATTATTGAAACCAGTCCCTTGCACATCGCTGGCCAAGTCTGAAGCAGCAATAAAATGCTTGCCGCTGGGTCTGTCGAAGTGGGGACCCACAGCAAATTGGAACGGATACGCCAAGAGTGGTAGCTGGCTCTCACCAACATTCCAAGCTCCTACCTCACTCCCAACAACCTGCAGCCTTTGAGGACCCTTTCGACTTCATTTGCCGCAGCTAAAATTTGTTGGTAGCCGCCAGTCTTCACTCCAACAAGAAGGCACTCCACAGCTCCGTGACCAACATCAGAATAGGCCCCACTGTGATTTTGCATCTCCTGTTTGGTGATGTCGACTGAGTGGCAGAAACCATCTTGGCATGACTGCTGTTTATTGACAGACTGACTGAGTTGTATCTTTGGCGCACCCGCACGCAGGGATGGAAATTTTGAAGTTTCCCTGCCTCCAGCATCCCTAGGCAAGGTAATTGAGAACTGTCTGTTCCATTCAGATCTTAGGACTCCAAAGATCTCTGCTCTGAAAGAGTAGAAACCAAAAGCAACCATAAGTGCCCGTTGGCGCAAGACTTGCAAAAGTCTGTGTGCTTTTACCCCAATGGCATTAGATTGACGGTCCTGACCATCACCGATTTACCCCATTGCGTGTAATACTAAATTGTTTGACGATGACGCAGGTTACAGCAGTGTATTCTACATTGACCATCAATAAAGGTATTTGATGGGGGAAACATCCTTTACCCCGTAAACTTTATAACTTCCAGCCTCTGCAACGTAATCAGTACCCCACATTCAATGTTACCACGTGTTACTTTACCACGCAAGTCGTTACAGCAACTTGCTGTAGGGGCGGCGTTGTTGGACTGGTGCTGGATTCTTAACTTCAACACTTTCCCTACTGTTGCATAGACTGGAGTATGAATAGTAATTTATAGTATTCCAAAGTCCAGCACCCCTTAAAGCAAGTCATTTTAACGACTTGCGGGCTAAAGGAATACGTGGTAATGTCACACAGGAGTATTGGCTGCATTATAATGGCATACACAGTAAATGTCTGTGGGGTTCCATCATACAAACACCTGCCAGTGTATAAGCATTTTCTACTGCATTTTTGAAACACACTTGCCTAATTGTATTGATTGTGGTTCCTAAAACATATTTAAAGATACTTGCTATTTTTACAAATTGGTCTCGGATTTATTCTTGAGCGTGTGTTTCATTTGCTACCTCTGTCACTACAACAAATGCTTAGTGTTACCATCTGATAAGCATTACTGCTTGCTCGCAGTACCACAAAAGAAAGCATTCGTTTTATCTACCTGTGCCTCTGTAAACCAATCTGGGATACACTGGACTCTCTGTACAGTGCACTTCTCTTTAGTTCACTATTACAGAGAGCCAACTTCCTACTCCAAATTACTCATGCCACTTGTAATGAGTGATCATCCAAAATGCATATGAGGGTGTTTCAAAGAACCGCTATCACCTTCGAGCATCGCTGAATCCAAAAAACTTAAGTCCATTCAGTCATGGCTATTGCCCTTTTCAGATAACCATTTCCCTCTTATGGATCATATCCCTATATTTATTTATTTATTTAGTTACATTTAAGTGTCAGAGCAACAGCTACCCAAAAAGGGTTTCCCAGCGCCATGAGGGGACAGTAGATAGAAGGGAGAGACCTACCAGCCGAAAAGCCAAGTCTTAAGAGACTTGCTTAACAGAAGGAGATTAGATTGCGTGCAGAGAGATAAAGCCAGAGCATTCCATAAAACGGAACCCAAGTAAGCAAAACAGCGCCCTCCCATGCGGGAAAGTCTGATCTTAGGGACTTGGAATTTTGCTTGCATGCAAGACCGAAGAGTGCACAAGAGAACATGGAGACAGGCTAGGCGTTGTAGATAGCGGGAGACTTAGTATGCTTGATATGAAACATGTAGGTAAGGGCCTTAAACGCCGAAAGCCAGTGGAGGTTCCCCAGCAGCCTGGAGGCCGATGCAGTTCTGGAAGCTCGGCAGAGTAATCTGGCACGGGGAGCTGCTAAGATGCAGCTCCCCCTGTGGAAGAGCTATTTGCTTTGCTATTTGGAAGAGAGAGCAGGTTTCCTGCTGTCTCTTCCAAATAGCAAAGCAGTTTGCTACGACAGGGCGGGAGCCGCGAGGCTCCCGCCCTGCCATGATAAACAACAGTGTCCCGGGGTGGGCTCCCCGGGGACACTGCAGGAACCGGCCCTGGATCGACGCACCAGGCAGGGATTTTGCTGATTTAAAAAAATAATTTGGGGCCTTGAGGTTCCTTGTGGGACCCCTTGAGTAGGCCTAGGAGGTCAGGGTGTTTCTACCCTGCCCCCTTTTTGCGTTTTGCGCATTTTGCGTGTTTTTATAATTAGGTTTCTTGTGCCTCAGTTCTACAGAGGCACAAGATGGCTGCCAACACTTCCTGATTTGGAGTGTTGACAGCCAATTAGAATACAGCTCGTGCACGGCAGGGTGCGCTTAGGGTGCGCGGATCCAGCACGGCCATAGATATATATGTGATTTTGATTTTGATTTTGTCAGGAACTACTGAATGGATTTACACCATTTAAGAAAAAGGCACAAGTCTAAACCAAGGTCTACCTTTCTGCTAAATTTGATGTAATTCCGTTCAGCAGTCCTGGCTGCAGCCGAGATGAACGGTTCCTAAGGAAAATTGCATAGGGAAAACACGTTTTGGGACCCCCCTTTTTTCTCAGGTCCCGCTTCACGAATCCCCCCGAGACTTTCAGGATAGGGGTGGACTGGAGCGCCCCCCCCCCTCCCCCTCTTTTGAAAGTTTCACGAAGATTCGTCAACCGGCGCCAAAGTTATTTCAAATAGAATGTTGGGGATTTCCTATGGATAATAGGTGTCCTAAATATAACTACCTACTATATATATATATGCGAACCTCCTCATACCACAAGGGTGAGGACGCTGTGTTCTGGCCAACAGAAAACTTTATTAAAGTAGACGGGTAGGATGCGTTTTGCCAGTCCAGCAGGCTGTTCACCAACGGCTTGCCCATTTCAATTAGCCATTTTTAAATACAGAGTTCATGTTATGTCACATGACTGAACTACACAAAGAGTGCATTAGACAAAAGATGTGTAGTATAACGCGACCTTGTACGCATTTTGAATTAATACAAAAACATGTCATATAAATTTCAATTGTGCATGATTCTCTTGTTATCTGAAGACAACTTTCAAAATGAAAAAGCGTTCCACCTTTTACCTCATTGCCCAGACCGTAAATTTGACCGCCTTTTAAATAATTGACACCTCAATTGTGAGCTGCATTATGGCTGTTACTAAAAAAAACACATTGTGGCAAACATTTATTTGGCATGAAGATATGCATAAATACCGCACATTGAAAACGCACATTAAAACGTACATTGAACCTAGTGAATTAAACCCACGTGGGTTAACGTATTTCAACTGAATTGCATTAGTTCACTTCGCACCCATTGACATGCACACTGATTCAGCCCAAGTGGGCTTATAACCAAAGATGCTTAGTTCTACTCTCTTGCCACCTTTCCATGTCACCCTGTGAAAAAATAATAAAGTTAAAAACGGTGCAGAGAAGTCGCCATCGCTACAGCCCATTTACACTTAAGGCTTATCAACACTGGAATTATTCTAGATGTGTAATTAAATATTTTTCAATATTCAATCCCGAAGGGAATCGCACCGCCTCGGGGGACACCACACTGTGCACTGTTGCCACTTTGTATTACCACCCACGATATATATATTTGGGGGGGGGGGGCTATGGGCTGTTCTGAATGAAACTGCGCAGCGTATACTGAGAGTTGTAATGCGGGGGGAAATGAGTTCCCTTTAAAAGTGGTGTAATGTCCTGCTGAACACATTAAAAGCCCGCAAATGGGCCCAAGCGCCCCCATAGGGGGCGGGCAAACAAGTACGCCAAGAATGCAACACCCCATCTAATGCTGGGGACCTCGGAGGCTGATAACTATCGGCCTCTATTTTAGGAGAAGCTTGTCCTGCTGGGGCCCATTTGCTGGCTTTTAATGTGTTCAGCAGGACATTACACGCACTTTAAAAGGGAACTAATTTCCCCCCCGCACTACAACTTCCAGTATACGCTGTGCAGTTTAATTCAGAACAGCCCATAGGGGGCGCGCAAACAAGTATTAATAAGAAGATTGTGGTTCGGACTGTGCGTTTTCCATTTCACCATCAATCCTTTGAAAAAGAAGCCAAACTTTGAAAAGCGTCAGGCGAAGGTGACACGGCTGTGAAAGAGACCAGCGGGTCGACGTTCTCCATACCTCACAGTGACTCTGAAGCTTGCAGCTCAGTGGTGTTTCTTGAGTACATCTCACGTTGTTGGTACAAGCTGGGGCATTGATATATATATATATATATATATATATATATATATATATATATATATATATATATATATATATATATATATATATATATATATATTACCTACTGGCGGTCGCCAGTAGGTATATATAGTTAGGATTTTTTCTCTATGGGATTTTTGAAAATTCTATGTCTAATAACTTTGGCGTTTGTGGACGGAATTGGCTGAAATTTTCAGAAAAATGGCACATTTTGTTTCTGAGCAGCCCTTAAAACTTTGGGGGGTGTTCGTCAAGGGGGGGCCGAGAAAAAAGGGGGGTCCCAAAACGCGTTTTTCCCATGTTAATTTCCATAGGGCGGTTGGCCTCACTTTTAGCTCGAACGGCTGAATGGATTTGCATGAAACTTGGCAAAATTGTAGGGACTGTTAGCCCGATGTGCCTTTGCTAGGTCTCAATATATGTGCCAAAACGAAGGGGGAAATGACTATAAGGGGGCATAGTAGATCCTCCCTGACCCCTTAGGTTTGATGTGGAGGCTTTGAAAGGGCCCCGCGGGGCAAAAAAAAAAAAAACGTTTTTTTGCGTGGGGAGCGCCTGGTACGCTTTTGTGCAATGGGCGGTGGTAATCTAAATGATGAGGAGGGGGGGCAGCGTTCAAAGCACATCAGCGTGCATAAACACGAAAATGCTTTTATCTACCACGTACTTGACTTAACTCTCTGAGATGCATTCCCTTGTGTTTCGGCAATGGTAGTCTGTTCATTACATAGATCGCCCGAGGGCGGTAGTACAGACCGCGCGTAGGAAAGGGTCAAAAGCCAGGGGTATAGCAGTATGTAACAAGCGAGCCATTTAATTGAAAAAACTAGACGTGACAAACGGTTGCAGGATCAGTGAAGGTTGATTTAATAATTGAAAGTATAACAGGATCAGTTACAATAAAATCGAACATACGCACACCATGGGCGAGTATCATGGGTAACATTATTTCGAAGCTTTATTAATACAATAATCAATAATGAAAAATCGACATCAATAGGTTTGTCCGTATTCCCAGTCAGTACCCTTCCCCGCCCGCCCTGTGCATAAAGACCGCATACATCCCCCATAACGTCAAGGCTAAGTAACTAGAACATCATAAGGAGTTGCAAGTCGCTCCCATACTGGCGCCATTTTGGTCGAGGCCAGGCAGCTTCAGAGTATAGTTCAATGTCTCCAATAAGTAGCGGCAGGACCAGAATCCCTTTTGGCAGTTCTGGCTTCGTTATTACGAGCACTAGAAAACAAGACATTCTGGGCAATACCACCCTTGACGCAGCCCTTTATTATACAAGATGGTGTCTGTCAAAAGCCAGGGGTATAGGAGTATGTAACAAGCGAGCCATTTAATTGAATAAACTAAACGTGACAAACGGTTGCAGGATCAGTAAAGGTTGATTTTATAATTGAAAGTATAACAGGATCAGTTACAATAAAATCGAACATACGCACACCATGGCCGAGTATCATGGGTAACATTATTTCGAAGCTTTATTAATACAATAATCAATAATGAAAAATCGACATCAATAGGGTTGTCTGTATTCCCAGTCAGTACCCTTCACCGCCCGCCATGTGCACAAAGACCGCATACTTCCCCCATAACATCAAGGCTAAGTAACTTGAACGTCATAAGGAGTTGCAAGTCGCCATTTTGGTCGAGGCCAGGCAGGTCCAGAGTATAGTTCAATGTCTCCAATAAGTAGCGGCAGGACCAGAATCCCTTTCGGCAGTTCTGGCTTTGTCATTACGAGCACTAGAAAACAAGACATTCTGGGCAATACCACCCTTGACGCAGCCTTTTATGCTACAAGATGGTGTCTTCCATTCAGAAAATATTGTTGGCAGCATTTTGAAAGTAAAGATAAACGGCCGTTCTCCTAGTGAGTCTCACATTGTTACATTTATGAAGAATGTTGAAGAGTAGTATGTAGAAAATCTGAAGCCATCGTTCTACAAACTCTCAACCAGCCTTGGATGGAAAAATCCTGAAAAATGTACAAACTGAAAACCAGTTTTTGTTTGCATAGCATCAGCAACAACACTTGAGTCAGCTTTGTGTGAAGCCGCCATCTTGATCCAATCAATACCGTCCCCTTGCACACATTCAGGGACCAGGCCGCAGGACGTGTCTTCAGGTCAAACGGATTGTGGGACAAGGTGCAGAATGGAAGAGTCACCAAAAGGCAAAAAGTTCCGCCGGACCCCGGGAGCATCTCAGGGACCAAGCAACATACCATATCCAGAGTCCTTCCTACAGCCTCTGCCTTCCTTCTTACCTAGTTATGGTTCTTTCACTCCCACTCCAGGCTTTTAGGCTGTGGGTGGAAAACCATGAACCTACACTCACCTATGAAAATCTTACTATTGATGCTTGACTGAGGCCAAGGAGATCAGAGTGCATGTCTGTGTAAGGTGATGTACCTCTGGGGAGACAAGGTCCAGAATGGAAGAGTCGCTGTATCGCAAAAGTGGGTGAAATTTAGCCGGATGGCTGGTGAGACGCTGTAATAGCAAGAGCAGGCGCAACTCAGCTGGCCGAGAGAGACTTGGGGAGGGGGTAGGAGCTAAGTGCCCCCTCCCAGTCCGCTCCACCACACCGCCCCTGGGGGGCCTCCGTCAAGCGGTTCAGGGAGGAACCGCAGGCAGACGTTCTTCAGATCAGTGGCTCTCACCGGCAAGGCTCCCCTCCGTCAGCAGCAATCGTTGGCGCTGTGGTTGCGGCCGGAGGCCTCGCCTAGTCAACGCCCCGACCTCTTCATGTCGTAGGCCGCAAGAGTAATCGCAACTCAGCTGGCCGAGAGAGACTTGGGGAGGAGGCAGGAGCTAAGCGCCCCCTCCCAGTCCGCGCCACCACACCGCCCCTGGGGGGCCTCCGTCAAGCGGTTCAGGGAGGCACCGCAGGCAGCCATTCTTCAGATCAGTGGCTCTCACCGGCAAGGCTCCCCTCCGTCAGCAGCAATCGTTGGCGCTGTGGTTGCGGCCGGAGGCCCCGCCTAGTCAACGCCCCAGCCTCTCCATGTCGTAGGCTGCAAGAGTGGTCGCAACTCAGCTGGCCGAGCGAGACTTGGGGAGGGGGCAGGAGCCAAGCGCCCCCTCCCAGTCCGCGGCACTACACCGCCCCTCGGGGGCCTCCATCAAGCGGCTCAGTGAGGCACCGCAGGCAGCGGTTCTTTAGATCACAACAGAGTCTCATGCTTGATCGATTGAGCTGGCCGAATCAGGCAACAAGAAGGTGTGGGGGGGGCTCCTCTTGCTCAACCACCTCATGAGGAGGTGGTACTCTCTTTCTAGGAGGTTGTGGTGGTGGTGGGGGTCCACTAGCTGCAGCAATCATTGAAGCCATTTGTAAGGTAGTCAATGTAGGTCTTTCTCTCATAAAAATGAAAGTCAGAGTGAGGAAAAAAGGTGGGGCTTTAATCATTTGGGATAAAAAAATGTTCTAAACCAATGAAAAGTGTTATTTTTAGGTCACATGACCTAGCCTTACATCATTAGGAACCCAAAAGTGAAATGAACCAATGAAAAGTTTTATTAACAAGTCACATGACCTGTTATGCTTACGTTACGCTCTCCGCGCCGCGCCCCGGATCGCTTCCGGGTAGCTGCTTTTCGCGCCTCGCGCACCGGAGCACTTCCGGGTGCGCTAACGCGGCGCGTCATATGACAGAAGGGACAGGCAACAAGAACCATCAGTCAAAGAGGGGAGGGCAAGTTCTTCTCTACCGGGTCACGTTGGGGCTCCACCGGAATGGATCGAATTGGTAGTCTACAGTGTTTCTGGATGTTTCAGACTGAAGCTGGCGTCAGCATGAGAGCATTCCGTGGCTACGTCGTGGCCATTCCGCGAGCAATCATGGCAGTCGCTCCCCACCGGAAGTCTGCAGGAGTCGGGGGCCCCGGTGACTCTTGTAGAATCTTTAAGGCTGAGGGGATGCTTTTGGGAATGGGGCCCATGCCCTAGCAGTCAAGCGTCCGAGTTCCAGGGTTGCCCAGAGCCATCCTTGCAGGCCAGGCCCAAGTCTGTGGAGCCAACCGCCATTTCCTGAGCTCCATGGCAGCCGCCTGTCGCTGTACTGCAAGAGTGGGTGCAATTCATCCGGATGGCGGGTGAGACGCTGTAATAACAAGAGCAGGCGCAATTCAGCTGGCCGAGCGAGGCCCTGTGCCGCAGGAGCGGGCGCAACTCAGGTGGCCGAGTGAAGTGCTGGGGTGTAGCTGAGAAACCTCCACCTGGGGAGGTGGGGGAGGCTCGTTCGCGCCGCCTCTCCCTTCCAGTGCACCCCACGCCGTCTCCTGGCGCGGGTATATGTGATGGTTGGACCAGGGCACCGCAGGACGTGTCTTCAGGTCAAACGGATTGTGGGACAAGGTCCAGAATGGAAGAGTCACCAAAAGGCAACAGGTTCCGACTGACCCCGGGAGCCGACCGCCTATGTCGGGGGCGATCTCAGGCCACACCAGGGCAACAAGACTTGCGGAGGGGGCAGGAGTCAAGTGCCCCCTCCGAGTCCGCGCCACCACACCGCCCCTCGGGGGCCTCCGTCAAGCGGCTCAGGGAGGCACCGCAGGCAGCGGTTCTTCAGATCAGTGGCTGTCAGCAGCGATCATTGGCACTGTGGTTGCGGCCGGAGGCCCCGCCTAGTCAACGCCCCGGCCTCTCCATCTCGTAGGCCGCAGAGTAGTCGGGGAGAAATCCCGGGAACGGCGGCACGCATTTGGATCGATGTTGCAGCAGGCTGCCATGTAAATAGTTATTTAATAAAACGTTTTACCCTGTTACTTTGCTGGTGTGTTGTATATATTTATAATATTTGCATAGGGTTTGTCGTTGTTTTGGGCGGGGTGGGCGGCGGAGCCGAGCTGTCTTGCAGCCATCATGGCGTCGAGCTCAGTTCCTCTCACTAGTTTCATATTTCTCATGAGGGGCTATTCC
Organism: Lissotriton vulgaris; assembly: GCF_964263255.1. NCBI lineage: Eukaryota > Metazoa > Chordata > Amphibia > Caudata > Salamandridae > Lissotriton > Lissotriton vulgaris. The sequence continues at coordinate 1,649,351,536 of NC_141685.1, forward strand.
TAATGTTTCTATTTTAGCGAGGTCAAAAAGAGATCCCATTAGTGGCCTACTGATTTTGCTTGATTCCTTTTGTTGTTTCTAACGATTTTTCACTATCTGCAAAGACTAAACAGAGTATTGCGACTCTGTGCTTGTTTGTAAATAGAGAATGAACCAAAGAGAACCAATTCTAAAACAGTAAATGCTTGGATAACAATCAATTAAATGGAGAGGGAAGCAGGCACGACAGATTACAACTGGGGCAAAGGCCTGCGTTACCTACCCTTCACTATCTGAAAAGAGAGAATACTCCTAAAAGAAAAGAGGGAGGGAGGGGGGGGGGGGCAGCGTTCAAAGCACATCAGCGTGCATAGACACGAAAATGTTTTTACCTACCACGTACTTGACATTTTAAAGCTTTTGATATTTGCTATTAAAAAACCATTGAAATTCACTGAAAAAACATAGGTTATAGACCATATATAGTTAGGAATTAGCATTTGCAAAACCTTGAAAATTCACTGAAAAAACCATGGGTTATAGACCATATATAGTTAGGAATTAGCATTTACAAAACCTTATTTTACTCACACAAAACCATTGAAATTCCATATATAGTTAGTTGCACTAACTATATATCGCGCACCCGCAATCCACTGCTGATGATGTCACATATTACATCATTCATGACATGGTCAGTGACATCACTGATGACAACTCAAATGACATCACTGATGACATTATCCAATGACTGTATGTTTCTGTAAAGTTAAAATATGTCTTACATATTGAAGAATGAGTGGATGTATAGTGATGTCATCAGTGATTTCACTGACCATGATGTAATATGTGACATCATCAGCAGTGGATTGCGGGTGCGCGATATATAGTTAGTGCAACTAACTATATATGGAATTTCAATGGTTTTGTGTGAGTAAAATAAGGTTTTGTAAATGCTAATTCCTAACTATATATGGTCTATAACCCATGTTTTTTTCAGTGAATATATATATATTTTTTGCCAAGTGCCTTGTACATTTGGGGGGTGAGCGTTTTTTTGTGAACAACTAATTGTTATGAATCTATGATAAAATTTTGTGGGTTCATGTTCACGTTATTATTAACTTGTATTTATACAGTTATTCAAAACATCTTTAGTGGTTTTTAAAGTGTAAATATATATTTATATTTTATATATTAAGCCACTTGTACTTTTAGCGGAGTATGCACATAACATTGGCATACATCTGTTAGCACTTGAAAATGTAGTATTTTTTCTATGTTGCTGAATTTTTTGTAATGATTTGCGCGCGCACTTGCACTTTAAATGTATGGCATTGGCTGTAAGCAACTGGCCATGTGATCAAGCTGTAAAGGCGAAACGCGTTATGGCGGCGGCAGGCTTGCTGGAATAAAACACGAAGGTTAAAGCACTGAAACCTGGGTCCGTTCTTTCGTCAGCGTTAAGTGTTGGGCTGGGGCAGCTGCCTTGGCCGGTGACAAACTTTCGTACATATATATATATATATATATATATATATATATATATATATATATATATATATATATAAATATATATATATATATATATATATATATACACACACACATGCAGCTTTAGGAGTAGAGTTGTGATGAACGGTATCACGGTATTGGTAGGGGTCAAGGGCAGGGGTGAAACTAGATAAGGAATGAATAGTAGAAGAAAGCAAATTATATTCTTTGGAGAAAGGAATAAGCAAATTATATAGTGTTTGCATCTGTGTAAATGGTATAAAAGAATGACTACTTATCAGTTGGTGAACAAACATAATACGCTTTTGTTTCCAATGTTTGAATATGAGAAACGTATTATGCCATAAAAATCATATAAGGCTGTACACACATTATATTAAAGATATTGGGAATTTTTAAAAATAGGTTGTTTGGAAATAAAAGTACTATTAGACATATGGATACAAATCTTTTAAAAAGGACCTTTCATGGCAAAAAAATGTCTAGTTAAAAAAGAAAATGGTATAACTGGGAAACAAACACCACCTTCATTCTTCGGAAGATGTAATTTAGATAGAGCAATGCGCGGATGTTTGTTATTCCAGAGGTATTTTGTACAAATAGAGTTGATCTATAAGAAATAATAATTTGGAATTTTAAATGGTTACATGGATAAAGTGTAAAGAATATGTGGTACAATCATCATTTTAAGAGTATCTAACGTATCCCACCATGATAAATGTAAAAGGGACCCTGATGAAAGTAATTTTTACAATCTAAGTTTTAGAACATGAAAAATGTGTTTGATAATATTGGAAATAGTAGGTGATAACCAAACACAAAGATATTTAATTGCGGAGTGGCACCAAGTAAAGTCAATCTTAGCAAACGTATATTGATAACAGGAAGAATTTAATGGTAGAAACTTCTGTTTTGGAAACATTTTGTTAATAAACTGAAATTCTAGAATATAAATCAATCGCTTGTAAAAAGGGATCAAGTGAGGATAAAGGATTGGACATGTAAATGAGGAAGTCATCAGCATATGCTGAAAGTTTAGTCTCAAGGAAATTGTGCATAAATCCAGAGATAATTGTTTACAACAAATACATTCAAGAAAGGGCTCAAGACAAAGAATAAACAATAAAGTTGAAAGGGGTCACCCTTGTCTAGTACCTCTATGTAAACTGAAGTACGGAGAGAAATAGCCATTAATAAAGTCACTAACATGGGGTTCGAATACAATAATTTTATAAAAGAAAACATTTTTGGACCACACCCAAACCATGTGAGAGTGTTAAACATAAAGTGCCAAACTGTCAAAAGCCTTCGATCATCAAGGGATAGGGAAGCAGGGGGATCCTTATGCATTTTAGCTAAATCAAGGATATTTGAGAACATTCTGGCGATATCTGTAGCAAGTCTGCCCTTAATAAAACCAGATTGATCAGGTTTTATTAGAAGGGGTATAACAGTTGCTAAGAGGATAGCAGGGATCGTTGCGAAAATATTGCAATCATAGTTAGTTAATAAAAACGGTTATAATTTTTGCATAGGGTCTTTGTCAGGCTTAGGTATGAGAATAATTAGAGCTTCCATAAAGGAACCGCTAGCACCGGAGGTAGCAAGGAAAGAGTTAGAAAGTTCTAATAATTTCTGGGCAAAAACAGATGAAAAAGAAGGGATTGATTCAATAGAAAGGTTTCAGACCTCTTACTACACCCAAAATAGTATCCAAAACAGGATAATGAGAAGATAAGATAGGCGACGGAAGATAATTTTTCGCCTTCGTTTAGTAATTGAAGAGGTTGCAGGGGCAAGAGGATCACATGCCATATTTATGCGATGTAGAGTATGAAGTATAGCTTTTTTGGTTACATTGGATTTTTCTATGTAGGTGAAGGCAAAGGTAAACAAGCATAGGCATAGCCAATAGGTCTCGCCTTTGGGGCCTTATAAGTGTTTAGCCATGCAACACTTGAGGTTGTTGCACCAAGGGTATTGTGCTGGATAACTAAACACTTATAAGCTCCCAAAGGTGAGACCTATTGGCTATGCTAATGCTTTTTTTTGGGAGGCATGGGGAGATTAAGTGATTTGGCCAGAATTACAGGATGTTGAGCCGACGCCGGGACTGGAACCTGGTTCTCCAGCTCCCAAGTTGGTAGATCTGTCTGTTAGGCCACATCCACTAATACACTTCCACCGCACTCATACATTATTGCCTCGTACATACAGACATATTATTATATTAGCACGCACAGCTGTATTCCCAGTAAAAACACTTACATATTAGTAGACACACCCGAATAACCCAGCACACAGATGTATAAGTTGTCTGGAATTATATCTAGACGACGGTCGCTAGGCAATGTGGTGTAACTTGTAGGGTACTTCTTTTGAGTTTTAGAGCTATCAATCACTACTTCCGCCATAAGAGATTCGTCAAAGATCACACAATTTAGCTAACATGGTGGGAAACATTTGAGTTTAGGTTCCCAAGTCTCGATCACATGGAAGACCATCCTGGGATGAAACAATGCAAAACAAAGTGAGGATGTGGTCTTACAGCCAGAGACTAACAGCTCTGGTACTGGGGAACCAGGTTTGGGCCTTAGCATTCACACATCATTCTGTGATTACTTACAAATCACGTATTCACCCCGTGCTTAGCAATTATGAACGCAACCATTGTATATAATGTAACTGGCACTCTTGTAACGCACTCCAGTTTCTTCAGGTCCAGTTTGAGCTGTATAAAACATAAACCAAGTAGAACTCCTCTTACCTTGTACTCCTCTGTACTTTCCTCCATGGGCACCAGGGTGTGCGCCTGGTGTTCCCAGGACTCTCGGCACACCAGGCAGAGGGCCCGCTGGTCCTGTTTGGAGTAGAGCCACACCGGTTTGTGATGCTTGGAGCAGCGGTCAGCCTGCAGCCGCACCAGCTGTCTACGGACCCGGACATGTTAGCGAGGTGTCGGTTAGGCCGCAGTTTCTTCCAGCGGGACACCCTGCGGCACTGCGGGCACGGAAAGTTGCACTGCAGGCCCTGCCAGGTCTGGTTGATGCAGGAATGGCAGAAGCTGGAACTGCACTCCACCTACACCAGGTCCATGAAGTGGTCTGGGCAGACTAGGCAGGAAGCTTCCTCCTGCAAGCTGAGCAAGGGGTCTGGGATGGCGGCGGAAGCCATGGTAAACAGAGCTCCTCCACTGTTGGCTCAAAAACAATTGCGAGCCAAGCACGGTTGGCTCTGCTCTACTGCCGCCATCCGAGTATAAACAAACAAGCCAGTCATGAATAGCTATGTTGATTTAAGAAGTCAGTGGTGACTGAACTGGAAGAGGTAAGCGCGGCAGGGGTCTACTGACAAGTTTACAACTCTGTAGCAGCAGATTCCAACACAGTCACTTGTAAACAAGCAGAAGCGCGCATGCCACGTGCGGCAGCAGGGGGAGTGGAGAGAGAAGGGGGCCTGCGTGATTCCCTTGCGGGAGCGAGTAGCAAGGCGCGATAATTGATACCATATGGCACCAGCTGCTTGCTCCTGCAAGGGAATCACCAAACATGCACGCATTGCCATTAAAGGCAATGGAACGCGTGCACGTTTTTGACCTCAAAACTGACTTGATGGCTAAAGGTCTCTTTCCTATGCATCACATGCGCGCTGCATAGGTGAGACCTAAAAATTGTGCAGGAAGTCAGTAACCAAGGTAAGACTAATTATATCAAAGTTATAGATATTGATAAAATAATATAATAGTTTATGAATTATTAGGCAAATAAGCAGATTGAGCAAAGTCGAGGAGAAAACCTTTAGCATTGGCACATATCACCAATGAAAACTAGCCAGTAATAGAATGCCTCAGATAAAGGAAGTTTAGGCGGTTCAGCCATACTTCTTCAGTAATTGCCTATATTTAAGGAGCTGACCGACCTTATATGTAGTGGAAAGTTGCTCGTGAGAAAGTTTCATGGCCAATAAACATTTCATATGATAGAGAGTTTGAATAAAGTCATGATGGATGGGGAGCAAGCAGCTCACAAAAACAAAAACAGGCAGCTGCTCAGGATTAGCTGAAGAAGACACCACTACAATAACAGGGGAAATGGTGCAGCACTGCTTGGGTGAAGTGGTAGCAAGGAGCCACATAATATATGATTAATCTGAGGGCACAGAATGTTGAAGCAGGCAGAATTGAGCGTTGTTTGCAGAAGGGTGAAGCCGGATGACATTGGGCGACAAATCGACAGAATGGCAGACCCAAAAGTTGGCAACTCATCACCGCAGGAGGTTAGAGAAGGAGGCTCGCAATTTAGCAATTAGCACAGCCATTTCTGCGCTAGACAAATGGGAAGGCAATAACCACATTGTGAAGAGAAGTAAGCCATTTGGAATATGGCAATGAGAGACGTCATCTTGTTTGGCGCAAAAGTAACCCCCCTGTAGGACAGCCCTCTCAAAAACACCTCACTCATCTCAGGAGTTCTTTTCAAATGAGTGGTAGTGATACAACTCTCTGTTTCTGAACTTCCCATCCAGCCACTAGATTGTGGAGTACTCAGCAATTCCAGGTCTTTGAGGAGCAGAACAACTTCTTTGACCCAACATTATGACTATTTTTGATAAACTACATAAGATCTGATACTGCCAGCTCCAGGGCCATGATTCTGTAAGATATGTATGAGGCCATCCCTACTGTTGACCAATCCATCATTTTCCAGCACTTTCAGAAGATGAGAATTCCTGGTACACTTTTCAAGTTGCTGTCACACACAAAGAGGCCAATGCCAGGGGTGGGTGATGTTTAAGCTATGCATTCAAAGGTGGAAGAGTATGCCTCACTAAAGGTACACCTAGTAAATTGTGAGGCAGTGTTTCTGCTTTGTGAGAGATGTCCTGTGTCAAGAATTTCTATCCTATGACTGGTGGACTCCTGCAACACTTTTAAACACAGATAAAAGGTGAACAAGAGGAAGGATAGCAGGCAGTGTGGGATGTGATGTGACAAAAAACTATGCACAGGATGGCTTATAACCCACATATTCAAGCAACAGTTCAGGACATACAGGAGGGTGCATATTGGGGGAATGTATGGCAGGGACAGCTAAGGTCTCCTCGAGGGAGATATGCCAATGTTGGACGATTTGGGCAGGGACATGCCTCATACCTTTAAGACAGTGGATGGGTTCTTGGTGCAGGTGACTGCGATTGCAGTGGAGCAGATAATGTCTACCCCCTGCGCTGTGAGGCCCTTCTCTGCAGTAAAAGGATGATAAAGCTGCATTAAAAACTAAATGTTCAAGCTTAAAAGGTAATTTCAACTTTAGACACCCCTAGACAAGATGGTATATTCCACCTTTCACCTCATCTTCTTGTGTAGTTATTTGCAGTGTTCTTAGAGGCTGGGCCCAGTATAATATTTGTTACTATACAGCACAACATTTTGGGGCATATTATCAAGGGGGTTTATCTCCACTTTTTAGGCTTTAAAAGCCAAGAAAGCGGAGATAAAATTATCTTCCTATTACCTAGCTGTCGCTAACACCAGTTAGCGACAACTAGTAGGAGATAGCGACTATCTTGGGCCCCACTTTGCATGTCAGTGATATTTATCACTAATGACACGGTAAGTGGGCGTGCCAAGATGTTAGCAACTGGAAACAGTCGCTAAAATCGCTATCTCCTATTACCAACTTTTGGAGATATTTGCGCTAAGCGCGAATATCTCCAAAATCTATCACCTGCCCTGAGCAGTTCTTAGCCATGTTATCCAATGGGAGGTGGTTAACATGGCTAAGAGCATTAGCTCGCTAATGCATGAATATCGCTGACTTTTCAGCGATATTCATGCATTGCGGCCCATTTTATCGCATTTGCAATAAACCTTGGTAATACCAAGGTTTATCTGCGATAAAAATCGCCGCAGGTCGGCGATGAAATATTGTCTCTAACCAAGCAATAGCGATAATTATCGCTATTACTTGGTAATATGCCCCTTTGTTTCGTAACTGCCTTTGTACAGCATCCTATAACCTTGATGAGGCACAGACCACATTTTTGGACAGGCAGAACACAACATCTTTCTTAGTTGGACGCAAGTTGTACTGGGCCCATGTGGGAAGCCTTTTTGTGTTCTGCCTGAGGGACCAGAGTGGTGTTCTAACCCATTTTGGGTCACAGCGGGTAACAGTGCAGTGGTAGATTCAACAGTGAGACATACAGCTCATGCAGTTTACATTCAGTGATTGTTGTAAATTATTCTGCAGGCCCCAATAAAATTATTTTAGATAAAATGGAAAACCAGCCCACTCATGCCAGGGCCGGCCTGGCTACCATGCGCTTTAGCATGCTGCCGAGCTCGGGGCTGATTTTGTTGATGGGGACCTGCGTGTGCTGAACGAAATTCGTTTTGCTTTGTTTATTTAGAAGCACACGCAGGTCTCCATCAACGAAATTAGCCCCCACGGCAGTGACATGATCGCCAAGCTCGGTAGCCTGCTAAAACGCCCGGTCGTCAGTCCAGCCCTGACACATGCCCTGTGCTGAACACAGTAGCCAGGACAAGTCCTCTCAGGGCACAGAAGAGAACTACCGAGCTAGCACTGTAGCCAGCATACTTGCCTCAGGAGGGGAACCCAGTAGAAAATAGCCCTGATCACAAGTTGGCCGGTTAATTCCATCCCATGTGCAGACCGCTGTTTAAGCATGAGATGGGATTATGAATTTGGTTTTATTTAACACATCCGATAATTATCAGATGCATTAAATAACCCAATATTCATTACATTTCGGCAGGTCAAACCTGCTGATATTTAACGGGAGAAATGAGTACATGATTTACCATACCATGTGGATTTTGGTTTGCTAAACACCATCATCTGCATGTTATTGCTCTATAAATTGTAGCAGGTGCTATTTACCGCACCCGATAAATAACAAGCCCCAGGGTATAGTTATTTACGTGGTGTTATCAATGGCACCTTTACTTGTAATGCAGGCCCTAAATTTAGTCCACAGTGTACACAGATTACAGTCAGCCATGGTAACAAATTATTACAGTTTTTTTACGTGCCTTCCTTGGAGTGATCTCGGAGTATTTATTATATCCAGTAATTAGTTTGATTGTCCACTCCTATTTCCGAAAAAACCAAGGGGCAGATTTACAATAAGTGGCGCATCCCTGCATATCAGCCGGGATGCACCACTTATTGTGCGCCATGACTCCGCCACCATTGATGCCCCGCATTTACAATGCAGCGCACCAATGGGCAAAAACGGCACAGATGCGTGAGGCATCTGTGCCTTAAAGGCGGCGCATTGCTGGAGTTGCGTCGCAAGCGCGACACAGCTCCAGCAATGCTCTGGGGGCCCTATCTATTTAATGCTGTGTCAATCCTTACGCCTGCTTCATGCAGGCGCAGGGTTTTGACGCAGCATGGGCCTAAAGGTGACTGAGTGAAATCTTGTAGATTTCACTCAGCCACTTTTAGGAGGTGTTCCTGCGCCGGTACGCCCCCCCCCCTGCACAGGAACGCCTACATGTGGCGCAGGGCATTACAACGTGACGCATCTCCCAGATGCGTCACGTTGTAAGTACCCCCGCACCATGGAGCAGGATTTGCGCTGCCGCTGCGTCACAAAAGTGACTCAACGTTGGCGTAAATGAGGCGCAAGGGGCTTAAGGGGCTTGTAAATCTCCCCCCAAGTCTTTACTTCCTTTGTTATAGGAAGGGATGGTTAGATGAGGCTGACCTTGAAAGCAGTGGTCTGGTATGGGAGTATTGACTTTCATGTTTGTGCTCCTAAACAAATACCTGAATAACAATTTTAACACTGTAGCCTTATAGCCCACTGCCGATGGCTATACCCGTTGTTAATGTCCCTTAACCCGAGTTATGGGCCTATAATAAGGGAGAGGGCATTTAACAACTGTTATAGTCCAAGGTAGAAGGGCTATACAGTCATTCAAATATTTCACCGACTAAAAGTAGAATGTTCAAAACTAAAAAGAGAGAAACATGAAGACAAACATTGGAATGCTTAAGGTCCGAGCTTATACCAGTCATTATAGGCCCAGAGCTACTTCATTGTCTTGAAACTCTCAACATTCCATGGTTCTAATCGGTCTTAAGCTATTTGTGAATTATAGAGGTCCACTCAAAGAGTTAAGTTCAATAGGAAAGCTATTGTATTAAGTATCACGATTAAACAGGAGGACCATCACGTCAACTAATCCTAAAATGAGGAAGTTTCAGAAGAAATGGGAATCAGGAACATAATGTCAGGAAGGCTGATAAGTCTAACTCGAATGCATAGAATTTGGAGCCCTTGGTAATGTACAATTTTGCCATTTAGGTGTTCCCTTTACTTCACCAATGATACCATCTCCTGTGATTTGGCATTTCTGGTGCTGTGATAAGACGCAATGGTTTCAATGGAGCATTGAGCTCTTCACAGAACCCGATTCACATAGCCATTTTCACCCGTTAGGGTAACTGATGTACACAGAGAGAAAAACATTATGAGGGCAAAATCTTGTCCCTGAATCATCACAAAATTATGAGCTGTTGAATTTCTAGCTCAGTAATGTTTTGTCTCCCACTGGAAATTATGCAATCATTAAGTAATTGGTGATGAACACATAGAACCTCACAGCTTTGTAGGTTTTCACAACTCTTTTGCATATATTTTGCAACCCAGACAGCAGTGACTCATTTACTTCTGTCAAGAGAAGGAGTAAATCAATTTTCATTGTGGGAACGGAGAATTACTCCTTAATTAGTGTGGTATAGTGGAAGTACATCTACTCAGGGAACTGTATTGGGGCATATTATCAAGGGGGTTTATCTCTGCTTTTTTGGCTTTAAAAGCCAAGAAAGCGGAGATAAAATTATCTCCCTATTACCTAGCTGTCGCTAACACCATTTAGCGACAGCTAGTAGGAGATAGCGACCATCTTGGGCCCCACTTTGCATGTCAGTGATATTTATCACTAATGACATGCAAAGTGGGTGTGCCAAGATGTTAGCGACTGAAAACAGTCGCTAACATCGCTATCTCCTATTACCAACTTTTGGAGATATTCGCGCTAAGCGCGAATATCTCCAAAAGCTAACACCTGCCCTGAGCAGTTCTTAGCCATGTTATCCAATGGGAGGTGGATAACATGGCTAAGAGCATTAGCTCGGTAATGCATGAATATCACTGACTTTTCAGCGATATTCATGCATTGCGGTGATTTTTATCGCATTTGCGATAATCCTTGGTAATACCAAGGTTTATTTGCGATACAAATCGCCGCAGCTTAGCGGTAAATTTTTGTCTCTAACCAAGCAATAGCGATAATTATCGCTATTGCTTGGAAATTTGCCCCTGTATTATCTCTATCTAAAGAAAAAAGTTAAACAGTGCAGATGCATTTGCAAGGGTCACTGATTTTAAAGATCAGACCTAGAATTATTTGGAAATTTCAAGAAAATCACAAACCTGCCCCAAACAGAGAAGTACCATGGAAGAAGAAACATCTGAGTTTAACTCTTAAGTGGCCGAAGGGCAAATGGCCCCTTCAAGCTACTGATCCGTAACCATACAATGGCATTTTTGAACGATTCAAAACAACTCCAGGCAATGTTTGATCATTCATTCACCACTTCTACAAATTAACTACATTCAAATCAACTATCAATCGATTTCTGGTCATCATAGCCGGTGGTAAAGGCAGGTATATGGGTTGGAGAAGATGTTTGCACTTCCCTTGAATATACTAACGTGGACACTGGCTTCCAAGTGCTGCTAACCCCTAGGCCTAACCCAGCAATGCCTCCTGATGCACAGATGGTGCAGAAGAAAACAGTCCTGCCTTGCCTCTGAAAATATCTCCTCAGACGAAGTTTCTAATTCCCATCTCTCCCCCACCTTGGCCCAGTTTGGTATTAAATTTGTTATACTGAGATGTAGGTGCCGACCTCCATGTTACACCTTTTGCAGTGAGATCAGAAATAAATAAATCTCAAAATAATCCAGAGGCACCAAGAGAAAACTATTATCTGACCTCCAGAAACAAAAGGAAAACATTAGGGATAGAAAGAAAAGGAATACTTTGCGTGTACAACTGTTCCAAGACAACGTTATCATCAGCACTTCTTCCCTGGGGTCGGAGGATTGATCTGGAAGGTTTAGACTAATAGTGGGTGTTACTTGTGTAATTCCGTGCAGCATAATTACACTGAATTATCTAAGCATTCTGCAAGATTATGCAGAATTACGCAAGAAGAGCAATTCTGCATTTTGAGACAGGATGCATTTTACACTAAGAAATACTGATCGATGCAATAGAACATAAATAGCAGTTCTTGCTAAATGTACACTTAGGGTAGGATTTTCCTTCAATTTACTTCAAGCATTTAGCGCAAGTTTCCTTGTGCAAATGCAAAATGCACCCTTTCATCCGAAATGGATGCAGGGATGCATTTTGCATGAGGAAAATAGCACTATATGCAAAAGAACATGGACAGCGGTGTAATCAGAAGCTCTCACTCACTAAATGTGCTCTTTCAGTAGGATTTTTTTCTTCAAATTACTCTTAATTATGCAAGCAGTCTTAATTGCAGTATTATTGGTAATTCTTGTCAAAAAGTAATGCTGAATTAAGAATTACTCCGGTGTAATTAAAATGTCGCTCAGATCTAGTTTAGGCTCACAGAGAGAGATATGAGAAAAAGAGCTAAGAAGAAGAGAGAGATAGAAGCTGAAAAGGAGGGGGATGGAGAGATGGGTATGTGGAAGGGGCAATGAGGGAGACAGAAAGGAGTTAATTAGCTAAAGGGGGTAGCGGGATGAGGATACATGGAAAGAAAGGGAGAGCGGGAATAAAAGGGATGGGTATAGAGTGCACAGGATAGATGGGGTGGACTGACCCAGCCTCTGAATTCTTTATAGTCACACCAGTACCAATTACCTGATTTCTCTTTTCGTCTTTACCTAGATCTATTTGTTCCAGAGCTTTCAAGTTTCCCAGGTCCATACACTAGCAGCTTATTTTATCCAGGTGTTTTCCTTGCAATCTGGAACTTGAAACCCGTTAACCTCATTATAAAAAATGACTACAAGAATGTAAAGACCTGCAATGGATGGGCTACTTATATATGGACCTGGGAAACATTAAATTGTGCTGTACATGCCACCCTAATGCAGCAATAGCCAGGCATGGCACAGGGAGGCCAACTGCACTTCACTGCTGCAGAATGAGTGACATTGAACAGGTAAATTCACACCAAGCAGAGCTTAAGGGTATTACATTGAATGTGGGCATAGACCTGATGCCAAGGGTCATATACAACTATTTGGACATTTTACACCAATCCGGAGGAAAAGGAAGATGGCGGATGGTTGCCGCGGCTGAAGGACGCTCGGCTGCTCCTCTCCGAAGCCTCGGCTGCCCGCAGCGATACCCTTGCAGAAAACCGTGCTCCCAGCGCGGCTGAAATAAGTCGTTTTGAACAGCGGCTGGCGGCGGCTGACAATTGCGGACATTTAACGTGAGGAAAATGATTAAGATGACATTTTCCCGACGATGGCGTTTGGATAAGGATGGTCGAGAATAGGCGCTCCATTTTTTCTTTGGCTCCATTTCTCCGTGTTTTGCAGGTGTCAGACTGCTGCCTTTGCTTTATCTATTGCTCGTCTGTTGTTAAAGCAACTATAATGCCAGGAAGGGCTGCCATCTAATGGTGCTACTGGTGCAATTGGTCATTTGGACATTTGACCATGTGGGGCTTTTTAGTTTGTGAATTTTTTTAATCTTCAGTAATATCACCCCACCCCCTTTTTTTTTTACACCTTCTCAGCGGATGTGTCCTCTTACCTGTGTTAGCACCCTGCTCCATTTTGCGTGAACAGTAAGGTGGACTACAGCCAGGTGGAAGCTCCAAAGGCTAGCCTGGCTTTGTCAGCTGGAGTCTACAGAGCTTACCAATAGCTGCTTTTGAGGAGCTGGGTGTGAAGAGCGAGAGCACATAAAAGTGACATTGACGCTGGAGGTCTCGTTGGAGGCAAAGAGGAAGTGCAAGGAAAAAACAGGGGAGATGGCTCCAGCACGTGCCACTAGGAGAGGTCGCATTGAGGCCCATGTGGGGAACGCAACAATCACAGGAGCAGGGGCGGAAGGCATGGATGGAGAGACTGCTGTGCAAGATATGCCATCTGCAGATAGCGTAGCAATGTCAGAAAAAACTACAATGAGTAATAGCGCTGTAAGTTGTCAGGCGGACACGCAGGTGGGGAAGCCTATTCTTAAGCTTTTACACTCTGGGAAAGCTACAGCGCTTCTTCGATCCTGCGGCTCTGAATCTATTGTTCCCCTCGCCCAGATGGCAGAAGTCTTAAATGCAGCAGTTAATGAAGGATGGGGGTGTATGGAGGGTGTATGGAGGAGGGTGATCACAGAATAGATGCTTTTCCTGCCCCTCCAGTCACTCCTGCCTCTCCTCTCTCTCCAGGAGGTATATGCGTAGTGGCAGCTGCTAGCAAGACTGGTAATGTTCCTCCTGATGTGGTAAGTCCACAAGGTAAAAGCTCGAATATCAAAAGCCCCCGGCTTCAGCTGAACATAATAGCGCAGGGCAGCAGCCCAAGTAGGAATGACATCTGCCTGTACAGAGCCTTGTACAGAGCCTTGGAGATGGAGGCAGAGAAATTGAGGAACAGGCAATTGATACGGCAGGGTTAGAGAGTGCTATCAGTGTGGATGTGCCAACAGCCCATTCATCTGGAAATCTGGGTTCTTCGATCTGTAGTAGGGGAGGTAACACCCCTGAGGGGGAGAAAACCCCAAAACCCCCGAAAGAAAAAGGTCCTAAGATCATGCGGAATATGAAAGGTGGAAGAGGGCGTGGAGGGATTGGCAATATTGCGCAGAACAACGAAGCACTTGGTCGATTAAAAGGTGCAGCTAGCTCTTCTAAAACCACGTCAGGAATCAGCCCTCTGCGCAGATGGGTCTCATCAAAGGGAGAAGTGCGATCCATTATTTCTAGGCTTTCTTCTGCCGGATCACAGGGGGTGGTGCTGCCCCTACCCTCTTGAAGGAAGGCACTGATTCAAATGTTAGCTAGGTTAATGCAGTTTCTACTGCACAACAAGGCATCTGTAATCTTTCTCCTATCAATATCAGCCCAAAAAATGCGGAATTGCCAGGAACTTCAGCAATAGATGTTGCGTATTGTCCTGGCCATGGCCAAAAGGAAGCTGGTGGGATGCCCTCTCAGGCAAAGGAGGACCTAAGTCTCAGACTTAACAGCTCATCAACCGTGTTCGGATCCTCTTCCTCCCCCCTATCCCATCGCTCTAAACGAGTGGAAATAAGACCTAATGAGGCGCCGAACCACTTGAGTAGGGGGGGGGTGAAGTGGGGGTGAACCCTCACTCCCTAGTATCATCAAAAGAGTACTGTCTGAGGTTACCAGCAAGGTCCAGCATTAGACGGTGGAGGTTTCTGACCTGCAGGAGCGAGTGGCAGGCGCTGAGCAGATCAACTCCCACACGGTCAAGGTGGTCACTGCACAAGAGTCACAACTTGCTTCAATGCAACTCAAAATTGATGACCTGGAAAACTGTCAGTGGTGCCACAATCTAAGGATTTTCGGGATACCAGAGGGGAAGAAAATCGCTGATTCTCGTGCTTATGTTGTGGACCTTTTACAGAAGGCTTTTCCAGATTTGGAGGATTAGGACATAGATACGCAGATCCAAAGAGTGCATCGGCTCCCACTTTTTTTGTCACCTAATATGCTAGCTAAAAAAAACTATTCCCGTCCTTTTTTGTTTTTCTTTGCTAATTTTTTGCTTTGCCAGGCTATTTTTTTAAAGGCTAGGCCAACGGCTCCTGTTAAAGTAGACACTATGTCAATTTTCGTCAGGTCTGATCTCTGCAAGTCTTCTATGGACAAGAGATGGCAATTACGTCACCTTATGGATTCTTTTAAGTCTGTCTGTTCTCAGGTTTTTTTGAAGGAGCCTGCCTGGCTTAAAGCTGTTAAGGATGGTCGTTCCTAAATTGTTTTAATGAGCAGGAGGCTAAAAAAGCTTTGGCCAGTTGGCAAACCTCTCGTGACTAGGGATTAGCCTAAGGTCTTTGTCTAACTTTGAAGTATTTTTTCTGGGTGGTTGTGGTAACGGGTTTAGGAAGTACTGTTATATGGCTAGAGTTTGGCAATTAGTTAAAGGTTTATCTTGTTAGTCTCCAACTATAGCTGACAGATGACAAATGTATCTTAGTTGCTGGGTGGTTGACAGAGGGGGGATAGTGTGTGGGTATACCTAGGGGCTGTTGGGGAGGAGTGGTCGTGTTGTCTTTCATTCGCTGTCATCCAGGACATCAGGAAGGGGGTGATTCCTTTTCCAAGAAATGGAGTGGAGGGTCTTGGGGGGTCTTGGTTCCAAGGGGGGGTTAAACAGTCACATTTTGCATAAAATAGCACAGATAAATTTGGGGAATAAAAATGAGTGTTTGTCATGTAGAAAAATGTATAATTGGGTTTTGTTAGATTACTATGTGGTCAAAATAATTTTTAAGGATGGCTAGATTCAAGATTATGAGTTGGAATGTCTGTGGGCTTAATGCACCCAGCAAAAGGTGATTGGTGGCAGAAGAACTTAAAGGATTTAAGCCTCAAATAGTGGGGCTGGCTGAAACCCATCTCTCCTATAAGGATAGAAAGTTATATAAACAAATAGATTATTATCTGGTCATTTGTACTTCACAGACAGTATCTCTAAGGGGTGTTGCTCTATTTAAAGATGAATACTCGAAAATGACTGTATTTAGAACTCTTGCAGATAATCGAGGGAGATGGGCAATTGCGCAGTTCTTGATTTTGGGAAAAAAGATTACAGTCTGTATGTTATACGGTCCTAATGTTGATTGCTCTGAGGTTATTTCTTATTTGAATTCCGAACTTGGATTGGGAGGGTGACCTTGTTGTAATGGGCGACTTCAATTTTATTATGGATAGAAAAATTGACACTACTAATTCACGTGCAAGGGCCAGAATGGTCCAGGTAAAGGCCAGTATGCTTGATTTAATGCACATCCATCAATAAGACCATGATTAGCGAACTTTATATTTTTTAATACCGGGGTTCACATTCTATTCCCATCCCCATAAACAATACTCCAGGATTGATATTATCTTCATGAATTATGGGTTGTTGGTCGATGCAACAATGATTGTATGTACAAAGGTAACTTCTGACCACAATCCGTTTATGATTAATATAGCTCTTGCAGGGTCTAGATCACAACAAGCAAAGTAGTTTTCATTTCCAAGGCATTTTTAAGTAACCCGTATTATGTTGCCTCTATGCATAAGATTTTAGAGGAATTCATTCTGATTAATCTACATACTTCATCTATAGCCATGGTATGGGACTGTTTAAAAGCTGGTCTAAGAGGGGCAACTCTTCAGTATATAGTAAAACAGAATAGACAAAATAATATACAACTTGCTAATAAACACAAGCAGTATGTTCAATTCGAGCAACAACATGTCTCTGCATTAGCGACTAAAGACAGTGGTGAGCAAG
This sequence comes from Lissotriton vulgaris, assembly GCF_964263255.1. Lineage (NCBI taxonomy): Eukaryota > Metazoa > Chordata > Amphibia > Caudata > Salamandridae > Lissotriton > Lissotriton vulgaris. Next base: position 1,649,368,597 of record NC_141685.1, read on the forward strand.
AGATTTATGCCCAGATCATTGAGATTAAAGCCAAACTGCAGAAAGACTGAAAGATAAAGTGGCTAATAACTTCCTCAAATACAGAATAAAGCAGTATGAATATGGAGAGTGGGTAGGAAGAGTATTGGCGTACCAACTTGTAGATCAGCGGGCAAATTCTCATATCAAGTCCATAAGGGGAGGTGATTCTAATATTTACACAAAATCAGAAGATATAGCCGAGCAATTTAGGAACTTTTATGGCACTTTATATCAGGAAACTAAATCATATAATCAACAAGCTGTAGGGTGATAATTACAAGACAGCAATCTTCCAACTTTAGATATAGCTCAATCGCATGGTCTAGAAACCTTGGTTGATCTTGAGGAACTGAACTTGGCTCTAGGGGCTATCCCCAGTGGTAAGGCGGTTGGAGAGGACACCATACCCTTAGAGTTTTATAAAATCTTTAAGGCTGTGTTGTCACCGGTTCTCCTTGTGCTGTTTAACGACATATTGGAGGGAGGAGATTCTCCCCCCTCCTGGAACAAAACAAACATAGTGGTTTTTCCCAAAAAGGGTAAACCGGGGGGGGGGGGTGGGGGTGGGGGGGGGATTAGGCTCCTACAGACCTATTTCACTTATAAATGCTGATGCAAAAATATTTTCGAAACTTCTTGCTTCTCGTCTAGCTCCAAGTATGTACTTGTTGATCTCAGAGGAGCAACATGGTTTTGTTCCAGGTAGGGATACAGTGGCGCACATAAATACAGCCTATGCAGCTTTTGATGTAGCAGGTAAACAAGGGGAGCGGATTGGGATGGTAATGCTGGACGCCGAGAAGGCCTTAGACCAAGTCGCTTGGTGGTTTTTATGGAGCACTATGCAATCACTAGGCCTTGGTCGGAGGTTTATCTCGGCGGTCCAGCGACTGTATCGCAGTCCGTCGGCAGCTATCAAGTTGAATGGCTGTACATCTAGGGTGGTTAATATTCAGCGGGGCACCCGTCAGGGCTGCCCACTCTCCCCATTATTATTTGCCCTTTATATTGAGCCTTATATTAGGCATCTCATTTATAATAATTCTATCTCTCCTGTTTGTTTTAATAGTATAACCTTAAAAATTACGGCCTATGCAGACGACATTGCAGTATTTACCTCTGGACCTGAAGCTGCGATCGTTGCAATTACTCAAGAGGCGCAATGTTTTGGTTCCCTCTCTGGATATAAGCTGAATCTTGACAAAACACAATCTATTCTTAACTATGTTCCTGCATCTCCTATATCACATCTTGGTGTTACTACCACAGCTACTTACCTCAGTATTTGTCTTAGTGGATGTATAAATGATTATATGTCACTGAACTATGAATGTCTGCTAAAACAAATTACCGCAGATTTGCGTAGATGGCATAGGCTGCCTCTGACTATTATTGGGAGATGCAATATAGTAAAAATGAATGTTTTGCCCGAATTTCTTTATTTGTTTCGTTCAATTCCTTTTCGGGTCCCAAATTCATTTTTTAAGCGACTTGACTCTGCGATTGGTTGTTTTATACGGGGCTATCGTAAAGCTAGGAGAGCGCTCAGATATATGAAGTTGACTTATGAGCAAGGTGGTTTTCAACTTCCCGATTTTAAAACTTATTTTTGGTATGCCTTCCTTAATCGTATACAGAGTGTACTTTTTGGACCCACGGTGGGTAAAACGTGGCTAGCGTATCAGTTCACATTTTGTCCTAACAGTGGGTTCCTCCTCTACCACATGTTGGACCCAAACTACTTTAAGAGAGTTTGTTTCAAGGTAGTCGGGCACATTTATAATATATGGCAAGATATCTTTAAAACTTACTCTTTGCCTGATTTACATGAAAATACTTTCTTATGGGCTAATCCTAGGTTTCCGGGAATATTCTTAGACGCCATCTGTAGAAAATGGCAACAGGCCGGAATAATACGACTGGGGCAGATCTACGATGAAGGGGGTTTTAGGTAATTTGCTTCTTTAAAAAGTGAGTTTGGGATATTACAGAATTCATTTTTTAAATATTTGCAAATCAGAAATTATTTTTCACAAGGGAAGGGAATGTTTGCTCTTCCCCATACTTCTGCCGTACTCCGGGCTATCTTTCTCGCTCCTGGTCGGCGTCAGATTGGTAAAACCAATCAGTGCTTCATGCAAGAAACAGCGGATGATGGCTTGACAAGGGTAGCTAAGATTAACCATATGTTTGCAACTGGAATTAGTATGGAAGAATTTCATGACTCCCTGGCTACAATCAATTCTGCAGTCTCTTCAATCAATCTGCGGCTGCATCAGCATCATAATATGTTCATGCTGTATTATACTCCGCAGTTAATTTCAAAATGGGCAAACTCCCAGGGTTCTTTGATATCCTTTTGCCCTAAGTGTAATTTGTTCACTGCTGATCTTAGACATATGTTTATTTTATGCCCATGTCTAAATACATTCTGGTTTGAGATTGCCTCGGTGCTGAGTAGGCTATCAGGTACACCAATTCATATAACAAAACAAAAATTAATTCTGGGCTCGGTTAGCGAGTCAGGTAAACTATCTAAATCGTTAGACTCAATTATTATTATTGTGGCACGGCTCTGCATTGCCTTGGCCTGGTTTGAGGCAGCTAGTCCCAAGATCAGTGACTTCTGGTCGTTATTATGGGGAGTTTTTGGAATGGAACTGGCGCTAGCAAAAGCACGGGCCTACGCTCAAGGGTTAAATTTGGGAAGGTGTGGTCTAGCTTGCAATGGGATTAATTGCTGCTGTTTGCTCTAATTGTTGTGTAACATTCTTCATATTTTGGGGTGTTAATTTATCATTTATGTTGGTTCCATGTATTATTTTAATCCATTTGTATGTTTTCCTCTTTTATTTTCCCAATCAGCCCTGATTCAGGCTATTATTCGCTTAACTGCCGTATTCGAAATATGTGAATATTTTTGATTAATTAATTTCAGATGTTCTGGTTATTTCCATCTATACTTATGCTATATAAGTTTGGCTGCTTTTTTTGTTATGTTTGTGACAATAAAAAAAAGGGAAAAAAAACTATTTGGACATTTTCCCTTGTATTCTTGATGATATAGAGATATGTTAGTGAGTGTAAATCTGTTCACAGTGTTACAGGTCAAATTTGTTTTGTGATTTTCTCAAGATGTTATGCATGTTTAGAATCTAATTCTAATTCTATGCCTGGACTAAGGGCTTGGTTTAGGGGAAGGGGCAAATTACAATTGACAGTTTTCAACACAGTTTTAGTTGTATCACAAGTACAAGACCTGCCAATTCTGAGCTGTAAGGAAACAGGGCTCATCACAATCTGTCAGACAAGCTTGAGGGCATTATGGGCTCAGTTATGCTCAAAAGTGGAGAAGTTGGCGGTGCAGAGCAAGCATCACATTCACTCTAGGGTTAGACTGGGACAGAAAATAGGCCCGCAACAAAATAAAAATGGCCCCCATTAGTGAATTAGATAGCTAAAACATGGCCCATGTTTGCTAATTGGGGCTGCTTTGAACATGCAAAGAAACACTGTCTAACTGTTTTGGGAGGTATGGAAGATTGCATGGATTTAAGCTTGCTACAGGCTACGATTGCTCTAATATCAGAGAAATAAACAGTAAATATCGGCCCAGCATATCATAAAACAGACCCACAAACAGCTAAAAAAAAAGACAGCCCGCACACTGATCTATCAGAGTGGGCTGATTGACTACAGGCCAGTATGATCCTGATCGACTGGAGGAAGGTTGCACTCTCAGAAGGATACTTTGCACAATGCCACACTAGAACAAACTACAAGTTCCAGAGCCCACGGCAGCGTCTCCAGGGTTGGAGATTGCAGTGGCCACCTTGGAAATTGAGTATTCATTTCCCTGTGGTCCACATAATCAATGGTAGGCAGTTGAGTTTAAAGTTATTGCTACCAGGACCTTGCTTTATTGATTTGTGATTCAAGTTTTGGATGAACTTTTAATTTGTAAGAATCGCTGCATGAAATTCAGTTTTTAGAGAGGTGTTCTGAACTATCAAGTCACTTGGCAAGCAAACATTGAACTGTTATTTTAACAAAGACTTTGGAAGGTTTCCATTAATTAGTGAACTTGAATTTGTTTGTGAAGTTACGGAGAAAATTCTCTTTTTAAGCTTCAGTGTTTAGGATATGTATATGTTATGAACAATTAGGGTACCGGCAGTAGTAAAGAGGTGATACATACGTGCTGACTATAAATCATTACAACCAGTGAATGAATGAGAATTTTTAGTTGTACAAATCAGAACTTAAGGCCCATCCATTTCAAGAAATGCATATTTGTGAAGTTATGGGTAGTTCTCGTACTTCTAAGATGAAGGTTTATATGTGTTATGATAATTAGTTATGTTTTTAAAATATTTCTGTTTTCAGAAGAGCCAGATTTACATAAAAGAACAGAGAGTTGGTTATAGAGAGATAGCTTGAAGGTACATTACTGTGAGATGTAGATGCTTAACACCCATGAATGATTATTAAGGATTTCTTATTTGTTTTAAGATTTCAATTTTAACCTACAGACATCAGTGCCCAATAGAGTGAAATAAAGTGGTATCTAGGGTCTCGGTTTTCTCTCACTTTCCCTGCTTATACTACTCAGAACACATTTCATTGTATCTTTAATGAATAGTAGCTGAAGAGAGGTAGATCAGCATAGTGTGGGAAAAAGCGTTTACAATGTTGTCTCCAATACGCTGTTCCTTTACAACGCGGTCGTTACAACGACTGTGTTGTTACCACGCATACCATTACATCGCAAGGCGTTTCAACGACTTGCTGTAGGGGGCGGTCTGGTGTTGGATTTAAAATCCAACACTTTCCCTGCTGTTGCACAAACTGGAGTAGGTATAGTAAATAAGACTATTCCTAAGTCCAGCGCGCCCCCTACAGCAAGTCATTGAAATGACTTGCAATGTAATGGATTGCATAGAAACAATGGGGTCGTTGTAATGACCGCGTTGTAATGGATGCGGAACAATGCATTCATTGTAAAGAGCCATGTTCGCATAGTGCTCTTTTTAGATCTTGTAAGAAATTGGGTTACTGGTTGGGGGGACCCTATTCAGGCAACACCCACAATTTCCTGTTAGGGTGAAGACACATGCAAACCCTAAATTAACCTGGGCTCAACCCTTTGGTAGCTTGACAAAGAGCAGTCAGGCTTAACTTTAAGGCAATGTGTAAAGTATTTCTGCAGCACTTAAACAGTAATAAAGTGAAAACACAAGAAAAATCGCACACCAAATTTGAAAAACAGAGGTAGCTTCAATAAATAGAATACAATCATAATGACAGAAATCGAATCAGCAGAACCTCAGATATGCAAGTTTAAAGATTCCAATAAATGAAGTGCCAAAAAGCACTTTGCCTCAACTGTGGTTATCTGGTCTCGCCGAACCGGGACAAAGTCACAAGTTCAAGCCAACTGCGATACAGTTCAGGATGGATACAGGGACCCAGTTAGCACTGCTGAACAACAGACCCTCAAATCATATCTGTAGAGCAATGTGAAGTATTCCCAATGAGTTGCACAGGCCGATGTTGAAAAATCATCAACGTGGAGTTTGGGATGCAAGAACCTGTGCTAAGATGTGCATGTAGCAAAGTCAGTGACAATCAACAGGAGCTTGTAATGTGAGGTCCAGCTTCGTCATTGAGGAAGCTGCTGGGGCTTGCAAAGACTTGCATAACATTACAAAGTGCTGAGGTCGAGGTGCAGTTGAAGCCACTGTGGCTTGCGAGGACTTGAATCACAATCTGTTGTAATGTGTCAAGCTGAGCCAGTTGTCAGAGTCAAGATGTGTTGCACTGGGTTGAGCTGGTGGACTGCCAAGACGGTGAGTGGCCCTGCAATGGAGTTGTGAGGAGCCTCAGGGTGCTGGGACTGTTGTCAGCATAGAGATGCATCACTCTGGATCAAGCTTGAGGCGCTGTCAAGGTGATGCACAATCCTGTGTCAAAGATGTGTGGTGTAGAGAAGCCTGTTGTGCCTCTATGACTTGAGAACAGGTCGGTCAATAAACTGGACCATGGAGATATTGGAGATATCGGGGGACACACAGGCAGGTTAGGTTAAGCAGGGCAGAAGAGTCCTGGTGCAGCAACAGCAGCCCTGGGCAGCAGAACAGTCCTTGGGCAGCAAAGCAGGTCAGCAGGACAGACTTCACATATTTATATCTGTTGCCAGCTTTGATGAAGGCAAAACCGCTAAAGGTTTCCACCTCCAGAGGTGATTGGCATTTTCTGGCTTCCTCCCCTGGTCCCAGATTGTCTGGAGTCATAATAGGATAGTGAGAAAACCTTTTGTGAGAGTGCTCAGGCAGGGCCTATGTGATCTGCAAGTGAGGTAGGTGACAGCCCCTCCCCCTCATTAACCAAGAGTGACCCATCCTGCTAACACCTAGCTTCTCCTTGTCTCGATGTCTGAGAGCAACACACAGGCCAACTAAACCTTATTATGTGATTCAGAATGCAGGCACCATACAATAAATGGTTGGGACAGGACAATACCAACTTTCTAAAAGTGGCAAATGTCAGAATTGGGATACAAAATCTTACTTGACCATTAAAGAGGGCTTTTAATTACAAGTCTATAGACTGCAAATGGCAGAGGAAGGCCATGAAGTATTAAAAAAGGATGTAAGGGTTTCTCACTACCTGGAAATGTAAAACTTAAAAGTGCATGTCCAACACTTTCACTACATTGCACCCTGATGTTTGGGCTATTCAAGCCTACCCCAGAGGTGACTCATATGTATTAAAAAGGAAGGGTTGGGGCTGGCCTAAGGTTTATTTTGCAAGGTTAAAATGGCAGTTTGACACTGCATCCACGGGCTGTAATGGCAGACCTGAGACACGTTTAAAGGGCTCTGTACCTTGGTCCCTTCGCTATACAAATGCACTGCTTGCATCCAGTGCAGAAGGTGGGGGAGGTCTGTATGTTGTTTCAACTAGGGGCAGATTTATCAGTCTTTCATGCAGTGCAACTCAACAAGCCACCTTGCTGCACTAAGTGAAAGGAATAGGGCAGGAATACGCCATGTTTAACATTGTGACACATTCTTACTCCCTACCTGCACATAATGTGCTGCATAGCACCAATGCACGCACCCTTGCGTCATGTTTCAAGGGTGCATGCTTTGTAGGCAGGATTATTTTTGTGCAGGAAGGGACTCCTTCCTGTACAAAAACAACCTGAGAGGCATTTTCCTCTTCCCATAGGGAAAAAAGAGGAAATAGCGAGGCGAAATAAAGATATTTCTCCTTGTTACGCCTCACCTGGAGAGGCGTAGCATTTTTATGCTTTCCCAAATCTACCTCGAAGGGTAAATCTGGAAATGTACCAAAATCTATGGGTGGAGGAGTGGGAACACCTGCGCTCCACTCATGGAACACCTCCCTAGGGTAGAGTAGGGCAAGGCAGCGATTTGTGCTGCCTTGAATTATTCTATATCTATTAAGCCATGCAGGGCTACGCCAGGTGACCTTGCGTGGCATGATCAATCTCACCTAGGTTTTGCATTGGCCTTGCTTCCCCTTGCATGATCCATGGGTCACGCAAAACCTTGATGAATATGCGCCCTTGTCTCTGTTAAGCACTGCACAATTGCACAGGCCATACTGGCAGCTACAGAAAGCCTGTGTTTTGGTGGTCTCTTCCACGGCTCTGTTTAAAAAGTGCATTCAAATAAATTATCACAATATATGATTTTCTGGATTTCATTTGAGACACCTTTTTGCTGATACTGATGTCATAAATATTGTCAGTGAAGCCAATATGAGTCTGGCCATTGGGTGGAGTGAGAAGAAATTTATGGTGGACGAGAAGCTGTTTACCCAATGTCACAGCTCTTTGCCAGGATGATGAAGACTTCCAAGCACTTGTTTCACCTTTGGTTACTAGTCTTCCTGGATTTCCCAAGCCTCTCTTAGATCCAAGTGGGCTTGCTTACAACAATCTACCTGTAAAACGAGGGTGTTCCCTGGAAACAAAGCAAAGGTCGTATGCCATTGGCGGGAAAGGGTCCACTGAAAGGATACAGGAATTAAACCAGAATCAACGTGCTCTCCGGTGGTGCGCATGCGCACTCTTCAACGGTCGACCGCTTTAGCTAATGTCTCAAAGCTGCTTACATGAAGTTCATCAACAAGCTGGAAGCCTACACCGGGGTTTGAACAGAATCGGCCATTACTGTTTTTCAGTAAAGGTTGAACATCTATCAAATGGTGACCTGGAAGAGTCAGAGGGTTAAATATGCCTTTTGGTGGAACAATTTATCCCCCTTGTATTTGCACAGGCTTTGATTAACTCTCATTCTTCGACTGCCAGCACATCAGATGCGACCCTGTGTTCAAAAGCAGAGCTGGAGGGAAATACACCTTTCAGAATCATCACTGCTGTGCACTGGGCTCTGGCGACAGAGACTATTCCAGCCCAGAGCGCCTCACAGTCCAACCAGCGAGAGTCCAATTCGCAGAAGCCTGACCCTGCATTAACCCAAGCGTGTGGCCCTGTTCCACTGTAAGCGTTACCTTTTAAAAGGCTTCGGATGGCGCCAGCTTGAATGGGCCTGGTCCAGAATGCAAAGAAGCCCAGTCAGGCATCAGTGAATGTGCAGGAAATGAGAAAAGCAACAGGTTTTTGCATAGTTGCAGGTGTTTAAGGATCCAAGCACTGTGCGTGGCTCCGGGCAGAGAGAGAATGAGGTGTGAGTCACACGAAATAAATCTGATAAGAAGCTGCAATATGGATTTTCAGACATAAAAGAGGCCTGAACTTGCGCTCTTGACATTTGCGATATACTCCGATCAATCATCCAAAGGTGTACAGGGGTGACACTCTGCAGAAAAAAAAGTATGATGTTCAGCCTCTATCAGCAAAAGGTCATCTCTTCTCCTAAAAACACCTGTTACTCCTGTTGTTCACTCAACTTTGAATGTTGGTCCAAAGCCAAAAAGTGTTGTCGAAAAATACAAGCGCGCCCACAAACATAGACAGGATAATTGAGTGTTGAGTGGCTGCTGGAGAAATATGGCGCAAATGTGCTAGTTTTCGTGCAGCCCTGCATAAAAAAATAACAGCGCGGTCCTCATAGTGTTGAACATTTGTCAAATTCGCTTTCCTGCGGTACCGCCCCCAGAGGTTGGGCACAATTTGCATCTTGCTAAAGATATTTTGCATGAGCAGTGGTGGTGTGAGATGTGATCAAGTGAACATTCCAAAAATGGCGGAATCTAGGTGACGGGAAGGAATTTTAAATACCTAGAAACCCAAAGGCTCAAGAAAAAGAAAATTAAAATTAAATTCACATAGGAGCAGATAAAATGCTCATGAATGAGATGCATAATCACCATGAAAAACGTTTTCTATCCTCTAAGTTACAAGCCAAGTACGCTGTTTTTTAGATTGACCCCCACTCCAAAATCAAAGTGGTTGCCCTCAAGGACTGTGGAGAAATCAAAAAGTAATGGCGTTATATGGCAAATCTGAAGCAAAACGGCACTGACTAAACGTGGGGGATTTGACAGCCTGGAGCAACTGACTGCAGCCAAAGAGAAAGTGGCAGATGCTGTGGCACTTAAGTTGGTATGGTAAGCAGACACCAAGGGCAGATTACTGCGACTTGTAGGATGAATCAACCACAGGTAAGCAATGTAATATGCCAAATATGCCACATTGTGCAACAGTAAACCCATAAAGCCATATGCAGAATGTGATCTCCTCTCCATGAAAACTTGCATACCGTCCCACATGCAGGACCCATTATATAAATAGGTAAAGTCCAGCCACTGCCCTAGACCAACTTATCACAGTAAGGACGAGTGGAGTGTAGGGTAGATGCTACTCATGCAATAGCTTTTTGCCAAAGACACAGCTACCATGTGAAAGGGAAGTGTCACAAAACGTACAGTCTTCTGCACGTCCTTGCAATGTACACACAAGGAACACGCCTGTATGTGCAGGCTCACACAGTTGTAGATTTTGTTATAGTATGGAGAAAGCAGCATGACAAAGCAGCATGCCTGTTTAGACAACTGAAAGCAAGTTTTTTGTATCACATTCCCATGCAAGGCAATATAAACAAGTAATCTCCTGCATGTTGTAACACAATTGTCCAATGTTTCATGGCCACCTACTATAATGGTAATCAGCATGCCCATGTCTTTTCATTAGACCGCAAACATATTTGAACACACATAATAAGTCTCAACTAACTATGATGTATGTGGGGGGAGGAGCTACGCGGGCATCCAAGATGGTCGCGTGAGCAGAGAGCTCCCGAGACCCGCGCCGTCCTTCTTTATCTATCCTTCACTTATCCTGGTCATTTTGACGGGCTTTTGCAGCGCCATCATCGCTGATGCTACTGATCCTTCTCTGGTCGAAATCGGACCCTGGGGACCATTTTTCTGAACTTTGCAACTTTCTGGCCTGCCCGCGGGCGCGACCGGGGACTCGGCTGCCCACTTTGGCCGACCTGTAATTGAACAACAACGGCTGCCTGGCATCTGGCCCGCCGGAGGTGTATTGCTTTCACTTTCGGTTTCCTTTTCTTTGTTCCTGTTTCCTCCTACTCTGCCTTGCCTGCGGCCCTCTCAGCCTGCACTATCCTCCGTTGGACTGGCAGGGAGGCTGCGACACCTCTGTCTCAGCGGCGCATCGGAGTTTCGAGACTTTTCTACCTTCTCGTCACTTCCCCTGGCTATCTGGCCGACACTGAATGCGAGATGGCGACGAAAGTGGAGGCCGAAAAACGCCGGAAGGCGGCAACCCGGGGGGGCTCGATCCAGTCAAACATGATCGAACGCTACACCCAGCCGAGGGGCTCCCCCGGGACCGTATGTATGGGTGCTGAAGGACTTCAAACGGACACATCGTCTACTTCGGAAGTGTCGCTCCAAGACCTGATGGCTGCCATTACTGGACTCAAGGCCGACATGAGTCAACAATTTGAAGCCGTGGTGACCAAAATAGACACGGTGGCGGTGGATGTGACTCTGATTCGGGCCGACTTGGCCAAAACAAATGAGCGGGTGAAGGCATTAGATCTTAAAACGTCGAGCCTGGTGAACGACATGGCTGATGCGCAATCCGAAATTGGCAATCTACGTGCATCGCACGACTTACTGCTTAAGCGGATGGAGGACTATGACAACAGGGCCAGGCGGAACAACATACGCCTTGTCGGAGTGCCGGAAGGTGATGGTGCTGTAGCTACCGATCTCTTGGTCGAGGAACTCATAGTCGCCCAACTGGCTCCGGCGGGACTTAGTAAGTTCTTTGCCGTGGAGCGCGCCTATCGTTTCCCTGGAGGTCAAGTGAAGCCGGGGAACCCACCGAGGCCTATCATCGCCAGGCTTTTTCACTACCGGGACAGGGATGCTATCCTCCAGGCCGCCCGTAAACATGGTCCCCTGAAGTATGATAATAACTCTGTCTCTATATATCCCGATTTCACTCCTCAAGTGCAGCGGCAAAGATCAGGTTTCCTTGGAGTGAAGCGTCGTCTAAGGGACCGGGGACTGAAATATGCCATGCTGTTTCCGGCCCGGCTCCGGATCGAATATCGGGAGCGTGCCTATTTCTTTGATCAACCTGAACGTGTAGCCGACTGGCTGGACTCGTTGCCGGCAGAGGACTTTGGGAGCGGAGGCCCTGGTGGTGCGGAAGGTGGTGCAGCGGCCCAGGAGTAACAGATGCCCTAGAGGTTCCGATTGAGACTACGAAACGTACTGTGTACATTGACTTATTCCCTAATGACTCTGCCCGTGGCGGTGCGGTAACGGGTGATTTCTCCCTTCCTCCTCGGGGGGTTCTTTGTGTAGAAGTATGGGGCGACAGGCACACTGCAGTTGGGGGTGGCTTTTTAGTCAGCAGGGGTGCAGGGAGGGGGGTGTTGTAACGGGTTTGGGTCTTGGGGTTGGTGTTTGGGGACTGGGTTCTGTTTTGTTTAATCTGTTTTGTTCTCTGTTACATGGTATTTCACATCTTGCAATGACTTTTCATAGTGGGTTCTGCTGGGGGGTGGGTGTGGACTGTTTTTGTAGCAATGGGGGGGGGGTGAAATGCGGATTCTTTCTTGGAACGTAAATGGTTTGGGTGACAGGATTAAGCGGGGCATTGTACTGCAATTCTTGAGGCGCCATGCCCCTGATGTTGTGTTTCTTCAGGAGACCCACTTGATTGGCAATGCTTGCAAGGCCTTAGACCGCCGGGGTTATCGACTGGTTGCACATGCGGGTTTCACCTCGGGTTCCCGGGGTGTGGGTATTATGGTAAGGTCTTCCCTTGCTCTTGCTATCGACGATGTTATCCTTGATGAGCGTGGGCGGTATGCTGCTGTCTCGGGGAGGTGGGAGGGTAAGCAGGTCGTGTTTGTTGTTGTCTATATCCCCCCGGGACTGCAGGCTACCACTTATGCTGATTTAGGCAGGACTCTCCTTGGGCTGCCAGACGGCTTGTTGGTCCTGGGCGGGGACTTCAATTCTGTCATGTCCGGCGACTGCGACAGGCTACCCCCTAGAGTATTGCCACAGTCCCAGATGTGGCTCAGTGAAATGGCTGACACTTTTGGTTTAGTTGATGTCTGGCGCTCATTACATCCCACACTCCACCAATACACTTTTCACTCTGGTGCGCACGGCAGCCTCTCCCGCATCGACTATTTTCTTGTGTTAGCCTCCACTTTGTCCACTGTTCGTGAGATTCGACATCTCCCCCGGGGTATCTCGGACCACTCCCCCCTGCTAATTACGATTTCTGTGGGCGGTCTTCCTGGTAACAGAGTTCCCCCGATCCCTCCTTGGCACTTCCGAAACCCTCGGCTCCGCTCAGACTTGATTAAGGCAATAGATTGCTATTTTTCTGAGAATATGGGCTCAGTCACTTCCCCCACTGTTCTCTGGGAGGCCTTTAAGACGGTTATTCGGGGTTCCGCCCTGTCACTCATTGCCACCGAGCGTAGCGTCAAGAGGGAGGCTGTTGTGGCCCTTGAAACTGAAATCACTGCGCTTGAAAGTGAGTTGGGTGGGAATGACACGCCTGCACTGTTGCATGAATTGGAATTAAAGCAAGCAGACTATAAAGCCTGTGTCACGGATGCTGCTAAATTGATGCGGTCTAATCAACTTGGTCGACTGTATGATGTGGGTGACAAGGCTAGCAAGCTTCTTGCGTGGTTGGATAAGACTGAGCGTGCGAGTCGTGTTGTTCCCTCCATTGTTCGTGATTCTGGTGTGACTGTCTCCGATCCGGGTGAGATTGTTGAGTGCTTTGTTGACCACTTCCGTACGGTTTATACGCCTGTTAGTGATCGAGATGAGGCCGACTCTAGGCTACTCCTACGTGACATTGCTCTGCCTACTGTGTCTGATGCGGACTGCCTCGCTCTGGAGGCCCCCTTTACTGTCGACGAGATTGCCCTTGCAATTCGTTCCCTTCGCTCGGGTAAGGCAATGGGCCCTAATGGACTCCCCATTGAACTCTACAAGCTCTGCCCCGACAAGATGGCCGCCCACCTGCGTCGCATGTTCCTCGAGGCGGTTGAGGCTGGATGCCTCCCCCTTGAGCAGCGCCTCGCTACCATAGTGGTCATTTATAAGGATGGCAAACCTCGTGACCGTTGTGCCTCGTACCGCCCCATCTCCCTCCTTAATGCGGAACCCAAAATCCTCGCTAAGGTGCTGGCCAATCGGATGCTTGCTGTGATTTGTGACCTGATCCACCCGGATCAATCCGGCTTCATCCCCCACAGAAACACTGCTCTTAATCTGCGTAGGCTCCACAGTGTCCTCGCGAGAGCTCCTATTCTCGCCGAGCCAGCAGTAGTCGCTTCCCTTGATGCCACGATGGCATTTGACACTATAGAATGGCCCTACCTATGGGCAGCCCTCGCTAAATTTGGCTTTGGCCCCAATTTCATTGCTTGGGTCAAGCTTCTCTATGAACAGCCGCTAGCCCAGGTCGCGGTGAATGGTCGGTGCTCGGACCCCTTCCCCTTGGGCCGTGGCACACGTCAAGGCTGTCCTCTTTCTCCGCTTTTGTTCGCTTTGGCACTCGAACCTCTGGCTGCGTGGCTCCGGTGGGAACCCTCGATCAAAGGGATCCGATGGTCCCCTGACCTTGAGGATCGTGTCTCCTTGTACGCGGACGACATCCTCCTTTATCTCACTTCCCCCCAGAAGTCGCTCAATGTTCTTTTCGACGTCCTCACGTCCTTCGGTAAAAACTCAGGACTTGTCATTAATTGGACCAAGTCCTGTGTCTACGCCATAGCTGGTACTCTGCCGCCTCTCCCCCGCAGATTCCCCATCCTGGTAGCGACGGACGGTTTTAAGTATCTTGGGGTCCACGTATCCATGATTTCTTCGGTCCGCTATGAGCGGAACTTGTATGCCCCACTCCGCAGACTGAAGCAGGACGTTCGGCGTTGGCGCGATCTGCCTTTATCTCCATTGGGCCGGGCGGCGCTCTTTAAAATGATGTCGCTCCCTCGATTCCTCTATGCCCTGCAAAATTTCTTCGACCCTGTTCCAGCTCGCTATTTCCATGAAGTCGAGAGTTTACAGCGGCAACTAATCTGGGACGGCCGTGCCCGCATTGCCTTGTCCAAGCTCACGCTCTCCTGGTACGACGGAGGTATTGCGCTGCCGGACATTAGACGATACTACTGGGCCTCACACCTGAGTGCCATTAACCATGCGACATACGCTCCGGAGCCCGCTCCTGCCTTTGCTTTGGATAAATTGCTGTTGCCCGGTGGCAACTTTAATAGGGCGCTGTACTCTAAGGCCCCCTTCCGACTCCTTACGGGCCCAACGAAATGTGCGGTGCGGGCATGGCGAGACGCTACGGTGGCCACGGGCTGGGGTGGTAGACTGACACGTATGACGCCACTGTATGATTCGGAACGTCTGGGCAATCTGTGGAAGACGAAGGGGTTTGAGAAATGGGACATGATTGGGATTAGCACGGTGGGGGACCTGTGGACACGTGGCGCGGTTAAGTCCTTTGAATCGCTGAAGCTAGAATACCGGCTCGATGATAGGGAGCACTTCCGGTATATGCAGGTGAGGCATGCCTTGTCATCTGTCTTCCCCCCCGGTACGGACGTTCCGCAGTCCTCCCCCTTGGAGGATCGAGTTCTAGATGGCCACGTCCCAGACAGTACCATCTCCTTAATTTACAAGAAGCTCATTAATAACAGAACTGACCAGCTCGAGAAGCTCCGGGCTGCCTGGACGGCCGACGGACTCGAATTGGACGACGAGGACTGGCAGTCCGCCGTGTCCTCCCCTAAGGAGGTGGCTATTCCTGCACGACTTCGCTTTGTCCAATTGAAAATCCTTCATCGCGTGTATCTTACTGGAATGCGTCTGGTGCGAATGGGTTTGGTTTCGGATTGTCGATGCAAGCGTGGGTGTGGGATGGATGGTACCTTTCTTCACGTTCTCTGGGAATGTCCGATGATTGTAGCGTACTGGTCTAGGGTGCATGATGTGATGAGTCGTGTCACGGGGGTCCCATTGCTTCCTGAGGCGCGTCGTTGTCTCTTGAATGTATGGGAACCGTCTGACTGCACTGCTGCCCAGACACTTTGGGTCACCCTTGGCAATATGATCGCGAAGAGGGATATTGCACAGCTTTGGGGCTCCCCTAGACCGCCAGTGTTGAGTGCCTGGAAAGAGAACATGGACTGGTCCATGTTCCGAGAGAAGACGGTATATGAGGCCCGGGGGCGTCCGGGGAAGTGGTCCAGGGTCTGGGCTCCCTGGAATGCTTATCGTGGAGACATCTGTTCTCCCCCACTTGACTACGAGGTCCCTCTCCCCTCCTCTCCGTGATTTACGTTCCTTTCCTATTCTCACCATACGCTTTTCTTGCGCGCGCCACCCCCCCCTCGCCATCGTCGTTTCTCCTACATTCATTCCCCCCCCCCCACCTCCAGCAACCCTTGCTACAATGATACCATGTGTTTGTTTGTTAGTGTTCACTTCGACAAAAACATAAAATTAAACCTTTCTTATCCTATTGGTATGATGTTACGCTCTTGCCGATAATGTTGATGTGAGAGATTGCTCCAGCAACGTACTGCCTCGTATTGCACTTTTCGCTCAACCTGTTTTTTGTCATAGCGGCCGGCCCTGCGGGGTTGTAGGCAGACGCTGTGTACTGTGCATTGGTAAATAAAGGTTTTAAAAAAAAAAAAAAAAAAAAAAAAAACTATGATGTATGTGGTGTATCGACAATCCACATTGCCTGACTGCCGTTAACCACAGTGAAAGGGGATGCAGGGTGGCCTAGCTATCATACAAGTAGACTTGCAGGGGATCCAGGTCATGTAAAATCTAGCCTGGTTCCAGGATTATGGATCTTGAAGGGCTATGAAGAAGCCTGGGTTTGCCATGAAGATTCATGGTGGAAGCGAATGAAAATCAGGAATTTTGAGAGATCTGTTTAGACTCTGGGCCTTATTTCGACTTTGGTAGTGTGGCAGCGGGCCGCCATGCCAGTGCCTCGCTGCCACACTGCCAAAGCCATAATGCGACCCCCCCCCAGGGTGGCTCCATCTTTAGGGCTGGGAACTGCTTTCTCGCAGTGCGAGAAGCAGGAACATAAAATGGTATTTTAAATACCATTTTATGTTTCTGCTTGCGCTGTGAGTAAGCAGAATGTTATGACTGGTAGGAGGCGGGTCGGTAGGAGGGTAGGGTAGGAGTGGCTTGCCCAATGCTGTGGGCCTTGACGTGTTTGGTCGGCCCTCTGAGGCCGACCAAACCAGTCATGCGCACTCTGCATTTTCTCTATCTAGGTTGCATGCAGCCTAGATAGAGAAAAAGGCATCCCTACAGGCACCTTTCTGGGCACCGCAACACCAATCACAATGTTGCCATTGCAGCATTGTGATTGGCTTAGGGGAGGGAAGGGAGTGTGCCTTCTTCCTGTTCCTGCCAGAGGCAGTGTTGTATGGCGTTTTAGGATGAGAGTGAATTTTCCTGATTCATGCCCGTATATAGGTACAATTCGCACTGCCCTAATATAGGCATAGAAATCATTCCGTTATTTAGACCTAGCCCATGCTGACCAAATACAGGCATGGCTACTTCCACCTGTATCAAAACGTCACAACGATTTCTTGGAAAATCGCCTTAAGCAGTCAGGGACCTTCCCTTGCTTGAATATTGATTTGTCCAAGAACTCTTGTACTTTACAAAGAACTAATATTCCCTTGGGGTTCTTTCCTGGTGTTATTATGCCCGACTTTACGTCAAACTAGACACCTTCAAGGTATAAATATGCCTTCACTTGCTCTAGCAAGACGCAGTGGTTCGAGCAGTTCGACTATCTACTTGGCCGACGCAGCTCTCTACAGCAAGTGCCGAAGGAAGTCAACCCTCCAGCTGACGCACTGATCGAGAGTCTGCATTTCTCTCAGAGAGAATCCAGCTCCAGTGTTTCCAATCTTCCCTTGCGGGGTGTTGGGAAATCGAGTCCCGAGACTGGGATACCAGACCTCCTTCATTCTAAACTAAAGGTATGGAGCTGATTAGAACCTAGAGAAACCTTGGATAGATTCTTGGCAAAGAAAACTAAACCTATGCTACACCACACTTACTCCTTCCCGTGTACTAGGCTTGGGTTAGGTACATTGGGATAGGCGTATTTTAGAAGCACCAGTTGAGTACTTTTAGCCCTTGTTATTTATGTATGTATTTATATATGGTTTAGAAACCATACAATGCTCTTACCATATTATTTTATAATATTGTTCTCGCTGTACTCATTATACTTTGCAGTGTGCATTACGATTGTAGCATTTCACTTTACTTTTAAAGTTGAAGCAGTATCCGTGGTGATCCGCCAAAAGTTAAGAGTATTTGATGTAACCGAGAAACCTCAAGAACTAACCAGAATAATTGAAAAATCCTATGAAGAACTAGGTAGAGACAGTTTGGGTGGTAAACCAGTAAAACCACAGCTGACTGAAAGTCCTGAGAAGGTCTTTTTTAAAAACACTTTCACAGTTCCTAAAAAGAAGTGGGAGAACACTAAACAGACTTCTAAAGAGAAGCATTCTCAATCCCGGGGTGGGTCTCCTCAGAAGGAGCCATCTGAAAGGAGGTATAACCTCATGAATAGAGATAATTTCAGAAAACCTGATAGATATCGAGATAATGATACTCGTTTCTCTGGTACCTTTCAGACTTCATAACAGAAATCGGAAAGAAGAGGACAATCAGCACAAAAGGAAGAACACATGAAGTTCAAAGACGATCAACATGTTCCAAAAAATAAGAAAACTCAAATCACCAAAAAGACGGTACCTGGTCTAAAAATCCAACATGCCCAGGATCTTGAAGACACAACTCAAGAACGGGGAGTGGGGTCAGACAATGTTAGACAGCGCAGCAGAAGTAACCGTAGCTCGCAAGATCTTGAAGGATCATCTGGAGACAGTGGACTTGAATGAGTACATCCAAGTGGAAACTGCTGATACCAGGGTTAGTGTCCCGCACAAGTTATATGAAGTAGCACTCCGGATGGAGGGGGACATTACTGGAAAAAATAGAGCGCTCTTTTGGCAGAAGCTCTCCTCAACATAAAATCCAGCTAAAACTCAACCAACTGCACAAAGGCAGTACCCAGTTAAGCAAGAAGCTAAAAAACAGCTCAGGGAGTTCTTAGATCAACTTGAATACTAAGGAGTGATTGAAACATGCACCTCGTCAATGAACAATCCTTTGTTTCCTGTATCCAAACCAGACAATACATAATGTCTAGTTTTGGATTACAGACATCTAAACTCTTGTTGCGAAACATTTGCAGTACAAAATGCACACAGTGCAGCACTAATGAATTACATTGTGCATAAAAATTATAAAACAACATTAGATATTTCTAACGGTTTCTTCTGTCAAAATATTCCACCAGAAAGCAGATATTTGATGCTTTCTTAATCATGGGGACACAGCGTCAGTTCTGTCATCTCCCCCAGGGATTCAAGAATAGTCCAGGGTTATTTTCAGCCAGAGTAACAGAGTTACTACAAACGTATGAAGATGAAGCATTATCGTATGTCGATGACATCTACTTAACAGACGATGACTTGGAAAGGCACTTGAACAGGGTGAACACCATAATACTTGGCTTCGCCTCTGAAGGGTACAAATTCAATTTAAAAAAATCACGAATTGCCCACATCAACGTCCTGTTTATAGGATATGAATTATCAAGTGAAGGCAAAAGACTGGCAGCAAACTTTCTAGAGAAATGTGCGCTGCTCCAACCTCCAAAAACACTGAAAAACTTACAGTCAATTCTAGGTTTCCTAATTTTCTGAAGAACTTACATTCTAAATTACGCAGAAAGGGTTAAACCTCTCTACGAATTAATCAAACCATATTTCAAACAAATTAATTGGACTCAAAAACACACAGAAATTTTGCGTTCAGTGCAAACAGACATGTTGCAAACAACACATTTACAAACGTGCGTACATATAAGCAACTTAGTAGGCCAAAATATTCCAAGAAGCTCCTGGATTCATGTACTTAACCTTTAATGAATGGGAAAACGTACCAATTGCTTATAAATCACACTTGTACACACAAGCAGAAATGAAATTCACTTCTATAGAAAAAATTCCGACAGCGGTTCAAACTGCAGTAGCAAAAGAGAGAGCCCTCATACATGGAAAACGCATAATGGTCGTTACTCCTGTACCTGCTTTAGAAGCAGTAACAAAAGCAAGCATGGGTTAATTCTCTTGCTGCCACAGATGTTGAATACGTTTTTGAACCCTATCTGAAAACACAAGAATTTCTACAATACAAACAAGAATGTCCTCTGCCTATTGAAATTCTACCTCTAGAACAGTACGGATGTATAATTTATACAGAAGGATCAGCACAACTCGCAATCCGGGGTAATCAAGCTTATAGTGCTGCATGTGCTATTGTTAAAGGTCACTGGCACAATGGTAAATTCTGACCTATGGTCACAAAAACACAATCTCTCGGAGATTGTACAGCTCAGCGAGCTGAACTACAGGCCTTCAAGATGGCGCTAGAAAATACAGATCGCAAATTCCCCAAACTTATAGTGTGCGATTCATATTATTGCGTTCAATCTTATAACGAATACTTGCAGAACTGGATTGAAAACGGTTTCAAAGATGCAAAAGGTGGCACAATCAAGCATAAATTGGTTTGGGAACAAGTAGTTCAGTTACAAAAAGAACTACAAAAAGCTCACGTGATCCATACACTGAGTCATCAACATGATGGCGTTCTCGTGACAGGGAATTTATTGGCTGACGGAGCCGCGAAGGCAGCTGTACAAACGGCTTCCGTAGCTGCAATCACTCGTTCAAAAACAAAAATAGACAGCGAAATAATGCAATCTGTCAATGTTTCAAGCAAAGACAGTGGTAAAACTTTACCAAAAGGCTTTTCACTCAAATACTCGTATATAACTGATGTAAATAATGTTCCATTTGCTCGAATCCCTGGAGTGGGGGATAGAGTAATTCCAAACATGGAACATAGATTAGGACTACTCTTAGCAGCACAAGAAGCAAAAGAAGAGCTCGCCTCCGCACACGCAGACGTTTCCGCTACAGTATCATTATTAAAGCAGCGAAACTGGTGGCAGCGCATGAGGAAACAGACCAGAAACTATGTATTGGAATGTGAAATCTGCCAAAAGATGAAAGTCTCTACAGTGAAACGCCGGAGCAGATGCCCCTGTTAATTTCAGATAAACCATTAGCTTGCGTTTACCTGGACCACTGGGCTCCCTTACAGAGGGTTGGTAACTATAAATACATCATAGTCGCAGTGGGTCCATGCTCGGAATTCATTTGGATGTGACCCCGGCGCTTGGCTGACGCCCACACTGTTACAAAAGATTTGCGAGTCTTTATCGACACATACGCAGTCGGCACGCTTCATTCTGACCAGGGTCCTGCGTTTAGCTCAAAAGCTTACAAGGAGTCCATGGCCAATCTGGGCGTTGCTTTGCGGTATTCTAGTCCATTTCATCCTGAGGGAAATTCGTTTGTGGAGAGAAAAAAACGGGACATAAAGCAATCTATAACAGCTACGGTACTAGGTTTGGGTGACGGGTGGGTCAAACATCTCATAAGTGTCCAGCATAGTCTTAACAATCTGCCAAGAAGTTCTCTAGGGGGAATCACTCCATATGAAATCCTTTTTGGAACTAGAATGATTGTCCAGGACCTTGATCGTCACACTTCAATGGTAGAACAAAAACCTTTTGATATCAAAGACCATTTGGCTGTTTCCAGGACTTAAATGAAACAAGAAAAAGTCATAGCAACGTATTCCTGAAGCCAAAGACCACGGAAGAAAAACCACCCATCCCAGCAAGTACTGCCTGGATTCCAAAGATTGGGGATCTAGTCAGAGAAAAGATTGCGGACAAGAAGGAATTTGGGCCTACATACAGACAACTAGTACCTGTTTTAGCAATTCACAGATCAAGAACAATACTGCTGCTGCCCCTTGCTGGAAGAAAGGAGAACAGGTTTGTATCAATCGACCTGGTAAAACCACATCATGTGGCCGATCATAAGTAGTTGGCCAA
Source organism: Lissotriton vulgaris (assembly GCF_964263255.1). Lineage (NCBI taxonomy): Eukaryota > Metazoa > Chordata > Amphibia > Caudata > Salamandridae > Lissotriton > Lissotriton vulgaris. The sequence goes on from NC_141685.1 coordinate 1,649,390,237, forward strand.
GTGGACTCCAAAGATGTAGCAGACACCTAAATTTGGCTATAATCCAAGAGGTTCAGACTGAGAGACTGATAACATTCGAAGACTCTGCAGCACAGAACAAAGGACTATGCACAAAGCAATGGAACTTGTGCCTCTTGAGACCCAAATAACAGTTTGTCGAGAAACACCTGCATCCGAGTATACTAATATGACAAGTGATCCAGTGATTCCAGCGATTTCATCAAATCTGGAAGCAATCCCTACAATTGACAGAACTGCCTCTGGCTACTTCATTAACTTTGATACGTTTTGTGAGGATCCAAGTGAACCTGAAATGCCGCCAGCTGAAAAGACTTTCAAAAAACAGATAACAGATCTCTTGCAACAAGTGGAAAAAATATATCTGGTTTTCACCATGGGTAGGAGTATGGATTATCTTAGGTGTACTTTTCCTTCTACTTTAGTTGACTCTGGTATTTACCTTGTGAATGCTGATCAATGGAACATATAGTACAAAATACACAGTAAGAAAGAACATCAACTTACTCCTCAAACCACATAAATCATCCCATCGTGAACAAAGAGAATTGTCAGCAGTAAACATCCCAGCCATTCCTATACCAGGTGGTATAGCTTGGGACAGAACTGAATATGACATTCTTGGTCTGGTGGAGCTGTTGAAGATTCCACACCAATTCAAGATTTCCTTGAGTGATTTTGTTTCACCCAGCACATTTTCTGATGATTGGGACTTTGAGACTGCTGATAATATGATGTCAGACTTAGAAATGTCTGCAAAATTTACAAATCATGAATACATAGAAGGTTCACCAGATTAGAAACAAATGTATTGTTATAATCAATATGGTCACCATTTCTTGCATAAATCAGCAAATCCTAGAAATGTATTAACTTATAACCAGTGGGAACATTGTCCAACGCCAACAAAGGGTAGCTCAAAAACGTTTTACGACAAATGTCCATGCTTTTCAGGTTTTAATGTTTCAAATCCATAAACATTTTACTTTAAAAATGTTAATAGAACAGGAATGAACAAAAACCTTTTGATATCAAAGACCAATACAAAGCAAAAGTATTCTGCGGCCTTTTATGCTCAGCTGTGTACATTAGGTTTTGACTTTTGGATAAGACACCATTGAGACAAAAACCGTCTGGGGCACAAAAGACTGGCAGGTGCAGGGCTTAGAAGCTTTATTTAGAGCCTGCATTATCCCAGAACAGATAATGTTTTTAAATGACACTGTTCAACAGATACAATATTTAAACAACCTGTCAGTACCTACACCTGCACCTGAAAGAAGTAACACTTCAGAGGAGGTGGTTGAAGTAAAAACTATTTCGCTTAACAACAGAACAGATCCTGATTGGAAAAAAATGGTTACTCTGGCCCACAGACACAAACAACTGTCAAGATAGATTCCTGAATAAAACACAAGGGTTCATATTTGCTAGGCCAGATCCAAGATATTTCCAGAGACAAAATCCAGGGATAGTAACATCATACAGTGTGGGAAAACTGTGCCTTGAAGAAATTTCTACACTGAAGGAAGTAAAACAACACTTATATTTACTTAAAGATGGCGTTGATTTAAGGGACTTCTTACAAGGACCTGCAAAACCGTGTCATAAATGATTTATATACGTCAGTAGCTATGCCATGTATAATGAAGCATGGAAAACAACGCAAGCAGAGACTGCAGAACGAAGACAAGAAATTGATCATATTTATGTAAAGAAATCTCTCTCTGTAGTTGACAATGGGTTAACGACTCTGTCATCCACAATATATTCTTTGGACAGCATAGTATCCTCTGCATTGACATAATGGAACAGGACTTGGTCATGTAACAGCATGGTCAGTCACAATTGCATTCTATAATGCTTTTGGGCTGGACGTTACATAACCTTCGTTCTGGCTAGGTACCTTGATGTCTAATCAACACCCCGTCATTGTTTTCTGAATTTAACCTTACAGATAAACAAATCACTTTGGCACAGAGAGGGGCAGACTATACGGTGCTAAGCATCGAAAAACTGGAAAGATTACCATTAACTGTTTCTGAGAAGCCAGCGACAAAATGGATAATACATGGTACTATCACTCTGCCTGTGACAATTTTCCAGTTTCAGTATTGTTTAAAACATATACCAGCGGGTGTATATGAAAGGTAGGGTAAAGAATACATCAAGACATCCTGGGATTTACCTTATACACACAAATGTTGAAGTTGGGGAAAAGAAGTGTTTCCTAGTGGTACGAATTGTGAAAACACACTAAGTGGTTCACTCTTAAGTCAGGGTATTAATTTACACGGGCCTGCAATGGTTCTTCGAACAACTTATCCTGCCACCTGCAAGGTTCTCCAGTTGCAGTGATAGATCCAATTTGTAAGCAACTTTCGAATGGAAGTTTCATTATGTTGAATGATCACAGCTGTTGTGCCATGTTGCCAGGAACCCCCTATCTCATTACTGTGTCAGCCAGGGTCACTTGCTGTATGCAAGTATTGTTTACTAAAACTAAGTCAGACGGGGAGTCACCATCGTGGTCTTCACTGAACATCTCTTCTATTCAAATTGATACTTTAAGCAGACTGAAAGCCATTCTTTTACAAAAAACGGTGCCACTGACCTCGGCCAAAGAGACGTATGATCTGCAGGTTGCAAGGACTTCTGCAGAGATACATGCCCTTTTATCGACAAACTGCCCTATACATTTCTCAGAAATGTTAGGTCGTATCTTAAACATGTCTGATACGAGTGGTATTGTACATGTATTTAAGATGATTTTTTCGGGACTGTTAGCACCCTTTGAAGCAGTTCTAGGCGTATTTCCAAACTTCGTGAACTCTGTGTTTGGCGGCCTGCCTCTCGTTTTGGATCTCGTAGCAGGAATACTATTTCTATTCATTCTGCTCCGGTATGGCAAGCCAAGTCACCATCGACACCCAGATAACCTTGGAGAACAACCACCTGGCAATTAAGTGTCGTGAGTGCATGATACAAATTCTGGGCTTGGCTCATTTAAGACATCTAAATACCATGTGGTTTCTATCATTCCGACCAATCTGGTAAGATTGCATGTTACCTGTTCTACGATGCCTTCTATGTGGAGAAGAATGTGTGCTAGACATCTGTCTGACACTCCCATCAGTCCTGCCAACGGAAGTTAATACTTTGCTTGAACCAGTAACGGCTCATGCACTGTGTTGTCCCCAGCGGCTACCAATCCTGATGATGGCATTCGTTGACATCTCACAGACGCAAACTGCAAACAGTGAGGTACGTGGAGCAACAGGCACACAGGTACCATCTACTTTGAACATTGCTAATGCGGCTGACGGCGATGCTTCTCATCTATGTGCAATTGATCTGCTTAATGAAGTAGTCCAACTTTCACCTACAGTAGTAGACACATTCTTTACCAGCTTAGAGGATTTTTATGTTTTCTTCAAACAATGACACTGACTTTTGATGTTAGCACACAGTGTTCTATGAATCCGATCTTCACTTTTCAAAAACAAACTTCTAACTTTGGAACTCTATTTTTCTATGATTTTACTTTTTTTCCAAAATTGAACTTTTTGGGGGGGCACAAAGTAATCTGCTTAAACTATTCCTAGAGAACAAGAATTCTTTGAATACTTCTGAGAGACAATATTTGACCTTGTCCACAACCAAAAAATTGGATATATTCTGTCATGGAATGGTCTCAACATTTTCTTCTGTATTTAGGAGCCATTTCATGAATGTATTTTCATGATTCATTCGGATATGCTTTGAATGAAACATTGCTTTTAAATGCGTATATCACAAATGCTCTTTTTCATGTACAAACCGTTTCAAATGCATTTTTATGTATTTTGGGTGGGGTTTAAACACATCATGTTTAGATATGTTTTATGTGTTTTAGAACTTAGTAATGGCGTACATTATAAAGTGGAGTGGGTGTTGTATAGCGTTTTAGGATCCGAGTGAATTTTCCCGATTCATGCCCTTATATAGGTACAATTCACACTGCCCTAATATAGGCAAATAAATCATTCCCTTATTTAGACATAGCCCATGCAGAGAAAATTCAGGAATGGCTACTTCCACCCGTATCAAAATGTCACAACGATTTCTTGGGAAATCGGCTTAGCAGTCAGGGACCTTCCCTTGCTTGAATATTGATTTGTCCAAGAACCCATGTACATTACAAAGAACTACTAGTCACTTGGAGTTCTTTCCTGACGTTATTATGCCCAACTTTACGTCTTCAAGGTATAAATATGCCTTCATTTGCTCTAGCAAGACACAGTGGTTCGGGGCAGTTCGAATATCTACTTGCACGATACAGCTCGCTCCAGCAAGTGCCGAAGGAAGTCGACCCTCCAGCTGACGCACTGATCGAGAGGCCGCATTTCTCTCGGCGAGAATCCAGATCCAGTGTTTCCAAGCTTCCCTTGCGGGGTGTTAGGAAATTGAGTCCCGAGACTGAGATACCAGACCTCCTTCATTCTAAACTAAAGGTATGGAGCTGATTAGAACCTAGAGAAGCCTTGGATAGATTTTTGGCAAAGAAAACTAAACCTATGCTACACCACACTTACTCCTTTCCGCGTACCAGGCTTAGGTTAGGTACATTGGGTTAGGCATATTTTAGAAGCACCAGTTGAGTACTTTTAGCCCTTGTTATTTATGTATGTATTTATATATGGTTTAGAAACCATACAATGCTCTTACAGTACTATTTTATAATATTGTTCTCACTCTACGCATTAGACTTTGCAGTCTGCATTACGATTGTAGCAGTTCACTTTACTTGCATGAGAAAGAAGACTGTTCAATAAAACCTTTTATTGAAAATGCCCGTCTCTCTATTTCTTCACCTCTGTATAAACGAAGCATGCACGAGTCACTGAGTGAAATACTAATCTATTGTTTCCGCGACTCTAGAGATACTTTTCTTATTCTTGGGAAACAAAGTTGTCATGTTTATGTGGTTGTCAGAAACTAATCCCTTCTTGTGAATTCGAAAAAGTTTCTAGTGACCTCTGAGCTAGCTGGCATTCACTATTAAGTTTAATATATTAGATCGAGACCTAGTCGACCAAAGTCCTACGTCTAATCTATAGGATACATTATTCCAATGCGCAGAGCCTATTGGGAACATAGGAACTACACTACAGCAGAAGAGCAGGAAAGCAGCAGGAAAACGTGGGCACAAGACCTGGCCAGGAGCAAAGGCAGCCAGGACCCGGTAAGGTAACCCCCGCATGAACCCCCGAGCAACCCCCCAGCGTGAGTCATGCGAGCCACGACTGGACTGCTCACTGGATTCTGGCTAGAATCCAGGTTCAGAGGTCCTGCAGCAGCTAGTCCATGGCGGTGCAGTGCTAAGGCTCAAACGTGAGCCATAGCAGGGTATCACCATGGAAACTCCATTGCATGTTCCTGTAGGGCATGAACTGTTAAGTCCATGCCCTGCAGGAACTAGGGGTGTATGCATACAGGAGGGCACATTATAGGCCCCCCTGCTTGCATCCCCTGGTCCTGAGGCAATAGGGGGCCTGACTCCTCACCACCACACTTTTCATGGCAGGCTCACCGCCATTAAAACAGCAGTGTGGATTCTTTGAATATACTTGGTTGTGTTGTAGCGGCACTGCCGGCATATTAGCTGCCTCAGACTTCTGCAAGACTGTCAGGGAACGCAGATCCCTGGCGGCAGCAGAGGTCCCATGGCAGTCTGACCACCCAACTTGTATCAGGGCAGTCAAACCAACGGTGCGGCGATAGCCACACTGCCACTGTGGGATTGGCGGTCTATCAGACCGCCAAATTCAAAATAAGGCCCCATGACAACATTTATTGAATATGAACATGTCTATGAAGTTACAATAATATATCTTTTGTAATATAGGATTTAGTGGATACAACCTACAGCTGTGCCAAGTGCACTTTTTTCTGTCTTTCACTTTGAACTATTTTCTGATGGAAGCTTGCATTCTCTGTCTTTAGTTGTAATGGAGTGTCTTGGCATACCAAGCTGTTGATTTGTCGAGGAATGATGTGGAACTATCATCTTTGCTCCTCACTGGGCTCACATCTATCCATGCAAAAGGCTATTCAGAAGGGTTTGTAGGTCACTGGTGACAAACTACTTGTTCTAGTCTTAGTTCCCACCCAAAATTGGATTAGGCATAGTAAATGCAATTCTTTTAGTGTCCAAACCCTTCCCTGAGATAAGCTTTATTGAAGTGGGAATGATAAATGTTGCATCTTTAGTGTCCAGCACCCTCCCTTAGTTACTTTATGTTGGAGTGAGAAAAGTAAATTTAACCCTTTTAGTGTCTGTAGGGCCCAATTATGAGTTTAGCGGTGCTGCACCGGGTCCACCCTTCCATTGCACTGCCAAACCCATGATGAGGCCTACCTCCAGATTAAGAGTTTCTTCCTGTTTGTAGGGATGTTTTGGGGCGTTCCCATGACGGTGCTTCTAAACACAGGCACCGCAATGGGAATGCCAAAAACAATTCCCGCATTATATGGACTGAAAAGTCAATGCCATGCAGGAGCTGGTGTGCATGCACACAGGGGCACATGTTGTGCACCCCTGTGTGTATCCACAAGGTGCAGAGGCATCAGGGAGTCCTGAGGGGCCCCCTTTGTTTCCTCTCCACCAGGGTTTTCATGGAGGAGGAACTGCCATGAAAACCCTGGCAGAGAGGCAACTCCTAGCATGCTTGGTGGGATGGTAGGGGTCCTGCCAAGGATATGGTTACCTCTACATCACCGCAGCACCACCAGGCAATGGCGGTGCCCTGGCGGCTGCAGCGGGCTGTGTTGGTCTCACCATCCATCTCGCAACAGGACGGTGGGGACACTAACATCGCCGCGTCCCTGCGTGTCTGGCAGTCTTCGGACCACTAGACTCATAATCAGCCCCTTAGTGTCCACCAACTTCCCTGATTTAAGTTAGATTGTAGTAGGCTTAGTAAATGCTGCCCCTTTAGCGCTCAATTACAAGTCTGGTGGTCTACCAATGACTAGACTCATAGGGGCGTGGCGGTCTTCCGACTGCCCTATTACAATTAGGGCGGCGGGAACGCCATTGCCTCGCCGCAGCCGCCAGGTAGCTGCCATTCACTGGAGGTGTTGTGGCAGTGTAGAGGCCGCGATATGCTTGGCGGCACCACTGCAGTCCTGCCAAGCATATTACAGGTTGACTCTCAGCCACTGTTTTCATGGTGGTTCCTACTCCTTGAAAAGCATGGTGGAGAGGATCCCTTGTGCCTCTGTGCCATTGGGTGCATGCAGGGCCATGCAGGAACTGTTTTTGGAGTTCCTATTACGGTGCCCATTTTTAGGGCACCACCGTACGAATATAAAAATAACCCAAAGCTAATCAGACATGAGAAGCACTCATAATCTGGTAGGCGACCTGACCACGGGTTTTGCTGTGTGGTGGTGGGGCGGACCAGGCACCGCACCGCCAAACACGTAATCAGGCCCTTAGTGTCCAACACCTTCCCTGATTTATTTTATATGGAGTGGTAATTGTTGTGTCTCTATCTAGGACCCTAATTCAATATTCCCGATTCATGCCCTTATGTGGTTAAAATCAATAATATCCTTATAAAGACATAAGAATCATTTCCATATTCAGTAATAGCTCATGCAGTCCAAAGCACAGCACGGCTACTCCCATCGACTCCTAGAAAGCACAACGCGTTCTTTAAACAAACCAACCCTCCAGCAGCCCGGGAAATCCCCCCCTGCTTTTGTTTTGATTTGAAAAAGAACTCCTGGAGTCCAGAAAGAACTGTTAGTTCCTAGTGACGTCTTATGTCCAACCTTACGTCAAACTCGGCACCTTTCAGGTATAAATATACCAACAGTTGCCTTAAACAAACACACAGTGGTTTGGAGCAGAGCGGCTATCTACTTGCCCGAGAGCTCAGCTGATGCGAGAGCCCACGGAAGCCGCCCCTCCCGTTTTGACGCACTGAGAGAGACGCTATCTTTTTCTCCAGCTGAGAAAATCCAGCTCCGGTGTTTCCAGCCACCCTTGCGGGTTGCTGGGAGATCGAGTCCTGAAGAAAGAGATACCAGACCTCCCACATTCTATTACCAAGGTACGGAGCTGACTAAACCCTTAAAGAGAATTCTTGATGCAGATTCTTGGCAAAACAATCTTAACCAACTTAACTTAAACTGTTACTTACTTACTCCTTCCCAAGTATTAGGCTTAGGTCAGGTACACCGGGGTAGGCGTAGTTAGAAGCACCAGGTGAGTACGTTAGTCAATGTTTTTATGTATGTATATATTTTATCCATTTAAAAGTACCATATGGCTAAGAAACTATATCAATGCTTTTACAGTATTATTTCATAATACTACTTTTACTGTACGCACTTTACTCTATGATAAGTATTGCAATTATGGCAATTCACTTCTCTTGCATGAGAAAGAAGACTGCTCAATAAATAACACATTTTATTGAAAACGCCCGTCTCTCTATTTCTCTGCACTCTGGTGAAACTAAGTATGCACGGTTGACTGAGTGAAATAGCTGCCTATTGTTTTCACACGACTCTAGAGATACACTCTTTATTCTGAGGGAGCAAAGTGGTCTTGTTTTTGCGGTTGTCAGAAACTGAATCCCTTCTTGTCGAATCAGGGAAGTTCACTCCTCCCTGTTCATTCAAGAAAGTTTCTAGTGACCTCTGAGATAGCTGGCAAACCTAAATTAAGTTTAACATAGTCAGTAGAGACCTAGATAACCTCAGTCCTACGTCTACACTGTTGTTTAAGTTATTTCAATGCGCAAAGCCTATTGGGAAAATAGGAACTACACTACATGGCGCCCAACGTTTGGTAAGGTGATAATCTAACGCAAGACACTAGAGTAACTCAGTCGTGCTTTTTCACGCAGAACCCTTTCTCCGTAAAAACTCCAAAAGACGTCTGGAGTGAGTGAAAGGTTAATATCCACTGGAACTTAGTAGGATGAGAATCCTATGTATTAGTTTTTCGTTTAGTCAACGTTGAAGGATACAGTGTTCCAAAATATTGTGCACCTAATCTTTTGTTTCCTTGAAACTTGATCTGCAGCAACAAAAAACTTTCAGTCAATAAAAATGTCCGAAAGTGACGACGAAAGGGAAAGAGCTAGAATGGCAGCTCAATTAATAGAGGAAGACACAAGTCTCCGAGAAAATGACCCGAATGCTATACACATTCCGGTCAACGTAAGGAGAACTATAACTCTTAAACTTATAGAAAATGGACTGACATCACGAGGTGGTACAGTCATATTCGTGGTAGAGGCCCAAGAATATCGGCAGACAGAGGTATTCTATTCATGGATACATTTTCCAGCCGCACACGCTGTCACAAAAGATTCCCACTATTACAAAATAGAGGAACCTCCGGATATATACACTCCTTTCGAGGATGTTGAAATCCCACTAAATTACCAAGAGCACCTGCTCTTGTTTAATGGCGCCCTAAAACATCAAAATTACATCACCAGGCACGGTCCATTAGGTAGACCAGGAGTCACGTGGCCGGTTCTAGCCAGCTACACACCACACCCAGACATTGAAAAAATGTCGAACGTGGAACTTTTAGCTCAGCTAAAACTCTTAATTAAAATACATAGACAATTGGTCCAATATGTCATGCGGACTTCAACAGTCCAACCCACAATTAATATTCCACAGCTGACCCCTCATCAGGGGAACACAAACAAAATTACACCACAGAACATACAATCATGTCTTGGTAAGGTACCCACAACACGGGAACAAATTCCATTCTGGTTAGCACAACAAATTACTCAAATAGAGGCAGTATTTCCAGATACAACTCCTACTGAGAACCACAGAATTTTGACTATCTGTCTTCCAATGGGGATCGCACCACATGTAGAAGACTGTGACACTTGGGTTACAGTCTTTGCTTCTATATACACAAAAACACATGGTGTTCCATCTTTGGCGGTTATACCAGATGTACTAAGACAGATTCAAAATGAATACGGTCCAGAACCTGCTTTAACTCTGGGTTTGAAATTACTGAAAGACTTCAAGTAGGTCTCGGCTATATTATTAGCCAACATAAAAGGAGAAGCAGCATCTGTGGCGATCCGCCAGAAATTGAAGGAAACAGATATAGCAGACCAAACATTTGAACTCACCAGAATCATAGAAAAATCCTATGAAGAACTAGGAAGAGATAGTTTGGGTGGGAAACCAGTAAAACCCCAACTAACTGAAAATCCTGAAAAAACATTTATTAAAAATAATGTAAATACTCCAAAAAAGAGTTGGGATGGTAATAAACAATCCACTCCCAAGGAAAAACGTTTCCAGTGCAGAGGAAGGTCTCCTCAACGGAGAGAAAGATCTCCTGGCCAAAGAGGCAAGTTTCCCTAAAGGGAGCCCTCTGAGAAAAGATATAACCTTAGAAATAGGCATAATTTTAAAAAAACCTGATAGATATCAAGATGTTGATACACGTCCCTCTCGATATTTTCAGACTTCCTCACAGAAATCGGAAAGAAGAGGACGGTCAGAACACAGAGAAGAGCACGTCAAGTCCAAAGACAAAGAGCCTGCTCATCAGAGTAAAAAATCACAATTTCCCAGAAAGAAGGTAGCAAGTGTTCAAATTAAACATGCTGAGAATTCTGAGGACACAACTGAAAAACGGAGAGTGGGCCCAGACAATGCTAGACAGCGCAGCAGAAGTGACCATAGCTCGCAAGATCCTGATTAATCTTCTGGAGACAGTGGACACGAATCAAAACATTCAGGTGGAAACTGAAGACACACGAGTTAATGTGCCCCATAAACTGTATGAAATAACATTACGTATAGAGGGAGATACAACTAGGAAAATAAAAGGTCTCTTTTGGGAAAAACTATCTAAAGGCTATGACATCCTTTTAGCTGAAAAAGACTGGCCACCAGAGTTTGTCAGGGAGTGCCCTCATGGCAAAGAAATGATTATGCCTGCCTTCTCAAATCATATTCCGATTCATAAAAAATACACATTGGCAAGAAAATGAGCAGTGGCTCAAGCTCCTGCTTTATACAAAAATCATGTAGGATGGGATGAGGACTCTCCTTACCACAAAATCCAGTTAAAATACTTGGGTTTGCATCAGAGGGTTACAAATTCAACTTTAAAAGTCACAAATTGCCCATCTAACTGTCCTGTTTTTAGGATATGAACTATCAAGTGAAGGCAAGAGCCTAGCTGACAATTTCTTAGAAAAATGTGCTGTACTCCAAGCACCAAAAACGCTGAAGAATTTACAATCAATACTAGGTTTCCTGAATTTCGGAAGAACATACATTTTAAATTATGCAGAGAGGGTTAAACCTCTCTATGATTTGATAAGATCAGATTTCATACCAATCAATTGGACTCAGAAACACACAGAGATTTTGAGATCATTGCAAACAGACATGTTAACTAAAACAAAATTACAAACTTGCGACAACGTACGCAACCTTGTAATCCGAGTAATTCCAGGAAAATGCGGATTCACATACCTGACCTCTAATGAGGGATAAACTGTACCTATAGCTTACAAATCACATTTGTACACTCCAGCTGAAATGAAATTCAGTTCTACTGAAAAAATTCTGACTGCGGATCAAACTGCTGTAGCAAAAAAAAGAGCCCTAGCCCAAGGCAAAAGAATAACTGTTTATACAGCAGAATCAGCCCTTGGGGCATTAACAAGTCCACCGAATCTGAGAACAGTGGCATTAGATCCAAAATGGATACAATGGGAAAATGCTCTTGCTACAGAAGACGTGAAATACTATTTTGACCCGAAACTGAAAAAACTTGATGATCTAGAATATGAAAAAGAATATCCTCTGCCAATCAAAATTCTGCCTCTCGAACAATATACATGTGTGATCTACATGGACAGATTTGCACACCATTCTGATGTAGAGAAAAAATCCTACAATGCAGTGTGCGCGATTGTTAAAGGTCGCTGGCGCTGTGGTAAATTCAAACCTATGATTACCAAAACTGAATCACTCAGAAACTGTTCAACTCAGCGAGCTGAAATAAGAACTTTAAAGATGGCCCTTGAAAATGGGGATTGCGAATTCCCCACACTTATAGTGTGTGATTCGTATTTCTGCGTCAAGTCATACAACAGTGACATGCAAACATGGAGTAAAAACGGTTACAAAGATGACACAGGTGCCACAATAAAGTATAAAATGCTTTGGGAACAAGTGGTTCTTTTAAAGAAAGAACTACAAAAGACTCACGTGATACACGCACTGAGTGATCAACGTGATGGCGTTCACGTTGCAGGGAATTCATTGGCTGACACAGCCACAGCGGCAGCGGTTCAACCGGCTTCCGTAGCCACAAAAAAGTGTTCAGAAAAACACATAGATGGAGAAACCATGCAGGCGGTAAAAGCGTCATTAAAAGGCGATTTTGTAGCATTACCTCTCAACTATCCACTCAGTAATACACACATAATTGATGCAAACTCCGTTCCTTTTGCTCAAATCCCTGGAGAGGGGGATAGAGTAATTCCAAACACGAACCGGAGAGTTTTCTTGATTGAAGACGCACACATGGGATTGGGTCTGAGGCAACAAGAGATATTGAAATCTCTGATAGAATTACAATCACAATACTGGTGGCCGGGAATGAGCGTAGACATTTACAGTTTTGAAAAAATTGTGAGGACTGCAACAGAGATCGCAGTTGTGAACCGGACCAGACAACAGCCCAGACACCACTATTAGACAGCATCAGGCTATCTATGCGCAGACGCCCGACCGGACAAATGCGGTCCCATAATTATTAAGACTTGATTCACTTAAAAATGTAGACACCAGCGCTCGGCTGATGCCAGAACTGTTATAAAAGATTTGCGAGTCTTCATGGGCACATACGCAATTGGCATGCTACATTCTGATCAGGGTCCTGCGTTTAGCTCTCGAGCTTACAAAGAGGCCATGAACAGCATGGGCATTGTATTGCGGTACTCTTCTCCCTTCCATCCTGAGGGAAATGCGGAGGTGGAAAGAAAAAAAAGGGACATAAAGCAATCTATAGCGGCGAGGGTATTAGGTTCGGGTGTTGGGTGTGTCAAACATTTAACAAGTGTCCAACGTAGTCCTAATAATCTGCCAAGAAATTCTCTAAAAGGTCTCACTCCATACGAACTATTGTTCGGTACTAGAATGCACATTCAGGATCTTGATTGTCACACTTCAGTGGTAGAATAAAAATCCTATGATATCAAAGACCATTTGGCTGTTTTACAGGATTTAAATGAAACAAGAAAAAACCTGAGTAACATAAAGTTGAAACAACAGCCGACAGCCACTGAAGAAAAACCACCTGTCCCAGCAAGACCTGTCTGGATTCCAAAGATTGGGGATCTGGTCAGAGAGAAGATCGCGGTGAAGAAGGAATTTGGGCCTTCTTACAGAAAAGCAGTACCTGTTTTAGCTGTCAACGGAACAAGATCAGTTGTACCACCGCCCCTTGCTGGCAATTCACTTCTCTTGCATGAGAAAGAAGACTGCTCAATAAATAACACCTTTTATTGAAAACGCCCGTCTCTCTATTTCTCTGCACTCTGGTGAAACTAAGTATGCACGGTTGACTGAGTGAAATAGCTGCCTATTGTTTTCACACAACTCTAGAGATACACTCTTTATTCTGAGGGAGCAAAGTTGTCATGTTTTTGCGGTTGTCAGAAACTGAATCCCTTCTTGTCTATTCAGGGAAGTTCACTCCTCCCTGTTCATTCAAGAAAGTTTCTAGTGACCTCTGAGCTAGCTGGCAAGTTTAACATAGTCAGTAGAGACCTAGATGACCTCAATCCTACGTCTACACTGCTATTTATGTTATTCCAATGCGCAGAGCCTATTGGGAATATAGGAACTACACCACAGAATAGTAAATGTAATCCTTTTTGTGTCCAAAAGCTTCCTTGAGATAAGTTCTATCATAGTGGAAATGGTCAATGTTGCTTCTTTAGTGTCCAGCACCTTCCCTGGGTTAAGTTAGATTGGAGTGGGATTAGTAAATGTTACCCTTTTAGGGGCTTATTATGATCTTGTTAGGAAACTGTCCCGAACAAATTGGTTCCAGACTCGTTTCCAAACCAATCGGGACTCGTGAGTCCAGACATCCGATTACAATACTTCCCAACATCGTTAGGTCGGACTCACATTGACGTTAATGGAAGCCCATGTTCTAAATGCGAACAAAGGCTCCCATTGAAAACAGGGGTGGTTGAGGAAAACCTTGCACCCTGTTGTTTGGAACCTCATGGGGCCTGCCACATTGTGCAGGGTTAGGAAGAGGGGTCCCTAGGGTACCCCACAGGCTACATTCATACTCCTCCAGTTGAAGGGGGGGTCTGCAACGGGCCCCCAAATACCAATTCCGACAGCAGTTTTGTTTCGGGCAAACAAAATCAGAACAGCTGTCCAAATAGGTCATCGTAATTGCTCGTCCGAAACAATGTCCATAGAGCTGTACGATTCGTCTCTGAAAGACTCAGTCTGTCCCAATGCCTTCCGGAACAGATTCAGACTGCCCGTACAGTTTCGGGGCACCATAATCGGTCATTGGGAAATCTGTATGATTCGGTCGGAAACAAGTGTTCAGAAATGAATTCTGAAATACCTAATCCCACCCGGAACCTTTCCTAATGTGATTGTAATCGGCCCCTTAGTGGCCTTATATTGGAGTGGGAATAGTAAATGTAAACCTTTTAGTGTCCAAAACCTTCCCTGAGGTAAGTTTTATTGCAGTATGAATGGTTAACGTTGTTCCCTTAGTGTCCAGCACCTTCCATGAGTTAAGTTAGATTGGAGTGGTAATAGTAAATATTACCCCTTTAGTGTCAAGCACCTTCTCTGAGTTACTGTATGTTGGAGTAGGAATAGTACATTTAATCATTTTAGTGTTCTAAACTTTCCCAAGATATGTTTTTATGACATTGGAATGGTTAATGTTGCCTCTTTAGTGTACAGCACTTTCCCTGACTTACTTTATTTTGGATCGGGAACATTACATTTGACCCTTTTAGTATCCAAAAACATTCCTTGAGGAAAGTTTTATTGCAGTGAAAATAGTGAATCTTAACTAGTTAGTGTTATAGTTAGGTCTTTACTTTGTTTATAGTCATGTGGGGCTAGTATGTGTTATGTTTGTAGTGTTAAATGCTTTGTAAAAGTAGTGTTTGGATTGGTATAGTAAAATAGTGTAATCTTTGTAAGTCATCATTATTTTTACTTTACATATTATAAGAAAACAATACTGATCATATTTTTATATTTTTAATTAGAGAAAAAAAGATTGCGAATTTATTTAAAAAGATGCCATTTATTAAATAAAAATGTAACTATTTTTTTCTAACCGCTGTTGAAGTAATACAGAAAACACAGTTTTTGAATATATTTTCAAAATATACATTTTCATATTTTTATAAATATTACACATTTTTTTATAATTTTACAAACATGATTTAAATATATTTTCATGGTGTTATTTAACAAACATTAACATACTTTAATTATTTTATATATGTTACAATATCATTTAGTATACACTTTACAATTTGTGTATGAATTTTGGGAACATTGTTGTGCATGTGTAACATTTTTTAACATTTTTAAAACATTGTTACTATTTTTCCTATTCAATCCTATGGGGAGATAGCCATTGTTTCTACTGCTCACTAATTTTAGTAGTTTATTGCTGTTAATTTTAGTTGTATCTGGAAGGAAAAAGCCGTGGTAGGGTGCTGCTGTTCATTGGTAAAGGTAACTTAAGTTTTACCGATTTTAAGGTGTAAGATTGAGGGGATGTGTATATGTTATACAAACTTTTTTTGTAGTTTGAAATTATTGATGTATACATTTAAGAATGTAATGTTTTTATGTGTGGGAAGGTATTTTATCTATTTGTTGCACGTTTCAATTTCCTTGTAGTTTCTAAGGGAAGTCAGACTTTCCGTTTTGTTTTCTTCAGTAAATCTGAATTCATTTTTAATAAACAAATGTTTTATTTATCAATTTCCTCGCTTTTCTGTTTTCCTGGAGCGATTCTTTTTTTTCAAATACTTTTCGGGTGTTTTATGAACCCTAGAGACTGTGTATTGCTTCAAGAAATTGCTTTTTTAGCTACATTTTAGCATTTGTTGGGGGCTTTTTACTATCATTTTAACTACATTTTGGTGGATTAAGTTTTTTAAACTATGTGAATTTAGAGAGAAATCTGGGATAACAAAATCGTACATATAATTTATCGATTTACTGTGGGTGGGAAATGTGATATAGTTAAAATAATGTTACATTGATATATTTATTATGTCATTTTGTTGAAAGTATGTGATATATTTATTTAATTACATCTAGTTACTTTGTTAGTTTTGGTTTTTCATTAACTTAAACTATTTCTAAAAGCTAGTATTAATATTTTATTATCTCAGTGAATAATGAAAAGTTCAGGATTATTTATTAAAATCATATAATAATAATACTTTATTTGTATTAAAAAAAAATAAAAAATATATGGTTGACTATGTTGTGGTTTATAAGGTGCTGGTAGAGTCAGGGCCTTATTACGAGTTTGGCGGTCTTTGGATGGCTGTATTGATGGTACTATCCTGCCATCTGATCACCGTATTTGTAGTTGGATAGATTGTCTTTACGAAGACTGTGGCTGAATTGCCAAGACTGCCAGCAGACCACCGGGTTCACAGTCGGGGAAAGGCAGAGACTTTCGGGGCAGTACAAGGGAGCTGCACCACCATCCATATTGTGAGTTGCCTTGTCCATGAGCTGACCGCAGCAGTCATACCACCTCCTACAAGGTGACAGACTCTGAAGATTTGGGGTGCCTACTCACCCCTTGTTGTTCTTCCAGGCAGAGTGCAAAGTGGATCCCTTTCTTTTGGTCCCCCCTTCACAGCAGGATCTTCACCTCGAGGATTATGACACTGTTTGCATTGATCTACACTTGAGTACTTTTCATACCGTATACACATTGGCAGGACTGCCCACATATCGGCTGGACTCTGGCAATGGGGTTCCCACATGTATCATGCATATGTGAACATCCGACACATAAGAAGTCGAAATGCAGACACAGGTATCAATATATTTGGAAAAAGTACTCACCACCGCTACAAGATCTCAACATCCACATCACCGGCACTGTGGTCAACTCATAATACGGGGGTCTAAAGAGCACTGGTGCTGTGGTATACTGGCCGGAATGAACACGTTTTTTGGGCAGTTGGAGCACCAAACTCATAATCATGCCCTTAATATGTGGTTTAGAGGATAGTTTTGGCTATTCCCCCTAAGTAGTCTAGTCCTTTGGTATTTATAAATAGTCTTACTTTGAATTTTAGCATTTCATACATTTTTCCTGTTTGTTTGGTTAGCTTAGGATAGATTTCTGTAACTGATTGTTCAATTCTAAATTCTTGGTAGACTTGCTCTTTTTGTAAAGATTCTTTTAAATTGTATAGCCTAGGTTGAGTTCTGTCTAGCGTGGATTTGGAAGTCATTATACCATCCTTCCACTGCATTGTTTGTTGTTGCTTCCTGTGCCAAGGTGCTGTTGTAGAGATTCCACCGGTGCACAGTCAAAGTATCGATTCTCGATTATCGACCTACAGTAATATCGAGTCCAAAATGTTGAAGGTGGAGAATATCGAGGTCAGGAATATCGTTGGACAGAATATCAACCCTAAGGTAAGTTATATCGATGTAAGTAATAT
Source organism: Lissotriton vulgaris (assembly GCF_964263255.1). NCBI lineage: Eukaryota > Metazoa > Chordata > Amphibia > Caudata > Salamandridae > Lissotriton > Lissotriton vulgaris. The sequence goes on from NC_141685.1 coordinate 1,649,408,029, forward strand.
CGAAGTTAGTAATATCGATATCGAATATATCTATGTCACTAATTTCAATGTTACTAATATCGATATTTGTTTTTTGTTACGTATTTTATTATGTATTTTATATGTATGTGTTATATGTTTTTTGTTAAGTATTTCATTTGTTTTAAATTATATGTGTACTATTTTTTATATATTAAAAATGTTATTTTAAATTCAATTTTATGTTTTAGTACTGGAGAGGGTTGTGGGTTTATAGGGGAATTGGGTGGGAAGTAATTTAATTGTAATTAAGTAATTATTTATTTTTTATTGGTATTGATACTTATTTTCTTTCTAATTAATTATTAATTGCTAATTAATTATCTTAATTGGTAATTAATTTTTTAATTGGTAATTAAGGTTTGTAATTGGTAATTCAATTTTTTATTTGCCAATTAATATTTTTAATTGGTAATTAAGGTTTGTAATTAGCAATTTCATTTTGTAATTGGTAATTAATTTTTTTAATTGGTAATTAATTTTTTTAATTGGTAATTGATATTTTTAATTGGTAATTATTTGGTAATTTTTATTTATTTATTAACATTTATTGGTATATATTGTTATTTTATTGTTAATTAATTATTCAATTGTAATTATGTTTTTAGTAATTATTAATGGGTATTTGCAAATGATGTAGAGTTATTTAAAAATTAAATTTTTAATTATTTTATTTACAACAATTATTGATAAGTATGTTATATTTAACTTCTACGCTATCCAACGCTTTCCCTACTGTTGCACTCCCTGGAGTGGGAATAGTAATTTTTACCCCTACGCTATCCAACGTATCCCTACTGTTGCACTCTCTGGAGTGGGAATAGTAGTTTTTACCCCTAGGCAATCAAGCGCTTTCTCTACTGTTGCACTCTCTGGAGTGGGAATAGTAATTTTCACCCCTACGTGATCCAATGCTTTCCCTACTGTTGCACTCTCTGGAATGGGAATAGTAATTTTTATCCCTACGCTATCCAACCCTTTCCCTACTGTTGCACTCCCTGGAGTGGGAATAGCAATTTTTACCCCTATGCTATCCAACGCTTTCCCTACTGTTGCACTCTCTGGAGTGGGAATAGTAATATTTACCCCTACGCTATCCAACACTTTCCCTACTGTTGCACTGTTTGGAGTTGGAATAGTAATTTTTACCCCTACGCTATCCAATGTTTTCCCTACTGTTGCACTCTCTGGAATTGGAATAGTAATTTTTACCCCTACGCTATCCAACGCTTTCCCTACTGTTGCACTCTCTGGAGTTGGAATAGTAATTTTTACCCCTACGCTATCCTACGCTTTCCCTACTGTTGCACTTTTTGGAGTTGGAATAGTAATTTTTACCCCTACGCTATCCAACCGTTTCTCTACTGTTGCGCTCTGTGGAGTGAGAATGGAAATTTTAAGTTCTATGCTATCCAACATTTTTATTACTGGATTTTTTTTAGTTATGGATTTTGAATAGTATTTGTATTTATTTAGTAATAATTTTTTTGTATGAATTTAGATAATGTAGTATATAATACATTTTAAAAATGTTGAAAGTATATATTTTTTTTTATTTATTAAACATAATTCCTTATTTTTTATTTATGTTTTTCTTTTATGTTTGTAAATGTATTTGTAATTTATAATATTTTTTATTAATTTATAAACTATTAAATAATTATTACAACTTATTGTTAAGTATGTATATATGATATATTTTCTATATATGTTTAATTAATGTATTATTATTATAAATGTATTATTTATTAATTTTAAACATTATTAGATATTTTTAACTATGTTAATTTTATTTTTTAGTGTGATTTACTTTATTTTACATTTATATTTTTACAGAAAAAAACAATATTTTTAACATCGATATTTTTGTACTTACCATGTTGTAGATAGGATGACGATATTCTCGCCTTCGATATTTCTGCATCGATATTCCTGTAGGTCGATATTTTCTTGGTCAATATTTTCTCAGTGATCCAATTCCACCATGGCATTTGTATTATTGATTGGTGCCTGTTTCCTGTCCTGTGCAGTCTGGCAACCCATGTATCCTTGAAGTAGTCCATTAGGGGAGTTATTTTCTCATTATTAGTTTGTAATTGAGAATTTCTATTAGGATGTTGTAATGGTTGGCTACTTAGGTGACAGCGGCATAGTCTGGTGCAACCCTTTTTTTAATTTCGAAGGCAAATTGGCTGTTGGTGGCTTATTCCACGCTTAGAGCTGATTCTTTTAAGTGACACCATATACGTTGATTAAAATGGTACTAACATATTTGTACGGCTGTGTGGGGGCATATTTTGAAGATTGCTTGGATCATAGCTTACTCAAAGTCAGTTATCCTTTTTGGGAAAAGTAGTTGTTTGTCTGTTGCTTAATGTGATTTTTTGATTGGAAGTATACAAAAGCTATATTTGTTTTCAGAAATTCACCATGTATCGTGTATAGTTGATAGAATGGTTTGGGACACATTTTAAATGTGGAATCCATCATCCATGTTTGCCATTGAGCTAGTTTAAGCAAGTTGTTAGGGGTAAATAATATTCGAACAGGTAGTAGTGGTTTTAATCGACCGCACATCTAATGTCGTGTGCCACAATTGCAAGAGGATGTCAGAAAGTAATCATGCGGTGCTATGTTGGTGTAAACATATCCTAATACCACAGATATGTGAAACACATTGATGAAAGTACCTCTGTGCAGACATATATGATCATAATACTAAATCACTATCAACAATAGTTCTAAACAGTAGTTTCAAAACATATTTACATGATTCTTCATAAAAAATAGACAATAGTACTCAAATGGTTGTAGATCGTAGCATGTATTAAGACAAATGAAGAACAGCCGACACGTGTTTCGTCACGCAGTAACTTCTTCAAGGCTGTAATCATATTTGTACAAATACAGAGATTTACAACACATTCAGATAAAACCTTTTTAGTCATTGAATAATATTACATTTGAGTATTCATTTAATCACTAAGGGTCTGATTATGATGCGGTTAGGAGAGCATTCCCACCTAGGGCCTGATTCTGATGCAGTTAGGAAGGCCTCCAAATGGCATTTGCTCCTTCCAAATCATCAGTATGAGATGAAGAAGCCTGACATAACCATTTGCCCACGGTGTAAGTACTGCACGTATGCAGGACACATCAATCATACATACATGTGAAATAAAGTAGAATGAAGTGGGACTGAATCTACAGAATTTTCAGTGTATGAAAGTCTTTTTAATGTGCTGTCAGATCTGTATTTCTTTCACAGAAGGAGAGGTTGCTGGCAAATCACTTGTCTGTGAAGTGAGGCTAGAAGATTCAAGCAGAGTATTGTTACAGAGCTTGGTTGCTTGGTTGTCTCGAAAGGGTGTTCTGCTTCTGTTGGTGGCTTCATTGATGGTGTCCACATAGTACCTTGCTTTTACTGATGTTACAAGCCCTCTGTGCGCTGTAGCAGGGTCTAGGTGGAATCAGCCTACGGCACATACAATGGTGCACATTTTCACACGTAGGGTAGCGAATGCACATTTCAGATCTTCAATCGCTCCTTTGGGGTCATAAAGACAGAATCAGTGCTTGCAGCTCAGGTACCTCAGGACCATTCACTTATGAGATTTGTGAATCGATTATTGATTCTTCCTTATTGAACTAATCTTTAGTCCTCTCTTAAAACTTACAAAATCAAAAAATCACTCACCAATAGCATTTGAGAGTCGGCGAGGTGCGGGGTTTGTGTGGTGCGGGCTAGAGACACTGAGAACTGCACATCTAGGCCTTCAGATACTATGCAGACAATGATTACAGTGAGTGAAATAACCCCTCATAAATGTCAGCCTACAAAACAAATTGGCGGAAGCAGGTTCATTAAATAAAGCACATAGATGTAACATGTCACAAAACTGAACTTAATACTATGGGCTGGACATTCCAGCGGAGGCGGCAGGTCATCAGGATTAATTCCTTCAATCTATTAAAACAGGATGGCCTGCATCGTAAACAGCTGCAGTGGGAGCACCGTCAACAACAGCATCAGCAGACTATTCTGTAGAGTCATCAGAAAAAGAACATTACCATTTCTGACAAAGAACAGCACTGTGCTGAAAAAGCCAGATACCATTTCTCCCAGAACAGTGAACACTAAGCTGATGGTTCTGTGCTCACCTCAAGTGCACCCACTGTAGACTCACTTCAGACGCTGGTCACACCTCACTGAACTTGATCACACATTGCAGAGGCTGATCCCACCTCACAGACGCTAAGTACACTTCACAGGACTTTAGCCCTATATTCATCCACTGATAACTCTCTATACACCTTGAGCACACCTCCCAGATACCGGTCAGTCTTCACAGATTTTGATTACACCTTGCAAGTGCTGATGATACCTGAGAGCCATTGGTCATCATGGCTCACAGTTGTAGCATCCTGCCAGCCTAGGTACTCACCAATAAGTATGCCACACACGGAAAATCATTTTACACATCTTTATTCCACTGATTGTGAGTCAGACCTCAACACTCTAAGCCTGCTGCCTTCAACTCATTCCTCTGTCTCTTACTTCACAGGCCTACAGTATACAGTGGGAACCAAAAGAGTTCCTTCTTTGACTACAAGACACTTCATCTCCCGCTTTCTTAAAAAAAATGTCATAACTTTCAAAAGTAGAGAAATAAATACATAAATAAATATACAAATAATTACATGAAGAAATACGCAAGTAATTGCAATTCTTCCATTTAGAACTGTGGCACCAGAATCACATGTCCTGATTGGGTCACTGGAAACCAGGAACTGGCAGTGGAAGTTTCAGTGATCTGCACAGGTGAGGTGGAATTATCAGCAGATATGAAATGAAGGCAGGAGTTTGTTAGAGGAGCGAGGTCGGCGAGAGTCCAAAAGCGGATACATACAACAGGAACCATGCCCAGTAGAATTACGTCCTACAATCACAGGAAAACATTGTGTAAGAAAAGAGATGATAACAACTATCAGTTGAACTGTTCATTTTGCCGGACATATGAGCAGAATATAAAGAGAAGGACTACCTTCTCGTTTTGCGAGATACCATAGTGGAACCTTTAGTGTAGGACTCTTGTGTCTATTATGTGAAGCTGGCTCTTCATGTAACTGTCAGAGTGCCACTTCTCCAGGAAGGGAGAATTATAGAAACTCTACAGGTGTATTTAGGACATTTATTGCTTTTCTGAAATCATGTATGATGATTGTATGGAGCTTTTATGTTTTGAGATAATAATGTTTTAAATCTGTAAAACGAACTTCTACAATGCCATTATCGAAACATTTATAATATAATGTATGGTTCAAAGAAATGAAAATATGTTTGACCTGTAATGAATAACAAATAATGATTTTTTGGGAAAAGCGTACCAAAAAGACACAAAAATTAAATTCATGTAATTTGTCATATGTACACAAATAATTATAGTGTGGTTTGGATTTATTGGATTTGTTCCTTTTTGAACAACGTTTAGGCAGGCAGGACACTTGTGTATTTTCCTCCAGGCCCTATGCCTTTTCTCACATATCAGTGAGGTGGGCCCTGGTGTATTTTATGGAATTATCAGCAGATACACAGTCATCAACAGTCTGTCTAGATGGCCGGAATGCATGCAGCGACAGGGAAGAGCACAGGTGTGCTACATTCATGATGCGACCACTGACTGCCCTTTGCTGCCGTCCTGGGCCATAGGAGTCCCCCCTAGACGCACAGCCCAGCGGAGCCACTGCACTCTGCTCCGGCCCCGGAGTGAACCACCCTCCCTGTTTGCTAAGTGTCAGCCCGTACGGTGCACGATTCCGCCCACACCGAGACGCACAGGTACAACACTCACCCTCATACCCCACCAGACATGTCTTGATAGCGTATCCCCATCGCTCCTTCCCTCTCCTTTTTCAGGCCCCTTTTCTTTTTTCCCCTTTAGACTTACCTGTTCTCCAACATGACAGGGAGCCTCGCCCCGAGTTTCCTCCTATGTCATACTTCCCCTTCCCACTTGGCCAATTCCTATTCCTAATCCTCCTCCCAAGTTACCCCAGTTGGACAATAAGCAAAGAATTGACATCAGGACGTCATGGCTGCCCCAGTGGACGAGCATTAAGACAGACGCAAGATGTCACCAGCAGTGATTATTGGTACACGAGGCGGGGGTCATGGGGACATCCCACACACTGGCTTTACAAGACGCACCTGTAACAAAAACACACAGCGTGGCGCAGATGGCCCGGGATGCCTGGCTATAGGAATGAATGAATGAATGAATGAATGAATGAATGAATGAATGAATGAATGAATGAATGAATGAATGAAAAAGATATTTAATAAAGCGCACTGCGGCCAAGCGGCTTCCTGGCGCTGGGGACCGGGTCAGGGCTCACAGAGGGAATCTGGGGGACCTAAGAAGGAAAAGCCTGGGTAAAAAGAAAGGTTTTAAGGGCATTTCGGAAGTGGGTGTAGATGGGGATGGAGCGAATGTGAAGTGGAAGACTGTTCAAGAACTGGGGGGGCCAAAACAGAGAGGCGAGTGCCACCAGTTCTGGATTTGCAGAAGCGGGGGATGTGCAGAAGAGAGAGAGAAGAAGAGCGAAGGATGCGACTGGGGCGTGGGAGGAGATTAGGGAGGAGATGTAGACAGGGGCAGAGCGAGAATGAGCTCGAAAGGCAAAGCAGGCTAACTTGAAGAGAGATCTGAAGCGGATAGGGAGCCAGTGCAGAGATTTAAGAACAGGAGTAATGTGAAAGGATTTGGGAAGGGAGAGAATGAGGCGAGCAGCTTGATTTTGAATGGCCTGTAGACGTCGGGACTCGTAGGCTGGGATGCCCACGTACAGGCCATTCCCATAGTCAAGTCGAGAGATGACTAAGGCCAGGACTATGGTTTTGAGTGCATCAGTGGTGAAAAAACGCGAGATTTTCCGGATGAGACGGAGGGATAAGAAGCAGGAAGACACAACAGAACTAATCTGACTGTGCATTGTTAAGTCAGAACTAACGTTGATGCCGAGGGTGCGAACAGAGGAGGAAGGTGTGGGAGGGGGACCAAAAGAAAGGGGCCAATGTGCTGGGGACCAAGGGTTAGATGGACCACCCGTGAGGACAAGTTCCATCTTATCGGGGTTGAGCTTAAGGTGGTTAGCGCTCATCCACTCGGAAATGAAAATTAAGGTGGAACTGAACTTGGGGAGAGAATCAGGAGAGGAAGAAAGATCAAAGACGAGCTAGAGGTCATCTGCGTAGTTATACACCGAGACCCCCAGCTCAAGAAGAGAAGTGACAAGGGGACAGATGTAAAGATTAAAGAGAAGAGGAGAGAGAGACGAACCCTGGGGAACACCACAGGTGACCGGACGGGGGGGCAGAGAAGCCGGAGAGATGAACCGCCTGGTGCCTATCCCGAAGAAAGGACGCTAGCCAGGAGAAGGCTGCGCCCCAAATGCCCGCTGCGCTGACACGGTCGAGAAGAATGGAATGGTCGACCGTGTCAAACGCAGCGGACAGATCGAGAAGGACCAGGGCTTGGGGGAGGTTGGAATCTGCCTTCCCCTTGAGTTCATCCAGAACCGCGAGAACCACTGCCTCCGTTGAATGGCCTGGGCGAAAGCCCGCTTGGTGGGAGGCTAGAAGGCCGTTGTCCTCGATATACGAGGAGAGGCAAGAAGTGACATGGGTCTCGAGGATCTTAGCTAAATAGGGAAGCAGGGAGATGGGACGGAAATGAGCAGGGAGGGAAGGATCCAGACCGGGTTTTTTGAGAATAGGGAGAACAACGGCAGATTTAAATGATAAGGGAACGGAACCAGAGGCCAAAGAGGAATTAAGCAAAGTAAGCGGGGGAGCAGAAGAGTTAGTGAGAAGAGTTTTGAGAATGCGCGCCGGTGCACAGTCCATAGGGGAGCCAGATTTAACCTTGAGCAGGTAGTTGTGAAATAGGTCAGGAGAAATAGGGGGAAAAGTGACGAAGGAGGAAAGAGAGGGAGTAACAGGGCAGGTGGGAATGGGTTGGGGCACCGTCGGAATATTAGCTTTAATCTTCACAATCTTGTCTATAAAAAAGTCATTAAGTGACAAGCAGAGGGACTGAGAGGGAACCAGACAGGGGGAAGAGCGGTCGGAAGTGGCAAGATTGTGAACTAGGGAAAAAATTTCACGAGATTTGTTTGCGGAGAGAGCTACTCTCTCAGTGAAATAGGAGGTTTTGGCCGCAAGGATAGCTTTTTTATAATCGGTGAGGAGTAGTTTGTATTTAGCGCGCAGAGAGGGAGAGTACTGCCGTCTCCAGAGACATTCCGACCGCCTGAGGTCGAGTTTTAAAGCTTTGAGCTCTGGAGACAACCATCTGTGCGCATCGTAAGGGCGGGCCGCCTTGATCTTTTTTAGCGGGGCCACTCGATCACACGAAGAGGAGAGCCATGTACTGATAGCATTGGCCTGAGACTCAAGAGAGAGGTTGGTAAGATCAGGAGCGGAAGAAGCCAGAGAAAGTGAAAGAGAGTCCAGGTCAGTCTGATTCCAATTGCGGACCAGGAGATTTTTGGAAACAGAGGGTTTGTCGACCACACCCAAGTGAATAGAAAAGGAAATTATATGGTGATCCGACCAAACACAAGGGGAAATAGAGGGAAGTGAGGCGAGGGGGCAAGAAGGCCAGATTTGATCAAGGATGTGACCTTGAGCGTGGGTAGGGGCTGTGACATAGGGAGTGAGATTCAGGCAGTGAAGAGTGGCAGAGAAATCTTTGGAAGGGAGATCTTCTTTGGGATCTCCCGGCCAGAAATTGAAATCTCCGAGAAGTAGAACGGAGGAATTGTTAACCACCAAGGTGGCCAAGAGGTCCTGGATGGAGGCTACGAAAGAAGGCATCGATTGGGGGGGACGGTAGACAAGAACAACAGTAAGAGGAGAGGGAAGATTAAGGGAACGGGCCACGAGGTAATCCACGTTGGGTATGGGGGAGTGAGGGAGAAGTTGAAATTTGAGTGCCGACCGGATGATCATCGCCACCCCTCCACCGGCCCTACCATCCGAGCGATCAGCTCGGAGGGCGTAGTAGGTGTCGGGGAGGATGGCTAAAAGATCAGGGAGAGAGTCAGCAGAAAACCAAGTTTCAGTCAGAAATAAAAAGTCAGGGGAATCAGTGGTCAAGAGATTGAAGAGTGCTGTCTGATGTTTAACTGCGGACCGGGTGTTAAGTAAGCAGGCAGAGGCCACAGTAAGAACAGGTGGGGGGACAAGAAACCGGAAATGATTTAATAGGAGAAAGAGAAGAATTGAGAGAGATCAGCATCTGGTGATGCGAGGGAGACGAAAGAAAACCAAGTGTGTGTAGCTGATGTAGGGGAGGAGGGGAGGGGGAGGAAGAGGCAGAGAGTGCTATGAGTTGGGAGGAGGTATAGACCAAGTGAGGAGCAGGGTGTGTGGCCCCTGGTCCCGGCCCGTCGCGGACGGGCGCAGACGGGCTTGACTTAGGCGCAACTTCGGCGCACCTTCGTCGCGCCCGCTGCGCCGCCGGAATACAGGGGCTGTTATATAGGGACGACACATTGTTGCGTGCTTATCTAGGTTCCTGATCGATACTGTGACCTTATGCCCCTATTCGGCTATAAATCCATTTATTCCCTATATTGGCATAACCGTTCAAGTGCGATTTTCTGTAAAGTCATCTCTGGCCTCACACGAACAGAGCCACATTCCAGCATGACTCTCTGCTACTTCCTTTGCGACCAATTAGTGCAATGACAGAGCAGCAGTCACTATCTGATATTCCTAGATAACACTCCGAGTTCTTCAACAAGATAAAAACTTAGCAAACCTGGAAATCCCCGCTTGCTATGTTTTGATTAGTAATGGAACTCTAATGAGCAACTGATAACTGTCACTTCCTAGTGACATCTTTAATTGACGTCTTATGTCCAGCAAACTTGCGTCAAACCCGGCACCTGTCAGGTATAAATATTACCAACGTTGCCTTAAGCAATGAGCGAACATGTTGCTGATGCCAGCTGCCTGCATGACCCCGTGTTGGTAAAAACTAGCACTCTGTCGCTGCAGCCTGCTATCCTGTGGTGGTGAAGCTGCTGATTACCATTATCGCCGCTACAGCGCGAACTATGGTGCAGTACGCTTAAGGAGCTGAAACAGCCGTCCTCTGCGAAGACATCCAGCCCAGCTGCCCGCGGACGCTGTCACCCCTCCTTCCTCGACGCGCTGAGAGAAGCCGCTGCATTTCTCGTGCAGAGAAATCCAGTCCCGGCGCTTCCGGTTTACCCTCGCGGGTGACTGGGATATCGAGAGAGACCCCTGAAGGAGATACCAATCCTCCATCATTCTATTCAGAGGTATGGTGTTGACTAAATCCTTAGACGAGAATTCTTGAAACAAACCTTGGCAAAACCAACTTAACTTAAGCTACTTACTTACTCCCCTTTTCACGTGTTAGGCTTAGGTCAGGCACACTGGGGTAGGCTTAGTTAGAAGCACCAGTTGAGTATTTTAGCCTAATGTATATATGACTGTATATATGTTTTATTACTTTTAAACCATTGTATGGCTAAGAAACCATATCAATGCTTTTACAGTTCTATTTCGCAATACTTATCTTACTGTACGTACTTTTTATAATAACAGTTATTGCAATTGTGGCAATACATTTCTCTTGTACGAGAAGAAAGACTGTTCAATAAATGTTAACCCTTTATTGATAAACGCCCGTCTCTCTATTCTCTACATACCGTGAAAGTAAACTGCACTAGACTGACTGAGTGAAATCTGTGTCTATTGTTTCACACGACCCTAGAGATCGACTCTTGATCTGAGGAGCAAAGTTGTCATGTTGCACGGTTGTTGGAAAACTGAATCCCTTCTTGTCTGTGCCAAGGAAGCTGATCACTTCCTATGCAGAGAAGAAAGTTTCCAGTGACCTCTGAGCTAGTTGGTAACACAACCCAATTAAGTTTAGCATAGTCAGTGGAGGCCTGGAATATCCGCAGTTCCACGTCGATACTACTGTTTATGTTATTCCAATGCGCAGGGCCTAGTGGGAAACTAGGAACTACACTACATGGCGCCCAAACGTTTGGTAAGGCGATAAACTAACGTAAGACTTGTAGAGTAACTCAGTCGTGCATATTTCACACCCCTTTCTCCCGTAAAATACTCCAATAGACGTCTGGAGTGGGTGAAAGGTTAAAATCCGCCCGACCTTAGTAGGAAGAGATTCCTATGTAAAGCTCTGGTTTATTCAACGTTGAAGGATACAGTGTTCCAAAATATTGTGCATCTAATCTTTGTCTCCTTGGAGACCTACTCTGCAAAAAACTGCATTTTAAAAAAAAATGTCAGTAGAAAACAATGGCACCACTGGGGCCGCAGCAGATGCGACTCAGCAAGGTCCCGAATACACAGACCCGGGTGCTATTATCATCCCGGTCCAGTTAAGAAGATCTATAACTTTGAAACTTATAGAAAACGGACTGACACCTCAAGGTGGTACAGTAATTTTCGTGATAGAGGCTCACGAGTATCGGCAGACAGAGGTATTCTATTCATGGATAAACTTTCCAGCGGTAAACGCTATAACACAAGAGTTTCACTATTACAAAATAGAGGAACCTCCGGGAGAGTACGCTCCTTTCGAGGAGGTTGAAATCCCACTTAAATTTCAAGAGCACCTGCTCTGGTTTAATGGCGCCCTAAAACACAATGATCACATAACTAGGCTCGGTCCACTAGGTAGACCAGGAGCCACGTGGCCGGTTCTAGCCAGCTACACACCACATCCTGACATTGCAAACATGTCTAGAGAAGAGCTGTTAGCACAGCTAAACACATTAATAAAAATACATAGGCAATTAGTCCAATATGTAATACGGACTGCAACAGTCCAGCCAGCTGTTAATGTACCACAGCTGACCCCTCATCAGGGGAACACAAATAAAATTACACCACAGAACATACAGTCATGTCTTGGTAAAACACCCGTAAAACGGGAACAAATTCCTTTCTGGTTAGCCCAGAAAATCACTCAAATAGAGGCAGTATTTCCTGATACTACCCCTATTGAGAAACACAGAATCTTGACCATCTGCCTTCCTATGGGAATCGCACCACACGTGGAGGACTGTGACACTTGGGGTACAGTCTTTGCTTCCATTTACACAAAAACACACGGTGTTCCGTCTATGGCGGTAATACCAGAAGTGCTAAAACAGATTCAAAATGAATTCGGTCCAGAGCCCGCTTTAAATCTAGGTATGAAATTACTGAAAGATTTCAAGCAGGTCACGGCTATATTATTAGCCAACGTAAAGGGAGTAGCAGCATCTGTGGCGATTCGCCAGAAGTTGAGGGAAACAGATATAAAAGATCCTGTTGAGCTTGCAAAAATCATAGAAAAATGCTATGAAGAATTAGGTAGAGACAGCTTGGGTGGAAAACCAGTTAAGCCCCAACTGCTCGAAAATCCTGAAAAATTATTTATTAAAAATAATTTAAACACTCCTAAAAAGAGCTGGGATGGAAATAAACAATCCACTCCCAAGGAAAAAGTTTTCCAGTCCAGAGGAAGGTCTCCTCGACGGAGGGAAAGAACTCCGACTCGAGAACGCCAGTCTCCCCAGAGGGAGCCCTCTGAGAAAAGATATAACCTTAGAAATAGGGATAATCTAAAAAAAACTGATAGATATCAAAGTATTGATACACGTCCCTCTCAATCTTTTCCACAGAATTCGGAAAGAAGAGGACGGTCAGACCCAGGAGAGCACACCAAGTCCAAAGACAAGGAACCTGCTCAAAATAAGAAATCTCAATTTCAGAAAAAGAAGGTAGCCAGTATTAGAGTAATCAACCATGCCGAGAATACTGAGGACACAGTTGAAAAACGGGGAGTGGGCATTGACAATGTTGGACAGTGCAGCAGAAATCAGTATAGCGCGCAAGATCTTGATGAGTCATCTGGAGACAGTGGACACGAATGAATTCATTCAGGTTGAAACTGCCGACGCCAGACTTAGCGAGCCCCATAAAATATACGAAATAACATTGCGTATGGAGGGTGATAAGACTAGGAAAATTAAAGGTCTGTTTTGGGATAAGCTCTCAAAAGGCTATGATATTCTGTTAGCTGAAAAAGATTGGCCCCCAGAGTTTGTCAGGGAGTGCCCTCGTGGCGAAGAAGTGATTATGCCTGCCTTCTCGAATCACATTCCGATTCACAAAAAATACACATATGCAAGGAAATGGGCAGTGGCCCAGGCACCTGCATTGTATAAAAATCATGTAGGATGGGATGAGGATTCACCGCCTCACAAAATCCAACTAAAAAGTGAACCAACTGCCCAACGGCAGTATCCCATAAAGCAAGAAGCTAAAAAACAAGTCAGGGAGATCTTAGATCAACTTGAGTACCAGGGGGTGATTGAAACATGCACCTCTCAAATGAACAATCCTTTGTTTCCTGTCTCCAAGCCAGACAATTCATATCGTCTAGTTTTGGACTACAGACACCTTAATACATGTTGCAAAACTTTTGCAGTACAAAACTCGCATAGTGCAGCCCTAATGAATAACATAGTTAGGAAAAAATATAAAACGACATTAGACATTTCTAATGATTTCTTTTGTCAAAACATTGCACCAGAAAGCAGATACTTGACCGCTTTCTCTGCATTTGGGTCACAGAAAAAATTCTGTCGACTCCCACAGGGGTTCAAGAAAAGCCCAGGACTATTCTCAGCTAGGGTAACAGAGTTACTACAAATCTATGATGATGAAGCATTGTCTTACGTAGATGATATTTATCTCACAGACGACGACTTGGATACTCACTTAAAAAGAGTGAACACCATTATACTTGGGTTCGCAGCAGAGGGTTACAAATTCAACTTTAAAAAGTCCCGAATTGCCCATCTGACAGTACTATTTTTAGGGTACGAATTATCAAGTGAAGGGAAAAGCCTAGCGGACAACTTCTTAGAGAAGTGCGCTGTACTCCAAGCTCCAAAAACGCTGAAGAATTTACAATCAATACTAGGTTTTCTGAATTTCGGAAGAACTTACATACTAAATTACGCAGAGAGGGTTAAACCTCTCTACGAACTAATAAAACCTGATTTAAAACAAATCAATTGGACTCAAAAACACACAGAAATTTTGAGATCACTGCAAACAGACATGTTAGCAAAAACAAAATTAGATACACGTGACAACACGATCGATCTAGTAATCCGTGTCATCCCAGGAAGATGCGGATTCACGTACCTGACCTCTAATGAGGGAGAAAAGGTAACGATTTCAATTAAATCTCACTTGTACACACAAGCAGAAAAAACATTCAGTCACACAGAAAGAACTGTGAACGCAGTGCAAATCGCATTAGCAAATGAACGAGAACTAGCACACGGCAAACGGATTAATATCCTTATAGCGGAATCCGCCTTCGAGGCGCTATTCAGCCCAGTAAACCTGCCTACAGTGTCACTGGATCCGAAATGGATACAGTGTATAGATTCTCTAGGAGCGGAAGATGTGAAATACTATTTCGCCCCGCAATACGAAGAACTGAATGATTTAGAATATGAAGAAGAATATCCTCTGCCAATCGAAATCCTGCCTCTCCCACAATACGCCTGTATAATCTATACAGATAGCTTTGTACAGCATTTTAATGTAGAGAGCAAATCCTACAATGCAGCATGTGCGATCAATAAAGGTCGTTGGCTGTGCGGTAAATTCAGACCGAAAGTAACAAAAACTGAATCTGTAAGAAACTGTTCGGTTCAAAGAACTGAAATCAGATCTTTGAAGATGGCGCTCGAAAATGCAGAACGCGAATTCCCCACACTTATCGTGTGCGATTCTCATTTTTGCGTCAACTCTTACAACAATAAACTGCAGAGTTGGATTGAAAACGACTACAAAGATGACACAGGTGCCACAATAAAGCATAAATTGCTCTGGAACGAGGTAGCTCTTTTAAGTAAAGAACTACAAAAGACTCACGTGATTCACGCACAGAGTCTTCAACGTGATGGCGTTCACGTTGCAGGGAATTCATTGGCTAATACAGCCACCGCGGAAGCAACTAACCCGGCTTCCGTAGCCACAAAAAAGCGTACAGATAAGTACATAGACGGGGAAACCATGCTAGCAGTAAAAACGACCGTAAAAGGCGACTGTGCAGCACTACCCGTAAACTATCCACTCAATTATGCATACATAATCGATGCAAACTCCGTTCCTTTTGCTCGAATCCCTGGAGTGGGGGATAGAGTAATTCCAAACATGAACAGGAGAATATTTTTAATAGCAGACGCACACATGGGTTTGGGTCTAAGGCACAGAGAGATCAAGGAATCACTGACTGAATTACAATCAGTATTCTGGTGGCCGGGAATGAGTGTAGAACACCAAATATATGCAAACAACTGTGAAAACTGTAATAGGGATCGCAGTAGCGAACCTTGCTACCGGCTACCAGTCAGAAAGAGCGTAACGCTGCCTACACCCCATCCTGCGTCCTATTAATAGTTAAGACGAAAAGCACTTAAAAAATGAGGTCCCCAGCGCTCGGCTGACGCTAGAACGGTTATAAAAGATTTGCGAGTCCATATCGGCACATACGCAATTACCACGTTCCATTCTGACGAGGGTCCTGCTTTCAGCTCTCGAGCTTATAAGGAGGCCATGGCCAGCATGGGAATTGGGTTGTGGTATTCTTGTCTGTCATACCCAGGAAGGGAAAAGTGTGGTAGAAAGAAAAAACCGGGATATAAAGCAATCTATAACGGCGAAGGTATTAGGTTCAGGCGCTGGGTGGGTCAAACATTTAATAAGTGTCCAGACTAGTCTTAACAACATGCCAAGAAATTCTCTAAAAGGTTTCAGCCCATACGAACTATTGTTCGGAATTAGAATGAACGTTCAGGACCTCGATAGTCAGATGTCAGTGGTACAAGAAGAAAAAACGCAGTTTGATGTAAAAGACCGTTTGGCTGTTTTACAGGAACTGAATGAAACAAGAAAATCATTAAGCAACATAAAGTTAAAGCAACAGCCAAGTACCACTGACGAGGCACCACCCGCAACAGCCCCAGCAAGGCCTGTCTGGATTCCAAAGATTGGGGATCTAGTCAGAGAAAAGATCGCGGTTAAGAAGGAATTTGGGCCTTCTTACAGAAAAGCAGTACCTGTCTTAGCAGTCACCGGAACAAGATCAGTTGTGCTACCGCCCCTTGCTGGTAAAAAGGAGAACAGAGTCGTGTCTATCGATCTGGTAAAACCACAAGCATGTGGCCTATAATCAACAGTAGGCCCAGTGGACTCCCAAGAAACAACAGAATACCCAAACTTGCAACAATCCAAGAGGTTCAAACTGAAAGACTCATCACATTCGATCAGCCTGCAGTGCACAATGAAGGACTATGCAATAATGCCATGGAACTCGTGCCTCTTGAAACACAGATTGAAACAGTTCGTCAAGAAACAACACCAGTCTACAATGATGTGGCATCAGAAAGTGCTACCGAAAGACAGATTGAAAGAACAATCCCATCAATTGACAGAACTGCCTCTGGTTATTTCATCAACTTCGACAACTTCTCTGAAGATTTAAACGACCTCGAAGTGATGCCAGAAACAAAAAAGTCTTTTAAAGAAAAAGCAACGGAACTCTTTCATCAACTGAAGGAAATCTACCTAATTTCCCCTTGGCTAGAGTTCTGGTTCGGTCTAGGTGTATTTTTCCTCCTGCTTTGGCTCATCATGGTACTATGTTTGGGAAAATTCATTGAAGGAAAATATATTACAATGGACACAGCAAGTCAGAACATCAACCTAGTCCTGAAACCACACAGATCATCCCACGTGAAGAAAAGAGAACTGTCAACAGTAAATGTCACAGCAATTCCAATACCTGGTGGGGTAGTATGGGAGAAAACAGACTATGAGATCTATGGTCCGGTCGAAATCCTGAAGTATCCTCATCAACTAAAGGTTTCCTTAAGTGACTTTGTGACACCAAGTACATTCTCTGATGATTGGGACTTTAACAGTATTAATGACATGATGTCTGATTTAGTAATGTCAGCTAGATTCACAGATCATGATTATTTACAAGGTTCATCTAGTTATGAGCAGTTATTCTGTTATACCCACTATGGGGATCATTACTTGCATAAATCTGCACAGCCTAGAAATGTTTTTATGCATAATCAATGGGAACATTGTTCTACACCACCTAAAAGCAGTTCTAAAGCATTTTTTGAGAAATTCAAATACTTCTCAGGGTTTAACACCAGTGATGCAGAAACGTTTTATTACAAACTGTTAGATAAAACAGGAATGAAAACAATGCTGACAAATTCTAAATTGATATATTCAGAAGCATTTTATGACAAAATGATGACATTTGGTTTTGATTATTGGAAAAATAATATTGAAACGAAAACAATTTGGGGTACAAAAGATTGGCAGGTGCAAGGCATAGAAGCACTGTTTAGAACCTGCATGATACCTGAACAAATGTTATTTTTAAATGACACTGTACACCAAACATCTTGTCTTGGCCTAGCTAAGATCAAAGACCTTAAAACACCGTCTATACCAAAGCCAATACCTGAAAATGCAACAGCTGATATTGAGTTAGACGTGTCACAAATTTTACATTTCAACAGAACATATCCTGATTGGAAAAAGTGGTTAATCTGGCCTACTGACACAAATAGCTGTCAAGATAGGTTCCTGAATAAAACACAGGGTTTAAAAATGACCAGATTAGACCCTAGATATTCCCAGAGACAACATCCAGGGATTATAACAACATACAGTGTAGGGAAACTCTGCCTAGAATGGCTAACTACATCCACACTGGCTGAAATTAAGCAACACTTGTCTTTATTAAAAGATGGTGCTGATTTGCGCAATTTCATTCTTGGACCACGCAAACAGCGTCAAAAGCGTTTCATAGCGACCAGCATCTATGCTGCTTACAACGAGGCTTGGAAAGTAACGCAAATTGAAACTGCTGAAAAAATACGAGAAATTGATCGTATTAATTTGGAGAAATCACTTTCTGTGGTAGACAATGGGTTAATGACTCTGTCTTCCAGAATATATTCTTTGGACAATATTGTATCCTCTGCCTTTGATGTGATAGACAGAGATTTGCTAATGTTACAACATGGCCAGTCTCAATTACGCTCTATTATAGAACTAGGCTGGACGCTGCAAAATCTTCGTTCAGGCTATGTGCCTTGGCGTTTAATCAACACGACGTCATTATTTTCCAGTTTTAACCTTACTGATAAACAGATCAGTTTGGCACAGAAAGGAGCAGACTATACAATCTTGAGCATCGAGAAACTCGAGAGATTACCATTGACAATGTCAGAGAGCCCTGTCATTGAATGGATAATACACGGAATTATCACAATTCCGATAACAACTTTCCGATTTCATAAATGCCTTGAGTACATACCTGCTGGCCAATATGAACAATTGGGTAAGGGATATGTAAAATCTGAATGGAAATTACCATACACACATTCTTGCTATAGTGACAGCGACAAAAATGTATTTCTTAGTGGTGACAACTGTAAACACTCACTAAGCGGTATACTTTTGTGTCAGGGTATTAATTTACACGGAGCATGTGATGGAAATTCAAACAACCTCTCATGCCACCAGCTAGTCACACCTGCAACTCAGATAGAGCCCTTCTTTATGCAACTCGCAAACGGGAGTTACATTCTTAGAACGGATCACAGGTGCTGTGGCCTCGCGCCCGGGAAAAGTTATCTAATACAAGTAACGTCCATGGTCAAATGTTGTATGCAAGCATTGTTCCCGAGCGGGCCTCCAGACATAGTGACTCCCCTCTGGCCTCGTCTGAATCTCTATTCTATACGAATTGATACATTAAGCAAAATGAAATCTGTGCTTTTACAGACAACAGTGCCTATAACGTCATCTAAAGAGACGTATGATCTTCTAGTCGCAAGGACGGCTACTGAAGTCCATGACCTTTTATCAACAAATTGCCCCGTGCATTTCGTAGAAATGTTCAGCCAACTCCTTAACATGTCTAGTGCAACAAGCATCCCAGGCATATTTAAGACAGTCTTTACGGGACTGCTAACACCCTTCCAGGCAATTTTGGGAATCTTTCCTAATTTTGTACACTCCATCTTTGGCGGTATTCCACTATTTTTGGGACTCATCGCAGGGATTCTATTTTTGACCATCCTGCTACGTTATGGCAAGCCTCGGCTCAGACATAGCTCCCATGGGAATGGAAGAGACAATCCTAGCAATGCGCTACAGGGACAGGATAACTAACGTCCTCGGATTGGCCAGGCTGAGAGATCTAAACATGACCTGGTTCCTTTCATTCAGACCGATATGGCAAAATTGCATTTTACCTGTGCTACGGTGTATGCTTTGCGGCGAGGAATGCGTGTTGGACATCTGTCTTTCACTTCCATCAGCAGTACCAATGGACGTCGATACTTTGCTCAGTCCAATAACGGCTCACGCATTGTGTTGTCCCCAGCGGCTACCAATCCTGATGACGGCATTCGTGGAGACTCCTGTACTACAGCCAAGTGGTAACAGTGGAGCGAGTGACAAAAGCAACATCATCCAGGTACAACGTTCTGTGAGCATTGCTGGTCCTGCCTTCGATGACAGCAATCATTCTCACACCTGCCAAGTTACAGCGCTATCTAATTTGGTTGAACTATCACCTGATTTTGTAGACCAATTCTTTGCGAGCCTGTCTGATACGATGTTCTCACCCATAGAGAAACAATAACTTTTGAAAAGCTTTCCGACACACAGCGTTCCCATGAACTCTGAATTCGGCCTTCAGTTTTGATCAACAAAAACTGCCAGGAGCTTTGGAAATCTATTTTCTTTGAATTGGACAATTTTTTTAAAATATTGACCCCTTTTTTGGCACGAACAATTCTTTGCTTAACGTAAAAACTATTCTTAGAGAACAGAAGCTTCACACTTCTATTTCTAAACACATCTAGAGACATAACAACATAACACCAGCCTCTAGCACACATGTTATTACAATGCATTTTTATGTGATGATTTATCTCGCATTTCTTCTGTCAGAGATACTTCATGTGTAATTCCTTTTGCATAATCGTTCATTGATTTCATATGCAATAATTTTTTGAATGATTACTATGCTTTAAAAAACGTACAGTACCTAATTTCCATGTATTACAAGTACGCCTATTTCGAATGCATTTATGTATTTTGGGGTGGGCAATGTTACACATACATCTAATTGCTTAGTATTAGTAATTTTGATGGACATGAAAACGTGGAGTGGGTGTTGCGTGCTTATCTAGGTTCCTGATCGATACTGTGACCTTATGCCCCTATTCGGCTATAAATCCATTTATTCCCTATATTGGCATAACCGTTCAAGTGCGATTTTCTGTAAAGTCATCTCTGGCCTCACACGAACAGAGCCACATTCCAGCATGACTCTCTGCTACTTCCTTTGCGACCAATTAGTGCAATGACAGAGCAGCAGTCACTATCTGATATTCCTAGATAACACTCCGAGTTCTTCAACAAGATAAAAACTTAGCAAACCTGGAAATCCCCGCTTGCTATGTTTTGATTAGTAATGGAACTCTAATGAGCAACTGATAACTGTCACTTCCTAGTGACATCTTTAATTGACGTCTTATGTCCAGCAAACTTGCGTCAAACCCGGCACCTGTCAGGTATAAATATTACCAACGTTGCCTTAAGCAATGAGCGAACATGTTGCTGATGCCAGCTGCCTGCATGACCCCGTGTTGGTAAAAACTAGCACTCTGTCGCTGCAGCCTGCTATCCTGTGGTGGTGAAGCTGCTGATTACCATTATCGCCGCTACAGCGCGAACTATGGTGCAGTACGCTTAAGGAGCTGAAACAGCCGTCCTCTGCGAAGACATCCAGCCCAGCTGCCCGCGGACGCTGTCACCCCTCCTTCCTCGACGCGCTGAGAGAAGCCGCTACATTTCTCGTGCAGAGAAATCCAGTCCCGGCGCTTCCGGTTTACCCTCGCGGGTGACTGGGATATCGAGAGAGACCCCTGAAGGAGATACCAATCCTCCATCATTCTATTCAGAGGTATGGTGTTGACTAAATCCTTAGACGAGAATTCTTGAAACAAACCTTGGCAAAACCAACTTAACTTAAGCTACTTACTTACTCCCCTTTTCACGTGTTAGGCTTAGGTCAGGCACACTGGGGTAGGCTTAGTTAGAAGCACCAGTTGAGTATTTTAGCCTAATGTATATATGACTGTATATATGTTTTATTACTTTTAAACCATTGTATGGCTAAGAAACCATATCAATGCTTTTACAGTTCTATTTCGCAATACTTATCTTACTGTACGTACTTTTTATAATAACAGTTATTGCAATTGTGGCAATACATTTCTCTTGTACGAGAAGAAAGACTGTTCAATAAATGTTAACCCTTTATTGATAAACGCCCGTCTCTCTATTCTCTACATACCGTGAAAGTAAACTGCACTAGACTGACTGAGTGAAATCTGTGTCTATTGTTTCACACGACCCTAGAGATCGACTCTTGATCTGAGGAGCAAAGTTGTCATGTTGCACGGTTGTTGGAAAACTGAATCCCTTCTTGTCTGTGCCAAGGAAGCTGATCACTTCCTATGCAGAGAAGAAAGTTTCCAGTGACCTCTGAGCTAGTTGGTAACACAACCCAATTAAGTTTAGCATAGTCAGTGGAGGCCTGGAATATCCGCAGTTCCACGTCGATACTACTGTTTATGTTATTCCAATGCGCAGGGCCTAGTGGGAAACTAGGAACTACACTACAACATGAGGGAGGAGGGTCAAGGGGGCGTGGCAGGGGGTGGAGGAGCCAAAGAGCTGCAGCACCGAGGCCAGACCCGCCCACGATGGTGGAGCCGCCCGTCCCCCTCCGAGAGTCAGGCGAGGAGGGGGCGATCAGCGGTGGCGGTCTGGTCGCGTGCAGGAGAGGGGCAGCCAGGAAGGATCAGAGCGCCGGGTCCGAGGCGCTTTGCAGCAGTGCAGGTAGGTGGCGAGATAAAAAGTCAAGAGATTCTAAAAGTAACGTTGCTCCCGGAGAAGCCTCGGGAGATCTGGCAACAGTACCTATATAATGTCACACTCCTGCAATAGTTGGGAATGCAGCCACCGCTATGTTTCATTACCGGACGCGTTAGCGCATCGCGCATAGAGGCATAAATAAACAATAGTTGTTGAGAATCAGGCAGGATTGGAACATCAGCTTTGTTATAACTGGCATAACACTCAATGGAGATAATGAGCATGAGCTCATATTGAAAAAATAAGGAGTTGCTGTATTGCACTTACGATTCCTTACTTTCAGCACTGATATCTAGGGCATGAGACTATTACACTATGTAATATTGATATTGTGCACGATTGCTATGATGCCTAGTATGATGTAACTTCAGACTGTCTTACTTGAATGGTTGTAATATGTGATATTCTTATGCTGTGTCCTCAATAAAACATATTCAAACAAAAAAAAATCAAGTCTGCCTAGATCCAGTCTCTACATTCACATTGATGTTTGGTGAGTGATGGGCCACATGTTGAAAATGATAGGAATTTCTCGTAAGGGACTTACCAGGAGGCTAGACAGTCACCAAGTGTTTTTTGGTGTTAGAGATAGTAAAGGGTGCAGCCTGAAAAGGAGCATCAGAGTTCTTTCTTCCACATTCTCTAACAAGAACTCGATCTCCTCTTGTAAAAGCCTTGACCTTTGCAAATATATATATATAAAACCCGAATCCAGCCATGCTGCAGGAGTGGGCTGAAAATAATTTGCAGGCGTCCATGGATATGATTCACATTTTAATAAAATACGCAGAAATTGACCGTAATGCTTTGTTATTGGAAATTGAATGTGTCAATGAGCAATTGGAGGTTTTGGGTGAAGCTGACTTTGTGGCCAAAGGTAAAAAGGGGTATAGAGACAAAATATCGACTCCAAAATATCGACTGGACATAATATCGAGTTTTAAATATAGACTGGACAAAATATCGACTGGACATAATATCGACTACAAAAATATCGTTTTTCAGGTAAGTGAAGTAATATCGACTGTATAAAATATAGATAGCAAAAATATCGATTTTTTAATAATATATAATATTTTATAGTGTATTTTTATGTAATAATATGTGTGAATAGTGTGTATTAATGTTATAAAATATTTTATTACATGAATTTTGTTTTGATAATAATTGCGTAATGTAATTCTGTAGCGGGTTGTGGGTTTATAGGGGAATAGGGTGGGAAGTAATTTAATAATAATTAATTAATTAATATATGTTTGTTAATATTTTTAATTAATAATAATTGATAATTAATTAATATTAATTAGTTAATTAATTAATATAATTTTGAATATATTTTGTATTAGTAAATAATTGTTAATTAATTAATTGTAATTAGTTAATTACATTAATTAGAGTACATTTTTAATATATATAATTTTGTGTTATTTTTAAGTAATTAATTTTGAAAAAATAATATTAATTATTAAAATATTTACACCTAATGTTCTAATATATTTACTTTATTGTTATTGTTAATTAATAATTAATTGGTAATTAAATAATATTGATAAATGTTGGGTAAAGGAGCATTTTTAGGGTTCAGGGTCAGTTTTCAGTTCATGGGTAAAGGGGTATTTTTAGGGTTCAGGGTCAGTTTTCAGTTCATGGGTAAAGGGGTATTTTTAGGGTTCAGGGTCAGTTTTCAGTTCATGGGTAAAGGGGTATTTTTAGGGTTCAGGGTCAGTTTTCAGTTCATGGGTAAAGGGGTATTTTTAGGGTTCAGGGTCAGTTTTCAGTTCATGGGTAAAGGGGTATTTTTAGGGTTCAGGGTCAGTTTTCAGTTCATGGGTAAAGGGGTATTTTTAGGGTTCAGGGTCCGTTTTCAGTTCATGGGTAAAGGGGTATTTTTAGGGTTCAGGGTCAGTTTTCAGTTTTTGGGTAAAGGGGTATTTTTAGGGTTCAGGGTCAGTTTTCAGTTTTTGGGTAAAGGGGCATTTTTAGGGTTCAGGGTCAGTTTTCAGTTTTTGGGTAAAGGGGTATTTTTAGGGTTCAGGGTCAGTTTTGGGTTTTTGGGTAAAGGGGTATTTTTAGGGTTCAGGGTCAGTTTTGGGTTTTTGGGTAAAGGGGTATTTTTAGGGTTCAGGGTCAACAAATAAGATTTTAAAAAATTATTTTTATTATTTTCATTTATTATTTAATTATTATAATTTAATTTAAGTCGTTTTAAGTATATTTTAGTAATTAAAATTTAATATTAATTTAATTTAACACTGTTTTTAATAAAGTCGATATTTTTTACATCTATATTTTTGTTAACGATATTTTGTACTCGATATTTTTGTACTTACCTGTTTGTAGATACAAACTCGATATTTTGACTGTCGATATTTTGTCCACGATATTTTGGCAAGTCGATATTTTGTCAGTCGATATTATTTCAGTGATCCGTAAAAAGGATATCGATGTGCGCATTAAAAAACATGAAGATGTGATTAAAGAACGTAAGATCTTCAAATTTGCAAGAGATCAAAATGATTATGCCACTGGAAGAGTTTTTACATTTGCGCGCAAATATGATAACTATAAACGTCAAGCATTGTCAGGGAGCAAATCTTTAGGCAAGCAAGCTATTATTAGTACTGATACCACTACAATACAAAGCGATTCTGACTCTGCATCACTTACATCAACTAGTGACAGTGATGATATTAGACCTGGTACCTCGAATTCACTGCAAACAGCAACAATGAATTTTTCGCTAGTGGACGAACTGAATTTTATCAGCGAGGACCGGCGGTATTCCTTGCACCCCTGCAAACCTCTGTATGTGCAAGGAAACCAGCAAGCAAAAGGAGGCGTGAATGAAGGGTCAGACACAAGCAAGCCTTCAACATGAGGCAATGCAAGGCGGACCTTGAAAAAACAATAACTAATACAGAGAACACGGTGATCAACATGACTGACTTAGCACTTTCCAAAGCTGAAGAACAACTTATCTCACTGGGACTATCTTTTTGTCCAAAAAATCTCTTCTTTTACAATCAAATGTGGATTGACCTATTTAAATTTATTAGGAAAATCAAACTGATTAAGTACTTCTACTGAATACATTTCAAGGCAAAACAGCTGCATCAACAAATACCAACACTGTTGAAGGTATACAGGTCAAAGATAATCCAAATCTGCAAGTGCTATATGATTTAGCTCATGAAGATAATGAAGGGAAAGTGCCAACTGTCAGTGAAGTGCTCAATGTATGTAAACTTATTTCCAGTCCTTTTCGCCCAAAATCTACGTTTTTGCCTCTTATGCCTAGAGATGCAATCAATGTCTTTGGTGATAGAGTGATCATGGAATTAAAAACTTTAAATAGAACAGATATGACACAATCACCTAAAAGGGACTATCGGAATCAGCAGTACAATACTCTCATCCAAAAACTTCAAAGCAAATCGGATGTGATCATCAATAAATCCGACGAAGGTGGGGACTTTTTTTTGGTCAAAAAAAGATTATTTGATTGAGGCTTATCGTTATTTAAAGGACTTAACTTGCTACAAAAAGTCGACCAAATATGAAATGAGGAAAGCAGCAAAGGACTGATTACCAAAGAGGAAACTAGTTTTTTATTTAATGAATATCCCATTACACCAGTCCTTTATTTCCTTCTAAAAGTTCACAAGCTGACTCAACCGGTGCCTGGCAGGCCGATCATCTCTGCCCAGGGTAGCAATAATGAAAATCTGTCCAAATATGTTGATTATTTTTTACAGCCGTATGTGAACAGCTTGCCTTCCTTTCTGAAAGACAGTACTGATTTTCTCAACAAGGTTAATGAAGTAATTTGGAGTCCTGCCTTCTTTTTAATTGTGATGGACATTGAGTCCCTATATACATGTATCAACCATAGCCATGGCATTAGGGCTGCTAAACATTTTCTAGATGAGCGTGATATCTCCTTGAGGGAACACAATGTTATGTTGCTGCATATTATTGAATTATGTTTAACCACCATTTTTTTATAATTCAATAATGAGATCTACCAGCAGTTGCGTGGTGTCGCGATAGGGTTCATGCTTCTCCCCCAGCTATTCATGTTTACATGTTGGTTTGTGGGAGAAGCATGTTCTCAGAACGGCCCACGGTCACTGGTGGAATCTCATTGCGCACTACTGGAGATATATTGATGACGTTTGTCTCATATGGAAATCGTCTAAGGATCAAGCCATACAGTTTGTCAATGATATTAACATCAATGGTCTTAATCTTAGATTTACCGCAACCATCGACAAGACTAAGGTAGAATTTCTGGATGTATTACTATATGTTGAAGAAGGAGTACTGCAGACTGAGCTCCATCGTAAGTCTACTGCTGGTAACTACATCCTGCATGCCCAGAGTTCACATCCTTATTAACAGCATACCATATGGCAAATTTATTCGCATACGTCGCATCTGTAGTTTAGAAAAGATATCTAGACAGTGTCAAATGGAGGCTTTTCAACGATTCCTCAACAGAGGTTACACTAGAAAACTACTGACCTCGGCCCTTAATAAAGCTAATGCCATTCAAAGGGAAACTTCTCTTCAACCAAAATCGGTTCAGACATTTGTTACTACATTAGTTGATAATGTAGCACAGCCAGTCAGGCTCATTACTACCTTCAACGAGCAGGAGCATTCTATTCGTAGAATCATATATTCTGAGTGGCAAATAATTATAACTGACAACGTTTTGAGGCCAATTCTACCAGATCTGCCAGCTATCACCTTCAGGAGAGCACCCTCGATGAGGGATGCCCTGGTTAAATCAGTACCTGAGGTAATAGCAAAAACCGCTTGCTTGACGAAACCAGGTTTTTTTAAATGTACGTCCTGCCGAGCCTGCACTTTTGAGAAAAACTCTACTCACTGTGTAACAGCTTTTAGTGAGAAACCGATTGCCATCCAGGAACACCTGACATGCCGTACTGAGTATGCTGTGTACAAACTACGCTGCACTTGTAAACTGGAATATATTGGCAGCACTAAGTTACCTGTACATAAGCGAATCCTTCAGCATGTCAGGGCGATTGTAAATTCAGACCATAATTACCCGGTGGCTAGGCATTTTAGATCAGTCCACCCCAGTAAACTTAAGGATCTCGAATATACTGTTTTGGAATTAGTCCCCAACCCCGGACGGGGGGGGGGCCGTGTCAAAATGCTGAGACAAAGAGAATCCCAATTCATTCTTGCTTTGGATACTCGAGCTCCTAACGGGTTAAATATGAATGAGGATTTACATAACTTTTTATAATGTCTGAAGTCAGTCTCCCAAACGTCATATATTCTGAAGCCTCCTTGGGTTTTATTTAACTGTTTGTAAATATTTTAAGAGCTAGTGATTTTTGTACTGTACAGTATTGCTTGGGCTCAAGCTGCTCTGCGTACAATTATAAATGAATGTTTTCTGCTTACGCTGCTATGTAGTTAGAGATATTATTTGCTCTTTATTTCAGCGTTTTTTGTACAGCACTTTTTTGCACACATTAGGCATCAGGCTTAGCTGTATTTTGCACATCCTCGACCTTCTTCCTAACTTGACTGGCGCGTGAATTAACCGCTATTGATGATCTATTCTCTCTGTTTTGACATCAGTGCCTGTAAAAGGAGATAGTGGGTAAATGGATACATCTGCTTTCACCTATCTATTCAGTGTAATTAATTAATTAGTTTTAGAGCTATGTTATGGATACATGTCATGACCCGGTGTGTACATATGAATTTGTACCTGCATTTAGCATTAATTATATATGGGAATTTTATTACCAGATTCTATTGTACAGACCATTTGTGAAATGAAATGATGAGCATGCGCAAGCACTTTTACTTCAGTACTGTATTTTTAGCACTGATGTTTATAAAGGACAGATGGCCACAATTGAGTGGCATGTATTTTTGTAAATATGATTGTGATATAGGTCGAGTGTACAAAGAGTTCTAGTTTGCTATACTGTACATTAAGTGAAGAGTATGAATTACGTTTTTAATCAGTTACAGTGGGAAGGTCCAATCAACAATGCAAGAATCCATTGTCGATATCGAGGTATTTTTTTTAGGCACTTTATTAAGCATCCGATTTGCACACCAATAGGAACATATTTGTTGCAGATGTAACATTGATTGTTGAGATTGTTGATATCATAGTACGCACCAGGCACTTTATTGAGCCGCGTATTTGTACAAGTATATGATCTATATCTGTTACAGATGCAATATTGAATGCCGATAACGTTGATATCATGTTATGCACTAGGCATTTTATTGTGCACAGTATTTGTACCTACATATAAATATATTTGTTGCTGATGCAGAATTGATTTTCAATATCGTTGTATGCACTAGAAACTTTATTGAATTGCGTATTTGCACATCTATATGAACATACAATATTAATACTTGCTGTTGCAGTATTGATTTTTAATATCGTTGTATGCACTAGACACTTTATTGAATTGCGTATTTGCACATCTATAAGAACATACAACATTTTAAAATGTTGTGTTAGATCATGCACTTAGCAACCTTTTTTTCATTGGTGTATTCTTGCATATTGTGACCAGCATGAAATGTATTCTAATACATGTATTAGTTGCACTGTTCATTAACTACCACAATTGATTATTCAGTATGTGTTCTATGTACGATAATATTACTGTGCATTCCTTTGCTATTGCCTAGATCATCTGTGTTTTAATGTGCGAATATAACATCGAGCCTTGTTTCTAAGGCTACTTGTGCACATTATTCACTGTTGAGCACTTTACATGTCATAATAGCCAATGGATGCATCATGTGACCAAGCTCCCACGAGGAGCGAAACGCGTCATGAAGGGCACTTGCCTGTGATTATTTATGCCGAAATAAATACTTTGCACTGCTTCACCACAAACCTGGGTGTGGAGGTCCTTAATTTGTTTGAGGAGATTTCCGGAGGTCCGTGCCTATGTGTAACCGTTCTTCGACGAGGAGGGACAGGCAGGATTTGCTTTGATATATATATATATATATATATATATATATATATATATATATATATATATATATATATATATATATATATATATATATATATATATGAAGCCAAGGTTCCCCCTCTCAGAAGAACGACACAGGCTACCTTTGGATGCTTCAAGTAGATTTATTTAGGGCGCAGAATCGGCAGCTCCCTACCGACGCGTTTCGCCACTAAACCGTGACCAAGCCTTAGTGGCGAAACGCGTCGGTAGGGAGCTGCCGATTCTGCGCCCTAAATAAATCTACTTGAAGCATCCAAAGGTAGCCTGTGTCGTTCTTCTGAGAGGGGGAACCTTGGCTTCATAAAATAGGGTGTCCGGCACCCACACAGGCTCGCCGTAACGAGAGACGAGGAATAGCCGGGAGCGGTGTTCGAATATATATATATATATATATATATATATCATGCTCCAAAGGTTGCCCCAGCTTTGAGTAGCACACCGCACAGAGGAAAAGTAAACCTTTATTGGGAGGTATGGAAAAGCATCCCGCCTGCCAGTACAATCCAACAGATTTTGTGGGACACAGAGGTAGGATTGAGGAAGGGCACTGCCTGCTGGGGCTCATCTGCAAGCTTTAAATTTGTTAACACAGTTACGATGCAGCAATAAATGCCAGAAATGTCTGTGAACTTCCATTCCCATAATGCCCCACTATAAAAAAGTAGGAGGCTTGTATATATAAAAAATATGAAGGTTTATTTTAAGATTGAATGAAAGGAGCACAGCACGTCCGTTAGGCAGTATGTCCAGAGTATAAAGCGGTTGAAGCAGAATCTGGAACCCAGCATGTAAGATGCAGGCACGCATCATACATTCTAGGCTCCAGCAACAATGACATAAGACATAGTGAAGGAAATCAAGCACAGGAAATGCAAGAATGTAAAACATCTTATCCCTACAAAAGAAAATTAACACAGGTACCTACTAGGCATTCTTTTGGGTCTAACATCAGTTTTAACCCGAGATGCAATGGATAAATCTTTATGAGGGGAACTTTGAGGAGACACATTAATATGCACTCGTGATGGAAGTGAGTTAGGAGAACTAAGAGAACTGGCCGAATTAGAGGAATTAGGACATCTGGCCACCCTACGAACATTCCAAACTCTTCCATCTTGTGTGGCAACACTGTTTTTTAATACTTTGACCACTTTAATGGGAGGAAAGAATTTAAAAGATCCTTTAATCAGAAATCCAGGTTTTTTCACTCTCACCCATTCCCCTACAACAAAATCACGAAGTTTGACATTCATTTTTGAATCAAACAAAACTTTCATACACTGTTGTTTATCTTCAACACGTTTAGCAACACTCTCAATATCAATTTTAGAATCATTCTTGTTTAACTTCTTAACCCACCAGGGACAAATGACAGAAGTGGGTTCCCTACCTTTCAGAAGTTTGAAAGGACTCACACCTGTGACAGAGTGAGGTGTGATGCGATAGACCCATAGTCTTTTCCTGACAACATCCAACCAACAGTCGTCAGAGGAACTTATACCACTAATGCAATCCTTAAGAACGCGATTAAAACGCTCCACTTGACCATTCTCCCTAGGTTCATATAATGAGACAGTATGATGCTTAATACCACAGCTGTCAAGAAACAGTTCAACCTCAGAGGAAATTAGCTGTGTGCCATTATCTGTGACAAAGGTCTCTGGAAAACCTTCCCTAGCAAAGATCTCTTTCAAGAAAAGCAAAATAACCTGAGAAGAAACATTACTAACAAACTTTACTTCAGGCCATTTCGAATGGTAATCTACCAAAACTAAAGCAAAACGAGCATTTAAAGGCAAATGCCACTTTCTGGCAAGGAAACTTAGGCCAAGCTACAGGTTTAAGAGGAGCAGAAGACAAATGAAGCATTTTATCGCTAGTAATACACTGTGAACATTCCCTTACCATTCTATCAACCATTTTATCAATGCCAGGCCACCAGAAGTTTTCTCTAACCAACCGTTTCATAGACGACATACCAATATGACCTTGGTGAGCTAACAACAAAATCTTCTCTTGTAAAGAGGCAGGAGGGATTAACTTACCAGTCTTGAACAGAAAACCACCAAACTCTTCAATTTCAGAAGCAACCTGAGAAAAAGAAGCTAACTCAGAAGAAGTGGACTTACTATTGGGCCATCCAACTTTTACATAGTCCAAAATTTGTTGACATACAGAATATTTTCCCATTTCCTTAAACCACTCTTCTTCAGTCAAAGTTAAGAACTCCTGAGATATACAATCTTCAATGGAAGCAACAACATCCACATCCAAGTCAATGGTAGAAACCTTATCAACACTACAAGGTAACCTGGAGAGAAAGTCTGCCGTGACATTGCTCTTTCCTGGCACATACACAATCTCAAAATCATATTCCTGAAGACGTGAAGACAAACGAGCAATCCTTGCAGTCGCGTTCCAACCACCCCCAGGAGACAAAATCCCTACTTGCAGTTTGTGGTCTGTTCTCAAAGTAAATCTGTTTCCCCACACATAATTTCTAAAATGTTCCACAGCCCAAATACAGGCTAGCAACTCTTTTTCGATAACTGAGTATCT
Source organism: Lissotriton vulgaris (assembly GCF_964263255.1). Classification (NCBI taxonomy): domain Eukaryota; kingdom Metazoa; phylum Chordata; class Amphibia; order Caudata; family Salamandridae; genus Lissotriton; species Lissotriton vulgaris. The sequence goes on from NC_141685.1 coordinate 1,649,439,778, forward strand.
TCTTTCGGTGGGGGATAAAGTTCTAGACGCAAAAGCTACGCGCCACTCATCCTTACCAGCACTCTGACTCAAAACACCTCCAATGCCATATAGACTGGCATCCACAGTGACAATGCATTTCTTATTAATACAGAATGATTTAAGTGTAGGAGCATTAACAATTTCATTTTTAATCTGCTTGAAAGCCAAATCTTGCTTGTCTGTCAAAACAAATTTGGCAGAAGACCTAGTCAATTCTCTTAAGGGTTCCATCTTGTTAGCAATGTCCCTCGTCGCCAGTATAAAAAAGTAGGAGGCTTGTATATATAAAAAATATGAAGGTTTATTTTAAGATTGAATGAAAGGAGCACAGCACGTCCGTTAGGCAGTATGTCCAGAGTATAAAGCTGTTGAAGCAGAATCTGGAACCCAGCATGTAAGATGCAGGCACGCATCATACATTCTAGGCTCCAGCAACAATGACATAAGACATAGTGAAGAAAATCAAGCACAGGAAATGCAAGAATGTAACACCCACGTAAAGGAGGAGCCTAAGTTGGCCCTGGTATCGCATTTAAGATGGGGAATGGAGACCGGAACTACTGTTACTGTGCCTCTGAGGAAGAAGGCAAGATCTTCGAAACGCGTCAGGCTTCATGGAGGGAGCAGCTGTTGGATTGTATTGGCAGGTGGAATGCTTTTCCATACCTCCAAATAAAGGTTTACTTTCCCTCTGTGCAGCGTGCTACTCAAATCTGGGAAAACCTTTGGAGCATGTTATTTGGGCGGCAGCCGTGCCGTCGAGTAAGCACCACCCCGTGGGAAAAAAGAGGGGGCCACTTGGCTTGGTATCTACGGGGCAATTTTGTGGGACACAGAGGCAGGATTGAGGAAGGGCACTGCCTGCTGGGGCTCATCTGCGAGCGTTTAATGTTTAAACACAGCTACCAAGCGGCAATAGATTCCAAAAATGTCCGTGAACTTCCATTTCCATAATGCCCCACGTAAAGGAGGAGCCTATGTTGGCCATGGTATCGCATTTAAGACGGTGAATGGAGACCGGAACTGCCGTCACTGTACCTCTGAGGAAGAAGGCAAGATCTTCGAAATGCATCAGCTTTCATGGACGGAGCAGCTGTTGGATTGTACTGGCAGGCAGGATGCTTTGTCTTACCTCCCAATAAAGGTTTACTTTTACTCTGTGCGGAGTGCTACTCAAAGCTGGGGCAACCTTTGGAGCATGATATTTGGCCGGCAGCCGTGCCGTCTAGTAAGCACCACCTCGTGGGAAAAAAGAGGTGACCACTCTGCTTGGCATCTACGGGGCAGATTTTGTGGGAAAAGGAGGCAGGATTGAGGAAGGGCACTGCCTGTTGGGGCTCATCTGTGAGCTTTTAAGTTTTTTAACACAGCTACGATGCGGCAATAGATGCCAGAAATGTCCGTAAACTTCCATTCCCATAATGCCCCACGTAAAGGATGAGCCAATGTTGGCCCTGGTATTGCATTTAAGATGGTGAATGGAGACCGCAACTGCCGTCACTGTACCTCTGAGGAAGAAGGCAAGATATTTGAAACATGTCAGGCTTCATGGACGAAGCAGCTGTTGGATTATATTGGCGGGCCGGATGCTTTTCCATACCTCCCAATAAAGGTGTACTTTTCCTCTGTGCGGCGTGCGACTCAAACCTGGGGCAACCTTTGGAGCATGATATTTGGATGGCTGCCGTGCCGTCGAGTAAGCACCATGCCATGGGAAAAAGGAGGGGGCCACTCGGCTTGGTATCTACAGGGCCTAATTTGTGGCACACAGAGGCAGGATTGAGGAAGGGCGCTGCCTGCTGGGGATCATCTGTGAGCTTTTAATTTTTAAACCCAGCAACGTTGCTGCAATAGATGCCAAAAATGTCAGTGAACTTCCATTCCCATAATGCCCCACGTAAAGGAGGAGCCTATGTTGGCTGTGGTATCGCAGTTAAGACGGTGAATGGAGACTGGAACTAATGTCACTGTACCTCTGAGGAAGAAGGCAAGATCTTCGAAAAGCATCAGCTTTCATGGACGGAGCAGCTGTTGTATTGTACTGACAGGTAGGATGCTTTTCCATACCTGCCAATAAAGGTTTACCTTTCCTCTGTTCGGCGTGCTACTCAAAGCTGGGGCAACCTTTGGAGCATGATATATATATATATTGTCAGACTTTAGTACTGCAGCTACACCCCATGTCGCATAGAAGCCATGTAGTTTCTGAATGACCTTTTCATGTATTGATCTTCCACCAATAGAAATGGGAGCATTCCTCAACAATGACTAGAAGATGATGTCCATTCTACAGAGACCAAAGAATTCAATAGGAATCATCTCCCAAGCAGGATGTGGCAAGTCTTTCACATGTAAAGGGTACTGAATGACTTGAGATGAAAGAAAGTTGCAGATAGGACAAGCCTTTAATGCTTTTTTGAATCTTTCATCGAGATATGGAAACCAGACTCAGTCATGGATAGCTTTCCTGGTGACAACCCGCATGGATTACATTGATTACTTGTTGTGCTAGACTCTCCGGAATAACAAGTCATGTACCTCACAGAATGAGGCCTTCTTAGCTAACTGAAAGTTCATCTTTTATATCTTTGAACTTCAAATACTCATTGTGATTAGTGAAGGGTCTGGAGTGCTAGTTCCACGATTGATGAACAATTATGTCTCCTAATTGTGACATGTCACTATCTTGGCTCATGGCTGTGACAATTATTTCTAAAGACATGGCTGCTGGAGTGCCTGATTTCCCAATAAAATTGATGTAGGCCTCTGCTCTTTTAGGTGGGGTACCAGGGCATTGTAATGGCACTCTTTCCCTGAGTGATGAATATTCATATAGTTGCATTCTTGTAACCTCAAATCCCAATGTTCAATTCAAGGAGGCATTTTGGCTTTTAGGTTGCCAAATACAGTGTTTGATGATCAGTCACTACAGAGAAAGGCTTTCAGAGTAAGAAAACATGAAAATATTCACAAGCCCAGACCACTGCCAAACTTTGTTTCTCAGATTGCGTGTGAGCACGTGCTGTTTGTGACAGGCTCTTACTGGCGTATGCCACTATAAGTCTCTGGGAATTTGGCGGTCCACTGTGCTGTGCAAGGATGTTGCTTAATCTGACAGGCTAGCATCAACTAAAACCTCTGTATGTAGTTTGGGTTCATAGTTGGTCATTTCAGTGGCACTCTCAATGGTTTGCTTGATGTGTTAGAAGCTCTTCTCACACTCAAGTGGCCAATTAAAAGATATGTTCTTTTTTGTTTAGTTCTCGTAACTGTGTGCTGATTGTAGCATAATCTTGTATGTATGTCAAACAGGAACTGGCCAGTCCAAGAAAGGTTTTTAACATAAAAACGTCTTGTGGGGGATTTGCAGTAGACAATGCTTGCACTTTTGCTGGACCAGGTTTCATATCCCATCAAAAAAGACATGGGCAATGAATTTTAAGCTTTTATTGTGGAATTCACATTCAGAGTTAAGCTTGTATTGGTCAGCAAGCAACATACTTGCATGAGAGCATTGTCATTTTCTTTCTGTGTGGCTCCAAAAACGAATATCTCATCACTATATGCAAATGCATTTATTGCCGGCTGTTTGATATGCCGAATGGCGTTTTGGAAAGGTTGTGCAGCAAAGGATTCACCAAACCTTAATCGCTTATAGCGAAACAGACCAATATCCATAGAAAAAGTTGAAATATACTTGGATTTTTCTTCAAGCTCCAATTGGTGATATCCTTTAAGGTCGAGTTGAGAGAAGAATTCTGCACTATTCGGTTGAGTTATCATATCAGCAATGTGGGGACTGGGATGTCTCTCTCTTTCTCAATTACCTTGTGGCCTGACGCATGCCAATGCTTATTTGTCCAGCTCCTTCACTGTCTCTTTTGGACACTACTACAATGGGAGAAACCCATGGTGTCGGACCATTTATTTATATATTTATAAAGTGTGATAAAGTCTTAGGATGTGAATTTGTTCATTAGAAGAATTTTCACTTCTTTTTTGAAGAAGGAGGAGGAAGGGATCCTGTGAACATCTGGTGGTAATATATTTCAAACCTTCGGTGCGATACCTGAGAAGGCTCTGCAGCCGGTTCTCTTTTTGTGGAATGCTTGTGGTTTCAGTTGTAGTTCAATTCAATTCAATTCAATGAATTTATATAGCGCGCTACATACCCAGAGGGTCTCAAGGCGCTTGGAGAAGGGTGGGGAATTACTGGTCGAATATCCAGGTTTTAAGTTGCTTTCTGAATGCTAGGTGGTTCTGAGTGAGGCGAAGATGAATGGGAAGTGAGTTCCAGGTTTTAGCCGCCAGGTAGGAGAAGGATCTTCCTCCCATGGTGGTTTTGTTGATGCGAGGTACAGCAGCAAGGGCTTGGTTGGAGGAGCATAGCTGGCGGTAGGGGGTGTAGAAGGAAAGTCGTGTGTTGAGGCATTCGGGTCCAAGTTCGTAAAGTGCTTTGTGTGCGTGGGTTAGGAGGCGGAATGTTATCCTCTTATTGACGGGGAGCCAGTGGAGGTTTTTCAAGTGACCAGAAATGTGGTCGTTACGCGGGATGTCTAGTATGAGTCTGGCTGATGCGTTCTGGATGCATTGGAGTTTTTTCTGAAGTTTTGCGGTGGTACCGGCGTATAGGGTGTTTCCGTAGTCCAAACGGCTTGTAACTAGTGCGTGGGTGACCGTTTTTCTAGTTTCGGTGGGGATCCAGCGAAATGTTTTTTTGAGCATGCGAAGAATGTTGAAGCAAGATGATGAAATGGCGTTGACTTGTCTAGTCATCGAGAGTGAGGAGTCCAGAATGACGCCCAGGTTCCGTGCGTGGTCTGTCGGGATGGGTGCTTTTCCAAGGGACTCTGGCCACCAAGAGTCGTCCCAGGCAGAGGGGGAGGTACCTAAGATAAGGACTTCTGTTTTGTCGGAATTCAGTTTCAGACGGCTTTGCATCATCCACTCGGCTACTTTTTTCATTCCTTCATGTAGGTTGGTTTTGGCGGTGTTAGGGTCTTTGGTGAGTGAGAGGATAAGTTGAGTGTTATCAGCGTAGGAGATGATGTTGAGGTTGTGTTGGCGTGCGATGGCCGCGAGGGGGCTCATGTATACGTTGAAGAGGGTGGGACTGAGTGAGGATCCTTGTGGCACGCCGCAAATGACTTCAGTGGCCTCTGACTTGAATGGTGGGAGGCGGACTCTCTGGGTTCTTCCGGCAAGGAACGAGGTGATCCATTCCAGTGCTTTTCCCTGGATTCCGATGTTTCTGAGGCGTTGTATCAGGGTGCTATGACAGACTGTGTCGAAGGCTGCGGAGAGGTCAAGGAGGATGAGGGCGACTGTGTCTCCATTGTCCAGTAGAGTTCGAATGTCGTCTGTTGCTGCGATGAGTGCGGTCTCAGTGCTGTGTTTGGCTCGGAAGCCGGACTGTGAGGAGTTGAGGGATTTGTTGGTTTCGAGAATGGCGGCGATTTGGTTGTTGACAGCTTTCTCGATGACTTTGGCCGGGAATGGAAGGAGCGAGATGGGGCGGTAGTTTTTGAGTTCGGTGGGGTCAGCTGTGGGTTTTTTCAGAAGGGCGCTGAGTTCGGCGTGTTTCCAGCTTTCCGGGAAGGTGGCGGAGTTGAGGGAGCAGTTGATGACGTCTCGGAGGTGTGGTGCTATGATGGAATCTGCTTTGTTGAAGATGTGGTGAGGGCATGGGTCTCTGGGGGATCCTGAGTGGATGGAGTTCATCAGGCGGATGGTGTCCTCAGTGGAGATTGGGTTCCATTCATTAAGGATGTTCAAGGGGGGTGAAGGTACGGCAGAGGGTTGGGTGGGTTGGTCTTCGGGTTGGTTGTCGAAGCTGTTGTGGATGTCTGCGATTTTGTCGTGGAAGAACGAAGCTAGGGAGTCGCAAAGGGTTTGAGAGGGAGTGATGTCGTTGGAGTTGGCGGTGGGGTTGGTAAACTCTTTGACGATGTTGAATAATTCCTTGCTGTTGTGGGCATTGTTGTCTAGTCGGTCTTTGAATGCGGCTTTCTTGGCAGTCCGGATCAGTGAGCTAGCGCTTCGCGAATGTCTGCAACCTCCAGACAGCTCTAGCTTTTTGTGCTAAGTAACTGGGGGTTTTGGTGTGAAGGGCTTTATGGTTCATGCAGACGATCTTTAGGTGTATTCTTCCCTCGTAAGGTAGCCAGTTCAATGATTTTAAGGTTTAGGAAATGTGCTTGTTTCTTTTTGTTCCAGAGACCAGCCTGGCCGCAGCGTTAAGTGAAGCCCTCAGCGGGGCCAGCTTGTATTTGGGAAGTCCACATAGAGTGGTGCTTCCGTAATCCAATCTTGGTAATACTAGGGCTTATACCACCATTTTTAAGTCGACCAGTGGGAGGAAGGGTTTAAGTTTCCTTAGGAAATTCATCTGATGATTAGCTGCTTTGGTGGCGTTACTGATAAGTGCCTGCATATTCAGGTGTTTGTCTAGGGTGATTCCCAATGATTTGGCAGAGTCAATAATGTGGAGAGAGCAGTTAAAGGTTGTTAGATGCTTCAGCCAGAGGTCTATTTTTGATGTGTGTTTGGGGGGCGAGATGAGGAGGAATTCTGTTTTGTTGGTGTTGAGCATGAGGTGGTTGCTGGAGAGCCAATTTTGAGTGTTATGTAGAGTGGCATTTAGGGAGATGAAATCCCCAGGGAAGAAGATTTTCATATACAATTGTGTGTCATCTACATACATGCGAATTAGAATGTTTGTGGAGTTCAGTGCATTTGCCAGGGGTCCCATGATTAGATTAAAGGGGATGGGTGAAAGTGCAGAGCCTTGTTGAACTCCTAGGGTGACCATGGAGGGATGAAAGAGGTATTGCTTAATCTTGATTCTTTGGGTTCTTTGGTTTAGAAAAGAGGTAAACCATTGTAATATTACAATGTTTGTCCATAAGGGAAGAATAGAAGTTTTTACCATTTTGAATATGGCAGGAGGTAGTGGATCAGTGAAGTGATTGGAGGGATTAATCGCTAGAAGGATGTTATAGATGGCCTTTTCAGTATAGGTTGTGAAGGTGTGCCAGGAGGCATTGTTTTTTGGGGCTCCCACCATTGTAGTGAATTGGTACTTGACTCTTGGAGTGGAATGTAGACTCTTGATCGGTAGCTGGTAGGAGAGCATTCTTAGATTGTAGGTCGAGTTCAATGGTTTTTGTTTTTTCTAAGAAGAAGTTGGCCAGGTCCTCGCAGTAGGGGGTAGCAATCTCTCTTAGTTCTGTAGAGTTTGATGAGTTGAGCGATTGTTGTTTAATTGTTTCAAATAATGTTTTGGAACGGTTAATGGCTTGATTCAGCTGAGTTCTAAAGAAGACCGCTTTTGCTTTTAAGATGTTCCCTTTGTATGTATTCCTTTGCTTGTATTGCTTTGCAGCACGTTGTGGCACAATGATTTATTAATGGCTTTGGTAAGTATATAAGCCCTGTATTCTGCTAGTCCATGTAAGAAAATAACGTTGTGATTTTTGGTTGGCTTTGTGCTTAAATGTTTCTTTACATCCACCTGGTTATTCTCTGCTTTGAAGCACATGCATTTCTGTACTGAACTATTGTTGTGCGCTGCTTTTGTAACCTGCTTGCATCTGCCGTTTGCGTTCTTACTCCGTTTAACAAATGGCATTCATTTGGGTAATGGCACAGTACCTTTTTTTTGCGGGCGTTTCATTCAGTTCCTGATCACCAACATGTAGACTTTCAATGTTAATTTCTTTCTCTTCAAGTGTTTATAGAGGCTTCTGTTGTGCTAAGACTCCACCTGTGCTACCATCGATTCTACACTTCGACAGTGGCACAACAAGTGGCACGCACAAGCAGTTGGCTGGACCATGGCAAACTGTCTGGGAGAGCGCTCCAAGTGTGTGGGCTTCAGATCCTGTACCTCATCATCAGTTGTAGCGTCCTGCCAGCCTAGGCATTCACCAATTAGTGCCAATAAGTATGCCACACATGGAGAGTAATTTAACAAGTCTTTATTCTGCTGTGTGTCATTCAGAAAGCAACATTTTAAGCCTGCCTTCAACTCATTCCTCCAAAGCTTATGTCACAGGCCTAAGGTATACAGTGAGAATCAAAAGAGTACCAGCAGTCTTTTATTACAAGACACTACAACACTGACACTGTCATGAGTGATGTAATATGTGACGTCATCAGCAGTGCATTGCAGGCGCGCAAGTTATAGTGAGTCCAACTAACTATAATGTGGGAATTTCAATGGTTTTATGTCAGTAAAAATTCCAGCTAACTATAACTGGTGTGAAACTTATGGTTTTTTCAGTGAATTTAATAGGTTTTTTAAATGCTAATTCCTAACTATAACTGGTGTGAAACCTATGGTTTTTTCAGTGAATTTCATAGGTTTTTTAAATGCTAATTCCTAACTATATATAAGGCCCCAAACCTATGTTTTTTTCAGTGAATTTCAAAATTTTGTTAATAGCAAATGTCTATAGCTATGAAATGTAATATTTTTGAAAATGAATGAATCCTATATTATATTTGTATTTAAAACAATTTTTGAAAGGTATATATATATATTTTTTTATTTTATTGTTTTTGCCCTGGAGCGCTCCCGGGGCGCGCCCCGGTGAGCGCCCCGGAAAGCGTAGTCTTTTGAAGCGCCCCAGGGCGCGCTCCGGAGAGCGTCCCGTTAGCGCTATTGCCGCGAACGAAAACATCATCGTGACGTATCGCGTAGCCGCGTCCACGTGATACACACAGCGTAAGCGCACCCGGAAGCACTTGAGCGAATACGATCACGCAACGTAAACATCCGACGCGCTTACGCGACGCGACGCGACCCGGGGCGCGCCCGGGGGCGCGTCGCGTAAGCGCGTCGGGTCATGTGACCTGAAAATAACACTTTTAATTGGTGCAGAACAGTTTTGGTTTCATAATGATGAAATCCCTAGTCTTGTGACCTGAAAATAACACTTCTCATTGGTTCAGGACATTTTTTTTTCCAAATGATGAAAGACCCCACCTTTTTTCCTTATTCTGACTTTGTCCTTTGACTGAGGAAGACCTGTTTTGAAATCTTTGAGGTATATTTTGTACTTTGAAATGGCTACAGTAGCAGCATCAGCTGGAGCATCTGCACCACCACCACCACCACCAAGAGGACCACCACAACATCACATTGGTGGTCAAGAAGAAGAGGAGGAGGAGGAAGAGGTGGAGGGGGCGAGGAGGAGGTACCAACCCAAGCCACACATTGTATGGGAGTTTTTTTCCATCCCTGAGGGAAAAAAGAAAGTGAATGCGGCAAAGGTGACTAGCCTTATCTGTGACATGGAACTCTCAAGGGGTAACCCAAATAAAAAATATTCATTTGGGAACAATACCATGATAAGGCACATGCAGAGCAAGCATCCTAACAACTATGCTGCCGCAGAGATGAGAGAACTGGCCAGCAACCCTCCCCAATCTACACCCAGCACCTCCAAACGAAAACAACCCACTCCATCGGGACCAGAGACAAGGGAGACAATCCCTTGCATTCAACCACGGTTTGGAGAATTTAGGGTCACCTGTATTTTTTGTGGTAAGACCATCTCCTATGGTGAGCAGAGCCTAAAGCTCATCCTCCTTGCTGGTGACAACCACAATTGCCCCCAAAAACCCTAATTTTTTCCTGATTTTTTGAGCCATTTTCAATTCCCTGTTTTTTGTTTCTCCCCATAAAAATAACCCAAAAAAATACAAAATAGTTCATAAAAGCCAAAAACAGTACAAAATGTTCAAAAACATTAAAAAAAAAAACCAACAAAAAGAAGAAAAAAAACAGTTCTTTTTAGAACTACCTCCAATTTCTAAAAAAAGGCTACATTTTTTAAAAACTCTATCATTCATTTTTCCCCATAGGACGCTCCCCGGTCCGCTCCCCGGTGCGCATACCGGTCACTCCCCCCGCGCAACCTAGGGGTTCAAGGGGGGTCTACTCTGCCCCCTTATGGTAATTTCCCCCTTTGTTTTTCCCACCTCTTTTGTCTCGATCCTACCGAGACACAAGATGGCGGCCGCTCCGGACTGTTTCGAATGTTTACAGACACCCGAGAGCCAATCAGCTTTTCATGCGCACCTCGCGTGGCGCGCCCAGAGCGCTCCCCGGTGCGCGTACCGGGGCGCTGCCATAGATATATATATTTTTTTTAACCTAAATTACTCAAAAACCACTAGAGCACATATCTTGAGACACAGCAAAGGCACATCGGGCTACCAGTCCCTACAATTTTGCAAAGTTTGGTGGAAATCCATTCAGCCGTTCGGGCTAAAAGTGAGTTCGACCGCCCTATGGAAATTAACATGGGGAAAACACGTTTTGGGACACCCCTTTTATCTCGGCCCGCTTCGCGAATCCCCCCCAAAGTTTCAAGGAAGGACCGGAGGGCCGCGAGGCAAATTTGAGAAATTTTCAGGCAGATTCGTCAACCGGCGCCAAAGTTATTCACAATAGAATTTTGAGATTTTGCATTGAAAAAAATCCTAACTATAACTACCTACTGGCGACTGCCAGTAGGTAATATATATATATTTATATATATATATATATATATATATATATATATATATATATATATATATATATATATATATATATATATATATATATATATATATATATATATATATATTCACTGAAAAAACCATAGGTTATAGACCATATATAGTTAGGAATTCGCATTTACAAAACCTTATTTTACTCACACAAAACCATTGAAATTCCATATATAGTTAGTTGCACTAACTATATATCGCGCACCCGCAATCCACTGCTGATGATGTCACATATTACATCATTCATGACATGGTCAGTGACATCACTGATGACATCACTGATGACAACTCAAATGACATCACTGACAACATCACTGATAATATCATTCATGTGATAATACGATGAACCTCTTCAGACTCTAGTATAACCTTAGATACAATCAGTGTAAACAGATACTCACAGATTGTCACTCATCCATGGAGTTACTCATACATCTAGTTAGTCATGCAAAGAATCAATCACACCTCCATTTCCTCAACTATACAGTTATACACACCTTACTAATTCAAACATATTCTAACACAGCAGGTACAATCGAAAAGAAAACTACATCTGGCAATTTTTTACATTTCCAGAAGGGCAAAAAAAAGTGAATGCAAGATATGTATTTTGCCGTATATGCGATGAAAGACTGTCAAGGGGGACAGATAAGAAATACAGCTTCGGAAATTATACTATGCATAGGCATATGAGTAGGTGGCACCCAAACAATTATAGTGCTGCCCAGCTTCGTGATGAACAACAAAATCCCCCTGCGATGGCAAGAAGGTCGGTGGTTCAAGAAGTGTCGGGACCAGAGGCGAGGGTGATGGTCCCAAACATTCAAATGAACTTTGGGGAAGTGAAGCAAGTGTGCGTGCGCTGTAACCAAATCATTTGCTACAGAGAAAGTAGCATTACTCTAATTATGAAAGCTATTAACAATCATGTTTGCCCGAAACGCCCCAAACAATAAATTCTTCTTTTTTTCGTTGCTCCTGTTGAGCCCTTTTCAATGAATCGTTTTTGTTTCCCCCCTCCCCCCAAAAAAACAAAAAAATATCAAAATGTTCAGAAAATACAAAAAAATAAAAAAATGTTCAGAAAAATAATAAAAAAAATTTAAAACAACAAAAACAAAAAAAAAAGTTCTTTTCAGAACTACGTCCCCATTATAAAAAAATTGGTAGAATTTTTGAAACTCTGCCAACCTCTATTTCTTTTAGTTCGCTCCTGGTCCGCACTCCGGTACGCGAACCGGGAGCGACCCAAAAAAATGTTTTAAAAAAAGAACAGTAAGTATAAGGGAAGGAAACAGACAGTTATGTTAAAAGAAAGACAGCTATAGGGAGTAAACAAAAGATACTGTTACCCGCAATCCACTGCTGATCATGTCACATATTACATCATTCTTGACATGGTCAATGACATCTTCAGCAGTGGATTGCGAGTAACATTATCTTTTGTTTACTTCCTATAGCTGTCTTTCTTGTAACATAACTGTCTGTTTCCTTCCCTTATACTTACTGTTCTTGTTTCAAAAATTTTTTTGAGATCATTCAGAAACAGTAACATTAATAGAGACAGAATGAGTGAATAAGAATGAAGAAGTATGAGAAGAGAGGGACTGAGAAAAATACTGGAAGGAGTAGAATAATTAAGTAATAGAGAAAGGAATGAGGGAAGAAGCAAACGCAGGAAAGTAAGGATTAAAGAAATGAAGCAGTAGAACTAATAGATGTTAAATGTGATAGATTAAATGATTGATTCAGGATGACGATAAGGTGTGGCCTCTCCAAAAGTTTGTTTAAGGTGAGGCCTACTCAGGGTTGCATATCAAATTTATGCTTGTTGAAGAATACAGAGGAGATAATACATGTGAAGGCCTACCATTGAAGTAAAACATGTCCACTTCACTCTTGAACAACGGCCAGACCTCTTCTGTGTCCATAGACAGACCTAAACTTCATCTGCACAATGTCATTCGTAAACTTAGAAAACACAAGTAATGTAATTGAAAAATGTGGAGTTTCTTTTGCTCATTTCACAATCACATCACCTGTGTTGCCTTTGCTTAGGTATCTCATAGTGCAGATGTAGTCCAGCATATGAAACAGTACACCCTCATAGACTTCAAAATATATTCAATGACAAAGATGAAATTTCTGACAATGAAATGTTAGAAAATTTAATAAATTATGAAACACAATCAAAATAAAAAAAGAAATGCTTAAAAAATAAAGAAAAAAAATAATCAACAAAAACAACAAACAATTAACATACAGTATTTGAAAAGTCTATCATTCTTTTTTCCCTATAGTACGCTGCCCAGAACGCTTTCCGGTTCGCGGACTAGGCGCTCACCCTGCTGGGCCCTTTTAAAACCTCCACATAAAACCTAGGGGGTCAACGAGCATCTACTATGCCCCCTTATGGTAATTTCCCCCTTTGTTTTGGCCTCCTCTTGTCTCTCCATCCTACCGAGAGACAAGATGGCGGCCGCTCCGGACTGTTTAGAATGTTGACAGACACAGGAGAGCCAATCAGATTCGCATCGCAAAGTTCCGTTACGCGAAAAGTACGCGAACCGGAGCGCAGCCCGGAGCGCTGATACAGATATATATCTTTTTTTGAACGTTAATTTCTCAAAATCCACTGAAGCACATATATTGAGACCTAGCAAAGGCACATCGGGCTAACAGTCCCTACAATTTTGCCAAGTTTCGTGGAAATCCATTCAGCCGTTCGGGCTAAAAGTGAGGCCAACCGCCCTATGGAAATTAACATGGGAAAAACGCGTTTTGGGACCCCCCTTTTTTCTCGGCCCCCCCTTGCCAAACCCCACCAAATTTTCAGTGGTTGCTCAGAAACGAAATGTGCAATTTTCCTGAAAATTTCAGCCGATTCCGTCCACAAACGCCAAAGTTATTAGACATAGAATTTTCAAAAATCCCATAGGGAAAAAATCCTAACTATATATACCTACTGGCGACCGCCAGTAGGTAATATATATATATATATATATGAAATTAACATGGGGAAAACACGTTTTGGGACCCCCCTTTTATCTCGGCCCCGCTTCGCGAATCCCCCCCAAACTTTCAAGGAAGGACCGGAGGTCCGCGAGGCAAATTTGAGAAATTTTCAGGCAGATTCGTCAACCGGCGCCAAAGTTATTCACAATAGAATTTTGAGATTTTGCATTGAAAAAAATCCTAACTATAACTACCTACTGGCGACTGCCAGTAGGTAATATATATATATATATATTCACTGAAAAAACCATAGGTTATAGACCATATATAGTTAGGAATTCGCATTTACAAAACCTTATTTTACTCACACAAAACCATTGAAATTCCATATATAGTTAGTTGCACTAACTATATATCGCGCACCCGCAATCCACTGCTGATGATGTCACATATTACATCATTCATGACATGGTCAGTGACATCACTGATGACATCACTGATGACAACTCAAATGACATCACTGACAACATCACTGATAATATCATTCATGTGATAATACGATGAACCTCTTCAGACTCTAGTATAACCTTAGATACAATCAGTGTAAACAGACACTCACAGATTGTCACTCATCCATGGAGTTACTCATACATCTAGTTAGTCATGCAAAGAATCAATCACACCTCCATTTCCTCAACTATACAGTTATACACACCTTACTAATTCAAACATATTCTAACACATATTTACTCTCCTATACGATCCCTGATACAAGTTCACAATGATCCATACAGCCACTCACACATTCATTGGCTCTTATGCATGGTTATATATGTCAACTCTCACATGTACTGTGTTTTACATATGTGCTTACTTTGACATGTTTCACTGAGATATCCATTCACTCACCAATACACTCATGCACACAGTCAACCGCCCATGCAGCTGTTTCCACATGCACTTTTGAACCCATACATCTAGTGAATCAACTGCTCACACATCTATGCACAGAGTCACACACCTCCCAGCCACCCACACACACACTCAGTCTCCCATACAAATACTTGGGCAACCAATCAATAACCCATATAGTTACTCATATAGCTACTGATCAACACATGCAGCAGTTCACAGAACAACAGACATAATGATGTACAAATTAAGACAGTTTAGTCACTAACCCACGCACTCAGTGAGACACATTTAATCACTCACTCATACAGTCAGCTCCTAGTAGGGCTGTGAATAAATCCAGTTTTTGAAAACTGTCTGTGGCCTGGACATCGTTCTTGCGAATCGTGAACGAGTGTGGTGGAATATATGTATATATATATTTATATATATATATATATATATATATATATATATATGTGTGTGTGTGTGTGTGTGTGTGTATATATGAAAAAATAATTAATAATAATTAAAATATATCTTTTTTATGTATTATTATTTAATTTTTGTTTTTGAAATACAGAAGCAAATTGCAAAACAAATCTGCACACATTCATCACTTCCCTTACACTTACCACAGAAGAAATACGAAGAGCAGCACTGGATCATCTTGCCACACACCATAAAAGGCACGGTTTGTGAACAGTTCTTGCAGTTTCTGTTGTTCATCGTAATGCAAGATCTAGGGAGAAGAACACAAAACAGGCACATGCTATCTCTTTTGTGGGTCGGTTGGCCAGTTTGTATGGTTCTCACAATCTCACTAGATCCCATTTTGCCAGAGAAACACGCAGACCCCCGTCAAATCCCAGAACCACTTGTTTCTCTGATTCATCCGTGGAGAGAATTTGAGGGTGGTCTAAAGTCCAATTTCCAGACGCAGTCCGTGCAGGTAACAGCGGTGGAGCGGTGGGGTATTTCGAGGGACGATGCCGAGGGGAAATTATTTCTTTCTTTAATTTTCCCTCTGCAGTGTCCCTCGAAATCTCCTTCCTCCCACGCAGCCTCACCTATGATACCTGCACGATCCGCGGCTGCCAATTTCGCTACACAGGGGATTTGAAAATAATCCGCAAATTGTGTCTGTTTAGCATTTTGTGAAATTCTTCCGCCTTATTTATTGCAAAACAGACCCTGATAACTACTCATACCACTGATCCGGTCTCACACAAATTTCAAATATTGCATACATACCACACAGATGCGGCTCGCTGCTTTTACACCCCAAACACACCTTACAGAAGTAAGATTCTCTCATCTCACAGAACAGTGATCACACCTGTCACAAACAATGGTTTCCCATCACAAATACAGATTAGATCTCGTAGACGCTGATGCGACCTCTATCCTGCAGTCACTAAACAAGTTTTCACTTTTGACACTGATTGATCACAAACATGAAGCAGAATGAAATGTGGAAAGAGGAAAAGGCAGGAAATGAAACGTGGCGGCTTCAGATGACAAGGCGATAAACAAATTCGAGAAAAGCACTGAAATAATAGGATATAGGACAGTAAGCGGTTAGATATTCCTTCTTTGCATAATGTACAACTGGCCTGGCTGTAAGATTTTAATTTGGGATGGCCATGAAAGGGCTAGAAACAAGACTGGGCAAATTTGCAAAGTTTTCCAAATTTCCCAGTTAAAGTTTGACATCACAGTGCAAAGATTTTCGTTCCATTATTAGTCCTGTCCAAAATGTTAATTATGACGACTAATTTCACGAAATTCCAGAATTTCATGTAATGAAACATTTCTCGAAATTTTATATTCAGCCATTTTGTATACATTTTTCTTAAAAGAGAATGATCCGTGCAGGAAATGGCTGGCCAAATACATTTTTTTATGTTCAAACCAGTCTCCTACCAGTATCTTGTAGCCTTTTTAAACTGAGGTATGCTCTCGCCTCAAAAAAATAACGCAAAATACCATCCAATCACATTATGCTTGAAAACTTAGGGGCATATTATCAAGGGGGTTTATCTCCGCTTTTTTGGCTTTAAAAGCCAAGAAAGCGGAGATAAAATTATCTCCCTATTACCTAGCTGTCGCTAACACCAGTTAGCGACAGCTAGTAGGAGATAGCGACCATCTTGTGCCCCTCTTTGCATGTCAGTGATATTCATCACTAATGACATGCAAAGTGGGCGTGCCAAGATGTTAGCAACTGGAAACAGTCGCTATCATCGCTATCTCCTATTACCAACTTTTGGAGATATTCGCGCTAAGCGCGAATATCTCCAAAAGCTAACACCTGCCCTGAGCAGTTCTTAGCCATGTTATCCAATGGGAGGTGGATAACATGGCTAAGAGCATTAGCTCGCTAATGCATGAATATCGCTGACTTTTCAGCTATATTCATGCATTGCAGCCGATTTATATCGCATTTGCAATAAACCTTGGTAATACCAAGGTTTATCTGCGATAAAAATCGCCGCAGCTCGGCGATAATTTTTTCACACTAACCAAGCAATAGCGATAATTATCGCTATTGCTTGGTAATATGCCCCTTAATTTTGAGAATTTGCAAGAAATTATTTAAAAATTTTACAGACACCTACTCGTTGTGAGATCATTTTAATCCCCTTGTGGGATGACTTTTAGTCTAATCAAACCAAGCTAGGATGAGAAATGTATGCAACCTTTTTCTCTACAAGCAACTCTTTGCTGAGCTTTTCTGGCGCAATAGTATACGCATGCAGAATTTATCCCTACACATTTACTGTTTGAGAGATACATTGATGTAAACATTGACATTGTCAAACAAAGATGGGAAAGTAAAACACTTTGCATCTTTGTGAAGTTTCCAAAGTTTTCCATAGAACTGTTAAATTGTGAAAAAAAAACACTTTACACATTTGAACAGCCCAAGTTGGCTATAAAGCTACAGTGGCTGACAAAAATCATTGCAGGTTTTCGTAAGATTTAGTTTCTGAACACTAAGAACATGTGTCTTATTTTTAGCATGTCTAAGATGCACTCTTTTGATAAAATTGTTTATAATGGATTTTGGATTTTCTCTGCAGTTTCTTTATCATTGTCACTGCCTCCTGTGACCAGGCTCATGTGTTAAAACAACATTCACGTTGATGCAGTAACATGGGGAGGTGGCGGGCTAAAGCAAGACTTTGCTCAAGACTAATACCAGAAAGTAGTGCGAGCAGTGGCTCTCTATTAGCTAGACACAAAATCAGAGCTGCTAGGCCTTAGAGAAAGAGCCAAATGAAAGAGAGTACTGGCTTTTCCCTCTCCTATGTATTGGTGCTGCTGGTGTCAGGCCTGGTTATATCCCATAGAGAGAATGAAAACCGTTCACCTTATGCATAAATAAACACGTCAAAAATGAAACAGCAGTTATCTCATAGATTACACGTTTTCTTAAATCTAGAACCACTGAGTGAGAGCTACAAACAGGCAAACTAAATGGAGCCTCCAGGTAACAAAACACAATCCCACACAAGGCCAATGAGCCAATCTGAAAAACAGCATAATTAAAACAGGAGGGGACTCAAAGAGGAGCCAAGTGGGAAAAGCCCTGGCAAACATGAAATTCATCTCCTGGCCAAATACGTTCTAACCCAGAGAGAAAATGTGACATTTCTGACCCAGCGGACAGGAATGAAAGCCACCACTTCATGAACAAGAACCATCATTGTAGCAGTGAGCAATTATGCTTTTCTATGCAATTCAGAAGAAACAATTTAATGAAACACCTCATTCTCCACTGTTCTATATGACAGCACTATTACTCAAATCCTTCACTAATTCAGGAAAGAAAGGAAGACCTACCTCTTCGAAGAATGCTAATTATTGACACCTTTGGAAAACTGTTTCTTTACTATCACAGCCACAATCGCTACTCTAGCCAGCTGTAGACCCTCCTATCTACTTTTTAATCGGATTGTAATCTCGGACACTGGCCATATACCCCAATCCTTTGTATTTGGTTAGATTTGTTCTGTACACTACCTAAGGTCAGAAGGACTTTTGAGAGCACATAAGAAAGCTTGTAGTTTCATTTGAGGGACCTCAGCTCAAGGGCAACAAACACTCTGCCTGCATGTATAAGGGAGCCATGAAAGTAAGGGATTGGATCGCCCTTACCAAGAAATAAATAGGTGACTTCAGGTAGAATGACAAACAATAACAATATTCCTCTGCACTGCAAGCCATCCTCAATGAAGAAAGGCTAGCAGCTTTGGTTCTCATGGAACTATTGGCAGTCGATGACATGATGACCTCAACATGGTGGGACTCAATATGGCGCAATCCTTAAACCTCACCAGAAGCATTATTAGGATTAGGCATGAGCATCTGGGCTGGCCCACAACTGGATTCAATCGTTCCCAGATAATCAGAGCCAGCAGATCCATGTAGAATCTTTTGAATCACCCACGCTAAGTATAAAGCAAAGTTTCATAACATTATCCCATTCTCCTCTTTTTTTCAATATGCAAGCCTACCCTGTTGTAAATTCTGGAAAGAGAAGTTATCAGACAACTCCAGGTGTATGTGAAATAAAACTAGAATCTGAATCAATTCTATTCAATTGTCAGACCACTAAGAGGCAATGCATCTAGTTTGGCAGGTGTCAGTGAAGTCCTGCATGTCACCCTTAATGAAAGCAAAGAAGCAGCCTTGTATTTTCTTGCCCTCTTGGCAGCCTATGATATTGTCTTTCACAACACATAGACCTAAGTATTGTAGGCATCAGGGCTGGCCATTTACTGGCTTTGAGCTTTCCTTCATGTAAGAAAGTGAATTATCAATCATGGTGCAGGGTAGTTCACCACGAGTAAACCAAGAGTAAAACACATTTTGTTGCGCGCACTGCATCACATTTGGGGATGCAGTGCACGCAACAAAATTAGTTTTATTTATTTTTATGTTTACTTACATGTAAACCTCCGTAATCCATAGTTTACTACCCCCCCCACCCTGCCCCTCCCCACGTCACTGCCCCGCAGGTACTCCCACTACCGACGGCGGCTGGGTGTGGGGTACATTTTGGACTTGATATCAGTAGCCCTTTTGCTGCTCTGGCTAAGAATATGCGATACAAAAAACAGTGGCCCTAGAACCTAATTTACAAAAAGCATTTGGTCAAAAAACATTAGTTAATTTGATTTGTATATTTCGACAGGAGCCTGGAATCACAACTTAAGGCAACCTTCTAAGAATCTAAATCAGGTTAATAATAAAACTCAGTTATACACAAGGGTAAACAGACAGACCAGACCAAAAGGGGTGCCGCTCACAGCTGTCGTTTGGGCTACCTTTTGCCATCAGACGTGAGAGAGAAGGAACCAGCGAGACTCCATTGTCCAGGAGCCCCCGCACCCAGCATCAGCGTGCTCCTCGCCCTGCAGCCACTTAAATGCTCGTGGCCCCCGCTTGTGGGAGCCGCTCGCAGGGGTCGTTTGTGCTACCTGTTGCCACCGGACAGGAGAGAGAAGGAACCAGCGGGACTCCAATGTCCAGGAGCCCCCGCCCCCAGCATCAGCGTGCTCCTCCCCCTGCAGCCACTTAACCGCTCGCGGCCCCGCTTCGCGGGTGCCGTTCGCAGCGGTCGTTTGGGCTACCTGTTGCCAACGGATGGGAGAGAGAAGGAACCAGCAGGACTCCATTGTCCAGGAGACCCCGCACCCAGCATCAGCGTGCTTGTCCCCTTCCTACCGTTACCCTATATTACTGGGCACGTCAACCGCTACGCGGGACGCACGCGGGCGGGCACCTGGCTAAACCCGGGCAAAGGGCGGGCCCGTTTGCGCCCGTTCGAGACCTGAGAAGGCTGGGCTGGGCCTACCCTCCAACATCTACTTTGGAACATTGACTCCCCACTCCCCCACGGTAAGATTCAACTACTGGTTGTAAGACCTATAAAGTACGATGGTGCTATCTTGTGTGGGGGCCGGCATCCTTAGTCATGGCGAGTAGTGCTGTGAAGAAAGGGCCCAAAGGGGGGGAAATATGGGAACTCTGGACTATTTTAGTACTAGAGCCTCGAATGTGATTGCACAAGAGATCGAGGTAACTGAACGACGGCTCTCACTTGGCCTCGGAGCTGCTAGACCCCTATGGAGAATGGACAATTGCGGAACATTTTATCCCCCCAGGCCCTAAATGTAACTGACAATGACCTCCCGCCACTGGGTAGTAATGCCCTAACTTTGACTGAGGAGTCCGTTTCAGAATCAAGGTCACTGAACCAGACAGCTTGCGCAACAACCAGATCTAAGTCTGCCTCATATAAGCTAAGAAAGGAATCCTCGAGGGACAAATGAGGCTCAAAAACCAAGAAGAGGGCAGGCCATAGACAAAAGGAAAAAAACTCTACGGGCAGTGGGAGGTCAACAATGTTGGCAGGGTAGGGGAGTAAAGATGTAGATCAAAGTGTGGAGCCAGAGACGGTTGGAGTTGGCGTCACACCCACCCACCCCAATTATACCGGACATACCAGCGGTCCCTGTGGTTACTCTGAACAGTGTCTTCTGGAAGAAAGTGGGGACTATATTTGCTGAATGCCTAATGCCCTTAATGAATAGAATGGCTGCCATTGAAGCAAACCTACTCTCACTCACTAATGCATTAGACCAGACTTCCGGTGCACAAACAACTCCTAGCACCCCTATCACCGAGCAATCATCCCTAACTCCCTACGGAGCCAACGACCCAAGCGGAGTTAGGTTACTGCCAGACCATCAAAGGGTGTAGCCAGTTGGGAGCTCATCATCGGCTAAACCAGGGGTAGGTGTTAGCAGGTCGGAAAGACAGGTCCTAGTGGGTGGGAACTTACAACAGGTCAAACAAGGGTTAGTTGCCAATGGGTTGGACAGGCACCCTCAATGTAAGGACACAACAAGGATAAATCCAAATGCTGTCCCAAAACCCCTTAGTAAGACCAAACCAGCAAGTATACAAATCGACCTTCCCCCATAATGTAGTCCCCTTGTTGTGGTTCTTGCTGGGGTACCATCACTGACAAACGGGCAAGAAGAAACACATACCTCCCTCAAGAATAAAGTCACTGATTGGCTAAATAAAAATAGACCACTTCCGCAAGATGCTACTAGTGAAATCCTGCTGGCCCGAAGAGTAACATGGGTAGGCCATAGAACTAAGGATCTCATGGGAGACTTTGTCCTAATTATTTTTAGGGATACACGGACAGTGTCTCATGTATGCTAGTGGCAGTATCCCACACCAGCGCCAGCCATTCAGTCCCTTCCCCTTTCGTATTTTTATCCATCTGTTACACCGCATACCACTAGCGATAGAGATGCAGGTTGGAACTTTGTAGCCTCCACAATAGGAAAAGGATCAAGACAGGGAAGCCGTAGAGAATCCCTGGTATCTGAGGACACGTCTATATATTAGATCCAGCTGCTTAGAAATGGTGGATTGGCTAACTCCTAATGAATTGGATATCAACCTCAGGGGCACACCGGGAGGACGCATACAGGAAGAAAAATTGGTAGGGAATGGCTCATGCGGTGGGGCAGCCCTACTGAGCTCAATTGATGCATCCAGTCCTCAACTAGTTGGAGGGCCTGTACTGGACAATAGTAGGGGGGGCAAGCTAATGCCCGGCCCTGGTAGTGGAACCGGCTCTATAAAAGAGGGCAACAAGGTACAAATTGAGAGAAGAGTCCCGGGCATAAATTTAGAATCTATAAAAATTGGGTCATGGAACCTCGCAGGATTAGCCAATAAAATTATATGCCCAGAATGGGCATCATTTATGGATAAAAATGATATGTGCCTCTTCCATGAGACCTGGGCACGCACAGAGGAATTTAGAGTGGGCTTCGCCTCCTTCCAAGTCCCGGCACTATGGGGTGGGAGAGGGCATCCCTCTGGAGGCCTCACAATCTGGGTAGGAACTCACCTGGGCTGTAAGGCTAGTATTCTTACCACTTACTCCAGAGATATTCAATGTGTGGTCCTTGCATGGCCAAATCTTTTTAAGCTAGCATTGATTCCAGCCAAATGTACATGCAACAAACCTGGTCAAATGTCACATCTTGACTACATTATGGTGGAAACTAGGCTCTGGCCGCAAGTTATCGATCTCACTGTGACGTTAAGAGAGGATAGTGACCACAACGCCTTAATCTTAGAAATGGCCCTGCCTAAGACCGGCAGGATTGGGGATCCATCGAGGGGCGAAGGTATTACTAATCTGATCCTGACAAGCAATAGGTGCAGAATTAGATGGTCGAGACTAAGGGAAAAACCAGAACAGATAGCGAAACTGTATAATCTGACAGTTCCTCTGCTGGCAGAAGCTGCTGTTCTGAATGATCTACCACCATCCTCTGACTCTCTCGCATGGATAGAGGCCTTACATGGGGGCCTACTATGCAGTTTGGCTGAAGTATTGAATCCCAGGGTGTCTAAGAAAGGAAATAGGCCGCCCTGTTCCTCTTGGTATAACACGGCATGTAGGAAAGCAAAGTCAGAGCTAGTGGCAGCTGTTAAAGATAACAATAGAATGTTAATAAAAGTCAAGAGGGCTCACTATAAGAAAATAATCAAGTGTGCAAAGGAAGAATGGGAACAGGAAAAGTGGTCTAGTTTATCCTCTGCCCTAAACTGTAAAGAGTTTAAAACATTCTGGTCATTAATTAGTGTAGATTCTGGACAAGCAAAACAAGCGG
This sequence comes from Lissotriton vulgaris, assembly GCF_964263255.1. Taxonomy (NCBI): domain Eukaryota; kingdom Metazoa; phylum Chordata; class Amphibia; order Caudata; family Salamandridae; genus Lissotriton; species Lissotriton vulgaris. Next base: position 1,649,462,928 of record NC_141685.1, read on the forward strand.
TAGAACCCAATCTAGCACCCAAAGTAAAGGAAAACCATTTCCGGGCTTTGTACTCTTACGAGGCTACCCCTGAAGATGCATCTGTAAATTTATTTGCTCATGGCTTGCGCACCTTCTGCCCTGAGGAGTGCACGGTCACGGTGGCTGAAGTGTGCACTGCCATTGACAAACTTGCATCAAATAAAGCTTGGACAAGCTCCTGGGCGATCTTTTCAAGCATCAGCCTAAAGTTTGGGGCCCCTATCTCTGTTTGGTTTATAATGCAATCCTGAGAGGCATGGTGCTCCCCAGTACTTGGCTGGGAGCAGAGATAGTGTCTATCTTTAAAAAGGGTTCGCCTCTGCTCCCATCCAACTACAGACCCATAAGTCTAAATGATGTTCCGCAGAAGATCTTCGCGAGACTTATTTTAGATCAACTACAGGACTGGATGGAGGAGTTTGAAATACTTAGCCCCTATCAGGCAGGATTCAGGAAGAACACCTCAGGAAGAACACCTCCACCGTAGACCAAATTTTCTGACTAGTGTTATTGCATTGGAAAACGGTGCATATAGAGGGTGGCAGTCTCTACATGGTGTTCGTGGACCTGCTGTCTGCCTTCGATCTTGTACCTAGGGGCAAATTGTGGAAAGTCATCTTAGAGCTGGGCATCCCCAACCATCTCCTCTCAGTCCTGATTAGGCTACACAAGGCAAATTTCGCCCAAGTCATATGCGGGAAGAGTGGTACTTTGACATCCAGATTTCCCGTTGGCCGGGGGGTAAGACAGGGCTCTGTGCTTGCACCGACCATGTTCTGCCTCTATGTCAACGGGGTAATCACGCATCTGAATGGAGTGTCGAATAATGCCACGCCAAAGATAGCCGGGAATAGGGTATCGGCGATAATGCTATTGCTTTCTAAATCCCCAATGGTTATCCAGAGAACATTGGATGGATTTGTAGAATTTTGTAATGAGCGGGGTTTGGAGATCAACTCATTGAAAACAAAATTCATGATCTTCAACCCACCCAGAACCACAAGACCCAATCCCACCCTGGGCAAAACAATACTGGAAAGGATAAGCACCTTTGTTTATCTGGGGGTCACGATTAATGTGAGTTTGACGTGGGGTCCCCAGGCAATTAAATCTCAGTTAAAACTTGCCCAGTTAGCGGGTGGGATCCTGAGGCTATCTAATGTTTCAACGATAAAGCCTCTTGGTCCACCACTGGAGGTCTACAAATCACAGGCGAGGGGTGCAAGTATGTACGGTGGCGAATTATGGGGTCACTGCAATAAATCCAAAATTATCAGGGTTGAGAACACGTTTTTAAGGAATCTGTTAGCTCTTCCGCCCAGTACCCCGCTCCTCCCACTGAGACTTGACTTGGGGATTACACCAATTGAGGAGGAGCTAGCTCTAAGACCATTAAGGTACTGGCGCCGGCTCTGGGTTACACCTGAGCTGGTTAATTATAGGCAAGAGCTTAGCTGTGTCAGTGTATGTAAAATACCATGGCTCACCTTCATTAAGAAGGAATTAATTAGACTGGGACTGTCAGTCCTATGGACCGACCCCGAGAGGGGATGCAGCCAGATCTCGGCCATTACGCTTACGAAAGGATATCGCGCTGAGAGCTTGAATGCAGCTATGCGCAACCCCAAACGCGGCTCCAGAAATGTTTCCTTTCTCATGGCAAAAGATACATATCATTTTGAAGGCTTCCTAGATGTCATCTATCCTGTCATAGCCAGAAAATTGTATGTGCAATGGCGGCACAGTGTACTGCCCATACGGGCCTTTACATGCATTTGGAGCATGTCCGCCCCAAAAAATTGCCCTCTTTGTGAATGTGATAGTGAATCAGAGCAACATGTCTTCTTCTTTTGCCCCGCATACCTCAAACCAAGGAAACACTTGCTTGTCCCACTATGTAAAAATCTCGGTTTCCGGCAGTGCATGCAAGCATTTAGAGTTATGCAAAATGACACCTCAGGACCCATTGTCTTCGCAGTTTCGCTTTTCTTAGCAGCTATGTGGCGCATAAGGAGAGCTTTAATTGCCTAGGGCTAAGTGTGCCTTACTAGACAAACAATTTATTCTGTTATTGAGGTTTACCTTAGTACCTTAGTATACTCTTCAATGTGCCCTTATTTGAATGTGATTTTACTGTGACTGTAATAATTAATTGTCATGCTTTAATAAAGATAATTTTATACTATATCAATGATGTATGTCTTTTAAATCTGTGCTTTTCTGGTATCTTTTACCGAAATAAAGATTTTGTGATGATGATATATGTTCACCAAGTAATTTAATGTACTAGTTTTTCTGGTGATTATACAAGTAGTATTCAAGATATAGGTAAAATAAAAAAAAAACAGTAGCCCTTTTGCTGCGCTGGCTAAGAATATATACAATAGATATTTAAATTTCAAACAAAACCACATTCACTGGATGGTGTCATCAGTGATGCCATCAGTGATGTCATCAGTGATTTCACTGACCATGTCATGAATGATGTAATATGTGACATCATCAGCAGTGCATTGCGGGCGCGCGAGTGAAGGTTAACACAACTAACTATAATGGAGGAATTTCTATGGTTTTGTACGAGTGAAATGTCTAGCTAACTATAACACTCATGAAACCTATGTTTTTTTCAGTGAATTTTCAAAGGTTTTTTAAATGCTAATTCCTAATTATAACATCTCTGAAACTTATGTTTTTTTCAGTGAATATATATATATACACATATATATATATATATATATATATACACATACATATCTATATATATCTCCATTAACAGTGCTAAGCTCGATGAAAACAAAACACATCTCCTTCTCAAGCGTGTTTTAGTTCATTGCTACAACAATACTCATTGTTTCAATATTTTTACGATGAATGAAAAATGTTCTAGCTAACGTTATGGAAAGTTTCAGTTCTATTAAGGACTCGGAGGCAAGGATTATGCTGCACTTTCACCACTTTAATCACAGCAGCCATTCAAAGTTAAACAAACCACTATTCCCGTGAACCATAGGGAATAACAAAACAAAAACAATAGAGTGTCCATGGATAGATAGTCCTCTTCCAATGCACAAATCACGGGGCTCTTAGGAGTATGTAGTCTTCTGTCCCTCTTTACTCTCCCTCTTTCGTCACTCTAAGCCAGCCATGCCAGAATCTTCACAAGTCCTGTTTGCCAGTGTCGCCTGCAGAATGTAAGCGACAGCGATGGCTAAGGTTTAACCCTGCCATGGAGAGAAGATCACAGCATATGAGCACAAGCCACATAAGAGAACCATAAAAGAACAACAAGCATTTACAATGCAATGGTTTTACCTTTGTTAAAGTTAGAGCTATTGGCATTGCTCTTGACATTATTTTTATTTATGTTTTTTTTAACATAAATAAATGGCATTGTCATTTACAATGCCACTAGCTTTATCTCTCGCAAATGACACACACAAACACACACAGAGCCCCCCACACACACACCCGCACAGAGCCCCCCACACACACAGCCACACAGAGCCCCCCACACACACAGCCACACAGAGCCCCCCACACACACAGCCACACAAAGCCCCCCCACACACAGCCACACAAAGCTTCCCACACACACAGCCACACAAAGCTTCCCACACACACAGCCACACAAAGCTTCCCACACACACAGCCACACAGAGCCCTCCACACACACCCACACAGAGCCTTCCACACACACCCACACAGCACAAGCAGGCAACAGGGGCACATGGAGGCACAAGCAGGCAACAGGGGCACACGGAGGCACAAGCAGGCAACAGGGGCACACGGAGGCACAAGCAGGCAACAGGGGCACACGGAGGCACAAGCAGGCAACAGGAGCACACGGAGGCACAAGCAGGCAACAGGGGCACACGGAGGCACAAGCAGGCAACAGGGGCACACGGAGGCACAAGCAGGCAACAGGGGCACACGGAGGCACAAGCAGGCAACAGGGACACACGGAGGCACAAGCAGGCAACAGGGGCACTTACAGAGGCACAAGCAGGCAACAGGGGCACTTACGGAGGCACAAGCAGGCAACAGGGGCACTTACGGAGGCACAAGCAGGCAACAGGGGCACGAAAACTGAGGCACAAGCAGGCAACAGGGGCACAAAAACTGAGGCACAAGCAGGCGACAGGGGCACGAAAACAGAGGCACAAGCAGGCAACAGGGGCACACAGAGGCACAAGCAGGCAACAGGGGTACACGGAGGCACAAGCAGGCAACAGGGGCACACAGAGGCACAAGCAGGCAACAGGGTCATGAAAACAAGCACAAGCAGGCAAAAGGGTCACAAGCAGGAATTGTAATTTAGACGGGGCTGAAGTGGAGAACGGTCAGTAGGGAAGTAGTGCGGCTGGTGCAGTGGTACCAGGCCAAAAGGTGAGAGGGGCTGTCTGCACCCCAGTTTGGACAGTTTCCACTACCTAACAGGGATTGGTGGGAGGGGGGCTTACTTCTTGCTTGCTTTAGGGCTGTTACTTCGGGGACGCAGTGCACGCTCCTGCCTGCTGCCTGCTGCCGCCGGGACACGACAACAGGCAGGAAGAGGACAGGCTGGGAGATGGCAGGGAGGGGACAGGCTGGGAGAGGGCAGGCTGGGAGAAGGCAGGGAGGGAGAGGGCAGGCTGGAAGTGGACAGGCTGGGAGAGGACAGGCTAGGAAAGGGCATGGAGGGGACAGGCTGGGAAAGGGCAGGCTGGAAGTGGACAGGCTGGGGGAGGACAGGCTGGGAAAGGGCAGGGAGGGGACAGGCTGGGAAAGGGCAGGCTGGGAGAGGACAGGCTGGGAGAGAACAGGCTGGGAGTGGGCAGGCCGGGAGAGGACAGGCAGCGAGTGGGCAGGCCGGGAGAGGACAGGCAGCGAGAGGACAGGCCGGGAGAGGGCAGGCTGGGAGAGGGCAGGCCGGAAGTGGGCAGGCCGGGAGAGGGCGGGCTGGGAGAGGGCAGGCTGGGAGAGGGCAGGCTGGGAGAGGACAGGCTGGGAGAGGACAGGCTGCGAGAGGACAGGCTGCAAGAGGACAGGCTGGGAGAGGACAGGCTGGGAGAGGACAGGCTGCAAGAGGGCAGGCTGGGAGAGGACAGGCTGGGAAAGGGCAGGGAGAAGGCAGGCTGGGAGTGGGCAGGCTGGGAGTGGGCAGGCCAGGAGAGGGCAGGCCGGAAGAGGGCAGGCCGGGAGAGGGCAGGCCGGGAGAGGGCAGGCCGGGAGAGGGCAGGCCGGGAGAGGGCAGGCCGGGAGAGGGCAGGCTGGGAGAGGGCAGGCTGGGAGAGGGCAGGCTGGGAGAGGGCAGGCTGGGAGAGGACAGGCTGGGAAAGGACAGGCTGGGAGAGGACAGGCTGGGAGAGGGCAGGCTGGGAGAGGGAAGGCTGGGAGTGAACAGGCTGGGAGTGGGCAGGCTGGGAGAGGGCAGGTTGCGAGAGGACAGGAAAAGGACGTCTGGCTAATTCTGGCCTAAAGTCCTTGGTGATGAAGTAGCCTCCGCCTTCCTGGCCCCCCAGGGACAAAGGGGGGGGGCAGAATAACAGCAGGGATACTGAAGTACCTCGACGGCCGTTAGAAGGAGCGGGGAGGAAAAAAGATAACAAGCATTGACATAGGCAAAGTCTTGCAGCCAATGCCAGACCAATTGGCTTAGCCAGTGCAGGTTTGGTCCACCGGTGGAGGTTCTGTCTTTCATTATGAAAGTAGCTGGGAGTCTTCAAAGCTGTAGAATGCTGGCCCTCCGTCTTTGACACATCCCAGTCTGAACCTTCAGATGTATATTTATTCCAGAGTCAAGATGATTTTTGTTAACGTATGTTTTTTCACAGAGAGACGGCTTTATCGAAGGCAGCAGTTGGAAATTAAGTTGTTCACGTCGTGCTAAGGCCTGGTCTGCTGTATTGGTATTTAGTCAGTAAGGGAAGGTTGTAAACAGTATCCCGAGCAGTCATCTGAGGACTATCTGAGCGTGCTACCGCCAAAATATCTTCCTCACGAAGCAACACAGCTGGAAGTCATCTAATGATGACTAATCAAAAAGAATGTATGCCTCTAACTTATTTTTGTCGAGTTTTTGTAAATGCCCTGAAGTCTGTATTGTGCTCTGTGACACAGATGTTGAATAAGATGAGCACAGCAGTGTCGTTGTCCGTATTCAAAGCACGTTCCACAAAGGCACACTCGGGTCATATTGTGAGATTGAAAAAAAGTTAACAATCTTACAAAATGCATATTAAGCTTTCCAGTGTATGCCGAAGGAGACCACCTGGCAAGAAGGCAGATTGGGAGCACTGACTGGAAATTCAGAGCAAAAGGTTAAAATTCAGGACAAACAACGAGCGGGACACATTGACTCACCTGTGACCCTGGCCAACCCCGAGCACCTCTGCGGTTCAGAGTCTGCAGACTCAGCCGGGCTGCCAGCGGCCTCTCGGGCCGGTCTCATCTGAGGCGGCTGCAGTCAGACCCCCCAGCTGTGTCCGGCCTGGCTACATACAGCGCCCCCAGTTTGCTGCCCCTGCAGCATCACTGCTGTCGCCTCGAGCTCGCTTCTCTGCCACTCCTGGCTTCTCAGCCCGAAGAACGAAGGATGCTGGAACCTGTAGTTCTAAACCTCCCCCCGCTATAAAGTGCGTGTGGGCGTGGCCCAGACAGCAGGGGTCTCATGCGTGGGGCGCCTCGAAAGTAACAAGCGCCTTGAGGGGCCCAACATGAATGAAGTGCACGTGTGTGCGGGCACGCCCCCGTACCCTGGTATAAGGGAAGGGGGGGTGTGACAGGAGCGCGCAAAGGTGGTCTTCAGGGAGCTATATATCCCGCTCCTGTGTTTAAGGAATGTAGCGCCTGGGGATGGAAAGGCTGGTCACCCCGTGAGGAGCTATGAAGGGAAGGATGGCGCTGACACAAGGCTGCTGTGCGGGGGCAGGGGTCCCGAGACCGGGCTTCAGATCCAGCGCCCAGAGGGGGCTGAGAGGCCTCTAGGAGCTGGCTCTGTGGACCCCCCCCGCATCAGACCCTGGCGTGCACTATAGGGGAGTCTGGACCGCCCACGCCTGGAAGACCGGCCCAGAGGGGGTTAAATCTCGTCAAGAGGGGGGTAAATCTCGCAGCGGGGACGGGCACACACACAGCGGGAGTCGGGGGGGCCGACCAAAGACACGGACAGCGGGAGTCAAGAGGGGAGAGGGGGGGTGAACAAAGACACGGACAGCAGGAGGAGGGATGTCATGAGTACCAGTTACATTACAAGGACATATTCATTTTGGTAGGCACGAGAAGACGAAGTGATTTTGCACAGAATTACATGAAGTTGAAAAAACAAAGAGCCACGGACAGCGGGAGGGGTGGGGGGGGCGGAACGGCACAGATGACATGAGACGCAGCAAGCACTTACCAGAGGAAGACTTCTTCCGGCAGCGGTCGGCCTCGGAATGACAAAAGCAAACACGGACGACAAAAAAAAAAGAAACCCCGCCCACCGCCCGTTGACGAGGCAAAAAGGGTGGAGAGGGAAAAAATCTCGGGAACGCCCCCGAATCTGGTCAGGCCTTGACGGACAGATCTCTGTTCCAATGGCTAGCCTCCATTTATGGAGCTAGCCAATAGAACAGAGGGCGTATTCAAGGCACCCATACTGAAAACTAAAGATTTCTCCTGGGGGCCGAGCTAAAGCTCCGTGCCCCAGGCAAAACCTAAAAAAGCACTCACCGGCAGCTGTGGTCGGCATGGAAGAGGAGCCACGCCCACGCGAGCAGGAAGGAGCTGCCGGCTCAATGCCGGACCAGATTCGGGGGCGTTCCCGAGGGCTTTTGGCTGACGTAGCCTGACGTCGCCAAAAGTGAAAAATTCTCGGGAACGCCCCCGAATCTGGTCCGAGATTGACGGACAGAGCCCTCTCCCAATGGCTAGCCTCCATTTATGGAGCTAGCCAATGGGAGGAGGGGGCGGATACCCGACCCCACAGAGAAAAACATAAGGTTTTCCTAGCGCGCATTTACAATGCAACGGTTTTGCCTTTGACAAAGTTAGAGCTATTGGCACTTTAAATGACAAATTGTTTATTTATGTGTTAGTTTTGAAAACAGATAAATAAATGGCATGGTCATTTACAATGTCAATAGCTTAATCTTTTGCAAATGCGAGACCTATGGCATTTGCACCCACACACACACACACACACATACACACACACACACACACAGCCACACGCACACAGAGCCACACACAGAGCCCACCCCCACACACACACAGCCCTACACACACACACACACACACAGCCACACACACAGCATCACACACACACACACACACACAATCACACACACACACACAGCATCACACACACACACAGCATCACACATACACAGCACCACACACACACAGCATCACACACACACAGCATCACACACACACAGCATCACACACACACAGCATCACAGGGGAGCAAAGAATTATGTGACAGTGGAGCAACGAATTATGTGACAGGGGATCACATACAACAACGTGAACCAGGTTAAGGAAGATGTCAGGAGCTAAGGCACATAACCCCAACTAGCCCTTCGCCTCTCAAAAACAGTATTCAGAGGCTCGGCACCTCTTCTCACAGAGTAAGCACTATCTGCACTCACTGTATCAGCTTCCTGGGTTTAGGGCATGACTCAAAGGCAACGGTGAGTTGTCAAACTCATGAAGGAGAGTCACAGGGGACAAATTCTGTAAGAGGGACAGATAAAAACAAACATGTGCCTCGAATCAGAACCGCACATTCGTCAAAGCCAGGATGGCAAACCCAGGTTCCCTAAAGGGGTAATCATTATTTCATTTTCCCCGGGTATCCCTCAAGTCCTGAGCGCTACTTACCAAACAGTTCACCCAAACTCGCTGGTAATAGCTGGTTTCACCGTTCCACAATCACTAGTTATCAACTGGGAACTCTTAGAACTCAGCCCGCTGAGATCCGTGTACTTGTGTCGCAATCAGGAATCAAAATCTAAAACAACAAGCTTCAACTAATACAGAGACAGACTCGCATGCATACCACAGTCCACAACAGAGTCAGTTACACTCAGACAGAAAGACAACCTCACAAACACCTGGAAGCATGGTTTGTGCACACACCATAAGGAACAATGCAGCCCAACATGCTCGCAAGAATATATGAAGAAATTAAATGACACATGTAGCCAGACAAGAAGCGACAAACCGACAAACAAGATCAGTAGGCCCGAGTACACCACAACTCGTTCACACGATAGACACAAAATTGTTGCACACAATATATACATAAATTCTTGCGCACATTATAAGATAGGCAAAATAAGTATCCTGGTAAACGGACAACAGGCCAACCCGCACATCGCCAAGCACAACATTGGGCTCAGGGAAATACTTCATGTCAGGTACCAACAGAAAACGGCACAGAGACACGCAATCGGACAGGCACACAAAAACACGATGAGGCAGACACACACTGGGAAAGGCACAAAGTCAAGCAAAGACAGGCACAGAGAAACGCCAACAAACGGACACAGAAATATAAAATCAAGCAGGCACAATCCACAAACTGGCACATAGAGACACATTCCGACAGTCATACAAATAAAAGGACAGGCACATAGAGAAACTGCAACAGAATACACATACAGCAGCAAATACACAAAGATGGACAAAGACTTGAGCACAGTGGCAAGAACACACTCGGGCCATTGAAAGTCCCAGTGCAGAAACTCAAATGGACCCAACGGATATCCCTGGTGAAAAGAAAATAAACACATTTATGCAAGCAGACATAACGTTACAAGCCTACGCATACACACAACAAACGCATACAGAAAGGTGAGCCCCGCCAGGAAAACTATACATGCTGAGACAAGTACTGAGTTATGTTACGCTAGTTGACTCCATGGGGGTGGTGATACGTGGTCAGACGTGGAGTGTCAAGCACAACAGCCCACGCTGCACAAATGTGGGGGGTCTGTGGTGTGAACTACTGCAGACTGAAGCCTGCACCAGAATGAGCTCTCTGCAGCCGGTGCTGGGTGCGGCTGGTCGGTGGGAGCCCACACTGCAGCAGCAGCACACAGGCCAGCTGCCACCGAGCCCAAGCTGCGTGCCGTGGAGCAGGCTGTGCCCGCACCGCAGCAGGACAGGCCATCTGCCAGCATGCCGCTGCTAGTACCTGCTGCGTGTGGTGGAGCTCAGCCCATACTGCAGCAGAGTGGGGCAAGCTGCCGTCATTCGCTCGCTGCTCAGTGCCACTGGTTACATTCGGCTCGCCTAGCTTCTGCAGAGCCCGTTGGATTGGAAGCTAAAACGAGCACGGGGAGGTTTTAAAGGGAGTGACTGAAAGCCAGGGTTCACGATTACCCTAGCCAACAAGGCACGGACAGCGAGAGGAGGGGGCGGCGGGAACGGGGGAGGCGGGTGGGTTAACAGAAACACGAACAAAGTTAACAAGGCACGAACAGCGAGAGGGGGGGGCGGCGGGAATGGCGGAGGGGGGGGTTAACGGAAACACGAACAAAGTTAAAAACAAATTAGACAGCGGGAGGGGGGCGGGAACGGGTACACACTTACCTGCTCGGCAACATAAATCGCGCAGCCCACTCCTGCAAAAGGCAGGACGAGAGTAAACAAAACACGGCTTGAGAAAAAAAAAGAAACCCCGCCCAGTGAAGGCGGGTGCCGGCTCAATGCCGGACCAGATTCGGGGGCGTTCCCGAGGGCTTTTGGCTGACGTAGAGTGACGTCGCCAAAAGCGAAAAATTCTCGGAAACGCCCCCCAATTTGGTCCGGGATTGACGGACAGAGCCCTCTCCCAATGGCTAGCCTCCATTTATGGAGCTAGCCAATGGGAGGAGGGGGCGGATACCCGACCCCACAGAGAAAAACATAAGGTTTTCCTAGCGCATGCGTACTTCGTACGCATTTGCTAGGCAAAACCTAAAAACCAGTTACTCCATTACAAGGGCGGGATAGAGACCTGAAACAGGTACCCTGGGTGGGATAATCCTCACCTCCGAGTCCTTAATAGAATTGAAACTTTCTTTTACGTTGTCTAGGAAATGTTTAATTCTATGTCAGGACCGGAGGCGAGGATTATGCTTGTTTAAAGCTTGCTCACCAATTAGTGTGCCATGTCTAGCATCGGCTTAGAATAAAACCATTTGAAGGTGGAGTGGGAAGACCAGTCTGCTGCGTTCAGAATGTCTTCCAGACGAGCTCCCAGGGCAAGCGCTTTAGAGGCCATGGTCCCTCCGGCCGAATGGGCACCAAAAAGCCGCAAATCAATGCCGGCCTCCTGCACCACCCAACGGGCGATCGTGGTGGAGGAGACTGCCCTATGAGGCTTCTTGAGCATGATAAGCAACTGCTGCTCACCTGGAGGACGGAACACCTCTGACATTTCCTAGTAAACCTTAAGGCAAGCAACAACACAAAACTTAGGGGAGTCCGGGAAAGCAGGGTATGAAATGGATGCTGTCCCGCACTTCGTCCGCTGCCAGATCATGAAGGTCACCATGGAGGGAGAATAGATCCTGACCGAGACATCCAGAGCTCACACATCTGAAACCACCTGCAAGAGATGAGACAGAGGTGCACGGCCAGCTTGGTGGATAGTTCCTTCCTGGACAAGAGTCTATTGGGTTGCCATGACAAGAACAAGTTGAGAACCTGGTTTACGTCCCACAACTGAGAGTAACGTGGCTCAGGAGGCAAAGAAAGGCGGATGCCTCAAAGAAGCCGACAAACCAAGGGGTGTTCGCCCACCGGAGAGCCATCCACCTTGGTGTGGCCGGCAGATATGGCAGACCAAAAGGTGTTAATGGTTCTGTAAGCAAAACCCTTCTCCACCAAGGCCGCTAAAAAATTCAGTATGGCCGTCACATCTGCTGCCACGGGATTGAAACTCTGTCGCAGACACCAACGAACCCATCATCTCCACGTGGAGCGATACCGCTTGATTGGCCTTGGACATGAATTTCTCAGCCGCTCACGAAAGGGCTGGCACCGCCCATCGTCCCCTGTAATCCACCACGCCATCAGATTCAGGGAGCCCTGAGTGATGAGTGGATGGGTAATTTTGTCTGGACTGAGCAGAGGAGACGGAAAGCGGGGGAGTGGGATTTGAAAATCCGAAGAAAGTTCCAAAAGAACCGGAAACCAGACTTGAGACCTCCAGATGGGCGATATCAGCACTATGTCCACTCCCTGGTGACAAACCTGGGCCGAGACCCTTTGGTAACATGGTGAATGGGGGAAAGGCATACCCCGCCTCCTCCCTCCAACCCTGTAGGAATGCACCTATGACCAATACCATCAGATCTGGCCTCCAACTGAAGAACTGGGGAAGCTGAAAGTCGAGATGGGAGGCAAGATACTCTGGAGGTCCGCAAAAACTCCTGGATGAAGCTTCCACTGGCTCTCATCATGGAAATGGCGTGAGTGAAAATCCGCCCTTGATTGTCCAGGCCTGGAAGGTACTCCGCCGTAACTGAGAAATGGTGATCCAGGCAATACTGCCAGTAATGTGCTGCCAAGTCCGCCAGAGCTCGCAACCGTGTGCCCCCAAGATGATTGATGTACAGGACAGCCGACGCATTGTCAATCTTGAGGAGAACGCAGGAGCGGTTGACCAGAGCGGCATCTGAGGCCGAGAAGGAAAGAGGGAGAACAGGTTGTGAGGGATCCCCGTGAAACTCTAAGCCAAATCCCTGGACAGTCTGCAGGACCCAGGAGTCCCAGGTGACAGAAGTCCAGGCCTGGAAAAAATGCACCAGACAGACTCCACTTTTAGAAGGGAAAAAGGGAGAACACTCACCGGAAGAGTTGGAGGCTCCATCGCCTCGGCCGCCTCTGCCTTTCCCATGACATCCTCTGGTCGGGTAGAAGTTGCCAAATTTGGCTTGATCTTGGTATTGTCTGCCTCTGGAGCCTTGCTCTCGACCCTGATTTGGACGGCCGGACAAGCGGCCCCTACCTTGTCTGGCCCCCCGGAAAACCCGGGGGAGGAAGACCTTGCGAATCGAGGACTGGGCCTTGTCCAGGGACGTGAACGTATTCATGAACTTGCCCAGCTCCTTGATAAAGGGCTCTCCAAAGAGATCCCCTTGGGACATGGAGCCAGCCTCCAAATCGGCTAAATCCCCGAGCTTGGTGTCAACCTTAATAAGACAGCTCATGCTCCTCTCTGTGGAAAGCGCGCAGTTGGCGTTCCCAAGGAAGACCACCATGCGCTGGGCCCAGGCGGATAGATTCTCTGGTGAAATAAGGGAACCTGACTGTTTAGCCCCCTCGGCCACATCCAATTTCTTGGAAATGGGGCCTAGGGCATCGAAGCCCGCCAGGACCTATCGATACCCCTCTTTGGGTCATTAACACATTTTTGAAGGAAGGTGGCCATGCGCGGGTCAATCTCAGGGGTAGCCGCCACCTTCCTCTCCAACATCATCGAGCTTAGCACTTTTAATGAATGTGTGAGGGTTCGCTACCCAGGCTCAACTTACCATGGAGAAAAGGCTCGGGAGGACCGACCATTTATGTTGGAATATATATATATATATATATATGTATATATATATATATATATATATATATATACAACCAAGTGCAGTCTTCAACATCTCCGCTCTCGCGAATGAAACAGACCACGCAACTCCAACGTGAAATTGGGCATGTAGATTTATATCAGTAGAGCCACCAGAAATATATATATATATATGTAAGTATGTGTGTATATATATATATATATATATATATATATATATATATATATATATATATATATGATAGGGTGGGAAGAAGCAATTGCCATTTTCTTGCCAGCATTTGAAGAATCTTTTGTTAAAACAAAACGCATCATGCTAATGCCACAATAAAGAAGGACTGTTGCATTTGTCTTGAGTCCCGTCTCTGCTTAATTCCTCTACAAGCTGGGGAAGAGTGAAGTTTTTATATATATATATATATATATGTATATATGTATATATATATATATATATATATACTAGCAGCCCCCCCCCCAGCGTTGCCTGGGGCAGAAGGGGGCTGGGGGGCAGCATTTCAGGCTTGCGTGCACTCCCGCCCCAACCCCCGCCCGCCACGACATTGTCTGTGTCCCGGACAATGTCGTGGCGGGTGGGGGCCGGGGCAGGAGTGCACGCAAGCCTGAAATGCTGCCCCCAGATCCTGAGCCTTACCTCAGCCGCATTTGTTCAGGGCCAACCTCCCGCACCGGCTCCCTCCCGCCCCGACAGTTCCTGTGTCCCAGAGCCTTACCTGAGCCGCCGCTCCTCCCCGCGCTCCTCACTTCACCGCCGCTCCTTCTCATCATGACGCACCTGAGCTGCCGCTCCTCCCCGCGCTCCTCACTTCACCGCCACTCCTTCTCGTCATCACGTTCGTTGCGGCCAGCATCCCTAAATTTCCCGTCCGTTATATGATGCATAAGAAATTCCTGTTGACCCCTTGAAAGCCAGACCAGCGCTATATCCTCAAAGTACTGTGCTATTTCCTCCACCCCCGCCGTCTCCCTATACTCATGCATCTGTTCATAATATTTCGCAAAACAATCGAGAATGCCTGTCGCGCTAGTTACTGTGGTCTCCCCGTCCTGTATCTCCTGCACAGCACAGTGTTTAGCCCAAGGGACAAGGGTCCTTTTTTCGATCCGCCAGTCCTTTCCCTGGGCGCCCCCCCTCGCCATAATAACGTGCCCTGGTGTGTTTGGGTAGGAATTTTACCTCCTGATCAGCTAGATCGTTATATTCGGTGACTTTTGATCTAATGCTAGCCAATAAAGACTCCTCAGGACGCTCCTCCAGTTGGCGTTCAAGTGTCAACAATTCCCCTTCTAACTTAGTCATGGCATCCCTCAGTGACTTAAGCACCCCCGATTGTAGGCCTATGCATGCTCCCCGTATGGTCACTTTGAAGGCTTCCCACACCGTGCACATACTCTCAACAGACCCAACATTCTTATCAAAGAACTCCTCGATTATCGCTCTTAGTCGCTCACGCAACACCAAGTCAGTCAAGGTTCCCGGTGGCAATCGCCAGGAGAAGGGAGCCGCGGCATGCGTCGGCAACCACACTTCCATGCGAACGGGCGCATGATCTGAGATCGTACGAGGTAGGTGGCCAACATCCATCACCCATCCACTGACATCCCGGGTCACCAACCAATAGTCCAGTCTCGACCACGTGTCGTGCGCCGGCATGTAACAGGTGCCCTCTCTCCTCCCAGGGTGTCTTAATCGCCATACATCCACCAGTCCAAGCCCACTCATACCATCGCGTACTGCATCAGCTGCCTTCCTATGCACACACGGCCTATCACTTTTCCTGTCCATCGCTCCATCAAGAGTGACATTCAGATCACTACCACAAATTATGGCCGATGTAGGCAGCATGTAAATCTTATTCCAGAGAGTGACATAAAAATCTGGGTCATCAACATTTGGACCATATACATTAATCAGCGTAACCAGGGTGCCGCATAGCTTTCCATGTAATATAATATACAGGCCATCCTTGTCGATCTCCTCATGTAGGGTTACAAACGGTACATTCTTTTTGATCAGAATCATAACTCCACGTGCATACAATGAATAAATCGAAGCCAGCCTGGTGCCAGCCCACTGTTTACCCACAGTTTCAGCTGCCTTTCCCCTAAGGTGTGTCTCCTGAATAAAAGCAATGTGCGCACCGTGCCTATTCAGAAATGCTAACATTTGTCTTGTTTTCTGTGGACGATTCAATCCCCTCACATTCCAAGTGATACAAGTAAGTTTACCCCCCCTATCCATACTTCAAGATCTTGAGTATAACCCGGAAACAGTAGAACAATCTTAATATCCAACAAAAGACGTAGAGCATACAGCAATCAACCCATCGAGTATCTGCAAGAAGTGCCTTGTGAGTCAGGTAACACACCGACCAACATTGCTTCAATCTTTGTCCAGTCCATCCCAACCTCCCGCCATTGATAAGGAAACAGACCGACCCATCTCGGAAGCTCCAGAAGTCCCCAATCCCCCCTCCACCCACTTCAGCACCCCCAACCTGCCAAAACTGTCCCCAACCTCCCAAACGCCAAAACCCCAACAGTGCAAACATAAGTGTGTGGGGATCTCCCATATGAGGGGGCGTAGTAGCGCACAGCTCCCGCCAGTAAACTAACGAGAGAACAGACCGTGCAAGCCATAGGGACATCCCACCCCTCCAACCCCAACTCCACAGCTTCAAGGATTTCAAAGATTCAAATTCGCACAGGGTTGGGCAATTAACATAGCAATGTCTCCAATTTCGCCTCAGTGTAAATCTCATTGTATCGTAAACATCTCACAAATGGTCATGCTAGTACAGCAAGGACCCCCCGAGCATAGCCACCAACCATGCAATTGAACATTAGCACTTGGATGCATGATAGACCAATGCAATAATCACCGCAACTGTGAACCACCCAATGTGTGCACCACCTTCAATAGTCAAAATCGGCTGCCGCATAAAACCTGTAGATGGAGCTAGCGTTCACAAAATACAAAGCAAGGGATTCAATGTCAGCAGGGAGTTGAGCAACCTAAAACCGAGCGGCAGCCCTTCTTATAGTATGTAGGTAGCAACAAGGGGCACTAGTCCAAGAATAAACACTTAGACCACCTCATCTTGTAAGTCCTCCTCCCCATCCTGCGCTATATTCGAGTCCCTTTTACATTTTTTCTGTTTTTTCGCATAGTCCATGGCCGCCTTAGGGGAGGCAAAGATTTTGTTATCCGAAGGAGCCCCAATCCGAAGACGAGCCAGATATAGCATGGCATACGGGATATTTTCGGCGCGAAGAAGCTGTTTCACCAGGGCGAATTCCTTCCGCGCCGTTTGCACCGCCACAGTGAAATCAGGATAAAATTCAAATTTATTTCCCTGATATTCTATAGTACCTTTCTCTCGTACCAGGCGCAAGATGACATCAGGATCCTTATAGTTAAGAATGCGAGCAATAATAGGACGAGGCTGCGCCCCAGGTACTGGTCGTTTTGCCAATGAACGATGTGCCCGCTCCACGATGAATACACGTGACAGTTGTTCAGATCCAAAAATGTCTACCAGCATGCGCTCCATGAAGTCCTCCATCCGGCCAACGTTCGTAGATTCCGGCAGGCCCGTAACGCGTATGTTATTGCGTCTGGACCTCCCTTTCAACTCCTCGTTCTTCGCCTGGATTACCGCCAATACTCTCTCCATATTGAACACCTTAGTCGTTACCGTAGCCAGCCCGTCCTTTCATTTTGCCGGTCGAATTGCGTCGCCATATGGTCGAGTCTATGATTGACCGCTTCCATGGTGCCCTCTGTGGATTGAAGCGTTTTTTGCATCGCTACCAGCGTGGCCTCCAGGTTCGGGGTACCGCCAACCGCCCCGGCAAGCTCTGCATCCGGCGGCACCTGCGAGGAAGACAACGCCGTCTTCTTTGCCTCAAAAGTGAGCTTGGGCTGATTTCTCTCTGGCCTGCCCATGGCGACTTCCAGGGCCCTCAGCCAAGCCCAGCAGCGGTATCGCGTGGGCAGATAGCAATCCAATCACCACCGCCGTGCAGCTCTAGTTAAAATCTAAGAGTTGGTGGGTCTAGTAAGCGCTCGTGATCCCCCGCCGACTCCGCGACCACTCCAGAGCGGGGATCGATATTGCAAATGCAGGAGGCCAGGAATCCTCACATAGACCGCCCCCGAGCCTCTCCGCTGCTCCCCACTGCGGGCAGAAGCCCCCTGTCTCTGCGTGGGTGATAGCACACCTTCAGCACTGCTCCACCGCTGAGGTCCGCACCCCGCCCGCGTCCCCGCCGGCCACAGATCGCACGGTGCGGCCTAGTGCGGCCCAACACCGCCTCCGCAGCCCCGGACTCGCCTAGATCCCCACCCCACTCACCGCTTCCAGCAGGGCCGAGCTCCAGGCCGTAAGACCACCGATCTCCCTCTGTCCGACGAGGCGTGCCCTCGCCTTCTCCAGCGCGTGTCTCCTGTCTCCCTTTCAGCACCCTCGATCAGGGAAAAGAGACGCCGAGCTCCAAAGCAGCCGACGGGCTCGAAGTGCAGGGCCGCACGCCACCAGATCCGGCTTCGGCGCAGAACGTCTCCGCCGGGAAAACAGCTTTAGCTTTCCGCTCAGCGACGAGAAAATGCTTCACTTGTCGCCTTGACGCTTCAGCCTTCGATTGCCATCAAGTTGGCCGGTGTGGACAGCAGGATGTGCAGGATATTTAAAAGGATTTCAGACGGTCCCGGCAGAACCTCACATGAGTGCGGCCATCTTGCCCGGCGGCCTCTAGCGCCCCTACCTACCATAGAAGGGTTTACGTACTATTCCGCACCCCACAAAGTATGCTCCCAGATAGACATGGTGTGGGCAACAGATAATATGGTGGAGAATTATAATATAGAATTTTGCCCAAGAGTATCATCAGACCATAATCCTATACTGTTAGAATGTAATATTCTTGATAGGGAGCAAATACGACGACAGTTCACATTTCCAAGATATCTATTTATGGATGATTTATTTATATCGAATTTAAAAGAACGTATAATAGAATTTATATTATTCAATATTAATTCTTCTACGATCAATTTTGTATGGGATGCTTGTAAGTCTAGTATAAGAGGCTTCGCCCAACAATATATTTTAAGAAAGAACGTGGAAAATCGGAGGGAAATTAAATCTACTACCTCTAATATTCTACAAGCTGCACAACATTTGGTAGAGGCCCTCACACGGGAAATTTAATGTGGAAAAATTAAGAATTGAATTAGTGACATTACAGTCAGCATTGAAAAAGACGCTCAGGGAGAGATATAGTGCTAAAATCCATAAATACAATCTGACACAATACGAAGGGGGTGACAGAATCGGTAAAGTTCTTGCTTAGAAAGTAGCAGATAAGAAAGATAAAACAATCAATAAAACAATAAAAGGCTCAGATTCTATCAAGTATGATAAACCGGATCAGATCTTAGATCAGTTTGCTAAATATTACTGCAATCTATATACCCCAGAAAATACACCCCCCCAAGATAATATTATACAATACTTAGAGAAATATATGCAAATTCAACAAGAAAATGAAGCTATTAAACAACTTAGCTCCAAAGTTACAGTTGCTGAAATAAAAACTGCTATACAAGCACTACCCTCAGATAAAGCTGCGGGTGAAGATTGTCTACCCATAGAGCTATACAAAATATGTTATGAATAACTTCATCTACTCTTACAACTAGTAATTGACTCTATTGGGGAAACTGGAAGTACCCCTCCATCTTGGAAAACCGCAAAAAGTTTGTTTTTTCTAAAAAAAAAAAACACCTCCAGAAGAACCTGGATCATGCAGACCCATTTCATTGATCAATTCAGACGCTCAAGTCTTTGCCAACATTTTGGCAAATCGTCTAGCACCCATTATGCCTGAATTAGTTATCTCTCAGCAACATGGGTTTGTGATGGGGAGAGACACCACTACCCATATTAATACGGCCATCACTGCATTTGATGTGGCTTCAACTACTCCCACCCCACTCGGAATGGTTATGTTGGATGCAGAAAAAGCATTCGACCGAGTGGGGTGGGTGTACTTGTGGGCGGTATTGAGGGCCTTTGGCATACAGGGACAAAATCACGGATGGGTGCGCTCCTTATATGAACATCCAACAGCGATAGTAAGTTATGCAGGAATCAATTCGGCAAACTTTCCAATTAAGAGGGGAACTAGGCAGGGCTGTCCGCTGTCCCCCCTGTTTTTCGCCCTATCCCTAGAGCCGTTTTTAAATGCTCTGGTGGCTCAGGAGAATATCACTCCGGTACAACATGGTGGGAAGAGCTTTAAAATAACTGCTTTTGCGGACGACATAGCTTTATTCACCACAGATCAGGTTAAGGCTGTTCCGGAGATATTTGAGGAAGCATCAAAATTTGGAGAGGTGTCAGGTTACAAACTAAACGTGAGTAAAACTCAAATTATTGCTAATTACAAACCCGCGCAACCGATATTAAGACTTTGCCCAAATGCTATATATCTAGGAATAAGGTTAACGGCCGATGTAGATAAAATACTATCATTGAATTATGAGCCATTGCTTAAGGAAACAACTACATCTCTTAAAAATTAGCACAAGATACCACTTAGTTTGGTAGGACGCATAAATTTAATAAAAATGAAGATCGTACCTAAATTCTTGTATCTATTCAGATCCATTCCATTGCAACTTACTAATTCTTTTTTTTTTTAAATTAGAGAGCATCTGTAGTAGCTTCATATGGGGATATAAAAAGGCTCGTAGGTCTATTGCGCTCTTGAAGCTCCCAATTGAACAAGCATTTGCAATGCAATAGGTCTCGCATTTACGCAAGTTTGAGCTATTGGCATTGCAAATAACAATGCCTTTTATTTTCGTTTTTAAAACATAAATAAAAGGCATTATCATTTACAATGCCAATAGCTTTAACTCGGGTAAATGCGAGACCTATTGCATTGCAGATGCTTGTTTGTTTTGTTACTCCTTTGTCTGCCCATAGCATGTTCCGGGGAGACTGGCAAGCTTCTTGTGACACTACTTGAATGGACATTGTGCTGCGTCTTGGCTGATCTAAGGATTTGCCCCGCCCTGTGACGCAAGAAGATGCCCCGTTCCCCAGCGTGACGTCACGGGACAGGCCCGAAATAAAATAATGCCACCCTGGAACATGACCAAAGAGTCTTTTTAAACTGCATCCGTGCTGCTGCAGGGGCTCCGAATGCATCAGTAGCGAGACCCCCAAGGATGCCGTGATGTGGTAATGTGTGGAAAAATAAGTTAAAAAAAAAAGATGCAAAATTGGCGCTTTTATGTCAATCCTGTGTTGCTTTTTACCCAAGCGACATGCACGACAGTTTGTGAAGCCTGAATTTTAGTAGGCGAGGGGGGCGGGGTGTGTGAAGATTTGCAGGTAGTGTCACGAGGCTTTTGTTTTACGACGGAAGGGGGAAGGCCTAGTGACCTGGAATGGAAAGTGGGGATGGATTGGATGGGAGGCGGCGCCATCTAGGGCAGGGTTTGGAGGAGTGTGTGGGGTGGGGGGAGTGTTTGCAGTGTTGAGCAAGGGGGAGCCATGGTGTGAATGGAAGGCTGAATGATGTAGGGTGCGACTAGAAACATGTAAACGGTGCTATCAGAAGCGATGTCTCCAGAGCGCAGGGTGTCCAACGTGAGTGTAAGAGGGACGCAGTGCGCCAGGCGCCTACTTCTAAGTGTCAGAAGTGAACATGTGTCCACCCACAGCGCTCCTTTTTCGAGCTCCCTCCCGGCTCACAGCCCGTTCTGTGCCTGCATCCCCCCCCCCCCCCCCCCCCCTCGAGATGCCCAGGAGCGCACAGCCAGCAGCACTGCAGGCCAGTGCTCCATCCCACACCCAACAGAGACAGATCAAATCACACCCAGTCTCTGCCCCCCATACACCCACCAGCCACATCACACACACACCAGGGTCTGCTGCTCTCACGGACATCGCATTTACATCACAGAGCGGGGCGGCTGATGCCCCCCACGAGTGGGAAAGAGATCCGCCGTGGCGGGACCACGAGACAGGAGAACAGTCACAGCTTGCCGTCTAGAAAGGGGGGGTGGGGCACTTTTCACACCCAGGTGCCAAGCACTGGCCCTGCATCCCCAGAGACAGCGGCTGCCCAGAGATTGTCAGTAAGCTTACCAGTCAAGAAAACTTGTGCCAATTTCTCTTGACTTATTACGCAGTCTAACAATATAATAAAACAAGATTAAGTAAAGTATGTTACATGTTAGCAGGAACAAGAGTGCAATTTAATGGACTTATTTTTATTTTATTCTAGGTAGGGTCGTGTCATTTTTCTGACAAATAGTTCCCCTAATTTTGCAACCCGGCATTAACTTCTTGCTTCACCCAGTGACCTCCCAATGGAAAGCCACCTGAAACTTATGCAAAAAAAAAACTGTTTACCTTTAAGATCACTGTCAAACGGGAATTTGAGCTGGTATTTTTCTACGAGTTAGAAGCAACGAATTATTGGTAACAGGCCCGCCAGTTTGGAATACAAATCTTCATAATTTGGCATGCCCCACGCTTTGTGGGTAGAAAACATTCTTCAGATGTTACCAAGGACAGCCATAAATAAAACAGTTGGTACAGAATGGGGTGGCAGCTGTTAGATTGGTGACCCCACCACCCCCTTTTTTTATTAAAGGGGGAAAAGTGGTTTGCCTCTGGATACATTGGGAGTGTGTAAATGAAAAGAAAAATATAATAAGACTGGGGAAGGCAGGCAGCTGTCGTACTTACAGATAAAGCGTGGAGGCAGTCTGGCTGATTTTAATAAAAAATGCAAGTAGGGCATCAAAGAACCGGAGTTTTTGCCAGGGCGCTGGGCGCAGCCTAAGGCACCTGATACAAACAGGAGATTCTTAGGGATGCGTGGTAATAAACAGAGCTGACGACTTTGGTCCTGGGGAACCAGGGTCAAAACTTGGCGCAAAATGTATGAAAAAAGGTTAAAAATAAATGTAAACTTATAATAAATATCATTAAGCAGTGTTTGAATATGTACAATTAGACGATGTGAGCAAAATAAAAAGCAAGCGGGAGAGGTAAGGAAACCACACCCTTAGAACTCGTCTGAAGAGATGCAAACGCAGTGTGTGCCAATGGAGGAGGGGGAGTGCATGGAACAGGTGCCCTCTGAAGCATCTGATGAGTCAGGGTGAGGGAAAGTGTGTAGCTGTGTCTGCAACGCCAGCTATGACAACAAGCCAATAGGCGGGACGGGCCAATTGCGGACGGGCTGAAGAAAATGGTGATGGGAAGGCAACCTGATAACATATTGCTGGGGTAGCAGGCTGACAACAGAGGGCAGGCGGGAAGGACTGAAAAGCAAGCCACAATGGAGGGCAGGCGGTAGATATTCGGGAAGCAAGCTGACAACGGATACTGGCGAAGTAAGCTGACAGGATGGGCTGGGGCAGCATGCTGACAGCAGATGAAGGGGCCGCGTGCTAACAGAGGTCGGGCAGGAGGGACAGCAAGCTGAAATCCGAGGGTGGGGAGATTGAGAAACACATGGACAATGGAGGGTTGGTCGGGGCTGGGGAGGTAAATGGACAAGGAGGTGGTGGGGAAGCTTTAAGTACTAGGGACCCGCAACGGGGAGGAGGCAAGAACAGCAACTGAGAGTGTGCGCGAAAGAACACGGTGTGGGAAGAAGTACATGAAGGAGGCAGCTGCAGAACACATGCACTCTCATCGAGTGCTACAACAAATAGAAGAAAAGGTATTACCCGTGAAAGGAAACCCGGGGAGGTGTCCTGGCTTTCTATGGGCAACATAAACCCGAGCCGCCCCTTGTTCTCTGCACTGACTGAGCAGACAACTGCGGTCAGGGAGACATTTCAGCGGAGCAGCAGTGAAATGGATCCAAATAAAGCAAACAGCATAGAAAGCGATCGCTATGGTAAAACAAGTATATGAAAAACGGGCCGCCGCGTTGCCCGCGGCGACCCGGAAGCTCTTGCCCAGCCGGCCAATCCGCTCGCGGCCGACCGGAAGTCCCGCCTCCTGAGGTCCAGGAGAAGATAGCCTGCCGGCGCATGGAGCGCCCTGCCGGTCCTGGGTAGCCCGGGTCCCCAGGAGGGGGCCCGGGGAGAAGGAGCAGTGTGGCGCCTGTTGCGGGGCTCCTCTGACCTGAGGGAGCCCCGATCCAGAAGAGGAGACGCGCCGTGAGGAGCAGAGCGCGAGAGGAGCCCCGCCGGAAGAGAGCAGCCGGTGAGTGGGGCCCAGGGCTGATGTGAAGTTAGAGTCCCCCGTAGGGGACTCCGTGCCTGCCTGTGTGTATGCCTGGGGGGGAGGTGGGGGAGTGTGTGCGCGTGTGTGCGCGAGGGAATGTGTGTGCGCATGCGTGACTGTGTGTGATTGAAAAGAATGCGAGGCAGGGGATGTGCACGGCGACGTGCGCGCCCTCGAGGAGGAATCTGAGACAGCGAGGCGCGTGGGAGATCGCTGTCTCACATTCCTCCAGACACGCCAGCAAAAGATGTCTTCGCAGACAAAGCATGCTTCGCATGCTTTTTAGGTCTGCTCGACCTAAAAAGGCGGTTTAAACTTCCCGGATTTTAAAATATATTTTTTTGCAACTTTCTTCCGTCGTGTACGTAGTCTCCTGAAAAATGAAAACTCACTTTTTTTCATCAATTTATGTTGGGATCAGATAGCAATACATTTCTGTGTCGTGTGCATGATCCAAATTATTTTAAAAGAGTCAAATTCAAGACTGCTAGACACATTAAAAAATTTTGGGACCAAATCATGATCTTGGACAAGATTCCCTTCTTCAATGCTGAGCTCCACCTCTGGGGGAACCCAGGAATGCCAGGTATCTTCTCTGACGGAGCTGGGCTATTGTGGATAAGACATGGCATAATTACCTTAGGGGACTTATATGGCCCAGACGGTCTCTTAAACTTCACTACATTGAAACTTATATGTAAACTAAATGATGGTATGTACTTTAAATACATACAGATCAGGGACTTTTTAGTTAATAAAATGAAAATTGAGAGAGCCGATCATTCAGATACTTTAAAATGTCTCTATTCGGGACGAACTAAGTCACTCATAAGTGAGAGTTATGGGTGTTTAAGCTCATGTAGGATAGGCGACTGTGGGAAAATGGCGGATAAATGGTCTAACCGATTAGGAATCAATATCAGTCCGAATCAGATTTCAACATCACTTCGACAAATAAATCAGGTAGTTCAATCTTCTAACCTAAGGTTGCAATTCTATAGAACTGTGAGTCAAATATATTATACACCTGAGACAATTGCTCGATGGACTCTAGGAAATGTCTCTAGTGAACGAACGAAATTTCCACACCTATGTTGAGCTGTGTAATATGAAAATAAAGAACAGACGAATAATTCTGTGGCAAGTACCGATGTGGACTGTTTTGATTACTTTCGACACTCATTGCCCCGTATATTAACTCTTCTTTTGGAATCATTTGCCCTTCCATATTCGCACTTGCACTGACTACACCAAATTAAAAAAATCATTAAACCTTACTTTTTCTAATTTTACTCTTTAATCTTGCTGCTTGTAGCACCATGATGCCCCATTGGGGGGATTCGTGCACAATATTAAGTTAAAATAACTGAACAGAACATGAAATTAAATGAAATTTGAAATTACAGAGTCCATTAAACCTGAAGGTATCCAAGCACTATACCAGAGAAGCAACGCCACTAACGTCTATAGTTCTAGATGAATTAGGATGAAAATAGCCAGATTTTCAAGGATGCTTTTAACAAAACAAAGGAGTCAATCTTAGAGATGTGGGCAGGCAAAACGTTCCATAACCTTGCGGCAGCCACAAAATTGAACAGCTACCTCATCGGACTTTACAAAACCTGGGGAGGAGGACTTTCCTACCTGAATAGGATCTGGGCGTCTTACCTGGAACGTACCAGTTAGAGAGAGCAGAGAGATGTTTTAAATCATATATGATAAAGGATTAAGAAGACAAAACAAACAGCCTTAAAGGAGATGGATACGATGGCATTTGTATCATCAGCATATGAAAGGGCTTGGAAGCTGAACAAGCGTATCAGTTCCGCAAGAGGGGCAACACACAGGTTAAAAAGAGTGGGGTTAAACTATGAGGGCTGAAGGACTCCGCATGGAAGACAAAGCTTTAGCTTTAAAGCCACCACAACTAACAGTTTGTACCCTGTTGGTGAGAAAGGAATACAAAAAGAACAATTGATGGATGGAATGCTGAGCAATGTCAAACATTCACCCCCAGTACAGAGATCTGGGCCTAAATCCATAATTTGAATGCTCCCTATGCATTTCTAATTTTGACCAAGCCAAGTGCAAATCAGTTTTAACCCTCCCTGGTTCCCATGGGAACAGTCGAGCTTAAACTGCCAGCCCAGATCCTGTCAATACCGGAGGCAAGCATCCTATGACCAGGTTTGGGGTATCACCCCTCATCAGTCAGGTTAACTTCACTCTAGTGGCACAGCAAGCACAGTACCCAGGTCTGGACATACCCGTCTCACTCGAGGTCACAAATGCAAATGATGCAGAACTATGACTGGGGGTGAATGTTTGATTTGTTCAGCATTCCATCCATTATCTGTTCTTTCTGTTTTTGTTGCCCAACGTGGGAAGGCTATGCCCAGACGTGAGTACCGTGCTCACTGTGCCATTGGATTCAAGATAGCCTAGTTGATGAAGGGTTCCAGGATGCTGGTAACCCTGGGCGAAGAACTACGCTCCGTTTGCGGAGTTTGCGGAGTTTTGGCAACTCCGCGTTCCGCGGAGTTCGCGTAGCTGCCGATAACTCCGCTATCCGGTGCGGAGCGTAGTTGTCGCGCGCTAAATAACATTGTCGCGCGCTAAATAACATTATCGCGTGCGCGGCAATGGCTTACCTTGGTTCTGCGTTCGCTTTTTCCCGGTCGCGTCGGCCACCATGTTTGTAAACCCTTCCGTGCAGCTGTGCGAACGCGATAACGTCATTGGAAGCGCGATAAAGCCATAAGGACGCGCGAGTATGTTTGTTGGTAAGATCGAGTTGCCGAACACGCAGAACCTGCAATCTTGCACAGAATAACTCGCGAGCATGTTAAAAGTTAAACCATAATAATAAATTACCATTTTGGTTAGCAAACAAGTGAGAAACCCCTCAAAGTTGTACCTTTGGATGTATTTTTTGGGGGGAAGGAGTCCTCTTTCTGTTTCTACTGTATTTTTGAATATTAAGGAGGAAGGGCTCTGGAGTTTACAACTTCCTGTTCCTGTCCACCAGGCTCCTCCCAGTGCTTTGTCCATGAGGTGGTCACTTTCATTTGGATTTTGAGCTGGCAGGATCACTTTCTGTGTGTGTTGGCTGCATTACTGCTTTTTTTGAATCTTACTGAGGACTTTTGGATTTTGAATTCTCTTTTTCAAGTAAGTTCAGTAATGTATGAGTGAGTATGATGTTGTAGACTTGTGTTTGTTTGATTTAAAATGTTTTAACTACAGTATTCATTCCTTGATTTAAATTATTGATGGGTGCCTACTTTTATGAGGTCCCAACTTGTATTTCTTTTTAAATTTCATCCAGGCTACATAGAGAGGTACCCATGGGTAAAATCATAATTCTGTGTTTAAATTTTTATTCAAGTTTGTAAACAAACATCATGGCTGGCATTGGATTATGGTCATCATTATGCAATAGCAATGTCTGCTGTGGAATTTCTGTTTGTGTAATGAAAAAGTTTTTTTATTTTTTTAAGCCAATAGCTGACCCTAGTACTCCATGTAGTTAGTGTGTAGGCATGTTTGAGTTCATTGTAATAACTTTCTGTGGTTGGCCTGGCCATGTGTTGTTGGCGGCCATTTTATGTTTCCCAGCCACTTTGGTCTTGCCATAGGCCTCCAAACTTGTGGCCTACTCTTCCAGTAGGCCAGAGGTACTAGTCATAGGGTCATGAAAGGTAATCAACTGTTTTTCTGGTGTACCTCTAAATAGGAAATCATGGATGGACTGGATTGATTTAGAAAATCTTATGTTTATGTGTGGGGTATGTCAGGTTTCGGGTGTCTGTCAATTTCTGCCATTAGGTAACCCTAGGAATACAGCTCGGGTAGTTTTGGTAACGTCGCGCCGTGTGAGAACGCGACCTTACCTTTTTTGTCTTGTTCGCGCGCTCAATGTACTGGCTCGGGAACGCGATAACGACTTTTCACTCGATTCGCGTTGCCGAACACGCCGATTTTGCATTCTCGCGAACAATATGTCCCGAGTTGCATAAAAGTTCCTCGAAAATGTTTAATGTGTCCCCTGTGCTACCAAAAAGTCCTCATTTTTGTGTTATTTACTTATTTGGTTGTAGTTTTGTCTTCCTGGAGCATGGGCCACTCCCAGTTCCTTTCTGTCCTCTATGTAATGATTTCTTGTTTATGGTTGGGGTGACCAATTTGGGGGGTGGTGTCTGGTGTGTTCATTTTGTGAAGCAAAGCATTGTCCCTTTGGCATAGGCATTTATTGTCTGTCCTCTCTTTCTTTTCATGTAGTGGTGAGGGCCATTTTGTGTGTACTTACTTCCTTTGTGATGATTCTGCTATGTTGTTGTTGGTGGGCAGGCCATGTGGTGGCGGCCATTTTGTGTATGCTTCCTTTGTGACTGATTTTGCCATGTGGTGGAGGCCATTTTGGGTGCATCCCCTTTCCATGTTGTTTTTGGGTGTCCCTGTCCTCCTGGCCCTATGGAGGCGGCCATTTTCTGTGTCCTTCCCTGGTTCTCTTCTTTTGCCATAGCCATCCAAGGCTTTTGTAGGTACTACCACTCAAAGCCATAGGTGCATTCAAGTTAATCAACTATTTTTGTGGTGTAACTTTAATTACACCGTGTATGGCTTTGGATTGCTTCACATTTTTTTGTAATGGTGGTACTTTTAGTTTTTTGGTTGCTTGTGTGTAGCTATTATGGCACTCCCTGCCATTAGGTAACCCTAGGAATACAGTTCGGGTAGTTTTGGTAACGTCGCGCCGTGTGAGAACGCGACCTTACCTTTTTTGTCTTGTTCGCGCGCTCAATGTACTGGCTCGGGAACGCGATAACGACTTTTTACTCGATTCGCGTTGCCGAACACGCCGATTTTGCATTCTCGCGAACAATATGTCCCGAGTTGCATAAAAGTTCCTCGAAAATGTTTAATGTGTCCCCTGTGCTACCAAAAAGTCCTCATTTTTGTGTTATTTACTTATTTGGTTGTAGTTTTGTCTTCCTGGAGCATGGGCCACTCCCAGTTCCTTTCTGTCCTCTATGTAATGATTTCTTGTTTATGGTTGGGGTGACCAATTTGGGGGGTGGTGTCTGGTGTGTTCATTTTGTGAAGCAAAGCATTGTCCCTTTGGCATAGGCATTTATTGTCTGTCCTCTCTTTCTTTTCATGTAGTGGTGAGGGCCATTTTGTGTGTACTTACTTCCTTTGTGATGATTCTGCTATGTTGTTGTTGGTGGGCAGGCCATGTGGTGGCGGCCATTTTGTGTATGCTTCCTTTGTGACTGATTTTGCCATGTGGTGGAGGCCATTTTGGGTGCATCCCCTTTCCATGTTGTTTTTGGGTGTCCCTGTCCTCCTGGCCCTATGGAGGCGGCCATTTTCTGTGTCCTTCCCTGGTTCTCTTCTTTTGCCATAGCCATCCAAGGCTTTTGTAGGTACTACCACTCAAAGCCATAGGTGCATTCAAGTTAATCAACTATTTTTGTGGTGTAACTTTAATTACACCGTGTATGGCTTTGGATTGCTTCACATTTTTTTGTAATGGTGGTACTTTTAGTTTTTTGGTTGCTTGTGTGTAGCTATTATGGCACTCCCTGCCATTAGGTAACCCTAGGAATACAGTTCGGGTAGTTTTGGTAACGTCGCGCCGTGTGAGAACGCGACCTTACCTTTTTTGTCTTGTTCGCGCGCTCAATGTACTGGCTCGGGAACGCGATAACGACTTTTTACTCGATTCGCGTTGCCGAACACGCCGATTTTGCATTCTCGCGAACAATATGTCCCGAGTTGCATAAAAGTTCCTCGAAAATGTTTAATGTGTCCCCTGTGCTACCAAAAAGTCCTCATTTTTGTGTTATTTGGTTGTAGTTTTGTCTTCCTGGACAGGCCATGTGGTGGCGGCCATTTTGTAGGTACTTCCTTTGTGCATTTATCATTGGCCTCCCTGCTTTTGGTCTGATCTGATAGTAGGACAGAGTCCCAGAGGTGGTAGTTAGTTACTAGTTAGCGGGGCTGCTTTATGTAGCTGTTTCTATTTGGTCTATTTAATTACCATCATTACGGCATGTGTGTATGCCATTGCATTTCCAAGTTGGTTGTCTGGGCAGGGGGGTAGGTAACTTTTTTGTGTGTGTAATAATTTTATGACTTGTATGTGTTTTTGCAGTGAAGTTTTACAAACTCTTAGCCATGGGGTATTTTGATTTTCCTTGCATTAACCTGTCATGACTCATGTGTAGCAGGCAACCTCCTTTTTCTGTCCATATTGGTATATGATAGGCCTGCTTGACTTTATTATTGGTTATTTCTGGCTGGGAGCTGTGGTGCTCGTACTATTAGTCTTCTTTTTTGTGTTTTATACATTGCCCTGTGTGTCTTTCAATTGTTCATGTGTTGTTGGCTTACTGCTTGTTTGACTGACGTTTTCTGTCTTCTTTGCTTGTAGGTGCACAGAAAAAGACTGAGGAGGTGCTGGCTGTTTTCATCCATCGCCCGTTCAACTGCCAGACGGACGTCCTTCAATTGTACGCCACGTGTGGTGTGTGACTCATCTGACCACACATCTCTGCAATTTGTGCTACTGAGTGCTGCTGTGTGCTGCTGACATCAGAAGAAGATGGGTCCTAAGAGAGCAGTTACCAGGTCCTCCACCACCAAGAAAGTTGCTGAGAAGAAGGTACAGAAAAAGGAAGTGTCACTTAAGGCTGGTATGGACCCCCAAACCTTTTTTGGGCCCCCAAAACGTACGCCTGCAGCACCGGTGTCCGTGGTGCAAGCTGGAGCCAGCACATCCGCATTAGCGGGGGCAAGCCACCAACCCAGGGCCAAGCACATGAGGGTCGAAGAGGTAGCCGACCTAGTGTTACAAAGCAGTGATACTGAGCCTGAACTTAACTTATCGCTGTCTCAAAGTAGCACACAATCCACGCAAGATGAAAGTGCTGAACAACCGCCGCCAGCAGTAGATGTTCAACAACCACAACCACTTCCCGCAATAGTTGTTGAAAAACCACAACCACCGCCCGCAATAGTTGTTCAACAACAACAACCAAATCCCACAGTAGTAGTTGTTGAAGAACCACAGCACGCTATAGTACTTCCTCAAGAACAACAACCACCGTCTCCGCACGCAATAGTGGAAGTTGTTCCTCCCGATGTCGGGGCAGTTCAGGAAGTAGAGCCTCATTCCGAGCAAGAAGAAGAGGAAGCCACTTCTGGAGGTGATCTACTGTCTTTAAATTTACGAAAGGAAAGGAGGGTTAGTGGCAGTGCATCGAGTTCTTCGCATAGCATCCCTTCAGATGACCTTGATAAGGAATGGCATCCACAACGAAGAACTGAGCATTCAAAGGAGAGGCATCAAAAGACCAGGCTGGGAAAAAGGAAGGATCCGTCAAGGCTTGAACTTCCGGAGTTCGATGTAGGTGAACAGGATACTGATGGTGATAAAGACGGGTCTGACACTGACAATGTCATCATCACAAGCGTTATTCCTGGTGCAGAGGATGTAGAGACCAGCATTTTCACCCTATCCAGAAGGGCTGCGATTAGTGATGAGCAGGTAGCACGTGTAACTCCTACACACTCAGCGCCCAAAGTAACACCAGCTCCCATTTTTGCATCAGCGAAGGCCCGGCAGCGTGCGACATCCAGCGCAAGCGCCACCTCAACAGAAGGAGGTAGTGGCAGTACTAGTACTGAACTGTCACATAGGGAAATGCAACAAAAAGGCTCCAGTTCATCCGGGATTGGAAGTGGGTCCTCCTCTTCCTATGGCAGGAGACAAAAGTTTAGCTCCCCAGTCTGGGATTTTTTTACGGTTCACCCACATCAGGAGAACATTGCTATATGCTCCATTTGTCACACCAATGTTAGTCGTGGTAAGATTGGTACAAACTATGGTACTGGAGGCCCAACGACCCATATGAAAAAAACACACACAATTGTATGGGAGAACCACCTTGCAAGCTTACAAAAAGATGTAAGCACTGGTGTTGGTGGGGAGGATACAGTACTACAAGGTCCACTCATGGAAGAAGAGGGAGACAATGACCTTCTATCCGGGAGTGGTACACCAATGAGCCCTGTCGCCAGCACTGGAGTGGTGCAGTCCAAATCCTCAGCATCAGCAACTTCTCAGTGGCACCAGAGTCAGCCGGAGACACCAAGGGCAAGGAGTGAAAAGTCTGCGTTGAAAGGTGGTCCGTCTAGCAGAACAGACAGAATTACCAAGCAGCTTACCATTACTGGCATGTTTAGGCAGGAGGGAAAGTACGAGCGTAACCACCAAATAGCACGTTTGTACAATGCGAAACTTGCAAAAATGTTGGCACTGGACCTTCTCCCATTTTCATTTGTTGAGGCAGTGGGATTTCGGCAATTAGTGGCAACACTCGCCCCAAAATGGGACGTTCCCAGTCGCTACTATTTTGCAAGAGTTGCTATTCCAGCACTACACCACGACGTGCTGGGATTGATTGGGAAAGCCTTACAACAGAGTGTTGTCCATTGTATCCACCTGACAACCGACATGTGGAGCAGTCGCGAAGCCACAGCAGATTACATGTGCATCACCGCACACTGGATCTCTTTTGCAGGTGTGAAAGACAAGTTAACATCAGGCCTTCTTGATGTTGCTGGGATTTTCAATGACACTCGCAAACATGCAACTGTAGCCATGTTTGGTATGGAGAAAAATCATACTGCTGACAACATTTTGTCTGACTTTAACAGCAAGGTCTTTGAATGGCTGAAACCAAGAGGCCTTAAGATTGGTTTTGTTGCCACCGACAATGGCAGTAATGTAGTGAGGGCAATGAAAGATGGACAGTATTTCAGGGTACCCTGTTTGGCACACTGCATTAACTTAGTCGTGCAAGACTTTCTGAAAAATGAACTCACAGTCAGCACCATACTGACCATCTGCAGAAGAATATGCACGCATTTGAACCATTCTTTCAAAGCGCGGAAGCTGCTACGCGTCATTCAGCGGGAGCATAATTTGCCAGTCAAAGCACTGATCCAGGAGGTCCCAACACGTTGGAACTCGACTTATTTCATGCTTGAGCGTCTCTTTGAGCAGTACATACCACTGAATGCTTATGTAATGTCAAGAAGATTAGTGGATCCGACTGTTAATCTTAAAAGCCTGACCGTTGAGATGTGGCAGTGGGACATCATTAAATGCTTGACAGAGATGCTACAACCTTTTGAGGTGTTCACACGTGCAGTTAGCAGGGAGGACTGTACTATGGGCCAAGCCATCCCATTGTTGTACATGCTCGAGCAACAGCTGAAGGAGGTCTGTGAAACATACGAAGGTGACGAAGAAAAAGTTGATGCATGTACCTTGGCCAAGGCCTTACGCAACCGCTTATCTGTAAATGCAAGGCTTAAAATGATTGTGTCAGATCCAAATTACATAACTGCAACAATCTTGGATCCACGGTACAAATTGTTTGTCAGCAGTAGCGCAGTCATTCCTTTTTCAGATGGGGATGTTGCCAATTACAAAAGTTCCATAGCTGTGGAAGCTAATGATTTCGAAACTGAACGGCTGTTACTTAAAGGCCTGACAGTGCCAGCCCAGGACAGTCAAAGTACTCCAGGCCATCCTCCTGAGGCAACTCTGGCAAGTTCATCACAGCATGAGAGCGGTGCGTCCGCTTCCCAGCAGGCACCAACAGTACCAAAAGCAGCACCTACACGATCTGATTCAGCAGACACAACCAAAAGCATAACTGCTTTTTTTCTACAGAAGGGAATGGGTAAGTCCGTTGCTGTTGCAAAGGGGAAAGAGGAGCAGCAAAGCCGAGCACCAATGAACACTGAGCGGATGGTTCAGGCCTATCTGGATGACACAACAGAGGTGTTCATGGAGCAAAGCCCATTGGTCTATTGGTATGAAAGAAGGAGACAGTGGCCAGTGCTGAGCAGGCTGGCGATAAAGTATTTGGCTTGTCCTGTAGCCAGTGTCGCCTCTGAGCGGGTTTTCAGTGCTGCTGGTGCCATTGTGACATCGAAAAGGACCAGTCTCTCCCCCAAAAGCGTCGAGAGGCTGACAATGATAAAAATGAATCAACACTTCATACCACCAGACTATACTGTACGTGAATCAGAGCAGGATGAAGAAAGCGAGCCCGAAGAATTCATCACTGCTGGGTTACATGACCTACTGCTGTCCGGACCCGCAGAGTTTGAGGACGAGCACCTCTTCCCTGACCAATAGGCTGTTAAATTGTGACTTTTTCCCTTCTTTTATTTGTGTTATTTATTTTCTTATTAAAAATGACTTTCTGGTGCAAAACTGCTAATCTTAAAATAAAAAGCTCAACCAAATCCATCCCCACCACTCATTCTTTTAATGTACCTACTGGAGTTGCACACCTGTGCATTTTATTTTCGCTGTATCTTTTTTAGTTACCTCCTGGAGTTGCACGCCTGTGCATTTATGTTCCATGTTGACTGCACTCCTCAGAGTCTTGCTGCATCTTCTTGACTCCCACTCAAGTCAATACAATTCCATCTTGGCAGCCATACATTTGATGTTGTAGATGGAGTATAGTACAATAACAATAATGTAGCCTCTAACAGTCCCTCCATAATAAGTGAACCGTACATGACTACAGCCATCCTCTATTTCATTTGAAATCTGCAACTCATAATAACTGCCTTGCTGAGTCTTACTGTTAAGGCTACCACCTCTGTCTGCAGGCATTCAGAGACGACTCTTCTGTGTCAAAAGAAACTTGAGCAGGCATCCACAACTGAAGTCAACTTGTTGTGATGACTCGCATTACAAAGGCTCGGCAGCATCTGTGATCAATCTTCTGACAGTGAAAGAGAAGAAGAGCAAAACAGGTATAAAAATGAATGATGCCATGCATTGCATTGGATGTATTTTTTGGCTGACTCTGAGCTAATGTGCATGGAGTTGAAGTATACTAGTAACTTCAGTTCAGACTCACGTGATAGCCAATTCTTCCATGTTATTTACTAATAATAGAAATTATTTACGCACTTGTGTTCCTACTACTACAGATGCAGTCAGGACTTAATTTATCTTTGCTGTCCGGCGGTTGGATCTGAGCTGATTGATGCACGATGTTTCTTGGAGTGGAATACAAGGTAATAAATAAATACAAATAAGAGTCACAGCACAGTAGACCCAGGCTACTACATGTTTGTGCACAGTGCTGTGGTAGAGTACAATAGTGGTATGATTGATGACTGAGAATGACGCATTGATTTTGTTGATTAATTTTGTAAATGCTAGGTTGCTTTTTCAATTTCATTCACCTTTCTGTGGCTCTGAAATTTTTAGGGAAATGCAGTTTGTATAACGGCCAAACCTGTGTCGTCGTGGGCCTGTTGTTGTGTGCTTGCTCCTGTCTTTTTTTGTACTTCTACATTAAAAATGATATGCAACTAGTAGACTTATACAAATTGTATCCAAGCCGCCTCAGTCTGAAAGTCCTCTCATACGACTACTCCTCTTGTTTTGTATTGTTTTTTTTATCTTCACTGTATTACAATTTGTTTAGGTCATTCACATTCTTTTGTATTTGCCTTTTCTTTTTCAGGCTGGACATCTTTCACGGTTCACCCACTGCTTTATAGTATGAGCATCAACTCTCATCCTTACCACAGATCCTCATCATCAAGCAATTGGATTGCGGGAAACCAAGAATCATATTCAGCGTGTCCTTTTCTTACGTCCATTGCTTACAATCATTAGCTAGCTGATCAACATCATAAATCATCGTCTTCATTGTTTTGCTTTTGTTGTCTCCAATCTCCATGCGTACTGTTTTTCTTTCTCAAACCTTTCCCAAAACCCCCGTACCCATCCATTAAACAATCCCTAACCCTCTTCCCCCGGGCTGCGTGGTTACATTGAGGTGTGATGTTTCTTACATTAAATATACACCAACAATTTGATCACGCGCTTGCTGGGGCAGATGTGGTCAAAGCAACAATAGTGAAATGTCAACAAGGCATGGCCAGGATCTTCTGCGGCTTCCCAACTCAAGCTCTGTGTATAACGCCAAATAATTTACCATTAACATCAAACAACGAATGCATCTAATGAATTGGCGTAATTTTTTGGGTTTAAAGTGTAAAGCATTATGATTTAGAAAAGTTTGACGTTGCCGTGAGTACTACAAGTAAAGTTGAACTTCTTATCTTCTCTTGCACTTTGTTTCCAGTCCCCAAAACCATTGTTTTGTTTCAGTTTAGCAGTTGCAATATTGGGTCACCCATGCAATGGACTGTACTTACTTATACTACCCCCACATTGTCTGTCACGCAAATGACTGTCTCTTTCTTTTTGTCGCTACTGGCAGGGTCTGTCTACTACTATCACAGAAGTTCTGATTCTGAACCACAGATTCTTCGCCATTGTCTTGGAAATCAAATGCAGCCCTTGCAGTGCCACACTTCATGATAAATCATCATCATCTCATCAGCAATCACAGGTAAGATAAGTTTGCAGTGAGGTATAACGCAAGACAGACTGGTCGTTCTTCTAATACTACAAATATAACTCGGTGAGGGTTTACTGCATCTATCTGTTTGCATGTTAAAGAAAGATGTGGGCAATATATTTAATTATTAAAATGCACTGTCCGCCGACCTGCATGGCCAAATTAAACCTTGCGAGGTTGCACAACGTACATTATTTGGTGAAACACTCCCCCCTCCAACCCCACAAGAAACGCAAATGAACTTCAAATGTTTTCTTTTTAACATAACTTTGTGTCTCGTTTATTTTAACATAATGTAATATATAACTAAGATGATACAAAAATAAAATATATATAAATCCTACACCAAGCTGTCCCCCTACCCGCCTCCCCTAACCCCAACCAAATTCCCACGCTCAATGTCATGTAAAAAAAAAGTAAAAACCCAACACCCAATTCCCACCCACCAACAAAAGGATTGAAAAAGGGGCAAACAGGGTCCATCTCATAGCCGGCGGGCTTTTAAGTGTTGATCCACCAGGATCTTTACACGCTCCTCTATCTGTTTTTTAGTCTGACTGCTTTGAGCCTCCAGCCTGGCTACCCGGAGGAGAATTTTTCGCTGGAACTGGCGGCACCTACATTGGCAGCCATGTTGTTGTGGGGGGGTGGACGATGCGGGGAAAATCTGGCGGCGGGCGGCTGCCTGAGCACGCCGACGTACTCCTGCAGGCTTGGGGGCCGGGGCATTGGAAGAGGCAGCAGCTGCTGCCGCCGCCTCCTCCTCCTCCTCCTCGGCCTGAGCCACCAGCCGGCGGTAGGCCTCAACGATGGCCTGCAGTTTCCGGTGACGGGCCCGGACTGCCAGCTCCTTCCTCGTTGGTTTAGAAGGAGTAACTATAAAGAAAGAGACAGAATTGTTGTAATCAAAAATCCCAGCAAATAAAGAACGCAAAATGGATCCAACACATAGTGGGCGGCACAGTACAGTAGCAATAGCAAGCAAGTTGAGTACCTAAAATGTTGTTTTATCTATCTTGAACATTCTACGCCTTATATACTTCATTTGTCTGCCTTTTTGGCACGGCATTATGCCTGCCCTAGTAACATAGTATGGGTGTACTTCAACGGTCACATACGAACACCTGTCTTTTTCATATCTCGTTTTTTTATATCATATACTCTGTGCTTCCGGGAAAAGTGACAGTCTCAAACTAACATTAAATTAACAGTGGCCAGCTAGTACTAATAAATGTCTACTCTAGAGACTATCATTCTTTATATCGCCAACAAACGTTAGGTGGTTTGTGTTTCGCCAGCAACGACCCGGAATGCATCCAGTCGTCCCCTCCTTCCCTTGCCTTTGTGTTTAACCAAAACACCGCTGCCAACACTAGTATCCACTATCCACTAACCACCAATATTGGATGTGTCTCCCACCCACGCAGGCAGCTGTGTTTTCCACTTTCTATGCTTCCACAACAACCCACGCATCCAACTGCTCTCAAACACCTGCATTGCTGATTCCAAAGTATCCTTCTATATTATATGATTAGAGCTTTTTCCTTGCACCTTTCATCATACTTAAAATCAATCTCATGTTAATCCATCGCGGTCATGTAATGTTGTGGATAAGACTTTTTTAGTCTGCCACCAACCTTTCACAGCTGAGTTGTAGTCACATAGAAGAGGCATGTATAACTAATTTTATCAATTCTGGCCGGTGGTAATGCTTTTGCTAAGCTTGGTAATGAGAACAGTGGCGTCATATATTGTCCAGTAGAACTTCAAGTTCACTATAAATATCAGAGTACAGTGAGGAAGTTTTCCCCACCCACCAAGTAATGCGGATCACTATTGAATGTAACTTACCATCGCCCACCGTTGTTGTCTCCTCCCCCGCTGCTGCCGGTGCTGCTGTAGGTGCCTCTGGTGGTCCTCCATTCCCCTCCGGGATCGCCTCTGCTGACGGCGTTGCAGCGCCGCTGCCCCCGTCGGCACTGGTGGATGGTACCGGTTCTGCAAAAATAAAAATAAGTAATTAAGTACACCTTTTTAGATGGATGCACAGCCCCCATTGTACTTGTTCACCAAGAACGGAGTTCTGCAAAACAGTTAAGTACAACGTAATCACTAGTAGTCCACATTGCCTAGTACAGCAGAGTAAGTAACACACTACACATATCAGCATTTATTTGGTATGGTATGGTACCCAAGCTCATCTCATCTATACTGGTACTCTAGTCCTTGGAAAGTTAGACTGAACCATGTAACCTAACCAGTTTACTTTGTACATCAATGACATGTCTACAGTTTTGCGCATGCTACCTCACAGCTTGTTGCGCAGTACGAGGAGACGCCTTTGAGGCCACATGATAGTTCAAAGCATACACCTGAAGAGTTTGGAAAATAGAGGCCCGTATTTACTTTTTGAATGTGGATTGTGGAGTCCAGTTTCCTTACAGCCTCAGGTTACACCTTTTTTTTTGCATGACAGCTAAAAAGTTGAATAAATGTATGTAATGTTTTCATACTGTCTAACGTGCACCACTTTTGTCATTATCTTTCGGCAGATGAGAAGATTTACTTCTACGAAGCAAAGATTTGCAGAGCTTACCAACAAGAGGCATATGCAACCAGTATACGTTCAATGGTGAGGGGTCTCGGACATTTCCCACATTTCCCTATCGTGCACTGGTAGCTGTACAAATGTAGAATACTTTTTATTGAGCCTTTTTTAACTCTGGATTTCTTCTGGTGGCCCTGCCCTTGACGTATTTGACAGAACAACTTAAAAACATTGATGTTACTTACTTAGTTACTTCTAACAAAATAAAGGTTTTGAAGTACCACATTGACTCGGAAGTATATTTTCATTGTCTGTTGTCTTGTAGACTTACACGAGAGAGTGAGAAAAAGGGGGTTACTTAGGTTATGGATTGTGTAATAAAAAAAGCATTTGGCATCTTCATATTGGGGTTCAGGAAAGGGGTAATTGAATAATTGACCAATGACTGAGCCCATATAGGTTGTCGTTCATTGAATTGTGGGTTCCTCTGAGTTCTGTGACTGAGGTGTAAGACTGTAAGTAAGTAAGGTCCAACCTGCCTATCAACAACAACATCCAATTTTGGGGTGCATACATAGTTATGTATGTCACTGCATAGAAGAATACCCGCAAGAGTAGTAGTGGTATTCATTACTAACGCTTACAAAATAGTAGACCAACATCTGCATGCATACTTGGTTGGTGTCAATTGCCAAAGAAGAGACATTACAGAGGAAAAAGCATAAGACAGGAGTGGACCCTGTGCCTTCCGCTATTCGATCACAGATTTTTTGAAAAGATTGATACCTTAACTAAACAGTTAGGTGAAATGTCATTAATCGGTTGGAAAAAAAGCTCCGTTAGAAAGTTAGGGAAATATCATTGTTCCAAAAGAAAACACTGTTGGACTTACTAGGGACAGCAGCAGGATCCTCAGTAGAGGAGCTCTGTGCCTGTGGTTCACAATCACGTTCACCCGCCGACTCGGTCCCAGCCTTCTGCTTGCCCCTGGGTTCTGTGGTTCATGTAAGAAATAATAAAGAAAGAGAAAACATTGAGTGCTGTGAAACATAGACAGCAAGCATTTCAAAAACCACTGCTACAACATTAAAAGAAACAAACATTGGTCTACCAAATGACTACTGCCTTGCATGATTCACTGACTAGTGTACTTGGTGAAAACAAATCAAATGTTCCATAAACATTCTGATTGTACTAAGTAACACAGAGGCAGTAAGACCTGAACAACACCACAGATTCAAGAATGTAAGTAGCCATTTCTTTTTCATTTTTTGCCAGCAAAATACATAGATCGCAAGGAGGAGACAAGCTTAACTTTGTGCATACTAACTAACACGAAATTGTACGTTCATGGCATCATATTTTGTTTTGCTACTGACTGAATGCTACTGCTGCCCTACCCACTCAATAAACAAACTACATCAGTTCTATGGAGGGCTGAGGCAGGGGCGGCTATAGGCTCATGGTGGTCCTGGACTCCTGGCCAGGGAGCGTAGGTGGGGGGCCCGGAAGAGGAGGTCGGGGCAGAGCACGGAGGCCAGTGAAGAGGGGGGAGTCAGGGTGTTTGGAAGTGGAACAGAGCCGGAGGCACCAAATCCCTGCCAGGGGCCGCCACGCAAATATGTATCCATCCTCTGAGGATTATTAAATTAAGGATATATATTGGTGGGGTGGCCCCTGGCGTTTGGTGGCCCTGTGCAGTTGCACAGCTTGAACATGCCTAAATCCGGCCCTGGCTGAGGTAAGAAGAACAAAGTAACTTTTGCATTCATTGCCAGAGGAGTATTATTCATGCAGAAGAGAAGGCCGTGAAAAAAAGATACAATATGCATTGCAAACACGTACAATTATCCATCAACGGCTATTTCACTGACGGACAAAGGAAGGACAAGACTCTATTAATAGCATTAACTAACTTCAGTTCTCTACAATAAAGAAAATCTCACACCAATAAACAGCAAAAGCTAGCGCCAAATTGAACACGCAAGAGTCAGTGAAGATGAAGAAGCGCAGCATAGACCAGTGTCATAAAAATTACAGTAGATATAATAACGGAATACATCGGAAATGTAACTAGGAGCACCAGTCATTGCGTTACTTATTCAGCCAAGATTTACAAAGATACAACAGCAATACTTATACTACTATAGAGATATATTATACACACACTTTTTTTTTTGGGTAGCCACTCACCAAGACCCACGACCTCGACGCCAAGCAGGTCCAACAGGTCCTGCTCCCGGTCCAAAATGTCTGCCCAACGGTGGGTCAGCTGGTGGTGGGTACGCCGGATACCGGAGCAGCGGAAGACTGCCCGGCGCACCTTCACCCACCGCCGGAGACGCTCCTCAATATGCTGGTAGCCGGAGCCGGGCCTGCCACCTGCTGCCAACATCAAGGGGAGGTAGCGCTGGATAAAAAAAACCAGGGCAGCCACCTCCTCCTCCCCAAAAAGTTGGCGGGGCCTCACCCCTTGGGGGCGCATTCTGCCGCAAGGCAGCCTAGTTTTTTGGGGCACTGGCGCCTTGCCCTTTGAGCCGCCGCTGCTGCTGGCGCCCTTGACCATGGTTCTGGGTGGAGGGTAGAAGAAAACTAAAAGTTCAAGACAAAAAGGTAGGGGAAAGAAGAAGCAAGGTAAACGAACAAGAAGGAAGTAAAAAGCAATAGAAAAGTTGTAAAAGTAGAAATAAAATGAAAAATATAAACCTAGGCACAGAGAGAAATAGGTAATAACTAAAGAAAGTTAGAAAAAGTGGGTAAAAAGACAAGGATTAAAGAGATTTTAACAGGATGCAAAAGTAGGCCCAAAACCATAGCCAGAGTGTGTGATCCACAAGATGGCTGCGCCCATCGCGACCGCATGGGTAGGTTCGTGCGATATTTAGCGCGATCACGCACTTTTGTAGTGCGAACGAGAAGATGAGTTCCCGAACATGTCTTGCACTACGCGACCACGTTAATTGTGACCCGGAACAGG
The DNA here is from genome assembly GCF_964263255.1 of Lissotriton vulgaris. Taxonomy (NCBI): domain Eukaryota; kingdom Metazoa; phylum Chordata; class Amphibia; order Caudata; family Salamandridae; genus Lissotriton; species Lissotriton vulgaris. The sequence continues at coordinate 1,649,504,773 of NC_141685.1, forward strand.
AAATAAGGGAACGCAAGCAGGCGGGACAAACCTCTGTGGTAATTTAGCGCGCTAGCCATCCCGAGCATGCAGGCAACGCCCCGAACACGCGCACCGCGCTCCCGAAGACGAAAAACGGCGCGCGAACGGGCCCAGCAAGCAACTCCGCATGCTTGCGGAGCTACGCGTAGTTCGCGGAGTGCAACTACGTCTTCGCGTAGCTCCGCGGAGTCCGACTCCGCGAACTACGCCCAGGGTTAGATGCTGGTTTCTGGTCCATGGGGAGCAGGGTCAAGGCTGATTTCCAAATGGCTGGGTCCAAACTGGGGTGGCATGGTGAGCAAAACAATGATGGGTTCAACCAAGATCTGTGACTTTGGGTGAGTGTTTGATTTGTTCAGCATTCTGTCCATAGTCTGTTCTTTTTGATAATAAGAAAGAAATGGCTGATATTGATTGATTCCGGCCCACTCCAGCCTGATGAAGACACTGAGACAGGCACATGGGGGAAATGGTGTCAAAGGCTGCTGACAAATCTAGCAGCACCAGGACAGCCGTCCCACCCTGATCAACCTGGCACCTGATGCTATCAGTGACAGCAATAATAACCATCTCTGTGCTATGACCCCTTCTAAAACCACACTGTGAGAGGTCGAGAATGTTGCAGGTGCCAATCAACTTCACTAGCTCCTAATTAAGATATGTTCTAAACTCTTTTCTAGTGTGGGCAGAAGTGAAATAGGGTAAACATATTTCATATCATCGGCATTACGTTTTTTTAAGTGGAATAACTGTAGCTTACTTCCAAAACTGCAGAAAAATCCCTGTATCTAGTGCATGATTGAGTACTCCCGGTAGGATTTTAGGTGCACAAGGGTCGCTGGAAAGATTCATTAGGAGCTCCTTGGTTTTCTTCTCTAAAATTGGAGGAAAGATAATGAGCCAAGGGGACACAGTTGAGATGCCCATTGTTTCCATCGAAAAAAGTGTTCAACAGTGAAGGAAAACTCAGAATAAATATTAAGGATTTTATCTCTGAAGTATATGGCCAGTCTATCACAGAATTCTTGTCAAGGGTCAGTGAGGCCAAGAATAAATGGTTGAGACAGTTCTTTAACTACTTACAGAGTTCCTTAGAGGAATTTCCTTCCAGTCTTTTTTTTCTGTGCAGAAGTTAGATTTAGCGAAGCTGATATCAAGTATGTATTGGTGTAAAAGAGCTTTTTGACTCGCTTTATCAATAGGATTGCGACAGATTTGCCAAGGATTTTTAAAGAGTGTCTGTGAACCAAGGCCCGGAAGGTTTGGTTCAGCTCTTAATTGTCAGCCGTGTGGTAATAGCAAGGGCAGTTCCAATCCAATTCTGAAAACCTTCCGCCGTGAGATCAGGCAGAGTATCTGCAGAACTTTGTGCCGTGTTAAGTGCCTGTTCAAGGCCTTCAGTAGTGATTTTGCTCCAGTTCCTACCAAGAAGTGCACTAGGTTTAAAAGGTACCAAACCCCCACCTGAGCAATTAATGATGGGCAGCTAACTTTAAAGGTGACAGGATAGTGATTCTCCCAACTAAGCAGGTGGCTGCATTAAACATCAGGGGCCTCATTTATGAGGTTGTGCGTCACTTTTACGCCGCCGGTGCGTCACTTTTTGTGACGCACCAGTGGGGTAAAAAATGTGCCTCGTTGCGCCATATTTACAAAGTGACGCATCTAGGTAGATGCGTCACTTTGTAAACCCCTGCGCCACATTATCCCTGCACCAGGTATAATGTATGCAAGGGGGGCGTATTGATGCAAGGAAGGGTCATAGAAGTGACGCAGTGAAGTCTATGAGATTTCACGGCATCATTTTTAGGACGCTGTTGGGTCAAAATCTTGCGCCTGCCTCACAGCAGGCGTAAGACTGACGCAGGCCCTTTCACATGGGGCTTGCCCCATGTGAAAGGATGCATTGCTGGAGTTGCGTCAGAAGCAAAAAATAATTGCAAGAGAATAAATCTTGATACGTTGCTAAAGAAATCAAGCAGGTGGTTTTGCTTTTTTCAAACCCCCTTTTTTGGTCCAAAAGTTTCTCTCAGCATTGGCTTTCGTGTTGTTCTAATAGTGCTCCCATCTGGAGCAGTGAATATTCATGAGCAGCTTTCCGTGTGTTTATTATATATTTTTTTGTGGGTACCCCAGTTTCACCTAAAGTACCTACACCTCATAATATCCTTGGGGCCTTAGTGGCATGCCCAAGGTCTTTATGGTCCTGCTGTCTCCCCAGCCAGAGAGTACCCATCCTTAGGTACCATGGCTGGAGCTGGCCACATCTATTGTCTATTCTGCTTTTTTTTAATACTTCCTGGTCCCATCCAGGGCAACCACCAGGTCCCATCCAGGGCAACCACCAGGTCCCATCCAGGGCAACCACAACCCAAGGTCTAATTGGGGGCGGGAGGAGGAGGCCCAAGCCCTAAAGCCAGCATCTATCCTCAGGTGCGATGGGAGCCGGCCACACTTTATTGTGCCCCCGCCCGGTGGGAGCAACCTTTCTTTCTGTTCCTACCGGGAGGAAGCTATCCACTGTTCCCTGAACTAGCCCCATTCAGTATCCCGGGGTATGGAATTCCTGTGAGACTAAAAGCTGCCTCAGACCCTGGGGGATGCAGTTCCCTGGGCCAAACTTGGCTTGAGAGGGAGGTGATACATGCCCCCTCCACATTGTAGTATTTTTTTTGTAAAACTTTAGTTGGTCCCTGGGGGTTGGGAGTCCCTGGTGCAAAAATGTTGGCTCTGGAAGATGGGCTTAAGCACACCAATCTTCCTGCAGTAAAAAATAAAATGCAGAGACTCCCTCCGGGTCCCTGTACACCCTGGAAACGATTTTAATTTTTAAAAAGGGGCGCCTTTTTTATGTAGCCAGCGCTATATAAAACTCTTTAAATAAAAAAATAAAAAACGTGATATTTATTATCATTGTTGAGTGTGGGAATGGACCATAACTCAGGAGAGGCTTTGAGTTTCATGAAACCTGCTTCAGCGATTGCCCACCAAGGGCTCTCGGACCTTTGTTCATCCCCTGCTGGTTACACTGAAGCCGTGCTAGGTTTGCGGATCCCTGTGGGAGATCCAGCAATGGCTCATGAGTTTGTGAGGCTTTGCAAGACCAACCCTGGGTTTCACACATCCTCCAAAAAAAGTAAACTAACAATAAATCATGATAAAAAGTAAAAAGACAAAAAAAAACTCCCCCAAAAACTCAAACATGTTTTTTTTTCATTTTCATCGCTGGATGTCCTTACTCGCCATTTAACTGAATATATCCATCCTTTCTAGTTCTGTTTTTAGTCAACAGTTCGTTAGGTGAAGCCTTGCGTAGTAGTGACACTCGGCGGGTTTCTGGTGACCTACAGTTTCAGCATAAACATCCGTTACAAAGGGGCCATTATTTGAGGTTAGAGGCAGTGACTCCTGCCGTGCGCGCTTTTATTTGGGAAGACAAGAGTCCCTTGAAAAGCTCAACCACAACCTCCGGCGGGCTAGGATTATGCAAGCCGTGCCCTGCCTTGGGAAAGTCGCTTTCTGCTTCTGCCCGTCCAACCTGAGCTCAGTTCCATCTGTTCACGCCATGTTCCAGTGAGAATTTGTCTCCGCCTCTCTATTTTTTGATTTCGGTTAAATGAGGCGAGTAGTCATCGCCATGTTTTATATCAGTATAAAATGTGCAAGATTTCATTTTATAGGCTGTCACACGGTGCTGTGCACATCCCTGGAGCCGGCAGCATCCTAGCATCCGGTCTGCGCGTGCCGTCGAAGAAGTCTCCTCTGGTTACACCTTTGTGCGGAGCAAGCCGAGGACCTGACAGTTGTTCAATCTCCGGATTTCCTAACTGGTTTTTTTTCTCTCAGAGGCCCGTAGGCCCGGGGAAAAGTCAGTCACATGAGAAATGACCCTGCCCCAGCCATGCATGTCTTTCAGAGTGATATGAGCCTGGCATGCAGGACTTGCGCTAGCATTTCTGCATCCCTGGAGCAAGAAACATTTCACTTCCCCCTCACAGGGCAACAAGGATATATTTGCTGTTTGTAGGAGCAATTTAGCGCCATGATCTGTTAGAGTTATCAAGTTCTACCTCTTGACCAACACTTCTGGTGAGTGACCGAATTTACCTCAGCACTGTTGACCTTTCGGGAAAACTCCGGTTCTGCAAAAGGGGAGTCTGCTTCGGATTTATCAACCTAAGTACGTGAAATCACTGACCAGAGGTGTTAGGCATTGTATAATGAACAAGAGCTGTAATGGAAGAGAAGCTAAAAAGGACAGGAGGGACCAGGAGTGGGAAGGTGATAGTTGTTGGTGGTGAGGGGTGACATTGATAAGAATCAGTTCATCTCACACAGATACATTTATGGTTGGGTGGGTCAGAGAGACAGAAGAGATGCAAGATACTGCCTCCCCCTTCTTCTTCTTCACAGTGGTTGGGGGATTGTTTAGACCCCTGGGTGCTCGTTTCTGGGAAATTAGGGAGATCATATTTAGAGGAGGAACCATAACGAGGGTTTTGAAGATTGAACACTCACTGAGCCTCGTATCGGCTGGACTGGGGCTTTAGCACTTATGCCTCTACCCCAGCTTGCTTAGCTTAGGTAGCTGTACCAGGATGATCCATGGGTTTTATCCTGCTGGAGCCAGAAATCGTCACTGAGACCTACATGAGGGATGGAGGGTAAGATTACATGCCAGGATCGCTGAGCAAATTTCGATGGGGAAGCCTAAGGGGCCGATTATGATGGCGTTCAGACTGCAGCTGACAGCACATCAGTTGCGGTTCCACCGTCATTTGCTGCTGCGCTCTGGCCAACACATTACAATGCGTGCATTTGGGGGCAACAGGCGGACGGACCATCTGACGCTTTCGAAGGGGCTCAAGGAGCCTGTTGGTGCGTCAGAAACACTTCATAATCCCTTCATGACGGCGGCTGTGCTGTCGGGATTATAATGTCGGTTTCTTACATGCCATTGCATGTCGGCCTTTTCGACAATGAAAGGCTGCCGGAAAGTGACATTGGGGGCCCCTAGCAGGGCCCCAATCCCTCCTGGCCCTCCGTCCACTCTGGGGCCTGGGGGGACGGTTCATGGGTGTTTGAAAAAATATATTTTTCAATAGAAGCTTGTGCTGTGGGCCATTTTCGCCCTCTGCACAAGCTTCCATTGAAAAATGGATGTTTCATCCCACCCTATGTATTATTATTATTATTTGGAATTTTGTATAGTGCGCAGTTACCCTCGGGCATCCCAGCGCGTGTCCAAGGCTCCGGAGGCTAGTAATAGAAAGGAAACATTAAGCGGGGAACAGGTGGGTCTTGAGAGTTTCCGGAACCGCATAGCACAGGTCTCAGAACGTAGATTCAAATTGGCCGCGTTCACTGAGAATCTTCTGCCACCCGTCCGGGCTCTTTTCACTCTTACAGTTTGCAACAGATATTTATGATCCGAGCACAAGGCTCTGGTAGCCTTATAGGGGAGCACCATACTCCCCAAGATGGGAGGTCCCTTCCCCTGAAGGATTTTGTGAGCCGTACAGAGGGATTTAAATTTTACCCTCTCCCGCACCGGAAGCCAGTGCAGTGCTCTTAATGCCGGTTTAGCGGACTGCCTCCTAGGGATGTTCATCAGCAGCCTTACTGCTGCGTTTTGCACCTGCTGGAGTTTATTGAGCTTTGCTTCCGGAGCGCCCAGAAAAATCGCATTACTATAATCCAGCCTCGATACAATTAGTCCCTGGATGAGTAATTTCCTGGAACCGGTGGAAGAAGAGGCAGGACCATACAGGCTGACCGAAGAAGGCCGAAACAGACTCCTGCAGTTTTTTTGCCATGGGTCTTAAAAGATAAGTCCTGCTCCAGCCACACCCCCAGGCTCTTGATCACCTTTTTGGGGCTTGGGGGATCGCCGAGACAACTAGGCCAGCTGCTTGGCGGCAAGGAGAGCACCGAATGGCCCAACAGCATCATCTCTGTTTTGGAGACATTCAATTTTAATGCTGAGTTGCACATCCATGTGTTCACCTTGGACAAGCATGAGTGAAGTAAGTCAGGTTGATTCACCAGCTGGGAAAGAGCCACCACTAGCTGGGTGTCGTCAGCATACCGAATGGTGCCACCACACCCTCCAGCGAGGCCATATAAACATTAAACAATGTAGGGCTCAAGGAGGAGCCCTGGGGCACACCACACTGGAGGGGGATCGATGCTGACTGTTCACTACCTTCCCAGACTTGATAAGTCCTGTCGCTCAAGAAAGATGCAAGCCACTTCAGGGCGATCACATCCAAATACTGCGGTAGGAACTGCCAACCTCCCCAATTTCTCAGCGCCCCATAAATTGTGTACTAGATTGGACATGGCATTAGTTAGTGATAATCTATTGCAAACTAGCTCGATGGTTCTATGCCCCCGAATTACTTCAGACCATAATGCATTAATATTGACATTTGACACACCAAGCATTAGGACACCCCCTAGACCATTCTCTTTTCCTAGATACTTAATCTCAGACTCAACCTATATGACGCAGCTTAAAGCCCATCTCATTGAATTTATAAATATTAACCCCTTCCACACTCATGACGAGCTGGGCTCGTCATGGTGTAGCCTCCTCAAACACTGATGACGAGCCCAGCTCGTCATAAAACAATGAAAAAGAAGAATTTGCAGCACAGAGGGGGAAAACGCATAGCAGCCATGGAGTTAATAAGAACTCAGCTGGGTGTTGTATGGTATGGGATGCCTGTAAGGCTAGTATCGGGGGTTTTATGCAGGCTTATGTGATCAGGCAAAACGCAGAACGAAGGAAGCACAAGGTCATGCTAATATCAAGCATAACTAAACAAGAAGAACTGCTGGCCTCAGCGCTTCAGCTTAATCTTCCAACAATTACAGAAATCAGCCTCAAACTCAGTGCGCTTAAAAACGACATAAAATCTAATTTTATCCAAAAAAGTAGCGCCAAGATTCATAAATTTAAAATTGCACAATACAAGGGGGGGGGATAAAATCGGCAAAATCCTGGCCTATAAAGTCGCCGAAGATAGAGCAGACACCCTAATCTCTAATATCCGGGGGCATGGCAACAAATTATACAACCAGCCACAAGATATACTTGAGCAATTTGCTGATTACTACAGAAATCTATATACCCCAGACAACTCTGTAAACCATGATCTAATCCGGGAATATGTTGAGGAATATTCATTGAACACAGAGAACATCTCAGGCATGGGCTCACTGTCCGACGATATAACGTTGGCAGAATTACACCAGGCCATCAACTTCCTGCCTATCAGAAAAGCGGCAGGAGAGGATACAATACCTCTGGAACTATACAAAGCCTGTAAAATGGAATTGGAACAGCTACTGCTGGAAGTTATGCAATCAGTTGGGCTAAATGGAAAGGCTCCCAAATCTTGGAACAGGGCAAAAATATATTTTTTTTAAAAGAATGATAAGCCCAAGGAGGAGAGAGGGTCATATCGACCCATCTCCCTGATAAATACTGATGCAAAAATATTCGCAAAAATCATGGCACTTAGACTAGTCCCTATCATGCCCCAAATTGTTAACCCACAACAACATGGGTTTATCTCCGGGAGAGATACTGCGACACATGTAAACATGGCCATCACGGCGTTTGATGTTGCGGAGACAGAGTCCACCCTACTCGGCATGATCTTATTAGACGCTGAAAAAGCTTTTGACCGAGTGGGGTGGGACTATCTCTGGAGCGCGTTGTCTAAAATGGGTTTCGGGGGGAACTTCCTGAAGGGTATACAGGCACTATATGATAATCCCACCGCCTGCATCAGCTGCGGGGGTTTGACTTCTTCAGAATTTTCAATTATGCATGGTACCCGTCAGGGCTGTCCCCTCTCACCTCTTTTACTTGCCCTTTCGTTAGAACCTTTTTTGCTTGCCCTTCAATCCCAAATCTTGATTGTACCTTTTAGCTCCGGCTCACAGGAGCTGAAAATGACAGCTTATGCGGACGACATTGCCGTTTATACTTCCGACATCGCTGAAGCATTGAAAGGGATCTCTATAGAGGCTGGGAAATTCGGGAAGGTGTTTGGCTATAAACTTAATCCACAGAAGACACAAGTCATAGCCAACTACTCACCTGCCGTGGTTGTCCCCGAGATCTGCAAAGATGCTACCTACTTAGGGGTCAAAATAACAGCCAAAATACAAGATATTAACAATATAAACTACAACGAGCTGATCAAACGAACTATTCTACTACTAAAAAAGTGGAACAGATTGCCCTTGAATCTGATTGGTAGAATTCATCTCATAAAGATTAAGGTATTGCCAAAGTTTGTCTATTTATTTCGATCCATCCCACTGGCACTAAATAATCAGTTCTTTCAACATCTAGATGGAGTTTTGAGTAGCTTTATATGGGGCTACAAAAAGTCGAGAAGGTCATTAAAATTGCTAAAAAATAATACAAATGAGGGAGGGCTTAACTTTCCAGATTTTAAATTGTATTTCTGGTCTGCGTTCTTTACACGTTTGCATTCCTTACTTCACGGAGAAAGAGCTCTATTTTTTCACTTTTTTATGTTGAAACAAGACTCACATTTGTTTTTGCTCAGAGTTAGTAACCCGAATTACTACAAGAGGGTGAGATTCAAGACCGCTAGAGACATTGTTAGGATCTGGGGCAATGTACTAACATTCTGCAAAACATCTTTTTTTCATCCAAAGCTTCCGTTATGGGGTAACCCAGGTCTCCCGGCTATCTTTACGGATAATACCACTCACAATTGGGCGGCGCTTGGGATTAGGGTTTTGGCGGTTTTGTATGGCATTCAGGGGTTCTTGGAAGTTAATACGCTCAAACGGATATATGACTTACCGAAAGCCACAAGATACAAACATCTACAGATACACGATTACTTGATTAATAAAAAAAAGATCCAAAATGTTACTGAATGCGATGTATGGACCTGTCTATACTCAAACAAGAAAAAATCAGTTATAAGTGAGGCACACAAATCACTCAGTAACTTTAAAGTGAATGATGGTGCTAAACTAGCTGCGAAGTGGGGCACTCAATTGGGCTTAAATATTACCCCGAAACAAATCGAGCATTCTCTGTCTAATATCAATAAACTTGTACGGTCATCCAGCCTTAGGCTCCAACAATTCAGAACAACCTGCATGCTCTACTATACCCCTGAAAGAATTTCTAGATGGTCCCCTAACGCTGTTTATAGCCATCGCACTAAATGCCCTAAATGTTTAGCCGATGCAGCCAATTTAGTACACATGCTGTTCTCATGCCCCAAACTTAAGACCTTTTGGGGGGACATACAGAATGTTCTGAGAATAAAGAATATTTTGCTACCTACCTTCACGGCTGCTTCGGTTTTACTAGACTCCTATCCCCTGTCATCTCCACAATCTGCTTTAGTTACTATACTCATGTCTTGTGCCAAATTAACCCTGGCCAGAGCCTGGACCTGTACGGAATCACAGACGGTTTGGGACTGGTGGGCATTAGCAACAGAGATACATGCCATGGAGCTAGCCCTAGCAAATCTCAGGGGAACACGCTCACTGATTAAATTTAATAGAAACTGGGGAACCTTCCTAGAGTAAAACTCTGCTCAATGTTGTACAATTGTTAATTTTCTCCCTATTTTTTTTACGAACTTGTAAAGAAACCTATTTTTATGGACTGATTATGAATTTGGAATTTTCTCATTGTCTTTATATATTAATTCATTTGTTATATAACATACTTACCTTGATGTCCTTTAATACATGTATGAATTTATCTTTGTCTTTTTTTGTCAGCTTGCTAACAATAAAAAAATGTTTAAAAAAAAGGAACTGCCAACCTAAGGTTGGGCGGTTCCCGATCTGCAACGGTGTCGGGTTGACGTGAGTCCACCCAACATTGTAATAAGTCCCTAGCTGTGCAAAGCAGTACAATACAATGCAAAATCCTTCATTGGAATGACAAGTCATATGAAATTCCAAAGAAACTACTTGGGGCCCCTAAGGTGATTTGTTAAGGATGATTTTGGAAGCTGAACTTCCAGTTTCTTGCGAAGCTTTTGGGACTTGACAATGCAGACAGTGGGCTTTGTTTCAGCCAACTGATCATCATTGGTTGTCCTTCGTGTTGGTATCATTTGCTTGCTATTCATACAATGGCTTTTCTTCCTCGGCTTGTGTTTGTCCATACTGTAGAGCAATGTATCTGACTGGATAAATTGTGTCCTTCCACTACCCACAATCAAGTACACACTTTTCTTCTTTTTATTTCAACACTCAATTGGAGTCTATGAGTTTTTCTCTTGTTTTAGGGGTACTCATTGCTATTAGCCACTTGCTTTTTTATTTTTGTGCAGTTTTTTCTTACTTAATTTATCCATCAAAAATAGGATTTAGCCATTTTCAAATGCTTAATTAAACACAAAAACAAAAATCCAAAATGGCCACTGGTGTGTCAGAAGAGGGTGCACATGCGTCACAATGCTACAATGCATGCACATGCACTGGTGGCTAGGCTTACATTCTGTTTTGAAAAAGTTGTTTCACAATGCCTGTCCATGTTTGCACTTATCTTGACCCGCACTTAATGGCATCCTGGAATGGGATTCCTCAAACAAAAAATATTCCTGGCTATATCTAAAGCACACCAATGTGTGATTATGCACTGGTGACCATTTTGATATTTTTTCACATCCGTTACCAAATATTGGCAAGGTGAGTAGCTTGACACTTGCATTATAAAGGTAACACCAATTAGCTTTGGCAGTGCTTTTTTTCAATTTACTATTTCTCTGTTGGGGAGGTGTAGAAACACACTGTGCTTTCCTCTCCTAAATACAGCTCCTCCAGTTCCCTACACAAGGGTATTCCAGCACTGTTCAGCCAGACCACAAGTCCACATCCACACTCATATACAGGCCCAATAATCTGATGCAAGAGATTCTCCTAGACTGTGCTTGCATTGCATCCATTAGTGAGAACCAAAGAGTCTTCTTTGCTGGTTGAGTCATAAGCAGAAAAGCTGCCCAGTACAGCTTCAGTAGGGCCTTCAGGCATATTCACAGTTAGGAGGACGCTGGCACTACGCTCTACTCTTGATTCTCCAACAGCAGATCTGGGTCCAAAAGGTGTCTCAAGCTGGAAACAGGATCCAACTTACAAGACCCAGTTGAGGCAGTTGGACAGATGCAAACTGTCAGTCTGAAACTGTGTACTCACAAAAGTTCAAAATCCAGTCAACCATACAGAGGCATGGTTTAATGCCTCAGACAGGGGTCCAAATTAGACCTCTTCTCAGAATGTCACGCGGAGTTCTCTGGGAACTTACAGAGTCCAAATACACACTCCAAGGCACTCCTCTTTCCAGAAACCTTTCGTATTCCCTTCAAGCAGACCTGGAAATTAAAAAGCAGCAGAAGCAGCAGTCTGTGTGTGGAAAGCGCGGCGTTGTCTCTGCCCCATCCATGCTCTATCTGTAAAGCAAAACCAAAGGGGATGATGGACGGAGTGTTGAACATTGCAAACACTCACCCCCCGTCAACTGATCTGGGTTTAATCCATCATCATTCTTTAGTTCACTCCACCACCCTAGTTCAGACATGGCCATATGCAAATCAGTCTGACCCTGTGCCTCATGGGAACAGTCTAGCCCGAACTGCCAAGCCATGTCTTTCCTGGACCCGAAACAAGCATCCTGGGACCGGTTTCTGGCTAATCAGCCGTCATCAGCCAGGCTAGCTTGAATCCAGTGGCAAAGTGAGCAAGCTGATTTGCATATGGCTCGGTCCAAACTGGAATGGCATGGTGAGCAAAAAAACAATGGATTTAGGCCCAGATCTCTATACTGGGGTGAATGTATGACAATGTTCTGCATTCTGTCCATCAATAGTTCTTTTTGCATTTGTCACCCCGAGTGGGACGGGTATGCTCAGACGTGAGTCCCGTGCTCTCCATGCCACTGGAATCAAGCTATCCTGGCTGAATAGGAGTGAAACCCAGAAACCGGTCCTAGGATGCTTGCTTCCAGTCCAGGGAGGACCAGGCCTGGCAGTTCGGGCTGGACTGTTCCCATTGGGAGCAGGGTCAAGACTGATTTCTATATGGCTGGATCCAAACTAGAATGCCATGGTGAGCAAAAAAACGATGGATTTAGGCCCTGATCTCTGTACTGGGGTGAATGTATGACATTGTCTGCCTTCTGTCCATCAATAGTTCTTTTTGCATTTTTCACCCCGAGTGGGACGGGTATGCTCAGACATTTATTTATTTATTTATTTAGCGATTTGTAGAGCGCCTGGTGACCCGTAGGCATCCCCGCGCTATAGCATTTGTAAATTCCAGAGGAGAAAGGAGGGGGGGGGGATTTTATTTTGGGAATAGCAGCGTTTTCAATTTTTTCCTAAAGATCGGATGGCTGGGTTCCATCCTGAGGGTCCGGGGAAGTGAGTTCCACCCAGAGGATTCTTTAACCGAGAAGCGTCGGCCACCAGTCCGTGTCTTCTTGAATCTGGGGACGTTGGCCAGACGCTCGTTGTCCGAACGGAGGGACCTGTGGGCCTTGTATGGAGTGACTAGGTCTCTCAGAATCGCAGGTCCGATGCCGTTGAGAAGTTTATGTGCAGTGCACATGGCCTTGAATTCGACCCTTTGACGTATAGGGAGCCAGTGGAGGGCTTTGATTGCTGGTTTGGCTGAGACTCTGGAGGGGAGGTTCATGAGCAGCCGGGCGGCTGCGTTCTGCGTGCGCTGGAGTTTGGCCATGGTGGATTCAGGTGCTCCTAGATATATCATGTTGCTGTAGTCCAGCCGCGCAAGGATCAGACCTTGGACCAGGAGTTTTCTGGAGAGGGGCGGAAGCAGTGGAAGGATCCTGCGGATGGAGCGCATGAGGCCAAAGCAGGTCCCTGCTGTTTTTGATGCCTGGGTTTTCATTGACAACTGGGGTTCTAGCCAGACTCCTAGGGTCTTAATTTCTTGTTTCGGGGTGGGAATTTCCCCGAACACGTCTGGCCAGACTGATGGAGGGATGGTGGTCCATTGTTTCCCCAGAAGCATGACTTCCGTTTTTGACCCGTTTAATTTGACGAAGAGTCGCACATCCATTTATGGATGGCCTTGAGACAGTTCGGCAGTTTGTCAGGATAGTTGTCCAGTTGTGAGAGGGAGACGACCAGTTGTGTGTCGTCAGCGTAGCTAACTATTTTGATCCCGAAGGGGGTGACCACGTCTTCGAGAGGGGCCATGTAAGCATTAATTAGAGTGGGGCTTAGTGATGACCCCTGGGGGACACCGCTCGTGAGGGGGAGGGAGGCAGAGTGGGAGTTGCCATCCCATACCTGGAACGAGCGCCCTGAGAGGAAGACATGAGTCCTGTGCTCTCCATGCCACTGAAATCAAGCTATCCTGGCTGAAGAGGGGTGATACCCCGAAACCGATGCTAGGATGCTTGTTTCCAGTCCAGGGAGGACCTGGCCTGGCAGTTCGGGCTGGACTGTTCCCATTGGGCGCAGGGTCAAGACTGATTTGCATATGGCTGGGTCCAAACTGGAATGGCATGGTGAGAAAAAAAAAAGATGAATTTAGGCCCAGATCTCTGTACTGGGGTGAATGTATGACTTTGTTCTGCATTCTGTCTATCAATAGATCTTTTTGCCTCTATCTGTAAAGGCCATTTTCCACCTAGCAGTGCAGCTCCAGTTAATACATACCAGAACTTTACTTTCAATAAAACGGGGAGGGAGAATAATTTCAATAGTTATCCCGTTTAAGGTATCACTTTCACATGTAGATTAACCAACTACTCACAGAGGGGGAGATAACTAATACTTATAAACAAAAGAATAATGCCAGCCGAGCTGAGAAGGAATTTGAGTCTCCATTCTTTTAGATTAAATAGATGTGTGCAGTGTCATCTTGTATTGAAAACTCAGGGTGATTTCTTTTATGGGAGAACACTAGATGTGCTCACCTACAAAGTCTTTGAACATCACTTCTTTATTCACTAAAAGGTGCTCACCATACAATTAATAAAGTTGTACATAGTAACGAAGGAGCATCCATACAGCCACGGGGCTGTCAAGACTAACTCTCCTTTTTATTTTTATTTTACCAGAAACCGAGACACTGATCTCCCAAAAAGGAGGTAACTGTACACACCTTTCCATATGCATGTATTGTACATGCGTCCATTATAATTTATCAGGAGTGGTACCAGGGAGCTTAGCTCTCTAGGATCTGATACAAAGCCAATAGGGGCACGGCTTGAGAACATGTTGTCCTGTTCCCCTTTTTAATCATACCAACTAGAGGTCAGAATTAATAGGCTACACCGACTAGCCAAGTGTTTTTAAATGTCACTCTACCCCCCCCCCACTCCTCTCCCAACCACCACCACCTTTGTCATTATATACATCCATAACATAAAGTCCTCCTGCGCATTCTGTTGGTCTCAGTATTCCCAGTTCCGCAGCGGAACTGGGTGGGGCCCGATGATGAAGTGTGCACCAAGAGGTAACCCTAGTGGATGAGGGTTTCACATGAAACTTATTGCTTTCCCAATGGGAGAATAAGCCCCTTTATCTTAGTATAGCTGGGTTCCTGGTTTTGTCTGATATATATCGAAGCATACTTTTGCACAGAGTGCAATTGCTACTGGTAAAATGTTATTACTTCTTTTTTTGAGCCATGGGAAACCATTCATTTTCCAAGGAGAAAACTCTTTCTCAACTGCCCATCAATTCCCCCGAGTCTTTTCCAATTTATAGCCAGAAAAAGGATTTTAACTTACCGGTGACAGAAGTAAATGCCTGACTGTGTCCAGATGAGGTGTAATATGAATTGGAATAAAGTTTGGAAATGTCAGAAGCTCTCAGTTAGGGGTTTTTCAAAACCTTCTTGGGCAGTGGTTTTTTGCTCGCCTCATGAGAGCAGCACAAGAACAGAAAACAGAATCTAGTATGGACAACTGGTGGTCTCAATTGAAGCACTGGTACATAGTGACAAAAAGAAAGCATGCATTAGGTGAAATAACCAGATATACTAGGAGGGGCATGGCCTGACAACATGGCTGAATAGACGTTTCTACGAAGCTCCCATTGACTGTCGCAATCCAACATTATCCTATACCCCCTGAGTGAGAGAAATCCCACGAATTGGGGCAGGGATGACCGCCTGGCACAGAACTGATATTGAGTGAGCTGTGCAGCACCAGCGTCTGCGGATTAAGCGTACCTGATGGTGGTGCTCTGCAAGCCGACTGGCAGCCATTTCGTCTGCACCTCCCTGGCGTGGATCACTGCAGATGGTAACTGATGAACCGGTGGAGCCGAGCAGACGTGGAGTGGAGCCCGGCTTAGTGGAACCCCATGACTCGATCTGCTGGGAGAAAAGAAGATGGAATGAAGAGTTGTGGGCCACAGCTGTAGAAAACACGAGATTGCAGAGGCAGAGCTGCTGAGAAGCCTGGTATCCACTTGGGGCCTTGGAAGATGGCCGGCTGGTGCGGGATCCTCGCCGGGCTTTGCCAGGTGGGCATGATGTAAAAAGCTGGCTCGTGCTGGCCCCTTTGGGGGAGAAGAATCCCACCCGCCTCTGATCCAGGGGGCAGCGGGGCCTGCCGTGACCTGAAGTGAGCCAGAATAAACACAGACAGTGAGTGACCAGGGTGGAACAGCGCGTGTTGGCCTGGGACAGAATGTGATCCTGGTACTGCAACGTGGCAGGGTATAGGAATGTGGCTTGGTATTGCAGAATGGAGGGAGACCCTGGTGCTTACAACGTCACGGTGAACTTCAACGTGGCATACTGCAGCAGCGTGGTGTGGTACAGCATTAGTGAAATGTTGATGGAGAGGCCAGAACTGCAGGCCAAATTAGTAACAGCACCAGCAGCAAATAGTAAGGGAATTTATAATCTGGACATCCACGGCGGCAGAGAAGAGGGGACTGCTCCCGGAATAAATTAAAAGAAGGCATGCAGGCAATAAAGCTCAGGCGCAGGGTCTAAGCAGCCTATATAGTTGGGTGCCCGGAGTGTGTAACACTGGTGGTTCAGACAAGAAAACTCCAGACCTAGCTTTAGAAGAGGGGCAGGTTAATGGACAGCACCCATTTCTGTTCCACCCAGGTCTATATCACGGTGGGGTTGATTGCAGTTTAGGCACAGCTCCTGACTACAGTATACCATGGAATTGAGTATATCCGGAGAAGGGTCTGGTAGGAGGTGCTAAGTTGGTGTGGGCTGCTCCCTTTGAGTTGGTGGTGTTAATGCGGTCAAGCACTATGGTGAAAGATAAAGGAAATCGTACAGCCCGGACCAACAAAATACTTAACTATGCACAGCCCCTGCTTAAAAACCAGAGCCCTGGTGGAGGAGAGTGTAAGTGATCATGACGAAGGGCCACAACAACAGATAGACCAATACCCATCTATACTAGATGTATTGGCCGAGATACACACCACCCAGAATGAAATGATACATAAAATGGACTCTATAGCCATCGACGTCAACCTGCTCCACTTCAATTTGCGTAAGGTCACAGACAGAGTATCAACCACTGAGCAAAAGATGAACATTCTACTAGCAGAGGTACGTGCTTTGCAAGATGCGGTCACAATCTTCCAAAAACGTGTGGTGCATCTCGATGAGCAAACGGAGGGTTCTGAAGCGAGGTCACGAAGGAACAACTTCCATTTCCTAGGCTTTCCTGAAAAGTTGGAAGGGCCAACCGCTGAACTGTTCCTTGAAAACTGGATCACCACAGCCCTGGCCCCCAATAAACTATCTAAGTTTTTCACCATAGAGAGCGCACAGGGCTCTTGTTCCTCCACCGTGACCGAGTGCACACCGGGAGCCATTTTTGCCAGGCAGTTTAATTTACGAGATCGGGATGCTATCCTGCAAATCGCAAATGCCAAAGGGCAGCTTTTATTTGAGGGGCATTAAATGTTTATTTTTCGCGACTATACGCAATGGGGATAGTTTCAGCGAAAAATATTTGTGGCAATAAAACTGAACCTATGAGACTTAAACTTAAAATACAGCCCCCTCTTCGCGGTCAAATTGCAGATAGAGAGTAACAGGAAAAAGTTGTTTTTCTTCTCTGCAGCGGAGGCAAGAGACTGGCAGGATTCTCTTGGACAACCCGGAGTGGAGTTGGTGCTGCCGACGAGTTTGTCCAGATTGTTGGGCTTAGCTAGACAGCCAAGAACTTGGCTCACCGGTGGCAGGAATCGCAGGACGGACCAGATCAAAGTATGCCCAGATGGGACATTACAAATCCCAGGTACGGTCCCAGACTCTGGAGAGTCGTCTCTGACACAACTTACAAGCAGTGCTCCAAATGAAGACATTATTGCTTAATTTGAAAGGGCACCCAAATGCGTATACAGGTTCAGAACTTGACCTAGAATCTAGAAATGTTAAAATGCTGTTGATATGGACTGATTCGGGACCCTTGTCCCATGAATATTAGGGGTGTGATAAGAATTAAAAGAGGAGACAACTCTACATTCCAGATATTAGTTGATGGGGGATCAGAGCCCCTGGTCACGAGTACCCAGATGGGGAACTGGAGGCACGGCCTCGCACCCCACCAGCTGACTGGTCTCTAGATTAGCTAAATGTCAAAATATGAAAGTTTGGTTCTCTGTTTTTCTGTATTATGGGATCCATTGGTAAATGAGGCCAAGTAGATATTCTCTATCTCAGTTTCTTAAGGGGTGGGGTGGTCGGCATTGCCCGGGGGAGGGGGGAGTTGACTCAAGTTTGGGGAAGGGTAGCGTGGGTAACTCCACAAGTGTGTTGTGGCGCATTGCTTGAAATTATGTTGTACAGTTTACTAGTGCATGAGTTTTCAGCCAAAATGTCGCAAAGGATTGGCGGTGTGAATGAAGACAGAGCGATATGGCAGTCACCATGACTAAAATGATCACATGGAATGTCCGTAGTATGGCCACCGTCAGAAAGCATAGAAGAGTGTTCACCTATCTGCAGAGGTATATTATTGCTGTGGCCTGCGTACAGGAGACGCATATGTGGGAGGATTCAATTTCGTGCCTGCAGAAACATTTGAGGGGTCAGATATACGCCCCCCATACACTGGTTTTGCTAGGGGGATTGTCATTTTACTGGCTCCTAGAGCCCCATTTCAACATCTCCACCAAGTCATAGACCCGGAAGGGATATACATTATTTTACATGGTAAGCTAGACCGCAGAGAACTCTGCATTACCAATATATATGCTCCTCTGTTTTTTCCCGATATGGTGGAGGCAGTGGTGCCATATTTGAGGGCCCTGTTGTTAATAGCTGGGGATTTCAACTGTGTACTAGTCGTCCGTGTATAGTAGTATATTGTCACCCAGCCTGTTAGAAATTCAAAATTTCTTGGATGTAATTGAACTCCTCCGACTGGACCAGGAAGCCACCAAGGAACTGGAGGCCCGATAACAAAGGAGGAGCTGATGCTAGCTATTCAAAAACTTAAATCATCGAAGAGTCTGGGTACCAACGGACTACCCGTAGAAATTTATCAGAAATTGCCCATCTGCTGGCTGATCGACTATTAGAGGTCTATAAATGAGGCAATCCAAGTGGGCGTCTTACCCTGGTCTATGCAGGAGGCGATAGTTGCCATGAAACTGTAACCTGATATAGACCCCTTACTTTCTAACTCATACAGACAGATCTTATTACTTAATTTATATGTAAAACTTCTCAGCTGAGTACTGGCAGTGTGTCTCCTTCTTAGGATGTTCAATCTCATTCACACAGATCAGGCGGGGTTTATCCTAGGGCAAAGCACTGCTCATAACCTGCGATGACTGGTGCATGTGTGGCATGCCCCGGCCCTGATGGAGGACGACTGCGCACTTGCACTGTTAGATATTGAACAATCCTTCTTTGATTCTGCAGATTTGCACTATATGTGGTGGATTCTAGGAAAGGTTGGTTTGGGAGCCAGTTCCTTAAGTGTGTTCAGCAGCTCCATACAACCCCAAAGGCAAGAATCAAAATCGGTAGGATGGTATCCAAACAGCTGGCTCTGTGTTGAGGCACCTGTCAGGGATACCAGTTATCTCCATTGTTGCTTGTAATGGCTATGAAGCCCTTGGCAGCCGCCCTCCGGAAAACAATGGATGCATGGGGAATCCTGCTGGTGAAACCAATCACGTCATTTTACTCTAGGCCGATGTCACATTCATCTATTTACGATGGCAAGAGCATTCGGTCCCGGTTCTCCTTGAAGATATGCACCGGTTTGGAGAGATCTCTGGTCTCCATATAAATCTCAGGAAATCTAAACTGATTCCCATTGGACGCCTGGCACACTTCGTACATACGGAGCTACTGCAGGTAGAGTTCCATGGGTTTGGAGAGGGAACGTGAAACCTGGGGGTAAGAATGGCAAATACGGACTCATAATATCTAGACTTCAACATTGGTAGAGTGATGGACAGTATTAGAGGCTTTGTATGATTTTCAAAGGATGCTACAGCTATCCTTAACGGGCTGAATTGCACTAGTGAGAATGATCATCCTACGCCGATGCTTGTACACACTGCAAAACTCCATATACATCATACCATGACATTACTTTAAAACATTAGATGCTGTAGTGACAGACCTTCTATGGGGCACTAGACAGAGAAGAGTGAAACTAACAACACTGCAAAGAAAATCGGCTGGGGAGGATGGGGGTTGGTCGTGCCCTGCCTGGAATTCTACTATATGGCTTCTCAATTACAACATGTGTTAGATCTGGGGGTCTCTAGTTGGCAATAGTATTCACCTTTGTCCAAATATGGACCCTTACTTCTAAGGCAGGATAAGAGGATTACATTCCTTAATAAACACTGCTCACCCCCTTGGTAGCTTAGTACGAGCAGACAGGCTTATCTCAGAGGCAGTGTGTTAAGCATTTGTGAATATACACCTTAATACAGTGAAAACACTACAGATGGACACCACACAGGTTTTTATCAAAATAAGTATTCTTTATATAGACTTAAACACAAGACCACAAACGACAAAAATCCACAATACTACACTTAAGATTGATTTAAAGATTATCAAAGTTACTTAGTTCAAGTTGATGATGAATGCGACAAAGTTCTCAGCAAAGGACCTGGATGCGTAACGCAAAGTAAACAAAAGGCTCACAATGGGGATATGCGGTGGTTCCATGATCCGGTGGAAGATGATGCGTTGTGCCTCATGCGCAGAGTAGGGGATGCGTAGTAATCCTTACCGGTGCGGAGGTGATGTGTAGATTCTCGGCCTGTGGAGCATTGCGGTGCACAAGATGGCGCCTTGATACGATGCGATGATCCGGTTGCAATGCGAGAAGATGGTGCCCTTGATGCGGCGATGCGATGATGATGCGTAGACGCCCTGGCAGCCTTGTGGCAACTCTGTAATTTGGTGCTGCGACAGGCCCTTCGACACGCTTCTCCGGTGATGCGATGGCGACTCTCTCGATGGCATCAGGCTTCTCTGGTGATGCGACAGCTGGCCGCTTCGATGAACACATGCTTCCAGGGAGATGCGGCGAAGGCTCGTTTCTCCGGCAATGCGACAATTTCAGCTGCGGAGGAGACATGCATCCTCTCGATGCGTCGCGCTTCCAGCTCCCAGCGACATGCAAATGTCTGTAGATAGAATTCTCAGCATGGAAATTCAGAGGGGAGCTGGAGATGAAGTCTTTTGTCCCTGAGACTTCAGCAGGAGGCAAGCACAGTTCAAGCCCTTGGAGAATATTCTGAAGATGATGAAAGTCCTTAAAAAGTTCCTTCTCCTTTCCTTGGCAATGAAGCAACCACTACAGGCCAACCCAGCAAACAACACACTGGCAGAGGGGCAGTAAAACTCCTGCAGCTACCATGGTTCTTCTCTTTGGCAAAGGTTTCTTGTTCCAGAAGTGATCTAATTTCTTGGGATCATGGTCCCTATATTTATACCCCAAAATCCTTTGTTCTCTGAAGGAAGAGAGGCCTTTGCCTAGTCCAAACCAGTTCCTGAGCACTCTGTTTACATGAATCTCTTCTTCCTTTCACTGTGCAGGGCAGAGAAATCAGCCGCCCAAAAGGAGGTGGAGCCAGCACAGGGGAGGGAAGATACAGCTCTGGAGCACTTTGTTGACATGATTCCTCCTCTCCTTTCACAGTACAGGGAAGAGACATCAGACAAGCCACAGGAGGTGGAGCCAGCATTGTAGAGGGAAGGCCCAGCCCTATTCAAGTCTCAGGTGCAACTCCTCCCTCCCATCTAGATGCAGATCTCTCTATTCACCACTGGGCTGCCCAGCCTGTCTCCTGGAATCCCCCAGCCCTGTCACTCACAAACCCAGACAAGGAATACACAACCTAGCAGAGGCAGGCCTGGACAGTTAGGCAAGAAAATACCTACTTTTTAAAAGTGGTCTTTTCAAACACAGAATATTAAAACCAACTTTACTAAAAGAACTACCTGAGTTCAGGCATACTAAATTCGAATTTCTACCATGTTTCCTGAGTCAGTTAGGATTATAAGAATGTAATAATCTAACTGCCCATTCTAGCCTAAGGAGAACAGGTAGCCTTGCAATAGTGAACAAGCATTTGCAATGCAAAAGGTCTCGCATTAGGAAAGTTTGAGCTATTGGTATTGTAAATGACACATTTTTTATTTATCTGTGGCCACTCTTAACCGCGGCTCTAGAGGGGGTGGCATTGCAATGGCTGTGAAACGTTGTTTCCCTTTCGAATGGAAAGAATTAAAAATCTTGGGCTGCGAATGTGCCCGCTTTAGAATTTCGTTTTCCCCTTGCTACAGCTTCTCAGGTCTTCTAATTTACCGGCCTCCGGGCTGCGATGCGGCCTTTAGAGCCGCTCTCCCGGATGTTATTAGCATAGAAGCGCTTGGCTGCGCTAATTTTAATGTGGTTGGTGATCTCAATCTGCATTTTGATTGTACATCCCAACCTGCTATTAAGAGCTGCCTAGCTGACTTAGAAGCCTTGCAGCTCCTACAAAAAGTGCTATCCCCTACTCATTCAGGTGGTCATACACTGGACCCGTTCTTCACTACCCTAGAGGATATAATTATGTATCCAGCCGTCCCGCTGATATGGACTGATCATATGCTGGTGAAGGCAGATATTCCTGTGGCAGACCCTATATTTGTGGCACAGAACAAAACCTCTTTCTCTCGCCAGTGGAGTAAATTAAAACTAGATGAGTTTTACTCTCTACTTGGAAAGACTCCCTTACCTATCCTCTCGGATGTCGATGGAGGGTATGACTCCTTCTGCGCTTGGATTGAAACGGCCTTAGACTCCCTTATCCCCTTGGTTCGCTCCAAGTGCCGCACTAAGGCGCATAGTCCGTGGTATGATGAGACTCTGGCGTGTCTTAAGAGAGAGTGCAGGCAAGCGGAAAGGCAATGGAGAAAAGCCTATGATCCCGTGAGCTAATCCTGCTATCTCACTCGGTCCAAGGCATACCATAGAGCGGTCTGCCGAACGCGTGCTGCATATTATGCGCAGGAGTTCCGGGACTGCCCTAACCCCTCTAAACTTATCTTTAAGGTTCTAAAAGAGTTGACGACTAAGAGGGCCTCTGCTGCTGAAATCTGTACAGACTCTCATTGTGAGAGCCTGGCCTCCTTCTTTGTTCAAAAGGTGCTTACCATCTACCGCACCTTCCCAACTGCCGGGCATCTATTGGACTTGGATGTCGGTATAAAGGACAATACTCCGACTTTGGATTTGCTGGCCCCCCTTTCTGAGGAGGGTTTCGATCTATTGAGCCAAAAAATTAAATCCGGCTCCCCAGCAGATCCTCTCATTCCGACTCAGTTCAAAAACATGCAGGCGATATGTCGTCCTCCCTTGCTGGCCCTTATTAACACGTCTTTGACTTCAGGGGTGGTGCCCACCAAGTGGAAGCAAGCGGTAGTTACTCCCATCCTAAAAAAGCCTACCCTAGATCCTGTAAAACCTGAAAACTATCGCCCCATTTCTCTGCTACCGTGGCCTGCTAAAATCACCGAAGCCCACGTGAATAGGATCCTGGCCGACCATCTTGCCAAAGCTAACATCCTGGATCCCACGCAAAATGGATTTCGTGCAGGCCACAGCACGGAGACCGCCTTGTTATACATGGTTGAACATCTGCGCTCCGTGCTGGACACCGGACGAACAGCGGCACTCCTGTTGTTAGACCTGAGTGCCGCCTTCGATACGGTGTCCCACGAGATACTTTTGCGGAGGTTAGTGGAAGCTGGGGTTAGGGGCACGGCGTTAGGGTGGTTCCGCTCCTTCCTTACCAACAGATCCTTTCAGGTAGCGATACCACCTGGCAAATCCACCTCCCACCCGCTCACCTTGGGAGTCCCACAGGGCTCATCCTTGAGCCCCACTCTTTTTAACCTATACGTGAGTCCGCTGGCTGCGGTAGTCAAACGCTGGGGCCTGACAATGGTGTCCTATGCGGATGACACGCAGCTGGCGGTCACACTAAGTGGAGACTCAGCTGTGGACGCCCGCAATTTCTGTGAGGGGCTACGTGCGGTGGCAAATTGGATGAACTTAAATTGTCTCCAACTGAACGCAAAGAAGACTGAGGTGATGGTGGTGGGAAAGCAACCTGGATGGTGGAACGACAACTGGTGGCCCCCTGAGTTAGGAACGATACCCTCTCCTGCCATAGAGATAAAAAACCTCGGGGTATGGTTGGACCCTACACTGAGCTTCATCTGCCAAACTAAGAGGGTGTCTGCCTCCTGTTTTGGCATACTTAGGGGTATCAGGCCGGTGCTCAAATTTTTTGACGCCGCCACTAGACAGCTGGTAGTCCAGGCCTCGATCCTATCCAGGATAGACTATGCCAGTGTTTTACTTGCAGGTGCGAACAAGGCAGAACTCATGCGGCTGCAACGTGTGCAGAATGCGGCCGCAAGAGCGGTTCTGGGTTTGCCCCGTCGTTGCCCGACGTCTAGAGCACTGCAATCACTCCATTGGCTGCCTGTCGCTCGTCGGATCGAGTTTAAGGTGCTTTGTCTAGCTTTTAAAATTTTGAAAGGTATGGCTCCACCGATCTTGACGAATTTACTGACCCCTTATGTTCCTTCTCGATCCTTGAGATCGATGGGTCAGAATTTGTCTGTGGTTCCACGTTTTTTGCTGTGCAGGATGGGTGGCCGCTCCTTCAGGGTAGTGGCGGCCAAACTGTGGAACTCTCTTCCCAGTGAAATCCGAGCTATGGAGGATTTACTGCAATTCAGACGTGCCATCAAAACTTTTCTTTTTTAACTTATGTTTCTGATCTCCCTTTATGCGCTGTGTGATGTTGTGTTGACCTTTCTTGGCGCCAGGACGCCCCTTTGCTGGGGCAGCTGTGCGCGGTATAAAAGCCAATAACATAACATAACATAACATGTGTTGGTTTTGAAAATAGCAAAATTAATAGCTTTGTTATTTACAATGCCAATAGTTATATATTTTGCAAATGTGACACCTATAGCATTTGTAATGCAACATGTTTTGTATTTACGTGACTTAGATGTATTGATATTACAAATAACAATGGCTTTTATTCATTTTTTATAATCAATACTTAAATAAAAGTTATTGTAATTTTTAATGGCAATACCTTAAACTTTTGTAAATAACTTTTGTGAAGATTATGTTCAGTGTATGGGTTTGCGGTTGTTGATCTCTGTAGCTGGACTGAGACAGGAACACCCACAAACCCTCTCCTAGTTCTGAATGCATCATTACAGAGAGTCCTCCACACTGGCAGAATCTCCACACGTGCACTTTGAGTGTAAGGATGTCCGTCAAGCCTGATGCAGGTCAGGGTTGGGATTTTCATGCACAAAGTTCTTATTTAGCTGCACCCACACTGTGCTTCTCTGCAGAATCTGCCCCTGACCCTCTACCTTCCCTTCAGGTCCCAATCTGCTCCTGGCTGCCTCACATCCTCCAACACCCCAGAATACAAGCTACGGACCAGTCTCATGTTCTCCAACATGTACCAGCCCTTCTTGCGACCATACACGTGTAATTCAGACATAGATGTGGTCTTGCAAGGACATGGAGTGGTTGGTTGTGGGACCAAAAGACCTGTGAACTCATCTGTGCTTTGATGCTTTGACACTTTGCCATGTGTGTGTTTCCATGCAAACGTGTGTTATCTTTCGTCTGAACTTTCTATATTTACCACAATTGTAGCGCTTAGAACCAGATTAAATGTGGGGTGTAAATGCTATGCGTGCTGTTATTTTATAATCATTTGTATAGTTAATGGCTGAGGTATTCATGACTTCACTGCAGACGTCCGCACGCGTTTGGGATTTCTTTGCGGCTGGAGTCGTGGGGGGCAGGTGGCATTGTGTCGGGTCAGTGTAAGGAGGGGCCTGGGGCATGTAGTGCTTAGCGTCAATCCCTGTTGCTTCAATGAGACCACCCTGCCCCCCACTGAGGTAGCTCACACTGTGCTCGCGTGTGCAGGTCTTTGTGTCTGGGTGAGCCAGACGTAAGGCTTAGCAGATGACCGCGTCAGAGAGGTATTGCTTAACTGTGTGCAGGCTCTTTGTGGCTACTTTTCTGCATCAAAAAAAATGTGATGTGTTGTTGATCTTAGGAAATCGTCATCGGTTGGGTGGAGAGCAGAGATCAGTGCAAACATGGTTACTGTACTTTTGAGCTCAGCTGAACTCGCTTGGGAGCACACCTGAGGACTGACGTGGGGGCTAAGCTGAGGACTGACGTGGGGCTGGGCTGGTCCTTACCCTGCAGCGGGGAGGTCAAACACAGGAGCAGGCTCGTCTTTCGATAACTCCGAGCACCTTTGTGGAGCCGGGTTATAAAGTCAGGAGGAGATGAGAGCCAGTGGCAAAATTCGGGTCCCGGCTTCCGAGCTCGACTAAACATTGTGATCCTGCACAGTTCATTTCGGCTCCTTGTGTTGTAAAATCTCGGCTATTGCCAAATGAACAGTGTGCTCCTGGCAACTCTAGAGCAAGTCCCGCGGCGACCCGGAAGCTCTTGGCCGGCCGGCCAATCCGGTCGCGGCCGACCGGAAGTCCCGCCTCCCGAGCTGCCGGCGCATGGAGCGCCCTGCCTGTCCGAATCAGCCCGGGTCCCCAGGAGGGGGCTGGGGAGAAGGAGGAGTGTGGCGCCTGTTGCGGGGCTCCTGGACCTGAGGGAGCCCCGATTGTGAAGAGGAGACGAGACGCGCCGTGAGGCAGGCCGGCGCGACAACAGGAAACAGCGCCCCGGTGCCGAAGGAGGGAAGAAGAGTCCTGCTGCCGGGCCCTGCAGCTGAGGAGAGCCGCCGCACGAAGGAAGCCGGTGAGTGGGTTGCTGAGCGGGGGGAAGCATGTGCGCGCGCGAGTGCGGGGGGGGGAAGCATGTGCGCGAGTGCGGGGGGGCGGGCTTTTGTATGTGTGTGGGCGTGCGTGTGTGTGACTGTGGGGGAGGGGGGGGTGTGTGTGAGCGAGTGTCTGTGTGCCTGTATGTGTGTGCCTGCGCTCGCCTGTGTGTGCGTGCGTGCATGCAGAGGGGTGGGGGCTGCCTGCCTGCGTCTGTGTGAGCAAGGGCTGAGTTACTCTGCGCATGCGCGGGTCAGACGCGCACTCCCGCGGTGAAAACTGCGAAGGAATTACGCTCGTGTCAGATTGGTGTCCACATTCCCAATAACGGGCCACATTAGGTCTGAAGCAGACACCCTCAATGCTCACGCATTGAGCGCAGGTCTGCTCGACCTAAAAACGACAATGGCTGTAGTTCACTATTAGGACATGCTACACACATCAGAGCATGTCCTACCTTATACTTACATTGCACCCTGCCCTTGGGCCTACCATAAGGGTGTCTAACATGAAGAAAAGGAAAGGGTTAGGGACTGGCAAGTGGGTGTACTTGCCAAGTCAACATGGCACTCACAGACTGCACACAGGCCTTGCAATGGCAAGCCCGAGACACACTTTACAAGCTGCTTCTCTGGGTGGTACAACCAGTGCTGCAAGCCCACCAGCAGCATTTGATTTACAAACCCTGGGCGCACATGGTGCACTGTACTAGGGGCTGACAGGTAAATCAAATAACCCAATCATGGAATCACCAATTAGTACATCAATTTAGCATAGGGAGCACTTGCACTGTGGCACTGAATAGCAGTGCCACAGTGCCCAAAGCATAAAACCAGCAAAAACATATCAAAACAGAGGAGGAAATCCGTCAAAATGGAAGGGAGACTCACGCCAATGATGCCAGGTCTAACACGTGTCCCCTCCAGCTGAAATGTGGGGAGAACTACCCTTCCCCTTGGGAGTTCTCTTCACTAAGGTGGAAAAATCTGGACAGTCCATCAGCGTTGGTGTGTTCTGTACCAGGGTGGTGTTCCACCGTAAAGTCCATACCCTGTAGGGAAATGGAACACCTCAACAACTTTGGGTTCTCACCCCTCATCTGCATTAGCCATCTGAGGGGCCTGTGGTCGGTCTGAACCATGAAGTGAGTCTCAAACAAGTATGGTCTCAACGTCTTCAGTGCCCAGACCACAGCAAATGGCTCACGCTCAATTGCACTCCACCTCTGTTCCTGTAGAAGTAACCTCCTACTGATGAAGGCTACAGGTTGGTCTAGGCCCTCTTCATTAATCTGTGATAGAACAGCCCCCACACCATTCTCTGAAGCGTCTGTCTGAACAATGAATTCTTTTGAGAAGTTGGGCGCCTGAAGCACGGGTGCTGTGCACATGGCAGTCTTCAGGGCGTCAAAAGCCTTCTGACAGGTGTCAGTCCAGTTCAGTTTTTTGAGCTTCTTCCTGGAAGTCAGCTCAGTCAAGTGTGCAACAATGTTGCCATACCCCTTGACAAACCTCCTGTAGTACCCTGTGAGTCCTAAAAAGGCTCTCACCTGTGTCTGAGTCTTTGGGGGTTCCCATGCCAGGATGGTATCAATCTTGGTTGTAGGTGCGCCACCTGGCTGCTTCCTATCTGGTGACCCAATCACACCACGGAACCCTGCCCGATCTGGCACTTACTCACCTTGATCGTGAGGCCTGCCTTGCGCAGTGCCATCAACACTTCCCAGAGGTGGTACAAATGTTCTTCCCAACTGGCACTGAACACTGTAATGTCATCCAGGTAGGCAGCACTGAAATCCTCCAGTCCAGCCAACACCTGGTTGACCAACCTCTGAAAGGTGGCAGGGGCATTCTTCATTCCAAAGGGCATAACCCGGAATTGGTAGTGTCCATCTGGTGTGGAGAATGCTGACCTCTCTTTGGTCCCATCAGTCAAGGCGATCTGCCAGTACCCAGACATCAAATCAAACATGCTGAGGTACTGTGTAGCCCCTAACCGACCAATGAGCTCATCAGCTCTGGGGATGGGGTGTGCGTCAGTCCTGGTGACTGAATTGAGCCCTCTGCAGTGCACACAGAACCGGAGTTCAGGCGTGGCACCCGGCGTGGCAGCCTTTGGGACCAAAACCACTGGGCTGGCCCAAGGACTGTTTGAGGACTCAATTACCCCTAAAGCCAATATCTTGGAGATTCCCTCCTTAATGTAAGCCCTGACCTCTTCAGTCACTCTTTAAGCATTGTGCTTCACAGGAGGACTGCCTCCAGTGTCCACATCATGGACGCACCAGTCTGTGACACCAGGATCCAAGGGAAATTGATCAGAGAATTGCCCCAACACTTGGCGACAATCTTGCTGCTGATGCATTTCGGGACATAAAAGTCCCTTCTGCAGGGGACACTTAGTTTAAATAAACATAAAGGAACATAATTACAAAATAAAAAGGAAACAACATTTCTTTATAAATTTAAAGAATCTGCACAATTACTAATACCACCACGTAAAACAAGTGGAGTTAGTGTGTAAAACAAATATGTTACTTAACGTCACCACGAGTGGCACCTCAAACTTAAAAACCACACCATGGTTATTAGACCAAATTTGCCAAGTTTACTCACCAGGCGAACTGCCTTTCCTTTGAAAGAAAGTAATTAATCAGAAATCCGTATGCTAAATCTAGTCCTCAAAATACAACCATTCTCACACGTGTGTGCCACATACCTTGTAGAAACAACAGATTCAAACATTTTTCTGAAGAAATATCGTTTTCCCTGTCCCGCAGCTAATACAACTGGCAAACAATGAACCCACTGGTTAATGCTGAAAAGTCCTTTGACTGTTGAAAAAAAATGCTGACCTGTTTCCCATAGTTCTTTAACACTTCAACAGCTAGTACACATAAACTCCTTCCCACCAAACTAGAGTGTCTCAAACCATCGTGGGATTGAGCTTTTTAAAATCAATTGTGAACACTGAAAACACACTTGCTCAACAACCAGAGCCTACTCAAACTAGGCAGCCATCTTAAACGGTCTGCTTACTCGTACGACCGCAATATGTGTTGACCATAATTTACCATGTTTACTGTTTGAAACCTGATCCTGTGAGTATGTACTACAACCAGAATCAACACCATAACACCAAAATTGCAACACCAATCTCCATATATCGCCGACATACAACAGCAGCAGTATTAAGTTAGTATGTGGAGACATGAACCCAGATACCTGGCAATATCATACCAAAAAGTTCAATTTGTATATCAGTGCATTTCCAGTATATAAGAAAACGTATGTTAATTTCCTAAAAATGCATCAGTAACATTTCAATCTTGATAATATTCCAAAAACACATGCATACAGATGAAAGTCAGCACCTCATCCTATATTCTTCATCAACATTCTAAATGTGTCCGTATAACATGTGGATTCCCCAGCTAAACCTCGATTCAATGTATGTAAATTATCTAAAAGAAGTGCCAATATGCATTAAAAAACATCTAATTTCCATTTTGTCATTTAATTCAAATGGCATCATGGTATTACATTTTCTAATCCAAAATGTCTTCCGTTGAAGAAGAACTTGATTGGGATCAGATTAAACTCTAGGTATCAGTTCAAGAAGTCTTTATTCGATTGATTCATCATAAAAGACATAAATACACAATACACATAAAACATATAAAACCATTATTAAATCATCGACATCGAGTTGACTTCATACAGAACTATACAAAAGTTTAAAAAGGTGTCGAGTACGACCATACTACCACAGTGTATACAAAAATTTAGACATTCTCCGCTAAATTGTTTTTGATAAACCTACATCTGATCACCCAAGCCCACCCAAGAAACTTAGCAACCCCCACAACAATAAGCGGATCCAGATTAGTTTTTAACAGTCTCAAGGCTTCAGCAGCCGATCTGGTGCCTAGTTGTCTACATACTGGCTTGAGCCACTTGGTTCTGGGGGCTGAGTATAGTGGGCACACAAACAAGAAATGAGTGAGACTTTCTCCGGTGCCGTGACAGTTAGCACAGAACCCCGATCTATCAGATCCCCACTTTTTGGTAAAGTCCCCTATGGGAAGTGAACCACATCTAAATTGAAAAAAAAGTTTGCGGTCCAGAGGTTTAGTAATAATTTCCCAATACCCTTCTAACATGGGAGAATCTTTATGTACCATAAACAGTCCCGAAAGACTGCTCGAACTCGTTTTTAAGAAAATGTTGTGTGTCACCCATTCCCAGTAACATTTTTTGTGCTCATTTTTTGATGGGAATTTGGCTGTCTCGGGCGAAGACCACAACTCACTAAGGCCCAGGGATAGTAAGTTGGCCCTAAGATCTCTCAACCATCCGATTTTGGTGGCTCCAGGTCTATTTTTTACCTCCAGACAAGCTTCTGCGTAATGATGTAGTTCTGGCGTCGTCCACAGGCGTCGCCAGAATGATAAAGGACGAAATTTTGCATGGTCGACCACCGAGTGGCACCCCAGATCATATAATAGGGGGGTAAAGGTGTTGACTGAGGCAGACCTATTGCCATCCTTAAGAACTTGTTTTGGGCATATTTCAAGGACTCCAGATTGCTTCCACCCCATAGCTCTGCACCATATAGCACCGTTGATAAAACCTTTCCTCCATAGATCTTCATCAGCGGTGACATAGGCTTCGTAAATGACCCTTTGTGTTCCTTAATCAAGGCTCCGCCCAACTGTTGATGTTTCAGGGTCATGAGCTCGATCTGGTGGGTCCAGCTCAAGGTGTCACTGAAGGTGACTCCCAGGTAGGTGAAGTGCTTTGTCTGCTCCAGGGGAGTGTCCCCCATGGTAACCTTAGCCTTAACCTGTTTATGCCCCCTCAAAACCATAAATTTAGTTTTGGCCACGTTTACCTCCAGCTCATGTTCGCTGCAGAAACTCTCAAACCTCGACAGTGCGAGCTGTAGGCCCTGTCTAGTTTGTGAAATCAAGAGAGTGTCGTCAGCGAACATGAGCAGGGGGATTTTCATGCCAGCCAAACTTGGAGCATCAGTGGGAAAGCTGTCAAAATACTTGGTAACTCTATTAATATATAGAGAAAACAGGGTGGGTGCCAAAACACATCCCTGTCTGACACCTTTCGACACAGGGAAGTTCTTAGTCACCTCTCCGGGTTTGCCCCATCTTACAAAAGCATAAGTCCCTGTGTGGAGGTTAACTATAAGGCGGACCAGAGTGGGAGGCATACCCATCTCTAGTAGGCAATTCCAGAGCCCAGTCTTCGGGACAAGGTCAAACGCAGACCTAAGGTCAACGAATGCCGCAAATAAATTCCCTTTACCCAGGGTAACCGTCTTCCAGTGGAGGAGCATAAAACGAAAAGTCTGATCCAGGGTGCTTACATGAGGTCTGAACCCTGCTTGGAGGGGGGTGAGAACATTAAATTCCTCGATCCATGCCTGGACCCTAGAAAGAACAAGTCGAGATACTATCTTCTGTACCGCATCAATTAGACTGATCGGCCGGTAGTTCGATGGAACCGACCGATCACCCTTTTTAAAGATGGGCAAGATCTCGGCACCAGCCCATGAATCAGGTACCTTGGCGCCCCTAGCCAGCGAGTTTGCCAAATACAATAGATACGGTACCCATAAGTCTTGGTCCTGCTGGAAAATATCTGCTGGGATACAGTCCGGACCGGGCGCTTTGCCCCTAGGGATAGCATTCAAGACATTCTCAACCTCTTTGGCTGAAAACACAAGGGTATCAAAGGTTAATGGCCAACTAATGGGGGCTTCCCCATCCCTAAGACACCTAAACTGTTCCTCAAAGTGGGACACCCATTTTAGTTGATCAACAGAAGCGGGGCTGGGACGATCGTCCTGGGACTGTCCCCATCTGAGGAGGTGCCAAAATTGCTGGAGGTTCCTAGAGCCGCAGGCCTCAGCTAGGAGAGCCCAGCGCTCATCATCCCATGCGGCTTTAGCCTGCCGTTTAACTTCATTGTAAGCCTTCCTGCTGGTTTTGATTAGGGCTGGGTTCTTAGATTTTAAAGCTTGGAACCAGATTGAATGGGACTTGCCGCACTCTTCGTTGAACCAGTTAGCAGGTTTCCTCGCCTTTCCTAGGCCCTTGTTGGCTACATATTTAACAAATAATATCTTTAGGGACAAAAACAGGCTGGCATGAATGTCTGAAATTTTAGGGGTTGTCCGATTCATGTTGTCACACTTATCAAGTTCCCTTAGAGAATTAGAAACCAGAGCTCTTATTTTACTACGTGCATTCACATCTACAGCTACCTTTGGCCAACAAACCCTCCTCATATCATTAGTTAATACCATGGCCTCTTGAACGGGATTGGGATGTCGCACAATCGGCCCGGCAAAACTAAAGTCCTTCAGTTCTGCTATGAGTGGTTCGTGATCACTTTCTGGTCGTGGTTTAATTGTCATATCCGATACTATGGGCCACAGGGTTGTGTCGACTAAGATGTAATCAATGCGACTACTATGCCTGCCATTGAAGAATGTTGGGTTGCCCAACCTATCCGATCTTGTACGACCGTTTAGGGCACGCAGCCCCCAATTCAGACATAAACCTTTAATGAAAGTGGCGCATTGGGACCACTTAGTGATCGGAGGTAACTCGAGTTGTGGAATACCCCACATCATGTCCTCTGCCTCAGTTAGCAACCCATCCTCCCTGCTCAGAGGTTCAAAACAAGTATTAAAATCACCCATTACAACCACATGACCCACTGGTTGGGTAGAGTTAAGGAATTCATCTAAGCATGTTAAGGTGGATGATACACGACCACCCGGAGTACCTCTGGCATATACATTAAACAACAAAATGTCCAGCCCATTATTAGATTTTATGCTAACTATTAAAATATCAGGGCAGTCAATATGAATTTCCTTCACAGAGACCCCTACAGTTTGATAAACCCAAATAGTGAGGCCCCCCATGGCCATGCCTCTTTGACCTCTAACTGCTGGTTTATTAAAGTTCAGGAAACCTGGGAAAAAAACTGGAAGGGTTGACCATGTCTCCTGAAAACACCAAACATCACATTTTCGAATGAAGTCAGCCCAGTCAGGTATACATATACAGGATTCTATACCAGCCACATTCCAACATCCCAAAGTAGTACCCTTAACACAAGCTTGAGCACACGGGACTATTGTGTCTATAGGGAGGGGTTCACAGGGTTGAAAGGAAGATTCTTCAGATGGGAGTGCCTCTGTGAACAACCCTTCCCTTGTCAAGCTTATTAACCCAACTTGAGCTACTTGCACAGGAGATGTACCCGTGGGAGAAACAACCTTAGATTGCATTGTGGCAAGAGACGGTGTTGATATAACTAGCTCTCTTGGGTAAACTAAACTTCCCTCCTCACAGCAGTGGAGTGAGTCTTTAAAACTCACAACATGACATGGGAGGATGCTCAAGTCATCTCCCACACACGGAGTGTATGGGTCGTCATCACTTTTCTCTAGCGCATGTCAATCATTAGACGACAACCCTGAGAGTGGGTCATATAAATTTCTCAGGGGGATGTTCCAAAGGTCTTTGGGGTGGGTGGGCCTGTTGGCATAAAGATTTGCTGGAAAAAAGCTGGGATGCTGCAGTGACTGTGTAAAAGCTGGTGCTGAGGGAGCCATAGGATACGGGGGCTTATTAAAGAATGGCAGATCCAATAGGGCTGGGGGGCCAGTGGGCTGGGTGTATGACTTAGCCCAGCCCGGCGTTTGTACTGGGCAGTTGTAGGTAGATTGGATATAGGAGCGATACAGCGCCTCTGGGTTGAATTGGGGTACATGGAAGCTTGGCGTGAAATTGGACCATTTAAGGAGGCTTTTGGTGTTTTTGTTATTTCTACCAAGAGGTTGGTCATTTGGATTGATCAAAGTCTCGGGGTAGAAGTAACTTAGGTTCCTTGTGGAAATCCCTCCCTCATTGTTACCCACATACCAATCTGTAAGGTGAGATACAACTCTGTGGTCCCTGAAGTTGATGATAACTATGTCCCCCTCTATGTCCTTAGGTCGCACCCCAACCCACTGACATCTTCTGACCGTAACAATATCCCCATTAAGGTTGGGAGGAAGGGGTCTATTTGTTTTCAGCCAAAAGATGACTTTATTTTTTAAACTTTCGTCATTTTCTCTATCCCCTTCCTGAACAGGTGGCACACCTGTCATAACAATAACAAAGTTTAGTGAGTCTGGGGGCAAATCTACATTTCTCTTCAATGGTAGAGGTTTGTTGTTTTTACCATTTGAGCCAGCGGGTTTGCCCATCCCTTTCTTTGTCTGAGGAGCTGCTCCCTTAGCCAGTGGTTTGCTGACTACCACACTGGGATTTGCTTTCACAGGGGGTAATGTTGGAGTGGGTTTCGCAACCACAGTCGGTGCTTTGTTAGAAATAGTGGCTGCTTTGGTAGCATGGGTAGTGTGTTGGCTGGTAGTGTTAGGTGGTTTGCCAGCGACAAGGGATGATCCGGCTGGTTTATTAGATGGACCCTTGTTCTTATCCAAGCCAGTGCTATGTGTAGACTCAATGGTCGCCACAAGGCGGTCCAGTTTTTCTCCCATAGTCCTCACACGTTCTAGCAGGGGAAGCATGTATGATTTAATAAGCTTCTCCAAAATACCAAGGGACACCTCATTTACCCCTACGGTTACTAGCTCTGGGGATGCATGTTCACGTGTGTCTGAAGGTAGAGGCTCTACTAAGTTTGGGGGCCCTGGCTCACTATTTGGGTTAGGTAGTGGTGGTGAAGGAGTCTGGCAGCTACGCCCTTTCCTTTTTACCCCTCCCTTTCTCCTTTTCTTCCTTGGTGGGGAGTGAACAACCCCTATAACCTTGTCAGACGTGGTTCTTGACTTTAATCCACTCATTTCAGGAATGATCTCACCTGGGTCGATACAAACCTGAGACATGTTGGACAGCATAGGGGTTGGTTCTACTTCCCTGATAAGGGTCTCGGGGATGTTTATTTCAATAATGCTTGAGTGATCAATAGGGGCACAAACAAGGTGACCTCCGCAGGTGGCACTACTACAGGGCGGGGAGATAGCAGGAAACCTAAATATACTAGGGGTGAGGTTAAGATCAGTGGCATCGACCTCAATAATGCTCAAACCTTGGGCGGCAAGATCTAGAGTATTATTTGAGACTGGCAGTGGATTTTTCTTTAACTGCTCAATTGAGCGTCGACGCTCAGCTCTTCTTTCCGCAAGAAGTAAGTCCATATCTACCTCCTTGGCGGATTTCTTAAAGAATTTATCTAGGGGGCCCAGAACAGAGACACTCACACCGGGCGGAGCAGAGTGACTCATGTTAAAGGAGGATTGTCCAGATTAAAGGCGCTTGGTGTAGTAACTATAAACCACAGCTAGCTATACACAGTGCAAGGATACTAAGACACTGCATTCAACAAGCAAGATGTAAATAACCTAGCCCAGCCCGGCCTCCTGCGGTCCCGGACGGCCACAGACGGTCCCGCCCTTGTCCCGGGCTTCTCCCGGCACCCTCCCGCGCGCTCCCGCGCAGCGGGTATATCAACTCCTCTTTGTAGCTTTGCAAAGGTCACCAAGGGGGCGGGGCCGGCAGGGAGAGGAGCCGAGCTGGAAACGGGCGCGCGGGGACTCCTGGTCCGTGGAGTCCACCCGCTCTACCCTCGCAGCCCTGCCGGTCACCAGGTGATGCCCCTTGTGTTTAATCAACAGCCGCTGTGATACCACAAAGCGCGACCCGCGCAGCGGGTCCGGCTCACAGCAGCGGCTCACAGCAGGCTGGGTCGAGGAAACGCAAAGGTGAGGAGCGTGGCTTCAAAATGAAAAATCCGCCGATGGTAAGTCAAGCAGCCTCTTAAGACTTACTGTGATGGGGCGGGGCCGGCAGGGAGAGGAGCCCAGCTGGAATTGGGCGCGCGGGGACTCCTGGTCCGTGGAGTCCACCCGCTCTACCCTCGCAGCCCTGCCGGTCACCAGGTGATGCCCCTTGTGTTTAATCAACAGCCGCTGTGATACCGCGAAGCGGGACCCGCGCAGCGGGTCCAGCGAGCAGCAGCGGCTCACAGCAGGCTGGGTCGAGGAAACGCAAAGGTGAGGAGCATGGCTTCAAAATGAAAAATCCGCCGATGGTAAGTCAAGCAGCCTCTTAAGACTTACTGTGATGGGGGCGGGGCCGGCAGGGAGAGGAGCCCAGCTGGAAACGGGCGCGCAGGGACTCCTGGTCCGTGGAGTCCACCCGCTCTACCCTCGCAGCCCTGCCGGTCACCAGGTGATGCCCCTTGTGTTTAATCAACAGCCGCTGTGATACCGCGAAGCAGCAGCGGCTCACAGCAGGCTGGGTCGAGGAAACGCAAAGGTGAGGAGCGTGGCTTCAAAATGAAAAATCCGCCGATGGTAAGTCAAGCAGCCTCTTAAGACTTACTGTGATGGGGGTGGGGCCGGCAGGGAGAGGAGCCCAGCTGGAAACGGGCGCGCGGGGACTCCTGGTCCGTGGAGTCCACCCGCTCTACCCTCGCAGCCCTGCCGGTCACCAGGTGATGCCCCTTGTGTTTAATCAACAGCCGCTGTGATACCGCGAAGCAGCAGCGGCTCACAGTAGGCTGGGTCGAGGAAACGCAAAGGTGAGGAGCGTGGCTTCAAAATGAAAAATCCGCCGATGGTAAGTCAAGCAGCCTCTTAAGACTTACTGTGATGGGGGCGGGGCCGGCAGGGAGAGGAGCCCAGCTGGAAACGGGCGCGCGGGGACTCCTGGTCCGTGGAGTCCACCCGCTCTACCCTCGCAGCCCTGCCGGTCACCAGGTGATGCCCCTTGTGTTTAATCAACAGCCGCTGTGATACCGCGGAGCGGGACCCACGCAGCGGGTCCGGCGAGCAGCAGCGGCTCACAGCAGGCTGGGTCGAGGAAACGCAAAGGTGAGGAGCGTGGCTTCAAAATGAAAAATTCTAGGTGTCACTGATTCAAGAACCAAAAACTGTAATTGAGAAATTTTGTGACGCTTGATCAGTCCATTGTACTGCTAAACTGGAATTCATTATTGTATTCCAAAAAGTACTTTTATGTTCGGATATACGTATTGTAACTTTTCGTTCGGTGTTCCCGATATAAAGAAGGCCACAGGGGCACTTAAAGTAATACATGACGTTCTTTGAAGTGCAGACTGCAGTATGTCGCAAGCGTATTGTTTCTCCTGTTCTTGGATAAGGGATGTTGTACCCACAGATTACAGTATTGCAATGTACACAATTTTGATATTTTCTTATTCCTTTCGAATTAGGCTCTTGGACTGTATCTGAGGTTGATAATGTTTCATTGATATTTTTAAACCAAGTATAAGCACACAAAGGCCGTTCGTTGAAAATCTGACCAATATCTGCCTCGTTTTTGCAAAAGTTCCCATCTATTCACAATTTTTGTTTTGATATATCTAGTTTGTAGAGAAAATGTAGAGACAACACCATGAGTTTTCTCTCAGATTTAAGTTGTTTTTAAGTAGTTCTTGTTGTTCTTTAAGGCCTATACTATGTTCAACATTCTCCAAAGTAGTCTTAGGGTAACCCCTGTTTAGATATCTGAGCTTAATCTTAGCTATTGCTTCTTTGCTCATTTCTTGTTTTGACGTGATCCTTTTAACACTCATCATATGTGAGTGAGGTAGATAATCCAGTAACTGTGGAGGATCAAAGCTTTGAAACTGTAAAGCATATTCCTGTCAGTAGGTTTTGTAAATACACTTTTGGAAATTTCAGTCTCATTTTTTTCAATCGATACATCCAAATTTGATATATGAGAGCTATTGATGGTGTCGGTAAATTTAATCCTCTCATGTATGTTGTTTTGAGTTGATATATTGGGCTGTAAGGCTGGCTCAGTATGTCGCCAAATTAGAAAGATGTCATCTATGTACCTGCAGTGGTGAACGACCAAAATATAGAATCCAAAATATAGACTGGACAGAATATCGACTCCAAAATATAGATAGGACAGAATATCGGATTACCAAAATATAGAAAGGTCAGAATATCGAATTTGGGGTAGGAAATATCGATTTCCTTATTATCGAATTTAAAATATCGATTTCCATAATATCGAATTTTTTTTAGTGTTATGTATGGTACTATATGTGTTAAAATATGCATTAATTTTGGCATGTATGTTTCATTTTTTTAAAGTAAAGATTATTATGTAATTTAATTTTTACGTAATTTTATTCCATAGCGGGTTGTGGGTTTATAGGGGAATAGGGTGGGAAGTAATTTAAATATAGTAAATTAAATATTAATTTTTATTTATATGAATTGATAATTGATTGATAATTATTAATTGGTAATACATTTTTAATAATTGGTAATTAATTTTTATTAATTGATTCCTTGAGAATTATGTTAATTGTATTATTTATTTGGAGCTTGTTGTGGGTTTATAAGGGAATAGGGTGGGAAGTAATTTAATTGTAATAAACTTAATATTTATTTTTATTTATATGTTTTGATAATTAATTGCTTGATAATTAATTATTAATTGGTAATTAATTTGTATTAATTGGTAATTAATTTTTATTATTGGTAATTATTTTTTGTTAATTGATTAATTGATTATTATGCTAATTGTATTATTTACTATTTGGAGCGGGTTGTGGGTTTATAGGAGAATAGGGTGGGAAGTAATTTAATTGTAATAAAGTAAATATTTATTTTTATTTATATGTATTGATAATGAATTGATAATTCATTATTAATTGGTAATTCATTTTTATTAAATGGTAATAATTTTTTTTAATTTCAATATTAAATCATTACTTTCCCTACTGTTGCACTCTCAGGAGTGGGAATAGTAATTTTACCCTCCCGCTATCCAATGCTTTCCCTACTGTTGCACTCACTGGAGTGGGAATAGTAATTTTTACCCTCCCGCTATCCGACGCTTTCCCTACTGTTCCACTCACTGGAGTGGGAATAGTAATTTTTACCCTCCAGCTATCTAACTAGTTCCCTACTGTTGCACTCACTGGAGTGGGAATAGTAATTTTTACCCTTCCACTATCCAACGCTTTCCCTACTGTTGCACTCTCTGGAGTGGGAAAAGCAATTTTTACCATCCTGCTATCCAATGCTTTCCCTACTGTTGCACTCTTTTGAGTCGGAATAGTAATTGTTACCCTCCCGCTATCGAACTCTTTCCCTACTGTTGCACTCTCTGGAGTGGGAATAGTCATTTTTACCCTCCCGCTATCCAACGCTTTTCCTACTGTTGCACTCTTTGGAGTGGGAACAGTAATTTCTACCCCTACGCTATCCAGTGTTTTCCCTACTGTTGCACTCACTGGAGTGGGAATAGTAATTTTTACCCCTATTCTATCCGACGCTTTCCCTACTGTTGCTCTCACTGGAGTGGGAATAGTAATTTTTACCCTCCCGCTATCCAACGCTTTCCCTACTTTAGCACTCTTTGGAGTGGGAATAGTAATTATTACCCCTACGCTATCCAACCCTTTCCCTACTGTTTCACTCACTGGAGTGGGAATAGTAATTTTTACCCCTACGATATCCAACGCTTTCCCCACTGTTGCACTCACTGAAGTGGGAATAGTAATTTTTACACGCTCACTATCCAACAAAATCTCTACTTTTTTTATATTACATTTATTATTTTTACATTTTACGTTTTTTACATTATTTTAAGTATGTTTTAGTTAATTGTTTTTAATATATAATTACTTTTATATTATTTTTAATACATTAAAAAATTTGATATTTTAGTTAACTATATTTTAGCATTCTATATTTTGGATTCGATATTTTAGTACTTACCTGTTTGTAGATAGGGATTCTATACTCTGTACTTCGATATTTTGGAGTCGATATTTTGGGCATTCTATATTATGTCCCTCGATATTTAGTCACTGAACCATTAGCGTAGACTGGGGGTCCTCCAATACCCATGGAGATCCCACTGATTTGGAGAAAGAAATCATTTTGTCATTCGAAATAACTATATTGTAGGCAAAATTGCAAAATCTCGAGTAAAAACACTTTGACACATAATGCTGTCTGATTTGGCAGTCCCCATTGCGTCACTTCCATTCCGTCAAGAAATGGAATAGATGTATATAACACAGTCACACCAATAGTGAATAGAATCCAATTTGTCATGTCTTCCTTAGGTAAAGCCATCAACCGATTCAAGAAATCAGTGATATCCTGTATGTATAAGGGCCAAGATTGCACAATAGGCTGTAAAAAATAATCAATGTATTTACCCAAAGGCTCAAATATAGATCTGCAACCTAATACAATTGGCCTAACCAAAGGGTATCTTAGATCTTTATGAATTTTGGCCAACGTCTACATTTTTGGGTGCCTAGGAAAAGGTGTAGTTAACAACGTCTTGGTGTTGTCATTAATCGAATCCATGTCTTTGGCCTTAGCCAGAATTTTCCTTAGGGGTTTCCTTGATTTCATTCATGGAGTCTTGACTCAACTTGATATAGATGGATTCATCTGACAGATGGTCTGATACTTTCTTGAAGTGAAATTCGCAGTACATAAAAACTAAAGCACCTCCTTTGTCTGCTTTTTGAAAGATGAGGTTGTGAATATTAGCTAACATCTTTAATGTATGATGCTCCGATTTAGACAATTACCCTTGTATTTGATATTGTGTAAATCGTTTATACCAAGATTTCAAATGTGTCCAATATTTTACCTTCAACTTCGACATATCTGTGTTCTTCAGTGATATTTGTGTCAGGAAT
The DNA here is from genome assembly GCF_964263255.1 of Lissotriton vulgaris. Classification (NCBI taxonomy): domain Eukaryota; kingdom Metazoa; phylum Chordata; class Amphibia; order Caudata; family Salamandridae; genus Lissotriton; species Lissotriton vulgaris. The sequence continues at coordinate 1,649,545,905 of NC_141685.1, forward strand.
GACATTTTCAAAGAAATGTCTCAATCTCAATCTCAATTATATAAAGCAATTTCTGACTCAAATAAATTGGTGTTATATGTCGGTACAAATGAGCTAAACACAAGGAGATGATGGACGGAGCCCTGAAACATTTCATACACTCACCCCCAGTCACAGATCGGGGTTGAATCCATCATCATTCTTTTGCACACTTCGCCACCTCAGTTCAGACCCAGCTATATGCAAATCAGTCTTGACCCTGTGCCTCATGGGAACTGTCCAGCCCAAACTGCCAGCCCTGAACCGGAAACAAGCATCCTCGGACCGGTTTCTGGGTAACACCGTTCATCAGCTAGGCTAGCTTGAATCCAGTGGCAAAGTGAGCAAGGGACCCACATCTGGGCATACCTTGCCAACTTAGGGCGAACAAAGCAAACACATGGAGATGAGGTTCCTTTGTTAAAAAAACGTAATTCTTGCGCTGTCAAATTGTATTTTGAAATGTTGATGACTAATGTTTCCTGCTCCTCAAATTCTTAGGTCCTTTGTGTTTGTCCTCTGTGAGTTTTTGGCTTGAGTTTGTAGGTTTGGTTGTTGTGGTCTGGAGGTTACTCCAGATCTGAACTTTTTGCTAAAAAAAGATGCAGACGATGTAGCTTTGTCTGTCAGACTTTAAGTGCTTAAATGCTCCAGACCCCTCAGATCAGATTTATCTTTCAATGCAATTTCTTTACTGATTGGTGGTCTGCTGGGTTCATCCCGATTGGATACAATGCTTTCTTCCGATGAAACATTCGGTTTCTGCTATGACCTCATTAAGCTCACAGTCTATGATGTCTCTTTGAATTTCCGCAGTTTGAGTTCTTCAAGTTCCTTGCCATATTTGTCTAGCTGAATGTTGATTTGTTCCAAAGTGTTGCTCCAAATATCAGCTTCTATTCTGATAGACAAATTCCTTTTGCAATTTTCAATTTCTTCTTCAAGTTCCTTGATTGTTTTTGACAGCTCTTGCATGATCAACAAAATTAAATCCAAAGAACATTTGTTTAGCACTGTGTACCAACTCTCTGAATCCTTTCTTTTGTTGAAAGCAAAAACACATGGGTTTAATGACCTAAGGAAGACATGACAAATTGGATTCTATGCACTATTGATGTGACTGTGTTATATACATCTATTCCATTTCTTGAGGAAATGAAAGGAAGATATTGGCAATGTTAAATCAGACAGCATTATGTGTCAACAAAGTGTTTCTACTCCAGATCTTGTAATTTTTCCTACAACATAGTTATTTTGAGTGGCAAAATGATTTCTTACTACAAATCAGTGGGACCTCCATGAGTTTTGGGGGAGCCCAAATCTACGCTAATATTTTCATAGAGAAATTTGAGTCTGGTTATATTTTTGCTGTGAAAGAGTGGAGGGATCATCTAGTCTGTTACTACAGGTACATAATTTGGCAACATACTTAGTCAGCCTTACAGGCCAATATATCAACTCTGAGGAACATACATGAGAGGATCAAAGTTACCCACACCATCAATGAGTCTCATATCTCATTTTTGTATGTATTTATTGAAAAAAAAAGACTGACATTTCCACGAGCGTATTTACGAAACCTACTGACAGGAATAATGCTTTACATTTTCAAAGCTTTTATCGTACACAGTTACTGGATTACCTTACTCACAAATGATGAGGGTTGAAAGGATCATGTCAAAACAAGAAATGAGCAAAGAAGCAATAGCTAAGATTAAGCTCAGATATCTAAACAGGGGTTACCCTAAGACTACTTTGGAGAATGTTGAACAAAGTATAGGCCTTAAAGAACAACAAGAACTACTTAAAAAACAAGTTAAATCTGAGAGAAAATGCGTTGTGTTTGTCTTTAAATTTTCTGTGCAATCTAGATATATCAAAAAAATAATTGTGAAAAGATGGGAACTTTGCAAAACGTGGCGGATTTTGGTCAGATTTTCAACGAACGGCCCTTGTTTGCTTATACTCGGTATAAAAATATCAAGGAAATGCTATCAACATCAGATACAGTCCAAGAGCCTAATTCGAAAGGAATGAGAAAACGTCAAAATTGTGTACATTGCAAAAATGGAATATGTGGGAACAACATCACTCATTCAAGAAAAGGAGAAATAGTACTTTTGCGTCATACTGCGGACTGCAATTCAAAGAACATCATATATTGCATTAAATGCCCCTCTAGCCTTTTTTATACCAGGAAGACCAAACGAAAAGTCAAGATAAGTATATCTAAACATAAAAGTACTATTTGGAATAAACATTTAAATTCCAGGTTAGCAGTAGATTGGGCACATCAGAGTCACAACATTTCTCAATTACGATTTTTGGTTCTTGAAAAAGTGATACCTAGAGTTTCATCTGATCCCAATAAAATTCTTCTTCAACGCAAGACATTTTGGATTAAAAAATGTAATACCATGATGCGATTTGAATTAAATGACAAAATGGAAAACAGTTGTTTTTTATAGCATATTGGCACTTATTTTAGATAATTTCCATACATTGAATCGAGGTTTGCTGGTTAAACCATGTAATACTACACATTTAGAATGTTAATGCAGAATATAGAATGGGGTGCATCTTGTCATCTGTATGCATGTGTTTTTAGAATATTATCAAAATTGAAATGGTACTGATGCATTTTTTGAAAATTAACATATGTTTTCTTGTATGTTGGAAGCGTACTGGTATACAGATTGAACTCCTTTGTAGGATATTGCCAGGTGTCCGAGTCGTGTCTTCAAAATCTAACTTAACACAGCCACCATTATATGTCAGCGATATATGGAGATTGGTGTTGCAATTTTGGTGTTATGGTCTTTATTCTGGTTGTAGTACATACTCACAGGATCACATTTCAAACAGTTAACATGGTACAGTATGGTCAAAACATACTGTGGCCATACGAGTAACCAGACAGTTTAAGATGGCCGCCTTGTTTGGGTAGGCTCTGGTTTTGAGCAAGTCCATTTTCAGTGTTCACCATTGATTTTCAAAAGCTCAATCTCGCCGTGGTTTGAGAAACTCTTGTTTGTTCGGAAGTAGTTTATGCTTGAAGTGTTAACACCTCGACAGCTGCAGCAAATCCCGCTTGGTGCTGTACTTTTCAGATTTCCATTGTTCATGACGAGCTCAGCTCGTCATAAGCACACGACTAGTGTACTGCATGATGAGCTGAGCTCGTCATGAGCATGGAAGGGGTTAAAGAACTACGGGGGAATAGGTTAGCGTTTTTTGTCAACAGTTAAAAGACTTTAGTTAAGTTGGTCACATTTCAGCTTTAACCAGTGGGTTCATTTTTGGCAGTTTGAGTCGGTGGCGGGACAGAGAGGATGATATTTCTTCAGAAAACTAATTGAATCTGTTGTATCTACAAGGTACGTGGCACACACATGTATGATAATGGTTTTATTTTAAAGACAAGATTTAGCATACAGATTTTTGGATAATTACTTTATTTCATAGGAAAGGCGGTTCGCCTGGTGAGTAAACTTGGCAGATTTGGCCTAATGCCAATGATGTCGGTTTTAGGTTTGAGGTGCCACAGATGGTAATGTTACGTAACGTAATTTTTTCTACTCGCTAACTCCACTTGTTTTACGTGGTGGTATTGGTAGTTGTGTATTTTCCTCAAATTTATAAAGAAATGTTTGTTTCCTTTTTATTTTGTAATTATGTTCATTTATGTTTATTTAAACACAGTGGCACCTGAAGAAAAGACTTGTATGTCCCGAAAATGCACCAGGCAAAGGCAACTTTTTAAAATAGATGGAACAGATGAAGATGTTGTTTTAAACAAGAAATCAATGTTTGTGTGATATGTAAAGAATCACACAATTAATGTTCTGACATGTTGAGAAAATTGAGTTAAACATATGAATTAGTGAACTATACAATTTGATGGGCAATGAGTTTGTATTTAGATATTTTTGTATATGATATGGTTCAATTTTGAAAAATGGGATTAAAGCATTGGTATTGTATCTTAAATACACATAGCACTGCAAATAGGGTTTTCAGGCGCAATCCTGAATATATTCTCAATTGATTTTAGGGATATAGGCAGATCCCCAATCCCAGTTTGCATGCACTACAGAATTACATTGATAAAACTGTTTGAAGAAGCACAATAGGAGTGCCCCTTCATTATGACAATAATATTACCAAATGTTTGTTAAACCAAAATGCCTAGTTATTTTAGTTTCCTAATCTAGGTCATCATGATACTTAGAAAAGAACTATGGGGGTCATTACGATGGCGGACGGACTTGAGTCTGCCCGTCAACGTGGTGGTGCCTGGGACTGCTCGCCTGTCTGGCGGCGGTTCTGCACATAGAATCACGATGCGACCACCATCATGGCAGTCGCAACTTGCATCTTCACTATTGCACCGGGTGCTGATGGCTGCAGCACCCTCCCCAATGTGTAAAATGCCTGTAGTGCATTTCACTGCACTACGTGGCAGGCACCACGCGGTGCACCACCTCCCCCAACACAAGGGGGCCCACAACAGGCCCCCGAAACCAATCCCCACCAGCCTTTCAATGGCAGTTTACCCGTCACGGAGAGGCTGGCCGCGACCAGCATTGAAATTTGGTGGACAGTTCCTGCTAAGCACCGCCACCATTTTACTGATGCTGACCGCTCTGCCAGGCAATCAGAACAATTGCCTGTGGCGGAACCGGGTCGGGGGGTCTTTGCACCCGCCACGGTCGTGGTCCGAATCCCCTCGCCATCCTAATTTGGCAGGGGGAAAATTGCTGTCTGATGGCGGACGGCCCGCCACCGGATGGCTGGCGGTGGCGGGCCTTCCACCATCATAATCACCCCCTAAGTTATTCTACAAAGCGCTGTGTGTAAAAAAAGTGTATGGGTATGAGAAAACCTCCTTGAACTGATATGGCTTAATTAGGTCATATAGACATGCTGAAAGTTATGAGTCTCTATAAGAAAGGGACAAATGAAAAATACTGTTGTACATATTTAAAAAGGTAGAATGAAAAACATAGATGATAGTTAAATTGTATATTTATACTAGAAGTTTGACATCTCATATTGAAGCAATGCATTTTCCTAACCAGATTTTCGTAATCACGATAGATATGAGGTGTGCGTCAGAAAATACCAAACTGAAAATATCGTTTTACGTGTAGACAAAGGTGAGGTAGAACTCTGGAGAAGGCTATGTATTGAGTCGCATCTGTGAAAACGGTAGTCATAACAACGCAGTAGTGATCACTATAGTTATCAAATTTTTTTTTAAAGGGAGGCGTGCAGGCATGGCTTCTTAGATTTGTATGATAAAAACAACAATCTGTGTAGCATACGCGTAAATTACAAGATGTTAGAGTCTAGATATCATATTCATCTGCCTACAGTGCATTTCTTGCCGCTAGCTGGCGGTGCTCATAAAAACCCTTCTATGAAGGTATTGTATCTTAAAAACCCAAAATGGATGTTCAGCAGGCCAATTTATTGCAGAAGATATCAATATTTATGTGGCTTGCGCAAATGTACATTTGTAAGGGACTAATAGCTAGAATCATGAAAGAGCCGTTTTGCGAGTCCTTAATAGCGATTATTAAGGAATCGCTATTAAGGACTTGCAAAACGGGATTCATGTAGGAATCGCTAAATAAATTGCGATTCCTACACATTCCTTATTTGCGAATAGCAAATTGCTAATTCCTAAATAGCAAATTGCTAATTCCTAAAGGCCCATAGGAATGAATGGGGAGTATTCCTTATTTGCGATTAGCAATTAGCTAATCGCAAATAAGATAGCGATTTCAAGGGTGCCAGGGGTGTCCAAAGGACACCCTGTAGTACCCCTGAAATGCAAATTTACACAGTTGTTGCGCACACACATGTCCAAAGGACATGTGTGTGTGTAACATACAACTGAGAAAAATGCACTAAAGTGCATTTTTCTCAGTTTTCGCTATTTACCACGAAGTCTGACTTCGCTGTAAATAGCGGCAAAAAATAGCAAATTCACAATTTTTTATTGAGTCATGAATAGCATTTAAGGAATCTCAAATTGAAATCTCATTTTTTTGCGATTTCTAAAATTGCGAGTACAAGACCCAATGATGAATTTCAAATGCCATTCTGCGATTCGCACCTTTTGCGTCCGCAAAAATGCTTCATGAATCTAGCTGTTAGTACCTTATTTTCCTAGAGACTATTCATGCATTGTTGCCAGCTGGCAACGCTAGTAGGAGCAGTTGATAATGGGCCTCATCTTACTAAAAACAATTTTTCGTTGAGAGGATACAGTTCTTGTAGTTAATAAGTCAACAGCATTACTCATACAGTGCGTAGGGGTTAAGTAGTTAGGGTCTCAGTACATTATATGCCACGTGACTATGAAAGCTGGCTAACAGTGCTCATTGAAGCATTCAAGATTTGTGTCTTTAAAAAGAACCACATTTAGAGAGATTTCAACTGTAATTTTTCCTTAAAATAAAGGGACTTCATAAGGCGCAGGAAAAAAAGACGTTCCTGAAAAGATTGTAGAATTGAAAATAATGTAATACAATACCCATTTTATAGTAAACGAGAGCTGTTTATATTTAAGAAAGAATCCTATTTGGAACAGGAATTGTAGAGCAAACGTTACCTCTGTGTGCAGTGTCTCAGCCAGCACTGCTGCAGTCCTCCTCACCTCGAAAACTGACATGAATGCGAGGTGGAGCGGCTTAAATACTCCTGCACTGATCCTAATTGGAAACAATTATGTGTATTTCGAAGCAGTTGTGGCAACCGTCACGTTCTTGTCTGGGTTTTTTAATTTTCAAAGGTGAAGCTGAAATAAATACTTTTAAACCTTTATTTGTTGCGGACAACAGAGATACATGGCAGTAACAGCATTAGCAATCCAATACAGTGTAATATTTGTGGTACATACAATCAAACTCCGTACATATGCATGGGCTGGCCTATCGCGACATGTCTAAACAGCAATACATCCCCCAGTAGTCTGCAGGGTTAAGGCATCAGGAGTCGGGTTCAGTATCCCCCAGTTCTCGAGTTATAGATAGCGGGACAGTTGCTATACCCTCTCGATCCCTTACAGAGCGCATAATGAAGGGCGGGCATCCTCCTGCACACAGAGTGTAGCCAACTCATCCCCCGCCAGGCCATCGTCAGTTCCCCTATGAGTTCTAGCGTATTATGTATGCTGTGACCAGTGTGGGCCGTCCCTCCGCCCGTGTGTGCACGTTAAGAATGGGTAATCTGAGTGATGGCCATCATGAGGCGGTACTTGGTGTCTATCCCCGGACAGGCCGTCCCTACATGCGTCCAGTTGCGATTCCCAGTGTGTATGCAGAACCTCATCTCGACTACATTATCGAGATATCGGAAGGGCCATTGCCACTTGCGCAGTGTGTTGTAGTGTGTGATAGACATGGGTCACATAGTCCCTAGTTCCGTTCCTATAATGTACACCCCACACCCTCTTAAGCAAGGAAGCTTCGATATAGACCGTTTGGAGCGCCGCGCTAGTATATGTGCATCAGGCACCATCCTATCGTTCAGGGACCAGTTGGCTGACCCTCATCTTCAGAGGCATCGCTGTGAGCTACCTGGGACAACAAGTACATCTGTAACGGAGACCAGATATCTCGAGGTCTACAGCGAGCAGGCATCAAGTCCGCATAGACGCTATGTTGGTCTTGACAATACGTGAGATAGCTGAAATAAATACTTCCCTTTGAGTCAAACTAATGTAGTGTGAAGAAGGAGAGGAGAGTCACATCGTTTCTCTCGTTTTGATATTTTACTAGGCTCACATTTATGCATCGGACATATTTGACAAGATTGTAAAAAATGTGCAATTCTGTGTTAACTTTAAACCAAAGCGACTGCAGTCATGTTCCTGGCTAAGTGTTTATGTCCTTGAAGGTGGAGCTGGAAGACATACATCCCATTTTGTAAAGCGGATGCACTGTGACAAGAAAAGGACACTTGCATCATCACTTTGTTATATATTTCGCTCAACTCACATGTTTACATTTAAAAATGTTAAGGTGCTCTACATAAACCATTTATAGCGAAAGTGATTTATTCTGCAACGATTTTGGTGTGCTTTAAAAAATTTTTTTGTTTTTAGCAGCACAGTGGTTAGGGCAAAGACTGTGATGTTTAAAATTACAGTAAAGTTGTTTAGACAGGGGCTACTAGGAACCTAATGTAAAAAAATAGAATATTTTATTGAAGACACAATGTGCACCAGGAATTGAAGGGTGTTTTGGGTGCGCTAATATATATATGTCAAATGTCTAAAAAATAAGAAAAAAATGGGGAAAAAAATAGGAAGAAAAACGCCCATGAGATAGTGTCTGTTGTAGGGCTCTATCAAGGACATTATCTGATTTAGAAAGATTAAGCTGTGAAATCTCTGGTTAAAAAGTCCCAAATTCGAACAACTATGGCCGCCTGAGTTGTGAGCTCTGCTGTGAGACAGTGGCGTCACTAGGGGGGGGTGAGGGGGTGCGGACCGCACCGGGTGACACCATCACCTGGGGTGACACCAATCACGCACCAGGTGATTGGTGTCACCCCAGGTGATCGTGGTTAGTGGGGCAACGCTGCGAGCCCTGACAATGCTAAGGGGATGCGTGGGTGGCGCTGCGGCAGCAGTCTAGAGTTAACTGACAGCAGCAAACACTGCACATGTTCCGTTTACTGGGCTGAGACCGACGGTTGCTTCATGTCATGCAGCAACCCCCGTCTCCTATGGGCCGGTATTAGTATCCCTGCTCTAGCCAATCAAAACGCTGCCATTGCAGCATTGTGATTGGCACAGGGGAGGGAGGGAGGCTGCTTGACTGACTGACTGACTGAAATATTTGCAGAGCGCTCTATTGCTGAGGCGTCTTGGCGCTATACAACAGAAACAGGCAGCAATTCTGAGTTTATGGCATAGAGAAAAGCCAGGATTTTAATGCCTTTCTAAAGCTCCTTTTGGATTTGTCAGACCGGAGCACGGTGGGAAGAGAGTTCCATAGTTTGGAGGCCTGGTTGGTAAAGCCTGCTTCCCTTCCTGTTGGAAAAAACACGGCAGCTTTGGCCCAGTCCCCGTTGGAGCAGAGCTGGATATATGAAAATACAGACTCGAAAAACCCGTCCGGGCCCGGCAGGGACCAGGGGCCCGGACCCCTGCTCCAAAAATCCACAACTTACAGGTATTCTCATCTGAACAACTCCTGGCATTTCGTCCCCTTAGACCTAATGGATGTGTAACACTAAAGGCTAAACACGCAGGTAGTGAGACATGTACGAATTGTAACTTTTAACTTATGAACTTTCAGCCCTATTCCCATCACAAAAAATTGCGCTTAACATACCCCCCATCCTGCTCCTGTCATGGACAACTTTGTGTTTTAAGTCTAAATTGTCGCTCACTTCCCAAACATAAACTTGACATCTTTAATTTGATTTTGGAAGACCAGACAGATGCTCTCTTCTTGACTGAAACATGGCTGCATGACAGCTCAGGCCCTGACATAGCCACAGCTCTCCCCACTAATTATGCAATCATGCGGTGAGATAGAGCACTGAAAACAGGTGGCGGTATTGTGATTATTTTTAATAATCACCTGAATTGTAGCTTCGACCCCTTGAACATCCCGGATTGCGAAGCTGCCATTTTTAAATTAACCTTGACCCCAAATTTCACTCTATCAGGTATACTGGTCTATCGACCTCCTGGAAATCCAACTCAGTGGGCAACCACATTCGCCAACCACATTACCCCGCTTCCCCTCAGTTCCAAGAACTTCTCTCTCATTGGAGAATTCAATCTTCACTTAGAAGATCTTTCAAACAATGTCTGTAATAACCTGATAAATGACCTTGCAGCCCTTAACATTAAGCTTCTCAATTCAGGTCCCACACACAAAGCAGGACACTTACTAGATCCTATATTCTCTAGCCTCGCTGAGATGGTATGCTATCCTGCCAGTCCTTTATGCTGGTCAGACCACTTTTTATCTAAATTTACTCTTGGACTTTCCGCCCTAGTCACCCTTCCTTTCTCTCTGCAGAGTACACAGAGAAGAAACTGGAAAAAGCTTGACCTCTCTGCTCTAAACAAAGCTCTCTGTGAAAATCCCCCCCAGATGGTCTTGAAATGACAACTGCAGCAGAGTCCACCCAATCATGGCTCTCAAATGCCATTGATCTATGCCTGTCCATAACTAATAAAAAACTCAATAATCATCGCCCCCCAGCACCATGGTTTAATGGAATGTCTGACATAATATCGACAGACAGAATATCGAACTACAAAAATATCGGAACAAAAATATTGACATCAAAAATATCGGAATCATATCTTCATAAAGGTAAGTACAAAAATATCGAAAAAATAATATCGTAGTACAAAAATATCGGAATTAAAAATATCGTTTTTTAAATGTATTAATAATAATGTAAAAATAATTTTAAAATACATATAATTTTACAAATATTAAATAAAAATATTAAAACAAAATTAAAACTAATACATATACATTTAAAATAAATAAAACACTTAATAATTTAATGTAATTTAATTTTTTTTAATGTTATTTAATTGATTTAATGTATTTTTTTTGTTTTTACCCTGTACGCCTATACCCCAAAAACCCCAAACTGACCCTGAACCCTAAAAATATCCCTGTACCCCAAAAACCCAAAACTGACCCAGAACCCTAAAAATACCCCTTTACCCAAAAACTGAAAACTGACCCTGAACCCTAAAAATACCCCTTTACCCAAAAACTGAAAACTGACCCTGAACCCTAAAAATACCCCTTTACCCAAGAACTGAAAACTGACCCTTATCCCTAAAAATACCCCTTTCCCCAAAAACTGAAAACTGACCCTGAACCCTAAAAATACCCCTTTACCCAAAAACTGAAAACTGACCCTGAACCCTAAAAATACCCCTTTACCCAAGAACTGAAAACTGACCCTGAACCCTAAACATACCCCTTTACCCAAAAACTGAAAACTGACCCTGAACCCTAAAAAAACCCCTTTACCCAAAAACTGAAAACTGACCCAGAACCCTAAAAATACCCCTTTACCCAAGAACTGAAAACTGACCCTGAACCCTAAAAATACCCCTTTACCCAAAAACTGAAAACTGACCCTGAACCCTAAAAATACTCCTTTACCCAAAATTAATTAATATTATTTAATTACCAATTAATTATTAATTAACAATAACAATAAAGTAAATATATTAGCACATTAGCTGTAATTAATTTAATAAAATAATTAATATTATTTTTCCTAATTAATTAATTAAGAATAACAAAAAATTATATATTAAAAAAATTACTATAATTAATGTAATTAACTAATTAATATTAATTAATTACCAACTAATAATAAATAAAAATAGGTACAAAATTGTATTAATTAATTAACTAATTAATATAAATTAATTACCAATTAATTATTAATTAAAATATGTACAAACTAATAATAATTAATTAATTATTATTACATTACTTCCCACCCTATTCCCCTATAAACCCATAACCCGCTACAGAACATATTTATCAATTAATCAATTAATTAAAATTAATTAAAAATTAATTCTCAATTAATTAATTAATAATTCCTACTAATTAATAATTAATTTAACATAATTAAATTACTTCCCACCCTATTCCCCTATAAACCCACAACCCGCTACAGTAGTAAAAGACAATATTTAATTAAATTACATTAAAAATAAATAATAAAACATAATAAATACAATATAATATACACTAAATTTATTTAAAAATTGATATTAGTAACATCGAAGTTATTTATTTCGATATTATTGACATCGATATTTAAAACTTCGATATTACTGATATCATACTAATATCGATATTAAGACTGCCGATATTACTTACCTTCGATATTTTGTCCCATCGATATTTAAACTTCGATATTATTGTATATCGATATTTAAAACTCGATATTTTGTCTGTGTACCGGTTTAATGACTCACTCAAAATAGAAAAATCCAAATGTAAAGCACTAGAGTGGAAATGGCGTAAACATTACTCATCTGAGCATAAAATTATATATATCAAGGCCAGAAATAACTATCATACATCTTGTATAAAAAGGAAAACAATCTATGTTTCCAAAACTATCACCGAAGCCACCAACCATTCTAAAACTCTGTTTAACATGGTAAAAGAACTCGCAGGATCCCAAACAGTCGCAATTCCTCGGCCTTTAAACGAACTACAGTGCGACAATCTCACTCAATTTTTCACTGGGAAAATTGAAAACATAATTTTGGAAATGAACAATTCCAACCCCGACAATTCCATTTTCAATAATCAAATAGAAAATGCAACTACCCCTGCCTCTACGGGCATCTTAGACAGTTGGACTCCTATAAGTATGGATAAATTTAAAACCATTCTTGAAAGCATTAAATCAGGTTCACCCAATGATCCTCTCCCCATCAATTCTGAAACAACTTGATAACCTTCATTTGCAGGTGATTGTCAATACTCTTAACACCTCACTTATACAATCCACTGTACCTACTCCCTGGAAACACACAATGGTGACCCCCCCTCCTGAAAAAACCCATGGCTGACCCTGAGGTACTGTCCAACTACAGACCCATCTCCCTCTTGCCCGTCTTTTCGAAGATCTTGGAAAGACATGTTCATTCATCTCTAACACATTTCACAGAAAACAATAACTCTCTCCACCCCTCCCAATCCGGCTTTTGGCCGGGTAGTCCACAGAGACAACATTATTGGGCGTCACCGAAAAACTCCGAAAACTTTTGGATGAAGGTCACACAGTCACACTTATTTTATTAGACCTCAGTGCGGTGTTTGATACCATCTCACACAAACGGCTAATACTTACACAAAAAAATGCTGGCATATGTGTTGCGGCACTGGAGTGGATCACTTCCTTTCTAGGCAATCGTACGTTCCAAATCATGTCTACCACAGCCTGTTCTAAAATCTATGCAACACCCCACGGAGTGCACAAGGGCTCAATTCTGAGCCCACTGCTTTTTAACCTCTATGTTAGACCTTTAGCGGACATAGCAGACCAAGCTGGACTGACCTTGTTTACCTACGCTGACGACTCCCAAATTGTCTTCTCCCTTTCTGACTCTAATCCACTCGCTCCTTCCCATCTCAAACAAGGCCTCATCAACATCTCCAACTGGATGACCAAAAGCCAGTTAAAACTAAATGGTGATAAAACTGAGGTTCTTATCTTGGGCAAACAGAAAGACCTCTGGAAGTTCTCCCACTGGCCTACTCAAATGGGTAATCTCCCTGAATTTTCCAGCCATGTCCGCAACTTGGGCATCATCGTGGACGACACATTGTCCATGCACCAACAAACTGTTAAAGTAGCTGCACTATGTTTCACGATTTTAAAATGGCTCAAGAAGATTTTATGGATGTTGCCCATTTCCACTCAGAAGACCGCAGTCAATGCTCTTATCACATCTAGACTTGACTACGGCAACATTCTCTATCTTGGGTCAAACAAAGCTGTAGTCCGCAGACTGCAGCTAATCGAGAATTCTGCTGCCAGGCTGCTCTGCAGAATCCCTAAGACCTCCTGCATTTCTGGACATCTACGTGACCTACATTGGCTCAGGGTAGAGAACCGTATTCAGTTCAAAGCCCTGAGCTACATGTTTTGGATAAAAGCAGGTACAGCTCCCAAATATCTCCAAGCACTAGTACGTCCTTACGTACCTGCCCGCCAGCTAAGATCTGAAACCTTGGGACACTTTTGTGTGCCTAGGGTCAAACTTTCCAGAATGGGAGGGAGATCATTCTCCTATCTAGGCCTCTCAATCTGGAATACTCTCCCTACCGCCATCCGTAAAGAAACCAATTACTTGCAGTTTCGTAAAAATCTCAAAACCTGGTTGTTTGACCAATAACATCTGCTGAAGGTCCTGCATTACTACCAAGTCTCCTTCCTGGCGCCAGGAAACCCCTTTTTGGGTAGCTGAGCGCATTACAAACTTAACAAATAAAAATAAATAAATAAAATATTAAAACCTCAGAAGGTCGAAAGGCCGCGCAGGCCATGCCGTGATTCGATCTCCTGACTTAAAAGTCATACCCACAGCTCAGCAGCAACTATACATTCCACTGAGCTATTCAAAAATCTCACCGCTTCAGTTATTGATTGCTTCATTGCATCCATCCCTGAATGTCACTGCGGATAATAATCTCCAAATTGATGCAGTTTTACGTTATCTATATTTATTTGACTTTGGAAAGCGCCCTGGTGCCCGAAGGAGCCGGTCTGCGCTTCAGTGACACTTTTAACACAAATGCCTCTTTCCCTCGAGTCGGGCCTGGGAAGAATGTGCCCCCTTATCGTATTAAGGCTAAGGCAAGGAGAGTGCCTAGGCCCCAAAATAAGCATTGCCTCGAGCCTCAGCAAAGCGCATCAGCCTACAGCTGGGTATTTTGAGGAGCTTAAGGTATGGGGAGAGTCTCAGCCCTCAAACAACTACGCAGCCAGGATGCCTACTCATATCGGGTCTCCTGCCTACATTTCTATGCCCTGACCACACAGAAATGGCAAGGTGCCATTACGGCCTCTGACACAGCCAAGTGCACTAAATCAATAACAAGTACCATGAGGAGGGCGGGAGGAACTTTGGGAGTCAAAATGAACCAATAAACCTCTCCAGTACAAAGCATATGCTCAGAGAAGGGGAGAGTCTCGATCACGACCTCCCCTCTCGTCCATCTTGCTCATCCTCCTCAAACAAGAAGTAAGTGAAAAAAGGAGCACCAGTAGAATACTTGAGGTCATCAGGCCTGGAGTTAGGCTTACAGCCTCGGCCTCCATGCTGCCAGATGCACTGCCTCCTAGACCACTATTGGTATGTTATGTTATTGTTATGTTATGTTATTAGGGATTTATAAAGGCACGGCTACTCAATAGAGTGTCCCGGCGCTAAACCTTCTGGGTGGGGCTAACAGTGAGCTCTGGCTGTCTGATTTACACTACAGCTGGAATAAGCAGGTTTTCCAGCTTCCTGAAAGGGAGAAGATCTTACGTCTGTCTAAGAGCCAGGGGGAGCTTATTCCAGAGTTGCACTGCTTGTACCTGGAATGAGTGACCACCAATTCGAGCATAGGCGAAATTGGGGATGCACGCTAACTGAAGTGCCGATAAGAAACGGGAATGATTCAGTTAAGGAGTACAGAGGTGGGAATCCAAAACTATATTCAAAACATGATACCCCTGACACCATTAATACCAAGCTACTTTTTTTTTATCCCTGGGTTGCAGTCAAATACAAATCAAACATGTTTTTTTGTTTTCACAAAGACGTGTTGTCCCTGTGCAGGACTTGCTAGAAAACTAGCCTATTGCTTTAGATGATATATACAATATGTACAGAAAAAATCAATACTCCAAACATATAAACCATAGCTACATTAAACTTCCATCAATACAAATGACTGTACAATTTACATAAGATAAATTACTATACACTTTACAAACATGAAACTGTAATTTTACAGGCTGAAAGTAGTCCTACTCCTTTCATCAATAGTGGTACAGGGACTCCTCTTATTATGGTCCTCACAATAATGTTTTATAAGCCATTGGTAGGTCGCCGAAACTTTTGAACACGTATTAGGGCTGTACGTAGTGGGCTCTATGCTCTCAAGAATTCTAGACGCAAGATTTTCCCAGGTTCTTTAGGCTCGCCTCTCAATATATAATATAACCAAGGCGTTTCCACCTTCTGCGTAGCATTTTTATATCAGAGGTCTTCATCAGGGGGGATGTTTGGCAAGGAAGACCGGTGGTACCAAATCTGGTCTCTAGGTTGCGTGCACTATCTTGGTTCTATGATCAGAAGTGGTCTTGGACTGAAGTTGCTAGCTTGTGACTTAGAATGTGGCTTCTATGGGAATCACCCCATTCAGGTGCTGCTGGATGTCCTCAGGCTGTGGTCGAGTGGGACACAGCAGGGCAGAGTAATTCTTTTGTTCGTGACTCCGATCGTCATGAGGCAGGCAGTAAATCGCTTTATTTCTCACGCTGCCAGTATCTCGCTGTGGTCCTGTACCTGTCAGAGGAATCATGTTATGAATATCGCTAACTGAAGTGCAGAAGACCTCAGGGCACAGTGCGAGTAATAGAAATGCACTCTCTTCCTAAGGTACGGGCCCCCGTCTCATGGAGAGATTTAAAGGTCAGGACCAAGGACTTACATATTATCCTCTACCGGATCGGCAGCCAGTGCATGGCTTTCAGGTGGGTCGACATTTGTATTCTGGGACCGAGCATCAGTATTGCCTTTGCAGCAGCATTCTGAACCACCTGTAGACATGACAGCAGGTATTCAGGAATTCCCAAGTAAAGGCTGGATAAAGCCAGTGTCTGGACAACAGATTTTCTGTGTGCTATCGACAAAAAGGGGAAAGAACTGCTTAAGCATTTTAAGCACTTTCCCAGGATACGACCCTTGAGCAGGTGCAGCAAGAAGTATTCGGGCAGCAGCTCACACATGGTGAGGAGAGCGAAATCCCCTTCCCCACTAAAAACAGGTAGTTTGTGATGACTCCAACAGAAGGTACAAGGTGGGAATCCTGGAGAAGTTCTGCACAGACCTCTACCAGCACCCAGCGCCTCACCCAGATACCCTAACGGAGGAAATGTCCACACAAGAACATGCCATCCACGCCTGGAACGCCTACAGTGAATAGACACTACCGGTTTGTAATAGGGTGACTGAAGCCCTGACCCTGCATATCTTGCTGTGCCTCTGTACCTCTATACCTTTGCACTGGCACAGAATAGTCCAGAATGTCAATGGATAGGAAGTGCGTTGACGGTACCACTGTGAGAGAAGATGAAATGGAAGGAGCAGCGGCTTTAGTACTAGATGCAGTGCATTGTGGAGCAGGTACATTTACCATGCAAGGGCGGGAAAAGGAGATGAAAAAAGATGTGGTGTTGTTGGAAGTCATGATGTCTTGCACAGGCATGTTAAGAGAAAGTATGATTCTTTTATCTACACAATCATATTTTAATATTTAAGAGGAACTCACTATGATCAGAAAGTCATCATGAGAGGGCATTGATTTGTTTCTTCCCAGGGTTTGCAGACAAGGCTGATCATGTTGTCGCATGAGGGTCATTTGGGGCAACTTTGACTAAGAGAAGGATGAAAAGAGATTTGTGTGGCCTGGCTCTGAAGAAGTCCATGAGTGGATTGAAAAATGTGCAGAGTGCAAGGAGAGTTGGAAGAGGTTGAGAGTAGGTTGCAAAGTTTCAGATGGGCAGGAAAACCATGGCACACAGGGTGTCTAGATTTTATAGGTCCCATGTCAAAGTTGCACAGGAGATGAGCTTTATATTGGTGATGATAGTGTAAAGTAGACTTCCGGACTCAGCTAAATATATCAACTGTTTATTTAAGTACATGTGAACAACACACCTTGGGCAGGAGTTTACAGTCTGAGTCGCAAACCAGGAAACACAACACATCTCCTTTCCTTAAGGAACCCTATAGGAGGAAACAATATCTGGAAGTAGAACATAGTATAAAAATAACTAGTCACAAACAAAGTCTTTGTACTTGCTAGGTTTAACCAAGTTGTGACCAAACCTTCTAGTGCTCGCCTCTTCTTCCAAAGTGTCTATTTCTGACATATGTTCAGGTTCTGTCAACTGACTACCTCCCGAACCTAAGGTTCTAATGATGAGATCTATCTTCTCCTCCATAAGTTCCTAAGCATCCTGTTCTTCCACAGATGTGTCAATGCTACTGGCACCAGGTGATACCTCTGAGTCTCTAATGCTAGGGTCTCTGTATTCACCAATAGACTCAATGATTTCCCGGTCATGACAGTCGCTGCTTTCATTGCTGCCAGATGCTGTAGATGTGCCATCTCCTTCTTCATCCGATTCTGATGCTCCTAGGCACAACCAGCCATATTAGTTAAGTTCAACCCCATTGTCCCTTTCGTCCATGGGTCTATCTTCAATGATGTCTGTTTTGACAACCTCAGAACTGGAAGAAACAGAAATAACGGAGGCATGCCACACCTTACCATCGTTGAGGAGTGCAGAGTTACAAAAACAATGTTCTACGATGAATGGTGCTGTAAATCTACTCCCTTAACAATGTGCCCACTCTTTGTGACCCTCACTCTGTCTTCTTCTTTGATGTTGACCTTTTTGCACTTATGTTTACTGTCAAATTTCTCTATACACAATATTTGTTCCTCAACGATTCTTTTCCTGTTTCCGGCGACCATTCTGTCTTTCTAGCAGTCTTGAGCCATCCAATATTGTCCTTTGAAATGGGAGTCTTGCCTCTCATGATCTCAAATGGGCTCACCAGTGTTTTCTCCCCTGGTGTTACTCTGTACCCTAAAATCATTTTGTTATTTTCCTTCCTCCGACATTTTCCATTGTTGTTAGATAATTGTATGGTGCCTTTTATTGCCCTATTAAATCTTTCCACTGCACCATTACCAGCCAGATGGTAAACAAACGTGGTTTTGTGGGTAATGCCGGTTCTGTCAATGAATTTTTTTTAAATGTCAGATGTGAACTGACTTCCATTATCACTTACTATTGTCTTCGGTATACCTTCTCTCGTCAATATACCGTCCAAAAATGTGACTATGTCAGCTGCATCCACCTTCCTACAAACCTTTATTTCTGGCCACTTGGAGAAGTGATCTACTAAGACCAGTATGTGTATTTGCTCATCCTGGAATTTTATTGGTCCCATTATATCAATTCCTACTCTCTCCCATGGCATGTTCGAGCATTTCAACGTTTGTAGTGGAGGTCTGAGAGTTACTTGTGTTTTATCGGAATTCTCACATTGTATGCAGTTCCTTACCGCTCTCTCTATTTCAATATTCACAGCCTGGCCACCAATACCAATTCTTTATTCTCTGTTTGGTTTTATTAATGCCTACGTGTCCATCATGGCAAATGTTGACTATTTTATCTCTTAATGTTACAGGTGGTATCACTTTTCCTTGTCTAAGGATGAGGTTGTCCTCCACAGACAACTCACTATGCAGTTCCCAGAATGGTCATAACTCCATTTTTAGACATTTTTTCTTGGCCATCCTTCAACAATGAGTTTACTAACTTCTTGTAATGTTTCATCCTTAAGATACTCACTTTTCCTGTCTTCTTTCTGTATGCTTGGAAATTCTTCGGTGATGCTTGCCACGCAGAGTTCTTCTTCTTTTACTCCTTTCCCCTCATTTTGTAGGGGTAGCCTGCTTAGGAAATCTGCGACTACATTTTTGACTCCTGGCAAGTATTGTACTTCATAATTGTAATCTAAAAGTCTTATTGATAAGCGTGCCAATATAGGTGACGTGTTATACAAACCTTTTACTGTGAGTACTTTCATCAGTGGTTTGTCGTCGCAACGTAAAATGAGCCTTTCCCCCCAAATGTATTGGAGGAAATGTTCCAGCCCCCACACACAAGCTAATGCTTCTCGCTCAATAACGGAGTATTTTTCCTCTGTTGTAGTTAAAGAGCTAGATGTGAATGCGGTTGGTGACTTCCTTACCCTTGCTTTCAATTTGTGTGAGGACTGCTCCTATTCCTTTTCCGCTGGCATCCGTTGTTACCAAACACTCCAGATTAGTATCAAACCCTTGCAGGGGTGGTGCTTCACAAATATCCTTTTTAAGTCCTTTAAAACTGTCTTCGCAACATTGCGACCATTCAAATTTGTTTTTATTTTTCAAAAGTGTTCTTATGTTATAAGTTTTTGCTGAAAAGTTCCTCACAAATTTTGAGTAGCACTCCACAAGTCCTAAAAATGCTCTAAGTTCCTCCTTGTTCTGTGGAACTGGAGCATCTTTAATCGCTTTGAGTAGTTTTTTTTTTGGTTTAATTCCTTCTTGGGTAATTTCATGACCAAGGTAGGTGACAGTGTTGTTACTGAACTTGCATTTCTTGTACTCGCCTGTCAATCCGTATTTTCCCAAGATTTTAAGCACCTGTGCCAGTCTATTCTCATGGTCGTTCTGATCTTTTCCTATCACCAGAATGTCATCCTGGAAAATGAGTACATTTTTAACTCCTTTAAATATTTCCTGCATTAGTCTTTGGAATAACGCCACCGCCGACGCTAAGCTAAAAGGTACTCTTTTAAATCTGAAACACCCAAATGGTGAAATAAAGGTGGTGAGATGTCTGCTTTCAGGATGCAAAGGTACCTGGTGGTATGCTGTGGCTAGGTCTATGGTAGAGAATAGCATCATGTCTTTAGTTAAGGATAGCATCTCATTAATTTTAGGCAGTGGGTATTGGTCTATTAGGATATTTTTGTTCAGGTCGCACAAGTGCATGCACAACCTCAATTTTCCATTAGGTTTCCTTGTGACCACCAGGGGTGCGACCCATTCAGAAGATTCTTTAGGTTCAATTATGTCTGCTTCAAGTAGTTTGTTAATTTTTGTTCTTACTTCATCCCTGAGTGTTAACAGCATGTGTCTAAATTTGTGTAGGTAGGGAACAGCGTCATCTTTAAGTTTAATTTTATGTTGAAAACCCCTCATCTTTCCAATTTTGCCGTTAAATACTTTGAGGAACTTGTCAACTAAGTTTCTACACAGTTTCTTGTCCTGTTGCAGGACTAGAACTGGTTCTGAACTGTTGGGGTTAAGTGTAATACCTAGTTTACCCTGGTCTTTCCATCCCAGCATGGAAGGACCAGTGGCAGCGACATACACCTTGCTGCTACTTTCTCTCTCCTTAAATGTAAAGGTCAGTTCCCTGAAACCCATAAGTTCAATCAGTTCACCTGTGAATGTTTTTAGAGTAATATCTGGTTTTTCCACATGCATACCCAACTTTTGTTGGAATTTGTCTCTCCATACAATACAATTGATTATGGTGCAGGGCAAACCAGAGTCTGCAACTATCTCAATATTTACCCCTCCTATCACTACACTGCACATGGGTTTCTTCTTTTTGCATTTCTCTGTTTCCTCACCTCCTGTTTCTTCTGTCACATTTAGCACACACAAGTTGTAGTCAGAGTCATCCGAGGAGTTTTGCCCATCATCTTCCTCATCTTCTACATATTTTACATTTGCTTTAATTTTCCTTTTACAAGCTTTTTGAAAATGTCCTATGAGTCCACACTTTGTACATTTGTTATTCCTAGCCGGAACTTTCCAGTCGTTGGCTAAATGCTTATTGCTATCACAGCGGTAACATTTCACTTGTCCAAACGTTTTCACTTTACCTTTGAATTTCTGTCCTTCACTGTCTTTATTCTTATAAGCCATGACCTTATTCTTCTTACCGCTTATTTTGGCCACTACACTTGTTTCTTCAGTTTTACTTTTGTTTTCATTGATAACTTCCTTTGCACAACGGCCGGTCAATTCCGACTTCTTTACAATATCAATAACTTGTTGTAAGGGTTTCTCACCTTTTGGCCATAGTGCGTCCTGTATGTTTGAATTTGCGGCACACATTACAATTTGATCCCTAATGAAATCGTCGTGCATATTTCAAATTTGCATGAGAGTGCTAAGTTCTTAAAGGCTGAAATACGTCCACTATACTTTCTTCCTTACCTTGTTTCCTTCTGTAAAATTTCTATCTGTGTACAGCTTCGCAGACAGTTGGTTTATAATAACCATCTAAGTCCTCTATGGCTTCATTAAAAGCATGTCTTTCTTCTTCTTCTCTCAATTTCTTTGTGATATTGTTATACATTTTTAAACCACCTGCTCCCAAACAGTGTAAAAGTATTTTTTTGCTCCTCTGGTTTAAGTGGTTCGTCTGCCTTATCAAATGTAGAAATGTAGTTGCAAAAGTACTCCTTCCAATCCTCCCACTAAACTAATGGTGCTCCTACTCACTTTAAAAATGCTTCTGGAGGTTGCAAATTGTAAATATTCCCTGAAGCCATATTGAAATGATTCTCCTAACACTTTATTCAGTTCTCAGATATAACAGTTCCACAATACTATATTGGTGTCATGGTACTTTTAAAGTATTGCTTCTCCAATTATTATTATTTTTTTTTACTTGCCTAAGCTTAGTCACGCTTCTCACCTGTATATGTTTCAAAACGCTTTCTTAACCTTGCATGTGAGAAAGGTATACTTGTTCCTCTGGCTGTGTAGCGTGTGTTTAAATAGATTTTCTTCAGTCCTCCGGTTAGCAACTGGTAGTTACAAGTCCTTGTTTACGTTGCCTAAAAAGGCGGCACGTACGTTTCCTGTGCGTGCTAAAAAAACTAGTCCGTCAACCTTTTATCTTCAAGATGGCACCGCTTGCGTCTGACGTAATAGATGCCACGATGCAAGTTCACTACAGCTCTTGAAGAGAATTTCGTCACGATGCCGCCGACACGCTTAAACAAGCCTGGCCCCACGAAGTATTTACTGACGTACCCTCAGTTCATCACTCAACTACCAGGCCTTTCTGCAGTGCCGCTGTGTCTCCAGAGACTCTTCAATTTTTTTTGCATTAAACTCCAACACGCTCGAACTTTCCTCTGCTCACAACCCTCACAGTTGCGATGCGCTCCTACTGAGTTTCTTTCGCAAACCGGTGAGCAATTAAAATTGCTTTCCTCTCTTAAAATGTTCTCCTGTCTTCTTATAATATGCATTTACAGCTTGAATTCAGTTCCGCAGTCGCTTCTTTCATCTACTCGCTCTTTTCACAATCCTCTCCTCATCCACACGACTTTCCTTAGGTCGTCAAATTGTAGTTGTTCCAATAATCCTTACTTGTTTATCAATATTAGGTTAGGTCTGCTATATTCTTCTTTCTCGCTTCATTAATCTTGTGGGTACTTCGGTGTGTTGTCCATCACCCTCGTCGCCTAATTGTAAAGTAGACTTCCTGACTCAGCTAAATATATCAACTGTTTATTTAAGTATATGTGAACAACACACTTTTGACAGGAGTGTGCAGTCTGAGTCGCAAACAGGAACTGACAAACCGTCAGCTGTAACTGGCTTGTCAACTCACAATCGAACTTCCAGCTGTCAACATTCCAGCTGGGGATATCACCATATCGCGCTGGGGAAGGGACGCGCGAGGGAGCGGCAAGATGCAATAGGGGACAAGCAAAGGGGAAAATCAGGGAACACAACAGATAGATGTGAATTTAAAGTGATTTATAGTTAGATTTATGAGGGATGTCACTAATAAGGCAACTGTTAAACACTTAGGAGACATTTTTGCAGGTGAAGGGGTACTTGTTGTGTTTACTACTGATGATGACAAACAGCTTACGTTTTCAAAGAATGGCTCATTTCCTCACACATTGGGGAATACAGCATTCTAGAACATCTCTTTATAATCCACAAGGTAACGAAATAGTAAAGAGGGCTAATAGACTAGTAAAAGGTACTATTCAGATGGCGTTGGCCAGTTGTGATGTTGGAACATGGTTTCTGTAAAGATGTGTGCATATCGCACAACCATTCATAGCATCACCTGTAAATGTCCATTTAAAGAAATGGGGCGACGTGCTCCATGGTTTAAATCTGTAACAGCATGCCTGAGAGATTGGGCAAGATCTGGTACAAGAGTACCAAGGAAAAGAATTGGAAGTCTTTTACAAATATTGAGTATCTTGAATATCTTGAATATCTTCCGGATCTACAATGAGTACTTTTTTTTTTTGTATTCCTCATATACCAATGTGGGCATTCTAGGTAGAGACCCCCCCTCCCCCTCCTCTATTCATGGCGTTCCGGCATCGTTGTTTGACACCCGAGGAAAGGGAGAAGGGGGAAACTCCTCTAGTAGCTACTTTTTACTTATTCCAATCCATTCCACCTTATCTGGATGGCCCTTTATAGGACTGGAGACAAAGAACCAACAGTGCCCAGGTGAAATCATTGGAATACCCTCATTGGTTCTGCCATGCCACCAGGGCCGCCCAGATCTTATCATGACTGGTGCTATCACAGGCCATATCCGACTCACTTGTGTAGATGATATATTTCAGGCACGCTGAAAAAGTGGGGGCATTCTCATCTTTCCAGGCCATGCATATTTCTCGCCTTGCTAGAATTATCACATAGAATATAAATTTGGTCGCCATATCATTAAGATGATAATCTATGATTAACCCAAACAGAATCGTCCTCGGGTTGATCGATACTTGTATATCTAATACCTCAGCCAGGAAATCTTGTATTTTAGACCAGTAGTCTGTGAGCATTGGGCATTCTATGAACATGTGAGTGTCATCCGCTGCTGAAAATGTACATCTTGTGCAATGATGTTCTAGGCTCGTGATTTTAACTAGTTTTTTAGGTGATATGTACACTCTATACATGGTGAAAAGGTGATTTCTCTTAAGGGGGGCTGACTTAACTACTGCATTAAGTAGAGTGAAGGAGTCTACCCACAGGTCCTTTAAGTTGTTACAATCTAGACCTGCAGCCCCGCACCAGGACCTGGGCGGTCCTGCTTGAGGGCAGGGGGGAGTGGTGTGCCCAATTTTATGGGCCCTGACCATTTGGTCCACCCCAGGGCCGACCAAAGCAGTCATGCGCACACTCCATTGTCTCTATGTAGGCTGCATGCAGCCTAAATAGAGACAATGGCCTCCCTACTAGCGCCCTGCTGGGGTGCTGTCAGCTGCACCGCACCAATCACAACACTGCCATTGCTGCAATGTGATTGGCTTAAGGGAGCAGTGGGAGGGAGGCTGCCTAAAATGTGCCAGGAGCAGTAGGAGCTGAGGTGGCGGCGCGTGATACGTTCTTGGAGGAAGGTAAATTTTTCATTTTATATTGATTATTGTTCCACTTCCCTACCCCCGCACGAACCCACCTGCCCGTTTTGCAGGTCACAACTGAGGGTTGGGCTCCTCGCTCCATGAAACATTGCCTGGTCCTCAACATGTTTTAATGTGGACTCTCTGAGCCAAGGGGAGTCAAATGTCCACTCATCGTTCAGAATTGCCAGTAAAAGGCAGACCCATTTGTAGAGATCTTTGATTAACACTAATGAACACAAAGTGAAAAATATGATCACCTCCTCATTTGTTCTTCTTACGAGAAGATGCCTTCACTCAATCACAGAGTTTGCTAAAATGTGGCTGACTGGCTGAAGCAAAAACAAGGCACTGGCTTCTTTAAATCCTCGGAATATCTGAATGGTTGATTTTTAGTATCAAAGGGAAAATTTAAGGGTGCGCAAAGTTTTCATTAGGTTCGCTTAGTCTTGCTAAGCTCGCAGTTATTGGCCATCCTTAGATTAATGATACTTCCACGCCTTTGCACATGCTTCTACTCCTGCGAGTGTTAGATTGCTCTGGTAACTGGTAAGAATTATAGGAGTGAGCATATACTAAACCAACCTTGTTCTCGGGAGGGCTCTCAAACCTTATCATGCTGGTTAAGCACTGCTTGCAACTGCATACCTTGCTTACATTTCTATTGTGAGTGCTATTAAACCAGCGGTTGCTTAGGATGGAAGAATGGGGGTTCCACCCGCTCCAAGCACTGAATGACATCTAGATGCCCAAATTGTTAACTAGAGTGGATTAGATAACTCAGTTTGAATCAAAGGTCACTGAAAATCCTTAGCGGCAATGTCATGGTCTGGCCTTTAAGTTGATGAATGATAACCAGCGGGAGTATGGGAGGACTTTTGATGTCATCCTGCTTCCGGAAACGTGGTCGACAAATGACTTTTTTTTCGGGGTTACTCGTCTTACTCAGCCGTGCTACTCTCTTGCTGGTTGTCAACGCACAGGCAGGGCTAGATACATGGCTAAAAACATCTCCGGGATGTAGCACTGCTGTACTAAACACTGATTCAGATTTAACGCAGGCTTTCCACTTGGTATGGATTGATGGATTTAATCTGTGTGTTATAATTTTTTTTAATAACAATTTCACATATATTTCATTTTCCAACCCCCAAGACGCACAACATTTTTGAGCAATGTAGACCTCTGTTGGGTCATTTAGATAGGCCTGGACCATTCGTTTAATACTCAGAGGTGCTGCACTTTGCTCGGCCTCTTTTGCCTTTGCCTCAGCACTGGAACTAACAAGCCCTTGCTGTACATACCATTCCTGTGCCGATTTTACTGGGGCTGATGATCCTGTTCTTGCTGTTGTTGATGTTGTTCTTGGTATTGTTGGTGGTTTTGACTGCTATGAGCCAATTGCACTGCCCTCAGGCTCTGAACTGGAGTAGTGGGCCTCTAAATCCCAGACGTTTTTTTTGTAGGTGACTGGCTTCCGCAGCTATCCAAGTTTTGTACTTGGCAACATCAGCTTCTGAAAAAGGAATCAATGTGTTAGTGTTCAGTACTGCTTTGTAATGTGGATCCAGAATTGTGGCAGAAATATAATGGTTGGATGACACAATGCCTCTTTGCACCCTTGTATTTTCAGATAAGCGAAGGGTTAAGCTCTCCACCAACTCATATCCTTCTTTTTTTTCCATTTTCGAGCCCACAAGATCTTGCGGGAGCCGTGCCCTGGGGACTGGTGAGGAGAGGAGCCCCCTCTGACTGAGGTTTTTCATCGCACGTCTGCTTATATAGTGGTACGGCGTGTCGGCAGAGGCGACATGGGAGCTCGCCTGGAATGTTTAAGTCTTGAAGCCTGATGTCGCTGTGCGGCATAGGGGGGAGTCAGTGACGGACCCTGAGCCCAGCTGGCGGAATTGGAGCTGAGGGCCCCCGGTGCAGGAGTACTGTGGGGAGCTGAATGTGGTTTATGTGGCATGGTGGCCTGCCTTTTTCCATCATGGCTTTCTAGCCACTCGCATCAAGTACCGCTGCGCTCGCCAGAGCTTGGTGCCACTGCAGGTGGAGAATCCTGATCCCCGGCTGGTGAAGTTTCCTCAGAGGGTCGCGACTACGGCCCTGTGCATGCTTGCAGCGCGAAGGGCTCTCTCTGGCTAGTTGCAATTGCCCTATTTCACTCATATTAACGAGCGTTCTATGGGTGCGAAGAAGGGGCTCCGGGATATACGGCAGTGAGAGTGGAATCTACCTGAGGCGTGGCCCGTCCTTGGGGTAACAGACTTTGTATCCATCTACAGCGCTGCTACTGTGGGTAAGAGGCAACAGTAGAGGGACCTCCCCCCCTTGATGGGTCTACATATTCCTATGGCCCTGGTGTCAGGAATACATTGTTAGGCCTTAAGCCGAGGGAGGACCTGGTGACATGGAGGTCCCCCACCACAACTCAGAGACAGGAGATGCGCCCTGCCACCCCTTGCTTCGGATAGAAAGAGGTGAGTCCTTGTGGAGGGTTGCCCCCTTTATAGAGCACCCAAAGATGCGCCTGGACATGTGATTAGCCTAGGAGGGTTGCTATATGTGTCTTGGAACCACGGTGCCTGGTGCAGGAATAGAGGCTCCCAGGATAGGGGGTCCTACTTGATACGGTCCCCGGGCCATCGGTCCTGTGAGAGAGTCACTGGTTCTGTCTGAGACTGTTTGATACAGCTGGAATATGGGCAAACAGAAACCGACAAGGGAAGCTCAGGCCAACAAGATAATGCAATAAATGGTCCCAGGTGCGACGACAGCCGACCAGGCTCCAAGTGTTCCTGGACAGGCGTTGCTTCAAGGAAATATCGCGCAAGATAAAGCTGAGATCTTAAACGCCATTAGAGACTCTTTAATAGTGCTTGAAGCAAAAATGGATATGATGGCTATGGATATTAACCACCTGCGCTTAGACCTACGAACAGTAGTGGACCTGGTCAAAACTACAGAAGGGGACTTGGGAATGACGCGAGAGAAAGTCCAGAGGCTGCACACGACGAGGGCCTTGCTCCAAGAGCAAATTGTCCACCTGGAAGATAGAGTTGAAGACGCTGAGAGGAGGTCGAGAAGAAATAACCTCAGATTTCTTGGATTACCGGAAAAGGCACAGGGCCCGGCGACGGACCTGTTCCTTGAACAATGGATAGGGTCAGCGCGCACAAACATACAACTCTCTAAAATGTTTGCTATAGAAAGGGCCCATCGATCCTTTGGGCCACCTTTAAGACCGGGAGCACCGCCTAGAGCCATAATCACTCCCTTATTCAACTTCAGAGACAGAGATGTTATTCTGCAGTACGTACAAACTCATGGCACTCCCCAGTTTGCGGATTGGGTTATTCTGATCTATCCTGATTATACCAAGAAGGTACAGGATCAGGTACAGGATCAGGATAATAACTTTTTAGAGGTCAAATGGAGACTCAGAGACCTCAACATTAAATACAGCCTGATGTTTCCGGCCCGGCTTTACATACAGTATGATGGCAGGGTCCATTTTTATTCCACACCACAAGAGGCCGTGGATTGGATGGACTCGATCGGCCTCGCTGGGCAAGACCAATATCGAGGCTGGCGTGGACAACAAAGGAGGTCTGGTCGACAAAAAACCCAATGCCGTGCAACTGAAGATCAGAAACATGCACTCCAGAAGGCACCTGAGATGGGACGGATACTGGTGGGACCGGACGGCACTCTGCAGACAGAATTGGAGGGAATACCAACTCACAACTCGTTCTCCCTACTCTACCTGGTACAAAAAACCCAGTCAGAAGAGAAGTGTCGACCTAGCTGAACTGGAAAAGACCCCTGAGGACTGATCGCACTGCAAAACTGAGGGGGTGCTGCTGGGGAATGATACGGACAAGGAGGTTGTAAGTAGGGAAATTAGTAGCATATGTGAGCGAGATGCAAAGCTAGCTGAATACGGGGGATAGTGTTATTGTTTTTTTTAATTAAATTTATACTTTATTACACCTTCGATGTATGCACACAGCACTCATCGCCTACAACCCGGAGGCCGGCGGCAACAATAGATAGCACCTAGGTCAATGGTCAGTAGTCACATACACAGCCATAACGCCAGCATCCCGGGGGCCTGGCAGCGTACACATAGGAAAAAAAAAACAAAAGAAAAATAGGACCGTTCTGTGGGAATAGCTTATGACTGATATCAAAAATACATTAGTTAATACTGGTGCCGACACCCATGACCATAGCTCGGTGTGCAAAAATAATGCAAGTAGTTCGCATGTGCTAAACAAAGTTCCAGGATCGCAGTAACACAATATCCTGAGAGAAGGAGGAAAAAGGGTGCAATAAACCCATACCTAAACAAACCCCCACCCTACACACAAACCAGCCTACCCGTACCCGTGTCCACCCACCCACCTGCACTAACTACTGTTCCTATAGATGAACTTAGGACCCATGGAGAAGGACCCGAGGGCCCAGTGGTGTGACGTAAAATTCAAAAGGGACCACTAAGGCCACCCTCCCAGCACAGCCGTCCCGGGGACTCACGCACTCAACTTCTCAATTGAAACCCGGATGGAACCAGACAACCACCTCCGATAAGGGGGCAGTCAACCATGCATCATGTCAGCCTCCGCCACCTCCACCCCGCCCTCCTGCAGCTCATCCAACTCCCCCCCTCAGGGTCTGACTCATCGCCCCCCTTAGCGTACAGGTATTCCCTATATAACCCCCAGAAGTTCCTAGGGCGACCCTTGGGGGAAGCAGTTCATTATACACCTCAGATTGTGTACAGCAATACAGCAAATCCGTCTCCCAGCGCCTTTTGGTAGGAACCGGCCCCCTCATCCAGCACAACGCAACCAGGCGCTTGGCTGTCAGCAAAGCCATATCAGCCAGACGCCGCATCGCCACTGGCAACGGTTTGGAAAAACCCAGCAGCGCCAGAGCCAGGCAAGGCAGAACCTCCGCACCCAGCATAGTACTAAGTTCCGAGAATACCTCCCGCCAAAACTTATGGATACTAGGGCAAGTCCAGGACATATGTAAGAAATCAGCTGTGGGAAAATGGCATCGCTCACACTCCGCCGACTCCCGCAATCCGTATCTATGTAATCTGTCCGGTGTGTAGTAGACCCGCTGTAAATATTTAAAATGTATCAGGCGATGTCTACTATTAAGCGAAATCTTCCTAGTGTTCGTACAGCAGTATTGCCACATCTCATCTGAGATAGTCAACTGAAGATCACACTGCCAGGCCAATCTGGCCTTGGAGGAAGGGTACTGCCGGTGCCGGTCCCCCAGTTTCTTAAGATTAGTTACAAATTTACGGGACGAGGGGTTCTTAATAACATACGTGAGCTCCGGCACTTCCTGCGGCTCTGCCAATTCCGGGCCCAGCAACTCCTGCAACGCCCTGCGGACCCGGTGGTATGGGAAGCCGTGTAACAGCGTCGCTCCAGAGTGGGAGGACTTGCTGCGACGTCTTCACTATGCCGTTCAAAAAGAGGTCCCCCATCTTTTCTATGCCCAAGTCCCGTAACGCCTTCAGGACACCCTTCTCCGTCAGCGGGGCCAGCCATACCGCCCACTCCACACGCAGATGGGGAGAGTACAACAGCTCACTTTCACGAGAGCGGACTAGCTCATGCCAAGCGTGGTTTGTGGCAGCAATTGAGTCCAAATTACCAACCCTGCGATCGACCGGACAGCATATTGTGGCCGGAAGTGGGGTGGGGTCCGCAAAGAGACGCTCCAGCTTCACATGCGGGATGCCAGGGTCCCCATGGATCCAGGTGTGGAGATGAGCCCCCTGTGCTATCCTGTAGTACCTTTCGAGATCAGGAGCCCCCAGACCCCCGCGCTCATAGGGAAGCATGAGAGTTTGCCATCGAACCCTCGGCTGTTTGCCCCCCCATGCAAGTCTAATAAGCGTCTGAGTGAGCTGGCGAAAAAAGTCCCTTGAGAGTACGACAGGTATGTTAGCAAAGAGAAACAGGAACCTGGGGAGAACCACCATCTTCATAATTGCTATCCTGCCCATTAGGGACAGCGGGAGCCTGCACCACACCTCTACGTCATCCACTAGCTTAGAGTACGCAACCCCATAGTTCTCACGTATCAGGACCTCGGGATCGGTGTGAATACGGATCCCCAAATAACGTATAGAGTCCGTGGTCCATTGCAACGGGTATTCCGAGTCAAATGGGAGAGTCACCAGAGTCAAAGGCAACGCCACCGACTTGTTCCAATTGACCCGAAGGCCCGAGAGGGCCCCGAATCTCACCACCTCCCGCAAGACTGCCGACAGATTCACCTCCGGCTCTCGGACATACAACAGAGTGTCGTCCGCATATGTCAATATGCCAATCTGATAAGAAGGGAAGCTGATCCCCTCGAACCTGTGGTATTCCCTAATAGCGCAGGCCAGGGGCTCCGCCACCAGGGCATACAGAAGTGGGGAGAGGGGGCAGCCCTGCCGAGTGCCCCTGCTGATCTCAATCGGGGCAGTGACCGAATTCCCTATCTTGAGCCGCGCAGTCGGCTTGTAGTACAAGGCCCCCAGCATCTGAAGGAAGGGTTCGCCAAGCCCATACTTACGAAGAACCCTGAGCATAAACGGCCACTCCACTGAGTCAAAGGCCTTTTCCATATCCAGGAAAATAGCCACAGCCTTATTCTCTTGCCAGACATGTTGAATGGTGCCTAGCACCGTACGAATATTATAAGTCAAGTTCCGGGCGGGGACAAACCCTGCCTGTTCCGGGGCAACCAATTCCGGGACCAGGAGAGCCAACCGTGCCGCCAAAACCTTTGCATACAATTTGGCGTCAACGTTAATCAGCGAGAGCGGCCTATATGAGCCACACTCGTTGGGGGGTTTACCCGGCTTCGGAATGGTGATGAGAAGCACCTCCCTCATAGACTTCGACATGCTACCTTGTTGACAAATGTCGTCAAAAAGGAGCATCAAGTAGGGGACCAATTTGTCTTGAAAAGCCTTGTAGAAGGCCACCGTAAGGCCGTCCGACCCCGGAGCGCTGCCTGACCTCATCCCCTCCAGCGCCTCCGTGATCTCCTCTTTCTGGAATGGAGCCCTCAGAAATTCTCGTTGCCAATCACCTAAGAAGGGCATCTGGATGTAACTCAGATGGTCGTCTATTTCCTCTTCTAGGTGGCCCGATCTCGACGTATACAGTGCGGTATAATAAGTATGGAATTCCGTCAGGATATCCTGCTCCCCAGTCACCACATCACCACTAGCTGTTAATAACTCCTCGATCACCAGGGGCGGCCTGCTATTACGCATCAGTTTAGCGAGCAGGGAGCCAGGGCGGTCCCGCTCCCCATACGTGCGCGCCGTGGCGTACTTTCCCATGTGTCGTATCTCCCTATCCGCCTCGTCGTGGAATTCCGACAGCAGGGGCTTAAGCCGTTCAGTTATGTTAGCATCTCCTGCACCCCCGCTTGACGTTCCAGATCAGACAACTGAGTTTCCAGATATTTCAACCGCTGCCTGATAGCCTTAAGTACCCCTGAGTGTTTGGCCATCGTCATCCCTCGTATGTACACTTTGAATGCATCCCAGAGCACCTGGACACTATCCACCGACCCCATATTAGTTGAAAAGTACGTATCTATATCCTCAGCCAATTCCCCTCTGAAGACCTCATCCAGGAGTGAATACGGGGGGAACCTCCAGGTGAACGGGGGTATCCTTCCAGCCGGGGCCTCTAGTAGCAAAAGCAGCGGCGAGTGGTCAGACAACGTGCGAGGCAACACAGCACACCCCTTCACAAAGTTAAGGAGGGAGCGGGAGACAAACCAATAATCAATCCTCGTGTGGACATTATGAAAGGCTGAGTAGTGAGTGAATCCACCCTTCCCCGGGTGCCTATGACGCCACACATCCAGCAGATCGAGCTTCACTAGCTCCGCATGCATAAGTAATGCCGAGGCCGCTGGGACCCCTAGTCTGTAACATAGGACTGGTCAGAGGCAAGTGGGTTTCTTGGAGCAAGGCGAGATCAACCCGGTGCCGCTGCAGATAAGCTATTACCTTCCTAAGTTTACGGAAATCATTCAGCCCCCTCACATTCCATGATAGCAGTCTGAGTGAGTTGGGGCCACTCTCCGGCCCTAGAGATTCAGCGTCCACCATTGCAGGACAGGGAACAAATCAGGGTAGCACAGGTGGCACAGTAGACACAATCCAGTAGCAGGCCTTACCAAACCCTCCCCCCAACAGACCTTGAACAACCTACATAACATGGTCAACAAAAGAAGGATAGAGCAACCACCCACCCACCCACAGCCGACCAACCCCAACCCGGTCAGACAGGTCCCACCACCACCCACCATCCACCCTCCCCAATGAAAAACACTACAAACCCAAGGGCCCTCAGGAGAGCCAGAAGCCGAAAGCGCAGGGGCAGAGGTTCCTAGCTAGACAGCAGTACAATTAGGGCAAGGACCTCAGACCTCGGTGGCTCCACCACCCCGCCCCCCAGTACCATTCGGCACCCTCACCAGCCAAAAAACACACAGTCAAAGAACCAGTCTCCCACATGCAGGAGAGCCTTCCCCAAAGCTACCAGCTAACAGTAAACCATGTTGATGCTTCAACCGCATTGCAGTCCACTAATAACAAGAGCACACCCTACATTGTCGATCAAGTAGGTCACCGCACCTGCAGCAGAGTTAGACGCTCAGAAGGGGCCCAGCCAACCCGGAGAAGAGTCCACAAAGTAGATTACCCCTGACCGTCCATGGAAGCGGCCTCCTCTGCGTCCTCACGTTAGCCCCTCGGGCTGTTGCGTTGTTCCTTGGCCCACTCCTTCAGAGATTTTTTCAGGTCCGCCGGGTCAGTGAAAAAGTGCGAGTGTCCTTGTTTGTTGATTCAGAGTCTCGCCGGGTACAGCATGGCGTAGTCCAGCCCCAGGTCTCTCATCTGTTTCTTATATGGGGCGAAGCGCTTCCTCTCCTCCTGCACTCTCGCCGTGAAGTCCAGATAGAGGGAGATGTTCATGCCCTCGAATTGCAAGTTCCCTTTCTCCCTCGCCAGCCGGAGCGCCAAGTCTCGGTCCCTATAGTTCAAAAGTTTCGCAATAATCGGCCGCGGCGGGAGTCCTGGCTGCGGTTTAGGCCCCAGAGTGCGATGAGCCCCCTCGACGATGAACATGGGGGAGAAGACCTCCTCCCCCAGCAGTGACTGGAGCAGTTTCTCCACGAACAACTCCATTTTGCCAGTGTTGGTCGATTCCGCCACCCCGGTAATGCGGACGTTGGAGCGCCGTGAGCGTGCCTCCAAGTCCTCCGCCTTGTCTTGAATGACTTGGAGCAGGCGTCCGAACTGCTTGCGGTCTTTATCCCATTCCGTTTGGGCTTCCTCAGCTTCCGTTAGCCGCCGTTCCGCCATATCCAGCCGCTCAGCGTGTTTATCCACCCGCTCAGACATGCGGTCCATTCGGAAGGACAGAGCGTCAATTTTCGTGCCAATCGCCGCCATGCTATCCTGTAAGCCCTTTTCCATGGCTCCCAGCATTTCACGAATGTCCGCACACAATGAACTGTTGGTAGCCGTAGGCCGCGGCGAGGCATCCGGGGCCGGCCCCTCAGCACCTTTCGATTTCCGCTGATCAAACGACAGTTTGGGTTGATTCTTATCGCCTTTCCCCATAGCGTTCCTAGTAGACATGTTATGTTATGTTATGTTATAAACCGTTTTGTAGCGCGCTCTGTTACTGGTGAGTATCCTGGCGCGGGGAAAGGGTCAGAACGGCAGATAACAAGACAGCGAAGAATCCTCCTAGCCTGCACTCGTGAATAGGTGAGTTTTCAGGTGTTTTTTAAAAGCAGTCACAGTCGGCATGGAGCGTAGATGGAAAGGGAGGGCATTCCAGGCCCGAGCCACCACAACCGACAGTGACTGACCGCCCAGTCTGGCACGTTTAAAACGGGGAAGAGACATTCAGTAATGCGCTCCACCGCCAGCAAAATATCGCCAGCGAGTGTTAGTGTGGCGAAGAGGGGACACTGGGGGAGCAAGCTCCGAAGGGCAAGACGTTGCGCAGCAAGAAATGCAGCCAAGATGGCGGCCAAACGCCCCGCAGCACGAGTAGGCCTAGGAGCCAGAGAGGCAAGCCACCAAGCACTCTCTCGGAACCAGGGCACACCAATGTCAAGCAGTTGGGCCCCCACACTCCAGCACACCTCCAATCCGCAGCTCCGCAGTGGTCCTTGAGCCGCGTAAGGCGCAGGCAACGGCCGATGAAACTCTCCCCAAGGAGACAGCGGTCCGCCGGAGGCTACCCGCAGCGACCAACTGTACCTCAAGGCATCAGCACTCTTTCTCCATCCAGTGCACAAACGAGGGCCAGTCCACCACTGCCGCTCCGGTGAACACGGCTTGATAACACACAGCAGGAACAGTTGTGCAGACACCACATAGGCAGACCGACACCACTCTAGGTCCATTGGCCGCACGTAGCGTGACGCAGCTCGGGCGGCTCCTCAGGATATACCGCGGACTACGGCCTGGTCGGCCACTGCGCCCTCCTCCAGACAGCAAAGCGAAACCACATCAGATTTCGACCGGGGAAAGGCCCCCCACTAGGCCGGGGCGAAGATGAAGAGTCCACCACAGGTTTCAGGGCTGGCTAGGCGTCGAAAGGATAGTTTTGTCGAATATTAAAGGGGCTCAGGCGAGGAGCTCAGCGCTCACACATCTTTCATGGACGCTGGCAAGCTCCGCCCCGGGGATAGTGTTATTGTTAGTCTGCATGATAAAGACTGCATGACCAGTGTTGAGTCACAGAACTGCCGTACTTCAGTTTTGCATATCCCAGCTGTGGTGCACTGGAGCTGCCTAGCTATGCCTCGAGTTGAACTAGGTGGCCTGATGCCCGACAGTCTGGCCGAATTTCAGACAACAGATTT
The DNA here is from genome assembly GCF_964263255.1 of Lissotriton vulgaris. Taxonomy (NCBI): domain Eukaryota; kingdom Metazoa; phylum Chordata; class Amphibia; order Caudata; family Salamandridae; genus Lissotriton; species Lissotriton vulgaris. The sequence continues at coordinate 1,649,581,642 of NC_141685.1, forward strand.
TTCTTTGAATTCTATTTCTGCATTGGTTGAAAGTAATGTTGGGGATTGGGCGGTAGGGTGGGGGGAATTCAACTTGGGGCGTAGTCCCGACTCCTTAGACAATGGTTGTGCTTTGGAGATTGAATACTATTGCCTGGGGGAGTGGGTGGGGAAGTCATTTGAGTTTGCACAGTTCTATTTCAAAGTTGATAACCGGATGGCAGCAGGGAGGGTATCCTGCAACTCTTATCAGTCTGACCGGGGCATACGCCCGAGCATATAACAGGGTCTCCTCAAACGATAGAAGGGGACAAAGTACTTTTCCTCATTGTAATCAAGGCAGATAAAGGGCAGAAATACAAGTTCATGGAATGTTATGGGATTAAACAATATGACTAAATGAATCCGGGTCGCTGCATACCTCAGGTGATATGAAATAGACATAGCGTTCTTTCAAGAGACACACTTGTGGGGCGACGGTCTTAAATATGTCCAGCGGAGACAACGGGATCAGTTCTTTGCGACATCCTACTCATTTTGCCAGGGACACAATGGTTTGGGTGGCACCAGGAGTCCCATTTAGTGTGGGGAAGTCTAGCATAGACCCATCAGGTTGACATGTTATAGTTGAGGGGACCCTAGATGGGCGAAAGGTCTGCTTGGTAAATATTTATGCTCCAAATAGCGAAGGAAGGTGCGTTCCTGGGGTCGGTTCTGGGCATGCTGGTTCTTGCCCCGGATGTAGAGCTATTTATGGCAGGGGACTAAAACTGTGCCTTGGATATTACCCTGGATAGACAGCTGTCGAGACCCGAGGCCAAAGCTAAAACTAGAGAGGCTATGCGTCAGATGTTAATACATTATAACTTAGTGGATATATGGCGGCATCATAATACCTGCCTGAGAGTTTATTCCTATCACACACCTGCAACGGATACTTACAGCAGACTGGATTACTTTTTTGTGCAGGTACGTACAGCGAATAGGATCGAGGAGGCACAATATCTGGCCTGATAGTTATCAGATCATTCCCCATTACTTATAGTGGAACTACTGGGAGGCCCCATCAGAGAGGAGGAAGTAAAAGCAGCAATATCCCATCTGAAGACTACTAAATCCCCAGGTATGGATGGCCTAGCAGCTGAATTCGACAAGGAATATGCCAAACTGGTGGTCACCAGATTGTTGGAAGCAGTTGCAGAAGCAAAGGAGTTGGGTGAACTCTCTGGTTCAATGCAGGAAGCATTGATAGTGATGATTCCGAAACCGGGGAAGGGCCTGATGCTGCCAGGCTCCTTTAGGCCCATCTCTATGCTAAATGTGGATCTTAAACTCCTTAGCCAGGTGCAGGCAAGTAGCCTGATCCCATATCTCCCTCAGCTGATTCTCAAGGAACAATCGGGGGTAGGAATACATTTAGAAATATTCACCGTCTTGCACATATAATGCAGACTCCTGGGGACGACACAGACAAGAGCGCTTTAGAGATTTTGGATATCGAACAAGCATTTGATTCCGTTCGCTGAGAATACCTTGGGCAAGTCCTTCTAAAAAATGGGACTAGGAAGGGAGTTTGTAGCCTGGGTCAAACTACTCTATATAAAGCCCAAGGCAAGAGTCCGAACGGGACGGTTTGTATCAGAGGCGATACCACTTTATAGGGGCACACAACTGGGATGCCCGCTGTCCCCCTTGTTGTTTGCTCTCACAATGGAGCCCTTGGCATGCTGTCTCCGGACAGAGCTACGAGGCCATGGCATCAGGATCAGTCAGACTGAACGCATAGAGGTCTTTTCTGATTCGGGAAAAACCGCTCCGAATAGCCGTTCGGAGCATTTTTCCCATAGAATCGTACCCTGCAACGTCCCCCATACGTACGACGAAGTACGATTCGTACCAGGAGCTGGACTCTGTACGAATCAAATCCCCATTCAAATCCCCCTCGGAACCCGCTGTACGCGACATCTGTACAGTTCGCCGCTGGTTTTTCCGACCCAGCAAGTCCGATTTGTGTCGGGTACGCACCGTACGACCCTTTATCTACCGGAGCTGAAAACAGCAGTAAAAGCAGAGTTCACCCCGAAACAGGTACGGAACGTCCTCCCTGAGTACGGTGCATGCACCCCATGATCGCGGGGTACGGTGCGTACCCCTGCGATCATGGGGTGTACAGACCGTACCCCATATTCGCTGGGTGTACGGTGCATACACCCTGCAATCGCAGGGGTACCGTGCGTACACCCCATGATCACAGGGGTACGCACCGTACCCCGCGATCATGGGGTGTACGGACCGTATGGTGTGTATGTGATTGTGTGTTTTTCCGTACGAATCGCCCTTACCTGACACGGACCGTACGAATCGTGTCCTCATACCCCGGTCCGGATCGTACTCGTCGGGTCGTACGGCATGTTTACGATTCGTACGGAGAGAGCTCCGAATACGAATCGTATGGATGTTTTTTTTTTCAGGATCGGAATCGACCCCATAGTGTCGCTGTATGCGGACAACGCTTTGGTCTATTTGAGTTGCCCGTCCCGATCGGTTCTACTACTGCTCCTTACCTTGGGGAAGTTTGAGGAGGCTTTTGGGTTACGCAGTAAAAAACTAAAATCGAAACTCTATCTGATAGGACAGGCAGGGGTAGGTTCCCAGTCCTTGGAGCTAGAACTCCTGTGGGAACTGTTTTCCATGAGATATCTTGGGATCCGAGTGACCAGAGAAAAATAAACCTTCTATAATCACAATATGGGCAGGATAATAAAGGGCCTCCAGGGGAGTATAACGTTCTGGAACACCCTAAAACTATCCATGATGTGGAAAATTGCCTTGATTAAAACGGTGGTGCTACCCATGTGTTTGTACACAATTCAGGGATCTTTCTAAGAAATATCGCATGGAGTATTCAGGGACTTGGACAGGCTTCTCATCCAGCTGTAAGGGAATGGAAAGAGGTGTAGAGTAAGCTTGGAGGTGATGAAAAGACAATGGGGAAAAGGGGGACTCGAAATTACGGACCTGGAGCTATATTATCTGGCATCCCAATTGCAACATGCAATAGCGTAGTTGGATACAGACACCTCCTGGGAATGTGCCCTGTTAGAGGGCTCCTATAGTAGAACACAGCTGGGGGCGCTACTTTGGTCAGCTAAGGTGAGGAAGCGCGAGTCCCCCCGTTAATTGAGCTCATGATCATCATTTGGGATAGAACAATCAAACAACTGATCAGAAGGATTACCTTCATACTAGAGGCGGATATCCGGGCTGTGACTCAATTTACTCAAATGGAGCAGGATATGTCAGTCGAAAAGTCGAAGGAGTGGGGCTGTTTGCTGTTTTCTGAACTCTACCAAGGGAGTAGATTTATTATTTACTAAGACGCAGTCACCATGTTTGAATTAGTGGCGGGTCAATTTTTTCAATATGCTTAGATGGCAGCTACAGCTCACCACCTTTGGCCGACGTTCCCGGAGGCATCTACGCCGACATGGACGTTAGTCACTCGATGTGCAATGGCAGGTGGGTGAAAACTTGTTTCCCACTTGTACAGGGCACTCAGGGAGGATAAAATGACTAAAGCTCTGAAAGTGGAAGAAAACTGGCAAGAGGTTAGCGCATACATGATATCAACAAAAGATTGGGAAAAGATCCACGAAAGTGACCGCAAAGTTTCGATCTGTAATAGGCTTAAGCAAATACAATACAAAATAATTTCTGCTACAAAAGTGGCCCTGTAACAAAAACGTCCCCAGGGGCCCAAACCAGCTCCCACCCTGGCGGGCCACCGGGGAAATGCCCGGTGCCCGCTACAGTCAGTTCGGCCCAGCATCTTTGCCAGCTCTGTATCTCAAAAGGGGGTGGTGATGGACGGAGCATCTGAATTAATCAAACACTCACACCCAGTCAAAAGATCTGGGTTTAATACATCACCGTTCTTTAGCCCACTCTGCCACCCCAGTTCAGACATGGCTATATGCAAATCATCTGACCCTGTGCCTCATGGGAGCAGTCCAGCCCGAACTGCCAAGCCATGTCTTCCCTGGACCGGAAACAAGCTTCCGAGGACCGGTTTCTGGCATTCCAGCCGTCTTCAGCCCGGCTTGCTTGAATCCAGTGGCAAAGTGAGGCACAGGGTCAGACATCTGCATATAGCCATGTCTGAACTGGGATGGCAGAGTGGGCTAAAGAACGGTGATGGATTAAACCCAGATCTTTTGACTGGGTGTGAGTGTTTGATTGATTCAGATGCTCCGTCCATCACCACCCCCTTTTGTACCGCTTTTGGCCGCCATAAGTGTGGCAGGGTATGCTCAGACGTGAGTCCCTTGCTCACTTTGCCACTGGATTCAAGCAAGCCGGGCTGAAGACGGCTGGAATGCCAGAAACCATGCATTATGGTGTCTTTTTAGCAGGTGCCCACCCCGCATTCTGTAGGGATCATTGCCGTGGCCGGGCAGCTAAAGAAATCTTCTCCGGGCTGCTGCTCAGCGCGACCCGGAAGCTAGGCAGCCTTGCCTGGTTGTGGGTGGGGTCTACTCCCCCCACGCATGTCCGGAGATCCATCCACAGCCTCGCAGGCTCCACCTTGAAGTCCCGGGTCCCAGGAGGGGGCTCGGGTGAAGTGAGGAAAGGGTGCCAAGGCCACCAATGCTAGGGTGGCCCAGAAAAAGCCAGCGGTCAGGCGGGGCTCCCCTGAGCGAAGGGAAGCCCCGTCTGCAAGAGGAATGCTGGTGCTGGTCGGTGGGGCTCTCATAGTGAAGAGAGAGCCCCGCATATTTCTGAGCCGCCTTGAAGAGGAGAAGAGCGCCAGAGGAGGAGTTCCTCCACAGACCTTATGGGTGGGGTATCCTCCATAGCCCAGTGGTTGTGCCGATCGAGGCACAGTGTCTGTGCCATTTCCTGAGCGGCCCCGCCTGATAGAGGTCCATTCCTACATTGGGGGCAAGTATTTCTAAGAGTCCCAGAGAGGGGCTCAGATGGCACGTGTAGTGCCAGTGCCATGTTTCCAACCATGGGAGCCAATTATATGCAGAGAGCCCCAGTAGGGACCCCAAGGGCACAGTCATGCCAGGGCCCATTCACCTTCGTCCCAGCTGCCCTGCCTGATAGAGGGCAGCTGCAACGATGGGGTCATTTTGTGATAGTAGTTCCTGAGTGGGAAAGGAGGGGGCACAGTGTGCCAGGCCTTCTTTTCTTCACAGCTGCACGGCACTTAGCGTTACCTGCTACGTTTAGGCCAACATTTCTTTGGGGGCATTTTTGAATGAGATAGGAGTGAGATGCACTCCTCTGCCCCAGCGCAATTGTGCATGTGGATTCTGCGGCATTGGCAGCCGCCCTAACATTTGGGACATACGGCATTTGAGCGCTCTGAGAAGGCCAGTTGGCCAGGGAGACTGTTGGTTGAGAGGGCGCCAGGGCCTAATGTGATTCATGTACTGTGATTTATGCACCCTGATTTTTGCCTCTAATGTGGTTCATGTATGAGGTTATTTGCATACTGTTGTTTATGCTTGTGAGGTTATCCTCTACTGTGAGTTATGCTCCTAATGTGAGTTATGCTTAGGAGGTTATGGTCTATTACGTTTAGGCTTATGAGGTTGGCGCATAATGTATTTTATGCCTGAGGTGATACTGTGCATAATATGGTTTGTGTTACAGGATGATGCTAAGTACAGTGTTTGCCAGTAATTACTAGTTGCAATCTACGTCTATTATATGTTCTATATTTATTCTGTTCGCTTTGTGATGGTTCTGACAGTAGTCAGAGTGGCCCTGTCAGGTGTATATAATCCCCTGTAAATTTTGCCAAGCGCCAGGTGGCACAGTGTATATTGTGTAATTACTATTCTAATGTGTTTATGATAATACAAAGGCTATTTTTTATATATTACCTTGTGTGGAGTTCCTTTTGTGGCGTGCCTAGTATGTTGCTGCTGTGTGTGTGTTGCGCAAACGCTTTACACGTTGCCTTTGGCATAAACCTGACTGCTCGTGCCAAACTACCAAGGGGGTGAGCAGGGGTTATCTTCAGCGTGTAACTCCTTTGCCCTGACTAAAGTGGTGGTTTCTGCCTGGCTTTGGTGCAAGCCTTAGCCAACCAGAAATCCCATTTCTAACACAAGTAAAGCAAGGAATCTATAAATGTTCCCAATTTCGACATGTACTTGGTGCAATAGACTTTACACATGTCAACTTGCTTCCACCTGCAGAAACAGCCCAACTGTATAGGAACACGAAGCATACATTCAATAAATGTACAAGCTGTATGTGATGACCACCAATGTAGTAGCACAATTTCCAGGGAGTGCCCATGGTCATACGTATTCCGTCATAGTATCATCAACCAATGCTTTGAAAGTGGAATGTATGGAGGAGGCGTATTGATTGGTAAGTACGTTTTACAATACCAAACAAAAAGAATATATATACATGAAACTCTTCAAAATACATAGTAACATCATAAGAGATATATTTGCATATGCACTGTTCAAGTAACACTTGTGTATTGTTTTTCGTACATTGTAGATGACATAGGATATTGTCTCGGACTTGGTTGTTGACTTCATTTTCTAACCCAAAAGCACAAGCAGACGAAGCATATAATGTTGCTCACCGTGGACATGCAGCACTATTACATTTTCCATTGGTGTATTGAAATCCATATTTAGATGTCTTGATCTGTCTAGAGGTAGACTGTTGTATAAACCCCACATAGTGTGTGAAATCATTGCTGTGTGCTGCATATTACATAACATTGTTTTGAATTGTCACTTGAAATAGAACAAAGCATATGTGACCAAGATGTGCATGATAAAGATGTCATAACTACTCATCCACATAGTGAATCAGATTCTGTAATGGGTGCCAGACGTAGAAATGATGAGGTAATTCATTTATTCATCACCTGAACAAATGTACTTCAGAAAGTCATTTATCATTTTGCGTGTTAAAATAGTTTGATGAAATAGTTTGAATTTTCTCTACAGTCAATCTCTGTAAAGCAATGAAACCTATCATTAGATGACATAATGATACTCAATTTAGACGTCAGTATATGTTTTATCACATGATGATCAGGTAATGAAAGGAATTACAAATGAAGGAGGAAAAGTACATGTAGTACACAGGTATGTTAATATAGTGACATAACTGAATCTTACATAAACATGCCATGTATACTAGTAAAATGTAAATCTAATATGTGGCAGAAACCAGGCAACTTCAAAATAAGAATACAATCTAACATACAGTACAATGTTTGTCTGTGTAATTAGTTCAAAACATTGATAACGCATAGCCACGGTCATTAGTAAAGGTATGATGGATATGTCTCACTAAATGATTACAATCTCCAAGTGTCAATCTACCTTCTGACCGACAGACAGTTGATGTACACTGTCTCATATTTCACATCGCAAACTCTCTGAGGGCAATATTATGTTAAGTCTGCTATGTACAAATGCAGATCGTACATGGCTTCAACACTGCCTTATTGTAACCTTACAGTTTACGGTAGTGATGACTAGCTGTTCACCAACAAATTCATACTTATGTGGGTCATATACATGTAATGTCAAATCTAACAATATCATAGATAGACAAAGAGATTGCTATGTGCTCACCTCATGCCTGCCTGTGCATGGAGAACACATCTATTTTCGAAGTAGGACATGTAAAACGTGATGGAATACAAACAACGAATTTAAATGCCCAAATCACTACCCAGGTATTAACTGATCTTCGTTTTTGGAGCTGCCCCAGACTTGTAAATTTGGGGCATCGTCAAGAAACAGTGGGTGTCGGGGAGGAGCACCCCTGCAACGCTCATTGCATTCCCTTTTCACGCTAGGTTATTAAGCCATATTGAGTGGCTTAACACTGCCTGCTAAATAAGGAGGAGGGGGATAGTACCACCAGAGTGCAGCTATAAGTAACATTCTATGGTGGTGATAAACTCTTGCAAATATGTCCCTGAGTGTAGGGAGCAATGTATACATAGGTAATATCCACATTTCCCATACATTAAATCCATCTGTCACCACAGATAGTAATAAAAAATGTGGAGGAGAAATAGATCTCTCCCACAGGATTAGTTCGTCCAGTGCACAGCCTTAATTTTTTTTCTCCTGAATTTCACATAGGTCAAACTTGACACAAGGGTATCGGAGCGCTTTACATGAGCACACGTTTCATTACAGAAGCACACATTTTTGTTAGGCACATGGAGAATAAGTGATTTGCCCAGAATCACAGGATGTTGATCATCGTTGCCAAGACTTGAACCCAGTTCCCCAGATTTGAGGTCCACCAATCTAGCCGTTAGGCTGTATTCTCTTAATATATTTGAACAATAAGCAAGCAACATAAACAATACTATCTTTGCAAGGTCTGAAGTGTCACCAAATATGTATAGGCTCCCTCCCCTGTAAACTGAAAATATCTAGTGAAGTAGTTAAAAATGGGGGTTAAGAGCCTCGTATTACCTAAACTATTCCTTTATTTAGAATCAAGGTAGGTAATAACAGTGTTGTGCGTGATTCGAGGTACCGTAAAAAGAGCGAGCCGAAGTTGTTCTCCTCGTCTGTAGCAGCAAGTTATCATGCCCGCCGGTATCCCGAGGGAGTCTGTATTTTAGGACCTAAAGGTACTTATTGACCTTATCTGAACCAAGTGAACTACAGTGTGGTTCACCTAGGCTGTAACAATTTGCAGGGCAATTCCAAAGGACTGAAACATGCTGACTATTTATATGGACATTCCAGTGCCTTAGACTAATCACTTGCCTTTTCACGCACAACACTGTTTTTACCTACCTCGATTCCAGACTAATTAAAGGTATGGTTTAGGTAATACGAGGCTCTTAACCCCCATTTTTAACTCACTTCACTTGAGCACTATCACTACTGCAATAACCAGTGGTTTCCACTCCTGGTGGAGGAAAGCATACGAAAAAGAAACCCAATGATGATGCTGTCACGTTTTTAACAGGGCAGACAACCAAGATATACCGCCTCATGGCTTGTGTATGTGACGTTGCAAACCCGGTTACTCAGGTCAAGTGATCTATTTCCTCTTGAAATTTTGTATGACTACAAGGAAGCTGAATGGATTACAATCCCTTCTCTCTCCCTCCTCTTGATTGGTGTAGAGCGGGAATATCAACGGGAAAATATCGACTTACCTTAATATCGCAGCAGAAATATCTACAAGAAGAAATATCGATGTCAAAAATATAGTTTGACCAGAATATCGACAGACAGGTAAGTAATATCGATAACAGTAATATAGTTGTAATAAATATAGTTAACAAAAACATAGTTTACAAAAATATTGTTTTTTAATAATTATAAGTAATTGTTTGTGAAATTAGTATATTTTGCAGCATTTTATTAGTTAATAATGTGTTTTATGTTGAATTTAGTGTTAATAGTTCCGTAGCAGGTTGTGGGTTTATAGGGGAATAGGGTGGGAAGTAATTTAAATATAATAAAATATTTGATTAATTAATGTGTTAATTTAATATAAATAGTTTAATAATTATTAGTTAATTAATTTCAATTAGTTAATTGATAATTATGTTAATTAATTATGTTAATTGTTTAATTAATTTTAGGTGTGTGTACTGGAATTTTTAAGTGAAACTGTAGTGAAGTAATTACATTTTAATTGTATAATTAAATAATTAATGATTAATTAATTATAATTAAATAAATTATTTTTTTAAGCGAGTAAATAAATTTTAGTTTGTGTTGTGGTGTTTATAAGCATATATGGTGTGAAAGCTGTCAATTAATTAATTATGTAAATATTTTGAAAATACAATACTAATCAATAATTAATTAGTAAATATTAAATGTAATTGAGTAATTAATTTTAGGTGTGTAGGTGTTTGTTAATAATAATTTATTCTAATGTATATATTAAATAAGTTTATAATCTACATTAAATGTAATACTAAATTTGACAGATGGTTTATTATTTTTTTTTGAGTTCCTACGCTTTCCCTACTGTTGTACTCACTGGAGTGGGAATAGTAATTTTTACCCCTACGCTATCCAGCATTTTCCCTTCTGTTGCACCCGCTGGAGTGGGAATAATAATTTTTACCCCTACGCTATCCAACGATTTCCCCACTGTTGCACCCGCTGGAGTGGGAATAGTAATTTTTACCCCTACGCTATCCAACGCTTTCCCTACTGTTGCACCCTCTGGAGTGGGAATTGTAATTTTTATCCCTACGCTATCCAGCGCTTTCCCTACTGTTGCACCCTTTGGAGTGGGAATAGTAATTTTTACCCTTACGCTATCCAACGCTTTCCCTACTGTTGCACCCTCTGGAGTGGGAATAATAATTTTTACCCTTACGCTATCCAACGCTTTCCCTACTGTTGCACCCTCTGGAGTGGGAATAGTAATTTTTACCCCACCGCTATCCAACGCTTTCCCTACTGTTGCACCCTCTGGAGTGGAAATAGTAATTTTTACCCCTACGCTATCCAACGCTTTCCCTACTGTTGCACCCTCTGGAGCGGGAATAGTAATTTTTATCCCTACGCTATCCAGCGCTTTCCCTACTGTTGCACCCTTTAGAGTGGGAATAGTAATTTTTACCCTTACGCTATCCAACACTTTCCCCTTCTGTTGCACCCTCTGGAGTGGGAATAGTACTTTTTACCCTTACGCTATCCAACGCTTTCCCTACTGTTGCACCCTCTGGAGTGGTAATAGTAATTTTTACCCCTACGCTATCCAACGCTTTCCCTACTGTTGCACCCTCTGGAGTGGGAATAGTAATTTTTACCCCTACGCTATCCAACGCTTTCCCTACTGTTGCACCCTCTGGAGTGGAAATAGTAATTTCTACCCCTACGCTATCCAACGCTTTCCCTACTGTTGCACCCTCTGGAGTGGGAATAGTAATTTTTACCCCTACGCTATCCAATGCTTTCCCTACTGTTGCACCCTCTGGAGTGGGAATAGTAAGTTTTTACCCCTACGCTATCCAGCTCTTTCCCTACTGTTGCACCCTTTGGAGTGGGAATAGTAATTTTTACCCCTACGCTATCCAACGCTTTCCCTACTGTTGCACCCTCTGGAGTGGGAATAGTAATTTTTACCCCTACGCTATCCAACGCTTTCCTTACTGTTGCACCCTCTGGAGTGGGAATAGTAATTTTTACCCCTACGCTATCCAACGCTTTCCCTACTGTTGCACCCTCTGGAGTGGGAATAGTAATTTTTACCCCTACGCTATCCAACGCTTTCCCTACTGTTGCACCCTATGGAGAGGGAATAGTAATTTTTACCCCTTCGCTATCAAATGTTTTAAGTAATAATATTTTTTATATATTAAATAAATGAATGTATTATTGTTGTTATTTAATTTTATGTGTTAAATATATGTAAATGTACACATTTATTAAGTTTATAATGAAAAAGTTTAGTTAATTTGTTATAAATAGTTAAAATATAAAAGTAATGTAATGTATTTTGTTAATAGTACTAATTTTTTATAATTATTTAATGTAATTTTAAATAATTTAAAAAGTCGATATTTTTAAAATCTATACTTATTACATCGATATTTTTGAGTAGATATTTATGTACTTACCTGTTTAGGTATAGGGAGTCGATATTTATGTAAACGATATATATACAACTATATTTTTGTCAACTATGTTTTTGTAATCGATATTTAAACACCCTACCCTCTTGATTAAATATAGGTCAGTGTCATATACATAAAATATACCTTGTACACCATTTATGACACAGGATTTGGCACAATGGTCCCATCATTGTCAAATACAAAGAAGGGCACTGTTGTGTTGTTGCTGAGGCTCTACGCCCATACACTTCTGTTTTTACATCTCAACATATATGGTTGCTGTTAGAACTGGCATCCTTGGCGTGGTTTCCCGCTATCTTTTTGCCTCTACCGCCTGTATTTTTTATGCTGTGCTTGATTTTGTTTTTGCTGGTTTAGATGCTTTGGGCACTTTGCCACTGCTGATCAGTGTCAAAGTGCAAGTGCTCCCTGTATAAATTGTTATTGTGATTGGTTATCCATGATTGGCATATTTGTATTACCAAGAAGTCCCTAGTAAAGTGCACTGAGAGTGCCAGGGCTGGTGATTCAAATGCAACTAGTGGGCCTGCAGCACTGATTGTGCCACCCACATGAGTAGCCCTAAAATGTGTCTCAGGCCTGCCACCGCAGTGCCTGTGTGCAGTCTGTGAACTGCCATGTCCTCCTGGTCAGTGTCCCCACAGACCAGGCCTAACCCTTCCCTTTCTGTGCACATTGGTCACCCCTATGGAAGGCCCAAGGTACCCCCTTGGGCAGGGTGCAGTGTGTGTGAAATGTAGAGCATGTACTAGTGCAGGTGACATGCTCTGGTAGTGAATTACAGCAATTTTCATTTTTCACTATTGTAAGGCTATCTTGCCCCATAGGCTATCATGGGGATTGCTGGCTACAGTGGCTACCAGCATATCTTCCCATAGGAGCAAGATAGGACATAAAAGTCTTGTATCCCTGAACTCAGAATTTATTAAAACCTCTCTTAGGAAATACTGGGTTGGAGAACAGCACTTTTAGAAAGTTGCTTTTCTCTTGTTTGACCTTTCTGTGTGCCTTGACCTGTTTGTGAATTGACTGTCTGGTTTGTGAGTGACAGGGGCTGGGTGGCTCCCAAAGGCTGAGTGGGCCATCCCTGGGCTGAAAAGCTCCATCTGCATCTAGAGTGGCGGGAGGTGGTAGTACCTGGGCCTGAATAGGGCTGTGCCTGCTTTCCACAATGCTGGCTTCACCTCCTGCTGGCGGCTGACGACCCTGCCCATATCTTTGAAAGGAAAGGAGAGGCCAGGAAAACAAAGTGCTCAAGGAACATCCAAACCTGGTTCAGACCGGGCTCAGAGCCCTCCTGCTCAAAGGGAACACAGACTTTTAGGGGTATAAGTACAGGACCCCTGACTACAGAAAATTAGATCATCTTGGAATCAAGAAGGAACCTCTGCCAATGAAAAAGCTGAAACTGAAGAAGGAAGACTGTCCTGCTGTTGCTCTGCTGGACTGACCTGCTGTTGCTTTGCTGCCAAGGAGAGGGGTAGGACTTTGCTTTGTGCTGTGTCCCCTTGCTTGAAAAAATCAAGGGCCTGAGAAGAGCTGGCTCCCTGTTAAGAAGTCCCAGGAGCAAAAGGATGCCTATTTGGACAGTGATACCTACCTCTGCCAACTAGAGACCCCCAGTTCTAACAGTTGCCATCCTTAGAAAGTGTGACCTTAATTAAACATTTAGCCTGCTTAAGAAATTCCATGAACATCATGTGCAAGCTCTTTGTTTTGTGAGCCGAGTGTGTTGTGTAAGATTGTCTGCTCGGAGTGGACCCTGGATGGGTAGGATAAACAAGATGCTACTGGACCACAGCTTTGACATTGTATGTATGGTTGATGTGTAACATTTAAAGCATGTGTCTACCAGCATTGGCAGGGAGACTCTTAGATACCACTGGTGTGGACACTTGATGCCTGCATTCAAGGCCAGCTGATTTCCATCCCTAAACTGAGATGGACAACGCCTTGCATGTTACCTGGCTGCTGGATGAAACACATACAATGGTAAATGTGGAGGTTGACCACTCCAGAGGATCTAGCACATTGGCTCACTTATACTACTTAGCTTAGGTTACTTGGAGTAGAATTATATGTATTCCTATCATCTCATGCAATGACATGATGGTAGATGTATTATACCTATTCACAATAAACATCATGCAGGTGACTCTATTTTGTATCAAAGTCATACTTCATTGAGGCCACCGGTTTGACACAGCTTTACCATTGCCTCCTCATGATACAATCAAAACACTTCTTGTGTAATTCTTGTGTAACTCTTTGACCATGTCTGAGTTACAAACTAAAGGGTAGCTCTTGTTACCACAATTTCCCTGTGGGGGTATAAGAGTGTTTATTTTAGGAGGTTACAGACTCTGTCTGGTAGCGGTATAGGTGTGTGAGGCCAGATGGGCCACTGTGAGCTAGGCAGGGAATGAGGCAAACATATCCTGATGGTATGTGTGGAGGTAGTCCTCATACTTCAAATGCTTCCGTTGACCAACAGTGTGCAATCTTCCTGAGAGTGGTGCGAATCATACATCAGCACTGAACAACATTCCAAGGGACCAACCGATAAGAGTGATGACTGCATCACCATTGAAGAACCTGTTTCTGAGTGTTTTGCCCCTGACCATACAGTGGAAATATTATCTGAGGTACCTCCGCAAATAGCCAAGACTTTTGCACCTAAAACACTATGTGAACAACAAGGGCATGTCACAACAACATCTTCTTCAGGAACCGACCAGGGCCCTTGCCTGAGGTTAGATAAGAATCTGTCAATCCTTAGCTGGAATATCGCCGGCCTGAAGGCCAAGATGGAAATTACCTCTTGGAAGGACTGGATCAATTGCCATGATATATTAATGTTTCAGGAAACCTGGTGTATCGATGACTTGTTATTTGAGGGGTACAGCTGTCCTAATAGGATTGTTTCGGCCCCCCCCTTTGGTCGTCCTAGTGGGGGACTATCTATTTGGGTCAAAATATCTGCAGAAGTTAAAATTGACATACTCCAAACTAATTGCCCAAGTTTCATGGCATTATCATATACCCAAAGGACAAGGCTATGTTTGATCAATTTCTATAATAATTACTTTTTGTCCCAACCTAATTGCAATTTTATTCTTTTATTTGATTTTATTGATGGGATTATGGATGGACAGAAACACGGGAAATTTGACGGTATCTGTCTAGGAGGGGACTTTAACGCCCATATACACTCGAGAAATCCCCCATGTAGAAGGGGTACAGAACTGTCAAATCTCCTTGCAACTAGAGACCTTGTAAACTGTATGGAATACGTTGGCACAGAAACCAGCGCCGCCCCATTTCCTACTTTTATTGGCCATGGGAGCGGTAGTACAATTGATTACGTTTTTGTTTCACCTCCTGTCGCTAATGCTTCAACAAAGGCTGAAGTTGTATGTAAAGTTTATAGTGACCATTACCCTATTGTTATTCACCTACTACTTCCGAGGGGTAAGTGCTCACGAAATGAAATAGGTGCAAGAAACCTCGAGGTTTCAACTGATAAATTGAGGGTAATCTGGAGGGGCATGGATAACAGGGGAATCCTAGCAAAAATCATTAAAAAACATCCAGCTCTGATTGAAAAATGTCTCACTAGTGATGGCCATGGGGTTAATATAATTACATCATTCACTGAACTCTGCTCTGTAATAAAAGGTGAGATTTCCAGACCTGCTTCGAGTAAAGCTGAGGAAACACCTAGATGGTTTGATGCCTCCTGTTCAAAGGCAAATAGGAAGTTGAGAGCTGCCCTAAAAGCCGAACCTAGGGACATCCCCCAAATAAGGTTACTCAGAGCAGAGTACAAACTTACCCTACGTACTAGATCTAATGAACTGCTTAAGATTCACTGGGGTTCCTTGGCACACTCTGCCGAATTGAAAGACACTACTGGGTTTTGGAGGGAGGTAAAGAAGATAAGATCTATAGGTTCAAATTTAACGGCAATTAACTGTAACATCACCGGACCTACGTGGGTTGAACATTTCGCTAAAATTTATGCCACACCTGACAACCCCGCTTCGACCCTCCTCCCCTTAAGCCCCCTTAATATCTCTGTATCTGAGGTCGAGGATGCCATATCTGAAAGCGCAGGAAACAAAGCGCCCGGCCCTGATGGGCTCTCAATTGATCAGCTAAAGTGTGAGCCTGAGTTTTGAGCTCCACTACTATGTAATGTTTTTAATAATTTAACGAATGAACAAATTCCAGAAACATGGTCTTGTAGTACAATCGTCCCCATTTTCAAGAAAGGCGACAGACTGGACCCTGGGTGTTACCGCCCCATTTCGTTAATCGATAACACCTTGAAAGTTCTGGAGCGGGTTATCTTTAAAAGGATTAGAACCTGGGCGGATGAGGGTAAGATCCTACATCCCAGCCAGCTCGGTTTCCGTAGCAATGTTGGTACGGTGGAACAATGTTTGAACCTGAGTCTGATTATGGCAAATATAATATTGCTAAGAAATCCCCTCTATATTTTGGTTTTATGGACTTAAGTTCTGCATTTGATTTTGTTAACCGTTCCCGCCTATGGTCCACCCTTCTTGATTATAGTTTGGATGATTACTTGGTCCACTTTTTAGCTTTTTTACATAGTGATCTAAGAGCACGTGTGCGTATAAACCAATCTGGCGAAGTTTCTGACGACATTAGCATAGGTAGGGGGGTCAGACAGGGGTGCGTGCTGGCCCCCCTCCTCTTTATTCTTTATATTAATAATTTGAGCGGGTTACTGAGTATTTTAACAAAAGATGTACCCCATGTAAATGGAGTCCCCATACCTACCCTTCTTTACGCCGACGACGCGGTCCTGATGGGCCGTACTCCAAAGGCACTTTGCACTTTAATCTCAGGATTTGTCCTTTTTATGGCTGACTTAGGTCTGACCACTAATTTTAAAAAATCCCTAATCATGAGTTGTGGTCCCAAAAATTATAAAATTGCCGAGATTAAATCAGGGTCAAATGTTTTGAAAAGCACTTGCACTTTTCCCTATTTGGGGCTGCTATTTTCAAATACGGGTTTGTGGCACGCACATGTATCTTATGCTAGGAACAAGCTGGGTAAAGCCATAAATTGTGTCACCTCACTGAGACAACCCAACTATGCTGATGTAATCACACCACTAGTTAAGATCTACCAAACCCAATGTATCCCAACTGGTACTTATGGCGCCGAGGTATGGGGTTACACAAACTGTACCCATATCCAAACGGAACAAAACAGGTTCTGTGGGAAGGTGCTGGGTGGGGTTATTTGCTCCCCTCACTATGTATGTCACAATGAACTAAACATTTCATATATAGAAGACTTTGTAAGATCTAGACCAGCACTCTTCTGGCTAAAGATATGGATTAACCCGGCTGCCACTCTGACCCGCGACATAATTTTGGACTGTTTAAAATGCGATAGGGCACACTGCATACCATGGTTAAAAGCGGTAAAAGATTGCCTTGATAGCGTAGGACAGGGTTTTTTGTTTACTTCACCCAGTTTAATAAATCGCTCCCACAAGACCATTATTCTTAGGGCACTATATCTTCTGTATAGAGAAGAGTGGGAAAGGAAGAACCTGTCTAAATGCACTGTTATAAAATACATGGGCTATTCTGAACTCCACACTAAACATCCAGGCCCTCCACACAGGTATTTATGCTTGCATCTTGGCAGATGCAATAGGAGCTTACTGTTTCGCTTCCGAGACGGGAGTATAGTAAATTTACTAAACTTCCCCTTGGGTTACAACAAACACCTAGAAACCCTGAATTGTCCATGTAACCCTAACATGAAACAGAGCCTTATGCACTTTTTATTTATCTGTGGTTTTTATAAAAAGCTTTCCGCTCATTATTTAATGCCTTACTGTAGAAAACATGAATTGACTAGCTTCAGAATAGCATTGAGGTCTTTCTTATTACTGGGATCAGATGAAGTAATATTCAGGGTGAGCTGCTTCCTCAAAGCTGCCGTTAGATCACGAGCCACTTTACATATTGATGTATAATATTCGCACATTGCACTCTTTTATGCACTTTAAATTTTCTTTTTTGCACATTTTGCATTTTTGCACATTATTAATGTGGACCTACTTACGATGCTGTTATTATTCATCCATTTTTAACTATGTTTGTCTAGATATCATTTTTAATTGTATATAAAGCTGTTTTTTAGCAAGGAGGGACAATCTGTGTGTAAATGTGAAATTGAAATTGAAATTGATTCATCGGTCTTAAATTTGTTTTCCAGATGTCATACTATTGTACTGTATTGTTTTGATTGTATTTTGTCTGTACTTTTATGGATGTTTTTTATTCCGAATAAAGATCTTTGACTGACTGACTGACTGCACAGTCAGGTCATGACATGCCCTATCAATAGTAACTGTACATTGTTCTGTCTGAGTGTATCCTCACATCATCCCTAACACACTTCTCCAGACTCCCCACCCCAACCCAAGAACTCTACTGATGGCACGAGATTACCAGCTTAGTTTACTCTTTTCGCAACATACTCACCTGGGCCCATAAACATACACACAATAAGCCGGTAATCTATTTCTCACTGCTGCCAATCAGGAATTATTTACCTTATAATCACATATATTTGTAAGCCATCTTACCAATTTCTTGTCACTGCAATAAATGAGGGAATTGGATCAGAATGTTAGAATAATAGTTATAACTAAAACAATTTATTTTCATGGAATAACCACAGACTCTGGAAAGTTTTAAAACCATTATCTATGCAATATTTTGTGAGTCAAATACAAGTACATACTAATAAACAGTTTCTCAAGAATAAAAATATTGATCAAAGCAAAAACCTTTGGAGACTTAAGTAAAATTCTAGACATTGGTACCTGGGGAGGGTGAGAAAGGGAAGACAGTACAAGGATATACCACACAGATTTATATTTACCTAGAATGGTGCGAGGACCAACCCCGGCCCAGAGCTGGAAAGAAAGGGTTCCCGACTAAACAGGAGCTAACAGATCAGGACAGGTGCAGGGTAGGACAGGTAACCTCTTCTAAGTGCCACGTCAGCGTTACACCCCTCTCTGATGCTACTCTCGGACCCCAATTGGGTAGATCGATTCTTCTCCCTCAGCAAATTCCCGATTCTTCTGTCAGAGTGGTCGACCAGCCCTCTGCTCTCGATTCTTCTTCAGCAAACGTTGGGTCAGTGACAGGTCTGTGACAAGTCGAACAATCTAACTAACTGAGCCTACCGTAGTTATACCAATTTCCAGGGTACGTACCACCCCCAAATGTTTCACTATTTGTGTATTCCCTTCAATTGATTGGACAGTGGGACAGGGAGAGGTCATCACAGCATACTAGTATGAAATCATCTTCATTGACTTAAATTGTTCTATGTTACCACCCATAATTTTTTCCCATGCTTTTATTCCTCCCAGCAACATTCACATTATTTAATATACACTGTATAACAATGTTATTCGAATCGTCTTCCTCTTTTTGGGTCAAAAGGTTAGTTTCTCAGGTGCATTGCTGGTGAGATGATACTTGGCACTCATTCAATGACATAGTTTGAGGTCTTGCAGTATTTACAGGACATGCACATTCGGATTTCAAGATGGCAATACAAGTCACCCTTCTGGCCCAATTACATGATAATAATAAAGTCAAAGAAGGACACAATAGAATACGAAAATAAATGAATGCATTGTATACCACTTATTTCTACTCTCTCCCTATTCCTTTATTTTATCGAATGCATTAGTAGTTAATCAAAGTAAGCGTGGTTCAGTTTAGGCAGAAGCATATGCATTAACATGAGAGATTCAAAGCGGCCATTTCTGGCACTACTGCGCATCTGCAAAGAATAACCACCAAAAGTAAGGTACGTCATACTACGTAGATGCAGTAGACACATCTTCGTAGTATATTAATAGTGTTATTCCCATTATTGGCATCAGTATTATACCTATAATATTTCTTCTAACACTAGAAAACCAACTACCTACAGAAGAGATACCATCAGTTAGCCTCTTTCAGGCAGTAGCAACCTCCAGTGGTTTCAATTCTTCTTCCAAATTCGTAATATTCCTGACATATCTCCCAATTTCAATACTTTTGTCAGGTATGTAGGTGCAACAATGTTGCTCCTTCAACATTTTACAGACTCCGCCCTCTTTTGCTAATAATATGTCAAGAGCAAGTGGATTTTGCAAAACCATAGATCTTACCGCAACTAGTTCGGCATTGATCAATAAAAATCTTCCAGCAGTGTCAGTCGATAAGCTATCAACTACTGTAGATAATTTACAAATTCTTTGTGCATTCAGAATTACTCCCACTGAAGGTATCAATGCACTGAATAGATCTCCTACAATTTCTGAAAAAGTAGCCCTTTTCTTTCATGTTAGTTCATTATTTTATTCCTTGTTTCCAGTGATTCTTTTTACATGGTACACCTTTGGAATACTATTCCGAAATAGCAACTCCCATACCAATGATCAGGCACTTTAAAGTAAGCTTTATTTCCACAAATGTAATAGACTCCAGGAAATACTGGATCAGTAACTCCTTTTAGTCCCCAACACCCAATTATTAGGAATTTGTTTTCACATTAACTGGAACCAATGAATACATTGTTATATTCTGTTTTTAACCAATGGAGACAGATGTTCCCCTTCTTTTCAAGATCCAGGGCATAGCAGGATGAGTCTCGTCAGTTTTAATAAAATCCTCCCTCTCAGCTCATATGGGTATTTGAGGTTTCGGTTCAGTAGCCCTTCTATGGAAATCCTGTCTCCTTTTCTCTACTAAGTAAAAAATATCTTTTCTTCTTCATGTAACTTGCATGTTAAATTATCTTTATGTGCTTCAGCTATATCTATAGTTTTTATTGTTAGATAATATCCATCCATGAATTGTGAATCTCTACTGTTAAGGACAGGGTTCATGTTTCGACGCAGAGGTATTTCAGAAAAAATCACATCTAGATTAGAATAATAATATTGCAGTTTTCCAGTTCTATAGAATAAACTAGCTAGAATACTACATGAAATACCATAAGTCAGTGGTAAATTATGATACTCCTTCTGCTACTGATGTTGGTAATTTCATACAAACATAACTATCACTAACTTCCATACAGGTTAGCGAAAACATTTAAATCTGTCTCATCTTTATTTATTAGTCGGTGTAATTCTGTCTCATCTGGTGCTTCTAATTCTACTCTGTTCTGTTTAAGCTTAGCTACCTTTCCATGTGTATTAGTGTCATTCTGTTGCAGTCATTAGATAAGGTATGGCTATTGTCAGTACTAACCATGCTATGAGCACTATAAATATAGTACATATGCATATTCTACAACATGTCTTTCTACAGTTTCTTTTCGTTTTTCCAGCAGCTCTATTATCAGCCATTTCTGACTAAGGAGAATTATCCCCCTCTTTGTAACTTGTAGGGAAAACAAATTTTTAACTTTAATGATTTCAAGTTGGTCTCACTTCTTCATCAATTCAATCAGCACTTAATTCTTCATCACTGTCTCCACTTATCTCTAGATTCTCAAAGTCCTCAAGAATCACATATGTCCATTCAGGACCCTTGAATTTATTAATCAGTCTTTTCAAACGTAGACTTCTCCTTTTAGGTTTTTCTGTAGATGGTTCAGTTTGACGTGTTACTTAATCTACTTGGTCTGGTTCTTCAATTACCGTTTTAAGGCGATATTTCAGTCTTTTAATAACACTAGGCCAATTATCACCTTTTCTGAGTCTCTTAGCTGGCAGTGTACTTTCACTTTCTTCAAATGCTCTTTTATTTTCGTTGATTTGTGGCACTACTTGCTTAGTTCCGTCTTCAGTATTTCTCTCTATCTGACCATGTCCATGGCTTATTTATTATGTCCAGGCCTTTGCCGTTTCTGCCTGGATGTGTTCTTCTACTCTATTCTTACCCTGTTCAGGAGTTTATTTGCTTTGACTTTGTTCACCTTCTTCTTCCTGAACTTGTTTTTCTTGTCCTAACTGGTCCTGCTCGGGTCTTGCAAAATCTTGATTGTCTTCTGCCTGGGCGTTTTCTCTAGTGCCTATCTGTCCCTCCTCAGACTCGTGAGTGTTGGTTCTAACTTCTTCTGTCTGAGTGCATTGTTCTTTCCTTATCTGGAGCTCCTCAGATTTGATGTTGACTTTGAATTCTATAATCTGAGTGTGTTCTTCTATTTCTGGCTCATCCTCACTATCACTCTGTCTGTCTAAATATGTTTGGCTTCTTGTTCTCACAGGTATTTAAGGTATGTCCACTATTGGGGTCCAGTCATCCTGACTAGTGCTAGGTTGTTCTTGGTCAGCTATTTCAGAACCTATTACTTGTGATTACTTCAGCTTGTTGTGATTCAGTTTCATCAGGTGCTGGTATCCGCATTGTGTTGCTGGCATGTATCGAATTGGGCAATCCTGCACATTTGTCAGCTGTTGTTGTAATCATTATAACCTGATGTGGTTTTCCCCACCTTGGTGCTAGGCAAGGTTCTCGAGTGTGCTCTTTCACTACTAACCAATCACCAGGATTCAGGTCATGTGCATAGTTCGGCTGCCTGGCAACAGCGTCTTCTCCAACCTGGTGAGAGATGGAATGCACTTGGTCAGCCACCTCTTTGCAATATTCTAATACGAAATCATCAGATATTTTCAACAGCTTGTGTCCTGGTATACATGCTTTCCTCATTCCCCTTCCCATGAGGAGGAACTCATGGGGACTGAAGCCTCTATTCTTGTCTGGAATGCTTCTGAGTCCCATCAGGATAAGAGGGAAACATCAGGCTACTCCAATGGGGTGGATGCACACACATTTCCCAGTCTTGACTTGATTGTGCCATTTAATTCTTCTACCACTTCAGAAGCTTCGGTATGCACAGTACAGCTTTTGCTCAATTTTAAATGCTTCACAAATTAATCAAATTATTTCATTATTAAAATGAGACCCTCGGTCTGATTCAATTGTTACTGGAAAACCGAATCTAGGAATGAGCTCTCTCAAAAGGAGCTTGGCCACAGTCAAACTGTCATTTCTCCGGGTCGGGAATGCCTCCACCCACTTGGAAAATAAAAAACAATGACAAGTACATATTTCAACCCACGACAAGCAGGTAACTAGATTAAATCAATCTGGGGACTTATGAATGGACTTTCAGCTTTCCCAATTTTCCCAGGGCAAACTACAGTTTTTCTGCTTGGGTTCATTTGTTGACAAATTAAGCATCTCTGGCAAAGACTCTCTGCTAGATTCCTGAACCTTGCGTTAAACCAATCTTGTCTGAAAAGTCGAATCATTGCATCTCTGCCTATGTGTGTGTCTCCGTGATACATTTGAGCCAAGGGTGCAAGCATCAGCCTGGTAACACAGGTCTTGCATCTAAATAGATTATTACTCCATCCTCACTTCTTCTCAGACAACCTATTTTCTCCCATTCTTCTTTCTCTCTTGGTTCTGCTTCATTTTGTAAATGTCTTACTTCCTCCAAAGTTCTTATGCCTCCAAGTAGCATAAGTTGGAAGCTGATTCCACATGCATCAATTTTCTTGTTAACTGCTATTTTGTATTTAGCACAATGTTGTGCCACTTGGTCAGCATAATGATTACCCGTTGTTACTTTATCGGTTCCAGATTGGTGAGCAGCACACTTGACCACGGTCACTTCTTTTGGCAATTGAATTGCTGCAATTATTAATAGTGGTTCCTGAAGAAGTCATGAAATCCCTTTGCATCCAAAGTTGGCCAAAGTATTGCACAGCCCTGTAACCATACTGACTATCAGTGTAAATGGTTACTTTCCAATTTCTTTTGCAAGCTTTGATTAAAGCTACCAATTCGGCTATTTGTGCAGACTTGACTCCTGGTAAGTAGGATGCTTCGACTATTCCAGCCAATGTGCACACAGCGTAGGCAGCACTCAATCCTCCTTCCTAATGGCGCATGCCCAAGCCATCTACAAACCGCCCATGTTCTGCATCCTTTAAAGGTTCTTCCTGTATATCTGGGTGTGGTTTAGTACTCATCTCAGTAAGGTCAAGGCAATCATTTTCAACCTCATCTTTTACTTCCTCGAATGGTGAATCAGGTAATAGAGTTGCTGGGTTTAAGAGAGTATATCTGACTATCGTTACATTTTCTGCAACTCGTATAACTCGCTCATACTTACTTTGCCGACTAGGAGTAAGGTATTGAGTACAAGTTTGTGTTAGCAAAATCACAAATGCATGTGGGACATGCACTGTTACAGGGTGTCCCATTACAATAGATTCAATTTGCTCCAGACTCATGCAAGTTGCAGTTACAGATTTTAGGCACAATGGCAATGCGGATGCCACTGGGTCCCTAGTGGCAAAGAAGTATGCCACAGAACGTCGCATCAAGCCATGTCTCTGTGTTAGGACTGAGAGAGCACAATTGTCTCTTGCTTCACAGAAAAATTCAAATTCTTTCGAATAGTCTGGCATACCTAATGCAGGTGCTTCTCACAAACAGTTGCGCAATTTCACAAAGGCTGGCATGCTTTCATCATCCCATTCTACTGGATCTATTGCTTTTTTCTTTGTCATTTGTATCAGTGGTTTAGCAAGTACTGCAAATCACACAATCCACTGCCTGCAATATCCTACAACTCAAAGATTTCTTTCTGAGTCTGAGATAATTTCATATTTCTGATCATTTTGATTCCCTTCTGAAGTCACTCTTCTGACACCTATTTCTATTTGATGTCCCAAATATTTGACTGAAGTGGTACAGAATTGTAGTTTCTCAGGTGACAACTTATATCTACCTTCAGCCAGGTGATCCAACAATGCAATCAAACCAATAATATATTCATCCTGAGTTTTGGAGGCGACTAATAGGTCGTCAATGTACTGCAACAAGACAGATTGTCTGGGCAACACCAGAGACACTTTTTCAAAATCTGAATAAAGTTCGATGGGCTTTCTGTGTACCCTTGTGGAACACAATTCCAAAAATAGACATGCTCGTCAAATTTAAACGAAAATAAAAACGGACAGTCTGGATGCAATGGAATTGAGAAAAAGGCATGGCATAAATCAATTACAGTGAACCACTCTGCACTCCACGGTATCTGATATAAAATTACTGCTGGATTTGGTACTATTGGGCAAAATGGTACAACTATTTTGTTTATCTTCCTCAAATCTTGGACCACCCTATATTTTCTGTTAGGCTTCTTTACACCAATTATAAGTGAATTAAAGGAACTACTCATTATTTCTTTTAATATGCCTTGTTCGACCAAACGTTCAATTTCTGCTGCAACACCTGCTTATATTGTTGGACTCTTTTTGTCCTGTCGGGTACTCTACAACTCAGTGGGTAAGGTTCCTTTGTTGCTGCCTGGTCATTTCTGGCCCACAGATACATCGACTACAGTGAGGCTGGTAGAGAAGGTCCGTAACCTGGGTGTTATCTTTAACAACAAACTCATAATGGAGGCTCAGGTTACTAAAACGGAGGGAGGCTGTTTTGCCATTATTAGAATTTTGCGGAAAATCTTCCCCCTGCTGCCTCGTCATGCACGAGCGTTAGTGGTACAAAGTACCATTTTAAGCAGATTAGACTACTGCAATGCATTATTTTTGGAGTCTCCAAAATACCTTCTGGATAGACTTCAGAGGATTCAGTCAACGGCAGCCAAGCTAGCCGTAGGATGGCCCAGAGGTTCTTCTTCCTCATCGGCCTTGGCGGACATGCATTGGCTCACGCTGAGACAGAGAATCCAGTTTAAGTCTCTCTGTCTGTCTGCCTAGTGTTCAAAGCTTTGCATGGGTCTGGACCTGCTTTCATGCGGAGAAAGTTGAATGGTACATTTCAGCAAGAAGCCGCCGCTCCTCATCGGCGAGACTGGTTAAAATACCGAAAGTCAGGAAAGCAAAATCGGGTGGCAGAACTTTTGGCGTAGCAGCTCCAGTCTTTGGAATGAACTTCCATTAGAACTGAGACAAGTCAGCGATCTCCTTCCAAGGTCTAAACCGGCTGTCAGCCTCCGGTCACACCTATACACGTTAATCTGAATATGCTAAGGCAGGATGCCTGCTAGGTGATAGAGCGCTCTATAAATTAAATAAATAAATAAATTTGGGTAAACTTCACCTTCTTTTACAGTTACTATCAGTGGGTCTACATTTGCCATTAATCCTACTTCTTTTCCGGAAAAATCCCATACATCAGGATTTACAGTATCTTGGACCTCTTCTGGTATTTCATCATGTGTCATCTTTTTAACTGGGTCATATACTGCAGTACCCTGTCTGGCTAACATGATCTTATATACTCCATCTTCATCAGGAGTTTGTATTGCAACACAGTCCAGTGTGCAAAATATTGTGCAGTTCTTTTTTGCAAGCGGTATTTTTGTATTTACAAATAGATGGTGTTCATGTTTACTGACCTCAGCTATTAATATTTCTGCTTCCTCTGGTGTAAATGTTTTGTGTACCTTTTTCCTGTGATCCTTCCAGGGAGATACTGGTATCAGGATCCTCTTCTGACTGCTGTATTACAGGATTGGGTTGTGGTGCAAAGTTCCCTGCCATTTCATGTGTTTTGACTTCCATCAAAATACGTTGCGTCCTTTTGCAGTGTTTTACTGTTTTTTTTAAGGGCACATATGACTCACATACTTTTCTGCGCTACGACACAAGATTATTTTTGCAATTGCGCTAGTTTGCGATGCCTTGTAAATGGGATGCAGCGTTATTTACTTTCACGCATGCAGAGCAGTGCAGCGCTAATTTTTTTTGATAAAGCGCTAACTCGACTCGACATTTGAAAATCTGGCCTTCGGTATTAGTACATAGGTTGGCTTGCAAAATACCAATGCATTCAATAGAAGTTAGGGCTAAATGTGACCACTTTTATTGAATCAATTCAATTGCATTTCAAATAGGAAATCACATCATTATTAGCTGCAACTTACATTTTCTCATTTGGAATCTTCGTGCATGATGCTCACAAGGATTTTTTTTTAAGTTTGAGTTTATTGAACAATAAACAGAACAAAAATGAAGAAAACAGTTAAAATGATACAACCATACATGCTGTATGATAAAAACATAATTGATAAAAGTAATACAGAATATATAAGTTCATAGAAGAAATCAGTCAAAATATACAAATAGAAATATCATCATAAGCATAACCATATCTGGAGATAAGGAGATCAAACAAAACATCAATCAAAAGATAATTGTTAAGCAGTTAAAGCAGTGGTAAAAAGGCAATGGGGGAAATCAAGGTGGTTTCTGTACATCATCTAAGTGAGACTTAGAAGTAGTGGACGGGGAAGCAACTAAAGATAAGTAATTGGCTAAGGGAAGCCAGAGGAGATCTCTTGATTGATAGGGAAATGGGAGAAACATAATTAGTATCTAGCCGATGATGGAAACAAACCGCGTTCCACCAAGATCAAAAAGTGACATTATTCGCCTGTTTCCAATTGAAGGTGATGAGATGAAATGCAATAGCTATTAAAAGACCAAGGAAGTGAAGATTGTGAAGATTGGGGCCAAAGAGGTGAAATAGTACCCTGGAAGATGTGAATAGCGGAGAAAGGAATTTGAACATTAAAAATTGTCTGAATTTGGGACCAAACAAGTTTCCAAAACTGAAGTATAGGAGGACATTCAAATAGCATATGTTTTAAATCAGCAGAAGAGCTTGGGCAAGACCAACAAGTAGAGGGAGTGTCTGATGAAAAGGTGGACAAAATCAATGAAGTAAATAAAATCTGATTATAAATGAAAAAAGGGTTTGTGTGGTATTAGCAGCTCTGGAGGTCTTATGAATCTTTAACCATATCTTATCCCAAAGAGGAACAGTCCAATCCTGAGAAATATCTTTTTCCCAAGCTATCTCAATTTTATTTTTGGGTCTGTCTAAGTAAATTTGAAAGGTTTTATAGAGAAAAGAAGCAGAGGGAGCATGGTCTAATGCAGAGGATACAGATTGAGATACAGTGGGGATATCATTGGTAATGGGTAAAAATTGAAGATATTGAACAAGGATAGGACAAAGCAAATTATACTGTGAATGAGATGACGAAGACAAAGAAAATTGAGATTGGAGATCCGGGAAGGGAAGAGGTTGGTTGTTAGAAAGAAGTTGAGAAATCCATTGTAGACCATTGGAATGCCAAGACTTCCAATATATGGTACGATTATGGATCCGAAGATGTTTATTATGCCAATAATGCTGTAGATGGATGGAATTAAAAGAGTGATAAGAGGAGGACAGAAAAGGGATAACGAGATTACGAGAGTGGGAGATAACAGGGTTTCGAAGAGAAGTCATATTGGAAGTGAAGGAGAGAATTTCTCGAAACTCAAAGGGAGTAAAAATGGAAGATTCTATTTTTAGCCAGAGAGGAGGATAAAAGGTGAGATTCGTGGAAATCCAACGGGCAGCTTGTTACAAGGAGAAAGCTTGATGATAAGTTTTAAAATCAGGGAAGCGTAGTCCACCATTAGATTTATCCTTCTTCAGGGCTGCAAGAGCTATACAAGAACGTTTGCCTTTCCACAGGAATTTGAGTAGGGTAGAGTCGATGTTCTTGAAATAGTAGTCAGGAATATGAATAGGAATCATGGAGACAGTGTATAATATAAACAGTGATACCATCATTTTAATTGAATTGAGACGACCCCACCAGGATAGAAAAAGAGGGTTTCATCGGGTAATGGAATTATTCAATTTTTTGGTTATAGAATCAAAGTTTATTTTTAGAGTGTCAGACAAAAGAGGAGGAAACCAAATTCCCAAGTATTTGATCCTAGAAGGTTGCCAAGAGAAAGCAGATTGTTCGAAAAGATGGTTTTGGCATAAATGATTTAAAGGTACGATTTCACACTTGTCAGCGTTAAGACGATACCCAGAAACTTTAGCGAAGGAAGAGACCTGTTGAAGGAAGAAAGGAAGAGAGGACTGAGGATTAGAACAATATAAAAGAATATCGTTGGCGTAAACTGAAAGCTTAACTTGTTGGGAACCGAAATGGAAACCAGAAATATTATCGTCAAGTCGAATCTTGAACAGAAAAGATTCTAAAGCTAATACAAATAATACAGGGGACAATGGACAGCTTTGCCTAACACCTCTGTGCAATGAAAAATAATCGGAAACCATCCCATTAGCAAATATTGAAGCTTGAGGATCAGAATAAAGTAAGGAGATAAAAGAAATAAATTTAGGCGGGAAACCAGCCCATTTGAGAGCATTGAGCATAAAATCCCAGCGAATCCTATTGAACGTTTTTTCAGCGTCTAAAGAGATAGCGGCCAAAGGGATGATTGAGCGAAGAAACTTTACTTAAAACATTTTAAAAAGACGCGTGAATTATCAGAAGAAAGTCTTCCTTTGACAAAACCTGATTGCTCAGGGCCAATTAAGTCAGGTAAGAGTGGATCCATCCTAAGAGCCAAGATCTTGGCAAAAATCTTATAATCAGTATTTACCAAGGAAATAGGACGGTGATTTTTGCATAAAGAACTATCCTTATCTTCCTTAGGGACTAAACAAATCAAGGCTTCTTGAAACGTATCCCAAGAAGAACCTGAATCAAGAATTGATTGAAATAAAAGTAAAAGATTTGGTAAGAAAAGTGAAGCAAAATGACTATAAAATTCAATGGTAAAACTATTGGGACCATGTGCTTTCCCACAACGTAAAACCGAAACCACATGGGAGAATTCAGCAAGCGAAATGTCCGATTCCAAAGGTCCAAAATCAACATGGGCGGAGGGAGGTGAGGGTATAGATTGAAAATAGGAAAGAAGATCAACCCAGACTGGAATGATCTCAGGAGTATAAAGATTTTGATAGAAGGCAACAAACTCATTTAGGATGTCCATGTCTTCGAATAAAGAGACACCAGTAGGACTTTGAATAGATTAAATTTTTGTCCGTTCTTTTCATACTTTCAGATAATTGGCTAGTAATTTTCCCATTTTATTTTGTCCTCCATAATAGCGGGAATTACATTTCAATAAGAAATTGGAGGCCGCGTCCGTGGTTAATTTATTGAATGTGAATTTGGCATCGATAAGTTCTTTAAGGCAGGATTCAGTATTGGAATGATAATACATATATTCGAGGAGTTTAATTATATTAACAAGTTGAGTCGATTTAGCTTCCATGAGCTTTTTCTTCTGTGAGACAAAATTGATAATAAAACCTCTAGCAGCCGCGTTAAAAGAACCCCACACTATAACAAAGGAGGAATCCAGGGCATGATTAATCAGAAAAAATTCAGTGGCAAAGGCAGTGAATTTGGTTCAGAAATTGGAATCAAGGAGTAAAGAGTTGTTAAACCTCCATCGGCCTGGGTGAAGGGAAAAGGGAATGAGGTCAATATCAACATGAATGTGAGCGTGGTCTGAAATTAAAATGGAGCCAATGTCAGAGTAAGTAGCATGTTGAGCTAAGGATTTACTAAGAAAAAGGTAATCTATACGAGATTGGGAATGATGGGAAGGAGAATAATAACTATGGGGCATATTATCAAGGGGGTTTATCTCCGCTTTTTTGGCTTTAAAAGCCAAGAAAGCGGAGATAAAATTATCTCCCTATTACCTAGCTGTCGCTAACACCAGTTAGCGACAGCTAGTAGGAGATAGCGACCATCTTGGGCCCCACTTTGCATGTCAGTGATATTTATCACTAATGACATGCAAAGTGGGCGTGCCAAGATGTTAGCGACTGGAAACAGTCACTAACATCGCTATCTCCTATTCCCAACTTTTGGAGATATTCGCGCTAAGCACAAATATCTCCAAAAGCTAACACCTGCCCTGAGCAGTTCTTAGCCATGTTATCCAATGGGAGGTGGATAACATGGCTAAGAGCATTAGCTCGGTAATGCATGAATATCGCTGACTTTTCAGCGATATTCATGCATTGCGGCCGATTTTTATCGCATTTGCGATAAACCTTGGTAATACCAAGGTTTATCTGCGATAAAAATCGCCGCAGCTCAGCGGTAAATTTTTGTCTCTAACTAAGCAATAGCGATAATTATCGCTATGGCTTGGTAATATGCCCCCATATTCTCTAAGGTCAGGATGGCATAATCTCCAAATGTCTACTAAAGCTTTATGATGTTTTGAAGCAGTAAATTGAGAGTGCATGTTGGATGTACAGAATTTAACTTTGGAATTTCTATCTAATATGGGGTCAAGGATTTGGTTGCAGTCACCACCAAAGATAATGTAATCATCATTAAGTAAGTACAATTTTTCAGAGATTTTGGGCGAAAAAGATTTATCAAGACCGGTAGGGGCGTAAATATTAAAAATAACGATTGGAATCTCATCTATAAGGAGTTTAACAATCACCCAACGACCATCAACCTCACAGTCGTGAGAAACAGCAGAAGCTATTAACTTTTTATGGCACAGAATCACAACACCATTTTTCTTACCCACGGCAGGGGAATTAAATACATGTCCCATCCAACATCGCTTAAGTTTTGAAGCCTCATTCTCTGAAAGGGGGGATTCTTGGAGTAGGGTAACATCAGTTTTAAGCTTGGCTAAATGAGACAACACCCGCTGCCTTTTAATTGGATTATTTAAACCTTAAGCGTTCCAGGTAGTAACTAGGAATGTAAATCAATAAGAAAGTATGAACATAAAATTATGCTTACTAGAGCAACCAAGAAAAGTTGTAGAGAAAAAATGTGAAGAGAAAAAACATAGAATAAAAGAGAAGAGAAGGTAAGAACAAAGAAAGGAAGAAGGGGAGGAAAGTGGAGAAAGCAATAAAGAAGAGAAAAAGATAAGGAACAAGAAGACAGTACAAGTCAAATACAGACGACTGAGAAACATACTTACAGATACAAAACGAAAACGAGGGTGACGGCACCAGAAGACGACGACGACAACAACAAGAGCAGACATCACCGAACAACCGCTGCAAGAACAGCAGAACTTTACGTAACAAATGGGACTCATCAGGAGAGGTAGAAGGAGCATAACACCTGTATAAATAGAGAAGAAAGTAATAATTGTGGAGAGGAGACATGGGAAAAGAGGGATAAAAAGACAACATATTAGGTACAACTATACAAAGGATTATTATATTGACAATCAATAAAAACCAACATGACGAGAAAACAGCCACAAGACCAACGCCATGGAGAACAGATTAAACAATTCTTGAAGTGTCCATAACATCCGTTCCATGATGACGAAGGAACTCTTGTAAGGCCACTGGATCTTCAAATGTGATAGTTGTGTCTTTGTAAGTAACCTTGAAGAGGCAAGGATGAAGCAAACCAAATCTGGCGTTAAGAGCTCGTAACTGTGGACGCATATCCAGAAACTTTTTCCGACGGTCAGCTGTTGCTTTAGCTACATCCTGTGGGAGGAATAGATGATGACCCTCCCACATGATCTGCTTTTTAGATTTGGCGGCTGATAGGACCTGTAGAAGGTCAGTATATTGTAGAAACAGCACAATGACACCTCAGGGTTTGTTAGATATCTTAGGTCCAAGTCTATGGGCTCTTTGAATGTTGAAGGAAGAAGAAACAGGTGAATCCAGAATTTTTGGGAGAAAAGATTTGAAAAAGGCAGTAGGATTTAACCCTTCAGAAAGTTCCGGAAGTCCATAAAGGCGAAGATTATTCCTGCGATTTCGATTTTCCAAATCCTCTGCTTGTCTCTTGAGCTGCAATATATCTGCCTCCATAAAGAGATACGAGAGCATGAGGCCTGAAGAGATTCTGTTGATTGCTCCATAATAAGAACACGAGAGTCCAGTGAAGACCATTTGTCATGCAAAAATTGTAAAGTTTTAGTGGTCTCTTCCATGAACGGTTTAAGGGCGTGAATCTCTTCTAGAATTGGGTCCATGGACGACGAGTCCGAAACAGAATCTGGTGGAAAAGGGTCTTTCTTTAAGCGTTTGGTAGTCGCTGCCGTTGTTAGAAGTTTACTGGAAGATTGAATTTAGAAGTTGTTCCTGATGGGGATTCAGATTTTTGCCTAGGGTGTCTCCAATGTCTTGTAAATTGGAGTCAGAGTCTGAACAAACAGTAGACTTGGTAGCGGCAGAAAGCTTTAGATTTTGTAATTTCCCCATAAAGATACAAGTAGATGGTTTGAAAGAGGCTCTTATTGTCTATTCATAGGCTGCAAAACAGTGCCAAAGATTATTAGTTGTGCATAATAAGGACTGTCATGGAGATGGGCTTTGCCTCTACACTGTGTTAGGTTAGCATGAGCTTATTAGAAGTTTAAACGCCATTTTTCTTTTCTGCTGCTTTTGGACAAGGCACATAATATTATAAATGTTTAGAGTCTAGCAGAATGTTTTGGTTCACACGAGAATAATATGTTTTCCTATTGTATCAGCTTTGCTTGGTAAGCTATGTCTGAACAGTGAGTGCCGAAGCCTTCAAGGTTATTTCAACACAATGGCTGTTGTTCGGTCTGATCAGCGCACGTCCTAGACATAACACATATGCATCTGTGGCCACCTCTGATTTTGGCGCGTTTAATAAAGCACTGCGCAAAGCATGCATAGACACTTGAAGAACATTTGCATGCGGAGAGCTGGTGTAGAAAATGATGTGATACCTTTCTACTAGGACCAGAGGTATGGGGCCGTCCTTGCAAACCCAAAGAGACCTACTGTAGATATAATATAACATACTAGCAAGGGAGGGTAAGACTGAGGTGTAATTTAGACTTCTTCCCTTTAGCATTTTAACATGCTTTCTCCCTTTGTATTCTATGGAATAGTAACTATGCTGATAACCTTGTTGCTTATAATATGTTTGCTTGTATTAGCTAAGATACTGCGCTTGAGAACACGGCACTAGAAATAAATATTTCAAACCTGCACGTGTCTTCATTTACTCCTCGTTTTGGACTGGTATGATAGTATAACGAAAAATTGTTCATGTATTCCACGTTACCTGAGGTATTCTAAGTTCATGTTCTGGGTTGTCTAATCATTGGGGGTATGGAAGAACCAATGAGACACTGATTGTTAGTCTGGTAGGGGATTTTGGATACTAAGGTGAGTTTTGGCATACCCTAATTCACTGAGGTTCCAAGTCTCTATGCATAGTTCTGTGTAGGAGCAGAATCCCTGCGACAGGACATGAAGAGGGTGCTCAAAATGGCGGCAGGTCCAGCCTCAAAGAATAGAAAGCACATTGAAGAGAAAAATTGCACAAAACTCATTAAACAGCATTGAAAAAGTTAGAGAGCCAAACACTGGAATGATTCTTCAGTGACAAAGGTAGTTAGAGGCAGTCTTGAGGGAGGGAATGTGTTCCACACAGCATCGCGCCTAG
Organism: Lissotriton vulgaris; assembly: GCF_964263255.1. Classification (NCBI taxonomy): domain Eukaryota; kingdom Metazoa; phylum Chordata; class Amphibia; order Caudata; family Salamandridae; genus Lissotriton; species Lissotriton vulgaris. Next base: position 1,649,615,615 of record NC_141685.1, read on the forward strand.
GGCTGAAAAAGCGTGAAAGGGAAAACAAAATGGCGGTTGGAATCGGGTGAATCGAGTTGCGTTGGATTTAAGGTGCAGGAGACCTCAAAATGTAGCAGAAATCAGAGCGCTGGGCTCACCTCATGCTTAGACGACTAAATTCGGTCTTGCCGGTGAAAGCCCCCCAATGGTGCCGCTGAAAAAGGAGCAGGAGCGGAGGCCAGCGAAGGAACTTCCTATCTACGCCGCCATCTTGTGCGGCGCGCAAGCCACCCCCCCTGCCCCCCCCCCCTCTCACAAGGGTTTCTTGAATCCGTTTTTGTTTGTATGAAAAAAGCTATCAATAGTGCAGCAGAGCACATGTGAGAGAGTTCAACGACGCGCCGTGCCCAGTTATGGTTGCATTTCACTACCTAACAGGGGTTAGAGATTAATTTTCTTTACTTGCATTATGGACCATGGTACCCTTGGTTTGTCACTGATTTTTGGGGCGGATAGAAATTATGCAGAGAAGTGGAGTCTTAGAAATGTTTGGCTCTGGGGGCTGCTATCCTTCTGCTGTGGTCCTTGCGCACCATCTCTCTGCAATGCTCCCCGTTCTTACTGTTATGACTTTTACATTTATCATCATTTGAGCGGAGACTCTCGGGGTTTCCCTCCAGCTGCAGGAATCCACCTTAACGACCTCCTTGATTTAATCAGTATTGAGTGACGTTTTCTCTGAAATCGAGGCAATGTTTAATAATCTCATTTCGTAAAGACGTTTCATATTTCCCAGTATGCAGAGGATACATTATTGATAACCTAACGTTATGAATTTTTCAGATCAAATTAAGTCATTTCAGTGACGAATAGAAGGTGACGCAGGTTTTGGAAATGAATCCCCAGGTTTCAGGATGCTGGGCGCCGCGGGCATGAAGGCAACAGAGATTCCGACGAGTCTCTTCTGCTTTGTGCAGCTGCTAAGGTAGATCAAGCGGTTCATTGCCTGTTGCTGCTGCTGAGATCTGTGCAGTCTGCAGGCCGCAGGTTAGAAATCCGAAGGGTATTCTCAGCCTTTCGTCGTTCTGGGGTGACAGAAATGAGCACTATTGATGTGGAATAAAAGCAAGCCTTGTTATCGACAGTACTTAAAAACGGCATGGCTGTTGTGGCAGTCGGCGCTATAAAGATGCAATGCAATTATGACATTCTGTCACCAGTCTTTGATTAATAGAAAAAAAAATAACAAATAATTTTTTGTCTCAGAGTACTTTAAGATGGCAATCGGAGATGGATTTGTCCTTTTAATTTTCGAGGAATATTGGCAGGCAGACAAACTTCTTATGGGTGCTGGTATTGGTCCTTTGCCATGGCGAATGCCCAGCGTGGTGCCATTACAGCTGGGAGACACTGCACAGGCAGCACAGCGATGGGGAGAATAAGAAAATGCTGCAGGCTCACTCTGCAGCACCACCTCCTCCCATGCAGCTTGGCGGGGGCTCTGCTCCTGAGAGGAAGTGTCGGGCGCCCACAGTGTGGACACACTCTAATTGTCCTCTACCACACCTGAGCGTTGCCATAGAGACATAACAATAAGGCCGTATGAGCTTCTGCATTCTAAGGGACATTGCCCAGCATTGTTCCTTTGGCCTTTTGAACATACAATAATTAGTTCTGCTTTTTTTGTTTAATGTTCCTTTACGTTTGCAGGAAGTATTAAAAGAGGCGCTTGGTGTTTCGTGGAAGGAATATCAAATATGGTCAAATAAATGAAATTAAAAACGAGCCTCCGTTCCTTTATCATATTCTGTATCATGACATCAATTATTTAAAGGTTTGTAATATCTGTGTATGTTTCATCACTCCAGGGGCTAAAAATAGAATGCACATTCAATTACTTGTCGCTAGATATATGGCTCCTCCGCACAAGAGCTGCTACCTTTCACGTTCAGGCATGGCAACCCTGCACAGAGGAATCAGTGACATCACTTTAAAGGCCCGGTAGTCACATAGAGGGGTACTGGTAATGCCCGAAAAAGCTACAATACTAACAATAGTCCCATAAGGAACTAGCCCACTAAAAGCATGCTGGGCCTGCAAGGAAGTTACTAGTACCATGCATCAGTAGTATCTCAGTTCATTTTAAGGAGGGCTCGTGCTGAACTTTAGAAGTGTGACATCCATGCTGATAAGTCCTGGTAGTGCAATATACATGTATAGAACCCCAGTGATGAATGCCGGTACTATACATTGCAACTAAATCCACTCTTCTGAGAGATGCTCTCTTGTTCATTACATGCTGGCAGGCCGTCTCGAAAGTTCTGCAACTGCCCACTAGAGCTATGTCAGCCCTGCTTTGAAGAGGTGGTGCTGGTTACTGATGTTGCATTCCTAATGATAAATGTTGGTATGGTACTCTCACTGGCAAAACAGCCATCGTGACATATGCTATTTCTAATGTGGTGGTCACATGAGCGGTTCCCTTTTTTGTATTTTTTCTTTATTAGATGTTTCTACAATAATGGCCGCACCCATTCATTTCTGGATTTCACTTTAGGCAGTTGCGAAACGCTCCCACTGATTGAGAGTCACTGCATCACAACACACAGGGAGAGTGACCATCGCCCCCAAATAAATAATCTTATCATTCAATGTTCCCCGTCACCAGGTTATTGCACACACGATATCTGGCTGTCACACAGAGAATTTAAGGAGAATTACATTGACGACCTGTTCCATCCCCTCAATAATGAAAAATGCAAATCTCTTCTTTGTTTATTGAGTGAAAAATAAGTTATTGTTAGCGACGGCTGGGAAGCCTTTGCAAATCGATTAATTTGTGAATTCCCATCCACGTGTCAAAACCAGCAACCTATAATACAATCATGCATTTCATTAGAGAAACTTAAAATCCCACAGAAACTCTGCCCTACACCAGGCCAAGAAAAGTCCAGGTAACACAATCATCTTCAATAACCATAAGCAAGCTCAAAAAGCTTTCAGGTCATCCATTTACAGGGACAAACAAACAGCGTCCGACCAGTTCTGTCTGAAGCTAGTTCATGCAAGCAAGAATTGCAACTCTTTTTGGTCGCTAGTGAACAGGGGGTCACTAGGCAGTAGCAGGCAAGGTAGCGCAAACATAAGTGAAAAAGAATGGACTCTGTTTCTAGCAATTCACTTCAGCAAACATACAAGCAGGGTTGGTCATTTCAGTTCCCTTCTATCAACTAAATCAGCGCCACCAGTACTTGAAGCCAAATGTATAAGCAAGACTGGGCAGAATAATGTAGTCAACCTTGCTCAGGAAGCAATAATAAATTACAGAAAGGGCAAGCAAGAACACACCTTGACAGAGATTTTGACGCCCCAGAAGAATTCAGATACAAAATTGCTTGCACAATCAGTTAAGTCAATTCAGAAGGAGCTCCCAGTCCCAAAGGCCTCCCTCAGGCCCTGTTTAAATCAGATGTAGACCCGTGGTCCGAACATTTGGCTCCCCTGTTTTCATACTGCAGGCTTAACTATAACATCACGGAGTCGTGGAAAGGAGCCATCATCCTTTCCATCTATAAAGGCGGCAGGAGAAACAACCTCAAAAACCACAGGATGATATCTCTTCTTGATGTTCAATGCAAATACTATGCTAGTGTTCTATTGGAACAGCTGTCGTCCTGGGCTGAAAAAACAAGGCGCCTTCCCTTTAACCAGACTGGCTTTGTGGCCAAGTCAGGAGCAGCAAGCAACCTGCTTGCACTATCCGCTTTGACAGAAAAAGCAGCAGCTCAAAGTACTCGATTTCACTGCTGCTTCGTTGATTTCAATGCGGCCTTTCACCGGGTGCTGCGGTGCTGCCTCTGGCAAAATTAGAGAACTGGGGAATACCGTCGCCCCTTCTAAAAGCCATAATCCAACTCCATTCAAACACTTGGATACGAATAAAGCTGAGAGAGGGCTCCAATGTTTCAAGGAAAATACAGAACGCAAGTGGCGTCAAACAATGTTGCGTGTTGGCCCCTCTTCTTTTTAACCTCTTTATCTCAGACCTATCTCACTTACTTGATAATGTTAATTCGCACCCCCCTCATATAGACGGAACCCGCACCAGAAATCTGTTATACACTAATGACCTTGTGTTAGTAAGCCACACAATGGTCGGTTTACAGAGGCTACTTGACCAGCTGCTCCCCTCCACAACACCGAATTCCCTCAAATTAAATCTGTCAAAAACAAAAACAATCACCTTTGGGAAGCCTAAGCAGCCGAGAGGTGGTTGGTTTTTCAACTTCAAAAACATCAATATAGTATCCTTTTACAAATACTTGTGGAATTTTCTGGATTCCAGAGGTTCTTTTTCAAAGCAGAAGGATGTGGTAAGGGCCAAAGCCCTGTCTCTCAAGGTTGCCTCAGAGAAGCTGGCGAAATGGCTACTCAGCCTAAGCCTAACTCCACTGTTAACGGTAATGAAGGCAAAGATTTCTAACTCCCTATCATACGGGCACAAGATTATGCTGGGGGGCAATCAATATTACACTGAATAAATTAACAATCAAAATCTTCAAACGAGCATTGCGCCTGCCAAGACCTTCATCGCCAGCTCAAGTCAGGCTAGAACTCGCCTATTAGACGACCATGGCGTTGAAGCCGGGGCAATCATCAAGCTCTATATTAGACTGTGTAACTTCCGGGAGGGCAGCCTGGAGGCAAGACTCTGGAACGAAATATCGAACAGTGAAACCAGCCAAAAACATCGGCGACATTTGGAACATTCCCTGCAGTTACTTGGGGTCAAGGAATGCTGGGGAACAAACCCATCCCAGCAGGTGTTAAAACTTGTCATCAAGAGAGTGTCCAGCTCTGGTCTTTTCATTCTGACAGGGCAAAACTGTCTAGAAGGAAACACGCCTGGGCGGTAACCTCCGACTTCAAACCGGGGTTCGATTCACCTTATCTATCAAGCACGTATGCACTTTTATGGAAGCTAAAGTTCATGGCATTGAGGATGGGAGAATGGCCTTTTTTAAAGCACTTACCTGAATGGCGTCTCCCTGGTGTCAACACCAAATGTAGGGAGTGCGGCTATCATTCAGAAGCAATGGAGCACATAGCCTGTGCATGTCCCGCATTGCTTAATGACAGACGGTCCTTGCTGCGGGATGAATGGAACAAACCTAGATTTCACACATGCTGACAGGCCATAATAGCTGCCATGAACCCAGAAAACATGATGCTGAACATCCGGTTTGCTAAATTTGTTGCCAGAGCGGCTAAAAAACGTGGTAAAAACAGGGCTCCTAACTCCTTTGCTTATGGCGGCGCAGCCACGCGGCCCTTTGATCAATTTACGAACCTTTGATCATCCTGTGTTGTTTATCTGAACATTGCCTCCTACCCTAATCTTAATATTTACAGCTCTCATTTTAAAACCCTTTTTGAACAAAAATGTCCGGCTGTTCCCCTTCGGATCTTATAAATGATGCTTCGATCCTTTGGCATTCAAGGTTCCGGACATCAACGGCAATAAATTAATTTTGGGCCATTATATTTTAATACATTTCTTAGCAACATTAATATATATTTATAACAAATTGTTTTTAAAGTTTCAGCTTACTTGTAATACAAGTTTTTTTTAATTTTTTATTATGGTTTTAAGTAGTCAGACAATAAAAATTAATTGAAATTGAAAGGACAGCTGGTCCCAATAGATTGTTATGGATGAAACACACAAGAATATAAACACAGTTGACAATTCTATGCCATTGTATTCTTCCCTTATCTCACAATAGTCTGAAAATATTTCTGTCGCCAACTTTGCGTTCCATCCCACGTTCTGGGCTTTAATAATAGTTCTAAAAATAGTAGCACACATTTGCATTACAAAACACAACAGTTCACAGGTCTACTTCCCATGTCTTTGAAGTAATAATCCACAATATATATGAGTACTTATGATACCTCATGAGCAGCCCATTTACTAGGGCAAATTATAGTTGTATCCGCACTCTGGTTAATTCTGCACCAGCCTTACTCCTCACTCTGGTTAATTCTGCACCAGCCTTACTCCTCACTCTGGTTAATTCTGCACCAGCCTTACTCCTCACTCTGGTTAATTCTGCACCAGCCTTACTCCTCTTCTCTTTTAAAATAGATCTAGAAAGGGACTCATTTGCACTGGACCTGGCTGAGATAGGCATGGAAGTCATGGAGAGTTGTCAATGGTGGTCTCCTCATAAACAGCATCTCACCCTTTCCCACATCTCCTCTGTAATCAGACAGCCCAACCAAAAAGACACGTATCTCTTGCCAGTTTATAGTCTCTCCCATTGGTTTCTGGATTGCCTTCACTCTCGCCTGAAAAGTGGGGTTGGACACGTCATAGGCTGCTTCATTATGCTATCATATGTGTCAGGTCTCCGTCCTGCTCTACTCATGAGTGTGAAACTCACGGAGCCTACCCTATTACCGGGATGTGACTGTGAATGTGGACCTGTACTTATGTGTCACTCATGGACCACAGGTTGTCTCAAACATTTGAAGTTGCATCTTCTATATATTTGTTCGAATATAGCTAAATGGAACAGTTCAGTCATCCATCCAGAGTACATGGGTAAAATTGGATAAGGTCAGTGCCATAGTAGCACCATCGAAATCCACTTTCTCCAAGGGGAGGTGGCATCACCAATGTCCGTAGTGTCATGGAGTATGGTCAGCCTTGCAGATGTGTTTATTTTTCATACTGCATGCACCAGGGAAGCCCCGGCCTCTGGGCCTTGTACAGGATGTGTGTCTACAATGGGGCAACTTTCAGTTATGCTTGGGCACAATAATGTAGTCAATGGACTGCATGTAGGCACAGAACCATACCCATTGCCTATATGCACTCATAAAACTCAGATACATGTGCTATAGCTCGATCTTGAAGATCCAGACATATACTACAAAGGTATTGATTAAATTATATAAAAGACCTGGGTGGAGAACTAACAGCTAACGATATGACCAGTTGGAGACAAAGAATCTCTACAAGAAAGTAATTTCCAATGCTTTAGTATTTTAAGATCTGATCAAGTACAAGACCCATATGTGGCACAGGCATAGCTGAATTTGATGAGCGAGAAAAAGAGTAAGTGTGTGTTAGATCTTTCTCTTATGGGACATTTTCAACATAGGAATGGTGTTGATCTCGGATCCAGTGGAAGGGTAGTCAACTGGTGATATAAGGTGAAAGGATCTGAATCTTATCAACAGCAAGCAGAATTTGGGGGTGGCCAGACAGTTGTGTGAAAGTCATTATAACGACTTGCCTTTGGTGGGGGGGGGGTGTATTGGTGGAATGGTGTTGGAATTCAAATCCAACACCTTCCTTGCTGTTGAGCAGACTTGGGTTGGAATAGTAAATTAAACTATTCCAAAACCCAGCACCCCCTAGGGCAAGTCATTTTAATGACTTAGGGGCATGCTAAAGACACTTTTGTTCTAATGACGGTGTTACCAATGCATACGTGATACACGCATGTGGAATACCATCATACATTCCCATGTACATCACTCCCTCTTCATACTAGGGATAGTGCCAGCTTCAAGCATGATGGTATCCCAAGGTTTAACATCTCGTCTCCCCCCTAAACCCCTAAGAGCTTCCAATAACTACTGAAAAGCTACACAATGGGTATGGAGTGAAAACTATTAAAATAATTGGGCTCCTAAGAAACTTCCGTTCTTTCCGTTCCTGCTGCTACCTTCATTATTCCTGATGCCAGGAATTACATGGTGAGTATCAGGGGAAACAAAGAGTTACCTAGGTATAATATGTGCTACACTTGCCTAAGCCTAATTGATGTCCATAAGTGGGTTTGCTGAATTTGAACAATGAGATACTGTCTGAATCACAAGATTCTGATAGGGACCTGATTGAAGAAGCCCATAATGTTATGGGTAGCACATTGACCAAATTAAATTAATGTGTATTTCTGGCCTGTTGTCTGGGGCATGGCAAGAACTTGTGACAAGTGCTGCTGCTGTCCTTGGAAACACAAAAACTACATCTACTGTGAGCAAAATTAATTTCGAATACTTCCGATTCAGGTTTTGTCCTATAGAGGGGTAGCAAAGTCAAAAAGTCAAGGGTTAAACTTGGGGCATGCTATTGAGAAAACACTGAGGTCAGCTAGAAGTAACTTCAGAAAGTCCTAAGGCATAATCACAATCTTTTTAGTGTGCATCTCAGCTAAATTGTAACAACCTATGTGTAATTGTGGACAATGGCGCATGACCACAATGTGAAGAGGTAGGGCGTCAAGGAAGAATGGTGGAGAGGAGGGGGGGACATAAATATATTTAAAAAAATATGAAAAAGAAATAAATACATTTCAACTTACCTGACACTGCCTCTTCCTCCAATCCCGATCCCCGACTGGCCCACAGTGTGCAGGATCCCAGATGCCAATCCCAGTGCTTCTCTCATGCTATTCCCAGCATGAGAGCAGCACTGGGATTAGTTTGGCCGCCTGCTTCTCCACTCACAAAGTGTCTGTGGCTTTCCTCCACCTGGATGATCAGCAAAGCTGAGTGGAGCAATGCTATGCGCACATGTCAGTTTGGACAACCTAAACTGGCCGGCCTAACCGTCATGTGCACATAGCGGCGCCCACAACTCCCCCTGAAGCTCAGGAGGATGGCCCAGCCCCGCCCTGCCCCACAACTCGGCTACCCAGCAGAGGCAACGTTGAAAAAGAAAATGATATGTAAATAATGTTCTTATCATTGTCTTTTTTATTGTTGCCTCTGCTGGGCATTAGCAGTGGAACGCTCCACTGCCATAGCGGAGGATCGCCCCCTGACTGTGGATCAACTTTCACTCAAGATAGATACTGTTGCAGCAGGAAAAACAGAATGCAACAACAAAAATACAGTGTCTCGAGCTGCAAATTGGGGGCACAGAGCATTACTCAGTTTCTATGCTTCAGTACTCGCATAGATCACAGCGTAAAGAGGTCCGATTGCTTGAGCAGCATTCATGCCAGCAGCGACCTCTCTTCTGGGTTCCCCTATAGTTTGTAATCAGAGATGCTGTGGAAGACTCCACAGTTGTAAAAATGAATGTGCCTGGGGAAGTATCATGGGCACTGACTTTGCAGATTTTGCAGGAAACTTTCAATGGAGCACACGTCTGCACATGTTTTATTGGAAGGAGTTGCAGTCAGTCTCAGTGGTCCTTGATAAACTCTGGGTACGTGGGCCACTTGCTGAGAGCCCTGGTTAATAGTAGTGACTGCAGGTACAAAGTTGGCATGGAGGCACATTCTCATATCAGACAAACTCGTAGTCAGTCACAATGCCTGTCGTGTGTCACCTGATACACAGACTCATATGCGCGCCTCCTAGGGAGGCAAGGTTAGTCACTGCTACTCTCAGGTGCCATGTTGAGCCAGAGGGACTCAAGCTTCATACAGAGAGCCGCATTCAGGATGGATATCAGTCAGTCGCCTACAAACATAGCAGACGCGGTTCCCAAGCTCCTTGTGGCAGCATTCAGGATCATTAAGTTTTGAGTGCATCTACAGGTAAGATGGATCCTCTCCATGCAGGGCTGTTTATCTCCTATCTCTTCCTTCTGATAGTTGCAGCAATGTTTCCTCAATTTCAAAGTTATAGGCGTCAACCCTTCAAGAAAACTATCTAATAATTCTCCCCCTGGTCTCACAGCTATGCAGAGATCCTTGAAGTAAAAGGTGAGCATTGGATCACCTTAATAGGTTGGTGTATATCCAGTACAGTGACAGTGGGACTCTGGTCAGTGAAATTGGAAGCTGGCCCCAATCGTTTGGGGGAGGCCCAACCGGTTAAGGTGCATTTGCCCTTTAGGGGTTTTACAGCTGCTTTGAGCAACAGGAAAGTTCTTACTTCCATGGAGTACATCTGACATCTACGTAATCAGGTGCTGTTGCTTGGAGCTCACCCTCACAGCAGAAGAAAACATGGGATGAGGTAGATGGACCAACTTGAACTGACTTGGTATAGGTCAAGTGAGCGAAAAGGATCCTTCCTGCTTTTTTTTTTATATCACGTGAATTCAAACTCAGACATAAGCAATTGACTTTAGCCACATTCTAATTGGAGGGGGACCCAGGAGAGGAGTACGCAAACAGACATACAAATAAGAAGGGAGAGATTGCAGCATTGCCCACCACTAAACATTAAGGAGTTCTTTGCAGTCTTAGGGGCAGCATGCATCCATGGGGATGTCAGCAAAGGACCTTCCAACCTCCCATCTACCCATGCACTCTCATGCACCTCACAAAAAATAAAGAGAAACCGGGGGCTCCGTTGTAACGTACTAGAATGCTTCTCACGGAAGAGCTGCCAGACTATTTCCCCTCTGAGGTGCAAGTAAAACAGCATGTACTTCACTACTATATATAGCTGCCACCGGTCATTAATAGGGTCATGGCATGGTAGCACCAATGTTGTCACAAACAAATATGGACAGAACCTCTTCAACACCAAATTATTGCTTAGCTCAAGATGTAAACCCCCAGATGATCTTTGGCCTTATCATTCTTTGGTGGCAAAATGGCACCAATATCCTGTGCTAAAAAAGGTGTTAAAGATGTCAAACATCTGAAGATGTCAAACATCTGAAGTGCAAATGCTTTACTCAGAGCCTTCTTAAGTGTGCCAAATCACATTTGACATTCTGAAGACAAATGACCTTGGAGTTGAGCAATTACGGTCCTAAGATTTTCTCTTTAAATTACAGTAATACTTAATGAATCTTAGAAAGATTCCCACTTGGACCTAAGGAAACTACAAGTCTAATGTAGCTTGGACTAGGTCCTCTGGAAGCTGAATCTTCCCTCCACCCAAGTGGTGACTGCTGTAGATCATGAGCTCTGCCTGATATGGAACTTCACTTCTATCTTCATCGATTTGAAACTCTGCAATGTCCGGGGAACAATCCTCTGGTGGTTTAAGTGGTCTTTCCGACCAGGGCTGAAGGCAATTAAATCATCTTAGAAGGTTGCACTAAAATCCTGCAGCCCACTGAAGAAGTAATTCACCAACTGTTAGATGGAGTCAGGGGTTCTTCAGTCCAAGAATCATAGCCTGGAACTGCAACGATCCTATTAGGCATATAAAGAAACATGTCTTTCCAAGCAATATCGTTGTATACAATCTGCCATTATGCTTGTTATGAACAATACCTGAAATGATGCCATTGCACCACACCATGTTATCTTTCCATCCGTTTGGGGAACAATATTATTGCAGTAATGCAGGAACAACAAAAGCAAACAATGTGAATGGCTGCTATTTGCATCATGTGTGATTTAGCTCTTTTCTTCTGAAAAATGCATATGCACAACCAAAGTGAATGTGAAGATGCATTTTATGTTAACAATTAGCGCTAATTTACAGTTTATGTTATTTTGAATAATTTTCCATACATGTTATGCAATTAAGCAAAAGTAGTTTCTGAGAATTCTACACACCACTACTGAGTACTTGACGTCACTGATCATTTTCAGAACAGTGAAGGGTCCAATCAATTGTTTTTTACAGTACTAGCACATACAGGTTTGTTAACAGGGCCTCTAGTATAACTTGGTACCCAATTAGCATCACCTTGTGGTCATACCATTCCTTCAGATGCTGCTGGATCACCTGAAAGTTGGTTTTGCTTTATTCATTAGCTGCATCATCTTGCTCTTGAAAATAGCAAATCATCTATACCATCATTTTTGGAAGACATTGGGTTCTCTTTCCAACACTCTTTTACCAAAGTGAGTGGGCCACAGACATGATGCCACTTTGAATGGGTTATACCCCTCATCCTTCTGTGGCAGATCCTGTTAATCCAAAAGTATGCATAGCAGTATGCATAGCAGTAGGGTGTCCCACTTTCTCCTTATTAATTGCTCTAAATCAACCATCAATCTCTTCAGAGTTTTAGTAAACCTCTCAACAGGTACATTGGATTGCTGGTGGTATGAGGTGAAAACATCGAAGTTACAACAACCTCATTCCATATGGATTTCATGTAGGACATCATGAAGTTCATTCCACTATAAGAAGCAATCTCTCTATGGACTCAAACCCAGGAAAGAATGCCAATTAAAGACTTTACTACCACAGCAGAAACCATGCATCTCAACAGAACTGCTATTGCTGGTCCACAAACTATACATATTTCCAGAACTTGAAGGGCGATCCAGGGGATACAGGTATGTATACTTTAATGTGTTGCCCTAAATGGGACATGTACCATATACTAAATCAATGGAACCAAGCTGTACCCGGCTGATTATCCCATACTAAGGTGAAACCGGTCCTGGGTTGTTTGTGTTCTGGTTCAGGGGGTACTGGCTTGGCAGTTCGGGCTGGACTGTTCTGAAAGGAGCAGGGTCAGGACTGATTTGCATACAGTTGGGCCCAAACTGATGTGACATGGGGTGCAAAATAAGAATGGATCAGGATTTTTGTATACGTTTGTAGGTATTGCAACGCTAATGTGGTTTGGTGCAGTGGCAGCAAGAAATACATTCTTGCCGGTTTTTCACAGTGACCGATAAAGTGTTAGGTAGGATGCCCAGAGAAGGTGCCACAGCACTCAGAAAATAGTCATCAAAATGTTACATAGGTATTTTCAAATATTCATCTTTGAACCGGAGAACTGAAATGTGAGTCAGGAATTGGTCAGACTGTGTGCTATGGGGCTCAGGATACTCCCTACTGCTGAAGACAACAAGGGTGAAACGTGTGAGTTTGAATGTCTTCCTGGTCAGAGGGGAATTGGCTTAACAGTTTGGTATGGGCTGTTCCTTTTGGTAGTGGAGCTGCGAATGATTAGCTTGTGGTTGGTCTCCGTGTTGAGGTTCAAATTTATTTGTTATTGTTGCAATGCAGAAGAAAGGACAAATCAACCAGTGCAAGCATATTAACACTTGTAATGACACTTCAGGCTAACCGAGTGCAACTATTTATCTACACCAACAACCCTATCACCCACCCAATCCTTCCTCCTTCACCCGGGGTGCTCAGCACAGAATTGAGTCAATTAGAGATAACAACAGGCTAGAAATAAATTACATAGGTCCATTCTCCGCGTGTGGTGTATGTGATGACTCAGTCAATTGGAGCAGCCTCGAATATCTGGAACTAGTCTGTTCCAATAACTCATGGGAAAGGAGCACTATGTATGGTTGCCATATATCTCATTAAGAGCCCCTTGCATTGTTACTGTCAATGTGAGTTTCTCCATTTAAAGCGTATGCCAAATGCAATGGAACCATCGCTGACAAGCACGTAATCTTTCAGTTCCCCAGTGTGCCAGGATCGTCTGATGTACTGCCCAAGTGTGAAGCCAATGTGTTGGTTTCTGTGAGATCTGAGTGGATATGTAAGTGAATTAGGAAGCCCCATTATGGTATAAACTGGAAATCAAGGTATTTGGGTATGTAGATGGGTATCGATGTTGTTCGGGATCTCACCGCAGTATTGGGCCAACTTGGGGCACTCACAAAGGATGTGCAAAAGGGTCCAGGAAGAGCCACACTCCCCCTAGCACTCAGCACTGCATGTCGGATTGCCTCTGTGAAAGCGGATGGGGGTGAAATACCAGTAAGTGACAATTTTGGTTTCAGTCTCTCTGTTTGATGCATGCATTGTGTCGCGCTCTATAATATGTATCCTGCCACTCCTTAGGGGTCAGCTGCTTACCTAGCTCCAATTCCCATCTAGTGTGCGCCAGGGTCTTCAATCCGGGCACATCAAGGAGCAGCATACCATACAACTCCATGATAAGATGTTTATCTGTTCGTTTGGGGAGAAGCCATGTTGAAACCTTGTTAGCTGTCTTTGTGCAGCTTCCCTAACCAAAGGTTGCAAAAGCCAATGCCTAATCTGTAAATAGTGAAGCCTATTGCTCTCTGGGACAGCAAAGTCCGTACTTAGCCTGTCAAATAGTATAGAGTTTGTGGAGTCCTGCTACGTGGAATTTGGCAGAGTTGAAAAAAAACTCTGCCGTGCTATGCAGGGTTCCACTTGTGGGCAGAGGCTGCTGGCACGCCCATTTGCATTGCGCTAGGAATGCGGAATACATCTCCGTGCTCCAAAATCCAAAGGGCCTCATTTATGAAAAGTGACGCATCGCTGCGTGAAAACAGCGATGCGTCACTTTTCACTGCGCACTCCTTGCGACACCAATGATGCGTCATATTTAATGTATGACGCATCATGTCGCAAGGACTTACAGATACGTCAGTATTTCTGACGCATCTGTAAGCGCAAAAGTGACGCATTGCTGGAGTGTGTCACAAAAGTGACGCAACTCCAGCAATGCGTTCTTTCACATGGGGAAGGCCCCATGTGAAAGGCCTTGCGTCAGTCTTACGCCTGCTGTGAGGCAGGCGCAAGATTTTGACGCAACAGCATCCTAAAAGTGACGCAGTGAAATCTCATAGATTTCACTGCGTCACTATTACGAGGCTTTTTGCGGGGGAACGCCCCCTCTGCATACATTATACCTGACGCAGGTATAATGTGGCGCAGGGGTTTAAAAAGTGACGCACCGGCGGCGCAAAACTGACGCAAGGCATCATAAATAAGGGCTCCAGTGTGTTCTTGCGTTCTAAATCGTGCACGAGCAGCAACACAAGGTGCGCATGGGCATGGCCGTTTAGTTTTTTCTGCTCTCTGCGATGGTGCTGGCCCTAAATTTTATCTGTCCTTAATCTTTGTAATCCTCCTCCTTCATGACTTTTTTACCCTTCATTTTTATTTTTTATAATAGTGTGTGTCTTTGTGTTTGTGTATTTTACATTTTTGTGTAAATAATTTCATGTTTTTGTGATTATTTACGTTTATTTCCCCTTCTTTCCTTATCTTTTTCTCCTTTACTTTCCCTTCCTTATTCTTCTTATTATTTCTACCCCACCCTGCGTCATGGCAAAGGGATGACTTCATTGCAGGTGGCTCCGCCGCCCAGTTGTTCAGCACCGGGTGATCTTTGGAGATGAGGAGGTGGCAGGACTAGTTTCATTTTTGCAGCGCCACCTCCCCTCTATGCTGGCAACAGGTGGCAGGCCCGGTAGCGACGACCCACTGAGGGAGCATCGGCGGTGCTGGGGGTTGGTGTGCTGGTACGTGCTGTGCACCAGTCAGGTACGGCGCTCCACCCAGTAGCTGAAACACCGCTGGACAGACATTCTGGACTGGAAACAGGGCCTGCTTGACCTGCTAGGCATCGAGATTCCGGGGGTCAGTGAGTATTAATTATTTGTTGTATTTGTGTTTTACAATGCTAACAATTTTTCAGAATAAGATGCTGCTCACACTCAGAGGTAAAGTGTGTTTAGTTTACACCGGTATGTTACTGTGTGATCCAGTCTCTAGTTTCCGCTTGGCAGGTGCTCAGTGCTACCTAATCGCACTCATCAGGTGCTCACCTTGACTGATTAATCAAGAAGCCATTACAAACTGTTCTCCTGTCACTATAGTGAATCACTGAGCAACGCGTTCTACCTGTGACTTTGTTTATGTGTCATGCCTGTTGCACTGCGGGCTGTGGCGGAAGACTACAATAAGGACTGGATCCGGAAGCTGAACTGTAGGAAAGTAGGATCTACTTCTATGGTTACCCCCACTTTTTACCTGGTGCTAAGCTATATTATAACTAGTCTGACTGGGAACCCGATAATCAGGACTCCAGTCTATCTGCATTTTACCTACATTGTTGTGTTGAGTACTTAGGTACACTCCAGATTGGATACTAGGGTACCTTTATCAGTCCAAAGTATATGGTACTAAGGTACCCAGGGCATTGGTACACCCAGAGGTCTCACATGGGCTGAAGCATGCATTATGCCACCCATGAGAGAAAATGCAAAATGGAACTACAGGCCTACCATTGCAGCCTGTGTAAGTTAATGCATGCACCACTTACTAAAGATATAGGTTTATTATATCTAAGGGTCACTTCACTTAAAACCTGTAGGTCACCTCTGTAGCAGGCCTTAACAATCCTGAAGGCAGGGTGCTTGGTTCTAAGTGACAGGGTGCCCCTGCATGAGTAGGACACCCCTGCAGCCTATGGAGTCCATTCTCCCGGCTTGTCGGTGAAGCAGCCATAGACCATATAGAGGGGCACTGCGTAATTACGCGATGACCATCTCGAAAATGGCTGCAATGAATCCTATCATGTTTGGTAGCAAATGTGTTGAAATCATACCCCCACACTGTAAACGGTGTAGGGGTATTATTCCAAGCACTGGGTGAGCCCTCTGTTAGGCTCTGAGTGTTCCCCGTACCAGTCTTCTAGTCCTGGACAGCACAAAATGTTTGCTGCCGACCAGAGACACATTTCTGTCCTCCTGCTGCTGAGCCAAGCCCGAGCAGAGAAAGGTGGAACAATAGGCATCCTGTCACAAGGAGCTATGACCACCTCCCAGACAGAATTTAATGTATCACGGCTCGGTGGGTGCGATTGCCAATTTCAGAAAGTCTGCTTGAGGGGCACATTTGGTGTCCTTGTGCATAGTCCAGTTCAAACCAGTCTTGGGAACCGTTGGCTCCCACTCTGGCGTAAAACTGGACAAAGGACATGGGAGTTACCTCCTCCCTGTCCAGACCCTTCACTGGGAGGGTCCCCTGAATTGTCCCAACCCTTTCCCTGGATAATTTAAGGGATTACCTGGGTGTAGATCCCTAGATTTATCATGGGATAAGATTCAGATCAGACACAATTCCACTTCTACTGTCTGGGCATTCTGAACTTTGCTGGACTTTATTTGAGCCTGACTCCGTCTCCCTTCCAGTCTGCTGCATTGTCTGTGCCTGTGCATCATACAGGAACCTTCCAAGGCCAGTGAAGCATCCAAGGCAACTGAAGTATCCTCCCTTGGAGTGAAGGAGTCACTCCCCTGCATTCGCAGGTAACACAACTGAGTCAACCGGTGTGCAGATCCTGAGCTCCTCCAGACTCCATGAGCTCTGCAACACAGGTTGTGATTTTCAACAGCTCCCCAGGCCTGCTTTACCCTCTCATCAAGTTTGAGGCCAGTATCCCTTGTGGGGGTTGCAATTTCCGAACCCCTGGGTACCGTGTCCAATTTACAGTTGCAAAGGCTTGTTGGCTCCTTAGCAGAAAGATCTTCGGGCTCCAAGTAGCCCCAACTTTGAGCACCTCAATGACCAGAATCTTTAGCCACACCACATTGTGTGCATTGTGGCCTGCATCTTTTGGTGAGCTGCTTGAGCTCCTCTCGCAACTCCAGTGCCTACGGCCTGTGGGCCCACTTGAGGGTCACACTTGCTGCTTTTAGGCTCCCCTGATGCTCGGGGCTTGCCCTGACTCCCCTGCTTGTGGTGAGTCCCCTGGACCTTTCTGGTCCCAACTTGGCACCTTCTTGACTTCCTACGTTGGTTGCATTTGCAAAGGCTTGTTGGTGTTCCTGCCAGACACCGACCCCCCAGCACTTGACATCCTGTGTGGCACAGCTCATACTGAGGTCCTGGTCTTCCTCAGCATCACTAGAGCCTCACAGCTGCAGAGTCAACGTCATCTTCATCTTGCCTGAAGCACCCGACATCAGAGGGCATTCGACTTCCAAGCCTCCTGGTCACTCCCGAGTGACAGGCTCTGTCCCTCTACTTTCAGGTACTCCTCTTCAAAAATCCGTGTTTGGATTCCCACTGACACTTTCTCCTCTTCCAGCAGCGGCACGTTCCTGAAGTCCTCCATTGGGTTTGACGGTGGTTTCTGACACCAGATCACATGTATACCCTCGGCTTCCCTGGTGTAGGTAACGTGGGTACTAGGGTATCCACGGGTGGGGTGGCTCTCCAACCATCTGTCTACCATGGGGTTTCATCAGGGTCCGCTGGGAAGGGTCTTTAATGTTTAAGAATCCAACCGCGACTTGCACATAGACTTGTACGGAGCACGCAGTCATGTTCACACACTGCACGCGCTTTCTGTGCGATCCCTATCTACTTACCTTGGGTGGTTCTGTGGGTCACCAGCAATTCGATATCCTCTCAACACTGTCTTGACTCAACTCATGGTTCTTATATATTCTTAATAGATGGTTTGGTCCCCCCCTGGGGCCACTGTGTATTATATGCTATTTACTGTGTTACTTTGCTAAAGTATTGCGTGCATTATGTTTACCACAATGTTGGAGTTATTGGAATATACTACAGAGTATTATATAATAAATACATATTTTTATAAATACTTGGTGTGTTTTTTTTCATTTAATCTTTGCTATAAGATTGCATTATGGTAAAACAAGCTGCTTTACACTCATTCAAGACTAAGCCTGAAGGCTGCTCTCTACAGGTACCACTTTGACAGCTTTCCTTCTCTCTACAGCTACCACTTGGACAGCTTTCTAAGGTTGTCTAATATCTCTTATATCACCATAAGGGTTGTTTGGACTGGTGGAGGGTGCGCACTTACACTAGTGCTCATCATATACCCGGCCAGCCTCTCAGATGAAAGCTTCACGTTCTAGCATTTGAGGAGTTGGTCCTTCTACACCTCCAAGTCACTTACCTGCATATGTCCCTGTTCCTGCAGCGAGATCCAGCGTCCCTCTCTGCTCTGTTGTGGCGAGATACTGGCAGTCCTCTCAGCTCTGTCGCAGTGATATCCTGGCAATCCCCTTGGCTCTGTCACAACGAGATCCTGACAATCCTTTCAGCTCTGTTGCGGCGAGATCCTGGCAATCCTCTTGGCTCCAACGGGGCTCCACATGCAGATCCTGAGTCTGCTTTGATGCCCAATCATGTTATTCTGACCTACTAAACAAAGAAAAAACAACAAACAATCAGTCATTCTATTTTACTGTAACACGCTTATGCACCGCTAAATCTTTTTAATAAAAAAAGCACGTTTGATTACAAATACTTATCTAAAGTAGCTGCTCTTATCTTTGGAAATCTGTTTCTTCCTTTTTGTTGATGTAGCTGGACCAAGAGTGGTCCTGTAAAATAGAAGGGCATTAGTTATTTCCCCCCTTGAAATAAGAAGGGTACAATATTACTTTCTCCTGAAGTTAAGGAATAGGTGGTGTAGACTTTCTGTGTTGTACTAGCAAGTTGCTAGGGGACGTTTTTGTCCACTGCAGCTCTCCTGAGGTCATGGAACATTTCCAGTAAAACCTAGGTGGGTGCTACTGGGTTTTTCTTTTATTTATTGTTACTCTATGTTGTTGCATTACCTCACTGGCAATGGAAATGTATCTTTCATATAGACAAGAGCCACAGACCCCACTCAAACAGTTTTTGATGTATAATAGAAGAAGGGAATCACTAAGGTAGTTTAGAGAGAGAAATCTTACCAGTACCGTTATTTCAGTACAGTTCCTTTCTGCATAATCACATACTCCATCTCTCTTTTGTAAGGACATCTTCCCTGCTGCTCTGTCTTATCCTTGAGTGGGAAACATTGTGGGACAATTTCATCTTTTCTTCTTTTCTTCCCCTCATTTACTACTGGTGCTTTGACTCAGTTGGGCACAGTGAGTGAGTAGGGGGGAGTTTAGAACGCTCATCTTGCATATCGTTTCTGAGGAATCGTAAGTAAGAATCTGACATTATGTAGCTTATACAGCCCCAGGTCATTTAGTTGAATTCACAGTGATGAGAAGGATGCATCAATGCATTGCAAAAAAGGGAAACTGAGTTGGCTCATCAAGGGTGTTGAGAAATGGGGGATAGATAGAATCAAAGATCATTCACTGCAATACATTAGTTCCAGATATAGTTTTTGTTAAGGAAATTTGGAATGTGAATTTAACAACAGTCAAAACTAGAAGTACTATAGGTGATCTATTTTAGTGACTTTGTTTACTTTTCATAAAACATTTTGTGGAGGTTAGTAAGTTATTAACATAAATCGCTAATCTAATTTTATTTATCTTAATTTCTTTGATCAGCACCCAAGGACATGAAGAGGTATGTTTTAGAGGGTCTGGGAGAAGCTGATCAGCCGGAGTCAACCACCAGCCCCGCTGCCGAGGGCTCTGTGTATCCCAGTAAGTCCTTCTATGGTTGTTGTGGACTTCATAGGGTGGAATCTTGGGGTATTGGAATATTAGTGCTGTCTATGGTGAAGATCCAGATAGCAGGCCCAAGTAAGCTAGTATTTTAAATATTTGGTGGTTACTGTCTTGAACGCTAAACTCAAGCTCTTGGCTGGCACTCCCCGGCTGTTCTGTTGTGAGTCCGCTTGACAATGGCTGCGTGTGTTTAAATTCAATCAAAACATTTGAACCATAAAAATCCCCATGTATGTTTGTTGAGAAGGCTTTTCTTTTCCTGCTTATGCCTTGTTGTTGTTCAGTTTATGAGAGGGTGGCCATGGTCATACTGGCGTACTATCTGAGCTGTAGTGCTGCATTGCAGTTGTATTTGGAGTTGAGTATCTGGAATCTAAATTATGTGTAATATTTTATTCTAGCCACCCAGAACATCGGTGACGCTGGCTCCAGTGCCGCTGCAGGCGGAGATAGGCTGGTTAAAGTGTGAGAAATGGAGCAGGCACACATGAAAGAATAGAAGGTAACTTAAAAGAAAGGAAATGGTATAAGAGTGAAAGGGTGGGTGAGTGAAAGTGTGCGTGGGTGGGTAAAGGGATGGATAGGCAAAATAATGGTTTGACAAAGAGTTGCTATTGAATGGGTGGATAATGCATTGGAAATCTTGGTGAAAGACTGGGCGGGAGAAAGTAAAGTTTAATGATGGTGGCCATGGGTGAATTAGAATGAAAGTATTGATGAATATGAAGCAGCTCTTCCTCTCATGAGAAGCATGCTGCTCACCTACTTTGCTTACTTATTTATTGTAGAGTTATCAATATCATTCAAAGCAATAGTTCTAAGTGGGGGTTATTTATTTTTATTCTCTGTTCTACTCCCTTGTCTCACTGTATTTATTAAGTGAGCCAGATATATCCTACCTATCATTCATCATCCCCCCTCCGGACCCATGGCATTTTTCCAGATATGACCAAAGTGCAATATGGGTCAACCAATTTGGACTGCTGTGCTGGCTGTGTAATGTGTACCTGCTTCAGTTAATGTGGCATTTACAATATTTTCAATGCATTTCAATGCATTTCAAATCGAACATACAAGGTGTGTTGCTGCTTCACCCACTCAGTCACCTCTTAGTACTTCACTCCTTTATTTTCTCCTTAGTTCTTCCGTCCCACCCTACCAAATTGGAAAATTCATCCTTGGCATGAGACACATTTAATGCGATACCAATGTGAACTGATTCCGGAATATATTTTATGGTTTTCCCATTACAGATTTAATTTACACTTTCTAGAACTTTTCTTTTCCCTTGCCTTTCCTGTTGTCTCCTGATCTCTGTCGGGGTCCACTCTATGTCCTATCATCATCAGAAGTGGTGCTTGGAGAATGGTGCAGTAGTACCCTTTCTTTTCCATGCTGGAGATCTGGGAGCCAATGTTTCTAAAAGTGGATGTTCAACTCCTCGCTTGGAATGAAGCTCAACTTTCTGTTCTGCTTCAACATCAGACAAATGTACTATTGCTGGCTGCGGCTGCTGTCCATTTTGCTGCTTTCCTTAAACAATTTTGTACAACTTTGCAAAATAGACAAATCCAATTAAATATCACTACTCATCGGCGTTGACATGCTTGCACTAGCTGCCTCCCTTACAGACATGGCCCTGGGTTTAGCTTGGGTGGGTGGTGATGTTGATGCAGGAGTGCTGCTTTCAGATTGCTCACCGGAGGTGCAGCAGGCACAACTTTCCTGAAAAAGATTGCGGTTGGCACGCCAGTGGTGGAAATCTGCTTCATCTCCTCCCAACTAGCCACTTTTTTGGCAGCACCTTTCTTTGGGGCAATTTTAAAGCTGTCAGTTTTCAGTGGCACTTAGCTTAGCAACAAGCTGAAGAGATGACTGTGTTATGTAGTCAGTCACACGGCACGTCGTGCACAGGCCTTCTGTCTGGCCGAACAGTGGGTGATGTCTTTTCTCTTGTGCACCTAAATGCAAACAAGCAAGTAGAACATCAATAAAACATGGCTTTGTTGCAGATCAAGTAATAGTACAACCAAACAATATCATTTAGTGTGGTGACTTAGCAATAATACAGTCTAACTATCCATTCGTAAAACCACAGCAACAAACTTTCATTGTGTGCAGTACGCTCAGGAAAGGATCACAAAGATCAACAACAACATATAAATGTAATTGTTTTGGTTTATGTGCATCACGTTGGGATGTGGTACTCAGGGAGGAGCAGGTGACAATGGAATAATCCTTAGAAAATGAATGCTGCTGTGCAGTGCACCGATTTTGGTCATGGTGTTGATGTCAGATGTTAGTAAAATGGCAAACATTTTTTTACATCAAAATTAAACATTTTCTTACAAACATTAAATCAAAATTACAATTTTTGAAGAAGAAAATGTAAAACGTTAAAAGAATTACAATTAAATAAATAAAAAATAAAAAATGTAAATTAAAAAAACAAAAATAATTTTTCTGAAACAAAAATGTAATTGAAAAAAGTAAAACATTTTTTAAAGTCAAATACAAAATTAAAACTAAAAAAGTAACAATTAAAAAACTACAATTTAGAAAAAAAGAAAAAAATTAAAGATCATTGAAATTTAAAAGCATACTCATTTATTAAACTGCTATCATTGTGAACCATCCATGCAAGCCTATTGCTAAGGGCCACACTGGCTACATGCACAATATGGCTGCTACCCAGTGCAACATGGTCATCACCAACTAACACTGAGCAAGATTGCATGGCCACAAACAGAGAACATATGTAAGCCTATGGAGAAAGCACACTGGCTGGATAAACAAAATGGCCACCAGCCACATGGTCAGATCAACAACAACCAGCAATGAGGCATGGGCACAAACAAAGATAACATACAGGCCTCTGGTGCAAGCACACTGGCTGGCTACACAAAATGGCTGCCAGTCAAATGGTCACAAAATAAGTAGGAGGCCTGGACACTGACTATACAAAATGGCCCTTGGCCACATGGCATGGGGAACAACAAAGTCAGATGGTAACCTTTGGCAAACACACATACACACTCACTGGCCATACAAAAGAGGCATGGTAACACAGAGAACACAGCATTAATTTAGCAATGCCAAAAATGAAAATTAACAGGGCAAAACGTGCTTACCAAAACACACATCCTCCAAATACATTACCCCACCTATGCACTGTTTGCAGGAAAAATAAAAGTGAAATACCACTAAAAAACTAAATTTGTATTTTAATTGAATGCCATCCATGGCCTAAATGATGTTTCAGTTCAATAGACACCACAAAAACAGTTCTTTCATGCACCCATGAATAGTAAAGGGCCTACTGGATGGAAGGCCCATTGGCAGACTAGGCCACAAAGTGAATTAAATCAATACTGCACATTTATAAAAAAAAACAGGGAGAAAATGTAGTAAACTGTGCAACATTTTTCCCTCACAACAAGAAAATTGTCATGCAAAAAAATAATTAGGCCCCTACTAAAACTGCAGGTCACGTACCATAATACATTTTAAAAATCAAATAAAAGGACAAATTTATCCAGGTGCAAGACTCCAGTCAAACAAACAACACCCTTATACACCAGATTTTGAACTTACTTGTAATATCTCAAAAACAAAGTCCATAAATCCAATTGTATATATGCAGCAGACAAGAGGAGTGATCCTTCCAGCCCCAAACCCCGATGAAAAGTGACCAGGAGAGGGACAAAGCACTGTGAGGAATCCTCCAATGGCCAGTTTGAGAACAAAATCCACTCCAAATGACTCTCAGCTGCATTCTCAAACAGAAAAGCTGCTTGACCTCTCCGTCTGTGTTCGCGATTGGCAGTAAGATTACTAGATTGGCGATGTTGTGCCAAAGAAAACTCGAGCGTGAATGGAAATAAACCTCTGCTACGTGCCCAAATGGCGGACCTCAGGTATTCCATGTCACTCTGCGGACCATGGAATGCCTGAATTCCACAAACTCTGTGAGCGGAGTGGAGTTTACCGCCCGGGCTTAGTATAAAACCTTTCCATCAAAGAAATCCCTGGTAGATCGGCATCCCACCCCCTGCCAGCCCCAGAACTGAGCCTAGCCATGTCCCGGTGAGAAGTCTGAGTTTGCTACCAGAGGGGTCAAAAAGGAATGAAATGATGAGAGACCCTTAAGGACTACCTGGCCATCCCACACCTTCAGGACCGTTCTGGTTATAGAGGATAAATATAGGCCTGCCAGGGGGTGGATGCATGGCAGGAATGGGATCTTCCATAGCGGGATTCCTGCCACTGCCTGGTCCATAACCAGGGCTTCTCTTACTCTGCCTGAGACCATTCAACCAGATAACGGAGCTATGTTGCACGATAATAGTGGAGCAAGCTTAGGATACCCAGGTCCTCTATGAATGGAGGATGCCAATTGTGATCTTGTATCATGCAAGGATTTCCCTCGCCCCCAAAGAATTGTTGTATTGCCTCCTGTAGAGATTGTATCATCCACAAGGGAGGCTGAAAAGGGATGGCCTGGAAAGGAAGATAATCCTTGAGGGAACTGTCATTTTAGGGCTAAACCTCAACCCAGCAGGGATAGGGGGTATAATTTCCATAGGGCCATATTGGCTCACACCCACCTGGCTAGATTTTGGTAGTTTAGATTTTTAATCTCCTCCAGTGTCTGAGCCAATTGGATTTCCAGGTAAGTCACAGATGCCCACTGTAGCAAATGATTCTGAGCTAAGTGGGTCATGGATTTAGGTGATACATAAAGGTTAAGGACCTGTGATTTATTTACTTTTATGTGAAAACCAGAAGCCTCACCAAGGGGCATATTTACAACCCCCCCATTTGCCACCAGAATGTCACTTTTTTGATGTTGTGGTGGCGATAATAGCTTTGCCCTATGTACATGGCAGTGTTAAGCCACTTAATGTGGCATAATTCAGCAGTGTAAATAAGGCTCCCTCTGACACTATACTTAGTGTGAAAGGGGTGGGCAATGGGTGTTGCGGTGGGTATTCTGCCCCAACATCCATTGATTTTTATGCTGCCCCATTGAAGAACCAGGTTTTAGAACTGAGCGGCGCCAGGGGCACGCCCAAAGTCTTCGGGTTCACCTGTCTTAGGAATACCGAGACACGGGATACTTCTCGGTGACGTCAAAGATCAATTTTATTGGCTGCAACCAGGAACAGAAGTCTACGAAGGACGACACAAGTAGGTTCGTCAGAGACTGCTCAATTTTCGTATTGCGAGTCATCGTATTTTATGTTAAAAATCACATTCCTGACAAACACCCACTAGTTACAGTTTGTCCAATCATAAGCATCATTACAAAAGGTATCGCATGATGACAAACCCACTCTTCAGTTCCAGCCCACCATCAATTACACGGGAAGCCCAACATTCTTTCTTGAACAGGCTGGACAAACCCATAATAAAGGACCACAACCCATATCATAAATAGACCATAAAAGAAGAAACAGAAACAGATGAGAAGTAGGATAAGGTGTGTGTGCATGTGCAATAAACTCAATAATGTCCTGTTCTTTGATCCTTAATCTCGATCAGCTACCGGGCAAGGAACTGGCTTAGCAAGGTCAGCTTCAGGCAACGAGGTCAGTTCACTCAGGTCATTCAGAAGTCAGCTAAAGTGTACGTGTACTGAAGACTCGTTCGGCCATAGTCATCGGCCTATGTGAGGGCAACCACAAAATGGCTGCTATGCACAAAATGGAACCCAAGGGTTCAGAACGAAACCCCTAAATATATAGTGAATCCATTGGTCTAGCATTGCGAAATCACTTCTACTTGCCGCACTCACTAGTTACGGTTCACTACTATCAAATTCGTAACAAAACCATGACCTTTCTGAAACGGGTTCAAAATTCACGGAACCTCACCATATTTACAAGAGTGGCTTAAATATGGGGCAGTGTCAAAATTAGGAACAGGGAAAACCTGGTCTTAACTGGACGCAAAAAGGACAAATGCTTTATTTCTCCTTGTTTTTGCAGTTTATACTTGTGCTCCATTGTGGAGCACACATAAAAACAGCAAAACGCCATGAATGATTGTTTATGTGGAGGAAGGTGTCTCTTCCTGCACATAAACAATCATTTTAAAAATTACGAGTTGCAACTTCTATGTGTGCTGCACAAATCAGCAGACATAGAAGTTACAAATTGCCATTTATGATTGTGTTTATGCATGAAGGGACACCTTCCTGCACATAAACAATCATTCCCCATAATGCAGGATTATCTGCAGGCAGAGCTTGTGCCTAATAGAGGTCTTTATGGAATTACGTGAACCGAGAAGTGTTGGGCCAGCCCCTTCAACAAGGACTCCATTAATAGTTAATAAGGATTCAACTCCCGCAGCCTGACACTGTGCTCTGAGTTTGCTAGCTAACAACCTCCCTTATTTATTTCCTCCCACAGAAAAGAAATGTTCAAGAGAGTAGGGAATATTCCGCTTTATCGAGATCTAGCCCTGCTAGTTGTTTCCGAGTGGCTTCCAATTGGCACCATATTCTCTGGCCCCAGTACAGTAGTAAATAAGTTCCAGCTCTAGTACTTGCTGCTGCAGTTGAATTCATTTTTCCCTCCTCAATTTATTATCCGCAGATTATATAGCGATACAATTGCCTCTAATAACAGCTTTTTAAGCGTCCCACACAATCGAAACTTGGGTATCAGGGTTATCATTAAGGCTGAGATAATCAATGATTCCCTCCATATCTGCTGGACCATGGCTGGTCTTTGAAGGAGGGTCTCCCTTAGGCAACATGGCCGGGGATTGCCGTAAATTTCTCGCATTTTTAGACCTAGGGATATGACGTAATGGTCTGAGAGCCACCCTGGTTCTATTTCCACCAATATGACTGTCGCCAGTAAGTCCATGGAGCCCAGAAAGTAATCAAGGCGGGTATAAGATTTACTTGCGTGGGAATAAACTGTATAATCCCGAATTGCGGAGGGTGCTTCTGCCAGAGATCTTTCATACCCAACTCTTGCAGCCACAGGGCGCAGTCAAAGGGTATGGCTCATGCTCGTCCTTCTCTATGAGCCGCGTATTCTAAGTCATTGAGAAAAGCCAATTGAGATCACTCACAAACAAAACTCATCGATCTTGTGTTGTTATGGTTTTGCTACTGCCCTTCTTATGAACTGTTCCTGTCCATTAGTGGGAGCGTACATGGAATCCAAAATCAGTGTGTGTGGCCCTAACGGTACCGGGTAAGCAAGAAGGCAGCCCCTCGTTTCTGTGTTTAATGCCACTGACAACTTGATAATGATAGCTAGGAATGCAATCTAGAGTGATTACTAGTAGTAAAGATGAAATAATACATTTCTTCCTTACATTTTATTCTATGTGAGTCTCCCTCAGGAGGAGGTGTTTGTCCTAACATGGGTCCCAGCTCACTGTGCCACATGCCTCAGGCTACATGAGGCTGAAGTCAGTCTGGACTTGCTTGTGTTGTGATTCAGAGATCATGTGGCCTACCAGTTAGACTGCACTTACTCCTTTTGTGTATGGGCAGTGGCTAATTTCATATGACGAATACCTCTCTGTAACAAGAAAAACAAATTGGAATGTGACCCAGATGGATCACCAGTGGATGAGATTAATTCAACTGTTTCATCTATCTTACTTATGCTAAACGAGTCTCCTCTGTAGAAGGGCATGTTCCTATTGTAGATCCAGAACTTGTTGTGCGGTAGGACTCATGCTACTTCTCACTTATGAGGCCAAGCCAAGGCCAGAAACATGGCTTAGGAGTTTGGTCTAGTTTGTTCTTTTTGGTGCCTTGCCTTGACTAATTTGCAAAAGGTTGGTTCGTGCCTGAAATGGCATTACCTAGCAAAAAAAAGTCGGCACTAGAATGCCGCACACATAGAATAAAAGTAGCTGAGAAAAATAAATGCATTACATTTCTCACTATATGTGCTAAGTGTGCTTCCCCATGTAAAAAGTTATATTCATATGTGGCCACGAGCTCATAGCGCCTTAGGATACAGGATCCACCTTATTGATTATTCAGCGGGGCATCGTGTAGCAGTTCAGCCTTGTCTGTCATTTTTATGGCAGACCATGCTTGATTGTCATAGGGTTCGTCGCTGTCAACATGAGCTAAAACTTGATGGACTGGATTGTGGCCTAGAGTGATTGTCATTGACTGAGACTAATTCAAGCATTCTAGCATCTTTTTTTTATGTTGTGAGATGCAAGTCAGGGCAGAAGTCTGGGCAACATTAAAAGAAAGGCCTATTGGTGGTCTATTTTTGATCAATCGGAAGCAATGCCACTTCTTAAGGCTGCATTATGGATATCCAGAATGACCACACGAGTTTTGCCAGATGGATTCTGAGTGCCCAGAAAACTAATATCTAGTTGTGTAAGGGAATTTTGTAAGTACATATTAAAGGCAAACAGACTGGTGCTAGTAGGCTCTGGCTACTCCAGTGTGCACTACTGCTTACACCAGTAATGATTGCCCATCATACTCAAGGCAGTTGTTGCTCAAGGACCCCAGGAATATATTCCCTGTATTCTTTTTCAAGTGTGTTTATTGCCAAGCCCACTGCAGGTTGGTGTGGCTAAAACTAGCCGAGACAGAGAGAAGATTTGCTTGTGTTAACAGACAATTGCAAAAACAACAAGTGATGGACCGAATGTGGATCAATGTCACACATTCCCCCAGTCAAAGGATCTGGGCCCAAATCCATCGTTTTTTTGCACTCCACACCACCCTGGGTTAGACAATGGCGATATGCAAATCAGCTCTGACCCTGTTGCCCCATGGGAACAGTCCAGTCCGAACTACAAAAGCCATGTCCTTCCCAGAACGGAATCAAGCATCCGAGGACCGGACCGGTTTCGAGGTAACACCTCTCATCAGCCCGGCTAGCTTGACTCCAAGTGGTGTGGAGTGCCTGGGACCCACGTCTGGGCATCCCCAGCGCACTTAGGGCGGCAATTGCAAAAACAACAAGTGATGGACCGAATGTGGATCAATGTCACACATTCCCCCAGTCAAAGGATCTGGGCCCAAATCCATCGTTTTTTTGCACTACACACCACCCTGGGTTAGACAATGGCGATATGCAAATCAGCTCTGACCCTGTTGCCCCATGGGAACAGTCCAGTCCGAACTACAAAAGCCATGTCCTTCCCAGAACGGAATCAAGCATCCGAGGACCGGACCGGTTTCGAGGTAACACCTCTCATCAGCCCGGCTAGCTTGACTCCAAGTGGTGTGGAGTGCCTGGGACCCACGTCTGGGCATCCCCAGCGCACTTAGGGCGGCAATTGCAAAAACAACAAGTGATGGACCGAATGTGGATCAATGTCACACATTCCCCCAGTCAAAGGATCTGGGCCCAAATCCATCGTTTTTTTGCACTCCACACCACCCTGGGTTAGACAATGGCGATATGCAAATCAGCTCTGACCCTGTTGCCCCATGGGAACAGTCCAGTCCGAACTACAAAAGCCATGTCCTTCCCAGAACGGAATCAAGCATCCGAGGACCGGACCGGTTTCGAGGTAACACCTCTCATCAGCCCGGCTAGCTTGACTCCAAGTGGTGTGGAGTGCCTGGGACCCACGTCTGGGCATCCCCAGCGCACTTAGGGCGGCAATTGCAAAAACAACAAGTGATGGACCGAATGTGGATCAATGTCACACATTCCCCCAGTCAAAGGATCTGGGCCCAAATCCATCGTTTTTTTGCACTCCACACCACCCTGGGTTAGACAATGGCGATATGCAAATCAGCTCTGACCCTGTTGCCCCATGGGAACAGTCCAGTCCGAACTACAAAAGCCATGTCCTTCCCAGAACGGAATCAAGCATCCGAGGACCGGACCGGTTTCGAGGTAACACCTCTCATCAGCCCGGCTAGCTTGACTCCAAGTGGTGTGGAGTGCCTGGGACCCACGTCTGGGCATCCCCAGCGCACTTAGGGTGGCAATTGCAAAAACAACAAGTGATGGACCGAATGTGGATCAATGTCACACATTCCCCCAGTCAAAGGATCTGGGCCCAAATCCATCGTTTTTTTGCACTCCACACCACCCTGGGTTAGACAATGGCGATATGCAAATCAGCTCTGACCCTGTTGCCCCATGGGAACAGTCCAGTCCGAACTACAAAAGCCATGTCCTTCCCAGAACGGAATCAAGCATCCGAGGACCGGACCGGTTTCGAGGTAACACCTCTCATCAGCCCGGCTAGCTTGACTCCAAGTGGTGTGGAGTGCCTGTGTTTGCATGTGTTAACAGACAGGCTTTACTTTTTACCATGAGAGGTAGTTTTTGCAACACCTTTCATCAGGTTTTGTACAATCAGTAGAAAAGCTGCATGGGATGTGTATACTGTATGCTGTATGTTCTTCAAAAGGGTGGTTTCAGTGGAGGTGGGAGAGTGGGCTGGCTTGAGATTAGCCCCACCTTCTGAAATGTTGATGGTCATGGATGTCCCTCCAATCAATGCTCTGCTGAAGCGGTTGGCAATAGCAGCTTGTCACTTGGTAACATCAATACCTCTCTAGAGAGTAGCAGTACAAATAAAAACACGCCTATTTGGAGCCGAAGAGCCAGAACCTGCAAGGGGTGGGGCGGACAGAGATGAAGGCCACAAAGCCTAACCAGGCAGCCAAGCTTCGGAGTGGAGTATTAGGGCCAGATGTAGATCGCCCAATACCGGTCGGTAACGGCCGAAATTAGGTATTTGACTTTTGAGATGTAGGTGGCATGATTCCTGGATTCGGTATTTTACCCAATCGGTCATTTAAGGAATCGGTAAATTACCGAATTCTTAACATACCGATTCAGTAAATTACTGAATCTGCAATGTAGGGAGCCCTCAAGTTAGTGCTTTCCTGAGTTAAGGATTCGTTATTTACCACCAACTACAAGTTGGTGGTAAATATCGAGAACCCTTGAAAAAGCTATTATTTTGCTTTTACAACAGTGCGATGTGGCAGACATGCATGCCCTTAGGGCATGTATGTGTGCCACATGTGCACCCATGCACTATTCAGGGGTGCAACAGGGTGTCAATGTGACACCCTGCCACCCTTGAAAATCTTCCCCCTATTACTGATTCGTGGCCTCATTTACGAGAAATGACGCATCGCTGCGTGAAAGCAGCGATGCGTCACTTCTCAGTGCGCACTCCTTGCGACATTCTTGATGCGTCATATTTAATGTATGACGCATCATGTAAGCCCAAAAGTGACGCATTGCTGGAGTGTGCCACAAAAGTGACGCAACTCCAGCAATGCATCCTTTCACATGGGTCAAGCCCCATGTGAAAGGGCCTGTGTCAGTCTTTCGCCTGCTGTGAGGCAGGCGCAAGATTTTGACGCAACGGCGTCCTAAAAGTGACGCAGTGAAATCTCATAGATTTCACTGCGTCACTTCTGCGACTCTTCTTTGCGTCAATACGCCCCCCTTGCATACATTAAACCTGGCGCAGGTATAATGTGTCTCAGGGGTTTACAAAGTGACGCATCTACATAGATGCGTCACTTTGTAAATATGGCGCAACAAGGTGCATTTTTTACGCCACTGGTGCTTCACAAAAAGTGACGCACCGGTGGCGTAAAAGTGACGCACAACCTCATAAATGAGGCTCCTTGGTTTTTACCGAATCGGTAATACTGAATGGCTTCCCATTCATTCCTATGGGCATCCAGGCCCATGGGAATGAATGGGAATTACTGAATCGGTAAATACCGATTCTTAATTACTGAATCCTGCCAATTAGGTAAAATTTACTGAAAAATTATCTACATCCCATTAACCTATTCTTAAATACCGTAACTTTCGGTATTTAAGAATAGGTAAATTGAGATTACCTACATACGGCCCTTAGTGACGTAATGCACACACCAGCAAGCCCTGTGCATGGTCGGCATACTAAGATTGCCCTCCGCAGATTGCATTTTGTGGACCGTGGAGCTTCAGCCCTGTTTTGTTTCTGGCAGATGGACAGTTTATTCCTTGAATGATTTCCTGAGGTGATGTGTGTAATTTATTTGCAAACAGTATAACACAACTTATTGCTGCTTAACAGGCTGTGTATGACATATTAATGTATTCGTTCTGCGCAGGCTGTCATACGCCCAAACAAAATTCTGCCAACCAGGGTATTTATTGTCAAAATGTGTGAAATATAGAGATTCAGACTAATAGCTCACCAATCTATCAACTTCCAGTTTTTTCCTAATGGCAACTATTTGTTTCTCAAATTTTAGGCGTTGTCTTATTTAAGAATTTCAAAAATATGAAATGTTTTTCAAATTTCAGTCATTATTTTTATCTACGTACTCACCAGTCTGAGGTTCCAACTTGCATGATATTCTCACAATTTTTAAAATATTTAGACTGTTTCCCCTGATAATCACTGAATTTTAATTTAGAAGCGAGTTGTCGTCCAATTTGTATGCATTCTCCTTACAGTTTTTTTGCTTCTCCAGCATTTATTATTTTTACGTTTCTCTGAAACTGAAAAGGTGGAAAAAGCTGATTCGTAATTTTGAAAAGGGTTGAAATTGTGCACTAACCACATTAAATGCCTCGTCCCCCAGTTCGCATTCACAGAATAAGCTTCTCTCTGCTTCAGCTGCCAAGCTCATATTTGTTATATGCTTCGAAGCACTGAACAAGCTTATCAAAATGCATAGGGAAATTACTGCGGATTTTATGGCATACATTAACTAAAAAAATGAAGCATGAAGAGAAGAATAGAAGGGTGAGAAAACAATGTTATAATAGATTTCAAAAACACAATGTTGCACTATGTCAATTTTCTTTCAGGCTGATGAGGAATTCTGACCCTGAAGAGGATGCTTTTTGGGGCGCATATAGGGAGAGGGGACCTCCTGTTCACTGGAAAGGGGTTTAGAGTTTGGAGGGGACGCTGAGCATGGCAGTCCGTTTATCATGTCCAAAGCTCCAGATGACCTACAAAGTACATTATACATAAAACACTAAGGGGCTCATTTATGAAAACTGTCGCATAGCTGCATGAAAACAGTGATGCAACCGTTTTCACTGTGCCGTCCTTGTGACACGATGGATGCACAGTATTGTACGGCATACCATGTCGCAAGAAGTTACAGATACGTCATTATTTCTATTGTGTTTGTAGGCGCAGTAATGACGCATTGCTGGAGCGTTTCGCAAAAGTGACTCAACTCAAGCAATGTGTCATTACACATAGGCAAGTCCCATGTTAGATGTGTCTGCGTCAGTCTTACGCAGTGGCGTCGTAGAAGTGACACAGTGAAATCTGATAGATTTCACTGCACCACTTTTGTAAGGCTTTTTACGGGGAAATGCCAATCCTGAATTCATTATACCTGTAGCGTAGGGCTTTACAAAGTGGCACATCTGCTTAGATGTGTCACTTTGTAAATAGGATGCAACATGGCGCATGTTTTACGCCGCTGGCGAATCACAAAAAGTGACTCAATGGCAGTGGGAAAGTGTCACAACGCCTCATAAATAAGAGCCTAAAAATACAAGTAACAAGGAAGCAATTCTTAGTTGGATGAGGAGGCCACACCCACATTTTATTTGGGCCCCTTATCCTTGGCTACCTCACCCTGGGATTGCACTGGGCGATTTCTGTGGACTTTTGTCTAAAACAAAGTCAAGAAACAAGTAAATTCAAAGTGGAGCATATTGACATCTGGGGGTCTCACACTTGAAAAACATCTATTTTCCTCCAGAAGAGATCACAGTATATGTGACATTTTGGTACATGCGTGGCTGCATAAGGTGAGAAGTCGGCAAAGCAACTGCTTATGGAATCCTAATAAATTGGTTAGACATTATCCATGTGGTAAATTTCAAAAAGCTTAATTTCAACAGTACATGTCATAAAAGCTTAAAATAGCACAATCAACCTTTATAAAAAGAGAAATAGTTAAAATATACATTAAGTGCAAAATCAACAATGTATGGGAGCCTAAGCATTGCAACATACAATGGTCAATGGCAGACATAAATAGCATGCATCACTGCCTATTTTGGTATCACACAGTCGTGACCCGTCCCCTGCCAAAGTGGAGGGGAGAGCAGGCGGGGCCAGAGGTGGAAGGAGGGAGGTGGGGAGGGTTGGGGGACAAATATAAAATAAAGCAAATAAAATAAACTTACCTTAAAGCTGCTGTCTCCCACTACATCTCCCGCTACATTGCGCTCTTCCTGCTTCTGGCTCCGGTCCAAGCTCCCAGCCTGCACTGCGGCCAATCCTGAAGCTGCTCTCACATGAGAGCAGCTTCAGGATTGGCCTGAGTGTCAGCAATTTGCACTCCCAGGCAGGCTGGAAGCCCGTGTCTGCTCTCTTCAGCCCCAGCAATGCAGCTGGGGCTTGAGAGAGCTCACTGCACATGAGGGGTTTGGCCGGCGTGAGACGGGTGGCCAAACACCTCATGCGCAGTAAAGGGAGAGACCACCACTCCCCCACCAGCAGTGTCATCTCCTGGACCCACCCCAAAACTCGCCAGAGTCCTGGGGGCAGGTCCAGGGGATTTTAAAAAACGATAATAAAAGGGTTTAAAACCTGTTTTATTATCGTTTTATTTGTTGGTGGTGGGGGGACAGCGCTGCTCGGCTCTAATGGGGCAGCTGCTGCTTGTATCACAGGTAATAAAAAGGACCTGGAAAGGGGTCTGAGCATGCAGACTAGAGTAAGCAAGAATATGTCATTAGAATTACAATACAATGGAGCTACTACTTGTACCCAATGTGACGCAGTCTGAGATGAGCTAAGAATCATTAGAGTAATGTGGATAGCTTCCTGCTTCTTATAGCCCACATCCAACCCAGGAGCTTGGCCACCGAACATGAAGACAATGGGTAGGAATCTGTCATTAGGATTCTTACAGAAGTCCACAGAACTCGATTTAGGCCAACAAAACCCATTGAAACTGAGCAATTCTCCAACTGGAATTGAACATGTGGTGTATGTGATTTTCTGTCCTTGCTGTTTAATGTGTATTGTCAAGACTACAAGGATGGTCCACATCAGAATAGGTGAACATCGTAGCATGATCTGATGTAGAAAAGCTAGCACAAAACTGACCAAACACTTTCTAATGGAAACTCATACAGAGAACAACTTACAATGGTGTGTCATAGATAAATTCAAACCTCTAGTCTCAGACATGACAGCAGCACTATTATATTGTGAACAGTGGATATACTGGTTAAGAACAGACATTGATGGTCTGAATGATGACATACCTTGGTCTTAACTGTATACGCATGTTTAAACGTTAATGTTCTATTATATTAGTAATATACACCTTTTGAGCAGCATAAATCTACAAGCGAACAAGGTGAATCTTTAAGTGTATGGCTTGCAACATATACAGGTCTAATTGTATTAACATGGTTAACAGCTGGTCTTTTATCTAGGGGTGGAAGAAAACTCCACTCCACCGGAAGAGTTCACAGAGTTTTTGTCACTCCATGCTCACCTTGGAGCACAGACTTTGACAAAAGCTCTGCCTACCACTGAGTAGTTTTACTGGCTCCCACCGCTAGAAGTTGGGGCATTTAACATTTCTGAATTGTTATACTGTTGGTATCTTATTCTAACAAGTGCTGATGAGGACATATCAAAGATGCATTTGTGCTTTCGAATAAATTGAATTTGAACATTTGTATGCACGATCACCAGCTAGTAATTAGATGACCACTGTCCACATGAGATGAACCATTTCCACCACTTCCGTTCTTAACCACATGGCTGCTGGGCGTTTCCCCCCCCCTGTGCTGGAAAATGCCATTTTAGTGGCACCATGACGAGCTCAGCTCGTCATCAGCACACGACACCCGTGGGTGATGACGAGCTGAGCTCGTCATCAGCATCGAAAGGGTTAAGGCACTAGCTGGCCCAGGGAGCAGCCAGACCCTTTGCAGAGTGAAACTGAAAAGCTCCCCGCACTATTTCTCCAGATATGGGTCAGCTTATCTTGTACCCGAGTGGACACCATCATGTGTGAACATGCTGGATGTTGAATTTGGTGCTGGTCGTGCGCTTCATCTTACAAGAGCTACTGGGTGCAAGAACAGGTAAGGCAACTATATATATACATATATATATATATATATATATATATATATATATATATATATCCAATCCAAAGTTCGCCCAACATGGTAAGGCCCACACAGGAGTTCAAATTACCTCTTTATTTCATGTAGGTTAACGCTGCAGCGCTACGGATGGGAGCCGGCGCATGGTGGTTATCACGAGTGGTGTGATGCAGGTCTGAAGCCACACAGACCCACTTGGGATGAAATTTTAATCTGGGACCACATTGCTGTGAAAGCGACAACTCACCTGAGGAAGCACAAGCACTACAAGGACCACAAGGCCACGGGTTGGCCACGCCCAGCAGGACGGGAACTGTGAAGTATAAGTGGATGCTTGTAAAATTGCAGTTTTTTCATCAGCAACCAGCAAGCCTGCACAACCCATGACTAAGTGCTCTTCAGCACGAAACGCGTCGGGTTTTGGGACTATTTAACCTGATGACTGGCTACTTATCCTGTAATCACACTACAACCTCCATGAAATAAAGCGGTAATTTGAACTCCTGTGTGGGCCTTTCCATGTTGGGCGAACTTTGGATTGGATATGAGCGGCCATGCCTGGACCGCGGGAAGTGCCCCGCTGTGTATCCAGCCCGGCTGTGACGGTAAACGCTGCAGCGCTACGGATGGGAGCCGGCGCATGATGGTTATCACGAGTGGTGTGATGCAGGTCTGAGGCCACACAGACCCACTTGGGATGAAATTTTAATCTGGGACCACATTGCTCTGAAATCGATAACTCACCTGAGGAAGCACAAGCACTACAAGGACCACGAGGCCACGGGTTGGCCACGCCCAGCAGGGCGGGAACTGTGAAGTATAAGTGGATGCTTGTAAAATTGCCGTTTTTTCATCAGCAACCAGCGAGCCTGCACAACCCATGACTAAGTGCTCTTCAGCACGAAACGCGTCGGGTTTTGGGACTACTTAACCTGATGATTTTCCGGCTGGCATAGGAGGCGAAAATTCCAACGCAGCACGCACTGAAGGCTACAGCAAACTACGAGACCCAGCATGCAGCAAGTCCAAAGAACAGCGGAAATGCGGCACCCAACAAGGGGTTAAAAAACGGAAGCACCGGAACAGTATGGGTCCTGTGGTGAGCTGTTACTACCTGAACCTGCGGCGCCTCATCTCTGACGAAGCTCACAGTGGTGAGCGAAATGCATTAGAGCTACAAGAAAATGCCGCTTTTAATAAATAAATCCTTTAAACCGGACAATGGTTGCGACTCAATTCCTCTCTCGTGTGGAGAGCCTCGTTGAAATATTCATGTGGCCGAGGTCCGGCCCAAGAGAAACGCATCGCCCACCTAGAGCGCCATTCACACCCGAAATTGGACCATGCTGCGGAACGTGTAAAACACGAAGGGTGTGAGGTGCCCCCATAGACTGGACTATGGTCAGGGTCCCAGAAGATGTTGAAAAGGACATCCTCAGGGGTTTTCCGGCTGGCATAGGAGGCGAAAATTCCAATGCAGCACGCACTGAAGGCTACAGCAAACTACGAGACCCAGCATGCAGCAAGTCCAAAGAACAGCGGAAATGCGGCACCCAACAAGGGGTTAAAAAACGGAAGCACCGGAACAGTATGGGTCCTGTGGTGAGCTGTTACTACCTGAACCTGCGGCGCCTCATCTCTGACGAAGCTCACAGTGGTGAGCGAAATGCATTAGAGCTACAAGAAAATGCCGCTTTTAATAAATAAATCCTTTAAACCGGACAATGGTTGCGACTCAATTCCTCTCTCGTGTGGAGAGCCTCGTTGAAATATTCATGTGGCCGAGGTCCGGCCCAAGAGAAACGCACCGCCCACCTAGAGCGCCATTCACACCCGAAATTGGACCATGCTGCGGAACGTGTAAAACACGAAGGGTGTGAGGTGCCCCCATAGACTGGACTATGGTCAGGGTCCCAGAAGATGTTGAAAAGGACATCCTCAGGGGTTTTCCGGCTGGCATAGGAGGCGAAAATTCCAACGCAGCACGCACTGAAGGCTACAGCAAACTACGAGACCCAGCATGCAGCAAGTCCAAAGAACAGCAGAAATGCGGCACCCAACAAGGGGTTAAAAAACGGAAGCACCGGAACAGTATGGGTCCTGTGGTGAGCTGTTACTACCTGAACCTGCGGCGCCTCATCTCTGACGAAGCTCACAGTGGTGAGCGAAATGCATTAGAGCTACAAGAAAATGCCGCTTTTAATAAATAAATCCTTTAAACCGGACAATGGTTGCGACTCAATTCCTCTCTCGTGTGGAGAGCCTCGTTGAAATATTCATGTGGCCGAGGTCCGGCCCAAGAGAAACGCACCGCCCACCTAGAGCGCCATTCACACCCGAAATTGGACCATGCTGCGGAACGTGTAAAACACGAAGGGTGTGAGGTGCCCCCATAGACTGGACTATGGTCAGGGTCCCAGAAGATGTTGAAAAGGACATCCTCAGGGGTTTTCCGGCTGGCATAGGAGGCGAAAATTCCAACGCAGCACGCACTGAAGGCTACAGCAAACTACGAGACCCAGCATGCAGCAAGTCCAAAGAACAGCGGAAATGCGGCACCCAACAAGGGGTTAAAAAACAGAAGCACCGGAACAGTATGGGTCCTGTGGTGAGCTGTTACTACCTGAACCTGCGGCGCCTCATCTCTGACGAAGCTCACAGTGGTGAGCGAAATGCATTAGAGCTACAAGAAAATGCCGCTTTTAATAAATAAATCCTTTAAACCGGACAATGGTTGCGACTCAATTCCTCTCTCGTGTGGAGAGCCTCGTTAAAATATTCATGTGGTCGAGGTCCGGCCCAAGAGAAACGCACCGCCCACCTAGAGCGCCATTCACACCCGAAATTGGACCATGCTGCGGAACGTGTAAAACAGGAAGGGTGTGAGGTGCCCCCATAGACTGGACTATGGTCAGGGTCCCAGAAGATGTTGAAAAGGACATCCTCAGGGGTTTTCCGGCTGGCATAGGAGGCGAAAATTCCAACGCAGCACGCACTGAAGGCTACAGCAAACTACGAGACCCAGCATGCAGCAAGTCCAAAGAACAGCGGAA
This sequence comes from Lissotriton vulgaris, assembly GCF_964263255.1. NCBI lineage: Eukaryota > Metazoa > Chordata > Amphibia > Caudata > Salamandridae > Lissotriton > Lissotriton vulgaris. The sequence continues at coordinate 1,649,654,789 of NC_141685.1, forward strand.
ATGCGGCACCCAACAAGGGGTTAAAAAACGGAAGCACCGGAACAGTATGGGTCCTGTGGTGAGCTGTTACTACCTGAACCTGCGGCGCCTCATCTCTGACGAAGCTCACAGTGGTGAGCGAAATGCATTAGAGCTACAAGAAAATGCCGCTTTTAATAAATAAATCCTTTAAACCGGACAATGGTTGCGACTCAATTCCTCTCTCGTGTGGAGAGCCTCGTTGAAATATTCATGTGGCCGAGGTCCGGCCCAAGAGAAACGCACCGCCCACCTAGAGCGCCATTCACACCCGAAATTGGACCATGCTGCGGAACGTGTAAAACACGAAGGGTGTGAGGTGCCCCCATAGACTGGACTATGGTCAGGGTCCCAGAAGATGTTGAAAAGGACATCCTCAGGGGTTTTCCGGCTGGCATAGGAGGCGAAAATTCCAACGCAGCACGCACTGAAGGCTACAGCAAACTACGAGACCCAGCATGCAGCAAGTCCAAAGAACAGCGGAAATGCGGCACCCAACAAGGGGTTAAAAAACGGAAGCACCGGAACAGTATGGGTCCTGTGGTGAGCTGTTACTACCTGAACCTGCGGCGCCTCATCTCTGACGAAGCTCACAGTGATGAGCGAAATGCATTAGAGCTACAAGAAAATGCCGCTTTTAATAAATAAATCCTTTAAACCGGACAATGGTTGCGACTCAATTCCTCTCTCGTGTGGAGAGCCTCGTTGAAATATTCATGTGGCCGAGGTCCGGCCCAAGAGAAACGCACCGCCCACCTAGAGCGCCATTCACACCCGAAATTGGACCATGCTGCAGAACGTGTAAAACACGAAGGGTGTGACGTGCCCCCATAGACTGGACTATGGTCAGGGTCCCAGAAGATGTTGAAAAGGACATCCTCAGGGGTTTTCCGGCTGGCATAGGAGGCGAAAATTCCAACGCAGCACGCACTGAAGGCTACAGCAAACTACGAGACCCAGCATGCAGCAAGTCCAAAGAACAGCGGAAATGCGGCACCCAACAAGGGGTTAAAAAACGGAAGCACCGGAACAGTATGGGTCCTGTGGTGAGCTGTTACTACCTGAACCTGCGGCGCCTCATCTCTGACGAAGCTCACAGTGGTGAGCGAAATGCATTAGAGCTTCAAGAAAATGCCGCTTTTAATAAATAAATCCTTTAAACCGGACAATGGTTGCGACTCAATTCCTCTCTCGTGTGGAGAGCCTCGTTGAAATATTCATGTGGTCGAGGTCCGGCCCAAGAGAAACGCACCGCCCACCTAGAGCGCCATTCACACCCAAAATTGGACCATGCTGCGGAACGTGTAAAACAGGAAGGGTGTGAGGTGCCCCCATAGACTGGACTATGGTCAGGGTCCCAGAAGATGTTGAAAAGGACATCCTCAGGGGTTTTCCGGCTGGCATAAGAGGCGAAAAATCCAACGCAGCACGCACTGAAGGCTACAGCAAACTACGAGACCCAGCATGCAGCAAGTCCAAAGAACAGCGGAAATGCGGCACCCAACAAGGGGTTAAGAAACGGAAGCACCGGAACAGTATGGGTCCTGTGGTGAGCTGTTACTACCTGAACCTGCGGCGCCTCATCTCTGACGAAGCTCACAGTGGTGAGCGAAATGCATTAGAGCTACAAGAAAATGCCGCTTTTAATAAATAAATCCTTTAAACCGGACAATGGTTGCGACTCAATTCCTCTCTCGTGTGGAGAGCCTCGTTGAAATATTCATGTGGCCGAGGTCCGGCCCAAGAGAAACGCACCGCCCACCTAGAGCGCCATTCACACCCGAAATTGGACCATGCTGCGGAACGTGTAAAACACGAAGGGTGTGAGGTGCCCCCATAGACTGGACTATGGTCAGGGTCCCAGAAGATGTTGAAAAGAACATCCTCAGGGGTTTTCCGGCTGGCATAGGAGGCGAAAATTCCAACGCAGCACGCACTGAAGGCTACAGCAAACTACGAGACCCAGCATGCAGCAAGTCCAAAGAACAGCGGAAATGCGGCACCCAACAAGGGGTTAAAAAACGGAAGCACCGGAACAGTATGGGTCCTGTGGTGAGCTGTTACTACCTGAACCTGCGGCGCCTCATCTCTGACGAAGCTCACAGTGGTGAGCGAAATGCATTAGAGCTACAAGAAAATGCCGCTTTTAATAAATAAATCCTTTAAACCGGACAATGGTTGCGACTCAATTCCTCTCTCGTGTGGAGAGCCTCGTTGAAATATTCATGTGGCCGAGGTCCGGCCCAAGAGAAACGCACCGCCCACCTAGAGCGCCATTCACACCCGAAATTGGACCATGCTGCGGAACGTGTAAAACACGAAGGGTGTGAGGTGCCCCCATAGACTGGACTATGGTCAGGGTCCCAGAAGATGTTGAAAAGGACATCCTCAGGGGTTTTCCGGCTGGCATAGGAGGCGAAAATTCCAACGCAGCACGCACTGAAGGCTACAGCAAACTACGAGACCCAGCATGCAGCAAGTCCAAAGAACAGCGGAAATGCGGCACCCAACAAGGGGTTAAAAAACGGAAGCACCGGAACAGTATGGGTCCTGTGGTGAGCTGTTACTACCTGAACCTGCGGCGCCTCATCTCTGACGAAGCTCACAGTGGTGAGCGAAATGCATTAGAGCTACAAGAAAATGCCGCTTTTAATAAATAAATCCTTTAAACCGGACAATGGTTGCGACTCAATTCCTCTCTCGTGTGGAGAGCCTCGTTGAAATATTCATGTGGCCGAGGTCCGGCCCAAGAGAAACGCACCGCCCACCTAGAGCGCCATTCACACCCGAAATTGGACCATGCTGCAGAACGTGTAAAACACGAAGGGTGTGACGTGCCCCCATAGACTGGACTATGGTCAGGGTCCCAGAAGATGTTGAAAAGGACATCCTCAGGGGTTTTCCGGCTGGCATAGGAGGCGAAAATTCCAACGCAGCACGCACTGAAGGCTACAGCAAACTACGAGACCCAGCATGCAGCAAGTCCAAAGAACAGCGGAAATGCGGCACCCAACAAGGGGTTAAAAAACGGAAGCACCGGAACAGTATGGGTCCTGTGGTGAGCTGTTACTACCTGAACCTGCGGCGCCTCATCTCTGACGAAGCTCACAGTGGTGAGCGAAATGCATTAGAGCTTCAAGAAAATGCCGCTTTTAATAAATAAATCCTTTAAACCGGACAATGGTTGCGACTCAATTCCTCTCTCGTGTGGAGAGCCTCGTTGAAATATTCATGTGGTCGAGGTCCGGCCCAAGAGAAACGCACCGCCCACCTAGAGCGCCATTCACACCCGAAATTGGACCATGCTGCGGAACGTGTAAAACAGGAAGGGTGTGAGGTGCCCCCATAGACTGGACTATGGTCAGGGTCCCAGAAGATGTTGAAAAGGACATCCTCAGGGGTTTTCCGGCTGGCATAAGAGGCGAAAATTCCAACGCAGCACGCACTGAAGGCTACAGCAAACTACGAGACCCAGCATGCAGCAAGTCCAAAGAACAGCGGAAATGCGGCACCCAACAAGGGGTTAAGAAACGGAAGCACCGGAACAGTATGGGTCCTGTGGTGAGCTGTTACTACCTGAACCTGCGGCGCCTTATCTCTGACGAAGCTCACAGTGGTGAGCGAAATGCATTAGAGCTACAAGAAAATGCCGCTTTTAATAAATAAATCCTTTAAACCGGACAATGGTTGCGACTCAATTCCTCTCTCGTGTGGAGAGCCTCGTTGAAATATTCATGTGGCCGAGGTCCGGCCCAAGAGAAACGCACCGCCCACCTAGAGCGCCATTCACACCCGAAATTGGACCATGCTGCGGAACGTGTAAAACACGAAGGGTGTGAGGTGCCCCCATAGACTGGACTATGGTCAGGGTCCCAGAAGATGTTGAAAAGGACATCCTCAGGGGTTTTCCGGCTGGCATAGGAGGCGAAAATTCCAACGCAGCACGCACTGAAGGCTACAGCAAACTACGAGCCCCAGCATGCAGCAAGTCCAAAGAACAGCGGAAATGCGGCACCCAACAAGGGGTTAAAAAACGGAAGCACCGGAACAGTATGGGTCCTGTGGTGAGCTGTTACTACCTGAACCTGCGGCGCCTCATCTCTGACGAAGCTCACAGTGGTGAGCGAAATGCATTAGAGCTACAAGAAAATGCCGCTTTTAATAAATAAATCCTTTAAACCGGACAATGGTTGCGACTCAATTCCTCTCTCGTGTGGAGAGCCTCGTTGAAATATTCATGTGGCCGAGGTCCGGCCCAAGAGAAACGCACCGCCCACCTAGAGCGCCATTCACACCCGAAATTGGACCATGCTGCGGAACGTGTAAAACACGAAGGGTGTGAGGTGCCCCCATAGACTGGACTATGGTGAGGGTCCCAGAAGATGTTGCAAAGGACATCCTCAGGGGTTTTCCGGCTGGCATAGGAGGCGAAAATTCCAACGCAGCACGCACTGAAGGCTACAGCAAACTACGAGACCCAGCATGCAGCAAGTCCAAAGAACAGCGGAAATGCGGCACCCAACAAGGGGTTAAAAAACGGAAGCACCGGAACAGTATGGGTCCTGTGGTGAGCTGTTACTACCTGAACCTGCGGCGCCTCATCTCTGACGAAGCTCACAGTGGTGAGCGAAATGCATTAGAGCTTCAAGAAAATGCCGCTTTTAATAAATAAATCCTTTAAACCGGACAATGGTTGCGACTCAATTCCTCTCTCGTGTGGAGAGCCTCGTTGAAATATATATATATATATATATATATATATATATATATATATATATATATATATATATATATATATATATATATATATATATATATATATATATATATATATATATTCAAAAACGTTCTAGCGAAGATCCTCATATCCTCATGCAGGCGAGAAAGAAGACATGTGCCGCGGCCCCAATTTTGCTCAAGTGTGTTTATTTAGGCAACAAAAACACCCAACGCGTTTCGGAGTTAAACTCACTCCTTTCTCAAGGGTAAGGTTACAAAGTGTTACTTCTCTTTTAAATGTACATACAAAATCATAGCATGCACGTGATCGTAGACATGGACAACATTCTTCATGTTGTTGCAATGTTGCTGTATTTGTTTAAATAATGTTTTTGGAGTTTAAGCACACATATAATAACACATGCTTATTACTTTTAAACATGTTTGGGGAGTTTTACAAAATTATTTTTACTTGTCTGCAATCGTAAATATATAAAGAATAAATACTTTGTTATAAAAGAGATCTCACGACCTCTGATAGCTCAATCTTTTTCAAAGTTGTTCTTGACCTTGAAAAGCACATTACATTTCACAATTCTGCCACAGTGCACTATGTTAAAATGGCGAGCTATGGGGTACTGTCTATCAAGGTTTTTTATGGCTCTCAGGTGCTCTAAAACTCTTTTCTTAGCCTTATGGATTGTGCTGCCTATGTAGAACTTATTACATGGGCACTTTAAGGCGTACACAGAATATTCAGTGTTGCAATTTACATGTTTCATGATTCTTTGCAGAGGTTTATCGACTGAAATTTTGAGCGGTTTACAGTTTTCACTATGCTTACATGTTTTTCATTTGCTGCAAATAAAGAAGCCTTGGATTTCGCTTTTCTTTTTGGCTTCTTTTATAAGACATGTGCTCAGAGTGCCTTTTAAAGACTTTGCTTTTCGGAATGTTAATGATGGATTTCTCCAATATGCTCATTTAGGTCAGTGTCTGTTCTCAGGACCTCCCCAAAAATGTTAAGACTTTTTTTTATCTCCCATGCTTGACCGTTATAGTTGGTGATAAATCTAATTTGTTCTTTGTCTTCTCTGATCTTGGGCACTAATAAATCACTTCTTTTTAGTTTATCTGCTTTTAGTTCTGCTTGGTTTACAATTACTTTGCTGTATTCTCTCTAAGAATCTCTGGATCATAACTGATTTTTCTTTCTGATATTTTGCCTCTGTACTGCAATTCCTTTTTGCCCGTATTAGCTCATCAAGAGGAATGCTGCGGATTAAGTTTGTCGGATGGCAACTTCCCACATGTAGCAGGCTATTGCCTGCAGTTTTCTTTCGGAATAGCTCATTGGTTATTTTATATTCTTTTATCTCCAATTTCAGTTCCAGGAATTCAATGATAGTGTTACTCATATGGCTAGTGAATTGTAAATTCATTGAGTTGTCATTAAGAAGGATGTAAAATTCTTGTGCCTATGATTCTGTTCCATTCCATATACAAAAGATATTGTCTATATATCTAACCCAGAGGACGACGTTGTCACTAAATTATTTGATGGTATTCACAACTTGCTTCTCCCACCAGCCCAGGTACAGACCTGCAAAGCTAGGGGCGAAGCAAATTCCCATCGTGGTTCCCTGGGTTTGCCTGTATATTTGTTTGTCAAGTACGAACAAATTAATTCTGAGACATATTAGAATCGTCTCCAACAGCATTTCAGTATGCATGAGGAAGGAAAGAGATCTGCCTTTTAGGAAGTAGCTATACGCATCAACACCTAAATCTTGGGGGATGCTAGACAAAAACTTCCAATCTTGCCATTATTTGACATCCTTGTTCATAGCTCCATTTTAGTAATTACTTTTTTTTTTGGGGGGGGGGGGTGTATCAATCATGCAACTTTGTCAACCTACATTTCTGTAAAGTACAGTGCAAAAAAACAGTGCATTTAAACATTTTCCTCCCTAAAATGGAGCATTTCTAGATGGAAGACATTCTACTAGTACCAATATTAACAGTCCAATGCAATATACTAAAGCTTGATGATGACTGCGATGTCATTATTTCAACATAAACCCCCAATGTAAAGATCTTACTACATCTCCAAGTTTCTCCCAACTCTAAAGTTTACAACATTCATTTCGATCTTGTTAAATTCCTACATTTTATCGGATTATTTTGATGACAAATTCTTTGTAAAGTACATACTCAGATCTATATTTAGGAGCTTCCAAATCAATTACTTGATGTTTGTATAATGATCATGGCACAATCTCATTCATAATTTCTGGGAGTATACATTCGATGATTATTTACACAGGGGTGAGGTTTATCAAATTATACGTCCTTCCTCATCTGGCGCGGTGACACAGCTTCCGCACAGCAGTTCGTCGATAGTATCAACAATAACAACCTGAATCTAACTTTCACTTCACATATACACACCACTCAAATAGAGTTTTTGGATGTCAAGCTTAAGATTGCTAATAACAGATTGCAAAGTACGTTACACAGAAAGATCACGGCTGGCAATATTACATTGCACGCCAACAGCTCACATCCTAAGCACCTTATCGCTAGTATACCCTACGGTGAGGTCCTTAGACTTAAACGTATTTGTAGTGATGAGGATGACTTCCAAAACTGTGTTGAAGATATGCGCACCAGGCTAAGTTTGAGAGGCTATAGCAATAAAATCATTATTGTGGCCATTAACAAAGCTGATAAACGTCCCAGAAGCAGCTTATTCAAAGAGGGGTCCACTCAGTCAACATCTGAAAATACCAACTCAGACAACCCCAGACTAATTTTTACCTATTCTCGTCAGGAAAGGAAAATCAGAGCCATTGTACACAAACATTGGCCTATCGTCCTTACTGACAATTTCCTGGGAGAACGACTATCAATTCCCCCCGCTGTGACTTTCAGAAAAGGTAGATCCATGGGCAATGACCTGGACAAAAATTCTCCAGAGACTAGAAAACCGACACTGTGGTTACAGCCTGCAAAGGGTTTTAAAAAATGCACTGCATGTCGGACTTGCAAATTCGACTGTAATAAGTCGACATATGAGACCCCTTTTGATACTTCCCCTATTTCCATCAAGGGGAGTTTCAATTGGAAAACGGACTTTGCTGTCTATATCCTGAAATGTACCTGTGGTTTAAATTATGTGGGAAGCACAAAGCTAAAGGTACATGTCAGGATTCTACAACACTTGAGAGCCATCCTCCATAATGATGCTGCCTACCCCGTGGCTAGGTATTTTGCGAAGTGCCATAACAAAGACATCAATTGCCTCTCTTATTTCGTCATTGCCGCTGTTCCAAAATGCAAAAGGGGCGGCAATAGAGAAAAGAAATTAAGACAGCTGGAGACCAAGTTTATACTAGAATTAGATAGAAAATGGCCAAGGGGTCTCAATAACTCGAAGGACATGTACACATACTTGTAGATAGTGTTTTATTATGTATGTATTGCTACAGTTCACTGAAGTCTTGAATTTGCACTTTTTTCCTCAGTCCATGTGTATATATAGTTCTTCTGCAGCACTCACTCTTGTGACTCTCTTTCGTTTTTAACTCAGTTTATATTAACTATTACAACAAGATATATTTTTCATGGCTTCTTCCATACGTCCTATGGACATTGGTAATATTGTTTTCAATATTTGACTGTATGATAACATACATTTGTATGTATATAGTTTTATTTAGCTATGAATTTTCAATATTGTTGACTGTGTCGATATAATCCGCACAATAGACACTTTATATTTATTACTTTTTGCACTTCTGCACAAAACTAAGCACTTTTGGAAACATTTTGCACTGTTCATGGTCAAGCAGGACTCAAATCAATTCTAATTGAATGTATGAATGAAGGGGTTAGTATATTTATAATTTACATTGTTCGATCAATGTAGAGCTTGCCGAAGGATTTCGAAGTTTGACCTAAAGCACAATAACTTTAAGGACAATATTGTAAATACATGAAATGAGAATTTATCCTGTTAGACAATGTTGAAATTTAGTAATGTTTACAAACTCGCCTTAGGTTCTAAACAGAGATTCAATGTTTTATAAGATTTTAGTTATGCATTTAAGCAGTTATTATCTTTATCATCACTCCGAAAGACGAGCAGCCACTCAGTAGTCTTTCCTTCATATTCATTCATCATGTGACTTGTAGTCCACACAATGGAGGGGGTGTGCACCTTGATGTAAAAAAATGTATAAAAAGCACAAGTGACGTAATTTTTGCTGAATGTGATCAAGGGCTCTTGAAGCCCGAAACTCGTCGTTGCAGGCTGCGTGTGAAACGCAAATAAACGCACATCTTGCCTGAATCGTTGTGGTGGTCTGAGCAATTCTCAGATTCTCCACAGTTTCTCGCATTGCAATGATTTATAGGCTTCTGGTGTGCCTTTTCCGGTCAGTCCGGTAACTTCATTTACATGCATTTACATTCATCCTTGGACTTGTGATTTTTATATCCTGCTCATTACCTTCGGTGGCTGTGTGCATTTTAAACCTCTTTTCTATTTTTTTATGAAATTTTGGCCTGTTTTCCTTCAAAAACTTTGGCCTGTTTTCCTTCAAAATCGATAAAGTATGGTATCCAAAATAGAGTCCTGAGTAATTAGCAATGAGTCTTTTTTCTATTTTTCTTATTTGCAATATCATGTGACCTTTCAAGCGGATCATCTATTGACTTACCATCGGTATTGCGAATTGAGCCCTTTGACTATTTTTATTATTTTTACGTTGGTTACGTTGGTATTAGAGATTGAGTCCTCTGACTATTTTTACTATTTTTGAAATCACGTGATCTCTTAGGCGGGCTTTTCCAATCAGTTTTGATTTATAAAGCCCTCTATTTCTCAAAATGGCGTTTTCCAATTCTTCGTAAAACGTCGTACAGCCTGCCGCCTCCGGTCCGTCTTAATCGTATAATAAGAGGTAAGCGCTATGAAAAGTTTTTATCTTACCTCGTGTCATTTAATTGTACGTGGCATTTTTAAATTTAGTGATAAATTATTCCTTCTTTTTAGCGGTGTCATATCGACAATTTACCTAATATCAGGAGGAATCCCCTTTCCCGCTAAACGATACACGGCGCAGGTACGCTGATGTAACTACCATATAATATTGAGACAATACTTATAAAAAGAGGAATGTATACTAATTCTTTATATCTTCTTGCTTCTTAATATTCATATCCATTCTCTATCTTCTAAAGTATCCCGGAGGCATTTCATAAAATTTAAAGCTATCAGGTAATTTGCCATTCCTTTGATATATATAATTTTCGCCGCAATATGAGGTATTGGCATAGAATTTGTATCCTCCATTTTCCTTTATATATTTTTGTTCTAAATGAATTGAGTATCGAATGAAAACATACCTATTTTCTGGTTTTGGGAGCATTGTCTACTCTTTCCGATACAAATATATATGCTTTCAGTTAAGTTGTGATCGTGCAATTAGCATTACTGAATGGAGGCCAGTCTTTCCAGGAAACAAACGGCAAATGTATCCATCCTTTTAAACTTGGATTTGTCATCTCGGCCTCAAATATTCGTATAAATTGAGTACATAATGAAATTATATCTAATTTCCTGGGAGCATTGCCTACCCTCCCTGATATAAAAATATATGTCCTCATTCTAGCTGCGATCGTACAATCAGCAATACCTTAAGGAGGCCAGCTTCCTCATAATAACCGACAGTGTATCCATCTTTGTGAACTTGGTAAAGCCATTCATCTCCTTGCTGTTTTTAATATTAACGAGGTTTTATAATCTTGTTTTTTCATTAGACATTGCAACATTGCAATAGAAATTGCTGGATTGAAAGTAAAAATCCTTAAAAATACGAAGCTTCGCAGTTGAACATGTATATTGGAAACTGAGATAATTTTTTTATTGTAAGTTCCCATTTATATTTTACACTAAATTTATAGTATAACTTTGAAAATAATGTACTTATCTTTTCCTCCATTTCCCCCCCTATCTCCCCACCCCTTATCTTTAGCTATCTGCCCCAAAAGAAGGATTACTGGCTCTGTATCCTGTTGAGCTAATAATACCTAGAAAATCTGTAAGTATAGATGTACTTGCTGTAGGTCGACATTATTAGATTTGGTCTCTTGATAATTTTGTGCCCCTATAATAAAATATCATTTATTATGTGAAGTGATTCTTTTCTTTTGCACTTTTTCATTCATGGAGGTCCATATTGAAAATGAGCAATGAAATGAATATTATTGCGAATATGTTTTGTCCTTTTATTAGAATTCTATAATGGCTTGTCATATAAAGGGAGGTTGGAATGGTTGTTCATAAATGTGGATAAATTGTGAAATAATTGATGTAATAAGAATGAATTTGCAATTTAATATTCGAATGATTATATGATTTCCTTTTTTATATATTATGTTTTATCTGCAGGTAGTACGTGGCTACTCCTAAAGAAGGCGCTGGTCGCCGAAACGTGCGTCGTGAATTGTGCCACTTTTTAATTCATTTTCCTAATTTATTTGACTTTGTATAATTTTGTGACTGTTATTTCTTTGTTAAAGTATAATGATGTGATTGTTGCAGAAGAATATACTTCTGTCTGAAATGTTTTTTTATGTCTTTTTAATGAGATTATTAATAAAGTATAGAATGTGAAATATACCTGTTTCTTCCCTCTCTGTGAATTTTCTATATGACAAGCCAACCGTAATTGCCTAGGTTGCTGCCTTTCATATGCTGTTCTTTCCCTGACCTAGGAATTGTTCATTCAGGGGGTCCTTGATACATATGCTTACTTTTACCCACAGCTTGTCTGTGCAGGGCTGTTATAATAATCTTTATATAATTGGTTGTTATTGTTATTTTGAACATTGTGTCATATTTCATTGCTCATATTTTCAATCTGTGATATTAATATTTTGTTCTCTCTTTTTCTTTTCTCCCTCTCTCCTCTAACTCCTCCCAGTATGGACCAATTTCAAACGTTTGGGTTCACGGATGAGGAATTTGCCCTATTAGTAGGAACATCTGCTTCTTTTGGTAATATATCAAATGGCATTAGTCATAATCAGGATGATTTAAGAAAATTATTAAATCTGAAAAAGAAATTAAAACGTATGGAGGCTCACGGTGAGTTCATGCTTGCATATTTAAGGTCAGGTATAATTCCAATAGGATTGCGTGTACGTAACATCCCCGGTCTATTTGTGCATCACAGAGCCTTTTTAGAGAAATGGAGCATGATTGCTAGTAGGTGCTCACGAGACCTGATGATTTTAATCGTTGAGACTGCAAAAGAACTAGCAGTAGGGATAAGAACAGAGGTAGAAGAGTTAGAAGACAAAATCAAAAAACTTGGTAGCTTAGAAGAAGCGATGAAAAAAATCGAAGAATGAAATAAAGAATTAGAATTATTTTCGAACTATCTAGATAAACAAAAAAATGATAAATTAATTAGGGATAAGAGATTTTTCACATTTGAGAATACCTATCCGTACCTAAAAAATTATTTTTATAAACAAAATCATTATGTTGATGAGAATAAGGCCCAACAACAAAAGATTAATACCTTCTCTGAAACGTCAGATTCAGATACGGATAGTAATGATGCATACTATGATCCAGAATCAAATTATAATCCAACACATGTTAAACGTAACCCAGGACAGCCTTTTTTAGGGAATCGCGGGACGAACCGGGGACGTCCAAGGGTGCGCTTCCAAGCACAGATCATTGGAGGTTACAAACCTCAGCACCATTATCAGCCAGAGGAACCCCAGTTTATCAGGGAAACCAGAACCCGCCAATATTGGAAGCCAGGGATGTAATCCCTATTTTCAATGTATCTCAATCTGTGCTGGATGATCATAGTGTAAGTCTGTTATCAAAGGGCTTTATCATGTGTTCCTCATTCTACTGCTAATCTCTTTGAATTATACTGTGCAATTATTTCCTTTTTTAGAAAAATACGTCTTAAGAAATTCTTTGATTCAAATGATGTAGTGGAAGACAGAAACGATAATATAAAAACTCTTTGTCTCCCATCCACGTTCAGCCCATCATTGGACCAATTAGGACCCGAAGTAGCAGCATTTGAATAAGTGGTCCTGAAGAAACTAGATCAAGCTTTGCGCTATATTCCTAAACCAATATATAATCTAAGTAAAGATGAGCACTTGGCTTTAAAATCCCTTTCGTCAAACAAAACATTGACTATAAAGAGTTGCGATAAGGGTGGCGGAATAGTCGTTATTGACTCTTCACAATATGAAGCAAATATGTATAAAATGCTAGATGACCCCCAGTTTTACACTAAAGTAAAATCTTATTTGAATATTAAGCTCTCAAAAGAAATTTCATGTTTAACTAAACAAGCTCTTGATAATGGAGATATTTCAAAGAAAGAATATGAATTTTTGAATCACAGTCAGGGTAAACTGGCGTGTGTATGGATTGCCTAAAATACACAAAGATCAAAACAATCCACCTTACAGTACAATAGTATCTACTATAGGTACTATTACAAAACCACTATCTAAATATGTAGATAACTATCTTCATCCCTATATTCCTAAAATTACATCTTATGTTAGGGATACTGGCCATATGATCGCCAAAATAGAAAATTTACCATTTGATTCGACAAATGATCTCCTTGTCACATTAGATGTGGAATCTTTAAATAGTAATATTCCTCTGTTAGCAGCAATGGAAACTACCAAATGGTTCATTGAGGAACAAAAGATACCTTGTCCTATTACTTTTGTACTTGCCTGCTTGAAATTAGTTCTCACTGAGAACATCTTTGGTTTTGGTACCCATGTTTACTGCCAAACTAAAGGCGTAAGCATGGGTGCATCTGTAGCCCCATCGGTCGCCAATATTTTTATGGCGGAATTTGAGAACAGATGCATCTACAATGAAATTGCTCCCTTTTATGAGTCGATCTCCCATTGGTCCAGATATATTGATGATATATTTTTTGTCTGGACCAATGGGAGAGAGACGCTAAATGAATTTCTATGTTGGATCAATGCTGCTGACTCCAATCTGAGATATACATCACACATCAGCGCAGTAAAGGTCGACTTTTTAGATATTGTCATTATAAATGATGATGGTATACTTAAGGTCGACCTTTTTGTGAAGCCTACTGCAAGAAATATGCTTTTGCACTATAAGAGTTTTCACCCCCGGAATCAAAAAGATAGTATTCCATTTTCACAATTTTTATGAGTCAGGCGCAATTGCACCAATCTTGGAGACTTTGATAAACAAGCAGCAGTTATGCGATCTAAATTCATTGAAAGAGGCTATCCTCACCAGCTGGTGAGGAACTCTTATAAGAGGGCACGATATTACGAATGAGATTGCCTTCTAAGAGATAAGCCTACCAAAACCAATAAACAAGTAGTTTGTATTACGAAGCACTCTACTCTTAATGAGAATGTAAAGCAGATCATCACCTCCAATTGGCACATACTGAATAGTAACTGTATAAATAATCAGAAATTATCCAAACCGCTTTTTGCGCACCGGCGCAATAAGAATATCAAGGATTATATTGTACATTCCCGGTTTGAAAATACATCCAATCAACAGAATTTGTGTGCAGAGATCAATTGTTACCACCTTGCCTATTAAAGGCACTATGCCGTGCTCCTCATGTAAATCTTGTAATACCATCATTACTGGGGAACAGTTCACTCACAATGGTCATACCACTAATGCTAATTGTATGTGGAACTGCAAAACTTCCAATGTCATTTATTTTATTCAGTGCCCATGCCTACTTGGATATACAGGAGAAACCTCTAGAAGTATTCAAGTTAGACTATCGGAACACCGTTCTGCCATAAGAACCAAAAAAATCTTGGCTCGAATGGTAAAACATTTTTTAGAACAAAATCATAGCCCAGATGAATTCAGGTGGCGTATCTTGGAGAAAATACACACACCTGAAACGAAAGGAGGCAGCTCAATTCGACAAAAACGCGGTCTACTGGATATTTATCTTTGACACTTTCAAGCGCGAATTAAACAGTGATACTCCATGGGAAAACGCAATATGTTGATGCTGTGATCCCCTTAATATAATGTCGATCCATTTAATGAGAAAACAGATACTGAATGTTCAATATTGAATATTCCTTTATGGTGATCCAGTAGAATTAGGGACGAATCTGTTTTTGGACTCCAATCCGCGCTGAATATAATTATTAAGTCTCTTTCTATTTTTTTATGAAATTTTGGCCTGTTTTGCTTCGAAATCGATAAAGTATGGTATCCAAAATAGAGTCCTGAGTAATTAGCAATGAGTCTTTTTTCTATATTTCTTATTTGCAATATCATGTGACCTTTCAAGTGGATCGTCTATTGACTTACCATCGGTATTGAGAATTGAGCCCTTTGACTATTTTTATTATTTTTAATATGGAGTCTCTTTGGGTTACGTTGGTTACGTTGGTATTAGAGATTGAGTCCTGCGACTATTTTTACTATTTTCGAAATCATGTGATCTCTTAGGCGGGCTTTTCCAATCAGTTTTGATTTAAAAAGCCCTCTATTTCTCAAAATGGCGTTTTCCAATTCTTCGTAAAACGTCGTAACCAGCCTGCCGCCTCCGGTCCGTCTTAATCGTATAATAAGAGGTAAGCACTATGAAAAGTTTTTATCTTACCTCGTGTCACTTAATTGTACGTGGCATTTTTAAATTTAGTGATATATTATTCCTTCTTTTTAGCGGTGTCATATCGACAATTTACCTCATATCAGGAGGAATCCCCTTTCCCGCTAAACGATACACGGCGCAGGTACGCTGATGCAACTACCATATAATATTGAGACAATACTTATAAAAAGAGGAATGTATACTAATTCTTTATATCTTCTTGCTTCTTAATATTCATAGATCGCATTCTCTATCTTCTAAAGTATCCCGGAGGCATATCATAAAATTTAAAACTACCAGGTAATTTGCCATTCCTTTGATATATATAATTTTCGCCGCAATGTGATGTATTGGCATAGAATTTGTATCCTCCGTTGTCCTTTATATATTTTTGTTCTAAATGAATTGAGTATCGAGTGAAATCATACCTATTTTCTGGTTTTGTTAGCATTGTCTACTCTTTCCGATACAAATATATATGCTTTCAGTTAAGTTGTGATCGTGCAATTAGCAATACTGAATGGAGGCCAGACTTTCCGGGAAACAAACAACAAATGTATCCATCCTTTTAAACTTGGTTTTGTCATCTCGGCCTCAAATATTCGTGTCCTACATAAATTGAGTACCAAATGAAATTATATCTCATTTCCTGGGAGCATTGTCTACCCTCCCTGATATAAAAAATATATGTCCTCATTCTAGCTGCGATCGTACAATCAGCAATACCGAAAGGAGGCCAGCTTCCTCATAATAACCGATAGTGTATCCATCTTTGTGAACTTGGTGCAGCCATTCATCTCCTTGCTGTTTTTAATATTAACAAGGTTTTATAATCTTGTTTTTTCATTAGACATTGCAACATCGCAATAGAAATTGCTGGATTGAAAGTAAAAATACGTAAAAATACGAAGCTTCGCAGTTGAACATATATATTGGAAACTGTGATAATTTTTTTATTGTAAGCTCCCAATTATATTTTACACTAAATTTATAGTATAACTTTGAAAATAATGTACTTATCTTTTCCTCCATTTTCCCCCCCCTATCCACCCACCACTTAGCTCTAGCTCTCTGCCCCAAAAGAAGGATTACTGGCTCTGTATCCTGTTGAGCTGATAATACCTAGAAAATCTGTAAGTATAGATGTACTTGCTGTAGGTCGACATTATTCGATTTGGTCTCTTGATAATTTTGTGACCCCTATAATAAAATATCATTTATTATGTGAAGTGATTCTTATCTTTTGCACTTTTTCCTTCATGGAGGTCCATATTGAAAATGAGCAATGAAATGAATATTATTGCGAATATGTTTTGTCCTTTTATTAGAATTCTATAATGGCTTGTCATATAAAAAGAGGTTTGAATGGTTGTTCATAAATGTGGATAAATTGTGAAATAATTGATGTAATAAGAATGGATTTGATTTTAATGTTCGAATGATTATATGATTTCCTTTTTTATATGTTATGTTTTATCTGTAGGTAGTACGTGGCTACTCCTGAAGAAGGTGCTGGTCGCCGAAACGCGCGTCGTGAATTGTGCCACTTTTTAATTCATTTTCCTAATTTATTTGACTTTGTATAATTTTGTGACTGTTATTTCTTTGTTAAATTATAATGATATGATTGTTGCAGAAGAATATACTTCTGTCTGAAATGTTTTTTATGTCTTTTAAATGAGAATATTAATAAACTATAGAATGTGAAATATACCTGTTTCTTCCCTCTCTGTGGATTTTCTATATGACAAGCCAACCATAATTTCCTAGGTTGCTGCCTTTCATATGCTGCATTTTAAAACTTTCCATGGACCAATTAAATGAAGTTACCGGACACACAATCAAACACAAACTCCATATTACAAGGCAAGCAACACAAAAAAATGTGTTCACTGTCTCAGTGAAAATATTTGTTACTTTGCTACGGAGTGATTTGCTCTAGGCAGAGGCTCTGGAGAATACCGAGAATGGGGTAGATTTGGACACCGCATGCCAGGAGGAATAAGGAAATATGGCTCCTCCTGGCAAACAACAAGATACATCTGTGATGTAACAGGAGCAATCCCTCCATCACCATGGACTGAAGACGTTCACTCCACCTCTTAAAAGACCCCTGTAGTGTCTTGCAAGTTAGCAATGATCCTTCTTGCTCGTGAAGGACTCTAGAGCTGTGACCTAAGGTTAGAGTGTAATTCAATTAAGGCTGGTTTAGAATGTTAAGTTCGCAGTTACACACAGAAGAATAAAGAAATGTAATACAAGTGTGTGTGGTGTACTCATTGGCAGGTACCCATGATTGAGAGGACGCTACAACTGGGTATGAAGGAGGGATAAGCAACCAGTAGATCAACAATGCTCTCCCAGAGAGTTTGCCATGGTCCCTGCAAACTGCCTATGCATGCCATGTGTGCCGTCGTCGAAGTGTGGAATAGATTCTTAATGCATGAAGAATCAAAGCACAGCTCCAGCCACTGTGAAGCAGCTAAAGATAACATAAGCATTGCAGAGACTCTACACACCATTGGCCGAGAACCTGCTAGTCATGCCATGCATAAAGTTAAAGCTCTGCCACGCAAAATAAAGTTATACAGAGTGTTAATGCTAAAGGCACATGTAGCTAGGGTTTTAAAGAGCAGCCATTGATAATCATGAATTGCAAAATAGTGCTGCAAATAGAAGCTGCAGGGTTGAGATCAACCATTTGTCAGAAAGTGCAAATTGACATGTAGAGAAGAAATAATTGACTTACCAAACCCATTCAGGAGAGTCATCTTACCACTGCCCTCTGTAAAGTGGCTCAAAGAGAAGTGGTCAGAATTGTGCTTATAGAGCCATACTAAGTAAACAATAATGGGGTAACCCTGTGTCGCTCAGAACCTGGGTATGAATATGCAAAAACAACAATGGTTCTGTCGGGGATAAAACTATTCCTTTGAGGAAAAAAGAATCAATCAGAGAATAATTGCTTCGTATGCAATGGATGAAATCACGCCTTCAATCTCAAACAAAGCAATGATTTAAAGATTTAAACGAAACACAAGCATAATGGAACACAAAACAAAAACACGGATTTTCGATTGGTGAGAAACTGCGTGTGCACAAAGAAGCACTGAAATGATCATATGAAGGCGCCACCTATGTTCTGAGCACTCGGATAGATAACCGATAAGTCACAATAGCTACGTTACAGTTATTCATCATATGCAAAGTACAATAATTATAATATACATGCGAACCAACAGTAAGTCAAATGTAAGGAGGCACGAACATTTGTAAAAACAGCAGGACATAACATGCAAGCATTTTTATACAAGTATTGAGACTCAAGGTGTTCATTTACAATCTATAGGATTGTGACAGAGTACATAACGATGAGGTAGGTAGTGTCTGGTAACACCATAAAACCTTTGTCTGCTGATAGTTAGAAGAGTTGGTACAAGCACAACACTTGTGCGGGGAGAAAAAAGCACATATTTGTGTACATACATGTGGCAAATGTGAGCCGGATCAAAGTAAACTCAACATGTAACAATTAAGAGTGGCAAGTATTGTAATATAATGGTGGAAGCCATGGATACATGATATATGGAGCTCATAGATACAATCACAGCTGGCCCATTTGCTCCAGGCTCTCCTCAAGTTCGTTGAATCCCCTGTCCACTGTATTAAGAGAGCGAATCCACCTGCATTCTTTAAAGTTAAGGGATGCAGTAAGTGAGCCATCTCTGGGGTCTGTGCAAATTTTCTCTACCACCCACCATCATAGGCTTTCAGGAGCGTGGTTCAAGGTCCCAAAATGCTCAACCAGGGGGGCACCTTGTACCTTGCATCTCACTCTGCTCATATGTTGTAGGACTCTTGCCTTAACTTTCTGAATCATCTGTCCTATATACAACATATCGCACGGGCATTGGATGGCATACACCACATTTGTGCTGTTACAGTTTGTGAATAGGGTGAGCTCGTATGTTCTATTCTTGTGTGTGAATGTTGTCCCCTCAATGGTCAGTGGACAGGCCTTACAATGGCTACATTTGTGATGTCCAGTCATGGGGGGCAAGCTCAATTGGCCCCTGATGTCAAGTGGCTTTTGTGGCTCAAGATAGGCTTTGACCACATTGTCCTTGATGTTTTTGCCTCTCTTGAAGGCAAAGATGGGATCTTCTGTAGTATTTAATTCACTGGCCACCAGATTCCAATATTTTTTCGCAATATTTTTAATCTTGTTGCTCTTGGGGTTGAAAGTAGTTAGACAGACGATGTTCTCTGTCCTTGTAGATTTGGGTTTCACATGAAGAAGGTGGTCATGGGGACAGTACCAAGCCCGCTTACTGGCATGTTTAAGCAATCCCATCGGGTAACCTCACTCTCTCAGATGACTAGTGAGAGTCTCTGTTTTCTTAAAGAAATCGACCCTGCGTATGCAATTTCTCCCCAGCCTGAGAAATTGCCCATGTGGTAGGTTGTCCCTCACGCTGCGTGGGTGGTGTGAGTCATACTTAAGAAGTGTATTCCATTCAGTTGGTTTCCTATAAAGATTGGTGAAGAGAAAGCCTTCCCCAACTCGGAAGTTGAGGTCCAGAAAATCAACGGTTTCACTGCTGTAGGCCATAGCAAACTGAATATCACTTGATCTGCTATTGAGCCAGTCTTTGAAGCCATTAAGGCTGCTTGCAGTGCCTGACCATATCATTATCACATCGTCTATAGAACGCTTCCATACAGCGATGTGGTCTATGTAGGAATTGCTGAGACTGTATAAGTGTTCATCTTCATAAGCATCCATGAAGAGGTTGGCAAGGCTAGGTGCAAATCCGGCCCCCATCGCAACGCCCTTGCACTGGTAATAGTACTGGTTCTTGAAGATGAAGTCATTCTTTTTCATCGCAAGTACCAATAGTGATACTAAAAATCCTGTTGGTATCCAGTGTGGTCTGGGATGCTTTTCCAAAGTTTCTCTGGTCACGTCTAAGGCCTTACCCTGTGCTATGCTGGTATACAGGGATAAGACGTCAAGGGTCACCAAGAGTTGGGTATTGACATCAAATGGTTGGCCCTCCAGTAACTAGATGATGTGCATTGTGTCTCTCACAAACGATTTGGTTTCCATCACCCATGGTTGAAGAAAGTGATCAAAGAATTAGTTTAAGGATTCTAAAATCGACCCACGTCCAGAAACGATGGGTCTGCCGGGTGGTTTATACAAACGCTTCTGCGCCTCGGGAAGATGTAAATCGTGGGAATCCTTGGTTCATTTTTGTTCAGAAAAACCAACTCTGGTTGGCTCAAGAAACCTTGATCCTGCCCCTCCTTGGTGAGACTTTCAATAAAGATCTTAATCTCTGAAGTCGGATCCTTGGGTGTTGGGTGGTAGCTCTCTCTCACGCCAAGTTGTTGTTCTATTTATTCCACGTAGTCTGGTATATTCTGCACCACCACTGCTCCGCCTTTATCCACAGACTGGATGACAATGGCCTCATTGGATCCAAGTGATTGTAATGCCAGCCTTTCTTCCTTGTTGATGTTATACTTGATATATTTCTGATCTTCAACTAGATCCACGATTTCTTTGAGAACAATCTGTTCATAAGCCAGAATCTTCTGACTCATAAAGTACGCCCCAGGTGTGAAGGTTGATGTTGGTCTAAACGTAATGGCTGCAGAAGCAGGGTTGTACTCACTGTTGGCAAAGTAGTATTTAAGTCTGATTTTCCAGGTTAACATTAAATGCATTAGGAGGGGAAGTGGGAACAAACGTTAAACCTTTGAAAATAATCCGTTTCTCAGCTTCCGAAAATACGTAGTTGGATAGATTTATTATTGAGTCCAGGGTGGAAGTGACTACACTTTTGGAAGTGGCTACACTGTTGGAAGGCACAGTGACAGTATTAGGGGGTCCAATAGGCATGTGTTCAGTCAGCTCAGGTCCAATAATCAGAGATTACGCCTCAGTGGGGACATGATTCGCTGTAGGCATACATGTTGATTGTGGGGAATCGATGGAAACCAGTTTACCTGTAGGTCTGTGTCTTATTTGTGAAATGCTGGAGTCCCTAGTCAATGGATTCAAAGACTTGTTCAATGAGTCCTACAACATATGAGTAGAGTGAGATGCAAGGTACAAGGTTCCCAGCTGGTTGAACATTTTTGACACTGGGCCGCCCTCCCGAAAGCCTACAATAGTGGGTGGAAGAGAAAATTTACACACACCCCAGAGGTGGCTCACTTACTGCGTCCCTTAACTTTAAAGAATGCAAGTGGATTCACTCTCTTAATACAGTGGGCGGGGACTCAACCAACTTGAGGAGACCTCCAAGCACATGGGCCAGCTATGATTGTATCTATGAGCTCCATATATCATGTACCCATGGCTTCCACCCTTATATTACATTACTTGCCACTCACATGCTGCCTCATGTTTGTTAAATGTTGAATTTGCCACTCACATGCCTCCACATGTATGTACACAAATATGTGCATTTTTCTCCCCCAATAAGGGTTGCGCTTGAACCAACTCTTCTAACGATCATAAGACAGAGGTTTTATAATGTTCCACATTGTTATGCACTCTGTCACAATCCTATAGATTGTAAATGAACACCCTGAGTCTCAATGGATGAAATCATGCCTTCAATCTCAAACAAAGCAATGATTTAAACAAAACACAGGCATAATGGAACACAAAACAAAGACACAGATTTATATGTATTTTGGTATTTTTAAAATTATGGCATTTATATATATTTGCAGGCTGTAAACAAGGCTGTCAAAACAGGGTATGATCTAGCGTGATGTGTACTAACATGACATTTTGGTGTTCAGTGATAAGAGTGAAGTGCATATAATATATACAAGGTGAATAAACGTACAGTTTTTACAAGGGAAGAGAATGACGAGTACTAAGACACAACAATGTCTCTGGCAGATATACAAGTTGCTTATTTACTTAGAACCAGAGACTTGATAAGTCTGAACCATGTGAAATCGCCGACGTTTTGACCCTGACAAGGCTTAGTTAAGAAGTTGTGGTAGGTCTTCATCAGGACATGGAAGGGGGGCGAGGCAGCCTATGGGTAATAGAAGTATATGTCAATGTGTGTTCCATTAGGGGCAAGCCAAGAAGAGGGCGGAAGCTTTTAATAATGACTCCCCCAGTCTGGGTAGCCTCAGGCATCCTTCGTTAGTTAAGGGCGATCAGAGTTCTCAGGTTAATTTGAAGAATGCAACCAAGCAAAGTGATTGTCTTGGGCGATCTGCATGTAAGCATAGAATGCTTTAAAAATTGTGAAGTGATGCCCATCGTTATACAAATAGAGTGTCCCACACAGAGACTTACCCGCGGTAGTCGTGGAAGCTCAAGTGGCCAAGTGATGTTGTTGTCTTTTATATTGCATTTCTATTGTATTACTTGTTGTGGGCTGCATAAATGCATTACGAGGTACCAGGGGTAAACGCCATGTTAATTTCCGTGTTTTTTTATTGTTCACCCTGACAAGTATTGCCGTAATTGTCTTAGTGGAGCTTCCGTTCTTTCAGTGGAATATAAGACGTTACAACAATAAACATTAGTTAGCATGCTTTTACAGCAATCTTTTTAGTTCGCAAATACCATTACATCGCTGTTTTTTTTCTGCATACCGTTACAACGCAAATCAATACAAACCTATTAAAAATGCTTCTACAACAGAAAATCTAGTGGAAGGCACAGATCTAACGGTCGTCTGGGAAGCCATGAAACCTACCTTGAGGGGAATTGATATTGCGTGGTGTGCGGCGGCCCGTCGCAGGCGTCGGGAAGTTATAGTGGCGGCGGCGGCGGCTCGGGTGGAGGATCTGGAGCGACGGTGTCAGGAGGACGTGTACGCGGTGGCAGTACGGCTGCTTCTGCAGGCGCAGCAATCCTATGCATCGGTGTTACTGGACGAGGCTCGACAGGCGTGGTTGGCCACGTGGAGTAGGGTATATCAATGGGGGGACAAGTCCTGTACTATGCTCCAAAGGCTGTGCCAGCGTACCCGCAGCCACTTGCCCTGGCTGGTCTTAGAGATGGTGACGGTGTCACCGTTACGGACCCAGCGGCACTAGCAGCTAGCTTTGCCTGTTATTATGCAGAGCATTATGCGCCGCAGGATTGCCTTTCAGCTGAGGAGATTGACAAATTTATCGCTGATCTGCCCCGAGGGCAGTCTCCACTGAGACACGAGCGGCGTTGGACCTTCCCCTCATGGCGGAGGAACTGGGTGATGCACTGGGACAGCTCAACACAGGGAAGGCACCCGGGCCGAGCGGCTTCCCGTGTGAATTCTATAAGAAATTTCATCCACAATTGGGGTCCCATTACAGGGCCGGGTTAGAGGCAGCGCAGGAAGTGGGTAGGCTGCCAGCTGACTGGCGCCACGCTGAGGTGGTGTTGTTTCAGAAACCAGGTAGGCCCCCTGATCGTCACGACTCGTACCGCCCTATATCATTGGTCAACATCGAGGCTAAACTGTTGTCTAAGGCGTTGGCGAACCGTCTCCTCCCGTATGTAGTCGATCTGGTCCACCCGGATCAGGCGGGCTTTATGCCACGCAGAGCGACACGACACAATATTCGCCGGGCGCAGACGGCCGTGGACGCGATGAAGGCCACGGGGAAGAAGGCGGCCCTGCTCTTGGTGGATATAGACAGGGCCTTCGACTCGGTGAGTTGGACCTTTTTGCCTCATCTTAATTTAGGCCCGGTGTTTATCTCCTATATCAAACTTCTATATAAGGACATCACAGCATCCGTGCGTGTCTCCGGAGCGATCTCGGAGACTTTTACCATCGGCCGGGGTACCCGTCAGGGATGCCCGCTATCCCCATATTTGCTTGCGTTGGTCATGGAGCCTCTCGCCTCTTGGGTGTGCATTGATGCGCAGCTACGGGGTTTTGTATGGGATGGTGGCATTACCGATAGAATCGCCCTCTATGCGGACGACGTCCTATTTTTCCTCACTGACCTTAATAGATCGGGCCCCGAGTGTTGGAGATAATGCGTATCTTTGGAGAAGTATCGGGCCTCTAAATGTAAATGTAAATGTATTTGAGCTTATATAGCGCACAGCTACCCGCAGTGGGTTTCCTGGCGCTTGCTTAGGGAACCCGTCCTGGTATTCCCCTGTGAGATAACCCCAGCAGGGTATCCACAAGGTGAAAGCCAGGCATCCCGCCGCGAGGGGCCGTTGTGGAGATTAAGCAAGCTATTGCCCAGAGTCGCAGAGTGTGAACCCGCGAGTCGAGAAGGCACCGGAGCGAGAATTATCGAGTCCGTGGAATTTTTAGCCCAAGACCCGCCAAGGCGGGGAATTGAACCCTGGTCCAGGACCGATCTCAGCTTCCGGGTCTGCCGCCTCTAACCCCTGAGCCACACTTCTCCACAGCTCTACCGTAACCCGCGTAAGTCCACCCTGTGGGTGCTGGGTGACAGGCGGGCGCGGGTTCGTGGGCATCGGCCCTGCGAGTGGCGGCCGGGGGCATACTCTATCTTGGAGTGTTCTTGTTCGAGTCAGCGATGATCTCGTGGGAGCGTAACGTGCTACCGGTGTGGGAGAGGGTCCAAACGGACGTTAAAACCTGGTCTCGAATGCCCCTTACCATCTATGGCAGATCGGCGATCTTTAAAATGGTCGCCCTTCCGCGCCTCCTCTATCAATTGCAGAACCATCCGCATTCAATCACACCCCAGTGGTTCCGGCAGGTAAATTCCGTCCTGGGCTGCTTTTTTTGGGCAGGGGGTGCCGCTAGAGTGGTGCTGCGCACATGCTTTATATCCACGTATTGTGGTGGCCTAGCCACGTCAGACATCCTCTCATATTACCAGGCCTCTCATCTGTTGGTCTTAAATGAATGGTGGTATGAGGATGGAGGTGACCCAGCATATGCTCTGGAGCGCTCGCTGATGGGGAATAACTCGCTACATACCATCTTGTACTCGGCCGGACTCAGGAGATGGCTGCCCGCAGCTACGCAAGTGGTATTTACAGTTTGGAGACAAGCACTGCGTCGTATGGGTTGGTGGGGACGGTTGACGGCGGAGACCCCATTGTGGCAGAATGGATGACTCCCCGCACTGGCCTCGCTGACGGGGTTTAGCGCATGGGACTCTATAGGGATTTCCTCGCTTGGAGACGTTATGTCCGGTGTGACACTTAAGTCGTTCCAGGACCTACGAGACGAGTTCCACATGCCTAAAACTCAGTTCTTCAGATATCTACAATTCCGTCACGCATTGGCGCCTAGCCTAATTGGGTTGGAGTCGCTGCCGGATTTCAGCCGAGTGGAAGCGAAGGTTTTCATGGGTGATCTTGGGGATAAAAAGGTGTCCCGCATCTATCAGAGTCTGGTCACCCACTGTTCCTCCTCCCTGCTCCCGCTGAAGGCTGCCTGGGAAAATGACGTAAGGCCCCTGGATGAAAATGACTGGAGTGAAGCGTTGGAGTCCCCACGTGGGACTGCTATTGCGGTACGACTCCGACTAATCCAATTTAAATATTTGCACAGGGCCTACTATACACGGGAGCGACTGTGGAAGGCGGGCCTGATTGGGTCCCCGGAGTGTCTGCGTTGTGGAGCTGAGATAGGTTCCCTGATACATACTGTGTGGTCGTGTGCTGGCTTGAATAGGTTCGGGAATGGTGTTTGGAGTTGTTTGTCGGATGTACTGGGCTGGGATCTCCCCCGCACCCATCGTCTGGGTTTCCTTCATGTGTTGGAGGGCATAGGTGGGAATATTTACAAACGTCACCTTTTGCTGTTGGGCCTAGTGGTGGCCAAGCGGGACTTGGCAGGAGCGTGGAAGAATGAGCGAGCCCCCCCCCCGAGTGCGTGGAAGGCTGGACTGGATTATTTTATGGGGTTGGAGCACCCAGTGTTCGAGGCCAGAGGTTGCCCCCGGAAACATTACAAAATCTGGAAACGGTGGGTGGATTACAGAGGTTTGACTCTAGATCCCCCAGCAGAACCTGACGATGATCTGGATTGGGGCGATGGATGCCAGGCCTAGAGTGGCGCATGGCGCTTGGCATACGGATGGCACTTACAGGAGGCTTGTTATGATCGCGTGTACAGGGTTAGGGAGGGATTAGGGGTGGGTAGTGGGAGGTGGGAGGATTAGGGCAAAATGTTTTCTTTTTATTGATTGGGCTACAATGATATAAATGTGTTGATAGTTTGCAGTGACCTCCTGATTGTGGAGAACTGTATACATGCTTTTACCTGCTCAATCAATAAAATTTGTTGTGAAAAAAAAAATGCTTCTACAACGATTTTCAATACATCGCAAAATAATACAATGCATTGTTTTTAAGAAGATACTAAATGGAACGTTTAGAATCAAGCCGGGCTCTAATTATGTTAATCCTAATTTAAATCGATTTCCCTGCATGTTTAAATACTTTTCGCATAAATAAATACAAGGGGCCAGATGTAGGTAAATGGCATTTACCGATTCGTAAATACTGAATTTTACCGATTCGGTATTTACAAATCCGTAAATGCCATGTAGGTAAATATTAGGTAACAATTACCAAATCGTTAAGATTCGGTAATTACCGAATCGGTATTTACCGATTCGGTAATTGCCATTGATTCCTATGGGCCTTGAGGCCCATAGGAATCAATGGCAATTACCGTATCGGTAAATACCGATTCGGTAAAATTACTGAATAGTCAAGCGTGGTAGGGTTATGTTATGTTAGTTACATTTTAATACGCACAGCTGCTCCAGCGAAGGAGCGTCCTGGCGCAGGGAAAGGTAAACACAACACAACACTAGGTCCGATAACAAAAGGCAAACAGTAAAAGCTAGAAAACAATTAAAACAGGAAGGTTTTCAGGGCCCTACGAAAAGACATTAGGTCATTCAAAAGGCGGATTTCCAAGGGGAGCGCATTCCAGAGGGTTGCGGCTTTCACGCGGAAAGAGCGACCCCCCATCCGACTAAGTCTGAAGCGGGGGACGACCACCAAGGACTGTCCAAGGGAACGTAGTGAGCGGGAAGGGACATAGGGAAAGATCAGTGTATTCAGTATTCCGGGTGCCAACTCTCTCAGAATTTTAAAAACCAGGCAGAGAGCCTTAAATTGGATACGCTTGCATATCGGTAGCCAGTGCAAGGACCGCAGGGTGTTAGAGGTAGGGCAGGTTCGAGGCAGACCAACCACCGCCCTAGCCGCCGCGTTCTGGACTCGTTGTAAACGGAGAATCTCGGCTTGGTTCGCTCCTAAAAGGAGAGAACTGGCGTAATCCAACCGCGAGATGATCATTGCTTGAACGACCAGCTGTCTAGTAGGAGCATCGAAGAATCGCAGCAGGGGTCTTAGCCCGCGAAGTACTCCAAAACAGCAGGCCGCCACTCTCTTTGTATGAGTCACAAAGCTTAGTGTGTGGTCAAGCCATACTCCGAGATTCCTGAGTTCCAGGACGGGGGCCGGCGCTGATCCCAGCTCTGGAGGCCACCATTCGTCCCCCCAGTGGTCCGCTTCCCTTCCAACGATCATCACCTCTGTTTTTGACGCGTTCAGCTGGAGACAGTTGTTGTTCATCCAGCTGGCCACCTCTCTCAGTCCACTTCGGAACCTGAGGGCATCCTGCTTGGCATCCCCGCTGATCGTAACCGCCAACTGAGTGTCGTCAGCATAGGAGACCATGGTAAGGCCCCATTGCCTGACGACCTCAGCCAGCGGCTGCACGTACAGATTAAAAAGCGTGGGACTGAGCGAGGAGCCCTGAGGGACCCCCAGGTCCAAAGGATGGTACTTGGACTGAAAAGGAGGGGTGGCAACGCAGAAGGAGCGATCACTGAGGAAGGAGCGGAACCACTGCAGAGCTGACCCACAGATGCCGATGTCCTGCAAGCGGTGTAGCAAGATGCGATGGGAAACAGTGTCAAAGGCAGCGCTCAGGTCTAGTAAAATAAGCGCTGCCGTTTGACCTGCATCGAGCACACTTCGCAAATGCTCAACCATTTCCAGAAGGGCCGTCTCAGTGCTGTGGCCAGCACGAAACCCATTCTGCGTGGGATCCAGGACATTCACAAGGGTCATATGCTCCGTGAGGGCCCGATTTACATGGGCCTCCATAACCTTGGCCGGCCAAGGGAGCAAAGATATAGGGCGGTAGTTTTCAGGTCTTGATGGATCCAAAGATGGTTTTTTTAGGATCGGGGAAACCACCGCTTGCTTCCATTTGGCAGGGACCAGGCCAGAGGTTAGGGAGAGGTTAATCAGGGAACATACTGCTGTGCGGCCCTGAAAAGCAGCATCCCTGAAAAGAGCCGATCTTACCGGGTCTGCAGGCGATCCAGACTTGACTCGCAGGGCCCACTTTGCGAACTCCTCATTGGAGATGGTAGGGAGGGAGTGCAGCGATGGACAGCTGCTAGAGCCGCTCCAGGGAATCACAGGAGACAGTGTGCTTGGAAACGCCAGATAGATCTTCCTGACTTTATCCAAAAAGAAGGTGGCTAGGGCTTCACAGTGGGCAGTGGAACTATCCGACTGTGGGGGAACTCTCTTTGCCATTAAATCTTTTATGGTTTTAAAGATGGTTTTAGTCGGGTTAAGGCTATTCCGAAATTCGGCTGCGTAGAACGCCGCCCGGGCTCTGCATATAGCTCGATGGTAAAGCTTAACTAAGGCCAGGTAGATGGATTTCTTGTCGGCATCGTACGACTTACGCCACGCCCTTTCCGCCCGTCTGCAAGAGGATTTCATTGCACGCAGCGCGCTGTCATACCAAGGGCTAGCCTGCCGGGGACTGGACTTGCTGGAGATGATGGGTACCAGGACGTCCAGCGCCCTGGTAATCCAGTTACAGAACCGGTCATAGCCCGAAGTGGCATTCAGCAGGGGACCTAATGGCTCAGCACCCAAAATGCGGTGAAGGTCCTCTAACCTAAGTTTGTTCCAGTGACGCCGGGGTATCCGCAAAGGAGGCGGTATAGTGGGATTAGCAGGGAGGGGAAGCCAAGCAGACACCAGATAGTGGTCAGACCATATCACAGGATCAACCGCCACAATCCGAACATCCGAGAGAGTGGTAAAAAACGGATCGAGGGTGTGGCCGGCCACGTGTGTAGGCTGAGCAATAAGCTGGGTCAACTGCAAAGCCTCTAAATCGGCCAAAAAACCACTGATGGCCAGAGACTCT
Source organism: Lissotriton vulgaris (assembly GCF_964263255.1). Lineage (NCBI taxonomy): Eukaryota > Metazoa > Chordata > Amphibia > Caudata > Salamandridae > Lissotriton > Lissotriton vulgaris. The sequence goes on from NC_141685.1 coordinate 1,649,684,394, forward strand.
AACCTATCAAAGTGGAGATTTAGGTCGCCCAAGATAGAAAAGTTAGCACATCCACTAGCCAAAAGGCTCACAGCCTCCGGAAAGGCACCTCTAAAAGCTACATCGCTGCCTGGAGGGCGATAAACAACCATCCCTGACAGCGAGAACTGAGGGCTGATGGAAACCTTAAACAGCGCACTCTCACATCCAGCAATCTGCAAGACCGTCCAGGTACATGTATAGGCGGATCTGATAAATAAGGCGATCCCACCACCTCTAGAATGGCGGTTAGACCTAAAGCATGAATAGCCCGGAGGACAGGCAAGATTGACTATGGCGTCGTCAGTATCTTGTAGCCAGGTTTCCGTTACAGCCAACAGGTCTGGTGTCTTATCCAAGATGAGGTCAGCCACAGACAGATGGTGTTTCACTAGTGATCTGGTGTTCAGATTTAAAAAACGTAGACCAGCTCCCAAGCCATCAGGCAACGGAGAGAGACCAGGAGGGGCTCGTGGGGCGGGAGAAATGGCGAGCTCGCGAATACCTACAGGCTGGTCCAATGACCATCTGTTACAAGCACACTGAAATGGGCCACACAGCGGATGGTGGGGTGTGGTAGAGCAGCGTGGGAGAGTATCTCTGATGGCAAGAAGCGTGGCACCGGAATACCTAAACATCCTGACAGGGCGACAGCTACGGGCACACAAATAAAAGAGAAAATCCCTGGCGTACCGCGCGTACTTAGCACGGACGGGCGCAGACGGGCAGACTCTGGCTCGACTCAGGCGCGAGTCAGGCGCTACCGCTGCGCGTCACCGCTGCGCTAGCAGAGTGAGCTTTAAATACCAGCTCACCTGGGCTACATGAAGCGCTAGAGCGCTGCAGCAAGTGGCCCAGGAGGCAGAGACCACCCCAAGATGGCGGCCAAGCGCCACGAAGAAATAACAAAACCGGTGAAATTCCGCGAAAAAACGCGGTGGGGGCACAATTTAAATGCAGGTAAGAGGCCAGAAACAGTTATACAATTAAAACGAAGCTCCAACAAAATAGTGCAAATATCAGAAAAACGAGGCTTAAAATCAATAAAAAGCGCAGCACGCTTAAATGCGACTAGTATAGCGCATGCAGGCACCTTTCCCAAGGGAGGACAATGGGAGAGCTCGCCTTAAATACCAGCTCACCTGGGCTACATGAAGCGCTAGAGCGCTGCAGCAAGTGGCCCAGGAGGCAGAGACCACCCCAAGATGGCGGCCAAGCGCCACGAAGAAATAACAAAACCGGTGAAATTCCGCGAAAAAACGCAGTGGGGGCACAATTTAAATGCAGGTAAGAGGCCAGAAACAGTTATACAATTAAAACGAAGCTCCAACAAAATAGTGCAAATATCAGAAAAACGAGGCTTAAAATCAATAAAAAGCGCAGCACGCTTAAATGCGACTAGTATAGCGCATGCAGGCACCTTTCCCAAGGGAGGACAATGGGAGAGCTCGCCTTAAATACCAGCTCACCTGGGCTACATGAAGCGCTAGAGCGCTGCAGCAAGTGGCCCAGGAGGCAGAGACCACCCCAAGATGGCGGCCAAGCGCCACGAAGAAATAACAAAACCGGTGAAATTCCGCGAAAAAACGCGGTGGGGGCACAATTTAAATGCAGGTAAGAGGCCAGAAACAGTTATACAATTAAAACGAAGCTCCAACAAAATAGTGCAAATATCAGAAAAACGAGGCTTAAAATCAATAAAAAGCGCAGCACGCTTAAATGCGACTAGTATAGCGCATGCAGGCACCTTTCCCAAGGGTGTTAGGGTGTCACTTTGATACCCTTTTGCACCCCTGATTCAGGCTTGTGTGCCATGTGACACACTTACATGCCCTTAGGGCATGTATGTGTACCACATGGTACAGGTGTACATGCACAGATTTGCATATACACAGGTATTCGTTATTTACCACCAACTAATAGTTGGTGGTAAATAACGAATCCTTAAGGCCCTGTGGCACAGTTTTCAGTGCCACCTACATCTCAAATTACTGATTCGGTAAATTTGCAGAATCGGTAAATTTACTTAATCGGTAATTTTTAAGGCCCCCTACATCTGAAACTCCAAATACCGGTCAGTAACGGCCGAAATCGGCCGTTACTAACCAGTATTTGGCCACCTACATCTGGCCCAAGATCCTGTTTACTTCACACTGCAGTAATTTCCATAAACTCTGCTACCTCATTCGGTAAGTAGCGATTTTGTGTAAAAACGGGAACAAAAATTAAACTAATACTCTGATACTCTTCTAAAAAAAACTATCCTGATTTTCCGTTATTACGCAATTTGCGTTGTAACGGTATTAGCGTTGTAAAATAATGCGATTTAAAGCATGCGTAATAAAGATACCTTTGAAGAAAAGGTTCTGTTGTAAAAGTATGTCGAAGTAATAGTCACGTTGTAATGGTGGTTTGCCCATTCAGTGTATTGCATTATATCAAATATGGGAGGTATTCCCTCCTGTAAAATATAATAAGCCCTCAAAAAGCCAAGGTTCATTTTTAGAGACGATTAAACACAACAAAACGACAGTCCAAGCACCTATCCATGTGCTTCAAGGTACCAGCGTCAAGTGGTTGACTACTCAGTATCAGCACAGCTGCAGATATGGAACTAATTTGTGTAAAAAGCAACATGAATGCTCACCACCAAATAGTAACTTGATTCCCTTTGTTGTTTCATGGTTTACGAAAGCTTAAGACTGTAAAGTTGCATATTATTGAGGACGTCCGTCCTGTTTCTCAAAGACATAGATTAATTGCTTTCCATTTACAAGAAGCTGTTGAAAAAGAAGTAGAATCATTACTTAAGCATGATATCAATGAGCGTTCTCCTGGTCCAACGCAATGGGTTTCTTACATTGTGGCAGTGCTCAAAAAGGATAGTGAAAGAGCTGTACATATATGCTTTGACATGCATCAGGCAAACAAGGCAATTGAATGAGAACAACATCCAGATCCACACATTGTTGACATGATAATGCAATTAATTGGCATGGCCAGTTGCTGTTACAGATGTATTCAAGACCTTGCCGCTGTTAGTGCTCCGTTGAGAGGCTTGATGAAAAAGAATGTTTTATTTAATTGGCCACAAGAATGTGAGAACATTTTTAAGTTAGACCACAAAATTAAACAAGTCATTGAGAATGTCACTAAAGTGGCATATTTTAATCTGAAGCTTCATACAGAGGTTGTTGTTGATGCTAGCGCAGTCGAGTTAAGTTCTATCCTTGCACAGCTCAATGGACACCCAAATGCTCAAAGGCATATTGTGGCATATGCACATAGGGGTTTGTCCCAAACAGAACTTGCTTATTCACAACCTGAAAAAGAAAGTTTAACCATGATATTGGCTTGTGAACGTATCCATGTATTCCTATACAGAAACTCTTTTGCACTGGTGACTGATCATCAAGTTTTGATGACTATATTTGGCAATCACCGGCCAATGTGACTCTTTGCATATACCCAATGGAGACTATGATTACAAGAGTACAATTATGCATCGTCCAGGGAAGGATCAGAACCCTGCTGACTACTTTTTCAGAGTGCCTATACACGTTCATGGTAATTCAGTCAAGATAGCTAAAGCCTATATAAATTTCATTGTAAAATCAAACGCATTAGCTTCTATTTCGTTAGCCCAGATTATCACTGCCATGAGCCATGATATTGACATGCTAAAGCTGAGAGATATAATTACACATCACTCATTGAACCAACCACTCGACCTCCCACCAGGGATGGTGAATATCAAACATACAAAAATGTCAAAGATGAAATGTCTATAACTCTTTAAGGCGTTATGCTTCCATGATCTGGAATTCTCATTCTGTAGAGTCTGCAACAGAAAATAATTGCAGTGGCCCATTAAGGTCATTGTGGAATCGTTGCCACAAACAAAGCCCTCTGAGACTGAGTCTGGTTTCCTTATCTCTATGAGAAGGTTAAAAAGGAATTAAAGGCCTGTCATCTATGCAACTGCCTTTTTTACAAAAGTAACTAAACACACCTTAAACATGGTAGAACTCCTAAAGCATGAATGGGAGAGAGTAGCCATTGACTTTATCGGTCCACTTGACAATGGACATCACCTGATGATTGTGGACGAATACTCACAGTTTCCATTAATCAAAGATCTCTCATCTATCACTCAGAACTGAGTAATTGGGAGACTAGATGACATTGTTGTGAATTGGGGTGTTCTGGCTGTATTGAAATCTGACAATGGCCCGCCTTTCAACAGTCGAGAGTTCAGAGATTTCCTATAGCATCTGAATATAAAGCATCAGAAGACTACACCTCTGTGGACGCAGGCCAACAGACTTGTTGGGCGCTATATGAGTAAGCTAAACAAAGCCGTACAGCATGCTACTCTTGAGAAGCTCAATTTGAAAACTGTGTTAAACTGTTTCCTAAGAGATTATAGTTCAACACCTCACTCGACCACAGTTGAAAGTCCTGCAACATTGATGTTCGAGACCAAGTTGCCTCAATGGATCAATCAGAGAGAGAGAAACGAGAATGCAACTTATAAGAAGGACTATTCATAAAGAAAAGATGAACGCATATGCTGACAAAAGACGACATGCGAAGAACATCGTCTTCTTCGAGTGATTGCACAGCAAACCCGGAAAAGAAAATGTGAAGCTCCATTGGATGCAGAACCTTTTCAAGTGGTGTCTACCAAAGGACACACAGTAGATAAATATTTTGTAAACAAAATTTACATTTTTGTTTAACAGAGGCGAATATTTAGTGTTTTGTGAGTTCGCAATGATGAATCCCTTTTGGCTCCAGATGGACTCTGTAGAGCTGTGACGTATGCTTGGAGCAGAATTCAATGATGGCTGGTTCACAATGTTGAGTTCGCAGTTACATGCAGAAGAATAAAGATGTGTAATACTAAGCCCTGTGAGTGGAGTAGTCATTGGTGGGTACCCAGGCTGGGGAGGACGCTACAACCCCAACAACAATGGGGCCTCCAGCTGCATTCACTGCTACCCTTCTTCCTACTGCAAGTGCCCCCCCTCTTCTTGTTCTGTGGCTGAGAGAAGATTCACTCCTAAAATACCCTTGAACACATGAGCCATCAAGTTGTGTCTCAGCCCCTAAATATGTGACCATGGCAGATTTTCAAAAGACCACGATCTTTTTAATTTCTGCCAGCAGGTGATTTCATGGGGCTTTAAGAAGTGTCAGCAAAAGTGAGAGCATACTGAGAGAACTCTGCTGCCTCATGTTCTCCTGGAATGAAGCCAGTCCTACTCATTCTGTGTCCCACACTTTCCCTACTGGTGTTGTTGCATCTCTGTGTTTGTATTCTCCCTTGGTCAATCAATCAATCAATCAATCATCGAATTTATATAGCGCACTACTTACCCAGAGGGTCTCAAGGCGCTGGGGGGGGGGGGTCTGTTACTGCTCGAACAGCCAGGTCTTGAGTTGCTCCCTGAAGGTGAGGTGGTCCTGGGTCAGGCGAAGGTGTGTGGGGAGGGAGTTCCAAGTCTTGGCGGTGAGGTAGGAGAAGGACCGTCCCCCTGTGGTGGTTCTACGGATGCGGGGGACGGCGGCGAGGGCGTGGCTGGTCGAGCGAAGCTGGCGTTTGGGAGCGTAGAAGTTGAGGCGGCTGTTGAGGTATCCTGGGCCTTGGCTGTGTAGGGCTTTGTGTGCGTGGGTGAGGAGACGGAAGGTGATTCTTTTGTTGACCGGGAGCCAGTGCAGATCTCTCAGGTGTCCGGAGATGTGGCTGCGACGGGGGATGTCCAGGATGAGTCGTGCTGAGGCGTTCTGGATCCGCTGGAGTCTCTTCTGGAGTTTGGTGGTGGTTCCGGCGTAGAGGGAGTTGCCGTAGTCCAGACGGCTGGTGACGAGGGCCTGGGTGACCATCTTCCTGGTCTCGGTGGGGATCCACCGGAAGATCTTGCGTAGCATGCGCAGGATGTTGAAGCACGACGAGGAGACGGCGTTGACTTGTCTGGTCATGGAGAGGGAGGAGTCCAGGATGAAGCCCAGGTTTCGTGCGTGGTCTGTTGGTTTGGGTGCGCTGCCTAAGGCGGGGGGCCACCAGAAGTCGTCCCAGGCGGAGGGTGAGGATCCCAGGATGAGGACTTCCGTCTTGTCCGAGTTCAGTTTCAGGCGACTGTTCTTCATCCATTCGGCTACCTCTTTCATCCCTTCGTGAAGGTTGGCTCTGGTGGTGGCGGGGTCGTTGGTAAGGGAGAGGATCAGCTGGGTGTCGTCGGCGTAGGAGATGATGTTGAGGTTGTGCTGGCGTGCGATGTCTGCGAGTGGGCTCATGTAGACGTTGAAGAGGGTTGGGCTGAGCGAGGAGCCCTGAGGGACGCCGCAGATGACTTCGGTGGCTTCAGATCTGAACGGGGGGAGGCGGACTCTCTGTGTCCTCCCGGCGAGGAAGGAGATGATCCACTCCAGTGCCTTCTCCTGGACTCCGACGTTGCTGAGGCGTTGTACTAAGGTACCATGGCAGACAGTGTCGAAGGCCGCGGAGAGGTCTAGGAGGATGAGGGCCGCTGTTTCTCCGTTGTCGAGCAGCGCTCGGATATCATCGGTGACTGCGATCAGGGCGGTCTCGGTGCTGTGGTTGGCCCGGAAGCCAGACTGTGAGGGGTCGAGGGAGCCGTTCGTCTCGAGGAAGGCGGCCAGCTGCTTGTTGATGGTCTTCTCGATGACTTTTGCAGGAAACGGGAGCAGCGAGATGGGGCGGTAGTTCTTGAGGTCGGTGGGGTCAGCCGATGGTTTCTTGAGTAGAGCGCTGAGTTCGGCGTGCTTCCAGCTCTCTGGGAAGGTAGCGGTATCGAAGGAGGTGTTGATGATGTCCCGCAGGTGGGGTGCGATGACAGCGTCGGCCTTGTTGAAGACGTGGTGAGGGCAGGGGTCGGTCGGAGATCCGGAGTGGATGGAGTTCATCGTGCGGACGGTGTCTTCGGTGCTGATCGGAGTCCAGGCGCGGAGGGTGGTGGTGGGGGGCGGTGGTTCGGTCGTGGCGTTCGTCGGTTGGGTGCTGAAGCTGTTGTGTATGTCCGCGATCTTGTTGTTGAAGAAGGAGGCGAGGGAGTTGCAGAGGTCTTGCGAAGGGGTGATGTCATTGTTTCCAGCGTTGGGGTTGGAGAGCTCTTTGACGATGTTGAAGAGTTCTTTGCTGTTGGGTGCGTTATTGTGCAGTCGTTCCTTGAATGCAGTTTTCTTGGTGGCGCGGATGAGTTGGTGGTGTTTTCGGGTGGCGAGCTTGAGGGCAGTCATGTTGTCCGGAGTTGGGACTCTGCGCCAGGTTCTCTCGAGGTCCCTAACTCTACCTAAGTGTGTGCATATACTCTGGAGGTGTCCACTCCCAACCCACCAACCACAAGTGCCTGCTCCTGAGGGGGAGCTCCAGGTAGTCCTAATGCCTGCTATAGTTGATGGCGAGAAATATGTCCCTCAAAGCGTATTAGCATTTTGGGCTCCATCTGGGTTTGAGGATGAATGTTACATTTCTGTTGTACTTTAGACTTTTAATTTGGAAGTTAACATTGCATTCAGACACACTTCTGAACTTAGATTCAGACTACATTGTTTGGATGTTGTACATAGACTGGTCCCCTGCTGTTTCAAACCTATTTTATTCATTTGTCCACCTCTTAGCAAGTAGATTCTTTCTTCTTGGATTCTGGCATTATATTTGTTCTTTCTCTCTTTCCCAACTGACTTAACCCTAAAACTCACAAACCAATTGTTTTCATTTTTATAAAATGACAAAATATAAAAAAAAAATGTGTACTAACATGGATGTGTTCTTACTCTTTTCTTTGTGTGTGGGAAGGCTTGCAGATATAAGTGAGTGTGTTCCTGTAAGAGATTTTGTTAAATGGTCTCTAGTCATTAATCCATCCCATTGCTAAGTCTGGGTGGAGTTCACAGAGTTGTACTTCGCTTAACTCCACGAAGTGCTAGAAAAATTCCACCGTGATCCACAGAGTTCCACCAGCGGTGGAGTCTGTTAAGTTGCGCTGCTCACGCTTATTTTTGGCGCCGTGAGTTTGACCTGTGCTTTAAAATGAGCACGAACAGCTCTATGCATCGCGCCAGAGAACGCTGCTCCTTTCCGCTAGCTCGGGTAGACATTCTACTTGAGCGGCAGCTTCCTCAATGCAAATGGCAGATTTCTGAATGCGAGCTGTCATGACCTGGTGTGACCTCTCGCAATGAGAAATCTAGCTGGGAGGAGGTCTAGAGAGAGATTTTGTCCTGTGAGCGCTCATCAACTTACCGATGGCAAGCCACTTGAGTGAAAAAACTCCCATCTGCGTCACTTCCCTATATTTTTCAGGACTCCCCACTCTGCGTGGAGCACACGGTTGGCAAAACCCTGTGAACTCTGCCACCCCTACCCATTACATTATTCTCATACACCCATCTTCATGGCCAAGCACTCATGGAATTACACACAAATGAAAAATAAGTGAAAGTGATAGGTATTGAAACTGTTAACACTAAAAATGTTTCTATTAACAACAATAGTGGTAGGATAGGTTTTTAGAATGCTTGGTATGTGTTAAGTGAAGATAGGTTTAATGAGTGATGGGTAATTTGTTCACAGTGGAGGTGGATGATGTTCAGGTCAACCGCCACCAGGGGTAATCATCCACATGTCCAACTATTCAAATCTGGGCCCACATTAGGCTGTTGTTCTGGTTTTGGGGTGGGAGCAGGTGGGTTGGAGGGGGACAGATGGTTTTTTGGTAGGGTTTGTGGTAAGAGTGGGCTTGTAATTTGGTATTGTTCTGCAGTTGACTGAGGCACATGATGGACATGAAGCTTGACACAAACAACTATGTGATATGGCCTGTATCACCTAAAAGACTAAGGGCCAGATGTATCAAAGGGTTTTACCCATTCTGTGTCTATGGGAAAATGTGTTCATGCATATGGCCCTAAGGGCCATATGTACCAAGCAAAATTGCATTCGCAAACGCCGAAATTCACAGAATTTCGGCGTTATGTTAGTATGAATTTGTAGAGCGCACGTTCACCCTGGAGTTTCTTGGCGCTGTGTACCGCTGGGGAACCCGTCCTGGCTTTCCCTGTGAGATGGTCCCTATTGGGCATCCCCAAGGTGAAGCCAGGCATCCCCGGCAGCGAGGGGGCCGTTGTGGAGATTAAGCAAGCTATTGCCCAGAGTTGCAGCGTGGGACCCATGGTTAGAGAGGCACCGAGGCGAGATTTATCGAGCCCGCTGACATTGGTTCCATACCCTGCCGCATCGGGAATTGAACCATGGTCCCGGGCCGACCTCTGCTTCTGGGTCAGTCGCCTCTAACCGGTGAGCCACACTTCGTGTTTGCGAATGCAATTTTGCCAAATTGTATGTATTAAGGCAAAATAAGGAATGGCAACATTTGCGATTCCTTATTTTGCGATGCATTTAAGGAATCGCAAATTTTGCGATTCCCTAAATGCAATGTAAGAAGCACCAAAGTGCAATGTGAAGCACATACATTGCCTTAGGGCATGTATGTGCGCCACATGTGCACCCATGCTTATTTCAGGGGCGCATCATAGTGTCCTTTTGACACCCCTGCACCCTTGAAATTATTCTCAATTTGCGATTCTCAATTTGTGAATCGCAAATTAAGAATAACTTCCCATTCATAGAAATGAATGGGAAAGTATTCCTTAATTGCGATCGAAATGAAGGAATATTAAGAAATCGCAAAAAAATTGTGATTTTTTACATACATCCCTATTTGCAATTCTCAAATAGCGATTTCTAAAAAATCGCTATTTGAGAATCGCAAATAAGGATGTTGATACATATGGCCCTAAAGGGCTTATTATGAGTCTGGCAGCCAACAGACCACCAGACTCACAGTGGCGCAGCAGTGGGGGTTTTCTGACCACCCTATTAGGACCAAGGAGGGTGGGCCCCCCTGGAACACCACAAACGCCAGGGATCAGGAATCTCTGATGGAGGGGCGGCTGTCTTGAGGTCTCAATATGCTTAGCGGGGCCGCTGCGTCCCATCAAGCATATTACAAGTTTCCTCAATGCCACACTTTCCATAGCGGTGCAACCTCCATGGACTGTGTGGCAGTAAGGCAACAAAGGGGACCCTACGGAGTCCTCTGGTGCCTCACGCCATGTGGATGCACACAGGATGGCACAACATGTGTCCCCCTAGTTGCATGCACACCAGTACCCATACGGCATGGACTACAACAGCCCATGTTGCTCAGGTACTGCTTTTGATGTTTCAATTGCGGTCCTTATTTTATAGACACCACCCTGGGAGCACCAAAGAACTGCCAGCTAGACCAGAAGAAAACTCCTGATCAGGCAGGTGGTTCCTACACAGGTTTGGTGGAGCAGGAGTGGGGCAGTCCCGCTCCCAAACATCCAAACTTATAATAAGGCCCTAAGACTTCACAGCATGCATCTTCCTCCGTTAACAACAGAGATGTTCCTTGTGCAATTTCAATGTGTCTTGCAGACTTTTTCCATTGATTTTCAGGACATGTCTTTCTCCCAATTAACCTAGTGGCTTTTTCTTGTGGTTTTTGATGTTGTGCAGGGTGCATGGATTGTTCTTGAAAAAACTGATCTTCCCAGAGGAATACATTTGTCTATGCAATCTCTACCCCACCCCCCAAGATACATGGTAATTTGGCAATACTAGCAGAATGTCATTACACCAATTGATTCTTGGGGCCGTTGTGTGATGAAGATTGCAGAATGAAGGAGATGTCCTCTTCACCAAAGGGGTTCTTTCCCTCAGATGGTTGAGGGAAGACTGGAGATGTACCGGCATTGGGGGAGTAGAGAAGGAAAGTCAACTGAGGTACTTATAGTGCTCGAATAGCCTAGACAAGTTTCTGTGATGTTATATCTGTTTACTGGGTCTCTTGGTACTTTCATTCATAGCAATTCCCTATAAATGAGATTGATGACTAGCCTTTAGTTGTTTCTGTTGATGTTTTTCTGGGTCAGAGCAACAATCTGCACTTCCTCTTCAGCTGTGGAAGTCAAAGACATAGGGTTTTCTTCTGGGATTGAATGCCATCCTTCGTTAGTGGACAGTATGGCTCGTGTTCCTAAGTATGTGAAAGAAAATGCTCCTATAACTAATACGTTTGACATTACAGGTTGTATATATGCCTAACCTAGAGATGTTGTACAATAGTTGTAAGCAACAGATCACACCTTAGCATAGTATAATATAGATTAGAATATTATACAATGAAGATGTTGGTTAAAATATGTCCATACAAATCAGATATCATAGTCTCCCACCTGCTACTGTAGCAGATGCTTCTTTTGTGGACTTCCCCCTAAATGTTAGCTGCTAAAATTGTCTTCTATGATAAGGTGGTGGACATGTGTCCCTAGATCCAGCGGCTGGTGCAAAAAGTAAACACAAATGGAATTAAGTCTGAAAAAATTAAATAGCTAAAGTACATTATAATTTGATATTGAGAAATTAGTGACTGGGCATTTGCTGAAAATGACTGAGGAAGGAAATATGTTACAAATGTTTGTGAATAGACTTGTATTTTGGTATCAGAGTTTTATGATCAAGTAATGGTAGAAGGATGAATTGATGCTTACAGGATAGCAATTAAGGTCGTCTGATCTGGGAGGTGTAGTATTGACATATTAGGCCTTTGTATCAGTGAAGCTGTTGAAAGAGACATAAACTGAGGAAGAAACATCCCTACACTGATAGTATCAGTGCATAGTTAAACGTTATTAATAAACGTTGCATAAACAACTGCATAAATATCTCCTCCAACTACTTGGCAAAAGATTTTTTTATTCTGTAAATAAACACCATGTGAGCTTTTGATAGTTAGTATGACAAAAATCATATTACTCAAATGTGGTGTGAAATCAGGACATGGGAGGATAGAGTGGATGGCATGAGGCTTACATATACTAACCAATGAAGCTGTACAATGGAAGGATGCATTTAGTGAAATAAGAACAGCTATATTAGACATATACGTTCACCCATTAGAACACCTATTTGATGATATAGGTGTCTATATTAAGTTATAAATTAATATGTTAAATATCCTGACACCTGCACAGAGAGAAATATGGCTATACAGATTGCCAATAATGTTGTTGAAGGCATACCAGGGTCTTCCCTATGCATCACATGTTGGCACACTGGTTAGAGAAAAAGATATGGGGGTGGCAGGTGGTGAATGTGCATACACTATATGACCTTTAAAGGGGAAGAATGTGTAGCAAATTGGCAGCGATCATTGTTAGCATTTAGCTGAAGCCATCTTGTTTTCGGCAGCCATTTTGTCTGCCATGTGTTCACCATGTGCTCTTTCCTTCTTCACTGTTGTTTACCCTTGTGCTCTGCTTAGAGGACTAGCTATACTTACACTCTGCCGCTCTGCACATGTGCAGAGGAATCTGTAACTGTTCATATAGATGTTTTAGACTGTAACTGTGAGGTTGATTTTACCGGAGTCAGCAAATGCTAGCTCCTCCCTTACTGTTGGCTGTGCATTTCTATATGACCACTAATGTATGTAACTCTCCTACTTGTGTTTGTACCTCCTTCTTTTGAGCTCCTATGTGGGTATAAAAGACCCATGGTTCTTCTACTCCTTGTGCTACTTCATACACTACCGAAGAGTGTTGTGTGAATGTAGTTCCACCTCATGAGGTTTAATAAACATTTCTATTATCCTTTCAGTTTCCATGTCAACTTCTAATTACTTGTCTGAGGGCTTGTGTGAAGAGAAGGGCGAACCCCTAGCACTAGTAGGCCTGACTGAGGCCCACATCTACAGATGTAAACAATAGATAAGCAAATTAGAATCCTCTTCAAATATAATAAAAGTATTTGTTGGGGATATTTTGTCTCACGATATACAATATAGATTAATGGAAGCATTAAGTTATGGCAAGCAAAGCACGCACTTTCCTTGTGTGTGGTTGTGACTTTGCTATCAGTGTGACATCTCTGTGTGAGTGGTATGGTTGTGTTAAGGTATGGTCCTGGCTATCACTGTGCCACAGTGGAGGCCACTCCTACTTCAGATGTTGCTAATGATCCAGATCACATACAGGTTCTATAAAAGAAAGTGATTCAAGAATAATAACATCAATTTGCACATTGAATAGGGGGATACATCTATGTGTTAGTGACTTGTTAGATGTGTATATATCTATCAGGGCTGATGAAATTTTGACATGTGTAACAAGTTACAATGTAGTGGAAAGATAGAGGGGTTTAGGTTCTTCCCTGGCCTGATGCTAGATTCTTCTATGACCACCTTCTCTCCTACACAGAAGATGTTTGGAGGCAGGCCATGTACTTATCTATAATAAAGGTGACTACCATGTCTGCATCCTCCTCAGTGAATTTCCTCTACTTCTTCAATTGGGTGGGATAAATTCTTGAGACTGTATCATATCCTTGGGTCACTGGCAGTCAACAAAGTCACCCAGTCCATTGGAAAGAGGGTAGATGCTATGGTATGGTGCTTATATTTCTTATATTTGTCAGGTACGTGTGATTCAGGTCAGGTAACGGTTGTGTCTCTAATCTTTTCCATTCCACTTTTGCTGCAGGGACATCCACTTCAGATGGGCATAGGCAGAAAGGTGTGGAGATCTCTACAAACAGATTTTCCTATTTAAATAGACCCCTGCTGAAGCGATTTTCCTAATTTTGTAAACGAAAACTCATTTAACTAAAAAGTGCAAAGATGTGTACAAAATAACACCCTACAGTAAATGCAAATATTTTTATAGGTCGACATGCCTAGGCATTGTGAGCGTACGAGTGAAGAGACATAATGAACTGACTTGAGTTAGCCTAACTACTGATGCCATATTAACAAAGATGTATATGCTAACATTGAAAGGCCTATATTTCCACTTTGAACTGTTATTTTGCATGAGAGGTTTTTCTCTTCCACTGCAAATGCTGTAGCTTTCCACACACCTTCTTTTAGTTAATAAAAAGGTATTTGTTATGTATTAGACAACTGTTAGTGAGGTTCTCATTGGGAAGAGAGGAGATGGCAGGAAGCGTGACTAATCGGAAGAGCTGTCTGAACCACAAGAGGTGGACAAAGTATGTTTTCAAGGACTTATTCCTGTGGTCTATTGTGAAGATGTGAGTGTTAAACCCTGCAGTTTCTGGCTGGCTTGGAGGCATCAAAGCCAATCAAAATCTCCCATCCTAAATAGGAGGAATACGATGGAATTGTCCGATAACCAGTTTGCTCATTATATTTATTGGGGCCATGACCCTGCCCCTCAAAAATGCAGGTGCCAATTCTACCCCCATGTAACGGTCCTGGAAGGTCTGCTCAAGTCGAGGGTCTTCAGTTTCCATTAAGCCCCTAATTTATGGCCTTCTATCATAAATGCACAGATGTAGCTGTCCCCTCAGCACCCAGATGTGATTTAGGAGACAGAACGACAGGCACACAAAGCCACAAGCATTGAAATGCGCACTTTGCCAAAGTGGGCAAACTTTTGCTCAGTGGTGAGCAAAAGAATTATGGATTTAACCAACCCAGATCTCTTGACTGGGGGAGAATGTTTTGATTTGTTCTTCATTCAGTCCATAAATTGTGAGTCTTTTGCTTTCTTGCCCGCAATGAGCCAGGTATACTTAGATTTGGGCCCTGGGCTCACTATGCCACTGGATTCAAGTTATCCTGGCTGATGAGGGGTGAGATCACAAAACCGGTCCTAGGATGCTTGTTTCCGGTCCAGTGAGGACATGGCTTGGCAGTTCGGGTTGGACAGCTCCCATGAGGCACAGGGTCAAGACTGATTTGCATATGGCCAGGTCTAAACTGGGGTGGCATGGTGAGCAAAATAATTATGGCTTTAACCCAGATCTCTTGACTGGGGGTGAATGCTTTGATTTGTTCTGCATTCCAGAATCAACTGTGTATCCTTTGCTTTCGTGCCCTAAGTGTGCCAGGTACGCCCAGACGTGGGTCCGGGGCCCACTATGCCACTGGATTCAAGCTATCCTGCCTGATGAGGGGTGAAACCCCAAAACCGGTCCCAGTATGCTTGTTTCTGGTGCAGGGACGACCTGGCTTGACATTTTGGTTTGGACTGCTCCCATGAGGCACAGAGTCAAGACTGATTTGCATTTGGCCAGGTCTAAACTGGGGTTGTATGGTGAACAAAAGAATGATGGATTTAACACATATCTCTTGACTGGGGGTGAATGTTTTGATTTGTTCTGCATTCCGTCCATCAACTGTGTGTCTTTTG
The DNA here is from genome assembly GCF_964263255.1 of Lissotriton vulgaris. NCBI lineage: Eukaryota > Metazoa > Chordata > Amphibia > Caudata > Salamandridae > Lissotriton > Lissotriton vulgaris. The sequence continues at coordinate 1,649,699,679 of NC_141685.1, forward strand.
CTTTCTCGCCCTAAGTGCGCTGGTAATGTCCACACGTGGGTCCCAGGCTCACTGTGCCACTGGATTCAAGCTATTCTGGCTGATGAGGGGTGAAACCCCGAAACCAGTCCTAGGATGCTTCTTTCTGGTCCAGGGAGGACCTGGCTTGGTAGTTCGGCCTGGACTGTTCCCATGAAGCCCAGGGTCAAGACTGATTTGCATATGGCAAGGTCTAAACTGGGGTGGCATGGTGAGCAAATGAATTATGGCTTTGACCCAGATCTCTTGACTGGGAGTGAATGTTTTGATTTGTTTTGCATTCCATCCATCAACTGTGTATCCATTGCTTTCTCACCCTAAGTGCGCCAGGTAGACCCAGACGTGGGTCCCGGGCTCACTATGCCGCTGGATTCAAGCTATCCTGCCTGATATGGGGTGGAACCCCGAAACCGGTCCTAGGATGCTTGTTTCTGGTCCAGGGAAGACCTGGCTTGGCATTTCGGGTTGGACTGCTCCCATGAGGCACAGGATCAAGACTCATTTGCATATGGCCAGGTCTAAACTGGGGCGGCATGGTGAGCAAAAGAATGATGGATTTAACCCAGATCTCTTGACTAGGGGAGAATGTTATGATTTGTTCTGCATTCCGTCCATAAACTGTGTGTAATTTGCATTCTCGCCCTAGGTGCACTGGGTATGCCCAGACGTGGGTGACGGGCTCACTGTGCCACTGGATTCAAGCTATCCTGTCTGATGAGGGATGAAACCCTGAAACTGGTCCTGGGATGCTTGTTTTTGGTCCAGGAAGGACCTGGCTTGGTAGTTCAGCCTGGACTGTTCCCATGAGGCACAGGGTCAAGACTGATTTGCATATGGCCAGGTCTGAGCTGGGGTGGCATGGTGAGCAAAAGAATTATTGAGTTAACCCAGTTCTCTTTACTGGGGGTGAATGTTTTGATTTGTTCTGCATTCTGTCCATAAAGTGTGTGTCCTTTACTTTCTCGCCCTAAGTGTGTTGTGTATGCTCAGACATTTGTCCCAGGTTCACTGTGCCACTGGATTCAAGCTATCTGATGAGGGGTGAAGCCCAGAAACCGTTCCTAGGACACTTGTTTCCGGTCCAGGGAGGACCTGGCATCCAAGTTAGGGCTGGACTGTTCCCATGAGGCACTGGGTCAAGACTGATTTGCATATGGCTAGGTCTAAACTGGGGTGGCATGGTCTGCAAAAGAATGATGGATTTAACCCAGATCTCTTGACTGGGGGTGAATGTTTTGATTTGTTCTGCATTCTGTCCATCAACTGTGTGTCTTTTGCTTTCTCGCCCTAAGTGCGCTGGTAATGCCCAGACGTGGGTCCCAGGCTCGCTGTGCCACTGGATTCAAGCTATCCTGGCTGATGAGGGGTGGAACCCCGAAACCGGTCCTAGGATGTTTGTTTCTGGTCCAGGGAAGACCTGGCATGGCATTTCGGGTTGGACTTCTCCCATGAGGCACAGGATCAAGACTCATTTGCATATGGCCAGGTCTAAACTGGGGCAGCATGGTGAGCAAAAGAATGATGGATTTATCCCAGATCTCTTGACTAGGGGTGAATTTTTTTATTTGTTCTGCATTCCGTCCATCAACTGTGTGTATTTTGCATTCTCGCCCTAGGTGCACTGGGTATGCCCAGACGTGGGTGACGGGCTAACTGTGCCACTGGATTCAAGCTATCCTGGCTGATGAGGGATGAAACCCTGAAACTGGTCCTGGGATGCTTGTTTCTGGTCCAGGAAAGACCTGGCTTGGTAGTTCAGCCTGGACTGTTCCCATGAGGCACAGGGTCAAGACTGATGTGCATATGGCCAGGTCTGAACTGGGGTGGCATGGTGAGCAAAAGAATTATGGAGTTAACCCAGTTCTCTTTCCTGGGGGTGAATGTTTTGATTTGTTCTGCATTCTGTCCATAAAGTGTGTGTCCTTTCCTTTATCGCCCCAAGTGTGTTGTGTATGCTCAGACGTGTGTCCCAGGTTCAGTGTGCCACTGGATTCAATCTATCTGATGAGGGGGGAAGCCTAGAAACCGGTCCTAGGATACTTGTTTCCGGTCCAGGGAGGACCTGGCATCCAAGTTAGGGCTGGACTGTTCCCATGAGGCACTGGGTCAAGACTGATTTGCATATGGCCAGGTATAAACTGGGGTGGCATGGTTAGTAAAAGAATGATGGATTTAACCCTGATATTGTGACTGGTGGTGAATGTTTTGGTTTTTTCTGTATTCCATTAATCAACTGTGTATCCTTTGCTTTCTCGCCCTAAGTGTGCCAGGTACGCCCAGACGTGGGTCCCGGGCCCACTATGCCACTGGATTCAAGCTATCCTGCCTGATGAGGGGTGAAACCCCAAAACCGGTCCTAGGATGCTTGTTTCTGGTGCAGGGACGACCTGGCTTGACATTTCGGTTTGGACTGCTCCCATGAGGCACAGGGTCAAGACTGATTTGCATTTCACCAGGTCTAAACTGGGGTGGTATGGTGAGCAAAAGAATGATGGATTTAACCCATATCTCTTGACTGGGGGTGAATGTTTTGATTTGTTCTGAATTCCGTCCATCAACTGTGTGTCTTTTGCTTTCTCGCCCTAAGTGCGCTGGTAATGTCCAGACGTGGGTCCCAGGCTCACTGTGCCACTGGATTCAAGCTATTCTGGCTGATGAGGGGTGAAACCCCGAAACCAGTCCTAGGATGCTTCTTTCTGGTCCAGGGAGGACCTGGCTTGGTAGTTCCCATGAAGCCCAGGGTCAAGACTGATTTGCATATGGCAAGGTCTAAACTGGGGTGGCATGGTGAGCAAAAGAATTATGGCTTTGACCCAGATCTCTTGACTGGGGTTGAATGTTTTGATTTATTTTGCATTCCATCCATCAACTGTGTATCCTTTGCTTTCTCACCCTAAGTGCGCCAGGTAGACCCAGACGTGGGTCCCGGGCTCACTATGCCGCTGGATTCAAGCTTTCCTGCCTGATATGGGGTGGAACCCCGAAACCGGTCCTAGGATGCTTGTTTCTGGTCCAGGGAAGACCTGGCTTGGCATTTCGGGTTGGACTGCTCCCATGAGGCACAGGATCAAGACTCATTTGCATATGGCCAGGTCTAAACTGGGGCGGCATGGTGAGCAAAAGAATGATGGATTTAACCCAGATGTCTTACTAGGGGTGAATGTTATGATTTGTTCTGCATTCCGTCTATGAACTGTGTGTATTTTGCATTCTCGCCCTAGGTGCACTGGGTATGCCCAGACGTGGGTGACGGGCTCACTGTGCCACTGGATTCAAGCTATCCTGTCTGATGAGGGATGAAAACCTGAAACTGGTCCTGGGATGCTTGTTTCTGGTCCAGGAAGGACCTGGCTTGGTAGTTCAGCCTGGACTGTTCCCATGAGGCACAGGGTCAAGACTGATTTGCATATGGCCAGGTCTGAACTGGGGTGGCATGGTGAGCAAAAGACTTATGGAGTTAACTCAGTTCTCTTTACTGGGGGTGAATGTTTTGATTTGTTCTGCATTCCGTCCATCAACTGTGTGTTTTTTGCTTTCTCGCCCTAAGTGCGCTGGTAATGCCCAGACGTGGGTCCCAGGCTCACTGTGCCACTGGATTCAAGCTATCCTGGCTGATGAGGGGTGGAACCCCGAAACCGGTCCTAGGATGTTTGTTTCTGGTCCAGGGAAGACCTGGCTTGGCTTTTCGGGTTGGACTTCTCCCATGAGGCACAGAATCAAGACTCATTTGCACATGGCCAGGTCTAAACTGGGGCAGCATGGTGAGCAAAAGAATGATGGATTTAACCCAGATCTCTTGACTAGGGGTGAATGTTTTTATTTGTTCTGCATTCCGTCCATCAACTGTGTGTATTTTGCATTCTCGCCCTAGGTGCACTGGATATGCCCAGACGTGGGTGACGGGCTCACTGTGCCACTGGATTCAAGCTATCCTGGCTGATGAGGGATGAAACCCTGAAACTGGTCCTGGGATGCTTGTTTGTGGTCCAGGAAAGACCTGGCTTGGTAGTTCAGCCTGGACTGTTCCCATGAGGCACAGGGTCAAGACTGATTTGCATATGGCCAGGTCTGAACTGGGGTGGCATGGTTCTCTTTACTGGGGGTGAATGTTTTGATTTGTTCTGCATTCTGTCCATAAAGTGTGTGTCCTTTGCTTTCTCGCCCTAAGTGTGTTGTGTATGCTCAGACTTGTGTCCCAGGTTCACTGTGCCACTGGATTCAAGCTATCTGATGAGGGGGAAAGCCCAGAAACCGGTCCTAGGATACTTGTTTCCGGTCCAGGGAGGACCTGGCATCCAAGTTAGGGCTGGACTGTTCCCATGAGGCACTGGGTCAAGACTGATTTGCATATGGCCAGGTCTAAACTGGGGTGGCATGGTTAGTAAAAGAATGATGGATTTAACCCTGATATTGTGACTGGTGGTGAATGTTTTGGTTTTTTCTGTATTCCGTCCATCAACTGTGTGTCTTTCACTTTGCCAAAGCGGCATTTGAATCCACTTACACTCCTGGAGAGGATTCATCGTTTCAAACCCATCAATATCAAACACTAGACCGCTACTATTCTGCAAGTAGAAAATACCGCTCAATAGCTTTTCAGTATATTTCTCAATAATAATCCAATGTGAGAAGCAGGACCCGTTGTACCGAACACACCATCCGGTGCCATTCACAACCCTGGCATGTAACGTACATGCCCTATCTCTTCCAGACACCTCACTCTGTCCCCATAGAGAACTTCGAAATAGCAAAAGAGATGCCGAACCTTGGCACATAGCTTTTGAGATACCAAGCCAAGTAACAGTAACTTGCACACACAGGCCACACCAGGGCAAACTTGTGGCTTGATTGATGAGCTACTTACCTCCAGGGATGACACAATCAGTGTTGCAGGCCCACGGAAGAGTGTTTGAGGTACATGCCCGGGCTGTGTTCCTTACCCCTAGACAAGGGATTTACAGTTAACTCAAATCAGCCAATCATATATACACCAATCACCAGTATGTATATGAGCACAGTATTTTGGCACTGAATTGCAGTGTCAAAAGTGCTCAAAGTCCTAAGGCTAGCACTTAGATCAGCGGAAAACCAGGAAGGAGAACATCAAAAATCGAGGAAAAGCACCCGTTGGAGAGCGTCCGTTTCAAAACCTCTTCCGCTGTGTTTAATCTGGTGGGGCGCATGAGCGGGAAGGTTTTTTTTTTGCCTTCACGTGTAACTCGAAGTGAAAGCAAATTCACTTTTGAAAGGGTAATAAGGCAAATTCACTCTTGAAGGGAGAATAAGGGACATATCAAACATATTTTAAAGACAAGTTACTCATTTGATGGTAGATGAGACACAAAGGAAGATTAATGTTTATGGGCCACCGTAAGAGTGTCACATGATGCAGTGGCCATTTTAGATTGATTAACTAAGGTCTCTTACTATTCTACTTTGACGGCCATCTTTAGGACAAGCAAAAGAGGCTAAAAGATTGTTTTTTCTGTCAGACTCAATCAATCAATCAATCACTGCATTTCTAAAGCGTGCTACATACCCATGAGGGTCTCAAGGCGCTGAGGGGTGGGGGGCGCTACTGATCGAAGAGCCAGGTCTTGAGAAGTCTTCAGAAGGCCAGCAGGTCCTGAGTCTGTCGCAGGCTGGTAGGGAGAGCGTTCCAGGTCTTGGTTGCGAGGTAGGAGAAGGATCTGCCGCCGCCGGTGGTTTTCCGGATACGAGGAACTGTGGCGAGGGCGAGGTTGGCTGAGCGGAGGATTCGGGTTTGGGTGTGGAAGCTGAGTCAGTTGTTGAGGTATGTAAGTCCGGTGTTGTGTAGTGCTTTGTGTGCGTGGATGAGGAGCTTGAAGGTGATCCTCTTGTTGACGCGGAGCCAGTGCAGGCCTCTCAGGTGGGGTGTGATGTGGCTGCGTCGGGGGACGTCGAGGACCAGACGTGCCAAGGCGTTTTGGATTCGTTGTAGTCGTCTCAGGAGCTTGGTTGTTGTTCCTGAGTAGAGGGCGTTGCCGTAGTCGAGTCTGCTGGTGATGAGGGCCTGGGTGACGGTTTTTCTTGTGTCGGGAGGGATCCACTAGAAGATCCTGCGGAGCATTTGGATGGTGTTGAAGCAGGATGCAGAGACGGCATTGACTTGCCTGGTCATGTAGAGGTTGAAGTCGAGGATGACCCCAAGGTTGCGTGCGTGGTCTGTGGGTTCCGGGGCTGTGCCTAGCGATGTGGGCCACCAAAAGTCGTCCCAGGCTGATGGGGTGTGTCCGAGAATGAAGACCTCCATGTTGTCTGAATTCAGCTTCAGTCTGCTGTCCTTCATCCAGTCGGCTATGGCCTTCATTCCTCTGTGGAGGTTGGCTTTGGCGGTGTGGGGGTCTTCGGTGAGGGATATGATCAGCTGAGTGTGGTCGGCGTAGGAGATGATGTTGAGGTTATGTTGTCGTGTGACATGGGCAAGGGGTGCCATGTAGATATTGAACATCGTAGGGCTGAGGGAGGATCCCTGTCGGACACCGCAAATGATCTCAGTGGTTTTTGAGCGGAAGGGTGGTAGGTGGACGCTCTGGGTTCTGCCGGAGAGAAAGGAGGTGGTCCAGGCTAGGGCCTTCTCTTGGATTCCGGCATCATGGATGCGTGCTGATAGGATGCGGTGGCAGACTGTGTCGAAGGCAGCAGATAGGTCCAGGAGGTTGTGGGCGGCTGTTTCTCCTTTGTCCATCAGGATCCTGATGTTGTCAGTGGCGGCGATGAGGGCGGTCTCAGTGCTGTGGTTGTTGCGGGAACCGGATTGGGAAGGGTCCAGGATGTTGTTGTCTTCGAGGTAGCGGGTTAGCTGTTTGTTGACAATCTTCTCTGTCACTTTTGCTGGGAACGGGAGCAGCGAGATTGGCCGGAAGTTCTTGAGGTTTTTGGGATCCACCTTGGGCTTCTTCAGAAGGGCGTTGATCTCGGCGTGCTTCCAGCTTTCTGGGAAGGTTGCTGTGTCTGTTGATTGTTTCCCGGAGGTGGGGCGCGATGGTTGTGCTGGCTTTGTTGAAGACGTGGTGAGGGCAGGCGTCAGATGGGGATCCGGAGTGGATGGAGTTCATGGTTTTGATGGTGTCTTCGTCGCTGATGTTGGACCAGGTGGTCAGGCGGCTGGTGCGGGTAGTGGTAGCGGGTGTGGTGGACTCGGTGGTGGGTGCGGGGGTCTCGGAGTTGAAGCTGTCGTGAATGTCAGTGATCTTGTGGTGAAAGAAGGTGGCCAGGGAGTCGCACAGGTCTTGTGATGGGGGGATGTCATTGGTGTTGGAGCTGGGGTTGGAGAGTTCTTTCACGATGCTGAAGAGCTCTTTGGTGTTGTGTGCATTGTTGTCTAGGCGGTCCTTTAAGGCTGTCCTCTTGGCAGTCCTGGTGAGTTGGTGGTGTCTGCGGGTGGTGCTTTTGTGTGCTGTGTGGCTGTCTGGTGTTTGGTCGTGGAGCCATTTCTTCTCCAGCTTCCGACAGGTGCGCTTGGGGATCCGGAGGTCTTCAGTGAACCTGGCGGCTTTCTTGTTGGTGTGGTTGGCTGTGGAGGTCTTGAGAGGGGCGAGGGTGTTGGCGCAGTCGTTGATCCACTGTTTGACGTTGGTCGCGGTGGTGTCGGGGTCGTGGGGTCCGCAGGTGGTCTCAGGACGAGGGTGGCAGTCAGTTGGTTCTTGGTGACCTTGCCCCAGCAGCAGCGTGGCAGCTGTTGGGTGCGGTGGTGTGTGGTGGGTTTCCTGAAGGTGAAGTGAACGCATCTGTGGTCGGTCCAGTGGGGTTCGGTGGTGTGGTTGAAGGAGACATGGGGGCTTGTGGAGAAGATAGGGTCCAGCGTGTGTCCAGCGGCGTGGGTGGGTGTCATCACGAGCTGTTTGAGTCCGAGGTTGGCAAGGCTGTCGATCAGGGCAGTGGAGTTGGCGGAGGAGTTGACTGTTGCGGTCAGGAATGCAACAGCTGATTTGAGTTGATCTGGGGTTCAAGTTAGAGGAAGGTGAATTTAGAAGTACAATTTTGTTCCTTTAAGTAGAATTTGGTTATTTTACATTTGATTTGAAGAGCTTTATTAGTCTTTAGGTAAAATAGACCACAATAATGAAAATGGTGATACTGTTGAAAAGAGTTAAGGAGTGAGTTCAGAAGGCTGTCTCTGCCATGGCTTCACAACTAGGTAAAAATGTGGACAATTGTATTGATAAGCTTGAGGGCAGGTTTGGTAGCAGAAATAATGATGAGCTATTCTGGTCTGTTGAAGAGATTTTGGATGGGATCACAGCTAGTGTAAGTGGAAAGAAGGTGATCCAGAAGATAAAACATCTGGGACAAGTTGAGGAAAGCTCAAGGGGCCTTTATTCAGAAAGGCTTGGTGAAGACAACTCATAAGGAGTTTAAAGATCAGGCTATAAAGGCCACTAAAGGGGACTGCAGAGCTATCGTCTGTGATAAGTCCTCAAGTAGGGGGGACAACATTATCTCATGCTCTTCAGATTGTGATTCCTCAGATGAGGAGAATGATAAGAGGAAAAGAGTTAAAAAAGAGAGAGACGCAAATATTTTGGATCAGGTCATGGATCCATTAGGGGAACTTATGTTTGAACCTAACACTATTCAGCATCCACTCTCTCCTCAATGGGACCCAGCCAAAAATATGGCACAGTATGTGGAATACTGGATTAGAAAGGAAATGCCTAAAGAAGTTAGGACTAGACTAAAGTCAGAGGGGCCTATTTACAAGGACTGGCGCATCTCTGCAAATCAGCAAGGATGCGCCAGAATAGATACGACATGCAATTCTCCCCTTGCACCACCACGGATGAGTCGCATTTGCCATGGCACAAAGATAGGCAGATAAGTGTTGCTTCTTGTGGCATAAGGGTGGGGCATTGCTGGAGTCATGTCACAAGCTCAACGCAACTCCAGAAATGCTCAGGGGCCGCCCATACTTAACGTGTACGTCACTCCTTATGCCTGCTTAAAGCAAGTGTAAGGCTTTGAAGCAGCGGCGTCATGAAACTGATTCAGTGAAATCTTGTAAATTTCACGGAGTCACTTTTACGAGGCTTTCCTGCGACGGAACGCCCACCCTGTGACATAACGCCCACATGAAACCTGGCACAGGTTTCATGTGGCGCAGTGTTTTACAACGTGACGCATCTGCCTAGATGCTTCACATTGTAAATAAGTCACAACGTGGTGCATGGTGTACGCTGCTGCTGCGTCAACTTACAAGGCCGCCAGGAAATATTGGCTCTTACCACTCATCAGACCTCCCGATGTACAGAATTTTAAAAACTGACATCTCGGGACCAACGGTGTTTGCATTAGCTAAATTTCTTACAAATGTCTGGCATACTCGCACCCGTATTCCAAAGTCGCAGTTCTCCACCTAATTTTAAGATTAAGAATTTTAAATGTATGGTCTTTTATCTGTTTTCACTCTAGTAGTATTTATTTCTTAGGGTGGAATGATTTTACACTGTACAATATGTGCTTGCTGTCTATTTTCGATGGTTTTATATTGTTCCATATGTGTTTTTTTTGCATATCTTTGATGGCCAAATCGGCCGAAATAATGATTGAAATTAGATGTGACACAATGGCATGCAGATGTGTTGCAAGGGGCTTGTAAATCCGACCCATAGTGTCCAAGCCTCTCCTTAGCAAATAAGGCAGCTTACACACCAGAATTGGACGCCAAAATGTTGCCTTTTTCAAATAAATTGGGGAGAGACCCAAGATGTGTACTAGATAGAGGTTTGAATGCGTGCCAAGACCGCCTTCTTGATGTTTTTGGTCTGTTGACTAAAATATTTGATTTATGTGAGGAGGCCTATCTGCAAGAAGGTGCAGTTAATACTGAGGAGCTACGGCAGTGGATACAACAAGCTGAATCTTTGTTGGGGAATGCCAAGCTTCCCTGTGTATTGAGCGAAGCAAGAGCTTGCTCATTATTGACCCAAAGTTAGCAGAGCTAGCATATAAGTAGTCGGGTCAGGAGGCTAATGGTTTGCTCTTTGGAGAGAAGTTCGTAAAGGAGATGGCTCGGTATGCAGGAGCCTTTAACTCAATAAAAAAAGTCCAAAAGGACATAAAGAATGTTTTTGAAATGATTAGGAGAATGTGGGGTCGACTACCCGGCCAAGATGTTGGACTTTCACAAGGCCCTTTCTCCCATGGTTTCAGACCCGGTGTATTTCAATCTGGAAGCTACTCTCCCAGATTCCTACCTCAGAGGCAGAGAGGAAGAGGTTGTGTTAGAGGAGAAAGAAGATCAAGATTTCAAGGTATGTTTGGCAAAAGACCATTTGTCTATCCCGGAAAAATTGGGTGGCAGACTTGCCCATATTTTAAACAGGTGGAAACAAATTTCCCCCGATTCTTGAGTAGTACAGACTGTCAGTGGTTACAGAATAGACTTTGTAGATAAACCAGTTCAGGTAAGACGTCCAGCTCTGTTAAGATTTGCAAAAGAGCAAGAGAAAATAGTCAGAAGGTTCAAGAGTTGGTAAAGAAGGGTGCCATAGAGGAAGCAGACAGTTCCTATGTTGGGTTTGTAAGCAATCTTGTTCTCGCGGAGAAGAAGAACAAGACTATAAGGCCAGTGATAAATCTCAAAGGTCTAAATGAATGGGTGGAATACAATAATTTCAAAATGGAGGGTGTTCACATGTTGAGAGACATTTTAAGGAAAACAAGATTAGCTGATTTGCCTAGACTTAAAGGATGCTTACTTGACTATTCTGGTCTGTGTCCAGCAGAGAAACCTTTTAAAATTTTAATGGCAAGGTACCATGTGGAGATTCAAAAGTCTCACCTTCGGATTGACATCTGCCTCTTGGTGTTTTACAAAGGTAATGTGACTAATGGCGTCATGTTCATGCTCAAAGGGAGAAAGGTTGATAATGTACTTAGACAATATCCTTATAACGTCAGAGAGCAGGGAACTGGCTCGGGAGCACCCAAATTTGGCAGTTCGTGTGATAGTGGCTCCCTTACATTATCAACCACTTCAGAGGCTAAAGACTTTGTATTTACACCAAGGGGTGAGTTATTTGCAAAGAGTTCAGATAGATTTGGAAGTGCAGGAGGAACTATAGTGGTGGTTGCAGAATCTCGATGCGTGGAATGGAAGGGCAATTTTCGGATCAACCCCGGACATGGTAATAGAATCAGATGTCAGCCTTCAGGCCTGGGGAGCCAGATGTGGTTCATTGACAACAGGAGGGAAGTGGAGAGGTCAGGAGAGGAAAATGGATATCAGCTACTTAGAGTTGTTGGCAGATTCTTTTGCAGTAAGGAGCTTCAACAGGGATCAGGCAAAATGTTGTGTTCTCTTAAGGATGGACAACATTTCCGTAATGAGATATGTGAAAAAATTGGGGGGACCGCGTTCGAAAGCTTCAGCAGATTTGGAAAAGGAGTTTTGACATCTCTGTCTGAGCAGAAAGATTATGATTTATGCTTAATACCCACCAGGGTTGAGCAATACCATAGCGGATTGGAAGTCAAGGCAGCTGAAGTATTTCAGCAATTGGAGACTTAACAGGGAAGTGTTTTTGTTGTTAGACAAGAAGTGGGGCCCACTGGTGGTAGACCTTTTTGTAAACAGAGTAAATGTTCTGACTCCAAGATTTTACAGTTGGAGGCCGGACCCAGCTGCGGAGACAGTGGATGCCTTTCTGCAAGTTTGGAACAGGTATCGGTGTTACGCGTTCCCTCCTTTTTGCTCTGATTCATATGGTTTTGAAAGTATGAAAGGAAAAGGCAGAGATAGTGTTAATAGCCCCTTTTTGGAACTCCCAAGTTTGGTATCCGGATGTTATATAAATATTGATTGACGACCCGGTACTTCTTCCAAATGAACCAGAGTAGTTGACCAACGCTTCAGGAGAATTTCACGAATTGGTTCTTCAGGGACATTTAAGGTTAATGGCTTGGTTGGTTTTGGGAGAGCCTGGCAAATGCCGGGCTTATCATCCGAAGCTTCAAAGCTCATTAAGGATTCATGGGCTCCAGGGACATCAAAGGCCTCAGGTTGGCCTGGATTAGATGGGTTTGTTGGTGTACTTCGAGGAGTCTGGATCCGGTATCAGTACCTCTGGTGGAAGTAATTAATTACTTGGCTGAGGTTTTTCTCAATGGGGATTCTTACAGTACTTTTAACATTTGCAGGTCAGCTACTTCGGCAGGTCATGATTTGATAGATAGATAGCTTACCAATAGGTCAACAGGATGTAATTAGGAGGCTCTTGCTGGGTGTAAGAACGAAAGAACCTCTGGGAGCTAAGTATTCGTCCCTTTGGGATGTGGATATTGTTTTGAAGGAATTAATGAGTTGGAAATAGAACGATTTTTGGGATCTAAGGACTCTTTCTTTGAAGTTGGTTATGTTGTTGTGTGTGATATCTTTCAGAAGGGTTTCAGACGTGAGAGCACTAGAGATTACAGGGCACAGGTTTGTTCCGGAAGGGGTTTGCTTCAGTATCTCTAAGAGAACTAAACGATGTCTAAAAGTATTTTTTATACTAGCTTTGATGAATGTAGAAAGCTGTGCGTGGTGCGGTGTTCACGCGAGTATGAGAGGTGTGTTTGAGGTGCAATGCGAATTCTCAATTGATCATTTCTGACAGAACCCCACACAAGGCTGTCTACGCGCCGACCTTGGCCTGCTGGGTCTAGAGGTCATGAGAAAAGCGGGGATAGATCTGACTAAATTTGGTGCCCATTCTGCGAGGGGAGGCTATGGCTTCTAAAGCGCTCCTTTTGGGTGGGGATTTAACAGGGATCTTAGCTGCGGCTGATTGGTCATCTGATTATGTGTTAACATTTGTTTACTTCAAGCCTGTGGATTGTCCAGTAGTGAGTATTATGGCAAGGATAATATTGTCCACCGTGCCTTCCCATAAAATTCAGATTTTCCACAGCTAGGGTGGGTAGAATATCATTTTTCTTTAGTTCAAGAAAAGTTTATTAATCATAATATAAGGTATGAATACATAATACAGCAAAAACATTGTGGGGAAAAGGGGGAGGGAAGGGAAAGCACGGGAAGAAAAATCAGAGTACATTTGTAGAATTGAAGGAATAACGGTAAACTTATCATGGGCAATAAAAAGAGTGAAAAGGGTACAATAATTATACAATAAAAGTAAATGCAAATGAGGTTATGCAGGTAAATATGATAACAAAGAAAAGGGAATGAAAAAGGGCATCAAGGGGGTTTAGAAACCTCCTGCTGAGCAGGTCACAGGCAAAAGGAACAAGTTGAACAATTATCCAAATACATCGTAACAGGAAGCCATAAATCTGCACGTTTAGCTGCCATCTGGGCAGGAAAGACAAAAACAGTATCAAGCCTATGATTGTGACAAACATTATACCACTATGCTTTGAAAGTAATGGTAGAAGAAGATTTCCAATTAATAGTAATTTGTTGAAACGCAACAGCCAGTAGTAAATCAACAATATGAACATATAGATTGGTCTCATCCCAACAAGGAGAAAGACTTCCTAAAAAGATATGGGTGGGAGAGAAGGGAATACAAGTGTGGAAAATAACATTAATTTGTGCCCAAACCTGTAACCAAAAGGCATGTACATTCTTGCATAGGAAGAACATATGAAACAGAGCGGCATTGGGTAAGAAGCAAGACCAACATACATCTGGGGTGGCAGGGAATCATTTGTGGTGGGTAGAAGGAGTCTGAAGCAATCTGTTATATATGAAAAAAATAGATTGCGTCAAGGACGCCGCCCTAGAGGTTTTACGAACTTTTGTCCAAATCTTGTCCCACAAAGATACTGGTCATGATGTAGAAAAATCATTTTCCCAATGCTCCTTCACCTTGGACTTGGGTCTGGGGAGTGTACATGCATGAAGGTGCTTATAAATAACTGAAGCTTTAGGGAGAGCTTGTAAGAGAGAATGAAGTTGGAGAGTAGGGTTAGGTTAAGTAGGAGGAGGGGTCGCCTGCAAGAGTCTCGAATAAACCTCCATGACCGCTGCTTTGAGGAGAAGATATTTGGGAGCAAAAGAGGAGGGCAAATCAAAGGTGGAACATAGGGTGTGAAAAGGCATAAAAGTGGAGTGTGAGAAGAGCGGCGATATCCACAACAGTCCCTTGGATCTCCAAGATTTCCAGTAAAAGGGTTTACCTCGGATAAAAGGTATTTATTGTGCCAAATAGTGGATGAGAGGAAATCGGCAATATTCGCAGGGGGGGGGGGTTAGAAGATAAAAGGAGTTTGACCGTGAATTTATGAATGAGAGTGGGAATTGAGGAGGGTTTTGTGAAAAAGAGACATATTCAGCAAATGAGAAAGGGGAAAGGAAAAGGCGCTCAACCTTAGTCCACAAAGGGCAGGGAGAGTCATGGTCCTGTAACCAAAAGGAAGCTTGACGTAACAAAAAAGCTTTATGATAAGCCGGGAAGTCCATAAAATTAACTCCTCCCTCTGAAACGGGGCGAATAAGCCTAGCAAGGGACATTCTGGGTTTTTTGTTAACCCATAAAAAGGAGGACAAGATTGCATTGATTTTCTTAAAAAATTTGGCTGGGATAAAGACAGGGAGATTGGAGAGTGTGTATAAAACAATGGGGGATAACATCATTTTAATAGTATCTAAACGACCCCATCAAGACAGGTACAGAGGATGCCATCTGGCTGTAAGGTCGGATATTTTCTGAATGCACTTAGTAAGGCAAAGGGAAACAGTGTCGGGGATGGAAGGGGTGATGTGCAATCCTAAATATTTAATGTGGGAAGGGCTCCAGGTAAAATTGGAAGCGCTAAAATCAGGTTTAAAGGTGAATTTTGTCAGGGGAAGGATCTCACATTTATCATTGTTAAGCCTAGAGCCAGAAATTGAGGAATAATTCCGTACTTCCTCCAAAAAAGCAGGAATGGAGACCAAGGGATTAGAGATGAAAAGTAAGATGTCATCTGCATAAGCAGCAAGCTTAATGGAGGTTTCCGCGTTCTGAAAGCCATGAATCTCGGGGTTCTGGCGTTGTCTGGATAAGAAAGGTTCTAAAGCAAAATTGAAAAGAAAAGGTGAGAGGGGGCATCCTTGGCGAACTCCTCTGCCAAGGACAAAGTAGGGGGAAATTTGACCATTAGCGTAAACTGCAGCCCGTGGGTGAGAATACAAC
Source organism: Lissotriton vulgaris (assembly GCF_964263255.1). Taxonomy (NCBI): domain Eukaryota; kingdom Metazoa; phylum Chordata; class Amphibia; order Caudata; family Salamandridae; genus Lissotriton; species Lissotriton vulgaris. The sequence continues at coordinate 1,649,714,840 of NC_141685.1, forward strand.
AATGAGACCAGGGATATAAATTTAGGGCCGAACCCAAACCATCCGAGAGCGTGGCCATTCAACCCTATCAAATGCCTTCTCAGCATCTAGGGCTATCGCCGCAAGGGAGTGTTGGAGATGGGATGATTTTGACAATATGTTAAATAAAAGCCTGGTGTTGTCAGTGATGTAACGACCTTTAACAAAGCCAGATTGTTCTTCTCCTAAGAGGTCAGGAAGCAAATGATCCAGCCTTATCGCCAATGATTTAGCAAACATTTTATAATCAATATTAACAAGGGAGATAGGTCTATAGTTCTTGCAATGTTGCACATCTTTTCCAGGTTTGGGTATTAAACAAATGTGCGCATCTGAAAAAGACCCTGAGGAGGCACCCAAATCAGCAAAGGAATGAAGAAGGGCATGCAGCTTCGGAATCAATAACTTGGAGAAATGAAGGTAAAACTGAACAGTAAAACCATCAGGACCAGGAGCTTTGTTAAGTTTGAGACGCTGGAGCACGGTAAGCAATTCTTTCTGTGAGATGTCAGTCTCCAAAGCGGAAAGGTCAAGAGGGAAATGAGCAGGTGTTTGAATAGTAGAGAAGAAATGTGTGAGAGAATGAGAAGAGGGTTGGGTATCAGAGGAGTATAAGGTTTCATAGAAGTGTGAAAATGTAGCAAGGATATCGACATCTTTGTGTTGTAAGTGTACATTGGTGTCATAAACAGATTCAATATTCATTTTGTTGTGCTTGACCTTTAGGTAATTGGCAATAATTTTCCCAGCTTTGTTTCTACTACCATAGAACTTAGCACTTGACTTGAGTAAATATAGGGAAGCATCTTCAGTATATTTTTCATTAAATTTGAGCTTAGCAGCGACCAGAGCTGTCAGACTATTCTTGGAATGTGAGGTGAAATAGGCGTGCTCCAATCTCTTAATGTCAAGAAGGAGGGTTTTAGTAAATTGGCAAGCAGTCCTACGTTTCTTTGCGACATAATTTATAATGAAGTCGCGTGCAGCTGCCTTGAAGGCACCCCAGACAGTATGCTTCGAAATGGGCGGAACATCGTTTAACAGAAAAAAATCATCAAAAAAGGCAGTGAAGGAAGTGGAAAACTTGGAGTCCAGGAGGAGAGTATTGTTAAAGCGCCATCTCCTGGGCCCATCAACTTTAGGGAGCACATCAAGCTGACTACAACAGGGGCATGATCCGAAAGCAGAATCGGACCAATTTCCACTACATTAAGCGGTTGAGCAAGATCATGGGAAAGAAACATTTAGTCAATCCGTGATTGGGAGCGGTGATATGGTGAATAAAAGGTAAACTCCTGCAGAGTAGGATTGCAGAGTCGCCAAGAGTTGACAGGCTTATGTTGAGATATAGCTTGGGTAAAAAGTTTGTGTGATTTAGTGGGAACATAAATGGCATCAAATTTCCTATCTATAAACGGATCAAAGGGTTGATTACAATCCCTTGCAAGGATGAAATTGTCGTCCATGAATTGGGTGATGTGTTGAGAAAACTCAGCCCAAAAAAGGGGTTCACAACTGGTGGGACCATAGACATTAAGAAGAGAGATTGGAACACCTCTAAGTGATAGTTTGACATGCGTCCATCTGCCATTAGTATCAGATTCTTGGGAAATAACTGTGAGAGGGAGAGACCTGTTACAAAGAATTGCAACACCATTTCGTTTACCATCACCTTGCGAATAAAAAACTTCACCCACCCATCCTCTCCTAAGTTTAGCAGATTCTGTATCAGAAAGGTGAGTTTCCTGAAGAAACGCAATATCAACATTCAATTTGGCTAGGTGAGATAAAATACGTTGACGCTTAATTGGGGGGTTAATACCCTTAACATTCCAGGAAGTTATATTCAAGGACATAACATGTACAGTAATGTAACAAATTCGAAACAAATGAAGCCAAGGTAGAAACCCATGAATGAAAAGAAATCAAAAGAAAAGAAAGAAACAATAAAGAGTAAGAGAAAGGCGAGAAAGAAGAAATGAACGAGAAGAAAATAGTGTGCTGAAAGAAAAAGTAGTGTAGAAAGCAGAGAAGAATGTATGAAGGTCAAAAGGAAAAGGGAAAGAAAAGAAAGAGAAGTACAACCTGAAAGGAGAAAGTTATAATTACTGCACAACCAAGGATATTGAAGCACACGAAGAAGGTGAGGAAACATAAGAAAACAAGGGAGAAGGAAGAAACAAAGGATAAAAATACCTACAAGGGGAGAAGACGAGAAGGAGTCGGGGGGGGGGACCACGAAGGCAAGGCAACACATCCAAGGACGGCTAGGCGGGGAACAAGGGAGACATCATCAAACAGGGAAAAAATCCAGTGGAGGTAAGAGGGGAGACAAAAGAGATGAATTACAAATCTACATCAAAAGAGAGCAAACATGAGCAATGTGAGGATAAGCAAAAAGGCAACTCAGCCAGGGCGAGAAGAGGAAGGACCAGAGGAGTCCATGGCGGTGGCTTTATGTGCATTGATGAAACTCTGTAATCGCACAGGATCTTCATACGTGGTCATCTTGTTATTGTAGGTGTCTTTGAAGAGGCAGGGATGGTACAGGCCACAGTGGAGAAGTGTGGCTCAGGGGTTAGAGGCGGCAGACCCGGAAGCTGAGATCGGCCCTGGACCAGGGTTCAATTCCCCGCCTCGGCGGGTCTTGGGCTAAAAATTCCACGGACTCGATAATTCTCGCTCCGGTGCCTCTCGACTCACGGGTCCACACTCTGCGACTCTGGGCAATAGCTTGCTTAATCTCCACAACGGCCCCTCGTGGCGGGATGCCTGGCTTTCACCTTGTGGATACCCTGCCGGGGCTATCTCACAGGGGAATACCAGGACGGGTTCCCAAAGCAAGCGCCGGGACACCCACTGCGGGTAGCTGTGCGCTATATAAGCTCAAATACATACATACATCTAGCACCCATGGAATGTAGGTCGTCTCTCATGCCGAGGAAGGCCTTCCGGCGGTTTGCAGTCACCTTAGCATAGTCCTGAGCTAAGAACAAGGAGGAACCCGACCATGTTAATTTGGGAGAAGCCTTGGCAGCCATGAGAACCTTCAGAAGGTCAGTATACTCCAGAAAGTAAAGTATAACACCTCTGGGCGCTGTGTTGTGGAGTGGAGGAAGGTGGACAACCAAGTCGATGAGCACGCTAAATATTGAGGGACGTGCCTTCTGGTAGGTGAAGTAACTTAGGGAGGAAGGATTTGAAGAAAGTGATAGAGTCCGTACCCTCAAGACCCTCCGCCAAGCCATAAATGCGGAGGTTGTTACGCCTGTTTCTATTTTCCAACTCTTCCACTTGCCTCTGGAGGGAATCCACCTGTGTAGTTAGATGAGAGACCTTGGTGCGTGTTTCCTGGAAGGAGGTAACCCACTGTTCAACCAATGAGACTCTTGTATCAATTTGTGACCAACTTTCCGTGAGAGCCTGAAGCTTGGCATTAGTGTCCTCCATGTTAGGACGTAGAGTCTCAATTTGCTCCATATAAGGGCGAAAAGAACGAATCTCCTCCAACAAGAGTTCCATAGAGACAGAAGTGGACTGCTTGGGTGGCGAAGGAGGGTCCTTCTTCAATCTCTTGGTGGTGCATTTCCCGAATGCTGGTGGTGGAGAATCCATGACTGTATCCGATCCAGACGAGGCGATAGAATCTTCCAATTTGAAGAGCACAGAAAACCCTTTAGAATTCTTCACAAAGGCCACCTTTGTAGATGATTTGGAGGGTATGTCCCATAAGAACCAAGCAAGGATGAAATCACCTGCGCAGCACGTACTATCTGTGCAATAGGATAGAACGATACAGTGAGGCTTGAAAAAACTGCACAGCTAGCCATAGATAAGGAATATGCCCCTACGCTGAGTCAAAGGAGGTCATCATCAGGCAGAAAACCATAAGTAGGCATGTGCGAGAAAATCTCAAGAGTCACAAACTGGAGAGAGTAACAGCCCTCAGATGTAAATAAGCGCGGAATTAAAAGTACCAGTAACGCATCCAAGAAAAACCACCAAGGAGCGACTCATCACTGTGCAGAAAGTCGAGGTCCTCAGTAACTCCAAAATCCACATGGTGCCAAGCAGCATTAATAAAAATGGTTATTGGTGTGGAAACAGGAGCATGTTGCAGTCAGAGTGCATTGGTTGAAGGTATTGAAGGCATGACTGGCATCAAATGGACATTGACGCAACGGCAATCCGCCTGGAAACCGAAGCTGTGTGCCAGAGTATGGCAAAACTAACATACTAGTACTTCTCACCATAAGGAATAGTGAGGCAAAGATGTTGCATTAACAGAGAGGAAGCGCGTTATCATGGTGAAAAAACTGAATAAAGAAGCACCTCGTCAGTAAAAAAAACCTCGCAAATACAGTCCAGCAGCAAGTAGGAAAATGAAGGGGGCATCCACTAAAGATGTAATACACTCCTACGCCATAACATAGAACAAAGCGGTGGCGCAATTACGATATCGCGAAATGGCGGTCGGGAGGTATGAGGAGGAAACCATCAGCAGTTTCTGTAAGGTGAATAAACGAAGACAATTCCCAGATCAAAAGAAAAGTCACAAAGATGCTGGACGCTGCGTGAAAGTTCAAGTAGGAAAGCGATGCGGTCAAAGAAGGAACTTCATGAGGCGGCAGAGACGGCTGTAGGTAAGCGGCGTCATAAGATGGCGGCCGCGTCCGTACCTGAGGCGAAGCTAAACTCTGCAGCAAAGTTCTTCTTAACAAAGCATCTTGGCACAGGTTCGACAGTCGCGTCGGTGTCCAGGTGTGTTCCGACGCTCAAAATGAACTCTCCAGCAGGAAAAGACGGTCAGTAGACGGTATATCTCCCGTGGCTTCCGCAGAGCCTCACACGGGTGCCGCCATACCGTCGGGCGCCAAGCCACGCCCCCCAAGTGGGTAGAATATCATGATTATATTAACCCCTTCCATGCTCTTGACGAGCTCAGCTCGTCATAAGGCACGGTTGAGCTGTGCTTATGACGAGCCGAGCTCGTCATGAATAATGGAGCTTTCCTAAGATCAGCACAGGAGGGGAAAACCCTTAGCAGCCAAGGTGTTAAAGACATGGAGGCTGATATTATCCCTCCCTTTTAGATTCCCACCCATTAATGTTTTGTTTATGTTTCTTTTCAAGAGGAGAGTACACGAAGTCATTTTGAAGAAAGAAAAGGATCTTTGGGACTCTAAGTTCTACATTTTAGTAACCGTTTTATTCATGGTTTGAACTTTCAAGCATGTTCAAAGCCTAAACAAGGAAGAAGACTGACACACTGGATTATAAAGACATTAGAATGTTTAGGTGTACTATTCTAAGTTATTTTTCACTGCTTTTAGTTGCTGCTGTGAGTAGCCAATTACAGAGATATGCATAATATCAGCCTCCGTGTCTTTAATAAAATCATGATTTTCTACCCACCCTAGCTGTGGAAAATTTGAATTGCATTTATCTCAACCTTCCTAATTACTCTTGTCCCTTTCTTCACATCATTCTTCCTGAACACCATTGCGAGGTTTGTCAGCACTATGCATGGGCAATCTGGGTGACTGCTTGCACAGATTGACACCCTGGAGCTAAATTCAGCAGTCTCTTAAGTAACATCCCACGAGAGAACTGCTTTTGTGTTCCTGTGGGAAGTATGATAACCCTGTGCTTCCTGCACATCCATTATCGCCTCAGACGACAACAAAACCATTATGCTCGTAACACATGGGCTACCTGAAGAAGGAAGACTGTGGCCAGAATTCTCAAGTACCCATAGTTTGTGGGTGAGCAGAGTTTGGGTATAGTGAGCTGGTTCTCTCTGCAGCTATGTCTTACTTAATCTAATGATTGTTACAGTATCCTAGTGAGCAAAAAGTATATATATGTATGCCAAAAGCAGCAAGTCCCTCAGCTGGTCAACTGGTGCCTGGTCCAAAAAAGTAAAAAACGAAACTATATTGGACACTGTCTACTGACCTGAATCCTTTAACCAAATTCACAAAGGGGATGGGGTGCAAAAGGATATATTCCCTTTTGTTAGTAAGCTAATATCCCACTTGGTTGTCAGTAACGTTTGAATGGTTATACTTTCATAAACTACTAATACATATGGATAGAAATAACAGCTGTGGAAAGGATGTCCACAATGAGCCCCTTCCAAACTGTAATTCGTAATCCATTCCTAAACCCATTTTCGGATTGAGCCTAGTACATATTGCTTAACAGAACAAAACACTTTAGTGGATACAAACCCAACAATTTTAGCAAATTGCACAATTTTTGACTGCTAAAAAGTTTAATACACCTGGCCTTTTATGTTTAGAAAGTGGTTTTCTCTGTGTAGTACCTAGCTGTGCTATCTTTGTCTGTTTCATTTCAGTCAGAAACCCTTGGTGAAAATCGTCCTCATTAGTCACAGTAAGTGAACTATAATTATATAAATGTAATTGTAAAAGCATTTATCTTTCATGAAATGCAACAGTGTCGAAAGCATGGTTAACTTCAAGATGTGCATGCAACAGAAAATAGTTCAGTCTCATGTTTCAACACATATGAAACAGCAAAGGGGAAAAACAGTATTAGGAAGGATTTATTGTATTCCATTACGGAGAGAGTCAACGCATAGTATCGCATCACCACTCATTCCGCAAACTAAACTCTTTCAGTGTATACATAAGTGTTTGTCAGTGTCTGTGTCTCTGTACGTGTTAGGGGAGAGTGGATGCGTACATCAAGAGTCAGTTCGTTTTTGACTAAAATCTTACTTTCTTGGACAAGGTTTAGACGAAAACAGATCCTTTTCAGTAAGAACACGTCACTGCTGGAAGTCGAAGCGAGAACAGTATTCAAAAAGAGAGTTGCATAATGTTACTTCATTGGACACATTGGGAACTAATTTCTATAGCCTGAGATTAAAACCCACTGTTCCTTATTGTTGTCATAAAATGCTTATGCAACTGAGCTTCTACGCACATCCGCAGGGGTCTCTTTATGGTGCCTTACTGATTTCTTCTCATATGCAGTCTTAATTACTCCTTTCGTGTCACAATTTTCAGTAATCTTTGGAACGCAGCTGGAGTTGTGTCTTTTTCTAATTGCCAGTACTCCTCACAGTTTTCTTATTTTCCAGCAGAAAATGCAACCCTTGTACTTGGTTACCAAGCACGTTTCCCTAATTAGGACCACTTCAAGATGTACCACTACTATTTTCTCCCTGATGGTGCTTGCCGAAGAACATCAGTTTTGTTTTTTCCACAGTGTTTCCAGATGACAATGCACCACTCTTGCGAAATTAAACACATTACTTAATGTTTCTGGCTTGAAATGGTGGTAACCTGTAACTGTCATTATTTCTTACCCATGCTAACTGTGTTAAACAGAAGTGCCCAAGTCTGAATCGAGATGTGAAACACCCTTGGCACCGGGGGTGGTGGTTTCGCCGGGGCGCAAGATGGCCGCATTATAAGCGAGTTCTGGCATAGGTCATTTGCTGCAGGACCCATCCGGCCATGACTCCGAGGGCATGACATCCAGCCGGTGTCAGCAGTACGGCGGATGTGGCACGGGTCCGTCGCTAATGCCATTATGGCCATAAATATCAGACCAGAGGGTCAGGTGGGACTTGCGGCCTATCTGGGCCTCCCGGCTGGCGTGGTGGCACCGGCACTGCAAAGCCGGACTGCTGAGACGGAGTGAGATGCGGAAGGCTCCGGATGCTGCTGCGGTACTGAGGCTTACTTGGGGTGGCGCCCGGTGTGTGTCTGCGCCGCATTGGGGACAGTGGTGAGCCCACATTGGGGCCAGGATGAAGGGCGCCCCAAGACGTAACCGCCAGATGACGCCTGAGGCCTGCTGGGGCCCTGCGGCTAGCCAGCCCAGCATGCCCGGGTTGCTGTTCCGGTGCTAGAAGCGAGGTGCTCAGTCTACAATCAAGACTGCTGCCCTGCGGTGGTGCGCCAGAGGGCTCTCTGGATCATCCCAGCTGGAATACGCAGTGACTGAAAGCGATTGCACTACGGGGCGGCACCAATCCATCGGGTGTGGTGCACAAGGCCTAGCCGCACCCCCTCCCAGTTACTCAACTGGCATCCACATTGATGCAATCTCACTGGGGGGAAACTCCATCCCCCACTGGCCAGGCTTGGACTGTGTGCCGCGATCTGTGGCTCTGACCTGCTGCTGCTGTTTGCACCATCTGCTCCCCGGTTTGGAGACTCCTGGGTCTTGCCTGTGGGTGGAGGGGGCAGTGAACTCAGCGTGGCTGTGGCCTGGATGGCGGCAGCGCTCAGCGGCTCCGCTGGCTGTTGCTACCATTTGGTCCGCTGCCCCGGTTCAGGGCCCACTGTGGTTGCGCCTCTTAGAGACCCTTTGAGGGAGGACCCGACACGTGGTGGGGTCTGCTGCGAAGCCCTCCTGTTGAGCAGCTCTCCCCACACTGACCCGGGCTTGTTGGCCCGATATCTACCGGACACAGAGCTCTTCCTACCATGACCATGGGCAAGCCGGAGGGAAGGCAATCGAAACTCTCCGTTGAAAAGAAACGCAGCGCCAAGCAGGCTGACCCGAGGCAGAGAAAGACATTGCCTCACACCCCACAGACGATACAGAAGAACAAGACCTGGATCTGAGAGAAATCCTGATGGAGGTGAAGTCCAGATTGAAGAACATGATTCCAAACTAGATCTACTTACCTCCCGCCTGGACAAGTTCAAGACCAGGTCGATGCACATGACTCTCAGCTTGATCATCCAGAATCTCGGATATCAGAAGAAGATAACAATCAATCTGCCACCTCTGAATGCCTCCTACGCATGGAGAAAGTGCTAGACCTCATTAAAGAAAAGAGTGAAGACCTCGAGGCCCGATCGAGGCACAGCAATCACTGCATCATGGGCATGCCTGAATCTGCCGCGATTACCAGAATGGAGGACTTCATGGAAACCATGCTGTGGGGCCTCTTTGGCTCAGAGATGACACCCGTCTTTATTGTTGAGAGAGCTCTCTGGGCCCAAAACCACCTCCGGGACACTGCCTCACTCAATTGTGGCCTCTTTTTTGCATTACAAGAATCGCAATGCGGTCCTCCCACTGGACAGAGAGCTGGACTAAATCCAATATAAATGCGACATTCTGTCTTTCGTCCTGGATTTCACTATGGCTGTGCAGGCGACCCGCTGTGATTTCCTAGCAACCACAATCCTTCTACAGCAAAGTCAATATAAAGTACGTCATGCTATATCCCGCCAAGCTCAAAGTAACCCAGAACGGCAAAACACACCACTTCACTGATCCGAAGCAGGCCCTCTAGTTTTCCAAAGAACATTTCAAATCCAGCCGCTCTCAGGGGACCAGGGGATAAGAGACATGGCTCAGTGACAATGACTAGCCACTATCCGATAAAACCCACCCCAGGATGTAAGAACGCAAGTACTGGTTTGCTGAGGAGGGGCCATTGTCCCATGGCACATGATCGTTTCTGCTCTCTTCACTATGATGTTCTTAGTTTATGTCCTGCTATGTTGTCAATTGTATCATTGTAGCGCAATCCTGGACATTGTCTGTGGGGAACTAGGGGGTGCGCAGTGGCAGCTCTCTCTAAGCTTATGCTCAGGCACCGAGCCTAACGGCGTGTAGTACAAGTGGAGACTCAACTGCCCCCAGGGATAATTCCTGGATGTTACTTTCATGGGATGGGATATCTCAGCCTAATTGGGGGGCTGGAGTTGGTGGGGGAGTGATGGGCGGGCTGGGTTTGTTGAGGTACAGTTCATTGAGTTTTGTTCAATGCCAAAAAAGTTGGCTTAATGGCATACACATGTATCTCCCACCACTACATGTGCAGACAGAGGCACAGCGCATATTACCACTTGCACAGCACAGCATCTCTCCCCAGCGCATCATGCCACCCCCCCAGACATACATGGACAAGGTAGCTTTGATTAAACTCATCACATGGAACATAAGGGGGCTAAACATTGGCAGAAAGATATGCCTTGTGCATGCCTACCTGAACAGATACATGATCGACATCTGCTTCCTCCAAGAAACCCACCTCATCAGCAACACTCACTGGAGGAGGGTCTGTGTCCTTATTCAGATAGGTCTGACCTGGACCATCAACCACTACATTTGCAACAATGAAGGGCGATACATTATTCTGACTGGCACACTTCACAATCACCCCTTGATTTTGGCCATCGTCTATGGTCCTAATGTGCGCTAGGGTCTGGTATTTGATCTCCGGATCTCACTCATGAACAGTGCTCTGGTGCGTCGACTTTAATGTTCCGCTGGTGGACGTGCTGGACAGGGCAGGCAGCTCCAGACGTTCCCACCCGCAGGCTGCCTCAACTCTTGCCTCGATCATCATAGACAACTAGATCACAGACGTTTAGCTAAACACACACCACAGTGCGTGCGAAGGCACATGCTTCTCCCTGCAACACTGAGCATGGTCCAGAATAGACTATTGGCTGGTATCCAGGGATGTGCTGCCCTGGCTGTCAGCAGGCACCCACTTGCCGCACACTCTCGCAGATCACGCACTGTTTCAATTGGTCATTCGGCCTCCTCATGCGGCCTTAAAGCGTTCTCGTGGTGGCTGCCTCCAAGCGCCCTTAGAGACCTGGTACTCAGGGAAGAGGTCCGGACAGCCATTCAGGGCATCTCCCAGCACAACGCAGGTTCAGTCGGCTCCCCTGCCGTGCTCTGGGACACTTTCAAAGTAGTCATCCGTGGAGTTTGCATAGCCAAGCAGCACAGTATTCTTAAATCAATCCGTGGGACAATCTTGGCACTGGAAACCAACATTTCCGCACTAGAAACTCCGTTCCATCGCTCTAATGACACCAATATATTCGGCAAGATGTCGGCGTATAAGGAGGAGGCACTAAGAGAAGTCCTTTTCCTGGGTAAGGAGACGCAGGCGTGCATGTATGGCGAAGGAGATCGCTCAGGCAAAACATTAGCCAGGTTGCTCTAGAAACCGCATGCTTTTCCTACATCCCGACCTCGTCGACTCCGAAGAACGACACCACTCTGCTACCCCGGACCTGATACAATTCATGGTCGATTTATTTGTTTGCCTCTACTCTACTTCCCAGCCGACTACCCTTAGAACTATTGGCATATTTCAATGCCATCGAGCTGGTGTGGCTATCAGATTCACACCAGGAGTTCCTGAACTCCCTCGTCATGGCCAAAGAAGTACAACAGGCAATTACAGGCCATCCCCCAGACAAAGCCCCTGGCACGGATGGGCTAGCAGCCGCATTTTGTAAAGAATATTCTGATATTTTAATCCCCAAACTCCTGGACGTCTACTGTGATGCGCCAGAGGTGGGCTTAGTTCCCCAGTCGATGCAGGAGGCTGTAATCTTCACTCTCCTAAAGACAGACAAGCCAGTTAACCAGTACGATCATATCAACCCCTGTCACTCATCAATATAGATAATAAGATATTTGCGAAGGTACTGACGAATAGGCTGCATCTCCTTCTCCCGGAAATGATCAGGTCTGATCAATCTAGTTTCATACAAGGCTGTTCTACAACCCACAACCTCCGGACCATGTTCGTAGTGATGCATTATCTACATACACATACTCCTGCAGTGGCTGCCCTGCCTGATGCTACTAAAGCCTTCGACACACTGGAGTTGGGATACTTCTTCCCGCTACTGAGCAGACTGGGGGTCGGATCCAACTTTCTTGCACAGATTTGTCTTCTCTACACCCTGCCCACTGCCTGGATATTCCTCAATGGGCAGATCTCTGACCCCTTACTCTATCAATCAATCAGGAGTTTGTTAAAGCGCAACTACTCACCCGTAAGGGTCCCTAGGCGCTAGGGGTGGGGGGGGTGCAGGTTCCATTCCATCAAGGAGGGGGTTTGTCGAAGAGCCAGGTTTTGAGGTTTCTTGCGAAGATGGGGGGCGATGTTGTCTGTCTGAGGTGGAGCGGAAGGGCGTTCCATGCTTTGGCCGCGAGGAAGGAGAAGGAGCAGCCTCCCTATCTGGTCTTTCTGGTGCGGGGGACCTCGGCGTAGGAGAGCTGGGCTGATCGTAGGGTCCTTTGGGGTGCGTGGAATTTGAGCCGGCTGTTCCGGTATGCTGGTCCGGTACCGTGGAGGGCCTTGTGTGCATGGGTGAGCATCTTAAAGGTGATTCTCGCCTCGACGGGGAGCCAGTGGAGTGTGCGCAGGTGCTGGGAGATGTGGCAGTGTTTTGGCAAGTTGAGGACCAGTCTTGCGGCGGCGTTCTGGATGTTCTGTAGCTTGCGGATGAGGTTTTTGTTTATTCCAGCGTAGAGTGCGTTGCCGTAGTCGAGTCTGCTGGTGACCTGGGCGTGAGTGACTGTCTTTCGGTGTTCGAGGGGGATCCATTTGAAGGTCTTACGAAGGAGGCGGAGGGTGTGGAAGCGAGAAGATGAGACAGAGTTGATCTGGCGGTCCATTTTGTGCTCGGAGTCCAGGATGATTCCCAGGTTGCGTGCGTGGTCTGTGGGGGTTGGCGGGTTTCCGAGGGCGGTGGGCCACCAGGTGTCGCTCCAGGCGTCGGGGTTTGGGCCCATGATGAGTACTTCTGTTTTGTTGGTGTTTAGTTGTAGGCAGCTGTTTTTCATCCATTTGGCGACGGCTTCCATGCCTTCTCGAAAGTTGCGTCTGGCGGTGTTGGGCTCGTTGGATAGGGAGAGGATGAGCTGGGTGTCGTCCGCGTATGACACGATGTTGAGTCCGTAGGTTCTGACGATGGGGGCAAGTGGAGCCATGTAGACGTTGAAGAGCGTCGGGCTGAGGGAGGAGCCCTGGGGGACTCCGCAGGTGGTAGGTGTGGGGTCTTTGAGGGGAAAAGGGGTAGTCTGACCCTTTGCGTCCTGCCGGAGAGGAAGGAGCAGATCCAGTCGAGGGCCTTGTCCTGGATTCCTGTGTCGTAGAGTCTGCGTATTAGGGTGCGGTAAGAGACTGTGTCGAACGCCGCTGATAGGTCTAGGAGGATGAGGGCCACTGTTTCTCCTTTGTCCAGTAGGGTGCGGATGTCGTCTGTTGCGGCGAGGAGGATGTTGTGTTCTTCAATGAATCTGGCGAGTTGGCTGTTGATGGCTTTCTCGATGACTTTCACTGGGAAAGGGAGCAGGGAGATGGGTCTGTAGTTTTTGAGGTCAGTGGGGTCCGCTGAGGGTTTCTTCAGGAGGGGGTTGACCTCAGCGTGTTGCCAGTTGTCTGGGAACGAGGCGGTCGCCAGGGAGCGGTTGATGGTGTGGCAGAGCATGGGTGCAATGGTGTCAGCGGCTCTGTTGAAGATCTGGTGGGGGCAAGGGTCTGTGGGGGCCCCAGAGTGGATTGACTTAATTGTCTTCAGTGTGTCTTTGATGGTGAGGTCTGTCCAGTCATCAATCGCTGGTTTCCGGGTGTCGGGGGTGGTTGGTGAGGGTTCAGTGTGTTGGTTGTCTTCGTCGAAGTTGTCGTAGATGCTCTTGATTTTGTGGTGGAAAAAGGTGCTGAGTTTGTCGCAGAGGTCTTGTGAGGGAGGGATGTCGGTAGACTCGCTGGTGGGTTGGGCGAACTCCTTGATGATGCTGAAGAGTTCCTTGCTGTTGTGTGCGTGGGTGGAGATTCTTTCTTCAATCGCTTTTTTCCTCGTTTCTCTGATGAGTTGATGGTGAGCGTTGGTGGCGGCTCTGAAGTTGTTGTGGGCTTTTGTGGATTTGGTGTTTCTCCAGGCCTTTTCGAGGCGGCGGCATGTGAGCCTGGACTCTCGATGTTCGGTGGTAAACCATCTGGCTTTCTTGGCACGGGTATTGTTGTTTTTCTTGAGGGGGGTGTTGGTGCTGTCCGTGATCCATCTATGCAGGGTTCGGGCTGCGGTGTTGGGGTCGTCGTTTTCCGCGATGGGTGGGGTGAAGTTGTTGAGTGAGGAGATGAGCTGGTCGTCGGTGATTTTGGTCCAGTTTCTTTGTGGAAGCAGGTGCTGGTGTCTGTGGATGGTGGGTGTTCTGAAGGTGAAGTGGACGCAACGATGGTCGGTCCATGGGAGTTCGGTGGTGTGGCTGAATGTGATGGAGTTTCCTGTAGTGAAGAGGGGGTCGAGGGTGTGTCCTGCTGAGTGCCTGGGCTCGGTCACGATCTGGCAGAGTCCAATGTTGTGGAGGTTGTCCAGGAGGCATGTGGTGTTGGGGTCCAGTTGATTGTTGAGGTGGAAGTTGAGGTCTCCCAGCAGGGTGTAGTTGGTGGATGGGATGGCCTGCGGGGAGATAATGTCCGTGATGGAGTTGGCGAAGGGTCACCGGGGTTCAGGGGGTCGGTAGATTAGGGTTACTTGGAGGGCGGCAATGGGGCTGGCCAGTATCTTGAAGTGAAGGTGTTCCATCAGTTCTGTGGACTCGTCAGGGAGTGTGCTCAGGCGGAGGCTGGATTTGTGGACAATGGCGATTCCTCCTCCTGGGTGGGTGGGGCGGTCCTTCCTGTAGATCTTGTATCCTTGGGGGATGGCGATGTCTGGTCCTGAGGTGGCGTTGGTCCAGGTTTCGGTGAAGAATGCTACGTCCGGGGTGGTGCTGTCGAGGAGGTCCCAGATTTCTGTGGCGTGTTTGTGGAGGGATCGGACGTTGAGGAGGATGCATTGCAGGGTCTTCGGTTCGGTTGTGTTCTTGTGGGCGGGTTGTGCTGGATCCGTGTTCTTGGCAGTGCTGCAGGTGTGCCGGCAGCGGTGACAGCTGAAGGGTCCATGGGTGTCGGCTGGTGATGCTAGCTTGCAGTTGTTGTTGCAGCCTGGGTTGAGTGCGTGGAGTGCTGCTGGGTCGTAGCGTTGGCGGGGCGGAGGCCCAGGGTTCCTGGTGCTGGTCGCGGACGGGTCGCGGATGGGCGCAGACGTGCTTGCCTTTGACGCGCCATTGGTGCACCAGCGGCGTGCCCGCAGCCCGCGGCCGCCATTAAGTAGGGGTCGGGGAGGGCTGGACAGCTGGGAGGCGGGAGCGGAGAGAGGAGCTGGATTGGGCCGGTCGCGCTGGGGGGGGAGGGGCCACAGGGGCAGCAGCGGCGGGGAAAGGTAAAGGGAGGAAAGAAGGGATAAAGAAAAAAGGAAAAATAAGCAGAAATAATGCACAAAAGAGCAGAGATGCAGAAAAGGGCAGAAAGGTGAAAGATGGAAAGGGTAGAAAAACGAGTGAAGGAGCAGAGGGAGAGAAAGGGAAAATGGGCTGAAATAAGGCAAAAAAGAGCAGAGGTGCAGAAAGGTGAAAGATAGAAAGGGTAAAAAAACGAGTGAAAATGAGTGAAGGAGCAGAGGGAGAGAAAGGGAAAATGGGCAGAAATAAGGCACAAAAGAGCAGAGATGCAGAAAGGTGCAGAAGGGTGAAAGATAGAAAGGGTATAAAAACGAGTGAAGGAGCAGAATGAGAGAAAGGAGACAGAGGTCCACTGGACCACCAGGGATGAGGCGCAGGGAAACCTGCGGGTGGAGGAGGGCCTCGATCGCTCACATTCAAGAGTGCAGGGGCAGGGACACCTTACTTAATGGTGGAGCTGCGAGGGTGGGAGAGCAATTTCACTGACAATGAGTCAGTGGTCTTGCTCGCCTGTCCCCGCAGTGGCCGCCAATAAATAGGGGTCGGGGAGGGTTGGACAGCTTGGAGGCGGGAGCGGGGAGAGGAGCTGGATTGGGCCGGTCGCGCTGGGGGGGGGAGGGGCCGCGGGGGAAGCAGCGGCGGGGAAAGGTAAAGGGAGGAAAGAAGGGATAAAGGAAAAAGGGAAAATAAGCAGAAATAAGGCACAAAAGAGCAGAGATGCAGAAAAGGGCAGAAAGGTGAAAGATGGAAAGGGTAGAAAAACGAGTGAAAACGAGTGAAGGAGCAGAGGGAGAGAAAGAGAAAATGGGCAGAAATAAGGCACAAAAGAGCAGAGATGCAGAAAGGTGCAGAAGGGTGAAAGATAGAAAGGGTAGAAAAACGAGTGAAGGAGCAGAGTGAGAGAAAGGAGACAGAGGTCCACTGGACCACCAGGGATGAGGCGCAGGGAAACCTGCGGGTGGAGGAGGGCCTCGATCACTAACACTCAGGAGTGCAGGGGCAGGGGCACCTCACTTATTGGTGGAGCTGCGAGGGTGGGAGAGCAATTTCACTGACAATGAGTCAGTCGTCTTGCTGGTCAGCAGAGACACTGGGCAGTGGTGTCCACTCTCCCCTCTACTCTTCACCATTGTGATGGAGCCCCTGGCTGCACATATTGGACAACACCACACGAACCACGGGCTGCAATTCACAACTCTCAGTCTCATTGTGTCCATATATGCAGATGACCTTACTCTCTATGTGAGCCACCCAGAGCACAACCTTTCCCCATTAATTTGCTAAAGCATATGCTTTGGAGGCATGTCCGGAATTCAAGTCAACTGGGCTAAATCTATGCTTATTATTATAGAGTCGGCTGCTCCATTCCTTATGGAATACCCGCTCTAGTTGGCCACCAGCCCCGTCAAATATTTAGGGATTCTTATCAGCAGAAATTTTGTGGAGCTCTGGAAAGCCAACTTTAGCAGAGCTATGACATGGTTTGAGGACCAAATTCCCCTGTGCTCTAAGCTCCCGGTGTCTATGGTGGGTCTGATCGCCATTACAAAAATGGTTGTTTTACCAAAATATCTAATCGTAAACATTCTGATCTCAATCACACAGGCCTTCTACAAACAACTCCGCTCTAATCTTATCACATTTGTCTGGGTGGGACAACAACCCTGCGTAAAAAATACAAACTGTTAACGCTGCCACAAGCACGGGGTGGGATGGGAGCACCAGACCTACAGCTATATGCGCTATGAGCCCAAACACACTTCTTACATTACTTCTTACATTACTGTTCACACCCAACACCTTTACAACCTCACGTCGCAGTGGAGACGGACGTTGTCCTCCCCCCCTAGCCTTTATCGACAGCACTGTTTCTCCCATACAAACTTCCCTTTTCAGCAATAGACACCCTGCAATGCAGGCGGTGGGCATGGATTGGGTTGTGACACCGTGCAGGAACCCCATACCTTTATGCTCCATCGATCCTGGTAGCGAAACATCCCCTGTTGCCCCCTATGCATGACGGGGGCACCTGCAGTCACTATACCAAGCTCAAAATTTACACCTTTGTAGCCTTTTTCTGGATGACCAATTCCTCACCCCCAACCCAGATTGCGGGCCCTTGCACACCCCTAGAAACCTTTCTATATTACCAAATACAGATAACGTGCCAGGCGCTATTCAACACTTTCCCAGCTCCTCCGAATACACTCACAGCAAATTAATTGTGTCTCTATACAACCACATGCAGCACACCGCGGCTGCGGCAGCCACACTAGCCCGTGAAGCCTGGGGGAGGGACCTCGCCCTTCTCACTGATACGCAATGGACATTCTGCTGCAGTCAATTTAAATTGCTATCCCCCAACTACAGATTATGGCTAATCCACTTCAAATTCTTAAATCGAGTATTCCGGACCCCTGTGCTAATATACCGAATGGGTCTGACCCGGCCAGACACCGACCATGTCAGCAGCAATAGGAGCTTATAAAGGCACTGTTGCAGAGTGGCACTGAACCTACCCTGGATCCAAGAGGGACACAGAAGGAGAAAATTAAAGAACTGGAATAGTACAGTGCTGACACACATGACACTATAGTCAGAGAAGGACATGACTAAATAACATACCCTGATGAAGTCCACAGAAATTGACAAAACACATTGCTGTTTTAACAATATTCATGTGAAGATTAAAGGACTTTTTGGATCTGGCTAAGGTCTTCTGTATCATAGGGAAAGTCACAATTGCACTGATATCCCCATCTCCCCTAAGTGGGCTATTGGGCTATGTGGTGGATGTGGCCAGCGGCTCCTGCAGACTTACTGCTCCAATGCTCCTCCTTGCTAAACGCACGATTGCTATGGGTTGGAGAAGTACGCAGACACCACAAATCCAGGACTGGATCAGAGACATTACCTATTGCCATGAACAATTATCCAACTATTGGGACCTGGTGCCCCCGGGGTCTCACCCTGGAGAGACTGTAATCATTTACTGTTGCCAAATTGAAGTCTTGATGAGAAGCCTTTTCCATATAACACACTCCCCAACATAAATCAGATTGTGACACAAGGACTATTTTTGCTGCTCTCCCTGGAGGCTCTCTGATAATGAAAATGTATTAGTTTTGCGAAGGGCGGAGAAAGGGAGTGTGGGGGGAAATGGGGAAGAGGCACAAGAGAATCTCCTGTGATTCTGGTGATGCTGCCTTTTATGCTACCAAGCTTCAGCTGTGTCTCTGCTGTAAATGACCTTCCAATCAAGCTATCCTGCAATCTAATGTGTGCATAATTGTCAACAAGTTATAAATTTAAAAAAAACACCCTTGGCACTGAAAGCGAGGACTTTAAGTTTTGCATGTTCAGCTAAAACTGGATGCTAATGTTGATCTTTTTCTGAAGGTTGTCTGCATCATGACCTCACTCTTATGCCTACTAGTATCTAAGGGACTGATTAGGAGATTGGCGATCTAACCAGCGGACCATCATTGCGGCAGTCAGGAGAATGCCCCATAGACAGTGGCATCCTAACCGCCACAGAGCGACCTCACCACCAGGAGGGCGGTGTTGCGGACAGCAGCGGCCAGCACTGATGGGGTGTGGTGGGGGTAACTGAGTGTAAAAAAACGAACCCCCTCACCTCTCCACTGTCATTCTGCCGTCTTCTATCCTGGACAGTCTTCCAAACAGGAAGCACCCAGGCTGAGGCTCACCTGAGCCAATCACAATGCTGCAATGCTCCAATCACCAGGCTGCAATGCAGCCTGGTGATTGGTCTGAGCTCTGTGGTTCAGCGCTCAGAGAGGGGCTGGGGACCTGTGCATGTTTTCCACGCAGGCTGTAATGATGCCTGCATGGAGAACATACAGAGTGCGCATGACGGTTTGGCTGGCCCTCAGTCAGCGCACTGTGTACCTTGCACCATGTTGTGCAAGGCACACAGTGCATGTACAACAGTGCAAACAGAGGGGGGCACAACATTTTCCGGAAAGGCACGTCGTGCTCAACATGGCTTTGCCGGCATCGGCACAGCCTTTATAGACCGCCACTTTTCCTAATACCACCACTGGAACCAAGATCCTGGTGAGGGTGATGGCCTTTTGGCAGTTCAACCACCCTCCTCGTAATCAGGCTATTGGACCGCCACTAACTGTATGGCAGTTCTCAAGACTAGGGGTGGGCGGAAGTTGCGGAAGGGACTATCGCAGAGAGGCACGGAGATTGAACCAATCTCCGTTTCTCTCCGCGATATTTCCATTACGCGAGCCCGCCCGCCGCCCGCTGCTTAAAGGATATAAATATATTTTCTGCCTTGCCACAGTGCACTTGACTCCACTACTGATGCTTAGAGCATCCTCATATTTTTTTTATGTGATTAACAGAAATTTGTTCAAATTTTCATGTTTTAGACACATCCAAAACCTGTACTTTCTCCCTGAGGGTCAGTGCTAAAAATACACCACTCTTGCTTTCTCCACAATGGTTCTTGCAAACATGCTCCCCTATTTGTTTTTTTTCTTATGTCATGTTCACACCTGTCTTGCTATCTCCCTGTTGATGTTCGCAGAAGAAGCATCACTAATGCTTTCTCCAAGATGGGGCCCTCTGAAAATGAACAACGTTATTCCTGCTGTGATGCCCTTAACATGTTTCACTCTTGAGAATTCCATTCCTCATGGCAGTATCCCCCTAAGATTTACCTTTCTTGTTTTTTATTTTAATACTGCCCATGAAGAAGTACTACTCTTGCTTTATTCACAATGATTCCGCATGAGGATGCACCCACCACGATTGCTTTCTCATTGATGGCACATCCTAACCATCACAGAGAAAACAAGTGATGTATCGTTCTTCCTATATCCCTGATGGTACCCATGGAAAATCATGACTGTATAGACTTCTGACGTGATGAACCCTAAACATGCCCCATTCTTGCAGTATTTTTGATGGTGACAATTAAACATGTGCCCTCCAAATTGATACACTATAAATATTTGTATTTCCTCCTAATAGTGCCAACTATGAGATACATTTTATGTACCTCTTAGGTGATGTCCAACTTTAGCTGTCTTGCTGATGATCATGCTAGTGACTGACCAACCTATTTTTCTATATGTGGATTCCCTAAAGATGCACTACTCTTGCAACCTCCACAGCAGTGTCCTCTCAAGATTCAAACTTCTGTGGTCTGTTTACAGCTCTTGAAGGTGCATTACACTAACTTTGTCCCCTGGTGGTGAGACCTGAGAGTGATAGTTGACTGTTACTTCATTATGTTGTTGTTGTTTTGTTATAGAGTTTTGTGCTCCTCTCTTTCATAAATTAGAGCAAGATAGGGACGTTTGTGATTGATGCAGGGGGTATTGTTCCAGGTGCTGTACGAATGTATGATGAAATTTCAACCACAAAAATATTGTTGTCAAGAACCTTGCTTCCTAAAATATCTACAACATAATGGTAAATATAAAGGGCATGGGGCACAGTACCTCACATCCCAGCATAGTTTGCCCCTTTGCATTATGGTGAATGCAGTTCACAATTTGCGCTTTCTTGAATATTAGTAGTAGCATTTCACCAAAGTTGGTGCAGGTAGTGCTGTTCATCTTTAGACACATTTGTAGATTTTATCCTTCATCTGTAGAGATCAAAAAAAAAATTTTTTAGCTGAGAATGCTGCCACAGGCCTCTCGAGTCTCACTACCTCTCACAGGTTCATCCCAACACAGTAACTTTGTTCAAAGGAAAATCAATGATACATCAATTAAAAAACTAAGGTAATTTAACATAATTACTTAACCCCTTCCATGCTCATGACGAGCTCAGCTCGTCATGCAGCACAGTGCTCCTGTGCTCATGACGAGATGAGCTCGTCATGACCACACCCGTTTTCATTGCTGTCCAGCACAGCAGGGGAAACTCTCAAGCAGCGATGTGGTTAAGAAGAGAAAGAAGACCTCACATCAGAAGGCTTTAGGTATAGTAAGGCCTTGGGATGCAGAAGTATAGCAGAATTTTTAGGACATGTTAAATGTTCATTATATGAGAAATCTTTAATGACATATGCGCTAATTATAGTATATAACTATATACATCAGATGTGCATTTATATGTGTTTGTGTGTGTGTGTGTATATATACATATATATATGTATATATATATATAAGGCCTGAAACCTATTGTTTTTTCAGTGAATAATGCAGTCCTCAGGGATGTCATCAGTGATATCATTTGAGATGTCATCAGTGATGTCACTGACCATGTCATGAATGATCTAATATGTGACATCATCAGCAGTGGATTGCGGGTGCGCGAAATATAGTTAGTACAACTAACTATATAGGAGCAATTTCAATGGTTTTGTATGAGTGAAATGCCCAGCTAACTATAACAACCCTAAAACTTATAGTTTCTTGAGTGAATTTGAAAGGTTTTTTAAATGCTAATTCCTAACTATATAAGGCCTGAAACCTATGTTTTTTTCAGTGAATTTGAAAGGTTTTTTAAATGCTAATTCCTAACTATATAAGGCCTGAAACCTATGGTTTTTTCAGTGAATTTGCAAGGTTTTTTAAATGCTAATTCCTAACTATATAAGGCCTGAAACCTATGTTTTTTTCAGTGAATTTGCAAGTTTTTTTGAATGCTAATTCCTAACTATATAAAGCCTGAAACCTATGGTTTTTTCAGTGAATTTCCAAGGTTTTTTTTAATGCTAATTCCTATCTATATATGGCCTGAAACCTATGTTTTTTTAGTGAATTTCAATGGTTTTTTAAATGCAAATTCCTAACTATATCAGGCCTAAAACCTATGTTTTTTTCATTTAATTTCGAATGAAATTTTTTAAATGTATTAATTGTTATTTTTTATACTGATTTACTACACTTTTGCAGGCAGGTGTTCAGAGGGCACGCCCCCTTTTTACAACACTCTGCAGCGCAGCTCCATGGCGCTTACTGGAGATACCTGTTGGGCTAGTTGCCCTCTAGGGGACCTCTGGATTGAAGAAGAATGAATTCCCCAACTTAAAACACGCCACAGGGAAGTGTAATGAAGCCACGCCCCTTTTTACACCTCTCTGCAACGCAGCCCCCGGGCGTGTTTGCAGAGGGGGAACTAATTCCCCTTGCATAATGGGGGTCCCTGCGGGCCCACTAGCACACCTGGAACCTCCAGAATGCACCAGGGGCTTCGTTGCAGAGAGGTGTAATGAGGCCACACCCTTTTTTACACCTCTCTGCAACGCAGCCCCTGGGCGTGTTTGCAGAGGGGGAACTAATTCCCCTTGCATACTGGGGGTCCCTGGGGGCCAACTAGCCCACCTGGAACCTACAGTATGCTTCAGGGGGCTGCATTGCAGAGAGATGTAATGAGGCCACACCATTTTTTACACCTCTCTGCAACGCAACCCCTGGCGCGTTTGCAGAGGAGAAACTAATTCCCCTTGCATACTGGGGGTCCCTGTGGGCCAACTAGCCCACCTGGAACCTCCAGTATAAGCCAGTGGGCTGATTGCAGAGAGGTGTAATGAGGCCACACCCTTTTTTACACCTCTCTGTAATGCAGCCCCCGGGCATGTTTACAGAGGGGGAACTAATTCCCCTTGGATACTGGGGGTCCCAGGGGGGCAGCTAGCCCACCAGGAGCCTCCAGTATGCGCCAGGGGGCTGCTTTGCTTAGCCCCGGAGGGCGGCGGTCCCCAGGGTAGTTTGGGGGTGATTGGGCACCCCCACACTTCTTTATCACTATGCCCCCGCGATTTGGTCCCCATGGGGGGGTACTTTTTAAATAAACATACAGGTTTTTAAAAAAAAACAATTTTGGCCTTGGGGGTCATTGTGGGACCCCCTGAGCAGGCCTAGGGGGTCAGGGTGCTTCTACCCTGCCTCCTTTTTTTCAATACGTTTGTTTTTCTGCTTTCTTTTGCCTCAGTCTACCTAGCACAAGATGGATGCCAACACTTCCTGCTTAGAAGTGTTGACAGCCAATGAGCATGCTGCTTTCTCAGGAAGGCATGCTGATTGGCTGCCACTGTCTGTTAACACTCCAAACCAGGAAGTGTTGGCAGCAAACCAAGGCACAAGAAAGCTGTGAAACAAAGGTGGAAAACACGCAAAGGGTGCATGGTAGAAGCACCCTGACCCCCTAGGCCTGCTCAGGGTTCCCACAAGGACCCCCAAGGCCCAAAGAAAAAATTGTGTACACGTACCCCGTGATTTCTTTTAAAAAATAACATTTTTTTGGGGCCTGGGGGGTCCTTGTGGGACCCCCTGAGCAGGTCTAGGGGGTCAGGGTGCTTCTACCCTGCCCCCTTTATGAGTTCTACACGTTTGTTTTTCTGCTTTCCTGTGCCTCAGTCTACCGAGGCACAAGATGGCTGCCAACAATTTCTGTTTTGGAGTGTTGACAGACATTGACAGCCAATCAGCATGCAGCTCGCGCATGCAAAGGTCCGCGCACGTACCCGTACCGCGCGCGTACGGTACGCGGACCCGTGCGCGTACGGTGCGTGCTTATAGATATATACTTTTTTCCCTTTTGATTTTCTCAGGAACTACTGGAGGGATTTACACCATTTAAGCAAAAGGGCGATCTGCGAACCAAACTCTACCTCTCTGCCAAATTTGGTGTAATTCCGTTCAGCCGTTCGGGCTGTAGCCATGTCTAATCGTCCAATGGAAAATAACATTGGGAAAACACGTTTTGGGACCCCCCTTTTTTCTCAGCCCCCACTTGACGAATTCCCCCAAATATTTCAGAGAAGGAGCTGAGCGGAGCGGGCCATCTTCTTTGAGAAATTCACGAAGATTCATCAACCGGCGCCAAAGTTATTCCCAATAGAATGTTGCGGATTTCCTATGGAAACTAGGTCCTAACTATATATACCTACTGGCGACCACCAGTAGGTTATATATATATATATATATATATTACCTACTGGCTATCGCCAGTAGGTATATATAGTTAGGATTTTTTCCCTATGGGATTTTTGAAAATTCTATGTCTAATAACTTAGGCGTTTGTGGACGGAATCGGCTGAAATTTTCAGGAAAATGGCACATTTTGTTTCTGAGCAGCCCCTGAAAATTTGGGGGGGTTTCGTCAAGGGGGGGCCGAGAAAAAAGGGGGGTCCCAAAACGCGTTTTCCCCATGTTAATTTCCATAGGGCGGTTGGCCTCACTTTTAGCTCGAACGGCTGAATGGATTTGCACGAAACTTGGCAAAATTGTAGGGACTGTTAGCCCGATGTGCCTTTGCTAGGTCTCAATATATGTGCTCCAGTAGTTTTTGAGAAATTAACGTTCAAAACAAGATATATATCTGTAACAGTGCTCCGGGCAGCGATCCGGTCCGCTTACTTTTCGCGAAACGGAACTTTGCGCGCAGAAAGCTGATTGGCTCTCCGGTGTCTGTCAACATTCTAAACAGTCCGGAGCGGCCGCCATCTTATCTCTCGGTAGGATCGAGAGAGAAGAAGAGGTGAAAAACGAAGGGGGAATTTAATGAAAGGGGGCAAGGTATACCCCTCTTGACCCCCTAGGATTGTTGTTGGGGTTATTAAAGGGTCCCGTGGGGAAAATAAAAAAAAAATGATTTTTCACGGTAGAAGCGCTTCACGGGCCGCAAACTGGGCCGCAAACTGGTAGCGAAACGGGAATTCGCCATTTTGTGCTTCGTTTTAATTGTTTTGAGACAAAAATTATCGCCGCACATCGGCCACAATGCATGAATATCGCTGAAAAGTCAGCGATATTCATGCATTATCCAGCAAATGCTCTTAGCCATGTTATCCACCTTCCATTGGATAACAGAAAGCTGATTGGCTCTCCGGTGTCTGTCAACATTCTAAACAGTCCGGAGCGGCAGCCATCTTATCTCTCGGTAGGATCGAGAGAGAAGAAGAGGTGAAAAACGAAGGGGGAATTTATTGAAAGGGGGCAAGGTATACCCCTCTTGACCCCCTAGGATTGTTGTTGGGGTTATTAAAGGGTCCCGTGGGGAAAATTTAAAAAAATGATTTTTCACGGTAGAAGCGCTTCACGGGCCGCGAACTGGGCCGCAAACTGGTAGCGAAACGGGAATTCGCCATTTTGTGCTTCGTTTTAATTGTTTAGAGACAAAAATTATCGCCGCACATCGGCCACAATGCATGAATATCGCGGAAAAGTCAGCGATATTCATGCATTATCCAGCAAATGCTCTTAGCCATGTTATCCACCTTCCATTGGATTACATGGCTAAAAACTGCTCTGTCCAGTAGGAGGAGGCAAGATGGCCGCCGTAGCTCTGTAGAGAGTAGTCGCACTCTAACTCTCTCCCATCCAAGAAGATGTTGAAGTACTGCTGAACTAGGGATGTGGGGTCTGGCCTGCCAGTTTCATCGTGCTCCGCTGGAAACATATAACCCAGGATTGAAGATAGTGCTAAAGAAGGCATTGAAGTCATTGAAGGCATTGAAGTGGCCGGCTTGGTGGAGAGGGGCGCTAAATTCTGTGAAGGTGGCTACCAGCATGTCTCACAGAGGCAAGGTAGACAGAGAGAAGTCAAATGTGGGATCGATTAAAGCCTTAGCTGCTGCAAAAGAGGGAGCGGTTCCAAAGGTCGCCTTGCAGAAGAAAGCACCGGAAATCCCTAGCCGACCCTCGAAGAGTGCAGTAGTGAAAAAGAATGAAAAACAAGATAAGAAATCCGAGGCCGGCCCGGAGACCCGCTCGGGGATAACGAAAACGGCGAGGGAGATTACACTGGAAGGGAAATCACAGCGCGCGCAAGCAGCACAAGCAGCGTTAATGAAAGATCAGAAACGCCAAGCAACTCTACCTGAGTCCTTCATGCCGAGAATTTCCCTAACGGTACCACGGACTGAGTCTCTGGGAATCGATTCATGCCAGGAGAAACCGCTGGCGGAGGTAGTGCTGTTGGGAGCGTCTGATGGCATCCATGGAGACGCATTGGAGGAGAACGCGGAAGCAGTAGCAGGGTCGGCGGACCGCGAGGACCGCGAGGACGCAAGCGTCAGAGACGGCTTGGTTGCTGGGCAACCTACGAGTGCTGCAGTAGTCGGCTCAGTGCGTGCGGAGGAGAACGAAGAGGCCACTGAAGCGGCAGCTTGCAGTAAGGAGAACAAGGAGGTCGGTAAGAACAGCAGCCTCGTGTCAAACACATTGGAGAATAAAAACAATAAACTGATGTTGGACGCTCTGCTGGCTGTAGAGGTAGAATCACACAGCAATTTTGTCCAGGGTGCAGGAGCAAGTTGGGGCAGCACCCAGAGCTTAACTGAGCAGAAAGGGCTGTATATGAGCGATGATATCGGCAGGAGTACAAAAAATATAGACAGAAGTATGAGGGGAGGCTCGCCCGAGTTTTTCTCGGTTTATGAGGAGTCTGATTCTTCAAATGCGAATGCTAGTGAACAGGAGCCATTGGAATCTGAGGATGAGGAAAGTACTGAGCACACCTCTGATACAGATACTAGTAGGGGCTCTGATGATCTTGCAACGAAAAAGAGGAAAGGACTTGGCAGTGGCAAAAGAAGAGGTGGTAGAGGATCAAGGAGCAGTATGACTAAGAAATTGTCGTGGGATTATGCCGCTACTTCAGAGACCTACAACGAAGGCGAGCAGGAGGGAGGGGGGAAAAAGGAGGGGGGGCAGAATACGCAGAATGTAACCCTTGAAATGCTGTTTGGGACTCTGAAACAGATGCAGAAAGAGGCAAGGATTGAGAGTAGAAGGGCAAAAAGAGACACTAAAAAGCTTCAAGCGTCATTAAGGAAAGTAAGCAGAAAACAGGAGGAGGTTGAAGAGAGAGTCTTACAAGTTGAGGAAAGGACAAGCAGGGTTGAAGATGAGGTGACAGACTGGCAATCTTTCAAGTCGGATCAAGTGAAGGTGGTTGAAGATCTTCAATGGAAGCTAGAAAGCTTTGAGAACCGTCAAAGGAGAAACAATGTTAGACTCTTGGGCCTAGAGGAGGGAAAGGAGGGGCAGGACCCTAGAGGGTATGTGATTAAGATTCTGGAAGAGGCCTTTCCCGACTCAAAATGGAATTGGGATGTGGAAGTGCAGAGAGCACATAGGTATCCACTGTTCAAGAAGAAGCAGGGAGGGGATGAGAAGGGGTTCCCAAGAGCAATGTTGGTTTTCTTAGGCAACTTTCTAGCGAGGCAGGAGATAATAGACAAAGCTAGGCCTGATTCAAGGAAGATAGCCGACGGGAACACCTTTTTCTCCAGACCGGACTTCTGCCATGTTACGGTGGAAAGGAGGTGGAAGCTAAGGCAGCTGATAGGGCCTTTCCAAAAGCAAGGGGCAGAAGCGTATCTATTGTTCCCGTCTAGGCTGAAAGTGATTAGGAAAGGCTATACCAGAATGTTTACCTCAGAAGTAAAAGCAGCAGAATACTTAGCAGAAATATCGGAAGTTGGCAGGGGTAATCAGAGTAGAACTAGATCAAGAACTCCACCAAGGTCTCCTACGAGAACCCCACCAAGGACCCCGTAAGAATGACTAGGTGAGACTTAACAGTAAGGAACCAGGATGGGAGAGAGTAGCGACTCTACAGACTATAGGAGGCTACACATAGGCCAGGATTGGCCTATTTGCCTGTAGCAAGGGGGGGGGGGGCTCCTAAGGGGTGGGGGGTAAGGGGGGGAGAGGGGTGGGTGGCAAGGGGGGGAGACAAACAGGTTGGTTTTGAGCATAAACACGGTGAGGGAGTAAGTAGTAGGAAGGTATGCAAAATACACCAAAAGATGCATGGGCTAAAATATACAAACATACCCAAGAAGGAAAATGTGCGGGAAATGTTAAGGATATTCTCCAAAGCTTGTTGGGGCAAATGGAAATTTGGATTAGGAAAATTTTTGAAACATAATGACCTGTAGAATAGTTTCATTAAATATATGTGGTCTTAATGAGTTGAATAAGAGATTAAAAGCTGCTGCTTTGCTAAAGTCATTAAAACCAGACCTGGTGTGTCTTCAGGAAACACACATCGAGGGCACTAAGGCTTACTTATTAGATCAATTGGGTTTTAAGGTTTTAGCAAAAACCAATCTGAATACTAAGACACGAGGGGTGGTAATCCTGGGCAAAAGGCAGGATACACTAGTCAAGAGAAAGTTGGAGGATCAATGGGGAAGATGGGTGATAGCAGAATTAACATTTGTGGGAGAAACTTTTACCCTTGTCTCAGTGTATGGGTCCACTGGTGATGATCCTGATATTTTTCAATTTTTGGATACAGAACTTGCACAGTGGCCAGAGCCTATTATTTTATGTGGAGATTTGAATCTGCATGACGCAGATAGTAGCTTTCTAGACTCCAATAGGAAATACGCAGGGAGGAAAAAGAGAACCTACAGGGCTCTGGCTGACATGGCAAGAAATAATTCCTTAGAGGATCCATGGATAAAGTGTCACCCGAATCTGGATGGGAGTACTTTTTTTTCAGCTCCCCATCAGACCTTAGTTAGGCTGGATTATTTTTTGATTACACGAGACGTAATAGATGGGGTAAAGATAGAAAGAGAACCTAGGATTATTTCTGACCACAGCCCACTAGTCTTAAGTGTAAATCTGGGGGAAAAGAGAAATAAGGAGCCGTCACAATGGACATTTGACAGAATGTTGCTTCAGGACCAAACATACAGGGAAAAAATGACTGATTGGATTAAGGAATATTGGGAAATTAACAGAGGTACCTCAACACCAGGGATGGAGTGGGATGCTTGCAAAGCTGGGATAAGAGGAATGACCCTGAGTTATGGTATTTCTGCACAGAAAAGGGAGAGGGAAAAAGTGGTGAGAGACAACGAACTAATTAGAGAGCTAGAAGAGGAACTTATGATGGCTATAAATATGCATTTACCACTCGAACAGATTTTATTGAGACTAGTTGTACTTAGAGCGGAAGTTATGGACGGGATGGCAAAAAAAACAGTGGAGAAGTACATGGCTAATAAAGAGAAGGCTTATGAACTCAGTGAGAGAGTTGGTCATATACTTGCGGTAAGAGCTAGACAAAGAGGTGGGGTTGCAGATATTAAAGAGATTAAAAATGAACAAGGAGTTAAAGTTAAGGGTCCAGAACAGATTAGAGAGGTCTTTAGGCAGTTTTATATGGCACTATACCAACTAGAAGGAGATGGAGGAGAAGAGGACATAAGGGCTTACTTGAGGGAGATAGAGTCGACAAAATTGGATGAGGCAGATAGGAAAGAGTTGGAAGAGAAATTTAAAGTGGAGGAACTGACTGAGGCCCTGAGTGAGCTGCCATCTGGGAAGGCCGCTGGTCCGGACCAGATCCCAGTTGAATTTTATAAAATCTTTCAATCCCCTCTGTTACCAGATATGTTTAGCATGATGCTGTTAGCACAAGTAGGTGAGTCTGTCCCGCACTCTTGGGGAGGTGCAGACATCATTGTTATCCCGAAGAAAGGTAAGCCGGCGGATGCTCCGGGCTCTTACAGACCTATCACGTTAATGAACGCCGACGTCAAGGTGTTCTCCAAGATGCTAGCAAAAAGATTGTCCAGAAAAATTGAATCCCTAGTCATTCCCTCTCAGCATGGGTTTATCCCTGGCAAGGGAACAACCCACCATACGAGGTTAGCAATTACGGCATTTGATGTTGCAAATATTTTAGAAAATCCAATGGCAGCGGTATTTCTCGATGCCGAAAAAGCCTTTGACAGGGTCTCATGGAGATACCTTTGGGAGGTTTTGAGGTGGCACGGTATAGGTCCAGGATTTATAAAGGCTTTACAGACACTATATATTGATCCGACAGCCAGGATAAGAGTCAACAGAGGGTACTCGGATGCAGTTAGCATTCAAAGAGGTACAAGGCAGGGCTGCCCCTCTTCTCCTCTGCTTTTTGCTTTATATTTGGACCCCTATGTAAGGAAATTGGAATTCAATCAAGAGATATTACCAATAGTATTAAATGGTCGTAGGATTAAAGCGTTAGCCTATGCGGATGACGTCGCTATCTTAACCCCAGAACCCTCAGATGCCATTAGGGTAATTGAAGAAGAAGCTGAGAGGTTTGGTCAGTTCTCAGGCTACAGCCTGAACACTACAAAAACACAGATAGTTAAAAATCAGTGGGCTATTTGCAGCGATGATAGAGTAACGAACATAGCAACCTATTTAGGGGTGCAAATGACAGCGGAAGTAAGTAGAATTGTGGAAAAAAATATGGATCCTTTGATCGCCCAAACGAAAAAAGATTTGGAAAGAATGAATAACCTACACCTCTCGCTGGTTGGATGTACAAACATAATCAAAATGATTATTTTACCTAAATTTTTGTATGTGTTCAGGGCTGTACCCTTGTTGATCGAAGCCAGTTGGTTTAACACTATAGAGGCAATATGTAATAGATTTATCTGGGCCCAAGGTAAGACCAGGAGGGCCTATAGGTACATGACGCTTCCTAGAGAAAAAGGAGGGTGGGGGGCACCAGATTTTCGTTTATATTACATGGCTACGGTGCTCCAATATATCCAAGGCCTTATTGGCGGAAATTCTGATGATGTAAGTTTGCAGCAGATGTCGACAGAGGTTTATGCTGTCGCGTTAGGGGTAAACGCTGAGAATTGCTTTTTAAAATGTATTGATTATAGTTATTTTAAACGGACTAAGTTTAAAACTGTAAGAGCGGCAGTGACGGTTTGGAATGCATTTCTAAAGAAACTAAAGATGGGAAGGTATAATAGGTATGTCCAATTATTCAATAATAGTTCACTGCCTAAGGAAATTTTTGCTGATTATGTTATGGCAGACTGGGCTACAAGGGGGGTCATGCAAATTGGTGATTTACTCTCACAGGATGGTTTTAAGCAATTCTCAGAGCTGAGAGATACATACGGCCTAGATAATAGGGGATTCTTTAAATATCTACAGGTCAGAAGCATTCTTAACAACAAAGTCGGAGGTCCAGCGGGCTTTAATAAAATAGGGATTATGGAGAAAATAAAACTGATGGGGGATTGCTCTATTAAAACTTTTTATGCAGCATTGGTGGAAGAGAAGCAAGACGATTTAGATAAATTTAGTAAGAAATGGGAGGATAAATTGGGAATTGATGGTAGTTTGTTTTATGATTCTCTAAACCTGGGCTGTACGATAATCTGCGCTGCCCCGTTGCAATCGCAGCATTATAAAACACTGTATTTCTTGTATTTTACGCCTGCAAAGATTGCAAAATGGGGGGGGAATCAAGGTATCAACTGCCCTAGATGCAACGAGCTGGAAGCAGATAGTGTACATATTTTTGCAACATGCCCCAAGTTGCGTTCATTGATTAGTGGAATCGAGGGGTTTCTGGCAACTTCACTCGGCATTGAGATATCCCTTACGCCAACGTGGATTATGTTAGGTGTGAATAATGAGGAGCAGGTTCAATATGCTGAATTTATGTTTCTAATAATGGCGGTATATAGGCTCACAATAGCAAGGGCCTGGCTAGATAAAAGCCCTCCGAGCTTGCAATGCTGGCTAGCAAACACTCTGTATGCATATAATATAGAGGAAAAAATGTACGCTCGAAAGGGGAGAAATGGAAGACGATTGGGGAGTAGAATTTGGGAGCCAATATGTAACTGGAAAGAGAGGCAAAGAAGGAGTAACTAGGGGAGGGGGAAGGAGAATGTTGATGGTATCGTTACCATTATTGTCTGTGGCTTTCATCTTCTCTATCTTTTGTGGTATTTTTTGAGTTTGATCGATTAGTATAGCTGAATATTAGTATGCGTAAGTTTTCTTTAGGTAAATGTAGTATACAAGTGGTATGTTATCATTAATTAATGCTGGTGTTTAAAGTATTATATTATAAATTAATGTATAAAATTGTGATATATGTAATGCTCATAACAATATGTTGTAATGAAGGAAAATAAAAAATTAAAAAAAAAAAAAAAAAAACTGCTCTGTGCGTGAGCTTTTTTTTTTTTTTTTGCTGCGTGACGTTTGTTAACGTTCGATTCGATGGAAATCAGGAAGTGTTGACCACCATTTTGTCACTGCGAGTAAATATTTTGTTATAAATGAATCCTTATTGATAAACATTGTCTGCGCCATCTTGCGTTTTTGTCCAATGCCACAATTTTGTCGTGCACGGCAGCCATTTTAGATGCCTTGACCAGGGCCACTCTCTGCACGCCGCCGATCCTCAGCATGGCTCCCCACCCTCGCAAGCATCTCCCCCACGCACTGGTCACCCCGCTGTTTCTCTCATGCATGGGCCATATACTTCCCCCCATCTGCGCTGCTCTTCTCTGAGAATCACACCCTGTGCCCGCCCGACACCTCCCTTTCACCCTATTCACTACCGCACCCTCTGACACTCCTCTTCCTCTGTGTCCGATTGTCCAGGCCGGACCTAGGCTATCACCTAGCCCTGCGGATGTAGTTTATGGCCCCAGCTGTAGAGTATCCAGACATGCCAACCCTTCCGATTCACGCGTGAGACTACTGATTTCAGTGCTAGTCTCCCGCCTCCCGATTCCTGCAAGCAAAAACCCGGGGGCATATTACCAACAACTAGCGATAATTTTTGTCTCTAACTTGTTTAGAGACAAAAATTATCGCCGCACATCGGCGAATTTTATCGCACATAAACCTTGCTATTAGCAAGGTTTATCGCAAATGCGATAAAAAACGGCCGCAATGCATGAATATCGTTGAAAAGTCAGCGATATTCATGCATTATCCAGCAAATGCTCTTAGCCATGTTATCCACTTCCCATTGGATAACATGGCTAAAACTGCTCAGGGCAGGTGTTAGGTTTTGGAGATATTCGCGCTTAGCGCGAATATCTCCAAAAGTTGGTAATAGGAGATAGCGATGGTTAGGGACTGTTTCCAGTCGCTAAAATCTTGGCACGCCCACTTTGCATGTCATTAGTGATAAATATCACTGATATGCAAAGCGGGGCCCAAGATGGTCGCTATCACCTTTTAGCTGTCACTAACTGGTGTTAGCGACAGCTTGGTAATAGGGAGATAATTTTATCTCTTTTTTTTTTGGCTTTTAAAGCCCAAAAAGCGGAAATAAACCCCCTTGATAATATGCCCCATGATTTCTCGGGGGTTTCAGCTGACAGGGCTTGGTATTGTGTTACGTGCTAATTCTTCCAGGAAACGTCAGAGGGTCGATGCAGGGGTTCTAGAAGGGGTGATAAACCATTTAAGCCTCATGAACAAGCGCATGGTCTTTTAAAGATTTGTGAAGTACTCGGGGCGGCGGTGTGTGTGTGCCCTCTTTCAGGAGCGGGCGGGGGGGGCACTGCCAGCAACTTGCCAGGCCAGGCAGTGTTCAACACGTGCATCACCCTTTCTCTGCCTGCTATTGCGCTCCATGCTTCGGAAAGGTAAGAAAAAGAACGTGCATTTGAGTTTGAAATGTCCGATCTTGTAGCAGTACACTTGCAAAGCCCACACATGACAATAACCCGATTCAAGGCCCCATTCACTCGATTTTTTAAACATATATAGCACTCCAACAAAGTTAGATTTTAAAACTTTATTAACATTTAACTATAATGAACGGAACAAAAACTGTAAAAACATTTAAACATTTTTCACCCAAAAAAGCAACAATGGTCAGAAGCTGTCTTTTGTGCGAATAGTCCCAAGGCAGCACAACGTGCAGAGTTCTGGACGGCACCCAGGTGATGTCGCCTGGGTGCCGCACTGGTTTTAGGATCCTACAATGCTGCTCCGAAAATTGGCGTGGGGCGTCCCGGATGGGGCGGGGGGAGGCCTCGTCAGTAGCGGTCTGTTGTGCGAATAGTCCCAAGGCAGCAGAACGCGCTGAGATGTTGATGGCACCCAGGTGATGTCCAGTAAACTGCCGCACTGGTTTTGGTATCCTACAATGCTGCTCCGAAAATGTGCGTGCGGCGGCCCGGGGGGGGGGGGGGGCGTGGGGGAGGCGGCGTGAACGGGCCTCCCCAGGTGGCGGCCATCCAGCTGAGTTGCGCCCGCTCTTGCGGCTACAGCGTCTCGCTCACCATGTTGGTGAGTTGCTCCCACTCTTGCAGTGCAGCGATAGGCGCCTGCCACATGACTCTTAAAATGGCGGACGGCTCTTCGGTTTTGGGCCTGGTCCACTGAAATGGCCCTGGGACACCTTGGAACTCGGACGCTTGCCTGCTAGGGCTTGGGCTCCATTCTCGAAAAGCGTCCCCTCAGCCGTGAAGATTCTACAAAAGTCTTGGGGGCCCCCGACTCCCGCAGGCTTCCGGTGGGGAGCGGCTGCAATGATTGCTCGCGGAATTACCACGACGGAGCCACGAGATGGTGGTGCTCTCATGCTGACGCCAGCTTCAGTCTGAATGATCCAGAAACAAGGTGGGGCTTTCATCGTTTGGGAAAAAAAAATGTTCTAAACCAATGAAAAGTGTTATTTTTAGGTCATATGACCAAGCCTTCCATCTTTAGGAAACCAAAAGTAAAATGATCCAATGAAAAGTTTTATAAACAAGTCACATGACCTGTTATGCGGCATAGGGCTACAAAAAACGTAGAAAATCCGTTGGCACGTGAGGCGGCGTCAGTAGCGGACCGATGTGCGAATAGGCCGAAGGCAGCACAACGCGCCGAGATCCGGATGGCACCGAGTTAGTGTCCAGCAAGTTGCTGCACTGGTGTGGCTATCCTACAATGCTGCGCCAAAAGACGGCGTGTCCAGCTGAGTTGCGGTCACTCTTGCGGTACAGTGACTCGAACGCGCCGAGATCCGGATGGCACCGAGGTGGTGTCCAGCAAATTGCCGCACTGGTGTGCCCATCCTACAATGCTGCGCCGAAAGACGGCGTGTCCAGCTGAGTTGCGGTCACTCTTGCGGTACAGTGACTCGAACGCGCCGAGATCCGGATGGCACCGAGGTGGTGTCCAGCAAATTGCCGCACTGGTGTGGCCATCCTACAATGCTGCGCCGAAAGACAGCGTGTCCAGCTGAGTTGCGGTCACTCTTGCGGTACAGTGAGTCGAACGCGCCGAGACCCGGATGGCACCGAGGTTGTGTCCAGCAAGTTGCCGCACTGGTGTGGCCATCCTACAATGCTGCGCCGAAAGTCGGCGTGGGGTGCCCCGTTGGCTTATGAGGTGATGTCAGTAGTGGACCGATGTGTGAATAGGTCGGAACCAGCACAAGGCGCCAAGATCCGAATGGCAAGTCCTGGATGTTGAGTGCCTCAGTTGAGATTTCTGAGCAGTGCTTGTAAGACTGTCTGAAGCTTATTTGCACCTGCTGCAGCTTCACTATTGCCCTGGTGTGGCCAAAGGTCGCACATGACATAGGCGGCCGGCTCCCGAGGTCCGGCGGAACTTTTTTCCTTTTCCTTTCTGCTTCTTTTCCTACAATCCGTTTCATCTGAAGACACGACCAGGTCCCTGAATGTGTGCAGGGGGACGCTATTGATTGAATGAAAATGGCGGCTTGACACAAAGCTGACTCAAGCGTTGCTGTTGATGCTATACAGACAAAAATTGGTTTTCAGTTTGTACATTCTTCAGGATTTTTTTTTATATCCAAGTCTGATTGAGAGTTTGTAGAAAAATGGCTTCAGATTTTCCACATACTACTCTTCAACATTCTTCCTAAATGTAACAATGTGAAACTCACTAGGAGAACGGCTGTTTCTGTTTCCTTTCAAAATGCTGCCAACAATATTTTCTGAATGGAAGACACCATCTTGTAGCATAAAGGGCCGAAAGGGGTTCTGGTCTGGCCGATGGTTGGTGGATACATTTTGACTATATCTTGGACCTGCCCGGCCTCGCACAAAATGGCGCCGGTATAAATGGGACTCGTAACTCCTTGCCCGCAAATGTATATCTAGAAAATGTTATTGTAAGTGGCCCTGTCATATTTTAATTACAAAATGTACGTCCACCGATTCCGCAACTGTTAGACACCTTTGTTCTTGCAACCTAATGGCCCGCTCGTTACGTTCCTCTACAGTGTAAATGTCTCCTCATCATATACGATTTCAGTTTGCTCCGTGGCCGGCCCACGTGGTTATAGGCCCGTATTTGTATACTGACATTTTCACAATAAAGGTTTTTAAAACAAAACACGGTAGTAGTATTTACATTGGTAAAGTTTTTACTTTTAGTCACTGTTTTCGAATCAGTAAAAGGCAAGTGAAATAAAGCAGTCCAATTACATGACGGATAAAAGGTATAATATGTAGGAACGTAGTAAAGATAAATGGTCAAGGGCAGTTGTGTTTTTCATTTCTGCAACATAAAGTGATCGATAAGAATCTGATAATCAGGCGTATCGGCGACTAAGACAGCAGGCCGAGTCTCTTTTAGTCAACGGCTCCGTCATGGAACGAAGAAACGCCCTTTTTCTCGAAAAAGGAATATATTTTACTTGCAGGACAGTTGTAAATTTTCCGGGAAAGTACATTAGCCTGGAATATTATAACATATATGTTTTAAAAAAAATAATGTTCGAAAACAATAAAAAGCGTAATTTTTAGGTCATATGACCAAGCTTTTCATCATTAAAATAACAAAAGCAAAATGAACCAATGAAAAGTTTTATTAACAAGTCACATGACCTGTTATGCTTACGTTACGCGCTGCGTGCCGCGCCTCGGATCACTTCCGGGTGCGCTAACGCGGCGTGTCATATAACGCATTACGCGACAACGTAGGTCAAGAATATAGTCAAAATGTCTCCACCAACCAGCGTTCGGAACACAACCCCTTTCAGCAGTCCAAAAAGTTCTGTTAAATGACAACAGAGGGGACAGGCAACAAGAACCATCAGTCAAAGAGGGGAGGGCAAGTTCTTCTCTTCCGGGTCATGTTGGGGCGCTACCGGAACTGATCGAATTGGTAGTCTACAGTGTTTCTGGATGTTTCAGACTAAAGCTGGCGTCAGCATGAGAGCACTACCATCTCGTAGCTCCGTCGTGGCCATTCCACGAGCAATCATGGCAGCCGCTCCCCACCAGAAGCCTGCGGGAGTCGGAGGCCCCCAAGACTTTTGTAGAATCTTCACGGCTGAGGGGACGCTTTCGAGAATGGGACCCAAGCCCTATCAGGGAAGCGTCCGAGTTCAAAGGTGTCCCAGGGCCATTTTAGTGGACCAGGCCCAAAACCGAAGAGCCGGCTGCCATTTTGAGAGTCCTGTGGCAGCCGCCTATCGCTGCACCGCAAGAGCGGGAGCAACTCAACTACATGATGAGCGAGACGCTGTAGTCGCAAGAGCGGGCGGTAAACAGCAGAATGGCGGAAGAGGCACAGTGTAGCAAAAGCGGGCGGAATGTCAACTGAAACGGTAAAGGGGCGCCCCACTACAGCGTGTCTTCAGGTCAAACGGATTGTGGGACAAGGTCCAGAATTGAAGAGTCATCAAAAGGCAAAAAGTTCCACCGGACCCCGGGAGCCGGCCGCTTATGTCGGGGGCGATCTCAGGCTACACCAGTGCTATAAGACTTGGGGAGGGTGTCGGAGCCAAGCGTCTTCTCCGAGTCCATGGCCATCACACCGCCCCTCAGGGGCCTCCGTCAAGCTGTTTAGGAAGGTAACATATCACATTGTTTTCTAATGCAGTCAGGTCCACAAACGACACTCACTTACTTTGAGAATAGTGAAGCTGCAGTAGGTGGAAATAAGCTTCAGACAGTGTTACAAGCACTGCTCAGAACTTTTAACTATGGCACCCAACATCCAGAACTTATGCCATTTGAGAATGGCAGTGACATTGAAGCAACTCAGGGACCAAAACCATTAACGTACTTTCACGTATGAAAAACTTACTTGGGGAGGGGGCAGGAGCGAAGCGCCCCCTCCCAGTCCGCGCCACCACACCGTATGTTGAAAATCTGAAGCCATCGTTCTACAAAGTCAACCAACCTTGGATTGAAAAATCTAGAAAAATGTACAAACTGAAAACCAGTTTTGGTCTGCATAGCATCAGTAGCAACGCTTGCTATCAGAGTGCATGAGTTTCATGCTCGATCGATTGAGCTAGCCGGATCGGGCAATAAAAAGTATAAAATAGTTATGTAAATAGTTATTTAATAAAATGTTTTACCCTGTTTCTTTGCTGGTGTGTTGTCTATATTTTTAATATTTCCATAGGGTTTGTCGTTATTTTGGGCGGGGTGGGTGACGGAGTCGAGCTGTCTTGCAGCCCTCATGGTGTGGAGCTCAGTTCATCTCACTATTTTCGTATTTCTCATGAAGGGTTGTTCCTAATATTTCTATTTTAGCGAGGTCAAAAAGAGATCCAATTAGTGGCCTACTGATTTTGCTCGATTACTTTTATTTTTTTACACGATTTTTCACTATCTGCAAAGACTAAACAGAGTATTGCGACTTTGTGCTTGTTTGTAAATAGAGAATGATCCAAAGAGAACCAATTCTAAAACAGTAAATGCTTGGATAACAATCAATCAAATGGAGAGACAAGCAGGCACGACGGATTACAACGGGGGCAAAGGCCTGCGTTAACTACCGTTCACTATCTGCAAAGAGAGAGTACTACTAAGAGAAAAGAGGGGAGGGGGGGCAGCGTTCAAAGCACATCAGCGTGCATAAATACAAAAATGTTTTTATCTATCACGTACTTGACATTTTAAAGCTTTTCATATTTGCTATTAAAAAACCAATGAAATTCACAGAAAAAACCATAGGTTATAGTGGATATATAGTTAGGAATTTGCATTTACAAAACCTTGACAATTCAATGAAAAAACCATTGGTTTTAGGCCATATATAGTTAGGGATTTGCATTTAAAAAACCTTATTTTACTCGCATAAAACCATTGAAGTTCCATATATAGTTATAAGCGCTAACTATATATCGCGCACCCGCAATCCGCTGCTGATGATGTCACATATTACATCATTCATGACATGGTTAGTGACATCACTGATGACATCACTGATGACATCTCAAATGACATCACTGATGACATCACTGAAAACATCTCATTTGACATGACTGATAACATCACTGATGATATCATTCATGTGATAATACCATGAACCTCTTCAGACTCTAATATAACCTTAGATACAATCAGTGTAAACAGACAGTCACAGACTGTCACTCATCCATGGAGTTACTCACACACCTAGTCAGTTATGCCAAAAATCAATCACACCTCCATTTTCTCAACTATACAGTTATACACACCTTACTTATTCAAACATATACTAACACATATTTACTTTACTCTCTTATACAATCTCTGATACATGTTCACAATGATCCATACAGCCACTCACACATTCACTGGCGGCTCTTATGCACAGTTATTTATAGATGTCAACTCTCACATGTACTGTGTTTTACATATGTACTTAATTTGACATGTAGCACTGAGATATCCATTCACTCACTAATACACTCATGCACAGTCAACCGCCCATACAGCTGTTTCCACATACACTTTTGAATCCATACATATAGTGAATCAACTACTCACACATCTATGTACAGTCACACACCTCCCAGCCACCCATACACACACACTCAGTTTCCCATACAAATACTTGGACAACCAATGAATAACCCATACAGTTACTCATATAGCTACTGATCAACATATGCAGCAGTTTGTAGAACAACAGATATAATGATGCACAAATTAAAACAGTTTAGTCACTAACCCATGCACTCAGTGAGACACATTTAATCACTCACTCATACAGTCAGTCATGCACCTACTAAATCCTTCATCCAGACACTTATACATCCACTCATTCTTCAATATGTAAGACATATTTTAACTTTACAGAAACATACAGTCACTGGATGTTGTCATCAGTGATGTCATCAGTGATGTCATTTGAGATGTCATCAGTGATGTCATCAGTGATGTCACTAACCATGTCATGAATGATGTAATATGTGACATCATCAGCAGTGGATTGCGGGTGCGCGATATATAGTTAGCGCTTATAACTATATATGGAATTTCAATGGTTTTATGCGAGTAAAATAAGGTTTTGTAAATGCAAATCCCTAACTATATATGGCCTAAAACCAATGGTTTTTTCATTGAATTTTCAAGGTTTTGTAAATGCAAATTCCTAACTATATATCCACTATAACCTATGGTTTTTTCTGTGAATATATATATACATATATATATATATATATGTTACCTACTGGCGGTCACCAGTAGGTAGTTAGAGTTCCATAGGAAAAGCGTTTTTTGATTTGCCAATATCTTTGGCGCCATTTGACAAATCTTCGCAAAATTTTCAAAAAACTAGGGTTGGACCGCTCAGTTTGCGTGCTGAAAGTTTTGGGGTAATTTGTCCAGCAGGGGCCTAGAAAAAAGGAGGGTCCCAAAGGGCGTTTTCCCAATGTTATTTTCCATAGGAATCTTTATCACAGGCTACAGCCTGACCTGCTGAATGGAATTACACAAAATTTGGCAAAAAGGTAGGTCTTGGTTTAGAGTGCGCTCTTTTTTAAATGGTGTAAATCCGTTCAGTAGTTCCTGAGCAATTTAAAAAAGAAAAATATCGACATCTGAGCACCGAGTAGGAAACGCGAACACTCCTGGCACAAGCTTCACTCTGATTTGCTGCCAACACTCCAAACTAGGAACTTTTGGCAGCCATCTTGTGACTCAGTAGCCGAGTCACAAGAAAGAGGGTGAAACAAAGATAAACATACATGAAAAGGCCTGCAGAGGGGATCCCACAAGGACCCCCAGGGACAAAAAAAGCATTTTTTATATCGACCGAATTCGCGCTGGGGTCACAAATCTGGCTGAAAATAAAAAACAAAGCGCAGACTCCCGCTCTTCGTTGTATTTAAGACCCCGGGTGGGTCAGGTCCAGGGGGCACTCACCAATTAATTTGTGGAAGAACTGTTGCTATGGAAACTGGCATTAAGCAGAATGGGGGAAGGAATGGATTTAAAATGTGAAATTGTGATGTATATGTAAGTGAAAGTTCATTAAAAGTAAGATTTCCCAAGTCAAGAGTATTTTTAGACGTGGTGTGTCCTGAAAAATAGTTGAGTTTTTATTGGTAACATGTTTTTCAACTCCTGTGTGGGTGCGCGGCTCCGTCACGGTAGGGTCGCAACTTTAGAACCCTAAAGAATGAGTTTGGGCAGTTTTAGAAGTCTGTTTGTAAGAGTCAATATGTGTAACCAATAGAAATGTCTTTTTTAAATTTAAAATATGTAGGATGGAATGTTATTGGTTAGTTATATGTATTTGTGTGGAGAAAGAGATGGACACTTTGCCATTACTGGTTTACCTTGATGAGACCGGTTCATGACATTGATTGTGTGCATAAGCAAATCTTTTATGAGTTTGTGATATTTGAAAAACTCCACATCTATTTGAAAGGTGAGTTATAAGTTTGTGAGGTGTATTATGGATTAGGTTTATTTTAAACTTTAAAAATAATTTTAAATGTGTGGGGTGTGAGATATAGGAATAAATGAATATATGTGTATTGGAGTTTGTTTTATTGTAGTTATATATTGTTTGAGTTCGTTTTTAAAAAAGTGATATGTGTATATTGTAAGATGGATTAGTGATTGTGGTAGTTTGTTTTTGTGTGTGGATATGTACCATTCAAGTATACCGCATAATTTTAGCTGTTGCTTTAAATTTGGATCTGGAGTCTGTTGAGTTTTAAGGTGTGCATGGACTTCTGTCTGAACTATGTTTCTACTTCTATGTGTATTTTGATATGTTTTATACATTTGAAGGTGCATGATGTATAATAAAGAGGCGTTGTTATTAATTAGATTCTTTTTTTAAGTCTCTAGACAAGTACGGTTGAAAAATTCTGCATAATTTTTTTATGTTTGTCTGAAATGTTAAGTTTGTTCTGTGAACTTTTAAGGTTTGGATAGTGGTATGGTAGAGACACATTCATGTATGCTTCTAGGAATATGTTAACAGTTTTACTAAAGATATGTGTAGAGTTCCTACTTTGTATCTGGGTAGGTGTTTTATTATAAGTAGTTATAGAATTGCTAAGCAGAAGCCTGAAACTGAGCATTTAGATTTTTTTTAGAGATGTTATTTGTTAGAGTATTTTGTATCATGTGAAGAAAGTTAGATTTCATATATAGCACATAATTTTCAGTGTCCGTTTCAAAATTGAAGTGTACTCTGTTAAGTTTTGAGCTCTGCATGGTGTTGTGACTGAGATATGTGCTTATAAAATCACCCAGGCACTACCTTTAAACTCCTGTACTCACTCAGGCAGTACCTTAGCACTTCTGAAATCACCCAAGCAGGATCTATGGAGCTATAAAATCACATTCTATCTATTGTAGAAATCGCCCAGATATGGCTCCTGCAGTCATGCAATCACCCAGGCACTTGTTATGTACTAACCCTACATTCATTCTATCATGCAGGCTGTACCTATGCACTCATGTCATCACCCACACACTACCCTTGCAGTCATAGAATCATCCAGGGCCTACTGTTGCGTTTATCTATTCACTTAGGCAGTACTCAATGAGTCATCAGTAGTTTCAGTTGATATTTATACCCAGGCACTATGTTTGCACTCTTTGAATCATGCAGGGAATACTCTTGCAGTTATGTAATCACTCAGTCAGTAGTCATGCTGTTATGAAATCCCCCAAGCACTTCCTTTGCACTTCTTTATTCACTCAGGCACTACCTCAGCAGTCCTGCAATCAGCCAAGAAGTACCTATGCACTTATATAATCACCCAGTCAGTTCCTATGTAGTCATGTCAATCCCCAGATATTACCCCTATTGTCATGTAATCAGCCAGGTGTTACCTATGTACTCCTTGAATTCTCCAAACGTAACTGTTGCACCCATGCAATTACCAATGCATTAGCTATACAGTGGTTCAATTACCCAGGCAGTATGTTTTTAGTCTTTCAAACATGCAGAGACTACTCTTGTACTTATGTAAACACCCAGCTGGTATTTGTGGACTTATGAATTCACCCAGGCACTACCTTTGCAGTCCTCTAATCTCTCAGGTAGTACCCTAGTAGTTTTGTAATCACCCAGGCAGTACTCATGGACTTATAATATCATCCACTCACTTTTTTTTAAACAGTTTATTAGTTTTGTTTAATACAAACATGAGACTTAGTCTTTTGGGCTGGCAATAACAGTGACACATATCCATCGCATCGCATACAACACATCTCCAAAAGTTATCAGGCATAGCATATCACAAGGCATTTTATTAGTAGGGCATACCTCCCACCGCCCTGTCTCAAACTTTCCAGCCTTGCATTCCCACATAATAACATCATCTGGGTGCCATACGAATAGAGTCCACACAGCATCACTATGATACACTCCTGACATTTTACGTGAACCGCGGGGACCCTCCGCCACTAGTCAGCAATGTTGATCCCACTTAATTCCTGAGTTTTAGCTTCCGTGGGTGTAGTGCCTCCCTCCCTATTGGCCACATATGTTTTGTGCAATGCCCAAAAATTCTTAGGCCTACTATGTGGCGGAAGAAGGTCAGTATAATTCTCCATTTGTGTGCTGCAATTCAACATGTCATTCGACCACTCTGTTATTGTAGGGGTCGGGCCTCGCAACCAACACATCACTACTCTACGCCTAGCTAGCAGCAATCCCATATCCACCAACCTCTGATCCCCTTTTGGTATCTGTTTGGAGTAGCCCAATAGTGCCAGTATGAGGAGAGGACCAGATCTACCACCTGTCCCAGCTCCTTAAAAACAAAGTCCCAAAATGTGGCGATCCCGGGGCAAAGCCGGGAAAAGTGTATAAAGTGAGCTATCTGTTCGCTTCAGCGTTCACACTCCACCCCTTCCCTCAGACCATATCTATTCAATCTCTCTGGGGTGTAGTATACCCTATTTAAATATTTGAAGTGAATCAGTCTGTGTCTACCATTTGAAGATATGTGCTTTGTACTAGTACAGCAAAATGTCCACATATCATCATCTATATCCCTGCCCAAATTCCTCTGCCAAGCCAGACGAGCTTTAGTGTAATGGTTTTCCTTGTAGGCCTTGGACAGCCAATAAATCTTTGACACTATCCGGAATGGCGATTCAGATTTGATAACATAGGATAAAGGAGGACAGTTCCGGGGGTTGCAACAAGTCCCCACCCAGTATGTGTAACAATGTGTGCCGTGTTCTGTGGTACTGAAATTTAGTAAGGGGGGTTGCTGCTGCATCTCCAGTCACCAACTCCTCCCAGATCTTTGCTGTACCCCCTCAAACAAATTCCCAACATCTATCACTCCTACTGAGTTGAGTGTATGTGTA
This sequence comes from Lissotriton vulgaris, assembly GCF_964263255.1. Classification (NCBI taxonomy): domain Eukaryota; kingdom Metazoa; phylum Chordata; class Amphibia; order Caudata; family Salamandridae; genus Lissotriton; species Lissotriton vulgaris. The sequence goes on from NC_141685.1 coordinate 1,649,759,169, forward strand.
ACCTCACTGTCCCTGCAGAGGGCCAGCCAGTGGCAGCACTCCAGCGGTGTGCGCGGGTGAGTACAATATGGCACCTGCCTGTGATTTCAGGAGGTAGTGCCAAGCATGCGTTGTAGCATTCACTGAATCTAATATACCGGTCCTACGATCAGGAGGTTTAAACAGTAATACTGGCATGAGTAGAGGGGAGGCCACATCTTTCTCTATACACAAGTGTGGAGTGTCTAGCGAGAAATGCATCCAGTGGTAAGCATGTGCGCTCTGTGCTGCCCTGTAGTACAGATCCGAGTCTGTGGCACCCATTCCCCTCATATGGTATGGTAAAGTAAGTACGTCCCATCTGACCTGTGCCTGCTTGCCAGCCCAAGCCAACTTAATAATTAATGCTGTGAGTTTCTGAAATAAGGAGCAAGGGAGACCACAGGAATATTAATGAAAAGGAACAAAAATCGGAGGAGTATCACCATATTATAGATTTTGGCCAATTAACAAGGAGCCCTGACACAGCTCCAAATCTCATCACTTCACGCAGGACAGAGGAGAGGTGTCGATATGGGTCACGCACATACAATAACGCATCATCCGCATAGGTGGAAACAATCAGTGCGTAACTCAGAAATCTTATACCCTTATGTCTGTGGTATTCCTGGAGTGCACAGGCCAAGGGCTCAGTCACCAGCACATATAAAACAGGGAGTAGTGGGCAGCCCTGCCATGTACCCCTAGTGATGTGTATATCATCCGTCACCAGGTTTCCAAGTATAATTCTAGCAGTGGGTGTGCTGTATAATATCCCTATCAATTGCAAAAAGACGGCGCTCAACCCCATCCTTATCAGAACCTGCCGCATAAAGGGCCATTTAACGATTCAAAGGCTTTCTCCATGTCGAGAAATACAGCTACCGCCTGTATCTCCAGTTTAGTGTGTTGGATCGCTCCAAACACTGTTCTCAAATTGTACATTAAATTTCTACTTGGTTCAAAACCCGCCTGTTCCAGCGCCACCAATATCGGGAAAAGCAGAACGAGCCGGTTGGCTAAGATCTTTGCAAACATTTTTGTATCTACATTAAGCAGGGAAAGTGGGCGATAGGAAGTGCACACATCCGGAGGCTTGCCTGGCTTCAAAATAGCAACAACGATCAGCTCATTCATCGAAGGTGGCATAGTACCTGTGACATACATATCATCAAAGAGGGTAACTAAATGCGGTACCAGTACGTCCGTGAGCTCCTTGTAAAACGCTACCATCAGCCCATCTACTTCCGGCACGCTCCCCGATTTCATACCCAACAAAGCTTGTATGATTTGTTAACCATGGGAGCTTTATATGTGTCAAGTAGTCCAATGTCTCCGCTTCAGTGCCACTACCGCGAGTTGAATAAAGCTCTGAGTAATATTGTCAGAACCTCTCTGCTATAGCCGCCTCTTCTAACAGTGCGTCCCCCTCCGCAGATTGGACCTCCGCTACTATTGTTTTCTCCCGCCTCTTTTTGAAGAGCTGGGCCAAGACAGCGCTCGGCCTTTCACCCTCACCATATATGCGAGCAATGTTTTTTTACCCAGATGTTTAATTTCTGCATCAGCTGCGTTGTGGTATTCCCCTAATTGCGCTTTAAACTCCTGCGTGACATCATCATCAGCTCTAACGAAGAACCGTTTCTCAAAGTTCGCAAAAGGACCCTCCAGATCTGCCAGCCTTTTGAGCATCGCTCTGAGGACTCCAGAGTGCTTGGTCATCGTAATGCCTCAGATATATAGTTTAAACGTTTCCCAAATGACTTGGAAACTATCTACTGACCCTACGTTTGTGACAAAAAAAATTTCAATCGCTTCTGCCAGTTCCTCCTTGAAAATGGTGTCCAGCAAAGAGTAGGGTGGGAACCTCCATGTGAAGGGGAGATGATTTTCTGTGGGGCGTCAAATAATAGCAAGATCGATGAAAGATCTGAAAGCGTACGGAGTAGACCTCACAGGTCCGGACAATCTCCTGGAGCCATCTAGCGGCCAGCCAATAATCTATGCGGGTATGTAAATCATGGTACGCCAAATAGTGCGTATTTCTCTCCTTCTCTGGATACCTCTGCAGCCACTCATCGCATAAGTCAAGCTGTATCATCACATCTACAACTGTGTGGGCAGACGCAGTAATATGTCTATCCGGCCCCCACGACCGGTCCCTCAGTGGGTTCATGACTAGATGAAATGGCCACCCCAAAGCTGTTCCCCCTCCCCGCACCCACGCACTGTCTCTAACAGGGAGGTGTAAAAACTAGGGTTGTCAAAATTCGGGCCGTGCACATTAACTAGGAGTAATTCCATTCCCTTGCCCATACATCTCGACATCACAATACGCCCACCCTGGTCCGTGTATAATGGCTCTAGTTTGATAGGGGCCCTAGGATTCACCCATGTTAGCACTCCTCATGCATGTGTGATGAAACCCGCTGCCTTTATGTTGCCCAGCAAACCCCTACTGCACAGCACAGGACTGTTGGGGGGAGGTGTGTCTCTTGTAGGAGCGCAATATCCACTTTGTGTTTCACTAAGTAAGCCAGGACATTTCTGAGTTTCCTATGGTTATTGAGGCCTCGCACATTCCATGTGAGTGCTCTGATTGTGCAAGTAGTGGCAGTAGTACTGGACCTAATAGGGGCTGTCATGGGGGTGTGTAGTGTCTGTAACTCTCGACCTGCCACTCAGACCTGGAATATAGGCATGCGCTAAATATCAACCTGTGTCAACAGAATAACTGCCATACTTCATAAGCCCCAAACCCTCCCTCCCCCAACCCATGCCAGGCATACCCCAACATTGCCTTGACGAGATACCACAAAAAATTCCCCCTTCACCATTGGAGTGTTCAGTAACCCAAACCAGGTGAGATTTAAACAAAGAAACCCTCCCACCTTAGTAGAACTCCCAGAATGTGTGATACACTTGTGGGCAGATGTTGCCCGACTAGTTGGTAAATTCAACCAAACTAGACGGGGTTCCTCCTATGCTTTCCATCAAACCTTTACAAAGCATATGCAATAGAAATTACCCCCCCCCTTCATTACCCAACTCCACACACCCATAGTATCATGATGCATCTCTCAGTAAGAACTAAGCACTCTGCGAGTAATTCTATAGCCCAACCGTTTCTGTGGTACTTTCCGATTAACTGTCACACATCAAAACAAGGCAAATCTCTTGCAATCCCACATTCCAATGTACCTTTCCTCACCAACCTCCACCAAGTGCGACCCTCTTATAGGTAACACCTGCAGTCCAGTGTTTAGTCCTGATCGTCCAAGCGGCCCCGACCGCGCCCTCCAGGGTACTCCGCCCCAGGCTGCAGCGCTTCTCCCTAGACAACTCCTTCAGGGCCTTCTGAAGTGTTTTTTGGTTCTGAAAAAACTTCTTGACTGGCCTGCTGATTGACTCAGAGTCTTGCTGGGTACAGCATGGTGTAGTCTAAGTTGAGGGCTCGCAGCTGGCACTTCAGTGGCGCAAACTGTTTGCGCGCTTCCTGCACCCGAATCGTGCAAATCTGGATACATAGATATGTTGGATCCATCGTACTGGAACAACTGTTTTTCTCTAGCTGCCTTCAGCGCTGACTCCCTGGCGCGGTAATTCAGTCATTTTGCTATTATCGACCTCGGGTGTGCACCAAGGACTGGGTGCGGCCCCAATGAGCGGTGCTCCCTCTCCACTACGAAGATGGGAGAGAATGTTTTATTTCCAAGTAGTGATATTACCAGCAACTTTTCCACAAATGTTTCCATGTTGCTGGTCTGGGTCGACTCCGGAAGGCCCGTTATCCGTATATTGTTACTGCGGAACCTCGCTTCAAGGTCCTCTGTCTTGTCTTGCAGTATTTGCAGCACCCTCCCCATTTGCTTGTGATTAGTGTCCATTGTCGTCTGCGCTTCTTCCACCTCTGTGATCCACTGTTCCGACATAACCAGTAGTTCAGCATTTATGTCCATTCGTTCTGACATCCTGTCTATTCGGTATGAGATGGTATCCAATTTTGTTTCCAGAGTAGAGAGGCTATTCTGCAGACCTTTTTCCATTGCGACAAGCATAGTGCGAATGTTCCTTTCTGCTTCCTCTGGAGGTTGGTCTTGCACATTTTCCCCATCTTCCGGGGCATTGTCCCTTCCCTTGGCTATCTTTGGATCAAATGTAAGCTTAGGTTGTGATTTGTCTACTCTGCCCTTCGCACCTTACCCTCAGCCAATTCCATTGCTGTGTGTTCAGCTCTCAAGCCAGGCGAGTAGCATCCTTCAGGTAGAACTTTTTTTGGGGCAACCCCAACGCCCACTCATTATCACTGTTCAGAACGGTGCCCAAAATGGACCAGGGATATATCTTCTGCTCAGCCGTGCTTCACCACAGATCAACAGTCGACCATCACTGTGACCGAGAAGCCAACCAAGCTCCACAAAGGGGCGCTCTGAACAGGGAATCCAAGACACATCAGGTGTAGTGCTTGAGTATCAAACTGGCCTCTCTGTAGGCCACTGAGGCATACAGCAACGCCCTGTTGCAACCCAGGGCCCCCACCTGCAGGAACTCCTATCATAGGCTCACACCAGGAACCCGCAAGTGTTGCACTCAGTCAGAACCTCCCAGCATGCACCATACAAATCTAGACCACACCGCCGTTGGCACCATGCATCAGACCAAGCAGTGCATGTTTTATAGGGGGATCACAAAATGGCGTCGTCATTTGCACGAATCCCTCACCAGGTCGATAGGTGCAGCCGTAGGCCCTAAGGTCTGTCAATCAATCAATCAATCAATCATAAAATTTGTAAAGAGCACTACTTACCCAAGAGGGTCTCAAGGGGGGGTGCTGCTGCACGAAGAGCTAGGTCTTAAGTAGTCTCCTGAAGGTAAGTAGGTCTTGAGTCTGCCGTAGGAGGATGGGGAGGGTGTTTCAGGTCTTGGCGGCGAGGTAGGAGAATGATCTGCTGCCGGCGGTCGCTCTTCAGATGCAGTGGTCCGTGGAGTGGAGCTGGCGGTTAGGGGTGTAGAAGAGGAGTCGTCTGTTGAGGTATGCTGGTCCGGTGTCGTGGAGTTCCATGTTGCCGGTCTGGGTCGACTCCGGAAGGCCCGTTATCTGTATATTGTTACTGCGGAACCTCGCTTCAAGGTCCTCTGTCTTGTCTTGCAGTCTTTGCAGCACCCTCCCCATTTGCTTGTGATTAGTGTCAATTGTCGTCTGCGCTTCTTCCACCTCTGTGATCCACTGTTCCGACATAACCAGTAGTTCAGCATGCTTGTCCATTCGTTCTGACATCTTGTCTATTCGGTATGAGATGGTATCCAATTTTGTTCCCAGATTAGAGAGGCTATTCTGCAGACCTTTTTCCATTGCGACAAGCATAGTGCGAATGTCCCTTTCCGCTTCCTCTGGAGCTTGGTCTTGCACATTTTCCCCATCTTCCCGGGCATTGTCCCTTCCCTTGGCTATCTATGGATTAAATGTAAGCTTAAGTTGTGATTTGTCTACTCTGCCCATCGCACCTTACCCTCAGCCAATTCCATTGCTGTGTGTTCAGCTCTCAAGCCAGGCGAGTAGCATCCTTCAGGTAGAACTTTTTTTGGGGCAACCCCAATGCCCACTCATTATCACTGTTCAGAATGGTGCCCAAAATGGACCAGGGATATATCTTCAGCTCAGCCGTGCTCCACCACAAATCAACAGTCGACCATCACTGTGATCCAGAAGCCAACCAAGCTCCACAAAGGGGCGCTCCGAACAGGGAATCCAAGACACATCAGGTGTAGTGCTTGAGTATCAAACTGGCCTCTCTGTAGGCTGTTGAGGCATACAGCGATGCCCTGTCACAACCCGGGGCCCCCACCTGCAGGAACTCCTATCATAGGCTCACACCAGGGACCCGCAAGTGTTGCAGTCAGTCAGAACCTCCCAGCATGCACCATACAAATCTAGACCACACCGCCGTTGGCACCACGCATCAGACCAAGCTGTGCATGTTTTATAGGGGGATCACAAAATGGCGTCGTCATTTGCAGGAATCCCTCACCAGGTCGATAGGTGCAGCCGTAGGCCCTAAGGTCTGTCAATCAATCAATCAATCAATCATAAAATTTGTAAAGAGCACTACTTACCCATGAGGGTCTCAAGGGGGGGTGCTTCTGCACGAAGAGCTAGGTCTTAAGTAGTCTCCTGAAGGTAAGTATTTATTTATTTTATTTATTTGCGAGTTTTTATAGCGCTGTGAATAGACTCCCGAAGGAGTATCTCCGCGCTGTTGGCAACCAGTAATACAACTGACAGAGGAGCATTTCAATTAAAAAGAGAGTATTGTGAGGTTCAGGGTCCAGAAAATAAACAACTAAACTGAGCCAAACAGAAAGGTTTTCAGACATTTTCTGAATTGGAAGTGGTTATGACACTGTCTTAGTGAAAGAGGGAGGGAGTTCCAGAGATTAGGACCTACTACAGACAGGGCCCTACCACCTAGTCTGGATTTGGTTATCCTAGGAACATTCAGTAACAGCTGGTCACTGGATCTGAGGGAACGAATAGGGGCATAGGGAACAAACTTGCTGGCTAGATACTCTGGTCCCAATTGATTAAGTCCCTTATGGATAACGCAGCAGGTCTTGAACTTCACACGTTGGCGTATTGGTAGCCAATGTAGTTTTTGAAGTAGTGGTTTGGAGGGGGATCTAGGAGGTACATTTAACACCAGCCTAGCTGCGGTATTTTGTACCACCTGTAGACGGTCTAGAACCTCCTCATTTGCACCTGCCAGAAGACCGTTACAATAATCAAGTCTGCTTATGACCAGAGCTTGAACTAAGGTTTTCCTATGGGAGTCCGGTAGAAAAGGAAAAATCCTACGGAGCAGACCAATCGCATGGAAACAGGATCCCACAGTGATGTTAACATTATGCTTCATGGTCAGCTCCGGCTCCAATGTGACTCCCAAATTCTTGATTACTGTTTTGGGCTCAGGAACTGGGCCCAAGTCTGAAGGCCACCAGTCGGGGGACCATTGAATCCTAGCTTCCCCGAAGAGCATCACCTCCGTTTTTCCAACATTACATTGAAGGAGGTTGGAGGACATCCACCTAGCAACTGCCTTCATCCCATCGGAAAAGGATTGAATTATCTCCGGGGAAAGGTGTTTAAAAGGGAAGAGCAGCTGCGTGTCTTGAGTCTGCCGTAGGAGGATGGGGAGGGTGTTCCAGGTCTTGGCGGCGAGGTAGGAAAATGATCTGCTGCCGGCGGTCGCTCTTCAGATGCAGGGGACGGTAGCGAGGCCGTGGTTGGTGGAGTGGAGCTGGCGGTTAGGGTGTAGAAGAGGAGTCGTCTGTTGAGGTATGCTGGTCCGGTGTCATGGAGTTTCATGTTGCCAGTCTGGGTCGACTCCGGAAGGCCCGTTATCCGTATATTGATACTGCGGAACCTCGCTTCAAGGTCCTCTGTCTTGTCTTGCAGTATTTGCAGCACCCTCCCCATTTGCTTGTGATTAGTGTCCATTGTCGTCTGCGCTTCTTCCACCTCTGTGATCCACTGATCCGACATAACCAGTAGTTCAGCATGCTTGTCCATTCGTTCTGACATCCTGTCTATTCGGTATGAGATGGCATCCAATTTTGTTCCCAGATTAGAGAGGCTATTCTGCAGACCTTTTTCCATTGCGACAAGCATAGTGCGAATGTCCCTTTCCGCTTCCTCTGGAGCTTGGTCTTGCACATTTTCCCCATCTTCCAGGGCATTGTCCCTTCCCTTGGCTATCTTTGGATCAAATGTAAGCTTAGGTTGTGATTTGTCTACTCTGCCCATCGCACCTTACCCTCAGCCAATTCCATTGCTGTGTGTTCAGCTCTCAAGCCAGGCGAGTAGCATCCTTCAGGTAGAACTTTTTTTGGGGCAACCCCAACGCCCACTCATTATCACTGTTCAGAACGGTGCCCAAAATGGACCACGGCTATATCTTCCGCTCAGCCGTGCTCCACCACAGATCAACAGTCGACCATCACTGTGACCCAGAAGCCAACCAAGCTCCACAAAGGGGCGCTCCGAACAGGGAATCCAAGACACATCAGGTGTAGTGCTTGAGTATCAAACTGGCCTCTCTGTAGGACGCTGAGGCATACAGCGATGCCCTGTCGCAACCTGGGGCCCCCACCTGCAGGAACTCCTATCATAGGCTTACACCAGGGACCCGCAAGTGTTGCACTCAGTCAGGACCTCCCAGCATGCACCATACAAATCTAGACCACACCGCCATTGGCACCATGCATCAGACCAAACAGTGCATGTTTTATAGGGGATCACAAAATGGCGTCGTCATTTGCAGGAATCCCTCACCAGGTCGGTAGGTGTAGCCGTAGGCCCTAAGGTCTGTCAATCAATCAATCAATCAATCATAAAATTTGTAAAGAGCACTACTTACCCATGAGGGTCTCAAGGGGGGGTGCTGCTGCACGAAGAGCTAGGTCTTAAGTAGTCTCCTGAAGGTAAGTAGGTCTGAAGTCTGCCGTAGGAGGATGGGGAGAGTGTTCCAGGTCTTGGCGGCGAGGTAGGAGAATGATCTGCTGCCGGCGGTCGCTCTTCAGATGCAGGGGACGGTAGCGAGTCCGTGGTCGGTGGAGTGGAGCTGGCGGTTAGGGGTGTAGAAGAGGAGTTGTCTGTTGAGGTATGCTGGTCCGGTGTCATGGATTTCCATGTTGCCGGTCTGGGTCGACTCCGGAAGGCCCGTTATCCGTATATTGTTACTGCGGAACCTCGCTTCAAGGTCCTCTGTCTTGTCTTGCAGTATTTGCAGCACCCTACCCATTTGCTTGTGATTAGTGTCCATTGTCGTCTGCGCTTCTTCCACCTCTGTGATCCACTGTTCCGACATAACCAGTAGTTCAGCATGCTTGTCCATTCGTTCTGACATCCTGTCTATTCGGTATGAGATGGCATCCAATTTTGGTCCCAGATTAGAGAGGCTATTCTGCAGACCTTTTTCCATTGCGACAAGCATAGTGCGAATGTCCCTTTCCGCTTCCTCTGGAGCTTGGTCTTGCACATTTTCCCCATCTTCCGGGGCATTGTCCCTTCCCTTGGCTATCTTTGGATCAAATGTAAGCTTAGGTTGTGATTTGTCTACTCTGCCCATCGCACCTTACCCTCAGCCAATTCCATTGCTGTGTGTTCAGCTCTCAAGCCAGGCGAGTAGCATCCTCCAGGTAGAACTTTTTTTGGGGCAACCCCAACGCCCACTCATTATCACTGTTCAGAACGGTGCCCAAAATGGACCAGGGCTATATCTTCCGCTCAGCCGTGCTCCACCACAGATCAACAGTCGACCATCACTGTGACCCAGAAGCCAACCAAGCTCCACAAAGGGGCGCTCCAAACAGGGAATCCAAGACACATCAGGTGTAGTGCTTGAGTATCAAACTGGCCTCTCTGTAGGACGCTGAGGCATACAGCGACACCCTGTCGCAACCTGGGGCCCCCACCTGCAGGAACTCCTATCATAGGCTCACACCAGGGACCTGCAAGTGTTCCACTCAGTCAGAACCTCCCAGCATGCACCATACAAATCTAGACCACACCGCCATTGGCACCATGCATCAGACCAAGCAGTGCATGTTTTATAGGGGGATCACAAAATGGCGTCGTCATTTGCAGGAATCCCTCACCAGGTCGTAGGTGTAGCCGTAGGCCCTAAGGTGTGTCAATCAATCAATCAATCAATCATAACATTTGTAAAGAGCACTACTTACCCATGAGGGTCTCAAGGGGGGGTGCTGCTGCACAAAGAGCTAGGTCTTAAGTAGTCACCTGAAAGTAAATAGGTCTTGAGTCTGCCGTAGGAGGATGGGTAGGGTGTTCCAGGTCTTGGCGGCAAGGTAGGAGAATGATCTGCTGGCGGCGGTCGCTCTTCAGATGCAGGGGACGGTAGCGAGTGCGTGGTCGGTGGAGTGGAGCTGGCGGTTAGGGGTGTAGAAGAGGAGTCGTCTGTTGAGGTATGCTGGTCCGGTGTCATGGAGTGCCTTGTGTGCGTAAGTGAGGAGTTTTAAGGTGATCCTCTTGTTGACGGGCAGCCAGTGCAGGTCTCTCAGGTGGGGTGTGATGTGGCTGTGTCGAAGGATGTCGAGGATCAGGCGGGCAGAGAAATTTTGTATGTGTTGCAGTCGTTTCAGCAGTTTGGCTGGGGCTCCCGCATGGAGGGCGTTTCCGTAGTCCAGCCTGCTGCCTACGAGGGTCTGGGTGACCATTCTTCTTGTGTCGGTTGGGATCCACCTGTAGATCTTCCGGAGCATGCTGAGGGTGTTGAAGTAGGAGGTTGAGACTGCGTTGACTTGCTTCGTCATGGAGAGTGTTGGGTCGAGGATGAATCCCAGGTTGCGTGCCTGGTCGGTGGGTGTTGGAGCTGCTCCCAGGGCAGTCGGCCACCAGGAGTCCTCCCAGGCTGAGGGGTGGACCTGAGGATGAGGACCTCCGTCTTGTCCGAGTTCAGCTTCAGACGACTGTTCTTCATCCATTAGGCGACGGTTTCATTCCTTTGTGAAGGTTGGTTTTGGCGGAGATGGGGTCCTTGGTAAGGGAGAAGATCAGCTCTGTGTTATCAGCGTAGGAGAGGATGTTGTGCAGTCTGGCAACATGGGCGAGAGTGGCCATGTAGATGTTGAACAATGTCGTGCTGAGGTATGATCCTTGAGGGAAACGCCGCAGATGATCTTGGAGGCCTCGGTCCATCCCAGAGCCGTGCCTCAGATCCCTGCCTTGTGGAGGCATTTGCATAGGGTGCGGTGGCATACGTTGTAGAAGGTTGCTTAAAATTGTCTAGGAGGATGAGGGCCGCCGCTTCGCCTTTGTCCAGCAGGGCCCTGATGTCGTCCGTGGCAGCGATGAGGGCGGTTTCAGTGCTGTGGTTGATGCCGAATCCGGACTGGGACGGGTCCAGGATGTTGTTCTTCTCCAGGTAGCGGGTCAGCTGTTTGTTGACGACTTTCTCGATAACCTTTGCTGGGAACGGGAGCAGAGAAATGGGACGGACGATCTTGAGGTCTCTCGGGTTCGCCTTGGGTTTCTTGAGCAGGGCGTTGATGTCGGCATGCTTCCAGCTCTCCGGGAAGGTCACGGTCTCGAAGGAGATGTTGATGGCCTTGCGGAGATGAGGCGCGATGGTGGCATTGGCTTTGTTGAAGATGTGGTGTGGGCATGGGTCTGACGGGGAGCCAGAGTGGGTGGTGTTCATGATTTTGACGGTGTTGATGTGGGTCCAGGTGAGCAATGGGTCGCTGTGGGTGGTGGTCGTAGGGTCTGAGGTGTCGTTGGTTGTTGGGGTGGTCGGGTTGTCAAAACTGTCGTGGATGTCATTGATCTTGCGGTGGAAGAAGGTGGCGAGGAAGTGGCACAGGTCTTGTGATGGTAGGATGGCGCTGGTGTAGGAGCTGGGTTGGAGACTTCCTTCATGATGTTGAAGAGCTCTTTTTTGTTGCGTGGGTTGTTGTCTAGGCGGTCCTTGACGGAACTCCTTTTTGCGGCTCTCATGAGTTGATGGTGTTGGCGCAGGGCATTCTTGTGGGCTTCTGGGTTTTCCGGTGTCTCTTCGCTGTGCTATTTCTTCTCTAGTTTCCGGCAGGTTTGTCTGGAGGTCTGAAGTTCTGCGGAGAACCAGCTGGCATTCTTGGTTGTGTGTCTGTTGGAGGGTATCTTGAAAGGGGCGAGCGTGTTGGCGCAGTCCTCGATCCAGCACCTGAGGTTGCTGGCAGCAGTGTCGGGGTTGGTGGGGTTGGTGGGTGGGCATCGGGAGAGGGCATCTGGTGAGGGCGATGTTTAGCTGGTCTTCGGTGATTTTTCTTCAGCTGCGGTGGGGAACCCGTTGGGTGCAGTGGTGCATGGTGGGTTTCTGGAAGGTAAAGTGGATGCATCGGTGGTCAGTCCAGTGGAGCTTGGTGGTGTGGCTGAAGAAGACATGTGTGCTTGTAGAGAAGATGGGGTCAAGCGTATGGCCGGCATAGTGGGTGGGCGCAGTGATGAGCTGTCTGAGTCCGAGGTTGGCGAGGATGTCGGTCAGGGTGGTGGAGTTGGTGTCATTGTTGTTCTCGAGGAGGAAGTTTGTGTCTCTGAGGAGGATGTAGTCCATGGAGGCGAGGGCGTGCGTGCTGAAAAAGTCGGCGATGGAGTCGCTGAACTGATGCCGGGGTCCGGTGGGTCTCTAGATCAGCAATCCTCTGAGGGTGGTGTTGGGATCGGTGTGGATCTGGAAGTGCAGGTGTTCGGCGGTGCTGAGGGTGTCATCGGAATTGGTCTAGACCATGAGGGTGGTTTTGTGGATGATGGCGAGCCCACCTCCTACTCTGTTGTGCAGTCTCTGCAGGTGACTTTGTAGCTGTCTGGGATGGCTAAGGCGATATTAGGTGCCGAGGAGTCTTTCATCCAGGTTTCTGTCAGGAAGGCTATGTCCGGGGAGGATGTGTGGAACAGGTCCCAGAGTTCGACGGCGAGTTTGCGTGCAGAGGGGGTGTTCAGCAGTATGCATGTGAGGTGGTTGCGTCCTGTCCTTGGAGGCGGGTTGGCAGCCTTAGGTGCGCTTTGGGTGGGCAGGAAGCATAAGTGTGCTCGTACGGCGTTGAGTGTGTGTTGGGTGTTGGTGTCGTAGCAGCGCTGGGTGTCATGGGGGCCAGGGGTTCTGGCACTGGGCGCGGTCCAGGAGCGACGGGCGCAGATGGGCTTGACTTTGGCACGCCTTCGGCGAGCCAGCAGTGCGGCCACCATAAGAAGGGGAGGTGGAAGGGAGGAGCAGCTGGAAGGGGGAGTGGACGAATGGGAGAGCGGGGGCAGGTCGCAGCGGACGCAGCTACAGGAAAATGGGAGTGATGAACGGTCAGGGATACAGAAGGAAAAATAAGGATAAAAGGGAAGAGGGCACAATAATGGCACTGGGGGAAGAAGGGAAAGCAAAAGGACAATAAAACAAATACAATAAAATTACAATAATAATACAGCCCAAGCTGTAATATCCACAGCTCACCGCACCGTTAAGTCGAAGCTTCTGTCCCCAAACAGCAAATTCCCTATTTCACCATTAGCACAGTTCTACACATCAGGCAATCTGTGGTGATGTCAAACCGCCACCCACTCTACCTCATTAGTCGTACTGAGGTCTGTGCTCCTCCTAGCTGCTCCATGGAAGGTCGTGGCGGGGTGTTATCTCGTGTCTTCCCGGCTCTCACAGCAGCTCAGAGGGAGAGAGCTGCTGCCAAGGAGTGGGAATTTTTAGAATGGCACCATATTCCATGCCGCCTTCAGTTTTGTTGCTCCGGGCTCCAGAGGTGCCTGCACTCCATCTGCACCAAAGCAAGCTGTACTTTACAGGGGCACTGCCTGCACAGCAACGGAGAGTACCGCAGCCGCCTGCAGCCCCATCAAGCGTCGCCTTTCGTGCCTCAGCACCAGCAGCGCCCACGCACCGCGCAGCCATCAATCTACATCTGCCTCATCCTCTCCACTGCAGTCCGGGGATGTCGGCCTAGCGGAAGGGCTCCTCCTTCCAATGCTCTCCGCTCACTCGTTACTGGGCGTGAAATGCGCAGGGACGGCTAGTCTTGCTCCAGAGCAATTCCAGAATCGCTGGCAGCACAATTTAGGGCAGGGAGACCCCGCAGACAAAGGATTGCTTCAGGATTGTTTGATGGCAACACAGAGCTATCTGTTTGAGTGGCCATCTTAGTCGAAAGCCATCTCTGCCTCCCATCCACTCACTTTTAATGTTTTCCAGGAATCCTCCAGATAATACTGCTGCAGTCATACAATGAGATAGACACTATATATGTACTACTCCTACAGTCATGCAATCATGCAGGCTGTACCTATGCCCTCATGTTATAACCCATACACTACCCTCGCAGTCATAGAATCATCCAGGCCCCACTGTTGCATTCATCTGTTCAGCTAAGCACTACTCAATAATTTGTATATGCCGTCAGCAGCTATCCATATATTTATCCATGCACTGAACCTCTATGTCTGCAATCATGCAATTAGCCAGTCACTATCTATCCTTTTCTCCAATTACCCAGAGACTACCCTTGCACTTATACAATCATTCAAGCACAAGCCATGGAGCTATGCAATCACTCAGGCAGATCTATTACATGTTGCAATTTGTTGGTTTCACTATTTTCCAGAAATATTGTATGCATATTTCTTTTAGATATGATGATGATTTGAAAAGGTAGAGAAGTATATATGCAAACTTTTAACAGTATGGAGAGCCTTATGGTTGAGTTATGGAATAATGTGCTGCTTTATTTTTGTCTAGGCCTTGCACTTTTGCAGTTATAAAAAGACCCAAGTGTTGTGCATGCAGTCTTTGAATGATCCAGGCTCTATATATGCTCTGCGGTAAACACTCAGGTATTAGTGCTGCAGTCATGCAATCATCTAGGCACTACTCATGCAATCACCAAGGTATTACTCATGCACTTATATATTCACCCAGGCACTACCGTTGTACTACTTCAATCTTGAAGGTGGTGTCCTTGTACTTATGTAAACACTCGGGGCCCGATGTAGGTAAACTCCAATTTACCACTTCTTAAATGCCGAATCATACCGATTCGGTATTTGAGAAGTGGTAAATTGGAGGGGGGGAGATGTGGGTATTTCAGAATCGGTAAATACCGAATCTGTAAGATTCGGTATTTACCGATTCTGTAAATACCGAATCGGTATCCCCCATTGATTCCTATGGGCCTTGAAGCCCATAGGAATCAAAGGGCATTACCGAATCGGTATTTACCGATTCGGTAATTACCGATTTCTGCAAGGGTGCAGGGGGTGTCACTTTGACACCCCCTAGCACCCCCAATACAGGCTTGGGTGCCATGTGGCAGGCATACATGCCCTAGGGGCAGGTCTGCCTGCCACATGGCATAGGTGTGCATGCACACATGTGCATGCACACCGGAATCGGTATTTTACCATGAAGTTGTATTTCATGGTAAAATACCGATTCGGTAACACATGTGGGACTCAGAAGAGTCCCACCTACATTAGGAATTTACCGAATCGGTAGAATTACCGAATCGGTATTTTACCGATTAGGTAATTTTACTGATTCGGTAAATGTGCAGTTACCTACATATGCCCTCGGAAACGGGCACCTACATACCAAATGGCCATTTACCGGTCGGAAACGGCCGAAATCGTCCGTTTCCGACCGGTATTAAGGCTCCTACATCAGGCCCTCAGTCAGTAGTCACGCTGTTATGAAATCACCCATGCACTACCTTTCTACTCCTTTATTCACTCCGGCACTACCTTAGTAGTCCTGCAACCAGCCTAGAAGTAAACAGCCAGGTTTTACCAATGCACTCCTTTAATCCCCCAAATGGTACTGTTGTACTCATGCAATCACCAATGCATTAGCTATACAGAGGTTCAATTTCCCAGGTTGTATGTTTGTAGTCTTTCAATCATGCAGAGACTACTGTTGTACATATGTAATCACTCAGCCAGTAGTCATGCTGTTATGAAATCACCCATGCACTACCTTTGCACTCCTTTATTCACTCAGACACTACCTCAGTAGTTCTGCAATCAGCCATGAATTATCCATGCACTTATAAAATCACCCAGTCACTTCCTATGTAGTCATTTCAATCCCCAGATATTACCCCTTTTGTCATGCAACCAGCCAGGTGTTAACCAATGCATTAGCTATACAGTGCTTCTATTACCCAGGGAGTATGTTTGTACTCTTTCAATTACGCAGAGATTACTCTTGTACTTGTGTAATTAATTAGTCAGTACTCATAGACTTATAGAATCAGTCAGTCACTTCCTATGTAGTGATGTAAATCTTCAGATATTATCCCTGTAGTAATGAAATAAGTCAGGTGTTTCCTATGTAGTCATTTAATGCCCCAGATTTTACTGGTGTACTTATAAGGTTTTGTGTATAATTATTTTAATAATAGTAAATGATTTAACAAGTGTAATTAAACTTTTCTTTCTTTTCAGATACTCACCATTATCATTACTAAAGATTCATCATGACCAAAAAAGAAGAAAAGAAAAGGAAAGAAAGAAAAGAATCCTATTTAAAAAAAGAGAAAATAAGAAATCAGACAAAGTAGAACATCTGACAGTAAAGAAAAAGGCTTCTGGTAAGAGAACAAAAGATTTTGTTGAAAGAGTTTCTAAAGAAGATTATGAATTTAGAAAATGGACAAAACAAAAAGAAAACTTGTTCAATCATTCAGAAGGAAAATCAAAAAAAAAGTGATAAAAGATCAAGTTTTGGTAAAAATTTCTACCGTTTAAAGATATAAGAAAACGCATGTTTAAAAGTACAGTAATGCAAAATGTAATGAAACATTTGAAAAAATATAAGAAACGATCTGCATTTTATAAAAAAACAACATATTGAAAGTGTAGGTGAAAAGGCTTTTGAATTAAAAAGAAGATTGTTTATGTTAGTTTTGAATAGAATGAGAACACTCAATAAAATAATGGACTTTATGAAGGAGAAAAGTAAAAGAAAACGACTGATCAATAGAACTAACATTTGCAAAGTTTTGGGGGGAATAGAAGCACATTTCTAGTAGGGAACCTTTTTTTAATAAAGAGAACAATTTTCAACAAAATACATTAGTTCATGCAGTTGATACTAATGGTTGTTCCTATGAGGTTAAAAATGGTTGTCCAATTGAAAAAGAAACAATGGTTCCTAGAAATGTAGAAGAAGTAATATCTGAAGAAGTTGGAGGGAGACATTCTCAAGCTCCAGTGTATAAATGGGATTGTAGTATCATTTGTAGTATACAACAGGAATATATTGATATTTTTGTAATTTTTTTAGTAGAATACAGTAACAAAAAGTGTTAAACAGAAGATAAAAATGTTGCAAGGATTAGATCCTGGCAAAGTCAGAAAATATACTGGTTGGCAGAGTCATTCTCTATCTTGTCTTTCTAGAAAAGTTTCTTTAATCAGTTAAGAATGTTAGCAGTACATCACTCATAAATGCGGAAGTTAGTAAGAAGATTGTACTATGTAAAGAGTCTAGCATTATGTTTAGCTTTTGCATGGTTCAGAATCGGATGTAAAAAAGGTTTGTGATGAAATACTGTTTCGTTTTTTCAGTCCTGAAGAAGAGTATAGAGAAGGTGAGAGTGTCATTAATATAGGTGTTGAACAAGAGGTGGAAGAAAGTAGAACTCAAAAGTTTGCTGAAGAAATAACAAAGTTTAATGTAGTTTGTAGTGAAATAAATATGTTTGTATCTGTTGTAAACGTAGTCACTATAAAAATCAAACTAGTAATGTTGATGTGTATTTAAAAAGTGAAAAGGAAAACAATGATAAGTGGGAGCAATTTGGTGCTTATTTGATGGTGGAAGGTCGTTTTGAGTTGGGTACTGATCAATGTATTTGTAAACATTGTTACAGCAAACTAGAAGAAAATAAATTACCAGCTATAGCTGTACATAATAGCCTAGAGTTGGAAGGTATTCCTTCAGAACTAGAAGATTTAAATACATATGAATGTATTCTAGTTCAATCTGTGCACCTGTTTCTGGCTATTGTTCGTATGGAGCCTAAAACAGGTAAGTTGCCTCCTACAGATTTACTAAGAGGTTTATTGTATTTACCTATGGATTTAAAAAAAAAATATTAAAACAGTTGGTGTTAATTGAGAAGAAAGTGAACCGGTAGTTATTCTAGTTAATGGTGTACCAACAAAGAGTCGGCAAATCTGACAAGAGTTAGTAGATGTGAGCAAACTTAAAAAAGCTACATTATATCTTATACAGAACAATATTTAGTATAAAAATATAGCTGTGGACAAAGAAGAAATATCTTTAGGAGATGACACAGAAATTTCAAGTGGCAAAATTGAAAAAGTCGATGTCTCCAGGACTGAAGCAATTTATGAACATTGCAGTGATCATCCTTTACATTCAAAAGAAGAGATTGGAACTACTATTCAATTATTCCAAATTAAGAAAGCAAAGGGAACTCCCATGAGTGTTGGGGAAAGAAGTTCAGAAGCTTGTTGTTTTCCACAGCTGTTCCCCACTAGAAAAGGTGGAAGATATGAACAACCTGTGCAGATTCCAGCTTCGAAATATTGTACAAGATTATATTCAGAAGATCCAAACTTTTGACAATGTATTCCATACATATTTCATCTTTTGTTTGAAAGTGATTTGTCTGCGCTTTCATATGAAGTAAACCACATATTAAAGACAGGAGTTCATCTTACATATCTTTCTTCAAAGGAATTCATGCACAAAGTGGAACAAAGAGATGATCATTTAGAATCTCAGTTGATTAATTTGATGACGTGTCAACGAGGCACTACTGAGAATTGGTATCATCGTCACGGAGAACTGAAATGTATGCTAAGGAATTTAGGAACCCCTATGTAGTTTGTTATGCTTGGAGAAGTTATTGATTTCTTTTGAAGAAAGGAGTACTAAGCCAGAGGTGCTCTTTATATGCATATGTTATTATGGATTAAGGATGCTCCTAAATTTGGAACCGATACGGACGAGACTGTTTTATCTTTCATTGAAGACTATGTTACATGTGGTATTTCAAAAACAGGAGAAGAAAACACCTTAAGAGAGCAAGTTTTAAAGTTTCAAAATCATCAATGTGGAAAGCATTGCCGACGGAAATACAAGTCCAAGGAAAAATTCCATACAAAATGTCGATTTGGTTTTCCACGTCCAGTAATTTCCAAAGGAAGAGACAACAGTTTTATGTCAGAAGTGAGACAAACTATCACTAAAAATCTCCAAAGAATACTTACAATATAAAAAGAAGTGAAGAATCAAAATATATTAATGACTACAATCCAGTAATTTTGTCAAGTTGGAATGCTAATATAGATATCCAGCATGTTACAGATAATTCCATTGCTGTTGCTCGCTATGTTACATCTTAGATAACAAAATGTGAAAAGACGGAGTTAAAAGAAATGTGGGAAGATATTTCACAAGAGAAGAGTCTTAGTAGGAATATGTACAGCTTAGTTTGAAGATGCTTTCCCATCAAGAGATTGGATCCTATGAATGTTCAGATTTGTTGACATCTGCAAGTTTATATTCAAAGTCAAGAGGAATGGTTTGGGTAAGTCTCGGTCTTGCTGCAACATGAAATCGTGTATTGAAATCTGTACAAGTAATTGAATACTTGGCACTGAATGAACCGGAAAGTACAGTATTCGTAAAACAAATATGTTGGATACGTACTATCCTAAAAGAAGTCCACAACTGGAAAACATATGTCTCTATGAAGTACTGCAACATTACACCTTTAAGAGAAATGTAAAAGAAAATATAAATGAAGGAACATATTCAGTGATTGGATGTGATGGATGTTTGGTAAAACATGCCAAAGGATATCTGATTAATCACAGGAAACTCGGTTGCGATACTCCAGATAAAAGAGATTTTTTTTTCAATTAGCAATTCTACAACTCTTCAAGCCTTGGCAGACTGAAATGGAATTACTTGGATATTTTCAATGTTATGCAGATTCGTTCAATGCATGTAAAGATAGCATTGAATGTACAATTTTTCCAAATTATCTGCAAATGTTGAACAAAGAGATTAATCAAGAAACTACGATTGCAGTTCGAATAGCTAGAGTCAGTTTTCAAGATAGTCAGAGCTCTGCTGCACTAAGTCAAGATCCATTAGGAGAACCCATTGTTGAAAATGAAGCTGCAATAGCAATGAGAGAAGTGCAAACAGCTATGCAACAAGCACAACATGACACTATTGATTTGTAAAACTTAGAAGAACAACTGAATATTGAACAGAAAGATACGTATACAACAGATACAACATGGTTTACTGCATGAAAAGAAAGAATGCCAATGCACATACTTTAAACCTATTTGAATATACATCAGTGGTCAAGCTGGAACAGGAAAAGTTTCTTAATTAAAGGTTTGAGAAGTTATCTACAGAAAACCACTGACTGACATTTATCTTGTGTTGTAACCGCTTCAACTGGGTTATCAGCACACAATATTAAAGTGATTACATTACATTATTTACTCATGTTACCAGTAGAGCATGAAAATAGGTTGGAATATCACAAGCTATCTGGAAAAGCTTGTTATGAAGTGTCTAAAGTACTGAAGAAAATGAAAGTTCTGATAATTGCTGAGGTAAGCATGGTCTCAAACTTAATGCTTGCCTTTGTACATTTAAGAATGCAACAGACTATGACGTTTTATTTGGAGGAAAACATCTAATTGTTTTCGGCGATCTATTACAACTTACTTCTGTGAAAGGTCAACCAGTTTTTGAGACCCTTGTTTAGGAAGAAACTAAAAAATCATTGGGAAGTACTGGAAATGTGAACATTTGTTCTCATTTTTAATATGAAGAACTTATTAAGAATACGTCACAATCAAGTGACGAACATTATGGAAACATTCTCCAAGATATTAGAATTGGTGTCTTGACAAAGAATGGCAAAATAAGCTTTACAAAGTCGACTACTAGCAAACTTGTTTCCAAATGAAAATATTGCACTGGAACAATGTACCAAAAAATTGCACAAAAGAAGCCTATAATTTGCCTTATGCCAACACTGAAAGAATGCTCTTCATTCAATGAAGAACTGTTGAAAGTGGAGAAACAACCAATAATGAAAATGGAAGCCACTGTTAAAATAGAGCATGAAGGAGAGAAACTGCAGTCAAAATTAGACTCTTTGGAAAAATCTACATCTAAGACTGCTGGTTTGGAAAAGACCTTATATGTATGTGCAAACTGTCGGGTAATATTGCGGCGTAATTTAGATGTTGAAAAAGGTTTATTCAATGGAGAAATGGGAAAAGTTGTTGATTTTGTCAATTATCAAAACTGAGATGGAATTTCAGATTGAAGAGGTTAAACAGATTGGATGTTGTGCTGTTCGTGTCTTGCTTGTCAAATATTTGCATGTTCGTAGAAAATAGTTTCCTCTTTGTTTAGCATATGCGGTGACTATTCATAAATCACAAGGTTTAAGTCAAGACAGTGTTTGGTAAATATTGAAAATTCTGTGTTTAAAGAGAGTATGGCATATGTTGCATTGTCTTGAGTAAGACCATTATCTGAATTGTATTTGGTTGGTTTTGATGAGAGAAAGATTAGTGCAGATGCAAATTCTGTAAGAGAGTATAATCGGTTAAGAAGACTGTATGCTCCCAACTTAGGTCAATATCCAGTATATGAAAAGCATGTAGTATGTTCAAAATAAAAATATGAGAAACACTGTAATGAGGTTGCAAAGAAGAAAAAAATCAAGAGAATGTTGAGGCTCCGAAGAAAATGAAAATGGCCACTGTTGATGATATTGTAGGATACCAGTTAGAAAATAGTTCAGGTATCAACTGCTATGATAATGTAATTGTGAACGTTTTGTTTTTTCTAGAAAATCTACATCATCAAATTATGGAGAATCGAGAAACAAAATGTTGTTCTTTGTTGCATAATATTTTTGAAAAATTGACAACTGATAAAACTGAAATCCAAACTGCTTTTGGCATTTGGCATATTTTGGATATATGTTCTGGTTCTTCACAATTTACACTTAATGTACAGCTCAAGAAATTATTATGCTTATGCTTGCAGTATTGGAAGGTGAAGGAATACAAATTGAAAATCTGTTTGGAGTACTTTACAGATGGGATCATAAATTTGTAGACTGTTATTTCTTCTACCACTGAAATAGACACTGAACGATTCATATATTTGACAATACCAGATTGCAAAACAGTGTCTTTTAACAAATTAGTCAAATCTGCTAATCAAGACATCAAATGTACTCACTGCAAATCGGAAATGTTGTCAACATTATCTATAGAAAGATTTGGACAATATATCTTTTTAATGTTACAAAGTTGTAGAGCAGATGGAAGAAAATTGGAAACATAAATTAAAAATGTTGTGGCAAGTTAAGTGTCAATTTCAGGAAGAACTTTTAAAGCAGTGGCCATTATTTTCCAGGATGCACTTAGTTCAACATCTGGACGCTATATTGTGTACTTAAGATGCAATAAAGGATGGGCACTTTGTAATGATGCCCATTTAGAATTCAACTGCCGTTTGCCCTTTGAATTACCAAATTCATACCTAATATTTTTGATGCCAAAGTTCTGAAAACATAATTTGGTCTTTGGGAAGATGTCAATATGTATTAACCAGTTTATTTCAGATATTGTCAATGCAAATGAATTCAAAAACATCACTCGGCCTATTGGGAAGATATAAAAAATAATGAGTTATTTTTGGATATTTTCAATAGAAACAGTTTGGGAAACATCACTTGGCCTATTGGGTAGATGTGACCAATTACTGTTTTTATTTTCATTGCGGTTCATTGATATTGCATTTGGAAAAATGTGATAGAAAAAAGTAGTTCATATATTTGGTCTTTGTATTTTATGCAACATAAATGAAAATGTTTATTTATAATATGTAATCAGATAGTGGAAGTTGTGAATATTTTGAACAGAGATTTGTTGTTTTTTTACAATCTTATTGATTGTATTCTTCTGCCCGCTGTTTTATGATAATCAACATTATTTGAAATCACTGTGTATGGTGAAATTCAATAGAATCTGAAAACAGCAAAAAAAGTAAACTGGATATGTTATGTAATTGTAAAATTATGTTGTATTCTTAAACTGTAATATTATATGTAATAATAGTAAATTTTCTTCTCTTTTACAGAAACGAATTCAAAAGTGTAAAAATATTTTAAATTTACATTATAATAAAACAACTGAAAAAATGTTTCAATGACTTTCATAACTTCTACAAAAAAGGTAAGATTAAGTAACCCAAGCACTAACCATGCACTGCTACAATCATCTGCGCACTAGCCATGCAGTCCTCTAATCGCCTAGATACTACTCATTCACTCCTTCAACTACCCAGGTACTACCAATGCACTCCAGCAATCACCCTGTTACAACCCATGCACTCCTCCAATCACCCACCCTGTACCATGTACTTACTCAATCACTCCACCAATACCCATGCACTTAGAAATTCACCATGCACTTTCTTTGCAGTACTCTAATCATCCAGTCACTACTCATGTACTCATGCAATGAACCAGGCACTAACCATACATTGCTACAATCACCCGAGCACTACCAATGGAATCTTGTAATCACCTAGACTCTACTCCTTCACTCCTTCATTTAACTAGGTAGTATCCATGCACTCCAGCAATCACCCTGTCACTATTGCACTCCTCCAATCACCCAGTCAGTACCATGCACTTATCCAATCACTCTCCCAATACCCAAGCACTTGTAAATTCACCATGCACTGTCCTTGCAGTACTTTAATCATCCAGTCAGTACCCAGGTACTCATGCAATGACCCAGACACTAACCATGCAGTGCTACAATCCATTGTGCACTACCCGTGCAATCCTGTAATCACCTAGACACTACTCATTCCCTCCTTTAATTATGCAGGGAATACCCATACACTCCAGCAATCACCCTCTCACTACCATGTACTCCTCCAATCACCCAGCCTTTACCATGTACTTATTCAATCACTCTGCCAATACCCAAGCACCTATAAATTCCCCATGCGCTATCCTTGTAGTACTCTAATCATCAAATCAGTACCCATGTACTCATGCAATGACCCAAGCACTAACCATGGACTTCTACAATCACCTGTGCACTACCCATGCAGTCCTCTAAGCATCTAGACACTACTCATTCACTTCTTTAATTATCCAGATAGTACCCATGCACTTCAGAAATTACCCTGTCTCTACCCATGTACTCCACCAATCACCCAGCCAGTACCATATCCTTAAACAATCACTATGCCAATACCCAAGCATGTATACATTCACCATGCACTATCCTTGCAGTACTCTAATAATCCACTCGGTACCTATGTACTCATGCAATGACCCAAGCATTACCCATGAAGTCTTGTAATCACCTAGACACTACTCCTTCAATTACCCAGGTAGTACCCATACACTCCAGAAATCACCCTGTCATTACCCATGCACTCCTCCAACCAGCCAGCCAGTACCATGTACTTATCCAATCACTCTGCCAATACCCAAGCACTTATAAATTCACCATGCACTACTATCCTTGCAGTACTCTCTAATCATCCAGTCGGTACCCATCTACTTATGGAATGACCCAAGCACTAACCATGCACTGCTACAATCACCTGTGCACTACCCATGCAGTCCTCTAATCACCTAAAACTACTCATTCACTCCTTCAATTATCCAGGTAGTACCCTTGCAGTCCAGCAATCACCCAGTCACTACCCATGTACTCCTCCAATCACCCAGGCAGTACCATGTACTTATCCAATCACCCCTCCAATACTCAAGCACTTATAAATTCACCATGCACTATCCTTGCAGTACTCTAGTCATCCAGTCAGTACCCATGTACTCATGCAATGACCCAGGCACAAACTATGCAGTGCTACAATTTCCTGTGCATTACCCATGCAGTCCTCCAGTCACATAGACACTACTCATTCACTCCTTCAATTATCCAGGTAGTAACCATGCACCCCAGCAATCACCCTGTCACTACCCATGTACTCCTCAAATCACC
Source organism: Lissotriton vulgaris (assembly GCF_964263255.1). Classification (NCBI taxonomy): domain Eukaryota; kingdom Metazoa; phylum Chordata; class Amphibia; order Caudata; family Salamandridae; genus Lissotriton; species Lissotriton vulgaris. Next base: position 1,649,783,788 of record NC_141685.1, read on the forward strand.
CAGTTAATACTATGTACTCATCCAATCACTCCGCCCATACCCAAGCACTTATAAATGCACCCTGCACTATCCTTGCAGTACTCTAATCATCAAGTCAGTACCCATGTACTCATGGAATGACTGAGGCACTAACCATGCACTGCTACAATCTCCTGTGCACTTGCCATGCAGTCCTCTAATCACCTAGACACTACTCATTCACTCCAATGAATGTGGTTCTGTAAGAACCTTTTATTTTGTTTTTTTAACAATTTAAAAAAATATATATTTTTGTAACCTTTTTTCTTTTTTGTGTGTTTTTGATTTTTTTAAACCACAGTTGATGGACAGAATGCAGAACAATGTCATACATTCACCCCAGTACAGAGATCTGGGCCTAAATCCATCGTTTTTTTGCATTCCACACCACCCAGTTCAGACATGTTTCTGGCATTTCAGCCGTCTTCAGCCCGGCTTGCTTGAATCCAGTGGTGTGGAGAGCATGGGACTCACTTCTGAGCATACCCATCCCACTCGGGGTGACAATTGCAAAAACCACAGTTGATGGACAGAATGCAGAACAATGTCATGCGCTTATGAATAGTGCAGCAGATTTTAAACTTGACCCGTTGGCTAATGGGGAGCCTGTGTAGCTTCATAAGAAGAGGATGAGAGGGAGTCCTGGGGGGAGCATTAGGAGCCAACCGTGCCGCCGTATTCTGAACTACCTGCAGTCTACTAAGTGAGGCATCATTAGCAGAAACCAGCAGGGCATTACAGTAATCCAGGCGAATTATTACCAGCGCCTGGACTACAGTTTTCCGGGTAGAATCAGGGAGCAGAGGGAAAACTCGGTGGAGCAGGCCTATTACATGAAAACAGAAACCAGCTGTCTGAGCAGCGTGCTCCTTTAAAATAAGGGCTTGATCTACACGGATGCCCAGGTTTTTTACTGTAGACTTGGGAGCGGGATGGGGACCTAGGTCGGTCGGCCACCAGTCTGGTGTCAATAGGAGGGGGTCTCTCCAAAGAACATGATCTCTGTTTTTTCCCACATTACACTGGAGAAAATGATTCCTCATCCAGTGTGTTATGGCTCTCATCCCATCGGAGAAGGCTACTAGTACCGCAGAGGTGAATTTATCAAATGGAAAGAGTAACTGGCTATCATCAGCATATGATATGGGGAATTGGGGATGAACCCATGTGTCCTCAGGAGATTTGCCAAGGGAGCAATATAGATGTTAAATAATGCAGGGCTCAAACATGAGCCCTGGGGTACTCCCTGGGACAGTTCTATGGGGGCTGAATGATACGGGCCCTGGTTGACAATCTGGGAGCGGTCCGATAGAAAACTCCTCATCCATTGTAAGGCTGATTTTCTTAGCCCAGCCTCGTCCAGTCTTTTAATCAAGATATTATGGGAAACCGTGTTGAACGCTGCGGATAGGTCCAACAGCACCAGAATCATAAAGTGGCCATTATCTAGGGTCATCCTGATGTTATCAGTGACCACTAGTAATGCTGATTTGGTGCTGTATTTGGGCCTAAAACTGGACTGAGAGGGATCTAAACATCCTGTCTGTTCGACATAGACAGCTGCGGGAATCCAGGGAGGCTGCAAAGGCACCATTGTCTGTTACCCCGCCGGTTCCGGGGGCGGAAAATGCAACAGGCCCAGGTTCGGCGGCAAATGCAGCTTCTGGTTCAGGTAAGCGGCCATTGCCGATTGCGGGGGAGGGGGCTGTACCTTCACGAAGGGAGAAGGTGGCTCAGCATGTTCCACTGGAAATTAAGGAAAAGATTTGGGCGGATAAGTATGTAAACATTTTTTCTTTGCTTACCGACCATTATGAGATGGAGCATGTTAAGAGCCAAAAAGAGCTCATGCATCCGAGTGTTTGGCGCGCCAAAATGGCCGCCTTTAAGATTGACGAAAACATTGGTACGTGGGGTAGAGCGTGGGGCATTTTTACCTCCATCATGGGTGAGCGTAGGCCCGAGTTGCTGACCGAGTTGCCTATTTATCAGTCACGAATCATGGAGTATTCCGTAGCGTATGGGGGTAATCAGTGGTTCTGCTATGATAATATTTTTAGAAAATCGAAAGAACAAAACCCAATCCTGACTTGGGATTGTTACGACTCTGTTTCATGGCAAAAAATGGAGAGTACAGGAATGTTGAAAGTACCATTGGTTGGAAGTAGTGGGGGTGAATCCTCCCGCCAATACTCTGGGACACCCTTTCGATCGGGTGCAGGTAACGAATATCACTCAAAACCGAGTGGCAACGCAGGTAAAAGGGGGATTTGTTGGAATTTTAACAGAGGAAAATGTACGAGGCCCCAGGGGTCATGCAAGTTCAAACATGAATGTGGGGGGTGTGGGCAGCCATCCCATCCTGAGTCCATGTGCAGAGCCAAAACGGGTGATAACGGTGGTAGGGGAAGCGCCAAACAGGTCTGAAATAGTCCGAGGGGCGCCTTTACCTACCCCGATTGATACCATGGCAATGATTCCTTGGCTCAACGAATACCCGGATCATGCTTCTGCTGGGGTGTTGCGAAACGGGTTTTCATATGGTTTCCGCATCCCAGTGGGGGATTTTCAGGGTGTAGCAAGATGTAAGAACCAACTGTCGGTCTTGCAGCATACGACCGTGGTACAGGTAAAGATTGGGAAGGAGGTTACTCGAGGTCGAGTCGCCGGTCCATTTGATGTGCCACCGGTAGCAAATTTTGTTTGTTCCCCTTTAGGGGTGGTCCCCAAGAAGGACCCGGGTGAGTTTCGGCTGATACATAACTTGTCGGCCCCACGTGGTCTTTCCGTGAATGATGCGATAGACCCGGAAATGTGTTCGGTGCGGTACGCATCTTTCGATGGGGCCGTCGCCATGTTGAATCGCCTGGGGCCCGGGGCGCTGATGGAAAAATCAGATATTGAGTCAGCGTTCCGGTTGCTCCCGGTACACCCAGATGATCAGCGTCTCCTTGGTTTCATGTTTCAGGGTCGATATTACATGGATAGATGTATGCCAATGGGATGCTCTATATCTTGTGCCTATTTTGAAAAGTTCAGTTGTTTTTTGCAATGGGTCTTCACAAAGAAGACGGGTTTTCAACATGTTATGCATTATCTCGATGACTTCCTGTTTCTGGGGGCAGCCGGGGATCCAGAATGTGGACAGGCTTTGAATGAATTTTGTGTCTTAATGAATCATTTTGGTGTACCATTGGCGCCAGGTAAGACTGTGGGTCCCTCGACTTGCCTCGAGTTTCTGGGGATTGAGCTCGACTCGAAGGAAGGTTGTTTTCGTTTACCAAAAGAAAAAGTGTTAAAATTCAGGGCATCTCTTGAGACGTGTATTTGTGAGGCTAAGGTAAAATTGCATCAATTGCAACAAGTGGTGGGCCAGTTGAATTTTGCCCTGAGAATAATGCCGATGGCCCGCCCCTTTTCCCGCTCGATCGCTCAGGCCATGGTCGGCCTGAAGGAGGGTCATCATCGCACGAGGCTCTCGGCAGAGGTTCGCCAGGACATGCGCATTTGGTTGGCATTTCTGGCGGATTTCAATGGTCGAATTGTCTGGAACAAACCGGCGGTGTCCTCCGAGGAGCTGGGGCTGTGGACAGATTCGGCAGGAAGTATTGGTTTTGGTGCCATATTCGGCACTCGATGGTCGGCTCAAAAATGGCCGACATGGTGGCACGAGTGCGGGCTGACAAGTAACATTGCCTTTCTTGAACTTTTCCCTATTCTGGTGGCCCTGAAAACTTGGCCCGAAGGGTTCAGAGATCACTCTGTGGTATTCTGGTCTGATAACATGACCGTGGTTGAGTGTATCAATAGTCAGGCAGCACGATGCAAATGGATTCTGAGACTGCTCAAAGAAATTGTGTTATTGTGTATGCAATTGAATGTGCTATTTAAGGCAAGACATGTGCCGGGGGTAATGAACCAAGCGGCTGATGCGCTTTCTCGTTTCCGTATGCAGGCCTTCTGGGGTTTTCTGCCCACAGCGGACCCGGTGGCGGCACCCTTTCCCGAAGCTCTCTGGTCTCTCGGTGCCCCGAACTACAAAACCTCGTGGGAGAGAGTTTAGCACCCAGGACGAGGAAGGCATACGAAGGGGCGTTCCGTTCCTATTGGGCCTTTTTGGGGACTGCTAGGGGGGAGCTTTGGGGCCAGGAAGAGTTTGTAGTAAAATTTCTGCTGTCTTTACGTCGAGCAGGCAAATCAGTAGCTACGGCCCAGAGGCATCGGGCCGCCATTTCCTTTATGGCAAGGGCTCACGGGATCCAGGACCCGACAGCGTCTTTCGTTGTGCAAAAAGCGCTACGTGGGTGGCAACGCCTTGAGGGTCGCAGCGTAGATGAGAGGCACCTGATAGGTCTGGATAGGTTGGCCCTGTTATTATCCGTACTCCCTGCTACGTGTTCATCCCAGTATGAAACAGTGTTATTCCGAGCCACTTTTGCGCTGGCATTCCATGGGGCTATGCGGGTAAGCGAACTAGTGGCGAAGAACAAGCAGGATACGATGGGGGGACTGTGTCCAGAGCACATTCAGGTCAAGGGGGAGACGATGACTGTCTCATTTGTCAGGTCCAAAACCGATCAGGGTGCGATTGGGGACTGCATAGTCATACAGAGGATTCCCGGGTCTTCCATGTGCCCTGTGGTTTGCGTAGAGGAATATTTAGCGCAAAGGGTGGCATCATGGGGGGGGACCTTGTTGAGACACGCTGACGCCACCCCACTGACGAGGTTTCAGTTCCAGCGGGTGCTTGCGATGTCGATTTCGGCCGCGGGCTTGAACCCCGGCGAGTTTGGGACCCATTCCTTTCGGATAGGGGCTGCTACAGAGGCTACAGCCAGGGGTCTGAGTGTAGAAGAAGTAAAACGTGTGGGGCGTTGGTCCTCGAACTGTTATAAAAGGTATGTGCGGTTGCACATGTTGTGAAGCTGTAATGATGTACTCACGCTTCTTGTTTTTGTTTGGTTTTCAGTTGCGCAAGCCTACGAGGCGGGGCGGACTGTGCAGTCGACCCGACACCTGGGGACCAGCGGTCAGACATCACCGGCTGTGAAAAAGGAGGTGTGGGTCGTGGGCCACTCATACGTGAGGCGTGCCGCGGACGTATTCAAAGCAGGTGACATGATTCACGTGGCTGGGGAATACGGGTACAGGGTGTCCTTCTACGGAAAGGGCGGGCTCTGTATTGACCAATTTCAATCATTTTTTGAGGGTTTGTTAGGGCGGACAAGGTCACCGCCGTCTATAATCATAGTCCATCTTGGGGGCAACGATTTGGTGGCCACTGGTAGACGACTTCTTCTTGAGGCAATGCTTTCCACAGTAAGTTGGTTGGCAAGAAGAGTTCCAGGGTGCATAATTGCATGGTCCCATATGATCCCACGAAAAGTGTGGCGGGGGGCTATTTCGGTTTCTGCTCTGAATCATTCAGTAAGAAAAATTAATAACAAAGTGAGTAGATTGTTTCGTTCACGTACACTGCATTCTGTTTCGCATGGTTGTATTAAAGGGGACAGTATGTATTTGGGGGATGGTGTTCATTTGTCCCGGGTGGGGAACGAGTTACTCATAGGAGACCTCATAGCTTGGTTAAAGAGTTTATAACATGACCTTTAGGCAGGAGTGTTGTGGGGGGTCCGGATAGCCGGTCAACTATCCGGTCTGTGGCGGTAAGGTCATGATCGGTGAGCAGTAATTGGAAGATCCCTATGGGGGGGCGTCACCCATTACGGATGGGAGCGCTCGGGGGAGGTGGCCATTGGCCCCTCAACGGGGAGGCGGTCCCGTCTAAGGATAGGCCGCCGGAAGGAAAGGAAAGGTGGTCAAGGCCCCTTCCTGGATAGGAGGGGCTACGGGCCCTCCTGGGGAATTTCCCGGGGCCAGGACATCTGCGACGGCAGATGTGTAAGTTGTGTGGGGCTCGGGAGGGGGTTTACGCTACCTCTTAGACACCTCACACGAGTCCTCGGACGACCGTTAAATGGCGTCGAGTTCATTGGGGCCCCCGTCAAGTCCAAGGGAAATTGGTAGATGCACTTGAGGTACGCCTCTGTGCGGTTGGCCCCCTCACAAGTGAGGGTGGTATTTCTGGTTTAGGGATCTGACACCGGTTATGACCTTGCCGTTGGCCCTTAACGTTAGGATGTACAATTTCAAATGAAATGTTTTGTAGGATGTTAGTTCGGCTAGGAGAACCTTTGTATTAGAGATCTGTTAAGGTTAGCCAAACATCGTAATGTGGAAATGAAATTGTACATAATATGAAACTGTTATTTTAATGTTTTGATTTTGTTTCATATTTTAATAAATACGGCCGGGAGGGTCACTCCCTCCCGCCTTCCAAAAGTTCAGAACCGTTTCCGGTTTCCCATCCTTGGGGATTGTGTTGAGAGGGGGTGATGGGTATCTCAGCCATAGAGGATGAGAGGGAGTCCTGGGGGGAGCATTAGGAGCCAACCGTGCCGCCGTATTCTGAACTACCTGCAGTCTACTAAGTGAGGCATCATTAGCAGAAACCAGCAGGGCATTACAGTAATCCAGGCGAATTATTACCAGCGCCTGGACTACAGTTTTCCGGGTAGAATCAGGGAGCAGAGGGAAAACTCGGTGGAGCAGGCCTATTACATGAAAACAGAAACCAGCTGTCTGAGCAGCGTGCTCCTTTAAAATAAGGGCTTGATCTACACGGATGCCCAGGTTTTTTACTGTAGACTTGGGAGCGGGATGGGGACCTAGGTCGGTCGGCCACCAGTCTGGTGTCAATAGGAGGGGGTCTCTCCAAAGAACATGATCTCTGTTTTTTCCCACATTACACTGGAGAAAATGATTCCTCATCCAGTGTGTTATGGCTCTCATCCCATCGGAGAAGGCTACTAGTACCGCAGAGGTGAATTTATCAAATGGAAAGAGTAACTGGGTATCATCAGCATATGATATGGGGAATTGGGGATGAACCCATGTGTCCTCAGGAGATTTGCCAAGGGAGCAATATAGATGTTAAATAATGCAGGGCTCAAACATGAGCCCTGGGGTACTCCCTGGGACAGTTCTATGGGGGCTGAATGATACGGGCCCTGGTTGACAATCTGGGAGCGGTCAGATAGAAAACTCCTCATCCATTGTAAGGCTGATTTTCTTAGCCCAGCCTCGTCCAGTCTTTTAATCAAGATATTATGGGAAACCGTGTTGAACGCTGCGGATAGGTCCAACAGCACCAGAATCATAAAGTGGCCATTATCTAGGGTCATCCTGATGTTATCAGTGACCACTAGTAATGCTGATTTGGTGCTGTATTTGGGCCTAAAACTGGACTGAGAGGGATCTAAACATCCTGTCTGTTCGACATAGTTGGAGAGGTTGGTATTTACATGTTTTGCCATTAGTTTGCTCAGGACTGGGAGGAGTGAAATAGGACGGAGGTTGGAAAGATCGGTCCATGGAATTTTAGTACTCTTACGAATTGGTCTAACCTGAGCAACTTTCCATTCCAGTGGTACATGGACTTCCGCTCAGGAGAGATTAACACCTTGGATGCTCATGACGAGCTGAGCTCGTCATGAGCCACGGCGCTCCGGTGCTCATGACGAGTTCAGCTCGTCATGGCCCGTGGAACGCTCAGGTGCGGGGAGAATTCCCCCGCTGTGCTGAGCGTTACATGGGAGGCAATACACCTGTGACGAGCTGAGCTCGTCATGAGCGCCACAGCTCATGACAAGCTCAGCTCGTCATGAGCATGGGGGCGCTGTGTGCTCCCCCCAGCACAGCAGGGGATTAACCCCCGCAGCGAAGGGGTTAATAAGAGATTGCATAGAGGGGGGCAGATTTGTTACTAGACACGGAATGACTTTAGTTGGCATATGGTCAGAAGGGGAACCAGACTTTATCTTATAGATCAGTGATTCAACCTCTGCTAATGTGATTGCCCGAAAGTTCTCTAGCAACTGAGGGTCTATTGGATTTAATTGGTTCCAAGCCATAGGGATCTGCTGCAGACTTCCTAGTGCAATAATTCTTTCCTAAATAAGCTCTATATTTTGTGAAAAATAGAGAGCAATATCATTACACAGTAGTTGGGAAGGAGCATCTAAGCTTTCACAAGCCTTGGGGTTAATGAAAGACTGAAGAATTTGGTACAGGGTTTTGGAAGAGTTGCCGGCCTGGGCTAGCAGAGAAGCTATGTGGGTTTTCCGTGCTAATTTTATATTTTTATGATAGCTGGACAGAGTGGAATAAAAACGATCTCTGCCCGTCTCATCATAAAAAGCATGCTAAATTTTTTCCAACTTTCTGCAAAGTTGTTTTTGAACTCGCAGTTGAGTCGAGAACCAAACTGCCTGTGGGCGAATAGTAAGGTTCGGAAAAGATTTCAGAGGCGCAATATGGTCAATGACTATTGAGACTGCAAGTTATATTTGGACAGTGCTTCCTCACTATTGTCCAATGCAGAATTTTGAGGCCTCAAAAAAAACTTTGAACATTTTCTGCAGAGACTTGTAGCTAATTTAGGTACTTTGGGAACTATAAGGTACTGGATAAAATGTTCAATAACTGAATGGTCAGACAAAGTAAATTGTTGTGAGGGTTTGCACTGAATCATAGAAGAGTTTGAAAATACAATATCTAAAGTATGACCAGCTATGTGGGTCAGAACTTCATTACCATGTACTTATCCAATCACTCCGCCAATACCCATTCACTTATAAATTCACCATACACTATCCTTGCAATACTCTAATCCTGCAGTCATTACCCATGTACTCGTGGAATGACCCAAACACTAACCATGCACTGCTACACTCACCTGTGCACTACCCATGCAGTCCTCTTATAACCTAGACACTACTCATTCACTCTTCAATTATGCAGGTAGAATGTAGTAAAGACACCAGACACAAGGACTAGGAACAGGGGTTTATTTCCAAGAAAGACAGTTCCTCAGAACAGAAAGAGAAGCGTGTTCCCCTCATGCCAGCCAAACACCAACTGTCACTCGTGGAACAGCCGAACATGAACGTTCTAAAGAACAGAATGTGGGAAGTGGACGCAGCCGAGTCCATAAAAGGTAGATACTACATCACAACACACCCCCTCCCTTCACATGAAAGGAAAGGAGAACAAAGAGGAATGGATATGTGAGAAGTAAGCCAAGAGGTATCCCTCAATCTCACTACGCATTAATTCTGCCATCAATTTCAAGACGGTTACGCTCTCCTCAACACAGTTCTTTTTTAAAAAATATTTTCTCTGCTGACACGCTGAATTTGGATCCAAAACTCTCTACACAACACGGAACATCTCAGTCAATATTTACTTGATATTGACACGCGGCAAGAGTACTCCTCACAAAAGATTAAAGAAGCTATTCTCTTTCACTTAAATTCACCACCTCCAGAAGGCTTACTTGTTAGCTGGCTTGGCTCCAACTTCTATTCACACAGCATTCTTTACTCTGCCTCGCTTAAAGAATGTAAATGCTCCTTATCTCGAATATTCCTGCGCATCAATGCGAGCGCTTCACCACAGTAGGCAGCTCCCTTCACAGAACAGACAGGTCGGCCGGACATGTCTATCGCACACGCCACTTGCTGCACAGGTGTCACTACAGAAATGTTGTAATGACATCGGACACAAGGACTAGGAACAGGGGTTAATTTCCAAGACAGACAGTTCCTCAGTACAGCAAGAGAAGCATGTTCCCCTCACGCTAGCTAAACACCAACTGTCACTCGTGGAACAGCATGACATGAACGTTCTTCACAACTGAACATGGGGACTGGACACAGCCAAGTCCAAAAAGGTAGATACTATCTCACAACATAGCATCCAGGCACTCCAGTAATCATCCTGTCCCTACCCATGTACTCCTCCAATCACCCAGGCAGTACCATGTACTTATCCAATCACTCCGCCAAAACCCAAGCACTTATAAATTCACCATGCACTATCCTTGCAGGACTCTAATCATCCAGTCAGTACCCATGTACTCATGGAATGACTGAGGCACTAACCATGCACTGCTACAATCTCCTGTGCACTTGCCATGCAGTCCTCTAATCACCTAGACACTACTCATTCACTCGAATGAATGTGGTTCTGTAAGAACCTTTTATTTTGTTTTTTTAACAATTTAAAAAAATATATATTTTTGTAACCTTTTTTCTTTTTTGTGTGTTTTTGATTGTTTTAAACAAAAGAAGATTGAAAACAGCAAACGGGCTGTTTAACAAAAAGCAAAGGAAAAGACATTTAGGAGCACATTATATAAAAAAAATCACTTTTATGTGCTTTTTTGGCACACGTAATAACGACCATGCAGTGCTTCGTGATGCACAGTTTGACATCACACTTTTTGGTGCAGGAGGAGCTTGTTGAGAAGAGGTAGAAGGGGCATTTAGGCCTTGCTGTGCTGCTTCATTCAGTTGTCTTCTCCTCTTTTCTCTGGCCAAGTGTACAGGATGGAGAGTTTTAAGGTGTTTCTTCAAGCTGGATGTCCGGTATGAATATTTATTGTCTGAGCCCCATGACAAAATCCATGCACAAATGGTGCAAGTCACTTTGCGAACATTTACCTTCTTCCTGCCTTCTGGCACCGTAAAAAAGGCCCACACAAGAGTCTCATTCCTATTTCTATCTGGCTCCATAATGTCGTCCTCTTACAGATCCAATGGATTGATGTCTCCTTGAGCAGATGCCATAATGCTTTTAAAGAAATCAAAACACACAAAAACTGGAAAAAAGTAGTGAGCAACAAAGAACAGGTGTTGCCAGCAAGACGGCCAAAAAATAAGAGGAATATAACAAGGATGGATCTTCCCTCTTACAGAATGAATATGATTTAAACCAATCAGATTCTTTCTTTTCCCGCTGACTAAGTAAATGTTTATACAATATTTTAAAAGGGATTTTAGTAAAAGTCTTTATTACAATTTGATATTCTAACTTTCAATAGCAATATTTCAAACTTTGAAAATACACCGAAGTCGCGACCACGGCGAGATCCTGGTGCGACCCAGGAAATACATGCAGGGAGGGGTCATGCACCATATGCGCATATGTCGCGCTGTCATGAAATTTCGTATCGTTAATATTTCACAGAAAAAAATTGTTTTTAAATAGATTTCTAAATTAGTCAACCACTTTAACCAAAACTTTTATTGATAATTTCTTTAATGATATTTAATACTTTTCAAACTACGCCGAAGTCACGAATCCAGCGCAACTTCTAAAATGTGCACTAGCAAGGTGTGGGCACTCATCGCGTAGAGTCGTGCAGGGTGCGCGGTTTCTCTATAATAATACTTAAAAAACAATATAGTTTTTCTGACTATAAATTATTCTCAAAATTTGTTTAATACATATATATTTATATATATCTATATATAGTCAATCAAAATGCAAATGCGTGAATACAATGCGAATGCTTGCTGAAAGGGTTTCAATGCTTTTGCATTTGGACTCATGAGGGACATCTAGTAACGACTAGTGGAACTGCAGCTTGATGTAAGAATAATTTCAATGCTTTTGCATTTGACTCGTGAGGAACATCTAGTAACTAGTTGAACTGCAACTGTTTGTAGAATTATTTTGATATTGGATACTATAATATTCACTGCCCACTGCTAATCTTGTCCCATAATGCTTTGCAGGGCCTTTGTTTGGGATTGTTCTTTTGCCTATAACTGTGCTTGGGGTGGTCCTAGGAGGATGGGACCACCACTGAAGTTCAACAAGATATGCTTTTTGTTTATGCTCTTTGTGTTCAAGGCATCTGCTTGGTCCTTCCCCTAGATTAGGGGGAACACAAAAATCATCATCTCTTTCAATGCCTAAAGTTTTAATTGAAAAAGTTAACTTTGTGAATTGGTTATATGCTTTTAAAATTGCTTTATCAAAGCATCTGAGGATGTTGTTGATTTAGCTGCTACGCTAAGTGATTAAGCACAGTTTTTGTACTGTGCTACGTGCAATTTGCGGAGTGCGAATTAGTACAAACTACGTATGCTCCGTTAGCATAGCGTAGTACTATGTCCAGGGTTACTTATTATATTGCCGGTTGAACTAGTGTCAGGTCAACATCGTTTTGGGAGTGGAACCACCCGACAAGTAGACGGCTGTTCTGCTGTCGCTATAATGATGCAACCACCAGCATATCAGTTGGAAACATAGCCTTTACCATTGTGCCTTGTGCTGCGGAAAAGTAGCGCAGCACAAGTTGCAATGGTAAAGGGTATGTTTCTGGCAAACAGCGCATAGATGTTTAGGGGGGGCACTACATGTGCCCCCAGACCACATGGTGCAGTCTGAGGGGTTTGGTGGTCCTGCTAAAGGTCCACAAAGTCACTTTCCGACAGCCTTTCCATGTTGGAAAGGATGACATGGTAAGGCTGTTAGAAAGGGACATCCTAATCCCTACAGCGGTGCCTCCGCATGCACCATTATAATGATTAGGCCTCCGACCGACATGCTGATGGCATCCTTGATCCTGTCGGAGGCAGCAGTCGGTCCCTCTGATGACATTGCTCAGATCGATGGGACCATAATCTGGCGGTTGGACCTACTCCTTGGATGTCAGACAGACCTTCACCGATGACCTGACGGAGGCGGGCCATCTGACATCCTAATAAGGACCTAAGAGTTGAAGACAGAATAGAACAGCAGGCAGGGCAAAATAAATTTAATAAATATAAAGCAATCTAGAAAAATGGCAATTGAACTTCGGTAATGTTACTTCCAAAACAGGAGAGTAATGCCTTTTTTGCATTATTGTTATTAGTAATGTAATGTGCATGCAACATTGTTAGGGTAGTCTGAAGCTTGCAGCATTGAAAACCGTTAGATTTTGGCCAATAATATTTCATACATTTCTTTGCTTCTTTACAAAATCCAAGGATTCAAACTTACCTGTCAAAGATTGTGTCTATCCCATTTCCTGAAAGCTTTGTTCTTTTTCTACATTTCCAGAAAAAGATGCCGTTTTGGGTAAGTTCTATCGATGGAGCTGCTAAAAGATGTATGCCAATCCTCAATGACATTATTTGTCTTTGCAGTTTGAGTAGCAGTTCCACTGTTCAATTGGCAATTGCATTTTTTTTCTGCAACCCAACCTGTTTAGATCACCAATAATTATCTCTTCAAAGTAATTCATTAGTGGTGTCAATTTCTCTTCTTTGTGAGTAAAATAGCCTGACTCTACAATAATATATATATGTCATCTACACATTAAGGGGGCACAGATCTAAAAGCTGTTAGTTTCCTTAGCTCAAACTGTAATTTACTACTAGACATGCAAACCTCAGCTAAGGATGTTGTTTGATTCTTTTTCAAATATACCTGGGGTAAATGAAAACTATTCATTTGTTTGTTTCAATAAATCTAAATGTATTGCAAAGTCAATTGATTTTATCGTAGGATTTTATTTTGTAGTTTTAGATGATACTACTGATATAAATTCAGCTTATGTTGAGGATTGCTTGTCTTGTAGTAAAGCATAAATTAGTGGCATAGTAGTGTTATTTATGTGACCATATATAGTGTAAATTTGGTTGAATGAATGGGGGTGAACATAAATGGATCATTCATCATCCAAATTTCACTATTCTCAAGTGATACAGAGTGATGTAGGATTGCAAAGATTAGTATATGTTTTTGAGGGTGCATGTCATCATAGATAAGGAAACGTTCATGTTAAAGGATTCTGTTTAGGGAGAATATTAATATTAGAATATGTTTGAGAGGTCCTTAGTTATGGATTACTTGCTTGTTTATGTTGTTGCACCATTCTTCTAAAATCATGGATTGTGGGCACACTACTTGCTACATGCATGGGACTGTTCTGTATTACCCCTGTCAACACTAAGCCACATAATTCATTATAGGTAGCACCAAGAGCATTTATGTGCTGGACTTGTTTTCAACTTCTAACTCTATTGCAGAGGCTGAGTGGACCTGCTCAGTAGTCCTCTCCACAATATTACCACGAGTATCTGCTATGTCTTTTGAAAGGATTGAGAAATAATGTGCACATCTCCAAAGACACCTGAGCCCAGTAAGTTGATCCTTACAATAAATGTGCACACCATGCTTAAGAAGTCTATTCCCTCTCTTAGAAAGAACTTAGGGCCTGATTTCGATCTAGGCGTTCTTACTGCTGGACCACAGAGACGGCTGTTCCAAGAGCACCGTTGATTCTGCGTGTTCCCGCCCGCCATATAGAGATCCTGGCAGGCTGGCCACACTCCGCGTTGACGGAGTGCTGTTCGCTGAGGTCCTGGATCATGCGCCGCTGATGAGGTCGACTCCTCAGCTGGTGATTATTGCTTCATCCCGTCAGGGTGATGGGATTACATCACGCATGTCTAGATCTCACAGTTGAATTGGCGGGGTCCTGGTGTCTGTTTCCCGATGGCAGGTTGTCATTGTGGGACACAGTCCGTATGTACTATTCTTGTGGCCATTGGATGTATGCAAAATACACACACCTGATGTGAGTTGACTAATTCCATTCACCTGCATACCACTCAATACAACACACTCCATATCAAACCAGAGAAGCACTACCCTGCAGACGGCCCAGAGGACACAGGAACCTGTCATTGATTTTGTTTGTGTTGAAGCAGCAGCATGACTTATAGGATCAGATCCATGGCAGTACACGAAGTGCAATGGTGAGTTTCAGCCTTATATGCATTGCTTTCACCTGCTCAGGTGTGGAAGTTTGACTGTCACAGTTGCTTTGGTGGGAAAGCACATTGTGATTAGTGGGGGGGAGAAAGTGGCTGGGCTACTGAGATCAGCCATCGGGCTGGGTGAGCAAGACTGGTGGAGCCGGTCGGTCTTTCAGCTGACAAATGGCAGACATCTAAATAGGGCAGACAGAATACCTCCTAGACGGAAAGGTAAACTGTTACCGCTGCTACGGAGTGACCATTACTGCCAAGATCATATAATCAGGAACATAATGTGCTTTATAGAGATTTCCCATATTTAGATGATCTGAAACGGAATACAAATAATTTGAATTGTTTTTAAAGTAAAGTTTACAAATAGTTTTGCTTTTTCTGTTTAAACCTCTTTATAAAATTATAATGTCAATATTTGCTATACTTGTTTTTTTTATAACAATCCTGTTAATGTTTTTTAATTCTGTTTGAAGAAAAGAAAATACAAATCAATTTTTTATTTTAGGTTTAAATTTTGTTAACAAGTTGTTGGGTAGGTTTTTGTAAGGATACTTAGTTTTTAGAGGTGAATATTGTTTTTTGATGACAAAGTTGTCTTGGTTTTATTGTTATTCTTGTTTTGGATGCTTAAAAAACTAGTTATAGACCTAAAAGATTGAAAAAAGATACTTCTGTTTAAAAACTGTTATACCCATGCTTTTTTAAGCAAGTTAAAAAAGTGTTTATAACATTTTGAATACAATTTTGATTTAAAAGTGCCTAAAACACCATCAATTTGTAAACAAAACGGAGTTTGGTCCTGGGACAGAGGGGCAGCTGGACCTGATATAACTAGAAAAAAGAAAATGTGCTAGCCCTCGGAATGATTTACCTCACAATTTTTGAGAATACAAACAAGGGGGAACCTTTTGTTTGTATGGGTTATTTTATTTAAACCTTTTATAAATTTTTTATCATTTTTAGAAACATTTTTTCATGGGTGAGCAAAACACTAAATACAAACATTTACAATATTTACAGCTATCATACATACAGCTATCATACAACTATCCAACAACTGACATATATACAAATGAATCCACATTTATGTACAAGCTTCTTTTACAAGAAAGAATAAGTAACAATTCGACAACCACAAATAGTTAATCTTTGCGGAAATTCAAATCATTATAGTGCCCCACCAGGGTCAAAAAACAGAAAAAGGCAACAAGAAATTGAATTTAAACTCTTCAATTAATTCAAATTGATGAATAAACAGCTGGAGATTACTAAATCAAAATGCCTATTTGCCGTTTGCCGACGCGTTTCGAATCTGGATACAATCTCAGATTCTCCTCAGGGCTCTTTCAATGTGGTACTCTAAAAAAAGAAAGGAAGCTTGTTTTAACCACTATTTATAGTGATGTGTGAACCCCCTGACTAGACAGATAGTCACAGGATTTTGTTACCTTCTTGAATGGATAACGCGGTCCCGCGGTCCAATTATTCAGGTAGGAATAGGGCTTTTGTTTTGGCAGAGGTTCTGTTAAAAGAATATATATATGCGAGATGGTTACCAGACCATCCAGAGACGCGCAGTTACTGTGGCTCCACAACTATAAAGCTAACAAGTCCTACCTTAAGTTGTTAAAACGGGGACGCTACTGTTTTCTTTCACGCTGTGAATTCTCCGCTCACAAGGCGATATCACTACTGCCTGAAACGCACAAACATGAGCTGTGCTCAGTGCAAGTTGCTCTAATGGAAAACAACATTCGAAGTTACAAGGGAATGCGGTGGGACATACCTGGAGATTTTTGATTTTGGAGCAGAGGTGGTTGCTATTGCGCCAAACCCAAAGATCCTTTGCTATCGAGCGGGGGGCAAGCTGACAGCTCCTCCGCGGCGTGCCACAAGACGTGCTTCAATCGCGCTGGTTTCTAAAAAAATATATTACATTGTTTAGCGCTGAACGCAGCATTTTCTCTGCCATAGTCTAAGGACATGCTGGCACTCACCTCACTCTCCAACAGATGGACCAGGAAATGCGAACTCATTGGTGTAAAACCACCATGTGAGGTTCCTACATCATGGCAAACCCGCCGCTCGGCATTATGGTAAATGTAGTTTCTCAGGCAATAAACGCGTTATGATTTTACAAACGAGAAATCTCAGATAAAGAGTTGAGCCCCGTTTGGGTACTGTTAAATTTGAGTATCAGATACGCTTCTTTCCTTAATAGCATTTGTTCACTATTTGTGCCCAAATTAGATTGATTTAGATTGAACAACACAGTCCAATGGAACTCATTTTCCCCATGTTTGTTGTCAATGAAATGTTGAACAAGGGGCGCTGTAAGCACCTTGTTCTTGATGCGTGACCTATGTTGCGTCATGCGTGTGTTGGCTTGTTGGCTTGTCTTGCCTATATAGATTTTAAGACAAGGACAAATAATGGCATAAACCACATTCTTGGTTCTGCAATTGGTGAAATTCGAGTGGGTCCACGTCGTGGTAATGTGGTGGAAAATTTTCCCTTCAATGGTTGTGTCACATGCAATGCAATTCCCACATCTGTGGTGACCCTCTATCGGTTTAAGTCCCCATTTTGACAATAAGTCCCCACGTCTTTCATACTGAGACTTGCTGAAATAACTCTGAAAAAGAATTATTTCCGCTTCAATGACGACTTCTACATGCAGATTAAGGGCACCGCGATGGGGTGCCCTTATGCTCCGGAAATGGCCGTACTGTACATGGCCGAATACGAGAAAAAATTCGTAGAGACAAATAATCCTTACACACAACACATAATGCACTGGTATCGTTACATCGACGACGTGTGGCTCTTGTGGCAGGGGAGCCACGCCGACTTGAGTAACTTTCACCACTGGTTAAATTCAAGACACCAGGACATACATTTCTCACTCGATTCAAGTAATGTCAAAATGACCTTTCTTGATGTAGAAATAAGAAATGTTGGAGGAACCTTGAAATCGTCACTATTTAAGAAGGCAACGGACAAAAACACCATCCTTCACTATGGCAGTTCGCATCCCAGAAATTTGAGGGCGAATTTGCCATATGGGCAACTCCTGCGGATCCGGAGAAATTGTTCAGAAGTTGAACAGTTCGAACAACATGGCCAACATTTCTGCGATGAATTAGTGCAGCGGGGTTACCCCAAAAAATTATTGAAACACTATTTCAAGAGGGCTCGATATACACCTAGAGAATGCCTCTTTGAGACAAAAAGTAAACGTGAACTAGAGAGTTTGGTCTGCGTCACGACATTCTGTGCAGAAACCCATAAAATAAGACAAATGGTCCTGAAACACTGGCATCTGCTAGAAGAACTGGAAATACCGTTCCCCCGTCCAATATTTGCTTTCAGAAAAAAACAAAATATTGACAGCAACTAGTCCGCGCAGACATCAGAACAATCAAACCGAAAAGCGACTTATTGTCAAAATGGGGACTTAAACCGATAGAGGGTCACCACAGATGTGGGAATTGCATTGCATGTGACACAACCATTGAAGGGAAAATTTTCCACCACATTACCACGACGTGGACCCACTCGAATTTCACCAATTGCAGAACCAAGTATGTGGTTTATGCCATTATTTGTCCTTGTCCTAAAATCTATATAGGCAAGACAAGCCAACAAGCCAACACACGCATGACGCAACATAGGTCACGCATCAAGAACAAGGTGCTTACAGCGCCCCTTGTTCAACATTTCATTGACAACAAACATGGGGAAAATGAGTTCCATTGGACTGTGTTGTTCAATCTAAATCAATCTAATTTGGGCACAAATAGTGAACAAATGCTATTAAGGAAAGAAGCGTATCTGATACTCAAATTTAACAGTACCCAAACGGGGCTCAACTCTTTATCTGAGATTTCTCGTTTGTAAAATCATAACGCGTTTATTGCCTGAGAAACTACATTTACCATAATGCCGAGCGGCGGGTTTGCCATGATGTAGGAACCTCACATGGTGGTTTTACACCAATGAGTTCGCATTTCCTGGTCCATCTGTTGGAGAGTGAGGTGAGTGCCAGCATGTCCTTAGACTATGGCAGAGAAAATGCTGCATTCAGCGCTAAACAATGTAATATATTTTTTTAGAAACCAGCGCGATTGAAGCACGTCTTGTGGCACGCCCCGGAGGAGCTTTCAGCTTGCCCCCCGCTCGATAGCAAAGGATCTTTGGGTTTGGCGCAATAGCAACCACCTCTGCTCCAAAATCAAAAATCTCCAGGTATGTCCCACCGCATTCCCTTGTAACTTCGAATGTTGTTTTCCATTAGAGCAACTTGCACTGAGCACAGCTCATGTTTGTGCGTTTCAGGCAGTAGTGATATCGCCTTGTGAGCAGAGAATTCACAGCGTGAAAGAAAACAGTAGCGTCCCCGTTTTAACAACTTAAGGTAGGACTTGTTAGCTTTATAGTTGTAGAGCCACAGTAACTGCGCATCTCTGGATGGTCTGGTAACCATCTCGCATATATATATTCTTTTAACAGAACCTCTGCCAAAACAAATGCCCTATTCCTACCTGAATAATTGGACCGCGGGACCGCGTTATCCATTCAAGAAGGTAACAAAATCCTGTGACTATCTGTCTAGTCAGGGGGTTCACACATCACTATAAATAGTGGTTACAACAAGCTTCCTTTCTTTTTTTAGAGTACCACATTGAAAGAGCCCTGAGGAGAATCTGAGATTGTATCCAGATTCGAAACGCGTCGGCAAACGGCAAATAGGCATTTTGATTTAGTAATCTGCAGCTGTTTATTCATCAATTTGAATTAATTGAAGAGTTTAAATTCAATTTCTTGTTGCCTTTTTCTGTTTTTTGACCCTGGTGGGGCACTATAATGATTTGAATTTCCGCAAAGATTAACTATTTGTGGTTGTCGAATTGTTACGTATTCTTTCTTGTAAAAGAAGCTTGTACATAAATGTGGATTCATTTGTATATATGTCAGTTGTTGGATAGTTGTATGATAGCTGTATGTATGATAGCTGTAAATATTGTAAATGTTTGTATTTAGTGTTTTGCTCACCCATGAAAAAATGTTTCTAAAAATGATAAAAAATGTATAAAAGGGTTTAAATAAAATAACCCATACAAACAAAAGGTTCCCCCATGTTTGTATTCTCAAAAATTGTGAGGTAAATCATTCCGAGGGCTAGCACATTTTCTTTTTTCTAGTTAAAACACCATCAATAGCATTAAAGTTTGGCACAAAAGGAATGACAAAGGTTAGACCAAGTGCTTAAGGAATATCATGTATTGTGTTTTGATACTATCCTTGATTTGCAGTAAATGGTCTGGAAACTTAGCAAAGTTCCTGGTTTTAAAAATATTAACTTTGATACTTTTTTACACCTCTTGGGCAAGAAAATGTTATAACCTGCAGGAGGGAGAACAACAAACTATTTTGATATATATAATGTTATTAAATGTCCTTTAAAAAATGACCAAATGATTTACTAGAGAAAACACATTTTAGGGTATTTAGGTGGGTAGTATGGGGTCTGTTGCAGAGAAAAAATTTAAGTATTTTCATAGATATTTAATAAGCTTAACTTAGAGGCAAAGTGTAAAGCATTTATGCAGCATGCAATCAGTAATAACACAACACAAGAAAAATCCCATACCATTTAAGGAAAATAGAGTATACTTTAAAATAAAATAGAACCAGAGAGTGCTGAGACATGCAATTCTGAAGATTCCAAAGATTTAGGTAAAAGTAATGCTTAAAAGCACAACACGTCAACTGTGGTTATGTGGTCTCACCAGACCGGGTCAAAGTCACAAGTTCAGGCTGGCCACAATGGAGCGCAGGCTGAATACAGTGACCAAGGTAGTCATTCTGAATAAAGTCTCTTAAATCCTGGTTACAGAGCAGTCTGAGGTCCCGTGCTGAGGATGTGTTGCACAATGGCAATTCCAAGGTGAAACTGCAAGTACATGCATTGCGCCCTCATCAGTTCTACCAAAGACCACAGCTGGGCAGGCACCTTTAAGCCCACTTCAAAGGGTCCAGGACTGAGGTGGCACCACTTTTTGGTGTTGTGACTCACATCAGAGAGAGTTCAGGTGCTGAGTTCAAGGTGGTTCAACCATTTTCTGTCCCTGAGGCTCTGATCAGGTGGTGACCCAACTAGCCCATGGAGTTACATTTGTGGTCCTGGGTTCAAGATGCAGAGCTCGTCCTAATCACTCAGGCAGCAGGGCAGCAAAGTAGGAGGGCAGCAGAGAAGTTATTCTTCTTACAACACAGAAGCACACCCGTTCTTCTGAGTCTTCCACAGGTCCAGAGGTGTACTGAAGAGTTGGGTCTGAGGGTTCAATATTTACACTTGGTTCCAGCTTTGAATTAGGAGAAGGTTTTGGGGGGTTCCAGCCCCAAAGGTCTTTGGAATGTCCTTCCTCTCTGCCCTGGCCCCAGCTTGTCTGGGGTGCGCAAAAGGCTAGTCTCAAACCCTTTGTCAGTGTGCTGATGTAGAGTCTTTGTGAGGTGCAAGAATGGTAGATGACAGGTATGTCCCCTTCATCAAGTATGAGATGACTTATCCAGCCAACATATATCCCCCTTTGTCTCACTGTCTGGGAGTAACACATAAATACCAACAGCCAACTACCTATAGTCATGTGACTCAAGATATAGGCTGGAGGCACTAAATTGTTAGGATAAGAAAATGCCAACTTTCTAAAAGTTCAATTTCAGAATTATGACTTAAACTCCAACTTTACCAGTAAAGAGGGCTTCAAATTGCAATTCTTTTGACCCCAAGTTTGATATTCCTAGATGCTCCCAATTGAAAGTAATCACATATTAAATGCGATAAGGTAACCCAATGTTACCCTATGAGAGGGGTAGGCTTTGCAGTTGTGAAAAACGAATGTAAGAGTTTTTCACTACCACAACATGCAAAAGTTCCAACTACATGTCCAACCTTCTAAATATAATGCACACTAGTAGGCTGTTTAGAGCCTAACCTGGGAGTGACATACGTAATAAAAATGAAGGTTTAGGAATGACAAAAGGATTATTTTGCCAGGTCAAATACCAGTTTAAAACTGCACAAATAGTCTGCAATGCCAGGCCCGGAACCTAAAGGGCTACTTAAGTGGGCGGCACAAAGAGTGATGCAGGCCCATTAGTAGCATTTAATTTATTGGCCCTGGATATGTAGAATACTGCTTTGCTAGGGACTTACAAGTAAATGTAATATGCCTATAGGGTGCAAGGAAATTCTATCATGTATAAGGGAGAGAGAACAAGCCCTTTAGCACTGGTAAACAGTGGTAAAGTATTAAAAGCCATCAAAAATGGCTTCAGAACACAGGAGGGTGAAGGTAAAACGTTTGGGTTAACCCTGCACAAAGGACCAAGCCCAACACAGTTCATTTTTATGTTTTTGTTGTCTTTGTTCAAAGAAGGAAAAATGTTTACCAATTCAGTTACCAGCAGCTTCCATGAGTAGGCTTAGAGTGGAGGTAGAACATAGCCTCATAGACCACTGACAAGTACTATACCAGTTGTTAAAGGCAGGATCTATAACAAGGAAGAGGGCTTTTACCAACCGGTATTTCAAGAAGAAGCAGGGCTATAGATCTATTAGAACATTCTACCCCCTGAGGGTAGAATATTCTAAATTAATAAGGAAGAAACAGAAAGACAAACATTGAACTATTGGAGCAGAAGGCATATACCAGCCACTATATGGCCCACCGTAGCTGGCTATACCAGCCATTAAAGGCCAGCTCCAATGTTAAAAGCCCGAGCCAAAGGCGAGGGCCTTTAACAAGGGAGCAGGACTTTAATGCCGGTATAGCTCAGCTACAGAGGATATAAGACTAGTAGACAGGGCCGGACTGGGAAACAAAACCGGCCCTGGCAAAGTGCTCGGCCGGCCCCCCCCCTGGGGTTGGGGGTGCCGCCGAGCTCTTTGCCTGGGCCGGTTTTTGGCCGTTTTTGTTACAGGGTATGCTGCAAAAACAGCCCTGTAACAAAAACGGCCCCCAGGGGCCCAAAACCAGCCCTCACCCTTGTGGCGCCCACGGGGGATTGCCCGGTGTCCGCTACGGCCAGTCCGGGCTTGCTAGTAGAACACTCTGCCACTAGAGGGCAGAATGTTCAAACAAATAAAACAAAGACCCCACGGAGCAACAGCTTTGAAAGGCAACATTGGAATTTTGGAACTATGGGCTTCTATCGGTCATTAGATGCCCAGAACACTCTATTGTTTTCAATGAAGCTCCCAACATTCCAATGTTCTAATAATAAATCTGCCCCTTCCGTGTTCAGAAGGTTTCCCAAGTTGGTTTAGAGTGGAGTTAGAATAGTATATATGCCCACATCCGTGTCAGCTCCTTTCCTGAGATTGATCTGACCGGAGTTAGAATAGTAAATTTTCTCCTTTCAGTGTCCAGCACCTTTCACAAGGTGGTTTTGACTGGAGTTAGAATAGTATATATGCCCATTCAGTGTCCAGAACCTTGCCTAAGGTGGTTCTGACAGGAGACAGAATAGTAAATCAGCCCCTTTAAATGTTCCAGCACATCACCTTAATAATTTATATCTGACAAAATATGAATACATCACATTATAAAATTTGCAATTTAAAAAAAACTTCTCACAAGTTTTAAGTTGGTAACATCCAAATATATTTTATTAAAATAATAAGGGAAACATGCACTTTTATTCAACTTGCTTATTCTGGAAATTTAATTTGCTACAAAGTAAGCAAATGTCAGCATAGAAAAATATTAATTTCTTCACAGATGATCTCTGCAGGTGTAAAAAACTTAAATGTATTATATATTTGAATAAAAAATTATAATGTGTTAATTTGAATGCAATCTATTTTATTTAGACTCTACTCTGAAATGTAGTTGGCACTGTTTCCAGCACTCGCTATCTCTGTCCTACTCTTGTCAGCAGTGTGTGTGGTCAACTTTTAGGTCAATGTGCCACAGAGCCTAAAATGGTGGGCAATTGCTTTTAGAACATTTATAATGCTTTGAAGAGTGCACCCTAATTTAAATTAAATACATGCCGGAATCCACATTTTGAAGAGATGAACTGTGATGAAATCTATGACTTAGGGCCAGATGTAGGAGCCCTAATACCGTATGGTAACGGCCGAATTCGGCCGTTACCGACCGGTATTAGGGTTTCCAGATGTAGGGGGCCTATATTTTACCAATTCTGTAAAGTTACCGAATCTGTAAATTTACAGAATCGGTAAAATACCAAATCGGTATATTTACCGATTCGGAAAAACCACATGTAGGTGGTACTCCTAAGAGTGCCACAGGCCCTTAAAAATCGATATTTTACCACCCAATCCTATAGGGCCCCCCTTAGTTTCCTCACTGCCAGAATTATCATGGCCATGAGAGCGCTGGTGGTGGTGAAACACATAATATGCTTGGCAGTGGCGCAGCAGCACTGTCACCTCTGTGCCAACGTGGGTTTGGCCGTCCATGGAGCACCAAACTAATAATCATGCCCTATGTCTTCTACTGCTACTTACAACATGAAGCATAGAGTTTACTTTTCTTTTTCTGACTGTAAAGTTAGAGCATTCGCTAAATAACTGACAATCTTGCTGGTGCACAGTTTTTTTTAAAACAACATCATTTAAATACCTGTAAATGAAGTATACAAGTATTTCAAACTTTGTCAGCAGTTAGAAAAGCATGAATGAAGCAATGTTTTTGTAATTCTAATGTATCATGGAAAGCAAGAGTTAATTACCATCAAAACAAATCAAGACATTTTACGTGCAAATAGTAAATATTTGCTGAAATCCTATTTCCACACATTCTTATTTGTGCGCTAAGTAGTTTTATCAGTAAAACTCAATTTCAGTGCAAAATTTGTGAACATTTCAATGAAAAATGGTGCACTACCACACCATGCTTTCATAAAATATTTTCCACAGTATACTCCACAATGCACCACCAGCCACATACCACACCCTCATCACTTTCCTGCTGGCTGGGTGTGACTCATTTGCTAATCTTATTTTTTGTGTAATACTTGGATTTTTCACAATGCCTATGACTTCAGTAATGTAATATTCATGGCCGTGTAAAGGAAACAAGGGCCACCCTACTCACATGGAACCAGGGTACGTAGTATATAAACTGAAACAGTGGTTCCTGTGGACAAATGCAATTAGGAAACAATAATCATAAGCACACTAGCAATAAGCAAGGATAAGGTGGATGTCAGAGAAAGAGATAAGACCACAGAGACAAATACCCTTCTCGCATACAACATTCACCGTCCGTGTGCGCTGAGAGATGGATTGCCATTTGGCCAATTTCTGCGTCTTCGTAGAAATTGCTCCCACAAGGAGGATTATATGAGAGAAGCCCAAGTTCTGAAAGCCAAACTATTAGCCAGGAGATATCTAAACAGAATAGTAAGATATTCCCTGAAAGGCGATTGGTTTTGCCAGAAAGATTTACTCACCACTACAGAAAAAACTCCCCTTGAGAGACTTATCTGTGTGATCAACTTTGGTGTACACACAAATAACATTCACAATGTAATCACAAAAAATTGGCATCTCATTAGGAACATTGATCCTGCAATAGAAACTCCCATGTTTGCATTCAAGCGGGGCAAAACTGTGAGAGATCACCTAGTGCACTCATCCAATCAAGGCAATACTAAGCAAAAAAACAGAACACTAAAATCAGCTTGGGGCCTACATGAGGTAAAAGGCCATTTTAAATGTGGAAGTTGTGTTGCATGCACCTTCACCTCTGACACAGACATCATTGAACATGCTATTGTTAGACAAGGCCTAAACTTTTTTTCTAACTGTAACACACAAAATGTTGTTTATTGGATACTAGCAGCCCGTCCCGACCTTGTCCGGGAGCAATCAGGCTTCCCCGACCCCCGCCTGCCCCGACATTGTCCAGCAGCCTGGGACCCCGCCCGCCCCGACCCCCGCCCGTCCCCACATTGTCCAGCAGCCCGGGCCCCTGTCCGCCCCGTCCTCCGCCTGCCCCATCCCCCGCCTGCCCCGTCCCCCGCCTGCCCTGAACCCCGCCTGCCCCGACATTGTCCGTGGGTCCCCTGGAGCCTTACCTCAGCCGCCGCTCCTCCCCTGCGCTCCTCAGTTCACCACTCCGCTGCTCCTTGCCGCTCGTCACCGCTCCTCCCGCCTGTCCACCGGTCCTCACCGCCTGTCCGCTGCTGGTCACTGCTCCTCCCCCACGCCATGTCCGCTGTTCCTCCTCGCGCTCCTGGACGCCGCTCCTCCGCGCGCTCCTGACATCAGCACGCAGGTCGCGGCCGGCGCTACTTCGAAGGGACTACTTTATTTTTTAAGGTACATTTTTTAAATAACGCATATTTTTATAGTTTATATAGCCTATGTCCATCTGCACACCCTGACGATTACAATGAGTATCGGGTGTGTGGATTGGCGCTGTGGTTCCCGAGTTTACCCGCCTCAAAGGTTCAAAGTTCTTGCTTTATAATAGTAGTATAGATGGTGCAATTGTCATTTACAATATATTGGACAAACCTCACAATTCATCAAAGCACGCACCACCCAACACTGAAGCAGAATAAGGTGTTTGGTGCAGACTGCCCCCTTGGTATCACATTTCATGGAAAAGAACCACATAGCGGATGAAATAAAATGGCAGGTTATTGACAAGGCAACTGTCCCTGAAAGAGGAGGTGACATTTCACAGATTCTGCAAAGACTTGAATGTCAGTGGATACAAAGGACTAATTCCATCATTCAAGGACTCAACACAGCTGAGGAATGGCATGGTTTTGTGGCCACTCTATCTAACTGACTATAAGAGCTACATTGATATGATGCAAAATGACAACGAGCTCAACAATTGGGCTCTATATAATAACAACTACAACCTAGTGTTGTCAACTAAAACCAACTGTACTCTTGCACCTACTCTAGCAATTAAGATGTAAATGTAGATGATACCATGACCCATGTACCATTGTGTATTGATGTTTATAAGTTGAACATTTTGTTATATGTTTCTTTCACCACTTGATCATCTAATAATATGACACAACAACATAATGTCTTCTTCATGAGAGACCACTGCTGCTTATTCAGGGCCAGTATAGCACCCTGTCACTGTATATGCTGTTGCTATTTAGTCTCATAGCACCTTGTCACTGGATAGGCTGATATTGTTAGTCTCAGATCTCCTCTACATCAAATTGAGGTGCAATTGCGCACACATGCTTCATACAACTTCTATCACTC
Organism: Lissotriton vulgaris; assembly: GCF_964263255.1. NCBI lineage: Eukaryota > Metazoa > Chordata > Amphibia > Caudata > Salamandridae > Lissotriton > Lissotriton vulgaris. Next base: position 1,649,810,758 of record NC_141685.1, read on the forward strand.
TTTACTCTGACAAACCGATACCGTGATCCCCACATATCATGCACCCCTTGGTGGAGGTCGCATGGATATCTTCGAATAATAACCATAATATTTACTATTGGTTATCCATCCTTAGCATTAATGTGCACAGGCATGCGGCCCTGTCCCTGACCAATCAATATTTCAGGTGCCAACGTGGATACGTACATCCAAAATTAACCATATTTTTACTTACGGCTACTTTTGGACCCCGGTATTATGCACCCCTCAAATTGAGGTGCTATTGTGCACACGTGCTTCATATAAATTGCACCACACTTGACTCCTACACAACGGTGCACACCGGTACCTTGACTGCTTCAGGTGAAGTCGCAGGGATGTTCTTGAATAATAAACATTTTGGGGTAGATTTATGTTGGACTTGCGCCACGTTTGCGTCACTCAACGGCGGCGTAAACGTGGCGCATCCCTGCGACCCATTTACAACGTGACACATCTAGGCAGATGCGTCACGTTGTAAAGCCCTGTGCCACATGTGGGCGTTCTGGAGCAGGGTGGGCGTTCCGGGGCAGGTGCGCCTCGCAAAAGTGGCTGAGTGAAATCTACAAGATTTCACTCAGTCACTTTTAGGCCAATGCAGCGTCAAAACCCTGCGCCTGCTTGAAGCAGGCGTAAGGCTTGACGCAGCATTGGACAGACAGGGCACCCCGAGCCTTGCTGGAGCTGCGTCGCGCTTGCGACGCAACTCCAGCAATGCGCCACCTTGACGGCACAGATGCGTCACGCATCTGTCCATTTTTGCCCCATGGTGCGCCGCATTTACAATGCGGTGCACCATGGGTGGCGGAGATGCGGTGCACAATAACTGGCGCATCCCTGGGGATGCGCCAGTTATTGTAAATCTGCCCCATTATTTCCTATTTGCTTTCCATCCTCTACGTCAATATGCACGGGCATGCGCCCCTGTGCCATTACATCCCTCACTGATTAACTATTGAGGTACCAAAAGGGGCACGTACCTCACTATTTAACCATGACTTTCATGTACCAGTACTTTTTGACCACGGTATCATGCTCACTGAAGCGGCATGGATATAGAAAACATCCTCGATTATTTTCTTTGATTTCTATTTTATTATTTTTTCCGTTTCCTTCTTTGGTATAACATGTACGGGCATAGCGCATTTATGCGAGTACTATCCATGCATGTATAATTATGGCATCCCTTGAATTAGTAATCACAAGGATTCACCAGGCCACGTAGCGATCACAGATAAGTATAAGACGGCGCTACCCGTAGCTATCTATAGTCATGTCTGCCACACCGTCCAGTTTTGGCGGGTAGAGCGCGCTTCCTTATATAACCTCTGCAGCGAGTGCTGGCTCCTTGTCATTCTACAAGCGGAGGCGGACTCGCGCCGATCTCCTTCATTCCTTCGTTGACTTAACACGAAACTGACGCACGCAGCCTCTATTATACATCGATGAGTCATCCTTGACCCTAACACAGGTAAGAGCATCTGGGGGCACAACAATTAACCCTTGTGGTGCAGACCGATAAATAAACCATTACTGAACCCTTACCTTAGTTTTTGAATTTTTTTACGAATACCATCCATCAACATGGATTGTCGAGGTTGGCACAAATATAGATACAGCAAATAATTTCCAGTCCGCCTTTAGACTCAGTCCTTCCCCTCACTAGGGTAATTCTTTTTACATGATACATATGGTACTAAATAAATTTGTAGGCCTAAAATGAGGCCTTATTATTCCTTTCAATTCTCATTCTCGCTAGTGCCCGGCTGGATCCCATGTGAGTACCCTCCTTTTACACTCACTTCCTTGTGGTGCACTATTGTCATTCTGACAGCGGATTATTTTCTCAGGTCCCAAAACCAGTCTTCAATTAGCATATCCTTATAACCTTTTTTGTTCTCCTGGGTCTTATACTGATCCACTGCATTATCATTCTTACAGATGTCCCTGCATTGCTAGGTCCTCAAGCGACTCCTTTTTGTTGGCGGGGTCAAAATGTCGTCAACAAACTCAAAGGGAACCATTTACCAGCCTCTATCATTGTATTAGAAGGCTGTGATTATTTATCTAATACCTCTGTTATGGTCGGCTTTGTAACTTTGGAAACCATTTTTTATGTCACAAACTGTTATGTAGGTTCCATGTTCATTGAGGATCCCATGCACTTGATTTCAGAATAAATGTGAAGATTTATGAATATAAACATTTGAATTTACAAGTATCCCGCAGTATACGGTCTTACCTCTCTCTGGCATCCACCTTACGCTTGCTTATTGCCATTGTGCTTATGATTATTGTTTATTAATTGCATTTGTCCACAGGAACCACTGTTTCTGTTTATGTAATATGCACCCCAATCTGAAAAGTGTTGCAGCACCACTGTACTTAGAATAATTGCAGAAACTGGTTCGAAATTTCCCACAAATGTAATTCCTACATCTAGAACTGGTGCAGTGCCATTCTCATTTTGTACTTGTCGTAATACATGTGGGAACACCAGCAATGACATGCAACCTCCAGGTTTGATTATGCCAACAGCTTTTATCTGGTCCTGCCTGCTTTCCAGGTATATTATCTTCAAATAATTCAGAATTTGCTGCCCGGCTAATTCTTAAGATTCCACAATGGGCAGCGGTGTCAGGCCATTTATGTCATCTTCATTTGTTTCCAGTGAAAAAAGAATTCTTCAAAGCACTCATCTTTGCTTTTAGAGCCTACTACCACAAAGGCCTCCTCTATCTCAAGCGCCGCTTCAAGCCTTACATCCAGGAGAGATCATTAAGATCCAACAAACTCAGACTATTCCAACTACCCCACATTCACAAGACCAGAAAAGGAGGTAGATCATTTGTTTTCTGGCCACGAAGCTGTCGAATACTATTTCTCTTTAGTGAGAAATAGCTCATCCGCAACTATTTTCAGAAAGAGCGTAAAAAGTTTGCTCTTTGACTCCTGCCTAGACGCCATTTGGATTCGCTGCTTCTGGGTTCCTTGACGGTGATCTTTCTGCTAGTGCCAGGACACCTTCTCGAAGATAGCTGTGCACTTTTCACATGCATTGTATTGTATTGTACAGATGTACACAATTATACTTCTCCAGATGTTGCACTCTCTACAGTTGGAACCATCCCACGGGGAAGACCCATTATCAGAATTCTATGCTTGTAATGGGCTGTTGCATGAGAAAAGACCGCTTCCAACTGGTTGACCTTTCAGCCAATCCAGAAGTTAATTTTGTGGCGCTTTATAAACACTTTGCCCAATAATAGTGCTTATAGTCTAGGACTGGTTTCCTTTATGGTAACCTGTGCCTGTATTGCCGCTTCTTCTGGAAGAGCTCTGCTTGCTATTGGCTGCAGTGCATATTGCCTGAGTCTTCTAGGTAAGGCTAATGTCTCATTTAATATAGCTACTGCTTCTCTAGTTTGTAGGTTTCCTGGGTTAGGAAAAGTGTAAACACTGCCAATATGGGCCAGGTGATACAAAATCACTTAGGGGACCCAATCTGACATTCTGATGTGTGTGGTTGATTACCACTAAACCAGTTTTGGTGTACTTGGTAGGTCAAAGTGACCTCCAAGTTATAATATGCTTGATATTGTGCCGGAACCGCTGCAGCCGTGTAAGTGTGAAAGTGCCCAATGTGGCATCTATGGTGATTGAAAAAGTTCCAAGCATGTGCCTGTACCACAAAGGTTACTGTCCCCTATGTGTCAGGGACACCTCTGTCTTTGATATGTTGTTGTGCAATTGCTGCCCTATAATCCACTTCTATTACAACAGGAGCCGCCATCTTTAAAGAACTAATTCAATAAACATGAGATCCAAAATGCAAAAGCACAGAATGCGGAAATACCCTATTAAGAGCCAAGCTTATAAACCTGCAATAAGGAGGGATTTTCTATTTAACCTGAAGGTGGCAACTAGCATTACAACTGAAAGCTCCATGTATTTGTTATACCTGCTATTTGTTTAGTGTATCATTGAAGAAATACTCAAGAATTCATATAACCAATGCACAGAATTGGGGGCCAGATACACAACCCTATTTTGTATGCGTAAACGGATTTGCGACCCGTTTGCGCATGGAAAATGTGAAATGGCTATGTACAATTCCTAAATAGCGAGTCACAATGTATTTGCGACTCACTGTTTAGGAATTGCGAGTTGCTATTAGGAAGGGGCATTCCTTTCCTAATAGCAACCGCAATCACAACCACATGTATGAATGTTTTGCGACCGCAATTGAGTTTGCAAAACACTTGCAAATTACCACCCTCTACAAGAGGGTGGTAAAGCACTCGAAAATGGGATGGGGTCTCCAGGGGATCCCTTTCCCTTTGCAAATGCAGGGGGAAATATTTTTATGGGGCAGGCAGTGGTCCGAGGGACCACCACCTGCCCTTAAAAAATGAAATGAAAATGTTTCATTAAAATTTTTTTTAATGCATCCCGTTTTCCTTTAAGGAACATGGGCTGCATTTTTTAAATACCTGCTTTCTTTTAAAGCAGTCCCAGACATTGAGGTCTCCTGAGCCCAGCAGGCCACCATCCTTGGGAGGGCCAGCCAGTCACAATGGGGTCGCAAATTGTGAGTGGCTCATTAATATTCATGAGCCTCGCAATTTGCAACCCCTTTGGGAATGGCAAACAGTGTCTGAGACACTGTTGTAAATTGGATTTAGCGCCTTGCAATTTGCGACTTGCAATTTGTCGCAAATTGCGAGGCGCTAAATCCAATGGTCATACATCTGGCCCTGGGCGCCAAAGGTCATGATCTGCCCTTCCCGAGAGCTGTGGGAGAGCAGATTTCTAATCCAATAATGTAAGTGTGAGAGGTGTGGCTCAATGGTTAGAGCGGCAGAACCTGATGCAGAGGTCTGGCCTGGACCAGGGTTCAATTCCCGCCTTGGTGGGTCTTGAGCGCAATTTCGCCAGACCTGATAATTCTCGCCTCGTGCCTATTCTAATCATGGGTTCCATTCTGCAACTCTGGGCAATAGCTTGCTTAATCTCCACAACGGCCCCAACAGTGCTAGGACGCCTGGCTTCACCTTGGGGGGTGCCCAGGAGTGGGCACTTCGCAGGGAAAGGCCAGGAAGGGTTCCACAGCGGTATGTGCACAGCGCATTGAGACCCCTTCGGGGGTGATTTGTGCGCTATATAAAAGCTCTACATTTACATAAAGACTTAGGGGCATGTTACCAAGCAGCAGCAATAATGATATCTGAGCGCTGTTAGCGTGAGGAAATCTATCGCCGGCTATTGCTAGCGATAATCTCCATGTTAGCGTTGTATTAACAACGCTTAACGCCATGGAGATTAAAATCCCAGCGATAGCTGGGATTATCGCCATTTTCAATGGAATATTCCATTGAAAATGGCGATAACCATGTTGATAGGGCCTGTGGTTTTAGCCACATAATCCACCCCCCATTACAGGTATGCCTAAATCAGGAATTTAGCAGACGTTAAATTCCTGAGTTAAGCTCGTTAGTGATATAAATCGCAACGCTAACGCTGACGGGGCCTTGTTGTTAATATCGCAAAGCCCCGTTAGCGATAGATTTCCCTGAAGTATTCCCAGACATGCCTACCACACGCCTACCATTAGCGATGCGATGCGAGGCTAGGCGATAAAAAATCTGATCGCTAAGCATTGAAAACCAACGCTAAGTGGCCTTGTTGATACGGCGATATAATTATCGTCACTCAGCGTCCGAAAACGGACGCTAAAGCAGCGATAATGTATTTATCGCCGCCTTGTTAATATGCCCCTTAGTTCAGTGCACTAATACAAATTAGAAATCCAGTTGGACTGCGGCCCATACACAACCAACTAATGAATTCTGTGCAGGAAGTTTTATCTGATAGCAAACAGTCCCACTAGATGACTTCAGGGATGCAGTGGAACTCCAAACCCTCTTTGGTAAATTAACAACACACTCAAAATAGCACTTAGAAACAGAGGATAGCATTTAAAATGTTTATTTCTAAAACCCTAGTCTAGTGCATAAAATTGGATGTTAACCAAACATAATATATAAATGTAGCAATGCATGACATGGCCAGAAAGAATAATATGAACATTCCTAACATGGTTAGCAAGTTTCTAACATCTTAAATCTGAATCCCTATAGCTCTTTCTAAGCGACATGCTAAATTTTGGCAGAACAATTAATAGTATGTATGTAAATCATGTTTTCTAGGACCAATCACATTGCATTCCTTCTCGCAGTATGTAATAGCTGTTTAGTTAGTCTCTATCACAGCTTCCGACCAGAAATGAGAAGCAGGGCAAGGGTAAAGGCCACTTTTCTACAGCATTCCTGGAGCCCCATCTGATTGATCATGGTTGTCTCTGCAAACTGCAGTGACCTCTGGTGTAATAGTCCAAGTGCAAAGCCCCTCTAGCCTATGTTTAGATATCTTAGTTTTTAAACTGTCTTATCGCTGATTTTTTTCTTATATTTCTAAAATAAAACAGTGCCCACAGACACTTGCAGACACTTAAGCATCAACAAGACTAAACAAATATGACATTAAATACCTCATCTCAATTTACTTGTAGATTGTATGCTTATATAACTAAAAATAATAAAAAAACATGTCAGCTTATACAGTAGGAGTCTATGATGTTATGGCAGCAAAAACAATAAAATATGTCTGCCTAGAATGTAAACAGCCCTGATACTCACATTTCTGCGAATATCTAAAAATTCACACTTTCTACTAAAAAGGATAAAGGTATCTGCAAGCAGGCACATAATGAAAATTGAAATAGACTAAACTGGACTTGCCAAAGTGTTCACAACAACTTGTCTTGCCAATTTTACTGAGAGTGCAGTGAGGTATTAAAACATAAATAAATGTGGCATCACAGACATTTAAGGTTGTCTGTTTTCATTCCTATCCCATTCCTCCATACAAGTGTATAGCACAGAAGGGACTGGCAATTTTGGGCTTATGCAGGAATAGAAGAGCATTGGGAGTTATTCTCCTGCTCCTGTGGAATATTCTTGCACCAGTTTAGTCTTGACAGTACTCCTGCTTGTAGCCAGCGTCATTACTGCCTGCAGTTAGACCAAAAACCTTGAGCAAAGGTTGAGTCTGCACGACAGCCAGAAGTTTACATTTGAGTGGGATCCACCTCAAACCAGTTCTAGACATTAGACAGCAGATCAATGTCCCATCTGGACAATGAGGATATAAATGAGACCCAAACCATTCTGCTTTGTTCCATTTCCAAGGGGCTTTATTGACCAATGAGGATAGAGTGAGTACTCAATGTGCTGCTGTGAATCCATGGCTTGTGGTTACATATAAACCAGAAGCCTCCTTGTCTGCTCTGGGAGGGAAGGAGAGAGCCTGGCCCTGAATGAGAAACGATTATACAGAAGAGAAGCCCAGTCATGCTCCCGGTGTATGGAGCAAACAGAAGAAGTGGACTGCCATCGGGAGTGCAAAACAGTGTAGCCCAAGATGTGATGGGTCACACGTCTCCCAACACAGTTTATATGGCGAACAGTATGAAGAAAACATGAAGCAATCCAAACTGGCAGAGTGATTTCTGACATCTTCGCAGAAGAATGCCTGAAGCCGGAGACGGGTGTTACAATTTCGTTGTGGTACCACAGATTGATGCAAGAAGCTGTGAGCTGGAAAAGAACACCATGAGAGGGCAAGAACTGTTATGCGCTGGTGAGTGGTATCATGAGTCTATGAAATATGTCACGATTTATTTTATGAGAAACGTTACAAGCTGCGTTGTAATACATTGAGAAGGGGAGAGATATCATTAACTAGTGAAAGATGCTAAGATCTTTTGAGAAATGTCACAAATGGCTGTGAGATTCACTGAGTTGGAGAGAGTTGTTCTTAGCTGGTGAAGAATGTCAGGAGCTAGCTGTTCTGCCCTTTGCTGGTCAGAGATGTCATGACTATATGAGATATGATTGGTGTTGTCAAGGGTTGTCATGGGCCTGAAAAGAATGCATGAGCTGACCATGGATGTCATGAGCTGGCAAGAGATTTAGTGAACTGACTGGTATGATACACCGGATAGAGGGTCAGCTGAGAGGGTGGGCGCCATGTCTTGCTGATGTCAAATGTTGAGAAATGTCATCATCTGGTAATAGGTTTTATGGGTTTACTGGAGCTATCACTCTAATATTAAATATTAGGAGAAGAAGATAGATGCCTTGAGTTTGGAAGGTTAAAGAAATATATGATGTGCTGAAAATGGATGTAATACATTTTTAAGGAAAGTTATGATCTAGCCATAAATCTCATGAATGAGTTAGAAACATCAAATGCCTACAAGCGTGCCATGAACTGGTATGCTATTATAAACTTTCTAAGAACATTATGAGCTATTGATGAATCCCATGGGCTAGCAACACTTGTCATGAGCTAGACGTGAACGTCATGAGTCTGCATAGGATGTCATGAGAGGAAAACATTGTTTACAATGCACGCGTTACAACGCGTGTCATTACAAAAAGTTTTTACAATGCAAAATCCATTACAACGCATGTCATAACAATGCACAATCCATTACAACGCATTCCCCAAAGTAACGCACCAGCGGAGTTAGAATAGTAATTGTGTTGTAATGGATTCTGCCTTGTAATGGATTTCGCATTGTAAAAACTTCCTTGTAATGTGACACATTGTAAAGCGTGCTTGTAATGTGTCCTATTCGTCATTAGATAGTGAGAAATGGCATGATCTGAAAAAAATGTCATAAGTTGCTGACTATTTTCATGTGAAAAGATCTCATGGTCTAACAATGGCTGTCAGGAGTTTTCAGAAGATCTCAAATATTTACTATGTTTTTCTGAGCTTGGGAAGTATTTTGTGAGATACCAGGGGTTGTCTTGAGATTGCAAAGAGTTCCATATTTTGGGGCGCTTGTAGAATGCAGTCTTTTTTCCAAGGGCAATAGAAGTTTGTCATTAGCTGGTAAGTTTTGTTTTGAACTGAGCCGGAATGGAATGAGTTGGCAGTGGACATCAGGAGCTCGCAAGGATTTTCATGAGATGTGTAGTTATAGTGTGAACTGTTACCCTCTACTGGTGAAAAATGTCGGTAAGAGTTCAAATCAAATAAAAAATATCTTTATTCGGTTTTACATAAAAACCATAAAAGTACACGTTAAAAAATGCAATTATTATCTTGCGTTAGAAATTAATGAAATGTGGTACTTAACAGATAAAATCAAATGTCTCAATGCCCTCCACTGGTGGGTAATCAGAATTAGCTTGAATAATGTTACACAGGCAATATAGTTCAGTTAATGGAAGCCTACTTTGCGGCCTGCCCAATCAATGAATGGGTTGCCTGTTAATACTCTTGATTATTTCGGGCATTTCATAACTAATAATTTGATGGTACAACCGCAAAGGTTGAAAAGATAAACTATTGAGAACAATTCATCCTTTAAATTTACCTTTTTAAGCTATGATCCCTACTAGCAGTCACGACCTCACATCAAAAGAGTTATCATGAGATACTGAAGTGGTTCCAAAACGGAAAATTACTTTCTTGAGATAGTGCCTTTTGCATAGCCTGGCACTTGATATTAGGAGCCAGTGAGAGAAGTCGTTACCTGTCATGTAGTGTCTGTTGCTGATGAGGAAAGTCATGTTATGGTGAGACATGTCAAGAATGGAAGGCATATCCTGTTCCATGAATGGAGTGGGGATTTAATGATTTCATTGAGTGGTCCTGAGTGGGAGGGGGATGTTTGATGAGTTCTTGATTTGGCAGTGACCTCTTGGAGTGTCCTTGACCTGCTATGCTGTTTGTCATGATGTGCTACAGAGAGGATGTCATGGGTTGCTTTGCAGTTTTTATTGATCAGTGGTGTTATGAGCTGGTCACAGAAAAAGTAGAATGGTTTTTATTGCCCATCAAGGGCGTCATGAGTTTGAAAGATGCCACGAGCAGGCAAACAATGTTGTGAGCTTCTGTAGTATCTGCTGCCTGCTGGCATGGTCTGCTGGCCGATTTAAAGTATTTCTGTGGGTACGATGACCTGCTAGCTAGTGGATGCTTTAACCCACTGGTAGATATCATGAGCAGATGAGGAAGTCATAGAGTCAAAAAATTGTGGAAGATGCTATATGAAAATGGATGTGCTATGACCGTTTGGAAGAGGTCTTATAAAGGGAAGTTAGGGTGTGGTATGAAAACAAGTTAATACTTTTATCTTTATCCCCTTCCCTGCTCGGCACATTCCCCTGCTGTGCTGAGGAGAGGGGGGGGGGGGGTTGCGCGCAGAGCTCCCATGCTCATGACGAGCTCAGCTTGCTGTGCTCATGACGAGCTGAGCTCATCACGGCCGCACCCGTTTCTTTAGAACGCTCAGCACAGCAGGGGAATTAGCCCAGCGTGCGAGCGTTCTAAAGGCCATGACGAGCTCAGCTCGTCATGAGCACCGGAGCACTGTAGCTCATGACTAGCTGAGCTCGTCATGAGCATGCAAGGGGTTATCCTTATTACCTTTGCTATTATTATTATTGTTAGTCGCAGTAGTTGTCGAAGTAGTGCTAGTAATAGTAGTAGTAGTAATATTAGTAGCAGTAGAAGTAGTGGTAGTAGTAGTAGACACAGTAGCCATATTAGCAGTAATATTATTAGTAGAAGTAGTGGCAGTAGCAGTAGTAGTAGCAGCAGCAGTATTAAAAGTAGCAGTAGAAGTAGTGTCAGTAGAAATAGCAGTAGAAGTAGTGGTATAAGTAGTAGCAGTAGCAGTGGCAGTCATAGTAGTAGTAGTTGTAGTGGGAGCAGTATGTTGCTGGATGTATTGAGCAAATGAGCTGCTCGGTTGCTGAACTTCAGGTTATGTGTCGGGAGTTGGGGACGGATTTCATGAGCTGGCAGGGATGTATTGTGTCATGAGCTATAAAAATGTATCAGTTGGGTGGTCAGTGGCAGGTGAACACCTTGACAGTGTTAGTATACACCTGGTATGTGGTAAACTGGCAAGGGTTTTCATAACCCAGCAAGAAGATGAGATTGCAAGGGAGCCCAGCTGTAGGAGAGGATTCGCTTTAAGCCGTTGTGGGATATTGTGAGCTGAAGAGGAATGTCACATGTTTGTGATCAAGACACACAATCTCACTAGGGTTGTCTTGAGCTGCTCAGTGTTACCATCAGCTGGTGATAGATGCTGCGGTCTGGTGAGGAGTGCCATCGGTAGGAAGTGTTTTGAGCTGGGGAGATATATTATAAGTACAAGGTGAATATCATGAATGGGAGATGGATATCATGATACAATGAAGAAACCACAAGCGACTGCAACGCTTTCAAGAGTCGCAGTGGTACTTCTGGCTTGAAGATGGATTTTATGGATAATCAATGACATGTCTGACTCAATTGTAGTGAATTACATGTAGGTCTAACCAAATAAATTGAAAAATAGTTTGTTAGATAGCAAACAGTCTGAAGGAAGATAAGCATAAATAAAATAAAAGCAGATAGTTTTAGGATAAGAAATAGAATGAGAGGTAGATTTAGAGTTTAAATAAAAAATTAGAGTTAGCTTTGGAATAAGGGATTGGATGGGGTGGAGGTTAAGAGTATAGATACAGTGTGTGCTAGGTTTCTAGTTAGTTAGTATTATAGAAAAAGTAGGGTTAAGGTAAGGGATACAGTTATGTTTAGGGTTACAGATTACTTTAGCTTCAGTTTTAAGGTGATGGATAGTTAGGATTAGGAGTAGTTTTAAATTCTGGGTCACGATACAGATATAGATTAGGAAACTGTTAATGCTGGGATTCATTTTGAAATAAAGTTTTACAATAAATGTACAAAAATTAATATGACCTCATCTAAATTTGAGCCAAATTATTTCACCTCTATAAATTTCACAAGAATTGGACAATTTTGCACCATTTGCCTTATGGATAGTATTGTTTTGTGCAGGAAGTAATACCTTCATGCAGGAGCTGGGAAACTCCTGTTGGCTTACCTGCTCCGCTGCCTGGCTGTGGAGTGCTGCAAGGGTCTCGCCTTCCTCCCTGCTGGGCTTGGGGGATGTCGGGTGGATTCCCTCCGCTTGGCCTTTGGATTGCGGGGGAATTCTGTTCTGCGCCTCCCGGTCTGCCTGGCTCGCTGGGAGGCGCAGAGTTACGGTGTATGGACGTAATTGTTTCTGGAGTTTGTTGCCTGCATTCCGGTTGAGGGAAGGTCCTGGAAGTCAGGTATGGTGGTGCCGGTCTGTGGTGTGTCGGCTGTAATAGTACATAAAATGTGAGTACCACATAGCGTTTTTTAGACATTACGTGTCCAGCATTTGTGGCATTACGTTTTACTAGGGCTGCTTCCTGCATGGTGGGGGCTCAATTCTGGAGGCCAGTTTCAACGTTTTGCTTCATGGACCTCTGTCGAATTGGTCGCCACAGGGGCAAGGCTCTGAGACCTGAGTGGCAACTTTCTGGTCAAGATGGGGAAGCACTCAAGGAAGCGCAGGCATTTGGAGTGCTCCTCCTCCCCTTCTTCCAGTTGTTCTTCCTCCCCTTCTCTGGCACAGTCTAAGCACTGCAGGTAGGGGGAGGATGAGCGTTTGAAGAGACTCATTAAGGAGACCCTAAGGGAAATGGAGGGTTCCTCGTCCAAAATGTCCAACTCCTCAATCCGGTCACTCATCTGATTTGGAGGAGGATTGGTTCGGGGGTATAGAAAGGAAAGGCAAATATGTGGACAAAGACATGTTGCCTAATTTACTTCGTCATGTTAAGTCCAACAAGGGGTTTCTGGATGATGCGGCACCCAGTACTTCGGGGGGTTCTTTGCTGAGAGAGTTTCAGTGCTCTGCCGCTGTTGATGTTCCTGTCCACCCTTTCATTCGTGATGTTCTTAATCAGGATGGAAGGATCCAGATCATATTTTACTTCCTTGGTTCATTGCAAAACTTTATCTTCTCCAGGACATGTCCAAGGAATTGTGGGATTCTATTCCGATCGATTCCTTTGTTGCGAGCCTGGTGGGTCACACCTCCTTTGCTGAGGATGCAGTGATAAAGGATCCAGTGGATAAAAAGGTGGATGCCTCCCTACGTAAGGTGTACTCTGGTTCTTATTTGGCCTTGAGGGCCGGTATTTATGGGGCTTACATCTCGCAATCCTTGATCTTGGATATCATGGCGTTGTATCAATCCATAGATGACTCTTCTGACTGCTTCGGGTTATTGGAGCACATCGAGAGGCAGCTTGAATTCCTGTCTGATGTCTCCTTTGATGTAGTTAGGACGTGGCCCTTTCTGGAGGAGCTGGTGTGGTGGCTCACCGCAACCTGGTTTTAAAGGACTGGAAGACGGATTCAACTCAGAAAGCTTGTGCCTTACGTCTGCCATTCCAGGGGACTATGATGTTTGGGAGGAATCGGAGGGCAAATTACATCAATTGCTTAAAGGAAAGAATTACTCTTCTTCTTTCAAGCAGCCCTCCGCTGCCCCTCCTTCCTCAAAATTGAAGTCTCTTTTTCACCCTCCTTCTCGTAGGAATTTCTCTTGGGGTCATGGGAGGTTTTCTTCAGGGAGGTGTCAGGATAAGAAGGCTAAATCCCTGTTACCTTAGCCTTGGTCCTGACCATATGACCAGAGCTCCAGAATTGTTGGTAGGCAGTCGGCTGCAGTTCTTTCTTCTGGCGAGGCTGCTGTCATATTCTGACATCTGGGTTATGGACATTGTTCGTGGAACCTCCTCCGGAGTCGGGGATTCGTTCGACTCCTTGGCTATCTTGTCTGGTCAAGAGGTCAGAGTTGTCTCTGAGGGCAGAGTCTCTCTTGATGAAGGGGGCTATTCAGGAAGTTACTCCTCTGGAGGTGGGGACGGGGTTTTACGGTCTGATTTTTCTAGTCCCCAAGGTGACGGGAGGGTACCATCTAGTCCTCGATTTGAATGCTCTCAAAAAATTTGGGGTCTGTCAACCCTTCCACACGGAGACTCTATGGCGGGTAATTCCTCTGGTGCTCCCGGGTCATTTCTTGTGCACCCTTGATCTCCAGGACGCGTACTATCATGTCCCAGTTCACCCTTGCTTTCATCAGTACTTTAGGTTTTGCCCTCAGGGCCGTAATTTTCTGTTTTGGGTCCTACTCTTTGGCCTCCAGTCTGCACCTCAGGTCGTGGCCCCTCTGGGGGCTTATTTTCATCTTCAGGGGGTCCTTCTTTATCCTTATCTGGACGACTGGTTGATTCAGGCTCCCTCTTGGGAGCAGATACTGGTGGATCGAGAGGTGGTGTGTTCAGCGTTGCAAACTCATGGGTTTCTTCTGAATCTGCCCAAGTGTCTTCTGGAACACTCACAGTACTTGATTTTCATCGGGGCGCACTTCCACACTGACCTCGACAGGGAGTTTCTTCTGGTTTCTCAAGCAGTGATGCTGTGTTCTCTTGCTTGAAAGTTTTTGAAAGGGGGCTCATTTCCAGTCCGTCTGTGGTTGCGGCTGCTGGGGCTCATGGCAGCGACGGAATTTATGGTGGCCTGGGCTCATTTTTATCTCGGACCTCTGTGGATTTATCTGTTGGACCATTGGAAGCCGTTGTCCCACAATCTGGTTTTTCTTGTTCCAGTGGCCCCTTCCCTCATGTGGGTACAGAATGTGGTGGTCCATTCGAACAACATGGTTTCTGTGGCGTACCTGCTTTCGGACAACATGGTTTCTGTGGCGTACTCGAACCATCAGGGGATTCCAGGGCCAAGTCTCACAATCCAGTGGTGATTCCATTGTTTTGCTGGGTGGGGAGGCATCTGCTATCTCTCTCAGCTGTTCACATTCGGGGGTGGACAATGGTGTAGCGGATGCCTTCAGCAGGTTTTTCCCCGACACCCAGGAGTTGTCTCTGACGCCCGAGGTTTTTTGGCTCGTGTGCAGGAGGTTTTGTTGACCTTTTCTCAACCTCTTTGCTTCCCGGCACAATTCCCAGCTGCCCTCGTTCTGCTCTCGATTCCGGCAGGATGGGGCTAGAGGGGTGGATGCTCTGTCCATTCCTTGGCTCTCTTGCCTCCTGTATGCATTTCCTCCTCTGGCCCTCATCGCCCGTTTTTTGGCTAACCTCTCTCTGAAATGCCAGGTGGTGGTGGTGGTTCCGTTCTGGCCCCCGTCGGTCGCGGTTTCCCACTCTGAGGTTGTTGGCTATTGAGGGTCTGTGGTTTCTCCCCTGCTTTCTATCCCCTCTGCGGTCTGCTCTAATGTTGTCTCTTCCTTGGATTCGTCTGTCGATGTGGAAGTTGGGAGGCAGGGGTGGTGGAGTAAGGATTCCCCTGAGCATTTAGTTTTGGCTCTGCAACAATCTCGCAGGCCTTCTACCTTGAAAACTTATGGCCGCCATTGGTGGAATTTTCAGCGTTGTTGTGGGGTGCTGGGGTTGTCCCCTCTGGTTTGCTCTCTGCCTGAGGTGCTTCAGATTTTTGGGAAGGCTTTGAGAAGCAGTTGGCAGTTTCTACACTGAAGGGCCATTGGGCTGCGATTAAAGCTTTCCGTTCCCCTTGGGGGTGTTTATCAGGTGTGGATGATCTGGTCTCCGGCTTGCTGCGGAGTTTCTCGTTGTCCCAGCCTGTGGTACATCCTTCTTTCTCTTTGTGAGGTTTGCCCCTTGTTTTGGTGGCTCCTCCGTTTGAGCCTTTGTCAGGGGTTGATGTCTAGTTTCTGACTTTGAAGATGGTCTTTTTGGTGGCCATTACTTCGGCTTGTTGCGTTGATGAGTTGGGTACTCTGTTGGCCCAGGAGCCATTTTTGTCGTTCTCTGAGGATGGAGTGGTCCTGCGGTTGCATTCGACCTCTGTCGCCAAAGTTGCTTCTCAATCCCATCATTCCCAGGAGTTGCTTTTGCCTGCTCTGGATGCCGCTCCTGTGTTGGGTGATGATCTTCCTTGACCTTTGCTGAATGTGTGTCATACTTTGCAGATTTATCTAGACCTTACAAGTGCATTTCGGAAGGTTGAGCCCTTGTTTGTTTCCTTTGGAGTGGCCTCTCAAGGGGGTTAGGCTTTTTTCTCTTCGATTGGTCGTTGGCTGAAGCAGGTCATTATGTTGGCTTAGTCCATTTCTGGTGCCCCTCCTCTGGCTGGTGTTCAGTGATGTTCTACTCGGGGTGGTTGCTTCCTGGGCAGAGGTTCGGGGTGTCTTTGGCCAAAATCTGTAGAGTGGCTACTTGGGCTACCTTTAACACTTTTGTGAGGCATTATTGTATCCAGAATCTGCTCGGGGAATAATGCTAATTTTGGTTTGGGGGTTCTGCAGGCTGTGTGCTCTTGAATTTCTATGCTGTTTCTTGAATAAATCACTTTACTTGAATGGGACGTGGACAGGAGGGATCTGGGAGGCAATGCTCTATTACTTACCCGTAATCTTCATAACTCCTGGTCCAGTTGTCCTTGTCCCATTCATTACTCCCCCCCTCCCTCCCTGTGGTGCCGGCCATCAACTGGGCTTGGTTTCACAGGAGGAATGCTGGGATAGGTACTCTTTTGTACTCCCAGAGGGAGGGGGTGGGTAGGGCCAGCATTCCTTCATTCTTTTTTTCTGCAGTGAGATAGTAAGATGTGTACTCTTCTGATGTTTTCAGTTGAGATGCTCCAGAAAATCCTTAAAATCTTTACTGTTGTACGGTGGGCTATTATCAGACTTCAAAATATCTGGAATGGCCCATGTTGCAAAAATGCTGTCAAGTCTCTCAATGACTTATTCATTGATGGGAGATCCACTATTAATGAAAAGCGAGAGTACTTATCCACAATTACCACCAAATGATGTCCATTGTACAGTGGACCAAAGAAATCAATGGCTAGTCTATCCCATGCACGCTTACGGATTTCTGACATAAGAGCATGTTGAGTAATGTTCGGTTAAAGGCAGTTACATAGATGACAAGCCTTGACTTCCTTTTCAACCTTTTCATCTAAATATGGAAACCAAACTCGATCTTTGTTAGTGGCAACAATCCCACAATGTCCTTCGTGAGCCACTTCAATTATCTTCTGTCTTAAACTCTCCGGAATTAGGATTCTCAACCCTCACAGTATAACTCCTTCCTGAGTTATAAACAGTTCATCTTTAACGTTTTTGTAATTTTGGTATTTACCATCACTGATGAGAGGTGGACCATGGCAGCTGGCGAATTTGACTTTACAATTAAATAATGTACGCTTCAGTTGTTTTGGATAGAGTTCCTTGACCTTTGATAGGCACTCTGGAAAAGTAAATAAACACAAGACCCTTAGAGATATCCAGGGGAGGGAACTGGAGGCTATGGGATGTTCGGGTGAGCGGGCCTCCAAACCTACTATATACACTGTAGAACCTACCCCATAGTTGTAGTCACTTATGTGATGTAACCGTATCTCTACAAGCACTACATAGATTGCGTCCTGGACAACTCACAAATTGTGAAGGACTGTCCTCACACACCACCAGGTGTCAAGTTTCATCATAGGCAGTCCTTGCTCTCTAAAACCCGGTTTGATCGAGACCAAGCCTACACCTGACAACAGGGTGGCACTTCAAACCTTTGGGGGCCCATGCAAAAATGATTTAAAAACCAATGTACTACCCCAAATCTCATTTAATCATAGGGTATTACTTGGTATTAAAAGCTGAAATGTGGGTATTAGGGGAACTATTACCCCATCACCACTATTGTCATCAACATGTATCTGCAATTGTCTCTAATTAGTCTGTGGCATTCTTCAGGACGAGAATCGGGCTCCTGTCTTGCCAATATGACTTTAGATATTGACACTATGTTAGGGCAACCTATGTCAACCTCTAACCTAATGCTGGTGTTCTCAATTACATGTGGGAAAAAATATTTCATTCAACTGGATATTTCATGTTCTTTTTTTCGTAGATAGGATATTGGTAACATCATAAACACCATGCATATGCAACATTTGCATGTGAGTGGGGTAATCACATAACACTGCAAACATGAGATACATATTAAAACATTAATTCACCATGAGTCGTGAGACCAGCTCACAACCATAACCCAACGTAAAATGTCCCATGGGAGGAGGGTTCAGGGACCCCTGTATTCACACTCTAGGAGAAGTAAAAAGTTTGTTTGATACTAGATTTGGTAGAACGTTTTTAGGTAAATTAGTTATTTAGATGTGCCTTCAAAGATAGAGTTACCATATTCCCACGCATACTCTTACTGCCTCAAGGTGTGTCCCTCGCCGTACACCTATAAAGATCCACTCCTTCTCCCCGATGATGACGTAATGGAGATTTCCTAGCTGTATATATAGGTGTACCATTATCCAGAAACAAACTGATATGCAGCACCTGCGGTCAATTCCGACTAGCGCAGTAACTCTATTGCTAGATCCGGTGTCCCGTACACCCCCGCCTGGAGGCCGCGTGGTGACGTGGCGCTCCAAGGGGCATGGCTAGTAGCTACAGATAGCCATTTTCAACTGGCGCGGTAACCTCTATCCTCTATGTGGTGTCTCGCACACCTGCCACCTGGGGGCACGTGATGACGTGGTCTGCTAGAGTGGGGCATGTGCTTTATTGATTTGCAGAGTTGGACAGGGTTTTTTAGTATAAAAACGCCTATGTAGCAAAATTATGCTAGAGGCAGAGCGTGTTTTAATAGATATTACAGGGTTGAACAGTGATTACAAAAATAGCAGTATCCACTTGAGATGTGTAACAATGGCAAGTTCACCTGTACTAGTTAGGTAAAGTTGTAGATCCAATGAAAATAAATGTCAATAGATGACAGATGAGTCTGAAGGAAAATGTGCCTATGGAGCAGTAAACACTGGAGTCACATAAGAATACCATGCTTGCCTGAACTCATTAAATAAAGTTGCCGATCCTAATAGGGGTGTATGTTTATAACGCCTACATCTATATAGTACCTGCGGGGATATGGTTTCGTCACATAAGTGACTACAACTTTGGGTTAGCTTCTACGATTTAGGTCAGCTTAACAGGGAAAGGGTGAACAGAATAACACTATTTAAAAAAGACTGCTTTTAACATTTGTATTTGTTTGGTAAAGATACTCTGTATTAATTTACTTTACTAGGACTTTCTGCGGGGCTCTTTTAATTCAACAATTAGTGTCAAGCTGATATTTTATTGAAAACTCCCGGTTGTTGCACATTGCTTGTTTTGCACTCACCACAGCGTTTCGGGTCTGTTGCGGCATCCTTTTTGCCGATTGCACGGAGAAAAGCTGTGTAACCTCGCTCCCTTCCACCGAGGCCACTCCCTCTTCTGGTAGGCTTTCGGGCGGATGGCAGGAGCTTCACAAAGTACCTATAAAGAGATGCTGCTGCTGACGCATCCAGCGGGCGTGCCAAAGGCAAGTCTGTCTGTGCCCGTCCACTTCAGGACAGTGGCCAGCACCAAGCATGCTGCCGGTTTTCCCTCAGATCCGCTTTCCTCCACCATGCTAAGGAAACTGGAAATTACTGGTAATTGTGACAACCATTTAAAAGTAAATAAAGTTACAGGACCAGTCACCTGTATCAGGTGTCGAGTGGAGATGCCCTTCACTAATTCAGAGTACATAGCGTAGGAAAATAAAAAAACAAGAGACTCTCCTTCTGGCACTCAAATGATAAAAGGGGGACTAATGAATATGCGCTCCATAGTTAAACATGCACTAGATATTAGAGAGCTAATTTCAGGAAACAAATTTGACTTTCTGTGTGTAACTGAAACCTGGCTAAATGAAAGGTGCAACCCAGACACTGTAGCGGCACTCCCTCCCAACTTCACAATCTATAGAAAGGACAGAGGTACAGACAGAGGAGGTGGTTTGGCTATCATTCATAGGGACTCACTTCAATGTAACAAATTTGATGTCCACTCTCTTAAGGAGCAGACAGCCTCGGCTTCTGCTTCACAATAGATGCTTCCCTCTCCTTCTCAGGGGCACTTGTCTATCGTCCACTCGGCTCCAGTACTACATTTCGATATACCCTAGGGGAAACGCTCAGACACTACCTGCTCAAATATGCTATTTTTACCATCCTTAGAGACTTTAATCTCCATTTGGAAAATTATAGTGAACCAGGGGTGGTTACCTTTATGGAAATAATCAATCCACTTGGACTATGCCAACTAGTAAGGTCGTCAACACACCGGGCCGGGCATACACTTGATGGGGTTTGTTCTAATTTTTCTTGCTCCCAATAGACTCAATAGACTCTCCCAAACCCCAGATATGGTCAGAACATGATTTCATCCCTTTAGAAATCATAATACCCAACACAACCTACATAGCCAAGAAGGATGCTGTGATACAGCCTAGGTGTAAGTGGTCCTAATTAGCTTCCAACCCCGTGTTGGATAAAACCACACAAGACTGTACCCCCGCCTTTACTGGGGACTGTACAGAGGACTCTCATCATTTCCACACCTGGATGTTGTCAATAAGCGATTAACTAATTTCGCCTAAATCCCCTAGAAGGACAGGTAAAGCCAAATTATATAAAGATCCCTGGTTCACTCCAGAGTTAGCTAAACAACGCCTCCAATGCAAACAGTTAGAACGCAGATGGAGAAGGGCCTATGAGCCTGTGGATCGGCAAGCCTTCAAAACAAGTAGGAAACTTTAGCAGACATCCATCAAAATAGCAAAAAGAGATTACTTTCACAACAAAATAGTGGAAGCCAATAACAATCAAAAAACGATTTTTGCAATTGTCAAATCCTTTACTGATCCAAAAGCATTATGTAAAGAAATTCCCCCCTTTCAGAATGTAATGAAATTGCAGACTTTTTCGACGACAAGATCAAGGGCATTCAAAACGATTTTGGAATAGTAATGATACCAAAATCCGACACGGACCAGGAAGTGGATCCTGTGGGCTGTAAGTCTTCCAACCGGTCTCGTTGAAGGATTCATGAACAGCAATTGTAGCCTGTAAATCAGGTTCACCATTTGATGCTTGTTATCCCATGATTCTGCATCAAATGTTACACATTGTCAACCCAGTGATCAACCATATTGTAAATTCTTCATTACTCACCGGTACAGTTCCTGACAAATGGAAACTTGCTATAGTAAAGCCTTTAAAGAAAAAGCAGAATGTCGATATTTCTAACCTATCAAATCTGCGACCAATTTCTCTGCTACCTATCTTGGAAAAGATCACAGAAAGAATTGTCAATAAAAAGCTTTTAGAATTTCTTGAAACTTCTATGGTACTCCATCCACGCCAATCAGGATTTCGCCCTAAACAATATTAGAAATATCAGATACACTGAAATTCATTGCAGACAAAGTCAGAAAAGCAGTATTAATTCTGCTTGATTTGTCTGCCGCGTTTGACACCATTTCCCATGAGATACTTTAGACTCGAATAAAATCCAGTGGCTTTTCAAATATCGTCTTGGCCTGGATTAAGTCTTTCCTGACTAATCATAGGCAAACGGTCTCACTGGGCACCTTCCTTTCTCCAGAATAAACGCATACAGCTGGAGTACCACAGGGCTCTTCACTCAGCCCGCTACTATTCAATATCTATATGTCCCCTCTTATCTCTCTCATTTCATCATTTGGGTTTGAAGTAACATCGTATGCTGACGCCACTCAGCTGATCCTATCCCTGGACAATGATTCTACGTTAGCAGCAGCTAACTTCAAGCTCTGCTTCTCAGCAGTCATTCAGTAGATGAAAGAAAACCATCTCCAGTGTTATACGGATAAGACAGAAATTCTCTTGATATGGAAAGAAAATCCCTTTTAACCCATGGCCTGGTGGCCGGAGGATGTCACAGCTCCCCCTTCTACTGTCAAAGTAGCAAAAAATCTGGGAGTATTATTCGATGCTTTCCTTTCTTTCAAACCACATGCACTAAAAGTGGCAGTGACCTGTTTTGGGTTAATCAGAACTCTAAAAAGAAATCTTTGATTTGATCCCCATAACAGCCAGGAAAACAGTAGCAGTGGCATTGATCCTGTCATGCCTAAACTATTGTAACAGCCTATTTGCAGGGATCAATAAATCAACACTGGAGAGATTACAGGTGGTTCAGCACGTTGTAGCCCGGCTGGTCCTGAACATTCCTCGCAGGGCCTCTGCCCTATAATAAGAGAATTATATTTAAAATCCTTCTAATCAGTTTCAGAGCAGCATGTAAACAGGGTCCAATCTACCTATCAACAAGATTTATCCCTTACACTACAACTAGGACCCTCAGATCTTCTTCAGCACACCTTCTTGAAACCCCCTGCTATAGATATAAAGCCAGAGGAGGGAAAACAGTGACAGAGTTAGGAACCAAAAGCTTGGAATCTTATGCCAGTCAAACTGAGATGCCTTGAAACAGATAAACAGTTCAGGAAGGTGTTAATGACTTGGATCTTTGGTATATCGGATGAAACCTGTTACTCTCTTGTTTAGGTTCCACCTCTCCCTGTCCTGCATGACCGTAACTGGATAGCGCCAGGATGCTCCTTTCGGAGTGACAGTATGCGCTCTAAAAGTGCACGATTCAAATTCAAATTCAAAAACAGTGTGTACATACTCTGGAAAAGTAGTCAGCAGGGTTATGATCCTTCTCTGGATTATGTACAATGGTATACTCATACTCTTGTAATCAGAGCCCTCTCAGTTTAGTGCGAGGAGGCATCTTGGCTTTTGTATTGCCAAACATAGTCAATAAAGTCTGATGATCCGTTACCAGTAAAAAAGGTTTTCCATACAGAAATACATGGAAATGTTCACAAGCCAATACCACAGGCAAACTTTCTTTCTTTGGTTGATAGTAAGCTTGTTCTATTTGGGACAAAATTCTACTGGCATATGCCACAATATGCCTTCGAGCATGGGGTTGTCCACTGTGCTGTGCTGGAATAGCGCCTAACCCAATGGGATTAAACAACAGCCTGTGTGTGAAGCTTTGGATTGAAATAGTCGATTTCAGAAGCAGTTTCAATGCCTTGTTTGATTTTCTTGACACTTCTCTCACATTCCTTTGGTCACTTCAATAAAACATTTTTCATTGTTAACTCTCATAAGGGAGTGCTTATGGTCACAAAGTCTTGTATGTATCTTGAACAGTAACTGGCCATGCCAAGAAATGGATGAATCATAGAAACATCTTGTGGGGTATCAGCATTGGACAGCGCCTGTACTTTAGCAGGATCAGGTGTCATACCACCATAAGAAAAGGTATGGCCAAAGAAGTGTAATATAGGGCCAGCAAATGGCCTTTTTGAATTTTTCATATGTATGAAAAAATCGCAATTTAAGGAATCGCAATAATTTGCGATTCCTTATTTTGCCATAGCATTTAAGGAATCGCAAATGTTGCGATTCCTTAAATGATATGTATGAAACATTTTGAAATTGCGATTTTGTGTTAAGAAATCGCAAATTACCACCAACTTGTACTTGGTGGTAATTTGCGTTTTCTTTTAAAAATGCCCTATTTGGCATTTGTGAGTGTGGCATGTGACACACATACATGCCCATAGGGCATGTATGTGTGCCACATGCACACACATGTAAATTTCAGGGGTGCAGCAGGGTGTCTGTGAGACACCCCTGCACCCTTGAAATAATTCTCAAATTGCGATTAGCAAATTGCGAATTTGCAATTTGAGAATTATTGCACTATCATTCCTATGGGCCTCCTGGCCCATAGGAATGCATTGGAAATTATTCTTTATTTGCAAATTCGCAAAATGTGAATTCGCAAATTAAGAATAATAAGGAATCGCTAAAAAATAGCGATTTTGTACATACATTCCATTTTGTGAATTCTAAATAGCGATTCTCATAAAATCGCTATTTAGGATTCGCAATACGGAATCTTGATACATCTGGCCCTTAGTCTTGTGGAACTAACACTTGTCTGCATTCAAGGTCAGTCCTGCGTCGGTTAGTAAGTGACATACTTGAGTGAGAACTTCATTAGGCTCCTTTTGTGTAGTTCCAAAAGTCAGTATGACATCCCTATATTTAAATGCATTCCCAACCAGCTGTATGACACATCGAATGAGATCTTGGAAAAGTTCTGCAGTCGATGACACACCAAAACTGAGTCTTTTATATCAAAAAAGACCTACATGTGAAGAAAAGGTTGTAATATACCTGCAAACTTCTTTGAGTTCCATCTGGTGGTGCCCTTTATTTAAATCAAGGTGAGAAAACCTTTGCAACTTCTAGTTGCGTTGTCATACCAGCAATATTTGGACCTTGATGTTATTCTTGTTCAATTGCCTTGTTTGCATTGCACATATGAATGCATCAGTCCAGTTGAAGGCTCTATAATATTGTGTTTAAGTAATGACTCAGGTTTTAGGAAAGAAGCTCATCTATGTCTATATCTATTTTTGCATCTATGTCTCAGAGCAACAGGACAGACATCGTCATTAATGTTTAACCTTACTTTCATAGTCTTTAGCTTTCCTAAACCATGAAACAATGAAGGAAACTGACTTACTATTTTGTAGTGAGCATTCACGTTTTAAATCACAGAAATCAGTCCCATACCAGCAGCGCTACTAAAACTAAGCAGACAGGTACTAGCTGCTGTACCTTGAAGCACATGGATAAGTAGGCATTGATGCAGCCGACGTGAACACTTGGGTTTTTGATTGTGTAAGTCGAGGTAACGGAGACAGTTCTTGATATTTCTCTTCAGGCATTATGTTTATTGATGCACCACTGTGGATGATATAAGGTATTGAGCAGTCATTTTTTTTTTATTGGTTCACGACAAAATACATCAGTCAAATATTTCATAAATCATAAAATAAAAAATACATCATAATACAACATAATACAAAAGAGCGTGAGATAACTCAAATGTATAACCTATAAATACTGACCCCACTTAATCAAATTTACACAATAAAGGAACACATTAGATTTAGACGTACATTTTCAATCTTCATAGAAATCAGAGAAAGTCCCCCAGATTCTCCGTCCCATTTTTACTCTCCTCCTTGACCCGGAAACTGAAAAAAGACTCCATTCTAATTTATACAATTTATACAGTCGTGCTTGCCACTGCTGAAATAATGGTGGTTTTTCTTGAAGCCACTCTGTGGCAATACATAACCGTGCTACAGTCATAGTAAAAAAAATGAAATGGCGAAAACGATAAAGTTCATTAAACCGATTTTCATTGGGAATCTTACCCAGCACCAACATAGAGGGGGTAATCATTACACAAACATTAAGCACTAAAGACAACATTTTTTCAATATCTTGTATAAACCTTCTTAAAGCTGGGCTGGAACAAAAAATGTGTAAACTATCTGCATTATCAGCTTTACAACAAAAACATTTACCATCAAAGCCTCTTCTCCATTTTAACATTCGTGATGGTGTATAATATAAATCAAATAAGGTTTTGAAAAATTGTGCTTTTAAATTAGCTGAAAGCAGAACATCTTTAGAGAGCGATATCAAATTTTCCACATCAATCTCATTATCTCCCAATGACTCCACCCATTTTGCCCTTATTCTCTCCAAATCGTCAGATTTCTCCTCCATAAGCATTTGATAAAGAGTTCCGATCTTCAACTGTTGTGCGATCCCCTCTACTACTTGATGCTTTTTTAGACATAGTTTATGTAGATAATCCCTTATTTGTAAAAATTTTTTAAAATAACTTCTAGATAAACCCAACTCTTCGCTCATTTCAACAAATGATTTGCATTTACCTTCACTCGAAAAAAAATCCCACAAATTAGTCACCCCCTTTCTTTGCCAGTTCCGAGCCATCCCATCTGAGAATATCATAAGTAATAATCTGGATCTAAAATAAGGAGTGTAATACGACAACTTTCCCATATCTATAGTACCAGTCAGCCATTTCCAAGTCTTGTGAGCACTAATGAGGACCTTAAATCGGGTCCTTTTGTAATAGTTGCCGTCAATTTCATTAAAGAAAAATTTGTCTCACATGTGCTCCTATCAGAATCTCAAATATAGAAGGATGATTATGAGTATACTCCATAGCTCCTCTTATTGTCAAAACTCTCATTCTTAACAAAAAACATACTGTATAATAAAGAAAAAAATCAGGTACACCAAGCCCTCACCTTTCAGTGGGTAAAGTCAGATACTTCATCGCTCGCCTAGGTTTCCCCGGACTCCAAATAAATTTACCACAGAGTGATTGTAGGGCCTGTAGCTTGGGTTTTGGGAATTCCAAAGGAATTGAATGAAATAAATAAAGGATTTTGGGAAGGACGTTCATTTTATAACATTAGTTCTTCCAATAATGGTCAAATATAAACGATCCCATCTCTCCAAAGAGGTCTTAATCTTATGATATACATTGCTCCAGTTTACATCAACCAATCCACCCATATTTGTTTTAATCCGTATCCCCAAATAAGTAACCTCTCCCACCATCCTCTCATCCTGCCAAGTTATAGCTTCTGAACAAAGAATCTGAGTTTTGGATACATTGAGTTTATATCCCGTTATAATTCCAAATTCTTTCACCATCCTTTCGGTCTCAAAGCTAGCAGTTTCTGGTGTATCTGTTACTACTGCAATATCATACGCATAAGCGAAGACTGAAAATGAAAAATCAGAAACGATAAAGGGAGAAATTAAAGGGTTCTGGCTTAATTGTTCAATAAACGGGTTGATATATAAAGCAAATAGTAACGAGGAGCAGGGGCAGCCTTGGCGAGTCCCTCTAGTGATGTTAACAGGATCAGAGAGTCCTCCCAATGCCGAAATTTTTGCAATAGGTTTAACATATAATGTTTTTATGGCATTGATATATTTCTGTCCAAAACCCATTCTGACCATTAAGGTCCAAAGATATTCCCAGGACACTCGGTCAAACGCTTTTTCTGCGTCTAGCAGAAAAAGCACCAATTTCCGTTTATTTACAGCCGCCAGATCAAATAACGTGATAACTTTATTAATATGATCCACAGTGCCTCTTTTAGGGATAAACCCATGTTGAAATCTTGAGACTAAAGACGCCACAACTCTAGATAGGCGTTTGGCTAAGATCTTCGAATATATTTTGTTATCCACATTTAATAAAGATATGGGTCGATATGATCCAACATTATCTACCGGTTTGTCTTTTTTACAGAATACAACTATAGTTGCTTCGGACCATGTAGGGGGAGGGTTACCCTCTTGTGCAGCCAGAATTACCTGAAGCAATTCATCCTTTAGGATATAGAAAAGCTGTTTATAAACTTCTGCTGGCAATCTATCTGGTCCAGCAGCTCAACCTACTGCAAGGCTTTTCACCGCCATCTCAACCTCTTGCATAGTTATTGGTAAATCCAATTCTTCCGCCAGTTGGGGATCTAGAATCTTCAGGCCTACCAGCATTTTATCTTCCCATTGAGCGTTTGAATCCAAACTGTCATCCCTAGCATAAAGTTTTGCATAAAAACTTTGGAATATTCCTAGAATATGTTCTGGATCTGAGTGTGAGTTGCCTTGAGGATCTTTCATTGAGCTAATATTCCGCGCTGTTTGTTTCATTCGTAACCTGACTGCCAGGGTTTTGCCTATTCTCTCACCAAATTCATAACTCATCATTTTAGATGTTAAAAATCTCCTAGCGATTTCCCTATCCCAAAAACCTAAGATATTGGTTCTAGCCTTAGCCACCTCATTTTCTACCTCAAAGAGTCCTGTTTTACCTTGTGCAACTTCCCTAGTTAGCAAGATCTCTGCCTTAACCAAAAGTTCATACATATTATCAAGTTCTTTTTTTAGCTTTTTTCGTTGCCCCATTGAAAAACTAATACATTCCCCCCTAAACCCCGCTTTAAAAGTGTCCCATACTACAGAAATATTAGCTGTGCCATGATTTTCAGTAAAAAAAAATTTAATCCAGTTTTGCATATGTACAATAAATTCTGCGTTTAAACCTAATTTCCGATCATATGAAAAATTAGATTGTACCATCCTTTTCCCTAAGCGATGAATATCTATCACTATAGGGGAGTGCTCCGAGGTTATCCTAGGATAGATTCTAATATTGGTTCCTTCTAACAAATTTTGAAGTACAAAAAAATAATCTAATCTCACTAACTTTTTATGAGGATGTGAGTAGAAAGTAAATCCGCTATCCCTTTCTCTCAACATACCCCAAGCATCTACAAGGCCTTGATTTTGCAATAAATTAATAAGAGCTCTATATACTCTCGGTTTGCGGCCATTATATAATACCTGTGGCCCCACTAAGGCGTTATTAGTCAAATTTATATTCATATCACCACAGATCACTATCGGATGTTGGAAACTAGATAATTCTAAATTATTTCAACCAGCGGGTCGGGATCATCCAGATTAGCCCCGTAAACAGTGACCAATGTTAGTTGTCTATTCCCAGTTTTAATTTCTACAATAGCCCAACGACCATTTTTATCCACCACCTTGCGTCCAACAGTTATCGAGACATCTTTGACTAAAATAGCCACTCCTCATATCATACTGGACTGTTTAGAAGCAGAGACCAACATGAATCCTAAATCTCTTAAGACCTCCCTTTTGACCCAAGGAATATGAGTTTCCTGAATACAAACAACATCAGGTTGAATATATTTTAACTCCGCCGCAACTTTGTGTCTTTTTGTTACGTTATTTAATCCAGATACATTCATGGAACATATTCTTAAACTTTTCCCCAGCATTTTAATTCATAATCAAAACCCCAAAAAACAGTCATTTTTAAATCATAGTCATAATGTCCAATTTTAGCCCTTCTTTGATAGCAGATGAGCTTAACAATTCTAACGCCCTTCTCTCCAAGTTTTCTTTTTTTCATATTTTTTCCTTGTATTTGCCTCGACCTCTTTTTTCCCCCACCTTTTTCTCCACCTCTCAGCCACCCTTCCCCCCCCCCTGCCCGCAACCCTTCATAGAGGCTTTAGGACTTATGGTCCTGTGATGAAAATTTGCCCTATCCCCCTACCACCCCCCCAACAGAGTTTTAACATCATCTCAATCAAAAACATACCCTTTTACTTTAGGTGAGAAAATCCTAAACTAATACAGCATATTTAGCCTTTGATCCAGTCAACCAGATTTTATAGTTTTATAGTGACAGCAAAAATTCTTTATCAGCTGTTTCCGTCGTAAAAAATCTAGTACGCTCCTTATGAATAACTTTAAGCTTTGCCGGAAACATTAGGTAAGCCTGTGCACCTTTCCCTTGAAATTGTGCAATGAGCTGTCTAAGGTGCCATCTTATCTCTACAGATTGTTTACAAAGATCCGGTCTAACAAAAAATTAGCAGCCAAGAACCTTACATTTCTTATCAGGACGAGCCTTCAAGAATATTTCCTCCCGTGCTTGGAAGCTATTAAAAGCCACTAAAATAGCTTGTGGCTTCTGTTCTCTAGTATTGGATCTGAAAGGAAATCTATGGGCCCTCTCCCCCTCCCGATCCCAATCCCATTTCCCCGATTCTGGTATTGCAGTTTTCAAGAGAGAAACTATAAAGCCACGTACATCTGACCCTTCTTTCCCTTCTTCAATTTGCAAAAATCTCAAGTTATTTCTCCGAGATCTATTCTCAATATCTGTAAGCTTCCAATTAACATCTTCCTTGGAAGCGATATGTAGTTCTATAGTCTTTCGTTGCTGTACCATCTCATCTTCTAGAGAAGATATGCGTGCCTCTGCCTCCGTTGCTCTAGCCAGAAATTCAGTATGAGACTTTACCAGCCTTCTCACAGAGTTTTTTAACTTTTTGCAGGAATTCTGGACTTACATACTGTCCTCTCGGTTTTCTTCCCTGTGCTGCATCATGGTCTGATAAATCAGTTCTAATGAAATATCCTCTGTTTCCAAATCCAGGTTGATATGGCCCACATTAGCACTCAAAGACTCTTCGTGCTCATTTTCTTTTTCACTCATATTCAGTCTGAGTCTACGAACAGTGCTAGGATCAAGACCATCTCTCTCCATATTTTCATTCAGACTACTATGTCCACTTTCCTCCTCTAGTCCACTATCTTCCATGCTCATACGTGTAGCATATAACTCTACCAAGCTCTCAGAAGAGGACATAGAATGCTCCGACAATGAAAAAAAGACAGCTGAATCTGTTTCTCCCCCTGCTTGTATTACTATATCTGCATTAACCTCCACCTCATTCTGCAGCAAAGGTGCGTCAGGAAGAGAGTTCATCCTGGGGACAATATTATTGGCCTCTGGTATGGCCAAACCTGTTATATCCACAACGTTGTCTAAATTGGCTCCTGTAGTCAGTTCCTTCTCTTTTTCAGTTTGCCCCATTTCAGGAGTAAGGGCTGAGCTGAGAATACATGGCGTTTGATCAGGCTCTAAAGCGGGCTCCGTAGCACTCCCTTGAGCATTGTCAGCTCCCATCTCATGAGCCGTTCCACCACCCGGTTTCATTTGTTTTGAGTTCATTTTATCAGTTTCTTTACTTTTAGGGGCAGCGAACATATCTGGGATCTTCTTACGAATGCTAACCTCCCCGTCCCTCCCTACTGAGGTTCCATGCACAGTACCGGTCTTACTCACTGAGGGTGGAGGAGGGGGGGTCGCGCCATTTGCAGGTACTGTCGCTCTTGTGCCAGAGGTCGTCTCAACTCCATTAGGCATCTCCATGGCAGTTCCCTGCCCTCGCGCTCTCCTTCCTTTCGGTCCCATCGCGCTTCGCCAGCCACTCCACGCAACACTCCGTCTCCGCTTGCTACCTTCCTCCTGCCTTCCTTGCTTCGAATGAAGGCAGGGCATCCGCCAGGTGTGCCGTGTTAACCACTGAATCAGGTGCTGCCGGTAAGACGCGCAGCGCGTCAGAAGCCGAAACCAAGCTGTAGCCGCTGTAGCCGCCTGTTCCAAAATCATGGATAGTTTAATTTCGAGCTTCGAATTTTTCACCGGAGAGGACACGCAAACTTCCCACTATACCATATATCGTATGGCTCCGCAAAAACGTCTCGTTTCTCACCACATTCAACTCGACTCTGTGGGGTCCGGCAGGAGCAACAAACTCATGCGTCCAGCACGGACGCCATCTTGCCTCCTAGGTCCGGGGCGAGCAGTCATTTATTTTTAATGTTATTTTCAGACAATGTTGGTATGATTTTGGTGCTTTGGCATGTCCACTATTCTTTGGCCAACATTTTTCCTCGCATGCGGCCAGTCCGACATGCACTCTTTTCTCTGAGGTAAACATTGACATAACAAAACCTTCTCCCTCACTTTCACAAGATACTGATGCAGACAAACATGTTGGGAATGATTTATATGACAATCAACCAGGGGCAGCTCCTCCATGTGGGCGGAGGAGCGTTGCCCCACTGCTTTCTCGCAGTGCGAGAAGCAAAAACATAAAATGGTATTTTAAATACCATTTTATGTTTCTGCTTCTTGCACTACAAGAAAGCAGAAGGGTATACCTGGTTGGGCGTGGGCCCGTGGGCAGGTCTTCTGGAATCTAGGGGAGGAGTGTCTTACCCACTCTGAGTGTGCTGACTGTTTGGTCGGCATTTTCTCTAGGTAGGCTGCATGCAGCATACAGAGAAACAATGGCCTCCCCATAGACGTCTGTGGGGTTGGCATCCCAGACAATCACAATGCTGCCATTGCAGCGTTGTGATTGGCTTAGGGGAGAGGAAGGAGGCTGCCTATGGCTGCTTCCTGTTCAGACGGACGACGCGGGACGGCAAATGCAAAGGTAAGTTAAGGTGAGGTTTTCTTTTTATTAAACGTCCTCCTGGTTCCTTGTGACTTGGTGTTTGCAATTCATCTGTGAGGCCTTGCAATGTGCTGGGTTACGAATCATATCTAATGAGAGCTAGAAATGGGAATCTTTTTCCAGCCGTCTGAAACCTTTCGCTTTTCTGAGAGTCACTCTCGGCTCCATATTTTAGGAAGACCTGCAAAATTGTTTTGAGCACCACTCAGCAACTTTGTGAGTGAGCCACTTCGGGAATGGATGGCTTCATAAGCACAACCCATAAGCACAATCTATGTAAGAGCAATCTCTGTAAGTCCAATCTTCTTGAGTCACCTTCACAGCATGCAGTAATATGAGAACTTTCTCAAGAGCATTGAGTAAGTCATTTTTCTTTTGTCCGAATGTTAATTTGCTTCTTAAAATGCCTGGTTGATGGCCACCCTGCAGCACTTCTGTTTGCAGCGTTATTTTGTGGGTTATGATGATCAGTGGCTGTCCTTCGTAAACCAGGTTGAATCTGTTTTCAGTGTTAACACTCTGTAGAATGTACAACTGAATATTGCGTGTCAGCATAGTACCTTTATGTATAGCTTGACCATCAGGTTCTCAACCATTAACATGTAAATAGTTTGCAATGCTTCTGTTTTTTTTACATGATAGTCTTCATAAGCTTTACAGCTGCTGGAGATACACTTTGACGCCATGTGCATGAAGCAGTTTGCTTGGCTCACAGAAAACTCTCTGGGAGAGCACGATCATTCTTTGGGTTACATATACCCTATCGCCCGGCCCTAAGGAACTTGGGCTTCAGAACTTGCAGAGAGGCCTCAGACTGGTGCTTCTCAGAAACCACAACTTGTTTACTTGCCAGGGTGGGCAAGTTTATCCATCAAGTTAGAATTGCACTTGATTTCCATCAAAAGGCCACAGAACTCAGGGGTCCTGTCATTCTGCAATGAAAATTATCTGGTGCCCTAACCCTGTTAGTTGTCACCTAATTTAGGGATTTCTTGCAAAGCCACTGGAATCACTGGAATCAGAAATCCAACATGGGGCCCGACTGGGGGCTCGTTAAGAATTTATCGTATTGACAATTAACATTATGGAGAGAACAACCCTGTTTAGAGAAAAGAACAACAGTGGAGGATTCCCAAAGAAACAGCACCTAGTCAAATATTGTCCCCAAAAATGTGTTTCCCCTTTGGGCCCACCCTCTAGTACATGGGGCAGTCTGTGTGCACACTTCAAAACACCCACCGTTACAGTGTAGGTTCAAAACATGAACTGTGAAAGCATTTGAAAAAGGACAAGGTGCACCACTTCAACGTTTTCAGAGACTGTTAACTCTGATAAGGTCAACAGAAATGATCACATCAGCTATTACTTGTATTCTTGAAAGTTCTTTATTCAATTCAGTTGAAAAAATAAGATATACACAGGATCTACGGCCGACGCGTTTCGTCCTCAAGGGACTTCTTCAGGGCTGTTACAAAAAAGACAATATACAAAAACATACAGTTAAAACTTACATTAAAAAGGAGCAACTAAGCTCATACAAAAAATGCCAGACTTCATAAACAGTACATCACTAGATTGAAACTAGTACAAGACTTATATCAAAAATGCCAACAAAAAACGGGAAAAAACTGACTTGATTGAATTAAACAGAGCATTTGGTAACACAGTTTTATCGCTGTCTGTAATTACAAACAAAATAAGCGTCATTTGTTGAGCTCTTGTGTTAAGTTTAAAAGTAACCCCACCTCTCAATTATAATTCTCAATTACAACATTATCGTTTCATATCATTGCTATCAGAAAAGCAAGTGCTAGTATAAAAAGCGACCTATTCTTGGTTTTTGCATATTGTTCTCCATATAGGCATGTCCCTCTATATTCAGTTGCCCCCACCTCATGGACTTGTGGATCACCATGAATATTGAGTAGTGAGAGCCCCAACTTAAACAAGTCAAAAGCAAGGGTGGTTGGGAGCTATCAAACAAAGGGATAATATCACAAAAAAAAAACATACCAAAATAGTCACTAAAGATGGTGTTCTTGAATCTTCTCCCGTAGTTATGGGATGCGTAAGTGTGTCTGTAAAATTCTATTGTGGTACAAGTGGCATCTAGGAATGATTAATGAAAAATCATTAATGAAAAGATGACTGGAAGCCAGCCGGTAAAAAAGCACTCTAAGAGCCACTGGAGATTCCATTAATTGGGGTTGGTTATAAATAAACCCTACAACCTACCCCGTTTTTCAAACAATTATCCGTTGAGTGTTCTATTCTGGCAGATCAGTTCTTATTGATTGGCGGTATATGTCTATTCGTAGTCGAGTTCAACCAAATCACATCCGTAATGAGAGGTGTTTCAATATTATGCATACAAGCCTCCTATGGGATAAACAGAGTTTTTTTAGAAATTCTCCTAAGTGACAGCTGAAAACAGCTAATACCTTCTTGGTTTACA
Organism: Lissotriton vulgaris; assembly: GCF_964263255.1. Taxonomy (NCBI): domain Eukaryota; kingdom Metazoa; phylum Chordata; class Amphibia; order Caudata; family Salamandridae; genus Lissotriton; species Lissotriton vulgaris. Next base: position 1,649,844,889 of record NC_141685.1, read on the forward strand.
GGGGGAATTGCCGGTTATTTGAATATAAGCAGCGAGCACAATCATAACACTTACAGCAAATTGGAGATAATAATCCATTAGTAATGGAATTGCCGGTTATTTAAATATAAGCAACGGGCACGATCATAGCACTTACATCAAAGTGAAGGTAATAATCCAATAATGATGGAACCAGGGTAGAAAAAGTGGGAGGGGAATTCCGTCTGTCGTCTATAAAAAGCAAGAAAACGGACAATATAAACATTGTTTTGTCCTAAGTGTACGGATAAATGACCTAATATTACATCACATGGCCGCCCCTATCAAGAATGCCATTATGTGGCAAACCAACTAAAGTATATATCTACATCTCAGTTAATGTGTACTGTGCAGCATATATATCTTACCTACTATTATTTTTTTCTTTCTTGTTGTAGGGGAAACATATAATGATCCTCTTGCTTAGACACTCTAAGGGGATCAAAAGAAGAGAGAAAAACAAAAGTTTTAGTGAAAACAAAATTTTTTGTGAAAAAAGGAGTCCTTAATAATCTTCCTGTTTAAATCTAGCATCTCATTAAAAGAAATCTTTTCCCTATATCTACATAAGTTAAGGGAGAAACGGATAAACATAAGTATCCATTATACTAATTTGATAAAAATACCATTCTTGTTTGCCCAAGGCTATCTATGGAGCTCAAGATCTCTGAAAAACCCATGTCTAATCTATGTAGGTCTCCCTCTTACCTTGATAAAGTGAGCTACAGCATCCCCTGGTTCCTACGTGGACTGATGAATCCGCGTGCAAAACGACGTCCTCCTCCGTCAAATACCGGCAGAATACTGGTGATTTAAGCTAGGTTTATATACTAGCCTCAAATATCCTTTATTACCTACACCTGATTTCAATCTGGCAATGAGATCGGCGAAATCCGCAGTGGCCATATTGTGTGAGTGCTAGGTTTGTATGTTAAACCATCAAATGAAGCTATGTTGTGTCAGAACGAAATCACGTTTTAGACCAGAAACAGTATTGTTAGTATTGTCTTGAGTAAAGGATGTTAACATGAGAGCGCCCTGAGGCCGAGCAAAACGTAGCCTATTAAACGGAGTAAGGTGATTTAATCGCGTTTATAGCAAGTGTCCTCAATGTAGTTATTCATCCGCGGCGGACATCTTGGTTTGGGCGAAAGTATTATGAGACAAAAGGGGTTGAATATGCTTCCTTAGGTCAACGCTGCTAATGTAGGGAACCCCAGAGAGGGAACAAATTCTGATAAATTCAATCGGATAGTATAAAAAGTCCTAAGCAGCGACCCTCAGAAGTGGATCTAATCGCGGCGGCCATTTTAGTTTGGGCAAATGCCTACTAAGACACAGCAGCAGTGTATTCTTCCCTGTAGCTACTATGCCTATTTAAAGTCTAAAAAGTGAAGGGTAAAGTAGCACTAGTATACATTTAAGTCATATAGTTTGTGTCATTTTATAAAAATGTAAAAATCTATCAACTCCTTAGCAAGGATCCTTACTCACAATTATGTATATGTGCAAACTATAACTCTGGGCATCCCTATCTATGTGGATAGTTTCTAGGGTACTCGATCAGTCTCAACCCATATTTGAGGCATAGCATGGCGGCCATATGAGGCAAGAACTGAATTAGGGAACTGGTTTTATATGGTGTATAGTTTGAAAAAGAAGAGAACTAAAAAAAAGGGGAAGGGGAAAAAGAAAAAGATAAAACATGGGTTTCCCCAAACAAAATTTTGTCTCTATAGTCCATCCTGGCCATCTTATTGTGTAATAACCCCGTTTTCTGAGAGAAGTGGAAATACCATATATAGGAACAATATGCTACAGATAAGATTTAACATATACATCTCAAATACATTTTTTTGTACATTTTTTTTTTTGGGAGACAAGCATAGGTTGATGACAACAAGTCATTGTTACTTAACACATGACCATTGATTTATACCATGTCTTATAAGGATTTTCCAAAGACATTCTGAGCACATTATGTCTCACAAAGAGTAGATGATATATAAAATACAGGACCTAATGGTTTCATACTCTAGTGTGAACGATCTTTGGGAGAGGACACGTATTTGATCTTAATAATATAATGTGTGTTGACATGCAGAGACTAGAGTTAATGCTGGCACAACCATTAGCACATAAATGTCAAATGTGAATAACATTTAGAGTTACTGGTTGATCTCTATTTGAGACCTATGAAATGAGGTAGTGCATTTCGTCATCATAATTGTGTCCCATTTCAACACTCCTCATTCTACATATCCATTCTGCTTCACATTTTCTTAAAGCTAGGGTCCGGTCACCTCCTCGAGGGTTCGCGGGGACATGGTCAATCCCCATAAACCATAGTGTGTCCTCTGGTTTATGCTTGTCTTGCATGTGGAAGGTCATCGCATATTTGTGATCATTGTTGCGATGAGCCCGAACATGTTCCTGAATCCTCTGTTTCAGGGGTCGTTTCGTGCTGCCCACATAGATTTTGTCACATGGGCAGCCTACGATGTACACTACAAAAGTTGTGTTACAGTTTATGAGGTGCTTGATTTTGTGTGTTTTGTTTGTGTTAAAACAAAAGGTTTTTATCTTATCCCTTCCTAAACTGCATACATTGCAGCTTCTGCACGTAAAGAAACCCACAGTTTTTGGTGGGAGCCAACACGGTTTCTGTTTTTCAGTGGTCACCAAACTGGGACATAACATATTCCTCAAGTTGTAACCACGCCTATAGACGATTTTAGGTTTGGATGGAAGATCATTTTTGATGCTAGGAATCTCTGTCAAGAGGTGCCAGTGTTTCCTTAGAGTATTGTAAACTCTACTGTTTTCATCAGTGAATTTTGTAGAGAAAGCAAAGGGAAATTTGTTATTCTCTTTTGGGACCCTATTTTCCAATGTGCTTTTTCTAGTTATTTTGGCTACTCTTTCCTTTGCCTTGTTGAGTATTTTCCGAGGATAACCTCTTTGAAGGAAACGTTCCTCGGTCTCCCTGATGTTTATCTGGAAACTGTCCTCAGTGCTACAATTTCTTCGCATCCGCAACATTTCGCCAAATGGTATGTTGTTAATCACATGTCGAGGATGTGAGCTTTTGAAGTGCAAAGTACTGTTTTTTGCTGTTAATCATGTTGTTCTCAATAAAAAAAGTTACATCTAGAAAATCAATTTGTTGTCCACTGTATTCCATGGTCAGTTTCACATTGTACGGATTATCATTCAAAAAGTCAAAGTATGACAATAGCTCTGGGGCAGGCCCATTCCACAACATGATCACGTCATCAATGTACCTGCCCCAGAAAATGATATAATCCGACCACCTTGCCGAGTGACGGCCCCAGGCATGCTCCCGCTCGAACCAGCCCATAAACAGGCCAGCGTAAGCGGGAGCAAACCCTGTCAGACTCTTATACAACTATTTGATCCTTGGAGGTGCAAAGATGCGAAACGGTGCTAACTCATCATTTTAATAAAAAAAATAAAAATAAAAAAAATCTTTTAATTGAAGTTTTAACGGACACAAAGTAGTAAATAGAGCCTGCGCAGCCACGGTGCTATTTTAAAGCTGAACATTGGGTTTTTACTGGGGGAAGGGTATTTTGGTTGGGGGGGGGGTTGTTTATGTGTTTTATACTGTAAAGATTTTAAGTAATCGCACAGTTAATAAAGTTACTTACTTACTTATGTATCCCCTATCTTGTCACCACTTGTAGCATCCTCCCACCTGGGGTACCCGCCAATGACCACGCCACACAAGAAAATTAGTATTATACGTCTTTATTCTGCTGCGTGTAACTGAAAACTCAAGATTCTAAAACAAACCTTCATGGAGTTGTTCTCTGACACCTACATCACAGCACTACAGAGATTGTTAGGAGCCAATAAGGATCTGTTCTAAAATAAGACACTACAATTCTGAGGATGGCGTTTGATGCAGAAAAATAATAAATCAAGCCAGAACAGTAAATAGCAAACTAAATAAGAAACCAAATGGACAATAATTTTATATTGTGTGAGAAGAAAATAGGATGTGACTGAATGACAGATTCATTTGTTGTTATAGATAGGTTGCCGAGTTAGCATTTTTTTGTACCAGATCAGATTGTCCATTTTGGAACATATTATTATATTTTGTTATAGTGATACTTCGGTAGTACAAAGATCCTCAAATACAGTTGGTAAATCTTTTATGTTGATGTACTTGAATGACTGTGGAGAAGAATGAGTGAGTGTGTAGTATATATGTATGTGAATCAATGAGAAAGTATATATTTTTTTTAAAAGACATTATTGGCATTATCCAAGAGACCTGGAATTTAAATATTTCTTAGACTGCGTGCTAGTTCAGGGTGGAGATTTCCAGTTTGTGATACAGAGAAAGCACTGTGATATTATCTATTGATAAAATAAAGTATAATAATGTGTAACAAAGTGTTCTTTAAATTTTAGGATTCGTAACTAGTAATATTTTTGTAGGTTAGGTGGGGGTTCTCAATTGAATTAGACATTGTTTCCTGCCCTGTTAACCCATTCAGAGCTGGGGTTCCTGATTTTTTAATATGACCTTCGAAAGTGTATTGCATTGCATGAGCAACAGCAGCTCCAGTCCTGTTTCCCCAGCATAATTCACAACAATCCACAGCTAAGAAACATCAAGATTTATGAAAGGGACCATGGTTGCAGGGCCAGACTGGCCGTAGCAGGCACCGGGCAATCCCCCGGTGCGCCGAACGGCTGAGAGGCCGGTTTGGGGCCCCTGGGGGCCATGTTTGTTACAGGGCCTTTTTTGCAGCATAGCTGCAAAATCGGCCCTGTAACAAAATCTTCCGAAAACCGGCCCTGGCAAAGAGCACGGCGGCACCCACAACCACCCGGGGAGGGGGGGGAGGGCGGCTGAGAACTTTGCCAGGGCCGGTTTTGGTTCCCAGTCCGGCCCTGCATGGTTGTACTTTTATTTCCACAGTGGTGCATGCAAAACGAAGAAGGCCTGCCAACACTATGATACAGTGAAGGATAACTTTATGAGCTGTCCCTTTTCTATTTCTATACCCACTGGAAAAAGGAAGGACTAATCATCTGCTCTTTTAAGGCAACTGCAGACCGGCACAGTGCAGGCAGTGACAAACTCTCTGGGAACCCTAAGGAATCCACTGGTACTAAAAGTATTAATAGATTGGTTTTCAAAATACCAATTCGTAGTGGGTCACAATTTGACCTACTTTCTTAATTAGCATGAGGTAGGTCGTATATCAGGACCCACTACGATTGGCTACATTTACATGGTAGTCTGCTGGGATCAGTGGTACAGACAAAACGTGCATGTATATAGTTTGTCAAAATAGCATGGGCCAACAGTGTACAGAGCCGAATGGTGAATTGAAATACTACAGCAAGATTCCTGTGGATTTCCTTATTCGTCTAACAGCTAGTAGGTAGCATCCACGACTTGATGCCATCGGAATGCTGCAGCCAGATCTTAGAATTCGGTAATCTTAGCTGCAGTGTCTCGTACCCAAGGTAATGTAAAAATTGGTATTAACCAGCACCTCCTAGGTTTATCGTATGCCACATAGAAGAAAATTAGGTGTTCTACATCCTAATGTAGTTTTTACAGACTGAGCAATTTTGAATTTTTGAGCCAGCAGAATCCCACTTGTATATTTATCTATTTACTAGCAGTGTACTCTACATTTTATTAGCAGGGTGCGAGCTAGCGGTGGTGGTACCAATGCATCTATGTATGGTTCAAATGAAGGTGTGGTTTTATAGAACAAGAAAACATCCATCAGCACTCCTGTCTTTGCATTGTGGTAGTAAGAATCAATCATATGAGCCCAGAATCTCTCTTGAACAATTGACTTTGAATTGGTTTTAATTTGGGATGTAGTAGGGCAGTACATGACCAAGGCTCATAAATTCAGTTGGGTTTTGATGTTGCTAAGCCATGGTATGGTAGTTCTATTCCCTAGGTTAGCTACCTCTCTTCCGATGGTAATATATAGGTTGCCAGTTCTAGAATAGCCCACATCTAACCAAAAGGAGTAACGTTCTTAACTTTGTTAGAACTCCAATTCATTTAAGGCCGGTATCAAAGAACAAGGCGACTGTCGGAGTGCTTCTCTGGAGATTAAACAGGGATTTTATACTGTCATTTTCTTTAGTGACCAACCCACTAAGATAGTCCACACCCCATACCTCCGCAGCATTCCCAGCAGCTGACTTCACCTTGGCCCCATAGATTTTGAATAACTGGAGACATTGATTTCAGAGTAGTCAATTTATAGCACTTGATGACTGTTGTTGCACCATGAAGCAGGGAGAGTTCTGATTTTTATGTTTAGGCCTTCCATTTTTTGGTTTGGTCAAAACTCGCTCCCAAATAGTCAAACTGATCTGCCTGCTGGAGTTTTACCTTCGCACATGGAAACCCCCCTTTAAATGATTTGTGGTGTTCTAGGGCCATAATCTTGTTTTGCATGTCTTAACTTCCATACTGCTGGTATCACAATACTCAACAAAGCTGTTCAGCAGGTTCTGCAGCTCAATAGAGGTGCAGGAAAGTATTGCAGTGCCGACAGCAAATAATAATATGGAAGTTGACAGCCCCCCAACCTGGAACAATCATGCACACAATTTAATAAGTGGTCCATCAGATTATTGATGTAAAGTGAGAACAGGCAGGGGCAAGCACACACCCCTGGTGCACTCCACAGGCAATAAGTATTTGATCTGTCAGTTTCCTCCTGCTCCCCCACCTCACTTGGGTGTGATTCCCTTAGTGAAGGCCGATGAGGATGTCCGGTAAGCATAGGTCAACACCCATTCTGACCTTAGTAGGCCACAATTGACACCTAGGGACTAGGTCAAATGTATCTCTCAGGTCTACAAAGGCTATGTAGAGATGGTCATTTGAAATCATAAAATACTTCCTGTTTAAAAGTTTAAAGTGAAGACCTGATCAATGGTGCTGACGTTGGTGCAGAACCCTGCTTGGAAGGGAGAAAGGATCTTACTCTCATCCGACCAGTCATGAATTCTGACGAAATGTGATGCCAGAAAACGTTTTGAAGACTGATTGCTCTTTAGTTATAAGGAGATGTTCTGTCACCCTTCTCAAAAATGGGAATTATTTCTGTACCTAACCAGAAGTGGGGTATACTATCACCTGCCAGAATCTTATTAGAGAGGGCATTAATAATTTAAGGTCCCAAACACTAGGCTCTGAGCGATGAAACCTTTCCTGGGAGCTAATTTGGACCAGGCCCATTTCCAGAGCTTAAAGAGTTAATGGCCATTATTGTATTGTCCCGTATAGGAAAAATCGGACTTATCTACTTTAATACCAGCTGTGTTATGCAAGTTTATTTTATGTCCATCCCCAGCATGAATTGTCTTAGAAGGTGCTGCATAAAGTTCTGTAAAATATTTGACCCATTGCTGAGGTTGGACTGTGCATTTAATAGGGCTGGAGTTTATTTGAATCATCATGTGAAACAATTTGCCAACATAGTCCCTGGTCCTTATTTCCTAAGGCTTCAATTAGGGACAACAAACTTAAATTATTCCATTCCTGCCTATAAGTAGTGTTGGTGGATTTGTGAAACGCTCAATGTTTCATAATTGATTCACAGTCGCCTGATTGTATTGCCCTGATTAAAGTTCTTTAGCATGGAGGAACTAACTCGAGTACCATAGAGGAGCATGGTTTACCCCTCCCCTACAAGCTTTCATAACTTTGGTGAATAGCGTGTATAGAGTGCTGAACAGAGTATTGTTTATATTCCTCAAGCGTATTTCGTTGGGTGTAAAGCTTTCAAAAGGTCCTAGTAAGATATTGAGGGTAGTGCATATGTGTGACAGTGTGTCTTCATTGTAACTAATATTAGACCATTTAACAGCTTTTTTTATTGTTTGTAAGGGACAAGGGGGCATATTACCAACAACTAGCGATAATTATCGCTATGTTGGTTTAGCGGCGATATTTTTATCGCCGAGCTGCGGCACTTTTTATCGCTTAGGAGCCTTGCTATTATCAAGGTTCATCTAATAAGCGATAAAAATCGGCCGAAATGCATGAATATTGCTGAAAAGTCAGCGATATTCATGCATTACCGAGCTAATGCTCTTAGCCATGTTATCCACCTACCATTGGATAACATGGCTAAGAACTGCTCAGGGGCAGGTGTTAGCTTTTGGAGATATTCGCGCTTAGCTCGAATATCACCAAAAGTTGGTAATAGGAGATAGCGATATTAGCGACTGTTTCCCGTCGCTAACATCTTGGCATGCCCACTTTGCATGTCATTAGTGATAAATATCACTGACATGCAAAGCGGGGCCCAAGATGGTCGCTATCTCCTACTAGCTGTCGCTAACACCAGTTAGGTAACAGGGAGATAATTTTATCTCCGCTTGCTTGGCTTTTAAAGCCAAAAAAGCGGAGATAAACCCCCTTGATAATATGCCCCAAGGTTGTTTCAGAATGTGGGACAATGGTCTTGAACAATTTTTCATCTATTGTCAATGAAGGTGCATTATAGTCACTATCTTCCCATGACTTGGAAATCAAGAGCAAGATGCCAGAGATCAATTTAAAGAAAAACATAACCTATTCTACTCTGACTAGTCTGTTTGGCAAAATTTGAGGCAAAGATCTATCTGAATCGAATCTGCTATTACAGGTGTGTAGACCAGTGGCCATGTTAAGGAATAATATTTGGAGTGCCGCAGAAGGCCATTAAATAAGTGGTTTAGTTCCCAGTTTCTGGATTCCCCTTGCTTCATCTTCCTCTTCTATGATCACTGTTAGCCCTTAAAGAGGCTCAAAAGTAGTATTAAAATCACCTGCAATGACTAGGGGGGAGTTGTCTAACAGATTGGAAAGAAGGTAAGCCAGTAGCTTTATGGTGGTGAATCTTTATTCCTGCTTGTGAATCAATTATAAATATTATAAACTTTGAGCCTGCACCCATTCTGACCACTTATACACAAATTCAGAATGCCACTCCTATTGATGTCTAGCCTTTTGACTGCGACCTCTGGCATATTTTTACTCCAGGATACTGAACCGCCAGACTGGTGTCCTACCTTAGAAGGAACTGCCTCTGTGCTGTGATTCATGTGCCCGTGCCAAAATAATTTATTGAGAGCCCATGTTTCTTGGAGCATAATTTTGTAAAACATATTCCAGGACAATAGTCTGAGTTTTGAGCAATGTAATTCTATTTGGGTGGTATCTAAGGTTCCTTGTTCAATGAGCTTAGGTGCGGCCTCACTTTCAGTTACACCAACTGTAGTTTGGGGAAATAACATATATTGTTCTATGAGGGGCGATGTGGGCATTATAGGCTCAGTTTGATGGCTTGGGGTGGAAATAAGAGCATTAATGTCCAAACAATTACCAATAAATACAGATGCATGGGTAGTAGAGGGTGGGTATTGGGTAATGGGTAATCTGGTTGCAGGCTTGGGCAGAAACCCTTCCCACAGTCACTTTATTTCAGGCAAGACTTCACAGGTTGTGTAGAGTTTGTTACCTCCACTGGTATTTGCACTTCTTCCCTCCCATGTGTAATGGAACTTTGTGTATACAGGGGGTGCGAGGCAGGCGGTGGGGAAAATGCACTGTACCCGTCATATGAAACCCAGAAGCACTCCTGAATTGGATTGGATGAGCCTGCAGGTGGGTAGGAATTTACATGCAAAGACACTAGCACATGAGAACATTGGACAGTGAGGGATCCTTCAGTGTTAGACTTATTATTAACAGAGTTCTGCAAAGTGGTAAAAAAACTCCACGAGCTATGCAGAATTCTGCGAGCACACGGAGTTGCTTGTTCCGCCTGTTTGCGATGTGTTTTCTCCAGTTCAGGAACAGGTATTGCGTGTTCAGGACGCTATTTGCGGGGGGTAATATTGTGCAAACTTGCCAATGTGGGGGCAATCTGCGCGGCTATCTTGTTTTTAACTTTTTTGCCATGGTTCTGGGCCTGCTTTTCTATCCTCCCTCTACCATTTCAATCCTTTCTTTCTGGAAACTTTTTAAAAATATTTTTTATATATATATCTATCTATTTTCCTGATTCTATATTTTGTTATTTCTACTTTTTGTGTGTTTTTCACTCTTTTTCTATTAGTTGCTTTTTTCATTTCTTTAACTTTTTTAATTCCTACCTTACTTTTCTGCCCCCCCCCCCCACCCGAGTACCAGAACCATGGCAAAGGGCAAGGCGTGTTGTTGCAGCCAGAGCCACGACAACCAAAAGGGATGCAGGCACTGGCCTCCACTGCACAGCAGTCCACTGCGCAGCAGTGTTCGCGCAAGCGAAATCTTCCGTTTACCAGTACGGGGCTTTGTCCCGCCTCTCTCTTCCATTGGCTAGCTCCATAAATGGAGGCTAGACATTGGAAGAGAGATCTGTCCGTAATTGTCGGACCAGATTCGTGGGCGTTCCGTAGATTTTTTCTCATCCCGCCCCTTTTAGAACATCATGCAGCGGTGTGTGGAGGTTCATTTTTTTTCTTGTCATATTTTGGCCATTTTGGACATGTCTTTTGCCGGGGTGGGCTGCGTGATTTCACTTTCCTTGATTTGCTAGCAGGTAAGCGGCATTTCAACCTACTTTTTTTTTATCCCGTTCCCGCCCCCCCTCCTGCTGTCCGTGTGCCCGTTCCCGCCCCCTCCCACTGTCCGTGTGTCCGTTAACCCGCCCCCCTTCTGCTGTCCGTGTGCCCGTTCCCGCCCCCCCTCCCGCTGTCCGTGTGCCCGTTCCCGCCCCCCCTCCTGCTGTACTATTGGTGTGGTACATCACTCTGAATGACTAAATATGCTGAATTTTGTGTAGGCTGGATGGGCGCCAAATTATTTTAAGTACAAAATTACAAAATTATGCACACCAGTGCTTGTGGTGATTTTGGTGCTGCAGTGGTGTGTGGGCAGACAGTGGTGGGGGGAGGGGGGAGCAAGCATCGAGGGCTGCCATATGGAGCCGGATGCTGTGCCTGAATTGAGTACTGGGAGGGGAGGGGTGGTGGGGTTCGTTATAGCGCTGCGGAAAGGCCACCAGCTGGACCCACATGTTCATCCACAATAGCAGTGCGTTTTCAGACCTTGCGGCCCTAGGCATAGGATTGCTTCCCAAGGCAGCTCTCTGCACAAGCGAAAGACGATCTAAGCCCGGCCAGGTTTCTGCCCTGCAAGCTTATGTAGTGCCGGCGGCAGGGGGTCGTGGCACGAGGCCTGTGACCAGCCATAGCCAGCTGTTCTGGGTGGCACCTGGTTATTTATTTAAGAGAGGTCCTGTGACTCACGTCTAAGCGTGCCACACTTAAGGAGGGTGACAGGGATTACATTTAAAAAACTGAAGAATGCGCTACTTTCACAATAATACTATTTGAGTGGGCTTTACGAACAACACGTTACGATAAATGTAACCTTTCCAGCAGACACGGGTTGCAAGGCCCAGGCCTGCAAGTGATGACGCGCTGGCAGCCTTGGAGGGACGACAATTATGGACGGTGGGCCAACGCAGGACAGAGCTGAGCTTCAAGGGGATGCAGCCCTGTCACCTAATTATTAAAGCTGCGCCTTTCCATCGGGAACTTTAGGATTCTTTCAAAGTATGCTCAAAATTAGGTGAAGGGCAAAATTATGAATTCCCTACCTGGGACAAAGTGGCTTAAATTCTATCCATTTACTTGCCATGACAACCAGCTAAACACAAAGGGCCGGGAATGGAAGGAGACTGCCGGCTCTGTAATCATCCCCGTACGTCCTTCACATCACGGATATGCGGCCCCTGTCTCCGCGCCTACTTCAGGGCTATAAGCCTATGTGGTAATTACATGCTTTGTAATGAGCTCAGGTGCTCTATAAACCTGCACCTGCAAAGACAGAGAAAAGGGAAGGCGAATAATGCCGCCTCAGCGCAAACCACACAGACACCTCAGATGCGTTTTTACAAGCCCCGCCAGCAAGCGCTCCAAAGGGTGTCCTGTGGTCTCGGTTTGTTGTTGTGCGTGGCCCCCCTTCCCTCTGCCCGCAGCTCTCCTCCCCGCAGCTCTTCTCCGTCTCTTCTCCGTCCCGCTCTCGCTTCGCCTCCCTCCCCCTCTGCCGCAGCTCTTCTCCGCCGGTGCGCGATTTAATTGTTAAATAACAGGAGCCCGGTATGCTTTTTGCTCACGAGAGACCCTGGCACTGCAGGCCAGTTGATCCAAAGTTGCAGACTTGCAGTAGGTGTCAGTTTTCTGTCCAAGCATCGTAGCGACATTCTTTACGGTTTTTTAACTCTGGCTGTGGCAGCAGCACTGGTTATGCGTTGATCATCATGCTTTATGTTTCATCCTGCTTGAAAGTTTAATCTTGCTCCTTATCTGCGTTTCTGAGTAGGCAAAGGGTTCATGACCTCTCCCAGTATTACAGTAGGGATCTCTGGCCAGCTGTTGCACAAATACTTGATCTCAAAATTGTGCAGCCCAGGATCTCTTTTGAAACCTACTAGTGACTAGTGTGCTTGCTTCCCTGCCCCCTGGCTGTGCTTGCTTCCCTGCCCCCTGGCTGTGCTTGCTTCCTTGGCTGTGCTTGCTTCCCTGCCCGTGCTTGCTTCCCTGCCCCCTGGCTGTGCTTGCTTCCCTGCCCCCTGGCTGTGCTTGCTCCCCCGCCCCCTGGTTCCCCTGCCCCTGGCTGTGCTTCCTCCCCTGCAACCTGCCTGGGCTTGCTTCCCTGCCCCCTGGCTGTGCTTGCTTCCCTGCCCCCAGGCTGTGCTTGCTTCCCTGCCCCCTCGCTGTGCTTGCTTCCCTGCCCCCTCGCTGTGCTTGCTTCCTTCCCCCCTCGCTGTGCTTGCTTCCCTGCCCCCTCGCTGTGCTTGCTTCCCTGCCCCCTCGCTGTGCTTGCTTCTCTGCCCCCTTGCTGTGCTTGCTTCCCTGCCCCCTCGCTGTGCTTGCTTCCCTGCCCTCTCGCTGTGCTTGCTCTCCTGGGTGTGTGTGTCGCTCTGGGTGGGTGTGTGTGTGGCTCTGGGTGGGTGTGTGTGGCTCTGGGTGGGTGTGTGTGGCTCTGGGTGGGTGTGTGTGGCTCTGCGTGTGTGTGTGTGTGTGTGACTTTGGGTGTGTGTGTGTGTTTGGCTCTGGGTGTGTATGTGGCTCTGGGTGTGTGTGGCTGGCTGTGTGTGTGTGGCTCTGGGTGTCTGTGGCTCTGGGTGTGTGTGTGGTAGTAATTGCTGTCTGCTGAGCTCGTCCAGTAAGGTAAAATAGGTCTCACATTTGCGAGAGATTAAGTTATTGGCAATGAAAATGACAATGCCATTTATTTATCTGTTTTCAAAACCAACACATAAATAAAAATGTTGTCATTTACAATGCCAATAGCTCTAACTTTTGCAAAGGCGAAACCGTTGCATTGTAAATGCTTGTTTAGGAGAGGCGGTGGTGGGCGCACTTGTTTTTTTGAGCAGCGCCACCTGCCCTTAACCCTGGCAGCAGGCCTGGTACGGGCTCTGGGAGCGTCACCAGCAGTGGGGAAGGGTGCGCCGGGCAGTGTTTCCCTGCTCTGGAGTCCGGTGCACCCCAAACCAGCTTATGCACTGGTAGTCCGATATCCTGGACGGTGAGCAGAACTTGCTGGTTCTGCCTGGAATTGAGGTCCAGGGGCTTGGTGAGTAGCTATTTAATATTACTACTTTGTGTTCTTCTTCTCTGTGTTATATATTGCAAATATTTTTTTTTCTGAATAGCAAGAATGCTGCTGCTTACATTGCAGGTAAAGTACGTTTAAAAATCTTCTGTGATTGTTATGCCACTGGTGCTTGGCTCTACTAATCTTACTTGTATGCAACTTTGCACTCGCTTGGGCTGATTATGTAAGAGTTTACTTTAGAGAACTTAAGTTAGGTAATGATAGAGAGACTCTAGTCCTTTCTTTGTCTTCTGTCACTAAGAGATAGTGGTGGATTGAGAGGTTTAGTTACTTATTATTATTAGATGGCCATTGTTTAGCTTTCTGCTTGTTGTATCCTCTGTTACATCACATGCTATTGAGTGCTGCTTACACAAGTCCTTAGTAGAAACTTTTGTAGTTAGTTTAGTAAGTGGTGATAGGCTTAGCACTAGCAGAGCATCAGCAGCAACCAACCAACAATCTGGTGTATGCAAAGATGTATGCATGTGTCCTCCATCTATGCATTTTTTAGGACTAAAATAAATGGAAATGCAGACTTAGTGAACAATTGGCCCGCCTGGAATAGGTGGGCTAGGTCAGGTGGTACTTAGGCTTAGTTAGTATTCTGGAATCAGAATGGAACACTGGATTAGTGTTCATAAATAATAACTAGACGGTCAGTGAATCCTTCGATACTATTAGTTGACCAGATTAGATAGGTCAATTTTTTTGCAATTGTTAATTCCATAAATGTTTTTTGAGCGTTTTTTAAAATATTTTATTTGTTTCACACCAATCAGCAATGTGTGTCTCTTTCTTTCTTATATCTTTCATGATCAGCATCCAGGGGCAAGAAGACGGGGTTGTTGGAGTAGGCGGGAGCAGCTGCACAAGATGCCGGCCAGGACCGCTCCTCTAAAGAGGGCTCTGCTGCTGGCCCTAGTAAGTCCTCCTGTTGTTAATATTAATAATTATACTTCCCTAACTTTTACTGCACCTTATTTTTTCAGATCTATTATTTCTGTTTCCTAATTCTATTTTTTACCAATTCTTCTTCGATCTAGACATTCGGTTTCTAAATTCTTGAAATCCCTGCCTCTAACTGCCTCTGCTATGACTCTCTGTACTACTATTAGTCTGTCTGTAGCTAAAGTTGCCCAGTTGGCATCTCTTTATTTAAAAGGTTTTGAAATTCAGATTCACCATTAGCTCTAGCCACTGAATCCAGTCCTTTGGTTTGTCTTCTTCTAGTCTTCCTAATCTTGAGGCTTTTTGACAAATCCCACCAACAAAATGCCCAACCAGATATTTTACTATTTTTGATAGGATAGGACATACTACTACTAGTTTACTTTACAAAGTACCTCATGTCATCCCATATATAAGCAATGATCATTTGGATCAGATATCTGCCATTTTGTAATAGTCAGGCCAGGGTGAAAGTGAAATTGAGAAGTTGCCCTTGATGTAATAGAGTATGGCCAGTGCCACCCGTAATAGAAAAATATGATGATTGTGTAGTAGGCATCCCCACCTGCAGACAGTGGTAAATAAAACTAACATGAGTCTGCTTCACAAGTATGTTTGTCTTGGGCTCAAGCTGACTGAGCTGGCATGCCGGCTACAACAAGGTTACATAATTTTGCTACACAGGGAGAAGAAGAAGACTGGTGTAGTGTGTACTCGAGTCCATAGTGCTAGTATAATGCCTGAAACTCCCACAAATGTTGGAGGCCGAGGAAGTGGGAGGATACATATATACCACAAATGGTATGTATTGTGCTTGCTAGTGCTACTGTGCCACTATGTGTAGAATTAATTTGTCTCACTGCTTTGGTAAGAGTATATTATTACAATAGTCTTTTTTTAAAGGTGTCAGTCAAAGCTCCATTCACCAACAAAGAGGCCGTAGGGTTTCGATAGAGCAGTCTCACTGCCCGACGGAAGCCTTCACCAATGTTGGACTTAGCCAAGACCCCAGACAGGTATGACCAATTCCCCCTGTCGAAGGCCTTGGTGGCATCGAGAGTGAGAACAGCCAAAGGTAAACAGGCATGACAAGCGATATCAATGGCCCCTATAAGATCATATGTCAATTCTGATAGATGCCGCCCCTTAACACAACCTCTCTGGTCCTGATGTAAGATACCCCCTGCAACTGAACCCAACCTATTAGCCAAGATGAAAGAAAAAAGCTTATAATCAGCATTTAGGATCGAAATTGGTCGGTATGATCCGCAAGATGATGGTGATTTACCTGGTTTTAGGATTACGGTAATGGAAGCGTTATCCCAAGATTTTGGTGGTGCCATCCCTTGCTGAAAAATTTGGTTAAATAAGATGGTTAAAAAAGGTGCAATCACATGTTCAAGGGCCTTATAAATCTCGGCCGGGAGACCATCTGGTCCAGCCGCCTTCCCAGACCTGGTATTCTGAATAGCCTTTTTAACTTCTTCCTGTGTGATCTCTTGGTCTTACATGATAGATTGTTGTAGGGTCAGTGAAGGCAAAGAGATTTCATTCAGCCATTCATTAACAGAGGTTTGATTGATAGTTTTATCTTCAGTATAGAGCATCTGATTTAAATATGTTTTTTGAATGTCCGATTTTATCCTCTTTTTGGCATTCTATTAGTATTTTTCCTACAGCCAGTTTGGGTTGCCCGGTCATGTTTAATCCTGCGTTAATTACATTTGGAGGTATGGAGAGATTAGTGGGTCCTGCAAAAAGTTTGCTCTTTTATTCCATTCTTCTAGCTAGGAGGGAGATCTGCATGAAGTGGAAGGATTCAGCTCCCTCCTCCTTTTTCCTTTGGCAGACCTCAATATTGCAGGTTTGAAAACTCGATTTATTAAGATCAGGTAACCCGAAGAAAAGAGCATTTTGGCATCTTTTAAAGTGGGCATAGTACCAAGACCAAATACGGGGTTTTTTTTTTCCTCCCCGTTTAGTCCAATGATTATGCTGCTTTTGGTCATTCCCGATTCTCTCTGCGAGCAGAACCCCGGCCTGTAAAACTTTATCTAGGGTGTGGGTACTCCGGTGCAGCAAATTATTACCTCAAAGGTGTCTGAGTGAGGGCTGAATGGAGTTGGATTTCGCTTATTGGTAGGCTGGTATATATCATGCCCTCCAATCCAGATTTCTGAGTTAGTGAGCCACTCTCGATTGACTCTTACAACGGACCAGGGTAGATAATGAGGGCAAAAAAAAATAGTCTCTTTTTCTTCTTGATATAGCTACCCCTTCCAAAGGAAAATCTAAACTGGACAGGAAGGAGTTGGCAGCCATGGCCCAGCGCCAGAAGCTGGGGGCCATACAAACCGAATACTGGTGGCTGGTGGGTCTGGCGGAGGAGGAGGCAGCAGCAGCTGCAGCCTCCTCCAATGCCCCGGGCCCCATCCATGCCCAGTACCCTCCAGTGGATTGGCGCCCCGGTCAGGCAGCCACCCATCGCCGCACTATATCCAATACCACTGCCATCCCCAGTGGACGCAATTGTAGGGCATTTAAGCGCTGCATGTTCCTCCAAATGGCATGCCTAGAGAAGCACCTAGAGGAGCGGGTAAAGTCCTGGTGGACAAGCAACTCAGTGCCCGCCGAATCCGATAAGAAAGACCCTGTTGGATTGCCCCTTTTTTATTCCTTTTTTTGTTGTGGGTGGGAATTGGGTGTTGGGGTTTTATTATTCACCGGACATTGGTTGGACTTTTTCTTGTTGGATATTGGTTGGAGTTAGGGAGAGGGATTGGTCAGGTGTTGTGGGATTTTTTACATAGTTTATTTTTGTTAGGGGATTCAATTATATTTATACATAAACTTTACATACAATATTAATGTTTTGTGGGGGGGTTACTGTTTTACTTCACACGGTTTCCTTGCTTCTGCAGGGCCGCAGCCAGTGTTTAATTCAAATAATCTGCAGATTTTGTAACACAAACAGATAGATGTGATACCTCTCACTGAGTGACTTGTCCTACTAGTACTCTCAGTCTCTCCTCCTAGTCTATGCATTCTGCAACAGGAGGACTCAAGGGGTGTGTGAATTAGTTAATGAGTTTCTATTAATAATTATCTCTTCCCCAAACTCCTTTCCTTACCTTTGATTGATGTTTAACTTAGGCACAGCGATGGCTGCATGGCGATGATGGTTTGGATTCCCAAGATGACATGGCTGTGGTGGCAGTAGTAGACACTGGCAGTAGCAATTGCAAAAAAAGAAAATGAGACAGTTAGTCGCCTGAGAGAGACTCTGGGAGGAGTAGTACAACGAAGTACAGTACAGTACACAAGAAGACTGCCAAACAACAATAATAATGCTGATTAGCAATGCTAAAGTAAAATAAAACATAATGGTGGCAGGGATAGCCTAGTAGAACAAACTGTAGTTGTGTCAAGTCACCCGACAGAAGTGTAACCTTTAGTGCTGTGTAGGAGGATGATGAATCCAATCGATGCCAGCAATTAATTATGATGAATTAGGTTACTTTGGACAAAAAAATGACTTGCACATATACTGAGCATGTGTGGGCAAGCAGAAGAAGATCCTCACCCTGCCTTGAAATTGAATCAGTGTTGCTTTCACACATCTGCCACTTTGCTGGACCTCATGTGATCAATTATTGGTGTAGATTTATTTTAGTCACACCTCAATATAAATCACACAGCCCAGGGGAAGAGGGTTAGGGTTTGATGAATGGTTGGGAAGGGGGGTTTGGGGAAAGGTTTGACAAAGAAAATCACTACGCATGGACAAAAAACAAAACACAATCTTGGCAGACGACCATCATATTCATAAATCTGTTAAGGGAGAAAAAGGAAATGCAAGATTGATGATGATGACTTGATGGTTAATGATAAGTAGTACTTACTAACTAGACTAGTAGACAGTACAGGGCAGCAGTATATTATTAATTCTAAGCAATTTGCCATGCCTGTCTGCCCTCAGAGAGACCAAATTACATAAATTTTTACTTCTGTTGTACCGGGCTTACTTTTTAAAGCTAGCAAATAAAATAAAAAAATAGCTGTAGGGATCATTATAAGCAGAGAGCAAACAACAACAATACACAGTTGTAACGATTGAAGAGAAAACATTTATCAAATTATTTAAAGGATGATGAATGTTGATACTAAAGTGTTACTGTATGTTATCCTGGTCAAATTGGGGAGTTGCATCTCGGCATTCCTCTTGGTCCTCCATTCAATGGACGCTGCGTCTGTCAATCGTGGGTGCCACTGCCTGCCTGGCAGATGCGGATTGGTAGGTGATTGTGAGTTGTTTTTCTCTGTTTAACACAGGGTAGAGGCCGGCCTGTAAGTGTAGATGGAAAAACAAAAGGGATATTTAAAAATCAAGGAGAAAAAAAGTATAAATTACGGAGGAGTGTAAGCTTTTTCAGAGCGGCATGGCTAAATCATATCTACTCTGTTGTCTGTTTCCAGCATTAACCTAAAACAGCAACAGGACAGAGCAGGCCCACGGCGCTGACACAACCTCCATTTTGCTTAGATTTTAACTGAGACAGAAAGAGCATGCATGTCACATAGACAGCAACATAGCTTTTTCCAAACTAAGTAACTTGATCAATGGCATGCACAGCTGTCAGTCATACCACCACTACTACACTCATGACTTGACTGCACCACTACACAGACATGCAGGTCTGCTGTGGTTGTTGTTGACCTGTTTACCTTTAATGCCACTCATGAAACACCCTGAGTTATTCCATCAATCATCTCTGATCCTACTGACTGATTGCGAAGATATTATGAAACCCCTCAAAAAGATACTGCCAGACCACATGCTCGATCCCTTTCTACAAGTATTGAGAGCTCGTCTCCAACCAAGATTAACATACGGGAGTGAATCAATCCTAGGAAAGGATGCACAGACACTAGACAATGTGATCAGTAAAACCTACAGGTCAATTTTTCAGCTTCCTAGATACGTATCACCAGCACAAATTCGTCTGGAATTTGGGATACAAAAGCAAACGGTGGAAAGAAGGGGCAGCTTCATAAAATGCTGGCATAAGATCAGAAACGGAGAGCCAGGCACCCTAAACACCCACCTCTGGATTGAACTGCAAAGACGTGAACAATCACACGCTAGAGAGTACTTGATGCAATCGCTTGAAAGCCTAGAACTGACTGGCCTCTGGAATAGCTCAGTAGATCATAAAAGCTTTAAAAAGCAAGTAACAAAAACAACGAAAATAGTATC
Organism: Lissotriton vulgaris; assembly: GCF_964263255.1. NCBI lineage: Eukaryota > Metazoa > Chordata > Amphibia > Caudata > Salamandridae > Lissotriton > Lissotriton vulgaris. Next base: position 1,649,864,778 of record NC_141685.1, read on the forward strand.
CCTACTTGAAGATAAAGTAACCCTGGCGAAAAGAGCCCACGGCTGGATAGTACTAAATGACTATAAAAACCTCAAACCACAAGCATACCTAGACCAAGGTGCCCCTGGGCCGGTCACTCCTCCTCGCACTGCGCACACTCCCCGTGGGTGTGCCCCTGCTGACCCGTTCCCGCCGCTGCTCGCAGCTGTGCCCCTGATTCCTGTTTTTTCTCTTCCTGACTGTCCCTTGCCCAGTCCGCCGCTTTCCCGCCGTTTTCCCGCTGTTTTCCGCCGTTTCTCTCTTTCTGACTGTCCCTTGCCCAGTCCGCCGTTTCCCGCTGTTTTCCCGCCGTTTTTTCTCTTCCCGCTGTGCCCCCGTCACCTCCCCGCTCCCCGCCGCTGTTCCCCTGCGGCCCCGCCCCCCTCCACCTGGAGCCTTCCCATTCGCCGCCCCGCTCCCGCCTCCCAGCTGCCCCTCCCTCGCTCCGCCCCCTCCACCATGCAGCGGTCACGCGCAGCGGGCGCGCCGATTGAGCGCCGAAGGCGTGCCAAAGGTAAGCCCATCTGCGCCCGTCCGTGCCTGGACCGCGCCCAGCGCCAGGACCCCTGGCCCCCGCACCTCCCAGCCCACCCGCCGGACGTACGACGCAGCCACCCTCAACGCACTCAACGACGGCCGATTTCCGGGATGCTACCGAGCCACCCCGAGCCGCACCCACGGACCCTTCGGCTGCAACGCCTGCAAGTTCACCTGCATCCGGACCTGCCACACACCAGCACCCGCCAAGAAGAGCACCAGCAGCAGCCACCTCCAGTGCATCCTGCTTAACACCCGCTCCGTCCACAGACACGCCATCGAACTCTGGAACCTCATCGACACCACATCTCCTGATGTTGCCTTCCTCACCGAAACCTGGATGAACGCCTCCTCCGCTCCCGACATCGCCATCGCCATCCCAGAGGGCTACAAGATCACCCGGAGGGACCGCACGACCAACCAAACGGGAGGAGGCATCGCCATCATCCACAAGGACACCATCCGCATCACAACCAACACCGACGGCATCCTGACCACCGCTGAACATCTACACTTCCAGATCCACACCGACCCGAAGACCACCCTCAGAGGCACCCTGATCTACCGTCCCCCGGGACCACGCACACACTTCAGCGAGGACATCGCCGACTTCATCAGCCCGCATGCCCTCCCCTCCGCTGACTACATCCTCCTGGGAGACATCAACTTCCACCTGGAGAACAACAACGACCGCAACACCAGCCTCCTGCTCGACAACCTCGCCAACCTCGGACTCAAGCAGCTGGTGTCCACCCCCACCCACCTCGCCGGACACACACTCGACGCCGTCTTCTCATCCAGCAAAGACATCGCCTTCAGCCACGCCACAGGACTCCACTGGACGGACCACAGCTGCGTCCACTTCACCTTCAGAAGAATGACGACACACCACCACCAGCAACAGGTTGCCCGAAGAAGCTGGAACAAGATCACTGCCGACCAGCTCGCCGCTTCCCTGAGCCAGCACCCTCCCGCCAGCTCTGCGAACCCCAGCCAGGCCGCCGTCAACCTCTCGAAGTGGATCAGCAACTGCGCGGACGAACTCGCCCCACTGAGGACCCCGCCCAGCCGACCCGGCAGCAAGAAGGCCCCATGGTTCACCGACGAACTCAAGAGCTCCAAGAAGAACTGCCGAGCCCTCAAGAAAGCCTGGAGAAGAGAACCAACACCGGACAACATGGCCACCCTCAAGCTTGCCACCCGGAAACACCACCAGCTGCTCCGCGCCACCAAGAAAACTGCCTTCAAGGACCGGCTGGACAACAACGCACACAACAGCAAGGAACTCTTCAACATCGTGAAAGAGCTCTCCAACCCCAACGCCGGAAACAACAACATCACCCCATCGCAAGAACTCTGCAACTCCCTCGCCTCCTACTTCCACAACAAGATCGCGGACATACACGACAGCTTCAGCACCCAACCGACGAACGCCACGACCGACACAACCGAACCAACGCCCCCCACCACCACCCTCCGCGGCTGGACCCACATCAGCACCGAAGACACCGTCCGCATGATGAACTCCATCCACTCCGGATCGCCGACCGACCCCTGCCCTCACCACATCTTCAACAAAGCCGACGATGTCATCGCACCCCACCTACGGGACATCATCAACACCTCCTTCACCACCGCCACTTTCCCAGAGAGCTGGAAGCATGCCGAACTCAGCCCGCTACTCAAGAAACCAACAGCGGACCCCACCGAACTCAAGAATTACCGTCCCATCTCCCTGCTCCCCTTTCCGGCCAAAGTCATCGAGAAGACCGTCAACAAGCAGCTGGCCGCCTTCCTCGAGACGAATGGATCCCTAGACCCCTCGCAGTCGGGCTTCCGGGCCAACCACAGCACCGAGACCGCCCTCATCGCTGCCACCGATGACATTCGAGCCCTGATGGACAACTGAGAAACAGCGGCCCTCATCCTCCTTGACCTCTCTGCGGCCTTCGACACCGTCTGCCACCGCACCCTAGTGCAGCGCCTCAGCAACGTCGGAATCCAGGAGAAGGCACTAGAATGGATCGTCTCCTTCCTCGACGGTAGGACACAGAGAGTCCGCCTACCACCGTACAAATCAGAGTCCACCGAACTCATCTGCGGCGTACCCCAAGGTTCCTCGCTGAGCCCAACCCTCTTCAACGTCTACATGAGCCCCCTCGCTGCCATCGCACGCCAACACAACCTTAACATCATCTCCTACGCCGACGACACCCAGCTGATCCTCTCCCTGACCAACGACCCCGCCGCCGCCAGAGCCAACCTTCACGAAGGTATGAAAGAGGTAGCCGAGTGGATGTCGACCAGCCGCCTAAAGCTGAACTCGGACAAGACGGAAGTCCTCATCCTGGGATCCTCGCCCTCCGCCTGGGACGACTCCTGGTGGCCCCCCGCCCTGGGCACCGCACCCAAACCGACAGACCACGCACGCAACCTGGGCTTCATCCTGGACTCCTCCCTCTCCATGACCAGGCAAGTCAACGCCATCTCCTCGTCGTGCTTCAACATCCTGCGCATGCTACGGAAGATCTTCCGGTGGATCCCCACCGAGACCAGGAAGACGGTCACCCAGGCCCTCGTCACCAGCCGACTGGACTATGGCAACGCCCTCTACGCCGGAACCACCGCCAAGCTCCAGAAGAGACTCCAGCGGATGCAGAACGCCTCAGCCAGACTCATCCTCGACGTCCCTAGACACAGCCACATCTCCAAACACCTGAGGGACCTGCACTGGCTCCCGGTCAACAAGAGAATCACCTTCCGTCTCCTCACCCACGCTCACAAAGCCCTTCACAACCTAGGCCCGAGCTACCTCAACAACCGCATCAACTTCTACGCTCCCAACCGACACCTCCGATCAGCCAATCACGCCCTCGCTGCCGTCCCCCGCATCCGAAGAGCGACGACAGGAGGAAGGTCCTTCTCCTACCTGGCCGCCAAGACATGGAACTCCCTCCCGACCAACCTGCGCCTGACCCAAGACCACCTCGCCTTCAGGAAGAAGCTCAAGACCTGGCTGTTTCAGCAGCAGCAGCACCCCCCCCCCCCTAGCGCCTTGAGACCCTCCGGGTAAGTAGTGCGCTCTACAAATGCCTGATTGATTGATTGATTGATTGATTCAAGCAGAAGACAAAGGAAAAATTCTTAAAATTCCGACTAGGCGTACTACCGATTCTCCCCCATCTGGCGCCATGGGAAATGAACCATAAAGATCTAACCTGCCGTCTTTGTGGGGCAGGACCTGAAGACCTAACCCACATAATATGCATTTTTCCCAGTTTAATGGACATAAGGAGAACGCTATTACGTGCAAAATGGAACCAGGAGGGGGTCAGGTCATGCCGTCAGGCAGTTAAACTGTGCTTCAACCCAAGCGAGATCCAACTAAACTGCAGAACCACAAAATTTCTTGATGCAGTGGCAAAGAGAATCAAGGAGGCACAAAAAGAAGCAACTGCCCAATAGCCGGAAACATGTTCTGGGGTATCTTTTGAACTTTTGGTCAGACTGCAGAAGAAGTTGAACCACTGAAATATTTTAACTTTTGATATTTATTCTTTTATTCTTGTTAGTAACCACCCTTTCTTTTAAACAATGTATTTGAAATTGTGAGTTTTAATTAACTGTGCAATAAACCTTACTTGATTGCGAAGATATTATGTCACTTCGGTAATCATCATGGTGTTGTCCAACTCAGTCTGCAGTGTACCAAGTGAGTCCAGATTCCATATTCAAAAAAGCAATGGATCAGCCTGCAATAGAAGTACAATTTTGTTATTAAACAACAAGAAGTGAAACATTGTCTTGAGTCACTTTTAGTGTGTAGATTAAATATTAGTACACAATGAATTCACTTCATGCACAACAAACAACAACAACACAAACCCCAATCACTCAGAGTCAGTGTCCAATGCATGCCATCATTACCTGTTCCTTGTTCTCATCTTAAGTTAACGGGCAGTCTCTCGTGGCTCGGAAAGGAGGATAGCTATAGTAGTCATCATGTTCCACTTCTTTTGAAGGGACTCAATGAGGCAACATTTTCTTGTACTATTCTCCATCCAATCATCATCTGGCTTGAGGGAAAGGGATTTAGGGCGAGTCAGGAGGATGGAGCAGGACAAAGAGGAGTGGACTTAAGATAAATGCACAGAGCTACAACTCTAATATGGCAATAAAAAGACTAGAAGACGGTGGTGATGGATTGGTTGTGTTTCGAAGTTTCGAACCAGAAAGACATTCATACACACAAAAAAAAGTCAAATAAGGAAGAAAGCAAGTAAGAAGTTCAAAGCCTAGTTGTCAGGGAAGTATAGTTTGTCCTCAAACACTGGTGGTTCAACCCGAAGTAGGTAATCATCTAAGACACTACTTCCATCACAAAAGTCACTGTCCTCATCTTCCTGCGTTGATTAACGTATTTTAAAATTTGATGGTATAAAGTGCTGATTCATTTTGATCATGGTTAACCTCTTCACGTTTTTGGGCGAGAGACTGGTCCTTTTCACTGTTAAAATGGCACCAGCAGCACTGAAAACAAGCTCAGAAGAGACACTTGCGACAGGGCAAACCAGATAGTTTATCGCCAGCCTGCTGAGCACTTGCCATTGGACCCTTCTCCCATGCCAATACAGCAATAGGTTTTGATCAATGTAGACCTCTGTTGGGTCATCCAGATAGGCCTGTACCAACCGCTCAATGTTCAGGGGTGTTCCACTTTGCTGGACCTCTTTTGTCTTTGCATCAGCACTGGACCTAGCAAGCCCTTGCTGTAAATACCAATTCCGTGCCAATTTGCCTGGGGCTGATGATCCGGTTCTTGCTGTTGATGATAGTGTTGGTGACAGCTCTGAGCCAAACACACTGCCCTTCGGCTCTGAAGTTGAACTTGATGCCGGATGCCCTACTGCAGTACTTGTTGTGGGTTTGAGTAGCAGGCCTTTAATTCCCAGCCTTTCATTTTCCAGGTCACTGGCTGCCTCAGCTATTCAACATTTGTACTGGGCAAAATCCACTTCTGAAAAAGGAATTAATGTCTTAGTGTTACGTACCGATTTGTAGAGTGGATCCAGAATTGTGGTACAAATGTAATGTTTTTTTGAAACAACGTGAGTTTGCACCCTTGTATTTTCAGGTAAGCAACGGGATAAGCTCTCTGCCAACTCATATGCTTCATTTTTTTCCTCCACACCAGTGTACATTTCAGACACCTCCTTTAGCTGTTGCTCTAGCATGTGAAACAATGGGATAGCTTGGCCCATAGTACAGTCCTCCATGCTGACTTCACGTGTGAAGAGCTCGAAAGGAAGGAGCATTTCTGTTAGGCATTTAACTAGGCCCCATTGGTCCATCTGTAGGGTCATGCCTTTCACAGTCGCATCCCTTATTCTTTCCATGACATACTCATTGATTGGTCTGTATTGATCAAACAGACGATCAAACATTTAATAAGTTGAGTTCCAATGTGTTGACACCTCCTGAGTGCTTTGACTGACATTCTATGCTCATGTTGAATGATCCTCAGCTGCTTCCGGGCTTTAAAAGAATGGCTGCAATGTGTGCATATTCTTCTGCAGGTGGTCAGTAAGTTGCTGACTCAGGCTTCTTTTTTCCAAAAGACTTAAACAATGTTAATGCAATGCACCAAACACAGGACCCTGAAATAGCCATCATCCTGCATGGCCTTAACTATATTACTGCCATTATCCATGGCAACAAAACCAAAGTTAAAGCCTTTTGGGCACAGCAATTCAATAAATTTGCTGTTTAACACTTCAAAAATGTTTGCAGCCGTATAAGATTTCTCCATGGCGAACATGGCCATAGTTGCATGTTTCCGAGTAGCATTAAAAATCTCAGCAGTGTCAACAACACCTGCTTCAGATATCTTTTCTCTTACCCCCACAAAAGAGATCTAGTGGGCAGTGATGCACATGTAATCAGTGGCTTGGCAACTGGGCCACATGTCTGTTGTCAGGTGGATATTGTGAACAGCACTCTTCTGCAAAGCTTGTCCAAGCAATTCTAGCACATTGTGATGTAGTGCTGGAACAGCAACTCTGGCGAAATAGGACCGGCTGGGAACCTTCCATTTTGGGCAGATGGCTTTCACAAATTCAAGGAAACACATCACTTCCATTAACCCCTTCGACGCTCATGACAAGCTCAGCTCGTCATGAGTTACGCCTGTCGTACTCTCATGACGAGCTGAGCTCGTCATGTAACGCAGGTTTTTTTAAAACTCAGCGCACAGCAGGAAAACGGCCTGCGTGCATGAGGTTAAAGAAAAAGTGAGATGGTCCAGCGCTAACATTTTAGCCAGCTTCGCATTGTACAAACGTGCCATTGAGTGGTTACGTTCGTACTGCCCCTCCGACCTCTGCATTCTGACAATGGTAGGCTGGATTTTTTTCCTTTCTGATGTAGCTGATGCAGAAGACTTCTTGTACTCAGTTAGGCTCAACACGCACCTTTTTTTATTGCAGTACTCTGTTGCTTTGGTGTCTCAGCCTGACTCTTACTACGTTGCCACTGCGATGTTGCTGAGGATGTGGGCGGTACCACTATACTGATGGGGACAGGGCTACTTTGTATACCAGAGAAAATGTCTTCCTCTTGTTCACCTTTCACCGCAATTATATCTTTTTCAACTTCTTCATCTTCACCAACAACAGTAGGAGCAGTTTTATTTTTTTGTACGCTAAGTAGGTGCGCCTCCCACTGGATCATGTGGTGTTTTTTCAGATGGGGTGTTTGGCCTCCGGTACCATAGTTTGTACCAAGCTTAAACCGACTAACACCATGTCGACAAATTGAGCATATGACAACATTGTCCTCCTTACTGCTGACCGAAAAGAGGTCCCAAACTGGGGAGGTGAACTTTCTTGTGCTGCTGGAGGTGCCACTTGCAATGACTGTGTGCCTGGAATTTGACTCTGTACAGTTACATTACCACAGTACTGAGGTGGTAGTTGAGCTGGATGTAGGTCCCTGCTGGGCCTTTTCAAATGCAAATATGGAAGTTGGAGGTTGTGTTGGTGTTACCTGTGTTGGTGGTATCCGTGCCACATACCTCACAGCAATTTGAGATGGGATAATAATAATGTTGGTCTCCATCTCTACTGGGGTGGGAGTTATCTTCATGATGACTGACTCGTCATCATCCTCCTCTTCCACATTTTCCTCCAAAACTCTAAGGCTTTCTGGAACCTTCCTTTTCCTTAGCCTTGCTGGGTGGCGTGCCTCACTCTCAGGCTGAGCTGGTGGGTTCAAAGTGGTATCTAGATCATCAGAAGGGGGACTTGAAGAAGAAGTTGATGGACTAACCCTCCTTTTCTTTGCTAGGGAAGACAATGGATCTTCTGAAATAGTGGCTTGCTCTTCTTTGTCTGCAGGAAGCTCGATTTCCTGAACTGCCCCTACTACGGGAGGAACAACTACTATTGTGGGCTGTTGTTCCTGCTGTTGTTCCGGCTGTTGTTGCCCACATTTCTGCTGAGTTTCCACCTGCATTGATTGGGTACTACTTTGCGATAATAACATTTGTAGAGTGGGCCCGCTGATGCGGAGGTGCTGCTCCGAGCTTGGTCCCCAGACACCGCTGATGCAGGCATAATTGTTTGTTTCTGAAAAACCATATTGGGTGGCACACCAGTCTTGGTAAGTGGCAGTGCTATTTCCTTCTTCTGTTACTTCTTCTCACTGACAACTTTCTTGGTACTGGAGGACCTATTACCTTTCTTTGGGGCCATCTTTCTCCAATGTCAGCAGGACGCAGGTGTACAAGTTGCAGAGATGTTTGTGGTCACACGTCACATGACGTCATGCGCACGCAGCAGGACTTCTATCTGGCAGTACAGCGGGTGATGATGATGACACCTCCTCCTCAGTCGTTTTGTGCACCTTAAAGGAAAGAAGCCAGAAGAACATCAGTGAAATTTTGCATTTGTTGGTATGGTTCAATTACTACTAGTACAAACAAACAAGTATAATATATACCTTAGTGTGTGGTGGTCACACTTGTTAGTGTTATGTTATTACATTTTATTAACTCAGTTTAAGTTATAAAAAAATGTAACAGTGTAGCCATTTGTGAGACTTTGACAACAAGGGCTTTCATACTGTGTACACTCAGGAAGGATAAGAAAGAAGAAGAAGAAAAACAAAAATACAAATGTAATGGAAGCAGAACCTGTTTGGTATTAATTTGTGCATCACGTCATTCAGGGAGCTGCAGCTGGAAAAGGGATTGGAAGCAGTAAGTCAAGAGGAACAGAGGAAAGACATGCAGGCCTATATGGCAAAAGCAGCACACTACTGAACTAGCACCACAAAATGGCCACCAGCCACATGGTCACCCACAGTCACAACAAGCAGGAGGCCTGGAAAACAATGAACTCAAGCAGGCCTATATGGCCAGACAAAGGAGGCAATCTAAACAACACAGCTTTCATGCAAAAACAAAAATCCACAGGGCTCAACAAGGTTGGAAAGTTCCACAACAACCACAACACACACACACACAATAAACTAACAAAGGCATTTATTTAACACACACCTAAAAAGTGAAATACCCCCATAAATTCACTTTTTGCAATTCATTCCAGTGCTTTCCATTCCCTAAATGATATTTAAATTCAACAGACACCACAGAGACAGTTGTTTCATGCACCCATGAGTTGCTCTGGGCCTACTGGTTGAAAGCCCTATTGGCAGACTAGGACACAAGCTTGCAGGCCTGTGGCAAAAACACACTGGCTGGCACCAGAAAATGGCCACCAGCCACATGGCCAGTCCACCCACAGCAACAAGAAAGGGAAGGCAGATAATTCAGGCCTATGGCAAAAGCACACTGCCTGGCTTGAAAATGGCCGCCAGCCACATGGCCAGGCCCACAAGAAGAAAAGGAAGACAGACAATGCAGGCCAATGGCAAAAGCATGTTGCCTGCCTTCAAAATGGCCCCCAGCCACATGGCCAGGCCCACAACAACAAGAAAGGGAAGACAGACAATGCAGGCCTACGGCAAAAACACACTGTCTGGCTTCAAAATGGCCACCGGCCATATGGCCAAGCCCACAACAACAAGAAAGGGAAGACAGACAGTGCAGGCCTATGGCAAAAGCACACTGCCTGGCTTCAAAATGACCGCCAGCCAAATGACCAGGCCCACAATAACAAGAAGCCTAGGCCAAATAGAACAAACGAAACACATTTAGGCTTATATGGCAAAAGCAGCACACTTCTAAACTACCACCACAAAATGGCCACATGGTCACTCACAGGCACAAAACGCAGGAGACCTGGAAAACAGTGAACTGAAACAGACCTGTAATGGCCAGGCAAAGGAGGCATGCTGAAGAACACAGCTTTAATGCAATAAAATGCAAAAATGAAAATCCACAGGGCTAAACAAAGTTTGCAAGTTACACAACAACCACACCTCACACACACACAAGAAAGGCATTTATTTAACACACAATAAAAAAGTGAGATACCCACAAAAATACACATTTTGTAATTCAATCCAATGCCATCCATGCCCTAAAGGATGTTTAAATTCAACACACACAACAGAAACAGTTGTTTCATGCACCCATGTCTAGCTCTGGGCCTACTGGCTACCCACAATATATTTTTTTAAATGATGAAAAGTACAACATTTGTAGTTGCAGCAACTGCAATGCCCAGATCAAACAAACAACACCAACTTACTTGTAAAATCTCAAATCCAAAAGTCCTCAAATCCAATGATATATGATGCAGCAAACACAAAGAGTGATCCTTCCAGCTCCAAAACCAAATGAAGAATGAACAGGACATGGACAAAGCACTGGGAGGAGCCTGCAGGACAGGAACAGGAAGTTGGAGACTCTGAGGCACTTCCTTCCTCTCCAAAGAAAAAGTAAAAAAAAGAAAAAGGACTACTTGCACAAAAAAGTACAGGCAAATATCAATCTGAGGAGTTTTTTTTCATCCAAATCATCATTTTCAAGAAGGTTTTATGCTGCTCGAGAGATATTCTTCTCCAGATTGCAAATTTTGCGTGTTCGGCATCGCGCGCTTCACCAAACCTCTGCCGGATGTCCGATGGCGCGTCTGAATGATGTGTTCGCGATCGCACACTCGCGGGATATTGAGTGGCCGGCTACCAAAATCACGTGACGCACGCGAACGGATAGGAAAACTCGTCAGCAAACGCAGGGATCCTGGTAAGTTGCTACCACGTGCTGCGAAAACACAGTTTGAAAGCACAAACAATTGTTCGACTGGATGCAATATTATGCGCCAAGTCGGTAGTATGTTCCATAACCCATTCTGAGTACCTTGCTAGGACACTGTCCGACTACAATCCGGTGTTGATATTCGTACACTGGGCGAGGGAAAAGTCCGAACTCCCTACTTGGAGATTGCGTCCTGCGACGCTGGACGACCCAGTGTTCCAGAGAGAAGTGGGAGAGGGAATAATGCATGAAGTAATGGAAGCTAAGGAAGCAGTGGCCACGGAGATAGAGAGATTGAGATGTTTCGATTATAAGAAATATGTTGAGAGGGCCCATGCGGAAGGAGACAAAGCAGGAACGCTGTTGGCATGGCTGGCTAATCCCGCTCCACGAGGCTCCCCGATCATGTCACTGGGGGTGCGCGATGGTAGCGCGATATACACTCAGAAAGAGATTATGACTCGATTCCTGGAGTATTACGAGAGTTATATGAGAGTACGTTGGCGGCTGGAGAGGCAGATATTGAGTCCTTTTTAGAGAGAGTGCCACTCCCCCGGCTGGAGAAGGAGCAAGCGAAGCATTTAGGCCGAGATATAACGATCGAAGAAATTAGGAGCGCAATTAAACATATGGCAAGTAATGAGACCCCAGGAGTAGACGGATTGCCAGTAGAATTTTCCTCGCAGTATATAGACTTGTTGGCACCAAGGCTGCTAGAGGTCTATAGAGAAGCGCGAGAATTGGGCCAACTCCCGATGACGATGCCAGAAGCACTCATTATCCCATTACTAAAGTCAGGAAGAAAGAGTACAGATACGGCAGTTTACCGCCCATTGTCAATGTCAATGTTGTCCACGGATTATAAGATCTTAAGTCGGATCCTGGCATCGCGCCTGCTGCAGCATATGACCAGTTTGGTTCATGATGATCAGGCTGGGTTTATCCAAACTAGAAATACAACCACAAATATACGGAGATTGGTGAGGGTATTGGGAGAGGCCCACATTGGCTCGCCCATGGCTACGATACTCTCGGTAGACATAGAAAAGGCTTTTGATAGTTTAAAATGGCCATACGTGTATAAAACGATGGGGTGTTTTGGGCTGGGAGAAGCATTCGTGAGGTGGACAACAGTGTTGTATACCTCTGCAGTAGCTAGAGTAAAGGTGGGGGCGATGATTCCCCCCTGGGACAAGGCAGGGTTGCCCAATCTCTCCACTATTATTCGCTTTGGCAATAGAACCGCTGGCAGTGCGAGCTTGGCTGGGACAGTGGCACGAGGGCTTATCATTCAGACGGGAAAAGCAATACATTTCGCTATATGTGGATGATTTGTTGATGTTACTGCCGGATGCAGAGGGTGCGCTGGCGGGCGCGGCGCGTTTGCTTTCAGACTTTGGCGACATTTCAGGGTAAAAGGTAAATTGGTCTAAGACATGTTTATTTCCAGTGAAACCGGGAAGGACAGCACCTACGATGACACGGACCATGCGCTGGGAACCGTCTTATTTAGCATACCTTGGTGTGCATATCTATCATGAGGCCAATGCTATCCTAGAAGGAAACATAAGGAGATGTGTACAAGCAATAAAGGGCAGCATGGCATTTTGGAATACCCTTCTGTTATCAGTGATGGGGAGGGTAGCCTTGCTGAAGAGGGGGGCACTTCCTAGGCTGCTGTACTTTTTTAGAACATTACTCGTATGGATACCGTGCTCCATGTTTAACCTATTGAAGTCCATGATCGTGGGGTTCCTCTGGGGGTCTGGGAGGCGCATAGTGGCACAAAAAACCTTGTTGAGGCCGAAAGTGGTGGGCGGGTTAGCGGTTCCTGACCTGGAACTTTACTAGATAGCAGCACAACTACTGGTCCTTAAACAGGCAGTGGCAATATAGTTTAGGGGTCCTGAGAACTTGAGAGGTAGAGGGATACCGAGGCACATCTTATCCTTTATCATATTGCAGCAACGGTTGGACCTTAGATATCTCTCCTTGGAAGAGAAAACACTGAGTTTATGCAGGAATCAGAGTCAGCGAAGAGCAGGTGTGCTGCACCCATATGCCCCTGAAATTCCACTGGGGATGGTTACAGCATTACCCCATGGTGGAGACTGGACGTCATTGTTGGAGTGGGAACAGGCAGGGATCCAAGTACCCGGGGACTTATATGAGGATGGAGAATTACTGCCCTATCAGAGTTGCAGGAGAGATACGATCTCCCTAGGGGAGGATTCCTGGTGCACGCTGCTCTGGTGCCTGCACCTCAGAAACATTGGAAGGGGGGATTGGTAGAGCCTACCACTACGATGGCCTGTCAGTATGTGGTGATGGCGGCAGGAACATTTAAAGCAGTTACATGCCTATACTCGAGAATGTTGAACTAGGGATTAGCTCCACTATATGCACTACGACTACAATGGGAGGCAGGCATTGGGAAGCCCATACCGGAAACTGTGCAGGGCGTGGAAAAACACCAGAAATGCACGATTCCAGCTGGTGCACTTTTTTATAATACACAGAGCATATTTGACGCCTGGTAAGATCATAAAATATTTTAACGTTGATAATGCTGTATTTCCTAGATGCACTAGGGTGGGAGTGGAACTAGAGCACATGCTGTGGGAGTGCCCGAACTTGGGTAGTTACTGGGGTGAAGTGAGAAAGATATTGAACTTAGTTACAGAGCGCCAATTAGACTTTGACATGGCCAGGTGCATATTACATTGGTTCCCTCATACCTCCAAGACAAAGGTGACAAGCAAATTCACAGATATGGGGCTGGTGCTGGCAAAAAGAGAAATAACAATGCACTGGAAGTCAAAGGAGGGTCCCAACGGTAAGAGGTGGAGGGCCGAGCTGATTAAATGGGCTGGTAGTGAGGGTGCTATTCGGTTTCAGCAGGCACGACGCTTGAATAACGAGAAAGTGCTGGATGCGGCAAGAGCTTGGGAGGAACTGGTTCAATCTCTGACCGACCAACAGTCAGGGGAAAACCGGGAATAGAGTGGTCCAGTACAGGGAGGCCACTGAGGCACCCAGTAGGGGAATCCTAGCTTTCAATTCGCCAAAGTCCTATGCACTATACTTTTGCAGATACATGGAACGCACCAGGGAAAGGGGGGGTGGGGGGAGGGAAGGGGGGTTGTCATTGAGTTATGAGTAGTTTATAAGTAGGATTGGTTAGTTTTGATTCTGAGCAGGAGGTATATTGCAATTGAGTGTAGAATGATCAGTCCACATTATTGTGAATGCAGTGATGGTCCGTTCATTGGCAAATAAGATGATACAGTAATTGGGTCAATTGGTTAATGGGAAGGGATTTAGATGGGTAGTTGTTGATTGCACAGTAGATTATCTGACTGTCGTGATGTAAAATAATAAAATAATAAAATTTGTTTAAAAAAAAAAAAGCAAGCATGAACAAGGGAAAAAGTCCGCTACGCCGCGGATCGCAGACTTTTCAGTAACTCCGCTTTCTACGCAGAAACTCCACGAGCGGAGTGGATTTTTCCGCCCAGGGTTACTTATTATATCCCAGTTCTCCAAAGAGTTGGTTATACGCTGAGCAGAGATTATGTCTGAATGTATGATTGAAAAGCACTTTCTTTCTCATCTTATTTATTTATTTATTTACTATATTTATAGAGTGCACTGTCCCCTAGCAGGCATCCTGGCGTTGGCAATTCAGAGTAGACAGAAGAAGTAATGGGCCCCACTGCCGACAGCCACCTAAGTCTTGGGAAACAACCATGTTTTTAATATCCTTCTAAAAAGAAGGAGGTCACTGACTTGTCTAAGCTCCAGAAGCAATGTGTTCCAAAGTTTAGCAGCTGTTACCCCAAAGGATCTGCCGCTTGAATCTAGGTATCTTCACCAGCTTCACCCATGACGAGCGCAGAGTTCTCAAAGGAACATACCACTCAAACTTTCTTTAGAAGGAGTCAGGCCCCAGCCCATGCAGGGCTTTAAACACTAAACAAAGAGACTTGAACTGAACTCTCTGTCTCAGCGGGAGCCAATGCAACTCAGCCAAGGCCAAAGAAGAAGAGGACCTTCTAGACCAGCCTAGCGCTAATTTGGCTGCCGTTGACTGAATCCTCTGTAGTCTATGAAGAAGAAATTTCAGAGACTCAAGTAGCAAGGCATTGCAATAATCTAGTCTCCTAAGAATAGTGCTACGTGCTATTAACGCCCTCGCCAAGGAGGGTAGCATAGGGAAAATCTTTCGCAAAGATCTGATAATGGCCAAGCAACAGCTCACTGTTTTCGTCACCTGCGCCTTCTTAGTGAGTCTACTATCGAACATAACGCCCAGATTGCGAACTGTCTTTACAGGCCGGACAATGGTCGCGGTGTCGATGGGCCAGAAATTACTGGGCAACATGGAGGGAACTCTTTCCGTAGCACAGGAGAGCACCTCCGTCTTGCCAGCATTAAATTGCAGCGAGTTTTCCTTCAGCCAGAGTGCCGTATCCATAAGGCAGCTATGAAACACTTCCAATGAGGTTGACTGATCTCCCTCAAGGGAGAAGATCAGCTGCGTGTCATCAGCATAATTTACGATGTTAATATTATGCTGTTTGATGGCCGTAATCAAGGGTTTCATATAGATATTAAATAGGATGGGGCTGATGGCCGAGCCCTGCGGTACGCCATGCGAAATATTTGTATAAGCAGATTGATAAGGGTAGAGGGACACTGCTTGCTGTTTGTCCAGTAAAAAAGACTGGAACCACCTCAAAGCACAGCCCGTCAGCCCCACCTCTCTCAGTCTTCTCAGCAGAATTCCATGGTTTACTATGTCGAAGGCAGCAGACAGGTCAAGCAGAATACGTACTGCTGCCTGACTTCTGTCTGCCCGCCTCCGAAACTCGTCCATCACGGTCACCATGGCCGTCTCGGTACCATGGGCCGTCCGAAAACCAAACGGAACCTCCTCCAGTAAATTATGTTGTTCCAAATGCTTGGACAGAGTGCTACTCACCACTCGTTCCACAATTTTAGCAGGAAAAGGCAATCTAATCTTCCAATGAGACACTTTATTCCCTTTGGCCTGGCTTGACACTTGGAACATTTGACATGTATACTAAAGAGTGATTACTCTGCCTATTTATAGAAGTAGGCCTAAGTATTGTAACCTGAGGAAAAGTATTCCGATTCCTAGTCGATGCTTGTTTTGGGGAACACAAAGAGTTACTGACTTCAGCTGTTTGGTTTTAGGGCTCACAGGTGTGGGGCAGGGTAGATCCCTTTGTTGAGCACATACCCTCTTGGTGTTCTAGATGTAACTTGAGGTGCAGGGGTATTTCACCCTATCCCCCTTTTGTTGGTAAATACTTGCAACATGGCCAGGTACAGTCATAGCATGGGGTTCATGGGCCCGGCCCTCATGTTTCCTGCACAGCGGGGAAGCTGGCAGCCCTAAAAGCAGTCGTCAAGGGCAGCCCCGCGCCCTGCATTATGTTTTGGTGCTCACGCCACCAGGCACTTGGGTTGGTGGGAATTGTAGTCTTCCCCAGCATCGCACAAACAGGGTCACGGCATCCACCAAGTTCTTCAGTGAGTACCCTTCGACAATTATTCTAGGAAATAGAAAGTAATTAACTCTCATGACAAAAGCTTTCAGGAAATATTTTTGTGCTGCCCCAATACCACTTTACAGGACACTTTAGAAATTGCCGGAGGGATTGAAAGATCTCAAAAGAATTGAATAAGTACAGAAACCTTATGGATTTGGAACAAGTTAATGTGGTATTTTTAAAAACTAATCTTAAAGCTGGGGCAGCAAAAAATAACAAAAAATAAGGAGATCAACGTCAAACTCAAGTTCCTCGTGTTTCAGATGTGGCTTTAGTTCATATATTTGGAAAATGACAAGGAATGCCCATTCATTGGGAAAACATGTTAAAAATGCTAAAAAAAGTGGGTAATCTTGCTAGGACATGCATTAATATCTACAAGGGGGTATTCATCAATGAACAAGATTTCCCAAAAAGACATAATGAAGAAGCAGAAAGTTTTTAATATAAGATGGTACTATCCATTAAAATTATTGAAACCCAACAAAATACTCTTGAGAGAGGATTTTGATACACTGGGAGGGTTTAAGGTATTCCAGAATAGGACAGGCGCGCTACCTAGTAACCGCACGGTATGGTGTTGTAGAGTGTCAGACTCCAGGCAAGGGGGCGGGCGGTAATCCCTCGTAACCGCTCAGAGGTGGATTACAAATCCACAGAATTTGTACAAAATCAACAAAAGCCCCTGCTCTAGGAAAATATCATAAAGGCTCGGTGAGTCCTGGTTATGGTACAGTAGTGAATTGCGCACATCAATAGTGTTTCAAAATCAACAGAAAGAAAGTTCAATGAGGTAGAATCCTTGTTATGGAAAACAAATTTATTGTTCCTCTTGTTCTGGCCAACACGTGTTTCATCGCAGGGAAACAGACTGTGAATCTTCAGGGCCTTTTGAGAGAAAAGCCGGAAGTAGTGATGTGGCAACAAGTATGGATAATGCGCTAGGAAGCGTAGTCAGGTGGTTCCTTAATAAGGACCGTCTTCGAACAACGGCACCGGGAACCACAGGAGGGGGAACGAATCTAACCAGGTGTACCCGCCTGATTACCCGATTTCGAGCGTTACAGCTTTAATCTCTTCTCCTCCCGGTTATGGTTTTCTTATAACCTTATTAAGGAACCACCTGACTACGCTTCCTAGCGCATTATCCATACTTGTTGCCACATCACTACTTCCGGCTTTTCTCTCAAAAGGCCCTGAAGATTCGCAGTCTGTTTCCCTGCGATGAAACACGTGTTGGCCAGAACAAGAGGAACAATAAATTTGTTTTCCATAACAAGGATTCTACCTCATTGAACTTTCTTTCTGTTGATTTTGAAACACTATTGATGTGCGCAATTCACTACTGTACCATAACCAGGACTCACCGAGCCTTTATGATATTTTCCTAGAGCAGGGGCTTTTGTTGATTTTGTACAAACTCTTGAGAGAGGAGACCCTGTTTGTAAGGTTAGTGTAGGAGAGGTGGAGGTGGCAGTCATGATGGGTTCTGGCTCTCCTATCACTCACCATCATTACAGACAAGTTGTATTGGCAGGAATAGGGTGCAGTTCAATTGTGTCCACCACACATATGTAAAATGTTGACATCATGGGTTATTTGCCGGAAACAGTCACATTTCAAGACAGGTCAATTTCCACCAAGTTTATGTGGCCAGAAAAGGGTACAATATCCTTGGTTGGTGAAACCAGAGGGCTTTTGGCATGGTTTTGAGACTGAGTATTGAATGTCCCATTTCATTAGTCACCATCCCTCCTCTCTCTTTTGTGCCTCAGTCATTGGATGACTTGCTGGGTATGCATACAGCTTTGTTTGCAGATAGTTAGGGCTGGTTAAGGGGTTGAAACACAAAATCGTGTTAAAAGTAGATGTTCTGGTAGTGCACACGGTCAGGAATGTTTGGTTGAGTGTTAGGAGCCAATTGAAGGAGCACCTAGCCAACTTGTGTTTGGAAACAGCCATAGAGCCAGTTGACTCCTCTCAATATTTTTCACCCATTGCTGTTGGAAAGAAGAATGGGGAGGTGGGACTGTGTGTTGACCTCAGATCTTTGAATAAAAAAATTTGGTGGACTGTTTCCCTCTTCCAAATATTGTGGAAATATTGGCTCAGTTGGGGGTGCAAGGGATTCTCCACAATAGATCACAAGGTATCACATCACTAGGTAGAGTTGTGTGAGGAATAAAGATCACTGAATACATTCAATACACCAGTTGGTGCATTCAGATTCTTTTTATGCCATTTAGCCTGGCCTAGGCTGCATCATATTTGTAAAAGTTAATGTTTCAGCTGTTTGGAGAAAGCAAAACGATAATGGCATATCATGATGACATTCTGGTGTTTACTGGCAATGTGGAGAATCGCTTGAAAGTTTTGAGTGATGTGTTAAGTACACAACAAGATCAGGGCTTCACTGTGAAGAAGGGCAAAGAAGTAAATGCTGCTTTATGGTACCAGAAGTGGAGTATTTTGGGCATGTACTCTCAGAGGCATGTAACAAGCCTAAGATGGATTTAATAAGTGCCATCAGGGAAAGTCCAGAGCCTGTGGATAAAGAGCAGCTAAGATCATTTTTAGAAATGTGTGAATAATATTCCCAGTGTATTGAAAATGTTGCTCTCCAAACTGAACCCCTCAGGAAATTGTTACACAAGGATGAAACATGTATGTCGGGTGCTGGAGAACATTCAGTGTTCAAAAAATGTAAACCATCATAGAAGCTCCCACTCTCAGTGCTTTCAGAGATGATGGGCTTTCAATTGTGACTATAGATGGTGGTGGCGTGGAGCTGAGAGCAGTCCTCACTCAGTTGATGGATGGCAAGGAGAATACGATGGCCTTCGCTTCTAGCTGTTTGTCTTCAGCAGAACAGAACTACAGCACCATTGGGAGGGAAGCTTTAGTGTGCATGTTGGCGACAAAGCATTTCCCTACTTATGTAGAAGAAAATTCTCACTACTTACTGACCATAAACCGTTGGTGTTTTTGTTCTCCGAGAAGAATTTCAGTTGAGCCAGTCCTAGGTTGGTGAGCGTGCTAGCAAGAATGTGCTAATTTAATTTTGAAGTTAAAAATATTTCTTGGGTGAAGAATTGCAGGGCTGTTTTCCTTTCTAGATGCCCTGTGAGTGGTGAGGAGAGTGAACTAAAGAGATGTTGAATGTGTAATCTATAAAGCTGATGACATTGTGGAATTATAGCAGTTCAGGAATGGAATGCTTGTTCATTGTGCAATGCATGCTACAGAGCCTTAAAATAAGTTAATTGCCAAGGGTTAGTCTCAGGAGTTAAATCTAGGTGATGAGTTGAGGTCCTACTCCAATATAACGGGTCAATTGTCAGTTGGAGGGGAGCTGGTTTTACAGGGAAATGTGTTGCATCTTTCAGCAAAATTGAGATTGTGACTGGTAAGGTTGGCCCACTAAGATGAGAGTACAGGTTTATTATTGGTGGCCTTGAATATATAGTGAGATTGAGATGATTGTGCGCAACTGCAGTGGTTACAATGAGGCTTATGTATGTTTAAGACCCCATTTTCCCTGCTATGCTTCCTGATAGACATTGGGAGAAGTTGGGCCTGGATTTTTTTGGTCCTTTGTATGATCCACCTGCAAACATGAGGTGTGCCTTGGTGGTTGTGGATTAATTTTCAAAATGGGTGGAATGTAAATTTATGAAGGAGTCTTTCACGAATTCTGTCATTTAATTCCTTTCCAATTGGTTCAGAAGGAAGTGTATACCCCAGATGTTAGTTACTGACAATGGGGTGCAATTCAAGTCCAGTGCTATGCAGGTATTTCTTAATTGGATTGGTGTCAGCCATTGCTCAGTTGCTTTGTATAGCCCACAAGGTAACAGAATGGCGGAGAGAGTGAACAGAATGTTAAAAGAAAGCATTCAGGTTGATATGTCCACTGGAAATGAGGTAATGAAGTCAGTTCAGGACAGGATGTGTGATTATGTGAACACTTCGCACTCATCCACTTGGGTGTCTACGTTTGTTTTGCTCAGGAGTAGACAATCCTCATGCACATTGTCCCCAATTGAGTTTTAGCTAACAACAGATGTTGCTGAGAGGTTGCCTGAGAATAAAAGATGTGTGTTGCAAGGTGTAAGAAGTTCAGAAGAAAATTACGAAAGGTATGAAATTTCGAATAGAGTGAAGGATGTGCAGTTTATGGTGGAACATGTGGTGAAAATTAAGAGATCCTATGGCCAAAAGAGAAACATTTAAAAATATGTTTAATGCTACTTGGGTCACTAAGGTGTCCACTCATGCAATCTTAGTGGAGAATGGAAATAGTGAAACAAGAGGAGCACTGCCTTGATCAGAGAGATGGACGGTCAGCGGGAGGAAAATAGTGCTTTCACAAGGGTACCTACTGGAAGCGTGAGTAATTCTGGGGATTGGTGGATTGGAAACGAGTGTGGAATTGACAAGTCCAATGCAGACCAAGTTGCGAGGTCAGGGCTGCATAGTTGTGGGAGTGGAAATGGTGTGGTCCTGGCAAGTGGGGAGTTCACTTACCTGGGAGGCTCCTCTGCTAAGGCGAAGGAGCAACGCCCCACTAGTTGAAAATCCCCCAGTGAAAAATAAAATGGCAATAACATTATTACATTTATATTTTTGATTGATTCTGCAAAACCCTTTCCAGGAAGATTCTCAAGATTGGAGCGTGTTGGGCAGGGCACTTTAAAATGTGCATGTCTCTTTGGCTGGTCGTCTTTTGACGGCCAGCCAGACAGGTGAACTTTAAACCTCACAATCCAGTTGTCTTGGACTGCTCGGTTGAGATTGAGTAAAAGGCTCCAGTGCTCCTTGGAGCGCTGAGAGAGCCTGTCCCATCCAATCCTGGCCCTGCTCTCACAGCATGAAAGCAGCACTAAGATTGGTATGGGGACTTGACTGGGGCTTGCTGGAAGATAGAAGAAAACCGGGACCAGAGCAAGGACAAAGGTAAGTTATTTTTATTTCCTCTTTTTTCAATTTATTTTTGTCTGTATGTATCCCTAAATTGCCAACATGCATCACATTACTGTTTTAAAGTTAAACATTTTAACTTAAAAACAATAATGTAATACATGTCAGGATAATGTTAATGTAGTTTACTGTTTTGCCCGCCACACTACTCTCCCTCGCAGGCAGACTTCACCTTCACTAACACCGCTCATGATGACAGTGCATATGCAAATACTTATGTTCTTCATGAACCAGTTCCCATTTCCTCAAGGAGGATGGGCAGAAGGGTTACAAGCTGTCCAAAACACCCACAGGACTATGTTCCGAACAAGCGTAATATATTGTGATGTAATTTTGTCAATTTTGTTTATGCTAATTCACTACTGCTCTTGTATATAATCTATAAGACCTTTACTGTATTTTTCATAACTTGTTTGCTTTAAAAATTGCCGGATCTTTACTTTGTCCTCCACTATTTAGTTTTGGTGTTTACAATCCTATTTTGTTTACTTTGGGTTTTCATTTTCGTTTTTCTCTTTGGGTTTTAGTTTCCTTAGTTTATCATTCATTATAATTTAGGGGGAAGACATGTGCTGTGTTCTATTGTGGAATGTTCATCACACGTTCCGGTTGAGTGTTCTAGATCTCAACAGTTGCTGTGGGACCTGGAGCAGTCAACAGGGGTTACTGTGTGCTGTCTGTGTACTTCATTAAATAAACTTGCATGCAATTTATCACTAATCAGAACCAGGTGGTAAACCCAACCTATAAAAACAAGCCCAGAATGCATCTGAAATCTTTCCACAATGGCTGCCTTGTACGCAGCCGCGGTTGGTAGTGGGAGTACCTGCCAGGCGGTGACGTGGGGAGGGGCAGGGTGGGGGTAGTAAACTATGGATTACAGAGGTTTACAGGTAAGTAAGTATAAAAAAAAAAATAAAACGAATTTCGTTGGGTGCACTGAATCCCCAAATGAAGTACCATAAAAATAACATAAAGGGCCATACCTAACCGTAGCCTCAATTCCATTACCAAATAATCAGTCAGTTGGCAGTGAAGAAAAGTCAATCATTTATTAAGCAACAAATACTCTATAGAGGAGCCTCTCCAACCCTCACCCATCAGGTGCGCGGAGAAGACTGTTGGCTCGTATTCAAACGAGGTTATATACTTTTCGGTTCAACACATATAATCACAGTAAAAGGCAAAACACCAGTTGGCCCCCGAGCTCCAGGGAAGGACCATAAATGGCACACATGATTAGTTCAAAGCTTAGCTATGTATTACTGGGAAGGTCAGGAGGGGTGACTCCCTTTCGTCTTGGTGCCCGGGAGTGTAGGCGCGGCGCCTCCAGGCATGCGCTTATTGCACCCAAAGCCAGATGCGACCTTGAGTTTCAGGACAGTAGAGTAGAAAGCCTACGTTCAGCTGCTCCCAGTAATTCAGATGAACTGGGGCTTGACAACTGCCAGAGACTAACACATGATCACAGCCCGTGTTTGACAATAGGTTCGAAAATGGCGTCTGTATGGTTCTCGGCCTACTCCGTTAGCAATAGATACGCAAAGAGCGAATAAACGTTTCCCCCTGCAAGCGCATATAAAATGTATACATATAGTTTTAGCAAAAGAGGGTACGTATAGATGCATCATGCTAACATAATATAGGTCCGATGCTCCTTATGTATTGGAAATCTATTTTTTATCACTCACAAATTCAGTGCACACAATTCGTGGAGTGCACTTTTGCGCTTTTTCATACAATTTCCTAGATGCCATGCTACACCACATTCATCAACACATCTACCTCCCCAGAAATGATGAGGAACTTGAAAATACAAAACTGCAACTTTTAGAATAGCAAGGTTTCCACAGGTCATAAGGTGGATAGATGGGACTTATGTGCCCATATGTCCCCCTCATGCATGAAATACATATTCCATAATAGGAAAAGAAGACATTCCCTCAACATCCAAGTTGTCTGTGACTCAAACAACATCATCAGAGACATTGTTGCCAAATATCCTGGAAGCACCCATGACTCATACATTTTCAGACACAGTGGCATATACCAGAAATTAGAAAGAGATTACTTTGATGAAGGATACCTTCTAGGTACTGAATGTTCATGTCCACAGTGAAATGTATTTATATTTTAATGTCGGCCTTCATGTTGTCTCACCGTCATAATTCTTCCCCCAGGTGACAGTGCGTATGCCCTGCTTCCATAGATCCTCAGACCATACCTGTCTCCCAACAACGCACCTGAAAGGCGGTACAACAGGGCACATAGATTCCCAGGTCAGTCATTGAGCAAACATTTGCAAACATTTGGCATCCTAAAATCACAATTTTGGTGTCATCACAAGAGTGGCAGAGCCTTGCAGTATGTGCCTGAGACAGTCTGCAAAATTGTAGCAACCTGTGCCATACTCCACATCATTACCTGCATGCATGGCTTGCCCATGGAGGGGTCTGATTCAGACCCTGGCCCACCAGCCCAACAGCCAAGCAAGGGAAGTTCAGCAGCAGAGGGGAGAAGGCGCAGGGACTACATAGCCAGACATTATTTTTCAAGGTATGTCATGACCATTGACACTCTACACACAATAAATGACACTATAAAGTGTGAACATAACAATTGGAATTTCCCTTTTGTTTGAAAGGCATGTCAAAAAACAATGTTGGACAACTTGTTTACCCCAATCCACAAAACCTAATGAAAGTATAAATGTCATGTGGTCACTGCACCATCAAAAATAAGCAAACAGGCACATTTGTCTCAAAAAGAATTGTTGCCTCTACGTCCAGCATGTGGGGATTAGTGGCTGGCGACTGCTGCTTCGCAGCTGCATAGGTGTTTCTGCAGTAGAGATACTGCTGCGGATGGACACCTTGCTGCTGGCTGTCTCTGTGGCTCCTCCAGTAACAAACATGTTTGTTTGGATTGCCTCCACTGCAGCTGTTATTTGTTGCAGCCCTTGTGTAACGTCACAACTGTAGTGGCCCATTTCAATCTGCAGGGTCAGGGTGCGCTTGGTGTTTTTTGTTGTTGTCTGTTCCAGCCTACCGATTGCCCTGGTCATTGAGTCTATTCTGTGTGCCCGGCTGTGCTCCATTCTCCTCTGCTGCCATCTCTCCTCGGACAACTCTGTGCACAGCTGCCCAATAGCCCCTGTAAGGGCATCACATTTTCCCTCAATGTGTGGCCTGGTTTTCAGCCATCTGTTGTGTTATGTTTAAAAATCCATGGCTCAGCTTCGAATTGATCAGCCTAATCTGTTTTTGTTGCAGTCACTGAACCTTCAACATGGCTTGCTCCAGGCCACCAAACACCACCTGAGCAGCTGCTCCAAAATGGGTAGGAGTGTGCATCCTAGCTTGAAGATGCCTTCCTGACTGCTGTGTTAGATGCAGAACCCAGATCCTGGTGCCCAGAGTGCGCTAGGATAGTGATTGCTGCTGTGTTGCTGGTATATCGTGCGCTGAAGTCTATTATGACTAAACCTGGGCATAGTACTACGCTACGCTAACAGAGCATATGTAGTTTGTACTAATTCGCACTCCGCAAATTGTACAGAGCACAGTACAATAACTGTGCTTAATCACGTAGCGTAGCAGCTAAATGAACAACATCCTCAGATGTTTTGATAAAGCAATTTTACATGCTAAAAAGCATATAACCTATTCACAAAAGTGATCTTTTTCAATAAAAACATTAGGCAATGAGAGAGGTGAGGATTTTGGGGTCCCCCCTAACCTAGGAAGAGCATAAACAAAACGCACATCTTTACGAACTTCGGTGGTGGTCCCATCCTCTTAGGACCACACCAAGCACAGTTATTGGCAACAAAAATAATCCCAACCAAAGGCCCTGCAAAGCATTATGGGACGAGATTAGCAGTGGGCAAAGAATATTATAGTATCCAATATCAAAATATTTCCACAAGGAGCTGCAGTTCAACTAGTCGTTACTAGATGTCTCTCACGAGTCAAATGCAAAGCATTGAAATTATTCTTACATCAAGCTGCAGTTTCACTAGTCATTACTAGATGTCCCTCACGAGTCAAATAAGCATTTGAGTCGCTATCTCAGTGGTGGTACTATGTTCTTCAACTCATGTCAGTCTCTAACTGCACTGTTTATGTCACATACTACGTTTCCCATAACGCACCAACTGCGACTTTTGAATCATGTGGATGGAGCATGCATGTGGCGAGCAGGCTTTTGATTAACATGTTAATATGGCACACATTTTACACTTACCAGGGGTTGGTGGAGATTGAGATCTGTTGAGGGTCCCAACACCCACTACAGCCTCTCTCTCCAGGGTACTCTCCCCCATTGCCTCTACTGCTGAAGGTTCTGAAACATTGGATGGGCAGCCTCCTGTTCCTTG
This sequence comes from Lissotriton vulgaris, assembly GCF_964263255.1. Lineage (NCBI taxonomy): Eukaryota > Metazoa > Chordata > Amphibia > Caudata > Salamandridae > Lissotriton > Lissotriton vulgaris. The sequence continues at coordinate 1,649,890,493 of NC_141685.1, forward strand.
TACTTCACGCAGCCGTTCTGCCATCCTCTCCTTGGCCCTGGAGCACAGATCATACCACCTTTTCTTTAGGTCGTCCAGGGGGCGGTCAGCCACACCCAGGGAATTTATGCGCAGTTGCATCTCTCTCCAGATTTTCCTTTTTTTCAGACACTGGGACAGTATGTGATGACCTTCCAAACAGCTGCTCATGGTTGTTGCAGCATTCTTCAATTATTATGCCCAGTTCCTTCTCAGAGAATTTGAATTTGAGTTTGCGCAGTCACTCCATCCCTGCCTTTTCACTGGACTTGCTGGACATATTGGTGTTATTTGGTTAGCTGGCTTCCATGTTGGACTGTGCTGCTGCACCTTACCATGTGTTATCAATTTTTTTTTTATAGCAGTCACTATTTGCGCAGGCACATTTTCTTTTTCTGCCGCAAATGCTATTTGCCCACGCTAAACTGGCTGTTCCACCGTGAACGCTATCTGTGTGTGCTTAGTAAGTAGTAATTTGCCTCCTGGCTAAATTGTGATGCGAGTAATTTGCGACTAGCAAATTGGGGACCAGTTGGGTACGTACATTCATTTTTGCGACTCGCAATTTGCGACTCACTATTTGGCGCAAATTGCGAGTCGCAAAATTAATGCAGTCGTACCTCTGGTTCATAGTGATTAAAAGATTTACTCACACATACTTTTTTGTGAGTAAATCTTATCGGAGAACCTTTGCCATCCTTGACAAGAAATTATATTTCCTCCTCGAGCAGGATTGTCCAGAGTGCCATTGAGAGGTGAGCCCAGAGGGGCAGGGTGGAAAATCCTAAAATTGATGAGGGTGCCAGGTAAAGGGCTTCTCGCTTGTTAAATATATTTTTTCCTTTAAACAAAACAGAACAAATCTGGAAAGGGGCGACCAATCGGTCCCCCCGAACGTATGGTGGAGTACCCCGATCCCCCCGGGAAGCCATCTTGGGCGGGAGGCGAGTCTCGGCTGGTATGCCTGAAGCGGCGTAGCCGGGGCGCGCTTTTTCCCGCCCTAGAGTGGGTTGTCCTAGACACCGAAGCCGCCAGCCACGCCCCCGGAGGCGGGCGGAGGCGGGTTTACGCCCGCCCTGAAGAAGGATATAAGGAGCGACAAGCCAAGGTAGCATCCTCTTGTTCCTGTGCTCTGAAGCTGCACCTCCCCGCTGCACGTGAGCTCGAGACGGAACGAAGAGCCAATTTTGAGCGTTGTAATTTTGTCTTTGTTCTTTCAGACATCATCGTTGGAGAATGCCGGGCAAGAAGGCCGGAAAGCGGGTCGGTACCGATCAGATGCTCCTCATGCTCGTAAAAGACATGGCCGTGATGAAGAAGCAGATGGCGGCAATGAACGGTGTAGGGGGCCCTAAGCGAGTCGTCGGACCAGCATTGCCGGGAGTAGTCCCCAACGGGAGAGGCAAGAGGTCCAAGAGGAGAGCAACTGGGGGAGAGGCCCCGGTTCCCGAGGCGCCGCCGGCGCTTCCCAATACACCGATTGAGGAGCCGATCCCGGTTCCAAAGGAGGGGCAACCAATTCCCGTCGTAGTCACCCCTGTGGACGGGGAGGATATGCCTCCCGAGTTGGCTGCACAGCTGGCAGCGTGGTTGGGGAAAGATAGTGAGGGCACCACGGCAGATGACGCCAGGGCAGTAATGAGGCAGTTGCGGCAATCAAGAGAGGCTGCAAAGGCACCATGTTCTTCTGTTCCCCCACAGGCTCCAGTGGGTGAAACCGCAGCGGGCACGAGTTCGGCAGCGACTACGGCTACAGCTTCTAATTTAGGTAAGCGGCCAATGCCGATTGCGGGGGAGGGGTCTGTACCCTCACGAAGGGAGAAAGTGGCCCAGCATATTCCGATTGAAGTCAAGGAAAAGATTTGGGCTGATAAGTATGTAAATATGTTTTCTTTGCTAACCGATCATTACGAGATCGAGCATGTGAAGGGTCAAAAAGAGTTTCTGCATCCGAGTGTTTGGCGCGCCAAGATGGCCGCCTTTAAGGTCGATGAGAACATAGGTAACTGGGGCAGAGCGTTTGGCATATTCACTTCAATTATGGGGGAACGAAGGCCTGAACTGTTGGCCGAGTTGCCCGTGTACCAGACACGTATTATGGAGTACTCTCATTCATATGAGGGCAATCAGTGGTTTTGTTATGATAATGTCTTTCGGAAGGCCAAGGAGTACGACACATCTTTGACGTGGGATTGTTACGACTCCATTTCCTGGCAAAAGATGGAGAAATCAGGCATGTTAAAGGCACCATTGTCGGGGGGGAACGGGGGTGAGTTTTCCCGCCATTCATCTGGGGTGCCCTTTCGGGCGGGTGCAAGTAACGAGCATCACTCAAGGTCGAGTGGCAACACAGGCAAAAAAGGGATCTGCTGGAATTTTAACAGGGGGAAATGTACAAGGCCCCAGGGGTCATGCAAGTTTAGACACGACTGTGGGGGGTGTGGGCAGTCCTCTCATCCTGAGTCCATGTGCAGAGCCAAAACGGGTGATAACGGTGGTAGGGGAAGCGCCAAACAGGTCTGAAATAGTCCGAGGGGCGCCTTTACCTACCCCGGTTGATACCATGGCAATGATTCCTTGGCTCAATGAATACCCGGATCACGTCTCCGCTGGGGTGTTGCGAGACAGGTTTTCGTATGGTTTCCGCATCCCAGTGGGGAATTTTCAGGGTAAGGCACATTGTAGGAACCAACTGTCGGTCCTGCAGAATACGGCGGTGGTACAGGCAAAAATTGGGAAAGAGGTGGCCCGGGGTCGGGTTGCCGGACCTTTCGACATGCCACCAGTTGTTAACTTTGTTTGTTCCCCCTTGGGAGTGGTCCCCAAGAAGGACCCGGGTGAGTTTAGATTAATACATAACTTGTCAGCCCCGAGAGGTCTTTCAGTGAATGATGCGATAGACCCGGAGGTGGGTTCGGTGCGGTACGCATCTTTTGATGAGGCCGTCGCCATGTTGAATCGCCTGGGGCCCGGAGCGCTGATGGCCAAATCAGACATCGAGTCAGCGTTCCGGTTGCTCCCGGTACACCCAGACGATCAGCGTCTCCTGGGTTTTATGTTTCAGGGTCGCTATTACATGGATAAATGTATGCCGATGGGATGCTCCATATCTTGTGCTTATTTTGAGAAATTCAGTTGTTTTCTGCAATGGGTTTTCACAAGAATGACGGGGTTTCAGCATGTTATGCATTATCTTGACGATTTTCTGTTCCTGGGGGCGGCCGGGGATCCGGAATGTGCACAGGCCATAAAAGAATTTTGTAGTCTGATGAATCATTTCGGTGTGCCATTGGCGCCAGGTAAGACTGTGGGGCCATCTACTTCGCTCGAGTTTCTTGGAATAGAGCTCGATTCCGAAGAGGGTTGCTTCCGGTTGCCCAAAGAAAAGGTAATGAAATTCAGGGCCTCGCTTGAAACATGTATTCGGGAGACCAAGGTGAACTTGCATCAATTGCAGCAAACTGTGGGTCAGTTGAATTTTGCCCTTAGAGTTATGCCAATGGCCCGCCCTTTTTCCCGCTCGATTGCACAAGCCATGGTCGGTCTTAAAGAGGGACACCACCGCACGAGGCTCTCGGCAGAGATTCGCCAGGACATGCGCATTTGGTTGGCATTCCTGGCGGATTTCAATGGTCGGATTGTCTGGAACAAGCCGGCGGTGTCCTCCGAGGAGTTGGGGCTGTGGACGGATTCGGCGGGGAGTATAGGCTTTGGCGCCATATTCGGTAATCACTGGTCGGCTCAAAAATGGCCGTCATGGTGGCACAAGTGTGGGCTGACGAGTAACATTGCTTTACTTGAACTGTTCCCCATTCTGGTGGCCCTAAAAACATGGCCTGAGGGGTTCCGGGATCACTCTGTGGTTTTCTGGTCTGATAACATGACCGTGGTCGAGTGTATCAATAGTCAGGCAGCACGATGCAAATGGATTCTGAGATTGCTCAAGGAAATTGTGTTACTATGTATGCAATTGAACGTGCTCTTTAGGGCAAGGCATGTGCCCGGAGTACTTAATCAGGCCGCTGATGCGCTTTCTCGTTTCCGTATGCAGGCCTTCTGGGGTTTTCTGCCCACAGCGGACCCGGTGGCGGCACCATTTCCCGAAGCTCTCTGGTCTCTCGGTGCCCCGAATTACAAAACCTTGTGGGAGAGAGTTTAGCACCCAGGACAAGGAAGGCATATGAAGGGGCGTTCCGTTCCTATTGGTCCTTTTTGGGTTCGGCTAGGGGGGAGCTTTGGGGCCAGGAAGAGTCTGTCGTAAAATTTTTGCTGTCTTTACATCAGGCAGGCAAATCGGTAGCCACGGCCCAGAGGCATCGGGCCGCCATTTCCTTCATGGCGCGGGCGCATGGGATCCAGGACCCTACTGCATCTTTCGTAGTACAGAAAGCGCTGCGTGGGTGGCAACGCCTTGAGGGTCGCAAAGTAGATGAAAGGCACCCGATAGGTCTGGAGAGGTTGGCTCTGTTATTTTCCGTTCTCCCTGCGACTTGTTCATCTCAGTCTGAAACAGTGTTATTCCGGGCCGCGTTTGCATTAGCATTCCATGGGGCTATGCGGGTAAGCGAACTGGTGGCGAGGAACAAGCAGGATACGGGGGGGGACTGTGCCGAGAGCACGTTCTAGTTAAGGGGGATACGATGATTGTTTCGTTTCCCAGGTCCAAGACCGATCAGGGTGCGATCGGGGACAGTGTAGTAGTCCTTCGGATGCCCGGATCTCCCATGTGCCCCGTCGTATGCGTTGAGGAATATTTGGCGCAGAGGGCGGCATCATGGGGGGGACTTTGTTGAGACACACTGATGCCACCCCACTGACGAGGTTCCAGTTCCAGCGGGTGCTGGCAATGGCAATTTCGGCCGCAGGCTTGAACCCGGGCGATTTTGGGACCCATTCCTTCCGGATAGGGGCTGCTACAGAGGCTACAGCCAGGGGTCTGAGTGTGGACAAAGTGAAACAACTGGGGCGTTGGTCCTCGAATTGTTACAAAAGGTATGTGCGGTTGCACATGTTGTGAAGCTGTAATCATGTACTCACGCTTCTTGTTTTTGTTTGGTTTACAGTTTCGCAAGCTTACGAGGCAGGGCGGACTGTGCAGTCGACCCGACACCTGGGAACTAGCGGTCAAAGATCACCGGCTGAGGAAAAAGTGGTGTGGGTCGTGGGCCACTCATACGTGAGGCGTGCCGCGGACGTATTCAAAGCAGGTGACATGATTCACATGGCTGGGGAATACGGGTACAGGGTGACCTTCTACGGAAGGGGCGGGCTCTGTATTGACCAGTTTCAACCTTTTCTCGAGGGTTTGTTAGCGCGGACAAGGTCACTGCCATCTATAATCATAGTGCATCTTGGGGGCAATGATTTGGTGACCACTGGTAGACGACTACTTCTCGAGGCAATACTATCCACAGTAAGTTGGTTGGCGAGAAGGGTTCCAGGGTGCACGATTGCATGGTCCCATATCATTCCACGAAAAGTGTGGCGGGGGGCGAATTCCGTATCTGCTATAAATCATTCAGTGAAGAAGGTAAATAACAAATTGGGTAGACTGTTTCGTTCAAGTTCATTGCATTCGATTCCTCATGGTTGTATTAGGGGGGACAGTATGTATCTAGAGGATGGGGTACATTTGTCTCGGGTGGGGAATTCTTTACTCATAGGAGACCTCGTAGCGTGGCTAAAGAGTTTACGGCATGACCTTTAGGTAGGAGTTTTGTGGGGGGTCCGGATAGCCGGTCAACTATCCGGCCTGTGGCGGTAAGGTCATGATCGGTGAGCAGTAATTGGAAGATCCCTATGGGGGGGGCGTCACCCATTACGGATGGGAGCGCCCGGGGGGAGGTGGCCATTGGCCCCTCAACGGGGAGGCGGTCCCTTCTAAGGATGGGACGCCGAAAGGAAAGGGAAGGCGGTCAAGGCCCCTCCCTGGATAGGAGGGGCTACGGGCCCCTCCTGGGAATTTCCCGGGGCCAGGACATCTGCGACGGCAGATGTGGTAAGTTGTGTGGGGTGGGGAGGGGGGTCTACGCTACCTTCTAGACACCTCACACGAGTCCTCGGACGACCATAAAATGGCGTCGAGTTTATTGGGGCCCCCGTCAAGACAAGGGAAATTGGTATGTGCACAGGAGGTACAGTCCTCTGTGCGGCCGCCCCTCACAACTGAGGGGGTAGTTCTGGTTTAGGGATCTGACACCGGTTACGACCTTGCCGTTGGCCCTTAACGTTAGGATGTACAATTTCAATTTAAGAATGTATTTGTAGGATGTTAGTATCGGCTAGGAGAACCTTTGTATTAGAAATATGTTAAGGTCAGCCAAAACATCGTAATGTGGAAATGAAATTGTACATGATATGAAACTGTTATTTTAATGTTTTAATTTTTGTTTCATATTTTAATAAATACGGCCGGGAGGGTAACTCCCTCCCGCCTTCCAAAAGTTCAGAAAACGTTTCCGTATTCCCATTCTTGGGGATTTGTGTTGAGAGGGGGTGGCGGGTATCTCAGCCATATGAGTTTTAAAACCTTGAATGAGGAATTCATTGCATTACATTGCTGCTTTTAGGCTCTTGTATATGTTCACTTTGTACAGTTAATGCATACAGAATTGCTGATGCATTTTTGTAAAGGGAATTCACAAATTATTTCTCAGCAATCTCCATTGAGAACTTGTGGCTATCTATCTAACTTCCCAGGCAAACTCATGAATTAATTTGTGATTTCCTTGAAAGTCATAAATGTATTCCAAATGTCAGAGGACATTCGTGGGTGCAAAATCTCGACTTTCAGGTGAATAGTACTCTTATGGGAATATTTATAAGGAAGTGGGAAAGCGTGTTGTTAAGCCAAGAAGGCTAACGACACGCTTTGTCACTTTATGAACGCAGGGCTGCACCATATTTACAAGAATATGGTGTAGCCCTGCATTTCCCCCTGCGTTGGCAGTAAATTAAGCTGCCTAGCGCCAAGGCAAGCACACTTGCACCATAGTGCAAGGGTGCCTGTGTTGAGGGGACTGTTGTTTATGTGCAGGAAGGTACTCCTTCCTGCACATAAACAATCTTTAAATGCTGTTTTTGCAACTTCTATGTGTGCTGCTTAATGCAGCATACATAGAAGTTGGAAAACGGCATTATCTTAAATTGACTGTTTATGTGCAGGAAGGGGGACCTTCTTGCAAATAGACAATCATTGGCATTTTTCTGTTTCTATGTGTGCTGCCCAGGGCAACTCACATGGAAACAGCCAAAACGAGGAGAAATGAAGCAATTCTCCTCGTTTTTCCTGTTTAAGACCAAGTTTTCCCCGCTCTTAATTTTGGTGCTGTCTCCTATTTACAATGCTCTTGTAAATAGGGTGCAGCGTCAAAATCAATGGATGTGGCGGTGGAACGCCCACCACAACAGCCTATTGGCCACCTCTTTCACGCTAAGTGTAGCGTGAAAGGGGCCTTATTTACAAGGCAGCGTTTTTGTAAATAAGGCTTCTATCGCCATCATTACGCCGTGACATGGTGGTGGCGATAGAGGCTTGTAAATATTCTCCTCAGTGCCTGTTCCCACTCTTCACCACTGGATAGTTCAGGTGAGTCGGGCCGTCATGTCAGGTAGGGTGTTGGCTGTGAACATGCCCAAGCCTCCACTAAGGGGGAGTGATTTCAATTATACTCTTGACTGGATCATGCAGTCATAATGGCACAGGGACAAGATTAAGTTTAATGCAAAAGGAGAAATTGCAAAGAGCTTCTATTTTTTGTGATCTGGAACAACAGTAGTAATACTGTATTCCAAAATAAACCCCATAACTACTGGACTTCCGCCATGACTCCTGTTTTGCCAGGCCTACTGGATGATAGTGACTGCTCTGGAGCTAAGTGCTGTGTTTCTTTCAAACCCAAACATAGAAACGTGAAGTTTCGGATCATGGGTAATGAGACAAAAGCCCATTGGGCCATGCAGCCCCAATGCGGCCCAAACCCTGTAAAATATCAGGTTTTGATGACAATTCCCATGCACAATATAGGTATACATTACTGTGCATCATATGACATAGAATGGGTTTAGCAGCAATCATGGCTTCAACTTCATGGACACTACAACTTGGAGGCTGTGAATTTCCCTAAAACACTGGTATTCTGATATGTGGTGTACAGCCAAATGCGGCATCATCCACGGAGCATGTTGTATAACTGAAGGGGTACAAATCGATGGTTAGGCATGGTTTGAAGGAGCAATTATCAGTGGAAGGTGCATTAGCCAGAAGAGGTAGGGTTAAAAGTGTTGTGAAATCTTTCCAGGGGGATTTAAGATCAGAAGTATCACTGATTAGAAGAATAAACCTCCTCAGTAACAGTAACGTCCATCCCTACCAATTACATTTATTATGCATTGATCATATATCATTTTCCGCTGTTTCACTATGACCTTCTGAATAGTGTGCAGTTGTAGATTCATCACCAATGTTTTTTTTTTTTAAATAAATGCATGCTTTTTGTAATGGCACACTTAATCAAACTCAACCATCTAAGATTAAAATAATATAAGGTTAAATATAAGGTTACAATTATAATCAGCGGGTCAGGCACTATGAGAAAGCTATACAATCCTTGCTTGTGTGTTTGTTATAGTGTTCCCTGAAACCTTAACATTATCGATCTGTTTTCAAAAACCATATTCCGCTCATTTGTAGCTTTTTTTGATTTATGAGTTGTTTGCCAAATTGTACACATGTCAATTTAATTAATACCTCATGACATGTAGGTGCATTCGACAGGGCCTTAAAGCATACTTTCATGTTAAGGCTAGGTTTTTAGCGCCAAATAAGCATGATTTTGGATCTATAAAGGAGATTTTTCAGGTACTATAAAGATATTTTAAGGGCAAACAAAGAGTATATTCGAGTCAACTTATCAATACTTATTTGACGAATTTGACGAATGTGAGATGCAGGCAATGTCTAGTAAAGGTCGCCGCAACTTCAAATAAAGTAGATCATGTATTCAGATATTAATTTGTCATAAATCACATTTGGCTTGGTGGAAAAAAACAATGTTGTAGAGAGTGGGTCTATTAAGGGAAGATTCTGGTGAATAAAACTGAATTCATTGTGCCCACTCATGCACACCAGGTAAATCTACAGAAAGTTCTCTCAGACAGGAAAAGGTAAGTGGGGGTGAACAGAATGACAGGGAAAGGAAAGGTTAGCAATGGGAAGCAGGGCTAAAAGTTAGAGAAATTATAGAGCTAATTAAAGTGATAAAGGGCATATCCTGTTTAAAAGTGAGTGTGCCTCTCTAAAAATAAACATGCAAGAACACCAGGTACAGCCGCTTGTCTCGTTGTATTTGCCTGTTGTTTTTAGCTCTGGAACAAGAACGCTTGGTCTTTTCTCTAGCCTCTGCTAGGTGTTTAGTTCAACACTTTTAACCTTTCAAAATGCTCTGTACGCTAATTGTCACAGCTTGTCCCCTTCCAAGCCGAACTTCCAAGTGTAGGCAGAGGCGTGCAGCGGACTGCCTACCCACCCCGGTGAGGCGCTGGTACAAAACCGGTCTCCTACGTGGTATTACTCATGCAGATGTTAGCCAAGGACACAGTCACCACTCGCACACAAGGCCTGCTAATTTATTTGTCAGTATCTGCGAAGTCAGTATTGAAAGAGCTGTATCTCCTATCAGTGCTGCCAGTGGCTCCAGTCCTGGTGTTACACAATTATTACTTTTAGTCCTGGTGTTACACAATTATTACTTTTCTGTGGCGCACACAAAGGGGAACACGTAGTCAATTGTTGGCTTTGATCTGCATACATCTTAATACAGCATGCATTTTAGTAGAGTGACCATGTTTCCAGAACAAAAAACCGGGATGGGCACAGACATAGAAATTGGACTAAATGTCCCAGTGGGCATCATGTAGTAAATATATATTTTTTTTTAGTAAAGAAAACATCACGAGGAATAAATGGAAAGCCATAATGAGTTTGAAAAATGATGATGACCTGATCATAAAATCCTCAGACAAAGGAGGAAACATTGTCCTCATGGAGAGAAAACAATATCAGAAAGAAGCATGGAGACAGCTGACAAACAAAGAATGCTACAGAACTATCACCAGACCAATATATGAGAAAAGTATTATGGATTTCCACGGGATAATAGACAAATGGCATGACAAGGGAATACTAAAGGATTTGGACTACAAATATATTCGTTGTGAAACACCGGAGATTGCAACTTTCTATCACTTGCCTAAAGTGCATAAGTGTACCAAAATCCCACCGAGGAGACCCATACTTTCCTTACAGAACAGTCTACTCGAGAATACATCCACTTACATTGACTGTTTCCTAAACCCACCGGTCCGAGATTTGAGTTCTTATATTAAAGACACTAAGGACTTCCTGCGGATAATATCTGGTATTGAATGGGAGGTTGACATGTTGCTTGTGACGCTGGACGTCACAAGCTTGTATACAAGCATTCAACATGATAAGGAGCTAAAAGCGATTGAGTTTGTTTAAAAAAAACTTGATGCCAAGTATTATGAGCATAACTTAATGTTGATGGAACTCACCTCATTTTGTCTCAGAAATAAAAAAAATATTTTCGCAGGGGAACTTTATTGTCAAGAACAGGGGACCTCGATGGGCACGTGCTTCTCTCCCAGCTACGCAAACTTGTTCATGAGCTGGAGGGAGAAGCATGTGGCCTGGGCGGGGGAGAATGAGAGATGGCTGGACAACATTGTGTTGTTGGAGCGCTACATAGATGATCTCTTCATCATTTGGAAGGGATCACGCACGGATGTCGGGAACTATGTGGCGGCCCTCAACAACAATGATTGTAACCTAGAATTCACAGAATGTATCAGTGAAACACAAGTAGCATATTTGGATCTGAAAGTGTACATTGAGGAAGGGAACATACAGACTACCTTATACCACAAACTGACGGCAGGAAACAGTACGCTTCACGCGGACAGTTCCATCCAGATAGTGTCATCAGAGGGATCCCATATGGGGAACTAGTCCGAATAAGGCAGAATTGCACCACACAAAATGAGTTCCAAACGGCCAAGGGAGAATCGTTACAAAGACTTAGAGAGAGAGGATACAAGGAAAGGACTCTGAAGGGGGCTGAAAAGAAAGGAGAACAACTAGAAAGGAAGAATTTGATAAGGGGGGAAAGAGAAGGTCGAGACACCAAATCTAGCAATGAGCTGAGAATGATAACTGACTACTCAGCACAATCATCAGAGATTGTTCAAATCTTTCAAAAAACTGGAAGGTGCTGAAATTAGATACAATCATAGGAAAGCATCTACCAGAGGTACCCCTGATCACATACAAGAGAGGCCTGGCCCTCAGAGACCACTTAGTAAGAAGCCATTTTACCTAAAAATCCAAAGAGGAAAGAACCAGTAACAGGATTCTTTCCTTGTATGAGCTGTAAAGCTTGCAGGAATGGCCAAAAAGTGATGGAATGTACCATCCCAGGCAGAAAGACGAAAAGAAAAATAAATAAACTCATGAATTGGAATACAGAATTTGCAGTTTACTGCCTAACGTGTCTTTGTGGGCTCAACTATGTAGGGAGCATGATCCACCCGGCGAAGAAAAGGGTGCTCGAGCACATGGGTGCTATCAAAAATCGAGATGCCACATATCCGGTGGCACGCCATTTCCAAGAGCACCACAAATCCAATTCTAATCTTCTAAAATTTTTGTGCATAGACCACATCCCAAAGGATGAAAGAGGTGGGGACAGAATCAGAAAATTGCGGAAACTAGAATCAAAATATATAATAGAAATGCAGTCCAAGAGTCCCACAGGGTTGAACAATGAGGAGGAACTTTGGATACACATTGCTTAAAACTGGAACAAGGAAGAATCTGTTATTTGCTTAAGGGAACAGGAATATGCACATAGGAGAATAGTTTTATACACATGAGAAGAAGGAAATATCAATACTAAAAACTGGGGGAACCATTGTTCGACGGGAGATACCACAGCAATCTACATCAATGAACTAGGAGAATGAGGTACATTCGTTAGGATGATATGCCCATCCAGGGTTAGAATGTTGAAAAACACCTTTGAGAATGTACATTCAGAACATCTCCATATACACTGTAAATATGTACAGAGAATAATTATCTGCAAATATATAAAACTGTATCTAGAAATGTAAGACAAGTACAAATTTTGCTAAAAAATTAGCTCATTGTACATTATGTAGATATAATAAATAAGCATTGTGTAGGGGTACAAACACACAGAAATTAATGGATTTTATATACACTATAAAATGGCCCCCGTGGAAACTGAGAGTGAACTGACACATTTGCCCCTTTTTGATTTTCACAGGACCAATGAACTGCTTTACTAATGCACATTTTTTTCACGGCGGTGAACTTTATTGTTGAAGTTATAAAATGACACTAATTATTTACCTCCCCGACATTGACGAAGGCGTGTAGCCGAAACACTTGTCAGGTGTTTTTTGTTTGCAGCAATAAATTTATGAAGATTCCCTCAGTTGTGCGCCTCAATTCTTGGTCCGAGAAAGGGAGCATTGTAAAGGAAAAAAAATAATATATATATATAGGATTATTATACACTCACCCCACGGACTACAAGCACCATCATTCCTGATGGATAGGTTGAGAAGCCACGCCCACTAAGGGCGGTTACAGTCAAATCAAATAAAGGTTGTTTGAAAAGAATGAGTGTCATTCCTGTTTACTTCTTAAGACCCCATGAAGAAGAGGCGGAGTAGCCTCGAAACGCGTAGGGCGCATGGCACACAAGAGTGGAGAACAGAGTTTGCGGAGCTATGAGGGGCTAACATAGCTGGGTGGCAGGAGAATCGAGAGTGCCTTTCGGAAGCGCAGGAGCGCATTGCTTGGTTTGAATATTGTACACGGCTGCCCCTGGCCGTGCAAAAGAGCACCTTCTCCGGTTGTGAAGAAAAGCTGAAACAACGCGGAGAGGCCACGGCAATGCACGGTGCATTGCTTGAAGTTCGATGTTCCACGATATAGACAGCTCCGCTCCCTGCTCATCACCCCTATTCAAGGGATTAATACAGATGTTAAATTGAAAATTAACAGGCAACCTACTCAAGGATTATTATACACTCACCCGACGGACTACAAGTACCATCATTCCTGATGGATAAGTTGAGAAGCCACACCCACTAAAGGCGGTTACAGTCAAATCAAATAAAGGTTGATTGAAAAGGATGAGTGTCATGCCTGTTTACTTCTTAAGACCCCATGAAGAAGAGGCGGAGTAGCCTCGAAACGCGTCGGGAGCATGGCACACAAGAGTTGAGAACAGAGTTTGCGAAGCTACGAGGAGCTAACATAGCTGGATGGCAGGAGGATCGAGAGTGCCTATCAGAAGCGCAGGAGCGCATTGCTTGGTTTGAATATATATATATATATATATATAGTAACCCTGGGCGGAGTTGGCAGAGTGGGGCTTCACGGAGCTACGCGAAGTGGGCGAGAAACTACGCCCACCTCCGCACTCCGCGTAGCCCCACTCCGCAAACACCACTGGCCGCCAGCCCCGCCACCCGCCTCCCTCCCGCCCTCCCTAAATACTTTAAATTAAAGGAGACAAATAATTTAAAACGCACTTACCTTGCCCGCCGCTGCCCGCCGCGTCCCCGGGGCTCGCTATCTTCCGTCTTCCGTCTTCTTTACTAATGCGCATGCGCGGGCGGCCGCGCATGCGCATTTCTCAAGAGAAAATGCGCATGCACGGCCGCTTGCGCATGCGCATTAATAAAGAAGACGGAAGACGGAAGATAGCGGCGGGCAGCGGCGGGCAAGGTAAGTGCATTTTAAATTATTTGATTCCTTTAATTTAAAGTATTTAGGGAGGGCGGGAGGGAGGCGGGTGGCGGCCAGCTACGCTCCGTCTGCGGAGAGTGCGTAGTGCCACCTGGCTCCGCCCGCTCCGCAAAATGCGGAGTAGGCGGCACTACGCACACTCCGTGCACGGAGCGTAGCTGGCCGCCCACCCCTAATATATATATATATATATATATATTTATATATCATTTTCCACGAAAACACAGCGGCAGCCGTGTATATGCACTCCCTCCAGCGTTTCATAAATCCACAAAGACCAGTGCGTGTGCTGCAAATCGATTTATTCATTCATAGCGTTCCAGCATGTAATCACGGCAAACATGAAACCAAAACCCAACGCGTTTCGGCGAGTAACCTCTCGCCTTGCTCAGTAGACCCGTGAGCAAGGCGAGAGGTTACTCGCCGAAACGCGTTGGGTTTTGGTTTCATGTTTGCCGTGATTACATGCTGGAACGCTATGAATGAATAAATCGATTTGCAGCACACGCACTGGTCTTTGTGGATTTATGAAACGCTGGAGGGAGTGCATATACACGGCTGCCGCTGTGTTTTCGTGGAAAATGATTTAGACAGGGCGACCTCCGCCCCTGGAATGCACCACAGTTGAGAGGTCCCGGTGTAAAGGGAGGAAGTGGACTGCTTTATATATTTATATATATATATATATATGAAAAGGAATCCCAACCTGTCAGTGGATGACAGGCAGCAGCAGGGTGCAGACCTCAGAGCGCCACGGCAGACAGCCAGGTGTAAAGCTCACAAACGATCCAAACTCAAGTGAGTAGCAGGTTTAAACCTTTATTTAGAAGTAACGCGTTTCACTCCACTAGGGAGCTTGTTCACACAAATGCACTCAGAAAAAGTGAAGGAATATATACAAGGTGTGGGGAGGGGCTTGATTGGGAAAACACGCCCAAAAGTAAAAGAGGAAATAAAGAAACAGTGCCTGAATTAAAAACATGTTAATTTCACATGAACAGCAACATGTACCACGCATGATTGCACATTTGAAGCAGTGATAAAGGCAATTTGTAAATAGTATATTGTAAAATACCAACAAGGATCAGAAAAAGCGTTCAATGGAAGTGAAAGATAGCTGGCTGTTAAAACAAATAAGAAAGCAACATTGCATGTGTCACGACATAGTGCCTACATTATGCTTTGCAAAAATGTTAGCGGCCAACCAAAAAGTTAAAGAACGCAAGAAAAAAATCAAGACATAGTGCCTGAAAAATCCAACAATGCCAACATTCTCAAAATCGGAGAAAACGTCATCACAATAGAAAGCAGATAACGGTGGTACAAGTTAAATACTGCAAGGAAGATGTAAAGCAATAAATTGCTGAGGATAAGGAAAACACATACAGTAGTTAGTTATAGTTAGGACCTATTATCCATAGGAAAAGCATGTTTTCTTTTCCCAATAACTTTGGCGCCGGTTGACGAATCTTCGTGAAATTTTCAAAACATATGCTTGAAAGTGTTGGAGTGATTCGGAATGCGGAGGGTGAGAAAAAAGGGGGGTTCCAAAATGTGTTTTCCCTATGTTTATTCCCATAGGAAACTTTAGATACACTACAGCCCGAACTGCTGAACAGAATTACACCAAATTTGGCAAATAGGTAGCCCTTGTTTCAGAAAGAACTCTTTGTGTTAAATGGTGTAAATACGTTCAGTAGCTCCTGAGAAATTAAAAAAAAAGGTAAAAAAAAGCATTTTCCATAGCAAACTTTAGAGACGGCTCCAGCTCGAACTGCTGAACAGAATTACACAAAATTTGGCATGAAGGTAGCTGTTGCCTCGGAAAGAAATCTTTTTCTTAAATGGTGTAAATCTGTTCAGTAGTTGCTGAGAAAGTCAAACAATAAACGCTTCGATATATAGAGGCGCGGTGGACACATGCACCCTGCCGATCACGAGCTTCACTTTAATTGGCTGTCAACACTTCAAACCAGGATGTTTTGGCAACCATCTTGTGCCTCGGTAGAACCAAACAAAGGCGCAAAACAAGAAAAGGAGGCAGGGTAGAAACACCCTGACCCCCTAGGTCTGCTCAGGGGTCCCACAAGGAAACCCAGGGGCAAAAAAAGCAATTTTGTTTACATGTTTGCGGAGGGCTATTAGCCCCCCGCAGCCCCATGGACCGCCACCCCCCGGTGCTTTTGTTTTAAATGGGTGGGGGGCCTCCAAGGCCCCCCGCAGCCCCACACGGGGACCGCCACACCCGGGACTTGTTTTTTCAAAAACAAAAACTACCAGTGTGGGGGGGCTTGAGTCCCCCCCTATGCCCAGGGGACCGCCACCTCCCCGGGGAACTAAATATGCAAATTTGGGGGTTTGTTACAGACATCAGAGCCCCGGGGACAACCGCCTCTCTGGGGCTTTCCTAATGTTGGGAGGGGGGCCGCAGCCCCCCTCTTGGACCCAGAGAAGGCCCTGAGGACTGCCACCCCCCAGGGCCGGCTCCTGCAGTGTCCCGGGGTTTACAGAGCAACACTTTTCTGGGGTGGAGAAGTGTGGCTCAATGATTAGAGCGGCAGACCCTGATGCAGAGGTCTAGCCCGGGACGAGGGTTCAATTCCCCGCCTCGGCGGGTCTTGAGCTCAAAATTCCACGGACCTGATAATTCTCGTCTCGGTGCCTATTCCAATCATGGAGTCCTACTCTGCAACTCTGGGCAATAGCTTGCTTAATCTCCACAACGGCCCCCACAACGCTAAGGATGCCTGGCCTCCACCTTGGGGGTGCGCAGGAGTGGAAGCCTCACAGGGAAAGCCAGGATGGGTTCCACAGCGGTATTCGTACAAGCGCCTTGAGACCCTTGTGGGTGAGTAGTGCGCTATACAAGTATCAATTTATAATTACAATTACACCTCCGGGAACTGCTGTTTGTCCTCGCGGCTCCCGCCCTGTCATTGCAAACTCTGAGCCCCAAGAAGATACATCAAATTATCACATGGATGATGTCATCAGTGATGTCAATTGAGATGTCATCAGTGATGTCACTGACCATGTCATGAATGATGTAATATGTGATGTCATCAGCAGTGGATTGCAGGGGCACGAGTTATAGCTAGTACAGCTAACTATAACAGAGGAATTTCAGTGGTTTTGTACGATTGAAATGTCCATCTAACTATAACACCCCTAAAAACTTTTTTTTTCAGTGAATCTTTAAGGTTTTTTAAATACTAATCCTAAGTATAACAGACCTGAAACCTATGGTTTTTTCAGTGAATATATATATATATATATATATATATATTACCTACTGGCGGTCGCCAGTAGGTATATATAGTTAGGATTTTTTCTCTATGGGACTTTTGAAAATTCTATGTCCAATAACTTTGGCGTTTGTGGACGGAATCGGCTGAAATGTTCAGGAAAATGGCACATTTTGTTTCTGAGCAGCCCCTGAAAATTTGGGGCGGTTTCATAGAGGGGGGGGCCGAGAAAAAAGGGGGGTCCCAAAACGCATTTTTCCCATTCATTTTTCCATAGGGCGGTTGGCCTCACTTTTAGCTCGAACGGCTGAATGGATTTGCACGAAACTTGGCAAAATTGTAGGGACTGTTAGCCCGATGTGCCTTTGCTAGGTCTCAATATATGTGCTCCAGTGGATTTTGAGAAATTAACGTTTTAAAAAACAGATATATCTGTGACAGCGTCCCGGGTAGCTCTCCGGTTCGCGTACTTTTCGCGTAACGGAACTTTGCGAAGCGAAGCTGATTGGCTCTCCGGTGTCTGTCAACATTCTAAACAGTCCGGAGCAGCCGCCATCTTGTCTCTCGGTAGGATCGAGAGACAAGAGGTGGAGAAAAATGAAGGGGGAAATTAATGAAAGGGGGCAAGGTAGACCCTCCTGACCACCTAGGAATGATGTGGGGGATATTAAAGGGTCCCGTGGGGCAAAAAAAAAAAAAACCTATTTTTTGCCGTAGAGGCGCGTCCCGGTATGCGAACCGGGCAGCTAACCGGGCAGCTAACCGGCAGCGTAACGGGAGTCTGAGGAGAAGCTGATTGGCTGTCAACATTGTAAACAGTCCGGATCGGCCACCATCTTGTCTCTCGGTAGGTTTGAGAGACAAGATGTGATGAAAAACGAAGGGGGAAATGAAGGAAAGGGGGCAAGGTAAACCCTTCCTGACCCCCTAGGATTGATGAGGAGGATATTAAAGTCCCCCGCGGGCCAAAAAAAAAAATCATAATTTGTGATTTTTCGCATTAGGGGCGCTTCCCGGTACGCGAACCGGGCAGCTAACATCTTGTCTATTTAGAACGTCCGGTTCGTGTACCGGGTAGCGTCCCGGTAAGCGTAACAAGGGGAAAACCAAGAGAAACAGTAAAAAAAAAATTAAGGGAATAGATTTCCAGCAAACTTGGCAAAATTGTAGGGACTGTTTGTTTGATGTGCCTTTGCAAGGCCTCAAGATATGTGCACGTGTGGATTTTGTCTAATTAAGGTTACAAAAATATATATATCTGTAAGCGTGCTCCGGCGCGCTTACGTTACGGGTTTTGTTCGTGCTGCAGAGCCGATACGTCACGGTTATGCGACGCGTCATGAGGTGTCTCACGTGGCTACGTGATACGTCACGTAATAAAGAATATATTTTACAGCTATAGATATTAGCTTTTAAAAAACCAATGAAATTCACTGAAAAAACCATAGGTTATAGACCATATATAGTTAGGAATTTGCATTTACAAAACCTTGAAAATTGACTGAAAAAGCCATAGGTTAGAGACCATATATAGTTAGCTGGACATTTTATTGACATAAAACCAATGAAATTCCATATATAGTTAGTTGCACTAACTATATATTGCGCACCCGCAATCCACTGCTGATGATGTCACATATGACATCATTCATGACATGGTCAGTGACATCACTGATGACATCATCCAGTGACTGTGTGTTTCTGTAAAGTTTAAATATGTTTTACATATTGAAGAATGAGTGGATGTATAAGTGTCTGGATTAAGGATTTAGTAGGTGCGTGACTGACTGAGTGAGTGAATGAATGTTTCTTACTGAATGCATGGGTTAGTGACTAAACTGTCTGAAAGTGTGCATCAATATGTCTGTTGTTGTGCAAGCTGCTGCATGTGTTGATCAGTAGCTATATGAGTGTCTATATAGGTTATTGATTGGTTGCCCAAGTATTTGTATTGAAGACTGAGTGTGTGTGTGGCTGGCTGGGAGGTGTGTGACTCTGTGCAGATCAATGTGTACTTGTATCAGTAATTGTGTAAGAGCGTATGTGTTAGTATATGTTTGAAAAAGTAAGGTGTTCTGTGTTTAACTGTATAGATGAGGAAATCGAAGTGTGATTGATTCTTTACAGGACTGACTAGGTGTGTGAGTAACTCCATGGATGAGTGGCAGTGTGTGAGTGTCTGCATAGGTGTATGAGTGCATATGACAGTGTTGTAATAATGAGTGACTGTATGTATGAGTGAGTGTATGGGTGAATGAGTGAATGTGTGCGTAGACGTAGGAATCAGTGAGTGCGTTTGTAGTAACTGGTATTGGTGTGTCATGATGTCATCAGTGATGTCATTTGAGATGTCATCAGTTATGTCATCAGTGATGTCATTTGAGATGTCATCAGTTATGTCATCAGTGATGTCATTTGAGATGTCATCAGTGATGTCATCAGTGATGTCACTGACCATGTCATGAATGATGTAATATGTGACATCATCAGCAGTGGATTGCGGGTGCGCGATATATAGTTAGTGCAACTAACTATATATGGAATTTCATTGGTTTTATGTCAATAAATGTCCAGCTAACTATATATGGTCTCTAACCTATGTTTTTTTCAGTGAATTTTCAAGGTTTTGTAAATGCAAATTCCTAACTATATATGGTCTATAACCTATGGTTTTTTCAGTGAATATATATATATGTGTATATATATATATATATATATATATATATATATATATAACTGCATCCAGTACCTAATCTTCTCGTAGCACACAATATCATGTTGTGCTATATAATTCTGCCACTCTCTGACCTCTAATTTACTTGTTATAACAGCAACATTCCAGGATCACAATCTGATCAGCCCCTTTCAATTTTCTGGTTAGCACCATCATGCAGTGTTGACTTTGGTGGAGGGTAATGGTCTTAAAGAACCGGTTGTGGTTACTTAGGGAGCTACTTGAACTATTTTGGGATAAGATGAGTGGTCTGCAGATTTAGCAGTTGGAATATCCTTAATTAAACACATAGTCTAGCTTGGCAGTTCTTGAAATTTAGATTTTGACACAGTTGGCCGGCAACACAAGAGACAAACAATAACAGACCACTTTAAACAATTTGCACAAATTGAAATATCCTTATCATTTGTCAGAGCTGATTGAGAAAGTCTGCCAAGAAGCAAAAGTGGGTTCTCTTTATTCTGATAAATCATCTAGATCCTCATTGATTAAACCTCTAACCTGTGATTAGAAGTAGAAAGGAATTCACTTCCTTTATTCACTGGGCAGGGAAACTTGTTGTAGATTGCAACGTTGCAGTGAATGCAATGTCATTTCTGATAAAAGAGCAATGTGTCACAGTGTTTTCCAGAGAATCCTAAATTTCCGATGGGGAGCCTCTGCGAGAAGATTCCCCAAGTGAGATGTGAAGAAGAGGTTGTTCACTAATCAGGTTGTCGCCCATGTGCAGGAGTGATCTGGTGACCCCTGTATGCCAGAAGAGGGCCACCATGGACTTAGCCGTATACTGAGTGCTGTGTGGGAAGCACCAAACCTATACCACCTTGTTGATGTGACTCTGCATGCCAGAGGGATGCACCTTTGAAGTTATTGTTGCAAGCACATTGAGAATCGCGTCTGGCTTAGCTTGACCCAGTATGCCAGGAGGGGCTACAATGGTGTAGGTGAATGCACTGGAGGAGCCGGCACCTAGGCCAGAAAGTACTGCACCTAACCCAAATGCCAGAAGTGGTTTCCGGTATCAATATTGCAAGAAGTTTGGGCCATTTGCCCAGAAGAAGATTGTGGCTGTGACTTGGGGGTCACGCCTGCACACCAAGGTCTGACCCTGACTAAACCCCCTAGGACCTTGAAGGACGCCTCCGCACCCTCCCAGGGCACCGGTTGGGAGCTGAAGGATCAAATCCCCCTCCCCCACCTACACCCTCCTGTAGGGAAAATTGACTTATCACATCTTTGCAGATTGGTAGCATCTCGGATCTCTGGGAAAAGCTGGCAGCATCGCTCGAGAGAGAAAACCCATGTCAGCCTAATGCCTCTGCGTGTACCGTGAGTAGCCTGACTTCTGAAAACAGCATCAGTACTTATGAGTGCCAGCGGACTGGGCACTTGTCGCACCACTGAATGCTTCCATTCTGCAGGAGTAGGTAAGTCTTGAAATGGGCCTGTGAGGCCCTGTGGGACTCAAAGTTGACAGTTCTGTGTCACTATAGACACTTTTTACTAAGTCCTAAAGAGTCAAATGGAAACTCTTGAATAGCACCTACTGGTGAGCATTCCCTGAATGTGTCCACTAGTAAATGTGGAAGGACCCGAACCATGTTGCAAGGAAGAGGGATAAACAGGGATTTCCCTATAAACACTAGAGCACCCAACCCCAAGGGGAATGAGTTATTGCTTCTGAATGTCGTTATTCCTTTGCATGTGTGGAGCTGGAAATAAATTACTTATGTTTCTTAAAAAAGCAAGTATTTAACAGGACATTGACTTATTGACAGTATTGTGTGAAGTTTGAGTTATAAGTGACGTTCACTCACCTTTATTCACACTTGCCCCCCAGGGAGCTCGTCTACAGCTACCATGTTGAGTCAAGTGCAGAAGAGGTACTTGGACCAGTCGCTCAGGATTCATTGTAGAGTGGGCCCCAGAAAATCAGGACTAAAAGGCCTCACCCAGCACAATGGGGCCCAGTAGCCCCTGCATGCCCCATAGCACCCTAAAAGGGATTCTTAAACCTTTAAATACAGCCATAAAGTACATCCTTTAGTATTGTACGAAGTCGAGTACTTCTGCCTAGGTGTTCAAGCCTCCTCTGTAACAGGTGATACCCTAGTCCTTTGGTAACTAGCACTTCACCATAATACCTCACTGTCAAAAGAATTGGAATAAAGAGTTTCATTTAGCAACAGCTACTTGGACCATGCACAATAAAATTAGCCGTTAATTAAGAGCTGGGTCCAGTTTGGATGTAAATTATGTCGATGTTGGTCTCCTTTGGGACATATCACATGTATCCTGCATAAGATCATTCAGCATATATAACATAGGTTGGAGATCTGCCACTATAATTTTTACCTGGACTGCTTTAGTCAGAGTTGTGTAAGGTTATCTACACATATTATACTAGCAGTCTGGGCCTGCCCAGTTCGACAAAAAAGTCCTTTAAACCTCAACTAAGTACTTTATGATACATCTAAGATGGTATTTTCACATCAAAGTTTTTGAATGAAGATATCGAAAAGTTCATTACTACAGCTTAGATTTGAAAGATATCACTCGGGTGGAGGGATGGTCGTTGTCCACATTTTTGCATAGCTGGTGCTGAGACTGTGTACTTTTTGAGTGGCTGTTTAAAGGCAATCTTAGGTTATGTAAGTTTACTGTCTGGTTCTTAATGCTTTTTTACAGCTTACTGCTGGGCCTTTCCCTTTTCATTTCACAAAATGAAGGTTTTCCTTATTGCAGAGGAGCACCAGGTTGAAGTGTTTTAATGTGCATTTCAAAAGGCAATGAACGGGAGCAAGGCAGTGAAATTCGTCAAGCCGTGCCCTGTAATTTATTTATTTCCTGTGTGACTCTAATCCAGAGAACACTGCATTTAAATTATATTTGCCCATTTGACATTTTAATGATATGCAGCAGATGAGTGAGCCCATTTCGAATTATACAATTGCAACAAATCTGTATTTTCAAATTCTGGTGACATGATCAATTGAAATGCAAAGCAATTCCCCTGCTCCTGCTAAAGAAACAGTTTTGGGTTCCCTTTAAAAGCATGTGACTCATAGGTACTTGAATTTGGATCTGAAGGCAGCAGAGAGTTTGCACAAAGGTCACCATAGATGATAGCCTGCTTTCAGATACCACATTTTAAGTGACTGTTTAACATATTTCAAACATTTTAGGGCCTCATTTCGAGCTTGGCGCAGCAGAGCTGATGCGCAAAACCTGTGCAAGACCGCCCAAGGACCGCCAACCATATTATGAGTTGGACATGCACAACTCGTAAAACGGCACTAAGGATTTGGACTGCACCCTTCAAAGTTAAATTCCCAGTTTCGGTTAAAGAACAAGTATATCACTTTAACATCCTTGAATACATGTGGAGGTAGTTTTCCCAAAGAGACAACAAAAAGGAAAGTCTTTTCTTCAATTTTCAGTCTTTTATTCAGTTTTCTTTTTTTTTTAATTGCTGAAAGCCAAATAGCCAACGCGTTTCGTCCGTTACCGGACTTCTTCAGGGCTGAATAGATCGTATTGCGGTCAGTTTCACGTTTGACTCATGATGTTGATAGGTTGTTGATTTAAAATTTTATATTTTGTAGTTTGTTGACTTTTTTGGGAAGTTCCCAATAACGTGTTGATCACTAAGACATAGATCTTAGTCAGGCAGACAGTTACCCCAAAGCCCAAAGCACTGCGAGGTCCCGAGTGACAATGTGGTCTTCGGTTCTTTGCTATTTCCATCGCAGTGCCTGGAAAACAGGTACCGCAATGAGAATGGCAAAAAAGTTCCAGTACGGCATGGATGTGGACATGGACGTCCATGCCGTGCTGGAACTTTGTTGGGGTACAGACAGGAGGGCATAAGTTGTGCCCCCCACCTTAATGTATCCTCCTGGCGGGGTGGCCATGGGGGCTCTGTAGGGCCCCTTTTGTTCCTGCACCACCAGCCTTTTCATGGCCGGGCTCCAGGGACTCGTAAAATGCTGCGCCACCCCCTGCTCAGCCTAATGCTTTGTGGCACTCCACCACCATCACCAGGACACACGGTCCCCTGGCACAGCCAATCGTCCACCGCCAAAACGACTTTAGAAGTCATAATAAGGTGGTGGGTGGACCTCCACTGCTGCACCACTGCAATGCTGGCAGAATGTTCTTCCATCTAGTAAGCACAGCTCTCAAGTTATATTTAATTTGGTTTCTGAGTATGGAGTTAACATCAAAGCTGCTTTGTTTGACAGAGGAAAAAAGCTACATAGAGATAAACTAGCAGAGCATTATTATAGTCATAAAACAGTGCATAAAGTTTTAGAACTGTAGCAGGTCATTAAGGTAAAGGTTGACAACATTTTTAAGTTTACCCTCATATTAAGGCTCGCTTTTAGTGGAACTGCTCCCACAGAGCATTCTACATCACTGACTGCTTAATTTTAATCCTAAAACTACATTTACAAAGCTAAACTAATTCTCACCCATACTCAAGGATTAAACAAAATTAGCCAATGCCCAATAGGAAGTGGGATAAAATTGACATAATCTACCTACAGGTAGGAAACAATATGAAGTACACAAAGATCAAACACAATGTAAATAGGGCAATTTCATACGTTTCTTTGCCAGGCAAGGTTGTATACCCTTCACACAATTTTCTTCATTTTATATTGGATTACATATTTATCATGCGACAGAGAAGACTGGATATTACAATCCGTGAAAGTGCATTTATTTTGGATTAATCACCTTCTGTTGTGAGAGGAGCTGTGATAGTAATTGCTAAAATGCGGCAATGGCATTGCTCCCTCTGAGCATTCTGGGCTGCTGTAATATTATCAAAATGAACATATTGCCAAAGTTTCTGTATCTATTTCGATCAATACCACTTAGGGTTCCCGATTCTTTTTTTTTAATGCTTGGAGGGGGCAGTCAGTAGCTTTAGCTGGGATTAACGGAGGGCCAGACATGATATTTGTTTTTTTGGACTACCTTACTCAAAAGGAGGATTTAAACTACCAGATTTAAAGTCATACTTCTGCACATCATTCACCAGTTAGGACCAACGCATATTAATGAGGAGGAAATAGGGACTAACCATGCTTGCATATCAACTGGCGTTAGGCTTGGATACTAGCTATTCGCTTCATAAATTAGCAGGCCCTAATTACTTTAAGAGGGTCAGATTTAAGGTAATTAGAGATGTAGTTAAGATCTGTGTGAAATCAGAAACAAACTTTCTATATCAGTACTTCATCCTTATACTCGTAATGGTGTAATCCAGTACTGCCCGACATATTTCATGATAATATTGGGCAGGCCTGGGGTAAATTGGGCATACACAGGTTTAGGAAACTATATGATGTACAGGGGTTCTGGACATTTGCTTCACTTCAGGATTCATAAGGGCTCCCCCAACACAATTCTTTCAATTACTTGCAGGTAAGGGATTATTTTTCACATTGGTATGAATTCAAAAATATTCAAGAAACACCTGAAATCCTCACCAGATTCTATCAGCCTCCAGGGTAACCCATTGCAATAAACATAATCACCATTATCAGAAATATGTCTTATGCACTGGACGGCAGTATACAATTAGCCTCAAGATGGAGTCCTCATCTTGCAAACGTCATTACGTCAACTAAAATACAGGAGGCACTTTGTAGTGGGCTAGTCCCACAGGTCCAGGTGTAAATAGGCAGACACAGCAGACCAGAGCAGGTGCTTATAGATGGTAGTTTATTAGTAGATAAGATGGTACAAGTTAACAGGTTAACAGCCCCACCAGGAGCAGACCTATTCGCCGCTGAGCCCATCCTCAACTGTGTCTCTCATGCGTCCAACATTCCACCACACCAAGATTCCAGAGAGAACTCTCACACAGGGCTGATCAGCTAGATGCAGGTACACCGAAATAACATGAGGATACTACATTATCCTCTCCCTATAATAAAGGAAAACAAAAAAAACAAATAACTAAGGGGAAAACTATGCACATAAAATATACAACCTTTCAAGAAAACTGTAACCCAGAGATGGATAATAAAATGCACCACATGAGGGAAAACAGAGATCCAAATTATTAAAGAAGGAAGGAAGCAAAAAGATAAACACTTACACATCCTCCTCCTTTAATAACGAACAATAAAAAACAAGGCGTAAAATATTTTGAGCTCACAAATAAACAATCAAAAACTAAGCCAAAAATTTTCAAAGGGCGAACCAGCACCCAAGAAAGTGTGTCCCTTAAAAGAGGGTTGGCGTCACAGTCTTCTCATGTGAGAAGCACTTTCTTGGGTGCTGGTTTGCCCTCTGAAAATTTTTGGCTTAGTTTTTGATTGTTTATTTGTGAGCTCAAAATATTTTACGCCTTGTTTTTTATTGTTCGGTATTAAAGGAGGAGGATGTGTAAGTGTTTATCTTTTTGCTTCCTTCCTTCTTTAATAATTTGGATCTCTGTTTTCCCTCATGTGGTGCCTTTTATTATCCATCTCTGGGTTACAGTTTTCTTGAAAGGTTGTATATTTTATGTGCATAGTTTTCCCCTTAGTTATTTGTTTTTTTTGTTTTCCTTTATTATAGGGAGAGGATAATGTAGTATCCTCATGTTATTTCGGTGTACCTGCATCTAGCTGATCAGCCCTGTGTGAGAGTTCTCTCTGGAATCTTGGTGTGGTGGAATGTTGGACGCATGAGAGACACAGTTGAGGATGGGCTCAGCGGCGAATAGGTCTGCTCCTGGTGGGGCTGTTAACCTGTTAACTTGTACCATCTTATCTACTAATAAACTACCATCTATAAGCACCTGTTCTGGTCTGCCGTGTCTACCTATTTACACCTGGACCTGTGGGACTAGCCCACCACACACTTGCAATGGTAGACCCTCATCAATCTCGGCCAGCCTTAACCTACAGTAATTAAGAACAATGTATATGCTCTATCACACACCAAACCGTATTTCTAAATGGCCAGCTTCCAGAACCCCGGAGCGGTCACACTGTCCCAAGTGTGGTCTCCATGCAGCCGATATAGTCCACATGTTTGTCGAATGTCCGGGGCTTAAGGAATTCAGGGACAGCCTATCCTGATTGATCTCAGCCCAACTGGAGTATTAATTCCACTTGAGCAATAAGGAAATCATGCAGTGTCATAAGCCTGGGATTAATGCCAGCCTTAGCTCGCTAATTATGATTATAATTGTTAGCATAGCTAGGGCAGGGCTCGATTTTACACCACCAAAAGATGCTGAATTCTGGGCAATGTGACAACAAACTTATGAATGCGAAGTCGCAGCTGCCAAAGCCAGTGGTGTCCGATCAACTAAAAGAGTTGTGAGGATCTGGCCTCATATGTGATGGGCCTAGACATGCTCCGATATTGTCATGGCTCGAAATTCCCGAGATTTTCTTTTTGTCAATTGTTTTTTTCCTCTCCCAGCACCTTCATTGTTGGCTGGTTTCCTCTAATCCTTTCGCACTTTCCCGCAACCTCTCTTATTCCCCCCTCTCCCATCAATCCCTTTTGTTTAAAACTTATATCCTCTTTGTACTGTATTGTGATATTGTAGGAAATCCGTTATATTATAACAACTTAATGTATCAATTGTTCTGACCCTTGGTAAAATCAAATAAAAATACATTAAAAAAAGGAGAGAGCGCAGCTGTGACTTTGACGCCCTTCACACTGAGAGACTGGACACACAAACAAGTTGTTGGGTTTCAAATTCATTAGACATTGCGGAGCCCACCATTCATTTAGCTCACATCTCATTATAGCCACATGTAACTGTATCTCTGTTGAAACAACCTATCTGCCACGTGCCTGCTCTATTGTATGTTCGGTGCACATCAGAGAGGTGATGCGTTTTTAGATGAAAATTAATGTCCATATTTCCAGGGATTCAGTTTGGGTGACACACACCCAAACTGTTACTGTTACTTTAAAAACCCACATTTCTATTCTGACCTGACTCCATTGAAGAAGCACTAGTAATGTTTTCAATAATGGTGAGTGCCTAAGGCCACGTACATTTTTGCTTCTTTATCTTAAAACTCAAAGAAAATCTTGTCTATTTCTCAAAAAATATAATACTTTTGGAAAAGAAACAGTAAATTTGTTTTAGTTATGCAATTTGTCTGAAATACGTTCACCTTTTCCGTTTTTCTGAACATTAAAACAAGTGCCACTGTTCCAGTGTCACAACATAGGTGCCGATTATGATAGCGGGCGTTCAACAGCCGTCTGCTATCTCAGTGGTCAGGAGGCAGCGGTCCAACCGCCCAATTATAATTTGACCGCCATGCTAGTGGTCATAAAAGTGCAATCCAGCACTGCGGCTGGTGCTGCGGCCCAGGGAAAAAAATGCAGCACAAGGCACAGTGTAAAAGAGCACTTTGTGCCCATCCATGCAGCGTGTGCTATGCACCATGTGGTGCATGGCACATGCTGCATGGATGTTCATGGGGGCACTACATGTGCCCCGTGGCCAACAAGGGACAGGCCTGTTTACTGGGGCCGCCATAAAAAGGCTGCTGATAAGGGGCATCATAATCCCGATGGTGGTGCCTGTCTCGGCATCGCCTCTTGTCAGGACTACGATTCTGACCACCGCACCATCAGATGATGCTGTCCGATGCGACGGTCTCCCCCCTCCTCCCCCCCCCCCCCCCCGACCTATGTGGTTTGGCAGCCTGCATTGTAATACGGCAGCCGGAACAATGGCTGGTCTGTCGGGCAAACTGCCACCGACGGCCTGTCAGTCCACTTGACTTCGTAATCAGGCCCATAGTCACAAAACAGTCTCTTCTGTGCCAACTTATGAACCCACAGCTTAAAACCTGCTAATTCTGTGCAGTCTATCCTTTTTGTTTGTTTATTCTGTGCATTCTACTCCTCAACATTCTACCCATTCTGTCTTCACATTTGTATTCTGTGTTTTGTACCATGCATTTCTCTACACGTGATTGTCAATGATCTTGCCAAGTGTTAGTTTATTGTTTGTATGTGATTCATTTCACCCATTTTTGGAGTAGTGTCTCCATTGCTGGTAATATAGAATTCTTACACATTTAAAGATCCATTTCACATTTTTGTGTCACAAACATTTCTTAGGCAAGGAAGCTTCATTTTAATTTTCCTTACATTTTGACTGCTTTACAACGTAAAATAAGTGCAACTCTCTTGAATCAATGAAACACTTCAACAGTGCCGATCTTGGGCCTGGGCCACAGAGGGACATTCATGTGGGAGCTGCTTAGTTGCTGGTGCCCGGGGTGAGGTGTCCCCTGATCAGAGGTTGCTGTTTGAGAAGTGTGGGACCCCGTGGGATGTGGAGCATTGGACAGCACCTTTGGGACCTTCTTTCCCAGTGCATAGGCAGCGCGGGCACCTAGGAGCCGAATGCCTGGATAAATTACTGCCTGCGTGCCTACCTCATACTGCCTTGCCTCACAGGTGCTGGGTATTGACTCTGTAGACTCCCTGGCACTGAATGCCTAATTGGTGACTGTCTAACTGCCTGCCCCAGATCCACCCGTTCTGCTGGCCTTGGCAACCTCCAGTGTGGACTGCCTGGATCTGGCCTGCTCGTGCCACCTAGCGTGTGATGGGGCCCTTGACACATTGCCCACATTAAGGCCACAGCTCACGTGCAGAATCTGGAATCTCCCCCTTTTGGGGATTGGTTTGCCTCCAGTGGAGACACAGTTGGGCCAAATGGTCTGCTCGTTCCCCCGGAGATGGATCACTCAGGGTGAGGCAGGACCCCACAGTGGATTGGCTGGTGGTGCATTGAACCTGTAGTTCTCCAGCCACTGCTGGTTGCTGAATGCTTCTCGACCTCAAGATGGGGAATGCTGACACCAAACAGACCGAGCTATTCTTCAAACTGTGGCGTGTACTGCGGACACACCCCTACAGGGACAACCCCTTTACCAGGGAGTTGCTAAGTGCTCTTCTCAGGACCCTGACACCTGAGCAATGTTCTTAGACTTAAAACACAGCCTGACCACCAGTGATAATAAAATATACTGGCTCCCAGACAGGTTCGATCGCCTCAAGGAGAAAGTGGCTAGTCATGATGAACGCATCAGCCAGCTGGAGCAGCGCAGTCATAAGAGTTTGAAGGGAGCACACCCTTTCCAAGACCAATGCCAAATACTCCCTCTTGTATCTGACCAAGCTGCAAATCTTCCATGCAGGCGAAACCATATACTTCATCAATCCCAATGCGGCTGCCAAATTTGTTAAAGACCTACCGTTGGTGTCGGTTTGACCTCATGGTGACTCGAACAATGATACTGACTAGCTACAGATGTGACTGCGTAGTGCTCTCGGTCGAAGGGCTGCACATTGCCCAAGCACTTGGCTGGACAGGCTAGGTTGCCCTGCGGATACGCCTTACTGCCTGTGCCTCCAGACGTAGACCAAATATAGGTGTCACTCCGAGTCTTTCACTTCATTGCAAGTATGACCAGCAGCACTACTGCCTTCTCTGGCCACCCAGCCTTTCCCTAGCTGGGAGTGTGCCGGGACTCAAGTTCTTCATCATGGTATGATTCCCTACCGGTTTTACATTGTTCACCCCTTGAGGCCATGTTTGGGGTGGAATGGCTGTATTCAGCCTAGTTGGTGGGCTGTATTGGGGGTGCGGTGGGTGATATTTGGGGATTTTGATTGCCACTGTTCAGTGTGCCCTTCTTTACTTTCCTTTTCCCTCCCTCTGCCACGTGACTCACAGCTAAAGGTATAACTATGAGCTTTCATCTAGCACTAGCATGACACCGCTAAACGATATTATATGGAATGTCAGCCGCTTGAATGATAGGCGCAAGACGTAATTTGTGATGGTGTTCCTGCAGCAGCAAAGCACTGATATTTGCCTCTTGCAAGAGCTGCACCTGACAAAACTCACTTTACCACGACTGTGTGCCTTATGGATAGGGGAGTGACATGTTGCATGCTACTTAAACTATGCACATGAATTTGCCATTTGCATCAGGAAGGGTTTGCCCTGGTGCATGCAGTAGGCAATCTCAATAAGCAAGGGTGATATGTCATGCTTTCCAGCTCCCTACAGGGACACCTTCTTAAGTTTCTATCTACTTATGGCCCCAATATGAATGACCCCACCTTTCTAGCCGAGGTATGGTGGCTTGCTGGCACCCGGGACTCTGGCGAAATCATGTGGGGATCATGGGGGGGACTCTAATGTGGTGTTCGACCCACTAGCAGATTCTTCTGGGGACTTTTGATGCCTTCACCCACGGGTGGCCACAGAGCTGCAGGCTATCATGGCTGATAATTACCTTTTTGATCTCTGGAGGGTCGGGAAGGGTGCTATTGAAGAGGGAACATGCGTGACCTCAGCTTACACAACTTGGTTGCGCATTGACGATTGGCTAGCAAAATGCAATGTGGAGGCCTGGCTCTGCAAAGTCTCTCACCTGCTGTGTCCTCTCTCGGATCATGTCCCCATGTTTTGTAGATTTTCCCAACCTAGGTTTCAGTCCTGTGCCTACATGTGGCGCTTGCCAGTGGCTGCTCTGCGGGACCAGGCAATCAGGGAAGTTATCCGGGCGTTCATTGTGGAATATTTTGCGTGTAATGTTGGCACTGTGGATTCCTACTCAACTGTATGGGAGGCTTTCAAGACTGTGAAATGAGGGAAAAGTATAGCGAAGCAGGCAGGTGTGCTGTGAGTACTTCACAGTGACCTAATGTGCCTTGAAACTAAAATACGGGCTCTAGAACTTCAATTTTATGAGACGGCAGGAAGACTGCATTGCATATGCAGCAAACTCAATGACTTCGAGGAAGCAGCGCAAGGGGAAATACTTTACTTAGGCAAAGTGGTGCATGCCAGACAGGGCACAAGTCCTAAAAAAAGAAGTCGGGAGATGCTGACGTCACAACAGGAAATGACATCACGCAAGGTGGCTTGCACCATCAGACCCATTGCATCCCCTCGCTCACCCCTTAGATGCGATTCCATCAGAGAAGCCAGCGTGTGAGTAGCGTTCTGATTGAGCTCCGATCTCGCCACAGAGATGCCAAAGAGTGAATGTGTGGATCCATTTGCTCCAATTATCGGGCTCCCGGTAAAATAATTGGGAGGATGCCGTCCAACCGCGTGGTACCCCGACTCGAGCTCTGATGCCAGATGATATGGGGAGGGAGACAGGGCAGGCAGGATGCTGGCTGCCATGAAGGGCAGACCCTGGGCCAGTGACTACATCACTGAATTACAAACTGATGAAGACAATATTGTGATTGGGCTGCCTGTGGTGCAGGGGGCAATGATCAATTTCTATTCCTTGTGTACATGACAGCCCAACCGGATAAAACACTAGGGGCGAGATGTACTGCCCACCAATTTGCAACTCGCAAATTGCGTCACATTTGCGACTTGCAAATTGGGATGTACAACAGTGTCTCAGACACTGTTTGCGATTCCTAATGTGCTCGCAAATTGCATGCCTCATTAATATTAATGAGGCAGGTGCAATTTGCGACCCCATTAGGAATGGCTAGCACTCACAGGGAAGGTGGCCTGCTGGGATCAGCAGACCACCATGCATGCGACTGCTTATAAATAAAGCAGTTCTTTTTTTTAAATGCAGTTCATTTTTCCTTTAAGGAAAACGGGATGCGTTTAAAGAAAGAAAAATTAAAATTTTCAGTTTCATATTTAAGGACCACTGCCGGCCCTTAAAAAATACTTTATGACCCATTCACAAAGGGAAAGGGTTCCTTTGTGGACAAATTTGTAGTAACCACGCAAACAGTGGTTGGTGAATAAAGTATATTTATTCAAGAGTACATTTTCATAATTGTATAGCGACCTCCAGCTTCTTCAACTGACTGTCTTTGTAAGAATCACTCAGTGATATTATTCTATTACTTCACTGAGTTCTACAATGGAAGAGAGAAATCTCCACACATTTCCATTTGCAAATGGTTTACCACCTACTTAAAGTAGGTGGTAAATTGTGAGAGTTTTGCAATCACAATTGTGGTTACCAAACATTCATACATACAGCGAGTCGCTTCCTAATAGTGGGTTGCAAAACTCATTTTGTGAATCAGTAAATTTGTCTGATTCTCAAAATGACGTTTGTACATGGCCATACCCTAAATTGCGGTCGCAAACGTGCCGATTTCCTGTTTGCTTGTACTCCACAAAGAAATGCCCCCTCTTCAAAATCAATTATTCAAAATTATGGACCAAACACACTTATTTTAGTCCGGTCCGGTATATTTATTTATACCCTTCACTCATATTTTTTGAAATAATTTTTTTGAAAATGGCAGGGAAAGATAACTCTATACAAACAAATAACTACAAAAAACCTTATAGAGTTATTTGACAAAAACAAGAATTCACAATTATACAAAATTATCAAACAATGAACATAAACAATACATCCAACATTAGATTGCAATATAGAAAATCAATTAGAATGCAATTACTGACATCCAGAATACAATTGCAAAGTTAAGCAATGTATAAAAACACATTCGTCAAATTTTCTTTATGTGAACAAGAATGCAATCACTACATTCAAAAGAGCAAAAAAGAGATATGCATCACTATTTTTCAAAGACCGCTCTGGTTGTTATAGTTCGCTCTTGCTGAAATAGCCATACAAACAAATAACTACAAAAAACCTTATAGAGTTATTTGACAAAAACAAGAATTCACAATTATACAAAATTATCAAACAATGAACATAAACAATACATCCAACATTAGATTGCAATATAGAAAATCAATTAGAATGCAATTACTGACATCCAGAATACAATTGCAAAGTTAAGCAATGTATAAAAACACATTCGTCAAATTTTCTTTATGTGAACAAGAATGCAATCACTACATTCAAAAGAGCAAAAAAGAGATATGCATCACTATTTTTCAAAGACCGTTCTGGTTGTTATAGTACGCTCTTGCTGAAATAGCCGACGCGTTTCAAGTTTGGACTCTTAGTTTCCAAACCATCTTCAGGGCTTTGTATTAGTCTGTTGGGATGTAAAAAAACGGTTTGTTTACAACCACTTAGCCTCTAATCTAGAAAAATCAACCGTTTGGATAAAAGGTTGTACCTGTGTGATACTCAGTTGTTATTGCTTTCTATCACTGGGCACAACTCTGTCCTTTAACTGTACAGCTGGGCGCTTGGCTCCAAGAATGACAGTCTGTGAAACAAACGACATTTGGTCGTTTATCACTTTATTTAAAATCATGAAAACAGAAACTGCCTGATAGTGTTTTTAAAAAAAAGTTTGCGTACCTTAGGCCTTGCTATCTTGCGTTGCACCAGGGGCAGGCAATATCTTTGTTCTCTGTTGGTGCGCACCGAATCGAATAATACATAACCTGGTTTTAGACAACCCTATTTTAACTGTTGTAGTGCGAGGGTACAAACACTTGAATTGCAAACTGTACCTTTAATTCGAATGACGGTGCCACTCCGTGCCCTTTTTGTGCTTTATATTTTCCCTTTTTATTCTGCAAGCTTGTCGTCTCCTATTTAAACCAAAAGCACTTATGAGTTAATTGTGCTTTCATAGATTAGACTCACCACGAGCATTTCACTGTTACAACAGGTCTACATACCTGTATGTTCGATAGAACGGAGGCGTCTCCTTCCGTCTACCGCCCCGTCCGGGGCTGCAGTTAACAAGCGCCTTCGCCTTGTATTTATTTCCTGGCAGGACTCGCTTGAATAGTAAATCTCTTTATCTATTTGGGGAGGAAGGTAAAAAAGACGCGCATTAGTAAACGCGGCGCCTTCGATTGCCCCGAGCAGGCGATGTCGTGCTAATCGGCTAGATGTCATTACCTGCTAACGCAGTTCCTCAATAGCGGTTGTGCTCCTCAGTTGCTCTCAGCTCTGGTGTGCAGCTGGCGGCCATGTTTCCTACCTTTAAAAAGAGGCTTACTTGTAAATTCCTTACATTGCATTGTGGGAGTTGTAGTGTCTTTGGCAATCGAACGCCTGCATTCTGGCGGAATAAATGAATTAAAGGGTATATTTTGTGCACAATAGTTGTCATGGTTATTGTGAGGCGCAGGGATGTTTTTTAGCGAAACAAGAGCTTTACATAGGTGATTCTTTTTAGACTGAGATATCCAAGCGGTATGATGAAAAGTCTCAGATTCTTGACAATTCAGTCATATTATTCAATCCGGTCATTGTGCAATTAAATTTCAAGATAAGGTATGCTTCCTTCTCCAGTAGCATCCTGTCAATGTCTGCAGGGCGTTGAACGTTACTCATTGTATGGATGACAGACCACTTGAAGTCGGTCTCATTATGTGACATCTCAATGAAGTGTTCCACCATAGGCGCTGTAAGTACTTTCTTCCTAATTCGCGACCTATGTTGTCCTATTCGTAGGTTTACCTGCTGGTTTGTTTTGCCTATGTAAATTTTTTTACACGGGCAAACGATCACATAGATCACATTCCGGGTTTTACAATTTGAGAAATCTAAGTGTCGCCACTTAGTTCCCTGATGTTCAAACTCGATACCCTCAATCGTGCTGCCACATGCAACGCAATTGCCGCATCTGTGATGTCCCTCCAATGGTTTCATATCCCAAAGGGCTCGAAGGTCATGTTTTGGCTGAATTTTTGGGAGATCTGCTCTCACTAATTGTTGGCCCACACTTCTATTCTTTTTATATGCGAAGATGGGACGCGGGAATGGGCATTCTAGATTCTCTAGCAGGTGCCAATTTTTGAGCACCGCTTGTCTTAGGTTATGCGTGTCAGGCCCAAAGGTTGTAACGCAAACCGGTCTGTCTAGTTCTTTCTTTTCTTTCACCTTCAACAAGGTTTCACGAGGGGTACATCTCGCCCTTTTGAGGGAATTTTTCAACAATTTCCGTGGGTACCCTCTATGGATCATTTCGCCGCAAAAATTTTGGGCGTGATGGTCATAGTCAGCTATGTTAGAGCAATTTCTCCGAATGCGCAACATTTGACCGTACGGCAAGTTGGCCTTCAAACTCCTAGGGTGGTAGCTTTTGTGGTGTAGAATGGTGTTTCTATCTGTGGCTTTTTTGTGTAAGGATGTCTTTAATTTACCATCCTCGCAGGTGACCTCTACATCCAAGAATGTCATTTTGGTGGTGCTTGTCTCGATAGAGAATTTAATGTCTCTATGTCTGTTATTGATCCAATCATGGAACGCCACGAGATCAGTCTGGCTCCCCTGCCACAGGAGCCAGACATCGTCTATGTATCGCCACCATTGTATGATGTTACTTTTATAGGGGTTGTTATTCTCAACAAATAGGGACTCATACTGTGCCATATACAACACTGCCATTTCTGGGGCATAAGGACACCCCATGGCAGTGCCCTTGGTTTGCATATAGAATTGTTCATTGAACAAAAAATAATTCTTTTGTAAAGCTATTGCTGCAAGCTTTAAAATGAAACTAGTTGGCACTCGGTGTGGCTTGTCCCTTTTCTCAAGATAAAATTCAATTACCTCCAGAGCTTCTTCTTGAGGTATCTGTGTATACAGGGACGTGACGACCATAGTTGCCATTATCTGTATAGTTGGGTCAAAGGAGACACCTTCGACTTTATTTAAAAAATCTGTAGTATCTCTGAGATACGATTTGACCTCCGTCAAAAAGGGCTTTAAAAAGACATCCACATATTTGGATAGTGGTTCTAAACAGGAATCGCAGCCCGAAACAATTGGCCTTCGGGCTGCGATTCCTGTTTAGAACCACTATCCAAATATGTGGATGTCTTTTTAAAGCCCTTTTTGACGGAGGTCAAATCGTATCTCAGAGATACTACAGATTTTTTAAATAAAGTCGAAGGTGTCTCCTTTGACCCAACTATACAGATAATGGCAACTATGGACGTCACGTCCCTGTATACACAGATACCTCAAGAAGAAGCTCTGGAGGTAATTGAATTTTATCTTGAGAAAAGGGACAAGCCACACCGAGTGCCAACTAGTTTCATTTTAAAGCTTGCAGCAATAGCTTTACAAAAGAATTATTTTTTGTTCAATGAACAATTCTATATGCAAACCAAGGGCACTGCCATGGGGTGTCCTTATGCCCCAGAAATGGCAGTGTTGTATATGGCACAGTATGAGTCCCTATTTGTTGAGAATAACAACCCCTATAAAAGTAACATCATACAATGGTGGCGATACATAGACGATGTCTAGCTCCTGTGGCAGGGGAGCCAGACTGATCTCGTGGCGTTCCATGATTGGATCAATAACAGACATAGAGACATTAAATTCTCTATCGAGACAAGCACCACCAAAATGACATTCTTGGATGTAGAGGTCACCTGCGAGGATGGTAAATTAAAGACATCCTTACACAAAAAAGCCACAGATAGAAACACCATTCTACACCACAAAAGCTACCACCCTAGGAGTTTGAAGGCCAACTTGCCGTACGGTCAAATGTTGCGCATTCGGAGAAATTGCTCTAACATAGCTGACTATGACCATCACGCCCAAAATTTTTGCGGCGAAATGATCCATAGAGGGTACCCACGGAAATTGTTGAAAAATTCCCTCAAAAGGGCGAGATGTACCCCTCGTGAAACCTTGTTGAAGGTGAAAGAAAAGAAAGAACTAGACAGACCGGTTTGCGTTACAACCTTTGGGCCTGACACGCATAACCTAAGACAAGCGGTGCTCAAAAATTGGCACCTGCTAGAGAATCTAGAATGCCCATTCCCGCGTCCCATCTTCGCATATAAAAAGAATAGAAGTGTGGGCCAACAATTAGTGAGAGCAGATCTCCCAAAAATTCAGCCAAAACATGACCTTCGAGCCCTTTGGGATATGAAACCATTGGAGGGACATCACAGATGCGGCAATTGCGTTGCATGTGGCAGCACGATTGAGGGTATCGAGTTTGAACATCAGGGAACTAAGTGGCGACACTTAGATTTCTCAAATTGTAAAACCCGGAATGTGATCTATGTGATCGTTTGCCCGTGTAAAAAAATTTACATAGGCAAAACAAACCAGCAGGTAAACCTACGAATAGGACAACATAGGTCGCGAATTAGGAAGAAAGTACTTACAGCGCCTATG
The DNA here is from genome assembly GCF_964263255.1 of Lissotriton vulgaris. Lineage (NCBI taxonomy): Eukaryota > Metazoa > Chordata > Amphibia > Caudata > Salamandridae > Lissotriton > Lissotriton vulgaris. Next base: position 1,649,928,443 of record NC_141685.1, read on the forward strand.
GTGGAACACTTCATTGAGATGTCACATAATGAGACCGACTTCAAGTGGTCTGTCATCCATACAATGAGTAACGTTCAACGCCCTGCAGACATTGACAGGATGCTACTGGAGAAGGAAGCATACCTTATCTTGAAATTTAATTGCACAATGACCGGATTGAATAATATGACTGAATTGTCAAGAATCTGAGACTTTTCATCATACCGCTTGGATATCTCAGTCTAAAAAGAATCACCTATGTAAAGCTCTTGTTTCGCTAAAAAACATCCCTGCGCCTCACAATAACCATGACAACTATTGTGCACAAAATATACCCTTTAATTCATTTATTCCGCCAGAATGCAGGCGTTCGATTGCCAAAGACACTACAACTCCCACAATGCAATGTAAGGAATTTACAAGTAAGCCTCTTTTTAAAGGTAGGAAACATGGCCGCCAGCTGCACACCAGAGCTGAGAGCAACTGAGGAGCACAACCGCTATTGAGGAACTGCGTTAGCAGGTAATGACATCTAGCCGATTAGCACGACATCGCCTGCTCGGGGCAATCGAAGGCGCCGCGTTTACTAATGCGCGTCTTTTTTACCTTCCTCCCCAAATAGATAAAGAGATTTACTATTCAAGCGAGTCCTGCCAGGAAATAAATACAAGGCGAAGGCGCTTGTTAACTGCAGCCCCGGACGGGGCGGTAGACGGAAGGAGACGCCTCCGTTCTATCGAACATACAGGTATGTAGACCTGTTGTAACAGTGAAATGCTCGTGGTGAGTCTAATCTATGAAAGCACAATTAACTCATAAGTGCTTTTGGTTTAAATAGGAGACGACAAGCTTGCAGAATAAAAAGGGAAAATATAAAGCACAAAAAGGGCACGGAGTGGCACCGTCATTCGAATTAAAGGTACAGTTTGCAATTCAAGTGTTTGTACCCTCGCACTACAACAGTTAAAATAGGGTTGTCTAAAACCAGGTTATGTATTATTCGATTAGGTGCGCACGAACAGAGAACAAAGATATTGCCTGCCCCTGGTGCAACGCAAGATAGCAAGGCCTAAGGTACGCAAACTTTTTTTTAAAAACACTATCAGGCAGTTTCTGTTTTCATGATTTTAAATAAAGTGATAAACGACCAAATGTCGTTTGTTTCACAGACTGTCATTCTTGGAGCCAAGCGCCCAGCTGTACAGTTAAAGGACAGAGTTGTGCCCAGTGATAGAAAGCAATAACAACTGAGTATCACACAGGTACAACCTTTTATCCAAACGGTTGATTTTTCTAGATTAGAGGCTAAGTGGTTGTAAACAAACCGTTTTTTTACATCCCAACAGACTAATACAAAGCCCTGAAGATGGTTTGGAAACTAAGAGTCCAAACTTGAAACGCGTCGGCTATTTCAGCAAGAGCGAACTATAACAACCAGAGCGGTCTTTGAAAAATAGTGATGCATATCTCTTTTTTGCTCTTTTGAATGTAGTGATTGCATTCTTGTTCACATAAAGAAAATTTGACGAATGTGTTTTTATACATTGCTTAACTTTGCAATTGTATTCTGGATGTCAGTAATTGCATTCTAATTGATTTTCTATATTGCAATCTAATGTTGGATGTATTGTGTATGTTCATTGTTTGATAATTTTGTATAATTGTGAATTCTTGTTTTTGTCAAATAACTCTATAAGGTTTTTTGTAGTTATTTGTTTGTATGGCTATTTCAGCAAGAGCGAACTATAACAACCAGAGCGGTCTTTGAAAAATAGTGATGCATATCTCTTTTTTGCTCTTTTGAATGTAGTGATTGCATTCTTGTTCACATAAAGAAAATTTGACGAATGTGTTTTTATACATTGCTTAACTTTGCAATTGTATTCTGGATGTCAGTAATTGCATTCTAATTGATTTTCTATATTGCAATCTAATGTTGGATGTATTGTTTATGTTCATTGTTTGATAATTTTGTATAATTGTGAATTCTTGTTTTTGTCAAATAACTCTATAAAGTTTTTTGTAGTTATTTGTTTGTATAGAGTTATCTTTCCCTGCCATTTTCAAAAAAATTATTTCAAAAAATATGAGTGAAGGGTATAAATAAATATACCGGACCGGACTAAAATAAGTGTGTTTGGTCCATAATTTTGAATAATTGATTTTGAAGAGGGGGCATTTCTTTGTGGAGTACAAGTTTACATGACCCAGCCCCCCTTCAGCCCCACCAAGGGTCTACCTCCTTTTTGTGATTTCCTGTTTGCGACCGCAATTTAGGGTTGTGCATCTGGCCCTAGATCTTGACTCCTTTCTTGACTCAGGGCAATTTCCCTGACGAGGATGACCACAGCAGGTACCTAGATGAGCCATTCACAGAGGAAGCAGTTGTGCAGGTCATCAGGATCATGCCCGGGGATAGAGCTCTTGGTCTAGATGGTCTTACAAGTGCATTCTACAAAGAGTATGCTCTTCTTTGGACACAGCACCTCATTAGCTGTACGGAAGAGTGTTGTCCCCATCCCTGAGAGAGGCACTAATAGTAACTATTCTAAAGCCAGACAAAGACCTACAGATTAATGTGGATATTAAAATCCTAGCCAAATTGATTGCCTCTGGACTGCTCATTCTGCTCCCTCTCATAGCGCATACAAGACCAATTGAGCTTTGTGCAAGGGCAAGCCATACCTCACAATTTTTGGACCTTCATTGCACTCTCACAAACCACAGAACCCTCCCTCAGTCCTGCTGCAATTCTTTGGGATGCCACTAAGGCAATCGATTGCCTCATTGTAAGCAGCAGGGGTCCCCCCTTTCGCCCATCCTGTTTGACATCACGATGGAGGTCTTACAGCCAGGCTCTGACAGTATCATGCACATCTTGGCCTGGCCTTCACACCTGTGTGTGGCTTGTATTTATCTATGCTGATGATGTTTTGTGGTACATCAAAAATCTCCATTATTATTTGGACCCCCTGATAATGGAATTCGCTAGATTCGGAGGGGTCTCTGCGATTATCATCAATTGGACAAATTCTGTATTCTTTCCAATTTCTGCTGTGACCAAAGAATTTGACTCAGAGTTTCCATTGTGATGGGCTAGTGTTTTTAGGAATCTGGTTGAGTTGCAATTTAGACAACCTTTTGAAATCTAATTACAGCCAACTGATGGATTGGCTGGAGAGCTGGTTGGTTACTTGGACAGAGATTCCACTATCTATGGATGATAGATTAGCTCTAGCAAAGATGATTGTGCTACCCAATTTTCTTTATTTGTTCATCAATCCCCCGCTGCCACTTCCCCTATGCTTTAGGCGTCAATCAGATCACATATGGTGGTGCTTGCTTGGGCAGGGCATCAGCCACGGATCACCTGGAAGGTTCAAATGTTCCCTTTATGCAAGGTGGGCTAGACGTGCAGGATCTGCAGCCCCTTTAGTTCCCCTGCTTGGTCAACCAGCCCTTCCCATCACGTGAGATGAAGGTTTACATAACAGACTGCGGAGATTACAACTTACTACTATAGGGAACATATTTTAGGAGGCTCATTTATCACACTGCAACAGGTCCTGCACAATCGGGACACCACTTTGTTAGAAAAGTTTACGTACTATCAGTTACCAGCGGCAGTGCGCACGATACAGGCGTCCCCCCCCGCAGTGCCCCCCATGTTCTGGGTGCTTGAAGATGTCCTTGTGAAATCTCCCTGTGCAGGCACGGTTTCGGGTTATATCCTGGAATGCAGGAAACAGCACAAGTGAAGGCCCCAGGTGCCCACCAGGTGTGGGCAGATGCCTTGACGGTGCCCAAAATAGAGGCTCAGTGATGCTTTTGCTGCACTCAGAATTGAGCATTGTTGCCAAACTATAGGCTATGCCTGGTGCACTTTAAATATCTTTACAGGCTTTAGCATACCCCTGAGCATCTACATAAGCTGGGCCTCCTATAAGATCCCCACTCTGTTAAATGGTCGGAGCCGAGAATCGACCTCCTCTATCCGGCCTGGTCTTGCCAAGAAGTGGGTTATTTCTGGCATACAGTCTTTGACGCTATTGATGATATCACTGGCTTGCGACTTGAACATACTCCCCTGGTAGCGCTGCTGGGCTATGTTAAGGAGATCCCTCCAGAGCTGCAGAAACTGTCTGCCCTTTTACTCCTGCTGGGAAAATGCGAATGGTGAGTTACTGGGGCCGTCACCCGATCTTGAGACTGGCCGACTGGCTTAAGGATACTGTGTATTGCTAGGATAGCTTGATGGCTTGTAGGGACCTAAAGATATTTAGTCACCTTTAGAATTGTATTTACGACTGCCTGATCAGCCAGCAGTGGAATTCGCTGTTCCTGGTGCTATGGATGAATACTAGCATGTGCTATGACCCCTGCCTTAAGCCTCCTCAATGCAGGTGGCTTGACTGCATAGTAGTAGTGGCTTCTGCACATTAGGGCAAATGGAGCATTCACAGTGAGAGCTCCTGTCGCCCTCTCTCTCTCTCCTAGTGACTACCCCTTAAACCCCGCCCTTTTTTCTGCCCTCTCCTCCAATACCTCAACTGTGATTTTTCTTTTTTTCCTCTCTTCCTTTCTTTATTCCATGATTCCTCCTTGAATTGACTCTTATCGACTTCCTAAGTTTGTTTCTCAGAACGGACGATGTCAGCAGAGCAATGTACGGCCCACGAATGTACAATTTGATTTGATATTTGGCTTCTCTGTGTTTAAAAATGTCAATAAAAAAAGGACAGTAAAGAAAATGCACCCCCCTAGTTTCTTAGAGCAATAGAATGTCAAGAAATTACATTGTTGTGAATTAGGTGTTAGGAATAACGCTGCTATATCCCAAGAGTTATGACAAATGTCTTCCATGTTCTTCAGAACAGTTCAATAGCCAGAAACCAATGATAAATAATTATTGACTAGATGGGAACACAACCCTTCTGTTATTTCGATCTACTACGCTAATGATTGTCTTCCAAGAAGGAGAATGGAACAACCTGTTGTAGGTAGCCACTTTTGGGGCTCAATAAGCTCTAGAAAACCAGGCAGAGTTTGGGGTCATGATGTTACATCTTTCTTATCTCATTTTGATACTGATAAATTGGGGTATTCCCAACCATGTGTGCACCTTCCCATTATAATCTGGCCTATAAAATACCCCAAAGCTAGCAAAGTAACTTAAAAATTCTATGTACTACAATGCAAAAAAAGAAATACTTTTGACCAACTATGAACCTTTTACCATAATAACAATATGGCCTCCCTGAGCAACCTTTGAATGATTCACCACAGGCGATACACATAGGGCCCTATTACGATGTCGGATAGACATCGTCTCAGTCATGGGACCGACCGACAACCAGTCGGCGGTCCAAACCGATTGATTAGAATTAGACTGAACACTAGCATGGGCGTAAAATCCGTTCCGCTCGCGGAATTTGCGGATTTTCGGTAAATTCGCAATCCGCAAACTCTCGCAAATTTGCCGAAAATCCGCAAATTCGCACGCAGCGGATTTTTTTGCTTGGTGATACAATATTGCGGCGCGCGGAGTTCACTTACCGTCATTCAGCGTTTGCCGAGTTGTTTTTCTCGATATTTTGCGTGTGCTGCGCCATTTTGGATCTTGCTGCGGGATCCCGCGGGAGTTTGGCGACCGCGATTACGTCATCGCAGCTTGCCACCTTGCACAGCGAGAGTTTGTCAACGCGAGTACGCCGTGATCACGTATCGCGGGAGTTCGCAATTGCGATCACGTAGATGCGGCGGGCAGCAACAATTTCGCACTTGCGAAATTACAAAATTTGCAATTCTGCACAAGAAATCCACCAGCAAGCTGCAAACCTTCTGAAAATGATGATTTTTTATCAGAATAACTCCTCAGGTTGACATTTACCTGCACTTTTGTTTGCAAGGAGTCCATTTTGGGGGTGGGGGGGGGAAGGAAGTGCCCCACAGTCTCCAACTTCCTGTTCCTGTCCAGCAGGCTCCTCCCAGTGCTTTCTTCATGTGCTGGTCACTTTCATTCGGATCTTGACCTGGAAGGATTACTTTTTGTGGATGCTGCTGGATATTTGGATTTGAGGACTTTTTGACTTTCTTTGGATCACTTTTGGATTAGAAATTTCACAAGTAAGTTTGTTTGGGGCATTACAGTTGCTGCAACTACAATTTTGGACTTTTCGATTTTTGGGCTGTTGTTGGGGCCTTTTGCCCAGGGGTACTCAGTGGTGGATTGACTGAGTCTTTCTGTGGGGTCTCTTTAATGTAAACATAATGGAGGGCATGGATGGCATTGGATTGGGGTGATTTTTGTGTGTTATTTTTTATTTTTTTGGCTGCTGTTGGGGCCTTTTGCCCAGGGCTAGTGAGTGGTGCATGGGCCTAGCCTTTATGTGGGGTGTCTTGAATTTAAACATCATTGAGGGCATGGATGGCATGGGATTGTGCTGATTGTTGTGTGTTTTTTTGATTTTATTGGCTGATGTTGGGGTCTTTTGCCCAGGGCTAGTGAGTGGTGCATGGACTGAGTCTTTCTGTGGGGTCTCTTTAATGTAAACATCATGGAGGGCATGGATGGCTTAGGATTGTGGTGATTTTTGTGTGTTTTTCGATTTTTGGGGGTGTTGATGGGGCCTGTCCATGTGGGTGGGGGCCATTTTGAGTGCTGGTACAGGCAGGCCCTGGCCATGTGCTGGGGGCAAGGGGCCATTTTGAATGCAGGCAGTGTTCTCAGGCCTGCACCCATTTTGCCTAGCTTCCATCCATTATGCCCAGGGGCAGTGAGTGGTGCATGGGCCTAGTCTTTCTGTGGGGTGTCTTGAATTTAAACATCATTGAGGGCATGGATGGCTTGGGATTGTGCTAATCTTTGTGTGTTTTTCGATTTTTTTGGCTGATGTTGGGGCCTTTTGCCCAGGGCTAGTGAGTGGTGCATGGGCCTAGTCTTTCTGTGGGGTGTCTTGAATTTAAACATCATTAAGGGCATGGATGGCATGGGATTGTGCTGATTTTTGTGTGTTTTTCGATTCTTTTGGCTGCTGTTGGGGCCTTTTGCCCAGGGGTAGTGAGTGGTGCATGGGCCTAGTCTTTCTGTGGGGTCTCTTTAATGTAAACATCATGGAGGGATTGGATGGCATTGGATTGTGCTGATTTTTGTGTGTTTTTCGATTTTTTGGGGTGTTGATGGGGACTGGCCGTGTGGGTGGGGGCCATTTTGAGTGCTGGTACAGGCAGGCCCTGGCCATGTGCTGGGGGGCAAGGGGCCATTTTGAATGCTGGCAGTGTTCTCAGGCCTGCACCCATTTTGCCTAGCTTCCATCCATTTTGCCCAGGGGTAGTGAGTGGTGCATGAGCCTAGTCTTTCTGTGGGGTGTCTTAAATTTAAACACAATTGAGGGCATGGATGGCATGGGATTGTGCTGATTTTTGTGTGTTTTTCGATTTGTTTGGCTGCTGTTGGGGCCTTTTGCCCAGGGCTAGTGAGTGGTGCATGGGCCTAGTCTTTCTGTGGGGTGTCTTGAATTTAAACATCATTGAGGGCATGGATGGCATGGGATTGTCCTGGTTTTTGTGTGTTTTCGATTCTTTTGGCTGCTGTTGGGGCCTTTTGCCCAGGGGTAGTGAGTGGTGCATGGGCCTAGTCTTTCTGTGGGGTCTCTTTAATGTAAACATCATGGAGGGATTGGATGGCATTGGATTGTGCTGATTTTTGTGTGTTTTTCGATTTTTTGGGGTGTTGATGGGGACTGGCCGTGTGGGTGGGGGCCATTTTGAGTGCTGGTACAGGCAGGCCCTGGCCATGTGCTGGGGGGGCAAGGGGCCATTTTGAATGCTGGCAGTGTTCTCAGGCCTGCACCCAATTTGCCTAGCTTCCATCCATTTTGCCCAGGGGTAGTGAGTGGTGCATGAGCCTAATCTTTCTGTGGGGTGTCTTAAATTCAAACACCATTGAGGGCATGGATGGCATGGGATTGTGCTGATTTTTGTGTTTTTCGATTTGTTTGGCTGCTGTTGGGGCCTTTTGCCCAGGGCTAGTGAGTGGTGCATGGGCCTAGTCTTTCTGTGGGGTGTCTTGAATTTAAACATCATTGAGGGCATGGATGGTATGGGATTGTGCTGATTTTTGTGTGTTTTTCGATTTTTTTGACTGCTGTTGGGGCCTTTTGCCCAGGGGTAGTGAGTGGTGCATGGGCCTAGTCTTTCTGTGGGGTCTCTTTAATGTAAACATCATGGAGGGCATGGATGGCATTGGATTGTGAAGAAGAAGCAAGTTACCAAGGAGACTGGTGTGCCGCCCGACACATTTTTTGGAAATAAAAAAAAAAGTACGCCTGCAGCAGCAGCAGGATCTGCTGGGGACTAAGCTGGGAGCAGCACCCCCGCTCCATTGGGCTCAGTGCCACCACCACCACGCCAACTTTAGTCCAAGCCCTTGAGTGCTGCAGAGGCACTTAGTCTAGTTGTTCAATCACCATCGACCAGTGATGTTGGCTCATCGCAAGAAAGTAGCAGCAATGTCCCTCAATCAACACAGGTTGTTGTAACTCATCTGATGAATGTTCAACAACCACAGCCGCAACAACAACCACATGTGCAAGTACAAGCCAAAGTACATGTGGAAGGAGAGGCCGCGCAAGGAGATGCGCAAGCAGAGGTGCATGGAGGGGCACAAGTGCCCACAATAGTTGTTCCTCCCGAAGTAGGGGCACATCAGGAAATCGACATTCAAGCTGAGGTATCATTTAAGGAAGCCACTCCTCCTGATCATTCATTGTCTTCCACATCCCTAGCAATGAAAAGATCAAGGATGGTGTCTACATCTTCTTCAAGCCCCCTTCCTTCTGATGATATGGATCCAACTTGGGAGCCACCACTGCCGTCTGAGAGTGAGGCACACCATGATCTGACAAAGGTAGCTAAGCGGAGAAGGAAGGTCCCCGAAAGACTCATGGTTATGGTGTGTGATGATGACGCTGAAGAAGTGGCGTATACTACTCCTGCTGATGAAGACTCTCAAGACGACAACGCAGCCATCATACACTCCACTCCAGCCTCAGCGGGCATGCAGTAAACAGGCATTTTTACCCTAGCCCGAAAAGCTGCTGAACGTGATGTTGTCGATGAGGAGGCAATGGGACCGAAAAACAAAAGTTAAGGAGGGTCAAGGGGACTATATTTATAGACCATCCAAACTCAATACCCCTAGTCAAACTGCTACAAACACAAGGAGTTGGAGGGTCTGTTAGCTAACATAGCTGAGTCCAAATGGTCCTATTCAAGTAACCCTTTTGGATTGCACTGAACCAGACCAGGTGGTCACATGACACGGGTCTATAATAGATATCCTATCAGCCCACCCATTTGGCGGAGCCTCGTCATGTAGGACGTCTGACCAGGGTGGTGAGTCCAAGCCCAGATGAATTGGCCAGACAACACTCACTTCTGGTGTATATTGTTACAGTGTCCATGCCACAGAGTGGTGCTGAAAAAATGCAGTGCAAAACAGGGTGTGAAAATAAGTGAAGCTAAAATGACGGTTGAGGCAAAGAAAAATAATTTTATTAAAGATATTCACCAGGACGCCAGGTTAAAAAGAAGTGTAAAACAGTGTGAAAAAATCACTGTGATGCTTTGCTGTGTTTAGGCCAACATGTTTCTGCCGAAGGTGAAACTACACCGGCATTCTTCAGGGCCAGATACAAAAAGATGTTGCTACTGCAAAGGTACACTCAAATATTTTGTGCGAAGTGAAAAATGAAAAGGACAGACCAAATCAATTGTTAAAGAACTGTCCAAACAACTGGAGTGGTCTTGTAGACCATCCTACCGTATCCTCCTGACCAGTGGTTGATGGAGGAAGAAATCCTGTGAATAGAAACACAAAGAACACCAAATATTGTACGTTCTGAATCACAATAAACTTATTACTTTATAAGGACCATTATATAAACTCAGCTGGGCTAGTCCCTATTAGAACAGCCACAAACATTGTTTTAAAGGTTTCATTGAGAGTAAACCATCAGTCATTGCTGAACATTATTTTAAAACACATTGTAGAGGACTTACCCAGCAATGTGTGGGAGTCGAGCCTCACCTCACCCGGCAACGGCTCGGAGATTGAGGCCCCGCTCTGTGCACAGATAAAAAAAGTTTTTTAGTGTTTCATCCTGTGCTGACTCAGAGGTCTGTAGTCAGTGTCAGGTTGTACTATCTGTGCATTAAAAAACTGTTTGTATGACTGCCCTCACCGATCACTGCCCCATGGAGATCAAGGAGAAGGTATGACTAGTAGACAGAGATAGTGTCTAATCACTGACTAGTGAGGTCAAACTAAAGTTAATACCCCAATTAACTGAATGGTAATTGTATGGGTGTCAGGCAATAGACCACTCCCAGCCCTCAATCAGTCAGGGAGAAAGATGTGAGTTATGTGGCTCAAAAATAACTGTTAAAGGGTAATGAGCCTGAGTAAAAACCTGAGCCCTATGCTCATCTGAAAGATGACCTAAACATGTCAAAGCTAGTGCCCAACCCCCTGAGTCTGATTGTAAGGGAGGGGGTGGACAGAGTTAGGTATTAACGTTCTGCTGGTAACTAGCATCTGTCTATAGAAAGTTTAGCCTTGAAAACAAAAACGAAGGTGCCTGCGAAGGGAGCACTAGTACGCCCTCAGAGTCTGAAGGGGCGCGCTATGACCTATCTACTCACCTCTCCGTCGGTACCTCTCGGCTGACACCTAAGCCGAAGGGGAGGCAACGAGGAGAGGTGAGGCTCATGTATTTATACCACGCCTGATTGGGTAACAGGGAACAGCTGTCATCCAATTACTGTTGCCGATATTACACAGGCCTGTGCTACGCGCATGCGCGGCGGCGTGACACATCATGGACCGCTGTGTGCTCTGCACCGAGCACGCGCGGTAGTGTGTGGCCGACCGTCGCATGTGTGTGGTGTATATCGGGCAGCGCGCGCGTGTGTAGGGCATGCGCAGAGCAAATGGGCATGCCTCGGGTTCAGTTTGAATTGTCTCTGGTGCGCGCATGCTCTCAAGACTAGACTGGCGGTGGGCAAAACGGTACACTGTTTAATTGACACTACCCTTCATCCACGCCTACCGAGAGCTTCTCAGATGGCGGCGACAATGTGGAGACACTGACAGCCGGCTCTCACTACAAGTGTAGTTATGTATAAACATGTCATTATAGAAAACTGTTTTGAAGCATTGGAAAATCTTGAACACGGCTTCTGGTGCAATACCCAGGCCCCTATTTGCCTTCAAACGAGGGTCTAGCATCAGAGATGCACTGGTCCATACAAGACCACGGACACACAGGAAGGAAAGTACCACCACCCTTGACACTATTTGGAATACCACTCCGGTCCAAGGGCATTACCCTTGTGGTAACTGCACGTCGTGTCCGCAGACCTGCAAGACTCTCTCCATTGACATCGGAACTGCCAGACCGTGGAAGTTGCTGAACCATACCAACTGCAACTCGGAGAGAGTGATCTACAAGATCACATGCCCGTGTGGTCTGGCGTACATTGGACATACCACCAGGAAAGTGAAACTTCGCATCAGCGAACATAAGAGCACAATACGGTGCAATAAACAGTCCACCTGTTTAACGAACCACTTTCTGATCAAAAAGCATAAAGCTGATGACCTTAGGTGGGTTGTTCTGGAACAACCATTCATCCCACCACACATAACAGACGTCTCCAGGTTTCTTTTCATCAAGGAACAACGTTGGATTTTCAAATTGAAAACTGACATATCGGGGTTGAATGACAACATACCTTGGGTGTCGATTTGAACATCGGTGATCCTCCTAGGACACTATTCCTTATGAATTAATGACCCAGCACACTATCATTTGTCTTCGCTTACATTTCATATGAGGCAGATCGATTACAGCGACGACATATAGTGTAGCACACGTGGAAATCTGTTATTATTATTACTACACTCCTACATACTTACAGCACTAGGTCAGACTCTGGTCGTTCCACCTGTGAGTCCATTGTAATTTAAGCCTTGGGTAGAGTTAGCCTTGTAAGTAATAGGCTAGAACTTGCCTGACTCATTGTGATTATATTCACTGCGAGTAAGACCCATTCGCTATATATGGATCACTATCCTGGTACTCTGTGCCTTTGAGACATTCATGATCGGTACTTTCACCATTTCTACATTTAAACAGCATATTGAATAAATGTAGTCTGATGCCTTGTACACTACATATGGGCACAGTATTTCTAGATATTCACCATCCCTTGAGCATGTACAGTTTTTCTATAATGACATGTTTATACATAACTACACTTGTAGTGAGAGCCGGCTGTCAGTGTCTCCACATTGTCGCCGCCATCTGAGAAGCTCTCGGTAGGCGTGGATGAAGGGTAGTGTCAATTAAACAGTTTACCGTTTTGCCCACCGCCAGTCTAGTCTTGAGAGCATGCGCGCACCAGAGACAATTCAAACTGAACCCGAGGCATGCCCATTTGCTCTGCGCATGCCCTACACACGCGCGCGCTGCCCGATATACACCACACACATGCGACGGTCGGCCACACACTACCGCGCGTGCTCGGTGCAGAGCACACAGCGGTCCATGATGTGTCACACCGCCGCGCATGCGCGTAGCACAGGCCTGTGTAATATCGGCAACAGTAATTGGATGACAGCTGTTGCCTGTTACCCAATCAGGCGTGGTATAAATACATGAGCCTCACCTCTCCTCGTTGCCTCCCCTTCGGCTTAGGTGTCAGCCGAGAGGTACCGACGGAGAGGTGAGTAGATAGGTCATAGCGCGCCCCTTCAGACTCTGAGGGCGTACTAGTGCTCCCTTCGCAGGCACCTTCGTTTTTGTTTTCAAGGCTAAACTTTCTATAGACAGATGCTAGTTACCAGCAGAACGTTAATACCTAACTCTGTCCACCCCCTCCCTTACAATCAGACTCAGGGGGTTGGGCACTAGCTTTGACATGTTTAGGTCATCTTTCAGATGAGCATAGGGCTCAGGTTTTTACTCAGGCTCATTACCCTTTAACAGTTATTTTTGAGCCACATAACTCACATCTTTCTCCCTGACTGATTGAGGGCTGGGAGTGGTCTATTGCCTGACACCCATACAATTACCATTCAGTTAATTGGGGTATTAACTTTAGTTTGACCTCACTAGTCAGTGATTAGACACTATCTCTGTCTACTAGTCATACCTTCTCCTTGATCTCCATGGGGCAGTGATCGGTGAGGGCAGTCATACAAACAGTTTTTTAATGCACAGATAGTACAACCTGACACTGACTACAGACCTCTGAGTCAGCACAGGATGAAACACTAAAAAACTTTTTTTATCTGTGCACAGAGCGGGGCCTCAATCTCCGAGCCGTTGCCGGGTGAGGTGAGGCTCGACTCCCACACATTGCTGGGTAAGTCCTCTACAATGTGTTTTAAAATAATGTTCAGCAATGACTGATGGTTTACTCTCAATGAAACCTTTAAAACAATGTTTGTGGCTGTTCTAATAGGGACTAGCCCAGCTGAGTTTATATAATGGTCCTTATAAAGTAATAAGTTTATTGTGATTCAGAACGTACAATATTTGGTGTTCTTTGTGTTTCTATTCACAGGATTTCTTCCTCCATCAACCACTGGTCAGGAGGATACGGTAGGATGGTCTACAAGACCACTCCAGTTGTTTGGACAGTTCTTTAACAATTGATTTGGTCTGTCCTTTTCATTTTTCACTTCGCACAAAATATTTGAGTGTACCTTTGCAGTAGCAACATTTTTTTGTATCTGGCCCTGAAGAATGCCGGTGTAGTTTCACCTTCGGCAGAAACATGTTGGCCTAAACACAGCAAAGCATCACAGTGATTTTTTCACACTGTTTTACACTTCTTTTTAACCTGGCGTCCTGGTGAATATCTTTAATAAAATTATTTTTCTTTGCCTCGACCGTCATTTTAGCTTCACTTATTTTCCCACCCTGTTTTGCACTGCATTTTTTCAGCACCACTCTGTGGCATGGACACTGTAACAATATACACCAGAAGTGAGTGTTGTCTGGCCAATTCATCTGGGCTTGGACTCACCACCCTGGTCAGACGTCCTACATGACGAGGCTCCGCCAAATGGGTGGGCTGATAGGATATCTATTATAGACCCGTGTCATGTGACCACCTGGTCTGGTTCAGTGCAATCCAAAAGGGTTACTTGAATATGACCATTTGGACTCAGCTATGTTAGCTAACAGACCCTCCAACTCCTTGTGTTTGTAGCAGAGGCAATGGGACCACCATCATTGGAGTTAACTAGTACACCACCAGCTACCGCTTCCATATTTTTTCCTTGCCAGAAGGGGCCTCCATCCACCTCGACCTCAATTAGTGGTGGTGCAAGTGCACAACGTAGTAAAGTTCAGCAACACACATCCTCCAGTTCATCTGTCATTAGCAGCATGACCAGTATCGCCTCCTCCGCCCCCCACAGACATTTGAAGTCCGCAGTTTGGGACTTCTTTAGTGTTTGCCCAAAAAGGGAAAACATAGCCATTTGTAGCATTTGTAAGCTTGCAGTTAGTCGTGGTAAGCTTGGTACCTACTATGGTACAGGAGGCCAGAGAGGTCATCTTGAGAGACAGCACACTGTCCAATGGCATGCGCACCTAAAGGAGACCAAGGAAGCCCGAATTGGAAGTCAACAAACTGTATCCATTGATGTTTCATCTGATGATGACGAGGAGGAAGAAGAGTCAAACATTTCTTCACCTACACTCAGTACCCCTGTCAGCAGCACACCCCTTGTGAGCCACACTAAGAGTGTGGGAGAGAGTGAGACACCAATGCGAAAAAGTTCATCATCACTGAGCGTAACTGGGTCGAAGAATTCATCATCATCATCCCGTAAAATCATGGTCCAGCCCACCATTAGAAGCATGTTGATTTCAGAAGCGCCATTTGAACGCAACCACCCAATGACGCGTCTGTATAACACTAAGCTGGCTAAAATGCTAGGTCTGGACCTTCTCCCTTTTTCTTTTGTGGAAGGGGTTGGTTTTCTTGAATTAGTGGCAACGCTCTGCCCTAAATGGAAGGTCCCTAGCCGGTTCTATTTTGCCAGAGTTGCGGTTCCAGCACTACATGCAGATGTGCTGGAGGTGATTGGGGCAGCTTTGCAGAAGAGTGCTGTTCAAACTATACATCTGACAACAGACATGTGGACCAGTGGCACAGGCACTGATTACATGTGCATCACTGCACACTGGGTCTCTTTTGCAGGAGTTACAGCAAAGCTATGGGGAGGTGTTGACCCGGACAACGTTTTTAAAGCTGCTCAGAAACATGCAACACTAGCCATGTTTTGCATGGAGACAAGTCATACAGGAGACAACATTTTGCAGGAGTTTAACACAAAGGTCTTCAATGGCTGTCCCCAAAAAAACGCATGATTGGTTATATTTCCACGGATAATGGTGCCAATGTAGTTAAGGCCAAGGAGCTGGGTAAATATTTCAGAGTGCCGTGTTTGGTGCACTGTATAAACCTGGTTGTTAAAAAATTCTTGAGTGAAGAAAGTCCAGCGTGCGAGTTACTGACCACCTGCTGAAGAATATGCACATATTTCAGCCATTCTTTTAACGCCCGGAAGCATCTGAGGAGCCTGCTACATGAACGTCGACTGCCAGTGAAAGCACTCATCCAGGAGGTGGCAACACGTTGGAACTAAACCTTCTACATGCTTGAGCGTCTGTATGAGCAGTTTACGGTAGTCGATCAGTATTTCCTTACACTGGGTACAGCTATAAAGGACATGAGGCTAGATGCAGAGCAATGGCAGCTAGTTAAAAGCCTGACAGACATGCTTCGACCTTTTGAGGTCTTCATGCGTGCAGTCAGCAGGGAGGACTGTCATTTGGGAAAAGCTATCCCATTGTTGCGCATGCTAGAGCACCAACTGAAGGCGGTGTGTTCTATGTTTAAAAAAGATGAAAAAAAGCAAGAAGCATTTGAGTTGGCGGAGAAGTTATTAGAGCGCCTACTTTGCGAAGAACGTCTTCAAAAGATCCACACAGAACAGCATTACATTTGTGCTACTATTCTGGATCCACACTACAAAAAGGCACTGGCAGGCAGAGCATTCTTTGCTTTTGGTGACGCAGAAGTTCTAAAGTACTAACATTGACTAGCTCTGTCAACCATGAGGTTTGAAAGAGAACGGCAGGAAATTGAAGGAAAAAGCAGTAAATCAGCATCAGCAGGCCATCTGGAGTCCAAAGAATCCACTTCTGCACCTGTGGCTGTGGCAAAAGTGACCTCTCAGCCGTTAAAGACACCAGCAACCGGTTCATCTGCACCAGACACAACAGTAACATTGTGTGAAGAAGAAGATTGGCTAACTCAGCTGGGGTTTGCTACTCAAAAGGTCCCAGCAAAAAGTAAGCAAAGTGGAGGAACCGTGGAGAACCTTGAGTCGATGGTGCAGGACTATCTGAATGACTCAACAGAGGTCTATGTTCATGATGACCCATTGGCGTATTGGCATGGGAAAAAAGAATTGTGGCCAGAGATCTCCAACCTGGCTATAAACTACTTGTCTTGCCCACTCGCAAGCGTGTCTTCTGAACGTGTTTTCAGTGCTGCTGGTGGCATTGTAACTTGCAAAAGGACCCGCCTCTCGCCCAAAAATGTGGAGAGGTTAACAATGATCAAGATGAATCAGCACCTCATACCACCAGATTACAAAGTACGAGAATACACGCCGGAAGAAGACGAGGAGGACACCAACTTAGATGAGGGAATTTCTTCTCTGTTAGGTGACCTACTCCCGCCTGAATTCGCAGAGTATGAGGATGAACTCTTCTTCCCTGACACCGAGCCCTGAAAATGAGCCAATGAATCAATAACTTTCTTTTTTGTCCTTATTCACTTTTATTCCTGTGTGTATGTCTTTCTTTGTTTTGCAAAGTCAATATAAATAAAAACTTTAATCACCTAATCACAAAAACAAGCCCATCAGCAGAACTGTCTTCACTTATTTGCTTATTGATTTGAAGGTGCCGCAGTCTGCATTCCTTAGGTTCACAAGTTCACAAGAACATGCCCCTCTATCCTCCTCCTCCAGACTCCTATTTCCCTCAAAGTAGAGGGCTGGATTACGCCCAATGAAGAAAGACTCTACACTTGTGGGGGTGTTCTACTCCTTTGCGGGTGAGTTGGCGGGTCTTGGGCCATTGCTGGGAAGGTCTAATACCGGATAAAAGTGGTTTGGACAAAATCAGAGGTGAAAACGTTTTTGCCTTTTTGCTCACTATCATGTTTTCGGGGGCCAGTTTGGGGGGCTTCCTGGTGTTTGATGGTGGGTTTCGGGGTCTGGGAGCACTGCTGGCACAGTCTAATGTTGATTGCATTTGTTTTCTAGGACATCCATGGTGGAAAAGTGGAGTCATGACCTAGCTGCACAGCGCGTTTGGACAGAAGGCCGAAAAATATTGTAAGTATGAGATTTTCCATTTTTGCTTGTTGCCTGTTTGGGGGTGTTGTGCTTTTTTGCGGGTGGGTTGGCGGGTCTTGGGGCATTGCTGTGTAGGTCTAATACCGGATAAAAGTGGTTTGGACAAAATCAGACTTGAAAAAGTTTTTGCCTTTTTGCTCACTATCATGTTTTCGGGGGCCTGTTTGCGGGGGGCTTCCTGGTGTTTGTGGGTGGGTTTCGGGGTCTGGGAGCACTGCTGGGTATGGATACTTTTGATTGCAAGAGGTTTGAAGCAAATCCATGGTGGCAGAGGGGAGTTAGGGCCTAGCTGCAGAGCGCGCACGGAGTGATTTTGGAAATTGCCCTAAAAATGACTAAGTGGCAAGTGCCCATTTTTGTACTTTTGCTTTTTGGCTGTTTGGGGGTCTTCTACTTGTTTTTGCCTGGGTTGACGGCTCTGGGGCCATTGCTGGGAAGGTCTAATACCGGATAAAAGTGGTTTGGACCAAATCCATGAGGAAAAAGGTTTTGCTTTTTCTGACATTTCGCTCAATTTGGCGTTTTCGGGGGCCTGTTTGGGGGCTTCCTGGTGTTTGTGGGTGGGTTTCGGGGTCTAGGAGCGCTGCCGGGTATGGATACTTTTGATTGCAAGAGGTTTGAAGCAAATCCATGGTGGCAGAGGGGAGTTAGGGCCTAGCTGCAGAGCACGCGCGGAGTGATTTTGGAAATCGCCCTGAAAATGACTAAGTGCCCATTTTTGAAGTTGTGCATTTTGCCTGTTTGGGGGTCTTCTACTTGTTTTCGCCTGGGTTGACAGCTCTGGGGCCATTGCTGGGAGGGTCTAATACCGGATAAAAGTGGTTTGGACCAAATCCATGAGGAAAACGTTTTTGTTTTTTCTGACATTTCGCTCAATTTAGCGTTTTTGGGGGCCTGTTTGGGGGGCTTCCTGGTGTTTGTGGGTGGGTTTCGGAGTCAGGGAGCACTGCTGGGTATGGATACTTTTGATTGCAAGAGGTTTGAAGCAAATCCATGGTGGCAGAGGGGAATTATTTTTGCATTTTTGCTGACTTGCTTGTCTTTCAGGTGCTCTTTGGGGGGGTTCCGGGTGTTTGTGGGTGGGTTTGGGGGTCTGGGAGCACTGCTGGCACAGTCTAATTTTGATTGCATTTGTGTTTCAGGAAATCCATGGTGGAAAACGGGAGTTATGGCCTAGATGCACAGTGCGTTTGGACAGAATAGAAAGAAGGCCGAAAAATATTGTATGAGATTTTCCAGTTTTGCTTTTTGGCTGTTTGGGGGTGTTGTGCTTTTTTGCGGGTGGGTTGGCGGGTCTTGGGGCATTGCTGGGAAGGTCTAATACCGGATAAAAGTGGTTTGGACAAAATCCATGCGGAAATGCCTTTTGGCACTTTTTGTAACTTAGGGTTCGTTAGGGTTAGCACTAGCAGCAGGATTGCATGTGTTTCGGGGTGTTCTAGATTTTTGCAACTGAGTTCTGGGGTCTTAGAGCACTCGTGGGAATGTGTAATTTTGGTTGCAAGTGATTTGAAGAAAATCCATGGTGGGAAAGGGGGGATTTGGCATAGTTAAAGAAAGTGTTTGCCACTATTTTTAACTTAGGGCTCATTAGGGTTAGCAGTATTTGTATTGCATGTGTTTGGGTGGGGGCTGTTTGTGGGGGGGTTTGCGAGTCTTGGAGCGATGCTGGGTATGGATACTTTTGCTTGCTTGCAAGTGGTTTGAATACAATCCACGGTGGATAAGGAGGGATTTGGGCCTACTTTTACTTTAAAGTACGTTTTGTCACCAGTTTTCTACTAGGCCTCGTTTTTTGAGATCTGATTGGGAGTCTTCTACATTTTTGCGACTGGCTTTAGTAAGGGTCTGGGAGCACTGCTGGTAAGGTCTAATTTTGTTCTAAAACACAGTTTACAGTACACCTAGCTTGAGGGGAAAGATCCGCTAAATTAATTTGCCCATACCTATTTATCCTTCAAAAGGAGACTCAGACAGAGTACGCACTTTCAAAAATATTGTACTGTCTATTAGGAAACTCAAAGTGTGACTTTTTGCACTACACAGCGTACATACCTTATATTTATTTGTCAGTGGTGTTCTAATATCACTTCCTGTTTTTCCATCAATAATTACAGGCCGGGTTTTAGTCTGTGCAATGGGAAAAAAAGGATGAAGTCAGGCTTCACATTAGCGAGCCGCAATTCAGCATCCGCCAGGCAAGCAGTGGACAGGGTGTTTTCTGGTCACCAACATTGATGGACGGAGCGTCATCTGGAATGGAGGAGTCCCGCTAATAAGAGGAATGGTTTGATGCATGCAACTTACTAAATTCAACAGGGCAACTAAAACAACATATAGATACAGTATCCGTTCTTTTTTAATTATCTTTTAAGTAATGTTATTGCTGTGAACTTCTATGAGTGTGACTCTGCATTTCTTTGATCTCTGCTTCTAAATTCATCCCCACAGCCATTCTATAGGTTTTACTTCTGCTATTTTTTAAACCTAATTTAATGTAAGAAGTGTTTCTCTGAGTGCAGAGATAGGCAAGTGAAAACGCATAATTGTTACTGCAGCCCTGTACTCTCGCATTCTTTCATTCACGGTTGTCGAAAGTACTACTTACTTTTCAGAAACCATGCATGCAGTAGTGCATGCACTTCCTTTATGTCTCTTAAAAGATTTATGGTTAGCTTTGTACCCAAAGATTTCTTTATCTTCAATTATTGTTTGTCCATGCTGTGCTTTTTTTCTTCTTCTCTCAACAAAACTTTCCCAAAATCCCCCATTCCCATCCATTTTCCAAACCCTAACCCTCTTCCCCCGGGCTCTGTGGTTTTGATTGATGTGTGACTAAATGACAGCAATAATTCCACACACTTGCTGGGGAGGATAAGGTCATAGCAACAGGCTGGTGAAGGAATCCGAGGATATATTCTATTCTTACTCAGCTTGACACTCAGTCACTATTGGTAAATGAAAGCAGATTTTCATGTGCGCCATCAACTTGATTGGTCATCAAGAACATCCTCCTCCTAGACATGGCAAATTATTACGCTGCTTTGTCCTTCACCTTCGGTACTATTTCTTGTAGTAGTAGCCAATGTCAAAGAAATTCAACGCAAGTACTAGCTATACTTTCAATACTTTACCATTTGTTACGCTACATTGTGGCACTGTTCTAGTGTTCTGTCACCTGCTATATTCTCTATCGTACCGTTCTAATGCTACGGTAAGGACAAACAAGGTTTCATTTTCTTTTTTTTTCATATGCTGCAACTGCCACTATGTAACACCACTAGTACCAACGCAATGATGACATTTCATCCGCCCAGGATTGCCAACCTTAATCACCATTTGCCGTGCAGCCAGCCCTGTGCCTAGCCCTATTTCCAAACATAAATTACAGGTAAGATAAGCGTTTGGGGGGAGGAATTATAATGGAGTATTAGGAGAGACGAGAGACTGACGCTAGTACTAGTAAAGTCCTAGGACTATTGAATTCACTTACTCTGTGAGAGGCACTTAGTTTTGAAAACATTTGGGCAATTAATTACACAACTTGAATCAAGATGCCACTTAAGTTTCAGGAAAACAAACTTACTGTTAAACCCCCTCCCACCAGCCTCAAAAGCAGTAAAAAAACACGTATGCTAAGATAAAGTTTAAAGTATATTTATATCCCTAACAAAAATAATCTTCTGCAAGACCCAACCCACCCCCACTCCCTAACCCCACCGTGAAAAGTCCAAAAAACCCAACTCCCAATTCCCACCCCCCAGAAGTCTTTAACCCGTTCCCAGCGTCGAACGTTCAGCGCCCAGTGCTGAACGTTCGGAGAACAAATGCTGGCCCGTCGGCCAACGGTTGTGCGCAGCACTGGGGAGGTAGCGCTCGTGATGACCGTTGGCCGTCAGCAGCAATTAAAGGGTTAAAAAAAGGGGCAAGGGACAGTCTCCTCCTAATGCTGGCTGCTGCTGTTGACTTTCCGGGCCAGGTCGGAATGCTCCTTGCGGAGGGTCTCGAGCAGGGTTTTGGTGTTGAGGAGCTCCTGCTCGAGGTAGGACACCCTCAGGGAAAGGCGGGGCATCCGTTTTTTGCAACTGCTGTGGGGGGCAGCTGATTTCTTTGCTGCTCGGCGGTGGCGGGTGGCTGCGGTACCCCGGCTCTGTACCGCTGGAGACCTGCTGCGCTGACTGTATGACCCAAGGAGGGCGGAGGAGGATGCAGCTGTGCAGGTAGATGTTGTTGTAGACTGCGTGTCCCCCTCCTCCTGGGCCACCAGCCACCGATATTCAGCGACAGTGGCCTCCAGCCTCCGTTGCCGGGCCCGTCTAGCCAGCTCCTTCCGGGTTGGTTTGGAAGGAGCATCTATATGAAGAAAGAAAGACATAGTATGTAACCAAAGCTCTTTAAGATTAACACAAAATGATTCAGCAGAAAGTTGTGTCCCAGTAGAACTAGCAACTTGCAAGTGCAGTACATAACTATTGTGGCCAGTATCTATCTAACCTCCCACTTCTTCACCCTTGCTCTAACATTAGTGGGAGTTTAAGGAATCAATTCTTCGAGCACTATGGACTCACTCCATTAGAGTCGACTATGACAGTACACCAGTCTTATTCTTCTTCTTCTCTCGTGTTTAGCAAAATTGGTACGTTAACTTCTGCAAGCCGGCATAATGCCAGACGCCCGCCATGATGAGTGAGACAGACTTGCGTTACTGTACCAGTCCAGTACATGCAGGTGGTGATGCTCTTACTTTTCTATTACGGGTAGCACTGAGAATACTCTGTTACAAGGGCTACTGCTTAATTAATTTAACTTTCACCCTACAGTGCCAATGAATACTAGAAAAGGAAAATGAAGAAGATAAATAATCTGTTTATCTATCACTGCACATGGTATGTATTTGCTTACATATGGGATGACTTTAGGTGCTTTGCTTTTTTTTGAGTTAACAGTGATACATCCACACATGAATGACCGAGTTCTACTAAACTTATTAACAGAGGTAGTGAGTGGCCATCATAATAGGCGGATATATGCTGTGCTTGCAATACAAACTACTGCTACTATTCATGGTAGTATTCGGACAAAATTACAACTTCTTTTCCTTGCCTTTCCTACACTGGGACGGACTTGCGGGTGTGGTGTTACATGCTCTTCAAAGTAACACTTAGTTCATCCAGTGACCATCTACTCTCTCTAGATACACATATGCTATCTAAGAGTCAGATAGTACCATGATCCAGGCATCCATCCATTCAAGCTATGGGGCAGATTAGGATTGCGGATTTCCCGCATCCTCCGGGCCGGCGGAATCCACCGCCGAGAAATCCGCAGCGGGCTGAAAAAGACCCCCGCCAGATTAGGATGGCTGGGGGATCGTTTTTCAGTCCGCAGCTTTTCCGCCACGGTCGCCTCCCGTCCGCATCGGAAAAGCACTAACATGGCTGGCGGTGTCTATCAGACACCGCCAGCCATATTAGGATGTCTGGAGGAACATGCCTTTACACAGCGGCATTTCCGCTGTGCAAAGGCATACAGATTTTTGTTTGGGGGCCCGTTGCGGGCCCCCAGGGGTGATGGGGGTGTGGGGGGTGCACATGGGGGGTACCTATGGTACCCCCCTGCATTTGCCTGCACAAAGCGTCAAGCACCGCGTGGTGCCTGCCGCTTTGTGTATGCAAATGCACAACTTACATTTTTACATTGCGGCGGGTGCTGCTTCAAGCAGCACCCACCGCAATGATAAAAATACAGGATGTGACCGCCAGGGTGGCGGTCACATCCTAATTACCGCGGAGGGACTGCCGCTGCCCCTGCGGACAGTTCCTCCTACACTATGGTGGCGGACAGACTCAGGTCCGTCCGCCATCATAATAGGCCCCTAAATGTCAATCATTCTTCTTCATGTCTCTCATCTGGACAAACCTAACGTTTTCTCACGGGGAGCAGCACACTATGCAGTCTGCAATCTCAATAAGTAAGGAATATAAGAGCTTACCACTGCCCGCCACTACCGTGGCAACCCGCACAGCAGTTTGGTCCGGCTCCGGCACTTGCACCGCCTCCTCCCCAGAGCTTTCCTCCTCCAACTCCGCGCTGGGCCCAGCACCAGATGTTCCACCTACAAAGTACATTTAAGAATGTTAGATGCAGTGGCGGCTGGTGACATTTGAAAGTGGTAGGGCGTAAATGTTCAAGATGAAGGACTGGTAGCGAATGACATTGTTTCTGTACTCCGAGTGCATACTAATAAATAGAAACGTATTTCACCAGCCATTCCCGTTCCATTACATGATAGTACAAAGTCCCCCCCCCCTTCTTCCAGACGCACCCCCTTCCTCCTTTACTCCGTAAGGGAGCCCCAGACAGGGTACCCTCCACTAGGTGTGCACAGTGTCATTGACACACACATTAAACCGTTACTTGAGGATCTTTCAGTGTCTCAATAGGTTAGGCCTCCTAGTGCTTGACGGTGGACTCAATCAAAATGGCGGGATCTTGTTTACAAATCACGTAGTACCTATTCTGGTAACCAGACTGACCCCCTCAAAGGCCACTTCTATTTATAATACTGCCCATGCACAGGAGCTACGTATTAGCGTGCTTGGATGCATATATTCTTGCAACACCTCATACCTGTGCGTCCTAGCACACCTCAAACCTCCTGCGCTTCACCCAGCGGCTCCCATTATACCAAACTCTAACAAAGACACTTTCAGCCGGGCACCATAAGGGTGCCAGGAACCTGATGCAACACAACCAATGAAGTGCTGCAGAACTGAAGGCGTACTGCCGCACTGAATGAATGACTTATGAACCCCAATGCAGGAATGGCTCTGTAATTGACAAGATGCAGAAGGACATGGTGCCAGAGCTATCACCCCTAACCACCAAACCTGCTGAACCTTGGACGCCAGAAACTGAAAAGCATTGGGAAAAGGCAAATCACTGGTAACACACGCCTCTTAGACACACTACACGGGAGTACGTGATCACAGGGAATGGGCTCTGGCATCTGTGAATTTACACCTGCCCTAACACACACTCCCACCAGGATGACGCTTGGTAGCAGGTTCGTGTAATAAAAGCCAGCAAATTATCTTTTTTACTACAAGAACCTGTAAGTCGTAGTATTCTTAATTGAACTCTCGGCCAGTAAGGGAAAGCATGAACATTTTTAGATTTTTGGTAAAGAAAAAATAAACATTTCCTATAATGAAATGGTCCGTGCCCGAAATCAATAACAATCAGGGACTGGCAGTGCAAGTTGCGCACCGTTTCTAAGTATGCCTGCCAATGATGTAAGAAGTTTTTCCGGCCATTTTGTGTAAGACTGTGCGGAAGCAGAACAGGAGGATCCGTAGGGAGGCACTCCTCTGTGAGGCTGAGCGCTCAAAGGGCTGTGATTGCTTCCCATTCTCTCAGCGGAGTTATGTGGGTTTAATACAGGTACAAGCAGCAAACGTTGTGTAGAAAAGGCAAATGCGGCTTCTTCTGATGAAGTTAAGTAAGAATGAGAAGAGTAGCTTAATCGGACTATATAATACATTTTCTGAGAATACTAAGGCCCCCTCAGATGGCCTGTTCGGCAAATGAGGGCTCCAGACAAGGCTGAGCCAATTAAAGGTGGAGGAGAATTGCATTCATATCTTTTCTTTAAGGTCCACCAAAGTAAAGGTATCTCCCTTGACTCGAACACACAAATGCCTTCATTCAAATGAGTTCACTTTTTAAATGAAAACGGACCATATAACTCTCCTGCATTCTAATGCGCAGTTCCGATAGGTGACGTTCTAGCAGACTGTGTTCCGTTTGCGTTGTTTCTAGAGATAGGGCCTCAACATTTTCCTTTTTTTTCCCCAGCAAAACAGTTAGAGCAGACCTGTCCACTTTCTCCTGAAATTGGTCACAGATCACATCAGATCCATGGTTATTGCAAATGGTTAATACTCCGACTCCTCCACCAGTTGCCGCGATTGCCACACTGCCATTAAGGAGCGCCAGCGCCAGGAGACAACATGCCAGCTCCACTGCACACCCTCACCGCGCAAGCTAATCAAAACACATGGCACTGGCAAAAATAAATATAAAAAAAACTTACCTTGGCTTCCCGAGTCCCGTCCCGAAACTGCAGTGCAAACTCCCGCCTTCCTAGATTTGAATGCCCGTGCCGCCGCTGCGGTCTGACGTGGTCGTGTGGGCTCTCGTCATCACTGGAGGCTGCAGGCAGCCTCCCTCCCCTCCATGGCAGCCGGCGCTGATTGGTTCGGCCGGCTGCCCTAAACTCGTCATGTTCCCTAGTCTGCATCCTGCAGAATGGAGAGTGGGAGGTGGCTTGGGGGGAGCGGCTTGCCCACTGTTGCTAATACTGTCTGTTTGGACAGCCTCTCCAGGCTGTCCAAACAATCAGTATTAACAACATTGGTCAAGCCACTCCCCCAAGCCACTCCTCCCTGCCCTAAGGCTCGAAGTTCTGTTCTGCTGACTGCTATCTCGCCGTGCGAGGAGGGCAGGCAGAAACAAATGGTAGTTATAAATAAAGAACTACCATTTGTTCCTGCCTTCTTCTCGCACGGCGAGAAAGCAGGGGGGGCGGCGCCCAAACGCCCCCATGGTAGAACCGCCGCTGGTTAGATGTCATAGACATACACCACTCACTAGTATTTTGTCTATGAATGAAGAAATGTGAATACAGAAACCAATCGAATAATTAGTGACTGTCTACTCTAAAGTAAAAATGTCCCTTTTTCCAGGGAAGGGTGGTGTCTTGCTGCACTTTTTGGCACAACAGATGAATGCTTGCTTTTTAACACGCACCATTTTTCTCATAACAGACAGAAGCTTCACTTCTAAGAACAAATCATCATAACTAGGATGAAGGGACCAATGATTCAGCACCAAAAAGAAAAATGAAAGTTCAAACCAGGTGAGGGCTCGGCTCGCCCACAATAAATGTGTGAAATAAAAAAATCACTATAAGCACTTTTCCATTTTTAATCAACCGTTTATGTTTTATGACAAGCTTGATTTTAATAAATATTTTTACTTTTAATAAAGCTATAAAACTTAAATAGACTCTGTGGTTTTTGGTCATGAGTGAATGAGCAAAAGGTTTTGCAATTTGCAAGCAGGAGTCCATGCCTCTGACACTTCTGGACTCTGACTCCGTACTCATGTCCTGCGTTTGATAATCATCATTGGGGATCAATCATCGATGAATTCGGGAGCTAAATGACTCTGCCACACTATCTAGTCAGTAAGGAGATTGGGGGTTCTTCAAAGTCTGATATCACTGAGGTATGTGGAAAGTCTACCTGCACCTATTATAACTGATAAACAATGAACTATTTAGTGTCCATAGTTCTGTTTGTGCAGATTTGTCCCTGCAACAGTAGTAGTATGGATTGTCCTCCTATCCGAACCAAAAGTAAAGTAGTATCTTATTCTTTCTTGGTGGTCATTCACCTTTTTATTGTTGGTAATTGTCAAAGCATAAACATTTAGAAGACTTGAAAAGACATTATGGACAATCCCAAAGGACTGCACTCAGTGCATAGAGCTATTGCTGACTACAATGGGAGTTTTGTTTTACACCTTTTGCCAAATGTGCAAGCTTACAGCCTGATTCATGAAGTGAAATTGCGCCCGCAATCGCTGCGAAAACGCAAATGCGGGCGCAATTTCCGTAATCGGCATTCAACAACAAAATAGCGAATTCGCAAACACATATTTGCGAAATCGCTAATATATTCGCAGAATCCCAGCTGCTGAGCATTAGCGATTCGGAAATAGCGACACACCACGGATTCTGCGAAAATAATAGCGAATTCGCAAAATAATCGCAATCGGTATTCAAGAAAAATCGCAAATAGCGAAAAACCCAAAAATCGCATTTTGCGCCACGCAAAATAAGGACAACTCAAAGCAGGTGGTAACCATGAAAGCCATGTAAAAAAAACTTTCAAAAAACCGTTGTCCTATCACCAACAGGTACTGGCCTGACCAATCACACATAAGGACCATCATCAGCAGCAGCATTAGGAGTCCACAATGCCAGGAATGTACATGGTGGTGAGGCGTCGCAGGCTACAGCGATTAGCACGGAGGAGACGCAGGATCCAGGACAGGATATTCCGCCAGCGGGTCACCTTGCTGGGCCAAACCAGAGAGCAGATATATGCTAAATACAGGCTGAATGGGGAAATGATAATGCAGCTAATACAGGACCTTGACCCCCTGATGCAGCACCCAACAAGCCGTACCAATGCTGTGCCTACACATGTGCAGATATTGTGTAGCCTGCACCTCCTGGCCTCCGGAAGTTTCCAGGGGGTAGTAGCGGCTGCTGGGGGAATATCCCAGCCCACCATGTCACGCTGCCTCCACACTTTTGTTGACGCCATGCTCACCCAGCTACACCGTCACATCAAATTCCCCGCCAGCCAACAGGAATTGGACATGACAAAGCTACAATTCTACAATGTAGCCCATTTTCCACATGTGCTCGGATGTATAGACTGTACCCACGTCGCCATCTGCCCACCAGCTGGCATGGAGTATATGTTCCGCAATAGAAAGTGCTACCACTCCCTCAACATCCAGATGGTCTGCAATGCCAAGACATACATCACTGACATCGTCGCACGGTACCCAGGGAGTACCCATGACTCCTTCATTTTCCGGCACAGTGGACTCCACACACGACTGGTCAGGGGAGAGTTTGGGGAAGGACACCTACTTGGTAAGTACACTTTGATTGAAATGTCACATTGCAAAGATGTAACAGCGCAGCACAGGCAATCACCATCTGCTCCTCTCATTCAGGTGACAGTGGCTACGCCCTCCGTGAATACCTCCTGACCCCATACCTCAACCCTGCTACACCCCAGCAACGGCGCTACAATATTGCACACATACGGACAAGGAATTGCATAGAAAGGACATTTGGCCTGCTCAAGAGCAGGTTCCGCATACTGCACAAGACAGGTGGGGCCATGTATTACAGTCCTGAAAAGTGCTGCCGCATAGTGGCTGTCTGCGCAATACTACATAACATTGCAACCAAGCGCCGG
This sequence comes from Lissotriton vulgaris, assembly GCF_964263255.1. Taxonomy (NCBI): domain Eukaryota; kingdom Metazoa; phylum Chordata; class Amphibia; order Caudata; family Salamandridae; genus Lissotriton; species Lissotriton vulgaris. Next base: position 1,649,957,003 of record NC_141685.1, read on the forward strand.
ATACCTGTTGACATCTCTGGCAGTGAATCTGAGGGGGACAACCGGCCACCGGCACATGCGCGCCATGCACAAGGGGAGAACCCAGCAGAAGGGCACAGACGTCGCAACCACATCACAGTGAACAGTTTCTAGTACAACCACTTCCATCACCCCACAAATCAACTATGCATGCAAAATGTAATGATGACACAACGCTAATGTGTGTAGGAAAATAAATGTATTTGTTAAATTCACAAAATGAAATATAAGGTTTCTGTCCATTAGCAAAATAAATGTATTTGTTAAATTCACAAAATGAAATATAAGGTATCTGTCCAAATTAGTCCAACAAACAGTATTACGCCATACTGCTGTGCATGACTGCATGGCAGGCTTGACCTCAGCCTGTGCCATTGGTGAAGTGCAGGTCTCTAGGTGCGCCTAGTGCGCGTTCCTCCATAGCGCCTCTGAGGGGCATCCTCCTCCGGGGCTTCAGGCAATGAGGGGGACCTGGTGCTGCGGGTGGGTAGTGGGGCCTGTGAGGCAGAATGTGAGCTGAGGCTGGACGCCCCCTCACTCGCATCATCACCCCCCACAACAGATGGAATAGGTGGAGGGTGAAGAGCAACGACGGTGGTGGTGAGGGTCTCCAGCACCCTTGTCATGTCCTCACTGCACTGGATGATTGCGTGCTGCTGGGTCAGATTGCGCCGCGCCAAAAGAGATGCCGCATTCACCGACACATAACTTGCCCTGCTGTAAGTGCCAAGCCGGGTCAATAGTTGGCGGTGGCGCCGGCGTTGCCCACTGCGCACTCTCAACATGGCACGGGTGTTGGCCTCCACGGCTGCAGCAATGCGGGCCATTCCATCTCCCACACCTGCCAGGTCTGCCCTCATGCCTTCAATGTGGCCTGCAACAGATGCCACGTTGCGGCCAATCATGTGCAGTTGGAGCTGTATAGCTCCCTGCTGCTGAGCCTGGCGCTGGTGAATGCGCAGCATCCGTCTCTCGACGCTGAGTCGCGCCAGTCCATCAGCATTGGCCCGCCTGGTAGCTGCTGCGGAGCGCTGGCGTGACCTGCCACGCCTGCCCTGCTGGCCTGAGTGTGAGGCTGGCCGCTGTGTGGACAGTGGCGCAGCCCCGGATGTTGAGGCGACAGCTGCTGGGGGTAAGACCGCCGGTGTTGCAGGTGAGCCAGTCGCAGGGGGTGTGCCTGCTGGTGTGGCAGTAGCAGTTGATGCAGGGGGCACAGGAGTGACTGCCCTGGCTGCGGCTCTGGGAGGAGCAGCGGTGGCAGGAGGCACAATGGGGGCTGACATGCCAGCGGATGTGGGTGCTGCACCAGTTGCAGGGGGGACGCTGCTGGTGGTACTTGCTGCTGGTGTAGATGCAGCGGCAGGGGCTGGTGCCTGGGTTGGTGTTGGCACCTCCACCTCCGGGACGCCCTCATCGATCTCCAGCCTATCGCTGTCACTGGTATCGCCACCTGTGGGGGTAAGTGGTGGGCCATTAGTTGCATGCATCTGGCAGATGTGCAGTTGCTACATGCATGCTGGGTGACATTCCCTGAATGGCAGTGGCTTTGTGTGCATTGGGACCTGTCTGGCTGCATTGTGGTACTACAACATTGTGGCCAGACTACATCTCCCACAATGCTTCAGGACATTCCTTGATGTGCAACTATGGCATGCCTATGGGACATTGGGGGAGCCTATTTGGTCATGGACATCCATAGGGGGCAGGGTCGCAGTCGCATGCCACTTACCTTGGGTGTCTTGGGTGGGGCGGGATGAGTCCAGTGTAGTGAAACCGACACAGGCCTCCTTCTCCAGGGTGTTCTCAACCTGGTCCTCCATGGCGGTGTTTGGTGGTACCGTTGGTCCTCCTCCTCCTGTGCCCGAGGACTCCCCAAGGCGCGCTGCCACCTTCTCCTTGGCACGGCCTCGGAGGTCGTACCACTGCTTTTTGAGTTCTTCCAGGGACCTGGCCGCCACTCCCACGGAGTTCACTGCTGAGGCTATCCCCTGCCATATGCGCCGCTTCTCCATTTCTGGGACCCTCCGTGAATTAGCGCCAAACAGTTGGGCATGGTTGGCCACAACCCCCTCAATTAGGTGTTCCAGCTCCTGCTCAGAGAATTTCAGTTTTCTCTTTCTCCCAGACGAGCTGCTGGTCCCAGGTGCAGGTTCCTCAGCCATGGTATGGGGTTGTGGATCTGTGGATCTGTGTACTTTCCAAGATGAGCTGCAGCTCTCCAATGTGCTCCCTCTCTCTCTGCCTCAATGTGCAAAATGGTGGTGGGAACCGGCAGCTTCCTGGTTGTGATGTCATCACTGGGCTCGAAATGCGACTTCCCGTTTTCCCGATCTCGCGAGTTTGCGATTTCGCAAATAGCGATATCGCTATTTGCGAGATCGCAGTCCAGGCGCGGGTAGGCGGAAATTGCGATTATTCTGCGATTAATCGCAATTTCAATCGGATCGCAATCGGATTTTGCGATCGCGTGCGAATCGCTTTTTTTAATCGCAATTATTCATGAATTCGGATTTGCGATTTCTGAATAGCGAATCGCTTTTTTTCGCTATTTCAGAATCGCAAATGCCGATTTTCATGAATATGGCGGCATGTCAGCTACACAGACAGACTAATAATAATAATCTAGTAATACCACAGGGAATCATAGTCGAGGCATGATAAAAATTTAGATACAGTCTACAAGAAGATCAAAGACGATTTAGAAAAAATCGAATGAGGAACAATAGGAAAAAATAGGTACTCTATATTAAAATTAACTTACCTGGGCCAGCAAAGGAGCCCTCGCCTGACAGATCCTGGCCTTATTCAGCAGCAGCAGCAGCCTCCTCCAATGCCCTCTTGCCCCTGGGGGGTGCTGATGTACAACATGAAAGAAAGAAAGACCAGAAAACATGGATGATATTTGTCAACCAAATCAAACATTTCAAAAGAACAATAACAAAATATTTTGGCGAAATAGCAAATAGACAACTATTCTACTGGATATATTGACCTATCTCATGTGGTCTACTACGATATTAGTATTGCTTGATTTGCGGACCGTCGACTTGGAAAGTTATGTAACTCACTAAACAAACTACTAAAAAGGTTCGCCTAGGACTGGCAGGCAGCAGTCCGCAGCACGCGAAGTGACAGGCAGAGTCCATTGTGATTGCAGATCAGCGACAAGACTAAAAAGTTTTCTACTACATTAACCAGTCATTAAAATACTCAAACTATCAATCCACCACCGCTATTTCTTCTTATTGCCAGGTGTACAAAGGAAGGACTGGACTTGAGTCTGTAGGGGCAGATTTACAAGCCCCTTGTGGCTCTTTTGCTCCATTGTTGCGTGACTTTTGTGATGCACCGGCAGAACAAAAGAGGCGCCATGGTGCGGCGCATATTAACAACGTGACGCATATGGGAGATGCATCACGTTGTAAAGCCCTGCGCCATCAGGGGGCGTTCCGGTGCAAGGGAGGGCGTTCCTGTGCAGGAACGCATCCTAAAAGTGGCTGAGGGAAATCTACAAGATTTCAATCAGCCACTTTTAGGACAATGATGCGTGACTCAAACCCTGCGCCTGCTTGAAACAGACGTATGGCTTGATGCAGCATTGGGGAGATAGGGCACCCCAGAGCATTGCTGGAGCTGCGCCATTGTTGCGACCCAACTCCAGCAATGCACCGCCTTTACGGCACAGATGCGTAACGCTTCGGTGACGTTTTGGGCCCATGGCGCGCCGCATTGAAAATTCGGCGCACCATGGGTGGTGGTGGCGTGGCGCACAATTACTGGCGCATCCCTGCTACTTTGCAGGGATACGCCGATAATTCAAAATCTGATCCTTAGTGTCTAGCATTACACAGTTCTTTAAACTACACTCATACATAATTTCTCAGGCCAATGAAATGAACACAAAATCGAAAACAAATAAGCATAGTAGCAACGCTACTGAGAAGGAGAGCAGTGCACCTGAAATCCACAGAAGATTTTGAAATATAATTTACCTACAATGTCTTCAGCAGCATTATTGCTATTGGTAAAAAACAAAAATTTACAATATAATAACACACAGAGCAGAAGAAAACAGAGTAGTGAAGAAATAGCTACTACTACTCACCAAGCCCGGGGATCTCAAGGCCAAGCAGGTCGATCAAGTCGCGTTCCCGGTCCAGGAGATCCGTCCAACGGTGGGTGGCCTGGTTGTAGGTGCGCCGGACCCTAGAGTGTTGGTACATGGCCCGGCACACCTTCTCCAACCGCTTCCGGCGCTCCCGGATCCCGTACCCGCTAGCGATCTTGCCGCCTGCCATGATGGTCCTGGGGAGACGGCGCTGAACATAAAAAACTAGTGCGGCCACCTCCTCCGCGCTGAAGATCTCCCGGGCTGTAAACTGCTCCCCCCTCAAACGCCCGCACGGGAGCCGGGCACGGTGTGCGGGACTCTTCCCCTTCTCAGGATGCTTCCCGGCTCCCTTTACCATGGTCTGAGCAGAAAGGAAGGTAAATAATAAAGAAGAAATAGAATAGGGAAGAAGAAAAGAGAAGAGTTTAAAAAAGTAGTTTAAAATTAACCAAAAGTAGCAGAAAACACAAAAATATAGAGCTAGAAAAATAGAGGGATAGATAATAAGTAAAATAGATTTAAAAAAACTTCAAACAAGCAAAGGATGGCAGAGATTCAGAGAGGATACAGAAAGCATGCCCAGAACCATAGCAATGAATGAGAAACAAGATGGCCGCGCCCGTTCACGACCGCGTGGGTACGTTCGCGCGAGATTTTCCTCGTGATCACGCGCAAACTTGTACTAGCGAGCCACACACTTTGTGAGATTACACATCGCGCCCGGAAACGGAAATACGTCATGCAAACAAGATGGCCGCGCCTGTGAACGACCGTGAGGGTAACTTTGCGCCGTTGCGCTACAAGCGGCTCGCTAAAACGCACAAAGCCTTGCGAACTAACATGCTGCAAAAAAACAAATCGCATATTCGCACGAATTTACGGCTTCCAAATTCGATCTCGCGCAAATTCGCGCCCCGCTAATCCCGCGAAATTGCAGAAAAACGAGTTTTGCAAAACTGAAAGCACTCAGCAGGTGCAAAAGTTCAAACTCATCATTAGTAACCATTCCCTGTAGTGCTTCCTGAGGGGCCCCTCCAGAGTTCAGTTGCCTACTTGCAACTATTCTATGACCCTGCTCGGACCCTCACAGCAGGCTCATAGAATAGCTACAAATAGGCCACAAATGTCCTGTGAAAAAAAATTGCACTGCAACAGAAAGCAAATTACAGATAAGGAAGCAGGTGCCAGACTGGAAGTTTAAATTCAGTGACACATTAATCAACCCCAAATTAATTCATGTCAGTTGAAGCAGGGCAGGTGTGCTTGCTTTTCCCCCCCATAATCTACAGTGATGAACCAGAGGGTGGCAGTGATGTACCAGAGGGTGGCATGGGTGAACCAGAGGGTGGCAGTGGTGAAACAGAGGGTGTGTGAACCTGTGATGATGAACCAGACGTAGAAACAACATAGTGTTGGCCGTTGCGAGCCGACAAGTAAGTTCGCAATTGCGAACTGGTATAAAACCCTTGCGAACTGGCAGAAACCCTTGTGAACAAAAAAAAATAAAAAACTGCAAATTCGCGAGAGTCCGCGGATTTTGCGGATTGCAAATTCGCAAATATGCAAATTCGCGAACCGCAAATTCGCAAAATTCGCCCATGCTTAGTAAGTTTGCTCTATGTTTTAGTCAATGTCGAATGCCGCAGGAATGAATTTACAAAATGAGAATGTAATAGTTGCAAATTGTTAATGGCTCAGCGGTGAACTCTCGTGGCGTCACCCCCACAGCACGGGAAAGGAAGCAATTCCTTTTTGTTTAGTAACCCGCACACACCCTAGTGGTGTCATGCTTCATCATCGGGTTCACCCTGACTCCTAAAGGTCAGGGTGGGCTCGACCATATTCCAGGGAGTACTTTGGAAAGATAGGCCAGGGTGTCTAAAAATAAAAATCCTCCTCCGTCTCCAGGTATTCCTTTATTAGCAGAGGCGTAGGGGATATAAAAATTATATATACAAGGGGTCTTCAGGAAGTGACGGTCCTATGACCCTAGTGTCTTTGCCTAAATATCTTGCCAACATGTTTCAGCCCTTAAGAAAGGCCTCTTGTGTCCAGGGCTTTCTTCAGGGCAAATAGAAGTTCCCTCCCTGGTTATACAAATAGGTTTTACCTAATTTTTATTTGGTGGGTGCAGAAAGCTGCTTCCACAAGATTGGTATGGAAGGTATACTTATCTTCCTTCCAGTTTTTCTTATGTCTTATATCCACCTGTAAGGGAAAATGAGAGGTAACCAAGACATTTTTTACATCACATTTCGTTTGTTTCACCCATGTAATACCAAGCTACTGGGTGCTGTCATGTGCTCTCATTCCAAGCATTCATGGAGGTCTGTGTTCAACCAAGGTGAGCAAATTATGGACCATGTCGTCCAACTTACTCGCATTTTGTGGCATGCATCAGGTAACTGCACTACTATTAACAGTCCATGAACATCAATCTATTCAGAAATCCATTTTTAAAACATATATCATCATATGATCACACCCGCGATCCATATACTTTCACATCACCTTCCTGCTAAAATTCCACCTTTTATAAGTGCAGTTTCCCCTCTCACATGTATCTTACCCTATTGTGGTGGATTGCATGTATATCAAGGGGAGCAGTAGTAGGGATAGCCTTTTAGTAACACTCTGCATTGTTGATAATGTATAGTTGCGTGGGAGAAAGATAAAACTTGCCAGTTTAGTATCGTGTTTGTCCAGCGCTATCATTATTGCAAGGCTGCCTCGCTCTATCTTTCCCTTGTTCCCCACTTACTTCCTTAAAGGTCCTGCCCCTCAATTCCACCTACTTGGGTCCACGTCTCTCGGATTTCGCGGTTGTGTGAACCGCGAGTGCGGCTTTTAAACTCAGTACCGCTGAGTGATTGCGTGCCGGGTGGGTGCAGAGCCTCTCCAGCAGTGTGCAGAAATTGCGTCACTATCATGCTTGTCTGTTTCGACTACACCAGACCCAGTGGCTCTTGGGCTGTGTAGTTCAATACATTTTTTGACAGTATGAACATATCGGAGTGTGTCCTGTACGTTATTCTATTTATTTGGGTGTTTTGTTCCTTCTACTCAAAGTATGATTTTTGTGAAAAAAGTACCAATATGTAAGCTTACCAAATGTATCACATAATGTGACGTCATACTAGATACCGCTTGATTACCCGACTAGTCGAGTTCAAATGTCAGTCTCTCGAGACCTAGATAGGTGATGCGGGTATTGTCATTTCATAGTATGATTATTCTTATTATAGAAATGCAAAATTATCCCATGTTGGACAGCTGATGCATACATACGTGTGTGTTTGTTTCTGCCTCACCTCTGAATGTGAGGATGTCATAGGTGTGGCATAATTATACGATAATCACAAATTTTATTTTTCTATTAGAGTAGTATTATTAGATGTGGGAGGGGGCATTCTGTGTGCCCCCAAGGCACCCTCTGATAGAATTCATGATTAGACCGAGCAGTTCGGAGGGTCTCAATGCCTCCTGCCACTGGGGCAGCGGGGAAGAATGGAGACCATAGGTCCATCCTGGGTAGTTATGATGTAATTCATTTATAAAGTATTTGGCCCACACATCTATCTCTGATAATTAAGTTGGTTCCAGGGAATGCAATCATGAAGCCCATGAGTATGCGTCTATAGTCTATAGACCCATCTCCGTTCCTTCTCCAATAGTGTTTTACTCATGTTGGTTCACCTTTCATTTTTCAATGGTTGTCCATCCAGATCTTTATCAGTGTGCCCCATTTCTACGTAGTGGGCAGTGAGTTTGGTAGCAGTGATTGCACATCTAATCATGCTACTATGCTCCTGATACGCTCTGGATGGGCCCCTTTCTAGTGGTCATCTCAATGTATTTGGATTCACAGGGTCACATGATCATGTATATTGCATTGGTGGTATTGCAATTAGAGTGGCCCCTTTGCTCCCACTGTCATGTCAGGCCCAGGTCAATACTGTTGGTGTGAGTTGTGTAGCAGCATACCACACATGAGCCGCACAGGTAATGGCCCTTCACCTGTGGTTGGCTCCATAATGTCAGTTGGGTGCTTTCTTTCCGTTTCCAGCTATCTGTGTATCAGGGAGTTCCTAATACTTTTATTCCGCTTGAATGAGGTCAGTTTATTCGAGGTTAATACATGCCATTTGTTGTTGATTATTTTCTTTATGGCATTTGATGACAAATTATATGTGTTGAAGCAAATCATTGCCTCTGAATTCTTTTTCATGTTGGTTTCAAGCAGGGTCGCTTGCGGTGTGTTTCACATTCTTTTTCGTGCCTGCTCAATTACTTTTTTGGGGTATGCTATTTCTCTTAATTTGACAGAAAGCTTGTCTGCTTCTTTGTTAAAGCTCTCAAGGTCTGAGCAGTTTCTACGTATTCTCAGGTACTGTCCGATGGGGAGATTATCTCTCAGCGATCTGGGATGCGCACTGCCAAAATGCAGTAGACTATTATGATCAGTAGGCTTTGTGTACAGTGCGCTTTCTGATCTCCCATTTCTGGCTATGATGTTGATGTCCAAAAAGGACACCATCTGTCATTGTGAACTTTAGGAAGGCGTTCAGATTGTTAATCCATGTTCAAAATGCTAGTGTGCTTTCTTTGCTACCATGCCATATGATGATAATGTCATCTATATACCTGAGCCAGCAACGGATCCTTCCCCCAAATGAGTTGTTAGCCCAGATATAGTCATCCTCCAGCCGGCACATATATGGACATGAAATACTTGGGGCAAAAGTATTGACCAGGGATGTCCCATGTACTTGTAGGTAGAGTTGGTCTTCAAACCTAAAGTAGTTTTCAGTGAATGCAATGTGCATGAGTTCCATGATCCACCTAACAGGTGCTTCCCAGGTCCACTCCTTTTTGTGGAGTATCTTCTCGTCACACTGAAGGTCTCTTCCTGTGGAATACTTGTGTAAAGGGCCTCTATGTCAAGATCCACCATGGTCTAACTGTGTGGGAAGTATTCGAGCTCTGCTAGGATGTTGAGGAGGTGTTTCGTGTCCCTAACATAAGACCTGATTTTGGTCACAAGGGGGCGCAAAAATGTGTCTGTGTATTTTGAGAGAGGTTCCAACAAAGACCCAATACCAAAGACAATGGGCCTGCCTGGCGGTATCATTCTGCCCTTGTGTATTTTGGAGATGGTGTAGAACAGTGGCGTCCTAGGATCTTCTGTGTTCAAGAAATCCATCTAATTTTTTGTTATCCAATTTCTCTCCAATGCTTCTGTTGTGATAGTTATTATCATTTTTTGTAGTCGGTTTGTAGGGTCCCTCTGCAGTTTCTTGTAATGTCTCTAATCAGAGAGTAGAGATAGACAAGCAGTTCTGTATGCAGTGACTTCCTGTATAACGATTGCTCCACCCTTGTCAGCAGGTTTTATAATCAGGTTGTTACAATTGCTTAGGGTGTTGAGTACTTCTCATTCACTTCGGTTCAGGTTGTTAAAAGTGTTCCTTCTTTGGTGGTTATGCCTCAATCTCCTTAGTGACTGCTTCCTCAAAGGCGATTACTTTAGGTGGCATCAGGGATGAGGTTGGCCAGAACTTGGACTTCAGTCGTAAGGGGGTGTACCCTGTGTCTATCTCCTGTTGAGGTTTACCTTAAAAAAAGTCTTTGACGTGGATCTTCCTAAAATACTCGCTTACTTCACAACGAGTTTTGAATTTATCGATTCTGGTAGTGGGGACAAAGCAAAGGCCTTTATTAAGTACCCGTTGAGCTCCTCAGCAATGAGGTTGACAACTAGGTCAACCTCGAGCTCGGTCCTGGTTGCTTGTCTTTCGTTTGACTTTGTGTGTTGATCTCTATCACGTCGTCGTCCCGTTGCACTCTTCTGTTGCCACGCCTTCCCTGTCTGCCTCTTCTCCCGCCCCGGCCTAAATAATGCTGTTGGTACTGGTTAGTCTGGAAGTATGGTATGGTTCGGAATGGTGTTGGTCCCTGATATTGTGGGTGACCGAATGGGTCTGGACTAGGACACATTTGTGGTGGAGGGTAAGTTTGGTTGTAACCCCCTCTCCTCTGCCTTCAGTGAAGACGATACTATCTGTTTTTAACTAGGGGTGAGTAAAGTTGCCAACCACGCCATTTAGCATATTTTACCTACTGAACCCTCTTAATTGCAGAACTGGTGAAGTTTTTTTTTTTTAAGGATTGGGAGCTTGCGGGAACGTTTACCCTGCCACTCAGGATCAGAAGCCAGTAACCACCTGACTTTTGTTTTACGTCATGTTTTCCTGCTGCCTGAATCAGCTGTTGTGCTTCCCACCTGCAGTGAAGCACACTTCCTTTGAGCCTGATGTCCTGTCCCTGTTGGGAGGGATAATCCACAGCAGAGAACAGCAAAGTGGGGGAAATAGAACAAGGTCGGCATGGCGCAACTTTAGGGAACATCCTACGTATTCTACGAATTCACTCAAATACTCCTGAGCAATGAGAATATCACCCATCTCAGAAGTAATGCGCTTGAACCTCATTCTCGTCTCAATTCTTTTTTCGTTTCATAAAATACTATTACAGCTCTGTTGGATAAATGCAGAACTTTGTCAGTTACATTTTGTAAGTTAACAGGTTAAATTAAAAAAGAATTGGCAGTAAATTACTTCTTGGGGGTTCAGAACTTGATCAAACTCTTCTTGTTTGATTATTGTGTGTTTGATGTTTCCTGCTGGGCCAGTGATGAAGCGATAGGGCTTAAAGAAACGCCACCTCTTGTATTGATGAACTAAAAATAAAGGAAAATCCGTTTTCTATTACTGCACTCGCCTCCATTCTCTTGGTGTGAATAAAGTCTCCAGTTAATTCGCAAGAATTCCCCTTTGTATTCCATTCTTGGAGACGTCGGGTTACTGTGTGTTGGTTCTCTCCTTGCTCTTGGAATTCTGGACCAGTATGTGTATGTAAAAAAGAAATGTGACCTTTTCCGATATTAATGAATGACAATGTATTTCGTTTTTTTTGCAAAGGGAGCAGAACATGCGAAAGAATGACAGGCAGCTTAGTGTCTTGAGCTTAGGCATATAAGCAAGTTTAATTCCAAAACCTCACTAAAATTGCATTAAGATATTCACTGGCAGAGGAGTACAATTGCTACAAGTTACACACAGATTTTAATAATGATTTATCCTAATGAGATTTGTCATAATACTATTCCAAAGCCGAAATGCCATGTTTCTCAAATGTGCTTTCACTCAGGTAATGTATTTGTGCTAATTCCTTTGGCTAAGTTGCATGGTCAGACAGTCAAGTCAAGTCAAGTCAAGAGATTTATATAGCGCGCTACATACCCAGAGGGTCTCAAGGCGCTTGAAGAAGGGTGGGGAATTACTTGTCGAATATCCACGTTTTAAGTTGCTTTCTGAATGCTAGGTGGTTCTGAGTAAGGCGAAGGTGAGTGGGAAGTGAGTTCCAGGTTATAGCTGCCAGGTAGGAGAAGGATCTACCTCCCATGGTGGTTTTGTTGATGCGAGGTACAGTGGCAAGGGCTTGGTTGGAGGATCGTAGCTGGCGGGAGGGGGTGTAGAAGGACAGTCGTGTGTTGAGGCATTCGGGTCCAATTTCGTAAAGTGCTTTGTGTGCGTGGGTTAGGAGGCGGAAAGTAATCCTCTTATTGACGGGGAGCCAGTGGAGGTTTTTCAGGTGACCAGAGATGTGTTCTTTACGCGGGATGTCTAATATGAGCCTGGCTGAAGCGTTCTGGATGCGTTGGAGTTTTTTCTGGAGTTTTGCGGTGGTACCGGCGTATAGGGTGTTTCCGTAGTCCAGGCGGCTCGTGACCAGTGCGTGGGTGACCGTTTTTCTAGTTTCGGTGGGGATCCAGCTAAATGTTTTTTTGAGCATGCGAAGAATGTTGAAGCAAGATGAAGAAACGGCGTTGACTTGTCTGTTCATCGAGAGTGAGGAATCCAGGATGACGCCCAGGTTCCGTGCGTGGTCCGTCGGGATGGGTGCCTTTCCAAGGGCCTCTGGCCACCAAGAGTCATCCCAGGCGGAGGGGGAGGTGCTTAGGATGAGGACTTCTGTTTTGTCTGAGTTCAGTTTCAGACGGCTGTGCTTCATCCACTCGGCTACTTCTTTCATTCCTTCATGTAGGTTGGTTTTGGCAGTGTTAGGGTCTCTGGTGAGTGATAGGATCAGTTGAGTGTCATCGGCGTAGGAGATGATGTTGAGGTTGTGTTGGCGTGCGATGACCGCGAGGGGGCTCATGTATACGTTGAAGAGGGTGGGGCTGAGTGAAGATCCTTGTGGTACGCCGCAGATGACTTCAGTGGCCTCTGACTTGAATGGTGGAAGGCGGACTCTCTGGGTTCTTCCGGTGAAGAACGAGGTGATCCATTCCAGTGCTTTTCCTTGGATTCCGACGTTTCTGAGGCGCTGTAAAAGGGTGCTATGACAGACTGTGTCGAAGGCTGCGGAGAGGTCGAGGAGGATGAGGGCGACTGTGTCTCCATTGTCCAGTAGAGTTCGAATGTCGTCTGTTGCTGCGATGAGGGCGGTTTCAGTGCTGTGTTTGGCTCGGAAGCCGGACTGTGAGGAGTCGAGGAATTTGTTGGTTTCGAGGAAGGCGGCGAGCTGGTTGTTGACCGCTTTCTCGATGACTTTGGCTGGGAATGGAAGGAGCGAGATAGGGCGGTAATTTTTGAGTTCGGTGGGGTCAGCTGTGGGTTTCTTCAGGAGGGCGCTGAGTTCGGCATGTTTCCAACTTTCCGGGAAGGTTGCGGAGTTGAGGGAGCAGTTGATGACGTCTCGGAGGTGCGGTGCTATAATGGAGTCTGCTTTGTTAAAGATGTGGTGAGGGCATGGGTCTGTGGGGGATCCTGAGTGGATAGAGTTCATCAGACGGATGGTGTCCTCAGTGGAGATTGGGTTCCAGTCATTGAGGATGTTCAAGGGGGGTGGGGGTCCTGCAGAGGGTTGGGTGGGTTGGTCTTCGGGTCGGTTGTTGAAGCTGTTGTGGATGTCTGCAATTTTGTTGTTGAAGAATGAGGCTAGGGAGTCGCAGAGGGCTTGAGAGGGGGCGATGTCGTTGGAGTTGGCTGAGGGGTTGGTAAATTCCTTGACGATGTTGAATAATTCCTTGCTGTTGTGGGCGTTGTTGTCTAGTCGGTCTTTGAAAGCGGCTTTCTTGGCATTCTGGATCAGTTGGTGGTGTATGCGGGTGGCGTTTTTGAAGGCGTCCTTGGTGCTGGTGTTTGGGTATTTTTTCCAGGCCTTCTCAAGGGAGCGACAGAGTTTCTTGGATTTCTTAAGATCATCGTTGAACCAGGAGGCCTTCTTGCTGCCTAGTTTGATATGTCGTTTTTTCAGTGGTGCTAGGATGTCGGCGCTGTTGGATAACCATTGGGTGAGGTTAGTGGCTGCTTGGTTGGGGTTTGAGGAGTGGGCGGGGGGGTTTTGAAGAAGCGATGAGGAGATCTGGTCGATGGTGATTTTGTTCCAGTTTCTTCGCAGAGTGGGTTGGGGGTGGTTGTTGGATGTGGACTTGTTGTAGGTAAAGTGAACGCAGCTGTGGTCAGTCCAAAGGAGAGCTGTGGTGTGGCTGAAGGAGACATGTTTGCTGGAGGTGAAGATAGGGTCGAGTGTGTGACCTGCGATGTGGGTGGGGGTAGTGACAAGTTGTTTAAGTCCGAGGTTGGCGAGGTTGTCCAAAAGGGTGGTGGTGTTGCGGTCGTTGTTCTTTTCAAGGTGAAAGTTGAGGTCTCCCAAAAGGATGTAATCCTCGGAGGGGAGCGCGTGTGGAGTGATGAAATCCGTGATGTCTTCACTAAATTGTGCGCGGGGTCCTGGTGGCCTGTAGAGGAGGGTGCCTCTGAGTGTGGTCTTGGGGTCGATGTGGATCTGGAAGTGAAGGTGTTCAGTGTTGGCGAGATTGACGTCTGAGCTGGTTGAGATGCGGATGGATTTCTTATGGACGATAGCGATGCCTCCTCCTGTTTGGCCGGTACGGTCCTTGCGAATGATCTTATAGCCTTCCGGGATGGCAATGGTGATGTCTGGGGCTGATGTGGCGTTCATCCATGTTTCTGTTAGGAAGGCGACGTCTGGAGAGATGGTGTCTAGTAGATTCCAGAGGTCGATGGCGTGCCTGTGGACCGAGCGGGTGTTGAGCAGGATGCATTGTAGGTGGTTGGGGTCGGATATCTGTTGTGTGTTCGTAGATGAGGAGTTGTTCTTGGTGCCGTCAAACTTGCAGGAGTTGCAAGAGAAGGGTCCATGGGTGTGTCCAGGAGCGGCTTGGACGCAGTTGGGGGAACGGCCGGGGTTAAGGGCTAGGAGGGTGGTGGCATCGTACGTAAAGCGGGAGGGGAGGGAGGTACGGGGGCCAGGGGGTCTGGCGCTGGGCACGGTCCAGGCGCGGACGGGCGTAGACGGGCTTACCTTTGGCGCACCTTCGGCGCGACTGGGGCGCGATCGCTGCGCGTGAACGCTGCACGCAAGAGCAACTGTCATATGTGGATGGTGGAAGGGGAGGGGCGAAGGAGGGTCAGCTGGGAGGCGTGGCGGGCTGTGGAGGAGGTGCTACGAGGCAACAACAACAATGAAGATGGCGGCCCTCGCGTAAACTCGAGGTAGGCAGGGTCACCAAATGCACAATAATGGCTGCAGACTAATAAGGCAATGCGGCGTGCAGTACAGTATACAGTATGCAAACAAACACACTCAATACAATGAATAAACAAATAATGCGGGCTTCAGGCATAGCGCAGCGGTAAAAGTATTAAAAGCGATGCAAAATGGTGTAATAGCAATCTAGAGGCACTCGCGCTATAGCGCTATCCAATTATGAGGCGCTATGCAGCTTTTGGCAAAGTTAGAGTAGGAGGCAGGGAGCGCGGTACGATACCAGGCAGGAGCTCTTGTGGGGGAGCGACCACTTCTGAAAGCGCCAGAGGGGTCACAGCGCTAGCGAGGCTAGGAGCGAGATGTGTAGTCCGTGGGAAGGAGGGTCAGCTGGGAGGCGGGGCGGGCTGTGGAGGAGGTGCTACGAGGCAACAACAACAATGAAGATGGCGGCCCTCGCGTAAACTCGAGGTAGGCAGGGTCACCAAATGCACAATAATGGCTGCAGACTAATAAGGCAATGCGGCGTGCAGTACAGTATACAGTATGCAAACAAACACACTCAATACAATGAATAAACAAATAATGCGGGCTTCAGGCACAGCGCATCGGTAAAAGTATTAAAAGCGATGCAAAATGGTGTAATAGCAATCTAGAGGCACTCGCGCTATAGCGCTATCCAATTATAAGGCGCTATGCAGCTTTTGGCAAAGTTAGAGTAGGAGGCAGGGAGCGCGGTACGATACCAGGCAGGAGCTCTTGTGGGGGAGCGACCACTTCCGGTTGCATGTAGTACAGAGTGGAAGAAGAATGCTCCACCCTTTTATCTGTGGCCCAGTGTCCCTACATCTGGATTTACTGGGAGATGGAACGCTAGGCCTGAGCTTACAGACTGGAAGGACTGGCAAGTAGATTCACTGTGAGAAGTTGTTGCTTTGCATCTTGGACCCATTTTCTGTCCTTAGCCGATCTTCAAGGGGGGGGCATGTAGTAAATGCTTTGACCACACCAAGATCACTTGGCGACCATTCAAGAACGTTTAGTATTGGTCATAAATCAAATATCCCAATAATGGAGTCACCAATCCATAACAACAATTTACAGGGAGCACTTGCACTTTGGCACTGAACAGCAGTGGCAAAGTACCCAAAGCATCTAGACCAGCAAAAACGAAGTCCAACACACAGCAACATAACAGGAGGTAAAGGCAAAAATATAGGGGAAACCCACGCCAATGATGCCAGATCTAGGCATCTGCATTCTGCATTCTTATTGGAATGTCCATCATGGGTGCATGGCTGAATCGGTCAGGTAAGGTAAGCAGGAGTGTTATGGAGTTTTTGCCTTTTGTGCAGGAGAAGAGAAGGCTTGTGGATTATAAAACAGAAACAATATTGTAAAGTCAAGGAGGAGGGCAGAAGGTAAACTTTGTGAGGAGTGTACCAAGTCTTAGAGTCAGAGCAAGAGCATAGGCTGCTGCAATCCTTCATTTTATGACTCATGTGTGACTGATTACCTGAGAATTGAGGGCAATTTACAACCAATTGCGGCCAAGTATCTGCATGTACCGGGCTGATCACTCTCACAACTGTCATCATAACATTTATCTGACTGCATACATCATGTGAAGATGATTTGGCATCACAAGCTTGCCTCCAGTTACAAGCAACAGGCACGACAACAACCATATAAAAGGAGTTTCACATTTGAGCCAGCACACACACTCAGAAGCATTTCCCAAATCAAAGCACCTATCTCTAGTCCACAGATATGATCAGGCCTCAGAGTCATCATCATGTTGGTTTCCCTTTGAAGTCAATAATGTCCTTCTTCTGGCTGCTGAGATAGTCCTGCGCTGAGTCTTTCCTACCTCCTCCTGACTCTGAGTAATGAAACAGTCCAACTCCGTCCGAACCCAAGCAAGATAGACCTGCAGTGAACTGCTGTTGAACATGAAGCTTAAAAGAATTTGAGTATTTCATGTAGATTTTTGTTTGTTAACTAAAGTGACTGGTTGAAGAGACAGAAAAAAGGAATGGATCCTGCAAGTAAATCTCACAGAGTGTGAAAGGGCCAATCACCTTCAGGAAAAATATTCACCCATCAGGCCCCAAACATTGCAAATCATCAAAATCAAGTGTACAAGTTAGTTGAACATCCTCCCTCACTGTCTGCCACCACAAGAATCAGAACCACTCAATGCTATATTACTCATTGGTGCAATAGTTGCCTGTCCATTCCAAGCGCAGGGGTACACATTTTTATATCTTCTGTGATGGTAGGTGAGAGTTCAGGAGGGAAGTTTCAGGTGTAGGAAGCGTAGACCAGGAGTAAGAGTTAATTGTGTTTCTTATTTCCAGGGTCCTAGTTAAAAGGCGGTCTGCAGGTCGGACTGACGAGAGGAACCAGCCAAGAAAGTCTATTCTCTTGTTGTTTATTATTTTATCCAATTTCCCCCTTCCCTTTTGGGTAACAATTCAGAGACATGTATACACGGGCTCTGGGTTGTGGCTCGAGGGGGATTCGGGAGTCAGCATCTCTGTTCCTGTGCAGCTACAAAGAGTATCCTTTTGTTGTATCTGACAACGATCTTGCTCCATTGGTAGGTCCTCAGATGGTGAAGTGGACGCTGTAATGGCCAGTCTAGGTGAGCTGTGAGGCGTGGTTGTACTTGACTCTGTTTCTGGATGTGAAAATTGGGTTGAGCATGTGTTCTGCGATATGGGTAGGGTCGGTGAAAAGTTGCTTGAGGTCAATGTTGCTGATGCTTTCCAGGAGGTCAGTTGTGTTGATATCACTGGTGTCATTGAGATCATTGAGGTGGTAGTTATGATACCCGAGGAAGATGTAATGCTCTGAGTCGTTGGCGATCAGGGCAATGAGGTCAGGAATGGCATTACAGAAGCTGGGGTGTGGTCTTGGTGGTCTGTAGGTGAGGATGCCTCTGATGGTGCTTTAACCATCCTTGTGGAGTTGGAAGTTGAGATGCTCCATTATCAGGTTCAAGTCATCTGAGGAGGTTGTGCAGCAGATAGAGGATTGTAGATGATGGCAATTCCACCTCCGTGTTTGTTGGTTCAATCCTGGTGTGTTATCGTGTAGCCTCCGGAGGTGTTGAAGGGGATGTCTGGAATGAAGGCGGGGTTTAGTCAGGCTTCTGTAAGGAAGATGACATCCGGGGTGAGGGATGAGATCATGTCCCCAATCTCCGTGGCGTGTTTGCCGAGCGGTCATGCGTTTAGTAGAATGCACTGGAATTGTTCTGTGTCGGTCTTGGTTGGAATGGTGGGTGCGGTAGTGTTAGTGGTGTCTCTGCTGTTGTTAGTTTCTTTGGTGTTGCAGGTAAAGCTACAGTGCTGGCAGGAGAATGGTCCTCTGGTGGTGCGTGGAGATGTGCTGAATAAAGTTTCACCAAGGACTTTCTGCCTTTAAATTCAAATGTGATATTTCTATAACCTAACATTGGTATGGAGTTACCCTGTGAGGCTATCTGGCCGTATGTCTAATGGAAGTAGTTTGTCCCCCAATACATCCACAAACCTTTCTTCCCAAATATATTTACTGTCCATAGTGTAAGAGGATTCAGATTCCGCCACAATGACTAACAGTACTCCTCCTAATTCAATCTTTTTAAACAGGCTTATTTTATGAAATTCTGTCAAGAACACAAACTCCGTGGCATCCCACACTAAGACACAAAATTTAATTCCCATATTGTCTCGTCCTTCTGATGAGACTTGCTCAGTCAGGACTAGAATTTTGTTAATTTACAAGCTTAACTCTAATTACAGTTTAAGTTCCCTCTTTTGCATACTCTTGCAAAATGGCCTCTTTATGCCTCATGAGGAACACCTCTGGCATAATTCGAGACAGTTTTTGATAAATCCTAAATGTTTCTGGCTACCACAAAGGTAAAATCTTCTCTGATAATCCTTAAGGAGTTGGCTTTTTTGTTAACTAAGATTATAAGGCTCTCATTTGTATAAGGTGTATGCATGGTTAAGGCTGATGTATTCTCATAAACTTTTTTACTGACTGTAAATGTGCTTACTGCATCCTTAATGCTCGAAACAAGCAGTGGGTGTAACGCACGAAATTTACTGTACAACAATTACGCATTAAAGTAGCAAAATTATGTGAGATTATGGAGAATTACATGAAGAATGTAACCCAGCATTTATCAATCTATCAATCAACTAGGATTTGTACAGTTTGGTTGATCACCCATGAAGGTATCCAACCACCAGTTCTTGCTGGGTCAGTCGAATAGCCAGGTCTTGTGTCCCTTTCTGAATTCCGTGAGAGAGGATGATGATGTTCGTAGTTGCAGAGGTAGGTCGATCCAGGACTTGGTGGCAAAGAAAGAGAAAGAGCATCCTGCACTGTTGCCTCTGTGGATGTGAGGAGTGTGAACGACGGCGTGGGGGTCTGGAGGGTTGAGGGTAGTTCAGGCAGTGGCTAATGTATGGTGATTCTTGGCCTTAGAGGGCCTTGTAGGCATGTATCAGCATCTTGAATTACCACTAGTTTCCCAGGACAAAATGCACACTTGTTTCCAAAATAGATAAAATGATGCTTAATTAAAATAGCATTTCAGTGCAACAGAACATGAACAGCAGCAGCCAGCAGTCACACATGCTCTCTAAGTTTGTTGTTCCTGTGCTCCTGTCATATGGTTTTTGTGCCAAATTACTTATAATTATGCACACGGGTGTAATTGTGTAATTTTCAGTATTTTCGCATCAATAGAGTATTGCAAAAACACTGAAACTAATCTAATTACTCTTGTGTAGTTAAAATGTCACCAATGCCTATTTAAAACTTTACTTATTGCAGCCTTGGCAGACTTGGATGAAATCTCTGCTTTGTGAACAACAGCTACTATATCTGATAATTGGGAGTCTCCGTGAACCAACAAACTCCCCTGTACCCCTTCATTGTTAACATGCATTATATTTTGATATCTTATCAACACGTCATGCAAAAGACCAAATCTGCAAGTAATAGCAAGTTTTTTCAAGAGCGGACTCATTGTCCTCATTAGGTCCCGTTTTAATTTATTTTCTCTGAAAACAATTAAGCCGATTCATTGCTATACACATGCATAGAGGAAAATACTCATCTAAATAACACAGTGCATCAAAGAAATAGACTGTGGGGGTACTTTGATTTTTTTATATTCTTTTATAAATATTAAGACCTTGTGGCCCCAAGGAATGTAGAAGGATTTTCATATTATTCTCTTGAGTAAGTTCTTTACCTTCGATAGCCTCAATATATTTTATAAAGTATTCCTTCCACTCATGCCATTTTAGTGGAGGGTCACCTGATATAGCCATTAAAGGTTGAGGAGGTGTTAAAGGAAAAGATTTGTGTTGTATTTGTCACTGCAAAAAATGTAACTTGTCAGGATGTACATAGAGAAGTTACGATATATTGTGAAATTGTAGACTTAAAATAGAGTTACTGAAAAATAATGTTACTGCAGAAGTGAGTATTGTAGATGACAGAAGGGAATAAATGCCATTTTGTTGATGTGTGATGGTTAATACAAACAATAAAGATAAGAGAATTAAAATGTTAAGTGTCACTGTTGTGATCTAATGTATCATGCAGCCCAGGAGTGATTACGTCCTTAGTGCAAAAGATAGATAGGCCATGAGGGAGTACTCTCAGTGTTTTTTGGTTTCTTCCCCTCTTCTCCCTGGCCTGAAAGTGCAATCTCTAGAAGGGGTCCCCTATTATCCTGTAGGATAAGCTGATACACCCTGGTCTTTCAATGAGCAGTTTTTATTAAATCACCCAATTTCACACATTATCCGAGCTTTGCATATGAAGATAGCAACTGCAGGTTGTAAGGTATTCATGAGTTAGTTATTACCCCTCATGGTAGAATGGACTTCCTCTCCCAAGTGAATTTTTTTCAAAGGGGGTATAATTAAAACCCCAAAACAATATGTAGAGTACCCGAAGATGTGAGCATTTAGATCGCAGCTCCACGGTTAGCAATCTACAAGGAGCTAGTGAGTGTGCAGTCCATGTACATATTAGAAGGTGGAGACCTTCAGGGAACTAAAGGAAAGATCTCTGGTTTGGAATTACTTTACTATTTTTGCATTGCATCTTTTGGCAAATCTTGCATAATTGAACGTGCCTGTGTTTGTTTAAGTTACAGTCTGGGTTTTGGAGTCTCCTAGAAGTAATACAAATTCTACAGGTTATGCACTGCAAAGCGTGTCTTCCACTGGCACAAGGGACGAAGGAATAAAAAGACAATATTCCCAATCTACATCTTACTATTTTGAGGCTCCTTGATCAGTCTGGTCATCTATGAATAAGAATTACTATGCTTAGAACAAGGGGGTATCAAGTTTCTGTCCCACCAACTACAATAAGTGAGGTTCATTATTTTTGTCAAGTTTTGAACTCCTCTTCAATTACACCATTGGAATAGTCCTTTCCATAATATCAGGTTTTGCCAGACAATTTTACGATAAAAAACTTGAACAGTGATTAATAAAATAAGATAAAAAGAGTTTGAGGATTTTTGTCTTATTTCGTAGAAAATCTCTACACAAAATGGTAATTTATTGTATATTTCTCACATGAACGTAATTTGCGCTGGCACTCTGTCCAATATTTACAAAACCAATGTAGAAATACTTCAAAGCTTGTGCTGTTACTCATATCACCTTAAGAAGTGAGCAGAAGTGACATCCCACAGCATTGTATCGTCCTAGATAGAATTCACACTGCTTGCACAACTGACATTTTTCAACTACCTAAGGTCAAAAATAACCAAAGATTAGATGATTAGTTATGTATGGCTTCACTGACTGCCTCTATCATGAATACCAGATTCTAATTCTGGTTATTCACTGCTATGAGATAGCAACCCTGGAAACAAAAGTTGGGTCCCACAGATGCTACACCATAAAGGAATATAAGGATGCTCTGATACAGGTCTCTGAGCATCTGTAACTACAGCGCTAGAGAACTAGTGTAAAGTAGAGAAGGAGGCTGTTGTATCTCATAAGGTTTATTTGAGATAAAAGATAAAACAGGTGGAGCCAGGAAACACAACTAACAGCAGCAGAGGAAAGCTTCAACTGACCCTTCATGGAACAAGAATGCAAGAACAGTAATTGACATTCTACATGGTGGCACGCTCTAACACGAGCCTTAAAGCAATATGCAAGTAATAAAAGAAAGCACAACATAACACATCCCCCCCCTCACAATAATGGGCAAAAGGAACAGCAGAGGAAAGGCAAGGGAACAAGGGAAAGGAGGAAGGGACAAGGAGGGAAATAATAAACTACTTCACATAATCCTTAAGCCAACAAGGCAACACTCGTGTCCTATTAGAAACCTTAACTGTAGGTAGTGTGGGTGCAGAAACAGCATCATTATTAACAGCAGGAGAAGTTACTATTGGAAGGGGAGGTACGTTGTCATGCACATGACCAGTATCAACTGAGTTGGGTTCCTGTTCAATACTGTCAGATTTACGTGAGGATTTATTGGTCTGACAATCGTGAGAAACAGGAGAATCGGTTACCCCATCCCCCTCCCTTAATTGAGGCAGAGATCCATTAGGCGCAAGTTGAGACTGCAAACTGCTGCCTTGAAAGTAATCCTCAACCCAATCAAAATCAGTTAGTTTGTCTCTTACAATCTCATCTGCACCATGGTTTTGACAAATATCCAAAGCCACATCCTTCAGATTCCAAACCTTCCCGTCACTTAACTTGACTGAGTTCCTAAGAACTTCCAGAACCTGTTTAGGCGAATCAAATTTGTTCTCCCCCTTCGAAACCCTGTACGGTTTCTTAATCCTGACCCAATCACCACTTTTTATAATGATATTTTTCACGCCATGGCGCTGATCATAGTAAGCTTTACTCTTGTCATGCACCAATTCCAAACTTTTCTTGACCTCAATAGGTGACCACTGCTGGACGTTATCTTTGAATAACCAACCAGGGTTGAATTTACATCTAGGTAATCTACCACGCATCATCACAAAAGGGGAAACTCCTGTGCAGTTATTTAAAGTCACCTTGTAAGACCATACAGCTTTTTGTATTTCCAGTTTCCAATCTAAACCTTTGTAATTTGCAGCTTGCAAAATCCCCTTAATAACTCTATTGAAACGCTCAACAGTTCCATTCCCACTGGGATTGTACAAAGAGGTTGTTTTGTGTGTGATACCACATTTTGCAAAATAGTCTTGGGCAACTTTGGACAAGAACTGTACACCATTGTCCGTTAGGATGTTAACGGGTAGACCTTCCACCATAAAAATTTTATCCAAAAACTTTAACACAGTCTGAGTATCCACACTGTCCACAAACTTCACTACGGGCCACTTGGTAAACAGATCAATGGCAACAAGCCCGTATTCCTTTGGGTCACCTACAGGGCCAAAAATATCCACTGCGATAGTTTCCCAAGGCATGTTAGGAATGAGTCCCTCACTCATAGCTGGTCTAAGAGTCCTCAAAGACTTGTCTGCAGAATTGCAAACAGAGCAACCTCTGACAAAGGTTTCCACTTCACTGTCAACTTTGGGCCACCAAAACAAATTTTTAACCGCTAGCTTAGTCCTTACTATACCGAAATGTCCCTCGTGACATAACTCTAAGACTTTTTTCCTCAGCCCAGAAGGTGGAACAATCCTGTCCCCTCTCAGTAGAACCTCTTTTTCAAATGATAATTCAGAACGTACCTCCCAAAATGGCTTCACAATGCCAGACAAAAATCTCTCTTTCGGCCAGCCGTGACAAATAAACTTTGAAACTTCCACTAATTCCTTGTCAGCATTGTGTTCTCTTAACCAATCCTCCCTGCTAATGGCTGGAAAACCAGAATCATGAATAAATGCTATACTAATGTTTCCCCAAGGATCATCAACGCATTCTTCCAGAGGAGAAGGGAGTCTAGACAAACAATCAGCGACAACATTGTCTTTACCAGGTACATATGTGATCACGTAAATGTATTCCTTCATCCGCATAGAGATCCTTGCCAACCTGGCAGAAGCAGTAACTGTGCCATCAGTGGATAAAATGTGGACCAACGGTTTGTGATCAGTCCTAATGTGAACCATTTTCCCCCAAACAAATGCACGAAAATGTTCTAAAGCCCAAGCGCAAGCCAAGGCTTCCCTTTCTATAATCGGGTATCTGCTTTCAGCAGGTGACAGGGCTCTGGATGCAAACAAAATTATTCTGTCTTTACCCTTCTCATCAACTTGTGATAAGACTGCGCCTAAACCCTTGTCACTTGCGTCCGTTGTCAGATAACAATCTAGATTAGGGTCAAAGCTAGACAAGGCGCTCACCTTTTGCAAATCCCGCTTGATTTCAACAAACTCTTTCTCACACTCTTTAGACCATTCAAATTTTACATTTTTCTTCAATAGGGATCTGATGTTGTATACCTTTGAAGCAAAGTCTTTGATGAACTTAGCACAATACTCAGCCATACCCAAAAAAGATTTGATTCCTTCTTTAGAATCAGGTGCAGGTGAGTTGACAATACATTCTATTAGTGAAGTTTTTGGTCTGACGCCCTCCTCACTAATTATATGACCCAGATATGAGACATTTCTTTCTCCAAATTTGCACTTAGACAGTTCAACAGTCAACCCAGCAGAACTAAGTGTGGTAAAAACTTTCCACAACTTGGTGTCATGATCCTCTTTATCGTTGCCAGCAATTAGAACATCATCCTGAAAGAAACTAATACCATCCATGTCACCAAACAATCTGTGCATTAGGCGTTGAAAAACAGCCGCGGCTGATGCAAGGCCGAATGGCATCCTTATAAATTGGAAACAGCCAAATGGTGTGATGAAGGCTGTTAGATGCCTAGACTCAGGATCCAAAACTACCTGGTGGTATGCAGCGGAAAGGTCCACTGTGGAAAACCAAGTCGCTCCCCTTAAGGAAGAAACCATTTCATTAATTTTGGGCAAGGGAAAACGTTCAATCACAATATTTTGATTAAGATGGCGTAAATCAATACATAAACGGATTTTTCCGTTGGGTTTTCTCGCTACGACTATTGGACTAATCCACTCCGAAGAGTCTACCTCCTCGATGACACCTTTGGCTAACAGACCCTGAATTTCCTTCTTGACTTCATCTCTTATCAAAAGGGGAATAGGCCTAACCTTATGCACTTTAGGTTGTGCATTGCGTTTGAGCATAATTCTATGCTCAAAGCCCCTAAGCTTGCCTAGCTGTCCGCTTACTACGTTGGTGAATTTATTTTTTAAAATATCTTCCAATTTGCTGCCCTCATCTACGACAAGCACCTTCTCTTTGCTATTCGGATCTAAGATGATATGGAGACTTTTCTGGTCATACCACCCCAGAACAGAAGGTCCTTTTTTTGCAATGTATAATTTGCCTCTGGCCATTCTGCCTTTAAATATGAAGGTAAGCCATCTGAAACCTAAAAGATCAATTTTACCACCAGTATAACTTACCGGACTAACATCTGAGGCATTTAATTTATCCCCTATTTTCTGTGTAAAATTCTTTTTCCATATCTCCTCGTTGACAATCGTATATGGAGACCCCGAGTCTGCATATACCTTAACTTTAACACCGCCAAAAGAGACTTCACAGATAGGTTTGCCCACCATTGCTTCATCAGTAAGGTTTAACATATAATTGCCTTCCTCAGTAATGTTCAACATGTAATTCCCTCTTATATTCTTTACACAACCACCTTCATCATCACTACTTCCATCAACACACTCATCCTCATTCCAAATACATTTGATATTAGTACGCCTACGGCACATTTTGCTAAAATGGCCAATGAGACCACAAATACCACACTTTTTTCGTAAAGCAGGGCATGACTTGTAGTAAGCCATATGCTCTTTGCTACCACAGCGGTAACACTTTTTATCTTCCAACTTGTTATCCATTCCTTGGTTCTTGTAAGGTTGACTAAAACCTTTGTTATAAGATTGTTTGTTCTGATATTTTGGTGTTCCTTGGATTTTGAAGACAGCCGATGACGCCTTGTCAGAATCTTTAACAGTATCTTTAATTACAGTAGCACATCTTCCCGACATTTCTGATTTCCTCATTATTGCGAGTACATCGTCGAGAGGTGCATCGCCATTAACCCAAAGGCGATCTTGAATAGGAGAATTATCATTGTGCATCACAAGCTGATCTCGAATAAGTTCGTCGTGTAAGTCTCCAAATTTGCAATCAATAGCCAGTTTTTTTAGGTCATCAACCCATTCGTCTACTAATTCATCCTTTTTTTGTTTTCTTTGGAAGAATTTGTGTCTCACAACACCTATACACACTTTAGGTGCAAAATATCTATCCATATCAGCAATGGCATTATGAAATTCACTTGAATCAGCGTCAGCTAATTTTTGCATACGTGAATATGTTTTTAATCCTTTAGGACCCAGTGAATGTAGAAGTATTCTTTTCTTTTGCTCCGGTTTCATTTTAGCATTTTCATCAATAGCACAGATGTAATTATTAAAATACTCTTTCCACTCCACCCACTTCATGTCTGGTTGTGATCCAGTAGCCCAAAATGGTTGTGGGGGGCTAATGACAAAGCTTTGTTGAGCCATTACTGTTTCAGAAATATCTTCACTTTGGAGTTGATCCCCAGAATTCATATATGTATATAAGCAATGCAAGGATTTTGTGCAGTAATCCCGTTTAAAACACAACACTTGGTTGATTAACAATTAACAAGTGCCCCGACAGTCTCACCTGTTTATCTTTATCCTCCTTGGTAGACAGAAATGTTATTCAATGGTGTGAGCCAATGATGGATTAGCGCTGGTTCAATAAAGTTCGTTTTTTTTTTTTTTTTAAACTGCCTCGGTGACTGAGCCTCGGTAATTGAATCTTCCGAGATTTCCTCGACCAAACCAAAATGGCCGCTACGCAGGGTCACGCAACGTGACCTAGCGCGATTATGTCATCACGCGATTAACCCAGGCGCGCGTGATTGAGGTAAGGCATTCCGTGGTCGCGCGTCGTCAGATCGTGCTTGGAACTCGGCTCCCGATTAAAAGATGCCGGCATGCGCGACCAACTGGAGCCTGCAAGTCAGTAAGTCTCCTTACAGTAAAGAAAATATACGAACCAGCTTTTGAATCCGTTGAAATGTAGATGGCTCAGGTGATAGTAGAGGTAAAAATAAATTCTTTGTAAAGCGATTCTCTTTTTTCCTTGTAGACGATAAAAAAGAGAAAAAAAAAAATAATCCGAGGTTTTAGGTTGCAGGGTGTCGATCCCGATCGTCGCCAATTGTAAAGTAGAGAAGGAGGCTGTTGTATCTCATAAGGTTTATTTGAGATAAAAGATAAAACAGGTGGAGCCAGGAAACACAACTAACAGCAGCAGAGGAAAGCTTCAACTGAACCTTCATGGAACAAGAATGCAAGAACAGTAATTGACATTCTACATGGTGGCACGCTCTAACACGAGCCTTAAAGCAATATGCAAGTAATAAAAGAAAGCACAACATAACAACTAGTTACACTAGTGAGCAGTGAGCACAGCTTTCGGAGGCACAGAGGGTGGAAGGCGTGAGTTACTGGAGGGAAATTTTCTTTCAATTTGAAAGAGGCCATTACTTTTCTGTTTCTACTTAACAGTTGAAAGCAGAGACAGATAATTTTGGATGCCATACATCATATAAAATTCTAGAGGAGTATAAAGTGAATAACATGGATGTTTTTAAATCCAGTTTCTGAGGGACATCATATACAACGCAAGCTTCTCACTCGTTCATTTTATGTCACTCAGAATCACTCAGTGAAAAGCATCTTTGTTATTTACTGTTACCTACCTATAATTCTTTCTCTATTCAAAATGTAGGGGAGACTGTTGTTAGCTAAAAGTCACGAGTTTCCTCAATTTAACATTAGGCAGGTCTTTTTTTTGTATACCACTTTGAAATGTAAAATATTGTTTAGGGAGAAAAGTGTCAAATTATAGTATTTTGCTATTTCCAGGAATACGTTCTGAAAGGTTAATGTGTTTAAAATAGGTCATTACCATAAGTTCTCACAAAATGAGAAGGTTCACAAAGTACAGCCTTTCTGAAAGTTAAATGAAAATCAGAATGATTGTAAGAGCCTTTCTTTTTGAAAATTGCAATGATGTCTAATAGTGTGAAAAGCTTTTAATGGTGGATTGCAATTAAATAAATATACAAAATGTATTGAGATGTAGCAAAAATATATTGCTTAATTATTTGTATCCATAAAAGTCAATGTCAGTAACCACCGTAATATTTAAACCTCCAGAATGTACTCTCTTCACTGTTGGCATTTAGTAAGGAGCACACTGTTTACAAACCAAGTTTATTAGTTTGGAAGGCTGATTTGTTTACAGGACGTCCAGTGCTTGGTATGTCACTGAAAAGAGCATCTACAAACTTTGTTGGGGCCATGTTTATGCTTTAGTGAAATTCATACTGGACTTTAAGCAGTGCCATCCAGTTGGGTAACAGAATATCGAAGTGGAAAAAAACATGCAGACAGAATCTTATGTCAAATATGTTGAGGACCAACAGCCCTAGAGCTCACAGGGTACAGGGTGACCACAAAGGCCCCTGAAGCTGGCTAGCCAAGCTAGTATTCGACTACCAGAATAGTTTATCAGAAAATGGATATAATAAAGTTAATAAAATTAATATTAGTTGGCGCAAAGAAGAGTGTGCTCACCAGGCTGAGTCAACACCATTTTTAACACACTTCTTTTAGGGAGACGGTCTCCATCACTGATGCAAAAGCTCAGAGGATGTGAGTGGACATCAGTTGTCACCGAGGTCAAAAGTACAGCAACCCACCTCCAAATTGTGCTGAGGAGAACAGCAGTTTTATAGGTCTCGTTTAAACTCTGTGTAGACACAGGTGGGCTCCTTGGTGCAGGCTGACTTGAAGCTCCCACACTAGGTAAGAAAAGCAGCAATATAGTAGACGAAACGTGGCTTCAATAGGTCATTTTATCATCCTCAGTAACATACAGGCTTTGCACGCTAGCTACAAATCAGCAACAAGAGGCGCCCTAGGTCCTACTTGAGGAAACAGGCAAAGAGGTGCAGGGCAGCTCCAGCTTAAATTCACAAAAATGAACGGTTGACCGCTGACATTTTCCCAGCCACATCAAGTTCATATTTACAGTTCAAGGGTGCTTGGGATAACAGTAGCATCTACTTAGATACAGGAGCTCAAGAGGAACCCAGAATGGTCATCCCTGCAAGAAAACAAAGGGCCTGTTTTAGAGTTTGACAGAGATGGTACTCTCTCACCAACCCCCCAATTTACCAGCTTGATTTACAGACAGGTGGACATTCAGTATCTTGAAGATGGAGTCGAGTCCAGCTCCATTGCCAAGATAGTGCTCTGATTGCCCAACAGAGTAAGTGCAGTCGGAGTTTTGGCGATTTGACTGACTAAACACTTTAGAATGGGCGGCTGAATTGCCAGTTTTCACTGTTAAAGTAAACCTTGGAGATAAGGGACAATGAACATTTTTAAATAATGCCCGCACAATAGGAGACATGTGTGACGGTCATTAGATTTAGTTTTTGTTTTAGTTTTTTGTTTTTTCAAAATCAAACTCTCACCATGATGGCAGTTACTCCAATGACTAGACATGTCTGATGGGCCAGCGGAAAACTCTAAATGTGGAGGACAGGTACTCTATCAAGAAGACAGGGTATTTTATTCTTTCGACCAGATGGAATACAAACAATACTTCACAGTTCCAAAGTGTATACCCAAATCAAATCAAATCAAAAAACAACTTTATTCGGTTTTAAGATAAAAACATAAAAGTTACACATTTCCACATTACAGATAAAACATACAATTCCAATAAAATATATACACACAATACAGTAATAATAAAAGAAGAGAGAACAGAATGCCCAATGGCAAAAAAATCAACTACATATAGTGATAAGGGGGGGGTGCCTACCATCGTCAAGGGGGAACGAGCTGTCCACACAAGTCCTAAGTTTCAGTATAGATTTCAGGAAACCTACTATAAAAGGTATACTGTCTGGTTTCAACAGCTGCAGGTAAAAAAGGGCTGGACGAACCTGGTGAAAATGTAACCTTTTTAAAAGCGGTATTAAAAAATGTCTGCGAGGTACTTCATAAAATGTGTCTACACTAAGGTGGCTAAAGTTCCTCATAAAATGTACCAAAAGACATAAAGTGTAGCAAATCCTGTGGAGACAGGCCGTCGCAGCCACAGGATGCTAACACCTGACCTCTACAGCTCCCTTTTGGAACAGCAAGTAATAAATGGAAGAAAATCAATCGGAACCTGGACAATAAAAAACGCTCGTAGGTCGACAGTGGCCCCAGAAGATATGGCTCTGTAAAAGGGGTTGTTTTAAGCATCACAAATTTATGGACGCTCGATTTTCCAATTTCTGACTCATCTCTTTCAAACTTTTCCAAGCTGATAAAAGTTTTCTTTACAAACTCCACGTCTTTCGGAGCAATGGAATCAGGCTTTGAAAAGAGATCGGGCACCCTAGCTCTTCAAAACACCCTTAATATATTTCAGCCATGGTATGCGTAGCATGTGATCAAGACTTAAAAATCCCCTTGAAATCTGGTGGTTAAGAGCTAAGTCATTGTTTAACCAACATGTGAGCCACAACACCAATGGACGCAAAGCCAGTGTATCACAATAATACGACAACCCCATTTCTTCATGAACCACCAAATTTGGTGTACCGCTAGGCACCCCATAGAGACATTTAAAAAAATTGTTCTCCACCACCTGCAGTGTGTCTGTAGCTTTATACCCCCAGATTTCACTCCCATAGCTGGCGGTAGCGATACTTTTAGCCTGATATATTTTCAACATCGCCGCCATTGGGCGCTTACCCATTTTGGCAGCAAAGTTAAAAATAGCAGCATTCACCCTTGTAATTTTTCTGTATGTGGGGCCCCCAGTTCAAGCGATCATTCACTAAAACTCCAAATAGGAAAAAATTGATGTTGTTGGCATTTTCTCCTTGCCCACTTTAAAAGGGTACCTGCAGAATATACGATTTGCAGTTGTTAATTGCCAAATGACGTGCATTCATAAAGCTCAGGATGGTATCAAGCAGAGACTGGAGTTCCTTTGCAGTTCTGGCTATGAGGACGGCATCGTCCGCATAGAGCAGGATGGGTAGCCCTCTTCTCCCACATATGGGAAATTGGCCCCAGTGTTTACAAAAGCTTCATCCAGTTCATTAATATATTAGTTGAATAAAAAAGGGGCCATAATACATCCCTGCCGAACCCCCCTCTCAATTTTAAAATCCCTTGAAACACAGAGGTCCTGGGCATATCTAATATTAGCCTTGGTTGCCTCATGTAAATCCTTCAGGAAATTGACCAAATTGTCCTCTACCCCCATGGCCCTCATGATTGCCACAGCTTCTCCCGATTAACACAGTTGAAAGCAGAGGAAAGATCCATGGAGGGCATGCAGATCGTACCTTCACGGGCAATTGTGTACTTCCCCAATATCATATACCCACCAAATTCCCTGAAACAAAGGAAAGAGTAAAAAAAAAAATTTCAATGGGGCTATCCTCTGTCGCCAGCACTCATTCTCCATCTTGCAGACAGATTTTTTGTTTGCCTGCTATACATTCATAAAAGGTTTCTTGTAATGTAAAGTGGTTTCATCAGTGTATTCAGTACGATCACAGACCAAAAAGACCCAATGCGTTTCGAAGTCTTGCATGCTTTGAGCACGAGTCCATATTCACAGTGACAAGCAAATTAATAATAGTCGACCTTCTGTGTGGTCAGCGCCAAGATGCTCCCTCCGGAGCGAAAGTAGCGCTTTACAAATGCCAATAAATATCAAATATCAAATAATAGTGAAAGTGACAACATAAAAGACGGCTGAGGGCTTGTACACGTGTCGGCCATTTTGTGATGTTATTAAAAATATATTGATTTTACAAATTGCTAAATAATACAATTGTCTTATGGCATAAGGAGTGGTCCACCCCCCAAAATAGTTTAAATTAAAAGTTTAGTCATTGAAGGGCCAATAAATTAAAAATGTGCACGCTCTCCAGGTGTTTCAATGATTATGTCTTATGTTTAATTTGAATCTTCTCTTTGCTCCACTTCATGATCATTGGAATCTAACTAGATGTTCCTTTTCTGTTTTTATGTTCACACAGGGTTGGGGCCTTCGTCTCGACACAACATTGTGCTGGATCCAATTCTGCATATCCTTGAATATGTGGCCGAGTCATTTCCTTCCCTTCTCCCGTTGTCCCGGGGAACCAATGAGATAAGACAAATTGCTTCTGTTTTTCTTCTTTTCTCTCTTCAGTTTTCTTCTATTTTATTTGTGACCAGTGTCTAAAGCAGAATTGTTGCACTTAGATAGTGATATTTACACCAAATTAGGGCTGGTGATCTCTACCATGAAGTGAGGCTGGTTGTATGTGTGTTACACATACCTGCCACTCTGTTCAATACTTGCTCACTGGGGCACAACTAGGCAGAAATGTACCATACATGCGCATGGGTGCTTACTAGCAGGCACCCTTACCATGATTTGTTTTGTCTTGCTATTTATCAGCTGATTGAGCATTGACTTAAGTAACTTGACTGTTGTAAGTGAACTGGTGTAAGTGCGTTCCTCGATTGATGGTGGCACTATTGTTTGGGTTACCTTTTGAATGCGGGTATACTATGTCAATTTTGTTTTATGCCTGTGCCCTTACTGTTTGGGCACTGCTGTTTTGGGCTGTTTCTTTAATATGCACGAGAAGTATACATGATATTAGGCAAAGAATCATATGAAATTGTTAATTCTCACCTGTAGTTTCCGCAGGGATGAAATGCAAGTTCAGAAGAAAAGGTCCCGACTTCCTCCACCCACCAAGTATGCCCAACATCGTCAAAGCAAAACTGGTGTAATGGAAAAAGAGGGAAAACAAGGGAAGAGAAATAAAAACTGTCTCACAATGTGCCCAGTGAAGACGGTAATGTTCAATGCAGCCATATGTATTCCCTGTGTGTAAAGAACAGAAAATGTTTGCTAGTGCATGTGCTAATTTATAGTAGTAATAAAAATGACCTCTAAAAGTCTATTCTTTATAACTGCCTTGCTACCTGCTTAACTCCCCTCTTTCATTTATAACTCAATCACAGTACAAGAAGAGTGTGCAATCTAAAAGAGAGAATAGAAACATATCTTGTAATCACAGCATGGTAGAGCAAACAGAGAAATAGAAATGAATAGAACAGTATAACATCCACCTGCAATTAGAATGTAGCAGTGAGTTAAGTATAGCTCAAATGTCATGAATCCATAAGAAAATCGAAAAATAAGCATAAACAACAGGAAAGATTTCCTTGATTTAAAACTAGAAATTTGCAAAAATATGAAGGCTGTTTGATACGTTGCCTTAACTTCAGGAAACACTAATGCGCTGTTTTTATATGACAGTTTCCTAAGAACATACAGTCAGAAAACCGGATCTCTAAAGCAGTGGGGACAAAAATCAGATAACTAACTCCAGAGCACTTTTACAGCATTACAGGGACTGTGGATACTTTAAATGATGGGTACTGAAGCACCGATGAGGAGGACGTAACCAGGAGCCAAAGAGAGAGCCTCAAACTGCAGCCTGATGAGGAATGCAGACAGCAGCTTGACGTGACAATCCGGAAGTAACAAGGTAAATAAATCGGAGGCAGAAGAGCCACACGTGAACACTAGAATGCAAAGCACTCGAACGCATTCACAGAGCTTCTTTATTCCCACATCACTCAGCCTCCACCTCAGCACAGGCTAAAGGTGGAGCAGTGCTGACAATACACGCCCCCAAGAACCCCCCAACTGGTTTGGGCTTCCAAGGTTAGCATCTAGTAAATAGACGCAACAGGCAAGAGGCATGTACATAGCCAGCAGGTTCCCAGGTACAATCCTCAATACCATAGCCTTTCCAATGGAATAAGTATTGCAATCTAAGCCTTCCACTGGTGGAGTCCATAATGACAACCGCTTTATATTCAGGCTCATCATTCACTACCAACGGGGCAGGCCGGACAGACAACCGTGTCCCCACCACTACAGGCTTCAGTAAAAACATATGAAAGACTGGAGGTACCTTCAAGTTAGATGGGAGCACTAATTTTATGGCCACTGGATTCACAATCCTAATATTCTTATATGGGCCAATGAAACGAGGCTTAAATGTATGGGTTCCCTTTACAGCGATGTTACAAGTGGACAACCAAACCATGGCCCAATCACATAATCAGTGCTGGAACGACAATGGAGATCCACATTTCCTTATACATTGCTTTGGCTTTCACTAGATTCATCAGTGCGGAATTCTGTATATCATGTATGTGGTCAACAAACTCTAAAGCAGCAGGAGTAGGGGTAGGGGTAGAAACAGGAGGAGGTGAAAGCAAGAAACAAAGATGGCATCGATAATTGAAATAGAAAGGTGAAAGACTAATTGAGGAATGCAGACCATTGTTGAAAGCAAATTCAGCAGTCCATAAAAACGTGTCCCAATCTAGTGAGGAGTGCAGTAACTGACACCTTAAAAATTGCTCAAGGCATTGATTTATTTTCTCAGTCTGACCGTCAGTTTGAGGATGATGGCCAGCTGAAAAATGAGTGTCTATTTCTAACAGAGTGTCTAGCCCTTTCCAAAATTTAGAAATAAACTGAGGGTCCCGATCTGACGCCATCACAGAAGGAAGTCCATGTAACTACACTATGGGCCATATGTATGAAAAACCAAATTTGCGATTCCCAGTTTGCGATTCATAGCGAATCGCATTTTGAGAATCGCAAATCGGTATGTAAACAGAAAAATCGAAGATTTTTTTGCGATTACCCGCCTTGCTATTCCTTAAGTGAAAATTCGCAGATTTTTCGAACTCGCAATTAAGGAATCGCAAAATAGGGAATCTTAAATCCCAGGTGCAGCTTGATGACCTAACAATCAGGAAGTGTGACTACGCATGCTGCACCTGAGTTCCAGAATCAGAGTGAGAGGCTGGAAGGAGGGCTGAGGCACCAGTGCAGTGCACCAGAGAGTGGAGAAATGGCTACACAGGAGCAGCAGCAGGGTGAAAGCCAAAGAAAGAGAAAACAGATGTTTTCAGAAAGGGAGCAGGAGGTGCTCATCCAGGAGATGGTGCAGAGCCATGAGCTTTTATTTGGAAAAAAATCCCTCAGAGTGCCAGAGACCCGGAAAAGGAGAATATGGGCGGAGATCCAAGAAAAGGTCAATTCCATACGCGTCACCCACCGCAGCGTCGAGGCATTGCCGAAACGCTGGTACGATATGTGCCAGCGTTCGAAGGAAAGGGTTGCAGCCAGGCTGCAGGAGGCCAAAGAGACTAGTGGAGGGACATTCACTGCCCCCGCTTCCACGCCAATGGAGGAATTGGTGGAGGGTACTCTACTACCGGAGAGTGTGAGCGGCGTGGCTGACCTCGACAGCTCCGACCTACCAGGACCAAGACAAGGTAAGAAGTATGCCATCACACCCCTGATACCAACCTACCCCACCCCCATGAGAGACACAGGCACACATCACAGTTGCCAATCCAGTGCAGGCACACACACAACCACAGCAATGCATTATGGGAGATGTAGTCACATCAAACAAACAGTGTAACAGTGAATCCCAGCTAGGCTCAAGCAGTATGTGTGTATGAGTGAAGGCATCATACAGACAGTCAGGACCCATGTAATAAACCAAATAGTGCAATTTATTGCATTACCAATGCAAGGCTGGACATCAAATTAATGTGTGCATTTACGTCCACAGTATCACAAGAAACACAGGGCCAGAGGCCTGGACGGGAGGAAGAGTCCCACAGCGCAGCAGTACCAGGGCAAGTGGAGAAGGGGAAGGGGGGCAGCCCAGTCATCTCAACCAATGAAGTCCAGGGACAGTGTGTGCCACAATCCAGACCATGAGCAATTCAAAGTCCCACACCTGCCATTCCATCCAGGCGCAGGGCCCGTCCATCCCCAGGTACATCTGCGGCCTCGAGGGAAACATGCTTCAGGCACAGCTCCTGCGGGGTAGATGAATACGACAAATTCAAAGACAGCTTAGCGTGGGCTTCAGGGGCATTATGGGTGGCCTGGAGGCACTCTGTGCGGAGATACGGGCAGACCGTGCTGCTAGGCGCCGTGAAACTCAGCGCCTCCACACACCCCTTCAACTCTTCACAAGAGCTTTTAACCAACTGGTCTCAGCCACCTCTATCCAGTCCTGGTGCAGCATTAGCATGCAGCGGGAGGTTTTACACAGCAGTCAGGACATGGCCAGGGGATTACTACAGGTCACATGTGCTGTGGATCAGCTGCAGACAGTTGCTACTGGTGGGACAGGAGTCCTCAGTTCCCTAGAGGAGGACGCACAATCAAGCTGTAGCAGCCTCACTCCATCCCCCAACAGGGCAGTCACGCAGTGAGCATCATGGCAAATGCCACTGATGAGGGGATGTGCACTCCGGGGGCAGAGCAATGGGACTTCAGCGCCGCAGTTGAGGTGCCAGGACATACTAATGGCAGAGAACAGTGACACTGTATTGTGTTTGCACTGTGAATCAAACATGTGCATGGTAATACTATCCACATTGTATGCCACACAGGCTGTGTGATATTATGAATCCTGACTTAAAGGATATCAAACACAGTTTATCCTGAACACTTAGCATTGAGTCATCATTTCTCACCTAGAAATAGTTCTGTGTTATGTAATCCAGCCGCTGTCATCCAGGTGCCGCTCCAATCACACCGGCTGGCCTGCATCCTGGAGCTGGCCCCTGCTCATCTGATTTGTCTGAATCACTGAGCTCAACTGGGGTGCCTTTCCGGGTGGCGATGTTATGCAGCATGACACACGCAACCACTGTTGTAAGCAAACCTCAGCTAGGCCTACTTAGTGCAAGGGGTTCGCCCTTCTATGCACGGAGTCCTCAGACCTTAGGAAGAAGTTGGCAATGAAACTGGAAAATACAAAAAACAAAGTTTGAAGGTGGTACTACAGTCCACACAACACCCTTCAGTATTGTATCGAGTAGCACACCGAACTAAAGCACATGGCCCCTTTTATACACAATGAGGGGGCTAAAAAAAAAGGCGGTACAGAAGACAAGAGCAGTTTCATGACCATACAAGGATATATTGGAAGGCACAATCGATAGATGGGCGGCGTTAACAGTCTTCAAAAACTAGTGAACACATTCCTATCTGGAACTAATTAGTAACGGTCATAGACCCTACTGCGCATGTCTAGACATGCTGGAAGCGGGGAATGCTAAATATAGCCTGTTGCTGGGCAGACTTCAGGCGCAGTTAACAAGGAGGTAGGACAAATCATATGACAAGCACGTGGTAATGTGTGGCATACAAAATGGTTGTTGCAAATACAAATGGAGTCGGTACATTTGTTACGATAATGGTCAAACACAGCATGTCTTCTACTAATGCTTAACCTAATTGCTGTTGATTTACAACAACACCATCTTGCAGCAGGGCTCAGGGCTGTATTGCAGTGCTCCCCCACTCTTATGCAGGCATCTAAAACGGCTCTTGAGTATGTGAAAGGTCCGCTCAATGGTACTGCTGGTGGCAATGTGGGCACAGTTGTACATCCGCTCCCTTGCATTTGCATGATTTAGGTATGGGGTCAGTATGAAGTATGAAGTCCCGGACTGCATACTCACTGTCACCTGTGAGGCAAGAGGAAATAGGTTACACACTGTCCTGCCACTGCTGTGCTTTACTATTGTGTCACTGTTTCCTATGCAATTACCTAGAAGGTAGCCCTCTCCAAACTCTCCATTAGTGAGTCGACTGTGGATCCCACTGTGGCGAAAGATGAACGAGTCGTGGGTGCTGCCTGGGTATTTAGCTACAATGTCAGTGATAATGTGCTTGACGTCACACACCACTTGTATATTCAGGGAATGGTATGACTTGCGATTCCTGAACACATACTCATTCTGGGAGGGGGGGGGGGGATATGGAGACATGTGTTCCATCTATGCATCCAATGACTTGGGGGAACTGTGCTATTTGATAGAACTCCCACTTGGTCTGATCTAGTGCCTGTGGGGTGCAGGGGAAGTGGATGCGGTGGGGCTGCCTCTGAACCATGGCATCAAGGAACTCGTGGAAAGAATGCGACAATGCACTCTGTGACACCCCTCCTACTGAGCCTATCACCCCCTGGAAGCTACCTGATGCCAAGGGGTGCAGTGAGCACAGGACCTGGATGTGGGTGGGGATGGTGTGTGACCTGCGTGTCGGGTGTTCAAGAATAGGTTTGAGTTTCTCAATTAAATCAAGGATGCTCTCTTCATCCAGCCTGTAGTGTGTATGGATGTCCTCCTCAGTCCGCTGGAACAGGGTAATGCGCACACGGAATATCCCCTCCTGGCGTCTCCTCCTCTGTGCAGCAGCTCTGAGGCACAGCCTCCTGGCTATCACATACAGCCCATCCATTATGGAAAAACCTGTTGCATTGTGGGACTCCTTAAATAGTTTGCACCTGGTTACCACCTGCTCATACTTGGTGTTAGTTGCGAATCTCTAATTTGCGAATTTCGTGAATCCGCTATGTGCGATTTTTTCATACATTGCATAGCGATTTCTTAATTTGCGAAATCCCATTTGCGATTATCGCAAACTAAGAAAATTGCAAACTAAGAAATCGCTAGGAAATTTGCAGAATTCTGGTTATCGCAACGTAAGAAATCGCTATATTTGCGATTTCTACTTTTGCGATGCGATTGTGCCTCATACATAGGAAATCGCGAATTTCGTGAATCCGCTATGTGTGATTTTTTCATACATTGCATAGCGATTTCTTAATTTGCGAAATCCCATTCGCTCCCTTGCATTTGCATGATTTAGGTATGGGGTCAGTATGAAGTATGAAGTCCCGGACTGCATACTCACTGACACCTGTGAGGCAAGAGGAAATAGGTTACACACTGTCCTGCCACTGCTGTGCTTTACTATTGTGTCACTGTTTCCTATGGAATTACCTAGAAGGTAGCCCTCTCCAAACTCTCCATTAGTGAGTCGACGGTGGATCC
The DNA here is from genome assembly GCF_964263255.1 of Lissotriton vulgaris. Classification (NCBI taxonomy): domain Eukaryota; kingdom Metazoa; phylum Chordata; class Amphibia; order Caudata; family Salamandridae; genus Lissotriton; species Lissotriton vulgaris. The sequence continues at coordinate 1,649,995,849 of NC_141685.1, forward strand.
CACTGTGGCGAAAGATGAACGAGTCGTGGGTGCTGCCTGGGTATTTAGCTACAATGTCAGTGATAATGTGCTTGACGTCACACACCACTTGTATATTCAGGGAATGGTATGACTTGCGATTCCTGAACACATACTCATTCTGGGAGGGGGGGGGAGGATATGGAGACATGTGTTCCATCTATGCATCCAATGACTTGGGGGAACTGTGCTATTTGATAGAACTCCTGCTTGGTCTGGTCTAGTGCCTGTGGGGTGCAGGGGAAGTGGATGCGGTGGGGCTGCCTCTAAATCATGGCATCAAGGAACTCGTGGAAAGAATGCGACAATGCACTCTGTGACACCCCTCCTACTGAGCCTATCACCCCCTGGAAGCTACCTGATGCCAAGAGGTGCAGTGAGCACAGGACCTGGATGTGGGTGGGGATGGTGTGTGACCTGCGTGTCGGGTGTTCAAAAATAGGTTTGAGTTCCTCAATTAAATCAAGGATGCTCTCTTCATCCAGCCTGTAGTGTGTATGGATGTCCTCCTCAGTCCGCTGGAACAGGGTAATGCGCACACGGAATATCCCCTCCTGGCGTCTCCTCCTCTGTGCAGCAGCTCTGAGGCACAGCCTCCTGGCTATCATATACAGCCCATCTATTATGGAAAAACCTGTTGCATTGTGGGACTCCTTAAATAGTTTGCACCTGGTTACCACCTGCTCATACTTGGTGTTAGTTGCGAATCTCTAATTTGCGAATTCCGTGAATCCGCTATGTGCGATTTTTTCATACATTGCATAGCGATTTCTTAATTTGCGAAATCCCATTTGCGATTATCGCAAACTAAGAAAATTGCAAACTAAGAAATTGGCTAGGAAATTTGCAGAACTCTGGTTATCGCAACGTAAGAAATCGCTATATTTGCGATTTCTACTTTTGCGATGCGATTGTGCCTCATACATAAGAAATAGCTAATTTTTTATCGCAAACGCTGTGTTTTGGGAATCGCAGCGTTTGCGACTAAAAATCTGGTTGATACATATGCCCTATATGTTGTACAAATACTCTGGCCAACTCTTTTGATGTAGAAAGTGCTTTCATGGAGATAAAGTGGGACATTTGAGTTAACATGTCAACCACAACTAAGATGGCTATAAAACCTTGTGTGGTTTTTTTGTATTTGTACTATGAAATCCATGGAAAAGTAATGCCATGGTCCAGGGGGAATAGGCAAAGGAGGCAGGAGCCTGGCGTGAACTTTTGCTTTGAGCACATACATGGCATATCCGAGTATATTGTTTAGTGCCATATGGGGTAACTAGAATAGGGTATACAACGTTTACAACGGAATTTTTACAACGCACTACCATTAGAAGGCAGGCATTACCACGCATACCATTACAACGCATTGCGCTGGGGGGCGCTCTAGGATAGGGAATAAGTATAATTTTATATCCAACACCTTCCCTAGTGTCCACGGGGACTGGAGTTGGAATATAAAATTATACTTACCACTATCCAGTACCTCTAAGCGCTATGCGTTGTAACGGTATTCGTTGTAAATACCGCGTTGTAAATGTAAATGTAAATGTATAGGCATTTATATAGAGCACTACTTACCCGGAGGGTCCCAAGGCGCTTCGACCGCAGCGAAACCCTTCCTGGCTTCCCTGAGGGATGGTCCCTTAATGGGTATCTCCAGGGTGAGACCAGGCATCCCCGGCAGTCTGGTGGGGCCGTTAGTGAAGATGAGGCAAGCTAATGCCCAGAGTTGCCGAGTGTGATCGCTGATCAGAGTGTTCACCGAGGCGAGAGAATTATCGAGTCCGCTGACCCTGGTCCAGAAACCTGCCGCGCCGGGAATCGAACCCTGGTCCCGGGTCGTCCTCTGCTCTCGGGTCTGCCGCCTCTAACCAGTGAGCCACACTACTTCACTTTACTTTACTTGTAAAGGTATGCGTGGTAACAGTATGCGTTGTCACGTCATACATCCCTAGAATAGCCATCTTAGTAACTCTAATGTTCTTTTGTAGCCTAGATGACCTGTGAGCAGATGCACATGACACCATTCTAATGCCAGTTGTTGTAAGGGCAATGTGAAAATAACTAAGACCCCCTGAATGTAGAGGAGATTTTGCACTCTAACACCTTTATGTTTCAGTTCCAATTCCTCTGCTTCCTTGGAGTTTTGAGCTGTAGTGTCTGGTTTAGGAAGTTCTCTTCTGAACATGTAGCCCCTAGGAATACGTTACCTGGCTATTATAGGGGAATGGTCGCCTGATGTCTCCTCAATCTTGTGCTTTTCCATGTTTCTTACCTGCTTTAATTTATATTACAAAATCAGTCACTGAAGTATTGGGTCCAGCACAATTGTCTCATAGACAAGGCTCTAGCTGATTTTAAGATTGCAAATTCCTATGATCTGTAAGAACTGTGATGGTGCATAATGCTCCCAATAAAAACTGATGCCACTTTATGAAAGCTCTTTTTATTGCGAGAAGCTCTTTATCTCCCATGAAATAGTGTTGTTGAGCGGAATTAAGTTTATGTGAATAAAAAGTAACAGGATGTAAACATCCTGAGGATTTTCTCTTTGGGAAAGTTTCCCACCAATAGCCATCTGTGATGCATCAGCCTCAACAACGAAGATTTGGGATAGGCCTGGGTACTTCCATAAGGGGCATGGGTGAAAAACTCTTTCAATTTTGTGAATGCTTCCTCAGCTGCAGGGGTCCAAATAAATGTAACTCCCTTTTTTAAGAGTTTAGTGATAGGTGAGGCCAGAGCTGGGAAATTGTCAATGAAACGCCTATAGAACTTGGCAAAGCCTAAAAAAACTTCCTTCATTGACATGTTATGGCTGATATCTTTTCAGGGTCCATGCTCACCCCGCCTGGAGATATTACAAAACCCCAAAAAGGTGACTTGAGAGGCGTTAAATTCACATTTATCCGATTTTTATATTCAGTTGATTGTCTCTAAGTCTCTCAAGCACCACCTTGACATGTTCCTTCTCCTCTACCACTGAGGAGGAGTAAATTAGAATGTCATCTATGTACTCAATTGCATATATATGCAACATTTCTCTCAGGACTTCATTCATAAAGAATTAAAAGACTGCAAGGGCATTGCACAAACTAAAAGGCATAACTAGGAATTCATATAACCCAAAGTTGGTGCGGAATGCAGCCTTCCATTGATCACCTTCCTGGACCCTTACCAAATGATATGTACCTCGTAAATCTAGTTTAGTGAAGATTTTGGCATAAGATGGAGTTAAGATGGAATTAAGGGTAAAGGATATCGATTTTTTATAGTGATGCTATTGGGAGTTCTGTTGTCTATGCAATATCTAAGCTTCCCGTCTACTTTGGAATTTAGAAAAAAGGGACAAGAAGTAGAGGATCGAGAAGGTTGAATAACCCCACTGTATAGCATTTCATCCAAATAGTTTTTTAAGCATACATTCTCTTTTTCTGTTAATGCTTAAATCCTACTGCAGGGTATCTGTGCTCCGGCTAATGAATCAATCCTGCAATGATATGGTTTATGAGGTGCAAGGATTTATACCTTTGTTTATTAAATACTTCTGCTAAGTCCTGATAGCAAGAAGGCAATTCAGGAACTATAGCTTTGGTGGTAACAGCCATTTCCAGATGACTTTCTGTGTCATAGATACAATGTGAATTACAGAAGTCAGAATGAAATGACAAAGAATGACTTCTCTAATCAATGTCAGGGTTGTGTTGTGTTAGCCAAGTAATGCCCAAAATGGCTGGAAACTCAGGGGATTGAAAAAAAAAATATTGTGTCTTTATGTTTATCATGTATGGAGAGGGACAAATCTCCAGTAGCATGTATTATGGGACCTGATTTGATGTCACTACCATTGATGATTTTAATCTCATCCATGATAACCATAGTCACTAAAGGGACTCTCATTTTTCTGGTCCATTGTATGTCTATGAAATTCCCCACAGCACCAGAATCTATCATAATCTGGACTTCAATAGAGTGCAATTCCCATTTGAGATGTGACTTAACAAAGAAATGATCGAATGAAGATATAGAACTATTCTGAGCTGCAAATTTAGTCCTGACCTACCCGAAGCACTCGTCCCCACAGGCTTCGGGTTTAAGACTTTCCCGATTCACTTTGTCTCTTGGGTTTCACAGTACATTCACGCAAAAAAAATATTTTTCTTCCACAATAAAGATAAAGCTTCTAGTCAGAACGTCTCTGTTACTCTACATCACTGCGGGGGCCCTAATATTACAGATTTGCATAGGTTCAGATTCATATTCTGGTTTCTCAGGTTCTACTTTTTAATCCCTGTACACTACTGTCCAGGTGTCAGAACGCCTTTTATTTCACCTTCCTTCATTTATTCGGGGTGTAACTTTACCACCAAATCAATGGGAGCACTACATGGCTCGGGAGGATCTACTACCTGTGCTAGTAATCAATCAATCAATCAATCAATCAGAGCATTCGTAAAGCGCACTACTCACATGTGAGGGTCTCAAGGCACTGGGGGGGTTGGGGGAGGGGTGCTGCTACTGCTCGAATAGCCATGTCTTGAGTAGCCTCCTGAAGGTTAGTTGGTCCTGGGTCTGCTGTAGGAGGATGGGGAATGTGCTCCAGGTTTTAGCTGTGAGGTGGGAGAATGATCTGCTGCCGGTGATCGCTCTTCGGATGCGAGGGACGGTGGAGAGGGCGAGGGCGACGGAGCAGAGTGGGCGGTTCGGTTGTAGAAGGTGAGTCTTCTGTTGAGGTATACCGGTCCGGTGTTGTGGAGTACCTTGTGTGCGTGGGTGAGGAGCTTGAAGACGATCCTTTTGTTGTGGGAAGCCAGTGCAGGTCTCCCAGGTGGGGTGTGATGTGCTGTGGCGAGAGATGTCGAGGATCAGGCATGCAGAGGCGTTCTGGATGTATTGTAGTCGTTTCAGGAGTTTGTCCGAGGCTCCTACTAGAGGGCTATTCTGTAGTCCAGCCTGCTACTGATGAGGGCCTGGGTGACTGTTCTTCTTGTTTCGGTGGGGATCCACCTGTAAATCTTGTGGAGCATGCAGAGGGTGTTGAAGCAGGAGGGCGAGACGGCGTTGACTTACTTGGTCATGGAGAGTGTTGAGTTGAGGATGAACCCCAGGTTGCGTGCGTGGTCGGTGGGAGTTGGGAGTTTGTGCTGCTCCCAGTGTGGTTGGCCACCAGGAGACATCCCAGGCCGAGGGGGTGGAGCCGAGGATGAGGACCTCTGTCTTGTCCGAGTTCAGCTTCAGACAGCTGTTCTTCATCCACTTGGCGACGGCTTTCATTCCTTCATGGAGGTTGGTTTTGGCAATGAGGGGGTTCTTGGTGAGGGAGAGGATCAGCTGGGTATCGTCGGCATAGGAGATGATGCTGAGGTCGTGCAGTCGGGCGACGTGAGCGAGCAGTGCCCTGCAAACGTTGAACAATGTAGAGCTAAGGGATGATCCTTGGGGTACGCTGCAGATGATCTCAGTAGCTTTGGATCAGAAAGGGCGAGTTGGACGCTCTGGGTTCTGCTGGAGAGGAAGGAGGTGGTCCATTCCAGAGCCTTGTCTCGGATCCCTGTGTTGTGGAGGCAGGTGTGTAGGGTGCAGTGGCAGATGGTGTCAAAGGCAGCAGAAAGGTCCAGGAGGATGAGGACTGCGGTTTTGCTTGTCCAGCAGGGCCCTGATGTCATCGGTGGCGGGGATGAGGGCAGTTTCGGTACTGTGGTTGCTGCTGAACCCGGACTGCGATGGGTCTAGTATGCTGTTATCCTCGAGGTAACGGGTCAGTTATCTGTTGATAGTCTTCTCGATGACCTTCACCAGGAACGGGAGCAAGGAGATGGGACCAAAATTCTTGAGGTCCTTTGGGTCAGCCCTGGGTCTCTTGAGTAAGGCGTTGATCTCGGCCTGCTTCCTGCTCTCCGGGAAGGTCGTGGTCTCGAAGGAGATGTTGATGACCTTGCGGAGATGGGGTGCGATGGTGGCGCTGGCTTTGTTGAAGATGTGATGTGGGCATGGGTCTGACGGAGAGCCAGAGTGGATGGTGTTCATGACTTTGATGGTATTGTCATTGTTTATGTTGGTCCAGGTGAGCAGGGTATAAATGTGGGTGGTGGCTGTGGGGTCAAGGGTCTCGGTGGCTGTCGGGGCTGTCAGGTTGCTGAAGTTGTCATGGATGTCTGTGATCTGGCAATGGAAGAAGGTGGCAAGGGAGTCACACAGGTCTTGTGATGGTGGGACGTCGTTGGTGTTGGAGCTGGATTGGAGAGTTCCTTTATGATGTTGAAGAGCTCTTTGCTGTTGTGCGCGTTATTGTCTAGGCGGTCTTTTAGTCTCTGTCTTTTAGTTTGTCTCTAAGTCCTATGTAAAAAAGGACACTGCGCTTTGCTTCAGGACACCCTGCTTCTGCTGCTACTCTATTAAAACTAAATATGGTGGTCATCAGATCTTTTGTGCCTTGTTTTAAATATAGCAATTCAGTATCAGCTGATTGCATAAAGGAATGCCTGTCAAATAACCTCCTTAATTCTTCTTTGAAAGCAGGAAATCATAATTAAATAAATCATAAATCATTGGGGAGAGGAGGTGGCCTAACAGTTAGGGTGGTTGCCCTTGGAACTGGGGAACCAGGTTTGAGTCTTGGCAGGGACGCACAACATCCTGTGATTCTGGGCAAATCACTTAATCTCCCTGTGCCTAACAAAAATTTATGTGTCCTCATGTAACGCAACTGGTGCTTCTGTAAAGCGCTCTGATACCCGATACATTTGGGTCAAGTTTGATCTGTATAACACTCCGTACAAAAATAAATTTAAAATAAAAAGTAATAAATAAAGCATCATTACGATCTACCAATGGCATTGACCAGTTGGCAGCAGTCCTGCCTAAATAGAATAAAACAAAAGCTACCATAGCCTGTTCAGTAGGGAAACATGAGGCTTTAAACATAAAATGTAGCTGACACCGATTTATGAATCTGGCAAACCTTGTAGGCCATCCCATGAGTTTTTCACGAGGAGCCAACTGTATTACAGGAGGAGTAGTTGCATAAATTACTGGATTACCTGAACAATCAGAGGACAAGAGGGGGAAAAGAACCCACTTGTAGCCCCTGTATTGAACCCAGATGTCATGTCAGGTCTATAGCTCTGCTGTAAAGAGTATACCCTCAGTGTAGGGGCTTGGGTTTCTTTTTGTAGATTGCCTATCATGGGAGCATAATCTGTGAATGTTATTTGGCATTCTTCCATATCGCTCAGGCAGAAAATAAACATGGGTTTTGCTTTCTGTTAATTTGCACCTGTAGTTTCTGCAGTGGCAATATGCAAGTTCAGAAGAAAAGTTTCCAACTTCCCTTACCCATCACGTATTCCCAACAGCGTCAATGCAAAACTGGTATAATGGAGGAAGAGAGGAAACCAGGGAAGAGAAATAAAAACTGTCCTACGGCATGCCCAGTGAGGAAGGTATGGTTTAATGCAGTCATATGTCTTCCCTGAATGTAAAGAGCAGTAAATGTTTGTTAGTGTATGTGCTAATTTACAGTAGTGATAACAATTCTCTCTAAAAGTATATGTTTTGTAACTGCCTTGTTAGCTGCTTAACTCCCCTCTTCCACTTGTAACTCAATCACAGTAGCTACAGGAACAGTGTGCAATCTGTAAGAGAGAAGAGAATATCTTGTAATCACAGCATGGTAGGGCAATTAGGGAAATAGAAAAAAATGAAACATTATAACACCCACCTACAATTAGGATGTAGCTGTGAGTTAAGTATAGCCCAAATGTCATGTATCCATAAGAGAATCAAAAAATAAGTATAAACAACTGGAAGGATTCCCTTGAATTAAAATAAAATATATGCAGGTTATTTGAAATGTCTACTTAACTTCATGAGACTGTAATGCACGGTTTTCATGTTGCAGTTTCTTCAGAATATACAGACAAAGAACAGGATCTCCAAAGCTGTGGGGACAACAATCAGATAAGTAACTTATAATAATATTTTGCCAGTGCAGAGCGCTTTTTCTTTGTTACAGCCACTCTGGATACTTTAAAGAATACTTTCTCTTTCTTTTTCCTTTACAGGAGAAGCGAAGGATGGGTACTGAAGCACCGGGAAATAGATGTAACCAGCAGGGGCAGCTCCCATTGGGCGTGCTGTGGGGCGGTGGACGGGGTGGGGAGGGTCAGGGTGGGGATGTAGTAAACTCAGACATATGACGGAATGGAGGAATTTTTTTATTACGTTCCTCCGTTTCGTCGTATGTCTGAGTTTACTAGCCCCCCCCCCCCCCGCCATGCTCCTCCCCGCCCCACTTGCCCTACTGCCCCACAGCACGCACTGTGAGAGCTGCCACTGGTAACTAGGAGCCAAAGAGAGAGCTGCCAAATAGCAACCCGATGGGGAATGTTGACAGCAGCACTATGCGATAATCCGGAAGCAGCAAGGTAAGTGAACCGGACACGGAAGAGTCGCACGTGATCACTAGAATGTAAAGCGATCTTCCGCATTCACAAAGCCTCTTTATGCCTGCATCGCTCTGCCACCACCGCAACACAGGCCGCTGGAGGAGCACTCCTGACAGAAATTATGTGGGCAATTTTTTAAAAGTCGTCTAAAATGTATATGTTAAAAAATTGATGTGTTACGTGATTGTTTAGTTTTTTTTACCCCACATGATGAGAGCGAACTGTTAGATCTAAACTATTTTGGGAGGGTTAGCATTCCTTATGCCGCACACAATTGTATTATTCAACAATTTGCAATGTCCCAGTAGGTTTAATAATGTTACAAAAGGGCTGAAACATATTCAGCTGCTTTGTTTGAGTACGAGATCTCAGCCGTCTTTTATGTTGTCACTTTGTTTATTTTTACTTTGCTAGTCACTGTGAAACTTGAAAATCGGTGGGTGTTTTTGGTTTGTCGTTGTACTGAATAAACTGATCCACTGAACTGATGCCTGATGGTTTTCCTGCACTAGCAACCCTCACCCCAAACCGCACCGTCCCCCTAGGTTCCCAACCCAGGGTACCGGGAACTGTGTAATATATGCAAACTCAAAGCAGAGAACTCTGATTACGTCCCAAGTTTGGAAGGAGAGCAGCTACTGTATAGAACACCCGACAACCCTAGCTACACTCTGAATTTGCTCACTTCAAATAATAATAATAATAATAATGACATTTGTAGAACGCATGGAAAAATACGCCATCTCGGCGTGTCCCCGCGCTAAAAAAGAGAGGCATAAACTCATAAGGGGGGGAGTGGACAGAGCGAGGCAAAAAGGGCAGTGGTGGGCTATAAGGAAAAAAGAAAAGTTTTGAGTTTTTGTCGGAAAATATTTTCTGAAGGCTCTAGGCGGAGATGGATTGGAAGTTTGTTCCATGCTGTGGCTGCCGTCACTCTGAAGGACCGGCCTCTCATTTTTTCTCTCCTGTAGCGGTGGGTCACACGGGTGCCCGTATCGCTAGATCTTAGTGATCTGCGTGGTTCGTATCTGGTAACCAGACCTGACAGATACCTGGAGGCTTTGTTCCAGATAATCTGATGGCATATGAGGAGTGCTTTGTATTTTATTCTTTTTTTCACTGGGAGCCAGTGGAGGGCATCCAGGGTGGCTTTAGAGTTAGCCCTTCGTGGGAGTCTAAGCACTAGGCGAGCTGCAGCATTTTGCAGTACCTGCAGTCGTCCTATGCTTTTACTAGAAGCTCCCAAGAGCAGGACATTCCCGTAATCGAGGCGTGAAGTGATTAGTGCCTGGGTCATAGTGCGCCTGGCCTCTAAAGGAAGGAGATCTAAGGTTTTATTGAGAGTTTTTAGGACTCCAAAGCACTTGCCTACTAGACGGTTGATGTGTGTCTCATAGGAGAGTGTGGGATCCATCCATATCCCTAAGTTTTTTGCTTCAGTGCATGGTGTTGGCATGTCGCCTAGGCAGTTTGGCCACCAATCGCATGTCCAGTGTCTTTGATCACCGCCTACCACCAAGACTTCCGTCTTGGATCCTTTCAATTTAAGGCAGTGCGTATCCATCCAAGTGGCCAGTGCTTGCATACAGGCTCTGAAATTGTTAACCTCAGCAGCCGGAGTTTGAGTGAGGGTGAGTAGGAGCTGAGTACCGTCGGCGTAGGATACGATCTCTACGCCGAACAATTGAACCAACTCCACCAGGGGTGCCATGTATAGATTAAAAAGGGTAGGACTTAGAGCAGAGCCCTGTGGTACTCCCTGTTCCAATACCCACTCCTCAGACCGAAATGAGCCCCGTTGAACCTGAAAGCTTCTGCCTGTTAGAAACGATTTCAGCCAACCGAGTGCTCTATCGGTCACACCTCCTCTGTTCAGACACTGTAGCAAGGTGATGTGTGCTACAGTGTCGAACGCTGCGCTTAGATCTAGCATGACCAGTGCCATGGTTAGTCCAGCGTCCGCTCCTTGACGGGGAGTTTCGGTGGCTCTTAATAAGGCCGTCTCAGTAGAGAAGCCTTTCCGGAAGCCCGATTGGGAGGGGTGTAAAAGATTATTCTGCTCGGCAAATGTCATCAGTTGCACATTTGCAATTTTCTCAGCAATTTTGGCGGTATAGGGTAGCAGAGAGATTGGTCGTAGGTTCTCTAGGACATCATGGTTTACATTAGGTTTTTTCCTAATGGGTAGTACAATTGCATTTTTCCATTTCCTAGGCAGGGTCTGAGATTCGAAAGATGTAGTAAGGACATGGCGGATGTATGGTTCTAAAGTGGCTATACTTGCGGCCAGAACCCTTGGAGGAGCGGGGTCAAGAGGGGAACCTGATTTTATGCTAGAGCATATGGTAACAAGTTCTTTACTTTGCGGGACAGTAAAGCATTCTAGCTTCGGTTTTAACATTGTCATCGCTGGTTCCTTCATTTCTATGAAGGTTTCTCCAGCCTCAGGATGAGTGGAAAAGGAGCTGTATATCTTCTTGACTTTGTTGGCAAAATATGCTGCCACCTTGTTACATTCCATCACGGAATCAGTTTCTGGAGAGTTGGAAAGCGAGACAGCTGAGATTTCTTTGTAAATTTTAAAGAGTTCCCTGGATGTGCATTCTGCCTCACTAATTCTTTTTCCGTAAAAGGCTGCTTTAGTAGCTCTGACCTGTTTTTGATATCTTCTCTGGGCTGTTTTGTATTGAAGCTTAGTTAGATCATTCCTGTCCTTGCGCCAGAGTCTTTCAAGCTTTTTGCACTCAGATCTGATTGATTGCAGATTATTAATGTACCAAGGTGCCGTTTTCCTGACTCTATTACCTTTTTTTGCCGTGGATAGAGGAGCTACCCTATTCAAGGCATCAAGAATTCGGGTATCTAAATTTTGGTTGGCGCTTTTCTATCAAAGTAGTTTTAAGTGATGCAATAAGTGAGGTCACAAGCAGCGGTTTGCAGGGGCATAAGTTATAGTTAGCTCAGGTAACTATAAGTGCCTAATTTAAATGGTTTTGCATGAGTGAAATCTGAGCCTAAATATAACGTCTCTGTAACTTTGGTTTTTTTCAGTGAAAGTTTTTTTTAAATTCTGTTTCCTAACTACAACATCCCAGTTACCTGTTTTGTGTTCATTTCTATGATTTGTTCATTTTATTTCCCGACTATAACGTCCTGTAAACTTTTTTTAAAGTGAATTTATAATTTGTTTCATTTTAATTTTATTTCCTACCTATAACCTTTGAGAGTGAGTGAGTGAGTGAGTGAGTGCATGAGTGTCTCTGTGGGTCTGTGAGTGGGTGTAAGAGTCTGAGGTGGTCTGTCAGTGAGGGTATGTATGTGTGAGTGGGTCTGGGAGTGGCTGCATAAGGGTCTCACTGGGTGTATGAGTGTCTGAGTGGGTATACGAGTAGGTGCATGAGTATCAGAGTGGGTATATGAGAGGGTGGGTGAGTTTCTGTGTGAGTGTCAGAGTGGGTTTGAGAGTGCATCCATGACTGTGTGAAGCAGTCTCTGAGTGAGTGCATGAGTATCTGAGTGGGTCTGTGAGTGGGTGCATATGTCTCTCAGTGGGTTTGTGAGTGATTGCACTGTGTGCCTGAATGGGGCTGTGAGTTGTTGTGACAGTGTCTGAAGGGCTATGTGAGTGGGTATATGAGTGCCTGAGTGGGTTTGTGAGTGGGTGTGAGAGTGTCTGAGTGCATCTGTGGGTGGGTGCATGAGTATCTGTGTGGGTCTATGAGTGTGTGTTAGAGCGTTTGAGTAGGTCTGTGAGTGGGTGTGTGAGTGCCTGAGTTAGTCTGTAAGTGAATATAGCAGGGTCTGTCAATAGGTGTGTGAGTAAACACAAGAAGATAATGGAGAGGGTACTGAAACCTTTCAGACACTCACTCCCAGTCACAGATCTGGATTGAATTCATCATCGTTCTTTAGCTCACTGCCACCTCAGTTCAGACTCAGCAATATGCAAATCAGTCTTGACCCTGTGCGTCATGGGTACAGTCCAGCCTGAAATGCCAAGCCAGATCTCCCCTGAACCGGAAACAAGCATTCTGGCCTTGGGACCAGTTTCGGGGATACATCCCTCATCAGCCAAGCTAGTTCCAATCCAGTGGCAAAGTGAGAAAAGGGCCCCCCTTCTAGGCAAACCCTGCCAACTTAGGGTAAAGAAAGCCAACACAATGAGATGATGGACAGAGCGCTGAAACTTTTCAGACACTCACCTCCAGTCACAGATCTGGGTTGAATCCATTACCGTTCTTCAGCTCACTTCACCAGCTTAGTTCAGACCCATCTATGGGCAAATGAGTCTTGAACCTGTGCCTCTGCGGACAGTCCAGCCAGGTCTTCCCTGAACCGGAAACAACCATCATGGTACAGGTTACGGGGTAACACCCTTCATCAGCCATGCTACCTTGAATCCAGTGGCAAAGTGAGAAAGGGACCAGCGTCTAGGCATACCCTGCCAACTTAGGGTAAAGAAATCCAACACAAGGAGATGATGGACAGAGCACTGAAACTTTTCAGACACTCACCCCCAGTCACAGATCTGGGTTGAATCTATCATCACTCTTTAGCTCACTTCGCCTCCTCAGTTCAGACCCAGCCACATGCAAATCAGTCTTGACCCTGTGCCTCATGGGAACAGTCCAGCCCAAACTGCCAAACCAGGTCTTCCCTGAACTGGAAACAAGCATCCTGGGACCGTTTTTTTGGGAAAAAACCCAGGCTAGCTTGAATCCAGTAGCAAAGTGAACAAGGGATCCACATCTGGGCATATCATGCCAACTTAGGGCAAACAAAGGAAACACAAGGAGATGATAGACGGATCGCTGAAACGTTTCAGAAACTCACCCCCAGTCACAGATCTGGGTTGAATCCATCATCGTCCTTTAGCTCACTTCGCCACCTCAGTTCAGACCCAGCCATACGCAAATCAGTCTTGACCCTGTGCCTCATGGGAACAGTCCAGGCCGAATCGGAAACAAGCATAATAATGGAGGGAATGTCCTCAGTGACACTCATCCCCAGTCACAGATCTGGGTTGAATTCATTATTATTCTTTACCTCACTTTGCCACCTCAGTTCAGACCGAGCCATATGCAAACCAGTCTTGACCCTGTGCCTCATGGGAACAGTCCAGCCCGAACTGCCAAGCCACCTCTTCCCTGAACCGGAAACAAGCATTCTGGGACCGGTTTCGGGGTAACACCCCTTATCAGCCAGGCTAGCTTGAATCCAGTGGCAAAGTGAGCAAGGTACCCACTTCTGGGCATAGCCTGCCAACTTAGGGCGAACAAAACAAACACAAGGAGATGATGGACGGAGCGCTGAAACTTTTCAGAAACTCACCCCCAGTCACAGATCTGGGTTGAATCCATCATCGTCCTTTAGCTCACTTCGCCACCTCAGTTCAGACCCAGCCATACGCAAATCAGTCTTGACCCTGTGCCTCATGGGAACAGTCCAGGCCGAATCGGAAACAAGCATAATAATGGAGGGAATGTCCTCAGTGACTTTGCGTGCATTTTGACAATGTGATTTTCTGGTGCGTCTTTATCCAGAAATATGTCATAACATAAATCACAAAGAGGTCCATCTCCACCCAACAAGGGTCTTTGTTCTTAACTTTATAAAGCATGTACTTCATTGTTTTGTGGAGATGTCCTCATATTCCTGTACAGCAACAACTCCTAACCAAAATGGGTGGGAAACATGCTATGGGGGCACATGTTAAGCATCCCATCCTCCTGGTGAAAGGTAGGAAGACCTTTGCATACTACTAAGGTGGACAGGACTAAATAGCGAAGTTTACAAGTGATTTGTACATTTGAATACTTGTAGCAATTTAAAGGGAGAACCATGCGCTCTGCTCTCACTAGGTAAGGACAGGAAATAACCTCCTCATCACTACAGATTGTGCTCCAGTAGCTCAATGGTGTATTCACCGCCACAAAGCATTTCAGATCATCTTTCAATATGCAATTGCAGAGAAAAAGCACTTGCTCTGCCTTCACCAACCCTGGAGTTAGAATAATTTGTCCTTTATAGACATGGAGCTTCAGCTGGGGCACATGCTATGTTTCTATTTGTAAGTGCTTCCTGTTGAGGTTTAATATCTGTGCAATAAGCATCAGGGCCAGAACTACTGCAGGACCCCATTCCCTGGAGCCCGGCCACAACTTAATGAGGGAGGGGGCTACGGAGCCACCATCCCCAGGCTGATTTTGGCCCTCGGACTCCATCTCCCTGAGCCCAGCCACAACTTAATGAGGGAGGGGGGGGCGGCATGGCCCTCCTCCCCTGGCCGGTTTTGGCCACAGTCTGCGTTTTAGGGACTGCGAGGGAAGCATCTTTGGCCCCCACAGTAACAGGCAGCTCCACTCCTCTTGAGGGTGCCGGCATTTCTGGTCACACAGGGAGCTGCTGGAAATGTTGCACCCTGCTTGTGACAGCAGTAGTTCCTCCCGCAAGTCTGGGAAAGAGATGAAAACTCAGCTTCCTGCAAGCATGAGCAGTTTGACAGCTCCCGGTTGCAGGAAGTGGAGTGTTGGACTTGGCCCTTTTTGCAGGGTCATCCCTGAACTTTTTGCCTTCCTCCTGTATTTATTCTGACCTGTTGTTGGTGGTTTTATGACTCTGGGCACTTTTTCACTGCCGATCAGTGCTAAAGTGCATATGCTCTCTATTGTAAATTGTTGTAATGGATTAGTAACGCCATGATTGGCTATTTGATTTACTTGCCAGACCCTAGTGCAGTCCACCATGTGTGCCCAGGGCCTGTAAATCAAATGCTGCTGGTGGGCTTGCAGCACTGGGCAGCCACCCAGAGAAGCAGCTTGTAAAATATGGCTCAGGCCTGCCATTGCAGAGCCTGTGGGCAGTATGGGACTGCCATGTCGACTTGGCAAGTGCACACATTTGCCAGTCCCTAAACCTTCCCTTTTCTACATGTTGGTCACCACTACGGTAGGCCCAGGGTACCCCCATGGGCAGGGTGCATTGTATGTAAAAGGTAGGACATGCCCTGATGTGTGGCATGTCCTGATAGTGAATTACAGCCAATGTTGTTTTTCACTATTGCAAGGCTACCTGTTCCCATAGGCCAGAATGGGCAGTTTGATTATAACATCTTATAATCCTAGCTGACCCAGGGAACTAGGTAGAAATTCGAGTTTAGAATGCCTGAACTCTGAATATTAAAATGCATCTTTTAGTGAGGGTGATTTTTATATTCTGTGAAAATACCACTTTTTTAACGTAGGTGTTTTCTTGCCTAACCATCCAGTTGTCTCTGCTAGGTTTATGTATTCCATATCTGGTTTGTGAGTGACAGGGGGCTGGATAGGGCCTTGGCTCCAGCAGTCTGATGGGTCCGGGTTGGGCTGAATAGGACCCGCAATGAATAGGGAGTAAGGGGAGGAGATTTCTTTTTACTGCCCTGAGCCCTAATAGAATAGAGAGTAGGGGGCGGAGATTTCCTTTCGCTGACCTGAGTCCTCATAGAATAGAGAGTAGGGGGAGGAGATTACCTTTCAGCTATCTGGGCTAGGTCTGTTATCACACAATGTTGTCTCCACCTCCTGCCAGGAAGCTGCAAATAACTGGTTTGGGCTGGGCACATGCACCTTCTGCCTTCAGAGGACAAAGGATTTACTGGTATAAATATTGGGGCCAGACCCCAGAACTTTAGATCACTTCTGGGAATCATGACAGACCATTGTCAAGGAAAAGAACCAAGAAAGCTGAAGGAGGAGACTGCCCCTGTGCTGTGCTATTTCCGGGGTTGGCCTGCAGTGGTTACTTTATTTGCCAAGGAAAAGGGAAAAGGAACTTTGTGAATTTTCATCATCTTGAAGAATAATCTCCAAGGGCTTGAAGTGTGCTTGCCTCCTGCCTGAAGTCTCGGGGATACTAGACTTCACTACCAGCTCCCCTGAATTCCCTTGCTGGGAATTCTACCTGCAGAAAGGTGCCTACTGTTGTTTGGGCCCTCTGAGAAGACTGCGTGTCGCTGGGAGCTGAAAGCGCGACGCAAAGAGGAGAAGCATGTCGCCGCCACAGCAATTGCCGTCTCATTGCCAAAGAAGTGTGCCACTGCCGCAGCTGTTCACCGTCGCATCACAGACGAAGCGTTTTGCATCACCGGAGAAGCGTGTCGCCGCCGCCGCCGAGGTTGCCGTCGCATCACCAGAGAAGCGTGTCGCAGGGCTTGTCCCTGCTCAGAAGTTACTGAGTTTGCTGCACGCCGTCGGGTGTGCACGCATCACATACAATGTTATCGCATCAAAGATGCCATTTTGTCGCATCGCACTGGATCGTCGCATCAAATCGAGGTGCCATCTTGTCCCATCATCACCGGGCTGCAGTAAGAAACGATGCATGCCATATACGTCGCAGTAGGTGTCTCCCCTCCTTTATTTAAAAAAGTATTAGGCCCCTGGGAAGTGGTGGTCCCCATGGCCAGGAGATCAACGTGTCCCCCCTTTCTACTGGTCCCTGGAGAACCACAGCCTTAGGGCCCGGTGGCGCAGGGTACGCCTAAATCCCCGGATTCACCTGCCTTGTCAAAACAGAGACACAGACTCTTCGTCTGGCGTAGAAGATGGTATTTATTAGCTGCAGCTAGTACAGTGGTCTTAGAAGTTGTCAGTACAACGAGGTTCAAAAGAGACTGCCACTTAACTCCGTGGCGCACAGGTTTATATATCATACAGTACAATGCAAAAATGCAATCACACACGAGCATGAGCTATAAGCAAATGTTACAGACAATGTTTTAACGCGAAAGCAACTCAAGTTCCCGGTTCTGTTTGTCATTCGACCCTTTAAGTAAATCACAAGTGAATCCACACAATTTGGTTTACTAGCGGAGAAAACACAGCTGTGTGTCGCAGAAGAACAGTCGAGAAACAGGAGAATGCATGAGATGTGTAGCGAAGGACAGCAGATAAGATAACTTAAGGGAAACAATGGTGTGAAATAACATGTAGTCCGGATGGGGATTAATCAGCTCAGACAGGAATTAGTGTTCTTGGCCAGACCCTGACACTCGTTAGTAAACATAGGCGAGGAAGCCACCTGACACGCAAAGCAGAAACGACAAAAAAATCGCGTTCGCCGAGCTGCCTGAGTGAGGGCAATACAAAATGGCGGCGATCTCAAAATGGAGGCTGAGCACGAACAAATTCATAATTTACAGAACCTCAGACCCTCCTTCTGACATTACTCAGGCAAAAACAAACTAACTCATGCTAATCTGAGTCAGAGTCAACACTGATATTCATGAGATCCTAAATTGTTGCTGCACCATCATTCTAATATTCTCTGTCTTCTGAGCAGCAGATCGTGGAACGCACAAGGTAGCCAACAGGCCACAAACTGCAGGACCACACTGAACGCACAAACAACAAGAGAATATGACAGCTAGAATTGCTCCAAGGAACATTAAGATCTTCCATCCCCAAGTTGACAATATTCCCCAAAACCATCCCATAAAATACCAATCTCCTTCATCCTGATGTATCGACTCGGAGACTGTGTGCAATTTGGAAATAGCTTGGTATACTGCTGGAGCGTCATCTGGAATATAAAGGCAGCAACTAGATCCGATCAATCTACAGACACCTCCTCGATCTGCTAGAATCACATCTAGCGCAATTCGGTTCTGAAGCGTCATAAGACGGTCCGCTTGAAGCTCTGCTGTAATGTTACCTATCGCACCTGCGGTAACATTAATAGTGGTCTCAACCACTCGAATCAATTGCCTAATGTGTCTGCTGTTAACCATTGGACCCCAAAAGGGAAGGAATTCCTTAAGGAAATCTCCTCCCTCTTGCTCTGCCATGTCTTTGGCATTGAATACGCCTCTGCTATGTCTAACTCTGTGATGGTCTGACGAAGCCGTTTATGTAGGGGGAAGGAGAAAAGCTATGTAGCAAGTTCCAGAAAAGTTAGAAGGTAACCAAGTGTAGGCTTGAACGTTACTAACAAAATATGTTTCTTGAGACGGAACTAGCGGAGGGAAATCAAGAGATGAAAGAACATATGTATATGTAGATTTCTGGATATCATCAATTTTCTTGCTGTTAATCTGGAGACAAAGATTTCCTTTATGGGGCACAGTCCACACTGGGGAAGACTCGCCTTTTCTAGTTTTATCACTGAGAATGGAGACATAGTGGGTAACATTCCATCCATCATAAGCTTTCTTTTCATCCAATGGAATCTTACTCTTCTCTACAATCTTGGCCATTACCACATGCTTTTTATCAAGGAGCTATGACTAAAATCTAATCCATTCCCAGGAGTTCTCACAGGGCTTCTAAGTCTGTTGTGGCATGCGGCTGAAAACATTGTCAAATAGGCCCAAGCTGAACCTTCGTGTGAAAAAGGAAGAACCAGATATGGCATTCCCTTTTGTGTATTATGTGGCATGAGTCCGCACACCCAACAGTCAGTCATATTAATGGCCAACTGATGTTGGTGCAACAACTGAATAAACATATTATTCATATACTCGGCTCTCCTTATCTGTTCATGTGGGGGTAAAGTATGCATTTTGTGTGAAAAGACAGAAAGTCGAGAAGGCAAAGAAGTCGTAGTATTAGCAACATTTCTTGATTGAAAGATATTAACAATCCATCCTGTGCAGGCTAATAAAATACACAAAAACATAAGAACACACAAAGCTACGCCAAATCGACTACGTAATAATTTACAATATTTTGATCTCATTTCTTGCTTCCTATTTTCCCTACCTACAATTATTGTACCATCCATCTTTATCTAAAAGAAAATGTCGCTCACGGCACTCTTCTCCGATCACTCAGTTAATCACTTCTGTATACCTGAGGCACTAGCCGCTTACTAAAGAACAGAATCAGGTTACAGTCTGAGTCTCCTACCGTGACCCTGCGTTGGAGACAGATGGCACATCTAATACTAATGTTACACAAAAAGGCAAAAAGGACAAAAAGAATGTCTTTAATTAATAAAAAGTGTTCAAGAGTTCAGTTCGTTGGGTCTTTGTCTTAAATTGTAGCGTGTTTTGCTCGGCACGTCTGATCTTTAAACAGTATTTCTGGGTTGGTGGTGTCTATTCGACGATGCACAGGCACAGCAGCTTGAAGAATATCCTCATCCCTTTTTAGGTCTCGGGGACGAAGCTGCGAAGCAGCTTCCGGTCAGGAGATTTAATGACTCTTAGTAGGGCACTTTAGACCCGCCTCTCAGCTCAGTTCGCTTCCATTGGCTGGCTTCCTAAACAGAGGCCAGCCATTGGAAGAGAAGTGAGTCACTCCAAACAAGCCCCGTCTTTTTCGGATTCGGGGGCGTAAATTTTGCTGTTCTTTAGACAGTGACGTCGTCCGTCACTCAGCACAGCAAAACACGCCCCCAAATCCGAAAAATTTCGGAAGCTTTGAAGCAGCCATTTCTGCCCGACCACCACCGCCGCTGGAAGAAGTCCCGGCATGGGGATCCCCCCATCGGGTGCTCACCCCGCTGTTTATTTAAATTAAAGAGGGAGCCTACCCCTCATCAGCCCCGCATTACCGCTGCAGCCCAGGACACCCGAAAATCGTAGCCGCGACCCTGAAGTACAGTGGGCTAGGCAGGAGGCGGACGGGAGGTCTCCCCGCGCTCCTGCCTGGCAAGGAGAAGAAGCCCGTCCCCAGCCGCCGCTGACCGGAGAAGCCCAGCAGCCCTGCCCGTGGCAGAGAGGAGCCGCCGCCTCCCCAAACAGCCGGTGAGTGCCGTTTTTCTTGTTCTTGTTGATGGTTGACCTGCTATATCTAGTGTTTACTTGCATCAACATGGCGCCCCCGCGCCCCCTCCCTTCCGAATCTGGCAGAAGCTCGCCCAGGGCCGGTAGGGCCGCAGGGATGCTGGTTTAGTAGTGATGCAGGAAGGTGAGCGATACCCTTGCTCCTGTCCCGTGTCCGACTGGCAGAGCGGACTGAAAACTGAGCGGCTCTCGGCTACCCCCACGCTTCCCGCTGATCCTGTGTGAAAAACGGGCCATTGCCACGCAACCACACGCCTGTGTGAGACCGCCGGGGCCTGGCATTCAGGGCATCCTCAATGTATGCATTCAGCGCTGTATAGCTGAGAACCTCTTCCACCCCTGTGCGGCGGGGGAGGTGAGTGTCGGGAGGAAAGCGTTTAAAGAGCAAAGGGCCCCTTTGTAGTCTCAAGTTCACTCGCAAGGCCATGGGGTGGGGAGCCGCGTGGTCAAACAGGGGTTAAATGTGTTTGGAAAAGGGGGCCTGGGAAAGAGAGTGAGTGTGAACGTGACTCGGGCCTAGCCAGCGCCACATTAAAGCCTCATTTCTGATGCTAATTAATCTTGACCGATGCGGCAGAGGGAATAACTGACCCGGGGCAGAAAATAGATTAATTACATTAACATGCGCCACAGGTCTGTGACTGACAGGCATCATCGAGGGTTCCTGGGGGGATGGGTCGGAGGCGGGCCTCGGGGTTAGCGCAGTGGAGAGAAGAAAGGCTTCCAGGCACTCGGCGCCGGGTCAAGCGAGTGAAAGATTAATTACATTAACATGCGCCACAGGTCTGTGACTGACAGGCATCATCGAGGGTTCCTGGGGGGATGGGTCGGAGGCGGGCCTCGGGGTTAGCGCAGTGGAGAGAAGAAAGGCTTCCAGGCACTCGGCGCCGGGTCAAGCGAGTGAAAGATTAATTACATTAACATGCGCCACAGGTCTGTGACTGACAGGCATCATCGAGGGTTCCTGGGGGGATGGGTCGGAGGCGGGCCTCGGGGTTAGCGCAGTGGAGAGAAGAAAGGCTTCCAGGCACTCGGCGCCGGGTCAAGCGAGTGAAAGATTAATTACATTAACATGCGCCACAGGTCTGTGACTGACAGGCATCATCGAGGGTCCCTGGGGGGATGGGTCGGAGGCGGGCCTCGGGGTTAGCGCAGTGGAGAGAAGAAAGGCTTCCAGGCACTCGGCGCCGGGTCAAGCGAGTGAAAGACTGCAGTGCCCGTCCATGCCCAGAATGCGACCAGCGCCAGTCATGCTGCCTTTTCTTCTACAGCCATGGATGGAAGAATACTTCTTAGTAAGGAGACCCTAATAGGGTTCCAGACGCCCAAATGCGGCCATCTCGCACTTGTCTTTTAAAGGTAAGGGGGACTTACATCTGCCCCAACTGTTCTTTTAAGCTGCCTTTGAGTCTTGGACTTCATAATCTTGGTGACCTTTTATGCATTCCTAGGATGCATAAAGAGAGAGCTGGGGGTAGATCTTTCTCATTTTTGGGTCCCAGTCTGCGAAACTCTAATCCAGAACATCTTCGTAGTGTTTCCTCAGAGTCCGTCTTTAAGACTCATTTGAAGACTCACCTATTTAAAGAAGTGTAATCGGACCCTACATTATTGTGTTATTTGAAGACTTTTCTGTTTAGTTAGTGGAATTAGGACCCTACTTTCCTATCTCAACATAGCACCAGGACGCTCCTGTTTGGAGCAGCTGCTGGGCTTTAGAAGGTGGTTCATTCATTCATTGACCCATGGGCATCTGACACTCTTAGTCACATGCTTGAGAATCAAAGAATGCCAAATGAGCTTAAAACTGCTGAAAATGTTCTCAATCAGGGGTAGCTGGTTCCATACCCTAATGTATATCATAAGAGAACATGTTATTTCTCAAGACTGGGTCATCCATGGGACTTGTGAGGAGCCTTTGATTAATACCCTGAGCAAATGCCAGAAGTCACAGTACACCACTTAGATAGAATGTGCTGTTAGGGCGCTGTCACTAGAATAAAATATGCCATTTATATTACTCCTACCTAAAACTCCTCATCCATATAAGGATATTGGGCATGCTGATATTTGTCTATTGGCTATGGTGAAATGAGAATCGGAGAGAACTAAAGCCACCATTTCTGAAGATGCAAACATCTGCCTACTGCAGAGAGGTCACTAAGATCTGCAAAAGAAAATGCAGATTCAAACTGTAACAGACTAGATCAGTCATCACCAACATAGACAAAACAACCATAAAACATGGAGAGGAACCACATCGCATGTAGATCTAGACAAACAGCACACAGTCTGCACAATGCAGTCACAAACAGTGATACCCAAAGTAAGTCCCTACCAAAACACACAAAGCAGCTAAACAGTACACATGTACTAAAATCACGTAACCAAATGGAGACTCACAGCTGTTGAGTGCAGAGCGCTGTAGAGTGCAGAGCGCTGTAGAGTGCAGAGCGCTGTAGAGTGCAGAGCGCTGTAGAGTGCAGAGCGCAGAGTGTTGTGTGCTGCAGAGTGCTGTTCAGTACAAAGTGCAGAGTGCTGTTCAGTACAAAGTGCAGAGTGTGTCTGTGTGAGGGTGGCTCTGTGTAGGGTGTAGCTATTGGCATTGTAATTGACAATGCCATTTATTTAACGATTAAGCTATTGCCAATGTAAATGACAATGCCATTGATGATTTAAAAAAAAAAGAAATGTCATGAGCAGTGCCAGTAGCTCTACCTTTAATGATGCCGAGACCATTGCATTGTAAATGCTTGTTTCAGACTGAGTCCCATAAATCTGAGCATCACTGAACGGGACAAAACCAGGAACAGCTGCAGTCTCCGATTCTCTTACACCACTGAGAGTCCACTGATCAAAGGGTAATGGAAGTGGCACCTTTTTGCAGTGCACTCCATGCACCCAGTTGCGCTTTCCCACCACCTTGACAGCCGTGTGAGTAGCGAGCAACACCTGCGTAGGCGGGGACCACCGAGGCTCCAAATTCTTGGTCCGTTGAAAATTCTTCACACAGACCCAGTCGCCGGGCACAATGGTGTGACCTGGGTCTGTGGAGGCCTCCGGCAGAACACTCTGTACCTGTTGACGAATACCACTTAATTTAGTAGTCAAATCGTGCAAATAGTCAATTAACAGAGGATATGGTATGTCTGAGTATCTTTTGGGACGAGGGACACCCCAAACATTAGCTGGACGTCCAAATACCACCTCATATGGGCTAAGTCCCATACAAGAGTGTACAGTAGTTCTGGTTGACAAAAGAGCTAGGGGCAAAGCATCAGGCCAAGCACGACCTGTACTGGCTTGAATCTTCGCCAGCTTAAGCTTGAGCGTACCATTGTAACACTCAACCAAACCCGCTGACTGTGGATGGTTTGCCGCATGGAATTTTTGTTTGATTCCGAAACCAGAACATACTTTCTGCATTATCTGGCCTACGAATTCACTTCCATTGTCACTCCAGACAATGCGCGGCAAACCAAACCTAGGGAAAAATTCCTTAATTAGTACTTTAGCAGTTGACAAAGCAGTGTTATCTTTCAAGGGGTAGGCCTCTATCCAGCGGGAAAAGGCACATACCACCACCAGAACATACTTGAGGTTGTTACAACGATCCATATGAATGTAATCGATCTGCAACACCTCAAAGGGATATAAATGGGGAGCAAAATGGCCTGCTGGAGTTGGGGTTCCTTTTCCTGGGTTATGCATTAAGCAAACAATGCAATGTTTAACCACATTTTCTGCACATTTCGGAATTCCTTCATTCTGCCATACCGGAGCCAAGAGCTTACATATGCCTTTTGCACTAATGTGAGCTGGACCATGAGCCATAGCCACGACCGGCAACATATAAGCATCCGGTAACAACCATCGCTGATGTTCCGACAACTCTGTCCAACAACCTGTTGGATCTAACATTCCTGTCCTTTCTTTCCACATACTCAATTCTTTCTCAGTAGCTTCTCCATGAATCATTTTCACACTCTCAATCGTATCTTCACACATTCCAATTTCCCTCACCCAATTTGCAGGGCCTGCCACATACTTTCGACTAGTGGTGTTTCTAGCTGTAGTTTTCGCTATCTCGTCTGCAAACGCATTTCCACGACCCACATCATCTGGGATTTTCTTATGTGCGCTGCACTTTATGACCGCTATCTGTGCTGGCAAAGTAAGTGACTCAAGAAGATCAGTTACCAACTGACCATGCTGAATCTTTGTCCCGTGAGAGGTGAAAAATCCTCTCTCCCTCCATAACTTTCCAAAACTATGCGCAACACCGAACGCATACTGACTATCTGTATACACATTCACTCTCTTTCCCTTCGACAGTACACATGCTCTAGTCAAAGCTATCAATTCAACTGCTAGGTCTGAATTATATCCAACACGTGCAGTCTCAACAATAGTGCATAAGGTGGTAACAGCATAGGCAGAAGTGGTTTCTCCATTTGGAAGTTTAAAACAAGAACCGTCCACCCATAGGATCCCGTCCGGGTCCTTGAGCGGTATGTCCTTTAAATAAATCCTCCTCTTCGTTTCTTCTTCTGTTCGAAGAAAACAATTGAAGGACTGGGTTCTTTTGGACCCAGCGGTGCCAGGGCACAACACCTGAAACCTTCGTGGGTAACCTGCTCCGGCGTACAAGTCACAGAGACACGGGACACTTCCTTTGACGTCAAAGATTCAAGGTTTATTTGCTGCAGGGAACACAGAGATCACGACAAGTACACAGCGTGCAACTTGGGGAGACTGCTTCAAATTGGTTCTGTGGATCGCTCCTTTTATACAGTTTTTACCCATAGGATAACATGATACACAAAAGTTTACAACCCGGTTCCCACAATTATCCCCCAGAGGGGTCGCTTTGGTCACTTTGAAACACACAAGGTCCGGAACATAAGTGCGGAAACATTTGGCGGTTCCCAACTGTAAAAACCTATCTTCCCACCATTAACAAATTCCAATCAGCAGTAAAATAGATCGAAATAGGAACGAAGACAGGTGCAGAGGAAGACGGAGACAGTGGGGAGATCGGAAAGGGTGTAAAAGGGGAGGTATCGGGAAACACGAGATACAGGCATCAAAGGGACGTGCCTAATGAGATGCACGGCTGAGACAATAAGTCTGTGCGGCAAGATGAACCTCGTGCGGCGCCATCTGCCTTACAGCAGCAACCCCCTCGTCATAAAGACACTTTCAAAGAACATGTGTCTTCCGCAAATATCTTGGGAGTCCCAGGGTCGCGAAGCGGACAACGTCCGTTCGCTGGCTACTTGAGGGCAAGAGACAAAATGGATGCCGTATCTAAGATGGAACCCGTGGGTACAGATGAAAAACCCACATAACAAACGAACGGTTTAAGTTAGCACAGCGAAACTGCGCACACTTACTAAACTCGTCATTTGCGGTTCATAGATACCAGACTCGACCATATTCGTGCGAGTCGAAAAACACCACTTACAATTGTCACGGAACCTCAGACGCTCCTTTTGCCCTCATGTAGGCAAGCACTAGTCGGAATCATATTCGATATTCATCAGACCATCGAGATGTTGCTGTAGCATAGCTCTGTCCAACCGAGTCCCCTTGGTAACAGATGGTTGTCTCATACACGTTGTAGCACAAAGGCCACATAAGGCAGGACCACACTGCACACAAAGGCAACACGTGAACAGGAACACTACCACAACTCCGATGATCATCAGAATTTTCCAACCCCAAGTCGACATCAGGCCCCAAAACCATCCAAGTAGCGTCCAATCCCCTACATCCACGTGTATGGATTCGGAGATCTTATGCAACCTCGAGATGGCTTGATAGACAGTGGGAGCATTATCTGGAATGAAAATGCAGCAGCTCGAATGGATCACCTTACATACTCCACCACGATCTGCTAAGATGACATCTAAAACCATACGGTTTTGTAACGTCATAAGTCTCTCCGCCTGAAGTTCTGTGGTGATATTACCAAGGGCACTGGCAGTAATATTAGCTGTCGATTCTACCACTCGAGTCAACTGTCTCAGGTTCCTACTATTAACCATAGGTCCCCAAAACGGGAGGAAACCCTTGAAAAAGTCTCCTGCCTCTTGACCGGCAGTATCCTCTTCGCTAATTACGCCTCGCACAACTCTAGTTTTATGATAATCGGCATCTACAGTGAACGTCGGAGGCAACAGATTTGCAATAAAACATGAGCCCATGAAGTCAGCGGGCAACCATGTGTATGCACGATCATAACAGATAAAGTATGTACCCTTGGCAGCCAGAAACACAGGGGACGAGAACATTGGCAGAATGTAATTTTCAGTGCAAGCACTTGCTCCAAGTCGGGCTTGCGATCTTCGGCCACGACCCATAAGACAAAAATTACCAGTGTGGGGTACAACCCATATTGGAGGCGAGCTTTTAAGCTGCTTTTCACTAGTGAACACACTATATTCACCTCTACTTAGGACCTTATAGGCTTGTACCTCTTCTTCAGGGATAAGCGAAGGATCATAGATCTCACTATCTAAGTCCTCTATGGCTATCGATAAAGGCTTCTGATACGAGGTAGGGCCAGAGTAGGGGGAACGTGGTTCTCGAATGGGGTGGAAACCCAGTGCGCTTCGAAACATTGTTTGAAATGCTCGAGCTGACCCTTGGGAACTATACGGTAACACCAGATATGGAATTCCCTTATCCGTAGTATGTGGCATCAACCCACACACCCAACAATTAGTAGTGTTAACCACTAACTGATGCTGATGGAGGAGCTGAATAAAGGAATTGTTGCGGAATTCTACACGTCTAGCCTGCTCGTGTTCCGGTAACATGTGAAAGGAATGGGGAGAAACAGTAGAGGTAAGGTTAGGGTAAGGAGTAGGAGTAGGTGTAGCAGGTAAGAAATAGGACATCGTATAATACACCCCACCCGCCAATAATGCAAAAGCAGTCAAAAACAATACAAACAGTTGGAATATGAAACATTTGGTACGACTGAGTTGCTGCAGCTTGAATCTGTGGACTTGAGCTCCCTCCAAATCATTCAGCTTCGAGAATGCCATTCCCTACGACCGTCCGCAACGTTTCTTGACGCACTTCGTTCTGTGCAGCAATAGTCAATCCCCAGGAGTTCCTAGGAACCGACGGCCTTTAACCTAGCGTCAAGACCTACTGTCCAGAAGGAAGTACGCGCGCGGCCCTACGGCCTTCAATATACAATATGTATATACAAGCACAAAGTCTCTCGGCTGTGGAAGTAAAAATATACAAGGGAGGAAACTCAATATATATATATATATGTACACAATTCACAGTGATACGAATGTTCGAAACTGATCACGGGAAACGAGGATAATGCAGTTGTCAGTTTCAGCAAAGCAAGAAAAAAATTTATTTGTCCTTAGTGCGAGATCGCAAGGAATATCGGTGTTTCCCGGGACGTGTCTGCTCGTCGAACAAAGGATCCGTTGAAGAGACAGCGTCCTGCTGATCAGTTGATTGTTCTGGTCTTGAGTCTTTTGCTAACAATTTTTCAACAGTGGCTTTCTGCTGCGCTGAGGATTCTCCAACAGGCTGTGCGTCGCTGAAAGGCACAAACGCCGGCAATGTTTCTGTTTCTGTTGACGCAATGCCTTTCCTTACCCACGGGTCAGCCGGCAAAGGGATAGGGACTCGCTTGGTGTGCGTAGCGTGCACCCAATTTTTGCGCCCCTCGAGACGAACGGCAGTCCTCGTGGCCAGGAGCACCTGGTAAGGTCCGGTAAATCTTGGGTCCAGATTATTCTTGCGTGAAAAGTTGCGAGTTACCACCCAGTCTCCGGGCTGGAGCTGGTGGCCTGGACCCTCCGTCTGCGTCGGCAATGCGTCGTAAACCTGTTGGTGAATTAACCTCAGTTTAGCAGTCAAGTCATGTAAATAGTCAATCAGCATTGGATACTCAAGATCAGTGAATATTCCTGGCCTAGGAACCCCCCACACATTCGCAGGACGGCCGAACACTATCTCATAGGGACTAAGCCCTACTCGGGAGTGTACAGTCGCCCTAGTTGACAGTAATGCTAAGGGTAAAGCGTCAGGCCACGAAAGACCAGTCGTAGCCTGAATCTTCGCTAGTTTTAGCTTAAGGGTGCCATTGTACCCCTCAACTAATCCAGCTGACTGGGGATGATTGGCGCTGTGGAATTTTTGATTTATTCCAAGGCCCTTACACACACTCTTCATCACACTTCCGACAAACTCACTTCCGTTATCTGACCACACTACTCTAGGCATTCCATACCGAGGAAAATATTCCTTCAGTAGGATTTTCGCAGTAGACAAAGCAGTATTGTCTTTGAGGGGATAGGCCTCGATCCATCGGGAGAATGCGCAAACCACTACTAAAACGTATTTCAGGTTATTGCATCGCTCCATATGGATGAAGTCCAATTGAATCACCTCAAAGGGATACGAAGGAGGAGCAAAACTGCCAGGGGGAGTTGGGGTTCCTTTGCCCGGATTGTACATTATACATACCATACAATTCTTCACCAGACGTTCAGCACATTTCGTAATGCCATCATTCTTCCACACAGGCGACAACAACTTACAAATACCTTTCGCGCTAATATGTGCTAACCCATGTGCCATTGTCACAACAGCCAGCACATACGCATCAGGCAACATCCATCTTTTCTGATCCGACAAATCAATCCAACAACCATTCGCATCCAACTTTCCCGTACTTTCTTTCCACTTCATCTTTTCAGTCTCGGTGGCCTCACTCTGAATTGCTTTCACGCTCTCGACAGTATCTTCACACATACTTGATTCTGTCGGCCACCTAACCGAACTCGTCACATACATTCGAGTGCTAAGGTTCCGAGCAGTCTTCTTAGCAATCTCATCCGCAAACGCATTACCACGACCAACATCATCCGTCACTTTACGATGCGCACTACACTTAACAATCGCAACTTGTGTAGGCAAAGTCAATGCATCCAAAAGATCGTTCACAAGCTGGCCATGCTGTATCTTCGTACCATGCGATGTCAAGAAACCACGCTCTCGCCACAATCGTCCAAAACTATGCGCTACACCAAAAGCGTATTGGCTATCGGTGTACACATTCACACGTTTCCCTTTTGCTAACACACATGCTCTAGTAAGAGCGATCAGCTCTGCAGCTTGGGCAGAATTCTGATTCAATCTTGCAGTTTCAACAACAGTGTTCAGTGTTACAACAGCATAAGCAGTAGTCACATCGCCATTCGGTAACTTAAAACATGACCCATCCACATACAGAGTGCCATCCGGATCTTCCAATGGGGTGTTTTTAAGGTCCACTCGACCTTTCGTTTCTTCTTCAGTCCTCAAGTAGCAGTCATGTTCTGCTACTTCATCTGACTCTGCACTAATTGGTAACAAAGTTGCCGGATTTAGGACATTACAACGTTTTATCTGAATATGGCTTGCCAAGAGCGTCAATTCGTACCCAGACAACCTCGCACTCGTCAAGTGCTGAGTTTTCGTTCGATTCAAAAGAGTATCGACTGCATGCGGAACCATCACCGTAAGCATATTATCCATGACCAATCCTGCTGATTGTTGGATGGAGACCGCAGCTGCCGCAGTTGCTCTCAAACAACTCGGCAATGCTCTAGCTACTGGGTCTAAGGTCGAGGAGAAATATGCACATGGACGTTGCTTACCACCAAAAGGTTGCGTCAGAACACTCAAAGCACAACCTTCCCTCTCGTGAACATATAACGTGAACGGCTTACCGTAGTCAGGGGTACCTAACACAGGAGCCGAACACAATGAATCACGTAGTTCAGAAAAACTTTTCTGACATTCTTCCGTCCATGGTAAAGGAGTTGAAACATCCTTGCACGTAAGAGCCACCAATGGTTTCGCTAGCAATGAGAAATTAGGAATCCATTGCCTGCAATACGACGTGATACCTAGAAAGGCACGCACATCTCTTTGGGTTTTTGGCACAGCCATTCGCGCAATCGCTGCAATTCTCTCTGGGGTCAATCTTCTTCCCTCCTTTGACAATAAGTGACCTAGATAGGTTACTTCTTGACAACAATATTGGAGTTTAGAAGGTGACACCTTGTGATTTAACTCGCAGAGATGTTGCAGCAGCGACACCGTAGCAATTTTGCAAATGTCCTGAGTATCGGCAGCCACCAATAAGTCGTCGACGTATTGGATTAAAGCCGCACCAACCGGCAACCGAAACGCATCCAGTTGACCCTTCAAGGCTTGACTGTAAATAGATGGACTTTCACAGTAGCCCTGAGGAGCGCGTTTAAACCGGAAGCTACGTCCACCGAGAGAGAAACCGAAAAGGTCCCTGCTCTCCTCGGCAATCGGGATGCTGAAAAACGCATTTTTCAAATCAATCACCGAAAACCATGATGCAGTAGCTGGAATCAGAGTCAGTAGCGCCGTGATGTCAGGCACAACGGGGAATTGAGGAACCACAATTTTATTTACCTCCCGTAAATCGATAACAAAGCGATAAACAGGCGGTTTTGTAGGATCTGTACGTTTAAGAATGGGCAGTACAGGGCTATTGCATACGTTTCCCCGGGTTTCTTCAATAACATCTTTCTCGATCAGGTCATAGATGATCGCTAACAAAGCTCGTTCACCATCAAGGGAGATACGATACTGGGGAATACGTGGCAATCGCACATTCGATTTCAACTGAACAACATAGGGGGAGATATCAAGTAGGCCCACATCATTTGGACCCGTCGCCCACAAAGACGCAGGAAGAGAACTCAATTCCGGTGGAAGCTTATCGAGAGACAAATACATGGGAGAGACTACCCTCTCTCCTAACGTAAGCTTTACACCCGCAGGAGAACAGTACAAAGTTGCATACAAACGTTTAAGCAAATCCAGGCCCAAGAGATTTTCGCCACAACCCGTGGTTAAAATCAACGGGGCTTCTAGCACACGTGGCCCAATTTGAAGGGGCAAAGGGCGTGAAACTGGATTGCTAACAGGGGCGCCAGAGAATCCAACGGAAACATTTGTTAAGCCAGACAAAGGTGCGCCAGGGAGTTTCGAATGCATGATAGAACTTTTCGCTGCACCAGTGTCCAACAGAAAAGGCTCAACGACGCCCGATGTAGCAACTGCGACGTAAGGCCCTCTCTGATCAACCGGAACTGATACCACTCCCTCTCCTTGTCTTCGGCTGTTCTAGTAATTACTGTCGTCAGTTCCCTGATCGACGTAATAATCGTCTACATTGTACTGCGCAGATCGTCCTTGCGATGATCCACGTTGATCGAAACAGTTATTAGGATTTGACGAGTTGTCAAAGCGATCGTTCTGAGCACCACGACCTCTACCACGCGATGCGTGCTGTGAACCACCACGGCCCCCTTTAGACGAGTTACCACTATTACGTTCATTTAAAGCAGGACAATTGAATTTAATGTGTCCTTCCTGTCTACAATAAGCACATTGATTGTACCCTAACGAGGATCTTTGGAAGGAGGAATCATTACGTGGCTGCGATCGATTCGATTGCGACTGCGATCTATTCTGTTGGGGCGCATTCTGATTAGAACGCGGCGGATACGCTTGTTGCAACAACACTTTAGTCTTTAGTTCTTTCGTCTTTTTGTCAGCACGGTCATTCTCCTCTTTCTCCCTATTCTCATAATATTGTGCCGTAGCCAATATCTGAGCTGAGGTAGAAACGGCCCATGCACTCTCTGAATTCTTTAATTTATTGCTCAAATCGGGCAACAAGTTCGACACAAATTTATCCACAAACAACCTCTGTCCACCCTCAGTACCCATATCCTGTCCACTATGGTCAATGAATGCTTCTTCAAACCTCGTAAAGAAGTCCGAAACACTCTCATCTTTCTTTTGTTTGCAAGCGGACAGTTTGTCCCAATTTACCCTCATAGCTGGCATAAGAGTCTTCATTAACGTTATTATTCGCTGAGGAAGAGCAGTAATCAATTGGTCGGGTTTAGCAGCAGCCACTTGTCCATCATCTGCCGCTGTAATGGCAGCCCAATCACCACCTAATTCATTTGCGTGATCTTGGTGACGAATCTTAGCCCATACCGGTTGCGGTACGACATTGCCAAACAACATGTCGATATCGGCAAGATTCATCACCGTAGCATCTACGAGCTGCGATAATTCCTTATAATACCCAGTAGGATTTTTGCGAGGATCGGGCAAAGATTGTTTCACCTGTAGCACTTCCGAGCGTTTCCATGGGAGATGTATCCATACTCTCTGGAAATGCGCTACTGTCGCAGGATGAGCATTAGGATCACCCGGTACCCAAACTGGCGGAACTTCACGCATGGGATATTGGCCAGACTCATCTGGTTGGCTTTCAATATCCTCGACAAACAATGCATGAGGTATTGGAGCGGGACGGAAGGATAGTAACCGCTCAATAGCACGTCGGACATTAGTATCTACTATCAGTCCAGTTGCGAACTGAAGCCGAAGCTCAGACAGGGCGGTCAGCACCTCGTCAGGCGCGTCGGCCGCTATCTGATCATGTAGGAACTTGCACATTTCGTCAAACACATATCTCTGAGTTGGTATGTTGAATTGACTAAACGTTTCGAGGACAACACGGGGTGGATTTCTAAGAGGGTTTACCATCCAACCCATCGCCATATTATATAGCGCAACGCGTTCTCTGTTTCCAGGAAGCTGACTACGTCTCTGAGGACCATCGGAACCAGCAGACCCATGAACAGGTCCGAGCGAATGAAAGAAGCTTGTCGCAAGGGGAGAATTGCGACTACGAGTAGAGGGAGAAGAATAAGACACAGGGCTAACAAGAGAAGGAGTAGAAACAGTAGCAACGACAGGTGTTAACAAAACAGGAGCAGTAGCGGGAGCAGGAGTATGTGGAAGCGGAGGAGCAGTAGGAATAGAAACAGACAAAGGAGCAGGAACAGACGGAAGAGCGGGTGCAGGTTGAGGAACAGGCGGAGGAACAATCGGTGGAAGAACAGGTACGGCAGGGACCACAGGAGCTGCGGTACCCTGTACGTACGGAGGTGGCGACTTCATAAGATAGGACATTAAAGGATCCTCAACTGCCTCTTCCTTCTTATCCGACTCCGTAGGCAGAGCAGGATAACATTTATCTATGGTCATACGTTGTAACCTCTCAAACACTTCCTTATCCTTATCCTCCTTATCACGCTGGAACTGCTCAGCTTTCTTCACTATGGTAGCAACATTATCTCGCTGACTACGTTTATTCTGTCTGATCTCTTTCTGTCGGGCTTCTTTGCGCCACAACCGAAAGGCATCAAACATGGCCGGCCTTGATTTGCGTTCGAACAACTTCATTTCTAAATTATCTAAGATCGACGCCTCGAAGCTACCGTGAGGTGGCCAACGAAGGTCGCCGTCTTTCTTTGTATATTTAACCCAATAATCGTTAAAGGTAATCGGGCCTAGCCCATGTTTGCTATACAAGTCATAAGTAGGAGTTCCAACCGGAGGTATCGGACACGAGTCCTCCAGTCGGGAATCCGCACCACAAGGTCTGAAACAACTGAACAAAGTACTACGACCAGGCATCTTGCACACTAGCCGAGTTTCACAAACTTCAAGGGTTACGGGATTTACCAAGTCCCAGCAAAGAACAAAACCCTCGGTTTTTGGCGGCTGCAGTCGTCAAACAATACAACAAGGTACGCTAGCAAAGTGTCACCGACAAAAACACTCACACAGCGTGAACAACAAAAACACTCGCTAAAGTGTCAACAACCAAGAACTCTGGGAGCGACCCACAAATACTTAACTCAAAGATCGATGGCGTCACCAGGAAGGCCCGTCAATCGTCTCGCTATACCAAGGTCTACGCCAGGCGCCAAAACAGGTCTACAGTCAGGGCAGCAGTCCGTCGCAGCCGTCAGGAGGCGGGAATCTTCGCGGGAAAAGTCTTCGGGCCACTTATTTCGACAACAGGATCGATGAAGCGGAGTGCACCTTCCCTCGGAGATTTCACACGAAGTTCCTCACGATCGTCGGGCTTGGACCGGTACCACTGATGCAGCCCCACGTTGGGCGCCAACTGAAGGACTGGGTTCTTTTGGACCCAGCGGTGCCAGGGCACAACACCTGAAACCTTCGTGGGTAACCTGCTCCGGCGTACAAGTCACAGAGACACGGGACACTTCCTTTGACGTCAAAGATTCAAGGTTTATTTGCTGCAGGGAACACAGAGATCACGACAAGTACACAGCGTGCAACTTGGGGAGACTGCTTCAAATTGGTTCTGTGGATCGCTCCTTTTATACAGTTTTTACCCATAGGATAACATGATACACAAAAGTTTACAACCCGGTTCCCACAATTATCCCCCAGAGGGGTCGCTTTGGTCACTTTGAAACACACAAGGTCCGGAACATAAGTGCGGAAACATTTGGCGGTTCCCAACTGTAAAAACCTATCTTCCCACCATTAACAAATTCCAATCAGCAGTAAAATAGATCGAAATAGGAACGAAGACAGGTGCAGAGGAAGACGGAGACAGTGGGGAGATCGGAAAGGGTGTAAAAGGGGAGGTATCGGGAAACACGAGATACAGGCATCAAAGGGACGTGCCTAATGAGATGCACGGCTGAGACAATAAGTCCGTGCGGCAAGATGAACCTCGTGCGGCGCCATCTGCCTTACAGCAGCAACCCCCTCGTCATAAAGACACTTTCAAAGAACATGTGTCTTCCGCAAATATCTTGGGAGTCCCAGGGTCGCGAAGCGGACAACGTCCGTTCGCTGGCTACTTGAGGGCAAGAGACAAAATGGATGCCGTATCTAAGATGGAACCCGTGGGTACAGATGAAAAACCCACATAACAAACGAACGGTTTAAGTTAGCACAGCGAAACTGCGCACACTTACTAAACTCGTCATTTGCGGTTCATAGATACCAGACTCGACCATATTCGTGCGAGTCGAAAAACACCACTTACAATTGTCACGGAACCTCACAATCATGCTTTTCCTGATCATCTTTCTCATCTGGGAGTGGCAACAATGTAGCTGGATTTAGCGTATTACATCTTTTGATATGTATATGACTCGCCAGAGTGTCAGCTCGTAACCAGA
This sequence comes from Lissotriton vulgaris, assembly GCF_964263255.1. Taxonomy (NCBI): domain Eukaryota; kingdom Metazoa; phylum Chordata; class Amphibia; order Caudata; family Salamandridae; genus Lissotriton; species Lissotriton vulgaris. The sequence continues at coordinate 1,650,031,191 of NC_141685.1, forward strand.
CAAACGAGCACTCGTGAGATGCTGCGTCTTGGTTCTATTTAACAAGGTATGCACTGCATGTGGAACCATAACAATGAGTGTGTTATCTAATACTAATTCGGCAGACTGTCTAAGTTGCGGCAGCTTCTGTAGCTCTAAGACAACTGGGCAAAGCCTTAGCTACGGGGTCTAATGTAGCGGAGAAATAGGCACATGGCCTTTGCTTATCTCCGAATTGCTGTGTCAAGACTGACAACGCGCAACCTTCTCTCTCATGAACGTATAATGTAAAAGCCTTACTATAATCCGGGGTACTCAACACTGGAACGGAACAGAGGGCAGTACGTAAATCAACAAAACTTTTCTGACATTCATCCGTCCAAGGGAGCGGATGGGGCGTATCTTTCAGTGTTAATGCCACCAATGGTTTCGCCAAGAGAGAAAAATTGGGAATCCATTGTCTACAGTAGGAAGTGATACCCAAAAGGCACGTACTTCTCTCTGTGTGGTGGGTACAGACATCTGTGAAATAGCATGAATACATTCTGGGGTCAATCGTCTTCCCTCCTTCGACAAGAGATGACCTAAATAGGTCACTTCTTGTCGGACATACTGTAACTTGGAGGGCAATACTTTATGATTCAGAACAGCCAAATGATGCAACAACGCAACAGTCACACTCCTTTACACATCTTCCGTATCAGCAGCCACCAGCAAATCATTCACATACTGAACAAGCGTAGCACCTGGAGGCAAGGGAAAAGTATCAAGTTGACATTTAAGAGCTTTACTGTAAATAGAGGGACTTTCACAATAGCCTTGAGGAGCTCTCTTAAAGCGAAAACTTCGGCCACCTAAAGAGAAACCAAAAATATCCCTACTCTCCTCGGCAATGGGGATGCTAAAGAAAGCATTCTTAAGATCGATCACTGAGAACCAAGTTTCCAAAGCAGGAATCATCGTCAACAGGAAACTGTGGTACCACTATTTTGTTGACTTCCCTTAAATCAATAACAAATCTATAGACAGGAGGCGTGAAGGATCCGTCCTTTTAAGGATCAGAAGAACAGGGCTATTACAGACATTGCCTCTAGTCTCTTCGACCACACCTTTCTGAATGAAGTCATCAACAATGGCCAATAATGCTCTCTCTCCATCACTAGAATACGATATTGAGGAATGTGTGGCATTCGAACATTATCTTTAACTGTGATGATGTACGGTGGGATCGCAAGATGACCCACGTCATTCGGACCTGTGCCCCAAAGACTTTCTGGGAGAGAACGTAACTCAGGTGGAAACTTGTCCCGAGATAAATACATAGGGGACATTAATCTTTTTCCCAACGTGAGATGCACACCAGAAGGGGAACATTACAATGTCGCATGCAACCTTTTTAACAAATCTAAACCCAATAAGTTCTCATTACAACCAGTTGTCAATATCAGTGGAGCTTCCAAATCATAAGGGCCAATCGAAAAAGGCAGGGGGCAAGAAACCGGATTACAAACTGGAGCACCAGAAAATCCCACAGAAGTATTTATTAAGCCAGACATAGGGGCCCCAGGGAATTTAGAATGAATAATCGAACTTCTCATCGCACCAGTATCCAAAAGAAACAGTTCTGAGACACCCATTGCATTAACAGTGATATATGGCCCATCTTGATCTACTGGAATCAACACAACTCCCTCACTTCGTCCTTGGCTGTCCTATTCAGTCTGAAAATTGTCTGCCCTTTCTTCAACGTAATAATCATTGTTGTAATACTGCGTAGACTGAACTGCCTGCTGGTCAAAGTAATTCGATGTAGATGGGACACGAGAACGCTGCTCCTGGGAGGGCGCACCTCGTCCTCTTCCCCTAGATCCCGTCTGAAAATTCCCATGACCTCGTGAAGCAGACGACCCATTATTACGCTGTAATAAGACTGGACAACTACTTTTGAAATGTCCTTCCTCCCTACAATATGCACATTGATTAGGACCTAATGAAAGTCTCAGCACAAAATACTCAGGTTTTTGCAACAGTCTGTGAAACTGCGGAGGCTGCTGAAACTGAGTGTTTTGCTGATGCTGATTCGAATGAGGCGGATACGCCTGCTGTAAAAGAACTTTTTTTTTTTTTTGGTGTAAGATTTTTATTGAAAATTGCCATCAAAACAACATCAGTACATCTTGTCATTCGTATATGTTACATAATAACGCAACGGCTCGTACTGTTACACAGCTATTCAGCCGACAACCTTCCGGTCCGGCAGCGAATACTTGACATGATGCGAAATGCAATAAGGATATAATGATTGAAGAGATAAAATCTTACTTTTTTATGCTTTTTTGTAGAAAGACAACAGAACAAAATTAGATGGCTCATCTTTGATATATAGTCACAAAGTATAAGACAATTTCAGTGGAAATTGCCGATCCCAATTTCCCAGGTAGATACCTTTCCCTCTCCAAGCACCGAACAAAGTTGAAATCCCTGTCAGATAATTAGCGCCCCTTCATCCATCCCCATATTTCCCTCCCGATTCATTCGGCCATCTCCTCCTCATCTTCCGAATCGTCGTCCTCGTCCTCTGGCAGTGGTTCACATATATCTCCCCTGTACCTATTCCATGCCTCCCACACCTTGTTCCATTTTTTAGGGTTAGCTCTCATTTTATACACTGTGCGTTCAGTTAACATCAGTTTGTCCATTGTCCTGCACCACAATGCTAACGTAGGCACCTCTGGCACCCCCCCACCTCTGCGCCGTGTCGCGTTTGGCTACCATTGTCCCGATAGTGACCCATTCCTGTTGCCTGAGATTCAAATCAGTCCCTTCCCAAATATTCAACAGGCACATGCGTGGTTCTGGTGTTAGGGAAGTGTCAAGGGTCTGGGAAATGGTTTGCATGACCTGTTGCCAGTAACTCCTTATGGACGGGCAGTCCCACAATGTATGCAATAGTGTTCCTTCCTCCCCACATCCCCTAAGACAGTATGGGGTTTCAGCCCTGTGCATTTTATAAAGAGCTGTCCTTGTGTAGTACGCTCTATGTAGTATTTTTAGCTGTATGAGCCTAAACCGGGCCGAGACCCCTGCCTCCCTTGGCGACGCCATTGCAGCATTCCAATCTGTCTCGTCCATAGCTCCCAATTCAGTTTCCCACTTCTCTCTCAAACGTTGTAAGGGGTCCGGGAGGTTGTTTAGCAATTTGCGGTATGTGAGTGAGGTGGCACGTGTTTGCATGAAGTCTGTAAGAAGCCGGTCTTCTAAGGGTGAGGATTCTGGGACAGGGGACCCTGGTTCAAGTACTGCCAGCAGTGCGTGCCTTATCTGGATGTACCTATAAGTTTCAGTGGGGCTTGGTGCGTATTGTTGTTGCAGTTGCGAGAAAGGGAGTACCCCTGCAGATGTCCAGAGATCCCCCACCGTTGAAATTCCAATATTGTCCCATTGGGTAAACCCCTTACTGGACCTGAGGCAGCCTAACTTTTTAGTGTCCCAAAGTGAAGTCAGCTTTGTAATGACCCCCTTCCATTTTAACTGTGTGAGCGCCTTGTACCACAATGTAACTGTGTGCTTGGTTGGGCCGAGTAGTCCCTTAAGGAGACTTGGGTTATATAGCGGGGCCAACAGACTATGCGTTCCCAGTTGGGTCCTATCCGCCAGATATGCTGGGTCGTCGTGTGGGGCGTGGATCCACTGATTAATTACTTTAAGCTGGGATGCCCAATATTAAAGTTGCACATTCAGTAATGCTATTCCTCCATCGTACCACCCGCGGTTAAGTGTAACGTGGGCTATCCTCGGTGGCTGGTCACCCCACAGCAGGTTGGTCACTACTGCGGTCACTTTTCGAAAGTAAGAGGGCGGGATCACATCTGGGGTGTTTTCCAGAACATACAGGAGGCGCGGGAGTGCCATCATTTTAAATAAGGCGGCACGCCCCAGCAGCGTGAGAGGCAGGGCTGTCCAGTGATGGACATCCGCCTTCAGGCGAAGGAGTGGGTGCACCAGATTCTGACCGTAGAATACGCCTGGGTCACCGGAGACGTGTATGCCCAAGTATTTAAAGGAGGTATCGGTCACCACCAACGGGCACTGTTCAGGAAGGATGGTTACAGGGCATTTCAGTACGTAAAGGACTGACTTTGTCCAATTAATTGTATATCCGGAGGTCAATCCAGGTTTATCACAAAGTGCCAACAATACCGGGACACTCGACTCAGGGTCAGACAGGTAAACCAGCATATCGTCAGCATATAGGGATACTCTGTCTTCCCAGGTGTCACCCCACGTTATACCCCTCAGCAGGGGCGTGTTCCTAATAACAATAGCGAGCGGTTCTAATACCAGCGCAAATAGTAGAGGGGATAAGGGATAGCCCTGACGTGTCCCTCGTGCCAGAGGGATCACTTGAGAGATGTGGCCATTGGCCGTCACATGGGCAACCGGGTCTGTGTATAGGAGTCTAATCCAGGATAAAAATTTTGGACCAAAGCCCATCCGGGCTAGGACTGCGAATAGGTATTGCCACTCTACCATATCGAAAGCCATTCTGGCATCCAGTGACAAAATGGCCGCCGGCCCCTTCAGCAAATGTGCGCGAGCCAATGCTCCATGCACACGCCGGAGATTTAATGCCGTGCTCCTATGTGGCATGAAGCCTGACTGATCCGGGTGAATCAGGTGTTGTAGGTGCGGGGTCAGTCTATTTGCGATCAGTTTCGCCAGAATCTTCGCCTCTGCGTTGAGGAGCGAGATTGGGCGATACGATGCACAATCTGCGGGCGGCTTGCCCAGCTTCGAGATGGCCACTATAGTCGCTAAGCGCTGGTCCAATGGCATAGCCCCAATTTCTCGACAGTCCTCGAACATAGCTAACAGCGGTAAGCACAGGGTATCCGACATTGCTTGAAACCACTCAATCGGTATCCCGTTAGGGCCCAGTGCCTTACCCATATGTAGCGCACCTATCGCCATACGGAGCTCCTCCACCGTGAGGTCTTCTTCCAATTCAGACACTGCCTCCGGTGATAACGTCTCTACCTCTACCCCTTGGAGCGCCAACACTGCCGCCTCGGCCATGACCACCTCCCTCGGGGTGTAGACTGCCTGAAAGTGGTTCGCTAAGAGGTCAACGATTTCAGAGGGGCGCGTGTGACATGTCCCCTCCGGGTCCTGCAATTGTAGAATGTGCCTACTGCCGTCTTTTTTCCTGTCCAGCCAGGCCAACAATTTGTTGGCTTTATCGCCTATATCGTAAACCCTATGCGCTGTCGCCTCTATATTCTCTAACGTCCTTCATCTAAGAAGGTCGTCATGCTGCTGTTGGCAGAGGTGTAGTAAGTGGCGAGTGTCATCCGACGGTAGTGCCATATGGGCCGCATTCGCCTGTTCCAGCTTCAGTTCTAACGCTAGTAGTTCCTGTTTCTGCGTGCGTTTATGGTTGGTGAGGGCCGCAATCGCCTGTCCTCGTAATACTGTCTTGTATGCTTCCCACAGCGTCGTCGGGGAAGACACAGTGCCGGTGTTTTCTTAAAAGTAATGTTTAGTGGTTGTTTTTAGGGTTTTTCGGACCGGAGGAAGTTTGATATAACCAGGGTAGATGGGATAAACTCGCTTGCGCGCTGTTGCTGTGCATGACATAGTGATGGTCAGGGGGGAATGATCCGATATACCCCGGGGCCTAATCTGCACGTCGTTGATTGTGAGTCTGCCACCCCCCAGTGTAAGGAAATAGTCAATACGGGATAGGCAGTCGTGTGTAGCTGAGTAATAAGAGTATTGCCGATCTTCGGGGTGGAGCTGCTGCCATATATCGATCAGTCCCTGTGCCTCCAGAAAGTCCCTGAATCTTGTTGGGCCTGTGGAGAGTGTGCGATTCGGGAATCTATCTTGTTCACTATTAACCAGTGCATTGAAGTCTCCGCCCACCAGTAGGTCCCCGTCCGGGAGTTCTAGAAGGAATTTGCCCAGGTCCGGAAGTGCCAATGAATGTAGCGCTGGCGGGATATACACAGACACCACATTAATGGGCACGCCTTCCCACTGCCCACACACCGCAGCGAAGCGGCCATGTTTATCCGTTTTGGTAGACTGTTGTATGAATCGAGACGTCTTTTTCACCCAAATACCCGTCCCGCGGGACCCTGAAGTGAAATCTGAGTGTGTGACCATGCGGTAACCTCGTCTATCTAAAGCTCTGCTAGCTGCACCCACTAAATGTGTTTCCTGAAGCAGAGCAAGGTCGCAGTTCAACCTTCTGATACACTGGAGAACCAGCCCTCTCTTCACTTTGTCCCCAACCCCCTAACATTCCATGACATTATCTGTATCGGCGGCACAGGCCCCACCTCGGGATCAGCTGTTATGTTACTTGGTCGTGGTTGTTCTGCCATTGTGAGACCGTGCACGTAGACCGGGAACCCAAGGGGTAGGACAAAACTGTGTTCGATGGAGGTTCCTCCCCCCATGTGCTTCTAATCGCATGTTGGAGCAAATTGCAGTGCTATCAGATCAGTAGTGGTACACCCGGTGTATGAAATTCGGCACAGTGTGACTATGAGAAACGTCAATATGATCAGTAGAGCCAAACAATACAAACTAACAAACTGTTGAAACCCCCCCGTGCCCCAAACTCCCACCCGCCCTGCTTCCCTGCCACACAGACTCAAAACTGCCCGCCACCCCAATTTAGCAGAGTGCTTAAACCCACCCCGAGAAAAACACACAGTTACTTGCTCGTTGGGGGTGAGGAGTACTCCGGAATTAGTGACCCCTCATACCCTCTGCAGAGGCCCGAGGCCCAGTGTCCATGGCGGTTCCGGCGACAGTCCCAAGCAAGAATGTCTCGTACCTGTCGAGTGTTCATATGTCCACCTCCTGGTTTGCATCAACATTGTCTCTCCTCGGCGAGCTTCTGCCACTGTTCATGTCAGCATCTCCGACGTCGTCCCGGTCGTTCGAGTGTCGGCCATTTTTAGTTCGACCAGGGCGGCGAGATTGAGAGGCAGGACGCCAGCCATCCAGCCAGTCTCGTGCAGTCTCTGGGTTATCGAAAAACTAAGTCCTGTTCTCTGCCACCACCCGGAGCCTGGCCGGAAAGATCATGGAATATTGAATCTCTCGTTTCCTGAGCTCCTTTTTAACTTCCAAAAAAGATTTCCGCCGTCTGGCCACCTCCGCCGTGTAGTCCGGGAAAAACGCCAATGTAGATTTCAGAATTTTCACAGGCAGGGAGACCCGTGCTGCTTGAAGGATGACATCCCGATCACGGAAATTAAACAGTCTCGCCAGGATCGGTCTGGGGGACGCCCCTGGTTTAGGCTGTCCGCCCGGGACTCTGTGCGCCCTCTCGACCGAAAAGAAGGCCGACAGCCCTTTAGGGTGAAGGTGCGTTTTAATAAGATCCTCCACATATAGGTCCGTTGCTCTCCTGCCCTCTGATTCCGGAACACCAAGAATACGTACATTGTTCCGTCTGGAGCGTCCTTCTTGGTCGTCCAGCTTGTCCTTTAGGATTTTGTTCTCCGCCATTACCGCCTCCATGGCCGTCTGTAGCTCCGACACATCCTCAACCAGCGACTTCGTAACCAATTCCAGTGACCCTACTTTCTCGGCCATTTTGTGAAGATCCGCCCGGATGAGGGTTATTTCGGTCGAGATGGAGCCCACCGTTGTCTGGACCTGCGTGAGAGCCCTCATGACATTGTCCAGTGTCGCCTTCTTAGTTCCCACATTTTCCACTGTTTTCGCGGACGAGTGTCGTCCATCCACTGGAGGGGACGCGGTTTTGTCATTAGTGTACCGTTCAATACGCGTCTGAGTCGTACCACCTTTAGTACCCTTCCCTGCCATAGTGTTTTCGTGGTAATTACGCAGGCCTTCGGAACGAGGGGAGCAAAAGGATCAGTCGCTGCTACAACGTGGCCCACAGTCCGATCCAGGGAGAAGCTCCTGTAGAGATGGGGGTGAACGCCCCGATGTTAGTGTCGTAGCAGACGGTCTGCGTCTACCGGCAGAATACTATTTCCCCGGTATTCCAGACAATCTTCGGGCACCTCCTTCTACGCACCGGTTTCAGTTATGGCACACGTCTTGTCCCAGGACAGAGACCCTGTTCGCTGGTCGTGTCGCGGGGCCTTTCTCCAGTCCCGACCACTTCCGGTCTGTCGCAGCCGGGTAAAACACACTTCCGGTCGGCTTCACTCGCCACTGGGTCCCCCGGAGTCAAGCCTATGTTTCGATCGCCTCGGCACTCGACGATAACTCCGCCATCCGGCCTCCGATTTTCGTCCGGGTGCTTGCCGCCAGTTCCGCCCGGTCTCGGGCGTTTGGTGCCTCCGTCCGAGGTGTGATTCAGCCACGGATTAGTGTATGGATAGTTGGAGAGGCCGCTTCCCTGCCGGAGCTAGTCCTCTATGCTGCCGCCATGTTCGGCCACTAGCCACGCCCCTCCACTGTAAAAGAACTTTAGTTTTCAAATCCTTATTTTTCTTCTCTTGCTTCTCCTTCTCCTCCTTATCCCTATTCTCATAATACTGTTCAGTAGCCAATATTTTGTCAGGAGAAGAGACAGCCCATGCACTTTCAGAACTCTTCAATTTATTCGATAATTCGGGGAGCAAATTATATACAAACTTGTCAACAAACAATCGCTGGCCACCCTCTACACTCAAATCCTGACCGCTATGGTCTATAAACGTTTCTTCGAAACGAGTGAAAAAGTCCGAGACACTTTCATCTTTCTTTTGCTTACACGTGGCCAACTTATCCCAATTTACTCGTACCGCCGGCATCATTGTCTTCATTAACTCGATTATTCTACCTGGAAGAGCCGTAATCAAATCCTCTGGTTTTGCACCACCCACCTGATTTGCATCCGCAGCTCTAATAGCAGCCCAATCACCACCTAATTCGGCCAAATGATCTTCCCTACGAATCCGTGCCCATATACCTTGCGGAACAACATTCCCAAATAACATATTAATGTCGGCCAAATTCATAATACAAGCATCAACTCTTTGGGACAATTCTTTGTAATATCCTGCAGGATTTTTACGGGGGTCAGGAAGAGTTTGTTTAAGCGCCAATACTTCAGACCTCGGAGGTGCAGTCGCATTCTGAACATAGGGCGGAGGTGAATTCAATAAACAAGTCATTAGGGAATCTTCTTCTAATTCCTTACTCTTATCTGAAGAGGAAGTAGGCAACATCGGATAGCATCTATCTATCGCCATACGATGTTGTCTCTCTGATATCTCCTTCGCATCACCTACTTCGTTATCTTTAAACTGCTGGGCAGCCTGAAGGACTGACATGTCTTGTGCTTTCTTATCCTTTTTCTCTTGTTTAAATTCTTTCTGTTTGGCTTCTTTACGCCAGAGGCGAAAGGAGTCAAACATAGCCGGCTCGGGCTTTTCTTCTGAAAAGAATTGTTTTCAAATTATCCAATAAAGCGGGATCGAAGCTACCATTCTGGGGCCAACTCAAAACTCCACTATTTTTCATATATCGGACCCATGTCTCGGTAAAGGTAATGGGACCAATACCATGTTTCGAATAGAGCTCATAAGTCGGAGTTCCAACCGGAGGAATCGGACATGACTCCTCCAACTGGGAATCCCTTATACAACCTAAACAACAAAATCTTTTGAACTTACTCAGCCCAGGCACCGTCACTTCTCTAGACTGATCACAAACAACAAGGGGTATAGATCAGTGAAACAGTACAATCCTACTTACCCCTTGGCTTCAGCTATTGCAATATCTGAACAGAGACTAAGAATAAAAACAAAACAAAGGTCTGTGCGAGCGACCCACCAAATACTTAACTAAAAATCGTTCTGCACCAGCGAAGGTCCGTCTATCGTCTCGCTCTACCAAAACTTCAGAAGGGTCCAAGGCAGGGCGACAGTCAGGGCAGCAGTTGTTAGCAGCCGTCGGAGATGAGTAGCCGCACCGTCAAAGACCTTCGGTCCACTTCCGACATGCAGGGGTCGATTACGTGGTGCGCTTCCACCGGAGTTTTCTTGCGGTGCTTCTCATGACCCTCAGGCTCAACCGCTACCGCTGAAGTCGCCCCACGTTGGGCGCCAGTTGGAGAACCGCAGCCTTAGGGCCCGGTGGCGCAGGGTACACCTAAATCCCCGGGATTCACCTGCCTTGTCAAAACAGAGACACGGACTCTTCGTCTGGCGTAGAAGATGGTATTTATTAGCTGCAGCTAGTACAGTAGTCTTAGAAGTCGTCAGTACAACGAGGTTCAAAAGAGACTGCCACTTAACTCCGTGGCGCACAGGTTTATATATCATACAGCACAATGCAAAAATGCAATCACACACGAGCATGAGCTATAAGCAAATGTTACAGACAATGTTTTAAAGCCAAAGCAGCTCAAGTTCCCGGTTCTGTTTCTTATTCGACCCTTTAAGTAAATCACAAGTGAATCCACACAATTCAGTTTACTAGCAGAGAAAACACAGCTGTGCGTCGCAGAAGGACAGTCGTGAAACAGGAGAATGCATGAGATGGGTAGCGAAGGACAGCAGATAAGATAACTTAAGGGAAACAATGGTGTGAAATGACATGTAGTCCGGACGGGGATTAATCAGCTCAGACAGGAATTAGTGTCCTTTGCCAGACCCTGACACTCGTTAGTAAACATAGGCGAGGGAGCCACCTGACACGCAAAGCAGAAACGACAAAAAAACATTGCGTTCGCCGAGCTGCCTGAGTGAGGGCAACACAAAATGGCGGCGATCTCAAAATGGAGGCTGAGCACAAACAATTTCGTAATTTACAGAACCTCATCCCCGGGGCAAAAAGTGGTCCACACAGCCCCCCTCCCCGCAATAATATGAACATGAGCCCGGGGAGGTGGTGGTCCTAGGAGCATAAATAAGCCCTAGGAGGGGGGGGGGCATGCGCTCCCTTCCTTAATTAATAATTGAATTGCATTGTGCTCAGGACCTGGCCCACCCAGGGCAATATCAAAAGCAAGCGCTGGAGACCACACTTTTTGAAATTCACAGCCATAATCAGCTGATCTCCTTCCACTTAATTGCATTGCAATTTCAACTTACACTAATTCGAGTTGTGTTTATAAGGCCCTACATCTTGTACCAATGTCACTAAAATCACATGTTCTTTTTGTCATTTTGTACGTTTCAACTCAAGAACTGCATGACTCACTAATAAACTGAAAACTGTTCTCAGAGATCTCTTTGCTATGTTCTAAAGATGCTTCTCCTCTCCCAGTCTATGGGCATACACTTACCCCTAGATGCATCAACATTGTCATTTGCGATTCCTTATTTGCGAAAAATAAGGAATCGCAAATAAGGAATCGCAAATGGCAATGCATCATTTATTTCGCAATTTCATTGAGATTCGGTAAAAATCGCAATTTTTACCAAATCGCAATAAAATTGCAAGTTTCAAATAGCGAATCCGCAATTCCCATTCATTCCTATGGGCTGAAATGCCCATAGGAATGAATGGGAATTGCGAATTCGCAATTTGAAAATCGGAATTCAACAAAGCATTTCAAGGGTGGAGAGGGGGGTCCAAAGGACCCCCCCCTGCACCCATGAAATGCACTTTTACATGTAAGTTACATACACACATGTCCTAAGGACATGTGTGTCTGTAACTTAACAGTTTAAAAATGCATTTTTGTGCTTTTTTAAACAATTGTGCAAATTACCACGAGGTTCAAACTCGTGGTAATTTGCACTTGCAATTTTAAAATTCGCTAATTTTTTTACAATGATGCATTCCATTTAAGGAATCGCACAATTGCGATTCCTTAAATGCAATCGCATTTCAGAAATTCGCAAAATTAGCGAATTTTAACAAAAAGTAATGATGCATATCAAAAAGCATTTTTGGAGTCGCAAACGGCCGATTTTAAGGAATCGCACCGTTTGCGACTACAAAAATGCTTGATGCATCTGGGCATATATCCATTGGACTGCCGAACTAAATATGAGAATATCTGCACATTCAATATAATACTATCATGAGGGAATCCTCAAATCTATTTTGGGGTAAATTGTTTCTTGTTGCTTGTTCACTATTGGTGCATATCCTGAGGAACATGCACTGATGTAGAATGTATTACTGTCTTTGTCTAACGTCCTATAAAAGGATGTAGATTTCTATGAAAATACACCTCCCTTCATTCCCTACACTTAAAAGGAGAATCTATGCCGGATTTCACCTAGAAGTGTACTGAGCTCTTTGTACTCATGACTGATATGCTTTGCTGCAAAACTCCCTAATGGCAAATATGTTGTAATCTGCCTATAACTCTTTAAATAAAGTTTTCAATTTAGAATGCTTGTCTGTCATTCTAATTAGAATGTTTATCTCTTGTTACTGAATCGAGTAGACTTATGGTTCCAGTTGGGGAGTGCTAAAGTCTGCACTGGGACTACATCACTCCTGGTCCTAGTTGTTTGTGTGCTCATGAATGGTTTATAAGGTGGAAAAAGTGCCCACAGGTCTGGTAGAAGAAGTAATGGTTTCAATTGGAGACATCGCTAAGTAATTGGCTGTAGAATCTAGTACTGCAGCCTTATGGTCCAGACATGAAGGCCCAAGATCTAAATTGTCCCAGTCCCAACCTGATCCTGGTGCTGGAGAGATGAGGTGAATGAAGGAGAGTAACACCATGAGTATCAATAGGGATTGCATGCAAAAATGAAATTGTTGCAGAACAGTGCATGTTAGGAGTTGCAGTAGATGCAAAGCGGTGGAATGCAGTGGACGGAATTCAAGAGCAATTATGATGTGGCTTTGATTGTTGGAAATGGTTAGTGTATTTGTAATGGTATTTTTAGATTTTTGAAAGAAGTACCTCATGTTAGAATGTTGAATTCTTGAACTTGTCTGCAAGACGTGATGTACTGTGAAGCATTATGAGATACACAAAATTAGAGACTAAGGGGTATATTAGCAAGCTGAAGTATCGCCACTTTTTCGGCGAATTGTGCCGAGAAAGCGGTGATACTTCCAGCGCCCTATTAACAAGTGCATGCGAATGCCTTCCTCAAGCTCACTTTGCATGTCAGCGAGAAACATCACTAATGACATGCAAAGTGGGCGTTCCCACGTCCAACCACATGTAAAATGTGGTTGAAGGTGGGAACACCCTATTACCAATGCAGGCGTTGTGAGAAGAAGACCCGCGATAAACTCGTTTATCGCAGGTCTCCCAACGCCTGCTCTGACCGTGTATTAAGGCATTGATAACATAACGCTGAATCCACCCCCCCATATTATCAAGGCACACATTGGCACATGAAAACAACGTTTGTTTTCATGCGCTAATGTTCAATATCGCCGACTATCGCCGGATTTAATTTTGCCTACGTGTTGCGCATTGATAATTACGTGCTAACACGGCGAAAAAATCCGGCGATATGGAAATGTGCGTTGTGCGTTATATAACGCACATCTAGATAATATGCCCCAAAATCCTTTCTTGCACGGGTGTACCAATAGAGCTAGGTGGTTCATTTCTTAGTGCACAGGAAGTGAAAACATCGAGGATAGTGACATTCGCTGGTTGAGGGCTCACTATTGTATGAGTTTAGGTAGTATTTTTGATGTTGTAGAAACACTTGATTAGTTGAAGAAGAGAAATGGTGAAAAGATTGTAAAATATGTTTCAGAAGTGATCTGGTGGATTCGGAGTGTTGCGTCACTAAGGGGCAGTGGAGTGATTGGCTAGAGGCTGCTATAGCTGCCCTGTGATAGGGTGACCTTTGACACTAATGCACAGGTTTTGGTGGACAGATTGTGAGCTTGTTGGTGTGGAAAAGGTGGGAGATGGAACAAAGGAGTGGATTGAGAAACTGTTAGAAATGGGAATGTCAAACAAGGAAAATGACATAAATAGAGAGGAAAAGTTTCCTCCAGTAGACACTCCACCCAGGGAAACAGCAGTGAAGAAAGGTTTACATATGTGCTTGTGGCTTAAACAATAGCACAAATACACATCCAAAGATAGAGAGCTCAGATTCCCATTGAGTCGCACTTTTCACACTCCTCCAATAGAAAAATGGAGGAGTAGAATGTATGATTTAAAATCACAGACTAGTCCCATGCAATTTGAAGCCTTAAACCTTTGGGAACAGATGGCAAGTGAAAAGAAAAGACAGAAATTCGAACTCAAAATTCGCAGTAGGGACCATTCTTGGAGAAGCGTGAAGGACGCCTTTCACTTTAATGAATTGCAATTTGGGTCTTTGTTAACTTGAGTTGCGTTTACAATGTCCTCCATATTGTACTGACATCACAAAAATCACATGTTCTTGTTGATGTTTCATATGTTTCAACTCAAGAATTGCAAGACTCACACTAATAAACTGTAAACTGTTCACAGAGACCTCTTTGCTATGTTTCAAGGATGCTTCAACTGTCCCATGCACCTGGCCTACAATGCATTCATTGGACTGCCGAACTAACTATGAGAATAGCTGCACATTCAATGTAATGCTGTCATGAGAGAATCCTCATATGTGTTTTGTGGCAAATTATTTCTTGTTGCTTTTTCACTATTGGTGCATATCCTGTGCACCCATGTAGAATGTATTTCTGTCTTTGTCTAAAGTTCTATAAAAGGATGTAGGTTTCTATGAAATACAGCTCCCATTTTTTCCTACTCTTAGAAGGAGAATAGAAATTTGCCTTGCCAGCGAGTAGGTAAGTTTCAATTCCATTAAGGACGCGGAGGCGAGGATTATACTCTGTCTTTCTTCGCTTTATTATCAAAATTTTCACAGCAGCTTTGTCAAAAAACTTTAACAAAAAAACACATTTCCCATAACCAGGGAAAACAACAATTTTATAGTCCTTTCACTCTGTTCATAACAACTTGGCCATAAATCCTGCTGGTCCTTCCACAACTTCCTCTTTCTTCGCTGGAGGATCACCCCCTCCGTCAATCAGATGGTTTCGAATTGTCGTTCCCTGAAAAAAGAACACAGCGATCACTCACCGTCCCACCAATGGGAATACGGCACATCACAAACCATTAAGCTACATGAAGAATTCTGCATCACAGCATAATCATAAGACAGTAAAGAGACATATAACCCTTTTAACCATATAAGTATAATAAGCAGATTACTTACATTCACAAGGGGCGGGCAGCAACCCACGCGCTTGTTGGGAGGGATAATCCTCGCCTCCGCGTCCTTAATAGAATTGGAACTTACCTACTCGCTGGCTAGGCAAATTTCTATTCTATGTCAGGACTGGAGGAGAGGATTATGCTCCTTCAAATCTTGTCGACCACCACCGGAGCCACATTTACCAAGGGCTTAAAGTAAAACTTCTTAAAGGTGGAGTCTGACGACCAATCCGCTGCCCTCATGAGGTCTTCCAAACGGACACCGAGGCTGAACGCCTTTGAAGCCTTCGCACCTCTAGCAGAATGTGCACCAAAAACTTGTGGTTAATGCCCGCTTCTTGCATAATCCACTGAACCCATCTGGCTATGGTGAGAGGAGGCACTGCCTTGAATGGCTTCTTAAGGGCAATCAGGAGTTGTCGTTCACCTGGGGGACGAACTTCCTCCGTGGCCTCCTCATAGGCCTTTAAGCATTGCACCACACAGAGTTTGGGCGAGTCCAAAAAGCCGGGTAGGTGATTGTACGTGTATTAGATTTGGTGTGTATACTCACAGTGAAGGTAACCACATCCTGGGACAAAACACGTGCAAAGATAGCCAAAGCTCGGACATCCGAGACCCTCCTACACGAGACCAAACAAAGCAGCATTGCCAATTTTACAGACAACTCTTTCCTAGAAAGGAAACTATTCGGTTGCCATGACAACAGAAGGTTTAAGACCTGATTGACATCCCACAGGGTGGAGTACCTGGGTTCCGGAGGCAGAGACAACCTTATGCCTCTCAACAGTTTACACACAAAAGGATGCTCCCCTACGGCGGCGCCATCTATTGGAGCATGCCCAGCTGAGATAGCGGACCGGACGGTATTCACTGACCTATAGGCTAACCCTCTCTGGGCCAGCTCTGCCAGATAGTTTAAGATGTAAGTTAAATCGGCGACTACGGGATCCACCTCCCGTCGCATACACCAGCAAACCCATCTAGTTGAGGCTGATCTGTACCTTTTGGAAGTGCTGTCAGCCCACGCTCTGGACAACAGGGCCTCAGCGTGTTCCCGAAAGGCCTGGCAGTCTCCAACGTTGCCTGTACTCTGCCATGCCATTAGTTGGAGCGAGCCGTCCTCCACCAGACGGTGGGGAGTCCCCTCCAGACTCAACAGGAGATGGGGAGTTTGGGGGAGTCGGATTGGAGAATCTCAGGAAAGTTCCAGTAGAACTGGAAACCAGACTTGCGACCTCCAGAGCGGTGTTACCAACACAATCGAGGCCCCCTGTCTGCGAACCTGGGCCGCCACTCGGGTTATCATGGAAAAGGGCGGAAACGCATAACCCCTTTCCAGACTCCACTCCTGCGAAAACGCGTCCAAGGCCTCCGCCAACGGATCTGGTCTCCAACTGAAGAACCAGGGAAGCTGGTAGTCTAGTCGACACGCAAACAGGTCGATGGAGAAAGGACCAACGGTCCTGGAGGTACCAGAAGAGTTCCGGATCCAATTTCCAAATGCTGGCATCCCGAGGATGGCGGGAGTGCCAGTCTGCCACAGAGTTCTCGGTTCCCGGAAGATACTCCGCCGTAACCGCCCCCTGATTGGAGAGACAAAACTCCCAAAACTGCTTCGCCAAAGTCACCAGAATCTTGGACTGTGTGCCGCCCAGGTGATTTATATACCTGACCACAGACACGTTGTCCATTCTCAAGAGGTCTGAAGCTTGAACCCTGCCCTTGGTCCAGCAGCGTACCGCGAAAGAGCCCGCAAGGAGCTCGAGGCAATTGATGTGAAGCTGTTGCTCTTGAGGAGACCAACTTCCGCCTGTGGAGAAGTCCCCACACCTTGCTCCCCAGCCTGCCCGACTGGCGTCCGACTCTATCACCAAGTCGGGAGCAGAACTGAAGATTGCTCTGCTGTTCCAGGCCTCCATGTGAGCTAGCCACCACTCTAGCTCCTCCCGCACCTCGTCTGTCAAAGGGACCACTTGGGAGTAAGTCATGCCCTTTCTTAAATGATGCACCTTCAGCAGCTGCATGGCCCTGTAATGCAAGGGGCCCGGAAAAATCACCTGAATGGAGGCTGAGAAAAGTCCGACGAGCCTGGCAATTTGTCGTAGCGAAACTCCCTGTCTGGCCAGGGTTTGACGGATTTCGTGGCGTATCTTTGCTACCTTCCTGGAAGGTAAACTGAGTGTGGCTGACACCGAGTCTACTACAAACCCCAGAAAACAAGCTTGCTGGGTTGGTGCCAGAAGAGACTTCTGCTCGTTGATGACGAAGCCCAACTTTTGCAGAAGATCCACTGCCATCTGCAGATGGTGGCGCAATTGCACGGGGCATTGAGCCATAATGAGCATATCGTCCAAATAGACGATGAGACGAACGCCACGCGCCCACAAATACTCCACCGCCGGCTTGAGGACCTTGGTGAAGCACCATGGTGCCGAGGAGAGGCCGAGCGGTAGACAGCAAAACTCGGACGCTAGTCCCCTCCAGAGGAACTGCAGGAACCGCCTGTGCGGAGTAAAGATCGGAACCACCAGATACGCGTCTTTCAGGTCCAATCTGACCATCCAATCGTGTGGCTGGAGCACATCCCTGAGCAGGTGCATGCCCTCCATTTTGAAGTGTCTGTACACCAGCCACTCGTTGAACTCCTTCAGATTGATAACAAGCCGCTTGTCGCCATCCGTCTTGCCCACTAGAAAGATGTTGGTGAGGAACCCAGCCGGGTGAACCTCTGTGTGACATATAGCCCCTTTCTGGAGCAGACCTGCGACCTCCTCATCTACCAATGTGGCATCCGCTGCAGAAAACACTATCGGTCGCGGCCGAACAGCCTGCTTGGTGACCCGCAAAATTCTATCTGGAAACCCCTCACTGTCTGGAGCACCCAGGCGTCGCCAGTAAGCGCTTCCCAAGCGGGGAAAAACAGCGCAAGCCTGCCCCCCACTCGCAGTTGCGCCGCAGGCAAGACACTCACCTGTCGAATTTCCGTTGTGACTTTTGTAGTTCCCATGTCCGCGGAATCGCTGACCTCTGGTCGGGTAGAAGTTAGTGTACCGCTGGTTCGCCTGGTACTGGCCATGCCCGGAACCTTGCCCCCTGCCCTGGGGCTGCTGCGCTTGTCTGCGGCTGGGGGGGGCGGCTCCTGCCCTGACCGGCCCCGCGGAAAACCCGGGGGTTAAAGACTCTTTTAATGTTGGCTTGAACCTTATCAAGGGACGTAAACGTTGCCACAAACTTCCCTAACTCTTTTATAAAGGGCTCCCCAAACAAACCCCTTGCGCCGAGGCACCCGCCTCTGAGCAGTGAGGTTCCGTGACGATTTGAACCCGTGTTTTCAACATTGTCGTAAATACATAATTCTGGTATCAGCGAACCGCAAATGATCCATTTAGCATATCCTGGTGTTTTCGCTATGCTACGAGCAAGAGTACTCCTGTTACAAACACATTTCCAATCTACCCATGGCATCCATCTTAGATCATGGCAGCCATTTTGTATTTCTTGCCCTCACATACGCAATGACCTCTGATTACTACATTTCGATTAAGGACACGTAGGCTTAGCCGGCGATTCACCTCTCTAGTGACACGTGCACCTTAGAACAGAACACGCTGTGGCTGCATGACTCGACAAAGGCAGCCTCCTCTGCCCGGGGCCAGTCCTGCTATACTGGTTCTTGTGTTCGTTGGCCTGATCATGATTAGGCGGCCGAAGCTGGTAGCCTTGCCCATTTACAACCCACAAACATCTCTTATCCTGCTTTCCTATCTTCTGCACCTGGCTCTGCTCCTTTCCTTCTGGGCCTTTATTAGGGGGAGGTAACAAAATTTACGATGAGGCGGTCCGGCTCTTGAATGAAATGTTGACATGGAATTGTGATGGAATAGTGGGAACCCCTCTTCGTAATGTTTGACATCAAATGTTATCGACGATTCTTGTGCAACGCCAAATATTTATTGTTTAGGACACAAAGGTTTGGGAATGTACTAGCATTGTGAAGAATTCGCCTGAAGGTTAATATTTTGTATATAAGGAGCAACCCTACTTGTACAAATCGAACAGGCTCCTAGATTCTGCCTGTGTGTAGTTTCTGTGACTTCTGTGTCCCTGCAGTAATAAACCTTTGGTCTTTGACGCCACCATCGAGAAGCCCGTGTTTCTGTTTATTTGTGCACCGAGGCAGGTAGAACTCCGGGGTCTTCGGGTGTTATCCCTGACACCTCTGGACGGAACCAAAAAGTCCAGAACTCCAATTGGCGCCCAATGTGGGGCGACGTCATTCGGTACCGGTCCAAAAGCCTGAAGAGTTCGAGAAGCTTCGTGTGAAGATTCCTGAGGGAGGCGCCCCACTTCATCGATCCCGGCATATCGCAAAAGTGGCCCGACGTTCTCTTCCACGAGGGTTCCCGTTCAAGACGGCTGCAGTGGTCCGTTGCCTTGACCGGCGCCCTGTCTTGGACCCGAGGTGCAGTCCTTAGTACGGCGAAACGTGACGGGTTTCTCCTTGGTGACGTCTTCAGTGCCTCAGTTAAGTATTTAGTGGTTGCTAGTTGGTTACTTGGTAAGGGTTGTTAAAATCCTTTTGGTTCTTGGTTTGGTTTGGTTTCGTAAGATTATCACTGGTTGTTCTGGTAACGATAATCTATTTGTTCAGTTTTGGGTATCGATACATTAGTTCGTTTTTGGTAGGCCTAAGTTCTTGGTTCGAGTGCACATTTCTGTTTGTGTTTTGTTCGTTCTGTGTTCCGGATTGCAAAATGGTAAGTCGGAAAAATTGTATGTTGTCGTGTTTTGGTTGCAACAGTGATTCCCGCTTGGAGGACTCATGTCTGGTTCCTCCGATTGGGACTCCTCTATATGATCTTTATTGTAAGCATGGTGTGGGTCCTATATCTTATAATGAGGTGTGGGTCCGTTACACTGAAAAAGACGGTGTCCTTAGTTGGCCACTGCATGGTAGTTTTGAACCCGAAATCCTTGACAATTTAGAAGCGAAATTGCTTAAGAAGAAAGCCCGGCCGGCAATGTTTGATTCTTTCCGTTGCTGGCGAAAAGAATCTAAACAGAGAGAGATTAAAAGGTTAAAGAAAGAACAGAAAGAGCAAGAGTTGACTTTAGAACAGGCGGCTAAGCAGCTGCAAATCAACGAGTCTGAGAAGGCCATAGATGTGGCAATTAGAGAGCGTAATTTGGCGATCGACAAGTGCCATCCTGCCTTGCCATCGAGTACAACTAAGATAGTAGAGGACCCCGAAAACGATCCTCTGTTGTCTTACTTGTTACGGTCACCCCCACCGTATGCACAGGGTGCTACGGCCCCGCCTGTACCGAATGTTCAATTGCCGGTTGCTGGACAACCTGGTATTCTTGCTCCTGCCCCTCAGAATCAAGCTCCTGTACTTCCTGTGGTTAATGTGAATGTTCCTTCGGCACCCCCTCTTCCTGGGTTGCCGACTTCTTTGCCTATACCTGTATCACTTACACCTACTGATTCACAAGCTACCTTATCTGATACTCCTACTGTTCCTGGTCTATCTGTTCCAACTGCTACTGTGTTTTCTACATCTGCTAGTATTATGACTCCGCTTTCTGTTCGACGAAGAATCACTGACTCTGTTTCTAATATTCTGTCTCCTTTCTATAAATCTTTAATTAAGGCACCTACTTCTGACTCTGTACAGAGGCGTAGTCAGCTCCCAAGTACTGAGGAACGGGGAATCTTAGATTCCACGGCTCTCAGATGGATTTCAAAGAGTAGGAGATACAGTACTAGAGATGTATTAGATACATTTATGCAGTGGAATGAACCAACACAACGATATGTGTTTGACGAGATGTGCTCCCTTTTACGTGAGGAGTTAGAAGAAAATGACACTGACCCGAATTTAGAAGAATTAATTAAGGTTCAGAAAGAGTTTGCTGCAGGTATGATAGTAGGTCAAAATATTAAAGAAGCGATGGAACTGATTTTAAGTTATAGGAATGATCCATCTCTTCGTTCACCGAGGGATTTAGAGAAGAGTAGTGCGAAGCAGAATCGCCAATATCCAATGAGAGAGGTTCCACCAATTTGGCGTGAAGCTGTGCAAGCTAATGTGAATCTTGGTATTGCAGCCGCTCCGGCGCAATTCCAGAGAGTGTGGATACACATTCCGTGGAAGCGAGCTGAAGTGTTAGCAGTGAAACAGGACTTGCCAGATCCGCGTAAGAATCCTGCCGGATACTATAAGGAGTTAGCGCAGACAGTTGAGGCTTGTGTTATGAATCTAGCGGACAATGACATGTTATTTGGGAATGTAGTTCCGCAACCAATTTGGGCTAAGATTCGTAAAGAGAATCATCCAGTTGCTCTAGGTGGTGATTGGGCAGCTATAATTGCAGCGGATGGTCAGCAAATAGGTGGTTCCAAACCCGAACCTCTGATTGCTAATCTCCCAAATAGGATAATTGACTTAATGAAGACTCTGATGCCAGCATTACGCGTTAACTGGGACAAGTTGTCCGCATGCAGGCAGAAGAAAGACGAAAGTGTCTCCGACTTTTTCACGAGGTTCGAAGAGACTTTTGTAGATCACAGTGGTCAGGATATGAGCACAGAAGGAGGTCAGAGATTGTTTGTCCATAAATTTGTACACAATTTGCTACCAGAGCTCTGTAATAAATTGAAAGATTCAGAGAGTGCGTGGGCTGTCTCTACAACTGAGCAAATACTTGCAACTGCACAGTATTATGAAAATAGAGATAAAGAGGAGAAAGAGAAGTCAGATAAGAAAACGAAAGATTTAAAGACTAAAGTTCTTCTGCAACAGGCATACCCGCCTCGCATGAATCAGACCAATACACATCAAGGGTCGTATCAAAGGACAGATTATGGTTCTCAGAGACCGCAATACCAGTGGAATCAATGTGCGTACTGTAAGAAAGAGGGTCATTATAAGAATGAGTGTCCAGTCTTAGCGCAAAATAATGCTGCAGCAGCCCAGAGAGGTTGTGGTGGTTTCGTGCAAAATTCTAGAGGTCGAGGACGAGGTGCTATGCCTCCACAAACGAATGATCGCCCTTCCAATCACTTTGATCAGCATAATGGACAGCCTGCTCAACAGAATAGGTCGCAACAGTATCATGTTGAAGACAATTGTGAAAACGTTGAGGGATTTCAACAAAATGAGTACTAGGACAGCCATGGACAGAGAGAGAGAGAGTAGTATCAGTTCCAGTGGATCAGAGTGGGCCTTATGTCGCAGTAGCAACATCAGGAGTAGTCGAACCGTTTCTGTTGGATACAGGTGCCGCAGAAAGTTCTATCATTCATGCGAAACTCCCTGGCGCACCTTTGTCCGGCTTAACAAATGTTTCTGTAGGTTTTTCAGGCGCCCCTGTTTACAATCCCGTATCTGGTCCTTTGTCTATTTCTGTTGGACAGTGTCAATTGAAAGCACCCCTGATTTTGACGACAGGTTGTAATGAAAATCTGCTTGGTTTAGACTTGTTAAAACGCCTATATGCGACATTGTACTGTTCTCCGGAAGGAGTACAGCTTACATTGGGTAAAAGAATCACCTCTCCGATGTACTTGTCAATGGATGCACTCCCACCAGAGCTGCGTTCACTCCCTGATACTCTTTGGGCGACTGGTCCTAACGATGTAGGCCTTTTGGAAATACCACCATATGTAGTCACTTTGAAAGCAAATGTCAAATTTCCACGAATTCCTCAATACAAGATCTCTAGCGAAGGTGAACGTGCACTTTTATTGATTGTGCAAGATTTGATTAAGAAAGGTGTGGTTGAAGAAACTAGAGGAAATATCTGTAACAGTCCTGTATTACCGATTTTGAAACGTACTGATCCTTCAAAACCTCCAGTATATAGATTTGTTATAGATCTCAGAGAGGTTAATAAGATTGTGATTCCACAATTCCCTGTGGTTCCAGATATTACTGCATTGTTAACATTAATTCCAGCTACAGCCACATGGTTTTCAGTTATCGACTTGAAGAATGCCTTCTTCAGCATTCCGATAGCCGAAGAAAGCAGAGATATTTTCGGCTTCTGTCTAGGAGGTCGAAGCTTCAGGTTTAAACGCGCTCCACAAGGCTATTGTGAGAGTCCGTCCATTTACAGTCAGGCATTAAAAAGTCAGTTAGATTCCTTTGTACTTCCTCCTGGTTCTGCCTTAGTGCAATATGTAGACGACCTTCTAGTGGCTGCCGATGACAAGGAAACTTGCAAAGCAGCTACAATTTCGCTATTGCATCATTTGTCTAATTTGAATCATAAGGTGTCACCTTCGAAAATGCAGTACTGCTGCCAAGAAGTGACCTACCTAGGTCATCTCTTGTCAAAGGAGGGAAGGAAGTTGACCCCAGAGAGAATAAAAGCAATTACGCAGATGAGTGTTCCTCGCACACAGAGAGAAGTACGTGCCTTTTTAGGTATTACCTCGTACTGTAGGCAGTGGATCCCAAATTTTTCTCTTTTAGCAAAACCATTGGTAGCTTTGACTGGGAAAGGTGTTCCGAGTCCGGTGCCATGGTCTGCTGAATGTCAGGAGAGTTTTTCTGAGCTACGGAATGCTCTATGTTCAGCTCCTGTATTGGGTACACCCGATTACAGCAAGCCATTCACGCTCTATGTTCATGAGAGAGAAGGTTGCGCGTTGAGTGTTCTGACACAGAGATTTGGTGATAAACAGCGCCCTTGTGCGTATTTTTCATCAACATTAGATCCGGTAGCTAGAGCATTACCTAGTTGTTTGAGAGCTACAGCGGCAGCTGCGGCTTCCATTCGACAATCTGCTGGTTTGGTGATGAATACCATGCTAGTGGTCATGGTTCCTCATGCTGTGGATACACTCATGAATCGAACTAAGACACAACACCTTACCAGTGCTAGATTATCAGGTTATGAGCTGACATTGCTAGCTAGTCATATTCAAATCAAAAGGTGCAATATATTGAATCCAGCAACATTGTTGCCGACTAATCAAGAGTCGAGTGATTCCGAACCCCATGATTGTTGTTTCAGAACCGAGGAGGAGACAAAAGGACGAATTGATTTGAAAGACACTCCATTGTCAGATCCGGATGGCACGTTGTATGTTGATGGGTCGTGTTTTAAATTGGAGAATGGTGATGTGACTGCTGCTTATGCAGTAACGACTTTGAGGACGATTGTGGAGACTGCAAGAGTGAGTCAGAATTCTGCCCAAGCTGCAGAATTAATCGCTCTAACAAGAGCGTGTGTTTTAGCAAAGGGAAAGAGAGTGAATGTGTTCACAGATAGTCAGTACGCATTCGGCGTGGCCCATAATTTTGGCCGTTTGTGGAAAGAAAGAGGTTTCATTACGTCCCATGGGACTAAGATTCAACATGGTCAGCTAGTTAACGACTTGTTGGAATCTCTAACCTTGCCGACTGAAGTTGCGATTGTGAAATGCAGTGCTCATAAAGCAATCATGGATGATGTTGGTCGGGGGAATGCTTTTGCTGATGAGACCGCTAAACAGACAGCTAGAAATATGATGAGTAGAATGTATGTTGCAACGTCTGCAAGATGGATTTCCGAGTCTGGAATGTGTGAGGACACAGTGGAAAGCGTGAAAGAAATTCAGAAAGAAGCGACTGAGGAGGAAAAGCTTGCATGGAAAGAGAGTACGGGTAAATTGGACTCGAGTGGATGTTGGATTGATTTGTCGGAACAACAGCGTTGGATGTTGCCTGGTGCGTACGTGCTTACAGTGGTGACGATGGCACATGGAACAGCACACATTAGTTCTAAGGGGATTTGCAAGATGTTAGCTCCAGTCTGGAAGAATGATGGGATTAGTAAGTGTGCAGAGAGAGTGGTGAAAAATTGCATGGTATGCCTGATGCATAATCCTGGCAAGGGAGTCCCAACACTTGCCGGTCACTTCGCTCCTCCTTCCTGCCCCTTTGAAGTGATTCAGTTAGATTTCATTCACATGGATCGTTGCAATAACTTAAAATACGTCCTGGTGGTAGTCTGCGCTTTCTCCAGATGGATCGAAGCATCTCCACTAAAGGACAATACTGTCTTATCAACTGCGAAAATTCTTCTCAAAGAATATTTCCCTAGGTACGGAATGCCACGGATTGTATGGTCAGATAACGGAAGTGAGTTTATAGGGAAAGTTATGCAGAGTGTGTGTGCCGGTTTAGGAATTAGGCAAAAATTTCACACTGCAAACCATCCCCAGTCTGCTGGTTTGGTTGAGGGTTACAATGGCACCCTCAAACTAAAACTTGCTAAAATACAGGCATCCACGGGTTTATCCTGGCCAGACGCTCGTCCCTTGGCTTTATTATCCACGAGAGCGACTGTACATTCTAGAGTAGGCTTAGTCCGTATGAAATTGTCTTTGGCCGTCCCGCTAATATTTGGGGAGTGCCAAGGCCGAAAGAATTTTGTTCTCTGGAATATCCAATGTTGATTGATTACCTTTACGACTTGACTGCTAAATTGAGTCTTATTCACCAACAGGTTTTCGATGCATTGCCAAAGCCACCGGAGAGTCCAGGTCATCAGCTGAAACCAGGTGACCACGTTGTGGTGCGCAACTTTGCGAGGACGAAGAACCTTCAGCCCAGATTTACCGGCCCCTACCAAGTACTGCTAGCAACGAGAACTGCTATTCGTGTGGCCGGTCGCAAACATTGGATCCATGCGACACACGTCAAACGTGTGCCCTTGCCACTTCCTTATGACAACTGGATTAAGAAGGGAATTGGTGCCTCTGAATTCGAGCGAACACCCAAATTTGTCCCTTTCAGTGATGCCGAACTAATAACTGACACATCGAGCTCTGACTCTCCTCCTGAAACTACTTCTTTGACTCCTGAACACTTGCCCTCTGCATCAGAAGAAACTTTGCCATCTGCGAACTTGAACATTGCAACCTCTGCTGATAACACACTGTTTCCTGATCAAACAGTTCCTGCAAAACTGAGATACAACTTACGATCTCGCAATATGGACAAATAAAGCAGGAAACTGCCAATTTTACACATTTGAAATTTTAACACTTTGCCTTCAGCCAGGAAGTTTGCTATTGTTTTGTTGTTTTAATTGCCTTGCCGTCTGGGTAGCCGTAGGGTCGTGGCTGTGTGCCTAGTTGAATCTGCGGGGGTCAGACACAAGGTCGATCTTTCTGTTAGTTCTGGGAACTCCCAGGGCTGATAGAGGCATTTTCATCTACGTACACATCATCAGTGGTCGCGAGCGGATTGTAGAAGATGGAGCTTCCTGCGCTGCAACGAGAAAATGTGATCTATGTTCGCAGAAACAGACTTTACAGAATTCTTCATAGCAAATGTTTTCTGATGCAATGTGCTATTACATTTTTAATTGTTTTGATAACGTTGGTGGGTGGAATCGTTTTCGGTATAAATTTAATTTTTATGCCAGTAACTACAGTACCTCCCCTTGATCCTGCTACCTCTACTGTTTCTTCGATGCTCTCTTTTCACTCGTTTCCTGAACATGAGCAAGCTCGACGCTCAGAATTCATCAATAACACTTTCGTACAGCTCTTGCACCAACACCAACTGGTAGTTAACACTACAGACTGCTGGGTGTGTGGCTTGATACCCCACACTATGGATAAAGGCATTCCCTATCTGGTGTTGCCTTTCAGCTATAATGGATCATTTCAGGCCCTTCAGACCATTTTTGCTTATGCCCTTGAAACCTATCCTCCGCGTCCACCACGTTCCACTAAATATAACTCTGCCAACAAAGCTTTAGTCCAGGGAATTATTGACATGATCAAGGATGTCAATAATACTCCATCTTACCCTAGAGATGAATTACGAGTATATTTGAGTTGGAATTCTTCAGAGTATCGCCTTAGTTTGGGAGAAAGCAAGCGTAAAAGCTCCACTCCAATCTGGGTCGTACCTCACCGAGATCAGGTCTGTTTGCAAGGTAATGGGAGAAATCCGAGAGCTCAGCTAGGGAGGAGTGAGTGCGTTGAGACTTATGTGTTTCCGTCTAACTCTTCCCCTGCCTTTCTTACTGCTAGGGGTACCTACTTCATCTGTCAAGACAGAGCGTATACATGGTTGCCTGCCGACTTTGCAGGTTTGTGTTATATTGCTCGATTGTTGCCTCCAACGTACACTGCTTCTTCAGACTATCATAAGACCAGAGTAGCAAGAGGTGTTTTCAGCAAGGAAGACACCGCTGGTCAGGAAGCTGGAGACTTCTTCAAAGGTTTCCTTCCGTTCTGGGGGCCTATGGCCAATAGTAGAAACATACGTCAGCTAACACGGGTAGTTGAATCTACTATTACCGAAACTGCTGGTGCCCTTAGCAATTTGACAGCTGAGCTTCAGGCGGGTAGACTCATGACGTTGCAGAACCGTATGGTTCTAGATGTGATACTTGCAGATCGAGGTGGGGTATGCAGAATGATCCAATCGAGCTGCTGTGTCTTTATTCCCAATAATGCTCCAACAGTCTATGAGGCGATCTCTAAGCTACACAAGATTTCCGACTCTATACACATAGACAAGGGAAACTGGTCCTTCATGGAGTGGTTGTGGACTCTGATATCAGCGTGGGGATGGAAGGTTCTGATGGTCATTGGTGTCATCTTAGTATTCCTGTTCTCGTGTTGCCTGATTATCCAGTGTGGTCCAGCTCTGTGTAGTCTATGTGCTGCAACCTGTTTTAGAAAACCACCTGCGTTTGGAGAAAAGGCGCGAGAAAGGATGATGATACAACAGCATGTCACTGACCTGATGAGCATAGAATTAGATTCTGACATAGACTGAGTAATTGCCTATGTAAGGGCAAAAGGAGGGTCTGAGGTTCCGTGACGATTTGAACCCGTGTTTTCAACATTGTCGTAAATACATAATTCTGGTATCAGCGAACCGCAAATGATCCATTTAGCATATCCTGGTGTTTTCGCTATGCTACAAGCAAGAGTACTCCTGTTACAAACACATTTCCAATCTACCCATGGCATCCATCTTAGATCATGGCAGCCATTTTGTATTTCTTGCCCTCACATACGCAATGACCTCTGATTACTACATTTCGATTAAGGACACGTAGGCTTAGCCGGCGATTCACCTCTCTAGTGACACGTGCACCTTAGAACAGAACACGCTGTGGCTGCATGACTCGACAAAGGCAGCCTCCTCTGCCCGGGGCCAGTTCTGCTATACTGGTTCTTGTGTTCGTTGGCCTGATCATGATTAGGCGGCCGAAGCTGGTAGCCTTGCCCATTTACGACCCACAAACATCTCTTATCCTGCTTTCCTATCTTCTGCACCTGGCTCTGCTCCTTTCCTTCTGGGCCTTTATTAGGGGGAGGTAACAAAATTTACGATGAGGTGGTCCGGCTCTTGAATGAAATGTTGACATGGAATTGTGATGGAATAGTGGGAACCCCTCTTCGTAATGTTTGACATCAAATGTTATCGACGATTCTTGTGCAACGCCAAATATTTATTGTTTAGGACACAAAGGTTTGGGAATGTACTAGCATTGTGAAGAATTCGCCTGAAAGTTAATATTTTGTATATAAGGAGCAACCCTACTTGTACAAATCGAACAGGCTCCTAGATTCTGCCCGTGTGTAGTTTCTGTGACTTCTGTGTCCCTGCAGTAATAAACCTTTGGTCTTTGACGCCACCATCGAGAAGCCCGTGTTTCTGTTTATTTGTGCACCGAGGCAGGTAGAACTCCGGGGTCTTCGGGTGTTATCCCTGACACCTCTGGACGGAACCAAAAAGTCCAGAACTCCAGCAGGCCAGGTCGCCCAACTTGGGGTCCCCCTTAACTAACAGGGACCTGTGCCGCTCCGTTGAAAGTGCACAGTTGGCACTCCCCATAAAACAAATGGCTCGCTGAGCCCAGGCCAACAACACCTCCGGGTCAATGAGGGCTCCTGAACTACGCGCCTCCTCCGCCATGTCCAATATCTTGGTCATCGGACCAATGGCATCCAATAGTTTATCTTGGCATGCACGCCACGATCTATCAATCCCCTTCCTGGGGTCTTTGATGAACTTTGCAAAAAACGTGGCCATTTTACTTTCAATTTCCGGGGTCAAAGACACCTTGCCAGCTAGCGTGGGACGAGGGCACTCTGCTCTAAGTCGACTACGAGCATCATTCTCCAGCGGCTTGCGGAGACGGGACGCGACATACAACGCCGCCTTCTCCGCCGGAACCCATTCTGCCGACCGGGGGTGGACAATGTTGTCTGGGTCCAGCATGGCTGCTATACCCGCCTTG
The DNA here is from genome assembly GCF_964263255.1 of Lissotriton vulgaris. Taxonomy (NCBI): domain Eukaryota; kingdom Metazoa; phylum Chordata; class Amphibia; order Caudata; family Salamandridae; genus Lissotriton; species Lissotriton vulgaris. The sequence continues at coordinate 1,650,060,574 of NC_141685.1, forward strand.
GGGGGTTCCCTAGACCCAGAAGGTCGCCAGGACCGAGACGAGCCCGCCTCATCATCAGAGGCCTCAGGGGAGTCCTCATGCTGGTGGAGGGGACTCAGCCCGAGTGGAGGCCCCTGGGGGGGGACCACGGGAGCAGTGTGTTCTAAGAACGCCTGTTTCAGATGCTCAAAAGTGTCCTTGTCCACCCCGTCCATGCACTGCTTCTTGGGTGGTGGGGGCCCCGAATCATCCTGTGGGGCGGGAACCCCTTCAGTCGCAGGAGAGGCCCCTGGCAAAGCCGGCGGCGCCTTCTTTGCGCACAATTGGTCGATCCTGTTCACTAAGCGCTGCTCCATGGGGGTCATGAGATCATTGACCGCCCGGTAGATGGAGTCATCTACTTTATTATAGAAATCGTCATCCCATTGAAGGTATGATAGGGAGTCCTCTTCTTCATAATACTCCTGCGCCATTGTGGGCTTCAGACCCTGGGCACCCTATGCCCACACACACACAGGACCCAAGCTTCTTTGCCTGAGGGCTTCCCAGAGAAGGTCAATAATCACAGGGATTCGTGAGAGCACTTTCTTGTCTGGGGTCTCTCAGGAAAAATTCCTGAGAGACAAATTCACTAGCCACAGGCACAATTTACACGGGGCTGCCAACCCCTAAGGCACCAACACGCCCTAAGAATCTCATTGGGCAATCACTGCCTGCCTTGGTGCCTCTGTAGTACCAGACCTGCCTATACTGCGTGTTATACCGACCCGTGTCGCCGGGCGTAATGGGGAAAACCACCGCCCGCCGGCGCACGCCACTACCTACCCGCAGCACGGGCGTAAACAAAGGGGAATTTCGTACAGACCAGGGCTGCAGCACCGGGCGATTGCAGGCAGTGTGCGGGCTCGGACGTGGTAACTACCGGAGCGCGGAGGTCCGCTGAGGGAACAAGACTGCGCTCCGGAGCCGCGAGTCACGCGTCGTGAACATAGCACCGCGCCCCCTATGGGGCGCTAACGTTCCCGCGGCCCGGCAGGGGAATCTGTGGAATCAAACGGGAATCAGTCACCCCGACCCCGCATACCGGCGTGCGAACGCGCCACAACAGGTTACACAAAGAGAAAAGCCAAGCACTTAACTTCCAGCTGCAAGCAGCGAAGAAAGAGGAAGTTGAGGAAGGACCAGCAGGATTTATGACCAAGATGTTATGAACAGAGTGAAAGGACTATAAAATTGTTGTTTTCCCTGGTTATGGTATATGTGTTTTTTTGTTTAAGTTTCTTGACAAAACTGCTGTGAAAAGTTTGATAATAATTGATCATTTTGATAATAAAGCGAAGAAAGACAGAGCATAATCCTCGCCTCCGGTCCTGACATAGAATCTTTGCCGGATTCCTCCTAGAACTGTACTGAGTTGTTTATACTCATATATGCTTTACTGCTATACTCCTGATCCAGCGGGCCAAAGGAAATTCAGTCTCATATGTGCAACTCTACACCTCGATACTCACCATTATTTATAAATTTATCACTAGGCCCATGATTGACTGAGACATGAATTGACCAACTGAATCATATGACCTAATTAATTAAACACCTTCATAAACATGTAATTAAGTCAAAATCATAGGCAATGGATTAACTAATGGTAACTCAAACAAAACAAACAAGACCAGCTTGTCATTTCAAAATCTATTTTATTAACTTTATTTATTGAGCAAAAAGCATTTTTAAAGAATTACATTATTTTATTTACATTTTAATAAGCAACATTATTTAATTAGAAAGGCACATTAGACTGTCAGTTTAAATCAAAATCAGCATGAGAAATGTTTAAACATTTAGAAACTCATTCCCTAAACCCTATTTCCCTAACTTACTTAAAGAAAACCTAAAGGGATAAATGTAAGCTCAAAAGTTCTTATGTGAGCCAAAAGTCCGACAGCATCTCCCGAGCACAGGAACGAGCCAGCAGTGCTCTTTCCAAGGGGGCAATTTTTATACCTTTTCTCTATCTAAGACTAACTAAAAGAATACAAAAAGATGACCAACTCGAAGCGTGATTGGTGGAGAAATGTCAGTTCATGAAGTCATTCGCCTTTCACATTGCAAAAACCATATTCCTTAAGAGCGGCATTGTCCTTTGACTAAGTGTGTCACAAGCTCTTCCGAGGCTTGCAACATTAAATGAAACAGTTTTTTGCTTCCTCTGCCTAAGCTTTTCCGCCGCTATGTCCTGTCCTTGGCATTGAAAGTTTATACAATGATTATCTCAACGGTCAGCACAGCTCAGCTTCCGCATGTGTTTTTCAAAGAATTATGAAGAAAATGTTTTCTTTCATTCTCTGTTGTGCAAGGCCCAACTCGACAGGACTTCGGACATCCATTTTAGAATTAGGCCACAGGCCTCTTTTACCATGACTCTAATATGCAAGGAAGCACAAGACATCAATTAATTCGAGAAATGATAATTATTCTGTTACCCACCCCCTTTACTAATGTTAACCCATTAGTCTATGTTACCTAGCTTTATGCACAAAAAACGAACAAAACACAGTCACATAAAAGACACAACATAAACAGGAGCACATTTAAGAAAATGCACATGCTATTATTTAAAACAGCTGCAGTTAATGTTTGACAAAACAAAAGACAAAGTTAATATATTATTCAAACGTAGTGACAAACATGACAAGAGCACATATTATTAGACCCACATGTTCGTGTAGGTGCACATTATTCTAGGTTGAATTAATACAAAAAGCATGCAACACTCGTTAATGTATTATAAATGATGGGAGTTTAAATCTGCAGACACTTTCTAAACTTATTTCTGAAGTCCGCTTCATCACTCTCTAATGGCATACACTTTGAAACCTGCCCACAATTCTTCATATAAAGCTTTGAACTTTCAATCACTGTCTGTCACACTTATTAAAATGTTTATCACCTGTACTGAATCGAGTAGAGTGAAGGCTCCAGTCAGGGAGCACTAAAGTCTGCAATGAGACAACTGCGCTCCCAGTCTTAATTGTTGGCTCGCTTCTTAATGGTATTTAAGGTAGAAAAAGAACGCCCACAGTGGTCTAAAGATTAGGGCCCTCACAAACCCTGGCAAAACAAATACTAAGGGGACAGTTGAAACAGGAAATGTGTCAGGGGCCGAACTGCCACGAGCTGGCACTGCGTTTCCATTTCCTCACTTACTCTCTCTCTCTCTCTGCCCCTCTTTCACCACCTCTTATTTCATCTTTTTGTCCTCCAATGTCTACATGTCATTCTCGTTTTCTCTTTCTCCATCTCTCCCACTCTCCTGTCTCTCTCTCTTCTCTCATTCGCTCTTGCACTATCTGGCACCGGTCTATATCCCTTCCTCTCTTCACCTGCCGTCTTTCACTCGGGCTCTCTTCCTCTCACCCCATCTCTAGCTCTCTCGCTCCCTCTCATGTTGCTGCCTTATTCCTAATGATCTTTTCCGGTGGCCTCTTACGTCGCTCTCCTCTCCTTCCTCCTTGCAGGGCCCCCTCTCTTCGCATTGGTCACGTTCCTTCTCTGCTCCGCGGGCTCCCGCTGGCTGCATTCACGCTCTGTGACAGTTTAAGTTAATACTCTTCGCGGGGGACTTCTACTTATCAACTTTGATGTCATGAGAGGAGAATACCAACCACCCGGGCGCCTCTGCCTGGCAAAAAAGGAGGCACTTATCTCAAGCCTCGGAATGCTTCCAGCTCCGTGTTGACTCAGGTGTGGGGAGGCCCCAGAAATAGTTTATGTAATAGAGAACTTATATATGATGCTTTCTGGCTTCGTCCAATTTGTTATTCACATACCGATGTATTGGCTCTATTTACAGGGAAGGCAGTAAACTAGTTCTGGCTCGGTACCTCCGCAGCCAACTGGAAATTTAGATGCACACACCCCATTTCTCTCTGCAGCTATACACATATGAAGGTGTCATGCTTCCGTGTCCAGTAGGCAAACAGCAGACCCTTATAAAAGGCACGGAGTTCCATTAAAGGGCTGTAAGACAAAAAGTATATCAGAATTCCAGGATAACCACGGACTATGCAAATGTGTTTTTATTGATGTCCTTTGTATGTAAATGAATCTTACTGGATTTCCGGAGCTTCTGATATGGATCCAGCCCTCCTGAACCCTGCACTGGTGCGTCTTGCGCTAAGGCGTGAGTGGGTATCCACACCACAACAATTTGTCGCCACGCTGTCCCTTATCAGAATGACAATATGAACTTTTGTTTAGAGTCCAGAGGGCACTATTGCAAACACAGTCCATACTTAACTGTTTCTAAATCTTAGGGTAGATTTTTTTTTAAGTGAGTCCTCTACTCAAAAAGCACTTTATGCAATTTGCATAACACGTTTAGCAATAATGACTGTACACCATGCTGTCACTGTTGCATATTCGTGCAGTGAACGTGCAATAACTGATTGATACTTTCTGCACGCTCAAAGGTTGTCTCCTGTTTAGTGGGTGGCACATGTTGTAGTTAGTTGGATCTTCCAAAAGGGAGTATGGACAGAAGTGCAATGAATGCAACACATTACATGAAAGTTAGCAACACCAAGAAGCGGTCGTCAAGGCTATGCACTAAGCCAAATTATAAGTTATGTAGTATATCTACTTAATGGAAAATACTGTCGATCTATAAGGAGATAGAAAAGTGACACCAATCATACCCATAAGCATTCGGATGCTTATCGATGTGTGTGCTACCTGTCCTATCGTTAAGTTTATATCAACAATTCTTGGACCTGATTCTTTCTGCTGGATCAACCCAGATTTCTGCCTTCCTTTGCTGAACACATTTTTGTTGCAGTTTAGGAATCTACATACTTTACTCCTGCTAACCGGTTGTAAAGTGCTTGTGCGCATCCTTCTAAACATGATAAAATTGGTACACACCTGATTGGTTCATTTAATTTACTTATAAGTCCGTAGTAAATAGTACCCATTACCTATAAATTAAATACTGCAACTGGGCTGCTGTGCTCATAGTGGTCAATACTACGGTAGCACGGTAAAACATGCCTCGGGTCTGCCTTTGAAGCCTGTAGTGCAGATTTAACCTGTCATATCGACTTTTCAATATAAACCCCTTTTCAAGCCGAAACCATCCCCTTTATTACTTATGTCACCTCTAAGGTATAACCTAAAGGATATTAGGGCGGGGTGCGTACTATTTAACACAATTGGACATGTATACATACGTTTTACATGTCCTGACATGTCCTGCCATTGTTCTTTACTGTAGCACGGATGGCTCTCTCATAGACTAACATTGGGTTAACTTATTAGACTTGGTTTGCAGTTGAGCAGAGCTCCTGCACCAAGAACAAAAGGTGCAACTCCCAGTTGGCCACACTTGATCCTATAATCGGCTCATGCTCCTCGGCAGACAGCCTGAACATGTTATATTGTCCTTGTCCGGTGCAATCAGATACCCGCAGCTGGTGCATCATGCCCTTTGGTACTAGTTTTAATTTAAACTTTAAAAACGCATATCTCCAGTCTCCTGATTGGATTTTTTTTGTTATGGTATCATTTCATTTATTAAAATGTACTCAATTTTCCTAAATTGGATTGGAAATGGTCTTGTTTTGAGTTTTCATTTTATTACATTTTGAATGCTGAACAGATACTTTACAAATTGCCTCTAAGTTAAGCCTGACTGCTTTATGCCAAGCTACCAGAGGGATAAGAACAGGTTTACCTAGTGACATTTGTGGTTCACCCTGACGAAGATTGTGTCCGTTTTTTAAATGCGGCTCTCAGCCTTCTCAACTAATTACCCAATGTCTTACAATAATACTAGAAGGAAGGCTGCTCAACTTTGAAAAAATATTGTCAACCCATGAAATACCTAAATGAACAAACCAAGAGCGAACCCGTATTTTGAGGTTGTAAAATGTAAAACTATGAACACAAGCTAAACATGAAGCACAGACTCACCAATTGTCTCGAACAAATGGGAAGATGGAGAGATTCCGAAGGAGCCCAGAGGCAACAAAGATAATCTATGAAGGTAAAAAAGAACACCCCTCATTATTCTAAAAAATGCACACTAGCATCCATGCTTTTGGTCAGATAATTTGGGACTCTGCCCAACACACCAGCACCTTAGGAAAATTACACACAGTGAAGGCGATACAATGGCAAAGTCAGCACACAAAGCAGTGATGCATTAGTCAAACATCACAATCAGAGACTGTGTGCTGCTACAAGACTAACACTCTTGAGGAATGTTTTGTATGCTGTTTGGGCACCAACCAAGATGACGTTCTGAAAACAGAGCCAGGATCACGCCAGAGACAAGAAATGAGTGAGCCAAGCTGGTGTATCCAATCCACCCCCTATAGAAGTGACAGATAAACCTAATGAAAAAACTAGGACCTCCGGGCATTTCATACTGTCTGAAAGTTTCATGGAAATGGATCCAGTTATGATGAACTAAATATTGAGGCCGTGAATGGAGATCTTTGCAGGGTTGTTATATGCAAGAAAAGGTTGACACAATCTGGTTCCTCAGCAAGGCTTTGTGGTAATAAACTACATCAGACTCCAGTACATTCCGTATGCTAACTTCTACCAGTTCAGAAAAGGGGGGTGGTGATGGACAGAGTATCTGAATTAAGCAGAACACTCCTACCCAGTCAACAGATCAGGGCTTGATCCATCACCGTTTTTTAGCTCACTGCACATCCCAGCTCAGAACCTGGCTACATGCAAATTAGTCTGTCCCTGGCCCAGTGCATCATGGGAACAGGGCAGACCAAACTACCAAGCCAATTCTTTTACTGGAAAGGAAACAAGCTTCCGGGGACCAGTTTCTGGCATTACAGCCGTCTTCGGCCCGGCTTGCTTGAATCCTGATGGTGCAGTGAGCAAGGGACTCATGTCGGAGCATACCCTTTCACGCTTATGGTGGACAAAACGATCCAGAAAAGGGGGGTAGTGATGGACTTCTACCAGTTGGCATGTGGAGTTTTTGTTATTTAGGGAGGGAAGCGAATTCCACATGCCTAGTGAACACCTCTGCTTGAAGAGACACCATGCTAACATGATATATCCCCCGAACTTCTAGACAAATGGAGTTTGCTGCATACAGTTGGTAGCCAAAATCATTCTCACAGTGTGATGTAAAAAGAGTGGTGCCGCAGTACTTTTAATCAGCATTGTCACTGTAACAACAATGTACTATGGTGCAAAGTAGATTATTAGGCAGTGGGTCAAAGAGGCATCAATGTTGGAGATGTGGCTGAGTTGCCTCACAGTCACAATAATCTAATGCCTACGAATAAATCAGGATTCTCTGAGGAGTCCCTAGCTTACCCATAGTACTTTAACGCAACCAGCAGGCCAGATTGTGTCTCGTCTGGTTCGCACTGTGTCCTGTAACAATAGGTTTAAACTTCTGCATTTTTTTTACCTACATTGTACATATATTACCCATTGTAGCCTTAATTGAATAGACCCCATTTCATTTGGAAATGTCCCAAAGTGCAATGCTCTGGAACGGAGTACCTCGGATCATGGCTAGGGTGGTTGAGCAGCGGGTTCCGATGGAAGCAAGATGGCATCTCCTGGGGGTGACGGGGACATAGAATTGCCCTCACACAAACACATGGCTAAGGCTGGCTTCTAGAGGAGCTAAAAGAAACATTGCGAGAATGTGGAGAAGGGATACAATGGTCTTCCCAAGATCAGGGATTGGGAAAACGATCTGGAACGGCTTCAACAGATAGAGAAAACGATATATCAGAGTAGAAGCTGCCCCACAAACGGGAAAAGATACAGACCACGTGTGAAAAATACAGAAATTAACAATGTAAAGAGGAGGAGTGCAAGCGCAAGAGGGACTAGAAAACGAGAAGATACATCATGGGATTGTAAATTATATGAAATTTTATTCGGTTCAAAGCTGCATGATGTCACTCTGTATCTGTATTACACTAAAGGTGTACCAGTGATTGTTCAATAGAAACGAAGTTTGAAAAATATGGACACAGCAAGGGGCGCTGCCTGTGAATGATGTTGGATGGTTGGGGGGACTATTTTGCATCTGGCCTGGGATTGTGCCCATGTTCAATCATATTGGGCAAATGTGGTGCCACACATAGAAACAGCCGCCGGAATTAGTATTCCACTGACACCACTGACCTGCCTTCTGGATGGGGTGAAATGACCAGGGGGCACAAGATCCCCTACCAACTGGCCAAACTGGCCTTATTGTTGACAAAGAGATGGATGACCATTCTTGGATGGGAGTAATGACCCCAATGCTAAAACATTGGTAAAGGGATCTGTTAGAATGGGGTGTGGCAGAGGAACATTATATGCGACTGTCACATAAGGATGAGGGGGCGTCTGAGGCTATAATGCAATGAGCCCAATTATTGGGTATGTTTCATGATGATAATGTTAATTCTATGTAGGATGAGTCCGAGACAGAAGTTTGAATGAAAAACTGGGTACCTGCACTTGATGTTTCCTAGACGACCAAGTGGGCAATGATGTTTCTGTTACAGTATTTGACTTGAGGGGACCTCGGACCAATGAGTATGCCTGCATATGTTTTTGATTATATTATGCAACCATGCATGATCTTGGAGATTATACGATGGCTCCTGTTAATACCTTTTCACACCTATTCGCATGTTGGGCTGGGAAAGCTTAAGGACACTGTGGTTGAAGGACGGGAATAGGTGTGAAAAGGTCAGCGGTGAACAGCAGCAGTTTCAACTAGATGAGAAGGATTGATAACTCCAGGCCAGGAATAAATTGTTGAGCTGCAGGAAATTCATCCAGAGGAAGAGAAGTAATGCTGCAAGGCCAAAATGTTTTTCTTAAAGGAAAGAAAATGACAACCTTCTTTAAAAGGTGGCAATATATAAGATAAAAACATATATTAACTCATGTTTTTTTTTCCTTTTCTTTAGTTGAATGCAGTGAGAATAAATATATTGTTCAACTTGTTGACAACGTTAGAGATAAAATGGTGTTCGGACATCGATGAGGCCACTTTTCTATTCTTGGAGTATTAAAGTTATGATTTAGTGCAAGGACGCATCTTATGAAGCAGCAGTTGCACATTATAAATTAATTTTAATTCATTCATTCATGTTCCTATTATCCAGTATATGTAATTCCTAGTAAAATCGAGGAGCCAGAAGGGTGCTAAAACCACACTTTTATACTACAGCTCAATCAGGAAAAAAGGTGCTTTGGGAGCCTTAGCTCAAAATGCTTCAATTAATGGCCCAAAAGCGATAAATTGTAATTTTGATGGAGTGAGGAAATATTCATTTCAAATATTACAGCAGTCAATTTAAATACTAAGCTCAAAGATTGGTCTTGGTTGCCGAGAGCCTTCTGCAGTAATACTAGTCGTCATTCCTTGTAACATTCATGAATAATTTTATAGAATGAGGATATGTAATTCAAATATTACATTAATATCACAGAATGTCATTGCTAGCTAACAATTTGAAGGATGTTTTTTTTACAGTTTTTGTAATACAGCACACTCTACTCTTCTTTTAAGAAACTTGGGAGTTTGAGAAACTGTACCTAACAGGGTAGGGCTTTTTTCACGAGGCCAAATGCTCGAGGTCCAAAGGCAGAGCAAAAAAATGCAGTCTTGCAATCTTGATTTTTAACATGTGAAAATGCCCAGTTTGGGCTTTGAACTTCGATTGTCGATGTGGTGGGAGAAATGAAAGCCCGAGTTCTGTTTGTTAGATATGTCTCATTGCTTTTTAATTATGTATATTTATAATATATACTTTAAGTAAAACAAAATACTGCAAAAGGTCGAATGCCTAGCTTGTACTTTGTAGCCAATGGCCAGAATAATGTTCGATCAATATTGAATGGCTACATTAATTTAAACCTAACAGTTCATCTCTTTGAAGATGCCAGTAATCTAAGTGGTGCTAGATTTGGAGCTATCCCAACAATTATAAACCTAATGGGCCCCGTTCACAATGGTAAAGTTAGAGGTCTGGTCTAAGCTTAGACCAAACGTCTATATTTACAACTTTGGGAGTTCACAAAGGGCAATTACGAGTACTATCTTCATGTCTGCACTCGGGCTGGATTTCTGCCCCGAGTACATTCATACAGTTAGTACTCATAAATGCCCTTTGTGAATTCCCAAAGTCGTAAACATAGATTTTTGGTCTAAGTTTAGATTGAATGTCTACGTTTACCTTTAGTGAATTGGGCTCAGTGTTAAATAGATACAATTTGGGAATATCTTAACTTTCTTTTCTGAATTCACTAACCTTGAGAGTGCAGAATTGTTGACCTGTCCCTGATATTCCTTTGGGTTCTACTCATTTTTTCTCGACGAGGAAGGCAGCACCAGCCAATACATCTGTTTCTACTCATGTCTTCCATTGGTATCTGGCTTTTGTATTAGTCCATAGAATTGGGAGTGAACATGTAGCATATTTAGTCAGTGTATGCAAGACCTGTCACCTTTTTGCCTTCAAGCCTCCTGTGTTTATACATTTTTTTTTGCCTTAACACTCTGCACACTTTACCACTGCTAACAACCGCTAAAGTTTACGAAGTAAAGGACACCGTAGTACAAGCAGTCTTCTTTTATTTGAGAGAACAGTAACGGCCCCCTGGTGAAGAGGAGGTTCCCAGCAACTGTCTGCCCCATGCTCTCAGAATCCTACATGCCGGATTGCAAAAGTGGAGGATATGGTTACCTAGGAACGAATTACCAGACTACAATGACAATGCAAAACATAACAGTGCTCTCTCCTTTCAGCATGGTGAAATTGGCTTACACCCAATTGACACATGTAATTTACTTATAAATCCCTAGTTAAGTGGTTCTACATGTACCCAGGGCCTAAACGTTAGCAGCTACTAGGGGGCCTGCAGCACTTATTGTGGCACCCACTTACGTAGCCCTTTAAAAACATGTTTTAGGACTACTATTGCAGCCAGTGTGCAGTTTTATACTGACAATTCCACTTGACAAAATAATCCTTTTGTGAAGCATAAACTTTCATTTTCTAATACTTATATGTCACCCCTAATGTAGGCCCTAAGGAGCCAATATGGCAGGGTGCAGTGCATTTGAAAAGTTGGACATGCAATTTTAAGTTTGGTATGTTCTAGTAGTGGAAAACTCTTACATTTGTTCTTCACTGCTGCAAGGCCTACCTCTCCCATAGGATAATATTGGGTTACCTTATTACATTAAATACATGCTTACTAGTGATTGGGGCAGGTAGAAATTTTGTGTTTGGTCTCAAAAGAATTGCAATGTAAAATCCTCTTTAATGGTAAAGTCAGATTTTACCTCAGAATTCAGAAAATGCCACGTTAAGAAAGTTGGCATATTCATAAACTTAGGGGGCCATTAAGATGACAGATGGACTTTGTCCGCCCGCCATCCTATCGGATAACGGGACCGCCCGCCATAAGGGCTGGGGTCCCTTGGAGAGTATTAGGATGCACCCGCCACAGTGGCGGGCGTATCCTGCATTTTTAACATTGTGGCGGGCCGTGCTCTCAGCACCGCCCGCCACAATGCTATAAATGCTTGTCGTGCATGTGCATGCACAACGTGGCAGGCACCGCCCGGTGCCTGCCATGTTGTGCATGCACATGTAGGGGGGTACCCCTACATGGTAACCCATAGGTACCCCCCCCTGTGCCTCCCCCACCAGCCCCATCATCCTGGGGGCCCGCACAGAAAGACCGCATTGCCCCCACGGAAAGGCACCCTCATCTTAATATGGTTGGTGGTGTCTCGCAGACACCACCACCATAGGAAAGCACTTTTTCCGCCGGTCGACTTTGCGACCGGCGGAAATACGAAGAACGGACTTTCCATCCGCCGCAGACCCCCCAGCCATCCTAATGTGGCGGGGGGTCATTTTGTTGAGGATGGCGGGCGGATTGCCCCCACCGGCAGGGGCAATCTGCCCACCATCCTAATGGGACCCTAAATATTTGGTGCCTGCAGCCTGTATCATTGGGTCACATGACTGTGAATAGTTGGCAGTTCAACTTTGTATATCTCCAACAAATGGTGAACTGAGAATCAACAGGCAACTGGGACCTACCTGCTCATCGATCTGCCCAAGGTGTATCACTGGTTAGCCTGACTTTGTGGTATCTCCCGCTACACTGTTCTCTGCAATAGCAAATCTTGATCAACAGCTCCTCTCAAAAGGGGTATCCAGCCCTGTGGATCCCTTGTCAGCTACAGCCTGCCACTTTGTCCATCCGAAGATCTTCAAATAAAAAAAAAGTGACAAAGACAGAGCATAGAATTCTTCACCCAGACTTCATCCAGTGGGTCCCCAAAGATGGTGCCTCCACCTCAGACCGCCGGCTGCCTTGCCAAGAAATTTTCATTTGAAATTTCTTCTAAGTACAAAGGTAAGGTGAGCCTGGGTCCAATATACCTCATATATCCGAACCACGCTCCCTCGCAGTCGACCACAACTGTTGAATTTGCACCTGTCTTGCACAACTACCTGTCCATAGTTAGCACTTCAGTCTTTTAGGTGCTCTCTTTCGCTAAAGTTTGCAAAATTCATAGCTCCGATTCTCCGGATTTATTTAATTTTTGTTTGAAATTATGTATTTAATTTTTCTTGTCTTTTGTTTTCACTTTATTACTGTTCGTATGCTGGATACATAATTTACACATTGCCTCTTAATTAAGCCTGACTGTTTTTGTGACAATCTCCCAGAGGGTTAAAGCACAGGTTAATTTAGTGACTTTTTGGTTCACCCTGACAGAGATTGTGGTGGTTGCTTGAGAAGGGTCTTCACCCCCTCAATCAAAACATATTTCTTACCAGCAATCTTTTTTTATGTCTATGTTACTGCTGCCTACTCTGATAACAAGTTTTGTCAACACACACAAAGGGAAATGGGTAGTTTAGGGACCACTTTGCATTTGGTTACCACTACCTTTTGTATAGTTGGCAAAATATAAATGTTTTTTATCCAACTTTTGGTTGCAAAGGATTAATACATATCATAAGGAATTGGCATTTGGTAAGATGCCTTAAACTTGTCTCTTCCAAATACCAATTTGGTATGGTTTCCTAAACCCATTTAACAATGCGAAAGAAATTCAGTTGCGCTCGTTATGGCTTGCGGGTGGGGCGATCGGTGGGGTGTGTGGGGAGAGGGGTCACTCAGGGAGGAGTTATATTTAGTATTAATTAAAAAAAAATTAAACATCTTTCTGCGGGCCGGGTCCCACGTCTTCTCTGCTCTCCTGCCTCCAACATGAACAGGAAGCAGACAGCCAGGCTCCCTCAGCCAATCACATAGCTGCAAGCAGTGTTGTGGTTGGTTGGGACGCCGCCCAGTCAGGTGCTTCTGGGGAGGCCATGTTCTCCATGCATTGCAGCCTGCATGGAGAAGGGTAGAGTGCGCATGACTGGTTTGGGCGGCCCCAAAGGGCTGAGCAAACAGTCTTTCCGCACTCAGGAACGGGCACACCACTCCTCCCCTGCTCGTCCACCCGCCCGCCTGCCCGCCCACAACCAAACATAAAATGGTAATAACTAAAAGTTATTACCATTTTATGTTTCTGCTTCTCACACTACGAGAAAGCAGTGGGGCAACACTCCTCAGTCCTAGGGGAGAAGCCGCCCCTTAAAATAATTCTGTATTATTAAATGGGCTTAACACATTTCAGAAAGGGTTTTATATACCGTCTCATTTAACCAATCAGTGAGTTTGAGAATGCTAAAACCACTTATTTTCGAGGCACTATATTCTCTGCAAAGTATGCAATATGTAGGCTTAAGCGGCCTAACACAATACAGGATTGTCTTGTAATTAACTCAGCATGTAGCTTTATTTTACACCTATAAAATGTTTCCAAAGTTAATTTTATTTAAAACAAGATCCAAATGTAACATCTGGAGTGACACAGTACCCTATCCCTACCCTTACCCTTAATTAACCGAATGTCTGCACATATTCATGTGCTGCATTTCGTATTTGCTGCTGTACCAACTTATTTTTTGGCCACATTTGACCACCACTTCGAGATATAACAGAAGGTAAAAATTTTAAGTAAACAAAATCCCACATGGGTGGAATGCATAATAAGTGTCTCGTGTGTAAGGGATGCTGATATACCTTGATATACCAAATGAATTCCTATAGGAATGATTTTCAAAAGGAACATAGACATTATTCCTATTATTACTTTCTGACAGAACACCAAGAAAAAATGCTATTTATTTAATTTTTTAGTTTTCAGTTAGGCATTTTTCTGTTAGGTTGCCCTCCATGGTCTGAACTGCTTTTACATCTTGAAATAGGAAGTGATCTCTCGAAAGGAAGTGAAGTGTTTGACTCTATCAGAGCACCAAAAATGGGGATAAAGCAGGTTGTTCTTTCTTGAGCTTTCTGCCAACAATGAAATGTAACCTTATATTTTGTACAGTTGCTGTTGAACTAGAGCGACCGACTACACTGCCTGTATTCTGATGTCACTTCCTGTTTCAGGGGATAATGACAATTCACAAATTCGAAGAAGTCTAAACATGAAAATTGTTTAGACAACACAAAAAGTTAGAAATAAGATACACTAAAGAAGTTTTAAACATTGACAGAATGGAACAACATATTTCATGAGTGTTAATAGGGCATGTCTCTTTTAAGAGTGTAACACGATGCACGCTTACCATGCTGCGAATGAACAGAGAAGAGGGGAAAAACAATGTTATTCCAGCCTGCTGAGATGAGTATCGGTAAGGAAGGATTTAATGAAAGCCTTGTTGAATGTTCCACTGTATGATTCAAGTGTAATGTGTCGGGAGCCGTTCCCAGGCATGCTGGAGTGCTGCCAATGTTCGATGATGTTTGAATCAGGATTCTTCCAGACCTGCCATGTACATCATAGGCATAATCTATGCATCTATCTTTGGAAGGCGCATTGACTTCCAATGGACTAGAAAAAAAGTCTTTTGGCGGCTTTGAGTCACTCAGCACAGCCAAATTGTACTAAGTGCTCAGTCCATTGAGCTTGGTTGTTGTTACAGATTGAAAATGCCCCTACAGCAGAAATGACTCGTAAAGCAAACTAATTCCTCTGCACGGCAGTCTCCCATGTCCATAAACTCGACGGGAATTGATGCTTGCTTTGCAGGTGGAGTGTGGACGCTCAACGTCTCTGAACGGGTACCTTCTAGTTAGACCAACTTTAAGGATAGTTATGGTCTAGAGGCTAAATGGTAGACTGTAAAAACCTGAAGATTTGTGTCCTCATTTAGAGGAGAGAGGTAATGGGATGCCATTAATTTTTGGCAGCTGCCTGTCTGCCCTGGTCTCACATCTCTCGCCACTTTTACAGGCCAGGAAACCCCTTTGGGGACTTGGCACTGCTGTACATGGCAGTACATTGCTTCTAAATTTAGGCTCAGTGTCCATCAAGTTTTTTCTATCTGGGTCCACCTTGTGAAACATGGCTGTCAAGAACAGGAAAAATTGCATAACTGCCTTTGACATCTCGGAAAAGTTTCCCTGTGAATGAATGAATGAAACTACACTTCTATAGCGCAGGGCTACATGGGAGCATCCCAGCGCTGAAGCTGAAACTGGGGCAGACGAACACCTAATGGCAAAAAACAGGTTTTCAAATGTTTCCGGAATGACAAGGTGATTAGGCTCCCTGCGCAAGTGCAAAGGCAGGGAATTCCAGAGTCTGGAGGAATTGAATGCAAAAAGCCGGCCGCCACTTCGAGACTTCTTAATCCTAGGGACCACTACTAGGTGGAGCTCATCTAAGCGAAGCTGTCTGTTCGTTCTATAGGCACGAATGACTGCATTGTTAATGGGTGGCTGGCTCCCTTCCAGAGACTTATGGGTGATACAGAGGGCTTTAAAGTTAATTCTCTCCTGCACCGGGAGACAGTGGAGAGAGCGCAGCACGGGCCTTGCAGAACAGCGATTTGAAATCCCCATAAGCATCCTTGTCGCACAGTTTTGTACAAACTGCAGTTTTGCAATTACCGAGATCGGGACACCTAAATATAGGGCATTAACATAGTCTATTCTAGATAGAACAAGTGCCTGATTTATCAGCTTTTTGGCTTGAAAGGGAAGTAGAGAAAGCACTTTGCAGAGCTTTCCTAGCAGGCCAAAGCAGGAAGCAACAGCCTTCCTCGCATGAGTTTTAAAGCTGAGGTTCCGATCTAGCCAGATGCCCTGACTTTGTAACTCAGTTTTAGGGGCCAGAACCGGGCCCATACAAGCTGGACAGATTGTGCTTGCTTTGAAACTTAGAGGGTTGCCAAGACCCATGAGCTCGGTCTTGTCACCATTTAGTTTTAGAAGCGACAGACTCATCCACTTGGCGACTTCCTCAAGAAAGGAATGGAGGCCATTGGACGTCTGGTCAGAGTAGTTCAAGGCTACGACCAGTTGGGTGTCATCAGCGTCAGTTACTATACGTATCCCAAAGGGGAATATAATATCTGTCAACTGCCATATAGACATTAAAAAGAGTGGTGCTCAACGATGAACCCTGGGGAACTCCACACTGTAAGGGGATAGGTTTTGAGATGGCGTCGCCTTCGAATACCTGGAAGAATCTTTCCTCTAGAAAAGATTACAGCCATATTAAGGCTAAGCCAGTCACCCCTACACTCCTAAAATAGTGAACCAGAATATGATGGTTCACAGTATCAAAAGCTGCGCTCAGGTCAAGGAGGTTTATAGCTGACGACTCTCCTGAATCAAGAATCTTTCTAGATTCTTCGACCACCGCTAGCCAGGCGGTTTCAGTACCTTGGCATGGGCGAAAGCCTGTTTGAGAGGGGTGGAGAAGATCATGGGATTCAAGGCACGAGGAGAGCATGTGGTTGACATATTTCTTTGCAATCTTACTGATTCTGAAAGGAGCGAAATGGGGTGATAGTTGCCTAAGTCAACAGGGTCATGGTTGGGTTTTTTCAGCAGCCCTTTTACCATTGCCAATTTCCACCTAGGGGGAACTGTACCTGTGGAGAGTGAGGTATTGATCAGATCAGTGATCTGAGTGATCTGCCACCACCACCAAATTCATGATATTGAGTGGAGTTGGGTCTATTGGTGCCCCATTTCTGAACGATGTCAGGATGGCTTGAAATAATTTGTGGGTCAACGGGCAGAAGGCCTCCAAAGAATGTTCACTTTTATGCTGTCAGGGATCCACATGTACGATTTTAATATCGCTGACCTTTAAATGGAGACATTGGAGTATGTTTTGGACTTTATTGGAGAAATACTCTGCGTGTTCATTACAGCGGTGCCCTGATATCCGGGTACAGCTAGTAGATTTTTCTCAATGCAAAAGGTTTCTCTTGGGGAATTAACGGCTAGAGAGATCTTTACCTTGTAATAGGAGGCCTGGGCTATTATTTCTGCCTTATAGGTTCTAATGGCCGACCTATACTCCAGTTTCTTATTGGGGGAGAAATCATTCCTCCAAGCCCTTTTCATTTTTTTTTTTGCATAGCTATTTTAGCTTACTTAATTTAGGTGAAAACCAGGTAGATTTGTTGGGTCCACCTTTCTTCTGGATCAGTTTTATTGGAAGCACCAAGTTAAGTGATCCCTCAATCCAGTCTCAGAATCTTTCATTAGCTGCGACTGGGTTGGGATCAGGGTGAGGCTTGGTCTTTTCGAGTTCTTGAGTCCACCTGTTGAGGCGGAGTGTAGACCAGGGGCGAATTAGAATTTGTGTTGGCTGAATTTGTGGTGCACTGTTTAAAGGAGACCAGTGGCAGGGGAACAAAAAATTATCTGATCACAGGAGGGGAATAGGTTATTTCCCCTTTAAATAACTCAGATTAGAAAAAATGGGGTCGAGGAGGTGCCCTTTGACATGGGTTGCATTCGAGATCTTCGGGAACAGCTGATAGGCCATGAGATTTCGAACTAATTCTTAGCGGTCAAAGCAGAGGGATCATCGAAGTGCAAGTTAAAATCTCCTAAGAGAGTAAAATTAGCAGCAGTGCTAGTAAAGTTAACAACTGTTTCTAATACAGATTTACAAAATTGGCCAATCGACCCAGGGGGGTGATATATTAGGACACCTGAGAATGAAAGGGAAGGGGTCAATTCTATTGAAAAATGGCAATTCTCGCAGTCTAGTAACGGGCTGCCAAACAAGCGGCAGATCAAATGATCTTTATAGATGATAGCAGTACCACCACCCTTGCCAGTCATTCTATTTGCCCTCTGAATTAACCCGGAGGAAGCGATTGAACAATGTCATGCTCTGAGCAGGAATTAAGCCAAGTTTCTGTAAGAAACAGTTTTTCTAGGTCTGAGTCTTTTAAGAGAATCGAAATCTCCTCTGGGTGTTTGGGAAGAGAATGAGATCTGCACTATAGCAGGAATAGTTTATATAATTTTCAGGCTGATGAAAGGGAGACAGAGGATAGAAGAAATTTAAATCGACAATGTAAACACCCAACACGAGGATCATTGAGTGAGATAGAGTAGGCACAGTTTGGCCCGGGTATTCTGTTTAACTGTTTGTATCCTGTGCATCTGGGGAATGCCCACAATGCCACCTTGACTCGGAGAACCTTTAGCCTTAACACTATGCAAGAGTGAATGCAGTACTGTGTTTTGGTTTTGTTAAGGAAATGCATGGGTACCCCTAACTGATTGCATGTGAAACAGGATTCAAGACATTTATTTTTGCCTTGGCATCATACAAATCTAGCATATGCAGAGAGGCCTTGGCCTTTTGGTGATAATGTGAGTTAGAGCATCTGTCCTGTTAGTGGTGCAGGCAATCATGATTTTTTGATGGGATTTATAAACACTGTAATGAATTGCTGGTCTATTGTTATAGTTCCCTAGCTATTAAACTTCTTCAAATCCAAGTGAGTTTAAAATTGACAAACTGCCAGGAAATACTAATGCAGAATATGATCATGAGTGGCAGTTCAAATCAATTGAACTTTATTCTATCTGCAACAGCTGCGGTGCATAGTAAAATTCTGCATCATCATGACTAGTGTAGATGTACTCAATATTCTATGCAGCTTGGATGCACTGGTGTTTTAGGTAATTCAACACTTTATTCCTCAATATAAGGATGTATGACGTAACAATGGGTGTTATTACAACACGTGCTGTTACATCGCAGTCATTACAACGACTGCATGTTACCACGCTATGCCTTTACAACACAAGTCTTTACATCGACTTGCGCTAGGTGGTGTGCTAAAATTAAAAAAGTGTCATTTACTATTCCAACTCCAGTCCACTTATCAGTAGGGAAGGTGTTGGGATAGTAAACTACACCATTTTTAATGTTAGCACGCCATCTAGCGCAAGTCAATGTTAAGACTTGCGTTGTATTGGCATAGCGTTGTTACATGCGGTCGTTGTAACGACCGCGATGTAACAGCATTGCGGTGTACTGACCGTGTTGTTAAGGATGTTTCCCTCAATATAAAACCTATAGGAATGGAAACCAGAGAATGAATCTGTTGCAAGATTTCAAGAAGAGATGATGTCAATGTTTTCATTTATAGGTAGGCAAGCCAATCAAAACTCAAGCCTGGGTTTGGGCAAGTTGAGGTAATTGAAATTTTTATGGTCAATTGTGTCCCCTAACGTGTACCCCAACGGCTCCATGTACGAGTTTCAAGTACATGTAATTTCCCTCCACGACCGAATCTGAAGACGCAAATACATTTGCGTCCAACGTTAACATGTCCTCTATCAGATCCACCATGAATGGATTGATAATTCAGTTCCTGAGTATACCGTGCCACCGTCTTTATATGGTGCACTTTCACGTTTTTCCTGGCTCTGCCGAGCTAGGCCCTGATTTCTGTCTTCAAGCCACTTCTGCCTCTGTCTCTGAAAGCTGCAGCATGGAGATGCATCCCTGACCTCTGCCTTACTTCCTGCCAAGCGAGCGGTGCCCGGCTCGGCCTGGTCTGTCTGCCAAAAACAGTATTTTACCTTCAAGTTATCAGTGTAGCCAGCTCAGCTCCTCGAAAACACATTCCTGTCTAGTGATTTAGGTAAACATATCCCCGGCTGCAGAGCAAAGAGCAAGTCTCCCTGTCTCCGTGCAAGTAATTTACAGTTCCCGTTACCAGAGTGGGCCCATGGCCCCGCACGTAGACACGCAGACACCTATGCACGCACTAACATTCAGTATAGAGTAGCCTCTGCCCAAGAGACCTTTTCCTCTAGATTAAACATCCTCCAAATACTAGATATCAGATATGTTATAGGGACAGGTCGATCTGACATGCCAGACTTCTGTCTCTTCTACTAGTGTTAAAAGTCAGACCTTTAGCTTCCTCCCGTTGCACGTCAATCACACGTCATATTAGCTGCGCGCGCATCCAGGCCACAGGTTTCAGCTGACTCTGCAAGAATTCTCGAAGCATCCACCCACTTGTGACACTTTTCTGTGATGTTTCTAGTGTACGCCTCTGTGCACACCCCTGTTCACGCCTTTTTGCTACGCACATGTGTTCTTATCATATACATTTCACTTGTCACGCCTACTGTATTCAATGCTATTGTGTCATTCTACTATATATGTCATGTACTGTGAATAAATCGTTGACATCTTTTCCTGCCATCATTGCATACCCGAACCCTTGTATTGATGGATTAGATCTCCATTGACTCGAGTCATTTAGTCATCATTTATGATTAAAGCCCTCATGACTCAGACACCACGGACTCTGCTTCTCATTTGATTGAGCTATTTTCTTTAATTTTCCGAAATTTTCTGGCAAACTCGTATACGGTAAAATATTTACCACATAATTTGGTGCCCGAACAGGGACCCCTCCCCCACCCCACGCGCCGGTAATGCGTCGCAGGCCTTGCCCCCTGCCACGGCCGTGACGGATCCCATGCGCATCTGCAGGATTTCCTGTATCTCCCTCAGGCCTACGGAGGTGACGGAGACTGCGGCCGACATCCAGACGAGGCGGTGAGGAGTGTGGAGGATCCCGACCAGAGCCCAGCCGAGAGAGCAGTGTCCGAGGTATCGAGAGACCCACCTGTAGTGTCGAGGCGCATGCGTAGTGCGCAGCAGAAGCAGTGACGCCAGTCCAGTCCAGTCGAGTTTCTGAGGCCTTCCGTTCCGTGCTTCCCGGTGAGTACCGTTGCTGGGGACGCATCTAGACGGGTGCATTAATTTGTGTCTGGTCAAGACGGGTTTGGGTACACAGACCCGGTCTGCACTGTTTTAGCAGTGTATCTGTACTGTTTAGCAGTGCATCTAGTATTCCGTTATCCAGTTATTGTTGTTCGTTTCATAATGTTTCAATGTGTTTTAATGTCGTGGTATGAGTGATTGTTCGCATTTTTCTTACTGTGTTTATTGTGTATAGTGTCTAGATCGAGGTAGCAATGCCTTTATTCTCGAAATTACGACAGATAGGAACTAGGAAAGGGATACTTGAAGAAGCTGTTCCCATCCCACCCAGGGACACTCCTGGGCATTTTATGTACCACAAACACGGCTTAGATGCCATATTATTTCTCGACTTGTGGGTGGACTACACGAAAGACTTGGTAGAGAATCAGAGATGGCCCATTACAGGGACATGGGATGCCGAGTGCATCATGAGAGTAGAGGAAGCGTTGTGGAAAAAGAAAGCCAGACAGTCACAGAAAGATGCCATTGAATTATGGCGTAAAGAATCACATAGACGGACAGAGAAAGCACTCAGAAAAGCAGAGAAAAGTATAGAGGATTCTGAAAAAGCCAAAGAAAAAGAACTACTAGAAGAAGGAGAACGAGTTAGAATGGAACAACACGACAGACAGAGTAATGCCATTATGACAGGACTGTATCCAGTCCTGGCCGAGGGCCTGCCCAAGGCGACCCCGGAAACACCGAAAGATCTGCCCCCTCCATTGGTTCCGACTAAATTACGTCACAAGACCGCAGCAGACATTTTCCTTTCTTCCTATTTAGACGACGTAGCTCCCGCCTATACCAATGTACCTGCCCATATACCTGTACCACCGGCTGATCATCTGCCCCCAGGTCCGCAGCAACAGACCTCCCCTGCACCGCTTCCCGCACCTGCACCTGTTGTCACTTCCCCTATTGTTCTCCCTGATATTCATCCGCTTAATCCCTTTGGGTCTGGTGCTGGCCAGGTTCCAACCCCGTTACAAATACCGACCCTACAGCCAGGTTATGCTCAAGCCTCCGCCTCAGGAGGTGCTACAGGAGGTTATCGCACCCCGCCACAAGTACAACGAATGACAATGAGAGAATTCGCAATGCAGCGTACACCTAAAGGAGCCCCAGCCGAAAAGCTTAAAGAACAGCTTACAGATTGCAGATATGACACAGTGCCTGGAAAGACAGGACCCATGTTGTTAGCTTCCCTACGCTTAAGACGTGTTACAGATTATTTGATATTGCTACCAGAAATGCCAGACCATCTAGACAATATGTATCATTTTATTAGAACAGGAGAGAGACCGGAGTGTGTTGGTGAAGCCATGTCACGTCAGAAAGTTGAGACTCAAGGTTTAATAATGCGATTTTTGGTTAATTGTTTGATAAGGGAACAAGATCAGCCCAGCTTTCCACAAGGAGAGATGGATAGATTGACCCGATGGAGTCAGAATATATCGGAGGGTAAACATGATAGAGAGAGATGTGTACATGCTATGGTTAGAAAGATCTGTAAAGAAATAATAGCAATACATGCCCGTCGAGAATCTGAAAGGCAACTCGAGTCAGAGGAAAAGGACTCCTCAGAGGAATAAGAAACAGATAATCCAGCAGAAACATCGCAACAGGCGAGTAGAGACATAGTGGCATATGTAGGTAGAGAGAAACTCCCTAGACAGTACCCTCTTGATAGGCCCTTCGACAGACCCATTCGTTTAGAAAACAAGAAACGTTACCTTTGTCCGATACCAGAGCGATGTACCCTTGAACATGTATTTCAAGCTACTGATAAAGTACTGAAAGAAAGGGTAGGTTATCACGAACTCAATACCTTACGTGATCAGGAACTAGCCCGGTCCGCAGTACAGTGGGCCGGAGATGACAGCATATACAAAGACGATTCAGTAGTGCAAACATTTTTAAGTCTTACTCCAGAAGAACAGCGATTAGCTGGTATATACATGACCCAACTCCTCATTATACAGTATGAAAACCAAGCATCTGATCCAGTTCCGTTATATAGTTTATTGCAAGACTTACTCCTGAGAAGATGGAGAGGTCTAGGTACCGATCTAATTGAAACAATTTTAGAACAACGTCACAAATATAGAACTTTCTTGACTCCACATCTTGTTTCCGTTCCACCCCCAGTCAGGCAACCATATCACCTAGACAAACTGAATCCTTTACGAGAAGTACATCCAATCCGGAACCCTGATGATACCTTTGCACGTGTGTATGTATACACGCCCATAACTAAAATGGAATTATTGGAAATGAAGAAAATAGTGCCCAGTCATGATAAAGACCCTGCAGGTTTCCACCGTGAAATAAAAGACATGTTACTCATGGGAGATTATACCTATCCCGACATTATGAAAATATTGAAAGTGTTATTGCCTGTCGGTATTTACGAGAAACTCAAAGAAAAAGAATGGGAGGTGGGAGACAAAAAGATTGATTGGGCTGCATTAGAAGCCGAAGAGACTGGTCGAACCCCAGGTGTAGGTCTTGGGGAGAAAACTAAAGCATTACCAGGATTGTTAGTACAGGTTTTGCCAAGATTGTTAGCAACTAAAAAGGAGGACTGGGATGCAATCTCAGCCTGCAAACAGAAACCCGACGAAGACACTAGTGATTTTTATTCCCGATTTGAGAAATGTTTTATTATTAATAGTGGCCTGAAAACAAGTAGCGAGTCATACCCACACCTTTTTGTGTCGAAATTAGTCGAGAATTCCCTGCCCCAGGTTAAGAACCGTGTACTGAAAGTCAAGAGCACATGGCAAGCTAATACGCCTTCCCAAATGTTACAAATGTTACAGTATCACCAGAACAGAATCAGGGAGGAACATGATCACGAACAGAGACGTATGAAAGACACGAAAATGAAAGTACTAGTTGCTCAGTCAGTTCCAGCTGACGGTCATAAAAGGGGTACGACACAATCCAATAATTCAAATTCAGCAGCTCCTGTTAAAGGGATATGCAACTATTGTAAACAGCCAGGTCACTATGTAAACGATTGTGCAGTTTTGAAACACAACATAGCCACGGGTAAAACTAAAGAGAGACCGCGTCCTCCTAGACAGGACCAGGTCCAACAACACGTTCCACAGAATGCCCAGCCTATGCAGGTAACACAACAGACTGTAGCAGTACCGCAGCCACAGCCCATTGCCGCAACACAACATGTCACACAGCAGATGTATCAGTATGCGCAATCCGACTACCCCGAATACCAGCAATACACATGAAACAGCCTAGAGAGGGAGGTTGGCTTGCCCCTTATCGAGGTTCCTGTAGATCAAGAAGGCCCTTATGTACACAGTCAGGTATTAGGGAAGGATAGAAAATTTTTGATAGACACAGGGGCAAGCAGAACGACCATCAGTCATGAAGAGGTTCCAGGGGCACCCCTCTCAGGCTCACAGAATGTTTCCCTTGGATTTTCAGGAAAGCCTATAGTCAATGAAGTATCGAAACCTGTTCCCCTAGCAGTTGGTCCATTATCTCGCACCACAGATTTACTGCTCACGAAATCATGCCCAGAAAACTTGCTTGGTATTAAGACCCTGAAAGCTCTAGGAGCTGTAATTTGTTGTTCTCCGGAAGGAGTAAGGTTGTTCCTTCGTGATTTTAAGGGACATTATGTATTGAGAGATTTTGACCCCAGGTTACAGAATGTTCCTGCACATTTATGGGCAAAAGGCCCCACTGATGTAGGTTGTATGCACATTACTCCATATCGTGTCACACTCAAGCCAGGAGTAGTACTACCACGCATCCAACAATACAAGTTACCACCAGATGCTGTAGTGGCTTTACTGAAAATCATTGACGAGCTCATTGCACAAGGAGTGGTTGTAGAAACCGACTCCAATATTTGTAATTCCCCTATCATTCCAATTCTTACACGTACTGATCCAAATGCGCCTCCAGTTTATCGATTAGTCATCGATTTACGAGAATTGAATAAATGCATTGTACCACAATATCCTGTGGTCCCAGACATTTCGTCCTTATTGACAGCTATTGATTCTGAAGCGACGTTCTTTACCGTAATCGACCTCAAGAACGCCTTCTTTAGTGTCCCCATTGATCCGGAAAGCCAATATCTTTTCGGATTCTGTTTAAATGGCCGAAGCTTCAAATTTGCACGCGCACCTCAAGGATTCACAGAAAGTCCCAGCATCTACAGCCAAGCCTTAAAACGACAACTTGACAGTATTCACATGTCTGCCAACACTGCCCTACTCCAATACGTCGATGATCTATTGATCACCGCCCGTAGTGAACCAGAATGCGAACAAGCATCGATGGCAGTTTTGCATTTCTTGGCGGACAAGGGACACAAGGTGTCTCCTTCGAAGCTACAATTCTGTGCCCAGCAAGTGGTGTACCTTGGGCACTTGCTGTCCAAGTGGGGTAGGCAGCTGACACCTGAACGAATTCAGTTAATTGCACATCTTCCGCAACCCAAGACACAGAAAGAAGTACGAGCCTTTATTGGACTCACTTCCTATTTCAGACAATGGATTCCACAATATGCATTTCTAGCTAAACCACTCATACAGTTGACAACACAGGAGGCAGCGTCTTCGACTGTTTTCCCTTGGACTCAGGAACATACACAAGCTTTTGACGAATGAAAGAAAGCCTTATGTCAAGCACCAGTTTTAGCAACACCATGTTACAGCAAACCTTTTACACTTTTTGTCACAGAACGCGATGGCACAGCGTTGTCGGTTCTCACTCAGTTTCAAGCAGACAAACACAGACCGTGTGCTTATTTTTCGAGTACATTGGATCCAGTAGCACAGGCCTTGCCTGCGTGCTTAAAGTCAGTTGCAGCTACAGCTCTAGCAATCAGACAAAGCGACTCCATTGTATTAGGACATCAATTGACAGTACAAGTTCCACATTCTGTAGAGGTTCTTTTAAACAGAACACAGACTCAACACTTGACTGGAGCATGACTGACAGGTTATGAATTGACATTATTCCAACCACACATAGAAATCAGACGCTGTAATACACTGAATCCTGCTACACTTTTACCATCGAGTACAACAGACCCTACTCCACATGATTGCGTGGATGTAGTTGACACAGTTACGAAACCCAGACAAGACTTGACAGATGTCGCATTATCCGATCCAGACCTGACACTTTATGTGGATGGTTCATGTTTAAGAACAAGTACAGGAGAGTTAGTGGCCGCGTATGCAGTGACCACTGAAACTGAAGTCATAGAAACCCATGACACCCTGTCAGCCCAAGCAGCAGAGCTCATCGCTCTGACCCAAGCCTGTATACGAGCCAAGGACTTGAAAGTAAACATATACACAGATTCACGTTATGCATTCGGAGTCGTTCACGACTTCGGTGTCCTCTGGCAAGAAAGAGGTTTCTTGACCTCTCACGGAGCCAAGATACAGCATGGCCCCCTCATTCAAGCTCTGTTAGAAGCAATACATTTGCCTACAGCTATAGCTATCATGAAGTGCAAGGCACATACGAAAGTCACCGACAAGATTTCTCAGGGCAACGACTTTGCAGATCGAATAGCGAAACATACAGCACTGACTCATACTCAAACGACGGACATGACAAAGACTGATGTAACCTCACTGACACACTGTATGACAGTCAGGGACCCCACACAAGATGTCATCGACATACAGACACATGCCACTCCAGATGAAATAAAGAAATGGGCTGAACAAGGAGGGGTCCAGACAGACCAAGGATGGATGACGAAGGGAAAGACCACATGGTTTCTCCCCGACTCTATGGTTCAGGTTATCATCAACACAGCACATAGTCCAGCACATTTAGGAGAAAAAGCCATGTTAGACAGTTTACAGAACATCTGGTTCAACAAGCATTTACGAGCAGCAGCTAAACAGAAAGTGCGTACCTGCATGATCTGTTGTCAGTTTAACCCAGGAAAAGGTGTTCCCGTAGAGCAAGGTGGATTTCATCCTCCCGACTACCCTTTTGAAGTCCTCCAGATGGATTATATTCAGATGGAAAGATGCCGAGGATTCAAGTATGTCCTCGTAGTTGTCTGTGCCCTATCCCGATGGACAGAAGCATATCCCGTCCCAGATTACACTGCCCCGACCACTGCCAAGCAGTTGGTTCGTGAGTTTTTCCCTCGATACGGTTTGCCCCGTGTCGTGTAATCAGATAACGGTCAGCCATTCTCATCCGAACTAATGAAGCAGGTCTCGCTTCTATTGGGGTACCAGTGGAAGTTTCACTGTGTCCGACATCCAGAGGCAGCAGGTCTCGTGGAGCGACACAATCAGACTCTGAAAACTCGCCTTGCAAAAGTGTGTAAAGAGAAGGGGGTGGTTTGGATAGTAGCATTGCCAGTTGCTCTTTTTTATATGAGAATGGTAGCCCACTCTAGGACAGGGCTATCCCCGTATGAGGTGGTCTCCGGTAGACCTCCTAATATGTGGGGGACGCCTCTGCCGCGAAAAATTACCGATGTTGATAGTACTATGTTGACAGATTACCTTGCTTCCTTGATGTCTGCACTACAATCATGTCGTTCACAGGTCGCGGCAGCCTTCCCAGACAACACCGAGGTGAAGCCCCATGAACTGGTTCCGGGAGACGTTGTCGTCGCTCGGAACTTTGACAGGTCAAGCCCGTTGGAGCCCCGCTGGAAGGAGCTGAAGATTGTTTTATTAACAACCAGGACTGCTGTTAAAATCGAGGGGCGGAAGGGGTGGGTGCACTCAAGTCACGTTAAACGATTTCATGGACTTCCGCCAAACTCTGAATCCCAGAACTCCCACGTACCAGTGACTGATACCAAACTCCCACTTCTAGAGAAAACTCCCCAAGAGGAGTATCGCCAGAAATTGAGGTCTAGTAAGTCAGACAGTTTAATTGTTTAAGTCCCCCTCGGGTGAAGCGGTTAGGCAGTTCTGACAATGTATAAGTTAGACCCAAATAGAGAGAGAGATAGACAGGAGACCAAGAAACGAAAATATAAGTCTCCAGAGCAGATGCGTCTGCACATTACTTATTATGTTTTTTCTGAGTCTTACGATTATTGTTTTGAGTTGGATGCTATATATGTATTTTCCTCTTGCACATTTTTCTAATAACACTGCAGAACACACGTTTAGTGCTCTACCCCCACACGAATTGTCTTATCGACTTGCGCTGCGCAACAATACATTCATTCATATGTTACACCATTCTCACCAGATCAACAATGCTACTAATTGTTGGATATGTGGCCGACTCCCTCCCTATCAGAACTACAAGGGAGCTCTGCCTCTCTTTCCTTACCCGTTTACACATAATGGTTCCTGTGGTGCCT
Source organism: Lissotriton vulgaris (assembly GCF_964263255.1). Classification (NCBI taxonomy): domain Eukaryota; kingdom Metazoa; phylum Chordata; class Amphibia; order Caudata; family Salamandridae; genus Lissotriton; species Lissotriton vulgaris. The sequence goes on from NC_141685.1 coordinate 1,650,089,097, forward strand.
GGTTTAGTTTAATATCTTCTATAGACACTGACTCTAAGGTTTCCCAAGGCAATTGGATATGGGGAAATCTGAACACAGTCATGAACAAAGCATGTTTCCCGAACGAAGAGGGTCTTCCACAAATGACAGGGACCGATCTAGAAAATGAAGTGTATGGATTAGGCACTACAATCATGTCGTTCACAGGTCGCGGCAGCCTTCCCAGACACTTAACCTCATGATTCTAAATGTTCAGTCAGAAACCAGTCCAGATTTGCCATCCATATCAGTTCTACCAGTGAAAGGTGTGTTATGTGTCAGAAAGAATGGTTCAGTACATCTAGGTCACAGTGACTGTACTACTGTGGTCGAATTTAGTGATCAAGGCAAGTCTACTTTCAAAGCTTCCCGACATTCCTATTTTATATGTGGTCAGACAGCCTATGTCCGTTTACCTCCAGACTGGGATGGTACCTGTTTCATTGCATTCTTATTGCCACCAGTATTTCTAGCCCCATCTGACTATCACAGGAATTCCCGCCTTAATATTGTCAGACACAAGAGAGACCTCCCAATAGTTGATCAGACTGAAACTACATGGGAACAATATACAGATTTCAATAAAGGATTCTTTTTCTTTGTAGGTCCTGTCCAGAATAGTAAATTGATACGCAAATTAACTAGAACGTTAGAAGCAGTAGTGAACGAGACTACTTCAGCTTTGGGCAACTTAACAGAGGAGCAGTCTGCTATGAGACTTGTTGTTCTTCAGAACCGCCTTGTCCTTGACGTCATCCTGGCCGATAGGGGCGGGGCTTGTAGAGTCATCGGATCCAGTTGCTGCGTATTTATTCCAAATAATGCGCCATCAGTCTATAAGGCCATTACCCGACTTCACGAAATTGCCCATCTGATACATCAGAATCCAGGCTCATGGACTTGGTCCGGTTGGCTCTGGAGTGTAATAACAGCCTGGGGATGGAAGCTACTGTCATTCCTAGGAATCATATTGGCCATAGTATTCAGTTGTTGTCTATGTTTGCAATGTGGGCCAGCGATTTGTGGCTTGTGCGCCACAGCTTGTGTTCCCCATTCAAGTTCACGTTCCCATTCCAGAAGGAAGAAAGAAGAGCAAATTATGTTATATGAACAGATTGATGGTCTCATGAACATCGACATATCATGAAGGGTCCGTAGGGGACAAGGAGGGAATGAGGTAATTGAAATTTTTATGGTCAATTGTGTACCCTAACGTGTACCCCAACGGCTCCATGTACGAGTTTCAAGTACATGTAATTTCCCTCCACGACCGAATCTGAAGACGCAAATACATTTGCGTCCAACGTTAACATGTCCTCTATCAGATCCACCATGAATGGATTGATAATTCAGTTCCTAAGTATACCGTGCCACCGTCTTTATATGGTGCACTTTCACGTTTTTCCTGGCTCTGCCGAGCTAGGCCCTGGTTTCTGTCTTCAAGCCACTTCTGCCTCTGTCTCTGAAAGCTGCAGCATGGAGATGCATCCCTGACCTCTGCCTTACTTCCTGCCAAGCGAGCGGTGCCCGGCTCGGCCTGGTCTGTCTGCCAAAAACAGTATTTTACCTTCAAGTTATCAGCGTAGCCAGCTCAGCTCCTCGAAAACACATTCCTGTCTAGTGATTTAGGTAAACATATCCCCGGCTGCAGAGCAAAGAGCAAGTCTCCCTGTCTCCGTGCAAGTAATTTACAGTTCCCATTACCAGAGTGGGCCCATGGCCCCGCACGTAGACACGCAGACACCTATGCACGCACTAACATTCAGTATAGAGTAGCCTCTGCCCAAGAGACCTTTTCCTCTAGATTAAACATCCTCCAAATACTAGATATCAGATATGTTATAGGGACAGGTCGATCTGACATGCCAGACTTCTGTCTCTTCTACTAGTGTTAAAAGTCAGACCTTTAGCTTCCTCCCGTTGCACGTCAATCGCACGTCATATTAGCTGCGCGCGCATCCAGGCCACAGGTTTCAGCTGACTCTGCAAGAATTCTCGAAGCATCCACCCACTTGTGACACTTTTCTGTGACGTTTCTAGTGTACGCCTCTGTGCACACCCCTGTTCACGCCTTTTTGCTACGCACATGTGTTCTTATCATATACATTTCACTTGTCACGCCTACTGTATTCAATGCTATTGTGTCATTCTACTATATATGTCATGTACTGTGAATAAATCGTTGACATCTTTTCCTGCCATCATTGCATACCCGAACCCTTGTATTGATGGATTAGATCTCCATTGACTCGAGTCATTTAGTCATCATTTATGATTAAAGCCCTTATGACTCAGACACCACGGACTCTGCTTCTCATTTGATTGAGCTATTTTCTTTAATTTTCAGAAATTTTCTGGCAAACTCGTATACGGTAAAATATTTACCACAAAGTGTCAGTCTAGTTCAGCTCTTGTGCCAGGGGATAATCGAGCACATTCTGATCCAAGCTCAGTATCTTTGATACTAAATACTGTATCCACTGATTAAAGAAAATTTAAGTCTCTGCTAAAGGAAGGACAGCTGGCCAGTATGTTACCAATGGACATAACTGAAGCCATAAATTTATGTTTTGCATTATCCGCTCCCACTGAAATTGAAGTTTAACTTCGACTGTGTAGCAGACTATGGTGCTACAAAAATATAATAGCCAGAAAATCAAGTACCAAAATTATGTGATTCTAATTATTTATAGGTATAGGTAAGTATAGATTTGGTATTCTTACCTCCTCATCTACGTACCTTGAAATAAATATATCTTGAATGTACTTACCATAAACAATTACCATCACAATATTTTGGTGGCCGATGTTCAGGCTCTGATATTTTTGTAGGCAATATTTAAACATCATTACACCAGTTGCATAGCTTTAAATTCAGCTCATGCAAACAAACTTGTACATTCAACCTGTGTTTCATAGGTCTCTCCTGTTGAAAGAGGTTACCTGAGACCCGGCTCCATGTGTCACAAGACCTCATTGTTTTAAATATTTATTTAGTTCTTTTCAATCAGGTGTTGGGTTTCTCCTGAAATAGTCTATGTTTGCAAATGGGGTCTTTCCCCCTCCTTTTTTTATTTAAATGATACATTTGTTAGATTACTTTTTCTAAAATATGACTCCAACTTCTCCTTGCTCTGTTGGAATGCTACACTGGCCATTCTCAGACTTACATGGGTCCTTTAGTATCCCAGCAAGGAAATTACTGTGGTATCTCTTAGTTTTGTCAGAATGCCACAAATATACCCATTTAAGTTCCTTTGTGTGTTTCCTTTTTCCTTTTTATTTTTTTCTTTTCTTCCATTCTGACGTGACTTAATGAAAGAATTTATGTTGGCTTGGATAGTGCGAGTGGGGAAATCTCAAAACAAAATGAGTAATGTGGCACAACTTTTCACTTACCATCACTCAAAGGATCAGGACCCTTTTCCACATCAACATCTTCTTTCTTAGTTGATGTTCTTTGCCACCATATTTTGATCAAAAGAACTACTTCATCATTACAAGCAATTTTAAATGCAATTCCAAATTTCAATTATTAATGAGAGGTGTATGCACTGTTCCGTCTGGGCTGCGCACCTGTGCAACCGCTTGTCTTTCTTCTTGATGACGAGCACAGAGAAATGTGCAGGGCGCACACTCTTTGTTTGGAAAATCATAAAAGCAATTGTTTGTTCTAGCTAATAAACCCCTCACTTTCCTTTTATATTATTTTAACTGAAAGAAAGAGCGAAACAAAGTGCAGAACAGAAGGCAACATAGCTATTTTCAGGTGAGTAGCCTTTACAACGCGGGCATTACCACGCGCTGCCATTACTACGCTGCTTTTACAACGCAAGTCGTTACAACGACTTGCGCTGGAGGGCGCTGTTGAATAGGGAATAGTTTAATTTTCTATTCAACACCTTCCCTACTATAACGTGGGCTGGAGTTGAAATAGAAAATTAAACTATTCTACTATCCAGCGCTTACAGCGCAAGTCGTTGTAACGACTTGCGTTGTAAAAACAGCGTTGTAATGGCACGCGTGATAATAGCCCGCGTTGTAGTGTGATACAACCTTATTTTCAAGAGCCTCGCAAGATAAAATCAGCTTTACATGTTCTCATTTCTGAAATTAACAGTATGTGTTCCTGGCTGCTTTAGAATGAAGCTTGACCTGAAAGCAGTTTCTTCACAACAAAAAATGCATTTTTAAGTCTCTATTGTTTTATGATAACCAGTTTGGTTCTTTTGAACAGTTTCCCTCTTCTGTATAGTTTTTAGATAAGTTTTCTTTACTCCTTCTTAAAATATACTGAAGACAAAAGGTTGTTCAAGGGAAAGGAGATGCTTCCAACCTAACCACATCAAGAGATGTGGGAGGTGGAGGGGACAATAGGATATATTGTTTAGCACTAGTGCTTAAATTGCATTCTGATACTAATATGGCCAGGTCCAACATAGGTTTTATCAGGCTGGTACCACCTCTGCCACTACAGCACTGCTCCTTGCTGGTTTTGCATACCCAATGGAGCGCTTTCACCCTAAAACTGCACACTGTTCTGTGAAAGTACATCGGCCCTCACCTGCAGCTCCCTCCCTTTCCCAGTAGATAGAACATGCACAGCTCTGCCAGCGTACAACAGTACTGACAGGGGAGGATTGCTTGCAAAATCAGTAAATTCTTTTACCTGCTCTCACCTGGATACACACTCTTCAGCTAAACTTGCATACTAATCATTTATCATCAATGGTTCCCGCAAACTTTCCTACTTTTAAAAACAAAAGATATTGTTAGGAGACAATGCCCAAACCCCACTGTAAAACTGTATAAACTGTAAAATAGTTTTCATTCATTCCCAACACTCCCTGTGCAAGTGCCCAGAAGCCCCAAGGAAAGTTGTCTTTAAATGTCATTATGTTTCACCAGAGATTACTATTGCAGTGCGCTTTACACTGTTCGCATTGTCTCAGATTTCCTAAAGATTTCAAGGATAAAACATTTCTGTAACATTCTATCTAGTGCCAAGCAATGTTCCTGCTTTCTGTTCTTCGAAATGCACAATTTGTAGCCGATCTCACAAAATACTAATTGTAGTGTAGTGACACTTATAATAAACAAGCAATGGCAAAGCCAGTGTTTTTGGTGTTGCCTTTAATCCTTTTGGCTTTGCCAACACTTCTTTGTTTTGAAATGTTTATTGTGAAACATCATTACAAAATCCATTATTAAATGGCTGTCCATGTGCCCACAAGCAAGGGCACATAGAGGTATTTGAAATGTTTTTATTAATAAAGTTTTACAAAAGCCATTGAAGGATAACCACCATCAAGTGGACATGTGACAGGTCAGTAGCATTGCAGGAGACCATTTTCTGTATGTGTGGCTATATTTTGCTTTGGCAGAATGCTGTCACTCACAGAGAAGGAGACAAATTGCTGATGGAGCAGACCAATTGCATCTTGTTCAGTAGTGACCTGAAGAAAGGGTGAAAGGCAGTATAACAGTCCAATGAATCAATAGGACTGACTGAAAGATCCAGTAAGTAAGTATATATTGATAGATATGTTTTGATTAAAATGAAAAGGTTGGGACTTACACCAGATGTTAAAAGCAACACCAACATTATATCGCTGCTTTGAAATCTTGGAATATTCTGCTAATTTATACAGTTGCAATTGGCAGGGAACTGAATCTACACCCCCTTTTAATGTTGTTGATGCAATAGGTATATCTATAAAAAATACACTCCTACCTATGGTCCTGGTTCCGCACACAACTGAGAAAAGAGCACTCACAAATATATGGTTGCTGCAAACAGAGAAAAATAATTAGAGGGAACATTGGTTGTGAGTAGGTTTAAAGGGTTTTATTTTCTAATCAAAGTCTAGGAATTCTGAGTTTTTATTCATTAGTCAAATATCAATCAGGTTACATAATTGATAATAAAAATATGGTCAGAATAGATGATTTTAAAAATAATGCTTTAAGCTTGTTCCATAAAGGAATGAATATCTTGTTACTAGAAAAGGGAGCACAAATAGTGTCTGTCAGAACCCATGAAGGGTTAAAAAGTAAAGGCAAGAGTGTGATTAGCATGACGCCAAAATCGATCATTTATAATTGCAGAATTTTCCATAAAGAGAAATAAAGCACACAATAAATAAACATTGGCAAAAACCAATTAGGTAAAGCATAAAGCTTGGCTTTAATAAATGTCAACAGGACTCAGCCTGTCTCTATCTGCCTCCCATTTCCTCTGCTGTCCAGCTCTCATCTGCTCTGGGAACCAATCTGATCTTGTCTCAGCTGATCTCAACTCCTTTAAATCTCTTCTGCTGCACCTTCCCCTCACCTTCAGTCATCAGCTGCTTCTCCAAACCCATCTGAATCTCCACTACTGGACTGTGAAACACTGATATGAACTCCTAAACTAGGAACACACTTTTAAGGACAGTTTTTATGTTGCAAAAACCGGTTCTCATCTCCATCAAATAGAAATTCAACATTCTCTAAAAGGCACATTTCTCTTCCTAGGTTCCTATGATAGAGCGCGCAGGTCACCCGGGTCACTAGTTTACCAAATTTCCACGCACTGGACCCTGGCGTGCATACGAATGACAGTGTTTTGCGTGAAACGGGTGATTTTTCCACACGCTACTATGAGTAATTCGGGGGGTGACTCTCACACCACTTACTATTCATGTACCTGACTTACCACAGGCACATTACTCCTGATGGATCAGGAGCTAGCAGTGGACAGGCAACAAGATTCCTAAAAGGAGTAGAACTTTTATACACTCAGTACATTTATCCACACCTTATATTGAATAATGACCACAGACTAATTTGCATATAGCCAAGTTCTGAGCTGGGATGGTGCAGTGAGCTAAAAAAACGGTGATGGATCAAGCCCTGATCTTTGGACTGGGTAAGAGTGGTCTGCTTAATTCAGACACTCTGTTCATCACCACCCCCTTTTCTGAATCATTTTTGTCCACCATAAGCGTGGAAGGGTATACTCAGATGTGAGTCCCTAGCTCATTGCACCATCAGGATTCAAGCAAGCCGGGCCGAAGACGGCTGAAATGCCAGAAACCGGTCCCCGGTAGCTTGTTTCCTTCCCAGTATAAGAATTGGCTTGGTAGTTTGGTCTGCCCTGTTCCCATGATGCACTGGGCCAGGCTCAGACTAATTTGCATATAGCCAAGTTCTGAGCTGGGATGGTGCAGTGAGCTAAAAAACGGTGATGGATCAAGCCCTGATCTTTGGACTGGGTAAGAGTGGTCTGCTTAATTCAGACACTCTGTTCATCACCACCCCCTTTTCTGAATCATTTTTGTCCACCATAAGCGTGGAAGGGTATACTCAGATGTGAGTCCCTAGCTCATTGCACCATCAGGATTCAAGCAAGCCGGGCCGAAGACGGCTGAAATGCCAGAAACCGGTCCCCGGTAGCTTGTTTCCTTCCCAGTATAAGAATTGGCTTGGTAGTTTGGTCTGCCCTGTTCCCATGATGCACTGGGCCAGGGTCAGACTAATTTGCATATAGCCAAGTTCTGAGCTGGGATGGTGCAGTGAGCTAAAAAACGGTGATGGATCAAGCCCTGATCTTTGGACTGGGTAAGAGTGGTCTGCTTAATTCAGACACTCTGTTCATCACCACCCCCTTTTCTGAATCATTTTTGTCCACCATAAGCGTGGAAGGGTATACTCAGATGTGAGTCCCTAGCTCATTGCACCATCAGGATTCAAGCAAGCCGGGCCGAAGACGGCTGAAATGCCAGAAACTGGTCCCCGGTAGCTTGTTTCCTTCCCAGTATAAGAATTGGCTTGGTAGTTTGGTCTGCCCTGTTCCCATGATGCACTGGGCCAGGGTCAGACTAATTTGCATATAGCCAAGTTCTGAGCTGGGATGGTGCAGTGAGCTAAAAAACGGTGATGGATCAAGCCCTGATCTTTGGACTGGGTAAGAGTGGTCTGCTTAATTCAGACACTCTGTTCATCACCACCCCCTTTTCTGAATCATTTTTGTCCACCATAAGCGTGGAAGGGTATACTCAGATGTGAGTCCCTAGCTCATTGCACCATCAGGATTCAAGCAAGCCGGGCCGAAGACGGCTGAAATGCCAGAAACCGGTCCCCGGTAGCTTGTTTCCTTCACAGTATAAGAATTGGCTTGGTAGTTTGGTCTGCCCTGTTCCCATGATGCACTGGGCCAGGGTCAGACTAATTTGCATATAGCCAAGTTCTGAGCTGGGATGGTGCAGTGAGCTAAAAAACGGTGATGGATCAAGCCCTGATCTTTGGACTGGGTAAGAGTGGTCTGCTTAATTCAGACACTCTGTTCATCACCACCCCCTTTTCTGAATCATTTTTGTCCACCATAAGCGTGGAAGGGTATACTCAGATGTGAGTCCCTAGCTCATTGCACCATCAGGATTCAAGCAAGCCGGGCCGAAGACAGCTGAAATGCCAGAAACCGTTCCCGGGTAGCTTGTTTCCTTCCCAGTATAAGAATTGGCTTGGTAGTTTGGTCTGCCCTGTTCCCATGATGCACTGGGCCAGGGTCAGACTAATTTGCATATAGCCAAGTTCTGAGCTGGGATGGTGCAGTGAGCTAAAAAACGGTGATGGATCAAGCCCTGATCTTTGGACTGGGTAAGAGTGGTCTGCTTAATTCAGACACTCTGTTCATCACCACCCCCTTTTCTGAATCATTTTTGTCCACCATAAGTGTGGAAGGGTATACTCAGATGTGAGTCCCTAGCTCATTGCACCATCAGGATTCAAGCAAGCCGGGCCTAAGCATGGGCGAATTTTGCGAATCTCGCGTTCGCGAATTTTGCGGATTTGCGAACTCGCAATCCGCAAAATCCGCGAATTCTTGCGAATTTGCAGATTTTTTTTTTTTGTGTTCGCGCGGGTTTCTGCCAGTTCGCGAGGGTTTTGTACAATTTCCCAAATTGCGAACTTACCTGTCGGGTCGCAAGTTTCGCGAACTTGTTTCTACGTGTCCAGCCTGTTTGGGACACTCTTCTTCATCACTGCCACTCTCTGTCACCACTGCCACTCTCTGACTACTCATGCCACCCTCTGGCCCACCCATGCCACCCTCTGTTTCATCACAGCACCCTCTGGTTGTCCAGTCAGTGTACATTATTGTGGCAACGCAAGCACACCTTCCCTGCCTCAAGTGACCTTAATTAATTTGGGGCTGATTAATGTGTCACAGAATATTTTTGTAGCTGGCACCTGCTTCCTTAGTGCTTCCTGATTAGTGATCTTTTGCACTTGCTAAGTGCTTTCATTGTTGCAAAATTAGTTACAACACCTGCCCTGCCCCAACTGACAATAATGAATTAGGGGCTGATTAATGGATTTGAACTTCCAGCCTGGCTCCTGCTTGTCTCCCTTAGCTGTAATTCAGGACCTTTGTGGCATATGTGTAACTATTCTGAGGTTCAGAGCAGGGTCACATAATAGTTGCAACTGGCAACTGAACTCTGGAGGTGCCCCTCAGGAAGCACTACAGGAAATGGCTACTAATGATGAGCCTGAACTTTTGAACCTGGTAAGTAGTTTCAGTTTTGCTAAGATCGTATTTCTGCAATTTTGCACTTATTCGCGGGGCGCGAAGTTGTACTGGGAAGCCGCGAACTCACGCGAACAGTGCGAGCAGTGCGAGCAAAATCCGCTGCTCGCGGATTTGCGGATTTTGCGGGAGATTCGCGAATCTCGCGGATTGCGAATTTACCGAAAATCTGCAAAATCCGCGAGCGAAACGGATTTTCCGCCCATGCTTAGCCGGGCCGAAGACGGCTGAAATGCCAGAAACCGGTCCCCGGTAGCTTGTTTCCTTCCCAGTATAAGAATTGGCTTGGTAGTTTGGTCTGCCCTGTTCCCATGATGCACTGGGCCAGGGTCAGACTAATTTGCATATAGCCAAGTTCTGAGCTGGGATGGTGCAGTGAGCTAAAAACGGTGATGGATCAAGCCCTGATCTTTGGACTGGGTAAGAGTGGTCTGCTTAATTCAGATACTCTGTTCATCACCACCCCCTTTTCTGAATCATTTTTGTCCACCATAAGCGTGGAAGGGTATACTCAGATGTGAGTCCCTAGCTCATTGCACCATCAGGATTCAAGCAAGCCGGGCCGAAGACGGCTGAAATGCCAGAAACCGGTCCCCGGTAGCTTGTTTCCTTCCCAGTATAAGAATTGGCTTGGTAGTTTGGTCTGCCCTGTTCCCATGATGCACTGGGCCAGGGTCAGACTAATTTGCATATAGCCAAGTTCTGAGCTGGGATGGTGCAGTGAGCTAAAAAACGGTGATGGATCAAGCCCTGATCTTTGGACTGGGTAAGAGTGGTCTGCTTAATTCAGACACTCTGTTCATCACCACCCCCTTTTCTGAATCACAGACACCTGATGGGTTTTTAAAGTTTATATAAAGAATTTTAGAATGAATATGCCAGGATAATAAGGCAGATACAAATCAGTACATCAATAATTAGGATTAAAGCCACAATGTAACTATGGATTAGGGCAAGTACCATTAGAGTATTGGGAAACTCTACAGAGTATGAGTATTAGGGAACATGCTATTCAGCACAGGCTCAGACTAAGGCAAGGGATGTGAGAAGCACCTAACATGTGCACTAATATTCTTATTCTAAACTTTATGCTATTCTTACTAAGTTCACTGCAAACATACTAAAGGAAAGGGAAAAATGGAACACGCTAAAATAATATGACAATTTAATAATATCCTATAGGTAGGGAGAGACGTGGAACATCACTAATAAACAACTGCATATAAATCACTTTAAAGGTGGTAGGGCAATATCACAGGCAAGAGTGCTTTATTAAGAAGAGAAAAGGTAAGAGTATAGTCAGACGGACACCCACATAAAATATTTACCTAGGACGGGAATGAAGACTAACCCTGGCCACGGGTCAGTTGGGACAAGATCGGGGACAAGGACCCTCAAGGATTCAGGAATACCAGAAGGTGAGCAGGTACAGCTCACAGACAGTCAGGACAGGATACCCCTCAGGATTTGGGTCAGGACTGGGCTCACCAAAGGGCACGACCAACACCTGCAGCCTCGGATGCAACGCCTGCGTTACCCCCTCTCTGCACGGAATCCGCCAGTAACCCCGATTGGGTTTTCGAATCTCCCAGCAAAGTGCTTCGCCAGCACTTAGGACTATTTCCACCCCTTGGAGTTTGTGGAAAGTGTGGACAGAGTGCTCCGCAGCGCTCTGTATCAATCACCTATAGAGTTCGTAGGGTCAGTGACAGGTCTGCTACTCGGACAAGTCGGACAAATTTTCTAAGCTAAACTAGACTAGTTATACTCTTTTGGGACCCCTAGACCACCCACAAATGTTGCAAGTGACAAGTTCCCAACTTATGATTGGTCAGGAAAGGTGGTTATGTCATGGTTACCACCTATAATTCTTTGTTCCCACAATGAATATTTAATTTTTCATACCCGCCCCTTGCGTTCACGTTCCCAGGCATAGGAATATGGAAAACAATGAGAGTGTACAGCATATAGAAACATTGTAGCACAATTTAGGTAGATAGCAGCATCTTCTCCCATGACCTAGGTAGGTTCCCAGGCGCATCTTGCTTCAGGAGCCAGCTGGCTGAGGTTTGCTTTGCGCAGTTGGGTTTTTCCCTCATCACGTGTGCGGGGAGTTTACATGCTTCAAAATGGATTTAATCTCCCGACCCAGGCCCATGGATGTGTAATACATGAAAAGTAACAAATTTGAAACACAGAAAAAATGAATACACTGTATACCAGGTAATGCTTCACTGCACCCCTTATTTTATAATATCTATAACATTAAAGTTAGTGCGGAAAAGACAGATATGCAAAAAGCAGCAGGAGCTGGCAGAGAGCATGGTTAAATACAAGCGGCCATTTCCAGCGACAATGCGCATGAGCAACAATATCCCTCCAAAATGCGAGTGCGTCACATCACGTGGGTATGACCGACGCATGCGCAGACTGGATTTCTGCGAAGCGGCCATTCAGTAGTGCAAGCTTGTTATTATGGAAAAACACATAGGCAAGCCTCCTAGGGACACCCGCGTGTTGGGGAAAAAGGCGAAATAAATGACGGACAGGTTGAATTAATATTATTACAAGTTAGGCGAGGTTCTTGAGTAGGAGCAAGTCGCTTTACGTGCGAATCCTTGCTCCATCACCTATACCTCATCTATCATCAAAGCTGGCTATCTTCTTTGTTTGAGCGAAAATTCCCCATTTACTTAACTCAAGTCCTTATTATAAATGACTTCACTTCCATAACCTTCTAATGGTGCAAACATGTTTTTTAACTAAACAAATAATCTGTGTAAAATATTAAATTAGCTGCAAGAAAAGATTCTTAAGAAGGAAATTCATTCTTTATAAATAAAAATTGTTAAAAGATGCCTTTTGTTTAATACATTTGTTTTCTCAGAAAGTAGTCAATTGTGAATGGTGGTCTGTGTCAGCAAGCGAAAGGCAACAGTCGTATGTTACCTTGAAGGCTTAACTGAGGTCAGCTTTTCGAAACTTTCACATCCTTGCATTTTCTCTAGTCAAGCCATTATTTTAGTAAGCTGTCACTGTTTTTCTGCACTTTTTAAAATGTTGTATTGATTTTATGCAAATTATGGGGTCTATTAGGATGGCCACCCTAGCGGTTCAGGGACCGTCCGCCAGTGGTGCGGCGGTCCCGCTGTGCCTATTAGGATGCGACCGCCGCCATGGCGGTCGCATCTTGTATATTTAACATTGTGGCGGGCAGTGCTGTATTCAGCACCTGCCACAATGTTAAAAGAGCATGTTGTGCATTTGCATGCACAACGTGACAGACACCGAGTGGTGCCTGCCACCTTGTACATGCAAATGTCGGGGGGTACTATGGGTCCCCCATACTTGCAGTCACCCCCCCCCATCCAGCCTGGGGGCCCGCAACGGGCCCCAAAGGCATTCTCCGCATGCCTTTTCATGGCGGAGTCTCCGCCATGTAAAGGCATGAGACCGCCATCATCGTAACATGGATGGCGGTGCCTAGAAGGGGCGGATTGCCTACCGGCGGAAATCTGGCGGACAGTCTTTCCATCTACCTGGGTCCCAACCGCCATCGTAATAAGGTGAGGGGAAATGTTCGGCGGGTGGATCGCCACCGCGATACGGGCGGTGACGATCCTCCCGTCATCCTAATAGGCCCCTCGATGTTGATTCTGCATACATGTATTACTTTGTAAGTTTAATAAAAAGCACTTTCTTACAATTAGAACACAATCCTACGGCAGTACTATTTAATATATTTATGCATTGTTCAGTATTTCCTAAAGCATTTATTTATTAAAGGAAAAAAGTCTAGTTTAGGCCTGGCACTGAATCTGAAAGCCTTGTGTTTTTGGCACCAATTATCAGCGTGCCATTTTATAATGCATATTTCATGATTGAAGCCCAAGGCAGATTATCATTAGTAATGACTAATGTTTATAGGCAATTTTCAACTTGCTCAATAACATGATTTTTTTTTTGCTTTTGTTTCACTGACAAATGTCCACCGTCTAAACTAGGCCTTGTATATGACCAACATATCTCACTTGCTTTGCCAAACAGAGTGAATTACATTGTATGATCATGTAAATGTAGGTCACAAAACTCTTCTAAATATCTCGTTCATTCAACAACAGGAATCTAGATGTTATTCTATGTAAGTATATTTCAGTCTTAAAAATGTTCCAGTCCTAATATGCTTTCTGGAAACACTTGTCAAGATTATAGAGGCTTTTCCCATGCTTTCTCAGTTGTTCTTTATAGCTTATGTTTGAATGTCATGTGTTTACTGAACGCACATAACATTCTCAAATGGAAGGGGTTACGGTGTTAGGATTCCACCTATTTTGAATGACTAGTTTCCAGGATGGTAAAATGTTCTAAAATCTGCACCTCACCCTTTGAGAATCAGTATAAGGTCTCTCCTGTAGCTAAAACAATTTCCTATACTTTGAAAGATTGATTCAGCAAGTGTTACAAGTATTTTTCAAACTGGCTTGATTGAACACAGGAAGCTAATTGCGAACTTGAATGGCAACTAATTATAAAGTGTTGTTCTTTTGTGTAAATGTGTCACCAGGAGGAGATATTCCCCAGTGGTTAAATTGGATACCAGAGCTGGAAGCTTGGACTCAAATCCTGGTTTCCAAACAGTCCTGCAGGCAGGATTGTTTTTCCGCAGGAAGGCCCGCCTTGCTGCACAAAAGCAAGCCTTGTAGACAGGTTCATCTTTCCAAGTATGCTGCACAGTGCAGAACACCTAAAAAGGGAAGCAATGAGAAAAAATAAAGTTATTTCTCCTTGTTGTGCCTCTAGTAACCCTTTAAGTGCTGCCGTCGGCCAACGGTCATCGCGAGCACTACCTTGCCAGTGCTGCGCACGACCATTGCCGACGGGGCCGCACCCGTTATTCGAATGTTCAGTACTGAGCGCTGAACGTTCGACGCTGCTAAGGTGTTAAAAGAGCTTACATTTTTGATGCATTCCCAGGTTTACTAGTCTTGGTAAATCTGCGAATGCGCCAAAAAGCATGGATGGCTGCATGGGGACAACCCTGCTGCACCCATGCAACATCTTCCTGGAACAGAGTAACACAAGGCAAGAGTTGGAATGCCTTGCACGACTCTGGATTTACCCAGGCGCGACCAGCACAGCTAGCAGTGGTGCGGGGGCAGGGGCGGCGCGGGTGGCGGGGAAGTGGTAAGGTGACGAGATAGGGTAAGTAAAATAAAATAAAAATTAAACCACTTACCTTGTGCTCGCCACATAGGCCTGTCAGTGATGTGGCAAGCGCAAGGTAAGTGTTTTTTATTTTACTTTCCATATCCCGTAGTTTGTCCACTTCCCCCCTCCACCCGATCCACCCCACTGCTGTTACCTGTGCTGGCCGCGCCTGGATTCACCAAGCCACACTGGTCCATGCAAGTTGGTCTTAGTTGACTTGGCAAACCTGACTTAAGGGCTGTGTTCCCATTGCGTCACCCTGCATGATGCAAGGGCTATGCAAACCTTTGATAAATCCAGGCCTTTGTTTCCCTGTGCCTCACTCTTCCTGACTGGCAAATTTGGGAGCACTAACTAGTAAGTCTGTTCCGAGTGCAAACTAAACAAATGAAAATTGTCTCTTGTATGTAGTTAAGAGCACCATAACATTGCTCCACATAAAATAATAGCTTTAATTATTTGTATAGTGCAGATGACAAACATAGTCCAAATTTGCTGGGCATTTGTGTAGGTATTTGCATGATGCAAAGCAGTGCTACACAGTGCAAAGCTGAGCAACTGGCAACGTCATTAAGTTTCGAACCCCCCTCTCCGTGTGCTTCAGGATGAGGCCCTCTTGAATCACCACAAGGTGCATCTTCTACTTGGAGCCACCACACCTTCTATAGCAGATCCCTTTTCACTTGAGGCCATTGTTGCAAAGGAATGATTGACCAATAGAATCCGGCTGACACTCTCTGACCGACAGAGTTCACTGAAGTACCATAACAAAGTTAGAGTGGGTCACAGGCTCAAGGTGGGTCACATATAACTCTGGCTGTGTTCATTGGCGTGCTCTGTCTGGTATCATAGACAAGTCAAAGTGAGGTGACAAATGTCTACATAAAATCAGAAAGCTTTCAAACCAATGTTCTCAGATATCATACAAACTCATAATATTCCTAGTTGCTTTCTAATATTTCTAGTTGCTTTCTTTTCTAATAGGTTTTATTTGTTATTCGTTTCATAAAATGCTTCTCCAGCCTGGCCATCACCGGAGCAAATGGAGTTTTATTGCAAAAATGCCTGAAACTCTGCCCTTGTGACTGAACATTAGCTGCCTGCAGCTGTTGCTCATCCCAGGCGTACCATTAGAAAACAAAAAAAAACTCCTTTGAAACATCATTAATTTAACCTCATGTTGATAAAGATGTAGAATACAGAAACCCATTCTGCAAATGGTGTCAAACATGTTCTGTTTGTAAAGGATGGCGTGAATGCTGATTGTTTGATTTAATCCCAAAGTTATGAAATACAAATAGTCTTTCTAAAAAGGTCTTCCTAAAAAATAGTTTGATCCCGCCGCGGAGGCAAAGTACCAAGGCGTAAGCAACATTTGTGTCCTGAATGTTCGGCTAGATTAATTACCGACACTGTAGGAGCAGAACTTTTCTGAGTGCTTTTTTGTCCTCTGGATACATTTGTATTCCACTGCAAATGCAAATGGCAACATTATGTTTGTCGTCGAAATCACTTTCTAATGACATGGTTTTAAATCGTATTTGCTTTTATGATTGCATAAGAGATTAGCATTAATTTTAAATAGTGTATCATCATTTGCTCTCACAGTGGTTTGCCGAGTTTGAAAAAGTTATACACATATTTAATGTCTATGGTGATAATGTCTGATCATAATGCAATCATTTATTTTAGGCATTATATTCGAAAACGTTTCTTATTTTTGGAAGGAATACAAAACAAAAAAACAAAACAAGGATGCCTGTAGTTGTTACAGGGGTTTGGAAGTTTTTAGGGGGACCTGTACATTCCACACAAGTGGGCATTATTGAAGTGGGCCTGTCCTACCAGGGGCTTTATTACACAAAGTGCCCTGGAGGCACAACCACTGTTTGCGCCCACTTTACACCCTCCGTGATCCCCCCCCCCCCCCCCCCCCCCCCGGCACTTTGGTATTTCTGTAATACCAATAGTGTTTGCGCACATCGCTAGCTAATGGTATCTTCAAGGGGCGTTCACTTATTTGCATGGTGGCCTGCCCCATGCAAATGAGGGAATCCCTTTGTGTCTACGCCCGCACCGTATTAGCAAGGCACACCCAAGGAGCTGATGGACCGAGCCCTGAAACTTTACAGACACTCACCCCCAGTCACAGTTCTGGGTTGAATCCATCATCATTCTTTAGCTCACTTCGCCACCCCAGGTCAGACCCAGCTATATGCAAATCAGTCTTGACCCTGTGTTCATGAGATCAGTCCAGCCCAAACTGCCAAACCAGGCCTTTCCTGGAACGGAAACAAGCATCCCTGGATTAGTTTCTGGGTAACAACCCTCATCAGCCAGGCTAGCCTGAATCCTGTGACGAAGTGAGCAAGGGATCCACGTTTGGGCATACCCTGCCAACTTAGGGTGAACAAAACAAGCACAAGCAGATGATGGACGGAGCAATGAAACTTTTTAGACACTCACCCCAGTCACAGATCTGCTTTGAAACCATAATTACAAATGAGGGCACGTAGACAAAGAAGGTCTCGGGGCACACTGACAGTGTGCCACCTAAAAGTTGGTGCACTGTCAGTGCACCTCCTGAGATCAGCCCTCTAGAGGGGAGAAAAAGGGTCCTATGTACGCCCAAGACATCCCCTTGCACTGACTGCATCTGCCTGCAAGGGGATCTCCATTCCCCCTTAAAAGTGCAGGCGAGTGGCGGCTCGCACTGTGAAAGCACAGAGTGGCTTTAAAGCAGCGTCACCGTTTTTCACATGAATGCGTGCTCCCAAGGCAGTGCAAGTTCCCGGCTGCCCTTTTAGGATAGTGCATTCATCATAAAACGGCTCATTTTCCTTCATTGCGTTGGGCGCACTTTTTAAAAGGTGCGCCTAGCGCAGTGAAGAAAAATGTGCTGCTTGTATAATGCGGCCCCTGGTCCTCTCTTGAACTTCTTTTCTGCAATTGATTCAGGAAATGATTGAGGTGAAGTCAGTGGGATTTCTTCAGGGCCACCAAATGTTTGCAACATTTCTGGACGGCTGGCCTACAATCTTAGCTTGCCTCAAGACACTATTCAATGATTGCTTGGCGTCATGATAAATGCCCTATTTCTATTTGATATATATTGTAGCCAGATTCTACGTGGTTAAAGAGTTCTGACAGATAAGGAAAATAAAATCTAGGGTGATCCTTTTATTTGCCCACCATCGCAGAATCTGACCAAGTGGAGAAACTGGGACTTTAGGTTAAATGCTATAGATTAAGAACTAACAACTGAGGGGTGGATTCACAGAAACTAACCAGGACCATTCCTGAATCACCATACTCCTAGAATGTATGGTTTCTCTAATATTGTGATAGTTACAAAAGTAAAAGGCTCATGAGGGGTTATACCACGGTTTTCCAATGTTTCGCCTTGTGTGCTCTCTGTATCCCCAATTGATGACTGTGAATTGTCCTGCAGTTCGGTTAAAGGTAAAACATATGCTAAGCACAAAAGTGCAATTATTGTACAAAAGTTCTAGTTTTCGCTTTTGCTCTTTGCAGGTAATATTTTTGCTGCAGAAATAGGTTCTCTTTAACCCCTTAAAAAATGGCAGTGTGCTACACACTTAATTCCACTTCCACTTTGCAGTTTAAAAGCCTATGTGATGTTGATGAAAGCTTAGAAGGCCAACCTGGGTACAAAAACCAGCAAACACAACACTGGCTTTTTTTCTTGTCTTGGGATTTATTCAAAGTATTTCCATCATGTGCTATTGCAACCATCACACCTTAGGTCACATCAATCAATCAATCATGACATTTGTAAAGCGCGCTACTCACCCGGAGGGGTCTCAATGCGCTGGGGGAGAGGGGTACTTTACTGCTCGAAAAGCCAGGTCTTGAGTTGCTTCCTGAAGGAGAGATGGTCCTTGGTTAGCCGGAGGTGGATGGGGAGGGAGTTCCATGTCTTGGCTGCCAGGTAGGAGAAGGATCTTCCTCCGGTGGTGGCTCTGCGGATGCGTGGAACAGCGGCGAGGGCGAGGCTGGTTGATCGTAGCTGGCGGGTGGGAGTGTAGAAGGTCAGGCGGTTGTTAAGGTACTTGGGGCCCAGGTCGTGGAGGGCCTTGTGTGCGTGGGTGAGGAGTCTGATTGTGATCCTCTTGCTGACGGGGAGCCAGTGTAGGTCTCTCAGGTGGCCGGAGATGTGGCTGTGTCGGGGGATGTCCAGGATGATTTGTGCGGAGGCGTTCTGGATGCGTTGGAGTCTTTTCTGAAGTTTGGCTGTGGTTCTGGCGTAGAGGGTGTTTCCGTAGTCCAGTCGGCTGGTGACGAGTGCCTGGGTGACCGTCTTCCTGGTTTCGGTGGAGATCCACCGGAAGATCTTACGGAGCATGCGCAGGGTGTTGACGCACGATGATGAGACGGCGTTGACTTATCTGGTCATCGAGAGGGAGGAGTCCAGGATGAAGCCCAGGTTACGTGCGTGGTCCATTGGCTTGGGAGTGGTGCCCAGGGCAGGGGGCCACCAGGAGTCGTCCCAGGCGGTGGGCGATGATCCCAGGATGAGGACTTCCGTCTTGTCTGAGTTCAGTTTCAGGCGGCTGTTCTTCATCCACTCGGCGACATCTTTCATCCCTTCGTGTAGGCTGGTTCTGGTGGTGGTGGGTTGTTGGTGAGGGAGAGGATCAGCTGGGTGTCGTTGGCGTAGGAGATGATGTTGAGGTGGGTTGGCGTGCAATGGCTGCGAGGGGGCTCATGTAGACGTTGAAGAGGGTTGGGCTGAGTGATGATCCTTGTGGTATGCCGCAGATGACTTCGATGGCCTTGGATCTGAATGGGGGGAGGCGGACTCTCTGGGTTCTTCCGGTGAGGAATGAGATGATCCACTCCAGTGCCCTGTCTTGGATTCCGATGTTGCTGAGGCGCTGCACTAGGGTGCGGTGACAGACAGTGTTGAACGCTGCGGAGAGGTCCAGGAGGATGAGGGCCGCTGTTTCCCCGTTGTCGAGCAGGGATCTGATGTCGTCAGTGGCTGCGATGAGGGCGGTCTCGGTGCTGTGGTTGGCTCGGAAACCGGACTGTGAGTAGTTGAGGGATCCGTTCGTCTTGAGGAAGGCGGCAAGCTGTCTGTTGACGGTCTTCTTGATGACTTTGGCGGGAAAAGGGAGGAGCGAGATGGGGCGGAAGTTTTTGAGGTTGGTGGGGTCCGCTGTTGGTTTTTTCAGGAGGGCACTGAGCTCGGCGTGCTTCCAGCTCTCCGGGAAGGTGGCAGTGTTGAAGGAGGTGTTGATGATGTCCCGGATTTGGGGTGCGATGATAGAATCGGCCTTGTTGAAGATGTGGTGGGGGCAACAGTCGGTTGGTGATCCAGAGTGGATGGTGTTCATCATGCGGGTGGTGTCTTCGGTACTGACCGGGGTTGGGCGCGTGGTCTGTGTGCAGAAGCTGTTGTGTATGTTGGCAATCTTGCTGTGGAAGAACGAGGCGAGTGAGTCGCAGAGGTCTTGCGAGGGAGTGATGTGGTTGTTTCCGGCGCTGGGGTTGGAGAGCTCTTTGACGATGCTGAAGAGTTCCTTGCTGTTGTGGGCGTTGTTGTTCAGTCGTTCTTTGAGTGCTGTCTTCTTGGTGGTGCGGATCAGCTGGTGGTGTTTGCGGGTGGCATGCTTGAGGGCAGTCATGTTGTCTGTGGTCTGGTTGTTGCGCCAGGCTTTCTCGAGGGTGCGGTAGTTCTTCTTGGAGTTCTTTAGTTCGTCGGTGATCCAAGAGGCTTTCTTGCTGCCGGGTCTGCTGGGAGGGGTCTTCAGTGGTGCGAGGTCGTATGCGCAGTTGGTGATCCACTGTGTGAGGTTGCTGGCTGCTTTGTTGGGGCCCGTTGTGCTGGCAGGCGGGTTCTGGCTGAGGTAGGTAGTGAGCTGGTCGGCGGTGATCTTGTTCCAGCTCCTGCGAGGGGCCTGTTGCGGGTGGTGGTGGGTCTTGGTCCTTCTGAAGCTGAAGTGGACGCAGCTGTGGTCAGTCCAGTGAAGTCCGGTGGAGTGGCTGAAGGAGATGTATTTGCTGGAGGAGAAGACTGGGTCAAGCGTGTGGCCGGCGTAGTGAGTGGGGGAGTTCACCAGTTGCTTGAGTCTGAAGTTGGCGAGGTTGTCCAGCAGGGTAGTGGTGTTGCTGTCGTTGTTGTTCTCCAGGTGGAAGTTGAGGTGCCCTAGGAGGATGTAGTCAGGTGAGGCGAGGGCGTGCGGGCTGATGAAGTCTGCGATGTTTTCGCTGAATTGTGTGCGTGGTCCCGGGGGTCTGTAGATGAGGGTGCCTCTGAGGGTCGTCTTGGGGTCGGTGTGTATCTGGAAGTGGAGGTGTTCGGCTGCAGTGAGGGTGTCTTCGGAGTTGGTCGTGATGCGGATGGTGTTCTTGTGTACGATGGCGATGCCTCCTTCAGTCTGGTTGATGCGGTCCCTCCGGATGATCTTGTATCCGTCCGGGATGACGATGGCGATGTCGGGCGCTGAGGAGGCGTTCATCCAGGTTTCCGTGAGGAAGGCGATGTCTGGTGATGTTGTGTGGAGCAGGTTCCAGAGTTCCACGGCGTGTCTGTGGATGGAGCGGGTGTTGAGCATGATGCACTTGAGGTGGTTGCTGCTGGTGATCGGCTTGGCGAGTGTGGTGCAGGTCCGGAGGCGGTGAATTGTCAGGCTTGGCAGGCGAAGGGTCTGTGGGTGCATTTCGGACTGACTTGGTAGCAGGCGGGGTACCGGCCGTTGTTGAGTGCGTGGAGGTTGGCGGCATCGTAGCATCGTAGGTCCGCCGTGTTGTCTGGCGTCTGCGGGGGCCAGGGGTCCTGGCGCTGGGCGCGGTCCAGGCGCAGACGGGCTTGCTTTTGATGGACCTTCAGTGCACAATCGGCGCGCCCGCTGCGCGTGACCGCTGGGCGTCCGCCGGTCTCCATTTAAGGCGAAGTGGGAGGGAGGAGCAGCTGGGAGGCGGGAGCGGGGAGGACACAGAAAAAAAGGGGGTGGGCCGCGATATCACTGCGGCGGGAAGCGGGGAGCAAGCGAAAGCTACACCAGGGGAGGCAACAAACCTAGACACCGAGGTCACCTAGGTCACATGAGTATATCTAGAAGTCCACTGGGCTCCCAATAGCGTACATTGAATAACAGATGAAACATCATTTCAGTTAAGTGGAATATCATATGGTCCCACCAAAACCAATTCTTCACCAATCTCCAGTCTGTCTATATTCAATTGAGTGTTCATTGGAAAATATACTGCTCCCCATTAGGGATGTTCCATGATTTCCAGGAGTACAGAGCACACTGGGTTTTTAAAAGATACAAACATAGCTTCAAATATATTATCATGATTGGAGAAAGGAGTAGTTATTTTATTTTCTCGAAGAAATTATAGACAGAATTTTACCACAGGACCAGTGTAACTCTGACGAAAAAATAAAATCTAACAACAATAAGTTAAACGCTTTTAAGGGGTTCATCTTGTGAATTGAATGTTTTGCCATAATAGTAATAGTAGGCAATATAGTACTTTAATTCTAAATGTCCTACTTTAAATTGTTACTAGATGCAGGGGGAAAGACTTAATCTATGAATGCCAGTAGCTCTACTCTTAGTTTGTCAGTTGTTTCTCTTCTAAACCCACCTAATCCCCCTTTGCTTCGATCATTTGTGGGCTCTGACGCAATGAGATGTTCAGAGTGGCATTTCTGAAAGATGTGCACCACTGAAGGGTGCCCTTGATGACAGCTTGTGCTTACTAGTGTACTCTCACATGAGTCATTATAGGGAGACTAGCTGAGGTATTGCATACTACCTATAGGTTTTGGAGTTGTATTTTGGGGTAAAGCCTATTGTGCTGATCAGGAAAATGATTGAAGACCCTGTTTCCTACAGCATGGTGTGTGGATCCAGAAGCGGTGAGCTGGGTTTAGTTATTCAGCTCACCACTATAAAGAGGGCTCCTTTCACAGTGGATGGGGCCCAATGACCAGCTATTGTAGATTCCTGGGCAAGAAAAAACACAACCTGAGGCCTTGGTCCAGAAGGGGCATAGATCCATTTTCAGTCTCACATGCAAAAATATGTGGCTCATGGCAAGAAATCAAGAGAGAGCACTCAGCAATCATCGGTTCCTTGTGCCAGGTCATCGCCACATATAACCAGAATCCTCCAGAACATTTGACTGACGGGATAACTTCATGTAGTTGGCAAAGGCACCTTTGTTTGAAGACATCTACCTATCAATACTGGCAGTAGCTAAGGGTTGCTGGAACCCGTTAAGTTTTTCTCGGTGGAGTTATAGAAAAACTGCGGAAAATATGCAACTTGCGCTGCTCGCCCTACAATTTTGCACCTGTAGCGTGAGTACCACTGAAAATCAGCGTAAATGGCTCCTTGCGTTGCACAAGAGAGCGTGGTCATTCGAGAAACCAATCTACTCAAACTGCAGCAAATCTACTCAAACGGCGGCTGTGTTAGAAAATTACACTAGGGGATGCCAAATCTTTCCCGTGCTCGCATACTCCGGAGCCTCGCAGGATACAAATTTAGCCATGCGGCGAATGTTGGAATTTGTTTAGAACTCTGCGTTAAAGAGTAATGTGGAACGGCCAAAATTCCGCCAATTCCACAGACGGCACAGAACATTACGCCCACCCCTAGCAGTAACACAGTGGAAAAGGAAGGTGTTAAGAGGAGAGCCGTTGTACACGCTTTCTATTAGTGTGCATCAAAGGAAGAAGTGAATCTAAGTTGCTGAGATGTTCTCCTGTAGGCTTGGATGTCTACTTTGTGCTACCAATATAAAAGACAGAAAATTGCCATTGTAGGGCTGGATCTCTTTGAGACTGCTGAGGCATAACTTCCATTACAGCTGCTCCAGGTTGAGACACTATTTCCCCTTTTATATATTTAAAGTTTCCAAGAGAGAAAGTGAATTTTACTTCATTAAAAGGAGATGGATGCAATCTGAATATTATTATTCATAAGGACTTGATAATAGGGGTGGGCTAAACTGGTGCTATTCTCTCTAGAGTAATTACTCATACTTACCAAAAAATCACTTGTAGTTACATGCAAAATTTGTGAGGCACATAATCCAGGTTTTGTACTATTTTCTTCGTGAAAAAAATGCATCCTCACATATATATGGGCCAGAAGATGCATTCTGTGCTAAGAACAAGTCAGTAAATGATACAGGACGCCAACAGCGGTAGCCAGTATCCTCTCACTCTCTCTTAAGGGCATATTTACAAGGGAATGGCGGAGCGCTGTGCTGGGGCAAACTTCAAAGTGCCGGACTCTGCGTGTCAAGGGTGTGACTTCCTGATAGTAAGTCGAACTGGTATGTAAGAATGTTTTGCAACCGGTAGTAGGCACACCCGGTAGTAGGCACACACATGTACTGGTGGCAATCTGTATTTTGGATACATAAAGGTACATGCATGATGTGGCCATGCTGAGTGAACATAATTTTAGGGATCTAGCATCTGGTGAACAGAAGGTGGATTCTTCTACTTACCAAAATGCCTGCTTCTGTTTATTTTTATTAGTGATACTAGTTTCCGACAAAACTTGGGAAGGAGAATCATATTTTTAATTTCAGTTAGGGTTTCTCTCAATGCTGAGAGTTAATTAACCCACTTCAGTGCCGATGGGAGATGGGTCCCAGCGACCAAGAAAAGTCGCTGGTCATCAAGGGTTGATGCATAGCGCCACAGCACATTTCAGAGTATTGCTGTTCATTTTATAACATAAAACTCCATCCATTCTGATGCAGCTTTTCAGTTCCATTATTATCGCAAGAAAACAAGAAACTCTCAGAGCAGATTTACAATTTTTTCACGTAGCGCACTGCATCAGCCGCACATGCTGCGTTGCGCTACGTGACAAGGAAAGAGGAGGAGAGCGCCCTACTCACTAAATTAAGGCACTCTCCTTCCCTCTCATTAGTGCTGCCGCTGAAATCTGCTGCTGTGCACCACGGAGACACCTTTGTGCCATGGTGCAAGGGTATCTGTTTTGTACTGGAAGGAACCCTCACAGTGCAAAATACTATGCACAGACTCGCTTTAACCATTTTCCCCCTTTGCATGTGTGCTGTAGAGTGCAGCACACATGCAAAGTCAGAAAAGAAAGGAGAAATTAAAGCATTTCTCCTTCCTTGTGCATACTTGAAAAGGGTGCACTTTTCTCATGCTAAACCCAATCTACTTGATTTGTAAATTAGGTTTAGCGTGTGAAACCTTGGGCGGTTGCATGGGAACGCCTATGCACCACCCTTGGTATTCCCCCATGGTGCAAAGTACTGCAAAGCAGCGCCTATTGTTGCTTAACAGTACTTTTCCACTATTTCCTGTGCTAAACAAATTTAGCGCTGGAAAGTAAATTGGTAAAAAAAAGATTTTGTGCAGATTTGCGTCACTTTTGTGATGCAAACATGGCGCAAACTCCTAGTAAATTTCACCCTCAGTCTATACATCTCTAGCACACTTTCCAACTGTTCATTTATGACAAAATGGTTCAAGACTTGTTATCATGAAAGTGCGAGTAAGCACGTCTTCCCATAATGCTTCATATGTTTCATAGCATCTCTTTTATGGTGTAAATACCAGGGGGCCTTATTTATGAAGGACTTGCGCCGCCGGTGCGTCACTTTTAACATGGGAAAAAGTGAAGCATCGGCGGCGCAAGTCCTTCATAAATAAGGCCCCGGGTATTTCAATTTGTATACACCTTTTCAATGCATTTACCACAAGTGCTGCGTCATGCAGTGCTCCCCAGAAGCAAGAGGCACCCCTACATGCGACACTTGCAGCAGATTTATATCGCGTATGTGCCTTGGAGGAGCGAATGACGCTGTATTTTCAGTATGTGTTAGCTGACCTCAGATGGGTCATTTATCTTTCCTAAATACCCTGCTTCGATGCCATATTAATGGGTTTGTCGACTAAAAATCAATTCAAATGTAATTACAAATATTTTATTGGTGATATATATTTGAATTCTAAGTGGTGTGACATCTAAATATCTTGTTTCTCGGGAGAAGTCGGTCTTCCAAAAAACAGATTTGACATACGTTTAGCTAAAACATTTAGCTGTATCCTGTTGAACATTTTCAGTCAGCTGGGAACAGGAGCGCGAGCTGCTTAATCGCTCTGAAACCCAATGGAGTTCCAGGAAGAGGCACTAGACTAGACCTTTGCAATCTGGTGCTTTCCATTGCTTCAAATGTCGCTTTCACAGCTTACCAAATGTCAGACAAAGCTCTGAAGAATCCCTTTTTACCAGCGCGCTCGCTGAGAACTTCAGAGACACCATCAAATAATGTCACTAGTTTCTCTCTGGCACAATTCAACAAGCATAGGCAAAACCAATAGGTCTTGCATACGTGAGAGGTATTGGCTTTCTAAATGTATTTTAGCCATGTTGTACAGCAGCACAACTGAAAGTAAAGAAAAAATCTCTCTTATGCTCTCTCGTCCTCGTTTCCTCATATTCCTCCAGGCAGACTTTGGTCTCCCAAAATGGAGCACAGAGTCTTCCATTTATTGTGCCCTTCCCAGGCACACATACACCCAGCACATGCATATAGCATATGCACACTGCACAACACTACATTGCTTGTATTGTACCACACACAGGTACTCATGCACCCAGCACATGTGTACCACACACAAACACACACACTGCACAGCACTCCACCCCAAACTGATGCAGGTCACAGGGGAGTTAAGCACACAGCAGCAGAAGTTTAACTTAGTGAGCCTTTAAGCCTCACTCCAGTGACACAGGTAAAAAGGACCTGTTCATTCCTACAAATCCCTACACGATATGCCGTGTCCACTGCTCTCATTCAGTTTAACTCCTTGTAAAGGTAGTACCCTTCCACCACTATGAGGGTAGTGCTTTCGGCCCCCTTCTGGTCCAAAAAGACCACAATCCATGAGACAGGCCTATGTCATGGTGCACGCGCCTGATCCGTTTTCATCCATGACAACAAAAATCAGCATTAGGAATGCGGACATCATTACAGTTAAGGCACTCAGGGTAGCGGTGCGAGGGACTTTTCCGTCCCAACAGATGCTGTCCGCTCCGACTGCATCATAGCTATTCTTTTTCTTTACTTTCATCCATGTGGCACAGAAGCTGTACTAACTACATGGCTAAGCAAAACACTGACAAAGCCAATGGCTCTTTTGCATAAGTGAGACCTATTGGATTTGCCAATTATTGTTTTCCTCAAGAAGGGCAACTTGGTGAGGGCACGAATTTAATGGCCAGATCAGGACATTTATGAAAAAGTGACTTTCTTAAAGATACACTTAAGCAATGTAAACACAATCAGCATGGAACATTCACATACTGGTGTCTTGGAGTGCCTTGGTTGTTTTCATACAAGCATTGACAGGACACCTTGATCTGGCTTTTTGGGGCGTGCACCAGCACACTCAAAATTGCATACCATACAAACTTACTGGCACACATGCACATTGACATGTACATATTAGGTCAGACACACATATATATGCACACAAATGCATGAACAAGCACATGCACACACTGAAACATGTCCACAGACACACTTGCAATCACACGAAGACAGCAAAGTGAAACATATAGACACACACAAACATTGTTCGTGTTTGGACATATAGAAGATGACTTAGGTTATCATTCGGTTACATGTTGTTGCTGGGACGCCGTAGGCCCACACTGCAAGCCCATCTGCCATTCCTTCACTAAACTTAGAGTTCCCCTCTGTTCAGGTGGGACATTTTCTATAAAAGTCCTGACCATTAAAAACAGGATGACTTCTGTAGAAAATGCAATCCTGGCAGGGATACCTTTTTTCTTTTACAAAACAAACAAACCCTTAAAGCAGGGATTTGTTTTTGCAAAACATAAAAGCATTGGCCTTGCAACAGCTATTGGCTTTGGCAATGTGCTATAGCCATATTGTACCGCAGGGCAGCTGCTACGTAATATGGCTAAAACTTTTTTTTAAAGTGCTATGATGTAACCAGTGCTGGGCACATCATAGCACTTTTTTTGTGGTGGGAGAGGGACCGGGGACCGGAGGAGGGAGCAATGGGGAGCAAGCAACGACTGTGGGATGGTAAAGGAAGGGGTAAGCAAAAACAACGGGAGTTGGGCGGGTGCAAGCAACAATGCAGAAGGTGCAAGCAACAATGGGCAAGAAACAATGACAGGACAAACAACAACAGGGGAGGCAACAACAGTGAGAGTTGCAGCAACGAGGCAACAACAATGAAACAATAGTAATGGAGCAACAATGACAGAGCAACAACGGGGCAATAATGATTTGGAAAAAAAATTACATGAGCAGGTATGAGGGCCAGGGAAATTTCCTGCGAACACATGCACTCTTATAGAGTGCTGCAATTTAAAAAACAATTAAAGCACCTGAATGAAAGTGCAATCAGCAGGAGGACACCGGGCACTACCAGAAAGCAGAGCTTGGGCCTTGCTACAGGGAAGGGAAACACATGAAGAGGATGTGAAGCCAGCACATGTGGACCAAACAGGAGCCTGAATATACGGGTGACAATGAAGCCAACTAAAGGCAAGCAATGGATGAGTTACTTTTAAGCTAACAAAATGTCTTGCAAGGGACAGCACATGCATTGTCTCAGAGGAGACCTAAAAAGGGATGACTATTCCTCAAATGTTGACCTTTTTTCTGTGTGAATTTGGTTGGTTGGTTGATAGCTTTATTTCGATATGCAAATATCATAAAAGCATTACAAGAAGGTATATAAAATAGCACATTGTAAAAAACTGTACAAGTTAAAAACCAAGTCGAATAAAAGATTTCTAATTGTACAACAAATAAATTATTTAAAAAAGAATTAAATTGATGTAGACAGTCTTTTTAAGCGGACCAACCATGCCCGTTTTAAAAATTTAGACACGCCACAAACTATGGGGGAGGATGTGTCAGTTAATAAAATCCGTAAAGCCACCATGTACTGGCGAGTTCCCAATTGTCTACAGAGAGGTTTGAGCCAATTACTTCTTGGGCGGGTGTAATCAGGACACTCAAAAAAGAAATGAGCCACAGTTTCAGGCCTAGTAGTGCATAGTGCGCAGTGTGGTGATGCCTGCGCGGGCATATTCCATCTTGAGAGCAGGTCTCCTAGAGGTAAGGTGCCTACTCTAAATTTAATGTAGAGTGCCCGGTCAGCAGAAATTGTAATTAGGTCCAAGTAAGGCTCAAAGGCAACAATGTCTTTCATTTTCAGGTAGGCTGCGGTGGAGTTGCAGTGACGAAGGTTGCTGATGAGCTGGGCAGAGACCCACTCCCAATATAGTTTTTTCAGGGTCGCCTTCAGCGGGGCAGATTGTGTAGTCCAACAAGACCCCAGACCTAGGTCTCCCAGGAGATTTTTGATGTCCCTGAGCCAATTGATCTTATGCCAGCCACCCATTCCCATCACCTCTGACAGCCCGTCCGCATATGTTTTCAATTCGGGGACCCTCCACAGACGAGCCTATAAAAGAAGGGGCCGGAGGTGAGCCTGGTCCTTAATTGATATACAACCCGCATCCAAAAGCACCAGAACTGTTGGAGTGCTCAGCGGGATGGCCAGAAGGTCCTTCAGAAATTTATTCTCAGCCTAGATAGAGCCTCCGAATTGCCAAGGCCCCATAACTCAGCCCCGTAAAGAGATGCCGTGACAGCTCTGGCTTTGTAAATGTCAATTACGGGAGCTACACATTGCTTCGATGAGTTACGGTACTCACTCAACAATGCTCCCCCACCCTTTTGTGGCTAAGGGTCATTTTGTTGATGTGGGGTGACCAGCTCATGACATCACTCATGCGAATCCCTAAGTAATCATATTCTGAGACTCTCTCAAGTGGAACAGAATTCAGTACTGGAGGACGACCAAGCTTGCGTGGAGGGTGCATGATCAAGTATTTAGTTTTGTCCACGTTAATGACCAGCCCTCTTTTTGAACAAAAGTCTTGAAAGCGGTTCAGAAGCTACTGAAGGCCCTGGGGAGTCTTTGAGATGAGGAGGGTGTCGTCCACAAACAATAGGGTTGGGATCCTCACGCCCCCCCAAGGAGGGGGCGTCTGCTGGTTCTTCAAGCAGGTGCTCTCCCACACCATTCACGTACAGGGAAAATAGTGTGGGAGCTAATACGCAACCCTGTCGGACACCCCTGTTCACCGGGATCCTATCGGTCTTTTCCCCGTTCTGTCCCCATCGCACCTGGGCATAGTTGTCATTATGTAGTTTGATGAGAAGCAGTAGAATATAAGGGGGCAGCCCGAGACCCTGCAAGACCCTCCAGAGTTCCTCCCTAGGAACCAGGCCAAAGGCAGTCTTTAGGTCTATGAAGGCCAGGTATAGACTGCCTTTGCCCAGTTCCACCACCTTCCAGTGTAGATGCAATAGTCTGAACACTTGCTCAATAGTTCCTGTACCGGAACGAAAACCTGCCTGCAAGTCGGACAATATGTGGTTTTCGTCCACCCAGTGGAGAATCCTCCCCAAAAGCGCTTTTCCCACCACCTTCTGGGTTGAGTCAATGAGGTCTATTGGCCTGTAGTTCCCCGGTTGGTCCCGACAGCCCTTTTTAAAAATTGGAACTACCTCTGCCCCTTTCCAAGACTCAGGGACAGGACCTCCCTCTAGGATGGCATTCAAAAAAGCAGAAATCAGTGTGCCCCATTCGCCTGGATAGGCTCGGAGAAGATCCCCTGGCAACCCATCAGGGCCAGCTGCTTTCAGGAGTATCAGGGATTTGATCAGGTTCGTAACCTCCCGTGCAGTAAAGGGGTCAGTGGCTCTGCCCAGTGAAAATGGGGGAAGGGAAAATGGGTCATCAAGTGGCCCTTCTACAGCTGAATATAGGGCTTTAAAGTGGTTGAACCACGTCTGGGCTGGGATCGTACAAGTCCTCAAGGTGTTATCAGGACGATTCCTACTGCCCACCAGGTCCCAAAAGCCTTTAGCGTCTCTCCCTCGACTTGCAGTCAGGAGATCCTGCCAAAGGTTATCTTCCCATTCCTTTTTGGCAAGTTTCAAGCATTGTGAATATAGCCTTCTGGTCTCCCTGGTCCTTGTTTGGGACTTAGATTTCACTGCTTCAACGAGCAGTGTCTTAGTTACCCTACACTTGTGATTAAACCAACCCTGTCTTTTCCGGGGGCGTATCTTCTTCCCATTGTGGCTGGATGGGACAATAAACAAGTTACTTATAGCCTGAGTTAGATTACAGAACCGGCCGAACAGCTCCACCGGCCCTCCCTCAAGAATCCAAATTGTCTGAGGCTGTGGCTAGGAGCTGCGTTATGATGGACATCTTCTCAACCAAGAGCGTGAGCTTAGCCCACTTCAGCCGTCTGCCACAGTTCAAGACAACTGATTCACCGGGAACAGTAGCACGTACAGGCAAACCCCCTATGCCCTCAAACCACCCAGGAGACAAGGCAAAAGAGAGCAAGTTGTGATCGCTCTCAACGGACGATATAATCTCCATATCTTCCACCGAGCTCCATAGGTAGACGTCAAGCAGAATGTAGTCAATTCTTGATGTGTGGTTAGGCCTATTATACGTATGGGCTCCCGCTTTGTCGGATCTAGTCCTTCCATTAAGGGCCCTCAGGTTGAACTCCATCGTGAGAGAATTGATCTGGAGTGCCACTTCCGTCCATCTCTTGATTGGGCTAAGCTCAAGGGCCAGTATCCCCCTCCTATAATCTTCCTCCTCCTGGTCTTGAGTGACATCTGAGCCAAGAGGCTCAAACTTGCAGTTAAAGTCACCCGCGACCAGGGTACATAACTTGTAGGGGGAAGATCTAAGCAGACCCTCTAAAAGAGCTATACTGGGTAATTGTCTGCCTCCCTTTGTGCCCCGCGCATAGATATTGAAGATGTTAAGGATGACTCGACCCCTAGAATTTTTTAAGGTGATATTAAGGAGATCCGGACAGTTTGTTTGGTGCTCCTCTACCCTGCAATTAAGGGAGGAAGATACCCAAATAAGGAGGCCTCCCGAGGGACGTCCCCTGCCTGATTCCGGGTAGACAGCAGGTATATAGTGGGGTGAATAACCCGCCTTGTGTAGGGGCTCCCTACTCCATGTCTCCTGGAACGCACAGATGGAGTACTCCTCCACAAGAGCATTCCAGTCAGGCAAGGTCAGCTTCCTTTCTAGTCCAACCACGTTCCAGATGAAAACCCTAATAAGTGGGTCCGTCACAGCTGCAGCACTACTGGACGCGACAGTACCGACCAAACCTGCCTCTGTCAAAATGGGGTGGTCAATAACAACTTCATTTGGGTCCCGCCCCACACCTGATTCCCGGCTAGCCATTAGGGCTACCTGCTTCCCTATTACGGTAGGTGAACCCCTCAGCTTTGGGGATGGGTGGAAAGCTCCAACAGTTTTTGAATCCCCCCGAGCCTCCCCAAGAGAATCAACAAGTCAGTACCCCCTGGGACCCCAGCTCGGCCTCGGCCATACCGCATGCGGCTGGAACAGAGGTATTGCAGGATGCCATTGGCTGCCAGAGATGTTTTGGTAGGTAGCCACAGGGAGTTGAACAGGACATTTCACGGCCGTGGGTAAAAGTATGTTAGGTCAACCGCATCAATACATGGTCCACCCGTAACCTGCTCAGAATTGCATATTGCGTGAGCAACTCTCATATCTTGAAAGTTGACTACCACACAATCACCCTCAAACGGTTTCTTTCCCTGTCCAATCCATTCTACCTTACGCACTCCAAGAATCAACCCATCCACGCCCCCGGTAAGGGGTCTATTGGTTTTTAGCCAGTGGATGGTTTTATTCTTCAGTGCCTGGTGGTTTTCTAGCTGGGCATCCTTCAAGACGGGAACATTAATGAGGACGGCAACGTATGGATGGCACTCTGGGGGGAGATTTACTGGGGGACATTTTTGAGCCACCTTCTGCGGTATGGTCGCAGGAGGAGGGGCTCCAGGATGGCTCGTTGTTGCTTTTGCCTTTAAGACCGGGGCAGCTACCCTGGCGTCAACAGTTTGGTGAGCCAGTCGTTTTGGCTTAGTAAGGGCCCCTCCCACTTGCAAATTCTTTTGGTCAGGTTTGGGCTTTGCATTCCTCGCTGTCAGGGGGGTACTAGCATGGACCTGGACAGTATGAATTATAGTTCCCGATTTTACAGTAGCACGGGTTTCGGAAACAATTGCCGAGTCCTTCCCTGCTGCTATGTCAGATACAGACGTGGACGGTAGTGTTGCCGGGATTGAGCCACCTAAATCCCCCTTCCCGACATTCCCACCCGCATTGTCCTCCCTAGATTTAGATTGTAGTTTAATAAGAGTTTTCAGGGAAAAGAAGTTATCCCGGGTGGTTTGTTCGAACCTATCAAGCCTATCCCCCAGACTCTTGACTTGGTCGATGAGCGGGACCAATAAGGACTTAACCAGATTCTCAATGAGCTTAGGGGAAGGCGCTTCATGGGGAGCTATTGGTGGTGCAGGGACGATGAAGTTTGCCTGTGTGGTTTCAGCCACAGTTACCAGGGGATCGGTCCCTCCGGTTGAAACGGTGGTCGGTGTGGCAGATCCACGGCTGTTTAGTAGGGCAGGGCCTCTTGAGACATACTTCCTCGGGCGCTTATGAAGTGAAGTAAAGCTACCCTTCTGTGTACTAGTAACCCTTTTTCTCTTAGTGCGAACCAGGGAGACACGTGCCAAACACGCCGGGTAGGAGCCAGGGAAAGGTCCTGAGGGGGCGGTTGACACACCTGGCTGATGGAAGTGCTTGAGGGTGTAGTAGATCCGGGTCCTATAACCACTGGACTAGAGCTAATGGGCAGGGATTGTGCTACCATGCTTTCCAGCCTATCAATGCTTGCCCCCATTGCAGCAATCCGTGGCTGCTCGGAGAAAATCCCAGGAAGAGGGGAGGCAGGATGGGTAAAAGTTGGAGACAGGGCATGTGCCACTGCTCCTAACGAGGAGCGTCTGGCCGGGAAAGAATCTTGTGAGAGGCGGCGTTCCGTCATCACAATCTCCTTTTCAATGACAGCAGCTACTCTTGTGATGAATTTATCCATCGTGCCTATCATGGAACTCCCTGCAGCACCCTCTCCCCCACCCCTCAGAGCTTTCCCAGAGCGGGTAAACATGTGGGCCTCTAAACCCCCAAGGAAACTACTAACTCTGGGACAAAAGATGGTAGATGAAGGGGGGCCGTCCCACCTTTGACCTTTTTTCTGTGTGAAGTGAAACCCGGCACCCACAAAGTCAGGACCTATGTCTCTGAGAAGACGTGCAAACTTTCTCGATTTCACTCAGGGCAAAGTTTCGATTTACCCAATCCCTTTCCTGCAGCCTAGCGCTTCACCCGAGATAGAAGAGCCTTCAGCCTGCAGGAGGCTCCCCACTGACACTCAGTGCCTGAGTGTCAGTGAAGAAACTCAATACCACCCTCTTGACAGCGATGTACATAATTCCAAGCTGCCAAAAGCCCTGCTTTGGAACATTTGGCACCAGTCAATGAGATCTACACATCACCACCAGCAGGAAGAAAGATAATACGTTGCTGCTGAGAAAGGGCACTCAGGACTTCGATAGCAATGGAAATGGTTCCACAGTGGCCTTTTTTCATTTCTTTTTTTCAAAAACTTCTCAAGTTTCTGCTTTGAAATCTAGGCTTGTTTCACAAAAATGCACACTTTTTATTTTTTTTTATTTTTTTATGTCACCACTTTACAAAACCCTGCTTGTAGTATTGGTCCAGACACAGGTTAAAGGCCAGTGAAGAGCACAAAGGGCAAAATAATTCATAATCATTTAGTACACTGATATTTAACAGGAAGATCTCATTTTATGTAGGAAAGCTCTGGAATATGAATCGCCTTTGGCGAATCCATGAACTATTAAAATTATATTTCTGTTTACCTCGCGTCAGGAATCAGTCTATCAATAAGCTACTAACATCTCTAGACAAACAACATTCTCTGGCTGATCAGATAAAGAGCTACCAGTCGGCCCTAAGAAGGGCATTGCCCATCCCAACAATGACGTGTCAACAGGGCCGGACTGGGAACAGAAATTGGCCCTGTCAAACTGCTCAGCTGACCCCCCTGGGGTGAGGGGGAGTGCAGCTGAGCAGTTTGCGTGGGCCGATTTCGGCCGATTTTGTTCCAGGGGTCGATATTGCCGTCCCCGGTAACAAAAAAAAAGGCCCCCCCAGGGGCCCAAAACCGGCCCCAACCCTAGCGACCTACCGGGGAAACGCCCGGTGCCCGCTATGGCCAGTCCGGCCCTGGGTGTCAATGATCATAATCAAGTCTTAGGCTTTGACGAAGTCTGGTAAATGAACAGAATTATGTTATGTGGTCTCGACTCGGACTACTAGGTCATTATAAAAAAAGGGATACATTTTAGTTCACTCTGGTTAATATTAATATTATGAATCAAATTTGTGCTCCACATATGGCTGATTCAAAGGCCCTGATTATGAGTTAACGGTGGTGGTAATTACTGCATGCAGGGGTAAATAGCACATGTTTTCAAGGAAGTGT
Source organism: Lissotriton vulgaris (assembly GCF_964263255.1). Taxonomy (NCBI): domain Eukaryota; kingdom Metazoa; phylum Chordata; class Amphibia; order Caudata; family Salamandridae; genus Lissotriton; species Lissotriton vulgaris. Next base: position 1,650,124,428 of record NC_141685.1, read on the forward strand.
CTGATCATAAGTTAAATACCATGGGACAGATTTACAAGCCCCTTGTGACACTTTTGAGCCACTGTTGCGTCCCAGGTGATACAGCAGCAGCGTGAACAATGCGCCATGTTGCGGCCCATTTACAACGTGATGCATTTAGAGAGATGCAGCACCTTGTAAAGCCCTGTGTCACACTATACCTGCATCAGTTATAATGTATGCAGGGTGGCCGTTCCCATGCGAGAAAGCCTTGTAGAAGTGATGCAGTAAAATCTACAAGATTTAACTGCGCCACTTGTAGGTAGCCACTGCATCAAAACCCTATGCCTGCTTGGAACAGGTGTAAGGAGTGATGCAGTATATTAGGAATAGGCCTCCCCATGCATCGCTGGGGTTGTGCTGTGCTGATACGACTCCAGCAATGCGTGACTTTTGCGGAGACAGATACGTCAAAATATCTTACGCATCTGTCAATCCTTGCGCCATGGTGCACCGTATTGTAAATACGGCACATCCATGGTGGCGGAAGGGTTTTGCACGCAGGCGCAGGGAAACTGAAGCATCTATACAGATGCATTAGTTTCCTGTAAATACACCCCCATGTTTTATTCAGCACATGTGCTAAATACTGCATGTCTGTAGTCTATTAATTAAATGCACAAGCTATTTCCTGATGTAGTATTTACCACATGTGGAAAATAACACTTGTGGTAAAAAAAACACCCAATTACAAGTATGAGAGGTGTAGGAAGCTGGCTCTATATACTATACCAAAGTATGGTATAGTGGGCACAGAGTCCAGTGGAACCCCAAAGGTAGGCAGAGGTAAAAGTAGATAATGCCTTACTCTCTATTTGTGGTAGTGTGGGCGAGCAGTAAGGCTTTATCAGAGGGTAGTGCTAAGCCTTTATTGTACACACTTGGGCAAGAAATGATGTCACACACTCAAAGACTAAACTCAGACCAATTTGTTTACATAAAAATATTATTTAGTTATATTTTATTCTCTAGAACCAAACCAGGGCTGGTACAGGTATGAGAATAATACTTAGCAAAAATAATGCAGTTGAAATGCTTTAAAATGCAATAATTTGGTTACTGAATAATTACTTTGCTCTTGTAAATAGATTGAATTACTTTTCCGTTACTCTTCTTACCAAGCCAGGACCTCTAGATACTAGGCTGGTACATTTCTTGGAGAAAGAAAGAGGAGATAATGCATTTTGCCATATCAGTACAAGTTTGCAATATTACTCATGATACACACTAGTCCTAGGAAAACAGAACTGGGTTTACGGGTTCATGGGTAGGATCCAGTCAGATGGGCACTTGAGTTTTAAAAAAAAAAATTATTTTATAAGTTTTCTATAGCACTGGTCAGACCCGTGGGTATTGGAGCGCTTTACAGCAGGATGGAGAGAAGTCAAACACAGGGCATATAGCAAATAGAATCAACACTGAAACAATGTAAATTTTAAAAAGTGATATTTATGTTCTCTCTGTTGTAGAGCATAAAACTAGCAGAGTATGCCGTGCTGCAACATAGCATTAATATATATTTCATTTATCACTAGCACCGTACTTGGCCAAGTACACTGGGCAGCATGGGCTACAGATGGCTGGCTATCGTTGTGCTGGACCGAGAAGTATTATTGGCTACAAAGTGCAGTATACGTAGTACACCAGAGTATGGGCAGCAGAGTGCAGTAAAGCCTTGTTAATTATAAAGTGATTCCCTGGTACTCTACTTTGAACTAATGTTCTCGCGTCCTCGCCACTGCATAGTTCAATGCGGTCCATACAAGCAGTACTGTGCAACTAAGCAGCTCTCTGCAAATATTCAGCTCTGCTGAAGGCACAGTCCAGGTACTCATTCATGGCTGCTTCCATTCCAGCTCCTTGCCCACCCGCTTAAGTCCCAGGTTGCACAGCCAGCAGCCCAGAGGCGTACGAGTGCAGAGTTCAGGGACCACACGTTAGCCAACGGGCTAATCAAGGTCGTAGGCTTGAGGACTACAGCGAGCAGGCCACCATGTTGGGAAAACAAGAGCTCCTGGGGTTGAGGTCAGCAGTGTAGGGCCCAATGGCCAACCCAAGAACTCCACCACCAGCAGCACAGACTCGGTCGATGTAGGATGCAGTCTTGGCTGATTCTGCAGATTCGGTCAAGGATGGGGTCAGAATCGGTGGGGCCAGCTGCTGGGAGCAGCAAATGGTTGGGGTAGTTCACAAAGGCGGTAAGCCTTTGAAGCTTCTCGTTCGTGGACCCTGTCCATCTTGGGGAAGAAGGCTTGGCACTTTGTCCCAGGATGTGGTTTGTTTCAGGACGCCGACAGAGGCAGGCTCTCAACTCAGGGATCCAGAAACATGTCTGGTGGTGGCAGCTGGTGAGCAGCCACTTAGTCAGGACACTACGGTTAGGTCGTTTTTCAGAGGGCATGTCTAAGATGCCCTCTGGGTGCATTTTTCATTATATTCCACACTGGCATCAGTGTGGGTTTAATGTGTTGATAAGTTTGATGCCAAACTTCCAGCCACAGCCCATCCAGGTAAGAGCAGTGGGGCGGTGTGGTCGGGTGCGGGATGTTTCGATGGACGATGACAAGGGAAAGTTAAATAAATAATTAATTTTCCCTCCTCATCATCCATCAAACGAAAACACGGACCCACCGCTATTAACTGCACGGGCAGCGGCTGCAAACTTCCCAGTTTTCAGTAAAGCCATTATGGAGCTGTGGAGTGCTTAATGACAAACTCCCAGACAATGACTCTTTATGGCATTTCTGAACTTACAAGGTCTAAGAATGGACTTAGGCCCTGTAGGCTTACAAGGCACATGCACATGTACCCTTAGCACTGGTATAGTGCACCCAGCTAGAGGGGTGGCTTACCTATGCTGGGGCAGTGGTTGGCAGGCATGGCACACACAGATGTGTGTCATGTTCCTCTTCACTTTGTTCTGCACAAAAACATGCAGCCTTTAAGGGTGACACAATAAGTGCTGCAGCGACTAGGGTCCTTCCCTGGCAACAGGGTCATTGGTACAAATGGTACCTATTATAAGTGACTTACATGTAGCCAGAGAGTTGCTAATTGGATTTTGCAATAGCACAATTTAGGGAATAAACATAGTCCCTGGGTGCCTGATTGACAGGAATCCAAGCAGGTCCAGACAGGGAACTAAAACCAGAACTGGCAATGTGCTCGGCCGCCCTCCCCCCCCCCCCCCCCCCTCCCACCGGGGGTTGTGGGTGCGGCTGAGCTCTTTGCAAGGGCCGGTTTTCGGCCCCGATTTTGTTACTAGGCCGATTTTGCAGCAAAAATGACCCTCTAACAAAAACGGCCCCCAGGAGCCCAAAACCGGCCCCCCACCTGTGCGGCACACTGGAAGATTACCCAGTGCTCGCTACGGCCAGTCCAGCCCTGAACCCAAGGCAGATTCAGTCAAAGTACATGAACATTGGGCAAAACGTGGGGGGCAACCATGCAAAAAGGGGCACTTATATACAAGAAGTCATTAAAAACAAGTGGAAATACCACTTTAAAATACCTCTAGTCAAAGCATAATTTGTTTACAGGAAACCTGGATGCGTGAATCAGCTCATATAAATGGTTTTTACTCTGTTCACACATCGGCTAGACCATCTGTAGGTGGACATGATAAAGGTGGCCTACTAACTCTGATTTCCACAACATTAAATGGCAGGAAACTACAGCTGGATTACCCACATTTCCAGATTATAAACATTATATTGAAGAGAAACCTAACCTTTGTGGTTATTAACTTTTATCATTACAATTTTAACAGCACAAATATTACTATTGCCCAGGAATTCGAAATTGTACTTACGAAACACATTGAGGAGTTAAAAACAGACTATGTAATACTTTGGGGGGGTGATTTTAATTGTAAATTGTGCTCAATGTCTACACGTGAGGCTTGCCATTATCTAATGGGGTATAGGGTGGGCGGTTATCACTTTGAGCACACTCCTTGTGGGAAAATTTTTAATTTTATATTGTCAATCTTTTCACTTTCCTTAACCATAGATCTTAATGAGCTTTTAAACTCCAATGTGGTAACCTATTTTGGAAGAGGTCAGGAAATGTTGATTTATTTCATTATTTTGTCCAATCATTTTAAGTCTGAAACTGGGGTTTTTAACATATCTAAAAATCATTTCAGTGACCACTACCCTTTAACACTACAATTGATGACCCCACTAGATCCTCCTACGACACTAGTCAAGGCAGTCCCCTTATTCTATACTAAACATAAGGGGCTAACTTGGACGTGGTCCACTGTCAAACCTGATATTGTTTTGGAAGAGATTATAAAAAGTAATCTTGCGCAAGTATTGGACTGTCTGGATGAAAACTTAAGTGTCACATCCACGATCAGATCGTATAATGCAATAATTGAGACGACAAAGGCACTCTTAACTAAAAATCAGTCAAATAGCTTACAGAAAAACAAAAGGTGGTTTGACAGGGAATGCTCCCAACTAGATAGTAAACTAATCAAGATCTTAAAAATCAAACCATGAGACAGGGTGGGGGTGAGACAGGCCTGCACGGATTATAAATGAGCACTGGAGAAACGTAAGAAGGAAATCAGGCAAGAGGCATGGGGCAAAATATATGTGGCATCCCAGAGCAAAGATTCCAAACTTTTTTGGAAAACTGTTAATGATGAGTAGTTTGGTGACTCAAAAAATGACCATATTGATGCAACAATCATTCCAGAATTGTGGGTAAAACACTTTTCAGGCCTCAATAGCAACAGCATTGAGAAATATTGTGCCAACCGCTTCCAACATGTGGCATGCCCCTTGGAACCCCCAAATCTAGATGAGGTAAACAGGGCGCTTTCCCAGACAGTAAAGAATAAGGCTCCTGGGTCAGACGGCATGCCCACCTATCTATTTTTAGCAAATACCCCCCTGTGGCTCCTGTTACTAATGAATATATTACGATGTTATGCCGCTCAGGGCCCACCAGAGTCATGGAGATCAGTTACAATAGTTCCCATATTCAAGAAGGGTGATATATCTGATCCAAAATGCTATCGACCTATTTCTTTAATCAAGAGCACCTGCAAGATTATGGGACGAGTACTACTGGAGAGATTGGAGACTTGAGTTACAGAAAATAAATGGGAAGTTATCCGCTGTTCAGTATGGATTCAGGAAAGACCTGGGCACTGTAGAACAGTGCCTTAACCTGCACCTCGTCATCGGTAAATACACCATGGCTAAGTCAGGGCCCTATTCTTGGGATTTATGGACCTGAAATTTGCCTTTGACTGGGTGCAGAGGGGGAAAATGTGGGAAAAATTGCTCCTCATGGGCATTAACCCTTCAATAGTCCATTTTTTAGCTGCAATGCATCAGGGTGTCACAGGGAGAGTACGCTATGGAGCAACTGGCGAGCTTACTGGACCCATAAAGATGGATTGTAGGGTCCGACGGGGATGCGTACTCCCCCCCTTCCTATTTTGCTTATATATAAATTACCTAGAAAGCCATATCAGAATTGGAAATGTTGATGCCCCCACAATAGGCCACAGGACTTTACCAGCCTTGTTATATGCAGATGATTGTGTCCTAATGTCGAGAACTGGGGTGGGTTTACAAAGGCTTTTAACCAGTTTCAATGAATTTATGAGCGATCTTGGGCTAAAAACAAATGTTGCCAAGTCACATGTCTTGGTAGCAGGAAAGGTTCCCTTTAGGATGAAAACCTTTTACATAAAGAATGAAATATTAAGTCAGGTGCCAACCTTTTCTTACCTGGGTATACTTTCTAATGAAGAAAATTCATGGTCTCACCTAGTCAATACCAGGATTGGGGGCTTTAATAGAAATATGGAGGCCATTTTTAGGTTTACAAAGAAAATAGGCTCTAGCCCCATAAAAGTAATTGTTGATATGTATAAGGCACAAACATGCGCAGTCACATTAAATGGCCCTGGAGTTTGGGGCTGCTCAAACACATCGGGCCTCCAAAGAGCAGAGAACCTAACACTAAAACGTGTGTTGACATTACCCAAAGGCACCCCTGCTACTATGTGTCATAATGAACTAGGCATCACTCCACTATACTTTCGTATAGAATTAGCCCCATTAATGCTTTGGCACAGTATTTGGGTAAAAGAAGAACCAGCCCTGAATCATGACATAATTGTAGATTGCTTGAAATTGGACCATGCTAAAAAATCCCATGGCTCTCTAACCTGCAAGATCAATTGGAGAAGCTGTTATTGCAGGGTTGTTTTAAACATCCGGGAAATATATCGGCAATTCCTAAGGCCAAGCTCAAAGTGATTTTCTTTTACTTTTAAAGCACGAAAGAGATAGCCTAGAGTTGGTTAAAAAAAAGGATTGTAGAGCATGCATTGTTAATTAGCTCCCCACGAACTGAATCCTATCTTTCTTTCCATTTTAACCAAGCAAAGATGTTTTATCTGATCAGGTTCAGGATGGGTATTGTTCACTTATTGGTCTCATACCTACGCGATGTATATTGTGACGCCAAATTAGACCAGTGCCCATGTAACTCAACTTCTGCACAAAGCACTTTTCACTTTATGTTTTTTTGTAAATTGTATCTTAATCCTAGACATATCTTTTTAAAACCATTATTAAGATTTTTAAATATTAGAAAGTGTCAACCTGCACTATGTCATTTACTTCTTTTAATCAATAAATTCACTTGTCTCATGGTTTATAAGTATATCTCTGCTGCAGTTCGACTTCGTAATATTGTTGGAAAATAAATTGCTGGGTAACATTTTAGTCAGTTGTAATTTTATTATGTGTATTATTGTTAAAATTGTATCTGTTCTTTTATGGCTTTCATTCAGCCAAAAAAATATTTTTGACTGACTGAATGACTGACCTCTAGTCAAAAGCATGTGAAAAAAAATCCTGAAAGTGTAGAGAATGAAAGAGAAGGTGTAAAACAATACAAAAAAGACAAGACCAACAAATAATGGGAAAAAACACAGTACATACACTGAGCTGAAAAAATAACATTTCACACACACCTGCACACAGGCCCAGACCTATTTAACCACTTGGATGCTAGGCGTTTTCCCCCTCCTGTGCTGGAAAATGCCATTTTAGTGGCACCATGACGAGCTCAGCTCGTCATCAGCACACGACACCCGTGGGTGATGACGAGCTGAGCTCGTCATCAGCATCGAAGGGGTTAAGCAGCCATGGACAGGTAACGTTCCTTTCTACTGTACACCATCAAGCTACAGCACAGCTAGGCCACTATATCAACATACCATGCAGCATGAGGATAGAAACCAGCCCACCAATCATTGACCTCAAGTGGTACAGCACGCATGATAAGCACCAGGATTGACTCAGTAAGGCAACTCAGCCCTTCACCATCATGATTACAAAGCATTATGATTGTTGTGGTCAAACCTCAACATAAGTCAGCAATGCCATTAGACAGTTGTTAGCCCCCTTTTACATTACATACATGGATGAATGTGAATATGTTTAACAAATCACATCTGTAAGTCTTCACAATCATGATGATTCTCAAGCACAACTTTTTAACAACCACATGTACTTCCATTACAACTCTCATGTCTCTTTCCTTCGATTCCTCTGCCCTCAAGACCATATTTATGTCTTCCACTTCATATATATTAAAGGATGGTCATAATGTTTTCTTCCCTCAGCTTAATGTAGAACTGAGATGGAGAACTAAAATCAGTTGCCATGCCTTGGTGCTTGTGCTTGGCATCTCACTTAAGTACCTAGTATTTCAAGATTTGGAACTTGTTGTTAATGTTAGCAACATCATGTGGATATGTTGATTCAGCATTGATTTCCATTATCTTCTTTCCCAGCCATGTGTTTGTTTGTTTTTTGGTGGCATCTTCAGCATGAGATGGCATATTTGATGGTTGTGGAGTCTGACCAACTCCTTAGCCAGGACCTCCAGCGCAGTATCAGTAAACTTGTAATTCATTTCCCTGCCTGGGTCCATGATTGGAGGAGTCTTCCAGGTTTCTGCTTGTGATGACTGAGTGACATCAGAGAATGGCAGTGAATTCTGTGTATCTTGTTTCAAGGTGCTTTGTCCACACAAAGTGAATGCCTGCACACTCCCCCTTAGTGAGAAGTTGTTTATGTACTTTTGTGTTGACCTAAGGTCCCTTGGTGTGTTGATCTGAATGTTTCTGTTCTCTAGGGATTGATTCCCTCACCCCAAAAACCCCCAGTGCCTGAAAATCGGCACTACTGATGATTTGTGCATAAATAACACATATTCTGTATTTAACAGGTGCTAAATAGTGACTCAACTGCACGCAGTAAAAACTCATATTCAGTGGTATTTAACACATGTTATTTATGGAACTCTGTTGAATCGTTATTTACCCTAACTGCAAGTTTGGTGGTGATTGTAAATTTGCAGTTAGATAGAGTATCTACCAGAAATAATTAAAATGAAGGAAGTAAATTGTTCTTATGATAGGTACTTCTAACTGCAGATTCCTTGCTTTTTAAATAGAAATCAAGAAACCAAAGTAATACCTCTCAGTTGGTGAATTTGCGAACTAGTTCAAATAAAGTTGTCCAGCAGGGCCAAGCAAGCAAAATTCCCATCTCGATGGGCCGGGCTGGCAGGGTCTGGTGGAATGAGCCCGGAAACATGCTAGGGTCTACTTCTTGGCTAATGTGCTGCAGAGCAGATTTTGATGTGGACAATGATCCACCAACAAACTGTCCTCTTCTCCACTGCCTTGCCCTTCTTCACTCCAGTAAATATCAGAAAGAGCTGATCATACACACAATATTCCCTGGTACGATCATTATAAGAGTGTAGAGTCCTTTTGGATCAAGCCAATGGAGTTTCTCCTCCTTAGAAGAGAGAGGTGGAGGTGTGAGGTGGAGTGAAGAACGTTGGTACTGTGATGCATTGGTTGAATGGAAAAGGAGTTACCACTTTCAAAAGAATCAGCTTGTCTAGAAAGTAAGTAGTGTAGTGTTGACAGAAAGGGTTTAGAGCTAATTCTCTGGCCACACCGATGTTGTGATGATGAGGAACACTGTCCTGAGGGTAAAAGGCCATAGTGGACAGCTGTGCAGCGGTTCAAAGAGAGTACACATCAGGAAGGGAGAGGGTGGAAACAAATGTTGCAAACCCATCAAATATCATCACAATGGCTATCCTAAATAAAGAATGCTGATCCACAAACTGCAAAGAGGGTGAAAGAGCCAACCGATACTCTTCTGAGGTACCCAAAACAATACAATACTTTGGATAACCTGGCTTGAAATGGGTCAATCCGCTGAAGTAAATACCAACCAAACCACAAACTTGTCTCACTGAGAGCCATGTACTGAGTTTGTCAAGGGATCCCATATGACGTCCACAACTTTGGGGGGGAGGTCAAAGGCAGTCAGCTATCACCGCTCACTCTCCAAGCTTTGAGGTGAAAAATGTGCAGGCCCAAGTGTAGGACCCTGCCTTGCTGCTGAAACAGAGGATCCTCCCAAAACAGCATCCTGATCTGAGTACAGATGCTCATGCCAAGAAGTTCTAGATATCATACTCTTTGTGCCCTATATGGTGTCAATAGGATAATTGAGCCCTGCCAGTCCTGATTTTCTTCAGAAACAGAACAGGACAGAAAATGAATTAGCAGAAAGACATAGAGGAGTCCTATAATGGGTAACTGCGGGTCAGGAACCTCAATGACAGTTCGCATGACCATGGTGAAGGAGGCCCTTTCTTCTGTGGCAGGGCCCGGAGGCGAAACTAGCCCAATATTTGGCAAAATGTCCAGGCCAAAGGTCTCCTGAAAGTTCTCATACCAATTGTGTTCATTGGATGATTTGGCAAATTCATCCCCAGCATTATATGCATTATTGTCAAAATCCATTCCACATAAAGCATGGGGGATTTGGGCTCGCCATTGCACCACCACCACAGAGAACAACACACCGATCATGTAACACCTTAACTGCCAACTCCAAACCAATGGCAAAACCACCATCATAGGCACCCACCCTCACCCACACACCTCTAGGACCAGATCCTAGCTTCTGAGATGCCATCCCTGAATTCATCGCCCCGCTCACTATTGACTCCAAACACTGCATCAATTGCAATTTCACGTTGCCAACCTTAACAACACCAATGCAATCAACCTCATTGAAATCATGAACAACATGAGCCTCACCCAACTAGTCACCAACCCCACTCACATAGAAGGGCAAACACTCAACCCAATCTTCACAGCCAGCGACTGAGTCAAGTACAGCTGTATCACCCTAGTTCACCTGGGCATACCATGCCATCATCTACATCAACATCAGAGGATCCCCTGGCACTGCCATCAAGCAGGCCAACATCTTACACCACAGCTGGAACAAAGTGTCAGAGAGCCAGTGAATCAAAGCCCTCATCATTTCCCACCCTGCAATCATCCTAGAACAGGCTGTCAAGAGCTTCACCACCTGGATCACTGATTGCACTAGCAGAGTCATCCCCATCAAGCCCACTAAACTCAAGAGGTCTGCCAAACAGACCAGTTGGTACACCATGGAACTGGGAACCACAAAACGTAACTGCTAGTGACTTGGAAGGAAATGGTACATCAACTAGGAGCCCAAAGACCTAGCCGCATTCAAAACATCCCTCAACCAATATCACCAACTCCCTGAATGAGACGAAAAGAAGTGTACCACAGCCAGTTCTAACCACAGCAAAGAACTCATCAACATTGTCCAGGAGTTCTCCAACCCCTAGGTGACTGAAAACATCATCACCCATTTCAATGACAGTATCTTCATCATCTACAAAGACTTAAAACCCCAACCCACCGCCGCCATCATCTTGAGCCTCCTGGCTCCCACAGATGCAAACTCTGACCGCCTGCTCACCACCTGGGACCAGCTCACCACACACCACAGGATCATGAACTCTGTCCACTCAGGAGCACCCATGGATCTCTATCCCCATCACATTTTTAACCGCGGGACCAACTGGGTGATAGACAACTGCCTAAAACTCAACACAGACAAAAAGGACTTGCTGATCTTCAGGAAAAACACCTCAATGTGCAATAACTCCTGGTGGCCTTCCAAACGAAGCCCCTCACCTACTCCGACAGACCATGCCCCCAACCTTGGAATCATTCTGGAGAGCAAGCTCACCATTAAAGGCCAGATCAATGCAGTCTCCTCCACCTGCTACCTCACTCTTCGCATTCTCCTTAAGACAAGATATTCAAATGGCTCCCTGTCAACACCAGACAAACCGTCACTTAAGCCCTAGTCACCAGCTGTCTGGACTATGGCAACTCACTCTACATAGGAAACACTTCACACATCCTGAAGAGACTGCAGAACATAGAAAATTTAGCAGCCACACTCATCCTCAACCTCCCAAAGCAGACTCACATCACCCCCACCTCAAGAATGTCCACTGACTCCGCATTCAGAAGGGATGTCGATTCAAGATGCTGAACCACACCTACAAAGACAAAGGCAACCAAGAATCAGCATATAACAACCACGGCCTGAACTTCCTCCAACCCTCCAGACACCTGCGCTCCGCCTCCCTCTCCCTTGCTCACACCCCACACATCCTCTGAAGCAACAGTGGAGCACGCTTCATCTCCCTCCTCACTGTGAAGTCCTGGAACTACCTCCTCCTTGACCTCCGGACCTCATTCTCTCTGCTGCAATTCAGGAGAGGACTCAAGACCTGGCTGTTGAACTGAACCCTCCCTAAGCAGCAAGATTCTCAGCGCCTGGATACCCTCACAGGTGGCTAGCCGCTCTCTAAAAGCCTGTTTGTTATAAGTATTGAAGTTTGATGGACTGCCCAAAGTTTGCGGCCCACGTGGATTAGGCTGTGACCTTAGTCAAAGTCAAAGAGGCACCTTATTGGAGTTGGACAGCACAATAGGATGTGCTTTACTGTCCAACTTTGGATGGATCGGGGAAAGGTCATGGTACCAGGATCAGAGTTGACAGTGATGCCAGTGTGGGGCCTACTGCAGGTCCAGAGCGTTCAGCTGCTACTGAATGTGGACCCACCAGTGCAGACCCATGTTGGGACCTTTGCAGTTCCTTGGGGCCCAGAGGCAAGCCTGAGGGATGCCCTGGGATTATTTAAAAGGTGAGGAATCTAAATCTAAAAGGAAAGTTCTTATGCAATATCCCTAGGTACACTCTTGCCAATCCACCAGTATGGATTCCACAATGATATAAAGTGACAGTGTGGAAAATACACTTCGTCTGACCCCATACTTAAAGAAAATAATCCACTAGGAAAGAGGGTGTGTTGGAAGCCGGAGTCTCAGTCCCAGTCCCGCACCACTGTCGCCAAATGCGAGACCCGGGACTCCTCACTCAAAGTTAAGCCAAGTAAGGACACTGTTTGAGATATCCCTGATCACCCCCTTAGTAGCTTGGCATGAGCAGCCAGGCCTATCTCCAAGTCACAAGTGTACAGTATGCACAACCACACCCACAGCAACCCTCTGGTGACACCACAAATGGACTCCACACGAGTTTCATAAAAATTAGTATAAACTTTATAGAAAAAGATATAAGACGATACAAAAGCCAACATATAATAAAGGGTAATATTTGTTCCGATTGGCTGATAGGTTCAAATCCCAACCACCGCTTTCAAAATGCTATGCTGGTCGCAATGCTAGAATCACACACGTTGCAATGGACAAACAATAGTGCACTGTGTAACGAGTAATGATACAATCCTGTGCTAGGCAAAGGAGAAATAATACAATGCGTAACTATACACTCTGGTACCTTGCAATGGGAGAAATAATGCAATGCGTTACGCTGCAATCATGTACTGTGCAATGAAGGAATAATGCAATGCGTCACCCCCCAATCACATGCTTTGCAATGAAGAAATAATGCGATGCGCACTGCTACAATCATGTACTTTACAACAAGGAATAATGCAAATGAGTAACTACAATCATGTACTTTGCAATGAAGAAATAATGCAATGCGGGCCGCTACAATCCTGTACTTTGCAATGGAGAAATAAGGCAATGCGTAGCACTACAATTGTGTACTTTGGTATGCAGAAATAATGGAGGGGTTTTCACTGCCAGGACATAGCCCACACCTCAGTATATGTCCTGCCTTTTACTTACACTGAACCCTGCCCAGGGGTTACCTGGGACCTACTACAGCCGTGCCCACTGTGTACGCAAAAGGGAAGGTAAGGCCTGACAAGTTGTCAGGACAACATGCTAACTAAGCAATCTGCGCGCAGGCCCTACACTACAGGCCTGAGTTCCCTTCTCCGTGCACCTTTGCATTACTACCCAGGCACACACTGTGCACATCACTGGGACTTTACTAGTAAGGCAAACATACGAATCATGGCCAACCAATTACCATTACACTTTACACAGGGAACACTTGTACTTTGACACTGATCAGCAGTGGCAAAGTACCCAAAGCATCTAAATTGGCAACTCTATGTCAGGAAAACGGTCAAGGGGGAAAGCAAAAAGTTTTGGGAACTTGAGCCAAAAAGGCCAAGTCCTACAGGGTGGTTTACCAGTACAATGACCAGGAGCTGTATGGAACCATGGAGTACTGATCGTATTCTCAAAGCAAACAGTAGATGTAATTTGTTTTCCGTAGGGCTGACTTTAGACAGCACATCAAAGTGTGCACATAAGTGGCCTGAATTTACTTTTGTTTTACAGTAATATTGTTTAAGGGCAACCAAATGTATTTCCTTCATTTAAATAATGAACTGTAAATGGATGTCTGTGCTTCTCGATGGGCCTATTGTAGGATTTGTTCACTTTCTGTAATCTGTTATTAAAGGAAGAAAAGTCCTTCTAGATTCTTCTGCGGTTGCTTGTTTAATGACAGAACAGGGTATGTTGGACGAAGAATGATTTCTGGGTATGGCATGCAAGCAAACTCCTCGCCCTCATAAAAGTCAATGAGCTCGTCCTAATATTAGACGTGCATCATAAAAGAGTGATTGTGTTTCTTTTCTGTTGACAACTGAATGCTAGGTGCACAGTAATGCTCAGGTTCCTACACAGAGTGTCCATAGTCATGAAGTGAACTGGGAAACCACATATAATCTAATGGTTGTGAGAATGACGTTCCAGAATGCCCTATGCTCTTGGGTAATTGTTTAGCTGAGAGTCTTCCTTTTAGTGGCAGAACATGTGCCCTCTTTGAATGGAGTGTCCACTACTCTTAAATGCAGTGAATCCTTGGGCAACTCAGTGTTACAATCTGGTGACCTGACTGTGGAGATGATGGTGGGGTTAAAGGCCTAAATATACCTTGAGATTTGCATGATTTTACTGAAATGGGTGCATGTCTCACAAGGGTCATCATATTCCTTTATATATTTAGACATTTAATGCACTGGAATTGCTGTGGATTGTCAGAAAGGGTTTAGCCTTTTCCAAAATGCACTGCTAGTCAGAGAATCAAGTTAAATTGGTAGGGTGGTTAAGAATGGTCCCTAGTAGAAAGGTGACCCAGCATGAATTTTCACGTGAACATCATGTGAACCTCTTCTTGTCACTTATTAGACAGCCATAGTGTATTTGATATTTTTCTCCAGTTCACCAATGTCCGAGCCCCCCTATTCAAGACATGGGAATGATTGCCTTTGCCTTCTGGGTGTATCTCACTCTTATTTATGCAGTTGGATAAGGGTGTAAGCTTTTCTTTTCATACATCATGGATATTATTTTATTACACAGTTTACAAGGATTGTCACTGAATATAGAAATAGCAGATCATTACTAACTGTTAGGCACCCATGAGATCAACAGCCATATTCATCAACATGAATTGCGCTCGCAAATGGCCAGATTCTGAGAATCTGGCTGTTTGCGAGTGCGATTTTTGCATTTGGGATTCATCATCCCAAATGCAAAAATCGCTATTACCGAAATCGCATATTTGCGAGGAATTGGATTTAAGGAATTTCTAATAGAGATTCCTTAAATCCAATTCATCACCCAATTTGAAATTGCGAATTCGCAATATTTGGTCGCAATTTACCACGAATTCTGACTTCGTGGTAAATTGCGAAAAAAGAGTAAAAAGCACTTTATTGCATTTTTTTCTTTTGCATGTTACACACACACATGTCCTCTGGACATGTGTGTGCGCAACACCTATTCAAATGTGCATTTGAGGGGTGCTACAGGGTACCTTTGGACACCCCTGGCACCCTTCAAATCGCAATCTTATTTGCGATTAGCAAATTGCTAATCGCAAATAAGGAATCAGTAGGAATCGCAATAAATTTTGCTAATCCTACATGAATCCCGTTTTGCGAGTCCTTAATAGCGAATCGCTATAATTCGCTATTAGGGCCTCGCAAAACGGGAGATTGATGAATATGGCTGAATGTCTCTAATTCTTGAATACTTATTTTTACCACAGCTAGTTCCTCAACAGCAAATATATCTTTATTGTATGCTTGAGAACGTTCATGAATGGAAAAGCCACTGGGCGTCCAGGTTGCTTTGGAGATAAAATGCCCGCCAGGCACAATCAGATGGATTACCTCTATGATAAAAGGGAGATCAGCACGTGGCTTATGCAAAATCAGAGTGGTGACACACAGGGTTCGAAAGGCTCCATCTGCCCAGTCATCCATAAGAAAAGGGACCCGCTCCCAGATAATTTGCACGTGGGGAGACACAGTCCCTTACTACTTGCAAAAAACCCTCCTGTATACATTTACACACACTAGAAATGAATGAATTGCTTTACCTGAGCAATGGGTGGCCTCTCAGTTCTTACCCTGTCTTATGCATTTGGAGGTCGGACAAATCTCAATAAATCTACCATTGTGGCATTGAACTTGCACTTCTGCACTACATTTCTGTAAATCCAGTTTCAGACCCAGGGACTCTACATAGTCGATTCTGTGAGATGTCTCAGAGACTATTAGGATGACGCTGGATTCTGTCTTGATCCTATTGGCCGGACTGGGAACCAGAACCGGCCCTGGCAAAGTGCTCGGCCGGCCCCCCTCCCCCCTCCGGGAGGAGAGGGGAGGGGGGAGAGGTGCGACCGCGCTCCGTGACAGGGCCGGTTTTCGGCCGTTTTTGTTACAGGGCCGTTTTTGCAGCATAACGGCCCTGTAACAAAAACGGCCCCAGGGGCCCAAAACCGGCCCCCAACCATGCAGCCCACCGGGGAATTGCCCGGTGCCCTCAACGGCCAGTCCGGGCCTGCCATTCAGCAGCGTTTGATACAATTTCTTATGGTATATTTCTCCAGCGTCGTCTAGATATCGGCATTTCCGACATGGCCTGGAATTGGTTCAAATATTTCTGGATGACAGGAAAGAAAGATTACGAGTTTTTGGTGTCCGACAAGGCTCATCACTTATTCCTTCATTATTCAACATTTACACGGCCACTCAGATTTCCTGGAGCCCGTCTTATGGAATTTCAACTGCTTCTTATGCAGAAGAAACTCAATTGATCCTGTCTCTGGACAAGAGCTCTATTGGGCCAGACCAAAATTGTAAAAAAAATAACTAAACATTACACATTGGATGAAAAAAAACATCTAAAATGCAACACTGAATAAAGAGAAATTCTGTTGTTGGAGAAGTCAAGTGTATTTTTCTCCCATGACGTGATGGTCGGGCTCTGTGCCTCCTCCCCCACCCACAGTAGAAGTTTAAAAAAATGTAGGATTTAAATTTGAAAACACCCTCTCTTTTCTGCACAAGCACTATCAGTAGCTGGTATGTGCTCGTCATTGATACAATCTGTAAAAACATTTTTTAACTTCCCCCCCATAACTGCAAGGAAAACTGTGACATTTGCCCTGATTACATCGAGGCCGGGTTATTGTAACAGTCTGTATGCAGGGAGTTCCAAACAACTGCTTCAAAAACTTCAGAGAGTCCAACACTTAACTGCCAGACAGGTGCTTAAACTCCTTAAATATAGTTATGCTTCTGCAGCACACATAAAAAGAGGAAAATGCCTCTCATGATTGTTTTTGTGCAGGAATGTGTCCCTCCTTCACAAACACAATACTTACAATGCAGGTACTCTTAAAACAAAGTGCAAAGGTGCCTGCATTGGAGCTAGGCAGCATATTTTAATATATGCCCCTAAATTGAACGTTTTTTCCATGGCAGCACACAGTTTGGGAACATGTAAATGGTGTGAGTGGAAGAAGGTCCAGAAATGAAATCTGACTTAGAAATGGCTCATACCTTTTAGAATGTTATGTATGATAGAATTGGAATCACTAAACTCCTGAATTAATAAAAGGTTTTCCTATTACTCCCGAGTGCCACATATTAGATGATGTTTAAGATTAGTTTAGGAGGAAGATGTATTGTGTGGTGGCAGTCATCAAATGCACAACTGTTGTTTATACAGTAGTGTCCAAGACCTTTGCTAGAGAATTTGCTTTTCTAGAGTGGAATCTAAACCTTTGCCTAACCAAGTGCCCAGCAATTGTCAGGCAGCAGCATTTCCTGGGCTAACTCATTTAGTTTTGTTGGCACTCTCAGACATTGGCCTCATATACAGTCTAACAGGTGGGTGGCCAGACACCTTGGGAAATGGAGGTCCCACTTCCACCGGACTCTTACTTATTTTAGAGGTTTTATATAGCGCTGGCTGGACCCAGAGGTATCAGATCGCTTTACAGGGTAGAGCTAGGTACAGTGAGACAAAACAAGTTACAGCATCAATGAATAACAAAATGACAGAGCGCTTAACCAGGATGATATACATACATGGTAAAACAGTAGTAACAAGATTAGCAACATTTACAGCATCAAAATTGGAAAAACGGCAGGCAAGGCTAGTCATAACAAGAGGTTTGAGGTAGTACATATCATGTAATGCAAGTACTAGGTGATATGCGTTAAAATACCTAAAGATGTGGAGGGGTAGGTTTAAGAAGCAGGAAGAGACCCCCAATATTTATTGAGGAAGTGAGTTTTGAGAGCTCTTTTAAACCTGGTGTAGGAAGGGTTGCATCTTAGGTCTTTGGGGAGGGCATTCCAGATGCGATGGCCATTTCCAGGGAAGGAACGGGATTGAGTGGATTACTTTTTTAGTAGGGGTGGGATAAGGAGGAGGGCGTGGTGCTTCTTAGGGGTCAAGTGCTTCCCGCTTTGCAGAGTTTATTGGTGAGGTAAGGTGGTGCATTTTGATGGAGGACTTTTTGTGTGATTCATGTGGTTTTGTAGGCAGATCTACATCCATTTTAGGGTTTTGAGAGCTGGGGAAATGTGGTTGAACCGTTTGCAGTTGGTGATGAGCCGGGCTGCAAGGCTGAGTACAGATCTGAGTGAGGCTAGATGGATCTTGGTGATTCCAGTGAGGATGCATTGCCGTAATCAATTCGTGAAAGGACCAGGGATTTAACCACTAATTTAAAATCTTCAGTAGGGAGAAAGGACTTTATTTTCTTGAGATGACGAAGAGTGAAGAGGGCTCCTTTAGCTGAATTTTTTATGTGGACGTTGAGGTTAAGGCTGTTATCGATGGAGATACCAAGAGATTTAACTGAATTGGACAAGAAGAGAGAGAAGTTGAGGGCAATGAGGTCGAGGATCCAAGTTTGAATGAGGAGAGAGTTATTTTTGGGGAGAAGAGGATGATTTCAGTTTTTGGGGGGATGAGTTTGAGATGATTAAGGTGGAACCAGGATTGAATTTTAGTGAGGGTGTTATTAAGCTGTATGATGTCCCTGTGGGTTTTGATCTTGTAATAGAGTTGGGTGTCATCAGCATATAGATGGTAGTTGACACCAGCTTGCTTAAGAATGAGGGTGAGGGGTTCCATAAAGAGGTTAAAGATTAAAGAGTGAGGGTGAGAGAATAGATCCTTGGGGCACTCCTAGGTTGACAGGGGTGGGTTTGGAGAGACTGTCATGGATTTTAATTTGTTGAGTTCAATGTAGAAGATAGGAGACAAACCATTTGTGGGTAATACCATTGAGGCCAAAGCGATCTATGAGCTCATTAAGGAGGGCAGAGTGGTTAACAGTGTCGAAAGCTGCGGAGAGATCAAGGAGAATAAGAAGAGATGTTCCACCGTTATCAAGGGAGTGGTGGATGTCATGAACAATGTTTAGTATGGCAGTTTCAGTGCTGCAGCCTTTTCTAAAGCCTGATTTTAAGGGGTCAAGAATTTTGAATTTTACGATGTGTTTGTCTAATTGGAATAAGACACATTTTTCGAGAGCTTTACAGAGAAGGGGGAGGTTGGTGATAGGGTGGAGGTTGTTTAAGTCATTAGGATCAGCATTAGCGTTTTTGAAAATGGAGAGGTTGACCAAGTTGGAGAGAGCTAGGGACATTTCCTGTAGCACTGGAGGTGTTGATGATTGTGGTCCAGGAAGGGACAATAAGGTCTTGGACAAGGTTAAAAGGGAGGGGGTCTTTTGTGTGGGAGGATGGTTTTAGTTTAGTAATAATGTTGTGGACTTTGTGCTCAGTTACAGGGAAGAAATTATGCCAGGTGCCGTGAGTTTGGGAGGTTGGGTGTGAGAGGAGTATGGGTGGGAGAGTGAGAGGGGTAGTTTACAGAGGGAATAGGAGCAGGAATGTGTGAGGAGGGGTTAGGGAGAGTTACAGTAACAGTGGGTGTAAAGGGGGAGCTAGGGGTAGCAGGAGGGAGGAGAGTGAATTAGAGGTGATATCATGGGAAAATAGGGGGTTAGTTGGTATCTGCGTTGAGAGGAAGGATTTGATCTAGTTTGGCAATTTTTTCAGAGAAGAAGTGGGCAATTTCTTCACATCTAGCGGTTGAGGCCAACGGGTTAGGGGGAGCAGAGGAGGTTTGGTGTCGGATAATTTTAAAAAGTTCTCTAGGACTGTTTTTGGCCCTATCGAGTTGTGTACGGAAGAAGAAAGCCTTTTTGTTAAAAAATGTGTTTTTTAATGTAGATCTAGCTGATCTGAGGAGTGTCAGGTTTGAGTGGGAGGAATGTTGTCTCCAGGTTCAATTAGTGGTAGGGAGAGGGAATGTACAGTAGGGATGTCAGGAAAAGCTGGAATCATAGGTGGGAGAGATAAAATGGGTGATAGTGGTTGGGAGATGTCATTGGGTGTAGAGATCATAGAGGAGGACGGGTGGGGACTATGTGATTGGAGTATGGTGTTGGAAGAAAGGCAAGCAGGGGAAGGGAGAGAGGGGTGAGGGGAGGAAGAGAGTGGGGGTGTTGAGTGATTGGGTATTTCGGGAGGTTAGGGTAGAACTTGCCTAGGTGGAGAGACAATGTGTAAAAGTAGTGCTCAAAGATGGTGAGGTGTGATTCGGCAGCTTGTATGAGGATGTTACCCGTTTTGAAGTTGGAGATGTTGAGTTCACCAGGAAAGATTGGGGAGGGAGTAGTGGATAATTTAAATCCATAGAGAATTTTAATTGAGTGAGTGACTGGGATCTGACGTAGGAAAGTGCTTTTCCATTTGGAGGGGCGTTTGGAATAGAAGATGTAATTGTTTTTTATGGGGGGAGAGAGGCTGAGGTATTTATCAACAATAAGTGTTTCAGGGTTACGAATGAATAGTTTATGTTTGAAATTTTTCTCCGCGTTTTAGACAGATTAGGGGGGTAAAGAATGGACTAGGAGTTGGGGCATTTTGGGACGGGGCTGAGGAGTGGAGAGATTATAGGAAGGTTATGAGGGTAAAAATTAGGGTAAGGAAAAGAGGATGAAACGGGGAGGAGTGGGAGGGGAGCTTAAACGGTGATCAACAGCCCATGTTTTTCTGCCAAGAGATTCATAATCGGTAACAAGTTTAAGTGCACACAGGAGAGAGTGAGGGTGGTGCTGGAGTAGAATGTGGAGAGAGAGAGTCCAAGTGAGAAATACGCAGCGCACAACAAATACAAGTGCAGCAGGAGGCCTGCTGAGGTAGGGAAGAGTGACCAAGTGAGAAATACGCAGCGTACAAGAAATGCAAGAGCTGTTCTGAGATCTACCGCCATGAAACCTATGTGTTAGGAAGGGAAACAAAAAGCAGCCGGGACATCTGAGGCAGATCGGGACCTATTCAATAAGTCTAGGGTTGAGGCAAGAGGCTGATGCAGTTTATATAGGGCTGCAAATATATTTAGATAAACATCCACAGCTCCTGGGTATGATGAAGAACAAAGGTGCAGTCAAGGAAGGCAGTATTGGAGGTGGGTTCCCCTTCCAGCGACGCACCAAGACGGGCCAGGCAGCACTGGCGCGGTACGAGAATACACCAGGTCGGTCCAGGATCAAGACTCAAAGATCAGAGGCGCAACAGGGTATCAGCAGGGCTGGCGGCGTATGTAACTTCAGATGGGCCAGTTGGCACCAGAGCGGTACATTAAAGACACTAAGTGTATGCATTTGTTGTATCTGAGTGGTAATTACTGTACCGTACTCCATGTTTAAGTAACACATCCTGATATAAAAACATTATTTACAAGTTTGGTGGTAACGCGTACGGGAGTTTTAGTCGATTATGGTTCGGTGAATTATTTCTAGGAAAGATCACGCAGAAATCTTGGCGTTCTGGCCCTTCTCGGGCTTAACTTTAGATGGGGGAGGCGGCACCGGAGAGGCACGAGAACCACCAGTCCTTTCCAGGATGGGGACTTGTGGCAACATGAAGATCAGGGGCACAACAGGGTATAGGCAGGGCTGGTGACGTACCAAACATCAGGGGGGGTGACGAGGGCCTTATGTTCAGACCCCCGTCATCAACGGCGCAGGCCATTTAAGATTAAGGCCACATCTTTGGTGTTCAAGTCAGCTAACTTGGGCGGTCCCGCTCGAGTTAGCTGAGCTGCCGAACCGGCGGGATGGTGCGCAGGGTCGGGCAGGCAAGGAGGCAACCAAAGAGGGCGAACCTGCTCTCCCACGATCAAAAACGTCAAACAGCATGTGACCTTCACTGTGTGGGGCCTCCCTTCGTCGCTCTGGAGGGCAGAGTGAGCCAGGCACACCATGACAGATTGGCAGCCCTAGGGGATCGGAGAGGAGGGTCAGGCAGGCAAGGCTGTGGCACAGGAGGGAGAACCCACTCAGAGCTGTTCGGCCTCATGATCTCTGTGGGGCCCTCCACGTGAAGTGTCGCCCATCGTCAGTCCAGAGGTCAGATTGTGTTGGGAGCACCAGGGCAGGTCGGTACCCCTGGAGGACAAGCCCGCCGAGCACTCGCTGTGCTGGACTCAGTCGTGGCGCCCCCAACAGCAATGGGTCTGGGATCAATGATCCTGGGCGAGTTGTCAAATGCTCAAAGGACCACAGAGAGCAATCCACTCTAAAATGGCGTCCTGAAAGAGGGCCAAATGTGGATGTGGAGGAGGATGGAAGACTCACCAAAGATGGGTTGATGAAGGAGGAGTGGCAGGGACAATCTCACGTGCTTCTCCGGCTGGTAGGCGATCGGCGAGGAGGAGGGCTGGTGACCATCTCCAAGGCCAAGCTCCGGGCTGCTTTGCCGGTATCTTCAGGGATGTAGTGAGTTCTTTGCTGTGTGGAAGCCACCCGGTGAGGCAAAGGCTCATCTAAAATCATCGAAAATCGGGGTGAATCATCTGACCAAGTACCTGGTAGTGAAGAAAGCGGTTCGGTTTCGTGATCCAGGCGGATGGCAGGGTTAGTAGGGAATATTACCCGAAAACAGTAATCCTACTTGGCGGCCATCTTGCATCTAATCTCATTGCTCTTCTCACAAGGCTGAGAGTTCCCTGTCCCGTTTACAAGAGCATTGGCTTTGTTTCACAGAAACAATCTCCCACAGCAGTTGTTTTGTTTCTGTGACACAAAATAGCAAAGGTTCTGATGTGCTGATGGTCGTCTTCCACCACTTGTGAGTCATTGTTGATTTTTGTTTTATGCTGAAGATCCCCTGACCAGGCAGGTAAAATCAAATTTAGAAATCCCTCCTAATTAGGGCATGCTTTCAAAGTTCATAGGATGGTAGATGGGGTGATGGTGTGTCGTATCCCACTGGTGAGCCTGCTGAAGCTCTGCTTTCAGAAAAATATGGTTGTACATTGTACATGATTCTGGGGAACTACGAATATGCCGGGTGCTGCACATCTTTTTCAGCTGATATGTTGCATGGCGCGCACCACACTCTTAACGATCCCCAAAGTATTTTGCTTTTTTTGCAAAAACAAAGCAACTTTTGTAAATCTTCCAGCTTCACAATCTTCTTTACTCGGTGGCTTTCTTGCTTGTCCAGTTTTCATGAGCTATACACCTGATTCTGGAACTTTTGTTTGGTTGCCTTTTTGTGCCTGTCTGCTGTGAGAAAAAGAGGCTGTGAATCGCCTTTTTGGCGTTCAGGGCTGCCACAAGCGAAGGCATCCGGGACACTTTGCCCCACACCTCACACCTAATGGGCCCCTCGCCCCAATGTTAGGACATGCATTTTGTAATAAAAGCTAGCCTCACCTCTATGATAGTATGTAGTCAATGTTGCAACATCACTAGGTGGCAGTCAATACTGTGTTTTCCCTTTACCCAGCATGCCTCCCCAAAAACGTATTGCTGCCAACGCCACAAAAGCTCCTGACACACCTACTTTAATATTTGATTTCATTCTGTCACATTCTTTTCCAGATGCAACATTATTACTGCTCAAGTTGTCACATGACTCAGGCTGTGTCTTTGTTTGCACCTGAGGGTTTTTAGGGTCTCAAGTAGTCCATGATAGAATGTACAAACTTTCCTGGCTTCTATATCACTATTTAACTGAACTGTTCTAAGTAGGGTATGATCAGTGAAAACTGTTTTTAGTGTTTATTTTTGTAAATTCCTGTGCTGTTTTTACTAGGGTTTTTTCAATGTTTACCAATAATTATTTAACATTCTTCCACTAAAACATAGGCACACATTTTGATATATGGCCCAATTTATAACTAGCTGTAATGATACTCTGTCGCAATGGAGTATCCTTACCACCAAGATGATGGTCCGCCAATGTGGGTGGACCATAGTTTGCTGTGGATGAGACCACTCCATCTCTGCTGTGGCCAAACTTCTCAAGGGGCTAATGGAGCAATAGATGTCAGAGAATTGCTTAAATGTCCACCCACGTAATTTAGATGAGTTGACATATAGCAGTTTTTTACTGTCCATCATCACCAGGCAATCCCTGGAAGTAAGAACAGTAAAAATCTAAAAATGTACCCCTAACGCCCTCCAAATGAGATAGCTCCCATGGTGAGAGAGGCTTTTTTTTATTTTCAAAAAGAAAAATCTGCACCATGATTTTCTTTCTAAAAAAAAAGAACTATGCATCAAACTTTAAAAAAACATTGACAGTAACACAATGATGGAGGTTTCTGTCAATTCTTTAGTAATGACCACCAGCTTGGTGAGCATTTCTAAATTTGGCGAGCAGGGACTCCATCAGAGCTACAGAGTGATATTCTCTTTTGCCCTGATGGAGTTCACCCTATCCGTGAAGGTTTAAATCATGGCAATAGTGTTCACATTTGAGTGCCTGTTGTTGATTTTGCTTACATGATTGACTTATCTTTCCCACTGTCACCACAAGCAATGGTATGGAGTATTTATTTATGCATGGTTTTATATAGCACAAACAGGACCCATGTGTGTATTAGCGGACTTTACAATCAAAAGAAGAAGAACAGGAGTCAATGTGACGGATGTTGATTGAGGCTTCGAATTGTCGGTATGCATGCAGGAGGCTATGGTCATTTTGCTGTGCGGCTAGGATAGTCCCGGTGTTGATATGCAGTCCTGAGGATAGACGAGGTTTTGCTATTCAAGTTTGCAGCAACTGATTGGTGAGGTAAATTCTGAGATATTTCTTTAAAATTGTTAGGGATGGGCTTGTTCTTATGGCCAGACAAATGGAGTTCTGGATCTTGGGGGCACTGCCTGAGAAGCATTGTTTCATAGTGTTGGATGTTTTGAAAAGTGGAGTTTCAAGACATAGGCATTTAGTACTTTTGAGTAGACGAGATCTATCGAAGATATTTACTTTGCCAGCTAGGTAGGTTGTAGTTCCCTAGTGAATGCTTTATGGGTGGTACAGAATAATTGTAATAGGTCTCTGGCTCCGATTGGGAGCCAGACGAGGTTGGCCAGAATGGGAGTGATGTGCTCTCGTCTATTGGCAAAAGAGATCAGGCACTGCAGAGTTTACTGTTGTTTTTAGAGGTGCCAGGGGATTTTGGGGCATACAGGCTAGAAGTGAATTTCTGTAGTATGTTCTAGGTATCTGTTCAGGAAGCCGTACAGACTGCTCCTTAGTCAACACCTTTGGTGAAGGCTATCACAAGTCTAGTCTCGGCATGCTAGACACAGTCTCGGTATACTAGACAGGTGAAAGCTCGAGACATTGAAAGAGACTACGATTTTCAGAACATATTAGCACTGTTTCAAACCTCAGATTTCAGCATCTGGTGCAAACCTTCTTCTCCAACTGAGTTTCTCAGATCACTCCACTTCACCAGGAAAACCCAGTTCTATACCCGAACTGCCCTTTTCCAAATCTTAGTTTTCAGGTGTGATAGACAAATTGGATGTGTTAAAGAGAAATTCAATCACATCTGGGTGATTAATTAAAGTCAAGGAGTAAATACAGGCTGTCCTATCAACAATGAGTGATATTGCTTCCTTCTTGCGAGAACATTGAACATACTGTACTTTTGAGCACATAGTACAAGCTGTGCTTTTGAAAGTATTAAACCAAGTGTACACTCAAAAACGTGTGCAGAGTGTGGCTTCACTCCAGGGCTTCGGTGCACAGAAGACTGACTGCTACAGCTCACTCGAGACAATACCCAGGAGAATATGGTGCACAGGCTCTATATTCCAGCGCATGGTATAAATTGATCCCTTTATCACTACTCCATGTATCTGAAATAAATGAAGCATTCTGTGCCTTTGAGGACACACCATAGACTGTGTCTTCAAGTACACTGACTAATGACTCCATCACAGAATCCAAATTGTGCCTTTGAGGACATCTATAGAGTGTGTCACCCAGTTCACGGCAGGGCCAAATCCCTCTAGAACATGCAACGGACTTGAGGATGTGTAACACATTGTTCCGTCAAATACATACTACAGACTGACAACCGTACCACATGAAGTGAACTTTGGGAGCACAAAGCAAAGGTCTGCCAACATTTTGGGCTGACTACTGTCATAAATAGTCGAAGAGTTGGTGCACTGCTATTTTGCCACCTTGTGGAGTAGTAAATGTTTGCCTATCTCAGGAACGTTAATGTAATGCGCTGCTTTTTTAAATTATCTTTTTATTGGTTTGATAAACACATACAAAAATCAGCGTTGACATTTTCTTCACAGACATTTTCATACAAACATGATTGAATATGGCAATTTCATTGAATATACAGCAAGGAAAAGCGAATCCAGACTACTACATACTATATACTCATTGGTGATGCTGGGTCATCATCTGCAGGGACAGTTGAAGCAATACAAATATCTCCCCGGTATGAATTCCATCTCGCCCACACTCGCCACCATTTCTGAGTGCACCCCCGTGCTACATATACCGTCTTCTCTCGGAATATGCACCAGTCCATATTACGTTTCCAGCTCATGACATTAGGGGCTACAGTCCCTCCCCACAACTGCGCTATGTCTCTTTTGGCGACCCTGTTACCAAGTGTGACTCATAGTTTCTCTGCCCCTACCATGTTTGTGGGTTCCCACACATTTAGTAGGCATCTTTTGGCCTCTGGGTGTAAAGTTTTGTGCAGAACTTCGCTCATTACCCTGTGAATTCCTCCCCAATATCTCACATGAATATGCATAAAAGTGGCTACCTGCCCACTTTTACGTCTACAGACAATATGGTCTCCCCGGCCCATGCGGGCCAGCTGCAGACCCGTAATGTAGATTCTGTGGAGAATTTTTAGTTGCACCAGACGGAGGCGCGCAGAAATTGCCACCTCTCGGGGAGAGGCTACTGCTTCATTCCATTCTTCGTCGTCCACCAGGATGCCATCACCATACCATGCCTCAAGTAGTTTGGTTAGGGGTCTGGTGCATTGTTGACTAGTTTCTTGTAGGTCAGGGAGATGGCCTTCTGAGGGAGGAGCCCATCCAGCAATCTATCTTCCAGTGGGGAAGAGTCAGGGAGAGGGGGCCCTCAACTGATGGCAGTTTTCAAGGCATGACAGATTTGAAGATAGCGGAAGAACTCTGTGTCTTCGAGTTCATATTGCTGTTTTAGTTGGGCAAAACTGAGCATCTGCCCCTTCACCCATAGGTCACCCACTCTGGATATGCCAATAAGGTCCCACTTGTCAAAACCTACTCCGATATCCTCCTGGTGGTCCTATAATGGTGGAGTGGATTTCAGTCATAGCTCTTTGATAAAGGGAATAGTGACCATGGCAAAAATCGCTGATATTATTAAGATTCCCAAAGATGAAAAGAGAGCATACAATGGATGGAACGTGACTCGGTATGTCACTAGTCTCACTGACAAGATTAAACAGAAGAAATTTGCACCAATTTGGGTTTTACCCCAGAGAGGTAATCTGTGTTTACAAATAAATGGCCAGAATACCAAAATTAAGCAAGAAAGGAGTAATTGTTCTCACATATATGTCTATACACCTTTGACTCCTTCACCGTTAGTTCCATCTCAAGGTACATACTTTATCTGTCATGATAGAGATTACACATGGCTTCCCACACATTTCTCGGGGACATGTTATATAGCTTTTCTTCTTCCTCCGACATATACTGCTCCTGCAGATCGCCATAGAAAGAGATTTGGTAGAGGGGTTATTGATGCGGAAGACACAGCCGGACAAGAGGGAGGAGATTTCCTGAAAGGATTTCTTCCTTTTTGGGGTCCAATGGCAAATAGTAGAAACATCAGACGCCTAGTTCGTGTGGTCGATGCTACCATAAATAT
Organism: Lissotriton vulgaris; assembly: GCF_964263255.1. Taxonomy (NCBI): domain Eukaryota; kingdom Metazoa; phylum Chordata; class Amphibia; order Caudata; family Salamandridae; genus Lissotriton; species Lissotriton vulgaris. The sequence continues at coordinate 1,650,152,331 of NC_141685.1, forward strand.
AATTTCTGGAGCATTGAATAATCTGACAGCTGAACTTCAGGTGGATCGCCTTATGACTTTGCAGAACCGAATGGTTCTAGACATTGTTCTTGCAGATAGAGGCGGCGTCTGTAAACTGATTGGATCCAGTTGCTGCGTTTACGTTCCAGCTAATGCCCCTACAGTATACCAAGCCATCTCTAAGCTACATGTCATATCCGAGTCCATTCATCAGGACACTGGAGACTGGTCAGTGATGGGATAGTTTTGGGGACTACTGTCCACATGGGGATGGAAAGTGTTAACTTTCCTAGGAGCGATTCTAGCAATCATCTTTTCTTGTTGTCTTTGTTTACAGTGCGGTCCAGCTATTTGTGGAATTTGTACCACTGTGTGTGTTTCTAAGCCAGTAACACAGGAAACAGAGAACATCAGAATGATGTTTCAGCAACACCTCAATGACCTCATGACCATCGATATCGATTCAGACTAACATGAGTCTTTTGTGCTTTGCCTGAGTATGGCAAAAGGAGGGTCTGAGGTTACGTGGTTTTCGACTGCGCTTCGTATCTAGCCGCCATTTTGTATTTAACCGCCATTTTGTGTTGCCTCACTCAGGCAGCACGGTGGACGTGGTGAACGCGATGTTTTTTCTTTTTCAGCTGCTACGTGTCCTTCCCGTTAAAGAGTAACTTCTGCCTATGTTTATGAAACCAATGTCAGGGTCTCCCGAGTTTTGTAAATCCATGCCTAGACTGATTAATCCATGTCTTACTCCACTGTTTGGGTCCCACCATTCTTCTTGACTTTATCTTGTTTAACTGACCTATGTTATTCTCTTCATGTGTTCTCCTGTTACATAATCTGTCCTTTGAAGCATTCAACATGTTCTACCACCTGCAAATTGAATTACGGGCACTAGTGTTGATTAACCTGAAGGGAGGAGAGCACACAGGGTCTGAAAGGAGGGTGTGTTTTAGACATTCGATAGCTTGTTTTCAAACTATTCCTATTTGTCAGTTTTGTATGTTTTGGGAGTTGGCATTGTAAACCTGTGTACTATAATAGTCTGTGCGCCACGGAATGAAGTGGCAGTCTCCTGATAACCTACCCGCTGGTGTACTTACAGGACCACTGTGCTTAGCTACAGCTAATAAATCTGCTTTTCTACACCTAACAGAGTGTCACATGTCTCTGTCTGCCAAAGCAGGTGAACCCGGAGATCTTAGGCGTGCCCTGCGCCGCCTGGCCTGTAAGGTCAGGTTCTCCAGAAGAGCACAAAAACGAGTGAGGCAGAGGGCAGAAACCAGTGGGGCAGAGGGCAGAAGACCACAAAAATGAGTTGGGCAGAGGGCAGAAGAGCACAAAAACGAGTGGGACAGAGGGCAAAAGGGCATAAACACGAGTGGGGCAGAGGGCAGAAAGGCACAAAAACGAGTGGTACAGAGGGCAGAAGGGCATAAAAAACGAGAGGGTGGCAGTGATGAACCAGAGGGCCCATCACGGTCTCGCCCAAAAAAAATAAAAATTTTAAATCCGCAAATTCGCACAAATTTTGCGGATCACGAATTTGCAAATTCGCGAATCGCAAAATTCTCAAAATTCGCCCATGCTTAGTTACTACCCCCCACTTTGTGAGTAGGCAGGAACCAGTGGCACCTGGGTGGCCTAGGGCCTGGTCCTGGCCGAGGACAGCTGGAGAGTACCAGTGGGGTGGCCCAGTTAGTCCCTACAGTAGCTTTAGAAGGAACCCCAGGGGTTCACGGTGGCGTAGAACAGAAGGGTGTCCCTGCAGTTGCGGGCTGGAAGGGGGTTGTGTTGGACTTGGCCCTTATGGCAGGTTCATCCCTAATCTTTTTGCTTTTAATATGTGATCTGTGTTGATGAGTTTTGGGTCCCTACGCACTTTTTCCCTGTGTCCCAGAGTAAAGTGCGTGCGTGTAGTAAGGCTGGCCTGCCCTCCCATAGGAATACATGGGGAATGTGTGTGTCCCAGGTAGTTCCTGATGCGTGGGGAGTGCAGGCTCGAGTTTGGTATGTGCAAACTTGTGAGAGTGAATGCTTCGCAATGATGTATGTGGCATGATTGTGTCTTGTGTGGAAATGCCACTTCTAGGAGTTGGCATTTTAGTGTAAAATGTGCCTGGCATGTGATTGGCTGGAGCTGGCTGGCAAGCCTGGCTCGAGGAAGTCTGGATGGGTCTGCCCAGTGGTGAGTGTGGAGATTAGCATGCTGATGGCTGGGGAGGACTGCACCTGGTTCCTGAATAGGGCTGGGCTTTCCCCACACAATGCTGGCTCCACCCCCTGTGGTGCGACTGATGACCCTAGCCCTGCTAGTGAATAGAGTGAGGGGCTGAGCACATCAAGGGTGTTCCAAAACCAGCTGTGACTGGTTTCTCCCCTCACCCTGTGACAAAGACAAAGGATTTACAGTATAAGAAGGGGCTGTGTCCCCTTACATTTGGTTCTGTTCTGTTCCAGAATCCTGCCAGAGGGGGCTGCTGCTGTTGCTGGGACCAGGAGGACCGCCACTTGGATTGTCTCCCTACCTGGAGACCCAGTGAGCTGGCCCTGGGCCCAGCCTTGCCCCCTCCTGCCTGCCTCCAGACCTTGCTGGAGCTTTACTTTTGGCCTTTAGCGCTGGAAAGCGCTTTATTTAACTTTTGGTTCCCTTTAGCGCTGGGAGCGCTTTATTTTCACTGATAAGCGCTGGGAGTGCTTTTATTTTCATCTAGCTTGGGGGAGCGCTTTATGGTCCAGGCAGGTGCCCACCCTGCATTTTGTGCTGCCACGGACCTTGCTGCTTATTTGCCCCGTTTTATTTAATTATTTAAAGCCGGTGCCCACCCGGCATTGCCCCGTGTTCTCACCGCCGCAGCCCAGGAGTGTGCAAGGAGCCGTCGGGCCGCCGCGCGGCCAACGACGACCCGAAAGCCGAAGGTGTCAGCCGGAAGTCCCGCCCCGCAGCACGAGAGGAAGAGCAGGGCGGCGGAAGGTGCAGGCGGGGCTCCGTGGCCAGAAGGAGAGCCCTGCCGCCCAGGATAGAGAGCCGCCGCAGAACCGAGCCCCGAGGGAGCCCAGCTGAGACTGCCGCCGGGTCTAAGAGAAGCCGGTGAGTGGGGCAGCTGTTTCCCGTGTGGTAGAGGGGGCGTTGGGACACAATGTTGGTGCCCGCCCCTCCCCTCCAGAACCCAGGCCGGTTGCATTCGTACCTAAGAGAGGCTCAGGGGGCATATCTGTGTGTTCAAGCCCCCGAGCGGGGCTCCTATGTTGCACGGGGCATTCCTTTCTCGAGCCCAGGAGGCTCCCACGTCAATTCTCGCCCCATTGCTTGTGTCGAGTCCCAAAAGGGGGGACTCCACAGAAGGTGCCATTTTGTTGGCACCTTCTGTGCCAACAAGGCTCTTGGGGCATTGTATTCAGTATAAGAGCCCTAAGAGAGGCTCCGAGTGCCATTTTGTTTATTTAGAGCCCAGCGAGGCTCTTGAGGGACACAGTCAGTTGGTCAGAGCCCCGAGGTTCCCACGCAGTGTTTCGCCTCATTGTGTTTTTGAGCCCACGAGGCTCGAACGTTGGCATCATCAGCCTTTACAGCTGCCCAGCACTTAGTGGGCAGTTGCCACGTTTAGGTTTGTGTTCTTGGTTGCCTGCGCAGCCTGCCCTGACATTTTGGACTAAGGGCATTTCATTTTCAGCCCTTGCGAGGCCAGTTGGCCTGAGGGACAGTTCTAGTGTTGTGCCATGTGAACCTTGCGCAATTTATGATTTACTTGCTAATGTGAATCTTGCGCAATTGTCTTCACCTTTGCTAAATGTGACCTGCTTAGGTGATTGTTTTATGTTTCTTTACCTTTGCTAAATGTGACCTGCTTAGGTGATTGTTTTCTGTTTCCTATAGGTCCTGATAATAAGGTCCTAGTTCCCTGCGTGATTTTCCTAAGGTGGTTAGGGTTGCGTAGGAGGTATTTACCCTTTACCAGTGATTGCTGATTGTGTGCTACATTTACTATTTTGGTGTTACAGTCATTATATGTCTATGTGCTAAGTGTTATACCTACAAAGTGCTAATTACAAGAAGTGCTAGTTCTAAAAGTGCCTACCCCTGACAGTGGTCCATGTGGCCCTGTCCTGTACATAATCCCCTGTAAATTCTGCCCGTGCCTGTTGGCACATTGTAAAGTGTGTGTTTTATCTAATGTGTTTTGTTATAATACAAAGGCTATTTTTTTATATAACCTTGTGTGGAGTTTCCTTTGTGATGGGCCTTGGGTGTTGTTGCTGGGTGCGCGCGCAAACGCTTTACACATCGCCTCCGAGATTAGCCTTGCTGCTCGCGTCACGTTACCTAGAGGGTGAGCAGGGGTTATCTTGGTGTGTAACTCCCTTGCCCTGACTTGGGAATGGTGATCTCTGACTGACTTTGGCGCGAGCCTTGGTCAGCCAGGGATCCGGTTTCTAACACTCCGCCCCCGCCGACTGCCTGCTGGGCTCACCTTGCACCCCAACCGGTTGGTTTGAATTCGGGCAGGGGGGCCTCTTGGGTCAGTACCACACACTGTGCTGCTTTGCTCCGGGTGCGCCGCTCCCAACAAGCGCCCCGGGGAGGGGCCCGTTGCAGTTCCGTGACTCGCAGACCAGGCCGCAAGCCGCGACTTCAGTTTTGTGTGCGCCCACCTCTCTGCACCCTCAGAGCGGCCCGGCAATCACCTCAGGCCGTGGTTCTGGCAACGCGTCGGCCAGAAATCAACACGGGACGCACTTCGTCTTCTTTCCTCCCCCAACTATGGCAGGGCCGTCGGATGATGTTGCAGCACCTGAGGTGAGGTATCCCACAACCAGGACACAGATAATTACGGCAGATGGAGGGGTTTAGGGGCTAAGCGATGCAGAGCTCCCCTAGAGCGCGGCCATCACGGAGACTTGCGTAGCCACGCCCCTTGTAATGTGCTGCTTTTGACTGAAAACGTAACAGCATTTGTTGACATATTTAAAGTAAACAACAGAATATAACAGTACAATGACATACAATAAAAACATACAGCACAAACCACACCAGGGCACATCACAACAAATACAGTACAACACAAGTCACATGCAATAAAATAGCACAAATACGCAGCAGCCAAAAAAACACTCATAAAGAATACATTACCACTTAAACATAATGTCACATAACAAGTATGCACTACCCTTCTTAACACATATGACAGCCTCGAATCCTGTTTCCATGATAAGGTGTTAAAAGAGGTTTGGAGCAAGCACTGTCTTAACTTACCCCCAAGGACATGAAATAATAGTACCAGTCAAAATGTTTTGTGATCTGGCCAAGAGTGTTTCAGTGCACAGTAGAATGATCGTGCAAGTGTAGAGTACAGACAAAGCGCATGTGGTTTTGATGCAGAAGACATTGTGCATTCCTCTGGGTGGTACAAAGAGATGCCATCATCACATGATACGTTCAACATCTTAAGTACATGAAGCAAGATGTGCCTTCAATTACGCATTGAAATCATGCATCCCAGTGCAAGGTAGACTGATCTCATCAGCACTTCACAGCACAGACTGAACACTGTATCACAGAAAGTAGATGGTGCCTTCTAACGCAAATGTAGCAAAAGCATTACTGCCTGTCAGTATAGGCCTGCCATTAGAGATGTGTTAGCTCGTGTCCACATACACCCCTCCTCTTGTCCAACCTGACATGATAAAATGGTATACTTTACACCTCTGGTGCTTCCTAATGTATTAGCCTTAAAGCAGTAAGCTATCTGAGAAATTGTTGTCTGGTGTGAAAAACGTCCCTTAGCTGCACTTAGAAGCAGCAGGATTAGTAAATAGTGTAATAACCTGATAACGTATAGTTTAATCTAATGTTTAAGATACATTTCCTGTGCATGTGTATTGATTCCTTTGGTTCAGTTCTAGGATGTTATTCACTGAAGCTCTTTCAGAATCCTGAGTTGTCAGTTGTGCTTAGATGCTATGTGGATATGACGTTTCTTATATGGATGTTGCTCTTCAATAAATAGTAGATCCTTTGAACCTTGCTGCGTGGTGTGATCAGCTTTATTACACTGGCGACAATCTGCCTGAAAGAAAAGGCCCAATCTACTTCATAAGATTTTCTACATCAACTACTGAAGATCTTATTCAAAAGGAAACGTCCTAACACAGTTGATTTGTGGTAAAGCCTGCCTTCCCCTAAACCCCAAATGTAAGGTACTGTAAATGTTATTTTTCTACTTTGCGCTGACACCGCGCTAACTTTGATACTTTAAATCGTGCATTTAAACTGGAGGCCTACCGTTGCTCTGCCTGCCTCGCGCACTCCTCACGTACATATTCCACAGTGCGCACTTCCACCTCTACGTCTCTGCGTGCAGTCTGTGCGTCAGGACGTCATTAGTGATTGAGCCTCAGTGATGAGCACACTGTTTGTTTAAGAGCTCGTTATAGTCTATTTGGGCAAAACTAGTTTTAAAGGAGACTCGGTTTAAAACTGGATTGAGGACAAACTGAAGATAAACTTCAGTGACGAGCACACTCTTTATTTTGAACTTGTTACAGTTTATTTATATAGATAACAAAGCACACTCTTTATTTTTGAGCTCGTTACAATTTATTATATAAATAATATCATACTACGGTGACAAACACACCAGTTACTAAGTGTTTGTCAACTATCTTGTTCGGTGATAAACACACCTCTGGGCACGTTCTTTAATTTTGAGCTTGTTACAGTTTATTTATATAATTAATAACATTCTACGGTGACAAACACACCTGTTACTAAGTGGTTGTCAGCAATCTGCTTCAGTGATAAACACACCTCTCGCCAAATGTTTGTCATTTATTCTCTACAGTGATAAAGACACCAGTGAATCTGTACTTTTTATTAATTCACCTAATTATCATTTTTTCTCTTCCTTCTTCTCTATCTTTTTCTTATTCACGTCATGCAAAACACCACCTCTCCTCCTTTCTTCCTGTCTAACCCAGGTGAGCCTTCCGTTCATTGGTCGAAATGGAAAAAGGTTTTTCTTAATTACGCCAGAGTATGTGGAGACTCTTTAAGCGCTGAAAGAAAGTCTGCTTTACTACTACATTGTTTGGGATTAGAGGGTCAGGATGTTTTTGAACATCTACCTGATCTGAATGATGAAGAATCCACTGGCCTCAATGAATTTGAGATTTGTCTAAAAAAGTTAGACAAACACTATCGTATGAAAGTTAGTACTGTCTTAGATGGGTACTATTTTGGAAGACGTATGCAACTTCCATAAGAATCAGTTGAAGTTACACAATAGCGGAAATTAGATTTGACATGTAAATTTGATAATGCACTTGAGGAATGCATTCGCTACCAATTTATGTTAGGTTGTACCATAGAAAAGGTCAAAGATGAATTGTGGCAGAAGGATGATCCGAAATTGGAGGAGATTATCTCCATTGCCAATCTTCTTGAACATTCTCTTGCCTGTGTTGAAGTAATAAAAAAGGAGTCTTGTACCAATGCTAATTGTGAGAACGTACAAAGTGTGACCAAGTCAAATGTTTCAAAATCTACTAAATTGACGAATGTAAAACCTAAGATGAGCGTTACAGTGAAGTTTTACCGCTGTGACAATGTTGGTCACCTAGCCAATGATAAATCTTGTCCTGCTTTGTCTGCTAAGAGTAAACATTGTGGTAAAGTAGGCCACGTAGAAAAAGTGTGTGGGACAAAAGTATACAAAAAGAAGAAACGTGTGAAGGAAGTTTTCATACAGAATGGATCAGTCAGAAGAACTCCATTGTGGTGAGGTTCTAGTCCATGTAGTCAAAGATTCTAGTAAAGCCTCCAAGAGACCAGTTGATGGTGTTCAAGTAAATGGTCATATCGTTAAAATGCTCTTTGACTCTGGTGCAAAGATTACCTTGATCCCAAAAAGTTTTTATGACTCCGCTTTGTTTAACAAAGATAAAGTTTTTAAACCAGATAGTAGACTTCTTGCTTATGGAGGTCAACCTATAACATTATTTGGTTATTTTTTGGATGATATTGAATATAAAGGTAAATTTACTGCCTGGAAAATCTATATATCCTATAGGGGAGACTGTATCATGAGCTGGATCCATCAAGCTGATCTTGGGGTAATATTTTGTATTGTATTGAAAGAGACTTTTACTTCGCCAACTTGAAAGGTTAAGAGTACCCCTACTTGCAAGGTTGAGAGTATTCCTGAGTCTATTAAAGCTACTCAAGTAAATGACTTACGTAGTGAGTTTGAACAAGTTTTCAGAGATAAATTGGGGTGTCTTTCAGATTATACTCACAGAATCATACTTAGAGCTGATGATGTTCTTATCTCTTGCAAAGTGCGCAGTGTGCCTTTGATGTTGAGAAACGCCATGTGCAGTGAGCTAGAGAAGTTAAAAAAGGAAGGCATCATAGTGGAGACTGATTGGTTGGCCCCTGTTGTTCTTGCACGTAAGGCTTCAGGTGAGTTAAAGCTTTGTGTTGATCTTCGCAGCCTTAATCGTGCAGTTATTTCAGACAAGTATCCACTCCCGAATATCACAGAGCTGTGCCTTAATCGTGCAGTTATTTCAGACAAGTATCCACTCCCGAATATTCACTGTAGCTCTTTCAGAATCCTGAGTTGTCTGTTGCTGCTTAGATGCTGTGTGGATAGGATGTTTCTTATATAGATATTACTCTTCACTAAATACTACATCCTTTCAGCCTTGCTGCATGGTGTGATCAGCTTTATTACAAGTTGTATATAGCTTCCCTAGAAAACCTTTACCATGAACAACCTAATCGAAATCATGTTTATCAAAATGGTTAACCAAGTTTGTGATGTCATTAGGGGAAGAGTTGACTTTCTCTATGTTTCACTACCACTCCAAGGCCATCACAAACTCAGGGTGGTAGGCAGAATGGTGGTTGGCCATCTCACTAACCTCCACATATCCAAGAGAGGGGGGAAGCACAGGCAGCATTGTGGCTGCCATAACTGCCTTTACTGCTGTCAGTGCTGGTCTCTATAGACCCTTGCTGGCAGGGGAAATCAATCCACACTGACAGCAGGCTCTCAAAGAGCCACTGTCAGTATGGTGACTGCTCCCTGTTCTCAAAGTGAAACCAAAGAGCATGGTTTGGTTTGGAAGGGGGTGAAATGGCTCAGAGGATGGTGGAGTGGGGGACAGTGTTGCGGGGATTCTGCTCAGGGACAGAACTATGCTTGGGACCATAGAACAGCGGCATGTAGGGACTGTGTAACCATGCCACCTAAATATCTATGAGCCTGAGTCCAACTAGCTATAGTGCCTCACTTGCCCTCCTAACCTTACCTGAGAAACAAGTGAATTGCCACCCAGAACATAACACTCTCGACCCACTCAGGGATCACCATAACAGGACACACCCTTTGGTCTTCCACTTGTACTTGTCCACAATAAGAAAACCAAGAGACACAAAGGAAGTTTAGAACATTTATTTGAACTGTTGTGCTCTAAAATGCAGTATTCGTGCCACAATTAAAAAACAAATACAGATCAAAAATACTGTTAGCATGGTCAATAAACCATACATCATAAAAAGCCCTGTCATGTTATAAGATAAAGTAGCCTAAACCCCTCTCCCCTCTACAGAAACTAAATGATTATTTATCAAAGATTTCTGGGATTAGTGGCAGACCCCGTACCTTAGTATACACAGATGGATATTCTACTTCTCAGCTGATTTAGTAATCTTGTCTCAGAACCCTCACTCAGTGTGTGCACACAACAGTTGCATTCTCATGTTATTTCTAGGTGCTTGTGCATGACCAGAGAGAATAACAAGGGGCATTGTTGTTTGACCTTATATGTGGTGTTCAGACTTAATCACAGGAATAGAATAGAGCATCAAAACATATGCAGATTCCGTTTGAAAGTAATGTGGCAAAAAGCAAGTGTGTTATATAGTAACTTGTGTAAAAGAAAATGTGTCCTATGACATGCACAATCAGGCTCACATAGAGAAAGCTACAGTAGGTAATGCAGGAAACAAATGACAACAGAAGCCTAGGTACTTATTCACCAGCATGGGCAGGGGAAGGATTTTGTAGAGAGTGACAGAGGAGAGTAACATGAGACCAGGTAGTCCTTTGTAGTTTGGACAGGGAAGTATGCAGGAACATATGTAGAGGGTGATGCTGATAGGGGAGGGTTTTTACAGAGGAGGTGGGTGGCTGGCAGGAGCACAGAAGTGTAATTTTAAATTTGGGAGAGGAGAACATTATGAATCAATGGTGGTGTGGGTGAGTGGTAGGAGATTAAGTTATTTTTTTAACTTTCTTTGCATAATATATATGGGTCCTCCATTGCTCCTCTGGCCATGCGTACATGTTGGTAGCAGGGATGGATGGTTTAAATGCAATATGCAACAAAACGTTAGAGATCGGTGTTAGAAATGGGGTCTGTAGTTGGGTGTGGGTTGCAATCGGTCCAAGAAGGGACACTCACTGTAGTCAGGGTACGTAACTTACACCCTCAAAATAGCCCATGCTCGCCACCTCTGTAGCTTGGCAAGAGCTGTTAGGCTTCTCCCCAGAGGAAATGTGTAAAGTATTTGTAATCCAGAGAAAATACCACAAAAGGACTCCACACCAGTTTATAAAAATAGCCAATAGTTCTCTTATTAAAACAAGACCAAAACAGCAAACTCCAACATACACAACTCAAGACATGAATTGTAAAAGTTAAATAAATGTATAATTCCTAGAAATCAATGGTTGCGCTTGACCAGAACAAAAGGACCTTAGGTGCATCAAAAATCAGAGATGCTGTGTGGAACACAGGAGGTGAAGCGTTGAAAAAGCAGGTGATGTGGCAGTTTCTTACTGCTATGCAGATCGTTGGCACATTGTTGCTCGGGGACAGTGCATTGCGCAGAGGAGGTGATGCGTTGTTGTAGACAGGGATGTTGTCGGATCCTTAAGGCGGTACAAAGTTGTTGAGCCACTAACTCCTGGTGACGATGAGTGGCGCAGGGGAGGTGATGCGTTATTTGTGGGCACGATATCTTGGTTCCTTACTGCGGTGTGGTGTCGATGATGAAATCGGTGCCCAGAGACAATGTGTCGATGGTGCATCAAAAGTCAAGTTGCGCTGCATCGATTCCACAGCTTCACAGCCAGCGCTGGTTCAAAGTCAGTGCAGTACATTCACAGACTTCAGTGAAGAGGTGCTCGAGACTCGAGCAGCGTTGGTTCTGTGGAGGTGCTGCGTCAAAGGTCGGGCTTGCATTGAAAGCCGCACTCATTGCATCAAGCAGGGACCATGCTTCGGTGCAGGCAGTGGCGATGCGATGAGTTTTGCGATGATACACTGATTTTGAATGGCGCTTGGAGGTGATGCGTTGATTTTTCTTCTTGTTGCACCATAATTCCCTTCCATAGACCCAGAAATGGAATTTGCAACACTTGGCAGAGCAGGGTTTGCAGAAGAGGCACCCATGTTCTGGCAGAGGAAGACTTTGATGGTGCTGAAACTTCCAACAAAGGGCCACCTTCAACTCTAGCCCTTGGAGAAACTTGGAAAGCATGATGTAGATACCTAAGTCTAGTCCTTTCACTACCAGGACAGAAACAGCCAGAAGCATGCTAGCAAAGCAAACAGCAAAGTGGCAGTCGCTACTGACAGCAACACAGCTCTCCTTCCTGGCAGAATGTCCTCAGTCCAGAAGTGTTCTGAGTATTTGTTGTCAAAGGTCCAGTACTTATACCCAATTCAGCCTTTGAAGTAGACATACATCAAAGAAAGTTCTTTGTAGTGCACAAATCCCTGTCATTCCTTGTCCCTGCCCATGACACACAACAGGGGGTGGAGTCTTCTTTGTGTGAGGACTGGCCCAGCACAATTCATGAGTCTGTGTCAACTCTACCCACCACTCTAGCTCAGAAAGACCATCAGCCAGGTGAAGGGCTATCAGGATATGCAGGGCACACCTCAGCTCCCTATATGTGACTGTCTAGAGTGAATACACAAACACCCCAACTGTCATCCTGACCCAGACGTGTAATCAGAGTCAAGCAGAGGCACTGAATGGTTAAAGTAAGAAAACATCAACTTTATAAAAGCACCCTTTTCAGCCCTGCATATTTAAAAAACAACTTTACTAAAAGATGTATTTTTAAATTGTGAGTCCAGGACACCAAACTCTAATCTTCTATCAGCTCCCAATTGGAAGATACACATGTAAGATGTTACAAGCAAACGGGAATGCTAAACTCTGGGAGAGATAGGCCTTGTTGTAGTGAAAAATGAAATTAGCAGTATTTTTGCTACCAGGACATCTAAAATACAACAGGACATGGCCTACCTTTTAGATACACTGCACCTTGCCCAAGGGGCTACCCATGTAAGGCACTTAGTGGTGCATTACAAGTATTAAAAGGGAAGGTTTGGCCCTTTCAAATGGGTTCACTTGCCAGGTCGAAATGGCAGTTTACAACTAAACACACAGATACTGCAGTGGCAGGCTTGAGGCATGTTTGCAGGGTTCTGACGTGGGTGGCACAATCAGTGCTGCAGGCACACTAGCAGCTTTTGACTTACAGACCTTGGGCACACCTGGTGCACTGTACTAGGGACTTACTAGTAAATCAAATAGACTAATCATGGAAAAAACAAATACCATTACATTTTAGACAAAGAGCACTTGCACTTTAGCACCGGTCAGCAGTGGCCAATAGATGCCTGTGTCCCTGGTCTATGATGTTTGGGCACAGAACTTAAAGAATGGCCATGTCCATAAGGCACTACATGCAGAACATTAACTTTCGCCATGCCCTGTACAATGTAGTCGTGCATGCAGTTCCCTCAGGGTGTGGTCTTCAGTTAGAAGTTTTGGGCTTCTGAGATGACTTTCAAACATGCCCTCTCCCTACGCCCACTAGTACGCACAAAACAAGGCTTTTTGCTAAGATATTTTGTGTGCTGCATGCAGGGTGTGACCTGGAGAGAGAGAAAGAGACCTAGAGAGAGAGAGACCTAGAGACAGAGAGACCTTAGAGAGAGAGAGAGAGAATGCATGCATGTATGTATGTATGTATGTATGTATGTATATATAAATATTTACCTACTTTTGCATAATTTCGCCAGTCTGGCACCAGTGCAATCTTTGTGAGTCAAGCACCTTGGGGTAAAATGACACCTGCACAATCTCTGCAATCACTTCTTGGCTCATAATGTTAAGCAATTCGATGAGCTTTAGGGCGATACAGTGCCTACAGGACATACTTAACCCAATGACTTATTTATAAAATGTGTTCATCGCCGCCTAACGGTCAACAGGCGCATTGCAGGAGCTCAGAAGGCTCGAGGAACACGGGGCTCCCACTTAAGGCTTCGATAGATCTCACTGCCTATTTTGATTGAAGGCATGCTGTCGCAAAGAGCATTAAGTCCGTGTACTATCAAGCAGGTGTAGCGTTACTAATTGTTTTGCTGGGATCTTTAACGTGGGTATTGATGTTTCAAAAGCATCATTACGCTCCCCTAGAGTGCTTCTGGCGTTTGTCCTCAATCATTCGCTTCCACCTGCAGAATGCTGGGGTGGGAACAGGCAGTTGTGGAAAAGGACTGACGAGTAAAAAAAAGGGTGCAAATGGGCCCCGGCCTAGCTGCCAAGTAGTCCCATGTGATGTGCTGCCCTTGAACATAATTTGTATTTGCACAATTACAAGCAATTGAGTGAAATGCAAAACCAGCATTTGGTGCTATATTTTAGCACATAATTGCGTCTTCACCGTTCATTTTCACCGCCAGGACGCAAAGAGATGCCTGTTGTTCCTGTGATCTCATCTCATGCTAAATTTCCGCATGGGCGTCATGCCATTATGTGGGGTGGCATAACAGTGTTCTTGCAGGAATTTCGCGTAATATGCATAATGAGAAATGGATCAAGATTACGCTGGGCCGAAGGTACATTTCACTCAGGCCTAGTAAATAGACAGTGTCACACACGAACAGCGGTTTTACAGAGCAGTTTTGGGATATAAACACCACAGAATCGAAGATCTCACTTCTGATCCAGTTTTGGACGCACTTTTGAAGTTACCTCCAAAATAGGATTACAAATTGGGCTCAAATTTTTCTCAACAAAGGGTGTTTGCGTTGCCGATTAACAAAAGGAAGTTACCTGCTGCAAATTGGAGTGTCAATAGGGCTGTTTCTTCATGTTGAACAAGGGAATAAATGCATCATTTATGCATTATCCTTCATTCCGAGGTTGCAAATTGGGCACCTGTTATTTACTGCAGCCCACCTAAATGTAATTAGTTGTTGCACAATTTGCATCTGCGATTGCTCGGCCCATATAATTAGGACCGCAGTTGGCTATCATTGTGCTTACAACAGCACATCCCACTGTGATAACATCCACCAGAACACATTAGGTAGATCTCCTTCCATACATTTAACACAGCTCAGATCTGGCAGATAGCTGGCTGTCATGGTAACAAGCAGCACTTCCTACAAATTAATGGCACACACACACACACATACACCTGTGAGGCAACGGGTATGTCTAATGACCTAGAAGATGCATAAGCAATTTGTGAAGCCCTTTGTCCTCAGACACTAAAAATAACAGACGCAAAGCTCAATGAATAACAACCACCTAACCGATTACTGAAGCAGAATGCAGCGCTAACAGCATGCCAACACAAGCTGAAGCAACCTCCGGTCTCTGATGGAAACATCTGAGTCATGAGCTGAAACAGCCCCCTGGCCCCAATAGCGCTACCAGTTTACTGGCAGAGTTGTTCTGTAAAATAACACCTCTTTAGGGGCAGTAAGCGCTATCGAAATGCAATTTGAATTTCAATATACCACTAATGTACTCTAGCACGCATGGGGCTCTCTGCCTTCGTTAAATTAGTATGTTGTTATCTATGATTCTTTTTGGCTGGGGGCGAGGGGGCTGCCAGACCCTGAAGAGAAGCATCTGCTTTTGCCACGAAGACCTTGACAAAGCCGACTGTGTGTGGGTGTGGTAAGGTCTGCCACCCAGAGCTGACATCTGCAAGACCTGACAAGCTATATCCCAGGTAGGAAGGTTACTTATTGTTGCTTGCAAGTTTACCACCGAAACAAGATATTGGTGCTGGTGCAATGTTGACCCAATGGGAAATATTATACGTGGCAGGCGTGCCGTGCAGTAGGCAACCTGGATTCATATCACAGATGAATTTAGACAGGCACTTTAAAGTTGGTTTCATGGAATATCGATGGCCTCCAACAATGTACTAAGTGGTATAGAGTTCTATTGTATTTGATATGGCAAAATGTGGATGTGGTTCTATAGCAGGAAACACATCTAAATGCTACAGAGCATAACTGCCTGGTCACAAACTGGAGAGGCCAGTTGTATTTATCATCCTGCTCGACCATCTTTAGAGGAGCGGTCATTCATTTCGAGGCTATGGAATTGTTCAAAGCCACGACAGTAGAGCTCGACTGAGAAGGGAGGTACTGGGAGGTACATACTAGCATTTGGGGAACTCGATGGATAGGAAATCTGTTTTATCAATCTACATGCTCTGAATTCAAAAGTTATTATGTATTTTAGTAAGTTGCTGGACCTGTAATATTATACCTAGAAACTCAATGATTTTTGAAGACAACTATAATTGTGCAATATCTGCAGCCGAGGCTGGATCCCAGCCTGACGTTGGGCTTGAATATTGCTTGAATATTGCAGCTATGGGACATAGTAGGACTATTACATTTAATTGAAGTATGGCAAGCATGCCACCACATAGACCATGCATTTTCCGTCCTGAGGCTCACATAGCAGATTAGACTATTGCTTTCTCAGTAGTGAAGACACTGATGATGTGTAGAGGTGGATTTAATGGGTAGAATACTTTCGGACCTCTTCCCATTAATTCTGACGTATAGTAGACGTAAGCATAACCCCAGAGTTCCTAATTGGTGCCTTCAAACTGAGGTGCTGCAAGATGAAATGTTTGTACACAACAATTAAAGATGCTATCTCAGACTTATCTGATACAAATTGAGGATCAACCTCTACCAGTGTAAATGAATAGGAGACCTTGAGAGTGTTAGGGAGAAATGTGGCTATTGGTAGGGTGTATAGAGTGGTCCACCCATTACTGAGGGATATTGCAGATACAAACGGTAAACAAACCTAGATTGTAAAAGTAATCAGACGTGTATCACTATCAAATAATGTAGAAACAGTGCTGAACCTGAAATGCACCTTGGAGGTCCGCCGATAGGGAGAGAAATGTGGGTAGGATGCTGGTAGGGTTACTAAAGACAAACACCAAAGGGAAAATATGTTGTGTATAATTGATGTGAAAGGAGTGATCTAGAATTCTCAGGAAGCTATTAGTGGAGTCTTTTAAAGGTATATTAAGGAACTTTACTCACAATCAGTGTCTTCACATCCCGAACATCTTAAGGAATACTTCAGAAGGGCAAATGTTACTAAAATACTCCCTGAGATAACAGAACAATTACAGGCACTGTTATCTACAGAAGATGCTGAAAAGGCCTTGGCAGCCAAGCAGGGTGGTAAACCATGAGGCACATATGGGCGCCCATCTGATTTTTATTAGGTGACAGCAATGTAACTGTTGAAAAACTATTGTAGGTGGCTGCTGAAGCCTTACTAATGAGGCACTTACCTGATTGGTGACACCCAAATCCGATAAAGTTCCTTTGGATTTTAAATCAAATAGGCCCCTGTTCAAGATCAATACTGAAGTGAAATTTATTAGTAAGACTTTGGTTGCGTAGTTGGCTGGAGTGGTTTATCGGGACTAATCTTGTTTCATCCAACATTGAATTTCAATACGATTTTTGGGCCTGTTCAGCACTCTACAAAACCAGTGAGGTGGACTACGCCGTAGCATCCCTAGATTTCGGAGAGGCCTTACAGTTTGTTGTGAATTTATGTATCAGAAACTTGGAGCCTATGACTTTTGTGCTTTAGTTATGGATTTGATCTGGCTCCTGTGTGCTCTCAAAGAGCAAGAGTTAAAAATGGAGAGTTAGTTTCTGATAGCTGGACCCTGAGCTGTGGGATAAGATAGGATCGTCTATTATCACTACTGTTGTTCACTTTCATAATGGAACAACTTGCCAATATGATGAGAAACAAGATGGCTGACTGAAATTTTTGAATTAGGGCTCAGAAAGCATATAGTGTTAATTTATGCTGATGATACGCTGTTTTTTTAAGGGATCCAACAAGGTTGTTCCTCATGTGCTCAGGTTACTGTACACATTTGATGAGTTCTCTGGGCTGCAGACAAATTATTCTAAATTACGTTTATTCCTGCTGGAGCCTTTCCAAACACATATGACTGTTACTGCTCCTATGATCAGATTGGTAGCCAAGAGTACTGAAATATGCGGGAATCAGATTAACTCACAGTAAGGAGTAAATATAGCCCTGAACACAGGAAGAGTAATGGATACTGTGAATTGGTCGATCCACTTTTTGGAAGAAACTCCTCCTCAATGATGGTCTGTATTGCCCTAGTAAAGATGCTGGTACTCCCTAGATATGTGTACATCATTCAGGAGGTAATGCAAATGTTGCTTAAATCAATATTTTAAATACTTGATAAGATGTTGACTGACATCATGTGGGTGGGGAACTGACTCAGAATTAGTGTCGTATTAAACCCTGTCGAGGCCCCAAGGCAGTCGAAATTTTGGGGCCCCGCCCACTCACAAATTATCTCCAAATACGTTTTTAATTTTAGCAGCCAACAATTTTAATAAACCAATTTTTTAATAAAAAACGAAACATTAACAATTATTAGTGTTCTTAAACAAAAAAAATATATTTTTTAATTTGAATAAGCCAACAAAAATTGTAATATTCACTTTCCTCAATTTGTTTGTGGTGAAATCATTCAGAATGTCTTGGAAGTCTACCTTTTGCAAGACGTTGTATTCAGTGGCCATAATGGCAAGTGATTTCAGTAGTTCTTGTGCCATAGCAGATCAATGCCAATTTTTCAGTGTTAGAACATCGAAAAGGTTCGTTCACCAGCAGCATTCGTGATCATGAGACACCTATCAATTCTTCAATTCAATTTTATTTATTATGTTTTGGCTCTCAAAAGAGGGCCACATAAAATTTACAAAATAAAAGCAGGAGACAAGTACATATCAAAATTATAACGTTTAAGAAAACATATTTAAGTACAAAACTAACATACAATGACAAATCTACAGCGGGTCGCAATGTCAGACATCTCCAGAGGCATATTAATAAATAGCTAAAAAACCTTTAAAAAAGTTAAAAATATGGAAAATATGGAAAATTCTTAATGCTGTTGTAACATTTGGAACCGTTGATTGCACCATATTTTCAAAAATTAGTTTGTAGAATCAGGATGCTGACACTGTTTCATCAGAATCTTCTATCTAGTTTGCACCAGATTTTTTTGTAAACTCACAGCTGCCACAAGATGAGCTTTTAAGAGACAAACTGTTATATAAAACACTGAGCCTGTGGAAGATTCAGAAGGACTGCCTGCTGCCAGAAGGACTGCACTTCTGAATGAGCCCTGCAAAGTCACGCAGCTCTGAACCGAAGGTTTCACTGCAATAGATGCAGAGCGATGCAAAGCCTAGCAGGGCTACGCTGTGCAAATCTGATCTGAAAGCAGCACTGGTCCCAATGCAGAGCAATGCAAAGCCCTGCGAAAACCTCACCTTACAGCTGACTGCTACATTGGAACTGCCACAAGTGATGAGAAGCCCCACAAACCCTCGCCGCACGCCTGAAAAATTCACTGTAACCAACGCCTAATGATGTGAAGCCCTACAAAGCCACACAGACTTCCTAACAATGACAAAGGGTGCAACTCCCAGCAGGCCAAACTAAGTCCTGTGCCCAGTCTGCATGCCATCAAGTTCTGGGTGCACTTGTGACTTTGTCCTGGTCCAGCGTGTCTAAGCGTTGGCACTTTCTGCTTCTTGGAGTTATTTTTACTAAACTCTTTAAAATGTAATATCTGTGGCTCTTTTGATTGGATTTTCTTATTCTGGTATCATTTTATTTATTAAAATGAACTCTATTTTTATATATTGGTTTGGGAATTTTTCTTTTGTTATATTTTCACTTTAATTACTGTTTGTATGATGCAGAAATACTTCACAGACTGCCTCTAAGTTAAGTCTGATTGCTTTGTGCCAAGCTATCAGAGGTTTAAGCACAGGTTAATTCAGTGACTTTTGAGGTTCAGCCTGACAAGGATTGTGGTTGTTGCCTGAGTCGAGCTCCCACCTCTGTCAACCAATAACCCAATTTCTTACACCAATCTTAAGAGAACTGTGTCCAAAATCCAATGAAAGGGTTGCTACTCATCAGGAAAGTAAAATGGACTAAATCTCTACTTACTCAGACTTCCAGTTTACTGGAGCTTTCAGTCTCTGTTGTTTGTAGCAGACACAGTTGAGAAAAAGGTAGTGGCTCCTTATTGGTCATACAAAAGTTAAGTATTGTAAAGTATTGTAAACAATGGTTAACCCAAACCGCCGACAAACTGGCACCCTTAAAAAAACATCAAATCAAGCAAGGAAGCAAGAACGCCCCCTGGTTCAACGATGACCTTAAGAAATCCAAGAAGCTCTGTTGTTCCGTTGAGAAAACTTGGAAAAAAGACCCAAACACTATCACCCAAGCCTCCTTCAAAAACGCCACCCGCAAACACCACCAACTAATCCGGACAGCCAAGAAATCAGCACTCAAAGACCGACTAGACAACAATGCCCACAACAGCAAGGAGCTTTTCAACATCATCAAAGAATTCACCAACCCCACCGCCAGCTCAAACGGCATCACCCCCTCTCAAGTCCTCTGCGACTCCCTCGTCTCATTCTTCCATGACAAAATCGCCGACATTCATAACAGCTTTGACAACCAACCCGTAAACCAGTCCACCCCACTCACCTCCGAACCTGTACCTCCTCCGAATAACCTTTTCGACTGGAACCCAATCACCACAGAAGACACCATTCGCCTGATGAACTCCATCCACTCAGGATCCCCTACAGACCCATGCCCCATCACATCTTCAACAAAGCAGACTCCATTATCGCACCCCATCTCCGAGACGTCATCAACTGCTCCCTCAACTCCGCCACATTCCCAGAAAGCTGGAAACACGCCGAACTCAGCGCCCTTCTGAAGAAACCCACAGCTGACCCCACCGAACTCAAAAACTACCACCCCATCTCCCTCCTCCCATTCCCTGCCAAAGTCATTGAGAAAGCCATCAACAATCAGCTTGCCGCCTTCCTCGAAACCAACAAATCACTCGACTCCTCACAGTCTGGCTTCCGAGCCAAACACAGCACCGAGACCGCCCTCATCGCAGCAACAGACGACATTCGAACACTACTGGACAATGGAGACACAGTCGCCCTCATCCTCCTTGACCTCTCTGCAGCCTTCGACACAGTATGCCATAGCACCCTGATACAACGCCTCAGAAACATCGGAATTCAAGGAAAAGCATTGGACTGGATCATCTCGTTCCTCGCTGGAAAAACTCAGAGAGTCCGCCTCTCCCCTTTTAAGTCAGAGGCCACCGAAGTCATCTGCGGCGTCCCGCAAGGATCATCACTCAGCCCCACCCTCTTCAACGTCTACATGAGCCCCCTCGCTACCATCGCACGTCAACACAACCTCAACATCATCTCCTTCGCTGATGACACTCAGCTGTTCCTCTCACTCACCAAAGACCCAATCACCGCCAAAACCAACCTACATGAAGGGATGAAAGAAGTAGCCGAGTGGATGAAGCACAGCCGTCTGAAACTGCACTCGGACAAAACGGAAGTCCTCATCTTAGGTGCATCCCCTTCCGCCTGGGACGACTCCTGGTGGCCAACGGCCCTAGGAAAAGCCCCCATACCGACGGACCACGCACGGAACCTGGGCATCATCCTGGACTCTTCACTCTCGATGACCAGACAAGTCAACGCCGTCTCATCATCATGCTTCAACATCCTACGCATGCTCAAAAAAACATTTCGCTGGATCCCCACCGAAACAAGAGAAACGGTCACCCACGCACTGGTTACAAGCCGTCTGGACTACGGTAACACCCTTTACGCCGGTACCACCGCAAAACTGCAGAAAAAACTCCAACGCATCCAAAATGCTTCAGCCAGACTCATACTAGACATCCCCCGCACAGACCACATTTCCGTTCACCTGAAAGACCTTCACTGGCTCCCCGTCAACAAGAGGATAACGTTCCGTCTCCTCACCCACACACACAAAGCCCTATACGAACTCGGACCTGATTGTCTCAACACGCGCCTTTCCTTTTACACCCCCACCCGCCAGCTGCGTTTGTCCAACCAAGCCCTCGCCGCTGTTCCGCGCATCCACAAAGCCACCATGGGGGGAAGATCCTTCTCCTACTTAGCAGCCAAAACCTGGAATTCCCTTCCCATCCACCTCCGCCTTACTCAAAACCACCTAGCCTTCAGAAAACAACTTAAAACCTGGATATTCGATAAGTAAACCTCCCCCCACCCCCTTCCTCAAGCGCCTTGAGACCCTCTGGGTATGTAGTGCGCTATATAAATATTGACTTGACTTGACTTGACTTGAAAGGAAACAGGCTACCTATCACCTTGCTGTTGACAATTAAGAGTGTCAAAACCTTTAGAGATCTACATCTCGTTAGTCGCAGGGGCACAAACTGTTCATAGGACCCCTACTGGAAAGCTTTGACCACAATAGAGAGTGTTAACTGTGATAAATAAGGCATCAACAATAAGTGAGCTCCAGTAGCTCTGCATTCAGTGCGACCAGACCCAATTGAATATGCCAGAAAGGGGCTAGATGAAGTAGAGAAACCATAAAGTTCAACTTAGGCTTAGGAAGTAGCTAAGGAAGTGTGATACGTGTACATAGATCAAAGTCAGTTTCTAAGCTTTATTCAGGTTGTACTCAAGGTCAGTACTGGGTCACATGCCTAGGTGATCATAATGGCTTATATTGAGAGCAAATATAGGCGCAATGTACACACATCAGCAGTTGCAGTCTCCTGTAAATATTCTTCCATGTTGTGATACACTGCTGGCTCGTGCATCCCAGGTTCAGACATCTTTAACACCTTAAGTGCTGCCGTCGGCCAACGGTCGTCGCGAGCACTACCTCCCCAGTGCTGCGCACGACCGTTGGCCGACGGGCCAGCATTCGTTCGTCGAACGTTCAGCACTGGGCGCTGAACGTTCGACGCTCTTAAAGTGTTAAGGTCCCAGGCTAGCTTTGTCTGAAAATCATCTTACATGCAGGGCATAGAAAGGCTTTGAGTTTGCTGCAGATTAGGATAGCTTCTATCCTCATTTAGCCACGTGCATCCAAACAGGGCATAGAAGTAGGGTCCTGGGTAGACACAGCCGGAGGGTCACAAGTAGGACTGAGCTAAATTTCAATTACTCCGGAGTAATCAGATTAATCAAATATAGGGGCACCTTCCTGCACAGAAATAATCCTAAGAGGCATTTTCCACTTCCTGTATGTGTTGCAGAATGCAGCACACATAGAAAAAGAACAGGATGAGGAGAAATTAAGATATTTCTCCCCGCTACGCCTCACCTTGGGAGGCGTAAGGATTTAGCACTTCCCCAGGTTTACATGATTTTGTAAATCTGGGGCAGCTTCAAAATCCATTGGTGATGCATGGAAACACCCGCCGCAACGCCTCCTGAGCACAGACTAAGGCAACTCAGCGATTTGCTCTGTGTAACCTTTCTCAAGATTTATGAGGCAACTCAAAGTCACGCAGCGTGGCGTTGGGTAGCTTCATAAATCCGATTCAGAGCTCTGCGTCATGCATGTTCCACTATGCATGCTGCAAACGTGATACAAGACTCTCGTAAATAATCCCCTGAATGTTGATTGCATCTCAGAAACCTAGCAATGGTGAAACGCCTTTAGGGACGAGGATGTGAATTCCCCAAGGGTTACTCTTTAGAAAGTGAAGCCAAAGTGGCCCACCCTAAGGCAAAAAACCACCAGCTTTTGGGACAAGCAAGGTGTCTTCACAAACGACACCATGGGCATCCAATCGATTCTCATTTTTGGACTGTGAACCAGCAGCGAGACTTGTGAAAGGAGCAGTCCGTTTATTGGTTGTCTAAAAGAAAGAGGAAATAAAATAGTCCTTCTGTCCACCTCTTCCCAAACGGACTGGGTCAAACTGGATGCAATTTTTAGTTGTCTCCTCAAATTAATAGTGCATCTTTGCTCTTCGAGGAGTATTACACCCTGTTTATTATCAATAGTGCAGTAAATGTCTTGTTCAATACTGTTTTGTTCTCTGCCTGGAACGCAATATATATGACGTGTGAATTCCTGCATCAAGTTTTTCAAATATGGAAAAAATGCCTTCACAATTCTTCACCACAAAAAGAAATGGATTCCCGTTGCCCTGCCAAGCTGACTTTGCAGAAAAGCCTCAAGAACTGTGCAATAACTTCATTTCCTCTCCTAGTATTGATGTATGATCAATTGACTAGCTAATCAATGTTCCAACGTGTGAGTTGCCTGGGACATAAACATATACTATTTTCCCTCCCCTTTAACCCAGGCAATCGGAGGTCGATGAGCTCTAGCAGGCAATGGTCCACCAAGAAGCTGATGGTGCTTGGCGCACACACACACACCAGCTCACACGGATTGGTGTCAGTACAACGCGATGTATTACAACGCGTTCCGTTACAACGCGTTTTTTACATCGCAAATACCATTACAATGCATGGCATTACAACGCATGGCATTACATAGCAGATACTTTTACAACGCATGGCATTACATCGTAAGTATAGGTAAGTATATCTTTTTTTAAAAAAATGTAATAAAGTTAATTAAATTAATTTAAAATAATAAAAATAATATAACATTTTTAAAACAGTAATTAATTTAATTATAGTAATTTAATTAATATTAAAATTGATATTAATGTAATATATTTAAAATAATATAATTAATGATATATAAAAAATTTATAAATAGAAAATAATATAATGTAATTAATAACAATAAATATAATTATAATTTAATTAAGTTATAAATAATACATAATATAATTATATTTAATAAAATTAAAAGAATTTAAATAATTAAACATTTTTAAATAATATAATTTAATTATAATCGTTTATTAATACAATTAAATTAATAATTGTAAATATAGTTATTATTTTAATTAAATTAAATAAAATTAATTTAATTAATTTAATTTATATAAAGTCGTAATACCCCTGTACCCCAAAAAACAAACACTGCCCTAAAACCTAAAAACACCCCTGTACCCCAAAACCCAAACCCTGCCCTAAAACCTAAAAACACCCCTGTACCCCAAAACCCAAACCCTGCCCTAAAACCTAAAAACACCCCTGTACCCCAAAACCCAAACCCTGCCCTAAAACCTAAAAACACCCCTGTACCCTAAAACCCAAACCCTGCCCTAAAACCTAAAAACACCCCTGTACCCCCAAACCCAAACCCTGCCCTTAAACCTAAAAACACCCCTGTACCCCAAAACCCAAACCCTGCCCTAAAACCTAAAAACACCCCTGTACCCCAAAACCCAAACCCTGCCCTAAAACCTAAAAACACCCCTGTACCCCAAAACCCAAACCCTGCCCTAAAACCTAAAAACACCCCTGTACCCCAAAACCCAAACCCTGCCCTAAAACCTAAAAACACCCCTGTACCCCAAAACCCAAACCCTGCCCTAAAACCTAAAAACACCCCTGTACCCCAAAACCCAAACCCTGCCCTAAAACCTAAAAACACCCCTGTACCCCAAAACCCAAACCCTGCCCTAAAACCTAAAAACACCCCTGTACCCCAAAACCCAAACACTGCCCTAAAACCTAAAAATACCCAAACACCCCAAAACATATACATCAGTACCCCAAAACATATACTCCTATACTCATACTTATTTTAAAAAATACTTAAATTAATATATTTAATTTATAATATTTAAAAACGAAATAAATATTTTTAAATAATTAATAATAATTAAATCAATTATAAAATATTAAATAAAATAAAAATAAAAAATTAAATACTTACCAATACTTACGATGTAATGCCATGCGTTGTAATAGCATCTGCTATGTAATGCCATGCGTTGTAATGGCATGCATTGTAATGGTATTTGCGATGTAAAAATCGCGTTGTAACGGAACGCGTTGTAAAAGATGCGTTGTAGCGGTAACACACCGCTCACACACCCAGAAGGGACACACAGGATACCACACCGCAGCATAATGTTTTGTGAAATATGATACATGTTAATTCAGAGATTGTTTTATGCTCCGTGACACTAAGTCGACTTGAAACCCATGAGTGCGAATTGATTCGTTTTTTTCCATGCAACTATGGCATTAGCTCTTTACAGAGAGCTGCAGAACATGTTTATTGGTGCTAGTTTGATAACAGTTTGTAACAACAACAAAAAAATAGAAGACACCATCCATCCCTGGGCAAAGTTTTTTTAAAAACCTATTGACTCTCTTCCAAATCTCCCTTTTCCATCAAAGCCCTAAATAGCACAATAACCAAGCAAATAGTGTTTGCTGGAGATCAAAGGCAAGAATCAAACTTCTTGCATGGGATTTGATTATTGATGGATATTATGCATTGCAGCCATCCATCCATATTTCATTGGCCAGATCCAAATTTAAAGAAGGAAGTGCTATTCTATAGTTATTGTAATATGTTGTGACATGCGGGCACCATTCTATTTGATTCTTTATTTTATGTATCAATTACACCTTTCTATTGCCCCCTCTTCATTTTCATGTTCCTTTCATTTCTGCTCTCTGAGCTATTACTGAGACTTTACGTTACAGATAGAAGCTGTTACTATGTACTCATCTTCACACCCACTTTGGAACCCAGCTGAACTATATGTTTCCAGAATAAACAAAAATGCAAATGTCTTGCTGTACCTTTCAGTATTTGACATTGTTGCAGCTGTGATGTCTCTACTTTCATCATGCAGAGAGGCTATGCAAATAATCTTCACTTTGGAATTCAAGGTTCTCATCCAAAGAGGATATATAGAGTAAGGAAAGCTAAAGCAAGAGCACATATGCAGAGGAAATTATCCAAATGGAAACATGGATTTCCTGTCCTGGCTGGTTGCCAGCACACGTGTTTTGAGACCCCGTGGATTGTTCAGCGCTCACGTGTTTCCTACCTCCTCTTGTCTCACTCAGGAGCACGGGTGGGAAGTCCCATTCACTTGTAGAGACAGAAGATGCTTCAAATGAGCTGGCAGGTGCAGGGGTTTCCTGTACTCTTTCTGGGTTTCTGTAAGCATGGAGGACAGAGAAAAGCACAAGGTGTATGTTCTAGTACATGGCCTACTACCTGCTTAGTAATTTCCTCAAATACTTTAAAATATGTTTGTACGATTTCTGTTTCGAAACATTACTTTTATAAAGATATGTAAATGGAAGTGTCACTATCGCTGATCTGATACCTGTCCGCAGTCCTCTGAGTTTTTCTGGATCTGAACTTCCAGGTCTTCACAATCAATGTCTGCCAGAGATAAGGGCGAGCCCTTCCAGTAGCCACGTTGCTGGTGACACTGCATAGTATCAACGCGGAAAGTGCCTTCCAGAAAAGGCCCCAAGAACAGGGGGAGGCCTTAGGCATGTGCAAGCTGTGCACCTGCACAAGGCAACCAAACCCCAGGGGCCGCCATGCCAATATATATCCTTAATATAATAATCCTCTGAGGATGGATACATATTTGGGTGGCGGCCCCTGCAGGGATTTGGAGGCCTCCGGCTCTGTTCCACTTCCAAACACCCAGACCCCACCCTCTTCACTGGCCTCCGCGCTCCCCCCCGCCCAGACCCCCTCTTCCGGGGCCCCCTACCTATGCTCCCTGCTCAGGGCCGCCATGAGCCTAGAGCCGCCCCTGCCAAGAAGTAGGAGGAAAAAGACCTAGGGCAAAAAACCTCCTTAAAGACAAGGTCTCTGCGCAAGATGAAGAGAGAGGCCCAAACTGCTGGAGAAAGAGGCTGCAGGAAGCATTGAGTAGAAAACAAGAGACCCAGGATACAAACAAGAAACGGGGAAACATCTGGACAGAAATTCACCAAAACTGGAGAAGTGCAGGAACGAGAAACACTATAAATGGAGTACTCAAAGCATTGTGATGCAATGAGTAACCAGCAACCTGCCTGTTGAATAGGCATAGGACTGGAAGTGCCTAGAGACCCATCTTGGATAGGGCTGCTCTCCTAAGGTCCTTATGTGACCATTCCTGGTTGGGGAGGTTTAAACCTTCGCAGAGGCTTGAGTGAAGCACTCTGGGAAGAAGAACTGTACTGGGAGCACTGTACCTGGTCCCAAGGAGGCTGATGCAAGACTGGGAGGCAGCACCGGAGGCCAGTCACCATGAGGTGGATTTTTGGGAGGATGGCAGGGGCCCACTAGATTGAGTGCTTTCCCTCCTGCCTGCATGGAGTTGTGTGGTCTATGCCCACCATCCGTGGAAGGCTATCCCGCTGATGGCAGTGGACGGGGTGCGGTGCCCCGCTGCAAGGTATACCGACCGCAGCCAGTGATTCCTGCTGGTGCCGGTGGGCAGGCATCTTCTCGCCTCAGTGGCGCAACAGAAACATTTATTTAACTCAATATAAAGCAGTATTTTCTCAAAGGCTATTCTTGAAGTGTTCATGGTATTACTTCATTGTAAAATGATCGGACCAGCAACAGTGTGGGTGTATGTTCTAATACATCTCATTAGTTGTTAGGCAGTTAGCAATATACCTACCATAACAACTGGCTAGATAAAATAACGAAATAAGAGCTAGTGTGACTGCAGTACTGTTGTAGTAGAACAATGCAGTTCGGGCAGTCTCAGTTGGTCCTTGAGAAAAGTGATGCACTTTTGTGAAATGAACTACTTCAATGTCCTCAGTTGACCTTAACAATAGCTCTTTATGCAACAGCGGAATGGATTGTGCCTTCAATTAAAGAGAATTGCTACCATAGGCCGCTCTCTTGGAAACAATTGCTCTTTGGACATATGTGACTAAATGATATTGCTGGTGGCTGAAAGGAACTAATTCAAAGTTTATATATTTCGGGGCAATGGAT
This sequence comes from Lissotriton vulgaris, assembly GCF_964263255.1. Taxonomy (NCBI): domain Eukaryota; kingdom Metazoa; phylum Chordata; class Amphibia; order Caudata; family Salamandridae; genus Lissotriton; species Lissotriton vulgaris. Next base: position 1,650,180,490 of record NC_141685.1, read on the forward strand.
GGTTTAAATTACTTCATTATCAGAGCTTCAAAAACAGGTAGAATCTGTCTTACTGTTATGCACTTTCCTTTTTCTCTGGGCTCCGCTTGAGCTTCGATATTGATTTCCCTAAGCTGGATGCTGTTGATTTAAAAAGAAGCGATCCCTGATAGCAAGTGATGAATAATAGCAGATTTGCTGGCTTTAAAAAAGTCACTGAGTGAGGATAGGGTGGGACTTCGATGGGGCCAGGTTTCATGCCGAGAACTGACTAAGAGGCACTTCTTCTCAACTCCAAAAAAGACAACTGCTTGCTGAGGCTGCTGAAATGTCCTGTGGTGTTTTCAAAACCATTATTAGACATTGGCTGTTCAGAGCCTCGAAAGACAAGCTGCAAACCCACTCAGTGCAGGAGTTTCCAGCTCACCTTCACTTCCATATGTTATATTGGCTGTTCACTGGGTGACTGTGCGAAGGAAGCTCGTGCTTGTGTGATGCATGGCAGCAATGTGTGAGTTGACAGGTTTGTAATAGCTGTCTTTAATTATACCCTTGAGCTCTTTCTATCAAGAGTAGCTCTCTGTGTCCATCCTTCTACCATAAATGTGTAACTCACAGCTACCTGTCTGTGGTGCAGAAAACCTGCTCTCCGCCAGCCCGAGATCCTGAATTTGGAGTCTTCTTGCATCTTCAGCTCAGTTGTTATGTTTTGTGAACCAAGTGATTAGGTGTCATTTCGCACAAACTGGGCTGCAAAGGGGGGCAGACTGCATACTGTTAATGCTGTTTGAAGACTGTTGGACCCGGCCCTTTTGGCAGGTTCACCCCAAGACTTTTTGCTTTTTCCTAGCCTGTTTCTGTGACCTAGTGTTGGTGATTTTAGGTCTCTGCGCACTTTTTCACTGTGTTACAGTGTAAAGTGTGTGAGCTCTCTGTGTATGTGTGGTGAGTGACCTGCCCTCCCATAGGAATGAATGGGGAATATGTATGCCCACGGTAGTTCCTGATGTGTGGGGAGTGCAGGGTCGAGTTTGGTATGTGCAAACTCGTGAGATTGAATGCTGCGCAATGATATATGCAGCATGATTGTGTCTAGTGTAGAAGTGACACTTTTAGAAGTTGGCATATTTTTGTAATTTGTGCCTGGCGTGTGATTGGCTGCAGCCTGGCTCCAGGAGTGAGCCTGGGCCTGCTTGTTGATTGACTGTCTGGTTTGAGGGTCCTGAATGGGGCTGGGTTTTCCCCACACAATGCTGGCTCCACCCCGTGGGGTGCGTCTGATGTCCCTAGCCTGGCCAGTGAAAGGAATTCCCTATAACCAGTTCTAGCTGGTTCTCACACTGCCTGCACCCTGTTAGACAAAGGAATTTACTGAATAAAAAGGGGCTGTGTCCCCTTCCAAAATGTTCTTGTTTCTGACTTGAATCCTGCCAGGGGCGTGCTGCTGCTTGGGCCCAGGGGAAGGCTTGCCTCCCTGGGCCCTGCCCAGCCCCTGGACACCTGATGGACTTTCCTGGGGAGCTGGAGGACTTTTCTTTGTTGGGAGCTGCTGTGCTCCACCTCTCTTGTCCCTGAACTGGATTTAGAGCGCTGGGAGCGCTATATTTTCCCCCAGCACGTGAGAGTGCTTTATTTTTTACTTATATCGCTGTGAGCGCTTTACTTTGTCCGCTTTTCTTGCCCCGTTTATGGTTTCACTCGAGGGAGCCTACCCCTCCGTGAATTTAGCCCCCGCCTACAGTGCCTGGCCGGGCCGCCGCGCTGCCCGCGATGACCCGGAAGTGGTTGGCTGGCCAATTGAGAGCGCGGCCTGGCCGGAAGTCCCGCCCGCCGCCGCCGAGAAAGGGAAGCTGCCCGGGTGAGCAGGTGCGGCGTTAGCGTGGGGCTTCCAGGAGCCAGGGGAAGCCCCGTGCCGTGCCGGAGATTATGCTCTCCCCCAGCGAGGCTCTTGTGAGTGAGAGAGCCCCACCCGCGCCGAAGAGAGGAGCAGCCCCGCCAACGAGCAGCCGGTGAGTTTCGAGGGGCTCCGGGCGGGTGTTAGGGCCAGCGCGAGGCCCCGTATGCTGTTGGCATGTAGGGCGGCCCCGGATGGCAGTGGGCCGCCCCACCGTAGGGGGCATTGTTGTATTCGGCAGCACCTAGGCTTCCAGGGGCATTGTTGTGTCCTGAGCCCCCGGAGGCTCCGACGAGGGGCATATTTTGCTTAAGAGCCCACAAGAGGCTCCACCAGTGCGGGGGCATGTTCGTTTTAAGGAGCTGAGTTTTCTCCGCCGCACCCCTTATTTTGAGAGGAGCCAGGGTGCTCCAAAGCCACAGTGATTTTAGCGTCCCCTCGAGGGACTTGGGGGACATCTTTATTTACAGAGCCCCGTGTGGCTACAGCCTGCGCATATCTTCAGAGCAAGCTGGCTCCAACAGTTGGCGCAGTTCTGTTCTAGGGTCAGTGAGGGCCCTGTCACAGTTATGTTGTCTCCCAGCTGCCCAGCAATTAGTGGGCACCTGCACCGTTTAGGTGCAATGGAGAGAGTCCATGTGTGGGACAGAGATGGCACAGTGGTGCCAGGCCTTCCACAGCTGCGCAGCACTTAGTGCCAGCTGCAACGTTTAGGCCCTGTTGGTGTTCCCAGCTGCCCAGCAATTAGTGGGCAGCTGCAACGTTTAGGTTTTGCACCGGTGGCGCACCCCTGACTGGCGCTGCATTGGCAGCGCGCCCTGACATTCTGGACACAGGGCTTTGTGAGTCCCCTTGTTGGATGGCCAGTTGGCCAGGGGGCTGGTATGTGATTTCTGTGCAATGTGATTTTACTATGTTTTGATAGTAATTGCCTGAGGTGATGTTTGCGCAATGTGATTATGAGGTTATTTGACCTATGGAGGTTTATGCTAGTGAGAGTTTATTTCACTATGTGTGTTACGCCCCTAAATGTGAGTTATGCTTAGGGAGAGAGTCTAATGTGTTTAGACTAGTGAGAGATTGCCTACTATAGTTTTTACTTATTAGGCCCAAATGTGAGTTATGCGTAATGTGCTATGCCATTATGCCTGTGACACCTCTGAATGTGATTTATGCATTATGTGTGTTACCTACACCTCTGAATGTTTTTATGCATCATGTGTTTTCCTGTGACACCTCTGAATGTGTTTTATGCATTATGTGTCTTACCTACGCCTCTGAATGTTTTTATGCATCATGTGTTTTCCTTCCCTTACACCTCTGAATGTTTTAGGCATCATGTGTTTCTCCGATACCTCTGAATGTGTTTTGATGCGTCATGTGCCTTGTTCTTACACCGCTGAATGTATGTTTATACATCATGTGTCTTTCCTACTCCTCTGAATGTTCTATGCATCATGTGTGAAACTTCTTATTGTTATATGTTCTAGAAGTGCTATTTTCTACTAAGTGCTGATTCTGACAGTGGCCCATGTGGCCCTGTCCTGTAAATAATCTCTCGTGAATATTGCCCGTGCCAGTTGGCACAATGTATATTGTGTGATTACTATCTGATGTGTTTTGACAATACAAAAGTTATTTTTTTATAACCTTGTGTGGAGTTCCTTTTTGTGGTGTGCCTAGGATGTTGTTGCTGTTGTGTGCTTGCGCAAAAGCTTTACACATTGCCTCCGGGATAGGCCTGTCTGCTCGTGCCAAGCTACCAAGGGGGTGAGCAGGGCTTATCTTGAAGTGTGACTCCCTTGCCCTGGCTAGAATGGTGGTTTCTGCCTGGCTTTGGCGTCAGCCTTAGCCAACCAGAAATAGCCAGTTCTAACATTGTTGGACAGCGGTGAGGATTAGGACTTGTGTTTGCGCAGTGCCACATCGACAGCTGGCTACATTACAAAGCTCTGCATTTTTTAGATAGTCACATGTTTGGGATTATTGTTTGTGATTTAGTTTTTTCTCAAGAGTGTCATCTTCAAATGGTGTTTCTTGCGCTTTATGTTTAGTGGCAGTAGAGAGAAAATGACAGGGCGGGACGCCAGTAGAGGGGGAGGTTCCCATAGATATGGAATTCCTTGCTGGGTCCAGTGCCCAATCCCTGTTCCTGTCCATGTGTGGGTAGATGGAAGAGAGGGAGTGTGGAGGAGGAATGGCTTGCTCGGGAGGGTGGTTATCCCCTGAGTGTAGTGTGTGTGTCTGGATTCCCCAGTATGGTAGGATCCAGTGGTGGCAGCTAAAATGTGTCCAGTGCGTGAAGTCCCATTCCCAGTTCCCAGAGTATGGTGCCTGGTGCTCAGTAAGAGGGGTACAGGTTGAGAGTCAGGGGCAGTGAGGAACTGTCTCACCTGTCTGGAGGGGGAGTGAGTGGATGAGTGGTGAGTTGAACTGGAGGAGTTGGTGTGAGTTTTTTTTTGGTGATAAAAGGAGCTTGCACAGGAGGTGTACCTCTGGTGGTGTGCAGGAGGTCCTGCAGAAGCACTGGATGAGAAGGTGGACGTCTGGCGGTGTGCTAGATGTCTTGCAGAGGCATTAGGGAGTGATTCTAGGAGTAGTGGCTTGTGTATCTGATGATCCCATGTAGGGGAAGAGTTCATGTGTAGCCCAGCTAGGTCCCAGTAGGATGGTAGGGGTGTAGGGGCTCATGTCCTGTCTCAGTGGAGGCGGTGTTAGTGTGGGACGGTGTGTCCCACGTTGTCCCAAAACTCTATCTCAGGGCCTAGAGGGTTCCCTAAGGGAGCGCCAGGTCAGGGGCCTAGGCTGTACATACAGGTCATTTGAGGAGGATCTTCCTGTTTCTAGAGAACGGGGAGTGTCTGTAACCAGAACTCCGGCGGTCCTGGTGTTGGGTAGTACCACTCCTAGTGGAGGGTGCAGAAGTCCTGGTTCACTGGGCATTTGACCGTCTAGAGTGCTTGACCATTTGTGGGGCCTCTGGAGGTTGTTCCCCGAGGAGGGGGGCGGCCAGGTTCAGGTTCAGCCTGATCTGGAGGGAAGGGCATCTGTAATCAGTGTCCTGACCGGTTTTGGCTTCCAGGGGTACCGCTCCAAGGTGGGAGGGTGCTGAACTCTGGAAGGGGGTGCAGAGGGACGGTGTTCTTCTGACCCCGGTGCAACCTGAGGGTTTAGATCCTAGGTTGGGAGATTAGGAAGCTTCCAGGTCAAGAGGAATCTCTACCAAAGTGGATCAGCTGAAGAGACTGAGGGGGCTGCCCTTGCTGTGTGATCTGGGGCTCACCTGCCGTTTGTTGTTTCCACTAAGGTAGAAGAAAGGGGAGTTTGCTGTGTGCTGTGTCCCCCCACCTGCTTGAAAGGGGACTTTGCTGTGTGCTGTGTCCCCCCACCTGCTTGAAGAGGAACTGTGCTGGGTGCTTTGTACCTCAGAAGTGAAATAGTTTCCAGGTGGTAGACCAGTGATGGAGTGAGGTCCTTGATCTGGTAGGAGATGTGTTCTGGTGGGTGCTTCCCTGTGAGGGTGCGGAAACCCAGAAGTAGAGGTAGGGTGGGGCATTCTTGCCCGTGACCTCTGGTTAGCCTGAGGGTGTGGTCCCTAGGTTGTAGGATCAGTGGTAGATGTAGCTACACTGATAGGGAGAGTGGAGAATGGCTATTGTGTGCCAGGGGTTACTGTCCCCACTCTGTGGACTGGTCAGGACCCGTGATATGTGGATGGCCTAGGGCCTGGTCCTGGCCTTGGACCGCTAGAGAGTACCAGTGGGGTATCCTAGTTGGGTCAGAGAGTTCTTGCTTGGAGGAAACCATGTGGGTTCAGAGTGGCGAAAAACCGGAGGGTGTCCCTGCCGTGCGGGTCCGTGTCCGTGTTTTGTCGCCCAAAGCAGGGAAGCTCATCAGTGGAGGGATTGGTCTACCCTGCGTTTTGGCTGGAAGGGGGTTGTGTTGGACCCGGCCCTTTTGGCCGGTTCACCATAAGACTTTTTGCTTTTTCCTAGCCTGTTTCTGTGACATGGTGTTGGTGATTTTAGGCCTCTGCGCACTTTTTCACTGTAGTACAGTGTAAAGTGTGTGAGCTCTCTGTGTATGTGTGGTGAGTGACCTGCCCTCCCATAGGAATGAATGAGGGAATATGTATGCCCATGGTAGTTCCTGATGTGTGGGGAGTGCAGGGTCTAGTTTGGTATGTGCAAACTCGTGAGATTGAATGCTGCGCAATGATATATGTGGCATGATTGTGTCTAGTGTAGAAGTGCCACTTTTAGAAGTTAGCATATTTGTGTAATTTGTGCCTGGCATGTGATTGGCTGCAGCCTGGCTCCAGGAGTGAGCCTGGGCCTGCTTGTGGATTGACTGTCTGGTTTGAGGGTCCTGAATGGGGCTGGGGTTTCCCCACACAATGCTGGCTCCACCCCGTGTGGTGCGTCTGATGTCCCTAGCCTGGCCAGTGAAAGGAATTCCCTATAACCAGTTCTAGCTGGTTCTCACATGCCTGCACCCTGTTAGACAAAGGAATTTACTGTATAAAAAGGGGCTGTGTCCCCTTCCAAAATATTCTTGTTTCTGACTTGAATCCTGCCAGAGGCATGCTGCTGCTTGGGCCCAGGGCAAGGCTTGCCTCCCTGGGCCCTGCCCAGCCCCTGGACACCTGATGGACTTTCCTGGGGGAGCTGGAGGACTTTTATTTGTTGGGAGCTGCTGTGCTCCACCTCTCTTGTCCCTGAACTGGATTTATAGCGCTGGGAGCGCTTTATTCTCCCCCAGCGCTTGAGAGCGCTTTATTTTTTACTTATATCGCTGTGAGCGCTTTACTTTGCCCGCTTTTCTTGCCCCGTTTATGGTTTCACTCGAGGGAGCCTACCCCTCCGTGATTTTAGCCGCCGCCTACAGTGCCTGGCCGGGCCGCCGCGCTGCCCGCGATGACCCGGAAGTGGTTGACCGGCCGATTGCGAGCGCAGCCTGGCCGGAAGTCCCGCCTGCCGCCGCTGAGAAGGGGAAGCTGCCCGGGTGAGGAGCTGCGGCGTTAGCGTGGGGCTTCCAGGAGCCAGGGGAAGCCCCGCGCCGTGTCGGAGATTATGCTCTCCCCCAGCGAGTCTCTCGTGAGTGAGAGAGCCCCGCCCGTGCCGAAGAGAGGAGCAGCCCCGCCAACGAGCAGCCGTTGCGTGTCAAGGGGCTCCGGGCGGGTGTTAGGGCCAGCGTGAGGCCCCATATGCTGTCGGCATGTAGGGCGGCCCCGGATGGCAGTGGGCCACCCCACCGTAGGGGGCATTGTTGTATTCGGCGGCACCTAGGCTTCCAGTGGCATTGCTGTGTCCTGAGCCCCTGGAGGCTCCGACAAGGGGCATGTTTTGCTTTAGAGCCCACGAGAGGCTCCACTGGTGCGGGGGCATGTTTGTTTTAAGGAGCTGAGTTGGCTCACCCGCCCCCCTTATTTTGAGAGGAGCCAGGGTGCTCCAAGGCCACAGTGATTTTAGCGTCCCCACGAGGGACTTGGGGGACATCTTTATTTACAGAGCCCGGTGTGGCTACAGCCTGCGTATATGTGTCTTCAGAGCCAGTTGGCTCCAACAGTTGTCGCAGTTCTGTTCTAGGGTCAGTGAGGGCCCTGTCGCAGTTATGTTGTCTCCCAGCTGCCCAGCAATTAGTGGGCAGCTGCACCGTTTAGGTGCAATGGAGAGAGTCCCTGTGTGGGACAGAGATGGCACAGTGGTGCCAGGCCTTCCACAGCTGCGCATCACTTAGTGCCACCTGCAACGTTTAGGCCCTGTTGGTGTTCCCAGCTGCCCAGCAATTAGTGGGCAGCTGCAACGTTTAGGTTTTTCACCGGTGGCGCACCCCTGACTGGCGCTGCATTGGCAGCGCGCCCTGACATTCTGGACACAGGGCTTTGTGAGTCCCCTTGTTGGATGGCCAGTTGGCCAGGGGGCTGGTATGTGATTTCTGCGCAATGTGATTTTACTATGTTTTGATAGCAATTGCCTGAGGTGATGTTTGCGCAATGTGATTATGAGGTTATTTGACCTATGTAGGTTTATGCTAGTGAGAGTTTATTTCACTATGTGTGTTACGCCCCTAAATGTGAGTTATGCTTAGGGGCAGAGTCTAATGTGTTTAGACTAGTGAGAGATTGCCTACTGTAGTTTTTACTGGTTAGGCCCAAATGTGAGTTATGCGTAATGTGCTATGTAAGCATGGGCGGAAAATCCGTTTCGCTCGCGGATTTTGCGGATTTTCGGTAAATTCGCAATCCGCGAGATTCGCGAATCTCCCGCAAAATCCGCAAATCCGCGAGCAGCGGATTTTGCTCGCACTGTTCGCGTGAGTTCGCGGCTTCCCAGTACAACTTCGCGCCCTGCGAATAAGTGCAAAATTGCAGAAATACGATCTTAGCAAAACTGAAACTACTTACCAGGTTCAAAAGTTCAGGCTCATCATTAGTAGCCATTTCCTGTAGTGCTTCCTGAGGGGCCCCTCCAGAGTTCAGTTGTCAGTTGCAACTATTATGTGACCCTGCTCTGAACCTCAGAATAGTTACACATATGCCACAAAGGTCCTGAATTACAGCTAAGGGAGACAAGCAGGAGCCAGGCTGGAAGTTCAAATCCATTAATCAGCCCCTAATTCATTATTGTCAGTTGGGGCAGGGCAGGTGTTGTAACTAATTTTGCAACAATGAAAGCACTTAGCAAGTGCAAAAGATCACTAATCAGGAAGCACTAAGGAAGCAGGTGCCAGCTAAAAAAATATTCTGTGACACATTAATCAGCCCCAAATTAATTCAGGTCACTTGAGGCAGGGAAGGTGTGCTTGCATTGCCACAATAATGTACACTGACTGGACAACCAGAGGGTTCTGTGATGAAACAGAGGGTGGCATGGGTGGGCCAGAGGGTGGCATGAGTAGTCAGAGAGTGGCAGTGGTGACAGAGAGTGGCAGTGATGAAGAAGAGTGTCCCAAACAGGCTGGAGACGTAAAAACAACAAGTTCGCGAAACTTGCGACCCGACAGGTAAGTTCGCAATTTGCGAAATTGTACAAAACCCTCACGAACTGGCAGAAACCCGCGCAAACACAAAAAAAATCTGCAAATTCGCGAGAATTCGCGGATTTTGCGGATTGCGAGTTCGCAAATCCGCAAAATTCGCGAACGCGAGATTCGCAAAATTCGCCCATGCTTAGTGCTATGCCATTATGCCTGTGACACCTCTGAATGTGATTTATGCATTATGTGTGTTACCTACACCTCTGAATGTTTTTATGCATCATGTGTTTTCCTGTGACACCTCTGAATGTGTTTTATGCATTATGTGTCTTACCTACACCTCTGAATGTTTTTATGCATCATGTGTTTTCCTTCCCTTACACCTCTGAATGTTTTAGGCATCATGTGTTTCTCCGGTACCTCTGAATGTGTTTTGATGCGTCATGTGCCTTGTTCTTACACCGCTGAATGTATGTTTATACATCATGTGTCTTTCCTACACCTCTGAATGTTCTATGCATCATGTGTGAAACTTCTTATTGTTATATGTTCTAGAGTGGTGTTGGAGAAGTGTGGCTCAAGTGGTTGGAGCGGCGGACCCTGATGCAGAGGTCTGGCCCGGACCAGGGTTCAATTCCCTGCCTCGGCGGGTCTTGGGCTCATAATTTCCCCGGACCTGACAATTCTCGCCTCGGTGCCTATTCCAATCATGGAGTCCCACTCTGTAACTCTGGGCAATAGCTTGCTTAATCTCCACAACGGCCCCTCGCAGCGGGATGCCTGGCTTTCACCCTAGGGATGCCCAGTAATGGGTTATCTCACAGGGGAATACCAGGACGGGTTCCCTAAGCAAGCGCTGGGACGCTTTCGGGCAGCCATGCGCTCTACAAATCAAATTTCATTTCATTTCATTTCAAGTGCTATTTTCTACTAAGTGCTGATTCTGACAGTGGCCCATGTGGCCCTGTCCTGTAAATAATCCCTCGTGAATATTGCCCGTGCCAGTTGGCACAATGTATATTGTGTGATTACTATCTGATGTGTTTTGACAATACAAAAGTTATTTTTATATAACCTTGTGTGGATTTCCTTTTGTGGTGTGTCTAGGATGTTGTTGCTGTTGTGTGCGTGCGCAAATGCTTTACACATTGCCTCCGGGATAGGCCTGTCTGCTCGTGCCAAGCTACCAAGGGGGTGAGCAGGGTTTATCTTGGCGTGTGACTCCCTTGCCCTGACTAGAATGGTGGTTTCTGCCTGGCTTTGGCGTCAGCCTTAGCCAACCAGAAATAGCCAGTTCTAACAAAGACCAATGGTCTAAATAAACGTTGCTGTTTGACTTGACTTGTCAGACTGTAATCCTCTCGGTATATAGGACTTTATGGGTTTCATGGACCTCAAAATTTGAGTGCCTTGCCTGTTTTTGAGGGGCCTGGCAACTCAGAATACCCTGGAAACATTCTATGCCTGTGTTTTATAGAGGAAAATATCAGATAAACACTCTGATGCCAAGCCATACTCAACAGATTAATAAGCACATGTTGGTTAAAAAATCAGATACCAGAAGACTAGTGTTAAGGCCTTGTGAGCAGGTATGTGTTCCACATAATTTTGTCAGAATCAGTCTCTTTGTGGAACATGGGGTTGAGGTAGTTTTTGTGGGTCCCGTGCTCTCCATGCCACTTTAGTCAAGCTAGCCTGGCTGATATGGGGTGATACCCTGAAACTGGTCCCGGTCTAGGGATGCTTGATTCCGGTCCATGGAGGACCTGTCCTAGCAGATTAAGCCGGACTGTTCCCATGGGGAGCAGGGCCAAAACTGATATGCATATGGCTGGATTTAAACTGAAATGGCGTAGGGAGCAAAAAACAATGTATTTAGGCCCAGATTTCTGTCCTGGGGTGAATGTTTGACGTTGGTAAGCAATCTATCCATCAATTTTTCTTTTTGTAATTTACAATGGCACATAATAAATGGGCGGTAATTGGTGACATATATAGCCTTTACGATTTTACCCAAGTATAAGATTATTATGGAACTCTAATAAACATTTGGATGGACAAAATATAGAAAAGTAAGAGTGCATACAGGAAAGTATAGATTTACCATTCTTAACTGCACAACGAGTTTCCTTGAAGATATATATATCGTTGAAGTACAAGTGTGTGGAGTTAGGTATAGAAACCCTATACATACTTAATTATAATATTTTGTCCCTCGATATTTAGTTAACGATTCCGTTCCCACGACATCCTGAACTCTACTTTCAGTAGTCACACATGATTCTTTACAAAACCTGCTCACTGTGCTGTCTCTGTCACTGCTGACCCCAATACCTAATCACCAGCTCTTCCGGTGTAATCACCCCGTGAGCACCGGAATGTCCACAGCGGGCTCCTGCGCTTTACCCAACCTAAATGGCTTTGAGAACAGCAAAGGAAAGAACGTTTCACATGTTAAACATATTATCATTGTTATAAATCACTGTCATAAATAGGTTATGGTCAACATTACATTTCTATTAGTGTGACATGTCCCACTGTACATTTAAGCAAGCTGACTATAGGTGCAGCACATCGATTATAATGGAGCAGTGCCTCTCAAGGGTGGTCTATTTGCAACAAAGCACTCTTGAAATGATTAGTTTCTGTAACTGCATTTGGCTGCATTGCCACGGGTATTCGAGGATACAAAATGTAAAAACTCAACCCCTTGCAATTTATTTTTAACTTTGCCAAGTGCGTAAAGCTGTTGAAGTTTAAGAATGGGCCCAAAAGAGCACGTCAGTGGAAGAAAATGTGGTCCCGTTGCCACGAGCTGCGATTCAACTAGGCAACCACTCACCATTCACGCTGACGAAGCTGCGTCAATCCCATTTAGGGATGACGAAAGGCCAAGGCTGAACGTCATGTAGCAGGAAAGGGGATGCCATGGTGGCAGAGCTACTGTGTTTTCAATGTAGCATTCAGGGCTATAATGGCCTAGAGTGACTGAGAAAGATACAAACCCATACATCTTGAAATCCCCTGCATCTTGCGTGGGACACGTGGATTCCTGGAATGGGCTGTACGAAGTCACCAAAGAGCAACACCCAAGAGGGAGGCAGTAGGTACTCTTTGCAGTGAGTTATCGACTCACCCATAGCAAAGGCTGTGAACCCCAGCAAAAATGGTGGGGGCCTACAGGTGGATTTTGGGTATGGAACAAGAGTGGACCTGTGGCTTTGTTGGTGTGGTTGGCACCGGATACGAACATTGCAGTTACCGTGAACAAATAAAGAACTGCATGCACACTTGGTAACTGTGGTAACTATCAGCAATGGCCATAAGCAGCCACTCGCTCATTTAATTATAACCTCGGGCCGTGCCCGGCCCGAGGTGTGAAAGACTGTCATATTATTGTGGAGGCTGGTGGCACTCTAAATCCATTCCAACTTTTATTGAACCACAATAGGGCCAGACATGATCTCTTAGTCTCTGGCTAAGAGCCGGTTTCGGGAGTTGATCATACCTCTGACTCTGGTTTTCTTTTTTCATTTCCGCTTCCTTGAGCCAGCGCATCTCGAACTTGCCCAGAAAGGGAACCAGTCAGGCCATGATTTTTTAGAGGTTCCAAACAGAGATTTCCAGGCTGAGTCATTTTACCTGGACTACCCACTGGGGTACTTGCCCTTGGCGAGTCTGGCATGGGTGGTCCCTCTCAGCTCATGTAGCTGTCTTACCCAGGCATCTCTGCATGCTCTCCCGCGGGGCAATAGACCTTCTTGAACCAGGATACATTTCTGACAGTGGTGTGGTGTCCCTTCTCCACAGTGACCATTGTGCCATTGATTTTCACGACCTCCCAGGTTTCTGGCTCAAATGGGGGAAAGACTTCGAACAAGAGTGACAGTCTTGCATGATGAAGCTATATCCTATCTGGCTAGTTGGGATCACGGCCCTCCATTCCTACTCTAGCCTTGACGTTGGTGGACCTCCTCTTCTCTTGCATGGCTTGCATTTCCAGAATGGTGGGCTACCACTTCGGACCTGCCGGGATGCTGTCTCTAGTGTGCCTTCTAAACATTTGGTCCACTGGGGCGCTATTTATGGTGCTGTGCGGGGTCTGGTGATACGCTCTTCAACACCGCTGCAGACAGCTTTCAGCATCTACTCCATGGCAAACTCTGATTCTTAATGCTTAGCTTAGCGTTCTCATGAATCTTTCAACCTCTCCATTTGCTTGAGGCCACTGTGGGGTTACCTTTCAGTGGTGAATAGCTAGGGATGACAAGTATTTCTAGAACTCCTGTCCTTGAAATGGAGGTCCGTTATCTGATTTTATTTCCTCATCCAGGTCTATCAGAGCGAATACATTCTCCAACAACGGCTTCCGCTTTGAAAATGCTGTCAACTGAATTACTCTACAACTGGTAATTATGAGTGGGAACAACGTGAACCACAGTAAGACTTCCATCCGAGAAGCACCTGAAGTCCTTGCTTACCGTCAACCATGGCTTTAGGCTCGGTTCCTCTGTTAGGACTGGGGCTGGTGGAGATTCCCCACTGATGATGGCACATGAGTGGCAGCTTTGCACCTTTTCATCAACCTGAGTGTCCATTCCCAAGGACTACACTTTCTCCTGGAGCCTGGTCTTCATCTTGATGAGGCCCTGGTGGTCTTGGTTTGCTAGGTCGAACACTCTGGCCCACAAACTCTGCGGTTTCAAGATCTGCTGAACAGAAGCCCTTCCTCTCTTGTCCCTGTCGTTTGTCTAGAGTGCGTAGGCAACCGGGTTACATCGAGGAAGTTTTTCCGCTGTCTCCGTGCGAGGGCCTGTCATCTTTCTCTGTTGCTTCTTTTATCTCTTGGATGGTGAGCACCTTGGGGCTGGCCTCATGCACGACCATTCGCACAAGCTCCTCTGCTCCTTCATCTTCCTTTGACAGGTGCTTTCCTTCAGGAGGTGGTGGATGTGTTGATAGGTAATCTGCTGGATTGTTGACCCCTGGATGATAGATTATTTCAAATGAGTACAGTTGTGGCTGTACGGCCCACCTTTATATCCCCGGGCGCCAGCCGGGCTACCCAGTGAATAGCGGGACCAACAGCTTGTGATCGGTGACCACCTGGAATGCCGACCACAGAGGTACGGATGGACGTGATGGCATGCCCACCAGATGTATATAATCAACAAGAGAGAGAGGGAGAAATATAAGGAGTCACTCTTAATCCCCCTAATGGTAATATTAAACAAACAACAAAAGAGTGCGGCCATAAAGAAAGAAACAAGAAAATGGCACAAGAAGTCACTCTTGTCTATCAAAAGAACCCTTACTCACCAACCTAGTTAGTGACAGGCTTCATCATTGGATTTCCACCAGAGAGGCCGAGTGCCTCCCTGGTCTGCTACAAAGCCTGATTACAGAGGAGCGGGTTTTTATTTGGTGATGCAAGTGTGAATAGGTGAAAAGTGATTTAAAAAGTGATGAGTTCATCCGTAAACAAACTTTATTCATGGAGAACCAAGCACTACTTAAAAGCAGTGTGATGGATGTTACCAATACTGGCTAAATTGACCAAATACATCCATAGTACAGAAAAGAAAAAGGTGTGGTCAACATGTTTCTGCCTCCATTCGCTTGTTGCGAGGCTTTCTTCAGGACCAAGACACCAATGCGGTATGCACAGGCTAAGGTGCACCCTAAACTGTGGTGTAAAAAGAACTAGTATGACTTAAGGTTTAAGTAGAGCCTTCAGCATTTGTGAAAGTCATACGTATCTGTAAAGAAAAGCAAACATGCACAGAGACAACACAAGTCACAAAACCATACATATAATGGGGTTAGCGTACTTGGATAGTCCCAAAAGTGACCATGCTCATGCCGTTTGTCTAGTGCTCTTCATAGTACCACTATAAGCTATACCATGGTGGAATGGAATGTCTAGCTTTGCTCGTGTTGTATATATATGTATATATGTATATGTAACGTATACACACACACTCGTGACCAAAGGAGCAATCCCGAAACACGTAGAGTGTTCCTGACACCCTGCCTTTCTTTTTGTTAATAAATCTTCCCTGCCTGAAAAGTCCTTTATGGTGTCCTTGGTTGCTGTGCTTGAATAGCTGCGGCGTTTTGCTGGATTTAATGGGAGTGGCTGCACCGCCATGGACCTCATCGTGAGAGGCAAGGAAGAAGCTTTGTTAGTGCGGCTGCACTAAGGTGGAACTTGTACGAGGTATGTCCTTGCCCGCTGAGCCAGTGATTAAAAGAGGTGGATACCGTTCCTGACGGGTGAGATGTAATGAATAGAACGCCTGAAGCCTGCACAAAGCGGTAACTAAAAACCTCTATATTGGAAAGCCTGTTGTTTATTATTGCTCCAGGAAGAGTGGTCCCAGTTGCAACTTATTTATAGAAACAAACAACCATTTTTACTTAATTGAAAATGAAAAACTATAATACAGTAGTTTTAAGAGGAATGTTATTTAATCACACCCTCTTCAAGGTAGTCTTTTTATAAATCATCTTTCAATATATACAATGTGCCCAGAAGAAAGGGAGAGGGGGTGGGTAAAGTGATTGTGAGGGTTGGGGGTTTATTCCAAAGGAATTTCAAAGATCCAGTGAGGTCATAGAGGTATATCATTTGACATCACATACGCATTTCATTAGCTGTACCACATTGGTAAACAATACAAATCCTAGGCCATATATCAGAACACAGTGTTAGTAGGCTGTTGTTCATGGACAGGTGTAGGTGATATAGTCAACGTTTCGACCCTTCAAAGATGTAGGTTTAGTTGCCACCTTACTAGAGGGTCTTCATCAGGACTGGGGTAGGTGATGTGAGTTTAAAATGGGGCACCTAGGGTCAATGAAACAAAAATTAAACTAAGAGAAAAATCACCTATTGTCGCATAGGCGTAAAAAATGTGCTAATATTTACCAATTAACACCCAAATTCAAAGGTGTAGAGTCAATGAGGACTGGTGAGCTGGTGGGCTCCTAGTACATACGGAGAGCAAGGTCGCACCTGGGAAAAAAACGTGCGTTCGTGAGTGGTATATCATTGATTGTCAACTGTATGAAAAAGTGACACAAAACCAATGATTGTAACTTAATTAGAACTTAGGTACGGAAAAATCACATATTATTTCTAACTGATGGTAAAAAATTGCCTCATGAATTTGGAAAAATCGGCCGTGGTTTGAACAAATCCAATCTGAAGCATCAATGCACAAACAACAGTCGTCAGAAAAACGCTGTATACAGTAAAGATCCTAGCTACTGACACACCACAAGGCCAGAACAACACAACACCGTAAATTACCTCCGTTGGCCAGTAGTGTGTCTTCACTATTGGTTGGGGAAATCTATGGAGGAATAAAATGACACATTGAAGCTACCGGGGCATGCGGGCCACAATATAGAAAGGTAATTGACAAACGATGGTGGTACAACTCACCAATCCACTGTGTTTGTGAAATCATTTGCGCAGCCCGTGCCTTTGTCTACAAAAGAATAAAAGACTCGGTCAGAACGAGCATTCTCCAATAACATACATGGGTAACAGTCTATTTCATTTCCCCATCGGTTGCAGCTTGAAACGCTTACCGCGGGTGCCGTGGCTCTCGCTGGAATGACTCGTAAAGCAGAGAGCTGACGGATACGTGACGTTCTTAAAAAGGAGCATACACGTGTCTCGGCAGCGGCCACAACCGCTAGATGCTGACATGAAACCAGAGCGGTTTCGTGAATACAGTAAAAACAGTAAAACGACTTCAAGATAATGTATGGCGGGGCATCAACTCCTACCATGGGACAATACATTTATAACAAGTCATAGCTACAGTCTTACAGTATCATACAGGTGGGGTATGGTTACAAATTAATAATTCGATAATAGGGGTGTCTCAGATTCCTGATCGATTGTACAGTCTGCCCTTGAGTACAATGGAACTGGTGGCTAGTATTCAATGTTAGTACATGAATATTAAACAGTCAATAACCCAAGTAATACCCGTTAATAGGTAACAAACGGCAGCAAGGTAACATGAGGACATGATTGCATTACACATACAGATTATATCTCACTCGGGAGAGAAAGTCAAATCAACTATTATGAATGCAGATGGTGATGTTGACACTTTTCATCTGCAGTGGAGAAAAAACATTACGAAAACAGTAGCATATGAATGCAGGATAACATGAAGCATCTCCAGGCATGCAAGCTGGGCATAGCTGGCATCATGTTCGTTTAGCCCATTTATGATCGAATCCAAATTATTCATCCCTTTACTTTCCGTGATGTTGAGAATGGACCCAATGTTTCCACCCTGTGGGCCTACAGCCACCTTCTCCAGTACATCCCACTTGAAATCACATGGTTTGTGGTTAGCTTCCTTGAAATGGTCCACTAAAGGTGCCCCCTGTACCTCACATCTCAGTCTACTGCAGTGTTGTAGAATCCTAGCTTTCACTTTCTGTTGGGTTTGTCCCACATTAATGAGCCCACAGGGACATGTGATGCAGTAAATCACATTGCCTGTGTTACAATTACAATTACTGAATGATTTAAACTCAACCGTATATTGTTTGTGAGTGAATTGTTTCGTTTGGATGGTTAATTCACAGGCTTTACAGTTTCCACACCTGAAATGTCCCACTGTCACAGGTAAGTTCCACGAGGACTGTAAGTTGGGTTGTGCAGGCGTCTCCAGGTAGGATGCAACTACATGGTCCCTGATGTTTTTGGCCTTCTTGAAGGAGTACATCAGGCGGGAATGCTGTCCAATTTCCTCAGCTACTAGGCCCCAATGTTTGTTCACAATTTTGTGAATGGCGTTGCTCTGTGTACAAAAGGTAGTGACTCAGATCATTCGTTGAGTACTTTCATTGTTTCTGTCTTGTGTGGTGAGTACAGTTTCACGGGGGCTAAACCATGCCCTCTTCTGGGCTTTTTTGAGAAGTCGTCTTGGGTATCCTCTTTCAAGAAGTCTTCTGTGTAGATCCTCAGATTCCTTGAAATAGTCCTCTTTTTTGGTGCAGTTTCTGTGTATTCGCAGGAATTGTCCCACCGGCAGGTTATCCCCTAAGCCCCGGGGATGGTAGCTTTTGTAGAGGAGTAGGGAATTTCTTTCAGCAGGTTTCCGGTATAGCATGCTAGATAGTTGGTTGTTGTCTTAATAGATGGAGATGTCTAGAAAGTCCACTTGGTGGTTGCTTGATTGTAGTGTAAATTGAATGTCTTTACTCTGTGCATGAAGCCAGACATGGAAAAGATCTAATTCTGTTTTTGTGCCCATCCTCAGCATAAGCACATCATCAATATAGCGTTGCCACCAGGTGACATGGTCACAGTAGGGATTGTGCGTATTTTTGACGTACTTCTGTTCATAGTCATCCATATAGATGATGGCTAGATCAGGTGCGAAGGCTGCCCCCATCGCCACTCCTTTCGCCTGCAGGTAAAAACATCCTTGGAAGAAAAATAAATTTTTCATCATGGCAATTGTCAATAGTGAAATGATGAAGTCTGGGGGTACCGCCATAGGAGCAGGATGGAGGTCCAGGACACGTCGAATGACATCAAGTGCTTCCTTCTGTGGGATGTTCGTATAGAACGACACAATGTCGCATGTGACAAGTAGTTGGTTCGTATTATCGAATGGGTGAGTGTCTACCAAATTGATAGTCTGAAGTGTGTCACGTAGGTACGTTGCAGTAGATTCAGCAATGGGTTTTAAGAAGACATCCACGTACTTACACAATGGTTCCAAAACCGAGCCTCAACTCGATACAATCGGTCTACCTGTGGTTGATGCATGCTCTTGTGTACTTTGGGTAGAGTATAGATTGTCGGTAACCGAGGATCACGCTGGTTTAGGAAGAGAAACAGAAACATGAACGAAACTTTTCTTATTGCTCAGCAGACTATTATGCGCACCTAAATCTTTATTTTAAGTGGTACGCTATAGGCATTCAGCAGCAACACGCCTTGAGCACGTTCTTGTTGTTTAAAAAGACATGGTAACGTCAAGACATGATAAATGCTCAGAAGCAGCTGTAAAGTTGTTTGATGTATGCCGAATAGAGGAAGTAATGGAGAAACGAGTGCGAACACAAATCCTACTAAAAGAACCTTATGGAACAGTTTATTTAAAGCTTTGAAAAAAGAACAGAACAAATGGTGGGAAGCCACCACATTACAAAAATACACGAAAGTGAACAGAATACCTAGAGGACTGCGAATGTTCATTACCCCGACATTTGAGGATCCTGACCCAGAATTTGTTAATGAATGGATAGAAAGCAATCATCACTGTTCAATGAATATGTTAAAAATGCTGGTTAAATACGCCAGCAAGGATTGCGAAAAATTAAGTGAGGTGATTGATGACTTAACTACGTAACTGAAAGCACTTTGTGGGGAAGAAGAATATAAGAAAGAGATGGGTAAAATGGACAAAAGTTTAGACAAAATTGAAAGTGATATTAAAATAAAGAAACAACGCAAATTTCAGAGACATCTTTTTGATTATCAAAAAGGACAGATCCTGACCTTTTCGAAAAAATACAACCATCTCAGAAGTGCTCCAGTGAATGCTACAATTTCATCTGGTAACATCAATGTACCTACACAAAGCTCTAATGATCAAATGGTGTTGGAAAATCCGACAGAAAGCAGTGTAACTGTTACAAGTGGAAGTGACTTTTCCATTACTAGTGACTTTTCTGGAGTAAAAGCCAGTATTTTATCCAAATTTCATCTTGTCGCAAGAGGGAGACAAATATCCAACAGACAAGAGGGATTTCCAAAGCGTGGAAAAGGAAACAGAGAAGGAAGAAGAGGAAACAACGCGACGATGGGAGATCTTGGAAGCCCGGTGGGAAGTCGTACAAGGGGCCAAACCAAAATGAAATGATGAACAAAAAAACAGTAATAAATTTATCAGAAAGGAACCTGAATGAAACAGAGATTGAACTCCTATCCATGGGTCTTTCCTTCTGCCCTTCTAATGAGTTTAGCTATACCCAAAGTAGGTTGGATTTATTTTTCTTTACACGTAAGTTATGTACAAAAAAATGGCATTCCTCTAAAGTGAAGAATAGAAAAATCTTACTGCGAGTAAGAAAAAACTAGTAGTACTCTTAAGCATAGAATGTGCACAATGTATTCCCAATGTGTTTCGAAAGGAAGGTAAATCTTTACTCCAAGATGTTTGTCGTTTTCAACGATTAATTTATTTGGATATCATATTGACTTCATATGATTGCACAGTCACGACGTAATTTTTTTGGGCATCAATCATACATATATATCATGTATACGGTCCACATAGGTTTTAAATTCCCCAATGCATTTCGCACAACAGTGCGCTTCCTCAGGGGGTCTGTGAAATGAAAAGAAATAGGACTACTAAGTACAGGTGGAACACGAGGGGCACGGAATACAAGATGAGGAGAAATGGAGCTTATAAAGAACATGCTCATCACCCTAATGTGACTCAGAATATTAGAGGTGAAAAAACCTTAGAGGTGAAAAAAACAAGGTAACAAAAGCGATAAATAAAGTGAATACTCGAACAATTGAAAGTGTCCTAACAGAACGGTGTCTTTTAAAAAAGGCCAGAAGTGTGAGTCCAAAAAGTGAAAGAAAGAAATCACATAACGTGCCCAGTAAATATTCAAGAAAATGAGTGTAAACGAGCAAACACTATAGAACCCAACCTCACGTTAAAATGCAGGAAATTCACCGTGCCAAAACGGGTGAAAAAACGGGTCTTACCGCGTTGTAAAAGCAATAGGAAAGTAAACCGGCGATGCGCCGTATGTAGGCGAAAACCAGGCTCTGCTCACAGGAGGAACCCGGAAGACGCCACGCATGCGCGTGCGGGTGTTTAAAAAAGTTTAGAAATAGTCAACATAAAGAGCGGACTAAGAAAACAAGTGAAACAGGAGGACGGAAAGACATGTAGGAGAACTACATGAATATCGAGGCATACAAATAGAATAGTGAAAAAAGAAAAAATAAACGAAGTAATTTAGATGAATATTGAAAAAGGCTACAGTGTGCTAAAGTGAACCACAAAATGTGTGGTAGTTACAGAAGATACAGAAAAACATCCCAAAGGGGTGAAATAGAGAATGTTACAGGAAAAAGAAAGCAAATAGTAAGAGAGGTGTATACAGAGATCTGTGTATACTAGAATAGTGGTATACATAAATATTAACTATATCGCAGCTTACTGAAGAGACCAATCAGTATCAGATCATAAATACAAACGGTTAGACAACTCAATAGTAGATAATACATGATCATAAATGACAGCTGAATTCCAGGCGATCATTAAGTCCTTTCGGTTGGACCGCCCTAAGGCGGTAAATCCAGTATAATTCGCGTTGCAATAGGTTTTTGTTATTGTCTTGATGTGGTAATTTGTCGACAGTTTCCAGAATTAAGAATCTGATTTGGCTGGGGTTGTGTGAATGTTGGTTGAAATGAGCAGCGATACAGGATTTAAGATTTTTGGTACGGATGTTACTGCGGTGTTCATTTAACCTGATTTTGATTTTGCGTTCTGTTTTGCCAACGTATGGGAGGCCACACGGGCATTTGATCATGTAAATCACGTTGGTAGTGTCGCATGTTGCATTCACACGGAGGTTGATAATGGTACCTTGAGTGGGGTGAGTCATGGTCGATCCAGGGATTATACTGTTGCAGTGACTGCAATTGTGACATGGAATGGTGCCTTTGTAGATGGTCTGACTGGTAATTGTCGGTTGTTTGATGAGTTGTTGTATGGTTTTTGTACGTTTGTATGCAAAAATTGGTGGTTGTCCAAATATTTGATTGAAATCGGTTTCTGATTGTAAAAGTGGCCAGTGTTTGCGAATAACCTCTTTGATTTGGCGAGCATGAGTGGAGTATTTGGATGTGAACACAGACCGTGTATCTTGTTGTTGAACCTTGGCTTTGGGTTTGAGTAATTCTTCACGAGTCTTGAGCTTGACCCTCTCTTTGGCACACTCTGTGGTGTTTTTAGGATATCCACGCTGGTGGAATTTTTCCAGTATTTTGGAGCTGTTGGTACTAAATGCTTCCTCTGTAGATGCAATACGTTTGGCTCTCAATAGCTGAGAGTACGGTAAATGCCGTTTTAGGCTAGGTTGATGAAAGCTCTTGTGGTGAAGATAATTGTTGCGATCCGTGGCTTTGGTGTAAACAGAGGTTCTGAATTTAGTATCATGGAATTGAACTAGTACATCTAGAAATGGGATTTCAGTCTTGTTGAGAGTATGAGTAAATTGGATCCGTTCATTCACAGTGTTGAGGTGGTTGATTGCAATAGAAAATTGAGATTCCGTACCTTTCCACACAAGGAAGATGTCATCAATGTATCTATAGTATGCACATATGAATGGTTGCCATAGTGCGTTCTGGAGTATATGCTGAAGTTCAAAGGTGTACATAAACAGATTAGCATATGCCGGGGCAGCACAGTTGCCCATTGCTACTCCAGACAGTTGTAGGTAGTAATGATGATCAGGAGTCTTGAAATAACTGTGTTGTAAGATGAATTGCATAAGTTCCAGTATGAACACCTGTAGTTCCAGTGGTTTGTCGGTTTGTACTAAAGCTCTCTCCAGTGCTTCTAATCCCAGATTGTGTGGAATTGAGGTGTACAAAGCGTTAACATCTATAGTACATAAGATAATGGGTTGGTCATTGGGAATCACAATTTGCTCCAATTTGTTGAGAAAGTCTGTCGTGTCTTGAATATATGTTGTCATGCCTTTGACACTCACTTGTAGATGTTTATCAATGTAAGCCCCAGTGGGAGCGTGTATTGAGTTGGTAGTGCTAACAATTGGTCTAAAAGGCGGTTGTCTTAAATTCTTGTGAATTTTAGGTGCAAGGTAGATGTATGGTACCTGCGGATAGTCCTTAATGAGGTATCTTTTGTCTCTGTCAGAAATTGTGTTAGCAGATACTGCTTTGTTGATTATTTTGAGAAGTGTCTCTTTGAATGCCAAGGTAGGATCAGAATTCAATAACATGTATAGATCAGTGTTGTTTAGATGACTTTTGAGGCTTTCTGAATAGAACGTTGACTCCATGACGACAATGGCGCCGCCCTTGTCCGCTTTACATATGGTCAAAGTTTGGTTGTTAGCAAGTTGTTGTATAGCTTGTTTTTCAGAAATCTTAAGATTACTCCGATAACTCTTTTGAGTGTCAAACATTGAATGTAGGTCTTGTTGAACTGCTTTTTCAAAAACATCCAGGACCTTGTGGCTGGTAGGGGCCATGAAATTACTATGGGGACGTAGTCCCATGAGAGTGTCTTTGTCTCGGGTATTTGATGGTACACAAATGTTCTCAAAGAAATGTCTTAGTCGAAGTGTTCTCATGAATTTGTAGAATGAGATGGAAATTTCAAGTTCATTGGTTTGATACGTAAGAACAAAATTCAACCCTTTTTGTAAAACTTGTTGTTACATTTGACTAAGTGGACTGTGTGAGATGTTGACTACTAGATTCTGTGACTTCTGGTCGATTTCGCCGGTGGTAGTAAGTTGTCTGTGGTTTTTGAACCTCCTCGATCGTCGATTGGTTCGGGGCCTACATCTAAAAATGGATCCGCACTTGTGGTGGCAGTTGAATCTGTGGCATTTGTAGAGGTGGTTGGTTGTTCAGTTCTTGTGTTCTCTGTTGTTGTTTGTTGTCTAGGTTTGCCTCGTGGGGGAATCCTGCGTGTAGAATCGTCCGAAGATGATGTTTCTCCATCTGTAGATCTGTTAGTAGGATTACGGTTTTGTCTCCTGGCCGCGTAAATCTCGGCCCAATTGTACACCTCTCCCAATTTATAATCGACCGTATCGCGTTTGAACTTTCAAAGTTTTCTTTCATTGATTTCTTTGATATAGGTATCGAGTTTGCTATTAATATCCTCCAAGATAGTGGAAAATTCTTCTGATGTAATTTTTTGGCTGAGTTCTTGTTTTAGTTGCTTGACCTCATTTTCAAGTTCCTCTAGTAGTTTTGAAAGTTCTTCTACAATCAAAAGAATCAGGTCGAGTGAACATTTATTAAGTATGCCGAACCACTTTTCTGTGAAACGTGGATTATTTTTACACAATGTTGACTTGAGAGGTATTCGCAGACCTCTGGGGATGCGTTGGACGCGGTGGTATCTAATGAGTGTTGAGGCATGGAGCCTTTGATTGATCTCTCGTTTGGCTGTGAATAATAGTTGGCGTACATTTGCTTGGACTGACCCTGTACTTGATGCAATGTATTCCGGCTCCTGAATTAGTGAGTAGATCCTATCCGTATCATTGGTATTGAATTCGAATGTGCCAGCTTTATTGCTGGTAAGACCAGCTATATCTGCATACGACATGATTTTTTGGGTGCAATAGCGGATTGAGCCAGTGGGAAAATAGTGAAAATATAAAGAAAACCGCTGCACTCCTTTGTAAAAAATTCCAAAAGTTGTAATCACTTTATAATATTTGTAGGTACTACAAGTGTTCACCTCCTGGGTCCCGAGGTGCTAACAATTGAAGAATAGAAAAATCTTACTGCGAGTAAGAAAAAACTAGTAGTACTCTTAAGCATAGAATGTGCACAATGTATTCCCAATGTGTTTCGAAAGGAAGGTAAATCTTTACTCCAAGATGTTTGTCGTTTTCAACGATTAATTTATTTGGATATCATATTGACTTCATATGATTGCACAGTCACGACGTAATTTTTTTGGGCATCAATCATACATATATATCATGTATACGGTCCACATAGGTTTTAAATTCCCCAATGCATTTCGCACAACAGTGCGCTTCCTCAGGGGGTCTGTGAAATGAAAAGAAATAGGACTACTAAGTACAGGTGGAACACGAGGGGCACGGAATACAAGATGAGGAGAAATGGAGCTTATAAAGAACATGCTCATCACCCTAATGTGACTCAGAATATTAGAGGTGAAAAAACCTTAGAGATGAAAAAAACAAGGTAACAAAAGCGATAAATAAAGTGAATACTCGAACAATTGAAAGTGTCCTAACAGAACGGTGTCTTTTAAAAAAGGCCAGAAGGTTTTTTCACCTCTAATATTCTGAGTCACATTAGGGTGATGAGCATGTTCTTTATAAGCTCCATTTCTCCTCATCTTGTATTCCGTGCCCCTCGTGTTCCACCTGTACTTAGTAGTCCTATTTCTTTTCATTTCACAGACCCCCTGAGGAAGCGCACTGTTGTGCGAAATGCATTGGGGAATTTAAAACCTATGTGGACCGTATACATGATATATATGTATGATTGATGCCCCAAAAAATTACGTCGTGACTGTGCAATCATATGAAGTCAATATGATATCCAAATAAATTAATCGTTGAAAACGACAAACATCTTGGAGTAAAGATTTACCTTCCTTTCGAAACACATTGGGAATACATTGTGCACATTCTATGCTTAAGAGTACTACTAGTTTTTTCTTACTCGCAGTAAGATTTTTCTATTCTTCAATTGTTAGCACCTCGGGACCCAGGAGGTGAACACTTGTAGTACCTACAAATATTATAAAGTGATTACAACTTTTGGAATTTTTTACAAAGGAGTGCAGCGGTTTTCTTTATATTTTCACTATTTTCCCACTGGCTCAATCCGCTATTGCACCCAAAAAATCATGTCGTATGCAGATATAGCTGGTCTTACAAGCAATAAAGCTGACACATTCGAATTCAATACCAATGATACGGATAGGATCTACTCACTAATTCAGGAGCCGGAATACATTGCATCAAGTACAGGGTCAGTCCAAGCAAATGTACGCCAACTATTATTCACAGCCAAACGAGAGATCAATCAAAGGCTCCATGCCTCAACACTCATTAGATACCACCGCGTCCAACGCATCCCCAGAGGTCTGCGAATACCTCTCAAGTCAACATTGTGTAAAAATAATCCACGTTTCACAGAAAAGTGGTTCGGCATACTTAATAAATGTTCACTCGACCTGATTCTTTTGATTGTAGAAGAACTTTCAAAACTACTAGAGGAACTTGAAAATGAGGTCAAGCAACTAAAACAAGAACTCAGCCAAAAAATTACATCAGAAGAATTTTCCACTATCTTGGAGGATATTAATAGCAAACTCGATACCTATATCAAAGAAATCAATGAAAGAAAACTTCGAAAGTTCAAACGCGATACGGTCGATTATAAATTGGGAGAGGTGTACAATTGGGCCGAGATTTACGCGGCCAGGAGACAAAACCGTAATCCTACTAACAGATCTACAGATGGAGAAACATCATCTTCGGACGATTCTACACGCAGGATTCCCCCACGAGGCAAACCTAGACAACAAACAACAACAGAGAACACAAGAACTGAACAACCAACCACCTCTACAAATGCCACAGATTCAACTGCCACCACAAGTGCGGATCCTTTTTTAGATGTAGGCCCCGAACCAATCGACGATCGAGGAGGTTCAAAAACCACAGACAACTTACTACCACCGGCGAAATCGACCAGAAGTCACAGAATCTAGTAGTCAACATCTCTCACAGTCCACTTAGTCAAATGTAACAACAAGTTTTACAAAAAGGGTTGAATTTTGTTCTTACGTATCAAACCAATGAACTTGAAATTTCCATCTCATTCTACAAATTCATGAGAACACTTCGACTAAGACATTTCTTTGAGAACATTTGTGTACCATCAAATACCCGAGACAAAGACACTCTCATGGGACTACGTCCCCATAGTAATTTTATGGCCCCTACCAGCCACAAGGTCCTGGATGTTTTTGAAAAAGCAGTTCAACAAGACCTACATTCAATGTTTGACACTCAAAAGAGTTATCGGAGTAATCTTAAGATTTCTGAAAAACAAGCTATACAACAACTTGCTAACAACCAAACTTTGACCATATGTAAAGCGGACAAGGGCGGCGCCATTGTCGTCATGGAGTCAACGTTCTATTCAGAAAGCCTCAAAAGTCATCTAAACAACACTGATCTATACATGTTATTGAATTCTGATCCTACCTTGGCATTCAAAGAGACACTTCTCAAAATAATCAACAAAGCAGTATCTGCTAACACAATTTCTGACAGAGACAAATGATACCTCATTAAGGACTATCCGCAGGTACCATACATCTACCTTGCACCTAAAATTCACAAGAATTTAAGACAACCGCCTTTTAGACCAATTGTTAGCACTACCAACTCAATACACGCTCCCACTGGGGCTTACATTGATAAACATCTACAAGTGAGTGTCAAAGGCATGACAACATATATTCAAGACACGACAGACTTTCTCAACAAATTGGAGCAAATTGTGATTCCCAATGACCAACCCATTATCTTATGTACTATAGATGTTAACGCTTTGTACACCTCAATTCCACACAATCTGGGATTAGAAGCACTGGAGAGAGCTTTAGTACAAACCGACAAACCACTGGAACTACAGGTGTTCATACTGGAACTTATGCAATTCATCTTACAACACAGTTATTTCAAGACTCCTGATCATCATTACTACCTACAACTGTCTGGAGTAGCAATGGGCAACTGTGCTGCCCCGGCATATGCTAATCTGTTTATGTACACCTTTGAACTTCAGCATATACTCCAGAACGCACTATGGCAACCATTCATATGTGCATACTATAGATACATTGATGACATCTTCCTTGTGTGGAAAGGTACGGAATCTCAATTTTCTATTGCAATCAACCACCTCAACACTGTGAATGAACGGATCCAATTTACTCATACTCTCAACAAGACTGAAATCCCATTTCTAGATGTACTAGTTCAATTCCATGATACTAAATTCAGAACCTCTGTTTACACCAAAGCCACGGATCGCAACAATTATCTTCACCACAAGAGCTTTCATCAACCTAGTTTAAAACGGCATTTACCGTACTCTCAGCTATTGAGAGCCAAACGTATTGCATCTACAGAGGAAGCATTTAGTACCAACAGCTCCAAAATACTGGAAAAATTCCACCAGCGTGGATATCCTAAAAACACCACAGAGTGTGCCAAAGAGAGGGTCAAGCTCAAGACTCGTGAAGAATTACTCAAACCCAAAGCCAAGGTTCAACAACAAGATACACAGTCTGTGTTCACATCCAAATACTCCACTCATGCTCGCCAAATCAAAGAGGTTAGTCGCAAACACTGGCCACTTTTACAATCAGAAACCGATTTCAATCAAATATTTGGACAACCACCAATTTTTGCATACAAACGTACAAAAACCATACAACAACTCATCAAACAACCGACAATTACCAGTCAGACCATCTACAAAGGCACCATTCCATGTCACAATTGCAGTCACTGCAACAGTATAATCCCTGGATCGACCATGACTCACCCCACTCAAGGTACCATTATCAACCTCCGTGTGAATGCAACATGCGACACTACCAACGTGATTTACATGATCAAATGCCCGTGTGGCCTCCCATACGTTGGCAAAACAGAACGCAAAATCAAAATCAGGTTAAATGAACACCGCAGTAACATCCGTACCAAAAATCTTAAATCCTGTATCGCTGCTCATTTCAACCAACATTCACACAACCCCAGCCAAATCAGATTCTTAATTCTGGAAACTGTCGACAAATTACCACATCAAGACAATAACAAAAACCTATTGCAACGCGAATTATACTGGATTTACCGCCTTAGGGCGGTCCAACCGAAAGGACTTAATGATCGCCTGGAATTCAGCTGTCATTTATGATCATGTATTATCTACTATTGAGTTGTCTAACCGTTTGTATTTATGATCTGATACTGATTGGTCTCTTCAGTAAGCTGCGATATAGTTAATATTTATGTATACCACTATTCTAGTATACACAGATCTCTGTATACACCTCTCTTACTATTTGCTTTCTTTTTCCTGTAACATTCTCTATTTCACCCCTTTGGGATGTTTTTCTGTATCTTCTGTAACTACCACACATTTTGTGGTTCACTTTAGCACACTGTAGCCTTTTTCAATATTCATCTAAATTACTTCGTTTATTTTTTCTTTTTTCACTATTCTATTTGTATGCCTCGATATTCATGTAGTTCTCCTACATGTCTTTCCGTCCTCCTGTTTCACTTGTTTTCTTAGTCCGCTCTTTATGTTGACTATTTCTAAACTTTTTTAAACACCCGCACGCGCATGCGTGGCGTCTTCCGGGTTCCTCCTGTGAGCGGAGCCTGGTTTTCGCCTACATACGGCGCATCGCCGGTTTACTTTCCTATTGCTTTTACAACGCGGTAAGACCCGTTTTTTCACCCGTTTTGGCACGGTGAATTTCCTGCATTTTAACGTGAGGTTGGGTTCTATAGTGTTTGCTCGTTTACACTCATTTTCTTGAATATTTACTGGGCACGTTATGTGATTTCTTTCTTTCACTTTTTGGACTCACACTTCTGGCCTTTTTTAAAAGACACCGTTCTGTTAGGACACTTTCAATTGTTCGAGTATTCACTTTATTTATCGCTTTTGTTACCTTGTTTTTTTCACCTCTAAGGTTTTTTCACCTCTAATATTCTGAGTCACATTAGGCTGATGAGCATGTTCTTTATAAGCTCCATTTCTCCTCATCTTGTATTCCGTGCCCCTCGTGTTCCACCTGTACTTAGTAGTCCTATTTCTTTTCATTTCACAGACCCCCTGAGGAAGCGCACTGTTGTGCGAAATGCATTGGGGAATTTAAAACCTATGTGGACCGTATACATGATATATATGTATGATTGATGCCCAAAAAAATTACGTCGTGACTGTGCAATCATATGAAGTCAATATGATATCCAAATAAATTAATCGTTGAAAACGACAAACATCTTGGAGTAAAGATTTACCTTCCTTTCGAAACACATTGGGAATACATTGTGCACATTCTATGCTTAAGAGTACTACTAGTTTTTTCTTACTCGCAGTAAGATTTTTCTATTCTTCAATTGTTAGCACCTCGGGACCCAGGAGGTGAACACTTGTAGTACCTACAAATATTATAAAGTGATTACAACTTTTGGAATTTTTTACAAAGGAGTGCAGCGGTTTTCTTTATATTCCTCTAAAGTGTCCAGTCAAGATAATTCACAATTAGACCAGTCTAGTTCCACCAGAATAGCAGATGTTGAATTGCTTCATACTTTGAATGTTTTAGCAGGTGATGTTGCTGAAACTGACCCTTTTGGTAATCTTGTTGATGAAGATATTTCATTAGATTTAAATGCTAAAAGTACATTTCGGCCTAAATCCATTGTTTACCACAAATTAAAAAATGAAGCTATTGAGATATTTGAAAGAGGTGTAAAGAATGAACTTTGGAAAATTGCAAAACATAAAAGTTACAATAAATGGAGCAATGTGACAGTTGCCCAGAAACAAGCTTTAGAGAATCTTCGCAATGATGACTCGATCGTCATCAAAAAGTCAGATAAAGGCGGCAGCGCCGCTGTTTTATCAAAAGCTAAATATATTGCAGAAGGTATTAAGCAATTATCCGAAGCTGACAAATATGAGCGCAGTAACAGAATGGAGTACGAGAATGCTATAAAAAGTACCAAGGACGGTTAGAAGTATGGAAAGACAAGGGACTCTTAGAACCTGAGGAGTTTAAATTCCGTGAATGCAAATTCCCTAAGCTGCCGGCTTTATACTTATTGCCAAGGATACACAAAAACATAAAAAATACACGGGAAGACCGATTGTCTCTTCCAATGGCAGCTTTTTAGAAAACACCTCTAGACCTGTAGTTCTTTTCTTGCAAAATCTGGTTATGAAGCTGCCATCATATGTGAGAGACACAGGGGATTTCTTGAGGAAGCTATCTGACTTCCAGTGTAAGGAGAAATACTTACTCCTCTCATTGGATCTCACAAGCCTTTTTACATGTATCCCACACAATCTAGGCATTGCTGCGTGTAGGCATTTCTTGAGTGATAGATCTATCTCATACTTATTCCACACTGAAATGCTCATTCAAATGATGACCACTTGTTTACAACAAAACTTTTTTCTCTTTGATAGTAAAATCTATCGCCAGACCCTTGGAACATCTATGGGGACCTGCTTTGCTCCATCGTTCACAAGTCTCTACATGGGGTTCTGGGAAAAAGAGGTGGTATGTAGGTCCAGTATGTATAAGACAAATGTCGCTATGTGGGTTCGCTACATAGACAACATTTTTGTCATTTGGGATGGAACTGAAAATGAGCCTGTCGAATATGTGAGACTACTTGACATCAATACTTTTAACTTACAGTTTACTGCACAATGGTCAAAAGATACACTTCAATTTTTGGATCTAAAATTAACTGTTTGTGACAATAGACTGGAAAGCTCGCTGTTCAGAAAAAGCACATCGGGAAACTGTCTTTTGCACACTAGGAGCTGTCATGCTAATGCTCTGATTCAAAGCATTCTGTTAGGTGAGCTCCTTCGAGCAAAAAGGAATTGTAGTACAGGTGATAATTATCAAAAATAAGTTACCATCATGACTAAAAGATTCTTAGAAAGAGGCTACTCACAATCCACCATCAATAAAACACTAACTGAAGTATCTGAAAGAACGAGAGTCACGTCTTAATAAAAATGATACACAGCAAAAACAAGATGAAACACAGATCATTCGTTTCATAACAACATATAACACACAGGCTCACGAAGTACGTACAAGTCTCAACAAATTTTGGCCAGTATTATGTACTGATAAAGATCTGGCAAAGAGCGTAGGAACATATCCACAGATCACGTACAAAAGGGCAAAGTCTTTGAAAGATACATTGTGCAATGCAGTAGAACCTATGGTTTCTAAAATATCAGGAATACAAGGTTTTTATACCTGCCGTAACTGAAAGCCTGTAAAAACAGTAGAAATGTAAAAGAATGTAAACTTTCAACAGAATGTAAACCGTATGTGATCACCAAACATAAATCCTTCAACACAGAATACGCTGTATACGCCCTTTTTTGCCCATGTAAAAAAGCCTACATTGGCAGTAAAATTAAGAAAGCCAAAATGTTTATACTCGAACATCTACGTGCAATAAAGAATGGGGATAGACAATACCGGATGCACGCCATTTCCAGAGCTGCCATGATCAAAACACTAATCTGTTGAGTTTTGTTGTGCTTGATACCATTAACCTGAATGTAAAAGGAGGTAACAGAATGAAAGAGCTGCGAAGACTTGAGTCCAGATTAATTATTCGATATAGGACTCTAATGCCGACTGGTCATAATTGTGATGAAGAACTAGCAGTCCATCTAGGTTAGACACATTGACTAATTCACTGCCACCCATGAATATGTCCTTGAATGAATTGGTTTAGTATTATATTCTCACTAATCTTCTATTAAATAACTGGTTTTAAGATATTTTGTACAAGACTGAATTGCTTCTGAGCAGTATATAAACTGTAAATTTTTTAGAGATATTATGTGTATGTTCCTAAATGTATCCTCTTGTTTTATTTTGTTTTTTCTACAGATGTCTATTAATGAAGATTCGTTAACCCCTTCCATGCTCATGACGAGCTCAGCTCGTCATGCAGTACACTGCTTGTGTGCTCATGACGAGCTGAGCTCGTCATGAACCATGGGAATCAATGACTCTCAGCACAGTGGGAGAATTGCTGTGGCATTGATGTGGTTAAAGAGCAAAAGTATTTTCTTATTACTAGCCCACATGGGCACAATATCGGTGAAATTATATTGAAATTCCAATGTTTGCCCTTATTGTTATTTTGTTTACTGTCATGCAGACTTTGTTATGATCTTTTATGCTGGTGTTTATCTTAAGATTCTAATGATCTCATGGTTATACTCAACATCAGTCGTTTACCTTTAAGCCCACTTGGGCGTTATGACTATAATCTTTGTCAGTAGATTGTATATGAGCTTGGATTAGTTATTTTGGATAAATACACTGTGTATTAGCAGATGGTAAGAGATTTTCGACCATAAATGTCAAGATTATGTTCCAATCTCCTCTTTATGTTAAGGAATGGGAGTGATAAAGTTTTATTTTTTGAATGACTTTGTGAGTAAATAAGAAACGCTACGATGTACTGCTGACAGCTTGTACATTGAGCACTGATTTGGTCTTAGATTAGGTTTGTTTTTCCGATTCATATTTAATTAATTATGAGCAGGAATCTTAAGTAACACGTGTTTGGAATGCATTTTAACTTTAGTTTTCTTTCTGCATGTTTAAATACCAATATTATATGAGCACTTGATTTATTTTACACATTGTCCGGTATGTTACGATGAATTCACAGCTAGAATGACAGTCTGTTTTCACTTTTTTCCTTTAAGGAATCACGTGTGTCTTTAAATAAATTGTAACATATACACACGCACTCGTGACCAAGGGAGCAATCCCGAAACGCATAGAGTGTTGCTGACACCCTGCCTGTCTTTTTGTTACTAAATCTTCGCTTATATATATATATATATATATTTATTTATATATATATATATATATAAAAATTTAATTCCTCGTATTCACTTTTTGCACTTTATATACTTATTTGCACTTTTTTGATCTATTGCTGCTATTTCAATTTTGCTATTTTGCACATGCTAACTTAAATCCTTCTATTGTAATATGATGGTCTTTTGATCTTAATCACTCCAACCTTCAGGCATTTTGCAATTTTGCACTACTAGGATTTATTGACCTAATTTTACTTCTGGATTTTAACCTAGTTGTATTGTAGTGTGGTAAGAGTGTTTTTAGCCATTATTCCCATCATTGTTGGATTTTAACCAAAAACTTTATTCTTCATGTGCATTATGCTTATTTTCTTATGAGTCAGCAATAGTCTTTCCTCACTTTTTATTCTTGACACAATACTGGAGGTTACCACCAGGGGGTGGTAACAGAGGAGTAGTAATGTATAAAAAAAGACAGTGAATGTTTAGTTAGTTGCAGCGTGATCAAGGGTACTTGTACTCGAAACGCGTCGCTGATGGTTCCGTGAGAGACTAAATAAAACTACATCTTGCTGATTTCCTGTGGTCCGTTCCTTTTCTTTGTTGGCGTGGAGGCGTGGGTCCCGAGCGCAGAGCAAGCGAAGAAGGATACCAAGTGTTTTGTATATATATATATATATATATATATATATATATATATATATATATATATATATATATATATATATATATATATATATGCAGAAACCTTCCTCTCGAAAAAGAAAGCAGAGGCCACAGCAGGGGTTAACCAGGGAAGCCATTTATTCGCATATTATGACAGGCGAATGCATTTCGGCATTAGTGAGCCTTCCTCAGCGCCCAAATAGTCATAATTCTGTCCTTTGCTCTCCAGAATCCTGCCACCTATTTAAAAGTTTAAACAGGCTCCGCCCCCAACGAAGTCTGCACACCTGTTGCTTGTCCTCTGATCTCGTCTGGACTGCAAGACCCAGAATACACTGTAGATGTCCCGGGTAAGTTATGCAAGGGGTTAATTACACCAAGTGATGTTTGCTCGATGCAGGACACTGCGCAAAGTGAAAGCAGGTTTACTTGCTTGTTTTTATGTGGATAAAGCCTCCTCGGGTCCCCAACTGCTCCAGCCTTAATGCCAGGGAAACATATCAGCGGGGGCAGAGAGACCGTGCTCGCCGCCCTGTGTGAAGTGGAACACCTCACAACCGCCTGCTTCTCCCCCATCACCAAGGCGGGCCCAGGCTGTCCGATCCCTCGGAAATGCAAAACCTGTCAAGGTAAGAAGCCAGTGAAGTCTGGGCCACTTTGTAGAGCAGGGGCCTCCGTGGCACGTCTCTGGCCGACGTGAAAATTGATGCAGAAACCTTCCTCTCGAAAAAGAAAGCAGAGGCCACAGCAGGGGTTAACCAGGGAAGCCATTTATTCGCATATTATGACAGGCGAATGCATTTCGGCATTAGTGAGCCTTCCTCAGCGCCCAAATAGTCATAATTCTGTCCTTTGCTCTCCAGAATCCTGCCACCTATTTAAAAGTTTAAACAGGCTCCGCCCCCAACGAAGTCTGCACACCTGTTGCTTGTCCTCTGATCTCGTCTGGACTGCAAGACCCAGAATACACTGTAGATGTCCCGGGTAAGTTATGCAAGGGGTTAATTACACCAAGTGATGTTTGCTCGATGCAGGACACTGCGCAAAGTGAAAGCAGGTTTACTTGCTTGTTTTTATGTGGATAAAGCCTCCTCGGGTCCCCAACTGCTCCAGCCTTAATGCCAGGGAAACATATCAGCGGGGGCAGAGAGACCGTGCTCGCCGCCCTGTGTGAAGTGGAACACCTCACAACCGCCTGCTTCTCCCCCATCACCAAGGCGGGCCCAGGCTGTCCGATCCCTCGGAAATGCAAAACCTGTCAAGGTAAGAAGCCAGTGAAGTCTGGGCCACTTTGTAGAGCAGGGGCCTCCGTGGCACGTCTCTGGCCGACGTGAAAATTGATGCAGAAACCTTCCTCTCGAAAAAGAAAGCAGAGGCCACAGCAGGGGTTAACCAGGGAAGCCATTTATTCGCATATTATGACAGGCGAATGCATTTCGGCATTAGTGAGCCTTCCTCAGCGCCCAAATAGTCATAATTCTGTCCTTTGCTCTCCAGAATCCTGCCACCTATTTAAAAGTTTAAACAGGCTCCGCCCCCAACGAAGTCTGCACACCTGTTGCTTGTCCTCTGATCTCGTCTGGACTGCAAGACCCAGAATACACTGTAGATGTCCCGGGTAAGTTATGCAAGGGGTTAATTACACCAAGTGATGTTTGCTCGATGCAGGACACTGCGCAAAGTGAAAGCAGGTTTACTTGCTTGTTTTTATGTGGATAAAGCCTCCTCGGGTCCCCAACTGCTCCAGCCTTAATGCCAGGGAAACATATCAGCGGGGGCAGAGAGACCGTAGGGTTATATAACATATGAGAAATTAATCGCCAAACTAGATTGACAAAGGCCTTTTCAAGGCTGAAACGCGTCTCTCCTTACGCTTGGGATTGAGGGTGATCTGCACGCACCAATAAAGAAATGCCGAATCCAGAACTACTTCGTGTCCGTGCCTGCTTTCCATGGAGTTTCTGTGGGAGTTGGTTGTTTGGTATATGTATGTATGTATATGTATGTATATATATATATATATATATATATATATATATATATATATATATATATATATATATATATATATATATATATATATACAAATAGAATGTTGCGGAATCCCTATGGAAACTAGGTCCTAAATATAACTACCTACTGCAGTAGGAGATATATATATATATATATATATATATATATATATATATATATATATATATATATATATATATATATATATATATATATATATTTATTTATATATATATATATATATATATATATATATATATATATATATATATGTATATATATGTATATATATATATATATATATATATGTATATATATATATATATATATATATATATATATATATATATATATATATATATATATATATATATATATATATATATATATATATCCTACTGCAGTAGGTAGTTATATTTAGGACCTAGTTTCCATAGGGATTCCGCAACATTCTATTTGGAATAACTTTGGCGCCGGTTGCCGAATATTCGTGAAATCCTCCAAGAAGATGGCCTGCTCCGATTCGCTCCTCCCCTGAATGTTTGGGGGTGATTCGAGAAGCAGGGGCCGAGAAAAAAGGGGGGACCCAAAACGTGTTTTCCCCATGCAATTTTCCATAGGAACACTTAGACACAGCTACAGCCCGAACTGCAGAACGGAATTACACCAAATTTGCCAAAAAGGTAGAGTTTGGTTCGTAGATTGTGCTTTTGTTAAATGGTGCAAATCCGTTCAGTAGTTTGAGAAAATCAAAAGTAAAATCATAGATATATATCCGAAGTTGTACCGTACGCGCACTGTCCGAGGCCTTTAGGTGTACCATTACGAGCATGAGCTGCATGCTAATTGGCTGTTAACTGTCTGTCAACACTTCAACCAACAATATACAGAGTATTTGGAGGGTCCTAGGGGAAATAGTTTATAGACAGAGAAGGTACCTTGTCCCCCAACTTGTACAGCGAAAAAACACAAGAGGTACTCAAAGTCTGGGTGAGGAAAAACGGGTGGACCCAAATGGTGTCCAATGATGCATTCAGATCACTCAGTTGATCTTAAACAGAAGACACTATTATGTCAGAAAGGTAGGCATTTTTAACCACTAGGATTATTTTTCTTTCCTTGTCTTTATTTTCTGCACTGCAACCCTTCTTTTGCCCTGTCTGCTCACACACTGCTCACACACTGTCTTCTGTGGATTGGATGCTCGACCTAAGGGTCCATGATTAGGCAACCTTAGACTTTTGCTGAGGATAAGCCTAGAGGACACCTTTTCTCCAACTACCCAGATGACGAGACTCCGCTTTTGAGTGGGCCGATGGGTACTGTTTTCTAGTCTCACAGACTTTGTATCTTCTCTATTTTACCTTTCTGACATAATAGTGTCTTCTGTTTAAGATCAACTGAGTGATCTGAATGCATCATTGGACACCATTTGGGTCCACCCGTTTTTCCTCACCCAGACTTTGAGTACCTCTTGTGTTTTGTCAACACTTCAAACCAAGAAGTTTTGGCA
This sequence comes from Lissotriton vulgaris, assembly GCF_964263255.1. Classification (NCBI taxonomy): domain Eukaryota; kingdom Metazoa; phylum Chordata; class Amphibia; order Caudata; family Salamandridae; genus Lissotriton; species Lissotriton vulgaris. The sequence continues at coordinate 1,650,218,008 of NC_141685.1, forward strand.
GCCATCTTGTGCCGCGGTAGAAGGCGCAAAGGGGGCAGGGTAGAAACACCCTGACCACCTAGCCTGCTTAAGGGGTCCCACAAGGACCCCTAACGCCCCCCCAATTTTTTTTTTTAATCACAGGAAGAGCTTAGGGTAAGCGTACCCTGCCAATCCCAAAAAAACACCACTCTGCAAATGCACCCCCTGGCGCGTTTGCAGCGGGGGAAGTAATTCCCCATGAATACTGGGGGTCCCTTGGGGCCAAGTAGCCCACCGGGAACCTCCAGTATGCGCCAGGAGGCTGCGTTGCAGAGAGGTGTAATGAGGCCATGTCACTTTTTACTCCTCTCTGCAATGCAGCCCCCTGGTGCATACTGGAGGTTCCTTTTGGGCTAGTTGGCGCCCAGGGATCCGCAGTATTCAAGGAGATTTAGTTCCCCCACTGGAAATGCGTCAGGGGGCTGTGTTGCAGAGAGGTGTAATGAGGCCACGCCCTTTTTACACCTTTCTGCAACGCAGCCCCCTGGCACATACTGGAGGTTCCTGGTAGGCTAGTTGGCCCCCTAGGAGTCCCCAGTATTCAAGGGGATTTAGTTCCCCCTCTGGAAACACGCCAGGGGGGCTGCGTTGCAGAGAGGTGTAATGAAGCCACGCCCCTTTTCACACCTCTCTGCAACGCAGCCCCCGGGTACATACTGGAGGTTCCTGGTGGGCTAGTTGTCCCCCAGGGACCCCCAGTATTCAAGGGGATTTAGTTCCCACTCTGGAAACGCGCCAGGGGGCGACGTTGCAGAGAGGTGTAATGAGGCCACGCCCCTTTTCACACCTCTCTGCATACAGCCCCTTGACGCGTATTGGAGGTTCCTGGTGGGCTAGTTGGCTCCCAGGGACCCCCAGTATTCAAGGGGATTCAGTTCCCCCTCTGGAAACGCGCCAGGTGGCTGCGATGCATAGAGGTGTAATGAGGCCACATCCCTTTTTACACCTCTCTGCAATACAGGCCCTTGACGTGTATTGGAGGCTCCTGGTGGGTTAGGTACCCCCATGGACCCCCAGCATGCAAGGGGACTCAATCCTCCAACTTAGAACGCACTACCTGGCGCGTTTGCACAGTGGTGAAGGTAGGGGGCGGGGCTTGAGGTGATATGTGTGCAAACATGCCCTGTGGTGCATTTTAAGTTGGGGAATTAATTCCTCTTCAATCCAGAGGTCCCCTAGGGGCCAACTAGCCCAACGGGTACCTCCAGAGCGTTGCAGAGTGTTGTAAAAAGGGGGCGAGCCCTCTGAACACCTCTCTGCAACGCAGCTCCCTGGCGCATACTGGAGGTACCTGGTTGGCTAGTTGGCGCACAGGGGACCTCAGGATTGAAGAGGAATTAATTCCCCAACTTAAAACGCACCACAGGGCGTGTTTGCACACAAGTCACCTCTGTCCCCGCCCCCTTCCTTCACTATTGAGCAAAATATTCCTCTAAAAACAGCCGAACTACGAATTCCGATTAACTCACCTGTTATCACGAGAAACGTCAGTGCTGCAACTTTGAGCCCAGTACAGACCCTGAAAAGTAAATCTAAGCGTACTTACCAGTAACTTGTATTTCCTTCCATAGGAATCTATTGTGTGGTTTTCACCAGAAAAGTCTCTAAGTGTCTATTTTTGAAACGTGCAAATATTCCTCTCAAAGCAGCCGAACTACGAATTCCGATTTACTTACCTGTTATCAGGAGATACCTCAATGCTGCATCTTTCAGCCCACTACTGATCCTGAAAAGTAATTCTAACCATACGTACAGTAACTTGAATTTCCTTCCATAGGCTAACATTGACTGGTTTCACTTGGAAATTCTTCTGTATGTGGAGTTTTGGAACTTTAAAAAATTCCTCTAAAATCAGCCGAACTACGAATTCCGATTTACACACCTGTTATCAGGAGAGACCTCAGTGCTGCATCTTTCAGCCCACTACTGATCCTGAAAAGTAATTCGAACCATACTTACAGTAACTTGAATTTCCTTCCATAGGATATCATTGCCAGCTAACTATAACTCGTGCACCCGCAATACACTGCTGATGACGTCACATATTACATCACTCATGACATGGTCAGTGACATCACTGATGACATCTCAAATGACATCACTGATGACATCATCCTTGTGAAAGAGTGGCAGACCTCCTCTCAACCTAATATAACCTTTGATACACACATTCAAAAATAGAAACTAACATTTTCAAAAGAAAGGAGATACCAATACCAATTACAACAACCTATTAGGTAATTCCAACATCTACATACATATCTATTCATTCACCAACAGTTCTATATAGTTACTCATACATGTACTCACTCGTCATATGTACTCATACACCTATACATCCTGTTACACATGATACTCATCCATAGAGTTACTCACACACATACTCCCACATGCAAATAAACTATCAAACATCCATTTACTTGCATATACAGCTATACACACACCACTACACTTACTTCTACAGAAACGTACACATACTTACTCTCTTAAACAATCACTTATAGAAACACATACTTATTTATACAGGAACTCTTCCAATCTCTCACTCTCACATATACTCACTTATATACATCAATACTCACATATACTAGTTTAAAACATAAGTAGTTACTCATAAAGATACTATTGAGACAGTCATTCACTCACTAACACACTCATACACACACTCATCCACCCATACACTCCTGCACACATGCTGCCTTCAAAACACATACAAACAGTGGGTCAGTCATTCATGCATCTGTGGGCTAAGTAATACCCCCCAACAAACCATACAGACACTCATTCTAATACTCAAAAAACCAACTAATAACCCATATAGACACTCATGTAGCTACTCATCAACCCATGCAGCCACTTATACACAAAGTGAGACACTGATACAGATATTTACGTATTTAAACATTACTCGCTAATACATGTATTCACTAAGATGTACTTAATAAGTCAATTATACAATCAATTTTACAAAAATAACATTCATTTAGACACTTATTTACCCATTTATTCTACCATCGACCTTTAGATATTCATATATAAAAAGTATTTATTTTTCAAAAAGACACACATTCACTGGATGATGTCATCAGTGATGTCATCACTGATGTCATTTGAGATGTCATCAGTGATGTCATGAGTGATGTCACTGACCATGTCATGAGTGATGTAATATGTGACATCATCAGCAGTGCATTGCAGGTGCGCAAGTTATAGTTAGCTGAACTAACTATAACGGGGGAATTTCAATGGTTTTGCATGAGTGAAATGTCCAGCTAACTATAACATGTGTGAAACCTATGGTTTTTCAGTGAATTTCTAAGGTTTTTTAAATGCTAATTCCTAACTATAACGTGGCTGAAACCTATGTTTTTTTCAGTGAATATATATATATATATGTATATATATTATTAGTGCTCATGTTTTGTCAGCGACTTAATAGCGGCAGTATGTCTTCACTTTTTAATTGTCACATGACACACTACGTCACTGTGAGGGGGTGTTCCCTTCTAACTTTGCATTTAAAAAAGCATTATGTCTTCATTACATGTTGCAGCGTGATCAAGGGCATAATTTGCCAGAAACGCGTAGCTGCTTTCTGTGTACCGAAATAAAATCTTTCTGATGCTGAATCACTGTGGTCCGTCTTCCTTCTGTTTGCTGGCGTGCTAGCTTGAGACGCCGAGTGATTCGGAGGAGTCACGTGGTGTATGTTCAACGGAGGTTGATTTGTCTCCGTAACGGACCCCTTCCCCGCGCAGTGGAAGCTGCCTTCAAATCGATTTTGTGGAAAACGTCCTTTTGGGAACCTTGGCAGCTACCCCCTGGATTGCGACAAACAACGAGAAAACCGAAGCACTTCGGCAGTCGAACTGCGGTGTGGGTTTGTGTCGGCGGGCGCGGCACACCAAGTGGATCCTGCCGTCTGTGGTGTCGGTGAGTGACGAAGCTTTGATCCAGGTGGGGAAGTTTAAAAGCAGCAACACAATTGTATTGCGAGGCACGTAACCGGAATAAAAACCGGCGGATAACATTTGCGCAATACTTTTTCGGATTGCATTGCACAGAAAGTAATAAAACATGTCTGACGAGCTAGACAGACAGCGAGAGGAAGCTGCAGTTAATTAGTTTAACGGCTTAACTGGCGAGAGCAGCAATACCAAAACGCCTATTGAAACAACTCAGACTGATCAAACAAGGAGTTTGAAAACGATATTCAAGGAATTGGAGAAGCTTAAAAAATTAGAATGTACCAAATGGTGGGAGCACAAGTCACTGAGCAAGTATGAGGAGGTGGGACGCGTCCCACGCGGGATACGTATCCTTTTGGCCCCAAGTTTTGAAAAGCCAGGAATGGCTACAGGAATGGGGGGAGAGAATGGGGGGAGAGTAACTTGGCGGCATCAATGAACTTAGTTTGTATTTTGATCAAGTATGCCGCAAAAGATAGGATCAGACTGCTTGATGAAATCAAACTTATTGAAACCGAATTATCGACATATACTGAAGTGGAAGAAATAAAGAAATTATCGGACATAATGAATGAGAGGCTGGAAAAACATGAAGAGAAAATTAAAATTCGTAAGGCAACCAAATTTACCCGTGATGCTAATGACTATCGTGATGGCAAAATCTTTACATTTTCAAGGAAGTATGACTCAGCTAAAAGGCAGGCTTTCAGCAAAAAGAAAAGTCACATTGAGGCCACTGCCATACCTAGCACTAGCGCAAACACCAGCACACATAGATATAACGCACAATCCGGGAATGTGCCTGAGTACTCAGAGAGCAACGGAACAGTGGAAACAATCAGCCTTGACTCAGATGCAAGCTCCATCAGAAGCGAGTCCAGTGACAATCTAACCTCTTCATCTTCAGCAAATTCGGAGTTAAACTTAGTTGGACAAACAAAGAAGGAACAAGCGGAGAAAAGAAAGGCGTAAGCGGCAACAACAGCGCCCAGACACAAAACAGAAAGAAGAAAACATGGGTGAAGCGCCGCTAAACGATAACACTATAATAAACCTTTCTAGTATCACACTCACCAAGGCGGAAAAACAGTTACTATCTCTGGGCCTGAATTTTTGTCCAGTCCAAAGTTTTAACTATGCCATGACCAGGGTTGATTTGTTCTTCTATATAAGAAAACTGAAGTTAAAAAAGCATTTTGCGCTTAAAGCCATCAAAGAACCAACAAGTACAAATGAAACATCTGATGAATCAAACAATGATAACATTAATGCATTAGCAGCTTCAGATGTACACGTTTTTCTGGATGCAAATGATTTAAACACTTCCACCTATGACTCTGAGGCAGACCCGGACGCTTCTACACAAACACGTTTGAGCAAGATTTCTGTCTTGCAAAAAGGAGCTGGTCTAAGCCCATTCAAAAGCAAATCCAAATATGTACCTATGATGCCCAAAGACGCCATTGACGTCTTCCATGACTGTGAGGTTAATGACATCAAAAAATTATACAAACAGACTAACATCAAAGCGAAAAAGAAGGTCACACACATGAAAAGAGAATATGGAAAATTGATCAAAAAACTTGGAGAAAATCACGAAATAGTGGTAAAGAAATCCGATAAAGGGGGCAATTTGGTGATTTGGCCAAAGCAGGATTATATACTAGAAGCCAAACGACAACTTAATGACCCCCTTTGCTATAAAATTTCCACCCAGAAGGAATATCTAAATGCCAAAGGTGAGTTACAACAGATGCTGTCTCAATGGAAAAGAGAAGGACTTATTTCTTCCGAGGAATATAAGTTTATGTATACAGAATTCCCCATCATGCCATCACTTTATTCGATTCCAAAGGTGCACAAGGGTGTAGTACCTGTGCCCGGGAGGCCTATTGTCTCTGCCATTAAAAGCATGGGCGAGAAGGTTGGCCAATATATAGACTTCTTTCTCCAAGACATTGTTAAAAATCTTTCCAGCTATGTTCGGGACACTAGTGACTTTTTGCTCAAAATCGCTAACATCGAATGGGAAGACAGTATGTGGTTAATCTCGTTAGACGTTGAAGCGTTATATACAAGTATTGATCATGTACAAGGTCTTAATGCTATCCAGTACTATTTGGCTAAAAAACCTATAGCTTTTTATGAGCATAACAAAGTCATTTTAGGACTCATCAAATGGTGTCTGTACAACAATTTCTTCACCTTTGGCAAAGACATTTACAGACAACTAAGAGGAGTGGCGATGGGGGCCTGTTTCTCCCCCAGCTATGCGTGCTTGCACGTTGGCTGGTGAGAGGAGCAGGTCCTCGCCGCATTGTACTCCACCGTGATGACCAATCAGGTTGTCTGTTATCTGAGGTATATAGATGACATATTCATGGTGTGGAAAGGTTCTAAAGATGAGGCACTACTGTTTATTGAAAGTATGAATAATAACTCCATGAATTTAAAGTTCACTGCACATATTGACCAGCATAGGATGCAGTTCTTGGATGTAGAGATTTATGTGGCAAACTCTAAACTTAACACCACACTTCATAGAAAATCTACCGCCGGTAATATGACTTTGCATGCGGCTAGCATGCTCCCTAAACATACCATCATGGGAATACCGTATGGCAAGCTTCTCAGGCTCAAAAGAATCTGTAGTTCCCCCTCTGATTATGAACATTGCCTAAAAGAGTTGTTAGTGCGTTTAAAAGATAGGGGTTACTCAGACACCATTCTGAAAAAAGCAGTTGAAAAATCTAAACTCAGATCCAGAGAGAGCCTGTTTCCAATATCACAGTTAGAATCAGAACAAGAAAATATCTCTGTCATCCAAGAAGACGGTCCGCGCATGATCACTGCTTTTAGTAGTGAGGACAGAAAACTAAAAGCCATTCTAAAAAAGAATTGGCCCATTGTCCTTAGTGATCACATTCTGAACACTAAGTTGTCGGCCAACCCTATCATCACCTTTAGACGGGCAAGAAGCATGGGTTCTGCTTTGGACAAAGCAGTCCCTGAATTGAAGTCTAAAACTCCCTGGTTGAAACCCTGTAGGGGTTTTTTCAAATGTTCCAGCTGCCGGCGTGTGGGTTCGGTATTAACACTCTACATTATTCAACTCCATTTGATGTAGAACCCAAAATGATTACCGGCAATTTCAATTGCAAGACTGACTTTGCCGTGTATGTCCTGACGTGTACCTGTGGGTTAAGATATGTTGGAAGCACCAAACTGCAGGTACTCGTCAGGATTTTACAGCATTTATGCGCCATACTACACTGTGACCCGGCTTACCCTGTAGCTCGTCACTTTAAAAGAATGCATAACAATGACTTATCCTGTTTAAGATATTTTGTGATTGGAGCCATACCCCCCCTCAGGAGAGGTGGGGACAGGGAGTCATTATTAAGGCAGCTGGAAACCAAGATGATTTTAGAACTAGATACCCGTTGGCCGAATGGATTGAATAATATTGATGAAATGCATCACTTTCTGTGATGCGTCTTTCTGATTTAGCAATCCCTTATGCATTAACATCTTTGGACCCGGTATATTACTTTTTTCTCCCTCTTAGTTAGGTTCCCTATTTCGAGGTTGAGACCGGGCCCTATATCTGTCTCACACTTACAAATCTCACTCAAGAGGTTTGAGATGACCATGGAATATGTGTTGATTGAAATATAAACGCTCTGACCTATGTGTGTTTAACTTACCTATTTTAGCTCATATGAGGTCACTCTGCTTGTGTACTAGTCCTTGATATAGATATTTGTATATAGACATTTATATTTTATATGCTTATCTATATACATCTCTATTTGTACTTTGACTGAGTCTAAAATTGAATACATGAATTATCATATTGATCATAGTTTGTACTCTTTGTATATATATGCATGTATATATTATATTGTATATATGTATATATATTGTTGAATGAGAATTTAGGTGTATTTATTGGGTTTTTATCACATCCTTTTGATACTATTTTTATACTATTTATTATTGAGTGATAAATCATGTTCATGAACTAGGCATATTTGAATGTTTCAAGGGACCTGTGAAACTGTTTTATGTCATGATATTTCCTGTCCCTTGATTAATGAATGGTATTGCACTGAACTTTTTTGCTCCCTTTCCAGTCCTTTCTTCTTTTTTGCACTTTATTTCACCCTCACACAGCACTTTATTGTCTGCCTCTGTTTTTATGATTATATAGGCACTTTATGTATCATATTGTATGTGGTAACAGTGGTACGTCCTATGAGAACTCTGTATTTATACAGTTAGACTTTGTTCCATTGTTTGACGTTATCATGTGGTAAGTTTATTTAACTCCCACAATATACATACAAGAATCCTGGATTTATCCGGTGAATATTATTAGTGCTCATGTTTTGTCAGAGACTTAATAGCGGCAGTATGTCTTCACTTTTTAATTGTCACATGACACACTACATCACTGTGAGGGGGTGTTCCCTTCTAACTTTGCATTTAAAAAAGCATTATGTCTTCATTACATGTTGCAGCGTGATCAAGGGCATAATTTGTCAGAAGCGCGTAGCTGCTTTCTGTGTACCGAAATAAAATCTTTCTGATGCTGAATCACCGTGGTCCATCTTCCTTCTGTTTGCTGGCGTGCTAGCCGAGAGATTCGGAGGAGTCACGTGGTATATATATATATATATATATATATATATATATATATATATATATATATATATATATATACAAGCTCCAAAGTGCCCCCAGGCAATGGCGCACACGGACGACAACTGGCGTAGAAGCCCTTTATTGCGGTAAACTGAGTCCAGCAATCCGATTTTAATCACAGCCTGCATGCCGATATCAGCCTGACGCGTTTCAGAGCTCCTGCTCTTTCTTCAGAGGCTCGACATATTCGGTTTCCTGCTGTCTGACACACCCACTTTATAATTAGTTAATGAGACGCCCTCCGATGGGCTGAATAATACGCTAGGCCTTCTGGGCCTTGTAGTGTGTGTCAGAAAAGTACACTCATTGGATGGAAGCATATTATTATTACTGTTATCACCATTTACAAAGCCCTCCGATGGGCCTCAGAATGCAGGAGTCAGTTTTCAATCCAGTGGGTTGTCGTCCCACTTTGCAGGTTAAGGCAAGATTCCTAGCCCTGTGGCCCCCGACGTTAGCGGGATGGTGCAATCCTTCACGGCGGGACTGCCGTGTTTAAGATACAAGCTCCAAAGTGCACCCAGGCAAGGACGCACATGGGCGACAACTGGCGTAGAAGCCCTTTATTGCGGTAATCTGAGTCCAGCAATCCGATTTTAATCACAGCCTGCATGCCGATATCAGCCTGACCCGTTTCAGAGCTCCTGCTCTTTCTTCAGAGGCTCGACATATTCAGTTCGTGCTGTCTGACACACCCGCCAAGAACACCATGTCCCTGCCTCAATCGATGACGGCTCGTGGCAAAGGGGGCGAGCCTCAAAATTTTCCAACAACACTGCCCCAGTTTAACAGGGATTACCACCTGAAAGACACAGCCACCACAAACTCGTATTCAGTAAAGCAGTATTTATTTTTAGCAAAACGGCAATTCATTCAACGCGTTTCGAGACCACGTCTCTTGGTCACAAGTGCTATGAGCGGTATGACATTGGTCTAAATAAACAAGTGACGTGCAATAAACAATAAACACTATAAACAGACTTCCGTTTTATATACCATCAACACCGTGAAAACTTCAAAGTAATATAATACATTGCTGGTGCATTAGTCATTCAAAAAATTGATTCTGCACAAACTGAAAAAAATGTAATCCATATTGCAACTGTTCGTGTCTCCCTCGTATTTAACGAGCGGTGGGAACAGATGTTTGCGCTTCTTGGTAATTGAACAATAAAAACAAATCCCGCTCTTTAGAGGGCATACGAACGTGGTTAACAATCCCGCCCAAGTGGGCTTTATCTCTTTTATTCCGACTACAACAAGCAGTATGCTCACGTGTCCCTTTTAATTTTTAAATAGTTCAGTCATGTCCATTTTTTAATTTATTTTCTTTTACTTTTAATGAGCGGCATTGCCAATGTTGGCGCACTAGACTAATACGCGCCTATCTTTGACCATTCAAACCACGTAGGAACTATTGCAAGAACTAGAACTAGAACCTGGCTCCTTATAATGGCATATAAACACCACTATATTTGTATATATATATATATATATATATTTTTTTATATATATATATATATATATATATATATATATATATATATATATATATATATATATATATATATATATATATATATATATATATATATATCCGAATTGGTCCCACTCCGCGAAGAACAGGAGAAAGGCCACTCAGGGGGTAACTTTGGAAGAAATTTATTCAGTTACAGCTGCGCATAATGCATTTCGGCTCCATTGCCTTCGTCAGATGCTGCTGCCTGCGCAAAGAGTGACTCCACCCTCATCCTTTCAATAGTTCATGAACACTGCCATAGGCGGAAATCCGCTGACCCAAGGTCACATGGTGTAACTCGGCTGCTGTTCTCTCACAACTACAGCTCCCAGAGTACTGTTCAACTGGGTAAGTGTTGTAGGCAGTTCATTAATCAAACAATCCTCATATTGATTTGGAGGCTTTGAATTCCGGAAAGGTGCAGAGTGTAATGAGGAGTTTTTGCGTCAGATGAATGGTCATCTTCCTCCGGTCCCCTTCGACGTTGCAACCTCGGGTGTGTGTGCGCCTGCTGAAACTCGAGGCAGTGACATAGTGAGTCCGTCTCCTTGCTGGTTGCAAGCTGCTTCACGCAGTCATTTCAGATATCTGGCGTGCACCTCGGGGTGAGCTGGAAATAATTCAATCCCTTGAACACGTGTGGCGCTGCAAGCAGCGAAAGTCAGTAAAATTTCCAGCCTCTTGTAGCAACGGGACCTCTCACGAGCCTCTGACTGGCCCGTACAATATCCGAATTGGTCCCACTCCGCGAAGAACAGGAGAAAGGCCACTCAGAGGGTAACTTTGGAAGAAATTTATTCAGTTACAGCTGCGCATAATGCATTTCGGCTCCATTGCCTTCGTCAGATGCTGCTGCCTGCGCAAAGAGTGACTCCACCCTCACCTTTCAATAGTTCATGAACACTGCCATAGGCGGAAATCCGCTGACCCAAGGTCACATGGTGTAACTCGGCTGCTGTTCTCTCACAACTACAGCTCCCAGAGTACTGTTCAACTGGGTAAGTGTTGTAGGCAGTTCATTAATCAAACAATCCTCATATTGATTTGGAGGCTTTGAATTCCGGAAAGGTGCAGAGTGTAATGAGGAGTTTTTGCGTCAGATGAATGGTCATCTTCCTCCGGTCCCCTTCGACGTTGCAACCTCGGGTGTGTGTGCGCCTGCTGTATATATATATAAAATAAAAACAGGGTGTCCCCAAGGAAACATCACTCATGGAATGGTTACCGCACACCACCTTCGGCAGTAGCATACACAGCACTCACTTGTGACCTCCAGAATGCATATGCCAAACGCGTTTCAAGTGGTAATGTCGTAATTTGACAATGGCCGGGTTAGCGCTTAGCTTTGCTACACGTTATTTCCCTTAACTTGGCCTTATTTGAAAACGCCATTTTGTATGCTACGGCGGCCATTTTAGGGAATGAGCGGCCTTGTGGTCAGCATGCCCTTTAGTCCTTTGTCCGTGCCGCTGACCACTCGAGTTTGCCCAGCAACAGGCTATTTTTAGTAACGGTCAAGCCTGTACATGTGCAGTTCCTGCTGACCAGTCACCCCTCAGGAATGTTCCGCCAAAACTGACCAGTGGAGTTGTAACCCCTCCCATGAGTTGGTTGTGTTCCAAAAATGACCATATATGTACCTAAACTCTGTAACTTTGTACCGCCTACCTTTTTATTACCTGTAAATTGTATAAAAGAAGGACTCGCACCAACGTTCGGTGTGATACTTCTTGCATTGCCGAAGGGTGCTGTAGGAATGTACCACCACCCCATGGGGTCTTAATAAACTTGTCTTTTGTACTTTTCAGTTTCCGTGCCAACAGTTCTTTTGGTGTAAGTGGGTATTTCTGCGGAGCATGTAGGCCTTGGGAACCCAATACCACAAATTGGCGACCACGAAGGGACTCATCGGCGACTCGGATGCCCGAAGGAGAGGTCGTGACAAAGGATTGGAAACTCGCCATGGACGCGTACGCTGCCACTGAGTGACCCGAGTCTTGGCACCCACGGTGTTTTCTTCCTTCCCTTCTGATCTGACCTTCCAGGTGGCGCCGGTCCCCGACTGAGATCCTGATCGTCTGCGTTGCTGTACAGTGCCCGTTTGGCTGATTCGGTTAAAGACCTTGGCAGTTGGAATCTGGATATTTGAGATTGGGTAAGATTTGTGATCGGTAAGGTAGTCTACGGACGCTTACTGAAGTTCTATGATTGTGACTATGATTTGAGTTAGCTAACATTTTGACTTTGTGAACTTTGAATATATATGTGCAGTGCACTTCACATAGGCAGGCATGTAAAGATGTTTCTCTAATTTTGTTTGTACTCTGAGCGGCACATTTGTGTGAAGTACTGTAAGTGCCATTTTTATGGTATAACTCTTTCGTGGTACTTTTTGAACATGCCTGTTTTAAGCACACTCCGAGGGATTTGCTGTCTTGGAAATGGTACCACAATTAGGTTAACGGAATCTCAGCCGGCTCCTCCAGAGGGGACTCCCAATCGTGAGATGTATGTGAAATTTGGCCTTCCCCCTATACTGTACAGTAAATTGTGGCATAAATACACTAGAACCGATCCTGAGTTGCAATGGCCACTACATGGGTCGTTTGATTTGCGAAAGGTTAAGTTTGTGGAGCAATGTTTGTTTCAGCGCAGGTCTAGACAGGATATGTTTGATTGTGTGCGAATGTGGGAGAAAGCGGTGCGTGAACGTATGAAGTGTGAAGTTGCCTTGGCGGACAAAGAGCAGCGCAAGGCTGCTCGAGATAAAGCTTTACAGCTTGAGGAAAAGGAGGCGCAGGAAAAGAAAGAGAGGGAGGCACGGGAACGTAATTTGCAAACGACCGGTCAATTTCCTATTCGACGACCGCTTTATCCTGTCCTTAATAATGAAATTGATGATTTTTCATTATTAGATCGATTTCCGCCTCCGTATGTTCAGCCTACGGCTCCGACTGAAGATTCTGGTGATGAAGAACGGGATAAGTCGGATGGGGAGGATAAATCGAGTGTCAGGTTATCTGCGGAGAGATCCGCGGAGTTGCGTAGTTATGCTAGAAAATTAAATTTGAATCACGTAACTGTGGCAGACGTTGTAGCTGAGAGGAGTAAATGGACAGAACGAGAATTGATGTGTTTTTTGAATACTTTTGCAGATGAAGTTGTTACTCGATTTCGTAAACATTCAGAGACCTTAGAACCTAAGGTTGTGTTGGTCCATCGTGAGAATTTGGATAAAGGTTTATTTGTTCTTGCAGATGTCGATGACCTTTTCAAACAACTGCTCCAGCTACGGGATGAGGCGTCCAGATTGCGGGAAAAAAGCTAAGGAGTCCGTGCCGGGGTCGACGGAGCCGTCCAAAGAGTGTTCTCTCCGGGGCTCAGATAAGAATTCTAAAGTGCATGTTATGCCTATGCGTGAAGCTGCACCTTTGTATGTTCCCCCTAAAGGGGACGGTATAGATGATGATAAAACGTCGGCAAATTCAAAGGGGTATTTTGTATACAATTGGGTGTATACGCCTTGGAATAGAGCAGATTTTATGGCATTGAAAAACGCTTTACCTGATCTCCGTAAGAATCCGGCCGCATTCTATGAAGGGCTGGAGGGGGCCATTTCCTCATGTGTTATGACTCTTGTTGATATAGATCTCTTCTTTGGATTAATTCTTCCGCCTGATACGTGGAGGTCGATTCGTAAGACTAATGATCAAACGATGTTTGGGGCAACTTGGAAAGAAATAAGCCAGGCTGACTTAGAGAGGGAACCTGCATGCAAACCATGTGATTTAATTTTAGAACTCCCAACGGCTATTTTGAAAAAACTAAAAACGCTTGTTCCTCCTAAAAAGATCGATTGGACTATGTTAGCTTCGTGCAAACAGAAGCCAGACGAATCAGTATCTGACTTCTTTACACGCTTCGAAGAAGCGTTTCATGATTATAGTGGTCAATCGTTAACAGATGATACGGGTAGGCCTTTGTTTGTTGATAAGTATGTGGCTAATCTCCTACCGGAGATTGCAAAGCGATTAAAAACGAGAGAAAGTTCCTGGACCACGGCGACCCCTGCGTCTTTGTTAACTATGGCTCAGTATTATGAGCGGCAGGAATTAGAGGCTAAAGAAAGTGTAGAAAAGAAAACGAAGGAATTGAAAACGAAGGTGATGTTGGCGCAGGTTCGCAGGGCACAACCTAGAGGGAATGATAGAGGCAGGCGAGGAGGGGGTAATGCGTCGTACGGTCGTACTGACATTGCGGAGGACCAATGTGCATATTGTAAAGAGTTTGGGTATTGGGCTGAAGATTGTCCGGTGCTTCGTGAGCAACGTAGTCAGCGTGGTCGTGGAGGTGGAAGGTCGAGGAATAATTATTCAGGAGCGAGAGGTGGCGGAAGTGATCGTGGTAGGTTTGAAGAGAGGGGCCGTGGTCAGGATGAACGAAATACTTTTGATAGACGAAATCAATATCAGATATCGGAGGGTGAGAATGTGGAGCATCAGGATTATGTGCATGCATAGGACTGCGTAGGATGGGGTACGGAATCAGTTGAAGTGCCAGTAGATCAAAGAGGTCCATATGTATCAGCGGGCATTTTGGGTTCTACTGATCAGTTTTTAGTTGACACAGGAGCTACTCGTAGTGCTTTGTCCAAAAACTTGGTTCCAAGGGCTCCCCTGTCTGGCGAAACGATAACATGTATAGGGTTTGATGGCACACCCTCTCCTAGCCCATTATCACAACCTCTTGCACTTTGTATTGACAAGTTTTTCAGTTTTTGTCCATTTTTGTTGTCACCACACACTCCAGATAACATTATGGGCATTGATTTGCTCAAATACTTTCGAGCAACGATACGCTGCGCTCCTGAAGGAGTGCGAGTTATTCTGAACGATAATTACCCAGATTCAGGCAGATTTTGTACAATGAAGGAAATTGAAGCATTAGCCTCTCTCCTGCACACATTATGGGCGACGTCCGATACGGATGTGGGACAGATGCTTATTCCACCTATTCGAATTACTGTCAAGGAGGGAGTACTTTTGCCACGTGTACCACAGTATAAGATCTCTAGGGAAGGTGAAATTGCTCTGACGCATATCGTTCAGGATTTGATCATTGCAGGAGTGGTGGAGGAAGTTCCTTACAATGTCTGTAACAGCCCTATTCTTCCGATCCTTAAGAAAGACACTGACGACAAAGTCTATCGATTTATTATTGACTTTAAGAGAAATAACAAAATTGTCATTCCCCAATATCCAGTGGTATCCGATATCACAACATTGCTTACATTGGTCCCTCCAACAGCAACGACCTTTTCTGTCATTGACCTTAAAAACGCATTCTTTTCTATTCCCATTCATCCCGACAGCAGATACCTATTTGGCTTCACGTTAAATAATAAATCATATAGATTTTGTTGTGTTCCTCAAGGTTACACAGAGAGTCCTAGCATCTATAGCCAGGCTTTGAAAAGACAGCTCGATTCTTTTGAATTGCAATCTGGAGTAGCACTTATACAGTATGTCGACGACCTCCTGTTGGCAGCAGACACTTATGCACAATGTGAGGAGAGTACGCTTGCTTTGCTTTCCTTTTTGGCTCAGAACAATCATAAAGTCTCTAAGAAAAAGCTACAATACTGTAGACCCAAGGTGACCTACCTCGGTCATCTTTTGTCTAAGGAGGGGCGTGCATTAACATCAGATCGAATTCAGGCGATTTTAGACACACCAGTCCCCCGCACTCAGAGAGATGTACGCGCTTTCATAGGACTAACGTCCTTTTGTAGACAATGGATTATGGGGTTTTCGCACATTATAAAACCTTTGTTAGCGTTACTGTCCAAAACTACACCAATGCCCCTTGAATGGACAGATGAATGTCAAAATGCTTTTGAACAACTGAGACAGGCCCTTTGCTCTGCACCCGTGTTAGATACACCAGATTACACAAAGATTTTTACATTGTACGTGCACGAGAAAGATGGGTGCGCGTTATCAGTGTTAGTGCAAGCACACGGGGACAAGCAGAGGCCATGCGCGTACTTCTCAGCCATTCTTGATCCTGTAGCACGAGGGTTACCAGGGTGCTTTCGAGCAGTTGCAGCAACAGCGGTAGCTATACGACAGAGTGAGGGAATAGTTTTGTCGCATAAATTGTTGGTACTAGTTCCCCATGCGGTAGATGCTCTGTTAAATCAAACAAAGACTCAATATCTTACGAGTGCACGCTTAACAGGATATGAGCTCACACTCATGGCGCCACACATTACACTGAAAAGATGTGCTACCCTGAACCCTACCACTTTATTGCCTTATCCGGTTGAAGAGGGCCAGGAGGAAAAACATCATGATTGTGTTTTTCTGACCGAGGAACAAACAAAGGGTCGTGTCGACTTACAGGATATGCCACTTCCAGATGTGGATGGGGAACTGTGGGTTGATGGATCGTGTTTGAGGCTGCCAGATGGCACGACTTCTGCAGCATATGCGATCACGACGCTTAAGACAGTGGTAGAAACAGCACGAATACCCCAGAAATCAGCCCAAGCAGCGGAGCTGATAGCCTTGACAAGAGCCTGCGAACTGAGTGCTGGCCTATGTGTGAATATCTACACAGACAGCCGGTACGCCTTCGGAGTAGCGCATGACTTCGGCTTACTCTGGAGAGAGCGTGGGTTTTTGACCTCTCATGTAGTACACATTATGCACGGAGAACTAGTGCGTGATCTCCTAAACGCGTTGCTTTGTCCAAAGAAAGTAGTTATAATTAAATGCAGTGCACATAAAAAGGTCACTGACAAAGTGGGACAAGGCAATGCCTTTGCAGACAGTATAGCAAGACAAACAGCTATGTCTCGAAATGACTCCCCCATGTATGTAGCGAAGTCGCAGGCCGAGCGAATGGCATGATGCTAGAGCGGAGATACTAGATATTCAAAAATCAGCGACGGAAGCAGAACTGGTGGCATGGGCAGCAGAAGGGGTACTGGATGACGAGGGTTGTTGGAGGAGTAAGGACATGGAGAGATGGAAATTGCCTGCAGCTTACTTGCAGGCGATGGTCCAGATGACACATGGGTTGGCACATGTGGGGGCTCTTGCAATCACTCGATTGTTAACACGAGTTTGGGAGCATCCTGAGATTGCCAATACTGCGAAGAGAGTAGTCCAGACCTGTTTAATATGTTTACAACACAATCCTGCAAAAGGGACGCATACTCCGAAAGGAGGGTTCGTTCCACCTTCCGCACCATTCGAGGTACTTCAAATGGATTACATCCAGCTTGAGCGTTGCAATAACCTTAAGTATGTCTTAGTGGTGGTGTGTGCTTTTAGCAAATGGGTTGAGGCCTTCCCCACGAAAGATAATACAGCTTTGACAACAGCAAAGGTTCTGCTCAAAGAGTACTTCCCTCGATTTGGAGTTTGCAAATTTTTGTGGAGCGATAATGGTCCTCATTTTGTTGGGAAAATTGTGGAGTATGTGCTAAAGGGACTGGGGATTCAGCAGAAGTTTCATGCTGTGTTCCACCCTCAGTCAGCAGGTCTTGTTGAGCGGTACAATGCTACGTTGAAATTGAAACTGGCTAAGATTGTGGCGTCCACGTCATTGAAGTGGCCGGATGCCTTGCCGCTAGCATTACTCTCTCTTAGATCAGTGCCCCATTCTCGAACTGGCCTCACACCGTATGAAGTGGTGTTTAGAAGGCCTATGAATATATGGGGAGTTCCTAAGCTGCGATTGTTACATGATGTGCCTTGTATAATGATGAACGATTATTTGGCACGATTAACAAATGATTTGCTTTCTATTCACCAACAGGTTCGAGAAGCGCTCCCTGACAATTCCATTGGAGAGGCTCATAATCTCCGTCCTGGAGATTATGTCATGATTAAGTCGTTTGAGAGAGCGAACAGCTTGGAACCGAGGTGGCGTGGCCCCGAGCAAGTTCTCCTGGCGACTCGAACGGCTGTGCGAGTGACCAACAGAAAGCGGTGGGTGCATTCAACTCACTGCCGTCGCGTCTCTCCGGACCTGGTGAATCCTACTGTGTTGTCCGACTACAAAGAGATCTTGGATGAAGAAAAGAGCCCAGCTGTGACATCGGCCGAATCTGAGGGAGCCTTCCCGGACCACACTGTTTCTGGACGACAGCGCTACGATCTGCGGCCAAGATAGGAAGAAGATTTTTTTTTGTGTGCGAGACTGGTTGGTTACCGCTCTGGGGTTTGTGAAACGGAAACCGGGAATCTCAAGGGGGGGGATCAGTTCTGCCAAGAGTAGCGACACCCGTCTTGACACCGGAGAAGAAAACAACGGCTACCTCGGAGCTCAGCACTAATTTTTATTTTTGTAGTTGTATACTTGAGACATTGTGAACTCTTTGAACTATGGCGTCTTCTGCATCACGAGACAAGAGAATTCTTGGTGCTATCTTGTTCGTACTGACAATTGTGGTGATAGCAGTGATAGCCTGGGTAGTAGAACTTGTGGTGCCTGTACGAGAACATTTGCTGCCGACTACCCCGGCTCCATCTGAACATTTTCATTTCACCTTACCCTATCATGAAGAACGGCACCGACAGACTTACTTGAACAATAGCTTCATTCAAATCTTGCATCATACTCACAATATGACGAACACTTCTAATTGTTGGGTGTGTGGGATGTTGCCTGGGCATCAGAAGAAAGGGGGCACACCGCTCATCCCACTCCCGTTTTCCCATAACGGTTCTTGCAATGCTTGGTATACTCTTCTATTCACTTTGCGCTGGCCAACAAAAGGGGGGGGGTGCTGTTCCGTTTAAATAAAATATGCTACCATGACCGGGATGGTTATCCACAGGCTGAAGGTACTCGGTTTGAATGGGAGGAGTACCGCCCCGATAATGTATCTGCACCACGGGTTTACAGTAACCAAAGGAACATTAATATGTCCAGTTCTCACGTCATAAATGTCATTGATACTAAGGCGGATTTGTGTATACGAAATAAAGGTACTATCCCGGTTGGAAAAAGTGAATGTAACACCACACTTACATTTGATAGTCCGAATGCTATATCATTTGTGGCAACCCGAAATACATATTTCATTTGTGGTAATAAAGGCTATCATCAGCTCCCGTTAGGATGGTTAGGTACATGTTATATCTCCTTTGTATTGCCCCCTGTATTCATTGCCCCACCAATGTACCATAATGATTATATCCTGTACCACGACTTTGTGTTAAATAGAGTTAGACGTGCTGTGGTCTTGGATGATATTGACCAGACCGATACTGCCTTACAACAATATGTAGATTTCAATTTGGGATTGTTTTCCTTTGTGGGGGCTGCTTTGAATAGTCGGAAAATACGACGACTGACTCGTGCTGTTGAGGCTGTAGCTAACGATACCGCTTTCGCATTGGGAAATATATCAGAAGAACTTCAAATATCCAGAATTGTTACGCTTCAGAACCGAATGGTTCTTGATGTGGTTCTAGCTGATCGGGGGGGGACATGTAGAATTATCGGAAGTAGCTGTTGTGTTTACGTGCCTGATAACTCACCATCTGTATATGATGCTATTTCCAAACTCCACAAAATTGCTGCTGAAATACACCCGGACAATGGTACATGGACCCTTTCGGGGTGGTTCTGGTCAATGCTTAGTACGTGGGGCTGGAAGCTACTGGCGATTTTATGTATTATAGTTGAGATACTATTCTTTGTGTGTTTATGTATACAATGTGGCCCTGCATTATGTTCTATGTGTTTATCAGCCTGTATTCCATCTAGACGAGCTCTTGCCCAACAGGAATTGATGCTTCATAAAGAAGTAGCTCAAATAATGTCAATTGATATCGAAGATGAGTATCTCGACTACGTCCACTATGCGGTAGCTTCAGCTAAACGCTAAAAGGGTGTCATGAAACCACACTCACAACCTCCTCACAGCCTCCTTAATCTCCATAGAGGAAAAAACCTGCAACACGCACTTTTAGAATCAGAGCCATACTTAGTTTATGAAACCCACCCCTGTCCCGTGCATCCAGCACGCCTTTGTGTATATGTGAAAGATACATTTATTATAATGTTTAATGTGATTTAAAAGTGCATGCTTCATTTTATGTTTACACGTAGTTTCTCTTGTGACTCTTGGCGGTGTAAGCTTGTTATAGTTTATTGATATGCAGTGACTCTTAGCGGTATACTTCGTCATGTTTAAACTTGTAAAATATTCACTCGACAGACACTTGGAAAGACGCGTGTGCGCCGCTTCAGCTGAAAGCCGGAAAGACGCGTGTGCTCCGCTTCAGCTGAGAGCGGGAAAGACGCGTTTGTTTACTTTTTCTCTCAGCGCAAGGAGAGAAGTCCAGCCTCTGACGGCACGCATGCGTCCCGACGTTTGGGTGTGGTTCAGCTATAAAAACCACACCCGAGCTTCTGGAAAGCGCTTAGCCTTCCAGCCTTGTTCGAAGAAGCATTGCGCATCCTCGGAAGACCTTCAGGAATCTTTCAAAGGTGGCAGCTTGGAGAAACTCGTTTGAAGGAGCAATACAGAACAATGCAGCAAAGAAATAGAGAAAGCTAAGTACAACTCTTTTCTTCATAGGCGCCCAACGCTAGCAACTCGCTTTTTTGGAAAGGACAATTTTTGGAACATTCCTTCTGAATTCAAGAGGGGAATTTATGGAAGAAAGCCATTCGGACTAATGTGTTCATTGTAATATAGGTTATAGTATTCTCTGTATGCATATTTTCCTGTTTTCTGGTACATGCATGTTCTCACAGATTTTAAAGCAGGAAATCAAAGACATCTGAAAAAACGTGGGAGTGGTGAAAGGCATTATAGTTTGCAACAAAGTAAGTGCAAGAAGATAGGAAGTTAGTTTTAAAATCTTGTTTGTAGAGTTGATATAATTGTGCAATTGTATCTTTATAGTGATGTGGATGCTACGCTGAGATTAACAACAAGAATTTCATCTCTTCATCATCTCTGCTAACCTGTTCAACCCCAACACCACTTCCAGGACGCGAAGCCTTTCTTAGTAGATCGCAGGTAGGAAACCTACAATTAGGAAAAGGTCAAAGAGTAAAAGTAGGAGAGTGCAATTCCAGTTATAGACAAGATACTAAAGGTGAGCTTGTTGCTTTGCAGGTCGACTACAAGAACTCACATTAGCGTCAGATCCGGCCACTCTCCCTCTTAGCTATCCAGCATCTTGGCGCGTAATTCTACAGACCACAAGAGGTAGGATAGGTCTCAGGGAGTTTGGCTCATAGCGTCTCTGCAAAACCCGTCAAGCACCTTACAGGTAAGACTACAGAGCCTTTCAGGTAAGAGTGACTTGATTCACCTGACAGAAGGCTAAGCCCACGGACAAAGTTTTGCCCAGACGCTATGGACCAAACAGATCAAGATCAGGTGTCTCTTCAAGACATAGCAGCTATGTTAGCTGAGTTAAGACACGAAAATGCAGAACTACGTAGGGATGTTTCTGAACTACAAACTTCTAGAACCTCTTGGACTTCTCCTATTAGGCCAGCAACCTTTCAACCTCCAATGCAGACTTTGTATAGTGGTAACACATCTAGTTCCCCTACTGCAAATACCCAAATTAAGGTGGTTACTCCTGTTCCTGTGCCCCTAGCACCACCAGAGAGATTTTATGGTGACTGCAACAAGTTTGCTATATTTCTAAATCAATGCCACCACCATTTCGTAGCCAAACCCACAGCATTCCCTGATGATTCAGCGAAAGTAGCTTTTATCCTTTCTTATTTGGGTGGCGAAGCAGCTCTTTGGTCTGTACCTTATGTAGAAAGAAATGATGCAGTTTTATATGATCTAAGGCGTTTTAAAAACACCATGAAAAAATTATTCGCCAAACACGTCTTTGTGCAGTCCGCTGATTATGAACTGCTAAGTTTGAAACAAGGGTCCTCAGATCTTTTACATTATATCTCTTCCTTTAACAGATTAGTAATAGAAGCAGAATGGCCAGAAGACAAACGAGTGTCCTTGTTCTATAGGGGGTTGAGGGACGATTTGACTGTGAGGAATTTATTGATCTGGTAGTTAAACCAAATCATCGCATAATAGAAAGGAAGGGAGAAAAAGGAAAGACGGATTTCAAAATGTTCTTATCAAAAGACAAAACAAATCTTAAACATGAGTCCACACCTAGACCAGATCCAATTGAACCAATGCAAATAGGGACTGTCAGAGGGCCTTTGTCTAAAGATGAAAGAGAGAAGAGGAGGAAATTGAACCAATGTATGTATTGTGGAAAATCGGGACACTTTGTAAAGGAGTGCCCAACCCGACCCACAAGACCAAAAGCAAAGTCAGCTGAAGTTAACACAATATCACAGTTGGAAAACTTGTAAACTCGGTAGATCGGGAGGTCAGTTTACCGGGTAAGCAACTTAGTTTGGCCTCAAATGCTCCAACCATCTCACATAGTCATCTCAGTATGAGAGTTCTACTCCAATCACAGTTAGACAACACCCGCTCATGGTCTGTGGATGCCTTAATAGATTCAGAAGCCACAGGCAATTTTATCGACACTCAATTATTTGAGAAGCTAGGGTTGCAAAGAACTGAGAAAAAGTCTCCAGAAATAGTCAGGGCCGTGGATGGAAAAGAATTGACATCAGGTCCAATACAACACAACACCGAGATCTTGACTATGATATGTGCAACTAAACATAGTGAGGACATAACCTTTGATATTATTGACGCCCCTCAGTTTGGTTTAATCTTGGGTATTCGTTGGTTAGTACTCCACAACCCTTACATTGACTGGGTTAATAGGACCATTCTCTTCAAATCTGATTACTGTCATGCAAGATGTTTCCGGCAATATCCAGGTACAGAACTCATAGTTCAGGGCTATAATTTCCCTAGAATGATTCAGAGTGTACTAACAATCACAGGGGTTCCAGAGGACTATCATGATCTACTGGATGTATTCGACAAAACTAGGGCCAATACCTTACCACCGCATAGGGATTATGATTGTCAAATTGATCTTATTCCTGGAGCCACATTACCATGTAGTAGAATCTATGCCCTTACAGAGAAAGAAAATGAACATCTGCGGGCATATTTGGATGAATATCTTGCAAACGGTTTTATCAGACATTCTAAGTCTCCAGTCTCTTCCCCTTTATTTTTTATACCAAAGAAAGGGGGAGAATTGCGCCCTTGCATCGATTATCGCGCAATTAACAACATGACTGTCAAGAATAGGTATCCATTGCCCTTGATTCCAACTTTACTTGACCAGATTAAAGATGCAACAGTATATACAAAGCTAGATTTACGAGGAGCATATCACCTTGTGAGAGTCCGAGAGGGTGATGAGTGGAAAACTGCTTTCCGCACAAAGTTTGGGCTTTATGAGTATCAAGTCATGCCCTTCGGACTCTGCAATGCTCCAGCAACTTTTCAATTCTTCATCAATGAGGTATTACGAGAATTTCTTGATGTATGTTGTATCGTCTATATAGATGATATCCTCATTTACTCCAAAAATATTTCTGAGCATGTGAAGCAAGTACGAGCCATTTTGAAACAGCTTTTGCAGAATTCTTTATTCGTTAAATTAGAGAAAAGTTTGTTTCATGTTACCACTGTGGATTTCTTGGGGTACATCCTCAGTCCTTCTGGCATAGAAATGGATCAAAAGAAAGTGCAAGCCATTATTGATTGGCCAATCCCAAACAGTGTAAAACAAATCCAAAGCTTTTTGGGATTCGCAAATTTCTATAGGCGATTCATTAAGGATTTCTCAAAAATCATCACCCCGATTACAAAATTACTGAGAAAAAACACGAAATTTGCATGGGACGCAGAAGCTGAAACAGCTTTTCAGAAATTGAAGACTCAATTTACAACAGCTCCTATTCTAAAACACCCAGATCCTTCTCAACCATTTATTGTAGAGGCTGATGCTTCTCAATTTGCTATTGGAGGTATTCTTTCCCAAAGAAGAACGAGTACTGGTCAAATGCATCCAGTTGCTTTTTACTCTAGAAAATTAAATCCCACAGAACAAAACTATGCCATAGCAGATAGAGAATTACTAGCCATAAAAGCTGTCTTCAAAGAATGGCGACACTACTTGCTAGGGGCCAGACATCCTGTGACTATTTACACAGACCATAGAAACCTACAGTCACTTAAATCAATAAAGGCTTTATCAGCTCGACAGTTAAGATGGACTTTGTTTTTCAATGATTTCGACTTTATCATCACCTATCGCCCTGGAAAAGAAAACAATAAAGCGGATGCTTTATCAAGAATCGGAGGTAGTGATGATATGAACATAAAACAAGAGCCTGTAATTCCGATCATTCCTGCCGAACGTTTTCTTGTAGGCCTTGTAGACTCTGATGTAGTGTTAGATCTTGAGGAAGTTTTTCAATCAAAAACGAAGGAAGAATGGAATAAAGCCTATCCATTGTTACAGTGGAAAGAAAATTTGTTATACATGAATAATCAGGTGTTTGTACCTATTGAACCTCTTCAGAAACGAGTTTTACAGTTGTATCATGATACTTCTTTGTCTATACATCCTGGAGTAACAAAAATGTACCAGTTGATCAAGAGAAAGTTTTGGTGGCCTTCATTGTATAAAGACATACAACTTTATGTGGACACTTGTACTGTTTGTAGTCAGAACAAGCCGGCACATCATGCTCCTAGTGGTTTCCTGTTACCGTTAACTTTACCACCTCAACCCTGGCACACAGTGTCGTTAGATTTTATTGTTGAATTACCTCGCTCCAAGTCAGGCTACACTACAATACTCACGGTAGTAGATCATTTCACTCGCTATGCTCATTTCATACCTCTCACTAAACTTCCCTCAGCTTTTGAATTAACTCAAGTATTCATGAAAGAGGTAGTAAAGTTACATGGAATACCATCAGTTTTGATTTCAGATAGAGGTCCACAGTTTATTTCCCATTTTTGGCGTAATTTGGGGAAGGCTTTGAATATGGAAGTTCGTACTTCTACAAGTTACCATCCACAAACTGATGGGTTAACAGAGCGCACAAATCAAACTGTTGAACAGCTGTTAAGATGCATGTTAGTCACTCATGATCAGGATTGGTCAGAAATTATTTGGGCCGCAGAATTCGCATACAATAATGCTGATCACTCCTCTATTGGTATGTCCCCATTCTTTTGCACATTTGGTTATCATCCTAAGGAGATACTAGGATCAGATTTAGGTTCAACCTTAGTTCCAGCAGTGTCTGATTATGTAAAAGATCTAGTTGGTATTCAACAAGAAGCACAACAACACCTGGCACAAGCAAAAGAGACTCAAAAGTTGTATGCTGACAAACATCGTTCTAAGCCACCACTGTATTCAGTAGGAGACCAGGTTTGGTTGGCAACTAAAAATCTTAGGTTGAAGTGTCACAAAACTTTCCGCCCCAGGTTCATTGGCCCCTTTCCTATAGAAAGAGTGATCAACCCAGTTTGTGTGAAATTAAAGTTACCTGCTAGGTTTCGCATTCATCCTGTATTCCACATCTCTTTGGTAAAACCCTGTAATCCAGGAACCAGAAATCTTGAACATCCTCCAGCTATAGATATTGATGGACTTCCAGAATTTGAAGTAAAAGCTGTTTTGGATTCCAAAAGGGTAAAAGGAAAATTATATTACCTAGTTGATTGGAAAGGTTACGGTCCCGAGGAAAGAACCTGGGAACCTTTGGTAAATCTACAAAATGCTCCTAAAATTCTGAAAGTGTTTCATACTAAATACCCTGACAAGCCCAAACCAGTTCCTACAGTGTTAGGAGGGATTCTACGAGGGGGGTACTGTCATGAAACCACACTCACAACCTCCTCACAGCCTCCTTAATCTCCATAGAGGAAAAAACCTGCAACACGCACTTTTAGAATCAGAGCCATACTTAGTTTATGAAACCCACCCCTGTCCCGTGCATCCAGCACGCCTTTGTGTATATGTGAAAGATACGTTTATTATAATGTTTAATGTGATTTAAAAGTGCATGCTTCATTTTATGTTTACACGTAGTTTCTCTTGTGACTCTTGGCGGTGTAAGCTTGTTATAGTTTATTGATATGCAGTGACTCTTGGCGGTATACTTCGTCATGTTTAAACTTGTAAAATATTCACTCGGCAGACACTTGGAAAGACGCGTGTGCGCCGCTTCAGCTGAAAGCCGGAAAGACGCGTGTGCTCCGCTTCAGCTGAAAGCCGGAAAGACGCGTTTGTTTACTTTTTCTCTCAGCGCAAGGAGAGAAGTCCAGCCTCTGACGGCACGCATGCGTCCCGACGTTTGGGTGTGGTTCAGCTATAAAAACCACACCCGAGCTTCTGGAAAGCGCTTAGCCTTCCAGCCTTGTTCGAAGAAGCATCGCGCATCCTCGGAAGACCTTCAGGAATCTTTCAAAGGTGGCAGCTTGGAGAAACTCGTTTGAAGGAGCAATACAGAACAATGCAGCAAAGAAATAGAGAAAGCTAAGTACAACTCTTTTCTTCATAGGCGCCCAACGCTAGCAACTCGCTTTTTTGGAAAGGACAATTTTTGGAACATTCCTTCTGAATTCAAGAGGGGAATTTATGGAAGAAAGCCATTCGGACTAATGTGTTCATTGTAATATAGGTTATAGTATTCTCTGTATGCATATTTTCCTGTTTTCTGGTACATGCATGTTCTCACAGATTTTAAAGCAGGAAATCAAAGACATCTGAAAAAACGTGGGAGTGGTGAAAGGCATTATAGTTTGCAACAAAGTAAGTGCAAGAAGATAGGAAGTTAGTTTTAAAATCTTGTTTGTAGAGTTGATATAATTGTGCAATTGTATCTTTATAGTGATGTGGATGCTACGCTGAGATTAACAACAAGAATTTCATCTCTTCATCATCTCTGCTAACCTGTTCAACCCCAACACCACTTCCAGGACGCAAAGCCTTTCTTAGTAGATCGCAGGTAGGAAACCTACAATTAGGAAAAGGTCAAAGAGTAAAAGTAGGAGAGTGCAATTCCAGTTATAGACAAGATACTAAAGGTGAGCTTGTTGCTTTGCAGGTCGACTACAAGAACTCACATTAGCGTCAGATCCGGCCACTCTCCCTCTTAGCTATCCAGCATCTTGGCGCGTAATTCTACAGACCACAAGAGGTAGGATAGGTCTCAGGGAGTTTGGCTCATAGCGTCTCTGCAAAACCCGTCAAGCACCTTACAGGTAAGACTACAGAGCCTTTCAGGTAAGAGTGACTTGATTCACCTGACAAAGGGTCGTCTGTCGTAATTTGACAATGGCCGGGTTAGCGCTTAGCTTTGCTACACGTTATTTCCCTTAACTTGGCCTTATTTGAAAACGCCATTTTGTATGCTACGGCGGCCATTTTAGGGAATGAGCGGCCTCGTGGTCAGCATGCCTTTTAGTCCTTTGTCCGTGCCGCTGACCACTCGAGTTTGCCCAGCAACAGGCTATTTTTAGTAACGGTCAAGCCTGTACATGCGCAGTTCCTGCTGACCAGTCACCCCTCAGGAATGTTCCGCCAAAACTGACCAGTGGAGTTGTAACCCCTCCCATGAGTTGGTTGTGTTCCAAAAATGACCATATATGTACCTAAACTCTGTAACTTTGTACCGCCTACCTTTTTATTACCTGTAAATTGTATAAAAGAAGGACTCGCACCAACGTTCGGTGTGATACTTCTTGCATTGCCGAAGGGTGCTGTAGGAATGTACCACCACCCCATGGGGTCTTAATAAACTTGTCTTTTGTACTTTTCAGTTTCCGTGCCAACAGTTCTTTTGGTGTAAGTGGGTATTTCTGCGGAGCATGTAGGCCTTGGGAACCCAATACCACAGTAAGCCCTTTCTCAATGGCATGCAAGCAACAAAGTAAGGCATCCAGGTAAGTTCAGAACATTTTAATATTGATGGAGTCCCCGCCCATGTGGGCGTGTGCAGCATGGCATCATGGTAAATGAAGTCCCTCTGCCCCAGTACATATATATGACACCATAAATGACTTTTCAGACAGCGAAGATTTATTAACAAAAAGACAGGCAGGGTGTCAGCAACACTCTACACGTTTCGGGATTGCTCCCTTGGTCACGAGTGTGTGTGTATGCGTTACAATTTATTTAAAGAAACACGTGATTTCTTAAAGGAAAAAAGTGAAAACAGACTGTCATTGTAGCTGTGAATTCATCGTAACATACCGGACAATGTGTAAAATAAATCAAGTGCTCAGATAATATTGGTATTTAAACATGCAGAAAGAAAACTAAAGCTAAAATGAATTCCAAACACGTAGTATGTCTTCTATTTTCATTAGTTAAGCCCAGTGGGTAGGGCTTTATAACATATGAGAAATTAATCGCCAAACTAGATTGACAAAAGTCTTTTCAAGGCCGAAACGCGTCTCTCCTTATGCTTGGGATTGAGGGTGACCTGCACCAATAAAGAAATGCCGAATCCAGAACTACTTCGTGTCCGTGCCTGCTTTCCATGGAGTTTCTGTGGGAGTTGGTTGTTTGATTCATTGAGATGCAGCGTGAGTGGTCATCACGCTTCCACGGAACACCAGCCGCATTGTGGCTCTCCCTTCAGACCGGATTTCTGTGAAGGAGTACTGGAGTGCTATCAGGGGAGCCCCCGGTTTTGTGGCCAGGAAGAGGAACAAGTATGACTGCGGCAGAGGATGCGGGTCTCTGAGCGGGCGGTTTCTGCAACTGCCAGCAGGGGATTTGTATTTTCGCCGACAAAAAATGCCTTGCCCGGAATACTGGCGCCTGCAGGTGACTGGGCACTTCAGATGCCAACGCCGATGCGGTGAAGTAGTCTTGGCGTAAGTGATTTTGTGGATATGTCCCCCTCAACCCCGAGGTTGTGCCATTTGGAACATTGATTTTGTGGATATGTCCCCCTCAACCCCGAGGTTGTGCCATTTGGAACATTGCATGTTGCCGTTTTCATTCGTTGCAATACATTTGTTCTTATGCCCTGGTGTGAGATGCCTTTTGACACTGACCCTGCAGAAACATCGGGTTTTGTGCTTTGCCTATGAAGCAGCTGACTATTCAGCTGCATTATGGGATTCGGAGTTTTGAGGGGGTTTTGAAGCACGTGCTTTAATAACTGAGGTATATGTTCACTCTATGTGTAAACACTCAGCCCCATGATGAAATGACATTCACCCGGTCCCAGGGCCCTGCATTTATGCTCACTCTTTGTGTAAATATGCAGCCCCGTGATGAAACGACATTCACTCGGTCCCAGAGCCCTGCATTTATGCAACCGAGACTTTGATGTTATGGCACAAACCTATTTGACTTTCGAGTCGAGGTCAGAGGTCATGCTGTGGCGGACTTAATATTAGCTCGGGAGAGCTTCCTGGCTTTTTGGCAGTCATTGGGACATTATTAGCAACGTTCGGCAGCACTGATTTTTAAATTGATTTTGTTAGATTTTATGGTATTCTGGCAACACAAGACTCTGAGATTGGACGGATATTGTAAATGCTCGCCTAAATCCCACTGGGCTATGTGCAAATGAATTTACATGTTTTAATTGTTCATTCTGTCTGCAGTATTGGTAAATTTTAGCAACCTAAAGAAATGCACTGTGCATTATAATCATGATGTTGCGCCTTACCGGTATTTACCCTGGTGTCCAGCTGCAGTTAGCATGCTTATGTTACATTGTGTATTTTGCCTGCAATAGATATACATGCGCTATAGTATGTCTTCTATTTTCATTAATTAAGTCCAGTGGGTAGGGTTATATAACATATGAGAAATTAATCGCCAAACTAGATTGACAAAGGCCTTTTCAAGGCTGAAACGCGTCTCTCCTTACGCTTGGGATTGAGGGTGATCTGCACGCACCAATAAAGAAATGCCGAATCCAGAACTACTTCGTGTCCGTGCCTGCTTTCCATGGAGTTTCTGTGGGAGTTGGTTGTTTGGTATATGTATGTATGTATATGTATGTATATATATATATATATATATATATATATATATATATATATATATATATATATATATATATATATATATATATATATATATATATATATATATCCACACACTTCCAAACTGTCTCGTCCAGAAAAACGGCGGAAAGTTTAAAATGGCGATCATGTTTGCACAACACTGACACTGACGAGGCCTTTGAGCGAAACGCGTCTGTCGGGGTTGAAGGGGGTTTGGAAATAAATTAACTTTAAATCACCACATCGGATTGCTTACCGTTTTTCTGGACGAGACAGTTTGGAAGTGTGTGGCTACATTTAAGCGTCTCACCAGCGCTGGCTTGAAGCACCCGGGATACTGTGGAGCGACGGCGGTGAAGGACCTGTGCAGGAAAAAAAAAAAAATATATATATATATATATATATATATATATATATATATATATATATATATATATAATAATAATAATAATAATAATAATAATAATAATAATAATAATAATAATAATAATAATAATAATAATAATAATAATATTATTATTATTTTTTTCACTGAAAAAACCATAGGTTTCACACCAGTTATAGTTAGCTGGAAATTTTACTGACATAAAACCATTGAAATTCCCACGTTATAGTTAGTTGGACTCACTATAACTTGTGCGCCTGCAATGCACTGCTGATGACGTCACACATTACATCACTCATGACATGGTCTCCCCTAGGCCTTCTCAGGGAGGACTTAAAGGATCTATTTCTTTTTTCATGACAGACTATGGTATGGATTCCATATACCGCAATAACGTATGTAACAACATGCAAGATATCTTCAAAGGAGTATCTACAGAGGAGACGGTGTACAACACAACAACTCTATTCAGAGCTACCCTACCTCTAAGCACTTTAAATTATTATTTTACTGTTTCACTGGGTTTTACCCATGGTACGCTCCCCGGTCCGCTCCCCGGTGTGCGTACCGGGCGCTCCCCCCTGCGAAAATAAAAAAAATATATATATATTTTTTGCCCCGCGGGGCCCTTTTATGGCCCCCACATCAAACCTAGGTGGTCAGTGGAATCTACCCTGCCCCCTTCTGCTCATTTCCCCCTTTGTTTTTGCCACCTCTTGTGTCTCGATCCTACCAAGACACAAGATGGCGGCCGCTCCGGACTGTTTGGAATGTTGACAGACACCCGAGAGCCAATCAGCTCTCCGCTCGCGAACTCGCGTAGCGCGCCCGGTGCGCGAACCGGGGTGCGCCTATAGATATATATATTTTCTCGAACCTAAATTACTCAAAATCCACTGGAGCACATATCTTGAGACATAGCAAAGGCACATCGGGCTACCAGTCCCTACAATTTTGCCAAGTTTGGTGGAAATCCATTCATCCGTTCGGGCTAAAAGTGAGTCCAACCGCCCTATGGAAATTAACATGGGGAAAACACGTTTTGGGACCCCCCTTTTATCTTGGCCCCCGCTTGATGAATCCCCCCCAAACTTTCAGGGAAGGAGCGGAGCGCCGCGAGGCAAATTTGAGGACATTTTCAGGCAGATTCCTCAACCGGCGCCAAAGTTATTCACAATAGAATGTTGCAATTTCCCTATTCAAAATAATCCTAGCTATAACTACCTACTGGCGGCCGCCAGTAGGTAATATATATATATTGATATACATCACCAGCACAGCTAGACATTCCAGCTAACCAAGGTATAGCTTATAGTGGTACTATGAAGAGCACTATACAAACGGCATGAGCATGGTCACTTTTGGGACTATCCAAGTACGCTAATCCCTATATATGTATGGTTATGTGACTTGTGTTGTCTCTGTGTATGTTTTCTTTTCTTTACAAATACACATGGCTTTCACAAATGCTGAAGGCTCTACATAAACCGTAAGTCATACCGGTTCTTTATACAACACAGGTTAGGGTGCGCCTTTGCGTGCACATACAGTCGTGGTGTCTTGGTTCCTGACAAAAGCCTCGCAACAAGCGAATGGAGGCAGAAACATGTTCACCACACCTTTTTCTTTTCTGTACTATGGATGCATCTGGTCAATTTAGTAAGTACTGATAACATCCATCACACTGCTTTTAAGTGGTGCTTGGTTCTCCACGAATAAAGTGTGTTTACGGATGAACTCAGCACTTTTAAAATCACTTTTCACCTATTCACACTTGCATCACCCAAAGAAACTCCGCTTGGCTGTAATCAGGCATTGTAGCATACCAGGGAGGTACTCGGCCTCTCTGGTGGGAACCCAATGATGAAGCATGTCACCAACGAGGTTGATGAGTGAGGGTTCTTTTAATAGACAAGAGTGACTTCTTGTGCCGTTTTCTTGTTTCTTTGTCTTATGGCTGCACTCTTTTGTTGTTTGTTTAATGCCCACCAGATGGCCAACACCTCTCGCTCGGTTTTAGCACATCTGATATTGGTGCCTAAGAATGCTCGACTTGCATAGCTGACGGAGGGCCCACGCTCCTTGCTGAGCTGGAATCAACTACTAACTCCATCTTCCGCTGTGGGCTGAAGTATGCCATGGTGGAATCTTCGAGGATGGCGTCTTTTACCTTGCAGAATGCTTTGTTAGCCTCTGGTCCCCACTCCCAAGGGGTTTCCATCTTCATTAGCACCCTCAGCGGTTCCAATATGCACCTCCCACAGTACATCGCCATACCAGGAAGCTCCTTACTTCGGTTAGGTTTTCGGGTATGGATGCTCTCCTCTTGGAATTAGCCTTCCTTGTGACCACCTTGACGCCATCTCATGAGAAGGTGTAGATGAAGAAATGTGCGTGTAGAGTCAGGCCAGACTCCGGCAGGCTTTGCAGGGTGGCTGTTAGCCTCACATGGTGTTCTTCGAGGTTATCTGAAAAGATTAGGAAGTTGATGCTTATATTGATCACCTCAATCAGTCCAGAGAGGGTCTTCCTTATGGTGTTCTGGAAAACCTCTGCGGCACAGGAAACGCCAAAGTTTACCCTTCTATACCACCTCAGACCCAAGTGTGTGAAGAACGTGGTGATATAATGGCTGGCTAGGTCAACTTATATCTGATGGTACCCAGCATTTAAATCCAGTTTCAAAATCCATTGGGCTCCATTCAGGACCACCACAATGTCATCCATGGTTGTCATGATGTGTTGCTCCCTTTGGATGGCCTGGTTCGGGATCCTCATGGCCACGCATAGTCTAATGGCCATAGGCTGCTTAGGCCAAGGCAAAATGACTAGTGGGGACACGTACGAAGCAGGGTGGTTCACCTTCTCTATGACTCACTTCTCTTCTAGGTTTCGCAATTCTTGTACCATTTGCGGCCAAAAGTGGAAAGGGACCCGTTGATGCCACAATGCTGTGGGCCATACTGAGTTGCAATACTGAGTTGCCGATGTGCAGCCAGATTTGTTTTCCTTTTAGTCCTCCGAGTCCGGTGAATAGTTGGGAAAAATCAGCTAGCATGGCCTTAGCATGTAATTCATGCATGTGCTGAGCAAAGAATGCCAGTTCAAGCTCTTCTGCCATGTGGCACCCGAGCAGTTTGCCAGAGCACCCCTCAGTGATGCGGAATGTTGCCAGGGTTGACCGCTCTCATTCGCCACGTCAACTTAAATTGTTCCTTTGAGGGGTAGTGGCACGCTGCCTCCGTATGTGTATATTCGAGCCTTTGTTGTAGATAGCACCAGGCACTGTGGGATCTTGTTGAATTGCACCAAGTCCATCACGTTTACAGAGGTGCTGTGTCAATAGGTGCCTTGATGGTGGTGCCTCCAACTTCGACCGTGCAGATGGGTGGCGGCTTCTTCCTGTTGCCGTTCTTCCTGGTGAATGCTGTTACGAAGATGTCATCTTCATAGACCTGAAGATAGGTGCCTGCTCCACTGCTGCTTTTTGCGTCTTTCTCTGCCTGCTCGTCAAGGGATAGTTGTCGTGGCGCTGCAGCTGTCTTCTTCGGGTATCATGCCTTATGCCCTTGTTTCACACCCTGGCACACCTTAGTGACGTGATTTTCTGTTCTGCATTTTGTAAATTGTAAATGTAAATTGATACTTGTATAGCGCACTACTCACCCGCAAGGGTCTCAAGGCGCTTGTACGAATACCGCTGTGGGACCCATCCTGGCTTTCCCTGTGAGGCGTCCACTCCTGGGCACCCCCAAGGTGGAGGCCAGGCATCCTTAGCGTTGTGGGGGCCGTTGTGGAGATTAAGCAAGCTATTGCCCAGAGTTGCAGAGTGGGACTCCATGATTGGAATAGGCACCAAAGCGAGAATTATCAGGTCCGTGGAATTTTGAGCCCAAGACCCGCCAAGGCAGGGAATTGAACCCTGGTCCCAGGCTAGACCTCAAGTTATGAAAAAGAGCTCTCCCAGTTAGTTGTAGGCCCAGAGGAGGGAGATCAAGTACACAAAGCGTAAACAAATACCTCTTTAAAGACCTATATTACTTTTAACAAGGTAATAAATCCAACAGATATTTTCATATACAGGGATGCTATAGATAGACAAGACTTTAAGGTATTATAAACATATTATTTTATTGGATTTTGCTTTTGTCTTTTTTATCATTTTACTTTTTAAAGGTTTGTACAAATATACATTGACAGCATCACATATAAAAAGTCATAAATAATCCTAATACATTAAATAGATTGCCAAGAGTGCAGTTAAATAAAGTGCAATGTAAAGAAACATTTTTTTGAAGAGAAAGTTTTGCCCCTATTGCTCATATATCTTGGTAACATGCATACTTTCATACATACCAATCATACAATCACATTCATAATTGTTTAAAACAGACAAAAAAACATACAAACACACTAAATAAGAAATAACAACCCAAAGGTGCAGATGGTAATACACTTTCCACAGATGGTATATATGTGAGGATTCCACCAATTTTAAACGATGATCTGTGTGGTATTGATCATTCTTTAATGCATTTATCCAGATCTTGTTAGGATGTACGGCCTACGTACGTTTCGGTGAAACAATCACCTTCTTCAGGGCCAAGATGGAGAAACAAAACAAAACTAATACAAGCAATCAGTGAACAAAGATTAAAAATAAGGGGCAATAAGTTTTTTCCTTTTCTGAAAACAAAAGAGAGACATGTATGAACATTTATACATCCTGCATGATATTACTTAATCATTTACAAAGTTTATGCATTTTGGCATTTATGCATTTATTAAACAAGCATCCTGTAAAGTCTATAGTCTATCAGATCAAATTATTTAGAATTAAAAGGAAGTACTGCTATAGTATAGGGAGAAAAAGATCCAAAAGATGCAGACACGGAGGGTATAGAGAAAAGTAATGAGGTACCCTAACCGAGATGGTGAGACATATATCCACCCTGTGTCATCATAGAGAATGACATGATTATGAAGGAAGGGCTGTGTTAAGGTTTCAGGAGGGTCCCAGTGTGTGCACCCTGGTGAAAGAATAAAAGTGAAAGGTTTGACATGTATGGTCATTACCTATTGCAGATCACATCGGTGTGCAGTAGAGGGGATATGTGTCATCACTTGAAACTAAATAGTGGGATCTGAAGGAACAAAGATTACTGGTAAGGTGAATTGGAATAGTACGCAAAAGCTATAACTCTGGCAAGATTGTTGAGGGTGTTACCTGCTATGGCTAATAAGATGGAATAAGTATTATTCCGTGTTGTTCCTTATATTCTCATTGCATGTTGGAGAGACCAACGCTGATAAAGTTCAAAAAGTCCTCATAGGGTACTGCACGGGATAAGATGCAAACATAGTTTGAGTAAAGGGGCAAGAGATTAATGTGTGATAAATCTTAAAAAATGAGAAAATACGTAATATACCTGGTCTTCTATTTAGAGTTTGCTGTTGACCAGTAAGAAATTATGTTTCATTGTACCTGTAACAAACATTAGAAAAGTGAGGGTAAATATCTGAAGTTTGATAATACATTATGCCATAAACAAAATGTATCCACAAGACCTAACTAGAGCTTCAGGCTTGCTAAAAACAGTTTTTATAGTATGACATTCTGAGTGACGTATGGAGCGAGTGGTTCTGCGCAAATAGAAACGTGCATAGAAAATAGTAAAATGACCAGCCAGCTGCACGAGTGTGAAAGCACTGACTTTTAAAGGTGATTTATATACACAGAGATGGGGGGAGGCACTGCTCAGTAAGCATTTCAAGGGACCGGCCGGTGAACGGAGATAAACAAACAACTTACAAAAGCCTGTTGTGTTTAATAGTATAGTATGCCATAAAGCTGCAGGTCATAGAGAAAATATACACACAGAACCTAACTGGAGCGGAAGGCTTGCTAAAGACTGTTTTTTTAATGTATCTTTCCTAGTGAAGTATTGAGCGAGTGATTCTGCGCAATAATAACGTGCACAGAGGATAGTGAGATGACTAGCCAGCTGCACGAGTGTGAAAACGCTGACTTTTAAAGTGATTTGTATATGCCACAATGGGGGGAAAAAAACGCTGCTTGATAAGCATTTCAAAGAAATGGCCGATAAACGGAGATAAACAAGCAGTTTACAAAGCCTGTAGGAATTGGCAGAGCCGTCCTGTAAACCTAGGATGGCCGAGCGCACCCAGTAAAGAGGTTATAAATCGATGTAAGATAAGAGAAAGCACAGCCGACCTAGGTCGCATAAACTTACTTTTCAAAGTCCAAATGATGGCCGTAGCAGGGGGTCCCAAACGAGTATGCTCCACAAGCGAGTGAGAAGATATGAAAAGGCGTCGGTTATATACGTGCCGATCACCAGCAGTAGAGAGAAAATGAACTGCAGCTGGGTTTCAAAAAAGCGAGGGGCAACATAGTTGTAGGACTACGGGGAGAAGCTCATAGGGAAGCTTATCGAGGAGATGGAATGTAAACATTAAGAGAGGACTTAGGTCTTGCCAGCATGAATGTCGAAAAAACATGGTAAAGGGACTATATGACAAGAAGCAAAGATAGAATCAAAATAGGCAGGCAAAAACCTATGGGGAGTGCAAGGAGACCAAGGCAGTTGGAGATGGACCGAAAAACCTACTAAGGTGGTATTAATGAAGAGAAATTGTCAGTAACATGTATATCTCAGGAAGAAAATTTGTTATGCTTGGAAACATGTGGGGCATAGTATTAATAGACAGAGAGTAGCACCTGGGTGCTAAGATATAACAGCAGACCCGAGTTGAGGATATAATGGATACTGATATGGTCAAACAGTAGCAGGGTGGACCTACGATATTTGTAGAGGTCTATAGTTACATATAATGAACGCATGTGCAACCTACAAAAAATAGTTTGGTCTTTATTCAGAAAAATGCTTATAAAAAGCTGAGTAGGTATGATAGTGGTACATGTGATAAGGTAAAATGGTTGGTGTGTTTACAGAAAATGACAATAAAGAGCTTCGGAGGTATGATATTGGAATCTATTATCTATATTACCTTATCACATGTACCACTATCATACCTACTCAGCTTTTTATAAGCATTTTTCTGAATAAAGACCAAACTATTTTTTGTAGGTTGCACATGCGTTCATTATATGTAACTATAGACCTCTACAAATATCGTAGGTCCACCCTGCTACTGTTTGACCATATCAGTATCCATTATATCCTCAACTCGGGTCTGCTGTTATATCTTAGCACCCAGGTGCTACTCTCTGTCTATTAATACTATGCCCCACATGTTTCCAAGCATAACAAATTTTCTTCCTGAGATATACATGTTACTGACAATTTCTCTTCATTAATACCACCTTAGTAGGTTTTTCGGTCCATCTCCAACTGCCTTGGTCTCCTTGCACTCCCCATAGGTTTTTGCCTGCCTATTTTGATTCTATCTTTGCTTCTTGTCATATAGTCCCTTTACCATGTTTTTTCGACATTCATGCTGGCAAGACCTAAGTCCTCTCTTAATGTTTACATTCCATCTCCTCGATAAGCTTCCCTATGAGCTTCTCCCCGTAGTCCTACAACTATGTTGCCCCTCGCTTTTTTGAAACCCAGCTGCAGTTCATTTTCTCTCTACTGCTGGTGATCGGCACGTATATAACCGACGCCTTTTCATATCTTCTCACTCGCTTGTGGAGCATACTCGTTTGGGACCCCCTGCTACGGCCATCATTTGGACTTTGAAAAGTAAGTTTATGCGACCTAGGTCGGCTGTGCTTTCTCTTATCTTACATCGATTTATAACCTCTTTACTGGGTGCGCTCGGCCATCCTAGGTTTACAGGACGGCTCTGCCAATTCCTACAGGCTTTGTAAACTGCTTGTTTATCTCCGTTTATCGGCCATTTCTTTGAAATGCTTATCAAGCAGCGTTTTTTTCCCCCCATTGTGGCATATACAAATCACTTTAAAAGTCAGCGTTTTCACACTCGTGCAGCTGGCTAGTCATCTCACTATCCTCTGTGCACGTTATTATTACGCAGAATCACTCGCTCAATACTTCACTAGGAAAGATACATTAAAAAAACAGTCTTTAGCAAGCCTTCCGCTCCAGTTAGGTTCTGTGTGTATATTTTCTCTATGACCTGCAGCTTTATGGCATACTATACTATTAAACACAACAGGCTTTTGTAAGTTGTTTGTTTATCTCCGTTCACCGGCCGGTCCCTTGAAATGCTTACTGAGGAGTGCCTCCCCCCATCTCTGTGTATATAAATCACCTTTAAAAGTCAGTGCTTTCACACTCGTGCAGCTGGCTGGTCATTTTACTATTTTCTATGCACGTTTCTATTTGCGCAGAACCACTCGCTCCATACGTCACTCAGAATGTCATACTATAAAAACTGTTTTTAGCAAGCCTGAAGCTCTAGTTAGGTCTTGTGGATACATTTTGTTTATGGCATAATGTATTATCAAACTTCAGATATTTACCCTCACTTTTCTAATGTTTGTTACAGGTACAATGAAACATAATTTCTTACTGGTCAACAGCAAACTCTAAATAGAAGACCAGGTATATTACGTATTTTCTCATTTTTTAAGATTTATCACACATTAATCTCTTGCCCCTTTACTCAAACTATGTTTGCATCTTATCCCGTGCAGTACCCTATGAGGACTTTTTGAACTTTATCAGCGTTGGTCTCTCCAACATGCAATGAGAATATAAGGAACAACACGGAATAATACTTATTCCATCTTATTAGCCATAGCAGGTAACACCCTCAACAATCTTGCCAGAGTTATAGCTTTTGCGTACTATTCCAATTCACCTTACCAGTAATCTTTGTTCCTTCAGATCCCACTATTTAGTTTCAAGTGATGACACATATCCCCTCTACTGCACACCGATGTGATCTGCAATAGGTAATGACCATACATGTCAAACCTTTCACTTTTATTCTTTCACCAGGGTGCACACACTGGGACCCTCCTGAAACCTTAACACAGCCCTTCCTTCATAATCATGTCATTCTCTATGATGACACAGGGTGGATATATGTCTCACCATCTCGGTTAGGGTACCTCATTACTTTTCTCTATACCCTCCGTGTCTGCATCTTTTGGATCTTTTTCTCCCTATACTATAGCAGTACTTCCTTTTAATTCTAAATAATTTGATCTGATAGACTTTAGACTTTACAGGATGCTTGTTTAATAAATGCATAAATGCCAAAATGCATAAACTTTGTAAATGATTAAGTAATATCATGCAGGATGTATAAATGTTCATACATGTCTCTCTTTTGTTTTCAGAAAAGGAAAAAACTTATTGCCCCTTATTTTTAATCTTTGTTCACTGATTGCTTGTATTAGTTTTGTTTTGTTTCTCCATCTTGGCCCTGAAGAAGGTGATTGTTTCACCGAAACGTACGTAGGCCGTACATCCTAACAAGATCTGGATAAATGTATTAAAGAATGATCAATACCACACAGATCATCGTTTAAAATTGGTGGAATCCTCACCCATATACCATCTGTGGAAAGTGTATTACCATCTGCACCTTTGGGTTGTTATTTCTTATTTAGTGTGTTTGTATGTTTTTTTGTCTGTTTTAAACAATTATGAATGTGATTGTATGATTGGTATGTATGAAAGTATGCATGTTACCAAGATATATGAGCAATAGGGGCAAAACTTTCTCTTCAAAAAAATGTTTCTTTACATTGCACTTTATTTAACTGCACTCTTGGCAATCTATTTAATGTATTAGGATTATTTATGACTTTTTATATGTGATGCTGTCAATGTATATTTGTACAAACCTTTAAAAAGTAAAATGATAAAAAAAGACAAAAGCAAAATCCAATAAAATAATATGTTTATAATACCTTAAAGTCTTGTCTATCTATAGCATCCCTGTATATGAAAATATCTGTTGGATTTATTACCTTGTTAAAAGTAATATAGGTCTTTAAAGAGGTATTTGTTTACGCTTTGTGTACTTGATCTCCCTCCTCTGGGCCTACAACTAACTGGGAGAGCTCTTTTTCATAACTTATTGTCTCAACAGTATTTACTGTAGGGTTTTTCTCTTTTTCTCCATACTGTACTGCTATTAGTATTGTTTTTCCTGCAGACCACATGGTAAGCCCAACTGTTTAGCTTATATACACTCCTCCAACTCACCTCCCCCTTTATACTTCACTTTATATACCCTTTAAATCATAAGCATGGACAATCTGAAAACTTTCGGTTTCTCAGATGAAGATTTTCTCAATATGATGGACCAAATTACGGGTGGAAAGAAAACTAGCTCCAACCCCATGCCAAACACAAACAGTGACTGGCAAAAGTTATTAAACCTAAAAAAGAAAGCCAAACGCATGGAATCCCATGCCTTCTTTATGGGAGAATACTTAAAAGCAGGCGCCATCCCCATTGGTTTAAGAGTCAGAAACATGCCAGCCTTATTTGTAGAGGTACGTAGTTTTTTAGAACGCTGGTCTCTCATTGCAAATCGCTGCTCGCGAGATTGGATGCTTCTCATTATCAACACAGTGCGAGAAATGGTAGCTGTATTACATAAAGAAATTTTAGAACTAGAAGAAAAACTAAAAGCAAATCCAGCACTAGAAGAAGCTAAGAAAACTCTCCAAGAAATAAATGAAGAGATTGAAGAGTTCGACACATACCTCACAAAGAAGAAAATGGATAAATTGAAAAAAGACGTCCGATGGTTCTCCCAGGAGAAAATTTACCCATATCTAAAACCGGATTTCTACCAAACCCAGCACCAGGAAGATACAGCAGGGGGTACTAGACCATATGATCAAACTCAATACAATCCAAGATACAACAAAAGAGTCAGAATTCAAAATTTTTCAGAAACAAATTCCTCAGACTCTGACCCGGAAGGATTATTGGCTGATGAAGATTATGACTATGGCTATCAAAGCAACAATCAGAGAGGACATTTCTCAGGAAGAGGAAACAGAGGCTTGCAGCAACCTTTTTTATCGAGAGGCAGAGGACGTGGGCGACCTCGATATCCGACAACGAACTCGAACCAATATCAACAGCCAAACCCTCCACATCCGCAGCCATATGTCCAAACGAGACGACAGCAATACTGGAAACAGTAAAAAGTCAAAGTAACATCTCTATACCCATTTTCAATTTATCCTCCCATATCCTATCATCTGAGGAAATCAAGGTCCTTAGTAAAGGACTCTCTTTTGTCCCAAGCACAGTAGCAAACAAATTTAAAATTAATCAAGACATCTTTTCCTTTTTCAGGAAAATAAGACTGAAAAAATACTTTGATAGGATAGAGGACAGAGAAGATGAAGAAAATCAGTCAGGATGCAAACCACCATCGATATTTACACCGTCTTTGGACATGTTAGGTCCTGAGGTTAGCATCTTTGAGAAAAGTGTTCTCAAAGAACTAGACAGAGTGTTAAAATACATTCCGAAGCCTCATACCAACCTAGAAACAAAAGAAAGACAGGCGTTAAAGATGCTACAGGAAAATAAAGACATCATAATTAAACCATGCGACAAAGCAGGAGGGATAGTGATTATGAACACCAATCACTACTCGGAGAAGATCAATGAGATGTTAAAAATAGAAGAACACTACAAGAAAACCAACAGACAAGCTTTATCTGCATTGGCAGAAGAAATAAAGGAAACAGTCAC
The DNA here is from genome assembly GCF_964263255.1 of Lissotriton vulgaris. NCBI lineage: Eukaryota > Metazoa > Chordata > Amphibia > Caudata > Salamandridae > Lissotriton > Lissotriton vulgaris. The sequence continues at coordinate 1,650,260,294 of NC_141685.1, forward strand.
CAATGCCTTTATTGATGGATACATCTGTCAAAAAGAAATGGATTTTCTTATCAATACTAATCCTATGGTTCCTGCCATCTATGGTGTCCCCAAGACGCATAAAAATGTAACAGACCCTCCACTTAGACCTATTGTGGCATCGATCAACTCCAGCACAGAACCCTTGTCAAAATATCTTGATACCTTTCTATGCCCACTAACAACTACTTATGCATCCTATATTAAAGATACTGGACATATGATTAATGTGCTAGAACACTCTCCCTTCAATAATGTCACACAGCTACTTGTCACCTGCGACATCGAGTCGCTATACACCAACATACCTCAAGACAAAGCCATTGAAGCGGTAGCAGCCTTACTAGCCAGAGAACCAGGAACCAGACCTAACCTGTTCATACTCGAATGCCTCAGAATAGTCCTTCAAAACAACTATTTTGAATTTAAAGAAGAACTATACCATCAGATCAAAGGAGTCAGCATGGGGGCCTCTTGTGCCCCCAGTATAGCCAACATATATATGGGAGAATTCGAATTGAAAAACATCTTCAATGAAATTGCACCCTTTTATGAGAACATCTCTAGATGGCATCGTTTTATCGATGACGTGTTCTTCATATGGACTGGCTCAGAGAACATGCTTGAAGAATTCATTGAATGGCTTAATTTAGCCGACAGCAACCTCAAATTCACCTGCAACTACTCACCGGATAAGGTTGAATTTCTTGACATCTGGATACGACACACAGAAGGGGAACTTACTGTCGAATTATATAGAAAACCGACAGCAAAAAACACCATACTTGAACATGGTAGTTTTCATCCCAACAGCCAAAAAGATTCCATCCCATTTGGAGAATTTTTAAGAATAAAAAGAAACTGTACTACCATGAAAGACTTCATGACACATGCGAGCAAGCTAACAGAACGCCTTCTCCTACGAGGGTATCCTAAAAGACTAGTACGTAACTCTATGAAGAGAGCGAAGTACTACAATAGAGACGCCTTGCTGCAAGCTGTGGAAAAACCCATGAATCAAAAACTTGTGTGCGTTCTTAACCATTCAACTATCAATAATAAGATCCGAAAAGTAATCAACAACAACTGGAAAATCCTTAACATTAATGAACAAGAAGGACACCTAAGCAAACCTATCATAGCATTCAGACGCAATAAGAATCTGAGAGATACATTGGTCCATAGCAGATGGAAAAACAAAGACTCTCTACGACAAAGTACTCTTGATGGAAACCCATTACCCAAAGGCAATCACAAATGTGGCGGCTGCCACGCTTGTGACCAAATGATTCCAGGTGAAAAATGGACATATGGTCAAAAAACAGGAAATCTGAGAGAAATGACCAATTGTAAAACCTCCAATATAATATACCTCATCATGTGCCCTTGCCAGTTAGGATATATTGGCGAAACATCTAGGGAATTCCGTACGAGATTCTCGGAACACAAGTCTGCCATTAGAACACAAAAAACAAATGCACCAATGGTACCACACTTTCTACAATATGGACACACTGAAAAAGATATGAGATGGCAAATCTTAGAGCGAATCCATGTACCTCCAGGCAAAGATCCTACCAATGTCCGCAAAAAACGCGAAACATTCTGGATATACCAACTTGATACAGTACGCCATGGACATAATGAGGAGATATCTTGGATAGTTACCTTATAATAGATTCCAATATCATACCTCCGAAGCTCTTTATTGTCATTTTCTGTAAACACACCAACCATTTTACCTTATCACATGTACCACTATCATACCTACTCAGCTTTTTATAAGCATTTTTCTGAATAAAGACCAAACTATTTTTTGTAGGTTGCACATGCGTTCATTATATGTAACTATAGACCTCTACAAATATCGTAGGTCCACCCTGCTACTGTTTGACCATATCAGTATCCATTATATCCTCAACTCGGGTCTGCTGTTATATCTTAGCACCCAGGTGCTACTCTCTGTCTATTAATACTATGCCCCACATGTTTCCAAGCATAACAAATTTTCTTCCTGAGATATACATGTTACTGACAATTTCTCTTCATTAATACCACCTTAGTAGGTTTTTCGGTCCATCTCCAACTGCCTTGGTCTCCTTGCACTCCCCATAGGTTTTTGCCTGCCTATTTTGATTCTATCTTTGCTTCTTGTCATATAGTCCCTTTACCATGTTTTTTCGACATTCATGCTGGCAAGACCTAAGTCCTCTCTTAATGTTTACATTCCATCTCCTCGATAAGCTTCCCTATGAGCTTCTCCCCGTAGTCCTACAACTATGTTGCCCCTCGCTTTTTTGAAACCCAGCTGCAGTTCATTTTCTCTCTACTGCTGGTGATCGTATATAACCGACGCCTTTTCATATCTTCTCACTCGCTTGTGGAGCATACTCGTTTGGGACCCCCTGCTACGGCCATCATTTGGACTTTGAAAAGTAAGTTTATGCGACCTAGGTCGGCTGTGCTTTCTCTTATCTTACATCGATTTATAACCTCTTTACTGGGTGCGCTCGGCCATCCTAGGTTTACAGGACGGCTCTGCCAATTCCTACAGGCTTTGTAAACTGCTTGTTTATCTCCGTTTATCGGCCATTTCTTTGAAATGCTTATCAAGCAGCGTTTTTTTCCCCCCATTGTGGCATATACAAATCACTTTAAAAGTCAGCGTTTTCACACTCGTGCAGCTGGCTAGTCATCTCACTATCCTCTGTGCACGTTATTATTGCGCAGAATCACTCGCTCAATACTTCACTAGGAAAGATACATTAAAAAAACAGTCTTTAGCAAGCCTTCCGCTCCAGTTAGGTTCTGTGTGTATATTTTCTCTATGACCTGCAGCTTTATGGCATACTATACTATTAAACACAACAGGCTTTTGTAAGTTGTTTGTTTATCTCCGTTCACCGGCCGGTCCCTTGAAAGGCTTACTGAGCAGTGCCTCGCCCCATCTCTGTGTATATAAATCACCTTTAAAAGTCAGTGCTTTCACACTCGTGCAGCTGGCTGGTCATTTTACTATTTTCTATGCACGTTTCTATTTGCGCAGAACCACTCGCTCCATACGTCACTCAGAATGTCATACTATAAAAACTGTTTTTAGCAAGCCTGAAGCTCTAGTTAGGTCTTGTGGATACATTTTGTTTATGGCATAATGTATTATCAAACTTCAGATATTTACCCTCACTTTTCTAATGTTTGTTACAGGTACAATGAAACATAATTTCTTACTGGTCAACAGCAAACTCTAAATAGAAGACCAGGTATATTACGTATTTTCTCATTTTTTAAGATTTATCACACATTAATCTCTTGCCCCTTTACTCAAACTATGTTTGCATCTTATCCCGTGCAGTACCCTATGAGGACTTTTTGAACTTTATCAGCGTTGGTCTCTCCAACATGCAATGAGAATATAAGGAACAACACGGAATAATACTTATTCCATCTTATTAGCCATAGCAGGTAACACCCTCAACAATCTTGCCAGAGTTATAGCTTTTGCGTACTATTCCAATTCACCTTACCAGTAATCTTTGTTCCTTCAGATCCCACTATTTAGTTTCAAGTGATGACACATATCCCCTCTACTGCACACCGATGTGATCTGCAATAGGTAATGACCATACATGTCAAACCTTTCACTTTTATTCTTTCACCAGGGTGCACACACTGGGACCCTCCTGAAACCTTAACACAGCCCTTCCTTCATAATCATGTCATTCTCTATGATGACACAGGGTGGATATATGTCTCACCATCTCGGTTAGGGTACCTCATTACTTTTCTCTATACCCTCCGTGTCTGCATCTTTTGGATCTTTTTCTCCCTATACTATAGCAGTACTTCCTTTTAATTCTAAATAATTTGATCTGATAGACTATAGACTTTACAGGATGCTTGTTTAATAAATGCATAAATGCCAAAATGCATAAACTTTGTAAATGATTAAGTAATATCATGCAGGATGTATAAATGTTCATACATGTCTCTCTTTTGTTTTCAGAAAAGGAAAAAACTTATTGCCCCTTATTTTTAATCTTTGTTCACTGATTGCTTGTATTAGTTTTGTTTTGTTTCTCCATCTTGGCCCTGAAGAAGGTGATTGTTTCACCGAAACGTACGTAGGCCGTACATCCTAACAAGATCTGGATAAATGTATTAAAGAATGATCAATACCACACAGATCATCGTTTAAAATTGGTGGAATCCTCACCCATATACCATCTGTGGAAAGTGTATTACCATCTGCACCTTTGGGTTGTTATTTCTTATTTAGTGTGTTTGTATGTTTTTTTGTCTGTTTTAAACAATTATGAATGTGATTGTATGATTGGTATGTATGAAAGTATGCATGTTACCAAGATATATGAGCAATAGGGGCAAAACTTTCTCTTCAAAAAAATGTTTCTTTACATTGCACTTTATTTAACTGCACTCTTGGCAATCTATTTAATGTATTAGGATTATTTATGACTTTTTATATGTGATGCTGTCAATGTATATTTGTACAAACCTTTAAAAAGTAAAATGATAAAAAAAGACAAAAGCAAAATCCAATAAAATAATATGTTTATAATACCTTAAAGTCTTGTCTATCTATAGCATCCCTGTATATGAAAATATCTGTTGGATTTATTACCTTGTTAAAAGTAATATAGGTCTTTAAAGAGGTATTTGTTTACGCCCAGGCTAGACCTCTGCATCAGGGTCTGCCTCTCTAATCATTGAGCCACACTTCTCTTGAGCAGGTGTACCTCGAGTCGGGCAGATATTTAGGATTTTGTGTTCCAATCTGCAGTTGCAGCATCTCCCATTTGAAGGGCTTTTGCGCCTCCTAGACAAGAATATATTGGTCACCTTTGAATGGCATCAACTCATTCTTCTTTTACCTTCCTACTCTTTAGGGGCCCACTCGAGGCTGTACCTTTGCTTAGGCTGCTTCCATGTCATAAGTTCTGCTGTTTGATAGTTTGTGGGACCGGGAGAGAATTAGTACTTCATCCACCGAGATGTCTGGCTGCCACAGAATTAGATGTTGGAGCATTGCTGATCGGCATCCCTTTATTATATGGGCACGTATTTTCTCCAGCTGGTTAATGTTCATGTACAAGCTTGCTAGCTTTCTCAGGTGTGCATATAACATGTTGTCTGATTGTGACTCTGTTTGCCTGGCCTGGCGTATTCAAGATTGAACTGTGGGTCTAAGTCTCTGTTGAGGGCCGCTACACCAGCATTGAAATCTGCCATCCCTCCGGGGTTTGGTAGAGTCTTGAATAACTCATAAAGTTTAGCCCCACCAAATTGCGTCAGTGGTGATCTCTTCATGACTCCACCAATTTCTCCCGTGGGTCAAAATTAGTGTTGGAGGCGCCCAACCCAAGAGCGCCATCTTTGGGCTAAATGGAGGTGATGGTGCAGCAGAGGCATGGCTGGCGTGGCTGGTTTTGTCTCTGGTCAGTCATTTCCCCTTTTAATATTCACCCCTGCACTTGTTTATATGTTGATTCTGTAGATGTGCACCTTTATTGTGTTTCTCACGTTCTCCTCTCTTTCCTTTTTTTAATTCCTTCTGAGGTGGTTTCTTTCCCCTAATATCTCTCTCTTTTACATTTCCTTCTATGTATGATTATTATTTAATGTTTGTTCTTTTTTAGGTCTCGCCTACACAGCGCGCATGCGCTACATAGGATAAAGACCTGTAGCAACCGAATCACCTTTTCAGCCAAAAACGTGCATGCGTTGCATTGTTTTCAATGTAACGCATGCACTTTTGGCGATTCCCTTGCGGGAGTGAGCTTTTACATATGGTTCCTGCTTGCTCCCACAAGGAAAACAGGTGCCACCCCCCTCCTCTCTTCCCTTTCCCATCCCCTCCCCCTGCTGCCTCCTTTCAGCACGAGGCGCGAGCACTTGTTGTCCTTTGGCTTGGATTGGCATTTGGTGTATGCCATGTATTTCTACTTGTCGATACAACTTTTTTTCTCCAATTAAAAAAAAATAACTTAAGTGAAAGAGCTGCGTGGAAAGGTCCCGCTAAAGTGTAATGTGACAAGCTGATAGTGAGAGTCTGTTGACGGAGACTTGTGCGAGGTAACATGTGTTATCTTCCGTGTTCCATATTAATAACTGATCACAAAAAAAAGGATTTGTCATATCATACCAAGCTGGCCGTTTAAAACTGAGCACAGGCTTCTTTGACTGGATATATTGCATGATACAGCAAAATGGAGAACGGTATCAGAAACTTCTGTGAGATTCCAGTTAAGGCTACGGCCATTTTAAAGCGTCTACAGTATTCAGTTTACAACTGCCATATAAAGATTCACCAAAGGGGGGGGGCATAATCTAAGTGTTTGAGTGGGATAAGTCACGTGCACCTAAATAGTTGGATGTTTAAGTACACTGGATTGTTTTTATACCAAAATCACAGGATGATTGCGATTCGTGAACTGGCACAGGAGAATGTGAATGCCTGGAGAAGAACGGTGGATGGGTAAATATATTTCTAACTTTGTACTCTCTGAACCGCAGGAGGCTAGCACAAAGCCCCATTAATTCATGGGCGAGGAGTGCTATTAATTGATCTGTGAGGAGTACTATTCATTCATCTGTGAGGAGTCTTGGAGGGAATTCCATTTGTACTTAAGTGGTGAGCCCAAGGAAAGACCCATTCACTAATCGCACACTAATTGTTCCTCCTTTTTTATAGCACAGACATATGACCTGATTGCTGTAGGGGCACTATTCATGTACAGTTATGTGTTGTATAGTAATCGTTGCTTACAGATTTTACTATGCCATGGCTTCCTTCATGTCGTTAGACCTGACCAGTCATTGTAATAGTGTAATTCTTTTTCAAGGGTAATTAGCTATATTCATAGCAACATTCATTCACGTGAGTGGGTTTGTATGCACCGCGGCATTCACGCGAAGAGCTCTGGGCACGGCACCTCTTGAGTGGCATAGGCACAGCACCATTCATTGCACCCACCCGCTTGTACATTAGGCATGTGACAATTCGTCTTTCATACTTCATTATTCACGGGAGTAGCTCGAGAGAGACAACCCCGCAACTGTAGTCCCTCGTTTTCGAGGCATTGCACAGTACTATTTATTTTTTCCCTAACGTTTGCGCACTGTGCTTTGTTCGGGTGACCAGACTTTGCAAGCCAAAAACCGGAACATTTCACAAACACAAAAGAAGGACTAACATGTACTCCAACTGAACACAAAGAAGTATTGGCATAGCCAATAGGTCTCGCCTTTGAGACCTTATAAGTGTTTAGCCATTTAACACTTGATGTTGTTGCACCGAAGAAATTGTGCTCAATAACTAAATACTTATAAGGTCCCTAAAGTGAGACCTATTGGCAATGCCAATGCCTGTTTTTCTAGTTCCAGAGTCATGGCTCTCACACGTGGCCCACTCTGAATCTGGGGCCAGTGTCCTTCCTAGCAGAGCATACTGTAAGCACTTATGTTTCTCTGCTTTTAAACTAATCTGGCCAGTGGCACTCGATTCTGCAGCCCATTTTCTCTGCGGGCCTTCTCGAACTGCTCTGGTGGTCCACATCCTGGCTGCCAGGTGGTGTTATGACTGCATGCGTTGTACTCCGGGGAATGCTCTGTTTATGGGCAAGGGTCCTGAAATTGACAATGGCAATCACAATCGCTGATGATGGATAATGGTGAGAGTCGCAGCTGGGCCATGCCAAAGGAGTGGAATCTCACCGGCAGGTATTACTCTTCCAATCACAGCATCGACCGATTATTGGGAAACGCTGCAATCATCTCCCTCACTCCTCGACCAGGCAGCCAGCTTTGGCGTGCACCATCCAGTGCAATCGCAGGTTGCTGGGGGGTAGCGGGCACACAGCATGCATGAAGCAGTCAGCGGCCTCTTCGCCAGTGTAGTGTCCACGGCCTAGTGGATACTGGATACGAAGCCTGCAGTTGCCCAAAATAAATAAAAAACTACACACATACTTTGTTACTGTGTCAGCAATTGCCATGAGAGACCAGTCGCTCATTTGTTTATCACCTTCGGCCGCTCCAGGCCCTCAGCAAAAAAGACAGCAACATATTATTGTAGAGGCCGAGTAGCACTTTACAGGACCAACTGGTGAGAGTGCTTTCTTCCCTATAATGCCTCCACCTTGTGTTTCCACTAACTCTCTGTCCAAACCTCTGATTTAATACTTTTGTATGTAACTTTACCCTTGATGTCTCCCGAACTCCTGCTTTCTCTCCTAGCCTTCCCCCAAATCCTTCTGAACCTCTGGTTAGTTCATTTTCCTTTCCCTCCTCTTTTCCCCCTACAGTTGCATTCCTTTCACCTCGGCTCTGCCCGTCTGCTCTTGTCTCCCTTGTACTGGCCCCATCTCTGATGCTGTAATCCTTCAAGCTGAGCTCCACGGTTGTGCTCCAGAGGAGGAGACAATATCCCCCTACATGTATCCCTGTCTTGTCTCCTGCTAGTGCATCTCTTGACTAGCTTTTTTCCCAACAGAGCTGTTCTAACCAAGTGCTGCGGCTTTCCCACCAATTCTTTTACTGTGTCTCTGCCCCTCCCATGCCTCTGCTGTGCCCCTTTTTAGGATGCACCTCCAACTGCACCCCAACCATTCAGCGCCCGTATCCCCAGCTCTCCCACAAGTCCACCATGCCTCCTCACCACACCGTCTCAGGAGCGTGCCTTCTTTGGTCTAGGCTACACTGCCAAATGTGAGGAGGAGGAGGCCCTCAGAGTACCAATAGAGTGTAGCAGAGAAGTCTAATGTTTCAGAAACGTCCCTTCGGCAAACCCAATACCCCCTTCACTTCAGATTGACCAGTAGCAGCAATCAGCATTTAATCTCAGAATGGAATACCATCTGAATGTGGCAGTCAGTTGCACACCATGTCTTGTCAGGTTGTATTTGTTATTTTAGTTCTATTGCAATTCTGGCAAGAGCTGGGCTAGAATAGAATAAAATGAATATAACTAAATCTGTGACGTGCTGCTATCCTGGTCAAAATGATGAAAGCAATGGTAAGTCTTGTTAGAAATTGGGTTTCTGGGTTGCTAGGGTATGCACCTAATCCAGACAGAATCCATCACTATAGTCGGGGTAAGGGAGTTACACATCCAAGATAAACCCTGCCCACCCCCTTGGTAGCTTGGCATGAGCAGTCAAGCTTACCTCAGAAGCAATGTGTAAAGTGTTTGCGCAACACACACCAGTGACACAATAAATACGCAACAAAAGAGACTCCATACAGCAGTATATAAAAATATCTCATATATTGTATATCACACGTAAACCACAATCACATAAATCATGAATCACTTTGCCAACCAGGCAATTGTCATAACACCAGTTAGTTCAATCAAGTAAATACTTATAGGTTGCACATATCATGAAAACACCCTACACCATCACTGTCCATATGCCATCACTTTATATGTTACTTGTTATCGTGTCAAGGCAAGGCATAAAATTCTACACATTAACATGTTTGGGATGGTAATGCAACAATGATAAGTAAGGCACAGGAATCACCAATTTTCACCCTAAACACGAAAGTAAAACCGCATCTGCACATCTTTTACATGTCATATGGTAAATAAACCCAAAACATGGGGCACGGAGCACATGTGCACCGACAGCAGTTCCTACGGTAATTACTGAGCTTTGCTAACTCTCTGAGGCGGAGGCCTCCTTCGAGGTCTCACCCTGAAACTTACAATGGTTATCCTGGTCAAGCTTCCCCAGGTATGATCCAAAAGTGGTTGCATAAACTCTAGAGTCACACGGGAGAACTTGCTGGGTCACAATGCCAGTACATGTTTTGCAATGAAAGGAACAACCAATCTCAGCCCCCTGACTAACATGAGACAGGAACATTTGTAAAATGAAACAAGTATTATTCCTCATAGTTGAAAAAGATGCTAGTTCATTATTATCTCTTCAATTTCTTTTACAATATTTCCTCCATCAACGATATTTGCAATATGTCCATTCAATCCAACCCGAATATTTAGGAATCACAATTAGTAACACAACAGAGTCACGTAGTCTTGATGAAACACTTCTTAATTTATTTCTATTCTTTTGAAGATACAGATAAATATTCGGTGCACCCAATCTCAGACCCCACTTGAAGAGGCCGAGGAACCACTTGCACCCACACTGGAGGCGCTACAGTAATGCTCTGGGAGGAGGGCAAGCACTTGCAATTGGGAGCCTCATGGCGGTCTCCCGACCAGAGCGATTACCAGGACCCCAGCCTGAGCTGCCTCCTCAATGCAGGGTTGATTGTGGGCGCTTTGGGACCAGTAGGGAGTCACACTCCTTGTGATGGTAAGTCCACACATACAATGATGCATGTGGGGCTGGGCTTGGAGGCCGCAGCAGGCTTCTCAGCTGCCAGAGGGCAGCACAATCTCCCTCTGAGCACCAACACAACTTTTAGTGATTCAATACGGATCTCTGCTCCACTACCAGATCGGGGACTAGTCTCCTCTCGAGACCCCTGTGGAGGCAAGACCAGCACTCCTTCACTGGGCCACACCCCCTCACACTGGACAGCAGAGTCCCTCATTTCCATCCACGCCCCTCCTTCTGGCCTTTCCCCTTCTGCTGCGAGAGCTCTGTCTCTCACTGGAGAGTCGGCAGGGGAAACAGACGGTAGTCAGGAGACCCATTCTTCCTGAAGAAGTCTGGACTCAAGGGGCCGCCACTCTTAACAGGTGCTGAAGTGAGAGGATCACCAGGTACATCTGGACCTGGGTTCACTGGGTGGGGGGAGCCAATACCACAGAACCTCCAACATTGCTCGCCACACGTTACTGTTTTGGCATTAGACGAGGCAGAAGAAACTCAAAGTGCTCACCACGCACTTCTGTCTTGGCACAGGTTGTGACTAACAGGAGGAAAATCCCCAGGCTTCCAAACAACAGGGGAAGGGGGAAGCTGACATCCAGCCCCTGGAGAAGAACGGGGGGGGCACAAGAGCAGAGAGGCAGACAGCAAGGCAGCACACTGGTTCTTTCAGCAAAGTGGGAGTCCCTCTAGCAGATCTGCACAATAAAGCAAGTCAGTCCAATGGCATTTCTTCCTGGAAGAACAGCAATCCTCTGATGTAGTATGTAGAGTTATCAGCATCTGGTTACAAGTCCTATGTAGTGTATAAAATCATGGAGTCACAGCCCTTGTACTTATACTCCAAATGTCTTTGTTCTGGAGGTCATTTCAACCAACTTTAGAAGTACACAACACTCCCATTAAATCCCTAGCCCTGGCTCCAGACACACTATAGGGTGGTGGAGACAGAATTGTGGAAGGCAGGCACAGTCCTATTCAGGTGAAGGTGGCAACTCCCCCCACCACCCTAGCCCCAGAAGACTCATCAGGATATGCAGAGCACACCTTAGCTCCCTTTGTGACTGTCTACAGTGAATGCATAAAATCGGTCCCTGTCAGTCTAAACCAGAAGTTGATTGGAGTCAGGTTGAAAAGCACAAAGAGTCAGAAGCACAACGAAATGCCAACTTCTAAAAGTGAGTGTATAGCAGTGAGCAACCCGATATACCCTAGAGGGCTTGGGTATAAATATATGAAAAGCTGCAAGGTGCCTCCAAGGGAATTATTTAAAAGTAAATTTTTGTAAATTCATTAAAGAAAATTTAGAAGGACAATTTAATGGTCCTCAAAATGGAATAACTCAAGATGAATGTGTTCTACTGAATAATACACATAAATGTTCCAACATAAAACGTAAACACACCACACAAAACAACAAAAACCAGGTGAATATGAAAACGTTGATTTTATCAATTAGTTAAGAGGCAGACAGTTTATAATACAAATATGTGAACAGGCCTACAGGAAAATCAATAAAACATGAATGTTAAACTCTGTAGATCCTGATAGCGCCTTTCCTAATTTTAAGTTTGTCGATTGGATAGGAAAAGAGCGTAGGTCGACGTTTCGGTCTCCTATGCGTGCATCTGTGAGACCATCTTCAGGACTGGTCAATTAATATTTGTAATGCACTTTTGGATCAGCCAAGTTTGATCAAAACTGATAAGGAAGTGATGATTAAAAAGTCTTGATTAATAGCTCAAGCATTCGGCACTGGAATAGCGATGCAAATAGGCTCGTAGAGAGGTTATCTCTGCGGAAATAGTGCACTCTTCAACTGTAGTTTTGGTAATGGATCTTTTCAAAGGTTGAATTTCTTATATTTCATGAGGAAGTACCCGCATAGATGGAGGGATGATAAACCAATCTTTTATAGGACTTGATTCAACGTATATCTACTTTGAGGTTGAACTTCTGAATAGAAATGCCGAAATTGAGCTGCAACATATAGCCAGCATATATTGGAGGGCAAGATTATCTTGAATGTTAATCAAGGAAACAGCTTTCGCTGTTGGTAGTATACCGGCACGTTTAAGTCACAGTCTGGTAGACAGGTTTTTAATCAGAATCTTATAGCGAGACTTAGCTCACTGCAATGGCACCACCCGACACGTTCCTTCTAAATTTTCCTTAATGAATTTATAAAAATTTACTTTTAAATAATTCCCTTGGAGGCACCTCTCACCTTTTCAAACTTCTATAAGTGGCATTTCTAAAATAGTAATAAAAAATCTGCTTTAACAAATAAGCAGGATTTATCACCACTATTCCCAACATTGCAAACATGGCAACACTACTCCTTCTAGATTAGAAACCAACACTGAAACACACATCAAGGAATTCCCAGTGCAAACGTATGAGAGGAGCAGCATCAACATGACACACAACAAAGGTACATGTCCTACCTTTTACCTGCACTGCACCCTGCCCATAGGGCTATCCAGGGCCTACTTTAGGGGTGATCTATATGTAGAAAAAGCTGAATTTTGAGACTTGGCAGGCACTTCAAATGGCAAGTCATTGTGGCAGTAAACTGTGCATGCAGGCCGGCAGTGGCAGAGGCCTGAAACAGGTTTGTAAGTCTAGTGTGGATGGTGCAAGCAGCGCTGCAGGCCCACTAGTAACATATAATATACAGGCCCTTGGTATAAAGGATACCACTGTACAATGGACTTAGAGGTACATTGAATATGCCAAACAGGTGTAGACCAAGCTTAACATGCTTACAGGAAAGAGCACGTGCACTTTAGCATTGATCAGCAATGACAAAGTGCCTAGAGTCATAAAACCAACAAAAACAGGTTAGAAAAAATACCAGAGAAAGGCAAATGTTTTGAGATAACCCTGCAAAAAGGTCCATGTACAACCAGTCTCTATTCACCGCATTTGTTCTTTTTACCTTGAAATGTCATTCATTACTAATAATGAATTTAGAAGTTACCTGCAAGGAAAGTTTAGAAAGTCAGGAGAATTCTTCTTAAGTAAACAAAAGGAGCAAGAGACTCTAGGATCTTAAAACGGGTAACAACCTTTACAACGCAACTTTTACAAAGCACTACCTTTACAATGAAACTTTTACACCGCAACATCCATTACAACGCATGCCATTACAACACAACCATTACAACGCAGTCATTACAGCGCATACCATTACAACGAATAGTTGCACTATCCAACACTTACCCTACTGTTGCACCCCCTGGAGTTAGAATAGTAATTTTTACCCCTACACTATCCAACACTTACCCTACTGTTGCACCCCCTGGAGTTAGAATAGTAATTTTTACACCTACACTATCCAACACTTACCCTACAGTTGCACCCCCCTGGAGTTAGAATAGTAAATTTTAGCCCTACACTATCCAATACTTACCAAACAGGTATGCGTTGTAATGGTATGCGTTGTAAAGGTAGTATGCGTTGTAATGGAATGCGTTGTAAAGGTAGTTTTAAAAGATGCGTTGTAAAGGTGTGCGTTGTAATGGAATGCGTTGTAAAGGATATTGCGGTGTAAAAAATGCGTTGTAAAGGTATGCGTTGTAAAAGTATGCGTTGTAACGTCATACATCCTCTAAAAACCTTTTGTGCTTGAATGGAGGGGTGAGGACAGAAAGTTAACTGGAGTCAGGCAATTCGCTCTTGCACTGTCAGGACAGGAACCTACCAAGAGCTTTCTCTCTTTCTCAAGCACAAAGTGACAGTTTTGACCGAGCCATCACCTGAGCAGCAGTTGTCATCTTTGGAAGCCTTTATGAGCTTGAGAGGGGCTTGGTGTGTGAACCACTACTCAAAACCGTGGCTACCTTCAACCTAGCAGCAAAAGGTGGAATCTAGGCTTTTTGAAAGATGTAGTTATTTCTGCTCATGTTGTCAAACTTAATTGGTCTTCCACGTCCTTATTTGCTAATGGGGTCTATTTGTTCAGCAGTAGGTAGCATTGATTATTTGCTAACGGGGTCTATTTGTTCAGCAGTAGGTAGCATTGTTGCCTTAAAAAACACAATAAAAATTACATATATATGATTACTTCTCATGTGGCTAATTCCCATGCTTTTTCATTTAGCAGTATTGTACTTATTTGACAGCATCTCACCCTGGCGCTTGATGTCATATGGGTAAAGGGCCTTTTTTTGATTGCCTCTTTTTTTGGAGTGGACTTGCACTCAACATTCCACTAAATGTTTAAGTTCTTATTACAATTCGAATGTGCAAGTCTATCTCTCACAAACCATCACCCATGACACTGCCATGTGCTGCATCCCAAAGCACGATAACTGCACCTTGGTGGTCATCATTCACGTGTGGGTAAGTGCTTCAGTGCCCCAGGTAGAGCTATTAAACGCTATGTAAATTGCTACACTACAATATAAAACTATAAAGTGAAATTTTGCCTTCGCCAGGGAACTAGATTCATTACAAAGAATGAGGTTGCCCGAATTTGCCTCGCGAAGGTTTGCCATTTTTACCCCACAACCAATTGCTTTGCTTGGCTCAGTAAAGATTTATGGCGGTCCTAAAAATATGGAAGGAGTGTGGTGCATGACCATACAATGCCCAGGCTACTTGGCTGTGTAACAAGCGCAGCAGAGGTTTCAGGGCACAGACCGACAGATGACCACTTTTGCGACCACAAAGAAATCAAATTTGTCTTTTCTTAATCGGGTACAATTGTCGATTGTCTTTTAATATTATCATTTATTAATGGTATTATTCTCTCTGTGTGTCAAGACTTTCTCGCAGCAATGTGCTACCGCATGAATCGCCAAAAGACACGACAAAAACAGTAGGAGATAGCAAATAAGATCATAGTAGGGAGAAACTCTGAGAGGGACTTGCAATAAAATATTTTGCGTGGTGTAGTGTTTGTGAAATGACATTCTTTTCTTGGCATTTTTACATTAGTGGATCAAAGGTGTTAGCGTGTGTGTGTGTCTGTGTGTGTGTCTGTGCGCTTTAGTTGCCTTGTATTGTATGTATGCGTTCGTTTCCTATTACGTGGTACATGTTTTGTATTAGTTTCACTATCTCGTCATTTGCATTTCTTCCACACATTTTTGAGAAAAAGTCCTATTAGGAACTAAGTAAAAATCGAAACAACAGTCCGTGCTGAATTAAGAAGTTGCAGGGGAAGGGGATTCTGAAAGGTGGGATTTAAGCAGAAAGGGGCAGGCCCACTAATTACACTGTTCGAGAACACATATCACGCGGCATTCACAAGCAGGGATTTCACCATTAATAATGTTATGCCGTGCCTGGTCCTTGCAACAAGTGGCAACCACATCCCTCCAAAATCTGCCAGTGACACCAGACCTTTAAATGGATCCATTATTTTAGACTGAATGTTCACGGACGCGACGCAGGCAGTCTGTCTGCTCAGCTTTTTCGTCCTTTTCTGGCTATATTGCCACATTGTATGTGCTAATTTCACAGCACAAATAAATGATTTCTTGGCCAAATATTGTGGGAGGATCCTTGGAAAAGAGGAACAGCTGGCAGTGCAAACTCAGCAATTAGCAGCCAACGCGGCACATGGCATCCGTCCGCACTCCCTCCCTGCTGTTGTTTTTGCCTTTTGGAATGCCTGTCTCCTCTGATCTCGATGCCAGGTGCCAAGTCTTGCAAGTGAAAGAAGACCATTTCCAGGTGGCTGGCGTCCAACTGAGTCCGCATAGCTGTTGGGTGCAGCTGGCAGCAGGGATGAATCCACCCGTAAATCTGCTGGGTGCCCATCGTTGGGAGGGATGGGGCCGTAAGGCGGATTCCATGCCTCTCTCTTGCATTGAGAACGAAGAGGGACTGTTCTCTCCTTGCCAACGACCTACCTGTGCAACATTGCATGCATCTGTGAAGATTTGGGAGACGTGGACATGTGGGTGAAGCAGCATATAAAGTCATGGTAGAGTGGAACTGAGCCTCTAGTTCCCTCCATCTCTCACCTTTCAGGTACAGAGATTGCACGTTAAGTAACTCCCTCTCCCCCATCTGATACACAGTACTAAGGGGCATATTTAGATGCCCCTACCGCCACAGGAACGTCATTTTTTGCGATGCTCCTGTGTCAATAGGGACTTCGCCTTATTTACAAGGCTGCGTTGTAAATAAGTCCCCCTTTCATGCTAAACTTAATGTGAAAGGGGTGGGCAATGGGTGTTGCAGTGGGCGTTCTGACGTAACACCCATTGATTTTGACGCTGCCCTATTTACAAGGGTGACAAATGCAAAAAGAACAATTAATGGACAGCATGCAGAACAATGTCAAATATCCACACCAGTACAGAGATCTCAGCCTAAATCCATTTTTTTGCTCACCATGCCATTCCAGTGTGGACCCAACCATATGCAAAGCAACCTTGACCCTGAGCCCAATGAGAACAGTCCAGTTTGAACTGCCAGGCCAGGTTTTCCCTGGACTGGAAATAAGCATCCTAGAACCGGTTTCAGGGTTTTACCCCTCATCAGCCAGAATAGCTTGACTCCAGTGGCATGGAGAACACAGGACCCACATCTGCGCATACCAGTCCCACTCGGGGTAACAAATGCAAAAGAACAATTGATGGACAGCATGCAGAACAATGTCATACATTCACCCCAGTACAGAGATGTGGGCCTAAATCCATACATTTTTTGCTCACTATGCCATTCCAGTTTGGACCTTGCCATATGCAAATCAACCTTGACCCTGCACCCAATGAGAACAGTCCAGCCCGAACTGCCAGGCCAGGTCTTCCCTGGACTGAAAGCAAGCATCCTAGGACCGGGTTCAGGGTTTCACCCCTCATAAGCCAGGATAGATTGACTTGAGTGGCATAGAGAGCACATGACCCAGGTCTGAGCATACCTGTTCCACTCGGGGTGACAATGCAAAAAGAACAATTGATGGACAGAATGCAGAACAATGTCATACATTAACACCAGTACAGGGATCTGGGCCTAAATTTATTATTTTTTGGCTCACCATGCCATTCCAGTTTGTCCCCATCCATATGCA
Organism: Lissotriton vulgaris; assembly: GCF_964263255.1. NCBI lineage: Eukaryota > Metazoa > Chordata > Amphibia > Caudata > Salamandridae > Lissotriton > Lissotriton vulgaris. Next base: position 1,650,277,706 of record NC_141685.1, read on the forward strand.
AATCAGTCTTGACCTTGCGCCCAATGGGAACAGTCCAGCCCGAAGTGCCAGGCGAAGTCCTCCCTGGACTAGAAACAAGTATCCTGGTACCGGTTTTAGGGTTTAATCAGTGGAAGGAAGGGAGGGCAGAGCTGGGTACAGCCCTACCTACACCTTAATAAGCTGTGTTCTGCCTCCACACCAAGATCTGCAAACTCCCTGGTAGTTTAGTCTGGAGCCAGGGCAGGGGAGGCAGTAAATCTGTGCACCTCAAATGAAAAACTCTAGAAGCTTTTCCCACTTCAAAAAAGGCACCGGTAGAAATATTGTACCTCAGATACCAGCTCTTCAGTGCACAACTGGACCTGTGGAAACTCTGCCAGGAAGAAGGATTGCTGTGCTGTTGAAAGGACTTGCCAATCTGCTGGACTGCTGCCCTTATGGACTACTGCCTTGCCAAACTGCTGCCTAATTGTATTGATTTCCAGATGCCCTGCTGCCCTAGAGTGGCAGAAAGCCCTCTAAACAACAGGGATTTTGTATGTGGCAAAATTGTCGGGACAGAGTAATGGGTGGGTGCAACCCACTCAGACAATGGGCCTAACCCCGGCCCTCAAATGACCCACTACAGTCTTTTTGCTGTCCCCAGGGGGCAGGCAACAGCTCTTTAACATTCAACTGCCCCGATAAAAGGGACAGAAAGTCCACTAAACACCAGGGAAGTGTTTTGTTATTGCTACAATGCATGGGGGTGCCCTGCCCTTCCTCCCATAATCTAGACCTAGCCTTCCATAATCGAGAGCTAGCCTTCAACTCCAATATGACCCCAAAGTCTTTTTGCCCATCTAAGGACTAAATCGTCCCCATCTTTTTGACAAGAAAGAGAATATTGATTTTGGATGTTTCTTTTTTTTTACATATGGGTAGCAGAGTTGGACTAAGTTCCAATAGTATTCTACTTCTATGCTCCACTGCTGCACTTTCCGGACTCTGGTAAGCTTTAACCTGGGGCAGTCCATGATGGTGTGCCTTGTGGGACTCCCATGACATGTTCTCACACATGATGCCCTGCAAATCTCAAGCTTTGACTAAAATTGCACATTTTCCCTGCATTTCTGTGATGAAAACGTATGGAAACCCCAAGATGCCACAATATTCACCCTACAGTTCCCCATTTACCCCCCAAGAACAATGTTACCCAACTTGTGTTGCTGGGCCCAGCATCCATGATACAAAAGGCCCCAAAATGTAATGTGGAGAAATCACTAATAGGGGCAGCTCAAGTGTTTGGACACTGGCTAGGCAGCCACACAGGGAATCCTATGAAACCCAGACATTACTGAAAACTAGATATCCTGGAGAGTCCATATTGGTTCGCCTCATGTAGATCCCATAACATTTTCTTACCCACAATGTTTTGCAAATCTCAAACTTTGACTACAATCGTACATTGTCCTTGCATTTCTGTGACGTAAACTTCCAGGAATCACAGGCATCCACAAGATTCCTACCAATCAGCATGGTAGGAATGCACAAAACTCAGGAGGAATCCACAAAATTCCTACCACCCAGCGTGTTCCCCCTTGTCCGGATAACAATGCTACCTGACTTGGCCTAATGCTTCCGACGGGCACAAATCAAACCAGGGTCAATGAGAGTCACTCTGCAAGACTAGCATTTGCCTTGGTTTGATGCTTGCATGTTGCTTGCACTAGACCCAGCGACACAAATTTTGTCTGGACAAGTGGGAACACGCTAGGTGGTAGGACTTTTGTGGATTTCTTTTGATTTGACACAGAAATGGAAGGAATATGCACAATTTTAGTCACAGGTTGCAGGGCATTGTGGGTATTGTGGGTAAATAACACTTTGTGGGATCCACACAAGGCATTCCAACCTGGTCTCTCCTTGGTGTCTAGTTTTCAGGAAATGTCTGGGTTTGGTAGGTTTCTCTGGTTTGCCATCGATCACCCGCCCAAAAATCGCCACTACCATAATTTCCAAAAGTGATAATATTTGAGACAAGAAATGTTGATGTCACCAAATTGAATTTTAGGGCCTTTCCTTTTTGCAGGCACGAGGTGTACCTAAGAAAGTGGGCACCATTTTTATCTGGAAAATTGGAGTAATTGTAGGTAATTGGAAATTTGTGGCTTCTTGCAGTTTCCAGAACTTTCCATCACAGAGATGTGAGTACAATTAGTTTTTTAGTCATAGTTTGAGGTTTGCAAGGGTTTTTGGGTATGAAAACCTTTTGAGAGCCACGCATGTCACCCCACCCTTGATTCCCCTCTGGTTTGCTAGTTTTTAGAAAAAGCGCAAGTTTGCTAGGTTTCTCTAGGTGGTGGCTGAGCTAGGGTCCAAAATCTAAACCTATCCACATTGCAAAAAAGGGGCCGATTTTTGGTTGAAAAAATTGATGTGTCCATGTTGTGACTTAGGGCCTCTCCTGTTGCAGTCACTAGTTATACAACACAAACGAGGTACAATTTTTATTAGGACACTTGGGGGAATGCAGGGTGGTAGAATATTTGTGGCTTCCCAAAGATTCCAGAAATTTTCCTCACGAGAGGGCGGAGCTAGCCGGCAAGCGCGATGGCTGCCTGAGACCGTTGCTCCGCCGAGCACATTGCAATTATCCTGATTTAATACCGTTTAGAGTGACGATCGTCTCCCGATTCCTGCTTCCCCAGACTGCTAAAGGCGAGGTGCACAGCAGGGACCCCTGAAGTGGCGAGACTACGCACCTCAGACCGAGAAACGACCCGTCTGAGCTCCGGGGGAGGTAGGCCGATAGCCTGCGCTCTCCCGTACAGTCTGCGCCTGGGCGACGTAAGACAACGTGTGGCTGCTGACAGAGGCGCGGCCCGTATCCTCGCTGTTCGACGCACCCAGCGTGCGCAGAGAGCTCCACACTGAAGAAACACTGGGCAGCACCATCATCCGGAGCAGCACCCCCTCACGGGAGTAGATAATGTGCCGACGAAGTGCTATTTGAACCCAGAGACATTTCTTGGACTTGATACCGCTCCTGGAGGCTGAGGCAGCGACGGATGCCAGGCACACAATGGAGGTGGACCAGAGTGATTGAAGCTGTCCGCGGCCGGGTATTGACATAGTAACGCCGCCTAATCACCGCAATAGCTAGAAACGCTCGACCATTACTGAGGCAGTGGCAGGACACCTAACGCACTCGCCGCCATTTTGTGGAGCTTCGCCAGCGGTCAAGAGGGCCTAGTGTTTGCTTTAACATTGTGCGGGGAGCAAAGCTAGTTCCTTCCAGTGGAAGGGTCTCCGCTACTACGCCGGACAGTCCAACTGCCTTACCAGCACAGGGGCGAGCCACAAGATTGGCAAAGGAGACCGGACTCAAAGCAGGCTGCCCTTTGCACAATAACGATTGCTCCAACAGAGCCCGCAGACGGATGACGGGACAGCGTCGAGAACTGATGAAGCTCAGGGTGCGAACTTGGACATTAAAACCATGCTGCAATCCATGGAACAAAGCCTACAAACTAGCATCTCAGCTTTAGGCGCCAAAATGGACGCCATGTCTTACAGGATGGACCGCATGGCGGAACGGCTAGATAAGCATGCGGAGCGCCATGATATGGCGGAAAGACGAATGACCGGAGTGGAGGAGGTGCAGACAGACCTGGACACGGCGAATAAAAGGATGGAGAGGATGATGCAAGCCCTGCAGGACAAAACCGAGGATTTGGAAGCGCGCTCGAGGCGCTGCAACCTATGCATCATTGGCCTTCCGGAGAGTACAAACAAAGGCCCCATGGAACTCTTCATTGAAAAGTTACTTACGACCCTGTTGGGGGACGACGTTTTTTCCAGCATGTTCACAGTGGGGAGGGCACACAGAACACTGGCTCCACGCCCAAAGCCCGGGGCACCTCCCCGGCCCATTATAGCAAAGTTGCTCAACTACCGCGACAGAGACGTGGCCCTCAAGCTGGCAAGGGCCAAACAACAGTTGCAGTACGAGGGGTCTGCTATATCCTATACCCAAACTTCACAGCAAAGGTACAGGAAGAGCGGAAGCAGTTTATTCCCCACAAAAACGCCTCCGGGAAATGGGGCTAGACTATGCCTTGTTATACCCAGCTAAACTACGTGTCAATCGGCGAGGACACTCGCACATATTCACGGACCCCAAGGCATTGCAACAGGCCTTGAAACGCTGGTCGAGAGAACAGGACTCGAACAATGATGAGACTCCGGAGGCGGAGGGGGGCGGCAGCCGTATGGACGACCAGGACTGAGTTTGATCTAAGGGAGGCGGCTTGTTGAACTCTGGTGCAGCACCTAGAGCTTGAGGCCTTTGAGAACACTCCATCTGAGGGGGCCGCGAATCGAGAAGCTTCGGACTGAGTTACGAGGGGACTATACAGATAAGTGTACCGGGGAGCGGGAACGGGGGGTGTACTCTGAACAATACATATCCTTTTTCTCTGGTTACTCCTTTGACCTGTATTTCACTGGTACAATTGACCGGGCTTCCTTTCATACGCAAGGAGGGATTCCGGGGTCTACTTATGGTGGAATCTCGATCATGTGAACGTTGCTCTAATCCAACATATCGTGCACGGCGGGGGCGGGTGGAAGGCTACACGAGTATTCTGAGAGTTTTGGCAGAGCTTATGTCCCTAGGCTGCCTCTGCCCCCGCGCACTATGCACAGTTGTGATGTTGGTATGTTCTGTGGTACTGTTGGGGCTGGGGGAGGAGGGGGAGGTTGCGGGGTACTGCCGGACCAGGTTGGGGAGGGTCTGCTGTGGGTGGGCATGGAGGGGGATGGGAGGGGAAGGGAAAAGTTTGCAGAATGTTCGCTGGCTCATCCAGATAATCTAACGTATGCTCGTTCCACTGCTGTTCAATACTGCTGTATAGACTCTCACTGTCACAAATGTCTAGTGTTCCGGAGTCGGACTCTGAAAATCCTGTGAATACCCTCCGGGTTCTGACCTGGAATGTCAGAGGCCTAAATGATTATAGAAAGCTGAGCAAAGTGCTTCACTATCTACAAAGACACCGCATAGACCTGGCTCTCATACAGGAAACGCATTTACCACCCACAAGCGCAATGCTGCAACACAGAGGCCTGGGGGGGAACACCACGGTGGCGGGGTTCACCACGCACTCTAGGGGAGTTCTGACATGGATTAATCCACGTTCTGGCCTAGATTTACAATTGATACGAGCTGATACAGAGGGGCGTTTTTCCATATCAAGATGCATTGGGAAGGGACATGACCTGATTGTAGTTAATGTGTACAGCCCGAATTACGACTCCCAAGATTTCTATGCACAGCTGGCTCGAAGCTGCAGAGAATATTCCGAAGCGTGTATGCTCTGGGGGGGGAGACTTCAACTTGGTGCTTGACCCGGAGCTGGATAGATCTTCTGGGCCACAGCGCCGGCCATCTGCGGCTGCTGTTGCTCTTCAGGCTGAGCTGCTGACACTGGACTTGGCTGATGTGTGGAGAAGTAGGAACGCTGGCAGGGGGGATACACTCACTACTCGCCATTTCACAACATACACGCCAGGATCGACTACTGGTTGGCCTCCTATTCCCTCACTAGCCAAATTCTGTCATGTACGGTACTTGCGCACACTCTGTCTGACCATTCGCCGATATTGCTGACTCTGGAAACACCGACAAGTAGGATTCCCCCCATTTACATGGCGCTTTCCCTCGTATGCGCTGTTAGATGATGCCTTCAGAGGGGAAATGGGAGAAGAAATAGATCTCTTTTTCGAAAAGAACATAGGCTCTGTGGACACCTTTCACACGGTATGGGAGGCGTTTAAGGTCTTCATCCGGGGGATTGCTATGTCCAAACATTCTAGCTTCCTGAAGGCCATCCGACAGCGACTGCTCTCCCTGGAGTCTCAAATAGTCGACCTGGAGAAACAACTCCTGACTAATTCAGACCCCTCTGCAGCTGATAGAATTAAATCACTAATCGTGGAATTCAACGAGGAGGCGGATAGGGAGGTATGTTATATGAGAAAGTATGCCACAGCACGCACCTATGGCGAGAGCGAGCGCCCCACCTCACTACTAGCCCAAATATTATGCAACACCAAGAGAGCCCCTAAATTGACCGAACTCGTTACGTCGGAAGGGAGCATTGTCACGACGGATGAGGAAATCATGACGGAATTCCGTGACTACTACTCCAACTTATACTCTACAAAAACAGACAATCTAGAATCAGATATGGACGACTACTTGGAGCACATACAATTGCCGTTCCTGACACAATCGGACAGGGAGTTCCTAATGTCCCCTATACAGGCGTACGAGATTTCGGACGCATTGACTAGCATGCGTGCTCATAGCGCCCCTGGGATCGGCGGTTTGACGGTTGGGTTCTATAAAGCATTCAAGGATAAACTTATTCCCCATCTGTCCTCTTTGTTCAATGAGATCTGCGAGGAGGGCTGCATGCCACGCACTATGAGAGAGGCCTTATTGGTAACTATATTGAAACCTGGCAGACCTCCTAATGTCTGCAGCTCGTATAGACCGCTGTCCCTATTGAACGTGGAGGCCAAGCTCTATGCCAAAGTCTTGGCCACTTGTCTGTCTCTTATTGCACCTGAGGTAGTGGCCCCAGAACAGTCTGGCTTTGTGCCTGGAAGGAACCTAACCTATAATATACGTACAGTGTTGGGCACCTTACAGCATGTGAGGCAGGACGCGAAGGCCGTGGCTATCTTTTTAGACATGGAGAAGGCCTTCGACTCCGTAGAGTGGCCGTTCATGCTGAGAGTACTGCGCAGGCTGGGATTGGGGGAGCCATTCCTGCAGAGGGTCGGAGCTCTGTACTGGAGACCCACGACTAGAGTGCGCCTGGGGGACCGTGTTTCAGATCCATTAGACATTAGTAGAGGCACGAGACAGGGCTGCCCACTGTCCCCGTTGCTCTATGCCCTTGTCGCTGAGCCACTGGCGTGTGCATTGCGGGAGTATCACTGGCACCGGGGAGTCAGTTTCCCGACATACAAAATAGTCATTTCGACGTACGCTGATGACACACTACTTTATGTACGTAACCCAGAGACGAACCTATCCCCCGTATTACGGGAAGTGGTGCGATTCGGGGCTCTCTCCGGACTTAAGGACTTAAGATCAATTGGGAGAAATCGGTGGTGTTCCCGCTGACTCCGGTGACTGGCCACTTTGACATGGAATATCCTTTACGCTGGTCGACGGAACTGGTGCGATACCTCAGCATCATGATCCATACGAGTGCGGAGGTATTATTCAGCGAAAACTATGGTGTGGCATTCACTAAATGCGAGGACAATGTGGAAAGGTGGTGCAAACTCCCACTCTCCTTGATGGGACGAATAGCCATCATGAAGATGGTGATTATGCCGAGGTTTCTCTTCTTGTTCAATACTCTGCCCATTGTACTCTCGAAAGCCTTCTTCGGGAACTTGACGAAACTCATGGTCCCATTGGCCTGGGGGGGTAAGCAGCCAAGGGTTAAGTGGAGCACGCTCACGTTGCCTTATGAGTTAGGTGGTCTTGGTGCTCCTGACCTTGAGCAATACTACAGGGTGGCCCAGGCTGCCCACCTGCATACGTGGATTCATGGTGTGAGGAACATCCCACACGTGCATATGGAACAACTCTTTGCTGACCCTCTTCCACTCCCCGCCACGGTCTGCACTCCCGTGGACCGCAGAATTGGGGTGCTGGACTCGATAATGGCAACAAATCATGCCTGGCACTCGCTGATGAAAGCCAGGGAAGGCGAGTTGATCTACTCCCCCTTGATGGCGGTGGAATGGATGCAGTGGCTATCACCGATTGAAGAGAGGGGTGTTGTCCGGGCCTTGCACGGGCTGGGAATTGAGACAGCTGGTGCACTGTTCGCGGAAGGGAAAGTTCAAACTTGGGACCAGGTAGTCCAGGGAGTGGAGAGCCCAACGCTGCTGCAGAGGTTTTAGTTTCACAGAGTCCGGAGTGCTTTGAAGGATGTATTGGGTCCAGACTTGGAGGAGCCTCCAGACCTCCCGGAACTTTCCCACATCATAGGCACCGAATCATCTCGACATATGACAGCACACCTGTACAAGGCCATTGCCTCGCACAGAGCGCAGGAACCATCTAAGGCTCGCCTAGCCTGGCAGACTGACCTAGAGATCACAATAGACGACGCCATGTGGAAGTATTGTTGCGTTAACACCAGGAAGCTATCCCTAAATGGACGCCACAGGTTGATCCATTTTAAATTCCTGCAGAGGGTGTACTACACCCCAGAACGGTTACATCGTTATCGCCTTCGGCAGTCCCCTGAGTGCGAGCATTGCCAGGCACCTGTGGCTGACTTCCTTCACTTGGCGTGGGGGTGCCGCAGGATCTATGAGTTCTGGGTAGCAGTGATAGCGGAGTTAGGCGAGATACTAAACTATGACCTTCCTGTCGACCCGGCCTTAGCATTGCTGGGCTACTCCAAGGCATTACCAATGGCATACAGGCGATTGACAGACATGGGCCTTCTATTGGCAAGACGTACAATAGCGCAGTGCTGGATGAGGGGACCGACGCCAACCAAGAAGCGGTGGGCCAGAGACATGGTATACTGCTGCACACAAACAGAACACTACAGTGAGCTTCTTCCCCCACCAGTCACCCGAAAAACTTCTGGGGTCTCTATAACACCTTTAGGCACACTAGAGACGACATTGCCGACATGCAGCAGGGGGAGATGGAGGAAGCGCAGTAGTTTTACACCCTGGTGAAAGCTCTCCATGGTGCTATAGCGAGAGGCGTTAGAGGGCGACCTCCGGGGGTCGGTGGTGGCTGGGTGGAGTATTGATACTTAACCACACTGCGGCACGATGACTGCTGGGACATACACGAGGCAGTTCCCTGGGGGAGTAACGGGCACACACAGGACATTCCGGGGCGTTTACACTCGGGACGGGTGGTTACGAGCACAGGTGTGTCACGTAGCGTGGCAATTTGCAGCATCACGGCCAGCGAACTGGTTGCATAGTTGGGGGGGGGACTTCAGGGGTTTTTGTACATAGAGGGGGGTAGTCTATCTTAGGAGGGGGGGAAGGTTTTCTTTCAAAATAAAATGCACCTTCATTTCTTACTTCTGAGTACAAGGCCTACACGGATCCACTGTATCATTAATGTCGATTTCTGCACGACACTCTGCCATGATGCCAACTGTTTGTTGAGGTTAAAATAATTTTTCTTAGGAACCCTTGCGCCGCCGTACCCCAGGGTTGAAGGCACATGGCTGTGTAATGGTAGTTACATGATTGCAGAACATGTTTGCACTATTACGCTGCCGGCCCGGATGGGTTGTAGGCACCAAGCCGTGTATGTACCTGCTTGTCTTAAAAAAGGTGTTTCAAAAAAAAAAAAAATGTCCTCACAGAAATGTGACAGTGTGTCTTAAAGCCACATCTACGGGAGGACCAAAGTGTAATGATTAAACCCTGCAACAGGGGTGGGGGATTGTCGTTTTCAACACCCCCAATTATGTTGAAAAAATGACCACACTACTCTCATCCACCAGACACTACAAGCAAGTGACTAGGTGTCAGGAAGAGTCAGTTAAACAACGGATTCTTGGTCTCATTACCACTGCTGTTGAGAAAGGATATATCTGCAATAAGGAAGCAGAATATCTAACCCCCACGCATACTCGCATGCCTATGATCTACGGCTTGCCAAAATTACACAAAGATGTCCTTGATCCTCCCATGAGACCCATTGTGTCCACTATTGGGGCTGCCACTGAGCCCCTTTCTAAGTATGCAGACCAGTTTTTAAAACCCCTGGTAAGCAAACTTCAGTTACAGAAATGGCAACCAGGTCATATGTCAGGCCCACAGCTGGAGGTAAAACTGTATGAGATAAATTGTAATGGTAGTGAACTCCGAGAAAGGGACAGGTTACCATACAATCCCCAGAAAACCCTGAATAGCAATCCAGAGTTTAGTCACACAACACCACTGGTTTCTCCCTGAGTTCCACACAAATAAACATTAATGCAGTCTACGCATAAAGTATTGAGAGCAGTGCCAAACAAGTGCGGAAGTAATGTCTTTGTTGAGAAAAAATCCACTGAAGTAAAGTGATCCACAAATCCAACTCGTTATGATTGTCCAATGTATTTTAATGGTCTTTTTCCACAAATACGTTCTTTTGTAGTCACTTGCTTTAAATATTCATTCTTCAAAATAAATCCTTTCACAGCTTCACAGCCAACACGTGTTTCGTCAGATGCTTCGTCACACGCACGCAACCTGGGCTTCATCCTGGACTCCTCCCTCACCATGACCAGGCAAGTCAACAACGTCTCCTCAGCGTGCTTCAACATCCTACGCATGCTACGGAAGATCTTCTGGTGGATCCCCACCGAGACCAGGAAGACCGTCACCCAGGCCCTCGTCACCAGCCGACTGGACTACGGCAACGCCCTCTACGCCGGTACCACCGCCAAGCTCCAGAAGAGACTCCAGCGGATCCAGAACGCCTCAGCCAGACTCATCCTCGACATCCCACGAACCAGCCACATCTCCGGACATCTGAGAGACCTTCACTGGCTCCCCGTCAACAAAAGAATCACCTTCCGCCTCCTCACCCACGCACACAAAGCCCTACACGACCAAGGCCCGAGCTACCTCAACAGCCGACTCAACTTCTACGCTCCCAAACGCCACCTCCGATCAGCCAATCACGCCCTCGCCGCCGTCCCCCGCATCCGAAGAGCGACGACAGGAGGAAGGTCCTTCTCCTACCTGGCCGCCAGGACCTGGAACTCCCTCCCTCCCGACCTGCGCCTGACCCAAGACCACCTCTCCTTCAGGAAGAAGCTGAAGACCTGGCTGTTCGAGCAGTAGCGGCACCCCCCCCCCCCCAGCGCCTTGAGACCCTACGGGTATGTAGCGCGCTTTACAAATGCCATTGATTGATTGATTGATGCTTATTATTGCATCAACTGACTTCGTCAGGGCATAAATGTTATCTAGTCCTTCCCTGGACTGTTATATATATATTATATTCATTTTGAAGAATGAATATTTAAAGCATGTGCAAGTGGTGTTAAGCAAACTTCAGTCCTTTGTGAAGGACACTGGACACTTTAGCTCCAAGGTGGAGAAGATGCTGTTCGATTGTGAGAAAGAACTACTGTTGACAATGGACCTGGAATCACTCAACATCCCGCAAGATGGAGCAAACCAGGTCCTAGAAGAGATTTTGCTTACCCAGAGCGGTCTCTTGAATGCCCCCTTAATTATTGATTGCCTCAAAATAGTTTTAGGTGAAAACTATTTTGAATTTAACAAAGAATACTTTCAATAGGTGCAAGGCGTCAGCATGGGGGCATCTTGTGCCCCCAGTGTTGCCTGCCTGTATATGGGCAAGTTCGTGGAGACCAACATCTACAACGAAATGGCACCGTTCTTCGAGAATGTGCGAGCTTGGTCTCGCTTCATCGACAATATCTTTTTTATCTAGGAGGGAGCCCAAGAATCTTTGAATGAATTTGTTGCATGGATTAATTCTGCCGATCCCAATCTGAGGTTTACGGCTAACTCAAGCGACACAAAAGTAGAATTCTTGGATGTGTGGGTTAAACATGCTAATGGGGAACTGCTTGTATCCCTATATACTAAACCTACTGCCAAGAATACCCTCCTTCAGTATGGAAGTTTCCATCCCCGGTGCCAGAGGGATGCTATCCTTTTCAACCGATTCCCTCGCCTGCGGAGGAATTGTTTGGAAATGAAGGAATTTCTCTATCAAGCCGACATTTTAAAGATCAAATTGACTGAGCGAGGATACCCATCTGGACTGATTCGAGACTCCTTTAAGCGTGCCAGATATTTCCACAGGGAGTCCATGTTCCAGGAATGAAATGCTGTTGCGCAGGACAGGTTGGTGTGTATCACTAAACACTCGATGATCAACCGTAAGGTGAGACAAGCCATAAACTCCCTCTGGTATCTCCTTAACATTGGAGGAAATGAAACCATGATCCCCAAACCACTCTTTGCATTCCGTAGCAATAAGAACCTGAGAAACCATCTGGTTCGCGGTCTACTGCCTTCACCCAAAACAATGCGACAAACTGTAGTCCTGGGGTTGCCACCGATTGTAGGCAATCACCGTTTTGGAACCTGCCAAGCCTGCCCCCATGCAATGGTAGGAAGTTCCTTGGCCATTGACAACCGCACTATTAATTTAAGCAAAATGAGTAACTGCCGCTCATCGAATGTGGTGTATGTCATTTTATGTCCCTGTGGACTCCCTTATGTAGGCGAGACTGGCTGCGAATGCCGGTTGGGAATTGGCAAACACAAATCCAATATTAGGAATCTGAGAAGTGGGGCTCCACTAGTCCAACATTGGATGAATGAAAAACACAATGAGTCTGATCTTAAATGGTCAATCCTGGAGAAGGTACTCACGATACCAGGGAAGGACACTACCTCCCTGAAAAAGAAAAGAGAGGTATTTTGGATCTTCCTCCTAACTGCAACGAAAAAGGGCCTCAACGAACATTGCCCATGGGAAAATGCAATATTATGAGATCCTCCTATGAATCATCTCCGGCATTCAGGACTGCTTCTAATTTGTGAGCGAGTACCTGTTGGTGTTGATTTCTTGCTCATGTCCAATGATCGTTTGGATTCGGTGTGCCACTTCTTGTTTAGAGTACCCTTATTGTGCACTACCCTTGGTCCTGAGGATGCTATATCCCTTACCAGCTTCACTCTACTATAATTGCTATGGAGCGATGGCGCAGGTCCTTAGATTTTTATATCTGGCTTTCTCATCTATCTGTAGCAGCAGATCAATTTATCTGGAATCGGTTGATCCATTTTGGATCTCGAATTCCTTTTCCCCGTGAGCTAAAAGGCATGTAAATGTCCCATGAAAAGTGGAAGCCCTCCTGCGTAGGACCTTAAAAACTTTTTTATCTTGATGCCATCTCTTGCGTTTTTTCTTTCGTTAAGGTATATCGTTTTGAGTCTTATCTGTGTTCCCTTGATCCATGCCTGATCTTTCTCTTCCCCTTTCGCAATATGAGCCTCTACTAGCCGTTGATAGGTTAATTGCCGTGCGCTGGACCTTTGAAAAGCCAGCCGACCCCGACGCTTGTTACCTTCGGGATTTCCTGTTCGAACGTGACGCTGCACGTCTGAGCGTTTCCGAGTTTTGAGGGACGGCTCTCCAGTTTGAAGGTACGATAATATTGCATGCTTGTTACCCCCCTGCCCTCGTTTCTACAAGCAGAATTTACCTAACATCCAGGTGCTGCTCGAAAATCCTTCCAACCTATGTGCGGGGGTCAGAGATTGCGTCAAGCCTCTCGAGGGGTTTGTATAACTTTTTTCAAAAAAGCTCCTAAAGCCCGCGTTGTTAATTTGTTACGGAGCACGGAGTGTTTGAATTTTGATCAGCTCCAACTAACATATGACAAATGCTGATTACGTAGGGCCCAGGGAAGTTCCTCGACTTTGTTCTCCAACAAATTTTTAGCCTACTTGTTATAACCTGTTTATAGCCTCCCATTGACGCCTGTGGTGGCATTGTTTTTACTCGTGGGCCTTTGTTTTTGCCCCTTCCACAGAAGTCGATTGAAAATTGCTTCCCTTGGTCTATTGGTGAAGGCGAACGGCCCAAAAATATCCCCAGGTAACACACTAATTCCAGCAGTCCGGTGTGATGATGCTTACTTTTACGATAACTCCTGTATTTTCAGTGACGTAGGTACGGAAGTATATACCCTCTATGAATGGGTCCCCTCCGTTAATTGGCATTTTGCGAAATCTTTTGTTCTGATCGTTTTGTCTATTGGCAAAAGAAACCACCCCCTTCCCGAAACCTTGCCCTCCCTTGTCTTTACATCGTTCGGTTAGATGTGCTTACATGTTTGGTTGGGTGGGTATCCGTGTCATGACATGCTCTATTTCTTATAGAGCTTGATTTGCCGGAATTGGGTTCTTGTTTCTGAGATTACTTTCGACCGGACGGTGCAGTTCCCGCCCTTGAGCGGATCCACATCCCTCTTCCAGAAACCGCTCTCAAGCCTGGTCTCTTGATATTTTGGTGAGTATGCCCTGTTATGCGAACAGCTGTCTGAGAGCTAGAATGAGGTGACTGCCGTCAATCGTAGATCCTGAACCCCATTCTGAGAAAATGGCACACATTTTTTGTCCCCTATACAGATTATCTATTTTTAACCCTCTGATTACTGGCGTATCTCCCAAAGGTTGATAGGTGCACGAAATCCTGAAAACTGAATCATGCCTGGAACGTTCGAAATGAAGTGAATATCTTCATTGAAGTAGGTATTGATTCAGACTTGTCCTTTTTGAAGCCTAAGGCTCTACTGTAATACACTCCGTATTGAGTGATTCAGTGAACCCTCTTGAGATCACAACCCCCTCTCGGCTTAACACTGGTTTTTGTGAATTCCATGAAATGTAACTTTGTGTTGTTGTATGGTTTTGTGTCAGGTGGGTCACAAAAAAAGTTTGTCCCTATTATATATTGTTTTTTTGGGTTCCTGGTATCTTTTTAACTAGTATCATTAGTATATTATGCAGTTTTGAAGCTCACCGATTTAACCAGAAATGTTAACCATCGATGAAAATCTAGTTATCAATATCTCTTCAGTAACCATGTCTAACGAAGAAATCAATATACTACAAAAAGGCCAATCATTCGTTCCTACCACAGGTACCAACACCTTGGAACTGGAAGTGAGCACATTCAAATTGATTCGCAACATCCGATTAAAACACTACTTCCAAAACATCTGTCCTAACACCACTCAGGAAGAAGACATGCTCAGAGGCTTACGACCTCACAGTACCTTTTTGGCTCCCCAAAGCCATAAAATTATTGACGCCTTCGAAAACCTGGTTAAACAAGACATACTGAATCTTCCTTTTTTACAACCAGCCACACGAGGTAACCTTACACGTAAGGAGAAAAACATCTTACAAAAAATCGCGGAAAATCCTAACATCATCTGCCACAACGCAGACAAAGGAGGTGCTCTTGTGATCATGGACACCTCCTTTTATGAACAAAAGGTCACTGAACACATTGGAGACACCAACACTTATGGCATACTTCCGGGGGATCCCACCCGTGAATACACCAACGACTTAACCACCATCATCAATCAAGCCTTCGACAACGGAACCATCAATGAAAGAACCAAACGGTATCTCACACCTATCAACCCCAAGCCTCCGACATTGTACATGTTACCTAAACTCCACAAACATCCCACTAATCCGCCTTTCCGACCAATCGTGTCGACGAGAACAAGCATCCATGAGAATGTAGGAAAACTTTTGGACAAATATTTTCAACCATTTGTCTCTACGTCAGCTTCCTTTGTAAAAGACACCACAGATTTTTTACTCAAACTGGAACCCATCATGAATCTTCTCAAAGAATCCGACCTCATCATGTGCACTGTGGACGTCAGCTCCCTATACACTTCAATCCCGCATGACGAAGGGATAGAAGCTGTTGAAAACACGTTGGCTCAATCCGACCTTGACCCGGATCTCAAAGTATTCTTGATGGAACTGACCTTATTCACACTTTATCACAGCTATTTTACCATCTTCGACAAATGGTTTCTTCAGCTCAATGGCACGGCCATGGGTAATTCCGCAGCTCCTTGCTACGCTAACATCTTCATGCGTATATTCGAAGAGACCCACATCCTTAACAAACCCAATTGGCAAGAACATGGCCGGTTATATCTCCGGTACATCGATGACATTTTTCTTTTATGGACTGGCACGGCTGAAACTCTGGTCACCTTCCTCAACACATGGAACCAGGTTACACCTAGGATACAATTCACATGGGATTACAGCTCATCCTGCGTCCATTATTTGGACGTGAAGATAACAAGAGAACTGGGTGACTGGTCCACTTCCATCTTCAGAAAACCTACCGACAGAAACTCGACATTACACTACCAGAGCTTCCATCGCACAGGATTAAAAAACAATTTACCCTATGCCCAGATTCTGCGAGTTAAACGCATTGTTTCCAAACCTGAGGAAAGCAAAGTCCAAATCAAGACAGTCTTGGATAGGTTGAAAGCTCGGGGATATCCTACACCGATACTAGACCTGGCCTTACAGAGGAGTGAGAAATGCACCAGAGCCTCGTTGCTACTCCCTAAACAGAAGGTACCTTCTGACCGACTTGTGGTGGTATCCAAGCATTCTAAAGCATCTGCGCAATTTCAGAAAATCATCCGGAAACATTGGCCCATACTAACAATGGAAGCAGACTTTAAGGGCTTATTCGCAGAAACACCCATCTTTGCATTCACCAGGGGCAAGAACTTAAAAGAACTTTTGAACAACACCAATGTTTCTAAGTCCAACATCACATACTCTGGTCTAAAACCCTGTCACAATTGCAGCAATTGCAATAACTGTATCCCAGGAAACCTGATAAACCATCCCATGAAAGGCAATGCCATAAAACTCAGAGTCAACGCCACATGTAACAGCAAGAATGTTATATATGTCCTGAAATGCCCTTGTGGCAAATGCTATGTGGGGCACACGGAACGCAAGATCCGTACGAGGATCTTAGAACATAAGAGCAATATTCGCACGGGGAACCTAAAATCAACAGTAGCCACACATTTCCTGGAAAATAGACATTCAGTAGCCCAACTGAAATACCAGATTCTTGAACAAGTACCCATCACCTTGAACAACAAGAACTCACTTCTGAAAAAGGAAAATTTCTGGATCCGATATTTATCCACGATGGCCCCCTTGGGGCTCAATGACCGCATTGAATTTTTGTGCTATCTTTAATTGTATATTTGTCTTTTTCATGTATACATCATTATTCTTTATTTATTTCACATGTGTCAGTTCCCCACACGCGTGCTCTTCATCTACTTTACACTTTTCTGGTTAGCTTGCCCGTTTTAAAATGGCGCCCACACTTTTTCCTCTCGGATCCCTTGTTTATGTTGCTCCACGCGAGTCCTTTCTCTCTGTTTACATGTTGGTTACTTGTACTGGGAACTTTGCACACTGTCTCGTCCACCCTTCGGAACTCCGCTGAGTCCGTTGACGCATGTCACACTAGTAAGTACGATATTCTGCCGGTCTGCGCAGTTACATTTGAGCGCTTTTAACATTTGGCAGTTCATTCACGGGGATACGCATTTGGCTTTCCGATCCGGTGTAGTTTTGTTGTTAAACGATCACGTCAGCTTTCAGTCTTTTATCTCACGAGAGCACAGTTCCATCTCTCTTCACAGGGTGTATTCAGTCTAGGCTGCTTGGCATGTAGTATACAATGCAGATACCCTATTCTTGTCACTTTATTTTTCACTACGTTATTTGCACCGTGTGTTTTCCGTCTCACTTATTGTCATTACCATGTAGCTTTGCCACCACGCTATTATAGCGAGTCATTTTTGTTTTTTGTTTATAGAGTAACCCCCTGACGACGGGCTCCGCCCGAAATGCATTGGGCTGTGTGACTTTCAACATACCTGGAATTATGCATGTTGTGTTGGATCATCTATTCTGAAATGTATCATACAATTAACAACATCAGAAACGTGATATCCTAATAAAACCGGATACATATAAGCAATCTTGCTGTGAACACTCTCATTGCACATATCGGATGAATTGAACTAGACCGTTTGGTCCCCCCTTGGTTGTGCATAGGGGCGTCCTCTCCCTAGGCGGGAGAGCTCTACCTTAGTGCTTACCTTTCCAACACTGACTGGCCAGACAGTGTTTCCCCGGTGCACACCACAACCGCTGTAAGCAATTTTCATCTTGGATTACACTAGCTGTGCGAGATCCTATCATTTATACATTAACCAGAAATATGGCATAAATATGATGTTACATCTGTTAAACACAATCTTTGAAAAACCAGTATGAAGTGAGAGAACAATGGTTTAAAGAGAATTAAAGAAATCTGTTTACTCCTTCCAGATTGTATGCTGTCTCTCGTCCCCTTCCCTTCTTCTGTGTGCCCCGACGAAGGTGTGGCCTTAGACCTGGCCTAGCACCGAAACGCTCGTTGGCGCTCTGAGTTTTTCCCGTTACATGGTCACCTAGTCTCCTACCCCCGGTTGAGAGACGCTCCAGGACGCAATATATTTGTAACATCTGGCAACTGAAGCATGATTTGTATGGGATGATTGAAAAATGTATGAGTATGTGTGAATCCATTTTGGTATTGGATGTTTGAGGAATGTATCAGTTTGTCTGAAGTATGTCTAATACTTGAAGGGATGTGTGGGATGTTTTTTTTAATAATCCCGAGTGTATTATCATTGTTATGTTCTGTCTATTTTGCCCTGTTGTTGTGGAAAAATATATATTTATATAAAAGAAATGAAATAAATAATGAATATTTTTCTGTAATGAGTTGGCTCTGAATAAGTTTGTCTCGCCTCTGGTCTCAGTGAGCTTACTACTGCGAGCTTAATTATAGGACTCTATTTGAGCCTTGATATATATTAGAAGGGGCAGATTGTTCTGTTTTTTGGAATTAGCTCTTGTTTCCCCTGCTAGTCTGCCATACATTCGTTTTCCCAGGGGGGCCCTTTTTGCCTATTTGTCTTAAAGCCACAGGCAGGTCTTGTTTGGTTAAAACTGGGTCTAACTCAAAACTTGAATTTGAAGACTTTAAATTGAAACATAGAATCTTCATCTTGTATTTCATCTGGTGTGCAATAAATCATCCAATTCATTTTGCAGAGTAATTCTCTTTCCAACATGTTCACTGGACTTGAATCACCCAAAACAAATTAGTGCCTATTTTCTAACTGACCAGTCATAACTGGAACATCTGCTATAATCGGATTAACAATTTGTTTATTGCTGATCCCTACAACTTGAGCTTCTCTTTCTGAGAAGTATAGATTAGGAACTTCCAAAGAGTGAACCATAGAACATGTAGTCCCAGTATCAATCAAAAATGAAACTGGATGGCCATTAACTTCTCCATCAATATATGGGCCAACTTGGTCTACCTCTAAGACTGCTCCAAGTATGCAATTCTGCTTACCCCCAGAGACACTGTCATTGTGAACTCCTCCCTGCCAAACCCTCATTCAGAATCGATGGATTCAGGTGGTACCCTGCACTAGAGAGCACCTTGTTCTTCGTGTTTTGTTGCATCACACAGCCAGTAGCATTGACATGAAAATACATTTCTAACTCGGCACATTCTGTTCAAAATTGTGCATCACATTAGTTTTCTGCATCCGTGGAATAAGTTTTACATTTCCTTGAATCCTGTTAGTGATTCTGAAGGCATTGCCTCTTCCACTGCACACTCTTCCCACAGAAGTGACAAGCTGTCTTCTTTTTTCATTCATTCAAAATTCTTATTCATGCCATTACCTTTACCACCATCTCACATCTGTATTTGATTAATTCCATTCACTCCAGAATGAACAACATTCATATTTGACAACATTTGATTCAGAGATCCTTTCTCTAATTTCTTTCTTTGGGCAATCATCAACATTTTCTTAATTCTTTTCTGTCTCATATCAATATAGTCATTAACATATTTCACCATTTTCAAAACTTTCATCTATGCTCTTTGTCTGCCAACACAATATACACTGCTGAATGTGATTACTAATGTCTAACCTCAATCCATTCACAAAAGCAGACACAAATCCACTGGCCCCATCTCCTTTTTCATCTTCGACTCCACTATGTCTGTTAAAAATCTGCATAGGCCTTTCATGAAATGCATTGACTGACTCTTTCAGCACTTGTGAGGTTCTTAACATTATATTCCAAATTATATTTTTCCCAGAAACTCACTTTTTCAAATGCTCAATCACAATCTTGTATTTCGTAGCCACCTCTTTGGAAGGAGCACCACTAGGGGTAACCCTTGTAGCTTCTTGTGTAAGCCATCTAACAACAGCCTTAAACGCAGCCCACAAATAACCAGAAACCACATCTCAAACAGTATATTCAAATCAGCCCACTACATCTGGGAAATATGTGTCAATTTATGCATCTCTTCATACCATTTTCTTACTTCCTCTCTCAATTCTGAAAAGTTATTAGTAAATGCATACAAATCAGCTCGAGTTCATGCACATGCACAAAATTCCCTCAATGAACTTCTCAACCAGGAAACGTTTTTACACATTCAGTTATATCCTCTCTTTATTTCCTTTTCCGGCAATACATTTTATTAAGTGCCTCAAACTGTGTAAGTATAGGCATTAACTTCATTTACTACATGGTTTGTCTAAAACAATCTAGCTTTCTAACAACAAATGTACCTGTAATGGAAATTGTTAAACTTCATCATGTGCTGTATTTTTTTCCAATCTGAAATCCAGGCACATATATGACACTGAATCTCTTCCATCATCTTGTCTGCTGGTGTTCCTTCTGCCAGTAATTTCTAACCCTCCCTATGTACCACAGTAGCCTGAGGCTTCACTAACAAATGTCTTATTATTTTCAGTTAAACAAACTCAGAAAATCAACTCAAAATCACAACAAACAAAATAGCGAGCAACACGGCCACCTATCATAGCTCAGCTTCATTGGTAACCAACCAAGCAGAGCACTGGTTTGTGCTGATGTATCAACAATCCCATCATGGCTAACCAATCACACACAACACAAATATATCTGTGAACAGGAAAACAATCGATCGCAAAATCTCTTTAACTCAATAAACTAAATGAACCCTTTCCTGCTTACCCTAGAAAGGAGGGAAAGTTGGTAGATCAAGTAAACAATTCAATCACAATCCATAAAACGTCAGAAACAAGAACAAAATTCAAAATCAAGAACAGAAAACCAAATGCTGTTCACAAGTTATTACAATTCTAGGCAGACTCCCATCCAGCAAAATTTCACCTGGGTCAGTGGGTTTGCGCCTGTGCTCCATGACAGAACCCTCCAAAGCAAAAAAAGCCTCCCACCCCCTCCCAACATGGCCGACCAGTCACACCTGACCTCTATAAGAGGCCCAACCAACAGCCTGAACTACCAAGCAAACAATGAAGCCGATAGCCAGACAGGGAGGGGGGGGGGGGGGGAACTCATGTGGCGAGGAAGACTACACTCGGAGTAATGAAGATTACCGGTAAGTAACCGGGGCATTACCTCCTCGTTAGTCTTCCTCGCCACATGACTTACATAGTGAGCAAATACCCAAGCCAACAAGGCTTCATTGACCACCATAAGAACAGCACCACACGGTGATGCAGAGAAACCAACACAAGGTTGAATCAGAATAATGAAAAGAAAACAGGGATCACAGGAAACCTGAATCAAGACAGAAAGACAAGAACGGGCCAACAAAGGAGCCGCAGCTCCTGCACTCAGAACGGCCCCAGCGAAGTCCCCAGGGACAGCACCCCCCAAGACAATGCGATAGAGTTCCATGAACAAGTGGGGGGAAGCCACGTCGACGCCCGACAAAACTCCACAGTGGAGACACCCTTGAAGTGGGCCCAGGACACAGAGACACTCCCCGTGGACCGACCCTGGACCCCCGCCGGAACCACCGAACCCAGCGAAGCATAGGAAAGGATGATAGCCTGTGTAAGCCAGCGACTCAAGGTGGAAAGAGAGGGCTAGTGGCCCGAATGAAATGGACCGAAAGTCACAAACAGGCAACCCCACCGGGAAAGGGAAGACGTGCGCTCAAGAGAAACCAAAACAGCACGCCGGACAACCAGCAAGGACACGGAAGGATCCGCGACGGGAGGAAAGGAAGGAAATGACACCTCCCGAGACCCGAACACCAGGGAAGGAACCCTGGGAAGCAAAACGGGGTACATGCCGGAGAAACCACCTGTCCGGCAAAACCCGCAAGAAGGGAGGGGAGCAGAGGAACGACCCCCGCACGCCCAATCTCCCAGCAGACACCACTGCCACCAGGAAAAAAACACCGTAAAGGTGAGGAACCGCAAAGCCACCGAGGCCAGGGGCTCACAGGGCGGACCCTGAAGTGCTCGCAGAACGAGAGGGAGATCCCAAGGGGGAGACAGGCAGAGCGTCCGAGGGTGACGGAGAAAACAACACCGGAGCCAAGCGAGCCACCAGGGAATCCAGCCCGTCGAAAACCGGACTGCGGAAGGTCCGCAAGGCAGCCCACAGGGCCCTCAGGGAAGAAGGGGCCAAGCCCAAGGAAGACCCCACAGCCAGGAAATCCAAGACCCGCAAGGGGTCCACGGCGGCGGGGTCAGCACCAAGCCGACCGCACCAACGCGAGAAAGAAACCCAGTGTCGGGCACAGGAAGAGAAAGTGGAAGACCTGCGGGAGCCCCGCAGCAAAACCACAACTCCAGAAGAACAACCCCGAGCAAGCAGCGTCATCCGCTCAAGAACCAGGCCTGCAGATGGAGCCAGGCCAGGAGATAGAGCCGGCTCAACACCGACTCCGGGAGCGGGGGTCCCAACAACGGAACGGGAAGATCCGGGATCGGCCAGTAGGCCTGAACCGCCAGCACGCCAAGGAGAGGGTACCAGGGGCGGCGGACCCAGCCGGGAAGCACCCCGGCCCTGCCCAAGCGAATCTAGCAGAGGACCCGTGGTATCCGTGGGAACGGGGGAAACGCGCACAGCAGACCGAAAGGGCAAGCGAATGACAGGGCATCCACCCGCCACACCCCCGGACCCGGGAGGAGAGAGTAGAACCTGGGCAGGAGGGCCGAGTCCCCGTCCGCGAACAGATCCACTGGAGGCAGACCGAGTCGAGGCACCAGGCGCCGAAACACCACCGGGGCCAGGACGAGACAAGATAACGAAGGAAAGATCCGACTCAGTCGAACCGCCTCCACATAGTCGGACGCCGGGGGAAAGACAGCCCGAAGGGACAGGACCGACGACTCCGCCCAAGAAAACAACCCCCGAGTATGTAAACAAAAGGAGCGAACCTTGCACCCCCTCTGAAGGCTGACACCGCTCCACCCCGCCAGGTCGACCGACCCGACCAAGACATGGGGACCTTGAAGCAAAGGTGCAAAAGACGGCAGGCCAGGAGGACTGCCAGCAACTCCCGAAGCACGAGGAGCTGCGAGACAGCAGGAGATCCCAACGACCCCCAAACGACCCGGCGCCAAAGGACGCCCCCCCACCCCCCTGAACGAACCAGAGGGGAGGACCGGGTCCAGGCACACGACCCCTGAAGGAGGACAAGCCCGAGACGGGAACCGAAGGGATCACCGCACATAGAGCAGGGAGCCGACGGAGGGGAGACCCCGCCTGACGTGAAGCCTCACCCATGAAAAAGACGAGGCCGAGACGTATCACACCTCCAGACAGGGAACACCAAGACCCCCTCCCGGCGAAGAAGACCCACCAGGCGGGCCAGGAGCACAGTTCCCACCCACGGGCCAGAAGGCAAGCCCCACGGAAGCACCCGCAACCGAGAGTGGGAACCCCCACTCGCAGTCCGGCCTCACAGGCCAACCCATGGTCCCAGAAAACCCCTCAGTTTAGACAAGGGAAGGAGTAGGTACCCGAACCCGCCGGGAAGGTGGGGCCCCGCGGAAAGTCCGCAAGGCCAGCAAGACCGGACACCGGCCAGCAAGCCCGAAGAGCCCAAGAACCGTGACAGCCACGTCCCAAGACGGGACGTAACGGAGGCGACAGCCCCCTCCCCGCCCCAGGGAACCCCCTGGAGTGAGCTGGCCGAAAGCCAGGAACTAGGGGCGAAAAAGGGAGCGGCAGCACCAGTATGAGACCGAGAATAGCCGAAACTCGGGCCCGGAAGCCAAACCTGAACGCACCCCGTGAAGACCGACACCCTGAAATCCGGGTGGAATGGCCGAAGGACCCCACCCATGCAAGGGCGGGACGCCCTCACCCACAGGCGGACGAGGAGTCCGAAGGAAGGCCGCACCCAGGGGAGCGGGCCCCAATTGAAAAGACCGGAGACAGCCAGAGTAGGCCATACGCCAAAAACGCCGTCCCCGACGACGAGGACGCAGCCAGACCAGACGGCCGAGCCAGCCTCGCGGCCACCAGTGCGGTAAAGGTGACAAAGCCCACCTCCACAACGCCCCTCACAACGGACGCAGGCAGAGGAAGGGAATCCGGAGACATGCGTAGAGAACGCACCCAGAGAAACCCTGGGAACAACCACCGCCGCCGGAGGAGGGAAAAGCAAGCCCTACCATGGAACGAAACACGAAGTAAGCGTGTCATCCCAGCGCAGGGGCCATGCCGAACTTCACAGTAGCGTAACACGATCCAAGAATAGCGCACTACACACCCGCAAGGGCACAAGGCGCTCGTACAAAAGCTGCTGTGGACCCCATCCTGGCTAACCCCCCGAGGCCTCCACCCCCGGACACCCCCAAGGTGGAGGCCAGGCATCCGAAGCATTGTGGGGGCCGTTGTGGAGAAAAAGCAAGCTATTGCCCAGAGCCGCAGATTGGGACTCCATGAGTGGAATAGGCACCGAGGCGAGAATTACCAGGTCCGTGGACGAATCCGACCCCAAGACCCGCCGAGGCGGGGAACCGAACTCAGGTCCCGGGCCCGACCACAGCCCCAGGGTCTGCTGCTCCAACCATTGGGCCACACTCCCCCACTGGGGCCACCGAGAGGGAGATGAGGCGAGGAGGGGGCAGGGCACCCCGCCGCGCAAGGACTCCCAGAAGGGATAGCGCCGTAAAACAGGGAGACCCGCAGACGGCGACAGAAGGAATCCCCCGCCTCCCTGAGGAGACCAGAAGGCACAGCCACCCCGCAGATCAAACTCACTTGAGTCCGGCGCAACCTGACGGCCCAGGGCGAGTCCAGGACCGACTACACAGCCTACCTCCCCACATGAGGAAAACACGGGCCCCCAGGGCGCCAGAAAGGGAAAACAGAAATAAGAGATCTGTCCCCACGTTGTACCGCGCACCAATAGAGCGCGCCAGGCACTTCTGGGTCGACACAAACAACATTTTTGAAATGGGAAATGAAAACCCAAACAATGCGACCACAAAAATGAAAATGCCCTCACCGAGGATCGAACACCGGACCCTCCGAGAAGGAGACAGACGCGCTGTGCACGCCGCGTCCAAATCGCTGAGCCAGCAGGAGAATGCCGCGCAAGACCGATGAAGGAAATCATCGGTCGCACCTGGTGGCAACCAAACCACGCCCCCGAGAGGCGGGAGGCGCTCAGAGCCAACTCCAGCGCGGCAAACCGCCGAGCCCCGTAGGGGCCAAAATACACGAAGGGAGGCGGCAGCGCCCAGCGCTGTGAAACCGAGATGCAGGAGGGGAGCACCCAGACCCGGACAGCAGAGCCCCCGAGGACCCGCCGACATATGAGGTAGGACCGAGCCCGCCCCCGTTTATTATATTTGTGCACCCCTGTGAGGGATCGACCTTGCGTCACTCAGCCTAGAAGCTGGTAAATCGGCCCTTTTACACGCTGTGTGCCTGCAGACCCATCGCCTTGCCGAAGCGCCGCCGCCCCAGGCAAGGCTCCAGCACGTCGCGCTCTACAACTGAGCTACCCAACGATAGCCTAGAGCCGGCAAATGCAGCCAGCGCACACGTCCACAACTCGTGGAATGAAGTTAGAGTGCAATTCCATGCGGAATACCAAAGCCAGGCACGAGGCATGGACCTCCAGTGGCACAAACACTGCAGATTTTAGGCGGAAACAGATTATGAAGAGCCAGCCCAACGCAGACCAAAACAGGGGAGCAGCTTGAGCCCCGGAGTACAAGAAACACATTCACACGATGGGTGTATCTTCCCCCAAGCCTGCATCATCATACCCCCTGCGCTGGACCCAAAAGCCCACATAGTGGCCAGGGCCCATCAGTAACGACCTGGGGAGACACGGGAATGTCTAAACACCCCACATCCCCGGCCGCCCCCCCCCCCCCCCCCTGTAAACCCCTGGCACGCTATAGCAGCACCTAACCGGCCCCACAGGACCGGGGGAAGGAAGAGGGGGGGGGATTACGAGTTTAAGGCACCAGGGATCGCTAAAGCCGGATCCTCAACCAAAAAACCCAAGGGCCAGCTAACGCCGGCCCATCTTACCTGCACAGCGCCTCTGGAGAGAATCGCGCAGAACAAAAAAAACAGGCTTTTGGTTGGGCCGGCCCGCCTCTTATAGAGGTCAGGTGTGACTGGTCGGCCATGTTGGGAGGGGGTGGGAGGCTTTTTTTGCTTTGGAGGGTTCTGTCGTGGAGCTGATGCTCACTATGTAAGTCATGTGGCGAGGAAGACTAACGAGGAGGTAATAGAATATCCACGTCTTTAATAGTTTCTTGAACATCACAAATTTTCAGAACAAATACGGATGTGGAGAGGCAGTTTGTTCCAGTGGAATGGGGCCAAGTAAGAGTAGGAGCTGCCACCATATATGGAGATATAAATAAGTGGAAACTTCAAAGGGTTTTAT
Organism: Lissotriton vulgaris; assembly: GCF_964263255.1. Lineage (NCBI taxonomy): Eukaryota > Metazoa > Chordata > Amphibia > Caudata > Salamandridae > Lissotriton > Lissotriton vulgaris. Next base: position 1,650,304,134 of record NC_141685.1, read on the forward strand.
TTGTGGACCTAAGCAGTCTTGCAGGCAGAAAGTCATGAAGTCTGGAGTGCAGATAGGCAGGAAGGGCTTTACTTAGGGCCTCATGGCAAAGGCAGCATAGCTCAAAGATTGCCCATTGTCTGACGAGAAGCCAATGCAAGGTTTTTAGAACACGGGCAAGAGAGTAGTGGGAGGGGGCAGGTTACAAATTAGCAGAACACCTGTAATCTGCGCAACTTGCAGTTTGTATAGCAAGGTATAATTTGCTGCCACTAACAGTGCATTCCTGAAGTCTAGGCGACTTGTGATTAGTACATGGATTAATATCTTTCTAGAGTTGGGTGGGAGCCACAGAAAAACTTTCCTTAAAAGCCACTTTGTGGCAAAGCAGGTGCCACAGGTAGTATTGACTTAGTCTTTCATAGATAGAGTTTGGTTGATCTTCATAATAAGATGTTTTATCTTCTATTTTGGGGTGGGGACTAGACCAAATACTGATGGCCACCAGTCGGCCGAACAAAGCCTCTGTGCTTTACCAAATAGCGTAATCTCAGTTTTGTCGCTATTTATTTGGAGACAGGGGGAGACAAGGGGCCATGAGGGGTTCCCTGTCTGCTGACCCGGTTTTCCCCTACCCTACTACTTTGCACATCATTACGGCTTGCACCTGGCATTACTATCTATTTTAGAAACCTTTTAGAAAACTTTAATTAATTTTAAACTAAAACGAAAACTGAAAAGTTCCTTGCACTTTACTTTGTTTCAATCATGTCTATTTTATGAATTTGAAGCTGTTTGTGTAACTCACTTCCGGATTGCCACTGAGAGTTGCCATCTTTGGCAGTGTGCTCTCTAGTCTTGTGGCGACCGGACCTCATTTAAATGCACGCTGCGCGGACACACCGCTGGCGCACCGAAGGCATGCCTAAGGCAAGCCCGTCTGTGCCTGTCTGCATTCTAGAAGCGGCCTGCACCAGCCATGTTGCCCCTCGAACTCCAGGAGGGGCCAGCACCTTGTCGCCCCACTCATCTCCGCTGCGCTACTCAACGTTCGTTCACACAGGAAACATCATGAAGATGTCTTTGAGCGCCTTGTCCACCATCCAGTAGACCTTCTGTTTATTATGGAGACTTGGCTTGACACTTTGTCTGATCCCATTGTCACCCTGGCTACGCCCGAAGGCTATAAGTTCTCCAGAGCCAATCGCCCAGTGGGGGGTGGGGTTATGTGGCCATCATTTATAAGAATAAGTGGGACCTTCGCAGGGGCAATGTTACATCCTGGGGTGACTGTGAGGCCCTTGATTTTAGTATTCACTTCTCAGCTCACTTCACTCTGGGAGGCTCCCTGATTTCCAGGCCCCCTGGTCCGGTGGGCCCCTTTTTGGAAGCATGCATTGATGCAGTTATTTCTCGAGCCTTGCAATTCTCCCGTTACATGGTTTTAGGAGACCTCAATATTCACTCTTATCAGGCAGATAACAAGGATTCGCTTGACTGTCGGCCCACCCTGCACTTGGTTCAACTGTCCCAGTGGGTTCATCTTCCCACCCACCGGGCAGGCCATATGCTAGACCCTTTTTGCACCATTTTCGCATTTGGTTGGAGGATCCACATCTGATCTCATGGTCCGACCACTTTTTAACGTATTTTTCTTGGGAAGTTATCAATAGTGAGCCATCAGCGTGTTCGTATGGCAAACCAGCCTTTGGCAAAATGAACCCTCTTGTGCTCAGTCAGAACTTGGAAGCTTCCAGGCCCACCCTATAGGGGGATCTCGACAGCCGGCTTGTTGATTTTACTAACTGGGTCTCAAATGAAGTGGATTTGCTTGCCTCGTCACCATGTCCAAGGCTGTCTAGAGATTCTCCATCTAAACCCTGGTTTACTCCCGACCTCAAAGCAATCAAACATGAATGCAAGATCCTCGCGCGTGCTTGGCGTCACAGCGAATATTGCCCTGCGCCCAAGCAGAAGCTCAGTCTTCAACAAAAAATCTACTATTGGGCAATAACTCAGGCCAAAAGGCAATTCTATGCAACTTGCATTGAATTGGCTAAAAGCAAAGCCAAATATTTTTTTTCTATTGTACAGAGTTTTACGTCCCCTGACGCTCTGTCTAGGGAGTCTCCATCCATAGACACTTGGTGCCAGAGCCTCTCCTATTTCTTCTGGGATAAAATCCTTTCTACTCAGGCGGCCTTCTGCTGCGACAAGGGCATTTGGGCAGTTGTGGTGTCCCCACCTGCTGATTAATACCATTTCTCTACATACCTTTAAGCCTGTGAACCTCTTTGAGTCCCTTAAAATTCTTATGGGCCTAAAGTCTGGCTCTCTATTGGACCCCTGTTCGGCCAGAATGTTGGCAGCAGTTGCTGAGACCATTAATAATGAGGTGAATGGTATAAACTTGTTCCTTCAGGCTGCCTGCGTTCTAGAGGTCTGGAAGCAGGCCACGATTTTGCCTCTTTTAAAAAGCCAGTCGCTCGACCCACTTAGCACAGTGAACTACCGCACCCATCTCCCTTTTACCCAGCTTGGCCAAGGTGTACGAGAAGGTGGAGAACAGACAACTCACGGAGTTTGTTGGGAGAGAGGGCCTGCTGCATCCAGCCCACTCAGGGTTCAGAGTCTCCCACAGTACTGAGTCTGTCCTAGTGAAGATTTCGGAGGCTATTAGGGAGTGTCTGGAAGTGGGTGGGAAGGCAGCATTAATTCTGCATAACCTGTCTGTGGCATTCCACACTGTCCCCCACTCCCTCCTCTTCGCGTCTCAGCGAGTTCAGAGTGTTTGCTGCTGCTTGGGGCTGGCTCAGATCCTTCTTGGAAGGATGAGCTCAGCAGTTGTGGCTTCCATCGTCCTCTTTTTCTTCCGAGGCGGTGATCACAGGAGTCCCACAGGGGTCTTCCCTTAGTCTCCTCCTTTTTAGGTCTCGCCTGAGCCAGCGCATGCACTGCTCTGGCGAGACATTTAGTAACTGGGTTTTAAAAGTGCTACCCACAGACTTTTGCCGTCCGCCAGCTTGCTGTTACACGCACAAGCGCGTGCCACATGCACAGCTGCCATCTGCACATGAATCCCCTCCCCTACCACCTACCTTCTCCCACTCCCTCATCGTCAGCTTCTCTTATTACAAGCTGCTTCAATTCCCTCCCCCACCACAGATCGAGCTATGCAATGCATGGGAGAACTTCTGAATCCTTCCATAAAGTCAAGGGGAGCCTCACTCATGTTCTCCTCAAACTGAATCCTCGCCACATCGGTCTCGCGCGGTAATTATTTGGTGCTAGGCAGTTGCTTAGCCGGAGCTCGATAACTCCACTGACTCCCATAATTCTGGTGGCTTATCATGGCAGCTTCCCTTGTTAACATCTATTTCTGATTAGCGTCATCTCCATTGGGTATTTTTCAATCTTCCCTGCCACAAATTGCCCCTTTCCACAGCCTGTCTCTAAGCTACATCTTCAGATGTCTATTTCTACCAAGCCTCGTCTGACTGCATTTTTAGGTCCACATTAGCTCTATAGGGTTCGTAATATCCATCTAGCAATACATTCTCTTTTCTGCCAATATAATAGTTCTTAGTATACTACTCACAAGGAAGGGTAATGAAAAGAAGGGAATTGCGTGAACTCGACTTGGCCAATTAAATGAGAGATTCTCATTTTCTCGACCGTTGATTGGGCGGACGATGGACGAACAGGCTGTGAGCTATTGCAGCTTCCCAAGGCCACGTGGGGGTGGGCCCAGGATCACATCTGTTACTTATTCTCTTCACTGCAGCTTCATGAGCCAACCCTGTGGGAGGTGCTTGCATCGCCCCTCACAACAGTCCTGGAGGGGTGAGTCATAGAAGGATTTGTGTGAGCTGCTGCTGTATTTCTTTTTCTACCGATGATGTTCAGGACATAAATTGCAACATGCCAATAATAAAGGTCAGTAAAAACACATCAAGAATAATTACAATATGAAAAACACGTAAAATGCCATTTGTACGTTAGTTGAAAATAACTTGTAAAGAATAGCCAGTGAACAGACATGGCATTCGAAGAGAGCATACATACAACAGACGTGCCATCTATCCTCATTTATTGAACCAAGAAAACACATAGTCTGCAGGACGATTAAAGATCATATAAAAGGCATGAAAGAACATGTGAGTAGTTTACAAACACAAACTGAAAAAATAAGTGTCCAAGGATATAAATGATCAATATATCAAGATTATGTGCATGACATGACAAAAACATCTGTATAATATACATAGTACTTGTAACGAATTAAAGTGCAAAGATCGTTTTAAAACACATCAGTTCAATGGAAAAGAATCAAAACACTCAACTCGTTGAAAGAACGACTAAATAGACAGCAGAGTTCGGAACATTGATTTCAGACCGCTGGGCGTTCTCTGCAGAGAAGGTAGCTTACATGACTTAACATTGCAAGGGGAAGGGGAGTTGTGCTGCCTGTCATGTATGGGCCATGTTTCAATGTTGTACCTTTGCGCCAGCGTTGTTCTCTTGTCACATTGCTGTACCTTGGCTTCAACTAATGTGAAAAGGAATGAATAACAGACAGCGTAACCTTCATCTAACAGTGTATGGATGGATAAACACTATGCGAGTGCAGAGTGGCCTTTGTGGAACCTGACTTGGTGTCATGCATGTGTGACAGAAACAACTCAAAGCATGTCACAGACAGTATGCAGCTGTGCATATACACTAGTGTGAATAGACTTTTTAGTACATTGCACATACCTACCATGGAATGGTTAGTTTAAACCACATTTTATATGTAGAAGAGGAGCTGTACATTGGTGAAAGTTGCTACCCTTGGGAGGTGGAATCTTCTTGTGACTTGCCCTGGAGTCCCAACATGAGCAGCAGAGGAGCAAGCTATAGGAATGGGCACAATGCAACCAGCCATATATATGCTTTGAGGCGTCCACATTAGGAGTTGCAGAGAGCAACCAACAGGAAAAGCAATTATACAACCAACCGTGGAACATGCTCTGAGGAGGCCGCCCAAGAGTGTCAGAGACCAACCCACAGGCATGGCCATTAATACAAGCAGCCATGATATATGCTTTGAGGATTCCATCCAGGAGTGACAGAGACCAACCTACAGGAATGGTCATGAATACAAGATTCCATCCAGTATAGGCTCTGAGCAACCAGTAGGATAGGGCATTTTGCCACCAGCTTGGGCAAGTATGCAACGCACACCGAATGCATGTTGGACTTGTGATATGCTCTTAGTTAATTGGATCCTAGGGCAGATCAGTAAATAAACAGAATTATGGAAACATCTGAACTGAGAGTCCTGCAGGGTGATTGCCATGTTGCCAACCAGATATAGAGAATCCCTTGCTTTCCAGGAGTGTTTGTTCCACATAAAACTACTCATAAATAACACTTCTTCAAACAGGCCACCAAAGAAAAACGGACCTGCGTATATGAATTAATTTATCAGGCCATTGCAAATGTGGCACAGTTCAACCCGGATTAATATAAACAAGCATTGGCATAGCCAATAGGTCTCGCTTTTGGGTAAACACTTATATGGTCCCAAAAGCAAGACCTATTGGCAATGCCAATACTTGTTAACATTTATGGCACACCTTTGGTGTACCTGGCAGAGGAACTTGGGGCTAAGGTCATGGCCTACGTGGATGACACCCAGCTTCTCTTCAATTGGGATAAGAATGCGGACTCTGTTTCCTCTGCTCAACACTGTCTGTCCTCCATTTTTCATTGGCTAGTTGCAGCACAACTTAAGTGCAACAAATATAAATCGGATTTTCTCCTATATGGAAAGTTACCCTCCAATTCAGGGAAACTCTTTGGCCCCATGAGTTCCCTATCCACACTTCTGTAGGGAAGACCGCCAAGAACCTAGGGGTGTGGTTTGAGGAGAATATTTCCTTCGCTACACAGATTTGGAAACTTGTTGGGATTTGCTTTGGCCTTTTGAAATCTTTGCTGGAGTTTCTCCCTCTCCTGCCTACGGTGGCAAAAGAGACTGTCATTTGTCCCCTTATTCTGTCACACCTGGACTAAGCAAATGCCCTTAATATGGGCATCCCGGGCTATCTGTTAAAAAGCTCCAGGTGGTCCAAAATGCGGCAGCCAGTAACCTTGAAATTCCCGCTAGGACTAGCATGAGATCCCACCAGCGTTATCTGCACTGGCTTCCTATAGCCGACCGGGTCAAATTGAAATCTTTGGTAATGGCCCATCGTGCTCTTCACGGGTGTGGCCCCATCTACCTGCAAAAATACTTCACCTTCTACATTCCAGTGCAACATCTGTGTTCCTTGTCCCATGCCTGGCCTAGGTCCGCCGTTTTAAATGTCGGAGGCTTGGAGGCAGCTCTCTAGCTCGGAAAGCTACTGTTGGCTGGAAAACTCTCCCTTTTGCCCTCCGGAACATTTAGGACCCGCTAATCTTCAAGAAGAACCTGAAAACATATCCCTTTGCATAAATCTCTGAGGGCTGCCCCTCTCTGCTCCACGCCTGGACACTTTGAGTATCTGTGCGCGATACAAATTAAATTAACATAACGTAACAGCTGTTGGTCATCCATTCAGCAATTTCCCTCATGCATCTTGTAAACTGAGATTTCTCTGTTACTGGATCTAACCCAAAGATGAGGAGTTGGGTATTTTTAGCATAAAATACAACCTCAACTCCATGTTATCTCACTATATGTGTCAGAGGCACTGCGTAGAAGGTAAGGTTGCGTTCAGGCAAGAACGCTGTGGGATCTCTTTATTGGTTGACATCATTCTTGATTTGAAGGAGTCTAGACAGATGGTTTGGGTTTGACTGTCAGGGAAATCCATGCACCAATGTAGTGCACTTCTGTATACTCATGCCTCATATAGTCTGTGGATGAGTATTGAGTGTGAATCCATGTCAAAGGTCGTGGATAGACCTAGTAGTATCCACATGACCAGGGTAACTGCATATAGAGATAGTCTGGTGGTATAAATGACTGTCACTAGTGCGGCCTCTGTGCTGTGTAACACTCTGAAACCCAATAAGATTTTTTGAGGAATCTGATAACCAAACTAAACCAGCCAATCAAACATCACATGAGTTTAAAACTATGAATAATTAATCAATACATCAGTCATTAATCCACTAATTAAACCTGATATTATCATTGCATAACCAAACAACTCACAGTTAAAACCGAAATCCATTCCTCAAACATGTACCCCAGGATCACAAATATATGTACCATTACACAAATCAGTTTCCCCCATTCATACTTATACTTCAAATCATTCAGAAACGCTCAGCAAATCACTTCTTAGGAGTCTCTGAAACTGGACTTTTGGCAGAGTTACAAAAACTCTTTTCTATCTCGGACTGGGAATTATAGACTTGGAACCCGGCTATTCTAGGGATCCCTAAAAAGGAGGTGCTCTTAGGCAAGCATCCTCTGTTACCACTTTTGTGGGAGCTGAAACCTAATATTTTACTGCACCCCTATATTTTAATCACCTAAAAATTAGGATTCATAACTTTACTACTCCTAATGCCTTTTGTAAATACCGAAAGTCGTAAAGTCGGGATTTTTCTCAGTTTAGGAGTAGTAAAGTTAGGAATCGTAACTTTACTACTCCTAAATGCCTTTTGTAAATACCGAAAGTCGTACAGTTAAGATTTTGTCTCAGATTACTTTTGTGAATCGGGCCCCTTTATTTTTATGAAATGCAAATCATTTCACTTACATTTGGGTGCCATTAAGAACACATTGTCCTATATATTTTTGAGGTTCAATTCCGTCCCCAATCATGCATAGGTGCTTTATCCTAAACTGCCAACCAAGATAGTGTCAACAGTTGTGGTGGAGATATAGACTAGACACCCCAAAAATAAGGCACGTCTAAAATGTAGGTGCCTCACGTCATGTTGATTCATGCAGGGTGGTGCAACATTTGGCCTTCTGTATGCATGCACCCCAGTTCCTGCACAGCATTGACTTTACAGTACTTGGCATGCAGGAACTGTTTTTGGCGTTCCCATTATGGTGCCCATTTTCTGAGGCACTGCTGTGGTAAAGCCAAAAAACAGCCCTCCAGACAGGAGGTAGTTCCTAATGTGGCGGGCCACCCAATCACAGCTTTGGTGCAGTGATAGCATGGCGGTGGCATACCACAAGCACCCACTGCCCCAAAAGTTATAATTGGGCCCTTAATGTTTAGTTGAATGTGTCTAAACCTGAATCCATATTTCTTTTTGTTTTTTTGAGCATGGAAAAAGACATCCCAATCAAAATGGTGAGGTTACCCCATGATGGAAGCATGCCTTTCTGTGGAAAAAGTGCTGAAGGGTATTCTTCTTCATTTGAATGGTAAATCCTTACTTTGTTTAGGTTAACTAGACAAGAAATTGTGTATTTGGGGGTGTTGAAAATGTTTCATCAAAGTGTGTCACGCTAATATTGGCTGATTGTCACAGAGCTGTGCTGTAATACGTTGGCTGATGGCATCACACAGCAGTTTTGCTCTGCGATTGTGTCAAGAACTCTTGATACTCACTTGAGGCAAATACCCCCGGGAGCAGAACTTTGAATATTTCTCACTTCCCACCTCAGGTCTCCACACAAAAACCAAATTGATTGGTGGTAGCGTGAACCCAGATGGGGAAAGGGGAAGTGGACAGAGAAGCCACTGCCTTGACCTTGATGGTATCTTCTTTCTAGCTTCTTTTTTCTAGAGTACTCTCTCTTCTTGCTTTCTCACTTTTTCACGTTTCTATTGTGGAGATACTGTAACAGAAAACACATGATTATTATATGCTTTAAGTTCCCTCTGTCCCTCTCCTTGATGTCTTTCTCCTAAGCTTCCTTACCCAATTGGTCTAAGGCCTTAGCTTCTCTTCTATCTTTGTTTGGTTTTAGTGAGTTTCGTCCTAAACCATAAACAGACTTATAAGTTCTCACATAGTAAACTCTCACGTCATTAATTTTTGCTCTCACACACACACACTCTGCCTTTATTGTAATTTTCTTAAACTCTCTTTGTATATTCTTCCTCAGGTGGATGAGAGTGCAGGACGCCGTCATCATACCATTGTATGAATCAGGACAAGAAGGATAACGGTAAGTGAATTTTCTTCTTATGCCTATTTGTACCTAAAGAACTAGAACTATGCAAAACCCTGTCTAATTAGGGCCGCAACGAAATGCGCTACCCTACGCCTTAGCCTAGCATGAATAAACTAACCTGAACACTGACTGAGTACTGCAGCTTCTAAGAAATGCTCCTCACACAGAAAAATTTGTTGGTGAAGTGTGCAGTTCATAACTCAACTGCAGCACATCACAGCTGAGTAAGACCTTTTCACCCGGACCCAGGCGTGAGAAACTAGACTGTCAACCTCTCTCGCATTGCTCCCTGTTGGGAGAAGAAAACTGGTTGCCTTATTTTGGGTAACGATCACCTGCGATTTAACTCAAGCAGGTGATTGTTTCCAAATTGCTTTTCCCAAGACAGTTGTGGTGCATTGACGTTTACGAATTCCTTTCGTTCCAACCATGACAGATTGGTTTGGACTTTGAAATTACTGCCTTGTGATTAGTTGAAAATTGTTGTTTATTTTTTTTGCCACTTTTATACAATTGATTTGGAGGAAAAACATGTCTTACATTGAAAAAGCTAAAGGTTGCTTTGATTAAGAGTGAAAAGATTCCTCTGGAGAATTCCCCTACCTGTAAGATATGTTAAATTCAGGTGTCCATATATGCATGTGGTTGAAAGATTTTAATGAGATCACATCTGATGACAAGAACATGCAGGTTTCCTCCTAAGAGTAAATTTAGTGATAGAAAGCATGATTATTTGAGACACATGATGTATGAGAGAAAACCTCAACCTAGACCGTTGCAATTAGAAACTTTGGATGAATGGGATTGAGTCGCAATTGAGAAAGAGCAAAATAAAATGAAGAAAATAAATAAAATGAAGAAAGTGAGTGAATGTTTAAATACAAGATGAACAGAGAAATGGTTGCAGAGACAATATGATGCTGGGTTATGTGGTTATGTCCTGCAATTTTAATGAAAACATTCGCAATAAAAGTAACTGAAAACAAGAAAAGAAAAACGTACAAAAAGATTTAGATGACGAGGATAATTTTTTAAGTGTTTTATTAGACTGTGGACCTCCTCATAATAACGATTCACAGAAACACAGACAACTCCCTCAAGATATGGATTGCGGAGAACCAAGCACAAGTACGCACGTAGCAGGAGTTCCAACTGCAGCTATATTGATTGCATTTATAAGTGAATGGGACCTAGTGGTATTACTCATACTAACATAATGCATTTGACTGATTGGATAGTTGCTTCTACTGTTATTTCAAGGCAAACTAGAGATCTAGAAAAACTCACATTTATAAATTGAAAGTTGAATTTGGAGAAATTTTACATGGTGCATGATACAGTAGATACAGAAAGATTAACTGTAATAATACAAAAAATTAAAGAGTTACGGTACTAGCACAAGTAACTAGGTGTGCTTGTACAACATACAGTGGGCTTGATGATTTAGCAGAAGAAAATGATTTTAATTTGTACCATAAGAAAAGTTTGCGCAAGATTTAGAGAATGGACATGAAAGAGGATGAAGTGAACAAAATATGTCTATTGACTATAAAAATGCAAATTAGAGAATTATTATTACATAAAAGGGTAGAAAGACTTAAAGAAATACAGTTAAAAATGGAAAAAAAGGAAAATAAACAAAATAGGAAACTGATTTTGAAACAGAAGTAGATGTGGGAAGGAGTGAGTTTGAAATGGGAAACAACAATATAATTTCCTGCCAGAGGTACATGGAGGCACATTTGTGCATAGCCCTTGGCACAGATCTGATCTTTTTGCATCAACAACACATTTTTCAAAGATTTGGGAAGAACTAGATGAGTGGTATACTGAAGTAGATGGATTAGTGACTGTTGTATAAGTGCTTTAGTCAGATTTAAATAAAAAAAATTGAAATTATTGTCCAAAAAAACTTGTGGCAGAGGACAAAGTGGCTGTAACAAGGCAAACAAAGGAACCTCAGAAAAATTGCAAATAATTGTTCAGCGCCTGTTACTATGGACAAATACAAAAGAAGTGATTCCATATTTGACTCGGAATGTTCTGGAAAAAGAGGTTCATTTATTGGTGAAAATCATGAGGGCTGCTCAACAGCCGAAGTAATCAATACATGCTTATTGTGAGAGGCTAATGCAAATCTATAGAAAAAACAGTGGAGTCAAAAATCAGATCAAAGAAGGCATTAGCATATTTGTGTTAGTGTTTTTGTTGGGCTTGCATCCTTAACTTAGTACTCATGTTCAGAAGTGTGATGAGTTGGTATATTAAGAATATTAATGAAATAGTTAAGTATGCAAAGTACTGTAGCGACTATTTTGATGCAAAGCAGAGGAAAATTAAGGAAACTAAGAAGTGGTAAAAATCAGGTTATGTATTCTGGTTCTGATTCTTGTTCTGTTGATGGTCCAAATCGAAACATGGAGGGAGTGAGCCTACAGTCAAATAGTGTGCCAAATGCTGTTCCTCAGGGAAGAGAACAACTTGAATGGAACAAACATGAACGTTAACATATTGAAAAAGAGAACTTCTGCCATTATTGTGGACACCTTGGACACTGGAGGCACGAATGTAATCCGAATCCACATCTGATTCAGAATTATTTTGATTTACAAATCCAGTAAATGCATAAACCAACAGCACGAAATATGATGCAGACAATTAGGCCAGATATCACGTCTCAACTGACTCCTGTACAGAATGTGCAAATTCAGAGGCAATTCATTGAGAATGTGCCAGAAGCTCCAGTGATGCAGTAGAACATGCTAAACAAAATGCCTGTCTTTCAATAGAATCGGTTAATGATAATTTCCCACACTTTCTAGTGACTGCGGTTGAATTGCAAAGATGGTGCCTAAGAGAGGAAAATGATGGGTTGCTTGATGCAGTCCTAGACGTAGACCACAGTGGCCATATGTAAATGGTGAGGTGAATGGCTATTGTTAGATTTGGCATCCTTGGAGTGGTTTTCCCTCTAAATTGTTGCCTTCAAACCTCCTGTTTTACTGACTTTGTTCTTGCTGGCCTTAGGACTCTGTTCACTTTACTACTACTAGCTGGTGCTAAAGTGCCTCTGTTCGCTCCTTAAAACATGGTTGAATCGGCTTATACCTAATTAGCATATTTAATTTACTTGTAAGTCCATTGAAAAGTGACACAACCTGTGCCTAGGGCCTGTAAATTAAATTCTGTTAGTGGACCTGAAGCACTGATTGTACGACCTAAAGTAGCCCTTCAAACATGTCTCAGGTCTGCCATTGTAGCCTGTGTGTGCAGTTTTAACACCATCGCTGCTAGTGATATTTTCCTCCTGTGCTGGAATTCTCATAAGTCCATTATTCATGACGAGCTGGGCTCGTCATCAGCCTGGCAGGAGGCTACTTCATGACGAGCCCAGCTCGTCATGAGCCTGGAAGGGGTTAACTGACTGCCATTTTGTCTCAGGAAAATAAACTTTTTGCCAGGCCCAAACCTACCTTTTTAATAATAAATATAAGTTATCCATATTGTAGTCTCTGGACAGCCCAGAGGCTAGGTTGCATTGTATTTAAAAAGTTGGACAGGTACCTTTAACCCCTTCACTGCTGATGACGAGCTCAGCTCGTCATCAGACACGGTGGTCGTGTGCTGATGACGAGCTGAGCTCGTCATGTAACAAGGGTCTTAGAATTTTGCCGCACACAGCGGGAAAAGCCACCGCAGCGATGCGGTTAAGTTTTACATGGCCTGGTAGTGAAAAAACTCTTTATTTGTTTTTCAATACTGCAAGGCTACCTTACCCATTGGATAACATTGGAGTTACTGTTTTACATTTAATAAGCTGGAACTTTCAAACAGGTAACTAGTTCATGGTTGGTGTCTTTGAAGTTGTAATCAACATTTTTCCTTTATGGTAAAGTGATATTTTACATTACGGTTTTGAAGATGCTATATTTTGAAAGTTGGGATGTTCCTGCCTTAACTATTTATTGACTGTCACACACAATTGAGAGTTTAGGTCTCCCTGGATGGGCATTCATTGCCAGGCTGGGAAAGCAGAGCTGGGCACAATCCTACTTACGCTTAAATTGACAGTGTCCTGCATCCACACAAAGGGCTGCATACCACCTGTAGTTAATCTGGAGCCTGAGCAAGAGAGGTAGGAAACCTGTGACTACAAATGGAAAACTCTACAAGGTTCTCCCACTTCAAAATAGGCACCTGGTATAAATATTGGACCTCAGACACCAACTCTTAAGGACACTTCTGGACCTCTGAAGACTCTGCCAGGAAGAAGACCTGCTGTGCTGGTGGAAAGGAATGTCGTTCTGCTGGGCTGCTGCCCTGCTGGAATACTACCTTGCTGAACTGTGGAATCAATGGCATTCTTCCCTGCTGCCCTCCTGCCTGAGTCAGAGGGACCTGACCCCACAACTCCCAAAGTGACTCCAAGATCTAGTCTGCAGGCCTCCTATATAGAGACAAAGGAGCATAATCATTTTCCGAGCACCCAAACCAGCACCAAGATCCTGCTGGATCAACCCCTTGACTCCCAAGTGGTGCCCATCAGATCCTGGACCCTTGGTGTGGCCTGAGCTGAATTGAAGTATCTGGGTTCTTCGCAACCTTTTGGGCCTGTTAGGCCCAAAACCTTGTCTGTCAGACATCAAAAAGAATGATGGGGCAAGGTTTTGGAAAACCATAAACTCCCTCACAAGGCCAACACATACTGGGAATCACAGAGGAAACATGGGCAAACTATCTTGGCAATCATTTCAATCAAGTCATGCCCAATAACCAGGACCTATTAAAGACCGACACTACAACTGATCACAAAGATGACAATGCACAATTAACGCAACTGCACAAAAATACTAAGGACATTCACAAATTAATTGAACTCCCAAACCAGCAACACAACATCAAGCGTCAAATTAAAAAAGGCAGAAGGGAAGGAGCTCCGGGCCCAAATGGGATCCCACCAATCCTCTATAAACAAGACGTGAATGGCTGGGCAGCAGCTCTCGAACCCCTATCCTGGAGATCAGAAATTTCAATATCTTGCCGGACTTGTGGAGAAGTGTGGCTCAATGGTTAGAGGTGGAGAAGTGTGGCTCAATGGTTAGAGCGGCAGACCCTGATGCAGAGGTCTAGCCCGGGACCAAGGTTCAATTCCCCGCCTCGGTGGGTCTTGGGCTCAAAAATTCCACGGACCTGATAATTCTTGCCTCGGTGCCTATTCCAATCATGGAGTCCCACTCTGCAACTCTGGGCAATAGCTTGCTTAATCTCCACAACGGCCCCAACAACGCTAAGGGTGCCTGGCCTCCACCTTGGGGGTGCCCAGGAGTGGATGCCTCACAGGGAAAGCCAGGATGGGTTCCACAGCGGTATTCGTACAAGCGCCTTGAGACCCTTGCTGGTGAGTAGTGCGCTATACAAGTATCAATTTACATTTACATTTTTACAATTTACTCTTGGAAGGGCTCTATCATCTCCCCAATATATAAGGCAGGCGGCAGGGCCCTCCCACAAAACTACCGACTAGTGGCTCTAATTGACAACGAGGCAAAGTACTTCGCAGGCATACTGCTGGAGGAATTACAGGCATGGGCCACAAAGAAATCCCTAATACCGGTCAACCAGACAGGCTTTGTTAAATCAGTCGGCACAATGACCAACATCTTAACTATGGGCATGCTAATAGATAAGGCAGAATCAAACAAAATGCCCATTCACTTCTGCTTCATAGACTACAAAGCTGCTTTTGATCACATTAACCGGACGATCTCATTGTCGAAACTGAATGACTGGGGGATTTCAAGACGATTGTTGGGCTTGCTGATAAACCTGCATACAGAGACTTGGGTTCAGATAAAGGTGGGGGACGGCTCACTGCTGTCGAGGCGCATACAGACCAGCAAGGGTCTCAAGCAGGGCTGCGTCTTGGCCCCCACTTTGTTCAACCTGTTCTTAGGTGACCTGGTACCAATCTTGAACAACTGTAACTCTCATGCTCCCAAACTAGGAGGGCTTCAACTACCGTATCTCTTATATGCAGACGATATAGTCCTAATAAGCCACATAAAGGTAGGGCTTCAACACCTTGTGAATACAACACAGAGCTACTCTAAGTCAAATGACCTAAAAATAAACCTTGAGAAAACCCAGGCGATGACGATCAGTAAAAGCAAAAGGAAATCTTTTTCATGGTTTTGGAACAACTCTCGCATTAAAGACACGTAGACATACAAATACCTAGGCGTAAAGATTGACAACGGTGGTCAATTCAGTGTGCAAAGATCGAGTATCAGAGGAAAAGGACTCGCGTTGGCAATCTCTTTAAAAACATTGAACAACAAACTTTCTGGTCCTTTTCTCACACCTCTGGTACAAGTAATCCGTGCCAAATTGCTGCCAAAAATTACCTATGGGAGTGAGGTGCAGCGAGGCAGAGACGTAAGAATACTTGACAGTACGATCCCAGCTGCATATAGAATTATCTTTAGTCTTCCCAAGCAAACCTCTCCATCACAGATTAGGCTAGAGTTTGGTATTCAAAAACATCTCCTGGCAAGACAGGGGGCCTATATTTGTACCTGGGATAAAGTAAGGAAATCTGCTCAAGGAACACTGAACGACTATCTATGGAGGGAGCTAGAGCAGCACCCAACCTCACCAGCAGCCAAGTACCTGGCAAATAGTCTTGCAAACACTGGTTTAGAACAGCTCTGGGACACCTCCACAAGTCATACAACGCTCAAAAATTTGGTCAAGAAGTCGATCAAACAACTATCGTGGGCTCAAGACAAAGCAGACTTCTCAAAAAGAACGCACGGTTGGATGACCCTGAATTTGTATTCGGCAAAAGCTCCTCAGAGCTACTTTGGCCTGGGCTATGCCAAAACCACCAAAATGCATTTTCTAAGGTACAGGTTAGGACTGCTACCCTGCATTCAGCACCTTCCATATTGGTTAAAAGAGAAAGCAGGCACGCTATGTCGGCTATGCGGCGTTATGCAAGAGGATATGCTGCACTTGCTATGCTCCTGCGGGAAATTGCTGGATGAGCGGAAACACCTGCTGAAGCGCCACTTTATTCACTGCGGGATACGCACACGAAGGAATGCAGTTCTCACATGTTTTTCATCTCAGGACCCCTAGCTGAGCTGCAGCTTTGTGAAATTCATGAATGCAGTGGAAAGAAAAATGCCTAAAACTGATTTTTAACCTGCTTCTAAAACAAAACTGTATTCACTGCCAATGCACTTTTAGCACGAAAAATTAAAGGACATCACACTTTATTATATTACTGTAGCAACTTCAATCCTAAATTTAACATGAAGCAATTCTGAGCTTAGGACGAACTGAAAAGCGATGTCTATGCTATGCTCGTTTTAACTTGTACGTCATTTTAAATATTTCTTTTATTTTGTTTTTGTATTGCAATTGTTTTAATTAACTATGCTAATAAAATACTTACTTACTTTGTCTGTCGCACACCCACCAATACATTGTTCCATCAACCTGACCATTCTTCTACTGCATCAACCGCTCACTAGGAGTGCCACTGCAAAGCTCCAGTCTGACCATTCACAACAGCAACGGGATCTGTGTGCTACAGCGATGACCGCCCGCAATGCCATGCCTGCTCTTCGAGGTACATCAACATCTGCCTAGCTACACTTCCGTGCCCCATTGCGGCCCCCTCCACCGCGAACAGGACTCTGCGCTGGACTGAGAAGGTAACTTTTCAATGTGACTGAAAAGGTTAATGTATCCAACCTGGGCATCATTACGGGTGGCCTGAACTTGTGACTTTCTGTTGGACTTGTACAAACTGATAGTCGCAAATTGCACTATTGGTTTTTTGGCAATATTTTCACTTAAATCATTAAAATTGCATATCTACTGATTAGATTTTTATTGTGCTGGTCTTGATTTATTTATTAAACTTTGCTCTACTTTTCTTTAAGCCTGACTGCTCTGTGTCAAGCTACCACAGGGTTGAACACAAGTTAATTTGGGGTTTGCTTGTGGCTCACCCTGACCAGGATTGTGGTTGCTGCTTGAGGAGGGTTTGACCCTGCTCAACCAGTAACCCAATTTCTCACCGATATCCAGTGTAATTTTTTATCAATACAGGTACTACTCTTTCCACGGTTCATCACATGGAGGTTCTAAACCTACTCCTCTTGGGAAAACAAGTTGAGTTGATGGTATCAGTAACAAACAAATATTACATTTCTTCTTAGCAAATGTTCCTGCAAAAATGTAACCCTTGAAAAAGGCCAGAAAATAATAATATGTGGTATGAGTCCTGTAAACTTATCTGGTAGGGATTTACTATGTAATATGAACTGTGTGGCCAATGGCACTCCAGGGGGTGTGGCACTTCAAATGCAGGACAAAGACTCTATGTTTAAAATAAAATAATTACAATTTAAACTCTCTTTATTCTCAGTTCTCATAAAATATTTGCCTCCCAATTTAAGGCACACAGTGAAAGAGGAGGTATGATATTTTACAGACAAAAACATAAGACTAATTAAAAGTGCAGAGACAGTGAAGATTATAGTGAACCCAAATGCTGTTCCTCCCTGAAGTCCTCAGTACAAGCTTACTTGGGAAGCCGCAAAGGGAATCAAACGTGAAATAGAAAAATTTATAGAACAAGGAATTCTAATAGAGGTGTTAGCTAGTCCCCTTGAACCCCATTTCATGGGAATACATTAAAATCAAGTGAAAAAACTGTAGTCTCATGTTGTCTTGTAGTACCTAATCCCACTGTGATTTTATTTCAGATTCCTACAGATGTAGAGTAGTACTCAGTCATTGGCTCATATCAAACATTCTTCTACATTCATCTTTATGAAGACAGCCAATATCTTTTTGTGTTCAAATTTCTGAATAACATTTATGTTTAGTGTCATATCCCACAAAGGTATATGGAAAACGCTTCAATCTTTAAGCAAATATTAAAGAAGAATTAGGAGAAACTGCATCTGCTCTGTAACTCAGTGCTGGTGTAGTACATAGATGACCTAACAGTCATGTCCAAAATGAAAGAAGATTGCGAGTTGGATACAATTATGCTTTTGAACCATCTTGCTAACAATGACCTAAGGTGTTTCCACACATGTAGTACCATTTGAAAGACGTTAACTATTTGGATCACAATAATGAAAAAGTGGTGAGTAACTTGTCTAAAGAACTCCCTTCTGCAATCCCAAGAATTACATTTACAAGGACACATAGATAAGTGAGAATGTTTTTGGGCATGGTTGGCTATTGTAGATAGTGAATTCCAAATGTTTGTCTCATTCCAAAGCCTTTAGTGAGGTTTACTCACAGTGATATTTTAGATTTGGTGGCATTTGATGATTAAATGAAATTGAGATTTATAAAGTGCACTACTAATCTTAGGTGTCTAGGCTCTGAACTTACATTGGATACGAAAGGTTGTAATTAAAACCAGATTGTCCCAAGTAGGCCTGAAGAAAACAATGTTAATACTGTACTAATTATTAAACACCCATGTTTGAGAGCCTTATGAAAGATAAGCAGTTTTTAAGTGATTTTTAATTTAAGAGGCATCACGTTCCAGAGTTTGGTGGTAGCCACTGCAAAACTCTTGCCTCCACAAGTATCTATCTTGATTTTAGGTACGACCAAATTGGCCTGGAAAGAGGAATTCATGAGTACCTTCCTCTAGCTCAGAAATAAACTCTGTAGAATGACTACTTATGAGAAAGATTTCTATCTATTCTATCATGAAAGAAAAGGTTGGGCTTTGGCTGTTTTGGACCAAATTGATGGTGACATTACTTATGATATACTAGATCCTATAGCTGTTGCACTTTCTAGTCTGAAATCGGTAGCTGTGGTTTGTCTAGCAATTCAGCAAAGTGAAGGGATTGTGATGGTTACACACTTATTGTGATAGTCCATCATTCAGTGGCAATCTTGCTGACTCATACACAAACTAATCATTTGACAGTCATCTCACTAAGTATGAGCAAACAATTTTGGTGGCTGACAATATTTCAATCAGAAGATGCAATACCCTGAATCCTGCAATGCATTTGACAACTGCGGATAGGGATAGGTATGATGAGGTTGTGAACGTCATTGCTTTAATGTTACAGAAATGTGTACCAAGACAAGATATTCAAAGGTTCACTTGAACACGTTGATCTGATACTCTTTGTAAATAGTTCTTGTATAAGAGACCATCATTGTACATTAAGAGCAGTATATGCAGTCTGTACCATATCAAATATTGTAGAAGCATCAGACTTGTGTGATGTAACTTCAGCACAAATATCAGAATTTATTTGCATTTGTGAGAACGTGCTGCATATCTGATGGATTGCATATTACAATGTACACTGACAGCCAGCATGGCTTTGGCATGTTCATGATTGGGGAGAAATGCAGTCAGAAAGGGGTTATATGATGTCTTATGGTGCCCCTATTTCTAATGGAATATACATTTTAAATCTATCAGAAGTGATACAGTAGCCATAAGAGACTTGTGTTGTAAAATGTGCAGTCCATTGGTCAGAATTTAATGCAATTATGTTATTATGCTCAGAAATCACTATCCAGATGAAGAAGCAACAATAGTGTGCTCTTGAAATCGCTACTTTCACCTCAGATGAACAGAAACAATGTGAAACTGAGAATGACAGTTTAAATGAAAATACAAATTGTTAGACCTGTCATCTTTGGCATGGTTCTCCTCTAACCTATTGCCTTCAACCCTCGTGTTTTGCTGACTTTTTTTGTTGGCTTTAGGACTCTGCACACTTTACCACTGCATATCAGTACTAAAGTGCTTCTGCTCTCTCCTTTAAATGTGGTAGAATTAGCTTACAACCATTTAGAATATTTAATTTACTTGTAAGTCCCTTGTAAGGTGGCACAACACGTACCCAGGGCCTATAAATGAAATGCTGCTAGGGGACTTGCAACACTTATTCTGCCACCCACTTAAGGAGCACTTTTAATATGTCTCAGGCCTGCCATTGCAACACGTGTGTGTAGTTTTAAACTGCCAATTCGGCGAGGCAAGGTAAACCTCTTATAAACATACAATTTAGGATATGGTCTGAGGCAATATTTAAATACCAAAACTGGATCCATTGTCCCAACAGAACACTAATACAACACGAATATCCAAGGGTCTAACAATGAGTGCTTTGAATAGACCGTCAAGGGGTATAGACGGAAAGAGCAGTGCCTCCTTTTACCCTAAGCTGCTGCCAGGAGAGGTGAGGTATCTTCCTCATGCATATTGGATACCGACAGCTACATGGGTATTGCAGAGGAAGCAGTGTACATTCCTGATAACAGGTGATCTGGTTGTATCAGTTCCAACCGTTTCAGATGTACTTTGATTTATCATTATTTGTATTTTTCTTTTTATCACATTTGCAGTAGCAACATAGCAGTGGTCCTGAAGAAAGCACTGGATGTAAACGTATCCACATGTGCTGAAACATGTTGACCTTATTTTCAAACATCAGACAGTTATTTGGTACAGACTGTTGTTTGCACTGTTTTTAGTTTGGATTGTGGGAAACATTAATAAAGATAGGGTTTCTCCCAGTTCAATTTTAAATTCACACATCCTCTTATCAATTTGCACTGCAGTTATTTCCCACACAATATAAACGCTCTCATCTGATCATTTAGACAGGAGTACGACTTCTCCCTGGCTACTTTTAAAACATCCTCGGGCTCCCCCATCCTTCTGATGAGGTTGGAGCCCTTAGTGCCACTACGTGACATCAAGAGGAGACCCAGATGATGAAGCATGTCACCTTTGTGGTGTGTGATGGGAATACGTCCACTGAAATAGGACTTTCCTTTGTAGGGCTCGAAATTTAGAATTTTATCGCAATTTTATCCTGTTTCTGGAGTTCATAGTGTTCGAAGTACTCATTGTTAGACCCTTGGATATTCATGTTGTATTAAGGTAAACATCTTCCCAGGCCCAAATCTTCATTTTTAATACATATAGGTCATCCCTAGGGAAGGCCCGATATAGCCCAGAGGGGAGTGTATTTAAAAAGTTGGACATGTATTTTTACGTTTTACATGTCCTGGTAGGAAAACTCTTAAAAATGTTTTTCACCACTGTGAGCCTATCTCGCTCATAAGAGAACATTAAGGAACCTTATTACATTTAGTAGTGATAACTTGCAATTAGGAGCAGGTAGACAGGTAGACAGGTCGAGTTTGGTGTCTAAAGAATTGTAATCAAATGCCCTCTTTAATGATACACTCAATTCTTTTATTACAGTTCTAAAAAGTCCACTTTTAAGACGTAAGCATTTTCTTTCCCTTCCCATATGGGCGCAGATTTACAAGCCCCCTGTGCCTCCAGTACGTCACTTTATGTGATGTTCTGGTGGCGCAAGGGGCTCCTCTATATTTACAGGGACAGGAAAAGCCACCCTGCGTGACTTTTCTTCTCCTTGTAAATACGGGCACTTCACAGGCAGAACTTTGCATTGGAGGGGTGTCTCATGGGTGTTGCTGTGGGTGTTCCCACGCAACACCCATGGAACAAGACATATCTCCAGATTTATGAGAAATTGTAAATCTGGAGATGCATCTGAATGCTATGCCACAAGGAGAAATGGTTTCATTTTTCCTCGTTTTTTCCTCTTTCAATGCGTGCTGCATTCTACAGAACGCATTGCAAGAGGAAAATGCCTGTAGTGATTGTTTTTGTGCAGGAAAGTGCCCCTTCCTGCACAAAAACAATCTCCCCATGATGCTGGCATCCTTGCACCATGGTGCAAGGGTGCCGGCGCCAGCCCATGGCTGCAGCTTGTGCACCAGCACAGGGGGAAGCACAGAGATGCAATATATTCTTGTAAATATGTCGCATCTCTGTGCTTTTGAAGTGCTGCAGCGTGGCACAGCCAAAGGGCTTGTGGTGCCACGCTGTGGCACTTCCTTGTAGATCTGCCCCTTGGTGTCTGCAGCCTGATCCTGGGTCATGTGAGTAGGTGTAGCTGGCAGTTGGTCTTCCTGTATTGCTCCCCAACAGTGAGACAAATCAAAGCTAGGTGTTGGTGGGATTGGCCGCGCTGAGTTGAAGAGGGGGAAGAACTGTCACCTACCACATATGCACATCACAAAGGCTCTTCCTGAGCACTCTCACAAAGGGTTTGACACTGATCTTGTGTGACCCCAGCTACGCTGGGGCCAGTACAGGGAGAAAGGGGATACCAGACACCTCAGAGAGGTAGAATCCTCTAGAAGTGTTCTCTACTTCAAAGTGAGCACCAGGTATATATACTGGATCCTTAGACCCAACTCTTCAGTACACAACTGGACCTGTGAACTCTTCCAGGAAGGAGGACTGCTGTGGAGCTGAAAGGACTGCCCCTCTGCTGGAATGCTGTCCGGAAGGACTGCTGCCCTGCTGCGCTGACCCCTTGCCCAGCTGCCCTCTAGCCTAGTTAAAAAGGGCTGGACCTACATCTCTAAACCCAGGACTCCATAGTGTCTCTAGTGCTAGTTGGCTGGCCTCCTGATCACAAGCCTCAGGGACAACTGTCCAACAACCTTGAACCTAGCACCTGGCCTCTGCCATCTGTGAGGCCTGCACTTCCAAGTGGTGCCATTCCAGTCTTGTACCCTTGGAAGTAGGCATGAAGGTGGATTCAGCAGAACCATCATATCTCCGTTACTGCTTGACACATTGCCCTTATAACCAACGCAACACTTCCCTGATGCATGAACTTTACATCACCCTTCACAGCCCATCAGAACAGCCAATGTGTGGCACATCTGCACATAAGGACATCCCCTCCACCTAGGCAGCCCATTAGAACCGCCATGACACAATGCATCTCCACACAGGGACATCGCATCACACTATTTAGCTCCTCCAGAACTGCTGCTGCACAACCCATCTCCTTGCCCTGACCTTGCATCTCCTCTGCTTCGTGACACATTCTCAATGTGGGACTCAACAACTCTTCACAACCCGGGTTAAGGTACTGTGCTCAGCCGATATAAGTGGGTCTCTTTAGCTGGTCCACATTATATTACGGTTGACCTGATCTTGTGACTTTGTCTCAGTCTATTGCGACTAAATAAACACAGTTGGCACCTGCGCCTTTTTGAGGTATTTCTACTGAAATCTTTAAAGTTGCATACTCTGGTTCCACTGATTGACATTTTGTCATTTTGGTCTTGATGCATTTATTGGAATTTACTCAGTGTTTCTAAATTGGTGTGGGATTTTTATTGTGTGGTGTTTTCACTTTATTACTATTTGAAGTGCTGCATAAATACTTTACACATTGCCTCTAGGTTAAGCCTGACTGCTCTGTGCCAAGCTACAAGAGGGTGGAATACGGGTAAGTTTGGGGTTTACTTGTCAAGCCTCACTCACTTGGAGAAGTGTGGCTCAATGGTTAGAGCGGCAGACCCTGATGCAGAAATCTGGCCTGGGACCAGGGATCAATTTCCGTCTCGGCAGGTCTTGGGCTGAATTTCCTCTGACCTGATAATTCTCGCCACGGGCCTATTCTAATCATGGGCCCCACTCTGCAACTCTGGGCAATAGCTTGCTTAATCTCCACAACGGCCCCAACAGTGCTAGGATGCCTGGCTGCACCATGGGGGTGCCCAGTAGTGGGTGCCTCACAGGGAAAAAGCCAGGAAGGGTTCCACAGCGGTATTCGTACAAGCGCCGGAGAGACCCCATGTGGGGTGATTCCGCGCTGTACAACATTTACATTTACATTTACTCACAAGGATTCTGGTTGTTGCTTGAGTAAGTTTGCCACCCCTTAACCAGTAACCTTGTTTCTTACACAAATGTAAACTGCTTATTTTTTTTACTTCAGTTCAGACATTCTGCATTCTATTTTATTCCCTAAAATTTCTATAGGTAAAAATTCTTAAAAGGGGTATAAATTGGAGGAGGAGCTTCGCGGGCAACCAAGATGGCCGCGTAAGCCCGGAGCTCCGTGGACCGTCCGACCCACCGCAAATATCCTGCTTGAAATCCTAATCCACGTCGGTGGAACCTTATTGCTGGTGGTCTGCTGAGGCGGGGACTGCCCTCGGCTCCCAAATCGGTGGTTCCTGTGCAGAGTTACATCGAGCTGAACTCCGCGCCGGGGCGGTGCCATTGCCCCTTCGGACTTCGCCACTTCGCACGACTGAACTGCGTAGTGGCCGCCTGCTGTCCTCACTGGCGGAGTGACAGTGTTTCCAGCCTGTGCCTTCTACACCCTGGTTTTGTCTCCTCGGCCCTGCTTGCTCGTCGGCTGTGGACCCGGACCGGGTGCCTTGCCTTTGTTCTTTCGAACCCATCATGGCGGGCAGAGGCGACCCGGACAGGGCATCGAACAAAGGTGGCCGAGGCAAGTCGCAGACGCAACAGAGTCGCATTGAGCGCTATGTGAATCTAAAATCGCCGCCTTCATCGGGAGCCGTGTCTAAAGGGGCCCCATCGACGAGCTCGCCGGATGGATCGGACCCTACCCTTAGCGACATCATGGGCGCCATCACGAGTTTCCGGGCCGACATGCAACAACAGCATGAAACTCTCAATCACAAGGTCGACTCAATGGCCGTTGACATTACTCTTATAAGGGCCGACTTGGGCAAGACCAACGAGCGTGTGAAGGCGCTAGACATTAAGACCTCCAGCCTGACCTCCGATGTTTCCGATTTGCAGACCGAGGTCCGCAACCTGCGGATGACCACCGACCTATTCTCGAGGCGGCTGGAGGACTTTGAAGGGCGGGCCAGGCGGCAGAATGTCCGCATAGCCGGCGTACCGGAGGGATCTGAAGATGCTGCGACGGACCTATTCATGGAGGACTTGATCAAGACCCATTTGGCACCCTCTGGACTGAGTAACTTTTTCTCGGTGGAACGTGCCCACCGGGTACCGGGTGGCCCGCCAAAGACAGGGGTAGCGCCGCGGCCGATTGTGGCGCGCCTCCTCAACTTTAGGGATCGGGACGTGATCCTGCAAGCTTCTAGATCGCACGGGCCACTCCACTACCAGAATGCAGAGGTGCACTTCTATCCGGACTTCACTAGGTCGGTATAGCGCCAACGCCAGAGCTACGCGGGAGTGAAGAGGCGCCTCAGGGAAATGGGCTACAAATATTCGATGATGTTCCCCGCTAAACTCCGTGTTGAATATAAGGGACGTGCCCTTTTCTTTGACTTCCCTGAAAATGTCAGTGAATGGCTGGACACAGTCTCTCCTCATCGGGATGAACAGGAAGATAGAGGTGAAGGTGCCTCTGGTGGGGCAGAACAGTGAGACTGAATGGGGACTGGAGGCACCCCCACCTCGAATGACTGCCGGTGCTGGTACTCGTAATTTAACCTGACTCTCCTTTCCTTACATGGTGGGTGGCGGGACGGGTTTATGGAGATTCCTTACTCCTCTGGGTCTTTCGTAGATTAGTTAATGGGGCGACAGGCACACTGCTGGTTGGGAGGGCTCTTTAGTCTGATGCAGGGGTGCAGGGTGGGGGGTATGTTGGGAAGAGTTGTCTTGTTTGTTGAATTTTTCTTTCTTTTCTCTGTTTGGCAATGGGTCACTTATGCTCCTGAACTGTATTTGATATCGGCGTCTTCTGGGACTGGGTGGGGCGGGCTGCGGGGTGATGGGGGGTAGGAAGTTAAGAATTCTCAGTTGGAATGTGAACGGGTTGGGTGACCAAGTCAAACGAGGGGTGGTGATACAGCTGATCAAACGTCACATGCCTGATATTGTCCTCCTTCAAGAGACACACTTGATGGGTAACACGTGTAAAGCATTGAACCGTAAAGGCTACAAAATGGTGGCTCACTCGGGGTTCTCTTCCGGATCCCGGGGGGCGGGTATCCTTATGCGCGCATCCCTTCCCTTAGAGATAGATACCACCATGATTGATGACAGGGGGCGTTACGCTGCCGTGGCGGGTAGATGGGAAGGGCGTTCCCTTTCGTTGTTTTCTGTCTACGTCCCCCCGGGGTTGCAATCCAGTACCTTTCAGGACCTTGGTGGTGCCATTTTGTCCAAGCCGGATGGCCTTTTGATAGTGGGAGGTGACTTTAACTCGGTTTGCTCTGGTTTGCTCGATCGCCAACCGTCTCGGGACCTTCGCAGTTCGCAGATGTGGCTTCCCTTCTTTCTTGAGTCTATGGGCCTGGTGGACGGCTGGCGTCTTCTCCACCCGACGCTCCGTCAATTTTCCTTTCTCTCGGGTGTACATGGGAGTCTCTCCCACATTGATTATATCCTTACACCGGCATCGCACGCATCGGCCGTTTCCGAGGCCCGCTTTTTAGCGCGGGGCATTTCTGACCACTCCCCTTTGTGGGTCTCCTTTGACTTCGGCGTGGTCTTATCGGAGCAGCCGGCGACGGTCAATCCGTGGTATTTTCGCAACATTAAGACCCGTTCCCTCCTGGCCAAAGCCATTGACCTTTATTTTGCTGAAAATGTGGGCTCGGTTGACTCGGCCGTTACGTTGTGGGAAGCCTTTAAGATGGTGCTCCGTGGCGAGGCCCAGGCGCTCATCGCGGAGGCCCGTCGAACTAGAGACGCGGACTTGCTGAACATTGAGCAAGAGGTATTGAGTCTCGAGTCCCAGCTGGGGCCCGAGCCGGACCCCTCGGTTCTGCATACCCTCTCATTGAAGCAAGCGGAATATCACGACCTGGCCACGAATGCCACACTCACTCTGGCTAAGGAGCAGCAGGCCGTGTCTATGATGTAGGCGACAAGGCGGGGAAGTTGCTGGCTTGGTTGGACAGGAGGGAGATGGCCAGCCGAGTGGTGCCTGAACTTTTGGGAGACGACGGGGTGGTCCTTACGGACCCGAGTGCCATTGTCGACTCCTTTGCTGGTTACTTTCGGGGGGTCTACGAGTCCGCTTCGGACTTCTCTGAGGCGGACTCGTCGGCTTTCCTCTCGGGTATTGAGCTTCCCTGCCTTTCCGAGGACGACCGCGCGGATTTAGACAGAGAGATCACCGCTGATGAGTTTGCCTTGGCAATCCGTTCATTACGTACCGGTAAGGCCTCGGGACCTAACGGCATCCCGGTTGAAATATATAAAATCCGCCCGGACGCGGTGTCCCCGCACCTGCGGAAGATGTTCCTGGAATCCTTTGAGAAGGGGCGTCTCCCCCTGGATCAAAGATTGGCCACTATTGTGGTCATCCACAAGGAGGGTAAGCCACGAGACGTCTGCCGCTCGTACCGTCCCATCTCTCTCCTGAATGTGGAACCCAAAGTCCTCGCCAAGTTGCTCGCCAACCGTTTGATTGGTGTCATTGGCGATCTTGTACACCCTGATCAGTCGGGCTTCATCCCCCACCGTAATACCGCCCTCAATCTACGCCGCCTTCACGGTGTCATGGCTAGAGCCCACACCCTCGAAGAGCCAGCTGTCCTTGCGTCTCTTGACGCCACGATGGCTTTCGATTCTCTCGAGTGGCCATACCTCTGGGCTGTTCTGTCTAAACTCGGGTTTGGGCCGGCCTTTGTACGCTGGGTGAAGCTGCTGTACGCTGAACCGATGGCCAACGTCACGGTCAACGGTCGTCTTTCGAAGCCATTCCCCTTACATCGGGGTACCAGACAGGGTTGTCCCCTGTCGGCCCTTCTGTTCGCCTTGGCCCTTGAACCGCTTGCAGCCCTACTGCGTACGCATCCTGATCTACACGGCATTACTTGGGCCCCTGGTCTTGAAGACAGGGTATCCTTGTATGCCGATGACATCTTACTATACTTAACTTCCCCCTGCAAGTCCCTCATCGTGGCCTGTGACGTCCTTAGACTCTTCGGACGTTACTCCGGCCTGATTATTAATTGGGCCAAGTCGTCCTTGTACGTCCTTAAAGGAGACACTCCAAGACTCCCCAGGGGCTGCAACATTCAGATCGCCGTAGGTGGCTTCAAGTACCTGGGCATTTACATCTCCGGTAATCCCAAGTTGCGGTACGACCTCAACTTACTCCCTCCTCTCCAGCGTCTACAACGTGATGTGGACAGCTGGCGTAAGCTCCCGCTTTCTCTCCTTGGCCGTGCTGCGTTGTTTAAGATGATGTCCCTGCCCAGGTTCTTGTACGCCCTGCAGAACGCCCAGGATCCGTTCCGGCGCGCTATTTCCGAGACCTTGACGGTCTCCTGCGGAATCTTCTCTGGGACGGTCGACCTCGTGTTGCCATCCATAAACTCACGCTCCCCTGGTACGACGGCGGCATCGCCCTTCCGGACGTACGCCGCTATTACTGGTCCTCTCAACTTGCTGCCCTCAACCACGGGTTCTACGGCCCGGTAGACAGTCCTGGCTATGCCATGGACAGATGGCTATTGGGTGATGGCAACTATTATCGGGCCCTGTACTCGAAATCCTATGACCGGCGGTTGACGGGTCCTACACGTACGGCTATCCACGTTTGGCGGGCGGTCACCAAGGCGCAAGGCTGGCGAGACAGACTGACTAGGTTCACCCCCCTCTTTGATTCGGACATCCTGGGCAGACTATGGCACACCAAGGGGTTTGATAAATGGGACCTCATCGGTATCAGCAGAGTCGAGGACATGCTTTCCAGGGGCACGATTAAGACCTTTGCCCAGCTGCAGACCGAGTACCAACTGGGTGCGACTGAGTTTTTCCGTTACGCCCAGCTGAGGCATGTGCTGCTTTCGGCCACTCCGCCGGACGGCGACATTCCGGAGAGCTCCCCTCTGGAGGATAGAATATTGGATGGGCACATGCCGGACAGTGCGATTTCCCTATCATACAAGAAACTGATAAATGTGCGCACAGATCTCCTCCTTGGCTTGCGGGACCAGTGGGTGGCGGATGGCTTGGAACTCGACGATGAGGATTGGCAGAGCGCAGTATCCTCCCCTAAGGAGGTCGCAATTTCATCTCATCTCCGCCTCGTGAAGTTTAAGATCCTGCACCGGGTGTATGTGACGGGGCCCCGATTGATGCGCATGGGATATTCGCCTGACGGGCTCTGCCGTAAAGGTTGTGGGGCCCTCGCCACTTTCCTACACATTCTTTGGGAATGCCCCGTAATAGCCTCCTACTGGAGGAGGGTGCACCGAATCATGGGTGAAGGCACTGGCGTTATTGCTCACGCGGAAGCTCGCAGGTGCCTCCTGAACGTGTGGGAGCCTTCTGATCACAGCGCAGCGCAGACTAGGTGGGTGACCCTAGGGAACATGGTGGCCAAAAGGGACATTGCTCAGAAGTGGGGTGCGTCCACGGCCCCCTTGGTGGTACAGTGGAAAGCCAACATGGACTGGTGCATGTTCCGGGAGAAGACGGTTTATGTGGCGAGAGGGAGACCCCGAACATGGAACAAAGTATGGGGGGCCTGGAACGAATATAGGGGAGACGTGTGCTTGCCTCCTGAACCAGTCTCTCTGGATGAACAAGTGTCACCCTGACCTGTAACGCCAACTGAGCTTTGATGCACTGTACTCTCCTGTTATCCTCCCCCACCCTCCTTCCCATTCTGAAATCCTCTCCTTGAATATCGCTTCCCTGCCTTTCCTCCCTTACCCGTCCCCTGACGCCCTGATTCACATTGACTCTATTGCCATCTTTTCGCGCCCTCGGGCGCTCTTTTGTTGAGTTCTTCATCTTAATATAAAAATTAACCTTCGATGATTATGTTTGAAACTTCTTGCACTACTGTTCTCCTATTACCCATGCTGCCTTGCCTCCGGGATGTCAGGCTGAATAGCTGTGTGCTCTGCCTTGAATAAAGGTTTTCAAAAATTAAAAAAAAAAAAAAAAGGGGTATAAATTGTAAGTGTGTAAAGAAAGTGTCAACCTTTGACAGGCCCAAATCTTTCTTTTTAATGCATATGTCACAGCTAGGGTAGGCACTGGACATCCCAGAGGGCAGGATTCAATGTATTTATTTATTTATGCAATTTATATAGCGCACAAATACCCTGGGGTGTCTTGGTGCTGTAAAATATTAGAAGAGCAGTTAAGATGAGTGATTACTGGTTGAAGAGACATGTTTTTACTAGCTTCCTAAATGTCAGGAAGGTGAGACTGGCCTTGATTTGGAGAGGGAGGGTGTTCCATAGTCTTGCAGTAGCAACTATAAAACATCTATCTCCCCATGATATTTTCTTTGTGCGAGAAATGGTGAAAGGCGAGCTGAGGAGGAGCACATGGATCTGTTGGGGATGTACCGGCAAAGTACTTTTTTTAGGAACTCAGGTCTAGATTTGTTAATCACTTTGTATGCGATGCAAAGTGCTTTAAATTTAGTTCGGGTTCTGATTGGCAGCCAGTGAAGTTGACGTATGACTGGAGAGATTGATTTAAACTTGGGAGTACCGGACAAACTCTGGCAGCTGAGTTCTGAGTTACCCGCCAGGATACCTTGAATGCCAGATGAATCTTTGTTTAAAGAAGTTGACATTTGGCCAATACAAGTGGTCTGATTGTTCGATATTAAAGATTTCACTCGTAAAAAATTGTACCCCACGTTGTCATTTCATCTTCAGTGATTCCAAGGAGTTCTTTCAGCTTTGAAAAATATCGTCCTGATGATGGTCTATCTGACGAGAGCACCCTAGACCGAAACGTCGACACTCCATCATCTCCTGAAATGTTGTTTTCACACTACTCTACAACCATTCTTTATTAATTAATCTAGGTTGTTTATTTTATCCACGAGGAGTTGATGTTACTAGTTATGAACTATAGTGAAAACACTGTCTACCTTTGTTCATGACATTCTGCTCGAATTGATTTGCTTGTATTTGTCTCCCCAATAATTTGTTTTGCAGTAAAAAACTTTGGTTGAAAAATAATCATTTGCTCTATGCGTTCCCCTTCCCTTCCATCAATTTATTGACTGTCGCGAAATAAGAGTGTGATCTTTTAGACACCATTGAGTGTGTTACTTTTGTACAACTCACCAATCAAACTAAGTATCCTCAGACAAGTCCCTTGTAGCACATCGTGACTAAAATCATACATTGCCCAAGCCTACAAGGGTGTATTGGGTTTCCCCTGTTTATGACAGAGTTCTGAACTAGTTGCAATTTATTCAGGACT
The DNA here is from genome assembly GCF_964263255.1 of Lissotriton vulgaris. NCBI lineage: Eukaryota > Metazoa > Chordata > Amphibia > Caudata > Salamandridae > Lissotriton > Lissotriton vulgaris. The sequence continues at coordinate 1,650,335,303 of NC_141685.1, forward strand.
TTCTCCTGGGCATTTAGGAGCAGTCCGTTACAATAGTTGATCTTCAACATACCCAGTGTGCAAATGAGGGTTTTGCCAGCGCTGGTGGGGAGGAATGGAAGGAGTTTCCTTATCATTTTAAGGGTGCACAAGGATGTGGAAACTACCCTGTTTGCGTGGTGGATGAACAAGAGCTTGTCATCGAACATTACGCCCAGGTTCCTGACCTTAGTGACAGGTCGTGGAAGGAGATCCCAGATGGTTGGCCAACAATTTGGGGACCAACCAGGAGATAAGCTGTCATTACCACTGTTTTTTCGGAGTTCAACTTTAGGCAGTTGAGTGCCATCCAGGAGATGATGGCTAGCATTCCCTCCTGGAAACTGGCAGCAACTTCTACTCCGTCATTGTGTACTGCCAGCACCAGTTGGGTGACGTCAGCGTACAAGGTTAGCCTCATCCTGTGAGCTTTGATGACCCTGGCCAAGTCCGGCACATAGGGGCCGATTCCGATCTGGGTAGGAAAGCACTTCGACCTATCCAGATACAGGGTGTTTTCCGATGGTTTCGGACTCCTGCAGTCCGACCGAGTGAGTACGAAGCGGCCGTATGCCGTCGGACTCGGTTCGGTCGGACTCCCATAGAAGTCAATGGGAGCCAGTCGTACGACGCGTACATGGCCTCCTATTGACTGAATGGGTACGTCGCGGACAAGTGCACCCCCTACAGTGGGTACGAGTCTGTGCCATCTGCACCATACATGCCTATGTTGGGGAGCCTGTGTCCGAGTCGTAAGGCTGTGGGTAACAGGGGTTCGGACGCGGACCCCCAAAGTCCAACTCCGAGAGCTATTGCGAGCCGGTCGCTCCGACTCAATCCGGCTTTCCGAATTGAGCATCGTACTAGCTCGGTTGTAAAAACGTCTCCATTGTGCGCCACGGTTTGCTTGCGACCGAGTCGTACGGAGCCGTTCCGACCCAGAAACGATTCGTAAGGACATTTTGCGCTTGTTCGCATTGTACTTCGACGTCCGGACCCTTGTACGACTTGGACGGAAATCCAGCCTCCGAATCGGGTCCGCTAATGCCGAACCCAACTCGGTGCCATCCGACCGAGATCGGAATCGGCCCCATAGATGTTAAATAAGGTCGGACTTTGGGAGGATCCTTGGGGCACACCACAGGGAAGGGTAAATACAAGGGAGTAGAAGCTGCTGAGTTTAACTGACTGGGTACAGTTGGCGAGAAATGAGGTAAAAAGGGCTTTGGCCTCATGCTGAATGCCGATAGAGGAGACACAGTCGATCAAGATAGAGTGATCGACCGTGTCAAAGGCCGCAGACAGATCCAGTAGGATCAGGACTGCCTCACCACCTTGGTCTAGAATCATCCTGATCTCGTCGGATGCCTTAATGAGGGCCGTCTCGGTCCTGTGGTCCTTCCTAAACCCAAATTGTGTGTCATCCAAAAGATTGTTGTGGTCAATGAATTGAGCTAATTGGATGTTCATTATTTTTTCGAAAATATTTGATGGAAAAGGGAGGCATGTGATGGGTCTGTAGCTTTTCGGTTCTGAGGGATCAAGATTAGATTTTTTGAGTAGGGGTTTGATTTTTTTTTTTTTTTTTTTTAACATCAATTTTATTGCATCACCAATATAAATGTACAGACAATACAATTATCAGTTATCATACAGCATGTACAGACTCAGTATGACCCAATCGATCTCCAACCGGGGGGTCACCTCAGCCGTGTTGCGGGTGACCTCATCCCTGCTCATTTCTCGCAGCTCCTTACAGTGTCTGATCGCTTTCTTAGGCAAATAACCATGGGTTGCTTTTGTGGTTTTCACCCCTCCCCAAATTTCGGTACCCCAACATCCCTCCAAAACAGCCTCCTACCCACCCTCCCCCGTGGTCGCTCTGCGCTGGACTAACAGTGTAAAAGTGTCCGGTGTGATGCAGGAGGAAGTAATCTTTCACTAAGGTGTGTTCTCCTGTGTAGTGACGGGGTCCGCCCCGCCCAGTTCGCTCTCGCCATCCTGCCCTTCATCGTCCACATCCCGGAGCGCCTGCACCATCACTTCCCATGCAGTCGCCCTTTCCAGAGCTTTCTCGTCATTCAACCTCCAGGCCATCTGGTACCGTAAGGCGGCCCATCTCAGGCATTCCCCATACCATCTTTTATACGTGGGCCCCACTTTGGACTTCCAGTTCCTTGTGATCTCCCGCTTGGCCAGAATGAGCCCCAAGTCTATAAATGTACTAGTCATCTTGTTCCTAGGCGTGTGCGGGAACCAATGAAGAACACCAACCGCTTTGGTAAACTGGATATCCCTATCCGTCGCGACGTTAAGGGCCCGTCCAACTTCCTGCCAATAGTCTCCCAGAGAGGGGCAATCCCACAGCATATGGCACAAATCCGCCCCAATTGCATTACATCTGGGGCAAGCAGCGTCGGTCGCCCCAAAATACTGTTGTATTTTCCCGGGGGTGAGGTATGCCCTGTGGACGATATAGAAATGAATCAATTGGAACCTGGCGTTTCTCGAGCTCTTCCGTGCCCGCCTTAGCAACTGGCCCCAGGTCGTGTCTGGAATCTCCACCTGAAGGTCCTTCTCCCACTTGGCCTTCAGGGCCGCCAGAGGCTGCAAGGCCTCCCGCTGCATCCTAGCGTACAGGCACGTGACCGCCTTAAAGGTTCCCGCCGCCATCATGGTGTACTGGCAGGCCATCGAGGTGCCCGGTTCCTGCAGCCCTTCCCCCCAGTGAGCTTGCATGGCGCCTGTGACTGCTGCGTGCAGCAAGTAGTCGCCCCTCGGAAGGTCAAATCGCTCCTGCAGGCCCTGGAACGGCAGCAACACCCCATCTTCGTAAAGGTCACCCAGCATTTGTATTCCCGCCTCCTCCCATCCTATTAAGCGCGACCAGTCGCCTCCATGTGGAAGGGCGGTGACCATCCCCAGCGGAATTTCGGGGGCATACATAAAGTGGACCCCCGCCCGCTTACGGGCCCGGTCCCAGCAAAGACGGAACGTCTGCTCCTCGACCGTCAGGTCTCCCACCCGGAGCCTCTGGTGCAGCGTAATATACGCCAGAACATGTCGCGGGGTACCTTCCACTCTCGCGTCTTCGGGGCCTCTATATACCCTCGCCACCTCCTGAGTAAAGGTTTGCAGTTGCGCGGCTAAGTAGTATCCTTCAAAATCCGGCACCGCCATCCCTCCATCATCTTTGGGGCGCAACAGGGTGTCGAGCGCTATGCGCCTCCTTCCCGTGCCCCACAGAAAGGCTATGACCAATGACCTCAGGCGTCTGAAAACAGAGCTCGGGACCCATACCGGGAGCGTCCTAAAATAGTACAAAAGCCTGGGCAGGGCTATCATCTTAAGCAGGGAGATTCTACCCGCCAGGGACAACGGCAGAGTTGCCCAGAAGTCCATGGACCCCCGCAGAGCGTTGATGCAGCGAGTAATATTGCCATCCAGTAGGTCGGACGGGGTGTGATATACATAGACCCCCAAATAATGCAGGCAGCGCGGTTCCCACCGGAGTTCCTGAGCAGTGAGTGGGCACGGTTCACCCGGCCTCAGGGGGAACAGACAGGACTTAGGCCAGTTGACCCTCAGGCCCGACAACCGGCCGAACTGCCCCAGTAGCTGCCGCGCTCCCTGAAGTTCGGGGCCCGCATCGGCCAAAAACATCAGCAGGTCATCCGCGTACAGTGATATGAATTGCGGTCTCCCCCTAAAAGATAAGCCTGCGTAGTGGCGGCCCAGTCTGGCTTCCGCCGCGAAGGGTTCCATCGCCAACGCGAATAGGAGCGGGGATAGGGAACAACCCTGTCTAGTGCCACGTTTAATCGGGTATTGTCCCGAGATCAGTGTGCCCACCCGAACCCTCGCTACCGCCTCGGTGTACAGGACCTTGGTCCATTTTATATATCCGTCCCCCAGGCCGAAGCGACGCATCACCTCAAACAAGTATCCCCATTCAAGGCTGTCAAATGCCTTCTCAATATCAATGGAGAGGACAAATGGGGAGACGGCGTCAGGCCAGTCCGCTCCCATCAGTCTTGTGAGCCTACGAATGTTATGAGTGGTGTTGCGTGTCGGTATGAAACCACACTGGTCACCGTGAACCAGGCTTGTCATGTGTACCAGCAGTCTGTTGGCCAGAATTTTACTGAGGATCTTGTAGTCAGTCGTCAACATAGACAACGGACGATACGAGGACAGAGCCGCACTCTCTCTGCCCGGTTTCAGGAGCGGGATCATGAGGGCCTCGCACATGGAGCCCGGGAGTCAGCCCTTCGCCTGTGCCTCGTTGTACACCTCGCGCAGCCGTGGGGCAAGGTGCTCTAGGTATTTACCATAAAATTCAATAGGCAGTCCGTCGAGTCCCGGGGTCTTATTTCTAGCCATCTGCTTTACAGCACAACCTATTTCCCCAAGAGAGATGGGCCGACCTAGCTCTTCCGCCTCCGAGTCCTCCACTCGCGGCAACTGTAACCCGTCCAGGAACTCTTCAAGCTCGTCCGCCCCTCCCGTTCCACCACTCTCATAGAGCCCCTCATAATAAGCACAAAACTTATTCAGGATCCCGGGTTGAGTGTGGCAGGGCTCCTCCCCTGGCTCCTGGATCCCCATGATCGGCACACCCCTCCGGATGGGGTTAGCAAGCCAAGCCAAGCCAGCATCGACCCCGCCTTATCACCTTCCGCATGCGCCCTCGCCATGTACTCCTTATGATCAAAGCTGCGCAGCCGCTCTAGTTCTACCGCCAGCCCCTCCCGTGCCCCGCTAAGCCCCTCCTGCAGCTCAGGGTGATTCGGGCGCCTCTTCTCCCAGTCCCTCAGCCTCGTCTCAGCCTTATCTAAGTCATCCAGCAGTGTTTTCCGAGCCCCTGCCGTGTGGCCAATGCAGTGTCCCCGCACTACCACCTTAAACGCATCCCATTCGACCGCCCTAGTGGAGGCCGAGCCACTGTTCTCCTCAAAATATCTCTCAATGCGCTCACCCAGGGCCTCCCTGAACAACAAGTCATCCAGGGTGTCAGGTTGCAGGCGCCATGTTGGCACGCAGTTAACAGTCACCATCCATTCCAGAGACATCAACAAAGGGTTGTGGTCCGATAGCGTCCTGGCCAAGTATTCCGCCCCTCCCACCGCGGGGAGCACACACGCCGAACAAAGAAACGCATCCAACCTCACATGCAGGTCATGTAGGTGCGAGTGAAAGGAATAGTCCCTAGTGGTGGGGTACAACGCCCTCCATGCATCCGTGAGGGCCCAGCTTTCCTGCCATTCCAACCTACGCTTAGCGACCCTATGCACTGGGGACGCGCGCAGCGGGGGATGGGACCTATCTAGTAACACATCCTCAACCGAGTTGAAGTCCCCCCCCAAGAGGACCGGCCCTGCCAAATAACCCGCCAATTTGCCCGAGATAGTAGACAAGAAGGCGGGGAGGTCTACATTAGGAGCATACACATTACAGAGAGATATCACCCTGCCTCTCAGCCTCCCCTCCACCGCCACATATCTGCCCTCCGGGTCCACCACTGACTTCGAGACCTGGAAGGGGACCCCCGCCCGTATCCAAATCAGTGCCCCCCTTGCAAAAGCTGAAAATGTCGTGTAGAATAACTGCCCCCTCCAGCGCCTCTGCAGAGCAGCCCCCTCCTGCTTGTTAAGATGCGTCTCCTGCAGGAATGCTATATGAACCCCCCTACGCTTGAGGTACGCCTGGACCTTATGTCTGCGCGTCATGGACTGCATACCCCGCACATTCCAGGTCACACATTTCAGCGCCCCGGTACTAGCCATCCCCCCCTACACAACCGGACCAAAGAGCAAAGAACATTGTCCGCAAAAGTCCCGCGACCACGGGTCCGCCCACCCACCCACTCCAAACAGGAAGCCGAACCCCTCCAACAACAACTACCCCCTGAGCAACCCCAACTGCTCGCTTCTCCCACCCCCCCAGGACAGGACCCCCCGCAACTGGAAGTACCCCCATCCAAACCAACACTCCCGAACACCCCTCAAGGAAAGGCGGTAACAATCGCAGTCCCCACTGCGGTGACCTTAGGGGCCAGTAAGGCGTGGCTCAATGCAATGTAAACCCCAAAACAAGTCAGCCCCGTGCACTCCATCCCACAATCCCCACCTTACAGCCCCCCAAAACCTCAATCAATAACGGTCCATTGCTGCGGGCCCAGTGCCCCGGTGTCCAAACAACGAGTTCACTCCACCAGTTCAGTTCAACACGCCTCCAGTATCTCCCCCGAAGTCTGCGGCGTCACGATAGGGCCCCGGGCTCCACCAAATTCCGACTGTCCCGTCTCTGAGCCCGTGCCCGGGTCTTCCGATTCCGTGCCCTTCCCGGACCGACTCCTGGCGGTCCTAGATAAGTCCACTACCGCCTGCAGTGCCGCCTGCCTCTCCGCCTCCGTCTGCGACACCGATGGTTTTCCAGTCCTCTTGCGGTTCCTCCTGATCCGTTGGGATTGCCTGACCGGTTGCGCCACCTTAGCCTCCTCCTCCCTGGCCTTAGCACCATCCGTGCCCGCTTTATAAGTGTCCCACCAGTCCCAAGCGTCTGCGGAGGTCGTGAAGAATAATGTTTTCTCATCCACCACCACTCTTAGCTTGGCAGGGAACAACAGGGAGTACTTGATGCCTTCCTGGCGGAGCTCCCGTTTGAGGGACAGAAAGTTTGCCCGGAGTCGCTGCGTCTCAAATGTATAGTCCGGGAACATGGTGACTCTATTGTTATCCACTTGAAATGGCCCCGCTTCTCTCGCCCTCTGTAGGAGCCAGTCTCTGTCCCGGTAGTGGAGCAACTTAAACACCACTGGGCGAGGAGGAAGGCCCAAGGCTGGTGGGCGCGCTGGAACTCTATGTGCCCGCTCCAGGGAGAAGAAGGGGGACAATCCTTCCGGAGCCACCTCCGTCCGCAACCAATTATCAAGGTAGCCCACCATGTCGTCGCCTTCGATTTTTTTCCGGCAGGCCCACTAGGCGAACGTTGTTGCGCCTGTTTCGGTTTTCCGCATCTTCGGCCCTCCTTTCTAACACCTTCAGACGGTCCATCACGTCCGCCATCTGGGCCTTCATTGTGGCTTGGCCCGGGGCTAATTCTTTAACCGTGGTCTCCACGGACTTCACCCTGTCCTTAAGCTTGTCATGGTCGGCCTTCAGGAGGCCCAAACCCGTCGCCACCTGAGCTATATCCTGCTGCAGGGCGTCCTTTGTGGTGGCGATGGCCTCCAGGATACGATCCTGCATCCGCTGCAATGCCGCTTGGTCTCGCTCCGCTCCCTCCGCGGCCTCAGTATCGGTCGCGCCATCTCCCTTCCCTTTCGTCTTCCCCATCTGGGCCGTCTCGTTCGGTGGCCTCCGGGTACTTTCCTGGCCGTCCTCCGTGTGCCGTTGGGTATCGCCCTCCGGCAGGGCTCCCGGGCCCGAAGTTATCTCAAAAAAGCAGGAAACACTGAATGACCGCAGCCCGGCCGGCGCCAGTCGTGCCAGGGGCCCAGGGTTCTTGTTGCTGGGTCACTATCGCACTGTCGTCGCCCCTACCAGGGGGGGTCCCCAGTCTCCGCCCGAGGGCGCGCCCAAGGTCCACTCGGCACCTGGGGGGAGAGGCGCGATGCAGCCGTCAACACCCCTGAGTCGCCAGGGAGCAGTCCTTTGCAGGTCTCCAGGCAGATGTCTCCGTCGCTTCAGAGTCTCATGCCCTCGCCGCCATTTTGGGGTCCGCGACTTCTCGCCTGGGTCCAACTTTCAAAGCCGAAATATCGCTGCGGAATGGCTCGGTGTCGTCTTCCGTGGGCCCCGGGCCCTCCGCAGTGCCTTCCAGTACCGGATGATACTGGTTACACCGGGGTCCGATCAGATATTCAGGATATTTTCCGGGATCGGGCACGGAGCTCCGGGCTCACGCTGCCTACCTCCTCGGCATCCAAGCCACGCCCCTGAGTAGGGGTTTGATGATGGCCTTTTCTAAACTGAAGGGTAGGAGCCTGAGTGGAACATTGAATTGCAAATATTGGTGAGGATAGGGCCTATGAATACCGGAATGAGTTTTAAAATGGAAGGGGGGCAAGGGTCGAGGAGGGATACTGATTTGATGGAAATGATAAGCTCTCTTATCTGCTCAGGTAGATCCAGACTGAATTCTGAGAAAACAGTGGCTGGGGCATTGTTTAAAGTGTTTGAATTTGGATGGCCTGAACTGACCTGGATTGAGAAATTTGAGTAAATTTGAATGGCCTTGCCTTCAAAGAAGTTAGTGAGAGAATTACAAAGGACCGGAGAGGCATCTATGGGTGAGCTCGTCGGTGGACTAGATAGTTTGGTTACCCCCTGGAATAGTTGTTTGGTAGAGTTTTGGGCCAACTCTATTTGTGTAAGGTAATATTTGCTTTACTCTGCGACGATGAGATGTTTATATTTAGTCATTGCGTTGTTATATAGTGCTCTATTATTGTTGTTGTAGTGTTTGCGCCCACGTCTTTCTAGGTTTCTGCAGCGTTGCTTCTCGAGTCTAAGTGCCTCTGAGAACCAAGGGGCGGAGGAGGCACTTCGATTAGTGGAGACATTTTTAGGTGGTACTAAAATGCTGAAGGCATTATGTAGCCAGTGTGAGTAATTATTAGACGCTAGGTCGGGGTCTGATGTAAAGTTGTTTTGGGTGGAGGAGAGGGTTGTTTGTAGAAGATGGACGTCAGTGTTCCTCCATGCCCGAAGCTGTTTAAGAGCACAGGAGCCAGTGTGCATGCGGTTAGTTTTTGTAATCTGAATAGTTAAAAATACTGCAGAGTGGTCCGTCCAGATCAGGGGGATAACAGAGGATTGGGAGATTTTGCTATTGTTAGTGAAGAGACCATCAAGTGTGTGGCCCGCCATGTAAGTGGGTTTTGTAACTAGCTGTTAATAGGTCTATTACAAGGGAAGAAGAGTCCTTATCATCTGGGGATTCTAAGTGAAAATTAAAGTCTCCCAGGATGGGACAGACTAGAGCTCCTGCCACTGGCTCTATCAAGCTATCTAGAGCTGTAAGAAACTCAGCTTGAGAGCCTGGTGGGCGGTAGAGGAGGGTTCCTCTGAACGATTGGGTGTTTGAAAGCATGATGGAGAAGGTCAGTGCTTCACATACTGGTGAGCCAATTGTATCTATTTTAATTAAATCTTTATCTCGATGCATAATCTCCAAGCCACCACCCTTCTTTAAAGATCTAGCCTATCTGAGTACGCAATATCCATCGGGAGTGGCGGTGCAGAAGTAAGACATGTACTTTTAAGTTGCATATGTCCTAGTCAAAAACTCTCAAAATTGATTTTTCACCACTGCAAAGCCGATATCTCCCATAGGATAACATTAGAGTCGCCTCATTACATTTTATAAATGTAGTTTCCAAATGGGAAGATATATAACTGGTTTGAACTTGGTGTCTCCGGGATCCTAATTTAAAATCCTAAATTATTCTAAAGTTGGACTTTAAATTACAATTCTGAAAATGCCACATTTAGAAAGTTATATCACCAAAACAACAACTTGCCAATACACATCCTCATTCAAACTGAACAATCACACCTCTCAATTGTTATGGTCATTACATTTTCTTTGTTTCCCGAAAAAAAAGAAATCATTTTGATTTTTTTCTTTGATTGAGAGCTTTTTTCAAATTTGTAATTTTTTTCTTACTCGTTTTTAAACAAAAATCAATATTTACAACAATTTACATAACACAGAGAAACAACACATATGAATTACTACACGTAACACAATACATCAAGACACTGTACATTACAGAGAAAATGTAATGATCATAACAACTGAGAGGTGTGATCATTCAGTTTGAATAAGGAAGTGAATGACTATCAGTATTAACAAGTTGTTGTTTTGGTGATATAATAGTGGCCTAGCCTTACTGATTACGGGCCAAACCCAACATTGTTTATGAGACATTTAGAACGTTGGCATTTTCTTGCCGTAGCCATTTAGTGACTAAAGCCTGTCGCTGATCACATGACTGAGTATAGTTAGCAGTTGGACTTTGTGTATTCCTCCAAGACAGTCACACACAATGGGAGATTAGGTGTGACTGATGGGCCATCCTGGAAGGATGGGAGAGAGGAGCTCGGCACAGCCTTACTTACACGTGAATCGGCTGCGTCCTGTCCATACACAAAGGGCTGCATGTCACCTTGTAGTGAGCCTGGAGAGAGAGGGCAGGAAGGGAGTACCTCTGGGCACTTCAAAGGCATGTCTTTGAAGTCTCCCTCACTTCAAAGGCTCCTCTGGTTATATTTACTGTGTCTCAGGCACCACCACTTCAGTACACTTCTGAACCTGTGGATAGTCTGCCAGGAAGAAGGACAGCTGTACTGCTGAAAGGATGCCACTCTGTAGGACTGCAAGTCTGCTGGACTCTAGCTCTGCTGTGCTGACCTGCTGCATGTTGTACTCTTGCCTCAGTGAGAAGGACTGGCACTGCATCTCTTGAACCCAGAACCCAGAGTGACTTCAAGGACTAGTCAGCTGGCCTCCTGTACTGCAGCCTTAGGGGCATAACAGGCTTCCAACAACCTTACATCTGCACCTGGACTCTGCCATCTGTAAGTCTACCCTGCCAGGTTGCCACCGCAGTGCTGGACTCTTGGAAGTGGGCCTAAAGTGCTTACCAGTGAACCAGCTCATCTTCTCTGCTGTGTGACCCATTCCTGTGCAGAACCGACACAGCTCCTCAGCTGAGCTGCGCATCCTCTAGTAAAACCGACGTATCACAGCTGCCCCCTTCTCTTTTCCTGGGCACAATGTCATTTTTTTATTTATTTTTTTTATTTTTTTTTAATTGACAAACTTTAGAGGAGGCACATCATGGTACATATTATACAAAATCCTTGCTTACAAAATATAAGTAACCTGCTCCCCAAAAGGAGCTAATTTCATTTTTTCCACTTGGTATACAGAGAAAAGAAAAAAAAATAACAAAATAATTAATTTCATACATACATAAAATAGTCAAAAAAAGACAGAGAAAAAATAAATAAATAAATAGATACAGAAAAGAAATTTTCTTTCTATTCCTGGTTGGTCGCGGGACCATCAATAAAGTTTCCCCATATTTTCTGAAATTTTTGTAATGAGCGAACCCCTCTTAGTTTGGCTAATCCTTGCTCCATAGAGTAAATTTCATTAACTAATAACCACCATTCCCAAATATCAGGAGGTTTAGGGCTTATCCATGCTCTAGCCAACACGAGTTTAGCACAAGACATAAGAATTGTTATCAGAGACGATTGGGGGTGAGAAACAGGGTATATGTCCAACAGTACAGATAATACAGTGAGAGTGGGTAAAACCGTGTTTTTAATTTCCAAGATTTTGAGTAAGCCTCCCCAAAAGTCTTTTAAAATTGGGCAAGAGAACAACATATGTCCTAGATCTGCCGTGTTGGCTGAGCATTTAGGTCATTTGGTGCGATCCCCATGTGTGTTATCGCGGGACCAATTGGATATCCTTTCTGGTGTGTAGTACAACATGCATGTTGTGCGAAACTGCTGTAATCTTAAACTGGATGATCGCACAACGTTGTTAATATTGGAGAAAGAGCGTGTGATTTGGTTAGAAGTTATGTGTAAACCAGTCTTATGGCTCAATTTTTCTGCTAATTTTGTGCAGTCATCAGTTTTTACAGCGCAGAAGGATTTGTAAGCTTCGCTTATCAATGAATTGGTTTTAGTAGAATATAGACCATTCCAAATGTCACTGTCTAAGATATTGAATAGTTGTTTCTTTCTTACTAAAAAATCGTGTATTTGTACATATTTAAATCTCATAGTTTCCGTTATGTTATAAAGAGTTTGAAGGATGTGGAAGCTTAAAAACCCCTCTGCGCCGTATAAGTCTCCCAGAGTATTGATACCATAAGCAGACCATCTAAGAGCTGTTCCGTCATTGAAGATACCCGGAAGACCCGGGTTACCCCATAGCTGCAGCTTCGGGTGGTAAAAGGAAGTTGTACAGTAGGCCATAATATTAGTCCATATCCTAACGATATCTTTGGCGGTCTTGAACTTCACCCTCTTGAAGTAGTTAGGATCATTGGTTCGCAACAAAAACAATTTTGATTCAGATTTTAACATAAAAGAGTGAAAAAAAAGGTGTCCTCGTTAAGTAGCAAAGACCTGAGACGACTAATGAATGAAGACCAAAAGTATAGTTTAAAGTCCGGAAAATTAAGGCCGCCCTTGTCTGTGCTATTTTTGAGGAGCTTCAGTGATCTTCTAGCTTTTTTATACCCCCATAGAAAGCTGCTGAATATTCCGTCTAACCGTTTAAAGAAGGAGTTATTTAGTGCTAACGGTATGGAGCGAAAGAGATACAAAAATTTGGGTAGTATCTTCATTTCCTGGGCCCAATGTCAATGTATTCTAAATGTGTTCTTCATATATTTTTAAATACGACTGTGTGATTAAATAACACTGCTCAGTCAATGATTGTATGTATTGTTTTTGACGTATTGTGAGTACTTGTTTATTCTATTCTCTTGCTAAAGTATTGTTTACTTGGACCATCCCTTACCGTACTGCAGAATACCCAGGTCCCGGTACCATTGGGTCTACCTATATGTAACAACACTTGGATTGGACCCAGCGCAGAAGGTCCTTTTCGCAGCCCTCAAAACTGACGCATCGCTGAAGGCATGGCTCAACTCCGATCCAGGTCCTCGCATCTCTCCTCATTGTGCTTTTTGGCGCAATTTCAATTTTTAGGTTCAATATCTCTTGTTTTCATTATTGGATTCGGGTTACTTGGTCTTGTTTTATTCAATAATCTAAGCTTTATTTTTCTAAACATGGTACGGGTTCTTCTTGTGTGGTGTTTTCACTGTTTTATTGTTTGAAGTGTTCAACAAATACTTTACACATTGCCTTCAAGTTAAGCCTAACTGCTCTGCACCAAGCTACCTGGCTGTGAGCACAGGTTAATTTGGGGTTTGCTTGCACCCTACCCTGACTAGGATTGTGATTACTGCTTATCCAGGGCTCACACCCCAGTCAACCAGACACCCATTTTCTAAAATAGCACTATTATTTAGTACAAAATGCATCCTCTTGTCCATTTTGAATGTGAGGGTGCATTTTGCACTAATTAAATAGCATTAAATATCCGGGAGCAATTTGGGAGGAAATCCTACCTCAAGTGCACATCTACCAAGCGCTCAAACTCACTATTCATGTGCTCCTGCATTTAGCACTGGTTCTTGCCACAACATACATCTTCATGTCCATATTGGACTTGAGAGGGCATATTTGCGTTAAGAAGATAGTGCTAAATGCTGAATTTCTCTTCTCGTATAATTCTGCATTATCTTGCAAAATTTTGGGATAATTCTATGTGATTTTGCTACACTGAATTGTGCAGATTACAGCCACCCCTAATTAATATAAGACCGTGACAAGGATAAATAACAAATATTGGCAAGTCCAATAGTCTGGTGTTGGCCACCAACATTCTCGCATTTTCAACGATTGTTTTAGTTAGTCGTGGTTTATGCTAAATTGTATTGTTGGGGAAGCTGCCAGGCCTTCTTCAATCTAAAGAAAAAATGGCTAGAAGCAAAAATATTTTTTGTTTCAAAAAGCACACATTGCTATATTACTCTCTGGCAGTAACATGAACTAGTTGTGGATGTGCTCCTTGTGGAAGGGTAGAATACCATCACTTAAAAGAATGGCTCACCCACTGCTCCTCCACTGCTTCATGATGTAGGCTCTGGTGGCCAGGAGATAAATGTGAAAACCACAATAACAGACAAATGGATGAACAGTACTGGCTGAAAGTCCCTATAAGTATATATTGTACCTGTAATGTTATTAAAATTAAAAGGTTTTGGATAACATCAGGCCTAATAGCAATCACCTTCTCTAAACATAAGAAAAAGACAACCAATCTTCAATATACTCTACATAGTGACCAATCCAGAGGAAGCAGGGTAGCAAAATGATGCATGTATGTCTTTGCACTCACATCTACAAAAGGAATAATTAATGGACAGAATGCTGAACAATGCAAACTTTCACCCCCAGTCACAAAGATCGGTGTTCAATACATTGTTCTTTTGCTCACCACGCCACCCCAGTTTAGACCCAGCCATATGCAAATCAATCTTGATCCTGGTCTTCATGGGAACAGTCCAGCCCGAACTGCCAAGCCAGGTTCTTCCTGGACTGCAAACAAGCATCCTGGGACCGGTTTTGAGGCATCAGGCAGGTTAGCTTGAATCCAGTGGCACAGTGAGCACGGGACCCACATCTGGGCATACCCTTCCCACTAGGCCGACAAATTGAAAAGGAACAATTGACGGACGGAATGCTGAACACTGTAAACATTCACCCCCAGTCACAAAGATATGCGTTTAATCCATCATTCTAATTGTTTACCACACCACCCCAGTTTAGACCCAGCTATATGCAAATCAGTCGTGACCCTGTTCCTCATGGGTATAGTCTAGCCCGAACTCCCAAGCCAGTTCCTCCCTGGACCGGAAACCAGTGGCAGCTTGCCGAGGGAGTGCTGCGGGGCAGCAGGGCGGGGGAGGGGCAGGGTGTGAGCACAGTGGGGTCCGACATACGACAGGCAGGAGAAAGGCAAGTAATTAAATACTTAAAACTATTTACCTTGCGTATGCTGCATCGCCGAGTTGGTGATGCAGCTTGCGCAAGAGACATTTTTTAATCGTTTAATTACTTACCTTACTCCTGTCCGTCGTATGTCAGACTCCACTACCCCACCTTGCCCCGGCCCGGCCCCTCTGCCCCGCAACACTCCCTCGACGAGCCACCACTGCCGAAAACAAGCATCCTGGGACCGGTTTCGGGGCATCATCCCTCATCAGCCAGGCTAGCTTGAATCCAGTGGCGCAGTAAGCACGGGAGCCACATCTGGGCATACCTTTCCCACTAGGGGTCACAAATGCAAAAGAAACAATTGATGGACGAAATTCTGAACAATGCAAACTGGAATGGCATGGGGAGCAAAAAAACGAATGGAATTAGTCCCAGATCTCAGTACTGGGGTGAATGTATGACATTGTTCTGCATTCTGTCCATCAATTGTTCTTTTTGTATTTGCACCCACGTTGGCTCCCACATCTCTGGCACTGTTGACCAAACATATACCGCACCCTTTTTCTTATAATACTTGGCGATAGAACAGTCACTGTGTGCTTGCGGCTCAGCAATGGGCTGTGATTGCTTATTCCTGAGGTTGTTTGCCAGGCTTTGTTATGGTGACTATGTTTACAACCAGCTTCTTCCATTCCCTAAGGATCCCACTTCGTGTACGACATACCTTTCTGCGAGGATTCACAATGCGGCCTCTTTCACTCGTACTTCATCAACACCCCTCCAGTCTCCCCAGGTCCCAGAGAAAATTCCGTTTGCTATGTGCCTTGTACAATAAACCAACTGGCACAGAAGCTCCTTTCAGAAGACAATTGATGCGCAGAAAAATGTATTCATGCAAACCTGGATTGTACAACACGGTGTTCTGTCCCTTTGGGCCTCGCAGAGTTTGGAAACCTTATTTGAATGTGCATGTGTTTATGAAATATTTGTGCTTTTGCAAAGTCTTGAAAAGTGCTGTTCAGCTGACGTCTGAGGCGTGCGGCACTGCAGCCCACGGCAACAGAAGCGCCTCTTTTTAACAAAATAGATGTTTGTTACACAGATAAATGGAATCGTCCTCGATCCTTTTGTTGAATATATTATCACGCCCTATATGGTGCCAGCCGATGGTGTGTGTGGCGTGTCTTCCCTGTGTCTGCTGATGCATTTGAGGCCAGTCATCTCTGCAGAAGGGTGGGTGGCTGCTCTGAACAGGGATGTTGCAAACACGACATTTAGTTGAGACTCATAAACAATCAATGAGAACAAAGTGGAACGGTAAGGGAACTCCGAAACGAGGCTGTTTCTAGGTGCCCTGACATTTGAATTTCGCCTTTTTTGTGGAGAAAACACAGCAAATTCCTCTAAGGATTGTGCATGAAAATAAATCCTCGAGTCGCTGCAGAGCTCAGGCTGAGCCATAGAGGTGGAGAGATGTGATACGTCGATGCCTACTGACGGAACCGTACAGGGAAGAAATGCACAGTTTTGTGATGATGTTTACTGTGTTTTGTATGAAGGTTAGGTATAGTTTAAAATGAAAGACCTGTAAACAATATTTACATCTTTTATGCAGTAATAATGCATTGGGTCCTAGTGGCACATGTTACTTACAGTGCTTAGAAATGGCAGTAGTACAACAGGAAGCACTAAATGAAAACATGTCATTAATATTTTGCTACTATTATTACTATTGTTATTAATATTGTTATAATTATTATTATTTAGCAGGGTAGTCGTTGATTCCTGTGTTTTTACAGATGGGGAGTTGCCTTATCACTTGTCCAATTTACTCTATATATTATTGCCCTCAAATTGTTAATGGAACTCTTGGGGACAACTTTGGTACCTGTAACTTTGAGAGAAATTGATCTACTGCTGTTAGAGTCCCCTGATAAAGTACCAGAACTTTTAGATAATGTAAAAGACTAAGGACCTGATTCACAAAGGGCCTCCGCACCCGTGGTGGAGCCACTGCTGTCGTGGGGGTGTCTCCGCACATGGGGTGGAATCTCTGTAATGAGAAAACAAAGGTCAAGCTACGCAAACTGGTTACAAAATATTACCTGGTTTCCAGGGCTTGTGATGAGCCCTGAAGACTAGGGGTGAGCATAACTCACTTAGGGGCATATTACCAACAACTAGCGATAATTATCGCTATGGTGGTTTTAGCGGCGATTTTTTATCGCCGAGCTGCGGCGATTTTTATCGCTTAGGAACCTTGCTATTATCAAGGTATATCTCCTAAGCGATAAAAATCAGACGAAATGCATGAATATCGCTGAAATGTCAGCGATATCCATGCATTATCGAGCTAATGCTCTTAGCCATGTTATCCACCTACCATTGGATAACATGGCTAAGAACTGCTCAAGGGCAGGTGTTAGCTTTTGGAGATATTCGCGCTTAGCAAGAATATCTCCAAAAGTTGGTAATTGGAGATAGCGATGCTAGCGACTGTTTCCAGTCGCTAACATCTTGGCACGCCCACTTTGCATGACATTAGTGATAAATATCACTGACATGCAAAGCGGGACCCAAGATGGTCGCTATCTCCTACTAGCTGTCGCTAACTGGTGTTAGCGACAGCTAGGTAATAGGGAGATAATTTTATCTCCGCTTTCTTGGCTTTTAAAGCCAAAAAAGTGGAGATAAACCCCCTTGATAATATGCCCCTTAATTCTGTGTAACAGAATTCAGCAGAATTACCCCAGAATTTCGTGAAATTATGCAAAAATACGTAAGAGGAGTAATTCTGCATTTAGCGTGATTAGCACAAAAACCCCCCACCTCATCCAAAATGGACGTGAGCATGCATTTTGCCCTACGAAATAGAATTACATGCAGCAGAATATGAGTAGCGAGCAGCAGCTCACACCTGCTAAGTTTGTACTTGGGGTAGGATTTTTCCCAAACTTATCCCAGCATTTAGCTCTATATTCTTAGCGCCAAAAGCACCCTTGCATCCAAAATGGATGAGGATGCTCTTTGCACTAAGAAAATAGCAGTAAATGCCACAGAACATAAACAGCATTACTAGCAGATGCTTGCGCTTGCTAAATGTGCTCGGGCTGAAGGACTTTCCCACCAAATTACTCCTAATTACACAAGTGGGTGTAATTGCATTATTATCAGTAATTCCACATCAAAGTGTAAGGCAGAATTACCAAAATTACTCTGATTGAAGTTCTACTCAGGCCTACTCAAGACTCCTTCCTAGGGGATAATTTTTTTTCTTTTGTGATCAGTTACAGCCTGGGTGTTTAGATCTTTCACCCACCACCCAGTTAGGAACCTTGTCCAATCTCTTTCTTTCCTCCTATTGACTCTTCTACATAGTCTTTCTCAACTGTCTCTTGGAGTGCCCCATATCGTCAGATTTGTGGTATGTATCCATGCCCATCTAATCCGGCATATCAAAGAGACCTTCCAGCCGATTCAGGTCATCAAACTCTTTAGTATGTCCATACCTGGTGATCAGCATGATCTCAGGGTCAAGCAGACCATAATACATGTCCAACGTTTTTCAGCCGAGATTTGAGGGATACAAATTATGTTCTCTTCCATATGGTTTCATGTGAGAAGACTTGGGTAATATGAATTTTATGGTCTCCATAGAAGAATGGACCCCATTGCCTGACTGCCGGTAGAGTCTCTTGCTGATGTAGAAATCAGACGATCCATCACCTGCCTCGGGCATCTTTAATGTTGATGTTTCGAGTCATGATTCTATGGGCTCTCTGTAACAGTGGGTCAAATTGTAACTTAGTATGCACTGAAATAAAGTAGATCATAAATGCATCTTGTTATTTTCACCATAGGTCTCTGGAATTCATTGTCTACATTTCTAGTCAATCCTGCTTTTATTATTATGATCATCACAGGCTCCTCGGCCTGCCATCCCAATTCAACAAAGTGCCTCCAGAGGTCTTTAGGGCAGGTGCCTTTGTCCCCCTCCTTCTCTGGGTACAGACCTCACACCAGGGGTTTGTGGAACTGGCAAGGTACAGCTCACTCTTGGTTCTGAGAGTTACAGTGCCATCTCCATGTTTCTCAGTAGATTCAGAGGGCTCCTGGTGCCGTCATGCACTCACACATCCTAAGGGCATTGTAGTGGGACAGAAGTTTCTGCAAACACTGTCAATGGAGTGTTGGTACTTCAGAGGGCCACCATAGTATTTCAGAGGAGCACCACCATCTTCCCCGGAGTGTTGTTCAATACTAACCCCCGCTCCACCCATCTATTGAATTTACATATAAATTTAGCTTCCTATTTTATGCCAAAGTCAGCCAAAACACTTTTTCAAAAATGTACCTCAGGATTATCTGGCACTATGATTAATTCTGAATTCCGCTGAATTCCGGATGGTTAAAATGATGCCTATCCCTAAACTCAGCTTCTTGGAGACAATTCAAAAATAATACTTTACATTCACCCCAAATTTGTAGTTATTAGGGTCTCCATTTTCAAGTGATGTATGAAGGGGAATTCCCTCTGACCCCTGCCACTGGCTCTGCTCTCCGATCTGACTTGACTGCCCAAGGAACAATGTGCGGAAGGACACCGCCGAGATCGCTGGTCTGGGCCTGTGCCCACATTTCAAGTAATGTTTCAAGGAACATTGGTCCCCAACAAATAGTTGATAACTTGGAATGAATATAGAACAACAAATGAAGTCTATATAAACTGTCCAGCCGGACAGAGTTTTATAACACAATAGTAGAATTTTGCCAATCAATTAAATACAATATCAAAAAGTGGGACACAACCAGTGTCCTACTACTGTATCAGAGACAGTTGTGACACAAATGAACATGAATGAGGCAAGAGCAAGCAGTCTGCATACATTCCAAAATTTGGCAGACATATATTTGCACAGGAACACTGTTGTGATTTAAGTAGTAATCAAATCAAATCATCCAGTGTCAAGTGTCGACGACGTTTCGATCCCTTTAGGGCATTACGGGATCATCATCAGGACAATCAAAATTCATGCCTTATCATACTAAAAACCAGAATCATGCCCAATCATTAAGTTAAAACATAAACAACAATTAAACAATAAGGAAAATAACCACATGAAAAAACGGGGAGGGTAGGGGGGAAAAAAAGGATACAAGGGTTAGACACAATCTTATTTAAGAACCACACAACATAAAGGGTCTATACAACATAAAGGGTCTGAACAACATAAAGGGTCTTGTCTGATAGTCCAACCCATTACCGGAGTACACATTCTAATTAAGTCTATACATGCAACATTTTGTTACCGCAAGATCGGCCTGTAAGGGGCATCCAACTAGTACATGCTTGTATTCAAATGTTACAGCAAGGTCGAGCCCCACGGAACAAGTGAGCAACTTACTCGTGAGACCCGTGAACGAAAGCGGCCAGTAGTGGACACGTAGGCGGGATTTAATACAACCAGTTGACTAAAAACGTGGTCCTTAATGTGAAATTCGAAATTCGAACCAACGCCAACCAGAGGACCCGTGCGCTTACAGTGAAAAGGGTCTTCCTGTGTGGATGCAATTAGTGAGCTTCCCGTAGCGATATTTGCACTAGGCGTGTCGCCAAGGTTAAATGATTAACACGGGACCTGTAATAAATAATCCCAACATGAAGGGGGTAATGGCTTGAAGATTTAATGCAATAGTTGCGGAACAACGGAATTAGCTTACCGCAACAGCAAGTCTGCTAAGCAAGGGGAACACGATGGTCCCTGTAGGAGAGAACCAAGGTATCAGTCAGTTAGCGGGTACACGCCGCAGAAAGCAAAAGACCTTACATACAGAGGCCAAGGTGCGGGGCTGTGCTTACCAGGAATGCTAGTACGTGCCGTCCACAATGGGGTTCCGGGTGCTGACAGGAGTCGATGCTCGTGTGGCTAGCGGGACTCGGCAGAGTCTTCAGTGAAAGTCGAACTGTCATGTGATAGGTGCCACGTGATACAGGGGTGAAATCGCGGCGGCCATCATAGAACTTGCATTTCAGTGCAGCAAGCAGTGAGAATAATTATGGCCCAGATATTAATGTTAATGCAACTCAACAACTTCAGTTGGAATAAAGAGGAATCTACATAAGGAGTCACGGGCGATTAAGTAATTATCACAAACACGCATGTTAGGTAGAAACATAGAATCAAGAGTTGCGGCGGCCATCTTAGAATGTGCATTTCTGTCTAGCGAAGAGGGAGGACGAGATACGTGAGTGCCTAGGGGTGAATTTTGAATCATGCAGTGGACTCGGTTATGGAGTCAATCACATAAACATATTGCTGGACGGGAATTATTTACAATTATACAGTACTGGGCACAAAATTCCCAGAACCAACCTGGTGTTGGAACGGCTAAATTCAATCAGAAAGTTCAAATCATGGTCTGGGGTTACAGTAAAGAAGTCCAATCCTCCAGACGGTTAAGGCCAGAGTGGATACTTTTGGTACAAAGTATCCATTTCAACTCCTCTTTATTCAAAAGTCCACTCAGATCACCTCCTCTGGGTGGGTTTTT
The DNA here is from genome assembly GCF_964263255.1 of Lissotriton vulgaris. NCBI lineage: Eukaryota > Metazoa > Chordata > Amphibia > Caudata > Salamandridae > Lissotriton > Lissotriton vulgaris. The sequence continues at coordinate 1,650,356,476 of NC_141685.1, forward strand.
GACCACATCAATGATTGTCCATTTTAGGTCCATTTCATTATGATCCTTCTCCACGAAATGTTCCACAAGTGGTGCATTTTGTGTCTTGCCCCGAATTCTGCTTTTATGTTGGCCAATCCGCAGGCGTGCCTTTTGGGTAGTCTGTCCTATATAGATCCGGTCACAAGGGCAAAAGATCGCATAGATTACATTTGCACTATTACAGTTAGTGAAGTGTTGTCTTTTAAACGTAATAGAACCAAAGGTAAAATCCTTCCCTTCAATCGTACAGTCACATACACTGCAAGACCCACATTTTGCATGACCAGTGAGCCGAGGGAGTCCCCATGCTTCATCAATGGTACCCTGTTTATTTTCTGAGGGAAAGGCAGCCCTTACAAGATGTTCTTTTATATTTTTAAATTTTTTAAAAGCAAAAAGTGGGCGTTCAAGGTTCCGACATTCAGTGTCGGCCAATGGCTTACGATACTTTTTTTGATGGCACTTGAGACTGGTGTAAAAGTGGTGACACAAACTAGTCGGTTCTGTTCTTTTTTCTCTTTAGGGTCTAGTAAGGTCTCTCTGGGGCAGTACCAGGCACGTTTCATTGATCTACGGATTAGTCTTTTAGGGTACCCTCGGACCAGTAATTTACTACTCAGGGCTCCGGCCTCACTGAAATAGTCTTTTTTATGAAAGCAATTTCTTCTAATACGGAGAAATTGTGAGTAGGGAAGGGAGTCCCTTAGAGCCCGTGGGTGATGGCTGTGGTATTGCTCTCAGTTGGCATGAGCCGACATCGTGTGACTACCCAGAGCACGCCTGTTCAACCTATAGCTGGACTACAGCATCCAGGTGATGATATAGATACTACTGGGGCAGCACCCCCCCTACTTTCCTTTTGGGAGAAACTGGACTTGGTCCTAGAGACTGCGGAAAAGCTTGGCACTCCACTGGAATCTAGGAGGACCTCACTCGAGACCAAGATAGACACAGTTATGGCAGACTTAACATTGTTCCATGCTGACCATAGCAAACTAGCAGAGAAAGTCCACAATGTTGAACAGTCCATTTTAATAATATAACCGAAAACCAGCAACATGGATGCCTTAATACGATTGCTGTCAGACTGTGTGGAAATGCTGGAACGTAAAGTAGAAGGCGCGAGTGGTGGGACAGCCGGAAGGGGCAGAAGGATCAGACGCAGTCACATATGTGGAACAGTGGATGTAACAGTTACTACCTCCAGAAGCTCTTTCACAATACTTCACAGTGGAGCGTACACACCAGGTACCTTCTTGCCACTCCAAACCAGGCGCCAACCCCAACCATTTTTATTCCACGTGCTGCATTATAAAGACAGAGATGCTATTGTAAAAGAGATTCAGCAACTACATGAAGTCAAAGTGGACAATGCCATGATTATGTTTTTTCCGGGTTATACTGTCGGAATACAAAGGCAACACAGCTCTTTCCTCGCAGCCAAACGCCATTTGTGCAAACTTGAAATCAAGTACTCTCTACTATTTCCAGTACGTCCTCATGTTGTGAAAGAGGGGAAGACCCACTTCTTTGATTCACTGAAGAAGAAGTCTGGGACTGGCTGGAATCCACAAGGCACTCAATGAACAGTAGACCAGCACGCATGGGCACCAATACAACCCGAGATGTGGTTGGGAGAGGGTGCCTATACCAACGTCCCAAAACAAGATGTTCTTCATTAAAGGCTGTTCTCCACATTAATCACTAAATCGACGGCACGCCACATCCCGGTACCGCCACAGAACCCACCGCTATCACAGGCCTATTTTCGTTATCAGTTTTCCTGCTTGGCACTTCAGTCATTGCCCTATCTATTTTAAGTATTAGCCAGCTCACGTAGTAGATATCCAGCTACGATTACAGATATCTATCTGTTCCTGCAGAATTGCCAACTATGTGTTGGTAACCACATTGCTGCTCTGTTTTATCTTCACGTCATCTTCAGTGCACATCAGCACCTACACACATTTAAAAAGGGATCTTTTGCTGGCATAATTAAAGACTGTTATTCGTCTATTCGCCTGATCTTTACATTCTTCATCAAGCAAAGGAACAGTTCCTAGCTACACAGGTACTCTGTTACAGTACCATTCACCTGAGAACGACATCCCTCGGTTGCTTTTTGACCAATTGTAACTTGCGGCTCCTGAAGAAGGCGTTTTCGCCGAAACGCGCGTCGAGTAATTTTCCACCACATTTTTTATTGCAGACACTATTAAATTTATGTTGGTGTCTTTTTTAATTATATTGTGCATATATTGTATTGTTTTATGTAATTGTGTCATATAATGTGAACCTATTGTTCTTTATATGATTTTTAATATGTTTATTGAAATCATGATCTATTTTTATTAAGGTTTCTTGTATTATCTGCCCCTTTTCCTAGCCCTACTTGGTCAAATCACCTGTTGTCTGGTCCTCAGACTGCCTAGGAAGTTTTTGTACACATATCTGATCTACCCTGCCCTAGGAGTTTTTCGTAACCACTACCCAGGGGGTCCTTGTTTCTTCACACCTTGTTCTCCACTTGGAGCAGATAATTCAAGAATGTAGACCATCGCTACAGACCGCGGCAGCACTGGGTGAACGTGACAGGAATTCTGTTTGATCGCTTAGCCATGATGCTTCGACCACATGCCCTTCTGGAACTGACTCGGCCACCCCTCCAGACATCAATCCACAGACGGCTGATAACATTGTTGGACACCTGCTACTAGTGCTGAGCACTGTCTGCAGTCCTTGTGCTACCCCTGCCTGTATTTGAGACTGACATCCCTGACGGTATACACCATGTTTGTCGTCTCTCGCAGCTATGAACTACAATAATCTGTTAATTGGGACTGCACCTTCAGTTAGCCATCATCAATTAGATCCATGCATAGATGGTAAGACACCTGTGACATACCTATGTGCAGTACGGGTCCCTGGAAATTATGTTCTGCTGTAGTGTTGTGACCACCTATTTGCAACTTTGCTTTCCCCTGCTAGGTTACTGCCTATTTGAATTTTCTTGGGGAAAGTTATCACTGGTTTGAGTGGACACATGTGTTTTTGCTCTTTTGGTATATTCAAATCTAAGATTGTTGTAAAAATGTGTTTTATTATTTGTTATGACCCACGTCCTCTCCAGGCTCTGCCTCTCACATTACATAATGTCTGTTTCATGGCCAAGACTTATTGGGGAGACATGGCACACTTTAACATTATAAAGTGGAATGTCTGCCGCATGCACACACCATCACGTTGTTTCTCTGTATACACCTTTATAAAAAAACACTCAAAACATGTAGCGCTGTTACAAGAAACACACCTTACACACTTACACAAATAGAAACCAATAGACAACAACGGCTGTGGAGGGGTCAGATCCACACTACCAACTTTTATAGTTATGCCCGCAGAGCACTACTGTGGATCAGACCCGGCACTCCATTTATAACGGAAGACACAATTATAGACCCCGAGAGCCGCTATGTGCTAGTGCGAGGTCGACTAGATGGCAGCCTGTACTGTTAGGCTCTATCTATCTGTGAACTGAATACGGATCAGGTTCCCTGTTATCAAGCACTCTCACACATCCTCTCTTCATAGAAAGGCCTACCATAATTACTCGGCGGAGGCTTTAATACTGTTTTGGAGACCCCTCCAGATGATTCTTTTCCTCCACTACCTCGCACACCGGCCAATGACTAATGCACGTATGCTGATTGACTCCAGCAGTGGCACCTAGAAGATGCGTGGTGACACTGCAACCCGGTAGTGAAGGTTTACTCCTTTTATTATGCCCCACACAAATGACATGTTTGAATCAACAGAACAGTAGCCACCTCGTCACAACTCCTCTCCATAACAAAAAACAGACTACTAAGGGCACACACACTTCAATCATAATCCTCAACTATTATGCCTGAAATCGGTCAACAAAATACCTCCTATTCGCACGTGAAGGTTCAACCAGAGTTATTATAAGACCCCCCCCTTTCAAGACTCCATGGGCACCATGGTTGACACTAGTCTAATTGAATGAGATGCATATAAGGTGACACTGAGGGGGCATTGTTTGGTCATGCAAGGTGATATAAGGCGTGGACTTGAACATGACATTACTAGTTTAGAATGTAAACTTTTAAAGCGAAAACCCGGACTGTAGTCAACTTAGGTGACCTGACTGCACTTGCTGATACACGGCATGAATATACTGCCTTACTGGAACTTCTCCGCTGCTTAAACTGTGCTGCACAGTCAGAGCGTACACATGTCACTGCGGACATCAAGACCAACCCCACAGACCCATTACAACATTGCACTCAAGCACAGGCAGGCCGAAAGACGCTGGCGTCGAGGATATACTCCCGAGACAAAAGCTGTCTTCTCTTCTCAGCTGAGGGAATACAAGTCTGCTATAGCCCGGGCTAAATCCAGCTATTTCTCCAATAAGATTTTGAACTCTACTAACAAATCTAAAGACATTTTTTCTATTGTTGAGGAATTATCTAACCCGGCGAGAGTCACCATTGCCCCGCTTCCCTCCCAGCCTCTGTGTGACTCCCTGAATCAGTTCTTCGTGGACAAAATTGTTAAAATCAAAACCAGCATTTCTGCTCACGTTTCATCCACTTCTTTCCCCCCCAGCACTTCCTTTCACCCCATCACCCACACCCTATCCCAGCTCCCCCTCATTCCAGAAGAGATGTTTCTCTCCCTTTTGGTCAAAGTTTCTTCTGGCTCCCCTAGCGACTGTTGCCCCCCCTCTGCCCTGCGAGAAGCTTTTACTTCCTGCCCGGACCCCCCTTTAGCCCTCTTAAACAACTCTTTAACCTCGGGGGTGGTCCCGTGTTCCTTCAAACGGGCAGAGGTGGTCGCCATCCTGAAAAAACCCACGGCTGACCCGTCCACCATGAGCAACTATCGCCCTATCTCCCTCCTTCCCTTCCTTAGCAAAGTCCTGGAGTCCCATGTCACTCAAACCCTTACTTCTTTTATTGAGGACTCTTGTGTTTTGGACCCCCAGCAGGCTGGGTTCAGACCTGCGCATTCCACAGAAGCAGTCATCCTCTCTGTGATGGACGAACTACGCAGGGGCGCCGACTCTAACACCTGTCAGGCCCTGGTTCTTCTAGACCTGTCAGCCGCCTTTGACACGGTCGACCACGATATTTTGGTCGACCGTGTCAGAGAGGCTGGCATCCAGGGCACTGCCCTGGATTGGGTGCGCTCTTTTCTGACTCACCGCCATTAAGCTGTCAGACTGTCCCAGTTTTCTGCCTCTCAAGTCGAGCTGACCTGTGGTGTCCCGCAGGGATCCTCCTTATCCCCTCTCCTTTTTAATTTATACCTAGCCCCGCTTATCCGTTCCCTCCGCCAATTCAATGTCTCCGCGTTCAACTACGCGGATGACATTCAACTGGTCTTCACTATCGACTCCAGTGACCAATCCATCTCCACTTTCCAAAACACCCTCTGCTTCATCAGCGATTGGATGGGCACAAACCATCTGAAACTTAACCCCGACAAGACTGAGCTGGTGCTTGTCGGGGGGCCCTCTAATCCCTGGCACTCTTCCTTTTGGCCTGCCAGTCTGGGCAGCCCCCCTTGCCCTGTCAACTCAGCAAAAAGTCTGGGAGTTGTCATAAGCAACGACCTTTCTATGACACCCCAGATCAGCGCTGTAGTCTCCTCCAGCCATTTCCAGCTCAGGAAAATACGCAAAATCTCCCGCCTACTTACCACCGATGCCCTCACTTTGGCCCTGCTTGCGTTAGTCATGTCTAGGCTTGACTACGCAAATGCACTTTACGTAGGCATTCCTGCATACCAACTTAGGAGACTCCAGCTGATCCAAAATCAAGCTGCCCGCTTGATCTATCATCAACCTAGTGACCAGCACGTCCAACCTCTCCTAAAAAGTCTCCACTGGCTTCCGGTTTCTGCCCGCTGCAACTTTAAGCTTGGTTGCATCATTTTTAAATCCCTCACTGGTCATGGTCCCTCCTTCATTTCTTCTTTGCTTCATCCTTATGTTCCCTCCCGCACTCTTCGGTCATCTCAATTGGCCTTACTTTCTGTCCCCAGATTCAAGCGGAAGAAACATGGTGGCCTCAGGTTTTCTTTCTTAGCCCCGTCTTTTTGGAACACCTTACCTCTTTCTCTTAGGTTGCCCTCCCCCTACACCACATTCAGATCCTCCCTCAAAACTCACCTTTTCACTGTAGCTTATTACTAGCCGTCATTCTGTGTTATGTTATCTTCTGTCTCTCCTCCCTGCTCCCTCTGTATAGCGCCAAGAAACCTAATGGTGTTAGCGCGCTCAATAAGTTAATTTAACATAACATAACATAACAGGCAGCCTTCTATACATCCAAACTGACAAACTCAGAGAGCTGACCCAACACTATACCAAAGTCTATCAGTCAGTCTCTGACTCCGACATCAATAAATAGAGATGTTTTTCTGCTAATCTCTCTATACCCAGAATTCCAGCTGGTGAGCAACTGGAATTAGAAGAAACCTATAACTTTGACTGAAGTTCGGGATGCTATTAAGGCATTGTCAAATGGAAAACCCCGGGACTGGACAGATTGCCATCTGAATTTTATAAGGCATATATTGCGCAACTCATCCAAACTTCTAAAAGTGTATGACAAAGCCTGTTCTTCCAATCAATCAGTGTTTGTTAAGCTCAACTACTCACACGTGAGGGTCTCAAGGTGCTGGGGGGGGGGACGGGCTGCAGGTTCGGATGAGAGCAGAGGTTCAGTCGAAGAGCCAGGTCTTAAGAACCTTCCCGAATTGGGTCAAGGACTGGGATAGCCTGAGGTGGAGAGGCTGGGTGTTCCAGGTTTTGGTGGTGAGGTAGGAGAAGGATCTTCCTCCGGTTCTGGTCTTGCAGATCTTTGGGAACACTTTCCGACTCCCAGAGAGTAGCAACTGTCATATAAACCCAATACGAACCCTGAACTTACTGGCTCATACAGACTGCTCGAGTTACTTAACACTGACTATAATATTTTAGCTAAAATCCTTGCAGACCGCCTAGCACCTCGGTTCCAGAAACCGGTGCACTAAGGACCAGAATAGGTTTGTCCCCACACGTAACACTACTTTAAAACGTTGCCACTTCTTCAGGATCCTGAAGTATGCCCCCGACACTTGACCTCAAGCTGGCTGGTTGGTATTGGACTTCGAGAAGGCCTTTGTCTCCCTAGAATGGGATTATTTATTTGCTGCATTGGCCAGATATGGAATTGGTCCTCGTTTACTTGGGCTAGTAAAATTATTATATATTAACCAGTTAAGCAGAGTCAAAACAGGATCCCTCCTATCAGCAGATATCCTTATTCACAGAGGCACACTTTAAGGCTGCACGTTGTTGTCAAAACTGTTCTTGCTAGCTATAAAACCGTTGGCGTTAATGCTATGTCATCAGGGAGCTCAATGAGGTGTCACAATGAGTGATGGCCGACATGTTATCTCCTTATACGCTGATGACATGCATGATGCATGCATTGTACCCACTGCGATTGATTACATACTAACACAATTTGATAATAAATCAGGCTTTAGGGCCAACTGGGTAAAGTCTTGCATATTCCCCTTCCTCCTGAATATAGCCAACCCTGACTTGGAGAAGGGAGATGCATGTTTGGACTGGCAACAGCATACCTTCCTGGATCTAAGCATAAAGATATATTACACTGTGACGGATCTGTTTGATGGTAACATTATTAGAGCAGCGATGACACTACTTGCACAGATTATATTTTAGTGTGCACTGCCATTAGCAGTCATGGGTAGGGTGTATTTACTCAAAATGATGGTATTACACCATCTCGTTTACTTTTTCACCAATATTCCCCTCTATATTCCATCTGCGTTCTTTTGGAAATTTGTGGTCTGAGACTTTATCTAGGACACATCAAGATGCAGAGTTGTCATGGCGCTACCACTAGCACTGGAGGCCTAGCTGCCACACAGTTTGAGCATTACTATTTTACTGTTAAAATGCAGTGCATTATGCAGTGGTTGACAGGAGTTATCTACCCTATTCAGCCACATCCAGTGCTGGATGACCCTTATTCGAAATAGCACACTTACTTCATCCTTGGACAAAAATGCAACTGCCAGACCCACTCTTATTGGATGTAGTGCATAGGTGCTATCATAGGTTCTTACGCATTACCAGACATGTTCTACCTTATGCGCCAGGACTGGCATTACTGGGTCCTCCTAGGACTATAAGGCTGATGACGTCAATAGAGCAGACAGCATGGCATGATGTAGGCTTACATATTGTACGCGACCTACACAGAGATGGCATATTGGCCACACTCCTTTGTTTTAATTAGCTTGCACTGCTATTGGGCACAGTCCAATATGAATACATTAGGCGATACAAGAGGTTTGAGTTAACCAAACGTGCAGGTCTATTATGTTACAGATTTATACCGTTATAGTTCACTGTTTTTAGTAAAATAGAAATTGACTCATAGTTGCAATAGATACACCCACACCATCTAAGTTTCCGTGTAACTATCATGTCAACTTACTTCCCAGCTCACTGACTCATCTTTACTCAATTATCCACATGTTGGAAATATGTAGAGCATCAGTGGCCACTAATTCACAGTTCTGATAGATTTTTTGACACTGTGTACTATGCTATATGTAATGTATCTCTATGCAATAATACTCACTGTATTGTACAACATTTAACAATTGGTTGTATATATCTGCAAAGAGAATACTGACCCAATCAACCTCAAAAACTAAAAAAATGTTATTCAATTTTAACTTAAAGTTTACTTGTCGGCTTTAGGTATCAAGGGCTTTTGAAAAAACTGCAAATACTATATGTGTCTGTGATAAACTGTTCTTTGTCTCAGCAAGAGGTCAGGTTTGCATATTTTTTTTCTTAGACTAAGAAAAAATCCAAACAGTATCTGTCTCATTGCTAGGGCACAGACTTGTGTCAGTACTCCAGCAAGAAGCCAGACTCTCTCTGCATTTTATGTAGCCTATGACAAAAACCCATAGAGAATATGGATCCTTTCCACAGTACAGAGCTGTGGGCCTCTACCCCAGAAAAGACTAACGCACAGTTTTGCATTCTAAAAAAATATTAAACAGTGTTTGGCTCATTGTGGTACAGAAATCTGAGTCTAAACCCAGGAAGGAGCCAAATACTGTTTACATTTTTTCTCAATGTTGGGCTTGGCTCTCTCAGCAGGGTCATTCCCAAAATGTCTGCCTTCACCCTCCTGTTTTCTGAATCTGTTCCTGTTGGCTTTTAGGACTCTGCTCAGTTTACCACTGCTAACCAGTGTTTAAGTGCTTGTGCTCTCTCCCTTAGTGAATTTGATTAGCACACATTGGGCACATTGCATTTATCTATAAGTCCCTAGTAAAGTGGTACTAAATGTACCTAGGGCCTGTAAATAAATGCTACTAACGGGCCTGCAGCACTGATTGTTCTTTTCACTTAAGTAGACCTTTACACATGTCTCAGACCCGCCATTTTAACTGAGTGTGCAGTTTTAAACCGCCATTTCGACCTGGCAAAATCGACCTTTTGCCAGGCCAACCCTTCCTTTTTAATACATATCAGTCACCCCTAACATATGCCTTAAATATAAGTTGCAAAAAACACAGTTGATGGACAGAATGTAGAACAATGTCATACATTCACCCCAGTACCGGTCTTGGAAAGACATGGCTTGGTAGTTCGGACTGGACTGTTCCCATGAGGCACAGGGTCAGAGCTGATTTGCATATAGCCAGTGTCTAACCCAGGATGGTGTGGAGTGCAAAAAAACGATGGATTTAGGCCCAGGACCTTGTACTGGGGTGAATGTATGACATTGTTCTACATTCTGTCCATCAACTGTGTTTTTTGCAATTTTCACCCCGAGTGTGCTGGGTATACTTTTTTGCAGTTGTTTTTTTAAATAGTTAAAGGGCAGGGTGCAGTGGATTTAAAAAGTTGCATTTGTACATTTATATGTCCTTGTAGTAAAACAATCACCACTGCAAGGCCTGCCTCTCCCATGTGATGACACTGGGTTACCTTATTAAATTTAATAAGTAGTAACTTTCATTCAGGAACAGGTAGGAAAGTCAACTTTGATATCCAGATAATTGTAGTTTAAACCCCTCTCTAATAGTAAAGTCATATTTTAAGTCACTATTATGAAAATTGCATTTTCAGAATGTTGCCATTTTCTTGTTTCAACCATTTGGTGTCTGCAACCTGTATCCTGGGTCATATGACTAGGTGTAGCTGCCAGTTGTACTTTGTGTATTACTTCCAGGCAGTAAGACAAAGGTGGAGTAGGTGCTGTCAGGATGGACCATGCTTGTCAGGATGAGGATGAGGAGCTGTCACCTACCACACTTGCACATCACAAAGACTCTGGCTAGTACACTCAAAAAGTGTTTCACCCTAGTCTTTTATGCTACCAACAAGCTGTGGTCAGGGCAAGGAGGAAGGAAATTTCAGACATCTTTGGGGGTGGAAAACTCTAGAAGCCTCTCCCACCTCAAAACTGGCACTAAGGATATGTTCTGGACACTCAACCTCAACTCTTCAGCACACTGGGCGAGTGGAAGACTCAGAAGAAAGACTGCTGTGCTGCTCAGCTGCAAGAAGGACTGCCCTGCTACTCTGCTGCCCTGCTGCCTGAGTGAGAAGGACTGGGCCTGCACCTTGAACTTAGGACCACCAGAGTGACTCCAAGGGTTAGTTGGCTGGGAGCCTCAGGGGCAGAAAAGGCTCCAGTCACCTTGAACCCTGCATCTGAACTCTGCCTGCTGTTAGTCCTAACAACCAAAAGGTGCTTCTCCAGTTGTGGACCCTTGAAAGTGGGTCTGAAGGTATTTGCCAGCCGAGCTGCTGTCTCCACCAAATCCGTCAAAAAGCACCACACAGCCTTGCCACATGGCTATAAGCTTCAATGGAACCAACACCAAGAGACGTGAAGTCCGGCAAAGGCTTGCAGCTCAGCCTAATCTTAAATGATGCAGCATGACGCAATTCAATGTAAGCCCTCACATCGCAGTCCTCATAATTCCTCAAAATCGCCCTGAGATAATGCAAAGCCTGGCAAAGCACCTCTGTGACCTGCTCACCAAAGACATAAGGTACAATACTCAGCGGGCCTAACTTGGGTGCTGTATCCAGCTCGCATGCCATTGCAGGCAGCCTGAACTTGTGACTTTGTACCAGTCTGACACAACTAGATATCCAATGTTGATCCTTTGTGCTTTTAACACTAGTTTTACCCAAATCTTTGTAATTGCATATTTCCAGTTCTACTTATTAGATTTTTGTCTTTTTGGTGTCAAAGACATTATTAGATTTTACTTTATTTGTGTACATTGGCATTGGATTCTTCTTGTTCATTGTTCCACGTGATTACTGTTTGAAGTGCTGCATAAATACATACACATTGCCTCTATGTTAAGCCTGATTGCTTTGTACCAAGCTACCAGAGGGCAGAACACATGTTAATTTGGAGTTTGCTTGTGTTTTACCCCAACACAAACCGTGGTTGCTGCTTGAGTAGGGTTTCACCCACCTCAACTTTTGGCACAAATTTCCTACACTTACGCTAAAAACTATACCAAAAGTGACCACTTCTTTTCAGGTGCACAGATACATTGCTCCTTTTTTCACAATGTTTCTATTGTAGTGAAAAGCAATAGGAAAGTAAATAATATTGTGAAATTGAATTAGGAATCCCAGTTCACCCTTTCAAATCTCCACCTCCCAGTTATCTTATCTTTTAGTCCCACATCCCTCCCTACCCACCTCCAGAAATAAATGGTCTGCTGTAATCCTGGAAAATAACTGGGGGCAGTAATAGCTGTCTTTAGCCACTCCTGTAGCTCTACCCACCAGCTGCATAAATAGAAAGACTAGAAAATCCCTCCCATCCAATATGTGTACTGTAATTCCTGAAATCACATGCATCTTAATGAGGCAGACTGGAAGTTAGTATTGGGCGGCTTCATTTGGGAGTTTGCTGTTGCCCAGAAGGAGCAAACTCATGTATAGGACCTCCAACATTAGCAGGAGTTTGTCCCTCAATTGATTGCAGGAGAGAGGCAAAGATTTTTTTTAAACGTCTGCTGCCCCTGGGAGAGTAAAAATGCATCTATAGCTATCACAAAAGTGTATCATGTGTGTACCTTTTTATGATGTATATATGCAAGTCATCAGGGAAGTGAAAGGGTTAATATTTGGGCAGGATGAAATTTAAAATACACTGAGCCATTTTTGAATTTTATGAAATTTCGGTATCATGCTTGTTAATTACATTTCTCAGACTCACACCCCATTGCATAACTACGTTACCATATATGGCAAAATTATAGCTCAGAAGAGTCGGAACAACTATTTTGTTAGCGGCAATTGTGGTTTTGTTCCTTATTTTTTAGCACCAAATCTGTCCTTGAGTCAAAACGTTGGGGCATATTCTGATGCTGGTGCCCCTCATAACGACAGGTCGTTGGTGGTGGGCCCACTGACAGCTACAGGAGTGATCGGACAGTGGGATTCTGATCCAGCGGTTGGAGGCATTGGGCAGAGGGCGTGACCGCTGCTTTTCTGACAGTGCAGCGTACGGACAGTAATCCCTATAATAGGGGCAGTGCCTGCTCAGGCACCGCCGTAGGGATTACATGCCTGTTTCCCTCTGCCTTTTCATGACGGTCCAACCGCCATGAAATGGCAGATGGAAAGGGACTTTGGGGCCCCTGGCATGGCCCTCGTCCCCCCTGGGCGTCTGCTATGGGGTCTGGGAGGCACATATTGTGCCCCCTAGAAAAGAGACAAATTCTCCAAGCCACACCTGAAGGTTTGGTGGCATCAATGCTAAACCAAGTGAGGAACCTATAATTGTTAATTGTATAAAATGTGGCAGACAGTTTAAGAATTTTGGCGTTCACGTCATGAAGCAACGAGACCAAAATTGTGACAGCGCCATGCTGAAACCTAGAACATGAATATTGACTTTTCAGCTCTTGATTTAGATTTATGAAAGTCTGGAGTTGGGATCCTGCAACTCCTTCCAAAACTTTAGACAGTTATGGAAGTTCTGCAGTTGATTGGTATTTCTGCAGGATGCCAGCATCTAGGAAAGCTTTTATTATGAGAGGAATCAATAAAGATTTTTTTTAGACAAGACTGCATCATTCCATTTTTAAGGTAATTAATCAACTGTGTTACACTAGGAGAAATGGCATTAGCCATATTCTTGGCAGCTAGTCAGTGTAATGCATCATAATCATAAAAAGTTGTTTTGACTTTTTTTTCAAATGTGCTTCAATTTTGGCAGCTGGAACTTCCACAAAATGGCAATTGCTACTCACAAACATAACTTACTGCATAACACATTACTTCTGTAGTGTTCGTATTTCTATTTTGCAATTATTATGGCCTATGGCAGGGATACCCAACAAAGGAGAGCCTGATTTTCTGTCAAACTATTGATTCAGTAAATAATGTAAATGTTGATTATTCGGAAGTATATTTATCTTGTATGGACAATCTGAAAATTTGGCATGAATCTGGTCCTACATTGGTCTGCAGAGAGTTGGATGTCCTATATTTGTGCTATGAAAAATGTGTTAAATCATGTCACTGCATTTCCAAGAAAATGCTAAACCGTCTTGGTGACAAATAATTGTAAATCCTGGGCCAGTTCCTTAGGTTGATTTATGACCCTTTTAGTTCTCGTAGTCAAACATGACTTTTTCTCTGTAATAACATCTTGTACTGGCCAGGTTCCAACTTTCACCTATCCACTCACACAACAGCTAAAAGAGTCTCCGTGGAGGAGGCAGCCCCCCAAGGCTAAACTGTTGTTGACACTGGACTCTGTAGCAGAGACCTGGTGAGATGGTCATCACCCAAGAAGCAGATGGAGCAATCCCTCAAACGTGGCTCCAGTCTTCAAACTGGTGAGGAGTTACTACACTCCAGGGACTCAGCGCCCAGTCAACTCAAGAAGCTCAGGACCCATAGCTTAAAATGCAATCCACTTACTTTTGTGGGTGTGGTCTGTGACTCAAATATATATATATATGTACCCGGAGGGCAGGCCCAGCCGGCAATACTTTTGCGTGCTTATCTAGGTTCCTGATCGATACTGTGACCTTATGCCCCTATTCGGCTATAAATCCATTTATTCCCTATATTGGCATAACCGTTCAAGTGCGATTTTCTGAAAAGTCATCTCTGGCCTCACACGAACAGAGCCACATTCCAGCATGACTCTCTGCTACTTCCTTTGCGACCAATTAGTGCAATGACAGAGCAGCAGTCACTATCTGATATTCCTAGATAACACTCCGAGTTCTTCAACAAGATAAAAACTTAGCAAACCTGTAAATCCCCGCTTGCTATGTTTTGATTAGTAATAGAACTCTAATGAGCAACTGATAACTGTCACTTCCTAGTGACATCTTTAATTGACGTCTTATGTCCAGCAAACTTGCGTCAAACCCGGCACCTGTCAGGTATAAATATTACCAACGTTGCCTTAAGCAATGTGAGCTGAGAGAGATACGAACTGCGAGTTCGTTGCCTGTTGCTGATGCCAGCTGCCTGCATGACCCTGTGTTGGTAAAAACTAGCACTCTGTCGCTGCAGCCTGCTATCCTGTGGTGGTGAAGCTGCTGATTACCATTATCGCCGCTACAGCGCGACCTATGGTGCAGTACGCTTGAGGAGCCGAGCAGCCGTCCTCTGCGAAGACATCCAGCCCAGCTGCCCACGGACGCTGTCACCCCTCCTTCCTCGACGCGCTGAAGAGAGAAGCCGCTGCATTTCTCGTGCAGAGAAATCCAGTCCCGGCGCTTCCGGTTTACCCTCGCGGGTGACTGGGATATCGAGAGAGACCCCTGAAGGAGATACCAATCCTCCATCATTCTATTTAGAGGTATGGTGTTGACTAAACCCTTAGACGAGAATTCTTGAAACAAACCTTGGCAAAACCAACTTAACTTAAAGCTACTTACTTGCTCCCCTTCTCACGTGTTAGGCTTAGGTCAGGCACACTGGGGTAGGCTTAGTTAGAAGCACCAGTTGAGTATGTTAGCCTAATGTACATATGACTGTATATATGTTTTATTACTTTTAAACCATTGTATGGCTAAGAAACCATATCAATGCTTTTACAGTTCTATTTCGCAATACTTATCTTACTGTACGTACTTTTTATAATAACAATTATTGCAATTGTGGCAATACATTTCTCTTGTACGAGAAGAAAGACTGTTCAATAAATGTTAACCTTTATTGATACACGCCCGTCTCTCTATTCTCTACATACCGTGAAAGTAAACTGCACTAGACTGACTGAGTGAAATCTATGTCTATTGTTTCACACGACCCTAGAGATCGACTCTTGATCTGAGGAGCAAAGTTGTCATGTTGCACGGTTGTTGGAAAACTGAATCCCTTCTTGTCTGTGCCAAGGAAGCTGATCACTTCCTATGCAGAGAAGAAAGTTTCCAGTGACCTCTGAGCTAGTTGGTAACCCAACCCAATTAAGTTTAGCATAGTCAGTGGAAGCCTGGAATATAAGCAGCTCCACGTCGATACTACTGTTTATGTTATTCCAATGCGCAGGGCCTAGTGGGAAACTAGGAACTACACTACATGGCGCCCAAACGTTTGGTAAGGCGATAAACTAACGCAAGACTTGTAGAGTAACTCAGTCGTGCATATTTCACACCCCTTTCTCCCGTAAATACTCCAATAGACGTCTGGAGTGGGTGAAAGGTTAAAATCCGCCCGACCTTAGTAGGAAGAGATTCCTATGTAAAGCTCTGGTTTATTCAACGTTGAAGGATACAGTGTTCCAAAATATTGTGCACCTAATCTTTGTCTCCTTGGAGACCTACTCTGCAAAAACTGCATTTATACAATGTCAGTAGAAAACAACGGCACCACTGGGGCCGCAGCAGATGCGACTCAGCAAGGTCCCGAATACACAGACCCGGGTGCTATTATCATCCCGGTCTAGTTAAGAAGATCTATAACTTTAAAACTTATAGAAAACGGACTGACACCTCAAGGTGGTACAGTAATTTTCGTGATAGAGGCTCACGAATATCGGCAGACAGAGGTATTCTATTCATGGATAAACTTTCCAGCGGTAAACGCTATAACACAAGAGTTTCACTATTACAAAATAGAGGAACCTCCGGGAGAGTACGCTCCTTTCGAGGAGATTGAAATCCCACTTAAATTTCAAGAGCACCTGCTCTGGTTTAATGGCGCCCTAAAACACAATGATCACATAACCAGGCTCGGTCCACTAGGTAGACCAGGAGCAACGTGGCCGGTTCTAGCCAGCTATACACCACATCCTGACATTGCAAGAATGTCTAGAGAAGAGCTGTTAGCACAGCTAAACACATTAATAAAAATACATAGGCAATTAGTCCAATATGTAATACGGACTGCAACAGTCCAGCCAGCTGTTAATACACCACAGCTGACCCCTCATCAGGGGAACACAAATAAAATTACACCACAGAACATACAGTCATGTCTTGGTAAAACACCCGTAAAACGGGAACAAATTCCTTTCTGGTTAGCCCAGAAAATCACTCAAATAGAGGCAGTATTTCCTGATACTACCCCTATTGAGAAACACAGAATCTTGACCATCTGCCTTCCTATGGGAATCGCACCACACGTGGAGGACTGCGACACTTGGGGTACAGTCTTTGCTTCCATTTACACAAAAACACACGGTGTTCCGTCTATGGCGGTAATACCAGAAGTGCTAAAACAGATTCAAAATGAATTCGGTCCAGAGCCCGCTTTAAATCTAGGTATGAAATTACTGAAAGATTTCAAGCAGGTCACGGCTATATTATTAGCCAACATAAAGGGAGAAGCAGCATCTGTGGCGATCCGCCAGAAGTTGAGGGAAACAGATATAAAAGATCCTGTTGAACTTGCAAAAATCATAGAAAAGTGCTATGAAGAATTAGGTAGAGACAGCTTGGGTGGAAAACCAGTTAAGCCCCAACTGCTCGAAAATCCTGAAAAATTATTTATTAAAAATAATTCAAACACTCCTAAAAAGAGCTGGGATGGAAATAAACAATCCACTCCCAAGGAAAAAGTTTTCCAGTCCAGAGGAAGGTCTCCTCGACGGAGGGAAAGAACTCCGACTCGAGAACGCCAGTCTCCCCAGCGGGAGCCCTCTGAGAAAAGATATAACCTTAGAAATAGGGATAATCTAAAAAAACCTGATAGATATCAAAGTATTGATACACGTCCCTCTCGATCTTTTCCACAGAATTCGGAAAGAAGAGGACGGTCAGACCCAGGAGAGCACACCAAGTCCAAAGACAAGGAACCTGCTCAAAATAAGAAATCTCAATTTCAGAAAAAGAAGGTAGCCAGTATTAGAGTAATCAACCATGCCGAGAATACTGAGGACACAGTTGAAAAACGGGGAGTGGGCATTGACAATGTTGGACAGTGCAGCAGAAATCAGTATAGCGCGCAAGATCTTGATGAGTCATCTGGAGACAGTGGACACGAATGAATACATTCAAGTTGAAACTGCCGACGCTAGACTTAGCGAGCCCCATAAAATATACGAAATAACATTGCGTATAGAGGGTGATAAGACTAGGAAAATTAAGGGTCTATTTTGGGATAAGCTCTCAAAAGGCTATGATATCCTGTTAGCTGAAAAAGATTGGCCCCCAGAGTTTGTCAGGGAGTGCCCTCGTGGCGAAGAAGTGATTATGCCTGCCTTCTCGAATCACATTCCGATTCACAAAAAATATACATATGCAAGGAAATGGGCAGTGGCCCAGGCACCTGCATTGTATAAAAATCATGTAGGATGGGATGAGGATTCACCGCCTCACAAAATCCAACTAAAAAGTGAACCAACTGCCCAACGGCAGTATCCCATAAAGCAAGAAGCTAAAAAACAAGTCAGGGAGATCTTAGATCAACTTGAGTACCAGGGGGTGATTGAAACATGCACCTCTCAAATGAACAATCCTTTGTTTCCTGTCTCCAAGCCAGACAATTCATATCGTCTAGTTTTGGACTACAGACATCTTAATACACGTTGCAAAACTTTTGCAGTACAAAACTCGCATAGTGCAGCCCTAATGAATAATATAGTTAGGAAAAAATATAAAACGACATTAGACATTTCTAATGGTTTCTTTTGTCAAAACATTGCACCAGAAAGCAGATATTTGACCGCTTTCTCCGCATTTGGGTCGCAGAAAAAATTCTGTCGACTCACACAGGGGTTCAAGAACAGCCCAGGACTATTCTCAGCTAGGGTAACAGAGTTACTACAAATCTATGATGATGAAGCATTGTCTTACGTAGATGATATTTATCTCACAGATGACGACTTGGATACTCACTTGAAAAGAGTGAACACCATTATACTTGGGTTCACAGCAGAGGGTTACAAATTCAACTTTAAAAAGTCCCGAATTGCCCATCTGACAGTACTGTTTTTAGGGTACGAATTATCAAGTGAAGGGAAAAGCCTAGCGGACAACTTCTTAGAGAAGTGCGCTGTACTCCAAGCTCCAAAAACGCTGAAGAATTTACAATCCATACTAGGTTTTCTGAATTTCGGAAGAACTTACATTCTAAATTACGCGGAGAGGGTTAAACCTCTCTACGAACTAATTAAACCTGATTTAAAACAAATCAATTGGACTCAAAAACACACAGAAATTTTGAGATCACTGCAAACAGACATGTTAGCAAAAACAATATTAGATACACGTGACAACACACGTGATCTTGTAATCCGAGTCATCCCAGGAAGATGCGGATTCACGTACCTAACCTCTAATGAGGGAGAAAAGGTACCTATTTCAATTAAATCTCACTTGTACACACAAGCAGAAAAAACATTCAGTCACACAGAAAGAACTGTGAACGCAGTGCAAATCGCATTAGCAAATGAACGAGAACTAGCACACGGCAAACGGATTAATATCCTTACAGCGGAATCCGCCTTCGAAGCGATATTCAGCCCAGTAAACCTGCCTACAGTGTCACTGGATCCGAAATGGATACAGTGTATAGATTCTCTAGGAGCGGAAGACGTGAAATACTATTTCGCCCCGCAATACAAAGAACTGAATGATTTAGAATATGAAGAAGAATATCCTCTGCCAATCGAAATTCTGCCTCTCCCACAATATGCCTGTGTAATCTATACAGATAGCTTTGTACAGCATTTCAACGTAGAGAGAAAATCCTACGATGCAGCATGTGCGATCATTAAAGGTCGTTGGCTGTGCGGTAAATTCAGACCGAAAGTAACAAAAACCGAATCAGTAAAGTACTGTTCGGCTCAAAGAACTGAAATCAGATCTTTAAAGATGGCGCTCGAAAATGCAGAACGCGAATTCCCCACACTTATAGTGTGCGATTCTCATTTTTGCGTCAATTCTTACAACAATAAACTGCAGAGTTGGATCGAAAACGACTACAAAGATGACACAGGTGCCACAATAAAGCATAAAATGCTTTGGGAACAAGTAGCTCTTTTACACAAAGAACTACAAAAGACTCACGTGATTCACGCACAGAGTCTTCAACGTGATGGCGTTCACGTTGCAGGGAATTCATTGGCTAATACAGCCACAGCGGAAGCAACTAAACCGGCTTCCGTAGCCACAAAAAAGCGTACAGATAAGTACATAGACGGGGAAACCATGCTGGCAGTAAAAACGACCGTAAAAGGCGACTGTGCAGCATTACCCGTAAACTATCCACTCAATTATGCATACATAATCGATGCAAACTCCGTTCCTTTTGCTCGAATCCCTGGAGTGGGGGACAGAGTAATTCCAAACAGGAGCAGGAGGGGCTTCCTCTTACTGGAAGCACACATGGGGTTGGGTCTGAGACACCAAACAATCAAAGCCTCTCTGAAAGAATTACAATCAGAGTACTGGTGGCCAGGAATAAGTATAGATATTCAATGTTTTGCTCAAAATTGTGAAAACTGCAACCGAGATCGCAGAAATGAACAGGCCAGTGTAGTTTCAGGATCCCTTCTAGACAGCATAAGGCGGTCTATCTGCGCAATCAAATAAGAGAAGCGCGTCCCAGTGTACACCATTAAGACGAAAAGCACTTAAAAAATGAGGCCACCAGCGCTCGGCTGACGCTAGAACGGTTATAAAAGATTTGCGAGTCTTTATCGGCACATACGCAATTACCACGTTCCATTCTGACCAGGGTCCTGCTTTCAGCTCTCGAGCTTATAAAGAGGCCAAGGCCAGCATGGGAATTGGGTTGCGGTATTCTTGTCCGTCGCACAAGTGTGGTAGAAAGAAAAAACCGGGACATAAAGCAATCTATAACAGCGAAGGTATTAGGTTCAGGCGCTGGGTGGGTCAAACATTTAATAAGTGTCCAGACTAGTCTTAACAACATGCCAAGAAATTCTCTAAAAGGTTTCAGCCCATACGAACTATTGTTCGGAATTAGAATGAACGTTCAGGACCTCGATAGTCAGATGTCAGTGGTACAAGAAGAAACAAAGCACTTTGATGTAAAAGACCGTTTGGCTGTTTTACAGGAACTGAATGAAACAAGAAAATCATTAAGCAACATAAAGTTAAAGCAACAGCCAAGTACCACTGACGAGGCACCACCCGCAACAGCCCCAGCAAGGCCTGTCTGGATTCCAAAGATTGGGGATCTAGTCAGAGAAAAGATCGCGGTGAAGAAGGAATTTGGGCCTTCTTACAGAAAAGCAGTACCTGTCTTAGCAGTCACCGGAACAAGATCAGTTGTGCTACCGCCCCTTGCTGGTAAAAAGGAGAACAGAGTCATGTCTATCGATCTGGTAAAACCACAAGCATGTGGCCTATAATCAACAGTAGGCCCAGTGGACTCCCAAGAAACAACAGAATACCCAAACTTGCAACAATCCAAGAGGTTCAAACTGAAAGACTAATCACATTCGATCAGCCTGCAGTGCACAATAAAGGACTATGCAATAATGCCATGGAACTCGTGCCTCTTGAAACACAGATTGAAACAGTTCGTCAAGAAACAACACCAGTCTACAATGATGTGGCATCAGAAAGTGCTACCGAGAGACAGATTGAAAGAACAATCCCATCAATTGACAGAACTGCCTCTGGTTATTTCATCAACTTCGACAACTTCTCTGAAGATTTAAATGATCCCGAAGTAATGCCAGAAACAAAAAAGTCTTTTAAAGAAACAGCAACGGAACTCTTTCATCAACTGAAAGAAATCTACCTAATTTCCCCTTGGCTAGAGTTCTGGTTCGGTCTAGGTGTATTTTTCCTCCTGCTTTGGCTCATCACGGTACTATGTTTGGGAAAATTCATTGAAGGAAAATACATTACAATTGAATGGACACAGCAAGTCAGAACATCAACCTAGTCCTGAAACCACACAGATCATCCCACGTGAAGAAAAGAGAACTGTCAACAGTAAATGTCACAGCAATTCCAATACCTGGTGGGGTAGTATGGGAGAAAACAGACTATGAGATCTATGGTCCGGTCGAAATCCTGAAGTATCCTCATCAACTAAAGGTTTCCTTAAGTGACTTTGTGACACCAAGCACATTCTCTGATGATTGGGACTTTAACAGTATTAATGACATGATGTCTGATTTAGTAATGCCAGCTAGATTCACAGATCATGATTATTTACAAGGTTCATCTAGTTATGAGCAGTTATTCTGTTATACCCACTATGGGGATCATTACTTGCATAAATCTGCACAGCCTAGAAATGTTTTTATGTATAATCAATGGGAACATTGTTCTACACCACCTAAAAGCAGTTCTAAAGCATTTTTTGAGAAATTCAAATACTTTTCAGGTTTTAACACCAGTGATGCAGAAACGTTTTATTATAAACTGTTAGATAAAACAGGGATGAAAACAATGCTGACAAATTCTAAATTGATATATTCAGAAGCATTTTATGACAAAATGATGACATTTGGTTTTGATTATTGGAAAAATAATATTGAAACAAAAACAATTTGGGGTACAAAAGATTGGCAGGTGCAAGGCATTGAAGCACTATTTAGAACCTGCATGATACCTGAACAAATGTTATTTTTAAATGACACAATACACCAAACATCTTGTCTTGGCCTAGCTAAGAACAAAGACCTTAAAGCACCGTCTATACCAAAGCCAATACCTGAAAATGCAACAGCTGATATTGAGTTAGACGTGTCATAAATTTTACATTTCAACAGAACACATCCTGATTGGAAAAAGTGGTTAATCTGGCCTACAGACACAAATAGCTGTCAAGATAGGTTCCTGAATAAAACACAGGGGTTAAAAATGACCAGATTAGACCCTAGATATTCCCAGAGACAACATCCAGGGATTATAACAACATACAGTGTAGGGAAACTCTGCCTAGAATGGCTAACTTCGTCCACACTGGCTGAAATTAAGCAACACTTGTCTTTGCTAAAAGATGGTGCTGATTTGCGCGACTTCATTCTTGGACCACGCAAACAGCGTCAAAAGCGTTTCATAGCGACCAGCATCTATGCTGCTTACAACGAGGCTTGGAAAGTAAAGCAAATTGAAACTGCTGAAAAGATACGAGAAATTGATCGTATTAATTTGGAGAAATCACTTTCTGTGGTGGACAATGGGTTAATGACTCTGTCTTCCAGAATATATTCTTTGGACAATATTGTATCCTCTGCCTTTGATGTGATAGACAGAGATTTGCTAATGTTACAACATGGCCAATCTCAATTACGCTCTATTATAGAACTAGGCTGGACGCTGCAAAATCTTCGTTCAGGCTATGTGCCTTGGCGTTTAATCAACACGACGTCATTATTTTCCAGTTTTAACCTTACTGATAAACAGATCAGTTTGGCACAGAAAGGAGCAGACTATACAATCCTGAGCATCGAAAAACTCGAGAGATTACCATTGACAATGTCAGAGAGTCCTGTCATTGAATGGATAATACACGGAATTATCACAATTCCGATAACAACTTTCCGATTTCATAAATGCCTTGAGTACATACCTGCTGGCCAATATGAACAATTGGGTAAGGGATATGTAAAATCTGAATGGAAATTACCATACACACATTCTTGCTATAGTGACAGTGACAAAAATGTATTTCTTAGTGGTGCAAATTGTAAACATTCGCTAAGTGGTATACTTTTGTGTCAGGGTATTAATTTACACGGAGCATGTGATAGAAATTCAAACAACCCTTCATGCCACCAGCTAGTCACACCTGCAACTCAGATAGAGCCCTTCTTTATGCAACTCGCAAACGGGAGTTACATTCTTAGAACGGATCACAGGTGTTGTGGCCTCGCGCCAGGGAAAAGTTATCTAGTACAAGTTACGTCCATGGTCAAATGCTGTATGCAAGCATTGTTCCCGAGCGGGCCTCCAGACATAGTGACTCCCCTCTGGCCTCGTCTGAATCTCTATTCTATACGAATTGATACATTAAGCAAAATGAAATCTGTGCTTTTACAGACAACAGTGCCTATAACGTCATCTAAAGAGACGTATGATCTTCTAGTCGCAAGGACGGCTACTGAAGTCCATGACCTTTTATCAACAAATTGCCCCGTGCATTTCGTAGAAATGTTTAGCCAACTCCTTAACATGTCTAGTGCAACAAGCATCCCAGGCATATTTAAGACAGTCTTTACGGGACTGCTAACACCCTTCGAGGCAATTTTGGGAATCTTTCCTAATTTTGTGCACTCCATCTTTGGCGGCATACCACTATTTTTGGGACTCATCGCAGGGATTCTATTTTTGACCATCCTGCTTTGTTATGGCAA
Source organism: Lissotriton vulgaris (assembly GCF_964263255.1). NCBI lineage: Eukaryota > Metazoa > Chordata > Amphibia > Caudata > Salamandridae > Lissotriton > Lissotriton vulgaris. The sequence goes on from NC_141685.1 coordinate 1,650,380,364, forward strand.
GCCTCGGCTCAGACATAGCTCCCATGGGAATGGAAGAGACAATCCTAGCAATGCGCTACAGGGACAGGATAACTAACGTCCTCGGATTGGCCAGGCTAAGAGATCTAAACATGACCTGGTTCCTTTCATTCAGACCGATATGGCAAAATTGCATTTTACCTGTGCTACGGTGTATGCTTTGCGGCGATGAATGTGTGTTGGACATCTGTCTTTCACTTCCATCAGCAGTACCAATGGACGTCGATACTTTGCTCAGTCCAATAACGGCTCACGCATTGTGTTGTCCCCAGCGGCTACCAATCCTGATGACGGCATTCGTGGAGACTCCTGTACTACAGCCAAGTGGTAACAGTGGAGCGAGTGACAAAAGCAACATCATCCAGGTACAACGTTCTGTGAGCATTGCTGGTCCTGCCTTCGATGACAGCAATCATTCTCACACCTGCCAAGTTACAGCGCTATCTAATTTGGTTGAACTATCACCTGATTTTGTAGACCAATTCTTTGCGAGCCTGTCTGATACGATGTTCTCACCCACAGAGAAACAATAACTTTTTGAGAAGCTTTCCGACACACAGCGTTCCCATGAACTCTGAATTCGGCCTTCAGTTTTGATCAACAAAGACTGCAATAAGCTTTGGAACTCTATGTTTCCCCGTTCAAGCATTAAAATTTTTTTTTTTTTGAATTGGACATTTTTAATAAATTCACCTTTTTTGGCACGAATAATTCTTTGCTTAACGTAAAAACTATTCTTAGAGAACAGAAGCTTCACACTTCTATTTCTAAGCACATCTAGAGACATAACAACATAACACCAGCCTCTAGCACACATGTTATTACAATGCATTTTTATGTGATGATTTATCTCGCATTTCTTCTGTCAGAGATACTTCATGTGTAATTCTTTTTGCATAATCGTTCATTGATTTCATATGCAATACCTTTTGAATGATTACTATGCTTTAAAAAAACGTACAGTACCTAAATTCCATGTATTACAAGTACGCCTATTTCGAATGCATTTTTGTATTTTGGGGTGGGCAATGTTACACATGCATCTAATTGCTTAGTTTTAGTAATTTTGATGGACATGAAAACGTGGAGTGGGTGTTGCGTGCTTATCTAGGTTCCTGATCGATACTGTGACCTTATGCCCCTATTCGGCTATAAATCCATTTATTCCCTATATTGGCATAACCGTTCAAGTGCGATTTTCTGAAAAGTCATCTCTGGCCTCACACGAACAGAGCCACATTCCAGCATGACTCTCTGCTACTTCCTTTGCGACCAATTAGTGCAATGACAGAGCAGCAGTCACTATCTGATATTCCTAGATAACACTCCGAGTTCTTCAACAAGATAAAAACTTAGCAAACCTGGAAATCCCCGCTTGCTATGTTTTGATTAGTAATAGAACTCTAATGAGCAACTGATAACTGTCACTTCCTAGTGACATCTTTAATTGACGTCTTATGTCCAGCAAACTTGCGTCAAACCCGGCACCTGTCAGGTATAAATATTACCAACGTTGCCTTAAGCAATGTGAGCTGAGAGAGATACGAACTGCGAGTTCGTTGCCTGTTGCTGATGCCAGCTGCCTGCATGACCCTGTGTTGGTAAAAACTAGCACTCTGTCGCTGCAGCCTGCTATCCTGTGGTGGTGAAGCTGCTGATTACCATTATCGCCGCTACAGCGCGACCTATGGTGCAGTACGCTTGAGGAGCCGAGCAGCCGTCCTCTGCGAAGACATCCAGCCCAGCTGCCCACGGACGCTGTCACCCCTCCTTCCTCGACGCGCTGAAGAGAGAAGCCGCTGCATTTCTCGTGCAGAGAAATCCAGTCCCGGCGCTTCCGGTTTACCCTCGCGGGTGACTGGGATATCGAGAGAGACCCCTGAAGGAGATACCAATCCTCCATCATTCTATTTAGAGGTATGGTGTTGACTAAACCCTTAGACGAGAATTCTTGAAACAAACCTTGGCAAAACCAACTTAACTTAAAGCTACTTACTTGCTCCCCTTCTCACGTGTTAGGCTTAGGTCAGGCACACTGGGGTAGGCTTAGTTAGAAGCACCAGTTGAGTATGTTAGCCTAATGTACATATGACTGTATATATGTTTTATTACTTTTAAACCATTGTATGGCTAAGAAACCATATCAATGCTTTTACAGTTCTATTTCGCAATACTTATCTTACTGTACGTACTTTTTATAATAACAATTATTGCAATTGTGGCAATACATTTCTCTTGTACGAGAAGAAAGACTGTTCAATAAATGTTAACCTTTATTGATACACGCCCGTCTCTCTATTCTCTACATACCGTGAAAGTAAACTGCACTAGACTGACTGAGTGAAATCTATGTCTATTGTTTCACACGACCCTAGAGATCGACTCTTGATCTGAGGAGCAAAGTTGTCATGTTGCACGGTTGTTGGAAAACTGAATCCCTTCTTGTCTGTGCCAAGGAAGCTGATCACTTCCTATGCAGAGAAGAAAGTTTCCAGTGACCTCTGAGCTAGTTGGTAACACAACCCAATTAAGTTTAGCATAGTCAGTGGAGGCCTGGAATATAAGCAGTTCCACGTCGATACTACTGTTTATGTTATTCCAATGCGCAGGGCCTAGTGGGAAACTAGGAACTACACTACAATACCATGCTGTATACTGCCCTAGGTGGTACACAGCAGGGGTTTTGGCACCAGTAGGGTGTTTGGCGAAGGGCATACATGGAAGAAAGGGCATGCAACCAACCCCCACCACCCCACTGTGCGTGGCTAAAAGCTGTACTCACCCGGGGAGTTGGCTGAAAAGTATTATTTTTTAAACTGAAATTCACTGAAAAAACACAAAGTTTAAGTGGTGATACGGTTAGGTATAATAACAAGATCTTAACTTTTACTTGCAGCGTAGCACAGTTTAAGACCTCAGATATTAAATCACTTATGAGATGGTAAATGACATCATTGATGACATCACTGAAGGCATCTCAAATAACATCATTCATTTGTATTTGTATTTGTAGGTGTACTTATAGAGCGCGGTCCTGTCACCCAAAGGGCATCCTGGCGCTTATGATTCGGTGAACAACACTTTTCGCTGCTCAGACTCATGAAATCACTGATGACATCATCCATTGAATGTGATAGTTTGCTGTACACTTTTTTATACTAGAAGATATTTAGTGAGCTACAACTCAGACCCAATTTCTGCTGTAGTACTAATGGGCATAATCTTTCACTATCCCCACCTATCTTTCTATCTATCTATCTATCTATCTATCTATCTATCTATCTATCTATCTATCTATCTATCTATCTATCTATCTATCTATCTATCTATCTATCTATCTATCTTATCTATCTTATCTTATCTATCTTATCTATCTTATTTATCTTATCTATCTTATCTATCTTATCTATCTATCTATCTATCTATCTATCTATCTATCTATCTATCTATCTATCTATCTATCTCTTAACGTTTCTCTCCTTCTCTCCATCCCAACTTATGTGGAGTGATCTGTCAAGTGGGGGTTGAGAAAAAAGGGGGCTCCCAAAACCTGATTTCCCCATGCCATTTCTATAGGAAAATTAGACACAGCTATAGCCAAAAAGGCGAACAGAATGACACCAAATTTGGCAGAAAGAACATGTTCCTGACAGCATGTGTTTTGTGATTTGGTGTAAATTCATTCAGTAGTTTTTGAGAAATTACAATGTATGTATATATAGAGAGGAAGAGCATTCACTGGTTCAACAGAACAAAAGATAAGATATGATCAGCTACCACCACATCAACAAAGATGTGTCAGCAGCCATTTTAGGACTCGGGGTTCAGTCCCCTGTACTATAAAAATAATTTAAGAAAACATATAATGGAGTAGGGTAGGGATAGACTCAGAGAGGTCCTTTGGGGCTAAACATTAAATTTGATTTTGAGCGGTACTGCAAATCCGTGGGGGATCAACGGTCCTATTAAAAAAATGGAAGAGTGGGTGCCTGTCCTTTTTATGAATATGCACCCTGGGGTGGACCAAGAGCTGCGGGCTGGAAATATTTTTTGGGGGGCGAGGGATGTGGGACCGTCTTCTCTGAGCCTTTAGGAGACCTGGGGACCCATCACTCAGAGCTGTTTTTACATTCACAGGAGTAAGGCGTGTGGCATCCACCAAGCTCTTAGGAGGGACTTGGAGCTCCATCCCAGAGGGCCTCGAGAAAGCAATGTCTCGGGACCCCATCCTAAGAGACATTTAGTTGTTCCCTTCCTAGTGGATTGGAGGCAATGAATACATAACAAATATTTAAAAGCTGCTCCTGCCCGGACAGGAGCGAAGCTACAGAACAAACTCCCACTACCACCCAGGATGGGTGCTGTCTGGGGCTCCGGCAGGGGCTGTGGAGGCACTGGAGCTCACCTGAAACCCCAATAATGAGCATGTTGTAGATTGCCCAGACACCCACAGTAAAATATTGACTGGCTCTCGCCGGCACAAAGTGTGGCTGCTGGCTGAGGAACTGGCAGGGGCCAGTGATATATTTTTTATCTTGGCTGTGCCCCTAGAAGGGGTGGGGCAACACCAAACATTTCATTTAATGTTGGCAGTCTCCATTGAACACAACCCCCCCTCAGAACGGTAGGGTGTTAAAATATCGATAACAAAAATATAGCTGACATAAATATCGTTGCAAAAATATAGTTTACAAAAATATCGACACCCTATACTTAAACAGGTAAGTACATAAATATCGACTCCAAAATATCGTTGTAATTAATATAGATGTAAAAAATATCGACTTTTTAAAATAATTAAAATTACATTAAATAATAAATAAATATAAGTACTATTAACAAAATACATTACATTACTTTTATTTTTTAACTATTTTAAAAAAATTTACTACACTTTTTAATTATAAACTTAATAAATGTGGACATATAAATTAATTTTACACATTACTTTATATAACAACAATAATACATATATATAATTAAAATACCCCTTTACCCAAAAACCCAAAACTGACCCTGAACCCTAAAAATACCCCTTTACCCAAAAACTGAAAACTGACCCTGAACCCTAAAAATACCCTTTTACCCAAAAACTGAAAACTGACCCTGAACCCAAAAAATACCCCTTTACCCAAAAACTAAAAACTGACCCTGAACCCTAAAAATACCCCTTTACCCAAAAACTAAAAACTGACCCTGAACCCTAAAAATACCCCTTTACCCAAAAACTGAAAACTGACCCTGCACCCTAAAAATACCCCTTTACCCAAAAACTGAAAACTGCCCCTGAACCCAAAAAAAATACCCCTTTACCCAAAAACTGAAAACTGACCCTGAACCCTAAAAATACCCCTTTACCCAAAAACTGAAAACTGACCCTGAACCCTAAAAATACCCTTTTACCCAAAAACTGAAAACTGACCCTGAACCCAAAAAATACCCCTTTACCCAAAAACTAAAAACTGACCCTGAACCCTAAAAATACCCCTTTACCCAAAAACTGAAAACTGACCCTGAACCCTAAAAATACCCCTTTACCCAAAAACTGAAAACTGACCCTGAACCCAAAAAATACCCCTTTACCCAAAAACTGAAAACTGACCCTGAACCCTAAAAATACCCCTTTACCCAAAACCATTTTCACTAAAAAAATCCTGTACACACACCTAAAAATAATTAAAAAATTAACATAATTAATTACATAATTATTATTCAATTAACTAATTGAAATTAATTAACTATTATTTATTACACTATTTATATTCATTTAAAACATTAATTAATGTATTATTTCATTATATTTAAATTACTTCCCACCCTACTCCCCTATAAACCCACAACCCGCTATGGAACTATTAATACTAAATTCAACTGAAAATACATTATTAAATAATAATATACTACTAAAAATACTACTTTGACTAAAAATAATCATTAAAAACACTACATTACTTATAATTATTTAAAAAACGATATTATTGTAAACTATGTTTTTGTAAACGATATTTATTACAACTATATTAATGTTAACGATATTACTTACCTGTGTGTCGATATTCTGGTCAGACGATATTTTTGTCATCGATATTTCTTCCTGTAGATATTTTTGCAGCGATATTTATGTTAGCCGATATTTTTACGACGATATTCCTGCTCTGTACCCTCAGAACATTAAAACAAAAACACAGTAAATCTCCTGCGTCATTGAATGCATGAGTTTAGGAGAGCTTGCCATTATTTTTTAAACACTCTGAGCTGTATTTGCATGCTCTTCAGCTGGAGTGGATGGACCCCTTGTGATTGGTTCTATGGATGCAACTTGTGGCCTGAAAAAATGTTTAGAAAGGCGCAAAGACAGGATAACACTTTTTTTAAATGCTGTTTTGACAATATTTCATGACAATCACTATCATTAAATATTGCTACATGTGCTTTTATAAAATATACATTTGATTAAAGTTATTAGTGGCTTTTTGACAAAGCCAATCGGTCTGATTTATGTTTGCTGACCCCTTGATAAAGCAGATAGGCCCGCTTTTTATATTTTGCTGCTCTGACCCTTTAACAAAGCCAATGAGTCTGCCATACTTAAAATGACTGGAAAATAGAGGAGAAACCTTACTGACCGTAGTAGGGACAAGGTAATCAGGTGCAAAAAAATGAACAGGTCCCTACCTCGAACTATTTGTGGATCATATGCTGTCGATTGTTGTGCTCCAGAGAATACAATATTAATACTAATCCAGCAATCGTTCCAACCCCGGTTGCAAAGGAATTACAATGCTTCAAACACAATGAAAGTACAATGCTGAATCAACAATAGAAGTAAAACTGGAAAAGCTAATAAAATAATTCAGTTTTTAATTTTTTATTTTAAATTTGAAATACCACTCAGAGGGTTTAGTACTGTTGGAATTCATACATTGACAAGTTTTTAGTCTTGAGTACACAGTCACAATTTCATAAAGTTAAAACACATTATATGAATAAAACCAGAGAAAACATGTGCTTACCCAAGAAACCCCCCTTTGGCACAACGGTCGAATGCCCCAGATGGATAGGTTGATGGGCTTTCGGGGATGGGATGTGATAGGCATCTCTACCCTCGGCGATGTTATGTCAGGGTGCGCCCTCAAATCTTTTGAAGATTTACGGGAGGTATTTGGGATGCCCCGCACCCAGTTCTTCAAGTATCTCCAGTTTCGCCATGCTCTGACACCCTATCTGGCGGGTCTGGAGCAGCTCCCTGAGTTCAGCCCTCTGGAAGCCAAACTCTTTATGGGGGAACTGCCCGATAAGAATCTATCGCGTATCTACCAGACACTTGTACGTCATTGCTCCTCTGACCTGCTTAGACATAAGGCTGCATGGGAACAGGACGTGGGGGACCTGGATGAGGAGGACTGGGTAGAGGCCCTAGAGAGTCCCAGGGGGGCGGCAATCTCCACGCGCCTGCGACTGATTCAATTCCGCTACTTACACTGCACTTACTTTACCCGACAGCGCTTGTGGAGGGCGGGCATGGTGGCGTCCCCCGAATTTCTCCGGTGCGGATCGGAAGTAGGTACACTGCTGCACACCATATGGGAGTGCTCAGCGCTGCGGAGATTCTGGGATGGGGTGCATCGATGCCTGGGTGAGGTTCTGGCCTGGAAGCTCCAGAGGGACCCTAAGTTAACTCTATTGCATGTCATGGCTGGGGTAGGGGGCAACAGGTAAAACACCACTTACTGTTACTAGGCTTTACATTGGCAAAATGCGATATAGCCAGAGCGTGGAAGGCGTCCCAGGCCCCGTCACTAGCCACCTGGAAGAACGGGATGGACTTCTGTATGGGACTGGAACAGCCCATATTTATGTCCTCGAAAGCATTATAACATTTGAAAGAGGTGGGCAGACTATAGGGGTCTGGATCCGCCGCCCGAGGAGGCTATCCTCCTGACTCTCTGATATATAAATATATAAATATAAAGGAATTATTGGATATTTAGAGACACAAGTACAATCCTTCAAATAGAACTGGCTAAACATAGCTTATGGTTGGCACAATAAAGGTTTTTTAAATACAAATCTAAAATTAACAATGGGTATCACGCCATATATAAAAAGAGGCCCTCTAGAAATTATGCTACATAATGGTCTTTTCATTGCGATTCTTATTGAACAGTGTGTATTACGCCATATGTAAAAAGAGACCATATAGAAATCATGTTTTAGCAACAAATCAGCATTATGTCCTAGCAAACAGTAGACTCTATTGCTAAATGGATACAGAAATCAAATCCAGGGAGCGATTCATACATTATCAGCCGTTATCCAAAAATGTAAATAGTTAATATTATTAAAAAATCCAGTGAGTAGTGCATATAGTATTAGATCCTGCATTCAAAATAAATGCATATTTAAGTGCTACTGACAACAAGGACAACTAATGTTCTCTCCTATTATGTTTCTCACAGATTTCCTCTACTTCTTTTACTTTGTTGCAATTTCAAAACAGCAACATAAACAGGTATGCATCATTCATTACCGTATAGCAGGAGTGTATACTATAGCTATCTCCTCTCCTCTACAAGGTTACAACAATATCTACAACCCTTTTCTTTCCAGTTAGTTGATTGTTATATGATATACGTAAGAACATAAACGACAGGCACGGTCACGGCTCACCTGTACTGGCTGCAAAACTAAACTGTTTTTTTAAGGTACATTTAGTCATTTAACCATTACATTACTGGTAGTAAGTTAATGAGTAACCGTAACACCAACAGTTTTATTTCCTTTTCTATTTCCATTTTTTAAGATTATAAAATTTTACTTCTTACCACATCGGTGGCTCCTACAAACGCAACTATCTTGGAATAGTACCAGATAGCAAGGTATGATGTATGTAACTAAAAATAAATTGTAGATCTATTATATCTAGATCATGTCAAGGTATCACCATGTCAAAATTAGGTTAAAATGTGTACCTATGTGATTATGTCTGTAGGATATCTCTGCCTATAGTCTTCACAAGAAGAACGTTAAACCTCCCAATTGAAAAAGGGACTGGTGTTTTTTATGTCGTTGATACCATAATTGGTAGGTCTAGAGAATATATGGATCATGTGTTGTTGTAGTCATTGATGTAATGGGGCATCACGGTTGAGGTTACGAAGGGAAATTAGATAACAATGATTTGATTTGTAAAAAGGTTGCAAAGGGAAATTAAATAACAATGATTTTTGCGTAAAATAGGCAATGCAAGTGAAAAAATATGAACACTGTGACTATGGTTGTAGAAGCTAATATACTGTTCTATTATATAATATTGCTTTTAGAAAACTCTGTCCTGAAAAAGGTGGTTGATCCAAGTCTTGCCAAAACGCTGTGTTGACTGTTTTGTAGTTTTCTCTGGTTTTATTCATATCATGTGTTTTAACTTTATGAAATTGTGACTGTGTACTCGAATAAAAACTTGTCAATTTATGAATTCCAACAGTACTAAACTCTCTGAGTGGTATTTTTTAAAACTTAAAAAAAAAAAAAAAATGAATTATTTTATTAGCTCTTCCTGTTTTGATTCACCATTGTACTTTCATTGTGTTTGCATCATTGTAATTCCTTTGCAACCGGGGTTGGAACGATTGCTGGATTAGTATTAATATTGTATTCTTTGGAGCACAACACACCACAACATATGATCCACAAATAATTCAAAGTAGGGACCTGTTCAATTTCTTTGCACATACTTCAAATGACACCATTTATATTGTGTATGACACAGTCAGGCATGTGCAGAAGTGGGAGTTGGGTGCAGGATCCAGCCTTGCCACCAACTTGGGGGATTTGGTGCCGGCAGGTAATTGGGCATTTACAGAGGGTTGGCGCAGGGACTGGACTATAACTGCTGAATTTCAATGTTCTTTTAGTTTCAAATTATATTTTTCAACTGCCATTGCCAACTATCTATAATGTCACTTTAACATTTGACTTTTTCAATGAATTTCTAATGTTTTTAACACACAGTAAGAAAATATCGCCAAAAATAATTAGAACATCAGTTTGGGGGGGGGGGTTCAGTGATTCTCTATGTATATGGGTCAATAAAACATTTTATTTAGAGCAACTAAACTATTAGACAAAAATTTTAGATCTTTTCTTAAAACCTATTTTTTTTGTAATGCCTTCTGCTAATACCCATGTGTTGCTAATGGTTTCCCCCCTGTTTGCTCGAGCGCCAAGAAACCGCTAGGTGTTAGCTGCGCTTTAAAAGTAATTTTTACATTACATTCACACATTAATTACAACAGTTCAGCAAAGTTTTCATTGCCTCGCAAATTGCATCACTTTACACAGGGATACAACTCTCACTATGATGCTCACCTTTCTGTAGAAATGTAACCTCTTATATCATTTTTTTGTCAAACACCCTTTGTTAAAACAAATACTCATGAAATAGCACATCATAAACCACCAGTGCATGGGCATGATGATTTATTTGAGGATTCCCATCTCTTGCGTCATGGCCTGGCCCACATGCAACAATGTTAGTAAATAACATATTGTACTCTGCTCATCTGCACACTACTGTTAAGTTACAGTTATGTTATAGACTAACACCAAAAAACACTCCAATTCGCAGGTTAAGCTTAGCTCCACAATCGATAACTTGCACAACTGCCTTGAAAATCATAACTTGCACATTGAATGCAATGATTATGCCCCCATCCTTGATGTGATAGATGTGATTCCCTACTTTATATGTGTGCTGCACAGTGCAGCACATATGCAAATTCAGATAAAAGAACAAATGAAAACATTTCCCTTTTTAATGCCTGCTTTTCTGCCGTGTTCATGTTTAGCACTAAATCCTGTCTACTAATGTTAGTAGATAGGGTTTAGCATAAAAAAGCATGGGTGAATAAACATAACTTGAATTCATCTGCCTTGTATCCTGTGATCTACTTCAAGTATAATTGACATACTACACTGTTGCTTGGGAAAGCCCATGTACCACCCATGTAACGTCCCCTTGATTACTTTTAGGAACTTTCCAGTGCAAAGTAAGTTTTACACTGGAAAATGAATCAAGAAAAAAACATTTTGTGCTGGTTAGTGACAATTTTGTCACGCTAACCCAGAGCCATATGTTTGAGATTCTCTCCCAAAGTATATTAAAGAGCAGTTAACTAATAGAGGCAAAAAATATATCTTGCCCACTGCTCAGCTCATAAACTCTTGCAGGACCAGCTTCTCTTCATCCAGTTAAAGGCATGAATAAATGTGAGTCCATAACAAACAACAACAAAACATCATCCTACGGACCAGTCTACCTACCTTACATGTTAAAGAGACACAGCAGGGAAGAGATAATGAAACCTCTTTACAAAACCATGGTGTTTTACCTACCATTTGAATCTTGCCAATCATCCTTCATCATGGCCTTCTGCCTCATGTCTGTCCATGAAATCACACGTCTGGTGAATGCATCCATTCAAAAGGAAATGTTGAGGATCCCTGACCCCACCATTTGCTACCAAGCTACGTACAAACCCTGCAGAATAAGACAGCTGATACCTAGTGGCCAGTGTTGAATCTGATGTATGAAACGAATATTCTTGAAAGAGTGTCAGACCAATGAGCAGAGCTGAAACTACATTTGTATTGGAAGACCTCCTGAGACTCCTAAAGAAAAACAACAAAGGAGCAATTACATAATTTAGCCACTTGGCAGCTTGCTGCAATATGAACCATGGCATACTGTTAGCCGGCTGGAAGATGAGGATGACTAGAATTAACTTTAAATGAATCCATCTTCCCTTCACCACCTCATCCATCAATAAAAGGGTGAATTGCTTGAATTATTCAAGCCCGCTATATTGTGCGATATAGACTAGAAATCCTCATGTCAGCCATTGCTTTAAACCCACGTAAGTCCACTAGCATAGACTACAGAACAACACAAGCTGCTCCAAAAGAGGTGTACACTGTGTTTTCCCTTCCATTGCATTATATTGCATGTAAGGGTGGTTGAATTATGGAGCAGAAAGATATTAGTGGGTGCATATACAATCAAAACATACTTCGATGTCTGTGTCAGTCTAGATGTAAGACTTGTTGGAGAAGACCCTGGAGTAAGAAAGGGATAGTTTTCTAAGAAAGGGCTGGATTTAAAGTTAGATGGTCAAAGGTTATTGCTACCTTCCATGAAACTAACTTCTCCCTTTTCAAATCTGTTGATTTTTTGGCTCAAAGAAAAGATGCTGTCCTGCCAAATTTATGATGGAATCAAAAGCCAGGCATTGCAGACACCTTGCACATAACACTTTATGATAGTTCAGTGATTCCTCCAATCCTATTAGGAAGCCAGTGGTTAAGACTGATAAGGAAATAGTGGCCACCATCAGATCAAAACTAGCCATAGCAAGTTCATGGAGGATCATTGGTAGTAAGGGGTGTGCCTCATCCTGTTGCCACTGGCCAACACTCGGAAATCTGTCAGGTGGGCTTTAATAGCTACTTTGTGGACCACAGCCGGTGCAATATTACAGAAAGGATGTTTGCTTCTAATTTGCCTAAAAGCCTAATTCCTAAATTAGGCTGAAAATTGGCAGTGGCCATCATGGCTAGAGACCTGGGCAAAGGCCATGCTGGCACCTGAGTCTTAATAACAATCAGTGCTCTCCAAATGCAGGGAGCCAGTTTCAGCAGGAAACATCTCATCTAACGGAAGTTAGACTACTCCACTATGCCTTCAGCTGGCTTGGAATAGAATTAAAAAAGGCAGTGGAAGGCATAGTGGAGTAGGTCACTGTGCATGGCCCTGAGTCGCCTGATAGATCCAGAGAAATGCAACACAGCGCAAACCACTTTATTGCATAACTCTACCTTAAGAAGGCATTCCATCGGTGGAGCGTGGGTGTTCCCATGCAACACCTATTGATTTTGATGCATTACCAGATTTATTATTACTGGTAGAACTGGAAATGCACCAAAATGGTACGCATTCCCAGGGGAGGTGTAACAAAGGAAATACACTTTTTCCTCTTTCTATGTGTGCTGTATTATGCAGCACACATAGAAAGAGGATAATGCCTCAGGGGGTTGTTTTTGTGCAGGAATCCTGCTTACAACGCAGCACCCTTTCACCATGGTGCAAGGGTACCTGCATTGTAACCTGGCAGAACATTGTCCGCCAGCGCTGGGAAAAGGCAGGAATGTGCCTTATTGTGTTAAATGCAGCTCATTCCTGCCTTTTCCCTGTCATGCAATGCTGTGTGGCTTCTACATAAATATGCCCCACAGACCTTACTCCCCAAGAGCATCCACTGGGAGTGTGGCACAGGAGTTTCAGGGATCCTCCAATGCTTATCACCTGCAGGTGGGTGCGTCATTTGCTGCACCTACCTGCACCTGCATCTCTGCCCCACCCTCTTTTGCAACGCTGGTCTGGCTTCTTCCTGCAGGAAAGGTGGAGCAGTGGCAGCAGGTCTGCCTTTCACTGGGGCTCTCCTCACAGTGCAGGAACAAGCTTGCACCTGAACCCTGAAGAGCACTTTCATCTCAATATGGTGAACTGTCCCAGTCTGCACCTGGCACCACCCACAGAAGGACAGTGCGCACTTTCTCTAACGCAGCCCCTGGTGTTCAGCTTTTTTTGCCAAAAATATGTCAAGTTGGGAAGCATAATCTGCTGTACTGAGGACAGAAAACCCGACAGCGATTAAGGCCAAAAGAGGGACAAGAAGAGCAGAGAAATAAGCAATTTCATGTTTGGGAGATTTAGGTGGAGCGCTGTTGATTTGATCGGTCACCCTTGTTCTCCAAGGTAAAATCCTCTCATATGGAACAAAACTAATCATGTTCAAGAAAGCAAAGAGGATTACCTTTTATTCTGCACAGATGCCTGCAGTTTAAAAATGCCCCTTTTCGTCCTCTCTGCCAGGCGTTTTCATTGCTCTGAAGGTTTGTGTGGATCAAGCCGCTGTAATCTCCGGCATCATTTGCTTATTACTGATCATTGATATCTGTGGTCAATCTCCACTGGGGGTGCAACCTCAAAATTGGTTTTTATACATTGGTTTATTATTAGTATGGGGGCGAAATTGTGACTCTTTTGTGTGAAAAAAGGGCTATTTTTCTGAAACTGATGTGAGCTTGCAATGTGAAATGTACTTGACCGATGTTTGAGAAAAATATGCCTGTCTGCTCCAGTTTTGCAGTTACCTGTATCCCACTTCACATTTCAGTTCAAACCAGCCTCCCACAAGAAAATCTTGAATTTCACGGACTCCATCTATGTAATAGACATTTTGCCCTGGTCCATTCATTTTTAGGTTATATTGATGACCCGGATTATGATAATGAGTCTTTGTATACTGAGGACAAAGCATGATTCAAAACACTGAGGGGCTTTTTTATAAAAGTTTTGCTTCACCCTTGCAACATGCAAGGGGGAGCAAGAGGAACACAAAACCCAAGTCAAATGTATCAAGCCGCACAAGGTCCCCTTGTGTGGCCCTACATGACCTGACAAATCCAGTGTGAAGCAACACAGAACAAATCATTGCATTGCGTTACTCTGCCCCAGGGAGGTATTTCATGAGTTGAGCATGGGTGTTCACACGCATTCACCCCAGGAATTTGGTGTATAACCATGTTTAGAATTACTGGTAAACCTGGGAATTGCATCAAAATGGCCAGGTGTAACAAGGAGAAATATCTTTATTTCACCTCCTATTTTCCTCTTTCTATGTGTGCTGCTGCAGCACACATAGAAAGAGAAAAAAGACTCAGAGGATTGTTTTTGTACGGGAATGTGTCCCTGACTGCCCAAAACCAACCCTGTCTGCACGTAGACACCCTTGCACCATGACGGAAGGTGGAAGATGTTCTTTCCTGCACAGAAACAATCCTGTCTGCAATGCAGGCACACTTGCACCATGACGCAAGTGTGCCTGTGTTGGCACTAGGCAGTCAAAAGGGCACCAGCACAAGAAAAGGTCAAGTATGCATTGTACTATGTTAAATACTGTGCATTACTGCCCTTTCGCATTCCCTTTCAGGCAGCACAGTGTAGCAAGGTGGCTCCTGCGCTGCGTTAAAGCTACATAAATATGCCCTCAAGAATATTTGAAAGCTGGTTGGAGATGGTATTGATAAGCTTGGTGCGTTTCATCGAAAGGTGGTAAAACTGTTCATAGGCTATTCGTGTTTAGAAAATCAAGCATGAGTTAGGGAACACTCAGGATCGAATTCTCATCAAAGTTGTGCAAAATTAGCAATTTGAAAAAAACAAACAGGTTATACTCTATGCGGCAATTGTTACAGAATTATTGTATTCATAAGTTTAAAGTTGGGCAGCCTTATTTGCATGTCTAACTGGGCCACCCCAGTATTTAAGTAAGTTCCCAAACTGGAAACACATCCTATTTGCTCCAATTGCAGGCATACAAAGGTGTGTTTTCATTGTGGGTTGCAGAAGAATATCTCTCATGTTTACAATATTCAATGAGTGTGAAACAAGTAGTTTATTATATGGTGTGGTTGGGCGACATTAACGTGTAATAACCCCTTCGATGCTCATGACGGAACGGTTCCGTCATGAGCGTCGGTTGGCCTGTGCTCATGACGGAACCGTTCCTTCAAGACCCCTTGGATTATTAGAACCTTCAGCACAGCGCGAAAATTTGTGCCGCGCTGAAGGTGATAAAAGCAAAATTCAGTATCAGTAGGGTTCATTTGTAAAACCCTAGCTCAGTCCTGTGTAGTTGTGGCTCAGAGCAGTTAGGATTTATCAAAGGAACAAGTGCAACGCATTTAGAAGTACTGAAACAGTTGAATAAGAAGACAACACAACACAATAACAATCTGATTCCAATTTATAACGATAGGTTATATTTTTATCTTTAAAAAGACATCTCAATTACAAAAATCCACTGAAGGGTTTTGGAGATATGAAGTTTTAATGAAACAGTAAATCACTAGAGCAATAAATCATTGTAAGCTACTATGATTTGTGATCTAGGGTTAAACACTATAAAGACACTTTATTGGTGATTGGCTCTGGGAGAGAGCCAGTCACAGGGGCTAATAAGGTCCAGTTGAACAGTTAAATCTCAGTTATAGCAGTCTCCAGTCCAGTTCCAGGGCCCATAAGCGTGCCGCCATAGGAATCAAAGGAATTGTCCTGATGCAAGGGATGCAGGATGCTTAAAATGCTCCGGTGTCGGGGGCTTCCCTGGGGCCATCTCTGGGTCTACAAACAGGGTGGGACAAATTTGGCACAGGGGTTGGTGCCCCTCGATATCCGGATGTAGTCCAGTCAAAAAACGCTTGGCACTGACCTCTGGTCACTGCAAAACCAGTGGTTCCCTTTAACTGGCAATCAATTCCTTCCTTGGTGACCAAATAGCACTCCAATAAGTCCCCCAGGTCAAGCAGACTTGGGTGCAACTTTTGAGGGTCAAGACTCGGTCTCCCAAGCTGAACTTTGGTGGTCAGCAGTGATCAGGCATTCTTAGCTACCAATTCACCAAGGCAGGATTCTTAAGCTTTTATGGTCCTGTAGCTGTAACAGGGAGTCAGCCAATCGATTCTTTGAGTCACTTGCTCTGTCTGTGGCTTAGGGAGGTCATTTTCTCAAGTGGGACACCACAGGCACAGTCCTTTCCCTGGTAGCCAAAGGTTGAGCAGGTGCTGTCTAGTCTTTGGTGCAGCCTCTTTTTGCTGTCTCTAAGGAACAGCACTGCACTCCTTCTTCAGTCCGCTCTCTAGTATAGATGCAATATGAGATCTGGATGCTAGGGGAGCTACTTTTATGAGTGCATGTTGCCCTCAGGGATGTGACGACTTCTAGTCAAGGGGCTACCATGCACCTGCACAACGCCCCCCTAGTACCAAATTCTTATAAATCTAGGTAGCCCAGAATGCACCCAAAATGGTGGAAATCCTCTCAGTGTGTGGAGTTCCTTAGCCTATTTGGGAGGTATGGCTAACTGGGGGCTATACGGAATGGATTACCTCTCTCTGGCCAAGATGCCAGCTTGTCTGCTAAAACAAAAGAAAATCCCCTCTCATGTGTGACTTCTATTGCCCTTCAGGAGGACAGAAGGCTGTCTCAAGCTCAGCAGCTTGTGTGCAACCCTAAATGATCACTGAAAAACCTGGAGCAACATAGTGGCGACTTTCTAAAGTTGCTATTTGTATAAGTTACATTAAATTCGACTCAAGCTAAAAATTGGGTTTGAAGTATCATATTTAGTAGGCTCATTCAGAAGTTAATACTACTGAGTTGTCATCATGTAACCCTGTGCTCAAGAATGGGCTCAGTAGCTTTTCTACAGAAAAGTCATAATGTGGGATTTTTACTGTACATTACCCTACCGTAGGGCTCACTAGGCTTGCCTTAGAGGTGACATATACATTAAAAAGGAATGTCTTGGCTTGGTCATGGCTTAAGATGGCAAAGTCGAGTTAGCAGTCAAAAAATGCTCTGCCAGACGGTAATGACAGGCTGGGAGTTATGCTTTACTTTCCCACGCTCGTGGTAACACAAGAAATGCTGCAGTCCATGAGAGAGACTTTAACTTACAGGCCCTCACTACCCCTGGTACTATGTATTAAGGACTTTTAATTAAGGTAACATACGCCAATTGTGGGAGAGCCAATTAGACAGATACCTTTTCGAAGGATTTAGTGAAAAAACCTGGGGGTGATCATGAAAAAGGCATTTCCTTACAATGAGGTTTTTAGTAGAAGGGGTATCAACACAGAGAAATACAAGTTTTTTTCATATATATCCATAAATAATTTTTCACCATGTGGAAATTCTGCATATGCAAATGTTACACATTGGCGTACTGAAGAAAATCTACTAATATGGATTTCACTAAACACTCTTTGGATTTTTTGTGAATCCGCAAAAAGAATAAAATTGGCTTCAAATGTAAACGTGATCCTACCGAAATAAATGACACAACTTAATGCAGCTTGCCTTTGTGAGTAAGGTTCAGTGTGTGTGCTCTTCAAAGCAAAGATGCCAGTTGCATTAGATTGAGTACTGCTCTAAAGATGTGAAATATTTAACAAGAAGTCAATGAACAAAAACGAATTACTTATGTAAAAACACAAAGAATAACCCATTGAGGTAATGGTAAAACACAAGCTCAATATTCAAAGAAGCTTTTTAACCACTGGACAAAACAACTACAGGTAGAGCCTCCCATTTGTGGTGGTAAGAAGTGCATTCATAAAAGGCTTCAAATAACTCATCAATGAAGTTGAAGCAAATTTAGGATAGTGATGGTTCCTGAATTCCATAAGGCCCATCTTTCCCCCTTCTACTTTAACATATGCTTACAACTCTTGGTAAACCGAATTAATGCATGTTGAGTTGAATGTTTTAGTCATGCTCACAAGTTACTGATTTACCTTGAGATTTTAAGCTTCCATGTAGGAGTGAGATACCTTCTCAAAGTGTGGTTTAGAAGTTGATTGCTGGATGAACCAAAATAAGTTGAAATGTTGGGCCCACAATATTAATCCACTCCTCAAAAGGCTCAAAGATGAGACTGCAGTTTGGTCTTCTCTTCCGCTTTCATTATACGGGCGCTTGGCAATTTTTAAAATGGTCTCACTGCCTAGAATACTCTATAGGCTACAGAATTTCCTGAATGTCATTCCAATAGCTCCAGGCAAAGTTTGAACTACATAAGTCTCAATTGTATAAATATTTCTAACTCAGGCATGCACTTACTCCCCTATTGCAGCCGATTGATACTACTGTTACTGCATAGTACTGACGGTATAGGTGGGGACAGGCATAAGCAGCACCTATTGTTTTTAGCTATCACCATTGCAAAAGGGGACATTGCCCAGCAGTGGAAAAGTGTGTCCCCTCCGACGATCGGCAGGTGGAAAAAGGCCATTGATGAGTGTATGAATGCAGAGAGAGATTACTGTGTTTCAAGCTTGTGATTGCCCTAAAAAACTAGGAAAATATGGCTGCATTGGGTGGATTACCGGGGCATAGAACTACCCCCCTAACCCCCCCCCCCCCCTGTTACTCAAGACCCCTAATGAGCTGTGCATCCCTGATGTGTATGATCATCGTACAACCATAAACTCCATTCAAAACCTCCGGATGGTATATTCAATTGTTTAAGTATAACTTGGTGGCGTCTGAGATAAACTGCACAATGTTGTTTTTATTGTATTTGCAAATTTGTTTGAAATCGCAATTAGAAGTATGCATTGTGACATATTTCCATCAAAATGTATCCTCCGTAAACTCAATAAAATATATTGTTAAAAAAAATACGTTGAAATGTAATCCCACTAAAATTAAGATTCTGATGGCTTGAGCGTGTGCTTCTGGGTGCTCTTCTCACATATGACCAAAAACATTGAGTGACTTGCCAACACTTTTTGCTAAGGATGAGAACCTTAGGAAAATAAGTGATACTCAACTGTTCTTGGAAGCCCAATTATCCAGAATAGTAATGCTTGCCCTCTTTCAACTGCAGCTTCTCAAACATTTGCATTCCTGGGCCCCTTGCTGAGAATGCATGCACTGGAGGACCTAGTATTTGTCAGGATGGAATAAGAAAACAGAGCCTTTCTATGCTAAATCTGCATTATCTCCAACTCTGAAATGCTCTATAAATAGGTAATGACAATACATTATTCAAGAACAAAATCGAAACACAGGAGCAGAAGCTATTGATTATCAGACAAGGCAAGTAGACGCTCAACTAGAAACAATTGGAGCAGAGCAACAATTTAAATGACAGACAAGAGATAAAAATGCATAAAATATTAGTAGCGTGCTGGTTGTAACTAAATGATTGAATAACTTCTTAAAAAATCTGATCTGATTGTCTTCTTTATAAACTGAATTAAAATATCTGAAACAGTACTATCATAGTTAGGATGCAAGTGTGTGTTTGAGAATATAGGTTGTTGCTCATTAAAGATGCATTAACAAGGGACTTCTATGGCGGCTATCTGGGCATTCAAGAAGTGCACGTTTTGGGCCACTGGCTCTAGGCTCTACTTGTTTGAGGAATGATCCTTGTATGAGTGTCACTCCACTTCGCCTGATGCTAATGTGGCTAATGAAGTCTTTAGTGTGTGTCTGTTCTATAGTCAGTAGAGTGAATTATGGAAGAGTATTCCTTGGATGCACTAGTGATCTTGTCAGGGGGATAACTGTTATTAGTGCAGCAGGAGCAATGCTGCTGGTGACCAGGAGCAGGAAGGTACCACTCCATTTAAGCTTCCCTTTAATATTCAACCAGGAGGCAGGGAAGCAATTTCTTTGCATGTGTTAGAGACAATTTGTTACACCACTGCATCTGATTATAGGCTATTGGGACATATTTTATGAAGTTGTCACTATGCTGGGCAAAATGTGCAAGTAATGGGTTTCTTTTAACTAAATATCAACTTTTGTTTGAACTAAGTGGAAGGAGGTTTTAAAAGGTTGCATGTTAAATCAGGATTTGCACAGGAAAATAAGCAAAGTAATGGAAACCAGCTTTGCATCAAGGGGGCGTTCATTGATTTTGACACAAATCCCTATCTACTTGCATCTCTAGTGAGGGATTTGCACCAAAAACATACACTTCCTTGAGGCAACCATAACTGTGGAGCATTTAAAAACTCTTAACATTTATCCAACTTTGCATGTCTGCGGCAAAGTACAGCTCACATACTAAGTGGGTAACATGTTAAAACATTTTTTGTGCTTGAAGGGTCCTCTTCCAGTACTAAACTATGCTTGATAGAACAACCACAACTGTGCACTATGGTGCAAGAGAGGGTATGTTGATGCATGGCAGCCTGAAGTGCGCCAGGTAGAGAAAAAACAGCACCAGGTAGAGAGGAAACAGCACCATATCTTATTAGATATGGCACTGTTCTTCTTGCTTCCTTTCATGCACCATAGTGTAACAACTTGGGTTCCTACGTTGCTTGAAAAGTTAGTAAATCTGCCCATTAATATATGGCTATACCACATCAGTCAGGACTGCACCCTCTTCCCCTGGTGTCTCTCTTCAGTGCATTTCTGCGGCAGGATCGCAAGTTGGATGGTGATCACACAGCTGGAATACGCCCACTAGACACCAGGGATGCCTTTTGAGTGCGGGGAGGGGCCCCTAGGACAAGAGTCACCTCCCATTTTTGAGCCACAATGTTTTTGCTGTTTTCCACCCCCCTTGAGGGCAGATATGCTCTTTGTATGCATATCTGAGCCAAAGGGTGATGGAAAATCAATAGATAGCAGGCATTTGTTTTGATGCATGCTAGGGGACCGGGCCGTTGGGTTGCTCCCCAAATATACTGGCAAATGTTTTATCTGTTTTCTGCCCCCATCCCCACCCTTTGGACCATATCAGCCCTTTTTTTAGCTGAGCTGCCTCCCAAGGGGGTGGGTGTGCAGAAAACCTCTAGACACCAGGCAGTGGCCCTTTGATTAAGAGTTGCTCCCCAAATATATTGCAATATGTTTTGGCCCTTTCCCCCATCTCCCTGGGGCAGATTGATCATCTTTAGCTTATGCTTTATTGTGTTTCAAATTCACGTTTAGATTTGTGTAAGATGCTCATTGTGTTTTCTTTTGTGTATTTTATTTTCTGTTTTTACTTTCTAGTGGGATATCTTTGGTGTTTACTGTATCGGTGCAGAACATTTGAAGTTGATCCTCAGTCTAGCTATCTGCAGCAAGTGAAAGGTAGAGCATAAAGTTGTTTGTGTGGCTTGAATTGAATTTTTTTTTCCAGATAGTCCCATGTCAATAGTTATATTTACTGTTTGATACAGCCACAGTTTGTTGAGTTCTAATTTGACACAGTGGGGCATATTCTTAAGAAGTTATCGCTGAGCTAACGGCACTTTATCACAGCCAAAGTCACGATAAAGTTATCACCCCATTCACAAGTTGGTGCTAACAGCCCAAAGCACCAGTTTACCCGTGATAGCAGCCGCAAAAAAACATTGCCAGAGACGACTCGGGCAACTATCGCTAATGAGATGAAGAGTAGACGTTTCTGTGCAAAAAGCCACAACAACACCACTCTCAACGATTAGCCAGATCGGCAAAAAGACCACGGAACATGTGATAGGGCGCGTTAGCAGTAGGAAACTAACACCTGCTCTGACCTGATGCAAAGTCAGACGAAGCCTGCACCACAAAAGGGAGGCCAGCCCAGAGCCACACCTGAAGAAGAACAGATACCATGGAGCAACTGAACATACGGGCTGGACAACCAAGAGGGCCACAACACACACCGCCACCACCCCCCAGTACCCCCCTCTACCTCCCAGACCCCCACCGCCCCGATCGGACCAACACTGAGGCAGCGCAGACAAAGACAGCAACCCTCAGAAAATGCACCAACCTCACCGACCCAACACCAAAGTATGTCATTGCCCATTCATGCTAAAAGGGAAAACCCTCCTCCGAATCCTGACCACCATTGTCCACAGGTCAATGGTAGCAACACAGCGGACAACCAACATCCCACCTCAGACCAAGCTGCTGGCCGTGCTGCACCTGTTGGCCTCTGGTACCCTCCAACCAACAACCGCCTGAGACGGAGGAGTGACACAGCCAGGCCAATCCAAGTCCCTCACAATGTTTATGGATGACACCATCAGCTTGGTACCCCACCACCTGTACTTCCCAAACACTGCGCAGGAACAGCCAGAGAGCAAGCAAGGCATCTACAGGACCACCAAGGAATCTCCGCCAATGATGTCGCCAACCCCCCAGGCAGTGTGCATGAGTCCTTTACCTTCCGACAGTCCATCATCAACCTGCGCTGCCAGTATGGCACCCACGGAAATGCACTGCTCGTTGGCCAATTCCAAATCAACATACCACACAGCTCAACTGCACAATCATGCAACTCACACAACAAAACAACTTACTGTGGGAACCTGGGCCAGCCATGTACATTAGCCATCAACAGCATGACACCTCAGCCACACAATAGCAGGATGTGGGAAGAGGTGGGGACCAGGCTTGTGCGATGGAGGTATGTGACTGATGAATATGAATGTACACAATACCAAGTGTGGTGTGGTTGTGCTGGACAGATTGCAGGATGCAGACCACAACATATCCATGTCACCCCAGCCAGTGGGGAACATCGTGGAAATGTAGCTTGTTACGTCTCCTCTAAAAGCATGAGCGGTGTGGGCTGGCCCGGCATACGCCATGCCAGCGTAGGGGTGTGAATAAAAGACATGTAACTCTGGGCGTGGTCCTCTTCAAGAATGCCCAACGTCTCTGCTAGGGCGGTGCCTCTCACCCCACCACGAGGCAGACGCCATCGCCGTGAGCGGGTTGCCAGCGATCCTGTGCGCCTGCTGCACCCCAGGACGCTGGTCCCCGAACAAGTGCTACCCGCCCCTGCGCACCCAGGCCTCAATGCCCACCTGCTGAAACTGGTGTGTGTCGAAGAGGGCCCACCACGTGTCGGTGCAGTCTCCAAGACCGAACACTACCGACGACTGCCCTGGTATCATTAACTCTGTGCATCACGAGCCAACGACACGTGGCTGTGGGCAACTGCTGACCGCTGCCTCCTGCCTACACTGCGGTCCAGTGGGTCACAGAGCCTATATTTAGCAATGACGGAGTTCATATTAGAGTACAGGCATCATCGCAGACTGCATCCCTTCTCAGCCCCGGTGCCACTAAGTCTTTTCCCCGACATTCATGGACACTCTCCGGTCGTATATTGGTGCTGTCTGAGTCTATGGATTAGGGGGTAGTTTTTATCCTCATGTAGCTGATACTGAATTGGTGGTGGCAATGAGGCTGTCGCTTTCCACTCCTCCATTTGCTGCTTCCGGATAACATCAGACCTCTGCATCATGCCCTGTAGGACACCTTCCACTGTCCCCCGCAACCCTGCACCACATTCACCTTCAACATCGACGAGTACCCGCTCAGTCTGCATGGCCTTAGCTCGGTGGACAAGTTACCGTTACATGGTGGGGTGCCTGTGCCAGCCGCTGTTTATACGGGGCCACTAACTCTGTGCTGGTCAAGTCAGGGACCCTTTCTTCTGTTATATTGGATGACCTCTGAGATGGTCTTGGGGTCTTCGACACCATGTGTATGTGCCCCGTGCTGTCCGCTGCTTCCGGCATCAACTTCGGTCCATCAGGGCTCACACATCCAATCGAGTCCTGACCGGCCCGGACGTGGCATCACCGCAGGAGGCACACGCCACCATCGCCAGGACCACCTCCAACCACAATCTGCCAGAGTCGAAACAGTGGTACTGGCAGACTGACGGAGTTACTCACACCTGTTGTGGTGCCATCATCTGCCTGATCCCCTGCTCAGCACGCCACGTGCCACTGACTCAGTGCACCGTAACCCATGGACCATTGCTGATTGAGTTCTGTGCTGTGGAGAGGTTGCGCTGCAATGTCACCTCACCAACCACCAAAACAAAACCAAATGCCAATACTGATACTCACTGAAGTGTTGTGGTTTGAATGTATAAAGATGTTTGAATGGCTGTATTACTTTGTATGAGAGAAAGTTTTTGCTTGTGTAATGTTGTTTTCATTTGTGACGGTGTTCTTTCTTTAGTAAAATTGTGGAAAAAGAAAACGAAAGAAATTTGGAAGGAAATAAAGTTCATTGATAAAACACGGCACATTTAGATGAGTAGCTTTTTGTGCTTCGAAAAGGTATTTCAATAAGTATTAGTATTGACATTTGGTTTTGTTTTGGTTATTGATGGGCTCAGCCTTACTGATTAGAGCCACTCCCATTTTAGTTCTATCATAGCAATGTCACCTCAGGCAGCTTGGGAGACCTGGGACGTTGGTGAGGAAGATATTGCAGGTCTAACACACTCCACTGTATCTGCATCAGGAATATCCCGAATGGACACAAGCCTAGTCATTTTCATCACATGAGCGCACTCAGCTCTAGTGCCCCGACCTCTGTACTTGCTCCGGCTCCCTCCATGTTGCTCAGGAGTTGACTCTGTTATACAGGTGTTTTCAGTTTATGTTGCACTGGTGTCCACTGTTCAAGTTGTTACCAGCACCAAGCACTCTGTGCGGGCTGGCTTACACTCACCCCACACACATCCAGCACAGGCGCCACTGTAAATGTGGCCCTGCCAATAAAGGGGCCGGGCGCACGTGCCCATAGCCAGTTCCACATAATATCTGTGTGTGTCCCCGTGGTCTTGCTGTGTGCATGAGGGCCTTGGGCCCTACAACATTACATTGTGCTGTGTATAGCGGGCAGAGACATGTCAACACAGGCAGCGGGTTGGAGCTTGGACATGTAGCTTTGTCGTCACCCACTCAATTCGTAAGGGAAGTGGCCCGGGCCGTCGTATGCAGAGCCAACGTATGTGTGTGACTGCCAATTACGTGCCCCTGGGCGTGGTTCTGTACTGTGAATGTGCATCTGCATGTGTCTCTATGGCAATATGGGTCTCCTTTGTGGGGTGTAGGTGGTCTCTGAAGTATAATAGACACCCACGTATGTGATCTAGTTCACCTTCCATGGGGTTGGACCCCACCCGCACCTGTTCAGTCAGGTCCGTTTGGCGTTCTGACACCTGGCATTGGGGTGCCATTTCTGGGTCGGTGAAGTGTCGTGAGCCAGCCGTGCTTGTGGGTGCTTCCTGCTGTGTGGTCTGTTGTAGGGCTGTGTTCTCCTCTAAGTAGCTTGGCTGCCTGGGACCTAGTGGTGGGTTACGTGGGATGTCCATGGGCTGTTCTAGGGCATCGGTGTCGAAGGTGTGGTGGTTCTCTCCGGCATCACAGATGTGTGGTCTTCTGTGCTCAGCTGGAGGTGTTGTGTGTCCCTCTGCAATGTGAAGGGGAGATGCATGTTGACATTGTGTTGACATGTATGTTGGCGCATTGTTCTTGTTTACATGAAGATTGTATGACAATGTACATTGTGACTGTTTGGGAGGTGCAGGATTTGGATGCTTGGTTGTACGCGTACATATCCATTTCACAGTTTTCAGCTCTGTCAGATGTAGTAGGCCTGTTTCTGCACGTGTGCGGAGCCAGTTGTGTCCTCTATTCTGCATGTATGCGCATTGTACCACATTGTCGTCAATGTGGGTGTGCTGTTAATGCTAGGTGTGTGTGCTGCAGTGTGCCACGGGGATCAGGGATGTGATCCAGGGTCATTGTGGGTGTGCAGTGTGCTACACCTCATTGTGCATGTGTGCCATTGTACCCATCTCCCCCCGTACCCTCAGTCCCTGGTCGTTACTCACCCTGTTGATGTTGTGTCAGGTCCTCCCGAGCTTTGTCCGTACTCCCTACTTCTTGCACCCTCTCCCCACTGATGAATGTGACCTCGGTTTCCTCCAGTTCCTCCTGTGGCGCAGAACTCCCACCTCCTGTTGCTGCCTTCCTGTTGGCAGCCGGTTTGTGCCTGGTTTAGGTTTTTACGTCATGCCAGCGTCTCTAGGCCTCCTCAATTGGCCTCCTCGACACTCCGACTGCATTCCTGGTGGTCTACTTGTGGGTCAGTTGATGGTAGTGTTCTGTCTCCTCCGTGACGCAGATCTGGTTTTGCTGCGAACTGCACCCTGTCTTCCTCTCCCTCTTCTCCTTGGCCGTCCCTGTTCCCGTTGTCCTTGCTGGTGGTCTGTGGGGGTTGTGAGATTCGCGTTGGACTCTGTGCTCGGTCAGGGTGCATCCATGTTGCTACACACTTTGGATTGTTGCTGGTGTGTTGTTTCTGTAGTTTTTATACTGCATTTTCCCACCGGATGCGTGGGATTTGCAGGCCTGTTGCTGGTTTTCGCTGCTTTTTGCACCGCGATTGGTCTCATCGCAAGATTTTTTGCTTTAATGCTGGCCACAGCCTGACCTCCCAGCAAGTTGTAGGTTTGCTTTTTCAATCTACCTCTCAACATGGCTCTGAAACTCATCTGCATCTGAGGCAGAAGACCAAGATGATGATGCTGACAGTGACTTTTCTGTCTGAGACGAATCGTCTGACGATCAATCCACTATTAGTACTGATGAAGTACTTCTTTTAGAGGAGGAGACTCATATGATGCTAGTGCAGCAAGAGCACACTGAATTGCAGCCGGGGGCTTGAAGGCTTCCCTTTGGAAGTGTTGAACCCTGGATTGACCCTGAGATGGGTTAGCCTGTTTTGCCAGTCTTTAGTGATGTTGCAGGGTAAAGAGTCAATACAGACAACGTTTTGCCTATCAATTTATTCCAGCTGTTTTTGTTATAATTTTTGGACAATATTGTTCAGTAGTTTGTGTTTTTTGTTGATAATGTTCAGCAGACTAATTATAATAAAACTTTTTTTGAGGGACAACAGCGCCACACTTAAGACCCACTCGAGAGCTTTGCTGTGACCTCCCACAAACCTATGTGAGATTAAGCAGTTCTGAGGTTTAACTTGCTGATACGATTGAGATGGAAGTCCTCAGTGTCTTTATATTGGCCTATTAGTACCTTGATAGCAACTGCTATATTTCCAACAACCACGAGTCAAGATGGGTATTTGCTTCTGTAGCAGATGCTGCATTTTGTGAACATCGCAACAGAATTGCCACAAGATCACCCTGACTGTGACCATCTCTTCAAGATTTGGCCTGTCCTCGAACATATAGTAGATTGTTTCTCACAAATCTATGTTCCAGGGAAGAACATATCTGTGGATGAGTCTCTGATCCTGCTCAAGGGCCATTTGGTTTTCAGACGATACATTCCCAGCAAGAGTTCAAGCTAAATTAAGCTGTTTATGTTGTGTGAAAGTGCCACCATATACGAATATAATTTCAGGGTGTACACTGGCAGGGATTTTTCAATGGACCATTGACTATCTCATGTTACCCAAATGAGTTTTTGTGTAAAAACGTGAAAAGGGACAGAGCTGTGCTTTGCATAGTAATAAACGTTTTGATTTGACATTTTCAGAAAGAAGAGATGTTCACATGCTCACAACTATTCACAATGAAAGCACTTTACGTGTGACTCTTTGGGGTCAGGTGCCAGAAATGTGCAAACTTGTGTGTATTTAGACTACAATAAGCACATGGGAGGTGTGGATGGAGTAGTTCACTGGTTGGAGATTTAAGAATGCTGCTCAAAAGTCATACATCTGGTACAGAAAGTTGGCTGTTCATTTGTTTGATTTCGAATCCTTCAATTCTTATGTTTTTTCAAAGATTGTTTTTTTCAGATTTCAAGATGACTTGGGTACCTTCTCGGCAGTCTGTAGAGGTGGCCTTGTTGCAGTCCAGCAGGCAAGTGTTCCTAGAATCAGATTGGTGGAGGATGTGGCTTGATTGAAAGATCACAACTTTACTGAATACATTCCTCCAATACACAAAAAATATTTTCTTGCTGGAGATGCAGAGACTCGAAAGTATGAAAGGTGAGTTGTATTAGTGCCTCAAGTGTCCTTCTAATCATGGCCTTTATGCGCCCATGTGTTTTAAATTGTACCATACACATCCCAAGTATTGATAGTGCCCAGGAGAGTAAAAGAGAGCTGACTGTGGTCTATATTACTATAGATACCTGGGGGCATATTTATGGGAGGCTTGTTTCACATTTGCACCACACAATGTGGTACAAGTGCGATTAAAACCTCTAAGTCAGATTTATGAAGCCATGCAAAGCCACTTTGCATTGCTCTGAGTGTTTTCATACATCTGAAGTAGTGCAACACAGTGCAAATCTCTTGTAAACCTGGGAATGCACCAAAGACGTACACCTTGGAAGGAGAGACACAATGAGGAGAAATAGCTTTATTTCTCGTCGTTTTTCCCTCTTTCTATGTGTGCTGCAATATGCAGTACATAGAAAGAAGAAAAGGCAGCAAAGGATTGCTTTTGTTCAGGCAGATGGTACTTCCTGCACACTAACAGTTCTCTCTACAACACAGACACCTTTGCACCATGGTGTGAGGGTGTCTGCTTTGGCGCTAGGCTGGCAAAATGGTGCCAGTACAAGGGAAAAGGACAGGAATGCGCCTTATTGGATAAATACTTATTTATTTCATAAACATTATATCAAAAGTTTTTAAAGGGATAGTTCACATGCTCACAAAATAGTGAAAAAACCGTGATGAGACAAGTGAAGGTGACATTAAAATATATATATCACATTGACAACAGTAGCAAAAAACTCCATGCAGATACATTTTAAACAGTAAGAGAGTTTTTTTCGTTGTATAAAGGTCAACTGCATTTCGATCTCAATAATTTGAGAACATCATCAGGACGAAATTGTGAGCATGAGGAATTTATCGGGCGAACCGAGTGAAGCCGGTATTCAGCACACATAGGTGCAAATCCAGGGAAGGGCTCGGAGTCCATCCGGACCTGGGCAACATCGTTGCAGCGATTTAGTGAAGGTGCTCCAGGAGCCAGGGGTTGGCTGGTTTTCGAGGAGGCGGGAGTGCAGGTAAATTGCAAATGACCCAGTGGTAGCAGTATTCAAATCCAACAGCGAGGTTGGAGGCGTCACACCACATAGTTGGTGTGCGCATGTATTAGATTAAGTACGACGGTATTAAGTAGGTCAAACATATGGGACGAGCAGCCACTCCATCTTGAGCCTTAAGGGGGTAATCTGTGAATTACCTACACTCCCTCCTCCTCAACAAGGTTGTTTCCCTGTGCGAGAATTGTCCAATGACCCCTGTATGCCAGGAGAGGGCTGCTCTGATCTCAGGAGCGAGAAGTGCACTGTATGGGAAGCACCAGGCCTGCACTGCTTGGCTGCAGTGTTCCTCTGTGCCAGAAGGGGACAACAGGGAACATAATTGGGTTGGATCAGGAGACTTTTGTCTGCAGTGATTAGGGTGATCACACCCTGCGTCTTACAGTGAGCAGCATGGCAACCCTGCAGGCAAGAAGGGTCTCTCTGTATCACTGTGGCCAACTGTTCAGGTCATGGCCTGGATGAGAGCATTACTGCTGTGGCCAACAGGTCTAGTCCATCAGCTGCACCTGGCTATTCCCCTGAGGATCGTGGATGCTGCTGAGGATGCTGCACCCTCATCAGAGCTCCTGTTGGGAGAAGGAGAATCCCCCCTCCCTTTTGTTAGGAGGATAGCAACTTACCATTTTTGTCTGTGAAGTGGGAGCCGCTCAAGTCCCGGAACCTGGCCGGCAGCACTGCTTGACAGGGAGAGTCTGCACTGCTGGGTGCTTCCACGTCAATCACAAGAGGCCCTTCTTCACCGCACAAGTCATGGGCTTTCAAGACACCCAATGAGGGGCACTCCCTGCACCACTAAGAATTGCCACATCACTGGAGCAGGTAAGACTGACACCAAGCCGCTGGGGCCTCAGGAGATTCATTGCTGAAGGTGCTGCAGCACTATTGACATTTTTGACTGAAACTCTGAAGAATCAAAAGGGAACTCTTGAGTACAGCATAATAGTTTGGATTCCCTTATGCAGCCACCAGTGCATGGGGAATATCCGTGAACACGTTACACAAAGTCGAATGGGACAGGATTGGCCTGACTAGATTCTCGACCTCTAGGGGTAATATGTTGCTGTTTCTGAATGTCATATTTCTTTGCCTGATTAAACTTAGAAATAAAATACAATGTTTTCTTTAAAAAGCAAGCATTTAGCTAGACATTGATTTATAGTTCCTACTGTCTGCACTTTAAGTTATGAGTCATGTTCACTGACCTGTATCTACATCACCCACCTACCCCTCAAGGAAGCCTTGGCTGCTCGACCCCAGCTACCACTGAGATTCGAGCTCAGAAGGAGTACTTGGCCCAGTTGAGCAGGATCGATAGTAGGTTGGGCACTGGGACATCAGAAGTAAAAGACCTCAGCCACAATGGATGGGTCCAGTAACACCTGAGTGCCTTAAGTCCAGGTTCTGACACCCATATCATATTAAATTCAAGTCGTTATGCCTAGCATACAAGGCCCTGAACAACACTGGACCAATATTTCTTAGAAACCTCGTCTCCCGGTACAGACCGGTCAGACAAAATCGCTCCACAGCTGCCAGACTTATGAAGGTTCTGAGGATCTGGACCTCAAGCTGGGGAGGCTGAAGCCTCTCGTATGGCACAGCAAAACTATGGAACACGCTTCCAATGGATCTCAGAAGTGCAAGCTCCCTTACCTCCTTTAGAAAAGGGCTAAAAACATGGCTATTTCAGAACTAGATGCTCCTTCCTGGGCTAACCGTATTCCTAGTGCCAAGAGACCTCTGGGTATTGGTGCGCTCAATACATTTTATTAACATATTATAACATAACTTAACAGATTGCAAAAAAGAGTAAATTTTCAGTGAAAAAAATGTGATGTATCCATGTTGAATTTTGGGGACTTTCCTGACTTGGGCACTAGGCCTACTCTCACAAGTGAGGTACTATTTTTATTGGGAAACAGGGGAAACACAAGGTGGTCAAAAATGTGTGGCTCCCTGCAGATTCCAGAATGTTTCATCACTGAAATGTGAGGAGAATGTGATTTGTAGTTACATTTTCAGGTTAGCAAACGCTTCTAGGTAAGAAAACCGGGTGGGATATATGCAAGTCACCCCACCCTGGATTTCCCAGGGTGTCTGCTTTTCAAAAAGGTCTGCGATTGTTAGGTCTCTCTATGTACTGACTGAGCTATGGCTCAAAGTCCACAGCTACCCATGTTGCAAGGAAAGAGTCTGCTTTCAGTGGAAAAATATGATATGTCGATGGTGCGTTTTGGGCCCTTTACTGTGTGGGCATTTAGTCCACCCACATAAGTGAGTAACATTTTATTCTGGAGATTTGAGAGAACACAGCGTAGTAGAAACTATTTTATTACCAACTGGCTTGTTCTGCATTTGTGCCTTCCAAATGTGTATGTATGAACGAAAACATTTTGAAAAATGCCCTCTGAATGATATGCTAGTATGTGTACCCACAAATTCAGAGATGTACAAATGACCATTGCTCCTGAACTTAGTATCTGGTCTGGTGTTGCAGAAATAATGGTAAATTGCTTTTGTAACTCTGTGAGCATGACAAGAATGTACAGACTTAAATGTCAAAAACTTTTTCCTACTCATTCTCAATTTGTTTTTTTATTTTAGCAATCGTTTATTAGGAAAATTTTAAGGGACCTGCGCAAATGATCCCTCACTGAATTCAGAATTTCATCTACTTTTTAGATATCTATAGCTGTCTAGGATCACCCAAGGGTTCTATACCAGTCTCCACCACAAACTGGAAGTAGGTGCAAAGCACATAAATTAGAAAAAATAGGCTGCCTCTTTGAAAAATGCCAAAACTGTGGTTAAAAAATAGGAATTTTGATTCAGCTCTATGATCTTAAAGTTGAGAAGCTCAGCAAACCTTTCATTGATGCCATTTTCAGGAGAAAAAAAACAGACACTTTCTTGAAGAGCACTTTTTCCTATTTTTCTCCCCCCTAAAAATGACAATGTAGTTGTACTTTGGCAATTTTCTCGTTTTCCTCCATGGGAATCCACAAACCCTTGGTACCTTTAGAATCCCCATGATATTGGAATAAAATGACGCAAATTTGCAATGGGTACCCTATGAGGAAAAAAGTTATTGAGGCCTAAATGCAAAATACCCCAAATAGCCAAAAAGGGCTTAGCATTCTAGTGGGAAAAGGCTTGGCATTAAAGGGGTTAAAGAGACATCAGGTTGTCACTTGACCACAATACCTAAGGGGCGGGCCTTTGCCTGTCACGAAAAAAGTGGGGAAGGCAGTTTGTTTCATTGATGTGGACCTAGATGATGGCATCTGACTGCTTAGAATATTTAGTCCTCTGTGGCCCCACTGTTTGAAGAATGATGGAAACTAGAGCCCTTCTTATACATATGTCGATGGCAGAGAAGACTGTGATGCTCATAAAGAACAACGATAACAATGTAGCTGGGACACGTTAGACAATATGGCGCTCTTTTTTACTTTCATTAGAATTCCCATGAGATCCAATGGCAGAGTAGGAACAATGGGGTTTTCTCTCAAAGATGAGCAATGTGTCTCTGAACGATCAATTTAGTATAAAAGAAATTATCTATTGTCACACGGTGCACATGATATATTTCGTCAATTTGTGTGTCCAGCAATGCTCCGGTTTGTTGGAAATCAATTTAAGATAGAAGCTATTGTAGTGACACATCAATAGTTTAGGAGAGTATAGCAATTTTGTACAGAACCACATTGACAGAAGCCTCTTTGCACTGCATTGTCTTTCAAACAAGGATTCACTCGACACTCCCGAGTCTATATATTTACCATTTCTTCATCTTCACATCTGATGGTGTTGTGGAATCCAAGTGAATCTGGTATAATTTGCTATTATGTGCTGCAGTTCTCTCTTAAAGAACCTAAAAATACATTTCTTCTTTTGAACTATGATCCTAATTTGTAAAGATGCTCAAAATTACGTTTTCACAAATGCTTGGATATATCTTAAATGTGGTGCACGGTAGCAACCGAATGACCTGCAGGCGCCTGTGATAGGTGCTGGCTTGAGCGAATTGGAAATGAGGCCCACCACAGCAAAGCCAGCTTTTAACCACCCCTTGCCAAAGTGCATCCACCGTGTGCAGAGGTGAAAGGCTTGTTTGCAGCTCATTTCTGTCCTCATCAACCTTGCTCAACCTGCCAGCCGCCGAGCTAACTTGTGGCAGACGGATTGCAGAATTATGTGGCATGACAATCCACCGGCTCAAAGGTGCTTTGAGACACGACTGAAGGGCTGCCCTGGGAAGGCAGTGCAGGGCGGTCATTAAAACCTCTAGTGCCATGGGTAATGTGAGGTGTTGTTACAGAGTAATTTTTTTGCCTTCAATTCATTTCTGTGGTATGTATTTATGATTAATCAATCAATCAGGAGGTTTCATAGCGCGGCTACCCACCCCTGACGGTCTCAAGGCGCTAAGGGGAAGGGGGCTGCTGAGCTGACAGGGTGTGGAGGTTCATTTGAAGAGCCAGGTCTTGATGTCAGTGGGCATGGAGTGCAGGATGTGCCTGAATATATCTGTTATCACCCCAAAACAGCATCCTCACGCCTGTGAGGGCAAATCTCCCTGTAATGCTGCCACATCTACAGCAAAGGACTGCCAACCCTACCTGGCCAGCCTGCCTGTATCTGCAGCAGGCTCGGCACTTAGAGCACCACAAAAAACGCATTTCTGTGCCGAAAGAATAATGGGCCCCCTTCAGACTGTATGATCTAATCCCTGTTTCAAACATCCTCAGCTCAACTAGTGTCATATCATTCCTCCTTCAGGACTTCACTCTTCCCACTGAAGCAGGATAACCCCAGAGGGTCGCCCACCATCGTCATGTCAGTGACCGTGTTACCAAAGACAAAGACAAACCAGCAAAATCAAGACACTCCGCAAACGCATGCATTGCCTTCACTCGGGCTATGCCCACTCTTGCCCCCAGAGCACCCTTTAAACAAATACTCAATCGATCAATCGATGACATTTATAGAGCGCGCTACATACCCGTAGGGTCTCAAGGCGCTGGGGGGGGGGGGTGCCGCTACTGCTCGAACAGCCAGGTCTTCAGCTTCTTCCTGAAGGAGAGGTGGTCTTGGGTCAGGCGCAGGTCGGTCGGGAGGGAGTTCCAGGTCTTGGCGGCCAGGTGGGAGAAGGACCTTCCTCCTGTAGTCGCTCTTCGGATGCGGGGGACGGCGGCGAGGGCGTGGTTGGCTGATCGGAGGTGGCGTTTGGGAGCGTAGAAGTTGATCCGGCTGTTGAGGTAGCGCGGGCCTTGGTCGTGTAGGGCTTTGTGTGCGTGGGTGAGGAGGCGGAAGGTGATTCTTTTGTTGACGGGGAGCCAGTGAAGGTCTCTCAGATGTCGGGTGATGTGGCTGGTTCGTGGGATGTCGAGGATGAGTCTGGCTGAGGCATTCTGGATCCGCTGGAGTCTCTTCTGGAGCTTGGCGGTGGTACCGGCGCAGAGGGCGTTGCCGTAGTCCAGTCGGCTGGTGACAAGGGCCTGGGTGACGGTCTTCCTGGTCTCGGTGGGGATCCACCGGAAGATCTTCCGTAGCATGCGTAGGATGTTGAAGCACGCCGAGGAGACGTTGTTGACCTGCCTGGTCATGGAGAGGGAGGAGTCCAGGATGAAGCCCAGGTTGCGTGCATGGTCTGTCGGTTTGGGTGCGGTGCCCAGGGCGGGAGGCCACCAGGAGTCGTCCCAGGCGGAGGGGGAAGAGCCCAGGATGAGGACCTCCGTCTTGTCTGAGTTCAGTTTCAGGCGGCTGGTCGTCATCCACTCGGCTACCTCTTTCATCCCTTCGTGCAGGTTGGCTCTGGCGGAGGCGGGGTCGTTGGTCAGGGAGAGGATCAGCTGGGTGTCGTCGGCGTAGGAGATTATGCTGAGGTTGTGTTTGCGTACGATGGCCGCGAGGGGGCTCATGTAGACGTTGAAGAGGGTGGGGCTCAGAGATGATCCTTGAGGGAGGCCGCAGATGACTTCGGAGGCCTCTGACTTGTACGGTGGTAGGCGGACTCTCTGTGTTCTTCCGTCGAGGAAGGAGGTGATCCATTCCAGCGCCTTGTCCTGGATTCCGATGTTGCTGAGGCGCTGTACTAGGGTGCGGTGGCAGACCGTGTCGAATGCCGCGGAGAGGTCTAGGAGGATGAGGGCCGCTGTTTCTCCATTGTCCATCAGGGCTCGGATGTCATCGGTGGCGGCGATGAGGGCGGTCTCGGTGCTGTGATTGGCTCGGAAGCCGGACTGTGAGGGGTCGAGGGATCCGTTCGTCTCGAGGAAGGCGGCCATCTGCTTGTTGACGGTCTTCTCGATGACTTTGGCTGGAAACGGGAGGAGCGAGATGGGGCAGTAGTTCTTGAGTTCGGTGGGGTCCGCTGTTGGTTTCTTGAGTAGAGCGCTGAGTTCGGCGTGTTTCCAGCTCTCAGGGAAGGTGGCGGTGTTGAAGGATGTGTTGATGATGTCTCGCAGGTGGGGAGCGATGACAGCGTCGGCCTTGTTGAAGACGTGGTGAGGGCAGGGGTCGGTCGGTGATCCGGAGTGGATGGAGTTCATCGTGCGGATGGTGTCTTCGGTGCTGATCGGGGTCCAGGCGTGGAGGGTGGTGGTGGGGGGTGATTGTTCGGTCATGGTGTGCGTTGGTTGGTTGTTGAAGCTGTTGTGTATGTCCGCGATCTTGTTGTGGAAGTATGAAGCGAGTGAGTTGCAGAGGTCTTGCGATGGGGTGATGTCGTTGTTTCCTGCGCTGGGGTTGGAAAGCTCTTTCATGATGTTGAAGAGTTCCTTGCAGTTGTGTGCGTTGTTGATCAGCCGTTCCTTGAATGCTGTTTTCTTGGTGGCGTGGATCAGCTGGTGGTGCTTCCGGGTGGCAAGCTTGAAGGAGGTCCTGTTGTCCGGTGTAAGTTCCCTTCTCCAGACTTTCTCGAGGGCTCGGCAGTTCTTCTTGGAGCTCTTGAGTTCGTCGGTGAACCATGGGGCTTTCTTGCTGCCGGGTCTGCTGGGCGGGGTCCTCAGCGGGGCGAGCTCATCCGCGCAGCTGCTGATCCACTTCGTGAGGTTGTCGGCGGCCTGGCTGGGGTCCTCTGAGCTGGCAGGAGGGTGCTGGCTCAGGAGCTTACAGGAGCTTTCATTATGGTGCCACTCATGCTCCTGAGAGAGCGCAATTTGAGAAAAATGTATAAGTGCACCATATTTACAATTTAGATGCATGAATTTAGTTAAAGCATTTAGAAGTGTCGAAAATATATAGAAATACATATACCTATGAGTGTTTAATCAATGTAGAATGCATATCTTAGAGTGTGAAGCTAATGTAGTAATGTTTAGAAATGCTAGAGTGCTGTTAAGACTCCATGATATGTGGCTGTTGCAGAAGAGGATCTAATGCTGTTAAACGTAGAAATGTGCAGGCCTCATGGCAATGTATGAAGAACGAAAACGTGCCTTTGCAGTTCACATAAGATGGATTATTATTATTATTGTTATTATTTAGAATATTATTGATCATGCGTTAGAAACCATGTTTTATAGAAGTGTTTCATATAATCAGAGAGTATTAAGTAGAATTAGTTTTAGCTTAAGAAATAAAGGTTCACAGAGTTCAAGCTTCTTGCAAAGTAATTTAGTAGTCCTGGAAAGATAAAGTTGCTTCTTTGATCTGCATGTGCTAGTTAAATTCAGGTCTTGTTAAGCATAAATTGCCGACCATGTTCGAAGTTTTACGACTTGAGAGATAAACTGGAGGTCGGAATTTGGGGCCCAATTCATGGGTGTCTGTTTGCAGGTGCGAGGGGTTCCAATCAAGAGAGTGATGAATAGAGCTCTGTCCGGGGAGACAGGCACAGGCCTGGAGGAGGCTCCAGGAATTTACTAGGGGGTACCGGCGCGCCGAGAAGATGCCTGGGAAGCAAGGTCAACGCTAACAAGAGGCCCAGAGGAGTATCAGTATGGAAAAAGCCAGAACCGAAACCACGTGAGAGGTGTACGTGAGGGGCGTCTCTGAGGGGCGTTTCAACTGTACTTGTGATTTTGTATTAGGGACAGCACCCTGGGGTGGAGTTAGAGCAGATGGCCTGAGGACCCTTAGAGAGCGGATGGATAGGCAGAGAGGGCATGACTGCAATGCACAGACTTACATCAGAGACTAAGGGAAAGTGAGTGAACTTCTTTGGAAGTCACCACGGCTGACACCTTTTTAGGTTAAGATTCTGTTAAGTAGGGATGTCACTTAGTCTAGTGTAGGGACAGTCTAACCTGATTTTTCTCTTTTTGTAAATGACGCTTAAGTTACATCTTGTGTCTATTCTTGCAAACCTGTTAATACTTGAACTGACTTTGGTGGTATTCTTCTGTCGCCTAAGATCGTTCAGAGAATTCATGTTTGTGTTAGTGCCAGTATATCTTTTGAACCTTATATTGAGATGTTTGTATCTCCAGTTATCTTTGGCTTTATAATAAAACTTTAAAATTTATTCGTGGTAAGTGGTTCTTCAGAGTCGTGCCAATTTTTGGTTTGCTTAACCTAGTAGTGGATTGCTTTTTACTCTATGACAGGCAACAAAGATTCAGTTGACCTAAGTGGGGATTTAGATCTAGAGTAATCAAATGCGAGATCGAAAATCCCGCCTTCTCACTCCCAACCACACGCTCTTTGGCAAGATATTTATCTGCTTCCGGTCTCACACACCCTTCATCATAATGGATGTCGTACACCCAGCATCTCATCATGGAAAAGTGCCTGCATCCCTTTGCATCCTTCTAAACATCAGATATTCCACCCACCATACACAGGCAGCCCGGAAATACTGCTTGCTGAAGAGTCTTGACGCATTGACGACTGTTCTAGTCCCGAAAGACCTGCTGCTCCCACTGAAAAACAGTAAAACAAAGCCACCTCTACGTGATAGGCAGGAACTTTCATCTCATATCAAGAACAACATCTAAATAACTTTATGATGTAACAACTATATCCCCATTTCAGAAACATTAATCCACATTTTTGCCTTCCCACAGACAATTAACAAATTGTTTCTGCTGTGTACAAGACTCCCAAGACACTCTGTGGACACCGTTGCAGATATTGCAATGCGAGTCCAAGGCACATGTGAACAAGCTATTAGACAACTGGTGGTTTGTAAAGTTTAAAAAAGTATCAATGTTCAATCTCCAGTGTATTCATTCTTGCTTTTATTGTTCAATGGAACATACGAAAACCAGCCGAACGTGTTTCGTCGCCAATGGGAGTGATCCCGCGACATCCTCAGGGCTTAAGACCGGTGGTGATAGTCCAGGTACGAATGCGCTGGTGGTGACAATTCCAACCAGGCTGGTAATGATGTATCCGATATAAGAAAGAACAATGTCTGCACTTAAACAATATCTTGCAAGGAGTGATGCAATCTTCATATTTAGCTCATTGCCTGTGATAATTCTAACCCGGCTTCTTGCATATTACTTAAAAGTGTGGCAGTCCAAAGTATATGGTTCCTCAGTCAGGCCCCACTTCTGAATACTCTCCGTGCCATCAGATGCTTGCAGCACGTTTTTGGCAATGCGTGCAATACATCAGAAAAGGCCCTTTTACGACCTCAGCATTTGCTGAAGTAATACTGCACCTGATATATTTCTAGGACTGTCACACCTTTAATTATCATGGCAGATGTGGGGCCTGACTGAGGCACCATATACTTTATACACATCACTGTACCCTACTACTTACCTGGCTTCAGCCACATATCAGCACCATATTCTTAAAATAATCACCACTCTCTAATATACCCCCACACCATTCAGAGCACATCAACACAAAACTCCTTTTCCCTAAATTTGTTCCCCTGCAATACCAATCTCACCCAGTCAACCCGCCGCACAATCTTTTACCCGATTCCAATTGTCATATTGAAACATGGTTCAAGGGAAACTCCATAACTGCTCTAAACAACCTCTTCCCACAAAGTTTTAAAATAATTCTGAGGAGTAGAGTAGGCAAGACAGAAGGAGGGGTAGCAATTCCATACACTTCAGACCTAGTCTACACCAGTCTACTTGCAATATCCTACACATCATTAGAGTGCATAGTAGTGCACTCCTGCATTAATTCCTAAAAATATGCAGACCTTCCAACAGGTGATGAAGGGCCTAATGTACACTCCAGGGAACACACTCAACCTAACCCCCACACAACCTTGAAACATTTAACTTGTCAGTGCTACCTCAGGAATGATTCTAATGCTACTTATTCTACACCAACCTATCAAACCAGCACTATAAACCCATCAGCTGTAATAGCAACACCCCCCTCCTATCGTTCAGGCACTTTACACTAATCATCTCAAGCTGCCTATAGTGCCATAGGGGCAGATGTATCAAGGTTTTTTTTTTGTCGCAAACGCTGCGTATCGCAATTTCCTAGCGTTTGCGACAAAATAAATTGGAACTGGCATGTATGAAAAAATCGCATCGCAGCTTTAGGAAATCGCAATATTTGCGATTTCTTAGTGTGCGAGAAGTGTATTTCTGCGAATTTTTTTCCTATTCCTTATTTTGCATGTCTTGAGTTTTGCGAAAATCACAAACAAGAAATCGCAGCTTAAGAAATCGCAACAGGATGTATGTAAATTTCCGAATTTCAAAAAATCGCAAAATAAGAAATCGCAATGAACACCAAATACAAGCAGGTGATAAAAGAAAAAAAAGTATAAAAAGGGACCAAGAATGCATTATTTTAAATTCCAAAATGGCTGCACTATACCTGATTGCCAGGAGGCTACGCATTCAAGCTCTTGCCCAGAGGAGACAGAGACAGGAGAGAATCTTTAGAATACGCATTACGCTGGTCCAGCAGACTCAGGAGGAGATATATGACAAATACAGACTTCATCCACACACCATTTTGGACCTCATTAATGAATTGGAACCTTTTTTGGAACATCCTACAGCCAGGACACAATCAATTCCAACACATGTCCAGGTATTGTGCTCACTGCACCTTTTGGCTTCAGGGTCTTCTCAAAGTGTCATTGCAGAGGTTGGTGGAGTGTCACAGAGTGCCCTATCACGCTTCTTTCATGTGTTCCTCGATGCAATGCTGAGGAGACTCCAACATCATATATATTTCTCTAATACACAACAAGCCATACAGGAAACAAAGTTGGATTTCTATCAAATCACACGCTTTCCACATGTGATTGGATGCCTTGACGGAACACATATTGCTATCACTCCACCTGCAGCCACTGAATATGTATTTCGTAATAGAAAAAGCTACCACTCTCTCAACATCCAAATCATAATGAATGCCAAATACATTATCAGTGACATTGTGGCCAAATATCCAGGGAGCACACATGACTCCTTTATCTTCAGACATAGCGCAATTCATAGACGTCTGAGTGCTGGTCAGTTTGGAGACGGATACCTGCTAGGTGAGTAACACTCATGCAAACCTCCATCCATCCATCCATCATTTGGAAATGTAACATGCAGTTAATATATTTTTTTCACATGCAGGTGATAGTGCCTATGCAGTGCGTGATTTCATCCTAACTCCATACTTGAATGCTACAAATGCAAGTGAAAGACGGTACAGCAGGGCACACCTGTCGACACGTGGGGTCATTGAACGTACATTTGGAATTTTAAAAAGCCGTTTCAGATGCATACACAAAAGTGGAGGAGCATTGCGATATAGTCCTGAAACCTGTTGTAAAATTGTTACAACTTGTACAATGCTCCACAACATGGCCATGCGCAAAGGCACAGACATTGAAGTGAGTGAGTCTGACTCCTCTGATGATGATGACATACCTCCACCTAGAATGGCTGTAGCAGGAGCTGGAGCAATGGCAGGCCATCAAAGAAGGACAGAGATTACACAAAATTATTCTTAGGTAAGAAAAGCCAAACTACAGACTCATGTTTGCAATTGTTGTTTTAATCCACAACAGACAAACCATAGTGCATTGTGCTGAAATGTTAAATTAAAAAAGAAGGAAACGAAAATGTCAATAAGTGGAACAAAAGACAGCTTCCACAATTCAGTAATGATGAATAAATTGCCATTCAAAAAGTTATTTCTTGCGCAGGCGGCTGGAAGCAGGTTGTTTCTGTGATTGCATGCCTTCTTGTTCAGGTACTGTACTAGCACGCCTTCTACTCCTGCGCTGGGTCAATTGAGTTGTTGGAGTGGGGTTCCTACTGCTCCTACTGGAGGTGTCCTCACTATCAGCTGAGCTAAGAAGAGCGCTTGCGCCAGAGTTTGATGTTTGCATTATTTCTAACACAGAGGTCATTTTGTCCAAACTTTTAGCCATGTCACGTGTGCAGTCGCTCATCTCACGCTGCATGTTAATGCTGCGCCTGGTGAAATTGCTAGTGACAGAACAAAGCCTGTTAATTGCCTTTGTATACCCTTGCATCCTCACATGTGCTGTCTGTGCAGCCCTGTTGCAAGCACTTTCTGTGCGTTCAAGGGTCAGGCAGAGTTTTTCTATTGATACAGCCATGCCTTCTTGTTTGTTATTTAATTTCAAAAGCTGCCTATTGATTGACCTGAGGGCCTTGTGTTGCAGGCACTGAACATGAAGCATATCCTGCTCCAGGCCAGCAAAAACAGTGCCACCTTCAATTTGCCCACTGCTGCTCCTACATGTCTCCAACCTGAATGACCATGGCCTCCTTGGTATTTGTGGTTGGTCTTGTGAGTCTTGAGGGAACACTGTGTCAGTCTCACTGGCCACTGTACCTCCATGTACATTATCATCATCTTCCATTGGTGGTAGAGGGGCAACATGTCTGCGCTTTCTGTGCATATTTGGATTGAGGGCCGTGGCCTCAGTGCCTCCTTCTTCTGTATCAGTTGTGACATGTGGAGGTGAATTATCCAAATCACTTTCTTCCCTGGATTCCCTTGATTGTTCTGTGGATGTAGAGCGTGATAAATGAGTTTGTGTTTCTTACAAATAAAGTATTTTCAGTGATGACAATTACTTGGACTACACTGTTTTTCTACCTTCATTATCAATTGCAAACACCTCATGAATTCCTATGATGATATGTGTGACAATCATTATTGCACTACAACTCCCATGATGCATTGCTTTCTACAGGTTTAACAGTCTCACTAGACTTCCACCTTTATCAAACTGAGTATATGCACAGCACACACACACATGCATTACACACATACTATGGACTTCTTTGCATGCATCTTACCTTGTGTAGTTGGTGTAGGGTCTGAGCTATCAATGTTAGCCACTCCACTCACACTCTCTGGAAGCAGGGTTGATTCTATTAATTCCTCATGGGGTGTAGGCTGGTCTGCAGATGATGTACTACCACCAGTTTTATTCGCCTCTTTAATCCTTTCTACAAGCCTCTCTTTGGATCTTAGACGCATGTCGTACCATCTCTTCTTTATTTCATCTATGGAGCGAGTGGTAACTCCAACTGAATTTACTTTGTCCTGGATTTCCAACCAGATTTTTCTTTTTCTTGAATCAGGAACTTTAAGTGCTTTCTTTCCAAAAAGAACCTCATGGTTACAAACCATTTCTTCAATGAGGATTTCTTGTTCTTTTTCAGAGAATTTTTGGTTCCGTTTCCTCTTT
This sequence comes from Lissotriton vulgaris, assembly GCF_964263255.1. NCBI lineage: Eukaryota > Metazoa > Chordata > Amphibia > Caudata > Salamandridae > Lissotriton > Lissotriton vulgaris. The sequence continues at coordinate 1,650,423,463 of NC_141685.1, forward strand.
TCTGCAGACAATTCCTCCTGTGTGCTTTGGGACGCCATTGCTCTCCAAACAGGTCTGCTCTACCTCACAACACTCTTCCAACTGCCACTGGGTGTGGCTCAGGCAAGCAGGTGCAAGTAATCACTGAAACTTCCTGGTTGTGATGTCATCAGCCTGTTCCTGCATTTCAGATTCCTGTTTTTGCGATTTCTTAATTTGCTATATTCGCAAAATAGGAAATCGCAGAAAAATCGCTAATTATTCTGCGATTTTTAAGAAATCGCTAATTTCTCGCAAAAATATACATACATCCCATTTTGCGATTCCGAAATTGCGATTCTCAAAAAATCGCAATTAAGGCCTCGCAAAACAGATTGTTGATACTTCTGCCCCATAATGGCTTAGCAATTAGACCAAATAAATATGTTAGATTAGCCAGCCATACATCTCCACTCTGCAAGTACCATATCAAGAGGAGGAGTGTTTTCTCACTCACAAAGCACAGGTGGGCCTCACACTCCACATCATAGCCTCCTCCTCTCTTCTTAAATTCTGCAAGTAGCTGAAGAACTGGCTTTTTAATTAATCAACCTATGATGAGTAGGGCTAGGCTCATACACCTGCTCAGCACCAGGATATTTGTGGGTACCAGTGAGCTTTACAAATACACTTTACATAACAGAACTCTATCACCATGTAATGTCTGCCCTTGATATTTTAGCTCCATCCAAACTGTTAAAACCAGCTCCCAACAAGCGGGAACTACAGAGAAACAAAGGGATCCAAAATGTCACAAATAAACCAAGTTCCCAAATCAAATAAGAAAAAGCTTCAACATTTATCAGAAATGGTCCAATCCTAATCCACTAAAAAGCAACCCCTTTGCTTCCCAACATCACTGCTAAGAGCTACTAGAGTTCTTTAGATCAAAATATGCCAAAATCAAAATTCAGTCACCAAAATATTGCATCATTCTCTCTTCCCACCAATGTTTTCAGTGTAGCTGCAATCTGCTTTCTCCTCATTTAAATGTCTGCCACTGTCAAGCTGCTCAGTCTGGCCAACAAAATAAAGATTCCAACCAAGGGCGTAAGGAAACTTGATGGACCCCCCTTCAAGTTACGTGGAAGGGCCCCCTCCGGACTCAATCTGGAGCTCGCCAGCCAGAGTATTGTGCTGAGGGGGGGCCCCTGGAGTTTGGGGCCCCCCATACTGAGGGGCTGCGGGGGCTAGCGTTAAGCCACAGTTTCAAGCTTGTCTATTACCACTTGCTCGATCTCTTATATCAGTCAATTCCTCTATACTTTTGCAACAAACACTACAATCTGATAAATGCTTCCCTTGAGCCTGGAGTTGTGCCTGACCATCTCAAACATACCATCATTATCCATACACCTAATTAAGCATGGGCGGAAAATCCGTTCCGCTCGCGAATTTTGCGGATTTTCTGTAAATTCGCGATCCGCGAGATTCGCGAATTTCCCGCAAAGTCCGCAAATTCGCACGCAGCTGATTTTTTTTTTCTTGGTGGTACAATTTTGCGGCGTGCGGTGTTCACTTGCTGTCATTCAGCGTTTGCCAAGTTGTTTTTCTCTATATTTTTGCGAGTGCTGCGCCATTTTGGATCTTGCTGCGGGATCCCGCGGGAGTTTGGCGACGCATCGTGAGAGTTCGCAATTGCGAACATGTAGGTGCGGCGGGCAGCAACAATCTCGCGCTCGCGAAATTACAAAATTTGCAATTCTGCACAAGAAATCCACTAGCAAGCAGCATAGACCTTCTGAAAATGATGATTTTTATCAGAATAACTCCTCAGGTTGACATTTGCCTGCACTTTTTGGGATTTGAGGCCTTTTGACTCTCTTTGGATCACTTTTGGATTAGAAATAAACTTTCAGAAGTAAGTTTGTTTGGGGCATGGCAGTTGCTGTTCTGCAGAAAGCACTCAGCAGGTGCAAAAGTTCACTCATCATTAGTAACCATTCCCTGTAGTACTTCCTGAGGGCCCCCTCCAGAGTTCAGTTGCCTATGTTTGTTTGGGGCATTACAGTTGCTGCTCTGCAGAAAAACGAATTTTCAAAAATTAAAGCACTCAGCAGGTGCAAAAGTTCAAACTCATCATTAGTAATAGTAACCATTCCCTGTAGTGCTTCCTGACTGGGGCCCCTCCAGAGTTCAGTTGCTAGTTGCAACAATGCTATGACCCTGCTCTGACCCTCACAGCAGGCTCATAGAATAGCTACAAGTAGGCCACAAAGGTCCTGGAAAAAAAAATTGCACTGCAACAGAAAGCAAATTACAGATAAGGAAGCAAGTGCCAGACTGGAATTTTAAAACAGTGACACATTAGTAAACCAACCCCAAATTAATTTGTGTCAGTTGAAGCAGGGCAGGTGTGCTTGCTTTCCCCCCCCATAATCTACAGTGATGATGAACCAGAGGGTGGCATTGATGTACCAGAGGGTGGCATGGGTGAAACAGAGGGTGGCAGTGGTTAAACAGAGGGTGCTGGGAACCTGTGATGATGAACCAGATGTAGAAACAACATAGTCGCGACCGTTGCGAGCCGACAAGTAAGTTCGCAATTGCGAACTGGTACCAAACCCTCGAAAACTGGCAGAAACCCTTGCGAACACAAAAAAAAAGAAAATCTGCAAATTCGCGAGAATTCGCGGATTTTGCGGATTGCGAGTTCGCAAATACGCTAATTCGCGAACGCCAGATTCGCAAAATTCGCCCATGCTTACACCTAATTAATCAACCGGAGATCTTAGGGTCTTAGCTAAATACACCAATGAAGGACTGGGCTATTCTGAGGCCCAGCGGTGCCAGGGAACAACACCTGAAACCTTTGTGGGTTACATGTTCTGGCGTACAAATCACAGAGACACGGGACACTTCCTTCGGCGTCAAAGATCAGCGTTTATTTACTGCAGGGATACAGAGATCTCAAGAAGTACACAATGTGTAGGTTCTGAGAGACTGCTTCAAATTGCAAAAGTGGATCGCTCCTTTTATACACATTTTCGTCATTGCACAACGTGGCGAACAAAAGGTTACAACTCAGTTCCCACAGTAAACTTCAAAAGGGTTGCTTTCATGTATTCAAGAGCCCGGAACATAATTACAGTAACATCACCGGTTCCCAACTGTAAAAGCACGTTATCCTACCATTAGGCACATTCCATTCTGGCTGTAAACGAACTAAGAGAAGAGACAGAAACAGGTGCAAGGAAGATAAAGACAGACAACAGATTGAAAAAGAGTGTATGGGGGCAATATCGAAAGCACGATTGCAGGATCAAAGGATTTGTGCCTTTTGCATGCACGGCTGAAACAATAGACCGGCACGGCAAGATGAGCCTCGAGCGGAGCCATCTGCCTTTGCCGTGTCATCCCCCTCGTCATAAAGACACCCTCAAAGGAACATGTGTCTTCCGCAAGAGTTTGGGAACCCCAGGGTTACGAAGCGGACAGTGTCCGTTCGCTGGCTACTTGAGGGCAAGAAACAAAATGGATGCCGTATCTAAAATGGAACCCGTGGGTTCAGATGACGAAACCCATGAATAAGATGAACGGTGCAAAGTAGTGTAGCGAAAATGCGTACACCCACTAAACTCGTCATTTGCGGTTCACAAATACCAAACTCGTCCATATTCGAACAAGCACAAAAACGTCATTATGATTCTCACGGAACCTCAGACGCTCCTTTTGCCCTCATGTAGGCAAGCACTAGTCGATATCAGAATCGATCTCGATATTCATCAGGTCGTTCAGATGTTGCTGCAACATTATTCTATCCATCAATGCTTCTTCTGAAACAGATGGCCGTCTTATACACGTTGTAGCACAGAGGCCACATAAGGCAGGACCACACTGCAAGCAAAGACAACACGTGAACAGAAACGCCACAACAACCCCTACGATCATCAGAATTTTCCAACCCCAAGTCGACATCAGGCCCCAAAACCATCCTAGTAGCGTCCAATCACCTACGTCCACGTGTATGGACTCGGAGATCTTATGCAACTTTGAGATGGCTTGATATACGGTTGGAACGTTATCAGGGATGAAAATACAGCAACTCGAATGGATCACCTTGCATACACCACCTCTATCTGCAAGAACAACGTCTAGAACAATACGGTTCTGCAACGTCATAAGTCTATCCGCCTGAAGCTCTGCTGTCAGATTACCAAGAGCACTTGCAGTTATGTTAGCAGTCGATTCTACCACACGAGTCAACTGTCTCAGGTTCCTACTATTAACCATAGGTCCCCAAAACAGCAGGAAACCCTTAAAGAAGTCTCCTGCTTCTTGACCGGCAGTATCCTCTTTGCTAATAACGCCTCTCACAACTCTAGTCTTATGATAGTCCGAGGCAACTGTGAAAGTCGGTGGCAAAAGATTCGCAATATAACAGGTGCCCGAGAAGTCACGGGGCAGCCACGTATATGCGCGATCATAACATACAAAATAGGTACCCTTGGCAGTCAGGAAAACAGGGGAAGAGAGCATTGGAAAAACATACATTTCAGTACAAGCACTCTTCCCAAGCTGAGCTCTCGGATTTCGACCAAGACCTTGCAAGCAAAAATTACCGAGGTGGGGTACGATCCAAATCGGAGACGAGCTCTTAAGCTGTCTATCACCCACTGACATGCTATACTCAGCCTCACTCAGATCCCTGTATGCTCACACTTCTTCATTCGGAATAAGCGACGCATCAAAAATATCTCTATCTAAGTCAGCAATCGCTATTGCCAAAGTCTTGTGGTACGGGCCGGGACCACGGTCTGCAGAGCGTGGCTCTCGATGGGGGTAGGAATCTAGTGCACTACGGAACATAGTTTGGAATGCCCGAGCTGACCCCTGGGAGCTGAAAGGAAGGACCAAATACGGAATACCCTTATCCATGGTATGTGGCATTAACCCACACACCCAACAGTTAGTAGTATTCATCACCAACTGATGCTGATGTAGGAGCTGGACAAAGGAGTTGTTCATGAATTCCGCACGTCTAACCTGTTCATGTTGGGGCAAAGGATGAAAGGAATGTGGAGAAACAGTGGGAATAGAATTCAGTTTAAGAGAAGAAGTAGGTGAAGTGGAAGGCAAAAACGACTGTATTCCAAAATACACTCCACCCACCAGTAGTATAGAAACAGTCAGAAACAACAGGAATACCTGAAACAGAAAACATTTTGTTCTTACAACCTTATGCAATTTTGATCTTGACGCCAACATCCTCTCTACTTCCGACAGCTTAGAGAACTCCATCCTCTAAAAACCGTCCGTAACGTTCTTGACGCACTTCGTTCTGAGTAGCGATTATCAATTCCCAGGAGTTCCCAGGAATCGACAAAAGTAACCGACCTACTGTCAGGAACCTGCTAAACAGAAGGAAGTACCCGCACGGCCCTACGGTCAACCCGGATGACAGGTTTTCTTAAACAAACATTCAATTTAATACAAGTCTCCTAGCTGTACAAAAAGAGGAATACACGTGAAAAAGAACTCAATAATCAATAAACGATGCAATTGTTCATAATGTTCGTAGCAACAGTAGAGGGGTAATATGAATTCAAAAACAAAAAAAAGGATTTTTTATTAGTCTTTGTCACGTGAACGAAGAAAATATCGACTTCTTCCAGGTCGAGTTTGCTCTTCAAATAACTGTTCAGATTGCGAAACAGTGTTCAATCGATCAGATGACAGTTCAGACCTTGAATTCTCCAATGCTGACGATTCAACAGATGTATCTGGCTGCGCTGAATTGTTTCCTACAGGTTGAGCATCACTAAACGGCACATATCGTAGAGGGGTCTCAGTTTCCGTTGCGGCAATTCCAGTTCTGACCCAGTTATCTGCTGGCAAAGGAATAGGGACTTTCTTTGTATGGGTGGCATGCACCCAATTCTTCCTGCCTTCCAACCGAACTGCAGTCCTTGTCGCCAGCAGAACTTGAAAGGGTCCCACAAATCTTGGCTCCAGATTACGCTTTCTCCCAAAGTTGCGGGTGACTACCCATTCACCCGGTTGGAGCCGATGTCTAGGACCCTCTGTCTGTGCCGGCAGAGCTTCAAAAACCTGTTGAGGAATTAACCTCAATTTAGCAGTCAGATCATAAAGATAATCAATCAACATTGGATATTCGAGACTATCGAATGCCTTAGGCCTTGGAACTCCCCAAATATTCGCAGGACGGCCGAACACAATCTCATATGGGCTAAGCCCTACTCGAGAGTGCACAGTCGCCCTGGTCGATAAGAGAGCTAGAGGCAGGGCATCGGGCCATGACAGACCAGTCGTCGCTTGAATCTTAGCAAGTTTCAGTTTCATAGTGCCATTGTACCCTTTCACTAAACCTGCTGACTGGGGATGATTGGCGCTATGGAATTTCTGAGATATTCCAAGGCCCTTACACACACTCTTCATCACACTCCCCACAAACTCACTTCCATTATCCGACCACACAATCCGTGGCATTGCATACCGAGGAAAGTATTCCTTCAGTAGGATTTTCGCTGTGGACAGGGCAGTATTATCCTTAAGAGGATAGGCCTCAATCCATCTGGAGAACGCGCAAACCACAACCAAAACATATTTCAGGTTATTGCATCTCTCCATATGGATAAAGTCCAACTGGATAACCTCAAAGGGACATGTAGGAGGAGCAAAATGACCAGGTGGAGTGGGGGTGCCCTTGCCAGGATTATACATCATACATACCATACAATTCTTAACCACTCTCTCAGCACACTTAGAAATACCATCATTCTTCCATACAGGAGACAACAACTTACATATGCCTTTCGCACTAATATGTGACAAGCCGTGAGCCATAGTCACAACGGCTAGCACATATGCATCCGGTAACATCCACCTCTGACATTCCGACAAATCAACCCAACATCCATTCACGTCTAACTTTCCCGTGCTTTCTTTCCACTTAGTCTTTTCAATCTCGGTAGCCTCATTCTGAATCGCTTTCACGCTCTCAACAGTGTCCTCACACATACCAGTCTCCATCGGCCACCTTACTGAACTCGTAACGTACATTCGGGTTGCAAGATTCTTAGCTGTTTCCTTAGCAATCTCATCCGCAAACGCATTACCACGACCAACATCATCCGTAACCTTTCGGTGGGCGCTGCATTTAATGATTGCCAGCTGCTTAGGTAATGTAAGTGCGTCCAAAAGATAGTTCACGAGCTGTCCGTGTTGGATCTTCGTACCATGCGATGTCATAAATCCTCTTTCTCTCCACAATCGACCAAAGCTATGTGCAACGCCAAATGCATATTGGCTATCAGTAAACACATTCACTCGCTTCCCTTCAGACAAAACACACGCTCTCGTCAACGCAATCAACTCTGCCGCTTGTGCTGAATTCTGACTCAATCTCGCAGTTTCCACAACCGTACTCAACGTCACCACAGCATACGCAGTCGTCACATCACCATTCAGCAACTTAAAACATGAACCATCAACATACAAAGTACCATCGGGATCTACCAACGGAGTGTTTTTTAGGTCAACACGACCCTTCGTTTCTTCTTCAGTTCTTAGATAACAATCATGTGGTGGTACATCATCTGATTCCATATTAGTCGGCAACAATGTCGCCGGATTCAGCACATTACAACGCTTTATTTGTATATGACTTGCCAAAAGTGTCAACTCATAACCGGACAACCTTGCGCTCGTCAGGTGTTGAGTTTTTGTTCGATTCAAGAGAGTGTCAACTGCATGCGGAACCATCACCGTAAGCATATTATCCATGACCAGGCCTGCGGATTGTCGGATGGACACCGTAGCTGCCGCTATCGCTCTTAGACAACTCGGCAATGCTCTAGCTACTGGGTCCAAGGTTGCGGAAAAATATGCACATGGACGCTGCTTACCGCCAAATTGTTGCGTTAGGACACTTAACGCACAACCTTCTCTCTCGTGAACGTATAGTGTAAACGGTTTACTGTAGTCAGGAGTACCTAACACAGGAGCCGAACACAACGCATCACGTAATTCAGAAAAACTTTTCTGACACTCTTCAGTCCATGGCAAAGGAGTCGGAACATCCTTGCACGTGAGAGCTAACAATGGCTTCGCTAGCAATGAAAAATTTGGAATCCATTGCCTGCAGTATGACGTGATACCTAGAAAGGCACGCACATCTCTCTGAGTCGTTGGCACAGTCATTCGAGCAATCGCTGCAATTCTTTCTGGGGTCAACCTTCTTCCCTCCTTTGACAATAAGAGACCTAAATAGGTTACTTCTTGACAACAATATTGTAGCTTAGAAGGCGACACCTTGTGATGTAAGTCACATAGATGCTGTAACAGCGATACCGTAGCAGTTTTGCAAATCTGCTTAGTGTCAGCAGCCACTAGCAAATCATCGACGTACTGAATCAGGGCCGCACCAGCTGGTAACACAAATGCATCAAGTTGACTCTTAAGGGCATGACTGTAGATCGATGGACTCTCACAGTAGCCCTGAGGAGCGCGTTTAAACCTGAAGCTGCGACCACCTAATGAGAAGCCGGATAGATCTCTGCTTTCCTCAGCGATCGGAATGCTAAAGAAAGCATTCTTCAGATCGATTACCGAGAACCAAGAGGCAGAGGCTGGAATCAGAGTCAGTAAAGCTGTAATGTCAGGCACCACAGGAAATTGTGGAATCACAATTTTATTTACCTCTCTCAAATCATTAACAAAACGGTACACAGGAGGCTTGGAAGGATCGGTTCGTTTCAAAATGGGTAACACAGGACTATTACACACATTACCCCGAGTTTCCTCTATAACATCCTTCTTGATCAAATCATAGATGATCGCTAATAGCGCTCGTTCACCATCAAGAGAGATACGATACTAGGGAATACGTGGTAACCGCACATTCGATTTCAATTGTACAACATAAGGTGGTATGTCCAACAGGCCCACATCATTGGGACCTGTTGCCCACAAAGACTCAGGAAGAGAACTCAATTCCGGTGGGAGCTTGTCAGTCGACAAGTACATAGGAGAGATCACTCTCTGACCCAATGTAAGCTCCACTCCCGCAGGAGAACAATACAGGGTCGCATATAACCGCTTCAACAAATCCAGGCCCAAAAGATTCTCACCACAACTGAGGTTCCGTGACAATTGTAAGTGGTGTTTTTGACTCGCACGAATATGGTCGAGTCTGGTATCTATGAACCGCAAATGACGAGTTTAGTAAGTGTGCGCAGTTTCGCTGTGCTAACTTAAACCGTTCGTTTGTTATGTGGGTTTTTCATCTGTACCCACGGGTTCCATCTTAGATACGGCATCCATTTTGTCTCTTGCCCTCAAGTAGCCAGCGAACGGACGTTGTCCGCTTCGCGACCCTGGGACTCCAAAGATATTTGCGGAAGACACATGTTCTTTGTGAGTGTCTTTATGACGAGGGGGTTGCTACTGTAAGGCAGATGGCGCCGCTCAAGGCTCATCTTGCCGCACGGACTTATTGTCTCAGCCGTGCATCTCATTAGGCACGTCCCTTTGATGCCTGTATCTCGTGTTTCCCGATACCTCCCCTTTTACACCCTTTCCGATCTCCCCACTGTCTCCGTCTTCCTTTTGCACCTGTTTTTGTTCCTATTTCGATCTGTTTTACTGCTGATTGGAATTTGCTAATGGGAAGATGGTTTTTACAGTTGGGAACCGCCAAATGTTTCAAAGCGACCCCTCTGGGGGATAATGGTGGGAACTGGGTTGTAAACTTTTGTGTTCAATGTAATCCCATGGGTAAAAACTGTATAAAAGGAGCGATCCACAGAACCAATTTGAAGCAGTCTCCCCAAGTTGCACGCTGTGTACTTGCCGTGATCTCTGTGTTCCCTGCAGCAAATAAACCTTGAATCTTTGACGTCGAAGGAAGTGTCCCGTGTCTCTGTGATTCGTACGCCGGAGCAGGTTACCCACGAAGGTTTCAGGTGTTGTGCCCTGGCACCGCTGGGTCTTAAAGAACCCAGTCCTTCAGTTGGCGCCCAACGTAGGGCTGCATCAGTGGTACCGGTCCAAGCCCGACGATCGTGAGGAACTTCGTGTGAAATCTCCGAGGGAAGGTGCACTCCGCTTCATCGATCCTGTTGTCGAAATAGGTGGCCCGAAGACTTTTCCCGCGAAGATTCCCGCCTCCGGACGGCTGCGACGGACTGCTGCCCTGACTGTAGACCTGTTTTGGCGCCTGGCGTAGACCTTGGTATAGCGAGACGATTGACGGGCCTTCCTGGAGACGCCATCGATTTTTGAGTTAAGTATTTGTGGGTCGCTCCCATAGTTCTTGGTTGTTGACACTTTAGCGAGTGTCTTTGTTGTTAGCGCTGTGTGAGTGTTTTTGTCGGTGACACTTTGCTAGCGTACTTTGTTGTGTTGTTTGACGACTGCAGCCGCCAAAAACCGAGGGTTTTGTTCTTTGCTGGGACTTGGTAAATCCCGTAACCCTTGAAGTTTGTGAAACTCGGCTAGTGTGCAAGATGCCTGGTCGTAGTACTTTGTTTAGTTGTTTCAAGCCTTGTGGTATGGATTCCCGATTGGAGGACTCATGTCCGATACCTCCGGTTGGAACTCCCACGTATGAGCTCTATAGTAAGCATGGGCTAGGCCCAGTTACCTTTAACGATTATTGGATTAAATACACAAAGAAGGACGGCGACCTTCGTTGGCCACCTCATGGTAGCTTCGAGGCTCCGATCTTAGATAATCTAGAGATTAAATTGTTCGAAAGAAAGTCAAGGCCGGCCATGTTTGATGCCTTTCGGTTGTGGCGCAAAGAAGCCCGACAGAAAGAAATCAGACAGACTAAACGAAATCAGCGAGATAATGTTGCTACCATAGTGAAGAAGGCAGAGCAATTTCAGCGAGATAAGGAGGTTAAGGATAAGGAAGTGTTTGACCGATTACAGCATATGACTGTAGATAAATGTTACCCCGCTTTACCAACGGAGTCGGAAAAGAAGGAAGAGTCAGTTGAGGATCCCTTAATGTCTTATCTTATGAAGTCGCCACCTCCGTACGTACAGGGTACCGCAGCTCCTGTGGTCCCTGCCGTACCTATTCTTCCGCCTATTCCTCCTCCGCCTGTTCCTCAACCTGCACCCGTTCTTCCGACTGTTCCTGTTCCCTTGTCTGTTTCTATTCCTACTGCTCCTCCGCTTCCATATACTCCTGTTCCCGCTACTGCTCTTGCTACTGCTCCTGTTTTGTTAACCCCTGCTGTTGCTACTGTTTCTACTCCTTCTCTTGTTAGCCCTGTGTCTTATTCTTCTCCCTCTACTCGTAGTCGCAATTCTCCTCTTGCGGCTAGCTTCTTTCATTCGCTCGGACCTGTTCATGGGTCCGCTGGTTCCGATGGTCCTCAGAGACGAAGTCAGCTTCCTGGAAACAGAGAACGCGTTGCGCTATATAATATGGCGATGGGTTGGATGGTGAATCCGCAGAGAAGTCCACCCCGTGTTGTCCTCGAAACATTCTGTCAATTCAATGTGCCAACCCAGAGATATGTGTTTAATGAAATGTGTAAGTTCCTTTATGATCAGATAGCGGTTGATGCGCCTGACGAGGTGCTCACCGCTCTGTCTGATCTCCAGCTTCAGTTCGCAAATGGGCTGATAGTGGATACTAATGTTCGACGTGCCGTTGAACGACTGCTATCTCTTCGTCCCGCTCCGATACCTCATGCATTGTTTGTTGAGGATATTGAAAAACAGCCAGACGAGTCTGGCCAATATCCTATGCGTGAAGTTCCGCCAGTTTGGATACCAGCGAATCCAAATGCTCAACCTCCGACATTGGCGCACTTCCAGAGGATATGGATACATCTCCCATGGAAACGCTCGGAAGTATTACAGGTGAAGCAATCTTTGCCTGACCCACGCAAGAATCCTACAGGGTATTATAAAGAATTATCACAGCTTGTAAATGCTACGGTAATGAATCTTGCCGATATCGATATGTTGTTCGGCAATGTCGTACCGCAACCGGTATGGGCAAAGATTCGACAGGAGAATCACCCGGCTGAATTAGGTGGTGCTTGGGCTGCCATTGTAGCGGCAGACGCCGGACAAGTAGCTGCTACTAAACCCGACCAGTTGATTCTTGACCTTCCTCAAAGAATTATTACGCTAATGAAAACTCTTATGCCAGCTATGAGAGTGAATTGGGACAAGTTGTCAGCCTGTAAGCAGAAGAAAGATGAGAGTGTTTCCGACTTCTTTACGAGGTTTGAGGAAGCATTCATCGACCATAGTGGTCAGGATATGGGTACCGAGGGTGGTCAGAGATTGTTTGTGGATAAATTTGTTTCGAATTTATTACCCGATTTGAGCAATAAATTGAGAAATTCGGAAAGTGCATGGGCCGTTTCTACGTCGGCTCAGATATTGGCTACGGCACAATACTATGAGAATAGAGAGAAAGAAGAGAACGACCGTGCTGATAAAAAGACGAAAGAGCTCAAAACTAAAGTGTTGTTGCAACAAGCGTATCCTCCACGTTCAAATCAGACTAATTCGCAACAGAATAGGTCACAGCCACAATCGAACAGATCCCAAACCCGTAATGATTCCTCCTCCCAAAGATCCTCGTTAGGGTACAATCAATGTGCTTATTGTAGACAGGAGGGACACATTAAATTCAATTGCCCTGTTTTAAACGAACGTAATAGTGGTAATTCATCTAGAGGAGGTTGTGGTGGTCCACAGCAAACATCACGTGGTAGAGGTCGTGGTGCTCAGAACGATCGTTCAGACAACTCATCCAATTCTAATAATTGTTTCGATCAACGTGGATCATCGCAAGGACGATCTGCGCAGTACAATGTAGACGATTATTACGTCGATCAGGGAACTGACGACAGTAATTACTAGGACAGCCGAAGACGAGGAGAGGGAGTGGTATCAGTTCCGGTTGATCAGAGAGGGCCTTACGTCGCAGTTGCTACATCGGGCGTCGTTGAGCCTTTTCTGTTGGACACTGGTGCAGCGAAAAGTTCTATCATGTATTCGAAACTCCCTGGCGCACCTTTGTCTGGCTTAACAAATGTTTCCGTTGGATTCTCTGGCGCCCCTGTTAGCAATCCAGTTTCGCGCCCTTTGCCCCTTCAAATAGGGCCTTGTGAGCTAGAAGCTCCGTTGATTTTGACTACGGGTTGTGGTGAAAATCTTTTGGGCCTGGATTTGCTTAAACGTTTGTACGCAACTTTGTATTGTTCTCCTGCGGGTGTAAAGCTTACGCTCGGAGAGAGGGTTGTCTCTCCTATGTATTTGTCCCTCGATAAGCTCCCACCGGAATTGAGTTCTCTTCCTGCGTCTTTGTGGGCAACAGGTCCAAATGACGTGGGCCTGCTTGATATCTCCCCTTATGTTGTACAGCTGAAATCCAATGTGCGGTTGCCACGTATTCCCCAGTATCGTATCTCTCTTGATGGTGAACGAGCACTGTTGGCAATCATCTATGATTTGATCGAGAAAGATGTTATTGAGGAGACTCGGGGAAACGTGTGCAACAGCCCTGTGCTGCCCATTCTTAAACGTACTGATCCTTCGAAACCGCCCGTTTATCGTTTTGTTATCGATTTACGGGAGGTAAATAAAATTGTGGTTCCTCAATTTCCTGTTGTGCCTGACATCACGGCGCTACTGACTCTGATTCCAGCTTCTGCATCATGGTTTTCGGTGATTGACTTGAAAAATGCGTTTTTCAGCATCCCGATTGCCGAAGAGAGCAGGGACCTTTTCGGTTTCTCTCTCGGTGGACGTAGCTTCCGGTTCAAACGCGCTCCTCAGGGCTACTGTGAAAGTCCATCTATTTACAGTCAAGCCTTGAAGGGTCAACTGGACGCATTTAGGTTGCCGGTTGGTGCGGCCTTGATCCAATACGTCGACGACTTATTGGTGGCTGCTGACACTCAGGACATTTGCAAAATTGCTACGGTGTCGTTGCTGCAACATCTCTGTGGGTTGAATCATAAGGTGTCACCTTCTAAACTCCAATATTGTTGTCAAGAAGTAACCTATCTAGGTCACTTATTGTCAAAGGAGGGAAGGAGATTGACCCCAGAGAGAATTGCAGCGATTGCGCGAATGGCTGTGCCACAAACCCAAAGAGATGTGCGTGCCTTTCTAGGTATCACGTCGTACTGCAGGCAATGGATTCCTAATTTTTCATTGCTAGCGAAACCATTGGTGGCTCTTACGTGCAAGGATGTTTCAACTCCTTTACCATGGACGGAAGAATGTCAGAAAAGTTTTTCTGAACTGCGTGATTCATTGTGTTCGGCTCCTGTGTTAGGTACTCCTGACTACAGTAAGCCGTTCACGTTATATGTTCACGAGAGGGAAGGTTGTGCTTTGAGTGTTCTAACGCAACCTTTTGGTGGTAAGCAACGTCCATGTGCATATTTTTCCTCGACCTTAGACCCAGTAGCTAGAGCATTGCCGAGTTGTTTACGAGCAACAGCGGCAGCTGCGGTCTCCATCCGACAATCAGCAGGATTGGTCATGGATAATATGCTTACGGTGATGGTTCCGCATGCAGTCGATACTCTTTTGAATCAAACGAAAACTCAGCACTTGACGAGTGCGAGGTTGTCTGGGTACGAATTGACGCTCTTGGCAAGCCACATTCAGATAAAACGTTGTAACGTTCTGAACCCGGCAACTTTGTTACCAATTAGCACAGAGTCAGATGAAGTAGCAGAACATGACTGCTACTTGAGGACTGAAGAGGAAACGAAAGGTCGAGTGGACCTTAAAAACACCCCATTGGAAGACCCGGATGGCACTTTGTATGTGGATGGGTCATGTTTTAAGTTGCCGAATGGCGATGTGACTACTGCTTATGCTGTTGTAACATTGAATACTGTTGTTGAGACTGCAAGGTTGAATCAGAATTCTGCCCAAGCTGCGGAGCTGATTGCTCTTACTAGAGCGTGTGTGTTGGCGAAAGGGAAACGTGTGAATGTTTTTACCGACAGTCAATACGCGTTTGGTGTTGCTCATAGCTTTGGACGATTGTGGAGAGAGAGAGGTTTCTTGACGTCGCACGGTACGAAGATACAGCATGGCCAGCTTGTGAATGATCTTTTGGATGCATTGACTTTGCCTACGCAAGTTGCGATTGTTAAGTGTAGTGCGCATCGTAAGGTGACGGATGATGTTGGTCGTGGTAATGCGTTTGCGGACGAGACTGCTAAGGAGACTGCCCGGAACCTTAGCACTCGAATGTATGTGACAAGTTCGGTTAGGTGGCCTACAGAATCGAGTATGTGTGAAGACACTATCGAGAGTGTGAAAGCAATTCAGAATGAGGCCACCGAGACTGAACGGACGAAGTGGAAAGAAAGTACGGGAAAGTTGGATGCGAATGGTTGTTGGATTGATTTGTCGGATCAGAAAAGATGGTTGTTGCCTGATGCGTATGTGCTGGCCGTTGTGACAATGGCGCATGGGTTAGCACATATTAGCGCGAAAGGTATTTGTAAGTTGCTATCTCCTGTGTGGAAGAATGATGGCATTACGAAATGTGCTGAACGTCTGGTGAAGAATTGTATGGTGTGTATAATGTACAATCCTGGCAAAGGAACCCCAACTCCTCCTGGCAGTTTTGCTCCCCCTTCGTATCCCTTTGAGGTGATTCAATTGGACTTCATCCATATGGAGCGATGCAATAACCTGAAATACGTTTTAGTTGTGGTTTGCGCATTCTCCCGATGGATCGAGGCCTATCCCCTCAAAGACAATACTGCTTTGTCTACTGCGAAAATCCTACTGAAGGAATACTTTCCTCGGTATGGAATGCCTAGAGTCGTGTGGTCAGATAACGGAAGTGAGTTTGTTGGAAGTGTGATGAAGAGTGTGTGTAAGGGCCTTGGAATTAATCAGAAATTCCATAGCGCCAATCATCCCCAGTCAGCTGGATTGGTTGAAGGGTACAACGGCACCCTTAAACTAAAGTTAGCGAAGATTCAGGCTACGACTGGTCTTTCGTGGCCTGACGCTTTGCCTTTAGCATTACTGTCAACTAGGGCGACTGTACACTCCCGAGTAGGGCTTAGTCCCTATGAAATAGTGTTCGGCCGTCCTGCGAATGTGTGGGGGGTTCCTAGGCCAGGAATGTTTTCTGATCTTGAGTACCCAATGTTGATCGATTATCTACATGACTTGACTGCTAAACTGAGGTTAATTCACCAACAGGTTTACGACGCATTGCCGACGCAGACAGAGGGTCCAGGCCACCAGCTCCAGCCCGGAGACTGGGTGGTGACAAGGAACTTTTCACGCAAAAATAACCTGGACCCGAGATTTACCGGACCCTATCAAGTGCTCCTGGCCACGAGGACTGCCGTTCGTCTTGAGGGACGCAAAAATTGGGTGCATGCTACGCACACCAAGCGAGTCCCCATCCCTTTGCCGGCAGACCCGTGGGTAAGGAGAGGCATTGCGTCATCTGAAACAGAAACATTGCCGGCGTTTGTGCCTTTTAGCGACGCACAGCTTGTTGAAGAATCCTCAGCGCAGCAGAAAGACACTGTTGAACAATTGGCATCAAAAGACTCAAGACCAGAACACTCAACTGATCAGCAGGACGCTGTCTCTTCAACGGATCCTCTGTTCGACGAGCAGACACGTCCCGGGAAAACTCGATACTTTTTGCGATCTCGCACTAAGGACAAATAAAAAGATCTTGCCTTGCTGTATTGACAACTGTATTATCCCGTTTTCCGTGTTCAGTTTTGAACTTTCGTATTACTGTAATTATTTTTGTACATATTTTGAGTTTCACTCCTTGTACCTTTTTGCCTTTACAGCTGAGAGACTTTGTTTTTGCATACGTATATATTGTGCATTGAAGGCCGTAGGGCCGCGCGCGTACTTCCTTCTGGATAGTAGGTCTTGACGCTAGGTTAAAGGCCGTCAGTTCCTAGGAACTCCTAGGGATTGACTATTGCTGCACAGAACGAAGTGCGTCAAGAAACGTTGCGGACGGTCGTAGGGAATGGCATTCTCGAAGCTGAATGATTTGGAGGGAGCTCAAGTCCACAGATTCAAGCTGCAGCAACTCAGTCGTACCAAATGTTTCATATTCCAACTGTTTGTATTGTTCTTGACTGCTTCTGCATTATTGACGGGTAGAGTGTATTACACGATGTCTTACTTCTTACCTGCTACACCTACCCCTACTTCTTACCCTAATCTTACCTCTACTGCTTCCCCCCATTCCTTTCACATGTTACCGGAACACGAGCAGGCTAGACGTGTAGAATTCCGCAACAATTCCTTTATTCAGCTCCTCCATCAGCATCAGTTAGTGGTTAACACTACTAATTGTTGGGTGTGTGGGTTGATGCCACATACTACGGATAAGGGAATTCCATATCTGGTGTTACCGTATAGTTCCCAAGGGTCAGCTCGAGCATTTCAAACAATGTTTCGAAGCGCACTGGGTTTCCACCCCATTCGAGAACCACGTTCCCCCTACTCTGGTCCTACCTCGTATCAAAAACCTTTGTCGATAGCAATAGAGGATTTAGATAGTGAGATCTATGATCCCTCGCTTATTCCCGAAGAAGAGGTACAAGCCTATAGAGTCCTAAGTAGAGGTGAATATAGTGTGTTCACTAGTGAAAAGCAGCCTAAAAGTTCGCCTCCAATATGGGTCGTACCCCACACTGGTAATTTTTGTCTTATGGGTCGTGGCCGAAGATCGCAAGCCCGACTTGGAGCAAGTGCTTGCACTGAAAATTACATTCTGCCGATGTCTTCGTCCCCTGTGTTTCTGGCTGCCAAGGGTACATACTTTATCTGTTATGATCGTGCATACACATGGTTGCCCGCAGACTTCATGGGCTCATGTTTTATTGCAAATCTGTTGCCTCCGACGTTCACTGTAGATGCCGATTATCATAAGACTAGAGTTGTGCGAGGCGTAATTAGTGAAGAGGATACCGCCGGTCAAGAGGCAGGAGACTTTTTCAAGGGTTTCCTCCCGTTTTGGGGACCTATGGTCAATAGTAGGAACCTGAGACAGTTGACTCGAGTGGTAGAATCGACAGCTAATATTACTGCCAGTGCCCTTGGTAATATCACCACAGAACTTCAGGCGGAGAGACTTATGACGTTACAAAACCGTATGGTTTTAGATGTCATCTTAGCAGATCGAGGTGGGGTATGTAAGGTGATCCATTCGAGCTGCTGCATTTTCATCCCAGATAATGCTCCTACTGTCTATCAAGCCATCTCGAGGTTGCATAAGATCTCCGAATCCATACACGTGGATGTAGGGGATTGGACGCTACTTGGATGGTTTTGGGGCCTGATGTCGACTTGGGGTTGGAAGATTCTGATGATCATCGGAGTCGTTGTAGTGTTCCTGTTCACGTGTTGCCTTTGTGTACAGTGTGGTCCTGCCTTATGTGGCCTCTGTGCTACAACGTGTATAAGACAACCACCTGTTACCAAGGGGACTCGGTTGGACAGAGCTATGCTACAGCAACATCTCGATGGTCTGATGAATATCGAATATGATTCCGACTAGTGCTTGCCTACATGAGGGCAAAAGGAGCGTCTGAGGTTCCGTGACAATTGTAAGTGGTGTTTTTGACTCGCACGAATATGGTCGAGTCTGGTATCTATGAACCGCAAATGACGAGTTTAGTAAGTGTGCGCAGTTTCGCTGTGCTAACTTAAACCGTTCGTTTGTTATGTGGGTTTTTCATCTGTACCCACGGGTTCCATCTTAGATACGGCATCCATTTTGTCTCTTGCCCTCAAGTAGCCAGCGAACGGACGTTGTCCGCTTCGCGACCCTGGGACTCCAAAGATATTTGCGGAAGACACATGTTCTTTGTGAGTGTCTTTATGACGAGGGGGTTGCTACTGTAAGGCAGATGGCGCCGCTCAAGGCTCATCTTGCCGCACGGACTTATTGTCTCAGCCGTGCATCTCATTAGGCACGTCCCTTTGATGCCTGTATCTCGTGTTTCCCGATACCTCCCCTTTTACACCCTTTCCGATCTCCCCACTGTCTCCGTCTTCCTTTTGCACCTGTTTTTGTTCCTATTTCGATCTGTTTTACTGCTGATTGGAATTTGCTAATGGGAAGATGGTTTTTACAGTTGGGAACCGCCAAATGTTTCAAAGCGACCCCTCTGGGGGATAATGGTGGGAACTGGGTTGTAAACTTTTGTGTTCAATGTAATCCCATGGGTAAAAACTGTATAAAAGGAGCGATCCACAGAACCAATTTGAAGCAGTCTCCCCAAGTTGCACGCTGTGTACTTGCCGTGATCTCTGTGTTCCCTGCAGCAAATAAACCTTGAATCTTTGACGTCGAAGGAAGTGTCCCGTGTCTCTGTGATTCGTACGCCGGAGCAGGTTACCCACGAAGGTTTCAGGTGTTGTGCCCTGGCACCGCTGGGTCTTAAAGAACCCAGTCCTTCACAACCAGTAGTTAAAATCAAAGGAGCTTCTAGCTCACGCGGCCCAATTGTAAGGGGCAAAGGGCTAGAAACTGGATTGCTAACAGGGGCGCCAGAGAATCCAACAGAAACATTCGTTAAGCCAGACAAAGGTGCGCCAGGGAGTTTCGAATGCATGATGGAACTTTTCGCTGCACCAGTGTCCAACAGAAAAGGCTCAACTACGCCCGATGTGGCAACTGCGACGTAAGGCCCTCTCTGATCAACCGGAACTGATACCACTCCCTCTCTTTGTCTGTGGCTGTCCTAGTAGTTACCATCAGCATCAATGTCATGCTCGACGTAATAGTCATCCACATGATACTGTGCAGATCTACCAGATGATGAATCGCGTCGATCAAAACAATTGTTCGAATCCGATGAGGTAGTAGAACGCTCATTCTGATTTTGAGAGGTACCGCGACCTCTACCACGAGATGCCTGTCGAGGACCACTACGACCTCCTCGAGCCGAAACGCCATTATTTCGATCACGTAAAACCGGACAATTAAACTTCAAATGACCCTCACCCCTACAATATGCGCATTGATTATACCCTAGCATAGATCTTGGTGTAGAGGAGTCAGTAGGCGACTGCGTCCTAGAGTACTGTGATTGCGATCGATTTTGCTGTTGTGAATCATTTTGATTCGAGCGCTGAGGATACGCTTGCTGCAACAAAACCTTAGTTTTAAGCTCCTTCGTTTTCTTATCTGCACGATCACTTTCTTCCTTTTCTCTATTTTCATAATATTGAGCCGTTGCCAATATTTGAGCAGTGGTTGAAACAGCCTATGAACTTTCGGAGTTTTTCAATTTGTTGCTTAGTTCAGGCAACAAATTTGACACAAATTTATCAACGAACAATCGCTGACCTCCCTCAGTGCTCATATCCTGACCACTATGATCGATGAATGCCTCCTCAAATCTGGTAAAGAAATCGGAGACACTCTCGTCTTTCTTTTGCTTGCGCGCAGACAGTTTATCCCAGTTAACTCTCATTGCTGGCATAAGTGTCTTCATAAGCGTAATGATCCTCTGGGGCAGATCCGTAATGATCTGTTCAGGCTTAGCCCCACCAACTTGTCGTCCATCAGTCGCCGCAAGAGCAGCCCAATCACCACCTAACTCTGCTACGTGATTTTCTTGACGGTTTTTTGCCCAAATTGGTTGAGGTACTACGTTACCGAACAACATGTCAATAACGGCGAGGTTCATAATAGTAGCATCCACTAATTGGGATAACTCCTTATAATAACCTGCCGGATTTTTACGGGGGTCAGGCAAAGACTATTTCACTTGCAATACTTCTGATCGCTTCCATGGGAGGTGTATCCAAACTCTCTGGAAGTGTGGCAAAATTGCGGGGTTAGCAGCGGGATTACCTGGCATCCACACCGGAGGAACTTCTCACATGGGATACTGACCAGGTTGTGCTTCCCAATCATCAGTGTCATCATTAAACAATGCTCGAGGATGCACTGTAGATCGAAAAGCTAACAGACGCTCTAAAGCACGTCGGACATTGCCACCCACAATCATACCTTTCGAAAACTGATTCTGGAATTCAGTAATTTCGGGCGGTACATTGTCTACCTCATCATTATCCCACTCCTCTCTTAAGGATTTACACATTTCCTCAAATACGAATCTTTGTGTGGGCTCATTAAACTGAGAGAACGTGTCGAAAACTATGCGAGGGGTGTATTTAGCAGGATGCCTAATCCATTTACGCGTCATTTTTACTAACGTCTCACTCTCCCTACCACCAGGAATTTGACTTCGTCTCTGAGAGACATCAGAAACATCGGACCCAAGTATCGGTCCGAACAGTGGAGAGTAAAGATTAGCCACAGCATTAGGTATGCGACTACGGACAGAAGGAGAAGAGGAGAGAAGTACAGGGGCAACAACATGAGGACTGAACGTAGGAGCAGTAGGAGTAACCAAAAGAGCAGAATTAGCAGGAACAATAGACTGAGAAGGTATAGGCAGTGGAGCAGTAGGAAGAAGGGCAGGTAAGGGAGCAGGGACAGCTTGAGGAACAAGGGGATTTGGAAGGACAGGACCAACGGCAGGCTGACCAGCAGCTGCCGGAACAACAGGTTGAGGAACAGGAGGAACCACAGGGGCTGTAGTATCCTGTGCATATGGAGGTGGCGATTTCAGTAGATAGGACAGCAAAGGGTCCTCTACCGCTTCTTCTCCCTTCTTATCAGAACTCGACGGTAAAACCGGATAACATTTATCCACCGCCATATGATGCAGTCTAGCAAAAACTTCCTTTTCCTTCTCATCTTTGTCTCGCTGATACTGTTCTGCATTTCGCATCACCGTAATGATACCTTCTCTCTTATTTTTCTTAATCTGTTTGATTTCTTTCTGCTTGGCCTCTTTGCGCCATAACCGAAAGGAATCAGACATGGCCGGCCTAGCTTTCTTTTTAAACAATTTTGCTTCAAGATTATCCAAAATTGCAGTTTCGAAACTACCATGGGGTGGCCAACTAAGGACACCATCATCTTTAGTATAGCGGATCCAATAGTCATTATATACGATAGGACCCACTCCGTGGCGACTATAGAGCTCATAAATTGGAGTTCCAACTGGAGGTATCGGACATGAGTCCTCCAACCGGGAATCCGTACCGCAACATTTTAGGAAACCAAACAAAGTACTACGGGCAGGCATCGTGCACACTAACCGAGTTTACAAACTTCAAGGGTTATCGAATTACGATATCCTCGCAAAAATGCAAGACCCTCAGTTTTTGGCAATTGCAATCGTCAAATAAAAACTAAACAACTAAGAACCAACAACTAAGAATCACAAATGTAATGGAACCAGGCAAACAACCAAATTTCAACAACAACAACCAAGGTTTCTGGGAGCGACCCACAAATACTTAACTGAGTGAACAATGGCGTCACCAGGAAGGCCCGTCTATCGTCTCGCCGTACAAAGGACTACACCAGGCGCCAAAACAGGTCGACAGTCAGGGCATCAGTCCGTCGCAGCCGTCAGGAGGCGGGAATCTTCGCGGGAAAAGTCTTCGGACCACTTATTTCGACAACAGGATCGATGAAGCGGGGTGCACCTTCCCTCGGAGATTTCACACGAAGTTCCTCACGATCGTCGGGCTTTGGACCGGTACCGCTGATGTCGCCCCACGTGGGGCGCCAACTGAAGGACTGGGCTATTCTAAGGCCCAGCGGTGCCAGGGAACAACACCTGAAACCTTCGTGGGTTACCTGTTCCGGCGTACAAATCACAGAGACACGGGACACTTCCTTCGGCGTCAAAGATCAGCGTTTATTTACTGCAGGGATACAGAGATCGCAAGAAGTACACAATGTGTAGGTTCTGAGAGACGGCTTCAAATTGCAAAAGTGGATCGCTCCTTTTATACACATTTTCGTCATTGCACAACGTGGCGAACAAAAGGTTACAACTCAGTTCCCACAGTAAACTTCAAAAGGGTTGCTTTCATGTATTCAAGAGCCCGGAACATAATTACAGTAACATCACCGGTTCCCAACTGTAAAAGCACGTTATCCTACCATTAGGCACATTCCATTCTGGCTGTAAACGAACTAAGAGAAGAGACAGAAACAGGTGCAAGGAAGATAAAGACAGACAACAGATTGAAAAAGAGTGTAGGGGGGCAATATGGAAAGCATGATTGCAGGATCAAAGGATTCGTGCCTTATGCATGCACGGCTGAAACAATAGACCGGCACGGCAAGATGAGCCTCGAGCGGAGCCATCTGCCTTTGCCGTGTCATCCCCCTCGTCAAAAAGATACCCTCAAAGGAACATGTGTCTTCCGCAAGAGTTTGGGAACCCCAGGGTCACGAAGCGGACAGTGTCCGTTCGCTGGCTACTTGAGGGCTAGAAACAAAATGGATGCCGTATCTAAAATGGAACCCGTGGGTTCAGATGACGAAACCCACGAATAAGATGAACGGTGCAAAGTAGTGTAGCGAAAATGGGTACACCCACTAAACTCGTCATTTGCGGTTCACAGATACCAAACTCGTCCATATTCGAACAAGCCCAAAAATGTCATTACGATTCTCACGGAACCTCACCAATCTCTAATGTTCCCTTTTCCAGCATAATCATGGAAACGAGATGAGAAAATGTCAAAAACCTGTTAAAATAAATCATGTTCTCCATGAGTGTGAATCAGGATTTGGACCTTCTGAGGGACTCAAGACAGATCAAACCAATATAGGGAGCCTCCTGTGCTAGGATGAAGATAAGAAAACAGTCATTATACTGAATGACCTCTCCACAGCTTGGGACATTGTTGACCTTATAATACTTCGGGACCAACTGCATTATCCTGAGATTTCAAGTTACTATTGAGGATCATTGGGTGTGGACTCTAACTTCCTTGCTGTTGCAAAAGTGTACGTTGTTAACTTATCTAAAAATTGTAAGTAATAGTTTTGTCAGTTGTAGTATACAAAGTTATGGGTCTCCCTGCAGAATGCGAAGAGGAGCCCCTGAGTCCCCCATATCTCATATAAATTCACAGGCATTGGGCTGAATGAAGGGCTTGAGGGGGCCTGAAGGATTCCTCCCCCCTGTGCTGTGGGGTCGGGTGTGCAGGGGGCATGCATTACACCCCTGAGTTAAGTATATTCCATGTTAAATAAAGTTACCCCATGAATGCTTCATGGGACTCCAAGCAATGGATAAAGTACATTTTAATAACTGATGTAGGGATGATTGGTCCTTGACTGAAAAGCCAGATATCATTGCTTCCAGAGGCAGATTTGCCTGCAAACAACTTCCCTGTTTTCATTGGCTTTGGCATTAGGAGGCTTTTGCTAATTTAGTCATTTATAGCAGAAGCCCTGTCCGAAGACTGGATGAAAAGGCTGTTATATTTGTTTCCATCCCAGAATGACCTTTGTAACATATGCATAATTTATGAAAATGAAGCTAGAGGATCTGATCAAGTTAGTGAAGGGAAAATGATAAACATTTAAAGATAAATGTAGGAAGGCCGAGCCCTGACGGACTGTCAGACAACCTTTTCTCCAGGCCCATAGCAACCCTAATTATTATGCTACTTCAGCACATGTGCCAATTATTCCTATCTGGAGCTTGACTCTTTGTGGACTTGAACAGTCAATGCTTAGATTAGAAGGAGATGAGGGTTTGTCACTCCCATACAGTGTAGCTCACAGCAGTAATAACCAAAGAAAGTCACAGTTCAGAGACGTTCCTTTGAAAATTGTGTTTACATTTACAGCAGCAGACTGTAGAGCAGAAACAATTACGCTAGACAAAGAGAGGTGTAGGACTTGGCCTTTTTTTGTTAAAGTTCCCTAAACTTTTTGGTTTCCCCCTAGACCATTTTCCTGACATAGAGTTGCCAATTTAGATGATTTGGGTACTTTGCCACTGCTGATCAGTGTCAACGTACAAGTGTACCCTATGTAAAGTATAATGGTAATTGGTTGGCCATGATTGGTATGTTTGCCTTACTAGTAAAGTCCCTAGTGATGTGCACTGTGTATGCCAGAGCTAGTAATGCAAAGGCGCTTGGAGAAGGGAACTCAGGCCTGCAGTGTAGGGCCTGCACGCAGTTTTCTAAGTTAGCATGTTGTCCTGACAAGTGCAACCACTTGTCAGGCCACACTTTCCCTATTGCATACACATTGGGCACCTCTGTGGTAGGTCCCGGGAAATCCCTGGGCAGGGTGCAGTGTTGGTAAAAGGCAGGACATATACTAAGGTGTGTGTTATGTACTGACAGTGAAAAACACTCCATTTCGTTTTTCACTGCTGAAAGGCCATCCTGCCCGTAGGACAGAATGGGGGAGGCTGGGTGTGTTTGTTAGCCTAGTTTCCTTCCTGTAGGTTTATAATGGAGAGGTGAAGTTTAGTATGTAGGAACTCACAGTGTCATAACATATCTTTCTGTGAAAGGTGGTTTTGTCACTGTGTGTTCAGAAACCACTATTTTAGAAAGTGGCTGTGTTTTGTGCTTTAGACATTTATGTGTGTCTCTGCTGAAATTTGGATTGTCTGTGTGGATCCGAAAGGTGAGAGGAGCTGGGAGAGGTCTTGACCCAGGGAGGAGTTGAGATGGCACCAGGCTGCCCTGCATCTGGAGACTAGGGGAAGGAGAAGCCTGGGAGGTGAAAAGGCCTGGGCTGGTGCTATAAACCAATTGACCAATCTCCTGCTGAGTGATTAAGGATCCAGATCCCTTCCCTCCCCCCACCCCCCCGGTATCAAAGGGAGAAAGGTGAGACTTGGAGGGAGACACCCAGAACTGATTTAGGGAGGGATCAGGGACCCCTGAGCACAAACGAACTTCAAAGACATTAAGGGGTATAAATGGATGTATGACGGTACAACGCATACCGTCACAACGCATCCCTTTACCACGCATCCCTTACAACGCAAGTCGTTACCACGACTTGCGTTGGGGGTGCGGATTTCGAATAGTATAATTTACTATTCTAACACCAGTCCCCGTGGACCCTAGGGAAGGTGTTGGGATAGTAAATTTACTATTTGCAATCCTTTAGCGCCCTCCAGCGCAAGTCGTGGTAACGACTTGCGTTGTAAGGGATGCGTGCTAAAGGTACCGTGTTGTTAAATCTTCGTGGTAAACGATGTTACCGGTATAAATATGAGAGCTGAAACCCCTGAATGTTGGAATGAAACAGAGATGGATTGATACTGAGAAGGCTTGGACCCATTCTGTGGTCAAGAGGAACCTCTGCTAAAGAAGGAGCAACTGAAGAGACTGCTGTGGAAAGACCAATCCTTGCTTCGTGATCTGGGGCTGGTCTGCAGTTTGCTGTTCTAACCAAGGGAGAGGCTGTTGGGACTGTGCTTGGAGGCGATGGGTCCCCCTGCTGGAAGAAGACTGTGTTTTGTGCTGTGTCTAGTTACCTCAAGGGCCCGAGATGAGCTGGCTCCCTGTTTGGAAACACAGGAACATAAAAGTTTCCGGAGAAGTCCCAAGCAACGTGGTGTGCACATGCTTTTGCAGCATGAGACCCTTAGAAGTTGTGCCTTGTGATCATGGTCACGCAGGAGTAAGCTGAGTCTCGGACGTGCAGGGTGCGTGTCGTGGTGCAGCTAGGGCATTAGTGAGAAGCGCCTGGTAATCGTGTGCACCGAGTGAAGAAGTGAGTCTCGGACACGCAGGGTGCATCTTGTGGTGCAGCCAGTAAACCTGCTGCTTCGGCTCAGATCTAGGCCCGTGCTGGCCCAAGGAGGGGCAGTACTGGGGTCGGAGTGAGAAGCAGTACTTTTTATTCATATTGGGGGCACTGTTAACGGACCACCTAAACTGTCATATTACACTTTGCATTATTGCTGCTAACGAACTATCGAACTGTCATATGATGCCTAACCTCATTTTTGCCTGACGAACTGCACATGCTTGGTGTTCTACGCACTGTGTTATTTTTCCCTTGCAGAGTACATGATTGTAACGTGGCGCATTGCATTATTTCTTCATTGCACAGTACTTGATTATAACATGGCGCAGCGCATTATTTCTTCATTGCACAGTACATGATTGTAGCGTGACGCATTGATTTGTTTCTTCCTGGTACAGGGCATGCTGGTAGTGGTACATAATGCATTATTCCTTCTATTTCAAAGTACATGACTGTGGCGCAACATAGAGCATTGTTTCTCTGTTGCATAGTGCAAGACAATATTGTTACGCACTGCAGTATTTCTTTTCTTTTTCAACATGTGTGGTTCTAGCAATACGACTTGCCTTACCTTTTGGAAATGGTTAGAAGTGAGCTTAACTGTTGGTTAGAAGAGGTGGTTGGGATTAGAACCTACCAACCCACCGAAAGGAACACTACCCATTCTTATATGCAGAGTTTGTATCGTGTGGTCATATCGTATAACTTCTTATATAAAGATTATACTCATTTTATAAAAACTTGTGTAGAGTGTATTTGTTGCTGTGAGTGTAGTTGCACATATTGTACACTCCTGCCTTGGAGATAAGCTTGGCTGTTCGTGCCAAGCTACTAAGGGGGTAAGGAGGACTATCTCAGACAGTGTCCTTACTTAGCCTAACGTTGAAACGAGGGGTCAGGGACTCCCACTGCCAGCATTTGGTGGCAGCGGTGAGGGATAAGGACCCCCACTTCAAACAAGAGGATGGTCCTAGTTAGAGGTACAGCACCAAGCAGTTGTATACATTTTACCCAGTAAATGACTACATTTCAAAATAAACTAACAATTCATTAGACAATAATCTTAGTTTTTATGGTCTGGAGAACTCGTTTCCTTAGAAACTTCCAGATGGCTTGTGCTCTCAGTTATTTCCTACTGGGAAATTTACTCTGTGACTGAAGGTTCAAGCCTGAATATTACAAAGTATCTAAGGTGTTATGATGCCTAACTTTTGTCATCACTTTTCATAAGGAGAGCTACCCAGTGAATTGAAGCCAATGTATCTGAAATTTAGTCATAAACCTTACACAGCCCAGAAACCCCAAGCCTAAAAGTGAAATTGGATACACAACTAATAAAAAAAGATAGCTCGAGAACTGATCTCAAAATAGTACTCAATAAAATGTGCATATATTTAGATGTGTTTTTATTTGGTCGCAATCAGCTGGGTTCCAAGGTTCTCAGGTCTCCTTGCCACCTATCTTTATTGAGGCCTTTTCATGCAGATGTATATAGTTAGTTGGCTCTTTGTCCCACTTTACCGTTGCTCTTCTCCTCACCCAGCAGTTATGACAGTAGGGTAACAATGGGCTTTGTTTCAGCTTTGCGAAAACAGCAAAATCGGATGTCCTACTCCTGTTCAAAAGCCTTGTCTTAAACAAGCTGCAGAACTTCTTTCAAATTTAAAACAAATAAAATGGATTGGCTCTTGGTATCAGTTATCTTTTTTTGGGGTACACTGGAGAAAATCCTGAACTAAATATGGTAAACTTCCCAAAGAGTGTCTCATCTCACCTCAAACAGTTAGGTTCACAAAGGTGAAGAAGAAGAAGGTGATTGACCCCAACAAATGCCGATTTGCCATAAACTAGGCAGGGCCGCTTCACAGAACACTGTTATCACCAAGCATTTCTGGAAGTAATCATGCTAATCCTTTAAAACATTTGAGGTCAGCCTTTTTCTTTCAGGTAGAGCTTTGAACTGGATCTTGTGTACATCCTGAAAACCAATCAATGCTCAAACTGCAACAGGGTCTCTGATGTACAGCCCTAGGTGATGCTCCAACAATAAGGAAACCAGAATGGCCTTACAAATGTATAGCAAACCACAATTTTCACTGCATGGAATAGTAAGTACAAGTCATAATACCATCGGGCCCATGGGGCCCATGCAGCCCACACACAGGCATAGTTACACAGTGCACATTGATAAGGCTGTGAGGTGCCCAAGTATGTGGAAGTAAACAGATTTAATGAGATGTATAGTAGAGAACGCTATCAGGTAAAGGTCAGTTCCCATACCTCTTATTCAAGTACCAGTCTCTCCATGGCTTGCCATGGGGCTCACTACGGAAGTCGATACAATTTGGTTTATCTTCAGCAGAATTAGCACTCTGCTGTGAGAACAGCAAACACTTTGTGGAGTGTCTGCCAATGGCCTCACAATTTAAGGCTATAAAAGGGAAAACATGGGGGTCGCGTGAATGCACAAAATTAAGGGAGATTGTTTTAGACTGTTCTTGAGATGTGTTTATCCCAACAGAGATACATTGAGAGGCAGCTGACGATGCCTTTGAATATATATAGTGAAAACAGATCTATTGGAACCTGTCTCAAGGCCATAAAGGAGCATGGACTAATCAACAATGTAGAACACCCTCAACATGTCTAACTAAATCAGTGGGAGCAACACCGCCATGATTCATCAAGAATTGCAAGTCACCAAGGGAATAGAGCAAATTAAATTCTGTCCCTCTCCTCGTGTGGAAACAGATCCATACAAAGATTAGAGGTTTGCATGGATCTGATTAAAGAATGTTTCCTACAACAGATTAGCAGAAAGGGAAGCTTAGGATGTGTAGTATCTTATTACAGTTTGTATGCATCAGCGTGACTACAGATGTTATCAGTGAAAAGGGAACAAACCTAACACCAATGAACTATTGGTATTTTTTGAGTTATTGTAGCTGGTCTGTGATGTAATAATAGTTGATAGAAGACAGCACTATATCAACATTCATTCACATTAAGGAATTGTGTTATAGAGTAGCTTTCCAACTGATGGTTGATCCAAATATGTAAAGGCAAGTCAAGAGATCCCTTAGTTACTCAGGATTCAGGTAATCATAAACTATCTAGGATATCATGTAGATGATCATCAACAGGATACCTATTAATCCAAATATGCCTGCCCAATTGTATCTCAAACGAAGATCTGGCTAACTGAATAGAGCTTGAGATCTTTGGTCCACTTAACTGTTAGCTAAAATATAGTGTCCAATTACATGGCTCAAAGGGATGTAACTACATTGTTGTGACATATATGAAAAATGAAATTGAGGGATATAAAACAAACATTTGGCATAGTAAAAAAAGACAGATGAATAAATCATCAAACATATGTCAAGAATAGTATAAAAAGCACCACTCGGCTTAGCTAAATTATCGCATAGGCTCCTGGTTGGACAGATACCAACAGCCAGTTACATAGCTATACCCAGGGCCATTAGAATAATGAGGGAATGGAGGACCAAATTGTTTTAACAGAATTATGTGGAAAGAAAAGACAAAATATGAGACATTTTCTTTGACATGTTAACACACGGCAATAACAGAGGGATCACAACATTACAGGAAATACAAACGTTTCTTAAGAATGAAAGCTACACATTTAGCCAGAGGCGTTTTAAGGCATGGGCAAAGTGAGCTATGGCCCAGGGCTCCAGGCTTTCAGGGGGCCTCCTTACAGGTCCAGCTCTGTCAGAGTCTTGCCCTAATGACCTTAAATAACTCTTAAAAAACTGTTTTAAATACTGTTTTCCTTTAATTTGTCTTTTAATGTCGGTGATGTGTGAGCTCCTATTACAGAAATATTGCAGAGAAATGTTGTGTTTATGTATGTTTCATGCAACATCCATAAAATGTTGCTTTTAAATCAAAACAGGGTCTCATATATGAGAAACAGGTAGGCATCACAGAGATTGATTGCAGTAATATTATCGAGCTGCTGCTGTGTTACATTATTAAAAACACAAGTCACTATCCCTGAATATTAGATGTAAACACAATTAAAATTTGGAGGAGTGTGTCTGTGCATCATCAGTGACCTGGCCAAAGAGAGGATGAAAGAGCTGAAATTGGATCATAAATTCAAAGCTTTTCTGAAAAGGGACACCCAAAATCTGTTTGGCCCAAGGCCCATAAAAATCCTTAAGATGTCCATGCCTTTAGCAGAGCCAATTGAAAATGTATTCACCAACATATAATAATTTTGTGGTTACATTCATTGAAACACTGAACACTCTAACTCACAGAGTACAACAGTTGTTATTTAAAATACAATATTATATTTAACAGAAAAGAAACCCACAAGTTTATGTTTTGAAGTGATCTTCAGTTTTAGGTTTATTCTGCACCCATGCAAAAAATAGCTGGAAGCAGCTCCTACCATTAAGAAATAATATTGTCAAATACGAATATTTAATGAATGCATCCCTTTGGAAAGAGAACTAATATTCAAAATATCGTACCTTATGAAGAGAAATTGGATCTGGTTAACAAACTTCACTTTTAGTACATTTTTAAGTACTACAGTAGTATTAAAAAAGTTACTAGAA
The DNA here is from genome assembly GCF_964263255.1 of Lissotriton vulgaris. NCBI lineage: Eukaryota > Metazoa > Chordata > Amphibia > Caudata > Salamandridae > Lissotriton > Lissotriton vulgaris. The sequence continues at coordinate 1,650,454,725 of NC_141685.1, forward strand.
AGTGCTAGTCACAAACAGAACCTTTGTAACAGCAACTTACACTTTTGAGTGAGTTTACTACTTTTCAATATTTACTAACTGCACTTTTATAGTAACTTATATTTTTGCATTAAGCCCCTACGTACCTTACATTCTATTGGAAGGTTTTGCAGTACCAGTGGATGCCCATTTGTAGTGCTGGATTTACTACAAAAGTGAAAGATACTTCAAAAGTACAGTTTGTGATTATTGAAAAGTAGAAAACATATTTAGAGTGTAAAGTTACTTAAAAGTGTAAATTACCTTTGTAAATCATGCTTGTAAACTGTTTTGTGGTTTTTTACACACGAAGGGCCCTATTTTGATGTGGGTCAGAAAGTCTCCAATCTGCGGTCGGAGATTTTCCAACCGGCATTTTCAGTTTCTCTTTCAACAGCCGCATTACAATGCTGGCAGTCGAAAGTGAAACTGATTTGTCATTCTGGCTGGATTTCGACGGCTCAAGGAGCTTGTCGGCCAGTTAGAGGCCCCAAAGTAATCCCTGAAGACGGCGTTTCCGCCATCGGGATTATGATGTTGGTTTCCAACGGGTTTTCTGACATGGAAAGCTTGTCAGAAAGCAATTTTGGGGGCCACTAGCAGGGCCCTCATTTCTCAACGGCCTCCGGTTGGGGGCCGAGGGGCACCTATGGTGCCCTCCTGTTAATCCCTACACTGTGTGACAGGCACCTTGAGATGCCTTTCACGTGGTGCAGGGATTAACACAATCTCCCATTTCTCCATGGAAGCTTGTGCCACGGCCGGTTAATGGTTTCAGCACAAGCTACTATAGAGAAGTAGGAGTATGCAACCGCAGCATTTGCGGTAGCCTTGTAATGGCGGTGTGAGGACCACGGACCGGAGTTTTGTCGGTCCCAAGACCGGGGCGACGTCTGACATCGTAATCAGGCCCTAGGAGCCCAACTGACATGCGTTGGCATAGTATTTGTGTATAGTATGAATTTGGGCAAATACATTTTCGGGACAAAGAAGGAATCATTAAATGTATTGAATTTATTTTAAATTTGAAATGATTTTTTTAATGCTGCACGTAAAATATCTTCGCCACTGGGGAGATTGATGCTAAGGGTTGGAGTAACACGTGTGAATTGCTCTAGTGTAATTACGCTATATTTCAGCTAAGTTATTTAAGATTATGCGAGGAGTGTAACCCATCATCAAGAGCTATTTAATTACTTTAACATGCACACTCATGTCCAAAATGCATCAAAGGATGCATTTTAAACTAAACGCAACAGAACACAAACATTAACCACCAGTAGCTGCTCGTGCTAGCTTCATTAGTTATAACCTTCGCACTTTCTCCCACCTCCCCCTCTGGTCACATCCACCATACTGCATTCCCCTTTTGCCAAACAAATAACCAATCACGCTTCTTTCTTGTTGTGGTCATTTATTGGCCGAAGTTTTTATTTGGAATTCAGTTACAACATACATAACTTCTGCATTTGTTGGTTTCACTGTCTCTCTTCCTTTTCGTAGGTTGGATTTCTGTGCTCCACTTTTTTGGAGTAGGGGGGTAGCTTCTGTCCCAGGAGTTAGGCCGTGACTCGCTACCTTTCCGGTTCTGGTTGTGCCCTGCCATCCGGCGGTGGCTGGGCTGCGAGCGCCGTCTCTGTTTTTGCTACCCCCCTTTTTCGGTAAGCCGCCTCACCCAGTGAGGCATCTGAAGGTGGGTGGTCTTACCCTCTGGCCAGCTCTCCCAGCCGTGAGGCATCCCAAGGTTAGTGGTCCCATCCTGGCAAACCGCCCTCTGGTGTGCCTTGTTACCAACCCTAATCCGCGTAGTTCTCCGGCCACGCCTGCCCCTAATCCTCAGTCTGCGACATTGCTATGCTTTGGTGTGGGTGGGTGGGAAAACTCAAGCCCCCGGCGCTGCTCCCCCTGCTCCGATCGTGTACTTTGAGCTCACCTGGGGGAGCAGCCTTATATCCCCCCCTTTCCTTTGGTACCCCGAGGGGCTTGCTCGCTGGCCGAGCCCCTACTGGCTAGTTTGTAAAATTGGCCCGGACGGTCCAGGTGGGGGGTGGAGGGGGTGCGAGGGTGGGGGGTGTTATGTGGAGCCTAGGCTGTTTTCACACCCTTGCCTGCCAGCGTGCTAAATTTTGGCGCGCTGACTTGTTCCTGGGGGGGAGAAGAGGAGCACGGTGACCGCTATGGCGCCGGCTCTTGAGCCCCCCCCCTTCGCGGGGGCAGCCTCTGCGATAACCTTCGCACTTGCTCCCTCCTCCCCCTCTGGTCACATTCACTGTACTGCATTCCCCTTTTGCCAATCAAATAACCAATCACGCTTCTTTCTTGTTGTGGTCATTTACTGGCCGCAGTTTTTATTTGGAATACAGATACAACATACATAACTTCTTCATTTGTTGGTTTCACTTTCTCTCTTCCTTTTCGTAGGTTGGATTTCTGTGCTCCACTTTTTGGGAGGAGGGGGGTAGCTTTTGTCCCAGGAGTTAGGCTGTGACTCGCTACCTTTCCGGTTCTGGTTGTGCCCTGCCTTCCGGCGGGGGATGGGCTGCGAGCGCCATCTCCATTTTTGCTACCCCGTTTTTCGGTAAGCCGCCTCACCCAGCCGTGAGGCATCTGAAGGTGGGTGGTCTTACCCTCTGGCCAGCTCTCCCAGCTGTGAGGCATCCCAAGGTTAGTGGTCCCATCCTGGCACACCGCCCTCCGGTGTGCCTTGTTACCAACCCTAATCCGCATAGTTCTCCGCCACACTGACTGGGAGGCTTCTGTCTCCCTTCGGCTCCCCCTCCTACTACGCAGTGTGTCCCGCTACTTGCAACCTGCTAACGCCATGGCGCCCCAGAGGTTGCTCCAGAACAGGCCCATGCCCTCGCTCGTCATGTGTACGCAGTCTTTGGCAAATAGCTCCGGGCGACCCGTGTGGATGAGCCCATGCCTTACTGACGTCAGGCCTTTGGCCCTGCAATATTTGCTCACCGCCAGATTCAATTTTTTGCGTGAATTATCGACTGCCTTTTGCTGATCCGCCCCACGCCATTCGTGCCGGCTGATTACCTCAAACCACACTACCGCCGAGTCCCTGAATGTCTTGGCTATTTCCGTGAGCCCTCTCTGAATGCTGTGCAGCAGCGTCCTCCTCCCGAGCTGCGCCAGGTTGTTGCCGCCCAGGTGTATTATCAGTATGTCCGGGTGCCATGCCGTGTCGGCCCTCAATTCCTCAAGGGTCGCCGGCAGCTGGTCCCACCTCATCCCCCCGGCCGGCCGAACCACTGGATGCAAGTGTCCGTTGGTACCCCATCGGTCTTATTGCCCCCCTCGCGCCACCATGTTTGCATCAGGGATACGAATGAGTGCCCTACCACCCATACCAAGCGTGGTCTCCTTCCTGTTAAAGTAAGGAGAAATGCGTCACTCGTGGTTCGGTACGCTATGGGTTTGCATGTCCTTGGGTTAAAGCAGCTGAGGACTCACATAAGTTTTGTAGGCCTGTGACCTCCATCTTCCCACCTCTTTAATGCCTGCTTCAGTCATCCTGGGCAGTGCTGCCGTCGTGGCTGCCCCTATCCTAAATGAGTGGGACCCAAAGGCTGCTGAACGTAGTCCTTCCTTACCAAGTGCGTTGTGCATGACTGCTGTGAATTGGAACCGGCTTAAATGCGTACCGTCCCTGCGCATGAATAAGGGGCCTTCCCCCGCCAGACGCACTGACATGAAGGCGAGTAGGCAACATACCGCGCAGCACCCCTGATCCTACATGCAATGCAGCTTTATCTTGGTTCCTTTACCCGCCTGGTCGGTTTTTGACCATTTTAGTAAAATTTCGACCCCATTTGCCGTGGGTGTGACATCGCCCACCTGTATGCATCTCCCTGCTGCTCCCCACTTGGTTGGGGCTACCAGCTCACTGAGGCAGAATGCCCCAAAGAAGGAGGTGGAGAATGCCGCTTTGAACAGTACTACCTCGAACTTGTGTCTGTTACCACTCCCGCGAGGGCGCCGAGCAGTACCCGGAGTCGTGTAAAAACGATGGGACACCTTGTGTCCTTTCTAGGACCTTCCTTCCTTTGCCACCCCTTCATTGCCGCCCTGATATAGTGGGATGCCACCGGGTCAACCCCTGTCTCTATTCTTGAAAAGTGGGCCACATCGGCTAAGTGGGCTTGGGCCCAGGACCTGGATTTACATGCCTTGAATGCCCATTGAATAAACTGCTCCTCTGCCCTGCGCATCGCCCCTATGTTGCCCAGTGAATTGATTCCGCCTACCTCATCACTGTGTCTGTGTATTTCTTGTACCTCTTGGCCGCTTCATGTGTGAGTGTCTGATGCACCAGCTCAGTTAGGTCTGTCCTGCCAGTTCCCACAGCTGTTCTGGAAAGGGGGTCATGCTCTGCTCCGCCCCGGGTGCCAGCCTCCTGAACCTGTCTTTCTGATGTCTGGACAAGGCGTCTGCCACTTAGTTCTCCACCCCCGGGATGTGGTGTGCTCACACCTCCATGTTGCCCAGCAGCTGTAATGCAACCAGCCTCCGCATTAGCCTTAGCGTGTCTGGGCACCTAGCTGATCCCCTGTTGATGGTCTGCACTACCCGCTTGTTGTCTGACCATAAAGTTATTTTCATGTCCCGCATGTGCTCGCCCCATACTGTCAGTGCCACTATGATGGGAAACAGTTCTAGGAAGGTGATGTTCTTCGTGACGCCTTGTCTGTGCCATTTGGGAGGCCATTTCCCTGCACACCACCTGTCGCCTAGGATGGCCCCAAAGCCTGTGCTACCTGATGCGTCTGTGTACAACTCGAACTGTTTGTTGGTTAGCCTTCCCTCCCGCCAAATTAATGTGCCATTAAAGTTAGCCAGAAAGGAGTCCAACATCAGCAAATCCTTTTTTACTTCTGTTCCTTACCTGACGTGGTGGTGTTTCAGCGTGAGTCCGCGTGTCAGCTGTGTTAGTCTCCTCGCAAAGACCCTGCCCGCTGGGATAACCCTGGTTGCAAAGTTCAACTTGCCTATTAGTCTCTGGAGTTCCTGCAATGTTGCCTTCTCTTTCCCGCACAAACCCCTGATCTCTCTCCTGAAATCTTCTACTTTTTCTGGTGGGAGCTTGGAAGTTCCTGTTACTGAATCCAGCTCTATCCCAGGAAGGTGATCCTTGTGGCCGGCCCCTCTGTCTTTTCTTCTGATAGGGGTATCCCTAGCTCTTTCGCCAATGCTCTGAACGCCACCAGGGTGCTTCCGCACTCGGTAGACTCTGCCGGGCCGGTGAACAGAAAGTCATCCAAGTAGTGGAGTTTTCCGCCCGCTGGGTGCCTGTCGTGCAGTGCCCACTGTACAAAGGTGCTAAAAATTTCAAAATACGCACATGATACTGAGCATCCCATCAGCATGGCCTTATCTGTGTAGATGCTCCCTTCCCACTGGAAGCCTAACAAATGGAAACTCCCCGGGTGTACCAGGAGGAGGCGGAAAGCGGACTCAATGTCCGCTTTCGCCATTAGGGTCCCCCGCCCCGATGCCCTCACTAGGTCCCCCACCAGTATGTTCAAAAATACAAGGACCGAGGATATCCTATGGAAGAAGTGGAGGAGAACAAGGAGAGAGTCAAGCAGATGGACAGACAAATCCTGCTTCAAACTAAACAAAAAGTCAAACAAGACAGACTGGTATTTGTTTCTAAGTGCACCACACAATCCACAGCAATAAAACGGATTATCAACCAAAGGTGGGAACTTTTATCTACAGAGAAAGACTTTAATGGTATATTTCAGCAACCACCGATGCATGCTTACACTAGGGGCCAAAACATCAGACAAATATTAAAGCGAACCAGATTGGATGACCGACGAATTGAATACAAGGGCACCGTTCGGTGTCAGAATTGCACACATTGCAACAACGAAATAACAGGGAACACCTTTACACACCCAACAACGGGCAAAATGAATAAACTCAAACATACCAGTGACTGTAATACCCAGAATGTGGTATATGGAATCAAGTGCCCATGTGGGATGATGTATGTGGGAAAAACAGAGCGGAAAATCAAAATTAGATTAACGGAGCACAAAAGTAGGATACGGAACTTGCATTTATCATCACCATTAGCCACTCATTGGAAGGAAGCCAACCATATGATGTCTCAGTTACGTTTTCTGATCATAGAAAAAGTGGCGATAAAAATAGGGATTGATAACCGACAGAGACTTCTACAACATGAGTTATACTGGATTAAATACCTCCACACAATGCACCCAACTGGGCTGAATGACAAATATGACCTCTCATGTTATCTATAGTAAATAGACAGCAGTAACTCAAGTTCCCCATCAAGTAGAATGAGGTTATGACATATGAATAGCGTTGAGTTAATCTGACAATGCAATACGATGGTTTTAAGATTGAGAGAACATCACTTGATTGGAGAAAGTTGTTTAAATGTTAAAAATGCTCGCATTTAGGTGTATGGTAATAGAGGAATATGTGATTATGATGTATATTTGTATATAGCAGAATTCTTTATTGCGAGTACACAAGCTCAGAAAAGATGATTAAGCATGCCATATTATACCTAGCAATGCATATATTTGAGTAATTATGAATATAGATTCAGTTTAACACACACTGACATATTCACCACACACAAGACTGACGCGGGAATACGAAGAATGACAGACTAATAAACATAAACAGGTAGAGTGCATTTCATGCGCACTACTTTAAAATTTATATATATCGGGCGTAACCAAAGAGTTAGAATGACAGCTAGCACAATAATACGAACATAGTGATTAGAAGAATTAGTCAGCAATATCGTTGTTTCATTATCCTAAATCGACAACATTCGTCGTGATGAAATGGCAGGTAAAATAGAATACTCATGAAATACATATTTTGGCATAACTTGATATAGTCAGAAAGTTGTTTGCGCATACGAGACAACAATGTACCGGTACACATTACAAGATGGCGGCGGTTGAAAGCAGTTCACAGAGGTACATTTGGACAGTAGTACATCGTTTGTGTTCATCGCACAGCGGTAGCGAGTATATGGAAGAACTGAGCATGGCGCCAGTTCAGCGTTTTACAAACACGGCGAGTGCACAGAGTAGCGGTTTTTACGAGCATCGACGGACTAACAGACAGGTATTCAGCCAGAACAAGCGTAATCTTAGAAAATGGAACTTAGACGTTTTGAACGATATAACACAACATATGTTATACGTTTTTGTCATTTTAGATTGACAGAGTATAATCCCACAGGTATGTCGGAATAGCATTAAGCTGGGACACGTTTAATAATGTGACCTCGAGCTATGTTTGAAGTATCCTATTATGTATTGACAGGTTACCTCAACCATTGAAGATCAGGTAGGACCTGACTATTTAAATATTGTTTTTTGGCTTTTCAAGCCAAGTGGTGTTTATTGGTGGATAGGAACAAGTGGTACTAACCACAGTGCTCTTGTGGATTTTTTTGACAGATTAACAAGTCCCAGTTTACAGAGAACACGCGGTAAGCTTAGTCATGCAGATAACAAGGTTATTACTCTTATTTCATGAACTAGAGGTGACATAAGGTTATTGTGGTTTTGTTTTACAGTTGACTGATCACAAACACACGAGAAACAGGTATGACACCACAACATTCGAGAGATGATACACCGATGGGCAATAACGTACAAAACACTTATACAGTTTATTTTATATCTTTACAGATCCTCCCCTGATGAAGGTACCTTGTGGTACCGAAATGCATTGGGCATGGCAGTGAAAATTGTGAAATATAACAAATGGTTAAAATTTAAAATGTTGGCATCAACAAATAATGTACTGTATACATGTAATTGAAAGTGAACAAAAGTACAAGCAATGAACATGGTTACGGTGTTTTGAATAATCAGATTATGAAAATAAATAACTGATAAATAATTGTGAACATATTGGTTTATGAGTAAAAATGTTTAAGGTGTAGGAAAACACCAAGTGCACAGTGCGCAACTAGATGAGTTCTCCAACCCATCATAACTTGACTCACTAGGTCAATGGCATCTTCAATCGTGGAATAGCTCACTGAGCATATCTCTGAGCTGATCCCATTGTTCACAGAAGTTCACTCTGGGAAGGATAAGTGGTGGATTAGGCGGAACTGACCTTTTTCCTTTTTGGGGACCACCCCTAACGGGCAGATCACTAATCCCTCCGTCAGCTCGGCGGGGAGGGGGCTCTGGATTCTCCCTAGCCTCACTTCCTTCTCAATTTGCTTGGTTACCAACTCCGGGTGCTCTGTGGAGGATTTTAGGTTTGTCCTGCTGCCAATGGGGAGGGGGCCCTTGAAGGGGATGGGCAAGCCTTCTGTGAAACCTTGCACCAGGATTGTTGCATCTGTCTTATTGTGGTACCCGTTGGCTAGCCTGTTCAGTTCTGGCACTTTGATGGGGGACCATGCTAGGCTCAAATCCACGTGCCCCGCTGAGCCCCCTTCTTCCCCTCCTGCTCCCTTATTTCTTCCTATCCTTCCTGTCTCCCTTCTGTTCCTTCTGGCGCCGGCATCCCGCCGCCGGGTGTCCCCCCCGCATGTGGTGCATATGTGTTGGAATTTACATGCAGCCCCATATGTACATTCGTTAGATTCAAACTTCCAGCATATTGCTGGTGTACCAGTGCCGTGCGAGGGTTTTCCCGTGCTGAATTGCCTGTGCCTCTGAAATGGTTTACCCCCTCCCCTTGTGGGATTGCCCACCAGAAGGACTGCTCCTGCCTGCCATACCAAGTCTTCGCCCCCTTCGCTACCATCATCTTATGGATGAAGCCGGACACATCTTCCTCGTTCTACTCCATTCTGGGTGGGTCTGCATTTTTTGTCTAAAACCTTTATCATACTCGAGCCACGCCTCGCATGGGAATTGCCTTTGCGCGTTGTGAATGCTTGCTTCGTAGAGCCACAGATCTGCTGCGCAGCGCGGGAATTTTTCAATAATTATGCATGCCATAATACGAAATGCGTCCAGCCAATTATCAAAGTTCGGCTCCTTCCGCTCTTTAGGCCTTTCCCTTCTCTCCTCCTCTTTCTTATCGCATGTTGTGAAGTCCAACCCTTCTAGCTGTATTTCTAATAGCGAGAAGATATCTACAAATTCCTTCCTCCAAATTCTCTCCTTTACTGCAAGTGGAATTAAGCTCGCGAGCCCTGTGGCTCTGGTGGTCAGTGGTGCCGGCCCCGGTGAGGGCCGTGCATATGGCTCTAGCCCCGGTGCTGTTGGCCTGGGGTCAACGCCTGCCCCCCATGCTACCACTGGTGACTCGTCCCCTAGTCTATTGCTTGTGGCCCCGGTACCTGTTAGTGCCGCCCTACGCGCAAACCCCGGATCGAGTAGGTGCCAGGGCAGCCCTGATGATTCCTCCTCTTCTTCTGCGTCCTCTGTTGCCGCAGCCCCTCTCCATCCTGTCTGACGTCCCCCTAATGGGAGCCCCCCACCCTGTACATTTGCATTCATAAACATTGGTGCCATAGTCTTAAAACATTCCGCTACTATCGCGCTGATATGCTCACCCGCTGCCGGAGTGTCCAAGCCCCTCTTGTCCGGTCCAGCCGCCGCCGTGTTAGGTCTAGGTGGCAGTGCCATCTTTGGGGTTGCCTTCTTGTGGGTCGTTGCTCCTGCGAACCTGGCTGGCACCTTTTTCTGCCTCTTGCCTGGTGGAGCGCCGGCTTCCTCCTGACCGCGGCCGCTGGGCCCCTCTTCTCAGTTCTCCCATAGGTGGGGCTGCAGCCACTCGCTCCCATGGACCACCGAAGCTTCCCTGATCCTTTGCAGCAGGTCGGTGAGGTCCTCCTGCTGCCTCTTGCCTCTTCCCCTCTTTGCCATGCTGCTTGATGCTTGCCCCTTGTGCTCGCTTGCGTGCCTCTGCCTGCGCACTCGTGCCACCGAGCGATCTCCTGGGTTTGACTGGGCCCCCCATGGTGTGCTGTGCCCACTTTTTTGTTCTGGCTGGGTGCTGCCGCGGCGTTAATGCACCAACAGTGCCTGAGCTGCTCCTTTGGGCTTGAATTCACCGGCGTGTGCCTGACTGCGCAGTCGTGGCGGGGTGCTGCCGCCTAATCCTTGCACCAAAATGCTTTACTGTCCACATTGCCTGCTGTTTGCACGGCCGAGCTTTCTATGCCGCTTGTCACTGTCTGCCCCCTCACATGATGACCTCTGCCACGCAGTTCCCTCGGTGATCCCCCCGCTCTTCTGGCTGCCTCGGGGGAGCTACCTGCGCGAGTGAGGAGGGGCTTCCCGCCCTCTCGGCCGCAGCCCGATCCAACCGATCAGCTGGCGCGGGCTCGAGGGGCGATGCGTTCGTGTTGCTCACCCGGGCTGTACCGCCGCTCCGCCCCCAGCGTTTCCGGCTGGAGTCTCGGGCTGTGCGGCGGCGGTTCCGGGCACGCTGCTCGTCGGCCGGGTGGGCTCCGGTCCCCTGCTTACCCGCGCTCTCTCCGCTGCTTGCTGGGTGGGCACCGGTGTCGTATGCTACCTGCTGCCGCCGCTCACCATCGTCCGTCCGGGTGGGCTCCGGCGTCCTCCTCTTCGCGCTTGCCGGGTGAAGGCTCTGGTGTTTTGCTGCGAAGTTGCCGTGAGTTCCGCCGTCCTCCTGGTGTTGGCCTCCCTTTCTCCTGCCGGTTGGGCTCCAGCTACGCCTGCCCGCGGACTGCTGGCTAGCACTTCGTCCTTCTCCGCTTCCCCGATCCGGTGGACTTCTTCGATCCGGTAAGAAGACAAAAACTCAAGCCCCCGGCGCTGCTCCCCCTGCTCCAATCGTGTACTTGGAGCTCACCTGGGGGAGCAGCCTTATATCCCCCTTTCCTTTGGTACCCTGAGGGGCTTGCCCACTGCCAAGCCCCAACTGGCTAGTTTGAAACCCGCTCCCCCCCCGCGCATTGGCCCGGACGGTCCAGGTCGGGGTGAAGGGGTTGCGAGGGCGGGGGTGTTACAAAGAGCCAAGGCTGTTTTCGCGCCCTTGCCTGCCAGCGTGCCAAATTTTGGCGCGCTGGCTTGTTCCTGGGGGGGGGGGGGAGGAGAGGAGCACAGCGACCGCTATGGCGCCGGCTCTTGAGCCCCCCCTTCGCGGGGGCAGCCTCTGCGGTTCCTGGGTTCCTGCGGTAGGATTTTTTCGAGAATTGGGGAAATCATGTAATTTTCAGTAATTCAGTGTCAAAATAATACCGTGAAATTACTGCTTACTCCAGTGTATTTAAATTTTTGATTGAAATTATCTTGGCAGCAACTTCACATCTTTAATAACAGCAGAGAACAGCGCAAAGCTGACTTTTTGCATAATGCACGCATGTGCCATGTTTATTTCGTAGCCTTACATCCATTTTCGCTAGAAGAAGTTTTTTTTCTTGAAATCTGCGCATTATTGAAATGGTAGATTACTGGCAAGCATGGGAAAACTGTATTTCCGTGGAAAATGCTGCGCTGCAGAATCACACAGTCCCATTGATCCTGCCAATAGCAAGTAACTATAAAAACAGGCCTGTCTGTATCAACCTACATTCAGAATTGTCCAGTGGTACTCTGGGGCACATCATTACCTCCTCGTTAGTCTTCCTCGCCACATGATTTACATAGTGAGCTTTAGCTCCACAACAGAACCCTCCAAAGCAAAAGAAAACACCTCCCACCCCCTCCCAACATGGCCGACCAGTCCCACCTGACCTCTATAAGAGGCGGACCGGCCCAACCAACAGCCTGTTTTTTTTGTTCTGCGCGATTCTCTCCAGAGGCGCTGTTCAGGTAAGATGGGCCGGCGTGAGCTGGCCCTTGGGGTTTAGGGTGGAGGACCTGCTCTAGCGGTCTCTGGTGCCTTATGCCTAAAAAATCCCCCCCCCTCTTCCTTCCCCCGGTCCTATGGGGCCGGTTAGGTGCTGCTCTAGCGTGCCAGGGGTTTACAGGGGGGGGGGGGGGCGGCCGGGGATGTGGGGTGTTTGGTCATTCCCTTGTATCCCCAGGTCGTTACTGATGGGCCCTGGCCACTCTGTGGGCTTTTGGGTCCAGCGCAGCAGACGCCCATCGTGTGAATAACCCCTGGGCTCGAGCTGCTGCCCTGTTACGGCCGGTCTGCCTGCAGTTTTTAATTCTCACCGTGTATTCTGACTGCGGTGCGTTTTGTGACCCGGTGGGGTAATGCAGTTGCGTGTGTTTGTATACAAATTGACGGTTGGGCTGGCTTATCAGGTCAGTTCCGCCTCTATCTGCTGTGTTTTGTGCAGATGGCGCTCTGCCTTCTTTCCACGGGTGGTGGAAGAGCTGGGATAGCTCAGTCAGTAGGCGGCTTGGTTAAAGAAAATGTATATCAATTGCATGCTCTTTTAACTACAAGCGTGTGCGCTGGCTGCATAGCCGGCGCTGGGCTTTCACTGCATAGCTCAGTGGTAGAGCGCGACGGGCTGGCCTGGCCTGGGGCGGCGGCGCTTCGGCAGGACGAGAGTCTCACAGCGTGTGGTTCCCAGCTTCTGAGCTGGGAGTCGCTGGAGCTCCGCACATACCCTGCTGTGAGTTAGTGCGTTCGTCGGTAACTTTCGAAACGCCTGGTTTCGATCCCGGGTGCAATATGGGGCCCCCAGGACAGCTGACTCAGTCTTACCTCGCATGTCGGCGGGGGCTCCGCGGTCCGGGTCCGGAGGCTCTCCTCGGGATTCTCTGGTGCGCGGCGCTGGGCGCTGCCGCCTCCCTCCGTAAAAATTGGGCCCCTACGGGCCGCGGCGGTTGGCCGTGCGGGTGTTTGCTCCAAACGCTCCCCGCCCCTCGGGGGCGGGGTTTGAGGGCCACCAGGTGTGTCCGATGATTCTGTCATCGGTCTGGCACGGCATTTTCCGGCAGGTTTGGACGCAGCATGCACGGCGCGGCTCAATCCTCGGTGAGGGCTTTTTCCATTTTTTGGGGGCTACGCTGGCGCGAGGTCAGTACCGTTTCGCAAATGTTGTGTTGTGTCCGGCCCCGTATTGGCTGACTGTAGCGTGCAACACAGGGTGTAGTGTTCGTGTTGTTACTGTGGATATTACTATATGCACTTGTATCTTGGCCGGCTTCTCTGTACACCCCCTGGACAGTGAGTCCCATGGCGCAATCGATTGCGCGCGGTACTTATACAGCAGTACTTGCACTGAGCCATGCCGAGGTTGTGAAGTGGAGAAGGGTGGCTCAATGGTTAGGGCGGCAGACCCTGAGGCAAAGGTCTAGCCCGGGACCAGAGTTCTAGTCCCCGCCTCGGCGGGCCTTGGGCTCAAAAATTCACCGGACCTGATAATTCTCGGCTCGGTGCCTATTCCATTGAGGGAGTCACACTTTTCAACTCCACGACGCTGTGGATGCCTGGCCTCCACTTTCGGATCGCTTTGGTCTGTTTTTTTTTCCCCTCTGGCGCCCTGGCTCGCCCTGGGCCGTCTGGTTGCTCCGGACTCGTGTGTGTTTGGAGGGCTGGGTGGCTGTGCCTTCTGGTCTCCTTGGGGAGGCGGGGGATTCCTTCTGCGCCATCGGCGGGGTCTCCCTGTTTGGCGGCGCTAGCCCTTCTGACCGGGCGCGGCGGGGGCCCTGGACCCCTCCTCGCCTCGTCTGCCTCTCGCCCAGGGGGTCGTGTGCGTCCCCGGTCCTGGTGTTTCTCGCCTCGGTGCCTATTCCACTCCTGGTGTCGCGTCCTGCGGCTCTGGGCAATGGCTTGTCTTTTTTCCGCAACGGCCCCCTCCAGGCTTCAGAGGCCTGGCCTCCACCTTGGAGGTGTCCGGGGTGGGACGCCTCGGGGAATTGGCCAGGAGGGGGTCCACATCGGCGTTCGTGCGAGCGCCTTGGGCCCTTGCGGATGTGTTGTGTGCTGTGGCGTGTTGCGCTTCGGTGCAGGTCGAGATGGCCCCTGCGCAGGGAGGTCACGCAAGTGCGTGATTCGTTCCGCGTTGGGCGTGACTTTCCCTCTGCCGGCGGCAGTGGTGTTTCCCGGGGTTTCTCGGGGTAGGGTCTCTGCGCAGGTCTCCTGACTCCCTTCCTCTGCCGGCGTCCGTTGTGAGGGGCGTGGGGGGGGGGCTTTGTCACCTTTCCCACTCGGTTGGCCGCAAGGCTGGCTCGGCCGTCTGGTCTGGCTGCGTCCTTGTCGGCGGTATTGGCGAATGTCCCACTCGGGCTGTCTCCGGTCTTTTCATTTGGGGCCCGCTCCCCCGGGCGCGGCCTTCCTTCGGACTCCCCGTCCACCTGTGGGTGTGGACGTCCCGCCCTTGCAGGGGTGGGGCCCTTCGGCCTTTCCACCCGAAGTCAGTCTTCAGTGCTTTCGGGGTTGGCTTCCGGGCCCGAGTGTCGGCTCTTCCCGACCCGTCCTGGGACGTGGCTGTCCCGGTCCTTGGGCTCGGGGACCGTGAGGTGGCCTGTGGGGCCGGCCTACGAAGGGGGGGGCCCCACTCTCACTACCTCTCGGCCTCGTTTCTCTTCTTCCCCCGTGGGTGTGGCTTCACGTCTGGCGGTGTCTCTCACCCGTCGGCTCCCTGACCTATGTACGGTGGTCCCTTCGGTCCTCGTATCGGGCTTGTCCTCCTTCGGGGGGCGTGTGCCTGGCCCCGGTACTTCCCTCTGGTTCATTCAGAGGGGGGCGGGGGGGAAGCATCCTTTGGCGCCGGGTCGTTTGGGGGTCGGTGGGATCTCCTGCGGTCACACAACTCCTCGTGCTTCGGGGATTGCTGTATGTCCTCCTGGCCTGCCGCCGTTTGGCTGTGCTCGCTTCGGCCGCACACTTACTATATTTGGGGTGCTTTGGGTCCCCAGGTCTTGGTCGGGTCAGGCGACCGGGTGATGTGGGCGTTCCCCCGGGGTCCGGCTAGGTGAAGGCGGTTCAAAGGAGTCGGATCTATTCCTTCGTTGCCTGGTCTCGTCCTGCCCCGGTGGTGTTTCGACGCCTGGGGCCTCGGCTCGGGCTGCCTCCGGTGCCTCTGTTCACGGAGGGGGACTCGGCCCTCCTTCCCGGGTTCTACTCCTCCTTCCGGGTCCTTGTGGTTGCCCGGCCTGTCGCGTGGCCTTTTCGGTCTGTGGTACGCGTTTCCCCCGTGCCCTCTGATATCGCGGGTCCTCGGCTGGATCCGCTTGGGCAGGGCCAGGGTGCTCCTGGGTGCTCGCCTCGGCAGCGCATGGACTTAGTTTGGAACGTGGCAGTGTAGAGGTGCCTGGCACCCGCGCGTGGTTGACACGCAAGTCGTGGTGCGTTCCTGATTTTGGTTCCCGGCGGGGTCCGCCGCCCCGGGTGCCCTCGCCTTTTACGAGCTGGCGGTTCGGGCCTCCTGGCCGATCCCGGATCTTCCCGTACCGTGGTTGGGTCCCCCGCTCTCGGAGTCGGTGTTGAGCCGGCTCTTTTCGGCGGGCCTGTCTCCTTCGGCAGGCCTGGTTCTTGAGCGGATGTCGCTGCTTGCTCGGGGTTGCTCTTCTGGGGTGATGGTTTCACTGCTGGGTTCCCGCGGGTCTTCCGCGTTCTCTTCCTGTGCCCAGCACGGGGCGGCCTTCTCGCGTTGGCGCGGTCGGCTGGGTGCTGTCCCCGCATCCGTGGTCCCGGTGCTCGCTTCGGCAGCACATATTCTTAATTTGGACCTATCCAGAGCGGTTTCGTTTGACCCCTGCGCAAGGAGGTCACGCAGATTCGTGAGGCATCCCATATACGTGGCCCCTTCTTCCCTGTGGGCCCAGTGGGCGGCCTTGCGGGCCTTCCACAGTCCGGTGTTCGACGGGCTGGTTTCCCTGGTGGCTCGCTTGGCTCCGGTGTTGTTTCTCCTTCGCCCACGGACGCTCTGCCGGGCTCCCCCTTGGGTGCTCGCTTCGGCAGCACATATACTAAAATTGGAACGATACAGGGTAGATTAGCATGGCCCCTGCGCAAGGGTGTCACGCAAATTCGTGTTGCTTCCATATGAGTTCTCTCTCTCGTTCTACGAGCTCTTCGGGGTCCGCCCCTTTGGGCCCCTGCCCTCGGTGGCTTTACGGTTCCTCACCTTTTAGGTGGTTGTTCCCTGGTGGCAGTGGTGGCTGCTGGGCGGATGGGCGTGCGGGGGTCGTACCTCCGCTCCCCTCCATTCTTGCGGGTTTTGCCGGACATGGTTGTTCCTCCGACATGTCCCCCGTGTCCTTCCCGGGGTTCCTTCCCTGGGGTCCCGGGCTCGGGGGGTATCTTTACCGCCTTTTTGCCCTGCCGACGAGGTTCCTCTCTTGTCCGGGCTGGTTTACGGCGTGCTGTTTTGGCTTCTCTTGGCCGCACGTCTTTCCTTTCCCGGTGGGATGGCCTGTTTGTGTCTGTTGGCCCGGTTCGTTCGGGCCACTCGCCCTCTTTCCACCTTGGTTCGCTGGCTTCCACAGGCTATCATCCCTACCTGCGCTTCGCTGGGTTCGGTGGATCCGGTGGGGGTCCAGGGTCGGTCCACGGGGTGTGGCCCGGTGTCCTGGGCCCCCTTCAGGTTGTCTCCTCTGTGGAGATTTGTCGGGCGTCGGCGGAGTCGTCCCCCGCCTTGTTCATGGGACTCTTTCGGTCCCGGGGGTCTTCGCTGGGGCCGTTCGGAAGGCAGGTGCTGCGGCTCCTGGCTGGCCTACTTTTCCTTTTTATCTTGATTTCAGGTTTCCTGTGATCCCTGTTTTCTTGTCATTGATTCTACTTCAACCTTGGGTTGGTTTCTCTGCATCACCGTGTGGTGTTGTTTTTATGGTGGTCAATGAAGCCTTGTTGGCTTGGGTATTTGCTCACTATGTAAATCATGTGGCGAGGAAGACTAACGAGGAGGTAATGCCCCGGTTACTTACCGGTAATCTTCATTACTCCGAGTATAGTCTTCCTCGCCACATGAGTTCCCTCCCCCCCTCCCTGTCTGGCTATCGGCTTCATTGTTTGCTTGGTAGATCAGGCTGTTGGTTGGGCCGGTCCGCCTCTTATAGAGGTCAGGTGGGACTGGTCGGCCATGTTGGGAGGGGGTGGGAGGTGTTTTCTTTTGCTTTGGAGGGTTCTGTTGTGGAGCTAAAGCTCACTATGTAAATCATGTGGCGAGGAAGACTATACTCGGAGTAATGAAGATTACCGGTAAGTAACCGGGGCATTACAAAACGTTTGTGGCTTCAGTAAGCTCTCAAGCCAGAGGAAGGAGATTAGAACACACCTAGAAATCATCTTAATAGCCCTAAGATTGTCACAATGAAACGCGTTATTTTTCTTTAAAATTACAGTGACCTGAAAATGCAATTAGTAACCTTTGATTTTGCATAAAATTAGCCAACAAGTATATAATAAAATGTCCAAGGCCCTCGTTACTACGATGTACCAGCACCATCGGAAATATTAGATACGTAGGAACACAGCGGATCTCTTTACTTGCACCTGGAGAATTTTGCTGCGGAAAGCTGAAAGCAGCCAAAATCTAGGATGAAAGCTCAGCCCAAAATTAAGAATTACTGGGGAAATTGTATGGAGATTTACAGATTCCCCTGGTAATTTCTCATTTTTAGTGGACCCTCAAGGTTCTTTAGTATCAATAACTCCAAGAATGAAGAAAATCTGGCCCATTTACTGGGCCACTCACAATGAAGACCTAATTGTCCTAACTGTTGCCTCAAATCATGTACAGCTTATTAATTATGCTGATGTATTTTCCCTTCCTATTATCGCAGCTTACAAAATGGAAGATATTTTATTGTACTCCATGTCAGTGTTTCTTAACATGTGAACATGTGATCTGCAGTCCCCTGGGTGTCCACGACGCCTACTCAGGGTGTCCAAAACTGTGATGAAAATGCAATATTATTAGCAGATCAATTAAGCATATATACTTTAAAAAATAGCAAAATTGAACATTTTAAAACATTCTGTGAATGTGAAGGAAATTGAAATTGGAGGCTAAAAATTAACTAGGTATCCTTAACTTGATGCATGATATCAGCACAAGTACATCAAAAAGAATCTAGTATGGATGATTAGGGACCTCAATTGAAGCACTGGTATACACAGGCAAAAAGAGATCATACATTCGGAACAAAAAAGACAACATGATAAGCTAGTATCCTTCATACTTCTGTCTTTCAAAAATAAAACAAAATGTTGAAACATTCCAACCTTCTGAGGCATGCTGTATTCAGGTATGGGCGTGAAGCTCACCCCACTCTCCACCCATATTTTCCATTGGCTTGTGTCATTGTACACTGTAAACTGTGGATTTTCATTGATCAATAGGCTTAGTAGTCCCCCCTAGTACCACCTTGTCTCATTTTGTAAACCCCAATGAGGACACCTCCTCTTAAAAGTGTTGTTACTTGGTAGACTTTAATTGCAGTATCCGGGCACTATTTTCTCAAATAGCTTTGTCCTGTCTGCTCTTGCAGGCAGGTAACACTCTCTACTAACGCTTTAAAAAATAATTATAGCACGGACGCCAAACGCACTTGCAATGCAATAGGTCTGGCATCTGTGAGAGTTTAAGCCATTGCATTGTAAATGACAATGCCTCTAATTTATCTGTTTTAAAAACAACACATGAATAATAGCACTGTCATTTTACAATGCCAATAGCTCAAACTCTTGTAAATGTGAAACATATTGCATTGCAAATCCTTGTTTGCATTGTGTTGAGATGCAGATCCTAAAAATTGCTTCCAGTAGTCATAAACTACGACACTCTCGAAAAATACCAACTACTTTGCGATCAAGTGCTTTGTACATGAGACCCTGCTTCTCCATTCTCTATTCTCCATCTCTAGTAGACAGAGGCATACATTGTTTCATTCATTCTCAAGCATCGTATGTTACTTAGTGCAGTCAACACATTTAGTTTTTATTATTGCAGGAATTGATTGGCTGGATATCCTACAGGCAAATGTTCCCTTATCTGGAAGTTACTTAGGAGCGTTGAAGACCTTTCAGAAGCAGGTATTTCCATTTTTTGGATGACAATCATGTCCTTAATCCTTGGGGTGTGTAATTTGACCGATGTGCTGCCTCGTTTCACTCTCATCCCTTATTTCTATTCGAAAACCAAATCTCCCATGTCTTACTTCCAGCTAGAACTCCATTGAATGCAAAACTGACAGAAGGCGACACTTATGTGCCTTTATTTAGCAGCGCTTCATTTTACAGTAAATCCTTTCATATATTTCCGTGTGTGTGTTAGGGAGCTTCTTTGTCACACTGTTCTGTGGAGGATTCTGTTCCTCAGAAAGTTGAGACATGGGTGAATGGTCATTCGATCACGGGGCTCAGTTGAATTATTACCTGTGCTTCTGGCCGTGCTTAATTTGAGCCTATGGTTTTCAGTGCTCAGCACCAGCACTTAATCATCAATATTTTCATGAACTCCAGTTCAGGACACATCTGGGGAGATTAATTGTTCTGCCTAAAATCACCGCCGACCTTGAAACTCGAACCTGGTTCGAAGTCGGCAGCTCTGGCCATTATGCCACATCCTTTCCCCATTTTCATGGTTAGTAGTTGGTTCTGTTTCAAGCTGCGCTAAAAAGAGAAATGGGCTGGTGCAAGCTGCATCGTGATGAGAGCCGTCACTTATTTTTTCTTTTTTACAAATTACCACCGGCTTCTGGTGTGGCACATGCCTACTGCTTGCTACTTACCTGCACCAATAAAGTCACAATCCTTTTAGTACCTGCCTGTGCCCAGAAGTGTGCGGCCGTGTGGAGGTGAACTACTTTACAAAATGATTGTGTCATCGGTCGCCTTGAAGCCTAAGGGGAATTGGAAGGCAAGTGGAAGTGGGCTCATTAGTTCTATGAATCTATGTTTGGAACGCTTTATTTTAAATCATGATTAAATTAACCTGAAAATGCACTTACTAACCTCTGACCAGCCATACTACTTGCCCTCGGTTATACAATTAAAGATTTAATATACGTAACTGTCGTGCTAAATGATGTACAGTTTATAAAAAATGCTGAGATTAATACTTTGCCACTCTATTATCCCACATTGCTATTAAGATATTTTTACACTGTCATTTCTTGGAAGCATGTTTAAGATAAATTCTATTTAATTGAAAATGCTCATTGGAAATCGTGTTAATTGAAATATGAGATTTTCCTTTATGTCAAATAGACATATCCTTGAAAATTATTTTGCTGAAAAGCGTTTCACTGAAAAAAAACATTTTGATGAAACTTCAACATTCTTTAATAATATGATTGTCTGTATACGTAACAATATGCCTAGTTCAACACTTAGGGGCCGATTCCGATCTCGGTCGGAAGCGCTCCGAATCGGGTTCGGGATTAGCGGGTCAGATTCGGAGGCTGAATTTCCGTCCGGTTCGTACACGGGTCCGGACGACGAAGTACGATGCGAACAAGCACGAGATCTCTGGCCGAATCGTTTCCGGGTCCGAACCGCTCCGTACGATACGCAATTCGGACAGCCGGATTGAGTCGGAGCTTCCGGCTTGCAATAGCTACCGGAGCTGGAATTTGGGGGTCCGCATCAGATCCCCTGTTACCCGCAGCCTTACGGCTCAGACACAGGGGGAGACCCATGTGTCTCCCCAACACAGGCATGTACGGTGCGGATAGCACTGACGCGTACACACTGTAGGGGGCGAACTTGTCCGGAACGTACCCATTCAGTCAATGGGAGCCCATGTACGCGTTGTACGACTGGCTCCCATTGACTTCAATGGGAGTCCGACCGAAACGAGCCTGACAGCATACGGCCGCATCATACTCGCTCGGTCAGACTGCAGGAGTCCGGATCGGTCGGAAAACACCCCAGATCCGGCTGGGTCGAAGTGATTTCCGACCCAGATCGGAATCGGCCCATAAATATCTTCTTTGATTCCACCCCAAACATAACCAACTCCAAGTGTTGTTGGTAACCCTTGCCCTCAAGCTGGCCAAAGCCCTAACCTTTACCTTAACGTAAAGTTAAGCATGACCCTAACACTAAACCTGGCCTTTACCGAAAAGTGAAGCGTAACTCAGAATCTCATACTACTGTCAGGTTATTTTCGATCCTTATAGATGCAGAGACAGCTGAGAAGTATGTTTCAAGGAATGGAATTGCAGGTGATCCCCACTAACCAGAACTCTGCTACCTGGATGGCGACAGAAAGGTGACCACCCCAGTTTCCTGTCTCTCTTTAGCCTGTCAGAGTAGTCAAGCTTTAGCTCAAAGGAGGCGGTTTAAAGCCCGAGTCGAGCTTCGGTACAACATGATCATCGCGGTTTCAATGAAGATGGAGATTTTCAGTCAAAGTTGTTGTTTTATATAATAGTGCACCACTTTAGAATAATACTTCAAAATATATAATAAAAATGGCAACACTAGGAATATTAATCAAATAATGTAAATTACACAAATCGCATAATGCAGCAAAACAACTCAAATAAATGCAGCTGGAACATGTATGATCGACATACTCTTGCCAGAGCACAAGGCCATATTTGTGGCTGATAATCGTTTAAGAACAACATAAAACGTATAAAACCAAAGAATACAAAAGGTAGAGCAGCAAGGGAGAAAAAATAAGATCCTTAAAGAGTGGAATCAAGTGCCTCAGTATTCACTGTCAAGAAGACTGATGCCAAAACAGATGTTTAGCCACTGGCTTAAGGCTACCAGGCACATGCATAAAAGCTTTTTGCGATTGCAAACGGTGCGATTCACAAAAACGGGCCGTTTGTGATCGCAAAATTAGCTTTTGCAATGCATGAAAGAACCTGCCCCTCGCAATTTAAGAAATTGCAATTTTTTGAAATTTCTTAAATTGCGATTGCATTTAAGGAATCACAATTTGCGAATCCTTAAATACAATGCAATAAAGTAAAAAGAATAGAGATTTCACTAATAGGGGGTGCAAATTACCATGAAGTTGAACTTCATGGTAATTTGCAAAAACTTTGAAAAATACACTTTTGTGCATTTTTTAAAGTTTCATGTTGCGCACATACATGCCCTTATGACATGTGTGTGTGCAACATATGTGCACAGATCAATTTCAGGGGTGTGCAACAGGGTGTCCTGTGGACACCCTTGCACCCTGAAATTGCATGCAGAATTTGCAAGGACTTTTTGGTACTCACAAACTGCGCATGCAATTTCCCATTCCTTCCTATGGGCCAAATGGGAAGCCATTCCTCATTTGCGACTCGCAATTTGCGAGTAGCAAATAAGGAATTTGTAGGAATCTCTATTTTTATAGCGATTCCTACATGCATAGGCTTTTGCGAGTCCTTAATAGGAATTCCTTAATTATCGCACATGGCCATAGTTGTGGCTGATAATTGTTTAAGAACAACATAAAACGTATAAAACCAAAGAATACAAAAGGCAGAGCAGCAAGGGAGAAAAAGTTTGATCCTTACAGAGTTGAATCAAGTGCCTCAGTGTTCACTGTCAAGAAGACTGATGCCAAAACAGATGTTTAGCCACTGCCTTAAGGCTACCAGGCACATGCATAAAAGCTTTTTGCGATTGCAAGCGGTGCAATTCGCAAAAACGGGCCGTTTGTGATTGCAAAATTAGCTTTTGCAATGCATGAAAGAACTTGCCCCTCGCAATTTAAGAAATTGCAATTTTTTGAAATTTCTTAAATTGCGATTGCATTTAAGGAATCACAATTTGCGATTCCTTAAATACAATGCAATAAAGTAAAAAGAATAGAGATTTCGCTAATAGGGGGTGCAAATTACCATGAAGTTGAACTTCATGGTAATTTGCAAAAACTTTGAAAAATACACTTTTGTGCATTTTTTAAAGTTTCATGTTGCGCACATTCATGCCCTTATGACATGTGTGTGTGCAACATATGTGCACAGATCAATTTCAGGGGTGTGCAACAGGGTGTCCTGTGGACACCCTTGCACCCTGAAATTGCATGCACAATTTGCAAGGACTTTTTGGTACTCACAAATTGCGCATGCAATTTCCCATTCCTTCCTATGGGCCAAATGGGAGGCCATTCCTTATTTGCGACTCGCAATTTGCGAGTAGCAAATAAGGAATTTGTGGGAATCTCTATTTTTATAGCGATTCCTACATGCATAGGCTTTTGCGAGTCCTTAATAGGGATTCCTTAATTATCGCAATTAAGGTCTCGCAAAATCATACCTTGATGCATGTGCCAGTACATCTTTTATCCAACTGCAAGATAGATATTGTGTGATGTGGGGGCCTTAGGGACTATGTGTAAATGGCTCAACAATCAGGGGGATAGATTTTGTTATGGACAGGGGAAGGTGGCTGTCTGACACAGAGAAGCAATAAATATGGGCATACAGGCACATGAGCACTCACTTGGACTATTCATCTTTGAGGTGCCTGGTACCATCTTGCACACAGGTCAACTAGGTTCAGGGTATCTGCACAGAAAAGTAACATCTGTGAACCCCAGTGCGCAGCCTGTGCCAATTCTTCCATCACCAATGCCACAAGGCTCGTGTCCATGACATCTACTGAAGCTTTGTGAGTATCAGAAATTGTCAAGTGGGGAGATAAGGGGTCCCACAATGTCAACCAAAAAAAAGCAAAATGATGGCACAGGGAGAGACTGTGCTTACTAGACAGAGTCAACCCTCAGCTCACCTTCACTTGATGAATGGTTCTTGGGAATGTTTCTTCGGTTTCCTAGTGAGGGCTAGAGAGAAATTCTTATTTTTGGATTCCATTGACTGATGTTTTCCATGCAGGCAAAAGTAGCTGGATCAGAAGCATCTGGGCATGCCAGTGGAACTACAGCTTCACATCAGATTAAGGGGCCTATTACAATGTCGGTCAGAATTTCCTCCGACCGATAC
Source organism: Lissotriton vulgaris (assembly GCF_964263255.1). Classification (NCBI taxonomy): domain Eukaryota; kingdom Metazoa; phylum Chordata; class Amphibia; order Caudata; family Salamandridae; genus Lissotriton; species Lissotriton vulgaris. The sequence goes on from NC_141685.1 coordinate 1,650,478,502, forward strand.
CATGGCAGAAATGGGACCGACCAACCTCCGGTCGGGGGTCTTGACTGCCTAATTATGATCTACCACACATGGTTCTCTAAAAGAGAAATGGGAGATTGTGTTGATCCCTGCACCCCGTGGCAGGCACCTCAAGGTGCCTGTCACAGGATACAGGGATTAACAGGGGGGCACCATAGGGGCTCCCTCTGCCCCCAACCGGAGGCCGCAAAGGAAAGGGAGCCCTGCTAGAGGGCCCCAAACTCGCTTTCTGGCATGATTTCCATGTCGGAAAGGCCACCATGGAAACCCTGCCGAAAACCATGCATCATAAACTGAATTGATTACAGGCCAGTTCCAACTGGCCAACGTACTCTTTGAGCCCGGTGGAAGCCAGCCGGAATGACCAGCCAGTTTCAATTCTGACAGGCTGTATCATAATCAGCGGGTGGGAATTGAAACTAAAGATGTTGGTCATAAAGCCTCCGACCTAAGGTTGGAGGCTTTACAACCGACATCATAATCAGCCCCTTAGTATAAATCTTGAAGAAATGGGCAGCATGTAATTACACATTCAGGATGCACAAAACGAGTGTAAGTGTATGTCGGTATTGATAGAGATATTCAATAAATTGAGGGGGACTGCAGCCTATATTCACAGCCAATCAGTGCTGTTGCAAAATCATAACCAGCCAAGTAGAGGCAGCATCTCTCACCTCGGAGAGGGGTTGCTTGGATTGGCAGGTCTAGCCCTACTCGTGGGGTTCCTACACATTTCCGGGAAATTGAAATCACCAAGCACCTATTTTGAGGTATATCAGAGGTTTTTCTGGGGCTGGGACAACAAACTAAAGTGTTCCCTTCACAGGCTGAGGATGTATTTTAAATTTTAAGAAATTATCCTGAAGAGAATGAGAAACCAAAGCATGATACAACAAATGGCACCATCTAGTTCTATTAGCCATATTAGCTTCCTCGTCATTAATCAACAGGCCAGCTTAAAATATATCAATAAATGCTGTAGCATAAGAGCAGAATCCTCAAAAAGTGCAGGCCATGGGAATAATGACCTCGCTGCCACCCATGTGTATTTTGTCAGACTGAACTGAAATAAAACGAGGAGCTGAGAGGGAAAGAAAAAATGGCCAATGGGTCATCCTCCATCAGGTCAATAACATTTTATACAAAAATATGTTTTTCATTGCCTTAGTAACTCTAAAGCCAAGGTCATCTCAATCATTTTTACATCAGCCCCTCCTTCAATGTTCACAATCATCATTGCTACACCAATACATTTGGAGTTTTTGACAATTCTCATTTAAAAAAGAAGAAGAAAGTTAAAGGTTCCTCTTTTGCCAAAGGTCGCTGCATTCAGTTTATGCGGGGAGATGAGTAGACAAGTATGTTGTAATTCTACAGTATAACCTGGTCAAAAGGCAGCAAAGTGCTGTACATCATCAAAGACAATCAAAGTCAACCAGGGAGAGGAGATGGAGCTGGTTTGAGGTGGGTCATTTATTGTGATGCCATGCTCTTTAAAGAGATGGTGGAGCCGGGTTCCCTGTTCCAGAGCTGCCCTGGAACCTCAGGTCAATGGTACTTTTTGTCAGCATGACAGCGTGGAGAAGAGAGAAATTATTAGCCAATCAATCATTTCAGTTCTAATTTACCATGACTCCTAAGAATCACAGACTCCCAATTAAGTTTGGTTAGTTTATTACAAAGCCAAGAACAACTGGACAAACAGGCACGTCACGGTGAGGATGTAGAAATACATTGGAACTAATACTAAGCCAAATCTACGGATGAAGTTAAGGCACTGCAACATGGCCACGATGATCAGTTCGAGATTCAGGATGCAAAAGATAACTGAGCAGGCATCGAGATTTGCCTTCATTCGAAGTTTGTGGGTATAAAGCATTAGTCTCTCCCGACACTAGCACTAGTGTGACATCCCTACATAGCATTTCCCAAGGCAAGATCCATTAAAGTGTCAGCGTGTGAAGCCTTCCTAAGAAGTCTCTTCACATTAGATATGTCAAGTAGCATAAAGCTACATAGCTCGTTCTAAGATGCTCTCTCTCTCTCAAGACAAGGCAGAAGTCTACGGACACTTTCTCTAACTGTGATACATCAACGCCACAGGTAGTATCCCAAAATGCATTACAACATCACACAATCCAGTCAAGCCACCTCCTTGAAGGCGATTTTCCATTAGGCAGAGATGCTCCCAGGCCTTGGCGAGGTGACCTTGATTCCCAGGCTGGCTCCGATGAGAAAATACAACAGTTCTCCATTATCAGTATCAACGTTCAATGTATCCTCTTCTCCCAAAGCCTAACTCCTAAAAACAAAGACATTATTCTAACTAAACTTGAGAAAGAACAAATCCAACATGCACATGAAATTCAACTATTAAATCTAAGGCGAGAGCTCCCTGGGAAAATGCATTTCAGGCCCACAGAAATCAGCCAATATAAAAGAATAGCACACAAGCTTCACAAAATTACATATAGAATAAACACTTTTACTGAGCACTTCTAAATTAATACGTTAGTTAAGCTCGCCAAATACATGAATAATTGTCAGCAGCCTGTATGAATTCTACACATGCATGTTTTCAGCTAAACTCATCTAGTTTCAAAGCTAATTCCTTCAAGCTACATTGAAATTATCCCTAACACGTCACCTTTCCCGTTATTACAGTATACATTCTACTGTCCCTGGTTAATACGCCAAAGGATTATATGCGGGTGTAGTCTATTCATGATTATGATGCACCCCTACAAATGAAGGAGCAAAATTTGCGCTACATCAGAGATGAGTGTCCAACTCTTTCCTAAACTGGAGCAGCAATTGGTGGTCCTGATGTGAATGGAGATGTTGTTCCAGATCCTGGGTGGACATATTGATATGGTCTGCTGTTTTTTTTAACACTTCGTAGTCTGCAGTCCACCAGAGACATTGAACTTGTCTGCAAGATAAGCAGGGGAGCTAGTTGTAACAGATCTTTAAATGATACAGCTGGCTTTGAAGATGGTGCAGACCAGCATAATGATGAGGGTTTTATTATCATGTTTTTTCAGCCCTGGATGAGACATGTTGCAGAATGGAGGATGCTCCTAATGGGTCCTAGTCTGGAGTCTGAGAGGCCATGGAACTGGGAATTATCATCATCCAGATCCAAGAGAATGATGGCTTTAACAGCAGTTCTGAAGTTACTTGCTGGAAGAAATGATTCCAGGCCATCTTTGCTTTTTGGCAATGTGTTCCTTGAGAGTGAGGCTCGTGTCCAGAATGGCGCTAACTGACTTGTCTTTCAGTGAAAGTTGTTATTCAAAGCAGTCAACGTTCATGCCATTGGCCCAGGTTTGGACGGATGTATGACGGAACAATGAATGCCTTTACCATGCATGCCTATACAATGCAGTCTGAACAACGAACCTGCCTGTACAACACACATCTTTACCATGCATGTCACTACCACGCACATACATAGGGTTACATTAAACGTACCTTTGCAAGGCTCACCATTACAACGCATAATGCTACAATGTGGCATTGCAGTATGTTTAAAAATATACTTTGACATAAAAAAGTTTATAACATTTATTTAATCCTGAGAAGAAAATAAAATAAGGCAGCGCAGAATTATGTCTCAAACATATTTTACCTATGAACGTGACGAATAAAGCCTATCACAATACAAGCTATTACATAAATGAACATTTTACGAATTATCAAGTTTCTGCTTTAGTCCTTCCTTTATTTTAAGCCTTTTGAGTGCAGCTTGACCCAAATTAAAATGGCTGTCATTGTATGCTAGAAAGGTGAATAAATGTTTAACCAGAATCTAATTCACGTTTAAAAATACTTTCCAAATTATTTTTTCATTTCAATTATGGCATACCATCATAAAATGTATAAATTCAGCTGTCCTCAATTTTGTACTCAGTGGTACACTGACTTTGCTCTTGACCACATGCACCACAGAGAGAGGAGGCCAGCGACAGTTAGTTTCCACACAGTGCCATCTATACACTTTAGTAAGTACCACAGTAATAACAGAAGCACATTTTGTATTAACCCCAACAATCTGAGTAAGACATATTAATGGCATTTTTGTTTAAAAAGCAGCTGATTATTTTCAGCCTTTATTTTGACAGATTAACTGGAGTCTTAACAATGTAGGTTACTCTTGTATGCATTGTTAATGAAATTAAACTCTGATTTACACTGGTCCTTTAAAATTAAATACATGTTTTAAAAAAATCTATAAAACATGAGTTGGGATGCATTACTTACCAGAGGTCAGTAACTGGACTGTGAGGGGACAAAATTAGTATTCTAACTCCTGCCGGGGCAAACCTCAGGGTGGGTGGTGGACAGTGACTGGAGTCAACATTACGAGTCTAACTCCACCGGGGGCATACCCAGGGATGGTGCTTGACAGTGGGTTTGGGGCGAAATTACTATTCTAACTCCGTCGGAGGCATACCACAGGGTAGCTGCTGGACAGTGGCTGGGGGCGAAGTTACTAGTCTAACTCTAGGGGACACTGTAGAAAGGACCACAGAGCATAACCACTCTGCAGTAGAGATTGAAGTGAGTGAAAATATACAAAAATAAAAATGTTTGCATGCATCTCCAATGTGCCTTGTGGCTCAGTTTTGCGGGAGGTGTCTCAAAACATTTTCATGCATGTATCTAGGAGAATGCCCACAATTCCAATCTGAGGAAGATGGTACTAAAGAGCCAAAAACAGGCAAGTAATCCCCAAAATGTAATCCGTCAGTCCTATTCTGACATTAATATTACCCCAGAACTAACAGTTCTTTCATTAATGAACCTTTTATTTTGCATGGCAACAAAAGAGTACTAATATTTAGCACAACCCATAACCTGGTAACCCTTGACAACAGTGATATTTGGATGATAGGTGGGACTTTTAAGTCAACACTCCATCCATTCACCCAAATATACACTATTTATGCTATCATAAATAATACAGTGATAAAAACCAAAACATTGAATAAAAGGCCTAGGAACGTGATAATTGATTTCGACTTGACAATGATTAACACAGTTTGCCAAATTTACTCTAGCATCCAAATCCTCAGGCATAAGAGCGAAAAAATTAAAAAACATACTTAGTTGAGGGATACATAATTAAACAGTAAATTGCGATTTGAATTTAGAAAATTAATTGCATTATGCTTTGTTCCTCCTGAGTATGTGGACAAGTTCTACACTCCAATTATTGAAACAGAGTACTTTACCCAAAGAAATTACAAATTGGCCCCACTACTAAATTATTTTGAGGACACATTGATTGACCTACTAAGCAGGTTGGGACACATGAGAAAACCAAGATTCCCCATTGACTGGTGGAACTGTTACACAACCTGCTTAGAGGGAGGTGCAAAGACTTACAATACCATTGAGGGTTGGCAAAACTCCTTCAATAAATCTATTGGCAGACCTCACCCAAACATTTATAATTATAATTTCTTGGAAATTTTGAAGAAGGAGCAATGTATCCAGGGAATGAGAACAGTGCAATCTTCTGCAGGTAGTCTGAACCCCCGAGTTTTCAAAAAAAAAAGTAAAAAAAAGTCCCAAAGACAATTGGCTAAATTCAATGATTTTTCATTGATGGGTGCTTCTGACTGCCCGGACTACATTGCCTACATCCTACACTTTTAATACACCCTAACAACCTCTAACATTATTTACCTACACTCTAATTAGACTGGCATTTTTAAAATAATGTTTTACACAATAAATGATTTTTAGGGTTCCTACCTGTAGATGTCTTCTTTCTTCAACTCTCATTGACTTTTTCAAACTACCTTTCATCAAGAGTCTTCTGTGTTCTATTAATCCAAACAGGAAAACCATCATCCAAAAAAAAGGCCAACTCCATAAACATCCTTTATTTTAATAAAAGAAACCCTTCTTCTATAGCAAAAAGAAAAAAACGTGCTCCAAAATTAAATTCCCAGTCAAAAATCCAGTAGAAATCAATCCTCGTCAGAAAACAGCATCCTCATAAATTGAAATCCCAAAGCAAAACAATGTTTTTAAAAAACGCACAGAAAAGAAAAATCCACTCTACAAAAATATATTTCCCAAGAAAAAATCCAGCAGTAATCGATCCAAAAATCCAGAGTTCCTCCAGTAACGACATAGGGCCTGATTACTACTTTGGAGGTGCAGCGCCTGGTCCACCCCTCTGCCACACCACCAAAGCCATGGTCAGACTGCCCTCCAGATTAGGGGTTGGCTCCTGTCTGGCGGACTGCTGTTTGGCGTTCCCATGGTGGTGCCTCAGAAAATGTGCACCGCAATGGGAACACCAAAAACAGTACCAGCTCAGTATGTTGTGCCCCCCCTGGGTATATCCACATGCTGAGAAGGCCCAGGGGGCCCTGCAGGCCCCCTTTGTTTCCTCTCCGACACTGTGTTCATGGAGTAGTAACCTCCATGACACCATCGGCAGAGAGGAAACTCATAATATGCTTGGCGGGACTGCCGCAGTCCCGCCAAACATATTGCAGCCTCCTGACTGCCGCAACACCACCAGGGAACAGCGGTTTCCTGACAGGTGTGACAGAGCTATGGCGGTCCGACTGCCTGAATCATAATAGGGCAGTCGGTGACCGCCACCATTGCACCCCACAAGTTTGGCAGTCCGTGGACCGCCAGACTCATAATGGGGCCCTTAGTAATTGTCAGGAAAAGTCACCAAAATTAAAAATGTTGGTTTTATTTCAAATAGGTGTAAAAAAGTATTATTTTTTTAAACTTTTTAAAAACCTATGTTGAAGAAAGGCATCCATCTGGATGTGGGCATATGAACATAACCTGCGTGGGAATGTAAAAGTGGTAAACACAGCAAAAACGTACAATACTGTGCTTACTAACATATCACAACCTCACACTTATATACACTTAGTAATGTAAAGAAATTTGTTCTTACCTGACAGAAGATCTTCCTTGCTTCCAATCTTATCAGCGACACTCCACCGATTGTAGAAACAGACGCACAACCGGGTATGACATGGCTGAAAGTAAAAAGGACAATTTCCCGCATTGAAGTCAATAGAGAAGCTTGGGAAAAAAAGATTAAAAAATTCTTACAAATTTGTTTTGTTACATGTAAAAAAACAAAATCAAAATGAAATTACATTTTGAATCATGTATTTTCCCAGAATGTTTATAATTGTTTTCATAATTCTTCTTAGAAAAAAAACATGGTATGATTATTTATCAATCTAAATAAAATTATTGAAAATGTGTCTAATTTTTAAAATGTTTTTTAATGCTTTAGTATTTTTTTTGAAAATGTTTGAATTTTTAGGAATAAAAAATATCCATTGAATAATTAATGTGGTTATAAAATGAGTAGTGTAATTCATTTTAAAATGTTTGTTTGGGTATTTAAGTGAATATCTGAGTATTAACACACTTCCCCACCATATACCCCTCTATCCCCTGCATCCCATGCCTGAAAGTTAGTGTTACAATTAATTAAACATTTTTTTTTCCAATAATGTCATTAGTGTAAAATCTAGAAATATAATACTCAGGTATTATAATCAATACCTGAGTAATAATACACTTCCCCACACAATACCCCTACATACTTTACAATCTATGCCTGTAAGTTAGTGTTACAAATAGAGAAGCACTTTGGCCGGCCGGTTTCCCGATGCCCGGTTCAGTCAATGTCCTCGCCAAGAATCTAGGGGTCTGGTTCGGGGAAGACCTCCGGTTTGAGGGGCATATCAAGAAGCTGGCAGGAGGCTGTTTCGGGACCCATAAGGCGTTGCGGAAGTTTTTTCCCTATTTGCCTGCCTCAGCAAGAGAGTCAGTGGCTAGAGCTTTAATTCTCTCGCGACTTGACTATGCCAATGGCCTGCTGAGTGGATCCCCGGCTTATATGGTGAGACGTCTCCAGGTGATCCAAAACGCAACCGTCAGACTGTTGGGTAATATCCCCAGTCGGGTCAGCGCTAGGAATCACCTGCAGAGCCTGCAATGGCTGCCAATCTCCCAGAGGATTACTTTTAAAATTTTGACCCTGGCCACAAAGCCATCTATGGACAAGGCCCCGCCTACCTGATGAAACGATTTAGGCGCTACTCTCCTAAGCGACCTTTGCGCTCTGCCGCTCAACATCTGCTTCAGGTCCCGCTCTTCCGGCTTTCTCGGCTGGGAGGGCAATCAGTGGCGGTGAAGGCCGCTTTGGCTTGGAATGAGCTCCCTCTATCCTTGCGAGCTACGGTGAACTTTATTTCTTTTAAAAAAGGGTTGAAAACCCATTTGTTTCGACTAGCCTTTTAGTTTTTGTTCTGTGTAGGGTAGGCTGTTTATTCTGTTTTTTTCTTCTTCGCGCCAGGATACTCTGGCAGTAATGGAGCGCGTTCTAAAACAGCATAATAATAATAATAATAATAATTAATTAAAAATGTTTTAGATCTTTATATTTAAACATTAAAGTGCATATTTTTGTAATACTCTGGTATTTAAATTAATACCTGAGTATAGATACACCCCCCACACACAATACACCTATAGCCCTTGCATCATGTGCCTAAATGTTAGTGTTTCAGTTCATGTAAAAACATTTTAATAAATATTATTAATTTATTATTTCTTTAACCATTAATCCCCAGTTTTTTATCATTAAAACCTGAGTATTAGTAAAGTACCCCACCCCCAATTCACTTTTATTGATTTAGACCTCTGCAAAGAACAGCAATTTAAGATAAATACATAATCGATGTAATTTATGTAGGATATTCAACAAAAAAACATGATTGTAGAGATTTTTCTATTAAAATATATATAAAAGAGATGTAAAAATGTATACACATTATAACAAACAAATTCATTCGGCAGAGATTTCATTCAGACATTTGAACAAAGGAGGGAATAGAGTAGGACAATAACGGGGTCCAGTGTACGAGTCCGACAACTAGTAACACAAGAAGGGTACAAAGTTCCCCGGGAAGAGTGGAGAAGGTAGTGTGCGTGTACTAGTGTGCAGCCCTGCAGTTCTGCGCCCTGTCTGGACGCTGCACGTGGGGGTAGGTTCCAACAGCCAGGACTGCGCGCCGCCGGAGGTACCATACCTTGATAGCCGGTCCCACAGGAGCAGTCTACGGGGCACCTTAGGGAAATCTCTGGGGTCGCAATACCTCAGCAGGACCAATCGGCCTGCGCACCTGTAAAACCTACTAAAGAAGGTTGTATACCACACTCTATAATTTCTTCTTTTTGTGTAGTACTATTCACCGAGGTCCTGAAGAATTGCCATTATAGCAAGAAACATGTCGACCTGACCAGAGGGTAGTAGATAATATGCACGGACAGGTTCAGGGCATATATCTCCTGTCCCACCCTTTTAATCAAGGGAGTCAACCACGCGAATAAATCACATTGTGGACTGACCCACCTTTTTTAATTCACCTTTCACGTCACGACTACACTTCCCCCGCCCTCTCACACGCATGCACCATATGGCCGGAACAAAAGATCTCCGATAAAGAGCCCCGGTTTCGGGAGCCCGTCAGACATTGCAGCGCCAGTCTGACGAGGAGCAGAACCCATATGATGAAGCATGACACCTAGTTATCTGGGTGTGTGAGGGTTTTAGTTCCAATAAGGGGATTCCCCCTTCCTCCTTTTTCTAGTACACGCACACTACCTTCTCCACTCTTCCCGGGGAACTTTGTACCCTTCTTGTGTTACTATTTCATTAAGACAATCAGGTCGTTATTAGCTGAGAGGTTATACATAAAACACAGGGGTTTTAAGAAGTGATTCCTAGCCTCTACCAGATCTTTATTGGAACAGAAGTAAAGCACATGGGTCGAGTCCTGGACTCCTCTATTACATTTATCGCATATTCCTGTCCTTTCACTTGCATCACTCCAGCTCTTTGTGTAAGCATTTCGGGGTAATATCCCTAGACGAAGCATAATAATGCATTGTCGGACACTATGGTCAAAAGTGTATCTCAGATATTTTTGGTGAGTCTTGCACTCAATAGTAGATGCAACAGACTAATAAAGAGATAGTTGAGAACAGTGTGCCATATCGAGATCGAAGCTTAATCACAGTCATATTTTTTTTAAATAACTTCAAATGAGCTGGTGATAGTTTCGGTACATTGGAAGTACTCTAGGGCTATATTAAGATTTTTGTTAAAAGTATATTAGTTTTTTCCTGCCTTCATAGGTTTCATAATTTAGTAAGGCCCTTAAAGAGCCTTCTTCCGCATGTAGAAGGTTAAATGACCACCTGATTACATTGGTCAGAACTCTTAAATAGGCACTAGCAATAGATAGCTCTAAACGAAGTGCTTGAAACAGTTTAGCTTGTCTCAATAGCAGGTGATGGAAGAAGAGGAAGCACCCACAGTTCCTGAATTGCCGTTCACTTGCTGCTGCTGATGATAAAGCGCTTGTAGCATAGAGAGCTACTCACAACAGTGTCCTGGCGCATACCAACAGGTCTGCCCTCTGACTTGGAGGAAGCTTGTTCTGCACAAACAGCCAAGTCTTAAGATTTCTTTAAAAGATTGCAGCATTTCTTAGACTTCGTAGCTGAAATGGAAGTTTATTCCTTGCTAATGCACCTTGGTAGGCAAGAGATCTACCTCCTGCCCTGGCACATTGAATTTGGGGAATGGTTACTAGCAATTTGTTTGCCAACCTCAAATTTTTCTGAGGAATGTAGAAAATAAACCATGCTCTGAGATAACCCACTCCTGAATGGTACAGGGCCCAATGTACTAGTACTAGAGCTTTAAACAGATTTATTTTTTTGATGGGGAGTCAGGGAAGAACTCGCAGCTGCGGAGACATTCACGTTCTGATTTTTACCTGAAAATGACTAAGTGTAGAAATTTTCTTAGAGAGCATAAAACTCCAAAGCACTTGCTAGCTACTGATCTAATTTGACATTGGAAAGACAGACTTTCATCAAATTTAAACCTTAGATTCTTTACTGAGCCTTTTTGCTGGCCTGGGGGAGGTGCGTCCAGAATTCAGGCAGGGTTTTGCCCAAAAAATTAATTTCAGTTTTGTCAGCATTATTCTTGAGCTGGTGAGTAGCCATCCACTGGAAGGCAGAGGACAACTAAGTTTTATTCTGAGCCCCTGATAATTCTTCGCCTTGACCACATGAAAACAACAACTGTGTGTAAATATGCGTATAATATGATTTTTGCCCAAAGGGCTTCCGCAATCTAGGCTAAAGGAGTCAAATACAAATTAAATAAGGTGGGACTTAAGGCTGAGCCCTGACGAACTCCAACTGACAATGCACATGGTTTTGATGAGTACGGCGCGATCCACATTTTTGACTTCCAGCCGGCCAAAAAGGAAGTAAACCAATCCAAGACTCGTCATGTACCCCAATGACTTGCAAACGTTCTAGAAGTTTTGAATGAGGAACCGTGTCAAAGGTGGCAGACAAATCTAACATAGTATTATCAGCACCGCCTTGCTCCCCCTTGTCAAGGATGCTTTTTATGTATTCTGCAACCTCCACTAGCGCAGTTTCTCTACTAAAGCCAGACCTAAAAGCCTGCCTGGCTAGAATGGAGTAGATTATAGGCTTCCAAATAGCCTGAGAGCTGATGGTGTACATGCTTTTCCAGAATCTTAAAAACGGCTGGAAGTAAGGACATACGCCTATAGTTTGAGGGAGTGCAGGGGACAGCCAACATTTTTTTATCAGGGGTAAATCTATGCTTGCTTCCAGGAAGCGGGTACCGTTGTGGTTGTTAAGGACATGTTAAGTATCCCGTTTACCAGAAGATTAATTAGGGACGACCCTCATCTAATAATTTAGGTGTACCAGGATCTCAAGGTGAGCCTGATTTTAAAGTGCTCAGAACTTGGAGCGAGCTCCCCACAGTTATCGGGTCTAGGTTAGACAGTGTAACACTAGCTGAGTGGCTCCATTTTGCCTGAAGTTTGTCAATTATTTCTGCACCTGCCCTTGATCCATTGTGCATACTAGTTTGTATGTGCTACATTTTTGTCCGTAAATATCTGGGTAGTTGTTCACACCATTCTATAGAAGGATCGTGGATCCCAATGCTCGCCGTTGGTGACTTAAAATGTTTGACAATAGCAAACATTCTTCAGATTTCTTTTTTGCATTCTCAATTTTGATTTCTCAGTAGACTTGTTAGTTACTCATATTTATGCATAATATTTCTTGAGGGCTGAATTATATATTTCTTGAGCATTTGAATTAAACTCTTTTCTCCACTGCCTTTCTAGAATTTTAAATCTTTTTTTCCTCAGTATTAAGGCTGTCTGAGAACCTTGGACAAGATAGCTACTCCTGCTAGTTCTGACATAGAACAATGGGGCCACTTTATTAATGGCGCGCCTAATCCAATTGTCAACCAATTCTACGTCCTTCTCTAACTTACTTTAAAGAGAAGGAGAGGATGCTTCCAAGGCAGTTCCCATGACTGTATACATTGAATGCTCAATCTGTTACCTCTAAATTAACATCCAAGCTATGAATTCTATTTTGAGCCTGCAATGAAAATTTGATAAGATAATGTTCAATCAAGACCATAGGTATAGGATCCTCCGTGAATAGCCATCTATTAGAGAACACTTGGTCTAGTACATGTTCAGCCTGGCGTGTAGGTTTAAATATAAATTGGCTAAGATCCAGAAAGACCATAATATCTCTAAAACTCCCTTGTCACATCGGCTTTCACTTTGTCCATATGTATATATCACCGCTACTCGAGTTAGTGCCATCTCTAGCAATCTGCTAAAGGTCCAACTGATCCGGGAGGTCTATAAATTAGAACACCTGTGACTGATTGCTGATGGGATAACGTGATGCAGGAGCCCATTGCCTCTGCTTCGACAAAGCCCTCAATTTCAAAGTTTTGGCAATCCCATTCTTCATTTACAACCAAAGATAATCCTTCTCCCTTCCTGTGGGTTAGTCTTTCTAATAAATCTTAAAACCATTAGAGATGCCGTGGCAAGGGTTCGGTACGAGGTATCGATTAACCATGTTTCTGCCAGAAAAAGTAGGTCAAAAGACTCCCCCTTCCAGCAGATCAAACATATGGTCAGCATTATTTGGAAGTGGACACAAGTCTTAGCCTCCTTGTGTATGTAAATGGGCTTGCTAGCTCTCTGTAGTAGTGAGGTTGTGTCCAGTGCAGATTACCTTGGAGGCAAGTATAGTTGGTCTTGTCAGAGACTGTAAATGGTAGAGCTCCACATTTAACTGCCACTGCGAGACTACATAAAACATCTATACTATAATACTGGAGTGTATTACCTGCTAGAGAGGGATGACCTGCACGACTGGCACTGGAGTCCTACGGGACTCTTCAAGATGTAGACAGGCTTGCTTTAGCCGCGCCTTCAGCACACCAGCAGCACACCTGCTGCGTGCATCCGTGCAGCATGCTCCCTTTTAAACATCCTCCCTGTAACCACTAGAGCTTGCACTGCCCGAAAATGTCATCTCTAGCTGTCCAAAGGGACTAAACATGGCTGTGCGGTCTTCTACCACTATGTTTATTAGCTGCTCCCAACTCCCCGTTCTAAAATGCGCCTTCTACTGATAGCCCCCAAATACCAATTCTCTTTTTCAAAATACAATTTAGGCAAATTAAGCAACTGTTAAAATGTATTTTGGCCAATTGAACAACAGTTAATAATGCATTAGAAAAGAGAAGTGGGACCCACACTCTCCTGGACCATAAACAAACTGCCACCACCATCACCCTGTCCTTGCCCTGAAGACTGGTTACAAGTCTGGGGATCAGAGGAAAGGAGGGGAACATACAATAGCTGGTTGGGCCAACTGACTGCCAGGGCATCCGGCCTCCAAGCAGCTCCCTCCTGCTCTGTCCTGGAACAAAACCGTTGGACCTGGGCATTCCCCCTGGTGGCAAAAAGATTCAGAAATGGAACCCCAAACATCTTGCAGATTTCCTGGAAATTTGGGATTAACAGAGACATTTCTTGTGATGATGGAAATACCTGCCTCAGGGAATCTGTCATCACATTGTCCGTCCCTTAATGTAACTAGATGTAAGAGACATGAGATGGTGGTTCCACCCAATTCAGCAGTTGGGTATCATATTCAAAGACTATGACCTGGTGCCCCTCTGACTGTTCAGGTAGGCACATGGAAATGCAGCATTGCCTTCAGGATAGCATAGAGCTCCCTCCAATTGAAGGATTGCCTGCTTTCCTGTAAGTTCCATCTAGCCAGCATGGAAAGAGTGCCCAGAGTAACTCCCTATCCAAATGAACTTGCATCCATTGTTAACACTTTTGGAGAGTTTGGTCGGAGTTCCACTCCTCTGGTCAGAGACTTGGGAAGACACCACCAATTGAGCTTATGTTTGTTTGAAGAAGAGACTGGGACCAACTGCTAGAACTTTTTTGACTTTGGTTCCCAAACGACAAAGATATGCCCCAAAAGGTGATAAAGGTTCAATCTGGCCCAAGGAACTTTAAGGCCTACAGCCACCTTGTGACCCTGGAGCTTCAACCACTTCTGTACAGATAGAAACTGATGGGCTTATTCATGAGAGCCCTGAGTCACTTTTGCACCACATAAAGGTCTATCAATCCAATTTATAAGCCACCCAAAGCCACCCTGCATGGCTTTGGGTAGCCTCATAAATCATGAGTAAGAAGACAAAATGCTGCATCGCCTTACTCTGTGCCCGGAAGGCATTCCATGGGTGCTGCAATGGGTTTTTCCACACAACACCCAGGGAATTTGAAACTGCCCCAGATAAACAAATACACGTAAACTTGGGGAAGCCCCAAATCCATAAACATCCCGAGGTGAGGCGTAAAGGGGAGAAATATGTGTTTATTACCTCTAGTTTTTCTACTTTCTATGTGTGCTGCATTCTGCAGCACACATAGAAAGACGAAAGCACCTCTTGGGATTGTTTATGTGCAGGATAGTGTTCCTTCCTGTACAAAAATGATCCTACATGCAACGGGGGCACCCTTGCACTATGATGCAAGGCTGCCTACATTGGAGGTAAGCCTCCGAAACGGCATCAGCGCTGGGAGAAAGGACAGGAATGCACCACATTGCTTATATACAGTGCATTTCTGTCCTTTCACTTTGGTGTAGGGCAATTCAGCAAGGTGTCTTGCTGTACTGCTGTACAATAAAATCCCATGAATAAGCCCCTGAGCTCGTAATGCCTGAGCGGAGTCAACATCTCAGCCTCTGGAAGAAAAGCTCATTTGACGTCTGTCCTGAATCTTGCTCCAATGTATATCATGTCCTGCATGGGTTCCAGCTTGCACTTCACTCAATTCAACGAAAACCCATGATACTGAACCTGAGACAGGACTACCTCCAATTCCCTGAGAAACTGCTGGTATAAGGGAGCAAGAAGAAACCAATCATCCATGTAAGGATATAGACGAATGCCTTGCAGATGTATAGAAGCTTCAAGTGGGGCCACAACTTTGGTGGCCATCCATGGAGCAGTCTTGAGGCAAAACGGGAGAACATTAAATTGGAAGTGATGTTTCTTGATGCAAAAACACAGCAACTTGTTAGGACGGGTTTAATAAGCATCCTGTAGATCCAGGGTTACCATCCAATGCTCTATGCATGCCAATGGGATTATCTGTTGCTGGGTTTTCATCTTGAAAGGAAGGGTCTGCACAAATCTGTCCAGACTTATGAGATCCAGAACCAGGCAAGGCAACACCCTCCTGTTGCCTTCATAAATAAGAAGATGATGGAATAAAACCCCATACTCCAGGAAGCCAGAGAAACTTCCCAGATCACCTCATTCAGTGACAAAGTCTAGATTCCCTGCTGAATGACTATTTGCTTGTCCTACTGAAACCCCATATTGTGTTTAACATGTGTCAGCTGCTCAGGCAGCAAAATCCATCACAATGTATTTCCCATTTTGCTCCTCCAGCAATGACCTTGCTCTTCTTCCCAGAGAGAAGAATAATCTGGAGAGGCATCTCTCCATCCTGGTTTAGCAGGAGACTTCACCACCTGGAATTCCGGCAAGGGATCCTTAATCAGCCTCATCACCCATTCATCCTCCCCCTCATTAGCAACCTTCTTGGGAGGAGGGGAGGCAGAAGAATCTGAAGAGGAAAAATAGAACTCCAAATGCCTGCCCTTTTGAGAGGTTTTCCCTATCATGAACAAGTGGCCAAATAGTAAATGCAATCTGCTAAGCGGAGTTACCTCTCTCCAGCCTTGCTCTAAATACTCTCCTGTCTTTTTTCCATTCTTCTAGGAAGTAACCCTGGGCGTAGTTTGCGCAGTAGCGCTACGTGAAGTGCACTTTGAACTACGCGAGCTACGCAAGCTGCGTAGTGCACTGTGCAAAATGCTGTTCGCACTGATTGCACAGTGCCGGATGCTTGTCCGCACTATGCAATCAGTGCAAACCGCATTTTGCACAGTGCAAAAGGTCGTTTTCTGCTGCTCGAGTAGTTCTCTACTTGAGCAGCAGCTTTCTCAATGCGGATTGGTAGTTTCTCATCACGAGGGGCCGCGAGCATATGCGACCACTCGCAATGAGAAACCAGACCTCCCCGCGTTGAGAATCTCATTGGGAGGTTTATTTTCCACGCTCGCGATCGCCAACTTGATGTTGCTGATTGTGAACGAGGAAAAAGTCTCGCCGGAATGTCATTTTGCTCGCTTGCGATCGCCAACTTGACGTTGAGGACCGCGAGCAAGCAAAAAATGACCGCTATGCTACGCGTGTTTGCACTGTGCTAAGTGCAATTTGCGTAGTGTGAAGTAGCGCAAACTACACAAACTACGCAGATGTAGCGTAGTACTTCACCCAGGGTTACTGGGAAGTAGATGAGCCTATGTGGGCCATAACTGTCCTTCTCTGTGCTCCGTGCATGCTCCCAGCAGGAGACCATCACCAGCCCCTCTGCGGATGGACGCACCAGGGCCAGCTTTAGCACTGTTGGCTTCCGGTGTGATAATGTTTGTTGTCGCCCCCCATCTGTGGTGGAGTTGGTGACCAACTCCACCACAGATTCCCTCACCACCACCTTTTAACAGTGACCTTCAAGTCTCCATAACCACTCTCTTTCAGATGCATTTAATTAGTTATATAGTGTCACTCATATGAGTGTAGATTGTCAGAACATTTTGCATCACACACACATTACAGAGACAATCACTCATACATGTGTAAATCAGTGTACAAGAATGGTTTAAGTGTGCTTGGTCTGGAGAAGCAGAAACTTAGAATTGAAAATGGAACATCATGAATTGGGTTTTCTCTATAATAAGAAGAATCGATTTCTACTTAATTAACACTTTTTTAACATTAATCTGTGTTCTAATCGATACTTTGAAGTGTGTGTGCATGCAGTTCATTGATGACAGTTAATTTACTGTTCTAAGGATTTCAACTTTTAAACAGCAAGTAACAAAAGGATGTGTCTTAGAAAAGCAGGAACCCACTGACCTGTTTACATTATATGCACTTTGTGATCTGCATAGTACACGTTCATTGCAGCAGGCATATTAACCTTCTGTCCTACCTTACAGTGAGTCAAAACCTCAACTAGACAAAACGCCAATCTCTCTCCAGAAAGAAGATTAATCACAGGAGTTATCTTGACATTTTTATCGTTGCCTGGAAATGGTTGGAGTACAGAAATGTGGCAGCAGGTGCTTTTAAAACTAATATAAACTTGCAACATCTGCGCCCCCTGAAGTCAGCACGTGGAGCGGTGGCACCGATCGCACCGTCCTAGAGGCAGTCCTGGGATGCCCGGCTCCACCCTCATCCAAATGATGCATATCACTGACACGGCCCAAGCCCCCCAGCAGCAATGCTGAAAAGCGCGCCATTCACTGCCTTCCTGTAGGATCCAGAACTATCCAGAGAACCCTCAGAGAACAATCCCCAAAGCAGCAGCTACCCTTGTGTGAAAGAGGACCTAGCGTCTTCTGTCACCTATCAAAAGACAAAAAAGCGGATAGGAGGAATGCTGGGTACTGTGTACTCTTAAAGGCTACTTTCTAGGAAGTACTGGCATTTTCTGTTCTCTTTTCTGTCTCATGAGAGGCCTTCAAGTCATAAGTAATGAAGTGGAACGAGGACTTGAGCATGTAGAAGTAATGAACACTGAGCAGCCCTGCCAGCTTAATTTGTAAAAGAGTAAGTGCTGGGGTCTAAACTTTATCTCAGAAGGCGGCACCTGCGCTGCTCTCTGTCAGGGTTTGAATAACAAGTCTAGTCTTTATTCCATTTTATTCCTCATCCACCCACCACCATGCACTTGCTGCCTCTTTATCTCTCTCTTGCAGGTTCTTTTTCATCCCTGCATTCTTTCTTTGTCACTGTTTTTTCGTCGTTCTGTTCCTCCTTCTATCCCCCTCATCTGCCTTTCTCGCCCTTGCTATGCGTCAAAGTCTAATGAATTAACAAATTCCAAAAATGAGTATCGAGTGCGCCCAAACTGCTAACACTGGCTCAAATTAAGCCTTGCAGTATTATAGTTCAGCAACTCCAGCATTATGTAATGTTGGTACCAGACTCTTATGAAAGCCTTGGGTCCCCTAGTTATTTAAAAAACCAAACCCTAACTTTAACAAGAGCTTATTTATAAAATATTTTTTTTATGTGCTGTCATTTGATTCTCCTCAGTCCCGCTGTGGAACAGCTTTGAATTTATGATTCAATTTCAGCTCTTTCCTCCAAATTCTAAATGTGTTTACATCTAATGTTCACAGATAGTGACATGTGTTTTCAATATTGTAACACAGCAGCAGCTCACTAATATTATGAATGAATTAAGCTTTTTTTTAGCCTGACAGTTACTGCGAGAGTGTCCCGGTGCTTAGGCAAACGACGAGTAGGAGGTGTTCCCTGCCCTACAGTTTATATTATTGTTATTGCAAATAATCTCAGTGACACCCTCCCATTTGTTACATGTGAGGTCCTATTGTGATCTAAAAGAAACTTTTTTATGGATGTTGCATGAACCATAAAGACAACATTTCTCTGTAAAATGTATGTAATAGACTCTCACACATCACCCACATTAAAAACAAATGAAAGGAAAACGGTATTTAAAACAATCTGTTTAAGAATTATTCAAGGTCATCAGGGCGATGCTCTACAAAACAGAGCCAGCACTGTCAGGGGGTACCCTCAAAGGCTAGGGCCCTGGCCAGAGCCCACTTTACCCATGCCGTAAGACGTCTCTGGTCCCGCAGACTGCTCCTAAATATTGTTCAGGAGCGACCACACTACCTTAAGATCCACCTTGTTGACTCTCTCGATGCCTCGTGCAACAGCAGCCCTCATCCCAAAGTAGCTGCCTACAAAATCTGTACTCACAGCATCCCAACAGCATCCCTATAACAAAGGGCCTGGGACTCATCCGCTCCCATATAGCCATACACCCATCATTTAGATCTCTCAAATGCCAGCGACCAGGGACACGCTAGGTGAGAAGCTATACTAGGCACAAGATGGATTGAGGACTTAGAGAAGAGTCTATTCATAAATATAATTACCTGAAACTGAAGTATTTCATTCATTTTGTTTATAAAGTAGGTAGCTTTAAAAACTACATATAGTTCAGCCATCTTGTTAAGTCATTGAGCTCTTCTCGACAATTTTCTATTTTCTTGGTTTCTCATGAGATCAGAAATGACACCCAATAGCCCTAATCTCGCGAGAACACAGATCAGCCAATAAGGTATTGATTGTATGTTGGGATGGCACAGGTTCCCCATCCCTGAAGAGCAAGATGGAGGACAGCTGTAACCTTTTAGAGCTCTGCTGCTGAGCACTTTTCACAGCAAATTAAATTAGAAATAGTGGCAAACAGGGCCCAGCAGTGGAGAATGCACCACACACGGTGCTCTTGTACCTAATCCTAAAGCATCTACAAGAAGCTAATATTCATCTGCAGGAATAAAAACATGCTACCTGCAAGATGCACAGACACTGTTGTCTGCTACGGCCACGCTGTCTGCCATCACACCAGAAAAAGGTGGGAAATCAGAAGATGGAGGGAGGGGCGAGGGGAGAAAAGAGAGAGAGAGAGATCTGCAACCGGATCCCTTTCAAGGTTTAGATTAGACCTTGTGTCGGGGAAAACAAAATCCAATTACGTTTTTTCTCCTCATAAAAAAGAATAAAAGTTAATGGTCCCCAGGCTGTGTTGTGTCAAGCTTCTGTTATCTTTTCATTCTAAACAGCATCTTTAATTGGCCCAAGCCATTCCCAGCGGGGAATATCGTTCTACATCGAATCCCGGCCATGATTAAACGACTGAATACGACGCCGTTCTCCTCCTTGCTTCCCCCGGGAGATCGAGGATGATGTCAAATGGATTTTATTTGCGCCTGTGACGTGGTTTGTAATTACTACCCGTTAAATCAAAAGGTAATAATGTGGGGGTTGGGAGCTGCCTTTCACAACCCGTCAGGGCTAAAAGTCATGTGATGATCGACGATTATGTGGCCTTCTCAGAGGCACCAGTCTCTTTAGAGGAATCTATGGGGGTAATGCCCACGTGATGTTTTTGCTAAACAAATGTGGTCAGGTGTTTCATAAGATGGCAGCCATGGCACAACTTGTGTACCCAGGTCACTTCCCTCCACTGGCGCCCGAGGGAGTACTTGTTTGCTATTCGACGAGTTTCTAGCTGCTGCAGGGTCTAACAGGTCCCAGCCCCGTGTGTCGTGCATGCTGGTCTGTGCTGAGGTCATAATTGTTTATTCCTGAAGGCCGGGAAGCCCATGTGTCGTTTTTCATGAATGCCTCTCTTTTACGGTGTTCTGAAAGCATGCAGTGATATACTTTTTTATTGAACACTTTTGGGTCATTGGCCTTCCCTGAGATAGAATATAAAATGACAGATCAAAATGGAAGTGAATTTACAAGGAATATGATGTCCTCTAAGTTCTCAGACAGAAGGAAGATCGTTGCTGGTATGATGTTCTGCAAGTCACAGTTCTTCAGCAGTGGCCATATTGACCTTTTGCGCACATGAGGACATGTTCTTCATAAGAGTACAGAATGAATGAACGGTTCCGTGTGTCAGCGAATTGATGTCTCCTTGGCTAAGTGTTAACTGCAGCTGGTACGTCACTGAATCAATTGCTGTCCCCTGGCCAGATGTTTATAAAGTGGTTCGGTATGGCTCTGTACCATGAAAAGCAATTTTTTTGCGATGTTCACAGTTAGATAATCATAAGTGTTCATTGCTTCTATCCGTAGAAGGGTTAGTGGCACTCTTCTGTCTTGTAGGTGCTGCTTTTTTTACCGGTTGGCCTAGAGGTTGTTCTTTGTACAATCTTGAGAGGACGTTGTGAATGTTGAGCATAATTGGTTTACTGGAGTTAATGGCTTCTTCCATGCTCTGCCAATCATGTGGTTTGATGCACTAAACACACACATAATGGCATACAGAGTAGGTCGTTTGTGGCTCTTTCTACGATTGACACAAACCCTTGGTCTATTTCTAGTGCAGCAGTTGGCGATTGTGGGGAAGTGATTGTTATTTTTGCACATACTCCTCTCACGTCATGGTACACTTCCTGATAGGTCAATTGCAGCTTCTGAGATTTCTGCTCCATAGAACGAAATGTCTCCAACTTTGACCTGAACAACTGTTCACAGGCTTCATAACTCCACATTGCTGGGTCTCCTCACACATTTTATGATGCCTTTTACCACACCTAGTGCTTTTCCTAAGGCATCGTCCAAGTGATTTTCTCAGGCGAGCTGATTGGCCACCGTCGATCCGAGATGTTTGTAAGCACTTGTTTGTTCATTGATTTGGTCACTCTGTTTTGCAGATTTACGTAGCCTTTACTTTGATTTTGGGTCCTGTAGCATCTTCGTGTAACTGCAAACTCAACATTCTAAACCAGCCTTTAGTGCATTCCCTTCTAACATATGCATTCCAGTTCTGGAGGCCATCAGGAACAAAAAGGGTTCCATCATTGTTAACTCACAAGACACTACATATTCACCCTCTGGTAAATAAAAAAATATATATGTTTTTTCAAAATATATATAGATATGTATTATTAAAGCTCCTCAATCAATTTTATTGGCACTCAAGTTGTTCAACAGTATTGTGTGACTGGAAACTGGGGACTGTCACCGTTAGGATCTGTGTTGACAGTGTAGGAGCAACAGCAGTGTCAGAGACTACAGAACCAATCTATTTTTCAGCATCTAGTTCGGATGAACAATGAGCCAAATTCCTACAATGAGTAGCATATTTGATGATAGACTTCCAAGGGCACTAGGCAGTCACCATGTGTTCCTTTGTAGATACTACTTGAATGGATTCTGCATCAAATGGAACATCTGATTTTCATTTCTACATTTGGCATGCAAGCACTTGATCTCCTTTCCTAAATATGAGGTTCTTCACACGTCGTCTTTCGTCAGCATATGGTTTCATCTTTTGTTTATTCACCAAGTCTTTCTCACAAATTGTGTTTTCTTTCTTTGGTTGGTACATTGAGGCAACTTGGTTGTCATGGCTCTGCCGAATATCAATATTGCAGGGTCTTCACCTGTGGTTGAGTGAGGTATTGTATAATAAGCTCTTAACATAGAGTTTCACAGTTTTTAAATTGAGCTTCTCAAGATTAGCATGCTGCACTACTTTCTTTAGCTTACTCATAAAGTGTTCAACAAGTCCATTGGCCTGCTGCCACAGAGGTGTGGTCGTCTGATGCTTTATATTCTGGTGCTCTAAAAAGTCTTTGCACTCTCGACTATTGAAGATTTCACTATGGCTGGACCGCCTGATGTCGTAAATATGCCATCTAGTCTCTCAATGACTCGGTCTTGAGTGGTAGATGAGAGATCTTCAATTAATGGAAATCATGAGCATTTGTCCACAACACTCATCAGGTGATGACCATTGTCGAGTGGGCCGAAAACGTGAATGGCTACTCTCTCCCATGCATGCTTCGGGAGTTCTGCATGTTTAATGTATGGTGAGTAGTTTTTGTAGAAAGGCAGTTTCATAAATGACAGGCAGTTAATCCTTTTTCAACCCTCTCATCGAGATAAGGAAACCTGACTCACTCTCTCAGAGCTCGTTTTGTGGCAACAATTCCACAATGTCCTTCATGGGCCACTTAAATTTTTTTTTGTTGCAAGCTCTCCGGAATCAGTATTCTCGACTCTTGCAGTATAGCTCCTTCCTGAGTTGTGGACAGTTCATCTTTGACACTTTTGTACTTTTGATATTCACCATCACTGGTGAGTGGTCGAGTGTGTTGGTTCCATGACTAAAGTGTAATATCCTTCAACTTTAGCAGGCCACTCTCATGGTTCATGGCAGTGATAGTTTGGGGAAATCAAACAGCAGCTGTTTTGTTTGATTTTACTATGAAATTAACATTGGCTTCAGCCATCTTGGATGGAGTATCATGAACTTGTAATAGGCACTCTGGAAAAGTAGTCATCAGGGTTCTGATCTCTCCCTGGACTAGGAAAAATGTAATTGTGCTCTTGTAATCGTAGTCTCCATCGTCCAATGCAAGGAGGCATTTTGACCTTTGGCTTGCCAAATATAGTCAGTAAAGCTTTATGATCAGTTACCAGAGTAAAAAGCTTTCCGTATAGAAATTCATGGAAATGTGCACAATCCCATTTCACAGCTATGCTTTTTTTTCAGGTTCTGAACAAGCAAGTTCTGTTTGGGACAAACTTCTAATTGCATATGCCACATTTGAGCATTCGGGTGTCCGCTGTGCTGTGCAAGGATAACAGCTAACCCGATTGCGCTACCGTCAAAAACAACTTCTGTATGAAGCTGCGGATTGAAGTATGCCATTTCATTAGCATTCTCAAAGTCTTGTTTGACTTTCTTAAAACATTTCACGCATTCATGTGATCAATGAAATGAAACATTCTTTTTCATCAAGTCTAACAGAGCACTTACAGTAGCATAGTCTTGTATGTACCTGGAACAGTAACTGGTCATGCCAAGAAATGAATGCACCATAGAAACATCTTGTGGGAAAACACCATTTGACAGTGCTTGTACTTTAGCAGGATCAGGTGTCATAGCCACACCAGAAAAGATATGGCCAAATAATTGTAGCTTTGTCTTCTGGAACTCACACTTACCTGCATTCAAAGTGAAACCTGCATCAGCAAGTAAACAACATACTTGTGTTTGAGCTTTATTGCACTCCTTTTGTGTAGCTTTGAAAACCAATATGTCATCGCTTTAATACAACGCAATCCTGTCAGGCTGAATGATACGTTAGACGACGCCTTGAAAAAGTTCTGCAGCTGATGACACACCAAAACTTTGGGGGTCATTAGGATTGCAGTTTTTCCGCATCCTCCGGTCCGGCGGAAGTGTCCGCCGGCCCGAGGATGCGTAAAAAGCGCTGCGGAGGCTTCAAAGACCCCCCACCAGATTAGGAGGGCTGGGGGGTCAGGAAGAGTGTCCGCAGCTTTTCCGCCGCGGTCGCCTTACGACCGCGGCGGAAAAGCTCTAATATGGAGGCGGTGTCTAACAGACACCGCCAGCCATATTAGGAAGGGGGAAAACAGATGCCTTTCCGCGGTGGCTTCTCCGCCGTGGAAAGGCATACGGTGATTTCTCTGGGGTCCCGTTGCGGGCCCCTAGGGTGATGGAAGGTGGGGGGTGCACATGGGGGTACCTATGGTACCTCCCTGCATTTGCGTGTATGAAGTGGCAGGCACCACGCGGTGCCTGCCGCTTTGTGCATGCAAATGCGAAGCATGCATATTTAACCTTGCTGTGGGTGCTGCTTCAAGCAGCACCCGCCGCAATGTTAAATATTGAGGATGTGACCGCCAGGGTGGCGGTCACATCCTAATTGCACTGGAGGGACCGCCGCTGCCCCTGTGGACAGTCCCTCCTCCTCTGGGGTGGCGGACGGACGCAGGTCCATCCGCCATCCTAATGAGCACCTTAGTCTTTTGCATCAAAACAGACCAACATGTATAAAAAGGTTCAATGTACATGAAATATTCTTTGAGTTCCAACTAACAATAACCTTTATTCAAATCAAGGTGAGAGAAAACATTTGCACCATTGAATTGTATTATCATGCCAGCAATGTGTGAACCTGGATGTCGTTCTCGTTCCCTTGCCTTGTTTGGAACGATGCATGTCAGCGCGTATGTGTACAGCTTCTTCACTGTCCTTATGGGCACTACCACTATGAGAGAAACACATGGTGTTGGACCAGTGGAACGCTCAATGACCTCTTGCTTGATTAGCGATTCAAGTTTAGTTTCAACAGCTACTTGTAAATGAAAAGCCATTAGTCTGTGTCTTTGAGTGACATGACCGACATCCTCATTAATTTGCAACTTTACTTTCATAGTATTAAGCTTTTCCAAACCACAAAAAAAGAAGGGAACTGACTTGCTAATTCATGGTGAGTATTCATACTGTAGTTCACACAGATCAGCCCCATATCAGCAGCTCCACTGATGCTGAGTAAACAGACACTTGACACTGTACCTTGAAGGACATGCATGGGTGCTTCCACTTTCGTTTTCTTATATTTAATTGTCCCTACAAATGAACCTTGACTTTTTAACAGTATTGATGTGGCCCAGATATACACTTTAGTTTTCAGTGGCGTAAGTTAGGGTGATGTAAACAATTCATTGTATTTCTCTTCAGGCATAATGTTTATCGATGCACCATTGTCAATATTAAAAGGCATCAAACAACCATTTTCTTCACTGTAATCTCCGGGCAATGTTTGAAGGACTCCTGTGCTTTGATATGTTGACGTTTCTTTGACTGACATTTCTCTTCACATGCGGCCAGTCCAACATACAGACTCTTTTCTGAGGCAAACATCAACATGGCACAACCATCTTCACTTTCACTTTGTGTGGAAGTACTGTTTGATGATGATTTAGACAATGATCAACTTTGCTCAGTGTCAATTTGCCTCAACTGATGTACCTGCTTGGCCTTTTGGATGTGCATCGAATGTTGCATCTGGAAAATTCAGGCAGCCATTTTGTCTTTGCGCTATGATGCACTTTTTCCTCCGCTTTGCAAACCGTTACAAAATGGTTCTCCTT
Organism: Lissotriton vulgaris; assembly: GCF_964263255.1. Classification (NCBI taxonomy): domain Eukaryota; kingdom Metazoa; phylum Chordata; class Amphibia; order Caudata; family Salamandridae; genus Lissotriton; species Lissotriton vulgaris. The sequence continues at coordinate 1,650,504,609 of NC_141685.1, forward strand.
CCTACAGGCTTTGCATATCTGTCTAATTTCCAAGTGAGTTTGCTTCCATCATTTGTACACACTCTTGGTAGGCATGTCTTACTAATGATAATTTGTGTTGGTGTTTCCTCTTGTTCAGTGCCAGGCACTCTGGTGTCCTCTCCATTCATAGTGTTGTGCTTTGCTGCTTCCAAGCTGTGTTTTGTCTGGGGAATTCCTTGGGGATGATAATGTCTGTGTTTCTAGTAATAGGGGAATCCTATGGCTGGGGGTGACCTCACTGAAGATTTGAATTTGCCCTAGGGCACTACTCTGTGCTTATAGTCACTGTGCTTATCTGTCATGTGCCCAGAATACAGCTGCCCATATTATTTCAAATTGGTTATCCTACTTGTCCTATGATGTAACCATCACTATTGCTGGGTATGATAACACCCCTTCTGATGTCGTTATTTTTTGGGATGTTGTGATTCAGACTCCAGATTATCTTTTTTCCCAATATTCTGCGGTTGAGCTGGTGGTGGCTCAGGACCCCCATCCTGAAGGTAGATTTTTGTTTGTGTCTTGCTGTGTCTGCTTTGTCTGTTACTTTACCAGCTTGAGATTCTAATTCAATATCAGCCCAGCAGACCGATACTGCTGTATGAAGGTAGTACCATCGAGTTCAGGGCTGCGATGGAAAATCTCCATAAGGGGTCTGCCTAGCTGAGGTGTTCTTAAGCTGATCTTTGTATGTAGGCTTTCAGCCTCTCTTTCTTCCTTTCTTAAGCTGTTTCATACCAGCCAAAGATGTTCCTTAGGTAATAGAGGGGGTGTGCTTTATTGTATGTTATCAGTTGGATCAATTTATTTTCATAGTTGAGGCTTTTGTCTGGTAATCCTTCCTGGTCCTCTGTTGTGCCTAACATTTCATCAGGTCTTGGACGTGCCTGTATTGGGTGTAGTATTGTTTTTAACAAGAGGCATTGATTTTTCTTTTCTTCATTACCCTTAAATCCGAGTCTGCTTGCAAGGTCCAAGATTGTTAGTCCTTATGTTACAATGGACAAAGTCATTCTGTAAAATTATGTCCTGTCTGGCCCTTCTGCTCGACTTTTCAATAGATGTCCCAGCTTTAGCTGCTCAGTTCGGGTCAGTGTGACAAGCCTAAAATGTGCCAAACTTCATTGTTCCTTATTAATATTTCCAGCAACTAATTGCTAGGTCCACACACAGTGCTGACTATATTCTTGATGCTAGCATGTATCTCAATTAAAGAAACTAATACCATCACCTGGAGTGACTACCTCATCTTTATCTTCATCCTTTAGCTCCATTTCACACCCCCACTCAAACAGCCTTGAACCATATGTGTTAACCAGGCAATAGAAGAATTTCTATCTTGAATTCTTTTGATCAGAACTCTACTACCGCTGCCACTGGACACACTGATGATGTAAATAGACTCAACCCATGCCTCTTGGTGACTGTTTTCGAATTGGTTCCTCTCAAATCATCATGACATTAACAACCCAGCTGGATGACTGGCTTACTAAATCTGGATGCACAGTAAAAAAAAACTAGAACCCACAAAACCACTGGAGAAAAACGCATGATCGCAAATTGAAAAACCAGCACCAGTGATAATATAGAATCTACAAAGAAGCCAACAATCAAGCCAAGATATCTCAGTACTCCTAACATACCTTGAAATTCATCTTGTCCTACCAAAATTATCTCTGAATTCTGTGACCCAGGCTGTACTGTTAACTGTACCGGCCACTATTAGGAACTCTGTAATTAACTGGAAGTTCACTTCAGAAAATAAGCTAATTACCGAAATAGAGTATCAAGTGAATATAACCGTTGATCACATCCCCTTGCCAACCATTTTGAATGTTTCAACATGCAAAAGATAACAATGATCTAGCCAACACATTCCCTACCGCCAGCTCACAAATGGGCCAATACTCTTCAAATACATTTAAATATATCCTTTTACCATCTTCTTCTGCATACCTTGCCATACCTGTATAGGACAGGCATTTTTCCAAACTACCTAATGAAAACCTCTTTCGTGCTTCCATATATATTTCACCCAAATTCAGTGAGAGGTAAATGGCTTAGTGAACTTGCTGCTACTTCCTCTGGAAGGCTTCACAAATACATTAATAAAATGCTAGCATATTCTGGCTTACTGATTAAATTTCCACTAAGTCCTTAATGATGCACATGTAAGGAGAGAAAGGATTACCTGGTGTGAGAGCTACTGAAGCAGGGAAATGGGTAGAGTCTCAGTCTACAAACACTCTGCCTCTGTCTCTCTTTAATCTTTTGTCTTAGACCCTCGCTCTCGCTCTCTCCCTTCGCTACCTTGTTTTTCTACCTTGTGTTTCATGTATTTGATCTGGCATCTGGGGACTAGTGATCATGGGACTGGGATGGAGTTATGAGCAGGACACAGAAGCATCAGTGACCTGTTCTGTCGGAGGAGGGCTCTCCCCAGTGACGCAAAGTCTGGCGCACTAACATGGACTGTAGCTGCTCAGGCTTGAGACATTTGTTTATAGTGGTCACAATTGGGATTGGTCTTTCAATATATGAATCTTAAAGTAGTAGTAATATTAGAATCCTTTATTCGGTTTTAGCAATGAAACACAAAAAGTACATAACATACTTATATAAACAACAATAAATATATTTAGAAGTGCATAGCAACTTGCTATAATTAATAATATGAAGTGAATGAAACATGAAGCAGATTCAATCAGCATTGTAAGTGCAATAATGAATATACATGTACATGATAACTATTTGGAATGAAATAATCAGTAGCTGCTCACAGACAAAGTAAATGAGCCATAATCATAACAGTGTTTTGATGTCATTTTAAAAAGAAAAATTAATTTGTCATTGAAAAGTTTCAGTCAACATTTTTCAAAGTGCATGTGCAATAAAAATAAGAGTTAATATTTGTCGCATCAAGCAAAGCAATTACAAAGGAGCATATTATCAACAAACAGCCATGATTATCGCTAAGCGCGTTTAGGGCGTTTTTTCTTATTGCTGGCCATCCCTGAATGTTATCACTGAGATAGCGCGTTATTATCAACGCTTATCTCCAAGGCGATAATAAATCCAGCGATAGCGGGAAAATGCAGGAATATCACATGAAGTCCAGCGATAAAAACTCAGCGATAGATAATTCCTTGATGATAGGACATGGTGCACTTAGCCTAACAATCCACCTCCCATAGGATAACATAGCTAAGTCAGGAATTTTTCAGAAGTTAGATTCCAGCATTAATGGGGGCTTAGCGCGATTTTAATTGTCACTATGTGGTTTCGTGGCATTGTTGTAAATATCACGAAGCTGCGTTAGAGATGTGTTCCCATGAAGTTATGTGAGGAACGCCTACTTTGCATCTCATTAGCTGCACCACGTGACTCCGGGACACGCCCACCCACGTAGCCACGCCCACTCCTCTCTCCCTCTATTACTATGCTCACTACTCGACAGCGCAGCGGTCGAGCGCAGCGGGCACACCTTCAGCACGCCGAAGACACGCCAAAGACTAGCCCGTCTGTGCCCGTCCGTGCCAGGACGGGGCACGAGGCTGAGGCTCTCACTCCCACTGCTCCTCCCAGGCTGGTAAGAACATCATCCGCTCTGAAAGCGTTGCGCCCTACCCCCAATCCGAATTGCTCTCTGTCCAACCTTCACAAAGTCGGAACTCATGTTTGCTCCGAATGTAAACTATCTACCACCGTATATCAACCCCACCCCAACCCATCTAGGAGACACAGGAAATGCAAAATATTACGTAAAAACTTGCAGCCAATATATGTATTTTACAGCACTAACTGTCGATCATTGCCTAAGCATAAGCATGATATTTTTAATCTCCTTACTGAAGAATGTCCTAGCGCTGTCTTCTTAACCGAGACATGGCTACATGACAGCGCCGGCCCTGATGTTGCCACTGCCCTCCCCGATAACTACGCCATTGTCAGAATAGACAGGGAAAAACAGGTAGGGGGCGGGATAGCTATCATTTTTAACAGAGAATTCAAATGTACTTTGGAATCTGTACCAATTCCAGACTGTGAAGCGGGTCTTTTCAAAATCTCTTTGAACCCCAACTTTACAATGTCAGGCCTTCTGATTTATCGACCTCCAGGTAACCCTTCTCAATGGGTATCAAACTTTGCAAATCTTATCACTCCCTACTATATGTCATCTAGCAATTTCTCCCTGTTGGGTGATCTAAATCTACACCTTGAAGATCCCACCATCCCCTCATGTTATAATCTGTTGGAAGACCTAGCTGCACTAAATTTGCCCATAATAAACTCTAGCCCTACTCACATAGCGGGCCATTTGCTGGACCCCATAATATCTAACATCAGGGAACTCACGTACATCGCCACCGTACCTTCTGGCTGGTCCGACCATCATCTCATTAATTTTAGCATTACTTTCCCTCCCTCCCCCAGTGTGAAACAAAATACTGATGCCACTTACAGAAAAAATTGGAAGTCAGTCGACATCGATGCTTTAAATGCGGCACTTAAACAAAACCCTCCAAGCCTTAACTCCAACATGGACCACGTAGCAATTGAAACACAAAACTGGCTAACAAATGCAGCAAATAACTGTCTGCCCTCTACTCGCACCAAAGGGAGTAGGCATCGTCCTCCGGCCCCATGGTTTAACGACAGCCTTAAAATTGAAAAATCAAAATGCAAAGTACTAGAACGCAAATGGCGTAAAAAGTACGACCTCAATGCCAAAAAAAGCTATCATGAAGCCAGAAATCATTATCATGCTGCTTGTACAAAAGCAAGAGCTGCTTTCGTCTCAAAAACCATTATCGAAGCAACTAACATGCCTAAAACTCTTTTCTCCAAAGTTAAGGAATTGGCGGGCGCACATACCACAGCTGCTGCACCCCCCCTAAGCACTCAACAATGTCAGGCGTTAGCTTGTTTCTTTACTGAGAAAATCGATAAAATTATCTCAGACATCAAGACTAAAATTTCTGTTTCCGACCCACCCCCTCCTTCTGACCCTATTCTGCCTCAACCCACTGCTTTGTGTGAAAGCTTACTGGAATCCTGGCCGACTCTTTCATTAGAGAATTTGAAAGGAATCCTAAAAACTGTCAAATCCGGCTCCCCTAGGGACCCCATCCCTATTAAAATTATTAAAAAATTGGATGACCAGTCTCTGGATATCATTGCCAATCTCTTAAACTCATCCCTCGATCTCGCCACTGTCCCAGCCTTATGGAAGCATGCCATGGTGACACCCCTTTTGAAAAAGCCAAATGCAAACCCAGAAATATTGGCCAATTATAGACCCATATCTCTACTTCCTGCTTTTTCAAAGTGTCTTGAGAGACACGTACACTCTACTTTAGCCACTTTTGCAGAAGAAAACTCCTTACTCCATCCTTCGCAATCTGGCTTTAGGGCTGGTTTCTCGACGGAAACCGCCCTATTAGATGTCACTGAACATATCAGAAAACTTCTTGACCAAGGCCAGACGGTCGCACTTGTGTTATTGGACCTAAGTGCGGCGTTCGACACCATCTCTCATGAAACGCTTATTAAAGAGCTATACACAAATCGTGTAAGAGGAAAGGCTCTGGATTGGATCAAATCCTTCCTGGCAAACAGAACCTTTCAGATCGCATCTGCACAAGCCGTGTCAGACACCCTACCGGCATCTCATGGAGTGCCTCAGGGGTCCATCCTGAGCCCTCTGTTTTTTAATATCTATCTCAAACCTCTGGCAGAACTTGTTGAAAAGCTAGGTCTAACGCTTATGAACTATGCCGATGACACCCAAATCATTTTTTCCCTATCTGAATCTTGTCCCCACTCCCCGTCGTCACTCAAGGAAGGACTATTAAAAATACTGAACTGGATGACAACAAACCAGTTAAAACTGAACGGCGACAAGACGGAAATACTGATTTTGGGAAAGGACAAAGCTCTCTGGAACCCTGCGCATTGGCCGGACCAGATGGGCACTTTTCCTGCCCCGGTGCCCCATGCTCGAAATCTGGGCTTTGTATTGGACAATGCCTTATCCATGGACAAACAGGCCAGTAAAGTAACTGGCCTGTGTCTCACCATAGCTAAATGGTTGAGGAAGATCCTGTGGATGTTGCCAATGTCAACACAAAAGACCGTAGTCAATGCCCTTATCACATCAAGGCTTGACTACGGCAACATCCTCTATCTGGGCGCAAATAAATCTGTCATCGGACGACTGCAGGTAGCGCAAAACGCTGCGGTCAGACTCCTATGCAAGATCCCAAAGAACTCTGGAGTCTCGAACCATCGTCGGGATCTTCATTGGCTTAGGATAGAGAGCAGAATTCGTTTCAAGGCCCTGAACTACATGTTCAGAATAAAAACAGGAGTAGCACCAAAATACCTCCAATCCCTTGCCTGCCTCTATACGCCCAAGAGAAACCTCCGGTCTCAGACAGCAGCTTGCTTCTGCATACCAAGGTTTAAACGTGCAAGAACAGGGGGCAGATCTTTTGCCTATCTTGGACCCTCCCTGTGGAACACGCTTCCCCCAGGTATCCGGAAGGAAGAAAACTATTGTAGGTTCAGAAAGCTTGTAAAGACCTGGCTGTATGAACAATAACCGCTTAACAGTCACCTCCCTTTTCTGTCCTCATTCTAGCTGTGTCTAGGCGCCGGGAAACCCTTTTTGGGTAGCTGTTGCGCCCTATAAATTGATAAAATAATAATAATAATAATTAGCGATGATGATGATTACTTCAATATTTGTTTACTGGCAGGATTCTGTACCTGAATTTTAAAAACATGGATCTAGCTAGAGGTGGTTCAGTTCTACCCAGACACAACTCAAATCCCAGATCACATTTGAAATCAAGAAACCGTCCAGATCTGGCTTGGACAGCCGTTTATCTTTAATCTGATTCCAATATCTAGTCTTCAGCATACCCAATATTTCTTTCTTATTCTCCTCTGGATTATCCTAGGCTTGATGTAGCCCCAATTTATGATCCAAGTTTTCATATACATGAGCCAAAGTATTAGCCCAGACTTATCCTGGGCTTTCACCTCTAAAAGTGCTTGCCTGAGGGGAATCGAGGATTGGCCAGTTCAGTCCCTGAACCAGTAGAGGTTTGAGTTGCCATATGCATTACATTCTTTAAAACAAGATCTAATCTTATAGATACAGGACTCTAACTGTTCAGGCGTGAGACATTTGTTTATAGTTATCTCAATTTGTATTGAACTTAACTATGTAGAGGCTGAACTGACCGCAATTGGGCAGGGAGATCTATTTAAGGATCCCTCATTGTGTGGGAAGGTATCAAAGAGGCAAATCATCGAGCTGCATCTCCAAAGGGCGAGTTTTCTTCGGAGGGAAAAAAAAACACAAAAAATGGTCGACGTCTGCATATGATCATATTCCTCCAAGACTGGGTGACGGATTTTCTTATCTCTCGTGTATTAGTTACACTCAACACAGATTTATCCTACGGCGTTTCCACCTGAATAACATCCCTCTGATGCAAGCGCACCCAGGGAGGAAGTTTAAACATTCAGATCTGCTTCCCTGCCCTTCGATAACCACTCTCCCCAATCAGACTTACACATAGTTTTATCACTCCGAAAGGAAAGCTTTTATCTTCCTGATTTTAAGGCAACACAATTTCACCAAATGTAGGGTGGCACTGTATTTCCTAAAGGCTCTCTATGACCCTTTGTTTGCCTCTCTGTGGCACATTTTTTGTAGGCATGCACGAGAAGGAGGAAGAACCGGGTTCCCCTGATTTAAACTGTTGTAAATTCTGGGATACATTGACTGCTTCTTAATGATGGAGATCTTAGTTACTAGAACAGTCTACGGTGTTTGGCTGTTCCCATATACAAGTTTAAATATACATTTTATTGGCAGAGCCCATTTGTGAAACTAATGACTTGTAATGATTTAAAATGTTTTAAAATTGCGGTTTTCTTCTTTCTTTCTTCTCTTATGGATTTTTATGGGATTGTGTTATGACCTATCTGATGAATTGCTGCTTTTATGGACTGTTTTTGACAAGAGATCGAGTAAAGAGATTGACTGGAAGTATTGGGCTTTCAATACATGAAGTCTAATAACACCAAACACATTCTCATTGATTTCTGCTACTTGATCAAATATGAAGGTAGGAGATAGTAAAAACCTCATGTTATTGTTTTACAATAGCATACGCCTGAAGCTCAGAATGAGATCAAACTCTGAGCCACCAATGTCAAGCATTTTCCCTGAATTGTTCTGGTGCTTCCCATCAGCACAACAATGGGTGCTCCCTCAAAGATGGAAAGGTGGCTACTCAAGCCTCCTTGATTGTCTGGGAACCTTGAAAGAACAGGCAACGCGTAGCTAATACAAAGTGTTGTGAGGCTGAGACATGGTAAAGCACAGCACACTTATCATAGTTGCAATAAAAATGTTGCTGGCTAGCCAGGGTTGTGAGTCTTGTAATGATACAATACGTAATAATATTGGTAAACCAATAAATACATGTAGATTAAGAATTAAGGTCTGTTAGACCTGACATCCTTGATGTGGTATTCCCCCACAGTGTTTGTGCTCTCTCCTTTAAATCTGGTAAAAGTGTCTTACACCCAATGGGCACATTTAATTTACTTTTAACTCCCTATTAAAGTGGTACCACATGTACCCAGTGCTTGTAAATTAAATCTGCTAGTCGGACTGTAGCACTTATTGTGCCACCCGCCGTCTCATGGCCTGCCATTGCTGCCTTTTTGCAGTTTTAAACTGCCAATTTAACCTGGCACAATAAGCCTTTTGCCAAGCCTAAACCTTCCTTTCTAATACATTTAATTCACCCATAAGGTAGGCCCTAAACAGCCCACAGGGTAGGATGCATTGGATTTAAAAAGTAGGACATGTTTTTTTTAAGCTTTACATGTTACATATCCTTGTACTGCAAAACTCCCACATCTGTAAGCTCTATCTCTATCATAAAAAAACATTGAGTTAACCTATTCTATTTAATAAGTGCTAACCTTTGATTGGGGACAGTTAGGAATACCATGTTTGGTCTAAAATGCAATGTAATTTAAAATCCTCTTTAATGGTAAAGTAGGATTTTAAGTCACAAATCTGAAAGTTCCACTTTTGGAAAGTTGTCATTTTCTTATCCTTACCATTTGGTGCCTGCAGCCTGTGTTTCGGGTCACATGGTTGTGAATAACTTGGCAGTTGGCCTTTGTGTTTTCCTCCTAAACAAGGAATCAAAGGGGGCCAAAGTGTTGGCAGGATGGGCCAGCCTGCAAGGATCGGAGGGGTGGAGCTATTCCCTGCCCCACTTACATTTCAAAAGGCTGCCTCCAGCACACTCCCAAAGGAACATGACACCAGTCTTTTGTCACCCCAGAGAACTTGGAACCTGGGCAGGGAACGGAGGAGCTTTCCAGAACCTGCATGCTACGAATGAAGACTGGACCTGCTCTCTTCATCCCAGGCTACCTAAATGACTTCAATTGCTAGTTGGTAGGCCTCCAGTGTAAGCTACAGGGAAATATCAACCTCCAGAGACATTGAATCCTATAGCTGGCCTCTGCTGGAGTGAGTCCTGACCTCCCAAGGGGTGCCTCTCCAGTCCTGGATCCTTGAGGGTGGTGCTGAAGGTGCTGCTCTTGACTAACCCTAAAAGCTGGGAATTAAATCATTTTCTCCCCAAAATAGCCTGATAAGTGACAGAAGACTGCAACCTACCTGCTCGTCAGTTGGCCAGACTCTGAGGTTGCTCCTGCTATGTTCCGCAGCAGAAAATCCTTTTCAGTGGGATCTCTCACTGAAGGCATCTGACCTCGTGCAGCCTTGAGCCTCCTCTCGCTTGAGATTTTTGACTTCCAAAAGTAGCATCGTCCGAACTTGGAAATCTTCACTGCAACTACATCCAGCGTCTCCCCAACAACGATGCCTTCTTCTTTGACACCACAGGCTGCCTTGCCCAACTGAACTTTACTTTTTCAGGGACGTTTCTTCTAAATTCTACTCATCCAAAGTTACGTCGAGACCAAGCTCAATCCACCACATGTAGCTTAACCAATGCAGTGAGCCTTAACTTTTTTCTCCTCCCCAGTCTCGCACGACTATATACCTGCAGTTTGAGCTTTTATCTTTTAGGTGTTATTTTTTACTTAAAACGTAAAAAATTCATATGGTTCATTGTGATGTCAATTTTTTATTACATCTTCCTCTATTTTTCTAAGTTGGTGTGGGATTTTTCTTATGTTGTGCTTTAACTTTATTATTATTTTTGTGCTGCCTAAATACCTAAAACAGTGCCTCTAAATTAAGCCTGACAGCTTTCATGCCAAGCTATCAGGGAATTAACCACAGGTTAATTTAGTGACTTTTGTGGTTCACAGTGACAGGGGTTGTGGTTGATGTTGAAAAGGGTCTTCACCCTCCATCATAGACCCAATTTCCTACAAGTCCAAAAAGCAACATGCAAATGAATTAAATATTCAATAAAAAAGTAATATTCTTAAAAAACAGATAGACAATGGCGTCTCTGGATGCACACATTGTATAATGTTTAAGATTCTTAGAAAATAGTGAATACTCTAACACACATGAAAACAAATACAAATGTCATGTAACTCAGTCACTGTGAACAAAAGGAAATAATTTAACACAATTGTAATTTCTTACAAATATATATCGTTTGTGACTGCTAGCTAACTGTGGAAACTGTGTGTGGTGAGATGTAGGTTTGCAATCCTCACACACAAACCTGGTTACTTTGTATTGGTCTAGCATCAGCATCTTATACAGTAATGGTCAAAACCACCAAAAACAAGTAAAACCAAAGATACTTGGTGGCAAGTCATACACATGTGACACCATTACTATACAAAGGTAACCAATAGTGTTGCAGAGTTCTCCTGAACTATGGTGAGTGGGAAGATTAGCCTATCTCTTGTTTATACTTTGTGATGTCAGTCCCTTTCAATGTAGATATCTTGTCACCAAAGGGTTAGAGAAGCTCTTGGTCAGCACCTCTACTCTCAGGGAGGGGTTTGGGGGCAAACCTCAGTGATGAAAGGATGAAGACAACAGTCTGACCAGAGGGCACAATAGGGTACATATCCACATTATATAAGTCACTTACTGGAATCACTCAGGACTTTATTGACCTGGCTAGCACCCAGACCATCCAGGTGCTGGACCACGGCACACAATTGCCGGATCAGAGAATTACATAAACAAGAAGCAGTGACGTTGGGAGGGGGTGTGCTTGACAGAGTCACCCAGTGCTCAACTAGAGTCAGCGGTTGCTGGCATATATTATTAGGGACTGCCACTTGTTTGACCCTATCAGATATTTGCAGACAGGATGTAATGGAAATATACACAAATCTAAAATATTGAGCAAGAGAATGATTGAAAATTAGTCACAAAGGGAGAAAGCAAGAACCTGCAAAAGTTAGATAAAGGGGCAACAAGTGTGTTTTAGTGGGTTAAAGAGATATGAGCTGACTGTAAGGCTACTTTGGAATTCTGTGCACAGTTAGTAGTTCAAAGAGATATGAGCTGAATTTAAGGTTACCCTGGAATTCTGTGAACAGACATTTAATCGCACTGATCGCCAGCTTCTGAGCAGTTTCTGGCACTGGCATCCTTTCTTTTACAAAATAAGTTATGAAGTCACCACTCAGGTGACCTGCACTTGAGGCTGTTTAATAAATGTTGCATTCCTCTTCTGAATTCTGATGAAGAATGAGATTCATTCTGTCACCGTGAGCCTTTTGGGCTGGCAGAGTCTTCCATGAAGGGAAGTCAGTCAGAAGCAGCAGGGCGGGCCAGGGTGGGGCCTTCAAGTTTCTTTCAATATTAGAGGAAACTGACAACATGTAACTGAAGGATCTGGAAACATCAAAGTAGAGTCCATGCAGGTCTATTCAATGTTAGCTACAACGTTCAATTGTTGGTAGTTAAGCAGTGTCAGAGCACTTCTTCAGTTTTCAAAATACAATAAATCAACTAGTTTTGGGGAGGTTTCTTTCTTTTTAGAGGGCTTCTGGGAGTGGCACCTCTTGCCTTCTTTCCAGAATCTACTGTGATGGCCCGTGTGTGTGTGCAACTAGCCACTTCGTTAACAATAGGCTTTCCTGAAAATCCCAGGGAAACATTCTGTGAGCCTGAGAGGGGTGCCCCTGGAGCCTCGTCATGGCTGATGGTAGTTCTGCTTGCCCCTGTGTCAATCAAAAATTTTCTGTCTTTTCCCAATACACGACTATGTACATAGGGACCCTCTTGATCTACAGGAACCTCAATAAGGGGCAAGCCAACCTCCCTCTCTAGGCTGTTTCATGAGAACTGTTGGTATTCTGGATAGTCCGACTGTGTGTACTGGTACATCTGTTGTGTGGCTTGTTGTGTGGCAGTTGGTGGTGGGGGTGGAAAAGTCGCTACTGTCTGTTGCGTGTTCTGTGGGGTGCTATTCTGTCTAGGAGGATGCGGTCGTTCTTTTGTCTTGCCTGTAGCTATATTGTGTTTCAGGACAGCACATTCATTTACATAGTGACCTGGTTGCTTGCAATAATTACAGTTCCCTTTACCAGGTGTCGTGCCCTTTTTATTTGCATTAGCTGGTACCGATTGTGCAACCAGCACTTTCATTTTCGTATCTTTCAAGCGTCTCTTTTCATGATCCTGTTCCTCTCTAATTCTGTTCTGGTGATATTGTAACATTTGCAACATTTGGGAAGGGCTATTTGCTTGCCAGGTACTCTCAACCTTCAGTACTCTATTCTTGATCGGGGGTAAGGAATTCTCTACTAATTTGCTCACAAAAAGATGTGGATATGATTCACTACTTGGCTTAAGGCCACTATTAATAGAAAAACATTTCTCGAATCTAGAATAAAAATCACTGGTGTCCTCGTCTTGTTTCTGTTTACAGGCCGAAATAGCATCCCAATCTTCCTTTTTAGTAATCAATAATCTCGGCAGAACCTGTATCAGGAGTTCAGGTAGGGCTTTAGCTTTGTCCCCAAGACCAACACCAGGGTGCCTGTCTTTATCCTCGGCTTCCAATTCTGCTCAACTTAACTTTTTCTCCCCCACCTCCCAGTCTTTCTCTTTAAGCTTTTCGTAAATACCAGCAGGCAACAGTACTTTCAATAATTTTATAATGTCAGCGTACGTGTAATCCCCTATGCGGAGAATGTCTTTTAATTCACGGTGGAACCCCCCCGGGTCTTTATCATGGCAGGGCAACATCTTTTTCATTTCCAGTATTTCTAGTTTCGTCAAGGGTGTGTAAACGTATACTCGCTGAAGGTTACCCGCTGCATTTTTGACGGGATGTACCTCTCGTAGGGGGTTCTGTCTGTCTATGTGTAAGCTCTTTCTGTTGTGGTGTGGGGCAGGAATCATGCACGTGGTCAGAAAAGTCAAGTACTTATGTCGTTGGTCCAGAATGACATTAATTAATTCAGTACCTAGGTCTATCCATCTATCTAGAAGTATATCGTCCAGTAATTTATACAAGGGACCGGGATCAGAATATTGACTCTCGTACAACGTTATCAAATGTTGAACCATGTAAATACCAGCCAAACGCTGTTCGTTCGGCGGAAGGCTCAAAAAGGTCTGAGCCACTACATCACTGTTATAGATGTTAGAATTAGACACCCATTGAACGGCTGACCGGGCTAATTCCTGTTCGTGTGGGGTGTGGGGTCTATCGCACTCTACCCTTCTTTTCAGTGCGTTCTCAGTAGCTTGGAATAAATTTTCGAGGGAATATCTTTCTTTTATAGGAGGTCAATGTTTGTGGTAGTCGAGGCACTTGGGCCTGTCAAACTGTCGTGCTTTGCCTACATAATTTATTTTATCCATTTCCTCGGTTTCGTGCTCAGCATCTTCTGATGGTGACTCATCTTTCCCGTCAGACTCTTTCCTGTGTAACTTTAAGATCTCTTTTCGTATTTTCCTGTACATACATTCTGTCTGTCCCTGTTTGTCATGCCGACCGGTAGCTATGTTGTCACTCCAATCAGTCAGACCTCTCTTTACTCCTTTGTCTGGTTGGTCTTGTTCCCTGATCAGACAGTTAATCAAAAAACGTAAAATCATGCATTTAACCTCCACTTTTCTTTGTTCCATGGCCTCTTCTATACTCTCGGGTCCCTCCCCCGTTCTAATGAAATGGTATATTTTATCTAAATTTTCCTTCATGCCTGGTAGTGTGATCAAATAGTCTACAGCGTGTCTTAATCTTAGTGAGTACACGAGCATTGCACCCTCACCTGGTACTGGATCGTATATACAACGTGAAATAGTTACATTATGCTTAAAAGGTGATGCTGTCATTTGTGGCGTTCGTGGTAGCCCTAACCCCAGCAGTGCTCGTGTTGCTGGCGGTGTTCGTGGCGTTGTTGGTGGCCCCCCTCCCACTGCCCCTTGTCCTACGTCGTCTTTCACGACCTGCGGAAGCCGCATTTGTAGAAGCAGATCCTGTGATGGGGCGGAGGGAAGGGAGGGAATTCTGCGTTTACATAGTCCGGAGCGGGCTCTTCTAGATAGGAGGCAATAAAAGCCTCAGCTTCTGTCGGCTTCTGTCTACGTACTCTAAAGGGTACTAGTGGTGGTGGCAACTTACTGGGTACTTCTGAGGGGGTCGCTTTAGCTAGTTCTTCTGTGTGGACGGGATAAATACTTGCAATGAGGGCATTTCTTTCTCTATCTGCTTGTTCTGCCTTGACCCGTTCCCCCTCTTCCTGTAGCTCTTTTTCTCTGGCTTTTTCCGCTGCTTGCTTACTTCTCTCTGCTTTGTGGAATTCTTTCTCTGCTCTCCTATGCGCTTCTTTACGCCATAACTCAATGGCATCTTTCTGAGACGGTCTAACTTTCTTTTTCCATAGTGCTTCCTCTACTTTCATAATGCATTCAGTATTCCATGTTCCTGAGGCAGGCCATCTATACTTCTCTTCTAGATCCTTCGTGTAATCTACCCATAAGTCTAAAAACAGTATGGCATCTAGACCGTGTTTCTGATACATAAAATGACCAGGTGTGTCTCTAGGCGGGACGGGAACTGCCTCTTCGAGTATCCCTTTCCTGGTCCCTATCTGACGTAATTTCGAAAACAGTGGCATGTTGGAACTAACTTAACGAAAACACAATATACACAAAAAATAGACTGAAAACAACCATTCACACTACAACACTAAAAACATTAAAAACAGATACATTTTAACTAGTACATGGGGAAAAACATGAACTTGAAAACTGTTAACTTTATGTACTGCACTACAGTACAACCATACCGGTCTCATAAAGAGACACGTCTTTACCGTGCCCACCGAAAGGGACACGTCTTTACCGTGCCTGTGTACCCAGACACGTCTTTACCGAGCTCAAATAAATTAACCCGTCTTTATGCGTTCCCAAAAACGGTACTCACCGGGAAGCAGAACTTGAAGGCCTCGGAAACTCGATACTGCGTGACTGTGGTGCTGCTACTGCTACTGCGCATGCGCCTCGGAACAGGTGGGCCTCGGGATACCTCGGACCTTGCTCTCTCACGGCTTGGGCTCTGGTTGGGATGGTCCGCAATCCTCACCGCCTCGTGTGGATGCCTGGTCGCAGTCTCCGTCTCCTCCATGGGCCTGAGGGAGTAGGCAGGAAGTCCCGCTGTCGTGTACACTTGAAGTCCGTCACGGCTGTAGAAGGGGGCAGGGGCTGGACCTACATCTCCGGCGCGTGGGGAAGGGGACTGGTCCCTATTCGGGCGCCAGATTATGTGGTAAATAAAAATATTACCCTGTCGGAATTTCTATACTTAACCAAAAGGTCATGCATATAATGAGAGGCAGAGTCCGTGGTGTCCGATTCAAAAGGGCTTTAATTCAGTAACTCGAGTTAAGGGAGAATCGGGTTCCATCACCACTAAGGATCAGGAAGGATCGTCATCTGAACTTTATTCACAGAGTACATGATTTATACTTTAAACATACATTAACTTGCATAGAGAAGGCGGAGCGCTCCAGGCGGAGCAAGCGAAAGAGAGAGATAAGAGCACATGGGCGTGAAAAGGGCGTGTAAGAAGGCGTACACGTGGGTGTTCACTTGAGGAGTCATAGGTGTGTCATAGGTGGGTGGATACATGGAGGGGGGTCTACATGGTCAGCAGGAACCTTTACCCTACTTGTGTGCGCAACTTGGTCATGACGTGGAATTGACGTGTAACTGGGGGAAGCTGGAGGGAGCTGACTTTCGTGCTAGTAGAGAAACCTTGGATGTCAGAACGACCTGCACTTCTGGTATTATCTGATATCTTGAGTTTGGAAGATGTATTATCTGAATTAAAGGTCGCTCGAGCAAAGGTTGTTTATCACTAAATGTTAGTGTATGCATATATTTCTTCGTGTATTGCGTGGGGCCATGGGCCTTCTATGGATGCGAGTTCTGTAAATCACTTGAATGGAGACAGAAAGGCTAGGCCCTATCTTCTGCAGGCGGGTTATGTTTACCTTCTTCATTAAGCAGGAATGTATTTCTGTGGAGCAGAACAGATAACTGTAAGCAAAATACTGTCTTGGCAGGCCGGGCTGGGCACCTCTCGGCTGAGCAGGAAGTATGTGAGAGGTCAGGGATACATAGCTAAACTGCAGCTTTCAGAGTGTCAGGAGGCATGGAGCCTGAATTCGGGTTCTGGCTCGGCTGAGCCACAAAATGGGTTAATCTCGTCTTTTAAACGTGCACCATGCAAATACATTGGCAACATAGGCCTCAGTGCAGAACTAACGTTTCTTTCATGGAGGGCTTGGTAACTGACATGCTAACATTGGACGGAAATGCAGAGGCATTATTATTACAGGCATGAGAGGGGAAGTGCATGGTGACATGGACATACATAGGGTACATGTACATATATAGGGTGCATGTAGGGGACACATTGGCCACATAAAATCTCTATTTCTTCAAGTCAGCGATATTCATGCATTATCGAGCTAATGCTCTTAGCCATGTTATCCACCTCCCATTGGATAACATGGGTAAGAACTGCTCAGGGCAGGTGTTAGCTTTTGGAGACATTGGCGCTTAGCGCGAATATCTCCAAAAGTTGGTAATAGGAGATAGCGATGTTAGCGACTGTTTTCAGTCGCTAACATCTTGGCACGCCCACTTTGCATGTCATTAGTGATAAATATCACTGACATGCAAAGTGGGGCCCAAGATGGACGCTATCTCCTACTAGCTGTCGCTAACTGGTGTTAGCGACAGCTAGGTAATAGGGAGATAATTTTATCTCCGCTTTCTTGGCTTTTAAAGCCAAAAAAGCGGAGATAAACCCCCTTGATAATATGCCCCTGTGTGTGGTGAGATGTAGGTTTGCAATCCTCACACACAAACCTGGTTACTTTGTATTGGTCTAGCATCAGCATCTTATACAGTAATGGCCAAAAGCACCAAAAACAAGTAAAACCAAAGATACTTGGTGGCAAGTCATACACATGTGACACCATTACTATACAAAGGTAACCAATAGTGTTGCAGAGTTCTCCCGAACTATAGTGAGTGGGAAGATTAGCTTATCTCTTGTTTATAATTTGTGATGGTCAGTCCCTTTCAATGTAGATATCTTGTCACCAAAGGGTTATAGAAGGTCTGTGTCAGCACCTCTACTCTCAGGGAGGGGTTTGGGGGCAAACCTCAGTGATGAAAGGACGAAGACAACAGTCTGACCAGAGGGCACAATAGGGTACATATCCACATTATATGAGTCACTTACTGGAATCACTCAGGCCTTTATTGACCTGGCTAGCACCCAGACCATCCAGGTGCTGGACCACGGCACACAATTGCCGGATCAGAGAATGACATAAACAAGAAGCAGTGACGTTGGGAGGGGGTGTGCTTGACAGAGTCACCCAGTGCTCAACTAGAGTCAGCGGTTGCTGGCATATATTATTAGGGACTGCCACTTGTTTGACCCTATCAGATATTTGCAGACAGGATGTAATGGAAATATACACAAATCTAAAATATTGAGCAAGAGAATGATGGAAAATTAGTCACAAAGGGAGAAAGCAAGAACCTGCAAAAGTTAGATAAAGGGGCAACAAGTGTGTTTTAGTGGGTTAAAGAGATATGAGCTGACTGTAAGGCTACTTTGGAATTCTGTGCACAGTTAGTAGTTCAAAGAGATATGAGCTGAATTTAAGGTTACCCTGGAATTCTGTGAACAGACATTTAATCGCACTGGTCGCCATCTTCTGAGCAGTTTCTGGCACTGGCATCCTTCCTTTTACAAAATAAGTTATGAAGTCACCACTCAGGTGACCTGCACTTGAGGCTGTTTATCAAATGTTGCAGTCCTCCTCTGAATTCTGATGAAGAATGAGATTCATTCTGTCACCGTGAGCCTTTTGGGCTGGCAGAGTCTTCCATGAAGGGAAGTCAGTCAGAAGCAGCAGGGCGGGCCAGGGTGGGGCCTTCAAATTTCTTTCAATATTAGAGGAAACTGACAACATGCAACTGAAGGATCTGGAAACATCAAAGTAGAGTCCATGCAGGTCTATTCAATGTTAGCTACAACGTTCAATTGTTGGTAGTTAAGCAGTGTCAGAGCACTTCTTCAGTTTTCAAAATACAATTAATCAACTAGTTTTGGGGAGGTTTCTTTCTTTTTAGAGGGCTTCTGGGAGTGGCACCTCTTGCCTTCTTTCCAGAATCTACTGTGATGGCCCGTGTTTGTGTGCAACTAGCCATGTATAAACTATATGGGCATCTTTTGATAGGTAATCTTTGCATTACCCTCAGACAGACCTTGGAGACAACATAGGCAGAAGAAGTAGAAGACCTGTGGATTGGGGCTGTTTTAATTTCTTTGTGAACAGCAGCCATCCTTCATCCTGACCTCATCATTTCATACAAAAAGATGTTCACTCTAATGACCGGGGCACAAAAACGATTATGAAATATTTGTGGTGCACTCATTTTACAACGTTAATGTACATTAGTGCAGAAACCATTCATTATTGAATATCATTTTTGCGGAAACCTAGCCCCTAGAATGTGAATTTACATCCTTAATCATATCAGAATGAACCTAAATCTCTTCCACAAGCACCGAAAATCCCATTACTTCACACTGTTTATTCCATATATAATCGGATTCATCCATCTCTTCAATGTCTGCTGCATGTTCTCTTGAATTAAATTAGATTTAATAATGCTACTGCTACTCATAGGGCATCCTGGCACTGTAAGGCCCGGAGACTAAGCGAGCTGAAATAGCAGGTATGAGTTTTTTTCTGAACAGACATTGTTTGTGGGTGCAACAGATTTGTAAAGGAATGATGACACTGGATTAGTTTTCTAGTTGTAAGTAAAGCGCTTTTAGCCCTTATGACTTGATCTGTGCAATATAAATTCTATTTATATTTAAATTAAAATAATCCATATGAACATTCACCTTCATTGAAAAGTATCAAATGTGAAGATGGACTTATTTCAGAGGTGGGGGCTCCAGACGTAACACCTTTGGGTGCAGCTGCGACAACACAACAGTGTAATGCTGCCACCAGGCGGGGCTTGTGCAGGAGAGGTAGGGCGGGCTGGCCCCTCAAACTGCAGGTTGAGGAGATTAGTGGAGGGTGATCTCAATCTTAGGCACACCAATGATGTCCATGTATAGCACCAGATGTGCAGTTTGAAGCATTAAGTGGCACCATGGGCTGACAAGCTTTGTTCAAAAGGTCAAAATGCAGTAGAACTTCAGGGAAAAGACAATCATGGTGGGCATGAAAGAGCTGCCCTGAGGGTGGGTACTTTCCACCTTTCGAAGTGGTACTCTAGTGTCTCAGGATATTTGTTCTCTGTGCTCTTTATTAGTAGCATGACATCCCTTCCTGCCAAATTTCAGGTTTTTAACTCACGTGCTATGAGGCATGCAGTTAAATGTACTGTAAGACATGCTGCAGTGCAACACTCATATCACTCCCACAAATTATTTTACCTAATTAGTGCAGCAATGAGAAAGATGCTTCAAACTGAGAAGATACTGGTCCAGGTGTACCTCAGTCTCACTGTCTGAAAAGAGTCAGGATAATCTGTATTCAGTTTCAAAAGATAAAACCATTAAAGCACACATAAAATGAGATAAAACACACTTCACATAAAACCAAACAAAATACCCTAAGCCAACACAAAAAATACAAAATCAACTGCCACCAAGTGTCACAGATAGAACCAACTAATAAAGAAACGCTCATATTAACATTAAGACAAATGATAAAGACATTTGCCGATCAAGGATAAACAAAACCATGGACATACTATAAGTACAGTGTAATTAATCGCAAATAAGCCTAACAGTAGATAAAAAAAAGTAAGCACGTAAAAGACAGTGCTACCCATGAGCATTTGTAAAAAAATAAAAGCGGGTTGCACTTGACTAAAATTTGCCTTTTTTCAGGATTCGAACTAAAAAGGTCTTTCTGGGTGTTTCTTGTAAAAACTGCAAAATGTCATAAAATGAACCATGTCCTTTGGGGAATTACCTAGAAGAACAAGAACAAACCTTTCCTAGGTATCACATCAATATATTGGTAATATATCCTTCATTGAATATATATTAACTTTGTCCCACAGCAAAACTTATTTGAAAAACATATTCTCTTTTTTATTGTAGTCATTTTCTGACATGAAAAGTATAATCATAGCACAGTAATGTTATCAATATACTCATTCTCTATGTACAATATTTTCAAATATACAAATATAGTATATACAATAACCCCCAAACAGAATAAGCAAAAATATCATTCATTCATCTAATCACACCAAGCATCCAAGCATTCATCCACAACTACCAAGCACAACTAAACCACAGTGAAACAATTAAGACAAAACCTAACATTGAAAAATTACATACATTTTACACATACAACATAACATCAAAAGGAAGGTGCCAACGCGCGTTTCGGAAAAGGATCCATGTCCACAGTTCCTTTGTCAGGGCGCAGTAGATAAAGTTCTTATATTACGTAACTTGTCCTTTAAGTATTGCGAAATAAATCAAATAGTCGAATAACAACAAGGGGGCTCAATCTTGAATTTGTATCAAACATGATAATATCATCATGTGTTTCGCTACCATCCAAAAATATATAGAGTTTAAAGGCTTGTACCACACAGACTGGTCTTACTGGGTACCGTAATCCTGAAAACTAAATCTTGGTAGGTGTAATGCCAGAACCTATCACAGACGTATCCAAAGTGAGATTGAAGATGAAGTAAATGCCCCAGCAGATCGCGGGACAACAAACGTCCTAAAACGCTATGAGAATAGCTGACAATAGTAACCCAGGTACAAAACTTCAAAGTAGATTGGCGGGTCCATCCAGAGTTAAACCGTCGTAGAGTTTTCGTAAGCACTGAGTGCACAACACAGCTCCTCGTCTGGCTCGACGTCCTCAGGCGGCGTGAATGGATAGCCTTTGGGGAATTACCATCACAGACACAGAGTGGCTGACTCTGGTCCTTATACTGCCCCCTTAGATTAGCGAGAAGGAGATGGGAAAGATCAAACTGAAACCTTGTCAGTAGGAAACGATCAGATGAGTTAACAAAACTCAGTAAGTACAGCTCCACCAAAAAAGTGGTTCTTAACAAAATGAAACGACGTACACTGGGTTTCCAAAGATCCATCTCTTGCCTGGCCATTGCTTGCTGCTTAAAAAAAGCCACCTTATTACAATTCAAGTCCTTCTTGTTAGTCAGCTCAGGGTTGATGAACCAGTCACCTCTCCCCAAGCTCATAAGACTCTCCTTGATATGTTTAAGGCGCGGTACTCTAGTGGCCTGATCGAGAGCCTGACAATCTTTTAGAATCATTTTGTTCAATGATGACCCCTTTCCGTCCCAAATTTGTAACCAAAGGGACACAGGGCGGTAGGCTATCAAATCAGAAATATAGGTCAAACCAAGCTCCTCGTGTACAGTGAAAGAGGAGGTAACTTGGGGGACAAATAAATGCAACCTCAAGAACTTATTCTCTGCAACTTTGAGATCATCGATGGTGGTATACCCCCAAATTTTACTGCCATATAAGGCTTTTGAAATACTCTTGGCCCTATAAAGCTGTAATAGCTGCCCCACCGGTCTTTTTCCAAGTCTTAAAGTAAAGTTAAAAATAGCTGCATTCTCCAGGTGCAGTCATATTTCTTTCGGCTTATTTGGGGCCCTCATTTCAGTTTGGCATCCAACAAACCCCCCAGATATCAAAACACAGTTGTCCTTGGAACTGGGCCTGGCCCTACCTTGCAGTTGTATGGCCTACTTGAGCAAGCACCCACTTGCATGACATAGGACTTTTCATCATTGACCAACAGGTCCTGATCCCCCATAAATTGAGCAAAAGAATTTAACAATGTTTGCAGACCCTGCTCAGTCCTTGCCATCAAGGCGGCATCGTAAGCATATAGCAGAACCAGGAGGCCACGCCGACCTACCCGGGGGTAGTCCACCTTGGTCTCCAAGAGAACCTTGTCTGGGCTGTTTATGTAGACATTGAATAGGAAAGGGGCCAAAATACAGCCCTGGCGTACCCCTCTCTGGATAGAGAACGAGTGTTAAACCTTCAGATCACCTGAAAATCTCACAACTGCCTTTGTGTCTTGGTGGAGACCTTGTAAAAAGAGAACTATATCCCTGTCCACCCCCAGGGATTGCAAGGTCTGCCACAGCTTGCTTCTGTTGACACAATCAAAAGAGTAGGAAAGATCCATAAAAGCCAAAAAAGATGGTACCAGAGCAGGCAACTGTATACTTGTTCAGAATCATGAAGAGGTTCAGACATTGGTCTATCGTTGAACGACCAGGACGGAAACCATATTGGACTTCAGAGAGAATGTTATTTTCTTGGGTCCAGGTAGATAACTTGTCCAATATAACCAGTCCAACCACTTTGACCAGAGAGTCCAGCAAGGAAATAGGCCTATAACAATGGGTGCTATCTCTATTCCCTTTTTTGACAAATGGAACAGTGATGGAGGTGGCCCATGACGCCGGAGTACTAGATATAGAAAGCAACATACACACAGCTGATGGACAGAATGCAGAGCAAATAAAACATTCACCCCCAGTCAATAGATCTGGGTTAAATCCATTGCTTGTTTGCTCGCCATGCCGCCCCAGTTTAGACCCAGCCACATGCGTAATACTAAATCTGACAGCCGTATTAATAACAGCAGAAAGCACAGGGACCCACATCTCCATATCAGAGATGTAGAGGCCAGGAGGAATTCCGTGTGGTCGCAGGGCCTTGTTATGCATCAGTCTGACTATTCCCGACCTAACTTCTCCCTATCAGACTGTCAGGGCTGATTTGACAGCACCCGCTCCTCGATGGGCACTCGAGGTCTGCAAACCCCCAAACACATCTTCAAAGTGGCTGACCCATTCAATTTCTGGGATGTGGGCATTCAAACCACTAGCTGTATCCACTCCCAGAAAGGGACTATTGATAATGCTCCTGAACATGGTGCTAAAGAGTGTATGAGATGTCTATAACTAACCACTGTAGCAGTACTTGATGCAGAGGTGTAACGAAACTTGAGGGGGCCCCTGCAAAGAACAAGGAGGGCCACCCTCCAGGCTCACTCAGGAGCTCCCAGGCCAGGTTACTGTGCTGAGGGACCCCCTGAAGCTTGCGCCCCATGCACTACAGGGGCCTTTGTTACATCACTGGGTTGATGTGTTGGATGCATGCTAGCTTTGCACCATTGCATATTTGGCTGATGGCAAGGCTGCTTTTCAATGATTCTGTCTCTTTTCAAAGTTTTGTTGAAACAGGTGTTGGAGTGGTGCCTTTTGTTTGTAAAACATTACATCTGGCACATGTTGCTGTAAAGAAACAGGTCAACATAATAATTCCATGTTCCAAGAACGACGAAAAGCCCACCAATTCCTAACAATCATTTTTATACTCTTCCTTCATTCTCCAATGTTGTCTGTGGAATTGTTGTACATGCATTCTCAACGAACCCCAAATTCACCAGCATAAATAGTCACAAATTCGAAACGTCTCAACTCTATCACTATCCACATGACTAGTACAACATCTGCAATTATCATCCCTCTAATGTGATCTGCCAACATTAAACTCATGGGGCCTTATTTATGAAGGCCTTGCGTCAGTTTTGCGCCGTGATGCACCAGCGGTGTTAAAAATGCGCCTCGTTGCGCCATATTTAAAAAGTGACGCATCTAGGTAGATGCGTCAATTTTTAAACCCCTGCGTCAGGTATAATGTATGCTGAGGGGGCGTTCCCCCGCAAAAAGCCTCGTAATAGTGACGCAGTGAAATCTATGAGATTTCACTGCGTCACTTTTAGGATGCTGTTGCATCAAAATCTTGCGCCTGCCTCACAGCAGGCGTAAGACTGACGCAAGCCCTTTCACATGGGGCTTTCCCCATGTGAAAGGACGCATTGCTGGAGTTGCGTCACTTTTGTGACACACTCCAGCAATGCATCACTTTTGCGCTTACAGATACGTCAGAAACACTGACGTATCTGTAACTCCTTGCGACATGATGCGTCATACATTAAATATGACGCATCAGGAATGTCGTTAGGAGTGCGCAGTAAAAAGTGACGCATCGCTGTTTTCACGCAGCGATGCGTCACTTTTCATAAATGAGGCCCATGGATTCTACCGCTGGGGGAAAGTGCAAATTTAAGACATGGTCTGCATCATGGTTTTGAAGTGATTGGAGTCAGATACTGTGGTAGAACTGTAGCAATGGCATGTTACCTACACCTGTGGTTCTGGTAAATATTGTTTCCTGAAGACCTATTTAATGCTATGTTCTCTCTTCTAAAAACTGTAATATTAACCTCCATCAGCTCGCCACTGTCCTATGTGCAGTGCATTCCAATGCAAGGACTCATTTCTCATAGTGTGCACAGTTCCAGCCGACAGGTTTTCCACATGATGTGGTGGAAGAAAATGGAGCCGATATGGAGCCATAGACTATGGAGCCATCTCGAACCAGTAGAGGCCACGCCCAACACGGCTGTTTAACAGATGCAACGTTATTCCATTGCCAGCAGCTGGAAGTATTTTGTACCCTTTCATAGAAACCTGAATAATTGATTATAGTTAAGATATGAATTACAACCACTCATCCCAGCATCTTGCAACAAAGGATCAAAGAGAAAAGTACACGTCAACATTTTTTTGCACAACAAAAGTTAAAGGAGCGCCAGTGCTTAATTTGAGACAGCGTTGTCCAGTGCTCGGCACTGGCATTTAATTGTCCACTGGCACTTTTGACAGTCTGCCACATGGTGACACTGTCTGGCTAATATCACAAAAACAGTCAAATATTAATTTAATATACATTAAAAATGACTTTACCTGCCACCCATACCATTCTTATCGCTTTTGGGGGCCTGAAATAGTCTGAATTGTCACCCTTGTAGGAGTGTGAGGGTAAGTAGTTGCGTTGTTACTATCATTGGCAGCCCGGCAGCGACAATGTGTGGTGCAAGCTGCAGTGGCCTCCCGAGGAGAGCCCTGGCTTTATTGAGGAGCGCATATACATTTTCTAAAGCACACCCACCAAGCCCCCTTAAAAATTGAAAAACCACTCTTCCACAAACAAATTTCCCCACGAATCCGCTTTCATAATACAGTGGTTAAAAGGTGTGACACCAAGCACTGCCTTGCCTTACTTACCATGGAGACATGCAAAGCGCCCACCAAAAATGTTTTGAGTGTGCGAGGTCCCTGACGTTAATGTGGACAGCTGCAGTAATAAACAGAAGACAAACCTGGCACAGGAAAAGGCCTGCTAGCTTTTCATCATATAAATACGATTCTGGCATTATAGCCTTCCTTGTCCAAAGTTACTCTGAAGTTAATGTTTTCTATTGTAGACTAAAATGATGCTGTGAGTTTGACAGCTACACTGTCAGACAGGGAAAACTCTGAGGCGCTTCCATGGTGTGCACAGCATTCTGCAATCACTGCATGATGTCATGTTTAAATGCGGATTTTCTACATGTAGTTACTGCTCTGTTTAATTGTCACTTTTTGGCTGATGTACAGGAAAATTTCTACTCCGATCACTCTTCTCTTTCTGTGATTCCGGTAGGTGACAGACGGAGCCTACAGGCTGGAAACGTAGCCTGCGGCATCCATATTGGCTCGAATCTTTGAGAGAGCAGAACGTTACAAAGCTGCCCATTGGTGCATATAGCCCCTCAAACAGTGTCATTCTGGGCTTTTCAAAAGTTTATTGGAGTATGTGGAACTGATGAAGACTTGCTATAAGAACAAGAAAAAGATACAAATTAGTGTTCTTGTGTCATGTCCTACAATGCAAAGGAGACAGTGCCCATTAAAGAGGAATGTCCATAGCAATTGGCCATTAATAAAGAGGAGGTAGCATATGAGGGAATGAAGGAAAAGTAACTGGAAATATTAAGGTCTGTTCAGAAAGATTTTACTAAGAGTAAGTGTAACTTACTCTTAACTTACTCTTGTATTACTCATAGCCTACTCCTGAATTTCAGGAGTAAACCAGGAGCACGCCAGCATTACTCATAATATTACAAGAAAAGTTCACAGCAAAAGTTTTGTCAATTGGTCCCACTGTCAAATTCGTTTCACTTGAGCTATAATTAAAAAAAATGTTCAATCCAAATGGTATCACGCGATGGTAAGCCACTGTTTGCATCATTTGTGTTCTTTTTTAGGTAATAACAAGGCGAGAAAAAGTGCTACATGAATGTCAGCAAATTCTTTGCTTGGCATTTCTTGCACAGTTCACAACATAAATTGACTTAGCAAAAGACAAAATAAATCATAGCAAATAAGGTGGGCATGACAACGGGTGCTTTGAGACATTGTGCTCTAGTGCAGGCTAGTAATGCCATTACCTTTATGCTAGCCAAACCGAAATATTGAGTAGCATATGATGTTGAAGTGCCAACAAGGAATTTCGCAGATCAACTGTGCCCTCTTTAACCTGAGAACTTTATACATAAATAGTACATTTCCAAGCTTCCATGAATAAAATCGTAATTTTAGTGAAGACAAAGATGGTGATACTATTTTTGTGCATATCCAAGCCAATGAAAATGGGCATAAAATAGAGCTTATCAGAGCCTGCGCAGAGAAAATCAAGATTTAATTATAGATAAGCGGGAGATATTATACATTATGTGGCTCCTAATTCAACCATAAGACCTAAATACACTGCTGAGGGTGCCTTTCATTTAGAAGCGCAGTCTTCACCCAGTGTGTAAGGGCCTTGCCCCAGGAGAAACACGGCTGTGTGCTCATCAAGGTTTCATGCAAGGAGTCCTACAATCTATTATGCGTGACTTTAAGTCAATCTATGAGGCATCTCTTTTCTTCTTCAGTCTGAATGCACAGTTCAAGTATTCTTTGCTGCCTGCATGTGCTTCGTTTAAGAAAGGTGAGAATGGGATTTTAGATGGTCTATATTACAGAAAATAATATCCGTAGCAGTGTGCCTTTCAGCCTCTCCTAACACCCTATATCTATGTAACATAGCAGATATTTTACAAGATCTCTTTGCAGACTAGAATTAACTAGACATATCTTGATAAGGCAGAATCATCAGCATTACATTGAAAATGTTCTTTCCTACTCCGATGGCTTTTTGCCATACAGACTTACCAATATTAATCCCTTAATATGTTGCTGAGGGTGTAAACAACAGCTTCTAAACCTGCTATGGATAAACAAACTCCTAGGGTGCAAAAATGAGTCTTGATTGCTGCAACAACAAATGGAGGTCTAGCCGTTCGCCACCTCGGACAAAGCGAAACAAGAGTCTTGGTGGTCATAAAAGAAGTGTGTTCCTTTAGTGAATTTTATTCATTACCATCCAAGGAAGCATAGTTAAAAAAGCACAAAAGACACACAAGAAGATTTCTAGTTTTCGAATTTCAAAAAATGTTGATAATTAATGAAGAATTTCACAATGATTTCTGGGCTCCACGCCTCCCCAACTTCCTGTTCTAGCAGTATTATATTGATATTATAATTTTTTTTGTTTTTTTTTAGAGAACCCCCTTCCCACTCCGCTCACCTTGATATTATTAAACACTACAAATACCACGGTGCTTCTGAAGGGTAGAAGCTATGGCAAATAAAGGACAAGTACGCTGAACTAGAGGGAAATTACCCCCCCCCCCCCCGCCCTGTCAAGACGCTACAGCTTTGTAAACATTCAGTGAACATTTTCCAAAGTACAGCAAACATGCACCAAATATAAACCATTTTATCCATTGTAATCAATTTTATTTCAGACGTTATTCAATATTAATAGGACAATAGTTTCATTCCATACTTGTGTTTCTACAGCAATGCCAATCCAGGCCTTATATTATATATAGCACGTCAGAATCCGCTATATGTCCATGGAAACCGTGTGGATAATAACCCAAGGCATTTCGGGCTTTTGAGCCCTTCGTCGGGAGTCTAAAACATAAAGCAATCAAAAAAGCTCATCAGTTGCCAAGAATCGTCATCTACGTACATATGAAGATCAACCTTTCAAAATTAAAAGTAAACATCACCAATACATTGTTTAACCGCTTTTAGCACCCCCTATACAATGTGTTTGCTGTACTCTAAATACAAAATCAGTTTCTCTGTAAATGCTGTCTGATGCCAGAATGTTTCTCCCTGATTTAAATAATGCTGAAACTCCTAAAGTGCTGCTCCTTTTCTTTAAATCAAAAAGAATATGCCACCCACTCACCCTGGTCTGTTAATCGTATGTGAATGTAATTTCCGATATTCTGAGGCGCGACCTCCCAGGTTTTGTCCAAAGTACACTCTTCTTGAAAAACTTTTTAATGCCCCCACAGGTGCAACATATTCCAACACTACCCTGTTCAAACAGCCCACATGTTTGCTGAAAATGACTTTCCTACTAAACAGTGTCTCAACAAAGAAATCTACAAACAAACAAGGAAACAAAACAGAACCCAAAACGATATAGCATGTCTACCCAAGACCCAGTGACAGTAAGGTGCAATTAAAAGTTGCCAATGTGATAATCACCTGTGTTGAACATAACAATCAACCAATATAGCGTTTATGCTGAATGTACAAGGGGCCTTATTTATGAAGGCCTTGCGCCGCCGGTGCGTCACTTTTAACATGGGAAAAAGTGACGCACCGGTGGCGCAAGGCCTTCATAAATAAGGCCCCAGGTTTTTAACGGTTGTCATTTTAAAACGTTGTGATTTTGATGTGCTTTCAATATCCACGCGAATCCCAATTGAACTTCATGAATCATTCTTTTTAGGACAGTTCATAACAAATACACTGAATGGTGGGATGCACACCGAGTTTTACTGCTTTTGTAATTTCTTAATTGAACTGCTGCTCAATGGCGATGATTTAGCGTGCTGGCTTGCTCTGTGCTCTGTCCTGGTAGCACTGGTAAAACACACGCTGAACTGGAGGGAAATAACCCCCCCACCTCCACCCCCCCATGTCAAGCCGCTATAGCTTGGTAAACATTCAGTTGAAAAATTTCAAAACTTCGGCAAACATGGACCAAATATAAACCATTTTATCCATTGTAATACATTTTATTCCAGAAGTTGTTCAATATTAATAGGACAATAGTTTCATTCCATACTTGTGTTAAAGGGCAAGTGCCAATATGTTGAGATGCGCGCTACGAGAATA
The DNA here is from genome assembly GCF_964263255.1 of Lissotriton vulgaris. Classification (NCBI taxonomy): domain Eukaryota; kingdom Metazoa; phylum Chordata; class Amphibia; order Caudata; family Salamandridae; genus Lissotriton; species Lissotriton vulgaris. The sequence goes on from NC_141685.1 coordinate 1,650,534,352, forward strand.
TGCAGTATCATAAAATATGTTTCCCACACTAATGCTGCCCTTTTGAATGGGTTGCATCATCTAGATATATCAACAAAGGGCGGAACAGTGGGCGGACTATATTTAACGGGGTCCAGTGTGCATGTCCGAAAGACTAGTAACACAAGAAGGGTACAAAGTTCCCCGATGAGAGTGTGAAATACAAGTGAGTGTAAATGCGTGAGTAGCGTAGAAGATGGTAAAAAGGGAGGGGGAATTCCCTTTTTGGAACTAAAACCCTCACACACCCAGCGAGTTAGGTGTCATGCTTCATCATATGGGTTCTGCTCCTCGTCAGACTGGCGCTGCAATGTCTGACGGGCACCCACCAAGGGGCTCTTTATCGGAGATCTTTTGTTCCAGCCATATGGTGCATGCGTGTGAGAGGGCATGTGAAAGTGTAGTCGTGAAGTGGTGATGAATAAAAAAGGTGGGTCAGTCCACAGAGAACTTTATTGGCGTGGCTAACTCCCTTGATTAAAAAGGGGCGGGAAGGGAGATATATGCTGAGACAGATTCACAACAAAATATCTTACACCCTCAGGTCAGGTTCTTGTGTTGCCTTAAATGCCGATTGATAGTGGCCCAAAAGTTGTTTTCCTCATTTTATTGCTGAAACTAAGGTGTAGTCATTTTGTCAAGTGTCGTCAAGCAAAAGGTAACATTAGGGATAGGTCATTAGTTGTCATTCACAAGGGGAGTGGCTGTAGGATTCTATTGAGTGGAAGGCACATCCTGCAATGTTTTTATCAGTTCAGATAAGCAGGTGGCTTTAAAGGAAACATTTAGAAAGGTGACAGTGGAGGGTGCTAGTGAACCAACTTCTTCTGTGAAAATGCAGCATAGTAAGGTGCCTTCTGGGCAGTGCATAGTTTGTGATAAAAAGAGTGCCAGTGCCCAAAGCTCTGCTCAGAAGCCAGTGACCAGGGCAATTATACGTTGCATGTCAAATACCACGGTTGGTAGTCTTAAATCCATCTCATGTCTCTTTAGTCCACTAGCAGATAGTCTCTGCACCTTTATCACACTCTTGAAGGTTCCTGCTTTATTGTTATTGTTATTGTTATTGTTAATTTTGATTTATAGCGCGCCCAATCACCTGCAGGCCTCTAGGCGCTTGGAAATCGATGTCATTACAATAACTTGGTTCACTCCTGAGAGAGATGCAGCTACAGGACTACACTGCGATCAAGGCTCTTCTAAACAGCAGGGTTTTCAGAGATTTCCTGAACCGCAGGAGATTCATCTCCCTGCGTAGCCCCTCGGGCAGCTTGTTCCATAATTGGGGGGCCAGGACAGAGAAGGCTCTCCCTCCCTTAGTCACTAATTTGTAGCGGGGGCAGACCAGTAACTGAGCGTCTGATGATCTGAGTGTTCTTGTCGGGTTGTACACTTCCAGGCGAGCTTTGATATAGGCCGGCGCATGGCCGTAGATCGCCTTATGCGCTATACAGAGGCTCTTGAATTCAACCCTCTCCTTAACAGGGAGCCAGTGAAGGTTTTGGAGAAGAGGGGAGGCCTTTGTTCGTCTGGGCACTCTGAAGATTAGCCGTGCGGCGTCGTTCGTTTATCCCTCCATCTTTCTGATCTGTATGTTTTTCCCTCTCTTGCACTCAGTAAATATCTGATGTGAAGAAATATGTGCCGATCCCCCCCAAAAAGTGCCAGTGGCCCCCACCTCAACCACCAGCTTAAATTAAGCACTGCTTCTGGGTGAATGCTGAATTTTCTATAATGTATTATTGTAGCTGTTTCATCATTACTAATGGGGGAAAGAGGAAATTTGCACAATTCTGATTCTGGTGCTTGTTCTTACCGTAATAGTGACAAAGTCATATCAGAAAAGTATGCAAAAACCTGTGGTCTATTTTTAAAATTGCCTGATTAAAATAACTTTAAAATATTTCACCACTCCTCTGGTTGAAATGATGATGGGGACTTGGATTCTGATATTGTTCTGATATTGTTTTAATATTTTGAAGATCTTTCCTCAAATCTATTTGTTTTACAGGGTGGAATCTTTGACCTTGATGATTCTTCCTCTATACAGTTTTCCCTAAGCATTAAAGTAGGTGCTTTACAAGTAGGCCTTGATTTGCAGCATATTGTTGTACATTATTTTGTTCATTTTCTTTAGATCAGCCAAGCTATTTGTTCCATGGCTTTCTGTCCTTGCAGATACTCCATTTAATTGAGGTTAACTTGTCAGTGGTATTTGAAATAAAAAACTGAATTAGAGTGTGACAAGAAAGCTTTCAGAGAACTTGAGCTTGTTGCCTCACAAAATAGTGCATTGATTTTAGTTTCTGGGATAGCCACAATGAATATGTATGAAATAGCTTTACATAAAATGCAATGTAGAGAACACTATTTGCAGGTTGTTTTTCCAAGATGACTTTCTAGATTTTACTACGCGATGGATCCACTAAGACAACCCTTCAGTATACCTTCTTGAGACCACCAACCCTCGACTGTGTTCCTCTTTAGTAGGTATCTTTAGACTTTCTCAGATCTCTGAGGGACTGAGTCACAAAGAGCATTCTCACAAGTCAGCATGTCTTACGCATGCACGTCATTTCTTGGTCACCTTGGGTAGCAGCTTCTTGTGAACCCTAGCCCGGCCTTTGCGACCACTAGCCCCAGAGGTGGCATAATCAGTGCCAAGAGCACTGGGGCATCTCGCATTTCCAATGTCTGACTCCAACCTCGTTTTCTGCTAATTTTCATTACACTAATAGTGAACAACAGTCTATTATTCACTATTCGTGTAGTAAAAGATAGAGCAGCATGATCTGCAACAGACTTTCACTGGCATTTAAGGTAAGAAAAATGAAAGTGTTTTAAATGTATGTTCTGTGTGTGCATGTGGGTGAGAGTGAATTTGTCTTAGAGAGTGTGTATATGTCAGAGCATTTATGTTTGTAAGTGGGATTGTGCGTGTGTGCGAGTGAGTAAATATAAGTGAGTAAGAGTGTGTCTGAGAATGCAAATGAGTGAGTTAGGGTAAGAGTGAGTGCAAAAGACTGAGTGAAAATGGAGTGCAAGTGAGCACTCAGTGAGCAAGACTGAGTGTGAATGCATGAGTCTAAGAGAATGTAAGTGAGAATGTGTTATGCTTGCAAGTCTGATGTTGGACCTGGCATACTTTTTGGCTCATAGAAGCATTGTTGGCAAAAAAACTGGCACTGGTATTTTTAAGGTAATACTTGCATATGGGATACCCATGGCAAAATGCTAGTGCTGGCCACACTATAGGTCAATTTTGGCATGGAGCGACCACAGACAAATGTCAGCTCTGGCATACTGGCATACTGGTGAAAATTCTTAGCATAGTTGACACCTGTGGCAAATTTCTAACACTGGCACTGGCACTAACACTGGCACACTGAAATACATTTTTGGCATATGGAAGTACAACATGGCATATGTCAGGGGGACATCCATGAAAAAATGTGATCCTCGACATACTAGGTGTAACTATTTACATAAGGGCCCTCCATAGTGCATGGACAGGGGATTACCAAAATTCTGGCACTGACATATTGTATGTAATGGCTCAGCAAAATGCTGGTTTAGCAATGGAGGTAATTTTTGAAATATGAGGCACAGATAGGATATTTTAAAAACCTGATTGGGTCAACTTATTGGAACGGTTTTAATAGCTTGGCACACCATGAAAGGATTTGAAATGCACTATTAGAGTCAATTTTCTTTCCAAATTTTCCCAGGGAAGAGAAACCCCCGACCACTAATCTCCACTAGAAGATATCAGACTTACTTTGCTTGCTTACCACAATTCAGGTAACTTTTCAATTGACATATTATATCTTCATCTTCACATAGATGATATCCAAAAATAGACATTTGCTTGTGTTACATTAATCATGCAATTATTATGTAACCTTACCATTGCTAATTATTGTGACTTCATCAGGATTAAGGCCATGAAACATAACTGCCTCGGAAGATTCAAGGTCAAAAGTCATATGCTGTCACTTCCTGTGACAGCATGAAGGTCAAAGGGTATATGATGTCAATTTCACTACTCCTAGCACTTTGGTCTTATACCTGTAAAATCAAGAGCAGCTCACAACTAATTCGGGAGAAAGATACTGTTCAGTAATCGGATTACCAGCAAAATTTTCCTGCAGAGTGCATTGTATACATTCCTGGAAGTTACCAGGGCATGTGCCAGTAATACTGCACACCTCCCCTCCTATGGATTCCCAGAAATATCTCTTGCTGATGGAAAAGATTTGTGGTGATGCTCTCTTTAACATATTGTGAAAATGACTGGCAGTGATGTTTAAATTTGACCTGTCATCTCCGCACTATTTTACAGGATGTTAATCGTGGCATAATTCTAAGCCTATCTTTTTAAACGTTATTTTCAGATTGTATGCTACCATACACAGAAACGGATGCCGAGCCTTCATGTCCTGTCTTTTCAGGTAAAATCTCGCCATTTTCCCGCACAACGGCCCGCCTTTCTCTCGCAGTAATGTTTGAGAAAGTCAGTTGTCTATTTTGGATGATTTCAAAGCAATGAAAACATGTCTTCTAAATAATCACTCGTCTTTGCTTTTCTAGTTACAAGATAGCAGCGCGAGAGGCATAATTTATGGCCATACAAAGCCATCAGTAAATATATTCCAAGCCTAGGCAGAGAGTAAGTGATGTACTTCTTTTAAAACCATAAGTGTAATAATTGTACAATCATGTAAAGCATGGAAATATCTGAATACACATCTTAATTACTTCTCAAGCTTGATTTTTCCAGTGTGTCCTTGCTCCACCACATCACAAATAGAAAACCTCTTCGAAACAAATTACTCACCTCCTACTCACTTCGCAATTAAGAATAGATAGTAAGTAGGGCAAAGGCAAGGGACATCTTCCATAAAACATGGGCTAAAATGCATCTCCTTTTCTATCATGTACGTGCGTGTAATAAAATAGCGCCGAATATTGATGTCACACAATACAATGTGCCCGATTCACAAAGATTAGTGCATGAGTAAGACAGACTTCCTCTTGTTGTTATCCTCCTTTACATTTGAATTGCAGGAGTAAGGCAGAAGTACTCATGGCTTTATCTTGGAATTCAGACGTGCAACAAGAATAAATCATAGAAAAACCTTTGTAAATCGCAGCCATTGCCTTTAACGCTTCAGCAATGTGTTGACATTTCCCAGCTCACTGATGCTAATTTCAATGAAACTCTAAATTGGCCCTTCTGGGAGCTAACACTGCAATCTGAAGCCTATGCACAGATCTCTAGAACAGGGCCACATACCATCAGAGTTATCTTACCAACAACATCTTCTTAGATAGTATTAACATTTGGATTAAGGGAATGTGGTTGAGATCATAAGACACTTAAGTTCCACAGGCCCTGTTCAGTACACACAACTGCACTTTTGGAAACCTCTGTCTGTCCCCAAAGTACCTAACAATTCCGTAGGGGGTCCACAGTGCTACATAAATGATATAGTATAATAGAACACTATATACAATACGTTGATGAGGTTGATAGCTCGAAAATGAAAATAGGGTTCTTTATCAGAGTCCTTGACCCAGAGTTTATCTAATTATTTTTTGCAAGGATTAATCTTATATTGTCAAATGAGTGTGTAACGGAGGTAACCTTTTTGGCCTGGGAAGGACCGTCCTTATGTCATATCATATCATATTAGGCAATGTTTGTGAGAAGATGCAAAGTTCTGTTATGCAACGTTTGGAAAACTATGTGGAAATATTTTTTACAATTTAGGACATTTGCATGAAACCCATCATTTTTTGTGGAGAATTATTTCTTATATATATCAATAAAAGTTTTTTTTAAAGTTAAAAAAGATGAAAATATGATTCTGAAGAAGTTCCATTTGGTTTTGTATGTAATATGGTTTTGTGTAGAAAAACTCAGCAACATGGAAACATGAAGAGAAAGTTCTGCGAATATTTTTTAGCATGGGATTATGACACAAATAAGGAAAGAATCTGCATTGCACATCTTGGGTCGTCTTTGGCTTGTCTGAGTTCCATTACTATGAAAATGCTCAGCTTTTCTAGAGAAAAGACAACGCGTAAATGAAAGCAAATAAAAACATGACACTTCACAAAGTAAATGAAGGGCAAACATTATGAACTTATGCATTTCGCAAAACTTTTTGCACAGAAATAAACTTATGTTATTTTCATTTGTAGAATGTATATCCCATCATAAATGGTCCCTATCTACTTACTAGCATTGATTATAGGGACCAGCTTAAATGGTGGTGAACATTGGCTAGTCAGCCCACCTAAAAACATGAGGTCCACAAACTAATTTATCAATGTTAACTTATCAATTTAAGATATTCCTCAGAGTCCCAAAGGGAAGGTTTATCAATCAATCAATCAGTCATTTGTGAAGCGCACTACATACCCGCGAGGGTCTCAAGGCGCTGGGGAGGGGGGGGGGTGCTACTGATCGAACAGCCAAGTCTTGAGTATCCTCCTGAAGGTCAGCAGGTCATGGGTCTTTAGTAGGCTCAGTGGGAAGGTGTTCGATGTCTTGGCGACGAGGTGGGAGAATGATCTCCCGCCGGTGGTTGTTCTTCGGATGCGAGGGACGGGGGCGAGTGAGAGGTTGGCGGAGCATAGCTAACGGTTGGGGATGTAGAAGGAGAGCCATCTGTTGAGGTAGACTGGGCCGGTCTTGTGGAGATCTTTGTGTGCTTGGATGAGGAGCTTGAAGGATATGCCCTTATTGATGGGGAGCCAGTGCAGATTTCTCAAGTGGGGGTGATGTGGCCATGTCGTGGTATGTTGAGAATCAGTCGTGCCGAGGCGTTTTGGATGCATTGTAGTCGTTTGATGAGCTTGGTCGGGGCTTCCGCGTAGAGGGCGTTTACGTAGTCGAGTCTGCTGCTGACGAGGGCCTGGGTGACTGTCTTTCTTGTATCTGTCGGGATCCATCTGCAGATCTTGCGGAGCATGCGGAGGGTGTTGAAGCAGGAGGAGGAGACGGCGCTGACTAGCTTGGTCATTGAGAGCGTTGAGTCGAGGATGATTCCCAGGTTGCGTGCGTGGTCGGTGGGGGTCGGGGCTGCCCTAGTGCCATTGGCCACCAGGAGTCATCACAGGCTGATGGGTTGGAGCCGAGGATGAGGACCTTCATCTAGTCCGAGTTCAGCTTCAGACGGCTGATCTTCATCCAGTCGGCGTCGGCCTTCATTCCTTCGTGGAGGTTGGCTTTGGCGGTGATGGGGTCCTTGGTGAGGGAGAGGATCAATTGAGTGTCGTCGGCGTAGGAGATTATGTTGAGGTCATGCTGCCGTGTGCGAGCGGGGCCATGTAGATGTTGATCAGTGTCGGGCTGAGGGAGGATCCCTGGGGTACGCCACAGATGGTCTTGGAGGCTTCGGAACGGAACGGGGGGAGGCGGAAGCTCTGGGTTCTGCCGGAGAGGAAGGAGGTGGTCCATTCCAGAGCCTTGTCTCGGATCCCTGCGGCGTGGATGATACCATACACAGAAAGGATGCTGAGCCTTCATGTCCTGTCTTTGCAGGTAAAATCTTGCGATTTTCCCGCACAACGGCCCATCTTTCTCTCGCAGTAATGTTTGGGAAAAGTCAGTTGTCTATTTTGGATGATTTCAAAGCAATGAAAACATGTCTTCTAAATAATCACTCGTCTTTGCTTTTCTAGTTACAAGATAGCAGCTCGAGAGGTATAATTTATGGCCATACAAAGCCATCAGTAAATATATTCCAAGCCTTGGCAGAGAGTAAGTGATGTACTTCTTTTAAAACCATAAGTGTAATAATTGTACAATCATGTAAAGCATGGAAATATCTGAATACACATCTTAATTACTTCTAAATCTTGATTTTCCAGTGTGTCCTTGCTCTACCACATCACAATTAGAAAACCTCTTTGAAACAAATTACTCACCTCCTACCCACTTCGCATTTTAAGAATAGATAGTAAGTAGGGCAAAGGCAAGGGACATATTCCATAAAACATGGGCTAAAATTCATCTCCTTTTCTATCATGTACGTGTGTGTAATAGAATAGCGCTGAATATTGATATCACACAATACAATGTGCCCGATTCACAAAGATTAGTGCATGAGTAAGACAGACTTCCTCTTGTTGTTATCCTCCTTTACATTTGAATTTCAGGAGTAAGGCAGAAGTACTCATGGCTTTATTTTGGAATTTAGACGTGCAACAAGAATAAATCATAGCAAAACCTTTGTGAATCACAGCCATTGCCTTTAACGCTTCAACAATGTGTTGATATTTCCCTGCTCACTGATGCTAATTTCATTGAACTTCAAAAGATGAAACTCTAAATCGGCCCTTCTGAGAGCTAAGCCTGCAATCTACAGCCTATGCATAGATCTCTAGAACAGGGTCACATACCATCAGAGTTATCTTACCAACAACATCTTAGATAGTACTAACATTTGTATTAAAGGAATGTGGTTGAGATCATAAGACACTTAAGTTCCACAGGCCCTGTTCAGTACACACAACTGCACTGTTGGGAACCTCTATCCCCAAAGTACCTAACAAATCCGTAGGGGGTCCACAGTGCTACATAAATGATATAATATAATAGAAAACTATATACAATATTTTGATGAGGTTGATAGCTCGAAAATGAAAATAAGATTGCTTATCAAAGTCCTTGACCCAGAGTTCATCTAATTTGTTTTGCTAGGGTTAATCTTATATTGTGAAATGAGTGTGTAACAGAGATACCCTTTTTGGCCTGGGAAGGACAGTCCTTATGTCAAATCATGTCACATTAGGTAATGTTTGTGAGAAGATGCAAAGTTCTGTTATGCAACTTTCGGAAAAGTATGTGGAAATATTTTTTACAATTTAGGACATTTGCATGAAACCCATAATTTTTGTGGAGAATTATTTCCTATATATATATCAATAAATTGTTTTTTTAAAGTTAATAAAGGATAAAAATATGATTCTGAAGAAGTTCCTTTTTAGTTTTGTATGTAATATGGTTTTGTGTAGAAAAAATGGAAACATGAAGAGAAAGCTCTGCAAATATTTTTTAGCATGTGATTATGACACAAATAAGGCAAAAATCTGTATTGCACACCTTGGGTCGTCTTTGGCTTGTTTGGGTTCCATTACTCTGAAAATGCTCAGCTTTTCCAGAGAAAAGACATTCCGTAAATGAAAGCAAATAAAAACATGACGCTTCACAAAGTAAATCAAGGGCAAACATTATGAATTTATGCATTTCGCAAAACTTTGAGGACAGAAATAAACTTGTATCCCCATCTTATGTTATTTTCATTTGTAGAATGCACATCCCATCATAAATTGTCCCTGTCTACTTACTAGCATTGATTATAGGGACCAGCAGTAATGGTGGTGAACACTGGCTAATCAGCCCATCTAAAAACATGAGGTCCACAAACTAATTTATCAGTGTTAACTTATCAATTTAAGATATTCCTCTGAGTCCCAAAGGGAAGGTATATAACACCTTTCCATATTAAGACATATTTGTAAGGAAATACAAAATAGATCAATCATGTCCTCCACATAAAGAATTTACCATTCTCCCAATTCCATAAAAAATTGTTTATAAAATAATTCGCACAAAATTTAAAGATTCAGTTAGACATTACTTTAAAGAGATTTTACAAATATAAGAACTGCCCTACAAAGAAATAACACAATTTGTTAAAATAGAAACGTCTAGAGCATTAATGTTTGCCCACCAGTAGGTATAAAATCCAATAGATGTGGACAAACACATGTAAATATCGGACACAAATGGGACCATAGATAATCGGATCCTGTGATCACTGTCGTGCATTTAAGCCTTCCAATTGAGTCTAGAAAGGCTTCTTAATGACAAATTAAGTTACGTTTAGATCAGAAATGCCTCAACTTAACAAAGTCAAAGAGAGGTAACAAGTTAAAAACAATTTCTAAAATAGACCCTCATAATATGGTGTGAATGAGGTGCTAATCAAACCTCTTTTTGCATGTGAATGCCGGATTCATTTCCACCATGTCCTTTTTATGACACACAATAAGCTAGTCACCAGGGGATCAAAACAAGTGTAGAAAACTAGAAATCTATTCAGCATACCTATAACCAAACCTAGATTGTGAACAGCACTAAAATTCTTATTTTAACCTGCATTGTTTGCACAAACAGTATGCCTAACTGTACCTGTGAATATTTAAAAACTCCCACCACAAAATAGACCTATAAGATAAAAATGTCGATTTTTAGTGCTTACTAAATTTGGTTCCCACTACATTGTTCACCACTTTGGGCTTTAAAGGGTTCACCCCAACTTAGTAACCAGGAACTATTTTAATATAACACAAGCTAGCCTTAGTCATTAAACAATCTCATAATGAATGAATGTGGGGAATTCACTACATTGCAGGCTTCCTTTCCCTTTTCTCCTCTATACACTCCTGGTATTTTAACTCATCACATTGAAAACGCTCTTCTCCGTAAATGTGTTTTCTTTAGGGAATATAAGTTGATTGTATTCAGTTCCTCAGCCACAGAAAACCTGCCTTTTCCTTTGCAGGAGAGAGCTGCAGACAGATATGTTTCCCTTTGTAAGACCACACATGGATGGGTCTGCTGTGGAGGAAAGGGCGTGAGGATAGTCACCTTCTTTTGGGGTAGGAGATCAGAGAGGAAGGTCCTTCAGTATAACTTCAAAACAATTGGCAGGGCCCAGATTTGAGAGGGCAAAACATATATTTTCAGTCAATTCTCAATTGAACCCTAAGAGACAGGCATGGAAAAGCTATGTGGAACAGAACTGTCATTTCAAAAAAGCTATCGGTTTCCAGATACTAGTCCAATTGTTGTCATTTGGCCTTATTTTAATCATAAAATACTTTTTGATTTTACTAAAATGGTATAGCCACGTTATTGTGTGGTTTCCTGATTCCAGAATTGTGTTGGTACTGATAACATTTAATACGCATTGTCTGAGGTTGTCTTCTGGCTCGGTCCTGCGCTACTAAGGAGTAGACAAGGTTGTCTTAGAGAAACAGTGTTTGCGTAAGTAGGAGATAGTTTTGCATGGTGGTCGGAGAATTTACCCTACAAGCCAACCTGGCTTCTTACAATGAGGCAAAAAGTATAAGATATTTGCCCCTTAATAATTATTTTAAGTTTCAAACAATTGTAAGAATATTTGTTTCAAATGTATTTCAAATGTAGCCTTCCCAATATTGTCAGACATTCCTAGTGGTTGTTGTAATGTAGTCATTTCAACCATTCTAACTGCAAGATGTATGCATTTTCCAGAATGTTAGAAATATTGGAATTAGAATAGTATTATTAGATGATATACACTGTTCCAATCCAATTCCACATGACAGGAATTAGAATAGCTATTCTGCCACAGACCCACCCCACAAACTATATTAAGTTTCCTCAATTTCATTGAGGCCAGAGTAGGATTAGTAAATCTGACTCATCTAAATGTATGACCTTTCCCCAATGTTAGTGAGACTGGAGTTATAGATATGTGGCATCAGATTTATATGCACTTTCCTCCATATTAATAGGACTTGAGTTAGAATTGTAAAATGGACCTTTGCCCCCAAATGTATGCATTTTCCTCAGTGTTAGTGTGATTGCAGTTTGGTTTCTCTCCTCCATTTACATCTTTCTACTGGAGTTAAAATAGTAATTTTGCTCCCCTCAAAGATGTGTACTTTCTTGATTGTTTGTTCAAAGAGAGTTAGAATAAAACATCGTACCCTGTGCATGGCCCCCATTTTTGTTTGAGCTTGTCTATGTGTAAGATGGTTGATTAATGAGCTTTTCCGCAACATTTAACAACATTTTGCTAGGGTGTTTGTTGCCTAGGGCTGTTTGGCAATTTGAAGAGAGTTAGAATAGAAAATATTCCATCACCTGTGCCCTTGGGTCTGTAGTTATTAGACCAGAAAATCTGGCCAAGCACGCGAAAATATATGTAGACCCTACAATGGTTGAGGACTTGGAGTTAGAAGAGTACTTCTGCCACCACAAGTATATCCACTTCCCTAATGTTAGTGGGTGTTGGACTTGGCCCTTTTTGGCTAAAGTTCCCTAAACTTTTTGCCTTCCCCCTAAACCTTTTTTCTGACATGGTGTTGCCAACTTAGATGCTTTGGGCACTTTGCCACTGCTGATCAATGTCAAAGTGCAAGTGCTCCCTGTGTAAAGTGTAATGGTAATTGGTTGTCCGTGATTGGTATGTTTGCCTTACTAGTAAAGTGCACTATGTGTGCCAGGGCTGGTAATGCAAATGCTACTATTGGGCCTGCAGCACTAATTGTGCCACCCACACAAGTAGCTCTAAAGAAAGAAGTCAGGCCTGCCGCTGCAGTGTCTGTGCATAGTTTGTTGAACTGCCTTGTTGTCCTGACAAGTGCACCCACTTGCCAGGCCTTACCCTTCCCTTTTTATGCACATCAGATACCCCTATGGTAGGCCCAAGGTACCCCCCTGGGCAGGGTTCAGTGTATGTGAAAGGTAGGGCATGCACTCAGGTGTGTACCATGTCCTCACAGTGAAAAACTGCCAAATTCGTTTCTACTGTTAAAAGGCCATCTTGCCCATAGGACAGAATGGGGGAGGCTGTGTAATATGCTTCCAGCCTATCTTCCCATAGGCTTAAGATGGAGAGGTGAAGTTTAGTGTGGGTGAACTCACAATTTAATACATAGTTTTGTGAAGGTGATTTTTGAATTGTGTGTTTAGAAACCACACTTTTAGAAGTGGCTGGTTTGTTTGTTCTAACAATTCAGTGTTTCTCTGCCTGGCTGTGGATTGACTGTCTGGATTTGAATGTGATAGGATCTGTGAAATGTCTTGACCCTGGGGAGGAGTTGAGACAGCACCGGGCTGACCCGCATCTGGAGTGTAGGGGAGGAGTAGCCCCTGGAGGTGAAGAGGTCTGGGCTGCTGCCATAAAACAATGGCTCCATCTCCTGCTGAGTGATTGAGGATCCAGACCCGCACTATCATAGGAAGAAGGTGTCACTGGCAGGGAGACACCCAGAACTGGTGGACAAGGGTCAGTGCCCCCCTGAACACAAAGACTTCAAAGACATTTAGGGGTATAACTATGAGAGCTGAAACCCCTGGACTTTGGACTGATCAAGACTGAAAAGGATTGAAACTACTTTGCGGTCAAGAGGAACCTCTGCCAAAGGATGAACAGCTGAAGAGACTGAAGAGAAGGACTGACCCTTGCTGTGTGTTCTGGGGCTGGCCTGCAGTTTGCTGATTTAACTAAGGAGAGGCTAAGGGACTTTTCTGTGTGCTTTGTCCCCCTGCTTGAAAGGACATTGCTGTGTGCTGTGTCCCGAAGTAACGTGTCTCCAAGGGCCCGAGAAGAGCTGGCTCCCTGTTGTGGAAACTCAGGAACATAAAAGTTTCCAAGTGTGTCTCAGTGACGCTGTGTGTGTGTGCTTTTTGCAGTCTGAGACCTTCCGTAAGAACTGCCCCTTGATCGTGTGCACCCAGAGTCCAAGTGAGTCTGAGTGATGCTGTGTGCGTGTGCTTTGTGCAGCCTGAGACCTTCGTGAGGATTGCCCTGTGTTTGTGTGCATCCGGAGTCCAAGTGAGTCTCATCAACGCTGTGTGCGTGTGCTTCATGCAGCCTGAGACCTTTGTGAGGATTGCCCTGTGATCGTGTGCACCCGGAGCTCAAGTGAGTCTCAGTGACGCTGTGCGCGTGTGCCCTGTTGCAGCCTGAGACCTTCATGAGAAATTGCCCGTGACTGTGTGTCCTGGAGCAGTCTTGTTCTCTCCTTCGATCGACAGCGTGACCAGAAGTGCCGCGATCGTCATTGCCATCGGACCGGACCTGCATCCCCAGAGGAACTGTGAGAATTCCCCGCTGCCGGCCTGAGCCTGCCTTTGCCAAAGAGAGACTTCGAACCATCACCGCCGAGGTCCGAGTTCCACTACCCAAGATCAACGAAGTCGCGCCGGAGGCCCAAGCCGCGAGGAGAGGCGAGTGAGATTGTATCCCCCAGGTATAGCTGTGGTGGGGTGCGGGCTAAGAGAGAAACGCTCTTTGCCTTTCCCATCTTTGCAGCGTGAGCCTCCGCTCAAGTCCGTATCACGGCCTGTACTTGCCGAGGAGTGGCAGTACCGGGGCGGGAGTGTGGAGCTGCACTTTATTTTGCATCATAACAGTGTTGGGGGCATATTTTAGCAGTAGCTGACCACAAGCCAGTAAGAGTGGCATAGAGACCATCCAGAGCACCACAATTGGTGCCGGAACTACATTATTTTGTCATTACGAACTGCCTGATTGTTGCATTACGAATTGCATTATTTTTGCATTACGAACTGCCTGATTGTTGCATTATGAATTGCATTATTTTTGCATTACAAACTGCCTGATTGTTGCATTACAAATTGCATTATTTTGGCATTACGAACTGCATTATTTTTACATTACGAAGTGCCTGATTCTTGCATTACGTACTGCATAGCATTCCATGAGGACTGCATTGGATCATCGAGAATTGCTCATTAATACTGCAAGAACCTACAAGGGCTTGCTGGCCTAATAACCGGCAAGGTGAAATATTACATATCATTGTTTTTTTATGAAACTTGTGTGGAGTCCATTTGTGGTGTTATCACTGGGTTACTGAGAGCAGAGTTGCAAATACTTTACACATTTGCCTAGGAGATAGGCCTGGCTGCTCATGCCAAGAAACCGAGGGGGTGAGCAGAGGCTATCTGAGAAGGTCTCCTTCCTTTCCCTGACTTAGAAGCAAGGGTCCCTATTTGGACTCAGTTACATACCTCCGCAAACTAGAGACCCCCAGTTCTAACAGTGGGGCTGAATGTAGCCAATGTTTTTATGACTGGATTAAAAAAACTTAAATCTGACGACCTCCCTCTCTCCATAGATATACTCTTTCCTCAATGATAGTAGTACTGGAGTTTGAATAGCAAATCTTTCTTGACCGACTTCATGCACTTTCCTCAATGTTTTTAGGACTGGGATAAGAATAGTAAATCTGGCACCCCAAGTATATGCCCTTGCCTGACAAGAGTTATAATATTAAATCTGCCCATCACCACCCCACAGTTAAATGCACTTTCCACAATGGTAGTTGTAGTGGAGTTATAATAGTAAATCTAACCCTGTAAATATGTGCGCTTTCAACAAAATTTGTAGGACTTGAGTTAGAATAGTAAATATGCCCCAACCAAATATATTACATTTTGCCAATATTAGATGGACTGGAGTTAGAATAATAAATCTTCCAACCCCTCCCAGGTATAGGCTTTTTCTCCAGTTAGAATAGTAATTTTGTCCCCCCACAAAATATATGTAATTTCCCAACTGTTAGTAGACATGCAGTTAAAATAGAAAATATAACCTTCCACCCCCAATTACATGTACTTTAACTTTTCTTAGTGCTCCTATGGTGGAGAATAGTAATGTTTGGAGCTTCCCTCCCCCCCTTTCCACCCATGTACATGCGCTTTCCTTAATGGTTATAGAACAGGATTTGGGCCTGATTACGAGTTTGACAGTCTGGGAATCTCCATACCCACGGTTGCGGTCTGACCACTGTGACCTCAGCGGTCCGACCTCAGTTATACCAGACTGCCTGATTGATTTTGGAAAGACCACTGACATATCACTTACACCATCCACCATCCGCAGACCGCCACAGCTGCAGTCGGGAAGGAGCAGCTGCCATAGGGCAGTACAGAGAATTTCACTGCTGTCTGTATTACGGGTTGGCTTTCCGACAAGCCAAACGCAGTGGTGTGGACCTCTAGCGTCATGTCGGCGGAATCTAAGGATTTGAGGTGCATACGCATCCCTTTCTTCTTTTTCCCATCAGAGTTTGACATGGTTCCCTTACTCCAGGTCCCCCCTTCACAGCAGCATCCTCACCCTGAAGAATACAACCATGTTTGAGGCAATATACAGGTAAGTTCTTTTTCTACCATATACCCATTGACTGGACTGTCCACATATGGGGAAGACTGCAGCATGGGTAGGTGGTATTGTTCCACATGTATCATGCATATGTGCACATCTGTAATCGAAATATACACACAGGCATCCATAAATAAGGAAAACCATTGACTACCACCAGGAAGTCCTCCGCTGGCCACACAGTCAACTCATAATACGGCAGTCGGACGACTGCCAGCGCTCAGATCTTCGAGACCTCGTCCATGCTATTTGTGTGATCAGACCATTGAACTCATAATCAGGCACTTGGACTAGTGCTTCTGAAACCCCTAAATGTATGCACATTCCTCAG
Source organism: Lissotriton vulgaris (assembly GCF_964263255.1). Classification (NCBI taxonomy): domain Eukaryota; kingdom Metazoa; phylum Chordata; class Amphibia; order Caudata; family Salamandridae; genus Lissotriton; species Lissotriton vulgaris. The sequence goes on from NC_141685.1 coordinate 1,650,550,684, forward strand.
TGTTAGTGAGGCTGGATCTAGAATATGAAATCTGCTTCTCCTACCACCAATTAAAAGCACTTTCTCCAATGGAAACTGTACTGGAGTTAGAATAGTAGATCTGAACTTCCCACCAAATGTATGCATTTCCCCTTGTTCTTTCTTAGCCGGATAAAGAATAGCAAATATCAAGAATGGAGAATGGAGAAACTACTGGAAGAACTCAATATTGAGTCGGATTTCAGTATTGTTAGTGGACTCAAATCGAAATCCAAATGGATCCCCACCTTACCAGGAGGGAATTCTATTGACAACTTCCACAAAAGAGTTTTGGAAGACATAGACAAACTTGATACCACGAAAGACCAACAAGCGTTTAGATACAAAGACAATTTAACATCGGGTGAACGGGCAGCCTTAAACTCCCTCACCAAAGACCATGACATTATCATCAGGGAGGCGGACAAGGGTGGGAACATTGTGGTCATGAACAAAACAGATTATAATGAAGAGATACTAGGTCAACTACATGACACCACGTGTTACAAACCATTAGACTACAACCCTATCCCTTCTTTAACCACTGTAATCAACAAATTCTTTTTAACATGGAAAGAAGAAGGGCTTCTAAATGAAGACGAATACCTTTATCTGAAAATCTACAAACCCCCTTACCCATGGCTTTATACACTTCCAAAGGTTCACAAGAACCTTCCTTTCCCCCCCGGCAGACCCATCATTTCTGGCATAGGGGGACCTACCGAAAAATTATCTGATTGTGTTGACTTGTTCTTAGGGCCCCTTGTACGCAATCTTCCCTCTTTTATTCAGGACACGATACATATTCTCAGTCTTCTCTCCGACCTACAGTGGCAACCAGGTAACATTCTTGCAACTATGGACGTGGTGGCACTTTACACTAGCATCAAACCAGAATTAGGTTTAGACACGCTAACCAAAGTCTTACAGAACCGACCAGCTACTATGTGGCAACATACAAACATGTTAGTGTCCATGATGAAACTCATTCTCGAAAACAATGTGTTCATGTTTAACAATTCGTGGTACAAACAGACCAAAGGTGTAGCCATGGGCTCTAAATTTCCCCCCTCCTTCGCAAATGTATTCATGGGCGCACTAGAAAAAGATCTTATTTGGGGCCCCAAGGGTGCTACTTTTATTGACTCCATAGTGTTTTGGGGAAGATATATTGACGACTGCTTTCTAATATGGTCAGGCACACATGAACATTTGATGAATTTCTATAAACACTTGAATCACAACACTTGGGACATGAGTTTCACCATAGAAGCCAGTCTTGATATAGTAGAATTTCTTGATCTGGAAATATACATTTCCAACAACAAGCTCAATAGCAGACTCTTCAGAAAGAGCACGGCTTGCAATGCTATTCTACACGCAGACAGTGCCCACCCACCAAACCAAATCAACACCATTCCTTATGGCGAATTTCTAAGAGCACGCAGAAACTGCAGTGACGACAAAGACTTTGTTCTCAATTTGAGGGACATGAATTCACGCTTCAAGAAAAGAGGATACTCTGATGAATTACTACATAAAGCATCTATTCGAGTCAAGAATATTACTAGAACAGACACACTCAAGAGTAAGCATACAAACACAGCAACCGTATCTCCAAAAATCCGTATGATCACGGACTATAGCAGCCAAAACAGAACACTTCGCAGAACCTTCACCAAGCACTGGAATATCCTAAAAGCTGATAAAAATATTCAAGAGTACATAGGAGAACATCCTTTAATCACATATAGAAGAGGAAGGACTCTTCGTAACAGGCTCAGTCCTACCATTCCGCGAGAGGCACTCACTAACACTTGGCTTTCAGTAAGAAACATTGGCTATTTCAAATGTGGATTTTGCTCCATGTGTCGTTGGGCAAAACACAAAACAAAAGCATTTTATGACACCAAAGGAACCAAATTCAATATCAGGACTAACATTAACTGCACGACACGCTTTGTAGTCTACATTATTGAATGTGTTTGTAAAAAAGTATATGTAGGCAGCACCATTCGCCCCCTGAAAGATAGAATAGCGGAACACAATAGAGCTATTCAAAAACAGGATCCAAAATATCCAGTGGCGTTGCATGCGGCTGCATGCTGTGACCAGAGCTTGGACAAAAAGGTATCCTTTTATGGGATAGACACTGTTCCTCCAGGGAGGTGGCAACAGGGAACTCAGACTCAGACGCTTAGAAGCGACGTGGATTCTCTGCCTTCGGAGTGTGGACCACGGCTTGAACTTTGATCAAGAAATGCAGTACTTTTTAGGTGATTAAGTCAGTGCTTCCATGGTTCTGACCCCTTCTTTTGCCCTCAACCTAAGATCAATGGATTAGTCTCCAATAAATCACAGAACCTACGTAAACATAGAATGATCTATAGTCAGGACTCTTTATGAGACCTACATGAGGCCATGTTCCCAATGAGCAATATCGCTTCTCATTTATCCGCTCTACCTACCACAACTGAATAGGTCCTGATGGGTAACATTTTTGTTCTTTTGTTCCCACTTGACCTACAAAGACAGTCCACTGCAACCAACATGTATCAATATTAATGCTATCACTGTGTAATTTACCTTTCTAACTAAAAATGTGGTAACAGCTTTAAAATTGTCTTTTAACCAATGCATCAAACTGTTCTTTAGGATCCCGTGGTTTTCCTGCCCCATATCACTTGATTGTCACCATTACCGTGCATGAATTAAGATATGTTCTTATTTCTCCACATCTAGAAATTCTCCTCGACTTTCTCACTCTTACTTCTACTCACTAAACTTTCATCGTATTTCCCTTTCTCTCAACACTTCAATCTATGGATTCCGTTAACACAGGTTAGCATCCTAGACTCGTCAATCCGGGTCTCAGGAAGGCAGTATTTAATCCACTTCCGGGTGCAGTAAACAAGTGACCGCACCCGGAACCAAAACGCAAACCTGATCGAGAACACCGCCGAACGACTCCCCGCACTAGGGGTAAGTTTGTCGCCCTTGCGATTCCGCCCCCTCTTTTAAACTTCTGCGATCAACCTCGCCAGTATCAGAGGGGTGTTTTACAAACGAGGGCACTAATATGTTTCCACATGGCATCAAACAACGAGCGTGTAACACGCATGCCATCGCTCGCAACATGAACACACATAACCTTGAAATCTTAATGTTCAGTGTTCTTGCACTCCGAGGAGAATAGTTTTCTCCGCCTTTTTTCAGATGTAACTGCACGAACCCGACTGCGAGTGCGGACAAGCATTTCTTTTCGGCTTCAATTCTCGGTACATTTGAGGCATCGAAAATATACACAGATAACCAGCCTGTTGAACATAGACCTAACTAACTTAACTCAGAAGGACTGGGATATCACGGGGATCCGCTGAATCTCAATAACCAATAACTGAGTCACATTCTTATGCACATCCTGACCATCAACCTATGACCATCAACCAATAACATTATCAGGATGGAGTGAGTATAGATTTCACTCACTAATATACTATTTCTTATACCTGGACACAAGTTTCAAGTCAAGAAAGTGATTTGCTTTCCTTTCTGGCTAGTACATAATTTTCATTGTCAGGTACACCGTGATAAATAACAATAGCTCCAATTCTCTCTAGTTAACTCCATGGCTGCTAAGGCAATTTCCCTCCTGTGCTGGGAAATTGCAATTTGCATTGTTTTATGACGAGCTGGGCTCGTCATCAGCGTGCGAGGAGGCTACACCATGACGAGCCCAGCTCGTCATGAGCGTGGAAGGGGGTATTACCTGAAGGCCGCATAACTTATATTTTTCGGCCCTTTTTCTCTCCCCCTTTTTCCCCTATATATACCACTACGTGGACTCTCTTTGTGTTTATGGTCTGCCTTACAGCGTTCTCCTGTGCATCAACCCAAGCAGTGTGCCCAGTATTTCCCTCACACCTAAAACCCTGTCCTCTGCCGCCAAAGAATAGCAAATATCAACCCCAGATTAAATTCAACTTTATTTTCAAGGTTCGTAGGAGTTTAATTACAAAAAAATACATTTTTTACATTTGCATCTATTTTTTAATTATTGGCTTTTATATTTTTCTTTAGATGTTTATGTCAATTATTACAATTTTGAAGATAATGTTGATATTTATTTAAATATTATTCAAATAATTTACAAGCCATATTTTTTAGCATTTCCAAATGTCATTTCATTTGATTTCTAAGAAAACATTCTGAAAGACTTCAATTTATTTTAGTTCATAGATTGACTAGAATTAACAGCCATTCAAAGTTTAGTGTGCTGTTCAAAGGCATAAAGAAGAGGTATATTGCAGCGTGTTGCTCTATTTATTCAGAAACAAAATAATACAATTTTAAATTATATTCCTGGAATTTTGTCTCTATTTCTTTAGGTTTGCTCAGAGCACGAATAAAAGAAGCAGGCTCCATAAGTTCAAGAAGATAGATAGATTTTTTTGTCAAAATGCCATGAAAATAGTAATTTTCCTTAGCATTTGGTGTTATAAGAAAGTTAAAATAGATGTTCTGGGCAGTATGCACAATGAATGCACTCAAATCAAAGACTGAGCAGACAAAAGATTATTTTTTTCTTGTACGACTGTAGGTATAACAATTGTGAAATCTCATGCAGGCATTAAAATATATCAATGCGAACTGTAATTACCTTTCACGCTACAGTTTCAGATGTGCTGTGCCACATCACAATTCGAAGGGTTCTCTGGAGCATGCACCTGCGCACCCACTCATTTGGCAGCCCGGGCTTGATGTGTGAGCAAAGGAATGGGAAGGAATTATCCTACAGTACATTAGGGATCCACCCCAGTTTCCTTTTCACTTCTGTATGTGTATGTGCGTATATTTATATCATGATGGGAAAGACCGTACAAAGCAAATTGTGTATTTGGCATAATGGTAGGTACTGTAAAAAAACGTTTCATTTTTCTGACCACATACGAATAGGTGTTGAGGTCAGTCATTAGAGGATTTGAACCTTTGTTTTGAAGGTAATACACATCCCTGTGTAGACGTTGCTAGAGTCACTGAGGGATGTATGACGTTACAACGCATACTTTTACTCCGCATACCATTACAACGCGGTATTCACAACGCATACCACTACAACGCATAGCGCTTTGGGATGCTGGATAGTGGTAAGTATAATTTACTATTCTAACTCCAGTCCCCGTGGACCCTAGGGAAGGTGTTGGATAGTAAATTAAACTTACCTCTTATCCTAGAGCGCCCCCCAGCGCTATGCGTTGTAATGGTATGCGTTGTAATGCCTGCGTTGTAGTGGTAGTGCGTTGTAAAAAATGCGTTGTAACAGGTGAATACCGTCACTGAGCTATTGTATTAGTCAAAATACAATTCTCTGCTTTCAAGAGTACCAGCATTTTAGCACTGGAACCTGGAGCAGTGGCACAGAGGGCTCTTGAAGCAAGCAACTCTACAAGATGGAGACCACTAGGAGAGGAAGATGAGTTGGCCTTTGGGTTCCATGCCCCTCCAATCATATCCATCTGCCTGAATAAATTACCATGATGGGAAAGCATGCCTAGGCAGTCAATCAATAAGAGAGAAGACTGGCATAAACCAACACTGTGTATGGATCAGACTCTAACCTCTTACTGGTGGAGGGGATTGCAACCTAAACATTAGAAGAAGGATTTGTGCAATTTCACTTCATTCCTTCTAGCAAGTTGCTTCTGAACACATTCCTGCAGGGAGTGTGTATCCAAGTCCATGTCCCTGATCTTACAATAAGGTGCCCCTGTATAAAATGTCCTCCCAAAATTCCGGAGATGTATATAGCGCAAAGTCGGCCCGAAGGTATCGGATCGCTTTACATGAGCACCAGCTGGATTACAGACAGACGCATTCATTTTGTTAGACCTGGGGATATTAAGTGATTTGCCCAGAATCACAGGATGTTAAGCGTCCCTTGCTGAGACTCGAACCTGGTTCCCCAGCTACATCCTTTTCGGAGGGAGATTCCTTAGGCCTATGCCCCTCATTAAAAGTTGCCTGCAATTACTGATGGGTTACAGAGCCCTATCGATATGAACAAGTGATGCAGTATTAACAGCCCCAGGGCTAGGTAATACTGCATCTTTTACAAGGACAAATCCTCTAGGTCATACCTGGTGGACTTTGTTCCCAGTAATTTCAATGGGATTACAAGTTTATGTCTAGAAGTGGGTGTGGTAGCACTCATTTCTACGTGTTATTTCCCATTGCAAAGAGGTCAATATTGGATTAATTTATGATACCCCTAGTAAAGCCAGCACTCGGTTAAAGTAGTACATGGTGTGGTATTACCAACCCCTTTTACTAGGCCACTTCTACTGAGTGCTCTAGTGTCGGATTTCAATTCTGTGACGTATAGGGAGTTTGAGTGAATGCATTTTGTGAGAAAGTCAGAGAATCTAAATGTCTATTTGTCTTTATCAGGAAGACGATTGTATGTCCCTGGCACCTGGGCTGATTACATATCACTGCTTATTCCAAGTTATCAAGGAGTCTGCTTTACTGTGGTCTCATGGATGGTGTGAGGACATCTGGCACATTAGGCCAAGTGACATTTTGATATTCCAAGCCATGGCACTTGGCCATATTTGAATATTCTAATGCTTTCTGGCACTTCCTGGTGGTGGTTACTTGGGCAGCTAACTACAATCACTATTTTTATATTCTAGGAACTCTCTGTAGTCTGGATGCAAGTTTAGTATGAGTCCTATTCCAATGAGTGTGTTTTCCAAGCTAACAAGAGGCTGAGATGTCATAGAAAACTAAGGAAATAATGTAAGGAGCTGAGAGCTGACATTGGATTCATTTAGGACATCAATTGCTTTTGCACTTTGTTTGGTGAAATGCCTAAAGAAGGTGTCCAGTATGTGGGTGGTTTAGAAGGTTGGATCCTTCATTGCAATTGAGAAGCAGCAGTTCATTTTCTGATCTTTCCACAGTGAATACATATGTTGCTATGCAGGTTGTCATGGTTTACTTGCATTTTCTAGAGTTTCACATTCATCATGTATGATTGTGATGTATCAAGTAGTCTTGAATAATCTAAGGTAAGAAGGTGTTGGGGGCATGTGTGCTGTTGAGAAATGGGTAGTGGTTGATATGAAAAAAAGATCAGGAAACAAGGGGGAATCCCGTGCGACTCATCATGTGCCCGAAAGGATTGCTTATGGGGCTCATTTTATATCCTGCAGGAATCACTTTGGAACTCATCTTCTGTCATGGCAAAAGTCCTTCTAGTACTCATTATGTGTCCTGCAGGTGTACTTTTTCGAGTTAACTTCTATCCAACAGTCGCCCTTCTTGTACACATCTTGTAGCCGTTGCACTATTTCTTGTGAGACTCCTCATGCATCTTAGCAGAAGTCAGTGAGGATGGTGCTTTTGCAATTATTCTTATTAAAGTGTTTGGCCAGGAAAGAAGTGTTCTAGGAAGAGGTACAGAAAGAGGTGTGAGTTAACATAGCAGAAGATATTAAGGCTGCAGTGAAGTTAGCAAATGCCAGTCATTATTCTTTTTCCTAGGTTTTAAGAAGGGTGGCTGCTTTTCCCTAACCAAGGCAGATGTAAGATTTCAGTCTGCCAAGAAGATTATGGAAGTGCAGGTCTGTTGAAGCTGATGGCCGACATTTTCACTGGCACCTGATGAGAAGATGGCAATGGCCTAGATTTGCTAGATCGCTTGGGTTCAAGATGGGCCTTTTTGAGAAGAAGTATCAGGATGCCTTTTTTAAACAAATATTATTGTAATTTTCATAACAGTTCTGCACAGTAACAGTTGTATCGGTTATATCATATTCACCCATCAGGAAATACAACACTGGGATGCATAAAAGGTATGCATCACCCAGTGTAACTGCCCCCATCCTATGGGAGGAAAATAATCTAGTCATCTTGCCATAACATCCCCTCCCCCAAAACATCCTCCGTCCCCTGCCCCCAAGTCAGGTTAGCTGGAGTAACTACAGACTAAAGGAAAGCAAAAGTATAAGTGAGTGTGCATATCTCGAGCTTTCCAGGTACGTGTAATGTCAGATTGCTGTTTGGGCCCCATCGGGGGATTAATACCACCATAGTGGAGGTTAACGGCCATCACGTTTCCTGTGCTAAAACCCCAGAGAACAGGGTACTAACTCAGCAGCGGGAGTAATACACCATTAGTGACAGTGGCGCAGTCTTATCTTTACCCCCAATAGGTACAGAGAACCCATATAAAGTTACCATCCCCTAATCAAAGCTCCTCCAGAAAACCCTCACAGGGTCTAGCCATTTCCATTAATCCTTGCCCCTTCTTGGCCTCCCTAAGGAGAGAAGCACTCTCATACTCCCCCCACGAGTCAATTCCCTTATCCACCCAATGACTGTAGGACCTAGGATAATTTGTTTAACGGTGACAGGGACATTCCACCTTTGCATGAATATCTTACAATATTGTTGATGTGCAAGGTGAACATGCCTGCACGATCTTTGAGGAATTTGTTTCAGATGATGTAGCTAGACCTGGTGCTTTCATTAGGGCGTTCAAATAAGATTTGTTCTTTATTTATTACTAGGTCTGCTTCTGCTGATCCAGTCAAGATTGAGTGAGTGAAGTAATGTGTGAGTGAGCCCACGTTTGTAGCAGACTCTCTCTTTAACTACCTTTGGAAGATTTCCATTCAGATAGACTAAGGGCGATGGACCACAGGTTGGTTTAGTACATTCCTGAAGTTGAAGGGATTTCACTCTTTCTTTGTATTGCCTCGTAGAGGCTCTGTTGGATTTGGTACTGAGTTCATAAGTGAAGAAATTTGAGATAATTTTCAGCCATATAAAAGAATGTTTTTGTTTTGAGGCTTTGTCCTGATTATTATGATGCATTTGCAAAGTAGGAAAAGGGTAGTAAAGCTGCATTGGCTTTGCACCAACTGAAACAATCTGTGCTTTTACCTGGTGGTGATGATTTTGATCACTGACATAATATCGATGTATACAATATGGAAACACAAACAAATCAGAAATTCAATATCGCTAAAAAACTATAGTCTTCTTATACTTAACGAGTAAAACCACAAATATAGAGAACACAAATATCATTGTTAAAAATATCGATTTTTAACTATATTGAAAACAAAAATATGAGATAAAAAATATTACTTTTAAATTAAAATATGGTATGCCAAAAAATATTGATTCAGACAATATTGATTACAATATTATCATAAAAATAACTAAATAATCATTATTAAAAATACAAAAACACTTTTTATATAAAAGAAATACTTCAGATAAACCCAAAATATTTTATCCACACACATACATTAATTAAAAAACATATTACATCAACTAAATCTTTACTATCGAACTCAAACAACAATGCAACTGTCCAAAAAAATTAGCAAGAACTACAAACATTTCAATGACAAACAAAATATTAATGAATGTATGTGTGTGTGTGCAAGGAGTGGAGAAGAGATATATATATATATATATATATATATATATATATATATATATATATATCTCTTCTCCACTCCTTGCCTCGGAAGTAGTCACCGCCGCCAAACCAACGGGTGTCTCGTCTGTTCAAAAGACCTCCGCTGCCGGGTCTTTTCCCATAAAGCCACAACGAGTAGAGAAACCACACGCTGACGAGACCGTGTACCAGACAAATTAAAGTTTTATTTGTCAAAACCCTGGACGCGTTTCGCCTGACCAGCAGGCTTGATCACCTAAGGTACAATGTAAACCAACGCCATTTAAAGTGCAAAACAGGTTGTGAGGTCACGTGCCAGAAACAGGAAGTTAGGGAAAGAAATGGAAAAAAGACTCATAGTTCATTCCATCACGTAAGTAGATAGTTAAAAATCATAGCGAAGCACAACTTAATGAATAAATTCATCGGCAGCAATGACAAATGTACATACATTATAATACACAGTCAAAATTAAATGCAGTAAGATGGACTTAACCACAATAATAAAAGTAGTTCGACAAATTGCGCCCTAGTGGGCTTATTGTCATTGACAAATTTTAGGCCGTTTTTTTTCGTCATGGTGCTAAGCAAACCGCAAGGAGTACCGCCCAAGTGGGCAAATAAGCCAAACTAGTTTCACATGTGAACCCCACTAAAATTTGTGACACCCTTGAAAATGTGCAAAATAAGATAAAAACCTCTTTCATAGTGGGAGCGGGGATCTTGGGCCATCCACCAACTCCTGTTGGACAAATATACTTGTACAGCAGCCTATAAGCCTAATTTCAGGTCCAGACTAAAGCAATTTGTCTAGACATCCTTATCTAAAGGTGTGTTTTTAGATCTTCTTCCAGGTTGAGACCTCCAGGGGCCTTGGCATTGAGTTCCAGTATATACCTGGACTCAAGCCGTCTCAACTTCTGCAAGCGGTCCCCGCCCCTACTGCTGATGGGGACAGAGTCAACAACAAAGTAACAGAGCCCTGTTACATCTTGATTATGAAATGTCTCAAAATGCCGGGCTACCGGGTAGGCTGGATCAGCATGTTTGATGGCTCTCATGTGTTGCAGGATACGCACATGTACTGGATGAATTGTGCTGCCCACGTACCTCAGGCCGCATGGGCACTGGAGCACGTAGACAGCATAATCTGTCTTGCAGCTAAAAAAAACCCTGATGGATTTAAGTCTTTTAGAAATTCCAGTTTGATATGTGCGGGTGTTAATTCCTGCAGTGCAGGCTTTGCATTTAGAGCATTTGATAAAGCCAGGTTTCCTTTTCAACCAATCCAACCCTTTCTTTTTATGCTGGACGGTAGCCGGCAGAACATTCGAAACCAACATTTGTTTGAACGATCTGGCTTTTCTGTAAGTAATTTCAGGTCTCCTCTGTACAAACTGCTCAAGTACCGGATCATTGGCTATAAGGTGCCAATGCTTATTAATGATCCCCCTTACTGCTTTATGTTGTTTATTGTATGCAGTGATCATTCTGATGTTACTTATGGGGCGTTTGGCTACCTGATCTTTCGAGGGGTTCTTAAAAAGAATTTCCTCCCTACTTCTCACTTTGGCCTTCTGTATTGCACTTGAGATGTTTGATTGAGAGTATCCCCTGGCCTTGAATCTTTTCTCAAGGGTGCCAAGCTCTCGTGTTTGGCCCTCGGGGTCACTGCAGTTACGTATCACACGCAAACTTTCCCCATAAGGGATGCTCCTGATGAGGCTATTGGGATGGAAACTGTTTGCGTGGAGCAGTGTATTCCCTGCTGATGGTTTTCTAAACAGTTGGGAATGTAGTTGGCCGTCCTTCACAAAAATAGTTAAATCAAGGAAATTTAGAGATGTAGAACTGATTTCACTAGTGAATTTTAAGTTCAGATTATTGGCCTGGATCTTATCTACAAAATTCCTAGCACTGGCTTCTGAACCTTTCCATATTACAAATAGGTCGTCTATATACCGACTCCACTGTAATATGTTTTCGCCCCATTCAGTGTGGAACTCCGCCCGGATCACCTGCTCCTCCCACCAGCCCATATGCAAATTAGCATAGCTGGGGGCGAAGCAGGTGCCCATCGCGGTCCCACATGTCTGTTTGTAGAGAGTAGACTCGAAAAGGAAGAAGTTGTTGTTGAGACAAACAGACGCCATCTCCACCAGCATTTGTGAGTGTAGCCAAAGGTTGATCGGTCTGGCTCATAGTGCATGTCTCAGGGCCCTCAGGCCGTCCTCATGTCTAATGCTGGTGTAGAGGTGGTGACGTCTATTGTCATGAGAAGATAGTCTTCCTCCCAAGGCAGGTCATAGATCTTACGCAAGAAATCCCCTGAATCTTGGACATAGGATGGGAGTTGCTTGACTAGGGGGCAGAGAAAAGAGTCAATAAACTTTGAGGTGCTTTCCAGGCCCCCCCCGATTGCAGAGATTATAGGTCTCCCTGGGGGGTTGACCGCACACTTATGCACTTTGGGTATTAGGTAGAACACCGGTGTTACTGGGTTACTCACTCTTAGAAATTGCAACTCTTCTTTAGAAATTAAGTTAAGTTTGTACCATTCAAGTAGCTGAATATTATATTTAGCAAAGCTATCATGCATAACTTTATCACTGTTTTTAACATAATTGTTTCTGTTGTTTAGTTGCTTATAGCTCTCACACAAATACTGACTCCTGTCCCATAGGACAACATTGCCCCCTTTATCTGCATCACAAACAATGCAGCTGCTGTTAGACTTCAACTTATTCACTAAGGCAAAGTACTCCTTTTCCTGCTTGCTAAATGTTTTATTCTGCACACTTGTGCACTTCTCTAGGTTTTTGAGGTCATTGACCACCAACTCGTGAAAAATGTCCACAGAGTCTCTCACATTGAGGGGGGTGAATTTCGATTTAGTTCTGAAGTCAGTGCTCACAGTTTTGGAAATGTCCACATTCTGTTCTTTAGCCAAGTCCAGGGCTCGGCTAAGCACATCTACTGTGTCTCCTCGAGCTTCGTCATTAACTTCCAGAGCCCTAGAAGTTGTCGTTTCATCATCAATGTTGTCAAAACCATGAAGTTCCATCATAAGATCCATATCAGAGACTTGCAAATTGTCAATAACGGTAGCAACAGTTTTTGACTCCATATTCGCTTGAGGTTGCTTGAACTTATTGAGAGCAAAGAATTTCTTCAGTTTTAAGTTTCTCACCAATTTGTAAGTATCTATGCGAGTATCTACATAACTGAATTCTGCTGGCGGACAGAAGGATAAGCCCAATTTTAACACTTGCTCCTCCTTGGGTGACAGGGTTAGTTTAGTCAGGTTAATGATGGTTGAGTCTTTGACTTCTCCCTGTGATATTTCAGCAGCAATCATTTCGCTTTTTTGTTGGCGTTTTCTCCTCCCTTTCCGCCGCCGGTTCCTCTGCCTCTTCCTCTTGGTTTTGTTGTGTAGGATACATGGCGCCTCGGTCTCAGGTTGAAGCGCCGATCTTCCTCTAAAAAAGCAAACTCGTCTATTACAGTCGGGACAGTTGCTGCAAGTCCCGCTCCCCCACTTGCGCCTTCTTCCGGGTCAGTTTCTAAATCCGAGCTAACCACACTGCCTGCATCGGATTGGCTTGCTTTACCATGTGGAGGGTTCATTTTCTGTTTGCGTATGGTGTCGAATTTTTTGGCGAAGGTGTAAATTTGTCCCCGTTCATAATCCAATTTGTCCCTGATGAACTTTTGGCTTTTACGTTCTTTGATGGATGTCTCCAGTTTCTTTAAACGATCTTTCATCTCGTTTAAGTGCTTGGTGACAAGGTCTTGATCTGTGTCTTTATTTAGAACTTCCATGATTTGATCGATCTCTACTAGCATTTTTTGCCTGTCGGATTCAGTATACTTAATCAGAATTGTTAGCATTTTACAAGAGGCATCATGGTTGTTGACCGCCCATTCCCTCAGCATGTTGGGGTCGGGGTTCTCGTAAGTTGGAGCTACCATAACTCTCAGACCCCGAGGTATTCGCTTAACTTCCAGGTACCGCTGGAGCGATCTTTGCTCCCACCATTTTGAGAGTTCCCCTCTTTTCAGCTTTTCAAGTCTTTTAAGGCGTGTTACAGTGTCTGAAGTGGGGTTAACGTTTCCTGGAGGTTTGGCTCGGCTGGTGGCGGCCTGTACATCGTCAAACACAGAGAGGGCGGCCTCCTCCCGCTCCCGCATTTCTTGGGCTGACATTATTTATAGTTGAAGAATACCTAGGAACCAACGTTCCTGGTCCGGTAACCGTCGGGGACGTGGCACGCTGCAGCTGAACCACGTAGTTAGAGATCAACACCCGACTTCCCCGTTTCCTGGTCCCAACTCGGCGTCTCCTACCTGGCCCTGCACCATTCACCGTGTGGGTCCTCCGACTCGAACACGGGCTCGATGAGGCTCCGGGTATTACTCCGCACGATTCCGCTCGGCAAGCCTGCCGCTTCCGTAAAGGTACCAGGGGGGCGGTGAACATGAAACTTCTCCACTCCTTGCCTCGGAAGTAGTCACCGCCGCCAAACCAACGGGTGTCTCGTCTGTTCAAAAGACCTCCGCTGCCGGGTCTTTTCCCATAAAGCCACAACGAGTAGAGAAACCACACGCTGACGAGACCGTGTACCAGACAAATTAAAGTTTTATTTGTCAAAACCCTGGACGCGTTTCGCCTGACCAGCAGGCTTGATCACCTAAGGTACAATGTAAACCAACGCCATTTAAAGTGCAAAACAGGTTGTGAGGTCACGTGCCAGAAACAGGAAGTTAGGGAAAGAAATGGAAAAAAGACTCATAGTTCATTCCATCACGTAAGTAGATAGTTAAAAATCATAGCGAAGCACAACTTAATGAATAAATTCATCGGCAGCAATGACAAATGTACATACATTATAATACACAGTCAAAATTAAATGCAGTAAGATGGACTTAACCACAATAATAAAAGTATATTCACAAAAGGTACTCCAAAATTTGTGCTCTCCCAAGGTCACAAAAACACAATTCAAGTTAGATAGCAACCAGGTTTATCAGAAAACAGAAAGAGACAGTCCCAGCTGCAATGCCAGGCTCCCCTAGTGACGATTGCTTTTTTTCACTAAACGATGATACAGGGTCCTCACTCTCAAGCGGGGAAAGCATGTCTGGAGCCTCAGATTCCAACTCCGGGTCCGGGTCCAAATCAGATATATCAGATATATCCACTGAAGAGAGTACCTCAGTTCAGAGGGCATCTGCAGGGACAAGGCACCACAGGTTGAGCTAAATCAACAAAATGTAGCAGTGGGTCACACAGGCCACAGGTTGAGCTCCCGGGCCAAGCAAATGACAAGAGGTAGCCCAACACAGGGGAGGTGGCCAAGAAGTTGGACTGGGACTATGCCCCGACTTCCCAACTATATCAAGAGAATGGAGGCCCAGCTGTACAGCAGCGTACCGACGAGCCGGAGATACCACAGCCCCCTACTACGGAACTACTTTTTGACACTCTCAAGCAAATGAAGGGGGAGGCCAGGGCAGAGACTAGAAGGGCAGAGACTAGAAGGGCACGTATCCTTGACGCGCCGCGTATCCTAGCAACATCTTGCGGGGAACGCCCCCTCCTGAAGCGCACGCATCCCGCTATGTTTAGCGGTGGCTCACGGACAGTTCTCACCGGCTTTCCTACGGCGAGACCGACGTGGGCGGGGTAGGTTCGAGACGCCTGAGACTGCATCCAGTCAGGTAAGGCGTGATCCTAAGCCTCGCATTTGTCCCGATTAGGGGGATTTTCGATCGCCTCTAAACCCCCAGCCTGGTGAGTCCGTCGCACTACAGACCTGACGGCTCCAGAGAACGAGGCGATCGCTGACCCGGTTTCCTCCGTTTTCTTTCTCTTCCCTCCCTTTGTCTAGGTGCTAGTTTAGCAGCACCGACCCCACCAGGTCTGCCGGGAGGATCAACGCCCAGAGATTGAGGGTGAGCCGAGTGCGCCCGTTTTCCTCTGAGTCATTCTTTAAAACATTTTCTAAAGCATTCACCTTCCACTGGGGGCATGCAACATTGACCAGTTCACTGCGGGAGTTTTTGCTCCACCCAGAATTTAATGTGTATTTCAGTGATAAATCGTCTTGCTCTTTCGTATTCCTTGATGTGTAGTTACACACCCTTGTTAACCAGCACGACACACATGTGTTACCCGATGGAGGGGGGGCACATGACCTCTGTGATCTTACATAATGCATGCTAATTGACAACAACCAATGGCACATGTATACAGGAAGGATATTGGGTTCACAGTATCCTCCACTACTTTCCTATTTTACTACTCTCCTGTTTTGACTCTCTCTAAGTGATAATTCCACTCCGGGGTGTGATCACTGGCATGTTATGTTTACATGCACTAATGTTATGGCAACAACATAATTACCGTTTGTACCCTCCTTTTGTCTCCCTCTCCAGTCCCAGGGAGGCCGTCAATGAAGGGTTGATCCTGCGACACTAGCCAGGTCGTATACCCGGTTCCTCAATTATTGAGGGACACGATAGCAAATTATGAGCTTTGTAGGTCCTGAAGAATTGCCCTGCTGGGCATGAAACATGTCGACCGCACTGAAACTGAGGGTTGAATGAGGCTTGATTATCCTAACCATCACGCCTCAATACCCCTCACTTTTTTCACGTATTTTAATGAGGCAGTGAGCCATGCTATTAAAAGTCCCCCTTTTGGACTCTACTGACCTGTTTTAACTACACTCACGCTCACTTTTTGCACTTTCTAGGTCCCTCACACACATGCACCCACTGGCATAAGGAATAAAAGATCTCCGCTAAAGAGTGGCACTTTTGTGCTGCCCGACGGGCATTGCACCGCCAGCCTGCCGTAGGAGCAGGGTGCCAATGATGATACTGTACATTCATCGGGTGGGATGACAACAGCCATTCAACCTTTGGTATGTGTGAGGCACCCTAGATTCCGAAAAGGGATCACTTTTTCTCCCTACTTTGTCACACCCTGTTAAAGAGAGAGGCTACTGTGAGTTACTCTAACCAAACCTCAGTGGGGAACTTTGTACCTAATTTTGTTGAATATCAGAGACTAGAAGGGCCAGGCAAGCATCCAAGAAAATACAAAGGTCGCTTAGGAAAATGAACAGATTGTATGCAGATATGGCAGGTAGAGTCACCCAGGTGGAGGAGCTGACCGGGAAACTTGAGGATGAGGTTTGCAAATGGCAGGAGTTTAAAGAAACACAGGAAAAGCTGGCAGAAGATATGAGATGGAAACTCGAAGATTTTGAGAAGCGTCAAAGACGCAACAATGTTAGACTTTTGGGGGTCGCCGAGGGAACAGAGGGGCAAGATATCCGCTTCTCCGTGGTGGCATTACTAAAAGGTGCGTTCCCGGAGTTATCAAATTGCAACTGGGAGAGCGAGGTCCAACGGGCGCACAGATTTCCCCTGACTCAGAAGAAGGGATATGCAACTGCAGCAGACTCTAAACCTAGAGCAATCCTGGTTTTCCTTGGAATCTACATCCTCCGGCAGGAGATTATGGACAAAGCGAGGCCAGAAGCAAAGAGAACAGTCGAGGGGACTACCTTTTCCGCCCGCCCAGACTTTTGCCACGCAACAGTAGTGAGGAGGTGGAGATTAAGGCAAATGATTCTGGCGTTTAAGTCTCTGGGACATGATGTTTTTTTCTCTTCCCATTACGCCTAAAGGTGCTGGTAAATGGACAAGTTAGAATGTTCTTTTCAGAGGTTAAGGTACAGGCATTCTTGACAGAGTTAAAGGAAAAGAAGGCTCAAGGCGGAGGCAGTGGGGGGAAGGGGTAAGGGAAAAAAATGGGGACCTTAAGGACATATAAGTCACATGCACTCTAGGGAGAGTGTTGGCAGCTTGTCATGGTGGTGGGGTAGGGGTAGCAGGGTGCCAGCATAACAATACGGATTGAAAGGGTGGCTGGGAGGAGCGCGACTACCTACGGGCATATAGCAGCCGCACATAGGTCATGCCTGACCTATTTGCCTGTAGGGGAGCGACTCTGGGGGAGGGGGGGTAGAGGGGGCGGGGAGGGGGAAGGGTTGCAGGGCACATGTTAGAAGGATACTTGATGGTATACAGGCACGACACACTAAGGTACATATTAGTCAGAGAGATAGCAAGGGATACTGCAGGCTTGAAAAGTAATAAGGATGATCCGAGCACTTTTTGTCAGGAGGTAAGGTTATGTCATTCCATTAAGGCAAAGGGATGAGTACTCGAATAATCACTATTAATGTTTGTGGTCTGAATGATCGTGCTAAAAGGCAGCGAGTGGCGGCATTCTTAAGAGTTTCAAGGGCTGATTTTATCTCTTACAGGAAACCCATATCGAAGGCAACAAGGGGTACCTTCTGGATCAACTAGGCTTTCATGTGCTGGCTTATTCTAAACAAGGGTCCAAAACTAGAGGAGTGGCAATACTTGCTAAACATAACCAGGTCCCAGTCCGGAAGAAACTGGAGGACTCATGGGGGAGATGGGTCTTAGTAGAATGCCTGGTAAATGGTGACTGGGTCACGCTAGGTTCTATTTACAGCTCGACAGAGGATGATCCCGAGATCTTTTCATTTTTAGATCTGGAGCTATGGGCATGGGCCCCCGTAGTGATCCTTGGGGGAGATCTTAATATTAATGGTATAGGTGGGCTTGGTTTACACCTGACAGAAAAATACCAAGGGCGTAAAAAAAGGGTATAAAGGGCAATCATCAGCCTGGCAAGAAATAACGCATTAGCTGACGCATGGTCTATACTTAAGCTGCAAGACGATGGGGCGACTTACTTTTCAGCCCCTCACAGGATAGATTATTTTTTAATCTCAAACAGGCTGGTAGCAAAATCCCACATAGAAAAACTACCTCACATCATA
The DNA here is from genome assembly GCF_964263255.1 of Lissotriton vulgaris. NCBI lineage: Eukaryota > Metazoa > Chordata > Amphibia > Caudata > Salamandridae > Lissotriton > Lissotriton vulgaris. Next base: position 1,650,569,068 of record NC_141685.1, read on the forward strand.
TCAGACCATAACCCATTAGTCCTCTGTTTAGACACCACAATAATAACTAGATCTACGCGCAAGTGGACCTTTGAACGCGGATTATGAAAGACAGTAGCTGCATTCTTCACATGAAAAAATGTATCAAGAATTACTGGGATATTAATTGGGGTAGCACAGCTACAGGTTTTACCTGGGATGCCTTTAAAGCTGGTGTCCGCGGAGAAACAATGAGTTTTAGCCTAATTAGACAAAAGCAGGAGCAGAAAAGGGCTGCCGAGCTGTCCCAGATTGTAGCAGAATTGGGGGCAGAGCTAGTGTCGCTAGCTGTAGGAAGGGGGCCGTTAGATCAGACCCTTGTTAAACTAGCCAGGGCAAAGGTGACGGCAGGGGAAAATATTGCTTCAAAAGCAGTAACTGCATATACAGTAAGGAGAGAGCACTGCCATGAATACAGCGAATGGATGGGTCACACCCTAGCAGTTCGAACCAGACAAAAGGCTGCGCTGGGGGAGATAAAGGGAATTGTAGACAGCACAGGGTGTTTGGTGACGGAGTCAGCTGGGATTAGCGAGGTGTTCAGACAATTTTACTCTAAACTCTATAGTGAAGATCATTTACTTGACCAATTCCAAACACAAAGGTATCTGGCAGATATAGTACCCCTAATTCTCACGCAAGAAAGTAGAGAAGAGCTAGAGGCATTTATGGAGGAGGAAGAAATTAGATCCGCCCTGGGGAGCTTGCTGGCAGGAAAAGCTGCAGGACCGGATCAGATCCCCATTGAGTTTTACAGAACTTTCCAGACAGAGCTTTTTAAATACCTGGTTGAAACGTTGCAACAGGCACAAGGGGCCCATCCTACACCAAACTCGGGGCGGAATTGTTAATATTCTTAAAAAAGGCAAGCCTTCAACTGAGGCAGGATCCTACAGGCCAATTACATTATTGAATGCGGACACAACAATCTATTCTAAAGTGCTGGCCTCCAGGCTCTCCAGAGTGATAGGTACACTAGTTAGTAAGACACAGCCAAGGTTTATCCCAGGGAGAGGGACAACACAACATATTCGGAGGGTTATCACCTTATTCGACGCCTCAGAGGTCTCAGGAGACCCAATGTCTGTTCTACTTTTGGAAGCAGAGAAAGCTTTCGACTGAGTTTCCTGGGACTATCTTTGGTCATCATTACGCTGAGCAGGCATGGGGAACAGCTTCATACAGGCCACACAGGCGCTGTACTCTGCACCCACAGCGCGAGTCAGGGTTAATGGGGAATATACGAAGACATTAGAAATTAGACATGGTATGAGGCAAGGCTGCCCTTGCTCCCCATTATTATTTGCGTTATACCTGGATCGATTGCTGCGAAGATTGGAAGCCAATAGGGATATCCCACCGGTAAAGACTAGGGGCGGAGATTGTAAAATACTTGCGTACGCCGATGACGTAGCAGTCATCACGCCGGCCCCTACAGAAGCCATCAGGGAAATAGAGAAAGTAGCTGTAGTGTTTGGCAGAATTTCTGGTTACGCCCTCAACGGACCTAAAACGCAAATTATTAAAACCAATAAGGTGCCATGTTCTGATAATCGCGTTACAGATTCAGGAGTATATTTGGGGATAGCTATATCTGCAAACCTGGATACCATCGTGGCCAAGAACATTGAGCGGATAATTAATAAGGCAAAAAAAGATCTTGACAGGTTGCACAATCTCCACCTCTTGATAGTGGGACGGGCGAACATCATAAAAATGCTATTATTGCCAAAGTTGTTATATATTTTTAGGGTGATCCCATTAACATTCGAGGCAAAATGGTACACTGCATTGGAGCAGATGGTAAATAGATTGTTATGGCCACATGGGAAGACGAGGCGCGCCTTGGGGTACATGGCACTCCCTAGAGAGAGAGGTGGCTGGGCCGTCCCTGATTTTAGAATGTATCACTGGGCTGCAGCTCTCCAGTGTATGTCTGAGCTTATAGGTGGAGCCACAATGGAGGCAGAACAAATAGCGGATTCTACGGATGTACCATGTTACAACGCATACCATTACGACTACCTACTGTTACAACGCGACCATTACAACGCATACCATTACAACGCATAGCGCTTTGAGGTGCTGGATAGTGGTAAGTATAATTTACTATTCTAACTCCAGTCCCCGTGGACACTAGGGAAGGTGTTGGATAGTAAATTATACTTATTCCCTATCCTAGAGCGCCCCCCAGCGCAATGCGTTGTAATGGTATGCATTGTAAAAGTCGCGTTGTAACAGTAGGTAGTTGTAAAAGATGCGTTGTAACAGGTGTATACCCGGTCTTTTCAGGCTGGGGACGGCGTGGAATTGTGTGTATTAAGGATCTGATGGGAGTACAGAGTTTGTATCAGTTTACTGAGGTCCAGCAGATGTATGGCGTAGATATGAAAAGCTTTTATAAATACCTACAACTAAGGAGCTTTTTGGGGTCAAAGAAGTGGGGTCCGGCTGGATTTGGGGAAAATCCAGTTATGGAATACATCGCAGAAAAAGGGAATTGCACGATTAAACAAATTTATTTTGAACTCTTAGCAAGTAGAGAGGATGATCTAGGGAAACATGAAGACAAATGAGCTTAGAGATTGGGGGTCGGCCAGGAAAGCTTCCACCTCTCATTAGAACTAGGAAGGAATATCCTTTGCTGTGCTGCATTACAGGCACAACATTTTAAACCTGTCTTCTCATTGTATTATACGCCGGCCAAGATCAAACAATGGGGGGGCACATCTGGTATCACATACCCCCGATGTAACAGCACGGAAGCCGGGGTAGTTCACATTTTTTCTACATGCCCAACTCTGCTCCCTTTACACAAAGCAATTGAAACTTTTCTGGACAAATCTATGGGCATTAACATGGTGCTTACACCAGCAAGGGTTGTTTTGGGAGTAGACGGGGAATGCACTGCTAACTACTTTGTCTTTATAGCAATGGCACTGTTATGACTATGTGTGGCAACAGCATGGTTAGATCCAATGCCTTCCACATTTCACCAGTGGTTCTCCAGGCTTCTCTCCATGTATAACTTAGAATGGGAGATATATGCAAGGAAGGGTAGAAGGGGGAGAAGGCTAGGTTTACTAATATGGGAACCCATGAGAAACTAGAAGGATAGTTAAGAGCCCAGCAGTTATATTTGGTGTTACCTAACTTACTATGATTATAGCTATCTTTCTTTTGTATATGTCATTATGCAATGAATAATGTGAAAATTGTGTTATTATTTGTTAATGTATGTTTGTCATTACCTGTACGTAATAAGCCCTGCAAGGGGGAAAAAGAGGGGAAAATCTTTAATAAAAATATTTTTAAAAAACCCTTACCAAAATCATTAGAGCAAGGCTTTCCTGTCCCAATGAACATAAGCTCCTTACCATGACAAGGTTCTGGGAAAATAGACTAAAAATTACACGAATAGATTACAAAAAAGAAGGCAGCAGGAAAAAATAATTCTTCTAAATGAAATAAAAAAAAACTATCTCCCCATAGAAATGAATAGGAATTATTGTAAAAATGTTAAATAAATGTATAGAAAAAGTAAAGAAACACTAAACATGTATATTAAAACATGTCTATATACGGTTTTATAAACTGTTTAACATGTATAAAGTAGAAATTAAATAATAGCATAAAATATATACAATTATTTAAGAAATGTTAGAAAACTGTGCAAAATAAAAGTTGAAATTTTACAGCGCACAACACTATATAAATATAATTTTCAATTTTTTATCAATAAAAAGTTAAAAGAAAGGTTTTATGTACTTCATAGAAATATTTGTTTTTGAGATTAAATATATGTAATCAATAATGTCAAAATATACAATTAATAAACTTTGGAAAACACAAATAAATGAAGATAAGTGTGTGACATGACCTTATTACATAAAACAATGTCAATGTCATTCATAATAGTATTGTTTACAAACATGCAACTATTATTACTTATATTTCTAATCATCAACAATACTAATAAAACAACACAAAGTATTTCTACTACATACAACTAAAAGTGAAATAAAAAATTGTTAGACACTAAAGGGTAAGCATTTACTATTCCCACTCCAATTTATACCAATTGGGGAAAGGTGCTGGACACTAAGGGGCCAATGAAGAGTGTGACGGTGCGATTTTGTGACCGCTTGCGTCGCACCACCAAATCCGCATGAGAACCGTCCGCGGTATAGTGGCTTTTTCAGTCATTGGCAGATGATTCCTTTGGCGTGCCCACAGCAGTGCCTATAAAATAGGCACCGCAATGGGAAAGTCAAAAACTGTCCCAGCATGGCACGGACTGAATAGTCCATGCCATTCTAGAACTTCTGTGCATGCACACAGGGGGTCACATGCTGTGCGCCCCTGTGTGCTTCCACAGGTCGTGAGGCATAAGGGAGCCCCGTAGAAGGAAGAACCACCATTAAAACCCTGGTGGAGAGGAAACTCATAATATTCTTGGCGCGACCATGGAAGTCCCGTGTAACGGCCGGATTCTCGGACCAGATAGGATCAGCTCCTCAGAGCACCTCCAACCCAGCCGGAACGTAATCACCTCCCTCCTTAGGACGTACTTACAATAGGTATGTATATGCTTTGTACCTAAGGATGGGGAATTAGCAATATACATGCATAGGTTTTCTACAATATCCCACTCATACCGGTTAGTCTCGCGGCGACTTAGGCCCAGACTAGTCTACCCTAGGGCAGTTCTGATTAGTTACCATTACACACTGACCACAGTCAGTGCTCGCTCGGCACCTCCGCAATCCTGCGTGCCTACACACCAGTGTCCTCCCTGGTGTTCTCTCACTCACAGCCTGGGCCACAATCCGGCGAACCTATACACCAGTCTCCTCCCTGGTGTTCTCTCACTCACAACCCGGTCCACAATCCGGCGGACCTATGCACCAGTTTCCCGCCTGGTGTTCTCATTAATGCCGCTTACCAACGACAACCACTTTCCTATGAATACCCTTGGAAGGAATCTCTCATTGGCTACTCGGGATATGATACTACAATATGATGAATTATACAACAACTTACCAAATTAGAGGATGTGCAATCTATTCTCCACCTCAAGGGGCCCCTCTCTCCCTCATTGCTCAGTCACTACTTACCAGACCGGGAATTACATCCGTTCATGAAAACAATGCCTGACTAGAAGAGCAGTTTACCCTGATTGAACAAGAATACGAGGCACATGCTGGTTCACTAAGAACTGGGGTATCTTTATTACAATGATCATAAAAAGAACAATACAATACTATGACATATATCCTGCGAAGGAAAGTGGAAGGTTAGAATGTGCACACTATGGAATATAGACAGATATCACCTTATTAACGTGAAGTCGGGGTTCAGCAGTCATCTAGGTTCCCTTCTCGTCCGTGCCTTGGCTCGTCTTAAAGTCACACTTCGGCAGTCACGGGTACACGTCTGCACCGCTATGCTCTGTCTTCTCTGCTTCCCTCCAAGTCACTGGAACCTTCCTTTCATTAGCTGCTTTCTCTCTGGCTGTTCTGCACTACTCCTCTCTCCTCTCAATCACGGACCATCTCCACTTCTCGGCTTCAATCTTATAATTTAGTTTCAGCCACTCTGGTATTCGTTCTTCTGACTAACTGCTTCATTCGAAATGCTCTGATCGTATAGGTCAAAGCTCGCCAGCTGCTCCAACTAAAATAACTTCAATCTTTCTAAGAGAGTATCAGCTTCTTGATCTTTCTCGGACTTCAAAATGGCGACTGTCTGCCTGGAAATAATTAATGGCATTGATGCTAACGGCTAGCTGCCGCCTACAGACTGACTAACTCACTGCCTCGTGCTTTCTCTAATATGGAAGCTTGTCCTTTCATGGAAAGTTACGGCCAGTAACCTGCCGCCCACCAAATTCTTGTACCTCCCCGTACCAAGGACACGTTCCCAGCCGGCCGGCCTGATGTTGTGTCTTTGGAGTGGAGAAAAATACAGTCTTTCGATAAGGGTCAGCCTGAGCCGGTTCTCTCCAAGCGAAGAACACTTCAAAACTAAAACATTACACTTGACCTAGAAGCATCTTAAGCTGCCGGGCAGAAAGCAAGATGGAGTCTCTCCCGTTTGAGGCCTACAAGGCCCGAAATAAGCATAACTCCATAGAAGGTATACTAACACTCTAGCAAAAGGACGGATTATCACTAATACTAATGAATCTATCCCCTAACATAAGTTTATAAGCCCTGATCTAAGGAAAAGGGTACGAAAGTGCATTACTGTGCCCTATGGATAGGCCCTGTTTATGGTTCTTACCCTTGCACTAGAATGATAATAGACTAGAGTCACTTCCAATCATCCTCCCTCAAAGGAGGGCCGAAAAAGTCGGTCAGAACACTTCACCCTTGACTTTAGTCTATTAATCATTCGTTATACGGAACTAACATCTGTGGAAGAATAATAGGAAACAAAATTAACTGATCTATTCCTCATGCCGAATCTACAGTATTGGAGTAGGGAAGGGATGCACTGAATAAAGCAGCAAATAGCCACTAAAATACTAATAGAAATCACAATACCCCCTAATATCTGTCGCAGGGAATGTAAGTCAGGTAACCAATTGAAGAGCCAGTCAAACCAACCCTGGTCAAAGTGTTTTCTAACCTCCTCAGTCAAGTCATGAAGTTTGTCAATATGAGCCTGAATGGATTTAGTATGGTCAGACAGGTTGAAACAACAAAGACCTTCGAACTCAGAACAATCATGTCCATGTTTTAGCAAAAGGTAATCAATGGCCGCACGATTTTGCAAGATAGCTCGGCGTTCACCCTGGGCATCTAATAACATATCCGATAAAATTGTAGAAGTTTGATTAATTGATTTGACCATCCAACAGGCCATTTTCCCGATAGATTTGGCGTTATAAACAGCCAATGCTGGGACACCAATAATGGAAATAGCTAAACTAAGATATTCGGACTTGGAATAAAGATGTAGGGAAGAATCACAGTCCTCATGTAACATCATAGCATCACGAACTGTATGGGAATAGGTATTAGGATGTGAGGAAAACATTAACAAGCTCAATCTAGTGATGGCACATGGGCCTCCGGCCAAGAAGTGTTGCCACATGAAAACAGCCAACCAGAAGGTAGCAACATTGAACGGTAATGGCTAGGAGCAACTACTATGCTTTTACAAGTCATATTATTTTTAACAGAAGTACATGATTTCGGAGGTCTCCGGGAGCACAAAGTGCGTTCATGAGTCGAAAAAGTGGTTGATGCTTTGAGTTTCAACTTTACACATTCAGTAATTGCATTGGGATCACAAGTAAGAAAAAAACACAAGTCACCCTGGGTGATATTATAGGTGGTGATTTGGGAATGAATCGGGGGCATTGAATCTGAAAGGATAGTACATAAGGGACAGTACTCATGTGCTGCAAAATCGCCTAGAATGACATTGGGTCGGGCATTTGATATATTAAAAATACGCTTTAGAGTCTCTAGGGAGGCGGGGACAGCAACCAAACAGGTCGCTAGAATGTCAGTCACTGAACGCATCGGTGTCAAGCAAAAATGAGGGGAATTGGTAACTCGTTTAGCTAAAGTTGTCCAAAAGTTCGATGATGAATCCCACGCAGGGAAGGAACGCGGTACCCGGATTCTCCAATCAACCAAAGTCTGTGGGTTCTCTCCTCTCCCGACGTAGCAGACCAAAAGGAGTCCAACGCCGGCACATCCTGCAGCAGCAGTCCAGAGAATGATCTGAAAGAAAATCAAATACAGGCATTATTCATTCTCGTAAGTAACATTTGTCAGCTGGGACAGCTTCCCAGCTATCTTTCCCTGGTCTCATTACAAGGATCGTATTATCATGACCGGTTGCAATAACTTCAGCTTGTTCAGGGGGATTTTTATGCGATTGCACCCATATTCTCGCTCCAGGGTTATCAGTAGAGCCAAAGCCTTTCTGGCCTCGCACAGTTAGCAACATTGGGGCAGTGCCTTTCTGAATCTCACCACTGAAAACAGACATAATTAGCAAATGAGCAACTCAGTCAGTCTTTTGAATCGATAAATCAACCTCACTGCTATTCAGCAGGAGAACCTTAATCTCTCCCTGATAATCACTGTCAATGACTCCTCCGAGTACTTGAATGCCTTTTAAGGCCAGGCCCGATCTAGGGGCAATCAGTCCAAAATTTCCGGTTGGTATACAGACACCAACACCGGTTTCAAGGATGGCTCGATCCTTACTCTTAATTACAGTGTCATTCATTGCATGAAGGTCCAAGCCTGCGGAACCTGGGGTTGCTCTGCATGGAGCCAGGGCTCCGGGGGAAATTTCCCAGTACATTACAGTATTGCCAATGGTGTTGGGTTTCGCATCGATACTTGGGGGAAACAAACGCATTAAAGGAGATTCAGCATTCAGAAAGGGACGATTGTTCAGAATTAATAATGCTTGAAACAAATAATCTCTACAATTATTATACTTGTTGTCAGTCAATTTTCGCAATTGTTCTTTAAGCAAACCATGCATTCTCTCAATAAGGCCTGATGCCTGTGGATAATATGGTATATGAAACACCCATTCAATATTATTTTCCGCAAAAAATTCCTGTTCCAATCTTCCACGAAAGTGGGATGCATTGTCAGATTGAATTTGAAATGGGACGCCATAATAAAGTATAATCAATTCCAATGTTTTAATGGTATTCACTTGGGTAGCTTGTTTGCAAGGAAAGGCCACTAAAAGGCCACTGTAGGTGTCAACAATTGTACAAACATATTGGCAATTTTTGCTCATAGGTAGTGGACCAATATAATCAATCTGCCAAATTTGAGCGGGCAATTTTCCTAGATGTAAATGACCTTTAACAATTTGAGGTACATTTTGTTGTCTAGAATGTTGACAGATGGGACAATGCAAAATGGTATCTTTAATGTAATTTAAAGGAATATAAATTCCTCGATCGGCAGCCCACCTGCTAGTGGCTCTCTCTCCAAAATGTCCTGCTTTCTGGTGGGCCCATTTCGCCAATCCCGCCAAATCAGAATCTTGCATGTCCACCACTGCCTCAGCAATTTTAGATTCCTCATCTGCAATGTTATGAAAGAATTTGTCAAGGGAGTCTATTGGGGTATGAGCATCCACATGAAAGATTGTCACAGTACTCTGTGGGAGCATTTCCCAAATTTCTTGCCATAATTCTTTTCCCCACAGTTCTTTTGAATGCAATTCCCAATTATGAGAATGCCAGGTTGGTAACCAAACCGCCAGTCCATTAGCAGTGGAACAGGAATCAGTAAAAATATGACATGTGCCAGGCAATTCCTGCTTCAAAACTTGGTAAACTGCATATAATTCAGCGAATTGACTACTCTTACCTTCACCGGTTGTACTCAACAATTTCTGTGTGATCGGGTTATATGACACTGCCTTCCAATGCCGTTTCTCTCCTATGAACCTTGCTGAACCATCCGTAAACCACACATGTTTTCTGTCCTCCACGGACAAATCATCAAATGGCTTACCCCACTTAACAGGAGATTCCTGCACTACAGGTACGGAGCAATCACTTCCAGTTTCAATCGATGGCACCTGCGCCACTTGCTCATGTAAAGATGCTACACCTTTCGGACCCACACGTGCCCTGTCTTGAATGTACCATTTCCACTTAATCACACTCGCCTCTTGAGCATGTCCAATTCGATGAGTTTTTGGCGAAATCAAAACCCACTGCAGGATAGGAATTTCAGGTCTCAAAATCATATCATGACCCAAAGTCAATTGCTCGGTATCCACCAGAGCCCAATAGCACGCAAGCAGCTGTTTCTCAAAAGGTGTATAACGCTCACCAGCCTCAGGTAACTTTTTGGTCCAAAAACCTAATGGTACTTTTTGTCTGCCTTGTTTCTGCCACAGACTCCAATTTGCATAAAGACCTTGCAAGGACACATTTAAATCCACATCACCCTCGCACACAGGCCACAAATCCAAAGCATACTGAATCGCTTCTTTTGCCAGATTAAACGCATTTTGCTGTGGTTCACCCCATTCAAACACATTCTTTTTACGAGTGACTCGATACAAAGGGGCTAATATCTGACTCAAGTGTGGAATAAGCTGACGCCAAAAACCGAACAAGCCAATGAAGCTCTGGGCTTCTTTCCGATATCTTGGGACTGCAAAATCTAAAACTTTTTGTTTAACCTGTGGGATCACCTCTCTGTGACCTTCATGCCAATTGATGCCTAAAAACTTTACACTTTGGGATGGACCTTGTAATTTATCGGGATTAATTTCCCAACCTTTTTCACGTAAGCACTCAAGGATTTGATCTAATTGGGTCTGAACTTGATCTTGTGTTTCACCTTGAATCAAAATGTCGTCAATATAATGACATACCTGAATTTGCGGGTGTACAGTTACTTCAGACAAATGTTCCGCCACCAGCCGGTGACAGATCGTAGGACTGTGTACATAGCCTTGAGGAAGACTTCTAAACGTCATTTGACGTCCATTCCAAGTAAAACTGAATTGTTCCTGACACTCGGGGGCAATCGGAATTGAAAAGAAAGCATTAGCAATATCAATGGATGCATACCATGTACCTGGATGCTTTTGGATTATTTCAATTAAAGTAATAATATCCGGTACTGCAACAGTCAAAGGGGGTGTATTTTTATTCAGCTCGTGATAATCAACAGTCATGCGCCAAGAATTATCACTTTTGCGCACAGGCCAAACGGGATTATTCCAAGCAGAAGTAACCAGAGTTATAACTCCTGCATCAACTAAGTCCTGAATAGTGGCACTAATCTCTTCATGGCCACCCGGAATACGATATTGCTTCTGAGAAACGACTTTCGTAGCCTGAGGGATCTTTATGGGGGGCATCCTTAAACAACCAACCCGTACGGGTCTGGACGATATATAATGTTTAGTTCCAAATTGATAACAGCCGTCATCTAAATGCAAAGTCATTCCTTTTAAAATGTCAATTCCAATTATATATTCCAAAAGTGGTACAACTAATACAGAATATTCTTTTCGGGGAATTCTGCCTATTTTCATTTCAAGTGTAGTTTGCACTGCGGGAGTTTCCTTTCCACCTAAACCAGTAATTGTGAAAAATTGGCCTTTGAATTTCTTTGATATCCCATGAATAAGAGTGGCCTCCGCTCCTGTATCTACCAATGCTTGGGCCCTTTGGATATTACGATGTTTCCAAAAAATTTCAATACCTACATAGGGTCTATTGTCTTTGTGAGCCTGATGGAGCAAGGATTCGCACGTAAAGCGACTTGCTCTCATTCATGAACCTCGCCTAACTTGTAATCATATTAATTCAACTGTCCGTCATTTATTTTAGCATTTTCCCCAACACGCGGGTGTCTCCGAGAGGCTTGCCTGTGTGTCTTTTCATCCTAACAAAGCTTGCACTACGGAAAAAGCTGCTTTGCTGAAATCTAGTCTGCGCATGCGTCGGTCATACTCACGTGATGTGACGCACTCGCATTCTGGAGGGATTATGTTGCTCATGCGCACTGTTGCAAACATGGCCGCTTGTCTCTCACCACGCTCTCTGCTTGCCACCGCTGCTTCAGCCTATCTGTCTTTTTGGACTAAACTTTAATTCTATAGATATTATAAAATAAGGGGTGTAGTAAAGTCTATAACGGTATACAGTGTGATCATTTTTACGTATGATTCTAATTTGTTCTCGCTTACTTTTCATGTACCGCGTCTCTGGGGGCTGGGGAAACGGGAGCTGCACCATACTTGAAGCTCTTCTGAACCCTGTCACGTGACATGGGAGAAACCCCACTGCGCAGAAGCTAAAACAAGCCAGCTGGCTCCTGAAGCCCGATGCGCCTGGGAACCCATCGCGAAGAAGCCATATTCTACCTTGACTCACGAAACACTGTTGCTATATACTGTGCACTTGTATTGTCTTCTGTATTCCTATGCCTGGGAACGTGAACCCAAGGGGCGGGTATGCAAAATTTAATAGTAATGATGTGAACACGAAATTCTAGGAGGTGACAATGTCCAGATCACCTCTCCTGACCAATCATAATGTGGGAAACTGTCACTTGCAACATTAGTGGGTGGTCTAAGGGTCCCCAAACCGTATAACTGGCCTAGTGTAGCTTAGAGAAATTGTCCGACTTGTCCGAGTAGCAGACCTGTCACTGACCCTACGAACTCTATAGGTGATCAATCTAGAGTGCAGCGGAGCACTCTGTCCATACTTTCCACAAACTCCTAGGGGTGGAAATAGTCTTAAGTGCTGGCGAAGCACTTTGCTGGGGAAATTCGAAAACCCAATCAGGGTTACTGGCGGATTACTTGCAGAGAGGGGTAACGCAGGCGTTGCATCCGAAGCTGTGGGTGTTGGTCGTACCTTGGTGAGCCCAGTCCTGACCCAAACCTGAGGGGTATCCTGTCCTGACTGTCCGTGAGCTGTACCTGCTCGCATTCTGGTATTCCATTCCTTGAGGGTCCTTGTCCCCGTCTTTCCAAACTGACCCGTGGCCAGGGTTAGTCTTCATTCCTAAATTAGGTAATTATTAATCTGTGGGTTTACGTCTTCCTATCTCTCTTTCTTCCCTTCCTAATAAAGCACTCTTGCCTGTGATATTGCTCTATCACCTTGGAATACAAATTATATGCAATTGTTTTATTAGAAATGTTCCACTTCTCTCCCTACCTGTAGGATATTATTAAACTGTCGTATTTTATTAGTGTGTTCCAATTTTTCCCTTTTCCTTTAGCATGGTTGCAGTGAAATCAGTAAGAATAGCATCATTAGCCTAGTTTAAGTGCATATTTTAGGTCCTGTTTAGGTTCCCAGTCCTAGTTTAAACTTGCGGTGAATAGTTCTATTCCTAATTTTCTTATCCTGTAGTGTTCACACTTACCCTAATGGTACTTGCCCTAATCCATAGTTATATTGTGGCATTGGTTCTATTGATTGATGTGTTGTTTTGTATTTGGCTTATCATCTTGGCATATTCATTCTGAAATTTCTTGATAAATCTCTAAAAACTCATCAGGTGTCTGTGGTCATTTACAGTATAAAGTGTGGATAAAACGTACTTGGTTTATAAAGGTTTATTTCCTCTAGGAATCCTGTCACCTGTCCACTGCTAGCTCCTGATCCGTCAGGAGTAATGTGCCTGTGGTAAGTCAGGTACATGAACAGCAAGTGGTGTAGGAGTCACCCCCCGAATTACTCATAGTAGCGTGTAAGAATCACCCGGTTCACGCAAACTCAGTCATTATATGAACACTAGGGCCCAGTGCATGGAAAAGTGGTAAAAAGTGTGACCCGGGTGACCTGCGCGCTCTATCAGTAATTTTCTGGTAGCAGAGATATGGTTAGGACTAGTTAAGATAGGTAGGCAGGATAGTTGATAAACAAACCGTGAAAATAAAAATGTGCTGCTAAAATTTCTATTGCATTATTTCAAATATTGTGCAAATGTTTTAAGGATTTATATGTATATGTATATGATTTTTTGCATTGCTGCTATAAATGTTACATGTTACATTAACAAAAATTGTGTGTAAGTGTTTAGTGTAGTCCGAATCCCCGGGGAAGTATATAGCTAACGGTAAGCAGAATCCAGTTAGCTGCTAAGGTCACTTGTTATGAGTCATTAGTGCAGGTTTAGGAATACCTGGAAGCACTAATTAGGATCTTTTTGCATCTGTATAAATGATAGCTACGAGTCCTTTTATATAAAACTTCCATTGTGATATCACCTAGTAAGGGTCACATGCGGGAGGAGTAATAGGGTCTCCAAGGCTTGAATGGTAAGTAAATTAGTTCGCTGGTGAAATCCTGGCTCAGTATATATCCCGGAAAGAAGTGGATGAGTCAGAGGAGTAACGGGTTCTATATTACTCGTGTGAGGGGTTAGGCGAAGAAGTCTATCCGGAGTGAATGAAAAGTAGACAGAAGTGGTTTACTAGTAGTGAAAGAAAATTTTTCTACCTGTTTAGAACACTCAGACACAGTGGCAAACGTTGCGTGTTGTTGACTAAGATTTGCATTCGCACCTTGGGAAAAGTTAAAAGTTTCCGTTACCTTGTGAAGGAGGGAGTCGGTCGGAAGACTGCTCTGACGTCACTCCGTGCCGCGCTGGTATTGGTCAAGACAGCGGGTGTGTAGTGAAGCTGAATTTGTAAGGGAGGGGTGAGTGCCGGAGCGTGAGACCTCGTCTCGCGAAAAGGCCGCGCACCCATTGGACAAGGATTTTTTGTAATCACAGTGTTGATTGGTTACTACGAAATAAAAGTTGCATTAGCATTGGAAGTACAAAGGTAAACAAAATTAATCAACAGGAGCTTGAGGATAGTTTAGAAAGGTGTATGTGGTATCCCGAGTTTTTACCTAATCCACAAAACTTTGGCTTCTATAAGGAACAGATTTTACGAGGTAGACCGCACATGATGTATGGAGTAAAAAGAAAAATGTCATTTGCCGATAAAGTAAAGAATTTTTTTTAAACGAACAAGCCCATTAGAACGAGGGAGGGAGTGATTATTCCTCCACCAAACACTCCTGCCTCTTTCATGATGTTTGATAAAGGGTATCATACTTGTATATGGTTAGAAAATTGGGCAAAGTATACTGCAGAAGACGGGGTTCTAGCATTTCCCATTGATGGTACCTTTAATGGCAGAATCTTGTTTCACTTGATGACTCGCATGAATGAATTGCATCCCAGACCCAGATTAACACAGTACGAAGCCCTAGAAGAATGGGAAATTGAGGCTGCAGAGAGAGATAGACCCCGGATGGACAAGGGAGTAAGCAAATGGTATCCGAGGATTCAGAAAGAAACCAAAGAGCAGAAAATGAAACATTGGAGACAAAGCATGATGGTGGAGGGATTGTTTCCAATGATGGGGGTACTAGAACAAGGGAAAGGGAAATGTAAAGAAAAAACCCGTCACTCAATGCCCGTAGGGGACTCAGAAGATGAGCACCTAGAAGATTTGTTGATGAAAAACCCACCCCCCTATGTAGCAGAGTCAGAGCCTCTGAGTTCCCCAAACCCGTTTTCTAGATATCCAAGATGTCGGAGGGATAGTGAGACAGATGGAACGGGAACAGATAGTAAAACCAGTAGCGGGGATGGGTTTTGTAAACCTAGTTCCACGGTCCCGAATTACCGCCCGTTTGGAGAAGACCCACCTCGGTTGGTTACTCCGACTGCCCCAAGTATCTACCCTCCCTTGGTACCCCAAGTGTTGCATGACAATTCTGCAGAAAAGGCTTTACGAGAGCGAGAAAAGGAAGCTCTAGCTAGACAGCAAGATGATTTAGTACGGACCATAGCCCAGATACATCCCCATCCAGATTCTCTGACCATCCCAGTAACTATTGGTCCCGCTATTCCTCTTTACGGAGATAGAATGGCCAGTCCTCGTCCTCCTGTTATCACCCCAATTATGCCAACTCCTAGCCTTCCACTCGCAAGAAAAGAAGTGCTCATAGATGATGATCAAGAAAGCGAGTGCGAATCAGTGGTCCTGATGGATATGCCCATTAGGGAATCTAGAGCTAGCATGCCCGGACCAAGGAGTCAGAGTAGGGCAAAAGAAGTTCTGATTGAAAGCACATCAGGGTTTAGGAGCGCCACAGTAGTGTCTCCCGAAGAATTGGACAGATGGACCAAAGAGTTAGAAAAGGAGACCACGCCCCAACCCAAACCATTAGAAATCTATAAACTAAGGATAGAAATAGAGGAGCTAATGGCTGAAAATGTAGGATTAGACCGATTAAACTCCTTCAGCGAAGAAGAGTTACTGTTCATCAGCAAAAACCTTACCCGAAACGCTAGATTGCTCCATGAGAGATTGATGGACACAGAAATGGGAATCGATGTCAGTCGCTCCAAAATCCTTCAGAAACCCTGCAGAGTAGATTTTTTCGGACAAGGACTTAGAGAGCTTGAATGTGGTAGGAAAACAGATCCAGATAAAAGAATTACTGAAACTCTTACAGAAATGGGGGGATGTAGGGAAATGGAGAACCCGGTGGGCAAAGAAAAAGGAAGACAGTAGGGCTAAGTCTCAAACTTCAGAATACGTGCTCAAAGAAGTAGGTCCCGCCGAAAAATTGTGTCCCATGAGGGAGGTACCGGGGGGAAAATATGTCCATGTCCCTTGGTCCCGACAGGATATTGTGTCATTTACAAATGACTTCCCGAAATTACGGGAGAAGCCAGTCGACTGGTACAGACAGGTCGAACGCTTCATAAAGGTTCAGAAATGTCTCCTAAAAGACCTGGATGGGTTTTTCGACATTGTGGTGCCTGTAGATTTGTGGACTGAATGCAAAATTGAAATTGATTGGCCCAGTGAGGAATATGAACGAGATGACAAAACAGGAGCTCCCTCATCTGAAGTAATGAGGAAGTATGATCAAGTCATACAATACCTCAAGAAAAAGGTGCCCGCAAAGGAAACGGATTGGACCCGGATAGATAGAACTACCCAAGAGCGCGATGAAACTGTCCACTCTTTTTATGAAAGGTTGCTGCAAGTATTCAAGACTTACAGTGGAATCGATAATGTGGACATGAAGGACATGACCCATTTCAGTTACAGATTCGTGCTAGGATTAAGGCCTGAAATATCCCAGTGGATTCGAGATAATAAAATAAGTTGGCAGGGAAAGCCCATAGATGATGTCCTTAAGTACGCAAAATACTGGGAAGATGAAATCGAGAATAAAAAGAAAGCCCTCAAGGAGAAAGTTATGTGGGCGCAAGTGAAATTGGCTGAACAGCAAGAAAAGCAGTTAAGTAAATTGAATTCTAATAATAATGCCCAGGGTACCAATGCTGGGGGAGGAGGAAAGCCACGGGCAAAAATGAGTAGGGAAGAGGCTATGAAGAAGTTTCCCTGCCACAGGTGTGGCCAGATAGGGCATTGGAGAGACGAGTGCCCACACCTACAGGCCGGTAATGCCCCTATAAATGGTTTAAATCCACAGGTGCAGAAAGAGGGGACAAGAAAGAACCAGCAACAGGTAAAGCTACCTCCAGTACCTCGCGCTCCCAGACAGAATTATAAGAATCAAGGTCAGCAGAATGAAAGGGCGGAAATATGGGAAGGAGAGAATGAGAGACATGCAGCAATTCCGCAGTACTTGTTAAACGATTCTTTCCTCTGTGAAGAACAAGATTGACGGGGCCTGAGGGGGAGGATAAGGAGTGCGTGCTTGGCGCCTCCTTACCGGTAGACCAGACTGGACCATACATTGAAGGAAAGGTTGAGGGAAAAGACGTCACCTTTCTGTTGGACACTGGTGCTACCCGGTCCACTGTGAGAACAGTGGATGTTCCTAACATATCCCTCTCGGGAGAAGCAATCCAAGTAGTGGGTGTCTCCAATCAAATAATCAGTACTCCAGTAACAGAACCCATGGAAATCTCTATAGGAAATTTTAAAGAAATGCACAGATTTGTGGTCTGTGATTCCAGTCCTGTGAACCTGTTAGGACGCGATTTGTTGTGCAAAATGAACTGCACCATCTTTTGCACACCAAAAGGTGTCGAAATTCAGACCCCCGATGAAGATGGTTTGTACAAACTAATGTTAGTGAGACCTGACACTGATATTAGACCCTTGTCTGTTGAAGACTTACCCGAAGAGCTCCAGTTAAGAGTGACACCCGAAGTATGGGATTTCACGGGAAGAGATGTAGGCTTAATGGCAAATGTGGACCCAGTTAAAATAGCAATAAAAACAAATGCTGTATACCCCAGAACAAGACAGTACAAAATGAGTGCAGAAGTAAAAGCTGGAGTCGCAATTGAAATTAACAGGTTACTCGAAGCAGAAATCATACAGAAAGTAATGAGCAGTCCCTGCAATTCACCCATCATTGGGATTAAAAAGCCTAGTGGAAAGTACCGGGTAGTGCAGGACCTACACAAGGTAAACCAAATTGTTGTACCTTGCTGTCCCATTGTGCCCAACCCTGCAGTGATACTATATCAGATTCCTTGGAATGCGGAATGGTTTACTGTCATTGACCTGTGCCATGCATTCTTTTCCATCCCATTGCATCCAGAAAACAAGTTCCTTTTTAGTTTTGAATTTGACAGCCATATCTATGTCTGGAATCGTGTCCCTCAAGGGTACACTGAAAGTCCATCGATTTTCAACCAGATCCTAAAGAAATGCCTTGAATCTCTAGTACTGCCAAGAGAGTCCGTTTTAGTGCAGTACATAGATGACCTGTTAGTGGCATCTAAAACTCAAACTGACTGTGTCACCGACACCATCGCCCTGCTGAATCACCTAGGAAAGGGAGGACATAAAGTATCGCCTGACAAATTACAGTTCTGTAAAAACTCAGTAAAATATCTGGGGCACCAGATAGAGAAAGGGATCAGAAAAGTCACTACAGAGAGGATCAAAATAATTAAAACGATGGACCTACCCCGAACTCAGAAAGAGGTGAGAATGTTCCTAGGAGTTGTGGGGTACTGCAGACAATGGATTGTAGGATTTGCAGCTCTAGCCAAACCTTTGATAAAAATGACCAAGAAAGGAGTGGAAGACCCAGTCAGTTGGGACAGTGAAAGCATGTCCGCTTGGGTAACATTACGAAATTGTCTATGTACCGCTCCTGCATTGGGTATGCCTGATTATTCCAAGCACTTTGAACTGTTCTGTGACACATGGGAAAATTGTGCTCTCTCCGTCCTGACCCAGGAGCATGGGCTGGTCAGGCGTCCTGTGGCCTATTTTTCGGCCACTCTAGATCCAGTGGCTTCCGGATTGCCAGGATGCCTGAAGGCAGTGGCTGCTACTTGTGTCAATGTAGAACAGAGTGAGAATATTGTCATGGGACATCCTGTCACCGTATATGTTCCTCATTCTGTTGTAATCCTACTGACAAGAACCAAGACCCAGTATCTCACACCTAGTCGGCTGACTAAGTATGAGAGAATTTTGATTGGTGCTGAGAATGTAACAATTTCTCTGTGCAACATCTTAAACCCTGCAACGTTGTTACCTGTTCCTCAGAATGTAGACGCCGAGGATGAAATGGAACATAACTGCATCGATCTAACAGAATTCAGTACTAAGCCCCGTCCTGACATCCGAGAAATAGACTTACTTGATGGGGATCTTACAATCTTTGTGGATGGCTCATATTTAAGACATGAGAGTGGGGGTCTGTGTGCTGCCTATGCTGTAGTCACATTGACAAACACCCTGGAAGCCTCTTACCTATGCGAAGTGAAATCTGCACAAGTCGCAGAGCTCATCGCGTTGACAAGAGCATGTAAGAGGGGTAAAAACAAAAGAATAACTGTTTACACCGACAGCCAGTACTGTTATGGGGTTGTTCATGACTTCGGCCAACTATGGTTACAAAGAGAATTCATGACTTCCTCAGGTACCCCTATCAGGAATGGAAAGGTGGTACAAGACTTACTGGAAGCTATTCAATTGCCCAAAGAATTGGCTGTGGTCAAGTGTGCGGCTCACAGATCTGGAAATGATGATGTGACAGCCGGAAACCGATACGCTGACCAAATCGCCCAGTTTTGTGCCCGACACCAAATGTCCCTCCAAATTGGGTTATGGGGTGGAAACAGCTGCCAACTGATGTTGTTTGATAATGTGTCAACGTGGGAAGAATTGAAAGACTTACAACAAGCAACAGACAGGGAAGAAAAAGGCAGGTGGAGGGCGAATGAATGCCGAGTAAGGAATGATGATGTGGTGGTAAACTCAACTGGGGTGCCTGTACTGCCCGACAGCCTGATAGATCCCATGATCAGGATGATACATGAACCCACACATATGGGAAGGGACGCAATGTGTCGAGTGTTTGACAAAGTGTTCTATAATTCAAAGTTCAGGAACCAAGCGGAAAGGCTTTGCCAAAGGTGCCTAGTGTGTCAGCAATTCAATGCAGGAAAGAGGACTGTAGTAGAGCAGAGTACCATTGGGAAGGCAGTAGGTCCCTTTGTCAGGATGCAGGCGGACTTTATAACCATGCCCAGGTGCAAAGGATATAGATATGTCCTAGTCATAGTTTGCCTGTTCTCCAGGTGGGTGGAGGCTTACCCAGCAAAGAAAAATGATGCCCTGACAGTAGCCAAACTGTTGCTTAGGGAGTTGATACCTAGGTTTGGAATTCCTGAGACGATTGAAACGGACCAAGGTGGGCATTTTGCCAACGATGTCCTAGAAGAACTCTGTGCGGCATTTAAGATGAAGCAAAGATTGCACTGTGCATACCATCCAGAGGCTTCTGGGGTAGTTGAGCAGATAAATGGTACGATCAAGTCCAGACTGGCGAAGATGTGTGATGCCACCAAAATGAACTGGATAGAAGCTTTGCCCCTTGTGCTGATGAGTTTGAGAAGTATTCCGAATCGAAAAACAGGCCTGAGTCCCCACGAAGTACTAATGGGGAGAGTGATGCGACAGGCTTGGGTACCTGGACACAAACTGCTAAGCATTTCTGATGATTTGGTACTGGAATACTGCAAGCTGCTGGGTGACCAAGTGCGTTCTCTCTCTCACCAGATTTGAGAGACAGCCGACGACTGGCCCAAGACTCCAGCACATAAACTGCAACCAGGTGATTGGGTGGTGCTAAAGAAATACACCCGGAAGAGTTGCCTTGGACCAAAGTGGGGAAAGCCAAGACAAGTGATCCTTGTCACTACGACTGCTGTGAAGTGTGCTGGTGTACCGAAGTGGATCCATGCCAGCCACACAAAGCGGGTAACTGGAGAAAGCGCGACTGGAGCTGAAGGCAGCACAGTTGAGGAGACTCCCGAAGAGGGTCCGGATCTCGCTGACATCGAACTGCCGAGCACAAGTCGAGACGTTGATTGGTACCCTGCCGACGACCAGGTTCTTGATCCAATACGAACCAGGAAATATTCCTACCTAGACAGTGAGTGGGATAGTCCAGGTGAGACAGAAATAGAGGACGAAGGTCAGGTCAGCGAAACTCACATCACACCTGATCAGGAAGTAGGCCAAATAGGGACAGACCAAGACATCGACACTCCTCCTGAAACTCCGGAGTCTGGAAAGGGACAGATAGTGGTCAAAGTTGAAGTTCATGCGGAAGAAAACGAAGGGAACGAAGTGCATGAACAGGAGCAGATAGAACTAGATGAACATGTTCAGGAAGTAGAAACAAAGTCGCCTGAAAGTAAAGAGCAAATACAATTCCAACCTGAACAAGGCCAGCATAGGGACCAGGCAGAAGAAATAGATGAAAGACCTGGAACTAGTCAGACAGGCAGGGAAATAGACTCTGCCAACACCAGAGTGCCACAACGAAGTGAAATAAAAAGAGGACACGAAGAAGGCCAAGTTTCCTCGACCACTGAAAGTCACAGAGACAAAGGTGCACCCCGATACATCAAAAGGCTGAGGCTCCGAATAAAGACAGTCGAAGAAAAACTGAAAGACCGAAAGAGGGCTGAAAGTGAAAGGAAAGCAGCCCGAGGCAAGTCTCTGAGAAAGAGCGACAGAGTAAAGAAACAGAACAGGCTGTATCGGAGCCCTGAATGGACATACTTGGTGTTGGAAGATATTGATGAGCCAAACCACAGTGGAAAAAGTGAGTCCAGTGCTGATCCGAGTTCTGAAGAAAATCCTCCTTGAAACAAATCCGAGTAAACCCTTGGTATAAGAAGACAAGGAAGGGTTGCAAAAGCCACCTGTAAGCTATAATGTCTGATTCAAACGTAACTGGAAGATCCAGATTTAGGTGTTGCAAAACGTGCTGTAAAATATGCTTATGTAGTGTAGCTATGTTGATAGTGATGTGGATAGGACTAACTGTCTTTATACCTTTTATGATCAGTAAAGATCCTAACTTGTCCCCTACTGAACCTGAAACGTTAGAGACAGACGCTGTACAGACTGTAGAAACTCCACGAAGCTTAGAACGACGTGACAACCCAGTTAGTCTGAGACACACACAACCAAATTTAGAAGCATCAGATGAGGGTGGACTACATTTTCACAAGATGAGAAACCGGACACATTTAAATGTTTTCGCTAACCTTTTAGTGCATTATGTAGAGGCTATGGAAATAGAAGATTGTTATGTCTGCATGAAGCTACCCACTTCTGTAGCCGAAGGTGTGACGTATCACCACTTACCCCTAACCTACGGAATTTCCTGTAGTATATTAGCTAGCTTGTTTTATAGAAGCACTTTACAGTACTACTATTCAAATGCTGACGTAATCTTTTCTGAACTTCCTATTAGGGGACACCTGAACCTTGTACATATTAGGAGCGAGGTAACCCGTTAAATGGGAGAATATTTCCTGACTATAGGTGACATAGACTTAAACGAAGCAAAACAAGCTAATCTGACCTGTTCTTTGCAAGAGCAGGAAAAGATGTTTATAAAAATGGCAGACAGAAGGAGGGAAAAGTTTCAGAAAAAGGCAAATGACGAAAAGGATAGAGTCCCTAGGTGGGCAGAGCAAATGGACAACACCTCGCAAAGCGAAGCTACTCCTGCTTTGTTGCTGGATTTTGAACGAAAATGGAAACTTTGTCTCCATAGAGAAAAGACAGAATATTATAACAATGTATTCATCGGTTCCAGCGAGTGTGAACATAATTGCAAGGTAATTGGAGGTTGGGGTTTTAAAAATGGGTCAGAGCCTGTGTTTCCCGGAATTTATTATATATGTGGGAACAAGGCTTATTTCAAATTGCCGGATCACTGGTATGGAAGCTGCTACTTTGGCATTGTCTTCCCGAAAGTATACCATGTGAATAATGCTGCTGGAAGCAATGAAGAGACTAATGGCTTAGCGTAGAAAACGTGAAAGTGTAGGTGAAATTATAGGTGATATCTTTAGTGCACTGATACCTGGAATGGGGGTAGTTCTGAATACTCACAGAATCTGCAAATTGTCTACAGTAGTGGATCGGTTATCAACTGACACTGCTGCTGGATTCCTACTGGTCAATACTGAGATGGTTGCGATCAGATCAATGGTTTTACAGAATCGGCTTGCTCTTGACAACTTATTGGCAAAAGAGGGCGGAGTCTGTAGAATGCTGAAGGCGCAACATTGTTGCACCTACATACCTGACAAAAGTATCGAACTTAAGAAATATGTAAGGAACATAACTAATTTGGAAAAATAACTCAAACCATTGGAGGTTGACAGTGCCTGGACGAGACTGACTGGAGGTCTCTCCTCTATAGGTAGTTGGTTTTCTAACTTAGGTAGAAATCTTCTGTGGAAAATACTGATGCCAATAGCTGGAATAGGTGTGGTTGCACTGATCATATTCATCTGCTGTAAATGTCAAAAATGTAAAAAGTACAATGTGAATAAGAGAAGAGTGAAGAGAAATATTGATGAGTTAGAATTAGAAGAATTAAAGAATCAAATCTACAAAAAGGCCAAGAATCACCACTCTCATAGAGAAGCCGAAAGAAAACTTAACAATAAGTTTATCGAAATTGAGATGCATGATATGGAAGAATGAAAGTTGGCATCTGTTTCCTATGTAGTGATGATAGTAAATATCATCAAAGAGGGGATTGATGGAGGAAGGATTCGCACGTAAAGCGACTTGCTCTCATTCATGAACCTCGCCTAACTTGTAATCATATTAATTCAACTGTCCGTCATTTATTTTAGCATTTTCCCCAACACGCGGGTGTCCCCGAGAGGCTTGCCTGTGTGTCTTTTCATCCTAACAATGCTTGCACTACGGAAAAAGCTGCTTTGCTGAAATCCAGTCTGCGCATGCGTCGGTCATACTCACGTGATGTGACGCACTCGCATTCTGGAGGGATTATGTTGCTCATGCGCACTGTTGCAAACATGGCCGCTTGTCTCTCACCACGCTCTCTGCTTGCCACCGCTGCTTCAGCCTATCTGTCTTTTTGCACTAAACTTTAATGCTATAGATATTATAAAATAAGGGGTGTGTAAAGTCTATAACGGTATACAGTGTGATCATTTTTACGTATGATTCTAATTTGTTCTCGCTTACTTTTCATGTACCGCGTCTCTGGGGGCTGGGGAAACGGGAGCTGCACCATACTTGAAGCTCTTCTGAACCCTGTCACGTGACATGGGAGAAACCCCACTGCGCAGAAGCTAAAACAAGCCAGCTGGCTCCTGAAGCCCGATGCGCCTGGGAACCCATCGCGAAGAAGCCATATTCTACCTTGACTCACGAAACACTGTTGCTATATACTGTGCACTTGTATTGTCTTCTGTATTCCTATGCCTGGGAACGTGAACCCAAGGGGCGGGTATGCAAAATTTAATAGTAATGATGTGAACACGAAATTCTAGGAGGTGACAATGTCCAGATCACCTCTCCTGACCAATCATAATGTGGGAAACTGTCACTTGCAACATTAGTGGGTGGTCTAAGGGTCCCCAAACCGTATAACTGGCCTAGTGTAGCTTAGAGAAATTGTCCGACTTGTCCGAGTAGCAGACCTGTCACTGACCCTACGAACTCTATAGGTGATCAATCTAGAGTGCAGCGGAGCACTCTGTCCATACTTTCCACAAACTCCTAGGGGTGGAAATAGTCTTAAGTGCTGGCGAAGCACTTTGCTGGGGAAATTCGAAAACCCAATCGGGGTTACTGGCGGATTACTTGCAGAGAGGGGTAACGCAGGCGTTGCATCCGAAGCTGTGGGTGTTGGTCGTACCTTGGTGAGCCCAGTCCTGACCCAAACCTGAGGGGTATCCTGTCCTGACTGTCCGTGAGCTGTACCTGCTCGCATTCTGGTATTCTGGGTCGTCTTTCCAAACTGACCCGTGGCCAGGGTTAGTCTTCATTCCTAAATTAGGTAATTATTAATCTGTGGGTTTACGTCTTCCTATCTCTCTTTCTTCCCTTCCTAATAAAGCACTCTTGCCTGTGATATTGCTCTATCACCTTGGAATACAAATTATATGCAATTGTTTTATTAGAAATGTTCCACTTCTCTCCCTACCTGTAAGATAATATTAAACTGTCGTATTTTATTAGTGTGTTCCAATTTTTCCCTTTTCCTTTAGCATGGTTGCAGTGAAATCAGTAAGAATATCATCATTAGCTTAGTTTAAGTGCATATTTTAGGTCCTGTTTAGGTTCCCAGTCCTAGTTTAAACTTGCGGTGAATAGTTCTATTCCTAATTTTCTTATCCTGTAGTGTTCACACTTACCCTAATGGTACTTGCCTTAATCCATAGTTATATTGTGGCATTGGTTCTATTGATTGATGTGTTGTTTTGTATTTGGCTTATCATCATGGCATATTCATTCTGAAATTTCTTGATAAATCTCTAAAAACTCATCAGGTGTCTGTGGTCATTTACAGTATAAAGTGTGGATAAAACGTACTTGGTTTATAAAGGTTTATTTCCTCTAGGAATCCTGTCACCTGTCCACTGCTAGCTCCTGATCCGTCAGGAGTAATGTGCCTGTGGTAAGTCAGGTACATGAACAGCAAGTGGTGTAGGAGTCACCCCCCGAATTACTCATAGTAGCGTGTAAGAATCACCCGGTTCACGCAAACTCAGTCATTATATGAACACTAGGGCCCAGTGCATGGAAAAGTGGTAAAAAGTGTGACCCGGGTGACCTGCGCGCACTATCAAGCCCACCTGCGTACTGGAGCTTGACCTATTTCCTAGTCATTTTTACTGCGTTCCGTCAACCAGGACAAATCAGGATAAATACTCTCATGTTTTTTGGGTATCAAAACATCCTGTTCATATCCATCTCCATTACGAAATGGATTTCTGTCATCTGTATGGTACTGTGAGTTTCGATCGGACAGTCGGTATCGATCCTCCCTTCTCCTCAACTCAGGGGACTGATCCCTTTCATATATATCTGTTGTAGACACGATCATCTCTCCCCCTTTCTCTTTCCCCCTCTCGCCCCCTCTCTTTTTCACAACGAGGGGACACATCACACTCATATCGCCGTTCACCACAACGATCAGAATCCACACGACGCCTGTCGTCACCACTGTCATCAGAACAACCATGATCGCAATCATTCTTTCGCACATGACGGGCACCAGTGCTTAATTTGTAAAATATGAAGTGCAGGTGCTCAAATGTTTGTCGGAGGCCACACCTACTTTTTTCTGGCTCCACCCACTTACTATATTAACTCCACCCACATCGTCAACGGGCACTGCTAAAACTCAGATGTAATATATACCTGATCTGAATTTCTGCAAGGGAGCCTTCCTCATAGTAAGGTTTTGATAGGATGTTCATTGAAAAGGGACAATTTCAGTGCTGTATGTGCTGATTTGGGGAAAGGATAATACTGGGGCAGGGTATACCATTTTTAACAGGATCTATAAGGCCAGGAAGTCAATAAAAGGCCTTAGCATTGCACAGGACGCACCAGGGACATGCATTACTATTTAACTACTGATAAATAGTTTGGTGACATACTTTGGCAACGCATTTTTACATAATACATGAGAGCTTCAGATCTATTGTTTAACTCTGACCCTGTACATTTTGTTGCCTCCTCCAGTGCTTTGGTCTGGTACTGTTTTTTTTTAAATTTTTACTTTTATTTTAAATAACTCAGTATGGCATTGTCTCCTTGTAGATCACTATCTACGGTACATAACATTAGTCCACAAAGGGATCATGAGTCTCAGGTTCTTAGGGAGATAAGGGGTGTGAACTTCTTTGCTTTTAATGAACCTTCTCCTTATTTAACCACGAGGGGCGATATTACATAAGTACCACAGGGTACAGGAGGCATTGTGCCACATTTTGAAACCCACCCACTCTTGTGGCAGTTCTGTATTACATAGGGTATTACAGACTCAAAGTTGCAGGGTGTTTCCTCATTTATATGGTGAGTGGCCACATGGAAATGATGGAAAGCCTTTGTGGCCAGGCCAGAACATTTAGCAATGTATGTACAAGAGTAGAGTGTACAACTGTGTGCCATGTGGGAAGTGTTGCACAGTTAGGACGCCCACTAGAAACAGATTTTAGGACAGGGCACAAAGATTCCTCCTTCCTGTGGGTTCAGTTACAGACCCTTAATAGGATTTCCCTGCCCCTTATTAATGCCAACCGTTTAGTTAGCAGCTCGAGAAATGGCATGTTTTTCGCTACTGCACTATTTTAGGGGGCTGCGGGGAAATGGGGATTCTTTGGGGATCTCAGTTTGCATCTTCAGCACAAGCAGGCGATAAGGCTAGAGATGTACAAAAGTTATGATTAACGTCCTCACTGACAAGTCGCCAACAACTGACCAACGTCGTCCGGCCTGGCCGTTCGCGCTTGGTGCTGCCTTACTTTCACTTAGACAGACTTACTTGGACTAGGTGAACGAACCGATATTGCAAGTAAATACCGAAAACCACAGAATGGAAGTGCACACATTTAGAACTGAAGCAGAGAAATGCAGAATTAAAACAGACAAAGAAGACTGAAGTTTGATGGGCCACGAATGAAAGCTGATATCTGGGAATTTGACAAACAGAATGAAAGCAGACAAATGCATTGGCAAAGCCAATAGGTCTGTGTGTAACGTGCTATTAAGTGCAGCATCAGCACATTAGAGCAAGACATATGGGAGCGAGGAAGCACAGGTCCAATAGTCATGGTAACTGGAATTATACAATCCTGCAGTTCTGGTATTGCCCACAACATTATAGATTTACCACATAATCCATCGTCTGCTGATAGTTTGCAGATTTTGACCATTTTTTTTTCTAGCTCGGACGGATCAAAAGTTACAATAAAGTCCACATGTATGTGATGTTTCGCACTAGGAGACCCTCTGTGATGGTTAATTGGTTACTTTTCAATTGCTACTCTGTTCAGGTGTTAAACTGGCAGCTAAGAGATGTAACCTTTGCCCAGACAGAATTAACGTATGTTAAAATGTTAAAATAACAGAATACTGTCAGGTAACATGGTACAGTATGCAGCACAGTTTCCCTTGTCTTGCTATATTATTTAGTTAACCTTACTGCATAATTTAGTTTGCAGCATAATTCCAGTGACCCTGGCTGTATTTGTAAAGTAGCCTGCAGTTCAATGCAAGCACTAAAGTGGAGACAGAAAGACACACAAACAGCCAATAGCTAAGCAGAGAGATGATTACTCACTGGGCTGAACCAAGACTTGATTGGCAGAATCTCAGGCCAATACATGAAAAAAGTCTGGTAAAAACAAAGCCGATGGTTCAAAGAGTGGATCCAAATCTCCACTTTCCCTACATTGTTAGTGAACGAACCGACGCTGCTGATAGGTTCTTGAACCCTTGAACTTGAATGGCCATGACGACACAGTGGTGGTGAGGCCGTGCATGTCCTACACCTGCGCAGCATTGCCAGCATTGGGCGGGCTTCCTTCCGAGGGCCCACAGAGTATTGAAAACGACACTTACAACCCTAAACGGGCCCATTCTCTCCCGGGTGCCCTCCACTGTAAAAAGGAGGGCAGAGCGGACCCGTTAGCACTGCTGCTCGCTCCCCAGCACCACCATTCCCCAGCCCGGGCCAAATTGTGATCCCAATCCTACTCTGGCAGTGCTACGATCAACTTGGCAGAGTTGAAATCTGCTCAGCACGCCCAGTGCCAGGGTGCAACCGGCAAACTTGAAGCTCTTGAAAACGTGCGGGCACATACCGGAGCAAAGTTGTCTGACTGACATCTTCACCAGCTGAAAGCACGCCGCAAGTCAAGCATGTTACCAGTGCACCTTTATATGCGTCTCTCACAGATGGATAGTCATATTTTGAAAGGTAGGGATATTTTCTGGCTTGGAGTACTAGACAGTTTGTTTAATATGCCTTTCAGTCACAGCACACTGTGAAAGTGAACCTAATTTGTGCCCCGCCGCGGGCCATGTTTGGACTACAGCAGCGGCAGTGCGGACTCGGAGTCGTCGGACACGCCGGGCAGGGGAGGATCTTGGCTTTTTTTTTTTACTTACATACTACTAACAGTAGTCTAAATCTTGCCAGGCCCATACTTCGACAGGCTGCAGTGCAGGCCCTATCGAAAAATCACATAATCATTGCCGAAAGTGTGTATGCCTAACTAAGTTAGTCAGTACTAATAACGTAACTTACACTGCGTTACCTGCTGTGTGGTGGACCCGGCCGGTCGTCGGGGACTAGGCAGGTCGCGGCCCACACTGGCTGCAAGCCCGGCCTTTCTTTATAACTGATATTAGGCCTTGAGCTGCAGCTGCTTCTACTAGAAAATTACACATTACAGTACTGCTACTTACTGGCTGATGATCGATGCCCTCCTCAACACAACTCCAAGGTAGTCGGGGTCGGGCCGACTTGAACGTGATGCCTGACTCTTGGTGAGCTGAGCTGAGCTGCTGCACGCTTCGGTGGTTATGCTCGGGCGTGGCAATGATGTGAAAAAAATCTGCGCACATTGCCGCGCGCACAGCCCCTACCCCAGTATAACCCAAATAAATGCAGCCCAATTCAGTGTCCTCCTGACTGCGGCCCGCCCACAGCCTGGAAAGTCCGTGGCTAAGACCGCCGCGGTGCACAGTGCGGTGCCGCCATGAAAACAGTTATATATTTAAACTCATGTATTTAGGAATAATGAATTTGTTCAGGGCAGCAGTCTAAATCCCACACCAACACTTTTAACCGCCAGCGCTGTTGAAGATGTAAAATACACGCAGCGGCTGCACGAGAGTACAGCAGTAAGTTAAAATTGGAAAATAAATGTGACTTGTGCAGCAGATGCGACGTAGACCCGGCCCTGTCAAATAAGTGCCGGTGCTGAGCACCGGAAAGCACCGGCACAAATTAAGCCCTGACAGGCACCCTCCTTACGATCCAAACCGCGCTTACGAAACATGTCCCATAAGTGATTATTAGGTTCACCATCAATGTCCTCCTTCTTCACACCATCATCCAACAGCGCAAGAAACATATCACGTCTAGAGAATTTATAATCACCAGCAGTACGACCCTCCGGTCGAGATTGTCTCTCAGGTTTAAACCAGTCACCCAACTCACCAAGCTGACGAACAGATTCAAGCACCATAGATAAAGCATTGCCAGTTTGATTGATTAACAAAGTCATCATAACCTGCTTATAAGCAACAGGGGAAGAACGGATAATGCGATTCCGCACAGAAGATGTTAATAAACTATCCAACAGCCTGTCAGCAGTACTGAGAAAAATCGCAGTTTTCATCACCTCCTCTTTCAATCGCTGCGCCGCATCGCGCAAAGTGTACCACGGCTTGTCATTGACAGACCAGTCAGATTCAGTAGGATATTTATGGTTACAGCCATCAGTTGCTAACTGGAGTAGACTAATTTGGCCAGCACCATTAACATTTCGAAAATGATCTTGTACAGTAGAATCGGAACTCAAAGAGCAAAATTTCAAGGCATCTCCTGCATCTAACATGATACCTGCAGCGCCCAATTCATAAAGGCGCACCATCCACGTAAGTAAGGCCTCACCAGGCCGTTGTCGAAATCGTTGCAAAATGTCACTAACTTCCTGTTGAGTAAAGTCTTCCAAGCTATCTAAAGCAATACCATTTGGGTTACCAGGAGCTTGTTGTAATTTGCGTCGAAAAATCGGGTGCGCAGAAACCTCCGGACGAGCATCCGAAGACGCCCGATCCATAGATTTCGAGGAACAATCAGGACGAGAAACGTCATCAGAACGGGAAAAGCGACCACGGTCGCCAGAATCATCAGTTTTATCACAAGAAGTAGACTTACAGTCACGTCCGGAGCGAGAAGACTCGCTTCTGTCAGACTCCTCAGCCGAGGAACCAGAATCATTCGAGTCCCAGATATTACCAGCCCATTCATCGGGGTTCCAATCCAGTCCGGCTTTCGCCACGACCAGACGCACTTTCCGTTTACAAACACGACCACAACGGTGTCTATACTTATATTTCGCAATGCGAACAGCAGCCCTTTCGGCAATAGTCTGATAAGTCTCAAGTTTGTCAGCAAGCAATTTATTTTGACATGGCAAAAGAGTATGCGCATTTTGCACCTCAACAAACTTCTCCTCCACATCCACAAAACGTTGCTGTAATTTCACAAATTTTTCATGAAGAATTCTGTATGCAGTCAAAACAATCCAACCTCTGCGTCCTAAAATAAGGCGTAGATTCCCAGCCGGGAATTTCAACAGGCAATTTAAAAGTAGATTTTGATTTGCGTGAAAACATTTTGACACACCAAAAAGATATATACAACTATTAACAAATAAGAAACAAAAGAAACCACGTACGAGCCGAGGGCAAACCAACAAGATTAAAACAATACAGCGCACACAGGCTTCGTAAACAGTTCGTGACGCCAGATGTAACGGCCGGATTCTCGGACCAGATAGGATCAGCTCCTCAGAGCACCTCCAACCCAGACGGAACGTAATCACCTCCCTCCTTAGGACGTATTTACAATAGGAATGTATATGCTTTGTACCTAAGGATGGGGAATTAGCAATATACATGCATAGGTTTTCTACAATATCCCACTCATACCGGTTAGTCTCGCTGCGACTTAGGCCCAGACTAGTCTACCCTAGGGCAGTTCTGATTAGTTACCATTACACACTGACCACAGTCAGTGCTCGCTCGGCACCTCCGCAATCCTGCGTGCCTACACACCAGTGTCCTCCCTGGTGTTCTCTCACTCACAGCCTGGGCCACAATCCGGCGAACCTATACACCAGTCTCCTCCCTGGTGTTCTCTCACTCACAACCCGGTCCACAATCCGGCGGACCTATGCACCAGTTTCCCGCCTGGTGTTCTCATTAACGCCGCTTACCAACGACGACCACTTTCCTATGAATACCCTTGGAAGGAATCTCTCATTGGCTACTCGGGATATGATACTACAATATGATGAATTATACAACAACTTACCAAATTAGAGGATGTGCAATCTATTCTCCACCTCAAGGGGCCCCTCTCTCCCTCATTGCTCAGTCATTACTTACCAGACCGGGAATTACATCCGTTCATGAAAACAATGCCTGACTAGAAGAGCAGTTTACCCTGATTGAACAAGAATACGAGGCACATGCTGGTTCACTAAGAACTGGGGTATCTTTATTACAATGATCATAAAAAGAACAATACAATACTATGACATATATCCTGCAAAGGAAAGTGAAAGGTTAGAATGTGCACACTATGGAATATAGACAGATATCACCTTATTAACGTGAAGTCGGGGTTCAGCAATCATCTAGGTTCCCTTCTCGTCGGTGCCTTGGCTCGTCTTAAAGTCACACTTCGGCAGTCACGGGTACACGTCTGCACCGCTATGCTCTGTCTTCTCTGCTTCCCTCCAAGTCACTGGAACCTTCCTCTCATTAGCTGCTTTCTCTCTGGCTGTTCTGCACTACTCCTCTCTCCTCTCAATCACGGACCATCTCCACTTCTCAGCTTCGATCTTATGATTTAGTTTCAGCCACTCTGGTATTCGTTCTTCTGACTAACTGCTTCATTCAAAATGCTCTGATCGTATAGGTCAAAGCTCGCCAGCTGCTCCAACTAAAATAACTTCAATCTTTCTAAGAGAGTATCAGCTTCTTGATCTTTCTCGGACTTCAAAATGGCGACTGTCTGCCTGGAAATAATTAATGGCATTGATGCTAACGGCTAGCTGCCGCCTACAGACTGACTAACTAACTGCCTCATGCTTTCGCTAATATGGAAGCTTGTCCTTTCATGGAAAGTTACGGCCAGTAACCTGCCGCCCACCAAATTCTTGTACCTCCCCGTACCAAGGACACGTTCCCAGCCGGCCGGCCCGATGTTGTGTCTTCGGAGTGGAGAAAAATACAGTCTTTCGATAAGGGCCAGCCTGAGCCGGTTCTCTCCAAGCGAACAACACTTTGAAACTAAAACATTACACTTGACCTAGAAGCATCTTAAGCTGCCGGGCAGAAAGCAAGATGGAGTCTCTCCCGTTTGAGGCCTACAAGGCCCGAAATAAGCATAACTCCATAGAAGGTATACTAACACACTTGCAAAAGGACGGATTATCACTAATACTAATGAATCTATCCCCTAACATAAGTTTATAAGCCCTGATCTAAGGAAAAGGG
Organism: Lissotriton vulgaris; assembly: GCF_964263255.1. NCBI lineage: Eukaryota > Metazoa > Chordata > Amphibia > Caudata > Salamandridae > Lissotriton > Lissotriton vulgaris. Next base: position 1,650,602,188 of record NC_141685.1, read on the forward strand.
TATGAAAGTGCATTACTGTGCCCTATGGATAGGCCCTGTTTATGGTTCTAACCCTTGCACTAGAATGATATTAGACTAGAGTCACTTCCAATCATCCTCCCTCAAAGGAGGGCCGAAAAAGTCGGTCAGAACATCCTGTCAAGCATATAGGTTCCTCAGGACCGCTGCACCAACATCAGGGAATGGGAGGTTCCCTGGTGGAGTCGGTAGTCCACGGGCGGCATGACCACTAAGGCCATAATGTGGCGGTTGTAAGACCACCACTGCTGCTTCACCTCGAATCTGTCAGTCTGAGGACCGCCAGACTAGTAGTTAGGCCCTAAATGAGTGATGTTTACTATTGCCACTCCACTTTAAACTAGTTTAGGGAAGGTGTTGGACATTAAAGGGGTGACATTTTCTATTCACCCCTTTCTAAATCAATTTGGGGAATGCATTGGTCACTAAAGGCATGACAGTTACTATTCCAACTACAATCCAACAAAATTTTGGAAAAGCGATGGACACTGAAGTGTTGACATTTATTAGTCCCACTCCAACTCAACCATTTTGGGGGAAGGCGTTGGATGGTATGCATTAGAAATGGGATTACTGGTTGGCTGTGGTATACACCCAGGCCCTGGCAGGAAGCAACACTCTAGTCAGGGTAAGCTAGATATACACTAAAAGATAACCTGCTCTCACCCTCTGGTAACTTGGCACAAAGCAGTCAGGTTTGTCTAAAGAGGCCATGTATAAAGTATTTGTGAAACACACACAGCAACACAATAAATTCCCCACAAAAAGACCCCACATAGGTTTATAAAGATAGATTATTATACTACAAACAAAACCAAAACAACAAAAATCCAATGTATGGAAGTTGAGATATTGAATTTTAAAGGACTAAATTGATTAAAGTGCTGAGAAGCAAGAGGCACTCAAAAGGTTACTTTAAGTTGAGATGGAACGGGACAAAGTCAAAGTTCATGCTGCACTCATGAAAGCGCAGGCTGTGTAAGAGACCCATGCAAGCCCCGGTGAACAAAGAACCTTTCCTGGTCACAGGCAACAAAAGGCATTGAAGGCAATGTGTCAGTTACGATTCATGCATGCGGGTCAATGCATCACAGTCGAGCCTCGCTGTTGAGACCTTGGATCAGTGCTGCGTCATTGTCAAACCTCGCAATCAGGTTGATGCATCAAAGTTGAGCCTTGTGGTTTGGACCACAGATTGGTGCTGCGTCATTGTTGAACCTCCCAGTCAGGTCCTGCGCCGTCATCAAGCCGCACAGGGCTGTCTCTGCATCGGCACTGCATCGGTTCTCATCAGTGAAGTGGTGAGGATGTGTTGATTTTGTAGCAAAATAGCTGCAGATCCCACTTCTGAGGTCAAGAACTTGGAGATGGCAGTTCAGGCAAAGGTAGGGCTCAAAGAAGGCAGTGTCAAGCAGCACCAGTAGAATTGCATGCAGTTTTTTGTGCCCCTGAGGCTACAGAAAATAGGAGGCAAACTGGCAAGCTCTTGTAGATCACTTGAGGGAAGGCAGAGTCCAGCTCTCCTTAAGCAGAGTCAGGGAGCAGCAGGCAGCTGGGTAACAAACAGAAAAGCAGTCCAGGTGAGTCTTTTACGCAGCACAGCAGTCCTTCTGGCAGAGGTTAAGTTCAAGATCCAGAAGTGCCTGATTTTAGAGACCCAGCACTTATACCCAAAAGTGCCTTTGATGTAGTCAGTGAATTCATAGCAGCTCTATGAAGTGCAGAAGGATCCCTTTCAACCCAGTCCTATCTGCCAGGACACAACACTACCTATTGAAGTATAAGTGTCAGCCTCACCCAGCCCAGGAAGACCCATCGGAATGCAGATGAATGCAGATGAGTGCTCAGATTGCACAAGAGCCTCACCTTCCTGTGTTTGTGGCTGTCTAGAGGTAATGCACAAAGTGTAAATGTCACCTACCCCAGTTGTGCATTAGAGACAGGCCAACAGGCACATTGAGCATAAAAGGGCAGAGAAATGTCCACTTTCTAAAAGGACCTGGATTGGCATTTTGGTCTGGACTGTTCCCATGAGGCACAAGGTCAAGACTGATTTGCAAATTGCGGGGTCTAAACTGAGGCGGCATAGTGAGCCAAAGAACGATGGATTTAACCCAGATCTCTTGACTGAGGGTGAATGTATGATTTATACAGCATTTCATCCATCATTTGTTTGCGGTTTCACACTAAGTGGGATGGGTATGCCCAGACGTGGGTCCTTTGCTCACTGTACCACTGGATTCAAGCTAGTTTGGCTGATGAAGGGTAATACCCAGGAAACCGGTCCCAGGATGCTTGTTTATGGTCCAGGGAGGACCTGGCTTGGCAGTTCAGTCTGGACTGTTCCTGTGAGGCACAAGGTCAAGACTGATTTGCATATGGCTAGGTCTAAATTGGGGTGGCATGGTGAGCAAAAGAAGGATGGATTTAAATTTAACCAAGATCTCTAGACTGGGGGTTAATGTAAGATTTATTCTGCATTCCATCCATCATATATTTGCATAGCATTTTTCACCCTAAGTGGGATGGGTATGCCCAGACGCGGGTCCCTTGCTCACTGTGCCACTGGATTCAAGCTAGCTTGGCGGATGAAGGGTAATACCCAGAAACCGGTCCCAGAATGCGTGTTTTCGGTCCAGTGAGGACCTGGCTTGGCAGTTCAGTCTGGACTGTTCCCATGAGGCACAAGGACAAGACTGATTTGCACATAGCTGGGTCTAAACTGGGGTGGCATTGTGCGCAAAAGAATGATGGATTGAACCCAGATCTCTTGACTAGGGGTGAATGTATGATGTATTCATAATTCTTTCCATCATTTGTTTGCATAGTACTTTTCACCCTAAGTGGGATGGCTATGCCCAGATGTGGGTCCCTTGCTCACTGTGCCTCTGGATCCAAGATAGCCTGGCTGATAAAGGGTAATACCCAGAAACTAGTCCCAGGATGCTTGCTTCCGGTCCAGGGAGAACCTGGCTTGGCAGTTCGGTCTGGACTGTTCCCATGAGGCCAAGGGTCAAGACTGATTTGCATATGGCTGGGCCTAAACTGGGGTGGCATGGTGATCAAAAGAACGATGGATTTAACCCAGATCTCTTGACTAGGAGAAAATGTATGATTTATTCAGCATTCCAGCCATCATTTGTTTGCGTAGCACTTTCTAAAAGTGGCATTTCTAAAACAGTAATGCCAAATCAAATGTCAACAGTACCATTAATATCCCAAAGATATGAAACCTGAAAAAGCTACTCCTCTCTGATTAGGAATTACAACTTAAAAGTGTATTGAGGAATTCCCAATGCTGGCCTTTGAGTGGGGTAGGCATCACAGTAGTTAAAAAACAAATAGGCTGTTTGTTACTACCAGGACATGAAAAGCATAAAAAGACATAGTACCGCTTGCTGATTCGAACACAAGGCATGTTAGTGTACAGGAGCAGTTTTGTCCCATGTTGACTGGTTCCACAAGTGGTGAATATTCTATCTAGACCAGACGAATATATTTGTGACAATTTGTATTGAGGCAGCTCTTATATGAAAGTGTGACCCTCGAGGCAGCCTTTGAGGAGATCCATTTTAACACTGATATAATTGGATTGGTTATCATAATAAAGTAGATAACCACACAGAAATTAATTGGAAGGTATGGGTGGTAGACGACGAAGTCCTGAGGTGATCTCACAAGTGATTTTAGGGTTGAAACGTCTACATACTTTCCCATATGGTCCTAGAATTGTGGGTGAAATAAAGATACCATTGGGACTTGTACAGTGTATTATATGTTTTGTTTGTATTTATGTATTAAAATGTGAGCCCTGCGTCACCTGCACTATTCTTTTCAGTTTTTCATACTTGAATACATTGTATGTTGACACTTGCTGAATATTGCAACTAATGTATACATTGTGTGCTTCTTTTGGCATTCCAGAACCTTTTATTGAGTGCTCTCAAAGTCAGGCGTCCTACAGTAGTTCATTGGTTCAATTAATTATGGGAACAGAAATTATTCTAAAAACATTTCAGGGCTTTCTGATATGCAAGTGTAAAGCTCTACAGAAGTGAGTCCCAAATGACATTGGTGATGCGTGTATATAATAGTTACCCCTGTCCCGTAGGGGGATAGGGTGGTTCTTGTGTATAAACCATGTATCTATGTAATCCCCCACTACATAGTTTTGCACCTTATCATTTGAGATGTGCAACCTGGACTCATGCGCAGACATTGCAGGTATGCTGCCACAAAAATTGCTGTTGCTGGACCCCACTTGTAGGGGTCTAATAACCAGCTCTCTGAGGCTTAGCTCATGTGCCTTCTTCCTTTCCTCCATGGTTAGCCTCTTCTCTTCTAGATCTTGCTTCTTCTCAAGCTTAGCAAGGGCAAGGATCTACTCCTTCTCGCTTTAGTTTACTCTCCTCCCTCCTCTTTGCCAGCTCCTCTGGTGACAAGCTCTCTCAGGACACACTGCTGCCTGGTCCAGAGAATACTGCCAGTCCTGGGAGCAAATTGCTCCAATCCCTGTAGGCTGTATGACAAGACCCTCTGTTGGGGCCTACTCTCAACCTTCTTTAGACACAGATCCCTCCCTCGCACCCATTTCTCCTTCTGGGTGGGCTGCTGTCCATGCTCATAAGGCTTTTTGAATCTCTGCCTTCTTGACACTTCCCATATGGAGCCCTTCTCTCTCCCGGCAGACCCACTTAAGTTGGGCCACTGTGTATACCTCCAGATTGGCCAGCTCGAATTCCATAGTGCCAAGTAGGACCACAGACTTTTGCAGAAAAATGGGACTTTGTCAAAAGAGCTTTGGAACAAAACAAAAGATGTCAGATTGGGGAGGATTAAAAAAGGCTTGAATTGACCTAAGAATTGAGTTGTAGTGAACAATTAGTTACTATATGGTATTGCACAAACACAAGTCCTATCCTCACCACTGATCACCAGTGTTAGAAATGGGATTTCTGATTGGCTGAGGAATACACCCAGGCAAGGAAGGAACCACTACTCTACTCAGGGTAAGCTAGTATACACTAAAATATAACCTGTGCCCACCCTCTGGTAGCTTGGCACAGGCAGTCAGGCTTATTTAAAGAGGCAATGTGTAAAGCATGTGTGCATCAAACACCCACAATAATACAAGGAATACGCCACAAAAAGACTCCACACAGGTTTATAGAATTACAGTATTATATTATGAACAAACATAGATCAAAATAACAAAAATCCAATGTATAGAAGTTGAGATATTGATTTTTAAAGTAATACATGTAGTAAAGTGCTTAGAAGAATTAGCGTTCAAAGGGTTACATTAGGGCACACTGGAAAGGGGCAAAGTAAAAGTTAGAACTGACCTCATGGAAGTGCAGGCTGGCAACAGCACCCACGCAGGCCCCAGTGAAAAGTGAACAAAGTACTTTTCCTGGTCGCAAGCAACAAAGTGTGCTGATCTTCTCCAAGCAGTAAAGGCAATGCAGCGGTTGGTCCCAATTCACGCAGGTGGGTCGATGCATCACTGTAGAGACTCGTGGTCGGGACTTCAGATCGTCGCCTTGTCATCGTAAAACCTCACAATCGAGTCAATGCATCAAAGATGAGCATCGTGTTGGGACCTCAGTTTGGCACAGCATCGTGATCTAACTTCGGAGTCAGCTCGAGAGTCATCTTCAAGTCGTAAAGGTCTGTCTCCGGATTGGCATTGAGTTGGCGTTGAAGGACGCTGAGTCAGTTCCGATCAGCGCAGTGGTGGCAATGCATAATTTTGTAATAAAACAGCTGTAGAACCCACTTCTGAGTCCTAGAACTTGGAGAAGGCACCTCGGCAAAGGTAGGACTCACAGAAGGCAGAGTCCATCAGCACTAGCAGAATTGCAGGAAGTCTTTTGTGTCCTGAGACTACAGAAAACAGGCGGCAACCCAGCAAGCTCTTGGAGATAACTTGGAGGGCAGGCAGAGCCCATCTCTCCTTCAGCAGAGTCAGGGAGCAGCAGAGCAACAAATAGAGAAGCAATATTTCCAGAAAAGCAGTCAAGTTGAGTCCTTTATACGGTACAGCAGTCCTTCTGATAGAGGTTCAGTTCAAGATGTAGAGGTCTCTGATTTTAGGGGTCAGAGACCCAGTACTTACACTCAAAATAGCCTTTGATTTAGGTGGTGACTTCAATGCAGCTCTATGAATTGCAGAAGGATCCCTTTCAACCCAGACCTGTCTGCCAGGCTATCTTTGGTGGGTGGGGGGTAAATCAGTGCTTTGTTTTTGTCAGCCCCTCCTATTCCTCACTGTCCAGAAAGACCCATCAGAATGCAAATGAATGCAGATAAGTGCTCAAAATGCAGATGAGCCTCACTTTCCTGTATTTCTGGCTCTCTAGATGGAAAGCACAAAGTGTAGCTGTCACCCACCCTAGATATGTATTGGAGCAGGCTCATAGAGCAGTAAGGGCGGAGAAATTTCCACTTTCTAAAAGTTGCATTTTTAAAACAGTAACATTAAATACAACTTCACCAGTATGGAGGGTTTATCATTACCATTCCAAAGATATGAAACATGAAAAAGCTGCTCCTCTCTGATCAGGAATTACAGCTTTAAAGCGTATTAAGGAATTAACAATGCTGGCCTAGGAGAGGAGTAGGCCTCACAGTAGTGAAAAACAAGATAGGTTGTGTGTCACTAACCGGACATGCAAAACCTTAAAGGTACATGTCCTGTCTTACTTAAATAGCACCTTGCCCTTAGGGTTACAGAGGGCCTACCTTAGGGGTGACTTATATGAACTAAAAGGGGAGTTTAAGACTTGAAAAGCAGTTGTAAATGCAGAGTCGAAGTGACAGTCAACTACACACACACAGTCACTGCAGTTTGAGGCCTGAGACAGGTTTGAAAGGCTACTTCTGTAGGTAGCCCAATCGGTACAGCCCACTAGTAGCATTTGAAGTACAGGCACATCAAATAAGGCAATCAGGTAATCAGGTATACAACTATGTCATCATTTTATAGGAGAAGCAGATGCACTTTAGCACTGGTAAAGTGCTCAGAGTCCTAAGGCCAACAGAAAGAACCAGCAAAACATGAAGGCAAAAGGCCACCCTTAGAATGCCAGGTCTAACAGTGTTGTAAACTAAAGGGGTGCCATTTACTATTTCCAATTCAGTCTAAACAGATTTGAGGAAGGGGTTGGAAGCTAAAGGAGTTACAATTACTATTCACACTCTAATCCAACCATATTGGGGGGAAGTGTTGGGCATTAAAGGGGTGACATTTACTATTCCCACTCCTATCTAAGGGCATCATTAGTAGTCTAGCAGTTCATGGACCTCCAGACTTGCGGGGCACGGTGTGGGCAGTTTTTCGAATGCCCTATTACAACCAGGGCATTCAGGCCACCCTAGGACCACATTGTGGCAATATGCTGCACCCCCTCCAGGCATATTACTAGTTTCCTCACCACCACATTTTTCATGGCCTTACAACTGCCATGAAAAATATGTCAGTAAGGAAACAAAGTGGGCCTTACAGGGCCCCCTTGTGCCACTGCACCATGAGGTGCATACAGGAGGGCGCATGTTGTGCCCCCTTGTGTGCATACATCACAGTCCCTGCACACCCGCTAATACCATATTTGGTCCAGTCAGTATTGTCTACTGAACCTTAGCTCAACCCTGGGTAACTGTGGCTGTGAGCAGCAGGGCTTGGCAAAGGAACTTTGTGTGAAGCATTTAACAGCGGCAAGCAATAGAATAAGAAAATCACACACCAATAAAGAGACACAACAATAATTTATAAAAATAGATTCATGAATTGTTAGAGATCTTGAACATCAAAATCTAATAGAGGCGTCTGGAGATACATATTGTAGAAGTTTTATCACTTTTAAATGCAATCTCAAAGAAGCATTAGTCAACAAAAAGTTTGTAAACTTTTCAAAAGCTTAAAAGAGTTAATGCAAGTCTTCTGGCTCAGGTTGGGTGACCAGATCTAGCAGGGGAAAGGGCTAGAACACCTGAAAGGATACTTTGGAGAGTTACCTAATCAACAGAGAGTTTGTAAAGCAAGCTCCTAATGTTAGAGGATGACCCACATGGACTTCATTTTAGTGGTCCTGATGCTGAGGGTACAGGCAAATGATGCTCTGGTTGTGGTGCAGTCAATGGGGGCGTCTCTTTGGTGGCTCCTCGGTCCACAGGTGATGTGGGTAAAATTTGGCCATGGAGATTGGGGTCCCTCGAAGTCCTCTATGTTGCAGTAGTCGAACAGCCGATGCACTACTGGTCTCGCTGCATGGGGTTAGATGCAAATTCTTTGGTGAGGGCTGGTGCCCCTTGAGTGTAACAAATCCAGACTCCGTTAGCACTCTCAGGTCTGGCAGATAAGGGTGCAAGTTTTGGCTATCTTCGATTTGTCTCTTGTTGTGCCCGGAGACTAATAGCAGCAAAACTTCTGCATTGGCTACCAACTTGTTAATCTGGACCCCTATAGCCCCGGAGCTGGTTACAGGGGGTCAGCCGACTGATCCTTGGAGTCACTGCTGTGGGAAGAGGTGGGAAATCAACTTTTACCCATGTCAGATGTCACAGGCACAGTCCCATCCTTGCTAGCCCAAAAGTGCAGCAGGTGCCGTCCTATCAGTGGTGTACCGTTTCTTTGTGCAGTTCTAGGGTAGCATGGAAGTCCTTCTTCAGCCCTCTCTTCTTCTCCAGTGTGAACTGAGGGTCAAGGTGCCAGGGATGCCCTATTCATCCCAGGAAAGAGCCCAGAAGGAACCAGGTGGTCACTAGCCAATGGGCTACTGCGTCCTTCCTACCCAATGGTGAGATTCTTGTGATGTGTGACATGTAACTATCCTAGAGTACCCCATTCTTGACCCTTTAAAAATGTCACAACCCTTCCTCGGTCATCCGGAGCAGGGTAGCCCATCTTAAAGGTGTGGAAACCAGTGGACTACACGCCAATGGGAAAACTGGTTTGGGCACAGGTTTCCCTTCCATGGCTCTTAATCGTTTGCAGGAACAAAAGGCCTCCTGTTCAAGGATGTTGTCACATGCAGCCCTTCAAAGACAGCTTCACCTTTGAAGCTTGCCTTTTTGGCTAACATCCTGAGTGGCGCTTCTGGGACAGGAGGTAATACCTCCTCTGTGGCTACTGGTTTTGTTCTGAGGTCTAGGACTTGTTCACACATCTCCCATGGTGCTCAGAAATCTATCTATGTGTCAGGCCTTTGTGAGGCCACTATAATAGTTAGAGTGCAGAGTGGCAACTTTATAAAAGTTGCTCATCTAAAATAGTGACTGTAAATTTGACCTGGGAATCGGGTTGGATGTAATGCCACAATTAATTTGATACCTCACTCGGCCTTCTTAGGTAGCACCATTCAGAAGTTAGCCTGGCTGGGATGCCAGCCAGTAACCCTGTGTTAGTCAATAAGGCTACTAACCTTTCCACAGCAAAAAGACAATTTGGAAGTGTTGCTGCCAAGATATAATGAAAAGCATATGTCCTACCTGATAATATATAGCTCCCTATCTTGGGGCTCCATAGGCCATCCTTAGAGGAGACTTACCTATATTCTTATGGGAAGTGGTGGCCTTTCCATTAGGTGTATTGTCAAAGTCGAACTAGCAATGTAAAGCACTACCCTTCCAGCCTGCATAGGCAGACTGTGATCCATTTTGCCTCTTTCACATGCAGGGTGGAACAAACAGTGATGCAGCCCTGGGTGAACACTCTGCCTTACTCTCTCTGGGTATCTGGGTACCATATGCTAGGGATTTATAAGTAAGTCAGTACTTGCCAATTGCGTGTATCCAATTTAACATACTTTTGCATAGGTTTACAGTGCTGACACAGAGGTCTGAATAGCAGGCCTCAGTACTCTCGGCGTCAAAAACCAGCAGCATCAGTCCAAAATATGGAGGTGAACATGCATACATATTTTGTTACATACATACATTGTTTTACTATACTACTATACTACCTTACTTTCGGCCTAAACAAGAGCAGGTTTCCTAGTAAACTGATTTAAATCCTCTCAATTGATTGTTGCTATCATTAGTAAATGGATTGATGCTCCAACCCAATTTAACATTAAGGAGAGTCAATTTGTAGGAGAAACAGAATCCAGTGCTCAAACGTTCAGACAATACCACTAAAGAAATGTGCACAACTAGGTTTCTCCTGATCTCAATTTTTCAGATTTATTCAGAAGTTAATAATAATCAGAGAATTAGAATAAGTCAAATCATAATAACAAAGCTTAAATGCAAAGGGACCATGTGTGACTAACCCTCTCTACATAAAATGAATAGCAGTTCTCTCTGTTCTGAACAGAGGTGACAAATAGAATAATAATGTAATATTATACCTTTCTAAAATAAAAAGCAGCTCTCCTAAAAATGTGCAATGCTGGAATGCAAAATGTAAAAAGATCTAAACTCTAAAATGTCTGAATATCTAAGGTAGGTTATCTAAAAATGCTAATCATATTGACATAATGTTTGCAGATCCTTTCTAATATTTTGGACAAAGACAGCACAACGCTTCATAACCTATCATTACATATACCAGACGTTAATAAATGTTATTTCGATAGCAAATTAATCAAAATGTTAATTTATAAACCGCCTACTTGCAAAGGATTTTCTTTGAACAGAAACATTAAAAATGCAAATGAATATAATGGGCTATTGTGGGCATTCATAACAACAAATAATGCCACACAGGATTAGCATATTGACCTTCAAACTGTTTCAAATGCATCTCCACGGCTGAGGAAGCTAAAAATGATATTTCTGCATGCACATACTTAGACAAATAAACCATGCCGATGCGGAGTTTTGATCATTTTCTGAAAAGCAAATGAAAAGAAATGCTTGTGAACAAAATGTAAACATGCACTTTCAGGAATGCGGCCTCATTGTGCTAACTGAACCAAGCCCATATTAAACATAATGGGGCATATTATCAAGGGGGTTTATCTCCGCTTTTTTGGCTTTAAAAGCCAAGAAAGCGGAGATAAAATTATCTCCCTATTACCTAGCTGTCGCTAACACCTGTTAGCGACAGCTAGTAGGAGATAGCGACCATCTTGGGCCCCACTTTGCATATCAGTGATATTTATCACTAATGACATGCAAATTGGGCGTGCCAAGATGTTAGCGACTGGAAACAGTCGCTAACATCGCTATCTCCTATTACCAACTTATGGAGATATACGCGCTAAGCGCGAATATCTCATAAAGCTAACACCTGCCCTGACCAGTTCTTAGCCATGGTATCCAATGGGAGGTGGATAACATGGCTAAGAGCATTAGCTCGGTAATGCATGAATATCGCTGACTTTTCAGCGATATTCATGCATTGCAGCCGTTTTTTATCGCATTTGCGGTAAACCTTGGTAATACCAAGGTTTATCTGCGATAAAAATCGCCGCAGCTCTGCGGTAAATTTTTGTCTCTAACCAAGCAATAGCGATAATTATCGCTATTGCTTGGTAATATGCCCCAATGTTTGTAATGGGAAAAAAATATTTGCAACAAATGCAAGTTCAACACAGGGTGGAAGGGCTGAGCATTAGAAATAACTTTCGCCAGGTCAAATTGAAAGTCGCATAGGAGCTATCGCTTAAATATTCTGCATGATAGTCATAGCGCCCAATGCAGGGTTGGGGACAGAGTTGTACTTATGAACAGATGAGGCAATGTGTCCCAAAAAGACAGAATTTCAAAAAAGCATTTCATATACAGTCAATAAATTGAGCAAAAACAAAAAAAAATAAGCTAAGTCCAAAATGTGCGGCAAATAAAGAGAGAAATGGGCAGCAGCCCTAGCAGAGACCCAAAAGGATCTGGGGGCATGTCAACAATGGGCGGAGTTAACATTTTCGCTACTTTTGCATCCGTTTTCGGGTCGAAAAGCAGCGATAATTTCAACACCCTATCAGCATGGGCACGCTAACGCGTGAATCCATGCTGTAGGGCCTATTATCCATTCGCCTCGCATCGCCAATAAGATGCGAGGTAGTCATTCCCGTGTGAAAGACACACGAAATACAGCGAAAATATTTGCTGACAGAGGTTCTCCCTATCAGCAAGAAAATCACTAGCCGGCCTAGCGATATTTAAACTAGCACTATCAGGCATTATCGCAGGTTCCTTACGCCTGATAATGATACGACTTTGCAGTATTTTGAATGGGAGGTGGATCATAATGCTAGATCCACCTCTGCCTATTTACAAGGTTTCCTCTGATTGTGTGTCATATCGCTGGTATTCCTGCGATATTTTAGCTTTACGCTGCTTTTGCCGGGATTTCTATCGCCTCGGCGATGCGCGTTGTAAATATTGAGCTGACCGGGCGATAGAACCCGGCGTTAGTATTTTGCACGCTATAGGCGGCCAGCGATAATTATCGCTGCCGCTTGTAGATATGCCCCCGGGTTCGCTTCCAAATTGAGGGTCTTTCATAGTACATTTTACAATAAAATACCATGGAAATCGCAGTTAGCACGTGGTAAGCAAATGTAGCAATACAACAGCAAATCAAAATTCAGCATTATAAAAGGTGATATAATACTGCAATCCTAGCACTATCCCCTAAATAGAATAATAATCATGCCACCTCTGACATTATGTCAGCAAAGGTTTAAAATAAATCTGGTTGCATAAACAATGGAAAGACTCTTGAATGAAAGAACAGTGTGCAAGCAGGAAGAGCCTTGAAAAGTGTCTAAAGGCTTCCACTAGAGTTCATCGAAAACAACATGTAATTTCAGAAGAAACAGTGCAAATTTTTCTGCATGCATTGCAATGAGAATTATAAACACACGATGCATATCATGTAGCAGTACCATATTATATCATAATCGAGTAGAGGTCTAGTTGAGACCTAGTTTGGGATAAGTCAGGGAAACATTGATCTAACATCCCAGCATTTTCGTTTCAATTGCGATAGGCTCTTGTTAATTTGCAAATCTGTTCTAAATCAGAAAATAGCTTTGTCAACAGCAGACCCCTCAAATACCCAGATATAATAAGATTAATAGCAAGATTCAAGACCTGAGATGCAGCAATAACTTCACAACACCCTCCCCACACCTAGTGCAGTAGCCCCAACCCACAGTTGAATACTTTGAGCAATGACACCTACAATACTTGGGTTGTGGGCTGTGCACGTCAGGGAGAGAGTAGGATAGATTCCCCTACTCACTCTGGCTTGACACAGAACATCTTTATGGATTTCTCTTTCATCTTCTAGTCAGAGTCTTATCAGATGTCCAAACACATGTTGAGTGCTGGAACAAAGAAATGGCAGTGTGAGGAAGTTTGCACAAACAAGGGTCTCTCCAGCCCAATTCCGAACTTTTGACACCAAGGCCCACTTCCAAGAGAAGAATCAGCTCACGCTCTTTGCTTGATGAAAGGTATGCTTCAAATTGTTGTATTTGTTCATCCTAACTGATAATAAGGCAATCATTTAATATTTAGCACACAAGTGATTCCTAATGGGTCAGCTATGTCGCCAAGGGAAGCAGGAATTGCCTTGTTTTATTTGCTCATTACTGAAAATAGAATAAGAATAACAGCAAATCCAAAAATCCAAATGACATTGAGCTACTATACACAATTACAGAAAAATAAGTTCCTCCTAAGGCACAGACATGGGGGTAATCTTAGGCTCAGTGTCTGATGTCTACCTGAATACAGATCCCTGCCTTGCTGATTTATCTTAATACGATTATATTGAATACTGCTCTGTTTGTGGCCTAGGGAGTGGTGGAATTATTCTTGCTTTACACAGAGAATCCCACATGTTAAAAGTTTAATTGCATCTGCCTCTGGCCTACATCCATTCTTGGAGTGAGTTGTGTTAGTCATGGCAGATTATTGTCATTGTCTCCAATTTCCAATTTGTGTGAATTTTTTCTGAGTGATGCCTAGATGCCATTGTAATACATTACCATCTTGTTAATGTGTTTATGCATTAAACGGCTATTGCCAAGCACTACTATTACCTTTAATGCTTCAGATAGAGAGCTGCACTAATCCTCATTGCTTTGACACCAACCATTGGCTCTGATCTGCTCTTGACATCATATTCTTATTAACATATTTGTTATGAGGACTAATGTGCCCCAATATAGGCCTAGGTAGCTGCACGACCTTTCACCTATATTTGGCCTACCTTGCTCTACATACCTAATCTAGCACTGACCTTTTGCCTAGATACGTGCCAAATAAATGTGTTGTTTTCTTCGAAAACTAGCCTCCTTTATTATGCATGAGGATTTTTAGTATCATACAGCAGGATTACCATCTTCTGTATAATAACTCTCTACACAAGTCACCGCTATCGTCATCCTTGGACGAAAGGCCCACAGTACCATTACACATTTAGGTAGAACTCCTGAGGGAACCTTTTGGGTATATAAGAACCACACCTTCGCTGGGTAAATCAGAGGAGAAGCTTTCACGCTGACACAAGACGCTGAAGTCCCTGCACGCAGAAGCTTCAGCACACAGTGGTCTGACATCCTTTGCGGGGTGCCCAACTTGAGACCACAACGGGGTCCTTCATTGTCTCCCACCAGGTAATGGGGTTGGCTCTCTCCTAGGAGATTCTTGGCATTACACCTACGTACATGCTAGGTACACTTAGCTAGAGTATGAATCTTAGGAGTATGTTTGTTTCCCTATATGTATCTCTATGCCTGCATATATTCACTGTTTTAGCACCATGGTAGAATTCTACCTTTTATTTACTCTGTTGGTGCTTGTAATCGCATGTATCTGTTTCTGTCTAATGGGTGTCACAGCACACATATTTTATACTAGAATGATGCTGGTTCCCTACATGATTATTGAAATGTCCCCATCATTTATTCTGTGTATTTCTCTGAGACCAAGTGAGACACGAGGGACTGAGCGAAAAGTATTACACTGTTTCCGTGATCCCTAAAGGATCAAGGGTTATCATGTTCGATAGTTTCCTGAGACCATTCTCTCCTTTGTAAAGTTAGGGAGCTTAAGGAGCCACTGTGAGCCAGCTAGTCTAAAGGCTAGCATATCCTTTGTGGGTGTCTGGAATCAGTCTAGACTCCAATCCTCTAGTGTAAGTTGTCTAAAAGCACAGATCCTATATAGATTTATAGGAACTACACAACATAATACCTCATGAGCTCTCAGGGGTTTCTTCTTCGACGAGATGTGCAGAAAGTATTATTGAGTACCACCAACACTTTCCACATACCCTAATACAATAGCAGAAGCCCTATTTTTGCAAAGCATCATTAATATGCTAGAGAGGCCAGATTCCTGCAGCTTACATGGTGCTTTTCTTTAGAGAAATCATCATGAGAAAGCACCTAAATAGAGGATGTTAAGAACCAGATATCCATGGCCAAGATTACAAAGTGGCTCCAGGAAGGCTCATTGCTTCAGTCTCCTGGACCATGTAATTTCCAGGTTGTTAGCAAAGGCACTATTGTAACTGATATTTGTGTCCCGATGGACAACACCAACCATGTGAAGGTGAAACTGGTGGAGGAAAATGGGTGGCTTAAAAATACACATCTTTGATTTAGAGATCAAGAGAACAATTAAACACATGACAATTCTGTGTGAAAAGGATCATTAATGGTTTAAAAACCTTAGGAGGCAATGCACCATGTTTAGATTTTACCCTAAACAAAAGGTTGAGGGGCATACTGTTGTGTTGAGGTTCCCTAATGAAATACATTCTAAAATATTTAAAGTTGCAATTTATAAAGCAATTCGAAGTTCCCAATGCTTACCATGCCCTATCTAGACTGAAGTAAAATCAATAATAAAAAACTACTATCTGATCTTCAGTCTTATAAGAGATGAGAAAATGCAACTATAGTAAGAAATGGCACCCTAGAAATACCACCCATCTTTGCCTAGTTTTGTTAAAGCATCTTTTTGCGGGTTTGTCAGATTGCTAAAATACAGCCAAGAAATGATTTCTAGTTAGAAATCCTTGGGCTATGAATACTACCTCTGTGAGTCATCTGCAAGCAACTTTCAGTCAGTAGTGTGGCAAAGTTGTTCACTAGTCTACCTGAACAGAAATCATCTGGTAGTTAAGGACTATAGAGCACGTCAACTCCATTCAAATATGATACTATACTTGAATCTGCCTGGCAAGCGGGAGTTCCTCCTACGGAAATTTACTCTATCATTAAAAGCATGTAATGCCCATTTGCTCTCCCAATTCAGTTTGTAAGCTATTTGTTTCACCACTAAGACAACTAAGATGGAAGTCCCAACATGAAATGCTATGTTAACTCCTTGTGTACCTGCTAAGGTTACCTGTTATTTGTTACCTGTTAAAGTTATTTGAGGGTGCTTAGAAGCCTTAGTGTGAGTAGTGGCTGACCTTTCCAAATGCTTTTGTCCAGGGGCGTAATGAAACTTGAGCCTCCCACTTTCTTCCTCTGCAAGGTGCATTGAGAGTTCCCCCAGACCCATAAAGACATTCATAATAAAATGTGAATTGGTACCTTACTGCTTTAAAATATATTTTCAGCCCTTGCAGGGTCAAAACGAGAGGTGGTGGAGTGCATCCCAGGAACAGAAACCCAGGACATCCCTACAATACAAGGGATGAGGGTCCTGTGTAATGCCACTGTCTCTGCCCTCCAGTTTATGCAGTGGCAATCAGTATAATTATATCTTATCCTCACCCTTGTCTTTCATTCCCGTGTCTTTAAGATTTCTATTCGCCCCGATATCATGTATATTATTCACTTGTTGTGCTGTTTTGTCAGTTGTTGTAGGATGGTTAAAGATTGAACATATTGGCCATGGAATAATTTTATTGTGACAGTTGTGTATTAAAAATCCAAAGGCCAATGATACAATGGTATCAGTGGAAAATCAATGATGACCTCAAATAGAAAGGCTTGAATAATATTTCTACTTTTAAAAACTCACATTGCAATAAAATAACCACAAAAGATTATCACTTTTTTGAAGCTATTATGTGCTCATGCCCCACGCAAGTGACAAAAAATATGGTGGTACAGTTATGATCAATAATAGACTAAAATCTACATTTATGGGAGACCAATCTCATTTAGAGATTTGTATATCACAAATTCAACAGCAGATATACTTTGTAACAAAAGCATTGTTGCTTTAATATGAACTGCAAAATTAAAAATTGAAAAATACCTTAATTCAACATAAAAAAAGTTGTCCTTGAAAATATCATGAAAAATTGCATGAACTCCACAATGATAGAAAACAGAATATTTTTACTAACAGTTCAATAGAACAAGACAAAAATATAAACAACTAAATATTGTCAACAACTCTAGCAATAAAACATTTCTGAAAATAACATATATCGAACACACAAAATCAAACTGTAAAGCATATATTGATTAGGAAGTAGTATCTACCTTATCAAATAGCTAAAAACAATTCAACATTATTTCTGAACCAATCACACTGAACAGAACAACAGGTAACAAATAGAAAAGCAATTCAGCTAATTTTGAGGAGTATAAATAGGAGAGATGCCAAGCAATCAGACCTGTTCCACACCTGCCGAAGGAAGGAGGAGAATATTACTCTGAACAACACAAGCAATTACAGGCCTAACTGAAGTAACTACACATTTATTCATTGAACATTATAAAATATATTTGGTAAAACAACTTCTAACAAAGAAGTACATTTTATATTTATTTATACATTACAAATTGAAAAATAGAGCTACATCAATTGAAAAGGCTACAACCATTATGGACTACTAAATAAATACAGTCTAAGAGCTAAATTAGGAGTCTGGCAGTCCGAGGACCGCCAGACTCGCGAGGGTTGGCATTGGCAGAGCCGTACCAGTGGTCCGACCTCCCAATTACAATTTAAGTGGTCGGACAGCAATTGCACTGTTGCAGCTGCCAGAGAACCACCATTCCCTGGTGGTGCGCGGCAGTCAGGGTCTAAGAAATATGCTGGTGGAGCTGCTACGGCAATGCCATGCATATTACGAGTTTCAGGACCGCAAGCGGTGTCTTGAAAGTCTTTCCACCATGAATAGCCTAGGGATCCTGAAACAAAGAGGGCACTAGAGGGCCCCCTTTTGCACATGTCCTTGGGATGCATGTCCTGTGTGCATGTAGCCCAGTTCCTGCACAGCATGGACTTGATGGCCAATGCCGTGCAGGAACTATTTTTGGTATTCCCAATGTGGTGCCGATTTTCAGAAGCACAGCCTAGGGACAGCCAAAAACAGCCCACCAACCATGATGACTCGTAATCTGGCAGGCAGTGTGACCTTCAGGTTTGGTGGTGCGGGAGCGGGATATTGGCATGGCGGTCTGCTCCCACCCCGCCAAACTTCTTATCAGACCCTAAGTGTATTTGAAGAACACAAGCAAGAAGGAGGTGCAACATGTCTATTATAGTAAAAAAAATTCCAAATACATGAAATGTAACCTATGTCCATCACCACCCCCTGTTGTTTAATTATGTTGTCCACCATAAGCGTGGAAGGGTATACTCAGACGTGAGTCCCTTGCTCATTGCACCATCAGGATTCAAGCAAGCCGGGCCGAAGACGGCTGTAATGCCAGAAACCGGTCCCCGGAAGCTTGTTTCCTTCCCAGTGAAAGAATTGGCTTGGTAGTTTGGTCTGCCCTGTTCCCATGATGCACTGGGCCAGGGACAGACTAATTTGCATATAGCCAGGTTCTGAGCTGGGATGGTGCAGTGAGCTAAAAAACTGTGTTGGATCAAGCCCTGATCTCTTGACTGGGTGAGAGTATTCTGCTTAATTCAGAAACTCTGTCCATCACCACCCCCTGTTGTTTAAATATGTTGTCCACCATAAGCGTGGAAGGGTATACTCAGACGTGAGTCCCTTGCTCATTGCACCATCAGGATTCAAGCAAGCAGGGCCTAAGACGGCTGTAATGCCAGAAACCGGTCCCCGGAAGCTTGTTTCCTTCCCAGTGAAAGAATTGGCTTGGTAGTTTGGTCTGCCCTGTTCCCATGATGCACTGGGCCAGGGACAGACTAATTTGCATATAGCCAGGTTCTGAGCTGGGATGGTGCAGTGAGCTAAAAAACGGTGTTGGATCAAGCCCTGATCTCTTGACTGGGTGAGAGTATTCTGCTTAATTCAGAAACTCTGTCCATCACCACCCCCTGTTGTTTAATTATGTTGTCCACCATAAGCGTGGAAGGGTATACTCAGACGTGAGTCCCTTGCTCATTGCGCCATCAGGATTCAAGCAAGCCGGGCCGAAGACGGCTGTAATGCCAGAAACCGGTCCCCGGAAGCTTGTTTCCTTCCCAGTGAAAGAATTGGCTTGGTAGTTTGGTCTGCCCTGTTCCCATGATGCACTGGGCCAGGGACAGACTAATTTGCATATAGCCAGGTTCTGAGCTGGGATGGTGCAGTGAGCTAAAAAACGGTGTTGGATCAAGCCCTGATCTCTTGACTGGGTTAGAGTATTCTGCTTAATTCAGAAACTCTGTCCATCACCACCCCCTGTTGTTTAATTATGTTGTCCACCATAAGCGTGGAAGGGTATACTCAGACGTGAGTCCCTTGCTCATTGCACCATCAGGATTCAAGCAAGCCGGGCCGAAGACGGCTGTAATGCCAGAAACCGGTCCCCGGAAGCTTGTTTCCTTCCCAGTGAAAGAATTGGCTTGGTAGTTTGGTCTGCCCTGTTCCCATGATGCACTGGGCCAGGGACAGACTAATTTGCATATAGCCAGGTTCTGAGCTGGGATGGTGCAGTGAGCTAAAAAACGGTGTTGGATCAAGCCCTGATCTCTTGACTGGGTGAGAGTATTCTGCTTAATTCAGAAACTCTGTCCATCACCACCCCCTGTTGTTTAATTATGGTGGAGCTGCTACGGCAATGCCATGCATATTACGAGTTTCAGGACCGCAAGCGGTGTCTTGAAAGTCTTTCCACCATGAATAGCCTAGGGATCCTGAAACAAAGAGGGCACTAGAGGGCCCCCTTTTGCACATGTCCTTGGGATGCATACAGGGGGGTGCATCATGTGCCCCCCTGTGTGCATGTAGCCCAGTTCCTGCACAGCATGGACTTGATGGCCAATGCCGTGCAGGAACTATTTTTGGTATTCCCAATGTGGTGCCCATTTTCAGAAGCACAGCCTAGGGACAGCCAAAAACAGCCCACCAACCATGATGACTCGTAATCTGGCAGGCAGTGTGACCTTCAGGTTAGGTGGTGCGGGAGCGGGATATTGGCATGGCGGTCTGCTCCCACCCCGCCAAACTTCTTATCAGACCCTAAGTGTATTTGAAGAACACAAGCAAGAAGGAGGTGCAACATGTCTATTATAGTAAAAAAAATTCAAAATACATGAAATGTAACCTATGCCGAAAATCCAAACCTACACCAACACATTTTTACATTTATATCACTTACTAGCAGCCCGTCCCGACCTTGTCCGGGAGCAACAGGCTTCCCCGACCCCCGCCCGCCCCGACATTGTCCAGCAGCCCGGGCCCCCGCCTGCCCCGACCCCCGCCTGCCCCGACATGGGTCCCCTTACCTCAGCCGCCGCTCCTCCCGCCTGTCCGCTGCGCCGCTGGCCTGTCCTCTGCTCCTCACGTCACTGCTCCTCACCCGCTCCATGTCTGCCGCACCCTTACCTCAGCCGCTGCTCCTCCAGCCTGTCCGCTGCTCGCACCGCCGCTGGCCTGTCCGCTGCTCCTCCCCGCGCTCCTAACGTGAGCACGCACGTCGCGGCCGGCGCTACTTCGGAGTAAGCATGAGCGGGAAATCCGTTTCGCCCGCGGATTTTGCGGATTTTTGGGAAATCCGCGAATTTTGCGGATTTCCCGCAAAATCCGCAAAATAAATCCGCGGAGGTAACAGGTACAAAAGTTGAACCCCCACTCATGCAACTATTTTACAATGGCGCCAGCAAACTGCCAGCGCCGTTGTAAAATAGTTACAAAGTTAGCTTGCACAGGAACCACTAGATAAAACGAAGCAGGTGCTGCTTTATTTTATCTAAGTGCTTCCTGTGCAAGCTAACTTTGCAACTATTTTACAGCGGCGCTGGCAGCTTGCTGGCGCCATTGTAAAATAGTTACATCATACAGGTCTTACAAAAAAAAAATTACCTATTTTTTAAAAACAACACATAAAATGAACTTCGTAAACTTTATTTTTACACTATGGCATGTCTGTTACATGAGTAGGCTGGGCACATTGTGTTCGCACGGGTTTCTGCAAGTTCGCGAGGGTTTTGTACAATTTCGCAATGTTCGAAATTGTACAAAACCCTCGCGGACTTGCAGAAACCCGTGCGAACACAAAAAAAATCCGCAAAATCAGTGAGAATTCGCGGATTTTGCGGATTTTCGCAATCCGCAAATTCGCAAATCCGCAAATTCGCGGATTGCCAATCCACAAAATCCGCCCATGCCTACTTCTGAGGGACTACTTTTTTTTTTACTGTAAATTTTTTAAATAACGTTTTTTTTTCATTTATATAGCCTATAACCATCTACACACCCTGACGATTCCAACGGTGTATCGGGTGTGTGGATTGGCGCTGTGGTTCCCGAGTTTACCCGCCACAAAGGCTGAAAGTTCTTCCTTTATTATAGTAGTATAGATAGAGGACAAAATGTCAATAGGACCAATTTACACATCTTCACCAACAGGGAAACATCTGTTGGCCTATGTAGGATACAGCTGTTCTAAATAGAATACTATTCATGAATGCACACATTGAATGTGTCCTTAATAATATTTCATTGAATTCTATTGGCAAGTCCCCACAAATAGAGAGAACAAACTCATCCACCCTTAATCACTGAGATGGAAATAACAACCACATGGCCCAAGAGACAAATCAATCAACTCTACAGCACCTACTTGAAAATTATAAATATGCTCCTTGAATCCCACCTCAAATAATTGGTCAAATACCACCTACAAAACCTTCAAAGAGCCATCACCATAAAAAGAAGAGCAGAAAGGTAAGCCACACCAACACCCAAAACCTTGCTGAAATTGAATCTGCTCTTGCTGTCACACAATATTTCACCTTCACATCAATTAAAAATAGCAATAAAAAGTATAATAATATTTTGTATAGCAAATAATTTGGATAGACAATCATGCCCTCTTTAACCAAATCTACATTACCAATTGCCAATATCACAAAAATAAAACACAATAAGAGTTCCCCTGCCAAGATAATAATTGAGTTTGAACATGCTATTATACACTGAATGTCCAAACCCTACTCAATCACCCAAATACAATCCATTAGGCAGCCCTTACAGAAATCAACACAAAGTTCCAAATAGGCCACTGACAACAGATCTGACATTGAAATAAAGAAAATATTTACCCTACCTTTTGCCTCTACCACAAACATATATGCGGGAAAGTGGGTAATTTCAGCATTGAGGAGGCTTTTCATCCTCTGCCAATGAGGATAGTGATGATGAACGTTGTTTTGCTTTAAGTTCCATGGGCAAAGTAGTCCTAAATATTTCGCCCAGAAAGGATTCTAACAAACTGTGTTCAATGTCCATGGGAGGAGTTAATCTACGCATAGCTGCTGATTCAGGTTCCCAATTCACTATTGTAAATGATGCTGTGTGGTCTGACAAATTTGTTAACTCTTTCCGTGCGCATGACGAGCTCAGCTCGTCATGGAAAGGGGCGACCACTCGGTCCCCCCGAACGTATGGTGGGGTGCCCCGATCCCCCCGGGAAACCATTTTGGGCAGGAGGCGTGTCTCGGCTGGTATGCCCGAAGTGGCGTAGCCGGGGCGCGCCTTTTTCCCGCCCAAGAGGGGTTGTCCTAGACACCTACACCGTTGGACACGCCCCGTAGGCGGTTGGAGGAGTGTCCACGCCCCCCCCGAGGAAGAATAAAAGGAGCAACAATCCAAGAAAGCATCCTCTTGTTCCTGTGCTTGGAAGCTGCACCCCCTCGTTGCACGTGTGAGCCCGAGACGGAACAAGGAGCCAATTTTGAGAGCTTGTAATTTTTGTGTTTCTCTTTCAGTGAGTCCGAAGCTTTGGATCCAGGACCTCGAATCGAATATCCGTAGACGATGCCTGGCAAGAACGTCGGAAAGAAGGTTGGGACCGAACAAATGCTTCGCGTGCTGGTAAAGGACATGGCGAACATGAAGAAGCAAATGGCGGCAATGAATGGCACGGGTAGACCGAAGAAAGTCATCGGACCAGCATTGCCGGGAGTAGTCCCTGCCGGGAGAGGTAAAAGGGCCAGGAATAGGGCGGCAGGAGGGGAGGCCCCGGTGCCCGAGTCCCCTCCAGCAAGCCCGGTCGGTCCGGTGGAGGCCCCAGTTCCGATCCCGAACGTGGGACAGCCGATCCCTGTAGTAGTTACACCCGTTAGCGAGGAGGATATGCCCCCCGAACTGGCCACCCAGTTGGCGACATGGTTGGGCAAGAACAACGAGAGTGGTGGGGCACCAGGAGACACGGTCGAAGAGGCCAGGTTAATAATGAAGCAGTTGCGGCAATCGAGAGATGCTGCGAAGGCACCTTGTCCTCTTGTTTCCCCGCAGGTTCCCTCGGAAAGGCCGGCGGCAAGCGTTGGAGCGGCAGCAACAACAGATACAGCTACCGGTTCGGATAAGCAGCCTTTGCCAATGGCGGGGGTGGGGTCGTTACCCTCAAGGAGGGAAAGGGTGGTGCAGCATATTCCGATGGATGTGAAAGAAAGGATCTGGTCTGATAAATATGTGAATATGTTTTCTTTGTTGACCGATCACTATGAGATAGAGCACGTTAAAAATCAGAAGGAGTTGTTACATCCGAGTGCATGGCGTGCAAAAATGGCGGGTTTCAGAGTAGATGAAATGATCGCTAATTGGGCCAGGGCCTTTGGAATGTTCACTGCAATCATGGGGGAACGTAGGCCTGAACTGTTGGCGGAATTAGCCTGTTATCAAACACGTATTATGGAATTTTATGAATCGTACGAAGGCAATCAATGGATGACTTATGATAACAAATTTCGTAAAGCCAAGGAGCACGACTCATCCCTGACGTGGGTTTGTTTCGACTCCATTTCATGGCAGAAGCAAGGTATGACGAACTCGGCGAAGTCGTCTTCTTTTGGCGGGAATGGGGCGGAGCCTTCCCGTCATTATTCGGCGGCGCCCTTTCGGGCAGGCGCCAACGGGGATCAGCACACAAAGAATAATGGATACTCAGGTAAAAAAGGGGTTTGTTGGAACTTTAACAGAGGCAAGTGCACTAGGCCACAAGGGACATGCAAGTTCAGGCATGAGTGTGCAGGGTGTGGGCAGTCTTCACACCCCGAGAGTTTGTGCAGAGCCAAGAATAGTGAGACGGGAGGTAGAGGAGGAGCCAAACAGGTCTAACATCGACCGAGGGGCAATGTTACCTACTCCCGTTGACATCATGGCAATGATCCCTTGGCTGAGCGAATACCCTGATCATGTCTCCGCTGGGGTGTTGCGAGATGGTTTCTTGTATGGTTTCCGCATCCCGGCGGGGGATTTTCAGGGGGAAGCACAGTGTAAAAATCAACTATCTGTTCAACAAAATACGGCGGTGGTGCAGGCAAAAATTGCGAAAGAGGTGACCCGAGGTCGGGTTGCGGGACCGTATGCGAATCCGCCTGTTGTTAACTTTGTTTGTTCACCGTTGGGAGTAGTCCCCAAGAAGGACCCGGGTGAGTTTCGATTAATCCATAATTTATCCACTCCTAGGGGTCTTTCAGTGAACGATGCGATTGACCCGGGAGTTTGTTCGGTGCGGTACGCATCCTTTGATGAGGCCGTCGCCATGTTGAATCGCCTGGGGCCCGGAGCGCTGATGGCTAAATCAGATATCGAGTCAGCGTTCCGGTTGCTCCCGGTACACCCACAGGATCAGTGTCTCTTAGGTTTTGTGTTTCAAGGGCGCTACTACATGGATAAATGTATGCCGATGGGTTGCTCCATCTCCTGTGCGTATTTTGAGAAGTTCAGTACGTTTTTGCAATGGGCGTTCACCAGAGCCATGGGCTTCACTCAGGTTATGCATTACCTTGATGATTTTCTGTTTCTGGGGGCAGCAGGGGGCTCGGAATGTGAACAGGCGTTGAATGAATTTTGTAATCTCATGAGAAATTTCGGCGTGCCATTGGCACCGGGCAAGACAATGGGGCCATCTACTTCACTCGAGTTTCTGGAATTTAGCTCGATTCAGTGGAGGGGTGCTTCCGTTTACCCATGGAGAAGGTAATGAAATTTAGGGCCTCTCTTGGAATATGGCTCGGTGAGAGGAAAGTAACTCTCCATCAGTTGCAACAAACTGTGGGTCAGCTTAACTTCGCCCTTAGAGTAATACCGATGGCTCGCCCCTTTTCCCGCTCTATCGCACAAGCCATGGGGGGCCTCAAGGAAGGGCACCACCGCACACGACTGTCAGCAGAGGTTCGCCAGGATATGCGCATATGGCTGGCATTTCTGGCGGATTTCAACGGTCGTGTCGTGTGGAACAAACCATGAGCTTCCTCTGAGGAGCTGGGGTTGTGGACCGACTCGGCAGGAAGTGTGGGTTTTGGCGCCATCTTTGGTAATCGATGGTCGGCGCAAACATGGCCAGCGTGGTGGCACGAGGGTGGGCTCACAGGTAACATTGGGTTTCTTGAGCTGTTCCCCATTCTGGTAGCCTTGAAAACATGGCCAGAGGGGTTTCGTGATCACGCGGTAGTGTTCTGGTCTGATAATATGACTGTTGTGGAATGTATCAACAATCAGGCAGCACGCTGCAAGTGGATTTTGAGATTACTGAAGGAAATTGTCCTGCTATGTATGAGATTAAACGTCCACTTTAGGGCAAGACATGTGCCGGGGGTACTGAACCAGGCAGCTGATGCACTCTCTCGTTCCCATATGCAGGCCTTCCGGGGTTTTCTGCCCTCAGCGGACTTGGTGGCGGCACCATTTCCCGAAGCTCTTTGGTCTCTCGGTGCCCCGGATTACAAAACCTCGTGGGAGAGAGTCTAGCGCCCAGGACAAGGAAGGCATATGAAGGAGCGTTCCGTTCCTATTGGTCATTTTTGGGTCCAGCTAGGGGCGAGCATTGGGGGCAGGAGGAGTATGTTCTGAAATTTCTGGTAGCACTACATCAGGCAGGCCGATCATTGGCAACAGCCAATAGGCACAGGGCCGCCATTGCCTTTATGGCACAGGCACATGGCATTCAGGACCCCACATCGTCCTTTTCTCGTAAAGAAGGCACTGCGTGGGTGGCAACGCCTTGAGGGCCGTAGGGAGGATGAGAGGCACCCGATAGATCTAGTGAGGTTGTCCGTGTTAATGTCTGTACTCCCTGCGACTTGTTCATCTCAAACGGAGACAGTGCTGTTCCGGGCCGCTTTTGCATTAGCATTCCATGGGGCTATGCGGGTAAGCGAGCTGGTAGCGAGGAATAAGCAGGATACGGGGGGCGGTCTGTGTCGAGAACACATTCAGATAAGGGGTGACACAATGGTGGTCACAATAGCCAAGTCCAAGACCGATCAGGGAGCTATCGGGGACAGTGTGGTAATCCAGCGGATCCCGGGGTCTCCCATGTGCCCGGTAAAATGCGTGGAGGAGTATTTAGCACAGAGGGCGGCATCATGGGGGGGGAGCTTGCTGAGACACAACGACGCCACCCCACTGACTAGATTTCAGTTCCAGCGTGTGTTAACAATGGCAATCGCGGCAGCGGGCTTGAACCCGAGCGATTTCGGGACCCATTCCTTCCGGATAGTGGCTGCTACAGAGGCTACAGCCAGGGGTCTGAGTGTTGAAAAAGTGAAACAGTTGGGGCGTTGGTCCTCGAATTGTTATAAGAGGTATGTGCGGTTGCACATGTTGTGAAGCTAATGTCATGCACTCACGCTTCTTGTTTTCTGTTTGGTTTACAGTTTCGCGAGCAGGCTTTGCGGGGCGGACTGTGCAGTTGACCCGACACCTGGGGACCAGCGGTCAAAGATCACCGGCTGAGGGAAGAGTGGTGTGGGTCGTTGGCCACTCATACGTGAGGCGCGCCGCGGACGTATTCAAAGCAGGTGACATGATTCACGTGGCTGGGGAATACGGGTACAGGGTGACCTTCCACGGAAGGGGCGGGCTCTGTATTGACCAGTTTCAAGGTTTTATGGAGGGACTGTTAGGGCGGACAAGGTCACCGCCGTCTGTAATCATAGTGCATCTTGGGGGCAATGATTTGGTGACCATTGGTCGACGAGTACTTCTCGAGTCAATCTTATCCTCAGTAAGTTGGTTGGCGAGAAGGGTTCCGGGGTGCACGATTGCATGGTCACACATGATTCCTCGGAAGGTGTGGCGGGGGGCCCTCTCTGTGTCAGCCTTGAATCAATCAGTAAAAAAGGTTAATAACAAACTGGGTAGGTTGTTTCGTACAGGAAATTTGCATTGTATTCCGCATGGATGTATCCGGGGGGACCATATGTATCTGGAAGACGGGGTCCATTTGTCCCGGGAGGGAAATGTCTTACTCATAGGTGACGTCATAGCTTGGTTAATAAGTTTGTGTAGCCATGACCTTTAGTAGGAGTTTTTGGGGGGTCCGGATAGCCGGTCAACTATCCGGCCTGTGGCGGTAAGGTCATGATCGGTGAGCAGTAATTGGAAGATCCCTAGAGGTGGGGCGCCACCCATTATGGATGGGAGCGCCCGGGGGGAGGCAGCCATTGGCCCCTCACACGGGGAGGCGGTACCCTCTAAGGATGGGGCCGCCGAAAGGGAAGGCGGTCAAGGCCCCTCCCTGGGGAGGAGGGGCTACGGGCCCCTCCTGGGAATTTCCCGGGGCCAGGACATCCGCGACGGCGGATGTGGTAAGCAGTGTTTGGTGGGAGGGGGGTCTACGCTACCTTCTAGACACCTCACACGAGTCCTCGGACGACCACCAAGATGGCGTTGAGTAAATATGGGGCCCCCGTTAAGACAAGGGAAATTGGAAGTTGGCACAGAGGTACAGTCCTCTGTGCGCCCGCCCCTCACAAGTAAGGGGGGGAGTTCTGGTTTAGGGATCTGACACCGGTTACGACCTTGCCGTTGGCCCGTAATGTTAGGATGTACAATTTGAATTTTGAGAAATGCATTTACAGGATGTTTTAGAAATCGGCTAGGAGAACCTTTGTATTAGAGATATGTTAAGGTTAGCCAATAAACATCGAATGTGTAAATGAAATTGTACATGATATGAAACTGTTATTTTAATGTTTTAATTTTGTTTCATATTTTTAATAAATACGGCCGGGAGGGTAACTCCCTCCCGCCTTCCAAAAGCTCAAGAACTGTTTCCGTCTTCCCATTCTTGGGGATTGTGTTGGGAGGGGGTGACGGGTATCCCGTCCATATGGAAAGGGGCGACCACTCGGTCCCCCCGAACGTATGGTGGGGTGCCCCGATCCCCCCGGGAAACCATTTTGGGCGGGAGGCGTGTCTCGGCTGGTATGCCCGAAGTGGCGTAGCCGGGGCGCGCCTTTTTCCCGCCCAAGAGGGGTTGTCCTAGACACCTACACCGTTGGACATGCCCCGTAGGCGGTTGGAGGAGGGTCCACGCCCCCCCGAGGAAGAATAAAAGGAGCAACAATCCAAGAAAGCATCCTCTTGTTCCTGTGCTTGGAAGCTGCACCCCCTCGTTGCACGTGTGAGCCCGAGACGGAACAAGGAGCCAATTTTGACCCACCCACCAGCCCCTGATGGCAGCGATTTGTATTGCAATAAAGTTGATTAACGAGGATATTATCTCTTTTCAGGTTGTTTCAAATAAAGTTGGATTGTTTTTTGATGTGACAATAAAATGGTTATTCTGTTTAGACGAAATATTGTAGCTGAATTGAAAGAGCAGTAATGGCATAGTTAGAAGTTGATGCAAAAATGTCCAGTATAACTGTTTATTCCGTCCTCATTAGGTTAAAAACTGTCGTATTTATTTTTGGTCGGGCGGTAAGGTCATGATCGGTGAGCAGTAATTGGAAGATCCCTAGAGGTGGGGCGCCACCCATTATGGATGGGAGCGCCCGGGGGAGGCGGCCATTGGCCCCTCACACGGGGAGGCGGTACCCTCTAAGGATGGGGCCGCCGAAAGGGAAGGCGGTCAAGGCCCCTCCCTGGGGAGGAGGGGCTACGGGCCCCTCCTTGGAATTTCCCGTGGCCAGGACATCCGCGACGGCGGATGTGGTAAGCAGTGTGGGCTGGGAGGGGGGTCTACGCTACCTTCTAGACACCTCACACGAGTCCTCGGACGACCACCAAGATGACGTCGAGTAAATATGGGGCCCCCGTTAAGACAAGGGAAATTGGAAGTTGGCACAGAGGTATAGTCCTCTGTGCGCCCGCCCCTCACAAGTAAGGGGGGGAGTTCTGGTTTAGGGATCTGACACCGGTTACGACCTTGCCGTTGGCCCGTAATGTTAGGATGTACAATTTGAATTTTGAGAAATGCATTTACAGGATGTTTTAGAAATCGGCTAGGAGAACCTTTGTATTAGAGATATGTTAAGGTTAGCCAATAAACATCGAATGTGTAAATGAAATTGTACATGATATGAAACTGTTATTTTAATGTTTTAATTTTGTTTCATATTTTTAATAAATACGGCCGGGAGGGTAACTCCCTCCCGCCTTCCAAAAGCTCAAGAACTGTTTCCGTCTTCCCATTCTTGGGGATTGTGTTGGGAGGGGGTGACGGGTATCCCGGCCATATGAGTCACAGTGGAGCTGTGCTCATGACTAGATGAGCTCGTCATAACGGCTGCGGCCCGCCCACGCGCGGTTAATTCCCCACCTGTGCGGGAGAATTAATCAGTGAGCGGGGTTGTGTTGAGCCCAACTTCTGATGAGCACAGCTCCACTGTGAGTCATGACGAGCTGGGCTCGTCACCAGCACAGTGGCGCCGCAGACCCCCCCATTGCACCGCAAAGGAATTAACCCCGCAGCGAAGGGGTTATAAAAACTTGGTACTGAATTACTCCAACCAGATATTGCTCCGGAAAGTTTCACTGGTGAACACATTGATTTGCTTGGTTTTATGAACCTTATCGTTAGGTTCAGGAACAGAAGTGCACTTTGTAAACTTTATGTCTCACAAAAGGGTCCATCTGTTCTTGGGTGGAAAGATCAAAGAAAACTCAACATTATTCTTGATCCTAATGGCGTAGAACAAGTTCTTGTTTTAGATGAAGGTGAATGCTTAGGTAAGAACTTATGTGATAAATTTCCTGAGGTGTTTTCAGGCACTTTGGGTAGATTGGAAAGTTTTGAACACCAAATCCATCTCAAACCTGATGCTTCTCCTAAGGTCCACAAACTTCGTGATATCCCTTTTTGCGTTAGGGATGAAGGGGAGAAGGAATTGGGTAGATTGGCCATTGATGGTGTCATCGAACCTATCAAATCTTCTCAATGGGTTTCTCCATTGGTCGCCGCTAGGAAGCCCAATGGATCGCTTAGGTTATGCATTGACTTGCGCCATCTTAATGAGAATATTTTGATAGACCAGTTCCCTCTTCCAAAAATCTATGGAATGCTTACCAGAATCAGAGGTATGGAAAGTGTTTCCACCATTGACCTATCCCAAGCTTACCACCAAATTCCCCTTTCTGTTGATTGTAAAAATCTCACTGCCTTTATTTCACACATTGGTTGTTTTCAGTACACCAGAATGCCGTTCGGCTTAGCTTCGGCAGCTGCTGTGTCCCAGCGTTTAATGCAGAAGATCTTTGGTCATCTTGACTATGTTCTCATTTTCCAAGATGATATTCTTGTCATGGGAAAAAACAGTAACTATCAGAAAACTAATCTCTTTCATGTGCTTTCTCTATTATACAAATGTGGTTTAACTGTAGAATTTTCCAAGTGCAAGTTTGCAGCCAATAGTGTAAGTTATCTGTGTCACGAAATTAGCGCTGTTGGTGTCCATCCTAAAGCTAAGTTAGTTTCTGCGTTTACTGATGCACCTAGTCCAAAAAATAAAGATACAGTGAAATCCTTTTTGGGATTCATTAAGTTCTTTTCTAAGTTTGTAAAAAAAAATTCAAGCAGAACTTTCCAAATTAGGCAACTTCTTAAATCTAAGACTGAATTTGTGTGATCTACTTCATGTCAGGAGGAGTTTTCGGACATTAAAAATGCAATTTCTTCGGCTCCTGCCCTTCAAGGTTTTGACCCTTGTGGAAGGAACATAATTACTACTGATACCAGTGGTACTGGTATTGGTGCTGTTTTATCAGGGATTGCCAAAAAGGGGTTTGAATTCATTGTTGCATATGCCTCTAGGTCGTTATCTCCTGCTGAGTGCAAATACACCATAATTGAATGTGAAGCACTTGTTTATGCCTGGGCCTTAGAATATTTTTGTACATTTGTTTGGGGCAATGAAGTCACGGTCAAATGTGATCATAAACCTTTAGTTAAAATCTTGTCTAATGCTGGTATGGTCAATGTTTCTGCCAGACTAGCACACCTTTCCATGCGGCTATTAGATTTTCTTGACAAAATTGAATACTTACCTGGTAAGAGAAATACTGTTGCTTATTTTCTTTTCTTTCTCACTTATCTTTTCAGATGGTTGAGAATCAGGATGATCTCATGGATGATGATCAAGTTGCTTGGTTGTGGGACCATGGTTTTGATTCTTTTCAAAAAGAGGAGTGGAATGAGGCTTTGACCAAAGATGAGTGTTTAAAGAAAGACTTGGAATTTTTGTGCATTGGTTGGCCTAGTAAAATGGAAGTTAAAGATTTAAAGGTGTACTGGTAAGTCAGAGATAGGCTATCTTCTTTGGAAGGCAACTTTATGAGAGGTGATACATTAGTTCCTCCAGGTGATCTCAGAAATAAAATTATTTCATTGTGCCATGAGGGACATCAAGGTACATTAAAAACCAAATGCATTGTCAAAAGCAGATATTGGTGGCGAGGTGTGGACTTGGAGGTTGAGAGAGCTGTTAGAGATTGTGGTTTGTGTTCTTCTACTGACAAAACCTTTAAAGCTTTGAGACCCCCCATGAGTGATTTTATGTGCCCTGAATGTCCTTGGGGTTGGGAGCATGTGCTGTGGACATCACGGGCCCTGCTGGCAGTTCCGGGAAATACATCATTTCTATGATGGATGTGTTCTCTAAGTGGTTTCTGGTCAAAATTATTAAAAAACTTAGATACTGACACCGTGATAAACATTTTGATGATGTTTTCCTCAGTGAGGGTGCTCCTGCTCTGATCATTAGTGATAATGGTGTACAATTTACTTCAGATGTCGTGACACAGTATTTTTCTAAATTTGGGATACAACACAAAACCACCTCGTTGTACGACTCTAGTGGAAATATTCTTGTAGAAAGGTACACTAGAGTTTTAAACTGTGCCATTCAATTGGCTTTTAAGAATACCATTCCTTGGGAGACACAGACGTTCAAAACTCTTTGGTCCTATAAAGTTTCTATTGTTGACACTACAACATTTCCCCCGTTTGAGCTCATGAGAGGTAGAAAACCAAGAGCCAAATAGTATCCAGGTTGTATTAAAAGTTGCAGGGAAGTTAAGTTGGTCTTCTTCTGTTGTAAAGAATAATCGCATTCTAAAACATGAAAAATACATAGAGTTCAATAATCAAAAGCATACTACACAGAATGTTAAGCTTTCTGTTGGTCAGTGGGTCAGAATCAAGAAGCCTGGTTTTGTGCAAAAAATGAAAGTAGCTTTTGTCAGCCTCAACGGATTGCTCAATTAAGAAAATTTGCTGTCATTTTAGATAACGGGAAATATTGGAATCTCAAAAGAGTTGCTTTCTGTAAAGCTCCGGTTGTGTCTGATTCTGTTGTCAAAAAATCGTCTGTTTTGCATGACTTCTCTGATAATTCACAGGAACATCGTGCCAAAGGAAGTGATGTCATTTTTTTGCATGATGCTTCACAGAAGAAAGATACCGACACCCTTGGCAAAAGGATCATCAGACGTCCGGATTTTTCTAAATGATTATGTTTGTAACTAATGCTTTGTTTTGTTTGTAAAGGAGGAGCTCTGTAGTGTTTGTGCTCTTCCCCCGTGGGGGCTCTCGTGCGTGAGAGGCTCCACGAGGAAAGTCTAGAACCAAGATACGTAACAATAGGCTTACCTTTGAATGTTTGAATGGGCAGCTCGTGAGTTACCCTTAGTTGCTGTTTCTGTCAGTTGATGTTCCTGCAGGCTAGCTGTTCGTTGTCTGGATGATTCTGTTAATAAATACTATGCTAACAGATTGTGTGGTGTGGTATTTTACTACACTTATCTGTGTATTAAAGCTCGTTTTTCCACACCCTGCATAGTATTTATGGGTTGGTCATGCGTTGTATCTTCAGCATGTTTGTGCACCTGCAATTTGTTTAACTCTACTTTTGTCTGTGTGGTGCTGGATGCTGCACGGTAATCTCTGGCCCCTAGTCACAAAAATATGAGGTAAACCTGCACCCACAGATTTAATTCTATGTGTGGGCATGGATTATATACTTTTTGAAATTCAACAATTCGTAATGCAGTCAGTATGGAAAGATGCAGCTTTGCACCTTGTGCAGGTCTATGCAGTTTCCGTTGAGAATCTCATAACTACTAACTTTTTTTTCACAGAATTCTCCATGGCAAATAATTCTGTGCCAGCAAATCAAAAGGGAGAGAGGACTGGGTAAGCCAGTCCGGATCCCCTGGTTAATATGTATTTATCAATAAAGGACTAGCTTCGTTGTGTTTTTAGGGAGACTCAGTACGTACGTATGACGGCAAACCACTTGGTTTGGTTGTTAAGCCCTCACCCACCAACCTAGTTGGTGGCATGCTTCATCATCGGGCCCACCACAGTGACACCGAATGTGTCCCGGGTGTGCTTCGACTCCAGATTACTGAGGAGCTGGTATACTTCTCTGAGTGTGCTGTGAGGGTGTGTGTAAGAAAGTGATTTAAAAGCTATGCAGTGGGTCCCAGTTCCCGAGGGTATATAGGTATCTTTAATATCTGGGCCCCTGCTAGCGAATAAAAAGGCAGTCGGACGTAGTGGAGTGAATTATGAGCTCCTACGTCCTATGTGGTCTACATGTTTCAGCCAGGCCTTTTATATTTACATCTGGCTTTCCTCAGGACCAATGAGTGTGTGGGTGAAAAAACTATAAATTATATAAAGTGATATGTGTTGGTAAAAAGTGTCGCACACGCTAAGGTGCTATACGTGTATGGAGGGGGATTCCCTCCGCTTTACTGTACATATAACATAAAGACACAAACAGACGTACAGGGTAGAGTCAATGAGTATGGTATACTTAATAACACAACATAGTGCCGGCAGTTTAAGGT
Source organism: Lissotriton vulgaris (assembly GCF_964263255.1). Taxonomy (NCBI): domain Eukaryota; kingdom Metazoa; phylum Chordata; class Amphibia; order Caudata; family Salamandridae; genus Lissotriton; species Lissotriton vulgaris. Next base: position 1,650,636,560 of record NC_141685.1, read on the forward strand.
GTGTGAACGATCTTTACCGGCAGATGGAACGTGGCCATGAGAGTTGCATGGCGGTTGTGACTATATAGCGGTTAAAAACGGGGTGTAAGTGGAGGGCTAAACAGCGAGATAGGCAACGGGTGAGAAACAGGCAAGAAAAATTATTTTTCCGCACACTTGCTATTTGCTGTTAAAGCCTCCTGGGTCACCTGGCAGGGGGAGAGGACCTTAGGTATTGTAGAAGGCAAAGGTTAGAGCCGGTCCTGTTGGGAGAGAAAGCTGCTGCTTACCTAGGCAGTCGCTGTGAGGTTCTCTCTATACTCACGAAATTATCGGTCTGCGAGCTCCATGAACCTGTAGTCCTGCTGCGGTGTCCTGAGTGACTGAGTGGTTATCTCTGTCGGGTATTTATAGCCCTTCGGAGTTGCAGCACCTGTGGAGGGGAGGGGAGCAGTGGGCGCGGCCATGTAAAATGCGCCTATCATTTAGTCTACTGCGCATGTGTGCGTGATCAGTGTAAGTACAGAATCGCACTGTGCAGTGTGTGTTGGGAAAGAGCATGCGAAATAGCGCTGGTTATGGTTGCCCAAGCTGTATTCTGATTTACAGGTTTAAAATAAAGAGTTAAAATATGGAGCCATAGCACTTATAAGAGGTACAGACTGGGATCAGGCCACGAGTCCAAACGGGTGAAGGGACTCAAGCGAAAAGAGATCAGTTTTTCTTGCTGACTAGGTAGTCAGTGAGTTCCATGGTATTGAATCGTTAAGTCCCGTTAAGTGAGTAGAAAGGCGGTAAATCCACTGTTGTTCTCTTGTGAGAAGGGTTTTCTCATCACAGTTTTCAAATTGTTCAATCACAGTCCATGTGAAATCGTTAGGAGTGTGATTGTAGGTCAGAAAGTGTTCTGTCAATTTACTTATGTTTTTGTCACATCGCATAGTGCTCCTGTGCTCAGTCAGTCTAGTTCTTACTTTCCTGGTCGTCATGCCGATATATCTGAGGCCGCAATGGCATGTGATCAAATATACCAGGTTGGAGGAGTTACAATTTGAGAACTGATGTTGTGTCCAGGTTTTTCCATTTTCCAGATTCAGTGTCTTTGAGGGGGAGGTCAGATGGCAGACACTGCAGTTGTTACATGGTTGGTGTCCAGTGAGTTTAGGTAGACCCCATGCGTTAAGGATAGTATTGCCTGTGGGTCAGGGGTTTGTTCTTGGCCTTGTGGACACTAGCTGATCTTTCAAGTTTTTTGCTCTCTTATAGGCGAAACGAGGAAGCTCCCACTTTCTCGATCCTGAACTGATGATTTTCCAGTTTTTTCTGATTATGTTGGACACCTGATTTGAAGCAGTGTTATAGGTGGTTACGCAAGTCATAATGGGTGACTCCGATGGTTTAGTAATGGTCTCAAGGAGTGCCTCTCTGTTCTGATTGCGTGCCCTTTTGCAGGTCTTGGAGATGATTTTGGTGGGGTAACCGCGCTCCTCAAGCTTGTGGACTAGTGCTTTTGACTGTGATTTGTAGTCTTGAATCTTACTGCAATTCCGTCTTATGCGTAAGAATTGGCCAAAGGGAAGATTTTCCCTAAGTGGCCTTGGATGGAAACTGTCAAAGCGCAACAAGGAGTTACGTGCGGTGGGTTTGTAGTGTGTGGTGGTAATCAAACCATTTTGTTCTGCTCTGATGTTGAGGTCCAGGAATGCTAGTTCTGTTGGGCTGCTAGTACAGGTGAACCCGAGATAGGTGTCACGGTCATTGATCCATGTCAGGAATTGATTTAGAGTGTCCTCGTTACCCTCCCAGATGATGAAGATGTCGTCAATATAACGACGCCAAGTTATGATGTTGACTGAGTAGGGGTTGGTGGGGGCCTCGATGTGAGTACGTTCAAAATGATGAACGTACAGCCCTGCCACGCTTGGGGCGAAAACACTCCCCATCGATGTTCCATTTGTCTGGAGGTAGAATTTGCCCTCGTACTCAAAGTAGTTGTCTTTCAGCGCTAAGGCAGCACAATCAAGGATGAAGTGTCGAGGGGTTCGATGTTGCCAAGTGTTTTCCATCAGTACATCGTGTAATACACGTAGGGTTGCATCCTGAGGTAGGCTTGTATATAAGCTCTCTATGTCTAATCCGACAAGGAGTTGTGTCTCAAGGTTGAAGCTGATGTCTTTAATGATGTTCAAAAGGTGTTTCGTGTCCTGAATGTAGGACGGTGTCTTCTGCACTAGCGGGTTAAGGAAGAAATCGCAGAAGCGTGATAGTGGTTCGAGCAGAGATTGGATGCCCGACACGATGGGTCTTCCTGGTGGGGGAGTGATCCCTTTGTGCACCTTGGGCAATGTGCAGAAGTAAGGTACTTTCGCATTTTGTGTGCAGAGGTAGTCAGCCTCCTGTTTGGAGATGTATTCTGCCTCACTGGCATCCTTTACGATACGGTTTATTCTCAGTTGGAGTTCCTCAGTTGGGTCTTTCTTCAGAAGTTTGTAATTGCGAGTGTCGCTCAGCAATCGGCGACATTCCTTGTCATAATCACATTTATTCATGACCACGATCCCTCCTCCTTTGTCCGCAGGTTTTATAATGCGGATGGGGTCATTCCTTAAGCGTTTAATGATTTCCCGGTCCTGGTGTGAAAGGTTGTTAAATGAGTGACTGGGTTGCAGTTTTTCGATTTCCGAGTAGACTGCAATCTCAAATGTGGTGATTTCCACTGGTACGCTTGCTGGCGGGGGAGTGAAATTAGATTTCAGTTTCAATCCTGTTTCATTGGTGTTCTCTCGGTTTTCGTCAGTTTTCTCCTGTTTTTCAAAAAAAGCTTTTAATTTCAGTTTCCTAAAAAACTCAGCGAGTTCAACATGGAGTTTGAATGTGTCTAATCTGGTGGTAGGGACGAAGGAAAGGCCTTTGTTTAGGACTGCTGTTTCCTCGTTGGTTAGGGGCACATCTGAAATGTTGAATACCAAGGGGTTGTCAGTCTGCGGTATTGTTATTTGCTGGGCCCAGCGTGTTCCCGAGTTTTGTTCCGTGTGTTGGAACTCACAGGATCTTCTTCTGTTTCCCAGTGTACTCGTTGAGGGGGATTTCTTCTCTTGCCACGTGATCTGCGGCCTTGGCCTAAAAAAGGATATCGCTGGTTTTGGTTATTCTGGTAGTACGGCATCTGTCCTGGGACGTATAGTGGAGGGTATCCGAAGGATGGTGGCGGTATTGGGTCAAAGGGCGGAGGGCCGAAGTTGTGGTGTTGTGGGGGCCCTTGCCAGGGTTGTTGCCAGTGTTGGCCTCTGCGTCCCCTCCCTCTCGTGTTGGTGGATCCTGTACTGGAACCGCTTGAAACAGAGCTACTATCCTCTGAGTTGTCTTGGCCTTTTGCCGGTGTGGTATAGTCGTCGTCGGCATATGGGTACGTTTTTGAGTAACTGAATTTTTTGAGGTCCTTCTCAAATTTTTTTATTTTGGTTTGGGTGAGGTAGTCATTGTATTCAGCCATCTCACGGTTTTGTCCTCAACTCCTTGTCGGATTAGACATAGAGAGCTTATATACAAGCCCACCTCAGGATGAAACCCTACGTGTATTACACGATGTACTGATGGAAAACACTTGGCAACATCGAACCCCTCGACACTTCATCCTTGATTGTGCTGCCTTAGCACTGAAAGACAACTACTTTGAGTCCGAGGGCAATTCTACCTCCAGACAAATGGAACATCGATGGGGAGTGTTTTCGCCCCAAGCGTGGCAGAGCTGTACGTTCATCATTTTGAACGTACTCACATCGAGGCCCCCACCAACCCCTACTCAGTCAACATCATAACTTGGCGTCGTTATATTGACGACATCTTCATCATCTAGGAGGGTAACGAGGACACTCTAAATCAATTCCTGACATGGATCAATGACCGTGACACCTATCTCCGGTTCACCTGTACTAGCAGCCCAACAGAACTAGCATTCCTGGACCTCAACATCAGAGCAGAACAAAATGGTTTGATTACCACCACACACTACAAACCCACCGCACGTAACTCCTTGTTGCGCTTTGACAGTTTCCATCCAAGGCCACTTAGGGAAAATCTTCCCTTTGGCCAATTCTTACGCATAAGACGGAATTGCAGTAAGATTCAAGACTACAAATCACAGTCAAAAGCACTAGTCCACAAGCTTGAGGAGCGCGGTTACCCCACCAAAATCATCTCCAAGACCTGCAAAAGGGCACGCAATCAGAACAGAGAGGCACTCTTTGAGACCATTACTAAACCATCGGAGTCACCCATTATGACTTGCGTAACCACCTATAACACTGCTTCAAATCAGGTGTCCAACATAATCAGAAAAAACTGGAAAATCATCAGTTCAGGATCGAGAAAGTGGGAGCTTCCTCGTTTCGCCTATAAGAGAGCAAAAAACTTGAAAGATCAGCTAGTGTCCACAAGGCCAAGAACAAACCCCTGACCCACAGGCAATACTATCCTTAACGCATGGGGTCTACCTAAACTCACTGGACACCAACCATGTAACAACTGCAGTGTCTGCCATCTGACCTCCCCCTCAAAGACACTGAATCTGGAAAATGGAAAAACCTGGACACAACATCAGTTCACAAATTGTAACTCCTCCAACCTGGTATATTTGATCACATGCCGTTGCGGCCTCAGATATATCGGCATGACGACCAGGAAAGTAAGAACTAGACTGACTGAGCACAGGAGCACTATGCGATGTGACAAAAACATAAGTAAATTGACAGAACACTTCTGACCTACAATCACACTCCTAACGATTTCACATGGACTGTGATTGAACAATTTGAAAACTGTGATGAGAAAACCCTTCTCACAAGAGAACAACGGTGGATTTACCGCCTTTCTACTCACTTAACGGGACTTAACGATTCAATACCATGGAACTCACTGACTACCTAGTCAGCAAGAAAAACTGATCTCTTTTCGCTTGAGTCCCTTCACCCATTTGGACTTGTGGCCTGATCCCAGTCTGAACCTCTAATAAGTGCTATGGCTCCATATTTTAACTCTTTATTTTAAACCTGTCAATCAGAATACAGCTTGGGCAACCATAACCAGCGCTATTGCGCATGCTCTTTCCCAACACACACTGTGCACAGTGCGATGCTGTACTTACAATGATCACGCACACATGCACAGTAGACTAAATGAATAGGCGCATTTTACATGGCCGCGCCCACTGCTCCCCACCCCTCCACAGGTGCTGCAACTCCGAAGGGCTATAAATACCCGACCGAGATAACCACTCAGTCACTCGGGACACCGCAGCAGGACTACAGGTTCATGGAGCTCGCAGACCGATAATTTCGTGAGTATAGAGAGAACCTCACCGCGACTGCCTAGGTAAGCAGCAGCTTTCTCTCCCAACAGGACCGGCTCTAACCTTTGCCTTCTACAATACCTAGGGTCCTCTCCCCCTGCCAGGTGACCCAGGAGGCTTTAACAGCAAATAGCAAGTGTGAGGAAAAATAATTTTTCTTGCCTGTTTCTCACCCGTTGCCTATCTCGCTGTTTAGCCCTCCACTTACACCCCGTTTTTAACCGCTATATAGTCACAACCGCCATGCAACTCTCATGGCCACGTTCCATCTGCCGGTAAAGTTCGTTCACACACCTTAAACTGCCGGCACTATGTTGTGTTATTAAGTATACCATACTCATTGACTCTACCCTTTACGTCTGTTTGTGTCTTTATGTTATATGTACAGTAAAGCGGAGGGAATCCCCCTCCATACACGTATAGCACCTTAGCGTGTGCGACACTTTTTACCAACACATATCACTTTATATAATTTATAGTTTTTTCACCCACACACTCATTGGTCCTGAGGAAAGCCAGATGTAAATATAAAAGGCCTGGCTGAAGCATGTAGACCACATAGGACGTAGGAGCTCATAATTCACTCCACTACGTCCGACTGCCTTTTTATTCGCTAGCAGGGGCCCAGATATTAAAGTTACCTATATACCCTCGGGAACTGGGACCCACTGCATAGCTTTTAAATCACTTTCTTACACACACCCTCACAGCACACTCAGAGAAGTATACCAGCTCCTCAGTAATCTGGAGTCGAAGCACACCCGGGGCACATTCGGTGTCACTGTGGTGGGCCCGATGATGAAGCATGCCACCAACTAGGTTGGTGGGTGAGGGCTTAACAACCAAACCAAGTGGTTTGCCGTCATACGTACGTACTGAGTCTCCCTAAAAACACAACGAAGCTAGTCCTTTATTGATAAATACATAATAACCAGGGGATCCGGACTGGCTTACCCAGTCCTCTCTCTCCCTTTTGATTTGCTGATACTTGGCAGCGTGCAGCTGCGAGAGATATACATACACCTTTGCAACATGGCGCAAAACTTTGGCCTAACATTTACAGAGGATGATGTCAGCGAAATCCTCGCTGACCCCTCCCTCCTGGCAGATTTCAACACAGCATCGACCATAGCACAGACTACAGATTGGGACACTCTCACTGAGAAAAAACGGAACAGGATTCGAACGATCTTACATGGTATCGCCCTCGCACAATACCTCCGCACTAATACAGCCCCTAAGGGACTCCTGGTCACCAACGCTCCCAGGATCTTTCTTGATGATGTCACCTTCAGAAAGGACTGGGCACCAATAGCCTGGCACTGTACCAGAGATTGGCTGGTACTTATTATTAAACCGGCCAAACGTCTCTCCGATGCCATAATCATAGAAATTCAGGCGTCAGAAACCCATTTTAAGGCCACACTCACAGGCTATAAGAAGAAACTTGAGGACCAAAACCGTGAGATGGCTGAATACAATGACTACCTCACCCAAACCAAAATAAAAAAATTTGAGAAGGACCTCAAAAAATTCAGTTACTCAAAAACGTACCCATATGCCGACGACGACTATACTGCACCGGCAAAAGGCCAAGACAACTCAGAGGATAGTAGCTCTGTTTCAAGCGGTTCCAGTACAGGTTCCACCAGCACGAGAGGGAGGGGACGCAGAGGCCAACACTGGCAACAACCCTGGCAAGGGCCCCCACAACACCACAACTTCGGCCCTCCGCCCTTTGGCCCAATACCGCCACCATACTTCGGATACCCTCCACTATACGCCCCAGGACAGATGCCGTACTACCAGAATAACCAAAACCAGCGATATCCTTTTTTAGGCCAAGGCCGCAGATCACGTGGCAAGAGAAGAAATCCCCCTCAACGAGTACACTGGGAAACAGAAGAAGATCCTGTGAGTTCCAACACACGGAACAAAACTCGGGAACAAGCAGGGCCCAGCAAATAACAATACCGCTGACTGACAACCCCTTGGTATTCAACATTTCAGATGTGCCCCTAACCAACGAGGAAACAGCAGTCCTAAACAAAGGCCTTTCCTTCGTCCCTACCACCAGATTAGACACATTCAAACTCCATGTGGAACTCGCAGAGTTTTTTAGGAAACTGAAATTAAAAGCTTTTTTTGAAAAACATGAGAAAACTGACGAAAACCGAGAGAACACCAATGAAACAGGATTGAAAGAAACTGAAATCTAATTTCACTCCCCCGCCAGCAAGCGTACCAGTGGAAATCACCACATTTGAGATTGCAGTCTACTCGGAAATCGAAAAACTGCAACCCAGTCACTCATTTAACAACCTTTCACACCAGGACCGGGAAATCATTAAACGCTTACAGAATGACCCCACCCGCATTATAAAACCTGCGGACAAAGGAGGAGGGATCGCGGTCATGAATAAATGTGATTATGACAAGGAATGTCGCAGATTGCTGGGCAACACTCACAATTACAAACTTCTGAAAAAAGACCCAACTGAGGAACTCCAACTGAGAATAAACCGTCTCGTCAAGGACGCCAGTGAGGCAGAATACATCTCCAAACAGGAGGCTGACTACCTCTGCACACAAAATGCGAAAGTACCTTACTTCTACACATTGCCCAAGGTGCACAAAGGGATCACTCCACCACCAGGAAGACCCATCGTGTCGGGCATCCAATCTCTGCTCGAACCACTATCACGCTTCTGCGATTTCTTTCTTAACCCGCTAGTGCAGAAGACACCGTCCTACATTCAGGACACGAAACACCTTTTGAACATCATTAAAGACATAAGCTTCAACCCTGAGACACAACTCCTTGTCGGATTAGACATAGAGAGCTTATATACAAGCCTACCTCAGGATGCAACCCTACGTGTATTACACGATGTACTGATGGAAAACACTTGGCAACATCGAACCCCTCGACACTTCATCCTTGATTGTGCTGCCTTAGCGCTGAAAGACAACTACTTTGAGTACGAGGGCAAATTCTACCTCCAGACAAATGGAACATCGATGGGGAGTGTTTTCGCCCCGAGCGTGGCAGGGCTGTACGTTCATCATTTTGAACGTACTCACATCGAGGCCCCCACCAACCCCTACTCAGTCAACATCATAACTTGGCGTTGTTATATTGACGACATCTTCATCATCTGGGAGGGTAACGAGGACACTCTAAATCAATTCCTGACATGGATCAATGACCGTGACACCTATCTCCGGTTCACCTGTACTAGCAGCCCAACAGAACTAGCATTCCTGGACCTCAACATCAGAGCAGAACAAAATGGTTTGATTACCACCACACACTACAAACCCACCGCACGTAACTCCTTGTTGCGCTTTGACAGTTTCCATCCAAGGCCACTTAGGGAAAATCTTCCCTTTGGCCAATTCTTATGCATAAGACGGAATTGCAGTAAGATTCAAGACTACAAATCACAGTCAAAAGCACTAGTCCACAAGCTTGAGGAGCGCGGTTACCCCACCAAAATCATCTCCAAGACCTGCAAAAGGGCACGCAATCAGAACAGAGAGGCACTCCTTGAGACCATTACTAAACCATCTGAGTCACCCATTATGACCTGCGTAACCACCTATAACACTGCTTCAAATCAGGTGTTCAACATAATCAGAAAAAACTGGAAAATCATCATTTCAGGATCGAGAAAGTGGGAGCTTCCTCGTTTTGCCTATAAGAGAGCAAAAAACTTGAAAGATCAGCTAGTGTCCACAAGGCCAAGAACAAACCCCTGACCCACAGGCAATACTATCCTTAACGCATGGGGTCTACTTAACTCACTGGACACCGACCATGTAACAACTGCAGTGTCTGCCATCTGACCTCCCCCTCAAAGACACTGAATCTGGAAAATGGAAAAACCTGGACACAACGTCAGTTCTCAAATTGTAACTCCTCCAACCTGATATATTTGATCACATGCCGTTGCGGCCTCAGATATATCGGCATGACAACCAGGAAAGTAAGAACTAGACTGACTGAGCACAGGAGCACCATGCAATGTGGCAAAAACATAAGTAAATTGACAGAACACTTTCTGACCTACAATCACACTCCTAACGATTTCACATGGACTGTGATTGAACAATTTGAAAACTGTGATGAGAAAACCCTTCTCACAAGAGAACAACGGTGGATTTACCGCCTTTCTACTCACTTAACGGGACTTAACGATTCAATACCATGGAACTCACTGACTACCTAGTCAGCAAGAAAAACTGATATCTTTTCGCTTGAGTCCCTTCACCCGTTTGGACTCGTGGCCTGATCCCAGTCTGTACCTCTTATAAGTGCTATGGCTCCATTTTTTAACTCTTTATTTTAAACCTGTAAATCAGAATACAGCTTGGGCAACCATAACCAGCGCTATTGCGCATGCTCTTTCCCAACACACACTGTGCACAGTGCGATGCTGTACTTACACTGATCACGCACACATGCGCAGTAGACTAAATGAATAGGTGCATTTTACATGGCCGCGCCCACTGCTCCCCACCCCTCCACAGGTGCTGCAACTCCGAAGGGCTATAAATACCCGACCGAGATAACCACTCAGTCACTCGGGACACCTCAGCAGGACTACAGGTTCATGGAGCTCGCAGACCGAGAATTTTGTGAGTATAGAGAGAACCTCAGCGCGACTGCCTAGGTAAGCAGCAGCTTTCTCTCCCAACAGGACCGGCTCTAACCTTTACCTTCTACAATACCTAAGGTCCTCTCCCCCTGCCAGGTGACCCAGGAGGCTTTAACAGCAAATAGCAAGTGTGAGGAAAAATAATTTTTCTTGCCTGTTTCTCACCCGTTGCCTATCTCGCTATTTAGCCCACCACTTACACCCCGTTTTTAACCGCTATATAGTCACAACCGCCATGCAACTCTCATGGCCACTTTCCATCTGCCAGTAAAGGTCGTTCACACAACTTAAACTGCCGGCACTGTGTTGTGTTATTAAGTATACCATACTCATTGACTCTACCCTGTACGTCTGTTTGTGTCTTTATGTTATGTGTACATTAAAGCGGAGGGAATCCCCCTCCATACACGTATAGCACCTTAGCGTGTGCGACACTTTTTAACAACACATATCACTTTATATAATTTATAGTTTTTTCACCCACACACTCATTGGTCCTGAGGAAAGCCAGATGTAAATATAAAAGGCCTGGCTGAAACATGTAGACCACATAGGACGTAGGAGCTCATAATTCACTCCACTACGTCCGACTGCCTTTTTATTCGCTAGCAGGGGCCCAGATATTAAAGTTACCTATATACCCTCGGGAAGTGGGACCCACTGCATAGCTTTTAAATCACTTTCTTACACACCCCCTCACAGCACACTCAGAGAAGTATACCAGCTCCTCAGTAATCTGGAGTCGAAGCACACCCGGGACACATTCGGTGTCACTGTGGTGGGCCCGATGGTGAAGCATGCCACCAACTAGGTTGGTGGGTGAGGGCTTAACAACCAAACCAAGTGGTTTGCCGTCATACGTACGTACTGAGTCTCCCTAAAAACACAACAAGGCTAGTCCTTTATTGATAAATACAAATAATTCTGTGCAGCAGGAATGGATTCTCTCAGTCACATTTTTTTCTCCACAAGAAAAACATTTTCCCCATGGACAAAGCCCTTCTCAACCCCAATCAAGTGTGCAACTTTCTACTGTCCTTTCTCCCTGGAAACACAGTCACTCCAACATTGATTTACTCCTACTCTTTGTAGGGTCGAATTCATGTTTGGGAATGCTGGCAAATGTTCATGTTTGTGTATTTTCCATACTTTCATGGCAAGCCACACTTTAAAAATACCAATTTTCTATCCTTTTGGAGAGTTTATGGCTGTGGAGATCTCTGTCCCTGGAACTGGGTCTACACCTGCCAGAAATCCCTTTTAAGATTCTTGGCAGGAGTTGAAACCTCGCATAGAAACAAATCACTTGAGATATTGGTGGGAGAGTGGTTTGAGCATATTGGGCCTTATTCACAAAGGTAAAGTTACACTTTGTGTACATTTATGATTTTTACTATTCACAAAGGTATTTTACTAGTAATATCTGTATTTTAATAGTAGTATTCATAGTATGACTGCGTTGTCTCCACACATAAAAAAATAGGGGAGTCCTATCTTTTTTATGTCTGGAGTCTACGCAATCGTACAGATACCACAAGTAAAATAGCTTTGAATAGCAAGCAATGTTAAACTTACACAAACCTTTGTGAATAAGGCCCTAACTGTCTGACAACCATGCCACACATCAGTTTCCCCGGTTTCTGTGACATAGTATCTGCTTAAACCAGTCTCCCAAAAGTGAAAATTAGGTAAAAATGCATAGCCAGGAGGAAATCAAAAATTATGCAAAATATGAAAAACCGAGCAAACTAGAAACTACGCAAGGTTTCATTTGTATAAAAATATCACTCAGTCCTAGTTGAAACACTAATGCAATACCATAGTGAAGGGTGTTTCTCAAAACCTCAGAAACAACTATATTGTGATAGACATTATGGGGCTGATTATGAAGTTGGGCGGAATCATTTCCGCCAGACACCGCTTTGTCATGGGACAAACCAACACCCGATTGGCGGTCCCGACCACCCCATTAGGATGCGACGGGACACTGTTCAGTCGCATTCCTATAGTTAACTCTGGGAGCATGGATTCTGGCTGTAAACAGGCTGTAATGCATGCTCCCATAGTAAAATGGGAGGTACAGCTCATCCCTGGCACAGGAGTCAAGCTATCCTGGCTGATGAGGGGTGAAACTCCAAAACCGGTCCTAGGATGCTTATTTCCATTCCAGGGAAGACCTGGCCTGACAGTTCTGGCTGGACTGTTCCCATTGGGCACAGGGTCAAGGCTGATTTGCATATGGCTGGGTTTAAACTGGAATGGCCTGGGAAGCAAAAAATACAATGTATTTAGGCCAAGATCTCTGTGCTGTGATGAATGTATGACATTGTTCTGCATTCTGTCCATCAATTGTTCTTTTTACATATGTCACCCCGAGTGGGACGGGTATCCCCAGCTCCCCTTGCTAATGAGGGTGTAACTCCAAAACTGGTCCCAGGATGCTTGTTTCCCGTCCAGGGAGGACCAGGCCTGGTAGTTCAGGCTGGATTTTTCCCATTGGGTGCAGGGTCAAGACTGATCTGCATATGACTGGGTTCAAACTGGAATGGGTGTGGGGATCAAAAAAAGATGGATTAGGCACATATCTCTGCACTGGGGTGAATGTATGACATTGTTCTGAATTCTGTTCATCAATTGTTCTTTTTGAAGTTCATCCCTCTACCAGTGGCACACAAGGAGCACAGAGACGTTTTAAGGCATGGGCAAAGTGGGCTCTGGCCCAGGGCCCCAGCCTTTAAGGGTGCCCCCTGATACTGCCAGGCCTGTTCTGTGAGTCTTGCCCTGATGACCTTGAAATTTCTCAAACGGATTGTTTTAAACTTTGTTTTAAATGCTCTTTCCTTTAATGTATTTTTAATGTAGTTGATGTGTGAGAGTCTCTAAGAGACATTTTGCAGAGAATTTTTTTTTGTGTCATGTAATATTCATTAAAAAGTTTAATTTAGACCAAAACAGGACCTTACATATGAGAAATGAGAGGGTGTCACAGAGATTTTGCAGTAGTATTAGTGTGCTCCTCCTGTTACAATATTGAAAACTCACATCACTATCCCTGAATATTAAATGTAAACACATTTAGAATTTGGACGAGTGCTCCTGTGCACTGCCAGTGACCTGGCTAAAGAGGGCATGAAAGAGCTGAAATTGGATCATAAATTCAAAGCTGTTCCAAACAGGGGCCCTAGAAATACATTTGACCCAGGGCCCCCACAATCCTTAAGATGTCCCTAAAGGTGCAGGGATCAAGTGCCCCCTCAGCCTCCAACCGGAGGGCGTGTACGAAAGGGGGCCCTGCTGGGGGCCTCCAAAGACACTTTCCAGCATGATTTCTATGTCAGACAGACCGGCATGGAAACCATGTCGCAAACTGTCGTCGTAATCTCAAGGGCGGAAAGGCCCACCCTTTAGATTACTTGGCACATTCAGAATGGCGGACAGGCTCTCTGAGCCAGTCAGAAGCCAGCTGGTATGACCATTCAAATTCCTTTCTGAATGCCTCAATCAAATGAGGCGGTCATACAGGTATCCGACCGTCACATTACGATGCGGCTCTAAAGACTCCGACTGTCGTCAGAGCCTTTGGAGCCGCATCGTAATCGGCTCCTAAGAAAAATCCTTACCCTGATAATAGAAATATTTTCGCTGACAAGAAGGGAGCTGCTTCCAACTAATGATGAAAACAAATACATAGTGGCAGTGAGATAGCAGACTTTAATGATAGAAGCACTTGCACAGCAACAAAACATGTGCACAGCAATGCAGCCCCAGGGGAGGATATACAGGTTTTTCCCTATGACCACAGAAACACATATTTTGACAGCAACAGACTCCCCATCCCTCCCTTCCACTCCCACCCAGAGAGTCAAATGTTCACAAGACTATGATGCTCGCAAAATAAGAAAGTGTCTATAGCTTCAAACATTAAATGCACAATGCGGGAGAGGATTATCGTTGTGCTATAAAATCACACCTTTAAATCAGCTGGAGGTTGATGCATTTTATTGGTTATGAAACTATGTACGCAATTAGGATATATGCCGAAATATCTGCTAAATTATTTTTAATGACCATAGACTTATGCATACATCATCAGAAAAAAACACCAATGGAGAACAACATGCACATTTAGTGCAGCAGCCCAGACAGATCAGAGAGATGTGAGTGGTAAAAAATAAGACCTGAAAATAAAAAGTGTGAGATGAATCATGGTTGCCTGGGAAAATGGACTAAGAACCAAACATATTTAGTAGCTGTTTGGAAGAGACTAGGGAAACAGCTAAATGCATACCTGCAGGCCACATTTGAGACAGTGACATACCACTTTTACGAATATGGTGTTCTTTTGGCAGAGGAAATGAGGAAAAAAGACAGCATACTAAAGCTGGACAGATGCTCTGAAAGCTTTATAAATATTGAAATAGTTCACTACCACACAACCAAAATAAAAATACATATTATCATGGAATCATGATAATAGGAAGCAATTATAATATTTCACTGAAAACATAGTTGCTAGGAAACCCGGAGTTGTAGTAAAAGAGAAAAATCTATGGTTAGAATTATAAAAGAATGGGTTCTCACTGATTATATAGTAATTCACATGAGACAGAAAGCAAGAGAGAGAGGGGGAGAGAGAGCTTAGAGGGGATAGATAGGTACAGTAGTACTCCTACAGTAGAAGTACTAATGTATTACAAAATGAAATTCATAAACCTGCACGAAGAGACCACCACCATTCCTATCTTTTCTGAGCAGAAATCTCTGGCACGTGTGCAGAAATATTTGAACATAGAAGCCTACTTTTTAGTAGTACATTTGGGAGAGACCGGGGCAGTGGCTGGAAAAAAGGGAAATAATTACTTCTAAATGGGCTGGGGCTGGAGAGGAGTAAGAAGGGGTTTTGGGAAGGGCATGCAAATACAAATACCCTCTCACAAAAAAGCAGCCGTTTCCTATTCACAAACTACACTTCTAAAGTTACTGCAGTCAAAAAGGACGCAAAGTAATTGTAAATGTAGTCCCGCTCAGATGTGAAAGAAGTCAAGTACCACTCATGGTCTCTCACAGGTACTGCTACACACTCCCATAGAAAATACAGGTGACAGGAACTATACAAAACCAGTGAAATTCAGAAGTTATAGTTACCTGAGCTAACTATAACTTATTCCGCAACAATGCACTGCTTATGATGTTTGGCAATTCTTTTTTTTAAAATACTTTTTTGCAGTGGTGGGGTCCCACTTATTTTTTAATGAAGCCAAGTGAAAAGATGGCTGCCAACACTTCCTGCTTTAAATGTTGGCAGCCAATCAGATCTCAGCACGAGATCAGGAGGATTTGTTGAGCCTTCGTATCCCTAGATATACAAATTTATATTTTCTTTAATAGCTCACAAAATACGGAATGGATTTACACCAAGTAAAAATAAGGGTTCTTTCTGGACCAAGATTTACCTTTCTGCCAAATATGGTGTAATTCCGTGCAGCCGTTCAGGCTATAGTCATGTCTAAAATCGATATGGAAGTTAACATTAACAAAACACTTTTTTTTACCCCCCCTTTTCTCAGCCCCCTACTTGACGAATCGCCCTGAAACTTTCCATGCGCAACAAGATTTACCAGTGCACTTTTTGGGGAAAATGTTGTGAAGATTTGTCAAGTGGCACCAGAGATATTGACAAGCCAATAAACGCTTTTCCTATGGAAACATGATACTAACTACAACTACCTACTGGAAACCACCAATATGTATGTATATATATATATATATATATATATATATATATATATATATATATATATATATATATATATATATATATATATATATATATATATATATATATATATATATATATATATATATATATATATAGCAGCACAAATCAACTAATCCAGTTGATAAAACGGCAAGCACACGGGTATCCAGTTGCTAAATTATTTAATACAAACCCTCTTCACCCCCGACAGACGCGTTTCGCAGTAAAAGCTTTGTCAGTGTCTGAAAAAATAAAAAAAAAATATATATATATATATATTTTTTTTTTTCCATTTCCATTTATAAACTTTATTTCGGCTGTAAAAGCCCATAAAAGTCACATAATAACACATCACAAAGATGATAATAATATGTCAAAGATAGCACTAGATAAAAGTAAAAAATATATATATATATATATATTTAAAGATAGATATACATTCATAAATATATATACACATACATATATGTGTGTGTGTCTATATATATATATATTCCAATGGCCCAAAAGCTTTCAAAGAACGCACTCCCAGAAGTTTAAAACCAACAGGCTTTTATTGTACACGGAGAACCGGCATCTTCATTTCAGGGGATATATTTCACTTCGCCCGACGCGTTTCAAGGACACAGCCTCTTCCTCATGGGCAGCTCAGGTTCACACAGATGCTTCCAATTGCTGCTTTAATTACATACAGAGACCCCCAGTGGGTCATGCGCAGTGCTTATGTATAGTACCTTGCATGTTGGGACATCGAGTCCCCAATTGGAACGTAGTTGTCCTCATAGTGAGTTTTAGTGCAAAACCTTGAATTAAAGAGCATTTCTCCCCCTCCAGTGGAGCCTCAAATGTCCTGCCGATTTCTTTTTCTCCGCACTTCTGGACTGATCGCGGCTCCGGCAAAGTTTCACAGCGCCGCCCAGCCTCTCTTTGTTGTCGAGACGTGCATTCTTTCACGCAGGGCTGCTGTGTGATATGTATATTGCAATGGCCCAAAAGCTTTCAAAGAACGCACTCCCAGAAGTTTAAAACCAACAGGCTTGTATTGTAGACGGGGAACCAGCATCTTCATTTCAAGGGATATATTTCACTTCGCCCGACGCGTTTCAAGGACACAGCCTCTTCCTCATGGGCAGCTCAGGTTCACACAGATGCCTCCAATTGCTGCTTTAATTACATACAGAGACCCCCAGTGGGTCATGCGCAGCCCGAACTACTGAACGGATTTACACCAAATTTGGCAAAGAGGTAGTCCTCAGTTCAGACTCGTGCCTTTTGCTTAAATGGTGTCAATCTGTTCAGTAGTTCCTGAGAAAATGACAGTTAAAGTTGTTTATTTATCTATGGCAGCGGTGGATCTGCGCACCCTGAGCACATCATGAGCGCACCATGAGCGCACCAGAAGCACACCCTTCCGATCACATGCTGAATACTAATTGTCTGTCAAATGGTTGTCAACATTCTAAACCAGGAACTGTTGGCAGCCATTTTGTGCCTCGGTAGAAGCGAGGCTGAAGAAGTCAGTGGAACAAGTGTGCAAAACGTATAAAGGGGCAGGTTATAAATATCCTAATCCTCTAGACCTGTTTTAAACCCGGGCCGGCAGGTGCGCGCACGGTGCGCGCATCCTACCATAAAAAAAAATATATATAACGGGACTTCTTTTATAATTAACCCCCGGGGGGGCAAAATCCCGGGGGCAAACTAAAAAAATGTATGGGGGCCAAGAGGGGGCCCTTAACCCCGGGGCTATAAAATAAATGGTTGGGGGAGCTCCAAGGCCCCCTGAAAAATTTGTGGTGGGGGCCTCAACAACGCCCCTGAGCCCCAGGGACAACCACCCCCTGGGGCTTTCTGTATTATGGGAGGGGGGCTGCTTTCAAAATCCAAACCAGATTGCTTTTCCACATGGGGAGCTGCATGTTAGCAGCTCCCCATGTGGAAAAACAATGGCGCCTGCCAAATGCGTAAAAGTCGCGCGCCAAATGCACTGGGGTCGTGCACCCTACAGATTATGAGTCTTGCATCCAATGCGTTCACACCAGGGGGCCGCACTGAGCACCACGCTGGGTGCGCGACTCCTAATTTTATCGTAAAAAATAGCCACTATCAGTAATTTCTAATATCCCCAGGGACCCCATCCCCCGGGTCTTATAAAAACATTGGGGACTGTGGGGGAAGCCCCAATGCCCCCACGTTCCCGCCGGCTCTCCACGTCCTTCGGGAGACGGTATTGCTTTTCCACATGGGGAGCTGCTAACATGAATGGGGAAAAGCAATCTGGTTGGATTTTGAAAGAGAGAACAGATTTCCCTGCTCTCTCTTTCAAAATCCAAACCAAGTTTACTATGGGAGGGCAGGAGCTGTGAGACTCCCGCCCTCTCATAGCAAACAGCACTAATTTTGCAGGGGGGGCCTTGGAGCCCCTCAACCATTTATTTTATAGCTCCGGGGGTGGCTCTTACTCTTGCATAGCAAACAGCAATGTTGAAAAAATCTCACGGTAAGATAACAAAGGATTTTGAAGTCCATTTCTGCCGTTTTTGTTGTAGTTTGCTGCCGTTAAAGCGGCGACAATTTTAACGCCACCTTTGTAAATATGACCCTAAGTTTTGAAATGTCGACAATCCGTCTCCCATTTAATAGGCACGAAGTATTTATTGAAGTGCATTGTGAATCGTGAAGCAACACTGTCTAATTGTGATCGATAAAGAATTCAAAGAGTTGTGTACTTCTTTTGCTCGTAATGTGCATGGGGCAGATTTACAAGTTCATTGCATTACTATTGCATCACTTTTAAGGTGGGAAAAGTGACGCGAAAGTGGCGCAAGGGGCTTGTAAATCTACTACACAGTGTTCTGTCTTACTTTTCTTTCCTTTCTGTCAGGTAGAGGATCCTGGGTAAAGGAGCTGGGTCTGGTGGCTCAGTGGCTAATGCATCCACTGCAGGGGCCTGTGTTTGACCTCATGGTCACAGGTTCAAATCTTGGTGGGTCCACTCAGCCTTTCATCCATTTGAGGTCGATAAAATGAGTACCATAGAGTTGGGTAAAAATATACATCTGTTATTTCAGCGCCAAGATGCCCCGCTGCTGGAGTGAACTTTACAAATACACATGTTATGTTATAACGGTTTCTGTACAGCCAGTACCTTTCAACCCTACCCCCAAACTGCTTACATTCCTGTTACCATAGTAACAGTTCATGAAACACTTAAGTGAGCACACAGGTTAGTATTTCACCACGCAATGTTGATAATCGAAACAGTTACTGTGCTGGAGTTTTAAAACATTTCCATAGGAACCGTTAGTCGTATCTTCTAGTTTTTTCCAACTGGGGAAGATTAAGAAAATTTCTCATTTGTTGACCCACTCAGCCCTCATTCAAGCAGTCATTGCCCTAGTCTTGTCCCGCCTAGATTATTCTAACAGTCTGTATCTAGGACTCCCAGCTGGGCAACTGAAAAGATTACAGTATGTCCAAAATCAGGCAGCTAGGCTTATCTATAATCTACCCAAATGGCAATCTATCAGGACGGGACTGGCTAACCTTTACTGGTTACCAATAGGTCAGAGAGTTATATTTAAAACCGGTTGCATTATATTCAAGGCTTTACAAGGGAAAGGCCCTAAATTTTTGATCAACCTGGTGTGTAAATATACCCCTTCACGCAATCTTAGATCTGCTCACAAAGATCTGTTAACTATCCCCTTAGTTAGGAGGAAGCGTCAAGGTGGTAGCTATTTTCAGTTCTTGGCCGCCTCTTTGTGGAACTCTCTGCCTGCCTCCTTGAGACAAAGCGATAGTCTCCTTAATTTTAGACACGCCTTTAAGACCTGGCTTTTCAGACAGGCATATCCTTAGATTAGTTTTCTGACTTTCATGTTGTTGTGCTGTTGTGTTGCTGTTCCCAAAAGTTTCGATAGCGCCATGAAGCCCATGGGCGTACGTGCGCTGTATAAATTAAATTTAACATAACATAACATAACATAAAAGCTATAGACTCTGGTAAAGAGGTGGTAAAGAGTTAGCCTCAGTATTATACTTCTAGTTATAAATATCATTTCTATTTTTAAATGTTTTCTAAGTATATGATTATCACACTAAATAATAGTGAAATGTTGTCACAAAAAGAAGAACTATATATATTTTTTTTATTAACTTTTATTAAAACAACAAAAAATAACTAGAAACGTAACTTTAAGATAACAATATAATAAACAAGTAGAAACATAACTTTAACAAAACAATATAATAAACAAAATGTGATATGGACTCCAATAGAAGTAGGGTAGGTAATCTGCAAAACAAAAATGAAAATAAGTGTTTAAAATTAGATCGATGTGACTGAACGAGGTCAAAGATTACAAGTTAAGGTAATACTTGGCAATATTTGTTAATTTGCACGTCTGCAGCGTGCCTGATACATTCCACCTCTCTTATAGGCCCGCGTTCAAGAGGTGTCTGTATGGAAGTGCCTACTGCGTCAGATTTACAGTATGGACAAACAGGTGTTTAAAATGATTCAGAGATGAGATAGAATTAGGTGAGAGATCAAGTCATTATGCAGGACAATATTCTTTGGGGCTTATTTTCAAGCACCGTGCGCCACTTTTGCATCACTTTTCACATGTTAAAAGTGACGTAAAAGTGGCCCAAGGGGCTTGTAAATAAGCCCCTTTATTTCTAATGCATTTAATCGGAGTCATTGTGTATCTAGGCCGCTCTGCTTACCTTCTGTAAACACTGTGGCGAACAGAGTTCACAACTTGAACTCAGCCTTGGTTGTACACTGCAGACTGTATTACATTCAGCCTTGATTTTTTTATCAGCAGAGTGGACAGAAGCGTCCATAACTTTCAAAGAGAAAGAGAAACGATGTGAGAGAGAGAAAGAGAGAAAAAACAACATTAAAACTGTGAAAGAGAGAAAGTTATAGATTGAGCAGTTATTACTGGAGAAAATCTTTGTAGCTCACCTTTTTGCCTCCGTTGTGTGTCCAAGCACGTGCCGGTTCATATTGCACCCTCTAGTTTAGTGATCTGAAAGATAGTATAGAGCTAGTAGTAGCAGAGTATATACAACTGCACAAGTATATTTTTACTTTATGTCTTTGAAAAGACAGGATACTGTATTTCATCAACTTCCACTGTAAGGAGGTGTCTATGTGCTGTTTTTCTTCCAAAGTACTATATCCCATGCACTCCCACTGCATAGCAGTGAGTTCTTATTACTGCGTACCCAGACTGTTGCACCCCATTGACTCCCAGATTCCGGAGGTAAGTGCTTTTTCTTGCGCACTCAGGGGCAGATTTACAAGCTCCTTGCGCCGCTTTCCCCATGTTAAAAGTGACACAAAAGTGGCGCAAGGGGCTTGTAAATCTGCCCCTCAGAGTGTTGTAACCTATCTATTCTCACTGCTTGGAGGTAACTGTACATTCCTACGCAGTGAAGCTGCTGCACACTACCCACTCTCTCCGTCCACAGATCACTTGTCGTTGTTTCGGAAACAAGCTTCTTTGCTCACCTTGCACCATTGGCGTGATTCAAAGAGGGTGCACCATGTGTCAGAGCAGCCTTCTCAGATGTTGTTACGATGGCCACGCATCATCGCAGATTGCACGAATGTTGAGCTTTGGAGGTGTTTGGGGGACACCAATTTGTGAAACACAACCTGTAAGATGAAAAGGAAGGTAACATTGTGTGTCATTTCTTTATCAAAGGAGAGAAGAAGTGAGAGAGTGACTGAAAAGAATATTTGCAGCTCACCTTTCTGTCACAGGTGCGCTTTTCACCACATGCCGGGACATAATGCACCCTTAAGCTCTACATCTAAAAGTTGGTAATTGTTACTATCTTATTGTGGAGTAGAAATACATCGCCCTTTCACACACCTTCTCTCCTGCATTTAAAAACAGCCATTTGTACAGTTCCAACTTGTTTAATACACTTCGATTTTTGAAAAATTACTATTGTAGTAATGTTTTTATCCAGTTGTGAAAGCAAGTGGTGCGAAGTGATACACATGGTTTTGATCATCACGAGCATCGGACATTTGACCGAATACAAAAACGTTCCTGCTATCAGAAGAAAAAAAAATGCAATAAGATACGGTATGTAGGACTTTTTACGCCTAAATCACTGCAACACCTTTTTGTATCCAGTGTGCTGCACCCCATTGACTCCTTCCGATGCGCACCCAGTCTTCATTGCTCACCTTTTCATGGACAGGACACCTTCTACATCATGCAGTCCCGCTCTGCCACCAAGAAGTCTCACATTTGGTGCCGAAACTTGATATCGCTATGGGAAAGGACATACTCGTGCACCTATCTTCATCGCAGGTTCCTCACCCGCTCAGTCCTTGCGGTACCACTAACTCAGTGACCAAAGAGGCCACGCATGTAGTGGTGGGCCCTTGTACTCGGTGGTTCAGGCCTACATGAGGTGTCCGAACAACTAGGACAGGCCATCACAGCGCTTGCGATGGGAGCAACTCTAAAATGGCGTAGAGCACGGGCACCCCGTCTTTTTTATTGGTAGGGTCACATGTGTAGTGACGCATGTGCTGGATGGGTGTTGTGTGGGTGTATATCAGGCATGAGGGAATGTGTGTGTGTTTGCCGTTCTGACAACTAGACCTGGAACTAAGAAATCAGTACAATGGAAATCTGGGCAATGTTGCATTTTTGTTTTTTCCTGGAAGCGTAAGCAGAGTAGGCTGGCCTGATGTATGCCAGTGCTGTGTGAGGCTCTGAACCATGATTCCGGAGCTATGGGCGTGGTTCCGACGGGAGCTGTATGAGAAATCAAGTGATTCGGGTGTCCGTCTTGTAGTGCTGACGTCAACCGGGTCTTAAACGCAAATGTGTCATTATATCTGTAAAGTTCCGCAACATGGCCAGCATGGAAGGTACGGGGTATCACTGACTCTATATTCATTCATAGTTGCATACATAAAAGATGGTGGACATGAAACATTTCTGCGATTATGAATGTTTGTTGTATATTCAGTGGAGTGTTGTAGCTGTAGTAATACAGGGCTGTGAAAGGTTTAAGTTGCAGTTTTTGGCACATGAAAGGCTGATAATATATATACGTACGTGGTCATTCAGGTATACTGTTGAACTTGGTGCTGGAAATCACTGTTCGAGGCTCGGAGTTGAGTCCACATCATGGTATTGTAGAGTAATGATGTAATCTACGCGTGCCTGAAAATGTACTGTAAATACGGTGCTCATGTAAATTGCTGATATCGTTTTGGGTTTATTTTGCACTATGTAAATATGCTAAAAGTAAAAAAAAAAAAGGAGGAATAGCCCACATTTACTGTCAGAGGTAAGATGGTTGTACACGTTATTTATATCACAATATAATGTGGTAGGGCGCAGGAGCAGCATTTTACAAACATAATAAATACACAGACACAAATAGATAGTTGAAGTGTGTACGGGCACGTGTGCTCGACTCCATTTTATTACGTTGCTGTTGGTAACAAGTAGAATAGTAATCATGATATCATACATAGATATTCAATCGTAAATGGTTTGTGACTTCTACTGTACAAAGGTAGGAGCACTACATGTGAAATAATACACAGAAGATTCTATCGTAAAGGGTTCATGAGTTGTGGTGCACTAAGGTAGGGTCGGTTTGTGTGGAACCTGCGATGATGTCTTTTGGCTACTGAATTTTGCCTTAATAAGGCCACATGGTGATTATTTATGGTGCACTGCGTTAGTGGTACGTCTCGTGCTCAGCGTGTTGCCTACTGGACTGCATAATCTGTAATCACGATTGAAATAAAAGATGAAACATGTATGGAATACATTGTCGAAATATGTATGTTTAAGAGACATTATAGCTCAAGTTGTGACATTTGGTGTCCACAGTGTAGACTACGATTGAGTGTGCCTTTGCATTTGCAGCGTGAATTTTGTTTTTCAACTCAACCTAGAACCGATATAAAAGAAGTTTCCAAATGAAAGCTACCAAAGGGATATTGTGTAATTTTGAGGGACGTTATACTTTGTTTGGTACTGCACTCTATAAATAATGAATGAAGAATCAGTTGAATTCTGCCTGAATCCGGCCATGTGGCGATGAATTATGGTGCACTGACTTAGTAGTACCTTTGGGACTGAGCGTGTACATAACCTGTGAAGATGCATGGTCCAGGCTGGCAACACTGATGATGTGCAGGACATCTAACCTGGGCTTCTATTGGAATTCTATAACGCATATTAGCAAGCCCATTATCGCTGTTTTATTGGCAGTTTCCTGCTGTTAAAACAGCGATAATTTTAACTAGGTTCTTGCTAATATGCCCCAATTTTTTTTTTACTACTGAATTTGCCTTAATAAAGCCTTGTGGTGATTATTTATGGTGTACTGAGTTAGTGGTACGTCTGGTATTTAGAGTGTGCTCACCCTGCGATGATGCATGGTCTGAACGGGCTGCACTCAAAGTATTGACTGTTGCATACTGGACTGCATGTACTTTGAGAGAAAAAAAGTATCATGGATGGTTACCAACTCTTCAGCAACAAAATGATCAGAATCAGATGATTCTTCCAGTGGTGTAGCCATTTTAGTCTCCAAAAAAGAAATTCAGGTTTCCAATGAAGAAAAAGTGAGGTTCAAATTGAGACCTATGCTGTCTACAGTGTAGACTTTCATTAAGTGTGCCTCTGCACTTGCAGCGTGAATTTTATTATTCAATTACATCTATAAGTGATATAAAAGAAGTTCTTAAAGGAAGCATACTAAAGGGATATTGTATAGGGTTTGATAAATGTTATACTTAGTTTGGTATTATACTCTGCAAATAATGAATTAACAGTCTGATTAATAGTGAGCTCTGATGACCGCAGTGTAGGTAGGAGGCAGCGGTTAGCAAGAGCCTACAGCCACAAGTAGAGCTGCAAAGTATTGGTAAGTTAGTGTGTGTCCACCAGCGATGATAAGTGGTGCACAGAGTTAGTGGCACCTTAAGCAACAAGGTTCTGTGGAGCCTGCGATGATATATGGTCCGAGCAGGACGCACTAGTAGCAAACTCTTTCAAATCAAGTTTTCTTATAAATACTGGTTGTCTTTTTACAGGAGTAAGTTGCAGTAGATCTCCCAAAACTATGATATGTTTTCTTCAAAATAAGACTTCTGACTCAATACAGTAATGTGGCGATGAATTATGGTGCACTGAGTTAGTAGTAGGTTTGGCCCTGAGCGTGTACGTAACCTGCGATGATGGTGGTCCGGGCAGGCCGCATTAGGAGCAATTTTTTTTGCTTAGTGAATTCTGCCTTAATAAGGTCACTGGGGGATGACTTGTGGCGCAGTGAGTTAGTGTTACCTGAAGAACTCAGCGTGTGCGCACCCATGATTTGTGGTTCGGGCGGGTCGCACTGGTACAATGTTTCTTGCCTACTGG
The DNA here is from genome assembly GCF_964263255.1 of Lissotriton vulgaris. NCBI lineage: Eukaryota > Metazoa > Chordata > Amphibia > Caudata > Salamandridae > Lissotriton > Lissotriton vulgaris. The sequence continues at coordinate 1,650,661,733 of NC_141685.1, forward strand.
AATGCATCATGGGCAATCGCCATTCCACCTGAATCGTGAGCTCTCACAATGTAGATCAAAGGCAGTAGTCATCACAAACATCAAGAAATTATTTTGTCATATCCATTAACAAAATCTGAGGACATAAAGTACAATTATCTCTACCTTAAATAAATCAAGGCTAAATGTCATGATGTACGTAGTATAGATTCAAAGCTGAATCTGCACTGTAGATCGAAGGCAGTACTGAGCACAGATATGGATGAATGATTTTTGTCTCTTATTTTAAGCTGAACACATACAGTACAATAGTCTCTGCATTAAATAAATCAAGGGTGAATTCCCTACTGTCCGTAGTGTAGATGCAAATTTGAATTCAAGTTGTGAACCATGCTGTCCTCAGTGTAGATCGAAGGCAATACTCAACACAAACATCGATGAATGCTTTTTTGTCACAGTTAACAAAATCTGAGGACACAGCACAATTTTCTCTGCCTTCAATAAATCGAGAATGAATTTAATGTTGTCTTTAGTGCTGATGCGCTACTGGTATCAAGTAGTAAACTCTGTTGATCGCAGTGTACATTTGAAGGCAGTACTCAGTACAGACATTGAGGAATGTTTTTTGTTGCATCATTTAACAAAATTGTCTCTGCCTTACATAAATCAAGGCTAACTTCAATGTTGTCCGTACTGAAGATGGAAAGCAGATTTCAAGTTGTGAACCCTGCTGTCCTTAGTGTAGATTGAAGGCAGTTGTTGACACAGACATGGAGGAATGCTTTTTGTCACTTATTTAAACAAAATCTGAAGACATATAGTAGAATTGTCTCTGCATTAAATACATGAAGGCTGAATTTCCTACTGTTCATACTTTAACAAAATCTGAGGACATAGTACAATTGTCTCTGCTTTAAACAAATGAAGACTGAATTCAATGTTCTCTGTAGTGCTGATGCGCAACTGGTATCAAGTTGTAAACTCTACTGACTGGACTGGAGATCGAAGGCAGTACTCAGCACAGATACCGACGACAAATTTGTATCACTTATTTTTACAAAGTCTGAGGACATAGACTAGAATTGTCTCTGCCTTACATAAATGAAGGATAACTTCAATGGTGTGCGTAGTGTAGATCCAAATCTGAATTCAAGTTGTGAACCCTGCTGTCCGCAGTGTAGATCAAAGGCAGTAGTCGATACAGACATAAGTCTGAGGTGCTGTGGCGCTGAGTTCAGAATGGGCCTGTATCGAGGAGGCACGTGGTCATGGTGGCAGCCACGTGGCAGGGTGCGGACCTTCGCTGTGGCAGAGTCGGTGTCTTTGCAGAAGTGAACTACGCCCAAGGCGTAGGCTAATTATTTACAGTCTTATGCTGAAGTTGCGTACGTTGGACCAGCCCACTCTGCTTCTGCTTCAAGGGGGGGGGGGACAACACAGCTCCATGACCGAAATATTCCCCAGTGTCTGAGATAATATGGTTGTGCCCACTGTGTAGTATACCACACGTATTAATGGTATATCTACAAACTAAAAGTCTTTGGTTTCTACAGTGTGTCGTGTATATCATATCACCTGTAGTATTAGCATTGTGTACATTATTGTTGATGTGCAAATTCCTTCTCCTATACATAGTTGATTGCCACATCTCTGAACATTGAGCTAGTGTGCTGTTGTGAGGATAGATTATTTTGGGAAGGTCCATTGTCCTGCTTTGCACTGCGTCTGAGGTAGTAGAGAGAGAGCGGTCAGGAGGGGTGGTTCTTGTGGTTGTGGCGCTAAGTGTTGTGATTTTGTTGGGTGCTGAAAGTTTATAATTAGTACCTCTATCACATATTACTCTTTAAATATGGTAATAAGTTGGATGTAATTTATGCAGTACAGAGTGGACGTCCTTACACTACTTAAATATTGATGTTAATTTGTTAGTGGTAAGTGGAACTATTGCCTGTTTTTTTAGGTAGCATTACAGATTTGGCTTCTTGTTCAAAGTATGGGGAAGTGGTGAACATTATAATTAGGAATTGTCATTTAAAAACCTTTACAATTCACTGAATAAACCATATGTTTCAGGCAGGTTATAGATAGGAATTATTATTTAAAAAACCTTTGAAATTCACTGAAAAAACCATAGGTTTCAAGTAGGTTATAGTTAGGAATTATCATTTAAAAAAACGTTAGAAATTCATTGAAAAAACGATAGGTTTCAGGGGTGTTATAGTTAGCCGGACATTTCACTCATACAAAACCATTGAAATTTCTTCTTTGTTATAGTTAGTTGTACTAACTGTAACTCTTGTGCCCGCAATCCATTGGTGATGATGTCACATATTACATCATTCATGACATGGTCAGTGACATCACTGATAACATCACTGATGACATCTCAAATGACATCACTGATGACATCACTGATGACATCATCCACGTGACAATCAGATACACCTCATCATACACTAGTATAACCTTTCATCACGCACTGTAAAATACAGAGTACCATATTTGAATCCATTGACACAGCAATACAAGTATCTAAAAACCCACTCAGTGATTCCTAGATCTGCCCACACATCTAATCAATTACCTATACCTTCACTCATACATGTTGTCAATGATCAATAGAACACTATCAAATATACTTATACACGTATATTAATATTACACACCAGCAAACATCCTATTCAGTTATGCAGTCATCCTACTCACTTTTCCAAACAATGTATCCTATTTACATTTACTCAGAAAGACACTTATACAAATAGCACTTCATTCATTCATATAATTAGTAACTCATACTTAGTGTGTTATGAAATCACTATTACAAGTATACAGTTATCTATACAGTTAGTCATGCAATCAATGAGTTTTATGTACACGTATTTATATGCAACTGTCACATACACTGTCTTTTATTTTTTTTTACTTTATTGAACATGTACCATTGAGAAATGTTTTTGCTCATCACCACACCCATAAAAATATTCACTGACCCAAACAACTATTATAACACGTAGTCCTAACCTCATACACGTACTGAATTAACTATTCACATATATTTTGGCAGTCATAGATCCCCCACCGAACAACACACACATTCACTCTCCATTACAAATAATCAGTTACCTAATTAAATAACAAATAAAGACTTTCATGTAGCTAGTAACCAACTGGTGCAGCAGTTTACACAACAACTGACCAAGTAATACAGATATTCACACAGTTTGGTCACTATCCAATATATTTAGTGAGACACTATAAACTACTCAAGTAAACAATCAATCACACTGCTACTAAATCCTCTATCCAAATATTTATATATCCACTAATTCTTCAATGCAGATTGGTGTATATATAATACATATTTAAATAACAAACCAAACCACATTCACTGGATTATGTCATCAGTGATGTCATCAGTGATGTCATTTGAGATGTCATCAGTGATGTCACTAACCATGTCATGAATGATGTATTATGTGACATCATCACCAGTGGATTGCGGGCACGAGAGTTACAGTTAGTACAACTAACTATAACGAAGGAATTTCAATGGTTTTGTATGATTGAAATGTCCAGCTAACTATAACACCCCTGAAACCTATGTTTTTTTCAATGCATTTCCAAGGTTTTTTAAATGATAATTCCTAACTATAACCTGCTTGAAACGTATGTTTTTTTCAGTGAATATATATATACATATGCCCTACAGTAACTATAATTCATGCCCCACCATGCACAGTTTTCTCATCAATAATTTCACTTCAAATGTTGCAGTGATATATTATCAATTATGTCATAGAAGATATCATGAGTACTGTAATATGTAGGGTGATTAGGAATGCATGGCAAGGGTCTGAGTTGTAGTTACCTTAAGGCACGTGTTTTGCAGTTGTCATAATGGCAGGTAACTACCATTCTCCTTTTCTATCTAATATTGTGCAGCTAGGGCCTTGTGCTCCTAAGGCACTATAGCTGTGTACAGTTATTGAAGATGTTATGAATGTTTGCATTGTAGAGTAAATGTTGTCAGGATCCTTAAATTATTAGAGGGGATCTTGTCACTTGACATTTATACTTAACATAGAAGACTGTGTGCACTAGGTGCTAAGATATGTATGTGTCCTAGTTTTGCTAGATAAGATGAGCTATCTGTAAAGTTTTCAACACAATATGAAGAGTGCAGATAGTATATTCTCTAGCACCTTCAGATTACCGTTTTAGCAATAGCATTTTTTTAGAACTGTTGCATAGAGTGTACACTGTTCTCAGTACATTTTTGGGAATACTCAGTTGTGTTTTTATTATGAGTGTTTCAGTGTTTGCAAACAGTGTGCTTTAGGATGAACTATCTCCATTGAGCAAACACTGGTTACAGTACCCACTTTTCTGCTGCTATCAACTTTATTTCTGAATATAGGTTCAGTGAGGGTCACCGGTATAATACAGACTAAAGCTGTTTGTAGTAGGCTACTTTCTTTTAACTGGTATTCAGTTTTTTGATTTACTGTCAACAGTTGAATAGAGATTTAAGATTTTTGTGATTGAGGGTTTCCCGTATATGTGTTGTCAATTTTTAATGTGATTTATGCTAACTTTAAAGAGTATGGGGGCGCTAGAGGGCGCACTGCGGAATGGCTGGCTAGTGTGTCAGCTCCGCCGGACGGATGCGATACTAGCGGCCTTTCACCTTCCAAATCCACCGCCACTGACCCGAAAAAGTGCGCAGCGGACGTAGGAATAAGCAGCCGACACAACCCTAGCAACCAAATGCCGAAATAGGAGCCACCGAAGAAATTATCGGCGATAATCACCGCGGTGACGAGCGGGGCTTCAAAATGGCCGCGCCCGACGATCGATGCCGATGGCGACTTGGGCAGCTGTGAGGACGAAGCCGGCACATTTATGCCCAGCTGAATACAGCACTGAGGTACCGTCTACTCCATAGCGCTACGAGGAGGCTGGGACCAAATGCGGACGAAGAGACCACCGCAACCCGGGATGCGTTCCAGCGACCACAAGATCGCGGCAGCGCTGGAACGCAAGCAAAATATAGCGACGGCTACCCGGGAAGAAGACGCGAGGAGCCACAAATGCGGGGACTCTCTGCATGGCAGCCAGTTGGAGCGGAAGACACCGGAGAGAACTGACGAGCAGGGGCACACCCCCACCTTGTGGGTATGTGACGGCTCATGATCCCCAGCGACTTACTGCTGCAATAAAGGTCAGACACAGAGGGTGGTGAGACGCGATCACAGAGGGGCCTGCTGTGCAGCTGAAACAGTTACCTGTGGCGGGAGAAGCGCGCTGACAGCAGTGTGTATGCTGGCACTGCTGCACTAGCAGATCAGCAGCGTGCTGCGTGCAGAGTGTGCACCATAGGAATTACTGCACCGTAGGAGTCAGACATACCCTGAGGACTGCAGGGGTGCAGGGTGTTTGATATGCGTACCACGTGGAGCCCTGAGAGGGAGCGACTATAAGGGTATCCTGGCGCCTTGATAATATTGGGCAGGCGCAAAGGAACAAGCACACCCATATAGCGTCTGATGAATAAGAATACCTCGCAGTGGGGAGCTAGAACACCGGCACGCCGCAAGCTATCGATTGCAAGCACTCCGACAGCGATAAGCCCGAGAGCGACAAGGCGAAGTTCACCACCACAACCTGGTAATATGGGAAAGCCAGATGAACAACAAACCAAACTCCCATTCGAGACCAGGAAACGGGTCAAGAATAACGCGACCACCTCCGATGTGGAGGGAGAGCAAGAGATGGCTGATGGGTCTGGAATGGAGAAGGTGCTGCGAGCAATCCATCAAAGTCTGCAGGAGATGAACAGCAAACTGGACAACGTGATGTTACGAGTGGACAATATGGTGGCGAAGATAGAAAAGCACGACGAGAGAATCGTGGAGGCTGAGCAACAGATCTCTAAGGTGGAAGACAACTCCAAAAATACATCGAAGGTCTGCGGCGGCCTAGAAAAAACGGTGGAGAGCCTACGTGCCAAGGTGGAGGACCAGGAAGAGAGGTCTAGGCGCAATAATATCCGCATATCGGGCCTGCCGGAGTCCACCAACACTGGCAAAATGGAGACTTTCATCGAGACATTACTAAAAGAGATCTTTGGCACTGAAAAGTTGTCACCGGTATTCCTGATTGAACTTGCACCTCCTCCGCCCTCCTCTCCACTACCGAACATCTTAGGATGATCATGGACGCCGGTCAGAGTGCTGCGCTGATACTACTGGATCTCAGCGCGGCCTTTGACACGGTGTCCCATGATATCCTGTTGAGCCGCTTGGAGGGCATTGGGATCAGGGACAGGGCACTAGAATGGTTCCGATCATTCCTCACGAGCAGATCCTTTCGGGTGTCTGCCCCCCCTTTCATCTCCCACTCTCATGAGATTAACCAAGGAGTACCACAGGGCTCTGCCCTCAGTCCGTCCCTTTTTAATTTATACATGCAGCCCCTGGCGGCAGTGGCCAAAGAATGGGACCTTACGCTGGTGTCGTATGCCGACGGCACACAGCTAGTTATCACCCTCACTGAAATGCCCTCTACCGCGGCCACAAAATTTAGGGATGAGCTGGCCGCCGTTGCCACCTGGATGACTGAAAATTGCCTACAGCTGAATGCAGGAAAGACCAAGGTTCTACTCCTGGGTATGAACCCCAGCCACTGGAGTGACCACTGGTGGCCCCCTCTGTTAGGACCTACCCCCCCTCCCAAAGCCCTAGTCAAAAACTTAGGAGTATGGCTGGATTCCGCACTTAGCTACCAAACCCACACCAAAAAGGTAGCAGCTACATGCATTGGGTTACTGAGAAGCCTGCACCCCATTCTAGGCTTCTTTGATCCCAAAACACGGCAGCTTGTTGTCCAAGCCATCATCCTCTCCCGTCTGGACTATGCTAGCGTTCTACTATTAGGCGCTAACAAGGCCGAAACAGCTAGGTTCCAGCGAATACAGAACTCTGTGGTCAGGGCAATTGTAGGTCTCCCCAGAAGGTGCTCCGCTAGAGGCACCATCCAGACACAACATTGGCTACCGGTGGAAGCTCGCATTCAATTTAAGGCCCTCACTACTGCTTTTAAAATCTTGAATGCGGAGGGCCCTGAACTCCTCCAATCGCTGCTTACCCCTATGACCTATGGAGCGCAATTTGCGCTCCATAGGTCATCATTTAGCAGTGGTCCCCCGCACAAAGTTCAGCCGCATCGGAGGTCGCTCCTTCAGACTCCGAGCGGCAAAACTATGGAACTCCTTACCCCTCCAAATCCGCTGTATCGACAACCTACTCACTTTCCGCAAAGTTATCAAAACCCATCTTTTTTCATGTTGGTAGGTCCCTTTTCCCCTCCCTCACCCCAGTAGGTTGTGCTATGGTTCTTAGCACCGGGACGCCCCGTTGCTGGGGCAGCTGTTGCGCTTAACAAACCCGTAACATAACATAACATAACACCGCTCCCTGGCACCCGTACCAAAGCCAGGTGCTGCCCCGCGCATGATCATTGCTTGCGTGCTCAACTACAGGAACAGAGACACGATCCTCCGACTTCCAGAGAAATGGGTAAAATCGCAATTCAGGGAAATACCCTGGAATTCTATCCGGACCATACCATGGCAGTGCAGTTGGCGCGCAAGGAATTTGCTCCAGTGAGAAAGAAACTACGTAATCTCGGACTGGAGTATGCCATGCTCTACCCGGCGAAACTCAAAATCACAAATGCGGGAAAGCCTGTTATTCTTCCAACAGTTCAAGCGGCACAGGAGTACCTCAAAAAATTGGGAAAATGGCGGAAGGCGCAGGATCGAGACGAACCGACCAGTGATATCGACTGAATCGACATGAGAATGACAAATCACTTTGCACTGCAGGACGAATTGGACCTAGAGACGGCTTGCTACTGACACGGATTAGCGAATGTGTTGACGGTCATTATGTCAACGAAGGGTCAAGGAACTACATTCGGAATGGATCGATACATGGCAGCGAGAACACGAATGAATTGTGCACATGGACCTCACTACTGATCTGGCACGAGACGGTTTCTTACACAGTGAGTAAACAGAGGGTGCATTTTGGACAGGGTTGTAGGACAGGCCTCATGGCCAAGGGCTTGATTTGCAAACTCCCATTGTGTACAATGCTCTGTACCCGTTGGTCATGGGGGTGGGGGACACCTAAGCCCAAGGTGCACAGACAAGGAGTTGGGCCCAACTGCACTGTCCCAATGGGCACCACGACTGAACACATAACATTCATACGTACTCACGCAGGAGAGGTAGTCAGGGACATCAAGGGGATAACAAAAGAATTTATGACGTCTTATGGTACGCTTTATGAGGCACGGCCATCACTCCCGCAGGAGGACTTACTGTCCTATATGGCAGACGTGGAAATTGCGTGGCTAGCTGATGGTCACAGGGAATACCTGGCTCGTCCTATCACTGTGGAAGAAGTCACAGAAACTATTAAACGGTTACCGAACGGCAAGGCACCGGGGCCTGATGGCTTCGTGACAGAATTCTATAAGATGTTTGCGGACCTGCTAGCCCCACATTTAGTGCGACTCTATGGGGCAGCGCACGAGGCCCAGACTCTACCAATGTCTATGAGGGAGGCTCTGCTTATTGCGCTCTTAAAGCCGAGTAAAGAAGAGGATAAGTGCGACTCATATCGCCCCCTCTCACTGCTAAACGTCGATACGAAAATCATAGCAAGCCTACTGGCAGATGGGCTTAAACCGCTTATGCCCCTGTTGATACGGCCTGACCAATCTGGCTTCATCCCGGATAGATCCACTACACATAACAAGCGCACATTATTTGCATTAGCTCACTACCTGGCACCGGAAATAAAAGCTGTGGCAGTATTATGGGATGTTGCTAAAGCGTTCGACATAATCGACTGGTCCTTTCTACAAGCAGTTCTGATACGTATGGGGTTTCCCCCTATATTCACGGGGTGGATCTCAATGTTATACACAAACTTAACGGCGCGCATTAGAATAAACAAATATGTTTCAGAGCCCATCCCAATCTGTCGAGGCACTAGACAAGGGTGCCCACTCTAGCTGATGCTTTTTGCTCTAATATTAGAACCCCTGGCATGCAAAATCCGACAACACCACCATTATTCGGCCATACAACTTCCAACACGTCCCATACACATCACGCTCTATGCAGATGACATGGTATTATACGTAAAGAATTCGGAACAGCACCTCAATCCGCTATTAAGGGAATACATAACATTTGGTCAACATTCAGGGTTACAGATAAATTGGGCTAAAACCCTTATTTTGGCACTGATGGACAGCACACACCCGACACCCTTGGACTATCCACTGGATGGGCAGGATGAGCCGACAAAATATTTGGGAGTATTGTATCATAGGGATCCCGAATTGGTCATCCGTACTAACTATGGCAGAGCAATAGCGTCCCTGGAAGATAAAATTAAGCGATGGAATAAACTGCCACTATCCCTGTAAGACAGAGCGGCAATAATTAAAATGGTACTTTTGCCAAAGTTCCTTTATCTGTTCAATAATATCCCAATAAAGCCCCCGGCGGAGGTATTCCGTAACATTAAAACACTGGTGCTTAATCTGCTCTGGGCGGGAAAGCAGGCCAGGCTGGACCTACACACTATGATACTGCCATATGCTAAGGGGGGTTTCAAGGTCCCAGATTTCTATCTTTACTATCTGTGCGCTCACACGCAATTTGCGCATTACTGGTACCACGAAATACCTTTCTTGACCCATGTGGCTGTGGAAGCAGGAGATGCAGACCCGATCCCACTAGCTAACATACTACCGCACAAACGACCTAGACTACACGACCATGACATTAATCGTGTCAACACTACCACGGAAGTGTGGAGACTGATGGGGAAAGCAGCAGACAGCCTACCACTTTACGCGCCTGCACTTCCGCTGGCTCACCACCCGGCAATTTCGGTCACGCAGGAACAGGGTGGAATGGATTTGTTACGGTGGGCAGGGATAGACAGACTAGGTGACCTATACGACAATGGAGTCTTTCAGACACTAGACAATTGGAATATATTAGTAACCCAACACTACTATTTAGTTTTAATTACTACAGGCAGCAAAGTGCGATAAAAGAACACTTTCCAACTTACCCAGACGAGCCCAAGGCAATGGCACCGTTGCAATTGATTCTCACCACGCCCACAGCTTCACATCTGGTATCGAAATTATACACAAGCATACAACATGACATAGGGAGGAACACTGACGGGGTGAGGGACAAATGGAATACAGTACTGGAGGATCCACTTTCCGACGATGAGTGGGCAACCACTTGCCTGCTCACTGGCATACTGATGCCAAACGGGAACTTAAGGACCCCCTCTGCACCCCTGGAATGTAACTTTAAGTGCAAGTTTCACACACACATGTCTAAAGGACATGTGTGTGTGTAACATGAGACTTTCAAAAATGCATTTTTGAAAGTTTTCACAAATTAGCATGAAGGTCAACTTCATGCTAATTTAACCCTTCCTATTTGCGAATTCAGAAATTAAAAATGTTCATGCATCGCATTTAGGAAATCTTAAATTGTGATTTCTTAAATGCAATCACAATTTTAGAAATCGCAACATGGTTGCGATTCCTAAAATTGCGAAAAGCATGATGCAACCCAAATATGAGAATTGCATTCGCAAACGGCCAAAAATTGTGATTCGCACCGTTTGCGAATGCAATTCTCAATGATGCATGTGGGCATTAGTGTTTTATATATTGCTTCTTTGTAACACCTAAGTGAGCTGCATCTGTGGTGGCAGTAATAATAGCCATTAATCTCCTGAGGAATTTTGTTGGTAATATCAGGTTTCTAATACCATAGTAATTTATATAGCAATATGCGGGAAAACAAAGTTTGGATGTTGTCATGAGTGATGTCATCAATTATGTTATTAGAGATGTCACAAGTTATGTCATAAATGATGTCATAGAATATATGTCATAAGTGATATCATATTTGGGGTCATAATCAGTGCATGGCAGGGGTGCAAGTTATCCCTAGCGCTGCTAACTATAACTGTTGAATATCTGTGTTTTTTTTTTAGTTTTACAACATGCCACTAAGAAATTCACCTAACCATAAAACTACTTTAACCTTTGGTTTTTAAGTGAATTTCAAGGTTTTTTCAAGCAAAAATAGATCTTTTTAGCACAACTAACTATAACATTACTTTAACATTTGTTTTTTCAGTGAATTTCTTAATTTGTTTTTAAAGTTAATAATTTTTTTTTACTGTATGTATGGTAGAAATATTGATGAATATATCCCATGTGTGGACATTATTCTGATAGGGAATTGCTTTTGCAATGTGACTTAACAGGAAAAGGTCCACACTTTGCAAAATGATTCTAAAAATGTATGTTAGAGTTTAAATAAGAGTAATACAACAATATTTGTGTTCAGATTGTCTATCTCTTCTGACTCTCAGATTCAGACATGGTCTGAGCAAGTTTATTAATATTCTAATAGTATTCTTTTCAGAGCCTTTCTATGTGTTTTTACATTAAAGTTGATAATTCAGAAAGAAAGTAATACATTTTTTGAATATTGTATAGTATTATAATTCATTATATAAATCTATTTTGTAAGTGTGTCATTACTCACTAGAGTTTTCTAATTTGCTTTAATGTACTGTTTAGAGTTCCTTTTCAAGTTTTCAGTTCTTAGTTTATGTTAATCTGTAAAATAAAAGTCATTCAAATATGGTTGTAAATTTTTTTTTAAAAGGTGGTGGGTCTTGGGAGACCCTCTCAGGAGTCAAATACACAATCTCCTGCATGGATTCTGTGGGGGATGTACTTCCTGGTCGGCTCTTGTCACGCTCTTGCAAGATCATAGATTTAGGATTAGGTTAAGAACAGTGTTTTCATGTTATTCTGAAGAAAGCAATAGGTTACTGAAATTGAATATAAAATAAATATAAAAGGTTATCGATCATTTTAAACCCCAGCGCTTCCATAATTTAGGGGTAGGGCAAAGGGTCGTATCGTAACATTAGTAGCGAATACGACGCTTAAAATAGCGAAGTTTTGAAACAGTTCTCCCTATTTTCATATGTTAGTTGTAAAAGAAAATATGAGAAGTGATCTGTTAATATTCATCTGGATGGGAGATTTCAACACAACTAGATGTTCTAGAGGAGACCCACGTTTATGTGGGGTTGCGTATAATAATGGTGAGTCAATCAATCATTTTAACCATGCAGGCTATGGTGATGCTTGAAATAACTTACTGGTCTCCTGGTTACTAGAAATCAGAAATGAGACAGATCCAAGTACAGGTGAACCAGTTTGTACCTTTTATCAAGCAAAATCCTGTCCAGAAATTGATTATTTAATCTCTTCAGAGTTCAATGCAGGATGTCTAAATAAACCTAAGGTTAAGATGACAGGCTTTAATTATCACGCCCTAACTTTATATAGCTTCCCATGGGATGAGCAAAAAGTAAGTAGATGGATGCTTGTCCCTATGCCAATTCTTCAAAGGAAAAATTGATTTAGTTTGAGATGGGATAAATTAGACCCAAACAAGCTAATTACTGAGATAATTATTATCAAGAGAAATTATATTTCCATATGCTTAGATCCCCACGCCGATGAGCAACAAAAAACCAAATCTTTTCTAAGAATTTGGGAATGTACAAGATCCAAATTAACTACCTCAATTCCCGAAAAAAACATACCTTATAACGCAGTGGTTTGATTAGAAGTGCTTGTAAGTAGCAGCCAAGTTCACTGAAGTATTAACACCTTGGCTGCTAGGTGTTTTCCCCTCCTATGCTGACTTTTCGTCATTCCTACTAATCATGACGAGCTCAGCTCGTCATCAGCACAGCTCAACCGTGCATCATGACGAGCTGAGCTCGTCATGAGCATGGAAAGGGTTAAAGCGGAAACCAAGAAATAAAGAACAAATAAGCAAATGTAGTGCGGCGTAAAAAATAGTGAGGGAATATAGAAAGAACCAGCTTAGAGAAGAAGCATGGGAAAAGCTATGACATGCTGCAAACTCAAGGGACAGTAAACTTTCTGGGGATGTGGTTAATTCCCCCTTCTTACAAGATAAGTGTGGACCAACTTGAACTCACATATTGATCAGGAAACCTGGGTAACCTATTTTCAGTCTATTTTCTAAAACAGGGGAGTCACTAAGGTGGAAATTAAGGAGGTAGGCAAAATACCAACCTGTATGTTGAAGTTTGATTTCAAAGAAATAGAGTTAGCCTTGTCCCAGTCCACTACAATGAAAGCAGCAGGGCCGGATTGAGTCCTAGTTGATTGATTTATTATACAAGCAACTCTAGGTCCCCTGCTGACCATTGTATTTATTGCAGTGATAAAAATAGGCCCAATGACCTCCTAGAAGAGGTTTGTGATTATCCCAGTATATTAGAAGGGAGGTGGCACAAGTCCAGCAAATTATTGCCCCATTTCTTTAATTGACAGCTCAGCAAAATTAATGGGCAGACTTCTGCTTAACAGGCTGGAAGACTGAGCGGAGGAAAAAACTATCCTAGCGGATGTACAATACGGGTTTAGAAAGAGCAGGAGAACACTCGATCAATTTTTGAATTTATCACTATTAGCATCAAAAAATGCCTTAGCAAAAAAGGGCCAATTTTAGATGACCTTCAAGGACCTCTCTGCCGCATTCAACTGCGTGACCCACAGTGAACTGTGGTCCATAATAAAGGCTATGGGAGTGGAGGAAGAGATAATTTTATTGATAAGACAAATGTATGTGGAGGCAGAAGCGGTAAACAGTTATGGAATGGAAGGGGAGTGTAGTAAACCCTTTAATAATTGAGATGTAGTGTAGTTTCTATATTCCAAATAGGCTCTGCGCATTGGAATAGTATATCCTATAGATTAGATGTAGGACTGAGGTCGACTAGGTCTCTATTGAATATACTAAACTTAATAGTGATTGCCAGGTAGCTCAGAGGTCACTAGAAACTTTCTCGAATTACCAAGAAGGGATTAGTTTCTGACAACTGCATAAACATGACAACTTTCTTTCCCAAGAATAAGAAATATATCTCTCAGAGTCGTAGAAACAATAGATAAGTATTTCACTCAGTCAATAGTGCATGCTTCGTTTCAACAGAGTTGTAGAGAACTAGAGAGAGAAGCGTTTTCAATGAAAAAGGTTTATTGAACAGTCTTCGTTCTCATACAAGAAAAGTGAACTGCTACAATCGTTATGCAGACTGCAAAGTTTAATGCGTACAGCGAGAATAGTATTATATAATAATGCTGTAAAAGCATTGTATGGTTTCTAAGCCATATAAAAATACATACATAAATAAACAGGCTAAAATACAGAACTGGTGCTTCTAAAATACACCTACCCTATTGTACCTAACCTAAGTATAGTATGCGGGAAGAAGTAAGTATTGTGTAGCATAGGTTTAGTTTTTCTTTGCCAAGAATCTACCAAAGGATTCTCTAGGTTCTAAATCAGCTCCATACCTTAGTTAAAATGAAGTAAGTCTGGTATCTCAGTCTCGGGACTTGATTTCTCAACACCCCGCAAGGGGAGCTTGGAAACACTGGAGCTGGAATCTCGGCAGGAGAAGGGCTGCCTCTTGATCAGTGCATCAGCTGGAGAGTCGGTTTCCTTCTGCACTTGCTGTAGCAAGCTGCGTCGGGCAAGTAGATAGTTGAACTGCTCTGAACCACTGTAGTTTGCCATAGCAAGTGGAGGCATATTTATACCTTGAAGGTGTTTAGGAATGCCATAGATTGACGTAAAGTCTGGCATATGAACGTCAGGAAAGAACCCCTAGGGAATAGTTGTTCTTTGCAAAGTACATGAGTTCTTGGACAAATCAATATTCAAGCAAGGGGAAGTTCCCTAACTGCTTAAGCCGATTTTCCAAGAAATCGTTGTGACGTTTGGTATGGGTGGAAGTAGCCATGCCTGTATTTGGGTAGCATGGGCTATGCCTAAATAAGGGATTGATTTCTATGCCTACATAAGAGCAATGTGAATTGTACGTATATAAGGGCATGAATCAGGAAAATTCACTAGGAGCTCTAAACGCCACACAACAGCAAGGTTGTGTCCTTGCCCCACACCTATTCTCTTTGTAAACTAACCGCCTATATACTGTTCTAACTGATAATAGTACAGACGTTCCTTATGCCACCTCAATCCCTCTCCCAATTTTTCTATTTGCGGATGATGCGGTCCTGATGGCCAGAACCCCGAAGGCCCTCCAAAATTCTAGAACGGTCTACTCGGCTTTTATGGTGAATCTGGATCTGCATGCAAATAGAACAAAGACTTTTACATTGGCATTGGGAGGGGATAAGAAAAGACTGAAGAGGCTTTATGTAGAGGACAATAGCATAGTGTGGGTTGGTAAATTTACTTATCTAGGCTTTTTCATTTTCTTGAACCTAATGAACAGAGCAAACCTCATGTCAAAAAGTATAGTTGCAGTTTTGGTTTAAATCATTTTTATTATATTTCAAGGAATAACAGAGACAACAAAGCCGTTTTTAAATTTGCAACAAGCCAATTCAGGAGATGATAACATTTTAATTTACAAAAACTGTTTCCATAGCTACTTAAGAGCAGCAGTATGGGGAACTGTACAAGTTGAACTACTACAAAAGATAGAGACAAGTTCGCCAAATGGTTACTTTCAATTCCTGATTCATGCTCCAACTTCATTGTACACAAAGAATTAGGTCTGCTATATATTAGAGACACCATTAACATAGCTCCGTTATTGTTGTGGCTATCTATCTGGAAAAGACAGGAGGTTCAAGTTAATCAACACATTACAAGGGACAATTTGAACCTCGACCATGCTGCACTAATGTCAAGGCTTACCTATGTGAAACAATCTTTTGCTTCCATGGATCTGGAAAATCTTTTTGAAACCCCTCTTAGCTGTATAACCCTCCCTAAATTAAGATTAAAACTTCTCTTTATGGCGAAAACAAACCAGTTAAGCTGGTATGATAAAATATCAAAATGCACAGTAACTTTATATCAAGCCTTACCGCCTATGCTGTCCAGGTCATCTTCTTATCTGTTCTTTGTGGCAAATGCCCACCATCGATATTGATTGATAAGATTTCACCTAAATTATATTCCCTTAATTTTGGGTTATCCGTCAAACATCTATTCACTAAACCAACTTCCTGAGTGCCCATGCAACTGTACAGAGAACCAAACAACTTTACATGTTCTATTCTTTTGTACCTTTTATCAAATAGAGAGGAGAAAGTATATTGTACCATTATTGTGTAAGTTTACCCTAAGTTATTCTGTTATAGCACTTTCAGTTCTTCAACAATGGGAAATACCATTTGTATGTTTTGCGATTGCAGCATTACTGCAAGGTGCAATGAAAAATAGAAAGGTATCTGTCTCACAAAAAAAGTTGATATGGAATTATCTGAGTAATTAATGTGTAAGTGCCATATTTTATGAAATGTTTAAAGGATTATATACATAGTTATATTTTATTGTCAAACTAAAAGGAGGAACTGTTGTATTTACAATTGTTAACAATGAAATTGTATGTACTTTCATGCATTTGTTATATATGCAAATAAAGCTTATTCAAGATGATGATGATTTTATGAGTTAAACAGATTATGATTTGTTCCACTGAACATATAAAGCAATAATATTTTTCCAATCTCGTGAGAAGCTTGTGGGAGTCGAACTCACAATCACCTGCATGGGCTCCGAGTGGGGTGTACTTCCTGTTCAGTTCTCACAATCCGCCCGCAAGATTGTGCATTTGCAATTAAGTTATTAACAGTGGTTTCCTATAGTTCTGAGAAAATTAAGACATTAGAGAAGGGAATTACCTTGAGAACATTGATTATAAATTGTATCACCAAATATATAAACAATAATATTTTTATGATATCGCAAGACCCTTGCAGGGATCCCGTGAGAGGTGCGGGAGAGAAAACACACCCCAAGGAAGGATTGGGATTAGTTCATATGGATGTCTTTATTTAGAAGAAGAAATTGAATCATTTTTTTCTCTTTTTTCACTATTGGATTTTGTTAACAGTAGGTACATTTGGCTTGCTCTCCTATCCTGTTTGCCTTTCATCACAAAGATGGCTTTGTCAGATTCTGATGAGCAGCCAGGGGAAGCTGTACCAGCTCAGCCATCTCAGCCACCCAAGGAATCCCTAGAGTGGCAAGTCTTTGAAATTAGGCCAGGGAGCGAGAACGTTCCTGCAAAATATGCTGCCTGTAAACTTTTCAGCAAAGAGTTCAGTTGTGGAGCAGAAATAAACAATATAGCATGAGTAATACAGGAATGTGGAGACTCCTAGGGCCCCATTAGGATGACGGGTGGAAAACCACCTGACCGCCTTGGAGGCGGAAAACAACCGCCCGCCGGGACCGTGGAGAAATCGGCAGTCAAATTAGGAACAACCACAAAAAAGAAACTACCACGGCGATAGCGGGCCAACCAAAACCGCCCGACTCGGGCGGTGATGTCCAAATACCAACTGAGGCGGTCAGAAATGCAGCAGAAAAGCTATAACCCGCCGCAAGCATAGCGGAGACTGCGCATGGGAAATTAGTATATCCCCGATGGTCCTGCGGTACGATCTGCTGTTTCCGACTGCCGCGGTCGCATACAGGAGTGAATGTGAGAGACAGTGGAGGAGCTGCAGCATAGCCACCGCAGCGGACGATGCATGAAAAACATGGAGGACGATGCAAAAACACCGCCGCAATGCCAAACATTGCACAAACCAAAGTAGCCATGCCCCCACAAATACACACAGCCAAATGAAAAGGAAATATGCCAAACAGAAACATACAATTCCCAGGACATCCCCCACAACACACCTGACAGCAAAATCCCATGTGGACACACCCGCACAGTTGTGTATAAAACAAGCCCCTTCACTGGCCATAATAATTTGCAACACTCCAGAAGACAAGGGCATCCACCAGATCTGACAGGAGGAAGGCCTGCACTACTACTTCCAACATGCCCCCTGTCCCACACCCCAGCAAGATGTATCCTTCTTCACACCACCCAAGAGCACATGGATGCCATTGCATTCTTCACCAAACAAACTTACAGGTAGGTAGCCATCTTGCTTGGGAGGCCTGTATGTGGGAGGGAGGCCTGCGCTACTAAACCCATCATGCCCCCTGTCCCACACCCCAGCAGCATGGAGCACTCCTTCCCTCCCACAAGCACTTTGAAGCCATTGCAGTACACCAAATAAACTTACAGGTAGGTAGCCATCTTCACTGGGAGGCCTGAATGTGGGAGGGAGGCCTGTACTCCTACTCCTACAATGCCCCTGACCCACGCCCTAGCAGCATGGAGAACTCCCTACCTCCCAAGAGCACTTTGAAGCCATTGCAGTACACCAAACAAACTTGCAGATAGGTAGCCATCTTCACTGGGATGCCTGAATATGGGAGGGAGGCCTGTACTCCTACTCCCACCATGCCCCCTGTCCCACACCCCAGCAGCATGGAGCACTCCCTACTTCCCAAGAGCACTTTGAAGCCATTGCAGTACACCAAACAAACATAAAGGTAGGTAGCCATCTTCACTGGGAGGCCTAAATGTGGGAGGGAGGCCAGTACTCCTACTCCCACCATGCCCCCTGTCCCACACCCCAGCAGCATGGAGCACTCCCGCCCTCCCACAAGCACTTTGAAGCCATTGCAGTACACCAAACAAACTTACAGGTAGGTAGCCATCTTCACTGGGAGGCCTGAATGTGGGAGGGAGGCCTGTACTCCTACTCCCACCATGCCCCCTGTCCCACATCCCAGCAGCTTGGAGCACTCCCGCCCTCCCACAAGCACTTTGAAGCCATTGCAGTACACCAAACAAACTTACAGGTAGGTAGCCATCTTCACTGAGAGGCCTGAATGTGGGAGGGAGGCCTGTACTCCTACGCCCACCATGCCCCCTGTCCCACACCTCAGCAGCATGGAGCACTCCCGTCCTCCCACAAGCACTGTGTAGCCAGTGCATTGTTCACCAAACAAACTTACAGGTAGGTAGCCATTTTCACTGGGAGTCCTGTATGTGTGAGGGAGGCCTGTACTCCAACTACCACCATGACCCCTGTCTCACATCCCAGCAGCATGAAGCACTCCCTCCCTCCCACAAGCACTTTGAAGCAATTGCATTGTTTACCAAACAAACTTACAGGTAGGTAGCCATCTTGCTTGGGAGGCCTGTATGTGGGAGGGAGGCCTGCACTACTACTCCCACCATGCCACTGTCCCACACCCCAGCAGCATGGAGCACTCCCTCCCTCCCACAAGAACTTTGAAGCCATTGCAGTACACCAAACAAACTTACAGGTAGGTAGCCATCTTCACTGAGAGGCCTGAATGTGGGAGGGAAGCCTGTACCCCTACTCCTACCATGCCCCCTGTCCCACACCACAGCAGCATGGAGCACTCCCTCCCTCCCACAAGCACTTTGAAGCCATTGCAGTATACCAAACAAACTTACAGGTAGGTAGCCATCTTCACTGGGAGGCCTGAATGTGGGAGGGAGGCCTGTACTCTTATTCCCACCATGCCCCCTGTACCACACCCCAGCAGCATGGAGCACTCCCTCCCTCCCACAAGCACTGTAAAGCCATTGCATTGTTCACCAAACAAACTTACAGGTAGGTAGCCATCTTGCTTGGGAGGCCTGTATTTGGGAGGGAGGCCTGCACTACTACTCCCAAAATGCCCCCTGTCCCACACCCCAGCAGCATGGAGCCCTCACTCCCTCCCACAAGCACTTTGAAGCCATTGCAGTACACCAAATAAACTTATAGGTAGGTAGCCATCTATCCTGGGCTGGCTGTTGTGGGTGGGAGACCTGCATCACTACACACAACACCAATTGCATGCAATGCATCAATACCCGACATGTACGAGTAATTTATGTACCTCTGCATCATGTAATGAGGCACAGTATCGTACTTACAAAAAATAGCGAAGATCAGTCAATTGTGTAGTGTACAGACAGTGGATGACACACAGCTAACAGAATTCTTGCACAGTGCACAACACTGACCATTCCCACTCTAATCTACATGTGACCAAGAACTCACTGCTGATGATGACAACAAGGACCAGCAGAGCCAGTCTCTCCCCCCCCCAGTACATGGACTCTCGGATGTAGACTCCCAGGATTCTCTGGACGATGAGCTCCAGGCTGGCCCATCTGGTGTACCAGGGAGCAACAGGTCCCAGGCCCCCATCCTCCCCACCACCACGTCTGCTGCCACAACAACTGCACAGCAGACCCCTGCAGTTAAGGCCTGTGCCTCCACTGCCGCCGCCACCACCACCAGTGCCACATGCAGCACCCTCCCTGTCCAAGGGGATGACCAGCCCACACCAACAACTGTGGATGGCAGGGAGAGTGTGCGTGGACACACGATGGCGAGGCAACAGGTCCATGGCAGCAAGGCAGGTGGTAGGGCCAGGGTCACCCCCAGATCTCAGGATGTTGGGACACCATCCCTGGACCACTTCACCAGAGTCATCGGGGCCTACGAACATGTCCAGGGACAAAGTGGACATTCTGAAGAAATATTACTCGAGCTCATCCTGCTGATGAGGTCCATTGACACACGCATGGGTAAAAATGGTAGACCTCATGGGCCAGCAAGTGGCGTTACTGAGAGACAGGCCTGCGTCCCAAACAACACCACCAATCCCCTCTGTTGTGCTGCAGGATGACAGTGCACCATCCTCCCCTGCAGCCATAGAGAGGGGTGAGTCCTTAGATGCCGCTCGCCATGCAGCAGGGTCCCCCCCGGCCAATTGACCAAGGGGGCGTCCAAAGAAGAGCCTGGGAGTCTCTGGAGGCAAAGCACAAGCCAAACGTCAGTCACAGAGCCAGCCCTGATGGCAACCCTCTTCCTCACTGCATTGACTGTTTGGACTGTCCTTCCCCACACTGCCTTGTGAATGGCAGCAGTCTGTTGGACTGGGTCACCACATCAATGTGGTGTTTACTCCTACATCTCATTTACCATGACTGTCAACTCACTTCTCCATCACCACCTTCAAGTTAATCTGCCCGCACCCCTCACATGTCAACTTTGTAAATAAATTTACCTTACATACTTCAATTGGTTCAGCTTTGTCTTTAGTGCAATATTTACAGTGTTCACAATATCCCTAATGTATCCAAAAGATGTACAGTATGTAGGCCAGGACTGTTTTAGGGCACCTAGGGAGACACAACAGAACAACAGTCACTGGTATGAGTGTGGCATCACAGACAATACACTACACCAACCATCTACATAAGTCAATAGGCAGACCACACAATGTGCAACAAGTGTCAACAAACTGAGTCTCATATATGTTCACAGATGAAATGTCACTGCCACATTTCCACACACTGGTGACTTTACATGTACCTGTCTGTACCATTCCCACATAGCCCTTCACGGCTACAGCAATCACACCATACATAGTACAAGTTGTACCTCGTCACCCACCTTCAAGTAAAGTAGCGGGTGATGAGCTGTTGACGCATGTTAACTCCTTCCTCCTCTCCACTGTCCTCATCACTGGACTCAGGTCCTTGGGCAGGTGGGGGCCTTGGGTCCTCATCATCATCCAGGAGCAGGGGAATCCCCTTGTGAATGGCCATGTTGTGGAGCATACAGCATACCACAACGATCTTACAGACCTTCCCAGGCGAGTATGACAGTGCACCTCCAGTCCTGTCAAGGCAGCAGAATCTTGACTTGAGCAGGCCAAAAGTCCGCTCAATCACACGACGGGTCCTGCCATGGGCCTCATTGTACCTGATATCAGCTGGGGTCCTGGAATTGCGTAGTGGGCTCAGCAGCCATGGACGGCTGGGATATGCAGAGTCACCTAGGAATGACAAACACACATTGCAATGTTGCACAGGCAGAGGGCAGCAGGTCACACACACAGCACGCCATATTACTGTGCATACTCACTCACAATCCAAGCACGCTCGGGAAGCAGATTTGCCATAATCCTGGGCACAATGCTGTTCCTCAGGATGTACGAGTCATGGGCCGAGCTGGGGAATCTGGCACATACGTGCAAAATGGTCATGTCTGCCAGGCACGGCACCAGCACATTGATCGATTGATAATGTTTTAGATTGCGAAAAACGTGCTCACTCGCCTTTGGTGGCACCAGACGACATGTATGCAATCAATTAAACAACCAAAACAAGTGCCAGCACTGAAAACTAATGACCTGAATACTTTTATCAACAGACTAGAAACTTCCATTTTTAGTCATGTGGTTGAATTAATCCATCAACATTTGCTTTTATTTTTCAATTTTTCAACACAAGAGTATACAAAAATTATTTATAAATATGTGCAATAAACATAAAAAAACGACGTAAGTGAACAGGTCAAGGTGCTCAACAACAACAACAATTGTGTTGAAAAATTGAAAAATAAAAGCAAATGTTGATGGATTAATTCAATCACATGACTAAAAATTGAAGTTTCTAGTTTGTTGGTAAAAGTATTCAGGTCATTAGTTTTCAGTGCTGGCACTTGTTTTGGTTGTTTAGTATATTGGACTCTGCCTCACTGAATAGAGTCAAAGCCCTTGGTTGTTTGGTAATGTATGCAATTTATGGCACCAACAACATGGGGGATGTTCCTAAGTGGATAGAAGTCTCCCTTCACAACGGGCAATTCTGCTCCCCTGGGGAAATGTATGTATCTGTCCTTATAGATCATCATGGCTGCAAGAACATCCCTCAGCACCAGGCTGAACATGGGTTGAGACATCCCTGCAGTGCTGGCCACGGTCTCCTGGAAAGAACCAGTTGCAAAAAAATGGAGGGCTACCATCGCTTTGCACGTTGGTGTGAAAGCTGTTGGGTAGTGGCGACGAGGCTGCAGGTGGGGCTCCAACAGATCACAAACGGTCTTCAGGGTGGGTCTGTCGATGTGGAATTTGTGAATGATCGCAACATCCTCCATATCCTCCAGCAGTGTCAAGTGACATAGGGGATTAGACCGCCTCCTAGTTGAGATAAAAATAGACACATGTCAATGACAACCATCATGAGATGGCAACAGCACATCCCGTTAAGGATATCATGGAAAAACAAAGACTGCCCTGAGAAATGCGTTACACATCAGGTTACATGGGTGGACGTTTGAGCCACACAGAGGACACAGATGTATGATGTTACAACGCATGCTTTTACCACGCATGCCGTTACAACACAGTTTTTACAAAGCATACCATTACAACGCATAGCGCTTTGGGGTGCTGGATAGTGAATAGTTTAATTTACTATTCCAACTCCAGTCCCCGTGGATAGTAGGGAAGGTGTTGGATAGTAAATTAAATCTATTCCCTATCCTAGAGCGCCCCCAGCGCAATGCGTTGTAATGGTTTGCGTTGTAATGGTTGCGTCGTAATGGTAGTGCGTTGTAAAAGTTTCGTTGTAAAGGCTGTTTACCAGAGGACACACCTCTCTATTTACCATATACAAGTGCCTCAAACAACACATAGGTCAATGTGAATGCACACATACTAAACCCCACATTTCACATATGTACGCCTTACAGCTGCACCGGAGCCCAGTGACACAGAGCTCACCAGCGCATCTGAGGGGGACCGGAGTATGCAGGAGGAATCCCTGCCTTAGACACAAAGTACTACATCATCTGATGCCAGCGGTGATGCATCCATGTTGGCAGGCACAGGGAATGGGGACTTTGCATCATCTTCTACCACGCAGCGGCCAGTGACCAGCCTCCCATCCACTTCATCTGGTGCTGCCCTTGTCCGTGTAAGTAAGAGGGGACAAGTTAGACTTACACCTGGCACTGCTGAGCCTGCACCTGTTCCCCCTGCTGCCTTCAGTGCTGAGTCTGTAGAGCTCCTGCACCAGCTTTGTGTGGGCCAGACATCCCTGCTCAATGCCTTCAGTGACCATGACAAAAAAGTAGGCCAGGTGGTTGCCTACATTGAGGGCATACGCTCTAACGTGGGTGAGCTACACCGTACAGTCCAGGCTTTGTCGTCCACAGTGAAGTCCGCCCTTTAACAGGCACATACTCCCATTCCTGCTCCAGTGCCTTTGTCCACCTCCCAGTCAGTGGCCACATCGGATGATAGTGACCACAGTTCCCATGCGTCACAGTCACGATACAGCACAAGAAGCACCCAGCAGAAACAACCCAAGCGGTCCCGCCCACAGACACCATCCCCACAGAAGAGCAGAGCCACCCCAGAATGCAAAGATAAGAGCCCATCAGGGAAGAGCAAGGGCAAAAAAGCAATGAAACAGACATCAGGCTCACATGCCTCAGAGGCATCACCAGCGAAGGACTCTCCTGTCCCTAAAACTACATGCAGAGCTAGGCGTGCAGTGTCTATGCCCACTGAGGAGGTGTTGTATGGCAAGGGAACACCTAGGAAGGGCTCAGGGCCACATTCCCCCGCCACATCAACTCCAATTCCAAGCCCAGTGAAGCAGGTGAAGGAGGGCACTGTAGGGACTACCACTGGCAAACAGGCAAAGGAGGGCACTGTAGGGGGGACAGCTGGCAAACAGGGAAAGGATGGCACTGTAGGAGGTACACCTGGCAAACAGGGGAAGGAGGGCACTGTAGGGGGTACACATGTAAAACAGGGGAATGTGGTCTGGAGGCGTAGCCAGACAAAAGTGTTCCGCAGGATCCACCACGTCACCAGAGGGAGTGCCAGTGTCTGCACCTTAGGCAGGTCTGTTGGTGTGTGTGCCTGTTTTGTCATCACCAGTTCCCATTGACTCCAAGACAGGGAAGGCATTTTGAATTCCCAAGAAGTGGAAAGGCACCCCTCAAACCTCTCCCACCCACATTGTGTCACAGGTCTGCATGACTCCGCCTCCACGTGCCACTACACCACCTGGTCCAAACAGCCCTCCAGCTTGCCAAGCTACTGATAGCCCTACATCACCTGTGCCTCTGTCTGCCCAGTAAAGTGGTCCTGCTGTCCCCGACACACAGCCAGCTCCAAGTCCACAGGACAGCCAAGAGTGAGTGGTATTCCCCCTCATACACCTGTCTCCCATACAGGTGTGCTGGTCCTGCCCATTGTTTACCACCTGGGTGTGGTGTTGCTGGCCATGGTAGGGTACAGTCAAACACACTCACTGGGCAGCTTCTCATGTCCTCACTGTGCACTTTGCCATACCCACTGGCCTTGTCATTCACTGCTGTTCTGGCCTTGCCTGTGCAGCTTCTCATGTCCTGACTCTTCACTTTGCCATGCCCACTGGCTATGTCATTCACTACTGTTCTGGCCTTGCCTGTGCAGCTTCTCATGTCCTGACTCTTCACTTTGCCATGCCCACTGGCCTTGTCATTCACTACTGTTCTGGCCTTGCAAGTGCAGCTTCTCATGTCCTGACTCTGCACTTTGCCATGCCCACCGGCCTTGTCATTTACTTCTGTTCTGGCCTTGTCTGAGCAGCTTCTCATGTCCTGACTCTGCACTTTGCCATGCCCACTGGCCTTGTCATTCACTGCTGTTCTGGCCTTGCCTGTGCAGCTTCTCATGTACTCACTCTGCACTTTGCCATGCCCACTGGCCCTGTTGCTCTGCTGAGTTGTACTCTCACCTGTGCCATGGACACTGGCCCTGTTGCTCTGCTGTGGTGTACTCTCACCTGTGCCATGGACATTGGCCCTGTTGCTCTGCTGTGTTGTACTCTCACTTGTGCCATGGACACTGGCCCTGTTGCTCTGCTGTGTTGTACTCTCACCTGTGCCATGGACACTGGCCCTGTTGCTCTGCTGTGTTGTACACTTACCTGTGCCATGCCCATTGGCCCTGTTGCTCTGCTGTGTTGGAGTCTCCCCTGTGCAGCCTCTCATGTACTTGCTATGCCACCGGCCATGGACACTGGCCCTGTTGCTCTTCTGTGTTGTACTCTCACCTGTGCCATGGACACTGGCCCTGTTGCTCTGCTGTGTTGTACTCTCACCTGTGCCATTAACACTGGCCATGTTGCTCTGCTGTGTTGTACTCTCACCTGTGCCATGGACACCGGCCCAGTTGCGCTGCTGTGTTGTACTCTCACCTGTGCCATGCCCACTGGCCCCGTTGCTCTGCTGTGTTGGAGTCTCCCCTGTGCAGCCTCACATGTACTT
This sequence comes from Lissotriton vulgaris, assembly GCF_964263255.1. NCBI lineage: Eukaryota > Metazoa > Chordata > Amphibia > Caudata > Salamandridae > Lissotriton > Lissotriton vulgaris. The sequence goes on from NC_141685.1 coordinate 1,650,687,926, forward strand.
GCTGTGCCACCTGCCATGGACACTGGCCCTGTTGCTCTGCTGTGTTGTATTCTCACCTGTGCCATGGACACTGGCCCTGTTGCTCTGCTGTGTTGTACTCTCACCTGTGCCATGGACACTGGCCCTGTTGCTCTGCTGTGTTGGAGTCTCCCCTGTGCAGCCTCTCATGTACTTGCGGTGCACCCTGCCATGGACACGGGCCTTCCTGTTTGAAGTTTGCCTATTCAGATTATCTTGCAGATGATCAGCATTTTGGGCCTTGCTCTTGTCTGCTGTTGTTCTACTGTCACATCTATGCAATATGTGAATAAAGACAGTAACTCCTGTTGTATGTTTTGTCAGTGTCCTTGCTGATTAAAGTTATTTTGGTGTGTGCATTTGGTCACCTGTGCCACATGCTCTATGTGTTACTTAAACATTGCCAAGCTCTTTGGCCGCATCACATTTTTAAACAGGGGTGACAGGGTCTTCAGTCCATTCAGACACGGATACTAGTATTATCTGTGATGGCTATTTTACCAGTGGAGAAGTGTGGCTCAATTATTAGAGCAGCAGACCCTGATGCAGAGGTCTAGCCCGGGACCAGGGTTCAATTCCCCGCCTTGGCAGATCTTGGGCTCAAAATTCCACGGACCCAATAATTCTCGCCTCAGTGCCTATTCCAATCATGGAGTTCCACTCTGCAACTCTGGGCAATAGCTTGCTTAATCTCCACAATGGCCCCCACAATGCTAAGGATGCCTGGCCTCCACCTTGGGGGTGCCCAGGAGTGAACGCCTCACAGGCAAAGCCAGGATGGGTTCCACAGCGGTATTCGTACAAGCGCCTTGAGACCCTTGCGGGGGAGTTGTGCGCTATACAAGTATCAATTTACATTTACATTTACATTTTACCTGCCATGCAGTTCTCTTTTTAGTGGTTTGCTATTGTTGGCTACACTGTTCAGATGTCAGGTTGGGGGACACTGCCAGCACAGGGTGTGATGCTCTGTACAGGTTTGCATGCAGGCTGGGCAATGTCATGATGTATGTGTGTTATTCCTTTATGTGTGTCCAGCTGTGTATGTGTATGGTCATCTTGTGTTGGCCCTTAGTCCTGGTCCCATGGCCTACATGAGATGTGTGCTCGTGGGTAGTCAAGAGGTGTGCAGTGTGAAGGGTGTGACTTTGTAGGGGGTGTGGATGTGTGTGTGCCCCTGGATTGTGAAAGACACATTTGTGTCACCCAGGAGTTGTGTGCCTGTTGTTTGGATTTCTGCCCTGTGGATATGGTTGTTTGCACATGTGTGAGTTGTTTGTTGTGCACTGTGCAGTGTGTTGGTGTGCCCATGCTGTTATGTCTGTTTCCTTCTTTTTATTTTAGTCACTTATGTGTGTGCAAAATGTGTGACTTGCAGATCAGTGTTGTGTTTGTTTGATCATGCATGTGTTTTGAGTGTGTTTGTGTAGACTGTATAGCTCTGCTGCTAAACACTGCCATTGGGGTTGTGTTTTTCATGCATGGCAGGCACATGGTGCATTTTATCCTCCTGTATGGCATGGTGTGTGTGGTTTAATGCCATCCCCTATGTGTGCCACGTATGCCTAATGGGTCTGCACTCCCTCCATTTGTGTATGGTACACCCTTTACATGTTTACTACTGACATGAAAGTCAGTTAACTTTGATGTCAGCTGTCCCCTTGGTTTACATGTGCGTGTGCCTCCCCATCACTTCATTTGTGACACTGTGCTTTGTGGTGCAGTTCTTGGGCCAATAGTGATGTTCCACTCTGGACATTGCCCCAATGGTTTATGTGTGGTGTTCTTGTGCTATTCATCAGTGAGGATTGCTCATGTGCACTTCAGCTCTGGTCAGGATGGTTCTGCTCTTGTATCCCAGAGTGGTGAATCTGTTATTGTTGTGTTGGATGGATGTGTGTTGGCTGTGGTATTGCTTCACTTCCTGGGTGTGCTGTTGTGTTTGTGCTGTGCTGATTTGTGTTGTGTGTGTTGATGTTGTGTCAGTCATGTATGTGTGTGACTGTTCTGCTTGGTGTGCACACACTGCTTGTTGTGCATACAGTGCTGTGTGCATGTGGCCTTGGCATTGCCTGATTTGCATCCCCTGATGTCCTGTAGTGTTTGTTCATTTTTGATTTCATGTGCATCTGTGGTTGGTTTCATGTGGCAGTGCAGTTGTGTGACAGTGCACTTTTTGTGTGATTTGTGGTATGTTGTGTGTGTTTTGTTTCTGAGTGATGGGGTTGTGCACTCTTGTGTCTGTGCTCCCATTGCCTTTCCACAGTTTGGCTGACAGGGTATGTCTGTTTCTGATGGGGTTCTGTGTGTGTTTCTGTAGTGTGTGTGTGTTGCTTTTGGGCAGGCATCTGTTCAGGCATCCCTGTGTGTGTGTTATGTTTGTGGCTACACCCAGGGTGTGTGTTTGTTTGTGTGTGTATGTACTGGCAAGTATTGGCAGCCTTCAGTTTGTGTGGCACTGGTGTTGTGTGTTCCTTGTCAGACACTCCTGCAGTGGAGGTCTCCATGGTTGTTTGTTGTGTGGTGCAGGGTGTAGATTGTGCTTGCTTGTTGCTGTGCTTGTTGCTGTGCATGGGGGTGCACAGGATGGGCACCTGGCCTGTGACTTGATGGGGTGGGTTGATGTGTGGTTGGGGGTGGTGTGTCCCTGTAGTCTTTGTGCCCTGCCCATGCCTTACACTGACCCAGCCTTCTGCATTATGCGCATGTGTTGACAGCTGCGGTGACGTTCCCGGGACCAGGACGATGCTGCAAGTTCGCGGTCGATGTGTGTCCAGGATGCAGTGGGGTGATTTGGTGGCAGGTGGGTCATGTGTGGGTGCCCTTGTGGATGTGGTATTACCCCCAGCAGGGAGTCTGTTGTGGTTTTGGACCCTGTGTCAGCCCGTGTGTTGTGTTTTGTATTTGTGTAGTTGCGTAACTACGGCGTCCTCCGCGGCGGCCCATTAGATGATAGTGCTGTAGCAAGTACAGCACCGGATACACATGTAGAGCTGGGTCCATGGCGGTCGTGACCGGGTGGTGTGGAGTTGCTGCCATCTCTGGTTGGGCGGTGTCTCCGCTGCAGTGCGTCTGCCTGTTTGGACCATCCTAATTTGTGGAGCGGGCGGACGTCATTCCACACGGCAGAGAGTCTCCATCGGCTCCCACCACCGTTGTAGCGGGCGCACTTTGATGGCTGTGTGCGTCGCTCCGCAGCAGACGGGATTTGTCCTATGTTTTGCAATACTAATATGGCAGACGTGTTTTCAGCTGCTCTCGGGTGGAAAAAGGCGTTTTTTCGCCCCGCCAGCACCGCGGTGGTGCCACCGGCCGCCATCCTAATGGACCCCCTAATGTCTATACACCTGCAAAGGCATACATTGCAGAGTTGGCTCATGCTGCTTAGCTAGACAAATTTACAGGGGCTTTAACATCATTTGGTCCCTGAGATACTGTGCCTACACAGGTTCTAAGTGCAGAAGCGGACAAAAACCGTGTTTGTTTTTGATAAAACACAATTTTGCTGCTTGTTTAAGCAGATCCTTTTTTCATCAGAAACAAGCAGGTCTGTCTATGAGAAGCTTGTCCAAGAGCATAAGTGCCCCCTAAACAGTAGTTTTTTAAAACAGTTTTTTGGTAAGTTTTTCCCCTTTTTGTTTTTAAGGAAATGCTGTTAGTGTTTGTTAACACTTCAAGAAGTAGGTTTTTGTCACACCCTTTAGAAAAAATGTAAAATACCAAAAACATATTAAAAATGTTCTCAAACACAAAAAATTTATAGTTGTTGAAAACTGTTAACAAAACCACTCTTTTCAGAGCTTCCCTGTAGTTTTATGATCTATGTTGTTTGTACTATGTTTTCCTTTTCTTCCTTCTCCAAAGCTCTTGTGAGACTCTTGGAAGCCCCAGGGAGACAATAACTTGTGAGCAGTCTAAGGTGCCAGTGGTTCCTAGTTTGCTCTTGCTATATTGTACTTCTTATAATGGACTTTAGATTTTATAAAGAATATCCTGATGTAGTATGTATAATTTACATACACCAGAATAGCAACAATGTGTTTAGTTTAATGAAATGCAATCCATTATATAATGGTGGGGAAATATAAATCACTTAAATTTACACCACAAAACTTACCAGGTAGGAGCTGGAAAGTTTTGTCAAACGACACCAATGATATTTGGATAACAACATATGGAAATCCTATACTAAATATAAATACCCATTGGTGACCACCCCTGGGTAGTTATGGCTAGGACCACTTTTCCATAGGAAAAGCATTTTTTGGTTTTCTAATACCTTAGGCACCGTTTGGCAAATCTTTACAAAACTTTCCAGAAAACAGTTTATCCACCCGAGCTACTCACTGGAAAATTTTGAGGAATTACATCGAGTGGGATGGAGGGCAAGAAATAAGGGGGGTACCAAAACACATTTTCCCCATTCAATTTTATATCAGAAAATTGAACTGTGATACCACAAAAACAGCTGAACTGAATTACATCAAATAATGCAGACAGCTAGGACTTAGTCCAGAAAGCATGTTTTTTGTGAAATTATATCAAATTCATCCAGTAGCTTTTGAGAAATGAAGGTTCAAAAACATTATATACTCACACCGCAGAGGATCCTTGGAGCTGACATATCTTAAGATAAGATCTAATAGGCTGCCACCACATCAACAAAGATGTGTTAGCACCCATTTTAGGACTGCAGCCCCCTGTTCTATGGAAAAATTAACAAAACATAGGGGGCTGAGGAGGGATACCATGCCCCCCTCGGCCTGGTGAGTTGGAACCAGAGGGACTTCACCTAGACCAGAAACATGTTTTTTTTTTATTTTCCACAAATTTATGGAGGATCAAAGTAAAATAACTTTTCAAGTGGGCTACCGGCCTGTTTTGAATAAATGCCCCTGCCAAGGGTGGACCATGGCCAATGTGGTCAGTGACTTCTTATTTTTTGGGGAGGGACATGTGGCCCCCATCCACAAGCCAATTACGGCACCAAGGACCCAATGCCCCCAGGTGCTGACATTTTTTTGAAATAGTGAGAGGGCATGTGGCCCCTACCCCGGCCTGATTGTGGCCCTTGGGACCACATTCCCCTGGGGTCCAAATACTTTTTCTCAGAGGACTTGGGCATACTGCCCCCCTCTCTGAGCAGTTTTTAGTTCTGGTAACCCCATCTCCCTGGGCTCAGATAAGTCTGGTGAATGGGAACAAACATTTTCTATTTTTCTGTGCCTGAAAGTTTGCTCCTGATGTGGGCTGCAAATTTAAAACCTGCTCAAGAGGGGCAGGAGCATAGGAGTTGCAGGCTCCCACCAGCACTCATGGTGGTTCCTGCCCAGTGAGCCGCCAGGGGCCACGTGGCCCCAGAGTTCCCCCATGGGCCTCAATGATTTTAAGGCATGTGGATGCCCGGTTGGGTACCAGGGTATCCACAAAATCAAAAAGTGCCCAGCTACTGCCAGGGGAGCCATCACAGTCATCAGGGGCCCTGGGCTTCCCCACATGGTCCCTAACGATTTTAAAATATGTGGATACCCCAGCTGGGCACTGAAGCACTCATAAAAGTGCCAGTCTCTTGCCAGGGAAGCTAGCAGGGGTCGGGAGGCCCTGGTACTTTCCCATGGCCCCCAACAATTTATAAAGTTGTGGGTGTTCATGGTGGGCACCCACAAAATAATAATAACCCCTCCCAAAAAAGAAAAAACAATAAATGAGCAGCAGAGCCGCTCATTTATTGCCCATTGGTTCAGACTATAGCACCCTAAACTGCCTAGTGTGGGCTAATTTAAATGTATTTGGATGCATGTTAAAGCCCTATTTTGAGCAGGGGCACCACCAGAACAGAAAAGTGAGGGAGTTGCATGGAGGACAGAATCCCACCAGAAATACTTGGAAATAATTAACCCTATTTTATTTATTTAGTTAGAGGTTTTAAATGGCGCTGGCTAGACCCGGAGGTATCTGAGCGCTTTACAGAAGCAAGAGCAAGGCAAATATCAATGGAACAATGGATACATGCAAAATACAATCAAGGACATGAGAATATCTACATTGAATCATGAGAAAGGCGAAACAATCTAAGATTAAAGGTAACATACAGTTTAAAAAATAAGGGAGGTGTGAAAGAGGGACACTCAATTAAATATAACAAGAGCCAGTGTTAACAGAACACAAACAAATGACAGAAATGTAGTTAGAACATAAAATACATGGGAGACCATGGAGAGTAAGGAACTATATTTATATATAAAATTACCCCAGGAAAAGTTGATCATTTATAAGCATTCCCAGAGCTTGAGATTTTGCTCTTCAGCTTGGGCATGCAAGGACCCCGTGGTTAGTTTTATGATTGAATTACATTGTTTCAGGAGTGTAAAAGACTCTGACACTTGTTTAATATTATTTTGACAACAAAATGCTACATTTAAATGTTTATTGCTTGACATTGCAACTATCCCATGACAAAACTATTAGGCCTGCTTTTTATATAATCAATTAATCAATCAATAATGATTTAGAAAGCACTGCTAATCACCTGATAGGTATTCAGGTGCTTGCCGGTCACCAGAAGGCTTATTCAAACAGACAGGTCTTGAGGGCTCTTTGGAATTCCGGGAGTGAGGTGATATTCCTGATCTGCGTGGGGGGGGGGGGCTGTAAGGAGCGTCCTCCACTTCTTCTTCAGTGGGTGTGAGGAGTATGGGCAAGAGAGTGTAGTGTTTGCAATGGTGGGTGGAAGTTTAGGTGATATTTAATGTAGGAGGGGTTTTGGTTGTGTAGAAGTTTGTGTGTGGGTCAACAGCTTGAAACAGCATCCCTTCTGGACATGCCAGTGGAGTCGCCTGAGGTGTGGCATGATGAGGGCTCATTGGGGGAGGTCAAGGTGCAGTCTGGCTGCAGTGTTCTGTATGGTTTGAAGTCTCTGTAGGCGGTGTGTGGCAATTCCCACATGGAGGGCATTGCCATAGGCTAGGCAGCTGGTGATGAGGGCCTGTGTCACTGTGCATCTTGCGTTCAGGGGTAGACACTTAAAGATCTACTGGTGAGGACAGAGGGGATTCATCTGAGTTTTGTTTCCTTGGATGCCAATGTAGAAGTATCTTTTGAGCAGTGTGTGGTGGGATGCTGTGTGGAAGACAGCTAAGAGGTTGAGTAGGATCAGAGCTGCTGTTTCTCCTAAGTCGAGGGGGGCTCGGATGCCATCGGTGGCTGCGATCGGGGCGGTCCTGATGCTGTGACTGCTGCTGGCAGCCGGGTTGATGAGCTGTTTAATGATGTTGAAAGTTACTTGCTGCTTTTGATCCATGCAGCTAGGCCTGTCTTCGTTGTTGTCCTCAGCAGGTGGTGGTAGAGGTTTAGGGAGGTCTTGAAGGCTGTACTGATGGAGGAGAGCTTGCTGGCATGCTATCTGCTGTCCAGCTATTTGCTGTCACGTTTTGCTGCTCTGAATTCTTGGGTGTATCAGGTGGTCATATTGGAGGGTCTTTTGTGAATGGTGCTTTTGATGGGTGTGATGCTGTCGGCGCAGTTGGTGATTCAGACATTGATGTTCCTAATTCCATTTTCTAGGTTGGTGGCGGTGGTTAGCTTGGAGATATTGAGGGAGTATGTCCAGCTGCTTTCTGCGATCTTGTTCCAGCTGCAGTAGGAGGCACTGGTCATCTTGGGGGTGGAGGCGCGGGGCTGTGATGCTGAAGTGGATGAAGGAGTGATCTGTTCATTTGAGTTCAGTGTTGTGGCTGTATTTGATGTGGTTGCTGGAGGTGAACTTGAAGATGGTGCCCTGCGATGTGTGGGGTTGCAGATAAGTTGGGTTAGTCTGAGGCTGCTCATGCTGTTGAGGAGGTGGCTAGTGTAGTTATCATTGGGGTCATCGGAGTGGAAGTTGAGGTTGCTGAGGAAGATGTAGTCCTGGTATTCCAGAATGGGGGGTGCAATAAAATAAGTGATCGTGTCAGAGAAGCTGAAGAGCGGGCCCAGATGTCGAAAAACTAGTGTGCCTCTGATGTCTGTATTGTCGTCTGTGTAGAGCTTGAAAGTGAGGTGTTCCATGAGGGTGGTATAATGACAGTAACTTACATTAAAACAACCTTAGAAATTCCCTGGAAAAAAACAAAGATTAAAGGGTTGTTATGGTATGGTATAGTATGTCAGTACAATTTTACACAGAACAAAACCACTGAAATTCACCCATTATAGTTACTCAAGTGACTCTAACGCGCATCCTAAATTAACTGTAATACCTTCAATAAAGAATGCAGTAACACACATTCTGAAAGATAGGATTCTTAAACAACCCCAAGCTACTACAGTATGGTTAGAATTACTTTTCAGGATCAGTACTGGGCTCAAAGAAGTAGCACGGAGGTCACTCCTGATAATAGCTGAGTAAATCGGAATTCTTAGTTCTGCTGAATTTATAGGAATTTTTGTACGTTTCAAATATCAACACTTAGAAACTTTTCTGGTGAAAAGCACACAATGCATTCCTATGAAGGAAATACAAATTACTGGTAAGTACGCTTAGAATTACTTTTTAGGGTCAGTGCTGGGCTCAAAGATGCAGCACTGGGTTCTCTCCTGATAACAGGTGAGTAAATAGGAATTCGTATTTCGGCTGATTTTAGAGGAATATTTGTACATTTCAAAAATTGACAGAAACTTTTTTGGTGAAAACCACACAATGGATTCCTACGGAAGGAAATACAAGTTACTGGTAAGTTCGCTTAGAATTACTTTTCAGGGTCAATGCTGGGCTAAAAGATGCAGCACTGGCTTCTCTCCTGATAATAGGTGAGTAAATCGGAATTCGTAGTTCGGCTGATTTTAGAGGAATATTTGTACATTTCAAAAATCGATACTTAGAAACTTTTCTGCTGAAAACCACACAATGGATTCCTATGGGAGGAAATACAAGTTGCTGGTAAGTACGCTTAGAATTACTTTTCAGGGTCAGTGCTGGGCTAAAAGATGCAGCACTGAGTTCTCTCCTGATAACAGGTCAGTAAATCGGAATTCGTAGTTCGACTGATTTTAGAGGAATATTTGTACAATGGTGAAGAAAGGGGGCGAGCCTGCGGTGACATGTGTGCAAACGCGCCCTGTGGCGCGTTTTAAGTTGGAGAATTAATTCCTCTTCAATGCTGCGGTCCCCTGGGGGGCAACTAGCCCACAAGGTACCTCCAGTATGCACCAGGAAGCTGCGTTGTAGAGACGTGTTCAGAGGCCACGCCCCTTTTTACAACACTCTACAACACAGCTCCTTGGTGCTTAGTGGGGGTACCTGGTGGGCTAGTTGGACCCCAGGGGACCTCTGGATTGAAGAGGAATTAATTCCCCAACTTAAAACGCGCCGCAGGGCGTGTTTGCCCCTGCCCCTACCTTCACCACTGTGCAAACGCGCCCCGTGGCGCGTTTTAAGTTGGGGGGCCAACTACCCCACCAGGTACCTTCATTATGCACCAGGGAGCTGTGTTGCAGACAGGTGTTCAGAGGCCACGCCCCTTTTTACACCTCTATGCAACGCAGCTCTGTGGCGCTTACTGGAGGTACCTAGTGGGCTAGTTTGACACTAGGGACACTTAGGATTGAAGGGGACTTAATCTCTCAACTTAGAACGGTGACAGGGCGCATTTACACAGTTTTGAAGGGAGGGGACGGGGCCTGACGTGATATCTGCAAACACTCCCTGTGGCGCATTTTAAGTTGGGGAAAAAATTCTACATCAAACCTGAGGGACAATGAGCCCACCAGGTGCTTCCAGGAAGCACCACTGTGCTGCGTTGCAGAGAGGTGGTGCAGGCCGTGCCCCTTTTTACATCTCTCTGCCACGCAGCTCTGTGGCGCTTACTGGATGGACTACGAGTTCCGATTTACTCACCTGTTATCAGGAGAGAACTCAGTGCTGCCTCTTTGAGCCCAGTACGGATTCTGAAAAGTAATTTTAATCATACTTACCAGTAACTTGAATTTCCTTCCATAGGCTAACATTGACTTGTTTCACTTGGAAATTCTTCTAAGTGTGGAGTTTTGGAACTTTAAAATATTCACCTAAAATCATCCGAACAACGAATTCCAATTTACTCACCTGTTATCAGGAGAGAACCCAGTGCTGCATCTTTGAGCCTAGCACTAATCATGAAAATTAATAAGAACCATACTTACCAGTAACTTGAATTTCCTTCCATAGCCTAACATTGACTAGTTTCACTTGGTAAATTCTTCTGAGTGTGGAGAAGCCTAGCTCCTATTACCGGCGTGCTGGTGCTGTTTCTGCGGGGAGGAGCAAGATGGTAGGTTGACGCCGCTGGGAAGACAAGCGCCCTGAGCAGCTCCCGCAAAACCCGGTTGTAAACCCCAGCGATTTGCTCTCACCTATGGAAATCTGTAAAATGGATGTGGAACCAATGCGGCTGCAGAAGTGAGGCCGAACCAAGACTTCTAAGGGGAAATTGTTCTGCTCGAATTGGATGGTAAAAACCTATTGTGAGACTCTTGCTGGCATGTGGTATCGGAGTTGGAGTCACAGTTAAGAAACAAAGAAGGAAGACTGCACCAAACTTTCCGAATTTACTGGGTGATTCATGCACGCGTTCGTTGTCAGCACCGGCGCTCTCAGGCGGCTTAACAGATTACGGCTGCTTCGTTGGTTGAGCTCGGGGATCATCTGAGAGTCCTGGACTGCAGGCAGAGTGAGCAAACCCACGATGGCTCCGCCGAAAGCACCGGCACGCTCTACACGCACTGGGAGGCTGCTACCCCCTGCCGTAACGGAGGAAACGGAGCGGAATGAGGACACTGATGCCTGTGCAGGGATGCCGAACGGAAGACCTTGGGCCGACAACTCTTAGATTGGTTAGCCGATACTTCAGCTAATACGATCAGGAAAATCTGCGGCGCTGATTTCATCAAATCTGCCTATAGAGAATGGTGGGAATCAAGATCTTGCAGGGATGCTTATGGGGGCTATACCAGACCAGCAAACATGCTTGGAAGAAGGTGCTGGAGAACAGGAGGGGGCTGAGACCTCAGTACAGGGGAAAAATGAAGTGGATAAGGAGGCCTTGGAGCGAAATGACAGCGATATGTTTGGAATGATTCCTCAGATTAGCCTAATGGGGGAAATAGAGAATGGCGCTGGAAGCATGACGATCACAGAAGATACTATTGATCTAGTTGACCTAGCTGATGAGAGCAACATCGCTAACATCGCTGATGGTATTCAACCCCTGTTAAACCTGAGCTCATCAGAGCAAGGGGAGATCATTCAAAATCAAATGGAGGGCAGAAAGGAAGTAGAATCCAACACAAAGATCACACCCAGGTCAGGCGCTAAGAAAAAGAATGTAACTATAAAAACGAAATACCAAAGGTGCAACAACAAGAAAACACCATTAAAATCTGACCAACAGGGTGGTGTGCTACGCCACAAGGAAATTCTTAACGATACTTCCCTTCACCGCTGTTTTCAAATAAAAGGTGGGGTTAAGTCTCTGGTTTCGCGACTTTCTGGGAGCAGCCTGACAGAAGTACCTCAGAATAAAGATACTATAATGAATAAAGATACAGATACAGCTCCCACTGTTACTACTCCTCCTTCTTCTGTCATTCCTACTGCCTCTATGCAATCAAAGCCATCTGATATCATGGCAGCTTCTGGAGCGGATGGTGGCGAAGTCGATTCAAGCTCAAGCTTAAGGCTAGAACCATCATTGGCTTTAATATTTCAAGCATTAAAAGATTAGAGACAAGGAGCTCAGGAACACTACTTGCAACTGAGGACAGATAATGTAGGCATTCAACAGGCTCTAGAGGCAGCAACAGCCAAAGTGGACTCCCTTGCAAATGACATAAGAGATCTCCAGCAACGTATAGCGGTTACTGAGGAGGTTGTGTCACAGACAGTTGAACAAACAGACTCATGATACTTCAATTAAAGCATTGCAGTTCAAGGTGGAAGACTTAGAAAATCGTCAGCGACGGCAGAATTTGAGATTGCTTTGCGTTCCAGAGGGAAAAGAGGGCGCAGACTCCCGAGCATACTTGGTATTGCTTTTTCAGAAGGCTTTCCCAGATCTGGCAGAGTGGGACTGGGACAGCCATATACAACGGGCCCATAGACTTCCTCTTGCGCCTCAGCGACTGAGATATACTTTTTTAAGGCCCTTGTTAATTTATTTTGGTAATTTCTTGTTACGTCAGGCCGTATATCTAAATGCTTGCCCTAGCTCTCCTATAACAACTGATACTGTTACTTTTTTTGTACGTTCACATCTTTGCAAAGCTTCAATGGATAGGAGATGGCTAATGCGGCAGTTAATAGAACCTATCAAATCTTTAAATGCACAGGTATTTCTGCAAGAGCCAGCACGGCAGAAGGTCTTGAGAGGAGGTCAAATCTATTTTTTTCTGCAGTCAAAGAGGCTAAGCAAATGGCAACATGAGAAGGGTGGGAAGCATTAAGCTGAAACGAATACTAAATAATTATTATTAAGGGATCTACTAAAATCTTACGCTTCAGGAGTGGGGTTTTTGGGTGAGGGGGTTGCCCCTGGGGTGTACTGTCTCCCTTTGGCTGCTGTTCTAGCAGCTTTTGTTTGGGGGGTAATTCCTCTCCCAAGGTACGAGGGTGGGTTTGCGAGTAGGTACTGGGAAGGGTAAGGTGGGTGAAAATATGGAAATAGAGATCAACAAGACAGCCAGAAAAGAAATGAATGTGGTTATAGCAGTGCAGGAGGAAAATAAATTGAAAAGAATAATGGGCTACATTAAAGGGGAAAATAAACATTTTTATGATGAGTAAAATCAAATGTATTATTTGGAACGTCGCTGGTCTAAATAGTAAACTCAAGAGACAGCTGGTACGGGAATTATTAAAAACATATAACCCACAGTTTGCACTACTAACAGAAACACATCTTTCTTATAAAGACCGGAAGTTATTAGCTCAACTTGGTTATGAAACTATTATTTGCACCTCACAGGCTTGCTCTATTAGGGGAGTGGCTATTTTAAAGCAAAAGGGATTTTGGTGTGGGATACTAAAAACTAAGACTGATCGGGCTGGGAGGTGGGCAATAGCCCAGGCTAAAACATGAGGCAAAAAGTATGTCATATGTGGTGTATATGGTCCTAATTTAGATAAGCCACTATTCTTTGATTCTCTAAATATGGAACTATTAAACTGGAAGGAGAAAAACTGATCATGGGGGACTTTAATTGTATCATGGATTACAATATAGATACTAGTAGACAGACATCTACCCGTAGAATTTCTAGAACAAGAGCAGCGATAGTAGGGATGGGAAGGTTACAGCTGGTGACGGATTTGTGGAGATATCTACATCCTAATATCACGGGATATATTTATTACTCATGTCCGCATCAGTCATATTCAAGAATAGATATGGAATGGGTGTCTAATGGGATTGCTACAACGGCTGATATAATGATATATCCTTGTATAACTTCTGACCACAATCCCCTTATGGTAATATTTCAAGTTGTAACAGGAGAAACAATCCCTAAATCCTTTACATTTCCAAAATATCTACTTACAGGCGAGACTTATATAGAGACTCCTAGCAGGCAGCTCAAACTATTTTTTGGGGGGAAATAGGGTTCATCTACACCTAATATATTATGGGATACTTGGAAAGCAGTAGTTCGAGGAACAACATTACAATATATATTGCAACAAAACAAAAAAAACTAGACTAAACAGAGGAGGCTATTCCAACTATGAGACAGGCTGAGGAGGATCATATAAATTCGGTTTGGTCTGCTTCACCCATTCAGGAGGAGCTTTTACGAGATTTAATTGATCTGAGGGTGGCGGCCAAAAAGGTATTTAGGGAAAGAATGGTCACTAGATAAAAGTATTGTGCCGTACAGTATGAGTTTGGGGAACACATGGGAAAAGTTCTTGCTCATAAACTAGCCGAAGATCGGGCTAAACTTACATTAAATAAATTAAAGTGGCAAACGGGACTATGTATACGGATACAAAAGGGATTTTAGAACAATTTTCTGTTTTTTATCAGAAGCTATACACATCTGAAATTATAACTAATGATGAAGATATACAACAGTATTTTTAAAAGATATATCTGCCAAAACTGAAAGAAGAAGATACTGTTACTATAGGTAAAGATATCAGTAATGAGGAAATACTATTAGCAATATCTGCGCTCCCTTCGGGAAAAGCAACAGGGAAAGACTTTATACATTTGAAATTTTACAAAGTTTTCAAAGAGCAGCTAATCGTACCATTTAGCGAGGCAATCCAATATATTGGTCATAACGGTGTTGTACTAGAACCTTGGAATTTGACACGAATAGTCTTCTTAAAGAAAAATAAACCTTCTAATGAGTGTGGCTCTTATAGGCCTATCTCACTGATTAACTTTGACACAAAGATATTTGCTAAAATTTTGGCTACTCAATTAGCACCAGTTATGTCAGATCTTGTCTCACTCCATCAGCATATAAATACCGCTATCACTGCTTTTGATCTGGCCCAAAAAAACAGGATCCAATTAGGTATGCTGCTCTTAGACGCAGAAAAGGCGTTTGATAGGGTGGATTAGAAGTTTTTATGGGCTGTACTGGAAGGGGTGTGTATTAAGAAAACTTTGAAACAGTGGATCCAGGCTTTATATGGTAAACCACAAGCAAAATTAATGTATCTAGGAATGCAATTGGAAGTATTCTCAATTTTTCATGGCACACAACAGGGATGTCCACTTTCCCCTCTTTTATTTGACCTTTATATTAACTGTTTATTTTTTCATTACAATCTAACCCTCAAATTATACCACTAAGACATGGCATAAATTCACTAAAGGTAACTGCCTATGCAGATGATGTAGCTATATTCTCAACTGAACCAATCGGAGCAATGGAAGAAATAGAAAAAGAAGCAGCTAGATTTGGAGCAGTAGCCGGGTATAAACTCAACACATATAAAATGCAGATGTAGGTAAACTTTACTACTAGGGAACGCCTAAGGGGGATATGCACGGTGGCTACGTACCTGGGGGTTAGAATATCCCCACAGATCAGTCAAATAATCTCATTGAATTACAAATTATTGATAAAGGAAACAGCTATTCAGTTAAAAAAAATGGCATAAACTCCCTATTGGTATTATCGGCCGGGCTACTATATTTAAAATGAAAATACTTCCAAAATGTTTGTATCTTTTTAGATCTATCCCTCTGCGGGTGCCTAAAAGTTTTTAAAAAAGATTAGATGGCCTTTTTAGTAGTTTCTTATGGGGATATAAGAAGGCACGCAGAGCAATAGATTTACTGAAGTGCCCTTATGATCAGGGGGGGGTATAGATTTCCCAGATCTTAAAATGTATTTTTGGTCTGCATTTGCAGGTCATTTCCAGAGTTTATTAATGCCTTCATGTACCACCTTCTTCCACCAATTTTAATTGGCAGAAAACAGCTTAATGTATATGTATAAAATTACTGATCCGAATTATTTCAAGCGTGTAAAATTTAAGACTCTATGGGACACTATTTCATAAGTATGGGCCGAAAATTCGTTCCGCTCGTGGAATTGGCCGATTTTCCGCAATTTCGCGATCCGCGAATCTCACGAAATTGCAGAAAAATCAGCGAATCCGCGAGCGGGACAAATTTTTTCAAGGAAGCACTTACAGGGTTACAGCAGGTGCCCAAGTTGAAGCTAATTTCTTTGTAACCATTTACAAAATGGTTACAAAGAAATTAACTTCAACTTGGGCACCTGCTGTAACCCTGTAAGTGCTTCCTGAGCGGCGCCTCCTTGCCTACTTGCAACTATTCTCTGACCCCCGAAGCAGGGTCAGAGAATAGTTACAAGTATGGCACGAGGCTCCTGTCCCAAAAATTAAACCTCAACAGGAAGCACTTACAGATAAGGAACAGGTGCCCGAGTTGAAGCTGAAATTCAGTAGCGTTTTAATCAGCCAAAACATTAGTGAGCACGTCGAGGCTGGGCCAGTGTGCTCTAACCCCATCCCTGCCGTCGGAAATTAGCTCTAATAGGGAGGTCTTTGCATCCATGAGTTTCTCGAGCACGATCCCCTTGTAGTTCCTGTGGCCAGGAGGCTGCTTTCTCCTCACCTGCTGCTCTGCTCGCTCTCTGACCCTTTACACAAGAGGCATGTGCACACACATAGAAGCCCCGCACCACACACTAGCAGTATCAAATGTTTTTCCCGCCCTTTCCCAACTATGATGGACAGCTCACTCAAGGGACCTCTGCACCTTTTGGCGCAGTGGCAAAGTTACAGGCACACATGGTCAGTGGAGACAAATCTTCTGGCCCTTTACGCAGCTGCAGTGTAGGAAAAGCACTATACATTTACACAACGTGGTAGCACTTACTGATTAGCCAGTACTCCAGTTGAGTAGAGGTATTGCACAAAATGGTGGCATCTTCGTGGATAACTATGCAGGGCAGGATTCATTCTGGCACGAGGCTCCTGTCACAAAAATTAAACCTCAACAGGAAGCACTCACAGATATAGCTGGTGCCCGAGTTGAAGTTCAAATTCAGTAACGTTTTTAATCAGCCCAAAACATTAGTGAGCACGGTCGAGGCTGGGCAAATGCGCTTTAACCCCATATCTGCAGTTGAAAATTAGCTGTAATACTCGAGGGAGGTCTTTGCATCCATGAGTTTCTCAAGTGCGATCCCCTTGTAGTTCCTGTGGCCAGGAGGCTGCTTTCTCCTCACCTGCTGCCCTGCCTGCTCTCTGACCCTTTACACAAGAGGCATGTGCTCACACATAGAAGCCCCGCACCACACACTAGCAGTATCAAACGTTTTACCCGCCCTTTCCCAACTATGACGGACAGCTCACTCAAGGGACTTCGGCGCCTTTTGGCGCGTTGGCACAATTACAGGCACACATGGTCATTGGAGACAAATCTTCTGGCCCTTTACACAGCTGCAGTGTAGGAAAAGCACTATACATTTACACAACGAGGTAGCACTTACTGATTAGCCAGTACTCCAGTTGAGTAGAGGTATTGCACAAAACGGTGGCATCTTCGTGGATAACTGTGCAGGGCAGGATTCATTCTGGCAGGCGGCTCCTGTCACAAAAATTAAACCTCAACAGGAAGCACTTACTGAAATAGCTGGTGCCCGAGTTGAAGTTCAAATTCAGTAAAAATTTTAATCAGCCCAAAACAATAGTGAGCACGGTCGAGGCTGGGTAAGTGTGCTTTAACCCCATATCTGACGTCAAACATTAGCTGTAATACTCGAGGGAGGTCTTTGCATCCATGAGTTTCTCGAGCGGGATCCCCTTGTAGTTCCTGTGGCCAGGAGGCTGCTTTCTTCTTACCTGCTGCCCTGCTCGCTCTCTGACCCTTTACACAAGAGGCATGTGCACACGCATAGAAGCCCCGCACCACACACTAGCAGTATCAAACGTTTGTCCCGCCCTTTCCCAACTATGATGGACAGCTCACTCAAGGGACCTCGGCGCCTCTTGGCGGGTGGCAAAGTTACAGGTACACATGGTCACTGGGGACAAATCATCTTGCCCTTTACGCAGCTGCAGTGTAGGATAAGCACTATACATTTAGCCAACGAAGTAGCACTTACTGATTAGCCAGTAGAATATGCTCCAGTTAAGTATGGTGCAAATTGCAAACAAATCCGCGATTTCGCGGGAAAATCCGCGAATTCGCAGTTTTTTTACAATTTCATGCAAATTCGCGAACCGCAGATCCGCAAAGTTCGCCCATACTTACTATTTCTATCTGGAAAGCTATTTTTACCAGGTGCGATCTATCTTACTACCACAATACACTTCCTCTGTGGGGGAATCCGATCTTCCCTGAGATTTTTTAGGATATTACGTTAAAACAATGGGCGGATTATGGGATTTCTACACTCAGGGATCTATTTGATCATGGGGGTTTTGCTTCATTTGAAAACTTTTTGTTTAAATTGCGAAGGCAAATGTTCTTTAAATATTTGCAAATTAAGAGTTTTTTGTTGACGCACTTAAAACTGATTAATGTAACTAAGTTGGAGATATGGGATTTATTACATCCGGACAAAGCTAAACTTATGATTAGCTGTATGTATAGGATCCTCGTCCGTTTTAGAAAGGGTGATGGTAATAAACTAGCCTATAAATGGAGCATAATTTTGGGGGATGAGGTTACGGAAAACAATATCAAGCAAAGCTTAGGGGTAGTTAAGGAATCTGTACATGCAACTAATCTACAAATGCAGCAGCTCCGCACTATCTGTACCCTGTATTTTACACCAGAGAAAATACCCAAATGGGCCAATATGGGGACAGCTAGTACACGTACAAAATGCCCTAATTGTGATCTTTTTGCTGCGAACATGAGACATATGTTTGTAGAATGTCGAATGTCCTAAGCTGAACTACTTTTGGCAAGAGGTAGGCCAACTTTGTTCTCAGAAGCTAGGGTTTGATTTTTCCCCTACAGTGAGGGACATTATGTTTGGACCTGACATGTTTAGTCATCAACAGAATCGGCTATTATGGATTTTGTTGGAAATAGCAAGATTGGTGATTGCCCGAGCCTGGATCAGCTTGCACCCTCCAAACATTAACAATTGGTGGATGTTGTTGAAGGAGATATATGCAATGGAAAGTATACTGGCGAATGCAAGGGGAACACACGCTCTGAGCAAATTAAAATCAATATGGGGACTTATATTGTAATATTTTAGGTGGAACTAGGAATGAGGATACTTACTTATGTATCTACTGCCTTTTGTTGTGTCCTTTCCCCTCTTTATATAAATCTTTGTTTTTTATTTGGTGATATTTGTATTCCTGCCTGTGATCTATTGTAATTGCTGACTTGTTAAAGAATAAAGATAGTTATTAAAAAAAAGGAAATTCTTCTAAGTGTAGAATTGTCTGAACAACAAATTCCGATTTACTCACCTGTTATGAGGAGAGAACCCAGTGCTGCATCTTTTAGCCCATACAAAAACTAAACAATTGCCAATGCTGAGACTGACTGTTCCTTTAGTTCGTTAGGCAATTTCATGAGTTCAAACATGAAATTCCGCTTTACAGATTGCACCTTAGTCAAACGTAAACTATTCAATTTTCATTTATTTTTTCAAAAGATAGCATACTTTGTTGTGCATTTGAATACAAAACGAACATAAACACTACAATGAGACAAAGTCTACACACATTGTGAAATATTTACAATCACTTAGACAATATGTATCACACACACTTGGCCAATTCCACAATCATATCACATTCAAACAAACATCCATCCCAAAAACAAAAAACAAGACGGTCCCTTTGTCACATTGAATAAAGTGAGGTTTTTTAAAAAAAAACATATGGAGCAACACAACAGCCTTCGAATTTGAGTTACTCAAGTTTTTTCTAAAGAAGAAAAAATGTTTTCTTTATATCAAATATCAGCTTCAAGGTGACCAGGGACCTGGTCGGTCGACGCGTTTCGAACCTCGATTGTTTAAGGGTTCTCCTCAGGACCAAATGGAAAGGGGCGACCATTCGGTCCCTCCGAACGTATGGTGGAGGACCCCGATCCCCCCGGGAGGCCATCTTGGGCGGGAGGCGAGTCTCGGCTGGTATGCCCGAAGCGGCGTAGCCGGGGCGCGCCTTTTTCCCGCCCTGGAGTGGGTTGTCCTAGGCACTGACGCGGACGGCCACGCCCTCGGAGGCAGGCGGAGGCGGGTTTACGCCCGCCCGAAGACGGATAAAAGGAGCAGCAAGTCAAGAAAGCATCCTCTTGTTCCTGTGCTCTGAAGCTGCACCTCCCCGCTGCACGTGAGCTCGAGACGGAACGAAGAGCCAATTTTGAGCGTTGTAATCTTTCTCTTTGTTTTACAGATATCTTCGCTTGAGAATGCCGGGCAAGAAGGTCGGAAAGCGGGTCGGGACCGATCAGATGCTCCGCATGCTCATAAAGGAGGTAGCCGATTTGAAGAAGCAGATGGCGGCTAAGAATGGGGAGGGAGGACCGAAGCGAGTCATCGGACCAGCTTTGCCAGGAGTAGTCCCTGGCGGGAGAGGCAAGAGGTCCAAAAGGGGGGCACTTGGGGGGGAAACCCCGGTTCCCGATACTCCACTTGAGGAGACAACACCGGTTCCGAAGGAGGGGCATCCGATCCCCGTGGTGGTCACCCCCGTGAACGGGGAAGATATGCCTCCCGAGTTGGCGGCGCAATTAGCAGCGTGGTTGGGAAAAGATAGTGAGGGCACCACGGCTGACGACGCCCGGGCAGTATTGAGACAACTGCGGGAATCTAGAGAGGCTGTGAAGGCACCATCTTCTGTTCCCCCGCAGGTTCCGGCGGCTGAAGATGCAGCAGGCCCAAGCTCGGCAGCAAATGCAGCATCTAGTTCAGGTAAGCGGCCATTGCCGATTGCGGGGGAGGGGTCTGTACCTTCACGAAGGGAGAAAGTGGCCCAGCATGTTCCACTGGAAATTAAGGAAAAGATTTGGGTGAATAAGTATGTGAACATATTTTCTTTGCTTACCGACCATTACGAGATGGAGCATGTGAAGAGCCAAAAGGAGCTCATGCATCCGAGTGTTTGGCGCGCAAAGATGGCCGCCTTTAAGGTTGACGAAAGCATAGGTACTTGGGGCAGAGCGTGGGGCATTTTTACCTCCATCATGGGTGAGCGCAGGCCCGAATTGTTGACCGAGTTGCCTATTTACCAGTCACGTATCATGGAGTATTCTCTGGCGTACGAGGGCAATCAGTGGTTCTGTTATGACAATATTTTTAGAAAAGCTAAAGAGCATGACACAGCTCTAACATGGGATTGTTTCGACTCCATCTCGTGGCAGAAAATGGAGAGTTCAGGAATGTTAAAAGTGCCTTTGTCAGGGAGTAGCGGGGGTGAATCGTCCCGCCAATCCTCTGGGACACCCTTTCGGACGGGTGCAGGTAACGAGCACCACTCGAAGTCGAGTGGCAACACAGGTAAAAAGGGCATTTGTTGGAATTTTAACAGGGGAAAATGTACGAGGCCCCAGGGGTCATGCAAGTTCAGACATGAATGTGGAGGGTGTGGGCAGTCTTCCCATCCTGAGTCCATGTGCAGAGCCAAGACGGGTGATAATGGTGGTAGGGGAAGCGCCAAACAGGTCTGAAATAGTCCGAGGGGCGCCTCTACCTACCCCGATTGATACCATGGCAATGATTCCTTGGCTCAACGAATACCCGGATCATGCTTCCGCTGGGGTGTTGCGGGACGGGTTTTCATATGGTTTCCGCATCCCAGTGGGGGATTTTCAGGGTGTAGCACACTGTAACAACCAACTGTCGGTCTTGCAGCATACGGCGGTGGTACAGGCAAAGATTGGGAAAGAGGTGACTCGGGGTCGTGTCGCCGGTCCATTTGATTTGCCACCGGTTGCTAACTTTGTTTGTTCCCCTCTAGGGGTGGTCCCCAAGAAGGACCCGGGTGAGTTTAGGCTAATACATAACTTGTCAGCCCCACGTGGGCTTTCCGTGAATGATGCGATAGACCCGGAAGTGTGTTCGGTGCGGTACGCATCTTTCGATGAGGCCGTCGCCATGCTGAATCGCCTGGGGCCCGGGGCGCTGATGGCAAAATCAGACATCGAGTCAGCGTTCCGGTTGCTCCCGGTGCACCCAGACGATCAGCGTCTCCTTGGTTTTATGTTTCAGGGTCGCTATTACATGGATAGATGTATGCCGATGGGGTGCTCTATATCCTGTGCCTATTTTGAAAAATTCAGTTGTTTTCTGCAATGGGTATTCACAAGGAAGACGGGTTTTCAGCATGTTATGCATTATCTCGATGACTTTTGGTTCTTGGGGGCAGCTGGGGATCCCGAATGTGGACAGGCCTTACATGAATTCTGTGTCTTAATGAACCATTTTGGTGTGCCATTGGCGCCAGGTAAGACTGTGGGTCCCTCAACTTTGCTCGAGTTTCTCGGGATCGAGCTCGACTCGGAAGAAGGTTGTTTTAGATTACCCAGAGAAAAAGTGTTAAAATTCAGGGCATCCCTTGAAACATGTATTCGTGCGACGAAAGTAAATTTACATCAATTGCAACAAGTGGTGGGCCAGTTGAATTTTGCCCTGAGAGTAATGCCAATGGCCCGTCCCTTTTCCCGCTCGATTGCACAAGCCATGGTCGGCCTGAAGGAAGGACATCACCGCACGAGGCTCTCGGCAGAGGTTCGCCAGGACATGCGCATTTGGTTGGCATTTCTGGCGGATTTCAATGGTCGAATTGTCTGGAACAAACCGGCGGTGTCCTCCGAGTAGCTGGGGCTTTGGACAGATTCGGCGGGGAGTATAGGTTTTGGTGCCATATTTGGTACACAATGGTCGGCTCAAAAGTGGCCGTCATGGTGGCACGAGTGCGGGCTGACGAGTAACATTGCTTTTCTTGAACTCTTCCCTATTTTGGTGGCCTTGAAAACATGGCCGGAGGGGTTTCGGGATCACTCTGTGGTGTTCTGGTCTGATAACATGACTGTGGTTGAGTGTATCAATAGTCAGGCAGCACGTTGCAAATGGATTCTGAGACTGCTCAAAGAAATTGTGTTATGGTGTATGCAGTTGAATGTGCTCTTTAGGGCAAGACATGTCCCGGGGGTACTGAACCAGGCGGCTGATGCGCTTTCTCGTTTCCGTATGCAGGCCTTCTGGGGTTTTCTGCCCACAGCGGACCCAGTGGCGGCACCCTTTCCCGAAGCTCTCTGGTCTCTCTGCCCCGAACTACAAAACCTCGTGGGAGAGAGTTTAGCACCCAGGACAAGGAAGGCATATGAAGGGGCGTTCCGTTCCTATTGGTCCTTTTTGGGTTCTGCTGGGGGGGAGCTTTGGGGACAGGAAGAGCCTGTCGTAAAATTTTTGCTGTCTTTACATCAGGCAGGCAAATCAGTAGCTACGGCCCAGAGGCATCGGGCCGCCATTTCCTTTATGGCAAAGGCTCATGGGATCCAGGACCCGACAGCGTCTTTCGTGGTGCAGAAAGCGCTACGTGGGTGGCAACGCCTTGAGGGTCGCAGAGTAGATGAGAGGCACCCGATAGGTTTGGATAGGCTGGCCCTGTTATTGTCCGTACTCCCTGCAACGTGTTCATCCCAGTATGAAACAGTGTTATTCCGAGCCGCATTTGCGCTGGCATTCCATGGGGCTATGTGGATAAGCGAACTAGTGGCGAGGAACAAGCAGGATACGATGGGGGGACTGTGCCGGGAGCACGTTCAGGTCAAGGTTGAGACGATGACTGTCTCGTTTGTCAGGTCCAAAACCGATCAGGGCGCGGTTGGGGACTGCATAATCATTCAGAGGATTCCCGGGTCTCCCAGGTGCCCTGTTGTTTGCGTAGAGGAATATTTAGCGCAGAGGGTGGCATCATGGGGGGGGACCTTGTTGAGACACGCTGACGCCACCCCACTGACGAGGTTTCAGTTCCAGCGGGTGCTTGCGATGTTAATTTCGGCCGCGGGCTTGAACCCCAGCGAGTTCGGGACCCATTCCTTTCGGATAGGGGCTGCTACTGAGGCTACAGCCAGGGGTCTGAGTGTTGGGAAAGTAAAACGTTTGGGGCGTTGGTCCTCGAACTGTTACAAAAGGTATGTGCGGTTGCACATGTTGTGAAGCTGTAATGATGTACTCACGCTTCCTGTTTTTGTTTGGTTTTCAGTTGCGCAAGCTTACGAGGCGGGGCAGACTGTGCAGTCGACCCGACACCTGGGGACCAGCGGTCAGACATCACCGGCTGCGAAAAAGGAGGTGTGGGTCGTGGGCCACTCATACGTGAGGCGGGCCGCGGACGTATTCAAAGCAGGTGACATGATTCACATGGCTGGGGAATACGGGTACAGGGTGACCTTCTACGGAAGGGGCGGGCTCTGTATTGACCAGTTTCAATCCTTTTTCGAGGGTTTGTTAGGGCGGACAAGGTCACCGCCGTCTATAATCATAGTCCATCTTGGGGGCAACGATTTGGTGGCCACTGGTAGACGACTTCTTCTCGAGGCAGTGCTCTCCACAGTAAGTTGGTTGGCAAGAAGAGTTCCAGGGTGCACAATTGCATGGTCCCATATGATTCCACGGAAAGTGTGGGGGGGGGCTATTTCGGTTTCTGCTCTGAATCATTCAGTAAAGAAAGTAAATAACAAATTGAGTAGATTGTTTCGTTCAAGTACACTGCATTCTGTTCCGCATGGTTGTATCAGGGGGGACAGTATGTATTTGGGGGATGGGGTTCATTTGTCCCGGGTGGGCAATGAGTTACTCATAGGTGACCTCATAGCTTGGCTAAAGAGTTTAAACCATGACCTTTAGGTAGGATTTGTTGTGGGGGGTCCGGATAGCCGGTCAACTATCCGGCCTGTGGCGGTAAGGTCATGATCGGTGAGCAGTAATTGGAAGATCCCTATGGGGGGGCGTCACCCATTACGGATGGGAGCGCTCGGGGGAGGTGGCCATTGGCCCCTCAACGGGGAGGCGGTCCCTTCTAAGGATGGGCCGCCGGAAGGAAAGGAAAGGCGGTCAAGGCCCCTTCCTGGATAGGAGGGGCTACGGGCCTTCCTGGGGAATTTCCCGGGGCCAGGACATCTGCGACGGCAGATGGGGTAAGTTGTGTGGGGTTCGGGAGGGGGTTTACACTACCTTTTAGACACCTCACACGAGTCCTCGGTCGACCGTTAAATGGCATCGAGTTCATTGGGGCCCCCGTCAAGTCAAAGGGAAATTGGTAGATGCACTTGAGGTACGCCTCTGTGCGGTCGCTCCCCTCACAAGTGAGGGGGGTATTTCTGGTTTAGGGATCTGACACCGGTTACGACCTTGCCGTTGGCCCTTAACGTTAGGATGTACAATTTCAAGTCAAATGTTTTGTAGGATGTTAGTTCGGCTAGGAGAACCTTTGTATTAGAGATTTGTTAAGGTTAGCCAAACATCGTAATGTGGAAATGAAATTGTACATAATATGAAACTGTTATTTTAATGTTTTAATTTTGTTTCATATTTTAATAAATACGGCCGGGAGGGTCACTCCCTCCCGCCTTCCAAAAGTTCAGAACCGTTTCCGGTTTCCCATCCTTGGGGTTTGTGTCGAGAGGGGGTGGCGGGTATCTCAGCCATATGGAAAGGGGCGACCATTCGGTCCCCCCGAACCTATGGTGGAGGACCCCGATCCCCCCGGGAGGCCATCTTGGGCGGGAGGCGAGTCTCGGCTGGTATGCCCGAAGCGGCGTAGCCGGGGCGCGCCTTTTTCCCGCCCTGGAGTGGGTTGTCCTAGGCACTGACGCGGACGGCCACGCCCTCGGAGGCAGGCGGAGGCGGGTTTACGCCCGCCCGAAGACGGATAAAAGGAGCAGCAAGTCAAGAAAGCATCCTCTTGTTCCTGTGCTCTGAAGCTGCACCTCCCCGCTGCACGTGAGCTCGAGACGGAACGAAGAGCCAATTTTGACCCACCCACCAGCCCCTGAAGACAGCAAGTTGTTTCTAAATAAAGTTTGAAGATGTTAACCGTATTTCTTACAGGTTGGGATGAGTGTTGTGTTATTTCGAGTATGCAATAAAGGAGAATGCTCAATTTACGGTATGGTTGTTTTAAATAAAGTAATGTTGCACTAGTGTGGATCAGTAATCATACGTAACTAGTTATGATCGCCTTCTTTGTTTTCATTAGTACTTTTAGCCATTTGTCGTATTTATTTTGGTCGGGCGGTAAGGTCATGATCGGTGAGCAGTAATTGGAAGATCCCTATGGGGGGGCGTCACCCATTACGGATGGGAGCGCTCGGGGGAGGTGGCCATTGGCCCCTCAACGGGGAGGCGGTCCCTTCTAAGGATGGGCCGCCGGAAGGAAAGGAAAGGCGGTCAAGGCCCCTTCCTGGATAGGAGGGGCTACGGGCCCTCCTGGGGAATTTCCCGGGGCCAGGACATCTGCGACGGCAGATGGGGTAAGTTGTGTGGGGTTCGGGAGGGGGTTTACGCTACCTTTTAGACACCTCACACGAGTCCTCGGTCGACCGTTAAATGGCATCGAGTTCATTGGGGCCCCCGTCAAGTCAAAGGGAAATTGGTAGATGCACTTGAGGTACGCCTCTGTGCGGTCGCTCCCCTCACAAGTGAGGGGGGTATTTCTGGTTTAGGGATCTGACACCGGTTACGACCTTGCCGTTGGCCCTTAACGTTAGGATGTACAATTTCAAGTCAAATGTTTTGTAGGATGTTAGTTCGGCTAGGAGAACCTTTGTATTAGAGATTTGTTAAGGTTAGCCAAACATCGTAATGTGGAAATGAAATTGTACATAATATGAAACTGTTATTTTAATGTTTTAATTTTATTTCATATTTTAATAAATACGGCCGGGAGGGTCACTCCCTCCCGCCTTCCAAAAGTTCAGAACCGTTTCCGGTTTCCCATCCTTGGGGTTTGTGTCGAGAGGGGGTGGCGGGTATCTCAGCCATAAAGCTTTCTACAAGAATAAACAACAAAAAAATATGTTTTAGGCTAACTATACTTAAGCACGACACTTGGCCTTTGGTTTACACAAACACACCCTATACGTCGCTTCCCTACCTTCAGTTCCACAGAAACTGATTGGGATCCATATATGCAACACTTCAAACATCACACCTCAAACAAAGTAACTGAAAAGAGGAGAGTAGATAATATTTGAGAAATATCCGAAAGTGTATATCCAAACAGTATAACACCAATATATTTCCACTCCGTTCAGGAGGCTTACCGTGTAAAGCACGGGTATTCCTTTCAATGTCTAACTCGCCGTTTATAGATGATCGTATGCTGCCTTCCGTATTTTTTCATGCGCAGACACCAAAAAGTCATACGACTCCGGTGAGTTTAAAGGAATATCCTGTTTAGTGACAGCTCGTCATGAATGCCAACACTCCCTAACTAGATAACCACGATTGTCGAAGCTTACCCCGTCACGCTGGATTCGGTAGTCCGAGTTTAGAAATCATGTCCGCTGCTGCCCGTACAGGACCTGTAAAGTAAAGCGCACCGGGCATTAGTCCTCCGTGCTGTTTGGGACCGCTCCTTCTGAAACCCTGGGCAGTATGTCTTACCGAGTGTTCAGTAGTCACTTCCTTAGTCGTAGAGGCGATTCAATCTCTGCCATTCTGGTGCCAGAGTCTGTATGGAAGCCGGCTATTACTTCCTGAAAAGTCACATGCTTACCGCAAAGGGGTATGGGGAGTGTAGTTTTGAGGCAAAGTCGATTCTCGGGTGTCTAAAACTTCAGGCGGCTCTCTATTTGGGGAAGATAGACCACTGCCTAAGGTCCCTTATAAAAGCTAATATTGAGTCCATAGAAGGAAAATTTGAAAGGTTTTGTCTACAGAAAAACAGCAACCACAACAGAACACCCTCCTCGTGCATCAGCCACAGATGCAGGGTAGTTCCTGAGTTCACAGCAGACATATGTTCACAGGGGTTTAAATATTTCAGAAAGCTCGTTTAAGCCATTGGTGGCAGTATTAAATTTCATAATGAGGAGAGCTTCTCTTTGACTGAGACGTGCCTCAAGATTCCCCCCACGGGGGTCTTTTTCAATTTTAGAGAGGACAGTCCATCTCAGCTCATCTTCTTTATGGTTTTTGGCAATCCAATGATTCACTAGTGGCGCATTCTCAACTCGTCTCTTTAACCGAGATTTGTGTTGGGTGATGCGTTGTCTAATCTCCTGGGTCGTTTTTCCAATGTACAAACTGAGGCATGGACACATCACCCCATAGATAACGTTTCTGGATTTACAATTCGTAAACACCTCATGTTTCCAATATATCTCGTTGAATGTGAAAATTGAGTTCTCCATAGTCTAGTCACAACAGGTACATGTCCCACATTTATGGTGTCCAATTACGGGTGCCAAGCCAAACATACTCCTCAACGTTGGAGTTTGTTCCAACGGGAGTGATGCACGCACAATATGATTGGCTATGCTTTTTTCTTTTCGAAATGCAAACAATGGAGGTGTTTCAAAGTCCTCATGTAAATCTTTAATCAGATGCCAATTAGTTGGGATTAGTTTCTTCAATTGATGTGCGTTAGGGCAGAAAGTGGTGACACACACCGATCTTTTAAGTTCAGGTTTGATTTTTTTGTCCGGCAGAGTTTCCTGTGGTGTCCACCATGCTCTTTTAAGAGAATGTTTTAATAATTTGTTTGGGTATCCTCTTTGAAGTAAACGGTCCTTAAGTTGATTGGCATGATAGAAGTAATTTTCTTTGTTTGAACAGTTTCTACGAATCCGTAGAAACTGTCCGAATTGAAGATTCTGTCTGAGGCTCCGAGGGTGATTGCTAGTATAGTGGAGAGCTTTGTTTCTATCCGTCTCCTTACGAAACAAAGTTGTGGCCAATTGTTCCTATGATGCCACTACTTTAACATCCAGAAAATTGATTGTTTTGTTGGAAGAGGAGCAACTGACTTTGATATCATTGGTTCTTAGGTTTAGCCAAACCACAAATTCATTGAGTAGTTCCTGAGTGCCTGACCAAATTAAAAATACATCATCGATGTATCGCATGTAGTTGGAAATATGCTCAACATAAGGATTGTTGTTGTATATGAACTTATTTTCATATAATCCCATGAAAAGGACTGCCAGTTCTGGTGCAAATGGGCACCCCATGGCTACTCGTCGTTTTTGGTAAAAAAATTCCGAGTCGAAAGAGAAATAATTTTTTGGTAGTGCAAATTTGGCGAGTTCAAGGATGAACTCCGTGGGAACTCTCATCGGTTGATCTCTTGTGTCTAGAAAAAAAGACAATGTTTCCAATGCCTGATCTTGGGGAATCTGGGTGTACAGAGAAACGACATCTAATGTCACTAAAAGTTGTCTGGTTTCGTCAAATTGGACTGACATAATCCTATTAAGAAATGCCGTAGTGTCCTTCAAGTTTAGCCCAGCACTGACCCTGAAAAGTAATTGTAACCATACTTGCCAGTAACTTGTATTTTCTTCCATAGGAACCCATTGTCAGGTTTTCACCAGAAAAGTTTCTAAGTGTCTATTTTCACAAACTAAAAATATTCTTTAAATATCGCTCGTATGACCTAAATGCATTCTTTCAACTGTTTACAGAAGATGCAGCAGTGCTGGATCCAGGATCCACCACGGAGTAAGAAAAGGTAACGATAACACTACTTACCTGCTAAGTGAATTTCCTTCAATAGTGTAACATTGACTGGTTTCAGTTGGAAATTCTTCTAAGTGTGGAGTTTTGGAATCTTAAAATATTCCTATAAAATCAGTAGAACTACGAATTTCTATTTACTCACCTGTTATCAGTAGAGACCTCAGTGCTGCATCTTTGAGCCCAGTACTAATCATGAAAAGTAATTCTAACCATACTTACCAGTAACTTGAATTTCCTTCCATAGGCTAACATTGACTGGTTTCACTTGGAAATTCTTCTGAGTGTGGAGTTTTGGAACTTCATAATATTCACCTAAAATCATCCGAATAACAAATTCCAATTTACTGACCTGTTATCAGGAGAGAACCATGTGCTGCATCTTTTAGCCCAGGACTGACCCTGAAAAATAATACTAAGCATACTTACCAGTAACTTGTATTTCGTTCCATAGGAATCCATTGTCTGTTTTTCACCAGAAAAGTTTCTGTTTCTATTTTCACAAACTAAAAATATTCCTAAAAAAATTGACTGTATGACTTAAACGCATATTTTGATAGAGTTCTATTGATCATTGACAGCATGTATCAGTTAATCTATAAGTAAGTGATTAGATGTGTGTATAGATCTAGGAATCACTGAGTGGGTTTTTAGAAACTTGTATTGGTGTGTCAACTGCTTCAAATATGGTACTCTGTATTTCACAGTGAGTTATACTAGTGTATGATGAGGTGTATCTGATTGTCACGTGGATGATGTCATCAGTGATGTCATTGGAGATGTCATCAGTGATGTCCCTGACCATGTCATGAATGATGTAATATGTGACAACATCAGCAGTGGATTGCGGGCGCGCGAGATATAGAGAGTATAACTAACTATATCAGAAGAATTTCTATGGTTTTGTACGAGTGCAATGTCCAGCTAACTATAAAACCCCTAAAACTTATGGTTTTATCAGTGAATTTCTAAGGTTTTCTAAATTATATTTCCTATATATATATCAGGCCTGAAACCTATGTTTTCTTCAGTGAAACTAGGCCACCAGGTACCTCCAGTCAGTGCCACAGGCCTGCGTTCACAGAGAGGTGGTCCAGGCCATGCCCCTTTTTACACCTCTCTGCAACACAGCTCTGTGGCGCTTACTGGAGGTACCTAGTGGGCTAGTTGGACCCCAGGGACCCTCAGGATTCAAGGGTACTTAATCTCCCACCTTAAAACGGCCACAGGGTGTGTTTGCACACGTCACCTCGGACCCCACCCCTCCATTTACCACTGTGCAATAGCACCCCGTGGTGGCACGTTTAAGTTGGGGGATTAAGTGCAGGTAGTTTAATCCGCTGCACTATTATGGTCTAGGGCATTACACAGGACGTTGTGCTAATCACAGGGGTACCCCAATGCATAGTGTTCCCTAGTGTATGTAGGTGTTTTAACTGTATTCTAAGTTTCTTTTAGCATAGCACTGGCTCCAGGCCTGGTTAGTCAGAGTCAGTTAACACCAGTTACCCATCTTAAAAAAGTTGTGGGTAGAGGATGATTTTGCAACAAGGCCTCTTTCTGCTTCTCTGTTGGTTCTTTCTACACATGTCTTGCTTCTTCCTCCACTTTTCTTTGTGAACTTTTGTTGCTTCTTTCAGCTTTTCTTTTGCTTCTTTCTATGCGTTGTTTCTTCTTTCATCACATGTTCTACCTCTGTAGGCATATTTAGAAATTAGCATTTAAAAGACCTTTGAAATTCACTTTAAAAACCATAGGTTTCAGGCACATTATAGTTAGAAATTAGCATTGAAAAAAACTTTGAAATTCACTGAAAAAACCATAGGTTTCAGGGGTGATATAGTTAGCTGAACATTTCACTCTTACAAAACCATAGAAATTCCTCTGTTATAGTTAGTTCTGCTAACTATAACTCACACCCCCACAAGCACTGCTGATGACGTTACAGATTACATCACTCATGACATGGTCAGTGACATCGCTGATGACATCCCTGATGACATCTCAAATGACATCACTGATTAAATCACTGATGACATAATCCATTTGATAAATTGATGCATCTTCTCACACCCTAATATAACCTTTGATACACCCACTCTAAATTACAGACTGCCATTCTAAAAACCATAGACACTCCAACAGCAATAACTACATACACAATCACTGATTCTTAGGTTTACACACAGATTCACTCACTCACCCTTACAGTCACTCATACTTATGGTCACTCAGTACAGGACTATCATATGCACTCATACACCTATATAAACACTCATACACCAACACTCATCCGTAGAGGTACTCAGACACATAGTCAGTCATGCAAATAATGAATCACTTTGCCATTTACTCACCTATACATTTATACACACACCAGCTCAATCAGTCATACAAATACTAGCAAATTATTGCACTCTTATACAATCACTGATAAAAGCACACACTCATCCATACAGCCACTCTCAGAATCACACACTCTCACTTATAGCCATTTATATACTCCAACACACATATATACTGCCTTTCACATATCTAGTTACTCACACATGTACCACTGAGATATACATTCATTCACTAACACACCCATACACACACTCACCCACCCATACAGACCATCACAGAAGCACTCTTGAAACCATGCACCCAGTGATTCACTCACTCACACATCTATGCACAGTCACACACACCCCACCCACATAAACAATCAGGCACCCATACAGATACTCAGACAACCAATCAATAACACATATAGACACTCATGTAGCTATTCACAAACCCATGAAGTCGGTTACACACCAACATACAGACGGATACAGACATTCACACAGTTTAGTCACTAACCCATGCATTCAGTAAGATACGTTTAATAACTCACTTATAGAGTCAGTCACGCACCTACTAAATCATCCATTCAGACATTTATACACCCACTCATTCTTCAATATGCCTTTCCAGATATATATTAAACATATTTAAACTTTAGAGGAACACACAGTCACTGGATGATATATCAGTGATGTCATTTGAGATGTCATGAGTGATGTCACTGACCATGTCATGAGTGATGTAATATGTGATGTCATCAGCAGTGCATTGCGGGGCGCGAGTTATAGTTAGCAGAACCAACTATAACGGAGGAACGTCTATGGTTTTGTATGAGTGAAATGTCCAGCTAACTATATCACCCCTGAAACCTATGGTTTTTTCAGTGAATTTCTAAGGTTTTTTAAATGCTAATTTTTAACTATATCGTGCCTGAAACCTATGGTTTTTTCAGTGAATTTCAAAGGTTTTTTAAATGCTAATTACTAACTATAACGTGCCTGAAGCCTATGGTTTTTTCTGTGAATATATATTACCTACTGGCGGTCGCCAGTAGGTGTATATATTACCATAGGAAATTCCGAACATTCTATTGGGAATAACTTTGGCGCCAATTGAGGGATCTGCCTGTAATTTCCCTTAAATTTGCCTTGCTGCGCTCCGCTCCTTTCCTGAAAGTTTCGGGGGGATTCGTCAAGCGGGGGCCAAGAAAAAAGGGGGGTCCCAAAACGTGTTTTTCCATGTTAATTTCCATAGGGACATTCTGACAAGGCTACAGCTCGAACGGCTGAACGGAATTACACCAGATTTGGCAAAATGGTAAGGACTGGTATGCAGCAGTGCCTTTTGTATGCTTGGTGTATATCCCTCCAGTAGTTTTTGAGAAAGTTGAATGTGAAATTGAGTCCCATGCAATTTTCTATAGGACCTTTAGACACAGCTACAGTCCGAACGGCTGAATGGAATTACTGCAAACTTGGCAAAATGGTAGATCCTGGTACGCAGAAGTGCCTTTTGTATATTTGGTGAAAATCCCTTCAGTAATTGTTGAGAAAATTGACTTTTTTCAAATTATATATTTATAGGCGGGACACGGTGCGCGCACGGGCTTGCACCGTCCTTGCACTGTCCTTGCACGTGCGCGGACCTTAGCGTGCACGTGCGGAATTCTGATTGGCTGTTGGACGTCTGTCAACATTCCAGTCAGTCCAAATGAGGAAGTGTTGTCCGCCATCTTGTTTTTGTGGCAGATGATAGTGGTTGTAAACAGAAGTGTAATAGTTGACAAGGAGGCAGGGTAGAGATTCCTGAGCCCCCTAGGTTTTGTCATGGGTCTGTAAAGGACCCCGAAGTTTGAAAAAAATAAAAAAACATTTTTTTTAAAATCGCGGGGTCCGCGCACCGTGCGAGGACTGCAGCTCAAAAAGACAAAAAAGAAATACATTAAAATAACAAGTTTCAGTGTTTAGATGTTGGTTGAGTGCCCCATGGAGTGATGAC
This sequence comes from Lissotriton vulgaris, assembly GCF_964263255.1. NCBI lineage: Eukaryota > Metazoa > Chordata > Amphibia > Caudata > Salamandridae > Lissotriton > Lissotriton vulgaris. The sequence goes on from NC_141685.1 coordinate 1,650,721,430, forward strand.
TCTTTCACCTTTGGGTTTAGGTAGGTGTTTTGTGGAGAGTTAGCATGGTAATTGGTAGAGAGCATTGGGGGTAGGTTGAAGATTATGTGAGTTTGAAAGTGTTGATAATTTGAACCAATTAAAATGTTACTTTGGTTTTGATTTTGTGTGTGATAAAATTTGATTGGCTGGGTATCTGAATATGTATGAGAAATGAGAGGGAAACAGCCATTTTGAAATTTTAGTGTTTGAGGTATACTTCTGAGGTGTCAGATTGAGACAGAATTTACTGTTCAACAGTTTTCTAGAAGGTGAGTTGTTAATTTGTAAGGAGAACTCTGTTGTTCACTTTAAGTTAATAGGAAAAAAAAATTCTGTTAGTTATTTAATGTTTTTCTGTTATACTTATGGATTGAGTAGGGCAACATCAGATGCCGTGCTTTATATTTCTAATTCTTGCTTGATACTATACACTGTCTAGGGAAACACGGCCATTTTGTGACTATAGTGTCTGAGGTAGTTTTGAGAGGAAATTTTGGTGTTCAATTTCTGGTGTGACATTTACACAGTAGTGACTCTTCTAATAGAATTTAATAGTTTTTCTCTGCCCTATCTCACTCTTCCTCTGCACCATCTCACTGTCTTTCTCTTTCTTTTAATAGTACACTAACATCAATAATGGCTGAAAATGAAGAGTCATTTGACATCGTTATAGAAATTTTTGTGACTGTTATTGAGGATGTTCCTGAAGGAGAGCTATATGATGGAGGAGATGGCATGGACAATTTCTATGATGAATCCTTGGATTCGGATTTAATGGAAGCTTTGGAGTTCATTGAGTTTGAGGATTCTTTTTGGGAGATTTTTAATTTTGACATTGCTGATGATGCAATCTTAGACGATCATTTAAATTTTGAAAATTTCTAACAATAAATTTAAATTTAGTAAATAAATATTGTATGAGAATTTATACTTATCAAAATGTAATTTATGAGGTAGTAGCAAACTGATAATTTTTGGTATTACATAGTAAGTGTACTCATAAATATTCCCTTCTCCCCCAAAATTTTCTTAAATGTGTATTTGACATCTCTTTTTCATGTCCTGCATCCTTTCTCTCACTGTCTGTCTCTGATGCACAAGATTGCAACATAAGTAAGTTTAAAGAACAGCAAATGTGTCTCACCAGAGCAGGAAATCATGCAGTAAGCGCTGTTTCTCTTTCTTTTAATAGTACACTAACATAAAATGATGATTGAAAATGAGGAGCTACCAACATCTTCTTTGAAATAACAGCAACGTTTAGTGAGGCAACTTATTCTGTGGTGTACATTGATCCTATAGATGAAACAAATCATGAAGAACATGAAGGAGATACCATGGCAGATTTTTTTGATGAAACACTAGATATGGAATTAATGGAATGTGTAGACATTGTTGAGTTTGACGAATCATTTTCAGACACTTTGACGGATGAAATTCCTGATGAAGAAATGCTACAAGTTCTTTTAGATTTTGAAAATTCTGATAAATTAATTTTAATTTAGTAAAGGGAAAATTGTTTTGAAAATTATACTTATTTAAATGTAATTTATGAGGTAGTAGCAAAGTGATACAATTTTGTGTTCTTCATGTCCTGCATCCTTTCTCTCACTGACTGTCTCTGATGCACTAGTTTACAACATAAGTAAGTATATCAAACAGCAAGTGTGTGTCACCAGAGTAGGAACTCATGACCCGCTACGCCAATTCTGACCACACATTGAGAAAGGAAGGAATCATGTGCACAAATCTGTTTCTGCTTTCCTGAAGGACTACAGTATGCATTCAATATACCACAATAACTTTCATTACAACATACAAGGTATTTACAGAGGAGACAATGTCCATTTCCATTTAGTTTTATTATTTTTTTTAAATTCCAATAGGTCCGCGCACGGTGAGTGCTCGGTGCATGCACTGTGAGTGCACTGTAAATGCACGGTGCGCGAGCCCTATCGCCGCCATTTTGTGGTTCCAGAAGAGAGTGAAAAATATAACTTAAAAACGTGGGAAGGGGGTAGGGTAGAGTGTCCCTGGCCCCTTAGGCCTTCTCAGGAGGTGCTTCAAGGACTCCCAAGGTTAAAAATAATGTTTATTTTAAAAAGAAATAACAGAAAACACGATAGGTCCGCGCACGGGGAGTGCTCGACGAGTGCTCGGTGCGCGGACCTTGGTAAAAATTAATTAAAAAAAATAAATTTAAAAATCATATTTGAGTGTTTACATGTTAGTGTGCTCTAAAAAGAGCCATTGTGTTCATTGTGTTTTTTTTGGTACCTACAAGTAAGTACCAATGCAGAGTCTGGTGTTACAGAGAAAGACTCTGTTCACTTCATCGGTGAAATGTACACCATCTGTCCAATAGATGCCTTGCATGTTGTAACGCAAGTTGTTGTGGTATATACAACCCATTCCATAGTCTCTCATGTATGCAGAAACAGATTTATTTACATGTTTCATTGCTTTCTGAAACTGCGGACAAAATTGATTGGACCAATTCCATTTTTGCCTTTGGCATATATTGGAATAGACAAAGGCAGTTTGAGGAAAAAGTGACATCAATTGTCCAAAGATGTCCTTCAAAAGCATTTCCAGTCCAACCCCAGTGAAAGTGCATAAGTCATTTCCACCACAGTGCACAATTATGAGGTCAGGGTGTGGGAGATGCATGAAGGATTTCACCAATGGTATCAATTGGTGACATCTCAATCCTCTCTGACCAATCCATAAAATATTCACATTTAGTAAATCAAGGTTTAAAATTCCTCTGTTTGTTGCATACCTTTTAGACCAGAATACAAAGCTGTGTCCTACAAACCATACTGAAAGCATGTTCAAGGCAGATCTGGTTGTGCTCAGATGAGGGCTGTAAATGAAATGGCAGTTGGAAAGCTTGCAGTTTTGAAAAAAAGAGGAGGACATTCACTGCACTTGAAGCTTAAGAAATGATTGGTGCTTTCTGAAAATGCAAAATAGCACATTAGGGTGCATAGTTTTGTTTTTTAAAAGAAGCAATTCTAATGGTTCAGAAAAGGTCATTGAAAGGAACATTGCACATGATTAGCTGTTATATTGAAAGCTCTAACAACCTTGCTGGATTCATTTGCAACATAGTATGATGAACTTTTTAACTCTGTTCTTCCTTAGGAGGGAGGTACCATGGTAACAGGTTGAATGAGCAGTAGGGGGATGGGTGAATATTATGTGAGTTTGAAAGTGTGGAAATGTAGAACCAATTGAAATGTTAGTTTAGTTTTGAAATAGTGTGGGAAGACATTTCATTGGTTATGATGAGAAATAAGTGAGAGGAATGAGTGGGGAACTGTGCTATTTCTGTTTCCAGTGTCTGAGCTGCAGTTCAGGGATTCTGCTTAAGAAAATCTGGTGTGTGTTTCATACTGTTTTGCATTTTCAAAAGTGATTTTAAAGGTGAGTAATGGTTCATTTAATATAGAGAGAGTGCTGTTTGCAGTATTGGGAAGCATAACAAGCATATTGGGCTTCATTACTGTTGTATTTTGAAAATGAGGCAGGTTTCTCAATTTATGTCATTAGTAAAATCCTTTACGCATCTCTTACAGCATTTCATATTCTTGTCTGTGTGCCAATTTTATTACTCTGCATGCATTTTCTGCTTGCACCCATGTCAAACATTGCGCAAGGGGCTTGTAAATATGCCTCTCTTTTTTGTATATTCTATCTCAATTTATGCCCTTAGTAAAATCCTTTACGCATTTCTCAAGGCATTTCATATTCTTGTCTGTGTGCCAATTTTATTACTCTGTATGCATTTTCTGCTTGCACCCATGTCAAACATTGTACAAGGGGCGTGTAAATATGCCCCCCTTTATCTTATATTCCATCTCAATTGATGCCATTAGTGAAATCCTTTATGTATCTCCCACATCATTTCATATTGTTTTCTATCTGCTATTCCTATCCCTCTCCATATATTCACTGCTTGCACCCATGTTAAAGGTTGCACAAGGCGCTTGTAAAAAAGGAGCATATTTACAAGCCAAATTAAACTATTAGCACTATCTCTGCACCAGCATTGAATCCAAGCATGAGAAACACTTAAAAAGAAGCCTACCCTGTAAGCTAAAAGATACAAACTGTGAGCACACACAGCTAACATTTTGGAAAAAGATGAAAATATAATTCCTTAATTCACATACACACTCAGTGTGTTCCTTGTCAAAAAACTTAAAGCCAGACATTTCAACAAAAAACATTTAGTATGGTAAATCGTTTTAGACACAGAGAGTGAGATGAGACACACACACAAACAGACAGATGGTGTAGGCAGAGATTGAGATGACACACACATACAAACAGAGAGATGGTGGAAGAAGAGAGTGAGATGAGGCATGCAAAGAGGGAGATGGTGCAGGCAGAGAGTGATATGAGACACACAAAGAGAGATGTGAACCAGTGTTTAAATTGTTTAGTTAATGTAATTGCTATGTGCTATGTTAGTAGTGGCCTATAATATGTCATATTTTTCTTTTCAACAGATTGTAAATATCTACAGAGTCATAATAGATTATGCCTACCAAGAACCGCAAACAAAGAGTTTATAAGCAAGCTTTATCAATCAAGAGGACTGAATTAGAAGATTCATCCAGAAGACAATCTTCAGAGAAAAGAAAAAATGCTCCTGGTAATGCACCTGTGCTTCCTGTTTTTTTGCAGGATAACTTGAATGGACTCTTGTGCAAAGGTTATTAGTTTCTGGCAACGAATGCATTGCATCATCAAATTCTTAAGTTCAGGTTGGATATTTGCAACCATTGATGCTTGCATTGGTGGTGCTGTTCCTTCAGAAGAAGTGCTGGGAGCAAAGCCCTGTTCCTCTGATGATCTTTTTATTACAGCTTTTCTCCATTTGTTTGGGTGTATATTCCGGACATGGCATTCCATGCTATAAGTTCCAAAGCTGTATTTCTTCTGTGGATCCCCTTTTGAAAGTACTGTGTCACAGATTTTACATGTGACAAAAGGTGCATTTACTTTTTCTCTCTTTTTGGGTATTTTATAAATTTCCGTACTATGGACTCTCTCTGTGTTCTAGGGGTTTAAGGAACAAACTCTTCTGAAGATGAAGTAGAAGAATCCTCAAGTTCCTTGTGTTCAGAATGTTCTTGTCCAATGGCTATTAGTTTCTGGCAACAAATGCATTGCATCATCAAATTCTTAAGTTCAGGTTGGATATTTGCAACCATTGATGCTTGCATTGGTGGTGCTGTTGCTTCAGAAGAAGAGCTGGGAGCAGAGCCCTGCTCCTCTGATCTTTTCATTACAGCTTTACTCCAATTGTTTGGGTGTATAGTCCGGACATGGCGTTCCATGCTCTAAGTTCCAAAGCTGTACTTCTTCTGTGGATCCCCTCTTGAAAGTACGGTGTCACAGATTTTACATGTGACAAAAGGCACATTTAACTTTTTCTATTTTTCTGGGTATTTAAAATATTTCCGTACTATGGACTATCTCTGTGTTCTAGGGGTTTCTCAGGTTCCTTCAGTTCAGCCATTTCAGTAGATTTTTCAAGAGCAAAGTGCTGATGAAAAAAGGTGTTGCTTCCTTGAAAGCCAAAGAAGAATGAAGAAGATGGGAGGGGTCTTTCAAGAATTAGAGTAGGAAGTATTATAAACCAATAAAATCTTTTGTTATAAGGTCACATGGTTGGACGTAAGCTTACAGAGCGTTTACAGAGCGTTTACGGAGCGCTTACATAAGCTTACGGTGCGTTTACGTAATACTTACGGAGCGCTTACGTCATCTTACGATGCGCTTACGTAGTACGCACCCTCGCAAGATTTATAATTGTTTAAATAAAGTTATATATGGTCTTTAAAAGTTTAAATTAACATGTTCTTTTTTATCCCAGATAATGTGTACCTTTACATTGTGCAATGAATACGTAGATATAACGATTTAAAGTTTATAAAACTTTCAGAGGTAAGAGCTCAAAGCTTTTACGGTGCACGGACGGAGCTCTCACGTTGCGTGCACGTGCGACGTACCCTAGCGAGATTTGTTACTACTTAAAAAAGTAATATACCGTTGTTAAAAGTTTTAAAAAAACATTTTCGACATTAAAGCAGATATTGTCTACCTTTAAAATCTACATTGAAAACGTAGATATTATGTTTTAGAACTTAAAAAATGTGTCGGGGTAAGAGCTCAGAGTGTTTATGGTGTGCTTACGGAGCGCTCACAGTGCGTGGACCCTGTAATCATATAAAAAAAACTTTTAAATAAAAATTATATATATATTACATTAAATATATATATTCACTGAAAAAACCATAGGTTTCAAGCCTTACATAGTTAGGTATTAGCATCTAAAAAACCTTGCAAATTCACTTAAAAAACCATAGGTTTCAGGTCATATACAGTTAGGTATTAGCATTTAAAAAACCTTGCAAATTCACTGAAAAAACCATAGGTTTCAGGTCATATATAGTTATGAATTCGCATTTAAAAAACCATTAAAATTGCTCCTATATAGTTAGTTGTACTAACTATATTTCGCGCACCTGCAATCCACTGCTGATGATGTCACATATTACATCATTCATGACATGTTCAGTGACATCACTGATGCCATCTCAAATGGATCTAGATTTAACACTTGCCAGTATTTTTTCAGACTTCTCCTCACTTGCCAAGACTGATCAAGTAAGCCGTATTGAACCTTTTTGGTTCTTCTCTCCGATTAGTGATTGGGGATTTAAAAGATCACTCCAAGCGATGGTCTTTACTTTTGTATTTGCCTGTTCTACCACTTTTTTGGAGTATCCCCTTTTCTCAAAACGTTCCCTCATGCTCATCATTTCTCTCTCAAAATCCGAGTCAGTACCACAGTTTCGTTTGGCCCACAGCAGTTCACCGAATGGAATGCTGCAAATCAATTTTTGTGGGTGGCAGCTAGCCGCATGTAGCAGGCTATTGCCTGCGGTAGGCTTACGAAACAACCTGCTCCTGAGCCTGCCTCTTTCGACATATACCACCACATCTAAAAAGTCAACCAACTGTTTGTCTATATTGCATGTGAATTTCAAATTACAGTCATTCACATTCAAGTCAGTGACAAATTGCATAGCATCCTCTCTACTGCCTTTCCAAACACAGAACACGTTGTCTGTGTACCTTGCCCAGAGGACCACATTCTGGGTAAAGGCCAAGATGTTGCTGGCCACCTGCTCCTCCCACCAGCCCAGGAATAACCCTGCATAACTGGGGGCGAAGCAGGTTCCCATCGCAGTCCCCCGGGCCTGGCAATAGACGACATGGTTGAACAAGAAGTATTTGTTCATGAGGCAAGTCTGCATCATGCTTGTCAGCATTTTTGTATGGGACAGATATTTGACCTCACGTTGTTGCAAGAAATGTTGATTCGCCATTAATCCTAAATTGTGTGGTATGCACGTATATAGGCTGTTGACATCCAGTGTCATCAGCCACATATCGTCATCCCACTGGGTTGGTTCAATAGTTCGTAAAAAGTCTTGTGTATCTTGAAGATACGACGGCAATTTTTGAACATACGGGCCCAAGAAATGGTCAATGTATTTTGAAGTATTCTCAGATGTAATCCCCATGGACGACACAATCGGTCGTCCTGGGGTATTTGCAATGTTCCTATGTAGCTTGCATAATAAATATAATACTGCTAGCTTGGGGTGATCACATTTCAAGAATTTGTATTCATCATCTGACAATAGCCCTTCTTGTTTCCATTCGGACAATTGTCTTTGGTAGTCCTTGTTACTTTTGTCATAACTACTTCTGTTACTCAGAACATAACTTTCACCATCTCCCAGCTGTCGATGGCCTTCCTTAATGTACACGTCAACCGGCAACACCACCACATTGCCGCCCTTATCAGACATTTTTATAACAATATCACTGTTATTTTTCAACTCCTGCAGGGCCTGACGTTGTTTGGCAGTTAAATTATCATGTGTGGGTTTGCTGGATTTAATCAATTTCTTAAACTCCTTGATTACACCTCTTTCAAAAACATCAATAACTTTGTTGTGGATTTGAGGTAAAAACCTCGATATAGGTTTAAATCCACTGCCACTCACAACATGTAAACTTACTTCCTCCTCCATTAAACCTTCAGTGGTATCGGTTTCTCTCTCACTACCCACCCTTGATTGTGTTATTGTTTGTAAAGAATTGGCATTGCTGGTTGTCAAACCCGCGCTGCCTGCAAGGATAACCTCCCCACCACCCTTTGTATTACAAAACCATTTTTTCAATTTTAATTTACGAAGTGGACGAGATCAATTCTTCCTTCAGTGTAGTTAAAATGGCTGTATGGGCAGAAAGTCAATACTAACGATAAAACTTCAATCTGGTCGAAAGTTAAAGTTAAGTTAGAGAAATTTTCCACAGTGAGGATGTCCTCCATTTTTTGGCTGCACTGCCTCTTGTTTTCACTCCCACGTAGGCATCTAGTAATCCCTGTTTCCTTGCGCCTCTTCTGCTTCTGCTTCTGGAGCCTCGTCCACGGCCTCAATTTGGCGATTCCTGGGGTCCTGAGCTAGCTAGCCCTTGCCTACCCTGCGCCATTTACAAGAACTTCATTAAAATATTGGTTTTTACTCCTTCACTTTCTTTCGGTTTGACACTTGCTCCTTCCTCACCCAAACGTGTCCATGGTCTCCCATCATTGCTGTTAGTTCCATTGGATACATTGGGTTGTGCTTCTAGTTGTTGATTTGGAGTTACCAAGATTTTCTGGTTCAGTTCTCTTAAATAGTTAAATTTTCTCCCAGAAAAATACAAATTTGACCCCTTTCATAGTGTAATTGGTCGCGATGAATCTTACTCTGTTTTTTCAGTTTAATTTCTTCTTCAGCCTTGTGTAATCTTGTAGTTAACTTTTTCATTTCAGTTTCAAATTCACTATCGGAGTGTTGTTCCTTTAGTTGCGACGAGATTAATTCAATTTCCTCAGCCAATCGTGCAGTGTCTTTCAAAGCATATTAATTAATAGCTTTAACATTACCGTTGAACAATCATGATTATTCTAATCTGGACCCATTCTTCAATTAGCTCCGGTTCTGGATCTGTGAACGTTGCGGTTATGAACATGCATAAACCTTGAACACGCTCGTGTTCCACAAACTTTTGTAAAGTGGTGCCCACCCACCACTTTACTTGCTCTAATTTCGCTAATTTCCATAGTTTGTCCCACAGTTCCTTCTTTGTTATTTTATCCCGGGCTGAGATTTCACCCAGTCTGCTAGATGATGTAGATTCTGAATTCAACGGTACAGACAGCAATTCGGCTGCTTCCAGTTGTGAATCATCTATATTTGACAAATTCTTTCTGTTAGTATCGTTTCGAGAACTCACCGCCCGGGAGTCTCACAGGTTCAACACGCAATTCCTCAGCTGCAACCCTCACACGTATCGCGCTGGTTCCGTCAGCCTCCTTGAAAGATTTTTGTGCAGGACACATTGCTCAGAGTTTCCAATAAACAGAGCTTGGTTTCCGTGGACTCCCGCCGGAGTTGGCTCCTTCGGGTTTCTCCTTCCGAACAGAACCTTCTGCTCCTTAAGGAAACAAATTGCTCGCGTGGAATTTCCTCTGCATTAAATTTTTCGTAGGCAGACGGGCAGGGAGACTTCTTCTCAGAGAGAAACAATATTTTTCAACAAAGTTCGCCGGTCTTCCAGCTTCACTGCGACGGCGAGCTCAAGCGAGGAGGCGATCCTCAATTACTGTTTGCGCCAATTTTTTCAAAGAAGCAAGCTGGAGCCCAAATCCATAGTGCGTGGTAAGTTTATTCAAACAAAATCGTCAAAACCACCCGACGCATTTCGGTACAGCCGCACCTTGGTCACGGGTAAATCAGGTTTGTGAATTCATCCATTTCAAGTGTTCCAACATAAACAGAAGCATAAAAGTAGGACTTCCCATCCCAACACTACCGAATGAAAATGTACAATGGCAGACATCTTTAAATTTCATCCGACTGTGAGAATCTGTGCCTCTCAAGAAGGCATACTCAACATCCGGGATGTCTTCTTTTCTTTATCTCTTGTAGATAACACAGGGTTCTTTGACATGTCTTGGCGGCGCATGGTATCAAAGCGCCTAGCGAAAGTATATAGTCGTCCTCTCTGATAATCTAAGCGGTCTCTTGTGAATTTTATTGCTTTGCGTTCTTTGATTGTTTTCTCATATTTGGCAAGTTTCACTTCCAGCTCTTTCTCAAATTTGGCGATGTTCTCTGAATTGCTCACTCCAGATAAAAATTGCTCTAGAATTTCCTCCATGATCTTTAATCTATCTGTTTAGGCATATTTTACTAGTATCGTCATCATATTTTTAGATGATTTGGCATTATTGTTTGCCCATTCCTGCAACATGTCAGGGTCTAGATGTGTATATATATATATTGTACTCCTACTTTTATGGAGAAAATGTTTTTATCTATTTTGGCTCCAGGAAACAAAGTAGATGTTTTCTATGAAGCAGTCTTTAATGAATTGGAAAAAATACAACCTATAAACAACAAAAAACAACAAAGAGAAAACCTCACGATAGAGGAAAGAATGGCACTGGAAAACCTAGCTAAAAATGATTCAGTGGTCATCAAGCTAGTGGACAAAGTTGTCAAAGTAGTCACCTTAAATAAGGAAGATTACATCAAAGACGCGAACAGACAATATAATGATACCAACAACTACAAGAAATTGGATTACAATGATGATTCACCTTAACAAAAAATTACAAGCATGGTATGATGATAAGTTACTCAATGAAGATGAATATCAGTTTTTAAAGAGAAGCAATCCAATTGAACCCACAAAATATTTATTGCCCAAGATACACAAAACCTTGCATAATCCACCAGGCAGACCAATTGTGTCAGGGTGTGGATCAATGTTTGAAAACATTTCTAAATATGTAGATTATTACTAACCCCGGGCGGAGCTGGTGTAGTGAGACTACGCGGAGGTCCAAGGAGATGGGGAAAAAGTCAGTGGCACTCCGCTCCAGCACCCGCTTCCACCCCCCTTATAAAAATATTTACAAATGAATTTAAAAATAAATAAAAGCACACTTACCTGTACTGCAGCATCCCTGGACTGCTCTCCTCCTCCTTCTCCTCTCTCTATTTCATTAGACGTACCTCCGGCAAAATTTGTGCGCATGCGCAAACATGCGCATTTCTTGCAAGACGTCTTGCGAGAAATATCCAGTTCTGCCAAGATGTATGTCCGACATAGGAGAGCAAAAGCGAGGAGGAGGAGGCCAGCCCGGGGACGCCGCAGTACAGGTAAGTGTGTTTATTTCATATTAAATTAGTTTGTAAATTTTTTTTATTAGCGGGGTGGAGACAGGCAGCCTATTTAGCAGGGGGGATCTGGCTAACTCCGCTCCGCTGTGGAGTCAGAGTTTTCCCCTATACTCCGCGTTCCCAGAGAAGCTTGGAGTAGGCAACATTTCCGCACAATCCGCTGGCAGAGCGGAGTTCTCTGCCCGCCCTTAATTATTACATCTATCCCATGGTAAGAACATTATCATCATACGTCAAGGATAGAGGAGATTTTTTGAGGACAATATCGGAAATAGATTGGCACTTGACAGCAGAATTATCTACTTGTAACAACTGAAGTAATTTCTCTATATACATCTATTAATTTTGACACAGTACTCAAACAAAGAAATATCGTAGAAGCTAAAGATTCATCAATGATGTAGGAGATGATGGAAATATGTTTACACAACAATGTGTTCATTTTCAACCAACAAATATATCAACAAACTTGTGAGACAGCGATGGGAGATTCCTTCTCCACCAGCTATTTATTTGGTTACGATATATAGATTATCTTTATCTCATATAGAACGGAACACACAAAGAATTTGAACAATATTTCAAAATGATCGCCCATAATGAACAGACTTTGAGATTCATGTACAATATAGATGAGTCTGAAATAGACTTTTTGGATATTCGAGTCTATGTAAGGGATCAAAAATGGGAAAAAACCATATACAGAAAACCTACTGCTACAAATAGCACATGAGGTAGAACGAGTTTCCACCTCAAAGCATTTATCAAAAGCATTCCATATGGAGAATTTCTCCATACCGAAAGGACTTGCGCCAGAGAGTAAGATAATTTGGATAAGTTCAAAGAAGTGAGAAAAAGATTACACCAAAGTAAATATCCATCACATTACATTGAACAAGGAGCAAAAGGGGCAGGTAACAAAACACGAGCACAAATAGATGTGAAAAAGAAAACAAGTCAAGAAACAACCACACTCAGAACGATAATAATGTATAAGAAAGAACTTTGGAAGATAAAACAGATTTTTCAAAAACATTCGAACATCCTGATGAGTGACAGTGACATTTCCAATGCAGTAGGCCCAAGACCACAAAATTACATATAAAAAAATACAATCAATCAAAGGTCAGTTGGTAAGAAGTCATTTCTTAAATCAATCAACGGAGAATTGGCTTAAAAAACTAAATAAAGGTTTTTCTAAGGTATTAACTGATAAGCTTGCAGAATTGGAAAAAAATGAAGAACTTCAGAGTTCCTAACAACAAAGAGATTTTGATAGAACAAAAAATAACCTGTAATTAAGCATGGGCAGAAAATCCGTTACGCTCGCGGATTTTGCGGATTTGCGGTAAATTCGCAATCCGCGAGATTCGCGAATTTCCCACAAAATCCGCAAATTCGCACGCAGCGGATTTTTTTTCTTTGCGGTGTAAGTTCGCAATTGCGAACATGTAGGTGCGGCGGGCAGCAACAATCTTGCACTCGCGAAATTACAAAAATTGCAATTCTGCACAAGAAATCTACTAGCAAGCAGCATAGACCTTCTGAAAATGATTATTTTTATCAGAATAACTCCTCAGGTTGACATTTGCCTGCACTTTTTTAGATTTGAGGCCTTTTGATTTTCTTTGGATAACTTTTGGATTAGAAATCAACTTTCTCATATAAGCTTGGTGGGGCATTAAAGTTGCTGTAATGCTGCTCTGCAGAAAAACGAGTTTTGCAAAAGTGAAAGCAGGTTCAAAAGTTTAAACTCATCATTAGTAACCGTTCCCTGTAGTGCTTCCTGACAAGGGCCCCTCCAGAGTTCAGTTGCTAGTTGCAACAATTCTATGACCCTGCTCTGACCCTCACAGCAGGCTCATAGAATAGCTACAAGTAGGCCACAAAGGTCCTGGAAAAAAAAATTGCACTGCAACAGAAAGCAAATTACAGATAAGGATGCAGGTGCCAGACTGGAATTTTAAAACAGTGACACATTAATAAATCAACCCCAAATTAATTCATGTCAGTTGAAGCAGGCAGGTGTGCTTGCTTTTTCTCCCCATAATCTACAGTGATGATGAACCAGAGGGTGGCATAAGGCATTGATGTACCAGAGGGGGCATGGGTAAAACAGAGGGTGGCAGGGGTGAAACAGAGGGTGCTGGGAACCTATGATGATGAACCAGACGTAGAAACAACATAATCGTAACTGTTGCAAGCCGACATGTAAGTTCGCGATTGCGAACTGTTACAAAACCCTCGCGAACTGTCAGAAATCCCGGCGAACTGGCAGAAATCCTTGCGAACACAAAAAAAAATCCGCAAATTTGCGAGAATTCGCGGATTTTGCGGATTGCGAGTTTGCAAATTTGCAAAATTCGCGAACTCCAGATTCGCGGAATTCGCCCATACTTACCTGTAATACACAATTTGTTGTATATAATATTGAATGTATATGTGGGTTAAAATATGTAGGAAGCACAGTATGTCCATTGAAGAAATGAATATTGGAACATATTCAAGCTGTCCAACAATAGGACATGAGTTATGTGGTTGCAAAGCATAATGCACAAACACACAACAACAGCTAGAAAAGCCATTAGGTATTATGGAATAGCACATCTCCCCAAAAATATGTGAGGAGACAGAACATTACAACTTTGACGATTGGGAAGCAAATTCATAATCAAGCTATGAACATAAATACCCCTGGGTCTGAATGCAGATGAGGAATTGCATGTACACTTATAAAATACTAGTGCCATGAAAGAGACATTTGAAGGGTGTACTAAGATGGTTGGGCACAATTTACAAACATTGTGGAGCTTCAACCAAACAAGACCCATGAAAGTATAGAGAACAAAGCCAAAATTGTTAGGCCACTGATATAAACAATGGCACATTATTTGGAATTCAACTATATGCTTTGTAACATAGAGATCATTCTACATGTTTGAGATATTCCTGAATCAGTGTGTATAAATAGGGCACTAAACGAAAATGAAATGAAATGAAAATGTGATTTGTAGAGCGCTGCAGCTGCCCTGAGGCGTCCAGGTGCTAGAAACAGAGAAAGCCCTCATAAGGTTACTTTGTTAAGCATTAAACAGAAGAGTTTTTAGCTGTTTGCGGAAGCTGGTCAGGTTGGGGTTGTTTCTCAGCTGCAGAGGGAGGGTGTTCCAAAGTTTGGAGACATTGTACGAAAAGGAGCGTCCTCCTGCTCTGGCTCTACAGATCTGGGAATCTTGGCTAGAAATGCCGTTGAGGAGCGGAGGGTCTTGTTGGGCCTGTATGGAGAAATCAGGGAGCGGTTGATGTCTGGGCCCGTTTCCCAGAATGTCTGGTGGGCAATGCAGAGCGCTTTGAATTTTATTCTGTCCCTAACAGGTAACCAATGTAAGGTCTTTAGGCCGGTTTTTATTGAGGTCCTCCGAGGGATTCCCAGCAGCGCCCTGGCAGCACAGTTCTGGGTGCGTTGAAGCTTTTGTAGGGTGTAGTCTGGTGCTCCCAGGTAGAGGGCGTTGTTAAAATCCAGACGAGATTGGATGAGGCCCTGTTTGATTATTTGTTTGGCCTCGAAACGGAGGAGGGAAAGGACTTTTTTGATCACCCTAAGGAGGCCAAAACAAGTGGCTGATATCTTGGTGGCCTGTGTATTAAGGCTCAGAGATTTATCGAGCCAGACGCCTAGGCTTTTGATGTTGTCTCTGGGGGGTGGGGCCACTCCCATGCTTAAACCAAAAGGATAAACCATTCAAACAAATAATGGGACATCATATATAGATTCAAGAAATACGACTCAACATATCTGAGAAATTCTTAAATTAGAAAATGGTATTCATGAACTGTGGCAAGAAAAATTGTAAAGTTATCCATGTCAACCAAAAATGTAATATACATCCATTGTAACAAATATGATGAAAGCTAAGGGTAAAACTACTGAATACTTCATAATGAGCAGGGTGGTCTAAATTGATATAAGTCATACCTAAGCAAGGACTCACTAACTGTGAGCAAAACTCGCAAGAGTTGAAACGCGTTGGTGGCTACTTGATGTGATGAAACATTAATCAGGAACTGAATATTGGTGTGCAGCGGCCAGTAGAGTTTTTGTGAAACTGACATGCTGTGTGCAGGCTGCTAATCTTGGGACACTACAAGATTTGCCTTCTTCTGATTTTGAAGCAGGTTCAACGCCCGCTGCCCTGCACTGTCCCCGCTTGGTGGAAGCAGCCAGAATTCCATGTAGGGGCTTTTGGGCAACCCTATTCATTCATTGTCACTTACATTTGACTTATCCGAGCACAGCATAGAACATAGGGCAGTATGAGTCAGATCACTTTAGACATTGGCGCTCTTGTGTAGTGAGCTATGGCATTTTTCCTGATTCCATGTTCGAATCCACCTATGCGCAAATCCACCCATTATAAATATGTGTGTGTCTTTCAGTTATTAACTGTGATAAAGGTATATTCTTCATGCCACTCGCCCACTGACGTTAATGAGGTGGAAGCAGTAGACTAATATTTTACTTCTTTCCTATGACGCAAACTTTTCCGTCATGCTTTTTTTGACAATTTCATCCTAAGTTTGATTGCATATTATTAGTGTACGGCCTGTGCATGCACTAGTGGTCATGTAGCATTGATACCCAAAGACAATTACACGTTTCAGGTTATTTTACACCCATTCGATCTGATGTATTTACAAAACACACACCATCCAGTCCTCAATAAACTATAAATTGAAACTAAATGTAAACAGCTTTTTACCAAATGTGTTAAAAACAGATACAAGTGCAATTAGTTTATAACCGTATTTCAACAAGAACTTTTG
This sequence comes from Lissotriton vulgaris, assembly GCF_964263255.1. Lineage (NCBI taxonomy): Eukaryota > Metazoa > Chordata > Amphibia > Caudata > Salamandridae > Lissotriton > Lissotriton vulgaris. The sequence goes on from NC_141685.1 coordinate 1,650,737,602, forward strand.
CAGCTCAATAATGAGCATGACAGCCAGTTTTACATGTTATGTAATTAAATATATATATTTAGCAGTCAGTTACAAGGCATCCTAAATTACAATGGGCCTGATTTAATGTTGGTGGCAACAGAAAATCCCATGATTCAAAAAGAAAATGTTAAATATAGAGGTACATTCATTGGAAGTTTTTCTTCACTTTTTTTCTCTAGAATGGAGGATATTCCTCTATTGATCTTCCATCAGATTTAGCATTTCCATCGAAAATGGAGTATTTAAGGTATAGCTGGGGCAGCATTACACAAGCGGCACATTTTCCTTCATTGCGTTGGGCGCAACTTTGTGCTTCTAGTGCAATGAAGGAAAATGCACCGCCTTATGGGGAATGCGCTGCCCAGAGTGGCTGCTTTACAGGTGCTCCATGTTTAACTGTGCAGACGGCAACCCGTGTGCACTTTTAAAGGGGAATAGCGATCCCCTTGCCGGCGGGTGCTGTCAGTGAGGGGATGTCTGTGAGGTCCATAGGATCCCCTTTACCCCCTGCAGAGGGATGCTCTCAGGAGGCGCACTGTCAGTGCACCTCTTGATAGCTTGTTTGCCTCTGCGCATGTGTCGGTAATATGGCACAGGTGCAGAGGCAAAGGGATTCCCTCATTTGTATGGGGCACGCCACCATGTAAACAAGGTAACACCCCCTTAAAGATAGTGCTGGCTTTTTATGGCCTCTAGCGCTAAATGGTATTACAGAAGGAGACGCACAACCGTCTACTGCCTCTTCTGTAATACCAAAGTGCCCAGGGGGCACGCAAAGAGAATGCAAACACCCATTGTGCCCCATTGCACTTTATGTAATACGGCCCCTGTTGTGCAAAGTACACATAACCTGAGCACTTTTGTTCTTTTCATTTTTTCTTTTATTTTTTGAACATTTTTTACTTTCCTTGTGCTCTCCACACGTTGAAAACAAACTTCACATCACATTTCCACCCTGCTTTGTGCTGTGATTGAAAGGTTATGTCACCAGGATGAGTTGCTTCTTCCAGATATGGATGATCACAGTGAGAGAATGTTTGAAAAAAGTGATCCATGGGCGAGACTATTGGTGCATTCAGCACTCATAAGCATCCCACGTTCCTTTCAAATTGCTGGTAATCTCTAACATTTTCAAATCAGCAGTCTTACCTATCCTGGTCATTTTCTGTAGATGTCAAGTGATTGATAGATACATTATTTTTGAGATTACTGTCAGACACACTCTGCTCCTAGGGTGACAAACTGGCATAGGTGCAAATTCAGGACAGTGAGGGTAAAAGTTCAGGACAAAGGGTCAAAATTCAGGACAAAAATTCAGGACAGCAGGTCAAAATTCAGGACAGAAATTTGGGACAAAATGTACGTTTTCAGATACATCAGAGAAGGTCGTACAATAGTGTATAAGTGAGTAAATAGATAACCAACATGAATACATGTCAAAATAAGTTTATATTAAGTTGAGACAATCATGCACCTCACCATTTTGGTATGTGCACAGCTTTGAGCAACTGTACAGCTCTTTTTGTGGTATTTCATATGATATTTTGTTTACAGTTTGGGGTTTCTTTGAAATGATGTCCCACCCGCACTGCAGGGGATGCAGAGACCTTCAGCCTTCATTACGCCCCTTCACCAAAGATGTCCCTCTGCACAGATTCCCTCACTATCTACCTCCCATGGTGCCCCTCATCGCTATATAGACCCTCGCTCATGTGTATGTCATTTATTTTACAGTGCTGCTCCGTGCAATGTAGTGTGTTGAGCGCTTCAGCTCACACACTTATTGTTCAGAGACAATGACTCATATAAGTATGCAAATCAATGTATAGGAAATGTTACCTAAGGCAAGGAGGGCTACAAGGTGTAGGAGTCACAAGGCATCCATACTGTTAGGTACTATATGCAGGGCCACTGGAATTATGCAGCAGGGAGGGCTGAATTATGCTGCAGGGTTGATTTAATTATGTTTTCAAGAAAAGGGAATTTATGCAGCGTAATGCTGCAAATTTTTTCATAGTATTACCATATTATTTTCTCATTTGTGCACATTTTAACACTTTCTGGTCATAGGTTGCACCTCATTAGTACCCGTATAACACCCAATTATAGTAATATGCAAAGGAAGGTGACCAGTCAACCTTTACAAAGGGCCTTTGCAATACATCACTGCCCTTTTCGTTATTTTTTAACCATTTGAGGTAGCAACTGTTTTTAAATTAGAATCTTTAGATATATTCAGCTAATGATGGATTATGTGGCACATGTGACAAATCCATCCTGAACTGTGGTTGCGCCCTTCACCCTGCTCACCTGCCGATTTGCTGAAAGGGTCACGGACTCCAACGCTGACTTTGGGCTTTCCCTGGAAGGACGTATATCAGCAGAATGGTACAATAAACGTTCGTCCTTAGGCGTTATTCAGAAAACTGTATCTCCAACTGCGCCTAACGCTACCTCTGCTTTATTATCAGATATTGGTATACCGCCTAAACTCCAAGATCTATCGCCAGCTAGTTTGGGTGTTTGTAATTTTACCAACATTACAATTGATTCTCCCACGGATAGTTCTTTGGAAAAACGACCTCCAGTTATAAATGTTAGTACTGGAACACCTGCGCCATCTCTCCCTAGAAAAAGGAAACGGGGTATAAATAAGCAAAAGGTTCGAGAGCTAAAAATCCCAAACCTATAGCAACAATTAAAAACCCTAGTATTGGGCCACAAAGTAAAAACGACCATAATTCTTTGCAGGCCCTCCCTCTGGATGATCTTGTTAGAAATATAGAGCATCTGATGAAATCATTATTGCTCCCTCTTGTAGAAAGGGTCAAGCGATTAGAAGAGCAATTTGGATTAGTTCAAGCAACTGGCATCTCGAATATGAATCTTTTGAAAGAATTAACCATAAGTAGGCTCTATTCAAACATTTCTGTACCTGCAGAAAAACCTAAATCTAGCGAGTGCCAGTCCAGGGGCAAGACCCAACCGACTACTAAAGATACTTTTGTCACAAATCCATCTACTAAGCCAGCCCCATCTATTTCCAAATTAGGAGAAACCCGGGACTCAGAAACATCTTGCAACAGGAGACAAACAAATGATAATCTCGGGAGGAGGAAAACGGCGGATAAAAATCCAAGAGGGAACGTGCAGCATGTAAATATTCCCCTCGAATCAGAACCCTATGTAATTGTATTAACTGGGGTCCCAGAATTAAAGTCAGGGCAATATGAAGATTACCAGGTTTTGAAAAATAAGGTAACTCACTGGCTAAGTACAAATAGGCCAGTACCGGCAAGTATTGATGGGAAAATTGGATAAGTTACTTACCTGTAATCCTAGTTCTCTTCCAGGGGTATCCTCATCAAAGTCAAAAGCACTGAATATTCCCGCCCATGTGCGGGACCCCGGAAACAATATAAAAATATATATGTATAAAACACATATATCTCGCTCCACATATATGTATGTACATATATCATTTTTCTCACATCAATGCAGCCCCAAAACTGAGGCTAAACAATGCAAACACATATACATGAACTGCAATTAGTAAGGAATCAAAAACACATTAGGTCAAAAAACCCTTGAACTTTGTGTTTTAATGAGTCAAACCACTCATAAATCCTGAAAATTGCTTATAAATAGACATTGTTAGCCCTCAGGCTGCATTGCAAAACAATAGCATAGAAAATGAAACCATTTTCACAATAACTGGCACCGTGCCTTTAAGGCAGCCATGACCCCAGGCTTCCCATCATGCCTCAGGGGTGACAGTTAGGTCAGTTGTTCTTTGCATAACCCTGAAGACAGGGCTAAACCACAATACTGAAATAGTACCAAATCTCATTTACCTGGGGAGGCGGGTGGGTTGCTTATGACTTTGATGAGGATACCCCTGGAAGAGAACTAGGATTTCAGGTAAGTAACTTATCCTTCTCTTCCAGGGGATCCTCATCAATAGTCATAAGCACTGAATAGAATAGCAAGCCCATCAACCACCTGCAGGTAAATGAGAAGTACATGACCCAACCAGAGTATAACAGCCAAATCTTCAGCTGTTAAACAGATTCCTCAGGGAGGCCTGGCCCACCTGGGTATCTGCTCTCGTGTCAGAATCTAGACAGTAATATCTGGTAAATGTATGGACAGACCTCCAGGTCGCCGCTTTACAAATCTCAGACATGGGCACATCTTGCAGGTAAGCCGCCGTGGCTGCTCTACCTCTAGTAGAATGCGCCTTAGGAGTACCCCCTAAAGGCTTTTGCGCCAATTGGTAAGCAAGCTTGATACACGAAACGATCCACCTGGAGATAGAACGTTTCGAGGCTGCATGACCAGTTCTGATCGATCCGTAGTTAACAAACAATTGATCAGAATGTCGAATAGACTTGGACCTGTCCAGATAGAACTTTAAAACCCTTTTCAGGTCCAAAGAGTGTAACGCCCTCTCAGCTGGAGTAGAGGGATTAGGAAAGAAAGTGGGTAAAGAGATAGACTGATTGACATGAAAATCTGATACCACTTTAGGCAGGAAAGAAGGATGCGTTCTAAGCACCACTCTGTTCAAATGAAAGACTGTATACGGTTCTTTAGTACATAGGGCCTGAATTTCGCTCACCCTACGGGCTGACGTAATCGCTATCAAAAAAGCCGCTTTCCAGGAAATATGCTGTAAAGAAGCTTTATGAATAGGCTCAAAAGGCGAACCCATCAATTTTGATAGGACTAGGTTCAGCTCCCAAGGCGGAGCAGGAGGCCGTACAGGAGGGTACACCTTCTTTAGACCCTGCAGGAAATCTTTTACTGCAGGAAGCTGAAAAAAGGAAGTTTGTGAAGTTGATCGCCTATAAGCTGTAATAGCGGCTAAATGCACCTTAATGGAGTTAAACTTCAAACCTGCTTTAGTCAGGTACAACAAGTATGGGAGAACTGCTTCTTCCTGACTTTTTACCGGATTGTGACCATTCTGCATGCACCACATATAGAATCTCTTCCACTTGCATGCATAAGAATGTCTAGTGGAAGGGCGTCGTGCTTCTTTCAGAATGGACATGCAGTCTTGTGGCAGTCCTAGATGGCCGTACTGAATGACCTCAGGAGCCATGCTGCCAAGTTCAGTGACGGAAGGTTGGGATGGTGAATCCTCCCGTTCATCTTCGACAACAGGTCCTGCCTGCATGGAAGCCTCTTGTGAGGAGACACTGATAGGTGAAGTAGGTCTGTGTACCACCATTGTCTCGGCCAGTCGGGGGCAATCAGGATCATCGTTGTGCACGAGTGGTTCAGCTTGCTCACCACCTTCGGGATCAGCAGAAGGGGTGGAAAAGCGTACACAAACTGCCCTGACCAGTCCATTAACAGAGCATTCCCTCTCGTTCCTGATCGATAGAACCTGGAGGCGAAGCTTGGGCATTTGGTGTTTTCGTCGTCTGCGAAGAGATCCATTGAAGGACGACCCCAAGACTGGAAAATGTCGTCTAGCACTTCGTCGTTGAGAACCCAGTCTTCTCTGTCTTCGAAGTGCCGACTTAGTGCGTCCGCCCTCACGTTCTGCTCTCCTGGGAGGTGGACTGCCTGAACAGACAACTTGCGAGCTAGAAGCCAATGCCAGATGCGCTGAGCTTCCAGTGACAGAGTCCTTGAGCGTGTTCCTCCCTGCTTGTTCAAATAGTACATCGTGGTGGTGTTGTCCGTCTGTACTAGAATCATTTTCTCTTGAAGCGAGGGAAGGAACGCTTTGAGAGCCAGGTGAACCGCTCTCAATTCCAGCAAGTTGATATGATAAGTGCTTTCCTTGGGAGACCACAGACCCTGCACTTGTAGGGGTCCCATGTGCGCTCCCCATCCTTGTAATGATGCATCTGTGATGATCGTTTGTGTTGGAGGAGGTTGATGGAAGAAAACTCCCACCTGCATGTTCTGTCTCTTTGTCCACCACTGGAGGGAAGATTGAGCTACCTCCGACAAAGTGATCTGATCGTCCCATCGATCTGAGTGTTGGTCCCATTTGTCCTCCAGATCCTGCTGAAGAGGACGCATCCGAAGTCTGGCGTTCGGTACTAGGAAGCTGCAGGAAGCCATCGACCCCAAGAGTGAGGCTATCTTCCGCACCTTCTGGGACCTGTGGAGAAGAACTTGCTGGCACTTGAGGGCTATCGAAAACTGTCTCTCCTCCGAAGGAAACACTTTTCCTACTTCGGAGTCTAGCAGAGCTCCTAGGAAGTGGATCTTCTGAGTGGGCTGTGAGACAGACTTGCTGTAGTTGACATGTAGACCTAGACGCTGACAAAGTTCTATGCATGTCTGGAATTGATTCCTTACGTTGCCTGGAGTTGGACCTTTCAACAGCCAATCATCTAAGTATGGGTATACGAAGACTCCCCTGCGGCGTAGAGCTGCCGCCACCACTGCGACACACTTGGCGAACACTCTGGGAGCCGACTTCAACCCAAATGGAAGGACTTTGAACTGGTAGTGAGAGGTCCCCACCCGGAATCGAAGGAATCTCCTGTGATCTTGCCGTATTGGTATATGGAAGTACGCATCTTGAAGGTCCATCGAACACATCCAATCCCCCTGCCTGAGATGTGGATATATCTGGTGAAGCGCCAACATGCGAAACTTTTCTTTTCGGACATGCAGATTGAGTGTTCTCAAGTCCAGAATGGGCCTGTATTCTTCCTTTTGGCCCTTTTTTCTGACCAGAAAATACCTCGAGTACACTCCTTTCCCCCTTTGGGACACCGGAACTCTCTCGATGGCTTCTTTCTCGAGGAGTGTAGCTACTTCTGCCTTTAACCTTTGTAGCTGGTGGCTTGATGTGGACATCGGGGAAACGTGTGGAGGTAGACGATGGAAACGAAGACAGTACCCATTCTGCAGCGTAGACAACACCCATTGATCTTTTGTAATGGCCTGCCACTCTGTCCTGTGATGCGCAATGCTTCCCCCCACTGGAGTGGGTAACGGTGCTGGGGGAAGTGAAGACTCATTGCTTCTGCTGAGCTTTATTGAAGTTGTTGCCTTGGCGCTGATTTCCATTTCCCTTGGAATTGCCCTTGCCTTTGTACTGTGCCTTTTGCTGGGCCTGCTGGTTCTGGCCTTTCTGCCATTGAGGGGGTTGAACCCTCTGCTTCGAATAACCTTTGTTGTTCGAACGGAATTTCTTCTTGAATTCCTTTTTCTTCTCGAGTCCCACCGCTTTGAGAGTGTCCAACTCGGTCTTCATCCGCTGCATCTCCTCATCCGCACTTGCTCCAAAAAGAGATGTGCCTGAAAAAGGAAGGTTTAGGATTCTTGCTTGAGCCTCTGGTTTTAATGCTGTGAGGCGTAACCAAGATGTTCTCCTTGCTGTAACTCCGTGCACATAGCCATGCGCAGCCAGCGTTGCCCCATCTGCTGCCGATCCTATAATCTGATTGGAGACTTGGCTGCCCTCCATCAGAACCTCCTCAAAGTCCTTTCTATCTTCCTCAGGAAGTTTTGCGGTAAATCTCTGAAGACAGTCCCACAGAGACCTGTCGTACCTGCCGAGCAGGGCTTCCACATTGGAGACCTTGAGGAAAGAGGCTGAGGTGTTACACACCCTTCTCCCCCATGAGTCCTGCACTTTGCTATCCTTATCCGGAGGTACCGTGGATGAGGAAGCCACCGCATTGGATTTACTTGCCGCCGTAATGATCACTGAATCTGGCGGGGGATCAGCTTTGAGGAACAGAGGATCCTCTTCCGGAGGACGATACTTTTTGAGAATCCTCGCTGGAACGGACTTCACCGTTGCCGGAGTGAGGAAGACTTCATTCACATGTTCCATTATACCCGGAACCAACGGCAACAACGGTTTGGGTGCTGATCTATGTTGCAGGGTTTCGAATATGACAGTCGTCTTGACTTGTGGAGCTGTCATCGGTACTCCCAGCTTTAGGGCTCCCCTGCCCAAGATATCTTGGAACGAGAAAATATCCTCAGTTGGAGACACTCTTGAGCGTGGACTGTTTGTAAGAGTCAGGGAGTACTCCCTGTGAGATCGCGTTCTCGACGAACTTAAAGAACTACGTGTCCTCTTGGACCTAGATCTTCTGCTAGAACGCGTCTTGGAACAAGATCGCTCTCTGTGACGAGAATGTCTCTTACTTGAGTGCTTAGAACGAGACCGTTCTCTGTGGGGAAGAGGTTGGTCTCGATATCGCTTTAGGCGATCTGCCGTCTCCTTGTCCTTTGCCCAGTGGTGAAGAGGTCTATTCCACCTTGGGGAAAGATGAACAGAAGGAGACTTGTGGACGGGATCCGATGCAGGTGTACGTGACCGTGGAGATTGATCCGCTCGATCCTGTTGCGATCTTGCAGGGGATTTGGACCTCCCCCTATTAGATGCGCCGCTCTGTCCATCCAAGGATCTGCCACTCCGAGATGATGAGGAAGATGAGGAAAGACTCACCAGAGATCCAGAGGAAGACCTCGACCGAGATCTTTCTTCTGCGATCCTCCGTCTCTTGGCAGGAGGATCCTGCACTGGAGATTGTTCCACCTCCGCAGCCGATGCTGAACCTGGAGAACCCAACTGTGGCTCTAGGACTTGAGTCTGGTCCAATAAGTCACTTTCCTTGTCCCGAACCACCTCCTTTGATTTTGCAGGAGTAATGTTTTTTGTCTGCGAATAACTTCTCTCCCTGGATCTTTGCTGATCCCTCAACGGTGGTTGTATCGACGCCGAGCGCCGAGCAGGTAGGAGCTCCCTCGACATCGACCGTGATTTCTCTAACGTCGACCTCGGGTGGCGATGACTGTCCTTCGACCTTGAAGGCTGTCTGCTCGACGTCGATGGAGGCTGTTTCGACGCCGATCGCCTTTGATTTGACGGCGACTGGGCGTGCCTCGACTCCAAATGCCGCTCCGACGTCGAACGCTCTTGTCCAGGCGTCGACGTTGGCTGCATCGACGTCGACCGATGATGTGTCGACAGAGGTTCCCTCGACGTCGAACGACCATGGCAAGTCGTGGACGGAGGATGGCTCGACGTCGAACGCCGATGGACCGGCGTCGACGGAGAATGCCTCGACGTCACAGCATGACGATGCTGTTTCGACGTCATACGGCTCGCCGTCGAGCTCTTCCGCTTCGACGGCGACCTGTCCCTCGACGCTGACTGAAGCGGAGGTACCTTCGATGTAGACGCTGAAGACATCTTCTTCGTCGCCGTCGACTGCTTCTCCAACGCCGATCCCGACGTCGAATGTGAACCAATCGGGGCTTCTCTCGACGTCGACCGCGTCTTCCGACTTTTCTGCTTCTTGGGAGATCTTCCTCTCTCAGAAAGCCCATAAACTCTAATCCTCTCCCGATCTTTAAGAGTCCTGGAAGTTAAAACCTGGCAGTGTTCACAGGTTTTAGAGGAATGAGAGTCTGGTAGGCACAGGATACAGACTGGATGAGAGTCAGTCTTGGCCTTCTTCCTTCCACATGAAGGACAATTGTCAAAGAGAGAAGGCATCTTTGACAGGAAAAATACCTTTTTTAAGTACAAAAATTGTTTAAGCAGCACTCTATGTCTAAAAGACGTCGAGTGAAGTCAAAAATTCTAGTTAAAGTTGAATATTTTTTGACAGAAAGTCAAAAAGAAAAGGAGCTGTTTCACCAGGGTCCTGACTGAAGGAGCCGGAAAGAACAACTGACCTAACTGTCACCCCTGAGGCATGATGGGAAGCCTGGGGTCATGGCTGCCTTAAAGGCACGGTGCCAGTTATTGTGAAAATGGTTTCATTTTCTATGCTATTGTTTTGCAATGCAGCCTGAGGGCTAACAATGTTTATTTTATTTATTTATTTTGCGGGTTTGTAGAGCGCTTGAATAAACTCCCGAGGGAGTATCTCCGCGCTATTTGACTGCTGAACCTGCAGGAGATCGAATTCCAAGGCTCCAATCTAGTTCCTAAACTATGTGGTTAGACCTGGAACAAAAACGTCTTCAGCTTTTTTCTGAAGGCCAGATGATTTTCAAGCTGCCTAAGCTGGAGAGGGAGACCATTCCATATCCTTGGTCCCTTCACCGACAGGGCCTTACCCCCTTGCCTCACCCGCTTGATCCTAGGAATAGTGAGAAGCATTTGGTCACTGGACCGTAGAGCACGAGAAGGAACGTACGGCACAAACTTGTCTGCCAGATAGGAGGGACCCAAACCATGAAGTCCTTTGTGGACCGTACAACAGATCTTAAAAACAACTCTCTGACGGATGGAAAGCCAATGAAGCCTGGCAAGAAGAGGTTTTGAAGGTGTTCTCGGGGGAGCATTTAAAACCAGCCTGGCTGCGGTGTTCTGCACAACCTGTAGCCTATCCAGGTCCTCCTCATTAGCGGACAACAGGAGACCATTACAATAGTCAAGGCGACTGATAACCAACGCCTGGACCAGGGTCTTTCTAATGGTGTCTGGAAGCAATGGAAAGACTCTACGCAGCAATCCGATGGTCCGGAAACAAGATCCAACAATGTTGGTGACATGCTGCTTCAAGCTAAGTTCTTGTTCCAGACGGACCCCTAGGTTCTTGACTGTCTGCTTAGGCTCGGGGACTGGGCCTAGATCTAAAGGCCACCAGTCAGGAGCCCAGCAGATCTTAGCCTCACCGAAAAGCATAACCTCTGTCTTTGAAACATTGCACTGCAACATATTCAAAGACATCCACTGGGAAACTGCTCTCATCCCCTCAGAGAAAGAATGTAATACCTCTGGAGTAAGATGGTCAAAGGGAAAGAGCAGCTGGGTATCGTCAGCGTATGACACTGGACAAAAACCAAAGGCTCTCAGGATATTAGCCAGGGGGGCCACATAGATGTTGAATAATGTAGGGCTCAAACAGGAGCCCTGTGGCACCCCCTTAGTAATCCTGGTCTCCTCGGATCGGAAATCGCCCATGGTGACACATTGGGTCCGATCCGAAAGAAAACTCTTTAGCCAAGCCAGTGCCATGCCCCCTAGTCCACTCCCAGTCAGACGCTCGACCAAAATCTCATGAGAGATGGTATCAAAAGCTGCCGACAAATCTAGCAGCACCAGGACAGCTGATGTTCCTTTGTCCTGGAGCATGCGTAGATCATCGGTAATCGACAGCAATGCTGTTTCCGTGCTGTATTTTGGTCTAAAGCCCGACTGAGATGGATCTAGGGCACCAGTATGTTCCAGGTGATTAGACAAATGCTTATTGACGTGCTTTTCTATGAGCTTTCCCATGAATGGTAAAAGGGAAATGGGTCTCAGAATGGTCATGTCAGCCCATGCGGTGGCGGTGTTCTTACGAATGGGTCGCACTTGGGCTCTCTTCCACTCCAGTGGGACACGGCCTGTGTCTAAGGAGAGGTTGACCAAACTTTGTATTTCTGGTGCCAGTATGCTCCTCACTGATACCATCACTCTCGGTGGAAGCTGGTCCATAGGACTTCCACTCTTTATAGTTGTAATAAGTCCCTCCACTTCAGCCAAGGTGATATTTGAAAAATTTGACAGAGTGGAAGTGATGATCTTTTCACTCACTGGGACAACAGTGGAAAGAGTAACATGTCTATTTATAAGCAATTTTCAGGATTTATGAGTGGTTTGACTCATTAAAACACAAAGTTCAAGGGTTTTTTGACCTAATGTGTTTTTTGATTCCTTACTAATTGCAGTTCATGTATATGTGTTTGCATTGTTTAGCCTCAGTTTTGGGGCTGCATTGATGTGAGAAAAATGATATATGTACATACATATATGTGGAGCGAGATATATGTGTTTTATACATATATATTTTTATATTGTTTCCGGGGTCCCACACATGGGCGGGAATATTCAGTGCTTATGACTATTGATGAGGATCCCCTGGAAGAGAATTAAATGTTAGGAGGTTACCATGGTTGGGCCAAAGACCCAAATTTTATTCGAGATTGGTATAGCGATAGTTACGAGGGAGGTATATCAACAAGATCATTAAGTTACTTCTACCCAAGAGCCTTGGTTGAAACACATAATCATATGAATCCCAAGAGTATCCTGGGCCCAGTATTTAATATTGCTACTTCCAATCGTTTTGTGGGTCTTTCAACATTAGAGGAGGTAGACTGACTTACCGATGAGACTGCTAAGACACAAAAGGCCTATGTAACTCCAACTAATATAGGCAGCGAGAATATGGTTTATAATTTCCAAAGGACTGAGCACCAGACCAGGCTTACTGTAAGTCAGATAGAACTAGAGGAGTGGATGCTTAGCAACGAAGTGCTGGCAGGGCCTATGGAGGGAAAATCAGGCACAGTGCAGAATAGTTCCTGTATAGTTGGTGAGGTACCTGCCCCAAAAGTAATCCATAAGGGAGCCGATGCAAATTCCACTGCAATAAATTTGCTTTCATGGAATATAGCGGGGCTCCAAAAAAAATGGCCATCCCAGAATGGAATACAGTTATTGATGAATATATGAGATCTGTATGTTCCAAGAAACATGGAGCACGATCCCACTCCATAAAAATGGGTATGCCACTTATTTCATCCCGGCAGCCTCAGTAGGAAGGGGTCGTCCATCTGGTGGCCTCCATATATGGATTAGCGTGGCATTAAACTGCGCTGTTACTGTGCATAATTTACACTCAGAAGACATACTTCATATATCTCTTAAAGGCCCCTATGTAGGACATTCTATGGAACTATTTTGTGTATATGCTAGAGTTGCCCCGGGTGGTCAAATTTCACCTACATTAGAATTACTAGATAGAGCACTGACAACTGTTTCCCCACTGTCTAACGAAATTGTTGGGGGTGATTTTAATTGCACACATGAGCCCCTAGCTGAAGAAGACCTTCTTGGTTTTAGCACAGAAGACATGAGGCTATCTATTCCTCCGTTAAATCTGGCACCCATTAGGAAATGGTCAGCCAGAGCAATTCAAATAAATGCCTTGACACTAGAACATAATCTGCGTGCGCTAAATGGAAGGACCATTTCAGACCCCAGTGGGGCAATGACATACAATAGACTTAGTTGCCCGTCACGCATTGATTACATTTTATTAGACACTCGTTCATGGGATAGTCTAGTGGACATGGAGGTTGGGAAAACCCAGGACAGCGATCATTACCCTCTCTGTATGAAATTTAGATGGGGGAGGGAGAAAGAAACAAGGAGTGGCCCTTTAATGGTTGCAAAAGAAGTAACACCTTCCAATTGCAACCGCAAGTTAAAATGGAACAGGGTAATGTGGGAAATATAGAAACTGAATAGTATTAAAGAGCTGGTGCAAGCAGAGACCAGAGACCTTTTACCCCTCATGACTCATGCACAGATTAATGGCCAAAGCTCCATTTTAACTGATTCCTACAAGAACCTAATAGAGGAAATTGGTGGCTTTTTCACTATTAGGGAAACCAGGGGTCCTTCGACTAGGAAAAAAAATCAATGAATGGCACCCCATGGTATACAGCGGAATGTAGGCAAAAGAGAAAGGCCATATCTACCTCCATTAGAAGAAAGGATGCGAAAGCAGTGAGGCTGGCTAGAAAAGAGTACAAAATCTGCATCAAATTGGCCAAAAGGGAGTGGGAGGAAGAACATTGGCAGCTATTAAAACAAGCGGCCAAATCAAAAGACTCAACTGTTTTCTGGAACCTGATAAATAGATGAGACAGAAGGGGAGAGGAGCCCGTACCTAATCACATAACTGAGTACCAGTGGCATGCCCACTTTTTTAAATTATATTGTGGCGAAGTAACTAGGGATCATCCATTAGGGGTACCCTTCGAGCTCTCTCTGGAGAATCAATCACATTTAGATCTCTTCTCTGCCAGGGAAGTGTATAATGCTATTTCAAGGATATCCCCCGGTAAAGCTGCGGGGCCGGACGGGTTACCAGGTGACCTACTTTTGAGTGATCCCAAGTTATGGTTCGACTTCATCGCCCTCCTAATTAATCTGATTCTTCATGGTCATCCGATCCCTGAATCATGGAAAGGCGCTGAAGTAGTGACCATATATAAAAAAGGTGCTAGGGAGGACCCTGCCAACTGCAGACCAAGAAGTCTAATTGACACCATCCAGAAAGTAGTTGGCAGGGTCATTGTCACTAGAATGGGGTCCTGGTGTGAGGAGTGTAATGTTCTGACACATTTCCAGGCGGGATTTCGCCAAAATGTAGGCACGATGGATCAGGTTTTCAGGTTTTGTGCGATATACTGGAAAACCGTGACCATCGCAAGGGTTTGCCTATATTTGGCCTTTATTGATTTAAAAACTGTGTTTGATGTGGTTCCTCATTATAAACTCTGGAAGGTGTTGCTAGAAATAGGGTTTCCGTGCTATCTTCTGGAGTTTATTGTGAGGCTCCATCAGGACAATTACGCAAGAATCCGCTGGGGGACCGAAGGTCAGCTAACCGCTAGGGTTCCTGTAAACAGGGGGGTCCGCCAGGGCTGTGTGATGGCTCCGACACTGTTCTCCCTCTTTATCAATGGAGTGGTAGCCCATTTGAGGGAGGACCCTGCGGATGCCCCAGTCCTGGCAGGGGAGAAAACACCTACCCACCTGTTTGCAGACGACAGCCTCCTGATGTCCAAAACTCCTATGGGTCTCCAGAAACTGCTGGATAGATTTAGCCTCTTTTGTGATGAGCGGGGGCTAACTGTAAACACCACCAAAACCAAGTTAATGGTGCTATCCTCCCAAAATAAAGTGAGGAGAGTGTATATAACTCTTAATGGGTCCCCGTTAGAGGTGGTGGAGGAATTTGACCACCTGGGAGTAAGAATTAATAACAGAATGAAATGTGACTCCCACGTGGCCATGATGTAACTAAACCTCAAAAGAACCACTGGAGCAATTTTGAGGAATCAGCATATGTCAGTTCGCAGGCCTATAGCTCTGGCTTTAGCTGTCTATGAAGGCAAGGGTCTGGCCTCTACGGTGTATGGTTCTGAATTATGGGGCTGTGAAGACATCAAGGACCTGACAAGAACAGAGAATACGTTTGTTAGGGACTTAGTTTCCCTCCCCCAATCAACACCTTTGAAACCCCTTTTTAATGATACAGGTAAACGCCCAATTACTGATATAATTCGCCTTCGTCCCTTGCTACTCTGAGTGCGCCTGAGAAGGACACGAGAATTGGAAAATTATGCTAAGGTCTTGGATGAACTAATTGCCTTGAATAGCTCAAACAGGATACAATGGCTTAATAAATTAGGGCAGCTGATTATGAGCCTGGGGATGGGCATATTTTGGGATTCCCAGTCCCCCCCTCCCCACCCCCACCCTCCCCCCACAAGCAAATTGTCAAAAAAATCTATTGGGAATGGGTACAGGCTGATGATCTAAAGAGTACTAAGTGGGGGGTACTTACCACCAAATTTCTAGAACACAAACCCACTAGAAAGCTAGAGCTCTTTTTAGACTTTATTCAAGTCCCGAGAGATCTATCACTCTATCTGAAAATGAGATATGGTACACTTCCTCTGAACAATTTTATAGAGGGGTGGAAAAGATTGAGGGATCAGTGCTTCTCCTGTCCAGGATGTCCGTATGTGAAGGAATCCCTACCCCACTTCCTGTTTGCTTGTAAGGCATACAAGAGACCAAGATCAAGGTGGCTAAAACCAGTATGCAGGGAGCTGGGTGTTAGAGATTTCAGGATAGCCCTACGTATCCTCTTAACAGACACTTCATGTCTGTACATTGTGCTTGGGGTCGCAAGGTTTCTTGCCAGTGCTTGGTTTATACGCTCAAGGCTGCTAAATGGAATTAAAAACTAGATAATGCCTTTATATTTTTATAACTTATACATATAATATTGCGGCTGCATTTTAACCTGTGTATTACTTTTTTAAATTGTATAGTGTACTATTGTTTTTATGTAAAGGATCAGTTAGAATATTTTTTAAGTAATAATTTTTTTGTCTGAAAATGCTTAAATGTTTGTACTTTTATGATATAAACATATTGAATAAAGTATTAAAGCAGTGTTAAACAAATCCATCCATCATGTGAAAACTGTTGAAGCCGCACAATTGCACAATTCCAGTGACCCCGAAATACAAACTGAGGATATAACACATAACATAGTGGTGGGGGTTGTCTTTACAATTATAATACAAATAAATACTTTACTATGCATGTTACACTTTGTGCCTTACAAGAGGTGCATTATGCCTCTATGCTTCTTTATGATGAGTCAAAACCTGGATTAGTGAAACCTCAGATCTCTCAAAGAGATACATGAATCACCAGAGTTAAAGAGACAATTTTGTTATGGACCAAAAATTGCAGTAGTGCAAAGCACTCTGAAGTCTTTGCCTTTCATCCTGTCGGATATTTCAAAATGTAGCTTAGTTCTCCAGCTTGGCTCTTCCACAAAAGCAGCATGCAGTGCCCTAGGCCTATGCAGAGGACGGCACGCCATGCGCTGTAACTACACAAGGGCCCATTGCAAGGGAGTAGCCAGAATAATTTAAATACCCAGACTTTATATGGCACTAAATAAAGGGGAAAAGTGAGCTATCCTGGTCTTTCATTTTGAAGTCTGTGAAAATTGTTACCCTGATAAAAGTTTGCAAAAATAATGCAAAATGATGCTTTTTACAGCAGGAAAGAAACTTGGTCAAAAAGTGCATTTACCTATGTTGACGTTTGTCTTTTAGTCTTTCGTCTTTAAATTTTCTTTCTTTCCTTATGGCCTTCTTTCTATCCACCTTTTTCATCTACTTTCTTCTTTACATCCTCCATTTATTTTCTTTCTATCTTTCTGTCTGTTCATCCTTTCATTTAGTCTCAGTCTCCCTCTATTCTTTAAATTCATATTTCATTTTCTTTTCATATTTCCATATTCCACATGAACATTCATTTGTATTCCATTTTTCCATTTGATCATCCTCTTGTCCTTCCTTCCATTGTTAAATCTAAATCTTCCTCTTTCTTTTCAGCATTCTTTCAGTATTTGCATTCTATTCTTCCTTCGCTTTCTCCCTCTATTTGCCTTGTGCTTCTTTTTTATTTACCATTATCATAATTTTTCTTTCTGTCACCGCTTTTGGCTACTTCGGCACCCCCTGCCCCTCTGCGCCCCCTCCCCCTCCCCCCACCCATCCCCACACACATGCTGCGTTACAGTGATTATTCTAGCCTTATTTACTTGCTTTTTACTCTGCCCTGTGCTGATCTGCAAGTCACAGATCAAAGGAAGGGCCATGAAACACTTTTATGACACCCTCCCCACGCCCCCCCTACACCTACACCTTTGGCCCATGGTCATTCTTTAGGTGATAATCAGCCAGATCAGAATGACAACGACCCCGTACAAAGGCTGAGCGAGTTCGGGGAGGGGCTGCTCAGTGGCGTAACAAAACATGAGGGGGCCCCCCTGCAAACTACATGGAGGGGGCCCCCCTCCCATTCTCCGTGCCAGTCTAGAGCTCTCAGGCCAGCGACCCGCCACACTGCAGGGAATGCGGGGCGATTGTTATACCACTGTCACCAATACAGCCGTTATAAGTAACACTTACCTTGCATCCTTCTCCTCTCTGCCTTGCACCCTTCTCCCCCACCGCCTTGCACCCTTCTCTACCCTGCATCATTCTCCCCTCTGCCTTGCACCCTTTTCCCCTCTGCCTCACACCCATCTCCCCTTTGCCTTGTACCCTTCTCCCCTTTGCCTTGCACCCTTCTCCTCTCTGCCTTGCACCCTTCTCCTCTCTGCCTTGCACCCTTCTCACCTCTGCCTTGCACCCTTCTCACCTCTGCCTTGCACCCTTCTCCCCCTCCGCCTTGCACCCTTCTCTACCTTGCACCCTTCTCCTCTCTTCCTTGCACCCTTCTCCCATCTGCCATGCACCCTTCTCCCCCTCCGCCTTGCACCCTTCTCTACCTTGCACCCTTCTCCTCTCTGCCTTGCACCCTTCTCCCCTCTGCCTTGCACCCTTCTCCCCTCTGCCTTGCACCCTTCTCCCCTCTGCCTTGCACCCTTCTCCCCTCCACCTTGCACCCTTCTCCCCTCCGCCTTGCACCCTTCTCCCCTCTGCCTTGCACCCTTCTCCCCTCCGCCTTGCACCCTTCTCCACTCTGCCTTGCACCCTTCTCCCCTCTACCTTGCACCCTTCTCCCCCTCCGCCTTGCACCCTTCTCTACCTTCCACCCTTCTCCTCTCTTCCTTGCACCCTTCTCCTCTTTGCCTTGCACCCTTCTCCTATTTGCCTTGCACCCTTCTCTTCTCTGCCTTGCACACTTCTCCCCTCTGCCTTGCACCCTTCTCCCCTCTGCCTTGCACCCTTCTCCCCTCTACCTTTCACCCTTCCCCCCTCTGCCTTTCACCCTTCTCCCCTCTGCCTTTCACCCTTATCCCATCTGCCATGCACCCTTCTCCCCCTCTGCCTTGCACCCTTCTCTACCTTGCACCCTTCTCCCCTCCACCTTGCACCCTTCTCCCCTCAGCCTTGCACCCTTCTCCCCTCCGCCTTGCACCCTTCTCCTATCTGCCTGGCACCCTTCTCCACTCCGCCTTGCACCCTTTTCCTCTCTACCTTGCACCCTTCTCCCCCTCCGCCTTGCACCCTTCTCTACCTTGCACCCTTCTCCTCTCTTCCTTGCACCCTTCTCCTCTTTGCCTTGCACCCTTCTCCTCTTTGCCTTGCACCCTTCTCTTCTCTGCCTTGCACCCTTCTCCTCTTTGCCTTGCACCCTTCTCCTCTTTGCCTTGCACCCTTCTCCTCTTTGCCTTGCACCCTTCTCCCCTCCGCCTTGCACCCTTCTCCCCTCCGCCTTGCACCCTTCTCACCTCCGCCTTGCACCCTTCTCCTCTCTACCTTGCACCCTTCTCCGCCTTGCACCCTTCTCTACCTTGCACCCTTCTCCTCTCTTCCTTGCACCCTTCTCCTCTTTGCCTTGCACCCTTCTCCTCTGTGCCTTGCACCCTTCTCTTCTCTGCCTTGCACCCTTCTCCTCTCTGCCTTGCACCCTTCTCCTCTCTGCCTTGCACCCTTCTCCCCTCTGCCTTGCACCCTTTTCCTCTCTGCCTTGCACCCTTCTCCCCTCCGCCTTGCACCCTTCTCCTATCTGCCTTGCACCCTTCTCCCCTCCGCCTTGCACCCTTCTCCTCTCTACCTTGCACCCTTCTCCCCCTCCGCCTTGCACCCTTCTCTACCTTGCACCCTTCTCCTCTCTTCCTTGCACCCTTCTCCTCTTTGCCTTGCACCCTTCTCTTCTCTGCCTTGCACCCTTCTCTTCTCTGCCTTGCACCCTTCTCCTCTTTGCCTTGCACCCTTCTCCTCTTTGCCTTGCACCCTTCACCTCTTTGCCTTGCACCCTTCTCCCCTCCGCCTTGCACCCTTCTCCAATCTGCCTTGCACCCTTCTCCCCTCCGCCTTGCACCCTTCTCCTCTCTACCTTGCACCCTTCTCCGCCTTGCACCCTTCTCTACCTTGCACCCTTCTCCTCTCTTCCTTGCACCCTTCTCCTCTTTGCCTTGCACCCTTCTCCTCTGTGCCTTGCACCCTTCTCTTCTCTGCCTTGCACCCTTCTACTCTCTGCCTTGCACCCTTCTCCTCTCTGCCTTGCACCCTTCTCCCCTCTGCCTTGCACCCTTCTCCTCTCTGCCTTGCACCCTCTCCCCTTTGCCTTGCACCCTTCTCCCCTCTGCCTTGCACCCTTCTCTACCATGCATCCTTCTCCCCCTCTGCCTTGCACCCTTCTCCCCCTCTGCCTTGCACCCTTCTCGGCCCCCCATTTCCCTCTCCCTGCGGACGCCCATGGTGTGTTCTAACAAGCGTGCTTACCTGAGGGCACCATTTTGCTGCCTCATCCCTTCTCATGTGAGCTTTGCCCTGGAGAATACTCTGTCTGGGGGCCCCCACTCCCACCCTTGTCAGGGTCCCGAGCACTGCTCTGTGCTGTCTCTTGCTCTTGCTCTCTGAGGCCCCCACCCCATCCTTGTCCCTGTCTCTTCTCTTCTCTTGTGGGTGGGCCCCCCACCCCATCCTTGTCCCTGTCTCTTCTTGTCCCTGTCTCTTCTCTTCTCTTGTGGGGTGGAGCCCCCACCCCATCCTTGTCCCTGTCTCTTCTGTTCTCTTGTGGGTGGGCCCCCCACCCCATCCTTGTCCCTGTCTCTTCTCGGATGGGGGCCTGTCCCTGTCTCTTCTCTTCTCTTGTGGGGTGGGCCCCCCACCCCATCCTTGTCCCTGTCTCCTCTCTTCTCTTGTGGGGTGGGCCCCCCACCCCGTCCTTGTCCCTGTCTCTTCTCTTGCTCTTGCTCTCTGAGGCCCCCACCCCATCCTTGTCCCTGTCTCTTCTCTTCTCTTGTGGGATGGGGTGGGCCCCCCACCCGGGGTGGGCCCCCCACCCCATCCTTGTCCCTGTCTCTTCTCGGATGGGGGCCTGTCCCTTTCTCTTCTCTTCTCTTGTGGGGTGGGCCCCCCACCCCATCCTTGTCCCTGTCTCTTCTCGGATGGGGGCCTGTCCCGGTCTCTTCTCTTCTCTTGTGGGGTGGGCCCCCCACCCCATCCTTGTCCCTGTCTCTTCTCGGATGGGGGCCTGTCCCTGTCTCTTCTCTTCTCTTCTCTTGTGGGGTGGGCCCCCACCCCATCCTTGTCCCTGTCTCTTCTCTTCTCTTGTGGGGTGGGCCCCCCACCCTCTCTTCTCTTCTCTTGTGGGGTGGGCCCCCCACCCCATCCTTGTCCCTGTCTCTTCTGTTCTCTTGTGGGTGGGCCCGGCCCCCACCCCATCCTTGTCCCTGTCTCTTCTCGGCTGGGGGCCTGTCCCTTTCTCTTCTCTTCTCTTCTCTTGTGGGGTGGGCCCCCCACCCCATCCTTGTCCCTGTCTCTTCTCGGATGGGGGCCTGTCCCTGTCTCTTCTCTTCTCTTGTGGGGTGAAGCCCCCACCCCATCCTTGTCCCTGTCTCTTCTCTTCTCCTGTGGGGTGGGCCCCCCACCCCCCCACCCCATCCTTGTCCCTGTCTCTTCTCTTTTCTTGTGGGGTGCGCTTTGTTGAGAGGAGAGAGTGGGGGCCGGGCTCTGTGCTGCCTCAGAGGAGCAGTGGAGACTGCTGTCTCTGGTGCCCTCATCCTCGGGACTGCCTCTGGCTCTGACTGAAGAGAAACAATGTATATT
Source organism: Lissotriton vulgaris (assembly GCF_964263255.1). NCBI lineage: Eukaryota > Metazoa > Chordata > Amphibia > Caudata > Salamandridae > Lissotriton > Lissotriton vulgaris. The sequence goes on from NC_141685.1 coordinate 1,650,758,728, forward strand.
GATACTTTGTTTCTCTTCAGTCAGAGGGAGGGGGCGAAGGGCTCCGAGCAGGCTGCACCTGCTTCAGATGCAGAGAGAGAGAGGCTTGCTTCAGCGCAGACCTCTCTCACAGCTCTCAGAAGAGCTGAGGGGGCCGGGGACCCCTGGGGGCCCCTTCATTAACTGTAGAGAGTGCAGTGGCGGCTGGTGACATTTGAAAGTGGCGGGGCGTAAAATTAGCATCACCGACTGCACTTGCTTACCTTGTCACACTGCATTTGAGCACAGAAAGCCATTTTTTTACTTTGCTTTCTCGCTGGTGCGAGAAGAAATATCAGATCAAGTGCATCCATTTAAAGTTTGATGCATTTTTACTTCCCTCTGCCTAGCATTCCCCTAATGGCCGGGGCCTCTCCGGCCACACTCACTTTTACATTACTCCCCAACATTCTCTCACACTGCCTGCCTCTATTTTTCTCTATCCGTCTGGCTGTGTCCTTCTGTCTTATTTTCTCTCCCAATGTCTTTCTCACTCTCTCTCTAATTCCAGAAATTCATACGGATCTACGGAGTTAGAGGAGGAAACAAGTGTAAGATTTAATTCCTTTTGAAAAATTCAAAATAAACAAAAAACAAACACACAAAATAAAACTCCACTTTTCCCCCAGGAAAAGCAATACAAATGTGCAACTGCGGGGAGCAGAAAAGCCTGAGTATGGCATTTATAGCGACCTTTCCATTATTCGTCTCAGGACCTCACTATCTCGAAAGTAGTGAATTGAAATGATTGGAAAACAACAGTAATGTGCAGGCAAACACAATCACCTAAAAAAACGATGTCGGAACAATCAAACACTTTAAATATTGGATACATCTTGGTAGCTCAGGGCTGTTTCATTCAGCAAAACAAAAATATACAGCCGGTGATAGCGTTTTACAATTAAAGGTGCCCCCGGGCAAAGCTGTTCTTAATTGAATAATACCATAATCTTTACGAATCCTCCTGCATTCTTGAAAAGACGCCACTAAGTCAAAGGCAAACACGCAGCAAAAAAATATAAGACCAAGGTCACTCACTCAGGAGGATGCAATAAAAAGAGCGGATTCGATCAACATTACTTTCATTACATCATATTTCAGTATCATTTGTGTTATTAACCTGGGCCTGGCACCTATCCAGGCGGGGGACTGGAGCGTGAGTGTGATTCTGTCTCTTCAGCCAGTGATGGGAACCACACTCGTGCTAGACCACCCTCTGCTGTGGCGTTCGAGAGATAAGCTGGTGTTTCCCTGAACACCTACAAGAGGGTCACTTCTGCCGCCTCCGCTGGGCCTGCATGTGTGAAGTCGACCACCATAAATTATAATGCAGTCACGGATCCTGCTCCCAATACTCCCGGGTAGGGGGAGGGGGGGGGGCACGCAGGGAAGATAAAAATAAAGCAAGTAAACAACTACTAACCGGGTCCGCGCCGCCTTTGTGTGCAATTAGCTGCCGGCGGGCAACACAATATGCCTCTTTAGGATCCTTGAAAAACGGACCTGTTCCCATGCATCATTAGTATACTTATGGAAAGTAAGTTGAACTTGATGAGAGGAATCGGCAATAGACAAATTGTCTATTAGAGAGGGTCTATGACACCACAGAGAAAAACAGCAGGCAGGGGCAGCATCTATTAATCACGCACACCTGCGGGGGCCCTGGGTGCAAATTTCCCACCAATGGCGGCACCAGCTTTGGTCGGGACGACCTGAGGGGATGAGGGGGGAGGCGGGAGGGGTTTGGAAACGCATGTCATTAACACATTACACGATGAAATAAATACATTAATAATACAAATATAAATAACAAGTTAAATAAACGTAACTTACAGTCCAGCAGACAGACTCCAGAGACTTCATCCGTCCCGATTCCCGCCGTCCTCGCTTTCGAATCATGCAGGCAGCACCAGCACGTCATCAGGAAGGCGGCGCAGCAGGCAGCCTCCCTCTCCACTGCCGCTTTTTTCATTGGTGCGGCCGGCTGCCCCAGGTACGTCATTTTCTCTCTGTATGCTGCTGCTGCAGCATACAGAGAGAACAGGGAGAGTTACTCGAGGGCAGGGGGGAGTGGCTTGGGGGAGTGGCTTTCCCACTGTTGGTAATACAGTCTGTTTGGGCGGCCTCAGGCGCCCCATACAGTCAGTATTACCAACAATGGGCAAGCCACTCCCCCAAGCCACTCCCCCTGCCCTCGAGTAATTCTAACCAGGAAGTTGTGCTTTCTCGCCGTGGGAAAAGGCAGAAACAATGGTAGTTATATAATATGATAACTACCATTGTTCTGCCTTCTTGCACGGCGAGAGAGCAGGGGGGGCGGCGCCCAAACGCCCCCATGCAAAAACCGCCACTGAGAGAGTGAGGCCCCCCCCCCGCACTGCGGGGTCTGCGGGGGCGTTTGTTACGCCCCTGGGGCTGCTGCTGCTGCCTCAGAGAAGTGCGAGCTGGCACATCCTGCTGCCATCCCCAAAATTACGGACAAAAGGCGTCCGTGAAAGAAATGTTCATGGACAACGGACAAGGCGCCCAAATAACGGGCAGTCCGTGAAATTTACGGTTGGCGGGTGAGGCAGACACAGATTCACATAAAAGAGGCGGGCTGTGAATGGAGCGCGCTTCGAGTTCCATTACAGATTCCACCAAGCCTCCCTGCTCTCCTGTTGTGCCTCATTACCTGGTTCTTGTTCCGAAGTCGTCTGGATGGAGACATCTCCGACGCTGTTCTTCATTTCCGAGTCACAGGAATCTTCTTCCGAAATGCCCCTTAGCTCGTCAGTGTTTACCTCGCCGGCCGTCTCCTCTGCTCCTGTGCTGGCCCTGGGCTGGTCCTGGGCAGTTGGTGTTCATTTTGGCTACTTATATGCTGCAAAACAAAAACAAGGGAGTATATTGGAAAATAATCTTAGCCTTCTGAGATTTCACGGTTGCATCGTGATATTTTTTAACTTGTCAATAATGCTTATCTGATCATGTTGTAGTATCCATGAAGAGTGGTTCTCCATCTCCTTCTTCTTGGGGTGTGTAGCTATTTCTTCAAAGATCTGGAAATCACAGATATCATTGTTTTATAATTCCCAGAGTTTAGGGATTTATTAATAATATTTATTACATTTGACCCAGCACATTATTTTTTTGCATTTTGTTCTCCATTCTATCCTGTCTTGGGAAATATGTTTTGGGTTCTTCCCTAACACACAGGTTGTATAGATTTATTTACATATATATATTTTCCGACTTCTGGTGACCAACGCGTTTTGGTCCGGTTACTCGGACCTTGATCATGGGATGTTGTTACAATTGTATCAGGCATCATTTATTTCCATTATAGACAAGTACTTCTGGTGCCCTTTCATGGTGCATTGTGGTTACAATAGTCCACCGCATTTGTAAAAGTGCTTTGTGCTTATAATCCAATCAAATTAAGTGCAGAAAAGGTGTGCCTAATTGTGTTAGTTTAAACAATTGATGAGGCAAAATGTAAATACCATGTTTTCTTGTCTTTTCAAATTTTTCGAAATATACGTTATATACAATTAGACTTTTCATTTGATTACATTGAGATTATTAAATCTCAATGATTAAATATTTACTAGTCTCTCTGGTGAGTATTTTCATAATTTGTTTTGTCAATGAATGCAGAGTTAAACTTTATATTGTCTCTATAGACACTTGTAACAGTTCCAAACTTGTCAACTGTATAGTCCCACATCTTTCTTGGTTTACATCGTTCAGCAATGGGGTTTCCAAAAGCATTTTCTTCCATATGACCATCCTAGATTTAATTCAATCCTTTTGATTTTCCTTTTCGATATTGAATTATTATGTTGTTATTTGTGGCTCTCCAGTAAGCTCGTTTTACTTATGGCTCCCCAGTTAGCGTATTTAATATATAAAGTTAAACTCTGCATTCATTGACAGCAAAGAGAACTCTAGAGCTTGGAAGCTGTCACCTAATACTGTTTAACGTGTGACTTTTTGTGTGTGCCTTTATTACAGGAAAATGCATTTTGAAGATGTGGCAAAGTCAGTGTACAAAATTACAAACAGTGGCTTACTAGTAGTGGACTCGTGAACTATAGACTAGTAGTTAAATTCACATATTAAAAATACACGCAGTAGATCTTTTTGGATAATTAAAATAAACATTCCAGTGGTGATACAGACCCCATTCGATTTTAAATGACAACATTCTGCAGCACTACTGCAAAATGCATCATTTGAATGCGAAGGAGAGGCGCTCCTGAGTGCAGCATGAGCTTGAGCCATGACCTGCACTTGCATAATTTAGCATGATATGTTTAACTTGTCCGATTTATGAAGAATCTCTTTAAACCAAGAAAAAGCATAAGATACCACATTTTCTTTTTTCATCATTGTATAAACTGATGCCCAAACCGTTTTTGCTCACAAGTCTTGTGGGGAAACATCAAAGATCAGTATCCAAATAATTGATCAGTTTCTGCTTTCAGGGACTAGTAGCATGAGGCCAAACAGAATCAGAATTTTATGGAAACAACAGTGGTCCCATGCTTATGTGATGCAACAAACAAAATAAATATAGACGAAATCGCTTCTATATTTTCAGAAGGACATGTCCAGCCGGACAGAGGTCTTCCAGGTTTACTTAATAAACACAGTATTTCAACAAATAAGATGTCAGGAGTACCTTCCACACTGCCCCTGTGTGGTACACAGCCTGTGCCCGACACTAACGGGGTGAACACAAGTGGAGATAGTAGGAAAGGTTCAAGGCAAAACAAACGTTTTTTCTGTTTACATATAAATTTGTACAGAAAATATCACGCTGCACCATTACATAAAATCAAACAATCAGATTTGTATCGGGTGCATAAGCAAGTCGACGGCGTTTCGGTTTCATCAAAAAATCATAGAAACCATCATCAGGACATTTAAATACTTTGCCTTTAAATTAAACCTCAATTTTGCCGAGGTATAGTATGTTTGGGCATCGAAAGTCAGTACCGTCAAAATGCCCGTTTTAAAACTTGGCCAGTCACCCTATAAAACGAAGGAATTAAATTAGAGCAGGCCGAAGGTTGGGGACAGCCCGGCGGGCGAAAAAGGAAATAGTCTTACCACAATGGAGCGTCAGGTAATGCCGGTTTACACAGTCGTAAACGGGCGACGCCAGGACACTCCTGACATCTTATTTGTTGAAATACTGTGTTTATTAAGTAAACCTGGAAGACCTCTGTCCGGCTGGACATGTCCTTCTGAAAATATAGAAGCGATTTCGTCTATATTTATTTTGTTTGTTGCATCACATAAGCATGGGACCACTGTTGTTTCCATAAAATTGTTCCCCGAGGTCCCTGTTTGACTTGATTGGGGTCCCTTGTTGTTTAAGAATCAAACAGAATCAGAAAGCATAAGTATTTTTTATATGTAGAATACGACTGTTAGACAGCATTATAATATTCAAAGTTATATCAAATGTTAATTTACATACTTTAAGTATTAATGTTCAACAAAAGTCTAACTTGCCCAGAGCTCACATTACAAGCATCTCAATTTCAGTAGATGCCAGAAGTGTCAGTCAGTGGGTTGTAGATATCATTAAATTAAGTTGTCAAAAATGAAACTTTAATTCTATATCAATTTCCTAACCTTTCAACTTGGGCACCTAATATGAAGTTAGCACATACTCCTGTGTTTGGGCTATGGTACCATTTGTACAGCCAAATCCAGGAGCAGATTTACATGCATAAGTGGATGGTATTCACTACAAAGGGTAGTATTCAAAGGGAGAGAGTTATTACGAACCATTTGCACAAAGCATAACCATCGAATGAGTGGTGGTGGAGATCTCTACACATGTAGCTATACTTTTCAGTAGTAAATGTTGGAATCCCGAGGGGGAGTGATGCAAACCTGGGACAACATCATTACTACTAAGTGGGAGAGGTTTAAATAAATTTATGGGGGGTTTAAGGAGGGACATGCTAATACAAACACACAGCCACATTAGTGTAAGACAGCTACAATTCACAAAATATACATCTGATTTCACTTCAGCCCTTACGGTGACAAAGCTGGCTTAGATGTGCTCTTACCCAGCTCTGGACAACAGTGCAGGACTGGGAACCACAACCTGCAAAGTGCTCGGCCGCTCCCCCCCGCCCCCCCCCCCCCACTCGGGGGTTGGAGGTGCCGCCGAGCTCTCTGCCGGGGCCGTTTTTCGGCCGATTTTGGTACAGGGCCGATTTTGCACCCGTGCGGCTGAACGGGGGATTGCCCGGTGCCCGCTAAGGCCAGTCTGGCCCTGCTGGACAAAGTTAGGCATCACACAAGGCTAACCACTGTCACTGCAATACAATCCCATAGAAAACAACTGAGAGAGGCATTTACACAAACAAAAGAAATTTAATATTTTTAAGTCTAAAATACATATATAATTTCATTTCAGTTAAAATACTTTAATGTACTTAATTCTAAATTATTTTATTCTTTAATACTAATAATACCCTTAATTGTGAGATAATTCAATTGTATTTTGTAATTTGTTTAAAAGTCTAAACATTATCAAAATGTATTACAAGCATACCTTATAACCAAGGCTAGATCATTTTAATTGTAAATTATTGTTCATAAAATCTATATACACACATATTAAAATTAATTTGCAAATTAATACAAAGTTAATTTTAATAGGTATTGATCTTGGGTTAATTTTGTTTGTTTAAAATTATTTTACCTTTCTGTTTTTGCATTAAATTATTTTTAATGAAAATTACTTTTATTACATTTTCCTATTTTCTACTACATGGAGATGGCCTCCCTGTTGGCAGACAGTGCCATAAACAGGTGTAAAGATATTAACAGTAACCTTATATTCTTAAATTCAGTCATTGGAATGTGCACCCCTTTATTTCAGTGGTAGAGACATCTAAATCTATACCTAGATGCAAGTGCTCACTCGTAAATGGTGTATAAAAAAAAGTGGCAATTTACACCTAGATGAAGCAGTACATCCACAACTGAGTAGATCTACAGATGCAAACTTACTTTTGAGACTCATTATCACCAGACTTTGTGTTCACTGTATGAAATACTCATCCTTTCAAAATACTTAAAGAACATTTTTGTGAGTTACATTTGGAAAGAATTCAGAATCCTTAGTTTCAAAGCACTGAGAAGCAGAGCGCCCTTTTACTCTACAATTTGCAATTAGATACCTTTTTTAGAGATACACTTTGAAACAACTCTTTCTGTTTTGACAATTGTATTTAATAAATAACTTTTTCTTGATGGTTGCAAAATGTGAATACTGGACTATACCTAAATGTGTTGACCGTTCCTTGGAGGTGTTACCTGATGAGTCATCACATCTCACCTCCAGTAATCATCGACCGATATTGATACATTTCAATGTAAGGGTTTCTGCCAGGAGTTCCTGCAGGCCACTTCTGCCGGGGAGGGAAAACACTTCGCATTTACTAGGCAAGCTCGATGTTCATGATAGATAGACTTAATTAATTGCACAACAGATAGATTCAATTAATTCACAACTTTACTTGAGCATTGCACAACCAATGTTTTGACTTCATTTCTGCCAGCAAAAATAGATTGCAACAACGTTCTATTTCTCCTGTGTCTAAGGTTCACACACACGGGTTAACCTATCTTTGAGATCTAGAATTTCTCACATTGATTATGTATATTTTATTTACGAATCTCTAACTTATGTTTCACTAATTGTTTTATAAACTCACATTACGCCAGTATTCCCAGTGCTCACTGCTGTTTTCATTCCATACCTTTATGACATCAAGTTCAATTACAGTTATTTTTAAACAAATGTGCATTGTGGGTTCTGGAATTTTATTGCCTTGCTGCTCTGCGAAGGGCACCTTTGTGCAAGTTTTGATCTATTTCATGTAATTACATCTGCTTCAAGTTGTGTGCAAGTGTGAAAACTAAACACTGCAGGCATTGCTTAATTTTTTTTTATTTTTTTTTAAATGAGTGCCATTATTGTTTGAAGATCTGCTCAGAAGCCCGCTGCCGGAGCAATTAAACATCAGCGCACCTAATACCAAAGCTGGGAGGCTAAAATCCAGTTTATGCCTCTTTAATCCACTACGAGACACCCCTTACCCTTTATCTCACTGTTGCAGTTCTAGCTTTCTCTCTTTGCGACAGTTTTTCTGTCTTTCTCTTCCCCCGTCTATCCGAATCGAGTGTTTTTCTCTCTCTTGCTTCGGGAAATATCTGATGTAAAAAAATAAGTGCTGGTCCCAAGTGTCTGTGGACCCCACTGGGAACCACTGGCTCAAATTAGGCACCACATGCAGCATTGGTTTTCTACTGTGTTTTTCACTGTATTCTATTCGCAAATTGAATTTGTCACCTTTTTAAAATTAATTCCTAAAGTCAGTTGTACGGACTCCAGTGAATTTGCCCTATTTTTAGACATAACGTCAAAATAGATTGCCATTCTTCATGCAAAGCTGGGTATGTGGCTCCTGACAGAAACTAGACTGCTTGCTCGGTCGGATCCTCTGTGTTCAGTTGAGGTCCTGAGGGATCCAGGATCCTCACACAAGTGGAAGAAGGTCTGTGGAGAAATCAGCTGGCGAAGACTAGAACTGGGAGGAAGCTATATTGAGTTTTATGCCTTGGTTTTGCTCGACAAATTTTCCTCTCGTATACCCATGATGATAAACACTTGTATTTAAGGATACCAACAACGCGTCAAGGTCACGGTGTTCCTGAAGTTGATCCTTGATGTATATGTCAGACAAGCCTGAGTAGTGTTGAAACATTTTATAAAAATATTTACATTCCAATATGTGGTGGGGCAACATTCTTATGGATGGCAAACCAGGTATGGGTTATTGGCACCATTTATTTTGCAACCTTGTTGGAAGATCATGAATGTTTATGTATAACGCCTTGGGCTTGGTAATACTGGCCATGTTTTCCAGGATATACCTCTCTGCAGACTCCCCATAGTGAGATAAGAAACTTACCCAGCAGATCTCGTTGTATCCCATGCGACCTGGAGTTGAAACCATGCACATTATTGTTCCTTGTGGAATGATCAGTGCATCACTTGAGATTATTGATGCTTTCTATGTATTGCTAGGGATACAGAGATGTTCTGGGCTCTGGCTAAAGATGTCTGGGAGTGCTCTCTTACACATTCAGTGAGGTGATGTTTTCCTTCATTTAGGGTCATTTTGGTAATACCCAGACACATATTGTTCTTTGGCCAGAGCTTTACAGCATAAGTCCAGCATAGGCAAGCCCAACACCACATTGTATTCACTCAATGAGAAATAACCATGAACCCAACAGCTGCTGTATTCAAAAGCCGAAGATACCTAGTCCATTACAGCAAAGTTGCCCGAATAAAAAGGACAGCTTTCATTTTCCACACCTTAAGATGAACTGATTTGAGACCAATGCAAATTTAGCCTCATACACTAACATTTATATGCATGGAGTGAACACTATTTTCAGCCCTGCCATAAATATGGCTTGTTATAAGAGTTCTGCCCTTCTTTGCATTTGTACACAGTCACGTACAAATTGTCTAGTGTTACATGTTTGAAGGAGTCACCATAGTTTTGGAACTGTTGCAATAAAGGGTACAGGTGTGCTCCTAAATCCTAATGTCTTGCTGGCAGTATGCGTTTTAATCAGATGTGTGAAGCGGTAGTTACGGGACACTTTTTTAGGAAACTCAATTGCCCATTCCCAACCTTTGTCATGGAGGGGCCTTTGGAACTCTGCTTCCCATTTTTCGCGGAGTGGAGTGAGGGAGGTAACGCCCAGCGCTCGCACCGCTTTGTACAGCCATGTCACTAAGTGTCGCCCGCGGCCCATCTGCAGGATTGTATATAAGACTGGGAGCGTGGGCGGTTCCGTGTCTATTATGTACCGCATTTGGCGACAATCTTCCAGTAGCTGCCTATGTATGAGAAATTGTCCCCTTGGGAGGTCTGTATTGGCTGCAAGTTCTGCAAACGTCTGCAGCTGCCCATTCTCAAACAGTGACCCGGCTTCTGTGATTGAGTGCTCAGTCCACGTGTGTAGTGCGCGCTCTGTGTAGTGAGCATGGCCTTTGGGAAAGCCCACCAGTGGTTGTATGGGGGAATACATAGGGGCCACAAGTTTCATCTTATGTACATGTTTCAAGCTTGTGCGCGCCACTGTTATCTGGAGTGGGCAATCCTGTATAGGCCCAGCACCCGGTAGCAGCTTGTGTTGTATAGTTTGGGGCTGAAATTGGCCCCGCGATTTTGAGGGTTTCCCCCAGTGCGCGGCCTGCTGTGACATCCATTGCAGCTGAGCCGCTAGGATGTTTGCCTCGAAGGAGGAAGCACTCAGACCCCCTTGATCCATAGGTATCTTTAGTTTGGCGAGAGCTATTCACCTACGTCCTGTTCTGTAGATAAGGGTACCGAGGAGGGTATCCAGTTCTCAAAAAAAGGTTCGGGGGAACCACTTTGAGGTTAGTGAAGTAATATAGCAGTCGCGGGACCAGTATCATTTTGGCCACTGCGATTTTCCCAATGGGAGCCAGTGGGAGATTCTTCCAGAAATTCATGGAGGATCAGATCCAGGCTAGTGCCCTACTATGGTTTCCCTCATACATGTCCTATGGCGTGTGGTACAACCATACTCAATACTAAATATCGTACTACTTGGGCACTCCATAATACCCATTTGTCCAACAATTTGTAATTGCTGGGGAGGGAGATTGCCTGAGAGCGGGTATATTGTGGACTTGGCCCAGTTGACTTTTAGACCCATATACGGTTTGAAGTCTCGTAGAGTGTTAAGTATTGGGGTGAGGTCCAATGTGATGTCACGGATGTAAATGAGTATGCCATCCTCGTATAATGCTACCGTGTGGACCATGTCCGCGATTGGAATGCCACACTGCTCTCCCTCCTTGCGACGGTGGATCACAAGTGGCTCCATCGACATTGTGAATAGCAATAGGGAGAGTGGACAGCATTGTCTTGTGCCCCTAAGTATCGGAAATGATGGCGACATGTGCCCAAGCTTCACTCTGGAGGTCGCCCTGGTATATATGAGCTTAGTGTATGCGAGCAGGCGGCGTCCCACTTCAATCCGCTGTATGACCTGAAGGAGGTAGGGCCAAAATAGGGTATCAAAGGGCTTTTCCAGGTCCAGGACCAGGCATGCCGTGGACCTGATCATGTACATGGATGGAACAGGCGCCTAATGTTGTAGGAGGTGTTTCTCCCTGGCACAAACCCACACTGGTCCGGATGTAGCAGTGTTGGGAGAATTGTGAAGCATCTATCTGCTAATATTTTCCCAAATGTTTTATAGTCTTCTGGTAACAGGGCTATGCGTCGGTATGATCCTACATGGTTGGGGTCCCTGTCCGGTTTGAGAACGGAGACTATTTTCAATTCACACATGGATTGTGGTAGCTATCCCTCATCTGAAGCCGACTGGTATAGTTTTACCAGCTGGGGAACCAGTTGCGTCGAAAAGCCACAGAAAAACTCTAGTGAGGGTGCGCCAATCTTTCAGCACTATGTTGGGTAAGGGGTGCGTGCTTAAGAATCTGATGAGAAGTTCCAAGTCTATTGGGTCAGGGGCGACAAATAGTTGTGTGTAGTGCTGCTGAACGACTTTTAAGATGGAGGCCTGCAAATGTATTATGGTGCCAGCTACACTGCGTATGGCGGTGATCGGTGGGAGGGTAGTGTCCTGTGTCATGAGCCGTGCTAGCAGCATGCCTGTTCTGTTACCTTCTTTGTGTTCCTTAGCTGTGTGCCCTCTCAGATTATACCTGCAGAGGTCTGCTAGCGCCTCTGCATATGCAGTTTTAGCTTCTGCTACTTGGGTCGGTGTGGCCTCATCTCTATCTACTGCTTGCGTTAATGTGGCCAGTGCGTGTTCTTTTTCAACTTTACTTCATGCTAGGGTTTTGCATACCCTTGGGATGTGTTGTAGGCATGTGCCTCTGATTACAACTTTGAATGCACTCCATTCCATTGCACGGTGGTTGCTGTGTGTGCGTTGTCGTGGAAGTAATTTCGTATATGTGTTGCTTGACTTTGTCTAAACACTGGGTCATCTAGGCATTCTTTGGGCAGGCGCCTAGTGGGGACTGGTGATCTTGGTGGCTGCCACGCCAAAGTGATTGTGTGGGCATCATGATCTGACAGGACCCTACCCAAATATTCAGTCTCCTGTATCTTGGGCAGTATGGGGGGAGCAGAGGATAAAATCCAGGAGGACCCTTAGATCATGTGGTATCGAGTGGAATGAATATAGTTGCATATTCAGATATTTGGAGCACCATGCATCTGTCAGAGCCCAGTGCTATGTCCATGCTGCAAAGCGTTTGGCCTGTGTTATTGTTGGGGAGGCTGGGTGCGGTGGTTAAGATCTTTCTAGGAAGGTATTTTGCACACAATTATAATCTTCACCCAGTATCCATGGTGCCCAGGCGTATAAGCTTAATGGGTGCAAGAGTGAGTCCCAGAATTTGCCCTGGTCTGTGTTTGGAACATAGCTACTTCCTAGGACTACTGGTTGACCATCCAAGAGCCCCTGTAGTAGAGCATAGCGTCCCTCTCTGTCTATTGCTTTGGATAACTCCTGGAATGGAACCCCCGGTCGTAGCCAAATAAGTGTCCCCTGTGCATAGGCCGAGTATGTTGTGGTACAGAATATCCTGCACCAATGCTTGCGCAGTTTTTCTAATACTCCAGCTACTAAGTGGGGTTATTGCAGCAATGCGATCTGCACGTTCTGGCACTTTAAGTATGCAAATACTGCGTATTGCTTACATGCCATGTGCATACCTCTCACATTTAGGGTGAGGATGGTGATGTTTCCCTTATGGGCCATGTGGTATTGGGGAGGGTCCCGGGAGGTAGTACAATTAGGTGCCATGCCGAATCGTGATCCACATCCCTTTCTTAGTCTGATCCTGCAGCCCTGGTTGGCTCTGTGTGCATGTGAGTGTACAGTGTAGTGATGTATGACATCATGTGGGGGTACAATGGGGTGGGAAACAATCTCAATACTGGGAACCTATCGCAATCAGCGATATGTGCAAACTTGCTCTAGTGTAAGAAGAGAACTCTAAAGTATTGTGGGGGTGGCAGCACGTGACAACGAGGTGGCTCTCTCTGGTGGCATTTGTAGGATCATTTTGCACCAGGTAGCCTAAGAGTGGACAATCTCACGCTGGTTGAGCAGCTCCGTCTGTCAAATACCTCATATTACAGTTCAGTATGGCTTACAGGGTTGCACTGTTCACATGATCTGCTGTTATCTATTCATATCAATGTATCAGCAGTTTGTGGTGTGACCAGTGGCGGGGTCACAGAGTCTACTCGTGATATATTCCCTTCACTTCCTTCCTACTCCCCTGATGAAAAGATGTGCGGACCTCTATCTGTATCTGTTACGGGTGAGCAGGGTCATAGCTCTACAGCAGCCTCCAGGGCCTTTCGACATTTGTTTATGATTTGTTCCAAGTCTGGTGATCCCATGGATTAGGCATGCATGTCAGGGGTAGTTCTTCTGCTTTGTCACCTCGGGCGACCCCTGTTGGCACGCTGTGTCTTTGGACGCCTGACAAACTTAACTTTCGCACTGGGGTGTTTCTGGCAGTGTTGGTCCGCCAAGTTGTGGGCTTCCTCTGAGTCCATGTAGAATATGGTGGATCCCTCTTGTATAATTTTTAGACGGGCTGGACGCAGTAAGGATTATTGTATTCCTTCTTGTCCAAGTTGATGTTTTACTTCGAGGAACGAGGAACAAGGATCGTTTGTGTTCCACTATTAGGAGCAGTCTGGGAATAGCATTATTTGTTTGTTCTAGACCCGGATGGGACATGCTGTCTGGCTGCTCTGAGCACTGAGTCGCGATCTCTGAAGTGTAGGAATTTTGCCAGCATCGGGGGAGGTGGGCCTTCCGGTGAGGGTCTTCAAGCCGGCACTCTGTGAGCACTTTCAGTGGAGGAAAATGCATGATCTGTGGCCGGTGTAAATTACTTGGTCCATGTCTCCATGTATGCAGCAGGGTCAGTGCCTTCAACAGCATCTGGGAGTCACGGGATACAGATGTTAAAGTGCCTCAAGTGGCCTTCGAGGTCACCTATTCATTCCTCCATGGTTGTCATTTGGTCCAGCAGGGTCTGCCGGATCTCTTGGTGAGTTTTGATTGAGGGTTGCATGGTAGTAATTACCTTCTCTCCGTCTGACACTTTGTCTGCTAGTTTGCGATAGTTGTCCCTGAGCAGGCTGTTGTCTGTGGTTATGGTACGAAGTCTCTACTCCATTGGTACCCTAGAGTGTTTGATGGCCTCCAGTACTTTGGCAATCTTTTCTGAGAGGTTCAGCTGTAGTGGTGCTATTGCATCTTTATGTGGCGGTGTAGCGCCTGTGGAGGTGTCTTGCATTGCCATATACGCCTCCAAGATTGCATTGGCACGTTGTTTATCTATGTTGCCGGGCTGGGTTTCATTTGGTTGTTAGGAAGGCTTGTTGCCCATCTCGGGGTGGGAGGGTCACTGTGTGGCGAGACTCTGGTCCGGATGGTGTTTCGTGTCTGCCTTCCGTGCACTACCCCTCACCGCTGTCTGATCTGTGTTTGGGACCCCTCTCAACTGGGGTGCAGCTTCAGATACACCCCCATCACTCGTGGGGTTGAGCATCAGTCCTGTGAATCATCGTTGCCGTGTGGTGACATCTTAGCTCCTGGTATGCCTGGACTCGGAGCATGTGGTGGTCCCACGCCTGCACCGTCCTGTCAGGAGGCTCCTGCTGCTCGCCAGGGCAGTAGCATGTGTTTCTGGCGCTCCGTAGCTCTTCTGTGTTGTGCGGTTGCCCACTCATCTTTACCCTCTGTCACCTTATGGGGGGGGGGGGGCGGCGAGAGGGGCGAGCGGCCGTGGGTCTCCGTGTGCTTTGTGTTTTTCCTCCCCCGTGCACTGCCGCTCACTGTTGTCTGGTCTGGGGCTGGGTCCTCTCTTGACCTGGGTGTAGATGATGAGGCGCCTCCCACCATTCATGGGGGTGCGTGCCAATCCTGGAGGTCATCAATGCAGTGTGGTGGCCACCATCTTAGCTCCAGGCATGCCTGGACTCAGTGCGTATGGTACTTCCCAGACTGTGCTGTCCTACCGGGAGACTCCCAGTGCCCAACGGGGCGGCAGCGTGGGCTTCTTGTGCCCGAGAGTGCTTCTTTGCGTTGTGCAGCCGGCAACTCTCCTGCGCCCTCTGTTTCCTGATCTAGGGGTAGGGGCAGAGTAAAGGGCAAACGCCGGTGTGTGTCCACTACACGTTTTGCTACATTTCACTGTCCCTCACCATTTTCACAGCTGCTGCGACGGAATTGTTGTCTGTTCGGGGCGTAGCAGTGGTGGCCTAAACCCGGTTAAGCGCTTCTCAAAGACGGGCGCTATCTCCAGAGTCTGATGGCCGCCATCTTGTGTTTGGGTCCCCTACAGTTCGGGAATCGTTTTTTTCTATGAATCACAGTGTTTTCACGGTGGGGAACCCAGTGTCGGTCTCCTATGACGTTCCGATGGTTGTAGGCTTGTTTTCAGCCAGCTAGGCGCGGTGCAGCTTGCGAGATTCGTGCCTGATGTCGGAGCCTCAGCTCGGCACGTATGCCATTGTAGCCTGCTTGGCCACGCCCCCCGGCGAGACTTGCTTGGATATTAAAGATTTTGTTCTGAAAATTAGAGGCCAGCTGTTCACACCACTCAACAGATGATTGTTAAAGTCTAGCACAGGCCTCAGAAAACATAAATATTTTTACCACTTTAAAAATTTATTAATTAACTGCTACCTCTATCTTTTCTTTGAAATAGAGCATCTTTGCCTTTTTTAACCGCTGCATAATACTTTCTTAGTGCTGACTTGTATAAAATATTGTCCTTGGTTCATAAAGCTTTCTGCTTCTGCCTTTCCAAAATCTTTCTGCGTTTCTTCTCTTCATGGAGACTGTCTGTAAATTAGTGACTTTATGGCTTACTTCCACAGGGTGCATGTCGTGAGACGGGCGACAACTTATTTGACGTATTTTGCATCCCGCTGTCCATCAAGCTGGTGTCTTCTTCCTCTAAACCATGAGAGAGAGGGAGAGTTCTCTTCCAGAGAACAAATGAACTCCGATTGCTGAACCCTATGGATTTACTTATTTTTTGGTTATTCATAGCACATGAACCTGGCTCAAATAAAATCAGCAAGCTGTGTATAGCAACAGCAAAATGTGATCCCCTACCCCTCAATGTGATGTTCACCGGTACTTACCACAAAGTTTACTTAGTATGGTGGGATATGTGAGACATCAGAGAGAGTTTGGGAGGCAGTGTTGGGTAGCATTGATTAGGTGAAAGTCTGGTGTTTCCCAGTGAGACCATAAATCAGTGTCCAGCTCAAAGAAATGGGGCTTTGTTAAGAACATGTCACTTGCAGGGAGAGGTTTGAGGAGTATCCTTATTGGCTCACTAACATTATGATGTCACAGAAGAGAGGTCAGAGTTGACTGCTTCGTAGCAAGTCAATGTCACTTGAATCCTAAGAATATAAAAATGCATTGTCTGTTCTCCTAAAAATATATAGAGTTATTGCTCAATAACAGTGAATACCAGTATGTTTTTCATGACGGGATTCTGATTAGGCCTGGGCGGAATTTGCGGAATTCAGCAATGTGGACCTCCGCGAAGTGACCAAAAAACTCCACCATGCTACGCTGAGTTCCGCAAGTGGTGGAGCGCATTAGGTCACACTGTCTGCGCTGATTTTTTCGTTGGGTGTTTACCCCATGTTGGAAATTCAGCGTGAACAGCACCATGCGCAGTGCAAGAGGGTGCAGCTTCTTTCTGCCGCTCGAGTAGATTTTCTACTTGAGTGGCAGCTTCCTCAATGCGATCAGACGGGTTCTCAATGTGAGCTGTCGCGACCATCTGCTCGCGTTGAGAAATCTCACTGGGAGGTGGTCTAGAGTTTGTTTTCCTCGTTCGCCCTCACCAACTTAACGTTGACAAGCACAAGCAAGGAAAAAACTCTACTCCATGAACTGTGCGTGCTCCGCAGAGTGCAGAAAACTCTGCATAAACCATGAACGGAGCGGAGTTCACCGCCCAGCCTAGTTCTGAGTAACATCAACTGTACATAGAGTGTGAACCCAATGGTGAAATACATCACAGTTATATACTTTTACCTATTTATAATTCCACCATAAACATCTATCTATAGCTATGCAGGGTTAGAGGAGTAATGGGAGAGGCATACAGTCATACACCTAGAGTACTGCCATCGAGCCCCAACATCCTGTGCCCATTCTTCAATTTCCCCACCCAAAATTAAGAAAACAATATTTGGCATCTTGACGCCCACCGGTACCTCCCTTAATGTCTTACTCCCCTCCAAAATATGAACAAATTTATACCTGACACCTAGACCACCCAATGTATATACCCTATACCTCCAGCATGTACCCCCAGTTGAAAAAAAACGACTGATGTCCTGCCATCACCCATGGCATCCTTTCAACCTTCCCCCTACACTCAACATTTATGTCCAAATGTAAAGAATACACCTGGCCTCCTAATACCCACCCAATCACCCTCTGTGCCTTCCCTCACATTGAGAGCATATAGCTGGTGCTGTTCTAAACAGTGACTCTGTGAGAGCCACTGGTCTCTGTGGCATGTTTTATCTGACAGCATGGTCAGGAGGGAACAGTGCCTAATTAACAATGTGATGGTTGCTGCTGGTAAGCAGGGGCCTTGCAGTGGGCCACTCTTGTTCGCCTTCCTCCCTTGGGTCTGTAGAGACACAATAAATGCAGAACACAGTAGGAGAGACCACCAACCACCCTTCTGCTGCTTTGCTCTAGTCTCCACACAGGGCAGGGGATGCAAAGCATGTGTTTCTGTTTATGACGTACCAGATTTCAAATGTGGTTATTTATGGTGTACTTATGGTAATGGATCTAAATAAGGGGGAAAATGTATTATTATTTAGTTATTGTGTGTGTTATTTGGTGTGAACGTGAGCTAAGGCTGACAGAGTGCCTTACAAACTGACTAGTTGTACATAAAAAGGCGTATTTAGCAAGGCTTTGCACCAGTGCAAAGTCACAAAAAATGACACAGACCAGCGAAAAGTCTTAATAAACTGTTTATAACTTTTGAACTGAAAAGTGGCAAAAAAGTAATGCAAATTTTACTTCCCATTACTTTTCATCAAGGAGGCATTCTGTGAGTGGGAAATTTGCATTTCCATGCTAACACCAATTGGTTTTTACATAAAACCCTATCTACTAAAAAACGGTTCACTCAAATGTGCTTAAAAAATGAACGCCTCCTCGTGACAGATGTAAAGTTTGAGCAAAGTTTTCTTTTCTCAAATGTTTACCAGATTTGCTTGTGTACCCTGTATAGCTCTCACAGAAAGTGGGAAAATGTTAAACTTTGTCTAAGCATACTATTTTGCATTGTAAGTACAGTTAAGTTGTTTTCTTTACTAGTACAATCTACCTTTCCTGAGGCACAATAAATGACACAATTACCCAAAGCAAAGGCATTGAATTAACAAAACATTCACTGGGATGAAATGCTGCGAAAACCTCACTCGGATTAGACTGGGATTTCCAGGTAGCACCCAGATTTCTGCAGCAGATACCTAATCCAATACAGCTACCTTACTGCCTTAAAACGAAAAAATGACACGAATCATTGCACTATGTATTTTATGTAAACTTTGTCATAACAAGGATTCACTAATAGGTCGAATGAATAATGGCATCCCTATCATCACGAGACATCACTCAGAGGACTTAATAACCAATCGCTGTTGTCAGCTCATGCCATTACAGATCTCACTCTCTGTAACACTCATTAGCTAATAACAAGTGTGTGTGCGGTGGCAACGTTCATTGCAGGAGACATCACTTGCCACCCCCAATTAATGCCCGAGAGCTTGATGCGCCACTACTCGAATCATGAAAAATACAACTCCTGTCGCGTTCACAGGGGCTGCCCGTGCATCCTAGATGCTACTGTCCACCCAGCGCTCGCACAGGTGACGTAACCCAGAAGCAGCTGGGCTTGCAGGGTTCTGGACCCGTAAATTCACATACAGATACATTCAGGGGCGAGTGCAAACCCTAAAATGAGAAAATAGATGGAGTAGAGAGCTACGCCTCTTCAAAGAGCTGGATTCATTTGATTCCACCGGAGCACAGGGACAGAAAGAGATCCGTGCGTGTTGCCCACAGTGAAATATTCAGTAAAATACGTAATCGCCCGAACCCACTGGGGACCAGAAATTTGTCATATAGTTCCCGAATACCACTAATATCATGACACTGAAGACCACCGGCACCTGGAGACTGCCCAGTAAGCACACTGTTAATGAGACTAGAGTAATTTCAAGCAACGTTTGCAAAACAATAACGCACACATAGTAACCCCTGACATACACTTGAACAAATAATAAAATTCAGGTGTATTGTTGAGGGCTACAAAATGATGAAAATGGGTCTTCATATAAATGAGTACCATAGCATAGGTGGATAGCATTGGCAGCGTGTCCAATAAGCGTTGGCCCAAATCTCTGGGGACCTCATTTACAAGAAAGTGCGACAGCGCTGCACCGCAAGCCCTTTGGTTGTGCCACTTTGCAGCACTTTCAAAGCACAAGGATGTGGCATATTTACAATAATATGTTGCGTTTCTGTGCTCTTCCCTGCGCTGGCACACAATGGGCTGCCATGTCTCGACACGTGTACAATGGTGAAGGATGCCTGCATCAGGGAGATGATTGTTTGTGTCCAGGAAGGGTTCCCTTCCTGCACATAAACAATCTGAAATGACATTTTTCAACTTCTATGTTTGCTGCATTAGCACACATAGAATTTACAAAACGTCATTTTTTTAAAGGATAGTTTATGTGCAGGAAGGGACACCCTCCTGCACATAAACAATCACCAGAGGTGATTTCCTCATTCTGTGTGTGCTGCAGAATTTAGCATGCACAGAAAGAGAAAGAAACAAGGAGAAATGAATATATTCAGACACATTTCTAAGTTTACGATTCCTCGTAAATCTGGAAGTGTGTCAGGTTCAATGGGTGTTGCGAGGGAACACCCACAACAACACCAATAAAATGCCCCTTTCAGGCAAAGTGTTGAGTGTAAAGGGGCCATATTTACAAGTACAGGAAAAGCCACGCAGGGTGGCTTTTCCTTTCCTTGTAAATATGGGGCAGTAAAATGCACCACCAGTGCCTCACAAAAAGTAATGCACCGGAGGCACAAGGGGCTTGTAAATAAGCCCCTGAGTTTGTCAGTCTAGTGCAGGCCTTTCTGTAGCAATATCAGTGGCTATATAAGTGTCAGGTGCTCTTTGGCATGATATAATGTGCCTGTGGCTGCCAGAACCAACTCCTACATTTTGAGAAGGCATGGGACTAGTAGGGAGTTTGTGAAATACACATAATTTTGTTTTGGGTGATTTTTAAAAAATTAAGGAAATTAGGCAAAATGCAAACCTGGCATTTATCACTATATTTTAGCTTGAAATGCATCCTTGTGTTCTTTAATTCTCATTTTTCCTATACTCCCATGATAACATATTTTACTCAACTGTCTTAAAATTGCATGCTGTGGCACAATGGTGTAATTTTAGGCATTTTGCATAATAAGCCAATTGGGAAATAATCAAAATTACCAAGATTATGGTGACATGACACATTTTTATCCAGGCCTAGTTCTCAGCACCACAGCAACAGCAATACAGAGCTGGTCAACAATATAGAAATGAAAAACTAATGTACATGGTGTGCACCACAGCTTCCTAAGCTTACTATCCATGCTGTCTTGTCACTATGTCACATGCAATGCTTCTAATTGGCATTCTATCATTCACATGCTTTTCTGTGTGCATTGTCTTTTAGGTTTAGGTTTTATTGAATTAGCGCAGTTAATTAAAACCATAGCTATAAAATATCAACATTAGCACAGTTATCATGTTTAGAAAGCAAAAGCTGAAAAAGACTATCGAAATTTAAAATCCTGTACATGTTAAAAACAATCTTGTAGGTGCCAGTATAATCACAAAACAGTGCAGGACCTAAAGAAAAATAGATTAATGCGGGAGTACTAAATAAGGGGACGGAAAAAGTCTGTGGTGAGTTTCTGGGGGGGGGGAGAGCTGGAAACACAGGGACCATGGAGGGTAAAAATAGGTTGTCCAAAAGTCTCACAAACTTTCCAATCCTTGCAAGCACTTCGGTGTCTGAGGAAGTAAAGCACAGGGCTGATGCTTCCCAACACGACCTGATGCCCCGTTTTAAATATAAAGGTTTTAAGAGAAGTCTTCTGGGGGCGTCCAGGACAGGACAGCAGCACAGGAGATGCAGCCATGATTCAGTCTGATAATTGCACAGTCTACATGCCCCCTCCTCACTTGTTGGAGCCCATCCGTTAACGGCGGTTGAACGCAGACCTAGGAGGCGCATGAACATTATGTTTTTCCGAGCCACTGCATTTAAATTTCCCAGGAGGTAGGATTGAGGTGCACCAAGGAGGTATGAGTTGTTCAGGTGGAGCAAGACTGTTGATGTTTTTAATGCCTTGGAGTCCATCCGATGGGAGATTTGTTTGACCTGCTTATTGATAGCCTTTTTCCAGACTCTGTATGGGATAGTGTCTGAGGTTAGTAATGAATTATCGATCTCCAGCGATTTTATAGCCTTTGTAATTTGTTGATTCCATGGATTTCCAGGACTAGCAAAAGTTTCTTTTAGCCGGGCTTTTAAAGTGTAATATGCGGCTTTTAATGTCCTTATAAAGTATTTCAGGGTGTCAGCCTGGCAATAAATAGATTGTCTTTGAAGGCCCAGCTCCAGTTGTAGTCTTGCCCTATGACTGAAGTTTGGAAGATGAAAGATTTTTTTGTAAATGGAAACTTGGGAAAGGTCAAGACTAGCCGAGCATGCGCCAGGGAAGGCTAGATGCCCATAGTTTACGGCGGGGAGAAGAGTGGCTTTAATCACCTTCAGAATGGTTTCTGCAGTAGGGCTACTCAGGGACTGATTGAGTCGGTTCAAGGAGTATGTTATAGCGCCTGCTGCCTTTTTCAAGGCGGCTAGGTGGGCTGCTGGTCTAGAGGACTCGCTAAACCAGACCCCCAGGTAATTATATTTTGTCATTGTCTTGATCTTTGCAGACCCAATGTACCACCTTAAACTTTTCTTGTTCTTGCAGCCGCCGAATATCAAAACCTTAGTCTTTTCCTGATTGATTATTAAGATATTGGTAGTGTTATATTTGTGGAGCCTACTTAATGCTCTTTGGAGGCCCGATTTTGCCTAGTCTATTATTACAATATCGTCGGCATATTATAGAATGTGCAAGTTCCCTTTTGCAGAGCTCAATTTTGGCGGGAGAAGATTACTTTTCTCCAAGGATGTTCCCAAATCGGCTGTGTAAAGATTGAACAAAAGGGGGGCAAGAACGCAGCCTTGCTTTAGGCCGTCTCTGGTAACATTTTTTGCAGAGACTGTCTTTGGGCCAGTTTTAATTCGCACCCATGTGTTCTTATGCAAGGAGATAAGAGCTCCTAGCAGGCCTTGAGGAATCCCCCAGTTATCCAGTTTCCTCCATAAAGTGTTGCGCAAGACTTTATCAAAGGCAGCGCTGTAGTCTATAAAGCAGCAGTAGAGAGGAAAATATTTTTTTGTGCTGCTTGTTGGCTCAGAATAGCTAGAGTCGTGATGGTGTCTATTGTGGACGCAGAGGATCGGAACCCTGTTTGGAAATATGGTAGAATGTGTTTTCTGCTACCCATTTTTCTAGTGACCTAAGAAGACACCGGGCATATACCTTGGCCTCAAGATCTAATAGGGCAATGAGTCGGTAAATAGCTGGTAGCAAGGGATCTCCTTTCTTAAAAATTGGGCATAAGATCGAGCCCAGCCACGAGTCTGGTAAGCGACGGGTTGTAAATACGTTGTTATCTAGGGGGACCAAAAGCTTGGCCCACTCTTCCAGAGCACATTTAAATACCACTGCTGGAAGGCCGTTGGGCCCAGGAGCACCGTCGTTTTTCATGGCTTTCAAGTACTTGGAGACCTCGGCTGAGGTAGTCAGCTCTTGAGTTTCTATCTGGATAGTATCGGCACGATCTCTTAATTCGATCGCCACAGGATCCGGGGTGTCATAGCAGTAAAGATGAGTCACATGCAGGGCCCAATCATCTTCACGAACCGCGTTCCCTCTGCTCTCATTGGAGGAGCAGAGCTTATTCATGTGGTTCCAGAATTGGGAAAGATTTTTTTCCTTTAACAAGGCGAATATTTTTATCCACTCATTCTGTTATTTTTGTCTCTTGGCATCCCATGATGATTTTTTTAAGGCTTTGCGCAGTAAAGCCATATTATTGGCAGAGAGCGGGGTACCTTTCAATTTGTGCAGGCGCACAGCCCTCCTTAGGGCTCTTCCTTGGCTGGCTAACTCCAGGTCAAGGGTCAGCTTCGGACGTGGCCAATGGGGTCTGTATTGAGCTTCAGGGCCTGTTAGGAGGTCTTGTAATCTGACAATGGCGTTGTCCCACCGGTGATGAAAGTCTGTGGGGGCATTGTGCGTGGAGTTTAGACTTTCTCCCCCAAGCCAAGTGCCCACCTTGACAGAGCCCAAGGCGTCCCATTTAATTCTTCTGACTAAAGTGTGGAGCTCAGCCTGCGTTGAGTGCCCCACTTCAGTTATTTCGGCAGCGGCAGGAGCTTGCAGTTGCATTATTGCAGTTAGGGGATTGTGGTGGCTCTCAGGGCGAGTGGAAATTTCCATCCTGATTAATTTTTTCGCCAGAGATAGTGATAAGAAGATGTAATCAATGGTCGAAATATTCTTAAATGTTGGCGGAAAATAAACACCCGGATTCTGTTCCAATATGATTTGCGTTGCAGAGCGTAGGTTATAATTAGTTAGGAAAGTAATCATGGTTTCTTGCTCTTTAGATTTGATGACTGAAAAGGCGTTGGTTGCCAGGTCTCTAATGTTAAAGTCCCCTAGTAACAGTACCTCTGCTGAGGCGAATTCCAGTAAAAGTTCTTCCAAATGTTTAATCAGTAGAGCTGTTGCCGTTGATTTTAAAGTCTTAGCTGTATTGTGGTAGCAGTTAATTAAGAGCATTGAGAAAGCCTTACCTAAAGATAAGAGACCGGTAATTAGCACAGTCTGCCCTGCCGTTAAGTTCCGAGATATGGGAGTAGCCACAATCCTACACCCATGTTTGATAAAAATGGATAGGCCCCCAGAGGGTCTTCCAAAGGAATAGGGCTGGGTAGCTGATTGAAAAAGTTCATAATAGCCGTGGAGAGGCGATGGAGATGGAGACCAAGTCTCCTGAAAACAGATGATATCGCTTTTTCTCAGGAATTCCACAGCTAATTTAGATGTGTGCATTGTCTGCAAGAAGAGATGATTAAACATTTCCAATGCAAACATTTTTCATTCTGGTCCTGAAAAGCTATAAGTCAGTACATAAAGGGATCGTTTTTAAAGAAATTCAAGCCATCTCTCATGAGTAGAGGATGTAATACACTGGTGTATATGAAAATCTAGACAAAGTTCAAAATATGTAGTAAAAAAGGACAAAAATGTTGACAAGAGAAAGAGTCTGGAAAATAAAATCACTGCGAAAGAGCGAGAATGTATCAGTTAACATACTGACACAATATTTATAAAGCATTGGAAAAGTCAATAGGCCTATGTAGGACTTCTGCCTTTTCTGTGTGGTCACCATGGATTTTCACCTTTTGCAGGACCCTATATTTTTGCTGGCTTTAGCCCTCTGCACACTTTTCCCTGGTAACCAGTAATACAGTGCCTGTGCTCGCCCTTTAAACATGGTTGATTTGGCATATTACTAGTTAGCATACTTAACTTTCTCTTAAGTCCCAAGTATATGGCATAAAGTGTACCCAGAGCCTGGAAGTTAAATATGATCAGTGGACTGTGGAACATATTGTGCATCCGCTACAGTAGTAGTACAAAATGGCTTCAGGCCTATTGCAGCCTGACTGTCATAGTGTAAAAAGTGCAATTTGACCTGTCAGAATAAACCCTTTTGACAGGTCAAAACCTCCCTTTTAAATATTAATAAATTGCCCCTATATAGGTGTTTCAGCCCTCAGGCAGGGTACATAGTATTTAAACAGAAGGACATGTAAGAATGTTAGCATGTCGTTACAGTAACTAACCTCCAAAAGCATTTTTTCATAGTGGCAGGCTTGGATGTCCTATGTAAAAAAAAGTTGTAAAGATTAAAATCCTAATAATGTATGCTGTGAACAGAATAGTTAGAAAGAAAATTAAACAACTATTTTTGACAGTTATTAAAAATCCAATTCAATGGTGAATTTGGATTTTCAATAAATATTGAGGAAAAGTAACTTTAGAAAGTTACCTTTTTCGTGGCTAAAACGCCAGGAAACTGATTTGTATTTGCTCTCCAACTATTCTAAGCCTAGGATCAGCATTTGAATAGGTGTAAAATATCGCCCAGGACCTCAACAATAGGTCAATGTGTTAAGAAACAAGGAACCCTGTTTGAAGACATGCCGGAAGAATTGCCTCCGGAGTATAATGTGATTGCCTCTCCCCTTCATGCCATAATATTCATATACACTAACCCTGGGCGCAGTGCTTCACTCCGTCCACGGAGTGTGCGTAGTGTTGCCTACTTCGCGATTCGCAAAGTAGGCATAGTAGGCAACACTACGCACACTCTGTGGACGGAGCAAAGTTGCCCGCCACCCGCCTCCCTCCTGCCCTCTTCTACATGTCTAATTTAATATTAAATAGAGTAAAATCAAATTAAAAAGGACTTCCCTGATAGGCGGCGTCCCGGGGCTCCCTCTCCTGCTGTTGCGCCGACTTCTTCCAGCCAAATGCGTATGCGCGGGCGCTAATACATGCGCATTTTTTGCAAGAAATCTGCATGCGACAAGGAAGGAGGAAGCAGGAACCGGGAGTAGAGACGGCCACACTGGAGAGGAGAGAGGTAAGGGGGTTTGAGCTTGGGGGGGGTTACTTTTGTGGGGTTTAGGGTAGTGTAAAAGTAGTGTTCTCACGTTTGTTGGTTTATTTTTTAATGTTTTAGTGTGTTTTTTTTGTAGTGTAGTGTAGTGTAGTGTTGTAGTGTTTGTTTAGTGTAGTGTATTAGGGTTTAGGGTACTGTTGTAGTGATTTAGGTTTTAGGGTAGTGTAGTAGTGTTCGTGTAGTGTAGTGATTTAGGGTTTAGGGTAGTGTAGTGTAGTGTTTTAGGGTTTACAGGAGTGTAGTACTGTTTGTCTAGTGTAGTGTTTTGGAGTTTAGGGTAGTGTAGTGTTTTAGGGTTTAAGGTAGTGTAGTAGTGTTTGTGTAGTGTAGTGTTTTATGGTGTAGGGTAGTGTTGTTGTGTTTGTGTAGTGTAGTGTTTTAGGGTTTAGAGTAGGGTAGTGTTTTAGGGTTTAGTGTAGTATAGTAGTGGTTGTGTAGTGTGTTAGGGTAGTGTAGTAGTGTTTGTATAGTATTTTAGGGTTTAGTGTAGTGTAGTAGTGTTTGTGTACTGTAGTATTTTAGGGTAGTGTAGTGTTGTAGTGTTTTAGGGTTTAGGGTAGTGTACGGGTGAGGGTAGTGTAGGGGTGGGAGTAGTGTGGGTAGTGGTGTAGTGTAATAGTGTTTTAGGGTTTAGGGTAGTATAGGGGTGGGGGTAGTGTGGGTAGTGGATTAGGGTAGTGTAGTAGTGTTTTAGGGTTAGGGGTAGTGTAGGGGTGGGGGTAGTGCGGGTAGTGGATTAGGGTAGGGTAGTAGTGTTTTAGGGTTAGGGGTAGTGTAGGGGTGGGAGTAATGTGGGTAGTGTTGCAGTGAAGTAGAGTTTTAAGGTTAGGGGTAGTGTAGGGGTGGGAGTAGTGTGTATAGTGTTGTAGTGTTGTAGTGTTTTTAGGGTTTTGGGTAGTGTAGGGGTGGGAGTAATGTGGGTAGTGTTGTAGTGTAGTAGTGTTTTAGGGTTTAGGTTAGTGTAGGGGTGGGAGTAGTGTGGGTAGTGTAGTAGTGTTTTAGGGTTTAGGGTAGCGTAGGGGTGGGAGCAGTGTGGGCAGTGTTGTAGTGTAATAGTGTGTTAGGGTTCAGGGTAGCGTAGGGGTGGGATTATTGTGGCTAGTAGTTTATGGTAGGGTAGTAGTGTTTTAGGGTTAGGGGTAGTGTAGGGGTGGGAGTAGTGTGGGTAGTTTTGTAGTGTAGTAGTGTTTTAGGGTTAGGGGTAGTGTAGGGGTGGGAGTAGTGTGGGTAGTATTTTAGTGTCGTAGTGTTTTAGGGTAGTGTAGGGGTGGGAGCAGTGTGGGTAGTGTTGTAGTGTAGTAGTGTGTTAGGGTTTAGGGTAGTGTAGGGGTGGGGGTAGTGTGGGTAGTGCTGTAGTGTAGTAGTGTTTTAGGGTTTAGGGAAGTGTAGGGGTAGGAGTAGTGTGGGTAGTGTAGTAGTGTTGTACTGCTTTTTGGTTAGGGGTAGTGTAGGCGTGGGAGTAGTGTGTTGTGTAGGTGTAGGGGTAGGGTTGTCACTTACTTTGCAAACTTTAACTACGAGTATAGCTTTACGACGCATGCCTCTGCGTTGTAATGGAATGCGTGGTAAAGACATACTTGTGGTAAAAGTATGCGATGTAATGGCATGTCATTGACATTGCATAGTAATACCCGCGTAGTAATGGCACGCGTGGTATTACTATGCTATCGTTTGGATCCTCTGGAGCCTCTCAATCAAAAATCTTGGGGACAGCAGCAGCAAGGCATTACAATAGTCTAGCCTGCCTAAAATGGTACTTCTTACTACCAGTGCTCAAGCTTGAACTGGCAGAACCGGAAGAACCTTATGAAGGGCTCTAATAATCGAGATGCAGCTCCCCACTGTTTTATTTACTTATGATTCCAGGGTCAATCTGTTATTGAACACAATTCCCACATTACGCACTTTCTCCGAAGGGACCGGTGGAATGGCTGTGGGTAATGGCCAAAAATTGATTGGAAGTGGCTTCAGGTGTAAAGTTAGACTTCAGGTGTAAAGTTACACTTTAGTTCTAAACTTGGACTTCAGGTCTAAAGTTAGACTTTTGGTCTAACTTTACCTTTGTGAATCAAGCCTGTCTACTACAATATTACAATTCATATATAGATCCCCAACCCTCAGAGCCGAAGCTGGTGTGGCCGAAGACTTTTGCTATCTTGAAAACGTTCAAAGTTGGAGGGCTTGCTCCAAGAACTTTTACCCCATGAGTTAGACCATGGCAATGAGTTATTCCCACCCATTAGCCTGTGCCAAGCATAAATGTGGCATCTACAGGCACCCACTTCAGAACACTTCTGGACCTGAGGAAAATCAGAAAATGGCTGGACATGCTGTCTGTTACCTGCAATGAGCACTGAAGGGCTGTACCTGGTCCCTCTTGTGCTGAGAACAAAGAAGTGGACTTGAAGGGTCATAAGGCTGCTCCCCAATCAAGCTACAGGAATAAAATTAGCTACACAAGGCCTTTCCTGCAACTGACTAGCTGGCCAGTGGCACCTCGATTTGAAGTGGACCCTGCTGTTGGCCCCTGCCTAATACCATGTGCATCTCTAAATGCCAGTCCTGAGGGGACATTAGAAGTGTACTCTTGTGGTGGATTGGGACTTAAAGGACTAAAGTCAGAGGGTAAAATACCTGACTAGGATGAACCTGGTTGGTGTAGAAGACCTGCTCTCCACCCAGTCAGCCTCAACTTGCACCTAGATGCCGGCCTACTGTGTCCATTGACTATCATTGGCACTTTGTGCTTCTTGACACTATTCCTACTTAAAACTTTAAAGAGTCATATCTCAATTTCCCTTTATTGTATTTCTGTCATCTTGACGTCATTCTGTTGAATGCTATTTACTCTATATATATAATTCAGTTTTATTGCTTTGCATTTTGACTTTATAACTGTTTTGGAAATTCATAACTACTTTGCTCACTGCCCTAAGTTCAGCCTGTCTGCTCTTCGCCTTAGCATCCAGGGGGTTTAGCTCAAATTAATTTAGTGACTGTAAGGTTTCATCCTGACACGAGTTGTGATTAATCCTACAGGTGAGTAGTCACCCACCCCAAATAAGAGTCCAATATCATACTGCCTGGTCTTGGTAAATCGTTGCTGTGCTTATGTTTTTTTTAATCACAAGCATATACCACAAAACGAACAGAAAAAAAAATATGCTGCAACTTAAACATTGGTGCCCTATGCTCCCAATATATATATATATATTTTTAATATTCACTGATGTGGATGTTTTAATATTGTTTTTTGCAATAAGGCTTCATTAGTGTTGTGTATTTCATTATTATTGTTGAAGGCAACAAGCATATATCACAGGTAATTAAGTAATAAAATCAGAGGCAGGTACCATCTATCAATACCATTTTTTAACTACAGCTTTAAAAATGATACAGCAAATATATCACAATTTAGCTGGGTACCGGAGGCAAAATGTATAGCTGTTTTTAAATTTATTATAAAAAATTAATACAAAAAAGTAAATTTTGATCCAGCTTTGTCACTAAAGTGAAATAAATTTTTTTAGGTGGAAGAAAACAATGTGCACAGGCTTTGAGCAGTCACTCGAATTGAAGAGCGACAATGGAGGAAGTGAGATGATCCATTACCCCATGCTGTATGCTGCGGTGGGTGGAAACAAAACGTGAAGGACAATTACACAGACCAATGCATGAAATCCTGGGACCAAAAGTTCCTCCATTTACATATAATAGGTCTGACTGTTTTTGGAAATGGCTAGTCTGAAGAGACAGCGATAGCTTTCTCATAGCCTAAAACTAAAACTGGTCCAGCAACAGGCAGGAAAGTAAATGAAAAGCGCAAATTAGTCCTGATGTTGTCCTGAGTATTGTAAACTTTAACTCAACTTGCAACTTAGTGGCAGATAAATATTAAAGCCATCGTTAACTCCAGGCATTAGCAATAGCTCATCTAAATAACAGGAAAACTTTAGAGAAAAGCAAATATCCTTTAAAAATTATAAACTAAGGGCCAGATGTATGAAGCTCAAATGGGTTCGCAAACGCTGAAATTCTGCGAATTTCGGCGTTTGCGAACTCATTTGATCAAAATGGTATGTATGTAGCAGATTTCAGTACAAAATAAGGAATCGCACATTTGCGATTCCTTATTTTGCGATTGCATGTAAGGAATCGCAAAATTTGCGATTCCTTAAATGCAATGTATGATGCAAAAGAAATTGCTAATTGTCCCTAAGGAATCGCAAATTACCACCAACTTCAAGTTGGTGGTAATTTGCGAATTTCTTGAAAAATGCTAATTTTTGCATTTTTCAAAGTGTCATGGGATGCACATACATGGCCTTAGTCCATGTATGTGCACCACATGTGCACTCTTGTTTATTTCAGGGGTGCAACAGGGTCTCCTTTGGACACCCTTGCACCCTTGAAATTATTCTCAATTTGCGATTAGCAAATTGTGAATCGCAAATTGAGAATAATTTCAAATTCATTCATATGGGCCTCCTGGCCCATAATAATGAATGGGAAATTATTCCTTAATTGCGATTAGCAATTTGCTAATCGCAATTAAGGAATTTTAAGAAATCGCTAAAAAATAGTGAATTTCTACATACATACCATTTTGCAATTCTCAAATTGCGATTCCTTAAAAATCGCTATTTGAGAATCGCAAAATTGTATCTTGATACATCTGGCCCTAAAATTCATAAGACTAATCAGAAAGATTATGTCTCAGGAGCGTAACATAGCAGAACTGCAGTCGAATAAAACAGCGAACATAAATATCTGTTCCACAATTAATTGAGGTGGAATGTGGTACTTGTACTTTGTGTCTCATCCAGCACCCTTCTGAAGGAAAACCTAAAGGATTCCCTCTAGATTTAATAAACTGAAGATGGAAAGAGGCAGAGAGTGAGCGAGAGAAAAGAGCTCATTTTGAATATTAGGAAGGGAGAGAGAAACAAAGAGGAAAAAAGGAGAGAGAGCAAGAGATAGGGCGAGACAAAGAGACAGACGTAGAGCAACAAAAAGAGAGAGTGGTCTTTGGGAATGAGAGAGAGCAAAAAGAGAGAGGATGCCAGATGTAGAGAGAGAGACAACAAGAAAAAGAGAGAGGTGCTTGGGAATGAGAGAGAAGAGAAAGAGAGGTCAAGAGAGAGGGGAGGAGAGAGAAAGAGAGAGCTAGACAGCGAGAGAGTGCTCCTTGGGATTGAGAGAGAAAGAGAGAGAGACTGATAGAGCGAGTCAGAAAGAGAGAAGCAGAGCCAGACAAAGAAAGAAAAGGGGTTCCTTGGGATGGGGGAAGAAGAGAGAGAGAGGGACATAAGGGTGTTTCGCAGAGAGAGGGAGAAGGCGAGAGATAGGGAGGGAGAGAGAGCTTGACAGGCAGAGAGATGAAGTGCCTTGTGAATGAGAGGAGATGCTTCAGTCTCCAGTGCTCAGACACGGGAGAGGGAGTGAATGCAGGGCAAGCCTCCTTGGTACACAGCCAAGCCTCCTCCGAGCTTCGCTTCCGGGTAGGCCGAATGTGCCCTGTGCAGAGGATAATTGATGTTTCCATTATTTCTTTTCCAGCGAGGTAATAGAGCAGTGTAATTCATAACTTTCCCCCCTTTGTTTTGTCCTCGGATACTTGCAGTAATAGATGTTTAAGAAGCACCATTCATTGTTCTCGGCTTGTTCCCTTTAATTAACCCTGCGTTGAACACTGATGAATGGGTTGCTCCGCGTTGATGCCATGCGGCCCTAATTGCCAGGATAAGACTCTTTGAAATATTGTCACCTGCGGACTTTCCGTTCTGGAACAGATCTGTATGATTTGGATTTTCTCATTATACAAAAAGCCCGGTCTCCCCTGGACCACTTCCAACCACGTGCACATGAAGGACGGGTTCACAATACCTTTAACATCTACATTCGTAGGTGTACCCCTACATTTGGGTGCAGGTTTATGAACCCGGGGACGTGTCAAAGGTTGCCAAGTGTACTCCTGGGGAGCTGCAGCAGTCACCGCTTCCGAGGAGATCTCCTGGACAACAATTTTGAATTCTCACTTTGGTGAATGTCAAGGTATTTCTGTAGAAGGTACACTTGTGCGTGCAAAAATGTTTTTTATGAGTCCAATGAAACTTTTAATCTTTTCATTTTCTTTATAAGGATACAAATATTCCCCATTGAGAAACTCACTCCTTCTCCTACACCCGTATGGTTTTTGCGTGTTCCCTTTCCGTAACCACCCTGAATAAATTATGCTTACCATTTGAGAGGAGTAAATAGCTGTTTCGGCAGTGGAAAGGGCCTAGAAAAAGTATATGTATATCAACAAACAGACTGGCATGAGTGTGATGCACCACTTTCAGGGTATTCGAACCCTGGGGCGTCAGATCACTACCACTGGTGGAATATTTACTCGCAAGAAAAAATGATGTCTATGCATCATTTTACACTTAGAAAAATGTGCTTCATACTGATAGAAATGACTCTTTGCATGCTCAAGCTGACCTTTCCCGTGCACATAACGTCACGGATCATGCCCTTCATGTACTTAATTGTACCATGGACCAGCTGTCACTTTTAGGGGCAGATCTATGATGACCTTGCGCCGCAATTGCGTCACTTTATTTGACGCAACTGCGGTGCAAAAATGCGCCCTATTTACAACGTAACGCATCTAGGAGATGCGTCACGTTGTAAAGCCCTGCGCCATAAGGAGGCGCTCCTGCGCAGGCGGGGGGGGGCGTTCCTGCGCAGGAACGCCTCCCGAAAGTGGCTGAGTGAAATCTATGAGATTTCACTCAGTCACTTTCAGGCCAATGCTGCGTCAAAACCCTGAGCCTGCTTGAAGCAGGCCTAGGTCTTTATTTATTTATTTATTTTTTATTTTTTATTTTATTGAACTTGTATTGCGCACAGCTACCCGCAGTGGGTTTCCCGGCGCCAGGGACAGACTGGAGAAGAAAACAAACAACTGCAAAGAGGGAGACACTAGACCGGAAAAATTTAAAACAGAAGAGTTTTCAGTTTTTTGCGGAAAGCCAGAAGACTCGTTTCTGTTTTAAGCGCCAACGGGAGAGCATTCCACATCTTGGGTCCTAGATATGCAAATGAACGGCCTCCCATTTTTGCCAATCGGATTCTGGGAATCACAAGATTGCCACTGTTAAATGACCTCAGAAGGCGGCCAGGCTGATATGGCTGCGCAAGAATATGCAAGTAGGCAGGAGCAGAACCTTGACGAATCTTGAAGAGGATGCACAAAGTTTTGAAGGCCACACGATCCGAAATTTTTAACCAATGGAGGTCGTGTAGAGCTTGCATTGCGGACGTTCTCCGTGGGACATTGCGCAGCAGGCGGGCAGCTGAGTTCTGTACAACCTGGAGTTTATTGATTGTGGCTTTATCTGCTCCTAGATGAAGCACATTGCCGTAGTCGATATGAGACATCACAAGGGCCTGTACGACAGTTCTACGAGTGGACTCAGGCAACATCCATATGATCTTCTGCAACCAGTGAAGAGTGTTAAAACAGATTGCAGCGACCTTAGTTGCCTGCTGCCTCATCGAGAGTTTGTCGTCGATTAGGACACCGAGGTTACGAGCAACAGGCACGGGGGTAGCCAGAGGACCCATATCACTGGGCCAGTGTCTTGAACCCCAAAGATCTTTTTGTTTGCCTAGTATGATCACCTCGGTCTTATCTCCGTTGAGCTTTAATAGATGCGTTTGCATCCAAACTGCAACACGAGAAAGGCCTGTTTTAAGGGCAGAAGTGTCCTGAACCCTGCTGCTAGACAAAGAGAACACAATCTGCGTGTCGTCTGCGTATGAGTATATAGACAAACCGGCGTCCTCTACGATGGAAGCAAGGGGTCTGATGTAAATATTGAACAAACAAAGGGCTCAATATAGACCCTTGAGGGACGCCGTAGGCAGAGGAATGAGTCGCAGATTCAGCTTTGTTTGAGAAAACCTGAAAGGTGCGCTCATTAAGAAATGAGGCCACCCAGGCGAGCGCTGATCCAACAACACCAAGGGAACAGAGAGACTCCAGTAAGATGGAGTGGGACACGGTATCGAAAGCAGCGCTTAAGTCAAGAAGAATAAGCGCAAAGGTCTCACCGCCATCGATACCATGTCGGAGTCGCTCAGTTACCCCAAGGAGTGCGGATTCGGTGGAATAATTAGCGCGAAATCCTGATTGGAATG
The DNA here is from genome assembly GCF_964263255.1 of Lissotriton vulgaris. Taxonomy (NCBI): domain Eukaryota; kingdom Metazoa; phylum Chordata; class Amphibia; order Caudata; family Salamandridae; genus Lissotriton; species Lissotriton vulgaris. The sequence continues at coordinate 1,650,793,025 of NC_141685.1, forward strand.
GATGGAGATATCCCACGTTTTCAACAAACTCATTAAGCTGGGTGTTAACATAACGCTCTAAGATTTTAGAACAGGCTGGCAGCAGGGATATAGGCCTGAAGTTAGCAAGATTTGTGATGTCAGCACCAGATTTTTTAAGCAGGGGAACGACCATGGCGTGTTTACAGTCCTGTTCCACCCGAGATTCAGTGAGAGAGACGTTTAGCAACCTCATTAGGAATCTCCGTGGTTCAAGGTCAAGTTGTTTGAGTATCTTCATGGGGACTGGGTCCCGCGGAGAACCTGACCTGATGCTATTTAAGCAGGATAGGAAGGAAGAGTCATCAAATGGTATCCAGTTGTAAATGAACTTAGTAGGGGAGATGGAGGTATTACAGGAAGGACCGTGTTGAGGGGAATCAATTGGTGGAGGAAGGGAGGCCAGAGATTGATGGATGCCCTCAACCTTGGATATAAAAAAGTCTGCAATGGCATTACATTGTGTGCCATCTAAAGCCGGCAGCGCGGGGACGGTATCAGCTCCTGTGAGTTTCTTAACTGTGGCAAAAAGAGTTCGAGGACAATTTTGCACAAGTGATTGTGGAGGCAGTGTAAGAGGCCTTAGCACGTTTGCAGTTTAGATGGTAAAGTTTTAATTCTTCTTTATAGATCACTTTAGAGGAAGCGGAGTAGGACGTCCTCCACTTCCTCTCCAGGGCTTTACATTTGGAACGTTGGGTTTTCAGCTCCTCCGAATACCAAGGTGCTGGTGGGCGCAAGGATCTACATTTGCTGCTGGACCGAGGGACCAGAGCCGATACTGCATCTGTCAACCAATCAGAGATGGAAACATTCAGATTCTGCTCAGTGTTGATGGAGGATGGAATAGACTCAGTTAAACGCAGATTAAAAGCAGCTATATCGAGCCTGTCCCAGCGATAAGATGATTTAATTTCTTCCACATAGACCCTGGCTGAGTATAGACCAGGTGGTAATACGAAGTGTATCGCATAGTGATCCGACCAGACAAGCGGGCGGGCAGAGTGGGTGCAGTCAAATGAAAGAGTAGAAATTATTGGATCCAAAAGATGGCCAGCAAGATGAGTAGCTCCGGAGTTACAAAGTTTGAGGTTAAAAACCTCAAGGTCAGAGAGAAAAGCTTTATTAAGGGGGTTGTTAACATCATCGAAATGAATGTTTAAATCACCAAGAATGGTGAATTTATTTGATTTTAGTAGTGTTGCTGATAGGCAATCAATAAGTGAGGGAATCTAAGATGCGGCGTTTCCGGGCGGCCGATAAATTAGCAGACCGGAGAGCGTCATTCGAGGATTAATCATCAGTTTGAACAGTGCAGCCTCACTACCTGGAAGATGTAAAGATTCCAGTTTGCATTGGTAGATGGATTTAAAAATGATTGCAATTCCACCACCTTTACCTGAGGGTCTGTCCTGATGCAACACAACATAGTTGGGAGGGATAGCTGCGGCAATGTCCGGACCCGAGCTGGCCTGTATCCAAGTCTCGGTCAGGAACAGAGCGTTAGGGGATTCCTCAGTGATAAAATCGAAGATGTTTAGTTTGTTCTTAGGAAGCGATCTACAATTTAGGCTCCAAAAGTGGAGCGGGGACGGGGAAGTAGTATGACCCTTGGTTGGCTTCCTTTTTCCCCTGTAATGCTTAGCGCTCTGTTGTGTCTTAGAGAGCTGCATTTTGCCAGTAGAAAAGCCACAACCAGCACATAAAAAATAATGGCAAGGCAGAATGCATGAAGAGCAGGAGATGGTGATGCAGGGTCGCAATGACAGTAGTGCCGTGGAAGAGTAATAATGTGCACAATCATCCAGAGTCTGACTACCAATGGGCATAATTGCGAGAGGCAGCCCGTCCTGCAGCCCGTCCTCAGCGCGGACGGGCGCAGACGGGCTGGACTCTGGCGTGACTCCGGCGGGCATCCGGCGCGTCCGCAGTCGCGTCCGCTACGCGGAGAGGCCCTCCCCCTTAAGTAGGAAGCTAGAGCGCGTCAGGGCGGGCCTACCTTCAATATGGCCGCTATTGCACCCTCGCCTCCCCGGGACCAACTCTCAGCGTCAGCACTCAGCTGAGAGTGGCCCAGATGGAGAAGGGAGGGAGGAGGAGACGAATTCGTGATTCTGCCGCTTATTAAAAATCAAGCGCGAATAAATGCATCAATCTCAGTCAACAGTTTAAAATGCTTTTTCCAGAAAGCGAGTGTCAGCTAACAATACAGTTAAAAGAACAGAGCTAGAGAACCTCCGGCTTCCGCCTCAGAGGGTTAGAAGAATTTTCAGCGCGCGAGTGACCAAGCCCCTTAAGTAGGAAGCTAGAGCGCGTCAGGGCGGGCCTACCTTCAATATGGCCGCTATTGCACCCTCGCCTCCCCGGGACCAACTCTCAGCGTCAGCACTCAGCTGAGAGTGGCCCAGATGGAGAAGGGAGGTAGGAGGAGACGAATTCGTGATTCTGCCGCTTATTAAAAATCAAGCGCGAATAAATGCATCAATCTCAGTCAACAGTTTAAAATGCTTTTTCCAGAAAGCGAGTGTCAGCTAACAATACAGTTAAAAGAACAGAGCTAGAGAACCTCCGGCTTCCGCCTCAGAGGGTTAGAAGAATTTTCAGGTCTTAATGCAGCATTGTGTAGATGCGGCACCCCCGAGCCTTGCTGGAGCTGCGTCGCGCTTGCGACGCAACTCCAGCAATGCGCCACATTTCCGGCACAGATGCGTCACGCATCTGTGCCGCTTTTGCACCAACGCTTTTGCAGCATTATAAATGCGGCGTACCATGGGTGGCGGAGCTGTGGCGCACTGTGGCGCACGTTAACTGGCGCATCCCTGGGGTTGTGCCAGTTAACATAAATCTGCCCCTTAGTGTCCAGCTGTCATCGAACAGCCATTATTGCCCCTGGAACCGAGCTGCCTTTAGTTGGGGCAAAATGTGAAATTTTATTGCAAATGCTTGGCGACTTAATTTAAAAAACATTGTTATAGTTGAAAACTGACATACATTTCTTTTGTTTTACGTTGGCGATATGTGTGCTTTCTGATTAATGTCAAAGTGGTCTTTTGGTGCTGGTAGATGCTGTAAAGTTTGTATTAGGGGCAGTGACCATTATCTTGGTTAGGAATTACTAAAGCAATCTCTTTAGCCTTGCTGGAGTTTTAGTTGGTCTGACTGGGCTGGGAAGGAATCCAGAGTTTATTCCTGGGTCGGTTTTCCTGCATGCAGAAAGATCTGAGGCCCTACCTGGCATTGTGGAAGGAAGCTTTAGTTGAGGGTATTCAAGAGCCAAGTAGAGAGATTTGAAGATGGTTTGCTGTTGAAAAGTTAGATACCACAAAGATCGCAGTCCAGTTAAATATATCAAACTTTTTCAGTCTCACAAGGACTCTGGACGTGGAGTCTGACCCACTCCAGGTGTGCGATGAATTGACAATGAACCGTTCGTCCAAAGTCTAGAAATGTGGACTCAAAGGCAATCTCAACCAGCCTGAGGATTTTAAAATGACTATTAAGTTTTTGTACGCTCCCCTTCTCTTAGCAGCCACATCGCTGTGAGGCCATTCGTTGTCGCAATTGGTGCCTTTATGTGGCTGCTTCGAGTATTTCTTAAGTCCGCTGTCTGTAGTGCCCTAAATCTGGTGCTCTCAAGGCATTCGCATCTGTCTCTCAATGGAAAGATCAAAGACACCAAAGTATTTTCTGAACTGCCTTAGTTGGAAAAAGTGGGCATTAATAACTGTGTTTATCTGGAGTGATGAGGGACTGTCAATGTAGGATGAAAGAAGCTGAAGTTCCACACAGAAGATGTAAAATAAATTAACAGGATTTCTATTTGAATCTCGTTAAGTCCAAGAACAAATCCACCAATTTGACATTCACCAATGAAAATCACTGCAGACTTGGTAAACGTTAACCCAAGTGGATCTACTTTATTTAAGTGGATTAGTTGTCTATTGTCAGCAAACTTAAAGGATCTCACAAAATATATATGCAACAAAAGTGGCAATGGTCAAAGATAAAAACTAGGTGGTAATCTCTTAAATCTAGGAAATACATATTTAAGGGGTTTGCGGAAAGCTTAAGGGTGGAGACAGACTATGTATGAGAGAACTGGAATGAGTCAATCTGTTTAATGACAAGTTCTAAATCTCCATCTCAGAGTTCTGAAGTTGACCCTGGCAAGCCACCCCCAGGCTGAGATAATACAAATAGTTACAAAACTGGTACAAATTTCCAAAAAGACCTGGTTCTCTGCAAAACCAAAAGTGCTGAGGCAGAATTACTCATGTCGGTGTCTTTTAATAATCAGTCCCCATGATTCCAGCTTTGACATCTGCCTAATGAGATTTGTTGCAAGCTGGCTTCCGTAGGGACTTTACATTCTGTGAGTTTGGCTTTGGACTGAGCACATTTTCATAGAGTTTCCTGTGTCTGCCTCAATTCCTGAGGTACTAGGAGCCTAATTGAGTTGTTCTACTATTTCTAAGAGTTTCCTACCAACAATCTGGTAGTTCAAGGTACCCTTGTTTGTCAAGCGAAGGAGGTGGCATTAAAAAAAATGTCTTTCCACCAGACCATACGTTCTACTTGAAATCTCTTATCCTTTTGTCACAATTGGAAACTTAGGAGCTATGGTGCCTGGGAAATATCCTTTACAACGCAACTTTTACAACGCACGACAATTACGACGCAACTTTTACAACGCAAGTCATTACAACGAATTGCGCTGGAGGGCGCTCTAGGATAGGGAATTACTATCCAACACCTTCCCTACTATCCACGGCGACTGGAGTTGGAATAGTAAATTAAACTATTCACTATCCAGCGCCCCCCAACGCAAGTCGTTATTCAACTCTGACATGCATTTTATATAACAATCAATGTTTTTTTTGTAATTTCTTTAATACAATAGGTGTTTTGAGGATTAGAATGCGAGCCAGTACCACCATCACAATTACCACCACCATTAAACACGGCTACCATCATTACCATCTTCATTGTCAACATCATTACGACTTCGTTTACAGCCGCTACCATTATCAACACTACCATTACCACCACAACAGCCTTTGTGCATGCCAGTGTTTGCGTGCTTTACCACATATAAATCAGACCTGTTTACAGCAGTTTTGGACTCAAATCCAGTACTTCAGCAGCACTAAAGAGCCCAAGCAAACCTTAAAATCTGCTCTCCCGTGTTGTCTCACTGCTGTAATATACAAACATTCCTGCTGAGGTTTTCATCATGGAATTCTACAATTACCATAATAAGATGCAAAACGAAACCAATCACTTACATCCTAAAACTTTGCTCAGTACTAGGTCTGACTTTTACAGCTGCGGGTGGAACTTTGGAAGCCGAGCTGTGAGCCCTTATGAATTCCAGCTCCATTTCTTTCCATTTCTTCCCTGTCGGAGAGGCAGGATGACGGAGTGGTTCTCGTTACATTTTGTATCCTGGCTGCTAAAGGCCACTCGCATCATATTTCTTCGCCTACAGTGTAATTTGGAACTAATTCCATTTTAGCTCCTTCCACGAGAGCTAGCATCACATTCTTTGATTCCACTGACATATATAGTATTATATATATATAATTCTAAAATGGCATTTTGTCTGGCAGCGCGCCTACAGCAGGCACTCCCTGACAAATTATGTGTGCTTTCCACAGAAACAAGATGTCTTGGAGGAAGGCCGGGTCCTGACAAGCAGGCTGCACAAAGGAAATTGTTATTTCATTTTACTGTTTCTTGATCAAAAATGCCATAGTCCAATTTAAAAGTTTTTTCTCCTACTGTTTCCTTAATCTATATCTAAAACTGCCAAGTGTGTATATAATCATAGACACAGCCTGGAAGAGGACATATTCAGAATGCCAAACTACCAAGTCGTGTGTTTGTTTCAAATGTATAGCAGAGATGGTGGTGAAGAAAACAACTAATTTATTAAAAAAAAGGTTAATGGGAACAAGAATAAAATCATAGTATAGCAGTTAATCAAAAAACAACAAAAGGGGGAGTAAATTTAATTGCAAATAAAATATCAAACATAAAATAAAATAAAATAATGAATGTGAAAAAAGAAAGGGCAATAAGCAGCGAAAGTGAGAGAAAAGCAAAATGGAGAAACACACCAAAGCTAAAAATAAACAACAAAAGGGGGAAAGGGGGACTAAAAAGATTAATGGAGGGTCGTTCTTAGGCATCCATCACTTCCGGTTGCACTACTGGAAGCTGCAGGGTAGCGCTGTAGCTTCTCCACGCCATCTCCTACTTAACCAGGAGAAGGGCGTGTACGCGCGCAGCGGCGAACTGACATCTGACGACCCGCTGTTCTGTAAATTCTTTGGAAGGAAATCCCAGGCACAATTAATGGTAGCCACAAATACTACTGAAATAAAAACGCATATGTGTATACTTGCTTTTAACTGATTTTAGTTTTGTGCCGTCTATCACCAGTTTGCTTGTATATTTTGTCTGCCATGCACCAAGTCACTGCCTTTGACCCCGGTCTGTCACGGCCTGTGCCGCTTGAACGGAGGGTCGTTCTTAGGCATCCATCACTTCCGGTTGCTCTACCGGAAGCTGCAGGGTAGCGCTCTAGCTTCTCCACACCATCTCCTACTTAACCAGGAGAAGGGCGCGAACGCGCGCAGTGGCGCGCCAAAGGCAAGACCTTCTGCTCCCGTCCGCGCCTGACCCTCGCCAGATGCCAGGACCCCTGTATCAATTTCCTTGCTTTCATTAATCCATTTTCCCTGGGATACCTTTTTGATTCAGAGATAACATGGTACATCTCAAATACTAAAGTAAAGAAATAAAGAAGTTAAACACCTCCTTGATAGAATTTACGGATGCCATGGCAGCAGCAATATGTAGGATCCCAGAAATCTCGAGCTCAGTCCAACCTATTAGCCAGAAGAAGGCTATCACATCTCCCATGTTTAATTCAGTCTAGTGCTCCTAGGCAGTTCAGTGCAATTTACTTTAATGCCCATTCCATTCCTAAACATTCATTAGAAATATGGAGCCTTCTAGACTCAGTAGCCCCTGACATCTGTTTTGTTACTGAGACCTGGCTACATGAGAGTGCCTCCCCTGATGTGCATATTGCCTTCCCTTCGCAGTATAAAGTAATCCGAACTGATAGGAAAGAGACGAGAGGGGGTGGGTTATTAATTGCCTCCACACATGATCTAAACATCATTGTCCTAGAAAATCTTGTCTTTAGCCATACAGACATTACCATTTTTAAGATCAATGGATCATTCAACGGCTCCTGGAGAGGGGCTTTAATCTATCGACTCCCTGGGGCAAAAGGAGATTTTACTGATGAATTGTTAGAGATCTAACCTCAGACAATTTTCTCCTAATCGGAGATTTTAATTACTATGCAGAAATGCTATCTAACTCTGACACTGAGAAACTGATTTCAAATATGATAACCCTCGGTCTTGCCCAGCTGGTCGTAGGTCCCACACATTACGCAGGTCATACTCTGGACCTTCTCTTTTCAAATTTGTCTGGATTGATGGTGGAGCCCCCAATTCTGTTATTCTGGACGGACCACTACTTACTGGAATTCGCTATTCCTATAACCACGGCTAAAGCCGATTTGGAAAGTGAACTCATATTGCGTAGGCCATGGCATAAAAATAACCCTGCCACTTTTTTTAAAACACTTTCGCCCAGACCTGATAGGCCAAGAAGCCAGTGTAAACCAAGCGGCACAATATCTTGATAATGCTATTCTGACTGCACTAAATAAAATTGCCCCTCTTAGTAATGTCAAGATTATGACCAGAACCGCCCCTTAGTTTACTGATCAACTAAGAATGACAAAATCCTCATGCAGAACTGCTGAGAAAAAGTGGCACAAAAGTAAAGATCTGGCCGACCGCAAAGCATACAAGAAACTGCATCATGGTTACATGAATGAAATAAAATTGGCAAAAAAACATTTCTTAAAGACCGGATAAATAAGGCAGAAAACTCCTCTAAAGATCTCTATCAAATCTTGAAGGAATTTATAACTTCCAGCAATCAGTCATTAATACCTACCTCTCAAGATTGGACCGATGCTCTTTCTAAATTCTTTGAGGAAAAAATCACAGCTATTCATCATTCTCTTTTATTACAACACGATAGCACCCATCCTGAAGATCTGCCAACTCCATTACCCGATCCCCCTCATATTCTGAATGAATTTGTAAAATGTGACTGCAAGTCGGTCGCCTCTGTCATTCAGAAGATTAAGTTTGGTTCCCCCACTGACCCTGTTCCTCCCAAACTTTTTTCCATTTTTGTCCCGGTATTACTGGAGAGACTAATTAGCCTATTTAATAAGTCACTTTCCGAGGCGTACTTTCCTACAATATGGAAAGCAGCCAGAGTAAGACCAATTTTAAAGAAACCAATGGCCAATCCCAACATTCTCCTAAATTACCGACCTATCTCACTACTCCCCTATTTCAGGAAGATGTTCAAATCTCTTATTAATCAACAGCTTGTGGACCATCTCGAAGGCCATGGAGACTTAGACCTCTCACAGTCTGGTTTTAGGACAGGGCACAGTACAGAGACAGCATTGGTTGAGGTCACTGACAACATCAGACTGGCCCTAGACAAACACCAATCAGTCATCCTTGTCCTGCTCGATCTGTCAGCCGCCTTTGACACCATATCCCATGGCATTTTAATACAGCAGCTTTGCAAGATAGATGTCAGAGGAAATGCCCTTAAATGGTTCACCAGCTACCTATCTAACCGTGTAACAACTGTTCAGATAGGAAAGAGCATCGCGTGTGAGAGACCGGTTATGATGGGAGTACCGCAGGGCTCTATTTTGAGCCCAACGCTTTTTAATGTGTCCATGACACAATTGGCTAATGTGATCAAAGCCGTATATCCTATGCTGATGACACCCAGATCCTGATCACCTTGGGCCAGGACCCAAATGAAACCAAGCAGCGTTTTAATAATTGCATCACTCATGTTGAGAAGTGGATGAGGGCAAACCATCTTCAACTAAATGGTAGGAAGTCAGAGATTATGCTCTTTGGTAAAGCTGCGGAACATTGGGCACATGACTAGTGGCCATCCATTCTAGGCCTTTGGCGAACTCCTAAGGAAATGGTCCGGAATTTTGGCTTTTACATGGACAATCAATTGGCCATGAAAAACCAAATAAATCACATCATTGGCACCATTTTTGGTGTAATGCGCAGTTTGCAGAATGTTTTTAAATGGATTCCTATTGAGACACATAAACCATTAGTACAGGGATTAATTATTAACAGAATGGACTACGGGAATGCCCTACTGCTTTCAATAAATGAAAACCTCTGAAATAGGCTTCAGGTTTTGCAGAACACCGCAGCTAGGTTAGTCCTTGACCTTCCGCGAAGATCTCCTTCTGCCCCCTGCTTAAAAGCCTTCCACTGGCTTCTAGGGAAAAAGCGAATCCTATTCAAAACCCTTTGGTTGGTTCATAAGTATATGTATGGAAACGGTCCAGAGTATTGGTCATAAAAGCTAAGCTGGTATCAGCCATGCAGAATGCTTAGATCCAGTAACGAGGCATTGCTTACTCCTCTCAGAATCCACACTGCCAGGAATGGCGGCCAAACTTTTTCCTTTCTTGCTCCATGGAACAAAATGCCCTGATATCTGCGTACCATCCCCAAACATAGCTGCTTTTGTAAGAAGTTTAAGACATGGCTTTTTGGAAACTAAACTATCAACTGTTAACTTGTCAGAGCCATTTGCAAGCGCCATGAGACTCTTCGGAAGTGATATGTGCGCGATACAAATGTTCCTGACTTGACTTGACTTGATAAACATACAGCGACCTCAGTGAATTCTAAAACGTCAAAGGCTGAACGCAAAACACATAAGTTGGAGTTCAATGACGAAATGATTAAAAGAAAGAAGAAATATAATGTCAATAATGGTATCAAAAATAGGAAAAGATGTAAAAATGGGCTAATAACATAGCAAAAGTGAAAAAAAACAGACTGAATGTGAATAATAATATAAAGGGGGGCAAAATGAAATTACTATTGCAATAAAAGGCCAATATACAACAACCAAGAAGGTATGCAACAACTGCATCAAGGAGGGGTGCTCTTCCTGCCTCTCACCAAGGAGGGGCAAAACAACAAAGTAGGAAATAAAGCAGCAAGGTTTTAATGAAATATGAAAGTGAGAAATACATAAGCACAGGTAGGAATAAATGAATATTGTGCGATCAAACAACAAATATGATAAAGCAATAAACGTAAAACACAACAAAAGTAAATTAAAAGACAATTATTTATTAAAAACTAAGATAGAATGAAGCTGCTTTATGCAAACAATAACACAAAATTAATATGAACTAAAACTCATAAAAATAATTTAAAAAAGATATTATTTACAACTATATTAGTGAAAACAATATTAACAATAACCAATTATTGACTGCAATATTACTTACCTGAAAAATGGTATTCTTGACAGCTAAGGGCTGATTATGATGTTGGGTGGAAAGCCATCCAACAGCTCATCTGAGGTTTTTTGCCCGACATCATAGGTTTCCATCTGACCGCCATATTATGATACTAGTGGTCGGAGGGAAACCCAGAGGGGAATACCGCTCTGCATCTGATGTGGCGGGCAGAATAGTAATTTCAAAATGTCAGCGGCGCCAGCCTCAGCTCTGCCGTCGGGATTACAATGTCACTTTCCACCTGCCCTTTCATGGTGGTCCACCGCCATGAAAAGGCAGGCAGAAAGTGACTTTGTGGGCCCCTAGCATGGCCCCTTGCCCCTGGCCCTCTGCTACGGGGCCTGGGGGTCACTTGAATGAGGTATTATTTATAAAGCGCCTGGTTACCCGAGGGCATCGCAGCGCTAATAGTGATGCAGGTACTTACACTGACCATACCAAGGGAAAAGGAAGGTTTTCAATTGCTTTCGGAAATTCAAGTAGTCTGACTGTTGAGGAATAAGGAGAGGGAGGTGGTTTCATAGCTTAGCAGCATTGCACGAAAAAAGGCGACCTCTGCTTCGGGTGCGTTTTACTTTTGGGACTGTCACCAGATGCTTATTTTTGGATCTCAAAGCTCTATTGGACCAATAGGAATGAATCATGGAACAAATCATAGGTGATCCTTCTCCAGAAATTGCTTCATGTGAATGCACATGGTCTTAAACTGAACTCTCCACTGGATTGGGAACCTGTGCAGAGAGGCCAGAGCAGGTTTGGCTGAAAGACATTTAGGGATAGTTCTGCACAGTCTGTAATATTTTGATTGTGGAATATGGAGCCCCTAAATACAGAGCACTGGCATGATCAAGTCATGACAGAATAAGCGCCTGGACTAACAGTCTTCTGGCCGCGAAAGTTAACAGGGCGAGTATCTTCCTGATCATCCTCAGGAGGCCATAGAAGCTGGCTGCTACTTTCTGGGCTTATTCCTTAAAATCAAGATTACGTTCAAGCCAAGCACCCAACCTCTTAATATGCTTTTTTGGGGCAGGGGGTAGGCTCAGACAGTTAGGCCAAAATGGATCTATAATAGGAGAGACGGAATTACCAAGGAGCATAAGTTTAGTCTTTGCCCCATTAAGCTTCAAACATGAGCTATCCATCCATCTGGAGACCTTTTCTAGGCAGGAGGCTATGTCAGGTCCGCAGTTGCCCTGTTTATTGAGGGAAATGACCAATTGAGTGTCATTGGCATAGGTGACAAACTAAACTCCAAACGGAGTAACTATTTCTGCCAAGGAGCTCATACAAATAATAAATAGAATGGGGCTCAGGGCAGATCCCTTAGGTACTCCACATGTAAGGGGCAAATGTTTTGAAACCGTTTCATCATCAAAGATTGAGAAAAATCTTTTTTCCAAGAAGGACTGCAGCCATTCCAATGCTATTCAAGTCACTCCTACATCCCTGAGTCTGTGAATTATCACAGAGTGGTTCACCATGTTGAAGGCTGCACTGAGGTCTATCAGAATAATTTCTGCGCAGCATCCGCCATCAAGGATTTCTCTAGATTCCTCTACTACCAACAGGTGCCCTGCTGTAATCTGAATCCTCTCTGCGAGGGGTGGAGACAGTTGTTCTTTTCCAGGAATACAGAGAGGGCTGAGTTCACATGCTTCTCGGCTATTTTACGTATTCCAGGCAGCAGAGATATTGGTCAATATTTTGCCCACTCCTCAGGGACCAATCTAGGTTTTTTCAAAAGAGCTTTGATCATCACCTGTTTCCAAAGCGGGGGCACAATTCCCATCAGAAGAGCGGCATTGATCAAATCCAGTAAGGCCGGAGAAACGGTCTCAACAATCTTGTTTAGAATGGTAGGTGGGCTGGATCTGTTGGAGAGCCAGATTTTAGATGATTCAGAATCCTCCGAAGGGAGGTTATATCCAAGGGGGGAATTCTACCAACAGGTCCTGTTCCTTTACTGTGTCTGTTGGTAGAACCATTTGTTAGACTATATTCTTAGGAAAGGACATATAGATAGTTTGTATCTTAGCAGAAACACATTCTGCTATCTGGTTACAACGAAGTTGGGTGTTATCTGAAATAGGAAGGTTGGCAGGGGGGTCAGGAGTGTTTTTGCAATGTGAAAAATTTCACGGGGGAAGTTTGCAGCCAATGTGATTTTGTCTTGGTAGTTGCAACCTTGAGCAGATTTTATTTCAGATTTATAAAGTTTTATGGCTTCCTTATTTTTAACTTTATTAGCGGGTAAGAAGTCCTTTCTCCATCTTCTTTCTAGTACATATGGTGCCTGCCATATAGTGCAGGGGTGTTTGCAAACACCCTTTTTTCTGTTGCAGGTTGTGCTGCTGCCCTTTTTTGGCCGCTGCACAAGCTGCAATAGAAAAATAGATGCTTCCGACCACCCATAGGGCGGTCATATTCTAATACTACGGATGGAACCACTGACTTATAGTCAGGTGGTTCTATTCTGCAACGGTGTTGGTCAGACATCGTAATGAAGCCCTAAATTTCTTCATTATGATATTTTTATATCACAATATTCTTTTCTCAATATTTCTGTAAGTTAAAATTTAAAACTCGAAATGTTTTCCAAATACTGACATTGGCAAATTGAGACATATTTGATGGGATTATCCTTAAACCTCCCAGTTCTGATCTACTGTGCTTAAGTTCTGATCCCCCGTGAGCCCGCCACTCCCTGTGAGCCTCCCACAGTCCTGTTGGGAGACAGACCACTGGCTTTAAAATATCAAACTAGAGCTAACATAGCAATACTATCTAACTATTTAGGGGCAGCTAAGGTTACAGTAGCCTTTTTCTGTTAGAAATCTCAGCCACCTCCCCTAAAACAATAGCATCTACGCCTGTAAAATCTCTTAGCTATGGAGAAAATAAATGTCAACACATCAGACAAAAAGGTGGATTCTGAAATAATCTAGGAACCAATACTTAATGATATATGAGAATGAGTACCAGTTTTATCCCAACCGCCAAGGCTGGTGACTTTAAATTTGCTGACATTACAAGCATGGGTATTATAGAGACAAAGGAAACAAGACCATTTACACTAGAGAGATGTGTTAAGGTTTGTTGTACTGAAAGATGTCTAATCTAGCTTTATTATTTCACACGATGGAGGGTAGTCACAGGTTTGAGTTATAGATTTATGAGATGAACTGCTCAGAAGAGTGCAACCTTGAAGGGAGGGAGACAGTTTGAGACAAAATAAACACCTAGACAAATATACAAATGTCTCCAATCCTGAATAAAACTGTCCCAAACACATCCTAAATGTAGATACTAGCATTGACAGACTTCTACACACCAAGAATTTCAACAAAGATGGACAAAAAGAAAAAGCATTAGTTTTTGTATAGATAACATCTCATAAAGGCCAACACATAAGAAAATGCCCGGCAAAAAAGAATGGCTGACCAATGCGTACAAGTGGTCACGGATATTAATTAGTAGTAACATTAAACTAGCAGCTGGAGTCATTTGTAACCTTGAGCTTATGAATATCGGACGAAGGAACCCTATCCAGTACTGCCTAGAGAGCACATCCTTGATCTACAGGTTTATTAAATAGTAATATACAGCAAAAATCCTAATAAAAAAAGAACCAAATCATAAAATCCATGTTAAAATATGTGCTAAAAATATAAACATTGTGACCATGACAAAACAGTTTAAAGATGAGCAGTTCCTACACTACCTCAATTACCTTTAGAAGTTACTAGAAGGAAGGAATCAGTTGTGACTTCAGACACAATAACGCCAATTAAGAATAGATTGCAGTAGAATTGCTACAGTGTATATTTTACCCAACGGCTAAACAATATATTGCCCTTTTTGAATATGGCAATGACATCTGGTTGAGTAATAATCAAACAGGCAATGCCTTATAACCCACAGTCCACTGTGCAAGAATTAACTCATTCACACAATCTTGCCTAGAAGAATGCGGTTAGAGTGTTTTACTGTGTGGGGAGGCTCAGTGTGTAGAGGGGGCATGAATAATCACATATTTTTGATTGATGAGGCAGCCCATAAAATATTAAATATTCAAGTCCGTTCATGGTGTGCCAAGCCAATAAAACTTGACACTTCCTATAAGATCACCCTATTTTTTTTATAAAAAGGCACTAAGGATGCCATTATATGTTACAATTCCCTCCTTTATGCTATGCAAAGACTATTATGTATTTAGATCTGCGTTAGTACTAATATACCGACTATTACACCTGTCATGCCCCCACATCGGTCTGGCCTTGCCAGCCCTGAAATGTATTTTTATAAAAGGCGTGCCCCGGTCTGTGGGTCTTTCATCCAGCACCAAGCATTTAAGTAGGACTTGTAATGTCAGCAAATTTAAAGTCACCGTCGCAGCAGAGCAATTAAAAGGCCCATAGACCAGATCAAATCCAACTTTCTGAACTTATTATCATACATGCAACGGGTGGAGGAGGAAACATCTGTGCTGTCCTTAGAGAAGAGAAAAGTTGCCATAGCACTGTAACAGAACATGAGGACATGAGGAAGAAGGACAATGATGTCAGGGAAAGCTCAGCAATGATGTTGGTAGTGAAAACTTGGTTCATAGAGTGATTGCCAACTTACCTAAAGAGGTGGCACCCAACTATAGGATTGGTGGGGATATTGAAACCTGAGATATTGGTATGAGAGAGAGAGAGAGAGAGAGAGAGAGAAAGAGAGAGAGGGAGAGAGAGAGAGAGAGAGAGAGAGAGAGAGAGAAGCCAAAAGATGTACGGTGTTCCAGGGTGGAAAGTTGGCAGGTGGGGAATACCTCATTTCGGAACTAGGACCCTCACACATCCAGCAAGCTAGGTGTCATGCTTCATCATATGGGTCTGCTCCTCATCAAGCCTGCACTGCAATGCTCGACGGGCACCCATAAAGGGGCTCTATATCGGAGATCTTTTTTTCCTTGCCGTATAGGTGCCGTGGGTGTGATGGGCCTGGTAAGATATAGATGTGGTGTGTGGGTTAAAACAGGTAAGGGAATCCTCTATAATTATTTTTATTCTGCAGAGGTCACAACCTGATTAAAAAGTAAAAAGAAGAAGAATGGTGACTATTTTGTTTTAATCTGACAAAAATTACGCTCTAACCCTTAGTGGTCAACATGTTTCTTGCCTATAAAATGTCTCTAATAGATCAGTTGGCGATTCCTCATGACCTAGTGACTAAATGAAAACTATCTACAGTATGTGGTGTGGTTCTACGTACGACTTCTTCTCTTGGAGGACGTTGCCCCGGAGAAAAGCAGCCAACCTCTTAAGGATTCAAGTGCTGCTTCATCAGATCGCAGCGGAGTATAGGGACACTCGACGTAGTGTTGCTGCTCCCGTTCAGAGCAGTCCGGCTCACCTACCCGCTCCGCTGCATCAGGAAGGAAATTTGAGTATTGGTATTTGAGTCAGAATTTGATGCAATACTGAACATGAAGGAGGTTGCGTTAAGGAGGTTACCCCTTAACCACTGAGACTTTTTCACCCCAGTGCTGAACCCTTTTTTGGCTATTTGGGTATTTAGCCATTCAAAAAATTTTCCCACATAAGGTATCCACGCCAAATGTGAGTCCTTTTTTCACATTAACATGGGAATTCTAAAGCTACCCAGGGTTTGTACAACAGGACATTCACTAGACTCTTTTGGTCATTGGGATATATTGGTTTTTTAGGTACTCCAAGAACTCAAGGTACCCAAAGCCAACAACTTGCAATGGTTTTTCATTGTTTGCTGAGTATAGAGCAATATATTTATTAAAATTTAGAGTGAAAAATTAGTATGAAGGGCACCTATTAATATCTGAAATGTACACCATATGCTGAGTTGAGGAGCTGTGATTATTTGTACATCTCTAAATTAGTGGGTACTCATATACTGGCATACGATTAGGAGAGTATTTTGCAAAATGTCTTCTTTCTCACATACAAGTTTTTATTTGGAAGGCACAAGTGCAAAGAAATCCTATTAGTAAGAAAGGTTTTACTATTCTGACTTATCTCCTGATAGAAATAGTACCTCACTTGTGTGGCTGGGCCTAACACCTGCAACAAAATACATCCCAAAGCATGACCAGGTGGTCATGCTTTGGGATGTGAGTGTGAGTAGCTGTCGAATGTGAGTAGCTGCCGAGTTTGGCCTCTAGCTCAGCTGCCACTCAGGAAAATCTAGCAAACCCAGACATTTATGTGAACTAAATGCCCGTCAGAGTCCAGAGTGCAAAAACAACTTACCCTGTACACCATAAATTAGCAAGCGTATCTCTTCCCATACGTTTTTTTAATTAACGTTGGGATATATACATATATATTTTTCCAGTTTTTCTAATTTAATTTGTAAAACACCCATACCCATCAAGCTAGACCCAAATCTTCTCAATATGTACAATTAAACATTGAAATAAACTTTTTGTTTCCAAGGAACAATGTGTCAATTATATACAGTGAAAAACTTAAACAAATAGTGCTTTGAACATTCAAAAACGTGCGTCAAACAAATGCAAATTCTTCAGAGGTAAATATACAGAAACTAACTTTAAATCCAGAAAACAGTCCTATTAACTTATAGACAAAGGCAGGGGCAGGTTGCTATATTCTATTGTCCTCAAGCTTTTACTGCTTTTCTCGCCAGGGGAGAGGTCAGAGAACTTTCTCAGAACACGAGAAAAGACCCTAAGTTAGGGGCTGATTTAGTCCAATTTGGGACATGATTTAGACTCGGTTCAACCGGGAACCTCTCTCAAAGGGGGCCAACGCGTTTTGACCTTCTATTTGGCACTTCTTATAGTAAAGGTCTTCGTCAGGGAAGGTGGATGTTCAGAACAGGACTTGTGGACCGTAATACTTTGTGTATGGCCATGTGGAATCCAATTATAGAATGCTTGTACTTCTTGACTATGGCATACACTCGTTTCCTCGTTTTTCTTCGCGCCCCGTTTTTTAGCTTGGGCAAGGCAGCATACTCCCTCAGGTCTCTTGGGGTGATCGTCGGTGTGGCGCTGTTGCCTCAAAGCGTCCCGTACTTCCTATGCTTGCACGTCTCTCCTGCGTCAGAGCCAGAGTGGCATGGCTTGCATAGCTCTCACCAAGGTATTTTGGGACATATGTATGAACACATTTCCCATTGACACAGAAAGGGTAAAACCCGTTGATACATCTGGACCTTTATCCAGAAGGCATTGCAAACCTAAAATCTTGGCTACAAGCACACATTTTCCTCACACTTCTGTGAAGGAAACCTCTGGAATCTGTGGGAGCCACACATTTCTTATAACCCAGCGTTCTCCTGTGTCTCATATTTAAAATGGTACCTCACTTGTGTGTATGGGCCTAGCCCCAGTGACAACAAAGGGCCCAAAACACAACAATGACAAGTCATATTTGGGTAGCTATGTATTTTGAGCCCTATCTCAGCTGGCACCTTGGTAAACCTACCAGACCTGCACATTTATTAAAAGTAGACACCTAGGAAAGTCCAGGATGGTGTGCCCTGCATTGCACTCAGCTGATAATATTATCCATGATCTCTTATAAACCTCAAACTTTGGCTAAAACACACATATTCCTCAAATTTCTGTAATATAAAGTTTTGGAATCTGTGAGGAGTCACACATTTCCTATCACCTTGCGTTTCCCCAAGTCTTGTGATAAAAATAGTACCTCACTTGTGTGGGAGGACTTAGCCCCCATGACAGGAAGGGGTCCAAAATGCAACACATACAGGATTACCTTTTTGCACTAAAAACTGACCCTTTTTTGCTATTTGGGTAACTGTGAATTTTGAGTCCCAGCTTAGCCTATAGGGAAGCCTACCAAACCTGTACATTTCTTTATTCTAGACACCCAGCAGAGCCCAGGTGTGTGTGACTTGTATTGCTCTCATCATGTGTTCTTGCTCAGAAGCCCTTGCAAATCTCAAGCTTAGGCTAAAAACACACCTTTTCCTCAGATATCTGTGAAGGAAAGTACTTAAATTTGCTGGGAATCACAAACGTCCAACTGCTCAAAGTTTTCACACATCTCCCGATGAGACAAGTGCCGCACTTGAGGGGTTGGGGGGACACAAGACTGTGGCACAAAAGGCCCTAAAGCTCTACATGGAGAGATCAGCCACAGCCTTGCTTGGCTGTCATCCATAAAAACTTACCAACCACAGACATTTCTGTGATAGACACTTCAGGAATCAGTAGAAATCCACACTATTGTTACCACCCAGCATTACCCTACTTGTCCCGATAAAAATTCTGCCCCACTTATTTGGCTGTGCAGAGTGCTTGAAATAGGAATGGATCACAACCAAGGTCAATAAAAGTCCTCCAGGTTTTCATTTCTCAAAAAAATAAGGGATTGCTACTGAACTTTCAAAGAGAGTCCTCCACTTTTACATGTTGATTTTGGAATCTCCAGAAGTGCTATCTTCATACAACAAATACTAATCATCATATCAGAATATTGAAACAAAGCACACAGAAGATGAGTGACAAAGCCACTGCAAGGTACCAACTGCTTTATGGGACAGTCACACACCATTCATGAACCCCAAACACAAGACTTTCATACCACCAGCCACGGCCCAATCCCCCACAGCAGTGCAGTCACATCAACATATTCCGACCATTCAAGGTCCTATCACATAGATGCACCATAGAACAGAATCACCAATCAACCTTTCTCCCAGCCATTAAGCAACATGCACACATAGCCAGGCACGTTGGTACCTCAACAAACTTCACAAAGGAAAAATAATTTGACTAAGTTTTGATTACCTGTCAAGTGTCTGCCTCCAACAACATTCTGAGGGTTACCAAATGCATGCTTAGTGAACCTTTACTAATTGCTTCAATGAGAGCCCCATGAGGCTAAGGAACCTGGGCCATTCATGCACCTTTAGCTCAAAACCTAATCCAATTCCTTCTAGCTTGTGGATGTGAGTTTAGGAGTTCCCGAGCATTCCTCGATTGTTCAAAGTGAGTGAACATATCTACTTTCGAAAATAAGGTAAACAAGCAGGGACAACCATCCTAAGTTCCCTACAGATCATCTCCAAAACTAATAAGGACATTAGATTTTGGTACACTGGGTACTCAGTAACAATGTGGCATATGTCTCACCAATTGCTGTGTGTAGTGTCTGTGACTGTAATGAACTTCTCATTTGGTGAACTGATAACCTACCACATTCTAGGAGAGGGTGAACATGGCAAGCAGTCAACAAATATGCAGAGTTCTGTGTAATGGTATATGCATTTATAAAGTGCACAATCACCTGTGAGGGTATCCTGCTAATGACGCAGGAGAAGTCTGGGCTGATGTGTGGACTCATCCAGTTGCAGAGCCTATTCTTCAGCTACTTGAGAGTGCAAGAGTTTTAGAGGTGGCACATATGTGTAGTGAGAGGTTGTACAGAGCAAGATTGGAGAAGGAACTACTGCATATGCATGGGATGTGTGCGCGTAGGAGCACGGCTGAGCAGAGGTGCCTGGAAGATTTCTTAAATCTGAGTTGATTGTTGAGCTATGCTGGGCCAGAGAAGCTCTTTGATGTGCAGGTTTTGTGCATTATGGGAGGTTGAGGGCGAGTCTTGCTGCTATGTTCTGGAGTCGTTTGGCTAATTGAGTGAGAGAGTAATTGAGTATCAGGGGGTGAAATCATCACCGATAAGGTTGAGACCTTGGATGAAGATGAAGTGACAACATGTGCCTCTCTATTATCTTGACTATCTGCTTCCTACTTATGCGATGTCCCTGAGAAAGCACATTTAGCCTAAGCTTGTCCTACCTGTTCATGTCTCAGTCTCCTTCAAAGTCCTGACTAATCCTGTATACTTGCCAAGTGAACCACTCCTAATGACTTCTCTGACAGCTACCTGACGGTCAAGAAGATGGTGTGTCTTTCATGTCACTTTAGCACACTAACTGGGGTAAATCCAACTCCTTCCAGTTTATGGATGTGAGTTGGGAGGGTGGAGATGCCTTAAGTTCTAGGCATAGCTTGAATAGAGGGAGTGTAGACAAATGGTGTATGACACGCAGAGATTTTATGAGGACATTTTAAATATAGGCATACCCTGTTGTAGACTCCTTGACTGAATATGAGGCTAAGAATAGCCACACCAGTGAGCCAACTGGAGATACTGTGAATGTAATTGCCGAAAGTATAGTAGGACCAGGTTTGTGTGTTTAAAAAGTTGTGATTGGAGGGTACCTGAGTCTGAATATTTCCCTCTGTGCTCCTTTTGTGTAGGGACTATTGAGAACGGCGGACTAGCCGTGAGAGCATTCTTTGACATTGCTGCATTAGTTGTCCTCATCGTATACACAGCAACCTTGATATATGACTGGAATTCCAGCCATCACCATCAAAGAGTTTTTGACACAGCCCAGCCCAACTGTCGCATTAGATATAGACACATAGGATGGATAAACACTGTCTGGCCTTCACAGAGGACCAGATAGCGTCCATTCTCGCGGGTCCATCGCTTCTCTCAGATGCCCCATTGACAAATACAACTACAGCTAGAGAAGAGTGGGACAAACTAAGTAGTCTGAGGAAGCGCCAAGTAAGAGTAGCCCTGCATGGGGCGTTAATGACAGAATACCTCAGAGCAGGAGCAGCCCCCGCTAGTTTATTGGTAAGACTAGAACCCAAAATCTTCCTGGAGGATAAGCGGTTCCGAGTGGACTGGAGTTACATCGTTAATAAGTGCACTCGGGACTGGCTCATCCTCATTATCAACACAGCAAAACGCCTCAGCGAGGAGTTGCTGAAGGTGATCTTGGAGTTGGAGGAAACCATTAAAGCTGACACTACTTTCCAAGACACTAAAGACCAACTCGCCAAAATTCAAACTGATTTAGGTGAGTACAAAACCTATATGGTAAACCAAAAAATAAAAGGTTTAAAAAGAAATTTAGAAAGGTTCACGCACAAGTGGGCATTCCCCTACACGGAAGACACCTATTATCAAACCCAAGGGACCTCGGGGCGCAGAGAGGTGGCAACAGAGGAGGACGTAATCAGAGTAGGAGGACACCACAAAACTGGACCTTTGACAACACGAGTAGCGAGGACGACGACACCAGTGCACAACCATCTACATCCAATCAAGGACGAGTTAGATTCAATACTCAAGGTAGAAGTGACGAAGACTTAGGAGCCTTGTTCAGGTCTTTTTTAGGGCAGCAACAGGCGGAAAGAGGCAGAGGGGGAGGCCAGGTGCCGAAAGGCCGGGGGCGAGGCAGGCAGAACCAAACATGGCAAACATTCTCCCCGCGGATCACCAGAAGCAAGGGATACAAGCAACTCCAGTTCTAACAACACAGGACAACAATATTGTTGTCAATTTGTCGGACTATTCATTAACCCCCTCAGAACTTGATGCCCTTAATAAAGGATTAGGATTCGTGCCCACCCCTATACATGACAGCTTCAGATGTCGAAGCGAAATGTATGAGGTCTTCAGAAAAGTCAAACGTAAAAATTTTTTTGCAGACAAGCCACAGGACCCTCCTTCAATGTTTAACACAAATCTCCATCGTCCCTCCATGTTCTGCCCAGTAATGAGTGCCGTGGGACCAGAAGTAGCTGTCTTTGAAGACAAAGTCCTGACCGACATTGAACAACTAGAGCGGGATGAACCAAAAAGGAAATACTCCAACATGAGCAAAACAGAGTGGTTAGCAGTTAAATCCTTGGAAAGCAACACCTCCATTACCATCAAGCCAGCCGATAAAGGCGGGGCAGTCGTGGTTCTTAATACCACCAACTATGAAATTGAAATCAACCGCCTGCTAGGGGCATGCCACAATTACCAACCATTGATGCGGGACCCCACAACGGAACTGTTATCAACAATTACAGCCTTGGTGACAGAGGCCAAAGAAAAAAGTGGATCACTGCTAAGGAGATGGACTTTCTTATCAATCCAAAGTCGAGGATCCCTGCATTCTACATTGTCCCAAAAATTCATAAGGCCCAAACTCCACCGCCAGGCTGCCCCATAGTATCGGGCATCCAGTCAATACTGGAGCCACTATCTCAATTTGCAGATTTTTTCCTCAGGGAGTGTGTCATTTCGCAAGCTGCATACATACAGGACACTACTGATGTACTGAATATACTGACTGGTATGGAATATGATCAGAACCAGCAATTCCTAGTAACGATTGATATAGAATCACTATATACGAGCATACCCTAGGACGCCACGCTGGTGGCAGCAGCACGGGCCCTGGAGGAGAGAGAGTGGTTCTATGACACACCCCCATGCTTCGTTCTACAGTGCATTGAGATAGCGCTTACCAGAAACTTTTTCCAGTACAAGGATCAATTGTACTTACAAAAATCTGGTACCTCGATGGGGGCTACATTTGCCCCCAGTCTAGCGTGTATCTATGTGGGACAATTTGAGGCTCATAACATCCATCATCAATCGAACCCATACCAGAGGAACATCTGTCTCTGGAAACGATTCATTGATGATGTCCTCTGTGTCTGGACTGGACTTGAGGTGACATTACAAGAGTTCCTCACGTGGCTGAACAACTTAGACCCATGTTTGAAGTTCACGTGGCATTATAACAGGGAAGCAGCAGTATATCTGGATCTGGACATACTAGCCCAGGGGAACCAAATCATCACGCAGGTTCACAAGAAACCAACGTATAAGAATTCACTGCTCCACTACAACTCATACCACCCGCGTGCACTGCGTGATAACTTACCGGTAGGACAGTTCCTCCGATATAGACGGAATTGCAGCACTAGACAAAAATATGTGGAAGAAGCAAGTGAGCTGATGGTGAAGTTGGAGAAACGTGCGTATCCCAAGAAAATAGTGAAATCTGCATGGAAGCGAGCCCTGAATACTCCGCGTGAGAGCCTACTCGAACGAACCTCTAAGGAGACGGGAGATTGCCTTCCAGTAGTTACCACCTTTGACCCCATGTCTTCTAAGATACGCTTGATCTTGAAGAAACATTGGCATCTGTTGAGTACTAGATGCCACCACCAAGATTCGCCTTCCGGAGATCGCAAAACTTGAAGGATAGATTGGTGCATTCTCGACCCAGACAGGAAGGCACAGCACCACCAGCAGTTACGGGGCATCACCCCTGCGGAGGTTGTTCAGTCTGTGGACTCACTGAGAAAACAAAAAGTGTCCAACTAATCAATGGGAGAATATGGCATTTAAATAATTTAATCAACTGCAACACAGCCAATGTCATTTATCGACTCACGTGTCCCTGTGGACTTCACTACATTGGGCTCACAACAAGAAAGGCTAAGGTCCGCATTCAGGAACACCTCAGCACCATGAGAACAGGACGACTTACCACCAAATTGGTGCAGCATTTTAAACTGACACCACATCAACCTAAGGATATACGCTGGGTGATCCTTGAAAAAATCTTGGGAGATCCCAAAACCATCGAAACCAGACTAACGACAAAGGAGGCGCGATGGATCTACCAGGAGAGGGCAGATAAAGATGGACTCAATGATTTTATTGAGTGGAACAAAGTATCTGTAAGATAATACAGCATTGACAGGAGGGTCCATTGGCAGCTGTCTGTAAAACCATGGCCTTTATGGGACTAGGGAACACACTAAATAGAAACTGTCATTTTCGACTGTACCAGTAGGGTCCGAAATCGCAAATAATGATGTATATGCATTTGAGTACTGAATATGTAATGTCTCTGATACACATTGAATATAAAAAGAATATAAAAAGAATGAAATAATTAGCTGCACATTTCTCACTATAATGTGTCAAAATCAGGTTTATAACGAATGGAGGCAGAAATAGAATTAAACACTATGATCCTTATCGACATCGGACAGTAAAAAAAAAACCGTTTTTTTCCCCACTCCAAGATGGCCGCCAAGTAGGTACAGGTCACGTGACGTGGTACGTCACACGGCGACACTGTAAACTTCCCGGCGAGGCTGCAGTGCGAGCCAGCGGGAACGGGAGCCCTGACAAGAAGCAATTCCTACAGAATCAAATGGTAAGGAGCGGGAACGGGACCCCTTACAGACGGAATAACACGCGCAGTTATGAGCATATAACGGGGGTTACCAAGCGCTGCTTCGATCTTGTTACTACATAAAGGAATATGTGGGACAATTTGGAACCGGCAATGGAATGCTGTGTACGTTACATGCAGCACTACCAGCAGATACATCTGTTACATAAAGGAACATGTGGGATAATCTGGAATCGGTAATGCAGTGCTTTGCGTGTCATAGGCAGCATTAACAGCAGGCACGTCTGTTTCTACGATTAACTACCCACTGCCTGATGAAATAATTAGGTGACAATAAGATACTGCAGAGACACTTATTGGGCATTTTTTATGCTTGCAGGTCGACGAATAGCGACCTATGAATCTTCGGCAGGTGGAACAATACCACGCCTTTTTTCAAAAATAAAAATAAGAAAATTATAACCTAAGGTATTTGAGCCACATAAGAGACACAGGTAATGAATGTGGACATATCCATGGGACAGGTGGGCATTATTCCATCAAAATGATGGGGGCATCCAACTAATGTGTGTCACTCTTTGTTGTTTTTCCACATGTCATGTGTTGTTGTGTCTCTCTGGTGATGCCATATATGTCTACAGATTTTGTCGTCGGCGGTGACCGGCGTTATGTGATAGAAACACCCGCAGCCCTGACGAAATTGCCGACGATATGCACACAGGCAATGAAACATGTTGGCTTCATATAATATAAAACGAAGCACAACGGTAGAGTGTTGGTTTTAGTGGGAGTAGAGACTCAGCGCAGAATAAAGGTGTCTAAGAAGCGAGAGATTTCTAACTCCATTTTTACAAGTAGGATCACACTGAATAGCGGTGTTGATGTCTATGGGGGTATAGGCACATGGTTAGGGTAGGGAAATCCACGTTTGAACTAAAAATTTCCTTTTTTCCTACTTTGCATTTTGTTTATTTCTGATGGGAAGGAGCCAGTGATGAGAAGTGGAACATACTGACGAGAACCTGTCAGCAGTTCCCTGGTGGTTGCTCCCGTGAGGTACCTTCCTATCGTCCACACATTTTTTCTGATCTTGTATTATTTTTACTTAACTGGACCTTTCCCTCTCAGCACTCACACACGGGGTTGCACAAGCATAGCTTGAATAGAGGGAGTGTAGACATATGGTGTATGACACGCAGAGATTTTATGAGGACATTTTAAATATAGGCATACCCTGTTGTAGACTCGTTGACTGAATACGAGGCTAAGAATAGCCACACCAGTGAGCCAACTGGAGATACTGTGAATGTAATTGCCGAAAGTATAGTAGGACCAGGTTTGTGTGTTTAAAAACCTTCAACGAAGTGACAGTTCATCACTGCCAGGAAAAACTTGTTGGTGAGAGATAGAAAGAAATGAACCCCCTTACATGGGAAGAAAACTCCCAGTATGTATGGGTCAGTAGTTATTTTTGTTTTTTAATAACAAACTAGATGTTACAGAAATCACAGCTAGGCTTGCAGTGTGCTATACATTTTGCACATTGTAGTCCGTCATGGTGGCAGACATAATGTCATCTTCAACCCTGATAGCTGGAGTACCACAAGAACAAGAGACAACCCACCAAGAGACTCCAGATGGTGTTAAGCATGGAACATTGACAAGGCAGCCCAAAAAAGGATACAAGGGGCATGGTAAACTGGTAACTAAGTGGGAGTGCCCTGATCCTACCCTGCAAGGGCTGACTAACTTTACAGATGAAAGACAAACCCAAGGTGATCCGCTATTGAACACTCTCAAGAGTAGGCTGAGGCTCAGAATTTGAGATCACAGTGACCTGTACAGAGCCTACTGAGTGGATGGTGTCCTCTACTTTGAGCCAGAGACCTCAAACGTGGGTCTCTAGAAGTTTGTGGTGCTCCAATGCTAATAAGGGCTAATTGGCAACCCTTTAGTTGAGCACCATGGTATGACTATGACCACGACAGGGTGGTGAAGTATTTCTACTGGCCCCAAATTGGAACAGAGAATAAATGAGTACTGTCACTCCTGCATGACCTAGCAAGGCAGTGGCACATTTGGAAGAGAGAGTAAAATCCCCTTACTCTACTGCCGGTGGGGGGGCTCTTGTATTATAAAGAACCTATGACTTCCTCAGGGGACAGGTTCATCTTAGCGATAGTGGATCATGCCTATTGGAATCCTAGGATGGTAAAAATTTCAACTTCTGAAAAAGTGACTAAGTTTTTTTATGCAAGTTTTGTAAAAGGGTCAGAAGGTCCCAAGCAACAATAAGACCTCAGTGGCAACAATTTATCAAACCTGCGGCAATGTGAGATTTTGTCATAAAATCTCAGTCTTAGCAGGACTAACCCTGGGTGCAGTATGCAAAGTAGTTCTACGTGTAGCTACTCAAAGTGCAGTTCGCGAGGTGCGCGTAGCACTACGTGAACTGCTTAGTACGCTGTTCGCGATGATTGCACAGTGCCGGATCCTTGTCCGCATTGTGCAATCATTGAAAACGGCATCTTGCCCAGTGTGAGCTGTCATTTTCGGCCACTGGAGTACATTTTTACTCGAGCTTCAGCTTTCTCAACGCGGACTGGTAGTTTCTCATCGCGAGCGGTCTCGAGCCTACGCGACCACTTGCAATGAAAACCGGACCCCACGTTGAGAATCGCGCCTGGAGGTTTATTTTCCACGCTCGCGATCGCCAACTTGATGTTGCTGTTTGCGAACGAGGAAAAAGTCTTGCCAGGATGTCATTTTGCTCGCTCACGGTCGCCAACTTTATGTTGAGGACCGCGAGCAAAAAATGACCGCTACACTACACTATGCTATCCATGTTTGCACTGTGCTACGTGCAATTCGCATAGTGCGTAGTAGCGCAAACTTCGCAAATTATACGGGCGTAGCGTAGTTTTCCACCCAGAGTTAAGCAGGACCAGGAAATCAATAGCCCTGAGCTGAAGCCCTTCTTAGACACTGGGCCGACCCTCTGTTTTTTTAAATTTCATAGTGAAAACTAAGGGCCTAGATTTACAAATTGTGTGGAGCAGAGTTCTCATGTGAACTGATTCTCTGTAGAGTTATTCACGTGGTGGAGCACTGAACCACAGTTTAACAGCTGGGCAATCCAGCCATTAAAATTGCAAATCAGTATCAAAAGGTCTGGCCACTTAGAACCTGGAAACAAAATTCCTAATTACTGGTTTTTATGTCTAAATCAGGAGGTAAGAATGTTTGTTTTGGCTTTATCTGATCTTTGCTCCAGTGTGACTGGGTTGAAAAGATACCTCAGTTACTGTCACCCTGTCCCCATAGGATAACACAACTTTTAGAATTCCTCTTTGATTTGCATGACTCTTCGAACTACTTCTTCAAAAATTAATTTTGCATGATCCTGTTACTAGGAGGGAAATTCCATGTGACCTGAAGGGTGCTGAAAGCACTCCCTCATAGGAGACGGTGGACGTCTGTCATTGTCATGGTTATAGCATGTAAAACTGCAGAGGTAGTGTAATGCATTTTGAGACTATTTAGTGTGACCAGACCTTTTTATCAGTGCCAGTGAGAGTGATCCCTACTGACTCTCTTGTGTAAAGGTCCACTGTGATATGAAACCACAGACCTTGTGCTGACAACCTGTGTGTACATCAAGTGCCTATGCATATGTGGTATAAATATAGCATACATGTTTTTGTAGGACTGTGCGTGAGCGAGTCTGCGTACTGAAGCCAGGAGGATCCATTTTAAATGTCCCTGGTTGTAGCATGGCACAACATGGAATAGAGAATATTTTCATGAAGACTTTGTTAACAAAGGGCAGCTGACTAGCTGTTCCCCATCATCTCCATATTGTAGATGGAAGGTAGGGGCTGCAGGTTTTGTTGCTCAAGTTGAAGGGGTTTCTAGACCAGCCTTACCTGTATGTTTGTCCCTGGGTACTGCTTTAGAAGGTACGACTACAGCCAGCTGCAGAGACATGTATTGTGCCCATATGCAGGTGCTTCTGTTTGGAGACCACTCCAGTGCTACCGGTTGTGAGTAGCATTACTTTACACAAAGGCTGTGTCTGGTTTGGTTCCCATGAAGAACACAATGGGGCCGATTCACAGAACTAATCTGAGATAAAATCCTAAACGTACTACTTTTGGTGTTCACATAAGGCATTTAGTAGTAGTAAAGTTAGAACTCCTAACTTTACTACTACTACATCCGTGTCGGAACCCATTTATCTGACTGACTCGAAATTCTGACCGACCAATTACGATGCAATTTAACCGTTCGATCTTTCCGATTCAGTTCTAATTGGCATTTGGAGAAACTGAGTCGGTCGGAGACTAATCTTACAGGTCTATGGACTGCGTTCCCAACTGATGTATTGTGATGTCGGATTCGGACAGTCTTTCCAACTCAGTCTGTCTGACACAGAACAGCTGTCAGAAACCGATTTAGGGGGCGCGTAGCAGGCCCCCTTTCACCTGGACTAAGCAAACAACACCGGTGCCAGCGCTGAGAACATCAACTTATCCTACTATTTTTTAGGGGAAGAAAATGGTTGTTATGAACATAACATAATAACCTGCTTTTAAATTTGCAAAAATACAATTTTATTACTCTTTTTTACACATCACTGAATTTTTACACATAATTATTTGTGCATGGAAATACCATGGCAGCAGTTTACAGATTGAGGAAAGCGTATCGGGTCACACTGAAGGACTAGAACCGAATTATTACGATTGTCAAGAAATAGACGGAGCGGCCGTAACTAGGATAGCCTGCCCACTGACGGTAGGCGATGTTCCCCGGTGCTTAACATGTTTTAAAATTAACTGCGGCGGCAAACCATCTAATATTGGTCTCGTATTTCAGGATTGGAAGCGGCTCCCTTGAGCAGGAACCCGCACATTAAGCGGCTCCTTCTGGTATGAATTTGGAAATACAATCTTTGTGGCATACAGGTGGTGAACTTGGACCCAAGATTAAAGCAAAACTATTGGTCCTGAGGAGAACCCTTGAGTCACTGGGGTTCGAAACGCATCGACCGATCTGGTTCTGGTTCATATATAATATAAGATTGGACTGTAAATAGCAAAAGGATGTTTTCCTTTATCAGATTATTGGAATAATTTGTAATGTAGTGAAAAACGTTGTCTTTATTCATTACTTTTTGTAGTAGTTTTTGACACTGGGACCTTCATGTGTGTGAGTGTGGATAGTGGTAGTGTGTTATGAATGTTTGGCCAAGAATGTGTGAAATGTATAGCGTGTCGTAAATAATTCTCTTGTTTAGTTACAATTGCATTTTCTGATGTATGTATATATATGTATATAATCTGTTTGTTTCATTGGTATTTCCATGCACAAATAATTATGTGTAAAAATTCAGTGATGTTTAAAAAAGAGTAATAAAATTGGATTTTGGCAAATTTAAAAGCAGGTTATTATGTTATGTTCATAACAACCATTTTCTTCCCCTAAAAAATAGTAGGATAAGTTGATGTTCTCAGCGCTGGCACCGGTGTTGTTTGTTTAATTTAGGCTGACTCAGCCTCGCTGTGTAGAGTCAAGACCCTTAGTGCTGTCTCCCTTTCACTTGGAGGCTTCCGTTTGGGGATCATCAGGGTACCCATGGGACCCCACTTTACAGCTATGCACAGTGTGGTAGGCACCAATGGGAGCCTGTGTTGTCATTCGGAACACAGGCTCCCATTGAAGTCAATGAGAGTCCGACCGAACGATGTTCGGAAACATTGTACTCGGTTGGTCTTTCTCTGCAGAGCCAAGTCTTTCGGAAACTATTCCGATAAGGAGTCGGTCGGAATGCTTTCCAACCGACATCTTAATGGAGCCCATAGTTGTGATTTATTTGTCACCTGACTTCTGGCTTGGATGTATTGTTTGCCCTTTGAAGACAGATTTTTCTTCTGTATACTCCAGTCACACTGTGTAGATTTCCTGGGACTCAATGCTAAGTTTCCAGTCATGCATTCTTGTGGCAGGTCTAACACATTCCACACTATTGCCGCCTTATCCTGCCTGTAGACCCTTTCATCTCTATTTGAATTTGTTTTTGGACAAGTAATGACGGTTTATAAATGGAATTCTTGACCACTTCTATATATATTTGAATGATTCAAGACGTATAATTGTCCATAACTCATCTGACCTATATTTCTTATGAATGTGGAAGATGTATCATTAATTGTCCGCCGAAACATGCTGCAACCTTTTTAAATGTCCACTGTTGCCTAAAAAACCGAACTAAAGATCTGTTGGAATTCCAATTTGCTTCTAGGACTCAGGGTTTCCAACAGAGACCTTGCTTTTAATTATTTTGGAGTGCATTGATTCATTAATGTGGAATTGTGGTGTGGCATTTGGATTTAGGTGCAATTGGTGTATTGAATGAATTTGAGGTTATAGAACATATTAATTATATTGATTAAACTATTTATTTGCAGGATTATCATGCAGTAAGAGTTGGCTAATTAAATATATTTCTCTACGAAAGAAGGGCAGGGAAGATTCTATGTTGTGGGTGACAGTTTGTTTAAATATTCCTTTTCCATTATTTTCCCACATTGTATAAAGTTTTCACTTGAGAGGGTGACTACGTACAATGCTTGCTCAGGACAGCTGAAGTGTGCAGTAAACCACATGATATGGACCTGAGCATAATCCTTACTAATCCAAAACAAAAGTATGAAAGGTAATAGCAAGCACTGTAACACTAGTGAGAGAAAGTCAGTTTCCTCTAAGGCAAAAGGTGAAAATGCTTTATTGATAGAAGGCAGCATTTTGAAACCCTGTTATGACACACATTGAATGGCACAGAACTTGGGGGCTCATTATGATGGTGTAACGATCACCACTGCCGAGCCGGCGGTGGCAACTGTTACGCCATTGTAACGAGAAATACCCCCGCCATATTACGATGGTGTTGGGTATCGTGGCGGACGCAAAGTCCGTCTGCTGCTTTTCTGCCTGTTGGCAATCATTACGATTGCCGTCCGGGCAGAGCTGGGCCATTAGTATGGTGGCGGTGCCGAGCAAGTGCCGCCAGCCATATAATGATGGGGGTGGGGCACAGGCCTTTCCATGGCGGAGGAACGGCCATGCAAAAAAGGCTGGCGGGATTGGCTTAGGGGCCCGTTGTGGGCCTCCGGCAGGGTGGACAGGTGCACTTGGGGTGTACCCATGCTGCCACGTGGTGCCTGCCATGTGGTGCAGGGAAATACTGTCCATACCCTTTTACCATTGCGGACGGTGCTGCAGCCAGCTGCCCCGTCCACAATGGTAAAAGGCCAGGATGCACCCGCCAATATGGCGGGCACATCCTAATTGGGCCAGTGGGACTGCCGCACATCAGGCAGTCGTCCCATCGCCGTTATGATGGCGGGTGGACATCATCATAATGAGCCCCTTAGTTTTGATGTGAGCTTAAAAAGTACCTTATTTTCCATAAAGATAAGCACTTTCTGTTTTATAGTGGAATTCTGAGCCTACCTGAGTGCAACCCTTTCCGCACTCAGGTAGGTAGTGTGAGGTACCTACCTGAGTGCGGAAAGGGTTGCACTTGGTCCAGTTTGCAGATTTGTAGTTGGATTGTCTCCAGGGCACCAGCGATAAACAACTTCAACCACTACGTTTGAGGCCCAGTAGTACCTGTCTACCCCGTGGCCTCTGCAACACGGTCTTTAAATTCTTAAATTATGCTCTTGCTAATTAAATTGGTTTGAGAATTTTATATGGTTTAATTCTTGAATAGTCACGTTCTGGTGCCACTAAATAATGCACACACTTCCTCTAAGTGAAGCCTTTTCTTTGTACCAAACTACCAAGTCCAGGATTCCTCACAGATACTTGCTTGTACAACAAGTTGTGCAGAAAAACTAGTTTTTTGAAATATATGGATTCAGCACGAGTTGCCAACATAGGATTCTTAAATAATCTAATCTAGACTGAAGTAATGACCTGCGCTCTGTGGACTCGCGGTGGCATTTTTGAACTGGTCTTTGCTTCTTGCCTTGCCTTGCCGCTGGTCGTCTGGTCTCCCTCCCGCCGCCGTAACCCCACATCCTCACTGCTTCAGTGCGGAGGGGGACTACATCCCCTAGGCTCCTTTGCAGCGGAAGACGCCACCGCCATTTCCGCGCACAGGGGCGCTTTAAACAGAGGGCAGTCCCGGTGGAGCAGGCGCTCTCTGGACTCGCGGGGGCTCATTAAAGTGAAGGTGCTGGGGTGGACCATGGGGTTCAATCTGTTCAGGTCCATTCAGCCAATAGTGATTCCGTTCACTCATGCTCCACCCAAGGTAACTTGCCGGATGTACGATCTGATTGTACAAAATGCAGCATCTTCCGTAAGGACCGCACCCACCAAACAGGAGGAGGCATCGCTATCGTCCATAAGAATTCCATCCGCATCTCAACCAGCTCAGACGTCAACCTCGCTAGCGCCGAACACCTTCACTTCCAGATCCACACCGACCCCAAAACCACACTCAGAGGCACCCTCCTCTACAGACAACCAGGACCCCGTGCACAATTCAGCGAAGACATCAATGACTTCATCAGCCCACACGCCCTCCCCTCCGAGGACTACATTCTATTGGGAGACCTCAATTTCCACCTGGAAAAGAGTTTCAACAGCAACGCCACCACCCTTCTGGACAATCTCGCCAACCTCGGACTCAAACAACTTGTTAATACCCCCACTCACTACGCAGGTCACACACTCGACCCTATCTTCACCTCCAGCAAACATATCTCCTTCAGTCACACCACAGTTCTCCATTGGACGGACCACAGCTGCGTTCACTTTGTCTACAAAAAGACCAAGAGCCACAACCATCCTCAACCTACTCTGCGAAGAAATTGGAACAAAATGACCATCGACCAGATCTCCTCATCACTTCTTCAAAACCCCCCTGCCCACTCCTCAAACCCCAACCAAGCAGCCATTAACTTCACTCAATGGCTAACCAACAGCGCTGACAACCTAGCACCTCTGAAAAGACGTCAAATCAAACTAGGCAGCAAAAATGCCCCCTGGTTCAACGATGATCGTAAGAAATCCAAGAAACTCTGTCGATCCCTTGAGAAGGCCTGGAAAAAAGACCGAAACACCAGCACCAGGGACGCCTTCAAAAACGCCCCCCGCACACACCACCAACTGATCCGGACTGCCAAGAAAGCCGCATTCAAAGACCGACTAGACAACAACGCCCACAACAGCAAGGAATTATTCAACATCGTCAAAGAGTTCACCAACCCCACTGCCAACTCCAACGACATCACTCCCTCTCAAACCCTTTGCAACTCCCTAGCTTTGTTCTTCCATGACAAAATCGCAGACATCCACAACAGCTTCAGCAACCAACCCGGAGTCCAACCCACCCAACCTTCTGCCGTACCTTCACCCCCCTTGAACATCCTTAATGACTGGAACCCAATCTCCACCGAGGACACCATCCGCCTGATGAACTCCATCCACTCAGGATCCCCCACAGACCCATGTCCCCACCACATCTTCAACAAAGCAGACTCCATCATAGCATCACACCTCCGAGACGTTATCAACTGCTCCCTCAACTCCGCCACCTTCCCGGAAAGCTGGAAACACGCCGAACTCAGCGCCCTTCTGAAAAAACCCACAGCTGACCCCACCGAACTCAAAAACTACCGCCCCATCTCGCTCCTTCCATTCCCGGCCAAAGTCATCGAGAAAGCTGTCAACAACCAGCTCGCCGCCTTCCTCGAAACAAACAAATCCCTCGACTCCTCACAGTCCGGCTTCCGAGCCAAACACAGCACTGAGACCGCACTCATCGCTGCAACAGACGACATTCGAACTCTACTGGACAATGGAGACACAGTCGCCCTCATCCTCCTCGACCTCTCCGCAGCTTCGACACAGTCTGTCATAGCACCCTGTTACAATGCCTCAGAAACATCGGAATCCAAGGAAAAGCACTGGAATGGATCACCTCATTCCTTGCCGGAAGAACTCAGAGAGTCCGCCTCCCACCATTCAAGTCAGAGGCCACTGAAGTCATTTGCGGCGTGCCACAAGGATCTTCACTCAGCCCCACCCTCTTCAACGTATACATGAGCCCCCTCAGGGCCATTGCACGCCAACACAACCTCAACATCATCTCCTACGCTGATGACACTCAACTGATCCTCTCACTCACCAAAGACCCTAACACCGCCAAAACCAACCTACATGAAGGAATAAAAGAAGTAGCCGAATGGATGAAGCACAGCCGTCTGAAACTGAATTCAGACAAAACAGAAGTCCTTATCTTAGGTACCTCCCCCTCTGCCTGGGACGACTCTTGGTGGCCTGAGGCCCTTGGAAAAGCACCCATCCCGACGGACCACGCACAGAACCTAGGCGTCATCCTGGACTCCTCACTCTCGATGACCAGACAAGTCTACGCCGTTTCTTCGTCTTGCTTAAACATTCTTCGCATGCTCAAAAAAACATTTCGCTGGATCCCCACCGAAACTAGAAAAACGATCACCCACGCACTGATTACAAGCCGCCTGGACTACGGAAACACCCTATACGCCGGTACCACTGCAAAACTTCAGAATAAACTCCAACGCATCCAGAACGCATCAGCCAGACTCATTCTAGACATCCCGCGTAAAGACCACATTTCTGGTCACCTGAAAGACCTCCACTGGCTCCCCATCAATAAGAGGATAACATTCCGCCTCCTAACCCACGCACACAAAGCACTTTACGATCTTGGACCCGAATGCCTCAACACACGACTTTCCTTCTACACCCCCCTCCCCGCCAGCTACGCTCTTCCAATCAAGCCCTTGCTGCTGTACCTCGCATCAACAAAACCACCATGGGAGGAAGATCCTTCTCCTACCTGGCGGCTAAAACCTGGAACTCACTTCCCATTCACCTTCGCCTCACTCAGAACCACCTAGCATTCAGAAAGCAACTTAAAACATGGATATTCGACAAGTAATTCCCCACCCTTCTTCAAGCGCCTTGAGACCCTCTGGGTATGTAGCGCGCTACATAAATTCTTTGACTTTGGCTTTTTTTTTTACTTTGACCCACTGGAGAGCACTACAAGGGTCTGTCCCACCCGTGGTGTAAAATCTGGGCAACCAGTATTGGTTACCAAAAGGAAGGGTGGGGGTGCAGCCCATAAGGCAGAAAAGCTAAAATTAAGAAGCTGAATGCTTTCATTGAAACACCAGGGGTTACATCGATATCACCAATTAATAGTGCAGAGGCCCTGACTCCGACGGTGGCTGTGTTAGACCCAGTGATGCCACGTAGGATGGACACCACACTGGAATGGACACAAGAAATGTGGGACAAATTTGAGCAGCTCTTCTATAGGTCCTGTATCCCCCTCTATAACAGATTAGACACTATTGAAAGAAACTCACAATCCTTAAATCTGCAGGGGCCACGGCCAACGACATTAGTAGGCCAAGGTCTGTGGATGGGTCAAGGAGTGGGCATGTGGCTGTGGGTGTCCCCGTGGCCAGTCTAAGTCCTAACCCTCCTACCCGGAAAATACAGGTGGCGGCACCTAATAATAATCCCACCCGATTGTTAGTGATTCCATCCCCCAGAGTAACATGTGTGGTGATAACGGAGTGAGGCCACCGTGTGGTAAGGGAGAAGGGGTGGGTGGGTTTAATCTAGGAACTCCGTACCCAGGTTGTAGAAATAGGGCGCCCAATGATCTACCATCAGACCGTTTACTATGTATAGATCTTCCCCCGGCCTCCGCACCATATGTGTGTATCTTAACGGGAGTTCCTCCATTGAGACCAGGCCAACGAGAGAATTATACAGACTTGAAAAATAAGTGTATTCACTGGCTCAATGTGAATCGGTCTTTACCTCCTAGGGTGTCGGCTGAAATCTTATTCGCAAGAAGCGTGGATTGGGTTGGGTCTAGACACAAAACTACAAAGGGTGATAGTATTATAATCAATTTCAGGGATTCTAGAGCTGTTGAGCACATACGTGGCTGGGAATATCAAGGTACGGATTCTCTGATTAAATCACTACCTCTAACATAATTTTACCCAGCTATTTCCCTAGGTCCTTCGAATGACCAGGTAGGAAGGAGTGGGCTTGTCCACAGGCCTTGGGGAGGTCTTGGTGTCTGCACAGGGAATAAGTATGATGTATTATCAGGCCTTGAGGAGTGCGATTGACATCAAATCACTCCTAGCCATCAGGTTCCCGTATGTGCCCGAAAGCTGAGAACCCCCTGGATGATCTGGTATCTGGTGATCCTAGTTCAAACAATCTCCCGCCCGGCAGGACCATATCCTGTATAGTGAATGCAGATAAAGTCCCTGTTGATGGTAGTTTAATATCTCCTGGTAGAATTGGCGCTAATGAACTGTTACCGATCATGGAGTTGACTTTGAGCCCTGGACTGCCCCCTACCCAGGAAGGCTGTCCTTTGATAGTGGATTTCTATACCCAAAGGTCTAACACAGTGTCACTCTTATCCTGGAATATCGCAGGGCTGGGCTCTAAACTAGTACTTCCTGAATGGCTAAGCTTCATCGAAACTTACGACATATGTCTCTTTCAAGAGACATGGGCGGTGGAGCCCGTGTTTCACCCAGGGTACCTTACCTTCCAGGTTCCAGCGGTAAAACAAGCAAAGGGCCGTGCAATGGGGGGTTTGGGGATTTGGGTACGGCAGGCTCTGCCGTGTAAAGTATCCCAAATTCCCACTACCAATATTGATATTTTGTGATTAGAATTATCCCAGAGCAGGGTCCTAGTTTGTATATCTTTAATGTCTATGCAAGAGGCCTCATTGGCGGGTGACGTTCGAAAGTTGTAGCTGACGTGGAGAGGTTGTTGGATGGTATGCCGAGGAACATTGGTCCGATAGTCGTGGGGGACTTCAACACTACGTTTGAACCACTAGGGCTCGAGGGTCAGTGTTTCATGGAGGATGAAGATGTAAAATGGGGTATACCTATCCTCATGATTGAGCCTATAAAAAAATGGTCAAAGGCGGCCATTCAAATGAAGGGGATGTGTATAGGTCACCAGATGAGGGTCGCAAATGGGCGAACATTGTCCGATAGGATGGGGGCTGACACCTTTAATAACGGCCGCAGGTCTAGCCGTATTGATTATGTGCTAGTGAGTCTATCATTGTGGCAGTTTTTGGGGGATATGGAAGTTAGTGATATGGTTGTTAGTGGAGAAGTGTGGCTCAATGGTTAGAGCGGCAGACCCTGATGCAGAGGTCTGGCCCAGGACCAGGGTTCAATTCCCGCCTCGGCGGGTCTTGGGCTCAGTTTCCTCAGACCTGATAATTCTCGCCTCGGTGCCTGTTCTAATCATGGGTCCCACTCTGCAACTCTGGGTAATAGCTTGCTTAATCTCCATAATGGCCCCAACAGCACTGGGATGCCTGGTTTCCACTTGGGGGTGCCCAGGAGTGGACATTTCACAGGGAAAAGCCAGGAAGGGTTCCACAGTGGTATGCGTTACAGCGCCAGGACACCCCAGTTGGGGTATTAGTGTGATTTACAAGTACAAATTACAATTACATTATCACTCGTGTGGAAAGCGATCACAACCCACGTATTGTTACAATGGTTGGGTTGTTTGGAGAAGCCCCATCTAACAGGGTAGAGGCAGGGGACAGTGATTTGGTACTGTCAAATGACTCTCGCCATCTGAAATGGAGTAATATTTTAGAAAATCCGGAAACTTTGCTAGCTATGAATAATAGGGGAAGACAAGGTAGTAGAAGCATGGGGAAGTAGTGAGGGTAGCCAGGCCCCGTTGTCCTAT
This sequence comes from Lissotriton vulgaris, assembly GCF_964263255.1. Taxonomy (NCBI): domain Eukaryota; kingdom Metazoa; phylum Chordata; class Amphibia; order Caudata; family Salamandridae; genus Lissotriton; species Lissotriton vulgaris. Next base: position 1,650,831,378 of record NC_141685.1, read on the forward strand.
ATAACCAAGATGCATACCACGCTCTTTGACCGATTAAAGTTATTCTTTTGTAATCCTGCTAATTCTAGGAAAGGCAGAAACAAGAAAGCTGAAGGGTGGTTTAACGTGAAATGTCGGCACTCACGGAGGGCATTGGGGGAAGCCTTAGTGCTGGGGATCCAGTAAGTGTAAGGTTGGAGTGGGACTCATATAGAAAAGCAGTCAAGGAAGCCAAAAAACTCTATACCAGTCAAGATGGCAGAAGCTTAAGTACGCATGCAAGTCTTGCAACCCTAAATTTTTCTGGGATATGTATAAGTGGGATAGTGGGGTGCCCAGAACCCCCGCAGAATAATGTTGCTCACCACTTATGGGTTGAATACTTCAAACCCCAGTATGCTTCCCTGGATGATGAGCGGAACACTAATCCGCTCGAACATACATTTTTTACCAGTGGGATATTTTCACTAGTGGATGTGGATAGGGCGCTAGATACCATCACACCAGGACGTGCCCCTGGAACTGATAGCATCCCTGCAGATGTTTTCCGAAACCATAAGCCATCTTGGCGTTTGTATATTAGACATATAGCGAATGCAATTGCTTGTGATGCTCCAATCCCGGCCTCCTGGAAAGGAGCTGAGATAATTCCAGTTTTTAAGAAGGGTGACAAATCTGTAGCAGCAAATTATAGGCCAATTAGCCTTATAGACTCCATTCAAAAGATTATAGGTAAACTGATTTTACAAAAACTTCAGTCATGGATGGAAGATGAGCATATCCTTACCCCACTGCAGGCGGGTTTCCGACACCTCACAAGCACTATCGACCAGGTCTTCTGTTTTATTAATATCTACTGGAAGACAGTCGTACTGGGGAAAGGAGCCCTGTATGCGGTATTTGTGGACCTGAAGGCAGCCTTCGACCTAGTGCCACGATGCAGGCTGTGGCGTGTCCTAAGTGAGATGGGGATGTCTCCCGATTTGTTATCCTTGATCATCCGCCTACATGAGGGTAACCATGCAAGTGTTCGGTGGGGGGCCAGGGGTTAGGTTACCGATTAATTTGCCGTGAACAGGAGAGTGCACCAGGGATGCGTGCTTGCACCTACCCTGTTCTCACTCTTCGTAAATGAGGTGGCCGATTTCCTCTCGGTGGTCCCCTCCTATGCCCCTTTGCTGGCGGAAGAACATATACCGATCCTCATGTTTGCGGACGACACTTTGATAATTGCCAAAACTCCCAGTGGTCTGCAAAAAGCCTTAAGCAGGTTTGAGGAATTTTGTTCCAATAGGGGCCTAGTAATTAACATGGGGAAGACAAAGTTCATGTCTTTTAATGAGCATAGATCATTTCGGGGTAAGGCATACATGAATAATGCTCCTCTCGAAAAAGTTGATGCCTTCACCTACCTGGGAGTTACGTTACAGGCAGACATAAGGTGGTCAAACCAAATTGATGTGGCCACATTAAAGCATAAACAACAGTCTGGGATCCTTGCAGCTAATTTTAAATCCTCCCTCTCCAAACCGATTAGCCCATTGATGGAGATCTATGGCATGAAGGTTTTAAGCTCCACTCTGTACGGAGCCGAGCTATGGGGGTTTACGAACTTATCCACCCTAAGTGCAGCTGAAAACTCTTTTTTGTGGAAGGTTACAAGTGTTCCAAAAAGTACACCAATGGGCCCATTACTGCTAGACCTGGGTAGGAAAGCAGTAAAGGATTTAGCGAAACTTCGCCTCCTTTTATATTGGCGAAGACTGTGGTGTACGGCTGAACTCTCACACTATGCTAAGGGCATCAAAGATGCAATGCATGCAGATAGCTTCCATAAGGTTAAATGGCTGAGAGAGATTAGGTCGTTGTTGGTGAACCTGGGCCTGAGAGAACTATGGAATGAGCCCCTTAATGCTCCTTTTCCCTCAAAGAAGATTTTGAAGGAGATGTACTGGGATTTGATAATGGTTACAGCATGTTCTAGTGGTTCAGTAAAGCATTTGACAGGCCAGTTTCTAGAATTTAAGGCAAGGCTGGCATTAGAACAGTACTGGGATGCCATTGAGAAACCTTTTGACAGGAAGCTGTATTTCCAGTTGAGGGTTGGTACCCTTCCTGTTAGGGCATTCACTAGCAAATGGCCAGGGGCCGCCGAGAATGTATGCCCAAGGTGTCAAGATAGACAAGAAACGATCAGTCACCTGTTGTTTTTTTGCCCATCATACAAGAAATCGTGTGGTATGTGGGTTATACCCATTTGCAAACTGTTAGGTTTTAGGAGGCATGAAGAGGCGCTGAGAGTCCTTACAACGGATCCAACACTACCAATTTCAATCTCAATGGCCAAGTTTTTAGGTTGGGCCTGGTTTATCCGATCTAGGGCGTTTCCCCAGGGCCATCCAAATGATTATCAGTAATGTTACCCTGTATCAAAAGTAATGAACTGGAGTTAAGAAATTCTGGTGGCTCAATGTTGATTTTTATGGAACTGTATATTTTAAACAAAAATATTGTTGTAAGATTCTTTTTATTCGGCAGTTATCAAATGTTTAATACTTTTTTTAAATGTTTTAGGTCTGGAATATTTATGTATTTTAATCTGTATGATTGTAATGTCTATGTTGTGCTTTTATGACACACCTGTCGAATAAAGCTATTGAATTGATGACCTGCAGCCCACAGCGCCATTATTGCTGGTCAAATGCCCATACACAGGGTCAAAAACTGGAATGTGTTGCTGACTTATGCTAACATCTCCCCTATCATCAGTTCAAAACAGCACTAAATAGAGTGGTACATACAGCATCCTTTAGGATGGGCCGGCCTTGCTTAAAGAGAAGGAAGCATGCCTGCCTCATCATTGACAATTATGAGCGACGAGGGCTTCACAGGGTACCTCACGGAAGCATTAACTGTTCATTCCAAAAGGAGATGTTGCCAGATTCTGATGCAATGCTTATCATCAATGGACCTATAGCCATCATGGGTGACCCAACCAGCCTCCAATAAGTGTCACCTATGTTGTTTGCATCAGGAAACATTAGATTGTCTAATCAGCAATCATAGATCATACTTTCAAAGGCCCCTTATTCACCAGGGGGACGGTTGGTTCAGGCGGCCATTGACTTCTTCCAAAAAGAAAACCATCTACAAGCCATAATGCACTGAGGTTTTACAATCAGTGCCATCTGTTAGCACAGACCACTTATTTACTCATTCCATCCCTCTGACCTGACCCAAAACATTTTGAAGCAAACGCACTTTGAAACCTCACATGTTTTCAATCTATAATGACACTGGAGGACTAAGCATTGGAACATATTTTGATTTGTGGCCATCATAATTTAAGTTTTAATCTTTTAACTGTCTCTTCTTTGGAAAAGATAATTGTTTTTTTTAAATGTTTGCTTGTATCCTCTGATTTGCGCTAGACTTAGCACCTTATTGGGCAAAGAGCATAGCACCTTGTAAATTAATGCAGTACTGTAAACAACAGTGTTCCCCTATGTATTGTTGTAGGCATTGATAGACGAAATTAACCTTAAGCCACCAACTAACTCAGCTTTACAAATTCCGGGCCCCTATTGCGGACCTGCTGGGATTTTTTGGTGTTAAATAACTCCTTGATCATTAAGTAACTGTTATTATGCACATTCGTATTTTCAATTGGAAATTGAAACCATTCTTATATGTGCTTTTTGCACTTTGTAATGAGAAAAATGTGCCTGGTTTATATATATATTTTTTACTTGTCTGTCCTTTAGTGGACTTGATTTTCTAAATAAAGTAAAGTCAATTGTAAAAATTGTAGTACATTTTAGGCACTGATTTGTTATCTTTGTGGCCTCTCGGCTACATCTCGTTTGAAGACTTATGCCATTCTACCTCTGTGAATCTAATTCTCTGCCGTCCCTTTCTGTACATATATCTTTCTGTTCTAAATTGAGTAGAGGGGGAACTGCACAGAGGGTTTGGATTGGTTCTAGATATATTGTAGAGGGCAGTGCACATCTATCAACAATGTAGCAGACACAATGGCACCAGGACCCATGGGTGTGTTGGGAAAAGTGCACCAAAATATGGTTGTTTACTACACAAGCAAGAGGCTAGGCGACCGGTTTTACTTGTTTGCATTAGGGCCAATCCTTCCACGTTATATACTATCTAAAGGGCATTAGTAAACGTGCTTATTTTGTTTGGGGATGTGATAGATAAATGGGCAACTAGTGTGTGGACAGAGGCTGGACTGGCCATTCTGCCACTTTGGCAATTTGGGTAACCTGTAGGTTACAAGAGTAATTTCTTTACTGGATGGACTGACATGATCAAGGCAAGAAAACCCACTTACTTCATGGGCCTGGATTGCCCATTTTGCCAGGGCTGATTTAGGGTTCCAGTGCTGTGGACATTGTATATAATACTATCGGCTGAAGGATGGCTGTTCTTTATCAAACAATGCATGGTCTGGTGGTAGCAAGCATGAATTTTATGCTTGTTAGTTGTTATAAATCTTGAGTACATTTAAAATACCTGTGGATTAAAAATGTGCATTTCTCTGTGGATAGCAAATCCAATTTATATCAGTATGCGCGATTTTCTATGCGAAATGTATTAAATACTATTCACTATTTGTATATCTTATTCATTAGAGCTCAAGTGTTATTGATTTTTTCTTTACTTAATTCATTAGTCACTGAAAAATGAAGGCCCGAGTAAGCCCTGTCGGGGTTTGAACTTTTAAATTAACAGCTAATTTACAAGCGGAATAACCACAATAACTGATTGCTGCCGGTTGATTAGCTTATTTCCAGTCAGCCTGCCTTTGCAAAAACAGTGTGTCCATTTTTTACACACCAAATTACTTTGCTTCAGAACTAGAATGGCAATAAATTAAAGCACTGAAACAGTCACATTGAGTACGGTACATCTGAAAAAATGACACTTATCTTGTTTTAATCTTTTAAATGATGTGAGACAGACAGAAAAGGACATGCTGTGTCTGGTGGCTTTTTTTAAATGTGTTTCCGCAGCCCTGCTCGCGCCTTTGGTCACAGGGATTACAGATGAAGAGCAGTGGGCTAGATCTGAAATTCAGCATATCCTTGTGCTTCATTGCCCTGAAGTCTGCTAGCATAGTTCCATAAGAGAACAGAGCATTCACTGAACTATTTAATCGCATGCAATGCACACAGTTATTATCCATTGTACAATAATTGCCCGAGACCAAGGCATTGTTTATCTAGTCTTTGAAATCATTGGCATGGAAATAGTTTCTCCCATAGGGGAAGGGAAAATGAAAAGGTTTTTGATTCCAAATGGCACCACATTTCATATGAGGGGGTATGTGAAACCAAAAGTGAGCTTGTGTTCGCCCACATTAAATAGCACAGGTGGACACATGGCTAAACCTCTAACTGTCCTTAATATGTTGGGTCATCTGAAGTGTATGTGAGACAGAGTATTGTCTGCCGGCTACATAAAGAAGTTCCACCTTGTAGCATCCTACCTAGCCCGGGCACTTGCCAATGACTACGCCACACACAGAGAGTGGTTACACACGTCTTTTTTCTCCAGTGTGCAAGCACGAATTCCCTGTTCTAAACCTGCATTCACTTCATTACCCTACAACGCTGAAGTCAAAGGTCTACAGAGTCCATCAGTATCCAAAAGAGTTCTGTGTATTTTTTCTAGACAACACCACAACTTTTTACAATAAACAAATGAATAAATAAGTGCATAAAATATTGCAAATGTATATGCACTTATAACTCTTCAATGAGCCTTCATGGTGCTTAAATCAAATGTCTTGATCTGGTCATCTGAAACAGGGAGCTGGCAGTCGAAGTGCCAGTTATCTGCATAGGTGAGGAGGGAACAACATCAGTCACACGATCATTTCCTGTCTGTCTCTAGGGTGACATTGATGCTTGGTGAGTGATGAGCCACATGTTTGAATTGAGATAAATCTATAGTAAGGGACCTCCTGGACGTTGGGCATTCAGCATGTGTCCTTTGGTGAATGTGACATTAAGGGGCTCATCCTCAAAAGGAGTATCAGGTTTTCACTCTCTGAATTGTTGAACTAGTACTCAATCTCCTCTCTTGAAAGTGAAATCTTTTACATGACGTCACTTGTCAGCATAGATTTTCATTTTTTGTTTGCCACCAGAATATTCTGTGCAAATGCCTTTCTCAGTCTTTTACCGGAGGTTGGCCAATTGAGGTAACTTGGCCATCATGGCTCTCCAAATCATTAAGATTACACGGCTTTCCCCTGTATTTGGGTGAGGGGTCAACAGGTTAGCTCAAAGAGTTGTATTCAAAACAACCTTTAGGTCAAGGTCCTCTAATACATCATGCTCCACAACTTTCATTGGAGTATTCATGAATCGTTCCACAAGGCCAATGGCCTCAGGTCAACAAAGGATGCTTTTCTGATGCTTTGCATTGAGATGGCTGAGACAGTCTCTGAACTCTCGACTATTGAAGGGTGTGCCGTTGTCAGATTTCAGGATCACAGGGTCACCCCATGTTGCAAAGGCACCATCTAATCTCATCTAATTTCAATAAACTTTTCATAAGTGATGGACGAAAGATCTTCTAGCACTGAAAAATGGGAGTATTCATCAACAATGACCATTAGATGATGTCCATTCTCAAGAGGATTTCAGAAATCAAAAGCATATCTCTCTTAGGCAATTCTGACATGTTTAAATAGTGCTGACTAATATGTGATGAGATACAGTTGCATAAGTGACAGGCCTTTAACTCTCTTTTAACGCTTTTGTTGAGATGAGGAAACCAGACTGTCTCGAAGAGCTCTCTTTGTGGCAACTCTTCCTCTGTGTTCCTCGTGGGCTACTTCAATTACTTGTTGTCATAGACTGTTCGGAATGACAATTTGTGTACCAAGCAAGATGAGGCCTTCTTGAGTTACAGGCAGTTTATCTCTGAGCAATACTGTCTTTCGATTTCAGCATGTCATTATCTTGGCCTGTACCAGGGTCAATTTGTTCTAATAACATGGCAGCTGATGGGCTGTATTTCATGATCAAATCTATGTATGCTTCAACCATCTTAGATGGGGTACGAGGGCATTGTAATGGCAATCTTGAAAAATAATCGTCAGGATTTTTATCTGTCCCTCGATGGTGAACAAGTGTGAAATTGTATTCTTGCAATCTCAGACCCTAACATTCAAAACGAGAAGGCATCTCAGCTTTAGGATTGCCAAGTGTTGTCAATAGTGCTTGATGATCGTGCAGTACTGTGAAAGGCTTTCCATAAAAGAACAGATGGAAATATTCACAAGCCAACACCACTGTCAAGCTTTCTTTCTCAGGTTGTGCCTAAGCATGTTCCGTTTGTGATAAGCTTTTGCTGACATAAGCCACAATATGCCTTCAGGCATTTGGCTGTTCATTGTGCAGTGGAAGGGCTAGAATCAACTACAACCTCGGTATTAAGCTTGGGCTCAAAGTAGGCCATTTCAGTGGCATTTGTGATGGCTTGTTTGTTTCTCTTGAAACTCGCGTGACTACTGAAACACCACACTATTTTGTCAGTGCTCGTGATGGTCTTCTGTGAATCTACAACAGTAACTGGCTATTCCAAGGAATGAGAGAAACATAGAAATGTCCTCTGTGGAAAGCATGGGCGAATTTTGCGAATCTCGCGTTCGCGAATTTTGCGGATTTGCGAACTCGCAATCCGCAAAATCCGCGAATTCTCGCGAATTTGCCGATTTTTTTTTTGTGTTCGCGCGGGTTTCTGCCAGTTCGCGAGGGTTTTGTACAAATCCGCAAAACGCGAACTTACCTGTCGGGTCGCAAGTTTCGCGAACTTGTTGTTTCTACGTGTCCAGCCTGTTTGGGACACTCTTCTTCATCACTGCCACTCTCTGTCACCACTGCCACTCTCTGACTACTCATGCCACCCTCTGGCCCACCCATGCCACCCTCTGTTTCATCACAGCACCCTCTGGTTGTCCAGTCAGTGTACATTATTGTGGCAACGCAAGCACACCTTCCCTGCCTCAAGTGACCTGAATTAATTTGGGGCTGATTAATGTGTCACAGAATATTTTTTTAGCTGGCACCTGCTTCCTTAGTGCTTCCTGATTAGTGATCTTTTGCACTTGCTAAGTGCTTTCATTGTTGCAAAATTAGTTACAACACCTGCCCTGCCCCAACTGACAATAATGAATTAGGGGCTGATTAATGGATTTGAACCTCCAGCCTGGCTCCTGCTTGTCTCCCTTAGCTGTAATTCAGGACCTTTGTGGCATATGTGTAACTATTCTGAGGTTCAGAGCAGGGTCACATAATAGTTGCAACTGGCAACTGAACTCTGGAGGGGCCCCTCAGGAAGCACTACAGGAAATGGCTACTAATGATGAGCCTGAACTTTTGAACCTGGTAAGTAGTTTCAGTTTTGCTAAGATCGTATTTCTGCAATTTTGCGCTTATTCGCGGGGCGCGAAGTTGTACTGGGAAGCCGCGAACTCACGCGAACAGTGCGAGCAAGCCATGAAATCCGCTGCTCGCGGATTTGCGGATTTTGCGGGAGATTCGCGAATCTCGCGGATTGCGAATTTACCGAAAATCCGCAAAATCCGCGAGCGAAACGGATTTTCCGCCCATGCTTACTCTGTGGCATTATAAGTAGGTGGTGTTTGCACTTTAGCTGGATCAGGTGTCATATCCCCATAAGGAAAGATACAGCAAAAACATTTCAATTTTATCTTATGGAATTCACATTTGTCAGCTTTCAAAGTTAGACCAGCATCATTTAGCAAACGACCTATTTACATGAAAGCTTTGTCATGCTCTTTCTGAGTAGCTCAAAAGACTAATATGTTATCACTATTGTTGAAGGCATATACAACAGGCTGTATGATATGTTGAATGACATTTTGGAAAAGGTCTGCAGCAGAGGATACAACAAAACCCAGTCACTTATAGAGAAACTGACCAAGGTGTATAGAAAAGGCTGTAAAGTACTTGCAATTCTCTTCAAGTTCTAATTGGTGATATCCTTTGTTTAAGTTGAGTAACAAGAAAAACTTTGCACGTTCAATTGAGTTATCGTATCAGCAATGTGCGGCCATAGATGTCGTTCTTGCTTGATTGCCTTGTTGGCCGCAGGCATGTCAACGCAAATGCTTAAAGCTCCTTCACTGTATCTTATAGGTACTATCACTGTGGGTAAAACCCATGGCGTTGGATGAGTTTAGCTTTCAATTAAGCATGGGCCAAAAATCAGTTCCGCTCGCGAAATTTATAGATTTTCAGCAATTTCACAATCCGCGAATCTCGTGAAATTGCCGTGAAATTGCCTATAGCTAGGATCGTTTCTTCCATCGTTGCTGGAGTCTTGTCTGCGTTTTGGCTTGCCATATCGGAGCAGAAGAGTCAAAAATAAAATTCCTGCTACGAGTCCCAAAAGTAGTGGTAGGCCGCCAAAGACAGAATGGACAAAATTGGGAAAGATGCCCAGAACTGCTTCGAAGGGTGTTAACAGTCCCGAAAAAAATTGTCTTAAATACATGTGCGATGCGACTGGTATCTGACATATTTAGAATTTGGCTTAGCATTTCTACGAAATGCACGGGGCAATTAGTTGATAAAAGTGTATGTATCTCTGCTGTTGTCCTTGCAACTTGAAGATCATACGTTTCTTTTGCTGACGTTAAAAGCACAGTTGTCTGTAAAAGAACAGACTTCATTCTGCTTAAAGTATCAATTCGTATAGAAGAGATATTCAAGGACGGCCAAATCGTCGCCTCTGTATCAGGAGGGCCGTTTGGATACAATACTTGCATACAGCAAGTGACCATGGAACTAACGCTTACGAGATATGCTTTCCCTGGCACCATGCCACAACAGCTGTGGTCCGTTATTAGAACGTACCTCCCGTTAGAAAGTTGTCTAAAGAATGGCTCTATCTGTGTTGCAGGTGTGCCGGGCTGGTGGCATGAAAGGTTATTTGAAGTCCCCTCACAGGCCCCATGCAAATTAATACCTTGGCACAGAAGTATACCGCTTAGTGATCATTTACAATTGTTACCACTAAGAAATACATTCTGGTTCTTGTCACTAAAACATGTGTGTGTGTAAGGTAATTTCCATGATGGCTTAATGTACCCTTTACCCAACCTTTCATACTGGCCTGCTTGTATATACTCTTGGCAATTTTTAAATTGGAAAATTGTTATCGGAATTGTGATTATCCCATGTATTATCCATTCAATGACAGGTCTTTCTGACATTGTCAATGGTAATCTCTCAAGTTTTTCAATGCTCAGAATCGTATAGTCTGCTCCTTTTTGTGCCAAACTGATTTTTTTATCAGTAAGGTTAAAGATAGAGAATAATGATGTTTTGTTTATCAGACACCATGGCACGTAGCTTGAATGCAGATTTTGCAACGTCCAGCCTAGCTGTACAATAGAATGTAATTGGAACTGACCGTGTTGTAACATTAGCAAGTCCTGATCTATTATATTGATAGCAGATGATACAATACTGTCCAGTGAATATATTCTGGAGGACAGAGTCATTAACCCATTGTCCACAACAGAAAATGGTTTTTCCAAATTATTACGATCAATTTCTCGTATTTTCTCTACTGTCTCAATTTGAGTTACTTTCCAAGCTTCGTTGTACACAGCGTATATACTGGCCACTATGAAACGTTTTTGACGCTGTTTGCGTGGTCCCATTATGAAATTGCACAAGTCAGCACCATCCTTAAGTAAAGTCAAGTGTTGCTTAATTTCTGCCAGTGTGGATGTCTGTATCCATTCAAGGCATAGTTCCCTACACTGTATGTTGTTACTATCCCTGGATGTTGTCTCTGGGAGTATCTAGGGTCTGGTCTGGTCATTTTGAACCCCTGTATTTTGTTCAGGAATCTATCTTGACAGTTATTTGTGTCTTTTGGCCAGATTAACCACTTTTTCCAATCAGGATGTATTCTGTTTTGGTGTAAAATATGAGATACGTCTATCTCAATATCTGTGGTCGTATTATCAGGTATTGGCTTTGGAATAGACGGTTTGTTTAGGTCTTTAATCTTAGCTAGGCCAAGACAAGTAGTCTGTGAATGGTGTCGTTCAAGAACATTATTTGTTCTGGGATCATGCAGGCTCGAAATAATGCTTCTAAACCTTGGACTAACCCTGGGCGGAGTTCGCGGAGTGGGGCTTCGCGGAGCTACGCGAAGTGGGCGAGAAACTACGCCCACCTCCGCACTCCGCGTAGCCCCACTCCGCAAAACCACTGGCCGCCAGCCCCGCCACCCGCCACCCTCCCGCCCTCCCTAAATACTTTAAAATAAAGGAATGCTATATTTAAAAAGCACTTACCTTGCCGCCGCTGGCCGCCGCGTTCCCCGGGGCTCGTTATCTTCCGTCTTCCGTCTTTATCAGTAATGCGCATGCGCGCGCGGCCGCGCATGCGCATTTTCTCGTGAAAATGCGCATGCGCGGCCGCCCGCGCATGCGCATTACTGATAAAGACGGAAGACGGAAGATAACAAGCCCCGGGGAACGCGGCGGCCAGCGGCGGCAAGGTAAGTGCTTTTTAAATATAGCATTCCTTTATTTTAAAGTATTTAGAGAGGGCGGGAGGGAGGCGGGTGGCGGCCAGCTACGCTCCGTCTGCGGAGCGTGCGTAGTGCCGCCTGGCTCCGCCAGCTCCGCAAAATGCGGAGTGGGCGGCACTACGCACACTCCGTGCACGGAGCGTAGCTGGCCGCCCACCCCTACCTTGGACCCGCCATTCTTTTGTACCCCAGATGGTTTTTGTTTCAATGTTGTTTTTCCAGAAATCAAAACCAAATGTAATCATTTTTTCATAAAATGTTTCCGAATGGAACCCTCCGAAATCAGGTTTCGGGGGAAACTCAAAACTTTCCTATTCGCTCGCACTTAATTATTATTTCCTCCCTTGCCCTGTTTGGATCTACCTGTGTTCTTTCCTCTGAGCTCTTATTGCAGTTTTAAGCGCGGGGACACTCTGTTTTTGAGTAACCAGGGGCTTTAAAAATGGCTTCTATTCTATTCTATTCTATTAAATCAATTAAGTATTTGTCAACATAGTTTTTATCCCTGTTTTATCTAACAGTTTATAATAAAATGTTTCTGCATCACTTGTGTTGAACCCTGAGAAGTATGGGAATTTCTCATAAAATGTTTTCAAACTGCTTTTAGGTGGAGTTGCACAATGTTTCCATTGATTATACTTAAAAACATTTCTAGGATGAGCAGATTTATGCAAATAGTGGTGTGCAAAGTGGTTATAGCAGTACACTTGTTCATAGTTCGATGAACCCTGTAAATAATCATGTTCTGTAAATTTTGCTGACATTACTAAATCTGACATCATATTATTTATGCTTTCAAAGTCCCAATCATCAGAGAATGTACTTGGTTTTACAAAGTCACTTAATGAAACTTTGAATTGATGTGGATATTTCAACAGTTCAACCGGGCCATAGATTTTGTAATCCGTTTTGTCCCAAACTACTTGGAATGGCTGTGACATTCACTGATGATAGTTCTCTTTTCTCAATGTGAGATGACTTGTGTGGCTTTAGGACCAAGTTGATGTTCTGACTTGCTGTGTCCATTGTACTGTATTTTCCCTCAATGAATTTTCCCAAACAAAGTACCATGATGAGCCAAAGCAGGAGGAAAAGTACACCTAACACAATCCAAAATTCAATCCATGGAGAAAACAGATAGGTTTCTTTGAGTTGATGACAGAGTTCCGTTACTTTGTCTTTAAAAGTTTTTTGTTGCTGGCGTTTCTTCTTGTTCGCTTGCATCTTCAGAAAAGTTATCGAAATTGATGAAGTAGCCAGATGCAGTTCTGTCAATTGTTGGAAATGCTTCTGAATTTTCTTTTGTTTTTTTCAATTTTTCTTTCATTAGCATAGTCTGAGGCTACATCGTTGTAGACTGGTGTTTCTTGATGAACTGTTTCGATTTGGGTTTCAAGAGGCACAAGTTCCATGGCATTGTTGCATAGTCCTTTTTTATTCACTGCAGGTTTATCAAATGTGATTAGTCTCTCAGTTTGAACCTCTTGGATTGTAGCAAGTTTGGAATTCTGCTAATTCTTGGAAGTCCACTGGGCCTACTACTTATTATTGGCCACATGATTGTGTTTTTACCAGGTCGATGGATACAACTCGGTTCTCCTTTTTACCAGCAAGTGGTGGCAGCACAACTGATCTTGTTCCGCTGACAGCTAAGACAGGTACTGCTTTTCTGTAAGAAGGCCCAAATTCCTTCTTCACCGCGATCTTCTCTCTGGCCAGATCCCCAATCTTTGGAATCCAGACAGGCCTTGCTGGGACAGGTGGTTTATCTTCAGTGGCTGTTGGCTGCTGTTTTAACTTTATGTTGCTCAGGGCTTTTCTTGTTTTGTTTAAGTCCTGTAAAACAGCCAAACGATCTTTGATGTCAAAGCATTTTTTCTTATCTTCTACCACTGAAGTCTGACTATCTAAATCCTGAATATACATTCTAGTTCCGAACAATAGTTCGGTACGGGCTGAAACCTTTTAGAGAATTTCTTGGCAGATTGTTAAGACTACGTTGGACACTTGTTAAATGTTGGACCCACCCATCACCCGAACCTAATACCTTTGCCGTTATAGATTGCTTTATGTCTCGGTTTTTTCTTTCCACAATCCCATTTCCATCAGGATGGAAGGGACAAGAGTACCGCAATGCAATGCCCATGCTGGTCATGGCCTCCTTATAAGCTCGAGAGCTAAAAGCAGGACCCCGGTCAGAATGTAGCATGCCAATTGCGTATGTGCTGATAAAGACTCGCAAATCTTTTATAACAGTTCGGGCGTCAGCCGAGCGCTGGTGTCTGTATTTTTAAGTGAATCTAGTCTTAAAAGGAAATTAATGCGACGCTGGAATTTACGTATAGATAGCCTTATGCTAACTACAGATATGGCCATGGCAATACTCCGGTCGGTTTGCTACTGCGATCTCTGTTGCAGTTTGGACAGCTCTTTGCAAATTTATAATGTTGCAGGCTCATCCCCGGCCACCAGTATTCTGATTGTAATTCTTTCAGAGATTCCTTGATCTGTTTGTGCCTCGGACCTTCACTCATGTGTGCGTCTGCTATAAATAAGACTCTCCTGTTCGTGTTTGGAATTACTCTATCCCCCACTCCAGGGATTCGAGCAAAAGGAACGGAGTTTGCGTCAATTATGTATGTATAATTGAGTGGATAGTTCACGGGAAGTGCTGCACAGTCGCCTTTTGAAGACGTTTTTATCCCCAGCATGGTTTCCCCGTCTATGTGTTTTTCTGAACGCTTTTTTGTGGCTTTTCTATGAATTGGAATATGATTTGAGAAGGCAGGTATAATCATTTCTTCACCATGAGGGCACTCCCTGACAAACTCTGGTGGCCAGTCTTTCTCAGCTAATAGGAAATCATAGCCTTTTGAGAGGTTATCCCAAAACAGACCCCTTACCTTCCTAGTCTTATCTCCCTCTATACACAATGTTATTTCGTATATTTTATGAGGTTCGCTAACTCTGGTATCTGCAGTTTCCACCTGTATGTATTCATTCGTGTCCACTGTCTCCAGATGATTCATCAGGATCTTGCGAGCTATGGTCACTTCTGCTGCGCTGTCTAGCATTGTCTGGGCCCACTCTCCATTTTTCAGCCGTGTCCTCAGTATCCTCGGCATGTTTGATTATTTTAATACTGGCTACCTTCTTTCTTGGAAATTGTAATTTTTTACTTTGAGCAGGTTCCTTGTCTTTGGACTTGAAGTGCTCTTCCCTGTGTTCTGACCGTCCTCTTCTTTCCGATTTCTGCAGGAAGTCTGAAAATATCGAGAGGGACGTGTATCAATATCTTGATATCTATCAGGCTTTTCCAAATTATCCCTATTTCTAAGGTTGTATCTTTTTTCAGAGGGCTCCCTTTGGTGGAGACTTGTGTTCTCGGTTCGGAGATCTTTCTCTCCGCCTAGGCGACCTTCCTCTGGACTGGAATCTTTTTTCTTTGAGGGTGGATTGTTTATTTCCATCCCAGCTCTTTTTTGGAGTGTTTAGATTATGTTTAATAAATATATTTTCAGGATTTTCAAGTAGTTGGGATTTTACAGGTTTCCCACCCAAACTATCTCTACCTACTCCTTCATAGGATTTTTCTATGATTCTGGCAAGTTCAATTGGTTGGTCTGCTATATCTGTTTCTTTCAATTTTTGGAGGTAAGTTATATCCTCCATTGCCAATTGAACTAACTCTCTATATGCCTTTGTTAATTCTTTTATTTTAACTAAGAGTTCTTCGCTTGTCATTTTATCAATGTCTGTATCTGGTGTGTAATCTTTTAAGTAATACAAGGGAACCCAGGACACAGTAACCTAAGGACCATGGGTAGAAACTTATTTTCAAAAGACAACGGTCCTTAGAAAAGGAAGGGAATTAAGACAATAAATATAGACTTAATAGAACTATATTGTTAGGAATGCCCAGCCGGACACTTTAATTTCTTGATGAAAGTAATATAAAACAAGGGAATGAAGCACAAAGTGCGATGGAAGTGGGACACCAGCCGATGTCGAACCAACACACTTGGGGAACAAACAGAAGGGAGGGAATATTCAGGCAACAATAGGTTATCAAACAATTGAAATTGCAAAATGATAATCCACATTATACACATATGCATGTTCAAATAATATGTTAACTCTGCATTTAGTGTACTTATTGTCGACGACTTTTCGAACCACACATATTATTGGTTCATCCTCAGGACAAAAAATAATTGCCTAAAGAATTAATAATTATGCTTGAACCCCATTCCGGATAAGCTAAGGGTCGCTTTGGAGAGAGTATAGATCCTGGCAGCTTTCTAGGTATATAGTCTGCCCAGTTACTAGGGAGTCGGGGGAAAAAAGATGCCCCGGTCCAAGAGTCGGGAAACCGGAGATTGCAGGTCCACAATGGGGGTCCTTGCACAACGTGAGGATATCTTCACGTTGTGCAAGGACCCCCATTGTGGACCTGCAATCTCCGGTTTCCAGACTCTTGGACCAGGGCATCTTTTTTCCCCCGACTCCCTAGTAACTGGGCAGACTATATACCTAGAAAGCTGCCAGGATCTATACTCTCTCCAAAGCGACCCTTAGCTTATCCGGATTGGGGTTCAAGCATAATTATTAATTCTTTAGGCAATTATTTTTTGTCCTGTGGATGAACCAATAATATGTGTGGTTCGAAACGTCGTCGACAATAAGTACACTAAATGCAGAGTTAACATATTATTTGAACATGCATATGTGTATAATGTGGATTATCATTTTGCAATTTTAATTGTTTGATAACCTATTGTTGCCTGAATATTCCCTCCCTTCTGTTTGTTCCCCAAGTGTGTTGGTTCGACATCGGCTGGTGTCCCACTTCCATCGCACTTTGTGCTTCATTCCCTTGTTTTATATTACTTTCATCAAGAAATTAAAGTGTCCGGCTGGGCATTCCTAACAATATAGTTCTATTAAGTCTATATTTATTGTCTTAATTCCCTTCCTTTTCTAAGGACCGTTGTCTTTTGAAAATATGTATCTGGTGTGTAGCTGACTAGAACCGGCCATGTTGCTCCTGGTCTACCTAGTGGACCGAGCCTGGTGATGTGATCATTATGTTTTAGGGCGCCTTTAAACCAGAGCAGGTGCTCTTGGTAATTTAATGGGATCTCAATCTCCTCAAAAGCAGTGTATTCATCCGGAGGTTCCTCTATTTTGTAATAGCGGAATTCGTGTGTTACAGCGTTTGCTGCTGGAAAGTTTATCCATGAATAGAATACCTCTGTCTGCCGATATTCGTGTGCCTCTATCACGAATATGACTGTACCAATTCGTAATGTCAGTCCGTTTTCTATAAGTTTAAAAGTTATAGTTTTCCTTATGTTGACCGGAATGAGTATAGCATTCGGGTCATTCTGTAGCAGACTCATGTTCTCCTCTAGGAGTTGAGCTGCTATTCTAGCTGCCTCCCTATCGTCTTCACTTTCCACCATTTTTACTGGCATAAAGGTTTTTGTTGCAGATCAAGTTTCAAGGAAACAAAGATTAGGTGCACAATATTTTAGAACACTGTATCCTTCAACGTTGACTAAACCAAAACTCTACATAGGAATCTCTTCCTACTAAGTTCTGGCAGATTTTAGCCTTTCACCCACTCCAGACGTCTATTGGAGTATTTACGGGAAAAAGGGTCTGTGTGAAAAAGCACTACTGAGTTACTCTAACGTCTTGCGTTAGTTTTATCGCCTTACCAAATGTTGGGCGCCATGTAGTGTAGTTCCTATATTCCCAATAGGCTCTGCGCATTGGAATGAAATATTCAGCAGTGTAGATGTAGGACTGAGGTCGACTGGGTCTCTACTGACTATATTAGACTTAAGGTTTGCCAGCTAGCTCAGAGGTCACTAGAAACTTTCTCGAATAAACGAGGAGGAGTTTAACCTCCCTGGATAGACAAGAAGGGATTAGCTTCCGACAACCATATAACATGACAACTTTGCTCCCTCAGAAAAGGAGTAAATCTCTAGAGTTGTGTGAAAACAATTGACAGCTATTTCACTCAGTCAATTGTGCGTTCTTAGTTTCCCCAGAGTGCAGAGAAGAGAGAGACGGGTGTTTTCAATAAAAGGTATTATTTATTGAGCAGTATTCCTTCTCATGCAAGAGAAATGAATTGCCATAATTGCAATACTTAATGTAAAGTAAAGTACGTACAGTAAAAGGAGTATTAGGAAATAATACTGTAAAAGCATTGATATGGTTTCTTAGCCATAAGATACTTTAAAATGGATAAAATATATACATACATATATACATTGACTAACGTGCTCAACTGGTGCTTCTAAAATACGCCTACCCCGGTTTACCTAACCTAAGCCTAATACGTGGGAAGGAGTAAGTAAGTAGCAGTTTAAGTTAAGTAGGTTTTGCCAAGAATCTGATTCAAGAATTCTCTTTAAGGGTTTAGTCAGCACCGTACCTTGGGAATAGAATGTAGGAGTTCTGGTATCTCTTTCCTCAGGACTCGATATCCCAGCAACCCACAAGGGTAGGCTGGAAACGCCGGAGCTGGATTTTCTCGGCAGGAGAAAAGACAGCGTCTTTCTCAGCGCGTCAAAGAGGAGGGGCAGCGTCCGTGGGCTCTCGTATCAGCTGGGCTCTTGGGCAAGTGGATAGCTGCTTTGCTCCAAAACCCCCACCGTGTGTTTGCTTAAGGCAACGTTGGTATATTTATACCTGAAAGGTGCCGAGTTTGACGTAAGGTTTGGACATAAGACGTCAATAAAGATGTCACTAAGAACTGGCCGTTCTTACAGTGCTCGCAGGAGTTCTATTACAAATCAAAACAAAGGAAATGGGGATTTCCCAGGTTGCTGGAGGTTTGGTGTGTCGAAAGAACTCGTTGTGCTTTCTAGGAATTCAAGGAAGTAGCTTTTTGCCGTGAATTGGACTGCAAGGGCTATTTACTTAAATATGGAAACACTGTCCTGTGCGGTTGCTCCCCTCGCCCTCTGCCTCCCCCAGACGCTGCATTCACTGCTGGCTGCAATCGCTCCTGCCTACCTGCCTGCCTGCCTGCTGTTTAAGAGCACTCAGCGCTCGGTATCGTTTTTGTGCAGATTTAATTTATTTATTTAATTGTCTTTCTCTGTATTGTACTCGGCGCTCAGTAGTATTTGCCTGCTTATACTATATTGAGGTCCTTCTGCGCACTACTGCTGATTTATCAGAAAAGAGACGATTGTGTAGAGTGCATTTTCAGTGTTTACCTCCATTGTAGCTGTGTTTACCCTCGGCAGCCCGTGGCTCCTCCCAGATCCCGCCTCCCAGCTGCCCCTCCCACCCACAAGCACAGCTAACGCGTCACGGCCTCCCACCATTTGTGACCGAGTGGACACTGTCCTGTGCGGTTGCTCCCCTCGCCCTCTGCCTCCCCCAGACGCTGCATTCACTGCTGGCTGCAATCGCTCCTGCCTACCTGCCTGCCTGCCTGCTGTTTAAGCGCACTCAGCGTTCGGTATCGTTTTTGTGCAGATTTAATTTATTTATTTAATTGTCTTTCTCTGTATTGTACTCGGCGCTCGGTAGTATTTGCCTGCTTATACTATATTGAGGTCCTTCTGCGCACTACTGCTGATTTATCAGAAAAGAGACGATTGTGTAGAGTGCATTTTCAGTGTTTACCTCCATTGTAGCTGTGTTTACCCTCGGCAGCCCGTGGCTCCTCCCAGATCCCGCCTCCCAGCTGCCCCTCCCACGCTCCACCCCCTCCACCATCCATTTATGGCCAATGCCCCCACGCGCAGCGTCCACGCGCTTCGGCCACGCCGAAGGTGCGCCAAAGGTAAGCCCGTCTACGCCCGTCCGCGCCTGGACCGCGCCCAGCGCCAGAGCCCCTGGTCCTCGTAATGTCCACCCCTCCCGCATTACTTACAATGCCGCCACCCTCCTAGCCTTCAACTCCGGCCGCTCCCTCAACTGCGTCCAAGCCGCCCCTGGACACACCCATGGACCCTTTTCCTGCAACACCTGCAAGTTCGACGGCACCAAGAACAACTCCTCATCCACGAACACACAACAGATATCCGACCCCAACCACCTACAATGCATCCTGCTCAACACCCGATCGGTCCACAGGCACGCCATTGACCTCTGGAATCTACTAGACACCATCTCTCCGGACGTCGCCCTCCTAACAGAAACATGGATGAACGCCACATCAGCCCCAGACATCACCATTGCCATCCCGGAAGGCTATAAGATCATCCGCAAGGACCGTACCGGCCACACAGGAGGTGGTATCGCTATCGTCCATAAGAAATCCATCCGCATCTCAACCAGCTCAGACGTCAATCTTGCCAACTCTGAACACCTTCACTTCCAGATCCACATCGACTCCAAAACCACACTCAGAGGCACCCTCCTCTACAGGCCACCAGGACCCCGCGCACAGTTTAGTGAAGACATCACGGACTTCATCACTCCACACGCGCTCCCCTCCAAGGATTACATCCTTTTGGGAGACCTCAACTTTCACCTTGAAAAGAACCACGACCCCAACACCACCACCCTTTTGGACAACCTCGCCAACCTCGGACTTAAACAACTTGTCACCACCTCCACCCACATCGCAGGTCACACACTCGACCCTATCTTCACCTCCAGCAAACATGTCTCCTTCAGCCACACCACAGCTCTCCTTTGGACTGACCACAGCTGCGTTCACTTCACCTACAACAAGCCCACTTCCAACAACCACCCCCAACCCACTCTGCAAAGAAACTGGAACAAAATCACCATCGACCAGATCTCCTCATCGCTTCTTCAAAACCCCCCAGCCCACTCCTCAAACCCAGACCAAGCAGCCACCAACCTCACCCAATGGCTATCCAAGAGCGCCGACATCTTAGCACCACTGAAAAAACGACAAATGAAACTAGGCAGCAAGAAGGCCTCCTGGTTCAACGATGACCTTAAGAAATCCAAGAAACTCTGCCGCTCCCTTGAAAAGGCCTGGAAAAAAGACCCAACCACCAGCACCAAGGACGCCTTCAAAAACACCACCCACATACACCACCAACTGATCCGGAATGCCAAGAAAGCCGCTTTCAAGGACCGACTAGATAACAACGCCCACAACAGCAAGGAATTATTCAACATCGTCAAGGAATTTACCAACCCCTCGGCCAACTCCAACGACATCACCCCCTCTCAAGCCCTCTGCGACTCCCTAGCCTCATTCATCCACAACAAAATTGCAGACATCCACAACAGCTTCGACAACCGACCCGAAGACCAACCCACCCAACCCCCTGCAGGACCCCCACCTCCCCTGAACATCCTCAATGACTGGAAGCCAATCTCCACTGGGGACACCATCCGTCTAATGAACTCTATCCACTCAGGATCCCCCACAGACCCATGCCCTCACCACATCTTAAACAAAGCAAACTCCATCATAGCACCGCACCTCCGAGACGTCATCAACTGCTCCCTCAACTCCGCAACCTTCCCGGAAAGCTGGAAACATGCCGAACTCAGCGCCCTCCTGAAGAAACCCACAGCTGACCCCACCGAACTCAAAAACTACCGCCCTATCTCACTCCTTCCATTCCCGGCCAAAGTCATCGAGAAAGCGGTCAACCACCAGCTCGCCGCATTCCTCGAAACCAACAAATCCCTCGACTCCTCACAATCCGGCTTCCGAGCCAAGCACAGCACTGAAACCGCCCTCATCGCAGCAACAGACGACATTCGAACTCTACTGGACAATGGAGACACAGTCGCCCTCATCCTCCTCGACCTCTCCGCAGCCTTCGACACGGTCTGTCATAGCACCCTATTACAACGCCTCAGAAACATCGGAATCCAAGGAAAAGCACTGGAATGGATCACCTCGTTCCTTGCCGGAAGAACTCAGAGAGTCCGGCTCCCTCCATTCAAGTCAGAGGCCTCTGAAGTCATCTGCGGCGTACCCCAAGGGTCCTCACTCAGCCCCACCCTCTTCAACGTATACATGAGCCCCCTCGCGGCCATCGCACGCCAACACAACCTCAACATCATCTCCTACGCCGACGACACTCAACTGATCCTATCACTCACCAAAGACCCGTACACGGCCAAAACCAACCTGCATGAGGGAATGAAAGAAGTAGCCGAATGGATGAAGCACAGCCGTCTGAAACTGAATTCAGACAAAACAGAAGTCCTCATCCTAGGCACCTCCCCCTCCGCCTGGGATGACTCTTGGTGGCCAGAGGCCCTTGGAAAAGCACCTATCCCGACGGACCACGCACGAAACCTGGGCGTCATCCTGGATTCCTCACTCTCGATGAACAGACAAGTCAACGCCGTTTCTTCATCTTGCTACAACATTCTTCGCATGCTCAAAAAAACATTTCGCTGGATCCCCACCGAAACTAGAAAAACAGTCACTCACGCTCTGGTCACGAGCCGACTGGACTACGGAAACACCCTCTACGCCGGTACCACCGCAAAAAACCAGAAAAAACTCCAACGCATCCAGAACGCTTCAGCCAGGCTCATATTAGACATACCGCGTAAAGAACACATCTCTGGCCACCTGAAAAACCTCCACTGGCTCCCCGTCAATAAGAGGATTACTTTCCGGCTCCTAACCTACGCACACAAAGCACTCTACGAAATCAGACCCGAATGCCTCAACACACGACTGTCCTTCTACACCCCCTCCCGCCAGCTACGATCCTCCAACCAAGCCCTTGCCACTGTACCTCGCATCAACAAAACCACCATGGGAGGTAGATCCTTCTCCTACCTGGCAGCTAAAACCTGGAACTCACTTCCCACTCATCTTCGCCTTACTCAGAACCATCTAGCATTCAGAAAGCAACTTAAAACTTGGATATTTGACAAGTAACTCCCCACCCTTCCTCAAGCGCCTTGAGACCCTCTGGGTATGTAGCGCGCTATACAAATTTATTGACTTGACTTGACTTGACATTCATATGCCATTATAGGGATATTATTGATTATAGCTGTACAAGGGAATAAAATAGCAATATTGATTCAGGTTCCTAGATAAAAACACAATAAGTAGAGGTATCGCACAAAACGATGGTGTCTTCTTGGATAAAGGGCAGGGTTCATTCTGGAACGATGCTCCTGTCACAAAAATTAAACCTCTACTGGAAGCACTTACAGATATAAATGAAGCAGGTGCCCGAGTTGAAGCTCAAATTCAGTAACGCATTCATCAACACAAAAAAACTTTGTCGAGGCTGGCAGGTGTGCTTTCTCCCCACATCTACCGTGTGTGGGCGGGAACAAACGGGGGGGCTTCTATATGAGTTTGCATGCCTCTTGTGTGTATAAAAGGTCAGAGACCGATCAGAGCAGCAGACGAGGAGCAAGAAGCTCCTGGTCACAGGAACTGCACAGGGGTTGCGCTCGTGAAAGTGAAGGATGCAAAGGCACTATACATTTACCCAACGAGGTAGCACTTACTGGATTAGCCAGTAGAAAGTACTCCAGTAATATTTTCTGCAAATCCCAAAAAAATCTGCGAGATTCTTTTGCGATTTTGCACGAATTCGCGGACCGCATATCCACAAAATTCACCCATACTTACTTTCAATGATATCATGTTTGAGCAACCAATTAAGTCCTCTTTAAACAGCAAGTGAAATGCAATTTGTCTGTGTCTTTGGGCAATAGGATGAACATCCTCATTTATATGTAACTGTGCTTTCATAGCCTGGAGCTTTCCTAACCCGCAAAATAATGAAGGAATGTGACTTACTTTTTCATGATGAACATTCATATTGTAGTTCACTGATATCAGTCCCATATCAGCAGCTTCATTCAAATTGAGCAGACAGGCACTTGAAGCTGTACCCTGAAGTATATGAATAGGTGCTTGTACAACTATTTTCTTGTGTTCCATCACAGACTCAAATGAACTTTGGCCTTTTGAAGGTATTGACCCGGCCCATGTATATACTTTAGTTTTCAATTGCATAAGTTGTAGTAATGGAGAAAATTCACTATATTTATCCTCAGACACAATGTCGATTGATGCACCGCTATCAATAAAAAAAGGTATCAAACACCCATTTATCTTCAGGGTAAACTTCAGACAATGGGGCTGATTATGATGGCGGATTTCCCGCATCCACCGGGCCGGCGGAAGCCACCGCCGGCCCAGAGGATGCGGGAAATCCGCCACGGAGGCTACAAAGACCCACCTCCAAATTAGGATGGCTGGTGGGTCTGAGAATCTGTCCTCCGCTTTTCCGCCACGGTCGCCTTCCGACCACGGCGGAAAAGCATTAACATGGCTCGTGGTGTCTATCAGACACCGCCAGCCACATTAGGATGGAGTAAAAAGTATGCTTTACCACGGCGGCTTTTCCGCCGTGGAAAAGCATACGGACCTTCACTTCGGGGGCCCGTTGCGGGCTCCCTGGGTGAAGGAGGGGTGGTGGGTGCACATGGGGGGTACCTATGGTACCCCCCTGCATTTGCGTGGACAAAGCGGCTGGCACCGCGTGGTGCCTGCTGCTTTGTGCACGCAAATGCTGTGCATGCATTTTTAACATTGCGGCGGGTGCAGCTTGAAGCTGCACCCGCCGCAATGTTAAATATTGAGGATGTGACCGCCACCCTGGCGGTCACATCCTAATCTGCACGGAGGGACCGCCGCAGCCCCTGCGGACGGTCCCTCCTACTCTATGGTGGCGGACGGACTCAGGTCCGTCCGCCATCATAATCGGCCCCATAGTTTGTGGATCTCTGGTGCCTTTTCATGTCGATCTTTCTTTCGGCTGTGTTTTTTTTTCGCATTCAACTAGTCCCATGTTGGATTGCCTCTCTGAAGTAAACAGTTATCGTTGTCACTTTTACTTGAAACCACCAATGAGGAACTAGTTGGCAATAATTTTAATGATGATCGACTACATTTGATGTTGATTTGCCTCAGTTGGTGTGACCACTGGGCCATGTGGGAGTGCGTCAAACATCGTTGATGCAATGCTCGGATGGCCATTTTGTCTTCATGCTGTGAAGCACTAACTTTTCCATTTTTTATTGCAAACCATCACAGAATGTTAGGCTCCAATCAGCAAAGCTGAGCCCAATTTAAGCAAGAAACAACAAGATGCCAATGCTGATAAACAAATCACACTTACTTTATCCAGTCGCATTGACTTGAAACAATGTCACCACACACCTCTTTTTCCGAATGATTTAATCACAATTTATTCAAAACCATTCACAAATGAAAATAAGAACTAAACGTTTTTTCATTATAAACCTTTTTATATACCACTAAACTACCTTCTCCCAAAAGCCTACCCAATTCAATAAATCCTAAAAAACTACAGAAATTCTCTTCCACCCAACACAACTTTACACTCTCTACCATTCTTCTCAGGCAAAACTATTATCACTCAACAAGCACTCCAGCAGTCTACCAAGCAATCCAACATCCAATTAGTCAAAGATAAATCTAAACAAAAAACAAAATAATACACAAATGGGCCAAACAAAAGTACATTTCCGAGTTGAAAAGTTTCTACTTTCTAAAACAGTAATTTGTGCACTTGGTTTGGTCACCACATGGTGGACGCGTTTCAAACCCCCCAGATTCCGGGGTTCTCCTCAGGACCAGAAATCTGGAAAACTGAAAAACTAAATCTTAGGTTTTTGCCATACTAGCATGTGTGCCCCCTTGCTCTAGGAAACCTCCTCTCTAGGAGTGAGCTTACCTTAGTTCCTGTGGCGATATCAGCCAAACTCTGCTGCACTATATACAACCAATTTAACCAACCATTCTATGCGTAAGAATAAAACTGCAATCAACAAACACGATCCCAAAATACAAAAAATAGTCACAGTCAAAAAGTCAGAACTGAAAACGTGAGAGTCTCTTAAATGTTTTGTGGCGGTCGGTCCACGGCCGAGACCCAATGTATCTCCGGCCTCTATGTCAGTGGCTCGTCGATTAGCACATTCCTCAGCTCAGGCAGCCATGAGGTCTTGCTCTAAGGTCATAGTTCTCTTCAGCATTCGTCATTGAAAGGAATCTAACAGACATCCACTATGAGGCACTATGAGGCATGTAGCTTCCTCATTACAGTGCTTTATGAGGAGATTCAGTCCTTCAACAAGTTCATTGATGGTTTCGTCAACTCTCTGAGGTTCTTGACTGAAGATGTATGATTCTTAATCTACATTTGACACTGGATCGAATTTAACATTCAGAGCTGCTTTGATGTGATTTTATATCACTTAACCATCCTTTTTTTATGGCCTCTTCAACACATTCACCAGCCATGTTCTTCAGATGCTTGATAATCTTTTTGTAATCTGCTTCATTGATTGCGTCTATGAATTCCTCAAAAGTCTCTATCCAAGCAGTTCATCTAATGTTAATATTGTGTTTTTTGGCAGTATCAAATGATGGTGGTGGTTTTAAGAAAGCAGCAGCAGTATAACCTTTTGTAAACAGCAGTGGTCTCTAACGATTCTTGACGAACGTGCTCATGTGAGCCATCTCTAGAGCCTTCTAACATGCTAGTTTCAGGGTCTACCTTGTCAGCTGGAGGAGCTTTGTCCTTGCCATTGCTCCCCATTGGAGCTCTTTATTTGGAAGGAGATCAGCAGAGCTGTTCTGAGCCCCCACTCAGTAGCTTTTGTTGGTCGGCCACTTCATTTATGGACAGCTCCGAACGCACAAACTCAGCCCTCTCTCTGGGGCTACTCCACAGGAGGCTGTGGTATGATGACTCTCTTTAGTTGTTTCAGTAAGAAGAAAAGTCTTTTTTTATTCTAAGGATTTGATAAGCAGATAACGTTGCGATATTCAATTGGCTTTGTGCTTAATAATGCCTCTTCGCAACCACCTGGTTGATCTCTGTTTCACAGCACATCAGGGGCCAGATTAACGACCATTCCAAATTGTGACACGCAATTTGCACTCAATAGCGAGTCACAATTTGGAACGTACACCAGTGTCAGAGACACAAATTGTGATTCCGAATGGGGTCGCAAGTTCGCAACATGCAAGACTCATGAATATTATTGAGCCACTCGTAATTTGCAACCCCATTGGGAATGGCTGGCCCTCCCAGGGATGGTAGCCTGCTGGGCTCAGCAGACCTCCATTTCTGGGACTGCTTGTCAATAAAGGAGTTTTTTTTTTAAACGGGATGCATTTAAACAAAAAAAAGAAACATTTTCTTTTAATTTTTTTAAGGGCAGGTAGTGGTCCCTGTATTGTCTTTGCTTGCCTCCAACAACTATAAAGATTTCCTATATCAGGCGCAACCCTGCCATTTTTCCCATGTGCATGTGTGATGGCTGCTACCTCTCAAACTTTATGGCAGTTCCTGGACAAAATGGTGGACAAGACAGAGCAGTCCAATGGGGTTTCAATAAAGTATACTCTAAATTATTAGCATAATGTCCCTACAAATTTTGATGATGAAGATGGTTAGCCTCATAAAAAAATCATGCTACTCTTACTTGGTCTCCTATAACTCCTGTGGCATGCTTATTTCAATAGTCACAATGCCACTGCCGAATTTATGGATTACTGATTCTTGCCAGCAAACAGATTGGTGATTATGGATCCCTCCCTGACTCACTGCTGGAAGTCATTGCTTATAGACACATACCAGCTCAAGCAATGTTTTGGACATGTAGCTTTAAAGAAGATCCTGATCTGCAGAGCTCTGTTTACCACACACTACATGCCACCTCCAATTCACTGTACCTTTATGATTTTAGGCGTTCATTTTTGACTGAGTGTCTACCCTAAAAACATGTGCTGCCTGCACAAACATTTTCTTTACCCCTCAACAACCTTTCATGACCACTTCTGGTGATGCTCCCCTAAAATGGCAAGAACGGAAAGAATATTTTATAAACTGCACTAAGAATAATTATGATGAAGAACTCACACATGAAAAAACACGAACATGTTTCTACATTCTTTAGCCCTGCAGGATCTTAAAAAATAACAGCAGAATGGAAACAATCAGACCACCATAAGAGCCTAATATATTTATTATTGCACTTCCAGACTTAGATGAGATGTTTTCTCCAAGTGTATGCATTGTGGTAGATAAATGTAATTTCTTCCCGGGAAAACAAGGAAAATCTAAACTGACTGAAGTCCATTGACACCAGGGGGGGGTCATTAGGATGGTGGGCGGACTTTTGTCCGCCCGCCATCCTATCGTGGATTGGGATTGCCCGCCATTGGTGCGGGGCTCCCGTTGCTGAAATTAGGATGCCCCCACCACACTGGCGGGAGCATCCCGCATTCCTGACATAGCTGAGAGCACCGCCAGCCACAATCCCAGGAAGTCATGTTGTGCACTTCCATTCACAACGTGGCAGGCACCGAGCGGTGCCTGCCATGTTGTGAATGGAACTGCAAGGAAGTACCTTAGGTACCCCCCATGTGCAACCCCTAGCCCCCAAATTCCCTGGGGGCCTGATACGGCCCCAGTGGCGAACACTGCCTGCATCCCGTGGCAGCAACACTCAATCCCGTATTTATACTAATATGGATGGCGATGTCTCCCAGACACTGCCACCATGTTAGCAGCTTTTCCGCCCTGTCGACTCTGCGACCGGGCCGAAAACCAGCAGATGGTCTTTCCATCCACCAGGGTCCCCCGCCATGGTTATGTGACGGAGGAAACCCTAAGTGTGCAGTGGTTTTAAGCGGGTGAATCTCCACCGCCATACGAGCGGTGGCGATCCGCCAGCTATCCAAATGACCCCCCCAGGTGTCTGCTCTTGCAATTACCTGCATATTTGGGAACCTCCATAAAGACTTAAGTCATGACCAAATCATAATGCATTTCAACAATAAAGGAGGGCAAGAGATATTATAGGTTCAGGAATACTCAAAATTATCACATGTAATTCCAGTAGTTCACAAAGAAGAAATTTCATCCAAATTTACAAAGGCTAATAAAAGTAATTTTTCAAGTACAAAAGATGTAGTAACCAGGGTGAAAACCTGTGAGAAATATAAGTAATTTTTCAAGTACAAAAGATGTAGTAACCAGGGTGAAAACCTGTGAGAAAGTCTTTGACTAAAGCTCATCACCTCATCCTAACACTACATCTTCAAAAGAGGAACCACTTAAAGTTAATAAACATCAAAATAAACTCAAACGAAAAGAGGGTGGGAGCACACTCCCTTACATCCCAGCACTCAGCTGCCCATGATGCATCATGCTAAATGCAGTGCATGGTAACACTTCAGTGAGAGTCTTCAGTTTATCACCATTGTTAGTACAGCCAGTCCTCTAGACTTTTTTTTTGCGGGTAGGTCTCTTACTTAAGTACAGAGCAGCACATCGTTTAGGGGGTGCTAGAAATGCTGTTCAAAATCTTCCCAGGTCTCTGTACCAGGATTGTTTTTGTACAGTACCTTCCTGCACAAAAACAATCCTCAAAGGCATTTTCCTCTTTCTAAGTCTGCTGCAGAATACAGCTCACTCAGAAAGATGAAACAAGGAGAAATAAAGATATTTCTCCTCGCTGCGACTCAGGTGAGGAGGCGCACACTTCAGACACATTCTCAGGTCTTGCAATTGTGGCAAATCTGAAAATGTGTCAGAATACATGGGTGGATGAGTGGGAATAGCCACGCTCCACCCATGGCACGCCTCCCTGCCTCAGAATAAAGCAAGGGACAGATTTATGGTGCATTGTGTTACTTTAGATTTATCAAGTCACTCTGGGCCATGGAAAGTGGCCTTGTTTGGATTGATAAACCTCATTTAGGTTTTGTTCAGGTAAGAGCCAATGCCTAATACTAGTTAAAAAAAACGAGTCCAACCAAAGAACGGCAATTTGGTAAAATGTTCCGAATGCAACACCAAAATGGAAGTTCTAAGGCATTTCCTTAGACCTAACCTATAATGACTCATGGAAAACGAGACTCCTGGTATTCTACGAAAAGCAGATAAGAGATGGAAGAGCATGAGGTTGATTGAAGACTACACAGCCTTGGTATCTGGTGCACCGAAGTTAATAGCCGCCGGTTTCTGAGCAGAGCTTTGTTCACTGTCATTGATTCCCTTACAAATTAAGGACTGCACCGAGGCAAGCGTTGCTTGCCCACAAACGAGTATGCGCAAATTCATCTCTGCATTTTATAGAGATTCCTTGTGCAAATGTTCCAGAGGTAAATGTGGCGTATTTGTATAACGCGAACAGTGACCCGGAGGCATCCCGGCGCTTGTACTCCTACCACAAGGGAACCCCTCCTGGCTTTTCCTTGTGGGGTGTCCACTCCTGGGCATCCCATGGTGAAATCAGGCATCCCTTGTGTATCAGGGGGCCTTTGTGGAGACTAAGCAAGCTATTGCCCAGAGTTGCAGCGTGGGACCCATGCTTAGAATCGGCACTGAGGCGAGAACATCCGGTCAGAGGAATTTAAGCCCGAAACCCGCCGAGGCGGGAATCGAACCCTGGTCCCTGGCCAGCGTTCTGCATCAAGGTCTGCCGCTCTAAGCATTGAGCCACACTTCTCCACCAGGTCTAAGTAAAGGGCGTACTTTGCGCTCCACTGTGAATTTAGAAAACTCTACTGCCTTACTTTTTTTTGTGGTCCTCAGACAATACACTTCTGCGCTTTCTTATGCTCCATGACAAGTTGTTTGGTGAAATTTTTGAAGAAATGAACTGAGCACGTTTTTTAATGGATTATAATACCTTCTGTATTGTATAATTACTGTACCCTTTCTTTTTACTTCCTGATACCCATGATTAGTTTAATATGTTTCTTATTGCTCATTTTACTCTGCAATGTATTTTGATTATCATTCTTGTGATTTCCCTTCCTTTCCTTTCCCCCTATTGCTTTCCTCATAACTCTTTATTTATATTTTGTATTCCTACCTTGCACTACAATTAATAAACTTATTCAGAACTTTTAAAAGAATAATACCGTCTGTACTTAAAACAGAAATCTTTATGTGAGTATATGGTGACAGAGGCCGAGCTGAGTCTGGTCTGAGCTCAGCCGAATCAAATAATTCCATTTATAGTGAGGAAGCCTTGTTTCATTGTGTCTTCAAGCACTTTAACACTTAGCATATCCAGTGACATCTGCTGTGCACTGTTTTCCCAATAGAACAATAGTCTTCTAACTTTTGTATGCTTGCGTAGAAAGAAAACAATCACCAGACCATCCCCCTGCCCAAAAATGACAAACGTATTTTCCATCATTATTCTGTAAACATACTTCGCAATTCAAGCATTCTATTTATTTTCAGTTATGGTGTTACAAAGGAAATTAAATATATGATTGGCAAAACGCTAGGGCATGGGTATGAGCAAATATCTTCCATGGAACCATAAAGTTTGGTGTGTGGTTTGACTGAGGGCTGCAGTGATACCAGCAGGTGATGGTTTGGGAAAGAGGGGGAAGATAGTTGGAGGGGAAGCCAAGCGTGTACATCAAGTGGCTGAATTTCAAATGTAAAACCAGAAAACCTGGGATCAATCCCAGCTTCCTAACTTGACCAAACTGTGTGAATCGAGGAAATGGTTTCATTTACCGTGTCCGTCTTTTTCTTCATTATCTCACATAAGAGGACCTCGAAATAAAAGAATTCAAGATGTGTACTGTGCAAACCATTCTCCTGTGTCTGATTTAATAAATTATAATGCAGTTTATGTATGATAGCAACCCAGGCTGCCCAAAGGGTCTACAAAGCAACTGGCTTACCTCTTAGCTAAATTGGTATTGAGTGGGGGGCATGAATATTTCTAAATTCATGTTCGAAAACTCATCTTAAAATGATCCTTCTCAATGCACTGATATAATCTGATGTACTAAAGTGAAACAGGTCTGCATGTTAATGAAATACACTATTGGAATTTTCAAGAGACTATCATATTTTTACAATCATGACTTCAAGTTGTCTTTAGAAATGAAGATCTTTCTAAATGTAAGCAGTGCAGGGCAAGCTAGTTATTTCCTTTTCTGTAACTTCAATTAACCTTGCTTGCCCTTTTATTTAATATCTTTTTAATATTAGTGCTGCAGGGAGCACACCAAGGGGCCACACGTAAAGGTCAGGAGGGCTGCATGCTGCCCCCGGGCTCTACATTGAGTATTACTGCGCAAGTGGCAGCCACGAGTTCCTAAAAGGAAGCATCCACAGTGGGATCCTTTATTAGAAATTGTGGGAAGCCTTTGATGATTATTTGCAGCCCTCCTCTAATTGGACAACAACTTTAGCCCAGACATGTATATAAAAAAAGACAATACCGATTGACCATTACAGTGTGCCTCAGTGCCACTTTCTTTTCTTCCCTTGAAACAATGTAGTTTTTAAGCACAGAATCTCTCTTCCCTAGGGGCATAATGTATGCTCCTCTTGGCCATATGTGCCCCCCACCCCTAAAGATCAGGACCTATGCCTTAGAGAGTGTCTTGGCGTTTGATACAGAGCTTGATGGCTGTTGTTGTGCTGCATAACTAATCTATTCAAAGAGCACAAAAAAAAACCTACAGTGCCGTGGATTAATGCACTCCCAGAAGTGTTCACAAACATTGACATATTGGACATATGATGGAGTGTCCCCTTGATTCATAGATATGCTAGTAGCTGTTGGTTAGTGGGGTCCTCTACATCAAGTAGTTGCTGATAGAAGAGTGAATTGGCAGCAAACGGGTGCGTGAAGTAGAAATGTTTATCTTTTGCTCACTTCCCATAGTTCTTGAGCATACAACGGTTATTACCTGTAGTTCGAAAAAAAAAATTCTTGTAGACTTTCACATTGAAATCATAACTTTCCTGTCTCTTTTAAGTTTTTTAATTTGTTTTGAGAAAATACAGATCACCATTATCCATCCAGTTTTTCTTTTCAAAGAAAATTAGTGGGAGAGCAGTACATTTATTAACATATGTTTATGACTAAATCGTAATTTTTTACACCTGCCGGGAAGCCATATTTGGATCCTTGACAAGTGTACAACCGTTTACTACTGCAGATTTCTTCACCGTGGGAGGGGAGATATGTGCAGTAATAAATCCCAGTCAGTGGGTGTTGTATGGGCTTCCCAAGGTCTTGGACGTTTGGGAACACCCACAAACATGACTTTGATCCAACCACTTCTCTCAGGGGAAATGGTTAGACATTTACTCCCCTTCCAAGATTGGAAGAAGAACAAATCACCTCCAGATTAGTGGGTGCGAAGAGGAAGGGCTTTCTCTACAGATAAACATATTCCCTGCATAGTTAAAAAAATTGATTTGTGCAGAAGGTTCCATCCCCTAGAATGCAGTTCCCCACTCTAGAGAACTCTGCAAAGTGTGACAACGCTGCTTTTCAGGCATACTGCCTGGATTATTGGTGACAGGATGTACTTGTAAATATATACATTCAGACAGAGGAATGCATTTCCATTCATATGTTTATGTTTATTTTCATGAATCCTGACCATCATTTTAAGCACCAACCAGCACTAGATATAGGAAAGTAGCAAACTCACCGAGCAACGGTAGGCCAGTGATCGGGATCTATGTGATTTTGATCACATAATAACCTCTTTGCAGTGTTCCACTAGCTGTGGTTCAATAACAGCTCTCAAATATTGGCAAAGTGAATATATGGCGGTAAATGGCCTTAGTTCATGAGTTTTGTACTCATGCTGGTCATTTCCTTCCTGGCCGTATGTGGTGCTGATGTTGGTAGCTGAGTACAGGTATGTACACAGCAAAGCTCTACTACTCACAGCAACAATTCAGATAGATCATTCATGTGCAGAAAAACTGTACAGGAGGTCAAGATTCAGGCGGCCTAATGTGTTTTAGCCATACTGGTATTCCTCAATTGCTACGCAATTAACGGAGAAAAACAGACGCAATATAAAGAAATTACCAACTTAGACGTGGGCTGCTTTACACCAAGCCTTTCATTACATTAGTGCAGTGACAGTTCACCGGAGAAAGATGTTTTCTAAGAAATACTTTCATTTTTTATTAAAAAAAAGAACTATTCAAAGTGAGGACATTATTTCGCTTTAAAAAAAGCTTTTATCCCAATGCACTAATGGATTTGAATTCCAGTTGCAGCTGGTCGTTTCTTACACTCTGACTACTTGTGCCTCCTACAAAGTAACACATGGCAGTGGCCATACTTCTCTAATTGGCCGCGGGTCAGTGTCCACGTCTTTACTGAGGAAGCAGCTATTACAGGAGAAAGGCTGAAATGGGACTTCTAATGGAGTGTTCATGCTGGGCTAGCAGGCCAAAAGCTGCCCAGGGAGGGAATCCCCTCGATTGTAGTGCTGTGTCGTAGAAGATAGAAAGAGTATAGAAAAGTGTCGTAGTGGAATAAAGTGTTGTCCAATGGAGTGTACAGGCATAGAGTGGAGTATAGAGCTGGGCAGTGGAATGTGTGGGCTTAGATTGGATTGGATAAGAGTGTTGTAGATTGCCATAAAATGCACTAGACTTTCATAGAGTGTAGTTATATAGAGTGGTCGAGAGTGTCATACAGTGGAGCGGCATAGAGTGGAGTTGCATACAATGAAGCGGCATACAGTAGAATAGCGTTGAGTGGAGTGGCGTAGAGTGGAATAGTATATAGTGGAGTAGCATACAGTGGAGTGGGGTACAGTGTAGTAGCATAGAGTGAAGTTTTGTAAAGTGGAGTGACATAGAGGGTAATAGAGTATAGTGTAGCAGGGTACAGTGGAGTAGTGTACACAGGGCCGGACTGGGAACCACAACCGGCCCTGGCAAAGTGCTAGGCCGCCCGCCCCCCCCCCCGCCCCCCTCTCCCCACTCAGGGTGGAGGGGGGGGGGGGTGGAGGAGCCACCAAGCTCTTTGCCGGGCCGGTTTTCGGCCAATTTTGGTACAGGGCCGATTTTGCAGGGATTGCCCGGAGCCCACTATAGCCAGTCCCGCCCTGAGTGTACAGTGGAGCAGTATAGACTGCAGTGGTGTACAGTGGAATGGGGTATAGTGTAATAGCATCCACTGGAATGGAGTGACATGAAATGGAATAGCGTAGAGCGGAGTGGCATACAGTGGAAAAGTGTAGAGGGAATTCAGTGAAGTGGCATAGTAAGGAATAGTGTAGAGTGGAATAGCATAGATTGGAAAGGCATAGGCTGTAGCAGTGACAGTGGAGTGGGGTGGAGCAGAAAAGCATGCAGTGGCATGGCATAGAGTGGAATTGTGTCCAATAGACTGGAGTAGGTGTAGAACGGAGTGGTGTAGAGTGGAGTGGCGTACACAGGAGTGGTGTAGAGTGGAGCAGAGTACAATGGAGTCGCATACAAGGGGATAGCATAGTGTTCAGTGTTGAAGAGTGGAGTGGTATACAGTGGAATAGTTTAGAGTGTATTGCAGGCCCGGACTGGCCATAGCGGGCACCGGGCAATCCCCCCGTGCGCCGCAAGGTTGAGGGCCGGTTTTGAGTCCCTGGGGGCCGATTTTGTTACAGGGCCATTTTTGCAGCATACCAGAAAACCAGCCCTAGCAAAGCGCTCAGCGGCACCTCCAACCCCCCGAATTGGGGGGGGGGGAGGAGGGAGGGGGGGGCGAGCACTTTGCCAGGCCCGGTTTTGGTTCCCAGTCCGGCCCTGTTGTATTGGCTTACAGTGGAATGGAGCCATAAGTGGAATTGAGGATTTCGGAGCAGTGTATAATGGAGTGGCATACAGTAGGGTGGTATACACTGAAGTGACATAGAGTGGAGTTACATACTGTTTAATACTGTAGAGTGGAGGTACCGTAGACTGGGCTTGTGTACAGTTTAATAGCACAGAGTGGAGTGACATGGAATAGAGTGCTGCACATTGAAGTGGTGTATAGTGTAATAGCATATAGTGGAGTAGCATACAGTGGAGGGGCGAACAGTGGAGTGGTGTAGACCAAAGGGGAGTACTGTGGAGTTAGGTAGAGTGTAATTGTATGCAGTGGAGCAGCATAGACTGAAGTGGCACCCAATGGAATATTCATGGAATGAAGTGGTGTAGAGTGGAATGCAGTACATTGGAGTGGCTTAGAGTGGAGTGTTGTACAGTGGAGTGGTATACCATGGATTAGTGTAGAGTGCAATGTGGTAGAGTGGAGTGGCATTCAGCGGAATAGCATAGAGTGAAGTGGAGTACAGTCCAATGGCGTAGAGTGGAATAGCGCAAAGTGGCGTACCGTCCAATCGAGTGTCATACAGTGGAGTGGCCAAGACTGTAGTGGCGTAGAGTGGAGGTGACTACAACATGAGTGTATATTGTAGTGGCGTACAGTTGAGTTGTATACAGTGAAATAGAATAGAGTGGAGTGGTGAAGAGTGGAGTCTTGTACAATGGAGCAGAGTAGAGTTGAGATGTGTAGTGTGGAATAGTATGCAGTGGTGTGGTGTAGAGTGTAGTGGTGTACACTGAAGTAGTGTATAGTGGTACCATAGAGTGGAGTGGAGTGGTGTATAGTGTAGTGGTGCACAGTGGACTGGTGTATGGATATATGTGAAATTTCACAGAAATGTAGATTATGGTGAGGAGAGTAATGCAAAACAGTGAACTGTTCTGCCTTGCGTGTCTACAGGTTTTCCAATCAACGCATGCTATAAATGTGGCCTTGTGTTGCGTTGTTAGTCTGACTTGCTAAACCATGTGTGACTCAAGGGTACCAGTTACAATAATACGGCTAGTCCTCAGCTATATTTTTGGCCATGGTATACTGCAGTAATTTTGCAGTATACTGTGGTACATGGCAATGACAAGCCAATATATACTTTGGTAATGGCTGTTTTTTAGAAAATGAAAAGGCAGCCGTATTGTTTGTACTACAATTTGGCTGTGTTGTGTATTAGGGTCTTAGATATAGGTAAGTAGTAGGTTTGATTGTAGTTCCCTTTCTAATACCACTTTTAAAAAGTGGTAATAGGTAGGGAAATGTATTTATATGTTTTATATATTTTGAAAAATGTTTACGGAGTACTACGTTAGTAATTAAAAAATACCAGTGTGCTTATTTACAAGTCCCTTGCCCCACCTGTGCATCACTTTTACCCGCGTTAAAAGTGACGCACAAGTATCGCAAGGGGTTGGTAAATATGCCCCCATATATTTTAGGACATTTTGGGGTATTTCTGCAGTTCTCCAAATACTTTCTTTACAAATTAAATATGTTACAAATTTGTAAAAACACTTTACTACACTATATTTGTGAAATATAGTGTATTACAGGGTTTTTTCAATTTAGTACGTGTTTTATTTTTAAGTATCAGGTTACTTCCTAAATAGTACCTCAGCACTCCGTAACATTTTTTTAAATTACATAGAAACTTTAAATTATTTTTTTACTACCTATTGCCACTTTCCTAAAGGGGTAATGGTCAGGGGAAAAATATCCAACCTAATACTTACCAATATCTAGGGCTCTAACCCAGAACACTGGCAAAAGGGCCTCATAATAACACTCCCACTGTAGCAGGGATTCTGCTCCTACACAGAACTGTGCAAAGCGACATGGAACCTCAGTGAATTAGAATGCGCCAAAACTCACCTTAGTAGCCAAAATCCCCTACAAGACTAGCAATAAGTGTCTCATTGGTTCTTCCATAGCCCCAATGTTTAGACAACCCAGAACATGGAACTTAGAATACCTCAGGCAATGTGGAACACATGAACACTCTTTCGTTATACTCTCATCCCATTCCAAAACAAGGAGTAAATAGAGACACGTGCAAGTTTTAAATATTTATTTCTAATGCTGTGTTCTCATGCGCAGTATTTTAGCTAATACAAGCAGACACATTATAATCAACAAGATTATCAGCATAGTTACTATTCCATAAAATGCAATGGGAGAAAGCAAAGCATCTTATCAATCAATCAATCAATCAATCAATCAAAGACATTTATAGAGCGCACTACTTACCCAGAGGGTCTCAAGGCGCTTGGGGGGGGGGGGGTGCTGCTACTGCTCGAACAGCCAGGTCTTGAGCTTCTTCCTGAAGGAGAGGTGGTCTTGGGTCAGGCGCAGGTCGGACGGGAGGGAGTTCCAGGTCTTGGCGGCCAGGTAGGAGAAGGACCTTCCTCCTGTTGTCGCTCTTCGGATGCGGGGGACGGTGGCGAGGGCGTGGTTGGTCGATCGGAGGTGGCGTTTGGGAGCGTAGAAGTTGAGGCGGTTGTTGAGGTAGCTCGGGCCTTGGTCGTGTAGGGCTTTGTGTGCGTGGGTGAGGAGACGGAAGGTGATTCTCTTGTTGACGGGGAGCCAGTGCAGGTCTCTTAGATGTGGCTGCGTCGGGGGATGTCGAGGATGAGTCTGGCTGAGGCGTTCTGGATCCGCTGGAGTCTCTTCTGGAGCTTGGTGGTGGTTCCGGCATAGAGGGCGTTGCCGTAGTCCAGTCGGCTGGTGACGAGGGCCTGGGTGACCGTCTTCCTGGTCTCAGTGGGGATCCACCGGAAGATCTTCCATAGCATGCGCAGGATGTTAAAGCAGGACGCGGAGACGGCGTTGACTTGTCTGGTCATGGAGAGGGAGGAGTCCAGGATGAAGCCCAGGTTGCGTGCGTGGTCTGTCGGTTTGGGTGCGGTGCCCAGGGCGGGGGGCCACCAGGAGTCGTCCCAGGCAAAGAGCGAGAGCCCAGGATGAGGACTTCCGTCTTGTCTGAGTTCAGTTTCAGGCGGCTGGTTGTCATCCACTCGGCTACGTCTTTCATCCCTTCGTGAAGGTTGGCTCTGGCAGTGGCGGGGTCGTTGGTGAGGGAGAGAATCAGCTGGGTGTCGTCAGCGTAGGAGATGATGTTGAGGTTGTGTTGGCGTGCGATGGCCGCGAGGGGGCACATGTAGACGTTGAAGAGGGTGGGGCTCAGCGAGGATCCTTGAGGGACGCCGCAGATGACTTCGGTGGCCTCTGACTTGTACGGTGGTAGGCGGACTCTCTGTGTTCTTCCGTCGAGGAAGGAGATGATCCATTCCAGTGCCTTCTCCTGGATTCCGACGTTGCTGAGGCGCTGCACTAGGGTGCGGTGGCAGACAGTGTCGAATGCCGCGGAGAGGTCTTGGAGGATGAGGGCCGCTGTTTCGCCGTTGTCCATCAGGGCTCGGATGTCATCGGTGGCAGCGATGAGGGCGGTCTCGGTGCTGTGGTTGGCTCGGAAGCCAGACTGTGAGGGGTCGAGGGATCCATTCGTCTC
Source organism: Lissotriton vulgaris (assembly GCF_964263255.1). Lineage (NCBI taxonomy): Eukaryota > Metazoa > Chordata > Amphibia > Caudata > Salamandridae > Lissotriton > Lissotriton vulgaris. Next base: position 1,650,870,112 of record NC_141685.1, read on the forward strand.
GAGGAAGGCGGCCAGCTGTTTGTTGGCGGACTTCTCGATGACTTTGGCTGGAAACGGGAGGAGCGAGATGGGGCGGTAATTCTTGAGTTCGGTGGGGTCCGCTGTAGGTTTCTTGAGTAGGGCGCTGAGTTCGGCGTGCTTCCAGCTCTCCGGGAGGGTGGCGGTGTCGAAGGAGGTGTTGATGATGTCCCGCAGGTGGGGTGCGATGACAGCGTCGGCCTTGTTGAAGACGTGGTGAGGGCAGGGGTCAGTTGGAGATCCGGAGTGGATGGAGTTCATCATGCGGACGGTGTCTTCGGTGCTGATCGGAGTTCAGGCGCGGAGGGTGGTGGTGGGGGGCGGTGGTTCGGTCGTGGCGTGCGTCGGTTGAGTGCTGAAGCTGTTGTGTATGTCCGCGATCTTGTTGTGGAAGTAGGAGGCGAGGGAGTTGCAGAGGTCTTGCGATGGGGTGATGTTGTTGTTTCCGGCGTTGGGGTTGGAGAGCTCTTTCACGATGTTGAAGAGTTCCTTACAATGCTAAATGGAAAAGAGGTTAGAATACACCTATACCTCACCCTCCCTAGCTAGTAGGTTATTTTATATCTACAGAAGGTCTCTTTGGATTACAAGGGCGGCCCCATACCCCTGGTCCTCCTAGCAGAAACGGATCACATCAGTTTCTGCACCAGCTCTCTGCATGCAAATGTTCTCCAAGTGTGTGTGATCATGCCTACGCAGTGCATTATTAAACGCACCAAAATCAGAGGTGGCCACAGCTGCATATATGTTATGTCTAGAACGTGCACTGATCAGTCCGAACAACAACCACTGTGTTGAAATAACCTTGAAGGCCTCGGCACTCACTGTTCAGACAAAGCTTACCAAGCAAGGCTGCTAATATAGAAAAACATATTATTCTTGTTTGAAGCAAAACACTCTGCTAAACTCTTAACATTTATAATAATATGTGCTGTGTGCAAAGGCAGCAGAAAGGAAAAATGGTGTTTAAACTTCTAATAAGCTCATGCCAACTTAATACAGTGTAAATGCAAGGCTCATCCTAATGACACCACTTTAAACTTTTATAAGGGCAGTCATTAACAAATCAGATGATGGCTTGTCATCACTATGTACTGCTGTTGTTTCACGAAATTTCCCAAAATTGAGCGAAAGTGCCGCTGTTACAGATATCCCTAAGTATAAATGCATTTTAACGTACGGAAAATACTTACCCTACTTCGCTGCACCATGAGGTCTAATCCTGCCAAATTTCATGTAAATCAGTTCAGCTATTTTTGCGCTACGCCAAATGCAATGGTCTATGGAGAATGCATTGGTGGAAAAACACGTTTTAGAACCTCTCCTTTTATCTTTGCACTCCTTAAACAAATTCACCACAAAGATTTACATCACCGCAAAATAGAGAAATTGCTATAGGTCTGGAAAGTTTATTGGTGATTTAACAAACATGTAGAAAGTTATTCAGGAGCAAAAATGTGTGCAATTCCTATCTCTGTGGATCCTAACTATAACTACAGAGTGGCAATCAGATTTAATGTTATTCTTTCCTTTTATCTATTATATACGTTTATTGCTTTACATATTTATCTGACCATAAACGTGTCTTTTAGTTGTTCATGTGGTAATTCTAAAACTTACAGATTGAGTCTAGTTTATTTTTGGGATTTCCTTGATACATTTAGTAGGAGTGTGCATATATGAAGCCCAAAGTGAATAAAAGCTAAACATTGCTGTAAAAAAATTTAGAATATTTTTTTTTCCTAGTGGCCAATTATCATGTAATACAGAGTGGTTCCAAGATCTAGAGGGATCCAGGGAATGGGAGGTTTGTAGGAACGCAGTTTCAGCAGTGGTGCCCATCAGAGCTGAGCTGGTATAAAGGGGCACATAGAATGATGCAAATTTGTTGCTTATCTCTTGGGAATTTCTGAGTAGGAATCTGTCTGTGGTTTTGATCACTGGGATTTGTATGGCTAGCAACCTGCCAGACTTTTTACCGTGTTTATAGTGGCTACTTCTTATACAAGATAGGGCTTTTTCTGTCTTTAAGTTCTAAAGTGTATTTCATTAGAACTTTTTCATGATCAATGTCCTGAGTTAGTCCTTTGTAGAGTGAGCTCTAAGGGATTGGGAAGAGCATTGCGATTTCCTTTTCCAGTGTATCCACATATTGTGATTAACTTGATGCCTCACTTTTGCCTCTCTTATCATCAGGCCTCCTATGTAGGATGTCCCACCAGCCAAGAGAAGCTGCTGTGATTCCACTGAATGTTCATTGAGTAGGATGTAGTCTTTGAATTGTTCCAGTACTTTATGTTTTTCCTCCGAGTACTTGTAATTGGACATGTTCATTCTCCATACTTTGTCCTTTGACAAGGTTATCTTCATGTCTAACCTTAGTGAGAGAGGTGCATGATTGGCTCAAGTCCCTGTTAATGTCACAGCAGAGGATTTGTGGCACCATGGAATGAGAGGTTAAAAAGTAATCAATTCTCGTTTAAGTGTCATGAACACTTGAAAAGGAAGTGTATACCCTAGCCGTATAGTATAGGGTGAAGTAGGAGCCAGGATTCCACGTAGCTGTGAACATGTTAGCAGTTCCCTCAGTAGTCTCTGTCAGCTGAGTGTCTCAAGTCTGGTCATCCCGAATGGCCCAAGATAGGATCAAGTGTCATACTTCATTTCCCTCCCGCTATGGGTTGGGAATGCCAAATTCCACCGAAAGCCTGAGGAGCTTAAGTAGAAAGATCATGCTTGGTGTCATTAGGGGCGTATAATGAGCCTACCACTAAAGTGTCATGGCGTACCTTAAGTTTAGCAAACATACCTACCTACAGGGTTCAACCATGATTTGACTACTCTAACAGGTAGATGTTTGAGGATCAAGATAGCTACTCCACATTTCTTGAGAGCAATATGGTGGGACAATAGTTGTCTCTTTGTTCCTGAGGGTCCCTCAGCATTGATCACTTTCTGGACCCACTCCCTTTTAGTTTTTCAGATTCTGATTGGGATAGGTGGGTCTCTAGAAGGAGTGCTCTGACTGTTTCTTTGAGACCAGGAACACCAAATAAAAATTTCTGTTTGAGGTAGCTGGAGGGGCCATTGATGTTAAGCAACTAGTGGGAGAACTCCATTTCCTGTCATCGTGAGAATAGAAATATTGTACATGCGAGAGAGGCTCGGGAAATGCACCAGAGTTGTTAGAGAGAATAAGAACCTGTGGTAAGAGTAATTAGGACTATGGCTGTGTTGCCCCATGTAGGGTAAGTACCACTAGGGACAGCAGGCTATATAGGCGGTGTCTTCATCAAAGTAAAGGGGAAAAACATACTATGACTTGGCGATTCAGGTAGCATGCACCTTCACAGCCAACCCAAAGGAAAGAAAACAGTCAAGCAGGAACAGAGTAAGTAAGTAGTGAGTGCTGGTGTGTGCTTTGGTCATACATCATCGACAACTAGAGTTAGTCTTTGGCTTTGAAGGATTTGTCATGTGCTCTGATGGATGAGTTTTCGTAATGGAGCAATGTGTCTAGGTCTCTGTGTCTGCCCTGGAGCCGAGTTATGAAATTGTTGCATGGGAGCATCAAATCGGTGGATGTCTGAGACTGATGTTGCAGAGTGTCTTACCACACGGGTCCAGTATCCATTCTAGTGACTGAGAGGTTTTCCAGGTAATGTTCTAGGTCATTTAGGGCAAGGAATTCTTTAGTGATACCATCTATGGTTACATAGTTGCCAGGTACATGAGGCCATACCTTATTACTTTTTCTTTAAGCAAGAGACAAAGATGCAGAAACTTTCTCTGAAGGACAATGGTCTCGGGTGAGAAATAAGCAGCAAAGGGGATCTTATGATCCTTGAAGAGGTAGGAGTGTGTTTCTGTGACGCCTTAAAAAGTGACTCATTCTCGATGAAGCAACTTACGTTTTTTATTATTGTTTGCGGTGGAGTATTCCACACTGGCTAGAGAAATTCTAATACTTTAAGTTCAGCCATTAGTGAGTCCAGGATTGCTGCAGAAATGTCCATAAGGAAGGACCACCTCTCAGGGCTTCAGGAAAAGCTAATGGTCTTTCTGGTTCCTGTTTAGACATTTAAGAGCAAATAGGAAGCTCCAGGTGTTGGTCCCAGTAGGGTGATATACTAAAGAAATGCATAGAATATGTGCAGTTATACACTTATGCTCTTAGGTGGTGTTAGACTAACGATGGCAGGTTACTGGAAAGTGTATGAAAATTGGCCACCTCAACAGGGGCCTATGCCATAATCAAGACAAGCCTATCCTTATCCGAAAAGGTGACTCACCAGCAGAGATTCAGGAGTTTAATAAAGCATCCTCCATTGGTCCTGTCACAGTGCGGTGTTAGTGAGGATCCGAGCTGAGCCTGCCCTCCTCCCCAGAAGCTCACAGTGAGAAGACAGGAGTGTAGCCCCACAAACAGGAATTGCAGATGCTTCTATGTCTCAAGCTCCGCATCAAAAGGGAAATCTCTTGCAGTTGGTGGTTAGGATATGGGCCACTGAAGAGCAGGGACATGCCTCAGCACCAGAGACAGAGGGGATCACTAGGCAGTACTGGAAGTTCGCCCAAAAGGTGTGTCAAGGCCGCTAGGTGAGATGCGATGCTATGGCCTGGAGAGGCACTGCTGTACTTCTTGCGTGATCCCAGGACTGTTCCAAACCCCTTGGTCCTAGCAGTCAGGTGCATTTATGTGGTGGAGATGATTGCCCTCCCACGCCAGTTGTGAGTTGGGTATGGAGGATTGTAGGCATGGTTTTACAGCCAAAGGAGGGAGGTTTTGTAGTGAAGCTCGCAGAGTGTCGACCATCTTTATCACAGTCAGGACCTGCCCCCCTTGTGGTCATCTTGAAGGCACTAGTGGCCTCATTTATGTGCCCCTTGTGGCACAGAACATAATTTCTTTTTATGTTACGGTGGCGCATTGTAGCCCGGCATATTTACAAGGCCTCGTAAAGCCACTTTACGCGGCTTTTCATGGCCTTGTAAATATGTGCCCTTTTCATGCAGAACATTACATGAAAGGGGTTCCATGTGTTCCAATGGTGTTGCTGTGGGTGTTCCCACACAAAACCCATGGAATCTGAAGCATTCCCAGATTTGCAAGAAATCGTAAACCTTGGAATGCCCCAGAATCTAATGCCGCCAACTGTGGGATGGCGTTAGGGAGGCACAATTTGGAGAAATGTTTTCATTTCTACTCGTTTTTTCCTTTTTCTACGTGTTAGAAAGAGGAAATCACCTGATTTTTTGCAGGAAGATGTCCCTTCCTGTACAAAATCAATCAGCCCGTAATGCAGGCACCCTTGCACCGTGGTGCAAGGTTTCCATGAATTGGAGCATTGCAGCCCATTGTTCACCAGCGCAGGGGAAAAGGACAAGAATACACCATATCTTATACCTGTCTTTTTTATATAGGGCAGTGCAGCAGGATTCCTTGAAGCACTGCCCTACATCAAAACTTCATAAATGAAGCCCTAGGGCCTTAGATCAGAGGCCTACCTTTGACCATCTCTCAAGCATAAACATCTTCCGGTTCACTGACTACCTGCAACTGCACAAGGAATTCAAATGGTTTTGTTTTTTCATGAGGACTTTCAAAATAGGCACCACCAAGCTCGTTCTATTTGGCAGCACAGCATTAAAGCTAATCTATTATCACTAGCTAACAGATGCAATACTCTGAGAAGGTTTTAATGGATCCATTCTAAATGCTTGTCCTCATACTTTGAGGGCTCGCTGAGTCTAATAAAGATGCAAACACAACCAGAGAGAGTGATAGTATGTACAAGACTTGATATGGGGATCTAACTGTTTATCCAGGGATGGCTCAATCAACTGGTTGAAGTCAAATGACTCCTGTTTAGCAGTTTCGTCCACATAGCTGGTTTTAGTTCAATTAATATTAGTATTGCATTGTTGAAGTTCCAAAGAACATCTCACTATAATTTGAAGGTTTCCAACAATTTTTTTCACACAACCTGTTTTGAGATACCAGCACAAGTATGGCATGCACTCATTTTTTTCACACATTGGTCATTACTCGTAACAAGGGAAGCAGTCCTGACTACCTGAGACTTTTTCAGTTGCCAGATAATAAAACTTTTATATGATTGACTTATGGTATTGCATTGTTGAAGTTCCTTCTCTAGCTATTATTGGCTGCCCATGAGGCAGCATTTTAATTGCATCCCAACTGTGTTTGCATTGAGCTTTGGATTTAGAGGTATTTTTTTAGGTGTTGTTTGCCTAGCGAAAAGGCATACAGGACTACCGCTTTTTTTCTGCCCTCCACAGCATATACTACAGCCTAATTGGCTTCACCTTGGTGTAGGAAGGTGGCTACTTGACTATGGTTACCCCAGATCTTTTGCCTTGTGTTTAGCTGGTTTTCGACTTAGTTGGCCTGGTTCCCTGCTAATCAGGGCCCCAGGCTATCTGCTCTCTCTGTAAAATGGATTCCATGTACCCTAGGTGCATAACTAGATTGGCTTGGATCACCTTATCAGCCCCTGTACAAAGCACTATAGGTGCTCAGGGCATAGGTGAATCCAAGGCCTACCAGGGGCTGCAGCATATCTTTTGCCGCCCCTGGCTGGCTATCTAAAATTGACACAACTGGCTGATTACTCAGCTGGGGCAAGTTGGTGTAATCACCCCTTGCTTAGATATAGTATGCCTATATCTAAACCTATCTGGACACATATATACCTATCAGTCACTCCTATGGCAGGCCTTAACAATCCTGGAGGCAGAGTGCTTGGTTTTATGTGAGATGGTGCTCTAGCCCGAACTGAGCCTGTCTGCAGCTGTCGGGACCAATTCCCTAAGCTGTTCCGGGATAATGCCATACCATATACTATTAAGTGCATTATAATCCTCGCGGTTATATGTTAACTTTGGTTTGGCTTTATCAAAACATGTCGTGTAAGGTGTCATACGATTTGGAATACTACCCCCTCGCCAGTCCTGGCGACGGGGGTAGCATTCCACCCCTCTAAAGGGAGACGACATGTTACTTTGCTAAAACGCGGTTGATTTTTAAAAGAGCCTCAGATCCACAAAATGGATGCTTCTGCCACAGACACAAGTCTGACCTCCTGCTGCTGACCGAAACTCCGCAGAGGAGGCCTGGACAAAGGGTTTCCTGTCACAGGGAGGTGTCACACCACCCCAGACAGGAGATAGTGGATTGTAGCAGGGAGGTTTGAAAGAAACCAGACACTGCCTGGGGCGTACAAGGCTGCCCCTTGCATAATCCGGCCAAACCGGTTCTGGGGCACACCAGCCCCTGTCCCAGCGCGCCCTGGATCAAAGGAAAGGGGTGTATCCACCCCCTTCCTGGGTCCCACCCATAGGAGGGGACCTAGCAGGTATTCCAGCCCCCTAGATTGGTATAAGAATGGGAGCAGTGCCAACGCACTCAGATTATCCTGATGAAACATAAGAAACGAAACTCTGGACCCTTCGACATCCTACTCGTCGTAGAAGACTAAAGAATCTCCCTTCTGGTCAAGGAGTGACCACCCTGTGCAAACAGGCACCATCAAAGTCAGCCATGACTTATCCTTGCATAGTCAGATCAGTTCCGTCGTGTCTTCCTGTTTTCTCTCCCTCTGTTTAATCCGGAAAATTTCACGGTTCTTTTCTACCGACACACTTAAAACCATAGTCATGGCCCTTGTCACCTCCCGCCTTGACTATGGGAACGGCCTGTACGTGAGCATACCTGCCTACGAATCCCGCCGTCTACAGGACATTCAAAACCAAGCTGCCCGCCTTATCCTTTCCCTTCCTAAATCTTCTCACATCACCCCGGCTCTCAAGTCTCTTCATTGGCTTCCTGTCCGTTTCAGATCTTTCTTCAAATTGGCCTGTTTAGCCTTTCGGGCTCATTCCCGCTCTGCTCCCCTGTTCATCACTTCTCTCATCTCCTCTCATGCCCCTAGCCGCACTCTTCGCTCCTCTTCTCTTTCTCTTCTGCATATCCCTCGCTTCCGTAAATCCAGAACGGGGGGTACCCGATTTTCAGTCTTGGCCCCCCAGTTCTGGAACAGTCTTCCACTCTCCATCCGTTCCATCCCCATCTACACTCATTTCCGCAAAGCCCTCAAAACCCTCCTCTTGTCTCAGGCATTACCTTCCTAGTATCCCTGGGTCTCCTCTGTGAGTTCTGATCAGGTCCCCAGCGCCAGGAAGCCGCTTGGCCGCAGTGCGCTCTATTAAATATTTTATTCATTCATTCATTCATCCAGCACCTCGACGTCTGCTTTGTTGCAGTTCCCGCCAGAACTCGAGCGACAGAGATCGACGAGATCAAGCTTGCCTGCCTTCTTACAGCCCGATCCACAGTCCCTGCAGAGCTGAGACCCGTGGAGGCGACCGGAAGCGTGGGGCACGCCATCTTGAAAAGACCACGAGACGCTGACCGTGCAGCCCACGAGTGACCCTCGAAGCTGTACACCGGGGTTTGAAAAACCCCAACCCTGAGCCACTCTTGCAATGAAGCTCACCCCTCTACACTCGACGAGTGCTGCGTGGGGCCCTTCTGCTTTCTTTGGCTCGACGCGTTGGCCCGGTCACTTGCCAACTGGCTTGTGGCCCCTGTGCCAGCGAAAACTTAAAACCGACTTGTGATTCTGGTTGCTCCAGACTTGCACCAGCTCCTCTGAAAAGGAGCCCCCGCTCTGACCCTCCTGGTCCAAGTGAGAAGCAATCTTCCAGTTCTGCGCGGATTGCTCTTGCCAAGTGTTGACTCCGATCTTGAAACCGACAGCGCCGACGGTGAGAGCCTGCGTGGGACAGCTCGTGACCCGCTCCTGGACGTCGCAGATGCCCCAGAGCCCACGTGGCAGCAGAGAGAAGCTCCTCAACAACCACCTGATTGCGCCTGACATTGCCTGGTTCCGTCCTGGTTCCACCCTGGTCACTGCTGAGTGACCCAGACTCTGTCCCCTCTGCTTTCAGGTACTTTTCTACTCTGATCCACCCTTGGATCACACCGGACACTTCTCCTTCACATCGCCTGCAGCATCTTCAGCTTCAAGCACCCAGAACCTGCGTGACGAAACCCGACGCCATTTCAACCCTATGCACCCGCTTCCTGTGGGTGAGGTAACATTGCAACGCCGGGTTTCCCACGCTGGTACACATTTGATATTACAGGATTGTGATTGGTAAAACAGCTCGCTTAACACGACCTCTTGAGTTTAGCCTTTGAGGCTGCTTAGTCTATGCTACCATTAAGATAGCTTGTCTATAAGGTTGACTTACAACCAGACACCATAAGGGATTGTGTGGACTGATACAAGGTGGTTCCAGAATTGGAAACATCATATATCAGGCGAACTTCTCACACTTGGCTACTCCCTCTTCTCATCCTTGCAGATGGCATAGGGATGGGCCCATTGGGAACACCCATTCCGATTTTGGGCCGTCCCACCTACTACTATTCACCTTGTCTACTTAACTTCTCCTCCCCAATGAAATCCTACAACTTGTGGCAACCCCTCTGTGAAAGCCTACGGTTAACATAAATACATTTATAGCCTAAAACAGCTTATTGAAACCCACACACCTGCTACCCTTCAGTAGCAGCCACTCTTGAACATTGCTACACAACGGCTATTGGATGTACTCCGTAGAGTTCCCACAATGTTTCTGGTGAGCCACAGACCTATTGATGTTGTTGTCTTTGGGATGCTCAGTGGTGTAACGAAACTTGAGGAGGCCCCCCTGCAAAGAACACACAGAGGGGGGCACCCTCCCCACAACCTACCACCTTTGCTGAGGGGGCCCCCTGGAGCTCAGCACCCAGCACTGCGGGGACTTATGTTACACCACTGCTGAAGAGAAATAATCACTGAAGTGTTGCCTAATATACATACAAACGTTACTGAAAAAAGAAATAGGGGCATGCACAGTTTACTCTGAATGTGTGGATGCGAAGCACCATTGGGTATTTTCAGCACAATGAAAAATTAACATTGCGGTATTAACAGAACACGGCTCCTCCAGTGGAAGCATGGGATTGAAGACATTAGGGTCATGCCGTTTGTCCTCTTTCATAGTTCGCACCCAGGATGTAAGGGGGAATGGCTGTTGCAAAAGCCATTTGTCAGGTTTTTCATGTGTCACACCCCATCAATACACCGGACCCTCCAATAAGGAAGCATCAATAAATCAAACACCCTCGCAGGGCCGCAGGCTGACATCTGCAACATTTTTCAAAAGTATTTTATGATGGGTGTAAGGTTTGTGGTGTCTAGAGTTGCACAAACAGCATGCAATTGAACCTGGGGCCCTGAATAAAAGTAGCCCCCACTGCAGAGAACTGAAGAGAGAACATAACTGAACTCAACCAGTGGTCGAAGTTGGGGAAAAAAAGTAGGGGAACTGTAGGTGGAGAATCAGAGAGTGGGAAAAACCCGAGGATTGGGTCAGAGGGCGGAGTTAGAGGTGTATTCAGAAAGAGCAAGACATCCCAATTTCTAGTATTGATTAGCATTTCACTGACCAGTTACAGCTTATTACATTTAATTCAACCAATGAATGCACATATTTATTAAAGGTTCAACATGAGCTATTGACATTAAAATATATTCACAAAGTGAGATACATTTCCAACCACAGAAAGTCCCAAAAAAGCTCAAAATAGGAATCAGAAGGTATCTGTCTCCAAGCCATGCAGTATCGGTCATAAGAACTTCTTGCTTTTTTCCACAAGAGCAGTTCAAACATGAATGGCGAAATATCCTAGTTTGCAAATGTATTACACATAATTATGGGTCGGCCATATTTGTCATATATAACATCATCATCTGCTGCATAATTTGATTGTAACTAATAAATTGTTTGTAGCTCAAACGGATCAAAAGTTACTAAAAAATGCGACTTGTGTTGCTGTGAAATGGAGGGCCCTTGCAAAGGTTGACTAGTCACCTTTCTCACTGCTTCTTTAGTATGTTACACTGGTACTACTGAGGCAAAATATTTGCGAAAGCTTCAAGTATGTGTAAAAAGTCAAAATAATAAAGTCTCAGAAGATATACCACATTACGTTGCAGTCAAGTTTTTTACTGCATAATTTAGTCAACACTGCAGCATAATTTTGTCCTCCATTGCTGTATAATTCCATTGACCCCAAAGCAGGCAGCACATGTTAAAAGTGCTTGTGCATGAAGCAGAGAGACTGTGAAGTTTACGAACTTAGTTTGGTGTATGTGCAAATCCTGCATTGCCGATCCTGGTGAGTTTCAGCTACAACTACTGAAACAAGGCCAATGAAGGTACCAATGGGTGAGGCGGACTGATTTCAAGGGTCCTGTGACCTCAGTGGCAGAGTCACTGTTGCTCTAGGGTGTTCTGCTTCGTAGGCCTGCCCGCAAGACTGGAGGTGAATTTCAGTATGGATTGTGGTGGCCAGGCCTCCATGGTTAACGCACACTTATTAGCACTAGGGTTGACCTGCTGGTACCATGACACCAGGCCCTCTAAGGTCTTGCAGTGCCTTATAAGGTCTATCATGGGAATGTGCTCCCTCAAAAGAGTGGTCTGGTGACCTGGTCATGAAGGATGAACCTGCTTCCCCAGTTCCAAATTTGGAAGCTCTGGCCATTGTGCCACATCCTCTCCCCCACAGAACACCATACTGTTCCACTGAGAGAATCTCGCACTGCCTTCAGCTACAATCAAATTGTGCCATGCTATAAACATCTGTATGTGACTCAATTCAAATAATGCAGTAGACAAGAGTAATATGCTGCCTGAAAAAGTAACAATATCCTGGAAAAAGCAAACACTCATAAGGAATGTAAGATTAAGTAAAGCATGTGAAATGTAAGTAGGAACAACATGGTTACCTTAACACTTTTACACTCATTATTCAGAAATTAATGAGTGTTTTTGCTTGAGAAGTTAAGGACATGATTACAGGGCCCAGAAGGGACCCACTTCAATGTCCATTGCTTATATCCTTACAAAACATAAGCAGTGTGGTTTATAGAGACCACATCCCTGGATGCAGATAAACTAAATTAAGGAAAGCAGGTGATAATGATCACATTAAACTTTTCCACTCTACGCATGTCCTACCCTTACGCTGAAGACCACGCAGCTGCACCGTGCTCAGCATGCACCTTTTAATTTATGAACATTGAGCGACGAGTTTAACTTTAAGACTGGGTCCCAGAGCTCAGACTGTCTGTGCGTGTACTGTGCACTTTTGCGGCCCCTGGAGTTTGGCCCACGCACCGCGGGGGCCTTTGTTACGCCCATGCTTCTGGTGATGACCACCTTGGTTTGCACTACCTCCTGGGACCCTCAGCTAGTATGCTGGTCTGCACAAGGCTCAGCACAGCAACACCTACTGCCCAAACTGGTAAGCCTCCCAATGCTTGTACTTTATATGACTTCACTCCGGCTAGTATATCCTACTCACCTGTTGTCCTCTGTTTTTCCTACAGCTGGTTCTATGAGTATCCACCTCTCCAACACTGATGTAGTTCTCAGTAAATCTATTCAGATGAGGAAGCTCAGTGACTGTGTCGTGAGAGACAGGCTGCCAAGACCAACATTCTCAGGGCCCCAGGAGACGGTCCCTGGCTATCGTGCTCACCTCTGTACTTTTAGTGCAATAGCCCTGTCAGCAACGAGGCAGAATGGGAAAAAGGAAAGCTGGTTCTCAAAAAGGCGTCCCTTCAAATGCCCTCCAAGCAATACCATCTATCACATCATACCTTACTACAGAAAGGGTGGGGGAGGGACAATTAACACGAAATTAGATCTGGTTGAAAAACACATAGGCCAAGTTCAATGTCACTCATCAGCCCCATCCCGGGCACGAGTGATAAACAAAGATGACAAAATTAAAACCCAGCGGCTGCTCCTAAAAACGTTAGCAGGGTTTTGACGGCCGTAATGGCAAAGATCGTTCAGAACAAAACCCTTGCAGTACAGTAGCCCTGATCAGCACCTGTAAGTTGTTGATCTGGGTCCAGGGTCTGTAAATCCCCCCCTGACTCACTGGAAAAGAAAGGAGCCCCGAGAGAGTTATTAGCAGTAAGAGGGTGTCCCCCCTTGATCATCGGCCCACTTTAGGCAAAGAAGTCCACCGACCCGATAGGAATACTCATTCGGGCAGGGAAGACACGTGTGTGTCACAGGGAGAGCACCGGGCCTGCGCCAAATTTAATAAACTCTGCACAGCATTTTTTTTTAAACCTGAACATAAAAAATTGTAGGAATTTTGTAACGTGATACATGATCGCCTGAAATGGAAAAGTTGCCCCTTACAAATGCCCAGCCCCAGAGGGCCAGGCGGGTAATTTGTTAGGAGCCCCCGACTCAATGCCACTGAGGAGCGGTCACACATATTCAACAAAGAGTAAATGTAGATCGGTCCCCACAAAAAAACACTGCCAGGGCCCTAGTTATACAGAATTAGGAATCGAGAGACATACCACTTGATTCTAACCCTGATGTACAAAGTTGCATTTGCCTCCCACTTGCACCCCGTTTGTGGTCCAGTATGCTGCCCAGCCCGGAGCCCACCCCACCCTCTGAGACTCGCTTGAGGCCTTGCCTGCAGCTTCAGTGGAAGGCCCCAGCAGCAGAAGACCGGTCAAAGCTAGCCAGGGGCTCAGGGCCGGCGCTAGGCATGGGCAGCGTGGGTGGCCGCACAGGGCCTCGCACTCAGCCCACCAGCATGGGGCCACGCACTGGTGATGTGTCCTTTTGTTTCCCTGGCGATCTATCACAAAGAAAGGTGTCACCTGCAATTAAGGTCCATTGGAGGGGGCCCCCTCCCTGGGCCTCTCATGGATGGTGTCAGGAGGCATAGGGGAAGGAGACGGAGACGCTCCCTTAATTGCAAGGAGACCATTCACAGACTGTGGGGGGCCCATTGTCCAGCATTTTGGCTACCCCACAGTTTTAACTTTTAGACCACAATCAATTCTCACACCTATGAAGGTGTGAGAAATGCTTGTGGAGTAAAAGTTAAAACTGTGGGGGCGCCAAAATGCCGGACAATGGGGCCCCCACAGTGTCTGTGAATGTTCTCCTTGCAAGGGGCCACTTATGTAAATTGGAGGGGGCCTCGCGCACGTTTCCTTTTAGCCCAGGGCCTCGCAAATCCTAGGACCGGCCCTGCAGGGGCTAGCAATAATTAAATCATGGCCACAGTCGCCGCACCCACAGCCGTCTCGGAATGATGCTTTGCCGCCCTTGCGCGCATTTTTAATTGGCAGCCGCAATGCACATGACAATGACGTGCCCCACCCTAAGGGTGAAGACCGGGTAGGGCGGAGGTAGGCGTGCAACACCCATTGAACTCACCGGGCTTCAGCCCCCCCCCCCCCCCCCCCCCCCCCATCGTGTGTGGCAGCCCGGGATGAGACAGATCCTGGGCACACGCAGAGCCGCACCCGAACGTTTCACAGGTCTTTAAAAGACCATTTAAATGTTAATTAGGCCTTGCAATTGTTTCACCCCCTTCTAAGAGCCCCTGCAGCTCCACTCTGCCTACTGATTAAAGGTTCAGCCCCCCCCCCGAAATTTTTTCTTAGCCCCCCCCCCCTGACTTTTGGCTCTAGTTGCGCCTCTGGGCGGAGGCATCTGTGCACCAAGCACCATTTAATTAATGATAAAGCCACGACGAGGTGCAATGACGGCGGCCGTAACGTACGCTACGTAATCTAAACATATCACATCCCAGGCCAGTGATGTGTGCTTGTTTGATTGGCGAGGGGCCCCCCTGGAGCAGAGGGCCCCTGCGGGGGCCTGTTTTACGCCCCTGGGGATGCTGTTTCACCGCCTCTAGGAGTATCCAAAATGCCCAATCCTGTGGTTTCAGCTCACTTGGAACCTTTGCATCTCCCCTTCTGGGTCACCCATGTGTTCCACTGCTGTGGTTATCTGTGGTTAACCTTGGGCTGAAGCATCTTCACTTCTGGAAGGACGCTTTAAACCAATAACACTGTTGGTCATCATTCACTGACCTACTACAGCATTTAACTTTAGCTCCCTAAGGTTAAAGCATCTCCACTTATGGTTATCCTTAGGTAATCTGTCAGGGAGTATCCCTTGGCCTACTACTATGGGTCTCTGTGGTAAATCATCGGTTCATAACTTCTCAATTCTGGGTAGACACACAGGCCTATTACTGTGTTAACGTCTGGTTATATTTCAAGTGCTGGGTGGACCTCACATATGAAATAATGTATTATGACTGGTTGCACAGGCCTATTACTGTGATTGTCTGTAGCTACCACTTGGGTATGGCATTGGCACTTCCAGGAGGAACTCAAAGACCATTAACTTTGGTTGTCTGTGGATAATCACTGATTTCCACCATCTCCAGTGCTTGGTGGTTAATACACCTGCAACTGTGGATGTTTGTGGTAAACCTTAGGATTATACATCTTCATATATTGCACATTCTGGGTGGACCAACAGTTCTCTTGCTATAGGCGTCTGTGGTTAACATCAGTTTACATTTACAGTTGTGGGTGTCCCTCAAAGTCCTACTACTGCAGATGTTGGTGGCTACCTTGGCTACCTTTCACTGGAATCTATTGCCATTGTCTCAATAGTAAAGAATTATTTACCAGTACCTGTGGTTTCTTTCTAGTAGCAGAGTTTCTAGAGTCATCTGATGGCCAAGCGTCTGGATCCCCATACCTTCCCACCAGCACCAACCATCCCATGGGAGTTCTACTCTATAGCAGTGGCGGCTGGTGACATTTGAAATTGGTGAGGCGTAAAATTGGCGGTGGAGAAAAGTCCATACAGGAACAAACACCAGAGGCTATTAGAATGTTAGAGAAAAGTTGGCTGGTGATTTCATAATATGCGCCACACGAGATAACAGTCCTGCAGACTTCCCACACACTCACACATGGACTTCCCAGCAGTTTCTCAGCAGTACAAAAGAAAATCTGCAACTGCCTCAGGTTTCCATGCTCGCCCTTGACAACCATTGTCCATTCCAAAAATGCAGAACTCTCTACCCCTGCAAACCCGTGAAACAGCAAACTCAGATTTCCTTCTATCTATTCATTGTTTTGTAGTTTTATATAACAAAAACTCAACCCGAAGGTATCAGAGCGCTTTACACGAGCACCAGTTGCGTTACACAAGGACACGTCCATTTTGTTAGGCACACAGAGATTAATCGATTTGTCCAGAATCACAGGATGTTGAGGCGACACCGAGACTCGAACCGAGTTCCCCAGCTTCGAGGTTGAATCTTTAGCCATTAGGCCACATCCATTCCATGCGGGTACCCAGAATCTGCCAAGTTTCTGCTATTTATCCATCAGACTTCCTTGTTACTTGCATATTAAGTGCAACTAGAGCTCTGTGTGTGAGTGGGCACTCGTCCAACACCCTCAGATTCCATGGTCCATCCCCTTCCACGTTGTGGCCTGTCTTCCGGTCCAGAGCATCCTGCAGCCCATAATTCCAAGCGCCTAATACCTCCAATAGGTTCATGTCTGGAGACCAAGGAGCTGTCTTGATGGATGAATGTGCTATTGAATTCCGATACTCTCATATCTGAATTTGCGGCTTGCTGCTTAAATATTTTTGTTTAATTATTCAATAATGTACGTTAATATGAGCTTGAGTGCGTTTATATGTTCTTTTAAACAAAGGGAAAAGTCAATAAACTAAAACAGACCTGAGCTCTGGGAATATATATACATTGCCGCCTGTGTCAAAAAGAGAAGCTTGTACTCTATGCAGTGACATTAGACAGCTCTAAAAGTACTTATTTGTAGAAGGGTAACACGAGAACAAACTCAGCAACAGGGAGTTTCACAATTTCTGTCTTCAGTAATGTGGTGATTCTGAATATTTATGTAAGTTTGGAGATATGTTCCTAGGAGCTGAGAACACCTCTGCGCTCGCGGTGTTTCCGAATCCATTAGCCTCATCCCACACACTTACACATGGAAAAGACAGCACATGAAGCAGGGGTACAAGCTTAACAGACTTAGAATAATAAAATAAATATAAAAAACTTACCTCGGCTTCCAGCGCTGACTCCCGACTCGAGTCCTGAGACTGCAGACTCCTGCCGTCTTGGATTTTGAATGCCGCCGCTGCGTCTGACGTGGTGTGGGCTCTCGTCACTGTAGGCTGCAGGCAGCCTCCCTCCCCTCCATGGCAGCCGGCGCTGATTGGTTCGGTTGGCTGCCCTAACCGCGTCATTTCTCCTACTCTGCATCCTGCAGAACGGAGAGTGGGAGATGACTTGGGGGAGCGGCTTTCCCACTGTTGCTAATACTGTCTGTTTGGACAGCCTCTCAGGCTGTCCAAACAGTCAGTATTAACAACAGTGGACAAGCCACTCTCCCAAGCCACTCCCCCCTGCCCTGAGGCTCGAGTAACCAGGAAGTTCTGCTGACTGCTTTCTCGCTGTGTGAGAAGGGCAGGCAGAAACAAATGGTAGTTATAAATAAATAACTACCATTTGTTTCTGCCTTCTTCTCGCACGGCGAGAAAGCAGGGGGAGGCGGCGCCCAAACGCCCCATGGAAGAACCGCCACTGCTCTATAGTAATTCAAGTGTGATCTATTTTCCATTGGCTGAGGTACCACTCATCAAGAATTTCTCATCAATGTCTGTGTTTTGTGTTAACTGAGTTCTTGTTGGCCCCAGCTACTAAACACTAACCATACTAATAAAGGTGTGCTCCGGTTCAGTCAGTCAGTCAAAATCACTTTATTCAGTTATTGAAAACCATAAAAGCATGTTAAAAAACCCATCATATAAAAACCAAATTTCTCACAGAATCAATCATAGATAAAATACAATCCCCAAACCGAAAAACACATAAAAAAATACTTACCTAAAAATTCAAACAGATTCAAAGGTTTCCGCAGCAACGGAATTTCCACCAAACCCAGTTGCACCACAGGTTAGTCAAGCTTCCATTATTTAAAATTTTAAATATCATGCTACTGCTCTACAAATAAGATGTGTTGGCTGGGTTTCACTGTCAGAGAACTATTGTCCAATATAAATGATACCCTTATAGCTTAGCTCCTGCCGTTCTAGATTTAAAACACCACCCTATAGCACAAAAAGTAGGATCAAGTCACTGAGATCCCTGCCACAATATTATCCAACATGTCATGTAGTTCCTGCTGTTCTAAATACAGCAAACTAATACTTAAATCTATACTATAATCACAAACCATTCACCAAAAATGTCACTGCCACTGCCACTGAATGGGATACACAAATGAGTAAGGAAATTCCACCTCATTTCCTCCACTTTCAACAGTACCATTTCCTTCATGTATTCATCTTCCTACTAACATAACCTGCTCTTCACAGTCCCACCCTCCACCCCTCACTTATCCTACCCTCCACACCATCAGCAAAATGGAGAAGTGTGGCGTTAAGCAAACATTGCTAAAGCCACGCTTCTCTATTCTGAAAATGCTGGGATGTGGCGTATTCACAAGAATGTGGTGCACCCTTGTGTTTCCCCTTGCGCTGGCTCTAAGTTCAGCTGCCTAGTGCCAACGCAGGCACCCTTGAACTAGAGTGCAAGGATGTCTGTCTTGGGGGGTAAGATTGTTAATGTGCAGGAAGGTCTCCCTTTCTGCACATAAACAATATTTAAATGCCGTTTTGTAAGTTGTAACTTCAATGTGTGCTGCCTAATGCAGCACACATAGAAGTTGCAAAACTGAATTTTTTTAAAATGATTGTTTATGTGCAGTAAAGGGGGCCTTTCTGCACATAAACAATCTATCCGGGCAGCATAAGGCTGATAGCCAGAAACCGGTCCTTGGATGCTTGATTCCGGTCTAGGAAAGACATGGCTTGGTAGTTCGGGCTGGAATGTTCCCATGAGGCACAGGGTCAAGGCTGATTTGCATATAGCCATTGCCTGACCTAGGGTGGTGTGGAGTGCAAAAAAACGATGGATTTAGGCCCAGATCTTTGTACTGGGGTGAATGTAAGACATTGTTCTGCATTCTGTCCATCAACTGTGTTTTTTGCCTTAAACAATCTTAGGCAATTTGCTGTTTCTATGTGTGCTGAACAAGTCAGCACACATGGATAGTGCAAAAACTAGGAGAAATAAAGCATTTCTCCTCGTTCCGACAGTTTAAGACCAGGGCTTCCCTGGTCTTAATTTTGGCACTGCCTCCTCT
Organism: Lissotriton vulgaris; assembly: GCF_964263255.1. Lineage (NCBI taxonomy): Eukaryota > Metazoa > Chordata > Amphibia > Caudata > Salamandridae > Lissotriton > Lissotriton vulgaris. The sequence goes on from NC_141685.1 coordinate 1,650,889,311, forward strand.
TTACGCTGCCCTTGAAAATAGGGGCAAAGTCAAAATGAATGGGTATGCAGTAGAACGTCCACAGCAACACCCATTACCCTCCCCTTTCATGCTAAATACAGCGTTAAAGGGTGCCTTATTTACAAGGCAGCATTAAGCCACATGGCTGAACACTGCCTTGTAAATAAGGCTAGGCCCCTATCGTCACTGAAAGTGACATTGTGGGGGTGATAGGGGCTTGAAAATATGCCCTCATATATATCAAGCTTCCCATTCCACTAGACACTCTCCTACTCTCTGTAATACTTCCTTATCTGTCCCTGTTTCACCAGCCCCCTTTTACCCTGCTATACAAATCCTCCTTTGCTAAGTGTAATAATCACCTTTCTCCCACCCTTATGTTCAACAACATTCATAGACAACTCAGTAGCACTAAATATACCACTGCTGTCCACCCTTCACTCTTTCCAAAACCTTTCTTCTAAGGTACCCCAAACTTTACTGTCTGCTTTCCCATACTCTTCTTTAACTCTCAATAATTCCTCTGTACTTCCCTCTTTCTCTCAAGCTTCAGTTGCTGTACCTACCAATAGGTGTGTTGCAGGGATTCTGCAGAGTCACAAAACTATGCTTGGGATTATGGAACCTTAGTAGTTAGGGTCTGAGTCATCCTACCACCTGAGTACCTACCCATGAGCCCGGGACCAACTAGCTGTAGTGTCTCACTTGCCCTCCTATTCACTCACAGAAGAAAAAGTGATTAGACACCCCAGAACACAACACTCCCGACCCTCTCAGGAATCGCGGTTGCATGACACACCCTTTCGCTCCCACACTCGTACTAGCCCACAATAAGTTCTAACAGAGACCAGAGACGCGAGAAGAGTTTAAAATGTTTATTTTAGCTAGCCTTCCCAGCGGTGGTATTTCCCCCGCTGTAGTGGGGGATGGGGGGGGGGCACGCACAGCACCCCGGTGCTGATGACGAGTGCTCGTGTGCTGATGACAATCTGAGCTCGTCACGGCCACGCCCGTTCCTTTAGCACGCTTGCACAGCAGTGGAATTATCCCCACGTGTGAGCGTTCTAACAGCCATGACGAGCTCAGCTCGTCATCAGCACACGAGCACCGTAGCTGATGATGAGCTGAACTCGTCATCAGCATGGGAGGGGTTAATAATGTAACTAATTTCCAAGATGACACTCTTGTTCATGGAAAGAATTTGGAAGAGCATGATAGCATTCTTGAGAAGGTTGTGAAGGAAAGTGGATTGACTATTAAGGGAAAAAGTGTAATTTCAGGAGGCAAGGATTAATTATTCAGACCACCTTATTAGCAGTGACAAGATAAAACAATAAATAACATCTGAAGAGTTCAATTAAAGATATTCTCAGCTAGGGAGTTGGGTCCAGATGTGTTCTTTCATTAAACTAGCAAAATAGTATGAATGTATTTGATACAAAGACAGAACCATTTGTCTGGAATGAAAAATGTGAACTCCATTTTAGGAACATAATAATTTACAAATGACAGGGGTTGGCTAGTGCTTACCCTTAAAGAATGTGAAGGGTGCTAAAGCTAATTTAACAGGGTGAGAAAGAATGGACTAGCTTTCTGGTGGGGAATTGGGGTTTCAATCATGACTCCTATGCCGATGACACTAAGCTGATGCTGTACTTTCAGCAAATGGATACCTCTATGTTGGAAAACACCCATAGCTGTCTGACTACTGTTTAGTGAAGTGGATAAAACACAGCTAGCTAAAGCTGAAATTGGCCAAATCTGAAATCCTGCTTTGAGGATCAACTGACTCTCCTGCTGCCACATTGCTGTGGCCAGATGATAGGAGTCCTCCTTCAATTCCTAAAGGCAAGGTGAGAAACCTGGGTGTAAAATGGGATGCCCTTCTGTCATTTAAACCACAGATGAGAGCCATCCTAACTGTTTGTATTGCTCTGTTAAAAATCTTTCAAAAAGGCCTTGATTTTTCTACCTGTTCACACACCAAAAATAGTGGTTCTTACTAGTGTCACTCCAAAGTTGAATTATGCGAAAACGCTGTGTCTTGGGCTACAGGCTGAGCTCCTTAACAGATCACAATTTGTCAAAAATGCTGATGAGTGACCAATTCTGAATTGTTCCAGAAGACAATCTTCTAAGAAAAATCTGAAGACTCTTCATCGGCTCTTGATCAAACAGAGGATAATGTTTAAAGACTTTACAATTACAAAAAGAGCTTTGCATTAATCTTGACCTCTCTATTTCCAAAGGATATTCGAGAATTATGACCCCAGCAGGGCTTTACCCTCACCCAACCAGAAACTGGTTTTAATCCCTAGGATACATGGGGAAAGGCGAGGAGGACGGTCTTTTACCTATTTTGCCACTAAAAACTCAAACACGCTCCCTAAAGCTTTGAGAGATCTAGATGTGGGGTCTGCTTTTAAGGCATCTTTAAAAACATACTTTTTCAGGGAAAGCTAAGTTTTACTGCACAGCTCTACAGGCTTATTCAGACCTTGGGCACTTCTTGGGAAGCAGCTGTACGCTTTACAAATGGCATTCATTCATTAATTCATTCAGAAGTAACAGGGCAAACTTTAGAGTAAATGGTTGAAACACTTGGAGGAGGATGTGGTGCTGAAAGATTGTTGCAGTATTTTAATCTGGATAACCTAACAACAGCACATTGAATGACAAGAAGTCTTTTGAACAAAAATGGCATGATGGGGTGGTGTGTCACAAACCATTACTAGTTGTAGCAATAGTTTTGCATAGAAGGATTCTCGACATGGCGTATGCTTGGTATTTGGTATGACTGCAGGGAAAAAACGTCAATTTAGGTGGTTAGGGCTGCATAAAAGAGTTAAGGGAATATTCATCAGTGCCTGGCATGCATCTGGACTGACAAATCACAAAGATCTGATATGCAACCAGTTAAGGGCAGAAACAGCTTTGAAGAAAAATACTTTGACATTTCTGGCCAATACCAGACACTTATGGGCAAATTAAAACTATGAGGCATATAGCAAGGGCCACATCGTCTCTTTAGCAGCACTTTTTGCCGCTAAAGCGGGATATTTTTATCACCCTATCAGCAATCTGATGCTAACACCAGTTAGCGACAGCTTTTAGGCGAGAGCGACCGGTTAGAGGCACGCTTAGCATGTCAGCGATATTTATCACTAATGACATGCAAAGTGTGCGTACCCAAACTGTTAGCGACTGAAAGCAGTCGCTAACACAGCTATCGCCTATTAGCAAGGCAGGCTTAGCGATAAAAAAATTCCGCTAAGCGTGATTATCGCTATAATCTAATGCCTACTAAAAACATGCCTTAGCTGTTTATCCAATGGGAGGTGGGTTGTCAGGTTAAGTTCCCATTGGCGTTAATGCGAGAATATCACTGGATTTCCAGCGATATTCATGCATTTCACCGCTATCGCTGGATATTTTAGCACAATGGAGAAAAACGTTGCTAATAGCATGTTTTCTCCGTATCCAGCGATAGGCAGCGATAAAAAAAATTGCTAAGCGCATTTAGCAATAAATATCGCTATTCCTTGCTAATACGCCCCTATGTTTGTTGTTGTATTAGATACGTATTTGCTAAGGTCTGAGGTAAAGTCTGTTGGCCATGTAGTTATTGCGCTTATAATTGTGTTCCATTGGAGAGATTTTTGTGCAGAAATGACCCTGCTGAAATTGTAAATGATAATGGTGTGCAGCTAGATTCCAGAGATTTTCAGGGACATTAGAACATCTGTTTGATATCCCCTGGACCGCGAATTAGCAGGAAGGTGAAAGCACAGTATTAAAAGAGGGACTGCAATAAGCAATCTTTGAAAAGCCTAAATGGAAAGCATCATTGAGGAAACACATTTTGAGCTTTCACTATTATGACCAATCTGGCCACCTGAGAACCCAGAAAAAATTTAGGTTGTGAAAAGGAGTTTTTTTCTAAGCTGAAACAAAGATGGGTGTTAATAGACCTGGAGAGAGGCGAAGGGTCAGGCAGGGTGATTGGTTAAAGGTCAGGTTCAACTACAAGGTTGAGAAATGACGGTCAAATTCTCTAAACCACTACAAGTGCTAACAGCTGGAAGGGATGTGGTAAAACTGTCCAACTGAAATGAATCGAATTTGGTGAAAGTGGTTCAGGGCCTAACTGCATTCTCGAAAGCAGAAAAACAGGTGCCTGGATGTGGTGAAAAAGAGGGAACCCCCATGGAACAGAAACAAATTATTGAAAAGACCCAAGAGTGGTCCAATGTGGATGAGGGACGACAGAGCGTGTTCATCTTACTGTGAGTGTATACATGTCCTATGTAATTGTTTGTGTGTGGTTGTGATAGGTTGTGATGTGTGTGTTAGTGCTGTGTTCTTGTGTTGTTGTGGTCATTGTGTTGGTAAAAAGGATTGCTTTGTTTTATGTTCTAAATCAATGGCTCCATAATATGTAATTGTAACATGTATGTGTCAGGTATTCTGTGTAGCATTATAACTAAGGAATGTGGAAGTATTCCAGACAGCTGAAAGTTTCCAAAGTACACCCTCTCCTTACAGTGGTACTTTTCTCATACTAATAAACCAGTTACATTAATACCAGGGTACCTCAATTCAGAAGTCTCTTGACCCTCTCTCATCGTAATGAGGGGACAATGTGGGAATCTGGCTCGCTCAAACTTTTAAATTGCAATTGCATGAAGCTGAAGAGGAGTCATTCAGTGGGAGAGTCCTAAAATGCTTCATTCTTAGCTTTCCATATGTCAAAGGCGATGGATGTGCTGCCACTGCCGGTTGTCAGTCACTGCCCTTGATGATGCGATCACTGCTGGCGCGCACCTCCCATTGGTCACAGGCTGTCTCAGATAGGTCCTGGAGGGGACTCTACCTTTATCTCCATGTCCGCTCCCTTTGAAGGGGTGACACAGATAGTAGCACTCAGTGTTTGGCGCTCTCTTCATTTCCCTTTCGGTGTTAGCTGGGCTCCATACACCCATCTGTCATACCTTCCAGAGACTGGAGAGATCGCCGTTCCGCCGTGGGTAGCAGCATGCTAAGTCTGTGTCCTCGCGGTCAGACCGCCTCACTCCTGGTCCAAAAGCCTCCTGGTTGACCTTGAAAGAAGAACAAAAGACCACAGAGGAGTGTTGGTAGCCAAATGTTCATTCTGATGCTTCAAACGTTGGCTTGTAAATACATGGGGCATTCTGAACTCCATCCATCACTTTTTTGTCTTCTGCTTTGCCTGTAGTGCCTCTGCTGTGTGTAGGAGATTAGAAAAAAATCAATTAGTATTTCAACGCAGTTGCATAATTGAATCCCAGTCATAGCTATACTTTTTAAAGTAATGGGACTTCAAATAAATCATCCCTGAGTGTTGGCGAAAGCTTCAATCTTTCCATGCAAGACTTTATCGACTATCAATTTCAATTCAATTAGGTAGGTGGCTATTCAAGAAAAACTGAAAACCACACAGCGACTCTGATTTCGCTATTTTGACGTCCGCCGACTCAATAATTGCACCTCTGGAGCTGTGCTAACTTTTTACTCACTAAAGCAGTAAATGATGAAATGAGAAATTATATAGTAATTACCTGCTAGCATGGCTCAGTGGGTTAAGCTTCTCTTGCTGAGTTAATGTGCAAACTACATTTCAGTTTCAGACTTCTGGTGCTCATAGGCTGCGGCAATATGGACTTTAAAAATATACAGCTAATATGTATCGATGTACATTCAACGGACAATAGTACCCAGGTAAGATGGAGACTCGCACTACAGGTACATATTTCGTATTCTGATTGGTCAGTAATCAATGAAAGCCGTCCTTTGAAAACATTCAGATCTTCCTACAATGTATGACCTTTCACATGATGATTGGAAGTAGCAGGTCAAATCAATGCTACAGAGTGCACCGGGCTGACTAAGTCCTGCTCACATATGATGTTTCCAGGCTGTCAGTTCGTTTCATCTTTTCTCATAAGTACCTTTAAATCTAGTGGAAAAATGTAGCCACAGCCTCCTCAGTGACATCACACAAAATGATTGGATCATAAAGCAAAAGTTCGGAAGCTGCCTTGAAAAATTCAGTGTCCATATGTTAAAATTGTCTCTTTAATATTGCTGCCTTACGGATAACCAGACAGTTTGTGCAATAATACTGCACCCCCTGCATAGCAAGAGCTTCTGGACCACACCCGTCTCAAGGTATTTTGACGCTGTGGGAGGGGTACCCTTTTTGAGCACTCCAGCATTTTCCTCCACACTCGTTTAACATGCACAAGTCATCTACAAAGCGCCTGATATAAAATCATTAAAACATGATGTGAATCAATACACCCACAAGTGACCTTGCCTTCTGTGATCCTACGGACAATTCAGTATCGGATGTGTGTGTGTATGTGTATATATATATATATATATATATATATATATATATATATATATATATATATATATATATATATATATTACCTACTGGCGATAGCCAGTAGGTATATATAGTTAGGATTATTTGTCTATGGAACTTTTGAAAATTCTATGTCTAATAACTTTGGCGTTTGTGGACGGAATCGGCTGAAATTTTCAGGAAAATGGCACATTTTGTTTCTGAGCAGCCCCTGAAAATTTGGGGGGGTTTCGTCAGGGGGGGGCCGAGAAAAAAGGGGGGTCCCAAAACACGTTTTTCCCATGTTAATTTCCATAGGGCCTTTGGCCTCACTTTTAGCTCGAACGGCTGAATGGATTTGCACGAAACTTGGCAAAATTGTAGGGACTGTTAGCCCGATGTGCCTTTGCTAGGTCTCAATATATGTGCTCCAGTGGATTTTGAGAAATTAACGTTCAAAACAAGATATATATCTGTAACAGCGCTCCGGGCTGCGCTCCGGTCCGCTTACTTTTCGCGAAACGGAACTTTGCGATGCGAAGCTGATTGGCTCCCCGGTGTCTGTCAACATTCTAAACAGTCCGGAGCGGCCGCCATCTTATCTCTCGGTAGGATCGAGAGAGAAGAAGAGGTGAAAAACGAAGGGGGAATTTAATGAAAGGGGGCAAGGTATACCCCTCTTGACCCCCTAGGAATGTTGTTGGGGTTATTAAAGGGTCCCGTGGGGAAAATAAAAAAAAATTATTTTTCACGGTAGAAGCGCTTCACGGGCCGCGAACTGGGCCGCAAACTGGTAGCGAAACGGGAATTCGCCATTTTGTGCTTCGTTTTAATTAAATTACTAGGTATAAGGGGGTGCGGGAGACGTATCCTAATCCCCTATGTTTTCTGAGGGTGGCTGAGGAGGCTCATATATGTTGATACATCTCTTGCTGCGTGACGTCTGTTAACGTTCGATTCGATGGAAATCAGGAAGTGTTGACCGCCAATTTGTCAGTGCGATAAAATATTTTGTTATAAATGAATCCTTATTGATAAACATTGTCTGCGCCATCTTGCCTTTTTTCCAATGCCACAATTTTGTCGTGCACGGCAGCCATTTTAGATGCCAGGCCGGTCCCAGGCTATCACCTAGCCCTGCGGATGTAGTTTATGGCCCCAGCTGTAGAGAATCCAGACATGCCAACCCTCCCGATTCAGGCGTGAGACTACTGATTTCAGTGCTAGTCTCCCGCCTCTCGATTTCTGCAAGCAAAAACCCGGGGGCATATTACCAACAACTAGCGATAATTTTTGTCTCTAACTTGTTTAGAGACAAAAATTATCGCCGCACATCGGCGATTTTTATCGCAGATAAACCTTGCTATTAGCAAGGTTTATCGCAAATGCGATAAAAAACGGCCGCAATGCATGAATATCGCAGAAAAGTCAGCGATATTCATGCATTATCGAGCAAATGCTCTTAGCCATGTTATCCACCTCCCATTGGATAACATGGCTAAGAACTGCTCAGGTCAGGTGTTAGCTTTTGGAGATATTCGCGCTTAGCGCGAATATCTCCAAAAGTTGGTAATAGGAGATAGCGATGTTAGGGACTGTTTCCAGTCGCTAACATCTTGGCACGCCCACTTTGCATGTCATTAGTGATAAATATCACTGACATGCAAAGCGGGGCCCAAGATGGTCGCTATCTCCTTTTAGCTGTCACTAACTGGTGTTAGCGACAGCTTGGTAATAGGGAGATAATTTTATCTCCGTTTTCTTGGCTTTTAAAGCCAAAAAAGCGGAGATAAACCCCCTTGATAATATGCCCCACGATTACTCGGGGGTTTCAGCTGACAGGGCTTGGTATTGTGTTACGTGGTAATTTTTCCAGGAAACGTCAGAGGGTCGATGCAGGGGTTCTAGAAGGGGTGATAAACCATTTAAGCCTCATGAACAAGCGCATGGTCTTTTAAAGATCTGTGAAGTACTCGGGGCGGCGGTGTGTGTGTGTCCTCTTTCAGGAGTGGGCGGGGGGGGGCACTGCCAGCAACTTCCAGGCCAGGCAGTGTTCAACAGTTGCATCACCCTTTCTCTGCCTGCTATTGCGCTCCATGCTTCGGAAAGGTAAGAAAAAGAATGTGCATTTGAGTTTGAAATGTCCGATCCTGTAGCAGTACACTTGCAAAGCCCACACATGACAATAACCCGATTCAAGGCCCCATTCACCCGTTTTAAAAAAAATATATAACACTCCAACAAAGTAGGATTATAAAACTTTATTAACTTTTAAATATAACGAACGGAACAAAAACTGTAAAAACATTTAAACATTTTTCACAAAAAAAAGCAACAAAGGTCAGAAGCTGTCTTTTGTGCGAATAGTCCCAAGGCAGCACAACGTGCTGAGTTCTGGACGGCACCCAGGTGATGTCACCTGGGTGCCGCACTGGTTTTTGGGATCCTACAATGCAGCAAAGAAAAACAGCGTGGGGCGTCCAGGGTGTTGCGGAGGGAGGCCTCGTCAGTAGCGGTCTGTTGTGCGAATAGTCCCAAGGCAGCAGAACGCGCTGAGATGTTGATGGCACCCAGGTGATGTCCAGTAAACTGCCGCACTGGTTTTGGTATCCTACAATGCTGCTCCGAAAATTGGCGTGGGGCGGCACGGGGGGGGGCGTGGGGGAGGCGGCGTGAACGGGCCTCCCCAGGTGGCGGCCATCCAGCTGAGTTGCGCCCGCTCTTGCGGCTACAGCGTCTCGCTCACCATGTTGTTGAGTTGCTCCCACTCTTGCAGTGCAGCGATAGGTGGCTGCCACATGACTCTTAAAATGGCAGACGGCTCTTCGGTTTTGGGCCTGGTCCACTAAAATGGCCCTGGGACACCTTGGAACTCGGACGCTTGCCTGCTAGGGCTTGGGCTCCATTCTCGAAAGCGTCCCCTCAGCCGTGAAGATTCTACAAAAGTCTTGGGGGCCCTCGACTCCTGCAGGCTTCCGGTGGGGAGCGGCTGCCATGATTGCTCGCGGAATGACCACGACGGAGCCACGAGATGGTGGTGCTCTCATGCTGACGCCAGCTTCAGTCTGAATCATCCAGAAACAAGGTGGGGCTTTCATCGTTTGGGAAAAAAAAATGTTCTAAACCAATGAAAAGTGTTATTTTTAGGTCATATGACCAAGCCTTCCATCTTTAGGAAACCAAAAGTAAAATGAACCAATGAAAAGTTTTATAAACAAGTCACATGACCTGTTATGCGGCATAGGGCTACAAAAAGCGTAGAAAATCCGTTGGCACGTGAGGCGGCGTCAGTAGCGGACCGATGTGCGAATAGGCCGAAGGCAGCACAACGCGCCAAGATCCGGATGGCACCGAGGTGGTGTCCAGCAAATTGCCGCACTGGTGTGGCCATCCTACAATGCTGCGCTGAAAGACGGCGTGTCCAGCTGAGTTCCGGTCACTCTTGCGGTACAGTGACTCGAACGCGCCGAGATCCGGATGGCACCGAGGTGGTGTCCAGCAAGTTGCCGCACTGGTGTGGCCATCCTACAATGCTGCGCCGAAAGATGGCGTGACCAGCTGAGTTCCGGTCACTCTTGCGGTACAGTGACTCGAACGCGCCGAGATCCGGATGGCACCGAGGTGGTGTCCAGCAAGTTGCTGCACTGGTGTGGCCATCCTACAATGCTGCGCCGAAAGTTGGCGTGGGGTGCCCCGTTGGCTTATGAGGTGATGTCAGTAGTGGACCGATGTGTGAATAGGTCGGAACCAGCACAAGGCGCCAAGATCCGGATGGCAAGTCCTGGATGTTGAGTGCCATAGTTGAGAGTTCTGAGCAGTGCTTGTAAGACTGTCTGAAGCTTATTTGCACCTGCTGCAGCTTCACTATTGCCCAAGGTGGTGTCCAGCAAATTGCCGCACTGGTGTGGCCATCCTACAATGCTGCGCCGAAAGACGGCGTGTCCAGCTGAGTTCCGGTCACTTTTGTGGTACAGTGACTGGAACGCGCCGAGATCCGGATGGCACCGAGGTGGTGTCCAGCAAGTTGCCGCACTGGTGTGGCCATCCTACAATGCTGCGCCGAAAGTCAGTTTGGGGTGCCCCGTTGGCTTATGAGGTGATGTCAGTAGTGGACCGATGTGTGAATAGGTCGGAACCAGCACAAGGCGCCCTGCACTGTTGAGCTTTTTTCAATGCCTGTTTTTTGTTGTTTTCCCTCCATCAAAAACAAAAAAAATATATAAAACTGTGCAAAAATACAAAAAAATGTTTAGAAAAGCAGTGCTTGTAAGACTGTCTGAAGCTCTTTTGCACCTGCTGCAGCTTCACTATTGCCCTGGTGTGGCCAAAGATCGCCCATGACATAGGCGGCCGGCTCCCGAGGTCCGGCGGAACTTTTTTCCTTTTCCTTTCTGCTTCTTGTCCCACAATCCGTTTCACCTGAAGACACGACCAGGTTCCTGAATGTGTGCAGGGGGACGCTATTGATTGAATGAAAATGGCGGCTTGACACAAAGCTGACTCAAGCGTTGCTGTTGATGCTATACAGACTAAAATTGGTTTTCAGTTTGTACATTCTTCAGGATTTTTTTTTCCATCCAAGGCTGATTGAGAGTTTGTAGAAAAATGGCTTCAGATTTTCCTCATATTACTCTTCAACATTCTTCCTAAATGTAACAATGTGAGACTCACTAGGAAAACGGCTGTTTATCTTTCCTTTCAAAATGCTGCCAACAATATTTTCTGAATGGAAGACACCATCTTGTAGCATAAAGGGCCGAAAGGGGTTCTGGTCTGGCCGATTGTTGGTGGAGACATTTTGACTATATCTTGGACCTGCCCGGCCTCGCCCAAAATGGCGCCGGTATAAATGGGACTCGTAACTCCTTGTTGTGTACTGGTTGAACAACCTTGATATCACGAGATATGAATGCAGTTTTGATGCTCATGGCGGGCGGGGACGAGAATTGATTGAATATTTCTACATCCCTATTGATATTAAGTTCTGATGTGTTATTTATTACTGTACTATTGAAAGTTCGAATTAACGTCACCCATGGTACTTGCACGCAAATGTATATCTAGATAACTTTTTTGTAAGTGGCCCTGTCGTATTTTAATTACAAAATGTACGTCCAGCGATTCCGCAACTGTTAGACATCTTAGTTCTTGCAACCTAATGGCTCGCTCGTTACGTTCCTCTATAATGTAAATGTCTCCTCATCATATACGATTTCAGTTTGCTCCGTGGCCGGCCCACGTGGTTATAGGCCCATATTTGTATACTGACATTTTCACAATAAAGGTTTTTAAAACAAAACACGGTAGTAGTATTTACATTGGTAAAGTTTTTACTTTTAGTCACTGTTTTCGAATCAGTAAAAGGCAAGTGAAATAAAGCAGTCCAATTACATGACGGATAAAAGGTATAATATGTAGGAACGCAGTAAAGATAAATGGTCAAGGGCAGTTGTGTTTTCCACTCCTGCAACATAAAGTGATCGATAAGAATCTGATAATCAGGCGTATCGGCGACTAAGACAGCAGGCCGAGTCTCTTTTACTCAACGGCTCCGTCATGGAACGAAGAAACGCCCTTTTTCTCGAAAAAGGAATATATTTTACTTGCAGGACAGTTGTAAATTTTCCGGGAAAGTACACTAGCCTGGAATATTATAACATATATGTTTAAAAAAAAAATAATGTTCGAAAACAATAAAAAGCGTAATTTTTAGGTCATATGACCAAGCTTTTCATCATTAAAATAACAAAAGTAAAATGAACCAATGAAAAGTTTTATTAACAAGTCACATGACCTGTTATGCTTACGTTACGCGCTGCGCGCCGCGCCCCGGATCACTTCCGGGTGCGCTAACGCGGCGTGTCATATAACGCATTACGCGACAACGTAGGTCAAGAATATAGTCAAAATGTCTCCACCAACCAGCGTTCGGAACACAACCCCTTTCAGCAGTCCAAAAAGTTCTGTTAAATGACAACAGAGGGGACAGGCAACAAGAACCATCAGTCAAAGAGGGGAGGGCAAGTTCTTCTCTACCGGGTCATGTTGGGGCGCTACCGGAACTGATCGAATTGGTAGTCTACAGTGTTTCTGGATGTTTCAGACTAAAGCTGGCGTCAGCATGAGAGCACTACCATCTCGTAGCTCCGTCGTGGCCATTCCACGAGCAGACATGGCAGCCGCTCCCCACCAGAAGCCTGCGGGAGTCGGGGGCCCCCAAGACTTTTGTAGAATCTTCACGGCTGAGGGGACGCTTTCGAGAATGGGACCCAAGCCCTATCAGGGAAGCGTCCAAGTTCCAAGGTGTCCCAGGGCCATTTTAGTGGACCAGGCCCAAAACCGAAGAGCCGGCCGCCATTTTGAGAGTCCTGTGGCAGCCGCCTATCGCTGCACCGCAAGAGCGGGAGCAACTTAACTACATGGTGAGCGAGACGCTGTAGTCGCAAGAGCGGGCGGTAAACAGCTGAATGGCGGAAGAGGCACAGTGTAGCAAAAGCGGGCGGAATGGCAACTAAAACGGTAAAGGGGCGCCCCACTACAGCGTGTCTTCAGGTCAAACGGATTGTGGGACAAAGTCCAGAATAGAAGAGTCATCAAAAGGCAAAAAGTTCCGCCGGACCCCGGGAGCCGGCCGCCTATGTCGGGGGCGATCTCAGGCTGCACCAGTGCTATAAGACTTGGGGAGGGGGTCGGAGCCAAGCGTCTTCTCCGAGTCCGTGCCATCACACCGCCCCTCGGGGGCCTCCGTCAAGCGGTTTAGGGAGGTACCATATAACATTGTTTTCAAATGCAGTCAGGTCCACAAACGACCCTCACTTACTTTGAGAATAGTGAAGCTGCAGTAGGTGGAAATAAGCTTCAGACAGTCTTACAAGCACTGCTTTTGTAAACATTTTTTGATTTTTTTGTATTTTTGCACAGTTTTATATTTTCTTTTTGTTTTTGATGGAGGGGAAACAACAAAGCACAGGCATTGAAAAAGGCTCAAACTCAGAACTCTGAACTATGGCACCCAACATCCAGGACTTGCCATCCGGATCTTGGCGCCTTGTGCTGCTTCCGACCTATTCACACATCGGTCCACTACTGACATCATCTTATAAACCAACGTAATGTAAATAGTTATTTAATAAAATGTTTTACCCTGTTACTTTGCTGGTGTGTTGTCTATATTTTTAATATTTGCATAGGGTTTGTCGTTATTTTGGGCGGGGTGGGTGACGGAGCTGAGCTGTCTTGCAGCCCTCATGGTGTGGCGCTCAGTTCATCTCACTATTTTCGTATTTCTCATGAAGGGTTGTTCCTAATGTTTCTATTTTAGCGAGGTCAAAAAGAGATCCAATTAGTGGCCTACTGATTTTGCTCGATTACTTTTATTTTTTTACACGATTTTTTACGATCTGCAAAGACTAAACAGAGTATTGCGACTTTGTGCTTGTTTGTAAATAGAGAATGAACCAAAGAGAATCAATTGTAAAACAGTAAATGCTTGGATAACAATCAATCAAATGGAGAGACAAGCAGGCACGACGGATTACAACGGGGGTAAAGGCCTGCGTTAACTACTCTTCACTATCTGCAAAGAGAGAGTACTACTAAGAGAAAAGAGGGGAGGGGGGCAGCGTTCAAAGCACATCAGCGTGCATAAACACGAAAAAGTTTTTACCTATCACGTACTTGACATTTTACAGCTTTTGATATTTGCTATTAAAAAACCAATGAAATTCACTGAAAAAACCATAGGTTATAGGCCATATATAGTTAGGAATTTGCATTTACAAAACCTTGAAAATTCACTGAAAAAACCATTGGTTATAGACCATATATAGTTAGGAATTAGCCTTGTCAAAACCTTATTTTACTCACACAAAACCATTGAAATTTCATATATAGTTAGTTCCACTAACTATATATCGCGCACCCGCAATCCACTGCTGATGATGTCACATATTACATCATTCATGACATGGTTAGTGACATCACTGATGACATCACTGATGACATCTCAAATGACATCACTGATGAAAATAAGGTTTTGAAAAGGCTAATTCCTAACTATATATGGTCTATAACCAATGGTTTTTTCAGTGAATATATATATATATATATATATATATATATATATATATATATATATATATATATATATATATATATATATATATATATATATATATATTCATTGAAAAAAACATAGGTTTTTATACATGGTATAGTTAGCTGGTCATTTCACTCATACAAAACCATTGAAATTCCCCCATTATAGTTAGTTCAGCTACCTATGACGTCACATATTACATCACTCATGACATGGTCAGTGACATCTTATGACATTACTGATGACATCTCAAGTGACATCACTGATGACATCACTGATGACATTATCCAGTGAATGTGTGTCTTTCTGAAAAATATATTTTTTTTATGGTAGACAGTCAAAATATCGAGTTGGAAATATCGACTTACCATAATATCGAGTCTGTAATATCGAAGGAGCATAATATCGAAGGCAAGAATATCGTAGGACAGAATATCGACCCAAGGTAAGTAATATCGAAATACTTAATATCGATGTAAGTAATATCGAAGTTAGTAATATCGATAGCATATATATCGATGTTAATAATTTCGATGACACTAATATCGATATTTGTATTATTTTATAGTTTTTTATTATGTATGTGTTATATGTTTAATTTAAGTATTTAAAATAATTACTATTATATGTGTATACATTTTCTATAATAATATAGAAATTTATAAGGACATTTGATGTTTTAGTACCGGAGCGGGTTGTGGGTTTATAGGGGAATAGGGTGGGAAGTAATTTAATTATGGTAAGTTGATTAATAATTAGTAGGATTAATTAATTAATTATAATTATTTGCTAATTAATATTGATAATTGGGAAATAATTAATTGATTAATTGATATATATTTTCTGTAGCGGGATGTGGGTTTATAGGGGAATAGGGTGGGGAGTAATTTAATAATAATTAATTAATTAATATATGTTTTTAAATATTTATAACTAATTAATTGGCAAATAATTAATATTAATTAGTTAATTAATTAATATAATTTGGTACATATTTTAAATTAGTAATTAATTGGTAATTAAATAATATTAGTTAGTTAATTACATTATTAGAGTAATTTATTTATATATATAATTTTTAGTTACTGTTAATTAATTAATTGGGGAAAATGATATTAATTATTAAATTATATTAATTACAGCTTATGTGCTAATATATTTATTTTATTGTTATTGTTAATTAATTATTAATTGCTAATTAAATAATATTATTTACCTTTGGGTTAAGGAGTATTTTTAGGGTTCAGGGTCATTTTTGGGTTTTTGGGTAAAGGGGTATTTTTAGGGTTCAGGGTCAGTTTTCTGTTTTTGGGTAAAGGGGTATTTTTAGGGTTCAGGGTCAGTTTTTAGTTCATGGGTAAATGGGTATTTTTAGTGTTCAGGGTCAGTTTTCAGTTCATGGGTAAAGGGGTATTTTTAGGGTTCAGGGTCAGTTTTCAGTTCATGGGTAAAGGGGTATTTTTAGGGTTCAGGGTCAGTTTTCAGTTTTTGGGTAAAGGGGTATTTTTAGGGTTCAGGGTCAGTTTTCAGTTCTTGGGTAAAGGGGTATTTTTAGGGTTCAGGGTCAGTTTTCAGTTCTTGGGTAAGGGGGTATTTTTAGGGTTCAGGGTCAGTTTTCAGTTTTTGGGTAAAGGGGTATTTTTAGGGTTCAGGGTCAGTTTTCAGTTCATGGGTAAAGGGGTATTTTTTAGGGTTCAGGGTCAGTTTTCAGTTCATGGGGAAAGGGGTATTTTTAGGGTTCAGGGTCAGTTTTCAGTTCATGGGTAAAGGGGTATTTTTAGGGTTCAGGGTCAGTTTTCAGTTCATGGGGAAAGGGGTATTTTTAGGGTTCAGGGTCAATTTTCAGTTCATGGGTAAAGGGGTATTTTTAGGGTTCAGGGTCAGTTTTCAGTTTTTGGGTAAAGGGGTATTTTTAGGGTTCAGGGTCAGTTTTCAGTTCTTGGGTAAAGGGGTATTTTTAGGGTTCAGGGTCAGTTTTCAGTTCTTGGGTAATGGGGTATTTTTAGTAAATTAATTATTAATACTTATTGTTCAGTACATATATATTATATCTTTACTGTATATATTTTTATTTATTAATTTTAAACATTATTAGATACTTTTAAATATGTATATTTTATTTATTAGTGTTATATACTTACTTTTACATTTATATATATTAAAAAAAAAATCGATATTTTTAACATCGATATTTTTTACAACGATATTATTTTTTCGATATTTTTGTACTTACCATGTTGTAGATAGGATGTCGATATTTTTGCCCTCGATATTGTTGACTCGATATTCTTGTAGGTCGATATTTTTGTAGTCGATATTCTGTCATAGATCCTTTTTTTATATATGTATACCTAAACGTCAGTGGAAGAATAAACGGTTAAATAAGTGTCTAAATGGATAGGTTTTTTTGTAAAATCAATTGTATAACTGACTTATTAAGTGTATCTTACTGAATACATGTATTAACGAGTAATGCTTAAATATTTAAATATCTGTATCAGTGTCTCACTTTGTGTATAAATGGCTGCATGTGTTGGTGAGTAGCTACATGAGTGTGTATATTGGTTAGTACTTGTTTTTTTGAGTATCAGAATGAGTGTCTGTATGGTTTGGTGGGGGGTATTACTTAGCGCACAGATGCATGAATGAGTGACTCACTGTTTGTATGTGTTTTGAAGACAGCATGTGTGCAGGACTGTATGGATGGATGAGTGTGTGTATGATTTGATTTGATTTGATTTGATTTGATTTGGACTTGTAGAGCGCATGGCTGCCCTGGAGCGTCCCAGCGCTAATCCTGATCTGAACCTGGTGAACTCAAGCGAGAAGCAAGGTTAGGGGATGGGAGGGAACAACAAGGTTTTAAGTGCTCTTCTAAATTTCAGGTGATCCGGTTCCATTCGAAGTTCTCTAGGGAGGGCATTCCATTTGTTTGACACGTTCAGTGAGAACCGTCGGCCTCCTGTTCGTGCTTTCCTCACTCGTGGGACAATAACCAGATTTTCTCCATCCGAGCGTAGGGCCCTGGTCGACTTATAAGGTCGGATCAGTCCTCTCAAGGCCGGAGGGCCTTTACCCTGCAAAGTCTTATGTGCAATGCAGAGAGACTTAAAAGAGATCCGCTCTTGGATGGGGAGCCAGTGCAGGGCTTTCAGCAATGGCTTGGCTGAGGCCCGTCTCGGCGCCCCCATCAGCTGCCTGGCTGCGGCACTCTGAGCTCGCTGAAGAGTGTTGATGGTGGCAAGAGGGGCTGCGAGAAAAAGGGAGTTACCATAATCCAGTTTGGACAAAATCAAACCCTGGATTAGCAGCTTTCTAGATTGAAACGGAAGGAGAGGGAGGACCTTCCGGGCTGCCCGCAGCAGGCCGAAGCAGCCTCCAACCACTTTCTGCGCATGGGTCTTGAAGGTCAGTTGGGGTTCGAACCAGATCCCTAGGCTTTTAATTTGCTGCTTGGGGGATGGAAGATCTCCCATACAGGCAGGCCACATCTCAGGGGGCAGAGAGGTGAATTGATTGCCTAAGAGCATGATCTCCGTCTTAGATCCATTTAGTTTGAGTTTCGAACTGGACATCCAGGAGGAAATGGCTGTAAGACAGTTTGGGAGATCGACCGGGTTGCCCTCATGTTGCGACAACGAGACGACGAGTTGGGTGTCGTCGGCATAGCTAATGGATTTGACCCCAAATGGGGCTATCACCTTCTCCAACGGGGCCATGTAGACATTGAACAGTGTGGGGCTGAGGGAGGAGCCCTGCGGCACCCCACACTGCAGAGGGAAGGCCTCTGACATGGACCCATTTTCCCAGATCCTGAAGGATCTCTCCTCCAGGTAGGACTGCAACCATTTGAGGGCTGATCCTGTAATGCCCAACAGGGCCAGGCGTTGGGCCAGGACTGCATGATCCACAGTATCGAATGCAGCACTCAGATCCAGGAGGATCAGAGCTACTGATCCCCCTGAATCCAAGATGCATCTTACCTCTTCAGTCACCGCCAAAAGGGCGGTGTCTGTGCCCTGACCCGGGCGAAAACCAGTCTGGGAGTCACTGAGGAGATGGTTAACCTCTAGGTACTCTGAGATCTGCTTATTCACCACTTTTTCGGCCACTTTGCTCAGTCCAGGTAGGAGCGAGTTCGGGCGAAAATTGGCCAGATCGGAGATGTCTAGTCCTGATTTCTTTAAAAGCGTTTTGACTCTGGCCTGTTTCCAGCTCGGGGGCACTATGCCCGAGGATAGTGACAAATTAAGTGGCTCAGTGGCTACAGGGGCAGTGATGTTTAAAGTTTGCTTTAGAATGTGCATCGGGACTGGGTCTGAGGGAGAGCCGCTTTTAATAGTGGAAAAGGTATTACAAAAGTCTTCTTTGGATATAAGACTGAAAGTCTCAAATTGAGGACAAGTAGGGTCAGGAGAGGGGGTCTCAATGAGTTCAGTGGTAGAGGATAGAGGAAGGCTATCTAGAATTTTCCGAATTTTAGTATCGAAAAATTCTGCTAACTGGTTGCATCTCAGTACTGGATCATTCTGGACCAGGGAGGGAGCTGGGACTTTCAGAAGCATATTCACAATTTTGAATGTTTCTCTGGAAGAATTAGAAGAGAGACGAATTTTTTCTTCAAAAAAGGCAGCTTTGGATTTTTGCCGTCCTAGTTTGTAAAGTTTTAAAGCTGCTTTGTATGCAGTTTTGTGAATAGGTGCCCAGTCTTTGCGCCAAGCGCGCTCTGCTCTTTTACACTCTTTCCTGAGTTCTCTTAATTCAGGCGAGAACCAGGGGGATTTGAAAGAATTGCTCTTTTTAGTGCAGAGTTTAAGAGGCAGAACCGAATCCAGGGATTTAGTGAGCCAGTCTCGAAAATTTGTATCCGCCTGTAGAACATCAGATTCTATAGGGGGTGCAGATTGTTCGAGAGCAGTTGACAGCTTCTCTACTGACAGCCTTGGCCATGGCCTTTGAAGCGTACGGGAACAGGGGACCTTGGTTCCTCCATGGTAAAATTCCCATGAAAAGGGAACTAGGAAGTGGTCTGACCATAATAGGGGCAGGGGGGGTTTGGCTGCGAGCTGAGGAATGTTGGAAAAGATCGGGTCCAACAAATGACCTTTATTGTGGGTGGCTTCCTTATTTGCCAGTTTCAGGTCAAAGGAGCTAAGGTTGGTGATCAGCTCAGCCCCAGGATTGTCCTTGGGGTCGTCGAAATGTATATTCAAGTCGCCCAGGATCAGAAAATTCGGGGCCTGAGAGGCATCTGATAAGGAGATTTCTAAGAGGGAGTCAGGGAAGTGTTTTAGACTCCCCGGGGGTCTGTAAATGAGAAGACCTGACAGGGAGAGGGTAGGTGAAAGCTGAATGTTAAAGCTAGCACTTTCTGCATCTAAAATTCCACCCTCCTTCAATCTGCAGGTCAGAGACTCCCGATGAATTATGGCGAGTCCCCCCCCCCATACCTTTATCTCTGTTCAAACATTGGATATTGAAACCACTGGGGAGCGCCGAGACAATATCGAAGTCTGAGTGAGGGGATAACCATGTCTCCGTCAAGAAGAGCAGGTCGAACTTGCTATCTTCTAACAGCAAGTGGATCTCGATCGCATGCTTCGGCAGCGATCTGCAGTTCAAGAGAGCCATCTGCAGGGTTCTGCCCACCTTCTTACCAACCGACTCCCCACTGCAGGGGGCCGGACAGGCAGGGCATCGGCAGAATGGAGGGCTAGAACCAACCCAATGCGGGCATCCAGGGTTGCCCGTGAGTCGAAGTGACAATAGTTCCTCCTTAGAGAACCTTATGGGTCCAGGGGGGAAAACGGGCATAGTGGCTGGCCCTAGGCCCGGTCTGGCCCGGACGGGCCCAGACGGGCTTGCCTCAGGCGCGCCTCCGGCGCGCCATCGGCGCGCCTGCTGCGCCCGCCCGCTGCGCGGACGGAAGACGGACTTCATAAGTAACGCCCGGGCTGTAATTCGCCCGACCGCTAGAGCGCTGACCGCGTTATTTCCGTTGCAATGGCGGCCAAAGTCGTCGCCCTTTGCAAGACGGTAAATTCAACCGAAAAGGCCCTAAAATCGGCCCCCGGTATGTAGGAATGAGGTGGGAGGAAGCGCCCTGCTGTAACAGACAGCGGGAAAGCGGGGAACAATTACACAATAAATTTCGAAGCTAACACAATTTTAGTTAAAATGTTTTAATATTTTCCTTAAAAGAATAAAACAGAATAGAGTGCCTAACTCCCGGCTTCCGCCTCAGGAGCGCTTAATATTCACAGGTGCAAATAGCAAGACGAGTTACTAACTGCCTGCTGCTCTTATACGCCCGGGCTGTAATTCGCCCGACCGCTAGAGCGCTGACCGCGTTATTTCCGTTGCAATGGCGGCCAAAGTCGGCGCCCTTTGCAAGACGGTAAATTCAACCGAAAAGGCCCTAAAATCGGCCCCCGGTATGCAGGAATGAGGTGGGAGGAAGCGCCCTGCTGTAACAGACAGCGGGAAAGCGGGGAACAATTACACAATAAATTTCGAAGCTAACACAATTTTAGTTAAAATGTTTTAATATTTTCCTTAAAAGAATAAAACAGAATAGAGTGCCTAACTCCCGGCTTCCGCCTCAGGAGCGCTTAATATTCACAGGTGCAAATAGCAAGACGAGTTACTAACTGCCTGCTGCTCTTATACGCCCGGGCTGTAATTCGCCCGACCGCTAGAGCGCTGACCGCGTTATTTCCGTTGCAATGGCGGCCAAAGTCGTCGCCCTTTGCAAGACGGTAAATTCAACCGAAAAGGCCCTAAAATCGGCCCCCGGTATGTAGGAATGAGGTGGGAGGAAGCGCCCTGCTGTAACAGACAGCGGGAAAGCGGGGAACAATTACACAATAAATTTCGAAGCTAACACAATTTTAGTTAAAATGTTTTAATATTTTCCTTAAAAGAATAAAACAGAATAGAGTGCCTAACTCCCGGCTTCCGCCTCAGGAGCGCTTAATATTCACAGGTGCAAATAGCAAGACGAGTTACTAACTGCCTGCTGCTCTTATACGCCCGGGCTGTAATTCGCCCGACCGCTAGAGCGCTGACCGCGTTATTTCCGTTGCAATGGCGGCCAAAGTCGTCGCCCTTTGCAAGACGGTAAATTCAACCGAAAAGGCCCTAAAATCGGCCCCCGGTATGTAGGAATGAGGTGGGAGAAAGCGCCCTGCTGTAACAGACAGCAGGAAAGCGGGGAACAATTACACAATAAATTTCGAAGCTAACACAATTTTAGTTAAAATGTTTTAATATTTTCCTTAAAAGAATAAAACAGAATAGAGTGCCTAACTCCCGGCTTCCGCCTCAGGAGCGCTTAATATTCACAGGTGCAAATAGCAAGGTATGGGTGTGTTAGTGAGTAAATGACTGTCTCAATAGTATCTATATGAGTAACTACATATGTTTTAAACTTGTATATGTGAGTATTGATGTATATAAGTGAGTATATGTGAGAGTAAGAGATTGGAAGAGTTCCTGTATAAATAAGTATGTGTTTCTGTACGTGATTGTTTAAGCGAGTAAGTATATGTACGTTTCTGTAGAAGTAAGTGTAGTGGTGTGTGTATAGCTGTATATGCAAGTAAATGGATGTTTGATAGTTTATTTGCATGTGTGAGTATGTGTGTGAGTAAGTCTATGGATGAGTGTCGGTGTGTAACAGGATGTATAGGTGTATGAGTACATATGATGAGTGAGTACATGTATGAGTGATTATATAGAACTGTTGGTGAAGGAGTGGAAGTGTATGTAGATATTGGAATTACTGAGTAGGTTGTTGTAACTGGTATTGGTAGCTCAATTTTTAAAAAAATGTTAGTTTCTCTTTTTGAAAGTGTGTATCAAAGGTTATATTAGGGTGAGAGGAGGTCTGCCACTCTTTCACAAGAATGATGTCATCAGTGATGTAATTTGAGATGTCATCAGTGATGTCATGAGTGATGTCACTGACCATGTCATGAGTGATGTAATATGTGACGTCATCAGCAGTGCATTGCAGGCGCGCGAGTTATAGTTAGCTGAACTAACTATAACGGGGGAATTTCAATGGTTTTGTATGGGTGAAATGTCCAGCTAACTATACCATGTATGAAACCTATGTTTTTTCAATGAATTTCTAAGGTTTTTTAAATGCTAATACCTAACTATAACATGTGTGAAACCTATGTTTTTCTCAATTAACGTCTAAGGTTTTTTAAATGTTAATTCCTAACTATAACGTGTGAAACCTATGAATTTTTCATTGAATTTCTAAGGTTTTGTAAATGCTAATTCCTAACTATAATGTGTCTGAAGCCTATGGCTTTTTTCAGTGAATTTCAAAGGTTTTCTAAATGATAATTTTTAAATGTATTAACTGTTATATTTTTTTATACTGTTTTACTACATTGTTTTAAACTATTTGTTTTTAGATATTTTTTTAATTACATTACATATTTTTAATACAAATTGAAAAAAAATGTGTTTAAAAATATTAAAATTGTAATATTTTTTTATTTTATTTTATATTTTGTTTAATGTATATATATTTTATATAGCAGGCAATGATATCCTATGAAAGGAAATTCAAGTTACTGGTAAGTACGGTTAAAATTACTTGTCAGGATCAGTACAGGGCCAAAAGATGCAGCACTGAGGTCTCTCCTGATAACAGGTGAGAAAATCTGAATTCGTAGTTTGGCTAATTTTTGAGGAATTTTTTAAAGTTCCAAAACTCCACACTTAAAAGAATTTCCAAGTGAAACCAGTCAATGTTAACCTATGGAAGGAAATTCAAGTTACTGTAAGTATGGTTAGAATTACTTTTCAGGATCAGTAGTGGGCTGAAAGATGCAGCACTGAGGTCTCTCCTGATAACAGGTGAGTAAATTGGAATTCGTATTTCGCCTGATTTTAGACAAATATTTTGCTCAACAGTGAAGGAAGGGGGTGGGGCCTGAGGTGACATGTGTGCAAACACGCCCTGTGGCGCGTTTTAAGTTGGGGAATTCATTTGTCTTCAATCCTTAGGTCCCCTGTGGGCCAACTAGCCCACCAGGTACCTCCAGTATGCGCCAGGGAGCTGCCTTGCAGAGAGGTGTTCAGAGGCAACACCCCGTTTTTACAACACTCTGCAACGCTGCTCCGTGGCGCTTACTGGAGGTACCTGGTGGGCTAGTTGGCCCTTAGGGGACCTCTGGATTGAAGAGGAATTAATTCCGCAACTTAAAACATGCCACGGGGCATGTATGCACACATATCACCTCAAGCCCCGCCCCCTACCTTCACCACTGTGCAAACGCGCCCCGCAGCGCGTTCTTAGTTGGGGGATTAAGTGCCCAGAATACTGGGGGTCCCTGGGGGTCAACTAGCCCACCTGTATGAGCCAGGGGGCTGCATTGCAGAGGTGTACAAATGGATGTGGCCTCTTTACACGTCTTTGCAAGGCAGCCCCCTGGCGCATACAGGAGGTTCCTGGTGGGCTACTTGGTCCCCAGGTACCCACAGTATTCAAGGGGAATTATTTCCCCCTGCGAATGTGCCAGGGGGCGCGTTTGCAGAGTGGTGGCTTAATTTTTTAAGGGGGATGGGCAGGGTACGCGTACCCTACGCGTATCCTGCAATTCTATTTAAAAAAAAAAATTGGGGGTCCTTGGGGGTCCTTGTGGGACCCCCTGAGCAGGCCTAGGGGGTCAGTGTCTTTCTACCCTGCCTCCTTTGCGTCTTTTGCGCACTTGTTTATCACTTTTCTTGTGCCTCGGTTCTACTGAGACACAAGATGGCTGCCAACACTTCCTGGTTTGGAGTGTTGGCAGACAGATTTCAGCCAATTAGCATGCAGCTCGGTGCTCGTAATGGTACGCGTACTGTCCTCGGACGGTACGCGTACGGTACAACTTCGCAAATATATCTATGAATTTACTTCTGATTTTCTAAGGAACTACAAAACGGATTTACACCATTTAACAGAAAGCGTAATCTGCGTAACAAACTCTACCTTTTGCCAAATTTGGTGTAATTCCATTCAGCAGTTTGGGCTGTAGCTTCACTTAAATGTCCCTATGGCAAATTGCATGGGGAAAACACTTTTTGGGACCCCCCTTTTTCTCGGCCCCCACTTGACGAATCACCCTGAAACTTTCAGGGAAGGAGCGGAGAGCCCCATCTTCTTTGAGAATTTCCTGAAGATTCGTCGACCAGTGGCAAAGTTATTCCTTTTTTTTAAAATGTATTTTCATTTTCTCCCACAGGGCACATTAAGTGAAAAACATATGCAAGTCAGTATACAATACAATGAAGACAAAAATCAAAAGCAACCATAAGCATGAATTTCCACTGTTTAAACATATAGGTATTAAATAGATCTGCTTATACAATCTTAACTAAAAGTGAAAAATCGTGTATACATGATTCAAAATGACACATATCTATCTATAGCCCTAATAACTCACAGAGAGCCGAAAAGATGAGGAAAGAAAAGACAGTGATAAGTACTAGGCTTAAAAAAAAGAAAAAAGCTAAATAAAAAAGACATGATGCGATCAATAAAATTAATAGTAATCTGATCATAAGGGGGTTACTTTCCCTTCCATTTAATAATGGGGTCCCAGATTTTAATCCTGAGTGCTCTTCCCCTCCAGCCCTTCCTTGCATAGATCCCCTTCTCTAAATTGTAGGTATTTAACAGCTTAGCCACCCAGTGATGCAAAGTGGGTGGTATTCGATCAAGCCATAGCCACAAATAAGAAATAATCGTAATGGGGCCCGGGCGAATCCTTGGCCACCCCCAAGAAGATCCTATTTGGGGTTAACTTGACCTCTATTCTCCAAAACAAAATCATAAATAATTCAATGGTGTTGATTCGAGGCTATAAGTGAGGGCAGGTAGCAAATATATGTATTATGTCTGCCTCCGAACTATCACACCATGGGCAATTAATCCCCTGCGATCCTCCCCATTGTGCAATCCTGGCTGGTGTATAATATAATGAGTAGATAGTCTTAGAATGCTGTGCTTGTAGGGCGGCTGAACATAAAATTTCCTGACCAAGCTGCAGCGACAGCTGGGAAGCCTCCAGCTCTACTCCTAGCTTATCTGCCCTTTTGGATTCATATTTTGCAAGATCATCTTCTTTACTTTCAATAAGCTCAGCATAAAGTTTTTTGATTGAGCATCCATTTCCACCTTGGATGGCTTCCAAGATTGTATTTTTCTCGAACCCCCTTGGTCCACCTTTTTTACTGATTAGGAAACTCCTTACCTGAAAATACTTGAAGAAATTCCTTGAATTAAGGCCAAATGTCACCGGAATATGTTATGTTATGTTATCTTAAAATAATTTATACCGCGCACGGTCACCAAATGGTTTTATGGTGCTCAAAAACCTATGCGGAGGGACAGGGCAACAGAGAAACTCAATAAGCTAACTGAAAAAGGTGTGTCTTAAGTAGTTTGCGGAAACAATCATACCAAGGGTAAAGCCTGAGGGATGTTGGGAGGGAATTCCACATGGTGAGGGCCAAGAAGGAGAAGTACAAGCCACCATGCTTTTTATGTTTAACTCTTGGGGTCAGCAATAAATTGTGAGAGGCCGACCGAAGGTCTCTAGAAGGAACGTAGCGCTGAAGACTGGAGGTGATAAAAGCAGGAGCGCGATTGGCGAGGGCCTTAAAGACAGTACAGCCCAGTTTGAACTGGCAGCGATAGACCACAGGGAGCCAGTGCAGTCTTCTCATCAGGGGCGAGACATGTTGGAATTTGGGCTGATGGAAGATCATTCTGGCCGCCTGATTTTGCACAAGCTGCAACCGATGGAGATGGTAGGCTGGAATACCAACGTAAAGAGAGTTGGCGTAGTCTATACGCGAGATGATCAGAGCCATGATAACAAGGGTGAGTGCCTCAGTACTGAGAAATCTGCAAATTTTGATGATCCTGCGAAGGTGGAAGAAACAGGAAGATGTTACTGCGTTGATTTGAGGCCTCATGGAAAGGTCGGTGGATATAATAACGCCTAAACTCTTTACCGAGTTGACGGGGCAAGGCGAAGGCCCAAAAGAGGGCGGCCAGTAACTAGAGGTCCAGGGATTGGCAGGACTGCCCGTCAGCACCAACTCAGTCTTGTTAGGATTCAACTTAAGCTGAGTATAGTGCATCCACTCGGAGATCGCAAGCATGGTAGATTGAAAATTAGAAGAGGAAGAGGGGGAGGGATGAAGTGGGAAAATCAATTGTAAATCATCCGCATAATTAAAAATGGTAACAGGGGTGTGATGAAGGGAGGCCAGGAGGGGCTGCATATAAAGATTGAACAAAAGTGGCGCCAACGCAGAGCCCTGGGGAACTCCGCAGGATAGAGGGGAATAAGACGCAGAATAGGTGGATAGATGAACAGCTTGAGAGCGCTGGTGCAGAAAAGATGTAATCCAGGAGAGAGCCACGCCTTGAATGCCCACATTGTTGACACGGTCGATCAGGATGGCATGATCAACTGTGTCAAACGCCGCCGACAGGTCCAGCAACACCAGGGCTTGGGCGATATTATTGTCAGCGCCTTGTCTTAGTGCATCCATCACAGCCACGATGACAGCTTCGGTGGAATGCGCTGGCCGAAAGCCCGCTTGCTGATTATCCAAAAAGGCGGAGCTCTCGATGAATGCACCAAGGCAGCGGGTGACGTAGGTCTCCAAGATAGGGCAAAAGGGAGATTGGTCGAAAGTTGCTCATGACCGAGGGGTCAGTACCAGGCTTTTTTAATATAGGCAGTACGACCGCCTATTTAAAAGAGGCTGGGACAATGCCAGAGGTTAGGGATTTATTGAGAAGTGACAGAGGGGGGTCAGGACAGGCCAAAAAAATATCTTTAAGAATTTGCGGGGGACAACAGTTGTTAGGGGAACCAGAGCTCACCAGATGTAACAAAGACGTGAACTCTGCCAGAGAAATTGGAGGGAAACCATCAAATCGAAAGGGGTTCATAGGGGGCAGGGGAGGTGGAACGGAAGAGGACGGGGTAGGAATGTTGTTTTTGATGGTGACAATTTTTTCGGTGAAATACAGATTCAAGGAGTCGCAAAGAGCCTGGGAAGGTAAGGGTTGGACCGTGACACGGTCAGGTAAGGTGAGTTCCTCGACAATGGCAAAAATAGCCTTTGCTTTGGAGGCAGAATCCATAATTTTTTGGGAAAAATAGGAAATTTTGGCCAAAATAATAGATTTTTTATATTGTTTTAATAAGTCATATACTTCATTTTGGAAGTCGGATCATAGTTGCGCCTCCAGCGGCGCTCTGCTTGGCGAAGGACCAGCTTGTCCGATTTTAACTGGTCGGTGAACCAACGCTGAGCGTCATGGGGATGTTTGGATTTTATAGTTTTTAGGGGGGCCACTTTGTCACTAGGAGATATCAGCCATTGCTCAAGGAGACAGGCCTGTTCGGACAGCGAAGCCTGGTCCCCAGGGGCAGTGGAAGCTAGAATGGCATGGAATTCTGCAGAATTTACATATTTCCAGTTGCGGGCAGTGAAGTTATGTTATGTTATGTTATGTTATAGGGGGGTTTTGTATAGCGCTCAGCTACTCCAAAGGAGTGTCCCGGCGCTTTCAGACCAACAGGTCAGCAGCTAACACACAACACAACAGGAAATAGGACCGGCAAAAAAGAAAACAGAAAACTAAAGACAGAACAACCAGGTTTTAAGTCCCTTTCTAAAAGCAAGCAAATTGGCAGTGCTGCGGAGTGAAAAGGTTAGAGTGTTCCAGAGCTGAGGAGCAAGCCGTTTGAAGGAGCGTCCACCAGTCCGGGCTTTCTTCACCGCTGGCACCACCGCAAGAGAGAGAGTTTCTGATCTCAGGGCCCTAGTAGGTTTGTAAAAGGCTAGCCTTTTCCGAATATAGGTTGCTCCCGTAGAATAGAGCGCCTTGTGGGCTAAAGTAAGGGTCTTAAAGGCAATGCGCTTTCTGACAGGGAGCCAGTGCAAGGTGGATAAAAGGTCAGAGGCACTGGCACGGCGGGGAAGACCATAAATTGCGCGGGCCGCCGAGTTCTGGACTACCTGAAGACGCTGCAGCAGGTAGTCGGGCAAACCCAGGTAGAGAACATTGAAGTAGTCCAGCCTCGAGCCAATGAGGGCATGGACGGTAATTTTGCGATGGTCAATTGAGAGCAGAGGGAGAAACCTTCGAAGCATCCCAAGCAGGCCAAAGCAAACGCCCACAAGGCCAAGAACTTGGGCTTTCATCGTCAGGCCGTTATCAATTTTGACCCCCAGATTTTTCGCCACGGTGGAGGAAGATACCGGTGGAAACATGTCATGCGGCCACCATTCCTGCCAACTCGGGTCAGATTGGCACCCAAAAAAGAGCACCTCAGATTTTTCATGGTTACACTTAAGACTATTACCCTGAAACCATTCAAATACCGCTCCCAGGCAACCATGAATACTCTCACCATCGAACTCAGCCCCCTTTGCACACGTGAAAAGGAGCTGGGTGTCGTCGGCGTATGATATTATCTGGGCCCCAAAGTACTCAGCCAGCACCGCCAAAGGGGTCAGAAAGATATTAAAGAGTGTGGGGCTCAACACGGAGCCCTGCGGTACTCCAACCTCCAGCGGCGGCACTTCGGCTGAGTAAGGGGGGCCCAGACCACCTGCCGGCGACCAGACAGGTAAGATTGAAACCACCTCAACACCGTCCCACGCAGACCAATCTCATACAGTTAGTGACAAGGGTGGGGAGGGTAGGCAGAATAAGGTTAATAGAAAATTAGATAAAAGAATGATCAGACCAGGAGCAAGGAAACACTGAAGGAGGAGAGATGTCAAGGTTAGTCGTCCACACTTGGTCGAGAATGTGACCTTTGTTATGGGTAGCTACAGTGATATGTTGGCAGCAATTCATACCAAGTAGGAGATCAGTTAATTCCTCAGAGATGGTGCTCTCTTGGGGGTCGGTTGGCCAGTAATTAAAATCGCCGACAATAAGAATTTTGGCGGAGTTAATAACTAGCCTAGAGATCAGTTCACCAAACTGTTGGGAGAAAAGAGGCGTGCTATGAGGGGGTGGCGAGGGGGTCCGTGAATTGGCGCATTCCTTCCAGCCCGATCATATCCTCGACTTTTGTCAGCCCCGGCTCCCCCACTCTGAAAAAAACGTATCTGAAAAAATCTCTTGTGGTAGTGTAGGATTCTGAATTAACCTAGTATATGCATTAAATCTTCCCAGACCAAACCTTTTCATAAACGCCTTCCAAACCTTGTGTTCTGCGATAACAGTTTTGAATTTGGTTCTTTTCAAATAACTGGGATCGGTATACATCAGAAAAGCATTCTCCACCTCTTCTCCAAGGACTAGCACATATATAGCGACAGACCCCATTGCTTCCTTCAATTTGGACTCCGCCTCCCCCATCAGCCCTGTCATTTGCTGGAGGGTCGCTGCCCAGTAATACAATTTAAAATCAGGCAGTGCCCATCCCCCCCTGTCAATAGGGAGCGACATGTATCTTCTTGTTTTCCCATGCGCCCAGACAAATCTATTTATCATCCGTTCTAGGATGCTAAACCACTTTGTTTCAAACATAAGCGCGATTGCCCTGAACAGGTAGAGAAACTTTGGGAGAAAGATCATTTTAACGATATTAACCCGCCCAACTATAGACATATGTAAGTTATGCAACCTGTCCAGACCTTTCTTAGCTTTGTTGACTATTGGCCCTATATTTATCTCTACCAGCCTGTCCAAATCCGCGGTTATGTTTACCCCTAGGTAGACTCCTGTCTGAACCACACGTGGATCTGTACAATTTGCCTGTGCATTTTTAATGATTTAGGTTTTAGATTTGTTCAGGGCATATTCTGCGACCTGGCCAAACCGTTCTGCTTCCTCCTCTACCTCTCTGATAGACTCTGTAGGTAGTGGTGTAATGATCATCGGCATAGGCCAAAACCTTACATGGACCCCTTTTAGTCTCCAGTGGGTGAATTCGGGCGTCTGCTCCAGCTTTCGAATCAATGGGTCTATATACGGGGAGCACGGACACCTGTCGTGTGCCTCGATTAATTTGAAAGGTGGAGGTACGTCCTGCATTCACCCGGATACATGCTCTGGGAGCAATGTATAGCGCTTGTATTGCCTTAATAAAACCGTCCCCACAACCGGATCTCCTCAGAACTGCCCAGAGAAACTTCCAAGAGACCCGATCGAATGCTTTTTCAGCATCCAGAAGCATAACTGCCATCGGGTCTCATGGTGTGTCTGCGGCATCAAACAGTGTAATGACCTTACGAATGTGGTGAGTAGTTCCTCTTCCTGGTATGAAGCCATGTTGGTTTGTGCTAACAAGTGTACCTATAACCCTTGAAAATCTTACTGCAAGTGCCTTTGAGAAAATCTTTACATCTGAATTCATAAGCATGATTGGCCGATAGGAGGCTGGCTCGATAGATGGTTTCCCTTGCTTTAAAATGATTACTATGTCCGCTCCCGCCCAACTGTCCGGTATGGACAGGCCTACCTGCGCCTCCTGTATTGTAGTAACTAGATCGTGAATAATTACATCAAAAAAGACTTTGTAAAATTCCCCCGGTATCTGATCTGGACCAGCTGCCTTACCTGAGCCATGGCAGCAGCAATCTCATTTCCCTAGTGTGTGCCTCCAGCGGTTCCCTATCCTCCTCTGATAATGTATAAGTGTGGGTGTCATACAGGTATCTTTGAATTTCTTCAGGATCTTTAGGTTGTTCTTCCTTATATAGTTGACTATAAAACTGTCGAAAAACCTCCCGAATTTTGTCAGCATCTGAGACAAGATTCCCACTGGAGTCCCTTATTTCTGTCTGGCCCGGATCACTAAGGTCTGACCCACCCATTCACTAAATTCATGGCACTTCTCCCTTTGAGCTAAAAAGATATCTGCAGCTTTGGTTGCTATTCTCTCTTCTGTCTCCGCTTTTGCCCTGGCAACCTTAAATAATGTTTGATCAAGTAATTCCCCAGTTGTCGTGCACTGTGTCAGGTTCTGTTCAGCGCCTAGTAATGCTGTAGCTAGCTGTTCCAACTTTAAACGCTCTTTCTTCTGCTTAGAGAGGCTAAAACTAAGTGTCTCTCCGCGGACCCCTGCTTTAAAAGCATCCCAAGCATTCCCTGAGGCAGCACTTCCTCTAGTTAGGAATTAGCATTTAAAAAACCTTAGAAATTCACTGAAAAAAACAGGTTTTTGTGGCGGTTCCCAGGGATGGGGGCCCTGAGAGCCCCCCACCCATTTAAAAAGAGCCCAGGGGGTGGCGGTCCCCGGGGCTGCAGGGGGGCCCCCTGAGCCCACGTATAAGTTAACCAATAACCCCAGGGTGGCAGTCCCTGGGGCTGGGGGTGCCTCAGAGCCCCCCAGCTAAAGTTTTAATGCCCCGGGGGTGGTGGTGCCTGAGAGCCCCCCATCTATTTTGTACAAGCCCAGGGGGGTGGCGGTCCCTGGGGCTGCAGGGGGGGGCGTGATCCCCCCACATACATTAACTAAGTGGAAAAGCAATGCCAGCTCCCGCAGGAGGCGGGGAGCCAGTTGGGACCGTGGAGGGATTGCGGACCCCATCACGGTCCCCAACGAAGAGGTCCAGCCACAGGGGATGGGGTCCGTGGGGATACAAGTGGCCGGGGAGGGGGGACACACGGTACCCTTCCCCTTAAAATAAAAAAAATGAAGGCAGGCCGGCCCTGGGGGATGGGGTCCCCGGGGCCATAATAGGCCTGAGGAGGGCCCCCTCCCAAATTAAACAGAATTTTTTTTCTTAAATGAGAAAGGCCAGCCCCGGGGGATGGGGTCCCCGGGGTCATGAATGGCCAGAGGAAAGGGACCACGCAGCCCTTCTCAAAAAATTGACATAAAAAGCCATGCCCAGAGGGATGGGGTCTGCGGGCCTATTAAGGCCTCGGGAGGGGGGGCCACACGGCCCCCTTCACAATTTTTGATTTAAAAAGAATATAAAATGGATGCAGGCCCTGGGGGTGTGGTCCCCCAGGGCCAAAATATTAGGAAAAGAAGGAGGGTCACACAGCCCCCCTTCTTAAAACAAAAAAAAGAGAAAAAGACCAGCATCGCGCCGACTGCCACGCCCCCTTCCTGCAGCACTCTGCAAATGCACCCCCTGGCGCGTTTGAAGAGGGGAAACAAATTCCCCTTGAATTCTGGGGGTCCCTGGGGGCCAACTATCCCACCAGGAACCTCCAGTATGCGCCAGGGGGCTGCGTTGCAGAGATGTGTTCTTAGGCCACGCCCCTTTTAAACACCTCTCTGCAATGCAGCTCTGTGGCGCTTACTGGAGGTAGCTGGTGGGCTAGTTGCACCCCAGGGACCCTCAGTATTCAAGGGGAGTTAATTCCCCAACCTAAAACGTGCCAGGGGACGCGTTTGCACAGTGGTGAAGGGAGGGGGCGGGGCCTGAGTTCACATGTCAAAAGTCAAAGTACTTTATTCGGTTAAAGATGTAACCATAAAAGCATAAAACACAATAGTACATTTGCATAAAAATTTAATTTCCAAAAGTTTCCATAAAAGGCGGGATTCCCTGGACACAAGCTGTGCAAAACGTTCGAGCTGATTGATTAACATAATATAAAAACGAAAGAGGTGATATATAGTTGTTATTACAGATGGAATTATGTCAGATTTCTCTGGATCTAAGAGGCCTGGGTGGAAGAAAATATAATTCATTTCAAGATAAAATTTCCATTGGATAATATCTATGTCTTTACATTTTAGTCCATCAAAGTTAAACCCGAGAGTAAATCAAATCGTTTGGAAGTGGGGATGGTTTAACCACTCGATGCGAGGCTACTTCTGCCCATCAGGTGATTGCTCTCTACGTTTTGTCTTGGTGAGGGGACGTATGATGTTCTAGGGTAAAAATCACTTAGGCGCCAGATGGATATAGGGCCATCTCCTGTTAATGGCTGCCGTGTTTGGAGATGTGGGATGACGTGTTTGTTCCTGAATTTTACTAGTACCAAATCGCCAGCTATATCTTTTGGTAGAGGTCCTAGCCAGCCCACCCTTCTAACACTTAGTATTCTTCCGTCGATGTTAGGTGGCAGAGGTCTATTTTTAGTTAACCAAAACACAAACTTGTTTCTTAGGTCCTGTTGTCTTTCATTTTTCCCCTTTGTGAGTTCTGGTACTCCTGAGAGGATGCATACAAAAGGAGCGGCCTCCGGTGGCAAATGTATATGATTGGTTCTATATGACATAATGCCATCTTTAGCAGCTGTCCCCTTATGTAATATAGATTCTTTCTTCGGCACTACTCTGGGGTAAGAACTCCGTACTGTTGTGGCTGCTTTTGAGATGTTTAAAGATGTCATATGTGAGGTTATTAGTTGATTATGAGCAGTGTTACTTTGTGTGGTAGTTTTAGGGACTTCTGTGGGGGCTGGAAACTGTGATTGAATGGGTCCTGCCAAACTTTTTATGAGTAGCGAGTTGGTCTTGATCGCTTCCTCAACACCCATGAGCCTATCCCCTAAGCTATTCATTTTTTCTATCAGCGGGGATACTATTAGTTTGATCATGTTTTCGATCCGGGCCAGTAGAGTATCCTGAGTAGGTGCTTTAGAGGTGGGAATGTTGGGCAATGGGGGACTTGGGTTCAGTTTTTGTTGCTTTGCCTGATTCCCCATTTGTTTAGCCCCATCTCGCTTCCTTTTGGCAGCAGAAACCTGAGGGGACACTGTAGATTGCAAATTTACTTTTGCTCGTGAAAGAAGGGGAGTGCCCTGCAAACTTCCATTTAGTTGGGGTGGTCTACTGGACTGGGGGCTTGTGGTTGCTGTAGGGCAGATACAAGCACTAGTTTGCACACTTCCTGATTCCACAGGAGTGTACATAGATTTACATAGTCTGTTTATCTCCCCCAGCAGTGATAATGCAGGAGCTACATCAGCTATCTGTGAGGGGGAACACCTACTGGATGAACTATCCATGGACCGGCGTCGTTCTGTTCTCTCTAGTTCACTGGCAGTGGGGGAAGTTGCCCTCTTTATGTAGTAGTCCATCGATCCCTTAAGCAAGTCATTCTGGGAGGAAAAGTTTTTGGGGACCCCTTTGCAGGTCATGGCGTAACTAGCTATATGGACTAACACGGGAACAGCATCAACCACCAGGATTGTTCGAGTGTCACGATATGGTGACACTTAGGGAGGCCCTGTATGACACTGGGGATTATCGTTGGTTCTCTTTACCATTTGAGTGCCAAGGGGGTGGCCCGTACCGTCCTCCTCCATCCCCGGACGGCCACAGATGGCCCGCCCTTTGTCCGGGCTTCGTCCGGCTCCGACCTGCGCTGCGTTCCGCGCTGCGTCACCCGTGGAATGTTCATAAAGGCCGGAGGGAAGGGGGGGCGGAGCTCGCCGCTGGTGTGCTGGTGCACGGACTCCTGGTCCTGGGAGTCCCGTGCAAGTGACCCCGTTTGCCCCGGCAGTGTTTGCAGGCTCTCTGGGTGCTTTTAGCAGTTTTCCTCTGTTGGATGGCGGCACCTCCGCACACAAGACTTCCCAAACGAAGCCGGACCCGCGCCAGCGGGTCCGGCAAGAGGTTTTGATGGCCGGAGGGAAGGGGGGGGTGGAGCTCGCCGCAGGTGTGCTGGTGCACGGACTCCTGGTCCTGGGAGTCCCGTGCAAGTGACCCCGTGTGCCCCGCGGTGTTTGCAGGCTCTCTGGGTGCTTTTAGCAGTTTTCCTCTGCTGGTGAAGGACTGGGTTCTTTAAGACCCAGCGGTGCCAGGGCACAACACCTGAAACCTTCGTGGGTAACCTGCTCCGGCGTACGAATGACAGAGACACGGGACACTTCCTTCGGCGTCAAAGATTCAAGGTTTATTTACTGCAGGGAACACAGATATCACGACAAGTACAACTCGTGCAACTTGGGGAGACTGCTTCAAATTGGTTCTGTGGATCGCTCCTTTTATACAGTTTTTACCCATAGGACAACATGATACACAAAGGTTTACAACCCGGTTCCCACCATTATCCCCCAGAGGGGTCGCTTTGGTCACTTTGATACACATAAGGTCCGGAACATAAGTGCGGAAACATTTGGCGGTTCCCAACTGTAAAAACCCATCTTCCCAACATTAGTGCATTCCAATCGGTAGTAAAACAGATCGAAATAGGAACAAGGACAGGTGCAGAGGAAGACGGAGACAGTGGGGAGATCGGAAAGGGTGTAAAAGGGGAGGTATCGGGAAACACGAGATACAGGCATCAAAGGGACGTGCCTAATGAGATGCACGGCTGAGACAATAAACCGGCACGGCGAGATGAGCCTCGAGCGGGGCCACCTGCCTTACAGTATCATCCCCCTCGTCATAAAGACACTTACAAAGGACATGTGTCTTCCGCAAATATCTTAGGAGTCCCAGGGTCGCGAAGCGGACAGCGTCCGTTCGCTGGCTACTTGAGGGCAAGAGACAAAATGGATGCCGTATCTAAGATGGAACCCGTGGGTACAGACGAAAAACCCACATAACAAAACAAACGGTTTAAGTTAGCACAGCGAAACTGCGCACACTTACTAAACTCGTCATTTGCGGTTCATAGATACCAGACTCGACCATATTCGTGCGAGTCGAAAACACCACTTACAATTGTCACGGAACCTCAGACGCTCCTTTTGCCCTCATGTAGGCAAGCACTAGTCGGAATCATATTCGATATTCATCAGACCATCGAGATGTTGCTGTAGCATAGCTCTGTCCAACCGAGTCCCCTTGGTAACAGGTGGCTGTCTCATACACGTTGTAGCACAGAGGCCACATAAGGCAGGACCGCACTGCACACAAAGGCAACACGTGAACAGGAACACCACAACGACTCCGATGATCATCAGAATCTTCCAACCCCAAGTCGACATCAGGCCCCAAAACCACCCAAGTAGCGTCCAATCCCCTACATCCACGTGTATGGATTCGGAGATCTTATGCAACTTCGAGATGGCTTGATAGACAGTCGGAGCGTTATCAGGAATGAAAATGCAGCAGCTCGAATGGATCACCTTACATACCCCACCTCGATCTGCCAAGATGACATCTAAAACCATACGGTTTTGTAACGTCATAAGCCTATCCGCCTGAAGTTCAGTGGTGATATTACCAAGGGCACTGGCAGTAATATTAGCTGTCGATTCTACCACTCGAGTCAACTGTCTCAGGTTCCTACTATTAACCATAGGTCCCCAAAACGGGAGGAAACCCTTGAAAAAGTCTCCTGCCTCTTGACCGGCAGTATCCTCTTCGCTAATTACGCCTCTCACAACTCTAGTCTTGTGATAATCGGCATCTACTGTGAACGTCGGAGGCAACAGATTTGCAATGAAGCATGAGCCCATGAAGTCAGCGGGCAACCATGCGTATGCACGATCATGGCAGATAAAGTATGTACCCTTGGCAGCCAGAAACACAGGGGACGAGACCATCGGCAGAATGTAATTTTCAGTGCAAGCACTCGCTCCAAGTCGGGCTTGCGATCTTCGGCCACGACCTATAAGACAAAAATTACCAATGTGGGGTACGACCCATATCGGAGGCGAGCTTTTAAGCTGCTTTTCACTGGTGAACACACTATATTCGCCTCTACTTAGGACCCTATAGGCTTGTACCTCTTCTTCGGGAATAAGCGAGGGATCATAGATATCGCTATCTAGGTCCTCTATTGCTATCGACAAAGGTTTTTGATACGAGGTAGGACCAGAGTAGGGGGAACGTGGTTCTCGAATGGGGTGGAAACCCAGTGCGCTTCGAAACATTGTCTGAAATGCTCGAGCAGACCCTTGGGAACTATACGGTAACACCAGATATGGAATTCCCTTACCCGTAGTATGTGGCATCAACCCACACACCCAACAATTAGTAGTGTTAACCACTAACTGATGCTGATGAAGGAGCTGAATAAAGGAATTATTGCGGAATTCTGCACGTCTAGCCTGTTCGTGTTCAGGTAAGATATGAAAGGAGTGAGGAGAAACAGTGGAGGTAGGTTTAGGGTCAGGAGTAGGAGTAGGTGTAGCAGAAGGTAAGAAGTAAAACATTGTGTAATACACCCCACCCGCCAATAATGCAGAAGCAGTCAAAAACAATACGAATATTTGGAATATAAAACATTTGGTACGACTAAGTTGCTGCAGCTTGAATCTATGAGCCTGAGCTCCTTCCAAATCCATCAACTTCGAGAATGCCATTCCCTATGACCGTCCGCAACGTTTCTTGACGCACTTCGTTCTGTGTAGTAATAGTCAATCCCTAGGAGTTCCCAGGAACCGACGGTCTTTAACCTAGCGTCAAGACCTACTATCCAGAAGGAAGTACGCGCGCGGCCCTACGGCCTTTAATGCACAATATATATGTATGCAAAACAATGTCTCTCGGCTGTGGAAGCAAAAAGTGTAAGGAATGAAGCTCAATGTATATATACAGGAATAATTACAATGGTACGAACGTTCAAAACTGATCACGGAAAACGGGATAATGCAGTTGTCTATACAGCAAAGCAGGATCTTTTATTAGTCTTTAGTGCTAGATCGCAGAAAGTATCGGGTTTTCCCAGGACGTGTCTGTTCGTCGAACAAAGGATCCGTTGAAGGGACAGCGTCCTGTTGATCAGTTGAATGTTCTGGTCTTGAGTCTTTTGCTGACAATTGTTCAACAGTGTCTCTCTGCTGCGCTGAGGATTCTCCAACAAGCTGTGCGTCGCTAAAAGGTACAAACGCCGGCAATCCTTCGGTTTCAGTTGATGCAATGCCTTTCCTCACCCACGAGTCTGCTGGCAACGGGATGGGGACTTTCTTTGTGTGGGTGGCATGCACCCAATTCTTCCGCCCCTCAAGACGAACTGCAGTTCTCAAGGCAAGGAGGACCTGGTAGGGTCCGGTGAACCTCGGGTCCAAGTTGTTCTTGCGCGAAAAGTTCCGCGTCACCACCCAATCTCCGGGCTGGAGCTGGTGGCCTGGACCCTCCGTCCGCGTCGGCAATGCTTCGTGAACCTGTTGGTGTATTAACCTCAGTTTAGCAGTCAAGTCATGAAGATAATCGATCAACATTGGGTACTCAAGATCACAGAAAATACCTGGCCTAGGAACCCCCCAAACATTCGCAGGACGACCGAACACTATTTCATAGGGACTAAGCCCTACTCGGGAGTGTACAGTCGCCCTAGTTGACAGTAATGCTAAAGGTAAAGCGTCAGGCCACGAAAGACCAGTCGTAGCCTGAATCTTCGCTAACTTTAGTTTAAGGGTGCCGTTATACCCTTCAACCAAACCAGCTGACTGGGGATGATTGGCGCTGTGGAATTTCTGATTAATTCCAAGGCCCTTACACACACTCTTCATCACACTACCCACAAACTCACTTCCGTTATCTGACCACATGACTCTAGGCATTCCATACCGAGGAAAATATTCCTTCAGTAGGATTTTCGCAGTAGACAAAGCAGTATTGTCTTTGAGAGGATAAGCCTCAATCCATCGGGAGAATGCGCAAACCACGACTAAAACGTATTTCAGGTTATTGCATCGCTCCATATGGATGAAGTCCAATTGGATCACCTCAAAGGGACATGAAGGGGGAGCAAAACTGCCAGGAGGAGTTGGGGTTCCCTTGCCAGGATTGTACATCATGCACACCATACAATTCTTCACCAGGCGTTCAGCACATTTCGTGATACCATCATTCTTCCACACAGGGGACAGCAACTTGCAAATACCTTTTGCACTAATATGTGCTAACCCATGCGCCATTGTCACAACGGCCAGCACATACGCATCCGGTAACATCCATCTTTTCTGATCAGACGAATCAATCCAACAACCATTCACATCCAACTTCCCCGTACATTCTTTCCACTTCGTCTTTTCAGTCTCGGTGGCCTCATTCTGAATTGCCTTTACACTCTCGATAGTGTCCTCACACATGCTCGATTCTGTAGGCCACCTAACCGAACTCGTCACATACATTCGAGTGCTAAGGTTCCGGGCAGTCTCCTTAGCAGTCTCATCCGCAAACGCATTACCACGACCAACATCATCCGTCACCTTACGATGCGCACTACATTTAACAATCGCTACTTGTTTAGGCAACGTCAGTGCATCCAAAAGATCATTCACAAGCTGGCCATGCTGAATCTTCGTACCATGCGACGTCAAGAAACCTCTCTCTCTCCACAATCGTCCAAAACTATGTGCGACGCCAAATGCATATTGGCTGTCGGTAAACACATTCACACGTTTCCCTTTCGCTAACACACACGCTCTAGCGAGAGCGATCACCTCTGCAGCTTGGGCAGAATTCTGATTTAATCTTGCAGTCTCAACCACAGTATTCAACGTTACAACAGCATACGCAGTAGTCGCATCGCCATTCGGCAACTTAAAACATGACCCATCCACATATAATGTACCATCCGGATCTTCCAATGGGGTGTTTTTAAGGTCCACTCGACCTTTTGTTTCTTCTTCCGTCCTCAAGTAACAATCATGTTCTGCTACTACATCTGGCTCTGTGCTAATTGGTAACAAAGTTGCCGGGTTCAGAACGTTACAACGTTTTATTTGAATGTGGCTTGCCAGCAGCGTCAACTCGTATCCAGACAACCTCGCACTCGTCAAGTGCTGAGTTTTCGTCCGATTCAAAAGAGTATCGACTGCATGCGGAACCATCACCGTAAGCATATTATCCATGACCAATCCTGCTGATTGTCGGATGGAGACCGCAGCTGCCGCTGTTGCTCTCAAACAACTCGGCAACGCTCTAGCTACTGGGTCCAAGGTCGAGGAAAAATATGCACATGGACGTTGCTTACCACCAAAAGGTTGCGTTAAGACACTCAAAGCACAACCTTCTCTCTCGTGAACATATAATGTAAACGGCTTGCTATAGTCAGGAGTACCTAACACAGGAGCCGAACACAATGAATCACGTAATTCAGAAAAACTTTTCTGACATTCTTCCGTCCATGGTAAAGGAGTCGAAACATCCTTGCACGTAAGAGCCACTAATGGTTTCGCTAGCAATGAAAAATTTGGGATCCATTGCCTGCAGTACGACATGATACCTAGAAAGGCACGCACATCTCTTTGTGTTTTTGACACAGCCATGCGCGCAATTGCTGCAATTCTTTCTGGGGTCAACCTCCTTCCCTCCTTTGACAATAAGTGACCTAGATAGGTTACTTCTTGACAACAATATTGGAGTTTAGAAGGGGACACCTTATGATTCAACTCACAGAGATGTTGCAGCAACGACACCGTAGCAATTTTGCAAATGTCCTGAGTATCAGCAGCCACCAATAGGTCATCGACGTATTGGATTAAGGCCGCACCGACCGGCAACCTAAACGCATCCAGTTGACCCTTCAAGGCTTGACTGTAAATCGATGGACTTTCACAGTAGCCCTGAGGAGCGCGTTTGAACCGGAAGCTGCGTCCACCAAGAGAGAAACCGAAAAGGTCTCTGCTCTCCTCGGCAATCGGGATGCTGAAAAACGCATTTTTCAAGTCAATCACCGAAAACCACGATGCAGAAGCTGGAATCAGAGTCAGTAGCGCCGTGATGTCAGGCACAACGGGGAATTGAGGAACCACAATTTTATTCACCTCCCGTAAATCGATAACAAAGCGATAAACAGGTGGTTTCGAAGGATCAGTACGTTTAAGAATGGGCAGTACAGGGCTGTTGCACACGTTTCCCCGAGTCTCTTCAATAACGTCTTTCTCGATCAGATCATAAATGATCGCTAACAGTGCTCGTTCACCATCAAGGGAGATACGATATTGGGGAATACGTGGCAACCGCACATTAGATTTCAACTGAACAACATAAGGGGAGATGTCAAGTAGGCCCACGTCATTTGAACCCGTTGCCCACAAAGACGCAGGAAGAGAACGCAATTCCGGTGGGAGCTTGTCGAGAGACAAGTACATGGGAGAGACAACCCTCTCTCCCAACGTAAGCTTTACACCCGCAGGAGAACAATACAAAGTTGCATACAAACGTTTAAGCAAATCCAGGCCCAAAAGATTTTCACCACAACCTGTGGTTAGAATCAACGGAGCTTGTAGCTCACGAGGCCCAATTGTAAGGGGCAAAGGGCGCGAAACTGGATTGCTAACAGGGGCGCCAGAGAATCCAACGGAAACATTTGTTAAGCCAGACAAAGGTGCGCCAGGGAGTTTCGAATGCTTCATGGAACTTTTCGCTGCACCAGTGTCCAACAGAAAAGGCTCAACGACGCCCGATGTAGCAACTGCGACGTAAGGCCCTCTCTGATCAACCGGAACTGATACCACTCCCTCTCCTTGTCTTCGGCTGTCCTAGTAATTACTGTCGTCAGTTCCCTGATCGACGTAATAATCGTCTACATTGTACTGCGCCGATCGTCCTTGCGATGATCCACGTTGATCGAAACAATTATCGGAATTTGATGAGTTATCTGAACGATCGTTCTGAGCACCACGACCTCTACCACGTGGTGCCTGCTGCGAACCACCACGACCACCTCTCGATGAGTTACCACTATTACGTTCGTTTAGAACAGGACAATTGAATTTAATGTGACCCTCTTGTCTACAATAAGCACATTGATTGTACCCTAACGAGGATCTTTGGGAAGAGGAGTCATTACGAGTTTGGGATCGATTCGATTGCGGCTGCAATCTATTTTGTTGCGAATTATTCTGATTCGAACGTGGAGGATACGCTTGCTGGAGCAGCACTTTAGTTTTTAGCTCTTTCGTCTTTTTATCAGCACGGTCGCTCTCCTCTTTCTCTCTATTCTCATAATATTGTGCCGTAGCCAATATCTGAGCTGAGGTAGAAACGGCCCATGCACTTTCTGAATTCTTTAATTTATTGCTCAAATCGGGCAATAAGTTCGAAACAAATTTATCCACGAACAACCTTTGACCACCCTCAGTGCTCATATCCTGACCACTATGGTCAATGAATGCCTCCTCGAACCTCGTAAAGAAGTCGGAAACACTCTCGTCCTTCTTTTGCTTACAAGCTGACAATTTATCCCAGTTCACCCTCATAGCTGGCATAAGAGTTTTCATTAATGTGATTATTCTTTGAGGAAGATCAACAATCAACTGGTCGGGTTTAGCAGCAGCCGTTTGTCCGGCATCCGCCGCTACAATGGCAGCCCAGGCACCACCTAATTCATTCGGATGGTTTTCATGACGAATCTTAGCCCATACCGGTTGCGGTACGACATTGCCAAACAACATATCGATATCGGCAAGATTCATTACCGTAGCATCTACGAGCTGCGATAATTCTTTGTAATACCCTGTAGGATTTTTGCGTGGGTCAGGCAAAGATTGTTTTACCTGTAACACTTCTGAGCGTTTCCATGGGAGATGTATCCACACTCTCTGGAAAAACGGCAGAATCGGGGGGTTAGCTGCAGGATTACCTGGCATCCAAACTGGCGGAACTTCACGCATAGGGAACTGACCAGACTCTTCTGGCTGTCTTTCGACATCCTCAACAAACAAGGCTTGAGGTATAGGAGTGGGACGAAAAGATAGCAACCGTTCAACAGCACGTCGAACGTTGGTATCCACTATCAGTCCAGCCGAGAACTGGAGCTGTAGATCAGACAAAGCGGTCAGCACCTCGTCAGGTGCATCGGCCGATATCTGATCACGAAGGACCTTACACATTTCCTCGAACACATATCTCTGGGTTGGTATATTGAACTGACAAAACGTGTCGAGTACAACACGCGGTGGATTTCTAAGGGGGTGCGTCATCCAACCCATCGCCATATTATATAGCGAAGCACGTTCCCTATTACCTGGAAGCTGACTACGTCTCTGAGGACCATCGGAACCAGCGGACCCAAGAACAGGTCCGAGCGAATGAAAGAAGCTAGCCGCAAGAGGAGAATTACGACTACGAGTAGAGGGAGAAGTATAGGACACAGGACTAACAAGTGAAGGAGTAGAAACAGAAACAACAGCAGGGGTTAACAGAGCAGGAGCGGTAGCGTGAGCAGGAGTATGTGGAAGCGGAGGAGCAGTAGGAATAGCAACAGATGAAGGAGCAGGAACAGTCGGAAGAACGGGTGCAGGTTGAGGAACAGGCGGAGGAAGAATAGGTGCAGGAACAGGTACAGGGGGAATCACAGGAGCTGTGATACCCTGTACGTACGGAGGTGGCGATTTCATAAGATAGGACATTAAAGGATCCTCAACTGCCTCATCCTTCTTTTCCGACTCCGTAGGCAAAGCAGGATAGCACTTATCTATAGTCATGCGCTGTAATCTATCAAACACTTCCTTTTCCCTAACCTCCTTATCATGCTGGAACTGCTCTGCTTTCTTTACAATGGTACCAGCACTATCTCTCTGATTTCGCTTAGTCTGTCTGATTTCTCTCTGTCGGGCTTCTTTTCGCCACAACCGAAAGGCATCAAACATGGCCGGCCTTGACTTTTTCGCAAACAATTTAACCTCTAGATTATCTAAGATCGGGGCCTCGAAGCTACCATGTGGTGGCCAGCGAAGGTCACCATCTTTCTTCGTGTATTTGATCCAGTATTCATTAAAAGTAATCGGGCCTAGCCCATGTTTACTGTACAGTTCATAAGTGGGAGTTCCAACCGGAGGTAT
This sequence comes from Lissotriton vulgaris, assembly GCF_964263255.1. Taxonomy (NCBI): domain Eukaryota; kingdom Metazoa; phylum Chordata; class Amphibia; order Caudata; family Salamandridae; genus Lissotriton; species Lissotriton vulgaris. The sequence goes on from NC_141685.1 coordinate 1,650,933,432, forward strand.
CGGACACGAGTCCTCCAGTCGGGAATCCGTACCACAAGGTCTGAAACAACTAAACAAAGTACTGCGACCAGGCATCTTGCACACTAGCCGAGTTTCACAAACTTCAAGGGTTACGGGATTTACCAAGTCCCAGCAAAGAACAAAACCCTCAGTTTTTGGCGGCTGCAGTCGTCAAATAACACAACAAAGCACCAAGAACTACAAATGCAATGGAACCATGCAACCACTAAGTAACCACAACCAAGAACTCTGGGAGCGACCCACAAATACTTAACTCAAAGATCGATGGCGTCACCAGGAAGGCCCGTCAATCGTCTCGCTATACCAAGGTCTACGCCAGGCGCCAAAACAGGTCTACAGTCAGGGCAGCAGTCCGTCGCAGCCGTCAGGAGGCGGGAATCTTCGCGGGAAAAGTCTTCGGGCCACTTGTTTCGACAACAGGATCGATGAAGCGGAGTGCACCTTCCCTTGGAGATTTCACACGAAGTTCCTCACGATCGTCGGGCTTGGACCGGTACCACTGATGCAGCCCCACGTTGGGCGCCAACTGAAGGACTGGGTTCTTTAAGACCCAGCGGTGCCAGGGCACAACACCTGAAACCTTCGTGGGTAACCTGCTCCGGCGTACGAATGACAGAGACACGGGACACTTCCTTCGGCGTCAAAGATTCAAGGTTTATTTACTGCAGGGAACACAGATATCACGACAAGTACAATTCGTGCAACTTGGGGAGACTGCTTCAAATTGGTTCTGTGGATCGCTCCTTTTATACAGTTTTTACCCATAGGACAACATGATACACAAAGGTTTACAACCCGGTTCCCACCATTATCCCCCAGAGGGGTCGCTTTGGTCACTTTGATACACATAAGGTCCGGAACATAAGTGCGGAAACATTTGGCGGTTCCCAACTGTAAAAACCCATCTTCCCAACATTAGTGCATTCCAATCGGTAGTAAAACAGATCGAAATAGGAACAAGGACAGGTGCAGAGGAAGACGGAGACAGTGGGGAGATCGGAAAGGGTGTAAAAGGGGAGGTATCGGGAAACACGAGATACAGGCATCAAAGGGACGTGCCTAATGAGATGCACGGCTGAGACAATAAACCGGCACGGCGAGATGAGCCTCGAGCGGGGCCACCTGCCTTACAGTATCATCCCCCTCGTCATAAAGACACTTACAAAGGACATGTGTCTTCCGCAAATATCTTGGGAGTCCCAGGGTCGCGAAGCGGACAGCGTCCGTTCGCTGGCTACTTGAGGGCAAGAGACAAAATGGAGGCCGTATCTAAGATGGAACCCGTGGGTACAGACGAAAAACCCACATAACAAACGAACGGTTTAAGTTAGCACAGCGAAACTGCGCACACTTACTAAACTCGTCATTTGCGGTTCATAGATACCAGACTCGACCATATTCGTGCGAGTCGAAAACACCACTTACAATTGTCACGGAACCTCACTGGATGGTGGCACCTTCGCACAAAAGACTTTCCAAACGAAGCGGGACCCGCGCTAGCGGGTCCTGGCAAGATATTTTGATGGCCGGAGGGAAGGGGGGGCGGAGCCCGCCGCAGGTGTGCTGGTGCATTCCATCCTTGATGGAATGGAACCTGCACCCCCCCACCCCCACCACCCCTAGCGCCTTGAGACCCTTACGGGTGAGTAGTCGCGCTTTAACAAACTCCTGATTGATTGAGTGCACGGACTCCTGGTCCTGGGAGTCCCGCGCAAGTGACCCTGTGTGCCCCGGAGGTGTTTGCAGGCTCTCTGGGTGCTTTTAGCAGTTTTCCTCTGCTGGATGGCAGCACCTCCGCACACAAGACTTCCCAAACGAAGCGGGACCAAGGTCACATGTCTGCAAACACACCCTGTGGCGCCGTTTAAGTTGGGGAATTAATTCCTTGTTAATCCTGAGGGTCCCTGGGGGCCAACTAGCCCAGCAAGTACCTCCAGTAAGCACCACAGAGCTGCTTGCAGAGTGTTGTAAAAAGGGGCTTGGCCTCTGAAAACCTCATTGCAACGAAGACCCCTGGCGCATACTGGACGTACCTGGAGGGCTAGTTGGCCCCCAGGGAACCACAGGATTGAGGAGGAATTAATTCTCTAACTTAAAATGCACCACAGGGCATGTTTCCAGACATGTCACCTCCGCGCCCCCTTCCTTCACCACTGTGCAAACGCGCCCTTGGCGCGTTTTAAGTTAGGGAATTAATTTTCTTTCAATACTGAGGGTCTCTGAGAGCCAAAAAGCCCAACAGGTATCTCCAGTATGCGCTAGTGAGCTGCGTTGCAGACAGGTGTTCAGAGGCCACGCCCCTTTTTACACCTCTCTGCAATACAGCCCTGTGGTGCTTATTGGAGGTACCTAGTGGACTAATTTCACCCTAGGGACCCTCAAGATTCGAGGGGACTTAATCTCCCAAGTTAGAATGGCCACAGGGCGCGTTTACACAATGGTGAAGGGAAGGGACAGGACCTGAGGTGAAGTGTGCAAACACACCCTGTGGCACTTTTTAAGTTGGGGAAATAATTCCCCTTCAATCCTGAGGGACCCTGGGGGCCAACTAGCCCACCAGGTGCTTCCAGTATGCGCCACTGTGCTGCGTTGCAGAGAGGTGGTCTAGGCCGTGCCCCTTTTTACATCTCTCTGCTACCCAGCTCTCTGGTGCTTACTGGATGTACCTAGTGTGCTAGTTGGACCCTGGGGACCCTCAGGATTGAAGGGGAATTATTTCCCCAACCTAAAATGCGCCACAGGGTGTGTTTGCACAGTGCCGAAGGGAGGGGATGGTGTAGGAAAGTGGCTCTATATATACTGGACCGAAGTAAAATCACCCAAACTACGGATTCCGATTTACTCACCTGTTATCATGAGATACCTCAGTGCTGCATTTTTGTCATCAGTCATCAGTGATGTCATTTGAGATGCCATCAGTGATGTCACCAGTGATGTCACTGACCATGTCATGAATGGTGTAATATGTGACATCATCAGCAGTGGATTACGGGCGCACGAGTTATAGTTAGTACAACTAACTATAACAGAGAAATTGCAATGGTTTTGTACAAGTAAAATGTCCAGGCTAACTATAACACCCCTAAAACGTATGTTTTTTTCAGTGAATATATATATATATATATATATATATATATATATATATATATATATATATATATATATATATATATACACACACATATTTATATATATATACACCCACACACACATATACATTTGCATATGTATATGCATGTATATACATAATAGATGAGTGTGTGCATATATAATATTTATATGGTATGTGTGTGTGTGTGAGAGAGAGACTTGCATTTGTGTAGAGCGTCATTATAGTCTTTTCAACCTAACGACAGCGAGTCTTTAATTTGCTTACTTATTTATTTATTTTGTGTACTAGTGCCCATGCAGCGCTTTCACATTCATAGAGGCCCCGCCCCTTTCTTTACACAAGCCACATCTAAAGAAAAGGTATGCGGTCGTCATTAAAGTGAAAGCGCTGAATGGGCGCTTTTACCCCAAAAAACCCATCTGTTTGTCAACTTGACAAACAGATGCTTTTTTTTTGTCAGAGCACCCATGCCGCGGTTTCACTTTAATTTCGGGCACGCCCATTTCTTTAGACATGGCTTGTCTAAAGAAAGGGGCGTGGCCTTCATGAATGTGAAAGCGCTGCATTGGCACTAGTAAAAAAACAAATATTTGCAATGCAAAACGTTTCGCATTTGCAAGAGTTTAAGCTATTGCATTGCCAATAACTGAAACCTTTATTAATGCGAGACCTATTGTATTGCAAATGCTTGTTAATAAAGGTTGCCTAAACGTAAATAATTTGAGTCGTCCATCCAGTAAGGTTAGGCAAGATTTTGTAAAACTAGTATCCCAAAATAGTGGGTGATTTTTATTTAAAGTTTCCAAGTTCAGCAGGAACATAAGATTCTTCATGGCACCCATTTTTTTCGAATTTAGGTAATTTTGGTTGACAAATAAAAAAGTGACAAAATAGCAAAAAACCATAAAAGTTCAAGAAAAATCACCCAACTGTAGAGATGCAATTTTGGGAACTGGACAGCAACAGAAAGAGGAGTATCGGTTGTCAAATTTTGCAATGGGTTTTCAGGGTTCTATACTTTGCATCATTGCACTTATCAGACAGCCTTCACTTACAGTAAAGCTGGTGGAAATAATTAAACACAAGGCCAAAAAGGGAGGCTTATGCGGTACCGGGGATGTTCCTACTGCGATCCATGAGTAAACCTCTTATAATTGTTGTCAGTATGACTGTGAGATACTCATTTCTCCATTGCCAGAACGCTTGGGTAGGTATTGCGTTTCCTCTTTGGCACATGGCTAGAACAACCATGGATGTGAGCAGAGTGGGGAAACACACATCCCTGCCGAATGACATATGGGAGCTTAAATTAAACCTGGAAAATGTGGTCATACCACCCTCGCCCCTACTTCACTGAGGCTAGAAAGTGAGAATGACTGTCTCCAGAAGGATGCGTGGAGGCAAACTATATGTATGTCTACAAAATTACATCTTAGCCAATGCTGTTTGCCAGGCAAGATTCATCCATAGATCCCTTAAAGAGCCCCATAAGTTTCAGCCTACAGGGAATTTTGTCTGATCCCCATATGGCCAATTATGCCCTGCATCTGGTTGATGTTGGGCGATATAGCCACAAGCAAGAAATGAGTTAGGGAAAGTGAAACTATTCCAAGCATTAAGGAAAGGAACGTTGAACTGTTTTCCAGAGCAATAACTTCCACTACTTACACTTCATGGGCATAGGTATTCACTTTTCCCATCCCTCTCTTTGCACTGAGCAGAGGCACTTTGGTCCAAATGTATCTGTTTTCCTTAATTTCCCAGATGGCGACAAATGGAAAAGAGGCCACCTTGAAATGTATTGTTTTTACTTAAGTAAAAGGTCGGAGGACCATAGAGGACGCACTTTTCCACTTTCCTTTGCTACCTTGGAATGTACTGTTGCTCATGTAGTCAAATCAAATCAAATCAAATCATCTTTATTCAGTTTCCATTTTTTGAAAGCCATAAAAGTACATAAAAAACACAATAAATATTAAAAAATCACATTCATTCTGTATCAAACAGTACTTTAAAAGCATATTTTTAGAAGTCCATCTTATATCAAAAAGGATACTCAATCAGAGTTCATAAGTTCATTCGATGCCTAATACATGATTTAAGATACTGTGCAACAGATTTTGTCATCAAGTTATTTTCCAGAAATTGTAGTGCCAGGTAGGCAGGGCGACATCTGCGAATTTTTAAAACTTTTAATACTGGTATTATCCACCGCCTGCGTAATGGTGTGTAAAATTTGCAAAAAAAGAGGACATGGATTGTGGACTGTGAAGACATTAAATTGCAGGGACACACTGAGATATTATGTGTCCAATCGTTCTGTTTAGGAAACAAAACCAAATAGTGAAATAAATTAAACCTAAAACGAGTAAGAAGGAATTTTTCGTATTGTGTTAGATCATACTGCAGGTACGGTTGGATGGTAGGGACCAGCTGAATTAGTAGGCAATGCTGGACTGATGGCTTCCCTATTTCACTCAACATCCGTAATTGAGATAAATGCGACATACAGATTGTTTTTAGTTCTTTTTTCGATATGTCTGTTACTGACATGGGGTCGTCAAAAAATCTCGGAAAACCAATGTCTGTAAGAAATGATTTCACGTAGGCCAACCATTTTATCTTTATCATGTTATCTAATTTCAGACAGTCCTGAATTATTAATTTTGTGAGCTGACACTCGTCCGTTGCCCATATTCTGCGCCACAACATGATCGGTTGGATTTTGATGATGTCAGAGATATAGTCCACCCCGAGTTTGAGGTGACGTCCGTATGTAGTTGTACTTCTTGGGACAGCCAGTAGGAATCTAAAAAAAGAGTTTTCAACTTTTTGTAATTGTTCTACGTTTGTCGTTCCCCAAACCCCTGCTCCGAAGGTGGCTGTACTTATGCATTTGGCATTATAAATCTTGATCATCTCGGTCGGGGGTCTTTTGCTAAGGCGAAGAGAAAAGGCCTTTAGTGCACCAATTGTTCTTATAAGGGACAGTTTTCGGGAGTTGACTGCTTCCTTCCAGTTGAATGCCTCGTCAATAGTGACGCCTAGGTAGGGGTACGTGTTTGTTCTTTCAAGGGGTAGGTTATCCACGTAAATTTTCTTTGCTTTTTTCCCCTTGGTACCCGCATGCATCACGTATGTTTTCTTTATATTGACTTTTAAGTTCAAACTGGTCATAAAAGAGCAATAGTTATTTACAGCCCGTTGAAGTTGGACTGGAGTTCGGGCAAGAATTACCGCGTCGTCGGCGTATAGTAGTGCTGGAATCTGCCGACGACCGGCTTCTGGGAGATCTTTTACATCCTTTAACATTGCTATCTCAAGACCGTTAGTGTAGAGCGTAAATAAGAAAGGGGCCAGCACGCACCCTTGTCTGACCCCCTTCTGTATTGGAAAACTGTCTGTCAATTGTCCACCTGTCCCAAATCTGACCTTTCCTGTGGCTCCTGTATATAGTTCGTGGAGAAAGTCGACTATTGGTGATTCAATCCCCATTTGCAGCATTATTGTCCAGAGTTTTGAATGTTCCACACAGTCAAACGCTGCTGTGAGGTCGACGTAAACCATATGTAGACAAGATCTTTTTGCGTTTACGTATTTTCCGGCCAGTAATGTTAAGTTTAGGACTTGATCCATTGTACTCAGTCCTGCCCTAAACCCATATTGTAGGTCTGAGAGTACACCATGTTCTTTCGACCACTCCTGGAGTCGATCAAGAAGTATGCGCCCTGCCATTTTTCCGATCGAGTCCAGGAGGGAGATGGGACGATAACAGGAGGAGCTTTCTCTGTTACCCTTCTTAAAGATGGGGACGAGTATCGAGGTGGACCAAGAATCGGGGAGATTAGTGTCCTTTGCCGCGTTTAATACTTTAGTAAGGAGAGGGGACCAGAGATCAGGTAAGAGTTTGTAGAGGTCCATTGGGACCGAGTCTGGTCCTGTTGCTTTGCCTGTTTTGGCAGTCTTTATAGCTTTTGTCGTTTCATTGATTGTAAAATGAATGGCTATTGGATATTTCACCAGCAAAAGGGAATCCTGGGAGGTTGAGTCTGTAGATTTGACCTCACCGAATACCCCTGAAAAATGTTGCACCCAATCCTGTGCGTTTATGGCTACATCCAGGGAAGGGTCGTCATTATTTTCTGTTAAAAAGGGGTTTTCAACTATCTCCCAGAAGGCTGTGCTATCTTTTAAAGTGCTGCTTTTTAGTAGTTGGATCCAGAGGTTTGCTTTTAGGTCCTTTTTTCTTTTCCTGATTGCTAGCGTATAAATCTTTCTTAAGTTGATTACCTCTTGTCTATTTCTTTCTTTTTTGGTTAAGGCCCTCTTTAAATCGGAGTAAGCTTTTGTGCATTCTGTGTCGAACCATCCCTTTCTTATTGTCTTTTTGTGTTTATAGGGCTTGGTAATTCATTTCTTATGTTTTTCACGATCTCTTTATAGTTAGTCATGATCTCTGTTGAAGATGTCGAAGGATCTAGGCACTTGTCTATTTCATTTCTACATGTTTTAATTATTCTTGTATTGATGGCTTCCTGGTCTATTTTGCTCCATTTGAGGGTATAGCCATTTAATCTATCCAGTGTTAATGCTTCCTGATTGAGCATTCCGAAATTGGCCTATTTTCTTTCGGTGGGTCGGTTCTTGATAGGTCAGTCTTAGTGGGAAATGATCGCTGAGTGCGTTATTGTGCACCTCAAAGGTCTCAATGCGTGTGGCTTTATTAGTAGATATTAGTATATAATCGATTAAAGTTTCGAGACCTCTTCCGTGAAAGGTTGGAGTAAATTGGGTTATGGGGGGTTTTATCATGTTGGCAAACCCTATGTCTAGTTCGGACATAATGGCCTGCATGTTATTGCCTTCAATAGTGTGGGAAAAATGAGTTAGACTGTTTCCTTGTTCGTTTGTGATCCCACAGATGGAGGTGTCACTTTTATTGCATATGTGAAGATTGAAGTCTCCTCCCCAGATTATTGTGTGGGAGACCTTGGCGTACTTTGCTTTGAGATCGTTGGTCTGGTTAGAAATTTCGTTTAAGGCCTTAATCAGCTCCATCGGGCTCATGTTGTTGTAGAAATTTATGATGGTATAGACCTCTCGATTGGTTCCTTGGAGATTGATGATCTGAAAGTTCTGAAGTAGTATTGTAGGAGTTATTTCGTGACATGGCCAGAGGTTGGAAATATATACTGTTAGGCCTCCTTTGCTTCTCCCTGAATTCGATCTTATTGCTTGGGAGAAGAATGTTTTGTATCCCAGTAGATGGATTGGGTTGTTAAGCCACGTTTCCTGGAGACAAATTACATCGCTCGATTCGATCAGTTCAAGGAAACTTTTTTCAGAGTGTTTGGTTGCTAGTCCCGCAACGTTCCAGAATAGCACCCTCTTATCGAGATTTTCTAGAGTTGCAACGGATGGCGTATTCTGAACGCTGATTTCTTCGAGTTGGATGGGTTGTAATTCAGATGTCGTATTTGGGGCATTTGCCTGCGCCTTTTGGGCTATTTGTGACAGTGTCGAGGGTCTCTTATGAGCCTTGAGAGGACGTTGTGACTCTTGTGTCATGTTTACCTTAATTTGAGTTTTTGTCGTCACTGTTGATTCGTATGTCCTGGTTTTTGACACAAGGTGATCATTATTAGGTGTCTTGTTTGTGGGCTGGCTAGCTAAGTTGTTTGGTGAGACTCTGTTTTTAGACAAAGGAATCTTGTTATAGATCTGTGGTGATGGTCAGTCGACCATCTCTAGACAACTATAGCTATTGAAAGTTGGTATTCCACCCCATGGTTCCCTATGTGGTGGTTGCTGTGCCCTCCTGCCATAGGTGTTCCAGTCATCCCGGTCTTTTTGGTCATACCCCCATTCTCCCTGAAACCTACTCCTTTGGTTATTTCCGTAACCCCAGTCACCCTGGTTCCAACTTCTCTGCCCGTAATCAGACTGATTCCAAGACCAATTTGACGGCCAGTTAGGGTCCTCAGCACGATGACCTTGTCGGGGGTAGAAAAAAGATAAGCGTTTTACGTTTATTCCTCCACTACTTTCCAATGAGTCCCAACAGCATATATAGTCCACAGCACGGGGATTTTCAAGGTTGACTATTATACAGTCGCCAGGGATGGTTTTTGGTTGATGGCCTATCCATGCAACCCTTCTGACCGTAGTGATTCTAGTGATGTTATTGGGGCGATTAGGTCTATTAATGTTGAGCCAATAACGGGTTTTATTTAGCAGGGACCAGGTTGGTTCATCTGTGTCGTTGCTTAGTTCTGGGACCCCTGTTAAAATAATTACGAAAGGAGCTGCCTCCAGTGGAAGGTTTGCTGGTTTAGACCATCTTTTTTTTGGTCGTTCTGGTTTGTTATTGTGCCTTTGTGTCTGATCGGGCTGGGGGGCTGTAGATGCAGATGGTCTGGGTGAAACATTTGCTGGGGGAACTTTTACTGAGGGAGCACTTGCTGGGGGTTGGTTTTGTGTACTTGAAGCTGTTTTAGGGGGTTCTTGAGGGGGCTTAGTTTTTGTTAAAGGAGTTGGATTATTTGAATTTTTCGCTGGATGACCTGTTTTTACGATTGGGGTATTTGTTGTAGCCGTGTTATTAACTAAATGTTTTGGATTGTTAGTAGGCTTTGCATTACCGACTAAGGCTTTAGGACCGGCCAAGATTGAGAGGTCTTGAGGTCTTGAATTTGTGGATTTTTTTGAGGTAGCAATTAATATCGCTACTTGCTTCTCTATGAGCTCTAGACTTTTTTGGATGGGTCGTAACTGGTATTTAACTATTTCCGCTATTTCTTTTAATAGGGAGGATTGCGTCTTATCATTGTTCAGATTTCTTACTAGAGGTGGTGCTGATTTTTCTTGGTGGGTTTGGTTAGAATCAACTCCGTCGTTATGATCTTCGATTGTAAGTACGTCAGTGTTGATATTGCTGTTAGATTCTGTGACTGCTGTAGGTTTGATATTGTTCTGACTTTGGTTTTTATTTGACTCGCAGAGATTAGGATGTAAGTTAGGTTCGGAAGTCACTGCGTCCATTTTTGCATGATTTCCTGAATGTGTTTCTTTGAGTGTTGGATGTTTTGGGATTGCTCCTTCCCTTATCCCTCTTATTTCGCTCTGTGTGGGGTCATTTTGAGGTAACTGAGGACTTGCAAAAATATCGGGGGTTTGCTCTAGGTCCTGAGTCAATTGTGAATCGGACAATTGTGAAGATACTGAAAGGTCAACTGTATTCTGGATTACGCAAATGTCGGCGTGTGTTTCCAACGTTGTGACATTATGTGATTGTACGTTTGGTGTTCGTGCCTGTGCCAACAGACCCATTGATGAGCGTCTTGCTTGCTCTAGTTCGTAAGAGCCACGTCGATCAATCAACATTACAGTTTGGTCTATAGTTTGATTCATTTTGGTAATGAATTGATCTATGGGGCCTGCGGAGGTCGCCATGTTTTTGAGTGTTTTACTTCTGGAACCCCTTGTAGACATTATGTGGGGTTTAACCAGGTGAATGACTGATGACGGTTTACTCGTGGTAATAAGAGGTAAATACTATACAATCCCTCCCCGAACAGCGTGTTAAGTCTTTGTTTGGAATTTACCTTATGACAGATGTTAGAGGGGTGGGCCCAGCCCAGTCTTCTCCGGTCTGTGACGGGCTAGGACGGGTCCACCCTTGGCCCAGGCTTCGCCCAGCGTCCCACTCGCGTCCCGCGAGAGGGAACAATGAGCACCTTTATGCGCCTCCTGGCGCGGAGTTGTGATGGTGGGGCTGGAGACCTCGAGGGCTGCCGGGAGTTATAGGCAGCCCCTCGCCTCACTCCACTCGGCGGCCCCGCTGTCAGAAGGTAGGAAACAGCAGGGCGGCGGGAGGCTGGCGGTAAGGGGTCTCAACAGCCCGGGAAAGGTTGCTTTTAGATTCTCCTCTGGGCGCAGTGCAGATACTAGTTCAGGAAAAGCGGGGAAATAACAGCGTGACACCGCTCGCTGCAAGAATGAGCACCTTTAAGCGCCTCCTGGCGCGGAGTTGTGACGGTGGGGCTGGAGACCTCGAGGGCTGCCGGGAGTTGTAGGCAGCCCCTCGCCTCACTCCACTCTGCGGCCCCGCTGTCAGAAGGAGGCTGGCGGTAAGGGGTCTCAACAGCCCGGGAAAGGTTGCTTTTAGATTCTCCTCTGGGCGCAGTGCAGATACTAGTTCAGGAAAAGCGGGGAAATAACAGCATGACACCGCTCGCTGCAACAATGAGCACCTTTATGCGCCTCCTGGCGCGGAGTTGTGACGGTGGGGCTGGAGACCTCGAGGGCTGCCGGGAGTTGTAGGCAGCCCCTCGCCTCACTCCACTTGCCGGCCCCGCTGTCAGAAGGTAGGAAACAGCAGGGCGGCAGGAGGCTGGCGGTAAGGAGTCTCAACAGCCCGGGAAAGGTTGCTTTTAGATTCTCCTCTGGGCGCAGTGCAGATAGGGTAGTGCGATGTCCCGAGCGCAGCAGCAGCTCCTTCTCCTCCCTTTATTTTCTCGCCAAACTCGCTCATATAGTCAAAGGTAACGAGGGTTATAGAGGGACAACAATATTCTCCTTCTCGTGTCATGACAGCAAGACATTTCCATATATAACAAGACAGGTACAATATCACCATGTCAGAGCAGTTGCTAAGCTTTCTCACCAAGTCTAAAAATTGAGAGTATTAAAAATTGGGACACACATTCGTGCTTTTATTCAGTAATTTAGAAAGCTATGAGCCAATGAACAAAGCCAAGATGAAGGAACTCTAGATGCAACCAAATTCATGTATTGCTAATTATTTCAGATTTATGAATTAATCAATAATACCCATATAGCCCTTTATCGTTTCCCGATGCCGTGACAAGTGTGTGATTATTTTCATTTGCCATATTTACGGACTTTAAAGCATTGACCAGACCATAAGCATTGCATTACTGTGCAAAGTCAAAAGATAACAGCCAAGCATACATTAGGATTCACGGAATACAATGAGCATTTAGTAGGCATTGCGGGGTAAAGTGGACAAATAAGCATTCAGTTGTTATCAACAGATGAGGAATTTCTTTACTAAGCAAAGTTTACAGGAAAAAAATTCCAAAAACTGTGTTCACCCCACAGAAGGACTGCACCGTAGTCTTCTTCTCATGGATATATGGCGTGTGCTGCAAAATAATAGACCAGCTGTGGGGCTCGACACCCTGCTTCTATCAGAGAGCACAAGATTCTAATGGACAAGTTGGCCAAGGCGGAGCACACAGAGAGCCTAAGCTAAACTGCAACGTTAAAAAGCCTTAAGGTAGGTAATAGGAAGATGGTAAAAGGACTTTTTGCCTCGCGATTTACCAAAGCCCTGTGGCAGAGGGCAGAGGTTTAGCGCGCTGAGCGCTGTGTAGCCTTGTATTTTTAACTTTGTTCTGCTTGCCTCTCTGCTGCTGAGTGCTAGCAGCTTTAAAACTTCATTTCCCCCGCTGACTACTAGCGGTGAGTGGCACACCTTGTGTTTTAAATTTCCTCCCCCACCCCGCCCTCCTGACTCCTCCCCCTCGGCGTCATCGCCTATTTAGGCTCCGCCCACTTTTTGCCTCGCGATTTACCAAAGCCCTGTGGCAGAGGGCAGAGGTTTAGCGCGCTGAGCGCTGTGTAGCCTTGTATTTTTAACTTTGTTCTGCTTGCCTCTCTGCTGCTGAGTGCTAGCAGCTTTAAAACTTCATTTCCCCCGGTGACTACCAGCGGTGAGTGGCACACCTTGTGTTTTAAATTACCTCCCCCACCCCGCCCTCCTGACTCCTCCCCCTCGGCGTCATCGCCTATTTAGGCTCCGCCCACTTTTTGCCTCGCGATTTACCAAAGCCCTGTGGCAGAGGGCAGAGGTTTAGCGCGCTGAGCGCTGTGTAGCCTTGTATTTTTAACTTTGTTCTGCTTGCCTCTCTGCTGCTGAGTGCTAGCAGCTTTAAAACTTCATTTCCCCCGCTGACTACTAGCGGTGAGTGGCACACCTTGTGTTTTAAATTTCCTCCCCCACCCCGCCCTCCTGACTCCTCCCCCTCGGCGTCATCGCCTATTTAGACGGGCCCCATGCGTCAGCGCAGCGGACGAGCGCAGCGGGTGCGACGTAGGCGCGCCGGAGTCGCACCAGAGTCAAGCCCGTCTGCGCCCGTCCGCGCCAGGACGGGCCTAGGGCCTAGGGATGTGGATACTACCATCTCCTACTCATCCTCCGCCCTGACGCGCCTTCGAGCTGCTGACTGCCCCCTATCGTTTGACACCTGGACGCGGATCACTACTTTAGGAATCACTGGTAATCTACCCCCCCACCTTGGCCCACTCACTCCTCCCACTTCCCTCATTATTCCTGAGTCGCAGATCCGCCTACTATATTTGAACACCCGTTCTTTAGTCAGGCACCAAACTGATATTTTCCATCTACTTACGACTGAAAGACCTGATGTTCTTCTACTTTCTGAGACCTGGCTTACGGACGACTCCCTCCCGGACATACTGGCAGCATTACCTCCTGACTACTGCCTGCTTAACACCAACCGCCATGGGGGTCGCCCTGGAGGAGGGGTCGCGGCGGTAATACGTAAGGATATTCAGGTTATCACCCCCACTTCCATGATTTTTCCCGATGTAGATAACCTTGTCTTCAGTCTTGGAACTGAGGTGGGCGCTGTTACCTTTATGGTACTTTACCGCCCCCCACAATCCATGCCCTCTTTCCCCGCACTGTTTATTGAGCAGCTTGCTAGCATTGCTACCTCTTCTCCTCGCATAGTTATTGCTGGGGACTTTCATTATTGGTTTCAGCACAGGGACGCTGGCCCCCACGCCCTCGAATTGTTTGAAGGTCTCTCGAGCCTGAACTTCAGCCAGTTAGTCACCTCCCCCACCCATAGTGGTGGCCATATACTTGATCATATCTGGGTCTATGGGGTGAAGCCCTCCCACCCGCTTATTACACCTTGCGTGTGGTCGGACCACCGCCTTATCGATACCACCATCTCGATGGCTGGTCAGGTCAGGATCCCTTCGCGGGAGGGTGGCATGGCTCGTAAGTGGAAGGCCGTCGACTCTTCCAAACTGCTAACTCATCTGTCTCACACACGTCCGCCTCCCCCCAATGACTCTTACATTAATGAGCTAGATGGGCAAGTCTCTAACTGGCTCATATCAGCCAGCGATATCTTTGCCCCACTAATCAAGTTCCCTCGCTCTCGTCATAACCATTCTCATAAATGGTTTACTCCACTCCTCAAAACTGTACAGTTAGAACTTCGTCAATTCGAACGCAGATGGAGAAGAGACTACTGCCCGTCAAGTAGAGATATCTATGTGGCAGCTCGTAATAGTTATAAATCTGCTATCTCTGCAGCCAAGAAAACCTATGTCTCCGAGCGTATCCTGTCAGCTCCCTGTAAGTCGAAGGAGATTTTTAGAGTTCTGGACGAGTTCACGTCTGACGCCAGAACGCTTTTGTCCCAGGCCCCTACCCAGGAATCTTGCAATGCACTTAGCACCTTTTTTTTACAGAAGATTGTTTTGATTAAGGGCACTATCCCGGTCACCTCATTGGATGCTGTTCCCATCACACCCCCTCATAATGCTTTCTCTATCACCCAGCTTCCCCCACTAGACGCTATATCTTTAGCCAACCTGGCGGCCCGGATCAAGTCTGGCTCCCCTGACGACCACTGTCCACCTTCCATACTTTGCGACATCTGCCATTCTCTACCCGACTGTATCCTTCCTCTGCTCAATTCTTCTCTTCTTTCCGGGACGGTACCCAGCTCCTTCAAGGAGGCCGTTCTAGTGCCTCTGTTGAAGAAGCCTGGAGCCGACCCTGCCGTCCCGGCAAACTATCGTCCTGTCTCTCTCTTACCTTTTTTCTCAAAAATCTTGGAGGCCCATGTCACTGCCTGTCTCTCGGGGTTCATCGAGAGTTCCATCTTTCTCGAGGCCAACCAGGCCGGCTTCCGCCCTGGTCATTCTACGGAGGCTGTGATCCTGGCTGTCCTAGATACCTTGAGAGACGGAGCTGACAAGGGTACCTCCCAGGCCCTGGTTTTACTAGATCTGTCGGCCGCTTTCAACACGGTGGACCATAACATCCTCCTCCACCGTGTCGAACAGGCCGGCATCCAGGGCCTGGCGCTGGCCTGGGTGAAATCTTTCCTTATGGGGAGATCCCAGTCCCTCAGCCTAGGTACATTTAGGGCCCCTAGGGAACATCTGTCTTGTGGGGTCCCTCAGGGCTCCTCTCTATCCCCTCTTCTTTTCAATCTCTATCTTCGCCCTCTTCTCTCTTCTCTGAGGCAGTGGGACGTCCGCGTCTTCAATTACGCGGATGACCTACAACTCATTTTCTCTCTAAACTCTCCTTCTTCTATTCCTACTTTTCAGGCAGTCATGTCCCATATCTTTCAGTGGATGTGTCAGAACCAGCTGAAATTGAACCCCGGTAAGACGGAGCTCCTCCTGCCGGGTAGGAGCGCCGTCCACTGGGGTCCATATTTCTGGCCGACAGAGCTTGGCTCTCCTCCCACCCCGGTAACCTCGGTGAAAAGCCTCGGGGTCACTATTGACGCTGGGCTCTCTCTGGGGCCGCAGGTGGGGACAGTGGTTTCCTCCTGCATGTTTCAACTGCGCAGGATCAGGAAGGTGGCCTACCTTCTTACTCCCGATGCCTTGCTTCAAGTCATCATGGCCCTTGTTCTCTCCCGCCTGGATTTTTCAAATTCCATCTATTACGGCTTGCCCAAATGCTCCATCAATAGGTTGCAAGTCATCCAAAACCAGGCGGCGAGACTGGCCCTCGGGATTCCGAAGTGGCAGTCCGCCAAACCCCTCCTTATCAAGCTACACTGGCTCCCGGTTAGCCTAAGGGCTGCCTTCAAGGTTGGCTGTCTTATTTTCAAATCTCTCTCTGGTTCCTGTCCCGCCTTTCTGAAATCCCTGATCTGCCCCTACTGTCCCTCACGTAACCTTAGATCACTTCACTTACATCTTCTGGTGGTCCCTCCCTTCAAACTCTGTAGATCTGGGGGTCGAAGATTTGCCTTTCTCGGCCCCAAACTTTGGAACTCTCTTCCCCTCTCAGTTAGGACTTCCGGTACTCTGATTCAATTTCGCAAATCATTAAAAACCTGGCTTTTCCCACAATCCCGCTAAAATCCCTCTGTTTCCTCAGCACCCTTTCAGCGCCATGATACCTCCGGTGACAGTGCGCTATACAAAATTCCCTTAACATAACATAACAAGATTAGGGCACAGCACCACAGAAGGTCTCAAAAGTCCCCAACAACAAATGACAGGCAATAGAATCCTCACAGGTTAGAATGCAGGGATGTACCAAATGGAAAAAGTTTGGAAGGTTCAGGAAAGAGAAGAGAGCAAGGAGGAAGATATTTGGAAACAACTGACATAACATTATAACACATCAGCCTTTGTTTGGAACAGATATAAATAAACAGAGTGCTTGCAAAACAAGATATAGCATGTAGTATCACTCTAGTCTTCGCATCAATATGACATGCAGCATTCTCTCCCAGATTGGCTCTTTTAAGAGGACTAACATCCTAAATGAACCTGGGAGAATCTACAGGCTTGCACAGTCTCTCGATATGCAAAAGCTGGCTGTTCTCCAACTTTACATTATCCATTTTTATCCATTCAATGTTCATGTGTTCAGGGATCTTAAAATGTCCTTGCCGAGACACAGATTTAGTACACATACAAGATCATTAGCCCTCCATTTAATGACTTAAAAACTTCAGGTGATTCTATGGTGCTTCCTACTTTTTCTGATTCTTCTTTACCCTATGACAGATGTGTTCCTAATCTGTCACTTACTTACATTTAACCAGCTCGACGGAGATTAAGAGAGATACTTTGGTGAGAGTGTTAGGCTTAGACCTATATAGCCATAGCATTAGCTGGAGGACTTTCTTTATGAGGAACTGCAAGTACTTTTTGATCTTTCTATACATTTGTTCGCCAATCCTTTTGCTCTTTGGCAATACAGGGCTCTCATGAGATATTTTATTGACATTTCATCTAGAAACCCTTTCATACACTCTCATGTTAGCTGCACACGATTGTCATTGATAACTATCTTAGAAATATCTTCATTCATAAACATATCCTTCAAATTACTTATTAACAGATTTGTCAAAGAACTGTTTACCAGTGGCAGGTCCTCCGCTATGGGGGAGGAGCGTCGCCCCACTTCTTTCTTGCAATGTGAGAAGCCAAAACATAAAGTGGTAATAACTTTTAGTTATTACCATTTAATGTTTATTTTTGCGTCAGTACTGGTCTGCTTACAGAGCAGGGTAGGAGTGGTTTTCCCACTTCTGAGTGTGCAATGACTATTTGGTCGGCCCTCTCAGGCTGTCCCAATCAGGCATGCCCACCCCTCCAGCCCCTGGCTGAGCGCCGGCACTCAGATCAATCACAATGCTGCATTACAGCATTGTCATTGGCTTAGGGGTGGGAGTCTGGCTGCCTGCTTCCTGTTCCGACCTGGAGTCGGCTACAGGCTAGCAGGAGAGAAGAAGCGGGACCCGGTGGTGGCAAGGTGTTATTTATTTTTATGTATTATAATGGTTTTAATGCAGCCTGGCCTGACCCGCCCCCTCTGTGCACCCGCCCCCACCCGCAAGCTGGTCCTCGCCCCCTCTGTTGTTTACTGCCATAGGAACCTTCCATATTGTGTGGTAATATATCAATACAATATAAGGGCAGCATTACCATGTATTCCAAGCCACTTACAGGCCCCATTGCATTAATATTTACCAGCTTGCTCCACTAACTGGTGAAAGGGGATTTTACACACCATTTCGACTTTATCACTGGCTGCACAACTTATATACAATACGATTTTCTGTTCAATGAGAGAATACATTTATAGCCACCAATATTGTGACCTGACTCTCTTCTGCATTAGACTCCTCTACAGGTGTTCCTCAGGCACAGGAACAACAATTGTGTGCGCAACTGATTAAGGAAATGCTGACTTCTTTTCTCTGAGGAGTCTGCCATTATTTAGGCTCAGAACACTCATCACATGAATATGGCTGGATGCTCACATTGCATCCACGTTTTCAGGGCTACCACTCACCATCCTCAAATTAATGTTTGCATTCAAGCTAGCTTTCCAATCATCATCACCAATTCCATCAACGACCATAGTTGTTCCTCTCTATAACTGGTACCAACAGGCATCACCCAAGGGCAATTAGCTGAAGGATTCTTAGGTTTCTTAGAACTGGAGCTACACACTACCAATAGGCCTCACAAAGGGTGAAACCAGTCTAGGGATACTTTTGGTCCCCTCTGGAGGGGGCTTCACCTGGCAGTTTAGGCTAGACTGTCCCAGTCGCGGTCTGCCCATGCAGGTGAAGGGGTCACGTCCCCTCACCTTTTTCAGAGAAGAAGAGTGTCTGTCAGGCTGGTCAAAGGTCAGCCTGACATGCACTCTTCTTGTTCAGATCAGGGAGCCAGGTGTTAGATATGTTCTAGATGCACAAGATCCTGGCTGCCAGAGCTGAACTTTGCCAGGCAGAGGAATTCCCAGCCCGGTGAGCGTGACCTCCTCAGCATGGCAAAAATGCCTCGAGGCCCTCTCCCTTGTGATGAGGGAGAGCGTCACTGATTGTCTTGGACCTGGGCGCTTCAGTTTTAAACCCTTAACTGCCCAGAGCCGATTGTCAATCTGTGATACCTCATCGCAGAGTAGGATGGGGTCAGCAGTCTCACTGATCCCATCCCACTCTGTGACGCAGTGAGGAACTGCTGCCTTTTCTCAATGGCTGACCTAAGAACCATCAGTAAGGGAAGGCAGCAGTTCTAACCCTCCTTGAAGGCCGCCACTGGACTGTTCCCATAAGGACCAGGGTTGGTTCTTATCTGCATATGGGGAGGTCTTTGTCTAAACCAGTAGCGGCTGGTGCTGTGGAAGAGTGGCGAGGCATTGGTAACTGGTCAGGGCGACAAAATGAAAAAGTAGATAAAAAAAACATACCTGCAGCCGGTCGCGTTATATTCTTTTGCTTCTCCTCTTGCAGGCACCGGCTCCCAGACTCCACTGTAGCCGATCCTGATGCTGCTCTCATGCCATGAGAGCAGCATCAGGATTCACCTGAGTGCCGAGGATTTGTGCTTTGAGGGAGACTGGGCGCCTGTGCCTGCTGTCTCCAACCCAAAAATGCACCTGGGTTGGGGAGAGCATCAGTATGCATGACAGTTTGGCCAACCTCTCATGCCTACTGATCACAGTGCATTACCACTCCTCCTGTGCCTGTCATCCTCCATGGCCCCACCCCCAAAGACTCAGCAGGAAAGGAAAAAGAAAATGACAATAAAACGTGTTTATTATTATTTTATTTTTCCTTTCCTACTGTTTTGAGGGAGCTGGCTATCTTCGCTCTTCACATCCGCTTCATAAATTCTGTATTTCTATATTATTGTCAACCTCCATGGCGTGGTATCTTTTTCGACATTTCAGTATGGCGGCCATTTGCGTTCACTTAATGGGATGATCATGGACCGGGAATCCGTTTTTTCTTTTTACACTTTGTTTGATTAGCTCCCACATTCGGCATTCGGCACAGACGCAGTGCTACGGAAGTTGGTTAACGAGGCGACGAATCATACACAATGGTAATACCACGGTGCAATCTACGTTGTTAGTGCAGCGTCTTTGAAGCACGGCCAGATAGTGTTTTTGTTTAGCTATCGCTTTGAGACAGGCTTTTTGTTTTAGGTTTATATTATGTTTTTTGATCTGTTTCAGGAGGTAAGAAATTCTAGCCACTTTTTTGTAGCGAGATGAAACTGTGGTAGGAGAGGTCTTGTCTCTTTTAACATGCTGCATTGGTTGATTACAGTATTATATCAGGAACTGTTAATGAATGAGGCAGACATTTGAGGATACAGGTATGACCTTATGGCACATATAAAATACACACATTAAACACAGGGTGTTAGACATGAATACCTACATAGGGTACATCAGGAATGCTATCAACGGTCACAGGTCAGCATGTGACCTTTTGTTAAAATATTGTATTGAGCCATTGGGCTCATATGGACATCCAACAAATGTAATCATTTCATTTTATATTTACAGATTTTCCTCTGAGGAAGGGACTTTCAATGTCCCGAAATGCATTGGGCATAATATTGAACGTTGCATGATTTTGTAAAAACAATGTTCTTTTCAAGTATTTGTATTTAATGTACAAGACCCGTACTCATGCAAAAATTTCACCTGCAGAGTGAATTGTATAATTGTGTTAATTTATGAGTTTAAAAAATCCTTTTGAAACAATTTGAATAAATATATGAGTTTGAAAACAAAGGGCCAGATGTAGGTGGCCAGATACCGGTCGGTAACGGCTGATTTCTGCCGTTACCGACCCGTATTTGTAGTTTCAGATGTAGGGGACCTAAATATTACAGATTCTGTAAATTTACCGAATCAGTAAATTTACCGATTCGGTAAATTACAGAATCTGTAAATTTACAGAATCGGTAATGTGGGATGTAGGTGGCACTATAAACAGTGCCACAGGCCCTTGAAAATTCGTTATTTACCATCAAATACTATTTGATGGTAAATAACTAATTCCTGTGTACATGCACATCTGTGCATGTACACCTGTGCCATGTGGCACACATACATGCCCTAAGGGCATGTATATGTGTCACATGGCACACAAGCCTGAATCAGGGGTGCAACTGGGTGTCAAAGTGACACCCTGTCCCCCATGTCAATTCGGTCATTTTACCGAATCGGTATTTACCAATTCGGTAATTGCCATTGGTTCCTATGGGCCTCAAGGCCCATAGGAATCAATGGCAATTACCGAATCAGTTAATACCGATTCGGTAATTACCTACCGAATGTTACCGATTCAGTCATTAATTCGGTAAAAATACCTACATAGCATTTACCGATTTGTAAATGCCCAATCGGTAAAATTAGGTATTTACGAATCAGTAAATACTAATTACCTATATCGGGCCCTAAGTGTTTATATTGATGGTGCAAGTCACCAAGTGAACAGTGCACAGCATATTCAAGTCTCAGCACTTGTTATAAACCAATTATTTCAGTCAGTAACCCCTAACACAATAAATGCTTCAAACTTTCTGTCGAACCCAGGAGGTAGCGCCCTCTCATAATGTCATTCGAATCAATCACTAACATAACGGACAACAGAGCTACGACAATGGTCTATACATCGGATCAGGCCACAGAAATATATGCATTGATTCAGGAAGTAAGATCTATGGATGCCCATGGAGGCTCAATATCACAGCAGTTGAAACAACTGGAATACCTAGCCCGACGTCACCTAAACCAGAAATTACAAGCCTCTACGTTAGTTCAATACAACAAAGCTAAGCCCATACCAAGAGAATTACGATTGTCAATCAAACTCATGTTATTCAGTTTCCACTTGAATTCCGCATTTATGAATAAATGGTATTCCATTTTGAATAAATGCTCATTGGACCCTATTTTACTGAACATTGAGGAACTATCAAAAATGATTCGGGAGTTAGAAGAAGAAATTCAAATGCTCAAAGGAGAACTTGAACTTCGGATGGAGCAGAACACCTGACAGATTAATTTGGAGGGATTAAATCAGAAATTGGAAAATTATAGCAAGGAGTTACAGGATAGGAAACAGAGAAAATATAAGCGAGATACTATAGACGATAAACTCAATGAAGTTTATACATGGGCAGAAATCTATGCCCGCAGAAGATTTGATCAATGAAGACCACAACAACCTGATTGGTGGAGAGTTTAGTAACAGACAAGGATACTTCTACAAACAGGACACCAGTGCAACCAGGAACATCAGGACTAAGTACAACAAGACCATCCACTGAATCTGGCGAAACTATCCATACTTCGACTAGTGTGTCTTTTTTGTCACAGGCACCAGACCAAGGGTTACCACCAGAACACCGAAAGGAAGCAACAGGAACATCCGCCTGACATGGAGAGGAAAAGTAGGGCAAATCTCTTCACAGCAGGAAGAACATAGTCTAATAATCAACATTTCATCAATACAATTGACTTCACAACAGATTCAAGTTTTAAACAAGGGGTTATTGTTTGTACCTACCAGAACCACCAATTCATTGGAAGTTGAAGCATCCCTGTTTAGGTTCATGCGAACCTTACGTTTACGTCATTTCTTCACCAATGTGGCTAACACCGGACAAATAGAACAGGCAACGGAGAGTGTGAAATTTAAACCTAAGAGCACATTTCAAGCGCCGATTTCACATAAGATGTTAGACACATTTAAAATAATGGTTAAAAAAGATGTTAAGGCGTTGAATTGTAAAAAATTCAGAAAACAGAATCTGACAAAACAGGACAGAATAACAATTATAGCAAATAATCTACACATAACAGTGCAGCCATCTGATAAGGGAGATGCGATAGTGCTGCTGGACACTACTTTTTATCAACAATAAGTCAATCAACATGTTATGGATACAAACACTTATTTGCTACTGAATACAGATCCTACAACTGAACTTTTGGGGATTTTAGATAGAATCTTACAACATGCTTTGGATTGGATTGACGAGTCAACAGGAGCATACCTTACAACATCTAATCCACGAGACCACAACTATACATGATACCCAAAATTCATAAAGATATGGTTAACTCTCCCTTTAGGCCCATCGTGTCTGGTTGTAGGTCACTTTTTGACCCCCTTGGAAGATATTTGGACCATTTTCTTCAGAAATTCGTACAGGGTTGGAAATCTTACATCAGAGACACAACTGACTTTTTGTCTAAACTTCAAAATATACAACCAGAGATGCAAGCAACTTCGCTGCTATGTACCATTGATGTATTAACACTCTACACATCAAAACCTCACGCAGCAGAATTAGAAGCAGTTGAGTGGGCTTTACTCCAACTTGAAGACATCAATACTGAAAAGATATTATTGCTACAGCTACTCAATTACTGTTTACATCACAGTCATTTTGAGTGAAATGACAAATACTATGCACAGCTTACAGGAACCTCTGTGGGTTTTTCAGGGGCTCCTGCACATGCTAATATTTTTATGGCTCTATTTGAACATCAAAACACATGAGTAACCATTCATGGCGGTCTAAATCATCCTCTATTGTAGATTCATAGATGACATCTTTATGGTCTGGATGGACACTCAGGAGACATTGGAAGAAATGGTACAAACAATAATCACATTTGATCCCAGAATCCAGTTCACTTACAAGCTTCATGATAAACAAATTGAATATTTGGATGTAACAGTGATAAAAGAACAAGATGGCAAAGGAGAAGACACTCAAATCTACACTAAAGCAACAGACCGAAACAATGCGTTAGCACATTCAAGTTTCCATCCCAGGAGTCTTATAAGAAATTTACCATACTCACAGTTCATCAGGATAAGGAGAATATGTTCTGATCCAGATGTGTGTTTGATGAAAACAGAGGAATTTAAACAAAGGTACAAACAGATGGGATATCCAGAAAGTATTTTACAACATTGCATGAATAGAGCCGCAAGCAAAGAGCATAAAGATCTATTCATCTCTAATACTCTGAAGAAAACTAATGAGATAATATTTGTTTCCAAATGCATGACTAGTTCACCAGCAATCAAAAAGATTACTAACAAAAGATGGGAACTCTTAGCAAACAAATCTGATTTTAATAAGATATTTGAGAAAAACTTTACATGCATACACTAGAGGAAAAATTGTGCACAAATTATTGACCACCACAATCATCAATGAGTAGCCAAAGGATCCTAAAAAACCTATGAGATGTTTTAATTGCACACACTGTAATAATGTAATTACAGGCAATACATTAACACACCCAATCTCAGGAGTAAGAATTCGATTGAGATATACCAGTGATTGCAATACAAACAATGTGATATGCTGTATCAAATGTCCTTGCGGTAAAGCTTATGTTGTCAAGACAGAACGCAAGATTAAAATAAGGCTAACAGAACATAAAAGTAGAATCAGGACAAGAAACATCACTTCAGTATTGGCAACTCATTGGATTGAAGTGAATCCTTCTTTTTCGCAAATTAGATTTCACATTATAGAAAAAGTAATGACACATCCAGGAGTAGATGATAATACAAAATTACTCCAAAGTGAGATATTCTGGATAAACACTTTGGAAACCATAATTCCGGAAGGGCTCAATGACTGGTTAGATATGTTGTGTTTCCTTTAGGTCGCAACCCATGTTTAAATATCCTAAAACATCTTTATAATATGAGGGTACACAACACACATACTATAGAACATAGGTCAAATAGGTGATGTTATGGATCAGAGTTTTAGTATGCTTGCCACTAGATATTGTCGCACAGTATTGTACGGAGTTAAGTCTTAGGGAGTAGTAATATTGGCAGACAGTGAGCATATTTGAAACTCTAGCCATACTGATACTGGTTGCCATTGACAGTAACTGTTAGTTTCGGACAGGCAATGTTTTTGCCTTCAGCTACTTATAGCCAGCATCATTCAGTTCATATTTGAAGACTGAGGTTTAATTTTTTGCTATATTGTATTGTTATTGTTTTTGCAATTTCGATTGTTAATAGCTGTGTAGTGGGTTATCTTTGCTCCTCACATCCACTTCATAAATTCTGTAGTTCAATATTATTGTTAACCGCCATGGCGTGGTATCTTTTTTGACATTTCAGTACGGCAGGCGTTTGCGTTCACCTAATGGGATGATCATAGACCGGGAGTCCGTCTTTTCTTTTTACACACTTTGTTTGATTAGCCCGCACATTTGGCATTCGGCACACATGCAGTACTACGGAAGTTGGTTAGTGAGGAGGCGAATCATGCACAACGGTAAGACCATGGTGCAATCGACGTTGTTAGTTCAGTGTCTTTGAAGCACGGGCAGATAGTGTTTTTGTTGAGCTATTGCGTTGAGACAGGCTTTTTGTTTTAGGTTTACATCACATTTTTTGATCTGTTTCAGACCTTCGACTCTGAAGACATATAGGAAGTAACAAATTCCAGCCGCTTTTTTGTAGCAAGATGAAACTGTGGTAGGAGAGGTCATGTCTCTTTTAACATGTTGCATTGGTTGATAGCAGTATTATATCAGGAACTGTTGATGAATGAGGCAGACATTTGAGGATACAGGTATGACCTTATTGCACATATAAAATACACACATTAAACACTGGGTGTTAGACATGAATACCAACATAAGGCACATCAGGAATGATATCGACGGTCACAGGTCAGCATGTAACCTTTTTGAAATATTGTATTGAGCATGATTGGGGCATTGGGCTTATTTGGACATCCAATGAATGTAATCATTTCATTTTATATTTACAGATTTTCCCCTGAGGAAGGGACTTTCAATGTCCCGAAATGCATCTGGCATAATATTGAATGATGTATGATTTATGTACACGACGTGTATTCATGCAAAAATTTCACCAGCAGAGTGAATTGTATAATTGTGTTAATTTATGAGTTAAAAAATCCTTTTGAATACAAAGTGTTTATATTGATGGTGCAAGTCACCAAGTGAACAGTGTGCAGCATATTCAAGTCTCAGCACTTGTTATAAACCAATTGGGGAGGGGGACACTCCTCCACCAAAGGGGAGGAGCCATAGCTGGTCTAGAGTGGCATGGTGTGCAGAAAAACAATTGACTGAAATGCCGCCCAAGCGATTGTCAGTGGCTGAGATTAATTCAAGCATTCCATCCATCACTTTGTTGTTATTGTGCTATTATTGCCCAGGCGATACTCCATTCTGTTATGTTATGTTATAAAATCTTTTATAACGCGCTCTATTACTAAAAAGTATCCTGGCGCGGAGAAGTGCGGGCAAAGATAGCGAGGGGGTTACAGGTACATATTAAACAGATGGGTTTTCAGCCCGTTCTTAAAGCTGGCGATGGATTGCGCGGCCTTAAGATGAAGTGGAAGGGCGTTCCAGGCCCTGGCAGCCCTAACTGAAATGGACTGGCCTCTAAAATTGCATATCCGTTTTCCCAAAAATCCACCTAGTTACACGTTCAGTGGTTCAGTCAGCCCCTGTTGTATTGAAAGCAAATGCCAATGGTTTGTGATCTGTATATCCAGAGGCCAGGCAAAGCTTCTCCTTCCTTCACAGCCTCTCTTTTCTGCCCCTTTCAAAGCTTTGGAGGTAAACATGATTATATTTTCTGTAGGCAAATATGCTTAATTAGGAGAGAAGGCAGACACACCACCAGCAGCCCTTTCTGAGGCCAGGAAAAAGTTACTAGAAGCGGGGATGTGCAACACAGAAACTTGGCTTGATGAACCAGAATACGGCTGTATAGGTGCACAAGTCTGTACGTTTACAGGAACAGACCACTGGTGTAAGTTGGAACAAGCGTCACAAGATGATGCAAGGAAAGAAATCAAATAACATGGACCAGAAGGTCAATGGAACAGCCTCCCATAAGAATCACAATTGAGTCAAGAAAAGTTTTATTTCTCGCAGCTAACTCAGTGAGCTCCCTTACATCTGTGCAATTCAAGGCCACTTGACTGCCATGAAAACGGTGATACGTGCCTTCAATCTAGTTATCTAAAACATGCGCTAACACACCCATATAATGCATCGGAAAAAATCATTAAAGACAGAGGCAGACGTAGGAAGACAGACAATCCAACAAAACGTCAATAAATAACACATAGTCCTCAAATTCAATCTCCCTATGAATTCTGTGAGTCCTTTCCAACTCATAAAATTTATAATAATACATTTATTATTTTGCAATTGGCAGCCTTCTTGGCCCTGCTGCATGCCTCAGGCCTGAAAGCTCCCATCCAAACTCTCTTAGGAGCCAGTTTAGTCAATAACAAATATGTCCTTGCACAATGGTCCTTTTATTAAATATAACTTGTTTTTTAAGTTAATCGTTCACCACCCCCGGGGGCCCACATTTACTAATGCTATGTATAGGGGTTGTGCACTTTTGTGACACAAACCTCTCATAAAGTGTTAGGGTGTGATTTACTATCCATGATTTGCATTGGATACTCCCAAAGGAACTCAAAGTTGCGCAATGCGCTGCTTTGTGTTACTTTCCGTCTACGGGGCATTCTGTGTTTGGTGCATGGGCATTGCTATGTGACCACTGAGGGGCTTTGATGCAAATCCCTATCTAAATCATTGGTAGAGAGGGGTTTGTGGCAAAATCTTACACCTTCTCAAGACAGGTGTAACGAGGAGAAAGGTTTTTAAATTCTCCTCGTTTGTCCCATTTTACATGTGAGCTGCACTGTACAGCACACATACATAGTGGAACAAGCCTAAAAGCATAGTTACGGGCTCGGCGACGTCACCACTTCGTCAGAAGTGGGGAGGAGCTGCGAGCCGTATAGTTACAGGTTTTCTGGCTCATGCTGGAAAAATTCCTCTGTGCTCGCGGTTTTGCAGTGCTTTATTTTGTCATCTGAATGGTGATTGGTCATCGCGGTGCTGTATTTTTAGTAGTCTTCACGCGATAGGGCAAATATATTTTCCGTCCGCCATTTTTGGCATTTTCTGTGCGGTTTCGCGCACGGCAGTCCATTAATTTTAATTAGGAGCTGTCAGGATGCCCTTCTAATGCAATCCAGATGGTGGGAGCGCGTTCACCATTCAGCATTGCATTGCATGTATGAGGCGCGCGTTCGTCTGGATTGTCGTTCGTCTGGATTGTCGTTCGCAGCTGTAGACTTGTGCTGTTTACATTGGCCTGGTTCAACAGTATTGGAAACAGTCTCGCCCGATGGCCCATAATTTCCCTATTCAGTATTTCTTTAGTAGTCCAGGATCACCTATTTGTTTTTCTTTAAGTTGGTTTGATTTGTGTAGAGTTTATGGTTGTTTTTCTTGGTAGTGGACCTGGTTTTCTTCTTTCAGATGTCGTTGCGGCACTAAGTAGTGGCGTAAAATATCAGTGGGAGTATTGTAAGGTCGCCCTCGTTCCATCAGACGATAGGTTTCTATCATCCTAACATTCTGTATGTATTCGAAATAAGCTCACGTTTAACTACATACCTTTGTCCTGTTCTAACCACGGGTGCATATAATACACTGAACTCTGAAAGTGATTCAAAAGAAATCTGCTCATTCAGTTCATTATTTATGTAATATGTAATACCATCATGTTCTCGGAAGGCATATTCTAGACAGATATTTTAGAAGCTGCTCAGAAATATGTAGTAATTTGTCAAGAGATTCACATGGTTATGTGGGTAAACTCAGGTTACAACCTACATTTCCTTGATCGGCAGCTGCTAACTTATTCTTTGGATCGAATCGCGTGTACGTTAAAGCCATAACGATTACAAGGAGCCCATTTATGAAACGTAATGAAGGCAGGCGCGGCCACGCGTTGTTGTATTGTTTTTGTTTGAAGTAAAATACGTCCAACTGTAATATAGTATTCACGCATGCTTCATGTTTTGACAGATTGAGCAAACGTGTATGCGCCGTGGGTGATGTGTGTTCAGACCACATTAAGTCAAGTGGGGAAGCAGGATTACAACCATTTTCCATCTATTGATACTCGACCACAAGAACACCACACTTACTGAAAGTTAAACTACACATTTATTACATTGCAGCTTAAACTTTAGAAGCACTGTCAAGTCATTTTACTTTGCACGTTTTGCTTGACTCCAAAAATGACTCGTACGATTATTGGTTACAGGGCTAGTTTACTTAACCATTATTTATTCAAATTAGTTCTCATTTTCTAATGATATATTGTCATCGGCACACACATTATTACTTTCCATTTGAATACACTTGAATAATTGTTACATTTAATTCCGTGGGTGAATTGCATTGCATGTATCAGGCGCGCGTCGTCTGCAGCGTGTAATGTCTTTTTGTTAGGCGCGGCCAGGCCCGTGCAGAACATGCAAAAAGGACAAATGATAGTGCACATGCATACACATAGCACAGTATAACGCTTGCCAGGCGCTGCGATGCCAAGTCAACGGCAGATTGTGCGCTACACAAATGGCAATTGAAAAAATACATAAGAGCAGAGCGCGAGGGCACCAGCTTTTCTTGCAAGGTGTCGGGTGGAGGCGGAGTTTTCACTGTACTTATCATCTGCGCAGCTGTATCACTCACTGTAATGCGTTTATAGCGTTTTCTATGTAAAGTGCCCATCCGCGATATAGGAAGCTGTCCCTATAGGCTTCGACTAGTAATTGTTTTTAAGATTGTAAATTGATGTTTTTGTTTCGTTTTCTGTCTTCTCCTGCGTAAAGCGCTCAAAAGTCACCCTTTGCTCCCCATAGCGCTGCGCTGAAGAGGCTAGCACAGTATAACGCGTGCCAGGCGCTGCGATGCCAAGTCAACGGCAGATTGTGCGCTACACAAATGGCAATGCAAAAAATACATAAGAGCAGAGCGCGAGGGCACCAGCTTTTCATGCAAGGTGTCGGGTGGATGCGGAGTTTTCACTGTACTTATCATCTGCACAGCTGTATCACTCACTGTAATGCGTTTATAGCGTTTTCTATGTAAAGTGCCCATCCGCGATATAGGAAGCTGTCCCTATAGGCTTCGACTAGTAATTGTTTTTAAGATTGTAAATTGATGTTTTTGTTTCGTTTTCTGTCTTCTCCTGCATAAAGAGCTCAAAAGTCACACTTTGCTCCACGTAGCGCTGCGCTGAAGAGGCACAATAGATACATATGCCATGCAGCCCTCGGCAAAGCATTGAGGCAGCGGCACTCGTGTTAACAGCCTTAAACATCACCTGAATTCATACATGCATGCAGCTGAGAAACAGAGAAGCAGATTTAAATACATAATAACATACATAAAGAAATGTATTACTTACAAAAAGGAAAACAACAAAAGGGAAAGGCACAGAAATAAACACCTAATAAATTATAGAGTGCGAGAGTGACAGTGAGTGCAGAGTGAGTGCGAGAGTGACAGTGAGTGCGAGAGTGACAGTGAGTGCGAGAGTGACAGTGAGTGCGAGAGTGACAGTGAGTGCAGAGTGACAGTGACGCAGAGTGACAGTGAGTGCAGAGTGACAGTGAGTGCAGAGTGAGTGCGAGAGTGACAGTGAGTGCAGAGTGACAGTGAGTGCAGAGTGACAGTGAGTGTTGAGTGACAGTGAGTGTTGAGTGACAGTGAGTGTAGAGTGACAGTGAGTGACAGTGAGTGCAGAGTGACAGTGAGTGCAGAGTGAGTGCAGAGTGACAGTGAGTGCAGAGTGACAGTGAGTGTAGAGTGAGTGCAGAGTGACAGTGAGTGCAGAGTGACAGTGAGTGCAGAGTGACAGTGAGTGTAGAGTGAGTGCAGAGTGACAGTCAGTGCAAAGTGACAGTAAGTGCAGAGTGACAGTGAGTGCAGAGTGACAGTGAGTGCAGAATTACATTGAGTGCAGAGTGACAGTGAGTGTAGAGTGACAGTGAGTGACAGTGAGTGACAGTGAGTGTAAAGTGAGTGCAAAGTGACAGTGAGTGCAGAGTGACAGTGAGTGCAGAGTGACAGTGAGTGCAGAGTGACAGTGAGTGCAGAGTGAGTGACAGTGAGTGTAGAGTGAGTGCAGAGTGACAGTGAGTGCAGAGTGACAGTAAGTGCAGAGTGACAGTGAGTGCAGAGTGACAGTGAGTGCAAAGTGACAGTGAGTCCAGAGTGAGAGTGAGTGCAGAGTGACAGTGAGTGCAGAGTGACAGTGAGTGCAGAGTGGCAGTAAGTGCAGAATGACAGTGAGTGCAGAGTGACAGTGAGTGACAGTGCGTGACAATGAGTGCAGAGAGTGCAGAGTGACAGTGAGTGCAGAGTGACAGTGAGTGCAGAGTGACAGTGAGTGCAGAGAGTGCAGAGTGACAGTGAGTACAGAGTGACAGTGAGTGCAGAGTGACAGTGAGTGCAGAGTGAGTGCAAGAGTGACAGTGAGTGCAGAGTGACAGTGAGTGCAGAGTGACAGTGAGTGCAGAGTGAGTGCAGAGTGACATTGAGTGCAGAGTGACAGTGAGTGCAGAGTGACAGTGAGTGCAGTGAGTGCAGAGTGACATTGAGTGCAGAGTGACAGTGAGTGCAGAGTGACAGTGAGTGCAGAGTGACAGTAAGTGCAGAGTGACAGTGAGTGTAGAGTGACAGTGAGTGTAGAGTGAGTGCAGAGTGACAGTGAGTGCAGAGTGACAGTGAGTGCAGAGTGACAGTGAGTGCAGAGTGACAGTGAGTGTAGAGTGACAGTGAGTGCAGATTGACAGTGAGTGCAGATTGACAGTGAGTGCAGAGTGACAGTGAGTGCAGAGTGACAGTGAGTGCAGAGTGACAGTGTGTGCAGAGTGACAGTGTGTGCAGAGTGACAGTGTGTGCAGAGTGACAGTGAGTGCAGAGTGACAGTGAGTGCAGAGTGACAGTGAGTGCAGAGTGAGTGCAGAGTGACAGTGAGTGCAGAGTGACAGTGAGTGCAGAGTGACAGTGAGTGCAGAGTGAGTGCAGAGTGACATTGAGTGCAGAGTGACAGTGAGTGCAGAGTGACAGTGAGTGTAGAGTGACAGTGAGTGCAGAGTGACAGTGAGTGCAGAGTGACAGTGAGTGCAGAGTGACAGTGAGTACAGAATGACAGTGAGTGCAGAGTGCCAGTGAGTGCAGAGTGACAGCGAGTGACAGTGAGTGCAGAGAGTGCAGAGTGACAGTGAGTGCAGAGTGAGTGCAGAGTGACAGTGAGTGCAGAGTGAGTGCAAGAGTGACAGTGAGTGCAGAGTGACAGTGAGTGCAGAGTGACAGTTTGTGCAGAGTGACAGTGAGTGCAGAGTGACAGTGAGTGCAGAGTGACAGTGAGTGCAGAGTGAGTGCAGAGTGAGTGCAGAGTGACATTGAGTGCAGAGTGACAGTGAGTGCAGAGTGAGTGCAGAGTGACATTGAGTGCAGAGTGACAGTGAGTGCTGAGTGACAGTGAGTGCAGAGTGACAGTGAGTGCAGACTGACATTGAGTGCCGAGTGACAGTGAGTGCAGAATGACAGTGAGTGCAGAGTGACAGTGAGTGCAGAGTGACAGTGAGTGTAGAGTGACAGTGAGTGTAGAGTGAGTGCAGAGTGACAGTGAGTGCAGAGTGACAGTGAGTGCAGAGTGACAGTGAGTGCAGAGTGACATTGAGTGCAGAGTGACAGTGAGTGCAGAGTGACAGTGAGTGCAGAGTGACAGTGAGTGCAGAGTGACAGTGTGTGCAGAGTGACCGTGTGTGCAGAGTGACAGAGAGTGCAGAGTGACAGTGAGTGCAGAGTGACAGTGAGTGCAGAGTGACAGTGAGGGTAGAGTGAGTGCAGAGTGACAGTGAGTGCAGAGTGACAGTGAGTGTAGAGTGACAGTGAGTGACAGTGAGTCACACACCACCAGCAATCAGTGCACGCATCAATTGTTAACGCATTCACAATTAACTATCGTAGCAATCGCAGTATGGTACACTTTACTTTTAAACATATTCATCTAAAGCACAGCATGCCACCATTGGTAAAATTACAATCCAACCCACATAATTCCACTACACACCACATGCACACACTCCATAACACATGGCGAAAAGACATTGCCATTTACAATGCCATTAGCTCAAACTCAAATAAATCCGAGCGCGATTGCATTTCTAATGCTTGTTTTTTATTGGAAGGCTCTCCTTGCAGTACAAAACGTATGTTTCAGAGAACGCACACACTCTTGCCGCATTTCCCAAGGCCTTTCGACTGCACAATACAAAATAAAATTTGAGGCAGTTTCAGCTCCTAACATAAAAATTCCGCCTCTAGCCCCAGTCACACATACCTCCTAAAAGGCATACATGGGCAGACGAAATCCTCCTCACCATTTCCTTACCTTGTTCAGTCTGACCCCACCTTCGATTTTTTTAAACTAATCACCACCTGTTTACCAGTGCATATCTTCCCATTGGAAACACAACACCACCTCTTGCTCAAGTAACTATGGGGGCCACAATAACACCCAATCACACATAGCATGGATACTTTCCCCTCCCACTCACACTTCCCTACCGCATGTTCCTTTCGGTTTCCCATCCTTGCCAGCATTATTCACCCCATCTTTACCATCTTTACCATGACAGCTTGTTGATGGTCGACGTAGCTATGTTGTGAGCAATGTTAGCTACCAGCCAGAGGTGCTACATAATTGTGAAAATCAGAGCTGCCACGTGGCCTAATGTCCAGTACAACACCTGCAGCCAGGTCTCATGTTTTTTTTCTTTTATCCAAAGGGTCTAGGGCTTGCAATCACTTGCTATAATGACAAACGTTAAACTGCTAATCAGAAAATTCAGAGTGCTGTTGGCTATAAACCCAGGGTTACAAGAGGCATCAGACAAAAAATGTGATCAGTTGGCTGCAGATGTCGCTGAGTTCAGTAAACCGTACGTTACCCCAAGGAATGGTCTGTTTATCTGCACACAGACCATCCTACACCTCCTCCCGGCCCCCCCTCTCCCCCACTCTGTTTCACTTCCGACGCTGTCCCCAAGCACAGATTTGTAGGAATGGAGAAGCACGAGCAAATATGGGATCAGTGCGCCCTGACATCACAAATAGCAAGTGCAAACAACAACAAACCATCACTGGCCGTCTGTCTTTAGAAAGCTCCAAGTCGTACTAAATGGCCAACATAAAAATCTTCCCTTAATTGTTCAGTTACCTTCGATTACACAGAGCAAATGTCTGTGACACATGACTGAAAATCGTTTAAAAGGCAGACTAGCAACAGAATCTCTCCTGTTAGTTAAAATAATGTAGTCTAGCTAGCCATCTGGGTTTGGGATCAGGTGCGTTAAACTGATTCTGCAGTTTTAGCCTCCAATTGTGCACATTTAACCTAACGTAAGAGAAACACATTGGGTGAATGGCAAAGTTAAATTGACCGACCGAAAACGTCTACTCTGGAAAATTAATAACGTAAGAGACATCGGTTCTGCCCAAGAACAAAGACGGCATGGGAGCTGAGGACATCACTCTCAGCCAGGTAGAGGCCTAAACAATACCAAGCTAGATTCTCCCTGTTTGTAATCTTAGAGCCTTCAAACTATTTTCAGATGTATTGCCTGGTCGGGATTAGAACCCCCGACCATCCCCTTCAAAGATATCTCGTTTATGGAAAGGGGCGACCACTCGGTCCCCCCGAACGTATGGCAGAGTGCCTCGATCCCCCCGGGAAGCCATTTTGGGCGGGAGGCGCGTCTCGGCTGGTATGCCCGAAGCGGCGTAGCCGGGGCGCGCTTTTTTCCCGCCCTAGAGTGGGCTGGCCTAGACACTGACGC
This sequence comes from Lissotriton vulgaris, assembly GCF_964263255.1. Lineage (NCBI taxonomy): Eukaryota > Metazoa > Chordata > Amphibia > Caudata > Salamandridae > Lissotriton > Lissotriton vulgaris. The sequence continues at coordinate 1,650,967,912 of NC_141685.1, forward strand.
GGCGGGCCACGCCCTCGGGGCAGGCAGGGGCGGGTTTACGCCCGCCCTGAAGATGGATAAAAAGGGACGCAAGACCAGAAGACATCCTCTTGTTCCTGTGCTCTGAAGCTGCACCTCCTCGCTGCACGTGAGCTCGAGACGGAACGAAGAGCCAATTTTGAGCGTTTTAATCGTTCTTGTTTGTTTTACAGTTACTTTGTTGGAGAATGCCGAAGAAGATGGGAAAGCGCATGACTACTGACCAGATGCTGCGTGTTCTCATGAAGGAGATGTCCGAGCTAAAGAAGCGGGTGGACAAGAATGAGGAAGGGGGTCCAAAACGTCCTTTGGCGGGAGCAGCCCCGGAAGGGAAAAACAAGAGGCCCAGGAGGGGGGCAGCGGGTGAAGACATCCCGGGTCCCAGTGCCCCGCTCGAGGCTCCAACTCCCGTGCCGGAGGAGGGGAATACAATTCCCGTTGTGGTCACCCCCGTGTCCGAGGATGATATGCCGCCCGAGCTGGCAGCACAATTGGCAGCGTGGTTGGGAAAAGGTAACGAGGGCGCCACGGCTGTCGATGCGCAGGCGCTGATAAAGCAATTGCGTGAGAAACGGGAAGCAGCCAAGGTGCCCGTGCCGGCTGCAGTAGGGGACAAGACACCAGGGACGATTGCGACCACAGAGGCAGCGTCAGGTGCAGGTAAGCGGCCATTGCCGATCGCGAGGGATGAGTCAACACCCTCTCGGAGAGAAAAGTTGGGGCAACATGTTCCTTTGGCAATTAAGGAAAAGATTTGGGCGGGGGAGTATGTGAACATTTTCTCACTGCTTGTTGATCATTATGAGGTAGAGCATGTAAAGAGTCAGAAGGATCTCATGCATCCGAGTGTTTGGCGCGCAAAAATGGCCGCCTTTAAAGTGAATGAGAATATCGGCAATTGGGGCAATGCTTGGGGAATCTTTACATCAATCTTGGGGGAACGTAGACCTGAGTTGCTTTCCGAGTTCCCAATCTATCAATCACGAATCATGGGGTACTCGACATCGCACCAGGGTAATCATTGGTTCTGTTACGATAATCTGTTCAGAAAGGAAAAAGAGCATAATAAAAGTTTAACCTGGGATTGTTATGATTCCTTGACTTGGGATAAAATGAAGGAGTCAGGAATGTTGAAAATGCCGTTGGTGGGAAGTAATGTTGGCGAATCCTCCCGGCAATATGCGGGGACGCCCTTTCGATCAGGTACGGGTGCCGACGATTACTCGAAACCTGCCGGCAATACCGGGAAAAGGGGTTTCTGCTTTAATTACAACAGAGGTAAATGTACTAGACCCCAGGGATCGTGTAAATTCAAACATGAATGTAGTGGTTGTGGGTCGTCCCATCCTGAGTCCTCGTGCAGAGCCAGAACGGGTGATAATGGGGGGAGAGGAGGTGCCAAACAGGTCTAATATAGTCCGAGGGGCGCCTTTACCTACCCCAGTTGATACCCTGGCGATGATTCCCTGGCTCAGTGAATACCCGGATCGTACTTCTGCTGGGGTGCTGCGGAACGGTTTTTCGTATGGTTTCCGCATCCCGGTTGGGGACTTTCAGGGTGTGGAAAAGTGTAAAAATCAACTTTCCGTCTTGCAGCATACGACCGTAGTACAGGATAAGATCCGGAAAGAGGTGACTCGAGGTCGGGTCGCCGGCCCGTTTAGTGTTCCCCCGGTCCGGAATTTTGTTTGTTCTCCCTTAGGGGTAGTCCCCAAGAAAGACCCCGGTGAGTTCCGACTGATTCATAATTTATCAGCTCCACGAGGTCTTTCCGTAAATGATGCAATCGATCCAGAAGTGTGTTCGGTGCGGTACGCATCCTTCGATGAGGCCGTAGCCATTTTAAATCGCCTGGGGCCCGGGGCGCTGATGGCGAAGTCAGATATCGAGTCAGCGTTCCGATTGCTCCCGGTACACCCAGACGACCAGCGTCTCCTAGGATTCATGTTTCAGGGTTGTTATTACATGGATAGGTGTATGCCAATGGGGTGCTCTATATCCTGTGCTTATTTCGAGAAATTCAGTAGTTTTCTACAATGGGTCTTCACAAAGAAAACAGGTTTCCAAGATGTAATGCACTACCTTGATGATTTTCTGTTTCTTGGGGCAGCCGGGGATCTTGAATGTGGCCGGGCCTTGGCCGAATTTTGTGTGTTAATGAAACAGTTTGGTGTGCCATTGGCGCCGGGTAAAACAGTGGGTCCTACGACTTGCCTCGAGTTTCTGGGGATCGAGTTGGACTCCATTGAAGGGTGTTTCCGTTTGCCAGCTGAGAAAGTGTTGAAGTTCAGGGCTGCGCTGCAAGTGTGTATAAATGCATCAAAAGTTACGCTGCAACAATTACAGCAGTTGGTGGGACAGTTGAATTTTGCCCTGAGGGTAATGCCAATGGCCCGCCCCTTTTCCCGTTCAATTGCCCAAGCGATGGTCGGCCTTAAAGAGTGCCATCATCGCACGAGACTATCGGCCGAGATCCGCCAGGACATGCGTATTTGGTTAGCATTTCTGGCGGACTTCAATGGTAGAATCGTCTGGAATGAACCAGCCGTGTCTTCTGAAGAGCTGGGGCTGTGGACAGATTCAGCAGGAGGCATAGGTTTTGGCGCCATCTTCGGCACGAAATGGTCGGCACAAAGATGGCCGACATGGTGGCATGAGAATGGTCTGACTAGTAATATTGCTTTCCTGGAACTGTTTCCCATCTTGGTGGCCTTGAGAACATGGCCCGATGGGTTCAAGGATCACTCTGTCATATTTTGGTCTGACAATATGACCGTGGTCGAGTGCATCAATAGTCAGGCAGCACGTTGTAAACTGATTTTAAGACTGCTTAAGGAAATTGTTTTACTATGTATGCAATTGAACGTGCTATTCAGAGCAAAACATGTTCCAGGGGTGATGAATCAGGCGGCTGACGCACTGTCTCGTTTTCAAATGCAGGCTTTTTCGGGTTTCCTCCCCTCAGCGGACCCAGAGCCGGCACCCTTTCCCGAAGATCTCTGGTCTCTCGGTGCCCCGAACTTCGTCACCTCGTGGGAGAGAGTCTAGCACCAAGGACGAGGAAGGCATACGAAGGGGCGTTTCGGGCCTATTTAGCCTTTTTGGGGAGTGATAGAGAGCGACTTTGGGGTCACGAGGAAGGGGTAGTGAATTTCCTGATGTCCTTACGTAGGGCTGGGAAATCGGTGGCTACGGCCCAGAGGCATCGTGCTGCCATTTCCTTTGTTGCCAGAGCACACGCTATCCAGGACCCAACAGCATCTTTCGTTGTACAGAAAGCGCTGCGTGGGTGGCAACGCCTTGAGGGTCGCAGAGTAGATGAAAGGCGCCCGATAGGTTTGGATAGATTGTCCCAGTTGTTGGCCACACTCCCGGCCACATGTTCATCTCAGTTTGAGGCGGTGCTGTTCCGAGCCGCTTTTACGCTAGCATTTCACGGAGCAATGCGGGTAAGCGAACTAGTTGCAAGGAACAAACTGGATGTGGCAGGGGGTTTGTGCCAGGAACACGTTCAGATCAGGGGAGAAACAATGACTGTCTCCTTTGTAAAATCCAAGACTGATCAAGATGGGATGGGTGACTGCGTCATCATACGCAGGATTCCTGGGTCCTCCATGTGTCCGGTAAAGTGTTTAGAGGATTACCTAGCACGAAGGGTGGCATCATGGGGGGGGACTTTGTTAAGACACGCTGACGCCACCCCACTGACGAAATTTCAGTTTCAGCGGGTGCTTGCGATGTCAATTGCCGCTGCGGGCTTGAACCCGGGCGAATTTGGGACCCATTCCTTTCGGATAGGGGCTGCTACGGAAGCTACAGCCAGGGGTCTTAATGTTGAGCAAGTGAAACGAGTGGGGCGTTGGTCCTCCAATTGTTACAAAAGATACGTGCGGTTGCACATGTTGTGAAGCTGTAATAATGTACTCACGCTTCTTGTTTTTGTTTGGTTTTCAGTTACGCAAGCCTACGAGGCGGGGCGGACTATGCAGTCGACCCTACACCGGGCCAGCGGTCAGACATCACCGGCTGTGAAAAATGAGGTGTGGGTCGTGGGCCACTCATACGTGAGGCGTGCCGCAGACGTATTCAAAGCAGGTGACATGATTCACGTAGCTGGGGAATACGGGTACAGGATGTCCTTCTACGGAAGGGGCGGTCTCTGTATTGACCAGTTTCAAACATTTTTCAAGGGTTTGTTAGGGCGGACAAGGTCACCGCCGTCTATAGTTATAGTGCATGTTGGGGGTAATGATTTGGTCACCATCGGTAGACGACTACTCCTGGAGGCAATGCTTTCCACCGTAAGTTGGTTGGCGAGGAGAGTTCCGGGGTGCACGATTGCATGGTCCCATTTGATTCCACGAAAGGTGTGGCGGGGGGCTATCTCTATTCCTGCTTTGAACCATTCTGTTAGAAAGCTTAACAATAAAGTGAGTGGGTTGTTCCGTTCCAGGGCATTGCATTCTATTTCTCATAGCTGTATTAATGATGACAGTATGTATTCGGGGGATGGTGTGCATTTGTCTTGGGTGGGGAATGAGTTACTCTTAGGAGACTTCTTAGCATGGTTAAAATCGTTGAAACATGACCTTTAGGTAGGAGTTGTGTGGGGGGTCCGGATAGCCGGTCAACTATCCGGCCTGTGGCGGTAAGGTCATGATCGGTGAGCACTAATTGGAAGATCCCTATGAGTGGGCGTCACCCAACACGGATGGGAGCGCTCGGGGGAGGTGGCCTTTGGCCCCTCAACGGGGAGGCGGTCCCTTCTAAGGATGGGTCGCCGAAAGAAGAGGAAAGGCGGTCAAGGCCCCTTCCTGTGTAGGAGGGGTTACAGCCCCCTCCTGGGGAATTTCCCGGGGCCAGTGACATCTGCGACGGCAGATGCGGTAAGTTGTGTGGGGTTGGGGGGAGGTCTACGATACCTTCTAGATACCTCACACGAGTCTTCGAACGACCTTTAACTGGCGTCGAGTTGATAAGTGCCCCCGTCAAGTCAAGGGAAATTGGTAGTAGTTGCACTTGAGTACGCCTCAGTGCTGTCGCCCCTCCAAGTGGGGGGGGTATGTCTGGTTAGGGATCTTGACACCGGTTACGACCTTGCCGTTGGCCCTTAAACGTTAGGATGTACAATTTCAATATTTCAAGTAAATGTTTTGTAGAATGATAGTTCGGCTAGGAGAACCTCTGTATTAGAGAATCTGTTAAGGTTAGCCAAACATCGCAATGTGGTATGAAATTGTACATTAATGTTTAAATGTTTATAATTTTTTGTTTTAATAAATACGGCCGGGAGGGTCACTCCCTCCCACTTCCAAAAACTTCAAGAACTGTTTCCGGTTTCCCTCCTTTGGGGATTGTGTTGAGAGGGGGTGGCGGGTATCTCAGCCATATGGAAAGGGGCGACCACTCGGTCCCCCCGAACGTATGGCAGAGTGCCTCGATCCCCCCGGGAAGCCATTTTGGGCGGGAGGCGCGTCTCGGCTGGTATGCCCGAAGCGGCGTAGCTGGGGCGCGCTTTTTTCCCGCCCTAGAGTGGGCTGGCCTAGACACTGACGCGGCGGGCCACGCCCTCGGGGCAGGCAGGGGCGGGTTTACGCCCGCCCTGAAGATGGATAAAAAGGGACGCAAGACCAGAAGACATCCTCTTGTTCCTGTGCTCTGAAGCTGCACCTCCTCGCTGCACGTGAGCTCGAGACGGAACGAAGAGCCAATTTTGACCCACCCACCAGCCCCTGAGGACAGCCAGTGGTTTTTAATAAATTTGATCAATTATTCTATTTCGTTTACAGGTTATTGTAGTGTTGTGTTGATGTTGAAATGCGTAATAAAGATTGGTCTAATTTTACAAGTTTGCGATTAAAGAACTTCGGATGTAAGGTCCATTTATAAACAGGTTTTTTCGGTCATAGTGGCCAATGTAGTTTCGTTTAGTTAGCATTTGTCGTATTTATTTTGGTCGGGCGGTAAGGTCATGATCGGTGAGCACTAATTGGAAGATCCCTATGAGTGGGCGTCACCCAACACGGATGGGAGCGCTCGGGGGAGGTGGCCTTTGGCCCCTCAACGGGGAGGCGGTCCCTTCTAAGGATGGGTCGCCGAAAGAAGAGGAAAGGCGGTCAAGGCCCCTTCCTGTGTAGGAGGGGTTACAGCCCCCTCCTGGGGAATTTCCCGGGGCCAGTGACATCTGCGACGGCAGATGCGGTAAGTTGTGTGGGGTTGGGGGGAGGTCTACGATACCTTCTAGATACCTCACACGAGTCTTCGAACGACCTTTAACTGGCGTCGAGTTGATAAGTGCCCCCGTCAAGTCAAGGGAAATTGGTAGTAGTTGCACTTGAGTACGCCTCAGTGCTGTCGCCCCTCCAAGTGGGGGGGGTATGTCTGGTTAGGGATCTTGACACCGGTTACGACCTTGCCGTTGGCCCTTAAACGTTAGGATGTACAATTTCAATATTTCAAGTAAATGTTTTGTAGGATGATAGTTCGGCTAGGAGAACCTCTGTATTAGAGAATCTGTTAAGGTTAGCCAAACATCGCAATGTGGTATGAAATTGTACATTAATGTTTAAATGTTTATAATTTTTTGTTTTAATAAATACGGCCGGGAGGGTCACTCCCTCCCACTTCCAAAAACTTCAAGAACTGTTTCCGGTTTCCCTCCTTTGGGGATTGTGTTGAGAGGGGGTGGCGGGTATCTCAGCCATAGTTCTTAGTGCTATAGTTATCGGGTGCTAAATCTTATACTCTACTAGCTCTTCTCACGCCCGACCAACTATACCCGGTACGCTGCAGCATTAACCCAAGGAAACACTGCGCTGCCCCCTCCCCCGCGTCCCCCCCCCCTCCCCCGTCCTTCATTGTTTACCGGAACCTAGCTGTTGTTGTGCTTACCTTGCCTATGTATTGTCCTGGGACATTGTCCTTAACCGTTTTGAGGGAAACAGAGCACTGCCGACCAACAATGTGGCACCTGGCATCTTAAGGTAATGCCTGCATTTTTTGTTTGTTCGTTTTATGCCATTTTCTACTGCGCATTACCGTACTGGTAAATTCCAACATGTGCGATCCTGATGATATTTTCGTTCACCCTTGCCGGTAGAGGGGGGCCTGATCGGCTCCCTGAACTCCTCCAGGCTGCCCGCTAGCACGACTGCATCTTTTTTGCAGCTGGCATAGAGCTCGCCTTCATGCCGATCCTATTTCTGGCTCTCATCAGGGGCAGCGTGCTCAGCACCCGCTGCTGCACGCTCTTGCATTCAGCTCAGTGGTGCTACTCCCGCCGGTTCTTTTTGAACGCGGCCAGCGCGCTCACTCACGCCACTGGCAACGTTAGTTTTGGCTGCGCAGCCGCGAATGTGCCCCTGGAGCGCGGGGACCCTGTATTAGACCGCAACCCTAGTGGTGGTGCTCCTCCTGCCGACGGTTCTTTTTGATTGCGACCACACTCATGCCACGTCACTGGCTGCGTGGCAGCACCGCCGCGGAGGGGGCCCCTGGAGCGCAGAGGCCCCCCGCAATGCTGGGGCTGCAGGGGCTTGTGTTACGCCCCTGTACTTACTTTCATTTGTGGGATGCGAGCTAAGCCAGACTCGCATCCCCACATGGTTGACGGGCAGCAATTGCGTGTGTATACAGGGGTTGTGGGACTAACGATTGGAGAACACCCCCCCCCCCAGAGGTGGGTTGCTGGTATGAATGCTGATGGCACCAACCTGTCACCCTAGGCTCAGATTGAAATACCAGTGAGGTGTAGACTGGCCCCAAGCCCTGATGAAATTGACGCCAGGTATTTGGCAATGAAACATGTTGGCCTTTCCTAATTGAAGTGGTCTTCTACATTTTGGCCTTTTTGTAACCTGAATGGGCTCATGGCATCCAATAAAGTAGGCTCATTTGCTAGGGAGTTCCAACTCATTTTAGCTTGGAGAAGCGTGTTTACCTTTTCTCTCACTACAGGGTCTTAGTGGGATAGCAAAAAACAAGCACTTTTTGTGCATCGTTTCACATATCACTATTTGTCTCTTCTTTTTCTTCACCTCATAAAACTTATATTTGACACTCATTTCATTTCTTCACAATCATGGAAGTCACCAATGATGAAAAACGTGGGCAAACTGGTGAGTACCTACCAGCAGCTCCTTTGGTGATGCTTACATGAGGTACTTTCTAACTTTTCACACATTATTTTTTCTTGTATACACTAACACGTGGAGATACAAGTGAAGTGGATTGACAAACATTAAAATTTGGACACCTTGGTCCGGCTGCCCGTGGGATTCTTTAGAAGCCAGATTTTGGGCAGAGATATCACTACCCTACCCTTAGGATCCTTGGAAAAATGTTTGTGTCCATGCACAATCATGTCTTTTTTGATATATTGATGTTACGAGTGGAGGGTGACCTGCTTGATAATTCCCTCTTATGCTCCTCATTGTAGATGACAGAGTCAATTCAAACACATTATTATTCCTCATCAAACCTTTGGAATTAGACTCAGGCTTTTACTCTTGCCATATTTTTGGAGGCTTGAATGTGTGAAAAGCACCTTATAAATTGCCAGGGCTGTCAAGCTATTCCATGTTGCGCTTTCAGTCCATAGCTATCTTTTAGTTTGAATGCTGGTACTCGAGGTTTTTGTCTTTTCTATATTAAAAACAGAACTGAAAGGTTGAATTAAATAAAGATAAAAGGGCTGGAAATGAATGATCAATTCTGGTGACGTGTTAATGTTTTCACAGGTGCGCATGCTTGCATGTGTGTGATTGTGAGTAGGTCAATTTGGTCAGTGCTTATTGCTTGTCATCCCTTGTAAGTGGAAGCTGCTCTGTGCATGGAGGGATTTTATGATGTGCAAAATTGTAAATCAGGTTGTCCGGAGAAGTGTTACTGGGAGTGGTATGCGTTTACCCCCTCTGTTTGGAGGAGGAGGGCACGAGGTTTCTGAATTTGATGTTTGTACGGATAGATACCCCTCATGAATGTGCAAGGCTCCTTTAAAATTAGAAGAGGCACCTCTCAGCAACCTATCTGATGCACACCTCTTGGTCTCACGCACATCATTATAATGTAATTTAAGATCTCTTCTCTTGTTTAAAAAAATGATGGTGTCATTTGGCACAGGTATTGGCATGGAAGTCTAAATGACAGAATAGTGGGAACCTGTTTAGCTCTTAACATCCACTCAAGCAGAACTCCTTAAGCATGTTGCAGAATATGTGTATTAACAAAACTATACCAGTCTTGGTGCTCAGTCTGTCGACCTTGGAATACTGAAAGTGCAAATAGGCCTCATTGATTTGATGCACGTCTTGAACCTCGTAATCCGCACATACTCCTACTGCAGGCGCACTAGCCATTGAAGCCATGTTATCTCCCACTGCAGCCTCGGAGCACCCACAACGCTAAAGCAAGAGTCCTACAATGGCGCTCATGCCCAGATGAGCTTGACCCAGACTGGGGTCCCTGAGTATGGGGACAAACGGAACTGAGGATTGATCGACTGGTAGGCTGTGGTCGGAGAGAAGTGAGGTTTGAAACCTCAGGCTCCAAGAGTGGAGGCAGTTTGCTGTGCCCAAGATCACACAAAAGTGTGTGTTTCTCAGGAGAGGGATGGCAAAGGGAACTGTGTGATGTGCGCATGAGCAGGTTTGCAGGGGTGAAAGGATACGCGAGGGACCAGACCCTGAAAAAGGCTCAATTAAAACCAACCAAATTGGTCTGACCTCCTCAGATGTCACTTTTTTGCCTTACTCTGCCGCAGTTTCCAGTTTTCTGATTACTTCACAAATCACTTCAGAGTGACAACACACTTTTTTTTACCTCCATGCTATCATTAGGCACAGGTATTGGCATGTAAGTCATGAATGACAACATGATGGGAACCGGTTTAGCTTTTAAAATCCTCAAGCAGAACTCCTTAAGGATGTGATAAAATATGTGGCAAAACAACTATAACACAACAATCTTGGGGCTCAGTTTGTAGACCCTGGAATATTGAAAGTGCAAATAGTAGTACCCCTATTGATGCAAGTCTTTAACCTCACAGTGCAAGGACTCTGTCCTACTACATGCGCACCAGCATACGCCATCTTACCTTATCATCCACTGCGGCCTCAGAGCCCTCACAACGGTGGAATAGGAAAGAGCCCTAAAATGAGGCCCACGCCCAGATAAGCTTGCCCCAGAATGGTCGAGGTAAATGAGTATGTGGGCAAACGGAACTTCCTGTTGATGGGTCAACTGGTAGTCTGTGATCGGAGAGAAGCGAGCTAACTGTTTGAAACCTTACGGAGTAAAGAAGAAGATAAAGTAATTACTTTACCTTGCTGAGATCACACATGTTAGGATTAAGTGTGTGTTTTTCAGTACAGGGAGGGACAGCAAAGGAGACTGTGTGAACTAAGCACAAGCTGGAGAGTGCCAGGGGTGAAAGACCAAGCGAGGACCAGAGCAGCAGGACCAGACCCCGAAACTGGCTTAATTACAAACCAAGTAAGCCTGGGACTGGCAGCTGTTACTATTTTTTTTACCTTACACTGCCTCAGTGCCCAGTCTGCTGCAGACCCCTTCAGACATGACGTCGATGAGTCAGAGTGGCGTCACTGTGACGTCATGAACCTGCAGTGCTGTGCTCAATGTCACTGCTGGCACTGCAGACTGCAGGAAATCAAATCATGTGTCTCAAGCACAGCCACTCACCGGAGCTAAAATGGCGTCCAGCTCCAAATCATGTGCGAGAAGCAATGTGTCTGTCACACACCACAAGCCGGCTCGAGTCTGCGCAGACTCGATTTCCTGCCTGGAGACAGTCTACCTCACCTTTCCCAACTCATCACAGGCTGTGTCCCACCTCACCCTGTGACGAGTAGGGAAAGGGTGAGGTAACAATGCACTCTACTCCCTGACTGAAGTGGGAGGCTTAGCACTACAAGGCTTGCATATGAAATGCCCAGGGCTAACTTTAACCCCACGCCATCAGGGGGTGGAGACTTGGCCTTGATGATCAGTCTTGCCAAGCTGATGACCTCACAGGCCTCAGGGCTGTGAGATTGTCACCCCAGAAAATTCACTTAGACGTTGGGCCTGCCCAGGGGGAGGAATGCTGAAAGCGCTTGAGTCACGTGGGTGTCTAGAGTAGTACTATGACGAATGACGAACAATCACAGCAACAACGCGGTGAGTGGGGAGGACAGTGCCTAAAGTTTTAAAGCAACTTACCAGTATATATTAAACAGATTTAGCATTGGTATGGTTGCGATGTTTTTGCTGCAAATATAAAGGGGGTGGAGCCCCAATGCCCATGGACAGAAACCGCCACTGAAATGAGTATCAACTATGTAGATTGACTTTCATCTAAAACACAAGTTGCATGTCCAAATATTGACTTCAGAAATATTGTGCTACCAAAATATTGTGGACAAAACATCAAAAATCAACATATCGTTACAGTACATACATGTGGAGTTGGGGAAGGTGAACTTACATGTACCTATGTATAGCTACCATCTCGATATTGTGACCCTTGTTTTTTCGCACACAATATTCATATAGCACAATATTCAGGAGCTGATATTAAGGTGGAATACCTATAGCAGCTCTCTGTGTAACATTTGCAGTAAGACTCTCTTCATGGGCAGCTCCTCGGTTTGAGTGGAGGAGCGTCACCCCACTTAATTGACCCAGAGACAAAAAAAATAAAATGGTACTGAAGTTAATTAATTACCATTTCATTTTCCGTCAACCCATCCTGAACCGTCAGGATGGGGCAGGGCCTATTGAGTGTCAACAGTGGTGGCCTCCCTGGTTTATAGTGTGCATGTCCCAACCGAATGTTCTCTTGCACAATGGGACACTCAAGCGACAAGACCCGATGATGACGCTATCCACCGAACCACTCTAAACGAAGATTGTATACACAAGTGATTGTGGGTCTCCAAGACAAAAAGTTCTGAGACTTTGGTATTGAGACTTATGTGGTTCATTCCCCCCTTTCTGATAGATAACTAGTACCTCTTGGGAGCTGAATGAACCTCTGCTTCTTCCTCTTAACACTTTTTGATCTGAACGGATAATAGAGTCCATCATCACCTCCAGGTCTCTTGCTGAGAGCTTCCCCTTTCTTTTCTTTTACTCATTCATTTTTCCATGTATTTTTCCAGTGTAGCCCAATCAACAGTGGAAAAGCTCAAAAACTAATGTTCATCCGTATAGCAGTTACCTTTTCACAGTTTTGGGCTTCGTGTATGCTTTCTCCTAAATGAGTGGCCTTGCAATGCCCACATCAAACATGGAACCTGCAAATCTCTTTCTTACCGCCACGTACAAATATTGAATTTATAAGAAAGTCACAATCACAAAAGACTGACAAAAAATCTGCACAAACACAAGCAGTATGAACTGACACTGCCTGCAAAAGTAACACAACGAGTAATTCGGCCACGCAAAAAAGAACATTGTTGCACCAAACAAGCACTCGTAAAAAGAAAATGAAGACAAAACCTAAATCGGTATCAATGTCCTGTTCGGCTAGAGTTACATTACATAAAAGTTACTTACAAGTCACAGCAGTATGCAGTTAGTCAAATTGATTACATTAAATTAAATGCAGCAAGTCTCTTACTTTCTATTGTATAACTTAATTTGAAGAGCGAGAGATTCAAAATTAGATTATGTTGATCTTTCGGGGTCTCTGTTGAGCAGAGAACTGTAATAAGATAATGAGACTTATTTCCTGTAAACATTTGTTCAAAGCAAAAGTTCAGACGTTTTCTGAGAACTGCAGCGCCAAGCAACTTTGTGATCCATTATGGTCTGTGTTTAAAATTGCAAGCAAGAATGGTGAGCTAATGTTCTTAATTAAAAATGTTATGACACTCTCCTGCCCTATTTAATTTGCCTTAGCTTCCCACAGATCTCACCTTAACTTTCCAGAGTTAGTAATTTTGCAGAACAAAGCAGAGACTTTGAGTGCAGAAAAACCTCTAATTAATTGGTGTTCTCTTTTCACCATGAGAGTAAGCTTTTCATATTAAGACGATATTTCATCTGCGTTGTTTATAAAAGTAATTATTTTACAAGATGTTGTTGGTGGGTGTGTTCTGGTCCATATTATTGAACATGACAAAATGTAACCTCTTAATAAAGTATTATTTGAAAATGTGCATTTAATACTTTCTTGATTCAAAGGTTTACGCTTTTGCTAATACGTGGTTGGAAGTTAACAATGTGAACTTAATGTCAACTGAAATGAAAACTGTTTAACATATCCGAGGGCTACCTTTATTGACCGGATGCACAAACATCTGTATAGTGGATCCCAAATTATGAACTGCCACAACCAAGAGCCTCAATGTTGACCTCTCCCCTTTTGATCCCGTTACTCACCTCTTCCCATTCAAATGTGCGTCATTTCCGGTAGTGAGGAAAGCAATGCGCATCATGTAATCTGGCCAAATGTGCGCGCCATTGTCCCCTCTGTCCTATTCAAATTTACCCTTCAACTTCAAACATTTGCGCTGTGCTCCGCGTGTGGTCCTTCTTTCTATTTTCTTTCCCTTACAGATGGAACCAATCCCCTTTCAGTAACAGTAATGAAGTAGCTGCGATAAAGATGTGTGGGAGAAAGTAATCGGCAGGGTAGGGTTGAAGACTGGGTAGAGCCTAAGGCCCTCATTTCTAGTTGTTAGGTAATTAGAATTACAAATAGTACAGAGTGCAGTAATTTCCAGGTGCAGCACTTCCGCAGGATTACAGGGTTTACCCTCTGGAATGAATATTGCAATGAAAATCTGTGTTTGCACTAAGAGTTCGTCGTGTTTCCCACATTCGGGGTGCTTTTTTGGGGGGAATATCTGGTCAGGTTTTAATTAGACAAATATATCAGTGGTAAACTCCAATGCTAAGGGCATTCAGGACTGGATGGGGTGCAAGCAGTGCTGGAGGCACTGGCTGTCTGGAGCAGAGAAGACTCTGAAATACAGCTGTGTGTCATCAGCATATTGGTGAATTTGAAAGCTGTTATGGAAGAGTAGAATTCCACCGGGGATGGGGGTCCCTGCAGGGGCTGAAAATGACAGCGGACAAGATAGAACCCTGGGGATTTTCACATGTGATGGGAATCGTTTCGGATCTTGAGGTACCCAGGTGAACACAGAGATGTTGTTAGATAGGTAGGAGGAAAACCAGTGAAGTGTGTTTCCAGTAAATCCCATGAATAATCGGATTAAGACATTTTCAGCAATTATTTTAAATGCCATTGAGGGTCTTCTGAAAGAGGCTTGTACAAACGTGCAGGCCCAGCCACGTTTGGGCATGGGCAGCATTTCTTTGAAGGGTTGACTTCACAACAGAAAAGTTAACTTTGCCTACTTTGATCTCAGTTTACTGAAGCAGGAGCAATGTAGGATTTGGGTTCACAGCAGTGCTTGATTTGTGCCGGAGCTTTAAGGTGCACAGCACCAGCACTTATTTTTCAGGGCCGGGTCTACGGTGATAATAATTGCTGCCTGCTCAGTGCTTACTGAGTTCACATAGGTCTTCCCAGGGATGGTGAAGAGCTGATTTTGCTTGTGCCTGTGCTTAAAATATTTCAAATTTGAAGCCGCAGATGCCCGACCTATTATGAGACACACTCCAGAACCGGCGCCTCGGTCCCTGCCTTCGATTACCGGTCACTACAATCAATCACAGTAGTGCTACCAATTACTTCTGGAAAATATGTTATTAGTCTGGCCCGTCCCTCTTTGGCAAATCATCAAGGGCCAGATGTAGGAGCCCTAATACCGGTCGGTAACGGCCGAATTCGGCCGTTACCGACCGGTATTAGGGTTTCCAGATGTAGGGGGCCTATATTTTACCGATTCTGTAAAGTTACCGAATCGGTATATTTACCGATTCGGAAAAACTACATGTAGGTGGCACTGCTAAGAGTGCCAAAGGCCCTTAAAAATCGGTATTTTACCACCCAATCCTATTGGGTGGTAAAATACCGCATTCAGGTGTGCATGCACATCTGTGCATGCACACCTGTGCAATGTGACACACAGACATGCCCTTAGGGCATGTCTGTGTGCCACATGGCACACAAGTCCAGAATTGGGGTGCTAGAGGGTGTCAAAGTGACACCTCCTGCACCCTTGCAGGATTCGGTATTTACCGATTCTGTAAATACCGAATCTGTATTTCACATTGATTCCTATGGGCTTCAAGGCCCATGGAATCAATGGGAAATACAGATTCGGTATTTACAGAATCGGTAAATACCGACTCTTACAGATTCGGTAATTTTTTACCTACAACTGCCTCCTTCCAATTTACCGACTTTTAAATACCGAATCGGTATGACTCGATATTTAAGAGTCAGTAAATCGGATTTACCTACATCTGGCCCCAAGTGTGGGTCCTGATTCAGACCAATGATCACTGTTTTCTCCCGTGGCCTGCGCCAGCATACTGCGCAACCTCAGCACTAATAGGCCGATGAAGACAGATGACGGAAGCAGCTTGTTGCGCAGCAGGCCTCAGGTAAATTCAAACTAAAAAGCAGTCTCATTAATGTGTAGTCTGCGATTCTGGTGACTCGAGTTTACTAATATGGGGCAGCCCGGTCCCTGCTGCAGTCAGGCAGTAGCCTTGCTGGTAAGATGTGTTTCGGGGACAGTAACTCTTTCTGCAACATGTAAGGAATAACCTATTGTTTTTTAGTATAGTCCTTAGCGACTTCGTTGTGGGACTTCATAGTACTTTAAAAAGTAACACGATAGTGCTCATTTAATTGACTTTAAAATTAAGAAGTAGAACGAAAGAATCTCATGTTGTATTCAAATCTTTGCTACTGGGCACTAACCCACTGAGCTATATTACAGGTGTTCTAGCTTGAAATTTAATGCAGTGTAGAAGTGCAAGCATCTTAATTATTTCTGGTAGCAGCATTTCACTGTTGTCATTTTAATACTGCGAGTCAGCGGTGCGGTAGCTAGCATTGTCATGGTCACTATTATGTGAGAATCTGCTTGGAATGTAAATTATTTTCAAAATAGGGAGAGGAGAGGACTGTGATTGAAAAAGCATATTTAATGAAAGAAATGGTTCCTCTTGAATTGGGAGGAACAGGCTGGTGCTGTGGGTGGAAGTTAGCGTGGCACTCCTGAGGAATGGAGAGACATTCCTGTCACAGGAAAGTTATTGGAAGGGATATAGGCTACCATCTTTGTACAACCATGCAAGATGGCACACTTGAACACTTATACAGACCAACCATCTTTAGGAAAACAAACACAATATAATGATAGCTGGCCATCTTTGCTCTCTCTTGCAAGATGGCTGCGTGCTAACACTAGTGAACCAAATGGTGCTACAAAAACAAAGTAATGCAAGCACTACATTCAAAAAATCTAATTAAAACATTTATGTTTCAAACAGGGAAAATAATCTGAGTAGTCCAGCTTACATGCTGAGGGCAGCGCATCATTACCTCTGAAGCCTTTGTTGAGGACGTCAGACATACATGAGACATACATGAAATTTCCAGTAAACTTCCACCCTCACCTTTTGGAGATAACAACATTGACTTGATTACTAATATGCCAATAATTATTGCATCCAGTACAAATCCTACTTTGGGGGTTTGAAATCTATCTGATTCAATATTTATTACTTTTGGGGAATACAGCTGGATTTTAATGATAATTGCCACAAAATCTTCACGCCCTGGTAAATACCAGCCTTTTCCCCTTGTTAAATTCTAGCATGGTTGATTTGCAGACATTTATTGATGGGTTCAATCTTTGTCGCACCTGGTAATTACCAGTGCAATTTCAGGATCACAGTTTAAAGGGTCACTTGTAACTGGGTTGTAATAGTCTTGTCCTTCGCAACCCTCAGGAATGCAAAAGTTTGTGTGGGCACATATAGGATACTTCTGTGCACTTTCTTATCATTAAATATAAGGTGGGGGGCACAACCTCCCATGTGCTCTGTTACAACCTAAGACTACTCAGTTTATTTCCTCTGTTTGAAACATAAATGTTTTAATGAGATTTTTAAAATGTAGTGCTTGCATTACTTTGTTTTTGTAGCGTTGTTTGGATCACTACGTGTTAGCATGCAGCCATCACGCATGAGAGAGCAAAGATGGCCAGCTATCATTATATTTTGATTGTTTTCCTAAGGTTGGTTGGTCTGTATTAGTGTTCAAGTGTGCCATCTTGCATGGCTGTACAAAGATGGCAGCCTATACCCCTTCCAATAACATTCCTGTGACAGGAATGTCTCTTCATTCCGCTGGAGTGCCCTGCTAACTTCCAACCACAACACCAGCCTGTTCCTCCCAATTCAAGAGGAATCATTTCTTTCATTTAATATGCTTTTTCAAGCACAGTCCTCTCCTCTCCCTATTTTCAAAATAATTTACATTTCAAGCAGATTCTCACATAATTTTGACAGTGACAATGCTAGCTACTGCACCGCTGACTCACAGTATAAAAATGACAACAATAAAATGCTGCTACCAGAAATAATAAAGACACTTGCACTTCTACATTGCATTAAATTTCAAGCTAGAACACCCGGAATATAGCTCAGTGGGTTAGTGCCCAGTAGCAAAGATTTGAATACAACATGAGATTCTTTTGTTCTACTTCTTAATTTCTAAGTCAATTAAATAAGCACTACCGAGTTAGCCTTTAAAGTACTATGAAGTCCCCCAACGAAGTCGCTAAGGACTATACTAAAAAACAATAGGTTATTCCTTACATGTTGCAGAAGGAATAACTGTCCCCGAAACGCATCTTACCAGCAAGGCTACTGTCTGACAGCAGTAGGGACCGGGCTGCCCCATATTAGCAAACTGAATCGAGACACCAGAATCGCAGACTACACATTACTGAGACTGCCTTTTAGTTTGAATTTACCTCAGGCTTGCTGTGCAACACACTGCTCCGACATTTGTCTTCGGCGGCCGATTAGTGCTGAGGATGCGCAGTATGCTGGGGAGGGCCGCAGGAGACAACATTGATCATTGGTCCGACTCAGGACCAACACTTGATGATTTGCCAAGGAGGGACGGGGCCAGACTAATAACATATTTACCAGTACGTAAGCAGGTGGTAGTGGCTTTGGTGGGTTCCAGGTTGGACTACTGCAATGCACTCTATGCAGACTCCAACAAGGGACTCATCCATCGACTCCAGGTTGTGCAAAATGCGGCTGCTCGTTTTGTTCTTGCACTTCCCAATGCATCCTCTGCCACTATGGCCAGAAAGAGTCTTCATTGGCCACCTATTCATCTGAGGATTGGTTTTAAGATCCTATGCCTAGCCTACAGAGCTCTGACAGACGGGTCTTCTGATCCCCTAGGCGCCTTGCTGACCCGCTATTTGCCCTGTAGATCTCTTAGATCTTTGGAGTTGAATTTGCTGGTTGTTCCTCGTGCCAAAAGGGTACGTTGGGGCAATAGAGCATTTTCCATTGTCGCCCCCAAATTATGGAACTCGCTTTCCCAAGAGATTAAGATCCAACCATCTTTGTCCTTTTTTAAAAAAAGCGCTTAAAACCTGGTGTTTCATCAAGGCCTACCCACAATAAGAGTATACTTTAATAGCTGGTATTTTTTGGTTAGGCGCCTTGACGCCCATCGGGCTTAGTTGCGCTATAGAAATTGACTTTCATTCATTCATTCACTCAGACGTAAATCAAGAACTACTGTGATTAATTGTTGTAACAGGTAAGCTGAGGCAGGGACCCAGCGCCGGTTACTGGCAGTGTGTCTCATGATAGGTCGGGCATCCGGGACGTCCGGACGTCCAATTTGAAATATTTTACGCATAGTAACATGCGATATCAGCTCTTCGCCGTCCCCGGGGAGACCCATGTGAACTCAGCTAGCACTGAGCAGGCAGCAACTAATATCACCGTAGACCCAGCCCTGAAAAATAGGTGCTGGTGCTGAGCACCGGAAACCACCTGCACAAATTAAGCACTGGACTTAAGTTGTAACAGAGCACATGGGAGGTCGTCCCCCCACATTATAATTAATAATAAGAAAGTGCACAGATAGGAGAAAATTAGACTCTGGTGGAGAGTGGGGTGGGGGGGTCAGGAGATGATGGTTCACTTGATGTTCACTACTTCTTGGGATGGGAGGGAAGGGAGGAGAGTGGCGGCTTGAGTTTGGGCTGATCCACGCACCGAACAGGGAAGGTACCGAGAGGAGGGACGGCAGGGGGAGGGCTCGGCTAGTTGGGGATGTAGGTAGTTTTGAACCTACAGAGCAGGGCAGCAGGGAGGGGGGTTGGATGGGATGAGCTGGGGAGTTGGGCTGTTGGGGGGGTGGGGAGTTGGGAAATGAAGGGGAGGTGGGGCGTTGGGAATTACCTGGTGAGGTCACTACAGATCCCTGTACTTCTAGATTTATGCTTTGCCTGGAACCCGTTTGAATCAGCAGTAGGAAGGAATACTTGCCAGTATGAGGTGGGATAAGAGTCTCAAGGTCATGAGTTGGAACATCAACGGGCTTGGGGATAAGCTTAAGAGAACTATTGTGATGCAATTTATCAAACGACATGGGCCTGATGTTATACTCCTCCAGGAGACCCACTTATTGGGCAACTCCTGCCACGCTCTTAACAGGTGTGGGTACTCGCTCTTGGCACATGCTGGGTTCAACTCGGGATCACGCGGGGTGGGCCTAATGGTGACACGCAGTCTGCCGTTGGTAGTGGATCGCACGTACTTGGACCCTCTAGGCCGCTATGCTGCTATTTCAGGAAAATGGGAGGGCCGGGGGGTGAGCCTGGTTTCCACCTATGTCCCACCTGGGCTGCAGACACAAACATACCAAGACTTGGGAAAATTGCTTCTGTCCCTTCCGGATGGGCAACTAGTAGTGGGAGGGGACTTCAACGCGGTGGTCTCGGGCACTCCAGATAGGCACCCCCCTAGGACCCTGCCATCGGGACACACGTGGCTGGCGGACTTCACTGACACATTCAGACTTACTGACCTATGGCGACTTAAACACCCACTTGACACCCAATACACCTTTTTTTCGGGCCCACACCGATCCTTTTCCCGTATCGACTACATTTTAGCACCTATACAGCAGGGAACCACCGTGCGAGAAGCCACACTCCTGGCTAGGGGCATTTCGGGCCACTCCTCAGTGCTGGTACACATCACCTTTGGCGAAAGAAGGGTGGGCTGCATAGCACCGATCAATGCGTGGTACCTCCGTAATGAGGATACGAGGAAGACACTGACTCTGGCCATCACCCGTTACTTAGCTGAAAATGTTGGGACGGTAGATTCCGCGGTGGCACTATGGAAGGTTTTCAAAACGGTGATCCGAGGGGAAGCCCTCTCGACAATCGCTGGTCGCCGCAAGGAGCGGGAGGCTCAAATGGTCCAAGTTGAGAAAGACCTCCAAGCACTGACCCAGGACGACCCTAGGGCGACCCATCAGATGCAGCTTAAGAGCGCTGAATATAAAGCACTGGCCACTGATGCTGCTAAAAAAGTCATCAGAGACAAGGAAGGGAGGATATATGACCAGGGGGATAAGGTGGGCAAGCTAATAGCCTGGCTGGATAGGAAACAGCGGATGCAGAAAGTAGTGACGGAGCTTAGAACTGACTCAGGAGTCACTGTCACAGACCCAGCCGACATTGTCCATGAGTTTGAACTACATTACCGGAACGTTTATAGCAGGGGGTCAGACAGGCCGGAGGAAGACTCCACTGACTTATTGAAGGACATCCGGCTACCAGCCCTGTCGGAGGAGGACCATGAGGTCCTAGAGGCACCACTTGTAGGAGAGTAGGGTCTGCAATCCTATGATCACCCAGATTTTTTGCTTTTGTTTCACTGGTTTACGACTTTCTCTGGCTGTGGGCCTGCTAATCAGACCCACAGCCTGGCTGTTCTCTTTCTAAATTACGATATGTACCCTAGGTGCATTTACCAATTGGTACTGGGCCACCTTATCAGACCCCGTAACGCAGGGCATAGGTGTACCCAGGGCCGCCAGGGGCTGAAGCATGTATTATGCCACCCCTGGCTGGCCTCCTAAATTTGACACAACTGGCTGCACAACAGCTGGGGCGAAGACGTGTAACCACCCTTCGCTTTAGGTATAGTAGCTCTATATCTAACCATACAATGGACACCCGAGTTCCTATCAGTCACTCCTATGGCAGGCCTTAACGATCCTGAAGGCAGAGTGCGTGGGCTCGTGTGAGCTAGGTTCAGGCCCGAGCCGAGCCCGGTTGCAGCTTGCGGAATCAAGACCCAATAGCTGTTCCATGATAACGCGTACCATATCGGTAACTCCGGTGTCGCGTTATCCAGGCATGTCGAGTAAGGTGTCATACGAATCGGGGTGCTGCCCTCTCACCAATGCTGGCGACGAGGTTAGCATTCCACCCTTCTAGAGGGACACGACATGTACGTAACTGTGAACCCCGGTTAAAGTTAACTGAAGCCTCAGCTCCACAAAATGGATGCTGCCACCACAGACACGAGTCTGACCTCCTGCTGCTGGGAGTCCTTCCAGCGAGGAGCACTTGGACAAAGGGTTTCCTGTCGAGGGCGGTGTTCGCACCGTCCCAGACAGGGTTTGTGTATTCTGGGTAGGTAGGGCTTTGGCGAGAAGGTGACTGCGGAGTGGCACCCCGGTGCTCACTACGCATCTGCCGGTTAGAACCAGTTCCAGGGGCGACAGCCCTGGCCTGGGGAAAGTCCGGCAGGGGAGAGGGGTGTAACTACCCCCCTTCCTGGTCCCACCCTTAGGGCAGGACCTAGTCATGTACCCACCCCTTTCTTTAGAATAAAGACCGGAGCGGGGACCCTTCCAAATTAGATCATCTTTGATTCAAGAACTACTTTCTACGAAAGGACATTCAAGACTCTTCTCAAGATTTCTCCCTTGTGACTAAGGAGTAGTCACCCTGCATCAGCGGGCACCAACTTAGAACTCTGCGGTTTGCTGTAAGTCCTTCCTCAAGGAATCCGACGGCCCAGCTCGACGAGAACCGGCTTCCCTGGCACCTCTGACCTCTACCCACGTCATCAGCTCAGCTGTGATCTGTGGGTGCGACGAGACCTCGAGGGACCGGCCATCATCAGAACCTGCACGCTCTTAAAACCAGCACGACCATCGAGGTAACTCTCTGGTGAGTGCTCTGGGGTCCGAGAAGCCCCGACCCTGAGCCGCTCCAGCACCGAAGTGCAGTCTCCCAGCATCTCCACGATCTGCGTGGGGCCCTTCTGCTCGCTGCTCAGCACGTTGTCTGGTCACTAGCCGCTGGCTTGTGCCCTTCTGTGACGACATCCGAGAATCATCACTGCTGGTCTGGTTGCTCCAGACTGGCCCTTGCTTCCATCTTTGCGAGAAGCACCCCGGACCCTCCTGGTCCACTCAAGACGCCATCTTAGGCCCACCACGTGGCCCTGAGATCTGCCAAGGCTTGTTGCCCCATCCTGGGCCCAGCGACGCCGACAGCATCATCCTTCGTGGGACAGCTCGCACCTCCACCGTGGTCGCCGACAACGCCTCCTGGTCCGTGAGACTGCAGAGCCTAGCGTCGCCCACTCACCTGGTCGAGGTGACGGCCAACCGGTGCCTTCCTGGTACCCTCTGACTACTGGCTAGTAGTACGAACTTGGTCCCCTCTGCTTTCAGGTTTCATCAATCTCCGATCCAGGCTTGGATCTCTACGAACTATTCAGCACTGGTCGCCGGCCAGCAACTCCTTTTCTTCCGGCTCCTGGCTCGTCAGCGAAGACCCCGACGCCTGTAAGACTTGTGCAGCCGCAGCCCTCGTGGCTAGGTAACTCGGCATTTCGGTGCCTGCATAGCCTCCTTACTCTAGGGTCCTGAGTCCCTCGCTTCCGACTTGCCTTATCGGGTCCGCCCGAGACCTTAATCTTTCCGTGTCCTCGGACACTTGTTTTAATTGTGCACTTGAAGTATTTGCTAAAGAGATTTGGTTTGTGCTTAGTACCCTGTCCTCATAAAGAGTACAGGGCTGTTGTGATTCTTAATAAATATACTGTTTATTTTCATAACACTTGTGTGGTGTCCTTTCACTGGGTGTTCAAGGGGTACATGTGTGGTAAACAGCTGGCTTAACGCGCCCTCTCGAGTCTTTAGCCTTAGACTGCTCGTATCCACGCTACTAGGATAGCTGGTCTATAGGTTGACTTACAACCAAACACCATAAGGGTCGTTGGAACGATACATAGCGGTCGCTAGAATAGCAAACGTTGCATATCGGGCCAACTTCTCACACCACTCACTACCGAGGAGGTGGGTCGTGCCATCGGCGACCTTCACTCAGGAAAAACGCTTGGTCCTAACGGCCTGCCAATTGAGCTTTTCAAGCTCAAGGCTGACACTGTCAGTCCTTATTTAAAGCAGATGTTCGAAGAAAGCAAAGATCGGGGCCGGCTGCCGCGGGACCAACGTATAGCCACTATAGTGGCCATCCCTAAGGAAGGCAAGCCTAGAGACGCATGCGCTTCATACAGACCCATTTCGCTGCTCAACGCGGAACCAAAGGTGTTGGCCAAGGTGCTAGCTAACCGACTCCGACCTGTCCTACACACGTTGGTCCATCCAGACCAATCGGGCTTTATGCCCTGCCGTAACACGGCGCTTAACCTTCGACGATTACATGGAGTTCTAGGGCATTGCCACACCCTTGGGGAGGACGCGGTAGTGGTGTCGCTGGATGCCACGATGGAGTTTGACACCCTAGAATGGCCATATATGATGGCGGTCATCCGGAAGCTGGGAATTGGTCCTGAGTTTGTGAGGTGGGTTTGTCTCCTCTATACTGAGCCTTTGGCCCAGGTGACAGTCAATAACAAGCTCTCCGAAGTTTTCACTCTGGAGAGGGGAACTAGACAAGGGGGCCCCCTGTCCCCCCTACTGTTCGCCTTATCCCTGGAGCCTCTTGCGGCCTGGATTCGGCAGGACCTGTCACTGAAGGGTATCCATTGGACGGATGGATGGGAGGACAGGATTTCGTTATATGCAGACGACATCCTGCTTTACCTCACGCGACCCCGCAGATCACTTGACGTAGCTATGGATATCTTCACGAGTCTCAGAAGGAACTCGGGATATAGTATTAACTGGGGCAAATCAGTGATGTATGTTCTTCACGGAGACCCTCCCGTGCCCCCTCGGAATTGCCCCATTACTACCGCCGCGGATGGGTTCCGCTATCTAGGAATTTTTTTCTCCAAAGAGAAGACCACCAGATACGAACATAACCTCCTGCCCCCACTACGGTGCTTCCAGCGGGACTCAGCGTCATGGAGGAAGTTACCGCTCTCCCTCCTTGGAAGGGCATCCCTCTTTAAAATGATGGCGCTGCCAAGATTTTTATACGCCCTGCAGAATCATCCTGACGTGGTCCCACAATCCTATTTTGCGTCTATTGAATCTGTACTACGGGAGCTACTATGGATGGGGATGCCCCGCATCTCCCTTCAGAAGCTCACCCTGGGCTGGTACGACGGAGGAATTGCGCTGCCGGACATTCGGTCATATTACTGGGCCGCCCACCTCTCGGCCATTAATCAGGGCATATACACAGTCGGCGCCGATCCAGGCTTTGCAATGGACCGCTGGCTACTACCGGGGGGTAATTTTGAGGCTGCTCTATACTCAAGGCCCGGCAGATACCCCCTTACGGGGCCCACCAAACACTCGGTTAAAATATGGCATACGGCCCAGTGAAAGCTGGGATGGACTGACACCTTGACGATGGCTACCCCGTTGTGGGTGTCCGAGAAGTTGGGCACCCTTGGTTGGACGAAAGGATTTCACAACTGGGACCTCATCGGGATCTCCCATGTCCGCGACCTGTGGGGCCCTGGGGGGGTTGTCTCTTTTGACTCACTCCAGCGCACGTATGAACTTACACGCACGGAACACTTTAGATACTTGCAAGTCAGACACTCATTGCAATCTAATATTCTCCAGGGTACCCTTCCCCCTGCTGCCTCCCCCCTGGAGGACAGGCTCCTGGACGGCCACCTGCCTGAACATGCCATATCCCTTACGTACAAGAAGATTATCAACAACTCCCCAGACCTACTCCAGCCACTTATAGGGAAGTGGGAGGCGGATGGGTTTTAAATCGATGAGGAAGAATGGAGGTTTGCACTTGCGTCCCCAAAGGAAGTGGCCATATCGGCCAGACTATAGCTGATCCAGCTTAAAATTCTACATAGGGTCTATATATCTGGTACTAGGCTGAGATTGATGGGCCGCAGTGAGGACAGGCTCTGTAGAAGAGGATGTGGGGCGAAGGGGTCGTTCTTCCACATATTGTGGGAATGTCCGCTGATCCAGGCCTTCACCAATGCATGCAAGAGGTGTGGGAGGTGGCATTGAGAGTAGAAGCGAAAAGGTGTGTCTTAAATATCTGGGAGCCTAATGACTTAACCACGCATGGGAGGTTGTGGGCCACGCTGGGATTTGCAATCGCTAAACGGAACATTGCCAGACAGTGGGGGGCAGGTTCTCCTCTGAAATTGGCCTTATGGCAAACTGACATGGACTGGTGTATGCTCCAGGAAAAGACAGTATACATGGCCAGAGGCTGTCCCCGGAAATGGATTGGTGTGTGGACCAACTGGAACGAATACAGGGGCCACATCTGCGAACCCCCACATGTTGCCCCGGATGACGACCAAACTGTAGGACTTAATGCTAATTGAATGACTAAAACAGTTGCTTATAACCACCTAAGTTATGTAATGAAGGGTTACCGGGAATATCTGTAACTCACTGTATTGAATGTAAGTGACAATCACCGCTGTTTGTCTATAATGAATAAAAAGTAAAAAAAAAAAAAAAAGAAAGTGCACATAAGTTTATTTATTTATTTATTTATTTATTTGTAGTACTTGTAAAGCGCTCTGCAACCCTACAGGCATCCTGGCGCTGTGTACATATGGCTGAAAAAACCTGTGTATCAGATAAGGGACAATAGCATAAAGTTCTGGTAGGTTAGATTTTTGGGAAGAGCCATGTTTTCACCTTTTTTTGAAAGGCCATCAGTTCATTTGTTTTTCTGATGTCAGTAGGAAGATTGTTCCACAGATGAGCTGCAGCTATGCTAAAGGCTCTGCACCCAAGGTGGCTTTCTTGATCCTGGGTATAATTATGAGATTTAAAGAAGAGGATCGAAGAGACCGGGTAGGCTCATACCAGTTAAATTTATTTTGAAGTGGTCGGGGGCCTAGCCCATGAACTGCCCTAAAGACAATACATAGGGATTTAAAGCAGATCCTCTGGTGTATAGGCTGCCAGTGAAGGTCGGCCAGGGCGAGGGTGGTAGAAGATCTTCGTTCTCGAGAAAGTGCCAGTTTTGCTGCAGCCGCCTGGATACTCTGAAGTCTGGAAATAAGGTAGGCAGGGGATTCCAGTAAAAGGGCATTGCAGTAATCCAGGCGGCTGAGGATGGTGCTCCTTACTATAGTGGCTCTGACCTGTGAAGGTAAAAGAGGTAACAGCTTTCGCAGTCCTCGCATTAGAGCAAAGTAGCTGCTAACCTGCTTGTTGACATTGGTCTCTAAGCTCACTGTTATTAAAAGTGACTCCGAGATTCCTTACTGATTTCACTGGGGTTAGTGAGTCCCCTAGCAACGGAGGCCAGAAATCTGTGGGTAGACTTTTGGGGATTCTTCCTACCGTACAGTGCAATATTTCAGTCTTGTCACTGTTAAATTGTAGTGAATTCTGGTTTAACCAGAGTGTCATTTCCAGCATGCAGGTGTGGAAGGTCTCAAGTGAGTCTGCATGAGCACCATCAAGAGAAATCATCAGCTGCGTGTCGTCCGCGTAGTTAATCACGCTAATGCCGTGAACCTTGATGATGCTCATCAGGGGTTGCATATATATGCTGAAAAGTATAGGACTAATTGCAGACCCCTGTGGGACCCCATGTGGAACTTTAACAAACTCTGATTGATGTGGAGGGATAGCTACTGCCTGCCATCTATCCATCAGGTAGGAGCGAAACCAGTCAAGCGCAACTCCCCCGACTCCAGTGTTCCTCAGTCTTGTCATCAGGATGTCGTGACTCACCGTATCGAATGCGGCGGACAGGTCCAGCAAGATTAGGATTGCTGATTCTCCCCTGTCCGCCCTCATTTGTAAGTCATCCAGAACTGTCAGCAGAGCTGACTAAGTTCCGTGAGCTGATCTGAATCCAAATTGCTCCTCTTCCAGGATGTTGTTGGTTTCTAGGAAGAGGGCTAAAGATCTGCTGAACCATCATCATAAGTATACTATATGTGCACACACAAACGTTTGCATTCCTGAGGGTTTTGAAGGGCAAGCCTATTACAGCTTAGTTTCAAGTGACCCTTTAAACTGTGACCCTGAAATTGCACTGGTAATTACTAGGTGCGACAAAGATTGAATCCATCAATAAATGTCTGCAAATCAACCATGCTTGAATTTAACAAGGGGAAAAGGCTGGTATTTACCAGGGCATGAAGATTTTGTGTCAATTAGCACTAAAATCCAGCTGCATTCCCCAAAAGTAATAATCATTGAATCAGATAGATTTCAAAAGCCCCAAAGTAGGATTTTCACTGGATGCAATAATTATCGGCATATTAGTAATCAAGTCAATGATGTTATCTCCAAAAGGTGAGAGTGGAAGTTTGCTGGAAAACTCATGTATGTCTCATGTAATGTAATGTAATGTTGATACTTGTAAAGCGCACTTTTACCCCATCTCCGGGTGTCCTGGCGCTGAAGACCCCGTCCTGGCTTTCCCTGTGAGATGGTCCCTTCTGGGTATCTCCAAGGTGAAACCAGGCATCCCCGGCGTCTGTGGGGGGCCGTTGTAGAGATGAGGGAAGCTTAATGCCCAGAGTTGCCGAGTGTGATCCCTGGTTAGAGTAGGCACCGAGGCGAGAATTATCGAGTCCGTTGACCCTGGTCCACGACCCTGCCACGTCGGGAATTGAACCCTGGTCCCGGGCAGTTCTCTGCTTCCAGGTCTGCCGCCTCTAACCAGTGAGCCACACCACTCCACTGATGTATGTCTGACATCCTCAGCAAAGGCTTCAGAGGTAATGATGCGCTGCCCTCAGCATGTAAGCTGCATAATCAGTGCTTAATTTGAGTTGGTGGTTTCCCGTCCTGGGCACCGGCACCTACTTGCCAGCACAGGGTCTTATGACTGTCTGCCATTTGGTGGCGCTGCCTGGCTTATTTAGGCATGAACACAACAACAGCTGTTCATTAGTTCAGTTTACATTTACAATTACTAATACCTGTGTCTCACACCATTCTTATAGCTTTGGGGGCCCGGAATAGTAAGAACTGTCGCCCTTGTAAGAACATGATGGTGAGTAGTTGTGTTGTTACTGTGATTGGCAGCTGGCAGGGGCAACGTGTGGTGCAAGCTTCAGTGGCCACCCGACGAGAGCCCCGGCCCTTATTATTTTACAATTTAAGCCCTGGTTCACAGGCCTCAGTAGCTCCATAGGAGGCATCAGGAAAAAACAGGATCAGTAAAAGAAATGCCCCAATTGGGAGTAGACATCTCAAGAGGTCAAAGCAAATTGCGAGCCTGCCAGATCGATGCTGTGGATTTGTCCTCGTCGTTTCTCCAATGGATGGCTGTCAGGGAAAAAAACACTCTTCCAGAGCTTTAGAGCCTTGGACACAAAAGGAGCTATTTAGAGGTTGCCGGCAAATGTGAAGCCAACACAAATTGGCAGATACCCCATCCACCAGCCTCTCATTTCAGTTGTCTTATTTAGGCTATGTAGATGTGATGCCAACTTCACCACCTGGAGAACCTTCATAGAAGGGTAACAGTCAGCATCCAGTGGCAGACAAGGCATAAGAAGGGTCACTCTATTGCAGAGCATGCTGGTCTTGACTTGGAAAACACATGAATGTTTCCCACGAGCTGGATGAAAACTCTTAGAGTATCAGCTCTATTAATTTGACTTTTTCCAAAAACAAACCACCGCTGTTAGGGTTTGTCTTTAAAACAAAATGAAGAAAAAATGTAATGCGACCAGAACATGGTGACTATCCCGTATTGTCAGTTTTTTACCAAAACTGAACTACTTTTGGCAAATGGACCCATCCATATGGGATGGGGATCATACACATGGTGGGCAGGCTGTAGCTAGGGGAAGCTCCAGTCACTTAGCAACCCACTCACCAAGATCGAAATGAGCCCAGATTCTTTTGATTCAGCGTCTCAAGGTCACAGAGCTGCACAGATAGCTCTGGCAATAGTTTGATGCTCGTTGAGCCAGATTGAATTATCTTGGGCTTTTCTTTGATTCTTCCTCCAAGTGAAGAGTCAAGCAGTCCATAGTTCAAAACTACGTGTGCCCACTAGCACGGGTGAAATTTCCATTACACTAGCATAATCTTGCTCAATATCACAAATTTCACATTAAGCTTGCTATGCAAAATTCCTCAAATTACTCCATTACGCGCAGAAATAGAAACCATACCAAGACGTGAGTGACTATTGGTCGCATCATTTGTGTTTTTTTCAGTATTTTCTAGTGTAAATGCATCCTCACATTCAAATTGGATGCAAGGGTGCATTTAATGCTAAAATATAGCAATATATGCCCGTTTTGCATTTTGCATTATTTTGCCGAATTTTGTGTAATTACACAAAAGTAAATTATGCACATTTCACACACCCCTAGTACTAATCACTGTTCTGCGCACAACACATGAAAGCAATCACTCTAGATTTTAAAGAGCTCTCTTGCTGTCCAAATTAAACTTCAAAGGCTGGTCTGGCAAATTCTTTAGTCCTTTTAACCAAAAACGACTCCACACCCCATCTTACAGGACTGTGAACAGACTGTTTAAGAACTGTTCAATCTCTGGGGGCTAGTAACATGCTATCTTACTTCTGAATGCACTGGCCACTGAGCTTCTTTGCCAAAGCTTGCATGATGTCATCTTGGAACAAATAATTTCATTGGAAGACTTTCTTGTGCTAGCCGTGCCCTTTCTATGTTGGGGTGTCTTCCATTTTGCTGATG
The DNA here is from genome assembly GCF_964263255.1 of Lissotriton vulgaris. Taxonomy (NCBI): domain Eukaryota; kingdom Metazoa; phylum Chordata; class Amphibia; order Caudata; family Salamandridae; genus Lissotriton; species Lissotriton vulgaris. Next base: position 1,650,997,987 of record NC_141685.1, read on the forward strand.
TGCACACTGGTGGGTGGAGCTGAGCCGAGCAGCGCAGAACTCGTCGCTCATTGACTCATCGCTGACAGATGGGTGGTCGGACACCCTGTGGCGAGCCGCAGACCAGGCGTGGGTACGGATTAGGAGCAAGAGAAACAAATGTACAGCACACAAAGGTGAGTGCCTTAGGCAGCAGACCCTTAGCAAAGCATAGAGACAGCCAGCTAGGCTGGTGAGGCTTGCACTAGTCAGGGAGCCCTGCACACATGCTGGGCAACACTCAAGATATGGTCCGCTCATCCTGTGTTCCCACTGCGATCTCTGCCCTTGGCACATGATGTGGGCCAAGGCTCGCATCCACCTGCACCCTTAGCTATAATTGCAAGTAAGCAAGCATCAGCATCAGATTTAGCAGGCAATCAGACTTGCAAGTCCACCATCTCCTCGCAGGAGAAAATTAACAGAAAATAGTGGTGCCAACTCAGCCACTGGCTGCGTTCGCGGCAGCTGAGACATAGTGCCAAGTTGGCTACAATTTTGCTACATACTTGCCCCTGGGGGCAAAAACAGGTGATATCCACCAGACGAACATGGTACCCCTTCAGGTTAGCTGCAGGGGGTTGCAGCTTCCTGTAAACCAGGTACTGGTGTGATTTTTGGACACTGCTCAACCACCTAGTCCACTCCTTCTTCTTTTCTCTACTCTTTGTTCATGAAAGCATATCGTCCTGCACTCCAGTAGAAGTGAGTTAACCGGGAGGCTAAGAGACGACGAGCAAGTTTAAGACCTCCTTAGAAGTCTAGGCCTTGAGGCTTCACCCCCATGAAAAACACGCAGAACAACCCTTGGAAAATTCCCAAAAAAAGCAGCGAACCCCCGTTGCCATCACGTTCCTATCAGTGGAGAAATTAGGCCAAGAAGTTAACCGGTACTACAGGTACAAGGTCAGCAGTGGCCACACAAAGCAACGAAAAGGCAAAAACATAAACAAATCTTCACCAGCAAGCAGGAGTGTGCACAAATACAAAAGTAGCCCTGTAATAAGATTGGTATGAGCTTGGGTTTCTCAATGGAAAAAGCATACTGGTCAAGGATTGCCACCCCCCCCTTCCCCCTGCAGAGGTGTTTCCTCCACCTTGGTTTCCACTCTTGTTAACTGGATGTACAACATCAGGGGATACTTCCCCACCTGCATAAATTCCACCACAAGTATCGCATCTTGCCGGATGCATTCGTAGGATGGAGGAGTCCATTGGCAGAGAAGGACATTGGGAGCAGAGCTTGAGCACAATATACAACTCCACTGTAGCTTTTAGTCCCTCAGGTGTAAGTCACCCCGGTAGCAAGAGAGACACGCACAGCTGGGGACCACCACATGACGTGAGCCAACTCACATAGTAAGAAAACCAACTGATAGGATGGAAGAGTATAAAAGACTTCGAACAATCAAGTCCTAGCCTGACCCCCCCCCTAGTGCGAGGACAGTACTTGTGATAGCAGGAAACCTCCCAACAAGAGATAACCACTGGGTCATCCTTGGACCTAAGGGATGTATATTGGGTTCGGCAGTACCCAAAGGAGACAACAGGTTAATATGCCAGCACCTCTCAGCAACCCATACGGCCATGCTCTGGCATCCACAACTAGGGGTGATAGATCAAGATGAAGAAGAACACATAGAGGACATTGAGGATATCAAAAACAAGCCAAAAACAAGCCTCAACTAGAGGGCATCCTCACCATACAGAGAAGGATAATGACCCTGTGAGGATTAGGAAGACAGAGCCTGCAGAAGAGCTAGGCAAATGCTGCATATTCTCCAGCAATCCAAGCACCCAAACAATCCAACTTCAACAACAGAATCTGAACCATATCCCATTGGAAGATCAGGACAAGCCTCGCCCACAAACAGGGGAGTCAACAGGCTTGCAAAAAATGGAAACTGTAAATGGGTAGAATGAGGACCAGACCCTAGTCTCGATCCTGGGGAATATTAACAGCACATTAGGTACCATGGTCAAACAGCAGTATTTCACACAAACAAACTACATGCACAAGTTTGAATCCTGCAGACAATCGCCATTTTAAACACAAGAATTGAGGGGAAATTGGATTGTCTAAATCACTGAATTGTAAGAGCCCAGGAATCAGTGCAGGTGGACGAAGTGTAAGGGATCCCACCCAATGCCAAGGTCAAAACAAAGAGGCTCATGGAGGGTTGAGAGCCCCAGAAGCTCGAGGTGAGACCCATCTGAAGTGGGTAATCACAATAGGAATAGGGCAGATAGGGCGGAGGAACATGGCGGCCGCTGACTGATCAGACGCGCTCCCTCTGGTCCCTCTTGGGGAGCTTCAACCGAAGCCTGAAATGAGTTAAAGAATCTATTTTCTGCCGTACCTTTACTCTTGTGCATTCCCTCATATTTTTTCTGGTGGCATGTGGGGGACCCTGTTTTCTCCCGCTCCTGCTCGTGTCAGCTCGGTGGTTCGGGTTGCCCTTGAGGCTCAAGGAGCCTGCATTCGGGGTGGTGGTGGCGGCGGTGAGGCCAGGCCAGGAGCACGGAAGTGGAGCTGGAGGTGGGGTGAGGCTGCGCGCGAACGGACACCCCGGGGGATTGCTTCCCTGCTGCTTCGGCTTCTAGGAGGAAGAGTCCGCACCAGTCCGGGTACATGCTTTAGCTCCTGTCTGGAATGGCGTCCTAAGGAGGTTGGTGAGCCGGTAGGGGGTTACAGAGGCCCGGTTTGACGGAGGAGATTAAAGACACTAGTCTCCCTTTAATCTATCAATCTGATGGTAAGTCAGCATCGGGAGGCTTGAGTGGGTGCCTGATTGGGGGAGATCATTTTATGTATAACAAATCATGGGCGTCTGGTCAGAGGGGCGCACCCTCAAACTTGGAGGGAATACATTTAAATTGTATGGAGTGCACTGATGCGATTGAAGAGGGCACTTCCCCCCAAAATCAGTAGATACACACTGCGAGTCGGAGCTGCTCAGTTAGCACCGAATATAATAATTACTCAGTCAAGCCTACCTGCAAGGGCCTCCCCTCCTGTTTCTGAAATCAGAACTCTCAGTAAACAACAGACGGAGGGCGGGAATTTATCAGATTCTGGTACTCCTGTAAAAACAAGAGGATCTAAGGTTAGGGGGAAGGGTCGAGATAAATAAATATCTACTGCAAAAACGAAAATCACCCCCTCCTTAAAAAATTTTTATCAAGTAATGTCTTCATCCTCGACCACGCCAAAATCAAAAGTTAAGAACATGTACATGTCCGTGTCAGCCTACACACCTGTAGTCTCAGCAAGTTTACCAAAGAAACCATTAATCTTTAAAGGAGGTGAGCTCTTAGTCAATTCTTCGCAGGCAAGTTGCTTGATAACCGAATCTCAGCCCCTTCCTACCACCAGTACGCTGGACGATACTGAAACTGAATCTGCGGCTCATCCATTGATTAATCTAACTAACAGATATTCAGTTTTGCAATTACATGACAAACCTGGGCATGCGCAAGAGCAAGAGTGAGAGCGTGGACTTGTTCAGCAACGAGGAGAAGAAGGTGCTTATCAAGATGACAGTGGGAGTCTGATGCCCACGAAGGTAAATGTTGATATTTAAGTATCTGGAACTCTCTCCTGTTCAGGTCTATCTTTTACAAGAGGCACATTTGACCTCTAGTGAATCACAAGCAATTTTTTCAAAAATACCCTGGATAAATTTCTTTCTGTCACTCGCAACAATCGATTAATAATAGGGGTGTTGCAATTTTGGTGAAGAAAGGGGCTCCTTGTGTGATCAAGTCAGTACAGACAGACCAAACTGGGAGATGGATTGTGGCTTAGATGGACTTTGGGGGATTGATATTGACTTGTTCTTCTTACTAGAGCCCCAATGTTGATGACTCATCACACTTAAGTAAAGTACAAGATAAATTGTTGAGAGCAACTCCTCCTTTGATTATAGGAGGTGATTTTAATGTCCGTCTGGATCCACTTAAAGATAGGTCTAATGCGAGTCGTATAATAGGTACCCCCCGTTCTCGACGGACTATGAAAAATATGATACTTGATTTGAATTTAGGTGACCTTTGGAGGGCTAAGAAGGGAGAGCTTCCAGGATTTACTTTTTATAGTTAAAAAAAATCACCATTCATCTAGAATAGACTATGTCCTAGTCAGCAAGGAAGTCTTAGATAATGTATGTAATGTATCTGTTCTACCCAGCCACATTTCTGAGTATGCTCCTGTTATGTTCTTATATTCTAAGGAAGGTAATAGGCCTCAGATTAAATGGACATTGAACAGATTAATTCTGTCAGATTCTGGTATTGTTCAGTCCATCAGATCCTTCATGTTAGAATTTTTTTCATTTAATCTGGGATCCACGTCTATGGATTATTTATGGGATGCCTACAAAGCTAGTCTGAGAGGCACACTGCATGCTCTAATAAGCTGTAGAAATAGAGCCAAGGCTTTGCAATTACATTCCATTGAGAGTAAGATAATGGAATTAGAAACAGAAAGGAACAGTCCTACTCAGGAGAACTTAGACAATTTAATATAAATTCAGAAGAACTTGGAGGATGCTAGGCAGGAGCTTAGGAACTTGCTGGACCAGAAATGTAAGTCACAATGGCTAGCAAAGAACATGGAACATTTTCAATATGGTGAAAAGGCAGGCGCCATATTAGCCTGGAAGTCTAGGGCTGACCGTATAAAGAATAATATTAATGAATTAATTATTAATAACAATAGAGATAAATCTAGTATTGCGGAGGATTTACAAAAATGTCTTTTATCTCTTTTTTCAGATTTATATAAAGAGAATCTAGACCCCTCCAAGGAGGAAGTACTCTCCTGGATAAGAAATAAATCTCTTCCTTCTTTAACTGATGCTAGTTGGGTCTCTCTTGATGGCCCTATAACTATAGAAGAAATTAGGGATCAAATAAAGAGGTCAAAAAATAATAAAGCCTCCGGTTTGGATGCTCTTCCGAATGAGGTTTATAAACTTCTTTTGGATGAACTGACCCCGGTACTCCATACTTTATTTAACACAGTATATAGTTTAACAGGTGTGGTACACAGATCCTGGAAGGTGGCCACTTATTTTATTTATTTATTTTAGAGTTTTTATATAGCGCTGGCTAGACCCGGAGGTATCAGAGCGCTTTACAGGAGCATCAGATCATAGTTACATGTTACATCGTTACAAAGGTTACACAGTTATTAGAGCAACATAGTTACTTGTAAGGTCAGGATAAGCACAAATGCATAAGGGGAAGAGCAGGCAAGGGAAAAGATTCAGGGGAGGGGGGATGGAGCTGAGAAAGTAGACAGGTACTGAAGGCGGGAAAGAGGAGGGGAGTGTGAAGGACACCGCATGGAAAGAGGAGGGGAAGGGCGACGGGGACACAAACCGGTAAACGAGTCAAAGCAACATCCAAAGTCCAGTAAGCTGTGATCCCAGGGGAAGTGGTATCACTTCCCTATCTCTGCTGCGGGAGGCTCCCTTTACGCAGTGGACTATCTCAGAAGGGTCTCTGAGACTCCAAGGCCTATATACTGGATCCTTCCCCAAAAAGGGGAGAGGGAGTGCTTTGGCAATGGATGCCAAACGGTACCTCAGCTGACATTAACTCCCTTGGCGCAGTGCACTCTCTCAGCTGGTTCGCTGAGACTACAGAGTATAAATATTGGATCTTTCCCCAACAAGGGGAGAAGGAGTACTTAGTCAAAGGGCACAAAGGACAGGGGGCTAGGCAGACTAGCAGGCAAGGTGAGAGATTCAGGGGAGAGATGATAGGAGCTAGGAGCTAGGGAGGTAGACAAAGAGAGAAAGAGTACTAAATGGGAACACATTTAATTAATGAGCTATTATATAGCGCTGGCTAGACCCGATGGAATCAGAGCGCTTTACATGAGGGACAATAATGTTGCATTTACATCAGTTAAAAGTTACATAAGTATGAAGAAAAGCATTTAAAGAACATAGGGTACAAGGTGAATGGAGCAAGGAAGGGTAAGGGGATAGGCTAAAGGGGTAGGAGGAAGATAGGACGTAGAGATGAGGGGAAAATCTGCCCAAGGTCCGGCTGGGTAGGTGACGGCAGGGAGGGGGAGGCCACAACCCATCTCCTCTTTAGCTAAATGGTAGCTCCACCTGGAATCAGCCAAATCGCTAGGTCTCCACCGTCTGGGGTAAGTTCCGCAGGTTCCAAGTCCTGATGTGTAGGCAGGTTAGGGGAGGATAGGTTCAAGGTCTGGTCAATGTCCAATTGTTGTCCCGGGGAAGTATTAATCAGTACTTAGTACATGATATCCATGCACATAATCCACTTATTCGTCGACGTTTCGACCCTTAACAAGCAAACATTTTGTGGTCAACAACGGGTCTTCATCAGGACTGTGGGGGACAGCAAACAGCCTTCGTTCTACCCAATCGGGTGAAGTGGAGGATGAGCCTTCTTTGTGATTTACTTATGAAATCAGTATCTATGAATGACTGAAATTTTTAAAACGGTATATAAATAATTTGATGGTTTTTGGATTCTGTTTTGTGTGTTGTCTACACAGTGTATGAGACAGTGAAAGCAAGTTTTTTTGAACCCCAATGAACCAATTGTTGTGTATACAGTATCTATAATGAGCCTTTGGCGCAAGCTATAAGATTAGAGGATTTCATATCTCCTTTTAAGTCATTAAAATACAAGTGTAAAATAGCACTGTATGCTGATGATGTTATTATCTATACCAGCGACCTGATGCAACTATCCCACGGCTTCGTACTCTGTTGGAGGAGTTTGGCTCAATCTTTGGGTATTTAGCTAATTCCGCTAAAACCGAAGTGATGTGCTGGAATACAGATTACAGGGGAGGCCCCATTAGTAAAGAATTTAAATACTTGGGCATAAAAATTGTCAAAGATCTGAATAATATCCCCCAGATTAATTTGGGAAAAATTATGAAAAATCAATCATCTCTTCGCCAGATGGAGAAATCTCCCTTTGACGATCTACAGGAGGGTCAATCTGGTGAAGATGACTTTTCTCCGTAAACTGACGTACCTGTTTAATGCTATTCTCTTAACTTTTCCTAGTAAGAGCATTAATAAAATCCAGGGTAAAATTGGTGAGTTTTATCTGGGGGCATAAAAGTGCCAGGATGTCCTGGAAAAAGTTGAGGAGGAAGCTTATAAAAGGTGGGTTGCCCCCCCCCCCCAGATATCAGTTGGTATTTAATGGCTTTTCAATATAAGGGTATTAGGATGCTGCTGTCTATACCGGAAGAAACATCATGGGGCAGGCTTCTGGGTGAGATGGCTATGGTTGAGGGAGGAAGTGGAGGTGAAGGGTTTCTATATAAGTGTGGGGCCCCAAGATATTTCAAACATGTTTGTCTTAAGGTTCTTAAAGCTGCCCTAGAAACATGGCATAAAGCAAGATGTAGATGGGGCATTGGATACTTCTTTGATTTTGCCCCTATATGGGATTCCCCTGGGACTCCACTCTGCCTGAGAGATAGCTTAGCGATACCAATCAGGAGAGCTGGTGTTAACAAATGGTCTGATCTGTTGGATGAGGATGGGATTTTTCCTTGGGAGGTTTTAAGAGCTAAGATAGGCCCCACACTTTCTAAGTTCAAGTATCTCTAACTTAAATTATGGTATGAGGCAGAAGTGGGTGAAATATCTGGGAATTGGGAATTAGAGCAGCTATTACAAGACGTCCAGCCAAGAAAGAAAGAAATATCGATGTGGTATACAAGGCTCCTTGAAGAAGATGATGCAGACACTTCACCTCAATCATCGGCCTGGAACCAGTCTCCTCTTGGTCACAACATTGAAGAATTCTTTGAGCCATTTTTTAAATTAATTTACAATACATAAAACCAACCAGCTTAAAAAAGAATCATCTTTTTGTACTCAATAGACTATATTACCTCCCCGCCAAAATAGCTAAGTGTGCTCCGCTCCCCACACCAAAATGCCCCAGATGTAAAAAACCAAATGCGGATGACGTCCACGTCTTTTATGACTGCCCACAGTTAAGATTATACTGGAATGACGTGGGGATTCCCTAGCGGGAATTTTTGGAACTAACATCGAGACCAATCTTCATCCAGTGTTTTTTGGGGGCAGGGACTCGACTAATGGGAGTTATCTCAGACCCAAAGGGGATTGTTGTTATATCTTGTACTGCTCGCTCGGAGGGAGATTTGTATAAAGTGGAAAGACCCTATCCCCCCGGACAGAGAGAGCTGGCTAAAAGCCTCATTTGGTATGGCACGAATGGAGCAAAACATCTCGCTTAGAATTTGGCATCCTTTGTTAAAGTGGGGTCCGGAGTTGTGTTTGGTAATTTGATAACTTTTTGAAAGAACTGGCTCTCTCCCCTTTCTCTTTTTTTTCTGTGGGTCCTATTATTACACCAAGCCTCTACTACTCGGGGCGGGTCTGGTCGACCTAGACGAAAGCAGTGAGCTGTGAGGCGCCCAGGTGTAAAGTATGATGGCTTGTTACATCTGCAGGTGTTTGCTGGTGAGATGAGGACAAAAAAAAAGGAATGGGGCAGATAGCTCCCCAACAAAACTTAAGTCAGCACAAAAATAATCATCATTACCAATGGGAAATACGAGAGGTATGATTAATAAAAAAGAAATTGCAATATGAAAAGACACAGTGGGGACTCAAACAGTGTTGATGACCCCTAGACTTTGAATAGCCACTCAGGAGCCTCACGACCATTTGCCACATCCAGACCCAACACCAGAAGGCATCCACCTTTATTGGGACTCCAAAACACACACAAATTACATACCTAAACTGGGAGCTCGTACGGAAATAGCCTTGAGCCTCAAAGATAAAAATGAACAGGATCAAATCCAATGCTGGGGGTGCAACCATAGCAAACGTTGGTCAGGCATTGGGAAGCCTGAACAATCTGCAAAGAAGTGAGTGTCGAGAAGAAGCCATAGCCCACATCCCAGCAAGACTGAAGTCCAAAATAATGGGCAGGCCAAAAACGCAGGCTCCGATAGTAAAATTCTGCTCCACCTCAAATATAGCTTAGGCAATTGGAATGTTCTAAATAGAGGCCATTTTTTAAAGTTCATGCCAACCTTCCTGGCCTGGAATTGATCATCTCAAGGGACATTGACTCCGTCACCTTCCTACCCCCTGCAATTGGGAAGGTAAATAAACGTATCAGTCCCTAAAGGAGAACAAGGCCCTTCTTGAACAATGAGGAATACAAGTATCAGATCCAGCTGTGACTAAATACTTGGTGAAGCTCCTACCCAAGGTGTCAAAAACCAGCGAAAAAGCAGTCCACGCATGGGATGAACAAATACATTTAACCACAAACAGGAATCAGTCCTTAAGGGCACGAAAAAAGCATCCAGACCTCCGGAAATCTTAGAATGCAAGCCAATAATAAAGACAAGCTAGACAGGGGAACGGCGATCCTACGTTGCACAACAAACATACATTACAGACGGCCTTGTTACCAAGAGCCTTAAGTACCCAGCCCTAGCAAACAGAAGCTTACTATGCTGAACACCATGAGAATAAGCTCATGAAAATCACGACGTCTAACTGATTCCAAATATAAGAAGGAGGCAATAGGCATCTGAGGGATGAGGACATCATTTCACTACAAGAAACAAGGGCGAGAGGCATGCCTCAGGGTAAGTCTCGATCTATGTAAACAAAGTAACTGGCTATAACCACAACAGCACTAAGCAAGGAGAATGAAGACTTTATTATTCCTGGGAAATCAAGATAACAAATAAATCAAACTAGAACTTGACACCACCTCTTATAATACGGAGTATTTACCTTCACCCAGCCAAGGTCAAAAGGGGGTCATTATAAGCATCTCTACTCCCCACATTCGGCGGTTTAAAACGTTCCTATCCAGAAGCAATATGGATAATTATGGGAGACTTTAATGCCAACTTAATGAGCGTATGGCCAAATGACACACTTTGGGATTCTGAAAACAAAATCTGGGGCATTCGGTCAATTCAGAGCCAATTCCAAAGGGCCGATAAGCAAGGTTAGGCATTAGAGGCCCCACTAAATTAACTGGGCCTATGTGCATTAAATGGCAGGTTTGAAACAGATATACCAACTGCCTACACCCACTTTTCGTGCTTCAGAATTGGCACTCTACATTATATTTGGGTGTCTGTAGCCCACTTCTAGTAAATAGGTACTTTTGAAGCAGTTCCAAACCTGGTAAGGGACCATGCAATGCTAAAATGCGAAGTCCTGGCCCTAAGAACCCACATCGAGAGACAAAGGGATCCGGAATTCATCAAATGGATGAAGTGGAATACAGATGTCCAAGCAGGGTTGGGAGCTCTTGTGGAGCTGTTCCTAGAAGAGCTGCAGAGAAGGAATAATGATCAAAAATAAAAACCATATCTTCGGGGGTTGCTGGCTTTCTCTCTTAGGCCTGCGTAGGCTGCGCTAGCCCAGTCTTGCTGGGTGAGAAATTATGTCTTCTAGTAGGGAGGTAAACAAGCCAGCTCTTCTCCATTGGCTGGCTTCCTAAACGGTGGCCAGCCATTGGAGAAGAGCTGTCTGTCCCTTTAAGCCCCGTCCGTTTCGGATTGAGGAGCGTGTTTTTTGCTGTCCTTTTTCTCTGTGACGTCTTCAGTCACTCAACAAAAAACATGCCCCCCAGTCTGAAAAGGATGGGACTTGCTGCCTCTCGGGAGGGGTGTGCCTTTGGCGTCCCAGTTCTTGGAAAACTTTGAGCGAATTCCAAAGCATGCAAGGTTTCGGATAAGTATTTCAGCTCAATGGAGGCGGAACGCCTTACCAATGTGTGCCCCGGACCAACCGTCCTCCCTTTCCCTGTGCTTCCAGTTCCAGCCCTCCTCACCTGAAGCCCCGCTGCCGTCACTCTGCACCCGGCCGGCAGAACTCCATTGCCGGCTGGGCGGGGCTCCTCCACGCCTAACTGTCCAAAAGCCGGTACCGGTTGGTGACGCTCTTCATGGCGGCCGCTGTCAGAGGCACAGACCACACCCCCCTTCGCGACCCGGTTGCACACGTCCATCACAACGTCAGCCATGCCCCAAAGAGTACACGGAAAGCAGAGGACACGCCCCACTGCGCAAGACCGTGAGTACCCGCCCACCGCGACGTAAGAGACGCCCACGCACTGGAGGCACACTATTTCCAAACTGTATTCCGCCCATACCTTACGCCCCTCAACGTAATAGCTGCGTGCTGAAACAGACCACGCCCATGAGAGGGAGAGGAAGACTCAAAGTGTGACATGACCCTCGGGCACTGTCCACGCTCCTTCAGTAAATGAACACCTGTTTGTAAAAGTAATGGCTCAGCTGACCGATCTGCTCAACAACTGTCAATCATTGTCTGTGTCCCACCCCTTCGATGAGCCACATCCTTCTTACCATGCAAGCATCGTACCCCAGCAGCTTTACTTTCAGGGTTAGAGACAGAAGAAATACTGCCTGCCTTTATGTCGAGTCTTCTGTGGAATAAATAAAACATAACGCCCAAATCAGACCAAAGCGGTGAGCGCCTTTTATAGGAGTAAGAATGTAGACAAGTGTTCATGTGTGGCGTGCAGCTAACAGTCTTTGGTGATCACAGAAGTAGGTCGCACAGGCGTTGGCCAACAGCGAATGTGAGCTACGTCAAGGATTTTGGTAAAATAGTCTACTCTTTATGACTGTGAAAATATGAGGTATGAGAGACATTTTATGTAGAGAGTCGCCGTTGAGTACTAGTAGAGTGGAGACAGTCCTATCCCATTCTGAAAAGGGGTAGAGACCGTGTTGTTGTCCGTAGTTAATAATCGTGCAAAACAGTACTTTCCAGCCCCGGCTCCGCCCGCCCAGACGCTTTCTGGAAAAGCGCTCAGCTGTAAGATGACGTCCGAGCCTCCGACCCTCCCCCAGCAGAGGCACCCTTAGAAAGGAAATGAGGACGAAAATCAACATGAACCGCCTCTGGCAAATGGCCATCACCGGGTCCTCCTGCGATTGGCCGTTAGCCACTGGACTGTCAAATTAAAAGGGGGTGTGGGAAATGCCCCTCCCTGAAAGGGAGTAGAGGCAGTTTTTGTTCACAGTGAGGTGACATGTATCTGTCACTGCAGAAGTTCTCTGTGTGTGTTGGGGCAACTGTGTCTATAGTGTGGACACTTCTTGAGCCGCTACCTGTGTCGAGATTGTATGCAAAGTTTTTTTAGTTTTTTTGCAACACGTTATGCCTTGTTTCGCTGTTATACCACTGTGTGCATTCTGTTGTGTGATGCAGCAGTCTGTGTTCCACAGGTCTATTTATGGATTGCATGTGACTAACTCCACAAATCAAACACAATGCTCTTGTGCACTCTTATTGGAGAATAACGACACAAATCCATCACAATGCCCTCGTCTACTCTTATTGGATACAGACAGGAACACCCCAGTTGTCATCCTCCTCCGTTTGGCCCCCCATTGCAGCACGTGTATAGCTATCAATAGTGCAGCAGGTGCAGTGGTGCCCGCTAGAGACCGAGAGGCCTAATTGACACCAAAGGATGGATGGGTGGACGGATGGAAGATGTGTGGCTGTGTAACTGTGTGTGACTGTGTAGCTGTGTGTGTGTGTGTGTGTGTGTAGCTGTGTGTGTGTGTGTGTGTGGCTGTGTGTGTGTGTGTGTGTGGCTGTGTGTGTGTGGCTGTGTGTGTGGCTGTGTGTGTGTGTGTGTGTGTGTGTGTGTGTGGCTCTGTGTGTGTGGCTCTGTGGGTGTGTGCCTCTGTTCCCTGGTTGTGATTGTTTTTCTTGCCTCTCTTTCCTGGTTGTGATCGTTTTTTCTTGCCTCTCTTCCCTGGTTGTGATTGTTTTTTCTTGCCTCTCTTCCCTGGTTGTGGTCGTTGTTTCTTGCCTCTCTTCCCTGGTTGTGATCGTTTTTTCTTGCCTCTGTTCCCTGGTTGTGATCCTTTTCTTGCCTCTGACCCCTGGTTGTGCTCGCTTTTCTTGCCTCTCTTCCCTGTTGTGCTCGATGGATTTAGGCCCAGATCTCTGCACTGGGGTGAATGTATGACATTGTTCTGCATTCTGTTCATCAACTGTTGTTTGTGCTCGCTTTTCTTGCCTCTGTTCCCTCTGTGTGTGTGTGTGGCTCTGTGTGTGTGTGTGTGGCTCTGTGCGTGTGTGTGTGTGTGTGTGTGTGTGTGTGTGTGTGTGTGTGGCTCTGTGTGTGTGTGTGGCTCTCTCTGTGTGTGGGGGGGGCTCTGTGTGTGTGGGGGGGGGCTCTGTGTCTGCTAATACTCTCTATAGCTCACCTATTGCCATTGTGAATGACAACACCGTTTATTTATGTTTTTAAAAAAACAAAAAATGAAAAATATGCCATTTGCAAAGTCAATAGCTCTAACTTTAACAAAGACGAGACCATTGCATTGTAAGTGCTTGTTTAATAAGGAAGGAGGGAGACAGGATGAGCCAGGCCAACAGTGATGATTCAGGACAGCATGAGATCATGGCCAACAGAAACAGTTGCAGGTGCAAATAGCTCGTCTAAACACAGAACTAAATAAAGCCCTCAAAGCTCGGGCCATGACAAGGGTATAACTTTATGGCTGCGGAACAATAAGGACAAGATATTGGAAAGCTCTATCTGCCAGTAAAAAGGAGGAGGAATCCTCCAGATGGGCCCAATTACATGAGACACTGAAGTCAAAAGATCAAAGGAAATTCTGGATATGTATAAAAAGTATTTCAGCCCCATAACAGCAGCTGGAAGCATCTAATATCTCTCCTGCCAAATGGGAGAGCTACATTGGAAGCTTATACGTGGATCCATCCACAGCTATCTCGCTGGTCGTAGAATCCTAAAAAGAAAAAGTTAGTGGCTCAATACGTATAACTCAGGATCAAGTGGAGAAAGTTATTAAGGAAATGCGCACAAATGGAGCCCCAGGAACAAGTGGCATACTAGCTGCAGAATTTAAATGATCACCTATAAGATGGGCCGCAGTAATGACCCAAGTATTTCCTGCATATATGCTAGGGGCTTTCATGCTGGATGGATGGAAAGATTTGTTACTGGTACCTCTGAACACAAAAAGGGTCCTGCTCCTGCCTGGGAAACTACAGGTTGATTGCCTTCCTGGATACAGAAGGGAAGTGTTATGCAAGCATCTTTAACAAGAAATTGCAGGAATGGGTGACAGAGAAGAAACATATTCGGCCATACCAGACAGGATTCCAAAAGGGCTGGCACATCAAAGACATCTAATTTGCATTTCCCATCTGAGTGAAGTGACAATGGGAACCAAGGGTAAGGCCTTATGTGTAGGGTTCATTGACTTCAGAACAGCCTTAGACAGCGGCTCAAGAGAGCAACTGTGGGTGAAGTTATATGACTGGGGCATTCCATCTCATCTATTAAGCGCAATTATATCACTATATTGCAACACCTGGGTAAAGGTAAAAGTAAACTCCGGCTAGTCCACATCTGCAAAAATTACATCCAATAAAGGCATAAAGCAGGGATGGGTACTGGCCCCCTTCATATTCAACTTCGACTTGGCAGACTTAAAAGATCATCTTGAAAAAGAGACGAGATTTCCACCAAAGATGGCCAGCCTTAGAGTTCAGACACTCCAGTATGCAAATGATACGGTACTCCTTGATTAAACCCAGATAGGACTTCAGAGGTTATTTAACATCCTATCCACCTACCACAAAGCCAACAATCTAAAGATCAATGTTACGACAATGAAGGTGATGACAACTCCCATGGACTCATAAAAAGAGGGGCATGGTTTCTCTAGGGGAGTGTGATTGAAGTCGTGCACACCTACAAAAACCTTGGGTCATGGTTGGACAACAGGTGCCGAACTGCACCACATATTCTTGCCCAATAGGCAGCTGCAAACTCATTAACATGGGCTTTCCATAAACTACAAACATCAGTTGTGAAACCCGACATGCGGCCCTCCTGAAGGTGATGGACAACAAACTCATAGCTGCAATTTTGCATGGAGCAGCAACATTAGAGATGAGTTGGCACATTTGTTGGACAAGGCACAATCCATCTGCTACTGAAGAATATTCGCCTTACCAGACTGCACTCCTCACACCCACATTTTGCTTGTCCTTGCAACATCTGATACTGAACGCAGCAGTTTCTAGCTTATTGGAGAAGTGTGGCTCAATGGTTAGAGCAGGCAGACCTCGATGCAGAGCTCTGGCCAGGGACCAGGGTTCAATTCCTGCCTTGGCTGGTCTCGGGCTCATTAATTCCCCTGAACGGATATTCTCGCCTCAGTGCCCATTCTGATCATGGGTCCCATGCTGCAACTCTGGGCAATAGCTTGCTTAGTCTCCACAACAGCCCCCACAACGTGAGGGATGCCTGGCCTGCACCATGGGGGTGCCCAGGAGTGGACACTTCACAGGGAAAGCCAGGAAGGGTTCCCTTGCGGTATTCGTACAAGCGCCGGGAAACCCACTGCGGGTAGCTGTGCGCTATACAAGTACAAAAACATTTACATTTACATTTTACATATTGCCTCAAAGCTAAGCAAGCAAAGAATGATGCAATACAACATTCAATTTGGGAAACAACAAACACACCACAAACAGGTTGTCACAGCTACTGGCAGTGAACGTCCTACAGGAATGAGAGATCTGAGCAAGTATCTCCCTGCATCCCTAACATTGAAACTGTTGATGAAATAAGCAGAAACAATTTAAAGGAAGCGGGATGTGCGGACACTGAAGAGATAAGTGCAGAGCACCTGGACAGTAATGCTGTATAAAGCAGGTGTTCTCCTGATCTATCTCTCTCTACCTCTTGGCAAGGAAATGAAAAAGCATCTGATGAAACTAAGATTCGGACTAATCCCCTTAAAACCATACTATAATGGTCAGAGGAAATTCGATGATGAAAACTGGCAATGCAGATTCTGTGCAATTGGAGAGGAATTTCTGTCCTACATCGTCTGCATTTGTGAAAATGTGCTCCCACTAAGAAAGTACTGGCTGTGCCTAATATTGCGAGCAGTAAACATCAGGACTTGCCAGGACGCCATACAAATGGTTGTATGACGTTACCCCACATGCATTTACCCCACATGCTTTTACCCCGCAGTTTTTACTCTGCAAAATCTTTCACAACGCAGGGCTTTACAATGTACTCCGTTACAACGCATTCCCCATTACAACGCAATTACTATTGTAACTCCAGGGGGGGGCGTTACATTGGGGAATGCGTTGTAACAGTTTGCGGTGTAAATCCCTGCATTGTAAAAGTTTTTGCGGCGTAAAAAATGCGGGGTAAAGACATGCGGAGTAAAATATGCGGGGTAAACAATGTTTCCCATACAAACATGCTTGAAAGGCAAATCAACTCAGTTAGCCACCCGATTTCTATAATTCCTCAAAAACACTTTAGCAGTTTTGCAGTCAACATGACCTCCGTTGGAGGTCAGATAACACCGCTGGTAGAGATCTAGAGATGGTCTATGTTGACAGGTTGCTAAACCCCTATGCACTTTAATTGGCCTTTTGGGATGAACTTCCTTTTAGAAGCTAACTTTGCAGCTCGGGCACTTGACAAACTGCCCTTTAAGAGCAGCATAACTTGGAGATGTATAGCACTTCAATGTCACATACCCTGCTGGCAGGTGTTTATTTTAGTACTATGGTTTTTTGTCTTTTTTACTAAAGGAATAGGCTCTTTTTAACTGTAGTTATGGTCTTACTAAAATTTAAGCTATGTATTAAGCTCTGAAGAACCTTTTTTTTAGCTTTATTGTAATGATTTCAATTCATCGTTCAATAACGATTATCTATCTATCTATCTATCTATCTATCTATCTATCTATCTATCTATCTGTCTGTCTGTCTGTCTGTCTGTCTGTCTGTCTGTCTGTCTGTCTGTCTGTCTATCTATCTATCTATCTATCTATCTATCTATCTATCTATCTATCTATCTATCTATCTATCTATGTCTGGTGATCCAAGTTTCTAGTTCTCTACCTTCATCCCTTGAGTCCTGCATTTTCAGGGTTGGTTGGGACAGTTGTCTTCTGTTCCCATGGGCATGTTTTGTTTTTCTGAGGAAACTCCGTTTTAGCCCAAGTCTGCCGATCAATCGGAATCCATCATAGTGGTAAAGGCCTCCGGCTCTCAGTCTGAATGTTAGGAGTGCATAGCTAATGGTCAGTTAAATTACAAAGTGTTTCAACGATCTGTCAGATAAGTAACATGTCAAAAGTTTCCATGTTAAACTATGTTCGATCTCAAGTTACAGGTCCGCTTATAGTGACTGATTTGCTATTAGAATGAGATAAACACAGCTAGCGTTTTGCTGCCTAGCGGTAGGGGACTATGGTTGTGGGTCTGTTAGATTCTGTCCCAGTATGCTTCTAATTCCCCAAAAGGATATGTGTATGTTTTATGGTTTGCATGCACACTTTAACTCCCTTATGGACTTCTGACTTCATTAGGATTAGGGTATGTCTGTTTCGAGGCACTTTGGGTACCCTATCTAATTATTTAAATAAGTCTAAAAATGTTTACTCCGCTTCTTGGCACTCCTTTTCAGCACACTTTGAATCCGATATTCATGTCTACCAATGGACCTGCACATTCTTATGGGACTGTTCATATATAGGACCTCATTTATCTGGAATTGGAGTAGGGCAGCGTCACGAGTCTTCTTGCTGTGCTGGTCTACACCAATGTGAAAGGGCAGGAATGCACTGTATTTATTAAATATGATACATTCCTGTACTTTCTCCCTGCGCTGGTCCACTATTTGCTGCCTAGCGCCAACATAGGCTCCCTTGCACAGTGGTGCAAGGGTGCCTTCATTGCAGCCAAGATTGTTTTTGTGCAGAAAGGGGCACCTTCCCGCACAAAAACAATCACAAAAGGTGTTTCCTATTTCTATGTATGCTGCCTTCAAGAGGAAAATACCAGGAGAAATGCAAATATTTCTACCTGTTACACCTGCTCTGTGGAGGTGTAAGGTTTTGACGCTGCTCCAGGTTTACATGGATAAGTAAATCTAGGGCAACATCAAAATCCATGGGTGCTACCATGGATAATCCACAAGAACGCCCATGGAACACCTCCTTGATGCAGAGTAAAGCAAGGCATTAACTTGCGCTGCTTTGTCTCACTCCATATCTATGAGGCCAAGCAGAGCCACGCAGAGTGGCTTAGCGTCACCTCACATATATGATTGAGAGGCTTGCGCTGCTGGAGAGTAATGAAAAATGACGCTCCGTCGGTGCAAGCCTCTCATAAATAAGCCCTACAGTGCTTTAGTGCATCTACTCTAGATGGTAGGGATGTCGGCAAGCTGCCTGCTGATGTTTGTCTCTCATTGCACTGTCTACATGTACTTTTAGGCCTGGCTTCCTTCCTTTGGCCTTCAGAATCTGAGGCAGTATTTGTGTATCTGAGTGCTTTGTGGCTGGAACCGTGGGGTGATGTTATCCTTCTCCACCCAGGTAAAGAAGCTCTCAAGCAGCTGCTTTGCCTCCTTAAAACCTTAAGGAGATTCCTCCCTCTTGTCCCTAGGCCTGCTAAAGTGATGGTCATCCGCGCTTTGATTCTCTCCCGCTTGGATTACGCCAACGCTTTGTATGTGGGCATCCCGGGATACTCATTAAATAAACTTCAGGTCATCCAAAACGCTACCGCCAGGCTTCTCCTTGGAATTTCCATCAGGAGTAGCATGCGCGAACATCTACGCTTACTTCACTGGTTTCCCGTGGCCGAACGGGTCAAATTGAAATCCCTTGTCATTGCCCATTGTGCCCTCCATGGTCATGGCCCTGCCTATTTACGGAAGCGGTTTTCATTCTATGTCCCGCTGAGACAATTACGCTAATCAGCACTTCTTTTAGCTAAAGTGCCCCGCTTCATTCGCCACAGATTGGGCAGCTGTTCCCTTGCCGTGAAAGTCGCCCAGGCTTGGAACACCCTTCCTTTTGCACTTCGCGATACCCAAGACCCTCTGGCCTTTAAGAAACATCTAAAAACCTACCTTTTTGCCTAGTGTTAGTTTGGTGATTCCTCTTGGTTTCGCACCGGGACACTCCTAGGAGTTGCTGCTCGAGTTATAAAATTATATAACATAACATAGCATAACATGTTCTGCCAGTTTGGTTGTAGGCTCATGGTCCTTCACCACTATGACCCTGAATCATGGTACCACTTCCGCTGTAATATATTCTGCTGTTCACTGCTTGTGTTTTCCATTCTGGGTTCTGCCTTCTGTTTTTGTTCTTGCCTACTGCCTTGTCTTCTGCAAAGGTTTTGGTGACCTTGCAGTAATTGCCTTGTACTATCCATGGGGTGACTCACTGCTGGTCTTGTGGTCCTGACTCTGCTTCAAGGTGAGCCTTAGTTTCACTGTTAACTTCAGTCATGGGTTTCTGCCCCTATTGTGGTATTACTGCATTTTGCTATTCTGGCGGGCCCAGGACGCCCCATCTGCGTCCAGTCTTCTGGTGCCCTGTCTTCCCTGGGTGTTGTGATCCTTTGGGGTTCTCCCCAGGCATCTTTCCTTTCTTTGGTAGGTTAATTGCTCGCTCTCTGGTTTTCTTGAGGGGCATAGCTTCAGGAGGGGTCGTGTTTGGGGTGTTACACTTCCTAATAAATGCTTAATAAATGTATTTTCTCCTAAAACGTTGTGTACAGGTGCTTTCAGGTGGGTACAGTGAGGTATCTATCAGAATTCTACAGGAATTTTTACCTACCTACAAACAAACACACAAACACGTTTCCCTCTATGTTTTGAAAGTCTTCCGCAATGTTGCTTATTTTACAAACTAATGTGTTTTCTCCGACTTAGTACCCCTACCAATCCGCATTCATCTCCCTGTCTATTGCCCTTTAGCCCCTCTCATGCTCCCTGCTTGTCCTACAATGTATTTTAGCATTATATGTCAGCGCCATAGTTGGAAAATCTGAAGCTTACCCCCCCCACCCTCTGCCCCCCTTTCCCCAATCTTACTGACCAAGCCACGCCCCTGATTTTCTTTTTCTTGTTTTTAACTTACTATCTCTTGCACAGCCTGGTGCGTGCATGTGTGAATGGGAGGTATTGGTTACTGGGGCCCTTCAAGCTATAATACACCGAGGAAGAGCACAGAGGCTGTTCACAGTTTGGCAGCTTGGCTCCTGCATTGCAGAGGATATCCTGACAATAAAATAATGACATTAGTGCAAAAGCCTTTGTGCTCTTCCTTGTAGTGCTCGAGAGGTGATGGCTAGCACAGAGGTGGCAGCTTGAGATGAATGTAGGAGACAGTAGTGCGGGGCGGGAGGGGGATGGGTGTTAGATACCTTGTTGGGGGAGGGCGGGGGGGGGATGGGGGGAAATAGAATCTGCATAGAAGAACCCTTGTTGTGCAAAGGATGTGACAAGGACAATACAAATCTGATCATGCTTAATACATAAGGGGATATATTGATCCTGGAATGTTATGCATTTACCTGTCCCGCCATCAGCGCAACGGCTGAACGGACTGTAAAAGGCAATAAAGTTTGTTTAAAAAAAAAAACAGAGGCAGCAGGTTACTTGGACCCAGAGAGATCCAAACTGAAATGCTGAGAAGACAACTAACAGACTCCACCTAGAGAAGCTGAGGGCTGAGCTTAGAGCTGGCAGGTAAAGCAGAAGAGTCAGAGATAGTAAGAGATAGGAGCACATGGTGCAGACAAAGATAGCGAAGGAAGGGGGTGTACTTATGCTGGCAGCTGCACTGGCTGAAGAAGGCAGTCTCAGTGAGGTCATGCCCCCATTTCCAGCGAGTCACCTACTGCCAGTCACTGTCTGGTTACTAAGGATTTCCTTTTACAAGCAACTGTAATGTGTCAGCTAAGCCCAATGGATTTTGTTCACGGGCATTGGAACTACAACTACCAGAACGCATCCGGTTGCTTATAAACCCAGGGGAGTAACATTGCCTCCTTAGTGGCATTGGATAACCTAGTATATTCAATTCACTCTGCAAACCGGTAATGACATTAAGAAGGCCACTGAGCAAATTGAACCACAATATAAGATGTAATGCAACAATTGCATAGTCTATGGTGCACAGGAGAGCAAAGCTGCAGGACTGCCTTTGGATAGAGTAGACACTGGCATGCCTTTATCATTAACACAAAAATACTGTAAGGTAAAGCCGTGATAACAGTGCAGGAGATCACACGTTGGCCTCTGTCTCTAGAAACTGGAATAGTGCTTCCCATGTGTACTACAGCAGGGATCATTACTGGAGGAATTATCAGCGGAGATACACTGCAGGACGGCTGGTTGAGTCCAGAGCTCCAGGGACATCTTAAGGATTTAGGGGGCCCTGGGCCATAGTTATTTTGGGGTTCCCTGTTTGGAACAGTTTTTAATGTATGATCCAATTACAACTCTTTTTTGTCCTCTTTGGCCAGGTCACTGACAGTGCACAGGCACACTTATCCAAATTCTGTATGTGGTTACGTCTACTTATTCAGGGAGAGTGATGTGTGTTTTCTGTACTGTAATACTAATATTACTGAAACTAATCTCTGTGACACCCGCATATTCGTCCTAGGCAAGGTCTGTTTTGATCTCAAATTAACCTTTTTTATGGATTTTGCTTGAAACAAACAAAAGTTTCTCTGAAAAATGTCCATAATAGACTCGCACATCACCCATATTAAAAATAAATTAAAGGGAACCATTGTTTAAGACAATTTGTTTAGGGATTGCTCAAGGTCACCAGGGCAAGAGTATCTGCAGAAAAAAAGCTGACATTATCAGGGGGCCCATCAAACGTCTCTGTGGAGAACGGAATGACATTGTAATCAGACGGCTGAAGCCCGGTGATGACGCAGGTGCTATGTGAGCTGCGCTCTGAATGCGGGTTGTTCACCCATCACTGTCACAGCAGCGCCCGAGACAGCACGTTGCATGTTAGAGACTGTAGACGCGCAATCGGCTACCTGGACTAGTCACCTGCAATATCTGGCATTCATGGGGTGAGGCTGGGTGAGGGTCATCCCAACACGGGTCCTAGCGGGGTTTTCTTTGACTACAGAACACTTTATCGGCTGAGCTCTGATTTGTCCTTACTTCTGATGCGTGGTGCTCGTCAGGGCTTGCTCATCCCTCAATCGAGGGTGTTGGGCCTGGAGTCTACCTTGCTACCAGTTTCCTACTTTCCCTCCAACTGAGGATGGTGTGGTTTTTCTGTCACATCCGGGTTTGTCTGCAGTTTTGGGTTCTTGTTCTTGAGCCATGCCATATGTGGTTTGCTCTCCTTTCCTAGTTTTTTGTTTTCAAGCTTGTGCGGGGCCTTCTTTGCAACTTTCCCTTCAGTGGTGTGATTTTCTATCCTGCTCTCAGGTTCCACTCATCTGTGGACACAGGTTGCTCATGGTTGGTTCTGTGGTTTGGGCACAGGTTGCTCATGGTTGGTTCTGTGGTTTAACTTGCTGTTGGCATGTAGTCGGGTCTGCTTTCTGCTTTGGTACATCCGCCCATCCGTAGGACCAGGTCAGATGAGAGGGACAAGGCGGTAATGCTCCAGTTACTTACCAGTAATCTTCATATATGACCTATGTTAGGCAGTGTCGTATCATGGATGGGGCACCTTTCACTTTGTTAGGACTGTGACAAGTAATACTTGGGCTTAGAGTAATGAAGTTTATCAGTAAGTAATAAGGGCCTTCTTCCTCAGGGAAAAAAAGAAAGTGAACAGCAAATAAAAATGCAGATCTCCCTTGGAACAGAACTCTCTCAGCAGAATGGTGAAAATAACAAATAATAGATGGTAGCTGGAAGTTATAAAAGTGAAACTAAGTTTCTTGAGCCCCTGTGGTAGCCACACTTTTGATTTGTGATTTTAGCACTTCAAAAACGTTACTTTACACCAATGTACCTAAGTCTGTAGAAGGGAAAATACAACTCAGCCTCAATTTCTCAACATTAGGTACGGTTAAGCATCTCTGGCCACCTGTCAGCTCGGCAAGAAACAACTCGCTGCTTTAGCTCCATGAGCAAACTGTCCAGGTGTGCTGGCTAGAGGTGTACATCAACTGTTGTACTAGGACATGGGACACTGCTCTGCCTGTGAGAGCTGCGTTGCGGGTGCACCACACCAAACCACAACAGCACAGGCCGTTTGGTTTCAACCAGCGGCTCACCTTAAAGGAATTGGCAGCATGTAGATCCATAGGGACCTCAGATACTACCAGTAAGCATAGTAACTATGGTGATGGTGCAGGATCCATAAACAGAAAAGGGTCACCAGAGTAGGCCTTGGCATAACAACAGCCCCCGTACCACAAGGCATTGCGCATGGGTGGCGGCTGAGAGCTTCTTACTGAGTCCAGAGTGTGGGGATCCACCTTCATACATTTTGCAGTGGGGCTACCTCGAGTTGGAATCAGGACATCCAAGATTCACCCCCATAGTACAGAGGAGGAAGGTAAAATGAGGAAGGTGGTGCCAATGACTAAAAGCTTCTCAAATGATGTTATAAGGGACAGCCATAACTGGAAGCTTGGTAGACTAGAAACCCCAACTGAGGGGCGGGTATTAGTGACCATAAAGAAGAAGGGTCAAGGCAGGCCGGAATTTCTTTCGCCAATTATAGAAGGAACACTAATAATGGAAATAGGGCTCAAAGTGGCAAAGTTTACTCTTTTTTTCTCCAGGAAGTCCACTGTTAGTATTCACTGGCTGGATTACTACTCACCATATGTAGTGACCTCTACTGGCCCTATGGAGAACTTCTGAACCAAGAAAAGTTGGATGAGCATCTGCGGGTTTCATGTGGTCGCTCTGCAAACTTATTTGTATTTTGAAAAACAATCTCCCAAAACAGGACTTTATTTTTCAAAGACAAAAAATGAATAACCTTTATACGTTGAAAGTTTTCTCCCAGGCAGTGGATATCACTTTTAATTTTGTTTTTTCTTCAGAACCACCAGGATTTCCTCTAATTAAGGCTGATGACTTGATGCATCTACAGGACGGACCCAACTCTGTTAGGCAACTGGTGTAGGGTTTCCATCGGCGGAGCCAGCAAGGGCACCGAGTTGGAAATAGAACGGTATGTCAGATTTTAAATAGAGGGACATACTGCCAGATTGCCACAGATGTTGTGGGATACCTTTCCCACCAAATTGTAAATCAAGCCCTTAGTGATGACCCTGAGATAAGCTCTGGCCTAGCAGCCAAGCCTCTGCTCCGTAACCTCCACTGGCTCCCGGTAGATCAGAGGTCCACTTTCAAGGTGGCCTGTCTTACCTTCAAAGCTCTCCACTGCCCCGGTCCCGGGTTCCTCAAATTCCTTGTCCACCCCCACTGTCCGGCTCGCAACCTCCGATCAGCCCATCGCGACCTGTTAGTCACCCCCAAAAGTAAAACAAAAAAATTCGGCGGGCGCCGTTTTCCCATCTGGCCCCTACACTCTGGAACCTCCTCCCCCTCTCAATCAAATCCTCCACATCCCTTCTTAAATTCAGGAAATTGCTAAAAACGTACCTCTTCCCCACTTTTAGTTAGGCTTCCTGTACCCTGTACTTCCTCCTCACTCTCTCTGTCTCTAGCGCCAGGACGCTTCGGCGTCAGTGCGCTTTACAAATGGCACCTAAGATAAGGTCAAGACGGACTTCTTGGTAAGCCACAGAGTAAAAGAGAAAATTCCTATAAAATCCCTGACATATCCAAATGAGAAAATGACAATGGATTATTTAGAAATCCTCCTGCATCCACCCAGAAGGTTCAGATTAGCTCAAATACAGCAACCTGTGCAAAACCCATAACTCTGATGCTCCCTTCGCTCCCAGTTTTCCCCTCTGCATTATTATCAACCATTGCGCTACTACATATGATTGGGGGAAATAGAGACCAAATTGGCAAAATAGAAACTGTCAGGCCAATGCCTGTCCCCAATGACAAAAAAAACCAAGCATTTGAAATGTAATATGTCTTTCAGTTACGAGAGTTTGAGCTATTGGCAGTGCAACAGCTTAAACTCTCGCAAATGCAAGACCTATTACATTGCAAATTACTAGCGCCCATGCGCCGATTTCACATTCAATTCAATTCAAAAGTGCTTTATTCGAGTATTACTCATAAAAGCAGACATACAAACATGTAATAAAAAAGTCAATTAAATTACAAAAGTCATTTTAGACATAAGCACATATCACATTATAAAAAAGTTATCATAATCACAGGTGTAAAGTTCATTACTATTAAAAATACAGTTACAAATGATTACAGTAACATTGTGCTAAAAATCATTAAAATTTCATTCCGAATGACAAATTAGATGAACCGTTACAGAGAATAGACAATAGTCTAGCAGTCTCTGGACAACTAGGCAGAGAGTAGTTACCCTACTAGCAATCTCTGCCTTATTACCCACGCCCACCCCAAGTACTTTGCGGTGGCAATTGTGATCCAAGTCAAAGAAGTAGATCTAACAATACGCAACGCTACCATGCTACTTTTTGTACCTAAGTTCCTGCACATAGGTGCCAACCAGGCTCGCCTTGGAGCAGAATATACTTGGCAGGAAAACAAAAAGTGACCAAGGGTTTCGTTTCCTTCCCCACAAACCGGGCAAGTAGCTGGACCTCCTGATTTCCACTTAGATGTTAAATTACGGAGAGGGAGGGAACCAACCCTTAGTTGGAAAAGCAGTTTCCTATCCATGGGGTTCGATATGTAATCCCAATACAATTCATAAATAGGGTACATTTTAACTTCAAGGAAACTGGTGGTCATGGACCCGCTGTTGGTACTGAGCAAACTCCTTTTAGCAACCTGTTCCCAAAAGATGTTTTTTAAGGTTGACTTGGTGGGAAATGATGCCCCAGCTGGATCGGACCATAATGCATTTAGTCCTAGTTCAAATAATGCAATTTTTAGTGATTTGAACCATCTAATTTTATTAAAGCGGTCTGCTTTAATGACATCAATGAACCCATCCGCGTAGTGGGAGAGCTCAGGCGTGGTCCAGAGCCTACGCCAGTATAGAATCGGTCGTAGTTTGGCCATTTCCGAAATTTCTCTCCTGCCAAGCTCATATCTCAGGGGCAATAACGGACTACTCTGTGGGGTACCTGTGAGTGTCCTAAAGAATTTATTCTCTGATGTTTGGAGTTCCTGCAGATTTTCATGCCCCCACAGCTCAGCCCCATACAAAGCTGACCCAATTGCTTTTGCCTCGTATATTATCAAGGGTGGTTTAATTGGTTTAGTCAGCGATTTCCTATGTTCCTTTATAATGGTACCAGCTAATTGCTTGTGCCTTAATGTTGCAATATTGAGATGTTGGTGCCACCTATTATCATTTGAGATAAGGATCCCCAGGTAGGTAAATGATTTTACAACCTCAAGAATGCGTCCACTCATGGAAATTTTGGGTTTAAAATTTCTATGCAGATTAAAAACCATGAGTTTTGTTTTGGAAGCATTCACCTCCAGACCGTGATCCTTACAGAACTCGTCAAATATTGCCAAAGCTTTTGCAGACCTCTTGGGGTTTTAGATAAAATTAGCGTGTCATCGGCGAACATTAAAATAGGAACTTTTACACCTGCGAGAGAGGAAGCATCCACTACCTGAGATTGCATGCGGGAGACGATACCATTAATAAAAAGGGTGAACAGAGTTGGGGCCATTGAGCACCCTTGCCGAACCCCGCGCTCAACAGGAAATTCGGCAGTATCATTACCGTACCCACCCCATCGGATTTTGGCATAGTTACCTTCATGCAATCTCATGATCAAAGACAACAAGTCCCCTGGGACCCCTAAAGCCGCAAGCACTTTCCACAGTTTTGCCCTTGGTACCAGGTCGAAGGCAGCCCGCAGATCGACAAATGCCGCATACAGGCTGCCTTCACCTAGCACCACGGTCCTCCACTGGATCAGTTGAAAGCGAAAGACTTGATCCACAGTGCTGGTTGCCCTGCGGAACCCAGCCTGGAAGGGAGATAAAATATTGTGATCCTCCGCCCAATCGAGCAACCTGTTGACAATCACTCGCCCCACAATTTTTTGAACAGTATCTATTAAACTGATTGGGCGGTAGTTGCAAGGCTGGGCACGATCTCCCTTTTTGTATACCGGAATGATTACAGCACCCCGCCATGATACCGGGATATCTGCACCTCTGGCAATATTGTTTATTAGCAGATAAATGTATTTACACCACCTTCCAGTGTCATTTAGAAAAACGTCCGCTGGAACCCCATCAATGCCAGGAGCTCGGCCACCATGAACAGTTTTAAGGGCAGACAATATTTCACTCTGCGTGAAAATATTGTCTTCTGCCAATAAAAGGGTCGGGCAACTACTATTTACAGTCTGATCCCTGGTTGCATACTGTTCGCTAAAGAATTTAACCCAGGCGTCCTGAGGGACGTTGTTTGTACTTGCCTCTTCAATCCTTTCTTGACCCCATTTGACTATGTGCCAAAATAATCTAGAGTGATTTCGATCACTTGCACATTTCAACTTGTTCCAATGGGCTTCATCCCAGTCTCTTTTTGCTTTGACAATACAATTTTTATAATGTTTCCTGGCTGATCTAATAGCCCCCACATTTTTACTCTTAATTGCGGCTCCCAGAGAGGTTTGTGCCACCTTACAGTCATGATTATACCCTTTAGCAGCTCTATAAGCACATACCCTCTTTCTGTTTACCGGTTTTAAGAAATGACATTTGATTTCATTAAAGAGATCCTCATGAACCTTAGTAGTATTGTCTTGGCTCGGGGAATACCCAGCCACACCCTCTAGGGCCATAATAGCCTTATCAGTCGCCACTCCTATTTTTTCTAAAACCAGCTGATCTGTCCTAACACTTGTCCACCTCAGCCTGCGCATGTCATTAGTTGGTACGATTAACGGGGGTAAGGGTTCGTCACTGGGACTGGGAGCAATATCATCAGACAACCACCATTTGTGAAAAACACATAAAGGGTTATGATCGCTCTCGAGCCTTTCCATTACAACCATATCGATAACAAATGACCAAAGATACATGCTACAGATGACATAATCAATGCGGCTTTTGTTTCTCCCGTTGTTGAAAATCATAGCTGGTACTCTATCTGACTTTGTCCGACCGTTCAGAGCTCTTAAACCTTGTTCGAGGCACATTGCATTTAAACCTAAAATATCCTCAGTCCAGCGAGTTACTGGAGTAGTATCTAGTGCGGGAATATCCCATTGCTTATCTTCCTCTGCACCCAAGAAAGCCTCGCCAGTATCTAGAGGTTCAAACGTGCGGTTTAAGTCGCCTGCAATTATTATGTTCTTCCTAGAAGAATGTGTCTCTAAAAGATTATACAAAGTCAAAAGGACCTCTGATTTTCCTGTACTTCCACCTCTAGCATATATATTATAGATATCGATGGAGATGGATGAAACACTCGTGAGGCTGATGAGCTGAATGTCTTTTTGATTGGAGCTCCAAATTTTTCACTACAACCTTTAGGGACTGACGGACCCATATGATGAGTCCCCCCATCGGACGCCCTTTAGGGCCCTTAGTGGCCGGAACATAGAAATTTAAGTACCCCAGAGCGAAAACAGGATCACAGGCCCATGTCTCTTGGAAAATACAAACATCGTACTGGCTAACAAACCCAAACCAGTCTCCGCAATCCAGTTTGGAGCATAGCCCTGCCACATTCCAAGACAATAGATTCCCAGTGACGTTTGCCATAATTGGTTTAGAGCTGGGAACAGACCCGTTCAACATCGCGTCATCAGTACCATTATCATTTACGTTTACATTAGTTGGTTCTGCTATGACCTCAGGGTTGTGAGTCTCATTTTGAGCACCTGTTAAATGGCTGGACTCCATAGTTGTACATGCATCAAAAGGAATTTGCAACAGAGGCATGGGGTTAAATGGTTGTCAATCACAGGCATCTAAGTTTGAGAGGGCAGAAAATCTGTTTTCCAAGCCTAGTCCCCACTCAGTGAAACCAACATCCTTACTGCCCCTTTTGGTCACAACGTTCCATTTTGTTCTTAAGGTACTTGAATTTGGGCCTCTACCTTTCCGAGGATAGAAAAAGTCCAAAGTCAGTGGAACAATTGAAGTGGATCTTCGCTGTGGAGGGAAGATGTTAGGCAAGATGTTTGGCAAGACCTCAGGGTCGGAAAAGTTGAGCACAACACAATCCCCCTTGAACCTTTTTACCCTGTTACCAATCCACTCTACCCTTCTGGCATTTACAAGTTCTTCGGATAATTGCTGCTTGCCCCAGGGAGAAATTGCTGTATTGTTAGTGAGCCATGATAAAGATTTATTTAGTAAAGATGATGTTGATTCAACCTCACCAGATCCTAGTGGAGGGACATTTGCAAGTACGAGAACTAGTGGTGAAGCTTCCACTACAAGCTCGAAAGACCCTTTCGCAGTATTAGACTCACCAATTGGAGGAACGGGGGTACAACACCAGAGGGACCACCAGGTGGATTAATCAGTGGTACCATTGGAGGATTTGGCGCAGCAATAGGAATAGATCCACTGATTTTGCATGATTGTATTTCACTCACTAATGGCTCTACACTGGACACGATGACTTCAGGGAGGTTTCCTACCTCCCCCAGAGTTTTTTCAAGTAAACCTTCCAGTTTGCTGACCTCAGCAGTTAGTTTGTCTATTTTGCTAATCAGGGGTTTAACTATACCTTTAATTTTTGTGTCCATCATGCTCCATAGTTTATTGAATTGAGCGTTGGAAAGGGTCACATAAGCTTCCCCAGTCAGATCGTCCTCCTCATCTTCAAGTATTTTTCCTTGGTGGTGTTGCAACTTTGTTTCTAGCAGACCTTAAACACCCCCGTTTTTGTATGGCCTTTCTTTTGCCCCCGGTAACCCTCGGGGCTGGAACAGGGACGGCAGTTGGGATAGTGGACTCGTTATTAGTAGATGTCACAGCCACTACTTCGCTGTCACTATTGTCTTCAGTACTAGCAACTATGCCACTAGGCTGGATGGTAATTGTATCCTGGAGAGAGTCATGTACCACACCAGAGATGCTGCTATTTAGTAGTGCAAAAGAATCCTCTGTCTCTTTATCGGCCAGAGGAGATTGGTTGGATGAATCTAGTCCCAATGAGGACCTCCTGTCGCTATTTATTTTTGCCACGACTTGAACAAGATAGTTCTCCATGGTGTTATTGACTGGGGTTTGCTTTTTTCCGGGCATTATAGAGATGGATAATAAACTCGGTGCAAGATGGTTACTCACAAGATTCAGCAATAGGTTTGTTTACCTGATGCAGAGTAGACCAGGAAGGGCTGTATCCAGAAGTATACAGAGGAATTTTTCGGGCAGGGTCCCTGGCCCAACCCAACCTAGGCCGACCTCGGACGGCCTCAGACGGCCCGCCCTATGCCCGGGCTTTGTCCGGCGTCCCGCGAAACGGGGGTGACTGCAAACTTAAGCGCCTCCTGGCGCGCGAATGATGCGGCTTGCGCCGCAGAGGATGCTGGGTGATGTAGTTTGTTCACCCCGCACCGCGCTCCGCTCAGCGGCCAGACCCCGAGGTGAAGCAGGAGTCAGGCGGCGGGAGGCGGGTGGGCAAAGACACAAGAAACAAGGAATCCAAATGGCCTCAAGATCGCCAAAGGGTTCTGGCAGCAACAGCAGTTCACATCAGAAATGGCTCGACAAGGGCTGCTTTGACAAAAAAAGCGTGTTTGTCAAGTTGACAAACAGATTTTTATTTGTAATAGCACCCATGCCGCGCTTTCACTTTCTTAGCGGCCATGCACCTTTCTTTGGACAACACTTGTCTAAAGTAAGGGACGCGGCCTCCATGAATATCAAAGCGCCGCATTGGCTCTAGTAAACAAATAAATAAATTCATAAATAAATGCGGCCAATATACTTAAAGCGGACTGCACTGCTAAAATAAAGAAAGAAAGATGGCTGCTATAGTTAAAGTGGACCGCCATTAGTAAATAAAATAAAAGCGGGTGGCGTGCTGTGACGAAGTGGGTGGTTTATGGGAAAATCATGAAACAAATAGTGCTCACTGTCAAGATTAAGCAGACTATGTAACAAGACAAGTAAAAGGTCCAGTCATTATGGGAGGTAACAAATGCAGACAAGGCAATACCAAGAAGTAACTAAGAAGCCTAATAACGACTTGGAAGCCAGCATTTACGAAGGATAACAGCACAAGCTAATTAAAAATATGGGCGAGCTTCAAAGCCATACTCCAATACTGCATGCCTCGTAGCAGCACATGCACTTCCCATGCTCGAACTAACAAAGCCAACCTGCTAAAATTGCAGCCACTGTGGTGAACACAAGTTGGCCTGTGCAGAATTTTGATTACACCGGAGTAATCTGAGTAATTTTGGCAATTCACCGCTGCTCTTTGATGAAAAATTATCTATAGTTATACAATTACTGCTACTTGCTCCATTTGGGGGAAAACTCCTACAGAGAGAGCCCATTTAGCAAACATGAGCCGCTGCTAGATATCATTTTCTGGTGCATTTAGTGCCATTTCCTAGAGCAAAAAATGCATCCTCACATCCGTTGTGGACACTGAACTGTGTATAATCTTGTTGATTCTTAGGTAATTCCACATGATTACACGACATGGAATTGCGTGTGTTACACCCACCCTAAAACACAAGAGAATCACTCCAGAAAAATGTAAATACAACCACGGAGTTAAAAAGGATTTGTAGTCTTCCATTATTGCTACCCCTCTGACTTTTAGTGATTCATAAAGATTTGAATTCTTAAAAGACCTGGAGTGAAGGTGCCACCAAAGGTACACCCAGCAAGAGAGATGTTTGGAGCGATCTCAAGGAAAGAATACCAGAGAAGCTGCAAGACACCAGCGAGAAAATGCCTTCTTACTGTCAGATCGCACCTGATTTGCTGCTCCCTAATATCTTTCAACTTCTGGCTGCAAAATCAGCTGCAGCTCAAGACCCAGGTAATCACAGAAGAGAGCAAGAAATTGCCAACCTTCAAAACATTAAGGACTTTTCAAGCTCAGAAATGTGCAATTTGACTGAGTCAACAAATCTTTGCACAAATTAAACTCTAAAACTGAGGCCAGTTCAGAGGCAGCAGAGTCCACCAGTCTAGGTGCAAGATAGCCCTCTATGGAGCTTGGGTCCCAGCAAATCCACCATGGTTCCAGGACTGAAAAGAACAAAGAAAGAAGCAACCTCCAGAACCTACTGCAAAAGATCTTGGAGTTGGTATGAGATCGAACAGTTTGCAAAAGGAAACCAGTATGGGGATATATCATAGCAGGAATAAGTGAGAGAATGTTGATCAAACACTTGAAGAGCTCACTGAATGCCTCACCAAACTAGAAGAAAGAGTGGGCCTGGCAGACTCACAGCCTGCCTCTTCTACTCTGTTTATGGCCACATTGCACCCTACAACTTCCTTAAGGCACCTTCTTGATGATTACTTAGTGCCCACTGACCTCCACACACCTTATGTCTGGCTCTTCTTGTTATATACCAAGCATTACCTGTTTTGGTCAAGTATTATCTGGTACCCATCGTTATCCTATGCCTGATTAGGCAAACCTTCCCCCATGCAGTAAGGATTACCACCTTAGGAACATCCCGAGTTAATGGAAGGTTAAAGCAAGATCTTAGGCTTACTTGAGCAGTCCTATATAATCTACACCCAGGTTCTTGTGCACACTTAGCTTTCACTGAGTATAGCAAGAGAAAGCTTCAGTTACTGAACTGTTTTTACTGTGTTAAAGTATAGAGCTTTTGCAGCTTGGTTCAGTGGCGTAACGAACCTTGAGGGGGCCCCACTGCATGGGTACATGAAGGGGCCCCCTCTGGACTCAATCTAGAGCTCCCCAGCAGAAGTGCAGTGCTGGCGGGCCCCCTGGTGGGTGAGGGCCCCCCGCACTGCGGGGGCTGCAGGGGCCTGTATTACGCCCCTGGCTTGGTTACTTCAGGAATCAGTGACTCCAGATACCTGCAAATCTAAAAGCATCTAGTTGATTAAAAGACTGGGAGAAAAAGCACTATACATCATGAACAAAATAACCACGTAGTCTATTCATGTGCATAAAACAGACTGACATATTGAACTGATTTCGGAAAAATTATTTTAAATACCAGATATAGTGTAATAGATTTGTGCAATAACATTTGCTTCGTGTTCCTAAAAGTGAGAATCCATGGATCATTTCATTGATCAAAAGGCTATGTATTCTGAGTAATTTGCTATTGAACTTAAGAATCTCAAACGTCTCATAAGAAGTACTGTTTTGGCGAATAATAGTTTTTGGCAACCATTGTGGAGGAATAATTTGCTAAAATTGAGCCTATGCATCCTCAGGTAAACTGAGATAGCTAAGACTTTTACGAACCTCAAAAAAAGCTAAAAGCATTACTAATCCATTTTGTTTTGTTAAACCCTGTTTTCTCTTGCATTGTCCACCAGCAGACACTATTGGACATAGACCATCTACTTGAAGAATAACAGAGTGAACATCTTCATGAAGAAGTAATAATGCAGAAGCTGCATGTAAAGTTTTGGTGTTTGGCATCACAGAAGAGGAGTGGAACTAGGAGGAGTTGCATCTTTACCGCAGCTACTTGGGCAAGAGAGAATACAGGTTAGTTACTTTGATAGGTGGAACAACACTTCAATGAGCGGCAGCAGGTTAATAAATGTTTTCCAGGAAACTTCAGTGGGTTTGGAAAATACATCAAAGTACCAAAATCTAAGATTTGTGGGAATTCCAGAGGAGAATGAAGGCAACATGAGACCTGAGCAATTCACTGGAAAAGGGAATCCGTATTGAAAGAATAAATGTCACATGAGAGACATCACCTTTGCAGTGCTAAAAGAGTACAGTGCCATGGCCTGTAGTGTGGAGCTACTCCTTGCACTATCCTGGTCTGCTTCATGGACTACATACCAAGGAAGAAATGCTTGAGCGCAATCATTTAAAGGTATGACTAGATATTTATTCTTCAAATTGGATAAGAATTGCAGATGTACATTCTTTAAAAAGTATTATATCAAATTGCAAAAACACTACCCTTCTGTTCACTTAATCCATCTGTCTCTCCAATCAATCACGTTATTTACCCTGTACAGCACGTCACTGCCTTAACGCTAGGTTGAAGCTATACAAATACCAGATACATTTCTTTTGAATCTGGCTAAGATAGAAGAGAGATGCAATTGCTAATTAAAGAGTGTAAGAGAGCAGGGAGATATGCTCATATAATTCAGCAATCAAGGCTAAAAAGCGGTGGCAGGGAAAAACACAGTATCCTAAAGGAACTAGAACAAGGACATATGTTTTTCGGCTAATTTAAGACACATAAAGGGTATCTAATGGAAAGGAGGATGTAGGAGAGAAAGTTCATATCAAATTCATAATTTAAAATGAAACATGAAGTATAATATATTTTAGATTATAGATGTATGCTGTGCTGCTCACTCAGAAGGCCTGTTATAAGAAAATATGTGGTAAGAGAAAATCAATGCTCGGTCACTGTACAGACAGGACATATTTTTGAAGGTAATCACCAACAAAAGACAATTGTCAGAAAATAGGAGTTCCCGTCCCATAGTCACTGATTGGGGCTATCTGGATTAAGGAGCCAACAATTAATTAAAGAAGAAGGGGAATTTGGTTCCACAACTTGCCTTGGGCCACCTTTCCATTGAATGACCACCAGTGCATGCACACTAGTGGCTTCTTCATTCCTTTCTTCAGGGAAAGGAAGAGCAAAGGGTCTGCGAATGGAGATGGGTCATGGTTTTGCCCAAGGATTGGAGGGGTAGGTTACAGAATGAGTTAGCTGGGCAAAATGAAAAATGGGTAGGCAGATTAGAGGCGTATGATAAATAAGTATTTATATATAACAGTGAATAAATGGATTAATTTAAGGTAGTATCAGAGAATGTAAATTGATTAAAAGCCTAAGAGAAATTAAATGTGTTCTAACAAATGTTAGACAAAAAAATGGCCTACGACAACCAGTAGCATTGGCAGCCATCAGAGAAATGACTATAATCATCAACAAAGTTAGCATATGAGCCATTGTCCAAGAAAAACAAGCCTCCAGGGTCGGTGGCTATTGCTGCAATTAAATATTAAGTAGATTATATAACAGTAGGCTCTTATAAAGGTCCACTTGTAGACAAACGATTATCCCTGGAAGAATGGCTATTTAAATTAGCAGCATTCGATTCTCCTTTAATATTAAGAGGGAATTGTAATGTAACTTTAAAATATATTGATACATAATCTACTGTGAAAACTGGGAAAAGAAGGAAAATAGACCAAAGCCCTGCATTCGAAAAGTATTATGAGTTCAGCAGAAGAGAAATAAATTGATAGCTTCCTGAAGAGAGGATGGAGCCTTACGGCTAGAGCGGTCGAAGTTGAAGCCGGAGAACTGGGTTCGAGTCACTGCAATGACGCTCAACATCCTGTGATTCTGGGCAAATCACTTAATCTCCCTGTGCCTAACAAAAATGTAAGTGTCCTCATGTAACGAAACTGGTGCTATGTAAAGCGCTCTGATACCCGATATCTTCGGGTTTGGTTTGTGCTACATGAAAATCTGAAAAAAAAAAAGAGAATTGCAGCCCAACCAAGAAGGATTCCCATACACTAGCAAACTGTAGCCAGGCAATATTAGTTTTTAAAAGTATCAATCTCCGAATGAGTTGAAGCTGATATTCAACTTCGGGCAATATATTATCATGCTATAGATTTCATATAATTAGCATTAAAAGGACTAAGTATACAGGGCTCACAAACCTTTTTTGCATATCCAAAAAGGAAGAACTGAAGAAAGTTTACAAAGTAATCAGGGACTTCTTTGATGTCAATATTAGCACCATAAATGTTGTCAAAGTTAAGGCCTATCACTATGGAGCATTAATAAATGAAAGTATCAGCAGCAAGAAGGTTGAAGAGATAGAAAGAGAGAAGAGAGAATTGGTTCCGCAAGATGCTTTTTAGTGTGTCACAAAGAATCCAACCATAATGGTGGTCTGAAATTCTGCAGGACATCAAATAAGGTGTTGGAAATAATATCCCAAAAAGTGATACCGAATAGACAAGCTTAATTTTAAAAAAGTTTTTGAAGAAGATATTCAGTGAGGTATAGATCTAGCCTGCAAAAGCAAGCGACCCGAAGAAAGACTCTCTGGAAAAGGATTCTATAAAAACAGCAAAGGTGTTTCCTAAATTACTGTCCTGAATTCCACAAGGAAAAGATATCTCCCTCCAAATACACTGTCAATTTTTCTGAAGTCAGGCAGGACTTAACAAATTAAAAACTGAAGAACAAATGTTTTTGATTAAATCTAGCATTAAAGATGAGGAGTAAGAAGCTATAAGCTCCATCTCCTCTACTAATGCCCAGTATGAGGATAGCCTCCTTAATGAGATATACAAAGTTTTTACAAATAACCTAATTCCCATCTTGCCTATTCTCTTTAATCACATCATGAAAAGAAAGGAGTTCCATCACTCTTTTAAAAGGGGGAAGCAGGTAACATTTCTGAAACCTGGAAATGCCCGGTAGACTGTGGCTACTACTGACCTATGGCTTTGTAAAATTCGGATTACCAGATAGATATTAAAGTATCTGCATTACTACTAGCTGGGATCAAAAATCCGTTCTCAGAATCAAATAGGTTTAATAACCCTGGGCAAAGTTCGCGTAGCCGCGCTACATGAGGCTACGCTAGGCTACGCGAAGTTCCACAAAAATTCTGCGACGCAACGCGCATATGCGAGTATGCAGAGTTGATTGTTTCCGCATGCTCGTGTATGCTCGTGAGATGTTTTTGACATTCGGCAATGCAGATGACGTGTTCAGGGGAAATATCACGCAAACTTCACCACGTGGTCTCCAATGGGCGCGGCCATCTTGTTTTCCTATCTTTTGCATGCTTCTGGGGCCTGTTTTTCAATCCCTCTCCAATCTTTTCAATCTTTTGTTTTTTACACTGTTTTTCTGATCTTTTTTATTTATTATCTATACCTCTCTGTCCCTAAGTCTATATTTTGCATTTTATTTCTATTTTTACTGCATTTTCTTTTTACATTTCTACTGTTTTAAATTACTTCCTTCTTTACACTCCTACTTCTTCCCCTAACTTTATTTTTTCCTGCAAAATTTTCTTTTCTGCCCCAGCCCACCCCAGAACCATGGCTAAGGGAAAGGGTACCGGCTTGAAGGGCAAGGCGCCTGCTCCAAGTAGCTGCCTGCCTTGCGCCAGACTGCGCCCGCCAGGGGTGCAGGCCCGGTCCCTTTTCGGCGAGGCGGAGGTGGCCGCCCATGTTTTTTTTTGTGCAGCACCACCGCTCTCCCCTTGACCTTGGCACCAGGCAGCGGGCCTGGCTCTGGGTACGCTATCCAGGGGCCTCACCGCCGGTGGGCAGGAGTGTGCCAGGCAGTGTTTTGCTGCTCTGGGGTCCAGCGCACCCATAAGCAGCTGACCCACTGGTGGTCAGACATCTTGGACTAAGAGCAGGACCTGCTGGACCTGCTAGGTGTTGTGGTCGTGGGGCTTGGTGAGTAGCTAATACAATTAGTATTGTGTGTTCTCTAGACTGTGTTACTGTTATTGCAAATATCATTTTTTCCCAATAGCAAGAATGCTGCTGCTTATATTGCAGGTAAATTATGTTTAAAAATCTTCTGTGATTGTTATTCTTCTAGACACAGGTGCTCAGCGCTCCTAATCTTATTTGTTGTTTGCAACTTTGCGCTCGCTTGGGCTGATTATGTAAGAGTTTACTTCAGAAAACTTAAGTTAGGTAATGCTAGAGAGACCCTAGTCCCGCCTTTGTCCTCCTGTCACTAAGATAGTGGTGGATAGGTAGTTTAGTTACTTAGCATTAGTTAGTAATTTTAAAGAGGTCGGCGTGACGCATCCTCCATCACGTCACGTGCTGTTGAGTGCTGCTTACTTCAGTCCTTAGTAGAACCTTTCGTAGTTTGTTTAGTGAGGGAGTAATAGGCTTAGCAGAACATCAGCAGCAAGCAACCAATCAACAATTTGGTGGATGCAAAAATGTATGCATTTGTCCTCATCTATGAATTTCTGAGGACTAAAATAAATGGAAATGCAGACTTAGTGAACAATTGGCCCGTCTGAATAGGGGGGCTAGGTCAGGTGGTACTTAGGCGTATATTCTGGAATAAGAATGCAACACTGGATTAGTGTTCATAAATAATAACTAGACGGTCCGCGAATCCCACAATACTACCAGTCGATCAGATTAGATAGGTCAATTTTATTGCAATTGTGGTTTCCAAATATGTTTTTTGAGCGTTTTTTAATTTTTTTTATTTGTTCACGCCAATCATCAATGTTTGTCTCTTTCTTTATTATATCTTACATGATCAGCACCCAGGGGCAAGAAGACGGGGTCGGAGTCGGCGGGAGCTGCTGGAGAACGCCAGGACCAGGAACGCTCCTCTACCAAGGGCTCTGCTACTGGCCCCAGTAAGTCTTCCTTTTGTTAATTTTAATAATTATATTTCACTAACTTTTACTGCACCTTATTTTTTCAGAACTTTCATTTCCATTTCCTAAATTTATTTTTTACCAAATCTTCTTCGATCTAGACTTTCTGTTTCTAAATTCCTGTTATCCCTGCCTCTGCTATGTCTCTCTGTAAAACTGCTACTATTAGTCTGTGTGTAGCTAAGCTTGCCCAGTTGGCCACTCTTTATTTAAAAGGTTTTTATTAAAACTCAGATTCACCAATAGCTCTAGCCACTGAGTCCAGTCCTTTAGGTTGTGTTCTTCTAGTCTTCTTAATCTTGAGAGGCTTTTCAACAATTCCCACCAACAAAATGCCCAACTAGTAATTTTACTAATTTTGATAGGATAGGACATACTACTACTAGTAGTGTCTACTCTACTCTAGTTCCCGATTTGTAGTGATGTATGTGGTATATATATGTATTCTAACTTTTTTTTAAATCTTGTTAGTGAAAAATAGGGGCAGATTTATATGGCATCTAAAAAATGTGTACCGACCATGATCACCAGCGGGGCAGGCAACGCCAGCAAGGAGGGAGCAGTAGATGCAGCAGCTGCCACAGGGGTGGGCGAGCCAGCTGCAGTGGCAGTCGGTGGCAAGTTATACTTATGTTCCTTACTTATTGACAGTAGTTACACTCTCACTGCAAGGGTGTTGTGTAAGTTGAAAGAGACTAAGTTGTTGTAAACAATGGTTGAAGAAGACACACTTTACTAAGCATTAAATCTATCGCATTAGTGGCAGGAGTAGTTGAGTAACTCATGGCCTCTTCTATCTGACTTCAACTCAGCTGTGAAAGTTTAATGGAGAAGACCAAGAGTCAGATCAGATGACCTTGATGGATGGGTTGAACGAAAAGGGAAAGAAGGATGGGAGAAGAAGGACGGGTGAGATGTAATATATATGAGTGGCAGAGAAGGATCCGTGGGATGCATGCATAGGTGGATGATAGGAATCGGATGCATGGGTGGTTGAAGGATGGGTGGAAGGTGAAAGAAAAGATGCCTGCCTGGGTGGGTGAATCTGTATGGGTGCATAGCAAGAATCATCTGGGGTGTTTCATGGGTCAAACTCAAAGGCAAGCAAGGAATGAAGGACGCATGGGTGGTGGTTTAAAAAATGTTTGTTGTTGGTGAAACAAACTAAGGTTTGTTGAGAGATTAAGAAGAATGATAGACATATTTACTTTGAATGGATGGATGCCTGGGTGGTATTCATCATAGATAGCATAGGTGGAGTGGAGACTGTCACTGGATGAATAAGAGAATGTAAAAGAAAAATGAACCGCGCAAGAGTAGCAAAGCTGTGCCACTATGTTTAGAATTCATTTGTCTTACTGTTTTGCTAAGAGTATATTGGTTACAATATTCTTTTTTCTTCTTGATATAGCTACTCCTTCTAAACCAAAATCATTTAAACGGGACAGGAGGGAGTTGGCAGCCATGGACCAGCGCCGGAAGCTGGAGGCCATCCATACAGAATACTGGCAGCTCGTGGTTCTGGTGGAGGAGGAGGCGGGGGCAGCAGCTGCAGCCTCCTCCAATGCCCCGGTCCCCAGCCTGGCCCCTCTAGTGGTACCTGCCACACTTCATCGAAA
This sequence comes from Lissotriton vulgaris, assembly GCF_964263255.1. Classification (NCBI taxonomy): domain Eukaryota; kingdom Metazoa; phylum Chordata; class Amphibia; order Caudata; family Salamandridae; genus Lissotriton; species Lissotriton vulgaris. The sequence continues at coordinate 1,651,038,132 of NC_141685.1, forward strand.
ACTGCTGCATCCTCTTGTGGATGCAATTGTCGATCTTTTAAGCGCTGCATGCTCCTCCAAATGGCATGGCAAGAGGAGCAGGTAAAGGAACAAAAGCAGGAGGTCCTGGCGGTTAAACGGCGATTGCGAGCCCGCCGATAGAGAGATCCGGTTAAATTGTCCCTTTTTTATTACTTTTTTTGGTGGGTGGGCATTGGGCGCACGTTGGGGAAAAGTTGGGGTTATAAGAGCAATTTTATTTTTGAGTGGACATTGGTTGGACTATTCTTTTTAGACATTGCTTGGGGTTAGGGAGAGGGGTGGGTCAGGTGTTGTGGGATTATTTTTGACATAGTTTATTTTTGTTAGAGGATTAAATTATATTTATACTTAAACTTTACATATGATGTAACTGTTTTGTGGGGGGTTACTCTTTTACATCACACGGTTTCCTTTGCTGCTGCAGGGCCGCAGCCAGTGTTTGATTGAAATAATCTACAGATTATTTGTAACACACGAACAGATTGATGCGGTACCCTCACTGAGTGACTTGCCCTACTAGTATGGTCAGTCTCTGCTCCTAGTCTATGCATTCCGCTACTGGACTCAATGGGGGTGGGTGTGTGAATTAATGAATATATTTCCATTATTAATTATGCCTCCCCCAAACTTCTTCTCTAACCTATGATTGATATTTAAACGTAGGCACAGTGATGGTTGCATGGTGATGATGGTTTGGTTTCCAAAGATGCCATGGTTGTAGTGGTTGTAGTAGACACTGGCAGTAGCATTTGCAAAAAAAGAAAATGAGACAGTCAGTTGCCTGAAAGAGACTCTGGAAGGAGTTGTAGAACGAAGTACAGTACAGTACACAAGAATACTACCAAACAATAAACAATAATAATGCTGATTAGCAATGCTAAAGGAAAATAAAACATAATGGTGGCGGGGATAGCCTTGTACAACAACAAGTTACAAACTGTAATTGTGTTGAGTCACTAGACACATGCGTAAGCTTTAGTACTGTAAAAGGAGGACTATGAATCCAATCGATGCCGGCAATTAATTATGATGGATTATGTTCCAAAAAAAAAAATTACTTGCAAATATCCTGAGCATGGTTGGGCAAGCAGAAGAAGAAGATCTTTGCCCTGCCTTCAAATTGAATTAGTGTTGATTTCGCCATATGCGCCCCAGCAAGTTGTGATCAAATATTGGTGTAAATGTTATTTAGTCACACCTCAATATAGGTCACACAGCCTGGGGGAAGAGGGTTAGGGTTTGATGAATGGTTGGGATGGGGTATTTAAGGGAAAGTTTTGACAAAGACAAACAGTACACATGGACAACAACAACACACACCCACAATCTTAGCAGACGACCATCATATTCATAAATCTGTTAAGGTAGAAAAAGGAAATGCATGCATGATGATGTCTTGATGGTTAATGATGATAAGTAGTACTTACTAACTAGACTAGTGGACAGTACAGGGCAGCAGCATATTAATATTTATTATTATGCTATTTGCTTTGACTGTCTGCCCTCATATAGAGAGACCCAAATTGCATACATTTTATATTCTGTTGTACCATGCTTCCTTTTAAAGCTAGCAATGAAAATTAAAAAATAGCTGTAGGGATCAATAAGCAAAGAGCAACAATAACAACAACACACAGTCATAATGATTGAAGAAAAAAAATAATCAAATTATTGAATAGATAATGATACTAAAATTACTGTATGATCCTGGTCAAACTGGGGAGTTTCATTCCTCTTGTTCCTCCCTTCCATGGACGCTGAGTCCATCAATCTTGGGTGCCACTGCCTGCCTGGCGGATGCGGATTGGTAGGTGAGTGTGAGTTGTTTTTCTCTGTTTAGCACAGGGTAAAGGTCAGCCTGTAAGTGTAGATGGAAAAAAAAGGGATATTGAAAAATCAAGGAGGAAAGAAAAGCATAAATTACGGAGGAGGGCAAACGCTTTCAGAGGTGGCATGGCTAAATAATGTCTACTCTGTTGTCTGTGTCCAGCATTAACTTTCAACAGCAACAAGAGAGAGCAGGCCCACGGTGCCCACCCAACCTCCACTTAGCTTAGATTTTGAGTGAGCCAGACACAGCACACATATGCAGCAACATAGCATTTTCCAAAGTAAGTTAAGCAATCAATGCTTATATGTCAGTCCTACCACTACTACAGTCTTGAGACTCGTGACTCAACTCCACCACTACACAGACATGTAGGTCTGCTGTGGTTGTTCTTGACTTGTTTACCTTTTGTGCCACTCATTTAAAACGCCCTGAATTATTCCATCAATCATCTCCGATCCTATTTACTGACTGTGAAGATACTATGTCACTGTGGTCATCATGATGGTGTTGTCCAACTCAGTCTGCAGTGTACCGAGGGAGTCCAGATTCCATATTCAAAAATGCAACGAATCTGCCTCGAGTAGAAGTACAATTTTGTTATAAAACAACAAGAAGGAAAACACTGACTTGTGTCACTTTTAGTGTGTAGATTAAATACTAGTACACTTTGACTTCACTTTATGCACAACAAACAATAACAACACAAACGCCAATCACTCAGAGTCAGTGTCCAATGCATGCCATTCATTAACTGTTCCTTTTCATCTTAAGTTAAGGGGCAGTCTCTTTCTGCTCGGAAAGGGGGATAGCTATAGTCATCATGTTCCACTTCTTTTGGAGGGACTCGACGAGGTAACATTTCTTGAACTATTCTCCATCCAATCATCTGGCTTGAGGGAAATGGATTTAGGGCGAGTCAGGAGGAGGATGGAGCAGGACTCAGAGGAGTGGACTTAAATGCGCACAGCTGCAACTCCAATATGGCAATAAAAAGAGAAGACAGTGGTGATCGATTTGTTGTGATTAGAACCAGAAAGGCAGAGACACACACAAATAATAAAAGTAAATATGGAAGTAAGAAAGTAACAAGTTGAAAACCTAGTTGTCAGAGAAGTATAGCTCATCCTCAAACTCTGGTGGTTCAACCAGAATTAGGTAATCATCTAACACACTACTTTCATCACCTAAGTCTCTGTCCTCATCTTCCTGCTGTGATTCACGTATTTTGTAATGCAGTGGTATAAAGTGCTGATTTACTTTGATCATGGTTAACCTCTCCACGTTTTTGGGCGAGAGACTGGTCCTTTCCACTGTTACAATGGCACCAGAAACACTGAAAACATGCTCAGAAGAGACACTTGTGACAGGGCAAGCCAGATAATTTATAGCTAGCCTGCTGAGCACTGGCCAGTGGCGCATTTTCCCATACCAATACACCAATGGGTTTTGATCAATGAAGACCTCTATTGGGTCATCCAGAAAGACCTGGACCATCCGCTCAATGCTCAAGGGTGTCCTCTGCTATGCTGGGCCTCTTTTGCCTTTGCATCAGCCCTGGGCCTAACAAACCCTAGAAGTAGATACCATTCCATTGCCGACTTTACTGGGGCCGATGATCCTGTTTTTGCTGTTGTTGGTGACTGCAGTGAGCCAAACGCATTGCCCTCTGGCTCTGAAGTTGAACTTGACAATGCTGCAGTACTTGTTGCGGGTTGGAGTAGCGGTCCTTTAATTAACAGCTGTTCATTTTCCAAGTCACTGACTGCCTTAGCTATCCAAGTTTTGTGGTGGGCAACATCCACTTCTAAAAAAGGAATTAATGTCGGAGTGTGCAGTGCTGATTTGTACCGTGGATCGAGAATTATGGCACAAATGTAATGTTTATCTGACACAATGCTAGTTTGTACCCTTGTATTTTCAGCTAAGCGAAGGGCTAAGCTCTCCACCAACTCATATGCTTCTTTTTTTTCCTCCACACCTTTGTACGATTCAAATACTGCCTTCATCTGTTGCTCTAGCATGTGCAACAATGTGGGATCGCTTGTTGTCCTCTTGTTGACTTTCCTTGTGAAGAGCTCGAAAGGAAGTAGCATCTCTGTCAGGCATTTAACTAGGCTTCAATGGTCTGTCTCAACGGTCATGCCTTTCACAGTAGCAAGAGCATCCCCTAGTCTTTGTATGACATAGTCATTGATTGGTCTGTACTGATCAAACAGACGATCATGTATGTAAAAAGTTGAGTTCCAATGTGTTGGCCCCTCCTCGATGAGTGCTTTGACTGGCATTCTATGCTCTTTTTGAATGATCCTCAGCTGCTTCCGGGCTTTAAAAGAATGGCTGAAATGTGTGCATATTCTTCTGCAGGTGGTCAGTAAGTTGCTGACTTGGTCTTTTTTCAGAAAGTCTTGAACAATGATATTAACACAGGAGCTGATATTAACACAGGAGCCTGAAATAGTCACCAGTGCGCATGGCCTTAACTATATTACTGCCATTGTCCCTGGCAACAAAACCAATGTTAAACACTCTTGGATACAGCCATTCAAAGATCTTGCTGTTAACTCTTCCAAAATGTTTTCAGCAGTAGGGGATTTGTCCATGGCAAACATGGCTACAGTTACATGTTTACGAGTGGCATTAAAAATCTCAGCAGTGTCAACAACACCTGCTGTAGATATCTTTTCTCTAACCCCCACAAAAGAGATCCAGTGTGCAGTGGTGCACATGTAATCAGTGGCTTGGCAGCTGGTCTACATGTCTGTTGTCAGGTGGATATTGTGAACAGCACTCTGCTGCCAAGCTTGTCCAAGCAATTCCAGTATGTCGTGATGTAGTGCTGGAACAGCAACTCTGGTGAAATAGGACCGTCTGGGAACCTTCATTTTGGGCAGATGGCTGTCACAAACTCCAGAAAACCCACCCTTCCACAAAAGAAAAAGGAAGATGGTCTAGCGCTAACAATTTTGCAGGCTTCCCATTGTACAAGAAAGAGGTACACACAATGTGAAGTAACAGGTGCAGCTGAAATCTTTCTCGCTGTTACTGGTAAATTATATCCAAATTAATTTGTTTGTTCGATACATTCTTCCAGAGACACACCTCACTAACCACATACTATTATCCATAGGTGCCACCTCCCCCTACCTTGGTCCTGATGAAGGCCCCACTTTCAAGGCATAAAGTCTGCTGGTTCTCATAGGAGTCAAAATTTCAACATTGTTTCTTTATTATTCTTCGTGGCAAACCTAGATGATAGAGAATATGTGTCTGCATCTTTTTGTTATGATTCTTTTGCCAGAAAACTGTCAGGATAGGTCGTCATCACGGATTGTTGATGTATATATATGCACTACCTTCCCACTGTACATCATCTGCACTTATCCCCATCGTGCACCTGTCACTTCACATTGTGTGGACCTGTTTCTTATAAACTCATAAATGTCATATTCATAATATTTTATAGTTTTGATTTATTGTCAATCCTTGAAAACTGCTCCCAGAGCGGAGACCATAGCGTGGGAATGAGAAGGTGTTTTTCTTCCCCTTACAGAAAGACATGTCAGACTGGAGCTAGGAACTTTGTTAACTTGTAAAGGGCCTTCCGTATCACAAGTAAATGTAAGATAAGACCTGGGGAAGGCCAATATTTGTTCCCTTTGTCAGGATGACTTCAAAGTCAGTTTCAAGGAAGCTAACCCGAGAACCAAGTTTGAGTGAACACAAAGGTTAGAGACATTCATTGCCCCAGGTACACCTCTGGGTAGGCACACAGGCTATGCACAAGGGAGATATTGTTTCATTGTTTTAGAATTTAGAAGTAAGGTGCACTGTGGAATTGTATATATAAGTGCAAACAGGAGATGCTGCAAAAGTGGGTATGGTTGCCCCCTGGGAACTTTTACCCCATTGGTTTGGGAAGAGCAAGGAGTCACCCCCAATCACTAGTTGGTGCCACCCATAAAAGTGGCACCCCATAATAACCTCCTCAGAATACTTTCTGGACGGGTGGAAAAACAGATAAAATGCTGCACTGGCTGTTTGTGACCTGCGAGAAGACCTGAAGTGCTTGACCAACTTTCATTTATACCTATGAAAAAGAATTGGACTCAAAGGGTCAGTTCGCTGATGTTGTGTGTGGCTGCAGGGACACATCGAGCTGCAAGAGGCCTTTTCCAGGAGTGCCCACCTTGCATCTGGACCCAGCTAGCGGACTCTGATGGACTAAGTGCTGTTCCTAAGGTCCTGGGACATTTGCCTGTGTCTAACACAACTTCTTCCACAATCTCCGAAAAGCTGTGGGAATAAAAAAAATGTGTTGACTTCCAGAAGGCAGAGAACCAGGTCTAACCATCTGAGCTAACCTGGCCAATGCACATCTCACCTGGGCTTATGAAACAGGTATCTCCAGATTGTAGCTTCTCAACAGTAGCAAATCGGTTTCAAGTGAGAAAGTTTCCAGCACTGTGGAACTCATTGTCGGATACAGCCTGTAGGCTTGCCCTGCTGGAGGATTCTGAGCTCTGAAAAAGAAACTAATTCCAAAAGTAAAAATCTTGACCTGTCGAAGGAGCAAAAAGTATCCAGCCAACGAGAAGAGTTCCCTCAGTGTGAAGTTTGAACTTGTCCTGCTCAGTGCTTTTCTGCCAAAATCAATGGTTTCAGCTATATCTCGTCCAATGGCTATGTGGCTTCAAGAGGGATTACTTCGATATTGTCTGCAACCTTGCCCTGCTGGAGGATTTCAACTTCAATTTCAGAGTAAGGTAACATTTTTGATCGGATGAACATTTATAGTGTATCCCACCACCGCTCCATCACAATCGGCCTGAAAGCGTGTCTAGGTCCCGATCAGCTATGAACAGTCATTACAGATTAGTGTTTTACATTTTCTTTGTGCCTTTTCTCTTACATTTCTAAAAATGCATATCTCTGGTTCCCCATAGTAGATTTTTGCTATTTTGTTGTCATTTTAATTATTGAATTCTCCTTGATTTATATAAATTGCATTGTGTGTTCATGGTGTTGTGTCTTTTTACTTTTTAACTATTTTAATTTTTCTAAATGCTTTACACATTTTCTTTAAATTAAGCCTGTCTGCTCTTTGCTAGAGATAACAGGTGTTGACCTCAGGCTTAAATTATTAAATTATTTGTCTGGTACTAGCAAGGTTGTGCATTTATTACTCACCGTGGACTACCATCCACCCCAATTAAGAATTAACTTTCTTACATGCCTCCTTAGTGATTTGAATTTTGACAGAGGGCCAGATTTATAATATAGCAGACAGCCCTGACCGATGCATTACCCACCAGATTTGGAAATGACTACCAAGTAGGTGGTCATTCGGTAAAGCATTGCCAGGAACTACTGTTATGGTGTTTTATATCAATGTTTTTGCAGTTTGGTGCAGGGCTCTCCCAACATGGCAGGGACCTGCACCAAACTGTTTTCCTTTTCAAAACGAAAATCTGAAGCAGGATTTCCTGTTTGAAAGTAAAAAATAAAATGATCCCTTTGCCATGGGATTCCCCTCCAATGGTGTGGGGAGCATTTAGACATTTTTACCTCCCCTGACAGCCAGCATTTTCCAGGGGATAATGGGCGGTGACAACTGACCTCTAATTCTGCCCTCTAAATTAGGTTGGTGGAATTAGAGGTCTGACTGTGACGGTCGCCGTCAGAGGGGTTTCATCACACAGGAGATGGAGTAGTTTCCGCTGTAATTGAACAAAAGGTCCGCCAGAATCTAAATTCGGTGGACGAACCATTATGTTGGTGAGCAAGCATACTCTGTTGCCATTTTGATGGAGCATGCTTAACGCCAACATATAAATCAGGCCCTGAGTCACAGTTTTCCAGGGTAAAAATGTTCAAATTAAGGTATGAAAGTGTCTGTCTAAAATCTTCAATAGTCCCCTATCAGACATAATTTGCAAATGTGGGAAGAGAAGCTCATCAAACTTAGTTCTTTTGTAGGAAAACATAGTTCAAGACAAAAAAAAGAAATGCCCTATCTCCTCTATTTCTGCCTCTCCACCCCTTTTCTGTCGCAGCCGCTGACCAGCCCCCTCTCTCCATTTCCCTAAAATTGGTTAACCTTTTCCTTCTAAGTTCTTTTTAATTTCTACAACGTGTCCCTTACTCTTTGCTTCGACCTTGCTTTAACACGCTTCAGCCCTACCTTATCCTACTCTTCCATGCTGCCCATCTTTCCGTGCTCATTCCCTCTTCTAAGCCTTTCACTTTTCACTATCTTCCACTCTCCTTCACTGTTGCCTCACTTTTCCCTTTCTTTTCCCCACATCTCTTCTCATCATGCACTTCTCCTCCGCTCTGTTCGTTCTCCTTCCCTTTCCTTCCTTCTTAACATTCCCCACAAACCCTGATGCTATGCCTCAGACTGTTTCCAACCTTCCCTTCTACTCTCATGCTTATAAACCAAACAGGGCCGGACGGGGAACCAGAACCGGCCCTGGCAAAGTGCTCGGCCGGCCCCCCTCCCCACCTCCGGGAGGAGAGGGGAGGGGGAGAGGTGCGATCGCGCTCTGTGACCGGGCCGGTTTTCGGCCGTTTTTGTTACAGGGCCGTTTTTGCAGCATAACGGCCCTGTAACAAAAAATGGCCCCAGGGGCCCAAAACCGGCCCTCAACCATGTGGCCCACCGGGGGATTGCCCGGTGCCCTCAACGGCCAGTCCGGGCCTGAAACCAAATAGCACTTTTGCCTTCTCCGACAATCCTGAAAAACTTGTGTCATCCCCATAGGTGCGGGAAGTAGCGGTGCGGGGGTGCTGCAGCACCCTCAAAGTAAACATGCTGAAAGTCAGAAGGTGAATGAGAAATAAAGACATCTTCAAATTTTGTTATTATCTTGTCACATTTGCTATTCGTTCAAAGAAAAGTAAAATATCGCGCTGTCTTCTGACAAATTGCTGCTTTCTGTTTGAACACGTACATTGGTGTTTATCTAACTGTAAAGTCAGAGCATTCTGTAAAGCAAACTATCTGACAATCTTGCTGGGACACAATGAGCATAAAAGAAAAATGCTGTCAGATCAGGGAAGTAACACAGGCAGATACAGCCCTTGCGAGGCAGAGAAGGCCCAATTCCTTCAGGGGCCGCCAAACCCTGGCACCATTTTACCCAAGGCCAATGAATATTTGTAGAAACATGGGGGACTCAGGGACCCCTCTGCACTTTCTACAGGCAAGCCCCATCATTTTAAATTACGCCACCATGAAGAATTTAAGTTTGTTTATAACACACAAATTTGAAATATCTGTAAATGTACTGTATTTCAAAACATTTTCGCAGTTAAGGAAGCACAAATGAAGAATTTCATTTGCAATTCCAAAGTGAGGTGGAGCCAAAGATTTGACTATGATCAAAGGAAACCAAGACACATTATGTAGTGATGAGCAAATGATATTTGCTGAAACCCGACTTCCATACATTATCTTTTGAGCGCTAAATAGTCAGCAGCAAAACTGCATGTTCGTGCACATTTTGTAACCATTTCAGTGGAAAAAATGCTTTTCATTAATGAGAGTGCCCTAACACACCCTTATTTAGTGATATATTTGCAACAGTGTGCTCGAGAAAGCACCACTTGCTACATACTACACCATTACCACTCTCCTGCTGAACTGGCATGGCTCATTTGATATACTTGTTCATTATGTGATGCTGGATTTTTCACAATCCCTATGACTTCAGTGATGAAACATTGATGGCAGCACAACTTCTCCGAAAATTGTTCCAGCACCAGTGGCCTCCATGGATTGCAGAAGCAGAGTTTCATGAATAGAACACTTATGAATTCACAGGCCCTGTATTATTTGTAACATTGAGCCTGCAAAGGGGAGTACCACCTCAAAATGAGAGAGAAACATAGAGATTGCATTTGAGGCAGTATGTCAAAGAGCACAGGGACATCCTCAGGTACAAGGCTGGATACATGTTAATTGCTTAATACGTGATCTTATTAGGAAATTGGAATGTGTCAATGTCTTGACCTGCTGCCTCCTTTATTCTGGAAACACATGGTATCACACACAAACTGGTAATGTTCTTTATTTATTTATTTTTGCAATTTTATATAGCACAACATGGACCAAGGGCATCAGAGTGCTTTACAACTGTAGCAGGATACAAGGGCACTGCAAGACACAGTTACAATAATGAAACTCCGACATTTGTAGCGGTAGCTGCAACCAGGACAAATGCAGCAGTTGGTCAAGGGACGTACATGGTTCAAGCATCTATTAAGATGGTGGTTTCAAACAATGAAGGCAGTTTGTATCCTGGTGGAGAGAGTACTTAGGTATGGTTGAGGGTGATTAACCAAGGTATGTAAATGTAAATGTAAATGTAAATGTATTGGCATTTATATAGCGCACTACTTACCCGTAGGGTCCCAAGGCGCTTCGACCGCTGCGAAACCCTTCCTGGCTTCCCTGAGAGATGGTCCCTTAATGGGTATCTCCAGGGTGAGACCAGGCATCCCCGGCGGTCTGGTGGGGCCGTTAGTGAAGATGAGGCAAGCTAATGCCCAGAGTTGCCGAGTGTGATCGCTGATCAGAGTGGGCACCGAGGCGAGAGAATTATCGAGTCCGCTGACCCTGGTCCAGAAACCTGCCGCTCCGGGAATCGAACCCTGGTCCCGGGCCATCCTCTGCTCTCGGGTCTGCCGCCTCTAACCAGTGAGCCACACTACTTCAGGTATCAGTCAAATATGATGAGCTTGAGGTCCTTTTTGAAGGTGTTTATGCAGGTTGTTAGGCAAAGGACGGGGAGATAGGGAGCTCCAGACTCTTGTACCTCTCCTGGAAAATGACTGTCTTATGTGCCATTTTCGATTAAAGTTGTGGGGTTCCAGGAGCAGAGATTGGGCATTTCTGAAACCCCTATTTGCTCCATAGATTTTCATTTTCTTCTTTAGATAGGAGGGTGAAGAGGAGTGCAGTGCTCTGTGGGTAATGCAGGTGGTTTTGAATTGGGGCCGCACCTCAAAGGAAAGCCATTGGAGGGTTAGCAGGGCTGGGGAAACAGGGTCAAATTTCTTGAGACCTAAAGCAAAGTGTGCTGCTTCATGTAGTGTTTCTCTCAGTGGGTCTAGGCAAACTTTGGGAATGCCTGAGAAAAGGGCTATTCTGTAATCTAGTCTGGAGAGAATGAGAGACTGCACCACTGTTTTGAGGTTGTGTGCAGGAATCATTTGTCAGCTGCCTAGGTTGGTTAGCGATGCTGTTGCTGTGGCGGTTAAGATGATTGTCAAGGGTGATACCAAATGACCTAGTAATCTGGACAGTGGCAGGGCAGCCATCCAGGGCAGGAAAGTTGGCCATCCATTCCTGTACTCGAGTTTTTGCTTTCAGAGGTGTGATCAAAAGAAATTCCGTTTTAGTTGGGTTGAGTTTTAGATGGTGGTTAGACATCCAGTTTTGAATCTTTTGGAGTGTGATGGAAAGGAGGGCAATGTCTTCAGGGAATGAGATGTTCTTGTATATTTGAGTGTCGTCGGCATAGAGGTGAAAGAGAATCCCAGGGTTTCTGTGAACCACACATAGTGGTTCTCGGTAGAGGTTAAAGAGGGTTGGGGAGAGGATTGAGCCTCGAGGGACTCCTTGATTTACACTGACTGGTCTCGAGATCTTGTTGCCTATTTTCACAATTTGGAAATGGTTGGTTAGGTATGAGGAGAAGCAGTTGAGGACTCTGCCTGGACATCCCATGCATTGTTCAAGAGTGCGAAGGAGGTCCAGAGGGTTGACAGTGTTGAATGCGGCAGATAAATCCAGGAGGACCAGGAGGTAAGAGTTACCAGATTTGGGGATTCTCAGGGAATCATTGACTATTTGGAGGGTTGCAGTTTCTGTACTGTGGCCCCGGAGAAAACCTGATTGGTGAGTATTTAGGAGGTTGTTTGTTTGAATATGTGAGACTAGTTGGGACGCTACCAACTATCAATTGCTTTGCCTAAAAATCAAAGGGTGGTATTTGTTCAGGTCTCTGGATTGAGAGTTTGTTTTTTTAAGAGACGAGACATTTGCCCCACTTTTTGTCATTCTAGAAATAGGCCCTGGTGAAGAGAGGACTTGACCATGTTGGTCCATAGTAGGAGTAGGTGTGTGGTACGATATTTGCTAATAGAACCTGGAATGGCATCCTGAAGGTGGTTAGAAGTTTTCACTTTGGAGATTGTTCACTGTATAGATCTCGCTCAGAAATAGGGGAGAAAGATGACCATGAATCAACCACTTTCATGGAAGAATCTCACTTACTGGGGATTCTCTAGTGTGTAGGGAGATATGGATGTCTCTAACATTTCTATCAAAGAAATCCACTGAGTTATTGCAGCGGGCCACTGATGACTCATTAGCTGAAGTGGTGGAGTGGTTTGTAGTCTGCACGATAACCTTAAAACAGCTCTTTGGTCTGTTATTTGCAGAATTTCAAGTTCTCTGATATGAGAGGATTTGGCTCTGAGGATTCAGTCTTTGTATTGATTTCACCCTATGCAAAGCTTAGTCATACTCAGGAGAGAGGGTGCTAGTCTAATTTCTTTCTCACACTTTCTGATAAGCTTTCTTTCTTTGTAAAGTTCTTTTGAGAACCAAGGGCTAGAGGGTTTTGGTCTGGATCATTTGCACTTCATAGGTGCACATTTGTTGATAGGGGTTTCCTTGATGGAGTTGTATTGTAGGTGGCCGTGTTGATATCAAGGTAGGGTGTAATCAAAATTGGGGTAGGAAGGGCAATGCTGGCCATTGCTTCTGTGTGACGGTTGGGTGTTAACCTGACCATATTTACTCTTCATTGGGTTGTCTGGAAGTTTTAGTAGAAGAGTATGAAGAGGGACAATGGGATCTGCATGTGGTCAGACCAGTGGACTGGAATGGGGTTGCATGATTGTAGATTGTGGGAATTGGAGAATAATGACATGTGAAAGAGTCTCCATTTTGACATATCCTGTGAGTAAAAGGGTGGTAACCAGGATGCTGCAGCACTGAACACTAGTTGGAGGGACCATTGCCTGTAGCTGTACCTGGGATAGAGAAGCCAAAAAACCATATGGGCTGAACAGATCCCCAAAAAGTGCATGTCAGGGGGTAGGGGAGACGAGACAAAGGTGACTGCTGAAACAAAATAAAAATACACCTAAAAATCAAATTGGAGTGGAGTTTGCGCTACATGTTAAAATATATACCATACCTATCACTCTGAACAGGGGCCTAGGGGTGATGTATCACCTCCAGAAATAACTACAAGGAGCATGAAAGGAAAGAGTGACTAGACCCCAAAATAAGAGGACATCCGGGGGTGGGGCAATTAGACAAACATGAGTGCTTAAATCAAATGAAAATACCCCAGAAAATTAAATTGGAAACTGATGTAAAAATCAAACTAACTTGAAAATCCACGTGTGCCTTACATGTTAAAATATATACCCTACCTACCACTCCAAACTGGGGTGCAGAGGTGCTGCAGCACCCCCATTAAAAACTATGCTGGAGTTTAGAAGGCTAATCAGCCATAAGGAAGCCTTTAAATGTTGTTTTTTATCCTGGCACACATCTACTGTGCCTTCAAAGAGAGAATTGAAATGTCCGGCTATGTCTTCTAACAGTTTGGTGCTTATTTGTTTAACATGAGGGTTGGGGTTTACTTTTCACTGTCTGAATGCAAAGTGAGAAAATATTATGAAGTGAACAATTTGATAATCTTGCTATTGTACAAGGTGCGTGAAAAAAAGGCTTTAGGATGTCAATTGCTTCTAAAACAACTATATTTAAACACCTGCAAATGGACTGTACAAATATTTCAAAATATCAGCATTTAAGCACAAATGAAGCCCTTTTTGTAATTCTGAAGTGTGATGGAAACAAACTTTTTTAATAGGTTGAAAACAAATCAAGACTGTTACTCAGCAATATACAAATGATACTTTTTTGCTAAAACACTATTTCAACACATTGTCATTTGTGTGCTATATAATCTTACGAGTACAATTAGTGGGCGCTTCAATGAAAAATGTGCTGTCTGTAAATGACAGTGCGCTACCACATGATGGTTTATTGATATATGTGTAAGTGTGCTCAAAAATGCACATCAGTCGTCTACATTCCACACCATTACCACTCTCCTGCTGTACTTAATTTGTAAAAGAATAAAGGCAGGTAGCCGAAGTTCTGCTCAGAAACCACCACTGGCACAATTAAATATCACATGCCGAATACCCAGGACGCGTGCCCTTAAAACAACCTGCATACTAAGTGATGTCATCAAGAAACTGGAATGTGTCAATGGCTTGACCTGTTCCCTTTTCAGTTTGGAAACACATGGTATCGCCCACAAAATGGTAATGTAATAATGACACGGTAAAGAGTCTCCATAGTTGCATATCCTGGGGCAAATTTACAAGCTCATTGCGTTGCCGGTGCATCAGTTTTATTGACTTACCTGCAGCACAATGGGCTTCCCTGTATTTACAAGGCCACATAAAGTCACCCTGCGTGACTTTTCAGGGCCTTGTAAATATGTTTCCCTCTCAGGCGTACCTCTGCATGAAATAGGTATTCCATGGGTGTTGCTGTGGGTGTTCTCACGCAACATCCAGGGAACTTAACTCATTCTCAGATGTACAACATTTTATAAACCTGGAAATGCGTCAGAATCCTACACCCCATCAAAGGGAGACGTAAGGAGGCACATCGAGAATAAATACTTTTTTCCCCTCTTTCTATGCGTGCAGCATGCATAGGAATGACTGTTGTTTTGCAGAAAGGTATCCCTTCCTGTACAAAAAACAATTATGCTTTCAGCACAGCCACCTTTGCAAAATGACGAAGGGTGTCTGCGCTGGCACACGGTTACTGTTTGTGCGCCGGTGCAAGGGAGAAGGACAGGAATGCGCAATATCTTGTAGAAGCGGCGCATTTCTGCCCTTTTAATTTTATGCACAACAGCGCAGCAGGAAGGCTTGCTGCGCTGCCGTGCATCAAAATATTTAAAATGCGGCCCACTGTGTATAAAAGGCTTGTAACCAGTGCGCTGCAGCATTGGACACCAGGACACTGGTTGGGAGAACCACTGTCTGTAGCTGGACCTGGGGATAGAGAGTCCAGAAGCCATTACCACGCCCTTCACAAGTATGGGGCTGAGAATGGGGAATAACATGTGGGATCTGGTTTTACTGGCTTACTTATTTCCCACATTTTCCCTGTCATACGGGTTCTTTTTTCCTCACAAATTTCACCTGATGGTAATATCATAGAAGATCACACCCAGTAGCATTTCAATGGTGCGGAGTGGTATCATGTACACCGAAAACAATGCCGTAGTATCTTTGCACACTACCTGTAAGAGGGCCCATGATTCCCTTGGTGATAAAAAATCTGTTTAGCCTCGTGCCAAACTAGTGACAGACCCAGTCCTGACAACGTTTGATAACTTGCCGCGGAAACTATAAAACACCTTCTGCTGTAGCGTTATTATAAAGAATTGGATACATTTTTAGCTTGGCAGAAGGCACATATCTATAAGTGCATTGGAAATGAGGCTGCAGGGGCCATTTTAGCCCCGAGAGATATTTCACTATGTCAAGTAATACTAAATTTACCAGGAGAGGTGGCACATGCTAGTAATATATTATTCCATGGCTTGGTTAATTTCTATTTTTATGACTGGGTAAGTCTCAGCTGGTTTCCATTATTGGCTTAGATTTACAGTACATAAGTATATTACTTGGTACGGGTCCATCCGTTCTATTTTTGCTGAATGGATGAACCTGAGCAGCAAATTGCAACACGCCAAAATCTACTTAGCAGCAGTGGGTATTAGCAGAACAAGCATTGGCAAAGCCAATAGATCTTTCCTATACAAGAGCTATTGACTCTGCCAACATGTTTTAGCTGTGTTGTACACCAATGTGGCTACTGTTAAGCATGGATAAAATTTAATGTAGCCAGGGCTCCCTTTAGAAATTCCATTAGGGCCTCAAAAGCAAAGGACTGCTGATTACTTCTTCACAGCGTTGGCATGTGATAAAAGATAGGGGCCAGGGGAGAGACTACAGTTTCTATTGTACAAGATGATGAAGTTTTTAGGGACCTATTTTATGTCTCTGTTGCATCAGGAAGGAAAATGACAGTTAGGTGCAGAGAACTCACCCTTTGTTGTGTCCATGTTGTGGACACTCCTGCTTGGAGGCAGGCCCATTGCTACCTCCTTTAAAAGAAAACATTTGGCACAAAGATGGTGTCCGGGGAGCAGTCTGTCTGGAAAGGACATCTGAAGGAGAACCAACCTAAACCGGTTCTGAAGTTTAAGGGGCTCCACAATCCCTGCATGAAACATGTCTATAAAAGTGGAATCCAAACCACCCCAAATTGTTCCAGTTCCATGTTCTCTTCTTCAACAAGGAAGGGGTTGGTTCATAGAGCACTCAAAGAGCGCATGTACAACAAGGACTAGTGTCTCTATGACTGCCCATTTCCCAGAGGTGACAGAACATTGACCAAATTCAATACTTTCTACTGGAGGAGCTAAGGGTCTGTTTAAAGAGCATATAAACAAGCCTGCTTGATGAAAGAGGGAAGGACCGTACCTGGCCATAAGGAAGAGAAACTGTCCAGTAGAAGTGAGGGACCCCAGAGAAAGCTGACAACCCAATTAAGCAATCTAGGAGTGACCCGTGCTCTAAAAGGGTACCCTGGTCTATCATGCGCAGTTAATAAGTGAGTTGTATCAAGATTGTACCACACCATGTATTCTTGTGAAGCCCAGAAAACCACTGTGGAAAGCCACCAGCAGGTAAACCGGCTGGGTTAGCCTGCACAAGGCAACAAGAGACTTATGTGTTTGAGTCACCAAAAACACCCACTTGAGACTATTTGCAAAGGGAGTAATATGAACATCAAACAAAGTTTCTCCTCAAGCTAGTAAGAATGCTTGGGCCTTCTTCACCTGAGCCTAATCTTGCCTCCACTCAAGAGGCTAGGAGGTGATTCACAAGTAGGACACAGCTTAGTACAGACCTATTTATCATAACCATCTGATGGGGTAATATTTAGTAATACTGTGATATAAACACACTTTCTTTTTCCATAAAGGCCAAACAAGGGGCTGGACAATGTTTACATTCATTGACTGTTGAGTTCAGAGCTCTTGTCCCTACCTTCCGTGACAATTTGCCTTTGCTGTCAAGGGCCAAATTATGAGTTTGGTGGTCCGATGGACTGCCGAACCCATGTAATCTGTGCAGGCACCACCGCACGGGTGGTCCGACCACCCTATTATGAGTATGGTAGTCGTACCACCAAAGGACCACTAAAACCGCAGGTGATCCATGATCCCTCAGCGGTTTTGCAGCGTTGTGAGGCCGCAATATACTTGTGGTGCTGCTGCGGCACTGGCAAGCATATTACGAGTTTCCTCACTGCAACCTTTTTCATGGTGGTGAGACCACCATTAAAAGGGTGGCGGTGAGGAAACCAAGGGGGGCCCTATAGGGAACCATGTTGCCTCTGGGCCATGGGTGCATGCAGGGGGGCACATGGTGTTCCCCCTGTCGGTATGCATACCCTGTTCCTGCAGGAACATGCTTTGATTCCCCCATTGTGGTGCCTTTCTATGGCTCACATATGAGCCTTTGAAAGGCACCACCGTGGGACATGGCGGCCCGCTGCAAGACCGCCAAAGTCGTAATCAGGCCCTAAGTGTTGTGTGCATTTTACTTGACCAAGTTTGCAGAGCCATAGTACAGGATGGACCACAGGACTCCAGTGACAAACAACCTCAACCACCACAGTTGGAGCCCAGTAGGTCCTGTTTCCCCTTTTCCCCACAAATGAATCATTCAATGGATTAACGCACAGGCCACCCTCCTGTAAGTCTCAAAGAATATGAAAAGCTGCAGTACCACCAGCTCTTTGTAGGATCTCCTACTCAGTGAACTCCAATCCCCCACTGTGCCCCGTTATTGCCACATGAATTCTAAGAATACGGTTAGCAGATTAATAATATAGCAAGGGACAGCATGGGGATGAGGGAGAGGATGTGGTCTGAACACTAGATTGCCGACTTTGGAGCTGGGAAACCAAGGTTCGAGCCTCTGGGTCGAGTCTACATCCTGCGATTCTGGTCAAATCACCGAATATCCACGTGCCTACCAAAAATGAATGTGTCCTTGTGTAACGTAACCGGTGCTCATGTAAAGTGCTCCAATACGTTTTGTCAAGTTTGTGCTGTATAAATCTTTTTTTTTAAAAACATGTTCTTCCCCAGAGTTTTTACTTAACAATACCCAGCATTCGGGCAGTTGTAATCCTGTTTCACCTCAGTAGGCTGAAATGGACTAAAGTTCTAGATTACCATGGCTTATTCAAAGAAACACTGCACTGGAATATAGTGTCCTGTATGACATGGGTTATTTGGTAGCGTTATTGAAAAAGTACAATCCAAAGCAGAGAATTAGTTTGGCATGGATAGCATAGTTTATTGCACAAACAGCTAACCATTCCTCCTGCACATAGTTCTCTACAGCATTGACATTTAACTAGCTTCCACTTGGCAAAAGAGAGAAAGATTGACAGTTAATGCGCATTCACCTGGATAAAAGAGTATATAAACAAGAAGCCAAATAGGTAGGCAGATGGCTAGAACGTTTTCAAATAGGTAGTTTACAGGAAGACAATAAAGAGGTAAGGAGATGGTGTACCTATATATGAGTAGACATAGTGGTAGAAGAGTTGACACATTGAAACGGACGCAATGAAAACATAATAATACGTAGACAAGTGTATTGGTACAAAATTAAGTATACATGTAGATACGGAGGCAGTTAGCTAATCAGATGAATAGACTCTAAATTATACAAAAGGTACGGTCATAGGCTGATGTGTAGGCAGGTAGTCAATACCTAGGCATGTAGAGAGATGGGTCGGTAAAGAGGCTAATGAATATATAGATCAACAGACATATAGAGAATGTAGAATTATGTGTAAACAAGTGAATAGTAGGTATGCAGGTAGTTGGTCAGAAATCTCAATGTCCAACTCAGGAGAGTGCAAGTACACATGCAAACATGCAAGGGGGAGGACATTCAGATACATATGTTCTTCCCTCTCTCTTCCCTCCAACTACTGTATAGGTAGTTGAGGACTCAGTAACTGTCAATTGTCTTTCTTCCATTTAGACTACGTCCCTCTAGCATATCATTTGGTTTAAACTCACATTTTTATGCGGATGACTTCAAGATCTTTAACCTCATTCTCATTATCTTTAAATAAACGTCTTTCTGAAAGCGTCTTTGATACTCACCTTTTGATGTTTTTCCATCATCTTGATGTCTCTGCCATTATTTAATCCACAAAGTGTTAGTGTCTTTTTTACACGTCCTTTAACGTTACCTCTTCTTTATTTCCTGTAGGTCAACACTTTTACATTTGACCATAAATGCGCTATCAAACAGCCACATTTTTGTTTCAAACTCATATTTTTTGTCCGACTACTACTTCCCAGGTTACCTCTTCACTTGCTCTGTCCTTTCCATTTCTACCGAGAATTCTGCTTCATCTTCATCTTCTTCAAAGAGAACTTCAGTATGCATCTCATCCTTTATTGTTTTAAATCTCCCTTCCCATGCAAGGTATGCCTAAACCGACCAATGGCCTTGCTCTCTTGTGTTTCTGCTGCTCTCCATCAAAGCCTGTTGACGCTTCGTCAAAAGTCAATGGTTCCCAGCCTGAGTATCTTCTTTTGACTTTGCTCCCTTAGCCAGGTTGCTGCTTAGGATTGAATTTTCCTCATCTGATGGATCACTCTTCTTCCTCATTACATTTGTTTACCACTGGTCATAAACACCATCCATTTTTGTATTCATCACTATAATAAATCATAATAAATCATAATAACGTTATTTGATCAAAAAAAGCTATGTAACCAGGTTTTTTAGTGTTGTGAACAACATGTTTTATTATTGCAGCACTCCAGAATACTCTTTCCATGAACCTCACAACGACTAAGGACTAAGGGGCAGATTTACAAGCCCTTTGTGCCGCAGGTGCATCACTTTGCGTGACGCACTGGTGGCGAAGCCTTCGAAGTGATATTTTCAAGCACAGGTAAAGTCACCCTGCGTGACTTGACTTGTGCTTGTAAATATCACCCCTGTTCACGCAACGCTTTGCGTGTTAGGGGCATGACATGGGTGTTGCTGTGGGTGGTCCCACGTAACACCCATGTCCACTGATGCTTTTCCAGATTTGCGAGCAATCATAAATCTGAAAATGCGTCAGAATGCTACGCCACTCTAGGGGTTGCGTAGCGAGGTGCAGTGAGGAGAAATGTTTTCATTTTTCCTCGGTTTTTTTCCTCTTTCAATCAATCAATCAATCATCGCATTTATATAGCGCACTACTCACCCAGAGGGTCTCAAGGCGCTGGGGGAGGGGGGTCCGCTACTGCTCGAACAGCCAGGTCTTGAGTTGCTTCCTGAAGGCGAGGTGGTCCTGGGTCAGGCGGAGGTGGGTGGGGAGGGAGTTCCATGTCTTGGCGGCGAGGTAGGAGAAGGACCGTCCCCCTGTGGTGGCTCTTCGGATGCGGGGGATGGCGGCGAGGGCGTGGCTGGTCGATCGAAGCTGGCGTTTGGGAGCGTGGAAGTTGAGGCGGCTGTTGAGGTATCCTGGGCCTTGGTTGTGTAGGGCTTTGTGTGCGTGGGTGAGGAGACGGAAGGTGATTCTCTTGTTGACCGGGAGCCAGTGCAGGTCTCTCAGGTGTCCGGAGATGTGGCTGCAACGGGGGATATCCAGGATGAGTCTTGCTGAGGCGATCTGGATCCGCTGGAGTCTCTTCTGGAGTTTGGCGGTGGTTCCGGCGTAGAGGGAGTTGCCGTAGTCCAGACGGCTGGTGACGAGGGCCTGGGTGACCGTCTTCCTGGTCTCGGTGGGGATCCACCGGAAGATCTTACGTAGCATGCGCAGGATGTTGAAGCACGATGAGGAGACGGCATTGACTTGTCTGGTCATGGAGAGGGAGGAGTCCAGGATGAAACCCAGGTTGCGTGCGTGGTCTGTTGGTTTGGGTGCGCTGCCTAGGGCGGGGGGCCACCAGGAGTCGTCCCAAGCGGCGGCTGAGGATCCCAGGATGAGGACTTCCGTTTTGTCCGAGTTCAGTTTCAGGCGGCTGTTCTTCATCCATTCGGCTACCTCTTTCATCCCTTCGTGAAGGTTGGCTCTGGCGGTGGCGGGGTCGTTGGTAAGGGAGAGGATCAGCTGGGTGTCGTCGGTGTAGGAGATGATGTTGAGGTTGTGCTAGCGTGCGATGTCTGCGAGGGGTCGAGGGATCCGTTCGTCTCGAGGAAGGCGGCCAGCTGCTTGTTGACGGTCTTCTCGATGACTTTTGCAGGAAACGAGAGCAGCGAGATGGGGCGGTAGTTCTTGAGGTCGGTGGGGTCGGCCGATGGCTTCTTGAGTAGGGCACTGAGTTCGGCGTGCTTCCAGCTCTCCGGGAAGGTAGCGGTGTCGAAGGAGGTGTTGATGATGTCCCGCAGGTGGGGTGCGATGACAGCGTCGGCCTTGTTGAAGACGTGGTGGGGGCAGGGGTCGTCGGAGATTCAGAGTGGATGGAGTTCATCGTGCGGACGGTGTCTTCTGTGCTGATCGGAGTCCAGGCGCGGAGGGTGGTGGTGGGGGGCGGTTGTTCGGTAATGGCGTTCGTCTGTTGAGTGCTGAAGCTGTTGTGTATGTCCGCGATCTTGTTCTGGAAGTAGGAGGCGAGGGAGTTGCAGAGGTCTTGCGAAGGGGTGATGTCGTTGTTTCCGGCGTTGGGGTTGGAGAGCTCTTTGACGATGTTGAAGAGTTCCTTGCTGTTGTGTGCATTGTTGTCCAGTCGTTCCTTGAATGCAGTTTTCTTGGTGGCGTGGATGAGTTGGTGGTGTTTTCGGGTGGCGAGCTTGAGGGCAGTCATGTTGTCCGGTGTTGGGTCTCTGCGCCAGGTTCTCTCGAGGGCTCTGCAGTTCTTCTTGGAGCTCTTGAGTTCGTCGGTGAACCATGGGGCTTTCTTGCTACCGGGTCTGCTAGGCGGGGTCCTCAGGGGGGCGAGCTCGTCTGCGCAGTCGCTGATCCACTTCGTGAGGTTGGTGGCCGCCTGGCTAGGGTTCGTTGTGCTGGTGGGAGGGTTCATGCTCAGGGAGGTCGCGAGCTGGTCGGCTGTGATCTTGTTCCAGCTCCTGCGTGCAACCTGTTGCTGGTGGTGGTGGATCGTGGTCCTTCCGAAGCTGAAGTGGACGCAGCTGTGGTCCGTCCAGTGGAGTCCGGTGGTGTGGCTGAAGGCGATGTCCTTGCTGGATGAGAAGACGGGGTCGAGTGTGTGTCCGGCGTAGTGGGTGGGGGTGGTCACCAGCTGCTTGAGTCCCAGGTTGGCGAGGTTGTCCAGCAGGGTGGTGGTGTTGCGGTCGTTGTTGTTCTCCAGGTGGAAGTTGAGGTCCCCTAGGAGGATGTAGTCAGCGGAGCAGAGGGCGTGCGGGCTGATGAAGTCTGCGATGTCTTCGCTGAATTGTGTACGTTGTCCCGGGGGTCTGTAGATGAGGGTGCCTCTGAGGGTGGTCTTGGGGTTGATGTGGACCTGAAAGTGCAGGTGCTCGGCGGTTGCGAGGGTGTCGTCGGTGTTGGTCGTGATGCGGATGGTGTTCCTGTGGACGATGGCGATGCCCCCTCCGGTGTGGTTGATGCGGTCCCTTCGGATGATCTTGTAGCCGTCTGGGATGGCGATGGCGATGTCGGGCGCTGAGGAGGCGTTCATCCAGGTTTCCGTGAAGAAGGCGACGTCTGGGGCTGTGGTATCGAGTAGGTTCCAGATCTCGATGGCGTGCCTGTGGACAGAGCGGGTGTTGAGCAGGATGCATTTCAGGTGGCTGCTGCTGTTGCTCGTCTTGGTCTTGGTTGGTGCTGGAGTAGTGCAGGTCCGGAAGCAGGTGAACTTGCAGGTGTTGCAGCAGAAGGGTCCGTGGGTGCGTCTCGGGGTGGCTCGGTAGCAGCCCGGGACTCGGCCGGCGTTGAGGGCGTTGAGGGTGGCGGTGTCGTACGTCCGGCGGGCGGGCTGGGGTCTGCGGGGGCCAGGGGTCCTGGCACTGGGCGCGGTCCAGGCGCGGACGGGCGCAGACGGGCTTACCTTTGGCGCACCTTCGATGCGCTTAGGGCGCGCCCGCTGCGCGTGCATGCTGCGCGTATGCGTGGACTCCGCCATAAATGGCATAGTGGGGGGGTGGAGCGAGGGGCAGCTGGGAGGCGGGAGTGGGGAGGCGAATCAGGGGCGAAAAGAGGGAAGAGGGGGTGGGCCGCAGGGGGGCAGCGGCGGGGAGGGGGGAAGTGAGCGGCGGGGGGAGGAGGGGTGGGGGTAGGATCGGCGGGAAGCAAAAAACGGCGGGAAAGCGGCGGAGCGGCGAGGGGGGAGGCCTGAGGGCTGACCCTAGCAGGCGGCGGGCAGGGGGCAGGGACAGGGGTCGGGCCGGCAGTAGGGTGACCTGGCCCCCGGGGACCGTGCTACGGCAGGGTCGGGGGTCAGGCAGCCGGCAGCAGGGGGGCCAAGCACGCGGGAACGTGCGAGGCTGGCCTGGGGCTGGAGGCAGGCAGCAGGGGGACCAGGCAGGTAGATAGCGGGAGGACCTGGCAGGAAGGCGGCAGGCAGAGGGAGGCCCTGGCACACGGGGACCGTGCGGCAGGAGGAGCGACCAGGAGGGTCTTTCAATGCGTGCTGCATTCTACAGCACACATTGGAAGAGGAAATCACCTCAATTGATTGTTTTTTGTGCAGGAAGGTATACCTTCCTGCACAAAAACAATCTCCCCATGATGCAGGCATCCTTGCACCATGGTGCATGGGTGCCTGCGCCGGCGTATGGCAGCAGTTTGTGCCCCAGCGCAGGAGGAAGCACAGAGATGCGACATTTTGTTGAAAATTTGTTGCATCCCTGTGCTTCGAAACTAACCCAGCGCTGTACAGCAAAATGGCTTGCAGCTACCCAATGCGTTAGTTTTTTGTAAATCTGCCCATAAGTTGGCGTGCTGATGTTTAAACCTGTCATCTACTGGCACCAGTACTTAATTTGAATCGCTAGAATTCGGTGAGGCCCACACTCACTCTTATGTGGGGACCAGGACTTATTTCTAATCATCAGACCTTGATCCAGAACAAAGGAGAAAAGGGTAACAAAAGGGGAAATGAAAAGGAAGAGAAAGGCAGGAAAAACAATGGTAAAGAGAGGAAGAAGGATCTATAGAGAGCCTGAAAGGAGGTAAAAGGTTAGGGAGAGTATGTGGGTGGATAAAAGAGTCATGAGGTGAATTACAGCCTTGGTCTTTGGCAATTGAGACATTCAGCAGAGCCGGAGGCTAGCTTCCGAGACAAAGTGGGCCCGAGACTTTCCTTTGCTATGATCTGCCTTTGAATAACCAGTCTTAATATCCTTTAGTTGTATAACCAACTACTCACGCTTCCTCCCTTTTGACTGTTCAAGTAAAATAAGGTCAATTTTAATTAGAAATAGATTGTAAACTGGAACGTGACTGTTTTAGTTCTGTAGTTTAAAATTGTTTTAGTTTTTTTCTTTTTAATTATCCAGAACATGAAGGGTACAACAAAAACAGGCATATACATGGCACCCATATCAGCCCATGTCACAGTAATCTTAGACAGTGTGTAATATTATGGACTAAGGTATTAACATAGTAATATAGCAATAATGTTACATTTAACCCGTAGGAGCTGTTTACCATGTCAGTGTTGGATCCATTGATGTCTGCACCTGCGCTCTGCCCGCCTCATTATGATGCGGCGGGAGGAGGCATGGGGTGCAGGACTGCCTGTGGTGCTTCCGACAGGTTCTAGGAGCTCGTCAGTGCATCGGAAAGACATCATAATCCCCTAATGATGGCAGCTCCACCGCTGGGATTATGATGTCATTTTCCAACTGTCTTTCCATGTCTGCCTTTCCAATATGGAAAGACTCTTGGGAGGTGACCTTGAGGGTCACTTAGCAGAGCTTCCTTTTCCCCCGGCCCTCCACTATAGGGCCTGGGGGGCCTAAATATCCATGCACCATGTGGCAGGCAACATGCGATGCCTCCCTTATGGTGTAGGGATGTTTACAAAAATTCATTTCACTACTGCAGCTTGTGCTGCTGGCCTTTTCTGCATGCCGCACGAGCTGCCATAATGAAATGGATGTTTCCGATCGCCCTATGGGCTGTCGCATCCAAATTGTGAGGCTGGAGCTGCCGACCTATGTTCAGGCGGTTCCGGACTGATACGGTGCCAGATGGACGGTATTCCGCCCAACATCGTAATCAGCACATGATTTTGTGGATTCCACACAGTTCTAGTTCATAATCCCTTTATATTGCCTGTTGAACTTGGCCATTTTTTTCAGGGTCACCCCTGAACTTTTTGCCTTTATCCTGTATTTTGTCTGACCTGTTTTTGCTGGTTTTATGACTTTGGGCACTTCACGACTGCTGATCAGTGTTAAAGTGCATATGCTCTCCCTATTATAAATTGATGTATGGATTAGTGGCTCTGTGATTGGCTTATTTGGTTTACTTGTCAGACCCTAGTACAGTGCACTGCGTGTGCCCAGGGCTTGAGAATCAAATGCTGCTGGTGAGCTTGCAGCAGTGATTGTGCCACCCACCGGAGCAGCTTTAAAGTGTGTCTCAGGTCTGCCATTGCAGAGCATGTGTGCAGTCTGGTACTGCCATGCTGACTGGGCAAGTGCACCCACTTGCCAGTCCTTAAACCTTCCCGTTGTTGCATATTAATCAACCCTATGGTAGGCTCAAGGGCAGAGTGTATTGTAGGTAAAAGGTAGGACATGCCCTGGTGTGTGAGGCATGTCCTTATAGTGAATTACAGCCATTTTTATTGTTCACTATCGAAGGCTACCTGTTCCCCATAGGCCAGAATGGGCAGTTTGATTATAACATCTTATAATCCTAACTGACTCAGGGAACTAAGTAGAAATTCGAGTTTAGTATGCCTGAGCTCAGAATGATAAAATACATATTTTAGTGAAGTTGGTTTTAACATTCTGTGTTTGAAATTACTACTTTTAGAAAGTAGGAGTTTTCTTGCCTAACTATCCAGGCCTGCCTCTGCTAGGTTGTGTATTCTCTGTCTGGAGTTTGAGTGACAGGGGATGGGGGATTTCAGGGGACAGGGTGAGTCAGTACAAGGCTGCATAGAGAGTTCTGCATGTAGATGGGTGGGAGGAGTTGCACCTGGGACCTGAATAGGGCTGTGCCTTCCCTCCACAATGCTGGCTCCACCTCCTGTGGTGTGTCTGATGTCCCTGGCCTACACTGTGAAAGGAAAGAAGTAATCTTGTCAACAAAGTGCTTCACGACTGACAAGAACTGGTTTGGACTAGGCAAAGGCCTCTCTGCCTTAGTAGAACACAAGGAAAACTAGTATAAAAGAGGAGAACCAAACCCCAGAACTTTAGATCACTTTTGGAAAACAAGTAGAACCTTTGCTGAGGAAAGGAACCAGAGAAACAGAGGAGGAGGCTATCCCTAATCTGAGAGCTGTTTGGGGGATTGGCTTGCAGTGGTTGCCTGACTGCCAAAGAAAGGTGAAAGGGTGCTACTTTCATATCAACTTGCAAAGGCTCTCCAAGGGCTTGAGATAAAGCTTGCTTCCTGCTGAAGTCTCAGGGACAACAGACTTCACCAACCAGCTCCCCAGAGTTCTCTTGAATTCCCTGCTGTTTAACCCTGGGTGAAGTACTAAGCTACGCTTGTGTAGTGTGCAAAGTTTGTGCTACTTCAAACTACGCGAATTGCATGTAGCACAGTGCAAACAAGCGTAACGCAGCGGTAATTTTTTGCTTGCACGCGGTCCTCAACGTCAAGTTGGCGACCACGAGCGAGTAAAATGACATCCCAGCGAGACTTTTTCCTCGTTCGCGATCAGCAACATCAAGTTGCCGATCGCAAGCGTAGAAAATAAAGCTCCTAGTGAGATTCTCAACGCGGGGAGGTCAGGTTTCTCATTGCGAGTGGTCGCGTCTGCCCACGACCGCTCGCGATTAGAAACTACCAGTCCGTGTTGAGAAAGCTGCGGCTCGAGTAGAAATCTACTTGAGCATCAGAAAACGACCGCTTGCACTGTGCAAGATGTGGTTTCCACTGATTGCACAGTGCAGATAAGCATCCGGCACTGTGCAATCAGTGTGAACAGTATTTTGCACAGTGCACTATGCAGGTCGCGTAGCTCACGTAGTGCGGAGTGCACTTCGCGTAGCTATGCGTAGCGCAACTAAGCAAACTACGCCCAGGGTTACTGCTGTTGTGCTGGGACTTCTGAGGGACTGCATGTTGCAAGGAGCTGGAAGAAGCGTGTCGCCGCCGCAGCTGATGTGGTCGCATCACTGAAGAAAGTGTCGCTGCTTGTGCTTCGCCTCGCAGAAGCGCCTCGCATCGCCGGAGAAGAGTGTCGCCGTCGAAGCAGACACCGTCGCATCATTGGAGAGGTGTGTCGCCGCTGGCATCACATTACTGAAGAAGGGTGTTGGCACTGTCACATCGCATTGCCCAAGCGCCTCGCATCACCGGAGAAGAGTGTCGGCGTCACAGCAGACGCCGTCACATCACTGGAGAAGTGTGTTGCAGGGCCTGTCATGGCTTAGAAGAATTGTTGAGTCTCCGCATGCCCGTTGGGCATGCACACATCGTGTTGCATCAAGATGAAGATGCCATTTTGTTTCATTGCACCAGATCTTCATCGCATCACGGCGTTGCTGGTCGCATTGCCATGGAAGCGCAGTAAAAAAACGATGCATCCCCTCCCCACGCGGAGAAAAACCAACGCATCCCCTATGCAGCAGTTGGAACCCGATACATCACCGTTCTTGCTTGTAAGGAACCCACGCATCACCTTCCTGTAACACTTCCGTTGTAAAGCGTTACGCACCCAAAGGTACATTGAGCTCAAAGTGTCTTGTTTTACATCTAAAGAGAACTAAACTATTTCTACCATTTTTAAAGTACAGTATTGTGGAGTTTTGTCGTTTGTGGTCTTGTGATAAATCTATATAAAGAATACTTATTTTTAATATACAACCTGTGTGGTGTCCATCTGTAGTGTTTTCACTGGATTACTGTATGTGTTCACAAATGCGTTACACACTGTCTCTGATATAAGCCTGTCTGCTCATGCCAACCTACCAAGGGGGTGAGCAGTGGTTATTTTAGGAGTCTAGCCCCTTACTCTGACTAGAAGCAAGGGTCCCTATTTGGTCAAGGGACCTACCTCTGCCAACTAGAGACCCCCAAATCTAATATTGCCTCACAGTTATGGAGTTCAGAATCCAATAGATCAAAACCATGGCATATCTATTTGTGTCTGTAACATAGTCATGCGTTGCTGGATCTTGGGGTGCTGTAGAGCCATATAGTGTCTGAGCAGAGCCCAAATATTCCTAGGTCTGGCCTGTGGGGTTTGCAATGCTACAATTTCTGGCACTGTCTCTTCACTAAATGCAGCACTTTTTAACCAATCCTCAGCCTTACGGGATGTACCCTTTGTCCAAGTTTTCAATAACTGTGCTTTGCGGCCTCAATTAACACTGTTACTAACCTTTGTATTGACTTAAGGAAGCCCTTTACATGCCCTAAAACATTATCATAGAGGTACAATTCATAGTGAATTGTACAGCCATGATAATGTTATTGGGGTATGTATTTGCTTCAATTAACTGAGCAATCTCAACCCAAGATGCTGCAATCGGAGGACATTCCCACACCAAATGAAATAAACCATCGTATTCACTTCTGCATTGCACACAGTCAGAAGGTCTGTCTGGGTCTATTTCATGTAAAAAGCTAGGGGAGCGATATAACCTGTTTAACGTTTCAAAGTTAAACAATTTGTTGATAGTTGAAAGACACACTTTTGGTCTGAGTGCAACTTAATCTCCACACAGCCAGGTCTATGGTCTCTATCATGTCGATTTCCCACTTCTCCCTTTTCTCCAGGGGCCTGTTCCCAGCTACCTGATGCCAATAAGTGTCACAGTATAACCCATATAATCTTGAAATGCAGCCGCAGTCTCTAGGGTTTTTAACCCCTTCGAGGCTAATGACGAGCTGGGCTCGTCATGGCGCTTACCTGCTGTGCGCGGATGACAAGGCCAGCTCGTCATGAAACAATGAAAAACAATAAAACCCAGCGCAGGACGGGAAAACGCCTAGCAGCCAAGTGGTTAAGCTTCGGTGTGAGCGGAGCAAACTCTTCAGTTTCATTGGGAACGACAGCCATCTTTTGGAAATTACATGTCGTAGTCTGAGATCTCCAAACATGTGCAAGGCCCTTATTTCCCTGTACCTTCCAAACGTCTCAGGAAACTGAAAACTGTTAGCTATGTACATCTGCCCCAAACTCAATAGACCAGCATTCTCCAGGCTAGTTGTTAGCCCCCTATCTAGGGTGTGTGCCAGGCCTGGGTTACTAGGGAGTGGGGTATCTGGAGAATATGTCTGTGACATAGGTGCTCAGTGTAACCTGATCCTTCCCTATTGGTAGATGGGGCACTCTGCATTGTGGGTCAAATCAATACACTGCGTAGTGAGATTGAGCAGCGTGTAGTACATTTTTAAATCAGGAACATCAAACCCACCTCTGTCTTATGGCATAGAGAGAGAGTCTCATTTCAGTCTGCGCCTCTGCCCACCCCGAGAGCAGCAACCATACTTTCAAGATAAAGGATGCACTGATGGGAATTGGAATATTATTGAATAAATAAAGAAATCCAGGTTCACTAGCATTGTATTCAAAGCAATGTGGCCAGCCATAGACAGAGGTAGTGTAATATAGTGCTATGGTGCTCAACCTGCCTGTTCCATTTTTCATTATTGGACCATATTGATCCTGAATAACCAATTGTTTGTTGCTTTTATTGTTCCCATATATCTGACAAAATTCTTATGACAGCACCGTGCGTATTCAATTTACAGGTGCAGGGATGCTGTCATCAGAAGGAACTTTTCAGATTTCACCAGTTAATATGTATGCCTGATACAGCTCCAAATCTTATTTCATTAATGATCATGGCCAAATTAACATCTGGATTTTTGATGACGAGCATAACGTCTTCTGCAAATAATCATAGTAATACATGTTTGTCTCAAAAAGCAATACTCCTGTGTAGATGATGCTACATTAGACATGAGAAGACACCTCTTTTCGAGTGCCCCTATGAATCGAGAATGCCTCTCAGGTACATCCATTAACGTGCACCCTGGCTGTTGGGTTTCCATTCTGTAACGATCCTGTCCAAAGACGGGTTCTCCTCAGGATTCGCGCGATGCACTAAGGGGTCCACCCCTTGATCTCCCCAACTCCTACAATAACTGCAAGGAGTATTGGAACGATCAAGTGAGGGAAGGAAAGGATGGGAACAGAAGGGAGTAGAATCTGAAATACAAATTACACAACATGAATAACACAAATGCATGCAACACTACTCTCATAATGTCTCACTAGTATGATCAATTACCTTGGGTGAATTCCCACAAGCAGACTCTGTCTTCCTTCAGACAACACGATATCCCCTCATACCGGAAGTAGGAAAGACGAAATAAGTACGTCACCATTAGACCACCAGATGCTCCTTTAACACAACCAAACCACCTCCAATGATGCCCCTACACACCTGCGCTGAGGGATTATAGGTGTATACATAAACAAATAAGCAAAACACGCTTGGTAATCACAGAGCTCCTTTCCTTAAAAACAAAATGTCCCGTTAGTTCTCGGCCCTGCCCATAAGAGTTTCCTCTGTGGGGTTTAAAGTTAATGCTAGAAAGACTCTGGGAAACAATACTGGGTCCGTGAGCCGCCCTGTGAAAGTCAAATGTCACCCACTAGCCTGTGGGTTCAAAAAGATATACTAAAGAAAAGCAGGAAATTTTCCAAGTACGTAAGTGTTTTAAAAGTCTCCGAAAGAAAAACATAATAACAACGTATAAGGTTCCCAACAAGTTTACAAGCAACTCTAGATTCCAATGAACCTCGCTTCCCGGCAACAGGGAATGATTGCCAGGTGGAGGTGAGTTAATGGCTCCGGGTCAGAGCGCGTTAACCTTGCGTTCAGTGTGGCTCCTACCTGAGAGCTTTCATGGCAGTGAGCCCGCCATGAACACCGTGGTGGAGAGGAAACAAAGGGGACTGTACAGGGCCTCTGCACCAGGGATGCATACAGGAGTGCACATGTTCCCTGTCTGCATGTTCTCCCAGTTCCTGCAGGGCATGGGTTTGGCAGTCCAAGCCCTGTAGGAACTCGCTTTGGAGCTCCCATTGCAGGACCTTTTTTTATAGACACTGCTGTGGAATCTCCAAAGAATCACCCACAAGTGATGAAAATAGTTGTGACCTGGCGGGAAGTTTTAGCACACTGTTTTAGTGATGGGGGAGTGGGGCAGTCCCGCTCATGCACCGCTAACTCATAAGGCCCTTAGCCTCTTCTCTCCCTCCAGGCATCTCTTATTCCATGAATATCGAGCAGATGATTCAACAGCCTAGCAGCGCATGAGTTGTCTACTTTTTATGGTTATTGCTATTGAACGTGGGATGAGTAGTTAAAGAGCAATCGCCTCCTCAAATGACATTTTGTGACTCATGGTGTCTGCAAACTCTATATTGTCCTCAAAGAATTATAAGGAGTCCACACTAGTTGTGTAGATGTTGATAAGGATAACAGGGGAGTCGAGTAATGTACCCATCTCCCCCAAACCCCTGTCCAGCTGTTCCACATATAAGCACAGGAGCTTGAAACATAAGGATTTCCCAATTAGGATCACCCCCCCCTGCCTCCCACAGAGGATGTGCTGGGGGTGACGGTCTGAAAAGTTTCAGTGCTCCATCCATCGTGTCCCTGTGTTTGCTTTGTTCACCCAAAGTTCGCAGGGTATGACCAGACGTAGGTCCCTTGCTCACTTTGCCACTGGATTCAAGCTAGCCTGGGTGCTTGTTTCTGGTCCAGTGATGACCTGGCTTGGCAGTTCGGGCTGGACTGTTCCCATGAGGAACTGGGTCAAGACTGATTTGCATATGGCTTGGTCTGAACTGGGGTGGGGAAGTGAGCTAAAGAACAATGATGTATTCAACCCAGATCTGTGACTGGGGGTGATTGTCTGAAAAGTTTCAGCACTCGGTCCATCATCTCATTGTGTTTGTTTTGAGGAAAAATAACTACACTGCCCCCACCCTCATGCAATAGGGCTCAGATGCTGTGTTAGAGTTACCTACGTTTAGCACATTCCAGACCATTATTATTGTTGATCTCAAGAGCTATCATATGTTGGGTGGGCCAGAGCATCCTGAATGCTGTGACAAGTCTAGTAAGCCCATGGGTTTGGGTTTGTTGATGACAACTAGTTAACTTATGTATGAAGGTCCCTAACATACAACCCTCACCCCTCTACCACACTGACTCGAAGTATGTCTACAAATGTGGCGTCTCTGTACATAAAAAGACCATCCTATCTTTTTATATGCAGAAACTCAGCAGTTGTAAAGATACTACTGGTAAAATACGTTTGTGAATAGCAACAATCGTAAACTTTCACAAACATATACACTTATCCTACTTTTGTGAATCAGGCTCCTGTATCTCAACTGTCAATGTAAACCCTTTCAGTAATCAAATAGCCCTTATCTTTCGTAAACAGGCATCTTCCACAGGGTGGGAGGGCATCACCATCCACCCCCATGCTCCTTAAATGTTAAGATCTATAAAGCAGAAATAAGGTGCCATAATATACAACATTCAAAACTAAACTTTAAATTATCAGTAATTTACCAAGAACCTTGATGGGTTCAAAACTCAGCAGCTACCAAGCAATTTCTCTGCAGGTTGGTTGCCCCTTCCTCGAAAGTATCAGTAGTAACAATTGAAGAGGTCTAAGGTCGTTTCAGGGGCAGATATGCCCACTTCACCCCATCAAGAGGTTTCTCACCAAATTCTTGTCAACTTAATATGATCGTTCATCATCTGAATACTGCTGCTCATCGGTGTGTGTGTGCGGCTCCAAGTCTAAAACCAATGGAGGAACACCATAGATTTGGGGAGTGCCCATGCTGTGACCAGACAAGAGAAAAAACATTTGTGTGCAATAATATCAAAACCACAAACAAAATCTTCGCAAATCGTAAATCCTAAAACCCCATCTACTGGATTGTATGCCCATGCGATAAACTATGAAAAGATGTATGATTTGTGGCACTCTTTAGGTAGACATATGAAGTTGCTATGGTAAACCAATTCAACTGATGTAGGGTGTGAGTGGGTACTGCCCTCCGATCCAGGGCGTACAATAAACTACACATAGTCTAGACAAGCCAGGAAATTAGAAAAAGTATTTGCCAGCATAAGTCTCGCATTAAATATAAGGTTACGGCTGCACCACTCATAAAACAAGTTGTGGAGCATGAACATAGAGAGCAAGCCTTTAAGTGGATGATCATCTATCCTATCGCAAAATATATCAGGGGTAGCAACATTGACAAAATACTCTTTAAGAAAGTAGCAATATTGATCTTAAAATTTAACACCATTACCTCTGGCCTAAATTACAGTTCTGAAATTGAAAAGGGTTGACTGTTCCTTCAGAAGAAACACAAAACATCACATAACATTGTGGATTGGAGGATGCCACTTAAATTTAATGGAATAATTCATGTCTCGCTTTTTTCTACACCATGGTGCAATACACATCCTCTAAAGCAGATCTCTGATATATAAACAACATTGGAAGGGACACTGTATTACAAATAACTAGCTTCCTTAACTCTTGATGAAGCACCAACCTACCACACAAAAACAGACTACGAATGCCAAAAACGTAATACCATGATAGGCTCTCGATCCATAAAAGACTGAACCTCCCACTACCACATTGCATAGCTGTCATGCGACAAGTGTGCCACACACTAAGGAATGGATCTCAGCCTCTTACACTACATTTTCCATTATCCTTGGCGAAATCGCTATGCCAGACTACTTCCGCATTTTAAGGGAAGGAGGCAGAGCTGCATCAGGGATGACAGAAAGAGAAATACCCTGGCCGGTTCATGAACAAGACATTTCAAAATGCTGTCCATGGATCGGAGCACACCCGCAGTACTTTGATCAGGATCCAGAATTAGGTGTTATAGACGTGAGAGAGGCTAACACAAGCTGGTGCCCTAAAAAATAACACAATTGTGTGCTGAGCAAACGTTCTAAATAGCATTCTCTCGTTTTCATTAGAAAGACAATAAAACTACCAAGTTGCTGGAGATAAACCCAATTATTAATTGGGTACTTAATTCAACACGTATGCGGGGAATGAGATTTTGATACCTTTTCTGATCACTTAGATACCTATCTCATTCATCTATTTGGATCGATTATTTTCTGTCATTGAGTAAAAGACAAACCCCGCATAGGTTAAATCAACCCCATAGACTGACGCAACTCTGAAGAACCACTTACGACTGATGAAGTTTTAAAAGTTTAATATAAAATCAGAATAAGTTGCATATACAATCCTCTCAGGATAAGATTCAACAAGTATACAGGAACTAAAAGGAACATAAATTCCCTAAAGAACCTCAGTCTACAAAAGAATACAATTAAAATCAATTCCAGAATCAACAGATTAAAAAGCATAGACACAAAGTGGTTCCGTTGCGTCATCTACAAAAGAGAATAACAAGTTAATTCTGTCCCTACTCTATACTAGGTGACATCCCTACTTCGCAAGTTCCTTACCAAAAAAAGGTGTCAGCAGTTTGACTTCCAAAGAAGTTCAAACTCTCTTAGCCTCTAATGGTAACTTATATCGAGAAGCAGTACCCTCTCTGCCTACCCATCCGCTGTCTAAGGGTCCTCGGCCTACTGCTCTCTCGCTCTGCGCTCTGATCTTCTGTTCTGCGCTCTGAGCTCTTCGCTTCCTCTTCTCCCCAGGGTGCTGTCCCTAAATACACAATCACAGTATGGGTGGAACGCCCCTTGACGCCCACCATGTACACATTCACATGATGTCATTTCTAGTTCTTTCCATAGCTTCATCTCTTCGCGTCGTCCGTTAAGTTGACCTTGCTTCGTAGGCACCATCTTCGTCTTCTTGCTGGTGACTTCATTGACATTCCAATTGACACTTTCAGAGCAAAGTCTATCACCTCAACAGACCTTTATTCTTTACGACTGTATTCGTAACCTCATTTGGTCCTGTGAACGGTCATTTCTAAACAAGACCCAAATTCCAAGCGTCTCTTATCTCACTTAGGCCATAAACTTCGTCCAACATTGTCACCTTAAATCTAGCAAGACCTTTGACTCTTGTCTCGCACATTCAGATCAAGGCTATCCCCTGTTCCTGTGAGCCCACTAAATTACATACAGCGGACTACACTCCTGCGAACTCTTGGTCAGTTAGGTTAAAATCACACATGACCAAACCTTTCTAACATTCCTACAAACTCTTCTACACAGTATAACCTTTAACACACATTTATATATAATTGAATTTAGCAAAGCAATGATTATGCGCAAATGCATCTTACATATAGCACAACATTTATATTCTCGTGCATACATCGTGTTATACATACTCTGCACATTTCTTCGCTTTACATTTTTCACCACTTTCTCCGTTTAATAATTACACACGTATATTCAGTTTTGCACATTCTACTGTTCTTAAGCATTTCTATACATTTCTATATTAGCCCACTATGTATACGGGCCTTCTAATGCATATTCTAAAGTGAATACAAATACATTTCCTATTACATTGGTTACATCGGCTACCTTTACGCTACAAGTGTTAACTTCACGTTATAGATTCTACGTTTGCGTTATATGCTTGTGAATATGGTACATACATACTTTTTATTCAAATTGCCCTCTCTCAGTTCCCCCCTTTGATGACCTCTAGTGGTCATCACTAAATGCAATTTGAATAACACCTTACACAGAACTAGTTACAAGATTCCCTCTTTTTATCGTTTCGAGAGCTCTCAAACTTTTATACTGTTGATCCTGTAAAGCAGCTAATCTCCTTTCTTGCTCTCTCATGGACCTTTGTAACCGGTTCGACCTATACCATTTATACAATTTCACTAACCCTAACAATGTAATTATGCAAATCAATATTATCAATACAGGTTTTAATATATACCATACAACGCTTTTACCAAGGTTGGCAAACCAATTTCCAACTTTTCCTACTCCATGACCTACTTTCTCCCAAACATTTACCTTTGTTAAATCTTCGATTTCTTTATGTATCTGTGTAATGTTTTGTATGACTTTCTCAAGTGGTTTTGAATTATCTGGAATGTAAGTACAACATTCTTGGACCTTCAAAGCCTTGCAGACTCCGCCCTCTTTTGCTAGCAGTACATCTAAAGCAAGACGGTTCTGAAGAACCATTGCTCTAATCGACTGCATCTCTCCTTCTACTAGCATCAATGACCTTGCAGTACTTGCAGATAATCTATCTACAACTGTAGCTAGTCTCCTGATCTTAACATCGTTAAGTATTAAACCTAACATAGGAAACATTGCTCCAAATATGTCTCCAACTACTTCAGCATCTCCTATTTCCCTTTTCGTTCTTGTCGAAGCCTTTCCTTCTATGATCGCTAAATCCTTTGCATGATATATTTTGGGGAAGACAATTGCCAAGTAACACGAACCATACCAATTGTCAGGCAGTTTTACATAGGCATTTCTTCCACATACAAAATATACATTAGGAATCGCTTGCATCCCTTTCATAAAATCTTTCGTATAGTACTCTAACCTAAAAGCATGTTCGCAATTTACTTCACCTACAAATACACTCTCATAATATGTCTTGCTTCGAGTTAAACATAACTTTCCTTTTTGCGTTCTATCCAAAGCTATTGGACCATTGCTACCCTTCTTTTTGTGTGCTTTTTCTTCTTCGGTCCAATCTGTTTTCCATTGTCCTGACATTTTTAGAATCTTCTGCCTTCTGTATCGGTCATCTACTTGTCCTATGAACTTTTTCTCTACCTCTGACACTTTGCAAGTCAGATTATTTCTGCGTGCATATGAAGTATCTAGTGTATCCCAAGGAAGAAAGAACTTTGTTAATCTGTCTTCCTTTTTATAATAGTCCCACTTATTCATTTGTTTATAATTCGGGACTTCAGGCAGTACCGAATCATAATTTGAAAAGTAGTACTCGAACCCTTCTCTACCATAAAATATACTCAGCAATAAACTACATGTTATCCCATAAGTCAGTGGGAGATGATGATATCTGATGCCTTCATCTACGGAAGCTGGCAATTGCATGCATACATAACATTCTTTGGCCTCCATGGCATCGATATACTCATACAATAGCTTGGCATATGCATTTGACCTAAAATTTCCCTGCGACTCGTCTACGTGTAACCTACGAGCTTCATTTGCCAGTAATGCCTTTTCACGGATCACATTGCTCTCCTCCTTCTTCCCAACAAGAGCAGGTTTCAAAGTCGTTACAGGCTTTACATTTGTTGTCTCTGTTTCACTTGCATGTCCTACCATGTACGATGTGGTAACTACTGTAATAATGAGAAAAATTACTGCCGCTATTAGTGTACCTATTATGCATTTGGCCTTTCGGTTTGGGTTGCCATTCTCCATGTTATCAAAACAGCGTAGCTCTTTCCTTTTCGAAGAAAAGTTTCTTTTCGAGTCTTTGGTTTGCTTTATTTGCTTTCTCAGTCTGTAAAGTGCTCTTAATCAACAAAAAGTCTCTTTTTCACAACAATGTCTTTTTATCTTCAGCAACAGACAACCCTAACCCTTCTCCGTCCTCTAAATGTAATCCCTAATTTTATTCTTCTTTCCACTCGGCGCTAGGTTATCTTCTTCTTTATAGCTTAAACACAAAAGTCTTTATGCATCTACAATGATTCTCGTACCTGCAGCTCTAATAACATGTTCCAATAATTCTAAACGAATGACTTTTTCTTCTTGTTCTGATATTTGATGACCAAAAGTCGGAAACTCTAATCGATTTAGTACTAGATCTTTGATCCGACTCAGGTAAGGGGGTATGGGAAGCGTGAAAGTCAGTAACCCCTCAGTCTCGATTCCAGGCGTCAACATCCATATCTCCACTGCCACAAATGGATCGAGATTGATCACTTTCACTTCTTTCACTCTCCCAGATTTCTGTCCCCAAGACATCTGCTAGATAAGTCCACTCTGGGGTGGCGTACCTTCTGCAGGGCACACGTACCCTTCTTGATCTTCTTGGACTCTCAGAGCCTGAATCCGTAGTTTCTTCTTCTTGCTCTGAATCTTCGGAGATCGGGACAAGGGTGCTCTCTGGATTTGCTCTCAAGGTTGACCTTCTCCTTCGTTCCGGCCAACTAACTTCTCCATTCCTTGTCCTCCTGCTCCTTGTTCTTGGACTCGTCTCTTGATCACTCTCAGCTTGTTCGTTATCTGATTCGAACTCCCAGGTACTCTCTTCTTCTGAGACGACTTCGGTCTCACTGGTGTCCTGACCGTCGTCAGCCTGCTCCGACACAGGCTCAGCCTCTTCAGTCACCTCTACAGCTTGGCTTTCCCCTTCTGTGGCTTCTCCGCTTTCTGCTGGATTCTCATCCGAGAGAGGAGCTGTTTCTTCCAGAGGTGTTGGCACTCTTCGGGTGTGTGAGGCGTGTATCCAGTTGGGCAAGCCTCCACACTTTACTGCAGTGTTCGTAACTAGTATGACTTGGAACGGTCCTCGCCAACGCACATCTAGACAGTTCTTCCTGACATGCCTCTTCACCAGGACCCAGTCCCCCGGACACAAGTCATGGCACAAGTCTTGTGCTGATGGAACCTCTGCAGCCTGGACCTGGAGGGACACAGAATGAATGGCATCAGATAGTCCCTTGCAGTAGTCCAAGATCAAATCGTCTGTGATGTTCAACAACGCTGCAGTCGGAACCGATGGCAGTCTCATAGCTCTTCCCATTAGCACCTCGTGTGGAGAGAGACCTGTTCTTCTATCTGGTGTGCTACGTATGCTCATAAGAACCAATGGAAGTGCATCTGGCCAACTCAGAGATGTCGATGAACAAACTTTGGCGAGTCTGGATTTAATTGTGCTGTTGATTTGCTCTACAATCCCCGAAGCTTCTGGTCGATAACTACAGTGGAGCTTCTGGTCGATGCTTAAGGCTGAACATAGCATCTTCACTATTTCGCTGTTGAAATGAGTTCCTCTGTCCGATTCCAAAGAGGATGGCACCCCGAACCTCGGTATCAACTCTCTAAGCAACAATTTTGCTACTGTAAGTGTATCGCACCTACGTGTCGGGTAAGCTTCAACCGATCTAGAAAATATACAGACAATCACTAAGACATATCTGAGTCGATTGCACTTGGGCATTTCAATAAAATCCAGCTGCATTCTATTGAAAGGCTCCCCAGACCTCCCTATATGACTCAAGGTAACTGGTGTTCTCTTTCCTACGTTTAGTTGCTGACAGATCGCGCAACGCTGACATACTGCTTCTGCCGCTACTCTAAACTTCGGATTGTACCACGTTTGTCTGAATACTCTCACCATAGCATCTCTACCTATGTGTGCTGATCCATGCAATTTCCTTGCCATTGGACTAACAAGTTCGTTTGGTAAAACTGCTCTCCCATCTGCAGAAATCCAAAAATTCATTTCACTTTTAATACATCCAGCTGTTTCCCAGCCCTTTTTCTCATCATCTGGAGCATTTTCCTGAACACATTTTAATTCGTCCCACGTATCTACAGTGTCTAGCAACATAGTCAATTCAGTTCTTTCCTGTATTCCCCCCACTTCTACATTGGTGTGAGAATAACCTTGTTCTGCACAATAACGTGCTACTTCATCGGCATATCTGTTGCCTTGCGACACAAAGTCGGTATTCTTCGTGTGCGCGGCGCATTTGACAACCGCTATGGCTGTCGGACCTTGTAATGCCTCTAACAATAATCTCACGAATTCTCCATTCCTAATAGGAGAACCCGAGGAGGTCATGTAACCTCTTTGAGACCATAACTGCCCGTAATCGTGAACTACCCCGAAACCATACTGGCTATCGGTGTATATGGTGACTCGAATTTTGTTACCTGCTAAACAGGCACGGGTCAAAGCAATGATTTCAGCTACCTGAGCGGAATGTACTCCTTCCAGGCAAGCGGCTTCCACAACTCTGGTAATTGTACAAACTGCATATGCTGCTCTCAGCTGACCAATATCGTCTCTTACGCATGAACCATCAACAAAGAATATTTCATCGGGGTCAGTCAATGGCTCATCTACGATATCAGGTCTCGGTTTGGTGCATAGTTCAGTCACATCAAGGCAGTCATGATCTGTACAGATTTCATCATCAATCTCATTTGGAAGTGGCATCAAAGTAGCAGGATTCAAGACAGAGCATCTCTTTAGGGTCACATTCTCAGCAGCCAATATGACTTGCTCGTAGCGTGTGAGCCTACTATTCGTCAAATGCTGAGTCTTAGTCCTGGTCATTAACAATTCCACAGAATGCGGTACGTACACCACTAACTGATGTCCCATTACCACACTTTCACATCTTTCAATGCTGACACCCGTTGCAGCTACGGATTTGAGACATCCGGGCAACGCTGCGGCTACTGGGTCTAATGTAGCCGAAAAGTAAGCAACTGGCCTACGCGCATTGCCGTGTATCTGGGCCAAAACTGCTAAAGCACAACCTTCTCTTTCGCAGCAGTAAAGCAAGAATGGCTTTTCGTAATCAGGCATTCCCAAAGCCGGGGCACGACACAAGTCCTCCCTCAGCTGCAAAAATGCCATCAAACAATCTTTGTCCCATGGTACCGGATCACTTACTCCTTTGTGCGTCAGTTGTAGTAACGGTTTTGCCTTCAGTGAAAAGTTGGCAATCCACTGCCGACAATAACCGACCATGCCTAGAAACATCCTGACTTCTCTTTGTGTTTTAGGCGCGTTCATTTTCATGATCGCCTCTATTCTGTCTGGAGACACCTTCCGTTTTCCCTTTTCAATCCTGTGGCCCAAGTATTGCACTTCAGTCAGACAATACTGCAATTTACTTGGAGACACCTTGTGTCCGTTCTCGGCCAAGTGATTTAATAAGGTAATGGTGTCTACCTTGCAAGCTTCCTCAGTTTCTGACGCCACTAGGAGGTCGTCTATGTACTGGACTAGAACTGAGTTCTTGGGCAGTACTAGACTTTCAAGATTTTTCTTCAGCAGCTGGTTAAAAATCGATGGGCTCTCTGTATACCCCTGGGGAATACGACACCATGTTAAAACGCGATTTTCCAGCTTAAAAGCGAAAAGATACTGGCTCTCCTCATCTAAAGGAATCGAAAAGAAAGCCTGGCATAAGTCTATCACTGTGAACCATTCAGCTTGGAACGGTATCTGAAACAATATTACTGATGGATTCGGTACCACTGGACAACATGAGACAACGATATTATTAATCTTTCGAAGATCCTGCACTATTCTGTATTTCCCACTAGGCTTCTGCAAACCCATAATCGGGGAGTTACATGGACTTCCCACGATCTCCTTCAGTATTCCCTGTTTAATCATGGATTCGATCACAGGCTTTATTCCTGCAATTGTCTCCGGTGTCAACTTATATTGTGGTGTTCTTGGATACTCAGCATTGGGTTTTACCATGATCTTTACCGGTTCTACCCCTTTAATCAGTCCTATTTCTTCTCCAGTAAAATCCCACACCTCAGCTGACACTGTCTCCTTCAAGTCCTGTGGAAGCTCCTCCACCGTTAGGGTAGGATATAGTTCCACGCATTCCTGCGAATTTACAACCTTAAAATCGGCATCATCATCGTTAGTCTGCACTTCTACTCCTTCAGGCGTGCAATATATTGTGCAATTTAGTTTACACAACAGATCTCTTCCTAACAGACACACAGGGCTAGAATCACAAATCACAAACTGATGTTCATCACTGTAGTTCCCTATCTTCACTGACACTGGTTCAGTCAGAGGATTCGTCATTCTCCTGTTTGCGACTCCTACCACCTGAATCGTCTCTCCCGACATTGGCAAACCTGGGACTACCGCCGATCTCAAAGTAGATCGAGTTGCCCCCGTGTCTACCAAAAAGGTCGTAGGACATACAGCCACCT
Organism: Lissotriton vulgaris; assembly: GCF_964263255.1. Lineage (NCBI taxonomy): Eukaryota > Metazoa > Chordata > Amphibia > Caudata > Salamandridae > Lissotriton > Lissotriton vulgaris. The sequence goes on from NC_141685.1 coordinate 1,651,080,196, forward strand.
CAGCTTCTACGTATGGTCCTCTCTGGTCTACCTCCAGGGCTGCTCCCAGAGTACAGTCTTCTTCCCTATTCACTCGTTGCCCTGTAAGAGGATCAACGTAGTAGCATTCTTCTCCTCCTACGAACAGTGGCAGTTGTCTATAGGTTTTCCCTCTATTTGTAATGCGAGGCGGTTGAGGGAACGGTGCTCGAGGAGTCTGAGTCCCCCCTTTGATGAACTTTCCCTTCGGGACTGCTGCTCCCTTTACCATGCTGGTTTGAACCTCATCCTCCTCCTGTTCTAATTCCCCCGTCTCGACATTATAAGGACATTCGCGTCTCCAATGTCCCACCTCGTTACACTGATGGCACCTCGTTGTCTTTTTCAGTGTCGCGATATCTACCCTCGGTCTCGGTTTTTCCTCCTCATCTCTGCTCTGATTATTCTGTTTCTTTCCTGGGGTTCCTGTTCCCTGTTGCCGCTCTCCACCCTTTCCAGCTGATTGCATCTGCACCAACATCAGCTTTTCCTTAAGTTTCTTTGCCTTTGAGTCTATTTCATCGCTACAGTACCTCGCATACCTCAGAATCTCATCTAAAGGTTTGTTCTGCCAACAAATTAAATGCTGTTGAATCATTAAGCTTATGTCTGGCCTCAATCCTAGGACAAACTTCGACACAAACTGTCCTATGTCTTTGGGGTCCATTACATCCAACCCACTGTACTGTTTGAATGCTTTCAGCAATCTCTCATAGAACTCGTGAACGGTCTCTTTAGGCTCCTGAGTTGTTCGATCTATCTTAACCCAGTCTATGTCCTGCACTGGTACTTTCTCTTTTAACCATGCAATTACTCTCTCGTACTTTTCCATTACTCTCTCTGATGGACCGTTTGTCTGAGCATCCCTCGGGGGTTCACAAGCGGGCCATTCGACACTAAGTTTGCATGCCGTCCACAAATCTCCGGGTACTACGATATCAAACAGAGTGTTCAAATCGATCCACAGTACCTTAGAGATCTTCACAAACCTCTCTACCTGCTTATACCACTCAACGGGGTTCTCTCTGAGTTTTGGAAAGGAATTGGTAAATGCCGCTAAATCCCCCCTACTCCAGGGCACATGCACGTAGCTTCCGTTCGCGATTTCTCGCAAAGGGAAAGCTTCCATTCGCATTAGCTCTCCATCTTGGGACCTCGCAAGTGTACTCCTCCTGACGGATCCCCTCTTAGACCATCTTTCCTCCCATTTATCCAAATCCCTCCATACTCTGATACTCAGGATCAGTTCCTTTATGTGTACTTTCAGCCCAATCGTCCTACGATCATCCAGATCTTGATCCGTGCAATTTAGCCTATGGTTGCCCTGTAAAGCTTTAGTTCGTGACATGTCTATCATATACCTGTCTGCCAATTCAGATAATTTTTCATGAGCTGACCTCGCTTTCCGAGTAACATCCTTAGACATAAACAGTATTTCGTCATGATCATACAGCTCTATCCTTTCCATTGGCAATGTGCCGTCTACGATTTCATCCAAGTCTGATTTTAAACTCATTACGTCGAGCCGTTTTACCTTTATCTCAGCTCTCAGTACCTCACTCCTAGGCTGTTCGTTTACATCCCTCTCACCCCCACTACGAGCCCTACGTCTCGGTGCAGGTGAGTTATGAGGCGTCCTTCTTGTTTCTCTTTGTTCCCACCTCTCTAGATCCCAAGCTTTCCCATCCTCCCTTGGGGTATGGTGGAACAATGATCTATCCCCCATTACTGCGTTCTGTCTTTTCGGCTTGATCTCTCTAGATGCAAGATAGGATCCTCCGTTCTGTTCTACATCACTGCAACTCCCTTGCTGTCTGGTGTCACTTAATAAATGGAAAGGTCCTTCACGGTCCTCCATGTTCCCGCGATCCCGTCCGTGATCACTGGATGTATGGCGAGACCTTTCGCGACTCTCTATATTCTCGTGACTCCAATGTCGCACATTCTCTCCCGGGGCATGGTGAGTGCACCTGAAACTATCTCGGTACTCCTGCGTCTTTCGTTCTCCCTCACTAAGAATGAGGCGAGGCACTCCCCCACACCCTGTACTCTTGTCTTCACACATTTGTCTAGTGCCACCGATGGTATGGCAAGTATCTCCCTTGCTTCCTTGACTCCCTCTCTCCCACTCTGGGCTGCTTTCGCCAGCTCCGCAGTGAGAGAGGATCCTGTTATCCTGATCTCTCCATTCTGCTTCTGTTTCTAATCTTTTATTCTGAGTCTCTTCGGCAGCATCCCATTCTTTCAAATACTCCCCTAATTCCTTAAAGGTTTTCGGTTTCGGTCCCCTCAGATCCATCTGTCCTCTCTCCCTCTGTTCTATCCAGGGACCCGTTGCTGAATCCAATGGGGTACTCCGACTCCTTGGTCCTAGCAACTGCCTTTGGGAATTGATCGTATTATTCCTACTCTCCATCTCTGCCCTTTCCCTGTCCCATCGTGCCTGTTCCTCCTGCTGGGCTCCCTCTGGGTTGTAGATTGACACTATAGGACCTATGGTAACAGGTACTTGTAGAGCATCCAGCAATTGATACGACCTTGCATGCTGCGTTTCTGGCACCTTCTGGACCACGAATCTTCCTACTACTCTCTGTACGGGACTAGATTGAGGTACTTCCTCACCTTTCTTGGGATCCCACTCTGTTACTGGGAGCGGTTTATATTCCCCCCATCTAGCTCCGTCCCCTTGCTGTAGTTCGGGACTTTCGGCTTCTCTATTGTACGGAGGTGGTCTATCTAATAATAGCCTCTCTATCAGATCCTCGTCCGGCTCGCTATCCTCATCTTCTTCTAGAGGTTTCTTTTCTCCCGTAACCTCAAGCATTGGGTACAATTTGTCTGCTTCTATCTTCTGCACCCTCCACTTTTTAGCTTCATCATCCCATTTAGCATCCTGCACTGCTTTTACCGATCGTCTCACTCTTTCTTGGCGTCTATTCAAGCTCTTTTCGTGTGCCGCTCTAAACCATGCACTAAGGGCTTCGAACTGTGTTGGCCTCGGTAGAGGTCTCGTTGCTAGCATTACCGCTTTCAGTTGGTTCAATACTTCTAGCTTAAACGTCCCGTATCTCGGAAACGTCAATTCCTTATTTCCTTCTGTTAGCTTATTCCACTCAGAGATCCATAGTATTGAGTGTAACCCTACATTCACTGCCATATGGTAAGCTGGTGTGCCCTCTGGTGGAGCTTCTTCTCCTGCATACAAGTTTCCTCTATCTCTCTTAAAGATCGCCTTTAAACGTTTAAAACACTTCATTTTCAATAATCTACGATTTTCCTTTTCTCTTCCTTGTTTACGTCCTGATGACAAACCACCAATCCCTACGCGGCTCTCGCTGACCAGCCTATCCCAGCGCGGTTCTACGCTGGCCGACCAATCTCAGCGCGGCTCTATGCTGACGTCACTCGTCTCCTCTGCAGCAGTTTCCTTCCTTTCTCAACTCGTCTCACGATCTTGCATGCGTTTTCATTCATACGCCAAAAAATGACTACTTCCGTCCAAGCGATCACTTTTCTTGACTGTACGGCCACAGTCTAACTGTAATTGTCACCTCAACTGACGAGACGTCTTCCTCTCACGGTCAGACGCTCGCCTTAACTGATAGGTTACTTACACACAGTAAACGTCCGACCAGCGTCCGTTACTCATACACTCACTCTATCACTCCCCCTATCATCGGTCCTTCGGGCGATCAATGGTACCTCATGACCCCCTTTACAATGGTAGACAATTACTCTGGGTGTTCGATACACCCGAACCACTTAAGCTCTCCTTGAACTTAAGATTTTATCCGGTTGCGCGCGCTCACAACCTTCCCTCAATCACACTACAGGCATTCAACTCCGCTTGACATTACAACACAGGTACAACATAAAACACCGCAATCTGGCAACGCATGACCCTTATACTCACTCTCGACCGATTCTGCTGCTTTTCTCTCGACGCACCGTCAGCACCTTCTTCGGCAGGGATTCTTCTTCTGGTCGCCGATGACTAGGGACCTTGGGGTAATCTAGACCTGACCTAGGTTGTCTGCCTCAAGAAGAAAACCATCTTTCTCTGCTACCAACTGCGGGGAATGAGATTTTGATGCCATTTCTGATCACTTAGATACCTATCTCATTCATCTATTTGGATCGATTATTTTCTGTCATTGAGTAAAAGACAAACCCCGCATAGGGTAAATCAACCCCATAGACTGACGCAACTCTGAAGAACCACTTACGACTGATGAAGTTTTAAAACTTTAATATAAAATCAGAATAAGTTGCATATACAATCCTCTCAGGATAAGATTCAACAAGTATACAGGAACTAAAAGGAACATAAATTCCCTAAAGAACCTCAGTCTACAAAAGAATACAATTAAAATCAATTCCAGAATCAACAGATTAAAAAGCATAGACACAAAGTGGTTCCGTTGCGTCATCTACAAAAGAGAATAACAAGTTAATTCTGTCCCTACTCTATACTAGGTGACATCCCTACTTCGCAAGTTCCTTACCAAAAAAAGGTGTCAGCAGTTTGACTTCCAAAGAAGTTCAAACTCTCTTAGCCTCTAATGGTAACTTATATCGAGAAGCAGTACCCTCTCTGCCTACCCATCCGCTCTCTAAGGGTCCTCGGCCTACTGCTCTCTCGCTCTGCGCTCTGATCTTCTGTTCTGCGCTCTGAGCTCTTCGCTTCCTCTTCTCCCCAGGGTACTGTCCCTAAATACACAATCACAGTATGGGTGGAACGCCCCTTGACGCCCACCATGTACACATTCACATGATGTCATTTCTAGTTCTTTCCATAGCTTCATCTCTTCGCGTCGTCCGTTAAGTTGACCTTGCTTCGTAGGCACCATCTTTGTCTTCTTGCTGGTGACTTCATTGACATTCCAATTGACACTTTCAGAGCAAAGTCTATCACCTCAACAGACCTTTATTCTTTACGACTGTATTCGTAACCTCATTTGGTCCTGTGAACGGTCATTTCTAAACAAGACCCAAATTCCAAGCGTCTCTTATCTCACTTAGGCCATAAACTTCGTCCAACATTGTCACCTTAAATCTAGCAAGACCTTTGACTCTTTTCTCGCACATTCAGATCAAGGCTATCCCCTGTTCCTGTGAGCCCTCTAAATTACATACAGCGGACTACACTCCTGCGAACTCTTGGTCAGTTAGGTTAAAATCACACATGACCAAACCTTTCTAACATTCCTACAAACTCTTCTACACAGTATAACCTTTAACACACATTTATATATAATTGAATTTAGCAAAGCAATGATTATGCGCAAATGCATCTTACATATAGCACAACATTTATATTCTCGTGCATACATCGTGTTATACATACTCTGCACATTTCTTCGCTTTACATTTTTCACCACTTTCTCCGTTTAATAATTACACACGTATATTCAGTTTTGCACATTCTACTGTTCTTAAGCATTTCTATACATTTCTATATTAGCCCACTATGTATACGGGCCTTCTAATGCATATTCTAAAGTGAATACAAATACATTTCCTATTACATTGGTTACATCGGCTACCTTTACGCTACAAGTGTTAACTTCACGTTATAGATTCTACGTTTGCGTTATATGCTTGTGAATATGGTACATACATACTTTTTATTCAAATTGCGCTCTCTCACGTATAAGCTTGTTTTCAACCGTCACCTCAATGTGTATTTTTGGACTTTACATTTTTGCACAGGGATCGACTTTTGGAATGTCCCACAAGGAAACCACGCAACATTGCCTCAGACACATACTTTGACCTATCAATATTGTCCTCTTCACAACCAGTTCTGCCTGACCCAAATTTACTTTTTAATACATTTTCTCTATTTCACCTATTCATATCAAAAGGATTCCCCACCCGTACAACAACCCCACCCTCAAAAAGTGAAGGCACTCAGCAAAAGAATCAGTAAGTTAGCAATGCCCCCACACACCTAATCTTATAGAGGCCATTCCCAACTTAGGGGCAGATTACGATGCCGGACGGACTTGGGTCCATCCGGCATCGTTCTGGAACCGAATTACCTCCTGTCATCGATTCCATTCCAGGAATTTAGCTCGCAATCCTACACTCTGCTATCATAGCAAAATGCTAAGGTGCAGTTCATCCCTGCACCCCGAGACAGGTGCTTGCCACCAGGTCCTTGGATCAACAGGCGGGCACCTTAGGTGCCCCTAGACTGCCGTTCGGCTTCCTTGCCCTGCTTGGGGCCCCCAAAACTGTTCCCCAATGTCTTTTTGTACCAGAAAAGCTGGCATAAAAAGGCAGTGGGAAACTGCCATGGTAATCCCTCGGCCGGAAAGAGCCAGCCGGGGGTTACTGTGGGCCTTCTGAATGGCGAACGTGCTCTCCGAGCCCATCGTAAGCCATTTGGAAGATTGATTCGGATTCCCTTCTGACCGAACTTGATCAGAAGGGAATCCAAATCCAAATCAGTAATTATGATGCTGGCAGGAATGCTCCAACCAATGGCCAGAGCCCTTCCTGCCCGCATTGTTATCGGGCCATAAGTCAACATAATCATAACAAAAAAAATTAGTGAACCCCAATTTCTTTCCCACTGCCCTTCCTTTTCCCCCTTTTTAGGATATCCACCAGCCCCTGTCCTGAGGAAATCTCAGAAGCATATGAGGTTGAAACGCGTCACCATGTATACGGCCATGCAATACAGAACGAATTACCATCAAGACATCTATGGAAGGGGTCAATCTTTTTAAGATGGAGGACACCCCTGATTCCTTGACCTTTTTCAAAACATTGTGGGTCTTAATCTGTGCTAATTTCTTTAGCACCAACTCATTTGCATAACAATTTGGACTGGCGTTGACGGACTGACTTGTCCACCATAAGTCAATCCTGTATATCTTTTTTTGCACTCTATTTTGGATGCACTTGTTTGTGATTACCTCACTGTGCACTCTGCAGTCACAATGTTCCTATGTCAAAATTCACAAACAATTTTAATGTAAACATAGAAACTTTCGGATAGACCACTGCAATATAAATGTTCAGTACTTATACCTATCAACTGATGGTTGAAAGCAATAAGGTACATGATGAAATATGAGATATGATTAAAATAAATGATCAACGGTTCACTCTGTAGTTATAAATAATCTATAAATCTAGCAGGAAGACAATAGTTTTGTGTGTATACAGAACTGTGGCTTAGCCTCTCCTCCTGCGTGACAAGGGCCCAACCCTATTTTGTAGTATATTTTCACCCACAGCTGCACTCTGTCTGTCCCAGCGGTTGCAATGCTATCAGGGCTTCAAAGTTCATTAGGAATCCGGCTCTTCGCTCCCAGTTGCTCTTCCAAATCATCATATTTAGTTTAATGGTGAATAGTAATTTATAGTGTAGTAGTGAGGTTGCTAGTAGGGGTGGATGGAACTCACGGAGCTGTACTCCGTGGAATTCCGTGGAGTTACATAAAAACTACAGAATTCCATGGGGTTTCACCCACTGCCCACTGCCATTATACCTTTCCAGTGATCTGACGTCTTCCTGCAAGACATCTGCCTCACCAACACCTGAGATCCACACGTGCGGACTCAATAATAAGCACATACATTCCTGCATCCCTTCTTTCTGATTCATCAGATGTGTTCTGCTTGGCATTGGACAACCCTCTTCATCTCTCACAGCAGCCATGATGTTCCTTCAGCTGAATCCTACCCACTTAAAGGGAATACGCATTTGACAACGACACCAGTGCGGACCCTTCTCACAACTGTAAGTTGTCAGATTCCACCCAATTGCCACAGGGCTCCAAGCGCAGCATCCTGAAGTGTCTCATGTATGTATACATGTGTATAGCATCCTCTACCAGGCTGACTCTAGTCACCTACCAGTGTCAACTGCATGACCGTAACCCATCACTCCATTCTTTCTGGCCCAAGGTAAGGTCGCAACAACACCATCCCTTACCTTGCGGCCCAAGATGTGTCCTCCTAGATAGCCTGACGAAGTGCACAAGTTGACCAATGCCCTCTCCACCAGGGTCCATAGCTCACCTCCTTTCAAATCTCATCTGCTCGCACCACCTGCCCATTCCTGATGCTCCTCTAACAAGTCCTGTTTGCTGAGCCGAGCCTGGGAGGTTGGACTGAAGATTTCCAGCCTCGGCAATCACTGTCTGCCTTACTTAGCATTGCCAGATAGAAGAACGTGTTTTTGAAAGTAATGGGAACATCAGAGCAGCATACAACATACAAAATAAAAAGCAAATCCAGATAGCGGTAACCCTAGCAGCCGCAGTTTTCAGACAGAGCTAATAGATGCATGAAACCACAGAGTTCCTTTATTATCGAATAAAAAGCGCCAAATGAGATTACTGGGTGGAGGTCGGGGGCAAAACAGTGATCTTCAATTATCAAACCCCTCTATATTTAACACCACAGGCAGGGCACAACTGCCTCAAAATACGTGGAGGAAAGGAGCCCAAGGGTGAACGTGTTGAGTGACCAGTTGAGGGTAATGGCCACCATCGGGGACTGCTGGAGCTATATCTGGAGTCCGGGAAATGGACGCACTCACATTTCTCCTTTGCAGCCCCTCGCCTCCTAAGTAGCTGTAATAGGAGACAAGCCAGTATATATATATTCTTCTCTGGTGATTATCTAACTCTTTACGTCACTATTTTCTTGTCACATCCTCAGAGGTTCATTTTCAGTTGCTAATTCAAATGCCATTACATTTACTTAAGATGGACTTTTTTTCCTACAGTTTTCAATAGCGCGCACTGCACCCAAAGGTATCAGAGCGCTTTACATGAGCAAAGTTGCATTACAGACAGGCACATTAATTTTTATACATGGAGTGCTCAAGTGATTTGCCTAGAAAAACAGGATGCTTGAGCCTCCTGCCAGACTCGGTTCCCCAGCTTTATAGTCAGCTGCCAGGCGGTTAAACCTTATCCTTGTTCTTTGTCATAGAACTTGTGACACATTAAGTGAGGTTAGCCTGAGGCTCTCCGAAGTGTAGTTCAAAATGTAAACCAAACTTTTTCTATTTGCCTCTTAAAGCAATTATTATTCGGTGATTTGCACCCCTTTTTATGTTACACTAGCAGCCCGTCCCGAGGTTGTCCGGGAGCAAAAGGCTGCTTCAGGGCCCCCACCCGCCCGGCATAAGAGTTGTTTGTGCAAGTCCTGGCCCTGTTCAACTGATTTGGCCCACTGGTGTTATTTTTTTAATTCGTATGTATTGTTTTCCGCGTTTTATGTTGTCCGCAGATGTGAGGAAAGTGTCGTGTCACCTGTTTAATGTTTTTTTTTTCTTTCGAAGGCTCTTTCCGTGTGTTCATTTTTGTATCCCTTCAAAGAAGTTTCCCTTTCGTTTTGTCAATTGTGTGGTGAAGTCCTGGCAGTGCTTGAGTGATTATGGGCAGTTGTGTTATTTTCGTTATTCGTATGTCTTATTGTAAGCATTTTATCTTGTCCGCAAGATGTGAGGAAAGTCTTGTGAATGGGCAGTCGATTGCGTTTCTCCGTTAAGAAATGTCGGCTTTGTTTGTTCGTGTTTACCCCCCTGTGACGTTGTTGGTCAATGGCCAATGGTTAAAGACTTTTTTTTTTTGGTAAGCCATAGTCGTGTGTGTGTTTTCTTTAGTGCGTTGTAATTGGTGTAGTATGCGATTAATCCTGCCCCCTGTGTGGCATCATTTGACACTCCTAGTCGATGGAAGGCCCGTCCGGTTTTTAATGTGAAGGCGTCAATGTTGTCTGGGTAACTGCAACGAATGTGTGTACATTTCTTATAGCGCGCACCTCTGCTGTTTTTGAATATTGGTGTTACCGCGCTGTATGTGTGAATTTAAATTCATTGAAAGCGCATTTCAGCTGTATGTGTTGAGATTTGCAAATGTTTGTTAGAAATTCGTTGAAAGCGCATTTCCGCTCTATGTCTGCATATTGTGCGTTCTAAATTCAGTGTAAGCTCAGTTCCGCTCTATGTGTGCATATGTAAGTGTGTTGTGAAGTCGCTTGGCCTATGTTTGTTATTTGCACTTGGCACGGCCCTGTAAACGCCCACATTTGTTGTTTGAGACGCCCACGGCCACGACCACGCCCCCAAGGGACTACTTTACCACTTTTGGCATTTTTGCTTTTTTTATGTATATGGTGTACATATCTAGAGCCTATGTCCTTCTGCCACATCTCCCCTTTCAAATGGTGTATTGGGTGTAGTGATTGGTGCATTACTTTTGTAGTTTACCTGGCTCAAAGGTTTGTGTTCTCTCTTTATAATAGTAGTATAGATTCCAAAAGTCAGTAAAAAAAAATATGCACTACTTTACTATTAAGTCGGAAACTATGGTATATAGGAGCATAGCTAAACTCAACTCCTTGGTCTCTGACATGAGTTGTTGAATTACCTTAAGGAATAGAGCACAATCTTTGTCTGGCAACGAGCAGTGCTGATTAATTTCGCTGGCAGAGTGAAGCAGCGGAATTTATTAGCAATTCCATGTTACACGATTAATGCAGAATTACTGCATTCCTCCAATTCCAACTGAAGAATTAAAAATTACACCTACCCTAGTTGCTAGGTTTATAGAGGTATAGGGTAGGAAGTTTATTATTATTAATATATATATATATATATATATATATATATATATATATATATATACACATATCTATCTATATGTGTGTGAATTCACAAGGTTCTCCCAGCACATCAACGTGTTTCAACCTTACGGCCTATATCATGCTCACCAGCTGTAGTGCAAGACATCTAGTATAAGATGGTGCCATGCTAGGTTGTAACGTAAGTCCCCTCCTGTATGTTTTTATATGGTCACATGCACTTTAAAAGGTGTCATGCACTACAGCTGGTGAGCTTGATCAAGGCCGTAAAGCCGAAACGTACTGCTGTGCTGGAAGACCCTTGTGAACAAATGATATACAGAGCTCACCTTCCTGAGTGCATGTTTCAGTACTTCTGATGTGAGTACTGTCTTGTAATGTGTTAACCGGAACCGTGTCTGTCAATAGGCAATACTGTGGAGGAAATCATGATCAGCCTTTTATGGTACTTCTTAACTATAATGTCTGTGCTTTTTAGTCAATTTAACCATTTTTAAAATAGAAATTGTATTACAATTTGACCCATAAGTTAAATGTATTAATATACATTTCTACAAGATTATATATACATTTTTATTCAAACATTCAGTCTTATATTTTAAGGCTAAAAATTAAACAATTAAGCTAAGGAAACCTATGTAGACTTTCTATAACTGCAATGCACCAAGACTTTCTTTTTTAAGTTAATTTTATGGATCCGCAGATCCATTTCCAACCAAAAGCACAGACTCAATACTAAAACAACAACAAATGTAATAGAACCATATGCTATTGCAATTTCTATAAGTGTATCACTGCCTGTGTGTGAGTGGCTGAGTGAGTGACTGTGTGGGTGTGATAAGTGGTGGCAGAATCAAAAGGTGGCTAAAAAGAGCAAACTATTCTGTACAGATTTTATTATTATATATGCACTTATGGGGCAAAACAGTAACCCACACACAATGAAATAAAAAATAAATGCAAGTTAAACATCCTGTTATTCTGGCCAAATCACTCAATCTCCTGTGCCTGCAAATGAATGTGACCTTGCGTAATGTAATTGGTGCTCATGTAGAGAGCTGTAATATCTTGGGTCAAATTTGCGCTATATAAAACTACTAGCAAAAAAGAATAATCTTATGAGCCTAATGTGACATCTCAGTTGGTTAATGTAATCACTGTAGACGTCTTTGTGTTTATGTGGGTGCGTGTGTGAGACCAGACATGCACAGAATTGTATCCTAGTTGGCGTAGTGTGGAATATTGACTATCGCATCTGCAGAAGCAGAACTGGTTGGAGAGCTTTCTCCTACATCACGGCCAAGACTTGGAACGAGCTCCCAATGAACATCAGACGCTCCCTGACCTTGCACGCATTCAGGAAGGACCTCAAGACCTGGCTCTTCAACTGATCTGGAGCCACTCCCCCCAAGCGCCTTGAGACCCTCATTGATTGATTGATTGATCAATCGATTGATATGAAAAAGGTGCTGTGGGGGCCTATGGTCCTTGGTAGCATTAGAGCCCTTGCTGCTTTTTTTAACACTCGAGGGGCAGAAAGTATAATTGGTGTTACAGGTAGAGTGGCACCAGGGCCCCATGGTATGAGAAGCCAAGTAATCCCCAATCATGACAGTTTTACCACCATCCTTGGCTTACATTAGGGCTGAATGTACACTTGCTATGTCAGTGTTAATTTCAGCCTCAGAGCAATAACTCATGGAGGGAAAATTTGAAGCAGAGGAGGCACCTTAGTTTAGCATCAGAGAGATGGCAGGAAGGGGGATATGGCAAGATGGGAGCCCTGTTTTTAACAAATAGCAGAGGAGATAGCCCTCTTTGCGTGGCAGAAGCTATCATTAGTGAAGTAGGTGCAGCAGTCCAGGATTCTGAGCAGGTCTGGGCGTAGTTCGCAAAGTTTTGCTACGCGGAACTCTGCGAAGTGACAAAAAAACTCTGCGAAGTTCAGCAAGTGGCGGAGTGCAGTGCGAACTGCCGTTTGCGCTGGTCTTCCTGCCTCTCGGATAGAAACTTTACTCGAGCTGCAGCTCGTGCTCGCAAAATTACTATGCGCGAGCGGTAAAAAAACTCTGCTGCACTACAAGAAGTTGAGTTTCCTGCACTCCGCTAGCTTAGCGTAGTGCAGAAAACTCCACAAACTCTGCGAACTGAGTAACAATAAGCAAAGCACTACGCTACACTCGCGGAGTTTGCGAAGTTTGCGCAACTTCGCACAACGCGAGCTGCACGTAGCACAGTTCGAACACGCGTAGTGCAACGTAGCGTAGTGCAGCGGTCATTTTTTGCTTGTTCACGGTCCTCAACGTCATGTTTGCGACCTCAAGCAAGCAAAATGACATCCTGGTGAGATTCTCAACGCGGGGAGGTCAGGTTTCTCATTGTGAGTGGTTGCGCATGCTCGCGACCGCTCTCAATGAGAAACTACCAGTTTGCGTCGAGAAAGCAGCCGCTTGAGTAATAATCTACTCGAGCAGCAGAAAACTACAGCTCGCACTGTGCAAGATGCCGTTTTCAATGATTGCACATTGTCCGATGCTTTTCCGCACTGTGCAATCATTGAAAACGTATGTTGCACAGTGCGAACATGCTACTACGCAACTCGCGTAGTGCTACGTGAAGTGAGCGTAGTGCGAAGAGCCCTTTGCGTAGCTTCGCGTAGCTTCGCGTATCGCTACTTCGCAAACTACGCCCACCCCTAGAACTGAGCAGAGTTCGCTGCCCAGGCCTAGTTCTGAGGGGCACACTGCATTGCAGTTATGACTTTCACTTTAATACGGTGCCATGAGGACTTATTTTAACATGTAGCATTAGAGCATCCTTTCATAAATAGAGGGATATCATGTAGAATCTTCTTTTTCTCTTGAAAGGGACTGAGACTGTTGCAAGGTTGGCATGATGGTCCGGCAAGGTGTGAAAGAGGTGAAAGTGGCAGAGGTGATAGCTTGCTACTCTCCGCCTCAGTTATCATTGGCGCAGCAGGTGCATTTGCATTGGGGCCCAGGAGTGTGAGGGGCTCACAACACTTTAATTATGGGGAGCAGTATTTGTGGTTCATTTACTGGTTTTGTTTCATGTAGTTGCTAGTATCACATTCAGTGTGGACTATGCTACAGACAAAGTGCCTCCAAAATTATCTAATAAGTCTTGCCCATGTGCTCAGCCCCGTCTCTACCGCTCCTCCAATCCTAATAAAGTTTTGGACGGGGCACGATTTCAAAACATCTTGCTCAGGGGGGCTTAAAGCAAAAAAGTTTGAAGACCTCTGTCTTAGCTTAAACTGCCTACAGGTAATACTTATATATATGCATATACAACAATAACCTAAAAATGCAATTTCATGTAAAATATATATTTTGAATAATAGTGTCACATTATACATATGTATGTACAAACATATGTGTTTGTGTTTATATAAGTATATATTTATATATAGTATTAAATATTAATTAAATGTATTTAGCTTACAGTATATTAATATTATATATTAAAATATTTAAGATTTACATTTTTAAAGTATATATATATATATATATATATATATATATATATATATATATATATATATATATATATATATATATATATATATATATATATATATAAAAGAAATTCTCCGTCACAGCTTGTTCCCCGACAGAAAGAAGACTCGCACTCCACGGTGTCTGTAAATGCAGATTTACTTTACTGGCTTACACGTTTCGAACAAAAACTCTTCTTCACAAGCCAACGTTTCACCACCCAACGTTTCACCACCGATGCTCAGCATTATACAGTGTATTTACAAAACATAGAGGTAGGACCATCCATTCCAAATGCATGCAATAGAAACAATACTTTCGTCACTTTGGTAGAAGACAGACTCCCTGTCTTCTAATTAAATACATTTGACAGCGTGTTAGCAAGTATCACTTAGGGTTTAGATTTTGGCCACATGGCCACAATTGTATTACAACCTGACAGTCATTCTGAGTACAAAATTATCGTGGTTTGATTTTGTATACAGCAACATTACTACATTACCCCTTCTACTCCGTTGCTAATTTACAATGTGCACAATGCAAATGTATGAACCATTGAATTTAATTTGTCACATTTAAGTTGTTGCTAACACGCTGTCAAATGTATTTAATTAGAAGACAGGGAGTCTAAGAACATTTTATTTTTGTATGTTTTTATACATTATTAGAGTGAAACAATATTTTTTCAATATTTTGGCACTTACGTTTATAAGTATAGCAAAACAATATTTTTGTAATCTATATTTTTGACACAATAAATCTGTATCTTGATGTTGTGTTTGATAATGTTCATGAAAAATGGGGTAGCCCAACAAGTCAATGGGCCTGGGTATAGTACGGGAATTCAAACTTGGTCCGTGACTAATTTATCATGAGATAAATTAAAATCCAGACAGTCTGTGTTGTTTAAAGAGCTACAACACTGGTATTAAATACCTAGAAGCAACACTTTCAACTATGCAGTCAATACTTTGTTTATGAACGCATTTGCTGAAAGAAAAAGTTTCAGAGATATCACACAAAAAGAGAGAGAGCGCCACACAATATCATTTGCACAACATTTATTACTTAGATGAAACACAACTTCACTTGATATACTGATAATAGGTTGCGCGAGGGGAAGAAAGGAGAGTTTAAGGTTGTGGTAGTGATGGGTGATGAGAGTGAAAGTCAAAGAATTGAAGGTAAAACAATTAGATTTGTTCATTAAATACTGGTAAATAGGCCAGTTTAGGTAGACCTGTCCGTTATTGAAACATAGTTTTCACTTGATTCTGTAGTTTACAATCATGCATCAATGCACTTTTAAGGTATGCCAGGTGGGAAACTGGTACAGGTCTTTGATGGTGGAGAGCGTCAACGTTTCAACTCGACTGATGCAATGAGGGGAATTTAGACCTCAGCTGCGAGTCTTCTTCAGGACTGGAAATGGCAACCTATTCCTGGTGCCAAGCCTGGATACTCAGGATCGTAGGAAGAATCGTAGGTCAAAAGGGGATTAAGGTTGGCCCAAAGTCACCAAAAAAGAACTGTGATCCGCGGGTAGCAGGGGCTCCATTATCCTCCAACTTATTCCTTAGTCAAGATTCGAGTGAGAAATCAATCTCCTTGTAATGGAGAGACCGGTATGCTCCGATACTGCTCCGGGTCCGGGTCAGGCTAAAGTACTGACTACAGATAAAAATGTGGTAAAACTCTACATAATAATTTGATGGAGTGCATACATTGTCCCAAATGGAAGGTTCCAGTGGTCTTTTTAAAAAAAAAGTTTATTTAAAGGGAGAGGGCATAAAACTGAGCTTTTATGAGGCTACACATAAATGGGAAATGTAAAATATCTCCACACACTAAAATAAATGGCTACTTTTTTTTTATCAGAGATTACATCACCTACCAGATGCAAAGAATTGTAAAATAATGTGCAAGGTATACATCTCTATGGAAAAACTAGGAGGGAATGGGACAGGGATCCAATTCAAATGTGCAAATGCACTTATCATTTAGTTACAAGGACATAATTGAGCATGTCCGTTTTATGAACTTTTTAGGATGTTGTTAGTTGCTTTGATTTAAGTGGCTCTCTATGCTGTTGTAGAATTTTTAATACGTGGTTTTACGAGCATAACAAATGCAGAGACTGTCTTTCAGACATTTTAATGGTTGGTTTTTAACAAAACGATCCTTCTAGATGAATTTGAATATGTTTCTTTTGCGCTTACTTTTGTAATGCATTTTTAACGAACTAGAGATCGTTGTTTTTATGGTATTAAACATCTGTTTTGAACTTTAAATTGCTGAACCAATAAAATATGGTTGATTGATTCTTTGGGGATGATGGGCTCTTTCTAATGGGGACATATGCCTCCAAGGAACAACTTATTCGTCATAGATTCAAATAGCATCCATGTGCCCATTGACAACCCGGTCCAAACCCAGAAGAAACGCCTGCCTCCCTCCTAACATCCGCCTGCTCATCTTGCGCCTTCTCAAATCGTCTTCCAATATCCTCGATGAATAGAGCTTTGATGCTCCTCGGGAAGGGCTACATAAATATCAACACACACAAAAATGCACACACCTCTCCTTCTTCAGGAACTCGAAAGTAGCACAGTGCATGACAACAAGTACATTTTTGGAAACGTAATGACATTTAAATATGTTAATTCCGACAGCGAATTGATTGTCAAAACTAAATTCTGCCTGCAGGGTTGAATGTGTTATATGTAAGTAAATCAATAATGATTTTCTAAATGGAAATGGAAATAAAAATAGATTGGCCGTATATCCTGACTTTCAGTCTCAGTATATTTCAGAGAAAGCACAGCTCGATTAAAATATTTTATTGTCAAACATTTTCATTGACAGAATCAGAGAAACACCCACTAGAGAATTACATTCTACTCAAATCAAGATAGTTAAGTAAAGCGCAGTGTATTGACTGTAGTTTTTGACAGGATAAGGTTCAGGGTTAAAGTAAGGAGCAAGTTAGAGATAGGGTTAAGCTTATGTTTTTAGTAAGAGCAAAGGTTAGGGTCAGGCTACTCTCAAGGGAAGGGTAGTATTAAGTTTCACACAAAAGCCATGTCAATCATAACTTGCAAATGAAATACAATGCTCACGACCTCACCCTTGATATAACAGATGCAACTACAATGTAATACATTTAATTGTTTCTGGGGATCAGATTTCATATCACAAAACCATTAACATTATCAATGCAACAACTATGAACATAGTATAATTTATTTGGTTTGAGTATGTGTTGTTGTCTAATGACATTGTATGCTTAGGTGGTATTACCTATTGGTATAAATGTTGTGAGGTAATAAGCATTACTTTTGATGAATGAGCTATGGTTTGGATATTTACTTCGCAAGGTATTCATCCAAAAACCACAGATGCACCCACACAGATGCACGCATGCAAACACAAAAAAATACAGTGCATTTATGGTTATGAATTAAAACTGACAATGCATTGAAATTCTAAACTTATAGATAGGAGCACAATCCTTAACTTGCACAACAGACATGAAACCCATAATTTGCACACAAAATGCGATGCTCATCCCCTCACAATTATTTAAACAGCTGCAATTGCAAATGTTGTAAAACATATTACAGATTACACTTACTACTTTGAAAGAGACGCTTTTGCATTAATTGATGTGAGTATGCATCGTTGTTTAATTACTTTGAACTTTTTCGGGTTATTTTTTGGTACAAACATTGTGAGGTAATTGCATTTGGTGTTAAGGTAGGGGTGTCTGTTATAGATTGTTCTGCATAACTTAACTTGCAAATTTCAGCATTTTCTGTTTCAATCCGTATTCCATAACTGCACATTAAATGTGTATTTAGGGTTCAAAAAATACACTGAGGTGTGATAACCAACATTAAACATAATTTCACTTTAACCTATATTTTTTGCAGTGAATTTTTGGTGTTTTGTAAATTATATTTACATTAAAAAGTTCCTGGCATTCAACACTCCATGGGTGTACAACCCATGGGGAGCATGGCTGATTGGCGATCAACCTTCTGCAAGCAGCCTGGGGTTGGCCACAGGGCCTAACCTCAGGCTAGGCACTGCACCCTACCTCCATAGGTGGGCCAGCCCCTGACGCGCATGACCTTTAGCCGTGTGCAGGAGGGGTGGCCGCAGCATCTGGTTTCAGACCCTGCACTCTACCCCATTTGCACATCCTAACAGAAGGGTTGACCACAGTGCAAGTCCATGCCCTCTGCCCACCCCTTGGTGTGTGACCAACCCACACTGTGCAATACCTTTGGCCGTGCCAGCAGTGACTGGCCACAGGGACTGCTCTATTGCCAGGCCCTGTTACCAGCTCTCCATGGGCAGCCAACTCCAGCTGCACGCAGCCTTCTGTTGTGCACAGCGGCGGCTTGGCTGCAGGGCCAGGACTGTGGCCCGCCGGTACTCATGCCTCACCACATGCAGCTTTTGACCAAATGCAGCAGTAATGCACTAAATAATTGCTTTCCATTTTTTTCTAGGATTTGCGAATCCGATGCTGTATTTGCTGATTCTTGGGCCGGGGAGGTTTCTAGTCCCTTATGGTATTTTTCATGTTTTCCTGGCCACAGCAGGTTTGTAACTCTGCTGCCAGATTTGCGAATCCACAATGGATGCTAAGTGGAAAAGCTTCTTAATGCAATGATGTACTGGTTTGTTTTCTAGAGTTTTCTAGAAAAATCGAGATCAGTTCTGTGGACCTTCTAGCATCAACCCAAATCATAAATCGAGTTGTACTGCAACCATCCCACCACCCACTCAGCAATATTTGAGTGAGAGGTGTTGCAGGTAATGATTATGCCTGTGAAACATTACAATGATAGTGGAACCCCAAAGCTTCTTTCATTAAAGAATTACACACTCAAGAGCACCAAAACATTAGGTATACATTTTAAAGCTTTATTTTAAAATCTAAATCCTGGTCTAGTACACACAATTTGAATTCTACCGACAATGAAGACAAATAAAATGGCTGCAGCCACATTAATTAAAAGTGTGAATAAGGGGAACCGCATCAACATTATTTCTTTTATAAATGTATAGCAATACTACTGTCATTCTGCTTCTTATATACTCTAATTTAATTTTATCACAGCCTAAAATAGATCCTATTTTGAATTTCAGAGACAGTGCATACCTGCATACCAGTTTAAAACAACAGGATTTTTGTTTAATGAAATTGCAAGGTCTGCCATTCTCATCTCAGGCAGTCAGCAACCGAAGTCTAAGTCCCTCCCATCTCTGTAAACTTCAGTGGGAACAGGAGATTTGAATCTGTACAATCTGTTCAAGTGCTGTGTGAAGATTCTTCTCTACCCTTCACTCTCTGTACTTGGGTGATCGAGCACCTTAAGAATATACTTAACATAACATAATCTTATTTTACTGCTACTGAAATTCTCTTAACATAAACAATTAACAGTACGGGGGCTGATGTCCTTGCATTTATTTTCATTTTGCAAGACAGTTTTCTTTTGATCAACATTAATAAATAAGACACCAAGGGCCCAATTACAATGTCAGGCAGAAACCCTAGGACCAGCTGTCGGAGGTTTTCTGGGAGATGTGTTTAGCGCCGCGGCCAGGGCGACTGACGTTGGAATCTGGGGATCACTGTTCGATCCCCGGCGGCAGATTAGCCCAGCACCATGTGACTCTGGGCAATAGCGTGCTTAATCTTTCCAACAGCCCCCAGCGTCTAGAGACCCTTATGGGTGATTGTTCGCGCTTTATAAATGTGGATTATTATTATTATTCTGCACAACATCGTAGGTTTCAGTCTGATGGCTGTATTAGGATGATCAAAACACACAAGGTGATGGACGGAATTTTGCACATTGGCAAAACATTCACCCCCAGTCACAGATCTGGGTTTAATCCATCATTATTTTGCTCACCACGCCACCCCAGTTCAGACATGGCCATATGCAAATCAGTCTTGACCTTGTGCCTCATGGAACATCCAGCCCGAACCGCCAAACTATGTCTTTCCTGGACCAGAATCAAGCATCCAAGGACCGGTTTCTGGCTATCAGCCGCAATCAGCCAGGATAGCTTGACTCCAGTGGCGTAGTGAGCAAGGGACCCACGTCTGGGCATACCCTTCCCACATAGAGCGAACAGCAAAACACACAAGGTGATGGACGGAATGTTGCACATTGACAAAACATTCACACCAGTCACAGATCTGGGTTTAATCCATTGTTACTTTGCTCACCACGCCACCCCAGTTCAGACATGGCCATATGCAAATCAGTATTGACCCTGTGCCTCGTGGTAACAGTCCAGCCCGAACCGCCAAGCCATGTCTTCCCTGGACTGAAATCAAGCATCCTAGGGACGGTTTCTGGCTATCAGCCGTCATCAGCCCGGATAGCTTGACTCCAGTGATGTAGTGAGCACGGGACCCACGTCTGGGCATACCCTTTCCTGGTTGATGACGGCTGATAGCCAGAAACTGGTCCTAGGATGCTTTATTCCGGTCCAGGGAAGACATGGCTTGGCAGTTCGGGCTGGACTGTGCCCATGAGGCACAGGGTCAAGACTGATTTGCATATGGCCATGTCTGAACTGGGGTGGCGTGGTGAGCAAAATAATGATGGAATACACCCAGATCGGTGACTGGGGGTGAATTTTTTGCCAATGTGCAACATTCCATCCATCATCTTGTGTGTTTTGCTGTTCGCCCTATGTGGGAAGGATGCTTGATTCCGGTCCAGGGAAGACATGGCTTGGCATTTCAGGCTGGTCTGTTCCCATGAGGCACAAGGTCAAGACTGATTTGCCAATGTGCAACATTCCGTCCATCATCTTGTGTGTTTTGCTGTATTAAGATGATGGCAGTCAGAGTAAACCCTGTGAGGAAATTCCAAAGCACTTGCGACTGGCTCAAGGAGCACGTCAGAGCATCAGAAGCCACCATAACCTCCTAATGACGGTGGAGCCAGGCTCAGCTCCACCGTCGAGATTATGATGGCACTTTCTGACAGCCTTTTCATGTGGGCCTTTCTGACATGGAAAGACTATCGCAAAGTTTCTTTGAGGGCCCCTAGCAGGGCTCCCTTTCCTTGGCCCTATGCTATGGGGCACTTATAATCCCCCCTAAACATACAAGCACCATGTGGCAGGCACCATTAGGAGCCTGCCACATGGTGCTGCGATGTTTAAAAACATACATTTTTCACAATGGCAGCTTGTGCTGTGGGTTTTTTCCACCCGCCGCACAAGTTGCCTTTATAAAATGGATGTTCTCGACTGCCCATAGGGCGGTCGCATCCTAATACTAAGGTCGGAACAGCCAATCCATGGTCGGGTGGTTCCAGACAACTATGGTGTCACATCTTAATGATCCCTTAGTTGTCAATCTTCTAGAAGCTCTGAGAAATCCATACCAAACTATTGTAAAATAAAGCAGTCAGTGTTTAGATTTAATACTGAGAATATATTCACATACATTTTATTACATTTCTGAACATAATATTGTAAACAAAATGTGCATCACATTTTCACATAAATTCAGATTTATTTTTTTCACTGGCACATGTATCTTAATTAGGGGTATATCCAGAATAGAAAAAAGGCATTCATAACAGTGTCTTTATTTTTTAAATTAGCTAAGCAAATCCTCTTTAGATCTGTAAATTAGCAGAGAGTCTGCAAATTAATGATACAGACAGCTCTAAAATGTAACTTCATCATGCTCCATAAAACACCTTTTTAAAAGCTAAATTCCGAATGTATTGAATGGATTTTCACCAAACTAAGCAAATCAACTTCTTTGAGTAAAGTTCTACCCTTGTGCCAAATTTGATGTGATTCTGATCAGCCGTTATTCTATATCTAGGAGCAAAGAATTGAATGGGATTTATAATTGGAAATGGCAATTTGGGACACCATCCCTCTTTTTCTGCGCTCTCAGTTTGCCAATCTGCACAATACATGCGATGAAGAACCCAAAGTAGATGTGCTTTTTTCAAGATTTCATTCGGATTGTCTAAATGGCTTCAAGTTATTAAAACAAAATATGCCTTTTCAACAGAAGCACTCACTCAACTATAACTTCAGAGGCACTAGAACCATCTTTCTAACATTTGCACATGTATTTATGTATAAAAAAAAATATATATATATATATATATATATATTCACTGACTAAACGAAAGGTTACAGAGAAGTTATAGTTAGGCTCAGGTTTCACTCGTACAAAACTAGGGAAATTAAGCAGCTACAGTTAACTGAGCTAACTATAACTCGTGCCCCCGCAATGAAGTGCTTATGACATCACATATTACATCACTCATGACATGGTCAGTGACATCACTAATTACATCACTGATGACATCTCAAATGCCCCCCTCTTTTGTTCACATTTGCCCCAGGGAGGTGGTGGTCCCTGGGGCCACCGGGTAGGCCGTAGGGCCTCCTCCACTTTTTTCAATAAAGTATGTGCCCCCGGTAGGTGGCAGACCTCAAGGCAGGGGTGGTCCACAAGGCCCCCCGTTATTATTGAAATTAGCCCTGGGGAGGTGGCAGTCCCCAGGGCAAGGGGGGCACAAGACCCCCCATATTATTTTAATTAGCCCTAGGTAGGTGGTGGTACCCGGGCAGGAGGGTCTGCAAGCCCCCCCTATATAATTAGAACTAGCCCCGGGGATGTGGCAGTCCCTTGGGCTGCGGCGGGCCCATTGAGCTAGTTCGCATTCATAATAAAAAGTGCACTATGGAGGTGGTGGTCCCCAGGGCTTTGATATAACCATATGCCCCTGCGACCTGGCACTTGCTTTTTTTTAATTTCGCTGCGGATTCACAATCCTGCAGTAAAATAAAAATAATATCTGTGGGGTCACGGTATTCCTACCCTTCCCCCTTTTCTTTTTTTAAAACCTTTGTTTCTGGGACTTCACTTCAAGCCGAGTCTCAAATTTGTTGAAGTGTTGAAGGGGGATGGGAGCACATCCCAGCACAGTTCACTCCTTAGCATTATGGAGATTGTGGCAGCTTTCTCAGCAACCCCAGATACATTTTGTTTTTATCTCTACTGATGAAGGATAATATCCAGAAACACATGTGCCTAGAGATTAACAGCATTAACCTGCACAAACTTAGGTGAAACACTTCAACAAAAAAACAAGTAAACATTTAAACTGAACTGCATTTACCAGGATGTTAAGGGGCGAACTGTGCTGGGAGGTGAAACAGCATGCCCCCAAACCCCTTCTGTTTATATAGGCTCCCATGAGCCACTGAGCTGATGAGCTCTTGGAGATGCACCTGTGTGCTAGGGAGAGGTACAGAGACCTGAGAGGATTGTTGCAGCTTTCTCAGCAACCCCAGATTAATTTTGTTTTTATCTCTACTGATAAAGGATAATATCCAGAAACACATGTGTCTAGAGATTAACAGCACTAATCTGTACTAACTTTGGTGAAACACTTCAACAAAAATTCAAGCAAGCATTTAAACTGAACTGCATTTACCAGGATGCTAAGGGTCGAACTGTGCTGGGAGGTGAAACAGTGTGGTCCCATCCCCCTACTGGTTGAAGTGTTGACAGCCAATCAAATTTGTGTAGGATTTGCGCCAGGACTTGCAACCCCCGATATCTTTATTATTTAAAGACAGATATCCAAACACTGCTTAACAAATTTACACCAAATCACAAAAAGCACGCTTTATGGACCAACTTCTAGCTTTCTGCCTAATTTGATGTAGTTCCGTTCAGCAGTTCGGGCTGTAGTCATGTTCAAAATCTGAAAAATCCCCATAGACTTAACATGAAGAAAATATATTTTGGGACTCCCCTTTATTCTCTGCCCTCATTTGACAGAACCCCCAACTGTGCAACCCTCCCCCCAAGTTGATTTTGGGCCCAGGGACCCCACCCCCAGGGCGAGGCAACTTGATGCTGGGTGCCCCGGCCTTACCCTGGGCACCCATTGTGCACTGTTGGGGACGGCGGGGAGCCCCAAGGCCCAACCTGTCCCTGCTGACTCTCTGCAACTATCAGGATCGGTCACTGCTCACGCACGCAGGTAGCAGTCAAAAATGCTGCTCCCTGCGTGCGGGAACAATTTTAATCAAAACAGATGAAAAGTCGGTGTGAGCAGCATTTTCACTGGGACCAGAATTACAGTTTGATCTCGCTTGGCGGGGGCTGTCAAAACTCCCGCCAAGCAACAGCAAACAATCATGTCCCATGAATGAGCACCTCGGGACATAGGTAGCTGGCCCTATGGGGTGGAAGTCCTCAGGCCCAAAAATTGCTCCAGGACAGGGGTCGCATCACCCTTCCATCGTTGTTATTCTCGTGCCTGCCCCGGGGAGGCAATGGTTCCCAGGGTAGAAAACAGCCCAGGAGGGGGGCGCGTGACCCATCTCCCCTTGCAAAACTAGTATTGGTCCTAGTCCCAGGGGCCTGAATAAGCACAAGAGGGGGGTCCACACTGCCCCCCTCCTATATTGGCCAAACCCCGGGAGGTGGCATTCTTCAGGGCCATAAATGGCCTTGAGAGGGGGGTTGTGAGGCCCCCCTCCACCTCAATTTTATTTGGCCTGCCTTGGGGTGGTGGCGGTTGCCAGGTCTCCAATGTAAATAGTCATTTTTGCCCCAAGGATCTGGCCCTCCCAGCAGCTAATGTTTAAACAAGCACAGGAGGCCGCGCTTGTTTTTTTTAAGAAAAATGTGCAGCAAATTTGTGGATCCACCACAATTTAGAGACAAAATAGAAAAAAAAATGGACCTGGCAATGTCCTTATGGGTCCTCTCCCCTAAGTCTTCGGCAGACTATTCCTACCATGCCCAATTCTCTCTTTTTTGTGATTTTTTTGGGAAGTACAAGTAGTACAAAGATCAGTGGTTTTAGTGGGATTAGTTTGTATTGTACTATCAATTGCAGGACCATATGAGTTGATACCTAAATATTTGAAATAAATATATACCACACATACATACAAATGATAACTCGTCTATATTAGAAGTGCATAACACACATACATATATACCAACATTCTAAATTATATATATATAATACATAAACATGCACAAGCACTGCTAAGCTAATGGTCATGTATAAAGGTAGGGAAATAACAAAGGTGCATGTTAAAAACAACAATCCAATTGCTTCTACATCTTCATGTGTCAGAGGCAAACAGGGAATAGTCCTATTACAACTGACTTCTTAGTGTTTACGCTGCTGGTCAAATTGGTTTTATATGTCAACACACGCAATATATATATAAGATTTATCACCACGTATAATAATAAGTCCCAAGAGGTAAAAAAGTGTCTAGGCAAGTTCTGGAATGTCCTTAAAACAGACTCTGATTTGATTAGATGTATAGGTGGCTTCCCACAAGTGACATATAGGAAAGCGCAGTCTTTCAATGACATGATGTGTCCTGCTTTACTACCGAAAATGACTAACTTGCACAGAGGTGCTCTGAAGGGGTTCTTGTATGTCGCAGATGCAAGGCCTTGAATGCACAATTTACAAGTGACGATTTATGCAGATGTAAGCCCTTGCCGCTTGTACCATAACGATTGAGACAATGACACATAGGATCTGTTTTCACTGTTTACTTTGTGAATGTCACATGTTTTTTTATATATCGTTATTGTTTGGACATATCCACTGCTCGTGATCAAGAAGCAGATGCTTTGAAATGCGTAGGATGACAAAACTAGACCCTATTGCAAAACAACAAACAACAAGTATGATACACATCTCCCATCCCATATAAAAAATTATAATAATTTCCCACAAATAAAACCAATGAATGTTGCAATATGACATGTTATAAGTATACTAAAATCAAGCATAATCTAAAATCAAGCATATTCCACAAGATATTTGGGTGGAACAGATACTCTTGAGGAACATCGTACACCATCCTCTTTTTGTACACCAACATCTTTTCCTTGTGGGTCAGATGAATTTGAACATTTGCCATCAAAACATACACCAACATTTTTTCCTTGTGGGTCAGATGAATTTGAACATTTACCATCAAAACAAGAGTTTTTGTGAAACTTACTTCTCAACAACACCACCCCATTCAGGTTCCATACTCTATAGTCATGAGTCTTAACAGCATTTATAAAAACCTTGATGACTTTCATTGGTTTAAGATATTTTGGATTACTATCAAATCCAGGACGTTAAACCGCAACCCAGTCACCAATCTTTACATACAACATCTTTGTTGGATTTCTTTTTGTCATAATACATTTTCCTCTGCAAACCTAATCGTTCTTCTCTAGCTTCCACGTCATCTTGATTTACTGAATGCTCTTTCCCTTGGATAAACAATATTTATTGACCCATGGAGGTTCTAGATTTGTATTTGGTATTCTTCCTTTTAAGAGTACAAAAGGAGTTTTCCCAGTGGTCGAATGAGGTGTCAACCTATATTCATTTACTTTCTCTACGACCTGCTTTTTCCAGTCCACAAAACTTAGATTTTGCCAAGGAAATTGTCTCCTTTAAGACTCTATTCAGCCCCTCAATCATACCATTAGCCTCTGGGTGGTAAAGTGCACATAATTTATGCACAACACCATTAGAAGTAAGAAAATCTTTCATCTCCTTAGATACCAGTTGTACACCATTGTCTGTAAGTATAGAGCAAGGAATACCTTCACTCAAAAATAGACTTCTCAAACAATTAATCACATGCTTAGAATCAATGCTAGATAGAAAGAAAACTTCTGGCCAGCGAGAAAACATATCAATAACAACCAGAACAAACAATTGTGAACCTTTCTCACTAATGGGTCCAAGTATATCCAAGGCAATATCCTCCCAATGACGTGAAGATCTCTTCCTGATAATCATAGGTTGTACTCTTGGAGACCTAGATTTGTCACATGTGATACACGGCATACATTCACAAATCTCTCTTTCCACTAACTTGTCCATCCCTGGCCACCAGTAAGACATGTGCAATCTCTCTTTGGTTTTAGTGATGCCAGGGTGAGATACATGAGCCAATTTTATCAATTCATTACTCAAGCTACTGGGAGGAACCAATTTTGTACCTCTAAACAACAATTCATTCTCAACAGACAACTCATGTCTTATACTCCAAAAAGGTTTGGTTCCTTCCACCCCCACCTTTGCATTTGGCCAATCCTTGTGTAACAAATAAATGGATGTATGTCGTTACAACGCATACTTTTACAACGCATAACTTTACAACAAATTTTTTACACCGCAACCTCCATCACAACGCATTCCATTACAACGCATGCCATTACAACAAATTCTTTGAAAGTACCTTTACAACGCATTTCACTACAGCGCATACTACATTTACAACGCATACCATTACAACGCATACCATTACATTGCATGTATGGTAAGTATTGGATAGTGTAGGGTAAAAATTACTATTCTAACTCCAGGGGGTGCAACAGTAGGGTAAGTGTTGGATAGTGTAGGGGTAAAAATTACTATTCTAACTCCAGGGAGTGCAACAGTAGGGTAAGTGTTGGATAGTGTAGGGGTAAAAATTACTATTCTAACTCCAGGGGGTGCAACAGTAGGGTAAGTGTTGGATAGTGTAGGTATGCGTTGTAATGGTATGCGTTGTAATGACTGCGTTGTAATGACATATGTTGTAGTGGTATGCGTTGTAGTGACATGCGTTGTAATGGTTCCGTTGTAATGGCATGCGTTGTAATGGATGTTGCGTTGTAAACGTTTTGTTATAAATGTAGTGCGTTGTAAAAGTTGCGTTGTAAGTGTTGTTTCCCCAAATAAATTACCTCCATAATGGCTTCCTCTAATTTAATTGCCTCACGCCACCTCTGCTCATCTACATGGCCATGATCCACAACACATACCCAATCATAACGGTATACAACGTTTAGCACGCATTTTTTACCACGCACTACACTTACAACGCAGGCATTACCACGCATACCATTGCAACGCATTGCGCTGGGGGCGCTCTAGGATAGGGAATACATTTAATTTTATATCCAACACCTTCCCTAGTGTCCACGGGGACTGGAGTTGGAATATAAAATTATACTTACCACTATCCAGCACCTCAAAGCGCTATGCGTTGTAACGGTATGCGTTGTAAATACCGCGTTGTAATGGTATGCGTGGTAATAGTATGCGTGGTAAAGTCATACATCCAATCATAACCAGTTCCCATCTCCTCCTCATCTAGGCATGTATTCTCAAGGGGAACGAGATGAGAGAGCACATCTGCAACACAATTCTCCAACCCAGGAATGTATTTTACAGAAAAGGAATATTCTTGAAGCCCAATTATCCACTTGGTAATCCGACTGGAAACAAGATCAATACCCTTTCTCTCAAAAATCTTAATCAATGGCTTGTGATCAGTCCTGACCTCAAACTGAATCCCTCACAAGAATTTTTTCCGCTTTCTAATGGCCCAAAAAACAGCTAATGATTCTCGTTCCACCACAGAATACCTGGATTCGGGATCCTTTAAACTTCTGGACAGGAACATGATGGTATTCATCCCTGAGGGAGAAACTTGTTGAAGGACCGCTCCTAAACCTTTCTCGCTTGCATCAGTGGTAAGTGTGCATTTACATTTTGGATCAAAATTTAGAAGAAAAGGAGCATGTTTCAAATGAGTCTTAATTTTAGAAAACTCCTCTTCACATTCCCCATACCACACAAAGCTGACATCTTTGCGTAGCAGGGATCTCATATTGACTGTTAGGTTTGCAAAATTCTTAACAACTTAGCATAGTACTCAACCATACCTACAAATTTCATCACCTCTTCTTTGTTTGTTGGAGAAGCCATTTCTTGTATTGCATTAACCAATTCTTGTTTAGATTTAATGCCATTTTCACTTATGTGATGACCCAAATAGTCTAAAGCGTTAGTCCTACATTTGCATTTCTCTATTTTTACAGTTAACTTGTACTCACACAATTTCATCAGTACAGATCTGAGAATGTTATCATGCTCATCCATACTTTTACCAAAAATCAGCAAATCATTTTGATAGATGCACACTCCCTTTATATCTTTCAAGACCAATTCCATAGCTCGTTGGAATGCTGAAGAAGCTGACACCAACCTAAAAGGCATACGCACAAACCTAAACGTACCAAAAGGAGTTATGAATGCTGTAAGATCCCTTGATGACTCCTCCAACTCATTCTGGTGATATGCAGATGTTAAATCAATTGTGCTAAAAACTGTAGCACCACCTAACAACTTTACCAATTCATTAATATTAGGCAGTGGATATCTATCAACAATCACGTTCTTATTTAGTTGGCGTAAATCTATGCATAATCTTAAATCGCCGTTGGATTTTCACGCAGGGACTACCGGAGCCCACCACTCAGTTCCTTCAACTTCTTCTATCATACCCCCGCTCTTCAGTTTCTCAATCTCCATTTGCATTTCTGCCCTAACTGATATTGGTACATTTCTGACCTTGCAGCAATCTGGCACAGCACCAACCTTTAACTTTATCCTGTGTTGGTAACCCTTCAAGCATCCCAAGCCTTTTTTAAACACTCCAGGTAAATCTATAGTAAGATCATGCACATACTTCTCATCACCAGGATTGCCAACAGTGTTCAATCTCTCTCTCAATAAAATGGGTGGATTTGAATTTGGATCTAAATATACACCTAAGTCACCTTGGTGCAGTCAACTAATAATGCTATCTATCTTTTTGGATATACAAATTTTACCAGAAATCATTCTGCCCTTATACTCAATTAAACCTATGAAATAGCCGTGTAACTTTATTGGCTCAACACCATAGGCTAGTGGAATTATGTCAGGTTTGAGTAATTTAACCTTGCCTTTGAGCTTACTTTCATAAAATGCACTAGAAACAATGGTAATTTTTGCTCCTGAATCAAATAAAACGTTGGTCACCTGCCCATCAACCATAACACTATCAGTGGGTGAATTTTTCTTTGAAGAAGAAGATTGAACTTGCACAATAACTTGACCACATTCAAAATCTTTAGACCCTACATCTGAATTATTTTCTTCATACACCTCTACCTTTTTCACCTCCGTTTTTTGCTTTGTCTTGCACACAAAAGAGAAGTGACCCTTCTTCTTACATTTGGAGCAAATATGATCTAACGCCGGGCATTTTTTATCATTTGCCAGATGACCTGACTTGTCACACCTAAAACACTTTAGACGAGGACTGTTATCATTAATTCTCCTTTGATCATTTTTATATTTACCATCCCGAATGACTTTACTTCTAACATTAGCATCATTGACTGTTTGAATCTTGATATCTTTTGCACTGTATTGCTTGATGACATCAACACATTTTACAGAATGTTCTATTCTTTTGGCAATAGCGAGGACCTCATCCAGCGTAGGTTCATCCCTCAACCAAAGTTCATCCCTGACCTTTTCCATGTTGCAACCTAGCATAAACTGATCTCTGATGTGTTCATCACTCAACCCTTCAAATTTGCAAGAAGACGCAAGTCTCCTTAACCCCTTGCATGCTGCCACGATTCTGCGCCTGTGCGGCTAATTCGGATTGCAGTTGCGGCCATGACGGCCGGTAGCCGTCATCAGCACACGAGCACTGTGTGCCCTGATGGCTCCCGGCTGTCATCAGCATGCAAGGGGTTAAATCAGTGACATATGTTTCTACACTTTCATCTTCCTTCTGCACTCTCCTTCCAAAATTATACCTTTCCAATATAGTACTCACCCTAGGAAGATAATGCTCATCTAATTTGAGGATACATATTTCATAATCATTTAACCCATTTGATTCCGCATCTGTTATTTCGGGAAGATGATCAAACACATCTTGCCCTTCAGATCCTAAGAAATAAAGAAGAAGAGAAGTTTTACGCCCAGGTCTTAGAGACCCACCACACACCATAGCATAACGTTCGAAAACCTTTTTCCACTTCTTTCATCGTATTGGAGGTTCACCAGGACTAGATAAAAAGAAGGGAGCTGAAGGTACATTTCGCATGTCGCCAAACATATGCTAATTGAAAACAGTAACAATACAGGAATCAATGTCTTTACATACAGCAGAGTGGTATTAAGCTTGCATCCTCAGTAAGAGTCCAAAACAAAACTAGATATGTAAAATAACACAATAAATAATAAAACTGTATTAGAATAAGAAAACAATTAAATGTCACATCCAAGAATTATCCAAGAATTAAGTTCTGAAATTCACCCAGGTATCTGTGTCCAGCTGTACATGAAATTAACCTTCAAATATTCAAATGTTTATTATGCGTGCGAACTGCAGAGGTTAGTTCGCACTGTAAGTTACCTGACTAACATTAATGTACAAAGCATGTGGATCGCTGAGAAAGCATGTGGAATAACCCAAAACGATCCACTCAGCAACATGAATTTGATAGAATCTGTCGTAAAATCTGAGATGAATCACTTGTGACTTGATGTAAGTGGCGGCTATGATCCAAAATTATCGCTACTTTATGCGCAGATTCGTGACACAGACATCGAAGAACACGACATTTAGAATGTGAAATCAATCGCACCAGAAATCCAACGTGGCTGCTACGACTTATGTCACCGCGCAATGCTAGCGCATCGACGTCACTGTGACACCACTAGCTTCCTTCAGAGAATGCCACCGCTGAGAGCTTGGAATTAATTCCTTCAGCTTCTGTTCATAATAATGACGCCACCGGAGGATAGTAATGGAGTCCCCGAAAGTTAGAGGTATTTCAAAGAACAACTTGTGCTCGTGCTTGTCTCCGTAGACGTTGAAAGTACGTGGTATTTCCAATAACTTGTGCTCGTACCAATTTCCGAACATGCCACGATTAAAACCAATCATGGTACATCGGCACGCATCCAAGTATTTTTAGTGAAAAACAAGCTCTTCCGCACACAATTAAAACTCATTAAAGTCAAATCTCATGCACCAAAGTTCAAAATGGAACTGCTAAGAGCAAACGGACAATGGATGATCAAAATTAAAACTAGTCCTTTAAGGTCGACACAGGAGCATATCGCAGAGTCACAAATAATGTTAAAAAAAAAAAAAAAAAAAAAATACTCTTCAAGATTTCTTTTAAAGTAAGTCTTAATCCATGTATAATTAACAATCAGAGGGGGGAAAGAGAGAAATCAGATTGGATTCATTCTCCCTGGGCATATTTAAATAAACAGTTAGAATCCACTCCTTGAGATTAAGGGTGTCTCCTCCACAGTGGGGAACACCTTTATGTTTTTAGGTCCCCTCACACACCAACAGGCCCCTTGGTGTCATGCTTCATCATCGGGGTCATCGTACCCCTCTACGGGGTACGGCGTGCTGCGACCTACGGAGACGTGGGAGCACTTGTTAGACTATGTGTGGTGTTGGTGAGGGGGTATTTTGAATAAATGTGAGTGTATTGTGGGGTTTGGGAAATAGTGATAGTTAAAAAGAACCTGGCTCGTGGGGTGACTAAAAGTTATTTAATAAGCCCCCGGGCTGGTGCTAATAAAAATGAGGGTGGGAGGTCACTACGCTGACAATGTGCGTTACCTCCTTTTTGTGTGCGTCGACATGTTTCGGTGCCAGAAGCACCTTCTTCAGGACGGGGTGCACAAATCCCCACCTTACTCACGTTTCTCTAACTAATACCAGAATTTTCTAATAAAAGTGAGGAAAAATTACAGTGCAGGTAAAAGTAATGTACCTAGCAAAAAAAGACGTTGTCTATTGATCAACTGTTTTGGAGTTGTAGATAAACCTCATGAGCCAAAACGTCAGGATCTGGTGTGCTAACTAGCACGATTTCTACGAGGAAATACCTACCGATCGATCCCTACGTGGCTCAGGTGATAATCAAAACAGTTGATCAGTAGACAACGTCTTTTTTTGCTAGGTACATTACTTTTACCTGCACTGTAATTTTTCCTCACTTTTGTTAGAAAATTCTGGTATTAGTATAAACATAAATAAGGTTGCTTCCTGATATAAAGAAAGATGAAGGAGAGAAATCACCCAAGTACATTACTCAAATTACAAGAAGATTCTTTAAGCTGTAGTACTTGTGGCCTTTAATCCTCCTTCCTTTATGTGCTGAGATCTTCCACAAGACTGCCGACTACGCCAGTGTAATAATCCAAGAAATAGGCACAGGTATTAGAAGAATAAGTTGGTAGTTTATTCTTTAAAGAAGATCTCATCCACCACTTCATTACCCTTCAGTGCTCATGACAAGGTCAACTCGTCATGGGTTTTACCTGCCCTGTGCTTATGATGAGTTGACCTTGTCATGAACAATGGGAAAATGAAGGATCCAGCACCCAGCAGGAAAAACCCCTAGCAGCCAAGGTGTTAAGACATCCACTAGTACATCAACTGCTCTCAAGTCCTCTTCACAGTTCAAAGGATGCTATGACCTACACACATTCTAAGCATAGAAACATAAGCAGGCTAGAATGTTTACAAGAAGGATCATAGAGACTATGAGGAGAACAGATAATGTACAAGATATCACAATGGGCCAAGGCGTGTTGTCTGTAGATTGGTGAGACGACACCTCTTTAGCTTGGATATGTATATATATATATATATATATATATATTCACCTCCAATCCCACTTCTTCCTTAAAAACGGGCCTGACACCGCTAGGGTTGTGTTGCAGCAGGCTTTTAATTACCACCAACAGCACACAAATAAAGCATATTGTCTTCAATATTGCACCTGGCAGACGCGTTTCGGCGAATGCCTTTATCCATGCCAGTGCTGTGCTCAACTGTCAATCAAATGGAGATTCGCGGGGTTTATTTAAAATACTTCACGGAGGCTTGTCATTGGAGCAGCGACATTGTCACAGAAAGAAGACATGGAAAGTTCCTGCAAGTAAGTACTTTCCTCTTTCTCTCCTCTGTTACATATATATATAGAGATCTAGATATATAGATAGATATATATATATATAGATAGATAGATAGATAGATAGATAGATAGATAGATAGATAGATAGATAGATAGATAGATAGATAGTTTTTAGTATAGATTTGAATTAACATTTCCATGTGTGGGATGCATATATGTAATGCATATATGTCTTTGATTGATTTACTCAGTTATTTAGGCCTCAATTTAAGTGGTCCTGGAATTAAAAGTTACACGCAATATATCCGACAGAACCATTGTTGTTTGTTCCAAAAAATCATCTGCACATAGTGCTGAAATTCCAGCTTTAATTGCTGAACATCTATAGTCACTGATAAATCTGCCTTCACTACTTGCATTCTTGTTGCAACAGTGAAACGCAAAACTCCAAGGAATTTCACAGTTACATGGGTGAAATCTAATAATATTCTCTTTCATTTTCTGCCTTTTCCTTATCCTTCTTCTCCTTTTTCCTATGTGTACACTTGAGTGACTAGATTGTAACGCCTGGCTCTGCTGAGTAAGAAAAATAGAATGGGGCCTAAAAAAGGACAGAGAGATAAAGAGAACGGTATAGTGTGATAAATCAAATATGGAGGAAGGGAGGTAGAAACAGAGATAAGGGAGAGGTAAAGGTGACGAAGGGAGAGATGTAACCTAAGGAGAGAAAGAGAGAGGAAGAAAGATTCAGAGAGAGGTGAGTGAGAGAGAGACGATCTGACCTGAGGTATACACATGGGGCAGGACGGTGGAGATGTAGAGGTAGGTACAGAAAGTGGTGAGAGAGAGGCACAGTCATGAGAAACACATAGAAACAAGTATGGTGGAGAGAGATATATTGAAAATATGGGAGGTCGACATGATTGAGGTAGAGAGTAGCAATATGAAGACAGGGTAGGTACACAGAGTTGTAGGGACAGTTAGAGAAAAGGGTGAATAAGAATAGGTGTGGCAGAGTGCGTGATGTAAGTAAAGTAAGAGACATTAGACCGAAAGATACCCGAGGCAGATAAATGGAAGAAGAGGATGGTAGTGTGAAGTGACATAGTGGTGGTCAGATGGGTCGATTGAGAAGTGAGTTGGAGAGAAAGGCAGGGAATTACTAATTGGTGAGGTAGAGTGGGTGTATTTACAACTAGATACAGTAAGAGCTGAACAAGAGAACGTTAAGGTATACGGAGGTAGAGAAAGAAGACATGGTAGAGAGAGGAAAAAGTAAGTAAAGGGTGGTGTAAAAGTAGAGAAAGAGGTAAAGAAGAGTGAGCAATGTAGGGAACAAGATGATAGTGCGAGAGATGGGTGAAATAGAGGATGAGAAGTAGAAAGGAAGGTAGAGATCGTTGGATATGGATAGGTTGAGAGAGACAGAGTCAGTGATAAAGGTGGGCAGAGAAGTTGAGATAGTGAAATAGAAAATTAAAGAGAAAAAAGAGAAAGAAGGAAAGATTCTTCTGATATTCCTTTATCGGGGGCCCATGGCAGCTGCGGGACATGGTTACTTGCCCACTCTGACCACGCCTGAAAACAGCACAGCAGAGCCTGGCTGCAGCAGAGGTCTTGGACCCTGTTGTGCATACAAGAAGGACATGCACTGCCTCATAGGGCCTAGTCATCAGAAAAAGCAATATCCACATGAAACACTTTGTTAAGGGCAAATGATGGTTCCTGTTTCTCCGAAGACATTAGTATATGTTTAGAAAAACTCAGAAATGTCTTAACTCCCACCCTGCCATTATTTCACGCATACAATTCCACACAACGTCCCCTCAAACATCAATAAAATTACATGAATAATCTTTACAAGTGGATTGACTCAGACTTAGAAATCGCAGGTTCGTGACAC
Source organism: Lissotriton vulgaris (assembly GCF_964263255.1). Taxonomy (NCBI): domain Eukaryota; kingdom Metazoa; phylum Chordata; class Amphibia; order Caudata; family Salamandridae; genus Lissotriton; species Lissotriton vulgaris. Next base: position 1,651,116,104 of record NC_141685.1, read on the forward strand.
ACTAAGATACAATACCCAAAGTATAACCGTAGAGAGCTCTGCAACATGTAATTGTTAAAGTGGGATGACACATCATCAGATACCAAGAAGCATAGACATTAGCTTCTCAGTATGCTAAACTTTGAGTAAATAACAATGCAGGCCTGGAACAAAAATACAATTGCATGATAATAATAATTGCAAAGAATATTGTTTTTAAGATTTAAGTGCACCTTTGAGGCAGAGGCATGAATAGTTCCTTCTGAATGCCAACCTAGCCTACAACAACCCTCATTGAACCCTCTGGCGACGTATGCACAATGGATGTCCTTAGTAGCTATGATGCAGCCTGTAAGTCTTACAAAAAAAATCCTCTCCGCATGATCGCAGGTCCTGCATAATGCTCCGTGGTGCAGCATGTTGCAACCTGCAGGGAACGAAGGACCAGATGTACCAAGCTATTAAGTTGTCACATACCCTGTGATTCGCTAAATCACAGCATTTGAAACCGCTTCATGCTATTTCCTACGTATTAAACCCATTTTGAAATTCAGTAAGTGCTCATCAAATCCCAAAATGGATTAGGAAGTGAATAACAAAATGTAACATGGAATGGACTTGTATATGATAAATCCCTTCTCACAGGAGGTGGTAACTTATTTGCAAGAGTTGGGGATCCCCTAGTAAATGTAAAAACAAGTGTGTTTGGGGATGGGCAGTGGCCCATGTTAGACATGACATTCATTGGAATAAAAAAATATACTGTGTTTTCATTAATAGGAAACCCCTTGTATATGTGGCATTCTTCCACTTTAACGACTTGTGTACGCATCGCTGTGTCATTTCACTGGCTTGCCCTGCCATCCAGGGTGGTGCTATCACTTGTTCAACACAATGAAGCCTCCCTGCACTATGGACCACCAGGGCTGAATTGATAAAGCTAAACTATGGACAGTTTGAAGAGGAGTACAGCTATCTGAGTCAGTATCTCTCTTAGGAGTAAAATGTATATGACAACGTACACAGCAACTCCAGAAAACGTATTTTGTGTGGAAGAGTTGCATTCAAGCAGGCTCAGAGAGTTTGGACCGCATGCCATCGGGTCTAGAGAAAATGTATACAAACATACAATCAGTCCATAAGGATAAATATGATGGAAAATCGTAATTACCTTCAATAAAGGATTGGAAAAGGGTATGACAAACCAAATATCATCAATAGGGTTATACAGGATGTAGGAAACACAAATAGTATGCCGGACACATTGTAATGAACCAAATGATTTACGGAGACAGTTCTTACTAGCCAAGATGCGCATCTGTTATTCTGATTACAGATTTGCTAATGTATTGGTCATCAAAAGATGGTCAAGCGATGTCATAAACACATTACATTATATGCAAGACAATGGAATTGATGCCACAAAATGGGCAGTTGACAATGTGGGCATACACAGCTGCAGTGGCTGTCACTCCTTATATGGAGCGTTCCCAACCTCCATCTAGTTGTTGGGTCACTGTACTCTAAAACCAGTCATATTACCTCAAATCTTCGTTTAGCCGGAGTCATCTGGAGGCTGGTCTACTATATCGAAGGTGGATTTCCTCGTTATTGTTTCATGACGGTGAGTCTTTTTGAATTTAGGTATTTTCTTTATAGATGAATAAATTACATTACATCCATGATCTTTAGCAGCAATGTAAGTGTCTGTCACAGAAGATATGTTTACAAGGTCTTTTCTTCTGCCTTATAATTTGTAGTGGTTGGACCTGTCCCTTTTTGCAGGGTCAATCCCAGGTTTTTGCCTTCCATTGCTTAGCTCGTTTTTGTTAGCGTTAGGAAATTGCAATTTCTTTCCGGTCCAGATTACCTGTTTTCGCCCCTGAGGCGGAAGCCGGGGGCATCTCCTTCTCTCTTGACTTTTGAGCGGAAAGCAATTCAGTGTGAGTGTGAATCAGAACTTTGTATGCATGGTGATTAATACCTGGCTACAGACGTATTTACGATTGTGATTTTAAAAACTGTAAATATTTTAAACTGACGCACTTTTAAATCAGATAAAGTCCTCCCTGCTTGACCTGACGAGATTCCTTCGTCACAGGGGTCCTTGCTCTCTTTCCCCCGGCGCAGCCGAGCACAGCGCTCTCGCCGGCCGGGAGAACGCGGAACCGCCATCTTGGGGGGAGGCAGGGTAGCGCTCCAGCTCCTGGACGCCTCCCGCCCTCCCTCGCTACTTAAGGATCGCTCACCTATCACCTAGCAGATTACCTGTTTTCACCCCTGAGGCGGAAGCTAGGGGCATCTCCTTCTCTCTTGACTTTTGAGCGGAAAGCAATTCAGTGTGAGTGTGAATCAGAACTTTGTATGCATGGTGATTAATACCTGGCTACTGACGTATTTACGATTGTGATTTTAAAAACTGTAAATATTTTAAACTGACACACTTTAAATCAGATAAAGTCCTCCCTGCTTGACCTGACGAGATTCCTTCGTCACAGGGGTCCTTGCTCAACCGAGCACAGCGCTCTCGCCGGCCGGGAGAACGCGGAACCGCCATCTTGGGGGGAGGCAGGGTAGCGCTCCAGCTCCTGGACGCCTCCCACCCTCCTCCCACCCTCAGACGGATATGGATAAAAGCAAGGGGTCATCCCACCCGCGCAGCGGCCGGGCGCAGCGGGCGCGCCGAAGGCGCGCCTAAGGCAAGCCCGTCTGCGCCCGTCTGCGCCGGACCCGCGCCCAGCGCCAGACCCCCTGCATCTTGCCCCCCAATAATCTCCTGGACCACTGATCAACTTTTTCACCTACGTCAAGGCGCTTGCAGCCCCGCTATCTGTTGTAATCCCCAAAGCCTGGAAACTTCCACTTATTCTTGCTCACGGTGCAAAATCTTTATCCCCGCTTTTACCAAACCGATTCTTCAATCTTTGAATGGCACGAATGGCCAGCCCCCGGCTACCTTAAAAGCAGCCTTAATAAACTGCAGATCTCTACCCGCACACGCCTCTGATATTTGGCTGTCGCTAGACATTCACAAATGGGATATATTATTTCTTACTGAAACTTGGCTCAAAGACTCGTCCAAACCGGACATAAACCTGGCCATTCCCCCCGGCTACCGACTACTAGGCATTAATCGAGATAATTCCAAACCAGGCGGGGGCCTCGCTGTAATTGCAAAATCCCACTTAATATTGAATATCACAAAAATTCCTAATCTTGGCCTTATTGAAGCCATGTACCTCACGATCATGGACTCCGCTAGCCTTATCTTTGCCGGTATCCTGGTCTACAATCCCCCCTCGGCCACCTCCTCATCTCTCAATGCCTTGATACACTCAATCGCGGACTTCTCACTCAAACACTCCCACTTTACAGTGCTGGGAGACTTCAATCTCCATATCGATAATCCTTCCTGTGCACAAGCATCCTCTCTTCTGGAAACCCTACAAGGACTCACTTTGTCCCAATTAGTTAAAGGCCCTACTCACAAAGCAGGCCACACACTTGATCTTATTTTCACAAATCATCCTGGTATCTCTTCCCTTCCGCCCCTCCCCCTCACTTGGTCAAACCATTTCCTTCTTCCTATTGTTATCACTATTCTTTCCTCTCCCCCTCCTTCTTCTCTCAACAGAGATAGTGGTCGCAAATGGACCAAAGTCACCTGTGAGTCCATTGATTCATGTTTTCAGTATCATTTCAATCAGTCGGAAGATCTTGATAAGGAAACAGTAAGATATAACTCTGCCCTTACTTCTGCTCTGGATACCATTGCCCCTTTAGCTCCTCTGGCTTCCTCCAGATCTTGCCCCTCCGCCCCCTGGTTCTCCCCCATGCTACGTGAGGAAAAGAGCAGGTGCAAACAGTTGGAACGCAAATGGCGCCAGGCCTATTATCCCTCTGCCCACTGGCCTACAAAACTGCCCTAAACAAGTTCCAAAAACTTAAACGTTCTTCGATGAGAGCTTATTTCTCAAAACTCCTCCAACAGGCACAGAACTCCTCTAAAACTCTCTTCACCATTGTGAAGGATTTTGTGAATCCCCCTGCCATGAAAACCCATTGCGTTCCCACTCAAGTCCCATGCAACGGTCTCTCAGATTTTTTTCAGGAAAAAATCATCAAACTTTCTTCCTCCTTTGACTCCGTCTCACCTAGCCTCCAGTCAGTTGTTTCACATCCCTTACATTGCTCTTTTAATTCTTTCAGTGTCTTTTACATATAGTCAAGTCGGGCTCGCCATTAGACCCAGTCCCTGCCAAAGTAATGGGCAATCTTGCCCCTGTTTTAATCAACCCTCTCCTTTCCATCTGGAATTCCTCCTTGGCCCGTGGTCAATTTCCCTCAGTCTGGAAACATGCTAGGCTGCTTCCCATCCTGAAGAAACCTGATGCTGACCCTTCACAATTCAGCAACTATCGACCGATTTCGCTTTTGCCCAAACCTGCCAAAGTGCTGGAGAAAGTAGTCCAGAAACAACTGGCTCAGTACTTAGAAACTAATCAGTTGCTACACGATTCTCAGTCCGGTTTTAGAATCGGCTACAGCACCGAGACTGCGCTGCTGGAAGTAGCAGAGACTATTAGGGAATCAGTGGATAGGGGCGAGGAGGCCATGCTGGTCCTCCTCGACCTGTCCGCTGCATTCGACACTGTATCACACGACATACTTACAGCCCGTTTACAACAGTTGGGGATTGGTGGCACAGTCCTGGCATGGATCAAATCCTTTCTGTCCAGACGGTCCCAAAGGGTACGGCTGCACCCATTTGAATCAGAGGACAAACCCCTCATGTGCGGTGTGCCTCAGGGCTCCACCTTAAGCCCTCTATTATTTAATGCATACTTGGCCCCGCTTGCCAGGGTAGTTGAGTCTTGGGGGTCAGGGTGGTCTCATATGCTGATGATACTCAGCTTGTTTTTTCATTCAGAGACCATTCTGACTCCCTCTTCTCCAACTTCAGAAACTGCCTTGGCAATATCTGCTCATGGATGGCTGCTAATCATCTGGCCCTAAACACGGACAAAACTGAGGTTCTCTTTTTTAGCCAGAAATCGACTCCCCCTGCAACCTTATGGTGGCCTACCGTCCTGAACCCCCCGCCCATACCAGTGCAGTCTGCTCGCAACCTTGGCTTTCTATTTGATAACACCTTGTCTTGTAAAGCCCAGGTTAATAAAGTCACTGCGGCCTGTTTCAATAAGCTGCGTATGATCAGGAAGATTTTTCCCTATCTCCCCCAGACCTCCCGCAAAACGGTTGTCCAGGCACTTATTACGGCACATCTTGATTACGCCAATAGCCTATATGCCGGTGCCCCCCTTTATCTTATAGACCGACTACAAATCGTTCAGAACGCGGCAGCAAGGCTCATTGGAAACATCCCCGCCCGCAACTCGGTCAGAGGATATCGGGATGAGCTACATTGGCTTCCCATAGCCCGACGCATTGATTTCAAAATCCTGATCCTTGCCTTCCGGGCAATTCATGGAACTGGCCCGGCCTATTTGAGTAAAAGACTCAAGACATCATCCTCAGTAAGACATCTGAGATCAAACAGCCTTCGCTTACTGAATGTCCCCAGATTTAGGCTTACCCATAGTGGTGGTAGAACATTCACCGTTACAGCAGCCAAGCTCTGGAACAGCCTACCTCTGGACCTTAGGTTCATTGAGTCTGAGCAAGCCTTCCGACGCAAACTAAAAACTTGGCTGTTCACCAAACACTGATTAAGAGCTCCTCTGTAGCCCATGGTCTTTTTCGGATGGATCTGAACCAGGCAACCCTCTCTTGTGATAAACCTGTAATCTTAGCGCCGGGACACCCCCGCTGGAGGTAGCCGCGCGCTTTATAAGCTTCTTAAATAAATAAATAAATAAATCTGTGGTTGTGCTTGTGTTCTCTCCCTGAAACATGGTAAAATTAATCTACACCTGACTGGAACATTTAATTTACTTGTGAGAACCTAGTAAATTGTACTAGATGTATCCAGGGCCTGTAAATTAAATGCTACTAGTGGCCAGAGGCAATTATTGTGCCACCCACTACAGCAGCCTTTAAAAACATGTCTCAGGACTGCCACTGCAGCCTGTAGTGCAGTTTAAGCTGCCATTTCAGCCTGCCAAACAAAGCTTTTGCCAGCCCTAAACCTTCCATTTTAATACTTCAAAGTCAGTCCTAAGGTAGAACCTAAAGGCTCATAGGGCAGGGCGCATCTACCTAAAAAGTAGGACATATGTGTTTACATTTTCCATGACCTGGCAGTGAAAAACTCCTAAGGTTGTTTTTCACTATTGTGAAGGTTTATCTCGCCCATCCAATTACACAGGGTTACCTTGTTAAATTTAATAAGTGATAACTTTGTATTAGGAACAGGCAGAAAATATGCTTTTTACACACAAATGAAATTTAATTTAAAATCCTTTCTAATGGAAAAGTTGGGCTTCAATCAATCAATCAACATTTATAAAACATGCTAATCACCCGATAGGGTAACCAGGACTAACATTTACTGCTCTGAAAATGCCATTTTTAGAAAGTTGGTGTTTACCTGCCCTAACCATTTGTGTCTGCTGCCAAATGTCCTGGGTCACATGGCTGTGAATAGCTCTGCTGTTGGGGTTTATGTATTGCTACCAGAGAATAACACAAAGGGGGCTTATATTTGGATAGGGTAAGCCATCCTGGCAGGATGACTGGTAAGGAGCTGTACCCAGCCACACTTACACTTCAAAGGGCTTTGCCTCCTCCGTACAGAAAGGTAACTGACCCAAGGCCTGCTCTATCTTTTGTCATTCCCAGACAGTTTAAAGCCTTAACAGAGGAAAGGGAAGAACTTTCCAGAAACAGAAGTGGAGGTTGTACATGGAGACCCCCACTCCCCCCACACACACACACACACACAAAGGCTGGCACCAGATATAAATATTGGAACTCCTGAGCCACTCATCAAAACACTTCTGCACCTGTGGAAGTTACAGAAGAAGGACTGTACTGTAGTGTAGTTTCTATAGCACCCTTCATGCAGGACCTGTGCTGTTTACGGATAACATGTACTGTGGGGCTGGTGGTAGACTGACTCTGTACACCCCCGCCAAATATGTTAGCCTATGTTTTGCATTAGCTAGCTCGCAGTGCCACTAGTATCTCCTATTATCAGAGAGGTTCGTTTTTGGCAACCTCAGAACACAACAAACCCTGATTCCTCAGACTCCTGTAAACAATATACTATTTTCACCCAGTCACTCGTGCTTGCTTGTTTTGCTCTCAGGGAGATACACAGAAGAAACAGTTGGTTGTGTTTACAATAAGAATTTATTGTACCGTTGTTCTTCTCATGTAAAACAAATGTGCTGCTACAACTGTGACACAGTAGCAGAGATATAGAATCAGCAATACAGTGAATAAAAAGGAATAGTGTTGTTCTATCATTTTCAATAGTCATGAACACATACATGAATATAAAATGAATTTATAAAATAAAGTGCTTACTCCTAAGATGCCTGTCTAGATGTACCTAAATGCACCTAGCATGTGAGTCGGTGCAAAAGAGCCTAAGACTAAGTGCCTAGGAGTCTAAGAGATAATAATTCTGCTAGGATTTAGTTGAACCCCCATACCTGAATAGTGAAAGTGTGGGACTTCATCATGGACTTCAGTTCGACACCCCGCCAGACCACTGTCAGCTGGAGCGATGGCATGCCAGAGCCGCAGCGTCACTGGTCAGTGTGTCGGCCTTAAAGTCTCGGTTTTCTCCTGATAGCAAGAGGTGCTGTATTTTTACAGTCTATGTGCATGTGTTCCCCATTGTTCAGTATGATGATGACGTTGGGGATTAAACCTTGTCCATCGATGTGAGAGGTGAAGTGTACCTCCTGGAGAGTGTGCTCATAAATTATTCATATGTGCTAAGGATGACATCTTAGCAATATCGATTGGGAAAAATCCTCCCTCGCATGGAACTAGGTGAAAGGTTTAGTCCATAAAAGGCTGCAGTTCTTAAAATGCGTTATGTCCCTATAAGGCATTCTATCCTTGTTTAAAGTTATGTCCTTATGAGGCTTGTTCATATGAAATGATGGGGAGAGGATGTAGGGAAAGTGTACGATGTTCCCTGGACCTATATCAGGGTATCAATATGAAATATACCAGTCCTGTTGCCAAATGAGCACCTTGTTGCTTGAAAGACTGCCTTGCTGTCTGAGGAAGCGAACTGGACCTGCTTGCCTTCATCCCAGGTTAACTAGATATGACTCCAGGACCGATTAACTGATGTCCTCTGTAGGCTACAAGGACACACAACATGCTTCAGAGGCCCTTCTGCAACTGCTCAGGTGACCTGTTGCAACTGGAGTTGCCTGAGCCCTGCTGGCATCGGCTGGAGTAAGTGCCTGATCCCCAAGAGGTGCCTCCCCAGGTCCTCGACTCTTAACTGACCCCAGATTGTACTCCTCCTGAAGTAAAACAGAAAATTCAGATGTTTGGGCTCTTCATGACCGTTTACCCGGGCCTGTTTGCATCTACTCTCTGTCGCCCACGACAACTGTCAATGGAAAGTTTCCGTGAGACCTGCTCTTCATGACATCAATGACTGCCAGACACAACAGCCTGTGACGACCACCAACATGAAGCTACATCAATGACGGTCAGCAACTCGTGATCGACTCTTCATGTTGCAGAGATAACTCACTCCGACACCTATCCAGCTCCTCATCCCACAGAGACGACTATCCATGACGCTCAACCTCCTCCTCACAGCTTTCTCCAAGGTAAACACAACTCTTTGCACCAGACTTAGAAGGTAAATATTCAGAGAGTCTAACGTGGTCCCTCTATCCTCCTTGCATCCCATCTTGATCAGCCTGAACTTGTAACTTTCCCATGGACTGCAATTGGCGCTGTGTACTATTAAGCGATAGTTTCACTAAAAACTGTAATATTGAATATCTCTGGTTCTACTAATTGGATCTTTGTCATTCTCATTTAATTTTATTTCTTAAAATGTGTTTTGTTTTTCTAAATAGTTTTGGATTTTTCTTGTGTTTTGTTATAACTATATTACTGTTTGTGTGCCTCATAACTATTTTACACATTGACTCCAAGTAAAGCCTAACTGCTTTGGTGCCAAGCTACCAGAATGTTAAGCAAGGGTTAATGTAGTGACTTTTGTAGTTCACCCTGACATGGATTGTTCTTGTTGCCTGAGTGAGGTTTTCACCCCCTCAAGCAATAACCCAATGAGTAAAGATGTCATGCTGAGATGGGCAAAGAGATGGCCCTAGGTCCAGGCTCTAAAGTCTGCTGCATCCAGACAATGGAAGATTTTCTTGAAGTGGTTGTATTTGCTAGGTATGTGCACTACCTTAATGATTTGCATACTTGCATTGCACTGGTTATATTTCTTTTGACCAGACTATTGGTAGGGCATGTTTTAAGGAGTGAAGGTTTTAACTGACTTGGGGCTTTAGCAATTTGGTTTGGGGCTTTAGCAATTTGGATCCGTTGAGAATAGCCCAAAAAAAATTCCTTAGGGTGGCTACGGGTTTGCGGCAGTCTACCCCACGGATCCCGCTTATGTATGATCTTGGGTGTTTACCAGTTGAGGACCAGGCAAGATTTCGCCCATTGGCATTTTGGAGACGCCTATGGACGACGCCGGAACTCAACCTTTATGCTAGGGCATGTTTAGATGTCAAAGACCTCCCTGGCTCTTCGAAGATTAGTTGGTTTAGGGATTTAAGATCAACCCTCTATGCTCCAGGGTACAGCGAACTGTGGTTAGCACCCGATTCAGCAACTTTTCCCTCAAAAAAATCTTTAAAGTGCTGTATTGGGACTGGGTGACCTTAAACAGACATAGGAGATTGCCCTCAAGCAATCTTACTAGTTCATTCATTGACTTTAAAGATGCCCCCAAGCTTGAAAAATATTGGGATCTGATTACTAAACCATTGGATCGCAAATTGTTCCACCAGTTTAGATGTGGCTCGCTTCCATTAAGGGAGTTCACTAAAAAATGGGGCTCGGGCGGGTTAGGGTGTTGTGTAAATTGTCAAGGCCATGTTGAAAGTTTAAATCACTTTTTGTTTGCATGCCCTTTGTATGCCACCCCCAGGTCCAAATGGCTTAGCCCGGTCTGCAGAAGCCTGGGCACCCGCTCAGCTATTGTGGCCAGTAGAATTTTAAGAACCAACCTATCCCCATTAATTGTAGTAGGTGTGGCAAAATACCTAGGATGGGCGTGGACGCTCAGAATTAGGTTTATCAAAAAGCAAATAACCAGTCCCTTTTAATGATTCATGCTCATTCATTAATGATTCATGCTCATTCATATGTGATTAGTTATTGCATTTCCCTGGTTGTCCTGGTTTTTATTCATTGTGTTGTCCAAATTCTTGTACCCATTTATAAGAATGTCTGTTTAACTGATTTAATATGGTATTAATGTTTTTATCTAAATCATATATTTTTTTAGGATGTATATATTGTATGTATGTCTTTTATGATGAAACAATCGAATAAAGACTTCTTAAAATGGAAAACAAAATGGAGTAAAGATGTCTTGCTGAGATGGGCAAAGAGATGGCCCTAGGTCCAGGCTCTAAAGTCTGCTGCATCCAGACAATGGAAGATTTTCTTGAAGTGGTTGTATTTGCTAGGTATGTGCACTACCTTAATGATTTGCATACTTGCATTGCACTGGTTATATTTCTTTTGACCAGACTATTGGTAGGAAAGTGGTTTCACATTTAGGGCATGTTTTAAGGAGTGAAGGTTTTAACTGACTGTGTGTGTTTGATGCTTGTTGAACTAGTGTGCTTTGATAGGTGAGGGTTTGTGTTGTTTTTTACACCAATTATGAGATCTGAGTAATAGAGTTGTATGGATCTGACTGATTTGCCTGAGCGGATAAAGTTTGGCTTTTCCTTGTGTTTAGTACAGTAAAGAAGGGTTTGTTTTGAAGTTAACTAAGAACATTCCATTCTATAAATGCTGCGCCATAGCATTGATCCCTAAGGCATTTTCAGGCACGAAGAGGGAACAGCAACAGGAGTACAAAGAGTGCCAGCGGCCTCCATGCTCCACACCAGCACTTTTCTTTACAGCAGCTGGCCCACCGATGTGATCCCCTGGATCTCCTTCCTGCTACTTGGAGCGTTTTTGCATAGAGGCACCCCTTGTGTCTCCATTACCATTTACTATTTTCTTCCCACAATCCTTTAGAGAGGATTGATGGGATGTAGCCTTCCCAATCCAAGAAGGCGGCCATACATAGACATTCATTAGGCCTTCCCTGTCCATCATGGCGATTTCCATTCCTTATGTAATTTCCTGGTTTTAGGGGGAATTCGAAACTTTTTCTTTGTGTCGCAACTCTTTGTCAGTCCTGTAAATAGCTTTGTTGCTCCCAACATGTATCCAGTTGTTCCTGGTTCATGTTTGGCTGTTTTCTCCTTCAGTTATTTCCTGTGATTTCCTTCAGTTCTAAAGAATAATGAGTTAGTGGGAGGCCTTCAGAAGGAAAGACAGATATACCCCCAGACTTTAACTGCTAACAGATCAAGTGCTTCGATCAATACAGGCAGAACAAGGAGATGTATGGGACCTGGACACATTTCCACGGCAATGGAAACTTAATGCTTGATTTTGATGCACTACCGGGGCCCTTTCAAAGCAGACAGGGAAGTTTCTGCTCTGTCCGAAGAGCGCCTGGTCTGAATCCTTCAAATGCCTGGACAAATTCCAATACACTTTCCTTTCGGCGCTGTTTCAAAGTAGCTTCACAAACTTCTCTGCAGGCTTGTTCTGCTGGATCTTCACCTCCTCGGGTTGTCAGCTTTCAGGTACCATGGGAAGTGTAGTTTGTTTGCTCATGGACCACTACTACAGCTGTTTTGTTTGCCGCTCCTGTGGATGGAATATTACTTATATATATCAAAGAGGTCATTTGGTATTTAGGGAAAGGAAAGGCAATAGAGTCAAGAGATAACATTTACTTTGGGTGACTTCCATTTTTATTTTGTGCTGAAGACAATATCATTATTCAGCCTGTACTTCTCACAAAAGGCCCATGGTTTTCTACTAAAAAACTCAAGCAGGGGGACCTTTTTTTAAAAATTTCTTTTCTGTTGGTTTTTTTCTTCAGTTTTGGGGGAATGATGGAAGGGTATGTATGAGTCACGTTTCATTTCCTATAGGAGGAAAGTAGGAAGTTGGAATGGATGATGCTTAATATTTTTTGTTATTGTAGGTTTCCGCTCTGCCAGGTTGAGAGAAGTGTCTGGAAAGAAGACAGGGACACAAAAACCGCTATTTGTGTTTCCAGGTACTAGTGGTTGTAGTGAGAATTAACGAGAGTAGTATTGTTGTTGAACTGTAGTAATCCTGTGTTTTATGTTTACAGGTTTCCCATTCCCCCGCTGTTCCTACCCTAATTCCTTTCCCTGGCTTGACCACCTCATTACTCTGTGTATGATATGTCAGAGTTGGGGATATCAGGAGGTGGACCCCTTGTGCATTGCCCAGACCCAGAGGAGTTCCTGTGGTCATTACAGAATTTGCACCCACAAATTTAACTCCTCCTGGTCTGGGCCACTCACAGAGATGGCGTCCTTGGACGAAGTGCTACAAGCACTTGTAGCAGTCCAGCAAGAAGTAACAGCATTTATAGCAGAAACAGCCGCGCTTAGGGATAGAGTTGATAGACAGTCTAGGAACCCATTTGACGTAGCAATGTCACAGATACAGGTGAATGTACCCCACTCCTATTCCCTTAGCTAATCCTGAGTGGTATTCAGGGGACGGTCAGAAAATAGAAACCTTTTAGACCCAGATCATGTTGCACTTCTCCTAAAAAACAACTTCCTTCCCCAACAACCATTCAAGGGTAGTTTTTGCCATTTCCTGTCTCATAGGAGATGCGGCAAACAGGGCAGTACCGTTGGTGAAATACGATGACCCTTTACTCTCAAATTGGAACGCCTTCCACTACCACGTTTAGCGCCTCACAGGGAGTTGTTGGAGCTAAGGCAGAGAAAGAAAGACTTGATTACTAATTTGCTCTAGTTTAACAGATTGATTGCAGAAACTGCTTGGCCTGAGGAGAAGAGAATGTCGTTATACTACCAGGTACTGAGTGAAGACATGAAGAATGTGTTAGCACAAATCGATCCTCAGCCCACCACCTATACGGACTTAATGAATCTCTCATTACGTTTAGACCATCAGATAGCCATGGGTGAAAAAGCCTAGCTCATTCAGAGAAGGATAATAGGCCAGCGTCTCAATCTAGTGAGCAAGGGACCGTACCCAGGGATGTGGGGGCTATCAGAGCACCATTGACAAAAGCAGAGAGAGGGAGTCGCAGGGCACAGGGTCTCTGCATGTACTGTTGAAAGAAAGGTCATTACGTGCGGGAAAGCCCGCATAAGCTCAAGAGAAAAAGTCCCTTTTACTTTAGCAAAAAAGTGGCAGTCATGGCAGTACACAACACAGGAGAGGAGGCCACACCAGAGACAAGCCTGGCCAAAGAAATGTCCCAGTTTGTGGACTTAAACTTGCCTTTATTAGCTGTCACAGAGCTAAATAACATGGAATTACTTATCGTGTTGTCCATGCTCCTAACGACGGGGCAACAAGAACATCACGTTTTGGTGATGATCGATTCCGGTGCCACAGGAAACTTTATCGATTATGGATTAGTACAACGGTTCGGCTTACAAAGCATTACTAGGGAGAGACCTGACAGAGTGTTGCCCGTGGATGGTATGCCCCTTAAATCCGGACCCATTACGGAACACACAGAGGAAGTAGAGTTAATCTTGAAAGCGGATCTTCAGGGTCACTTAGAAGACCTAACCTTGAATATCATAGAGGCACCACAGTACGAGGTCATATTGGGCAGGCATGGTTATGGCAACATAACCCCACCATCGATTGGAAATCGAAAACCGTGGTTTTTCAGTCTGAAGACTACAAATCAAGGTGCATGCGTGCTTCTTGTCCCCATACTATAGCGCTTACCCATGCTTTCCACATTGCAACTGCTGCAGAGAAAGAAACAGTGCTTCCCTCTCAGTATGCCTTCTATAGGGAGATTTTCTGTGAGGCCAAAGCAGAAGTCCTACCTCTTCACCGCTGCTATGACTGCCAAATAGACCTGATTGTGGGAGCTAACATCCCGTCATGTAAGGTCTATGCCTTGTCTGAGCTGGAGATTAAACGCCTGCGAGAATACTTAGATCATTTCGTGAACATAGGCTTTATAAGACGCTCTTGCTCTCCGGTAGTCTCTCCACTTTTCTTCATTGCAAAAGCTAATGGAGAGCTTAGATCATGCATAGATTATCGCATATTAAAGAAAAACACAGTTAGGAACCGATACTCTCTTCCGCTCATCCCGGTGTTACTGGATCAGGTGAGGGAGGCCAATATTTACACTAGGCTAGATCGCAGGGGAGCTTATCATTTGGTTTGGGTCCACGATGGGGATGAGTGGAAGACAGCCTTTAAAACACGTTACGGGTTGTTTGAGTACTTGGTTATGCCCTTCGGGCTTTGAAACGCCCGAGCAGCCTCTGTAACGCCCTAGCGGCATTTCAGTCCTTCCTCAATGACGTGCCCAAAGAGTACATTGACAGATTTGTGGCCGTTCACATCAACAACATCCAGGAGAGGCATGTGCAGCATGTGGCATTAATACTGCAGAGGCTACAGGAACATACGTTGCTTTGTAAGCTGAGCAAATGCGAGTTTAGCATAACAGAGGTCGAGTTCCTGGGGTTTATGCTGGGTCTCAGGGCTCTATGTATGGCTGAGAGAAAGTTACAAGTGGTTCAGGAGTGGCCTGTTCCCAAGAGCGTGAGAGATGTACAATGTTTTCTGAGATTCTCCAACTACTACAGAAGATTCATTTCTCACTTCTCCCAGCTGGCCTCTCATATAACACGCCTATTGAAAAACGAGGTGCCCTTTCTGTGGAACACAGAGGCCATGAAGGCCTTCATCTATTTGAAAAAGGCGTTCTGTACAGCACCATTCCTAAAACATCCTCAGACAGGGATTCCGTTCATAGTGGAGGCCGAAGCATCGGACATAGCGGTAGGGGCTGTGTTGTCTCAACGTGATGAACAAATGGGACAACTACATCCAGTGGCCTTTTTGTCCCGGAAACTGAACTCAGTGGAACTCAACTATACAGTGGCCGATAAGGAGCTTTTGGTCATCTAGAAGGCTTTTCAAGAGTTGAGACACTATCTGTGGGGGGCTCTTCATCCGGTCACAGTCTACACCGACCACCGAAACCTACAATACATGAAGACAGCGAGACAACTCACCTAAAGATAGATGCGGTGGATGTTATTTTTCGCCAAATATGACTTTGTGGTTACTTTTCGTCTTGGGTCGTAAAACAGAAAAGCAGACTCCTGAGAGGGTGTCCATAACAGTGGACCATTTTCTGGACAATGTCATAAAACATCAATCCTTTGCTCGGTGGCAGAAATGGGCTGAACAGAATAATCACTGAACACTCAAACATGGTGTTTTATTGTACAAGAACAAATTGTACATACCCTCACAAGAACTTAGGCTGAAGGCTTTTGATTGGTGTCATGATGCCCTGCTTGCGGGCCATCCAGGTAGTAAAAAAAAACCTACACCTGTTACAGCAACAATTTTGGTGGGAAGATGTGGCTAAAGACGTGGCTCGATGGGTATCTCACTTGTGAGACATGTGCGCGGGAAAAAGGGGAACAATCCAAAGCTACGGGTAAACTAATGCCAATGCCCACACCCTCACAACCATGGCAAACAAATAGCATGGACGATGTTGTAGGGCTACCAGCGGATCAGGGATACACTGCCATTCTGGTTATTATAGACAACCTCACTAAGATGGGTCAGTTTATCACTTGCAAGAATCTACCTACTGCAGGACAAACTGCCCAGTTGCTCCTGTCACATGTAGTTCGTTTACACAGATTCCCAAGTGTTATCGTGTCAGACAGAGGTCCCTACTCTCAAGAAGTATCTGCGGTGTTACTCCAAAGAAGCAACCAATTTGTGGGTGTCTCTGTTATGTACTGAACTGTCATACAATAACGCCTGTCACAGTTCCATAAAAGGATCCCTTTCAGAGCCAATACGGGGTTCCATGCTAAAACACTGCCTCTATCTGTCCCCAGTGAGATAGTCAATCAACCTACAGTTATGTCTCAGATAAAGAACCTGCAAGTCATGCATAGGAAGGTGCAAAGCAACTTGAAGTGGGCCAAACAGACCTACAAGACGTGGTCGGATCGACACCGCCGCAAGGGACCCAGTTATCCGCCAGGCGCCTGGGTATGGCCTAAGTATGGCGCACTCTGAAACATCAGTTTCAGAGTGCGCAGTGTGTTCCACCCAAAGTTCATAGGTCCATATACCGTTCTACGCAAGATCAATCCTGTGGCCTATAAGCTAAGGCTGCTCGCTCCTCTTTGGATCCATCCCATATTCCACTGTAGCCTGTTGAAACCAGCAGTGAGTGCCAGATGCAAAGCTGTGCCACTGGTTGTCAGGGATGGTCAGCTGAAATACGAAGTGTGACGCATCTTGGATTCCAGGGTCCGGAGAGGGGGACTGTGGTACCTCATCTCCTGGAAAGGATACCCATCGGAAGATGATTTCTGGGAGCCATGTGCGAACGTCCATGCTCAGCTTGCTGTTTGACTGTCCACTCCCCCAACCCTGGCAAACCTGGGTCTCGGAGGCGCATGGGAGGAGGGCCTACTGTCAGGCACTATCCAACGGCGCCTGCATTACGCAGGTCTTCGGAGCATCGCTCAATGAACTACAATTCCCAGAGGGCTGTCCCTCTAGGAGGGGCAGAAGACGTTTATCTGCCGAGACGCGCAACGAGAGGTGCACATAATTCGTTCTTCCTTGCTGATTTGAAAAGCAGCACAGCTGCGCTGCTCATCTGGGATGCTTTTGGTGTGTTTCCTGAGGGGGAATCCACTCCGGTAGCATTAGTGACCGCGGAGGGTCTGAGCCCCGGACGTCACTCATTACCCAGCACACGGCGGTCTGCATCCGTCTTTGGTGAGCCTGTTTTGGTCTCTCACTACCCTCCGGAGGAGCCTTAGGAAAAGTACTTTAAAAGATGACAGGGAAGTTTCCGTTCTGTTGGAAGAGAGCCTGGTTGGAATCCTTGAAGTGCCTGGAAAGAGGAGGAGGACAAATTCCAGTACACTTTCCTTTCAGGGCTGTTTTAAAGTAGCTTCACAAACTTCTCTGCGGGCTTGTTCTGCTGGATCTTCACCTCCTCAGGTTGTCAGCTTTCAGGTACCATGTGAAGTGTAGTTTGTTTGTTCTTGGACAGCTACTACTGCTGTTTTGTTTGCCACTCCTGTGGATGGAATATTACTTATATATATCAAAGAGGTAATTTGGTATTTAGGGAAATGAAAGCCAATAGAGTCAAGAGATAACATTGACTTTTGAGTGACTTCTATCTTTATTTTGTGCTGAAGACAATATCATTATTCAGCCTGTACTTCTCACAAAAGACCCACGGTTTTCTCCTTAAAAACTCAAGGGAGGGGACCTTTTTTTTCACTTGTTTTAAAATAAATACCAACGTTCAGAATTGTCACCTTTCTACACCTCTAACAAAAATGCATTTTCAAATAAACTCAATCCAAATATGGAATTTAGTTTAAACAAATGGGCAACTCAACTAATGCTCCACCAACTCAAGAAAGGTCAGCTAAAAGAAGCAAGTTCACAGGCTTTTCCAAAAATTAAAAAAGTCAGGGATCGCCTGGTATTTCTAGGAGAGTTTGTGACCTTCAGAGTGGGGCTGCTGAAAGGTGTTTCACCTTTAGTTCACGCAATGCAGGTTGTATGCACTGTTATGGTGTTGCTGTGCATGCTGTTATGGTTTGACACAATGTGTTCGTTGGTTGAATTGTCTTATTCTTAATTGACTGTGAAAATGTAGCAATGTGCGTGCCCAAGTGACCTGTGAGTATGTGGGAGTGCCTGCAGCATTGTTCTGGAATGTAGGGAATGAATGTGTTAAGAGTGCTGTGTGTCTGGCAGTGTTCACGTGGAGTCAGCTGGAATGTACCTGTAGACGGGCTCTACTGATAACATCTGAGGTGGTGCGGTGTGATGGATAGGTCTTACATTTAATCGGAATCACAAAATTAATTTACCTTCATTTTTCCACTTTAAGGCACTGACTGCACTTAATGTAACACATCCCAGCCAACCAGCCCCCTACTGTCTGGAAGGACGGCGGGGTTGGGAAGTCGGCCTGAGCTTGAAGGGAAGGGCCTATCACCGGCTGCACAAAAAGTGTGCATATCAGTGGTGAATTTCCATTAGCACCAACGAGGATAAGTTGGTGAGATAACAGTACTGAGAATTTGGAAGGAGTGCCTTCTGTTCTAGGGAGTTGTTTCGCCATCCCTTTCAAGGATTATTTCACCACACAGGCCCTCCAAGACATAGAAGATATTGGTCAGTGGAAATGGCTCTTCCTTGTTCCCTTACAGCTCAGAGATCATTGTCTCCAATATATACTAAAGTTAAATCACAGAGACCACGTTGCAAAGGCAGAGACAAGACACACTGCTGTGCTCACCAACTGTCAACGGTTATTGAAATGAACAGTCACGCACTCAACATTCCAAGCCACGCGCGGCACTCATGCGTTGGAATACACAAGTCACGTGGCGTTCTGCTCTCTGCCTGCTTTTGTATTGTTTTCCCTCTGTGCAGAACCTGCTACGTCTCTGGACGCATCTGCGCAGCCACATAGCTCCAGAACTGTAAATCTCTGATTCAGTACTTCATAAACTGAAACAAGTAATAGCAGCTGGGGAGATCTGAGCCCAAGCAGTAACGTGTCGAAGCTCGGGCCTCGCCTGGCACTGCACAAATTGGGATCAGTACAGCTCTGCATCACCCCATAAATCATGGATGACAGACAGAGCACCTCTGTTATCCATCTAATAAATGAAACAATAAACCAAGGAAAATGGCTCCCCCTCCCTTCTCAGTAGCTTGCTCTTCTATCACAACAGTGTTCATTCTGTTCACATCTTTTTGCTATTTCTTCGTTTCCTCTTCATTTCGTAGGCGATTTTTAGCTGTAATTCAGTGGTCCATTCTTTCTGCTCAGACTCGTCCTCACTCCTCCCTACCACAGCTGTCCCGTGATTATCCTACCATTACTTCTAATTGCACCCTCTTTTTCTGTCTACTCGCCTCCTCGGAGGTTTGCCATTGCCAATTTACAGATTCTTGGCTCTTTACTCTTAGCTCCCCTTTCGCCTTTTATTTTTTCTCTTTCTTTCCTTTGCTAGTTTCTGTCTTTCATGTCTCGCCTATGTATATTTCTTTTCCTCGAGACTACAATGTGTTCGTGCACACGTGGGTGTATGTTTGTATGTGCCTTCACGAGCATGTTGATGCATAGACACTTTCTCTCCAGAGCTGAAAGTCACCCACCTTCAGATGAGGTGTTCAAGCGGATTTTTAGTCATAGGTGGTAACATTTTCAGGAGACGGCTAGCCTGATTAATTCTGGTAACCGGCATTGGTGCAATGTGTCGACAAGTGTGTACGTTGTGCAACATCTCTGGTGCAATTCTAGTCCCCTGTAGGTTCTTCACGAAAATGCCTCCACCTAGTTCTCTGGGTCCAGGTCCACAAACATAGGGGCCTATTAGCAAGAAATAGCGATATTTCTCACGAAACCTGGTTAGCGAATTTTTTTTATCGCTGGCTATCGCTGAATATTTTAGCGGAGAAAACATGCTATTAGCAACGTTTATCTCCACTGTGCTAAAATATCCAGCGATAGCGGGAAATGCGAGAATATCGCTGGAAATCCAGCGATATTCTCGCATTAATGCCAATCGGGGCTTAAGCTGATAATCCACCCCCACCCGCCATTGACTATACAGGTAAATCAACTTTTTAGCAGGCATTAGTTTATAGTGATAATCGCGCTTAGCGCAATTTTTTTTATTGCTTCGGCTGCCTTGCTAATAGGCGATAGCTGTGTTAGCGACTGTTTTCAGCCGCTAACAGTTTGGGTACGCCCACTTTGCATGTCATTAGCGATAAATATCGCTGACATACAAAGCGGGACCCAAACCGGTCGCTATCGCCTAAAAGCTGTCGCTAACTGCTGTTAGCGACAGCTTGCTAATAGGGTGATAAAAATATCGGTGCTTTAGCGGGAAAAAGTCCCTCTAAAGGGACAATACTGCCCTTTCTAATATGCCCCATAATTCATTCGGCAAATAAAGACAACCACTCTGACTCGAAGCCATGCCCTAGTCTTTTTTTAACCACATTCCCTAAAACAGTGGAGGCCATAATACTGTTTTCTGGGCTGCAAGATTTAATAAACATATTTATGTGTCCATTGTTAACAAAGCCCTCAAGAAAGTGGGATTCAAATAACATAGAACTGATGGTAACAACACATTCTCAGATTGATTAATACACTTACACTCTCTCCTGCTTAGCAGGTGAGGCATTACCCATGGGTGTCTCTGGGCTTCACAATGGACGGACAAATGTAAGCTGCGGCAGTGTTACTTCACATTTGGAACTTTTTGCCAAATTGTGACTTTAGCAGTCTGTATTTGGCAGAAAGGTTTTGCCAACAAAGATCACAAGCATTTGTCACATCATCAACGTTTGTTAGATTTGTCTGCAAACATATGTATATATACAAAATCATTAATGAGATCACATTTCCAGGTTGATGAGCGGATAAACATTGACAGATCCATTCGAAATATTGGGCATATTGAAAAGGAGACACATTCCGTCCTAGTGGTGGGCGGCCAGGACTGAGCATCTTTACAGACTTGCTCAGTGAGATATAGTCTGCATGTGAGGGAGAAAAGGTACCCAAAAAACAGAGAATGGATTATTTAGACGGTTGATGTTGAGTGCACAAATAAAGTGTGGCAGCTATTTCTGTGGGACACCTGTATTGTATCTTGGTAATACATCAGGTGGAGACATCTACGGAGTTTGAGCTGCGGAAAGGATGGGTTTAGTAATCCCAGCTGTCCGGAGACTAGAACTATCTATCAGAGAAGAGGTTCTTGGACTTAATGAGCTAGAGAATTGTGTGGCAATAAATCAGTGAAGTAGGAGTCCAGGTGAGCAAGTCAGCATTGCATTATTAATATTAGTAATAATTGAGCGGTAGGGTGTACACCTGGAAACGATGTTGCTAATTTTGTTGGATTAAGGTATTTTGCACATATGACAGGTTAAACAGTGCAACCAGCCACAAGCTGTTAGAGTGGAGGAGACATAAGATGGTAATGTAAGGTGGTGATTAGTCAATCTGTGGAAAAGGGACAGAGTTGGCATTTACTGTGCTATATCTAAGGATCTGTGCATTAGGAAGTTTGTAGAGAGATGCCATCAGCTTTTTACTGTCATTGAGAATGCCATTTAGCATTTATGATCTAATGATGAAGTAACTGATGGTGGCATTTGTGATGTTTCCTGGGATGCCATGAGCAGTTTGTTGTTGAAATGAAAATGTTTTCACTACCATAACCTTTTTGTGACTCTGGAACTTTCAATTTTTTTTTAAGAATAAAATTTGTAAATAGACAGAGACGCAGGCGGCTGGATAATCAAGGGAAATCCCTCTCAGTGCGTTTTATAAAAATAAACACCTTGACAAATCCCTCCAAATCTCCAGGGAAACAATAGTTCCCACTGATATGAAATGGTGCCATTAGCTTGGATGTGACAAACCTTCTGGGCATTGCCTTTTAACTGCTTTTTCACATCAAAGAGTGTTCCCTGTTTTAATTTTCTTCTGTAATTCCTCTTTTTATCCTTCCTTATTCTGTCTTTTGTCCCTGTACTGAATCAGAGATTTGTCTTAATTCTGACCTTTTATGGGTTCTTATTTCTTGAGTTCCCCATCTTCCGTACTTTTATAATATTGTTTTCTTGTTTCCTCACTCCTTTCCTGATCTTTCTTTCTTTCACACTCTTATTTTCGTTGTTCATTTCCTTCTTTTTGTTTTGTGCCTTTCCATAATTCCTCTTTTTATCCTTCCTTATTCTTCTTTATCCCTTCTTTCCAATTTTCGCTCTCATTTTATTCAATTAATTTCTTTCATGCTCATCTACTAGTTTTCTATCTTACTTCTGCATTTTTATGAGTTCTTATTTCTTGAGTTCCCCATCTTCCTTAATTTCATAATATTGTTTTCTTTTTTCCTCATTCCTTTCCTGATCTTTCTTTCGTTCACACTCTTAATTTTGTTGTTCATTTCCTTTTGTTTGTTTTGTGCCCTTTTCTTTCTTTTCTTGTTT
This sequence comes from Lissotriton vulgaris, assembly GCF_964263255.1. Classification (NCBI taxonomy): domain Eukaryota; kingdom Metazoa; phylum Chordata; class Amphibia; order Caudata; family Salamandridae; genus Lissotriton; species Lissotriton vulgaris. The sequence goes on from NC_141685.1 coordinate 1,651,138,442, forward strand.
TGTGCTTTTCTCACATTATCATAGTTTCCTCTTGTTTGATTCCTTTTCTCATTTCCTTTTTTAGCATTTCAGACATTCTTTCTATTCCCCTTTTCTCTTCTTTATCTCTTTTTATCAAATCCTTGCCGATTTCTCTCTTTCTTCTCTTCTATGGATATTTTTAATGTATACGTTTGTAATGTTTCTGTTACTTACCAGCAAATAATTACTCATTATTCCTCATTCCAGTGATTACACTGTGAAGTGAATCAGCATCCCTAGTCAAATTTCTTTTCCCTGATTTAAAAAATGAGCTCTTTATTCACCCTCTTGAGACGCTTATGATTACCACGTACACAGAACACATCCTTTGCCATCACCATGCCATGTGGCCAGTCAGGATTAGTACACGCCAAGTGGAAGGGTGAACATTAATGGCTGGAATGAGGAAAAAGATCTGAGGAATGGAATTACTGAAAAGAAAGTGAATGACCACCTTCTTTCTAACGTCCTCATTCCAACTATCACAGTCCAAGAAATACCAAGCCATCTGCTGATACTGATAAGAAAGCCACCTGCAAGCTACAATCAGTGAGACTAAGGTGATGCAGCACCAATGGAGTACAGGGGTACAGGGTTGCATCATCCCCACATTGTTCACATCATAGCCATGATGAGAAATATCATAGAACCAAAACCACCAGCTAAAATCAAATTATACATATGGGAAAGAAATTTACAAACGTAGAAGAAACCACTGATGCAGCAACCATGCAAACAAGCACTGGAAAAGCCAATAGCTCTGTCGTAGTCCACCAGGTGTTTGGCAAGAATTCTTGCTTTGTTTTGTCATGTCTTTTACAAAACTTTATTGTTTGAGGTGCTGCCAGGCATTTGTCAAACATGTTTTTCGACCTCAAAAAAAGTGCAGATTACCTTAGCACTCCCTGGCACAGAAAGGAATTAATTTGCGTATGGATGGGCTCATTGTGAAAGGGCAGCAAACCATAAATCACAGTGAAGCCAGCCAATGGCTAAATTGGGGTGACGCATTGTCCCTTAATGCATGCTCAAGTGGGTTGGAGAAATATGTGAATGACACAGCAACAGACAAATGGGTAAAGTGTGGCAAATAAACCCTATAAGTAACTATGTCACACACATACTTTAAGAACAATCAGCAGATCTTTGCTAACACAAACCTGAAAAAGTAAATCATTAAGCCATTGGCTGCCAGCCTCTTGCATTTAAGAAAGAAGGAAAAAAAAGAAAAAAAAGAATGCAGGAAAGAAGGAAAGAAAAGTCAAGAAAAAAGGAAGGAAAGGAGGAAAGAAACAAGGGAAAGAAAGAAAGAAAGAAAGAAAGAAAGAAAGAAAGAAAGAAAGAAAGAAAGAAAGAAAGGAAGGAAGGAAGGAAAGAAAGAAAGAAAGAAAGAAAGAAAGAAAGGAAGGAAGGAAGGAAGGAAGGAAGGAAGGAAGGAAGAAAGGAAGAAAAGAAGAAAGAAAGACAACAAGAAAGAAACAAGGAACGACAAATTGACTGCCAGAATGAAAGTGGGAAAGAAAGAAAATAGGCAAGAAAGGAGGAACTAAATAAAGAAATATAGAATTATAGTCCACAAAAAAAGGCATGAAAGAAAGAAAGAAGGAAAAGGAATGGAAGCAAGAAAGAAAGAGAAAATGAAAAGAGAGAGGTAGAGAAAGAAAGAAACAAACAATCAAAGAAAGAAAGATAAGGAAAGAACTAAAGAAGGAAGGAATGAAAGCAGGAAACAAGGACTGATAGTAAGAAAAAAAAGAAGTAATGAAAGTAGGAAAGAAGGAAAGAAAGAAGGAAATGAAAGAAGTAATGAAAGTAGGAAAGAAGGAAAGATAGAAGCAAGAGACAGAAAGGAAGAAAGAAAGGATGAAAGGATGAAAAAAGAAAGTTAGAAGGAAAGGAGCAATTACAGATTTAAAGAGAAAGGTCAAGAAGAAAGTATAAAATAAAGAAAAAGGGAAATCAAGAAAGAATGAAAAGATAAAATGAAAGAATGAAAGAAAAAAATGGAAAAAAGGCATGAAAGAAAATAGGAAAAGGGATAGATGGAATGAAAGAATGAAGGAAAAAAGAAAAGAATAAACGAAAGAACGAAAAAAGGAAAAAAGAGGGAATTAAAGAATAGAAGAAAAGGTAACAAAAGAAAGAAGTAAACAAATAAAAGAATGAATCAAGAACAAAGGGAACAAAGAAACAAAGAAACAAGAAAGACTGAAACGAACTAAGACGAAAGGAAAGAAGGAAGGAATTAAAAAATAAATTACAAGTTGTGCAAATTAAACATGCAAAGGCTGGTTTTCTTCCTGGGAAAAGTTTATAACAAAACCATTGGTGAAACTGAGTCCAGAATGAACGTATTCTGAAGAATTTTCTTCTTATGAATTCAGATGTATAATTCTGAAGCTTTTGATAACTTAACACAGAACAGTTTCAAACGGACAACAATCTGTTATGCTGTGAAATACCAGGAGTCAGATAATAATTTACAGCATTAGCAGGAGACAAGAACTGATAAAGCGTGGAATGTGGCCTTTACTCACATCTGGTATAACTCATCTTGCTGTCACATCACACATCAGACTTTAAACACAAAGGCAACATCAAAGTAATACATTAAAAACAAAACATTGGCAGAGAAGGGACCTAGCTTGTGCATAGATGTGCTACTTGTGAAAAAGCAGAATGCAGTCTCTCAAATCGAAGTTATCTAGTGGCTGAAGTGGGTGGACCACCTGCCCCATGCTGTATGCTGTAGTGGGCTGAGGCAAAACGTGAATGACACACCAACATACCAATGGATAAAGAAAGCTGACTGAAAGGCACTTGAAGTAAATATATTGTACATAAATTGTTTTAAAATAAAAGGTCTTGGCTCATGCCAGACCCAAAAATAGCAGAGAAGCCCTACAGCATTCATCAAGAGAAGAACACAAACTGAGAAGTCCCTGGCTCCCTTAGGGAGGAAATATGGATATTCACATCACATAAGCAGATACAATGACCATCTTAATCCAATAAGTCCAAAAGCATGGAAATGGCTGCATCCCACAGGAGCTGGCTGCAAAACAGAAAAATGGAAATAGCATGCCAAAAGAATTCACTTGCAAGGGGAATGGAGCATTGTCCCCAAGAGTTCAGGAACTTGTCAACAAGAGACCGGTCAGACCAACTCTGCCAAAATAATCATCTGCACTAAGAGAAAGATGACTCCACTTGGGGAATGATAGAAGAACCAACTCCAATGCAGGCAGAGCACGAAGATCCATAGAAAGAGATACGTTTTTCAATGTAATAAACTCCCTCAACCACCAGGCCGAGGTGATTTTAAACATGAAAAACAATGCCAGTTTCAGAAAGTTAAACCCCACTACCTTAACGGGGAAAATGTCACCCCCATGATGTCACTAAAACAAATATTGATCGTATCAACTAACAAGAAACTAATAAGAATGATGGAATCCTGCAAACACTCATAAGATAAGCCGAGTGGAAAGTTTAAAGGCTGCCATCTCTCTCATAGAAACCAAAATGCCACAAAGTCCAGGCCACCAAAGTCAGAGAGCAGTGACAGCCAAACCAAACTGCAACTATCCTGCAAGGAAAAAGAAATGCCAATCAGTGTCCCACACAGGGTCCCCCCAAGTACCAACCCACCATTGCAAAGAAGCCCAGTGATGTGAACAGGCACAAATGAAAGACCTTCTCCAACAAGAATGCCTTACCCTTGCCAGGGCGAGCCCAACACCTACGACCCTACGTAATGCAATCCCCAGACAAAAAAGAAGCATAAAACAAAGAGGTGTCCATGTCAGGAACAAGCACCTCAAGGGACAGATAAGAGCAGTCACTCTAGACTCTGTCACTGAGGACCTAGCAGAGGGCGCAGAGGCAGGGAGTTTTCATTACACAGACCTCCCATCCTCTGAACTGGAGCAAGAAGTAGGAGGCAAAAATCCATAGGGATTCTTCCCTCAAGTCCATAAAAAGAAAGGAAACAGGAAGACTTCCCCTGCCCTCAAGGGGGCCAGAAAACGAGCTTTTCAATTCCTAGTACTGTGTCCTGAACATTTCTGCGAGTGAATCTCTGTTTGGGATGAACTTTGATGTTAATACAAAATGGCCTGTCCAACCGGGGAGATTGCAATGTTGTAAGTTACGAGGCAGATCTGAGTGACTGTGATGTCCAGTCACATACGGAGCAGCAGAGTGTGGACATAAGTTTATTCAATAAGCTGGGTGAAATGATGTTGGATTGCCCACTCGGACAATGTACTTTGGAAAAGTGATGGAGCACACCCACTGAGGGGAAACATGTATTGTGCAGGACTGAAATTACCATGATGCACTTTACCTCACTGGAGGTTCACCTGATGACGATATTGGTATTTAAATGAGGCATTTGATTGCAGCCACGGCCCGTGGAGGGAGTTTCAGTGGGGTGGAGAAGCGGGGCGGGGGAGGGGCAGGGTGGGGGGTGCTAAAAACTGGGGAATGGATAATTGAAGATAAGTAAACAATTTAATAAATAAAACGGATTTCGTAGCACACCCTGCATCGCATTTTGCGATGCAGGGTGCGCTACGAAATTCGTGGTGAAATGAAAATGTTTTAAATATGAATGAATATTTAAAGTGAACGATATATATACAATGCACAATAACATGTAAATTGGGATAAAGTGACCATAACTATGAGAAATTTAGACACTATAAGATGGCCGCCACATTAATGAGAGAAATTGAATGTGCCGTGTTTTATGTTTGTTTTAATCACGTGACGGATTGTCACTGTTTATGTATTTAAACATGTCAATGGTGTAATCAGTCGACACTGACGAAGGCGGCAACGCGCAGCTTGTTCTTTCTGTCCCGACAGCCTGTGAACAAGGACGGTCAGCGCCTGAAACGCGTTAGGCTTTTCAAGAGGATTCGTGTTGGGGAACTGAAATTCTGTGATCTTCAAATAAAAGGAACAAACTCTCCCCAAGTGTGGCGTTTTCATTGAAGGGCAACCTTTTTACGTCTGAATATATATATATGTGTGTGAACAAGAGTACGCTAGTACTCGAAACGTTACATTTTTGAAAGGCATTTGAATAAATAACAACTTGCCCGGATAACGTGGGGTCTGCCTCTTCTTTCGCCGCCTGTGTGTGGAGGTTTGAAGATTACGTGAATATATATATATGTTACTTTGTTTCCATAATATGTTACTTTGTAGTCCATCTTTTGTGTTCATCACTGTGAGAAGGCGTGTAGCATTGGTTGTTTTCACTTTAGCCCTTTGTTTCTGTTTACTATTTAAGCACTTCTTTGTTTCTGGCGCGCTGTGTGAACAAGCTCTCTTGTAGAGTGAAACACGTCATCCTAAAATAAAAAACGTCTTCCCTGTTTTCCACTGGTGGATGTATTTTTTCGAGGCTATTGTGGACTGCTGGTTACGAGGTGTTTTGAGGTCCCGACCGTTGGCTCTGACATCTATTCGGAACCTGGACTGCTTTTTTCATTCAATTTACCCGGGATTGGCTGCTCCCGGTTTCTGGACCCTCCCTGTTCTTTGAGGCACAGTGTCGGCGCTGCTTCTGAGGTGTTGCAACACCTCCTCGTTTTCGAATCGTTGGATTCTGCCTTTTGCTGTGCCCCCTGTCTACGCGCTGGAAATCCACATTAGCTGCCACGCACCGCGAGTGAGTAAGTTGTTGACCTTTTCGGCGTGGTGAAAGGCTCGCTCTGCCGGTCGGCTGACTGGGGGACAACCCGACACCGATTCCGGTAAGGTTTCTTCTTTTCTCCTCTGCTTCACGTGGGCTGCTTTGATATACGCGCAGTAGCGGGTTTAGGGATTGCCTCCTACCTTTACCAGCATTTAGCCTCTGCACTAAAATACAGGGACTTGGACTGTTATTTTTCATCCGAGTCGGACGTACGTGTATTTCAACACGTGATTATGATCTCAAGTGACGCGCTAAGAAACAGAGAAGCCACAGCTGAGGCACGCTTTGACAGTCTCCCTGTTAACGCCCCTAAACAAACAAATGAGGCGCCAGGATCGGCTGATAACGATGTGAAGAATCTACTCAAAACATTAGAAAAACTCCTCCGTGGTGAAATTTCCAAATGGTGGGAGAAGAAATCCCTCGAGAAATACAGGGATGCTAACAGAATACCGCGTGGTTTAAGAGTTCTCATTGTCCCTACTTATGAGAATCCGGACCCCCAGATGCTCCAAGAATGGGCGGAAAACAACTTGAAAAGCTCAAAGAATATGTTACACATTCTAATCAAGTATGCTGAATCTGACCGCAACAAACTGCTACTTGAAATCGATCGAGTGAATGGTCTATTGGAAGCATCAGGTGAAACCGATTTAATCACCAGAACCAAGGCAGAGATTGATATACGGATAAAAAAATTAGAAGAAACCCTATGGGGAGTTCATTCGAATCTGCAGAATATGCAGTGAAAATGACTCCCTTGAGAAATGTCTTAGTGAATTCAGACAACGTTTCATCCATAGGGGTTACTCTGATTCCATCCTTGACAAGGCTCTACACAAAGCAGGTGCTTTTGAGCGTAAAACATTATTGATGCCCAAAACTCCAAACATCTCTACTGCTGAAATCACTGTGCGCTTAATCACTAACTACAGCGCACAGGAGCAAAAAATCAGGGGTATCATTTCTTCTGAATGGCATATAATCCTTACGGATGTCATTCTTGGACCTATATTACCTACAAGTCCTAACATCACATTCAGAAGGTCTCCCAGTATGCGAGACGCTCTTGATAGACCTATGCCCGAAGATCCACCTAAAAAGAGTTTGATTACTAAAACTGGGTTCTTCCGGTGCACTTCATGTCGAGCCTGCACTTTTGCCAAAAATAGTACGCATTATCTCACCGCATTTTGCTCCACACCTGTCCCTATTCGTGAATACCTCACATGCAGATCTGAATATGTCGTATACAAACTCAAATGCACATGCAACTTGGAGTACATCGGAAGTACTAAACTTCCGGTACACCAACGGATTTTGCAGCACATCCGTGCAATTGTAAACAGCGACAACAACTATCCAGTCGCTAGACATTTTCGAGCTGTACATGATAAAAAATTGAGGGATCTCGAATATACAGTTCTGTGCTCAGTACCTCAACCCGGACGGGGAGGTGACAGGATGAAACTTCTTCGGCAGAAAGAATCTCATTTAATTCTTGCCTTAGACACCAAGGCACCGAATGGTTTAAACTTGACCGAAGATTTGAGCAATTTCTTGTGAACTGTATTGTGACGGGTCATGACGTTATTTTCCCTTTTTTTGATTCATTTTTTCTGATGTGACATAGATTATCACTGAGTGGTTGGCCGGCTGGTCAGCCTTCATTTGTATATACTTTGTTTAGGTGTTCCTTACAATGATATTGAAATGTGCCTATTTTGTTTGATTTGACACCTAAGTGCAAAGTTGTATGCTATTCGATTATAGTTGGTCCTGTCTAGTATATTCTTCTCAGCTGTGGCTTCACATACTTTTTCTTTATCTTCCTCTTTATTATTATGTTTTTATTTTTTATTTTTCTACTTTACTATCACATTTTCTTGCTTTCTCTGATTAATTGTATTGGTTGATTTTGATTTGTTATTTATTTTGCACATTTACTTTGCTGTGGTCACATTCACATGATTATTTCCTTATTGCATTTAGTATGTCTGCAATTTTTTGCACAGGGCATTTACTCAGCTGCTTATTTAAGCTTAGCTTGGCAATGTTATTTTGGCACTATGTCATCATTTTCTTGTTCTTGTTCATTTGAACAGTATTGCTTCAGGAGAGTTATTTCAGGCACTTGCTGTCAATGTTGGTTGTAAATATTGCTCCCTTGTGTAAATAACCCCTGTGTATATAATATCATTGCTTGCTACATTGCAGTTCAATTGACAACATGTAAATATTAGGGACCGTGCGTTTTTCAGCATTTAACATCATATATTTTCTGTTACTTTGTTTCCATATTATGTTACTTTGTAGTCCATCTTTTGTGTTCATCACTGTGAGAAGGCGTGTAGCATTGGTTGTTTTCACTTTAGCCCTTTGTTTCTGTTTACTATTTAAGCGCTTCTTTGTTTCTGGCGCGCTGTGTGAACAAGCTCTCTTGTAGAGTGAAAAGCGTCATCCTAAAATAAAAAACGTCTTCCCTGTTTTCCACTGGTGGATGTATTTTTTCGAGGCTATTGTGGACTGCTGGTTACGAGGTGTTTTGAGGTCCCGACCGTTGGCTCTGACATCTATTCGGAACCTGGACTGCTTTTTTCATATATATATATATATATATATATATATATATATATATATATATATATATATCCTGTACACCGTTTGTCTCCAAACTCGCGCGTTCGTGCAACACAGCAAGCAGACTCCGGACACGGACCTCGAGGTGTATAAAAAGGTTTTATTTCGCAGAAAGAGTCACCGACGTTTCGGCTCAGCGGAGCCTTGATCACATGACAGCGTTTACTTAGTTAGGTACACCTTTTAAAGTGAAAGCGAGTGGTTAACTGAAATCACCTGTGCAAACTCAGTAATAAACATAGAAAACATACTTTGCATCGCATTCAACATTGTATTGCATTTAAATGTTTCTTAATAAATGTAAAATACATTTATAACCTTATCATATTCACAAGGTTAACAACAGATTAAATAAATTGGATGACTAGAAAAAAAGGGGGGGTATTATTGTAAAATACACATATCAATTGATCAAACCCGTTTTAAAAGCCCTATTTACAAATAAATATATATATATTCAACCCCTAATCATTGTATATACATATTTGTAAACAAAGTTTTCGATTTTGCCTCCTAATTCAGGAACCTCGGTACACTAGTTTAATCCCTATAAAGTGCTGCGTGCTTTCTTTTTAAAGTGCAAATAGTGCTTCAAAAAGTGCATCAATATGTGCAAAATTAGCATAGTGCAAATACGCATAATACAGAATACCAAGTTCCTGATCCAGTTCACTTATATACAGTATATGTTTACAAATGAAACAATTGCTCAAGAGGGGAGAAGTAATTACATCTTTTCTTGCAATATTCCTTACATACTGTCTTATTAAGGCTTCTAATACTTTACGGGTAAGTTTTCATTTACAAAAGTCAAACAAATCCATGTTAAAACTTCCTGTGTGAATGCAAAATGTTTCTATGTTTAAAAAAAGATTTTTTCAAGTGCTGGAACGAGTTAAGATAAATAAATCAGGCCCATAAAGGGCCTGAAACCCAAAAACCAAACTAATCCAAAAGTATAAATAAACAAACAACCTAATGGTAAAAAACCTATACATTTCATTATAATTCAATGGTTCTTAACCTGGTTGCATAAAACGTGCACAGTGAAAAATAATAATAACTGGACAAGCATTGTGTTCACATAGCAGCATTAATTCTTTCAGTGCTGGTTCATAAGGACTGTGACTGCTCGCAGCCCCCACGGGATCTGTCCCGGCCATCTCCCAGCCGGGTGAGTGCCGTGGACATTATCCACGTGGGGGAGAGCACACAGTCCTAATATCTTGAGTCTACTAGAGCAAGCATGTGTGGAGATCTTCAGTCACATTCAACCCATGAGGCACCTTAGTATTAAGCAGGAGGATGTATTTAGTCTCAAGCTTTCTGAGCCTGGTCTCCCTGTCTCCGCCTCTTTTTGTGTTGATGACAGAATCAATTACCCAGTATTTTAAACCACTGTTATTACTTTGGTGGTGGTCCTTGAAATGGCGCGCAACAGGATACGTGCTGTCCATATTCGTAATCGCTCGCAAATGTTGCAAAATGCGTTTATGGACAGCATTCCTGGTGCTGCCCACATACTGCAGGCCACAAGGACAGCGCAAGACATATATAGCGTATTCTGTCTTGCATGTTCGTACTTGGGTTATTACATGTTCCTTCCCTGTGAATCCATCCCTATAGGTTTTGGTGTTTTCACCATGAGTACACGCTTTACAGATTTTACAGTTATAGAACCCCTTATTTCTTTGCCACCACTCAGTTCTTGTAAAGGGATCCGGGTTGGTTTTGACTATATGGTCCCTTAATGAGGGGGCTTTGCTGTAGGTCAAAGAGATAGTCTTTGGTAGGCTCTCGCCTATAACATTATCCCTCAGCACAATGGGCCAATGTTTATTCACTATTTTCTTTATTTGCTGGTGTTGTCTAGTGAATCCTGTTATTAATCTGAAGCCTTCAGGCTCAACTGTATCTGATTTGGTTTTGCCTTGACTGGACAACTCTCTATCCGCTTTTCTGATTAGGAGCTCCTCTCTACTCATTGATAAGGATTTCTGCACAGCTCTGTCTATCACTTTTGCGGAGTATCCTCTTTCAAGGAATCTCTCCCTGCTTTCCTTTTGTGCCTGTTCTAGTTCCACGGGGTTGCTGCATATGCGTCTTAACCGCAGCATTTCCCCGTATGGGATACTGGAAATGAGGTGAACCGGGTGCGCGCTAGCAGCATGTAAAATGCTGTTGCCCGCTGTCTTCTTCCTATAAACCCTAGATTCCAAACGGCACCCATTGACGTAGAGCTCAGCATCTAAAAAAGTGATTGCTTCCTGACTGAGTGTTGCAGTGAATCTGAGGTTAAGGGGGTTATCATTGATATCCTCAATGAATTTGAGGGCCTCTTCCTGGCTCCCTCTCCAAATGATGAACAAGTCGTCAATGAAGCGGAACCATGCTACTAGGTTGTTCTTAATGATGTGTTGGAAACCAAGCCCCAGGACCAGTTCCTCCCAAGCCCCCATGTGCAGACATGCGTAACTTGGAGAGAAACTGGCCCCCATTGCCACCCCCTGTTTTTGGCGGTACAACTGGAAGTTAAACAAAAACACATTGTTTGACAAACAGAAATCCAACATGTCTAACAACATTTTGCTGTGTTTTTCATTGCCTGGTTCTCTTCTTGCTAGGTAATACCGTATTGCCTCAAGACCATCACTATGCGTTATGCTGGTATATAGGGCTGTTACATCTAGGGCTATCAGCCAATCCCCTTCCTGAATCTGTACATCCTTGATTTTAACTAGGAAGTCCCCTGTGTCACGTATATAGGACCCCAATTTTTGAACATAACCTTGTATAAAATGATCTATATAAATTGAGGTATGTTCAAGAAGGCTCCCCCTTGCTGATATTATTGGCCTTCCCGGTGGATGGATGGGGTCTTTATGTATTTTGGGTAAAAAATACAATATCGGTGTTACAGGGTGCTCAACCTTCAAATAATCAAATTCATTGTCAGTAATGAGTTTGGCTGACCGCCACTTACATAGTCTTCGATGATATTCTTCCTTGATGGTCAGGAGCTCACGGTTGTTGATTTTTTCATAACAATCACAGTCATTTAGTTGGCTGTAGGCCTCTTTATCATAGTTAACTTTAGTCATGAGGACCACGTTACCCCCTTTGTCACTGCTCCTGATTACCACATTTTTTTCTTTGTTAAGTTTCTCAGTCAATGCTTTATATTGTTGTTGTTGGGCTGAATATCTGCGTTTTTTGCTCCCAATCTTGACTTGCAACTTTTTCAGATCCATAACCACATTTTCTTGGAAAATATCTATGTTGTCTCGTAGAAGGATGGGGTAGAAGGTAGATGGTGCTCTAAAGTCTGTAGTTGTGGATATTCTATTTCCACTCTCATCCATCCCTTTGTTAGCTCCATTGGTACTGTGGGTTACTTCATAACCCATTCCTTCTGTTTCCCAAAGTTCACTTATAATGCGTGTTCCTTGTGATGCCTCGGGTTGCTGAGTTTCCATGTCTGATGTCGTTCCGTCTTTGTTTCTTAAGGCATAGAATTTGCGCAATTTCAATTTTCTAACTGCCTTGTAGACATTACATCTGGTATTGGTATAATCAAAGTCGCAGGGGGGTGCATATGACAAGCCAAGTTTGAGTATGTTCTCCTCCTTTTCTGTAAGTTTCAATTCAGTAAGGTTAACAATAGTGCGATTGGAGGCTGGTTTCACTCCAGTTGTGGGGCATTGTTCCGTCCGGATCCCCCACCTCTCTTCTTTTGGGCTCCTCTTTTTTGCCATCCGCGACCTCTGGCGGCGCCTGTAGTTTGCCCTGCATTTTCTTGACTGTTTTTTGTGTGGGATCTCAGGGTATTCCGCCTGTCCTGGCCTAAAAAAACAATCTCCTGGCCAGGCGTAAGTTTCGGTAGTGTTGCCGCTTCCGCCTGTCTGCGGCGGTCTGCTTCCAAATCAGAGTCTGGATCTGAACTAACTGTGGCATTGGATGAATCGCTTGCTTCACCTACTTCTTTCCTTGCGGGGTTGAGGTGGCTCGGGGGGTTCCTTTTATTGGATTGTTGTTGCTGTTTGGCACCACCCCTGCGAAGAGTGTCGAATTTTCGCGCAAAAGTAAAAATCTGGGCCAACTCGTAGTCATTCCTGTCCCTTCGGAATTTGTACGATTTCCTTGCCACGATTTTTGCCTCCTCTTTCTTCAGACGTTCTTGCATGATTTTTAAAAGTCTGTTCTTTTCGTCCTCTTCCCCCAGGCCATCAATTTCTTCATACAAAGTGGCTATTTCCGTGAGGAGTTTGGCTCTGTCAATATCTGCATATTTAATAAGCACCTGCACTTGGCGTCGCGATGCCTCTAAATTTATTTCTGCCCACTCTTTCATCAAATCGGCGTTTGGGTTTTCATAAGTGGGGGCTGTTAATATTCTCAAGCCCCGTGGGATGCGGTTTACCTCAATATAACGTTGCAGTGACTTAGACTCCCACCACTTGGCTTGTTCCTGAAATGACTTTTTTTCTAATGATTTAAATAATTCCTTAATTTTGTGGTTGTATTGCTGCTGCCACTGGCTTCTGCATTCTTCCTCCCTTGTATATTGTCAGGGATAGGGGTGTCATCGGAAAACATTGTTGCAGCTAATGTTTCCCGCGCCCTTACGCTGTCACCCGACATCTTTCTGCAATGTTCTTTGATATTATACCGGTACCGTTTAGGCTGGCCGTTTCCAAATTACCGGCAAACAAACCGAGGTTCCGGGCTTGCCCTCTCCCCTTTCCCAGCTGTAGCACTTGCAAGTGAGCTTACTTGATTGAGCGTCCTCGCCTTACTAGACTGTATTCTTCCGTCAGACTCGAGCCCGAGCCGCATACAGTCCAGGGCGCCCAAATCCTTCGCTCTGTATTCCGGTCAATTACCGGAAGCCGGGGGTCAGACGCCGTACTCCTACCGGAGCTTGTAACTTCCCTGTGTAAATTACCCCTGTGTATATAATATCATTGCTTGCTACATTGCAGTTCAATTGACAACATGTAAATATTAGGGACCGTGCGTTTTTCAGCATTTAACATCATATATTTTCTGTTACTTTGTTTCCATATTATGTTACTTTGTAGTCCATCTTTTGTGTTCATCACTGTGAGAAGGCGTGTAGCATTGGTTGTTTTCACTTTAGCCCTTTGTTTCTGTTTACTATTTAAGCGCTTCTTTGTTTCTGGCGCGCTGTGTGAACAAGCTCTCTTGTAGAGTGAAAAGCGTCATCCTAAAATAAAAAACGTCTTCCCTGTTTTCCACTGGTGGATGTATTTTTTCGAGGCTATTGTGGACTGCTGGTTACGAGGTGTTTTGAGGTCCCGACCGTTGGCTCTGACATCTATTCGGAACCTGGACTGCTTTTTTCATATATATATATATATATATATATATATATATATATATATATATATATATATATAGATAGATAGATAGATAGATAGATAGATAGATAGATAGATAGATACACAAAGTAAAGCCAAAAGTCAGCGCGCTCTCAGGACAAAAGTAAGACACAGCATCTGATTGTGGGTTGTGTTGTTTTAATTCACAACGCGTTTCGCCATCAGCAATGGCTTGATCACGTGAAAATAACCCACCATTCACCTTGTACAAATATGCCAAGGGGAAAATAAACATAGAAAGGAGACTTGGTGACGATCGTGTACAAAATGTAAAAAGATTGTGGCAGTATTTTTAAATAGGTAAACACGGAATATGACATGACATTACATTGCAGTCAAATACTAAAACTGATTCTGTATAAATAGATGTATGCGATAATGAAATTACACAAAATTGCGTACACAATACTAATACTGCATGCTCCCTGGAAAATAAATGGATGAAACTACATTGCCCATGTACCTAATTAAATGCGCAAACGTTATCCATATAGGAAAAACTCATGGGCAGACAGCCCCTGTGACGCGAGCTCCTAGATCAAGTGAAAGCCTCGCCTCCCGTCATCAAGTGTCTCTGCGGCTGTTCAATAAAGTTAATACAAAGCAAACAATTCTGCCTTCGTACCCATATTGCGAACCATCATGCCGGTCACCCAGGGTCAATGAAAGGAACATTGGAGGAAAGGAAGAGAACCCCCTCATTTGTAATAAACAATGTCTATTGTTGAAATAATTCCTAAAAAAATACATGAAATAAAAGAGACGGCAAGTGCCCGAAATCGTCCCTACGCTCTAAACACTGCTAATGATCAGTGCACGTCAGGGCTCATACCACAGAATAAACACAACTCAAGATAATGGAAAGTGCCAGAGTGTTGTGTACAAGGATGTAAAAAACGGAAGGAGGGCAACAAAGAATGAAGTAAGGAACGGAGGAGCTACGTCAGCAAGCAAGATGGCTGCTTAGGCTACCGGCTCCGCCGACCCTCGTAACCCGCCGCGATATCCTGTATGTTATCATGACTTAACGCCTAATCTCTGTGTGCATGAACTGTTCCGCACTCCGATGGTGAAATCCGGAAACTTTTATCAGCTTGTTTGACGGAATTACATCGAGTGTAAGTTTGCGGCCTGCTCCAGAGGTGAAGCCGGGGCCAGGAGTACTTTCACAGCCGGGCTGTAGTGCAACAACATCGGCCAGGAGACTCAGGCTGGGCCCGGTCGACCGGAGTGGAGGCTTTGTTCCAGCCCGGATTTGGTGGCGATCGTCTTCAGTGCTCAGTATCGACGGAGGAGTGAGTCTGCGTGCTGCTGGCTGCGGGTGGGGGCCCCCGTCCCGCGGCCCCGGTTTGCTCCGCCGGGGTTCGGTGGTTCGGGGTCACTGGCCTGCGGCCTTAACTGGGTTGACTGTGGTTGCGAACAAAGACTTGTCATCCTTCGCAATTGCACATTCGAGATCCTGTCTATCCCCCCCGTGGGTGCCGGAATCACCCGGGGAGGTGATAGTGATTGAAACCGAACACAAGATTATGGATCGAACGGTGCATGAGCCATCGCTGCGGTTAATACTGGCAGAACTTTGGGCATTCTGCTCACATGTGGATACTTTGCTGAGCAAGTTGGACTCGCGCCTATCTGAAATTCTCCTGATGGAACCGGGCACGGCCTTATTGTTGAAACCGGATTCTGCAGCCATTCAAAACGCGGCCATTTTGACTCCGTGCGAGGACCCCGTGAAGAAACGAGTACTGGAATCATCGGATGGTGCCCTGGTGGACGGTGTTCCCGAGGATGGCATGGTACTGCTGAACTTTTCACCACTGCCGGCTTTGGAGATATCGTCAGGCGTTCCCCTCCCGGAGACTTCTGATTGTGACTTTCCATCTCTTTTGTGGTCATCTTCTCATTTCCCGGCGACGCTACGACTCCTGTTCAAGACACATTGGGACTGTTCATCTCGGAGGGAGAGTTCGTCTGCATCTACGGTTCTTGAGGACTCACTGCCTGCTGGTAGCCATGGGCTGGTTTCTGCTGACTCTTCTTTTCTCTATTGCTTCCTTGTGTGCCTCTGGGTCTCGCTGGAAGGGGTTCGTGTTTTTGTTCGGAAGGGCCAAGGTTAAGATCGGCTGGATCGGGATGGGTTGGCGTGGCTTTTACAAGTGTTGGACCTGCAGCTGTTTGCTCTAAGAGGCTGGGCGGTGTCTCACGGTACCCTCTAATTTCTCTACATTGCTGTCATAAGGTTATCTTTTATTGATAGGGGGTGGCTGTTTCAGGCGGGTGGTCTAAAGGGGCTGAGAGCCGACATGAATATGCCCTCCTCCGCTCTTCTTTTTCCTACCTTTGGGGTTTTAGTTGTTAGGGGCGACAGGCACGCTGCTAGTGGGGTCAGGCTGTAGCCACTTGCAGGGGGGCAGGGTGGGGGGCTGAAAGGGTTTATTTTTATTTTGCCTTTTTTATTTTTTATGGCCTTCCTTCTTTTTCTTTCTTCTTGTAGGGTCAGTATAACTACGAATCATTCGGATTCTTATTGTATGCTTGTACTTCGTGCTTTCGCTTCTATGATAATTTGATTTGTGGGCGGGCGGGCCTCGAGTATTGGCGCAACATGGAAATGTATATTGTGTGTTCTTCTGTATCGACCTATATGCTCTGGCGCCAAATCTCCATTATAGTGGTCATTATATGTATATCCTGTTTTTTACCCTGCCCCCTGCTTCTTCTGTTTGATTGTATGGCACCTGATCCTCTCTTATATAATATAAAATGAAACCTCTGTCTTATCCTGAACTCCGACTATGCATTCCAATACAAGCTTTATTATGAATCGCTGCCGGACCTTTGGGTTGTCGGCTGATGAGCTGTGCCGTATTGTGATTTTACCGAATTTTAATTTGTCTAGCGGCCGGCCCCCGTGGTTGTAGGCCCATGCTTGCATTTCTACTGAATGCTAAAATAAAGGTTTTCAAAAACAAAAAAAAATGAAGTAAGGAAGCTTATAATAACTGTCACATTGCAGTCAATGCATCCAAGTGAAAAGCTTTACCCCTGGCAGTCAAAAAGAAAGAAACACGGTGCGTGTCAGGTCGTTCTGGTGCTTGTGAAAAAGGAGAAGAAGAAGGGGAGAAATCCTGTGCAGAGTGAGTGCTGTTGCTGTGGGCCCCATCTTATCCTCCTGAAAGTAAAAACAAAACAAATTAGAAAAAAATTAATAAATGGTCATAACATGAGAATAAAAATATTAGCAACAATGATACTAGGGCACAAAACTAACTATCCAAGGGAATGGTAAGATCATGAGGAACGTGTATCGGTGAACCAAAATCTAATGCTTAAGGTGAATTGATAACTCTTCATCCTGGTTCTGCCGCCCCCACCCCCCCCCCCCTCCCCCGGGCCTTCGTTTGGAAGTCAATGATCAATTTAGACTCTCTCTGTCTCAGCATGAGAACCTTATTGCCTCCCATGGGATTCTTAACCACTTGTTCCAAAATTATGTAGCTAAGATGTCTCACATTGGAAAAATGTTGTTCCCTAAAGTGTCTTGCCGCTGGGTACTTGGGATCAAAATTGATGATGGCCCGTGTGTGTTCAAGAATATGCTTTTTGGCCATGCACGTGGTGCTCCCAATGTACCACTTATTACAAGTGCAAATGAGAGCATAGATCACAAACGTTGAGCTACATGCCAAAATTGGCCAATACTCCTAGTAATCCCGTTGTGGTTAACCTGCTTGCACGACCTGCTGTTGGCACAGGCTTTGCAATGGCCACACGGAAAGAAACCTTCAAGAAACCTTCAAGGCACTGTGCGTTGGTAGGAGGGTATGAAGTGACGTCACTATGGACAAGCATGTCCCTAATGTTTCTGCCACAACGATATGTGATACTGGGTCTTTCTGGGATGACATCACTAATAACAGTGTCAGTTTTTAGTACCCCCCAGTTCTTAGTGATTATTTTCCTAATGGCCTGTGCATCATAACTGTATGTGAGTATCAATCTGGTGGTCTCAATTTTGCTCTCACTGTTGGTGGCTTTCTCCGCAATGGTTTCAGCCCTTTCCACCTTATCAGCTCTTTCTTTGCCAGTTGACCCAGTTAGGATAGCCCCTATCTCTGAACCTGTCTAGGATGTTGATGCTTTCCATAAAGAAAGCATCGGCAGTATTGCAGTTCCGTTTAGCCCTCAGCAGCTCCCCATAATGAATACTCCATTTGAGATTCTCGGGGTGACTGCTGAGGGCATGCAGGATACTGTTGCCCGCAGTGGCTTTTTGATGAAGGGAAGTATGAACTTTATTGTTCTTTATTTCCAATGTTACATCAAGGTACTCAATGCTGGTTTTACTCTTGGTGCCGCTGAGAACAATGTTACGATCACTGCGGTTGAGTTTAGTGATGAAATTGTCTTCTTCATCAGCAGTACCCTTCCACACAATGAATAAGTCGTCGATGTAGCGAAGCCACATCGACACATTCAAAAAATCTTGTTGCAACGAAGGGTCAGCCCGTATTTCTTCCTCCCAGTGCCCCAAAAACAAATTTGCGAAACTACGAGAGAAACATGATCCCATGGCTGAACCATTGACTTGCCGGAACAAATTACCATTGAACAAGAATATGTTGTTGGACAGACAATATTCCACCATTTTGAGTATCATCTGAGTATGTTCACGGAATCTGATGTGTCTGTTCCTAAGGTAATGTCTACAAGCATCAAGGCCTTGTTGGTGATTAATAATGGTATACAGACTCTGTACGTCAAGAGTGATCAGCCAAAACTCTGTGTCCCATTCCATATTATCAATTTTGTTCAGGAAGTCTTTGGTATCCCTTACAAAGCTACTCAAGTTGATCACAAACTCCCTAAAGAAATGGTCCCTATATTTTGACACACACTCTGATACACTGCCACGTGAAGATACTATAGGTCTCCCTGGTGGTTTGGTGGCATCTTTGTGTATCTTAGGTAGAAGATAGAGGACAGGGAGAATCGGATAATCACAGTTGAGATAATTGAATTCTTCCCATGTGAGGATCCCCTTCTCCCTCATTCAAAAAGGAGATCCTATAAAGTGGTGATGCTCTCATTGTACCTTTCAAAATTTATAGATTCATAGATGTGTTATCAGACATTGTCTATTAGCTCCCTCTATATATTGTTCTCTGTTGAGGATTACAATATTCCCCCCCTTTTCAG
This sequence comes from Lissotriton vulgaris, assembly GCF_964263255.1. Lineage (NCBI taxonomy): Eukaryota > Metazoa > Chordata > Amphibia > Caudata > Salamandridae > Lissotriton > Lissotriton vulgaris. The sequence goes on from NC_141685.1 coordinate 1,651,157,417, forward strand.
CTGGACAGATGATAATCCTATCATCCTCCATGAGGGATTTAATGGCTTGCCTTTGTGTGAATGTCATGTTGTTGTCACCCTTGTATTTGAATTTATGCTGTTTTTGCCTAAACTCAATGAGGCCTTTGTTAAAACACTTGTGAAAAGCATTGATACTGTCATCTGGAAGATTGGGAACAAAGCTAGATTTGGGTTTAAAATTCATATCAGCCACTGTATCAGTGCAGATCCCAAGTTCTGTGTCGTGCCAATAGAGGCACCCCCTTCACTTTCACCCAATTCAATCACAGTACCCAACATTTCTGTATCTCCAATATCGGAATTGTATACATTAGACATATCATGGACATTTTCAAACATGGTTCTGCATTGCCTTTTAACTTATGCCATTTTTTAAGTTTTAACTTGCAAGTATACTTAAAAAGGTCAATGCGATTGTCAGTGTACCTGGAGGGATAGGATGGACAGAAAGAAAGGCCTAGGCATAGGGTTCTTTTTTCAGTCATGGTCATTATTCTCTTGATAGATTAATTTTAATCATGTTCACCATTTTGTCATCCATTAATATGCTCGTCTGGCGCGTCCTCTGCTGGTTCCCATAGCGCCTCGTCCCTTGCCTCTTTTGCCATTGTTGCCTAATTCTTGTTCTTCGATTTCTGTGTTGCCTCTTCCGCTGCCTCGTCCTCTTCCTCTCTGTCCCCTTGTTTTGGGAAGCAGCGTCTCCCTTGTTGTTTGACGATCCCTCCTCAGGGACGATACTCGTCTAAAAAAGACACTTGTTTCTTGCTGGTTTTGGTGAGTGTCTCATTAATCAACGAGACATCTGATTCCCTTTCACTTGTCGTCCCTCCCTCATTACCAGGGTTGGTTTTGGAACCATCTAATGATATATTGTCGATGCCTTCATTTTTGGATAGGTAATCATACCCTGGAGTATCGGACCTGGAGGAGGGGTCGTCAAAGAACAAGGGAGACACCGCTTCCCAAAACAAGGGGACAGAGAGGAAGAGGGCGAGGCCGCGGAACAGGCAATGCAGAAATCGAAGAACAAGAATTAGGCAACAATGGCAAAAGAGGTAAATGTAATTCAGAATGTTTTGGTTACGAAGGGTGGGTTGGTTTAGAGCATTATGGGATTTGGAGTTATTGGTGAGAGGGCGGGTTTATTGAAAGTTTAAAACCTGGGGAAATCCATTACGGGTTTTTGAGTAAGCAAGTAGAGAAGATGGAATTGACGCGATGGGCGGATATTTAGGAAAGAGGATTTTAGTGGAGAACAGCATGAGACGCTGCTAATGCCGGTGTGAAAAAGGTAATTGAGCGCACAAAGGGAAGAGACGGCACGGGTACAAGGGAGGGTTAAGGTGGTTTATGTAAGGTTTTTTGATGTGGGGACGATGTTGATATTGGGCGTTGCGTGGGGTGGCAATGAAGCGGGAGGTGACAGTCGGGGTATGGGAGTCAACACAAGTGTTGGTTTTAGTTGCCGGGTGGACACTGTGGAGTTATGGATCGACACATTTCAGTTGACATTTATGGTCTGTTACTCATTTGTCAATGTCATGTTATTTTACTTTAGTTTACTTTAATGTATTGGTCAGTTAAGAGGATTTTTCCATCTTGTTACAGGAACCCCTGATGAAGAGTCTCGAAGGCTCGAAATGCATTGGGTTTGTTTACTCCATTATTGATGCATCTGTAAGAGACTAACCAGTGTACAAAGCCTGATAAAGCATACATATGGTGAAGAAAAGTTGAATAATAAAAAATACAGATGTAATCCTACTGTCTCCGGAGTGATGAATTAAGTCGAAAAAGTAAAAGTAAAAATAAGGAATAGAACTAAGGTATCAATGGACTACTTGAGGAGTACTTTGATTAATTGGAAACACTTGGTTGATGAATCCCATTTTCGGCAGTGCATCAGCGAGGAGGGCGAGACACGTCCCCAGGCTTTGTTTAATGTTACGATACTGTGGTAGAGGCGAACCACGGTTCACTGTTTGCACACACTTACAAGGAGTTCAAGAATGGTTTTGATTAAAAGGAAAGCAGTGCACTCTCACACTCGTATTAACTTTTAGAAAGTGGGCATTTTCTTGCTTTACCATTCTGTGCCTCTGTCTGGCACAGGATGGTAAAGCACTACACTGCACTACAAAGGAATTGTGCATCACCGGTTTATGGCTGGAAGTGTTGTAATCGGATCTAGACCCCTAGTGTAATGTTCCCGATTCATGCCCTTATATAGGTATACTTTATCATATCCTTATATAGGCATTGAAATCACTACCCTATTTGTTCAAAGCCATTCAGCCCAAATACGGCATGGCTACTTCCACTAGGTTCCAAGAATTAACAACGATTTCTTTGAAAAACCCGCCTACAGCAGCTAGGAACTTCCCCCTGCTTGAATATTAAGTTCTCCAAGAACTCCTGGCGTTTTCCAAGAATTTAGCCTTTGAGTGACGATATTAAGTCCAAACATGCGTCAAACTCGGCACCTTCAAAGTATAAATAAACCCAGGTTTGCCCAGTCAAACACGCGGTGGTTTGGAACAGATCGACTAACTACTTGCCCAACGCCCTGCAGCAGCAAGTGCCGAAGGAAGCCGACCCTCCAGCTGACACACTGAGAGAGACGCTGTCTTTTCTCTTGCCGAGAAATCCAGCTCCAGTATTTCCGGCTTACCCTTGCTGGTATCTGGGAAATCGAGTCCTGAGAGAGAGATACAAGACCTTGTTCATTCTAAAACCAAGGTACGGAGCTGATTAGACCTCTTAGAGAATTCTTGGAATAGATTCCTGGCAGAGAACTACTAAACTTAGGCTACTCCTCACTTACTTCCTACCTAGTACTAGACTAGGTACACCGGGGTAGGCATATTTTAGAAGCACCAGTTGAGTACTTTTAGTCATTATTTATTACTGTATGTATATATGCATTGTACTTTATAACCAGTATTACGATTGTAGCAGTTCATTTCCAATGCTTGAGAAAGAAGACTGTTCAATAAATACTTTTTATTGTCATATTTGCATAAGCCACACAGGGCCCTGTCTCCCAGGGGAGCCTGCAACAATAATTAACACAATATTGATTGCAATTGACATTTCATAGTAGCAACAAACATTGCAAAAAGAAACTAAGAACCACCCCCTCTACCCTACTCTCCCCTTCCAACCACCCCTCCCAGCTCCCCCTACCCCCCCCAACGCCCCCCTCCACCACCCCACCTCCCCCACACCCCCCACACCCAAACGGTCGCACAGCTCACAATAAGTCCAAAAACCACTCCAGCATGTATTCCACCATACACATAATAGGATAAAAACAACCCAGTCGTCCCGTCCAGTCCATGCTCCAGACTCTCCCACATCTCCACTCTCACCCAACCTGAGGAAGATTATCCTGTTCCGCCAGGGGCTCCAGCCACACCCCCCTATAATCCACCCAGTGTTTCTAAATTTTTAAATGCTTCCGCGGACAGCCCCTGGTTACAAAGATCGGGCTCACCAGGCCCATGTAAAAATCCAAACCCCTATTCCAGACCGTCATCTTAAGGGCATGGGGGTGTTTCCACCCTTTAGCTATGTCTCTTTTAGCAGTGGTAAGGCCTAGTAACATCAAGTGTCTCTTGTAGATGTTGCCCCCAACCCCATTCATGACATGCAATAAGGCAAATAGGGGCGTGTTCGGGACTTCCCACCCCAACACCTCAGCTAAACAGGCCAGACCCCCTCTCCAGAAGCGCGCCACAGTCCCGCAGCTCCACGCCGTATGAAGGAACGTCCCCTCCTCACAATGACAGCGAAGACAATTTGGCGAGGCAATCATACCCGCCCAATAAAGGCGAACTCTCGTGTAATAAACCCTGTGTAAGTATTTGAACTGGAATAAACGGAGACGCATCGCTATGGCGCCGCTCCTGGGTGAAGCCAATGCCTCCCTCCAATCCTCCTCCTCCAACTCACCCACATCTGCTTCCCAGTGGTCCCTGAGCTTCTGAAGTGTGGGAGAACTATGTGTGACTAGCGTCTGGTATTTGCGAAAAAAAACTTTGGTTACAATGTCCCCCATAAACACTTTCGCCTCCAGGGGGTTGAAGTCCGGGAGGGTCTCCAGTCCTACCAAACTAGGGGACACGGCGTGGCAAAATTGAAGGTATCGAAAAAACTGAGAATTGGGCATATCAAAGTCAGCTCTGAGATTCTGGAAGGATTTCAACGTGGTGTCGAGCAGCACATCGCCCAAGGTCGAGATACCCACATTGTCCCTCCCCGTGAATCCTTGTAGGGAGACCAGCGCTGGGAAGCGGCAATTGTGCCGTAACGGCGTCTCTGCCGTCAGAACGTTCCACCACCCCACACGGCACAGGGCCTGCCTCTAAATGAGAAACATCGCCCGAGTGACCATAGGCAGTGCATTATGCAGGGGTGCGGAGTAGAGGATAGTATCGAGTGTGTTGTAGCCCATCAAATAGCGCTCCATGGCATAGGCCGGATCTGTAGGATCGCCATACCACCAATCATTTAGCACTAATAAATGAGAGGCCTGACAATAGGAGAGAATATCCGATGTGGCCAGACCTCCACAATAGGTGGAGAGGAAGCAGGTGCGCAATACCACACGAACTGCACCCCACTCCCATAGGAACTGCCCCAGATGGGAGTTGACCTGGCGAAACCAGCTAGTGGGAATTGGATACGGGTGGTTCTGGAGTTGGTATAGCAGGCGTGGAAGCGCCACCATTTTAAAAATTGCTGATCTGCCATAGATGGTAAGAGCGGCATACGCGACCAGGTCTTAAGGTCTGCCCGTACTCGATCCCACACCGGCACTAAATTTCGTTCCCAAGATATGGCCGGGGCATCTGATAGAAAGACCCCTAAGTAATGAATCCCTTCAACCGCAACCTTAAGCGGAGCGGCCCAATCCCCCACTACCAAAGTCTGTTCTCCCAACACCCACAGGGTAGATTTGCGGCGGTTCATATACAGTCCCGAGGTCTCACCAAAAATCTGTAGAATTTCAAGGAGGCACGGCCCCAACTTATGAAGCTCAGTAAGGAAGAAGAGGACGTCATCCGCGTAAAGTGCTATTCTGTCAGACGGGCCCTGCAGCCAGTCAAACCCACTCAGCTGTGCGTCTATCCGCACCCATGCCGCGAGCGGCTCCATGGCCAGGGCAAACAGGTAGGGCGACAGCGGGCACCCCTGCCAGGTACCGCGCCGAATGTGGAATGTGGAAGACACGGCTCCCGCCACCCGCACCAAAGCCGTCAAATCTGTAGTTCAATAAATACTTTTATTGAAAATGCCTGTCTCTCTATTTCTCTACATCTCTGGTGAAACAAAGCATGCATGATTGACTGGGTAAAATAGTTATCTATTGTCTCTGCGACTCCAAAAATTTGATTTCTTGTTCTTGGGAAACAAAGTTGTCATGTTTATGTGGTTATCAGAAAGTAATCCCTTCTTGTTTATTCAAGAAAGTTTCTAGTGACCTCTGAGCTAGCTGGCACTCACTATTAAGTTTAATATATTCGGTAGAGACCTAGTCAACTTCAGTCCTACGTCTAAACGACAGTATATATTATTCCAATGCGCAGATTGGGAATATAGGAACTACACTACAGAAGAATTGATGCAGCGACTGTTTCACTGTTGCCGCATCGACCCCAGCTAGTCCTGATTTTCCACGCATCACACCTGTGTGCCGAAATCTACATCAACGCTGGGCTTCAGTAAGGAACTGAGGCTGCGTTTCCAGAGAAATAATGCTTCATCTCCCCTCAGGATGAGAAACTGACATATCACATCCCCTGTGTAGCAGTAAGGAACCGATGCATCACCTCCCATGGGAGCAAGAAACTGATGCATCAACTTCCCTGCGTGTAAGGAACCAACGCATCGCTTTGCTTTATTGCAAACCACCTCCCCAGCACATATATTTGTCTTTTGATTTTGATGTATCCCAGGTAGTTTATGCTAAAAGTGACTCATCCATAGTTTTATATGGACTGAACTGTTTTTGAGCTTTTAAAAGTGATATCTTTGCTTTGTTGGATTTTTGTCATTTTGGTCTTGTTTAGTTTACATGAAGATTTGTTATTTGTCTAAACTGGTGTGATGACCTTTTGTAGTTTTTTACTGTGCTACTGTATGTTTATGTGCAAATGCTTTACACATTGCCGCTGAGATAAGCTTGTCAGCTCGTGTCAAGCTACCAAGGGGGATGAGCAAGGGTTATCCTAGGTGAGTAATTTCCTTACCCTGACTAGATGGAAGGGTCCCTTTTTAGGTTTTTCCAGAACAGCACCCAGTAAAATCTACTATTGTTAACAAAAAAAGGTTACCATTGGTTGGCTCTCACATAACTCTTATTTCCTGGCTTCTTATTGGTCAGCATTCTACTCCTTCCTGCTTCCTTCTGGCACTTCCAGTGTTGATTCCTACAGTGGACCTAGTACAGTTTGCTATCTGGGGCAGTGTCCTTCCACTTGTCGTGTGCAATTGCAGGTACTTTTTTGTTGCTGTAGGTTTTGGATATGAACTCTCAAAGAATGCACATCTGCAGTCCTTCTCCTGCCCCTCCCTTGTGTTGCATGCTGCTTTTTTCTAGTGACTTTAAGCAATGCTGCACAGCAGTTTACGCTGCTGTGCAACATTGCTTGAAATAGTACAAAGTGCGTAAAGGTGAGACTTCAGACTACAAGATCATAAGCCTAATGGTAGCAGCAACAAGACGTTTTGTATTTGACAAGATTATAAAATGAAGATTTTTCAACATCATTTTGCACATATCAGCATATTCAAAATATCCAGCTGCCTGGTCACCTTATCGGTATATAATTTTAAACCATAACAGGCAAGTGCCCAAAATATTCCTGTGACCAAATTATGGAAAAGTGTCCAATTGTATCAGCATCGGAATAGGAATTTAGATCATGTATGTGATTTAAGTGTGTGTCTTTAAAAAAAAAAGGGAAATAAAGAAAAGGAGAAAATATATATTTGATAAAATAGCAATCAAAAACATGTGCCTGTTAGTTGGGGGGAGTAGTTGGGATCCATTGGTATGGTGGGTTTTAGGTGCTCTGTTTTGGGCCTGAAGCTCCACATGCCGCGACAGGTACTTCAATGTTTTCTGAGGTATAGGGGTGGGGGGTGGGTTCTGGGAGTTGGGCTGTTGGGGGGCCGGGGCTGGTGGACGGGGACAAGGGGGGTTGTGGGTGTTCTGAAGGGGGTGCACGTGACTTCTGATATTTTGGCTTGTGTGGTGTGGGAGTCCTGGGTCGGGCCCTGGTGGTTGCAGAGATTTGTTCATCGAGACTATGGTTAACACCTCGGGGCAGGAACCTGCTAGTGACTCTATGCGAATTTTGAGCTGGAATGTCCGGGGGCTGTTGGATAAGATCAAGAGGGCCGTGTTGCGCTGGGGTAAAAGGGACTCGGCTGATGTAATGCTCCTCCAGGAAACACATATGTTGGGTACTAAGGCACTGAGCTTGCAGCGATTTGGCTTCCACCAGGTATTTCATGCAGGGTTTTCCAGGGGCTCGAGGGGGGTGGCCATTCTTGTCCACAGACGGCTGTCATATACCCACGAGCGTCACTGGCTCGATCCCCAGGGTCAGTATGTGTTTGTGAAGGGGAGGATTGGAGCGGAGCCAGTGGTGTTTGGCAGTGTGTATGCCCCCCCCCCGCTGCAGTGGTCCTTGGCGGAGAAACTGTTTGACCTATGGGCCGAGATCCCCCGCTCCCTAGCAGTGATTGGTGGTGACTGGAACGATGTAGTGGATGTGAGTCTGGACAGGCAGAGGTTGCAGGGGGTCGCGGCTGCGGCCTCTCCTACGCGGCTAAAGGCGATGATGGATGGGTTGGGGTGGGCGGATGCCTGGAGACACTTGCATGCCAGGGCGCGTGAATATACCTATGTGTCAGCAGTGCACGGCTCCTTCTCACGCTTGGATTGTGTATTTGTGCCAGGGGCTTTCCTTGACAGGGTGAAATGGGCTGCAATTCGGCCTCGGGGCTGTCTGATCACTCCCCAATAGCGGTGCAGATTGACTTGCGCAAGACACGCCAACCATTTCGGTGGCGGATGTCCTCATGGCATCTACAGCAAGCAGCCTACACCCAGCATATGCGCAGTGCGATTGCCCACTATTGGCAGGAGAACCTGGCGGGAGGGGTTGACGCGGTGACGGTGTGGGAAGCCATGAAACCCACTATGAGAAGTATTGACGTTGCTTGGTGCGCTGCTGCCCGTCGTACTCGACAGGAGATCATTGTTACAGCTGCAGAGCGGGTGGAGGTGCTGGAGAGACGATGCCGGGGAGAGGGTGATGACGTGGCGCTGCGACTGCTTCTCCAGGCGCAACAATCCTACGCCTCGTTGTTGCTCGACGAGGCTCGTCAAGCGTGGCTGGCTACGCGGAGCAGGGAATACCAATGGGGGGACAAGTCCTGCACCATGCTTCATAGGCTTTGTCAGCAAACGCTACAGCCGTTCACCCTACCTGGCCTCACTGACGGGGAGGGGACCACGATAACAGACCCAGCGACTCTTGCAGCGAGCTTTGCGCGCTACTATGCTGAGCAGTACGCTTCTCGGGAATGCCTCCCACCTGAAGCGATTGATGGGTTCCTCACGGATATTCCCCCTCGTGCAGTCTCGGACGAGGTGAGGGCGTCCCTAGACCTCCCCTTGACGGCGGAGGAGCTGGGTGATGCACTGGGCCAGCTCAATGTAGGCAAGGCGCCGGGTCCAAGTGGGTTCCCCAGTGAATTTTACAAGAAATTCCACTTGCAGCTTGGGCCGCACTATAGATGGGCATTGGAATTGGCGCGGGAATGAGGTAGCCTGCCGCCGGACTGGCGTCAAGCCGAAATTGTGGTATTCCAGAAGCCAGGTAGGCCTCCCGACCGCCAATAGTCTTATCGCCCTATATCCCTAATCAATTTCGAGGCCAAACTCCTGGCCAAGGCACTGGCGAACCGCCTGCTCCCACATATTGCAGATCTGGTCCACCCGGATCAAGCAGGCTTTATGCTGCACCGGCCGACGAGGCATAACATTCGGCGTGCACAGGCGGCGGTAGATGCGGTGGGGACGACCGGGGATCGGGCAGCGTTGTTGCTCGCGGATATTGACAGAGCGTTTTACTCGGTCAGCTGGACCTACCTCTTTGCCCTCCTGCCACTTCTCAACCTGGGACCGGTGTTCATCTCCTATGTGAGACTGCTGTACACAGACGTCACCGCCTCGGTGCGTATCTCTGGAGCGATCTCTGAGAAGTTCCCAATTGCTAGGGGTACCCGCCAGGGATGCCCCCTCTCTCCCTACCTCTTCGCGCTGGCCATGGAGCCATTGGCCGCACGGGTGCGTCTCGATGCACAGTATCGAGGCTTTGTGTGGGGGGCGGAACTCTCGGACCACATCGCATTGTATGCGGATGATGTCCTTTTCTTTATGACCGACCTTCACCGCTCTGGCCCTCGCATGCTGGACATAATGCGAATGTTTGGAGAGGTCTCTGGACTCTTCCTCAACCCGCGTAAATCGACCCTGTGGGTGCTGGGTGACGAGCCGGAGACATATCCCTGGGCTTCGGCTCTACAGGTGGCGGTTGGTGGTCTAAAATACCTAGGTGTCTTCCTGTCGGACTCTGCTGCTGTGGCATGGGAACGCAACGTGCTGCCGGTATGGGACAAAGTCCAATCGGACATCAAGACCTGGTCACGCATGCCCCTTAATATCTATGGCAGATCTGCCATCTATAAGATGGTTGCCCTGCCACAGCTCCTCTATCAACTACAGAACCACCCGTACAGGATCGACCCGCAGTGGTTCCGTCGTGTGAATTCAGTACTTGGCCGATTTCTGTGGGCTGGAGGTGCCTCCAGGGTAGCACTGCGGACTTGCTTTCTTTCCACGTACTGTGGCGGGCTGGCTACCTCCGACCTTCTGTCCTACTACCAGGCCTCGCATCTACTGGTGCTTAATGAGTGGTGGTATGGCGACCACAGCGACCCGGCATATGCGTTGGAACACTGTTTGATGGGAGATGCCACGCTACACACGCTGCTGTACTCGGCCAGGCGGCGGAGGGCGCTGCCGCGGGTCACCCAAGTGGTCTTCATGATATGGAGACAGGCACTGCGCCGTATGGGATGGTGGGGCAGGCTGACAGCCGAAACTCCGCTGTGGAATAACGGACAACTTCCAGCACTGGCCTCCCTATCGGGCTTTGGAGGCTGGGACGCCATCGGGATTTCCTCACTCGGCCATGTCCTCACGGGGACTACGCTCAAATCCTTTCAAGACCTCAGCTCCGAATTTAATATGCCCAAGACCCAATTTTTCAAATATCTACAATTTCGTCATGCACTCGCGCCGAGCCTGGTGGGGATGGACCAGCTTCCCGAATTCAGCCCGGTAGAGGCCAAGCTTTTCATGGGGGACCTGGGAGATAAGAAGGTTTCCAAAATATATCGAACGCTGGTTACTCACTGCTCTTCTTCTCTCCTGTCACTGAAGGCCTCCTGGGAGACGGATGTTGGCCCGTTGGATGAGGATGACTGGAGGGAGGCCCTTGAGTCCCCCCGCGGGGCTGCCATAGCTATACGCCTCAGGTTTATACAGTTTAAATACATCCATAGGGCATACTACACTAGGGAGCGATTGTGGAGAGCGGGCCTCATTGCCGCTCCGGAATGTTTGCGCTGTGGAACTGAAAGAGGAACGCTGCTGCATACGGTATGGTCCTGTGTGGGTCTGACCCGGTTTTGGAATGGGGTGTGGAATTGTTTGTCGGAGGTGCTGGGGTGGGACCTCCCTCGTACGCCCAGACTGGGCCTCCTCCATGTACTGGAGAATGTGGGAGGCAACATCTACAAACGCCACCTCCTGTTCCTGGGGTTGGTTGTAGCTAAACGGGATCTGGCGAGAGCCTGGAAGAGCGACCGTGCCCCCCCCACTTAGCGCCTGGAAGGTGGGATTAGATTTTCTTATGGGGCTGGAATTACCTGTGTTTGAGGCCAGGGGGTGCCCCCGGAAACACTATAAGATCTGGAAGCGGTGGGCGGACTACAGGGGGCTGACGTTGCAACCCCCAGTCGATATAGATGATGTGCCACCTCTGGATGGGGACCTTGGGACCTAGGACGTTATCTGACACCTGCCTTGCCTTACCCACGTATTTGGTGAACTGTGAACACGTGCACGGGGTTAGGGTGGGATAAGGGGTGGGTAGCAGGGGAAGGGAGTTGGGGTTTGTTTCTTGGGGGTTGGTGGGACATGGGATGGGGAGGGGGGTGCTTCTAAATTTAGGCCTTCTAGTCATTCTACGATGTATATACTGTGGACAGTATCCTCCTGATTGTGGAGAACTGTACTTATGCTTTGCCTAAAATTTCAATAAAAGCGGTTTTGAAAAGCATGTGTAGCATTAAAGTATGGTAAACAGATCAATGTAATCTTAAAGCAAATAGTCTATCATTCACTATGTGTTGCAGGTTCTTCCTCCCTATTCATACCAAATATGGTGCCCAAGTATTAAGATTACTTTAAGATTTTACAATACGTACATTGTGTAAGGCAAAGGATACGTTGTTAATTTTAGAATATATGGATAATACAGCAGCAAGATGAAAGACAGTAGCATTTATTTGTTACCTTTGCCTCAAATTGTAAAGCGCTCTGATATCCTTCGGGATCAAGTTTGCGCTATATAAAACTTTATACATAAATTAATAAATAAAGAAAAAAAATTGCTCAGACCGGACCAGAGTTGACAGCTTCACAACACTTTTTTTTCTTGACTTTAAGGCATGTGGCATAGCAGCTCACACTGTGGGCAGCATGTTTATTAAAAAAAAAATTAATATACATTGCAAAGCCAATCGATCTTCCATATGAGAAATATTATGGCATTGCTAATGCTTGTTTTTGCTTTTTCTATCTTTCCACTCTCTTTTCAGACTCTTCATCTCCCAATCCTTCCTTTCTCCCATTCGTTGCTCATTCCTTCTCCATTCTTCTGTTTATTACTCTCACCTCTCTCCAAGCTTTTCATCTCTCACGTTTCCCTTTGTCTGTCCCTTGATGACAGGCTTTGTAGATAGACTGGTGGCACGGCCTCACGCTTCTTCCGCAGCATGCTGCATTCCCCAGGTGCACTCTAGAGGTTATTTTCAGCTACTGCCTTTTCGCTTTCCGCCACTGGCCTCTTTCTCACCTCGGCTTCACTCCCCCACCCTCCTCCTCCTCGCCCCCACCCCTGGCTCAGCATCTCTGGCATCAGGTGCATCAAACACTCCTTCTGTTTATTTAACACACAATGAAGTCCGGCGTTATCTGTTGGCGGGAAAGGAGAAGGCAGAAAGGGAAATTGATTACACCCTCCCAGGCTTAGAGGTGGGAGCGAAGCCGCTGGCGACGTCGTAGATTGGCTTAGGCGGGCGAAGAGAGCCACATATGGGGGGAATTGAAACAGAACGCTGCGGAAATCAAGGTGGAAAGGCGAGCAAGACAGGTCTGCCGGTCGTGTCTGAATACACTGATAAAAATATGAGCAGGCGGAGACATACTCCTGAGAAACAGAGATGCATAGATAGTGAAGGCAGACTGGACCCATAGGCCCTTCTAGGCTTCCCACTGCCCCGCCTGCTGCTGCAATACAACAGGCCCTGCTATTGCCACCAGTAGCTTTAGATCATACGTGAAACACAAGTGAAACCGGGTCTGCGTTAAAGGTGCATCTTAGATACACCATCTGAAAGAATCGTTGGTGCAAATATTACAGTCCCTGGTAAAAATGGATAGTGCTATTGGAAGCAATTGTGCCCACATAGTAGCACATGCATTTGCAATGCAATAGGTCTTGCATTTACGCAAATTAGAGCTATTGGCATTGTAAATGTCAATGCCTTTTATTTATGTTTTTCTTTTTTATTACAAATAAAAGGCATTGTCATTAAACTATCTCAAATGCGAGATCTATTGCATTTCAAATTCTTGTATAAAAGTGTGTGTGTGGGGGCGGCAGAGAGTGGCAAACTGAAGGTAGCAGAAGGAACATAGGGGCATATTCTCAAGGACTTATCGCAGAGTTAGCAGCACTTTATCGCAGCCAAAGTTATGATAAATTTACCGCCCCATTCACAAGCTGGTGCTAAGTTTCCTTGCGCTAGCAGCCGCAAAAAACATCGCCACAGATGACACCGGCAATTATCGCTACTGATATGCAGAGTAGGCGTTCCCGCGCTAAAAGCTGCGACAACACCACTTCACAACATTCTCAACGACCAGCCAGATCGGCAATGAGATCACAAAACATGCGATAAGGCGCGTTAGCAGCAGGGATTTAACAGATGCTCTTACCTGGTGTAAAGTCAGACGACAACCTGTACCAGAAAAGGGAGCCCAGGCCAGAGCCACACCTGAAGAACAGATGCCATGGAGCCACTGATTATGCAGCTCGGACACCCAAGAGGGCCCCAACACTCACCGCCACCACCCCCAGGACCCTGCCCCCCTGTGCCCTACCTCGGGCACCCCCCACCCCACCCACTCACCGCCGGACAAAGATATGTTACATCAACTTTACGAAATCGTGAACAAAACAATTCTTCTGCTGTTGCACAATTACAACACTTAACATGCATGTGTGGTCAGAAAAAGGAGAATCACTCATTCATCTTTGAATTAACAAACAAAACATTTAATTCAAATAAACTCAAAACAACTATTCTGAAGAGTCATGGCGGGTCTTCTCAGGACAATCTGTAAGTCAGAGCCTGCAAGACAAAATTCTAGATAAGTAGGTGTGTCATGCGCTCATCAAAGGACAGAGAGAAAGAGCGAAAGAGAGAGAGAGATAGAGCTAGAGAGAAAGAGAGGGAGAGAGAGAGAGAGAGAGAAAGAGAGGGAAGGAGCGAGAGAGAAAGAGAGAGAGAGAGAGAGAGAGAAAGAGGGATAGAGAGGGAGAGAGAGAGGGAGAGAGAGAGAGAGAGATAGAGAGAGAGAAAGGGAAAGAGAGAGAGAGAGAGAGAAAGAGGGAAAGAGAGAGAGAGAAAGAGTGAGAGAGAGAGAGATAGAGAGAGAAAAAGAGAGAGAAAGAGAGGTAGAGAGAGAGAGACAGTGAAAAGAAGAGAGGGAGAGGGAGCGAGAGTGCTGACACTGCGGACCCAGGCCTCACTGCTCACCTGCTGCCACCAGTGTGTCTCCAACCGCGTGCCGGTATGCACTGCAGTCCCCACCAGGTACCTTATCTGAAACAGAGTCCAGATTTATTAATGGCAGAGTACATAAAATTGCACATGCCATCATCGCTTGCCACCCCCTGCGCACACAGGCTGCTGCACCCTATCCCCTCCTGCCGCCCAGCGGTGATTGCCCACTCCTGCGCACCCAGGCCTCACTGCTCACCTTCCACCACCGGTGTGTTTCCAAGAGGGCCCACGACGTGCTGGTGTAAGCATCAAGCCCGGGGCCCGGGGCCCGCGACCATGGCAGCCTCCACATCAGGCAGCCCCGCTCCATGGGCCACCAGGTCACACACTTGATTCTGGGTCTAGATTTTGCTATGGCAGAGATCATATAAGTGCACACGGCATCATCGCAGGCTTGACACCCGCTCAGCCCTTTAGGTGTCACTAACTATGTGACCCGCGAGGCAACGCCACGTGGCGGTAGGCCCGCACTGCCCACTGGCTCAGGCCTACCCTGCAGTCAGGCAGGGCTCGCACAAATTCTTACCAGTCCAGACCACCAGGATGGGGCATCATCGCAGGCTGCACACCCACTCAGAAATCAAGGTGCCCCTACCTCAGTGCACCGAAAGTCACTGTCCCGTGGCTGTGTGCCTGTGCCGGCCACAGTGTATCCGGCACCACCAAGTCTGTGCACCGCAAGTCATGGACCCTTTATGATTGGGTCTAATGGTTCGGTCGCCTTCGTGTAACATCCGGCACTGTGTGAATGTGATGTGGCAGGGCCCTAGGCCCTCATGCATAAATAATAACCACATGGATACACCCAGATAGCGAGTGGAAATGGCGCCCAGCACATGCGCCCAGACCTTTTTATTGGCATGGTCACATGTCCTGTGACGTGTGTGCTGGATGGGTGTGGTGTGGGTGTAAAACAGCCGTGAGGGAGTGGCATGCTGACAACTATACTTGTGATCAGCAGATCACTACAGGGAAGACCTGTGACATGTAGCGTTGTCGTCCCCCCCCCTGTGAGTGTAAGCAGAGTGAGCTGGCCTGGCGTATGCCAGTCCAGCGTAAGGGTGTGAACAATGACCGCAGGGCTCTGGGCGTGGTTCCGTCATGGGCTGGACAAGGAAGTAACTAATGCGTGCGTCTCTGTTGTAGTGTTGGCGCCACTCGGACCCCAATCGGCAATGTGTAACCCTGTGACTGAAGTCCCACAACATGAGCAACATGGTTGTAAGGGGGAATCACTGACCCTACATTCATCCATACTTCCACACTTGAAAGATCATAGACATGTCACATCTGTGTGAATATGAATATTGAATGCACATTCAGGGGAGTGTTGTTGCTGAAGCAGTATTGGGCCATGCAAACCCCACTTTACACTGTTGGCCCCTGGAGGGCCAGCCAGAGTCCTTTAGGAAATGACAAGTTCATCGGTTGAGGAAGAGTAGAGTCCGCAGTCTGAATGCTGTGTCATTGGTGACCAAACAAAATATGGCAGTCCATGTCGAGGTCCAACGTGAGTGTTGCAGAGTGTATCGGGGACAATGGAAGGTGATGATGCAGAGGGCAGAACCAAGCAGAAACTGGGCGTATGGCGGAGATGAATGCTACTGCATTCTTCGTACCACGAAGCCAGATTCATCCGCATCTTCGTCCTCTGCTGTTTCATGTGCTTCACATGTGGGTGGTGGTGTTACGTCTCCAGCAGTATGTGGCAGTGATACCTCAGGGACCGGAGTTGGAATGTCTGCCGCACTGTGTGGCACTGACACTTCAGGGGGCGGAGTGTGGATGGAGTGGTAGCAGGAGCATGCATCAGTGCCAGGCCTTGTGGCTGCAATGCCAGGAGGAGGGTCTTTAGGGCATTGAGGAACCCAGCTACCTCTTGCTGGTGTACAGCCGTGGCAGCCATTCTTTCCACCTGCATCCACTCCATGTTCTCCATGATCCTCCGCATGTGTCCCAACTCCAGGGTGACATCGCTGGAGCCACTCTGACTAGACAGTTGTTCTTGTCTCTGAGTCATGACTCCAGCGATGTCAGCCATGGATCATTGGAGAGCATAGGAGAACTATGGGTGTCCGTTAGGGACTTTAAGGGGTCCCTGATGGGACTTAGACACCCACGTATGGCATCAAGTTTGGCTGCCATACGGTCGAACCCCACCCGCACCTGTTTTGCCAGCTTCTCCTAGCACCCCAACGCACAGCATTGAAAGGCCATATGTTCTTCGTGAGGGTCCTGGGAGGCAGCTGTGGTGGTGGGTGCTGCCTGCTGTGTGGTCTGTGCAGGGGGTGGAGTCTCCTTGTTGCAGCTGGGCTGCCCTGCTCCTGGAGATAGGGTGCGGGGGCTGTCCATGAGCTGTTGAAGGGTGTTGGGACAAAGGTGTGGTGGTCCTCTTCATCATCAGAGAAGAGAGGTACGGCCTGCTCTGCAGGAGGTGTTGGTTTTCCCTCTGCAATGTGAAATGGAGATGCAGTTTAACATTGTGTTCATGTGTATGTTGACGCATTGTGCATGTTTACATACAGACCGCATGACAGTGCACATTGTGACTGTTTGAGAGGTGCTGCCTATTTGATGCGTGAGAGTGGACATTTCGACAACATCACGGATGTGTGTTTGTAGTTTACATTATCAACTCACATTTCCATGCTATGCCAAATGTGATTGGCCAGTTTCTACACACAAGCGGCACCAGTTGAGTCCTCTGTTCTGTTGTGGACGTGTTGCCGTTTGTACCACATTGTTGTCATTGCTGATGTGCTCTGCATGTTATGTGTGTGTGCTGCATTTTGGGAGAGTCACCCCTGCTGGTCGGATTTTGCTGCCCCTTATTCGTTTCATGCGGTGTGCCTTTGGCTTCTGTGCTTATACAGTGCTGAGATGTTGCATACTTGGGTACATTGGTCTCTTGGTGGGAGTAGGGGTCTGGGGCATGGTTTGTCCGCAGATGTGCCATACTTCATTGTGTATGTGTGCCATTGTGCCCATCTCCCCCCACCCCCCAGTCCATGGTTGTTACTCACACTGGTGCTGTTGTGTCAGGTCATGTTGAGCAGTGTCCGGTCCCCCAACTCCTGCCACTGTCTCCCCACTGATAACTGTAGACACCATTTCCTCCATCTCGTCCAGCTCCTCCTGTGGCGCTCGCTGGACTCCCACCTCCAGTCTGCGTTGCTGCCTTCCAATTGCTGGCGAGTTTCTGCTTGGTTTTGGGCTTCAAATCATTCCAGCGCCTCTTGACCTCTTCCATTGTCCTCTTCAGCACACCGACTGCATTCACCTTGCCCACGATGGACTGCCATGTTCCAGTTTTTGTTGCCAATGACACAGTGGAGGTGACGAACAGTTGTTGTTGGTGTTCTACCACCTCCGTTATCAGGAGCCTGTTTTCCTGCGGACTGAACCATTTCTTCCTATTCTTCTTGTCCTTGCCCTTCCCTGACCCCGAGGTCCCAGGCTGGTCCTCCCGGGGCTTGTGGGGTTCTGGTTGTCCTCTGTGCTTGGTCCGGCTACCTCCATTGTGCTTCACTATTGCTTTGCTTTTGTTTGTATGTTTTTTTTCTACTTTTATAGTGATTTTTTCTGCCTGACGTGTGTGAATTGCAGACCTGGCACAGCTTAGGGCTGATTTTGTTATCGTGATTGGGCCCATAGCAACTTTTTTCACATTGGGGTATAGATTTTTATTGCTGTCCTGGTGATTTTATTGCGAACATTTGCTGCGTTATCTGAGACTATTGCATGTTACTGCTGTGTTGTGAATAGGACGTTAACAAAGAGGTATTTTCACGCGACAGATATGGAACATTGTGATAACTGATTTTGGCGATGATTATCACACGTTCTTGAGAATATCCCCAATAGACGGGGAGGATGTGGGGAAGCAAAATTGATAGCACGGTGGGGGAAGGGGCACAGAGGGCATAGGGAAGCAAACAATAGACAGAGTAATGTGGCGGGCAGGGGGAGAAAAGCAAATGAACGAGAGCAAAGTTAAGCTGGGGTTGAAAGCACACCCTTTACAGGTAAGCTGAGTCGAGGAGCAAAGGGCATCTTGCTGCCACTTTGGAACTGGAGCTCCAATACCTTCCGGTCGGGTTTGCGCTTGCGGCTGCGGGAGAGTGTGTCCAAAGCGATATTTGCAGCCAAACAGCTTGTCTTTTTTGGATCCATTTCACAGAGGAACAAATTGAGAAAAGAAGGTATGAGCCCTCTGTTGAAGTCATGGTTTATAGAAAGTGAGTGGAGGAGCCAACCAAAAGCATATTCATATTTGACATAGATGTTCGTTCAGAAAATAAACACACCAGATCTGGCGGAATTTACATCACGCACCTTTGACCTCCCTAAAGGCATTGCTGAATTGTCCCCTTCTGTCTCCCTTGGCCCCAGAAGAGCTCCCTGTTTGCTTTGATAAACAAGCCAGTGGTCACAACTGTGCATGAGAGACCCTCCTGGAATTCTGCATCTTGCTCTTAAATTAGATTATTTAGTAAGAGGTGGATACCATGCTCTGGTGAAACCCATTCACGGTGTAAAAACTTTACCATAGTATTATTGGCAAAGGACTCCTGTGAAGACCACGCTAAGCTACCTAGCTGCTAGTATAAGATGAGTCCATATCTTTTATAGCAAAACCAGTTCGTTGGATAGAGTGCTCAACTCTCAAATTAAATGTGATCTGGGGACAGACATGTTCTCTGGCAGCAGCTGCTTCCTCAAAGCCCCTGCCTCCAAAGGAGACCAGCTGATAGGGAGGGTGTGTATATTTATTCGATAGCAATGAGTGCTATCTGTTGCTTGGGAGGAGTGGGGCGTGCCTTATGCCACATTCAATCAAAGAGGTTTCAACATGGCGAAGAAATGCAACATGTAGAAGAAATAAGGCACCACTGGCAGTGGATCGGAGGCTTTCTGGTGAGTGACACTGGGTAGCTGTGAGAGGATACAGTGTCGCTATGAGATGTGTAACCCAGTATCACAAGTTTCCTGTGATGAGAAGTCTCACTGACAGCCGTTTACTTGGAGTGTGTGCCAGGGGTATTCTGGGGGTAAAGAGTCCAATCCCATCTGCTTATTTATTTACCCGCTGGTTGATTAGTAAGAGTTAAGGTCTAGAAGTTGCCCCTGTGTCGCCGCCTTCCCAGGAATACATCTCCAACATACCTGTTCCATTCTAGGGGCCTATATACATAACGCACAAACTCTTTTTGAGGACCGGCGCCTCCATCTACCATAAACAAGGAACGTGTACCGTTAAGAGATTATCACCTAGATTCATCAATGTCAAACTCTGCGATTCCTAAATTGCAAGAAAAAGCAAATTGCAATTTAGAAATCGCAGAATGGCATTCATGAAAAAATGCAAGAAGAAAAAGCGATTCGCAATCAGCCGCAATCGCCGATTGCGAGTTTCTGAAATTCGGATAAAAATCGCAGAATCGGCCGATACCCTTGTTGAAATAGCGATCTCGCAATTACCGAAATCGCAAATTGCGATCTCGCTAATTGCGAGATTGCAAAAACGGAAAGTCGCATTCTGAGCACAGTGATGACATCACAACCAGGAAGTAGGCAGGTTCCATCCTTATTCAGCATTGTGAGCCTGAAGTGGAAGCAGCATTGCCAGAGCTCCCCTCCAGAGTACCCACAGGTGAAATCCAGGAGACACCCTAGTGCACAACATGTCTCAGGAAGCTGCTGGGGAAACTTCCACAGGAAGGAAAAGGAAAATTAAACTTTCTGAACAAGAGCTAGAATATTTAATAGAGGGAGTATGCAAGGACCACAACCGCCTCTTCAGCAAGGACTCGAGAAGGGAGCCTGAGGCCGTCAAAAGGAGAATTTGGGTGCGCATCCGCGCAAAAGTGAATTCTGTGGGGGTGACCCAGCGCTCTGTGGATGACTTAAAAAAACGATGGTACGACCTCAGAGGGCGGGCCAAGGAGAAGACGCAGAGAGGCTGGGGGAGCGTGTTGCGACAAGAGGAGAGGAGCCCACTGTCTCACCCAACACCCCACTTGAGGACCGAGTAGAGGACAACCTGAATCTGCAGGCATGCGTGGGGGTAATCCAGCTGGACTCCTCCAGACCCACCCAAGATACACAAGGTAAGTGCCATGCGACTGTGACCCTGTCCCCTAACAATGGCCATGACCCCAGATCATCCCATTACAAACCCCAGTCATGCAGCCTAAGCACACCACTAAAGCCCAATTGCATTGTGGGACATGTAGTCTGACCACAATTACCATCTAGCCCCATACAGCCAGACCTGTTCAGTGAGAGTCAATCCTGCAGCGAGTCAGGGAATGGTAGCCTGCATGCATGTAGGAAGCTCCAATGTGTAAGTAACATGTCACTAATCAACGTCCACTTTACATCACAGGTGGCGCTAAAGTACCCAGTATGGATAGCGATGCCCTGCAAATCGAAGAAATAACAGAGGACACTGAGGGAGACGTACATCCATCCCCACAGCCAGGACCATCAGGGCAAGCTGCCGCATCAGCGGTCATACCACCACCTGCCCCTGTGGACAATGCCACCTCTGCGCCAACAGGCGCAGCAGTACCACAGCGAGTAACGCAAACACCAGTGGGGCTGACAACACCAGCAGCAGCTTGCAGACAAACCCGCCGCCCTGCGGCTGTGAGGAGCCAGTCTAGCGGACTGGTGAGGGTGCCATGCAATACCACATCACGTGCTGGCAGGGGGCTGAACGTGCGGGCACCTGGGCTCACTATTGAGCGCCGTATGCTCCACGTCCACCAGACACAAGCCCGTCATCTAGCTGCTATACATCTCCAGCTCAACAAGACCGCTAGGAATGTTGGTCAGATGGCAGAGCGTATGGATAGGATGACCGCTGATGTGGAGTCCAACACCCAGGCCATGTATAGCCAGCGGGACATCAACCGGCTCAGACACCGGCAGCTGCTGACCCGCCTGTCTGCATACACGCGGTCCAATTATATCATTGGCAACGCAACCTCCCAGCTAACGCGACGCTCCTTGGCCATGCAGGTGCAAATGGTCCAGTGCTGTCAGGACGTTGCGAGAGCTCTGGAGCAAGTGACAACAGCAGTTCTGGGTATGCAGGCAACTGCCCATGGCCAGGCGGGGGGGGTGGGGACGACACTAGTGAGGCTAATTCCAGCCATAGTAGCCAATCCGTGCCACTGGTGGTAACACCACGCCGCAGCACCAGGCCCTCTGCTGCCTCACGGCCAAATCAGGAAGAGGAGCTGGAAAGAAGGTTGGGAGCATCTGCCCGGAGGCGGCATTGAACATTTGAATAGTACCATGAAGGGCCATGCTGCTGCTACAAGCATGCCCTCCTCAAGAACATGGGACATATGACGCAATATGGCAATCATGTTACAGTTTGGGGAATTCCCACTTTATTGTGAAAAAAACAATAACAAATATTCTGTTTAACTGAATCTGACTCATGTCATTATTACTATTGTCATGCATGAGTGAAGTCTTGGGTGTGGGGAGTGGGTGCACTAGAAACAGTTTGTGGTGATTTGGTTACGGCGCCTGTGGCCTTCTGCAGGATTCTCCCTGCGTGCATGATGCACATGTGCAGGTGGTCGGTTGTCTCCTTCCGACTCACTGCCAGAGATCTCTACAGGTATCCTGCGCTTGGTAGCAATGTTGTGGAGGATAGCACACACGGCCACGATGCGGCAGCAGACCTCAGGCTCGTATTTGATGGCCCCATCAGTCTTGTGAAGCATGCGGAATCTGCTCTTCAGAAGCCCAAATGTCCTCTTAATGCAATTTCTTGTGTGTATGTGTGCAGCATTGTAACGCCGTTGCAGTGGTGTTGCAGGGTTGAGGTATGGGGTGAGGAGGTACTCACGGAGAGCGTAGCCGCTGTCACCTAAATTAAAGGAGCAGAGGGTGAGTGCCTGTTCAGCGCAGCTACATGATCACAGTCTACTATTTTGGGGCATGTGTACTTACCTAGAAGGTGTCCTTCCCCAAAGTCTCCCCTGGCCAGTCGTGTGTGAATGCCGCTGTGCCGGAATATGAAGGAGTCATGTGTGCTCCCCGGGTACTGTGCCACTATGTCCGTGATGATTGTCTTAGCATTGCACACCATCTGGATATTGATAGAGTGGTAGGACTTGCGGTTGCAGTACATGTATTCCGTTTGTGCTGGTGGGCAGATGTGAATGTGGGTACAGTCAATGCATCCTATTACATGTGGAAATTGTGCAACGTTGTAAAATTGAAGCTTGGTCGCATTCAAGTCCTGTTGGCTGGTCGGGAATGAGATGTAGTGGTGTAGCCGGGTCAGCATAGCCTCCAGGAAACTCCTTAGGCAGCGGGACATGGTGGGCTGGGATATCCCCCCTGCAACAGCGACTATCCCCTGGAAGCTTCTGGAGGCCAGAAGGTGCAGGCTGCACAATACCTGGACATGGGTGGGCACGGCATTGGTCCTCCTTGTTGGGTGCTGCATCAGGGGCTCTAGGTCCCGGATCAGCTTGATGATCATTGCCCCATTCAGGCAGTACTTATCGTAAATTTGCTCCGCAGTTTGGCCCAGTAGGGTGACCCGCTGGCGGAATATCCGCTCCTGGATCCTACGTCTGTTCCGTGCTACTCGCTATAGCCTTCGCCGCCTGACCACCATGCAGAGTCCTGGCATTGTGAGTGTCCTCATGCTCCAGCTGCATCTCCTTAAGTGTGTTTGGTCAGGCCTGCACCTGTTGGTAGTCTGTAAAAGTTTTTTTGAAAAAAAATGTTTTTCGTAACTGGTTACCACCTGGTTTGGGTTCTCCTTAAATTGTGCGTCGCAAATAGCGATTTTCGGGTTTTTCGCATTTTGCGATTTTTCTTGAATAGCGATTGCGATTATTTAGCGATATCGCAAATTAATTAGCAGAATCCATGGTTTCTCGCAATTTCCGAGTCGCTAATGGGCTTCTTCCTGGATTCTGCGAATTTATTTGCGAACTCGCAATTTTTCTTTAGCGAAATTGCATTTTTGGGGATTTCACTATCATGAATTCCTTTTATTCAAATTGCGAACGCAATTGCTAGTTCGCAGCTATTGCGATCGCAATTTGGCTACATGAATCTAGCTGTAAGCGCTTAAATGTGCCTTAATGAAGCTCATTTCCTGTGAGGGCGTGCCCTGCTCACCACTAAGAGTTGTATTGACAGGAACGCTCACCCCACTTCTGTGGACACACTCACACAGTTCAATGCATGTGAACCTGCCTCTATTAACCAAATCTAGGGAAGGAGAGGGGGGTACTACATGGCTCTGACAGAGCAGGATCCTACAATTCGCAGTCCTAAGTGGCAACATTTCGTACTAACTCGAGTTCCACCTGAAGGCCGCTGGTGGGAGAGAGGCTGGTATTTGGACCAGATCCCACCTTCTAGATCATGCCCCGTTATGCATACGCAGCCCCTCTGTATCTCGCTCACCTGAGACAGTGGTCGTCGCCATCTTGCATCACTTTCCTCCGGTTGCGGCGGCTTACTCCTCCCACCTGTGTCACCTACCAGCTTGCAGGTGGGGTTCAGGGAAAGCGGGTGGTTCCATGGCCCAAAAGCGCAATTATTACAAGATCAGAGGAGCCCTGCAGCGGGAATAAATAAATCGGACCTGGAGAGCTGAAAATACTCTCACTCTTCCTATTCTTGGGTTATATAAATAATTTACGCTAACAACAAATTAAATAATGAGTACAGCGGGGATACAAGTTGAAGTAATGGGTGAATAGCAATATCGGTCTATTAAATCTTAAGTTAGAGGACCAAAATTGTAAATTCAATGAATATCGAGTACAATGCATTTTTATGCAGCCGGCAAAATAAAATGTAGGCTCAAAATCAATGTGTGATAATTTGTCTACTATTTCAGAGATTAGACGAATAGCATTATGCAGAGAGAGCAGCATGAGTGGCAAATGGATAAGGCTAACTACGTGACAGAGGGGGGAAATGAAATGTAGTGCATGGGAACACAAAGTAGGTTATGTACACCAGTAATTGGCAGGGTTGTGGCTGAGCAATGAACTAAGGACACTCAGAAGCATGTAGGAAGTAGAAGGTGGCGAAGCGAGTATTTGTGACTTGTCACTTTTAAGATGCTGCATTGCACCACATCCTTTGGGAATAAGAAATCAGGACACAGACAGAAAAGGCACAGGAAGACTCTGATTGCACAAACACAACAAATTATCTGAGCTTGTTTTTGCAAGCCGATGTATACATCTGTTAGCACATTAAAGCCAGACCTATTGGCTTTGCGAACACATGTTTGTTTTTCTCTTTGAGATGCCCTCAGCGCAAAAGGTACTCCTCAGTGTGATCACATGATCAGTGTGCCACAGGTCTCACGCTGTACCTCGATGAAGAGGACAAAGTATGAAGGAACTAGTTTGTAGATGCTGGTGTTTCCTTCTAGATAGCACAACATCATTTTGCAGTTTAGGTGCACTTATCTGTTGGCACAGGACCAAGGATAAATTGAATATGGTTTGGCTGAGTCTGTATTCCCAAAGTGACCCAAAAAAGTTGTAGCATAATGCAGCCCGGAGTAATGACCAGCCCATGCATCTTTTTTTGTTTCAGTGGTCACCACGTTTGTTGATGCTTTTGCCCCTTCCATACTGCCCTTCTCATGATATCACTGGTGCTTGCTGTTGTGGTCCCTGCTGTGCTCACTGCTGTTGCAGCAGCTACCGTCACTTTTGTTTAGACAGCTGTTGTTGCTGCTGTCACTGCTTTTGTGAGAGCGGTTGTTTCTGATGTGGTCCCTATTGTACAGGCAGATATCCTTGCCCCTTTGGTCCTGCTGTGGTTGCTGGTGTGGCCCCTGTGCTCGGTGACAGCTGTTATCTTTGCTGTGGCTACATCATTAGTGCTGGCAGGTGTGGTTGCTACTGTAGTCCATGTTGTGGTTACAGCTGTGGTGGAAGCTTTTGTCACCGCTGTGGTACCTTTTGGGCTACTAACTATTGATGCACCTGTTGTTGCGGCTGTGGTGGTGGCTGTGGTCCGAGCTGTTTGAGCCACTGTTGGCACTCATACTTTGTTGCTGTGCCTTCTATTGTGCCTGCTTTTGTCCCTGCTGTGGAAGAAGCCATTATCCCAGTAGTTATTGCTCCCTTGGTGGCACCTGTGATTGCTCTTGCTATGGTTGAAGTTGTTGCTGCTCGGTGGTGTTGCATCTGCTGAGGTTTCCACTGTGGCTGCTCCTGTTATCTAAATTGTGATGGCAGCTGTGGTCACTGCTGTTGTCTCTCTTGAGATGCTTTACACTGCTCGGGAACCTGCTGTGATGACAGCCTAGGTCACAGAAGTTGTCATTGCTGTCATTACGGCGCTGGTTGCTGCTGTGATCCCTGCTGTGTTGCTACGTTGTTTTTGCTGCTATGGCAATAACAGTAGCAACAGACCCAAAGCTCCTCTCTGTACATATTATTTGGTAATCAAATGTTCTCTGGCATACAGCTAAAGCAAGAATCAAAAGAGTGCCTCTCTCACTAGCTGGCCTAATACAATAACCGGAAATCAAATGGCAAGCTCCTGTTAAGAGTCTAGTGAATATTCCATAGCCTCTCTTTGTGTCGGTGTTGTGTCAAGGTCCCTGGCAGGCGTTATAGCTGTCTACAACAAGACCAATAAAAGAGAAGAGGATGACGGGAAATCTGTTATGTCCCAGCAGCAAACGACAATTGTAACTCTTTGGCAAAACCACAACAGGACAGATAGAGCAATAAAAAATTGAAAAACAATGTCAGGGAGATCCAGCCTAGGGGATTCTGAATGATAGTGCGTTTGAATGAACACAGAAAAAGAGACCTTGCATAGTTTCATCTGGCACTTAGTCACAAGAGGTGTGGGCTATCAGTTCTACTGCCTAATTTCTGTGATTTACTAAAGTACATCAGCGGTCATACCACCACCTGCCCCTGTGGGCAATGCCACTTCTGCGCCAACAGGCGCAGCAGTACCACAGCGAGTAACGCAAACACCAGTGGGGCTGACAACACCTGCAGCAGCTCGCAGACAAACCCGCCGCCCTGCGGCTGTGCGGAGCCAGTCTAGCGGACTGGTGAGGGAGCCGCGCAATACCACATCACGCGCTGGCAGGGGGCTGAACGTGCGGGCACCTGGGCTCACTATTGAGCGCCGTATGCTCCACGTCCACCAGACACAAGCCCGTCATCTAGCTGCTATACATCTCCAGCTCAACAAGACCGCTAGGAATGTTGGTCAGATGGCAGAGCGTATGGATAGGATGACCGCTGATGTGGAGTACAACACCCAGGCCATGTATAGCCAGCGGGACATCAACCGGCTCAGACACCGGCAGCTGCTGACCCGCTTGTCTGCATACACACGGTCCAATTATATCATTGGGAACGCGACCTCGCAGCTAACTCGACGTTCCTTGGCCATGCAGGTGCAAATGGTCCAGTGCTGTCAGGACGTTGCGAGAGCTCTGGAGCAAGTGACAACAGCAGTTCTGGGTATGCAGGCAACTGCCCATGGCCAGGCGGGGGGGGTGGGTGGGGACGACACTAGTGAGGCTAATTCTAGCCATAGTAGCCAATCCGTGCCACTGGTGGTAACACCACGCCGCAGCACCAGGCCCTCTGCTGCCTCACGGCCAAATCAGGAAGAGGAGCTGGAAAGAAGGTTGGGAGCATCTGCCCGGAGGCGGCATTGAACATTTGAATAGTACCATGAAGGGCCATGCTGCTGCTACAAGCATGCCCTCCTCAAGAACATGGGACATATGACGCAATATGGCAATCATGTTACAGTTTGGGGAATTCCCACTTTATTGTGAAAAAAACAATAACAAATATTCTGTTTAACTGAATCTGACTCATGTCATTATTACTATTGTCATGCATGAGTGAAGTCTTGGGTGTGGGGAGTGGGTGCACTAGAAACAGTTTGTGGTGATTTGGTTACGGCGCCTGTGGCCTTCTGCAGGATTCTCCCTGCGTGCATGATGCACATGTGCAGGTGGTCGATTGTCTCCTTCCGACTCACTGCCAGAGATCTCTACAGGTATCCTGCGCTTGGTAGCAATGTTGTGGAGGATAGCACACACGGCCACGATGCGGCAGCAGACCTCAGGCTCGTATTTGATGGCCCCACCAGTCTTGTGAAGCAGGCGGAATCTGCTCTTCAGAAGCCCAAATGTCCTCTCAATGCAATTTCTTGTGCGTATGTGTGCAGCATTGTAACGCCGTTGCAGTGGTGTTGCAGGGTTGAGGTATGGGGTGAGGAGGTACTCACGGAGAGCGTAGCCGCTGTCACCTAAATTAAAGGAGCAGAGGGTGAGTGCCTGTTCAGCGCAGCTACATGATCACAGTCTACTATTTTGGGGCATGTGTACTTACCTAGAAGGTGTCCTTCCCCAAAGTCTCCCCTGGCCAGTCGTGTGTGAATGCCGCTGTGCCGGAATATGAAGGAGTCATGTGTACTCCCCGGGTACTGTGCCACTATGTCCGTGATGATTGTCTTAGCATTGCACACCATCTGGATATTGAGAGAGTGGTAGGACTTGCGGTTGCGGTACATGTATTCCGTTGGTGCTGGTGGGCAGATGTGGATGTGGGTACAGTCAATGCTTCCTATTACATGTGGAAATTGTGCAACGTTGTAAAATTGAAGCTTGGTCGCATTCAAGTCCTGTTGGCTGGTCAGGAATGAGATGTAGTGGTGTAGCCGGGTCAGCATGGCCTCCAGGAAACTCCTTAGGCAGCGGGACATGGTGGGCTGGGATATCTCCCCTGCAACAGCGACTATCCCCTGGAAGCTTCTGGAGGCCAGAAGGTGCAGGCTGCACAATACCTGGACATGGGTGGGCACGGCATTGGTCCTGCTTGTTGGGTGCTGCATCAGGGGTTCTAGGTCCTGGATCAGCTTGATGATCATTGCCACATTCAGGCGGTACTTAGCGTAAATTTGCTCCGCAGTTTGGCCCAGTAGGGTGACCCGCTGGCGGAATATCCGCTCCAGGATCCTACGTCTGTTCCTTGCTGCTTGCTATAGCCTTCGCCGCCTGACCACCATGCAGAGTCCTGGCATTGTGAGTGTCCTGATGCTCCAGCTGCATCTCCTTAAGTGTGTTTGGTCAGGCCTGCACCTGTTGGTAGTTTGTAAAAGTTTTTTTGAAAAAAAATGTTTTTCGTAACTGGTTACCACCTGGTTTGGGTTCTCCTTAAATTGTGCGTCGCAAATAGCGATTTTCGGGTTTTCCGCATTTTGCGATTTTTCTTGAATAGCGATTGCGATTATTTAGCGATATCGCAAATTAATTAGCAGAATCCATGGTTTCTTGCAATTTCCGAGTCGCTAATGGGCTTCTTCCTGGATTCTGCGAATTTATTTGCGAACTCGCAATTTTTCTTTAGCGAAATTGCATTTTTGGGGATTTCACTATCATGAATTCCTTTTATTCAAATTGCGAACGCAATTGCTAATTCGCAGCTATTGCGATCGCAATTTGGCTACATGAATCTAGCTGTAAGCGCTTAAATGTGCCTTAATGAAGCTCATTTCCTGTGAGGGCGTGCCCTGCTCACCACTAAGAGTTGTATTGACAGGAACGCTCACCCCACTTCTGTGGACACACTCACACAGTTCAATGCATGTGAACCTGCCTCTATTAACCAAATCTAGGGAAGAAGAGGGGGGGTACTACATGGCTCTGACAGAGCAGGATCCTACAATTCGCAGTCCTAAGTGGGAACATTTCGTACTAACTCGAGTTCCACCTGAAGGCCGCTGGTGGGAGAGAGGCTGGTATTTGGACCAGATCCCACCTTCTAGATCATGCCCCGTTATGCATACGCAGCCCCTCTGTATCTCGCTCACCTGAGACAGTGGTCGTCGCCATCTTGCGTCACTTTCCTCCGATTGCGGCGGCTTATTCCTCCCACCTGTGTCACCTACCAGCTTGCAGGTGGGGTTCAGGGAAAGCGAGTGGTTCCATGGCCCAAAAGTGCAATTATTACAAGATCAGAGGAGCCCTGCAGCGGGAATAAATAAATCGGACCTGGAGAGCTGAAAATACTCTCACTCTTGCTATTCTTGGGTTATATAAATAATTTACGCTAACAACAAATTAAGTAATGAGTACAGCGGGGATACAAGTTGAAGTAATGGGTGAATAGCAATATCGGTCTATTAAATCTTAAGTTAGAGGACCAAAATTGTAAATTCAATGAATATCGAGTACAATGCATTTTTATGCAGCCGGCAAAATAAAATGTAGGCTCAAAATCAATGTGTGATAATTTGTCTACTATTTCAGAGATTAGACGAATAGCATGATGCAGAGAGAGCAGCATGAGTGGCAAATGGATAAGGCTAACTACGTGACAGAGGGGGGAAATGAAATGTAGTGCATGGGAACACAAAGTAGGTTATGTATACCAGTAATTGGCAGGGTTGTGGCTGAGCAATGAACTAAGGACACTCAGAAGCATGTAGGAAGTAGAAGGTGGCGAAGCGAGTATTTGTGACTTGTCACTTTTAAGATGCTGCATTGCAGCACATCCTTTGGGAATAAGAAATCAGGACACAGACAGAAAAGGCACAGGAAGACTCTGATTGCACAAACACAACAAATTCTCTGAGCTTGTTTTTGCAAGCCGATGTATACATCTGTTAGCACATTAAAGCCAGACCTATTGGCTTTGCGAACACATGTTTGTTTTTCTCTTTGAGATGCCCTCAGCGCAAAAGGTACTCCTCAGTGTGATCACATGATCAGTGTGCCACAGGTCTCACGCTGTACCTCGATGAAGAGGACAAAGTATGAAGGAACTAGTCTGTAGATGCTGGTGTTTCCTTCTAGATAGCACAACATCATTTTGCAGATTAGGTGCACTTATCTGTTGGCACAGGACCAAGGATAAATTGAATATGGTTTGGCTGAGTCTGTATTCCCAAAGTGACCCAAAAAAGTTGTAGCATAATGCAGCCCGGAGTAATGACCAGCCCATGCATCTTTTTTTGTTTCAGTGGTCACCACGTTTGTTGATGCTTTTGCCCCTTCCATACTGCCCCTCTCATGATATCACTGGTGCTTGCTGTTGTGGTCCCTGCTGTGCTCACTGCTGTTGCAGCAGCTACCGTCACTTTTGTTTAGACAGCTGTTGTTGCTGCTGTCACTGCTTTTGTGAGAGCGGTTGTTTCTGATGTGGTCCCTATTGTACAGGCAGATATCCTTGCCCCTTTGGTCCTGCTGTGGTTGCTGGTGTGGCCCCTGTGCTCGGTGACAGCTGTTATCTTTGCTGTGGCTACATCATTAGTGCTGGCAGGTGTGGTTGCTACTGTAGTCCATGTTGTGGTTACAGCTGTGGTGGAAGCTTTTGTCACCGATGTGGTACCTTTTGGGCTACTAACTATTGATGCACCTGTTGTTGCGGCTGTGGTGGTGGCTGTGGTCCGAGCTGTTTGAGCCACTGTTGGCACTCATACTTTGTTGCTGTGCCTTCTATTGTGCCTGCTTTTGTGCCTGCTGTGGAAGAAGCCATTATCCCAGTAGTTATTGCTCCCTTGGTGGCACCTGTGATTGCTCTTGCTATGGTTGAAGTTGTTGCTGCTCGGTGGTGTTGCATCTGCTGAGGTTTCCACTGTGGCTGCTCCTGTTATCTAAATTGTGATGGCAGCTGTGGTCACTGCTGTTGTCTCTCTTGAGATGCTTTACACTGCTCGGGAACCTGCTGTGATGACAGCCTAGGTCACAGAAGTTGTCATTGCTGTCATTACAGCGCTGGTTGCTGCTGTGATCCCTGCTGTGTTGCTACGTATGTTTTTGCTGCTATGGCAATAGCAGTAGCAACAGACCCAAAGCTCCTCTCTGTACATATTATTTGGTAATCAAATGTTCTCTGGCATACAGCTAAAGCAAGAATCAAAAGAGTGCCTCTCTCACTAGCTGGCCTAATACAATAACCGGAAATCAAATGGCAAGCTCCTGTTAAGAGTCTAGTGAATATTCCATAGCCTCTCTTTGTGTCGGTGTTGTGTCAAGGTCCCTGGCAGGCGTTATAGCTGTCTACAACAAGACCAAGAGAAGAGGATGACGGGAAATCTGTTATGTCCCAGCAGCAAACGACAATTGCAACTCTTTGGCAAAACCACAACAGGACAGATAGAGCAATAAAAAATTGAAAAACAATGTCAGGGAGATCCAGCCTAGGGGGAACCTGAATAAGAGTGCCTCTGAATGAACACAGAAAAAGAGACCTTGCATAGTTTCATCTGGCACTTAGTCACAAGAGGAGTGGGCTATCAGTTCTGCTGCCTGATTTCTGTGATTTACTAAAGTACATAAAAAGTGATGGTTTGAATGCTTGAATGAATCTCAGCCACTCGTAATTACTCGGGCCACATCCCAATCCGTCACTATTTTGCAAATGATGCCACCTAAGTTTGGACCCAGCTATATGCAAATCAGTCTTGACCCTGCTCCAATTGGAACAGTCCAGCCTGAACTGCCAAGCCAGGTCCTCCATGAACTGGGAGACAAGAAACTCAGGACCGTTTTTTATTATGGGCTCATCAGTCGGGTATCTGTTCACCACCCACTAGATGCTTATGTGTGTTGGTGTCCCCAAGCACAGGAACCACGCTTCTTAGATGCGGGCAAAATTGAGAGCACCACCCGCCGCAATGTCAGGAATGCAGGATGTGCCCGCCAGTGTGGCGGGCGCATCCTAATGTCTGCAACGGGACCCCCACACCAATGGCAGGCGGTCCCAATCCCCGAAAGGATGGCGGATCCTAATGACCACCAAAGTGTCACAACCTCTATCTTCAGTCTATCCCAATCTGCCCTCAAACGGAGTCTGCCATTCCTGTGGGATGCCCATTGTTTATGGCTATCTATTGGGAAATGCACAGATGTGCTACCCCGGCCCCAGGTGTCCACTGGAGCCAGACACCACGGTCCCCAAGACTCTTGGAGCATAGAAAAGCCCATATTCTATAAGTGGTGTTTAAGTGAGTTATGCCAAAACATCATAAGGCTGCTTCATTGCAATCTATTATTGCAGTCCGAAGTAAAGTCATCCACTTCCCCATGGTAACCTATAGGACGAGCAGGCCTCATAGGTAGTAAAAACATACATAGGTATTCCTCACTGCCTGGGTGCGGTGTGTGCGATTGCACACACCGACCTGCAATGGTTGGAGGGACATATAGGACCTCATTAGGATGTCAGATGGACCACCACTGACAGGTTGTCGGTGGCGGTCTGCTCGACAGACTAGCCATCAGTCCGACCGCCGTATTTGATGAATGCGGTTAGACCACAGAGGTCAGGGGGAAAGACCACCGCCTCTGACATGATCCAAGATCCCATCTGGGTGGCAGTCGGAATCCTATTTCTACGATGAAGGCAGTGCCGGCGCAGGCACTACAGTAGGGATTAGGATGTCGCTTTCTGACTTCCTTTTCATGATGATCCCACCTCCATGAAAGGGCAGATGGAAACTGACTTTGGGAGCCCCAAGCAAGGCCTCTGTCCCCTCTGGCCCACTGCAAGTGGACCTGGGGGCACATCTAGTGCCCGCCACACATCCATACACTGTGTTCCAGGAGCCACATTGTGCCTGGCACACGGTGCATGGATGTGCACAAAGTGCTTTTTTCTTCTCCGACCTGTGCTGTGGCCCTTTTCCTGGGCCGCAGTACAAGCCACAGTAGAAAAAAGCACTTTCCGACCGTCATACTGGTAGTCTCATCAGAATTGGGTAGGTGGACCGATGACTCATTGTTAGACCGTCTCCTGCTCGATGTGAAGGAGGACAGTGGTCAGACCCACGGCCATCGTAATTAGGGCCATATTTCCCATCATCAGTTGTGCAAGTGCACCCATCCAAGTCTGCACAGTAGGCTGGACACAGGTTTAACTAATATGTGTGCCCGTATGCATGTAATGAAATGAAATTAAATGAAATAGTTTTTTAAAGTGCTTAATACCCAAAGGCGCCTTAGCGCTAGATGGAACAAAAAACTTGGACAAAAGCCTAGAACAAGACTAGTCTGGGACAGCTATTAATCTATTGGGTAAATAGCCAGGTCTTCACTGCTTCCTAAATTTCTGCAGTGTAACCTGCAAATGGAAAGCAAGCGGCAAAATGTTCCAGAGTGTCCCTCCACAATAAGAGGACGTTCTTCCCCCCATTTCACTTTGTGAACTATCGGGACCTTGACCTTTCGAGCCGAGCTCGACCTAAGGTTCCGACTGGGGGTATACCAGGAGAACTGATCCTGGAAATATATGGGGCAGTGTAAAAGCCTGCATTGGCAGGTGACACATGCAATCACGGGCACCAGAGGTGCGGGCTCGTACTCACAGTGGCCTGCAATGGCATGGTGCCCATGAGTTTACTCACAACAGATACCAGTTGGCACCCACTGGACTGCAATAACAGATCGGCCCATGCTTCAGAACATGGATTCAGCCCCACTTCCCAACATGGATGGGAAGGGTATGCGTATTTACAGTGGTAAAGAATCAGCAAAACTCAGGCAGGAAAAGCAAAAAAGTTCAGGAAATGTTACCTGATGAGTATCAGGTCCAACAGGTTGCAATCAAGATTAGGGGCACCAGTTGGTGATGGACTAGCGATGCCTTCGTAGATTTACATAATATATGGCCAAAGCCACCCTAGGCAGCCTTCCAAGGGTTATTTAAATAAACAGAGTTACATTATGCGATATCACTACTAGTGAAACTGTCAACAGTCCTACATTTCTGTGCAATACAATGGTATGTGATTTTTTGTATGTTAACTAATGTCTATGTTGGGTCATTTAGGATCTGGCGGTGCAGAGAAACCACGTAAATCAACAATTACCCTTCCCTATCAAATTTGCGAATCCCTGGCCCCTTTTAGAGGTTGGGAAAGTGCTAGTTTTTCAGAGGCGGATCCTCAGTGGGCTCTTCTGGGGCAAATTCTTGACATTGCAGCCCATACAGGGTTGGCAGTTCATGGTGAAGTTAACTCCACCCTAATTAGAATGGGGTGAGCGTCATTAGATTTCCCAGATCAGGTCAGATATGAGAGGTATGGTGGTAAGAGGCAGGAAAATGAAGCAATGACTCTGACATGTAGAGAAAACAAGGCCTGCACATCGTGACCATTGGGGGCATATTTACAAGCCCCTTGCGCCTCATTTACGCCGCCGTCGCGTCACTTTTGTGACGCAGCAGTGGCGCAAATCCTGCGCCATGGTGCGGGGTACTTAAAACGTGACGCATCTGGGAGATGCGTCATGTTGTAAAGCCCTGCGCCACATGTAGGTGTTCCTGCGCGGGGGGGACGTCCCGGCGCAGGAACGCCTCCTAAAAGTGGCTGAGTGAAATCTACAAGATTTCACTCAGTCACTTTTAGGCCCATGCTGCGTCAAAACCCTGCGCCTGCCTGAAGCAGACGTAAGGATTGACGCAGCATTAACTACATAGGGCCCCAGAGCATTGCTGGAGCTGTGTCGCGCTTGCGATGCAACTCCAGCAATGTGCCACTTTTACGGCATAGATGGGTCACGCATCTATGCCGTTTTTTGTCACGCATCTATGCCGTTTTTGCCGCATGGTGCGCCTCATTGTAAATGAGGCGCATCCATGATGGCGGAGCTGTGGCGCACAATAACTGGTGCATCCCTGTTGATTTGTAGGGATGCGTCAGTTATTGTAAATATGCCCCTTGGTTTTTTGCAAGTTACTGATATGTATGTTCATGACAACAAAGATGTCCAGTGGACTGTAAGTCCATGCCACTGGTTGGGGTTCACACTACCATATTTCTAGAGATTAAAGAGAGTTACCATTAGGGCTTCAAAAGTCTTTACAGGTGTACCCCATTAATTCAAATTCATTACTTTTGCTACCATTACTTCCGCCTATACCATTACCTCTTCTTTCATTACATTAAATGCCATCATTTACACTTACGAATTAGGATTTTAACGTATAAGATAGAGTAATAAATAATTTTAAAATTAGAACTAAAAAGTTAAATAAGTAGAATGTTTTATCCTTGTAGTAACTATTAAACTTATTATTTTTACAGAAATAAACTGCTCATGAATGTTTAAAAGAGTTCACAAATGCTCTCAATTTTTGCAATAAATATAAAAGTTAAATTTCAGTTTTAATTTATTAGATTCATTGACTCATCCACAATAAAAAATACACTCATATTTACCGTTTATTTGTTAAAATATTGAACTTGAATAAATATATCATGTCTGTTTGTGTTTTTGACATTTTACATTCTGTTCTATGCTTTGCCAATAAGTTACAATGCAATTTATATTATATTGTATTATTGTACATGTAGTGAAAGTTTTTATTTAATTTTTTATATCGTTTTTTTTCATTTTGCTTAGTTAGATGTTTTAGCAATGGTGTCTCAGTAATGGTTAGCTTACTGTAAGTTTTGCAGAACAAGAAGCTCCATATCTTCCTCTGTGGAAATAAAAACAGTTTTACTGCAAAGTCCAGCCGGATCTCCTATCAGCGTATGTGCTTGTTTGGCTTATGTTACTATAACATTTGCAGTACAGGTACTTCGGAGTTTTCTTTTATGCCTTCTCAGCTCCATTAACGCACATCTGAATAACATGTACAAATGCATTCTCTTTAGAGCCACGAGCCCTAATGTTTCACTGTGACTTTAACACTTGTATTACTGTAAGCACTGAGGCCACCCTTCACTCAAGAATGTACATGGCAAATGCTACTGAGAGCACAAATGCTGGAAAAGAGTGGGAAACATTCACATTCTAATTCCAGCAGCTG
This sequence comes from Lissotriton vulgaris, assembly GCF_964263255.1. Taxonomy (NCBI): domain Eukaryota; kingdom Metazoa; phylum Chordata; class Amphibia; order Caudata; family Salamandridae; genus Lissotriton; species Lissotriton vulgaris. The sequence continues at coordinate 1,651,193,479 of NC_141685.1, forward strand.
ATCTTGAACTTGACATGGGTGTCCCAAGAAAATCGTCCACACTGTGTCCTGATGTACTATCTGCACATTGAACACTTGCAATGGTGTCTGATCCCTTTCAGTACTGTGGGATCTGTGCCTCATTTCACTGCACTGGGACATGTTTCGGCTCAATGGCACTCCCAGGAGTTGGGTGGATAGGGGCGGTGTTTTCCTTGAATCTCAAGGGAATGTGTCACATTGACAAGGTACAAAAACAGCATTTCAAAACACAGGGGCAGATTTACAAGAACTGGCGCATCTCTGCATTTTTGCAGAGATGCACCAGTTCATTCGCGTGACTGAAAAATAGCCTTGCGCCACCATGGATGCACTGCAATTGCAATGCGGCACACCATGGCGCAAGGACAGACAGATGCGTGAGGCATCTTTTGTCAGAAAGGCAACGCATTGCTGGAGTCGCATGACGCAATTCCAGCAATGGTCAGGAATGCCTGTTCCGATCATGCTGCATCACTCCTTACGCATGCTTCAAGCAGTTGCAAGGCTTTGATACAGTGGCATTGTAAAAGTCACTCAGTGAAATCTTGCAGATTTCACTGAGTCACTTTTACGAGGCCTCCTTATGACAGAACGCCCACCCTGCATACATTATACCTGATGCAGGTATAATGTAGCGCAGGACTTTACAACGTGAAACATCTCCCTAGATGAGTCAAGTTGTAAATAAGTCGCATCATGGTGCATTGTTTACAACACTGCTGCATCATAGAAGTGACACAACAGCGGCGTAAAGTGGCCCAAGGGGTTTGTTAATCTGCCCCGCAGTCAGTAAAGAAAGGACTGACTCATTAACTGAGTTCTAGAGCAAATTAGAAAAAAACATAAAAGGTTGATTAAAAATTTGAATAGGGAAAATACAGAAACAGGAAAGAGTAAATGCTCAAAATCTCTTTTAAATGGATAAAACCGTTGCCATGAAGGCTCAATAATGAAGCAATGAAGAATATTAGGCAAAATCAATAATAGCTTAAGTCTCAAATGTGAAGCAGAATCAGTAAGAAATCAGGTAGAATCCTTAGCAGAAAAAAAACTGGCTCATCCCCAAATTAAAGCGTTTATATAGCCATTTTCGCGATTGTAATACATTAGAACTGCAAACTCATCTGGTATGAGCAAAGAATTAGATTGTCAGCAAATCAATTTACAGCATTTTAAAATGTCACATGACCCTACCACTTTAGCACTAGCCCACTGCATGAATATCATTTCAGCCGCTCTGATCTAATGTGATTCGGAGGTGTCAGAATAAACTAGTCACATAAACAACAATACCATTGTGAATGAATGCAATAGTGTGTGCAAGTGGAAGGCCCTTGAAACAGTGTTACAGTAGATCGTCTTGCAAGAATTCTTCGAGAACACTGTCATTCAGAAATTAACAAAACATTTCTTGCTGGGCTCCGTGCAGCAGGAATAAAAAGAGAATAAACATAATGCTGTGACATCCATTTTGAACAAGATAGCATTGAGGCCTAACTCAAGCCTAGTAAGCATAAATAAAGAAAACACACTACATCATGTCATAGCAAATGTGTTTCAACTGCATTAGCATCATGTCAGTTTCCACATGTAAAATCAAGTGTAGATTCATTGTTATACACACCATTAATAATGCACATTTTGAATTAAACATGTGAGTCATCAGACTTATGTCATTACATAGTTTGACCTGAGCTAAACTGCAATTTAAAAGTATTTTTGACTATCAAAAACACAAAGGGGCATATTGACTAGTAAAGTGGTGAAGCTTGTCGTTAACGCCAAGAAGGCTAATGACATGCTCCATCGCTTTAGAAATGCAGGGCTGCACCATATTTACAAGAATATGGTGGAGCTCTATGTTTCCCCCTGCGCTGGCGCTAAATTTAGCAGCCTAGTGTCAACGCAGGCACTCTTGCACCATAGTGCAAGGGTGTCTGCTTTGAAAGGGAAGATTGAACGGGGAAAATAAACAATCTTTAAATGTAGTTTTGCAACTTCTATGTTTGTTGCTCAATGCAGAACACATAGAAGTTGCAAAATGTCATTCTTTAAAAATGATTCTTTATGTGCAGGTAGGGACACCTTCCTGTACATGAACAATCATTGGCGTTTTGCTGTTTCCATGTGTGCTGCACCTCGCACCACACATGGAAACAGCAAAAACTAGGAGAAATTAAATATTTCTCATCGTTTAGCCAGGATAAGACTAGGTTTTTCTTGGTCTTAATTTTGGCACTGCCCCATAAGTAAAGCGTGAAAGGGGCCTTATTTACAAGGCAGCGTTAAGCCACATTAAGTGGCTTAACACTGCCTTGTAAATAAGCCGAAGCCCCTTTCGCCACCACAATGTCCTGAAAAGTGACGCTGTGATGGCGATAGGGGTTTGTAAATATGCATCAATATCTATGAAAGATACACTGATCAATTAGCATACTGTGCAGATCTGTGCAAACTAACAATATCCATTTATAGAGCACACTATACAAACTAAATAGCTTTTGCAGTGTTTACTACTCTCCACTCATTTTATCAACTTCACAATTACGAAAATTTAGTTCAAATATGTAATTATTTAAACATATTATCTTATAGGTGAAGTGCAACTTTTGCAACTATTTCAATGGTTGGGACTGATGACTTTTATTTTTACATTAGGATGTCCGCAATCAGTCGATTACAACACTGACCTCTCCTGCATAGAATATAAACCTATGGCTGACAAACTACAGGCAATACCCTGCAGGCACATTAATCCTGCAAGCTATTTTATGATGATTCAAGTTAGTGGCCACAAGTTACACACAGATGACTGCATCTAGGGTCCCACCTCCAAATGATCAGAGTTAGGGGTATATTCACAAAAACGTGTGCTAAACATCACCAAAAAATACCAACGCACCTTTACAATCGCAGAAAACTGTGGAAATTGTGGAATTAAACCTGTGTTAACGTGGAATTCACAACAAGGCAGTACCATGTGAAAGTCTGTCGAAACTGCGGCCAATGTCCGAAATCCAACCATCTCAACGGCCATAAAAACACGAACCTCAACACGAAAAAACATGCAGTGGGCCAAAGCGCAATGAGGAAATAAGTGATAAGAAGCGCCAGGCCTGCAACACACACATGGCAGCGGGAAAAATCACTATAAGCAGAAAAAACACCCAAACACAAACTGACCAACACCCAAGCACCATGGAGGCAGCCGGAGCAGATGCAGAGGATGAGCGCAACCACACAAGCTCCCCGGACCATCAGACTGGGACCTCGAAGACAGGGAAGGGCAAGGACAAGAAGAAGAGGAAGACTTCAGTCTGCAGGAAAACAGGATCCTGATTACTGAGGTGATGGAACACCATCAACAACTGTTCTTCACCTCCAGCGTGTCATTGGGAACCAAAAATGGGATATGGCAGAACATCGTGGACAAGGTGAATGGCGTCGGAGAGCACAGGAGGTCAATGGACGAGGCCAGGAGGCGATGGACTGACAGCAAGCAAAAGACCAGGGAGAAACTCACAGCCAACCAGAAGGCAGCAATGCAGACTGGAGGTAGGAGCCCAGCGCCAACGCTCGTGCTGGATGACATGGAGGAGCTGCTGTTGAAAGTCATCAGTGTGGAGACTGTGGCCGGAGTCGGGGGACACTACTCGACAGGACACAACACAACCGCAACAGGGTGAGTGACCACCAGGTACTGGGGGATGGATGGAGAGGGCCACAATGGCACACATGCACAATCAAGCAGAGAACAGTGCACATTCACAATGACTCTGGGTCATGCCTCTGATCTACACACAGTCACAATGTACAATGCCATGCTGTCTGAATGTCAACATGTACCATGCGGCTACATACATGTGGACATATTGTAATACACCATCTCCCTTTGTCACATTGCAGAGGCACCGTCAATACCTCCTCCACAGCAGTCCCAGCCACTCATCACTGATGACGAGGAGGACACCGCCAGCATCGACACCCAAGCCCTCCAACACATCATTGACATCATCTGCAACTCACCTCCGGGATCAGGGCAGCCCAGCACCTTCAAGGAGACCCCACCCACTACCCAAAGCACCCAGCAGGAGGCACCCACTACCCCAGCAGTCTCCCAAGACCCCAAGGTACAAACCATGGCCTTCCACCGCGTGTCTTGGAGGGCCAGAGGGAGACGGACGGCTGAGCAGGTGCAATGGGGTTCAGTCTCATGGCTACCAAACTGGACGCCATCCATGGGTATCTAGGTCCCTTCAAGGACCAGCTCCAGTCCTTAACGGACACCCACGGCCGGCTCCATGGTCTTCAACGAGCCCTGCCTGATATCGCTGGAGTCATGACATGGAGAGAAGAACACCTGTCCGCTCAGACTGGCTCCAACGATTCCAGCCATGAGCTGGCACACATGCGGAGGCTCATGGAGGACATGGTGCGGATGGAGGTGGAAAGGATGGCAGCCACTGCTGTACATCAGCAAAATGTAGCTGGGCTCTACCATGCCCTGCAGATCCTCATCATGGCATTGCTGCCACAAAGCGTGGCGCTGATGAATACTGCTGCCCCCACACCGTCCTCCTCCCCGCCCTCCAGTGTGTCAGTGCCTCACAATGCGGCAGGCGTATCCACTCCGGCACCTGATGTGCCACACAGTGCGGCCGACAATCTTCCTCCGGCCCCTGATGTGTCAGTGGCATACAGGGCCTCAGCCGGTACTGCAACACTCACAGGTGGGGCAGAGCACACATACGAGTACAAGGAGGTGGATGGGATTGTGTAATTTTGGTAATTTTGTGTTTCTCTTTTGATGCAAAGTCATCCAAAATTACATGATTACATCCATTTGAATAATTCTGTGAAAATTTGCAAAAAATTCTTCCACAGAAGCTCAGCAACAGTTTGTGGTTTGTTACATTTAGTGCTATTTTCATTGCACAAAATGCATCCTCTGGTCCATTTTTAGAAATAGGGCAAAACGCTGTGTTGCGCTCCTCACAAAATTCCGCGTAATCTTGTAATTTTGCTTTCATTTTGCGTAATTCCGCTACTGCAAATTATGCAAGTTACGCCAATACCCAATATTATACTGAAGTCTAACAAAGGCACCATTAGCACAAAATCAAAAATCATAGGGGAAGAAGACAATACATAACCACACATTTGACTCCAGTGATGTCACATCAAGTCACATCACACAACCTTTGATTCCCAGTAGCAGGTAACTGCATATTTTTAACAATCTTTATTGAAAACTTGAGCCTGCAATAAAAAGTTATTGAGCAGAGGTACAAACAACATATATTAGCAAAATTAAAAGAAAAACATACTTTTAAACATTTACTGGTAATGCCAGTAGGTCTCACCCGTGATAACTATTGGCTTTGCCGCTCCTAGTTCTTTTTCTTAGGTGGTTGTTGTGCCTGCCTTTGCAGGCACAGAAGCTATCTTAGAAGGTTTTTTAAAGCACAGAGAAGTAACTTAAAAAAATAAAGTAGGAATGGGTTGCAGTTGAAGTGACTGCAGCTTCTAGGCCCCCACAACATTATTAAAAGAAAATTAAAAAGTGCAAAAACAGAAGGAGGTGAATGGAAGATGACAACGTGGGTAGGTGGGAGCAGCAGCAAATTCCTGAAAACAATCCACCCAATAGTAATGTGCAGCTCCCAGGCCTACTAAAACAAAAGGTAATAAATAAATAAAAAATAAATTGCGGGCAAGTGGAGGGACGTGGAAGAGAGTGAGTATAGCAATGTACCTCCATGGGGTGCTGAAAGTAAAGTAAAATATATTCCTCTCATATCAGCAGTGGAAGAATACAAGTCACCTGTCAGGTACATGGTAGAGCTACAATGCTCCTGAGGAGGGCTATGTATGTATTCTCACAACGGCAACCCCTTATATGCCCATAGGGACCAGGGTCAGTATGACTCTTTTCAGGCTACTATTGGCAACCCTCTTTCATCAGTTCGGGCAGCCTCCAGTAAATTTAATCTTTCTAAACACCAAGTGGTGCTTACACACTTTGGTAATCTTTCATATAAACATGAGTGCAAACAACACTCAAGGAATATATATACTGAAAATGGTTTCTGTGATAATTTTTGTATTAATTTCATAAGCAGATAACAATATAATGAATAACATAAGTGCAGGCGATGTAGTGCTCAAGTGTGACAAAAATATATCAAAATATACACATAAGAAGCAAAATATAAAAGTCCACTGGTTATGTATTTACACGGAAAACACATCTGTATATCCCATTACAACTTGTGGAACAATTAATTCTCAAAACAACCAAGTGAAACAATTTGTTGACGTTCTGACACCTATAAAATCTCGGGGTCTCCTCAAGGAAAATGGTCGGCTAACTTATTACCAGGCGATACTTATCCACTGGTCAAGGTGTGGGCCAGTCTGGGGTCTCGTCTTGATATTCTTCTTAAGTTCTCAGTGGAATACTACTTTCAAGGGGTAATGCCAATGTCACCACTAATACCTTTGGACATGTCTCAGTTAGCCTGTGTGTGCCAACCTTTACCTGCACTTCCAAGTACTGGCTAAGTAGAAACACGTAGTGCATCTGTTTTGATGGTTTGAAAAATACGAACGTGATGTGTCAAGACTCCTTCTCCATGCCTTGCCGGTATAGAACTAGACGGCTGGAAGGGGAGGGATAGCCACAAGAATATGAAGCAAAGTCATCAAATGGAGAGAAGGAACTGAGATAGGCAAGAAAATAATCCGATAATGAGCAAATAGCTGACCCAAAGCCTACTCTGTGTATATTGTAATGGGTTCACTGATAGAATATAGAGGTTAGAAATGTCGATGTTCAAAATATAAAAAAATATATAACTACAAAAATATCGACTCCCATACCTACACAGGTGAGTCACAAAAATCGAATTCAAGAAAAGCAATGTAAAAAACTATAGATGTATAAAATATTGATTTAAATATACATATAAAATATAATATATAATAAATATACTAAACAGTAATATTAATTTTAACAACATTAATTAAATGTAATATGATGTTTTACAAAATATTTCAAATAAACGTAATTTAAAAAAAATACACACAAACATAATAATTTATACATATATATTTACTTTAAAATAATTAATAAACTATTATCTTTAATTTATTTGAAAACTTTAAAATTATATAAAAATTAAATATGTATAAAGATTATTTTTAAAAACCATTCTAGAATAAATTAAAACATTAAACTATGAAAAAATATTTTAACTTAAATTGTCCAATACAAACAGTCCACAAGTAGGAAAAGTGTTGGATTGCAAAATAATTAAATGTACTATTTCAACTCCAGTGAGCGCAACTGTAGGGGAAGTATTGGATAGGGTAGAGGTACACATTACTATTGCCATCCCAAACAGTACAACAATAGGGAAAGTGTTGGATAGCATAGGGGTAAAAATTACTATTCCCACTCCAGTGAGAGCAACAATGGTGAAAGTGTTGGATAGCGGTGGAGAAAAAATTACTATTTCCACTTCAGTGAGTGCAACAGTTGGATAGCGTAGAGGTAAAAATTTCTATTCCCACTCCAGTGAGTGCAACAGGAGGGAAAGTGCTGGATAGTGGAGGGGTGAAAATCACTATTCCAATTCCAGAGAGTGCAGCAGTAGGGAAAGTGTTGGATAGTGGAGGGGTAAAATGTACTATTCCCACTCCAATGAGTGCAACAGTAGGGAAAGCGATGGATAGCGGAGGGGTAAAATTTCCTATTCCCACTCCAAAGAGTGCAACAGTAGGGAAAGTGTTGGATAGCGTAGGGGTAAAAATTACTATTCCTAATCCAGTGAGTGCAACAGTAGGGAAAGTGTTGGATAGCGTAGGGGTAAAAATTAGTATTCCCACTCCAGTGAGTGCCACAGTAAGGAAAGTGTTGGATAGCGTAGGGGTAAAAATTACTATTCTTACTCCAAAGAGTGAAACAGTAGATAAAGTTTTGGATACCCTAGAGGTAAAAATTACTATTCCTACTCCAATGAGTGCAACAGTATGGAAAGTGCAGGATAGAGGAGAGATAAAAATTACTATTTGAACTCCAGTGACTGCAACAGTAGGGAAAGTGCTGGATTGCAGAAGGGTAAAAATTACTATTCCCACTCAAACACTGAGGAAAAAAAATATTAAAAATAAAAAAGTAATGAAAATTAATAAACTAAATTGAAAAAATATATATTAAACATATTAAAAGAACACATGTGATGATACTGATTACATATAACAAAAATCTACGAATATTATATGAATAAAATGATACATTTACCAAAAAAGTCTTTTAAGCTAGAAAATATTTACAAACAAAAAAATTAATAGAAACATTAATGTATTTCTTTCATTTCCTTCAATATAATCCACACCAATAATAAATCACATCAACATTTTTATTACATTTATGTACATAATTAATATTGAATTAAAAAAATATCATTAATAAAAAAGAATAAACATTAATTGATTACACACACTTTAACACTACAATATCCACAACACACACCTAAATTAAACTATACAATATTAAAACACAATTAAAACTTATTTTTAACGTTAAAAACTATTAATATTAACAACTAATGATTAAATAATTGAAATGCATGTAATACCCACAATTTACCCCTTTAAAAGTAAAAACAACACACAAAAAATAAACAATTACCCCAAAAAATGATATATAATTAATTAAACACAAATTACTTCCCACCCTTTAGTTCTATAAACACAACACACACCTAAAATTAATTACACAATTACCAAAATTAATTAGTTAAAATTAATTAACAACCAATTATTAATTCATCAAATAACAATATATTACTTCCCACCCTTTCCACCTATAAATACCACAACACACACCTAAAATTAATCACACAACTATCAAAATTATTTAAAATTAATTAACAACCAATTATTAATTCATAAATTGAAAATAAATTACGTCCCACCCTTTACACCTATAAATACCTTAACACACACCTAAAATTAATGTCACAATGACCATAATTATTTACCAATTAATTAATTAAAATTAATTAACAACCAATTATTAATTAATTAATAATATATTACTTTACACATTTAACATTATAACATCTCAATTAAACAAATATTAATAAATAAAAATTAATCAATACATTTAATATAATTAAATCACTTCCCACCCTATTCCTCTATAAACCCACTACGTGCTACAGAACTAAAAACACAAAATTAAAAAAAATGTTTTAATTAACTTAAAATCACCCTATTCCCCTATAAACCCACAACCCACTACGGAACTAAAAGCGCAAAATTAAAATGAAAAAAATGTAATAACTGTTCAAATGTTTCACAAATATTAAAAATACAAACAATTCTTATACAAAAAAACATACAACACATACATATCAAACACATACTAAAATACATAACAATAATAAAAAACAATATTTTTAACAACTATATTTTTGCAAACAATATTAAGTTGGCCTAACGGCTAGGGCGGTTGACCTCAAATCTGGAGAACTTGGTTTGAGTCTCGGCAATGACGCTGGACATCCTGTGATTCTGGGAAAATCACTTAATCTCCCCATGCCTAAAAAAAAACTGAATATGCCCTCATGTAACACAAAAGGTGCTATATAAAGCGCTCTGATATCTGCTACCTTCGGGTTAAGTTCGCACAATTTAAAACTCCATTAAAAAAAAATAATAGTAAAAAACTTTGATATTTTTACAATCGATATTACTTATCTTAAGTCGATATTCTTGACCATGATATTCTTGCTGCGATATTTCTGACCCACGATATTGACTCGATACTTTGTACTCGATATTGTGTGTCTGCTCCATTGTAATGTACACAGTAGGGGACTCATTTATGGGGATTTGCCGTAGAGCAGGGCAACAAGTCACCTATGTCAAAGTGAAAGGGCAGGAATGCACCATATTTATCTAATGTAGTGCATTCCTGTCCTTCCCCCCAGCGCTAGCGCTGGTATAATTTTAGACGCCTCAGACCAATGCAGGCACCCTTGCATCCTGGTGCAAGGGTGCCTGTGTTGTCAGTACGATTGTTTATGTGCGGGAAGGGACACCTTCCTGCACAAAAAAACAATCCTGGGAAGCATTTTTCTCTTTCTATGTGTGCTTCACCTCAGGAGGCATAAAGTTTTATCGCTTTCTCAGGTTTACATGGTATGGTAAATCTGCGGAAGTGTCAAAATCCATGGGTTTTGTGCAACACCCATTGAACACTTCCCGAGCGCAGAGTAAGGCAATGTAGCGATTTGCGCCGCCTCATCGTACTCCATATCTATGAGGCCATTCAAAGCGATGCAAAGTGGCTTTGCATGACCTCATAGGTAGGATTTTACAGTTTGCGCCGCCAGAGCGTCATACAAAGTGACGCTCTGGTGGCGCATGGGGCTCATAGATATGCCCAAAGGTCTTTGCCAACAGACAGCGGAAGCTGTCTGTTGATGGTAACCTAAAACCGGTAGTAAGACTAATAAAATCACCTCAGTTGCACAGCCGTCAAAGGAATTACAAGACGAAACATAGTGGTAGCAATTGCTTACATCCACATTAACCTGTAAAAGAGGACCCTAACAACTAGCATCAGTGATTAGTTCTCTACAAATGTCTGCCTTCAAGGATTGATCGGTCTGGTGCAGTTTAGCACCATCCCTGGTTCTGGTTCTCTATGCGTGTGAACCATCAAGGACAGGGGCCTACAGGAGGGCTGCGTGATCCCCTTAGATGCTCTACTGAATGTTGAAAGCTGCTGCTTCTCAGGCTGCCCATGTCCCTGTGCTCTAAGGCTGGATCATAAATTCTCTCTTCTGCTGTGTGATGGAATTTAGAATCATCCCCTGAATAGACTTGAGAACAGCTGGGCCGAATTTACTTCATGCGATGGGATCTGACTTTGGAGCCCTCGGGCCTGGATAGTCCTGCAGCTTTTGTTCTCCCCGCTCACCAACGCGAAAGATCAAGGCTTGGAACGAAATGGCACTGCCCAGGTGCCCCTCCGGCACTATTTTTACTCCCATTATAACAGTATTTGTGTCCGGGCCCTGTCTCTGCTTGTTATAATAAATCCACTTTCAGCCGCGGAAAATTGCATCGGACATCCAAGAGTGCAGGTTCTGCTATTGCCGAGTCGCCAATTATGTAAGATTGAGCACCTGAGGTGAGCTCTCTCTGGCCTCGCCTCGGAGAGGACCCGCGCCGCGGCGCGCGCGGCTCATTTCGGGGAGGGGAATGAGACACTTGTGCTGCCTGTGCTTGCCTGCTCTGCGCCTTCCAGATAACGAGATGATATCACCTCGCGCCCTCCGCCCTGATGCTGCGCTGCGATGAAAGAGGCGCTGGCCATCTCAGGCCTTGCGAGGCTGGCGTCACAGGCCATTCACATCTCTGTCACCCGAGACGGTCCGTCCTGCACCGTGGATGTGCCTGTACTTTTAAACCATCTCCTCTAAGACTGTTTTCTTGCTTAGCTCCACAATGGCAACAAATGTGCATGAACTGGCAAGAAATGAGTTGTCGAGAGCCACATGTAGACATCTGTGGGTAACCTACAGGGCACATGTTTGAAGCACATCAGTGAGGAATCAGCATTTAAAAGTGAATATTACTTAGTTGGGTAACAATGAGACATGTGGCTGTGCTTGAAAATGTGCACTCTTGGGCAAGTTGGAGCTACAGGGAGGCCACAGCATTTGTGCAGACCTTGGGGTGGAAGCACAGATGAAGCCCATAAGCTGCTAATGAGCATTCGATATCCTTATTACCAGGGCTTTAAGTGGGACGGGTCTGTCCTGGTCTGAGCACCAGCAGTTATTTTCAGGGGGCCTCGAAACTGATCTCTATCAGGCACTATTTTCGGACCTCGCAAAGGTAGTCCGTTTTCTTTTTTTTTCTTCGACTGCAGTGAGAGCATGCACATCGATGTGCGGGCATGCTCATTTCGTCACTACTGAGTAGTGGAGGTCAAGGCATGACGTCTAGCTTCTAGAGTAAGGAAGGCCCGCACAGGAGGCCGCCGTTTTTCGGTAAATGCAGCAAAAAATTGGAATGCTCTCCCCAGGCATATTCGGACTGAACCTTCCCTTCTTAAGTTCCGAAAGCTGCTTAAATTTTTTCTCTTCTCTAAAACTCCTTAAAAATTCCAGTTCCTTTTGAGTTTTCTGTTATCTGTTAGGCAGCGCTGGGACGCTTTCGGGCAGCCATGCGCTTTACAAATCTAATTTCATTTCATTTCATTTCATTTTCGTTGCAGGTGAGCTGCATTGTAAGGGGAAGGGAAATCCTTTAAAGAGGGCCATTTTCTCTGAGGATTTACCTTCTCTTTTTGCAGATAGTAACAGCCATTGACAAAGCCAATAGTCCTGACTTGTAGGTACGATATTACTTGTTCTATCATATATCTGGATGCAATGACAGAGACAGCAAAATACAAGTCGGGCGGCACACTGTGCTAAACACAGACTTTTGGCTTACGTGGTTTTAAGCCACGCCCTTAATTACATAGGCCACACCCCTTCGAGAGACTCCCCAGTTTTTTTATCCCACTTAAAGCCCTGCTTATTCCTCCATTGGCATTGGTATGTGAATCCCGTGCAATACATGGAACACATGTACCCTTGGCCCATTGAGATAACACGTTGATGGACAGTATGCAAGAATTCTTCTCATCCATTGGTGATTTCTCGCTTTGCATGTCATACCATAATTTTTTGCCCCCTGTGCCAGTCTAGACATAGGCTCGCATTAAGTGAATCAGTCTTGGCCATGCTCGAATAGACACAGTCCAGCACAGGCCTTGTCTCCTCCAGATGGGAACACAAGCAGCACCAGACCCGTTATGGCCTACTTAGTGGTTGTGAGGTAAATTTCATTTGTATTGCTTTGTTATCATTTGGTTAATTATTTTCTGGAATAGATCCTGCATCAATTGTCCTTAAACTTTTTCTATTATTAATGCTTTTGTTTTTATCACATTATACATTTTTATTATTTTCTTTTTAAATATTTTCTTGAACTAAAGTGAAAGCCCCTTTTTTACCCTTAAACCTACCAGTTGTTATTTACCTTGTATTATATACAGCGACGGCTCGTGGAGGGAGTTACGGTGGGGCAGGAGGGTGGGGAGGGGGAGGGGCAGGGTGGAGGTTGCTAAAAACCGGCATATGGATAATTGCAGGTAAGTAAACAATTTAATTAATAAAACGAATTTCGTAGTGCGCCTTGCATCGCAAAATGCAATGCAGTGCGAGCTACGAAATTCGTTTTATTAATTAAATTGTTTACTTACCTGCAATTATCCATATGCCGGTTTTTAGCAACCTCCACCCTGCCCCTCCCCCTCCCCACCCTCCTGCCCCACCGTAACTCCCTCCACGAGCCGTCGCTGATTATATACTATCCTCAGTTGAACTCTCTCCTGTATCACTTGATACTGGTATGTCCATTCCTAGTTATTTTGTCTGCAATGTTATGCTGTTTAGCAAAATATTTACCCTGAGATTTTCATATCCTGAGGTTATTATGCTGAGAAAACCCATGTCACAAGGAGAAAGGTCTTGGAGAGACGCTTTAATTGTGTGCCACTAAGGAGTTGGCACTCATTTAGTGTGTCTTCTGAAAGCCTTTGGGAAAAGGCATGTAAGGGCCAAGGTAGACCAGGAAACCTACTGTGTTGGGAGTCACTGTACCGCCTTCAAAGGAGGAACGTGGACTTGGTACAGAGTCCGTGCAGTGACAGTGCAGTAAGAATAACATTATTATTGTTCCTGCATGACTACCTTACAGCTCCCCATTCCCCTCCCCCTCAAGGGAAACTGAAGACCTCCACAAGAATATGAGCAGTTTATGCACAGGGTCAAAGGTGCACCTTCAAGTCCCCCATGAGAAACCAAGGGCTAAAGGCATAAAAAATAGAGTATCAAGAACAGCAATCCTCTGTTATGTGCTGTTCTGTCTGCAGTGCTTGAGCTGACAAACTGGGTTAAATTCTGTGCTGCAAACACCACTGTGTTTTTGGGTTTCACCTGCACAGCATTTATACTGTGCTTGTGAAATCTCTTGCATTTAATATATCTTAAAGGGGGCTATTGTCAGGTCCCAAGGCTGAATTACTGTGTTAATTCACTTTTGTGTGGAACTTTTTTTTGTTAACTTCCCCTGGCTGAAAGCATTTACATTATTTCTACTAAAACTGTTCATATTGTTTAAGCCCCATTCACTGCTAAGATAAGATCTCTTCCCACTGTTTAAGCCCCATTCACTGTCAAGATAAGATCTCTTCCCACAGAAAAGGCAGACAGCTTCTGACAGTATGCTGGAATGCTTGCTTTTTATTACTATGGGGCCGATTAGGATTGCGGTGATTCCGCATCTTCCGGGCCGGCGGAAGCCACCGCCGGCCCGGAGGGTGCGGAATCACCACTGCGGCCCTTCAAAACACACACCGTCAGATTAGGATGGCAGCGGGATCAGCGGCGGACGGCAGGTCCATCCGCCACTGATCCGCGGGGTGTTGGCCGCAATTTGGTGGCGGTGTCTGCAAGACACCGCCAGCCAAATTATAATGTGTTTCAAAACATGCTTTTCAGCGGCGGATTCACCGCTGTGGAAAAGCATGTGGAAAATAGCTTCTGGGGGGCCCTTGCGGGCCCCCAGGGTGTCAGGGGGTGGGGGTGCACATGGGGGGTAACTATGGTACCCCCCAGCATTTGCATGTACAAGGCGGCAGGCACCGCGTGGTGCCTGCCGTTTTGTGCATACAAATAGAAGAAATGCATATTTAACCTTGCGGCGGGTGCTGCTTGAAGCAGCACCCGCCGCAATGTTAAATATACAGGATGTGACAGCCAGGGAGGCGGTCACATCCTAATTCGCACGGAGGGACCGCCTCAGCCTCTGTGGACGGTCCCTCCACCTCGGGGGTGGCGGACGAACACTGGTCCGTCCGCCATCCTAATGAGGCCCTTAGTTGGGTAAAGCAGATTATTTAGCCTTAGAACCTTTGTGTAATTTCCTATTCATGCCTCAGTTCCTTTCTTTGCACTTTGTAAGCATTATCAGATAGTTTTTTTCAACTTAATCTATTTGGTCATTATGATCAAATTCTAAATGTTGTAATAAGCATTGCATGTTTAAAATAAAGTTAATTTACAAGAGCTGTGCTATATTTTACAACTAAACAGGCAGCCACAAGTGACTTTACCTTACAGACAACAGGGTTATAATTTGAATGGTGCAGCAGGGGCAGTGGCACTGAGCCAAAACGTTGTCAGAACTCCTTTAAACAAATAGTATTGCTATATTTTACTACTATACAGGCAGACACAACTGCAGTTATCTTTCAGTTGAAAGGGGCTTGATCTCATTGGTGCAGCAGGTGCAGTGGCACAGGGGCCAAAAGCTCTAGAGCCCCCACTAAACGCAGGATATTGCAAGAATGTAGTACTAAACAGGCAGACACAAGTTCAGTTATCTAGCAGGCACTTCGGCCATGATTTGAATGGTGCTGCAGGTGCAGTGGCACCAGGACCAAAAGTTGTCAGAACTCCACTAAACAGCAAATATTGCTATATTTAATTACTAAATAAGCAGTCACAATTGCAGTTACCTTTCAGGCACCAGGGTCATGATTTCAATAGTACAGCAGGTGCAGTAACACCAGGGCCCAAAGCTCTAGAAACCCCTCTGAACAACAAATATTGCAATATTTTACTATTAAACAGGCAGTCACATATGTAGTTATCTTGCAGGCACTAAGGGCTTGATTTGAATGGTGCAGCAGGTGCAGTGGCACAGTGCCCACAAGTCGTCAGAACTTCTCTAAACATATATTATTGCTATTACATCAATTAATTCTATTATTTACCTCTTTCATTTCATTTTTCAAAATGTTGCTATTACCTACCTGCACTATGTCTCTATTAACAGCACAATATGTTGCCTTTTTGTACATAAACAAGTCATAACACGTTAACAGACTTTCTTTAACTTACATTGTACAACTACTCAGCAAGCTACAACTTACAATAAGAAACAGCTTATTATTAATCACATAGGCAAAACCTAATGCATTTACCAATGCTTGTTTAGTTAGTTTGCAGCGCAATCCTGGTTAGCAGGGTACGCACCAGCACATATGAGGGAAGAGTTACTAAATGATAATCAGCCACTTTGGGTGATAAGATAAAAGCTGCCCTAGAGAAGAACATCACTTGCACCAGTTTTAGCCCCACTTCCAGGCACTTATTGAAATTCGAAAGAGGACGCAATCATTTGCGTGACTCCCTTTAATAATGTATATTGCACACGCAAAAGATAGCACCTGCACAATCAAAAGTAAATGATCCCTAATGTGCTTGAGAAGATGTCCCTTGCAAGAAAACGCCTTTGCCCACGAGCCTTTGCCATATTATAGATGTAGAAACCTCCGAAAGGCTTGGGTCCTAAGCTTCCTGGATGGGACCACCAATAGTTATATTCTCAAAAGTATCCAGTAGCTACTGTTAGAATTTAATCAAAAGCAGAGCCCGTGGAATTAATTCATAGGCTCTTGTGATTTATTTCACAATTTTTCTAGATTATTCCATAGATTCAAAGACAGTCAATTCATGTCAAAGATTAAGGGCAACACAAACTGCTAACATTTTTCAACATAAAAATGCAAAAACAGTTAACAGATATAAACCACATTTACAAATGTGTACAATACACATCTCTGATGTATTATACACATTTGTAAATATGGTTTATATCTGTTAACTGTTTTTGCATTTTTATGTGGAAAAATGCTATCAGTTTGTGTTGCCCCTAATGTTTGACATGAATTGAATATTATAGATGTAGGCAATCTTGTGACGAAGTCTCTGAAGCGAAGTACTAATGGTGCACCACCTAGGCATTGCTATTGATACTTGGAAGTCATGCACTTTTCGCACCAGTTTCTTCTCCTGAACTCCTGGTCATTCTTGGACTAGGGCCACACAGCTTGACATTTCCTCAGACTCCTTTGCTTAGGAAAGCTTAGCACAGGATTTTCATCACAAAGTTTCTGTCTTGATTATGTCATCAACTTCCAGCTCAATATGGTTTGGTTCAACTGCGCTCTCTTACCAGCTAGCTGAGTGTTCACCAGTTCATAACCTTTTCAGAAAACTTTGAGGAGATCAGTGACCCACTCCCTTGACTTGCTCTCTCTAGCAATTGAAGAAAAACGTTGGATCATCCCAGACCACTGGCATCGGTTTACAGATGAAATGTCAACCTAACCTAATGTTAACCTCCTTAGGCTGTAGCTTGAATCCCATTGCTCACCACGAGGGCATGACCAAAGTCAGTAATGACCCATGTAAAGTCAATGCCGCCCCACACTTTCCTACCTGTGCCAACAAAGTGCTGATAGACTCATATCAATGTACAATAATTTAATTTTATTGCATTTCATTAAGTTTCATTTACCATCCAACCTATATATATATCACTGTAAAATGTAAATATTGATAAATATACATGTAAGTATTAATCTAAATAAATATTGTAATTCTAAAATGATTCCACAATAGAGGCATGTACATCTAACATCCGCCATGCATCTTCTTGCTAGTTGAAGGCAAGTGCTGAGCAACCTCTTCTTCTCCACTTTACTTTCTTATTGTCAAAATGTTTAGTTTAACAAATGATTTTGAACGAACAGCTTAGACCTGGCAATCCACTGTTATGTTGCTTCACGTTAGTATGCCTTTAAGTCTCGTGCTGTTATTCTTGATAGGATGCACGAGGTCCTAGCTCAGAATGTTCTATGTCCATCATTCGTATGTGAGAGTCAGTTACACTGGAGCAGTCCTTGGATTCAGCTGCTCCCTGGCACTCACCTGTATTTGTTTATATTGCTTCAAATAAAGCTATCCTTTTGACCACAGACTACAGAGCATCATTACAATTGGCGACAATGGAAAATGGATTTGGACCCATATAGTTTTGGAAAATGATTTATTTTTGTCAATTTCACGATTTTGGAGGAAATACTGGATCATCATTGGAACGTTGCGCTGTGTGCTGGAAAGAAGGAAAGGTGTTATCTGAACATCGGCACCTCGGATTCGCATGTAAAGGATTGACATACCTCTCGGTAATGTAATTGTATTGCTGTTAAGCATAAAACTACTGCTTTATACAATCCTAGCAGAAATGGCATAGTAGAAAGATTTAATAGGGTGATCAAAGGGGTAATTCAGGCAGCTGTTAACAAAGGAATGGATTGGAAAGTTCAGGTGCAAAAAGCGGTGTGGTCTTACAGAACAACATCACTTGCTAGTACTGGTTTGTCTCCGTTCGTTATGATGAGAGGCAGATTGCCAAGAAGCAAAATTAACCCTGGCTGGTTAGTAAAAGGGAAGGTCACACAATGGTCTTCTGATAAGGTCAAGAAGGATCTGCTCCATGCTAAAAGTAAAAGCTTTTATGATGATCGTTATGGCATAAAAGATATGCAAATTGGAAATGGGGATTGGGTGCGTGTCAGGAAACCTTGGAAGGTACCAAAAGGGGGAAAGTTGTTTTGATCCACCCAAACAAGTAGTTGAAGTTTTGAGGAATGCTGTAAGGTTGAGTGACGGGAAAGTATGGAACATGAAAAATATTGCTATTAATCCAAAACAGGACAATGTTGAGTGTGCTGAGGTGGGTATTAGACAGGATGATTATGCATGGATTGAAGATCATTTTGAAATTGTTGTTTACAATCTCAATTGGCTGATGTTGAAAGAAACAATAATGGGGTCGTTGATGACTCTTCTATTGTCAATAAGTCTTTTTGTGAGAGGGGAGGAAGGGTTGCTGGTGGTGATGTTAATTTGGACTCTAACAGTGACAATTGTGATTCCATTGTTGTGGAGAGGGAACACGGTAACAGAACAAGTGTTTTACCTTCATGGCTCAAGGATTATGTAACCAAAGGAGTTCTACTGTTTTTTTGGATTATTTCGTTTATTTTATTTTGGATTTTTTTTGTGTCTTTGTTTTCTTTTGGTTAAGGGGGCGGTGTGTTATGTTGCTTCAAGTTAGTATGCCTTTAAGTCTCGTGCTGTTATTCTTGGTAGGATGCACGAGGTCCTAGTTCAGAATGTTGTATGTGCAACATTCGTATGTGAGAGTCAGTTACACTGGAGCAGTCCTTGGATTCAGCTGCTCCCTGGCACTCACCTGTATTTGTTTATATTGCTTCAAATAAAGCTATCCTTTTGATCACAGACTACAGAGCATCATTACATCCATGTAAGCAACTTGTGAATAAATCTTTCTCAGAGAGCATGTAGCACTACACAAAAAAGGTGAGTACACATTTCAACATCATCTTGCCCCACCTGAATAACTGTCCTGAGCTGGCAATTTGCTGCCAGACCGCGGTCATACAGAAGAAAGACAGCTTCCCACATCGACATACCAAGAGCCTGATAATGTATCAGGCAGAGTGGAACTCCTAGGTGGGATACGCTCCATTTGATTGCAGCTTGCTGATGTTCTCGCACTCGAATTTTCCAGGTGCAGGAACACCGGGCGCAAGTTTACTGGCTGGAAAGTCTTGTTGGTAAAATCTCAAATGGCTTGCGCTGTAAGCTTACATACTGCCACATAGACAGGTTTCTTGCTGCCTAGAGAACATTGCTACAGTGCATTGGTGCACCAATGTTCATTAGAATGGACCGCTGGCAAACTACATGCATCCTTTTATAGCTGTCCTTCAATGTTATGTTATATTATATCATTTCTATCTTTAGGGTGCGCATATCATTCGGGAGAGTACCCTGGCACCAAAGCTGGGGTTGGAATGAGGTACTCCGTGATGGAGCACTAGGTAAACAGTACAGACCTACACATAAAATGCATCTACTACAGTGCTAGCCAGTACATCTTCAAGTTAAGTTTATCTTTACTATTCTTAACTTCACATCTATTTACCTTGACGATGTAGTGGCCGTAGATGTGCTGGATGCATTATTTTTTGTTATGTTATAGTGTATCTGTTAGAAATGGGATTTACGGTTGACTACGGCATGCAACTAAGCGAAGCAGAACCCACCACTCAAGTCAGAGTAAGTCAGATATACACCAAAGATAACATGTGCTTACTCTTTGGTAGCTTGGAGCAGAGCAGGCAGGCTTATCCACTGAGGCAATGTGTTAAAACATTTATTCAACACACAGCAACACAATGAATACACCACAAAAGAGACTCCATACAGGCTTATAAAAAAAAGATTTCTATATTAGACATAACACAAGAAGACAAAACGACATGAATCACCTAAGTAGTGCAAGTAATGCAGAATTTTACAGTCATTAACTGAAATTGCATTAATCTCGCAATGATAGCACCAGGAAGAAAACATAGGGCACAGGAGCACCTGAGCTCCAATTAGACCTTATGCAGTAATTTCTGTGAGCTTGAGTCACCTCAAGCAGTTGAGTCTCAAACAGCGGTTCCACACCACTCTCAGGGTCCTCTATAGAGGTTTCCCCTCCACATTTTAGAAACAGAACTATGCCCCCAAGCTCTGACGAGTCTGGAGACCTTTGTGGTTGCCCGGACCCACACATTTGGTCACACACCATAGAGCCGCCCATTAATGAGCGCGGAACGGATTTACTGCTGTGAGCGGGCACTGGAACTGCCTCAACACAACAGGACCTTTTCTGCCTTGGCAAAGGGGAGACGCAGTAATCCTTAGAAGAGAATGGAGGCACCCACGAAGAAATGTGGAATGGCTTCACAGCTGTCAGTGAGCACTCAGCACTGGAAATGCACTAAACACAACAGTATGTTTTATGCCTCAGCAAAGGGGAGGCACTGCAAACCTTGGCAAAGAACAGAGCCGCCTGCAAATCAGTGTGGGAAAGTTTCAGCGTGACCTCAGAGGACTGATGATGTGATTTCGGTACCTGGCGACTGGAGTAGCAGGCAGACAGGCGGGTCATATCGGGTTGTCCCCACATAGTTGAGGCAGCCTCGGTGATCCGCTGACCAGCACCAAGGTGTTTGAGAGTACAATCCCTTTCCCGGCTGGCTCCTCAGCTCAGCAGAGGCACACAGCTAGTATCCCTCTCTGGATGGCATCCCTGACATCAGGGGAGTCCCTCGGATTGCCTGGGCATCAAGTCTGGCAGGACTTCATCTCACTCCTACACTGCCTGATGCTTAGGCAGAGCGAAACGCTATTTTCAAGCAGGATAAAGTACTGGTTTCTGTCATTTTCAACTGCCAGACTCATGGGTTCCAGAGTCCCATGGCAGTGAGGAACCAGGTGGAATCTTTGATGGCCCTGAGATTCCCAAAGAACAGGGGGCACGCCAACAAGCCCTTGAAAAACACTTGAGAGCACAAAAGCAGGAAGCAAGCAGCAGGCCAGCACATCAAGGACAGTTGCAGAGTGGCAATCCCTTTTGCAGCCCAGCAATCAGCAGGTGGCAGGCCAACATTGCAATGCAGTTAGCATGAATGGTGGGCCCTTCTGGCAGCACAGCAGTCCTCCAGGCAATGTGCAGATGTAGAGCCAGCAGCATCTGGTTATAAGTCCCAGACAGTGTCTGATTAGATGGGGTCAGAGCCCCATTACTTATACCCAACAATGTCTTTGTTGCAGGGGGTGACTACAAAGGAACTCTCTGAAGCGCACAAGAATCCCTTTCAACACAGCCCTGGCTCTAGACTATCAGTAAGGAGTGAATCAGCCCTTTGTGTGAGGGCAGGACACAACCTATTCAAATATAAGTGTGAGCCCTCTCTCTCTTTCCCTGACCAGTATGACTGTCAGGATACAAATTAATGCAGATGTATCCCCTGTCACATCCAGAACTTCCTGTGTTGTGTCTCTTTAGAGAGAACAAAGTATAGCTGTCACCCAGCCCAGATGTGTATAGGAGACAGGCTGCAAAGTACAAAGAATTATAGGCACAGAGAAATGCCCACTTTGTTAAAGTACAAAAACAAACAGATGCCAATGCTGAGCTATTTAATAATTCCACTTCCCAGACCACTAAGCCTATGTGTGGGGATAGAGCGAAGGGTTAGACAAAGAGCTGCAATTAGCTCACACATCGAAGGCTGCCTGTCATTCCAGGGCTGGCCTGATGCAGGAAGTTGGACCATAACTGAAACAAGCATGAGGGAGGAGGCGGCAGCTACAGCCCAGGGAGCGAGTGTTCACATGGAGAGTAATTGTTCTAAAAAATGTATTACAGCTATTAAAGTGAAAGCATGGCATGGGGTACTCTATAAAAAAAGTACTTTGTGAAGGTAAACACGGCGAGCCGCATATAAAGAAAGGTGCGCTGTCGCCATGAAACTGAAAGCACGAGTTAAGGAAAAAAAAGCAGTTAATACCGTAACTTAGACAAACAGGAGGAAAGAGAGCCAGCTATAGCCCAAAGAACAAGCATTCTCATGTCCTCACAGTGGCTAAATACCCTTCCAAACTCTTTGCTGTAGCTGTTTCTGCAACTTTGCACACACAGCGGTGACATGCCTTTCCCAGGCCACAGGAGAGCAGCTACTGGTACCACACATGCACATCATCTGTGTGGTTCCGATCTACTTCAATTAAAGTTCAGTGGCCGGTCGTGAAGCAGGGAGGGAGCATATTTCAAAGACAAAGCGCAGCGTACATTCTGGCATGCAGTGGCATAAACCAAGTAATTAAAAAGTATGTAGATGAGCGGACGGCAGTGAAGCAGCATAGCTCTTGCAGGAGTGCTGTGCTGTCCAAAAGAAAAGAAAGGCACATGATTGCTTAAAAAAAGCAACTGCATCATGGCGCCCGAGACAGGATGCAATGAGGCGTCTTTACTAATAAAAATATGTAAGTGGGTGCAGTGCTGAAACCTACAGCATGGTGCCCGAGCAGGACTGCAATAAGGAACTGACAGGTGATGAGGAGCAGACAGTCAACAGTGAGTGGAAAAGCGGACACCATTGCTGAAAAGCATGTCGTGCCTGCAAAAGTAGAAAATAATTGTTGAAAATAGTGCTTAAAGACTGTAACTGAAACTTACTGAGTAACAACACAAGTAAAAGGGCCAGTACTCATGGGAGGTTACAAAAGCAGAAAAGGCGGTACTAAGGAGGGACTACTAAGCCTTTTTACTAATCAAAAGCAGCCATTTAGAATACACTGTAATGGGAGCCAATTGAAAAGATGGGCATAAAATGGGCAGAGCCTCAAGTCCAATTCCTGAATACAGTAGGTCTCAAAGAAACAATGCAAGTGCTGCCGAGGCGAGACCTAAAAAGGCACAAGTGAAGGCAGTGAGAGAGAACAGTCCCTTTCATAAATTCAAACCATCTTTCATATAACCATTTTCTATCATTCTGTTAGTTTGACATTAACACACACAGCAGCCAACACATGATCATGGAAACCTGCTTCATCAGGGCTTCTAGAAATTCAATAGTCAGATTTCCATTGACAACCACATTTTGTCTATCTTGTAGTACAGTCAAAATTAGGTAATGTCTTTTCAGCTTGTCCTTTTTTTATCAATTTCTGTATTTTGCGTTTTAGAAATCACTTCAAAGTTCCAACATTAGTTTCAAATTTCAAGTTTATTTTATTTTGAGTGCATAGTCAATTAAAAGTTTGTAAATTTCATTTAAGGCTGGAAGAAGCTAATCATACAAGATAAAAATGTCTGAAATGTTCAGTGTTGTGCTGTATATAAAACAATAAAATACTGAAATTCTGATTATTGCAGGTTCAGTACTTAAAATTGCCAGCATGATGCTCTGCGCCTAGTTTCTATTTTGGTGGACTAGTCAACCAAAAGACGACTGCCCCCTCAACCAAACAAAGCCATTGATCAGTTTAAAGTCTGTAATTGGCAAGTGTTTGATTGTTCTAGTGTTCACATCAAAGTGGCTGCAGTTAGAGTCTTTTGCAACAAGGAGGGCAGGACACCTGATCCAGTCCTGGTCCATTGTCACCTGCTAGATGGTTGCCTTTCAGTGCAACTCATGTAATAAAGTGACAGTGCAGGCAAAATCTGTGTGCGAGCAGGTGGAACATGACGTGAAGCCTCCAGCCATTGTTGACGATCTTTAATGAATGCTACTGGCCTTGCCAGAACTTTTTTAGTGAGACGAAAATGGAGAGAGAGCCATCAAGAATGACAGAGGCAGAGGAGAGTGGCTGCAGGGAGAACAAGGCAGGGCCTCGAGGGTCCAAAAGGGCCTTAGACTAGTCAGAGTACCCGTCCTGCGTAAGTGGGGGAGCAGCGATCTAAGCACCTGCTCAATAGGGTTGCACAGCAGCTGCCATTCTGTAGGTTCTGCAAGGTGGAGGATGGCAGGGAAGTGGTGGTTGGGGCTATCATGTGGCAGGAAGAGACGCTGTAAGAAAAAGAGGAGAGCAGTCCACATGAAAAGAGCCAAAAAAGTTAAAACTCTATAATATTTCTGTCAACTCGGTACACCCTTTGTTCCCTGGTTGTCATTTTGACCTTTATTGAGTGAATGGGCGTGAGTGGTATTTAGCAATGATAATCAAGTGTACTGGCTTGACTCGTTTTCAGCCCATGTAAGCTTATTGTTGAATCCGATCCACTGAAGATGATGTTGCAGCCTGTTTACCGAGCAAGGAGACCAGGCCCTTGATCCTGCTTACAATAAACCATTCAGTATTATCAACTAAGTGGCCAGAAAGGGAAGGCTTAAAAGCATCAAAGGTCATAGAAACTCTCTGAGAAATCTCACACAAAAGTACAGCTTCCAGGTGTGGTTTCCATTTTTCCTCCCCACCCTGTATCTACCATCATGTAAAACTAGATGAGTACATAACGAAATGTCGCAATGCACAGCACAAAGCTGCTCTGACAAAGGAAGTCAAGGGTAGGTTTTAAGTGCAAGGTTTGACAGGCCTGCTTTGATCTTGGCTTTGTCCTGTGTTTATCGGCGCCAAACAAGGAAGAAACAAACATTGCCACAGGTTGGTGGTATGAGTGTTCTGATGTTACTGCAAGTAAGCCTACACTAGGGTCCATCAGAGTCTACAGGGCATATTACCAAGGGCCTTATCTCCTCTTTAGCTGGACTTTTCCCGCTAAAGAGGCGATAATTTTATCGCCCAATTACCAAGCTGTCGCTAACACCAGTTAGCGACAGCTTGAAGGCGATAGCGAGCATTTTGGTGCCAGCCTTGCATGTCAGCGATAATTATCGCTAATGACATGTAAAGTGGATGTGCCAAAATGTTAGCGACTGAAAACAGTCGCTAACATCGCTATAACCTATTACCTACAAAGGTGAAGCAATACAAATATTTGCGCTAAGCGCGAATATCTCCAAAAGCTAACGCCTGCTAATACCAGTTCTTAGCCATGTTATCCAATCAAAGGTGGATAACATGGCTAAGAGCTGTTTCACGCTAATGCGTGAATATCACTGTATTGTCAGCGATATTCACGCATTTCGCCTGATTTTTATCGTTTTTGAGATAAACCTTGCTAATAGCAAGTAATCTCAGCGATAAAAATCGGTGAAGCGCGGCGATAATTATTTGGCCGCTATCCCTACTTAGCGATAAATATTTCTGTTTGTAGGTAATATGCCCCTAAGTGATTAGTTTGAGCCGGTGGTTTCCGGTGCTCGGCACCTGTACTTTGTTCTCAACACCAGCTCTAACGACAGTCTACCACATGGAGGTGCTGTCTATCAACGTTTGAGATAAGCAGACAAACAGTGTTAAATAATTCAATATGCACTAAAAATGAATACTGTCTGCCACCATGTCATTCCCATAGCTTTGGGAGCCCTGGAGTAGGCAGAATTGTCAAACTTGTATAATGGAGATGGTTATTGGTTATGTTGGTAATGACATAGGCAGAGCTCTAATGCGCAATGAGTGGTGCAGGCTTCAGGGGCCTCCTGAGAAGGGCTGTGACACTCACTTTCTTGCAAATTAAGCACTGGTGTGGGTGTATGTGGTGGAGGGACGCCAACAAGGGGTAGGTGGTGGAGCTTACAGTGGAGGACTGACAGAAGCGGTCGAACGGACCCAATCATACGTTGCTCTGAGTAGCCCTTCACTGCAGCGGTCCGCTTTCCCACTGCAGCAAATGCCCGCTGACACTGTCCCACGTATTTTCAAAAGTACAGGAAGCTACACACTTAGCATGTCTTCCTGTTTAAAAAAATAAGTACAGATGATAAACTTCAGACTGCACACCCCTGCTCAGTCAAAGAAGTGTGAGCAGGGATGAATGAGCAGGTGCAATCAGTGGTACAAGTGCAGGTGTTTATCAGCCTGGACTAATCTAATTAAACCTGCAGGTAAACTCAGCTTCAATTCATCAGGCAAGATCTGGGAGCAGAGTGCAGGTTTCTTGCATATGAATTACATGAGACTGCCTGTGTGTCAGGAAACAGGTTTATCACGTTACCCCTTTAATAAATAAAATGAAATTGTTGCCTTGAACACTTCCCCTAACTTAATTGCCATTCTCTTAGCTCCAGCATGTTTCAACTCTTGCCCCCATTTACACCAGCTTCAATAAAAAGTACAGAATTTTAAATTACATCACCATTTACCCAAGCAGTGTCCAGGCAAACAACGCCAAAGAAAAGCATGTTGCTTACAGTGGTTGATAACACACTTTGTTGCCTTGCTTCTTGTCCAATTCACTGACATTACAGTACCACCTCATAAGATATACACACTTTTTAGGCCGAGCCTGGGCAGCGCATGCACTGCTCTGAGAGGCATGCTGTATTTGAGTATGGACTTGAAGCCCCGCCCACTCTCTGCCCATATTTGTCATAGGCTTGTGTCATTGTCCTTCCTAAATGCTGCCTTATGATTCATTATTAAGCTTGATAGTCCCTCCTTAGTACTGCATTGTCTTCATGTGTAACCTCCCATGAGGACTGGTCCCTTTACTTTGTTTGTTAGACGGATGTCTTATTTAGTCTGTAAGCACTATTTCTTTAATGAGTTTCATCTACTGCAGGCATGTCATGCTTTTCTGCAACATTCAGAGCGTTATGCGAGCTTTCACTTTCCAAGCATTTCAGGACAATGGCAGCCACTTCTTTGAAATGAAATAAGTCTTCCATTTACAAAAGTTTGAACAATTAGCATAGTAAATGACATTGCCTTTTATTTATGTGTTAATTATCAAGACAGATAAATAAAAGGCATTGTTATTTACAATGCCAATAGCTTAAACTTTCGCAAATGCGAGAGCTATTGCATTGCAAATACTTGTTATTTTCTGCTGTTTAGGCTCCTGGTTCCCTCTTTACCAATCAGATCACAGAAGTAACCCACAGTCAAGATGGCGGCTGGCTGAGTTCCCGACTGAACCTTTGACAGGAACCTGGGCAGATACAACCTTCAAGTCATTAAGGGATCATTGGTGGGGAACCCGCGAGTGTCGTTTGTACGCCGTGGCTGTCAGCAGTCCAGTGACGCTAACATTGCTGCAAGTGTTGCATTCATGATAGCCGTAAGCTTGATTGATTAACACTGAGAAAATGGGTTCAGCCGCAGTGAAAGTAATAAGCTAGAGAGGAGAGCTGTGCCACCGAACCGCGCCGCCATTTATCTCTTGCTGCCTGGGTAATGGCCATTTCTCACAGAATGTGCGACATGGCTCCTAGCAGTCCGATGCCAAGTCAATGAATGAATGTATGGATTCAATCACTCCTGGAGCGCCCTCTACCAAACAACACGTGCTAGCGCCTGGTTGTGACTGGACAGGGTCTCGTGAAATTATATATGAGCCTGGTGCAGAAGCACACAAAATGTGCAAATCACAGCCTGTAAATATCCAGATGTGAGTTTGCAGAAAAAACTAGAGTGGTATAATAAAGCAACACAACTAACACCCGTTTCCATAGCACAGTTACTAGTGAGACCCACATTTAGCTTCTAGAAAGACTTTACTGCCTCAAAATTGTTGTGTACAACAATCTGAAATTGTTGCACAACACTGTGACAGTACAATTCTGTGTTGCAACCCAGCGAGGGGTAGCTAGAGCTGGTTGAACACAGTATTAGTTGAGCAAGGTGATAAGTAAACGTGACAGGTCATTAATATTCGTGAATAGCCTCCCTCTGCATAGGAGGATCACTGCATAGGACTGGGAACTGAGCAATGAAGCGTTGCATGGGACAGCAGGATTTTTGCCTCCATACTGACCCATCATTTTCCTTAAGATGTAGGAGTCATATGGACATGATTGAGTTGCTTTTGACATAGAAACTTGGGGACCGATCATAGGTGGGCACCGCTTCTATGAGCCTCACTTCTTCCCTCACAAGGTGGGAATGGTACCCATGAACTGCCTCCAGGGTGAAGATGCTTCCCCTCCTGCTTTGGAGCAGTGCACAGATCTCAACGCGCCAAAACATCGGCCCATGTTTTACCAACAAGTGGGCAATGGCAGCATATGCTAGAGGACCGCAAGAAGTCGTGAATGTCAACATTTGTTTTTTGGTGCAGCTTTTTTCTTCAGCGCAAACTCAACCCAAAGGTATTAGAGTGCTGTACATGAGCATCAGTTATGTTACACAAGGACCAGGCATTGGAATTAAGTATGCCTGCCTGGTAACCATTAAAAAATAAGACTGAAAATGTGGTTGGGTGGGTGCAATCAGATGATGGGGAGAGGTATTTGTGTGAACAGAGATCAGAAAATATGAAGGGCGCAAATAAGTGAGATGTGTAGAGGCACAAATTAGGTTGGGATGAGGTTCATGGTAGGGTAAAGGTTAATATTATCGAAAGGGTAAGATTAGAAATAGGTTAAAAGAAAAGGGCAAGTGTAGTGGTTACATTTAGGGTTAATGAAAAGAGGTACAGTTAGTTTAAAGGTTGTAATGAAGGATGGGGTTGAGGTGAAAATTAAGGTTTAGGTGAAAAGTAATCTAAAAGATTAGTGAGATGGATAGGAATAGCGATTTTTATGGGGGCTTCTGACTCTCCGTCATTTTGAAACTCAAGGAAGAGTGAATACAAAAATTGTCTGAGATTGAACTCAAATTTCCTGAAATTAATAATCCAAGATTGATGTAAAAACAAGGTTAAATTAGTAACCTTAGGGGTATATTCACGAAAAGGTGTGATAACTACCTCAGGAGTAGCTTAACGCAACTTTGAACAACGCAGCCTATCGCGTTAAAATAACCCTGTGTCAAGGTGGAATTCACAACACAGCGGTAGCATGCAAGTGACACCAGATATTGCGGCAAATGTATGCATGAAAATCAATGCCATGCCGCTAAAATGAGATATGCAAACGCAAAAAAACATGCGATGAAGCCAAACGTGATACAAAAAGTAGCGAAAACCAGCCACTGGCCTGGAAATCCCACGCGTCTGGTCGGACAATGCACCATAAAAACCACAGACAAAATACACCAGAAACAAGGCAAAGCATGTAGCAACATGGATGCACCCTGACCCAGCGCAGAGGCCAACTTTAACCCCACAACCCCCAAAGACCACCAACAAGGAACAACGAGGTCGGGGAAGGCCAAGGAGAAGAGGGAGAGGAAGACAGGGTGCAGACCGCTGAAAAACAAGACCAGCGTCACGGAGGTGACAGAACACTACCAGCAACTGACCCACTAGCAGACCACCTGGATTGCAGTCGGAGTGCCGAGGAGGCCAATCCAGGAGGCCAATAGGCGACGGCATGACGTGACTACCTGAACCAGGCACAAACCCACTGCCAACAGGAAGGCAGCAACGGCGACAGGAGGTGGAAGTCCAGCACCACCGGAGGAGCTGGAGGAAACCAAGGCCACAGTCATCAGTGAGGAGACGGTGCGAGGAGTAGAGAGTGCGGACACAGCTCGAGAGGACCTGACATAACATCAACAGGGAGTGCAACGAACAGGGACTGAGGGGACTGGGGGAGATGGGAACAGATCCTTGGTGTGACGGGCACCTGCTTCGGCCTCCTTAAGATGCTGCGGAGGTTTCTACCTCTTTTGTCTGAGGAACATAGGAAGCTGACTGTGCAGGCTCTGATCGGTTCCAGGTTAGACTATTCCAACGCTCTTTACCTGGGCCTGCCTGAGTACCTGCTGCAGCGGCGCCAAGTTGTGCAGAACGCGGCCGCGAGGGCCATCTTCGGCCTTAACAGGCGAGCCAGTGCTGCGGGCTTGCTGCAGACTTTACATTGGCTGCCCATCCGTAAACGGATTGTTTTCAAGGCATTAACTTTGGCCTATAAAGCTCTCCATGCGGTGGGAGCAAAATACCTTCAAAGGAGAATTGCATTTTACCACCCCGCTCGCTCTCTCAGGTCAGAATCCCTGTTCCTGGCGGCTGTGCCGCGAGTGAAGAGAGCCCGCATTGGAGGTCGCTCCTTTGGACTGCTGGCGCCGCAGTTGTGGAACACCTTGCCGCTAGCACTCCGGGGAGCTACCAGTCTACTTGCATTTAGAAAAGGCCTTAAAACCTGGTTGTTCACCCATTAGGTTGTTCTGCTCTTTTCTCGGTTTCTTTCTGTATCTCCTCTTGCTTTTTATTTTGGTTGTTGTGTTATGTTGCTGTAGGTCTCCTTATTCAAAAGCACCGGGACACTCTTTTTGAGTAGCCGTGCGCTATACAAATACGAAAATAACATAACATAACATAACAATGGCATACATGCACAACAAGGCGTAGCACACTGCACACCCACCAAGACCCTGGATCATGTCACAGATCTCCTTGGGACACTGCAGCACACATACGTAGCACAAACAGCACACCCACATTGATGACAACATGGAACAATGTGAATAGCCAACACTGCAGAACAGAGGACACAACTGGCTCCGCACATGCACAAAAACATGCCAACTACATCAGACAGAGCCGGAAACAGTGAAATGGAAATGTACGCGTACAACCTCACATCCGTCATGTAGTCAAAATGTACACTGTCCCGCAGAAGAATCCAGCACCCCAAAACAGTCACAATGTATATTGCCATACAGCCTTCATGCTAACCAGCACAATGCGCCAACATATATGTCAATACAAAGTCAACACGCACCTCCCCTTCACATCGCAGAGGGGCACACAACACCTTCAGCAGAGCATAGAACACAACACATCAGTGATGCCAGAGAGGACCACCACACCATCGACACCGACGCCCTACAACAGCCCATGGATATTTCATGAAACCCCCCACCAGGACCCAGCCAGCCAAGCTACATAGGGGGGAGCACCGAGTCTGCAACAGTCCACACAGCAGGAAGCACCCGCAAGCACAGCAGGCTCACAACACTTCACCCACCCACACATGGCACCCCAATGCCATGTGTCAGCACGCCAAAAGGAGGTGGCCCAACAGGTATGGGTGGGGGTCGAACCCATGGAATGCGAACCAGGACACATATGTAGGAGTCTATCACCCTTCAGGGCCCACCCACACTCCACACTGCCAAAGGGACACATGCAGATGCACATACCCAGCACAGAACCATGCCCAGGGGCGCTCAAATAGCAGTCACACACCCATGTTGGCTGTGCATACAATGGCCCTGGCCACTCCCCAAACAAATTGAGTGGGTGACGACAAAGCTACATGTTCAAGCTCCGACTCTTCTGCCTGCGGTGACATGTCTGCATCCAATATACACATCACAATGTAATTGTAATTGTAATTGTGTGTCTCTTGTAAAGCGCACTTCTACCCGCACCGCAGGCCTCGTAGCGCTATAGACCGCTGGGGAACCCGTCCTGGCTTTCCCTGTGAGATAGTCCCTCCTGGGAGTCTCCAAGGTGAAACCAGGCATCCCCGGCATTTGTGAGGGGCCGTTGTGGAGATGAGGCAAGCTAATGCCCAGAGTTGCCGAGTGTGATCTCTGGTTAGAGTAGGCACCGATGCGAGAATTATCGAGTCCGCTGATCCTGGTCCAAGACCCTGCCGCGTCGGGAATCGAACCCTGGTCCCGGGCCGTTCTCTGCTCTCGGGTCTGCCGCCTCTAACCAGTGAGCCACACCACTCCACTGTGCCACACCACTCCAGGGCCCACATGCATACTACAAGACCACAGGGACACACGCAGATATCATGTTGAACTGGCTATGGGCACATGCACCCGGCTCCTTTATTGGCAGGACCACATGCACAGTGATGCCTGTGCTGGATGTGTGTGAGGTGAGTGTAAGCCATTCCACACAGAATGTCTGGTGTTGGCAACCACTTGAACATTGGACACCAGAAAACACATGCAATACAGAGTCAACTGTTGAGCACCGTGGAGTGAGCCGGAGAAAGTCCAGAGGACAGCCAACATGCAAACAGAAGTGTCCGTGAGTTGTAGTGGACTGGACTTTGGACACTAGAGATGAGTGCGCTCATGTGAAGAAAAAGTTTCGGATTGTGTCCCTTCGATATATTCCTGATGCAGATGCAGTGGGGTGTGTTAGACCTGCATCACCTTCCCCATCAATGTCTCAGGGCCCCCACACTGTTTGAGGTGACATACCCTCTCAACCACTCCACAGCACAAAACACAATCAGCAGCGGACATTGGCCTGTGGTGCACTGAGTCACTGGCACCTGGAGTGCTGAGCAGGGCATCAGGCCAATGATGACATCCACGACAGGCCTGAGAAACTCCATCATTTGATTTGATTCAATTTTTAAATGTATAAAGCGCAACGAATGCCCGGAGGCGTCTTGGCGATGAGGATTGAGTGGGAAGAGCCAAAATGGGGTACAGGGAAAAGTTAGAGGTCTGCTCGGAATAGCCAAGTTTTTAGTGCTTTCCTGAATAAGGTGAAATTCAGGTTGTTTTTAATTGTAAAAGGTAGGAGATTCCAGAGTTTTGCAGATCTTAGCAGAAAACTCCTTCCTCCCCAATGTGCCTGCTTGAACCTGGGAACTTGAAGCAGTTTCAGTTGAGCAGAGCTGAGGTTCTTGGACGGCACATAATATTTTATCCTAGAAGTCAGGTAAGAGGGGCTCATTCCTTGGAGCGCCTTAAACGTGATACAAAGGGACTTAAAAATGATTCTTTTCTGAACCAGCAGCCAGTGGAGAGCTGCTAGCCGCTGGGATACTGATTCATGTTTGGGAATATTCAGGATCAGTCATGCTGCTGCATTCTGCAAACATTGGAACTTACTCAAATACTGTGTTTGGATCCCTAAATAAAGTGCATTACCATAGTCTAGCCTGGAGATGGCAAGGGCAGTTACCAAGGTTTTCAGGGCCTCAGGGGGAAGTCTGTCAGGACCACCATTTCAACTCTGGCAGATGGCAGTTGGAGATGGTCCTTGCGATGGTGGCATGTACCTCCTGCGGTGATGCGTCATACGGGCCGGTCTGGACTCGCTTTGGTGTGTGAGCCCTGGTGGGACGCATTGGGCCCAGAGTCTGAGTTCAGCGCAAGGCCACAGAGAAATGGCGCTGATGACCCCAAGGCCTACGTTTCAGGGCCCATTCAATGTCTCCCGAGAAGGCATCTCGGTCTTGACCAGCACAGAGTTAGTGGCCCCGGATGCACTACGGCTGGCATAGGCATCCAGTCATGGGATGGTGACTTCAGTCAGATGGGCCATGCGGCCTCAGCTGGTCACCATCAATTTCCGAGAAGTATATTGTGGAGGGTTTTGGGGGACAGTGGAAGGTGTCCTCCAGGGCAAGACGCCGAAAGGTTTGATTTTATCCAGAAGCAGCAAATGGCGGAGTAGAATGCAACAACCTCGTTGCCACCACCAATTCGGTATCAGCTACATGAGGATGAAAACTGCCCTTAGTACATAGACTCATACGCCACCACAGTGTAGGCCAGAGGCAGCGTTCAGCAGTGGTCCACAGCCAAATGTTGTTGTCTCGCGATGCACAGACCTATTTACACCAGGACAGTTGTCTGTAGTGTACGAACACCTCCGTAACAATCATCCTTTTCTCTCTGCCGAGATACAAGGTGTCATCCTCTTACTCCTCTCCTTGCGTGCAATCATATGTAATCTGCCTTTGCATACTCAATGTTCAGTTCCGAATCTGTGACCTACTCAAGCGCAGCCTAGGCAGAGAGCAGGGCAGAGGCAGCGGGCAGCACGGGCCATTCACCTAGTGTCGCCGGCATAGGTTGGTGGCCCCACCGGCCTGCGTAGTTCAGGATCGGAGTCTCCACATGTTCGGTCACCTCCGTGACTGTGGCCCGGCTTTCATCCGGACTGAACTGCATCTTCCCCTTACTCCTCTCCGTGTGACCACTGGTGTGGACTCTGCCATTCATGAATCGCGAGTAGGTGCTGGATGTGAGACCTACTGGTCCACAGGGTAGTCCTGGTCCCTCATCCACATGTTGCCAGCTGGCGAGGAACAGGGTTTGTGGCAGCATTTGTTGCCGGCTGGTGTTGAATAGGGTTTGTGGCAGCATGTGTCACCGGCTGGCATTGAACAGGGTTTGTGGCAGCACGTGTCACCAGCTGGTGTTGAATAGGGTTTGTGGCAGCAAGTGTCGCCACTGAAGTGTCGCCACTGGCGTTGAACAGGGTTAGTGCTACCACGTGTCGCAAGATGCCAATATGGAACGATGCGTTACGGATTGAAGGGAGTCTGGTGCTGTGGCCGCTGGCCCGGATTTGGGGCCACTGCCATTCAGGTGCCACGACACAGTTTCATATATGGGACCCACTGAGCCCCAGAGGACGCCGGTAGAATATGTCAACGAGGAAGGAGTAATGTGGGCCAGCGTTGGGGGGACAGCGGTGGTCTGAAAGGCTGTCTGGGTCGCGGGCCTCGGGCTTGGAGCTTACACTGGCACATGGAGGGCCCTCCTTGACACACGCCAGAATCAGCTGCTGATAAGTGTGGCCTGGCTGTGTACGGTCCGGCCTGACAGGTTCGTGGTCCAGCGGGCCGGGGTATGGCACACGCAAACGATCTCAGGCAACTCCGTTGACAAGGAGAGTGTTGGCCTCGTGGCAGGGTGTGAGGCACCGCCCTGGCAGACACATTGGACTTTCGTGCTTTTTATTCACACCCCTACGCTGGCCTGGTGCACGCCGGCCCATCCCACTCTGCTCACGACACTTACGGGGGGCGTAACAGGCAACATTTCCGCAAGGACCCCCACTGGCTCGGGTGACATGGTTGCGTCCACTGTCCACTACACTCCATACACCAGAGGTGTATGTAACCGTGGATATGGCTGTGTTCTGCATACTGTGGTCTGTCCAGCACTTCGCCGCCACTCTTGGCATTGTGTACATTCCTAATCATGGTTCTACTGCATCCTTCACACATACCTGGTTGCCTCCTCTCCCCACATTTGTCTATTGTGTGGCTGAGGTGCCATGCCGTTGATTGGTCATGTTCACAGCTTGTAAGTTGTTCTATTGTGTCTGCTGGGTGGGCATTTATGGAGCGAGGTTGGAAACAAAACTTTTGGTATACCCCTTGTGAAGTGACTTCTCCAGAACAGTTACATGAATTAATCGTGTGGTTTTTAAATTAACCAACAATAGAATATGATGCACACACACAAACACACGTGGGATACTAATTTGCATGTGTTGCGAACCATAATCTACTAATTAAGTGAAGTTGTCATGTTTATTCTGTACGCATTTGTCATAATCTAACTGAAATGTGCATGAATATGCTTTTTGTCTGTCTAGTTGTGGCATAAATGATGGAGAATCATGAGTAAACCATGCTTAGGTGTTGCTTATTCGCTAGGTAATAACTAATTGGGTTACCTTAAAATGCGGGGAGGTAAACAGAAGGGCTATATTTCGAAAATTAACGTTTATTTGTGTTTGTTTCTATGATAGTTCCTATTGTGGCCTAAGCGGCCTACCTTAAAATGGACCCTGTCTGCGACTCCGAGTTTGCGATGATGTACGCATGCATGACAGAACTCAAGAAGAGAGCAAGCAGCCTGTGCCTGTGCAGAATGGGTCAAGGACAGTGTGGCCTGGCTACCCAAATGAGTGACAACAAATTTGAATGTCAGCATCATGAGCATGGGAAAATCATCTCAACTATCCACTTAAAGGACACAAGCAGAAGAAAACTGCTAAGGACAATAGAAACTTTATTTTTTCGAACATAATGTGAACAATGTGAACAATGAGGTGATGAGGTTATGCTCATCCACCCCTCAACTTGACCAATCAGGACAGTCTAAGACCCCAAAAGTTACAACTTTTAGATAGATAAGTTAGTTAAAAAGGGTATAAAAGAGGACATTTGGAAGTATGAAAAAAGCCTTGCTTTTTGATTTTATCTTTGCACCCCGACATGCTGCCGGACTGCTAATCTTTTTCTGAACTTTAACTTTTGAATGGGTGTGGAGTCCTTATGGGAGGAGAACATCGAGAGAGAATAGAGAGGTGGTCTTTGGGAACTATTCTATCCTTATGCTGATGTCCGTGTTCTGAAATCTTGGTAATAAGATTTTTCCGGTTTTTGGGGAATTATTATGTTAATAAATATAAATGTTTTGAATGTAATCACTTTTCATTTCTAGACTATTGATGTTTAAATGACTATTAAATTAGAGTTAATAAAAGAGAGGCCATGCTAGGAGATTTGGGGCCATATGTATCAAGGCTTTTGTGATTCGCAAAGGCCTTTTTAGCATTTTTGCAATGTATCAAAAAATAGCATCATAAGGAATCGCAAAATTGTGCGATTCCTTATTTTGCTATAGCATTTAAGGAATCGCAATTTTGCGATTCCTTAAATGCTATGTAAGAAGCATTTTAAAAATGCAAAATCAGGTTTAGGAATCGCAAATTACCACCAACCTGTAGTTGATGGTAATTTGCGATTTCTTGTAAATATGCACAATTGTGCATTTGTGAGGGTGGCATATGACGCACATACATGCCCTTAGAGCATGTATGTGCGCCATATGCGCACACATGTCATTTTCAGGGGTGCAGCAGGGTGCTCTTGAGACACCCCCTGCACCCTTGAAAATTCGCACAATTTGCGATTAGCAAATTGCGATTAGCAAATTTCCCATTCATTTCTATGGGCCTCCTGGCCCATAGAAATGAATGCGAAGTATTCATTATTTGCGAATTCGCAATTTGCAAATTCGCAAATAATATATATTAAGGAATCGCTAAAATTCCTAGATTACCTACATACATACCGTTTTGCAAATTCCAAATAGCGATTCCTTAAGATTCGCTATTTTAAATTCGCAAAACGGAAGTATGATACATATGCCCCTTAGTCTCTAAAATACAAATTAAATAAATGGTGAATTAAGCTGGTCTTCTTGTCCTTTAGTTAACTTTTACTAGCAGATCCATTGACAAATAAGGGTGGTGTGTTTAAACGTTTCTTAAAATTAAACCATGGTAATAGAAATAAATTGCAGATGTATATAATGTACAAAGGTTAGTATTAATTTAGACACTCCGCTATAATCCAGCAGCTCTCCTTTGGTCCTCACCGAATCCTCGGAGCAGGGTAAATGTGTGTATGAGTGATTTGCAGTGTTATGGGCCCCACTGATGAGTAATGTATGAATAGCTCTCTGGGATAAGGTGATGGTTTTACAAAGAATTTCTGGAGCCGCACTGCATCAGCATGTTGTTGTGCATGTTGGTTGTGAACTTTTGACGTGTACATTGCCAGAGTTGTGGATTGCATGGTTGTCGAGTTGAGGTGAGTGGGGTGTTAATTGGGAATTTGCCAAGGGGCTGTGCATTTCCCTTGGTGCCATCCTGGGACGGTTGGTTGATGATGGAGTGTTGGAGGGTGAAGGGATCATGCACACTGGCTGTGTATTTGGAGGCGACATTGGTGTTCTGATGTTGCCAGCACATTGATGTGTGACAGGTGCTTCCTGTTGCACTGATTGTGTGCTGTGTCACCAGGGGGCAAAGATGGGACATGTGTGCAGTGGATTGCCCCCAACACATGCGTGCTATGGCGTATGGTCCATGCTTGGTCTACAGCGGCTTCTGCGCATTGTGTTGGACGTATGGGGCCTGGGGTGCCAGGGTGATGGTGATGTCCAGGACACATGTGGGGGACTTGGGTGTGGCTGGCTGTGAGACTCCTCTGACTCTGCCGGGTGTTGGTTGGGGTGTGCCAGGGGCCAACAAGTTGAGCACAGCCAGCAGCTTGGTGAGGGGTGGGATGTTGGTTGTCTGCTGTGTTGGTGCCGTTGGCCTATTGGTCAATGATGGCCAGGATGCTTAGGATGGTTATCCCTTTCAGCCTGTAGTGGACAGTGACATTGTCAGCTGTTGTGCCTGTGTGGCAGGTGTGTTTCCTGGTGGGCCGCTGTCTTTGTCTGTGCTGCCTCTGTGGTGGTCCGGAGGGGGATAGGGGAGTGCTGGGTGGGTATTGTGGCGCTCTTGGGTGTCCGGGCTGCCTGTTCAGTTGCTCCATGGCTTCTGTTGCCCTTCCGATGACGCCCTGGGCTGGGCTCCCTATTGTGGTGCAGGTTGCCGTCCGACTTTACACCAGGTCAGAGTAGGTGTAAATTTGCTGCTGTTAATGGTCCTTATCGCGTATTTTGTGTTATTATCGCCGATCTGTCTGGTCATTGTGAATGTTGAGGTGTGGTGTTGTCGCGGCTTTGTGCATGGGAACGCCTACTCTGCATCTCATTAGCGTTGCGGGGTCCTCTGTGGCGATGTTTTTTGCGGCTGCTATCGCGGGCAAACTGGTGCTGTGGGCTGTTAACACCAGCTTGTGAATGGTGGGGTAAATTGATCACGACTTTGGCTGCGATAAAGTGCCGTTAATTCAGTGATAGCTCCTTATGAATATGCCCTTTAGATTTTTAACCCCGAGAATAATATCCAGTATTCTCTAGGTGATCAGAGGATATATCCCCTTATAGAGTACATGGAAATGACAAATTATTCACAAAATGTGACTATGGTAATATGCCAAAAATGCCAAAGTGGCAGCTTGAGAGCACTGATTGAGAAAGAACAAAATGAGGGGAATATTTACAAGCCCTTTTATTGACGTTGTGGTGGCGATTGGGGCTTCGCCTTATTTATAAGGTGGCGTTAAGCCACTTAACGTAGCTTACCGCTGCCTTGTAAATAAGGCATTCTTCACGCTATACTTAGCGTGAAAGGGGTGGGCGATGGTGTTGTGCTGGGTGTTCCACCACAACACCCATTGATTTTGACACTGCCCCATATTTAAAAGGGCGGCGTAAATATGGAGCAGCTCCAAAATGAAGACCAGGGAAAACATGGTCTTACCCTGGCGTAACAAGGAGGATTGTTTAATTTCTCATTGTTTTTGCTTTTTCTTTGTGCTGTGTTGTGCAGCACACATAAGAACAGCAAAACGCCATTGATTGTTCATGTGCAGGAAGGTGCCCCTTCCTGCACATAAACAATCATTGAAAAAAATGACGTTTTGCAACTTTTATGTGCTGCATTAAGCAGCACACATAGAAGTTAGAAAACGCCATTTCAGATTGTTTATGTGCAGGAAGGGACACCTTCCTGCACATAAGCAATCATTCCCCTCAATCCAGGCACCCTTCCACTAAGGAGCAAGGGTGCCTGCATTTGCGCTAGGCACCTAAATTAGCGCCAGCGCAGGGGGAAATGCAAGGCAGCACCGTATTCTTGTAAATACAATGCAGCCCTGCGTTTCAGAAGTGGCAGAGTATGACGTTAAGCCCACAAGGCTAACGCCACGCTCTGCCACTTCTTTGTAAATATGCCCCTGAATTTGATGAAAAGTTCAAGATTGACCAGACTGACGAACCACAGACCTGGAATAAAGTAAAAATAAAACTTAACTGGAAAGTTTTATATTTTGCTTCATTTCAAAAAGCTATCACACTATATGATGTAACTTTATGAAATGCAGCAAGGTCGTGATAAACAAAAAGATATAAGGCATCTTTGGAGATGTCAGGAACATCTCACTCACAATAAGGCGCAATTGGCATTTGAGTAAGAAACATGTTGTAGGGCACCTACTGTCTAATGAATAACTCTGAAGTAGGGCAGCTGGGATTATGCTGCACATGAGTGCTAAATGATGCAGCAAGATTTAAGAAATTATGAAAGAAAAGTAATTTATGAAGCAAAATAAATTTTGTGGCTGTATCATATTCGTTATTTTGTCATTTTAATCTGCATTAATACTGTCTGCAAAAAAACGTATCATCTCATTAGTACCAGTTTGACGTCTGAACATAGCAATCATCAACTAAAAGGTGGCCAGTTAATCTTTGCAACGAGTCTGCAAATGAATGGCTCCATGAGTGGCGTTTTTTTCGTAACTTTTGTTCCGATTGAGCTGCAAATAATGTTTTTGATGAAATCTGCCAATAATGCAGCAGATGATGTAATATGCAACGAGTGTGGTAAAGCACGGAAACGCTGCAGCCGTAGTATAGCAAGTTTCCAGTGGGGATACTGTTAGGCAAGTAAAAGAAAGCAGGCATTTGCTAGGGGTTGCGTTGGGCAAAACATAAAAACATTTGGCTTCTCATTACGAGGCGCTATCTGGTACGATAAATACCACTTAGGTAGGTGTTTTGGGGGAACAACAAGCATATTTTTGTGTTCAACGCACGTCAACAAGTACGTTCTGGTAAATACCACGTATTTTTCCCCTATACATATTGCCAAATCTGACCTGCCAATATTTATCCAAAAACTCATAAATGCGAAATGTGTGTTAACAACATTGACCGCATGCATTACCTCATGCATTTACCGCATGCATTACCTCATGCATTTACCGCATGTATTGCAATTAACCGGGCCGCTTTTACGGAAGGCTCAGGGGCGTAACACAAGGCCCCGTGCTCCAGGGGGCCCCGACGGGGCCCCTCCCTGAATGCATTGATCATTGACTGAGTAATTTTCCCGGCCGGGGTCCCGTGAGGGCGAGGCTGGCAGCGGTGCGGGCCCTGGCCGGGACCCATGAGGCAGGCTGGCTGACTGGCAGTGGCAGCAGAATGGCCCGTGCTGGGGCCCCGGCGGGGCCGGGGCCTCGTGACGTGACTGAGGCTGGCAGGATGGTGCGGGGCCGTGTGTGGCTGGCAGCGGCTGCTGCTGAGGCATGGCAGAGTTGAGCATGTCGGGTCGGCCCCGGCTGGGGCCCCCGCCCCGTGAGGCTGG
Organism: Lissotriton vulgaris; assembly: GCF_964263255.1. Classification (NCBI taxonomy): domain Eukaryota; kingdom Metazoa; phylum Chordata; class Amphibia; order Caudata; family Salamandridae; genus Lissotriton; species Lissotriton vulgaris. Next base: position 1,651,234,636 of record NC_141685.1, read on the forward strand.
CACTGCAGCAGGATGGTGCGGGGCCCAGGCCGGGACCAGTGTGTGGCTGGCAGCGGCTGCTGCTGAGGCAGAGCAGAGTTGAGCATGTCGGGCCGGCCCCGGCGGGGGCCCCCGCCCCGTGAGGCTGGCACTGCAGCAGGATGGTGCGGGGCCCCCGCCGGGGCCCGTGTGTGGCTGGCAGCGGCTGCTGCCGAGGGAGGCTGAGCAGAGTTGAGCACGTCGGGCGGGGGCCCCCGCCCCGTGAGGCTGGCACTGCAGCAGGATGGTGCGGGGCCCCCGCCGGGGCCCGTGTGTGGCTGGCAGCGGCTGCTGCCGAGGGAGGCTGAGCAGAGTTGAGCACGTCGGGCGGGGGGCCCCGCCCCGTGAGGCTGGCACTGCAGTAGGATGGTGCGGGGCCCCGGCCGGGGCCGTGTGTGGCTGGCAGCGGCTGCTGAGCTGAGGCTGAGAGGCAGCACGAACAAATGCCATGGGTGCGGACTGCGGGGCCCTGGTCGGGCGGCATGGAGTGTGAGACTGGAATGGATGCATTGCCATGATTGCAGGAATGCTGCGGGCCTGCGCGGGGCCATGTTACACGGTAGTACTACTAGTACTGTCTCTAGTCTTAATGGTGGTGGTGGTGGGTGGGTGTGGATCAATGGCGGCAGGGCAGCCAGGGTTGTTTACTCCTCTCATGACTCTGGTGACTTTCACTTTCCTTTCCGCAGCTTCCGAGACGCGTATGCGCGCCGCGGGGGCACTGGGCTGGAGGGGGGGGGCGGTCCTGGCTGGTGACTGACGCTGACCAATGGCCTCATAACATTTGTCAGGGGGGCAGGGGCGACACATGCGCCTTGCGCAATGATGAGGTCATGACGACACTAAAGCGCGTTACAGTTATAGTGTAAGGCAGAGGTCTTCAATCTGTGGGGCGCGACCCCCAGGGGGGTCGTGGAGTCCTTGGAAGGGGGTCGCAGATTCTCTCAGGGGCATGCAATTCCTGGCGTTGGGCTGATCGAGGGTGCTCATGGCGGAGAACTAATGCACACCGAGGTGTGAAAAACATCAAAGGCTCATTAACAAGTAGAAGGTCTTTCAAAGACATGTCAAGTACTCAGGTGTGGCTGTGTGTGTGTGTGTCCCTGAAACGGTTTCAGCCAGGTGCACACACACACACACACACACACACAAGCTGGGGGACGGGGGAAAGTGGGAGGGGGTGGGGTCTGGAGGAGCAGGCTGTAGTGTAGCCCTTTGAGTATAATGGATGTTGCACGCCTGGAGCTGTGGGTCCCGTGACAAGTCCCCCCTCCCGCCCCCAGCAGGGAGGCACAGAAAAGGTGGGTGGATGGATGGATGTAAGGATGAAGGATGGATGGATATGTGAAACAGTGGGTAGATGAATGATGGGTGGATGGATGGATTAAAGGGTGGATGGATGGATGAAAGGGTGGATGGAAGAATGAAAGGGTGGATGGATGGAAGGATTGAAAGGGTGGATGGAAGGATGAAAGGGTGGATGGATGGATGAAAGGGTGGATGGATGGATGAAAGGGTGGATGGAAGGATGGAAGGGTCGATGGATGAAGGATGTATGGATGGATAAAAGGTTGCATGGATGAGTGATGGATGGATGGATGTGTAAAAAGATGGGTGGATGAATGATGGGTGAATAGATGGATGAAAGGGTGGATGGATGAAGGATGGATGTATGGATGTAAGGATGGAAGGGTGGATGGATGAAGGATGGATGAAAGGGTAGATGGATGGAAGGATGAAAGTGTGGATGGATGAAGGATGGATGGATGAAAGGGTGGATGGATGGAGGATGGGTGGATGGACGGATAAAAGGTTGCATGGATGAATGATGGATGGATGTGTGAAAAGGTGGGTGGATGAATGATGGGTGGATGGATGGAAGGGTGGATGGGTAAAGGATGGATGTATGGATGAAAGGATGCAAGGGTGGATGGATGGATGTATGGATGGAATTATGAAAGGGTGGATGGGTGAAGGATAGATGGATGAAGGATAGATGTATGGATGTAAAGATGAAAGGGTGGATGGATGGATGAAAGGATGGATGGATGAAAGGATGGATGGATGAAAGGGTGGATGGATGAAAGGGTGGATGGATGAAAAGGTGGATGGATGAAAGGTGAACGGATGAAGGATGGATGGATGGAAGAAAGAGTGGATGGATATATGGATGGATAAAAGGTTGCATGGATGAATGATGCATGGATGGATGTGTGAAAAGGTGGGAGGTGAATGATGGGTGGATGGCTGGATGAAACGGTGGGTGGGTGGATGTATGGATGAAAGGGTGGATGGAGGAAGGATGGATGTATGGATGGAAAGATGAAAGGGTGGATGGATGTATGTTTGGATAACAGGTTGCATGGATGAATGATGGATGGATGTGTGAAAAGGTGGGTGGATGAATGATGGGTGGATGGGTGGAAGGGTGGATGGGTAAATGATATATGTATGGATGGAAGGATGAAAGGGTGGATGGATGAAGGATGTATGGATGGAAGGATGAAAGGGTGGATGGGTGAAGGATGGATGTATGGATGGAAGGATGAAAGGGTGGATGGGTGAAGGATAGATGGATGAAGGATAGATGTATGGATGTAAGGATGAAAGGATGAAAGGGTGGATGAATGGATGAAAGGGTGGATGAATGGAAGGATGAATGGAAGGATGAAAGGGTGGACGGATGAATGAAGGATGGATGGATGAAAGGGTGGATAAAAGGTTGCATGGATGAATGATGGATGGATGTGTGAAAAGGTGGGTGGATGAATGATGGGTGGATGGAAGGGTGAATGGGTAAAGGATGGATGTATAGATGGAAGGATGAAGGGTGGATGGTTGAAGGTTGGATGTCTGGATGGAAGGATGGATGGAAGGATAAAAGGATGGATGGATGTGTGAAAGTGTGAAAGTGTGGGGGGATGAATGATGGATGGATGTGATGAGGTCTAACAGGCGCATTAATGGTTGTGAAAAGTTGATGATGAGGAGTACCAGTTTCTAGAAACTTTTGTCGGAAGGGGGTCCTTACGCCTAAAAAGGTTTTATAAGGGGGTCTCGGCATCAAAAAGTTTGAAGACCTCTGGTGTAAGGTGTGGCATCATCAGGGGCGCGGAGCAGAAGACAAAGAAAGGAAGCCTGAACTGAAGCCCCACGCTGACCGTTGACGGACGCTCAGGACTAAGGACTCATCAGGTGACAGGTATACTCATATACGCCAAGTTTATCCGAACAACAGCGCTGTAATAAACTAATTCATCGACCAAAGTTTGGGTGGGATTTATTTTAATTTACGACTGCTATAATATAAGGCAGTGAGTCTGGGTAAAAACGTGCAGGATGAAGCAGGGCGCGTCCTCCCTTGCACGTAAGTAGTCACCAGACTTTTGAGAACATGGCAGCATTGTTCAATGTTCATGTTGGTAGATTTACAAATGCTATCATTAAACTTGTAAACTAGATAAAAATATTATGCAGCATGCTAACGCATCACGGCGTAGCTAGCGCGTGGATGCGTCATAGTGTAGTTGTTTATTAATTACTAGTGGGGCAGGAAAGATGGGACATAAGGCAAGATGGTGGGGGGGGGGCAACACATATGGGTCCGTTAACAGCTGGGCCAGGGTCGCAGAAGGAGTAAGGCCCACACCCGAGGCCCCCCAGACCGGCCCGGGTGGTTCTGACAGGGCCGCGGGGGCCCAGGCCTTGACATTGTTCGCTTGGAGAGGGAGGGGGAGGAATGCGCACTTTGTTCTGGCCCTGAAAGTCGGAACCTGGCTCGGGGCCTGCCTCGGGGGCCTGCCTTGGCTCGGAATAAAACACCCCCACTACGTTCCAAGACCCCCGCCCCCTCCTCTGGACACCAGAACCGGGCACGGCCCTCACCAGTGTTATTCCCCATGGATTGAAGCACAGCATGGCTCATTAATACCCAACTATGCACCACTGAGCAGGTGGCGGTTGTAATGCCTTCAACGGGTGACAGCACCAGGGGCCTGTGACTCCTCCCCTGGATCAGGGGACAGTAAGAGACATGCATGTGGATTGGTGAGATTAGGCCCTTTAATAACAGACCATGGACCGAAGCACACTCAGGTTCTGCGATTCCTGCCCATGAAGAAGCGGAGGACATGGGAAGCTGCATGGTACGTGCCATTGGACAGAGTAGGGCGAACGCTGTATAATACTTTGTGTGGACCGGGGTAGAACGATTATTATTATTTTTTTTTTTACGTGGAGTTTTATAAAGCGCTCAGCTACTCGGGCAGAGTGTCCCGGCGCTATCACTGCCTGCCTGTAGACAGAATCACAGCATATTATTTAGTAATCAGCAATGGGCCACAACGTAGGTGTTTGTAATACCTGGCCACTGATATATGATCTGCCCAGGGACAGAGATGGCGCCATGCACCACATGTCTTTGGACTGATATTAGCAGGGAACCCATTACCGCAGAGAATCCAGCACAGCAATGCTTTACCTGCCACTGGCTCTGCTGACAGCAGCAGGGGGGGCTGCAGAGCAGACTTGCTTCCACAGCCTAGAAAGACAGAGCGAAGAGTGCAGTGTGGGTGCCTCACCGGTGCCGGAGCCTCACCAGCTGCCAAGCGCAGGAATGAATACCTCTCCAGGTCCAGCTCTTTGGTGTGCAGATCTGAATTATCAGCTCGAGTATCGAAGGATCAAACTGTAGCCTAAGGGGACAAGATACAGGAAGAACCACATACCAAATAATGGAAAAATACATTGCAGCACTGAGGCCCACATCCCGCACGAGCTAAAGGGATGCAGCAGTACCAGTCCCACATTTCGTGGGATCCTTAGGCCTGTCAGAGCACGTCCAGTCCCACAGAATCAGGCCTGGGAAGAAGAACTGATGCATCAGATTGTGCAACACAACAGCATCTCAAACTCACAAACCACACCTGGGGCATGAATGCGTTCAAGTCAACCTTCCAGGTAAAATAACTATGAAGCCCTAAACTCCAGCCTTGTACACAGTATACAGCTCAACCAATCCCAATTCATGGTTTAAGTACAACATGTCTGTATTACAACCTCACAAACTATAGCGACAGTATGCAGCGTGAGCCGCACAAACTCAAGCCATACCAACTGTAAATGTATTTCTGGTCCCCCAACCTGATGCTTTGCTACAAGAACAGCACAGCCTGCAACAAATTAAAGTGCAGTGTTTAGTACACTCCCACTGCACCAACTTTTCAATCCATAATCCGCTGCTCATCGCCTCAGTACAACATGCCTGTACTTCATCCTGATCCAACCTATCTAGACACTGCTCATGCCCCAAAAACACAATTAAGGATCATCGTGACTCATCGCAACATGGCTTCCCCTCCACCACCTAACACTGGGCACACCAGATTACAACATAACTGCCAGTCAGCAGCCACGCCGCTTACAGAATGAATACTGTGGCTCCCTAACAGCGACCACTCAGTGGCCCTGTGCTTCTAACACACACTAATATACCAAATAGGTATAACACACAACAGCCGTCGGCACAGCGTGGGGCATTACAGGGTCTGAAAACAAAAAACGCTCTGGTCCCTCAGGTCAACAGCTTCACTCATGACACTCGTCCTTCGAAATAAGTTTCCCCCAAAAGACCAACGATTCAAGGAACAAGCAGCTGAGCAGGCTCCAGGCCGCCATTTACCCGTGAAACGTAAACATTGGGAGAAGCGTCCCCTAAGTGCCTCAGGAGCGCTCCCTCCGGTTCATGCTCCTACAAAAAAAAAATATTTGCACAGGACCTAACACTCACCAGTCTCTCCACATTGATGGGGGACTTTGGGTCCCTGATGACGGCCTTCAGCTTCTCTGCCGGTTCACCATACACTCCCCGGCGGAGACGGACATCTTCCTGGTGCGGGAGGATCAGGCACTCCCTGGGGTGGTAGGCTATTCCTGCCCAGGCCTTGTGGTATAGGCACCCTCCCTCTCCCAGGGGCGCACAGCGGGGAAAACCGCTCTCCTGCCTCCTAGGGGCTCTGAAGGCACCTCAGACACATCGATCCCAGTGTCATGGAGGTCCCCACACTGCTCCACCTAGGCTCCGGGGGAGACCCCTGGCGGCATTGCAGAGCCCACCTCCCGCTTCCTGCAGCAGGCAGAGCGTTGCCGGAGCCTGGCCCTTCTGCTGCAAAGTTAGGAATCTTGCTCCTGCAGAGTGACCTGCTCGGATCCTGCCCGCTCACTCCTCCATGCCGCTGCGGGCAGCGTGGAAGTGCTGCTGCTGGTGCTGCCTGCTGCCCACCTCCTCCATGCTTGGAGACCATCTAACAACAGCCTGGCTCGGCCCCCTTTACCCATAACCCTTCTCTGCCCTGCGCACAGGCAGACAGACAGGCATGAACAGGAGCCACGGACTCTCCGCCATCCCAAGTCACACCTCTGAGGCTGTCCTGCAACACACCTTGCCCGCAGCATGCAAAACGCTGGTGTGTGATACACCCCGTGGCTGCAGAAGACGCAGGGCTCTACTAATGCTGTGTGCCACTACAGAACACACCCTGTGAAGTTAACTTGAGTAATTCTCATGCGAAGTGTCTGACTTTAGTTGTATCTAGTGGCCTTTGACCCTGCTTGCAGGCAGGTTGCCCCCACACCGCCACTCGTCAATGGCTGATTCTGTGCCCCTGCTGCCGCCTCCTGGTCCCTGGGCTTCCCTCGTGCTGTGCGCCAGTTTCTTTTTCCTCCCCGTCCCCCATTGCCCCCATCACAGCCTCCCCGCCCTGCGGCCCCGCCCCCCAGCACACCCATTGGCCTCCCTGCTCCCGCCTCCCAGCTGCTCCTCCCTCCCAAGCCTCCTCATATGCACGCTGAGAAGCAGCTGCGCAGCAGACGCGCGCAGCGGGCGTGCCGCTGGTGCGCCAGAGGCAAGCCCGTCTGCGCCCGTCCACGCCTGGACTGCACCCAGTGCCAGGACCCCTGGACCCCTCACCCGCCACGAAGCCAGACTCCGATACGACGCCAACACCCTCCACGCTCTCGACACCGCCCGAGACCACCGCTGCTTCCGGGATGCCCGAAACACACCCATGGACCCTTCTCCTGCCACACCTGCAACTTCACCTGCAACAGAACCCCCAAACCTCCAAGGACCGGTCCCAACCACCTCCGCTGCATACTCCTCAACACCGCTCCACACGCAAACACACCGTCGAGCTCTGTGACCTACTCGACACCTCCGACCCAGATGTGGCCTTCCTGACCAAGACCTGGTGGAAGGACTCCTCGGCACCTGACATCGCCATAGCCATCCCGGACGGCTACAAGATCTCACACAGAGACCGCACCAATGGAATTGGAGGAGGAATAGCCATCGTCCACAAGTCCACCCTCCAGGCCACACCCTCGCAGACGACTCCCTCAACTCCGCCGAACAGCTTCACGTCCGGATCCAAATCGACCCCAACACCACCCTCAGAGGAACACTTATCTACAGACCTCCCGGACCCCGGGCCCTCTTCAGCGACTCCATCACCAACCTCGCCAGCACCCACGCACTCGCCTCCACGGGCTACATCCTCCTCGGGGACCTGAACTTCCATCTCAAGAACAACAACGACGCCAACTCCGCCACCCTGATCGACAACCTCGCCAACCTCGGCTTCCGACAACTCGTCACAGAACCCACCCATGCCGCCGGCCACACGCTTGACCCCGTCTTCTCCACAAGCACCCACATCGCCTTCAACCACACTACCGAACTCCACTGGACCGATCACCGCTGCTTCCACTTCACCTTCAAGAAACCAACCGCGCACCACCGCACCCAATTGCTGCCTCGCCGCTGCTGGAGAAAAGTCACAGAAGACCAGCTGACCTCCACCCTTGCCCAGAACCCACCCACTGACCCCACCAACACAGATACCGCTGCCCGTATCTTCGGACAGTGGATCGACAACTGCTCCAACACTCTGGCCCCGCTCAAGAAACCCTCCATCAACCACCCCAGCAAGAAAGCCGCCTTGTTCACCGAAGAACTCCAGACCTCCCAACGTACATGCCGGATGCTGGAGAAGAAATGGCTCTACGACCACACACCAGACAGCCACGCAGCCCATAAGGACGCCATCCACAGAGATCACCACCTCATCAGAACAGCCAAAAGATCTTCCTTCAAAGCCCGTCTGGACAACAACGCACACGACAGCAAAGAGCTCTTCAACATTGTGGAGGAACTCTCCAACCCCAGTGCCAACACCAACCTCCCGCCCTCGCAAGATCTGTGCGTCTCACTGGCCACCTTTTTCGATCGCAAGATCGCTGACATCCACAACAGCTTCAACACCTCGTCCACCCTGACCGCAACAGACCCCACCACGAATGCCACATGCACCAACCAGCTGGACTCCTGGTCCTACGTAAACAACGACGAAACCCGCAAGGTCATGAACTCCATCCACTCAGGATCCCCGACAGACCCCTGCCCATACCACGTCTTCAACAAAGCTGACGCAACTATTGCAACTACAGAAGGTCATCAACGTCTCCTTCAACACAGCGACTTTCCCGGAAAGCTGGAAGCATGCCGAAATCAACGCCCTCCTCAAGAAGCCCAAGGCAGACCCCAAAGACCTCAAGAACTACCAGCCCATCCCCCTGCTCCCCAACCCGGTGAAGGTCATCGAGAAAATTGCCAACATGCAGCTGACCCACCACCTCCAGGACAACAACATCCTAGACCCATCCCAGTCCGGATTCAGATGAAACCACAGCACCGGGACAGCCCTCATTGCAGCCACAGACGACATCAGGTGCCAACTAGACAATAGCTAAACTTCAGCCCTCATCCTCCTGAACCTGTCAGCCGCCTTCGACACGGTCTGCCACCGCACACTAAGAACACGCATCCGGAGGAGGAGCTTCGCGGGCAACCAAGATGGCCGCGTGAGCTCGGAGCTCCGAAGACCCTCCGATCCTCCGAATAAATCCTGCCGTCCATCCTGTCCCGCGGAAGTGGGAACAGGCTGGTGAACTGCTGCTGATGCGGGACTCGTTTTCTAAACGAAGATCCGAGTTCCCTGGGTGAAGTTACACCGTGTTGAAGGTTGGGGACGACGACGCCATCATAGCCCGGAATTACATGGGCGACTGCAGCGCTGCTACACAGTGGTGGTCCTGGGTTTGAACGGCTGACCCACCTCAAGGACTCACCCAGGTTACTCTGTGGACTGAAGTGCTGTCGGAGCGGTGGGGGCGGACGTTATCGCCTAACTACTGGGGGCCCCAACGACGACCAGGGAGTCTTCCTGATTAAGTGACCTCTTTGCCCAACATGGCGGGCAGAGGCGATCCAGATAAAGGGAAACCCCGGGTCAGCAGAAAAACGTCCCTCTCTCAACCCACTATCTCCGATCGCTACGCCCTCCCGAAGGGGTCGCCTGGAGTCACAATGCGGACTAAGGACATGCAGCGGGATGTGTCGCCAGACGACTCGGATCCGACTCTCCGAGACGTAATGGGCGCCATTGCGGGCATCAAGACAGAGATGCATAAGCAACATGAGGTGCTAACGCACAAGGTCGACACGTTAGCCATCGAGATCAACCTGATCAGAGCCGATCTCGGCAAGACTAACGACAGAGTCAAGTCACTCGACATAAAATCGTCGAGTCTGACCTCAGACGTGACGGACCTACAGTCGGAGATCCGAGACCTAAAAGCCGCTAACATGTTGTTTGCCCGCAGGCTTGATGATTTTGAAGGACGGGCCAGGCGACAGAACGTCCGCATCATTGGTGTTCCGGAAGGGGCCGAGGAGGATGCCGCCGACCTCTTTATCGAGAACTTGGTCCAGAACCATCTAGCCCCCGGCTGCCTCAGCAAGTTCTTCTCTGTGGAGCGAGCACATAGACTGCCAGGAGGCCGACCGAAGCTGGGGGCCCTTCCACGCCCTATCATCGCCAGGGTGTTCAATTTTAGGGATAGGGCCGCTATCCTGCAGGCTTCGAGGAGAGGCGGGCCGCTAAAGTTTCAGAATGCTGACATTAATTTTTTCCCGGACTTCACCCAAGCGGTGCAGAAGCGAAGGCAAAGTTTCACGGGCGTGAAACGTAGACTGAGAGAGCTGGGGATGAAGTACTCTATGCTGTTCCCAGCGAAACTACGCATCGAAAATGATGGCCGGGCACTGTTATTCGACATGCCAGAAGCGGCTGGGGATTGGCTGGACACTTTGCCCGAGCGCCGGAGAGCGCCCGAGGAACAGTCGGAGGGGGCGTCGGGTGGCCCCGATCTTCAGGAGTGAGAGGTCCCTTTGGGCCGTTTTCGGACGATGAGTCTGCTCAGGCAGTCAGTCACAGATTACTGTATTTTGCTGCTATCCTTTCTCAGGGAACGGGGGAAACGGGGGGAGATAGGATGCCTCCTTTCTCCTCTAGGGGCTTTTCGTAGAGTAGTTTTTGGGGCGACAGGCACACTGCTAGTTGGGGGGGCTCTTTAGTCTAATGCAGGGGTGCAGGGTGGGGGGTGGTTGGGTTGATTCTTTCTTGTGTGTTTTCTTTCCCTTTTCTTTACCTATTTCATGGCAAGGTAACTATTCTATTGTTGGCTATGCTGTAGCGGCTGTTCACTGCGGGGGTGACACGGGCCTTTGCATTGACGATGGGGGGTAAGAAGTTACATGTTCTGAGTTGGAATGTTAATGGGCTGGGTGATCGCATTAAGCGAGGGGTTGTGTTACAAATGTTTAAAAGATGCATGCCTGATGTCATTCTGTTGCAAGAAACTCATCTCATTGGGAATACGTGCCACGCACTCAACTCTCCTCGGGGTCCCGTGGGGCGGGGATCATGGTGCGCATGTCTCTCCCGTTTGAGGTTGAATCTAGCGTGATTGATGAGAGGGGACGCTACGTCGCCGTCACGGGTAGGTGGGAGGGGCGCACCCTGGTCTTGGTTTCTGTTTACGTTCCCCCTGGTTTACAAACGACCACTTTTCAAGATCTTGGGAGCGCCATTTTGGGCCTGCCAGAAGGCTTGCTTATAATTGGTGGAGGCTTTAATGCAGTTGGGTCTGGGACCTTAGACCGTCATCCATCCAGGGATCTTCGAAATGCGCAGTCCTGGCTTCCTGATTTTCTGGACACCATGGGGCTTATTGATTGCTGGAGACTACTCCACCCCGTTCAGCGGCAATACTCCTTCCACTCGGGAGCGCACGGCAGCCTCTCCAGGATTGACTATGTTCTGGCTTTGGCCGCCCACGGGTCGGCCGTCTCCGAGGCCCGTTTGATGGCCAGAGGCATCTCGGACCATTCCCCGGTCTGGGTGTCCTTTGATTTTGACATCGTAGTGGCCTCTAGAGTAGCGCCGGTTAATCCGTGGTACTTCCGTAACCCTAAGACTCGTGACCTCCTGGCTAAGGCCATTGAGCTTTATTTTTCCGAAAATACGGGCTCGGTAACGTCGGCCTTGTCCCTATGGGAGGCCTTTAAAACTGTCCTGAGAGGAGAAGCCTTCTCCTTAATAGCAGAGGCGCGCAGACGCAGAGATGAGGAAGTGGTGCGGCTGGAAGACTGATCCGACGCCTGCCCTGCTACATGCTCTATCACTCAAGCAGTCGGAGTACCGAGCCACTGCTACTGACGCTGCCAAGGCGATGGGTAGAGAACAACAAGGGAGGATCTACAATGTCGGGGACAAGGCAGGCAAGCTTATTGCGTGACTTGACAAGAAGGAGATGGCTTCCCGGGTGGTACCCGCGGTGCTGAGTGAGGACGGCCTTGTCGTCACCGACCCCAGCGCCATAGTTACGGTCTTTGCCGATTATTTTGAATCGTATACACCTCGGCTTCTGATATGACCGAGGCGGACTCTGCCTCTCTCCTGGAAGGGATTGAACTTCCATGCTTGTCGGATACTGAACGGGACGACATGGACAGAGGTATTACGGCAGACGAGGTGGCGCTGGCGATACGCTCTTTACGGTCTGGCAAGGCTCCCGGTCCCAACGGCCTTCCGGTGGAGCTTTATAAAATAAAGGCTGACGCCATTGCTCTGCCTTTGCGGAACATGTTCCTTGAGGCGCGCGAGGTGGGTGAACTCCCTCCGGACCAGCGATTGGCCACCATTGTGGTCATCCACAAAGATGGGAAACCCAGAGACCTCTGCCGGTCATATCGCCCAATCTCCTTGTTGAACGCCGAGCCTAAAATCCTGGCTAAATTATTGGCCAATCGGTTGGTGGGTGCGATCACCGACTTGGTTCACCCGGACCAATCGGGCTTTATACCTCATCGCAACACTGTCCTCAACCTCAGGAGACTTCATGCGGTCATGGCAAGGGTCAGCATGCTTCGGGAGCCGTCCGTCTTGGCATCTCTGGACGCTACGATGGCAGTTGATTCCCTTGAATGGAACTACCTGTGGGCAGTGCTGACGAAGTTTGGGTTTGGCCCTGAGTTTATCAGATGGGTCAGACTTCTGTACGCTAGCCCATTGGCCAATGTCACGGTTAACGGGCGAGTGTCTGCTTCTTTTGCTTTGCGCAGAGGTACCAGGCAGGGATGCCCCCTGTCGCCTCTGCTATTCGCATTGGCGCTTGAGCCCCTTGCCGCCTGGTTACGGACCCACCCTGATATTCATGGGATGAAGTGGTCGCCTGGCTTTGAGGACCGCGTGTCTTTATACGCGGATGACATTTTGCTCTACCTCACCTCCCCTTGTAAATCCTTGATTGTGGCCTGTGATGTGCTGTATACCTTCGGGAGATACTCGGGCCTGGTTATTAACTGGTCCAAATCTCACCTCTATGTGCTGAACGGTGAGACTCCGCGTCTCCCCAGGGGTTGCGCTATACAGATCGCGAGGCAGGGGTTCAAATACCTGGGCATTTACATTTCAACCGATGCCCGGATACGGTACTCAAATAACTTGCTTCCCCCACTTGCACGCCTTCGGCGCGACGTGGAGGGGTGGCGCAAGCTGCCGCTGTCCATGCTCGGACGGGCGGCATTGTTTAAGATGATGTCCCTGCCCAGATTCTTGTACGCGCTCCAGAACACACAGGACCCTGTTCCTTCCGGGTACTTTAGGGAGGTTGAAGGTTTACAGCGGACCCTCCTTTGGGAAGGTAGACCACGTATCGCTATCACCAAATTGACGCTCCCTTGGTATGACGGCGGCATCGCTTTGCCGGATATCCGACGGTACTACTGGGCCTCCCAGCTGGCCGCCTTGAACCATGGTTTCTATGGACCGGCCGTTAGTCCGGGATATGCCATGGATCGGTGGCTCCTTGAAAACGGGAAGTACTACAGAGCGCTATATTCGAGATCTCTGGATGGAGGAATGACAGGTCCCACTAAGACAGCTGTACATATTTGGAGGGCCATCACGAAGGCGCAGGGGTGGCAGGGGAGACTTACGTTGGCTACTCCGCTTTATGACTCTGATCTACTGGGCAAACTGTGGCACACAAAGGGGTTTGATCGGTGGGACCTAATTGGCATTTCTAAAGTGGATGATATGATGGCCTGGGGCGAGATAAAGTCTTTTGCCGCTCTACAGACGGAGTTTCAGCTGGGAGCGACAGAATTCTTTAGATATGCCCAATTGCGACACGCTCTCATGGCGGTGTTGCCGGCGGGTGAGAAGGTTCCTGAATCGTCCCCGCTGGAAGTCAGAGTCCTGGATGGCCATATGCCGGACAGTGCCATATCACTGATCTACAAAAAATTGATCAATGTCCGTAAGGACCTCCTGTTGAGTGTGAGGGGCCAGTGGGTGCGTGATGGAGTCGAATTGGACGACGAGGATTGGCAGTGCGCGGTATCTTCTCCCAAGGAAGTGGCAATTCCAGCCAGATTACGCCTGGTCCAATTGAAAATTCTCCATAGAGTATATGTAACTGGCCCCAGACTGATTCATATGGGACTTTCAGTGGAGGGTCTTTGTAGGCGCGGATGTGGAGAACTGGCCACTTTCATGCACATCATTTGGGAGTGCCATGCCATAGCCTCTTACTGGAGGCGACTCCATGCGGTGATGCGTGAGGTGACTGGTGTGGATTTTCCGGCGGAGGCCCGGCGTTGCCTGTTGAATGTGTGGGGCCCCACGGATTACAATAACGCTCAAACCCAATGGGTCACCCTGGGGAACATGGTGGCGAAACGTGACATCGCCCAGAAGTGGGGGGCCCCGTCGCCCCCCTCTGTGGAACTGTGGAAGACCAATATGGATTGGTGCATGGTTCGCGAGAAGACGGTGTATGTGGCCAGGGGTAAGCCCAAGAGGTGGAGTACGGTTTGGGGGGCCTGGAATGAATATAGGGGTGATATCTGTCTAGCTTCCGACACTGCCCCATTGGATGTACGATTCTCCCCCTAGCCCTCATCTCCAACCTACTCGTTATTTCATTGTTATCCTGATTCTCCTCCCCCCGTTGTCGTCTACTTTGTACTGATTAGAAGCACCTTGTGGGCATATTGCCCTGCCACCCCCCTGAACTGGGTATCGTCGCATCTACGTACTGTCCTTGCCTATTCACTTTGGTTTTGGTGTTTCTCTAGGTTGTTATTTCATAGGTTATATGTTATCATATTATAAAATTAAACCTGATACGATTTTATAACATATACTGTGTGCACTACATATCCTTTCTCCAAGAATGCTGCCTAGCCTCCGGGATGTAAGGCTAAATAGCTGTGTGCCTTGACTTTCAAATAAAGGTTTTCCCCAAAAAAAAAAAAAAAAAAAAAGAACACGCATCCAAGAAGCCGGAATACAGAAGAAGGCCCTGGACTGAACCACGTCCTTCCTCTCCGGCAGAACCCAGAGAGTCCGCCTCCCACCTTCCGATCCAAAGTCACTGACATCATCTGCGGTGTACCCCAGGGCTCATCCCTCAGGCCGACCCTGTTCAACGTCTACATGGCACCCCTCGCACAAGTGGCCCGCCAGCACAACTTGAACTTCATCTCCTACGCCGACGACACCCAGCTCATCCTCTCCCTCACCAAGGACCCACACACTGCCAAAACCAACCTCCAGGAGGGAATGAAGGCCGTCGCCGAGTGGATGAGGAGCAGCCGCCTGAAGCTGAACTCGGACCAAACGGAAGTCATCATCCTCGGCCCCACCCCCTCCGCATGGGACGACTCCTGGTGGCCGACCACACTGGGAACATCTCCAACACCCAAGGACCACGCACGCAACCTAGGATTCATCCTCGACTCCTCCCTCTCCATGTTGAAGCAGGTCAACGCCATCTCCTCCTCCTACTACAACACCCTCCGCTTGTTTCGCAGGATCTACAAGTGGATCCCGACCGATGACCCGAGCCCTCGTCAGCAGCAGGCTGGACTACGTCAATGCACTCCACGCAGGAATCCCGGCCAAACACCTGCGACGACTACAACGCATCCAAACTGCTCCGCCCGACTGATCCTCAACGTTCCCTGCCGCAGCCACATCAACTCCCACCTAAGAGACCTGCACTGGCTCCCCGTCAACAAGAGGATCACCTTCAAAATCCTCACCCATGCACACTAAGCACTCCACAACACTGGACCAGCCTACCTGAACCACAGACTCAACTTCTACACCTCCGCCCGCCAGCTTCGCCAGCCTCGCCCTCGCCGCCGTCCCGCGCATCCAACTAACAACCTCCGGCGGCAGATCCTTCTCCTACCTCGCCACCAAGACCTGGAACACCCTCCCCACCCATCTGCGGCAGACCCAAGACCTGCTCACCTTCAGAAAGCTCCTCAAGACCTGGCTCTTCGAGCAGTAGCAGCACCCCATACCCCCAGCGCCTTGAGACCCTCACGGGTAAGTAGTGCGCTTTACAAGTTCATTGATTGATTGATTGATTGAGTTTATAACTCATGCGGCCACCATTATCCAGGCTCAATAAAGAAAAAGTTCACGTACCGGATAACAAGCAAGTAAAGGGGTCAGTAGCCATGGGAGGATACAAATGACAACATGGCTGTAATAAGCAGGGACTAACAAGCCTATTAAGGAATAAGACGCCAGCATTCACGAAGTACAAAGACACAAGCCAATGAAAAATATGGGGGCAGGAGAGTGGGCGGGGCTTCTCTCACGTACTGAACTACAGCAGATCTTCACCAGTGCAGCGCTTGCGCGCTGACTCAAGGCTCGACCTAAAAAAAGGTGCACATATATCTTTTGTTGCTTCTGCAGATACTAAATGCTGGTTGTACCCCGTTGGGTTATGTCTAATATGGCCCCAGAATAGTTAAGTGAAAAGGCATAAACTGATGTTGAGATGTGAACTTAGTCTGAAATACTTCCTCTAAGTCCAATGGCCCAAAGCAAGTCTCTGCCTTAAGCAGGTTTCTGTTAGCTAGCAAAATGCATGTTTTTGTTTCTTCTTATGTGCATACATATTTATACATTGGCAGTTATATTCCATCATCCAAGCAATGGAGAGCTGTATATAGCTTGGGGTGAAAGATTCAAGATCAGATACAAAGTGGGTGGTTCTCTTTAAGTTCAGCGCAGGGTTGAAGACGAGCAGGGATGTTCCTTAACATCGATGGACAAGGTGTTCCGTTACGAGTTGGATTGTCCACTGTTTTCTGAAGTGGCAGAACAGGGAGCAAGTCTGGACTGAGTAAGAGTGTTATTCCAGCTCCTTGGTGTACAGGATGAAAATGTTTATATTCTGATCTGCTCATTTCTGAATCTCTTCCTTTCTGTCTCGCGAAGTTAATGATTTCTGTATTGTACTGTTGAATTGAATTGTTGATCTTTTTAGTATATTGGTGGCTGCTGCCCTGTAAATGACAAAAGAAGGCTTGCTTTGAATATGATGAAGACCTCTGGGAATATCCTATGGACCTCTGTCAGGTTGGGTGATGTGGTCATACCTCGGTAGATATTTGATAAAGTGCGTGGCTTTATGCAAGAAAGGTCTTCACTGGAGCTGGGTGTCAATCATGGCTTCTTCTGATTTACATGTTGTCTCTATCTGTTAAGGTACTGTCAACCCAGCGCTGGTACAATTCTTCTTGAATCTCCTTCAGGGAGGTACGTTTTGTTCTGGCAGAGGAGCAATTGCTAGTACCATGCTGTGTTTGTTTTTTTGTTTTTTATTGCTAAGGGTTGAGTAGAGGAGATACATGTCAAAGGTGAACCCAAGTGGCTTTCTGTTTGCAGCGATCTGTATCATGATACCCTCCAGATCACAAATAATAGCTTCTTTATTATATAGACTTTGCACCACACGTCTCCTGTCTCAAAATGCTACCAATAACAAGCCTTTCTGTAGCCCAGTTTAATGGTACTCAGTTTACTAGCCTTGGAGGAGAGGCAAGATGAGTCAACAAGGCCAGGATTCTGCCACATGGCCTGTGGACCACAACAATATTTACCCGCCCACATTTAGCTCACTGATCTCTCTTGCCAGTTTGTGCCAGTGAGCCATCCCTGGATCTGCGCATGCTCAGAACTATTGGTGCTTAGAATGAGAGAGAGAGAGACGTTAAATCAGCTGATATCATTCCTTGTGCAGACTTTCATGTAGAGTTGGTTGCATTGGGGTGCTAATTAATTTTGATGCTTTATTGGCCAGGCGTGTTTTAAGAAGCTCCATGCACAGACTGACAACAACAACAGAAGGGATGGATTGTTAGGGGACTCTGAATGCCACTTGGAGCTTCTGGGGTCAGCAGGTGCTAATGCCTGCTTGAGAGCTGAAAGGTGACTCTGTGAAGTTTAGTGTTGAAAAGATATTTAGTGGTGCTTGGTGGTCAACAGTGAAGAAGATCTCTAACAGATAGTAGAGGAATAAACAGCATGAGTGATAGGACTTTAATTAGTGAAGTTTCTCCCAATAGCTGATTGGATTATGCACTTTCGAGTACGTTGAGTAAGATGACTTGGGCCTGCAGTGTGTTGACTATGTTGACAACAAATGCGAATGTTTCTCCAGAGAGAGATATCACTGCTGTACATGGGAGGCTGGTGTTTTCATAAGTCATGGTTTTGAAGGTGCTGGTGGTGGATGTTGATAACGTTAGAAAGTGAGAGCAGTTTGATGGTGGTGTGCTCAGTAAATTACCTGAAGTGATGGGACAAACATGGGTCACTTTCTTTGTGTTGTTAATGTGGTGTTTGCTTTTGATGATGTTCTCAGAAAAAAACTATTACTTAGACTGCAGGCCCAGAATTTGCACCATTGGGAACAGTCTCTGGTGTACCCTGTCTCAACGTGGGCCCTTCCAATCAAAAACACTTATTAAACATGTAAATAAGTTCATTACTTCTGACAAACAGATTATAAATAATTCATCAAAAATACATCCGTATGGGACAGTTCCAAAGAGAAATGTTACATTTCCTCTGGGAATTGCTGTGAAGGACGCTGGCAGTTTTTGGACATATTGGGTCATATTGGGTGAGTGTGTATGGATGAGAATAGCCCGAATTGATATGAATATCACAGGGAACAGTTTATTGTTACTTGCCTTAACGGGAAACATCCTTTACGACGCAACATTTATCACGCAGTGCCTTTACAACGCAGGTTTTTCAACGCAAGTCATTACAACAAATTGCGCTGGGGGGCGCTGTAGGATAGGTAATAGTTTAATTTACTATCCAACACCTTCCCTACTATCCACGGGGACTCGAGTTGGAATAGTAAATTAAACTATTCACTATCCAGCACCCCCCAACGCAAGTCGTTGTAATGACTTGCGTTGAAAAACCTGCGTTGTAAAGGCATGCGTGGTAAAAGCATGCGTTGTAACAACGTACATCCGCCTTAACCCAGTTCCCTTTGTGTATTTAAGGGTCTCTCTTTTTTTGTTTTTGAACGCCGGCAGCTGCGCCATTCTTATTTCAAAACCGTGGAACATTTATATAAGATAATGTTAGTACGAATATTTCATCGAATGTGTAGATTACATTATTACTAAAGGAAATATACTGTTTGAAAAGGGAGAGTTTCTAGACATCTAACAAGCTTTAGCCGAGTTCCCACAAACCACATTTCTAGATGTTTACAGACAGATGTGAGACAGAGGGCCTCATTAAAGTTCCCTTTGGTACACCAATTAAATGCAGGAAAAACCCGAAAAGATTAAGTCCACCAGTGGCGCTTGAGGATCAGATATCATATAACAAAATCACGAGAGATAAGGTACACTACAGAGACATTTGAGCAAAAGAAGTATTATCAAAAACCCTTCCATAAAATTATATAAGGAAATACTAGGAGACACTTATGATGAGGGAAATAGAAACTAATACATTTTGCAGTTTTAATGAAAGTCAATTGTGATGAAGATTAATGAAGAGAGCCCAAGGAGTCCAACTTAAGTGAATGGAGAGTGAATATAACACACCCTTTGTTTCTTTGTTCTTGGACTGTGGCAAAAGGGGGGAGTCATTCAGTTGTTGGCTCGAGTGAGAGGTGAGAGGTTGAGCCCAATTATAAAGTTACCTCCAAATTACTTATTTTCCAATTTCTCAAACTAGACCAGCAGCAGTGATCTCTAATGTGTGTCCAGAATGGGCTCCACAAACCATGTTACCTGAGCCAACAGTCACAATCACCAACGTATGTGGCCAACAGCTCTTTTTCCTGCCTGGGCAAAGTCATTTGCATTGCTTGTGCAGTGGAGCAAATTCAGAGAACTTCTCAAAGAAGCACAAAGTTCTCCAAATTAGCTCAAGGCACATGCAACTTCACTTCGGTTACTGGACCATTTCCTGAAGCTAGATATCCTGCCTGTTAGACCTGGCCCTTTTTGCAGGGTCATACCTGAACTTTTTGCCGTCTCCTGGTATTTTTTCTGACCTGGTGTTGGTGCTTTTAGGATCTTGGCACTTTATCACTGCTGTCCAGTGTAAAGTGCATGTGCTCTCTATGGTAAACGTGGTAAGATTGGTCTATACCTGTTTGGCGTATTTAATTTACCTAGCAGTCTCCTGTAAAGTGGTATCTCATATAGCTGGGGCCAGTAAATGAAATGCTGCTGGTGGGCTTGAAGCGCTGCTTGCCCCACCCCCAAAGTAGCCTTTCTCACCAGTCTCTGCCATTGCAGGACCTGCAAGCACAGTTTACTGCTGCTGTGATGTGGCACATAAAGTGGGTGCCAAGTCTGTAACTCCCCTTTTACTACATATTAGTCACCCCTAAGGTAGGCCCAGCTAGCCCTATGGGCAGGGTGCGCTGCAGGTAAAAGGTAGGACATGTGCCTTAACTGTGTGGCATGTCCTGGTAGTGACAAACAGCCTATTTGGTTTCTCACGACTGTGACGCGGCCCTCTCATAGGAATACATTGGGGATCCCTGATGTGTTGTTTCAGTGGTAATTCCTGACATGAGTGGAGTAGCATGATCAAGCTTGATATGTTTGGAATATTGGTAATAAATGCTGCATAATAGTGTTCGCAGATTTATTATCACTATTTTAGAAATGCCACTTTTAGAAGTGGGTATTTCTGTCTGTTATGTGTCATTGTGCCTGCCTGTTGTGTATTGCATGTCTGGCTCTGGATGACAGGGGCTGGGGAGGTGCAGTGGCTCCAGAGGGGCTGGTTGAGTCAGCGCTAGGCTGAATAGGCCGATCTTTATTTGGAGTAGTAGGAGGAGTAGCACCTAACCCTGAATAGGACTTTGCCTGCCTTCCAAAATGCTGGCTCCACCCCCTGGGGTGAGTCTTGGGCCAGAACCTACACTAACAAATGAGGTTGTTGTGCACTGTAAAGATGTTCTTAAGTGTCCCCCAGAACTGGCTTTGATTGGGCTTAGGCCTGTGCCAGGGGGTAGAACAAAGACACTTACTGGTATAAGTATTGGGGCTGTGACCCCATGAAAAGGCTGCTGTGTGCTTGCTTGGGACTTATGGCCAGCAGGCTGCTGGACTATCAGGAGAACCCGCCATCTGGGACCAAGCAGCTACCTGCTTGGGGGCCGGAAGGACTGCCTTCTGCTTAGGGTCCCAACCTGCTGGCCTACCTGCTATTCCTGTGCAGGTGTCCCCAGTACTTTGAAAAAGGGGACACCTTGAGCATCTCTGCTGTGGGACTCTTGCTTCCGTGAGTCCGGCAGCAATACGATCCAAATGCGACGTAATGGGAGCTGGGATCTGACCCTAGAACTAAGAGAGAGGAGGGTGCTGCAAGTTGCCCCTCCCCATGCTGCCTCTACCTCAGGAGCATTGCGGGCGCTTCCCCAGCAGTTTTCTGAGCTGGAGAAGAGGGCTCCTGTGGTGGACGCGATGTGAGAAGCCGCACACTGGAAGTCAGGCAGAGGACGCCTGACCGCAGGCGTAGCTCCCGTGAGGAAGTGGATAACCCTGCAGGTTCCGTTTGCCTGGTAATCGCTGAATCCCTTGGGGCGGGTCCCGATGCTTCGGGAAGGTCACCCGAAGTCAGGCGAGATCTACTCCTGGTTGTGGGCAGGACGAAGCAGAATTTGACTTCTGACCACGAGGCAGAGGAGAGGAGCACAGAAGCCCGAGTCATCTTTGGCGAGACGAGTGCAAACTTGCTCAGCCCCCATGGAATGGTGAGTGGGGCTCGGCTTTCCTGCATGGAGCTCTGGTCGCCATGTGGGAGGGAGCATTATTTGTTTTGAGCCAGGGCAGAGGAGGGTGAACCATGTGTCAGCTTCCCTCCCCCCTCGACCACTAAGACCGTCCTGAATTGCTTTGGTGTTGCCCCGAGTTTGGGGGCGAGATGCAGCTGCACCACCTGATCGCAGGCAGCTGCTTGAGGAACACATAGTAGAGAAAGCCCTTACTAGGGGGAAAGGGGCATTGACAAGGCTCACTGAGTGGGGTGGAACCTCGACGGAAGCTCCCGAGCCTGGGTGGATGAAGGATCCTCCACTGAACTACTACGCAGTCCAGGTAGAGGGCACAGAAGTGTTGGGACTACCATTTGGGGCCCAGTGGGCTCTCGGGGACATGGTGGCATATTGTGAAGTGTATTTGCGCCTGAGTGGGGCATGAGGTGTAGTAATGATGCACTGCACTACTGCTGAATATGTATATGCTAAGTGTAATGTTTCTAGGAGTTATTGTTTGTTTCCTCTAACTGCAGGTTCTGATGGTTATGACAGTGGCCCAATTGGCCCTCTTCTGTATATAATCCCTGTAAAGTCATATCAAGTGCCAGATGGCACAGTGTATTTATGTGATTATGTTCTAATGTGTTTTGTGAGGCTATTTTTATATATAACCTTGTGTGGAGTTTTTTTGTGGTGTGCCTTTTGTGTTCCTGCTGTGTGTGTATGTTGCGCAAACGCTTTACACATTGCCTCTGGGTTGAGCCTGACTGCTCGCGCCAAGACACAAAGGGGGTGAGTAGGGGTTATCTTCGGTGTGCAACTCCCTTGCCCTGACTAGAATGGTGGTATATGCCTGGCTTAGGCTCATGACCTGGCAAATCAGAGATCCCATTTATAACACTGGGCCATCAGGATGCAGAGAATAGCATTTCTAAGATGTCACATAGGTGGCATCAAGGAAACACAAATGCTCCAACTCGGTCCATCATCACCTTTGCCCGTTACTGGAAGTCTAATAAAGCGGGCAAGGAGGCGGAGCACAAATCCACAAAAAATACATTAAACAGCTGCAGAGTGGTGCATTCCTGGCCCTGTCCAGCAGAGAGATTGGAGCTTCAATTCATGGGCTCTTTTTTTAATCTCAAACATACATTTTCTTTTTTTAAGCTTCGTAGAGGTGTAAAGCTGCAACTGCTACTACGAAGGTGAGACGTACCTGTTTTTCAATATCCGACATTGAATTCTAAGAATATTAGTGACACACCATTTTTATTTGGTCGGCGGATTGCCAATCCCTGTGTCTTAGATACAAATGTTTTTATTATAAAACACCTTTACTTGCCTCTCCAGGAAGCCTTTCATAAGGCCACTTGACAAGAGCCGCGTGCAACTGCCTGGCCTGAGAAGTCAGTGTGACACACTGCCAGTACTCACTTCGAGCTGATGGTTGCATTCCCTGTGAGTAACAGAGGAAGAAACACATAACCGGGAAACCAGAAGGAATAGAAGCTCGAAAAAAACAGCAGAGGGGAAAACAGGAGCCTGCAAGAGTGAGATAGAGGGGCAGGGAGTGTCTGGTGTTGGATTAAAGAGGCATGAGGTGGATTCAGAATCACACAGCCTTGGTACATTTAATATCACCGGCCGCTGTCTATTGAGCAGTGCTTTGGGTAACCAGCACTCATGAGGTTACAATGTAAGCACTGCATAGTGCAGCACAGTGCAGAATTGGCAATTCAGAGTGCCCGCCTGCTCAGCAACTAACTAATCCTCTCAGGGAGCAACGTCAGATCTGAAATACCGTGCGAAGCTTACAACAGGATTAAATACTACCCAGGACATGGCCACCGCGGTTGGGCTGAGACACTGGAATAGAACTGATTTCTTGCTCTGTCTCTCTCATCCTCACTACTTTCTTCTTCCTGTTAGGAGGAGCAGAGTGTCCTTCACAAAGGACAAGGAAGCAGCTGTTGTTAAAGTCGGCCCTGTTTATAGGATTGCAGGGTTTTACCACAAAAGAGTGATGGAAATTCACAACTGCTCTCACTACTGTGTGCTCCAGGAATGCGGAGAAGGCTGTGGATTCACACACAAGCGCAACGAACAGAGATGTACAGCAGTGAGTATTAGCATGGCTTCAACCCAAAACGGTTGTGTTAGGAGACTGTAGGCATTTTGTAGTCTAATTTTATTTCAGTTTATTAACATATTATTCAATAAATAAAATTCGTTCTTGTCCAGAGCAAGACAGTATGCATGAACCAAATAACATTAAGTACATGAACGGAGCAATATATGTAATATCTTTAAAAAAATGTCAACCTAGCTTATGGCTGCAGAGGGACATCATTGTGTTTGACTATGGTCTGAAATAAAATCATTGGCAATTGTCCACAGAAAGTGCCATGTTTGGACCATCTCTAGCTACAACTTACTTCTTTTTGGCTGGTAGAGCGGCGATGGCTGGTTCTTGATTAAGTGCAGAGCACCCTTCCTTTCAAAAAGGTCAGAACAAAGGAAGGATTCTGTTGTAATGTGGCACTTGCCTTGTGCAGTGCTTGTTGTACTTCTATCCAGAGTTCTATCCAGAGTTCTATCTCTCTGGGGTGCTGCAGTTGCTCTGTGGCTGGCGAAGGTGAGATCACACTCCGTGTGATTTGAAGAGAATAAAGCTGTGTTTGAATACCCCACTGTTGTCGGTGTCGTTACCACATATTCACCTTGGATTCAGTTTCTTGGCCCTCAGATGCATCATTCAAAATGTTATGACACATTTAGAAGAACTAATAAGTCACATACAAGTGACAGCTTCGGTGGTGGAGTCACTGGCTGAATACCAGCCACGACTAGAGCTCCAGAGGACCCATCACTATGTAATCACAAATACTTTGCACAATATTTGCAGCTCAGAGGTCCCACCATAGCCCACACCACTGTGCCCGTGTTGGCAATAGTGTGAGCAGATGCAATGACTGACAAGTGGTTGCTAGTCAAGGGCCAAGCAGCAAGTGAACAACTGTACCCAACCCTATATGCACCTTTCGGAAGTACAAGCACGTCAAGAACTAGACACCCAGGGCCTCATTTATGAGAAATGACGCATCGCTGCGTGAAAACAGCGATGCGTCACTTCTCAGTGCGCACTCCTTGCGACATTCCTGATGCGTCATACTTAATGTATGACGCATCATGTCGCAAGGAGTTACATATTAATGACGTATCTGTAATCGCAAAAGTGACGCATTGCTGGAGTGTGTCACAAAAGTGACGCAACTCCAGCAATGCGTCCTTTCACATGGGGCAAGCCCCATGTGAAAGGGCCTGCGTCAGTCTTACGCCTGCTGTGAGGCAGGCGCAAGATTTTGACGCAACAGTGTCCTAGAAGTGACGCAGTGAAATCTCATAGATTTCACTGCGTCACGTCTACGACCTTTTTTGCGTCAGAACGCCCCCCTAGAATACGTTATACCTGGCGCAGGTATAATGTGGCGCAGGGGTTTACAAAGTGACGCATCTACCTAGATGCGTCACGTGTAAATATGGTGCAGTTTTTAGGCTGCTGGTGCGTCACAAAAAGTGACGCACCAGCGGCGTAAAAATGACGCACAGCCTCAAAAATGAGGCCCCCAGTGTTCCATTTAAGCTTACATCCATTCTTTATTTGCACACAAAAGAATGTGCATGAAAGCCAAAACCTGCTTGTGTCTCTTAAAGTCTGGCAGTAATGAAAATGTGCTTCTTTATACAGTCTCTTGGTAAGGTAATAAGACTGGTAATCACATAACGGCAATTTCACAAACTCACAAGTGGTTCTTGACGGTGGCACTGCCTGTTTGTATGAGTTTGCTCCTCAGGACGGATGATGCTCCTTGTTGTGCTTCACTCCTGAGCTTCCTTCTCACTGTCTGAGCTGGCCATACCCTTGAGTTTCAACATGGTGTGACACTAACGTCTCTCTGCCAGGACCTGTGTAGCCAGTTCCTTGGCAACTGCAAAAGTTTGGACATAAACCTAGAATGTTCTGTCACTGACAGCAAGAGACGACCCACATAACATCTACATGGAGGGAAGGAGGAGGTGAAAGGGAGTTTGAGGGGCAGCTGACCACGGGGAGTGGGTGCAGTCAGAATTGACTGCTCGTCCCTTTCTTGGGCTTGGACTCCATTGGAGCTCAATGTAGCCCAATCTGTCTATAACTGCGGCTTATTTTGGGCTCTCTGCCACCATCTTGGTTTTTGGTGACCTGGTGGCTGGTTCCAGGATACCCTGAAATAATTTTTTGGCCGCATTTTATAAAAATTTTAGATTAGGGCAGAAAAGGGTGGCTAGTGCCAACATGGTTGCTGAAGAAATGTGCCCTGCTTTTTGCTTAAGAAATGCGCTTACTGCTAGAAGCAGGGCGAATGGATTTGATGGTGTCTGAAGGCAAAACGACAGTCCCAGTGAGACCAATGCGGTGGGCTCAGACACCATGTCCACAGCCTTCATCACCTGTGCGCCACCCAGCAAAATGTGAGCGGCGTCTTATGAGGTGGAGGTGCAGGTGTGTGCGGCCGCTCCATGCCCCAGCCTGCAGCCTTGTGGGGTGCTCGGGGTACTGGGGCTTCCCTGCGGGTCGGGGCGGGCCTGAAGAAGATAGACGCTCGGCTCCCCTTCAGCCTGCATCAGTGCCGTGTAGGGGAAGGGGAGGCCGGGGCAAAGTGGCGGCTCCAGAGTAGGGGTCTGTGCTGGTCAAAGCGGCGCCTCTCTATGAAGAATTGACAGTGGCCCATCCATGCCCCAGGCACATCTAAAGGACTGCAAAAGGAAGGCGATTGGGAGGCCAGGGTGGTGCCTCCCCCTTCCAGAGTTTGTGTGAGGCGTGGGATGATCCTTCCGCTCCAAAGAATCAGAGCAGGAGGCCGCTGCAGCATCTCCCACTATATTACAGGCTTTGGACAGAAGGATGTCAGTGGGGTTTGGGGCCGGAGCCCCTGTGCAATTTATGAAGCCCCAGTTTTATTGGGCCTCACCAAGCAGATTCAGGCCGGGAGGGTATGGGGGAGTTCACGGGAACGTTCCACTGGCTGAGCAGATGGGACTGGCTGCTGAGTGTTCCCCAAAACACTCAGGAAAGCTAGGCTGAGGGTGTGCCCTGGGGAGCTGGGATGGGGAAGCCCACCCAGCGGCCCACATTGGGGAGGGGTGGGCAGAGGCTATTAGGGGTGGGAGCCCTTGTTAATTCAGGGGCCAGCCACTGCTTCTGTGTCATGCTGGAATGGAGAGGGGAGGGCAACATTCTGGAGTCCGATGACCAGGGGGTGGGGTGGCCAGGTGGGGTGGAGGGGTTGGGGTGATGGGGAACAGAGTGGGGTATGCCCCGGGTGGCATGGATAAAAGAGTAGGGAAGGGTCAGTGGTCTTGGGCACCGGAGGTAGACGCGAGAGGGAAAGGAGGGGCTATGGGTGCAAGCACACCAGTTCTGTCCTGTTTTTTCTAGGTGGAGGAACCTCACCATTTTCCAGACTCAGGAGAGCTTTGTGTGGCTCACAGACATTTATTCACATATGTGAATAAATGGCTGGGCCCACTGTGGTTCACCAGACACCTGTGGGGGATCCTGTCACAGCCAGCAGAAGTAGGTCCAGGACGACCTTGTTGGCTCCAACAGCGGGTAGATCTTGGGTGACCTGCAGCTCCTCCGGAGCAGAAGAAGGATGGGTGGGATCAGAAGACCAGCATAATAGGGTATCTACGCCCCCCCTGGCTGCTGGTGCCAGCCCACAGCGCAGGCCAGTGCAACGGTGACAAGACAGGCTGGGAGGGCAGGACCGAGCTGGACCAGGGCAGAGGACAACACAGGAGTGTCAATGTTGAATTATGGGGAGGATTGCCTCAGAGAAGACGAGGTACACCATGGAGAAGAACCTGTAGAGGTATGGGTTGGTGCATGGGGGTGCCACTAACCCATTCTTGTCTAGTGTGTTACAGACGGGAGAGGGTTGACACAGTGTGGCATCGGGAACACGAGGGCCAATGTTGAGGCAGCTAACACCTGCATGGCGCCGACTTAGGAGCCCGGTAAGGGACAAGAGGTAGGCATGGGCCCTGTGTGTCAATGCCCCCTGGTGTGGATGCAGATTGTGGCAATGGGCAGGGGAGCAACTACAAAGAGGTAAGTACGTGGGTGTTGTTGGCGTGGGTACTGGCCCAAGAGCAGGTAGCCCCGCAAAAGAGGCAGGAATGGGTACGACAGGAATGGTGGACAGTAGGCCTCAGGGCAAGTAGCGCATAGGGTAAGCTAGTGCAACAGGTACAGGGGAAGGAGGCATGAAAGACGGAGAGAACAGCAAGGAGTTGAAGGTAAAATGGCTGCTATACATGGACATGACAAAACCATTGGGGGCACACTTAAAATTGACACCGAAAGAGAAAATCTGGAAGAGAGAGTATGTGGAGATGTTTAAACTCCTTCATAAGAAACTGCTCTCCAAGGAAGGGTCTAAAGAGAAAGAGTACCAGCTTGCCATAAGGCTGAGGGTTTCCCTGACAATAGAAAACTGGATTGCAGCTTTTACAATTTATGCCAGTGTTTACTGCAAGAAGTTTCCTGACCGCTGCGTTGCCCTGCACAAATATATGGATGTCATACGCAAGGCCCAATTGACTGATGGGGGGTTATGCCTAGACTCAATATGATGAGGAATTCAGGGCAAGACTGACCTGGGACCTTGAGGCTAGGTAGGGGATCAGGATACTGATCTATGGCAGCATACCATGTGCCTCACTAAGTTCGGAAAGACAATTTTCAGTGCCAGCAGTCTGAAAATAGTCTACAAGCCCTTTCAGTGACTTCCCACCTGGGGGCGGGGACAGAGTACAGGGAGTTTTAGGGGAGCCTATTGGATCTACAACAAGAAAATATGCACAAGGGAGTACTGCAAGTTTCGGCACGAGTGCGCCAAATGGGCTGGCAGACATGTGCTCATGCACTGCTTTGGGAGCACTGGGGGAGAGTGCCAGAGTACAGGGCAGTGGCAGCCCTATGCGGGCAGTCATGGTACACACCAACAGCAACAGCAATTCATCAATATAGGTGGGAGAGGAGCACACAGACATGGAGTGAAAGGCTCTTACTCCAGTTAGACTGGACAGTTTGGAGTACTGGTTGGGATTTCATAATCAGCCAAGGAATGCAGGGCTCTTTAGGAATGATTTCAAAATGGGTTTATGAGTGGGGTATGAGGGCCCACGGGTTCAGAGATGGGCAGAAAATTTGAGATCTGCAAGAGAATAAAAGCACACAGTGCAAGACTAACTTGATAAAGAGATATCGGAGGGGATAATGGCGTCCCCTTTGATGGTTGGCCAAAGGCAGATTTTATTGTGCCACCCATAGGTGTGGTGCCCAATAAGGAATGAGAGCAGTTCACCTAATCCAGCACTTGTCATTGCACAAAGGCAAGTCCATGAATCATTTAATACCAGACAGTTTAGCTGTCCTATTCATCAGTAGGCCTGGACATGTCCCTGGTGGAGGCAACAGGACAATGGGTGTGGATGGCAAAATGCGATATGAAATCAGCTTTTCAGCTGCTTCCAGTTTACCCATACAACTTTCAACTGTTGGGCATACACTGTGAAGGGAGATGGTTTATGGATAAGGCTTTGCCGATGTGATGTTTTATCTCATATGCACTGTTGAGTGTTTCAGTTCCTTTTTGCAATGACTATTCACATGGCATACAGACCATGGGCTGGTGACACACTACCTCAATGACTTCTTCTTTGTGGGGGCACCCAGCTTGGAGGACTGCCATCATGTGTTGGTAAGATTCTAGGCACTCATTGGTGACTTGGGTGTGCCTCACACCCCTGTAAAGATCGTGGGACATAGTAGAAGGAAAGCATATGGTCAGGCTTGATCAGAATTGTTGGCCTCGGAAGTGCAGCACAGGGAGGCAGGGTGGCATAGCACATAGGGCGTGGTCCAATTTATCCTGGATTTGAAAGAGAAGAGCTTTACAATCGCAGGCAAGCTAGTCGGTGTTGCTTTCATGGTCAACTTGTTGTGGGGCTATTCCCCATCAGCAGGAGAACTGGGGCAAAGGATGCTCGAGGGCTGGGCGAGGGAGCATGATTGCCTGGGGAGACCTCAGAGGCAGTTATCATGGAGCTTATTTTGCTGGGTGATCAGGAAGTTGCCATTAGGTAAGCAGGGGAGAATGGGAGGTGTGTGCGTTTTCCACCCTGATTTTCTGGATGTTCTTTGGCATCTTTTAATGTCTGAGTTGCTGGGCTGTTGGGGCTGGTGGGAGTGAGGGGGGAGAATGTCACTAAGAGAGACAGTAGGTTGGCTTTCTGGTTGAGAAGCTCCAAGATGTACCAGAGGGCACAAGAGAAATCCGTAGTGTTGCAGGCGCTCCCAGCGTCAGAGTTCTGTCCAGTGGCATGGTGTGCCAGGTGTTGGCACAATGCGTGGTTTCTGGGGATGGGGGGTCGTTTTTCAGCGCCAGTCGGGGGCAAGAGTAATGCTTTTCAGCTCGTCTCTATTCTGCTCAAGGTGCTATCATCATTGGGGGTCAGTCCTTTCAACTGTTCGACACACTCATTCCAGATTGGCCCTGCGAATGAGGCTTACAGTTGCAACTAGGCATGGGTGGACATCATGACGTTGGGTGCTGGTCTTCTGATTGCTTTAGGAGATATGTGCGTGCATCTGGGCGGTGGGCAACATGTCAAGGCTTTCTGTGTGAATATTTATGGCTGTTTCTGTTTCAGGTTCGGTTACGGGACCAGCAGTGGAGGATGTATCCATCTGGATTTAAGGACATTCCCTCATCAAATGGGTGAAGTGGCAGATGGCTCAGAGGACTATGGTACCAATTTGGGGTTTGACCAGTGATTGTTTCCTGTTACCTGGTGAGGAAAGGGGGCATGAGATGGTGAGATTTGATCAGGTGTTTGAATGGTATGCTAGTGGGAGGGAGATGTCCGAATGTATTGGTTTGCCATCTGGGGAGAATGATCTTGCCCTGGAGAAGGTAGTGATCTTCATTATGCCCATGAAGCATTATTTTAAGCATTTTGAAGGCCCAGTGGGCTGGGTGCTTTGTCATTTGGACTGAGCTCATGCACCCCAGGCACCAGAGGGGCACTGTGAAGCCAACAGCAGTGGACAGGGCTCACAGAAAGATTAACAGGGAGGTGAGTCGGTATTACAGGGACCTTGATTTTGGCCACATTTGCTAATCGGACATCCAGTACATTAACACTGAGTTCTATTGGATTGATGGCGTTCATCTTTCTTGGTTAGTGATGGAGCCGCATCCGCTAGAACTGAAAGAGGTAGTGGCTCAGGCACTGAATATCCGTAGATACGTGGGAGTCCCCTGAGGGAGTCTGACACAAGAGTTTGGGGGGGGGGGGGGAAGTCTGTTTGCAGACTCTTTCTGTGTAGTGGTGGTCTGGAAAGGTCTCTGGGAGGCTACAGAAGTTGGAGTGGTGTTGCCATTTGTGAAACATAGGGAAAGGGACAATAGGCAGGAAGTTCAAGGTTCAGGCGTTTAGTTGCTTACAGTTTAGGGCATGCAGTCTTAGACTAGAGGGGCAAGTAAAAGTTGAAAATCTTCAAATTGTTTTTAATAGTAATGGGATACTTGAAGAAGGAGCTATTGTGAGTTGGACAGTAGGGTAGGATAATGGTTAGTTAATTGGATGTTTCACAATGTGGTAGTTTCATAAGGCGGTTTGCCCAGGATTCAAATATTAGCGTGCACCTCTCTCAATAATGCAGCCTTTTCAACACTTTACAGAAGGGTCAGTGATTTGCCTGCTCCCCTAACTCCCAAACACACTGGCATTGGGGGAGGCTGTCTTGGGAGCGATTTGCTGACAGCTCTAAGCATCTCTCTGTGCTGGTAAGCCTGAAA
Organism: Lissotriton vulgaris; assembly: GCF_964263255.1. NCBI lineage: Eukaryota > Metazoa > Chordata > Amphibia > Caudata > Salamandridae > Lissotriton > Lissotriton vulgaris. The sequence goes on from NC_141685.1 coordinate 1,651,266,090, forward strand.
AAAAACTCCTTGAAGGAATGGATTCAGCAATGAGATGTGCGTGCCTCTTCACTGTTGAACGGCTCGTCGGGGGCAGTAAGCACTATATAAATACAATTACACATGAACTCGTATGCCCTAAGAGGCTCATCTCGTAAAGCGAAGAGGGCAGTCTTGCTTGCGAGAGGTTCAAGCACAAAGAAAGCCAGAGAAGAAAGCCATCTCTGCCACAGGGGTTTGGAAACAATGAAAGCTCGCAATCAGCACGTGGAAATCAATAAAAGCCAAAATAGTATGAGAGTGACTGCCATCATCACTGGACCTTAAACTATAGAGATTACTCCCTCAGATGTTACACGCTCTGAAGCCTCGGGCCCGCTGTAAGGCACAAGTAGATGTAACTCGACAATTGAAATATCTCCTTTTAGCTCCTCAGACCTAGAACGGCAAAAACGTACTGAGAGGTCTTGAAAACAGACAAGAGACCCGCGTGCATTGCGCAATTCTTCTCACACTGAGGAAAAGGGGTCACGTGCTTCTGATCTGATGTTGGCATCCACTCAGACGGCTACACAGCCCTACCCTCTTTTTCATAACCGCACAGGCTCAGCCTGCCAGCGCGTCTGCTATCAAAACATTAAAAAAGCAACACCACTCTCTGTTCCAATGACAGGTGATGCTTTTCCCCCACAGTGAGTGCAGAGACAGATATCGAACAATCTTTATTTTCCTGGAAAAATAACTATTCAGTGCACACTGTCTTTACAGCGATAAAGGATTCTGCAGTAACTGCCACAACAAATAAAACAGGCCAGGAAAAACTGACCAACATCACACTCGTTGTTACTGAAAATCCTGCTAAGATCAATGTGTCGCTCCTTGGGCTAAAAGTCCATCCAAAGGCAAAAGTCGACCAGGTGACCACAATAATAGATGAAATATTGAGAGAAATTAATGAGAAGAAGTTAATTCAAGCGGAGATTGCTGCACAATTAAAAGACCTGCTAGATAAACTGGATGAAAAACGTGGGTTATTTACAAGTCACATTCAAGATTTAAAATAGCGAGTCGTTGAGATAGAGGTTTAACATGTACGGTTACAGAAGCACAGTGAGTATAGCGATAAAGTATTATCACAGCTGCAAATTAAGCAAGAAAAACTAGAGATTCACTTGAGGTGCTTTAACCTGACTTTCATTGGTATCCCGGAACACAAAGAAGATGGCATCGGTCGAGTTGGCCTGATCAAAAGGTTGAATAAAAGCACTGTTCTACCTTAATGTTCTCAAGATCTCACCGTTATGCAAGCTCGTTGGGTTCCTTCCCAGCCTTTAATTCAGTCCAAATCCCCTCAAGCTAGTCTTCTCAACTTTGCTGACTCGATAATCAAGGGACAGATTTTGTCAATGGCCATCTCTATAAAGTCCTCCAAAGGTATCAATGAGTTTGAGTTTCGCATATTCTCTGATATCACAATAGAAGCAGCAAGATGACAAAGGAATTCAAGAACACGACTCTTCAGTTTCGATCAACCAGTGCTCAAGCTTCTTTTGCACAAGAGCTTATGACTTTGGTATAGAATTCCTAAACAGGATTCCTACGAAAAATTGATAATTTTGTTTGACACATAGGATAAAGAAGTTAGGGTTATAATTTCACATAGAACTTGAATAAATATGGGGTTATAATTTTACATATATGAGGTTATAATTTCACATAAAAGTTGGGAAGAAATATCCCATCTTAGTCATGAATCATTTCGTGGTGCTAATTTTAGGCACATGGATTTTCTAGATAGATGATCTCCTATACTCATTGGCGGCTCCTCTGCTAGGGCGGAGGACCATCACCTCACTGCTTTTCAGCAGTGTAAACACAGGAAAAACAAAACTATAATAACTCAATGGTATTATGTTATTTGTTCCTGGTGGGGTTGTGGTGGGGCTGCTCTGCTCACAGAGCAGGGCGAGGAGTGGTGGCACTCTGTAAGTGCGCATGAGTATTTGGCCAGCCATCTTGGGCCGCCCAAACAGTTATGGGCACTTTGCATGTTCTCCACTCAAGCTGCATTACAGCCGGGTGGCGAACATGCCCAGGCTTCCAGTCCTCATCTGAGCGCCGAACCACGGCGCTCAAACCAATCACAACGCTGCATTGCAGTGTTGTGATTGGCTTAGGGGAGACTGGGTGCTTCTTGTTTCCAGCCCGACGGACGAGATGAAAAGAGGAGGGATGCTGCAATGAAGTAAGTTGGTTTTCTTTTGTTTACACCCCCAAACCGCCACCCCGATGTGTGCCAGCCACCACTGCCTATACTCCCAAGGCTCTTAACAAATATTACCAAAATATTTCATCATCATGTTTTACAAGCAAAGCAATACACTGAGGGATTGCCGACATACGCTCGGAGCTTATCCGTGTCTTATTTCATTGGGGTAAAATATTTGAATGACTTCTCGAGGTTGGGATTTTCTAGTACGTGAATCCTTGTATAATACTTTTGAGCTACACCTTTTGCTTAAATTAACTAGATCAGACAAAAAGAATAGTTTCTACTGGCATGTCAAATGCACGTTATTTTATTATGGAACATTGGAAATCGAGAAAAGGTTCAACTATTAAAGACTGTAATTATAAAATGCACAGAATCATATTATGAGAATCACAATACACTCAGACTAAATAATTAAAAGTTTACAAAGGTATAGAAATATTTGCAATGAGATCATTTAGACCATTGCATGATATTTAAATGTTCAATACATATTATTAACAATATGATCAATTTATTTTTAACTAGCCTTCTGCCGTAATAAAAAATATTGGAAAATGCGGATATTTACACTAATCACATGGTTCAAATGGTGCAGGATTTTACAGTATGTCCTTCTATCTACACTAAGTACATAATACACACTGTCCTTGGTTATGTCCTCTAACTAAATCCTTTGTGCACTTGAAAACAATCTTAAAACTTCTGTCAATTGATGTTGCCTCCTATTGTAAACTTTTATTCACAGCTGTCCAAACTTCCTTGAAATGCCAGAAACACACAACTCACGGGTGTCCTGTGAATCCCACCATCCCTCAGTCCACACCATTGATAATTTTGGCTCAGACAAGTCACGAATAACACCTGGTATAGGATTGTAATTTACACAACTCATTGGTCATTGGAAATGCAACTCCTCGTGTACCAATCTTGCTCTCAAACATAGTAACAGATATGCCCTTCCTTGAGAGACCTCACAATGCCGAGACTCAACATTTTCAATAGTTCATTGCCCTCCACAGTGACAAGAAGGATAAAGTGATTCTGGAACCTACAGTCTTAGATCCAGCCACTGCGGCCTACGACACCTTCAACACTCAACCTTGCTCAATACTCATTACCATATACGTTTTGGCAATCATGACCTTACTTAGAAAATACAGCCTCTCATTTAACTTCCATGTTGCGGAGAGAGACACCAACTTGCTTTGCCTCATTTTCAAAATCTACAGATGTAAGAATGTAAGATAACAAAAACTGGCCTTGAGCTTAGCGGTGCTAAGATTCAAGCTTCTAGGCTCTTGTCAAAAGCCTAAGCCTTCTACCTGCTGGCCCCAATATTCTACAAAATTGTCACTTATGCCATACAAGTCAAGAAAATAGAGTCTCACCTGAAAAAACATCAGATCAGGTTCTCGCTGGTCAATGCTGTAGCCAGGACGGGTCTCTGTGAAAGAGGTGGTATAGGGGATCATTTTATAGGGACAGTTTCCACAGAGTAGAACTTTGCAACCTGATATGCTGAAAACAAGACAATGCCAACACAATATACAAAATCCTCCCAGAATGTCCAACTCAGCTGCTTCCAAAAGATTCTGAAAGCTAATGTTACTGGAGGCTCATAGAGGCAATCAGCATCCACCATGCCAAAGGGACAACACATGCTCCCAGTTAGGTATGGATAATCTTCCAAGTGTTATGCCTCACAGGTAAATGGCTAACAAGCTCCTCCCTCCTCTGAAGTGAAAGATTGTTTCACATGCTCACAAGCGGTTTTGATTGGCGGACTAGCCAAGGCCACCCACAAACCCCATATTTAGGAACATAAGCTGAGGAAATAGAAGAATGTTATTCCAGGTTCCCAGACACAGGGGAAAGGTTTCACCTAATATCACACGTTGCATAGCAGTGCCTACTTCAGAAAAAGCCCTGGAAGTCTTCCTTCTAGGAGAAACTTCCGTAACTAGGGGACAAACATCAAGGAAACAAATAACCTGGAAAAACTCATTCTTAGCGATGATTATGTTCCCAAATGAGCATCACAACTGAAATACAAAAATGTAGATGTGTGAAAAAAGGCAGCGAGGCTGCTGGCCATGCTATTTTACAGTTCTGTATAGTGAACTATGGTGCCTGTTATTGTTTCAAATAGTTCATTCAATTCTGCGGGAGAAAAGAATGACATGAACATTGTGCCTTCTCTCTCCGCTGCTTTCCCCTAAAGAATTGAAGTGCTCCCACTTATGATAGAGGCCGCGATTAGTATAATCACTGGATTGTACTTTATCAACATAAACGTAAGAAAGTTCACTTCAACTAAACCACTGCAAAGATCAGTCAGTCAGTCAGTCAGTCAAAATCTTTATTCGACTGTATGCCAGCTATAAAAGAGTGCATCATAAAAACATTTCAGAGAGAATGATACAATAAAATTAATAAAATACAAACAATGAATGATGATTCCATGATAATAACAATTACAAATATCCAAGTATCAGTCTCTTGGAGCAATTTGTCCACAGGCAGGGAGCCATAATGCCTAGGCGCTATAATATTTCAGTCAAAATTAATATATGGATAAAAAGGGAAACATTTATGTACAAATTCTCTGTAAATAGTTGTCAGTTTCAATTTTCAAGATTGATCATTGTAATATATTAGTTCAACATAACAATCTTAAGACATAAGCACCTAATCATAATAACCATACATAGAATCATTTTCCAACAATATTCTGGAGCCGAACAGCGGAAGAAATATACTTGTGGACCATTAGGCTAATAAATGTGTCTTTTAAAAGCAAAAGATAATGTAACGCGGCCCGACAATTTCTTATATCTAGAACTCTTAAGAGTGGTTTTAAAAAAGCATGTCTTGGGTTAATATAAAAACCTAAAATGCAAAGTGCTCTGCACTGACTCTGAATCACATGGGCACAAATCTAATTTGGCATCGCAATACGCATCAAGTGGATATGAAACCAGTAAGTGGGAGATGCCCATTTTGAACCTTATGAGATAAAACATTTTAACATGGGTAAAATAAAAAGAAAGCTAGGGCTCAGTGCCTAGAGAGCAAATTAGCAATGAGTGGTCAACAACCCTTTTCTTTGCCATCTCTTGGTTGTCTCTAATCAAATAGGAGTGTGTTAAAAATTCTCTTTTCAGCTTGGCTCTTGATATTTTAGCTATGTTTCCAGGGTTGTCGAAACAATTCGACAGTCTCAGTTTCTCCAGCTGATCATTTATATAGGTAATCCAGGGGATTTTATTTACACAATACAATTTTAAACAATCTAAAATGACAGTGCGATTCAGAACTGCTTTTTCCTTTGCCCAAATGTTGTGCCATAGTAATAAAGGTGCTAGTTGTATGCGAAAGGACAGAGGGATGACACCAAGTTCGCTATGACAGATGGTGGAAGCAGTACTTTTAGGGACTGTCAACAGTTGTTTCATAAATGTATTCTCAGCTTTCTGTAAGCGTATCATATTACGAGAGCCCCAGACTCCAGCACCATACAAAGTAACAGCACACGTACAGGCTTTATAGATATCTATGATGGCTTTTATGGGCAGGGAGACACATTTTTTAGTAAATCTGAAAATAGCCTCCACATTTTGATTGAATCCCCTGGTCCTTGCCTCTACTAAATGGGACCAAAAACTTTTTGGGTCAAAGATAATTCCTAAATAATAAATGGAGGGCACTAAGACAGTTTTTCGTTATTTACAAAACATGTCTTTAAAATCTTGGGGGATTTACCCACCACCATGATGTGAGATTTTGCTACGCTCGTTTTTATGCCAAGAGCATTCATAAAATTGTTAAAACTGATTAAAAGCCTCTGCAACCCCACACCAGTTCTGGACATTAAAACACAATCATCTGCATATATTAATGCTGGGAGGGGCTACGGTCTATCAGGAGAGCATCCAAATTCCCATTTTTAATATGGCTTTCTAGATCATTTATAACTAAACAAAACAGAAAAGGGGCAAGACCGTAGCCCTGATGGACCCCGCGAGCCATCTTTATTGGGGCAGTGAGTTCACCACCTGCTCCGTATCGTACTCTCCCCGTCACTCCCTGGGGCATTGCTGCTAAAAAATGCACAATAGGCGGTTCAATGCCCATGGTCAAAATCTTCTCCCAGATTCTTCCTCTCTGCACCCAGGCAAAAGTGGACGTCAAGTCCATGAACCCAAGATAGAGGGATCCAGGCTTGGCTAGAGTGTATTTGCCTATGACCAGGTGCAGATGAAGGCACTGTTCGACCATGCCAAGGCCTCTCCTGAAGCCATCTTGGATATCTGAAAATTTCCCATTTTCTGTTACCTAGGTCTCCAACTTCTCTAATATCACACGGCCCATGATCTTGCAGGAGCAATCGATTAAAGATATGGGCCAGTAGCATTTGGGGTCTGACCTGTCTCCCTTTTTTGAATATAGGGACTACTATGTCCAATCTCCAAGAATCAGGGGGACCCTGGACCACGTAGCATCTCAAAATATTTGTTAGCAGTGGGAGCCACAAGGTAATATTAGCTAAAAACAAATCCGCTGGTATATCGTCAGGACCAGAGGCCTTGTTCTTCACAGTCTGGGATACGGCCCTGTCCACCTCATCTAATGTCGGTGGTGTCAAAGTTGAAGCTCCATATTGAAAATTAGTACTAATATAGGTATCACTCCCAACTTTGTAAAGACCAGAGAAGTGATCTACCCAAGTCTCAGGCATAATAGTCACATCGATGTTACCATTATTAGTGCCAATAAAATACTCCTGATTTACAATTTGCCAAAAAAGTCTAGAGTCTTTGCTCTGACATGCCACATGAAGATGTTCCCAGGCTTCTTGCCTTATTTCTAGATTGTACTTCTCTATCGCCTGCTTGTATTCAAGGCGTAACGGCTTTACCGCCAGTATATTTCGGGGTTTAACCTTTAATATCTTAATTAGTTTGTTATAGAAGTGAGTGCATTGACTATTAAATCACCTTTTAATACTCTGTGGTCTAACATTTTGTTTCTTAGTTAATAGCACCTTTATTGTCCCAGTTATTGCCTCAAAAGAAGTTATCATAACTTGAGGATTTATGTTGTCTTCCAAGCAGGCCAGAACTTGGCTTAAATTAGTTTTTATGATTTGATATAAAACAAAATCAGGATTTAAAGTAGACCACTCCCTTAAAAACCCTTACGGCCACATGCATCATTGTTGCCGTTTGCGATTTTGTTAATTGCGAAAATTAAGGAATCGCAATTAAGAAATCGCAAACGGCTATGCACCAAGAAATCGCATTTTTTCTTTAGATTTCTTAAATTTCCTTAATTGCGATTCACAATTTGCGAATCGCAATTAAGGAATCCCTTCACATTGATTCCTATGGGCCTAGAGGCCCATGGAATGAATGGGAAGTAATTTTCAATTTGCGATTCGCAATTTGCGAATCGCAAATTCAAAATGCAATTTCAAGGGTGCAGGGGGGGGTTCAAAGGACCCCCCTGCACCCCTGAAATATAACTTGAAGTGCATTTTCACACACACATGCCCCAAGGGCATGTGTGTGTCTAAAATGAAACTTTCAAAAATGCACTTTTGTGCATTTTTGAAAGTTTTCGCAAATTACCATGAAGGTCAACTTCATGGTAATTTACCTCTCCCTATTTGCGAATTCGCAAATTTCAAATGTTCATGCATTGCATTTAAGAAATCTCAAATTGCGATTTCTTAAATGCAATCGCAATTTTAGAAATCGCAACATAATTGCGATTTTTAAAATTGCGAAAAACATGATGCATCCCAATTTTGTCAATTGCATTCACAAACGGCCGAAAATTGCGATTCGCACCGTTGAGGTTCCGTGAATTCTGAACCCGTTTATAAATGTCATGGTTTCGTTACGAATTTGATAGTAGCGAACCGTAACTAGTGAGTACGGCAAGTACGAGTGATTTCGCTATGTTAGACCGATGGATTTTCTACGTATTTAGGGATTTCGTTCTGAACCCTCGAGTTCCATTTTGTGCATGGCAGCCATTTTGTGGTTGCCCTCACATAGGCCGATGACTACGGCCGAACAAGTCTTTAATACACGTACACGTTAGCTTGAGTTCTTGCTGACTTCTAGATGACCCGAGTGAACTGACCTCGTTGCTTGAAGCTGACCTTGCTAAGCCAGTTCTTGCCCGATAGCTGATCAAGATTGAGGATCAAAGCACAGGACATTGTAAAGTTTGGTATGCACACACACCCCTTATCCTGCTCCTTATCTGTTTCTGTTCCTTCTTTTATGACTTCATTATGATATGGGTTGTGGTCCTTTTATTATGGGTTTGTCCGGCCTGTTCGAGAAGGAATGTTGGGCTTTCCTGTGCAATTAATGGTGGGCTGGACAACTGAAAAGTGGGTTTGTCGTCATGCGATACCTTTTGCAATAATGCCTATGATTGGACAAATTGTAAATAGTGGGTGTTTGTCCGGAATGTGATGGTCTCGCCATACGAATTTGAGCAGTCTCCGACGAATATACCTTTGTTGTACTTCGCGGACTCTGTTTCTGGTTGCAGCCAATAAATTCGATCTTTGACGCCACTGAGAAGTATCCCGTGTCTCTGTAATTCTAAGACAGGTGAACCCGAAGACTTTGGGCGTGCCCCTGGCGCCGCTGGGTTTTAAAACCTGGTTCTTCAGTTGGCGCCCAACGTGGGGCGACTTCAGCGGTACCGGTCCAAGCCCGAGGATCGTGAGGAGCTTCGTGAGGAAATTCTGGAAGAGGGCCCCCACTTCATCGACCCCGGCATGTCGAATGTGGTCGGAAGGTTTTTGCTGCGAGGCTTCCCGCTTTCCCGACAGCTACGAAGGACTGCTGCCCTGACTGTCGCCCTTTCTTGGACCCCCTTGTGATGACTTGTATGGCGAGACGATAGACGGGTCTTCTGATGGCGTGATTGATACCTCAGTTAAGTATAAGTGGGTCGCTCCCAGTCCTTTCTTTTGGTTTCCTTCGAATCTTTGATTTGGTCCTTGCAAGCACCAAAGCCGAGGGACTCGTATATTTGCGAGACTATCGTTTTTGATAATCCCTTGAAGTTTGAAGCTAGATTAGTGAGCAAAGATGCCTGGTCTTAGCAAAATTAGGAAGATATTTTGTTGTAGTTGTAACAGGGATTCCCGATTGGAGGACTCGTGTCCGATACCTCCGGTTGGAACTCCGACTTATGAGCTCTATTCTAAACATGGCGTGGGCTCCATTACGTTTAATGAAGTATGGGTCCGCTATACTAGGAAAGGCGGTGTCTTACGATGGCCCCAACATGGTAGTTTTGATACTGAGATTTTAAATAATTTGGAAGCTGTATCATTTAGGAAGAAAGCCCGGCTGGCAATGTTTGACTCTTTCCGCCTTTGGCGTAAGGAAGCCAAACAACGAGAAATGAAACAAGCTAAAAGAGATAAGAGAGAAAAGGTGTATCGATAATGCAAGCTGCTAGGCAGTTTAAAGACAATGAAGAAGATCAAGTGATTGAGGAGTTGCATAGGCAACATAATATGGCTATCGATAAGTGTTATCCAGCTTTGTCACCTCTTCTACAAGGTGCAACGAAGGACCCTGAAAAGGATCCTTTGATGTTACATTTGTTGAGATTGCCACCCCCTTACGTGCAGAGTGCTATGGCACCTCCGCAACCTCCAGCTGTTCAGCCTCTTGTTGTTGCTCAGCCGCCAGCTCCTCCTCAGCTGGTTTCTTCTCCTACGGCGCAGCCTTCTCTAGAGCCGCTGACTTTGCTATCAGCTCCACCTCAAACTCCTTTGTCTTTTTCTTCTATACTTGCAACTTCTTCTGCTACTGCTTCTCCGTTTGCTTCATCTCACAATACTTTGTCTCCTGTCCTTATGACAGCTTCTCCTTCTGTTCGACAGAGAATGACTGATACTGTTACTGGTCTTTTGTCTCCTTTCTTTTGATCATTGAGTGTGACCCCTGTTTCTGCGCGTAAACAATTATGTAGCCAGCTTCTTAGTCCCGAAGAACGGACAGTGTTAGATCTTTTGGCTTGTAGATGGGTTTTAAATGCCTTGAGATACAATTTAGAGTCAGTTATGGATGTCTTCCAGCAGTGGGAAGCACCGAAGCAAAGGTATGTTTTTGATGCCATGTGTACTTTCCTCCGTGAGGAATGGGAAGATAATGAGTTGGGTCAGATCCCATCGGAGTTACTTAATGTACAGTCCGAGTTTGCGAAAGGGACGATAGTGGGTCCCGGTGTTGAGAAAGCAGATGCGACGATACTTGCGTTTAGGAGTGAGTTTCCTTCCAGCCATTGTTTGAGTGCGATCCTTCTGTTAGGAGAAAAGTGAGGCAGTATCCAATGAGAGAGGTTCCTCCAGTATGGAAAGAGGAAGTTTTGGCTGATGTCCCTAATGGTATTGCTGCTGTACCGGCTCATTTTCAGCGTGTATGGGTACATGTTCCGTAGAAGAGAGCTAAAGTTTTGGCTCTTAAGCAGACTCTACCTGATCCTCGTAAGAATCCTGCAAGATACTACAAGGAGTTGTCTCAGACAGCTGACGCGTGCATCATGAATTTAGCTGACATAGACATGTTGTTTGGTAACGTGGTTCCTCAACCTTTGTGGGCGAAGATTCGTCATGAGAGTCATGCGCAAGAGTTAGGTGATACATGGGGCGAATATTGTTGCCGCAGATGGTAGACAGGGTGGTGGAGCTAAACCTGAGCGTTTAGTTGCGGAACTTCCTGGTAGGATTATTAATTTCATGAAGACTCTGATGCCTGCTATGCGAGTGAATTGGGATAAGTTAGCCGCATGCAAACAGAAGAAAGATGAAAGTGTGTCTGATTTCGTCACTAGGTTTGAAGAGACTTTCATAGATCATAGTGGTCAGGATATGAGTACGGAAGGTGGTCAAAGGTTGTTTGTGGATAAGTTTGTCCATAACTTGCTCCCCGAGTTGTGTAATAAGTTGAAGGATTCAGCGAGTTCATGGGCTGTTTCTTCGTCGGCCCAGATATTGGCTACTGCACAGTACTACGAGAATAGAGATAAAGATGAGAAAGAGAAAGCAGAGAAAAAGACTAAAGATTTAAAGACAAAGGTTCTTTTCCAACAGGCGTATCCGCCTCGTTATAATCAACGTGAGTTTCAACAACCTCAACAGTTTCAGAGGGTATTGCAGAAGCCCGAGTCTTTTCAGCAGCGAGTTCAGGTTGGCCCTAATCAGTGTGCGTATTGCAAGGAAGAAGGCCACTTCGAGAATAGTTGTCCGGTTCTGTTAGAGCGTGCAAATGGTGCGTCTGGTGTGAGAGGTCGAGGTGTTCAGCAAGCTCCTAGGGGTAGAGGACATGGTGTGTTCCCCCAGAATGGACGTTCTTTTCCCCCGCAGAATTCTATGAATTGTTTTGATCAACAGAAAGTTGCGTCTGGTCAGTTGACTCAGTACTATGCTGACGACTATTATGCTGAGAGTGAGAATGCTGACTGTAATGATTGCTAGGACAGCCATAGACAAAGAGAGGGAGTAGTGTCAGTTCCAGTAGACCAGAATGGACCTTATGTTGAAGTGATTACATCAGGTGTGTCAGAGCCTTTTCTGTTGGATACTGGTGCAGCGAAGAGTTCTATCATGCACTCTAAACTCTCTGGCGCACCTTTGACTGGCTTAACGAATGTTTCAGTAGGATTCTCTGGCGCCCCAGTTCATAACCCAGTTTCTAGTCCCTTGTCTCTTTCTATAGGACCTTGTGAATTGGAAGCACCCCTCATCTTGACGACAGGTTGTGGTGAGAATTTGTTGGGTTTGGATTTATTGAAGAGGCTACATGCAACATTGCATTGTTCTCCTTCGGGAGTACAACTTACATTAGGTAAGAGAGTGATCTCTCCGATGTATTTGTCGAAAGATCGGCTTCCACTGGAATTGTGTTCTCTCCCTGATACTCTTTGGGCTACTGGTCCTAATGATGTGGGTCATTTGGAGATTCCACCATATGTTGTGACGCTTAAAGCCAATGTTAAATTGCCACGTATTCCCCAATGTAGGATTTCTAGCGATGGTGAAAGAGCACTTTTAGCGATCATCCATGATTTGATTGAGAAAGGTGTGATTGAGGAAACGAGAGGTAATGTGTGTAACAGTCCTGTTTTGCCTGTTCTGAAGCGTACTGACTCTTCTCAGCCGCCTGTTTATAGGTTTGTGATCGATTTTCGAGAAGTGAATAAGATTGTTGTGCCACAGTTTCCTGTTGTTGCAGACATTACTGCTTTGCTGACTATGATTCCTGCTTCAGCTACCTGGTTTTCGGTTATAGATTTAAAGAATGCTTTCTTCAGTATCCCGATTGCCGAGGAGAGCAGAGATATTTTTGGCTTCTCTTTAGGAGGCCGAAGCTTCGGGTTTAAGCGCGCTCCTCAAGGTTATTGTGAAAGTCCCTCCATCTGTAGTCAGGCTTTGAAAACACAGCTTGATACGATTGCCCTGCCTGCTGGTGCTGCTCTTATTCAGTATGTGGACGACTTGTTGGTTGCTGCTGATGATGAGGAGATTTGTAAAGAAACTACGCTTTCTTTGTTAGGGCATTTGTCTGAACTCCATCATAAAGTGTTGCTTTCGAAGTTGCAATATTGTCGCCAAGAAGGGACCTACTTAGGTCATCTCTTGTCGAAGGAGGGAAGGCGATTAACCCCAGAGCGTATACAAGCGATTGCGCAAATGACTGTGCCAACCACTCAGAGAGTAGTGCGTGCTTTCTTGGGTATTACCTCGTACTGTAGACAGTGGATTCCAAATTTTTCGTTACTTGCGAAACCTCTGTTAGCACTTACTCTAAGGTATCCCATAGAATTCAGCTCAAGCAGCAGAGTTGATTGCACTGACAAGAGCATGTGTGTTGTCGAAAGGAAAGAGAGTGACTGTGTATACCGATAGTCAATATGCGTTTGGTGTTGCCCTTAGTTTTGGGCGTTTGTGAAAGGAACGTGGATTCCTTACTTCCCTTGGTACGAAGATTCAGCATGGACAGTTGGTGAATGAACTTCTTGAGTCACTTACGTTACCGATGCAAGTTGCGATTGTGAAATGCAGTGCACATAAGAAGATTACGGATGACGTTGGTCGTGATAATGCGTTTGCGGATGAAGTAGCGAAAAAACCAGCGAAAGATGTGATGAGTCGAATGTATGTTGCAGGTCCAGCGAGATGGGTTCCGGATAGAGGAACGTGTGAGGATACAATAGAGAGTGTCAAATCGATTCAGGCTGAGGCTACGGAGAAAGAATTACGTGTGTGGAGAGAGAGTACGGGAATGTTGGATTCAACTGGTTGTTGGATCGAGTTGTCAGAACATCAGCGATGGTTGTTGCCTGATGCGTATGTGCTTGCAGTGGTTACAATGGCACATGGAATGGCTCACATTAGTGCGAAAAGAATTTGTAAGTTGTTGGCTCCAGTATGGCAGAATGCTGGAATTCCAAAGTGTGCAGAGAATCTGGTCAAAAATTGTATGGTTTGTCTGATGTATAATCCTGGCAAGGGAACCCCAACTCCAGCTGGTCATTTTGCTCCTCCGACGTATCCGTTCGAGGTGTTGCAATTGGAGTTTATTCATATGGAGAGATGCAACAACCTAAAATGCGTCCTGGTGGATGTTTGTGCCTTTTCAAGATGGGTAATGGCTTACCCCTAAAAGATAATACTGCCTTATCCACAGCAAAAGTCTTGCTCAAGGAATTTTTCCCTAGATTTGGTTTGCCAAGGATTGTGTGGAGTGATAACGGGAGTGAATTTGTGGGCCAGATTATGAAGAAAGTGTGTGAGGGTTTGGGCATTAAGCAGAAATTCCATGCTGCGAATCACCCCCAATCAGCTGGTTTAGTCGAATGCTATAATGGCACTCTAAAGCTGAAGATAGCCAAGATTCAGGCGTGTTCTGGTCTCCAATGGCCCGATGCGTTGCCGTTGGCACTTTTGTCAACAAGAACTACAGTGCATTCCCGAATAGGACTTAGTTCCTATGAGATAGTGTTTGGCCGCCCGGCAAATGTGTGGGGAGTGCCGAGGCCAACGAAATTTAGTGACATTGAATGTCCTGTGTTGATTGATTATTTGTATGACCTGACGGCTAAATTGCGTGTCTTGCATCAACAGGTTCATGATAACCTTCCACAATCATCTGAAGATCCAGGTCATACCATTGATCCTGGACAATGGGTTTTGGTGTGGAATTTTCAACGGACCAAGAATGATCAGCCCCGTTGGACAGGACCACACCAGGTGCTTCTATCTACACGAACATCAGTGAAAGTCCATGGCAAGAAAAATTGGATCCAAGGCGTACATTGTAAGAGGGTGTCTCTACCTCTGCCGTAGGACCAGTGGGTCCACGAAGGTGTTGGTGATTCAGAAACAGATACAGTGCCGAAGTTTGGGCCATTTAGTGATGCACGTTTGATTGGGACACGCTCTGAGCGAGAGGATGACGATATTTTGCAAGAAGCTGTGCCTCCGCCTTTAAGATTGGACACCACTGAGCCTGAGTTGTTGTTTCGACATCAGACAGTGCCTGGTAAAGGCCGCTATAATTTGCGACCAAGAAACAATGGACTAATAAAGAAATAATTCCTTTTTAATTTTGAAAACTGCACTTTCTCATCTATTTTTCTTTTTCGAACCGCCATCCGGGTTCAGCTGTAGGGTCACGGTATCAAAACTCAGAGTGTCAAGCCGTGTAGACACAAGGTCGACGGTTCTGGTTTGTTCTAGGGAGTTCCCTGGACTTACAGACGTACACCTGAGAGAAGAAAACCAACTGCCGCGAACAGCACGGTTAGAGGATGGAGTTTTTTGAAATCGAGAGAGTTGTGCCAGAAATGAACTTTAAGACGAAACTGTGTAAATTAATGCGTACCAAATGTTTTTTAATAACGTGCCTTCTAGTGTTACTTAGCATGACGTTGTTTTTGGTGGGTTGGATTGTATTTTCTCTCCAATTGACGTTTGCACGCACCACACAACCTATGTCTTTTCCTACTACTGCTTCTTTGCATTCTTTTCATACTTTACCTGAACATGAGCTGATTAGAAGATCAGAGTTCGTTAATAATTCCTTTGTGCAGCTTTTGCATCAGCATCAGTTAGTAGTGAACACCACTAATTGTTGGGTGTGTGGGCTTATGCCTCATACTGCGGATAAAGGTATCCCTTATTTGGTTCTGCCATTCAGTTACCATGGGTCAGTATGGGCATATCGGATGATGTTTATTTATGCCTGTGATGTCTATCCCCTGCGTTCCATGAAAGATAACCCGAGTAATAGTGCCTTAGTGAAGGGAATAATGGATATGATCAGAGACATTGATACATATGAGACTGTTCCTATGGATGAGGCATTAGCTTATTTCGGATTGAACGTGACTGGATATAGTCTTAGTCCGAGTGAAAAGCAGCGACGAAAAAGGTCACCTCTGATTTGGGTCGTACCCCATCATGGTCATTTTTGTCTGCAAGGTAATGGCAAGAATCCGAGAGCTCAGTTGGGGAAGAGTGTTTGTGCACAGACGTATCTTTTTGCGTCTCAGACTTCCCCACCATTTTTAGCAGCTAAGGGCACGTATTTTGTTTGCTATGATAGAGCATACACATGGTTACCCCCTGATTTTTCGGGAACCTGTTATGTTGCGTTTTTGTTGCCTCCTACGTATACTGCAGCCGTAGATTACCCCAGAACGAGAGTTGTTAGGGGTGTCTTCAGTAAGGAAGATATCACGGGACAAGAAGTGGGAGACTTTCTCAAGGGTTTCCTACCGTTTTGGGGACCTATGGCAAATAGTAGGAACATACGGCAATTGACGAGAGTGGTTGAGTCCACCATAAATGAAACTGCAGGTGCCCATAATAATGTGACTGCTGAGCTACAAGCGGATCGTCTTATGACGTTGCAGAATCGTGTTGCGTTAGACGTCATACTTGCAGATAGAGGAGGGGTATGCAAATTGATCCAATCGAGCTGCTGCGTTTTCATTCCAGACAATGCTCCTACAATGTACCAGGCCATTTCTAAGTTACATAAGATCTCCGAGTCTATACATGTGGACTATGGAGATTGGTCGCTGATGGGATGGTTTTGGGGATTGTTATCCACTTGGGGATGGAAGATTCTGATGATCATCGGGATGGCTTTAGCAATTCTGTTCTTGTTTTGTCTCTGTGTACAGTGTGCTCCTGCTATATGTGGCTTTTGTGCTACTACGTGTGTAAGGAGACCTGTCTCGAGAGAAGAACTGAGAAATAGGATGATGCTCCAGCAGCATCTTGATGATCTGATGAATATTGACATCGATTCAGATACAAATTGAGTGATTGCCTATGTAAGGGCAAAAGGAGGGTCTGAGGTTCCGTGAATTCTGAAACCGTTTTATAAATGTCATGGTTTTGTTACAAATTTGATAGTATCGAACCGTAACTAGTGAGTACGGCAAGTACGAGTGATTTCGCTATGTTAGAGCGATGGATTCACTACGTATTTAGGGATTTCGTTCTGAACCCTCGGGTTCCATTTTGTGCATGGCAGCCATTTTGTGGTTGCCCTCACATAGGCCGATGACTACGGCCGAACGAGTCTTTAGTACACGTACACGTTAGCTCGAGTTCTTACTGACTTCTAGATGACCCGAGTGAACTGACCTCGTTGCTTGAAGCTGACCTTGCTAAGCCAGTTCTTGCCCGATAGCTGATCAAGATTGAGGATCAAAGCACAGGACATTGTAAAGTTTGGTATGCACACACACCCCTTATCCTGCTCCTTATCTGTTTCTGTTCCTTCTTTTATGACTTCTTTATGATATGGGTTGTGGTCCTTTTATTATGGGTTTGTCCGGCCTGTTCGAGAAGGAATGTTGGGCTTTCCTGTGCAATTAATGGTGGGCTGGACAACTGAAAAGTGGGTTTGTTGTAATGCGATACCTTTTGCAATAATGCCTATGATTGGACAAATTGTAAATAGTGGGTGTTTGTCCGGAATGTGATTTTTGGCATAAAGATGATGTCTCGCCATACGAATTTGAGCAGTCTCCGACGAATATACCTTTGTTGTACTTCGTGGACTTCTGTTTCTGGTTGCAGCCAATAAATTCGATCTTTGACGCCACCGAGAAGTATCCCGTGTCTCTGTAATTCTAAAACAGGTGAACCCGAAGACTTTGGGCGTGCCCCTGGCGCCGCTGGGTTTTAAAACCTGGTTCTTCACCGTTTGCGAATGCAATTGACAATGATGCATGTGCCCGTTATTCTTAGCATAAGTTAAGGGGGATGATCTAGGAGGTGCAGTTAGATCATCAAGTTGACTCCAAAGACAGGGGGTAAGAATCACTAGAACACATTTTATGTATAATAAAGCTCACAGAATGTGAATAAGAATAATCAGACAAAGTGATAAAATCAATTAAAGTGCCTTGGCCTCTCCTGACATATGTTACTAAATAGGAACCTTTTGTTTCAATAGGATCAACAGTTAAAAAAAGAGAACATTTTGACAGCAGTGAGTAAAAAATATTCCCACAAGGATTATGATAAAAATGACGACCACCATCTGTGTCCCCAGCCAATAGGTGACATGCAGACTGTTTTGAAAGGGGGCATAGTTTACAATTAAAATCACCTCCCCGGAGCACTATAAAATCCATATTTATCTCCTTTATGCGTCTTGATAATGCAATTTCCATGTCCTGAGCAATATTAATATTTGTGGCATTGAAATTATTATGATAAAAATATACAACAACCAGTGTCAGATATTTCCTGAATAGGATATTAATGAGCTGGAAATGTGGTGACTCAAGCTGGGTTTTTTCCTAATCTGCCATTCAGTGTTGTTGAAGCCAAAGTTAATAATCCTCCTTTGTTATGTCCACCTAGGAGGACTTTGGCTGGAGTATGGATAGAATAAAAAAAACATTTATATGTACAGTATCACGCATTCAAGTTTCCTGTAGGCATACTATGTTGTATTTTTTAATAAAGGCAACCCATTCTTCGGATTCCAATTTATTCGGCAACCTAGCAATATTCCAAAAAAGACTGCCATAACTGGTTGTATTATTAGGGGTAACATATTCTCTCTCTCTGAACAACGTGGAGCTGAAATGCATCATTAATTGATATGAAGGCACCATATCAATTAATGCTGCAAGGGAATCAGGCTCAACAGATGGAGTGGGGCTCACTGTCTTATGCATAGTAGGAGGGATTAAACTTTTCAAACCATGCACATAGACAGAAGGTACCTCTCATTTCAACTTGACGTTAAAAGATGATAAGGGATTCACTGTAGGATCAAAATGATTTGCACTACATATCTCGGGCATAGGAAAAGATGTTAGGTTGTTCAACCCCCATGCCTGAGCATTAGGCAGTGTGTATGTTAAATCTAAATTATTATCGCCAAGCAAGCTCAAAGCCTGAGAATTCAATCCACATGATCTAAGGGAGAAAAGTGGTTAAGAGTTGGAATAGCAAATACAGGCAGCGCTTTGTCAAGTAAGGGACAGGCCCAAGTCCTCTGTTTATCAACGGCTTATACAGTACCCTAATGGTACTACTTCAATAAGGCCCCTCACGTTGTTACTCCAAGAAAGCCTATCCATTAACCAGTGTACTAAAGATCTGTCCCTAAAGTTTACAACAATGCAGTCGCCTTTTTCAGATTTTACCTGTGAACCCACCCATGAAAACACGTTCAACATAATTTATGTTATAATCCAAAAGTCACTTCTTGACCAATCCACTTTTTTGCTAACCAATGTACTGTTTTGTTCTTGAGTTGCTTCCAGTCTTCTTCCTTATTGGTTGTCAAACATGGGGCATTTTTAAGGACAATAACATATGGACTGGCTTCGGTGGGAGATGAAGTGTTCTCTCGATGTCTTTCCGAAGACCAACTGAAAGTATGTTATAATGACTATCAGTAGAATTGGGTCCATC
The DNA here is from genome assembly GCF_964263255.1 of Lissotriton vulgaris. Classification (NCBI taxonomy): domain Eukaryota; kingdom Metazoa; phylum Chordata; class Amphibia; order Caudata; family Salamandridae; genus Lissotriton; species Lissotriton vulgaris. Next base: position 1,651,285,340 of record NC_141685.1, read on the forward strand.
AAGTTCCCTTTGCACAGATATTGTACCTGACCAGCCCCCATCTATCAGTTGGGTGTATTCTATTGGTGGCTTTGCTGGTTGTATTGCAATCTGAGGGGTAGTAGAGGTCCAGTCTTTTATTGGGGGTGCCAAAAGAAGAGGTGCCACTTGAGGTGTGTCAAAATTGGGGTTAGAAATAGAATTAGAGGCAGTGTCCAGGCTAGATGTTTTCTTAGAAACACTAGAGCCAATTAATATTTTAAAAAACACATCAATACTATTTAATACCCCTACAAGTGGTTCAAGAATAGACTTAATAATGACCTCTAGGGAGCTAGTAAGATGTGTGAGTGGCACATAATTCCCTAATGGCTCAATGTCCTTGGGGCCTATAACAGTATCTGAAGCTTGAGCCCTTGCTACTCTCCTTGGGAGGGGCGCCACAATTTTCTTTCGTGTTACCATGGGCGGTGCGTCTTTCTTGGCCTTACCACATGCCTTGGATTTTTTATTGGAGGAGGGCATAAAGTGTCTAAAACAAACCCTGTTGGGTATTGCTAATGTTCACTACGGGCCCAATTCACAGAATGAACTTAAGACTCAATACTAAACTTACTACTATTTTGGTATTCACAGAATGCACTTACTACTTTTGGCATTCAGAAAATGCACTTACTACTTTTGGCATTCACAGAAGTTAGGATTTTGTCTTAAGTTTGTCTTAAGACAGACTTAAGACAGACTTTCAGACAAACTTAAGACAGACTTAAGACAAAATCCTAACTTCTGTGAATACCAAAAGTAGTAAGTTCATTCTGTGAATACCAAAAGTAGTAAGTTTAGGATTGAGTCTTAAGTTCATTCTGTGAATCGGGCCCTACATCCTTACATGTGTTCGAGACGTTAGATCCTGGGACTACTATTCCTTGATCATTGCTTTTGTGGTTACCATCACCACCATCACCAACGAGCTCCATTACTCGGACATGCTCATAATCTGTCTCTGTTAGTGTGCCATTATGTAGAGCACTTTGTGTTGCCCCGAGTCGCTCCTCCACTGACTCAATTTCACTTGTTATTGCCCCCATTGCTGTTGTCAGAAAGCTAGTAATTGATGAGGTTAAAGGGCGTAACTTAGCAGAAGGCATAATGGTCTTACGCTTCCCCATCTCCTTACCTGGACGAAATATCCCAAAGAGGGCTAGCTATAGCAAAGCAATGGCCCAGGTGTCCTTATGTGCTGGCGTCATGCCAAGGGACCTGGCCCAGCCCAGGCTCGTCCCGTCGCAGACGGGCGTAGATGGGTCCGCCCTTGGCCCGGGCTTTGCCCGGGCACGCCCACGTGCATCCCACGCTGTGGGAGCCCGCAGCCACTTTTGAAAACCATCTGGCGTGGACGATACGCGTAGGCTCCTCACGGCGCTGAGGTTGCAGGGAAATGTGGTTCAGTCCGATCCACTGATCCTGTTTAAGTGTCCTCATGCAAGTATAAGGTGCTGAGTGCTCCGCTGCTACTGCTGCCCACTACTGATAATGGCTCCCACTGCCCGAGAGCCCGCAGCCACTTTTGAATGCCACCTGGCATGGACGATACGCTTAGGTGCCTCCCGGTGCTGAGGTTGCAGGGAAACGTGGTCCCGTCGGATCCAGCGATCCTGTGAAAGTGTCCTCGTGCAAGTATAAGGTGCTGAGTGCTCCACTGCTACTGCTGCCCACTACTGATAGCGTATCAAGCACTAATGAACCCAACAGCTCTGGCCTTTTGCGGATCCATTTGGCTCGCAGCAGTCTCATATTTCCACATTCAAGTGCAAGAAACATAAAGCACGCAAACACTTCAAACACAGGAGGAGATATTCGCTCTGTCTTCATTGTACCTACATCACATTGATGAGAGAGAACCCTTGTGCCTCTCAGAAGCACAAGTAAACAGGCAAAGTGCTGTCATTCAACATGACTGGCATGCCGTTTACCGAATGGCTTCCAAGTGGGCTGATGCAAATGAGTCTAACACTGGCTACAAAGCCAATGGCTGAAGAAGGCTGATCTACTGCCCATTGTATGTACGCAATACTGTGGGCTGAGCGAATGTTTGAATGGCTTTCCAACTGACCAATGGCTGAAGGCTGACTCAAAGCCCCTATCAGTATGTTGCATCACTAGAATACGATGTACACTTTTTTTGATTAGATGAGGCCGCCAAGACAATGTCATACCTTAAATTGGCACCCTTCAGACCAGCCTTGTTGTATGTACTAGACAGAGACTGGATTACATGCACTGTACTGGTCACATAGATCTTGCAATGATATTTTCTTCACCATTCAAGTGCAAAAACAGCAAAAAGCATGTTTGACCTGTACTGCTAGTGCTGCATGAGTAACTGGGAAATGCATCAAAGCAATCCGTCCCTCACTCTATGCAGAAGCTTCATCAAGTAATGATGTTGGGCAAACTTGGTCGTAAGCTCCTTGCCCTCTCTCCCAGAATTTTTCCATTTATAGACCTGTGATCAATTGCCAATATTAAAGAATTCAGAAGCACTGCAACCTCTCTGATGTCTGTTAATTGGGTGCAATATGAGTAATCTTTGGTACCTTTTTTAAACGTGTGGTCTTCTTTGGGGATGTTTCAAAACAACAAGGGGCCCCAAGTCAATCAGCAAAGGACCTCAGGGAGCAATCTTTTGAAAACAACAGTGGTCCCATGCAACACAAGATAAACCAAGTAAATAAATACAGACACAATGGATTCCGTATTTAGGTGACTTGTCCAGCCGGACAGTGGTCAGCATGTATTTTTCATAACAAAATATTTGAAAGAATATCCTTCAACAGTATCACGGTGTGGGGCACAAGCCTGTACCTCAAATACACATTGACACTTTAGTACACTCAAAGTGAACAGAAAGGGCTTCTAGGCAAAAAGCTAAATTGTTCTTTTAAATCACAGTGTGAACAGATATTATCAGATGCGCCATTACATAAACATTGCACATAGTATACAGACTGTATATGGCACATGAATATGGTCGACGGCGTTTCGATCCAACATTTAAATCACAGGGATCATCATCAGGACATTTCATAAATGCCTAATAATAATAAGCCTCTCAAACCTAGAATGGTAAAAGTGGAAAAAATGGAGAAAAGAAAAGAAATTTTACAAAGAATTATGGACTAAACAACCGTGAATGTTTTCAAACCTAGACATCGTGGTGCCTCATTGCTTAAAAGGGTGTCTGGTGAAAACAACTTGATGCACAAGACAATGAGATTACTGCCGTGATCGTGGATGATGCAGGACTATGTTGGTAATGGGACGAGGATCAGCGTTGTCTTATTGTGACTAATAGTAAAGTCCGTGGGTGGGAGTCTACTACCGTGCAGCAGTGGTGGTAGGAAAATGTCAATTGCAACTGGCGTTAGCATAGTTTTAGCCAGTTCACGGGCTAGTATCCGCGGAGGAGTGTCGTTTTACCGTGACATTACAGACAAGACCGAAGATAAAAACAATTGCTAACAGTCCTATTTGTGCCACGACGTAGAGTGAACAAGTACGACAGTTACGGCGTAGTGTGGAACTTGGCCGCGCAGTGAGATAAAAACGGGTGGTAATATTTTAAAAAAGGGAGAGCAGCGCAGAGGATAATTAACGGTGTTGTGGAGGAGCATGACTCACCATGTAGTAAGCATGGCTTGGTTCCGGGGGAATGGGTAGATTGGCGGGGGTCACCTGGAAAGGCCAAAAGTGACTTTTAGACTGGATGTGAGAGGAATCATTGGAAACTCTCATGCGCGGGATGTAACTGATTCTTACCCAAGTGGGGACCAGTAGGCGGGAATCGAGAGTCCGATTATTACTTGCCACCAGGGGGTACCTATGAGGGGAGGAAGGAAGTTAGGAACGGGTTCCATGAACAAGTTAGGAAGGAGCTTGGGTATGAGCCAGGGGCGAGTGCTTACCGGGTCAGTCGGTATCGTCTCCTCCTCGTCAGTGCGAGCTGGAATGGGCTGGTGCAGGGGACTGGCGTCGAGCATGCGCATAAGTAACCAGGGAAGAATTGTGGAAATGGAGGAAGGCTCGGATCTAGTGGGAAGGAGTGTGGTTCCATGGGGGCCATCTTGAGATGGTCAGTTAATCAGGACGTGACTAGGAATAACCCGCAGACTATGGTGGAGACGTGAAGGGGGAAGTATTAGTGATGGTGATTGTGAGGTGACCAATGGATGTGCAGACACATAGCCACTTATTTGGATATTGCCCAGTACAGCTTTTTAATGTACAATTTAAAACACAACAGGCAAGGTAAATTACATTGCATGCAATTCAATGGTGACATTCGTTCAGACTAGATTGGTCCAGTCTTCCTGAAGATTAAGTCCGGTGTTTAAACTGTCAGTTTTCAGGATCCATTTAAGTTCATCTTTATTCAAGAGTCTTGTGAGGTCACCTCCTCTTGGTGGAAGGGTTACTTGGGTGATCACTGTCCAGCGGACCTCATTCTCGTTGTGTGCCTTCTCAGAAAAATGTTCAACGAGGGGGGCGTTTGCAAACGCCCCCCTCGTTAAACATTTTTCCGAGAAGGCACACAACGAGAATGTGGTCAAACAGTCCTTGGCATCTCTGCTGAGACTAGCAACATCAGTGAAGATAATTCAGTGAGTAAACAAAAGAAGTTTGACAGAATATTTGCAAAAGTCTCAGCAGACTAGCCAATTACAAATATGGGAAGGGTAGTGGTAAACTTTTGGCCTGGAAGGCCAAAACAGATAGAATTAGGAACAATATTCCGGATCTGATAAATCGAGATACGGGTGACATTATCACTGAAGATAGAGCCATAGAGTGGGAATTTGTCCTTTTTTTTCAGGACCTCTATACAGAGGACATACCCCCAATAAAGGCCAGACAGATGCATTATTTGGCAATATAGAAACCTCCCTGCTAAGGGAAAAAAATAAAGAGGATTTAGCGGCTCCCATCAATCAGGAAGAAGTTTACTGAGTATTTAGAGGTTTGAAAAAGGGAAAGTGGCTGGTACGGATGCCATCCCCAACGAGATCTACATTTTGCTGAGGGAAGTCTTAACCACAATTGTGTTGGATCTCTTCAATTCTGCATATATTGTAAAACAAGAACCCCCCCCCCCTCTTGGGATCTGGCAACAATTACCATTCTACTTAAACCTAACAAAAACCCTAGAGTATGTAAATCATACAGGCCAAATTCGCTGCTTAACAGCGACTATAAAATTTACACGCAGAACCTTAACAAAAGGTTGGGGCAAATGGATGGCTCAATTATTCACAACGACCAGAAGTGTTTTTTGAAGGGGAGGCATTTAGAGGACTTGACGCATGACTTAATTGGAGCAGTTGACCTAGCTATAGAGTGAGTATAAAAACCCTTGTCTATAATAACGTGTGATGCGGCGAAAGCCTTTGACAGGGTTAGCTGGCCCTTCTTATATGAGGTTATTCAGCGTTTTAATATGGGGGAAGTATTTGGGTCAGCAATCAAGACCTTGTACAGAAATCCTATGGCCCGGGTACTGGTAAATGGGTCTCTTTCTGAGATAGTACGAATAGGTAGAGGATCCAGACAGGGCTGCCCACTTTCCCCTATCCTCTTTAATTTATATATTGTGCCACTCGCCATCAAATTGAGAGCATGTAAAGATATATGTCCATTTACATGTAATAATTGGGAGAAAAAGATAGGTCTCTACGCCGATGACCTGATGATTTTAACAACTCACCTTAAGCCAGTAATATCTGTCATTTGGGAAAAGTTAGATGAATTTGGTAAATTATCTGGATATGCGGTAAATCCCTGAAAACAGAGATCATGCAGTGGAATAGTAGCTGGAAGAGTGACCTCATTAAGAAAAAGATAAGTTACTCAGTATCGAGCTGGTTCATAATTTAGACATATTGGCAAAAGTGAATTTTGACTCAGTAACATCTAAAATCAAAAAACAATTGCAGCAGTGGGATTCGTTACCGTTATCTATCCTGGGGAAATCAAATTTATTGAAGATGTTCATTCTTCCCAAGTATACTTTTATTTTTAATTTGATTCCGTTAGAATTTAAACCTGACTGGATTAGGAAAGTTCAAGGCCTCTTTAATAATTTCATTTGGGGTAACAAAAGGCAGAGAATTGCATGGAGGAAATGTAGGGAGAAAAAGGAAAATGGGGGCAAAGCAAGCCCAGACCTCTTATACTATTTAAGAGCATTTCACGTAAAAAAATTTAGACACTTATTAAAGGATTCAAATAATATCACCCCTTTGTTCCATGCCCTTACGTTTGGTCTACCAGACATATCCAATCACTTTCTTTATAAGTTTGGAGACCCTAAATTTTTCAAAATAATTAAACTAAAGTCCCTTAAATGTGTATGTGAAATGTGGTATCACATCAGGAAGGTCCTTCAGATCCAATATTACAGCCACTAGTACCCAATATGTAATCCTCCTGGTACCCCTGAGTGTTTACAAGACGTTCTTGCAATTCCTATAAGGGAAAAGGGAACACGTAGATGGGGCCAGCTACTGGAAGACATCAATTAATATGCAGGCAGGACTTTCAAGAGATCACAGAAGAAGCAGCTTCCCACTTCAAATATTGCCAGCTATTAGGCTGGGTTAAAACTTTGAGTCAGGCGGGAAACCAAAACAAAGTTTATGAGGCTAAAATAGCTTTACTTCCGGGTCTCCAGAAAGAGGTTTTGGTATGTTACTGGGCACTGGTACATTCCCTAGAGGACTCCGCTACATGGCACATGGAGACATGGAGGAGGGAGCTACCGGCGATTGATCTTGAAGCACTATGGCAAATATCTACATCGTCATTATGGTATTATGTGAAATCGGCGCCTTTATAGAAAAATCATCTCTTTACTATTCACAAGGCTGATTGGACGCCACGAAGATTGGCAAAGATGGGCCAACAAATGGTGAGATATTGCCAAAAGTGCGGTGAAGCTAATGTGCATAAAGCACATATGTTCCGGTGGTGTCCCTCCATCCTACCCACTTTGGCCGAAAGTGGGTAAATTTTTGTCAGAGTTGGTGCGCCATGAAGTAAAGGTGAGTCTTCCACTGGTTATATTCAGGGTGATCCCGGAGGAAGAATCCTTTGTTAACATTCCCAAATCTCTAAAAGCACATATATTCATTTTAATTGTATTAGCTCGAAGAGAACTCTGTATTAAATGGATTCTACCTAGCGACTGGCAGTGTCTCAGGACGCACTCCATCCATTATTTTTTTGCCTACTGTGCCACTACGAACGGAGACCAACCACCTCAACAATAGTCTAGTTCTTGCTGTAATATGAAGCGCACAGTATGAACAGCCAGTCCTGGTCCCCTCTGAAAGGGAACATAAGCGACCCCAGACTAGTTCCGGTCTTAGGGTATTTAGGCAAGGCCATCATCAACTAGGGAGACCATGACACCCCAGCTCATGGTGGACACTGTGTCCAGTCCTGATTTTTCAATCTACAATACATTGATTTCAGGTGTGTTCAACGGAAGCTAAACAAGACTGCAACACTCAGAATGGATTAGGCTACCACACAAAATCCCAGGACTGGAAACTGTGTCCATACTGACCTGGAGTGAGGTGGTCATCTTAGCATCTGCCTGATTAGAATCGAACTCGTCGGTGAACTCAATACAGAAGGGTCCATGAACAAGTCAGCAAATGACCAATAACCAGCATGTTTGAATGGTTACATTTATTTAGTACACATCTCTAGACCTCGGATCGCATTGGGTATTAATGAGCCAGACCCATGGAGCTAAAAACAATGCACGAGACACCAACCATTAATCTACGCCGCCATTCATAAATACCAACACTACTCTCCAGTTCTAGACGTCCATGGTTCATATATACGCTCGCTCCTTTCTGTTCATAATTTCTAGCGCAAAAACTCAATGGGGAAAATCAGAGAGACAGCTCGTTCCAAAGGAGAGGAGGAGAGGGGGCTCTCCTGGGATGCTATGGAGCGTCTAAATGCATGAGAAATCGGAGTCCTCTATTAGCACCCCCTGCTTGAGCTCACCCCCCCCCCCCCATCTTCCCCCAGGGTCCTTGTGAAAATTCTTGACCTGGATTCGAGCCTGTTTCTGCGAGTCCCCGGCGCAATCCAGCTAAATATACCACGTGCTGCCGTTACCTGTGCATGCACCATAAGATCCCTACTCATCTCTGAAGGGTAAGAGTAATGGACTGACGCTCTTCTCTCCCTCTCCCCACAAACCCCCCCTCCGCCTCCCCTTCTCCTCACCACCACACAAAGGAAGCAGAGGCGCGTGGAGGCGCGCGCCCATACATCAAGCGCGGCGCTTTGTACGTGAATAGATTCCGCACAAGTGTGTCAAGGTGAGACATAACAGGGTCTTCGACGAGGAACAGACGCTGCCACAACAATGCCGCTTCTCTCGTTTGATGCCTGGCCTGTGTTACACATCTCTTAGTACTTTATGAATAGATTCCAGGAGATCGGCGCCATGGCCGACAGCTCGCACGTGGACGCCATATTAGAGAGAAGCGCCTGGCCTGGGGTGGACAGTTCAACATTCCAACGCCTCTTTGTTTCTCTTCTTTTTGTCTTTGTTTATTTGTTTTTATCAAAAATAAAAGGTGCCTTCATGTCCACGGGTACGTGTGGCATGTCCATCTGACTATTACACTACAAACTGCAGAAATAAAAAAATAAAAACCAAACCATCTGGCCGCTACGCTGGGATTTATGCCATTCTTGCAGAGCTTTAGATAATGTAGCATAGACTACAATATACCATTATGGAAGTATAGTACAGAACTACCCAACATAAGAAAAAGCTTAATATAGAATAGCGGCATGGCTGACTTTGCGCTGGTGGAGGGCACTGACACTCATATTTGGAGACTGGCACATTGCTCATCGTCACCAGGGCAAAAGAAAGGCAAAAAGGAGAAAAAAAGGAGGAAGAGAAAGCCAAAAAACAAAATATAGATGCCCGAAGTGTATGCTGGTGGAGGAGGGTGGCATGAGGTAGAATTACAACTAGGCAGCCTTGGTTTTCTCCTCCTAAGAAAGTATTTGGCCACTACACTCATTTTCAAGTTAAACACTGCATAAGAGAACAATATAGCACAACACTTATGTATTTATTTATTTTTTTAAATGTGTTTTTTACAAGGTTATTCTTACCACACTCGTCATTTATGTGCACTGTGAACGACAGGTGTTGAGATTAACCATTGAAATGGTACTCATTGTAATGACCTCCGAAAGATGGATGGCTGAGTCAGCCTTGCAGGGATTCCAACCACCTGTGTCCTAAATATCGCTGCATGTGTCAGCCTCAACTCACTATGGCATCATAATAAAAAGAACAGCATAGCATACACCAGCATAATGAAACACATCACCACACAGCACAGAATAGCGCAGCATAACACAGCTACTTTTTAAACGTGCTATAAATGTTTTTTTTTTCAGTTTCATCAGTGAGTGACGATGAAAAGGGACACTAACTATGGCATTCGGAGTTTTCTAACTCAGAAAGACTTCAGACCGCCCCTCCTCCAGAACCCCAGCCCTTCCCACGCATCCTCTCGCGTTTAAAAGCCTATTGCGTTGGCTCGAGGGGAGAGAACCTTCTTCCGAAAGAACCGTGAAGGGATGAAGACATCAGCACCCTGGACAGAGCCGCGAGATGAAGACATCAGCACCCTGGACAGAGTCGCGAGGCTCTGCTATTATGTGTCTCCACGACATGGGCAGGCAGCACGCGTTCCTGCTTTGCCTACCCACCCAGTTGCACACGTTTAACAACAAACCATGCACGGTCGCATTTTAGCTTGGGAATTTTATTATTTGATCTCGCGTGAAATGTTTTAAAGTTAATGGAGTTCTATTATCCACTGATTTCACATAGTAATACATCCCATTAGTTGGGCTCAAATGGCTTCAGCCCCCCCTTCGTGTGTGTCAGCCGGGGCTGAGACAGCTTTCTGAACTGGATGGTCTAGCGAGGGTCTTATTGCAGCCGCACCCAAGTACTTCACATGTCTAGTTACTTGCTAACAAGGCCTTGTTGTATTTTCACCCCTTCTTAGAGCCCCTGCTGGAAGAATTAGCCACCCCCCCAAAATAATTTCAAATCCCCCCCCCCCATCCCCCCCCCTGAAATTTGGCTCTAGTTGCGCCTCTGCCCTTAGTTGAGAGCTATGGCTGTCTCTCACTCCTCTCTGCTGTGTCACCTCCCGCAGAGCTTTAGGGCTCCTGCTAGGCCCATATGCCAAGTATGGACCGAGGACGATCAAGAGATTTTGGCAAACATAGAAGCTGTGCCATAAGTCACAGAAGATCCGGTGCAGCGTCACCTTTGAGGGTCTGCTTCCAGTGCTTCAATTAATCTCCATGGGGTTTGTAAAGCACCGCTACTTACCCGTGAGGGTTTCAAGGCGCTGGGGGCTGCTGATCTGTCTGGGTGTGGAGGTTCCGTCGAAGAGCCAGGTCTTGAGGTTCGTACTGAATTGAGGAAAAACAAAGGGGGAAGCAGAGAGGTACTACTTGTCGCAAGCAGTGGAGGTGGATACGTCCTTCTTCAGTCTATAGATATTAAACCACAAAGATCCAGCCTCAGATAGTTTCAAAAGCAATGTCCTCCTAGGTTGAGTATGCTTCCTACAATGGTGGGAAAAACACACAGTGTTTTTAAATACCCCTCACACGCCAAAAGGGCCCTTGGTGTCATGCTTCATCATAGGGGTCTTCCAGCCCCTCTACGGGACGGGGCGTGCTACAACCTACGATTACGCAGCAGTATTGTTGTTGTGAGAAGACTATGTGTCGTGTAGGAGTGTGAGTGGAAGGGTCAGGAGTGAATGGAAAGGTGAGGTTAAAAAATACCTGGCTGGTCAGTTAGAAAAAAATGTAATATACCTTTGAGCTGGTATTGTTAAAAATGTGGGGACGGGGTGTATTTGCCTCATTGAGCTAAGCCTCCAAAGTCAGTCAACATGTTTCAAAGCCCCCCTGGCTTCTTCTTAAGGACCTAGCAGATCCCTTCTACACTCACTTTATATGTGGTGTGTTCATTGAACTAATACTCTTCATGAAAATGTGTTCGTGAAAATAAATATACAGTGCATGTGGATTCTCAATGCACAAATACAATACCTAAATAGGTATCTGTCATCGTTATCTGGAAGAAAAAACGGCATCATACATAGGATGTACGTCAGTACAACGCGATCAAAATGATCGCAGTACTTTACGACGCAGCCATTACAACACAAGTCATTACAACGACTAGCGTTGGAGGGCGCTGGATTGTGGATTAGTTCAATTTTCTATTCCAACTCCAGCCCACGTAACAGTAGGGAAGGTGTTGGAATAGAAAATCAAATTATTCCTTTACCAAGAGTGCCCTCCAGTGCTAATCGTAGTAACGACTTGCGTTGTAATGGCCGCATAGTAAAGGGCGCGCGGTGTAAACACCACGTCGTAAAGGATGTTTACCCATAAATATATGTTAAAAAGAGAGACAAAAGTGCACCATCCATCGTGATAAAGTAGTGACCTGAAAAAGAAGTGAAAGGAGTGAACATATACTCCTTAACGTTAATTCACAGTGCAATCTGTCATCGTTCTAAACTATGGAAGAGGTGTGACGCCGTGGCTAGGGCGACTGACTCTCGAATCTGGGGATCACGGTTTGATTCCCGGCACCGGCGGCAGATTAGCCCAGCACCATGTGACTCTGGGCAATAGCTTGCTTAATCTTCCCGATGGCCCCCAGTGCCTAGAGGCCCTTACGGCTGATTGTGCACTTTACAAATGTGGATTATTATTATTATTATTCCGGCGAAACCCAGGTGTAACCAATTATGCTCTTAATTTAGAGCAGGAACAATAATTAAGAGTCGTATTTAAGACCCTCCCCGAAGGAGCTCCAGTGTCCAGTGGAGCCACGGGGAGGCCAGACACGGCGGGGCAGTGTCCCAGGAGCAGTGAGTACTGCATAGCCGGGGGTCATTCATGCTGTTGAGTATTTGTTTCTCGACGAGCCAATCACTTTAGAAACAAACTTGCCAATCTATTTTCTCTAGATTGCAACTATAGGCACCCCTCCCACCCATTACAGGCTCATGGGGCTTTTTTTAAATTTGAAAACAACTAGGTTATCCTTTTCCTACCGTGGTGCACTTTTTCCCTGAAAAACACTATATAACCATGTGTTTTAGTGGACAGATGTGACAAAACCCTACGGACCGAATAGACCAGGTCCTTTTGCATAGAGTGTGCTTTATGTTCCATGTGTGTGAGTCTTTGTTAAATGTCTTTTTCCTCCGATAAACAGCGGAACACATCACCATCAAACTGCACTGTGAATTAACGATAAGGAGTATATGTTCACTCATTTCACTTCTTTTTCAGGTCACTACTTTATCACGATGGATGGTGCACTTTTGTCTAGCTTTTTAACATATATGCATGATGCCGTTTTTTCTTCCAGATAACGAAGACAGATACCTATTTGGATGTGGTATTTGTGCATTAAGAATCCACATGCATTGTATATTTATTTTCACGAACACATTTTCATGAAGAGGATTAGTTTAATGAACACACCACATATAAAGTGAGTGTAGAAGGGATCTGCTAGGTCCTTAAGAAGAAGCCAGGGGGGCTTTGAAACATGTTGACTGACTTTGGAGGCATAGCTCATTGAGGCAAATACACCTCCGTCCCCACATTTTTAACAATACCAGCACAAAGGTATATAAAAAAAAAATCTAAACGACGAGCCAGGTATTTTTTAACCTCACCTTTCCATTCACTCCTGACCTTTCCAGTCACACTCCTACACAACACATAGTCTTCTCACAACAACAGTGCTCCAGCGTAACCGTAGGTTGTAGCACGCCCATCCGTAGAGGGGCGGGAAGACCCCTATGATGAAGCATGACACCAAGGGCCCTTTTGGTGTGTGAGGGGCATTTAAACAACACTGTGTGTTTTTTCCATCATTGTAGGAAGCATACTCAACCTGGGAGGACATGGCTTTTGAAACTATCTGAGGGTGGATCTTTCTGGTTTAATATCTTCCTGAATTGAGTGAACAACGCGGATAGCCTGAGGTGGAGGGGCATGGTGTTCCAGGTCTTGGTGGCGAGGTAGCAAAATGACCTTCCTCCGGTTATGGGCTTGTGAATCCTGGGGACCAGGGCAAGGGGGAGTTCAGAGGATTGGAGTTGTCTGGCGGGTACCTGGAAGGTGAGGCGGTGGTTCAGGTATGCTGGTCCTTTGTCATGTATAGCTTTGAAGGCATGAGTGAGGAGCTTGAAAGTGATTCTCTTGTTGACTGGGAGCCAGTAGAGTTGTTGGAGGTGTTGCACAATGTGGTTAAGGCGGAGTATGTTAAGTATCAATCTGGCTGCGGAGTTTTAAACGTTCTGCAGTTTCTTGGGCTGTTTCTGGGTGGCGCCGGCATTGAGTGCATTGCCGTAGTCAAGTCTGCTGGTGATGAGTGCGTGGGTGACAGTTTTCTATTCTGTGGGGATCCATCTGAATGTGTTTCAAAGCAGGCAGATTGTGTAGAAGCAGGCTGAGGAAACTACGGTAATTTAGCAGTTTGTGGTGGGCGATGAGTCCAGTATGATGCAGAGGTTGCATGTGTGGTCCAGCGGGGTTGCCTATTTTGTAAAACAATGAGTGCTGGTGTCCAAACCTTTTCTCAGAAGCTCAAGCTGACTTTCTGAATTTTGGAGGAGTTGAATACCAATGCTGTCTGGTCCTGATTCCACCTCACGTCTCTTTCACCCACCCACCTACATTCTCTGCCCCTTTATCTCAGTCTTGCAGGTTCTTTTTCATACCTGGTTTCTCCACTTCTCACTGTTTCTCAGCCTATATTCACCTCTTTCTTTCCTTTTTACACCTTTCTCTCTCTTGTTCTGGGTCATAGTTTAATGATGAAAAATAACTGGTCCTCAAAAAGAGTGCCAGTGAGCCCCACCTGCAACCACTGGCTCAATGTAAGGGCCTAATATAGAGGTTGACAGATTTATGGCATTTAACGCGACCAACAGGATATCCGTCACATTTGTGACCGAGTAACCTGTCCATCAAATTCTAAATCAGGCCCTAAGTACTGTCTGTTTCTCTGTCTCATCCTTATTACAAATGGCCCATGAAACACTCACGTACTCTTTATGAAAATGTGTGGAAACATAGTAAAAGACATCTGGGTACCACATTCATCCCTGACCCACGGACTATATTGCTTTTTAAAAAAGATGCATGCTAGACAAAAGACATGCAATTTAGAGAAGTACCTGAAATGCATACTACATATAGCACCAAGCAGATAATAAACATAAGGCAAATCATATTACGGCATGTAATGCGTAGTATAGAAGCAGAGTCGATTAAAGTGTAGGAAATATTCCATATGAACTATAGGAGTACCCATTTCCTTTGATATGCAATTCCAACCTGCACAGAGTACATATGTGAATACGTTTTAAATTTTTAACTGCACCACCACCTGGCCACAGCTCAGAAATGCAGTAAATGTACAAGTGGAAGTAAAGCGCAAGTGCCACAGCAAAATGAGCGCAACACATCGAATGAGCCATCAATAGTAACTAGAATGAGCTACAAGGGTATGTGGAGTGCAAAAAGAATGCAAGCATAGTCACATTGAGCCTAAATGGTGGTTTGTGTTACCACTTTGAACACTGCACAAGGTGCAATGCCTACTCACTAATGTATACCACAAGGAAGGGATTTTCACGGAATTACCTAAAAGGGGTAAAATTACTCTGCTACAAAAAAAAACAAGAAGCAGGCCTAAATGATTATTGAACCTCTCTAACCTTACCCTAAAACCTAATGCAGTTTGGCAAAGACAGTGAAATATTCACACAAGTACAGTCTCTGAGCCCCCTTCGATTTGTGCTTCCTCAAGGGAAGCAGCACTGAAATAGTATACAAACCTCCAAAATCCAACGTTCAAGGAATAATGGGCAAAGACATAGCTTGCCTCCTCATCATTCTTAAGTTCAGAAAAATTTTATTGAAGAAATATGATCAAAGTATACAAATTCAGACAAAGAAAATAACAAGCAAAAGCAAACATCAAGATAAGTAATGGCAATAATACAGACTATAAAATGAAACATCAAAAATTAAGAGTAATTATAATCAAAACTGGCAATTGGTATGATATAAGGCAATGAAAGAAATACTAAATATACACTATTGTGATAAGAAACATTAAAATAGGAGTATTATGTTTAACAAAGAACAGGAAGTTATGGAGGTTCTTTGACTCCTCATCATTCTTGACAGACCAAGAATGATGAGGAGGCAAAGAACCTCCATAACTTCCTGTTCTTTGCCTCCTCATCATTCTTGGTCTGTCAGCTGCCTCTCATACTATTAACGATCATAAACTCTGTCATTTCGTTAAAACCCACATGTATCTTGGTGGAAAACTTTTGACATAGTTTATCTAATCTCATCTACCACAAACCACTTTTTTATATTGATAGGGCTGTCCTAACCCTATCTCATTACTTGCAGAGTTTGTAATGTAGCATGGATTTGTAGAGCGTGAAACTTGTCACCCGTGAGGGTATAAAGGCACTGACAATTTCTATACTTGCTCTTATGATGTTCAACTATTAGATTGAGCCGCGTGTCGGAGCTGGCAAACACTCCTTCCTCATTGATTGACGGCTTGCTGGTATGCTGAAATGCTCGTGAACAGAACCATCATTGCATGCTGAATAAATGGTCCCTGTGGACTTAAAGAAGTCTGTAAAGTCTGCGAGCACGATAATTTCCAAGTGGAACCAGCCCACAACAAAGTCAATGTGTCTTTAGTATCCCCCAAGTGGGTCTCAAAGTTCATTTCGTCGGTGCGAATAATGAGCAGCTGCGCCCCAAGGTAAAGAAATTCTGAACCTCATGGCCCCAAAAAGTTCATCTGGTGGTCTGCCCCCCGCGGCCAGGCTGCCGCGATTATAAATCCAAACCATTAGCCCTTATGCGGGAACAGACAACAGCTATTGTCAGGAAAACCTTTTTATTTCTCAAATACCGGCAATTTGAACTTCGTGAAGAAAGTACAATCCGATGCGTTTCGGAGCTGGCAAACGCTCCTTCCTCATGGAGTGACGGCTTGCTGGTATGCTGAAATGCTCGTGAATGGAACCATCATTGCATGCTGAATAAATAGTCCCTGTGGACTTCCAGAGTGGAACACTGCTGAGCATGCTGGTATCCGTAGTCTGTAAAGTCTGCGAGCATGATAATTTCCAAGTGGAACCAGCCCACAATAAGTCAATGTGTCTTTAGTATCCCCAAGTGGGTCTCAAAGTTCATTTCGCCGGTGCGATTAATGAGCAGCTGCGCCCCAAGGTAAAGACATCTCTGAACCTCATATATATATATATATATATATATATATATATATATATATATATATATATATATATAAATGTCAATTTTTGCCCGAGTAAATGGTTGCCAGAGGATTCTCCCGCTCCGCCCCATTCAGTGGAATCAGCTAGAAACCTGGGGGTCGTATTTGACTCCGCGCTCTCCTTTGACCAGCATGTGAGGAATGTGGCAGGAAGCTGTTTTAGTATTATTAAATCTTTAAAGAAATGTTTCGACTTCCTCCCCACTGACTCAAGAAAGGCGGTGGCAGTGGCCCTTATACTCTCCCGTCTAGATTATTGTAACGGCCTGATGGCTGGGGCTAAAAAGGCCACGTTAAAGAAACTGCAGAGTGTGCAACACTCTGCTGCCAGATTGGTACTGAAACTACAGAGGAAATCTTCTGCATCGGCTGCCCTCAAAAACCTGCATTGGTTACCCCTGCATAAGAGGATTTTGTTTAAACTCCTGGTGACTACCTTTCGAGCTCTCAACAACACAGGTCCGAGGTATCTCACTAGGCGATACACTCGCTATAATCCTCCCAGAAAGTTGAGGTCATCTGATGGCAACCTGATTAACATCCCTAGATTCCACTACAAAACCAAGGGGGGGAAGACCCTGACTGTCTTGGCCTCTAAGGCTTGGAATGACATGCCCAAAGATCTCAGACTCCTGGACCAAGATAGCGTCTTCAGAAAACAATTAAAGACCTGTAGGCAGATGTATCAAGTCGTTTCCATGTCGCAAACGCTGCAAATCGCAATTTCGCAGCGTTTGCGACTGAAAAAAGTGCAATTGGCATGTATGAAACAAATCGCATCGCATTTTAAGAATTCGCAATATTTGCTATTTCTTAGGGTGTGAGAATAGTTTTTCTCAGATTATTTTGCGATTCCTTATTTTGCATGTCCCTAATTTTGCGATTTTCGCAATTAACAAATCGCAACTTAAGAAATCGCATCAATATGTAAGAAAAAATCACAAATTGCGATTTTCCAAAAATCGCTAAATAAGAAATCGCAATTAACACCAAATAGAAGCAGGTGGTAACAGAAAAAATATATAAAAAGGCTCCCAGAATGCATCTTTTCAAATACCAAAATGGCGGGACTGTACCTGATTGCCAGGAGGCTGTGCATTCAAGCTCTTGCCCAGAGAAGACAAAGACAGGAGAGAATCTTCAGAATACGCATTACGCTGTTCCAGCAGACTCAGGAGGAGATCTATGACAAATACAGACTACATCCACACATCATTTTGGACCTGATAACTGAATTGGAACCTTTCTTGGAGCATCCTACAGCCAGGACACAATCAATTCCAACACATGTGCAGGTATTGTGCTCACTGCACCTTTTGGCTTCAGGCTCTTTTCAAAGTGTAATTCCAGAGGTTGGTGGAGTGTCACAGAGTGCCCTATCACGCTTTTTTCATGTGTTCCTGGATGCAATGCTAAGGAGACTACAACATCATATATATTTATCTAATACACAACAAGCCATACAGGAAACAAAGTTGGATTTCTATCAAATAGCAAGATTTCCACATGTTATTGGATGCATTGACGGAACCCATATTACTATCACTCCACCTGCTGCCGTAGAATATGTATTTCGTAATAGAAAAAGCTACCACTCGCTCAACATCCAGATCATATGCAATGCCAAAAACATCATCAATGATATTGTAGCAAAGTTTCCAGGGAGTACACATGACTCCTTTATCTTCAGACATAGCGCGATTTATAGACGTCTTAGTGCTGGTTAGTTTGGAGACAGATACCTGCTAGGTGAGTAACACTCATGCAAACATCCATCCATCCATCCATTCATTTCAAATGGAACATACAGTTACTATTTTCTCTCTTACATGCAGGTGATAGTGCCTATGCAGTGCGTGATTTCATCCTAACACCATACTTGAATCCTGCAAATGCAAGTGAAAGACGGTACAACAGGGCACACCGGTCCACATGTGGGGTAATTGAACGTACCTTTGGAATATTAAAAAGCCGTTTCAGATGCATACACAAAAGTGGAGGAGCTTTGCAATACAATCCAGAAACATGTTGTAAAATTGTAACAGCATGTGCAATGATGCGTACCATGGCAATTCGCAAAGGCACAGACATTGAAGTGAGTGACTCTGACTCATCTGATGATGATGATATCCCTCCACCAAGAATGGCAGTAGCAGGAGTTGGAGCAATGGCTGGCCGTCAAAGAAGGACAGAGATTACACAAAATGATTTTTAGGTAAGAAAAAACAAACTACAGACTCAGGTTTGTAATTGTTGTTTTAATTCACAACAGACAAACTATAGTGCATTGTGTGTAAAACTTTCTAATCTTGTAAAAGAAAATATCCAAACGTGTAACACAAAGACTGCTTTCACAATGCATCAATGCCAAATAGAGTACTATTCCAAAAGTTATTTTTTGCGCTGGCGGGTTGATGCATGTTGCTCCTATGAATGCATGTCTTCTTGTTCATGTCCTGAACTAGCACGCCTTCCACTTCTGCGTTGGCTCAATTGGTTAGTTGGGGTAGGGGTTCTGCTGCTCATACTGGAGTTGTCCTCACTTTCTGCAGAGCCTAGGAGAGCGCTTGCGCCAGAGTTGGAGGTAAGCATAGTTTCCAACACTGAGGTCATTTTGTCAACACTTTTTGCCATTTCACGTGTGCAGTCACTTAATTCGCGCTGCATGTTGATGCTGCGCCTGGTGAAATTGCTTGTGACTGAACAAAGTCTGTTGATAGCCTTGGTGTAAGTATGCATCCTGACTTGTGCTGCCTGTGCTGCCCTGTTATGGGAATTTTCAGTTTGTACAAGGGTCTGGCAGAGTTTCTCAATTGATGCAGCCATGCTTTCTTGATTTTTATTTGATTTCAATAGCTGCCTATTTATTGACCTAAGTGCCTTGTGTTGCAGGCGCTGTACATCAAGCATATCCTGCTCAAGGCCAGCAAAAACAGTGCCTCCTTCACTTGTTCCTCTGTTGGTCCTACATGCCTCCATACGGAATTACCGTGCCCTCCTTGGTGTTTGTGGTTGCTCTTGTGATTCCTGAGGGGACACTGAGACAGTCTAATTGGGAACTGAACCTCCATCTGAATTTGCTTCTTCTTCCATTGGTGGCAGAGGTGCAACACGTCTGCGCTTCCTGTGCAGGTTTCTATTTTGAACAGGGGCATCAGTGACTACTTGTTCTGTGTCTGACATTACATGTGGAGGAGAATTTTCTAAATCATTTTCTGCCCTGGAGTCACTTGTATGTTCTGTGGATGTAGAGTGTGAAAAATGAATTTGTGTTTCTTCAAAATTAAATGATTTCATTGCAGACAAAAACTTACACTACACTGCTTTAGAATCCTAAATTACTACTTGCATGAAAGACATGTGTTACTATGATTATAAATGTGGCAATCGTTATTGCACTACAACTCCCATGATGCATTGCTCAGTTCTGGTTTTACAGTGGAACTGGACTACTACTGATCTGACAATGAGTATGAGCACAGCACACACACACATTCATTACACACATTCATTGAACCAATTTGCATGCATCTTACCTTGTGTAGTTGTTGTAGGGTCTGAGCTATCAATGCTAGCCACTCCACTCACACTCTCTGGTAGCAGGGTTGGTTCTATCAATTCCTCATGGGGTGTTGGTTGGTCCACAGAAGAAGTTCCACCACCTGTTTTGTTTGCCTCTTTGATTCTATCTGCAAGCCTCTCCTTTGATCTTAGTCTCATGTCGTACCATCTCTTTTTGATTTCTTCAATGGACCGAGTGGTAACTCCTACTGAATTCACTTTTTCCTAGATCTCCAGACAGATTTTCCTTTTCCTTGACTCAGGAACTTTTAGTGATTTTTTTCCAAAAAGATACTCATGGTTACAAACCATTTCCTCTATAAGGATTTCTTGCTCCTTTTCAGAAAACTTTTGCTTTCTTTTTCTCTTTTCAGCTGACATTTCCTCCTGTGCCTTCTGTGACTCCATTGCTCTCCAAACAGGTCTGCTCTGCTTCACAACACTCTTCCAACTGCCACTGGGTGTGGCTCTGGGAAGCAGGTGCAAGCAATCACTGGAACTTCCTGGTTGTGATGTCATCAAGCTGTTCCTGCATTGCATGATTCAGTTTTTGCGATTTCTTATTTTGCAAAATTCGCTAATTAAGAAATCGCATGAAAATCGCAATTTATTCTGCGATTTTTAAGAAATCGCACATTTATCGCAATTTCCATCATACATCCCATTTTGCGATTCCGAAATTGCGATTCGCAATAAATCGCAATTATGGGCTCGCAAAACGAAATGTTGATACATCTGCCCCCTGGATTTTCAATTTGCCGGATGCCTATGTAATGGCTGCAATTTAGTATCTGTAAATGTATTGAACACTTTTTCAGCGCCAGGATGCTCCTTTCCGAGCGGCAGTCACGCTCTACAAATACCGAATACAAATACAAATAATGTATTGACAGGAGCTCTGAATGATTACTTAGCCTCCCTTTACAATAGTTTACCAGTTTTGCACAAGGGCTTCCAAAACGCCAATCAAGTCTCTCCCAAACCCCTATTGTCAAGTTTGAAAAAGCTAAAGTTCTAAGATCAGCTCTAGGCCTCTGCCTTCATGATCCAAGTGGTGGAAAATGCTATTCCCTCTAGAATTTATGGGACACAGGGGTCCAGCAAAGAATGTTAAAGAATGTTACATGGATTACCAGTTGAAGGCCTGCATCCTAAATTTGAACTTGCACTTGGGGCTGACCTGTAATCTTCCTCAGAGGCAGATCCATCCCCTAAGACTTTCCCAACTATCCAACACAAGTTTGGCAAAAAGTTTGAAAAATTTGGTGCAGAAGCTATCTGGAGAAAAAAATGCTGAACTGACTGGGTTATTACAGATAAAGAAAAGTAGACTTGATGGATTTCCCCACCTTACTGTTGTTGAACAGTAGCAATTAGCTCAAAGCTCTACACAGAAGGTACAGGAATTACCAAAAGAATGTTGATGTGGGATTATTGCAAGTGGTGCAATTTGGTAGTTTCCATTTAAATCATAAAGTAGATATTTGCATTAACACGGGCCAAAGGCAGATGAAGTCTAGTCATTCAAGGCCAATCCCCCATGTGATATTCTATAATGGTTGTCCCTAAGCTATGCCCTCAGTTGAGCCACTATATCAACAGTTATACTTTTAGAATTTTTATGGCCGCTGGAGATTGGGTTTCTCCATCACGCATGGGTGCAGAGCACTCCAAAGTATGGGATTGTGCATGTCCAATGATCCACCACAGTGCTCTGACTATTTGAACGCTCAATGAAAACATTGTTCAAGTGTGAGATGGCTGACCAATTTCTCCTGATAGTGATGCTGTGGAGATCCAGGTTTTGCAGAGCGCTCCTTGGATCAAAAAGGCTTGGTGAGCAATGCAGAGTATGTGAAATATGATATTTTACTCCACTAGATGCCTAAGACTGTTCACCTGCCTGTGTTTTTATGTCACAATATCAAGGACAATAATGTCAACCTACAGACATATCAACACATTAATATGGACTATTAACATATTGGTAAGATAAGCATATATCGGGAAATATAGATTAACTATTCTTAGCTCCACATGTGCAGGATACACATATTCACCACATCTACTTATCTGGATGATTTGTTGGTATATGATAACATGAACATTGTGGAAAAGCCATCTGCCAGCAGGGCCACTCAGTGAAATATCCCCAAGGAACCCAGAGTCAGACTGACCTCCCCACCCCCCCCCATGTTGGTGTTATGGTTAGATCACCGCAGCAAAAAACTACTAAAAAAGCATGGTAAATGCAAGATCTGCCTGGTGCGAACCTATGCTCTGATGTATCATAATACATTTCTCTGACTGAAGAAGCCTGGCAAAAACCTTGGTTTCATAGTTGAGCAATAATAATGTCTGCTATAAGGCTAACATTAAATGTGTGTCAGCTTGATAGAGCATTGGGTAATAGTGGAAAATCCACAGATATATGGAGGAATTCTTGTAGCATGAGGTTGATTCCTTGGAAATCTTTCTTCCACCATACCATCCCTTTGATACATGGCATGTCAATGGTGGATTTAGCACAGCACACTATTAGTCTGATGGATTTTTGTTACCACCCAACTCTAAGTAATATAATGTAATGTAATGTAATGTAATGTAAATGAACATTTATAACGCGTAGCAATCGCTCCAAGGAGCATCTAGGCGCCAGATACTGATCCAGAGATGTAGGAAACAGGTTGGTGGTAGGTGAAAGCTCATCCAACTGTTACACTAGGGCTCTAGCGCAAGTGTCCTGTAGCTTAAAGACCAAGGTTTTCAGTCCCTTTCTGAAGTCTTTTTCATTGTCTAATGCACGTAGAGAAGGGGGGAGAGTATTCCAAGCTTTAGCTCCAAGTACTGGAAGTGATTTGCCGCCTCTCGTGCTAAGCCTGAAAATGGGGACCGACAACAGGTTCGCACTAGACGATCGAAGAGTGCGTGTGGGGTGGTATCTGGCAAATCTCCGCTGTAAGTATTTTGGTCCTAGGGCATGGATGGCTCTAAAGGTGATTATCAATATTTTGAAAAGGACCCTCTTGGTTATTGGTAACGAATGCAGTGTATTTAGTGACGATGTTGCAGATGATTTCAAGTCATTGGTCTTGAAATTGATGGTCTTGTTTGGAAATATCCCAAGATGAAGAATTTCAAAACTGGTGATTCTTTAGCATCTTCTGTTTGATAAAGATTGCAAATATGAATACTCTTTTGATCATTTGTGAGGCAATGATCAAGCCATATCACTAAATTGGGAATATTTAGCCCAGCTCTGGATCACACAAGGATACTGCAATAGGTGAGCTTATGGGCAGAGATGAAGGCTCTATGGCTTTCAGTGGAGTTAAAGATTGTGTTTAAATCACTCTGCATTATTCACTAATCCTGCTGGAACAAAGGACTGGGCTTTTGCAAGAGCTGGTGTGGCTGAGCATAGGAGCTGCAGGTGCTGTCTTCAAAATACTAGCACGGCTTGTGCTGCAGAGGTTACTATCACTTGTAATAGCTGAATGTTTAACTAGGAAGTCATGATCATGAAAGTATTACTGTCTTCAATATTTTAGCACAAAATTGTCCTGACAGTCGAGGTGTTTGAGGCTCAAGAAGGAAAAAAAGGACAGATATATTTAAGCAATTTTAAACGTGTGGAGAACCTAGTCTGGGGCTCTTCTGCACATCCATCGACACATATCAAAGTCAAAAATTACTTTGAAAGTCTTTAAATTTCTGCAGAAGAAATACTGGCATTGGCCACCACAGTCTTTAAGCAAAGAGGTTTTGCTTTTAGAAGTTTGGTTTTGGCGTAGATACTCTACAATCTGTTTTATTTGGATTCAGTCCTAACCAATGCGCATTCCCCTCGAAGTGCACCTCCTGAAACATGTCTAGGATTAGGAGAACTAGATCTGGGGAGTTAATAAAGCTGAAGACCACCGGAATATAGTCAGTATAGTTGGAAAAGTGGACCCCTAGTGTCAGCAGTAACCAGTGAAGTAGATGCACTTCATTCTTAAAAATGGATGGAGATGAAAAAGCTCTCTGTGGGGCCAAACATTTAACTTGAGCCGGTGGGAAGAAGCGCCCGTCACACTCTGGAATGTCTGTCACTCATAAATTAGTCCAATAAGCTGCAGCTCCCACTGACTCTACCTCACTGGATATGGACTAGAGATGTTGAAGTTGAACAACGTAAATGGTGTTGCCCTTCCCTGCCTGTACTATCTTTCTAGAACGTCCAGGTTGGACCAGAACGACATTCTCCTAAAAAGTATTGAAACTTGCGAAAGGCCTGCAGTAGTGCCATAAATGCCTTCAACAGAATCTTTGGTAGCAGCTGAATGTTGGAGACCTTAGTCTCTATTGTTCTTGGTTAAAATCTACTGTTTCTCTATTCATATCTTTCCCACCTACAAAGCAGGGTTATGCAGGGGTGTATTCTTGCATATTTAGGCCCTCGTTTACAAGAGGCCTGCCCAACTTTTTATCTTTTTATGATGATCCGGTGACGCAGGCCTTTCAATCATATTTATGAGGTGACTCAACACCTCCCCCACACCCCGTGTGGCTTTGCATGGCCTCATGGATATGGAGTACGGGCAGGCCATGCAAATCGCTGCCTTGCCTTGCTCTACGCCAAGGACGCATTCCATGGGTGTTGCTGTGGGTGCTCCCACTCAACACCCATGAAATTTGACACTGCCCCAGATTTACAACATCACATAAACCTGTGGAAGCACCAAGAAGGTATGCCTCTACAGAACAGGCACAACAAGCAGAAATATTTACATTCTACTCATTTTTTCTCTTTCCACATGTGCTGAATTCTGCAGCACACATAGAGTGAGTAACAAACCTCTATTCATTGTTTTTGAGCAGGAAGGTGCTCCTTCCTGGACAAAAACAATCATGCCAATAACACAGACACCCTTGCACCATGTTGCAAGGGTTCCTGCGTTGACGCTTGGCTGTAATTTTGCACTGACACTGCCTGAAAGGACAGGAATGCACCTTATCTTGTAAACATGGCGCATTTCTGCCCTTTCGAATTGGCGCAGGGCAGTGCAGCAAAATGACTTCCCCAATTTTTTGTAAATACGGCCCTTAAAGTTCATGCTATGTCCCTCTCTGTATCTTTTGCATTTTTCTTGTCCCATGTTTTGCTCTGCCTTTCCTCCGAATTCTATATGCTCTTTGTTTCAATAGAATTCAGTATGTTTCTCCTCAGAATGTGTAGTTTTGAATGTGACAGTTAGTGACAGAGATTCATTTGTAAAAGATTAAAGTGCCAATGCCCAAAGCTTTGTTCAAAAGTCTGCAGCTGGTGCTACCAAATTTCAGGTGCTGAATACAAAGGTTGAGTCACCTAGATTTCACCTCCTGCCTCTTTAATCCACCACCACACACTCGCTGCCTCTTTAGCAAAGGTCAGTTGCTGTATATCAAGGCTGAGTAGTCTTGATTTCACCTTATGCCTGATTAATCCACCAACAAACATTTCTCTCTCTCTCTTGCAGGTTTTTTTTCATCCCTGCTTTTTCCTTTTATTACTGTTTTTCCATCTTACACTTCCTCGATCTTTCCCGCTATGTGATTTTCTCTCTCCTGGTGTGGCTCAAGTACTGCTGAGGATAAACAAGTGCTGGTCCCCAACAATGAGTGCCTGTGGGCCCCACTTGCAACCACCAGCTCAAATTAGGTTTCAGAAAGCTTTTTTTTTTACATAGGCACAGGGAGATTGAGTGACTTGTTCAGAATCACAGGATATTGCGCGTCATTGCCGAGACTCGAACCCGGTCCCCCAGATTTGAGATGAACCTCCTTGTCCTGTATCAATTTCTTTTCCTCTTTAATGGAGAAAGTATCTTCTAAAAGCAGGTCTATTGCTCTCATACTGCAGTAGGGGCATGTTGTTGCCACAGGAATTCGCTTGGGACTACGTACGCAACCCTAGACTATTGTCTCCGAAAAGCAGGCCAGTGGACACACACTAGGTGCCCTTCGCAGACCCGGGGGCAGATTGATGAAGGACTTGCGCCGCCGGTGCGTCCCTTTTTCCCATGTTAAAAGTGACGCACCGGCGGCGCAAGTCCTTCATAAATCTGCCCCCCCCGGTGCTTTTCGGTGCTTTACGGTAGGTTAAACAGCTCGCACTTGGAAGCCGCGCATCACACAGCCACAAACAACGTCCCCGCCAATATAATTGCCAACGATATTGGATTTAAAGTTGCCTTTTATTTTCCATCATAAAAAAACGGCTGCGCCTTCGCTTCAAAGTAAATATTCCCCTTCCGTTTATTTGCTGGCAAAATGTTGTGCCTAGTATCTCGAAATAAACAGCCCTGTTTATTTCCTTCGGTGGCTGAAGTGTTGTCGCCGGCTATAGAATGATGATGAAATTGCCCACAATCAAACCCCACCGCCCAAAGAACGGAAGTAAATGAGCCGGAGGGATCTAATTCCTGGCGACGGCCATTTCGGATGTAATGTGCTCACTTAATGATGCGTCAGTTTTATTGCTAATCGTGTTCTCTTGTACTTATAGTAAAACACCTAGACCGCAATTTCTCTGCTACAAGGTACTAAATAAATATGCTACGCTGAGAAAAATGCAACGCACTTTCCAGGAAATCGGTTTTCAGTGTTTTAAGATTCGGAAATGTAAAAAGAAATAGGATTAATGGTTTCCCGGGAAGTCCGAGGTGGGAATTCCAGTCGACCAGTTACATCTGGATTAGACTTCATGAAGCTATCAGCATTAATTATGTAGGGTCCCTATGAGCAGCTGTGGTGAACATCCTGCTTGACAATAGGTGGGACTTTGAATTGGGTATTGGTGTTCAAGGATGTATATTGTTTTCAGTTGCCATTTCTTTTAATGTTATTTCTCTGCCTCATCTGGATCCAGCAGAAACCATCTCTAACTGGTCAATTAAAATTTCCACAAGCGGCATCGGGGAGCATTATAAATTCTCGGGAAACCTGTAATAAAGTAATGCTTTCTCTAAGGTTTTTGAAAAAGGTATTTCATATGTCTGTAGACAGGAGAATGAACATTTACCAGAGCACTAGCATTTGCCTAGGGCAGGGCCAGACATCGAAGTCAGTAGTGGAGTGTGCGCTCGAAGTCAGAAGTAGAGTGCACGCTCAAAGTCAGTAGAGGAGTGCGTGCTCAAAGTCAGTAGTGGAGTGCGCGCTCTAAGTCAGTAGTGGAGTGCACGCTCGAAGTCAGTAGTTTAGTGCGTGATTGAAGTCAGTAGTGAAGCGCACGTTCAAAGTCAGTAGTGGAGTGCGTGCTTGAAGTCAGTAGTGGAGTGCTGCGATCACCTTTATATAAAATGGTATTGGTGTACTACACAATGTAAGTGGTGTCTCCACAATCCAAAACAGAGTCTAGAAGATTGATGGCTTATTACACATTCTTTACAGGTGGGCTCTGGTGTTTTACTCCGCTGCACTGCGGGGCACATCATCCAACAACAGAGTCCTTTCACATCTCTTCTGGGTGCTTGAATTTTTTTTTTACATGTTCCTAGTCCTATGGAAGGCCTTGTGAAACTATTCGATAGATCCAGACATTATGCACACCTTTAACCACTAGTAGGCCAGAAGCAGTTGTTATGTCGGGGTTTCGCGTGGATATGAAGTGTGCATACATATTGTCTACTCACATGTCTGTCACTTAGCGATAATTTGAGTCTTTTTCTCAAATGATGGCATGTGGGGACGGCTTTACCAAAAAGGCATCCACGACGGAGAAATGGTATAATATAACAAAAACATACTAATAACCAGACGAGTCCAGAGATGAAAGCACTCCTGCTTAACAAATATAACATTGGTCAACTCCGCATCCCAGAGGAAAGTACCCTGGATTCTCTGAAGTTCAGCCCTGCGAAAGAAGTAAATACTGAGGAATGAAGAACAAGATTACCAAAGGTAATCCAGGATGGCAGCTTGACAGTAGGGCTAGCTTGTCCAGTGAGGCTAGTAAGGCAAGCAAAGTTGGTGACCATGGTAAGGCTGGCAAGAAGAGCTAGTAAGTCAAGCAAGGACAGCAAAGCTTGACTGAACAGAAAAGTTTACAGACCCAGCACCGACATAAGAGGGAAACTCTGAAAGAACATCTAAAAAACAGAATGAGCTTTCCTATAGACTCTTACACCAAATGCCCTGTTTACCTAGCAAGTCACTGTAAACAGAATGGAAGTCAGGATTCCAGAATCATGGTAATGCACATGCAGAGTCCTCCCATTTAGGCATGCTCAATGGAAGTCTGAGAGTGTGTCTCCTTAGAGCGATGAGCACTCCTGTCAGGAAGAGGAAATGATGAGCTCATGTCTGCCATTGTAAGTGAAGGTGAGATTCTGATAACCGCCACACAGCCACTCATTCACAAAACTCTTTGATACTTTGACAGGTGCTGCTTCCATTCTATAATGGTACAAAAGGGGGTGGTGATGGATGGAGCATCGGAATCAATCAAACACTCACACTCAGTCAAAGGATCTGGGTTTAATCCATCACCGTTCTTTAGCCCACTCTGCCACCCCAGTTCAGACATGGCTATATGCAATTCAGTCTGACCCTGTGCCTCATGGGAACAGTCCAGCCCGAACTGCCAAGCCATGTCTTCCCTGGACCGGAAACAAGCTTCCGAGGACCGGTTTCTGGCATGCCAGCCGTCTTCAGCCCGGCTTGCTTGAATCCAGTGGCAAAGTGAGCAAGGGACTCACGTCTGAGCATACCTGGCCACACTTATGGCGGCCAAAAGTGGTACAAAAGGGGGTGGTGATGGACGGAGCATCTGAATCAATCAAACACTCACACTCAGTCAAAGGACCTGGGTTTCATCCATCACCGTTCTTTAGCCCACTCTGCCACCCTAGTTCAGACATGGCTATATGCAAATCAGTCTGACCCTGCGCCTCATGGGAACAGTCCAGCCTGAACTGCGAAGCCATGTCTTCCCTGGACCGGAAACAAGCTTCCAAGGACCGGTTTCTGGCATTCCAGCCGTCTTCAGCCCGGCTTGCTTGAATCCAGTGGCAAAGTGAGCAAGGGACCCACGTCTGAGCATACCCTGCCACACTTATGGCGGCCAAAAGCGATACAAAAGGGGGTGGTGATGGACGGAGCATCTGAATCAATCAAACACTCACACTCAGTCAAAGGATCTGGGTTTAATCCATCACCGTTCTTTAGCCCACTCTGCCACCCCAGTTCATACATGGCTATATGCAATTCAGTCTGACCCTGTGCCTCATGGGAACAGTCCAGCCCGAAATGCCAAGCCATGTCTTCCCTGGACCGGAAACAAGCTTCCGAGGACCGGTTTCTGGCATGCCAGCCGTCTTCAGCCCTGCTTGCTTGAATCCAGTGGCAAAGTGAGCAAGGGACTCACGTCGGAGCATACCCTGCCACACTTATGGCGGCCAAAAGTGGTACAAAAGGGGGTGGTGATGGACGGAGCATCTGAATCAATCAAACACTCACACTCAGTCAAAGGATCTGGGTTTAATCCATCACCGTTCTTTAGCCCACTCTGCCACCCCAGTTCAGACATGGCTATATGCAAATCAGTCTGACCCTGTGCCTCATGGGAACAGTCCATCCCGAACAGCTAAGCCATGTCTTCCCTGGACTGGAAACAAGCTTCCGAGGACCGGTTTCTGGCATTCCAGCCATCTTCAGCCCGGCTTGCTTGAATCCAGTGGCAAAGTGAGCAAGGGACTCACGTCTGAGCATACCTGGCCACACTTATGGCGGCCAAAAGTGGTACAAAAGGGGGTGGTGATGGACGGAGCATCTGAATCAATCAAACACTCACACTCAGTCAAAGGACCTGGGTTTAATCCATCACCGTTCTTTAGCCCACTCTGCCACCCTAGTTCAGACATGGCTATATGCAAATCAGTCTGACCCTGCTCCTCATGGGAACAGTCCAGCCTGAACTGCCAAGCCATGTCTTCCCTGGACCGGAAACAAGCTTCCAAGGACCGGTTTCTGGCATTCCAGCCGTCTTCAGCCCGGCTTGCTTGAATCCAGTGGCAAAGTGAGCAAGGGACTCACGTCTGAGCATACCCTGCCACACTTATGGCGGCCAAAAGCGGTACAAAAGGGGGTGGTGATGGACGGAGCATCTGAATCAATCAAACACTCACACTCAGTCAAAGGATCTGGGTTTAACCCATCACCGTTCTTTAGCCCACTCTGCCACCCCAGTTCAGACATGGATATATGCAAATCAGTCTGATCCTGTCCCTCATGGGAACAGTTCAGCCCGAACTGCCAAGCCATGTCTTCCCTGGACCGGAAACAAGCTTCCGAGGACCGGTTTCTGGTATTACAGCCGTCTTCAGCCTGGCTTGCTTGAATCCAGTGGCAAAGTGAGCAAGGGACTCACGTCTGAGCATGTCTCAACTGGGGTGGCAGAGTGGGCTAAAGAACGGTGATGGATTAAACCCAGATCTTTTGACTGGGTGTGAGTGTTTGATTGGTTCAGATGCTCCGTCCATTACCACCCCCTTTTGTACCGCTTTTGGCCGCCATAAGTGTGGCAGGGTATGCTCAGACGTGAGTCCCTTGCTCACTTTGCCACTGGATTCAAGCAAGCCGGGCTGAAGACGGCTGGAATGCCAGAAACCAGTCCTCGGAAGCTTGATTCCGGTCCAGGGAAGGCATGGCTTGGCAGTTCGGGCTGGACTGTTCCCATGAGGCACAGGGTCAGACTGATTTGCATATAGCCATGTCTGAACTGGGGTGGCAGAGTGGGCTAAAGAACGGTGATGGTTTAAACCCAGATCTTTTGACTGGGTGTGAGTGTTTGATTGGTTCAGATGCTCCGTCCATTACCACCCCCTTTTGTACCGCTTTTGGCCACCATAAGTGTGGCAGGGTATGCTCAGACGTTAGTCCCTTGCTCACTTTGCCACTGGATTCAAGCAAGCTGGGCTGAAAATGGCTGGAATGCCAGAAACCAGTCCTCGGAATCTTGATTCCGGTCCAGGGAAGGCATGGCTTGGCAGTTCGGGCTGGACTGTTCCCATGAGGCACACGGTCAGAATGATTTGCATATAGCCGTGTCTGAACTAGGGTGGCAGAGTGGGCTAAGGAACGGTGAAGGATTAAACCCAGATCTTTTGACTGGGTGTGAGTGTTTGATTGGTTCAGATGCTCCATCGATTACCACCCCCTTTAGTACCGCTTTTGGCCGCCATAAGTGTGGCAGGATATGCTCAGACGTGAGTCCCTTGCTCACTCTGCCACTGGATTCAAGTAACCCGGGCTGAAGAAGGCTGGAATGCCATAAACCTGTCCTCGGAAGCTTGATTCCGGTCCAGGGAAGGCATGGCTTGGCAGTTCGGCCTGGACTGTTCCCATGAGGCAGAGGGTCAGACTGATTTGCATATAGCCATGTCTGAACTGGGGTGGCAGAGTGGGCTAAAGAACGGTGATGGATTAAACCCAGATCTTTTGACTGGGTGTGAGTGTTTGATTGGTTCAGATGCTCCGTCCATTACCACCCCCTTTTGTACCTCCATTCTATAATGACACTGTACCTGGAGCAATCCTCGGTCACTGTTTACCTGCGTTAAAGCGAAAAATGAATGAATCAAGTCAATGTCCACAATGGAGCTGCTTCATTTTGCTTCATTGCCTAGTAACAATATATGGGCTCTGTTAGAAGCCGGAGTTCCCGTGCGCACCGGTGTTGTCAAGTGTGCAACCCGCACCCCTTCCGCTCCCACGTTAGGCCATGAAAGGACGCCATCCAACACAGCCCTGCTCACCCCTTAGTAGCTTGACACTAGCAGCCAGGCTTATCTCCAAGGCACAAGCGTTCAGTATGTGCAACCACGCCCACAGCAATTCCAATTATCTCACCACAAATAGACTCCATACGAGTTTATATAAAACAAGTATGCATCAGAGTCTTCATTCACTCCGGGTGCCCACGATTACCTTAGACACCCCTTCGGAGGTCTCAGGCTGCCAGGACACGGTCCCACCACCGAGCCAATTGAGACTTCCTGGAAACTTTTATGTTCCTGTGTTTCTGAACAGGGAGCCAGCTCACCTCAGGCCCTTGGGGTACGGGACGCAGCACACAGCAAAGTCCTGCTCAGGAAGAAGGGGGGACATGACCCACTGCAGCGCCCCTTCAGTCTCTCCTCAGTCAATAGCTACAAACTGCCCACAAGCCCCAGATTACGAAGCAAGGGTCAAGTGTCTCCCGCAGCCTATTCAGCAACTCTTCCTGAGGCAGAGGTTTTCTTCCCGATTGCGGACAGGTCAATGCCGCCAGAGACTCGACCAGTCCACAGCGTCTTCAAAGTGCTCCCAGCACTTCTCTGAAAGATATTAAGACCGTTCTCGACGACATCCTCAACATAACCAAAGTCTTGGGGCTACAGTTCTTCCAGTTATACCCCTCATTGTCTTTGAAGTTTCCTTGTGCTCAGAGGTCCCCGACCCCTCCCTAAATCAGTCTTGTGTATCTCCCCCCCAGTGTCACCGTCCTCACTTTGATACCGGGGGCCTGGATCTTTAATCACTCAGAGGGAGATGGGTCTATTGGTTTATGGCTCTGAACCAGGCCTCTTCACCTTTCAAAGCCTCTCCTTCTCCCCGCTCCAGGTGCAGGGAAGCCTGGCACCATCTCCACCCCTCCTCTGGGGCACACTCTCCCTCAGCCTTTCTCACCTATACCAGATCCAGGCAGGCAATTTACAATCTGCTGAGGCACACAAAAAGGTCTAAAGCACAAACTCTGCCATTTTCTTAAACAGCAGTTTCTGAACACACAGCGACAAAACCATCTACCCAAAAAGATGTGTTATGACGCTGAGAGCTCAGACATACCAAACTTCACTGTTCCATTTCCAATTCTTGGGTAACTAGGCTAACATTACTACACCCAGCCTCCCCCATTCTGTCCTATGGGCAGGATGGCCTTTTACCAGAGAAAATGAAATTGAGTATGTTCCACTGTCAGGGCCTAGCACCCACACTGGCACAGGTCCTCTCTTTTACCTACACTGCACCCTGCCTAGGGGTTACCCAGGACGTCCTACAGGGGTGCCCCATGTGTATACAAAAGGGAAAGTAACACCTGACAAGTGGTAGCACTTGTCAGGACAACATGCAAATTTAGCATAATGCGCACAGGCCCTACCCTGAAGACCTGTGTTCGCTCTCTGTGTATTTCTTTAGTACTTGCTCTGGCACACACAGTGCACATTACTTAGGGATCCTGCTAGTAAGGCAAACATACCAATCATAGACAACCAAACGCAAAAATCGCATCCACATATACACACCCCTGAATAAGTCCTGTAGTTTTACAAATGTTTTATATTTGTATTTCCTGAACCCTCGTTAATTGTAGTCTGTAGCTTCTCTAATGGCAAGTGAGTTTAAAAAAACAAAATAATAACCTTTCCCTCGCTGACATTTAGCAAAAACGTCAAAGTCTGTGCACTGTAATTGTGTGTACAGTACGCAGAATGAAGGTAAACACATCAAGAAGCGAGCGTCTTAATCAGCGTTGAAAGAAGATATTAAATCCATATTACTGCAAATGAATTCCTTTGCTATTTACCTCTTTCTGTTTATAAGAAAACATCAAGTAAGGTTTGACCTAGTGTAGATTGGAAGTAGAATAAATGTTTTTAATTTTTAGATTGGATTGAAGAACCTGCTTACTTTACATATTTACCAGTAGAGAACATTCCATTTGTTTACGCCTATGCTTGTTGAACTTCTGCTATTTAAAGCCGCAGTTACTGAAACGCTTGCGGCTGAGGGCTAATGGGAACTTAATGAAATGAAACAAAACAGAAAGATTTCCGGCTTTTTTCTAAGTAAAATCAACTGAGCCAATGGAATAAAGTTTATTAGGGAAAGAGATTCCCAAGATTACGGCGTGGCCTGGAAAGCTTCCCAGCCATGAATATACTGTCATGTACAAGAGTAGTGAGTAAATTATATGATGGCACTACGGGAGTCTGGTTAGATGTGCACAGTGTTCTCGGATGTTGTGAATACACAAGACCATTTTGAAGGTCATTTTATGGATGGAGCGTGCATCAAGACCTAGACATGCGCATCCAGCCGGTGTGGTACAGCCCAGTGATGGTGTAGTACCTCCCAGTGACTGTGTGGTACTGCCCAGTGATGGTGTGGTACTGCCCAGTGATGGTGTGGTACCGCCCAGTGACAGTGTGGTACCGACCAGTGACAGTGTGGTACCGCCCAGTGACGGTGAGGTACCACCCAGTGACAATGTGGTACCGTCCAGTGACGGTGTGGTACCACCCCGTGATGGAGTGGTACCACCCAGCGATGGTGTGGTACCACCCAGTGACGGTGTGGTACCGCACAGTGACGGTGTGGTACCGCCCAGTGACGGAGTGGTACCACCCAGTGACTGTGTGATACCACCCTGTGATGGTGTGGTACCGCCCCGTGTTGGAGTGGTACCGCCCAGTGATGGTGTGGTACCACCCAGTGACGGTGTGGTATCACCCAGTAACTTTGGACCCAGGGCTCTTCTCCAAGATGAAACCAAGAGAGTAGCTGTAATGTGTCCTGGCCTATATTTCTGTGTGAAGCTTGAGCCGGGATCACGGCCGGACTGGCCATTCATTGCATCGGGCATTTTGCCTCTGTGCTGGAGCCGCTGAAGCTGTATTCGGCTAATTACAGCTAACCACAGAAGGCAGAGCAGTTACTTCAGGAGTGAGAAAGAGAGAGAAAAGAGACCAGAGAGGGAGAAGAAAGACAAAGAGCAAAAGAGGAGAGAGAGAGAGAGAGAAACAGGGACTGAATGGGTGGAAAGAGAAAGAGGAAGAGAAGGGAGTGGGGTTGGTTTGAACATTTTTGCCAGGCCTGCTTTTGGTTTCCAGCTCCGCCATGGTCAGGTTGGCTGGCATCCATCTGTCAAGTCAGTCTCTGAGTTAAGCTTAAGAATAGGTACATGTAATGCCGTACGATGTAGTGTATGTTCTACCTTAAAAATCTCAACAAAAAAAGCAGCAAAGTGACGTCTGGCATGGCCCCGTTAAAGCAATGCAGACCGATTACGGAGGAAGAACATTTACCCACTATAAGGCAAGGGTACTGGCCAGCTCATGCACGCTTTTGCACCCTTGTGCACGCTCTGTATGGTTTACAACTGTTTCATGAAGATTGCCCTGTCCTGAGCGTGTGCATAAGAGTGCCCATGGTACCAAAACTACTCCTGTTAGTTCAAGCAAGTGCCATGCAAGATACTCATGTATCTCTGTGAAGATCCTCTTCACTTATGTATGTATGTATGTATGTATGTATGTATGTATGTATGTATGTATGTATGTATGTACGTATACTACTATTATAAAAGAAGAACATTGAACCTTTGAGGCGGGTAAACTCGGGAACCACAGCGCCAATCCAAACACCCGATACATCGTTGTAATTGGCAGGGTCTGTAGATGGACATGGGCTATATAAAATAAAAAAATATATGTTATTTGAAATATTTACCTAAAAAAAAAAGTAGTCCCTTGGAAGTAGCGCCGGCCGGCCGCAACGTGCGTGCTGACATCAGGAGCGGCGGACATCAGCACGGGGAGGAGCGGCAGACAGGCGGGGAGGAGCGGCGGACAGGCGGTGAGGAGCGGCGAACAGGCGTGGAGGAGCGGCGGATGAGGTAGGTGAAATACAAAAGCTACAGGCGGGGAGGAGCTGTGAGCGTAGGTGAAATACAGGCGGGGAGGAGCGGTCAACGTAGGTGAAATACAGGTGGAGAGGAGCGGTGAGTGTAGGTGAAATACAGGTGGGGAGGAGCGGTGGGCGTAGGTGAAATACAGGCGGGGAGGAGCGGTCAGCGTAGGTGAAATACATGCGGGGAGGAGCAGTGAGCGTAGGTGAAATACAGGCGGGGAGGAGCGGTCAGCATTAAATGAAGCAAAAGAGGTAGCAAACCGTGCATTACAAAAGTGAGAATCGTGAGCCAACAAAATACAAGAGCTAGCAAACGGTGCATTACATGAGGAAAAAGTTGCGGGGAGGAGCGGTGAGCATAGGTGAAATACAGGTGGGGAGGAGCAGTGCGCATTACATGAAGCAAAAGAGGTAGCAAACCGTGCATTACAAAAGTGAGTGCATTACAAAAGTGAGAATCGTGAGCCAACAAAATACAACAGCTAGCAAACGGTGCATTACATAAGCAAAATGTGACGTGTGCAGGTTACAAAAGCGTACAAAGGAAGCATAGAGTTATAATACTGCAATATATGAAGGAAGAATCCGGGGGACCCACGGACAACGTCGGGGCGGGCGGGGGTCCTGAAGCATGATTGCTCCCAGACAAGGTCGGACGGGCTGCTAGTGTATCTATATAACATTACTTGTACAGTATTTGTACAGGACAGACCTAGCTGGCAAGTAATGGAGACAGTGCTGAACAACAAACGAGAACCCAAGAGTTTGACTCACTCCTTTACCGGAGCCAGTTTACAATGACTGCTGTGTCTGGGTTTAGTGCTCCCTGAAGAGATGAGGCTTCTGCTTTTTCTGAATTGGAGAAATGGAAACTTTCTAGAGTCAGTGGGGTTATTCAAGATCCAGGGTGCAACATTCCAACATTAGGCAACCTATAAGAGCTTTCTCAATATTAATGTTAATCCAGGCTGGTGTTAATCCAGGGTCTGTTTCATCTGATTGTGGGCATTGCTGTATCACAAAACAGCAATCATGTATCAAAAAATAGTTATGGTGATGACAGTGGTGGCTGCAGAACCTTAAAAGTGGTGGTGGGTAAATAGCCTCCTGAAATACACCGAACAATCATGTCAAACAGCTAAAAAAGGTGATCTTTGGAATGTTCTATATCGAGAAACGTTTTTAAAAAAAATATGTGGCTACAATTTGACTCTGCCTTATGTAATTGTACAAGGAATACTGCTTGATGGTGTACCTGGAATTTTCATTTATCTCTGCTTTCTATTTCCTTTCAATTTCAATCATCTCAAATCCAAGCAGAACCTACTTTGAAGGGGCAGGATGTTAAAAGGAAAATGTGAACACATTTCTCAAGTGCAGACCACAC
This sequence comes from Lissotriton vulgaris, assembly GCF_964263255.1. NCBI lineage: Eukaryota > Metazoa > Chordata > Amphibia > Caudata > Salamandridae > Lissotriton > Lissotriton vulgaris. The sequence goes on from NC_141685.1 coordinate 1,651,322,467, forward strand.
ACAGCAATGCTAAGGTTAAGGTTAGACATATCGCAGGCACTATACACTAAAGATATTTCTCAGGTTACAGATATATACAACATATTTCTTATGCTACAACAACCCAACAGGCTCAGGTCATAAATAGCAACAGTGATAACGAAGCATTGACATCAATATAGATTTTGAAATGCTCCCAAAGGAGTCATGAAATACCACTCGTAAAAGGCAATGCCCTCTGATGTATTAGAAATAGCACAACAGTAAGAGCCACAATTGAGATTGAATTCCATCTCAAACTCCAATTGTAAATGCAACACGAAAATCCCATAAGGTTTTTCATTTTGTATAATGTCACAAATCCCTGCAAAAACTCTCTTTATCACTTGGTCACCAAACAATAGCCTGTCATTTCATTTGGAAGTCACATTTACTACTACTCACACATCACACAAATGGTCAGATGATACTGTGCAGTCCCATGCATCAATCACCACGAGTGTCGGGATGCCCACTGAAAGCCACAAAGGACCACCATTTCCTACAGGCAGCCATTCATGTGCCAACAATAGCCACAGCCATGCTTGCATTGGCCACCGATATGCAAAGGACGTCACAATATAGCATGAATGACCGACTCCCGAACAGAGGTATGGATTCTTTTTTTTTTAACATGAGCTCGGTAAATCAGCTAAACCTAAATATCACATTGTTTTAAACAACGCACTAATTGTCACACGATTATTGGTGTTCTGTGTTCTATTCCATTAAAAAGGGTTCACTGTGACCAGAGCGCGTGTCATTCTTAACCGATCTGCATGCAGTTGAAAATGTGATGGTGTTATTGGTGAAGTCAGACATAGTGCCTTGGGGGTTTAATTGGCGGTCTCATTTGAGCTGCCATATTTAGTGTTTGATACCATCAGCAAGTAAGGAAAGGGGAGGGCCGCATCGCCCCCCTGCACGTATGGCGGGACACCGGCCTCCCCTTCCTCTTGCTAGACAACCGTGGTGGGGCACACCCCTGCCGCGTCAGATAACGCGGCCGGCGCGCCTCTCCATCGATTGGTGCGTGGCTGCCCGGGTGACCCGGAAGCGATAGAATTGCTTCCGGGTAAAAAGGGGGAGCCAAGGGGCAGACCAGTTGGAACTGGTCTACCGTGAAGGGTTTAAAAGGCCAGGGAGCGCGGAAGACGTTCTTTGGTTCCCGCGCTTCCCGGCCTGCCCTTTACCCCCCAGCCTCTCGAGGCTGTGACCTTTTTTCTTTTTTGTATTAAGCTGCAGGTTTATCACGCGAGGGCAGGCGATCTTCTTCTCTTCGGAGTTCCGCGGACCAGACCATTCGTGAAGGGGCCCGGCGGTGTCGTCCTTCGTGGGGCTTTGTCTTTTTTATCTCCTCCTGCAGGTTCGGTGGGTTCACCTGAGCGACGTCAGGAGCGGGCGAAAGCGGTAGCAAGGCGATCTAGAGTAAGACCTTTTTTGACGCTTTCAAAGTACGGTGAGGGGGCGCAAGCATGCCGGGCCAGGTGGAGGCATGAGCGGTGGAAGGGGTCGCGCACCGGGAGCCCACTGATGTGTAAACTGGCTCAGAGGGTGAACGCGTCTTTAGCAATAAGGGCTTCCCTCTTCTAGCACTGTGTGGTTACGCAGCTGCTCGACCCCAATTATAGCTTGCGTGCTCCTGCCCCTGGAATAACTTAAAGGGCCTGGTTTGTTTTCCCTTGCATATATTAAAATGCGAAGTAGGCAACGCTCGATTTGAGAAGCGAAGCGGGGTCGGCCCTGGTTAGAACTGGGATGGGAGACCGCATGTGAAACGCTTGAATTTAAAAGCGAATTTGGGTCGGGCCGGGCTAGTACTTGGATGGAAGACCGCATGTGAAATACCAGACGCTGTAGAATTTAAATAATTGCACAGCACTCACGCAAGGATCACATCTCGCAAGAGGGGTGTGAGGTGTAAAAGGGTGGCTAGACAACCAGTGACCAAAGACCCTTTTGTGTTGCCCGGCGGTGTCGCCTCTATTACCCACAGAGTATTAATCAATGAAGAAGCAGGCGCTGGAGACTGAAAGACAGGAAACAAGGGTTTATTCTCTCCGGAGGAGAACACATCAATTCGGACAGCAAGTATCGTCACGAGGTGCTCTAACCGCATCTCTGAGGCCTGGCCTCTTATACTCAGGTTTATTGCTTTATTACATGAAACACATATTTGTCAATACTTTGATGTACGGAAAAGCATCCCAGGAATCCCCGCTTCAAGCCCGTTCCCACACGTTTACAGTTGAAATCCCCACCCCGGTCACAACAGGTGATGATTATCCCGCAGCTGGACATTCCGCCGATTCAAGGAATGTGTGGAGTTGATCGGATCTCATGGGGAGAAGGGTGTTCCATCGACTCGAGGGTCCTTTGATAGGGGGAAGCTTCCTACTGTACGGGGGTGTGATAAACAGTATCCGCAGGGCCAGGTGGCGGCCTGGGAACGAGGGAGACAAACGGGCACACAGGAAAAAGGGGGTTTATATCAAAGGACTTGGGACCATGAAAGGGATGAAGGGAGGTGTCGCGCTGGGAACAGGATGGGATTCCGAGGCAGAGCTGCGCTGAAGAGGGGTTTATGACCCAAAGCATGTGAGAGCGGGAGGGGGTTGTCAGCGTGCGGGGGGATGCCTGTGAGGTTAAGAGAGAGAGAGAGACGCTCTGGCTATCAGCGAGGGCAGGGAGGCCATGGTGCTTAAAATGGCTGCCGCTTACGCGCAAGGCATGTGGGAGCGGGAGTGATCAGTGCGTGAGGGTGTTTGTGAGGGTGAAGAGCCGTGCTGGGGGTCAGGGGTGTGCAGAGGATGGTTCTGATCAAGGCAGCTGAAATGGCGGGGGGGGTGTACGATAAAAAGTGTGGCATCGGAGAAAAGGGCAAGATGGCGCAGATAATGTTCACCAAACCGTATTAATTTTCCAGAAACCTCCCTTTAACATTTCTAAGACATCTTGCTGGCCTATTTCCTATCTATGTCTACTGTGGTGGTCAAAAGTAAGGAAGTGATAACCCAGGTGAAGGAACTGTACATAAACATCACATTTTTAAAATCTTTTCATCTTATTGGGTGGGCTCATCGTTAAGCTCGTTGCAGGAAAGTCATAGTAATGCAATATCAGACAAAAATTATGTAGTGAGAGCGTTGGGTACAGATCATAGATGCTTATAGTCATTCGGAATAGGAGCTGATAGGTTACCACGAAAGTAAGTTCTTTTTGTACTCGGTTGGGGCATAGTCAATTCAATGGCGGTTGGGAGAGAAATGAGACGTAGTAAAAACAATAATCGGGGTTTCCAGTGTCTTGTGGTCGTGGACCATCATTAGTGAGTTCTCAGCATTCTTTGTCATCTTCTGTTGGCACTGTTGAGCACCTGCATTACAATTCGTTCTTTGGTAGGAATGTCCATGTGGGTTGGGCCGTTGGAGGTCTGCGGGCAAGAGTGTGTCTTTGTTTTGTTTCGCCAGACCTCGTGGGAGAAGTACATTACGGGTTTGGAGCAGGTGCATTTTCTTCCATAACCCAGAGCATGGTCATTAGGAGGAGACAGAAAAAGGATTGTGATGAAGAGTGCAATTGTCTTTGAGCTGTGGAGTCTGTCTGTCCTTGGGTCTCTGTGGTGGGTATTTCCTGTTGTTTCCATCATCTTCAAGGTGCTCGGTAGCGGGCAGAACCACAGACTTCGTTTAGCTTCTCTTTGGGGTGACCCTCGGTGGTGTTTAGGTCATCGTTCTGAGATTTAACACAGTTCGTAGTCTACTTAGTCGGAGCTCCCTCCCTTTTGGCACAGGAAATACCCTTCTCTAGATGGCACAGTAGGATTTAGAGGATGTTGAAAGTTCAGGTGGAGGGAGGGGGGTGTGCAAGTAGTCCTTATGGTAGGTCGGAGGAGGAGGGGATGGAGCAGGGCCAGATCGGGAACAGACCAGGGGGACGGAAAATTTAGACAGGCGGGTCCATAACCAGGTTCAGAGAGCGGGGACTTTTCGGCACATGTCGATCATAAAGCAGGGGCCTCAGGTCAGCCCTTTCCTTTCATTCTGTCAGAAACAGTGCCTCGTCCTGCGACTCCTTACTGTTGCGGTCTCGCCTTGGCCAATGTCGCTGATGTTCCACAATCTGCAGTCAGGCCGCGTGCTCCCACATCCGGTCTCTTTCTCCTCCGACAGTGGTACCCTTAAATGAGTTTGAAAAGACAGTCTTTAGAGATTTTGCAGAGGAAGGTAATCACATAAATCTATTTCTCTCCCAACACTAAGCAACTGGGTAAGCATCCGTTACATTGAGGTATTGCAGCCAACGTATAAATAATCGGTGATAGGTTTGCTGGGTTCCCTACAGCTTTCCTTCGTGACTATGTCTTTGGCGTTCTGTTGGTACTACATTTATTGCCGTGGAACGAAGTCTGATACTTATTTATTGCATTTTATCACAGTCACATCAATTCTTCTGACAGAGACCCACTTTCCTAGTACGAGTCCTATGGAGCTTATGCCGTCCTTCAGGGCTTTGTATTTTACGAAGAAGTGCAACGTGCTATTCACCATAGTCTGATAGGTATCTTTCTGAGGAATGAACATAGGCTAAACGATTTTTCATTATATCAATGCATCCTATCTTTCGACTAAACAGTTTTACTTACAGCAGGGTTTTCTTGCAACAAGTTCTTTCATTTTTTTTTGACTTAATTCTAACTTCACAAACATTATTCTAAATTCTACATAGTTTCTTACAACCTGGCTACTTTATTTAAAAAAACTCGGGGCTTGCGATGACTATTCAACTCATCCTTGGGGTGAGCGAGGTCTAACGGAAAACAACTAGGAATATAACGAACTGGGGCAAGGGACATTTTTCAAACTTTCGTCCAGGGCAGCTGATACAAAACTAGGGGCATTCTGGGAAAACGGGGATGTCTCGATCACTTTTTCTGTTTGGGTATTGAGATAACTTCGGGACGGGGAAGGTCGCGTTTACCAGAAACATTTTTATCATGGATGCCACTGACAAGCAGTTCCCTCAAAATGGGTCAGATTAGGGAACCTTAGTCGTCTTACCTGTCCCTTTCTTATCGGCCAATCTAGGTTTCATCAGTATTTAGCAGAAAAGGAGAGGTAGTAACGTGGTATCGATGTAATGTATATATATATTTTTTTTCTTTTTAAGACAAATTTGTGCAAATACTTGTGGTATTTGGAGCCAATCAGGTAGTGCACCAGGGGTAGTGGTTCGCCAATTAGGTGCCAGTCGCTAGGAAGAGTGAAAGTGTGGAGGAGAGAGAGAGAGAGAGAGAGAGAGAGAGAGATAGAGAGAGACAGATAGAGAGAGAGAGAGAGAGAGATCAATAATAGGCTAAATAGTACACGTGTGACACGGAGAGTGGCCGTGTACTATTTAGGCTATTCAGTGCATTACCCAACATGAGACATTTCGGGTCTGTGTTAGAATGTAGAAAGCATGCAGTTTGGGACGGTAGAGCATTAGGCCGGGTACATAAGGACATGCATTGAGTTGGGTGTTCTTAGGTGCCATCTTGCAGCGTAGGTCCGCTTCGTGTATCGGACATGGCGTGGCTCCAGATCTTTACTATACCCTAGTCGTGATTCCAATGTAACCTGTAGAGGGAGAAAAAGGAAGAAAGGGAGGGGGAACAACATTCGAGCATATCAAAGGTACGGGTATGAAAGTTCTTTACTTACCACATACTCGTCTTATCTCCTCGGGATATAATCCCTCGGGCCATGGTTTCCGAAGTCAAGGGGGGCGGGCAGTGTGATAGGTTGTTCGTGGGGGAGGGGGTGTCCGAGGGTGGCATTATAGATCGTGTCTAGGGAAAACGCTAAAAAGAAATCAGAGGCGCCTAGCGCGAGGTATCTGGTTTGTAGATGTATCCAGCTATCGGGATCCTTAAATCACTCCCAACGCTGTGATGTTCTAAGGCATATCAGTTCTTCGGCCAACCCTGTCCCTTAGTACCTTCGAGCATCATACCTTTATAACATTCTAACATTCATACCGCTTCGCTTTTACCCATTCTCAGAAGTCGAGGTCCTTCTTCATGTGTTAGTTCCTGAGCTTAGTCGTATATTTGGAGGCAGCGTATCATACCTTAGATTCGATCATCAATCCGGGGCCGAACAGCCATTTTCTAATAACCTTAAAAAGAGAGCAAAACGGTTGCGCACAAAATAGCCCTCCCGCCAATTCCCACATTTACAAAAGTATGCGATACCTGTTCATAGCTTGGAAAACCTTTATTTGCATAATCGTTCAGTAAGTAAATATGTGAGTGCAATCGTATTTGGCCGGACACGGCGATGGCTGAAGCATATACAGTAGGGGGCTATTTTGCAGCATTTTAAAAACATTGAAAAAACGTCTTCTTAGTTATTTGCAAGGAACTAAAAACGTCTATCAATAATTGAGGGATCAGAGGGTATTTATTTCATAAATTGAAACACAGGCAGACTAATTGTAATCACATTTCCTAGATGTATACCGTGGGCGTGCGTCATAAGCTACGTTATGTATCGGCTACAATAAATATCATAATAAATCGTACATTGAAATCAACATTTTAACGGGTTCCTTTCAAATGTTCCCCAAGTGAACCCTCCTCCCTTTTTCGTCAAGTGTACAAAGGTTCACATACATATCTCAGAACATCAAGTCTTGTTAGCCAAGGAACACCACGAGGTGTTCGTAAGTTCCTATTGATACCGGCGCCATTTTGGGCGATGTCGGGTTGGTTGCACCAGAATCCCTTTCGGCAGTTCAAAAACCTGTGCTAACAGAGGGGCTGGTAATGTGGACCGTCAGTCAAAAGGGGAGGGAGGTAGAATCTTCCTTACCGGGTCACGTTGAGGTTCAGCCGGAACTTACTCGAATCCGTTAGCCCACAATATTTTTGGATGATTCAAACTGAAGCTGGTGCTGACACGAGAGCACCACCATCTTGTGGCTATGTCGCGGTCATTTCATTAGTGATCAAGGCAGTTGTTCCCCACCGGAAGCCTGTGGATGCCGAGGGCTTCTGGGACTCTGGTAGAATCTTCAAAGCTGTGGGGATGTTGTCGGAGGTGGGGGCTCGTGCCCAGGCGGGCAAGCGCCCGAGTTGCAATACCGGACAAAGTTACTCCAGCGGCCTAGACCCGCTTTCCAGGGGGCCCAGACGCCGTTTTGAGACCCTGCAGCAGCCGCCCTTCGTCGTGTCTTCAAGAGTGGAAGAGACTTTTCTGGGGCGAGAAAAAATGGAACACCGTGTCGTTGGAGCAGGACATTGGCTCGGGGCGCTAGGATGCAGCTGTGGCGCTTCTACCTGGGGAGGTGAGGGAGGCTCGTTCGCGCCGCCTCCCTTTCCCAGCGTATCCCACGCCGTTCCCTTGAATCAGGGGTGCACATGATGACCACCCTACACCCCTGACTCGGGGAGTACTCTGGAGGACCATTGCATGTCCGGTGCTGCGCAAGTATGCCCGTCGGACATTGCATGTTCTGTGCTGCGGAAATAGGTCCGTCGGACATTGTATGTTCTGTGCTGCGGAAATAGGTCCGTCGGACATTGTATGTTCTGTGCTGCGCAAATAGGTCCGTTTGCCCGGCTGGAGGACTTCGGCGCCGGGCCGGGGCTGGGAAACCTCCTACCTGTGGAGGTGGAAGAGGCTCGTCCGCATCGCCTCTTCCTCCCAGCCCACCCTGCACCAGTTCAACGGAGGAATTTGCGATGGCCGGACCAGAAGATACGAAGGAGGGGGTCATCTGCATCCGCCCCCTCCCTACTCGTGGCCCGGGCCGCGGCAGAGAAAACCAGGAATCTCAACCGCTAGACCATATGGGAGAAGAGGATGGGACGTGCCGGGCCCGTGGAGCCTCCTGTATATTCTCGCCGGCGACCTCTTTGGTCTATGGCGGTCGGCAGGACCCCGCCCCACACGTGCTGAGTGTTTCACCTTCCGGATGGGCGTGACCGGTGACTTGTTGCATTTTGGGAACTTCCGGAGTGGACGTAATATGTTCTGTATTGTTCCTATTAGTACAGTTTTACTTTAAAGAATGTTTTACTAGTTTTTTTTCTATTTATCGTTGGTCGTGTGTTATCTTTATTGTAATTAAATCTTAAATTATATAACAGAGACTTGGCTTCCTTGAATCCTTTTACTACGAGGACCTCATTACAGTGGGGGTAGGTATTTATGCCTGGGTAATGGGGGCGGGGTATCCACGAGCACAGATTTCTTGCATGGGGGGTTGTCTATGCAGGCCTGTAATTGCTTTTGTTTTTCAGAGTGGGGGGGAGAGTAATCAGTCCCAGAACTCCAACATGTCGTTGAAATTGGTCTGACGAAATCTGTGCCATCGGGCATAATCAAACGTCGTCGTCCTATCTGTCCTGTCCGTGTTAGTCTGATTCGTTTTTGTCTCGCGCCTTTTCCCTTTCTGCCGGCTTGTTATTTCTGTCGGCCCTCCGCTCTTACCTATGTTCCGTAGAGTCGGGCATTGGGCTTTCCAGTGCCCGAGTCTTTTACAAAAAGCACATTGGTTTTGCCTTAAGTCCGTTCGCCCTGCGCGTAGTGTCGGGGGGTTACTTTCGGGTCGTTGTGTCTCGGGTTTGTCCTGTCGGTACGTCCCTTTACACTGTTCCCTTTTTGTGCCTAATCTTTGGAACTGTGTCGTCGCTGCCCCTTCCTTTTGCCTATCAGACGCTTGGAAGGTCGTCTGTCGCGTTTCTTTACCTACTCTGACTTCGTCTCTTTCCTTTCGTTGCATTGCTTCTTTGCGCCACATACCGAGACTGTCGAGCATAATAGGCGTTGTCTTGCTACTACGAAGGGCTATTTCTAACGTCTCTATTTTGTCAAGATCGAAGGATCCTACCAGTGGCCACTGTTTCTCTTGATTTGCTTTGGTATACTTGTGCCTTAGCTTACTATAGGCTATGGTAATTAATCCATACTTTGTGAACATTTCTTTATTAGGGGTGCCTTCCAGCGGAGCTAGATGGTCCACCTCTAATAAACGGTCCGGGCTGAACCAGCTATCAATCAGTGGGGAGAAGACAGGCATGACGGGTCACAATGGGGACAATAGTCAGCACTACCTATCTTATCACTGTGTGCAAAGACTAGACAGAATATTTCTATTCTACGTTGTTTGCAGGCAGTGAATACCTCAAGAGCCAATATCAGACAGTTAATGTTTGGTCAATAAAATGGTCAATAAATAAAAAATGGTCAATAAAATGGTCAATAAATAAAAAATGGTCAATGGGGAGAATAAGTAGGCCCGCAAAGGTCTGCGTTACCTACCCTTTCACTATCTGCAAAGAGGGAACCTATTCTTTCCTGTTTGCAGACAGAGAATCTCCAGAAAACAATCTGTAACAGTTAATCAATGGGGAGGGGCAATTGATCAGTGGGGGAGAAAGATAGGCACGATGGGTGCGTTACCTATCCTTCACTGTTTGCAAAGGGAGAGCCGGTTGTTTCTCCGTTTGCCGACAGCGAAACTCCAAATAAATGAACAAAGAGTAATACTATTATTTTTTACAATCAATCAAACAATTTCTTAATTCGTCGTTCTACACGACCTTACCCGGACCGCATGGACAGTTTCTTGTCTTCCGAATCCAGCGCCCGATCGTTCTATTTTCTTCGTAATCCTCGCGGCACTCCTGATGGTTCCCAGTCAGGACCGTAGATCACTCGAGAGAGGTCTGTTCGGAACCAGTGAAGTTCGGATGATCGGCTGTCAGACGAGGGTCTATCGGACAGGGTACCTTCCGATCGTTGCAGTCGTTCACTCTGTCGTCAGGACCTCTCCCACTGGATCCACGAGTCGCTGATGGGCCCCATGTTGGGCGCCAATTGTAAAAGGGTGGCTAGACAACCAGTGACCAAAGACCCTTTTGTGTTGCCCGGCGGTGTCGCCTCTATTATCCACAGAGTATTAATCAATGAAGAAGCAGGCGCTGGAGACTGAAAGACAGGAAACAAGGGTTTATTCTCCCCGGAGGAGAACACATCAATTCGGACAGCAAGTATCGTCACGAGGTGCTCTAACCGCATCTCTGAGGCCTGGCCTCTTATACTCAGGTTTATTGCTTTATTACATGAAACACATATTTGTCAATACTTTGATGTACGGAAAAGCATCCCAGGAATCCCCGCTTCAAGCCCGTTCCCACACGTTTACAGTTGAAATCCCCACCCCGGTCAAACAGGTGATGATTATCGCGCAGCTGGACATTCCGCCGATTCACGGAATGTGTGGAGTTGATCGGATCTCATGGGGAGAAGGGTGTTCGATCGACTCGAGGGTCCTTTGATAGGGGGAAGCTTCCTACTGTACGGGGGTGTGATAAACAGTATCCGCAGGGCCAGGTGGCGGCCTGGGAACGTGGGAGACAAACGGGCACACAGGAAAAAGGGGGTTTATATCAAAGGACTTGGGACCATGAAAGGGATGAAGGGAGGTGTCGCGCTGGGAACAGGATGGGATTCTGAGGCAGAGCTGCGCTGAAGAGGGGTTTATGACCCAAAGCATGTGAGAGTGGGAGGGGGTTGTCAGCGTGCGGGGGGATGCCTGCGAGGTTAAGAGAGAGAGAGAGACGCGCTGGCTATCAGCGAGGGCAGGAAGGCCATGGTGCTTAAAATGGCTGCCGCTTACGCGCACGGCATGTGGGAGCGGGAGTGATCATTGCGTGATGGTGTTTGTGAGGGTGAAGAGCCGTGCTGGGGGTCAGGGGTGTGCAGAGGATGGTTCTGATCAAGGCAGCTGAAATGGCGGGGGGGTGTACGATAAAAAGTGTGGCATCGGAGAAAAGGGCAAGATGGCGCAGATAATGTTCACCAAACCGTATTAATTTTCCACAGTGGGGGCTACACATAAGCAGCGAGGCAGATGGTAACTCTGCAGGGGACAATTTTAATGTGAGTGTGGCACACAGAGGTTTTTTACAAGACATTGAAAGGCATTGAAGTTTAAAGAAGGGTGAATAATTGTGTGTTTTTGACGCTATAAAGTGGAATAATTTTGGCGTTTTTGTGTGGCAGTGCTCTGTGCTAATCTTGTTTTCATCGTAGGACCTCATTGAGGGGGGCACTGCTGACTGAGGCCACGGGGAGTGAAGCGGTGGATGGCAATTCGGGGACACAGGCAGGCCTGCACTTCACTGTTTCTGGTGGGCCACCGAGCTAGAGTGCGCTCGCCCAACACCCAGGTTACCTGGTGTGGCGTGGTCCCAGTTGCGTGGTGCTTATGGCCAGTCTGTGTACCTCCAACGTTCTACAGGTAAAAGCCAGGGTAGGTCCTGGTGGTTGCTGGGATACATTGTGTTCTTGGGTTAGCACAGGTATCAGTGGTTTAGCAGTTGCGAGGTGTGAAAAGATGGCCAGTAGCCGTGGCGCCAAATGTTCCCGCATAGAACATATGCTGCAAGGTAAGATGCGTAGTATGGCATCAATGAACAGGAGATGGGGGCAAGTGGATCAGATAGGGAAGAGCGTGGCAGAGCTCAGACAGAAGTTGGATGATCAAGCAGGGCCATCTGGAAGGCCCGAGCGAACAATAGTACCTCTGCAGCCCAGGGGGGAATTGGATCCACTACCCAAGTGGGTTAGAGCCAAGAAGTGGGGGCCCTAAAGGTGGGTTGGCACCGCCGGTCATCCCTATACCTACTCCCCAAATCCCAGCAAGTATACCTGTAATACTGGCAACTGCTGCACCGTTCTCAACACCAGGCTCGGTGCCTCTGGTGGTCCCAGTAGTAGTCCCAGCAATTATACCCGTAACACCGTCACCTGCCGCACCTGTCCCATCACCAAGCTCAGTGCCTCTGGTGGTCCCGGCGGTAGTACCGGTGGTACCCACGCTTAACCCTGCGCCAGTCCCATGGAGTTCTGTCCCAAGCCCAGAAGCCCCCATCCCGGTCGCAGCACCTGCAGGGGTTGGTCAGGTCCCACCAGAGCTAGTGGCGCAGATAGCGTCAGTTCTCCTTTGGCTAGGAATAGGGGGGATGTTACCATTGTCAGTAGGTGTGAAGGAGGTGGGGGAGGATCCTTTGGCAGAGGCATGTAAGATGGTGGCAAGGATCATGACTGCCCCGAATAGTGGGGGGGGGCGAGTACATCTATTCCCCCACAAGCAGCATGTCCAGCCAGCAACCCCGGAAGTGAGAAGATGCTAGACTCAACGCGTGCAGGGGAAATTGGTAAGGAGGTGGCATTACCAGTGCTGGGCGAGGGTACAGTACCCTCCAGGAGGGAACATTTGGCCCAGCATGTAACACAAGACGTGAAGGATTTAATTTGGGCGGGCAAATATGTCAATATGTTTTCTTTGCTTATGGATAACAGGGAAATGGAGTATGCTAGAAAACAAAAGGATTGGATGTCGGCTAGCGAATGGCGGGGAGAGATGGCGAGAGTCAGGGTGGAAGAGGCATTGAACAACTAGACTAGAGCCTGCTCTGTGTTTATGGCGATTACAGACGAGCGGTCCCCTAACTTGCAGGCAGAGATGGCTGGTTACCAGAGTAGGATCACAACTTTACATGATAAATATGGGGGGAAGGATGGAAAGACTATGACATGAGTTTTAGGAAAGCTAAAGAGTTTAATTCCTTACTTTCCTGGGATCAGGTGGATTCCATTTCCTGGTATGGACAGTGTACAGCAGGGCAGCATGGTGGGGCAGGGCCGAGTTGGAACAGAAGTTACCCCCCAAATCCCAACAGCCCCTTCGGCCGGCACAGGGAGGTGACATGGCCCCTAAGGCACGGAGCATTGGGGGGCGAAAAGGGATGTGCTGGTATTTTAATAAGCGAGCAGGCACCAGGCGACAAGGCACATGCAAGTTCAGACACGCATGTTCCATTTGTAATCAACCTTCCCACCCAGAAACAACATGCTGCAATAAAGGTAACGCCTCTGGAAACAGGGGAAGAAAGAAACAGGAATAGGGAGAGAGTACGGTTGGTGTCACATTCACCCATTGATGCTCTGGCTATGACTCCTTGGCTGAACAGGTACCCAGGCCATGCCTCTGCTAAGATGTTACAAGAAGGTTTTTGGCAGGGCTTTAGGATCCCAGCGGTGTGCTACACTGGATTGGCAGAGTGTAAGAACCAATTATCTGTTAGGAACAACCCAGAGGTGGCAGCGACAAAGATTGCAAAAGAACTGCGCCTAGGCAGGATAGCGGGTCTTTTGATCCCATCCCTGTGCACAATTTTGTTTGCTCTCCTCTCGGCGTGGTGCAAAAGAAGGATAAGGGGGAGTTCAGGCTGATTCATAATCTGTCCGCACCTAGGGGCGTATCACTAAATGACGCCATCAATGAGGACATTTGTAGCGTTAAGTATGCTTCCTTAACCAGGCGGTGGAGATGTTGAGAACTTTGGGACCGGGAGCCTTGTTGGCAAAGTCGGATATTGAATCCACTTTCCGGCTACTGCCGGTTCATCCTCTGGATCAGCATCTGCTAGGTTTCTCATTCCAAGGTAAATTCTATATGGATAAGTGTATGCCTATGGGTTGTTCTGTTTCCTGCGCCTACTTTGAGAAATTCAGTTCTTTTTTGGAAAGGGTTTTTAGGCAGAAGACTGGACATCAACATGTCATGCATTACCTGGATGACTTTCTCTTTCTCGGGTCGGCGGGCTCTCAGGAGTGTGCATGGGCATTGCAGGAATTTTGCGTGCTCATGCAGGCTTTTGGGGTCCCGCTGGCGCCGGGAAAGATGGTGGGTCCAGCAACCACATTGGAATTCTTAGGCATTGAATTGGATTCAGTAGAGGGTTGTTTTAGGTTACCTAAAGACAAAATCACGAAATATAGGGCAGCCCTCCAGCAATGTTTGGCCAAGGACAAGGTGACACTATATCAGCTTGTGGGCCAGTTGAACTTCGCACTGAGAGTGATACACTTGGCGTGACCATTCTCCCGCTCAATCTCGCAGAGCATGACAGGTCTGCGGGAAAAGCACCATCACACGAGACTGCCGGCCGAGGTCCGCCCAGACATGCGCATTTGGATCACATTTCTGGAGGGCTTCAATGGCAGGGTAGTGTGGGTCGGTCCACCCACTATGTCAGCAGAGTTAGGTTTATGGACTGACGCTCCGGGCAGTGTGGGCTTTGGCGCCATACTTGGAAACAAGTGGATGGCACAAAAGTGGCCGGTATGGTGGGAGGAGAGTGGTTTGACAACTAATATAAGTTTCCTGGAACTATTTCCAATCTGGGTTGCATTGTCAGTTTGGCCGAATCAGTTGTGTAATCAATCTGTGATTTTCTGGTGTGATAACATGACAGTAGTGGAATGTATCAATCAACAAGCGGCACGATGTAATATTATACTTCGCCTATTAAAAGAAATAGTGCTGGTATGCATGAAGCTTAACATACAGTTTAGGGGCAAACATGTTCCAGGGGTGTTAAATAATGCAGCTGATGCACTCTCTCGCTTTAAGATGCAGGTATTCAGGGAACATCTACCATCCGCAGAGGCGACGCCTACACACTTCCCAGCAACGCTCTGGCAGATTGGTGCCCCCAGCTACAGAACCTTGTGGCAGCTAGCCTAGCGCCCAGGACCAGAACCACTTAAGTAGGGGCATTTTTGTCTTATTGCACTTTTTTGGGACAAGGTTGGGCGGATAGATGGGATCAGGCAGGGAATTTCACACAGTATCAAGATGCATTGCACAAGGAGAGGCGCTCCGCAGCGACAGCCAGCCAGCAGGTGGCAGCTATCTCTTTCTTTGCACAGATTAGGAGTACCAAAGATCCCACAAATAGCTTCATTGTAAGGAAGGCACTGAAGGGGCGGCTGCGCCTCCAGGCAAACGTCACGGACACGAGGCAACCAATAGGTTTAGAGCAGCTGGCATCGCTATTAAACGCCCTGTGAAGCATCAGCAGTTCATCGGGGGAAGTGCTATTGTTCAGAGCGGCCTTTACACTAGCCTTTTATGGGGCGTTCCGGGTAGGGGAGCTGGTGGCTAGCAATAAGTAGGACCTGCTAGGTGGACTTCAGTTTGAGCACACATGGACAGTAGGTGATACACTGCTAATTACCATCAGCAAATTAAAGACTGATCAGGAAGCCTGTGGTGAGGGGCTAGTACTCCATCGGGCGCGAACTAATCCATGCTGCCCAATGATGCACGTGGAAGCCTTCCTCAACCAGAGAGTAGGCTCACTAAGGGGGGCATTATTGATGCATGCAGATGGTTCCCCACTTACCAGGTTCCAATTCAAGAGAGTGTTAGCTATGACAATTGACAAGGCAGGCTTAAATCCAAAGGATTTAAGGATTTTGGGACACATTTGTTCCGTATAGGGGCTGCCACTAAAGCGACTGCTAGAAGGTTACACAATAGCAGTGTGAGGAAATTTGGGAGATGGTCTTCCAACTGTTACAAGCGTTATGTGCGGCTGCACATGTTGTGAGGGTGGTTAAAAAATGACGCTGATGTCTGTCTGGTTTGTTTACTTGTATTTCAGTTAACCGAACCTGTCACGCAGGGCGGGAACTGCTCTCAACACATCACCAGCAAGTATCTTCTTCACGGCGGACCCATGTACAGGAAAAAGAGACACAAGTTGTATGGGTTATTGGGCATTCTTATGTGAAACATGTTAAATCTGTGTTTTATACCGGTAATTACAGACGATAAGGGGGGTCTCTGCCTCAGTCAGTTGAGAGGGTTTGTTACGGAGTTACTCAACAGACACACCCCGCCGCCATCAGTTGTTATCTTACATTTGGGTGGGAACGACCTGGTAAAACTGAACAGAAGGGTCCTGATAGAAGAGATAATCTCAGGGGTAGGTTGGTTAGCAAAAACTTTCCAGGGCTAGGCCATAGTTTGATCCCAGATAATTCCTAGACTCAGATGGAGGGGAGGATTCGGTGAAAGCGTTGAATCACTCGGTAAAGAGGATCAACAACAAGTTAGAGAAATTGTTTCAGTCACCTCAATTGCAAAACATACCACATGGGTGTGTCAGGGGGGAACAGTGCTTCTTACAAGATGGCGTTCACCTAACTAGTATGGGCAATGACTTATTTTTAGAGAACATCTTGGCATGGCTAGGGGGTTTTGGGTCTTGGCATGACCTTGCAGAGCAGGAGGATAGAGGGGGCCAGATAGTCGGGCAACTATGCTGGCCTGTGGCGGTAAGGTCATGATTGGTGAGCAGTCAATTTAAGGTCCTTAGGGGGCGGCGCCATTCTTGAATGGGGTCGCCCAGGGGGAGGTACAAGTGGTCTCTCCTAGAACTCCAGGGGCAGTACATCCGGTTGGTTGGATGGGAGCAGGGGAGGGGGGAGTCACGCTTTCCTCAGGCAGGTTGGCCACCCTGCACGTGCACTATGACGTCATTAAGTGGCGCAGAGTGCAAGGGCCCCTTTGGTTAATGGAGCTCATGGAGCGTACGGGGGGTAACTGGGAGGTGGGTAAGTAACCTCTCGGTAAACGGGCTCTCTGCACATGCGCACTCAGACGTGAGGGCGTGGCTGTTTGACAAGGATCTGACACCGGTTAGCGATCTTGCCGTAAGCCCAAAAATAGGATATGCAGAAAAATACCTGTCTACATGGATTGTAATCAAATGTTGATTGTGTTTTTCTACATAAATGATTGTGTAAATATTGTTTATTTCAAATTTTTCATTTGTTTTCATGTTTTAATAAATACGGCCGGGGGGGGTCGTGAGACACCCCGCCTTCCAAAGAAACTCCTCTCTCATGTCCAATTTCTAATAAATATGTGGGGTGCACAAGGCAGGGGAGGGGGATGGACGGTAGTCCCTGACCATATTGTCGGGGGTATTGAGCGTCATATATAACTAGGCATGCCCATTGATTGATCTGAGTGTGGGAAGGACATCGAGCACCCATGTCAATGATCACGTGGTTAAGAGGCTGCTCGTGACCTCTTCCCATCACGCTGTCTTCCATCTTATGAAGCATCCACAGAAGGAGGAGGCTGCCACTCTGCACAAGACACAGTTTTGTTCACAATAATAGTGCTATCGGTCCTACCAAATCCATGCCTTTCCTCCAGTGACAACCAAGAGCGGTGTGAAATGCACAGCTGTGACCGACCCGGGATAAAAACGTGCCCTGCGATTGTAGGGCTCATGTCATTAGGACGATTGATGTGGTTCAATATCTCTTCCTGATTATTGTCAGCAAAGGCTATTTCTTCTTAACCACATTAGTCCTGCATTAGAGAGCAAACTCCCAGCAGTCAGGCTCAAAACGATGGCACAAAGATGAAAGCAAGATAAATGGAAGAGGGCAGGGGAAGTGGCGGTAACTGGGTTACGCTGTGAATTTAAGTCAGTAATGAAAGTATAAGGCAGTGGAGAAAAATGGGGTCAATAGCCGGCTACATCTGTGAGGTGGCCCTGTGCCCACCGAAGCTGCGGAGATCATTGCCTGGCGATACAGGTGCCCCCAGTGCCAGGCGGTCCCCTGGACCAGGTGCGTGGCGCAAGAGATGGATGCTTGCATCAAGGGGCACTGGGGCATGAGAAAGACCAGATGCTGTTTTGCTGCAGGGATTTCTTCACCAAGAAGCTATCAGTAAATACTTGAAAGGAAGGAGGGGGAAAGAGCTGTCAAGATAGAGGCACGCGTTTAGGGTCAGAAAAGAGCTGTCACTGCAGAGACAGGGCGCCCAAGGTGGTCCTCTCATCACCTGTACAGAGGGCTGCGGGAGAGCAGCATCACAGCTTGAGTGACACACATTCTAGAGGGCGTCCGCCACTCCACAATACAGCGCTGGGAGAAAAGATACTTATGCTGTGTTGTGTTATCTTATGTTATGCTACTCTGTGATATGACATGCTATGCTAGGGTAGATTATCTTGATGTCCTCTTTGCTGGATGCTATACACTCAAATATCTGCAGTATGACCCGCAGAATGAAAACCATTGAAGAGAAGTTATAGAGTGGAAAAAAAATCGGTGATGGGGAAACACTGACAGTCAGTGGTTTTGAAATCAGGCAGTAGAGAAAGATGAGTCTGGTATACATAGCACAAGGAAGTAAATGTCTGTGCTCCACTTTCTGCAGAATAAGTCTCGAATGTATTAGTATCCAAAAAGAGCCAGCCTTGTGTTCTGCAATCTAAATTGAATGAAATCGGCAATAATATTATACAGGTTTTCTTCAACACTTTAACATCTCACGGGAGTTCACTGAAATCTACTTATGTATCCACGAAGAACAAACTGCTGCACCACTGGGACGAGAGCAGACTGCAGCAGAAGGACCATGGTGCATAGGGACACGCACACAAATACCAATTGGGACACGTGAATGGTGGGACCCAGTGACAATGGGACACAGGATTCATAATATAGAGGCAAGGTTTCTGAGAAACTATAACTATGGACACTGGAAAAGAGCGCTGCAACATTGGGTAATGGGGACACTGTGACATGGGACACAGATTCAGGGACATATACACTGGAACACCTGGCCATGGAGAGTCAACCTGAAGTAAAGACACAAGGTGACTAATGTGCAAGGGCAAGGTAAAAGACACACGGGCAAAAAGATTCTGTCACACACACATGTCATGCACAAGGGGATATGAGATATGGGTGCACGGGGTACAGAGAATGGGACACAATAAACACGGTGTTAAGTACATAGGCACAAGCACACATTCCAGCAAAATATCACAACCCTTTTACAGCCATCAGCACAACTATACATTAAGGCCATTAGCGTATATACAATGGATACTGCACAAAGGCTGAAGTATATGAATTATCATCAATGGAGTATGCTTCGTGGAAATAAAACTCTGAAATCTAGAACTGTTGGAAATGGACGTCTCCAGTTGGCAATATTTGCACCTTTGAACAAATAGGGGCCCTAGCTTCTAGTCAGGGTAAGAGAGTTACATCGTCGTGACAGATGAAAACCCAAAGTATGGCACTGCCCCGAGGTGCCCAGCTTGGGGCACGGAGTCACACAGAACCCAAAGAACAGTACCTTGGCAAATGATGGAAGCAAAGATGATGCATGGCTTCAGGGATGTGATGCTTCGTTTGTGCGGGGGGGGGGGGTGTTGGTTTCATACGACCACAGGAGAGGTGATGCTTCGGTTCATAATGACCCCATGGGAGGTGAGGCCTTGGTTCATTACTGTGACGTAGGGAAGGTGAGACGTCAGTTCCTTAATGTTGTCGGGGAGGTGACATCGCAGTGGTGGCGAGGCAGTTGGTTCCTTACGATGGTGCGGTGTCCATAGATTCAGGAATTCAAACACATCCGGTATCGGCTCCACAATGATGAAGCACCAGTGTCAACGAAGTCGGGGCTGCGGTGCAAGGCAGAACGGTACATCATGAGCGTCACGAGCAGTGCCCTTGGCTCCAGTGCAGGCAGCACCCTTAGTGACCGCGTCTGAGTCAATACGGTGCTGCCTGGGCAGGAGTTGGGGCTGTGGTACAAGTCGGGTGGTGCGTTGTGTGCTTCACGAGCGGTGCCCTCGGCTTCGTAGCAGATCAAGGCATCACTGGAGGGCATCAGGGTTGCAATTTACATTGGTGGCAGCTGAAACAGCGGTTCCAGATGGAGGAGGACAGAGGCAATGAAGTATTTGTGTCATTTAGACTTCAGGACAGGAGGCAAACTCTACACCAACCCCTTGGAGTTCTTCTTCAAGTAGGATACACAGCACACAGGTAAGTCTTGGCCCTCTCCTTGTCGGAAACAGCCACTGCAGGCAAACCCCTTAGAGCACACAGCACAGGGGCAGTATTCCCCCTTCAGCTTTCCCAGCTCTTCTCCTTGGCAGAGGTTTCTCTTGAGTCCAGAAGTAATCCAAAGTTCTGGGCCCGAATTTTTATGCTCAAATTCTCTTTGTTCTCTTGTGGCAGAAAGGCTCTGTGCTCAGTCAAAACCAGGTCTGTCCTCCCTGGTCCAGCTTCCCAGCAGGAGGTGGAGACAGCATTGTGTAAGACAGACCAGTCCCATTCAAGTGCATGGAAATCTTGTCCCACTACTCTAAATGAAGCCCAGGTCTATTCAGCCCAGCCCTGACTCATCCAGGAAAGGCAGGACACACCTCAACTTACCCAGTTGCTGTCTACAGTGAATGCACATCCCCAGCCCCTGTCACTCCAAAGCCAGTCAATCCACAAACCAGAAGAGTCATACAGGATGGCTAAACAAGAAAACACCTACTTTCTAAAAGGTAGTATTTTCAAATACACAATACAAAGAACGTCTTTACTAAAAGATGCATTTTTATATTCTGATTTCAGGCATACTAAAGTTCAACTTTCAATCTTGTCCCAATGGGAAGTTATACTTATAAAATGTTATAAATAAACTCCCATTCTATCCTATCGGGCAGATAGCCTTTCAATAGTGAAAGATGAAATACACTGTATTTCACATTCAGGACATTTCACACACATCAGTACATGTCTTACCTTTCACATACACTGCACCCTGTCCATAGGGGTACTGTGGGCCTACCTTAGGGGCAACTCACATGTAATAAAAGGAAAGGTTAAGGCCTGAAAAGTGGGTGCACTTGCAAGGTCGACATGGCAGTAGAGACTGTGCCGAGACATTGCAGTGGCAGGTCTAAGACCCCTTTGAAAGGCTGCATGTGTGGGTGGCACAATCAGTGCTGCAGGCCCACTAACAGCATTACAACCCATGGAAGGCATTCTCTCTTACACTGCAATATGCTCAGATCATGACTGGATATCATGTGTGATGGGTGATGCCGGCTAAAATCTCCTGCATTCACAGGTTATGTTACTGTTGGACCTGATACTCGTCAGGTAACATTTCCCTAAACTGTTTTCATTTTCTGCCTGGGTTTTGCTATTTCTCTTGTGTGGCCTCCGGTTACTGGGCACTTTCCACCATACATCTGATTTACAAAACATTTGCTTCATATGTGCTTTTGTAATTTTGACATATTCTGAAATATTTGCACAGTTAATTAGCAAGCATTAAAGCATTTTTTTGTACTAGAAAAAAAACTTTTCTTTCCCAATACCCCACAAGATTGTCTCATAAATCCTTTCACTTTGAAGTCATTGAAAAAAAAGTAAACACTGAGTTCTCTTGGATGACAGAGCCTGGCATTTGACCTCTGTCTTTGAACGCACAACGTGACAAGATAAGAACACAATTTAATGATCTCTTCACTGAAAGAGAGGACTAGATGAAAAATAGAAGGAGCAATGGTGATTGGGGTTTGTTACACGGTAGCGAAGACATGCTGAACTGCCTAAAACAAATAAAGCCAGCAAATAGAAAGCCAGAAAATGTGAGCCACAAACCGCAAAGCCAATGGCACTACAGAACAATGTGCAAGCAAAGTGGATCGCCACTGGGGAAGTCAAGTCAGTCACGGCAGGACCTGTCTGGGTCCCTAAGGTCGGGTAACTGGTCAAATAAAAGATAGTGGACAGAAAAGAATTTGGGCCCATCATATAGAAAGCCTGTACCTGTCCTGACTGTTGAATGAACAAGAACTGTACTTTTCCCGCCTCTTGCCAGGAAAAAGGAGAAAAGATTTGTCTCCATTGACCCGATAAAATGAAACTATGTGGCCGATACTGAATAGTAGGCCTCATGGACTCCTGGGTACCGACGCCCACCTCTCGCTACCATACAGGAAGTTCAAACAGAAAGACTCATCACGTTTGAAGAGTCACCTATACGGAATGATGGACTATGCAACAATGCCATGGAACTCGTTCCTCTTGAAACTGACATTCAAGATCAAAGTGAAAGACACATTTCAATTCGACCTAACACTGATGACTACATAAAGATGCCTCAACAAGAGCCATCTACAAGTTCAACAAAAGCTGCGGAACTACCAAAAGTAGATAGAACTGCATTTGGCTATTTCATCAACTTTGATACCTTTTCTTTGGACCCGAGTGAACTTGAAATTACGCCAGACCCAATATCTCATCAACAATAAATCAAAGACTTCTTCATTTTTCTTAAAAAGACTTACTTGGTGTTACCTTGGCTAGAACTTTGGATAATCACCAGGATACGTTTCTTTCTTTTCTGGATAGACTTAGTAGCAGTTTTCTGTTTACTTAATAATGGAACTTACCTTCACCAAAGCTCTGAAGCATCAAAAGTGAACCTAATCCTAAAACCTCATGTTTCATCATATCGTGAACAAAGAGACTTGTCATCAGTGAACATTACACCTATACCTGATAGTATAGTATGGGCCAAGGTTGATTATGATATATTTGGTCAGACCAAACTTTTAAAGATACCACATTTATTAAAATGTCCATAAATCATATCATTACCTTCAGTACATTTCCTGATGATTGGGATTTTAAAACCATATCAAATATGTTGTCTGATTAGAACAATCTGCCGCATTTTCTATCAATGAAATGTTAGAGGACACATCAGACTTTAACACAATGTATTGTTAGCAACATTATGGTCATCATTTTCTACAAAAATCTAGCACCCCTATGAATGTTTACACATATCACCAATGGGAACATTGCCCTACACCACCGAAAAGTAGTTCAAAAATGTTTGCACTAAAGTTTTCATATTTTTCAGGGTTTAACATTTCATTACTATAGGGTTGCACCAACATCCGCACAGAAAAATATGCTGACTCACACCAAACAGATTTACCCTGTTTCCTTTATTACCCAACTGTCTGAACAGGGCTTCGACCTATGGAAAGACACGATAGACTTAAAATCAGTCTGGGGTTCTGCCCCCACATGCATCAAGCACTTTTTCATTCGCAAACGGTGCGATTCCTTAAAATCGGCCGTTTGCGAATGCAAAAGTGCTTTTTGGGATGCATGAAGCAATTTTAGAATTCGCAACATTGTTGCGAGTTCTAAAATTGCGGGTGCTTTTAAGAAGTCGCAGATGTGCGACTTCTTAAAAGCAATGCATCATCACTTTGACAAGTGAAAATTCGCACTTAGGGTTCCAAATTTACCGAGTGGTTGAACCACTCGGTAAATTTGGAAAAAGTGTTTAAAATGCTTTAAATGTTTTTTTTTCAACATTCATGTTACGGACACACATGTCCTTAGGACATGTGTGTGTGCAACATGATGCGAAAAATACATTTCAGGGGTGCAGGGGGGGGTCCTTTGGACCCCCCCCTGCACCCATGAAATTTTCTAAGTGCCACTCGCAATTTGCATTGACTCCTATGGGCCTTTTGGCCCATAGGAATCAATGGAAATTGCGAAAATTAACTTAAGAATTCGGTATTTCTTTGGGATTCGGTAAAAAATGCGATTTTTACCGAATCACAAAGAAATACCGAAAAAAATGATGCATAGCATTTTGCATTTCCTAAATAGCGATTCCTTAATTTTCGCTATTTCAGAAATGCAAAATCCTACATTGATGCATGTGGGGGCTAGAGACTGGCAAGTCCAGGGAACAGTAGGGCTATTTAGAGCATGCCTCATTCCTCAGCAGATGATATTTCTAAACAATGCTGTGCAACAGACTTCCTGTCTTGAAACAGCCAAGAAAAAGGATTTGAACTCGCCCTGATTCCAACACCATCACAGGCCGAGGGTAATTGTACATCACTGAAAGGGGTTACTTTAGATGACATTTTACCAGACAATAGATCAAACGCCAATTGGAATGGAAGTGGGTAGTTTGGCCCACTGACACTAATAGATGTCAGGAAAAATTCAGGGGTACAACCGAAGGGTTCAGTATCCACAGGCCAGACCCACACTATGTACAAAGAGAACATCCAGGGGTGGTAACATCATACAGTGTTGGGAAGTTATGTCTTGATTTGCTGTAAACCTCAACACTAACACAGGTGAAACAACATTTATCCTTACTGACAGAGGATGTGGACCTAATGGATTTTTTATTGGGTCCCTGAAAGCCAAGTCAAAAACCTTTCTATTATGCTGTCTATAATTAAATTAGGAAAATCTCCCAACAAGAAGCAGGGAAGAGACTATGAGAAATATGTAGGATCAATTTAGAAAAGGCGCTAGTCATAGTTGACAACGGTATGACTACGTTGACTTCCAGGATTTATTCACTTGGCACATTGTATCTTCTGCTATTGATGTACTAGAACAAGATTTGTCCATACTATAGCACAGGCAATCATAATTACGTTCTATTATGTTACTGAGCTGAACGCTGCAAACATTATGCACAAGTTATGTGCCTTGGCGTTTTATCAAGAATATGTCACTGTTTTCTGCATACAATCTTACAGAAAAAAAAGATGAAAATGACACAGATGAGAGCAAAATATACAATGCTGCTTATTGAAAAACTGGACTGGTTACCTTTTACTGTGGCGGAATCACCGTCCACAGAATGGTTGACCCATGGTCATAAAACATTACCAGTCACAACTTTCCTATTTCAGTATTGCCTGGAACAACAACAGGCAGGCAGGTATGAAGAAATGGGTAGGAAATTCATCAAGGAATCTTGGGAATTACAGTACAGATTGTAATGCAGGAGTGGGGATCTAGAAGTATTTCTAAGCGGTACAAACTGCGAGAACGCTTTAAGTGGATCTCCCATAGGACAGGATATTATGGTGCACGGGCCTGCAATGGTTCAGTAGCGAACATATCCTGTCACTTGAGGCGAACACAGGAAGCCATGATTACCCCAGTATTAAAGATGCTCTCAAATGGGAGTTACTTGATGCTGAATGTTCATGGTTGTTGTGGGATGCTCCAGGGCATTGCGTATCTCGTCACGTGAGCTCCAGGGTTACTTGTAGCATGCAAGTATTGTTTCCACTGACACACAGAGTCAGGGAGTCACTGTTATGGCCTTCCCTGAATGTTTCCTTTATACGATTTGATCCTCTGAGCAGAATGAAAGCCATGTTTCTACAGAAAACCGTACCCTTAACCTCCGCCCAGGAGACTTTTGATCTCCAGATCACAAGGTCCTCGGCTGAGATACAGAAACTCATACGTACTAACTGCCCCTTCCATTTCACAGAATTGGTAAATAGTATCTTTAACATATCTGATACAATGGGTATAGTCCACCTATTTAAGACCATAGGTTTGGGACTGGTAAACACTTTCAGATGGTCCTCAGAGTTATACAAAATGTTATACACTCCGTATTCGGAAGCATTTTTAGAGGACTTCTACTGATCCTGTTTCTAATAGCCGGGATCCTGATTATACATTTTCTGCTATGCAATGGAACATCTCAGTCACCAAGGAGATGGAAAAAGCTCTCCTGGAACGTAAATACCGTGATCACATGATACAAAATCTGGGCATACCTCGCCTACGAGAACTGAGCACTTCTTGGTTCTTCTCGTTTAGACCAGTCTGCATGGACTGTATCCTTCCTGTTCTCCGATGCCTGTTCTGTGGAGAAGAATGCGTGTTGGATCTCTGACACTTCCATCAGTTGAGCAACCGGCCGTTGATGCTTTACTGGACCCGATAACAGCCCATGTTCTGCAGTGTCACCAACGTATTCCTATGTTGATGGCAGCATTCTTAGAGCCTCCACAGGAATTCTTGCTCCTGTTGGAATGGATACCGGGTCCTCCACTAACACCTATGCCTTGGATGGCACACAGGCTGCCCCTGCATCGGCTTCAGGCAGTACGCAAGATCATCTCTGCTCAATTGACATGAGCTGCAAGGTGTTATAAGGGTCGCCCTCTGTGATGACAGGCAACAGCGATGTTGCGTCTACCAGGAAGGACACATAAACATTTGGCTCATCGTGTGTTGGGAAAAATTGGGTCTTTTTTAAACAAAGTCGAAATTGGAACTCCAAAACAATAAACATTTTTTATGACCTGCATGGCTTTCCAATGTTTGTAGTTGTTCAAACTATATATATGGGCACATTAGAACTATTGCTTGAGTGACAATTTTTCTATTTAAAAAAAAGATTTTTTTTTTAGAAACTTTTCCACTTGTTAGCAGAACTATTGTTTTACTATAGTTGTTTGCCTACTAGTGCCTCAACAAGCCTAGTGCCTCAACAAGCCTAGTAGTACGTTAGAATTTAATTATGTCATCCAGTCGGATGAGGAGTGGGTGTTATATTCCATATATGTACCCCGATATAGCCTCATGTAACATCATAACCCTTTACCAATATTCTTCCCTACATTACATGCATAAGGGTTCTTAGGGACTAACCTTTTACCTAGATACGACACTGCACACAGAACGCTGGATTTTACCTGATAAAGGCCTCATACATTATGCATGAGGATTCTTGGAAACTTAGCAGGACTACCATCTCCTGTATAATATCTATGTATAAAGTTCATTCCCGACGTCATCCTAAGTCTGACAAGTGGCACAGAGAGGTAGAACCCCTGGGGAGACCTTTGTATTTAAAAACATCACATCTTGCTGAGACAAAGAGAGGAGATCAGGATTTCCCTGCTGACACACACTGGTGTGAGGCGTTGAGGTTCCTGCATGGAGATACTCCAGCTCACAGTGATCTAACATCCCTTGCAGGATGTCCAACTCGAGACCAAGACAGGGTCCCACAGTCTCTCACTGCAGGTAATGGAATTGACTTTATCCTAGAGGGATTCTTGGCTTAAACACCTACATACATGCTAGGTACACCTAGGTACATCTATTCAGGGTAGCATCGCAGGAGTACGCATTTTTATTGTCATGTATTTTATATTCTAGCCTGTATTGTTGGTTATAGCAAAATGGTAGAAATCTACCATCCTTTTACTTTCTTTGTGATTCTAATGATTTATATCTTTTACTGTCTAATGTTTGTTTCAGCGCACCTATTTTACACTATAATAATGACTGTTCAATAAATACTTATTGAAAAAACGGCCCTACCGTTTATTCTGTGTAATTCTCTGAGACTAAGTGAGCATGGGTGACTGAACGAAAAGTAGTACACTGTTTCCACGATCCTGAGAGATCAGGATTGTCATGTTCAATAGTTGCCAAGAACTGTTCTCTCTGAGGAGTTTCTTGTGGCACTGTGAGCTAGCAGGTACATGGGCCAACATACCTGGTGGGTGTGTGTAGAATCAGTCTGACACCAGTCCTACAGTGTATATTGTCTAAACGCACAGATAATATATAGGTTTTATAGGAGATACACATAGTAGCCCATTACCTGAAGTGAGAGATTATGGGACCCCGTCTTGGTCTCGAGTTGGACACCCCCTAAGGGATGTTAGACCAATTCGAGCTGGAGTATCTGATTGCATGAACCTCAGCATCACGCGTCAGTGTGTGTCAGCAGGGAAATCCTGATCTCCTCTGGAATATTTGCACAGTTAATTAGCACGCATTAAAACATTTTTGTGTGCTAGAAAAAAACTTTCCTTTCCCAATACCCCACAAGATTGTCTCATAAATCCTTTCACTTTAAAGTCAGAGAAAGAAAAGTAAACACTGAGTTCTTTTGGAAGACAGAGCCTGACATTTGACCTCTGTCTTTGAACACACAACAAACACAACAAAATAAGAACACAATTTAAAGACCTGTTCACAGAAAGAGAAGACTCGACGAAAAATACATGGAGCGATGGTGATCAGGGTTTGTTCCACAGAAGTGAAGACATGCTAAACAGTCTAAAACAAATAAAGCCAGCAAATAGAAAGCCAGAAAATGTTAGCTACAAACCCCAAAGCCAATCGTAAGCAACGGGCAGAATGCATTCCCAGGAAAGATTTTAGATCCCAAAAAATGTCTGGTAGGTTTCGACCTAAAAACTGCTGTACTGCAGAAATATTTTGTTAAAGCACTGGTAGTTGATCTAGGGCCAGATGTAGGTGTCAAAATACAGGTCGGAAACAGACGAAAATACCGATTTTTGGCCGTTTCCGACCGGTATTTTGACATTGGTATGTAGGGCATTGAAAATCCTACAGATTCGGTAATTTTACCGAATCACCGAATCTGTAGGATTTTCAATGCCCTACATACCAATGTCAAAATACCGGTCGGAAACAGACGAAAATACCGATTTACGGCCGTTTCCGACCGGTATTTTGACATTGGTATGTAGGGCATTGAAAATCCTACAGATTCGGTAATTTTACCGAATCGGTAATTTTACCGAATCGGTAAAATTACTGATTCTGTAAAATTACAGAATCTGTAAATTTTACCGATTCTGTAAATTTACCGATCGGTAAAATGACCGAATCTGTATTTTCCTATGTAGGTAGCACTTCTAATAGTGCTACAGAGCCTTTAGATTTCGTTATTCACCATGTAATACAATTACATGGTAAATAACGAATTCTTGGGTACATGCACATCTGTGCATGTACACCTGTGCCATGTGACACACATACATGCCCTTAGGGCATGTATGTGTGCCATATGGCACACAAGCTAGAAACAGGGGTGTAACAGGGTGTCAAAGTGACACCCTGTCCCCCTTTGCAATTCGGTATTTTTACAGATTCGGTAAATACCGAATCGGTATTTGCTATTGAATCCTATGGGCTTCATAGCCCATAGGATTCAATAGCAAATACCGATTCTGTAAAAAATACCGAATTATTACCTACATCAGATTTACCGGTTCTAAAATACCGAATCGGTAAAATTCGGTATTTTGGAATCGGTAAGTCTAATTTACCTACATCTAGCCCCTAATTTCTTTTCTCCAACATAAAATCTGCATGGTCCTGGGCACAGCTCAAACAAACGTCCCCTCCACCATTATGTCTGCTAAATTATTCATTTTAGTGGGATGCCCCCTCTAGATCCTCTTCTAAGAATCGAAGATGCCTTTCACCACGCATGAGATCTCTTCATAAAGTGTGGTGGCCATCAATCTCAATTCCATGGGTTAATTTTACATTGTTCTCAGGAGTTTGCATCTCATCTCAGGGTCAAGTCCATGATATTCCACAGCAGTAGGTGTTCACATCCCTCTCCCCGAGCAGCAAGGAAAACAATGGGAAGCATTCAAGCACAACCACCTCACCCCCCAGCTCTGATGCTAACTGTTCAGTCTGTGATGAGCTCTATTCATGGTGGAGAACCTGGAGTTGTACAGTTTAATGCAGTCTCAGACTTCTTCATATCCAGTGCCCCTCACCTCTGTTAAGGTGGTCCAGTGTTTCATGTGCAAGTCTTGCACCTCTGGAACTTGCTGTTACCCACCATGCTGCTATACAGTGTGGACTTTCTCTTCTCTTCTCTCCTCCACCTAGGAACCCTGTGTCATCATTCTTCACTCTCTTTCCCCTCAAATCCATTTCCTTATATGTTTCTAATTACCACACTCTGAGATCTCTATGTCTCTTATCAGGTTCCCACCTGCACAGCGCTTGTGCTATGCTTGTGAAATCTGTTGTATTCAATATATATCTTAAAAGGGGCTTCCATCCAGCATTCTCTTCTTATTGTTGCGAGTGCTTGTCTATTTTTTTCTCTCCTTTCTATTGGTTGTATGTGTTCTTTCCCTGTGTTCTTTGTGTGTTTTTCTCTTACCAGCCTCCCGTGAACCAAGTACTCAATCTTATCTGTGGCTTGTTGCTTTGATGGGTGGAACTTGCTTTCTGCACAGGGGGTGGAACTTCTATTTATTACATCTGGCTGCATGCATTTACTGCGTGTTATTAAATATAATATTGTCCTGTTAGCACTGTTGTTGTCAGCTGTATGTTTTATTTTTATTTTTATTTCTGACGACTTTGAACTAATTGTATCTTGCCGCCAAGATTCGAAACCAGCTTCCCAGATTCAAAGACAACTGATCAACACTGGATCCTTTACCCTTGTCCTTGCACTCCATACTAGTGCATGAGGGATATTCTCAAGAACGTGTGATAATCAGCGCAAAATAAGCATAACACAACTTTGCACATCGCAGTCTATCGCAGGCAAACAATGCCGTGTCAACTGCGTATTCACAACATGCCGGTAGCATGCATCAGGCCCACGATAACACGTCAAATGTCCGTGTTAAAACCAACGTGACGCCAAAAAAACACAAAACACCAAAGCGAAAATAGTAGCGATGAGGCCAATCGTGATGCAAACATCAGCGATAACCAGCAACAGGTCTGCGACTCCCACGCATCATGCTGGAAAATGCTCCACAAAGCAGAGTAAAAAAATGGTGAGATAACAACGTATGAGCACAACCCCACAGCTGTGACGTAAAACAAATGACCATTGACCCGCATCAGATAGGCATCACCTAACAGCCACAATGTACATTGACATGCATTCAGTATGTAAACTGTGTCAATGCGGAAACATACATGGAACACACTGTGAAATCGCATCTTCTCTCCACATTGCAGAGGGACAATCAACACCCCACACATAAACGTGCCATGTCAATGATCAAACAATAATGAAAGCATGGACTAATGTAGGGGCAGTGACTCCCCCTTACGTACATGTTGCCCATGCCATGGGACTTGAGTCACAGGGTGTATCCCTGCATCATGGCGGCACATATCAGAGCCCAAAAGAAGCCCTGTTGTCACTTGTAGGCTACAAAAGTTCACCTGCATCAGGACCCACAACAAATCCACTTCCTCCAAACACAGCTCTGACTCTACCCACCTGAAGTGCATCCTGCTGAACACCCGCTCTGTCCACAGACACGCCACTGAAATATGGGACCTACTTGACACTACATCACCGGACGTCGCCTTCCTTACAGAAACCTGGATGAACGCCTCCTCAGCGCCCAACATCACCATAGCCATCCCGGACGCTTACAAGATCATCCGAAAAGACTGCACCATCCAAACAGGAGGAGGCATCGCCATCGTTCATAAGAACACCATCCGAATCACGACCAGCTCCGACGACAACCTCACGACAGCCGAACACCTTCACTTCCAGATCCACACCGACCCCTGGACCACACTTCGAGGCACCCTCATCTACAGACCACCAGGAACCCGCACACAATTCAACGAAGACATCACTGACTTCATCAGCCCACATGCCCTCACCTCCGAGAACTACATTCTACTGGGAGACCTCAACTTCTACCTGGAAAAGAAAAACGACAGCAACACCACCACCCTTCTGGACAACCTGGCCAATCTCGGACTCAAACAACTTGTTGACACCCCCACCCACTTAGCCGGACACACGTTCGACCCTATCTTCACCTCCAGCAAACACATCTCCTTCGATCACACCACAGCCCTCCATTGGACGGACCACAGTTGTGTTCACTTCAGCTACAAAAAGACCACGACACACAACCCCCCACAACCTATTCCTCGAAGAAATTGGAACAAAATCACCACCGACCAACTCTTCACATCGCTTAACCAAAACCCTCCTGCCATATCATCGGACCCAAACCAAGCTGCCACCAAACTCACACAATGGATCACCCACAGCGCTGACGAATTAGCACCCTTGAAAAACCACCAGATCAAACAAGGTAGCAAAAATGCCCCCTGGTTCAACGATGACCTTAAGAAATCCAAGAAGTTATGTCGTACCCTCGAGAAAACCTGGAGAAAAAACCCAACCACTGGCAACCTGACCACCTTCAAGGACGCCACCCGCAAACACCACCAACTGATCCGATCCACCAAAAAATCAGCATTCAAGGATCGTCTCGACAACAACGCCCACAACAGCAAAGAACTATTCAACATCGTCAAAGAATTTACCAACGACATCACTCCCTCCCAAGACCTCTGCGACTCTTTATCCTCTTTATTCCACAACAAAATCGCCGACATACATAGCAGCTTTGAAAACCAGCCCGAGGAACAGCCCACTCCACTCACCTCTGAACCAAAACAGCACTCTCACATCCTTTGCGCCTGGAACCCAATCACTACTGAAGACACCATCCGCCTGATGAACTCCATCCACTCAGGTTCACCAACCGACCCATGTCCCCACCACATCTTCAACAAAGCAAACTCCATCATCGCACCCCATCTCCGAGACGTCATCAACTTTTCCCTCAACTCCGCTACCTTCCCGGAAAGCTGGAAACATGCCGAACTCAGCGCCCTTCTGAAGAAACCCACAGCAGACCCCTCTGAACTTAAGAACTACCGCCCCATCTCACTCCTCCCATTCCCTGCCAAAGTCATTGAGAAAGCCGTCAATAGTCCGCTCGCCGCCTTCCTTGAGTTCAACAAATCCCTCGACCCCTCACAGTCCGGCTTCCGAGCCAAACACAGCACCGAAACCGCCCTCATCGCTGCTACAGACGACATCCGAACTCTACTGGACAACGGAGAAACAGTTGCCCTCATCCTACTTGACCTCTCCACCACCTTCGACACAGTCTGTCACAGCACCCTCATACAATGCCTCAGCAACGTCGGAATACAAGGAAAAGCTTTGGACTGGATTATCTCGTTCCTCGCCGGAAGAACCCAGAGAGTCCCCCATTCAAATCAGAGGCCACCGAAGTCATCTGCCGCGTACCACAAGGATCATCACTCAGTCCCACCCTCTTCAACGTTTACATGAGTCCCCTCGCATCCATCACGCGACAACACAACCTCAACATCATCTCCTACGCAGACGACACCCAGCTGATCCTCTCCCTCACCAAAGACCCAAACACCGCCAAAACCAATCTACACGAAGGAATGAAAGAAGTAGCCGAATGATGAAGAACAGCCGTTTATAACTAAACTCGGACAAAACGGAAGTCCTCATCTTAGGATCATCCCCCTCTGCCTGGGACGACTCATGGTGGCCACCGGCCGTGGGTACAGCACCCATACCCACAGATCACGCACGTAACCTGGGCTTCATACTAGACTCCTCCCTCTCGATGACCAGACAAGTCAACGCCGTCTCATCTTCATGCTTCAACATCCTACGCATGCTCAAAAAAATCTTCAGTTGGATCCCCACCGAAACAAGAAAGACAGTCACCCACGCACTGGTCACTAGCCGACTGGACTATGGAAATACCCTTTACGCCGGAACCACAGCCAAACTTCAGAAAAAACTCCAACGCATCCAAAACGCATCAGCCAGACTCATACTGGACAACCCCAGTCAAGCTCACATTTCCGGTCACCTGAAAGACCTCCACTGGCTCCCCGTCAACAAAAGAATACCGTTCTGTCTCCTCACTCATGCACACAAGGCCCTCTACGACCTGGGACCCGAATGCCTCAACACGCGACTGTCCTTCTACACACCCACCCGCCAACTACGATCATCCAATCAAGCCCTCGCCGCAATTCCGCGCATCCATAGATCCACCATGGGAGGAAGATCCTTCTCCTACTTAGCGGCCAAAACCTGGAATTCTCTCCCCACTCACCTCGGCCTTACACAGAACCACCTCTCCTTCAGAAAGTAGCTTAAACACTGGCTATTCAATAAGTAATGCACCCACCCTCCCTCAAGCGCCTTGAGACCCTCTGGGTGAGTAGTGCACTATACAAATTCCTGAACTTGAACTTGAACCCCTATGCTAGCCTGGCGTACGCCAGGCCGGTCCACTCCGCACATGTTTACAGGGGGGAGGTAACAAGCTACATTTCCGTGATCTCCCCCACTGGCTGGGGTGACATGGTTGCGTCCACTGTCCACTATACTCCATACACGAGCGGTGTATGTTGACAGGGATATGTCTGTGGTCTGCATACTACAGTCTGTCCAGCACATCCACACCACACTTGGCATTGTGTACATTCTCATTCTTCTGTCACTTGCCTCCTTCACACATGCCTGGTTCCCACCTCTTCCCACAATCTGCTAATGTGTGGCTGAGGTGCCATGCCGATGATGACTTGTGTACATGGCTAGTCCAGGTTCCTACAGTAAGTTGTGCTGTTGTGCCTGGTGGGTGGGCATGTTGTACGTGAGTTTGTGACATGTGCATTCGCGGAGTTTGGAATTGCATGATTGTGGAGTTGTGGTGTGTGGTGTGTTCATTTGGAAGGGCTGGTTGATGATGGACTGTCGGAAGATGCAGGAATCATGCACACTGCCTCAGTAGTTGGCGACGACGTTGGTGAAGAGTCCCCGGTGGTCCACTATTGCCTCCACATTGATGGAATGCGTGCGCTTTCTGTTGCGGTAATTGTGTGCTGTGTATGCAGGGGGCACAAGTAGGACATGTGTGCAGTCAATTGCCCCTAACATGTGCGAGAAACCAGCTATGGCGTAGAAGCCATGCTTGGTCTCCAGCTGTTCCTGCGCAGTGTGGGGGAAGTATAGGTACTGGGGTACCAAGCTGATGATGGCATCCAGGACAGGTCTGAGGAACTTTGATAGGGCTGGCTGTGGGACTCTTCCGACTCTGGCAGTTGTTGGTTGGAAGGTGCCAGAGGCCAACAGGTGCAGCACAGCCAGCAGCTTTGTCTGAGGTGGGATGTTGGTTGTCCGCTGGGAAGTTACCGTCAACCTGCGGGCAATGATGTTCAGGTTGCGGAGGATGGTTGCTACTTTGAGCCTGTAGTGGGCAATGATGTACTCTGGTGTTAAGTCTCTGAGGCTGGAGCGTTTTCTGAAGGCCCGCTGGCTATGTTTGTGCTGCCTCTGTGGTGGTTCGGGGGGGAGGGTGGTGTCAGGGGAGGTCCGGGGCGGGGTGGCGGGCCTGGGGGTGGTGCTGGTGGGTGTTGTGGCCCTGTTTGTGCTCCAAGCTGCATGATCAGTGTTTCTATGGCTTCTATTTGTCTTCAGGGGTGGCTCTGGGCTGGGCTCCACTTTCTGGTGCAGGCTGTCATCCTACTTTACACCAGGTCAGAGCAGGTATAAAATCCCTGCTGCTAATATACCTTATTGCGTGTTTTGGGATCTTATCGTCGATCTTGCTGATTGTTGAGAATGTTGCGAAGTGGTGTTGTTGCGGCTTTTTGCATGGGAACGCCTACTCTGCATCTCATTAGCGATAGCTGTAGGGGTCATCTGTGGCGATGTTTTTTGCGGCTGCTGTCGCAGGTAAACTGGCGATATGGGCTGTTAGCACCAGCTTGTGAATGGGGCGATATTTTTATTGCGACTTTGGCTGCGATAAAGTGCCAATAACTTGGCGATAGTTCCTTGAGAATATGCCATCATGTGTTTAACCTCAACCCAGTCATCAGTTTAATCAAATGCTATCTCTTTCTAAAGTGAATTACTGGCACAAAGTCTTTCCCCCTCGTTAACACCCCCACCCTGCACAGGGCCCCGCCTCCCTCAGCTGTCTAGCCTCTGGTATTGGTTTGATGCAGAGCTGTGCTAGGGGCCTTTACTGTTTAAACATTTGTTTTGCGCTTGGCATGATTTAAAGGCATGAACTAGTGAAAAAAGTTAACCGCTGGGTCATCTTTGCCCTCTGAAATAAAATAGTTCAGTGTACAACTTAAACCACAAAATGATCTATTTATTCCAGCATTTTTCACAATGCTTTGCCTCCAGGTGGTCTCTTCTATGAGCTTTAAGGCGTGTTATGACTGTGCTGCCTCACTCAAAACCCTTATGTTGTTTTCTTGACAGAAAAGCACAGAGCTGGTCTTACGGGAGAAAGCTTGCACCGAGACTTTCAATAACCAACTTTTTTTCTTCAATAACAAACATTCCCGCACCCTTGCCATAATCTTGTGACTCTCTGAAGCTCTTTGTCATCCAGATGTTTTTTTAAGCCGACAACAAATCATGTTTTCGAATCACAACAGGGCCGGCTCGGTTCTTCATCCGTTGGAGGTCGAGAGAACGAGGGCTATTGGCCTGGTAATTAGTAATGCTGGGATTAGCAGTGCTGCCAAACTCCACAGTGGCCAGTGCAATACATACAATAAGAGCATAACATTACAATGAACATACAGGTTAATTAGCTAGTAGAATAACTTTCTGCCTAGCTCATAGAAGAGACCACTTGGAGGCAAATCACTTAAAAAAAAATGCTGGAATAAATAGATCATTTTGTAGTTCAAGTGTACGGTGAGCTATTTTATTTCAAATTTATCTTAAAATGTTCTTTTTCCTGTGAAACTGACAGACAGACTGCCGTGCAAAAGATTGCTCCAGTACTGAAAAATAATGAGCATAATATATTTACAAAATAGAATACTTTTGCAGAAGACTAAGCGATACACAGCCGTAACTACAGTATGAAATGCTTTAGAATCTAGATGATACAGCTGTTTTGTGGTAGGGACGGGTGGAATCCGAATCACCGGGAATAATTCTTAAAACAATGTTGTTACTAATTACATATACAGAGCAGCCCGTAATCTACTGGCCTTTTCCAATAGGTGCTTTGATAAAAGACAGTGATACACATTTGATCGATGTTTCAGAAATGAAACCTGTGCAGGTAGACAAGGATCTTTGACTAGCAGGTCACACGCACATCTCTGCAGCAGGTGTCCAAACCCTCTGTACTATCTGGCGACTGTAAATTATTTTAGAAGCGTGAGCAATGCTGTACGATGTGTTTATTGACAACCAAGTAAGGGTGCCACAACGTAATTCAAAATATAAAGATATCTCATTGTGAATCTGCAGTATTCACAAGCAGGTGAATTCGACAGACTGTCATTTCCAGGACGCATTCTAGTCATGAATCTGTTCTTCACTCCCCTGCAAACATATTTAAAATAAATGCGTTAAAGAACTCGGGACACTTACATGCCATTGAGAGGGGAGAGGAGGCAGAAAACAAACCCCTGCTTTACAAAAGAAAAACCTGAGAATCAAATTCAATGTATGTTGAAACAGCGTCCAGAGTTAAATGCACGGCACTTCATTCTGGGATACTACCTGAATGTACTCGCCTGTGCCTACGGTTCACACCAGAGGCGCAACTAGAGCCACATGTTGGGGACGGCTAATACCTTTGCCTGAAGCAGGCTCAGCCTTTCATCCATTGCCTCAACCCTGCGCCCCATTCTATGCATCATTTCTTTCATCCTGTTTGCCGGACGAG
Source organism: Lissotriton vulgaris (assembly GCF_964263255.1). Taxonomy (NCBI): domain Eukaryota; kingdom Metazoa; phylum Chordata; class Amphibia; order Caudata; family Salamandridae; genus Lissotriton; species Lissotriton vulgaris. The sequence goes on from NC_141685.1 coordinate 1,651,359,374, forward strand.
CCCATTTAGCACCCTGCTTTGCTCCCCCCGGCATGCTTGCATGTGACTAAACCAAAAACTTGCAACAAAGCAAACCCCTGAAGTACAAACCTATTGGGCCCAAAACACGATCCTGGCACTATTATCACGGCTGGCTGACCAACATAGCCACCAGACAGCCACACCCCGTCCCAGAAGCTCCAACTCCTCTAGGTATCCAATAACCTCCCAGTCAGAAAGGCCTTTACTATCAGGCCACACTACAAACCAGAGCTGCCCCAACTGCCAAACAATGACTGCTGCCGAGATTCTGCCCCCAGATGGGACCGAGTGCTTCCGGGGCAGTGAGTGCGGCCAACCAACCCATGCTGCCCGCACCCGGAAGGATCGGGCGACTGTTAAATGCATGGCAGTTCATTCTGGGATACTGCCTGAATGCACCTCTCGCTTGTGCTTACAGTTCACACAAGAGGAGCGACTAGATTCAAATGTCGGGGAAGGCTGATAAAAATTTCGGGGGCGGGTTACAGTAAGGGTACCTCTGCCTGGCACAGTAAGGGTGCCAGAGCCAAAGACCTGGAGCCTCAGGAGGTTCAGGGAAACCGCGACGGCGCCCGTTAGTCCTTCGGGCGGTTGGGGGGCCTGAACCAACAGGGGGTGTGCCACACCGCTACGCCCTGAAAGGGGCGGGAGTATAAGATAAGGATCTACAAGGTGCTGCACTGTCCGGGCATCGACCCACCGTTCTGGCTGGCTCATTAGGCGGATGGGCAGCGAGGGGTTGCCCGCCCTGGATCACCCGTAACATAACCCATTAACAGCATACTCTTGTTTTATGAAAATAAACCTGCAGCAGTTCTTACCCATAAACAATGTGTCCAGTGTAATCATTGTAAGGGCAAAATGTGCATGATGTTGGGGGGGAGCGGATGACGGTGTGGGCACTATGCACCTCTCGCTTGTGCTTACAGTTCACACAAGAGGAGCGACTAGAGTCAAATGTCGGGGAAGGCTGATAAAAATTTCGGGGGGTGGGTAATTCTTCCAGCAATAGGCAGAGTGGAGATGTTGGGGCTCTAAGAAAGGGTGAAAAAACAACAAAGCCTTGTTAACAAGTAAATGGTCTTTTAAAGATTAGTGAAGTACTCAGTGTGGCTGCAATAAGATGAACGCCAGACCAGCCAGCCCGGGCTGACACACACGACCTAATGGCGTGTGTGTCTTGTTCACACCAAGGTTTTATACACAGAGCCTCTAACATACACATCGCGCGAGTGACAAAAGCTGCTCTCTTCCATGTCAAACACACACATACACACACAATATAATGCCAGGTGTACATATCACTTCAGTGTGTCAGCATTTCACCTCATTACTAAGCCTGGGCGTAGTTCGCGTAGCCGCACTCCGCGGAGCTACGCGAAGATGCACTTGCACTCCGCGAACTACGCATAGCTCCGCGAGCATGCGTAGTAGCTTGCTTGACCGTTCGCGAGCCATTTTTCGTCTTCGGGAGCGCCGTGGAACTCTGGAACCTGCTCGACACCACATCTCCAGACGTCGCCTTCCTCACGGAAACATGGATGAACGCCTCCTCAGCGCCCAACATCTACAGACCCCCAGGACCTCGCACACAATTCAGCGAAGACATCGCAGACTTCATCAGCCCGCACACCCTCGCCTCCGCTGACTACATCCTCCTAGGGGACCTCAAATTCCACCTGGAGAACAACAACGACAACACCACCACCACCCTGCTGGACAACCTCGCCAACCTCGGACTCATGCAACTGGTGAACACCTCCACCCACTACGCCGGACACACGCTTGACCCAGTCTTCTCCTCCAGCAAGTACATCTCCTTCAGCCACTCCACCGGACTCCACTGGACAGACCACAGCTGCGTCCACTTCAGCTTCAGAAAGACCACGACTCACCACCACCCGCAACAGGTTCCCCGCAGGAACTGGAACAAGATCACCACCAACCAGCTCACCACTTCACTGAGCCAGAACCCTCCCGCCAGCTCAACGGACCCCAACCAAGCAGCCAACAACCTCACATAGTGGATCACCAATTGCGCTCGCCCAACCAGCCTCGACCACTCGCAGTCCGGCTTCCGCGCCAACCACAGCACCGAGACCGCCCTCATCGCAGCCACTGACGACATCCGAGCCCTGCTCGACAACTGGGAAACAGCCGCCCTCATTCTCCTGGACCTCTCCGCAGCATTCGATACGGTCTGCCACCGCACCCTAGTGCAGCGCCTCAGCAACATCGGAATCCAAGAGAAGGCACTGGAGTGGATCCTCTCGTTCCTCACCGGAAGAACCCAGAGAGTCCGCCTCCCCCCGTACAGATCCAAGGCCACCGAAGTCATATGCGGCGTACCACAAGGATCATCACTCAGCCCCACCCTCTTCAACGTCTACATGAGCCCCCTCGCAGCCATCGTACGCCAACACAACCTCAACATCATCTCCTACGCCGACGACACCCAGCTGATCCTCTCCCTCACCAACGACCCAGGAACCGCCAGAACCAACCTACACGAAGGGATGAAAGACGTAGTCGAGTGGATGAGGAACAGCCGCCTGAAACTGAACTCAGACAAGATGGAAGTCCTCATCCTTGGATCATCACCCTCCGCCTGGGACGACTCCTGGTGGCCCCCTGCCCTGGGCAGCGTACCCAAACCAACGGACCACGCACGCAACCCGGGCTTCATCCTGGACTCCTCCCTCTTGATGACCAGACAAGTCAACGCCGTCTCATCATCATGCTTCAACATCCTACGCATGCTCCGAAAGATCTTCCGATGGCTCGCCACCGAAACCAGGAAGACGGTCACACAGGCACTCGTCACCAGCCGACTGGACTACGGAAACACCCTCTATACCGGAACCACAGCCAAACTCCAGAAAAGACTCTAACACTTCCAGAACGCCTCTGCACGACTCATCTTGGACATCCCCCGACACAGCCACATCTCCGGACACCTGAGAGACCTTCACTGGCTCCCCGTCAGCAAGAGAATCACGATCCAACTCCTCACCCACGCACACAAGGCCCTCCACGACCTGGGCCCCAGGTACCTCAACAAACGCCTGACCTTCTACACTCCCACCCGCCAGCTATGACCAGCCACACCCTTGCCGCCGTGCCACGCATCTGAAGTTCCACCATGGGAGGAAGATCCTTCTCCTACCTGGCAGCCAAGACTTGGAACTCCCTCCCCATCCACCTCCGCCTGACCCAAGACCACCTCTGCTTCAGGAAGCAACTCAAGACATGGCTGTTCGAGCAGTAGCGGACCCCCCTCCCCCAAGCGCCTTGAGACCCTCTGGGTGAGTAGCCCGCTATACAAATATCCTGATTGATTGATTGATTGATTGATTGATTGATTGATTGATTGCCTGCATGCTCGGGATGTGTAGCGCGCGAAGTTACCCATGAGGTTTGTCCCGCCCGCTCGCGTCCCCTTATTTCCGGTCACTACTAACGTGTTCGCGAGTTATTCTGTGCCAGATTGCAGTTTCTGCGTGTTCGGCAACTCGATCTTACGGACAAGCATCCTCGCGCACGCGAAAATGCTATTGAGCGCGCGAGAACTACGCTACGCAGAAGTTTGCAGAGTATTCGACAACTTCGCGTTCTCCGCTGAGCGCGGAGTTGCCGAAGCTCCGCAAACTCCGCGAACGGAGCGTAGTTCTTCGCCCAGGGTTACTCATTACCAAGCACACATATGATTTCAGTGTCGAACAGACACAGGCCACTTCCATACTAAGCACACCTTCTGTCAGTGTCTAAAGCACATCTATCAAACGACAAGCATATACACCAGTTCCCTGTCACACACATTACACAGGTACCGCACAGCACTACCACTTCAGCATGAAACACAGATCGCTTCACTGTCAAACACACACTTACTCACACACCAGTTCCAGCGCAGTAAAGCAAAATGATTAGCTTCTGTACAAAATGTGGTGAGGGGCTACTGAGTCTCCTACATCTCACATATATTCATTGGCCTTGGGTTGAATTGGGGGGCCCTTGAAGAGTTAGGCCCCCCAAGTGCTGCAGGGGCTTTGGGAGCCTGTATTACACTATGATCAGCTACATATCATGAGTACACACCACTTCAGTGTTACACATGGAAATATGCTGAGCTGAAACACTGAAATACATTACTTCACTCAAGTACAAAACACACAGACACATCACGACACTGCCACACTTACATATCATATCAGGTACGTGTATTTTTATCATAGTACTAACCCATTTACCAAATCTCCACACTTTATAATAAAAAGGTAATTACACAATTTAAGTCCTAACACTTCAACAGGCTTTCAATAACTTATATTGCACAACTATTCAACAAACTACAACTTACAGCCAAATAACAACTTATTAAAAATCATATAGGCGAAACCTAATGCATTTACCAATACTTATTAGGTAGACTTCTGCCTCACTCTTTGAACCGATGCCCCTGCTGTGGCTGCCCCTGCTGTTTGCCTTACTCCTTTTTCTTTCTCTTCTCTCTTTGCCCAGCACTCTGCTCGTTGCTTCGGGTGCGTAATGCAGGCCCCTGAAGCCAGAGTGGTGCGGGGGAGGGTAACACTTTAGGGGCAGTGGCAGCCTCACCATTAGGGTGGAGGAGAGCCGCCCCCTGCCACCACACTCTAATAAAATGGGTTCTAAACCTTTTAATTATCGTTTTATTTTGATCTCCGGGACCCGCTCCCAGGACTCTGACAAGTCTTGGGGGGGGGTGGGGGGTGTCCAGGGGATGACACTGCTGGTGGGTGAGTGATGGGCACTCCCTTCACTGTGCATGAGTGTTTGTCCAGCCATCTCAGGCAGGCCAAGCCCTCATGTGCAGAGAAGCTCTTTCCAGCCCCAGTTGCGTTGCTGGGGCTGGAGAGAGCAGGCACGTGCTCCCAGTCTGCCTGGGAGCAGACGTTGCCAGAGCTCAGGCCAATCCCAGTGCTGCTTTCATGCAGCATCAGGATTGGCTGCAGTGCTGTCAGGGAGCCTGTGCTCAGAAGCAGGAAAAACGCGATGCGGCGGGATATGGCGGTGTTGGCGGCGGCAGTGTTGAGGTACGTTTTTTCAATTTTTATTTATTTATCCCCAATCCCCCCTCCCTTCCCCACCTCTCTCCCTACCTCCTCCAGCCCGCCCCACCACTTTGGCAGGGGACGGGCCACTGCTGTTCAGGGGGTCCCTCTACCTTTTGGGGGAGGGCTCAATTCAGCCCAATGCTGGTGAATATCTGTGAGCTCTGGATGACTAAGGGTTCCCTCAATACAATGTGCAGGGGAGGGGGGCCATTATTTTGAAATATGCCACTGCCTTGCTCAAGGGATCAGTTTCTTCCTTGGTCTCTGGCCTCTATTTTTTATCCACTGAAGTTCAACTTGTGCATGGCTAATTTTCCTGTCATATCTTCATCCTCAAAGGGCACAGGAACAAGTAGAGTCCAAGGAGATATTGACATATGTCTTGTCAATTTAAAAAACACAACTTATGAAAGGAAGAAGCGCGAGGCTCCTCTTTACAGGAAGTAAAGGAATATAATATTGTATTAGGGTTAGCTGGTTTTGTGCAGGGCTGGGGCACTCACATCTATCTAGAAGGGCGGGTGCTCTGTGGGTTCTCTTTTAGCCCTGAAGATGGAAGGAATGTAGCAGCCGGGATTGGGGGTGGGATTCCCGTTAGGTATCCATTAGCAGCAAGCGCGGGGTGAATGAGATTGGGAGTGCTAAACTTGGCATCTTTGGCGTGGTTTCCCCAGACATTTTGCCTCTACCACCTGTATTTTTGATACTATGCTGGATTTCGTTTTTACAGGCCCAGATGCTTTTGGCATTATGCCAATGCTGATCAGTGTCAAAGTGCAAGTGCTCCCTGTGTAAATTGTTGTTACAATTGGTTCTACCTGACTGGCATATTTGATTTACTGGTAAGTCCCTCATAAAGTGCACTGGAGTGTGCCAGGGCCTCTAAATCAAATGCTACTAGTGGACGTGCAGCACTGATTGTGCCACCCACCTGAGTAGCTCTGCAAAGGTAACTCAGGCCTGGCACTGCAGTGTCTGTGCACAGTTGTTAGCTGTCATGTCAATTTGCCAATTGCACCCACTTGCCAGGCCATAACCTTCCATTCTCTTACATGAAAGGCACCCTTATGTAGGCCCAAGGTACCCCCCTGGGCAGGGAGCAGTGTATGTGAAAGGTAGGATATGTACTGGTATGTGTGACATGTCCTGATAGTGAAATACTGTCAATTTCATTTGTCACTATTGAAAGGCCATCTTTCCTCATAGGATAGAATGGGAGTTTATTTATAACATCTTAACTTCCCATTGGGACAAGATAGAGAAATAATGTTTAGGCTCTCTGAACTCAGAATTAAATAACACGTATTTTAGTAAAGATGGTTTTTAAATTGTGTGTTTGAAAATGCCACTTTTAGAAAGTACAAATGGGTTGTGCAGGTGCACACCTTAATAATGGAATGTTTATTTATCTGGGTTCCTGAGAATGCATAGGGTTTTTTGGGGGGGTTTGTAAGGAAGTTGCGTGCTATTCCCTGTGTTGGAAAACGAGCCAAGTTTCCATGTTATAACTGCAAGAAGAGCTGTGGGAAAACCCACAGGTAAGGGAATGCACTGCTCAAGGACAAAATGTCTCACAACAAGTTAATCATAAGTCAACATAAACAGTAATAAGGAATGCGCTAGGCACCAAAGTTCATTTGGAATTATCAAATTTAGTTGCTGTTACACACAACAAATTTTATCAAATGCGTCATTGACATGAATTACAAAACATTTCTTATAAATGAAAACATAACAGTCTCTTGATAATGCTTCTCAATAAACTCAAACATATAAGCGAAAATCATGTAACTCCATGTAGATGTTATTCTTTTTAAAAATCCCAATGCATTTCAGGTTTATTGAGAAAACCCTTCGTCAGGGGATCAGTTGCATGTGTATGTCGATCTTCAAAAGTAGAAGTGTATCCACAGTAATCTAGAACACAACAATATGCAGTGAATATACTGCTGTATTTATAGGATTTGCACCCAAAGATGTGGTGTTTAAATAAAAAGAAGGAGGAAAAAGTAGAAAGGGTGTTCAACCTTATAGTGCCAAACAAGACCCTGAGTTCTAATGCAAAAGCACGTAGCGGAAGATGTATAGAAATAAGTCCTAGATATCCCAAGAGATCTAGAGGAGCAGAGTTAATGATAGGAGAATGAGCTTGCCTGGGCACTCTATGACTCCCCGTCTGTGACAAGAGAAAAACTGCCAACTCAGGGATGGGTCATGGAGATAATCTGTCAAAGATAAACTAACCCTAGTGAGAAACATATTTTCAAAAAGTGGGATAGGGTAACATGAAAAGGAACGACTGTCAACGCCTGCTTACCAGAGAGCCTTCAGGAGTTCTCATCCGTCAATACTTGGGGCGAGAACTTCGCGAGGGGTCAGTGAACAGAGTTCTAAGGTCTCCTCGTCCGTCGATGCTCGGGGCAAGGAGTTTAGAAGGAATCTAAAACCGAAGCGCAACGTTAGTAAACTGTGCGCGTGGGGATACAAAACAAAGGGTTTGGCGTTAATAAAGTATATGAACCTACCCGTAGTGTAGGAAGTCGAGAAGTTGGTGCACGCCAGTGTTTTCCTATACTACGGGTAAGCAGGCGTTGAGTTGACAGTCGTTCCTTTTCATGTTACCCTAAGACCAGAACCATCTTGGAATCTCCTACAGACTGGATTTGATGCATCACACAGGCTCCCAGTGTTTGGCAAGAGGCGCCTGATACGACGCGCTCAAGCACTTAAAATCAGACGGTCTCTCTACGCGCAGCGTATGCAGCAGCGGACGCGCTTTGCCGCCCCAAAGGAGCGCCTAAGGAAAGCCCGTCTGTGCCCGTCCGTGCCAGGCCGGGCTAGGGCAGGGCCCGGGGCTCAAATGATGGGACCTGCGTCCTTTGAACTGCAGCGCTACAGTGGAAAGCAACTGCGGGAGCTTAGAGACAGGGCAACAATCCTTTGCCCTATTACAACCCCGTTAGAGGAGGTAAGGATACCATGTCCTCTATGTAAACATATAGGGTCAGGACCTTGTAAATTGAAAACATATTCTTTGGCTTTGTTAAACTGCCGCTCCCTTCCAAGGCACGCGGTAGAAATACGTCTACTTTTGGAGGAGCAAGAACCGGACACCCTCTTCTTGACTGAGACGTGGCTCACGGAGTCTTATGATCCGGATATAGTCTGTGCTCTTCCTTCTAGTTATTCTATCTGTAGGCAAGACCGGCAATCAGGACGAGGAGGAGGTGTGGCCATTATTTTTAAAAACTCTTTTGTCTGCCGTACCTCTGAAAGTCCTCTCCGAGACTGCGAGAGTCTAGGTTTCTCTATTGCCTTCTCTCCCACCTGCACCTTTTCAGGTATCCTTGTCTATAGGCCCCCTGGGGATCATCATGGCTTTTGTAATAACCTCTTGGATAAGATTACTCTTTGCATTAGCAGCACCTCCAATTTCTCCATCCTGGGTGACCTAAATATACAGCTAGATGAAACAGAGGCATCATCAGCGCAGTGTCTGTTGGACACCTTGAGGGTAGTACAACTGAAACAAATCGTTTCAGGTACTACGCACATAGTGGTTCATTTATTAGACCATTTTTTCACTAATCTGTGTAATGTCATCTGCAATCCGCCCAACTTTGTCCCTTGGTCAGACCATGCCCTGCTTTCTTTTGCCTTGTCTCCCATGGATCAAAGCTAAACAGTTAGCCTCTCAAAGAAATTCAGCCGGACATGGTTGAGGCAATCAGCGGAGGAATGGGAGACTGCCTTGAGGAGGTCCCCTCCGGTTCCTCATGATGACCCTGTCCACTCTAATGACGCTTTCAATAAGTGGCTAGACTCCACTTTAGACTCCATCCTCCCCAAAAAAAGAGGTCAGTCATCGGACTGGCCCAAATAAAAAACCCTTGTATTCGGGGGAACTTAAAGAACTTAAACAACGATGTAAACGGGTGGAAAGGAAATGGAGGAAAGATTTTTCCACCCCTGCTAAAGAGGAATACAGAGTAGTGCTTAGATCTTACAAAAATCAGCTGAAAACTGCGCAATCAGCGTACTTCCAGGACAAAATCCCGGAAGCGGTCAATAGGCCAAGGGACATATTTAAAATATTTCAAGAGTTGGTCACCCCTCCCCTGGCCATTAGGGCCTCAACCGACCCCCTGAAACGATGTGAGGACCTGGCCTCTTTCTTTGTTGCTAAGGTTACTAATATCTATTCCGGTTTCGCACCAATAGATCAGTATGCCAGCATTAAGGAGAGCAAGCGGACGTCGGAGGGGGTCAGTTCGGACCCCTGCAGACGTCTTGATGCGTTCCCTTTGCTGGATTTGGCCACGGTGGAACGACTCCTTGGTAACCTTAAATCAGGTTCCCCTCTGGATGTCGCGCCGCCATCGGCTCTTAAACAGGTTTCGGGGACGGTATGTCCTGCCATAATGCATGTCATCAATACTTCCTTGGAGATGGGAGTAGTGCCCCCTACCTGGAAGCTGGCGAAGGTCATGGCCCTTCTAAAAAAATCTAACCTTGACCCTGAAGATTTAGCCAACTACAGACCTATTTCCTTGCTACCTGGACTCAGTAAAATAGCCGAAAAACATGTGAATCATGTTCTTTCCTCCTTCATTGAGACTACAGGAGCCCTCCACCCCTCCCAGACGGGATTCAGAGCCAAACAAGGGACGGAGACCGCATTGGTGGCAGTGGTAGAGGCAACCAGGAGTATCGTGGATGCCGGAGGCTGCGCTGCGGTGGTCCTGTTGGACCTCAGCGCAGCCTTCGACACGATCAATCACCCCCTCCTCCTTCATCGACTCCGCCTCGCCGGGGTCTCCGGAATGGCCCTTAAATGGCTCCATTCCTTCCTGTCAGAGAGATCTTTCTCCGTCTTTGAAGAGGAGGTGTCATCGGACCAACTTCAACTGTATCACAGCGTTCCCCATGGATCCTCACTCAGTCCTACCATGTTTAACATCTACATAAGACCACTGGCTGAAGTGGTGTTTCCCTGGGGAATTCAGCCTATCACCTACGCTGATGATGCACAGTTGGTCGTCTCCCTGGCAAGGGACGAGGCCATAGATCAAGGGACTAACAACTTGACCCCTTGCCTTACCAAAGTGATTGAGTGGATGACCTCCTCCTTTCTAAAACTAAACGGGTCAAAAACTGATATTATGCTTTTGGGCTACAAAGCCCCTGTCAACCTCGACCCTTGGTGGCCAAAATGTCTTGGTCCTCCACCGCCTCCTAAGACCCAAATAAAGAGCCTAGGGGTTTGGCTTGACTCATCCCAAGGATTTCAAGTCCCGTCAAAGAAGGTGGCTGCGACCTGTTATGGTTTGATTAGAGTTCTCAGGAAGGTTTTGACCCTTCTTCCATTTGAGGCTAGACGCATGCTAGTCAAGTCGCTGATTCTTTCGCGGCTGGACTATGCAAATGCGGTCTACTTTGGGGCCCCAGCAGGTTCCATCCAAACCTTGCAATCAGTGCAGAACTGTGCAGCTCGGCTGCTTATGAATGTACCCAGATGCAGCTCTGCGAAGGCCGCATTGAGGCTTCTCCACTGGTTGCCGATTCATGAAAGAATCACGTTTAAAATCATGTACATGGCACATAAGTCCATCTGGAATGGCGGTCCTACTATCCTTCATCCCTTGTTTTGTCGACAACAATCTTGCAGATCTTTAAGATCCAATCAGCGTAATCTGCTGGTAGTACCAAGGGTGAAGCGAGCCCGAATGGGTGGCCGCCGCCTTCCCTTCCTAGCAGCCAAGTGCTGGAACAATCTCCCAGACATCAGGCTTGAAAGCAACCACCTCGCCTTCAGGAAGCGATTGAAGACACTTCTATTCCATTGAGTCTCTATATTCAGCCCTCTGGTCTTACAGCGCTGGGATGCCTCAGGGTAGCCATGCGCTCTATAAGAGCACACTCATTCATTCATTCATTCCTGTGTGCAGCAGAACTGTTGCACATTGTCTTAGGAACTGCCGTATCTCTTTGTTTTTCAACACTTCCCATCACTGCGGCTGTTTCGCCTTTTGAAATTTGACGCATCTTCAGGTACTTTGTAAGAAATCACGCATCCATAGTTTTCAATAGACCAAGTTGTTTTTAGAGTCATATTCTTATTACATGTATGATTGATTTTTGTTGTTGTGGTCTTGTTGAGTTTAGATAAAGATACTTTATTTTACTAAACTGGTGTGGTGTCCATTTGTGGTGTTATCACTGTATTACTGTGTGTTTTGAGTACAAATATTTTACACACTGCCTGCTCGTGTCAAGCTACCCTGGTGGTGAGCAGGGGTTATCTAAAGTGTGTATCTCCCTTACTCTGACTAGAAGCAAGGGTTCCTATTTGGACAAAGGTACCTACCTCTGCCAACTACAGACCCCCATTTCTAACAGGGAGGAATGGACGTCAGCATGAATAATGAGCCTTTGTGATTGGTTAGATTTATAAGCTCAATGCTTGCAATTTCCTGGGTTTGTCAGGCAGAGACAACACCATTCAGAGCTTACTCTAGGGAAGGAGGTGATTTAGTTGGTGACACTGCGTGTGGAGAAGCTTACCCGGACCTAGACAAGCTACCATGGACATTCAAAAGAAGCACTAGTCTCCCTCAGACAATATAGCTTAGTCACTTGGGATATGCTTTCCCCCCAACAACTGTGATCACTAGAGGGTGACTGGACACTTATTAGATGCAAGGAAAAACATGGCATCACATAGGACTGGGGACCCAGTGGGTGGGTAAGGTAGCCCAAGTAACCCCCAGAGAGGTCAGAGTTGGGCATTAGCATTGTGTGGTCTCGCAAGTTGTCCCAAACCCAGGTTGCCTCAGCTCATGTTTCACAATAACCCAAGTATATCAATTCATATCTGATTGAATTGAAGCAGGGAAGCGTCTAGGTGGCCCACATGTCATTGCAGTGGCCTCTCTGGTTAGAGGCAGGTTGCACTGCTAGGGCTCGTGCCTGTCTGGTGGCTTCCTTGGTACGACAGACAGTACCCTATCCCTCCACTGTATGTATTTTTCAGGGTTATCCTTTTTTAGGTCGAGGGACCTTTTCCGGTCCGGAGATCTTATGTTTTGGAGTAGGGCAGTTTAAACCTGCCTCTCTGCTCCGTTCGCTTCCATTGGCTGGCTTCCTAAATGGAGGCCAGCAATTGGAAGAGAAGGGAGTCACTCCAAACAAGCCCCGTCTCTTTCGGATTCGGGGGCGTAAGTTTTGCTGTTCTTTAGCTCGTGACGTCGTCCGTCACTCAGGACAGCAAAACACGCCCCCGAATACGAAAAATTTTGGAAGCTTGAGGCCGCCATTTTGCTGCTGGTAAGGTTGAGGTAGGCTGCTCTCGCTTTCCTCATTCCTGCCGTCTTTTTTCCCGCCCCCTCCCGCTGTCCATGTCTTTGTTCCCGTTGTATCCCGCCCCCCTCCCGCTGTCCGTGTCTTGGTTCCCGTTGTATCCCGCCTCCCTCCCGCTGTCCGTGTACTATGGTTTGAAACTACTTCAATTTGGAGAATTCTTTATTGAAAAAGAACAAAAAGGAGTAAGACCTCCAAGGTCTATGTATTAAAGTGCACACCACTTTTGATAGCGGTAACACTGCTTTCCCCTAACTAAAGTACCATAACAGTATTTCCAGACAAAACACTAGGTGGGAGCAGCACGCAAATAAAGTGAAGAGAAAAAATCGGGCAATCTATTGAAATAAGAGTGCCGGATGGACTACTAGTAAGTTTACCTTCAGGCAGGACACCAACTCCGTCAGCTTCCTCTGCTCCCCGCAGCCCTTGTCGGTGCCCGTCGGTGTGCCCTGTGCCGGGGGGCGAAACCCCAGCGGCACCTCCTCCTCTTCGTCGTCTTCCTCCTCCTCGCAGGTGTCCCCGGCCGGCGGGGGCTGAGGCTTGGGGGCGCGTCGCTCACCTCATCCAGCTCCAGGCTCTCCACGTCGATCTCCAAGTCCTCTGCAGCCGCCTGCAGCTCGTACATGGCGCCCAAGAGAGAGACACACAGACAGGAGAAATACAGAGATATAGAAAGAGAGGGGAAGAGCGAGATACAGAGAGATAAAGAGAGGTACAGAGAAAGAGAGAGACGGAAATATAGGGAGACAAAGAGGGGGAGAGAGAGAGACAGAGAGTGGTGGGGGAGCAAAGAGAGAGAGAGGGGCACACTGCACACCACTCCCGGCATTCAGCACCCATGATTTCCTTTCGCTGGGGTCACACAGCACCTCTCTCATGACCTGTAGCCCCTCACCACCTGCGCGTGCCATGGTTGGGAAGACGCAAGCACCTCTGTCAAAATATTTCAGTCCTGACACCGCTATCCAGGGTCACGCGTGCAGCTCTGCTAATGTACTTCACTCGTGACCCCGAGCATCCGTGTATCTTTAATGGATCACACCAGCAGCTCCAGCGATGTGCATTAATGTTGACTTTCAGCCCTCCTTATCTCATGACTGCACCATAGACAAAGCTCTGCTGGTGCATCTCACTGCTAGACTTCAGAGCCCACTTGTGTATGCCTGGATCACACACACCCTCCTCCACCAGTGAACCCCAGCTCTGACCTTCAGGCCCCTCCCCCTCTGTTACCAGCCCAGGATCACACACGCGGTTCTACTGTGCACCACTACCGTGGGCTGCGGCTTCACCTTCATACTCCCTCTGTGGCCCAGGGGCCTCTACATTTATTAGAGGTAGAAGCAGCCCCTACGGAACCTGTGAGGGGCCAAAAGAGCAACTAAAAGACAGAAAACATTAAAAAAAACATTGCTACAAGCACTCATGGGTTGAGTGAGTTTATGGAAACTTGAGGTGAGGGGGAAACAGAAACAGGCAGAAGGGGTAAGGGAGGGGGCAAAGGAGTAACAACAACAGGGAACGAGGGGGCGAGAGGGGAGGGAGAGAGGTGGAGATAGATGGAAGGATAGAATGAGAGGGGGAGAAACGAGGATGAGAAAGGGACAGAATGAATAGAGGGGGAAAAGATGGCGAGGGAGAGAGAAATATGTGGCAGAGAGAAGTAGTGAAGGGGGGTGAGAAAAAGAAACAGGGAGGGAGGGAACAGAGGATAATATACAGTGACAGGAGAACGAAGGAAGCAAAACAAGAAAGGGGGAGAACAAGAAAGAGAGCAAGATCACAAAGGAAGACAGGGGGGCACGTGTAGAGGAAACAAGGTGAGAGAGAGCGTGCGACGCTCAATCACACACCGAGAGAAAGAGAGGGAAAGATAGAGGGGAGAGTGAGTGGGGAGAAGAGAGAAAGGGGGGGTTAGATATTAGAAAGAAAAGGGGGGGTGAAAGAGAGGGAACCAGGACACGAGAGGGGAGGAGAGCACACGAGGAGAACGGTGCACCGTTCCCGAATATGAAGTCCAGGATGTAAGTAGCAAAACCTTTCACGTGAGATCCTTGGGTACGCTGTGGCGAGAGGTGCTGCCACTCCGGGACCTCGCCTTGGAGGAAGAGGAGGAAGTCGATGCGGAGGAGGAAGAACTCGCAGTGGTAGAAGAGTTGGGCTGCAACGTGGAGATTGCGGCGGAGCTGCGAGTTGTCTGCAGGTAAGGTTGTTTCACTGAAAGAATACACACGCCGAGGGCTTACCGGCGTTTTCCTATGATCGCTGTCGACATTGCTGTAGCCGCCTTCTGCTACAACTAGCCGCACCCGCTCCGCGGGTGCCGCGTCGCAGTTTTGGGCTCGTGAGGCTGTTGGGAGCACGTTTACTCACAGCCTTCAGGAAGGACTCGAGGGAGCAGGGACACGCTCTATCCATCAGCGCTGCCGCTGCAGGGACTCAACTAACCAGGAGCCCCTGCGTTCCGGCACACCTGCTGACCTGTTGCCCCTCCCACCCCTCGCTTCACGCCTCCATAAAGGAACGCCTCTACCCCGCTGTGCGGGAGCACGCGGGAGAAGCCCGGGACAAGGGCGGGACCATCTTTGGCCATCAGGGGCCAGAAGAGGCCGGGCCGGGCCACACCTCTTGGCTCTGCTAAGCGGGCACGTGAATCACAAGAGCATGGCCACAGGCACTAGAGCAAGCAAATCTAGGAAAGCTGCGGGAGACGTAGTCATAGGCACAATGGATCAATTTATAACGCGGGCTGTCTCCATTGTAGAAAAGGAGATAATCCTAGCTGAACGAAGATTATCCCGGGACTCCAGGGGTCTATCACACAAGCGCTCATCTCTGGGCGCCCTTGCCCTAGCCCCCAGCCCTGTAAATGTGCCTACTACACCATTGGTGGTAATTGACTCCCCGGACATTGATGAGAGAGTGAGTCGGATTAGGGCAAGCCTAGAAAGGGTAACTACCACTGCACTAGACATTGCTCATGATTCAATACACCCAAACCCACCCGATCCAACTGATCCTTCGCTGGGGACACAAAATTATGAACTTGATTCTGAGATCAATAATGCCCTTAGCCCCTCTGCGATGCCTAACGAAGCCCCAAATCTTCCCCTCACAGCCGTACCTATCGAAGCTAGCACATCCCTAGCAGCGGCTCCTAAAACTACCCCATCAGGGAAACTAGCTCCAGGACCAGCTGCACACAGGAAGAGAAAGCGTCCTGTTAGTCCTCGCAGGGGGGGCTCCCAAAAGCCGCACAGTAAAGTAAGTAGGCATAACGTGACCAAAGGGGGTACCACCACAAACCATGTCCTACACCCAAAAACCTCTACCATCCATACTAGAGATACTGTATCTGAGGGCATATCAGGTCCGTCAGCTTCTCTAGGTACCACCACACTCCCCCAGGCTGTGCATACTGACATCGCCACCCCACCTTTAGATGTCGAGAGCATAATCAGGTCTGTGGTGATGCCCCTTGTAGACAAGATTGACAGTCTCACACGTAAACTAGCTACCCTTGAGCAATCAATGTTGGATAATTTTTACGCTGTGAAAACACTGGTTAAATTCCACTCCAAGGCGCAGGGCGAAGACAATGGAGGGTTAAGGAGTGGTGCTGTCACCTTAGTTCCCTCTGCGCCAATGTCTCGCCAAAAAGCGCCTGCACCGGGGGAGGCCACTCAGTCACATCAATCTAACACTGGAACCAGCCCTGCCCCACAAACCCCTACTCTTGGGCCCAGCTCGGGCCGCCAAAAGAAAATACCCAATACCCAAGCGCTTAAGGCCTCCAAGGTTAACTTTGCTCCAAATCCCGAGCCTATAGCGTCCAACTCTAAAGCAGCAGGAAATTTGCCGACCACGTCGAATGGAAACATAACTCCATCCTTTTCCACTCCTGGCAACCAGGCTGCGCCTAAACCCCTAGCTAAACCCTTAGCTAAATCCCCAGCTAAAACACCAACAGACAGGGCGAAAAGGCACACACCCAACGCTAGCCTCCCCCCTGGTTGTAAACCGTATGTGGTAATTCTAACGGGGGTTCCGGAGCTTGAAGAGGGTTCTTGTGAGTTGTATTCTGATCTTAAACACAAGACGCTCTCCTGGCTCAAAGCAAATAGACTCCTCCCAGGGCACATTGATGGCAGAATAGCCTACGTTCGTCGGGTGGGGTGGATTGGCAATAGACGTAAGGATCTAACTGGGGACTGCGTGCTGATCAACTTCAGCGATCCTAGAGCAGCAGGTATGATCTGCAGCCAGCAGTCGCATTACAACTTCTGCGACATTCAAACTAGGGACTTGGGGTACTTTTATCGCCCCCCCCCTTCATCGGGGCACAAGAAGTTTTTGCCGGATGGGGGTAGAGGCGCATGGTACCCGCATTACCCAACCTTGGATGTTAGAGCAAGGGCATGGACACCGACCCAAGCGGCCCCATCCCAGGGTTGGGGTTGGTGACTTGGTGATAAAGCGGTAATAAACGCCCCCCCACCCAAGGTTATCGCACCATGCATAGCTGGGAGGGTCTCCCCGTCACTAGTTAACACCCCTGCGCCCCAACCCGCGCCCAACCCCCCCATCCCCTCTTCCTCAGGCTATCGGACTGAGTTCACTGAGTCCGTGGATGGGGTACAAATCTCGGGGGCACCGGGTGGGGAAGCTGGATGTGCTGAGTTTTCGAATCGTCCTACCCTGAAAGCTATCAGCTGGAATGTGGCAGGCTTAAATAACAAGTTGGACGCCCCGGACTGGGTGGCGCTCACTGAGCCCCACGCAGTCTGTGCATTCCAAGAAACGTGGTGTGTGGAACCAAGGCATAGAGTAGGTTATGCTACCTTCTCTGTCCCGGCAGGTATCCCAGTATCGGGAAGAGGGCGCCCATTTGGAGGTCTCCTAGTCTGGGTCGATATATCCTTAGGATGGGGAGTACACCATCATCCCCAAAAATCTCCTGACTTGATGCGGCTCACTGTAAAATGCCCAAGGAAAGCTGAAAAGCTGGAGATCTTTAATATTTACACACGTGGGGTTTCAGGGAGGGCTTCGTCACCAACCCTCATGGCTCTGGAGGCAGCCTTAGGGGAGTGCCGTGGAGATTCCCTAATTTTGGTTATGGGGGACTTTAACTGCACATTTGAGCCCCTGTTGACCGACGAATCCTTGGACCTGTATGACGAAGATTCAAGGAGAGGCGTCCCGTCCCTCGATCTTCCAATTGTCAAAAGATGGACTCCTAGAATCGTTCAATTAAATTCCCTCACACTAGAGTACGGCTTGAGAGCAGCCAACGGGAGAACACGGTCAGACCTAGCGGGGGCACACACGTACAATAGGGTGGGTCACTCATCTAGGATAGATTACATCCTTTTAAACTTTCCTTTGTGGGCCCACATGAAGGACATGATAGTTCTACCTTCCTTGGATAGTGATCATAATGCACTCTCATTATCCCTATCTTACTGGTGGAGGGACAGCGGCTCATCTTGTGGAGCTCATGACGCATCTGAGCTAAGGTCATCGGGGGGGGTGGTCCCCTCAAATTGCCTCAGACGTTTAAAATGGGACAAAGTGGCTATCGATGAAGAAAAACTATCCTGCATCAGAGCCGTTACTGCTGCAGCTTGTGAACTTCTGGAAAGTCAGCCTCCCAGCCCGCACAAGATTTCAGCCATGTTTAGCGAGGTTTCGACGTCGATTGGGGACTTGATCATGGTTAAACTAAAACCCAAGGGAAACAAAAACCTTGACAAGCGACAGGGCAAATCAGGCTGGTACTCGTCGGAGTGCCGTGCTGGAAAGAGAGCCCTAATTCTGGCAGTAAAGAGCGGTGATGCAACATTAATAGCTACCAAACGCAAGTGCTACAAATCTGTGCTAAAGGCAGCAAGGAGAGACTGGGAAGATGCCTTTTGGCAGGAACTTCGTGTCTCCAGCGTAGAAAAAAATGCTAAAGGTTTTTGGGACTTGTTGCGAAAGAAAAACAGACCTCTAGACACTGTCATCACATGCAATATAACCGAAGATCTGTGGTATTCACACTTCTCAAAACTGTACACAGCATCTGCAGTAGAAGCGATGGACTTCCCACTACCACAGATCCTTCGAGGTGATGGGAGCTATGAGGAAAGTCTATTCACCAGGAAAGAAGCTGAAATTGCCATAAAATCTCTGGTCCCTCGCAAAGCAGCTGGTCCTGATGGCCTTCCTGGCGACCTTCTTCGCATGGACACAGGCGAATGGGGTATGCTAATCGCATCGCTACTGAACGCTGCTATGGCAGGGGCCCCCCTCCCTGCTTCTTGGATGGCCGCCGAGGTGGTCCCCCTGCACAAGAAAGGCTCAAGAGACGACCCAGCTAATTACAGGCCGATCAGCCTGATAGATTGTTCCCAAAAAATAGCGGGCAAGGTCCTCTTATCTAGAGTTCAGCAGTGGGCAGACGAAAACAAGATACTCTCGGACTTCCAGGCTGGGTTCAGAGCCGGCACAGGAACAATAGAACAATCGCTAAGGCTGCTCATGATCCACTGGAAGGTCGTCACGATTGGGAAGGGTACCTTATACCTGGCCTTCATCGACCTCCGGACGGCTTTTGATTTGGTGCCCAGAAACAACCTATGGAAGGTACTGTGTGACCTTGGTATGCCACCCTACTTGCTTCACTTGATCATGAGGTTCCATGAAAATAACTACGCCCAAATACGCTGGGGGGCAAATGGACAAAAGACCCCAAGAATAGAGGTGAATAGAGGTGTGCGGCAAGGTTGCGTACTTGCCCCAACCCTATTCTCCCTCTATGTAAATGGGGTGGTGGACTTCCTGACCCAGATACCAGCAGATGCGCCCCGTCTGGCAGGTCGT
This sequence comes from Lissotriton vulgaris, assembly GCF_964263255.1. Taxonomy (NCBI): domain Eukaryota; kingdom Metazoa; phylum Chordata; class Amphibia; order Caudata; family Salamandridae; genus Lissotriton; species Lissotriton vulgaris. Next base: position 1,651,378,717 of record NC_141685.1, read on the forward strand.
CTAATCCCTACCCTGCTCTTTGCTGACGATACTTTACTTCTGTCAAAATCTCCAATGGGCCTCCAGCAGCTTCTCTCTGGTTTTGACGATTTCTGCAAGCAGAGAGGTCTCTGTATTAATACAGATAAAACAAAGTATCTCATTTTGAACCCCCCACAAAAACTCGGCCCCCCTCCAACATTGGGGCCCGTTGCACTGGAAAGAACCAAGATGTTCGACTACCTGGGCATCCGGCTGGTGGACTCCATGAAATGGGACTGTCAATTGACCAAAATGTTGTTGAGCCTGAAAAGAGTGACTGGGGCCCTGCTGAAAGAGCAGAGAGCAGCTTCCACAAAACCAATAGCGGCAGTAATGGACATTTACTCGGCCAGAGGAGTAAGTGCAGCACTTTATGGGGCAGAGCTCTGGGGGATGTCAAACATGAAAGAGCTAACTCGAGCCGAGAATACCTTCTTGAGAAGTCTAATGTCTCTCGGTCCATCTGTCCCCATCCTACCATTGCAACTGGACATGGGCTGTCGGGCGATTGAAGACCAAGCAAAGTTACGCCCCCTGCTACTGTGGGCCCGCATCTGGAGAGTGCCAGAGCTCTCAAGTTATGCGGATGGCCTTCGGGAGATAATCAAATCCGCAGGTTGGGCAAAAATAAAATGGCTAAGGAACATCAAGGCCCTACTTGCCAACCTGGGGCTGGAAGAAGCATGGCACCAACAGTCAGCCCCGCCCAAATCTACGTTAAAACAACTCTATTGGTCATGGGTGGCAAACAAAAGAAACTCTTCTACAACGACCTGCAAATCGACTAGAAACTTCATGGAGTTCAAAGATGTCCCCATCAGAGAACTGTATCTGGACATTATCTCTGCCCCATGGGAAAGATCCCTGTACTTTAAATTTAGAGTAGGTCTTCTCCCTGTAATGGAGCTCACATGCCACTGGAAAATTCCATATCAGACTGCTCCATGGTGCCCCTTCTGCCCTCATTGCCGTGAATCTGTCCCCCATTTGTTATTCGAGTGCCCTGCCTACAAGGTTCCTCGTATGAAATGGATTAAACCAATGTGTCTCACCTTGGGCACCAGACATTGCAACGTGGCACTAAGAATACTACTTACAGACACTCGTACATTTTTTGCATGCGCCACCTCGAAATACCTAGGGTGGGCATGGCGGATTCGGTCAAAAAGACTTAGGCTAATTGTTTAATCATGATTTTAAACTTATGGTCTGTTTTCGGCCTATCTCTTTTAGCTAATTTATATAACTCCCCCTCTAGAAATTGTAGGAAAAAACGTTGATTCCTAGTATGTAAGGGGTTTTTTATGCTTTTTATCTAGTACTGTTTAAAATTGAATTTATCATGTATGTATGCTTTTTAAGATATTTTTTATGTCGAAATAAAGCCTATTTGACTTGACTTGACTTGACTTGACTGAAAGAATACATTTTTACAGAGTAACATGAACTGCGGACATAAGCCAATATATGTTTCATGGCGCTACGCTTCCGCCAGTCGGGTACGTTGCTTGTTGCCCACACCTTACATGGCGGCCGCCTCTGCCCATGCATTATGTGTTTTATTGACAATACGGTGACCAGGTTTTTGAAAGCCAAAAACAGGGTCGTTTAGTAGATGTAGAAGAAGGACTACAATGTTATATCTGAGTGGTAGTGGCGACTTAAATGACAGCGCTTATCAACATAGGAGTACATACAACGATGCACAAAATGACTACATAGATGCAGCTTGTACACCTAGCCTGTTATGTACTAATTAAATTGCTTTCTGATAAGAACTGCTGACTCGTCCTTCCTTGGAATACATATGAAGACAAGCCTCCCTCTGTTTCCAGTCGCTCCTGTGTGAAAACCTGGACATCCGCTAAATTATCCAGGATAGCTTGCTCCCCTGCCCCCTGGCTGTGCTTGCTCCCTTGCCCCCTGGCTGTGCTTGCTTCCCTGCCCCCTGGCTGTGCTTGCTTCCCTGCCCCCTGGCTGTGCTTGCTCCCCTGCCCCCTGGCTGTGCTTGCTCCCCTGGCTATGCTTGCTCCCCTGCCCCCTGGCTGTGCTTGCTCCCCGGCCCCCTAGTTCCCCTGCCCCCTTGCTGTGCTTGCTTCCCTGCCCCCTGGCTGTGCTTGCTTCTCTGCCCCCTGGATGTGATTGCTTCCTTGCGCCCTGCCTGTGCTTGCTCCCCTGCTCCCTGGCTGTGCTTGCTCCCCTGCCCCCTGGCTGTGCTTGCTCCCCTGCCCCCTGGCTGTGCTTGCTCCCCTGCCCCCTGGCTGTGCTTGCTCCCCTGCCCCCTCGCTGTGCTTGCTTCCCTGCCCCCTCGCTGTGCTTGCTCTCCTATGTGTGTGTGTGTGGCTCTGGGTGTGTGTGTGTGTGTGGGGCTTTGTGTGTGTGTGTGGGACTCTGTGTGTGTGAGGCTCTATGTGTGTGGGGGGGGCTCTGTGTGTGTGGGGGGCCCTGTGTGTGTGGGGGGCTCTGTGTGTGGGGGGGGGGCTCTGTGTGTGTGGCTCTGTGTGCGTGGGGGGGGGCTCTGTGTGTGGTGCGGCCTCTGTATGTGCGTGTGTGTGTGGGGCTCTGTGTGTGTGGGGGGCTCTGTGTGTGTGGGGCTCGGTGTGTGTGTGGCTCTGTGTGTGTGGGGGGGCTGTGTGTGGGGGGGTCTCTGTGTGTGTGTGTGTGGGGGGCTGTGTGTGTGTGTGGGGGGGGGCTCTGTGTGTGTGGGGAGCTCTGTGTGTGTGGGCTCTGTGTGTGTGGGGGGGGCTCTCTGTGTGTGTGTGGGGGGGGTTCTGTGTGTGTGGGGGGGGCTCTGTGTATGTGTGGGTGGCTTTGTGTGTGTGTGGCTCTGTGTGGGTGTAAATGCAATAGGTCATGCATTTGCGAGCGATTAACCTATTGGCATTGTACATGACAATGCCATGTATTTAACGATTAAGCTATTGGCAATGTAAATGACAATGCCATTTATTTAAGATTTAAAAAAAAATGTCATGAGCAATGCCAATAGCTCTACTTTTGATAATGCCGAGACCATTGCTTGTTTTTTAACCCTCTTGGTTGAAGGTCTCCAAGGCATTGGTGCTGGGAGTAGGCCATGATAGTGTCGTTTTAAGTCTTCACTCTGCCCTCCCTTGGCGAGTGGTTTGCCTTGCCATGGCCTCGTGCTGCAGACATCAGGTCCTGCACCCGTCTCCGCTTCTGGCGCTGAGCCTCCGAGGCTGTGCTCAGACAGGCCCGCAGAGTGCAGATAACATGGGCACGAGCCGCTCGGTGTTGTAACATTTTGTATTACAGCAACGTTGTCCCTCAGATTACAGCACTTTATACTATAAAACTTTATTTCTGCCTAATTCACCTCCTGCATCCTAAATGGGCCAATCTGCAGGTAATAAACTTGTTAGCCAAGGAAGCCCCCGAGGGGACTGTGAATGTGAAGAGCTCGTTCCCCGTTAAGAGACGGTGTGTGCACGAGATAAAGAGGGAGAGAGCAGGGGAGGGAATGAAGAAGACAGCCAGATACAGGCAGAGCGGCGGGGAGAAGAGGAAGTGAGGGAGGCAGGGAGATGGAGGGGGCTGGGTGGGCGGGCAGACGGAGAACTGGCGGGAAAATGATAAAGGCAGCAAGAGACAGACACGGAGAGAGAGAAGAGAAAAGGGAGGTGAAGGAAGGAAAGAGCTAGAGATGGTGGGAGGAAGGGAGAGAGAGAAGAGAGAGGGAGGGGAAGGGAGAAAGGAAAGAGCTAGAGGTAGTGGGAGAAATGGAGAGAAAAAGATGATGTGAGGAAGTGTCAGAGATAGGCAACAGGATGTAGAGGGGGGGGGGGAGATGGATAAAAGGCAGAGCGATTAAGCAAAGGTGGCAGAGAAAGAGAGAAGGGGCTGCAAGAGAATTGAGAAGAAAACAGCCGAGAGAGAGAGGGGCTTGGTGATGACATAATAGAGCGATAGGGAGACATTTTGAGAGAGGAAGAACAAATGAGTTATTTAGAGAGGGGAGGGAAGAGGTAAAACGGTAATAGGGATTGCATTGCCGTGTCGTCACAGCCATTATGTCACTAAAGCTGTGTGTTCTCTTGTATCACAGCTCAACAATGGACTCTCGGGAGGGGCGGGGCTGCCTCCCTGGGGAGGTGAGCAGGTACCAGAACTAATGGCAAAGTTGTCTGGATGCTGCTGCCCGTTAGTTCCGCCAGTACTCTCTATGGCTACCAAATGAGCGCCCACGCGCCCGCAGTCACTCCATAAGCTGTTGTTTTGCAGAGGCAACGGCGCGCGAGTCACCCTCACCACAGGTTTGCAGATATTCCAGGTGCCAAGCGTTCTTTGTTTCTGAATGCGGCAGTACGAGTGGTATTGTGTGCACAAAAATGCAATTCGATGAAACAACGAAGTGCCTCGGTGACTGCCTGGCGGTGCTGTGTGGTGTACTCTTGTGAGTCAGTCTTTTACGCAATGTTATGTTAGGCTCTGTTATGTAATTTTGTTGGCACTTGTGCTGCATTTTCAACCATTGTCATGGCAATGTGGTGATTTTCCTTCCTGGCGCCTTTTGTATGGAATTCGAGGAACCATCGTTTGATCGTGCATTTTTTTGATGCTATTTTAGGTGAGTGTGGTGAAGAGAACATTTGTTCAGTGCTTAGTTTCAAACTAGTCTGTGTGAGTAAGCGTGAAAGTAAAATGATCCTGATCTATGTGATCTTTCAATATATATGGGTGGGTGCGCCGACGGACTTTTCCGTTTTTCCCACATGTGCGTACCTTTCCTCACTCAGCCAGAATATAGCACTTTCAAAATGTGCATCACCCAATAGCAGCTAGTGGCATTGTAAAGAAGTGGTATGTAAGAAAAAGTTCGGGAAGAGGGCCCCATTGCAAGTGAGCGTAGCTGGCGAAACTGACTGTTTAAAGAGGGTATTTGGTGGTTTCCTCACCTGAGAACACTTTGAAAAAAGATTCGGGAAATGGATGCATTTTCATGCAAATTTGAGAAAGCATGAAGGTCAGTAAGGAAATTGTGCAAGTGTAGTTATGACATCAATAAAGAGATTTCATATGACAATGACGTAGGTACAGCCTGAAGCCTAAGTTAATTACTGTTCCGCTAGCAATATTCTCAAATTTGCATCACAATACGAGCTACCTTACCAGTACAGTGACAATGGTTTGCATTTCAATACAAAGTTCATGCTGAGACACATTTTCAAGTCAGAGGCAAGGTAGGACATCCGTTTCATAATCGATTTGAGTCTACGAGGAGGGCTCACTCTGCTGTTTTGTGACTCTTTATATATTACCTAAAACAGGGCTTTAAGTGGGATGAAAACACTAAGGGGTCTCTCAAAGGGGCGTGGCCTATGTAATTAAGGGTGTGGCTTAAAACATATAGGGTAAAAATCTGTGCTTAGCATAGTGTGCCGTTCGACTTGTATTTTGCTGTTTCTGTCATTGTTGTATTATATATCTGGATATATAATACAACAAGTAACATCACACCTAGAACATGTCAGGACTATTGGCTTTGTCAATGGTTGTTAGTTACATAAGATAAATCAGCAGCAGCTATGGCTTGTGTATAATATTGAAAAAGCTTCCACTTAAAGCCCTGGTGACACCCAGACGATGTTGCTGCTACTGCGTTTCAAAAAATGAAGGGAAATCCAGAGAGAAAATGACACTCTTTAAAGGATTTCCCTTCCCCTACAACTCTCACCTGGCATCAGAGGCGCAACTAGAGCCGAATTTCGGGGAGCTAAGAAAATATTTCGGGGGGGTGGGGGGGACTGAACATTTAATCAGTAGGCAGAGTGGAGCTGCAGGGGCTTTTAGAAGGGGGTGAAACAACTGCAAGGCCTAATTAACATTCAAATGGTCTTTAAAAGACCTGTGAAACGTTCGGGGGCGGCTCTGTCTGTGCCCGGGATCTGTCTCATCCTGGGCTGCCACACACAACGGGGGGAGGGAGGGGGGGAAGGGGGAGCACGCACACATTGATGTGCCTGCTGTCACTGTAGTCCGGAAAAAAAAGACCAGGGCAGGGCACAAAACAGAGCCCGATAGAGACCCGTTTCGAGGCCTCCTTTAAAAAAACTGCTGGTGCTTAGCACCGGCGAGCCACAGCCCACTTAAAGCCCTGACCTAAAATAAACTTTGACAATGCACAACTGTTCAACCTCAAAAGGTTTATTGGGCTGAGTGCAGGCTGGAAGCTTCCCGTTTCCTATATACCTGAGCATGAGAGATTCGCTCACTGTGATGTCTTATTAGGATATATAGTAATGGAAAACCAGTCCTATCTGTCGGGTCAAAATTTTGAGTGAACCCGAAACTAGGACATTGTTCCAAGTGAAACCTGGCTCTTCACTCCAGCAGCCGAATCTTACAAGCTCAGCATACGTGTGAAACATTAATGTATATCAAGGAAAAGGGCGCTCTCTGTTCCATATCAACCTCTAGTGACCCCTAAACCACCTTTATACCTATGGACTGCTGAGGTCCTATTAACTACATAGAAGAAAACTGCCTCGACTCAGCGTCTCATTAAATACGGCCGCCGGCAATCACATTCCTGGAAATGTAAAGACTGAAGTGTGAACGTTTTCATCAATTTATTTTAAAGGTTATTCATATAGTTTACATATTTGATGCCAAATCCAGATTTGAATCCCAATCTGTTTGAAAAGATAACACCATTTCCATGTATACTTTGTATGCAGATGCACGCACTCTTACACTAGTTATTACTGACTACAGAAATACTTAACCCACCACCACACCTAACCTAGCATATCGCCTACCATGCCTCGTTACTCTCCAACCACACCAACCTACCACATCTAATGTAACCTAGTACCAAACCACACGTTATGGGCTGCCACAGTCCTTTAGCAAAAATGGAGGCCCATAGGAAAAGGGGCTGCAGCCTTTAATGCATTCAGAGGTATGGTGTGTCCTATTTAAGGGCAGGGTCGGATTGGGATCACAATTTGGCCCTGGCACTGACGAAAAAAGTGGCCCACATTCATGAGGCGTGGCACATATTTAAGGGGCGTGGCCCACATTCAAGGGGCGTGCCCTTTCATGAAACACCATTTGCACAGACAAGGAATGAGAGTGGGAGAATACTGCTCTTGCGTAGGACACAGGGCCAACATGACAATGGCCTACATGCTAAGCAACTAAAAAAAACATTAAGGCTCCTTTCTGTCACAAAATGATTTGAGCCCTCCAGCGCAGGAGCACCTGAAAAGCAGCAAAGCACCTGCTATTACTAACCTACTTAGGCCTCCCCAGCCCTTCAGCTGAGGAGCACATGAACAGAGGTAAGGCCCCTGCAATTAGTAAATTAATCAGCCCTCCAGGCCTCAGGGCAATGTCCTGGCAGGGGAGCACAAAACAAAGCTGCTGGGTCATCCAAGGTAGCCAAGTAGCCAGGGGGAGGCCGAGGTGAAGATGGTGCCTGAGTTCAAAACATCACCGGGCCCACACAGGGAGACCCATTCTTCCTCGCCCACTATGCCCTGAATATGAAGGGCTGTGGGCGAGGTGTTAAGAGTAACACTGTTTCTGGGCTACGTGGGCCCCAGGGGGGCCGAGGTGAAAATGGCTCAAAGGCCTGAGCAACACCTGGCCCCTAGGGAGACCGATTCTTGCCAGCAATCACCCCTCCCCAGCCCAGCCGCAGCGTGATTGCTTGGCAGGGCAGGGGGTGAAGGAGAGGCCACAGCTGATAATCGCTGTACGGTGCACAGCGAGGCTGCTTTCATTTCTCTGTCTCTGTCCCCGTGGGCCGGTTTTATTTTCTCCCCTTTCCTAGTCCACTCTCTGTGGACTGGGAAAGGGGAGAAAAAAAACGGCCCACAGAGGGCACTGAGACACCAGCCCTTCGGCCGATGCCCGAATGCCCGCCTTGCCAATCCGCCCCTGTTTAAGGGGGGCACCAATCAAGCAGATCCAAGGACGCAAAGCCAATAATGAACCACCAATGTGCAGGAAAAACGCTCAAAGCAGGGTTTACGTCTGAATCGGAGCAATAGTACACTGCCAGATGCTGAGAGTACGACAGTGCATGCATGAAAAACTAAAACATTTGGTGGGGTAATACACCCTGCCACCAGATGTTTTAGGTTTTTCATTCACGCACTCTCCGACGAGGTGTTCAGACAGGAAGCCAAGACGGATATTATAATGCCTGCAGCCTGGGTTCATAACTGTTGCGCTGATGTCGGTCGTTAACTTTTGAACTCAGGCAGCGTGCGCATTAGAATCAGTCGTATCATGACCGAAATCTAACAGTTTTTTTTACAATATTACATTTATTATTATAATAATTATTATTATTTTTAACACAGTGGCATGGCCGCCTCTATGAAACCCCTGTCCCTCGTTCCACTGTTCTTTTTTTTATCAATCTCTCTATTGTCCCCCAACAGCCAGAGGCAACAACACTGTTAAGTTAACTTAAGTTAAACTTAAAAAAACTGCTGCTGCCTCAGTCACGCTCCACTACACTAACACTACCAACCCTCTGCTGGGGCCGGGCCTTAACGATACACAAGAGGGGTTTGGGGGGCAGCCGAGCCGCGAGGTCTGCCCCCGGGCAGTTTTGGGAGGGGGAGGGAGCGAGACATGGGCGCAGCCATTTTGCCGTTTTGGGCTGCTTGGGTATAGCCCAAAAGCAGCCCAATTACATGTTTTGCAGCCCAACAATATGGTGGCTGGGAGCGGAGCGAGGTGTTTTTGTTTTTTGTGGTGGTCTAGCGTAGTTCGGCGTGTCGGAGCGTTATTTCTGGGCAGTGGTATCGGTGAAGTTAAAATGGTTGAGAATGGAGATTTAAGAGTTCTGGAGGCCCTCCGCCTGCTGGGCGAGGCAAGGTGGATGGACCTCCTGGTGGGCCCGGTAACGTTGACGCGCCCGCCGAGGCACGCCGCGGCAGGAGTGGCGGCGCCGATCCTTGCCTGCTCGCCGCCACGCAAATCTCCGAAGTTACAGGTGGGTGCTGGGGGCCGCGCCGATGCCAGGAGCGCGGCCCGCGTGTTGGCCGGGTGGGGCGGGGCAGCCGACGGGGGTGAAGCGCGCTGCCAAAGGCGCCCCACTGCGAGAGCGCCGCAATCCGAAGGGAGAAGTGGAGCACTTAGGCAGGCCGCAAGGGAAGAAGGCCACGGTTAGGCAGCCGGGGCAGCGCGCTGATCTTCCCAGCACATCGGCTGACGGCGGGGAGATCCACCAGAAAGGCAGGGACCCAGGAACCAGGCGGCAACAGGAGAAGAAGGCCGTGGGGTGGCGGGGCAAAGGGGGGGGGCGTTTTGACCGTTACAGCAGGCGCAGGGTGGGGGGGCAAGAAGGCCCAGAAGAGAGCAGGGCCCCCCGAAAGAGGGCAGGTAGGGGATACATATCGGGGGGGGAGGGGGAGCCCCTCACCGGCCAGGCATGAGGACAGCGTGGAGGGGATGAGGGGCAGGCAAGAGGCAAGGCCAGAGAATAGAAGGGGGCACAGGGGGGAGTGATGCAGGGGATTGGGGGGGCAGGGAGGCATCAGGTAGGAGAGCCGGGGGGGTGGGGGGGTGGAGGGAGGAGCTGGGTGGGAGCGGGTGGGTCTCCCCATTACTGATAGAAACGGGGGATGGAGAACTGGATTGGGCGGGCTTGGATGTGTTTCATTCCTGGGAGGAGGGGTTGAGAGAGGGTCAGGGTGTAGCAGGGGGCAGGACAGTGAGGGGGGTGGCAGCACCACAGGTGGGCCAGGCGGAGGGTCGGGGTGCAAGGGAGGTGGCGGAGGGCGCCACGGAGGTAGGGGGGTCTGGGGTTGGGGAACTGGCATGGAGCGATGAGGAGAAGGGGGGAGAGGTCGTGGGGTCGCGGGACAGGAGGCAGGAAGGCGGCGGGGCCGCGCAGTGGCAGGGACCCAGCACATCAGCAGTACCGTTTTTATTGCAGGGGGATGTTCAGCGCGGGGCCGCAGACTTGGCCAGGCTTGGTGCGGTGGAACAGCGCCAAGGTGAAGGGAGGGCCGTGTTTCTTGCAGCAGGCCCGGAGACAGCGAGGGAACACGACATGGCTGGCACACGAAGGCCCCTGGCGGGCTCGCTGGCCCATCAACCCACAGGACCCCCACGGCGTGGGGTCCAGCGGCGGACAGAGAGCAGCATGGAGGAGGACTGTTTTGTATGGTCTAGTGGTAGAGAAGTGGAGCGGGTAGCTGGTAGGGGACAGTCGGCGCCTCCGCTGGCTCGACAGGTGTATAGATGGGGCGGGGTAGAGCTACGTGAAGGTGATGAGGAAAGTTTGGAGGAAGGAGAGTTACGGGAGGGCGAGGGCGGACGGGGGTCCGTTAATGCTGTGAACTCTTTTTTGCAGGTGTCACGGGGCCTGGGCACAACAACGGCCCGGACACAAACCAGGGACTCGTCAGCGATGGAGCGGAGAGGTGTGGAGCGCCGCGGGGAGGCGTTGGTGCCACATAAAGGCAATGCGGCACGCACGGTGTCTGTGGGGGTGGGGGACAGGGGATCGGGGGGGATCAGTTGTGCAAAGGCAAGTATGTGACAGATAAAGGGGTGGGTTCCGAGGAGGGGTTGTTGGCACCAACTGGGAAAGGTACACCGGGTGAGACAGGGCCGGCGGCTGGGGAAACGCCCAGAACTTCGGGAAGTGCGGCGGGGTAGCCGGCGTCGGTTGGCAGCAGGGAAAAGGTAGAGAGTAAGGAGCTGAAGATAAAGTGGCTCCCTTATATGGGGGTCACGAAGCCGCTGGGGGCGCATTTAATGGCGTCCACTAAAGAAAAGATATGGTAAGGGGAGTATGTTGAGCTGTTGAAATTGCTACACCGCAAGGTCTGGTCGAAGGAAGGGTCAAAGGAGGAGGAATATGAGCTGCAGAAGCGGCTGAGGGTGCCCTTGACGATTGAGAATTGTACGGCAACGTTTCTAATTTTCGCGAGTGTCTATTGCGAGAAATTCACTGAGCGGTCGGTGTCCATGTTCAAGTACATGGACGTCATATGGAAGGCACAGATCACGGGGGGGGGGGGGTTTCGCTTGGGCACAGTACGACGAGGAGTTTCGGGCACGGATGGCGTGGGATCCGGAGGCAAAGTGGGGGGAACTGGACTGCGACCTTTGACAGCACACAATGGGGCTTGCGGGGTCGGGGAAGGCTATCTTTACCGCCAGCGATTTGCCGATAGTGTACCAGCCCTTTCAGGGGCGCCCCACCCGTGGGGGGATGGGGGCAGGGGCCAAGAGCCAACTCGGAGCGGCAGGCGCCTGTTGGGATTTTAACCGAGGGGCATGTGCCAGGGAGCATTGCCGTTTTAAGCATGAATGCTCGGGTTGCGGTAGGTACGGACTCCCCGTGGTGCATTGCTGGGGCCCCACACAACAGCAAGGGGGATCCCAGGTGCCGGGAGGAGGCGTGCATCTGGGAGCCGCCCCGCAGGCGGGCAGCGGGCGAGGGGGTAGGGGCTCTGGGACCCAGGGCTTGTACTCCGGTTAAGTTGGAACGACTGGCAGCAGCCCTGCATGCCTACCCGGGCGTAGGGGCCGCCGAGTGCTTGCAAGACAGTTTCCGGGTGGGGTTTCGTTTAGGTTACGTGGGGCCGCGGCAGAGGCGTTGGGCGGACAATCTGCGGTCAGCAAGGGAACACCCGGAGGTGGTGCAGAGCAAGTTGGACAGGGAGGTACAGGAGGGCCGCATAGCAGGTCCGTTTTCGGACTGGCCGTTGGAACACTTGATAGTGTCCCCCATTGGAGTGGTGCCCAAGAAGGAGGCAGGGCAGTTTCGCCTCATCCAACATTTGTCCTGGCCGGAAGGGGGGACGGTGAACGACTTCATTGATGAAAATGAGGCCATGGTGTCGTACTCCTCGGTGGAGGCGGCCATGGTTTTGGTGGTGGAGGCAGGCCCCGGTGCGCAAATGGCTAAGTGCGATATCAAATTGGCTTTCCGGCTGTTGCCGGTTCACCCGACCGACTGGTACCTACTGGGGATCCAGTTTCGCGGCCGCTGGTATGTGGACAAGGCGCTGCCGATGGGCTGCTCAATGTCTTGTGCCCTTTTTGAATGTTTTAGCACGTTCCTCCAATGGTTTTTTACGGAACGCACGGGTCACCAGGGAGTTACGCACTACCTGGATGACTTTTTCTTGGTTGGGACCCCAGACTCCATGGACTGCCAGGTGGTGCTGGACAGGTTTCATGAGCTCATGGAGGACCTAGGGGTGCCCTTGGCACCTGAAAAGACAGTGGGACCAGGCACGGCGCTGTCGTTTTTGGGCATTGAGCTTGACTCAGTGCGGATGGAGGCACGGTTGCCGGAGGACAAAAAGAGGCAGATGTTGGGATTGCTGGAAGTGATGGTGTCGAAGCACAAGGTGGCAGTCCTGGACATTCAGGTGCTGTTGGGACACCTGAGTTTTGCATGCAGAGTGGTGCGCATGGGGAGGACATTCTGTAGGCGTTTGGGTAGGGCGCTGGCGGGCAGCAGGCCTCCACACCACCACGTGCGTTTGTCGGCGGGCGTGCGGGAAGATTTGCGGATGTGGCGGTTTTTCTTGAACCAGTTCAACGGTGTGCCCTTACAGCGGGACGTGGACATGGTTTGGGAGGTGCAGATTTTTTCAGATGCGGTGGACAGCGACGGTTTCGGTTTGTACTGGAACGGGAAATGGTGTGCGGAGAGTTGGCCCCTAGAGTGGCGCGGAGGGGGCCGGAGCATTGCCTTTCTGGAGGTTTTCTCTTTGGTGGTGGCGATTTGGCTGTGAGGGGAGGTGCTCGCACACTGACGGGTGACTTTCCATGTGGACAATATGGCTGTGGTACAGGTGGTGAACCGGCAGTCGGCCAGGGTCATACAAGTGTTGAAGCTGTTGCGTGTGTTTGTGCTTGGCTGCTTGCGACATGACATTGCTTTTCACATGGTGCACGTCCCGGGATTCGACAATGACATTGCGGATGCCTTGTCTTGTTCGCAGTGGGGGAGATTCCGTGGGTTGGCCGAGGACGCGGAGCAGGACCCGACGCCCATGCCAGCGCAGCTGTGGCGAGTGGGCAACACAGGATGTTACAGCTGGTTCTAGGATCGTTGGCGGACTCGACCAGAGCAATGTATGTGTTGGCATGGGGGGAGTTTTTGGCGTCCGGGGCTCGTTGGAGGCCACCGGGAGCTGAAAGGCGGGAGGATGTGGTTCGATTTATGCTCTCGTTGATAGATAAGGGCCTCCGAAGGGTGACCATAGCGGGCAAGTTGGCAGGGATATCATTCATGGGTAAGCTGTGTTGGGGCTACGCACCCTCCGCGGGAGAGCTTGGGTCAAGGATGTTGGAGGGATGGGCCCGGGAGTGCGGGCGGGCAGGGGTGTTGCGGCGGCCTTTGTCGGAGGACCTGTTAAGGAAAGTGTTGGAGGTGTTGCATTTGGTGTGCATGGACGAGCGGCAAATGTACTTGTTTGCTACTCTGATGGTGTGGATGTTTGCGGGGGCGTTTCGGGTGTCTGAAATGGTGGGAGGGAGAACGGGCCAGGGTCTGGGTTGGGCGGAGGTGTGATTGGGGCACTGGGAAGTGCACATTTGGCTGAGGCAGTCGAAAACAGACCAGCGTTGGGTAGGGGACTGGGTGACGTTGCAGGAGGGGGGGAATTGCGTGCCCGGTGTGCTGGGGGTGGACCTGGAACGGCGTTCGGACGGTTTGGTTTTTCAGCTTGCGGATGGAACTCGGGCGACGGGGCCGCAGTTGCTGGGGGTGTTGAGGAAGGCTCTGGACAGGTTGGGGGTCGATGGCAGACATTATGACACTCACTCTTTCAGAATTGGGGCAGTGTCGGAAGCGCATCGGCGACGCTGCGTGCGGGGGGCCATCATGCGCCTGGGGAGGTGGTCCTCGGCTTGCTATCGGCGGTATGTGCGTAGCTCTGAGTTGGCTTAAGTGCACGCTGAAGGTTGGGGGGGACACTTTTACTTACATTTGTTTTTCTTTTCAGGTTCGGTGGCGGGTCCTGCGGCACAGGGAATGTTGATTTGGATTGTGGGCCATTCATTTGTGAAGAGAGCGAAGTTGCAGGCCCAGGATAGCTATTTTGGGGCGAACTTAGGTTTCAATCCTGCGCTGTTTCAGGTGGTGTGGCTGGGGAGGGGGGCATGCGGTGGAAAGAACTTATGTCTACGTTGAACGGTATGGTGCAAGGGGGGCGGTGCCCAGATGTTTTGGTTCACTACTTGGGGGAGTGCAACATGGTGCGGGAGACTGGCCTGGTTTTAATGAGGGCGATGCGGCGGGATTTGGCAGAATTGCGGAGGAGTTGGGCTGGTTGTTCGGTGGTGTGGACGGAGCTGGTACCGCGGAGGGTTTGGCGTGGGGCGAGCCGGCCGCAGGCGGTGGACAAGGCGCGGAAAAAGATAAACGTGGAAATGGTGCGGTTCTGTCGGCATTTGGGGTTTGCGAGGATTTGGCACAGAGATATTCACTATGATGCACCGGAAATGTTCAGGGGCGATGGGGTACACCTCTTGAGGATGGGAATGGACTTGTACCTGTTGGAGCTACGGGAGGTGTTGGCCCGTTTGTTAGGAGTGCGCCGGGAGTAGGAGCCTGGTTTGTTTCTGTTTCTATCTACTGCGCGGCACTGTGGGGATGGGGGGGGGGCAGGGAAAGGGGGAGGCGGTGTATTCACCTGCAATCCGCCTTTCCCTGGGTGGCGGAGTTTGTTTGGGATGTTGGCCAAGTTTGGCTGGAGTTCGGTATTTTGGCGTTAAGTTTGGTGACTTGGGGAACGAAAGCGGGGAAAGGGGTAAACAGTTTGGGGGTTAAATTAGAGGGTAGTTTGGTTACAGTTGCAATAGGACAGACAGGAATGTAGGTATTGTGAGGTCTTGGATTTAAGAGGTAGGGGAGAAATTTGGATATTCTAGGATATAAAGCTGTTATATATTGTTATGTTGCGGTGTGGAGGGATATTATCATGTGGGATCGTAGGGGTGGAGGGTGAAAAACAAAAAGGGGGTCAGGTAACTCGATGTTTAGAGAGGTTCTAGTTTTGTAAGGCGGTTTGCCAGTTTTGGTAATAATGTGATGTGCACCTGTTTCAATAAAGCGGTCTTTTACACACACAAAATGGTAGTCGGTAGTGCTTGCCTCCCTCTCTCCCTCCCAAATTTTTATTTTTGAACACTGTACTGACCAGACGCTCATACTCGGAGGTTCAGACCACCATGAGGTTGTAGGTATCGTAGGGTCTTGTCTCGTGTCTCTCTCTCTCCATGCCCCCTTGTGTGCAGTGCCTTTACTGGCAATGGACACAAAGAGGACAGGGAGAGAGAGGCTGAGCAACAAGGCCAGAATGGCTAATCACTGCACAGCTTCACAATAAAGCCATACACTGATTGATCATTATGCTCCCAATGCTCTGTGGAAAGGACCGTTTCTCCACCCCCCTGCGCTGCCTGCCCAAGCAACCACTAAGGGCCTAATTACGAGGCTGGCAGTTAGGGGACCGCCACTGCCGCACCGTGGGTCAGACTGCCCTATTGCGAGTTGGGCAGTCGGACCGTAATTGGACCACTGACATCGCATGGGAACCACGAATGTCTAATGGTGGAACGGCTGTCGGACAACTGTAAGATGCAGGTGGTGCTGCTGTGGCCCCCATGCATATTACAAGTTTCAGGACTGCCAGCATTTTCATGGAGGTCTATCCTCCATGAAAAGCTGGTGGTGCTGAAACAAAGGGGCCCTTCAGGGCACCCTGTGCCCCCTCAGCCTGTGGATGCATGCATGGGGGCACTACATGTGCCCCCCTGTGTGCATGCACCCCTGTTCCTGCCCGACATGGACTTCACTGTCCATGCCCTGCAGGAACCTGTGTGGCATTCCCATTGCAGTGTCTTTGTCAAAGACACTACCCCTTACAAAGAGGCACCACCATGTGAACCACCATTTCGCCCGCCCATCAGACCACAACATTACTTGCAATCTGGCGGGCGGCGAACTTTAGTAACTCTATAATAGATCAGAGTGTTGACCATTCTAGGATTACTTTCACTTTAAAAGGATCCATTATAATTACTTGCCCTGAGATCTGAAAGCCTAAGAAGGTGATGTTGGAGATTTCAAAATAATTTTTTTCTGCTTTAGCGTATAATTAGGGTTTCTTCAATCGGGTGAACATTTCTCAAATATGAATGCAATGATTCCCTGTCAGAGTATGTTAAGATGCCATCTAAGTAAACCACTGTGTAATCATCCAACAGATCGCAGAGAAGATATCATTTACAAAGTGTTGGAAGGATGTTGGAGCATTACAAAGGCTGGAGGGAATCACTTGATAATTGAAATGAATGTACCAAGTATTAAAGTCTGTTTTGCACTCATCCCTTTTGTGTATTCTTAACAGTGTTGTATGCTCCTCATAGATCAAGTTTAGAGAAGATATTTGCCATTGTGACCTTATCTATGATGAGAGACAGGGTTTAACAGATCAGGATGTTAATATTGTTCAGTTCTCGATTCTCAATGCAAGATCGATAGACTCCAGTCTCTTGGGCAAGGAAGGAGATAGGAGTTCCAGCTGGGGCGATTGAATGCCAGATCAAACCATTCGTCAGGTTTTCTTTCAGGTATTAGCACAATATTTCATCTTCCTTCGCCATCAACGGATTTATTCCCCCATGAGGAATTTGTTTCCCTGCAACTAAGTCTATCACATAAAAATACTCTCTATTGAGAGGCAGCTTATATGCTCCTTTCTTCCTGAAGTCATCCAAGGAATCCCCCTTAGAAAGTGTTGTTTTAGGCTGATCTTTGTTTATCGCTTCCTCTTTAGCTGCAGGAGATCTGCAGAGCCAAGCAGAATAATTACTGAGTTTTCTTTTGGTCAAATTCTGGAAACGTTGTATCACAACATAAGTGGATACGAATGTAATAGTCTGGTTTACCCAACAGATATGAGGATTGTGTTGTCCCATCCATGTTGTTGCCATGACTATTGGAATTGCAGATGCATCAATAAGTTCAAATCTTAGCTATTCAAAATGACCAGCCTGCAGTGCCATTGAAAGCACTAATGTTCCCTTAGAAACTGCTCCATATTTTATGCTCTTCCATCCATTCCTTGAATTTTCAAAGGGGTTCATTCCTCAGTAATTGTAATATGTGCCTCCTTCTGAAATGTTTAACACATGAAGCCCTAGAGCTCAAAAAGAGAAACTGAGTCCCCTGATCTGGTCAAAAGGACTTATAATCTGTTGCTCGCCTCTTGTCTATCACAGATGGCCAAGCTGATCTGTTTCATAACAGCTGCAGGCCCCTCAAACAAAATGACCCACTTGTCCAAGGCAATGGCAGAGCCCTGCCTTTCTCATTTTGTCTTTCTATTCATTAGTAAGAGTGTTTTGAGCTCCCCAATCTGCATTAGTTCATCCTGACGAGCTGGAATCGAAATGTGTTCCGATGTATTAGAATCTACGATCATTGATTATAACCAAGTGTCTACTTGGAGTACTGGGTCTCTTAAAGCTTTGGTAGGAGTGGGAGTAGTAAACAGACAGACTACTAGAGACAAAGCCTCTTTGAGCCTTCATAGAGACCTTAATTAAGGGCTTTCTTTTTCTGAGACCAACTGTTGAAAGTGGAAAATATAACTAATACTTCATATAATTAAACTTAAATTAATCAATACCTCATGCTGGTGAACTTCGGAGAGTTGCTGATTTCTTTGGCGGAACTGGAGAACGGGGGTACTGATGGAAAGCAACTTGTTGTGTAGGAACATTGCAGACATATTCCTAACTAGAGTAAGCATTGTAGCAATGGGTATCGTCTTGTTGAGTAGGGAGCACAAAAGTAGAAGGGGCGGTGCTGAGTTATGTGGGGATACCCCATCAAGCATTATCACCCCCCAAACCCTGCAGCCTCACTATTGGGCCCCCATCTACCCCCACCCTCCCCACACCTAGGCTGGAAAGCCTATGCCACAATCTGCAAAAATATCAAAATCACTTTAGGACCATGTTCAAATAGGTGGTGGTATAGATAGAGGAAAGGGACTTCTGCTCAGCCTTAGTATTTACTGCTGAGTAAAGGGACAGTAACATGAGGAAACCTGCAGAGGTAGATGAGACCCTGCAAGTTTCTCCAAAGAAGTAATATATTTTTGCACACCACCTGGCACCGTAACTTAAAGCATGCTACGGGGAAAATTTGGATTCATTCATCAATTTCATATTCTGGACGCACATTTCTTCTTGAGGCTCAGTTTTAAATTTCTCTGTTCCTGAGTATGTTACCATTTTGATGTACCAACTCGTAGCATGACTTCCTAACCTCAAACTGTTGTTTTATTGTAATGCCTTCTGGAGATATTTTGCTGTACATTCTGAAGTCTATTAACAGTGGGGATCTATATTCCATATGGCAGATAGTTAGCAGGTTGTGACTAGGCCCATCACAGCAAGTGCTCTTATTTTGTCTTACCATATATCTACTCTATTCGTACAATCAATCAAACAGGGATTTCTGATGCGCACTACTCACCCGTTAGGGTCCGAAGGAGCTTGGGGGGGGGGGGAGGGGGGTTTGAGCAGCTCTGTCTCATCCAAAGAGCGAAGTCTTGAGGCTCTTCCTGAATGCCTGCAGTGTGGGGGTTTGTCTGGTGCTCATAGGGGGCTAGTTCCAGGTCTTAGCTGCGATGTAGCAGAAGGCTCGCCCCCCGTTCTGGCTCAGCGTATGTGAGGGATTTTGGCCAAGGCAAGATCAGCGGAGAGGAGGCTTCTTTTGGGTGAGTAGAAGGAGACTCGTTAGTTGAGGTATTGGGGTCTGATGTTGTGGAGGGTTTTGCAAGCATGGGTGAGGAGCTTGAAGGTCAAACTCTTTTTGATGGGGAGCCAGTGGAGTTCTCGTAGGTGCTGGGGAATGTAGTGTTGTCGTTGGATGCAGAGGACGAGTCTAGCGGTGGCATTCTAGATGGTCTGGATTTTGCGGAGTAGATATTTGTTTATTCAGAATTAGAGGGCGTTTCCGTAGTCCAGTCTTCTGGTTATGAGTGCGTGGGTGACGATCTTCCTGGATTCTGGAAGATCCATTTGAAGGTCTTGCAGAGGATGCAGAGGGTGTTGAAGCCCGTGGAAGATACATTGTTGATCTGACGGTTCATGGTGAGGGAGGAGTCGAGTATGATGTTGAGGTTGTAGGCGTCGTCTGTGAGTGTGTAGGGTTGCCGAGGACGGTGGGCCACCAATCAATCAATCAATCAATCTATCAAAGATTTGTAGAGCGTGCAACTCACCCGTGAGGGTCTCAAGGCACTTTGGGGGTGGGGGGAAGCAGCTACTGGCCGAACAGCCAGGTCTTGAGCAGTCTCCTGAAGGTCAGCAGGTCCTGGGTCTGAAGCAGGTGGGCTGGGAGGGTGTTCCATGTCTTGGCGGTGAGGTGGGAGAAAGATCTGCGGCCGGTGGTCGTTCGCCAGATGTGTGGGACGGTGATGAGGGAGAGGTCAGCGGAGGGAAGGTGTTGGTTCGGGGTGTAGAAGGATAGTCGTTTGTTGAGGTATGCTGGTCCGGCATTGTTTCCAGTCATCTGGAATAGTGCCTGTTTCGAGGGAGCAGTTGATGGTGCAACGTAGATCGGGTGCTATGGCGGAGGCAGCTCTGTTAAAGAGGTGGGGCGGGCAGGGGTTGGTGGGCGCTCCTAAATGTATGCTTCTCATGGTCTTGGCAGTGTCTTCTGTGGTGACAGAGGTCCAAGCCTTGAGAGTAGGCTGGGTTGCGTTGCCGGTTGACGGAGTAGAGTCGGTGCTTAGGTTCTGCTCATCTAAGTTGTCGTACAGAGAGTCCTGATCTTGAGATGGAAGTATGAGCCGAGTTTGTTGCAAAGTTCCTGGGAGTGAAGGACGTTGGAGGATTCGCTGGGGGGTTTGGTGAATTCTTGTATGATGCTGAAGAGTTCCTTCGAGTTGTGGGAGTTGGAGAGGATTCTGTCCTGGATGAAATTCTTCTTCGTGGTTCTGATGAGTTGGTGGTGTTCTGTCACGGTGGTCTTGTAGGTGATGCGTGCTTTAGGGGTTTTGCTGTTCCTCCAGGCATTCTCAAGTCATCGGCACATGCCCTTGGTTTCCCGAAGGTCCGTGGTGAACCAGGCGGCTTTTGTGCTGCGTAGTTTGTCAGAGTTCCAGAGGGGACCAAGTGTGTCTGCAAAGTCGGTGATCCATCTGTGGAGTGTATTGGCTGCAGCGTTGAAGTCTGAAGTGTGGGGCGAGGGGTGTGGTTGAGGATGAAGTTGAAGTGCTCTTCAATGATTTTGCTCCAGTTTCTGCCCGGGGAAGGCTTGTGTGTAGAGGGTTTTGAGAAGAAGAAGTGGATGCAGTGGTGGTCCGTTCTCCCTTGCTCCCGACCCTGCCAACCCTTGTCAACTCAACTGCTCCATCAAGGACTATGTTCCCATGATTCCACAGGAAGGACATCGTTCCTTCACACACCCCCTACCTCACGGTCCTCAGCTTGAAACAGCAGCAACCTCTCAGGTACTCAGACTCTTCCGTCCTGTTGATGATCCCATGACCGCAGTTGGGGATCAAACTGTCATCGACAACCACATCTTGACCCCAACCTTTTGCTTATGATTAATGTGGAGCATAAGATGTTTTCCTCATTGTGACTACTGTAAATTATGTATCACTAAAAAGTCAATCTGTAGTTATGTGCCTGAGATCTGGAAATCTGATGATTTCTGTAACGCCGTCACTTTCTGCTCACTGCATTATACTATATGCTTTTCATGTTTATTGAATGTGTAAATAAATACAATGTTTTCCATTTGGATATTAACATACACAACTCTAATTGTAATTTTTTGATTATGACTGCATATTTTCCTTGATCGGGACCACTGTCTCTAATAATATACTGCTACCCTTGGTCCCTTCTGACTGATAGGGTTCCCTTGTCCTTTGTTCACATTCGCTTGGACACCTGCAATAAGGTGGAATTGATAAGAAACATGAAAAAGCTTGTGTCGGAAGTAGGGCTACGTGAAGTGTGGGAAAAAGCAGACTCACCCCTACTTTAAAAAGGGTATAGAGACAAAATATCGAGTTTTTATTATCGACTAGACATAATATTGAGTAAAAAATATAGAATCGACAAAATATCGACTAGACATAATATAGACTACCAAAATATCGACTAGAAAATTTTAATATCGAATAGAATGGACATAATATCGAATCAAAAATATAGAATGGACATAATATCGACCAGACATAATATAGACAACAAAAATATCGAATTTAAGGTAAGTTAATATTAATTTTTAATTTTTGTGTAATAAAATTCTGTAGAGGGTTGTGGGTTTATAGGGGAATAGGGTGGGAAGTAATTTAATTATAATTAATTAAATATGTTAATTTATTTATTGGCATTTATTTAGAATTCATTGTTAATTAATTATTAATTGGTAATTAATTAAAATATAAATTGTAATTTATTGTAATTGATTAATTGATAAATATGTTACTTTTATTACATTATTTTCTGTAGTGGGTTGTGTGTTTATTGGGGAATAGCTTGGCAAGTAATTTAATTGTAAGTAATTACATTTTTTAAATATTTTTTTGTGTCTAAATTTTATTTATTTTTATATTGTAAATTAAATTATTGGTAATTGCTAAATAATTAGTATTAGTAGGTAATTTTTATTATTATTTAATTTCTATTAGTGATTGTACTTGATTAATAATATGTTTTATTAAATTGTAAAATATTTTAATTATTTTGTAATTGGTATTAATATTTATGTTATTTATATTTCTATATGAAGTATTTACTTTCCCTACTATTGCACTCACTGGAGTGGGAATACTAATTTTTACCCCTACGCTACCCAAAGCTTTCCCTACTGTTGCACTCACTGGAGTGGGAATAGTAATTTTTACCCTCTCACTATCCAACGCTTGCCCTACTGTTGCACTCTCTGGAGTTGGAATAGTAATTTTAACCCCTATGCTATCCAACGCTTTCCCTACTGTTGCACTCACTGGAGTGGGATTAGTAATTTATACCCCCCACGCTATCCAATGCTTTCCCTACTGTTGTGCTCACTGGAGTGGGAATAGTAATTTTTACCCCTACGCTATCCAACGCTTTTCCTACTGTTGCACTCTCTGGAGTGTGAATAGTAAATTTAACTCTCTCGCTATCCTACGGAAAAAATATTGTATATGTTTTGTTAATAATATGTATATGTATATATGTATGTGTATATATATATAAATATATATATATATATATGTATATATATATATATATATTGCCAGCGTTCCTGCCACTTGTAGAACCGGAGCCTCCAGCGCACCCTGGCATGTGCGCAAAAATAGATAAGCAAGCAGACTCCTCGCAGAATGGAAAGGAGAAGAGGCCACAACAGGGAACTTTTCAGGAGCCGTTTAATCGTGGACAACATGGCAAAATGCATTTCGGCGAATAGCCTTCTTCAGTTGCTGTTGCTGTCACGTGCTGACCCCGCCTGCACCTTTGTAGTGTCCTGTACCACCCTCATTGGAAGGTAAGTATGCTCCCGCCCCCAAGTCACATGTGTATTCGACCATGGTGGCACAAATGGGACTCCAACTCCCAGAAAGCATCTCTTCTGGTGAGCATAGCGTGGGGACGGCAGGCAGCGTTCAGGGCAAAGATGCAGTGATGAAAGGAGGTCAGTACGTCTAGTGAAAGTCACACGCACTCCCTTCAGTCCCAAACAGTTCAAACCTCGGGTGTGATGCAGCCAAACAATGAGCCAGGTGTAAAGCCGAATGTTCAATGAACTCGACTCCTCGTTTGGTAACGAGCTGCCGCTGGCAGTAGGCTGTGGCAGGCAAAGCACTTGAGGCGGGCAGGAAACCATCCAGGAAACGGAGAAACAAACAGGCTTTGACAGCAATTGCCAGCGTTCCTGCCACTTGTAGAACCGGAGCCTCCAGCGCACCCTGGCATGTGCGCAAAAATAGATAAGCAAGCAGACTCCTCGCAGAATGGAAAGGAGAAGAGGCCACAACAGGGAACTTTTCAGGAGCCGTTTAATCGTGGACAACATGGCAAAATGCATTTCGGCGAATAGCCTTCTTCAGTTGCTGTTGCTGTCACGTGCTGACCCCGCCTGCACCTTTGTAGTGTCCTGTACCACCCTCATTGGAAGGTAAGTATGCTCCCGCCCCCAAGTCACATGTGTATTCGACCATGGTGGCACAAATGGGACTCCAACTCCCAGAAAGCATCTCTTCTGGTGAGCATAGCGTGGGGACGGCAGGCAGCGTTCAGGGCAAAGATGCAGTGATGAAAGGAGGTCAGTACGTCTAGTGAAAGTCACACGCACTCCCTTCAGTCCCAAACAGTTCAAACCTCGGGTGTGATGCAGCCAAACAATGAGCCAGGTGTAAAGCCGAATGTTCAATGAACTCGACTCCTCGTTTGGTAACGAGCTGCCGCTGGCAGTAGGCTGTGGCAGGCAAAGCACTTGAGGCGGGCAGGAAACCATCCAGGAAACGGAGAAACAAACAGGCTTTGACAGCAATTGCCAGCGTTCCTGCCACTTGTAGAACCGGAGCCTCCAGCGCACCCTGGCATGTGCGCAAAAATAGATAAGCAAGCAGACTCCTCGCAGAATGGAAAGGAGAAGAGGCCACAACAGGGAACTTTTCAGGAGCCGTTTAATCGTGGACAACATGGCAAAATGCATTTCGGCGAATAGCCTTCTTCAGTTGCTGTTGCTGTCACGTGCTGACCCCGCCTGCACCTTTGTAGTGTCCTGTACCACCCTCATTGGAAGGTAAGTATGCTCCCGCCCCCAAGTCACATGTGTATTCGACCATGGTGGCACAAATGGGACTCCAACTCCCAGAAAGCATCTCTTCTGGTGAGCATAGCGTGGGGACGGCAGGCAGCGTTCAGGGCAAAGATGCAGTGATGAAAGGAGGTCAGTACGTCTAGTGAAAGTCACACGCACTCCCTTCAGTCCCAAACAGTTCAAACCTCGGGTGTGATGCAGCCAAACAATGAGCCAGGTGTAAAGCCGAATGTTCAATGAACTCGACTCCTCGTTTGGTAACGAGCTGCCGCTGGCAGTAGGCTGTGGCAGGCAAAGCACTTGAGGCGGGCAGGAAACCATCCAGGAAACGGAGAAACAAACAGGCTTTGACAGCAATTGCCAGCGTTCCTGCCACTTGTAGAACCGGAGCCTCCAGCGCACCCTGGCATGTGCGCAAAAATAGATAAGCAAGCAGACTCCTCGCAGAATGGAAAGGAGAAGAGGCCACAACAGGGAACTTTTCAGGAGCCGTTTAATCGTGGACAACATGGCAAAATGCATTTCGGCGAATAGCCTTCTTCAGTTGCTGTTGCTGTCACGTGCTGACCCCGCCTGCACCTTTGTAGTGTCCTGTACCACCCTCATTGGAAGGTAAGTATGCTCCCGCCCCCAAGTCACATGTGTATTCGACCATGGTGGCACAAATGGGACTCCAACTCCCAGAAAGCATCTCTTCTGGTGAGCATAGCGTGGGGACGGCAGGCAGCGTTCAGGGCAAAGATGCAGTGATGAAAGGAGGTCAGTACGTCTAGTGAAAGTCACACGCACTCCCTTCAGTCCCAAACAGTTCAAACCTCGGGTGTGATGCAGCCCGCCTCAAGTGCTTTGCCTGCCACAGCCTACTGCCAGCGGCAGCTCGTTACCAAACGAGGAGTCGAGTTCATTGAACATTCGGCTTTACACCTGGCTCATTGTTTGGCTGCATCACACCCGAGGTTTGAACTGTTTGGGACTGAAGGGAGTGCGTGTGACTTTCACTAGACGTACTGACCTCCTTTCATCACTGCATCTTTGCCCTGAACGCTGCCTGCCGTCCCCACGCTATGCTCACCAGAAGAGATGCTTTCTGGGAGTTGGAGTCCCATTTGTGCCACCATGGTCGAATACACATGTGACTTGGGGGCGGGAGCATACTTACCTTCCAATGAGGGTGGTACAGGACACTACAAAGGTGCAGGCGGGGTCAGCACGTGACAGCAACAGCAACTGAAGAAGGCTATTCGCCGAAATGCATTTTGCCATGTTGTCCACGATTAAACGGCTCCTGAAAAGTTCCCTGTTGTGGCCTCTTCTCCTTTCCATTCTGCGAGGAGTCTGCTTGCTTATATATATATATATATATATATATATATGTATGTGTTTAAAATGTAATTAAGTTACAATAATTACTTATTAATTTTAAGTTTATTTAAGTATTATAAGTATGTTTAAATTAATTTTATTTATTATTATATTACTTTTAAATTACTTTTAAGATATTTTAAAAATTCGATATTTTGACTGTCTATATTTTTCCTATTGATATTTTGGAGTCTATATTTTTGTACATACCTGTTTGTAGATAGGAAGTTGATATTCTGGCATTCTATATTTTTACCTCGATATTTTGGCAAGTCGATATTTTGACTGTCGATATTCTGTCAGTGATCCTTTAAAAAGATATAGTAAAGCGCCACTACTGGGAGTGGGCTGCACAACAAGATTTTATTAGATCTGATATGGGGAATCTCACTGTAGAATTCTTATTGCAGAAGCAGACCAGACTCCTGGAACCCTATCTCAACCTAATCCAGACTCCCCAGGATAGGAAACTTTATATACAATTCAGGTTCAGCACTTTACCTCTTAATGAGGTAACAGCTAAATGGCATACTAGCGATGCTGAGCCTTAGCAATTGCCTGGGATGCAAGGCGCCCGTAGAGTCCATCACCCACATGCTGATAGCATGTCGGGCTTATGCGTGTCTAAGATCTAAATGGATAAAACCCTTATGTCAGCAAGTGGGCTAGCAGAACTGCCGGGACGTCTTGTGCATCCTTAGGACCAACACTAGACCCTTGTTCCTTGTTGCAGTAGCTAAGTTCCTAGGCCATATGTGGGCAACCAGGAGAAATGTTCAGTGGGGAAATACCAAAGAATGCAGTAGGTTGGACCCTAGCATTTAATTGGCATGGGGCACTAGTTACCATTTCCCTCTGAATTAACATTGTTTGTTGAGATGATGCATGAGCACTTTACCGCTCACTATAAGTAGGCTGAATCTTTTATATAATTCTAATTTATAATGGGTCCATAGGGTGAAATATCCCAATATATCATAGCTGGACATTTTTTCCTTGTAATATATTTTAATAATTATAATCTCTCAAACCCAAAAAATATTTGCAAAATACAAAGGGTTTATAAGGTGAATATTTCTACAAAATATTGTTAGGTATTTTATTTTTGTCAAATTTAAACAATTAATGTTCCTGTAAGGAAATTTGGTCTTAACTTGATTGTGATAAGTAGGATATCTTAAGATGTAAACGCTGGCCTCATTTTTATCTCTCGCCAGTTTTGGAGCTGGTTGCGGATAACTTGAGTGGCCACTCTACAAGGGATTGTATCTAGAATAACATCTAAACAGTCTCTATACTGTAAAGATTTTGCTTCCGCATCAAGCGGAAGCTATGTGGATACTCAAATAAACAACGAGGACTAGCCCACAGGATTGAAGAGATGGGATCTGGTTAGTATCCCATGTCACCTGTAAATGTAGCTGTGTCAGCTAGGCACAAACAGTCTTTGTCTAAAAACCCCTCACACACCAACCTGGTTGGTGTCATGCTTCATCATCGGGGTCCAACCAGGCAGCAGAGTGCTGCCTGGTTGTGCTTCAATGCCTGACTACAGAGGAGCAGGTGTTGTGCAATAGTGTGAAGTGGGTGATGGTGATTGTTAAAATACACCTCTGCCTTATTATTTATTGGTGGCGGCCCAGGGTGTGGATAAAAAACGATGTGTTGCAACTAGTAGTAAAAAAATTATGATTACTCAGTTGTCTTTAGGTCGCGGTCTACATGTTTCAGTCCCTGTAGGATCTGGACGGGACTTTCTTCAGGACCAGAATAAGTGAGTGGCAAAAAGGAGGGCCACGTGTTTTAATATCCAACACACGCGCTAAGGTGTGTGGAAAAAGGTAGTAGGCGCGTCTGCCAGTTACAGGCGCCTTCGTTGAAGCGAAAAAATCATCGCTAGATACGAAGATCCAGAGAATTGGGGCACAGGGGGGAGTCACTCCTGTCACTATTTGTGTCTAGAGAATGCTCCGCTGGAATCCTATACCGTACCCCTCCGTGGCCCGGCTATGTGGATACTGACATATGTGTCCCATGAACTCTATATTTTTATCTTTTTATTCCTCAATAATATTGTATATTTGTTTGTATGTCTGCTTTTATGACACAAATTTTCGACATAAAGCATATATTATTATTATTGGTACAGAGAAATTGATTCAGGCACCATCTTACCTTTTTAATAATTACTTAAGAATCTCATTACTCATATTTTACCTGTCAAGAACAAGAATACAAGACAATAGTGGACAGCCCAAATGCCTTTCGCTTACCATATGCATCTCATCTGTTTTGACTTAACGCAATCACTGTCCTGCTTCATCACAGCTCTCTCTACATTTTTCATTGTTGATTACTATTTCAGCATGTCATTTTTGGTTAGAATAGCTTATGTTATCAAAACTTAAGGTTTGGAAGCATCTACGTACATTTTCATAAGGAAAATGTATATGCAATTGATCTAAATGCAGCAGGAGGACCATGGAGGCCAGCTGCCTCCAAAAGAGTCCTTTCCAAACATTGAATCAGTATGAGATGTATCAATATTTGATTACCAAAATCTAGTCTCCCAAGTTGGGGTGATACACATTTAGCAAAACGGAAAAGGGCCCGTTGAGAACACTTCCCCTTTGTGAACGTGCAAAAAAAGTTTGTACTGGGAGGGTGTTGGGGTGTACTCTTAAACATTTCTTTTAATGTCCTTTGAGGAAAGTGGGCTGCATCGGAAAACCAAGTTTGCTTTATTTGAAGACAATCACGGACACCAAAGGCCAGTTCCAACGAGACCATTAGGGTTTCTCTGAAGTAGTGCAGTACACACTCATATTTGTATCCTTTAAGCATCTTCTTCCTCTGGGAAATCTGGAGACCAATCTTCCTGGTCCACAAGACAGCCTTTTAGAGTCCAGAATACATGGTATAGCTGGTACAGTCCCCAGTCCACTCCCAGGTTGACAGTAATTGTTTTCTTGGTTCCAAGCTGTACTCTACCTTCCAGCTAGTAAGAGTGCTAGTTTATTATGGTAGCTCAGTACTGGTTGGCTGGAATCCATCCTGAACCTATCCCTGCAATGTTCCAACATTGGCACCGCCCAGTCTTTACAGCATTTATTTGCTTAAAAATAACTTTTTCAAAATTGCATATGAGAGGCTAAAGCCTCTTTATTTGTATAGGCTTCCAAAGCCCACTTGTGGGTTTTGCCACTAACATCAATGCACCACTCTCCCACTCAAAGACAGAACCCTGTTGAATGGGTTACTGATCTACTCTCCTTCCTGGGAGAGATATGCCAATGGGACTTTGGAAAGGCCTTTCCACTGCTTCATGTCTGATCTGTGAATGAGAGTGATAAGAGGCCCTGACTACCTTTTAGCTGGAAAACTGACTCACAATTTCATACTTCGCCAGACCACTACCTAAAAAGTAAGTACACTATTGGTGTTTCCTGGAAGTGGAAGCTTCTATAGTCACATTCCCTTGCCTTACTGATAGTCAGCTGTCAGTACCATGGTCCATGCAGAGCACTAAAGTACTGTACTTCACATATTTTGGACAGCGGTCTGGCTCAGGGAAATCTAATTGCAGACACTGTCAGACAAAATTGGCTTGGAACCCCAGCTCATGAGGCAAAAATAAACGACTTTGCTAAAATCTTATTTATGACATTTTTATTAAGTATATAATGTTCAACAATGAATTAAATATTCTGGGGCTCATTTATGAGCCCCTGCGTCACATTTGCGCCACTGGTGTGGAAACAGTGGCGTAAAACAGGTGCCATGTTATGCCATATTTACGAAGTGACGCATCTTGGTAGATGCGTCACTTCGAAAAACCCCTGTATCATTGGTGTCGCAAGGAGGGTGCAATGAGAAGTGGTGCAGCGCTGCTTTCATGCAGTGATGTGCCACTTCTCGTAAATGAGGCCCTTAGTAAATACCAAAATGTCACAGAATGATATTTCTAGGTTTTTCCTAGGCCAAGTTTCCAAGTTACAATTGGTGGATGGAAAATCTGTCATAAACTATCTGGAGTAAATTAACACTTAGGGTTCTGTTACTACAGAGACCTATAAGCTAGATCAATCTGGGATTTAGGCCCAGATCTGTGTACTGGGGTGAATGTATGACATTGTTCTGCATTCTGTCCATCAACTGTTATTTTTGCATTTATCACCCCGAGTGGGATGGGTATGCTCAGACGTGAGTCCCATGCTCTCCACACCACTGGAGTCAAGCTATCCTGGCTGAAGACGGCTGATAGCCAGAGGCCGGTCCTAGGGTGCTTGATTCCGGTCCAGGAAATACGGGGCTTGGCAGTTGGGGCTGGACTGTTCCCATGAGGCACAGGGTCAAGGCTGATTTGCATATGGCCATGTCTGAACTGGGGTGGTGTGGAGTGCAAAAAAACGATGGATTTAGGCCCAGATCTCTGTACTGGGGTGAATGTATGACATTGTTCTGCATTCTGTCCATCAACTGTTATTTTTGCATTTGTCACCCCGAGTGGGATGGGTATGCTCAGACGTGAGTCCCATGCTCTCCACACCACTGGTGTCAAGCTATCCTAGCTGAAGACGGTTGATAGCCAGAAACCGGTCCTAGGATGCTTGATTCCGGTCCAGGAATACATGGCTTGGCAGATCGAGCTGGACTGTTCCCATGAGGCACAGGGTCAAGGCAGATTTGCAGATGGCCATGTCTGAACTGGGGTGGTGTGGAGTGCAAAAAAACGATGGATTTAGGCCCAGATCTCTGTACTGGGGTGAATGTATGACATTTTTCTGCATTCTGTCCATCAACTGTTATTTTTGCATTTGTCACCCCGAGTGGGATGGGTATACTCAGACGTGGGTCCCATGCTCTCCACACCACTGGAGTCAAGCTATCCTGGCTGAAGACGGCTGATAGCCAGAGGCCGGTCCTCGGGTGCTTGATTCCAGTCCAGGAAAGACGTGGCTTGGCAGTTTGGCCTGGACTGTTCCCATGAGGCACAGGGTCAAGGCTGATTTGCAGATGGCCCTGTCTGAACTGGGGTGGTGTGGAGTGCAAAAAAACAATGGATTTAGGCCCAGATCTCTGTACTGGGGTGAATGTATGACATTGTTCTGCATTCTGTCCATCAATTGTTATTTTTGCATTTGTCACCCCGAGTGGGATGGGTATACTCAGAGGTGAGTCCCATGCTCTCCACACAACTGGAGTCAAGCTATCCTGGCTGAAGACGGCTGAAAGCCAGAGGCCGGTCCTAGGGTGCCTGATTCCGGTCCAGGAAAGACGTGGCATGGCAGTTCGGGCTGGACTGTTCCCATGAGGCACAGGGTCAAGGCTGATTTGCATATGGCCATGTCTGAACTGGGGTGGTGTGGAGTGCAAAAAAACAATGGATTTAGGCCCAGATCTCTGTACTGGGGTGAATGTATGACATTGTTCTGCATTCTGTCCATCAATTGTTATTTTTGCATTTGTCACCCCGAGTGGGATGGGTATGCTCAGAGGTGAGTCCCATGCTCTCCACACAACTGGAGTCAAGCTATCCTGGCTGAAGACGGCTGAAAGCCAGAGCCTGGTCCTAGGGTACTTGATTCCGGTCCAGGAAAGATGTGGCTTGGCAGTTCGGGCTGGACTGTTCCCATGAGGCACAGGGTCAAGGCTGATTTGTATATGGCCATGTCTGAACCGGGGTGGTGTGGAGTGCAAAAAAAACGATGGATTTAGGCCCAGATCTCTGTACTGGAGTGAATGTATGACATTGTTCTGCATTCTGTCCACCAACTGTTATTCTTGCATTCAAGTCACAGAAGGCACAGAATAACGTGATATATTTTTAGAATATGGGGACCCACTTGACACTATATGGGGCTGGGCTCCTTGAAGTCTGCTTTGACTTTATGGTGCATATACATTTAGAAGGATCCTTCCAGAGGGAGAAGAATGAATAGTTCATCTGCTCATCCCCTTCTGCATGCATGTGACCAAACTGTTCTTGCATTAAGACATATGGAAAGTGATGCGGGAGGAAAGATCTGCAGTGAAATACACTGGGCCATCAGCCACGGCAATTCCTTCAGCCTTGGAAGACAGGAGCTGGGTGCATTCCCTGTCTGAAGATCCAAACTGCATCCCGCTGCCGATTGCCATATACACTGTACGGCTTTTCCTATGCCCCTCATCTGTGCCCTGGAGGGCTCAAAAGGGATCCCTTTCCCTCTGACTACAGAAGGAAAGGCATCCTTTCCAAAGAGGGAAACACACAGTCCAGACTGTACAGAACTGTCCTTTTTCAGCGGGTTCAGACTTCCGCCATGGTCTCCTGTGCTTTTTCCTCTGGTGCCAATTTCAAGAGTTCCTCACTCAGTTACCCCGAGATACTAGTTTACAGTGCAAACCAACCTTGAAATCTACCCACCCTCACCCACAACCATTCTGCCTCCCAAAGCACTTGAAGACTGGTCTGAGGCTGCCATGTACTCCCCTTCCAACCACAGCTCCAACCAACCACCTGCTGTGTGCCACCGAATAGGTTTCCCTGAGGAAGATATGGAAACAGTGTTTAATCATCATCATCAAACATGCTTTATTTCCGATCTTAAAGGGCCATAAAAACTAAAGATCAGTGTGCGCAATCATACGCTTCATTCTAGGGCAGCCATATTACACCCATCAATCATTAAAGCACTAATATGTGTGAACTTACATAATTAAAACATGACTCAACCCGATGTTAAAAATTAACTGTGCTATAAACCTAGCGCTGCTGCATTGCTGAAGTATCCTCAAAATGATTGCTCAAATTCATCACCGTCTCCCCTTCTGCTTAGTGATGGGAGGAGAATATCAAATACTCATGGAGGGACATTTCTCAGAGAGACTAAAGAATGGTAGAATGGTATCAAAGTAATCCTGTTGCAGGATGCTGAGGCAGGATTCAACAACCTTACCAGTGACAAGGTGCATGCAATCACATAGACACATACAGGTGCTTGATCCGTGCAAACATTGTAATATCTAAACAGAGGAACAGGGCGAGCAGCCAAATGCAGTATATTAGCGGCAGCTCAAGAGAAGAGGAGTGCTGATTCAAGGGTTTCATCTTCAGGAGAGCACCAGCCAGTAACTGGAGTGGATCGTCTTCAGCCTCTTGTGCTCGTCCACAAAAAGAGCTTACAGCTTGAAAATGGCACACCCAGCTTGAGTGCATGGCATCTAAATAAAGCTCCCTTTAAAAAAACATAGGGGGCATTTTTTAGTTTGGCATATAGTGGGCATCTCACGAAAGCAGCAGATGCCCTGCCCTCCAAATCCGTGGTTTCCCCACCCCATTTATGGGTGGGGGAACACCAGATTGCCTCAGCTGGCTCTGCCATTGGAAGCCTTTGACCTGGTGACCCACTACCACAACACTGCTGGGTCACAGTGACCACCGCCAGCCTTTACTGAGGGCCCCAGTTTTATTGGGATGTGGCCATAAATACATTTCCCTGCTTGGGTCTGCCAGGCAAGACCTGGCGGTCCCAGACAGCGAAATAAATGATTGCACAGATCCCTGAGGCACAGAGGGAATCTCCCTGCACATTACATTTTATTTATTTTTATTTTATATAGCGCTGGCTGGACCCGAGTATCAGAGCGCTCTACAAGATACATATTAGATACAGTTAAAAAATAGCATTTGAGTACTTGGAATAATAAAATGGGCAATTTGCACATGTGGCGCAGAATTTGGAAGGTGCAAAACATGGAAGATCAAGGTTAAAACAGCAGATCGAAGATAGTAGAGAGGGAGTGATGGGATGGTTTAGAGCAGTGTAAGGCAGAGTGGGAGTGGAAGATTAGTGTCAGAGTAAAATTAAGAGCCCCAGTATTTGATAAGAAGGAGCAGCTTCAGCTCTTTCTTGAAGCAGGGGTAAGAGTGGTTACAGCGTAGCTCTTTAGGGAGAGCATTCCAGACAGAGGGTGCATTTTCAGAGAAAGAGCAAGATTGTGTAGTTTTCTTTTTTAGTAGAGGAGGGACAAGGATAAGAGCGTTAGTGCTCCTCAGTGGTCTGGTGCAGCCCGCTTTGTGGAGTTTGTCGTAGAGGTAAAATGTGCAATTTTGATGGAGGGCTTTCTGGGTAATGCAAGCAGTTTTATAGGTGGTTCTGCCTTCAATCAGGAGCCATTTGAGCTCCTTGAGAACGGGGAAGATGTAAGACTTTACTTTATTGCGTGATTAATAAAAATCTTTGCAATGACTCTTAATAAAAAACTGGAAGAAATACACAATCATAAGTTTTACAAAGAAGCACTTAAAATCAATAAAAGAAAGTTAAGAATATGGACGAAAGGACCATACAAAGTAGTACAATGCGTTGCATTTGTATAAAAAAAGAAACCGTTCAACATTTACTGAGTCTTTGTTGGTCAGAAAAAAAGTTTTCTTAAAATGCAAAAGCGGGTCTTTATGAGTCTAGTTCAATCGCTGGCCTCTGGATTTTGGATCGTATTAACTGTTTTCATGAAGCGCACTAGTCGGCAGGCTAGTTGGATATCTTCTCCCTTAAAACTAATCAACAGGGCTTGTCTGCGAGTTCGCACACCATATTGATTCCAGAGCTGGGTTAGTTGGCCCCTTCGGGCACTGTCTAGAGCTTTAGAGCTGCATAGCAAGTGTAAAACGTCCTCCTTTGGATTATCGCAAAGCCTGCAGTTAGAATTAGATTCCAGGCGTTTCCATGGGGGATAATGGGCTTTTGACGGGATTACTCCCATCCTCAGCTGCAGGAATTCTTCCTTCACCTTCCTTGAAAAACTGGTACTGAGGTATGGTTGGGGTGAAGCGCTGGTATAGCTTTGGATTACAAACCACCCATGTGATCTCCTGGTTAAACGGGGGAGATGTGGTCAAATCATTTGCAGCCAACGATAAGTCTGGCAGCAAGGTTGAGAATGGATTTGATAGGGTAAGGTGGACTTTAGGGGTTCCTGCAAGAGTGGCATTACCGTAGTCAATTCTAGAAAGCACCAATGATTGCACTACCGTTTTAAAGTCATCGGTTGGGATTAAGGGTTTGGTTTTTTTGAGGTGCTGCAGTATGAAGAGAGCACCTTTGGTCGAGTTTTTTATGTGGGGGATGAGACTGAGGTTGTGATCAATGCTGATGCCGAGGGATTTGACAGAATTAGAGATGGAGAGAGAGCAATTGAGGGCTTTGATGTCAGAGATCGAGTGAAGAATGGGGAGCGGGTTGCTTTTGGGAGAGAAAAGAATGATTTCAGTTTTTTTAGGGTTAGGTTTGAGGTGGTTTTGATGGAACCATAGTTAGATGTTGGTCTGGGTATCATTAAGATGAAGGATGTCAGCATGGGATTTGATCCTATAGTAAAGTTGGGTGTCGTCGGCATAGAGGTGTTAACCGATATTCGCTTGTTTGAGGATGAGGGTGAGGGGTTCCATGAAGAGGTTGAACAGGGTGGGAGAGAGAATGGAGCCCTGGGGGACGCCCATGGTGACAGGAAGAGGTTTGGAAAGGCAATTGCTGATTTTAATTTGTTGAGTTCGACGTTAAAAGAAGGTAGTGAACCACTTAAGAACAGTTCCGTCAAAGCCGAAACGGTCTTGGAGTGTGTTGAGTAGGGCAGCATGGTTAACAGTATCAAAGGCAGCGGAGAGATCAAGAAGAATCAGAAGGGAGTTTTCACCTTTGTCTAGGGAATGATGGATGTCGTCAGTGATGTTGAGCATGGCTGTTTCAGTGCTACAGCCCTTTCGGAAACCTGATTGAGAGGCATCTAAGAGGTTGAATGCGTTGATGTGGTTATCCAGATGGCGCAGGGCGCATTTTTCCAGGGCCTTGGATAAAAAAGGAAGGTTAGAGATAGGGCGTAGGTTATTTAAGTTGTTTGGATCAGATGATGCCTTTTTAATAATGGGGGTAATTTGACCTAATTGGAGGGATGCAGGAACCCTATTGGTGACTAGGGAGGAGTTGATGATGGAGGTCCAATATGGGGCGATGGTGTGCATTTGATCTTGAGCAAGATGGGCTGGGATAGGATCTCTGGTATGTGATGAAGGTTTTAACTTGGAGATGATGCTAAGGATATCACTTTCAGAAATAGGACTGAAGTTAATCCAGGAAGCATTGTTCTTTGGCTGGGGGATATTCTGCGGTGGGGTACCGCTGGGGTGACAGCGGTGATGGGTTGAGCAGCATCCAGGGGAAGGGTGGAATAGTAGGAGATGCGGGGTGAAAGTTAGGGAGAAGAGGAAGGTTATGTGGGGGAGTCGGGCGGCGAAGGATAGGTCAATCTTGGTGATTTTGTCTAAGAAGAAGCTGGCGATTTCATCACATCTTTCAACTGAAGCCCGAAGATTGGGGGGGGCTGAAGTTGTTTGGTTTTTAACAACGGTAAATAGTTCTCTCCGCCAATTTTTTTGCCCGGTCAAGTTGAGAGAGGAAGAAGGTTGCTTTTTCATTAAAGATATGTTTTTTGTAGCTGGCCCTCGCTGCTCCTAGGAGGGTAAGATTAGAGGAGGAGGGCTGTTGCCTCCAAGTGCGTTCGGACTGTCTGAGCGCTCGCCTTACGTTGTTAAGGTCGGCGTTGAACCAGGATTTGCATGGTTTGCTTTTTTGTGGTTTGAGTTTGGCTGGAGCGATTTGGTCCAGGGCCTCGGCGATGGAATTGTTGTAATGTTCTGTAAGGTCATTAGTGCTGAGGGGGAGAGGAGTAAGTCGTAGGTGGGCTTTAATTTTATTCTCCAGCTCACCCTGGGGGATGAGGTGAAGATTTCTGGTTAGTTTCATTTGTTTAGTTGTATTAGAAAGGGAGGGGACATGGAGTTGTTGGTCGTGAAGAGGATGAGGTGGTGATTGGACCAGTCAATGGGGATAATGTTGGAGAGAACAGCCAGGTCTTTGCTGGTGATGACCGCAACAAGGGTGGCACCTTTGTTGTGTGTTGGCGAATTGCAAAGTTGCTTCAGGTTGCTGATATCAAGTAGGTCATTAATAAGGTTGAACGCGGGGGCATCAGTTTTATTCCAGTGGAGGTTGAAATCCCCCAGGAAGAGGTTACAAGAGTTGGTGACAACTGATTGGATAAGAAGATCGGATAATTCTTCAACAAAGGAGAGAGGGTCGCCAGGAGGGTGGTAAATATTATGCAACTGAATTGGGGGGAGCCCTGAATAGTGAGATCTGCACTCAGATATTCAAAAGTAGATATGTCTGGGTGCGGGACATGAGTGAGTAGAAGTTCATCTTAATAAATTATGGCGAGGCCCCCGCCAATATTGATAGGCTTATCTTTTCTGAGGAGGAGTAACCTGGGGGTGCGAGAAGGTCTAGGATAGAGGTGGAGTGGTCATTGAGCCATGTTTCCATCAGAAATGAGATGTCGATGCATTCACTGAGTAAGGTCTCCGCAATATCCGTAGCATGGCAGGAAGCTGAGCGGCAGTTGACCAGCATGCAGTTGAGGGGTTTGGAGTCAGTCATTTTAATGCGGGAACAGGAGTGGGTGGTGGTGGGTTGTTGAGGAGGTCTGGGTGAATCAGGGGAGGGCGGGATCCTACTTGTTCAAAGGGTCACTGGGATAGATGAATGAGGTGAGAGAGAATTTGTAGTAAATGTGGAGGTGAGGTGGTTAGAATTTAGTTCAGGAAGGACAGGGGGGGAGATGGTTCAATAAAAGGGGTGATGTGCTATGGTGTTTACTGCAGGACGACTCGGATGAGGAGTTTTTGAAAGGGGGGTTGGACCCTTGGAAGAGGGGAGAAGAGTTCATTGGTATGAAGTCCTGGGGGTGGGTGTGACAGGGGGGGTTTATTGAGGCAACATCAGTTACCTGGTGGGGAGTTGAATGGCAGTTGGTCAATGTGCAGTTAAGGGGTTTGGGGTCAGTCGTTTTTGTGAGGGAACAGGGTTGGATCGTGGTGAGTTGTTGCGGAGGTCTGGGCGAAGCATGGGAGGACGGGGTCTTGCTAGTTCCAAGGATCACAGGGATAGATGAATGAGGTGGGAGAGACTTTGTGGTCAGCGTGCAGTCGAGGTGGTTAAACTTGGGGCCTGGAAGAGCAGGGGAGGGGAGATGGTTCGGGAAGAAGGGTGGTATGCTAAAGCAGTTACTGTCAGGCGAAACCGGTGAGGAGGATATAGTAGGGGGGAGTAGCCCCAAGAATGTGATGTGCAGGGTTCGAAGGTACGGTGTCCTGGGGATAGGTGAGACTGGAGATAATCTTAGTGGCATAGGATATAAAATCATTTTTGAAGGAGGAGAGTTCTGACACGAGGGTTGAGAGGTGGAGTTCAATATTTAGGAGAGATTGAGTAAGAAGAGTGATGGGGAGGGAGGAGAGGAGATTAAGTGGGGGGAGAGAATGGTTCCGGTTGGTCAGCAATGGAGGATTGGGGTGTGTGATCGGTGGGAAACCAGTGGTTTCTCAACCAGGGTAGGGTAAGCAATTCTTTAATAATTCAATTACAAACCTTCTATACCAAAAAATTAGCATACACTTCTGTTAAGAAGTTCAAGAAAATACACAATATAACAGTCATTGCTGTTTTGTTGAATCGAAACAACCGCTAACTTTGTGAGTTGTTTTTAGTAAAACTAAAAAGTTTGTTCGGCAGGGCCAAGAAAACGTGACAACTGCACTGGCCTCAGTCAGGCGCTGCACCAGTGGTTGCACTGAAGGTAGTGAGTGAGAACCATCAAGGAAGGTGAGGATCTCAACACATGGTGGACGGGGGGTCCTGTTTCCAGGCTATAAATGAGCCCATTGGTGTTTGTTCTCAGTTTTCATCACATGACCCTGTCACTATTGGGACCACAGTACCAGATTCATGAAGCCACTCGCACATACAAGTTTATCTTTCAGACAAATGTCCTGTTTTACAGATGTAAGACCACATTTGCCACACAGGTTCCTACCTTCCTTTCCATCTTTTGGTTTCAATATTTGTCTTTGATATTCTTATTCCACAATATTCCACCTTCGATAATCAGGGGGCACACCTGCAGGAAGTGGATGTACGAGTGTGGAAACGCCTTGAAGTTTTGTGAACATCAACGTGTTTTCCCAAGCCCCTGGCTCACTCGCACCTCTTGATCTACTTGTCTCACACTCCCGATTGGAGCTGGTAAAGCAACAATGAGAGAAACCATCTAACCAGGGGTCTCCAAACCGGTCCTGGAGGGCCGGATCCTGCCAGATTTTTTGGATATCCCCATTGAGATACATGTAGTTATTTTGAAAATCTGGCATGGATCCGGCCCTCCAGGACCGGTTTCGAGACCCCTGACAAGCCATGGTGCGCACAGATAAAATCCCTTTCATGGTTCACCACTACATCCCAGTTCACAATCACTCACTCCCTTACCTTTCATCCTTTCCTTCCAGGCCTTTCACAACCTGAACTTTGATTTTTAGGACTGAAATAAAGAACAGCCCTACCAGCACCAGGATGGTCCTGCTGCCAGTCCCTTCCCTATTCTCACAAACGAGGCCAGGGCTGAAGGGGAACTCTGAGGAACAAGCCACATGCTTGCCATCATGTCTTCATGGGCGTGTGTGCTTGTGTACAAGGACGCTGCTACCTGGAATATCATTGTGCTTGAACTGAAGAGACGGTGAGGCTGAAATGGGGCACCGGAAGCTCCTTTTAGCATCTAATGGGAGCGCCCGGGCGTTTGGAGCTGTAACTGACAATATGCAATGAAATGTGCATTGCCTCTGATGCTGAATCTTGGCACCAAAAACTTTTGGTGGCATTTCATGGTAATTGCTGGTCCGCCAAAAATATGGATTCAATCAATGTTCTTGGATTATTCATTTATTCATTCATTGATAACTTTATTTCGGTCGCCACAGACCATAAAAGTGCAGGTAAAATACATACATACAAGCACAAAAATGGATAAAACAATAAATAACATATCCAGTAAAATTTAAGCCTAAAAATAGATTAAACATTAATGGTTATCAAGGTATAGAAAATAGAATATTGAAATAGACATGAAAATTGAAATCTTGCATTTGGGGATAAAGTAGTGGACTTTCAGAAAATATAAATCTGATATTTCAGGATGGCATGAATGCATTTAACAAGATAATATCGGAAGGGCAACATAAGTGGATTTCCAAATCTTTCCAGCTGGCATTACAGTGTTAACTCTTGGAGAGTTTGCAACTAGTTGCTGATGTTAGCATATAATCCCATTGATGTTGAAGGGCACTTTCTTACTGATATGAGCTTTTTATGAGTCACCAATAGGCAATGGGCTATTTATTGAAGCACCATCAAACTGTCTGTGGAGTCTATCGCCTTTTCGTAAATTGCTTCAGAAAATTAAGCTGCACAAAACACTGTTTAAAACGATATTGTTTCAGAGTCGTTATGGGGCAGAAGCCCACCAAAACCGCTTTTATTGTTAAACATTTAGGGGAGGTCGGCATCCTCGATTTGCTCACAAGAGAGATCTGAGGGCTGTCGCTGCTCCTTGTACAGATTGTCGATTCACAGTGACTATGTTATTAGCAATAAAACAAAAAAGAGTGCACTTTAGGTGTAACTGTGGCCTCCCCATTTACCTTTACTTATCATTCCTGTCATTTTTCCTCCCCATGTATTTTCGTGTTTCCTGACCTCCCTTCTCACCTGATGCAGATGCCTGGCGCCAGGCCTTGCTCGGGGGACCACTCTTCCATAACATCAAACGGTTCTGGGAGGCAGGAGGTCACAATCTCGCCCACACAAGCAAGGCTCTTGGAAGTCATTTAGGGGTAACCATGGGTCGCTCCTGCGACCCCTGGCATGCCTCTTGTGACCCCTGGCACTGCCTTTGTGACCCCTAGGTCAACAGTGGGAAGATCGGTAGCAGGGTCGATGGGGGCTTCACTCACATCGTTTAATGTCAATTTTTTATTATACTAATAGTAAATAATATTGCATTGTTCACTATTGGTTAAATAAAAAATGGAGCACAAATAGCTGGAATATTACTATCCCTGGTAGCTGAGGCAAGTTATAAAAGTACTTTTCAGTGCATGCTTGTGTGCAAGCTTGCTGTTTTGAGTCTGTTTATGTGACCGAGTGTATGTATGTGTAGGCAGAGTGCGTGTGTGTATGAATGCATATGTATAAGCATACCTGTGTGTGATTGAAAGTGAAGGTCAATGGGCATGTGAAGTCACTTCCGCAACCCCAGGCATTTTGGTGGATTGATGTCCATGGCAGGCTCTGGATTCCCTTTTACATTCTGAGCCTGACAGACATTCCGGTGCGGCTAAGATTGCAAAAACAATAAATATCTCCTACGGGTAATTGTGAGGGCCGAGGTGCGCTTCCTGCATGTTGCTCACATTTGAAACAACAGCCCAACCTTGGCACGAATAATAAAAGTTATATTTACAGGTTAGAATTACTGCCAGGCCGCTCTCTTGCTGCCACGCGGTGGCCTTGAGTGGAGAAAAGATGGCGCTCTCTGAATGCCCAGCATTAAAAGGTGAAAGCTCGGCTCACTGCTGAATTATGTTCTCTTCGTTTCCTTTCCTATTTGTCACCGGTGCTTCCATCGTTCTTGACAGCTGGGGCCAAATCTGTGTTTCACACTTTGAAATACAACCAGTTGTCAAGAAATTCACGCGTTCACACTCGGATCAGGTCGTAGTAGTACCATCGGCGCAACGAAGGATAACGGTGCTCCCCTGCAGAATGTGACGAGCCGCCCCTGGCATCAGGTGAGAAGGGAGGTCAGGAAACATGGTATCTCACAGATATTCAAAGATTTTTCGTATTTGCTGAACGGGGGCTTCTGAAGGGGGGTGGAGGGTCCTCTGCTCCGCAGGGGCAGCAGGTGTGTGCGTTACACACCCGTCTAGCACATCACGAAGTGGCCAATGGCATTCGTGTTACAAAAAAACAACTGTTTGAGTAGACAAGAGAGTTGACAAGAGACTTCCATAGACTGGTCTCATTTTGGCCTGCTCTGCTCACTGTGTCACACATAATGTCCGCTAAGCACATCCATCCAATTCAAGCAAAAATGTCAGGTAACTGTGGTAGCCTCCATAATGAACTTGTATTGCAGTTAGCAATTTTGCACGTGTTTTGATACTATCATAAGCACCTTTCATTTTTGGGTCTGGTGCAAGCCAAAGACCTCTTACAGTGTATTTCCAAAGAGAGTGGACTTTGGGTAGGCCCCTTCAGCCATAGGATTGTTTGACTGAACTCCCCTCAGCCATTGGCTAGTGCCCTAGATGTTTTTGTACAGCCAACAGAACTTCCAGGGGTTGTACATTTTTACTTACCATTTTCTTTACTGATTGTCAGCAGTGGCCTGTGCAGGTAAGAGCAGTGGGTTCGGGTGGGGTGGGGGTGGGGTTTCAACATATGACAAGGGAAAATTAATGAATAAACTAATTTTACCCCGTGATCATCTGTTGAAACCCGGCCTCACCGCTCTTCCCTGCATGGGCCGCTGCGGCTGATTGTAAACAAAGGAATCAATTTCCAAACTCCAAAATTCATGATGCTTGATGGAGGGGAACCTTCCAAGAGGCTCTGCAATGTAAAATGCCACCCAGCCACAATTGAATAAATGCAGAGATCATCTTCGGTAAGAAATGGCACTTTTGAGTGCATCCCAGCTGACCTTCTTTCACATGTTTATTTTCCTTTCATGCTTTCAATCAGTAAATCAATCAATTAATAAACTAATAAATCAGGTGACTTGTAAAGCAGGATTATTCACAGATAAGGGTCGCAAGGTGCTGGGGGGAGGAAACTGCTGGTCCATCGAATGCGAATGCGCTGTGGTTCAGTCGAAAAGACAGTTCTTGAGGTCCTTCCTGGATTGAGGCAGTGACAGTGGTTGTCTGAGGTGGAGAGGCAGGGTGCTCCAGGTCTTTGCTGGGTGGTAGGAGAAGGAAGTTCTATTGGCTGTGGTCTTGCAAATACGTGATACAGTAGCCAGGGAAAGTTGGATGGAGCAGAGGTCTCTGGTGGGTGCGTGGAAAGGGAGGCAGTGGTTGAGGCATGCAGGTCCTGTGCCATGTGGGGCTTTGAAGGTGTGTGTGAGGAGCAGGAAGGAGATTCTTTTGTTGAATGGGAGCCAGTGGAGGGTTCTCAGGTGGCAGGTGATGTGGCTACTGGGGAGATGTTGAGGATAAATCTAGAGAAGGCATTCTGAATGTTCTGCAGTTTTTTAGGAGTTTCTGGGCGAAGCAAGCGTAGAGTGCGTTGCTGTAGTCGATTCTGCTGCTGATGAGAACACGTGTGACTGTCTTTCTGAACTCAGTGGGGATCCACTTGAAGATCTTTCAGAGCAGGCGCAACACGTGGAAGCATGATAATTAGATGGCATTGATCTGGCGGGTCATGGTGAGCGAGAAGTCCTGGATGATCCCGGGGTTTGGTGCATGTTCAGTGGGTGAGAGGTGGGGGGTTCCAATGCTGCAGGCCACCAGGATTCATCCCAGGTGGAGGAAGTGGAGCCCATGAAGCGGGCTTCCGTTTTCTCTGAGTTGAGCTGAGACAGCTATTATTTATGAAGGTGGCGACAGCCTTCATCCCATTGTGGAAGTTGTTTTTGGCGACTGTGGGTTAGTTGCTGAGGGAGAGAATCAGCTAGGTGTCATCAGTGTAGGAGACGATGTTTAGTCCATAGTTCCTGACAATGACTGAGAGCGAGGCCATGTAGTTGTTCAAGTGAGTGGGGCTCAGGGAGAAGCCCTGAGACACCCCACAGATGATCTTTGTGATGTCAGAGTGAAACAATGGTAGTCTGGTTCTCTGTATTCGGCAGATGAGGAAGGTGCAGATCCAACCCAGGGCTTTTGTCACAGATACAGGCATTGTGGAGTCTTGTACATAGGGTGCGTGAGAGATGGTAGTGAAGGCAGCTGAGAGGTCCAGGAGGATGAGGGCTGCAGTTTCGCCTCAGTCGAGTAGTGTGCAGAAGTCATCTGAAATGGCGAGTAGGGCTGTCTCGGTGCTGTGGTTGCTTCGGAAGCTGAATTGGGAGAGGTGCAGGATGTGGTTTGCTTTGATGAACTCGGAAAATTGGGCATTGATGGCTTCTCGAATGACCTTGGCTGGGCAGGAGAGCAGAGAAATGGGTCTGAAGTTCTTGAGGTCTTTCAGCTCTGTTAGGTCCGTCAGGTCGACAGAGGGTTTCTTCAGCAAGTAGTTGATCTCTGCATGTTTCCAGTCTTCTGGGAAGATGGCGGAGTTGATGGAGCAGTTGATGGTGCAGCAGAGTTTGGGGGCGATGGTGGTTCTGGCTCTGTTGAAGATGTGGTGCAGGCAGTGGTCCGAGGGTGCACCGTAATAGATGTTCTTCATTATCTTGTGGGTGTTGTCAGCGGTGAGAGGAGTCCAGCTGAGTAGGGTGAGTTGGGGTCTGGTGTTGTAAGGTGCAGTGGCTGCTAGTGTGGTGGGCGGGTCTTGGGTATCAAGGCTGTAAAAGCTGTTGTATATCTCCCTAATCTTGCGGTGGAACTAGGTGCTGAGGTAGTTGCAGAGGTCTTAGGAGTGTGGGATGTCTGCTGTCTCTGTGCTGGT
This sequence comes from Lissotriton vulgaris, assembly GCF_964263255.1. Classification (NCBI taxonomy): domain Eukaryota; kingdom Metazoa; phylum Chordata; class Amphibia; order Caudata; family Salamandridae; genus Lissotriton; species Lissotriton vulgaris. The sequence goes on from NC_141685.1 coordinate 1,651,422,457, forward strand.
TCTTGTAAATTCTGTGCCCACGCAAAAAGTTCTGTACTATTGAGTGCGTTGGCATTCATCCTTTCTAACAAAGCTGCTTTCTTCATTGTTCTGATGAGGTGGTGGTGTGCAGTGACAGAGGTCTTAAAAGCTGAGTGGTCTTCTGGGGTCTTGCTGTTCCTCCATCTCTTCTGCCGCCATCTACAGGTGTGTCTGGACTCAAGAAGGGCGGGAGGGAACCAGCTGGCTTTCTTGGAGTGTTTCTTTAGTGTAGCCAGAGTTTTGGTGCAGTCGTAGATTGATTGATGCAGGTTTCATGTTGAGGTATTAGCGCTGGTGGAGGGGTGTTGCTGATGGACGTGGTTAGCTGATCTTCAGTGACCTTGTTCCAACTTCTGCAAGGGTGGGCCGGGCTGTGGTGGTGTACAGTGAGTTTGGTGAAGGAAAAGTTGACGCAGTGGTGGTCGGTCTTCTGGAGCTCAGTGGTGTGGCTGAAGGTGATGTTGTCACTGCCGGTGAAGATGAAGTCAAATGTGTGTCCTGCTGTGTGGGTTGGTGAGATGACCTGCTGTTTGACTCAAACGGTGGCGACATTCTCCGGCAGGGACAAGGTGTTTTGTCATTGGAGTTGTCTAGGTGAAATATGTTGGCATGCTTTGAAGCATGCATTGGCATTCAATCTTTGATGCTTGCCTACCCTATCCCTGGCACACTCCTTGTGGTGTGGGCTTGTGCCAGGGTCATCCCTCGGACCTATGGTACAACACATGTGCTGGGATTAACTAACAACAAAGTTCAAAAGCCATTTGCAAGACAGAAAAGCCTGCCTTTAGCGACCCATCAGGGGTGGCAAGTACGAAGGGTGCGCCAGAGGCATCTCCTCCCTGATTGAAGAGGCACAGTGGTATGTATACATGGTTTGCAACCACAGCCATTGATGAGTTACTTCCCTCTCTTCTCTCAAATTGTGTCGGTAAGTGATTCACAAATGGGAAGCTGTCCCACAGGGAACCGTGTCGGGTGCCTTGGGTGGAGTGGACAGTGGTCCAGGGGACCAGATATATTTCCTTCAATGTGGCATATAAAAAAAGCCCGTCTGCATATAATAGAGCTTTAAAAAGGTTCATACTGGAGGAATGTGAACACTCTCCCTCTCCCTTTCAGGGGAGCTGCAAAATGCTTCTTCACTCATTAATAGTCAGAAGACGGGTTTTTGTGTTCTTTTTGGCTATGCGACTGATCATCAATCACATCGCAAAATACAACTCATACATTCTGGTGTGCGAACTGCAGTTTGCACATCGGGCCCAAGGGAACAAGTCTGTACCTCTGAAACCTGAAAATGTGAGACTTATGGGCAAGAAGTTAAACTTCGCAGCAGCTAGAGATCATTTTCCAGCTAGGAAAACTGAATCCAAAAATGTATCAATACTTTGAGATTTATTGCACTCAATAGACGAGCGCACAGCATTAAAGCTGTCTTGTTATTTTATTCGGTTTCCGTTGCGCTGAAACTCTCATGTCAATGCTAGTAACAATGGATGGTCAATAGGGCATTCTCTCTGCTGCAGTGAAGCACTTTACTGAGTTCTATTCATTCCGAGTGTTATAGCATCCACACGAACAAAATAGCACATGATGCAGTTCCAAAATGCCAATAACAGTATACCGCAGCCTCTATGTTTGTGACCTCTAAAATATTAAGCTTTTACGTACTGACCAAATTAACTCATCAATTGACCTAAATTCAGTGCTTAATTTGTATCAAAATAAGTGCCAGAGCTCTCGTCAGGAGCTTGCATCACACATTGCCCCTTGCATGCTCACAATGGTAGTCACAACACAACTACTAACAATTACACTCCTACAAGTGTGAACATTTTGACTATTCATTTTTAATGTATATTGAATTAATGATTACCGGGGGTCTTCAGGGGTCCTTACCTAGACGATTGGCTGATAAACGCTCCCTCCCGGGATCCGTTGTTGAAGGTTCAGGCATTGGTGTGTTCGGCGTTGAGGGCCAATGGGTTTCTGCTGAATCAAATATCAGGTGGTCCCGTCCCAGGACTTGGCATTCATAGGTGCTCGTTTCCGGCCCAATCTGAATCAGGTTTTCCTCACTGTGTCTCGGTCAGTGACCTTGTGTTCCCTAGCTCGTCAATTTCTGGAGGGGTGTTCCTTCCCAGTCCGAGTCTGGTTGGGCAATTCTGGGTCTTAATTGCTGCACCAGTGTTCACAGTGCCGTGGGCCGGTTTCATCTGTGGCCTCTATGGTTGCACCTGTTGTCTCATTGGGATCCTTTGTCCCGCAATTTATCCCTCCTGATTCCAGTGCCCCGGTATGTCATCCCTGCCTTACGCTGGTGGATGGTGTCGGGCAATCTCGCCAGGGGTCTGCTTCTGCAACCCTCTCCTCCGGTTTTCCTTACAACGGATGCCAGTGCATTGAGTTGGAGGGCTACACTGGGGTCGGAGTCCCTCCAGGGTTGTTGGTCCTTTCTAGAAGAAAGGCAGTCTTCATATTGGAGAGATTTGTCAACTGTGTTCTGGCAGTCATAGGTTTCCGGGCGAAATTGTTCGATCACAATGTGGTGGTTCGTTTGGACAACATGGTGACAGTCGCCTTCCTCAATCATCAGGGGGGTATGCGGTCCCGGTCCCTGAATGCAGTGGTGATCCTGTTGTTTTGCTGGGTGGAATGGCACCTGTTGTCTCTGTTGGCTGTTCATATGGGGGGTGAACAATGGGGTGGCAAATGCCTTCAGTCGTTATTTCCCCGCCTCCCAGGTGTTATCTCTGACTCCGGTGCCCTTTCGTCTGGTGCGCATGAGGTTTGGTCTTCCTTTTCTCAACCTCTTTGCTTCCTGGCACAATGCTCAGCTTCCCCGCTTCTGCTGCCTGGGCCATCAGGAGGGGGCTCGGGGGGAGGATGCCTTGACCTTCCTGGGACCTTCTCACTTACTGTATGCCTTTCCTCAGCTTGCTCTGACCCCCAGGTTTCTGTCTTGTCTTTTGTTGGAGGATCGGGAGGTGGTGGTACCATTTTGGCCCCGGCGATTGTGGTTTCTCACTCTTCGGTTGTTGGCTGTTCAGGTTCCTTGATTGTTCCTCCCGTCTCCCCTGCGGTCCTCTCGGATGTTTCCCCTTCAGCGGCTTCCTCTGTTGGCCTGGTAGTTGAGAGGCAGGAGTGCAGGAGTCAGGGTCTCCCCAAGCATTTAGCAGTGGCCATTCAGCGTCCTACGGTCGGCATCGGGGTAATTTCCAGCGTTGGTGTCTGGCTCTAGCGTTGTCTCCTCTGATTTGACCCCTGCCTGATGTCCTTCGGTTTCTCTGAGAGGGCTTTGAGAAGGCTTTGACTGTTTCCACTTTGCATGCTATGTGGGCTGCTTTCAGAGCTTTCCGTTCTCCTTAGGGAAATTTGTCTGATGTGGACGATTTGGTTTCTCGTTGCTTCACAGTTTTTTCTTATCCTGTCCTGTGGTGAGGCCTTCTTTTCCTCTTTGGGGCCTCCCTTTGGTGTTGCGGACTTTGGTGGCTTCTCCCTTTGAGCCTTTATTGGACATGGTTATGAAATTTGTGACTTTAAAGGTTGTCTTTTTGGTGGCCATTATTTTGGCCAGGCGCATTGGGGAACTGGGGCCTTATTGGCTCGGGAGCCTTTTTTGTCCTTTTCTGATGATGGGGTGGTCCTGCGGTTGGATTCTTCCTTTGTTCCGAAGGTTCCATCTCAGTTCCACCACTCCCAAGAGCTGGTGCTGCCTGCTTAGTGCTCAGTGCAGGTGGTGATCTTCCTTGGGATTTGCTTTGCGTTTGCAGGGCATTACAGATCTATTTGGACCGCACTGGTCCTTTTCAGAAGTCTGACTCACTTTTTGTGTCTTTTGGAGTTTCCTCCTGTGGGTGCAGGGCTCCATCTTCACCCATTGGCCACTGGTTGAAGCTGGTTATCATGTTGGCCTACTCCCTTTCTGGCCCTCCTCCTCTGGCTCTGGTTTAGGGGCAATTTACTAGGGGGATGGCAGCCTCTTGGGCTGAGGTCCGGAGTGTGTCCCTGGCTGAGATCTGTCAGGCAGCTACCTGGGCTTCTTCTAATACTGTTGTGAGGCATTATCACATTCAGAATGTTCTGGGGGATGCTGCTAATTTTGGTTTGGGGGTTCTTCAGGCGGTATGCTCCTGATTTCCTTCTTTCTGTGCTGTTTTCAATAAATCACTGGGTTTGCTGTTTGTTCTGTGTGATTGGTGGTTTGTTGTGTGATGATGGCCGGTTGCTGTTTGGGTATTCTCACTTGTTATTAATGAGGGGGACGAGGACAGGAGAGACCTGGTGGTAATGTTCTATCACTTACCGATAATCTTCATTACTCCTGGTCCCGTGGTCCTCGTCCCCTTCATTACATCCCTCCCTCCCTCCTGGTCTTACCAGCCCTCATCTGGGGCTTGATGGTTCAGGAGGAATGCTGGGATAGGGAACGTTTATGTATTCCTAGTGGGAGAGGGAGGGATAGTTCCAGCATTCCTTAATTATTTTTTTCTGTCAGTGAGATAGATTATCTCACTTGTTATTAATGAAGAGGACGAGGGCACCAGGACCAGGAGTAATGAAGATTACCGGTAAGTAATAGGACATTAACTATTGTTGTGCTCATCTCTAAATTAGCCAGACAGTGCCACCTTGTGGCAGACTGTTACAATCCCCGGTGTTAACAATTAAGTGCTGGTGCCGAAGACGGAAACCACCAGCTCAAATTAAGCACTGCCTAAATTGAACTTCAACCACTGGGTTTTGCTCTGTGGCAGTAAATGGTGGTAATTTCAGTCACAGCAATTACAGGCATAAATTCAGAGGTGGCCATATATTGTCATATGTGGGGTATCACAATTTAAGACATGGTGTGTGATGTGCGCAATTGTGGTGCATCCTTTGGCAGCATTCACAAAACCTGACCCTCCACATCCATTCATGCAGGTACTCAAAAGACTTTTAAGTGAATGAGTATGGCTTAAGTGAGAGTCTTGTTTTGCCAAACCATAGAGTTGGAGTTCTAATCACCTTCACAACATGCACCTGTCAAAGGACGGGTACTTTAAAGATCACCTTTATTATTTTGGCAATCACACCTCCTAGGATAAGAAACCACTCTGCTTGTTAGGATCAGCTCAGTTGGAATCAACCACACTTCTGTTTCACAGGAGAAAAAGTCTCTAGCAAGGGTGGCACTACTGAAAGTACCAACCTGCAGAACTAGCTTTATTCGGGCAGATTTCTGCCTGCCATGGGCGCTGGAAGTAGGGTCCTAGGGATGCTGCAGCCCCCCAATACAATCATGCTAGAGTTCAGATGGTAAATGAACAGTAAAGATAGCTTTACATTTTGTTAATAGCTTGTTACAACAGATGTGCATTCAAAGACATAGATCAAACGTCAGGCTATGTCTTCTGACAAGTTGCTGCTTTTTGTTTTAAAATGGAAAGTGGTGTTTACTGGTCTTTAGAGACTGCAAAGAGAGTGTGAAAGGAAAGGCTATAGAATGTCAGTTTTTTAAATCACCTTTATAACACAACATATGAATAACTGTAAAAGAACTGCAGAAATATTTCAAAACATGCCAGCAGTTAAGAGAGCACCTATTAAATTCCGCAATTTTGAAGTGTGATGAAAATAAAGATTTAATTGGATCAAAGCAAACCAAGATACTTTACTTGGTGATGCGTTTATGATAAATATTATCTGAAACGTTATTTCCACACATTATTGCTTGTGTTCTATAAGATTTATCGGTAAAACTGCATGTCAGTGTGAATTTTGTTTCTATTTGAATGGAAAAGGTATTTTTGTAAATGACAGCGCGCTACCTCACTATGCTACAGTAATATATTTGTGACGGTATGTGCTAGAATGCTCCACTGGCTCCCTACCACACTCCTGCTGAATGCATGTGGCTCATTTGCTGTAGTTGTTCTTTGTATGACGCTTGCATTTTTCACAATCCTAATTATTTCAATTGATGTCAGCCCCCCCTTCCGAAAATTATTGCAGCACCACTGCTGCCTGCTCCAAGAGTCATGCTTGCGTCCTTCCCTCTCCCATTTGTGATTGCCTTGCTAACCTTTCAACTCCAGCTCACAGACCACAGGTTATAAGCTTTCACCGTGCTGAATACCAGACTGCTTCCTTTCCTTCTGGTGATTTGCGACTATGGGGCCCCAAACCCCTATCGGATTCAGCTCTCTGGGCCCTATTGTCTCTACTCTTGCACTGTCAGGGAATACTTAATAGGGAGGAGTGAATTCAAGGGTAGCACTGAGCGCACTGGACCTCACTGTGGTCATGCACCACAGTGAATAACCCTGAATGTATTCTTTATTTATTGATCCCCATCATGTTCGCTTGGTGGAAAGTCTATTTGTGCTACACACCTTTCAAGGTACGGTATATAGTCGGTATTGGTCCTTCTCTTTGCTGCTGGGCCAGGTCTGTATACCATTTTATTGCCCTCTCATAAGGTCATAGGCCCAAGGAGAGGTACACTCAACACACAGACCTCAAGACCTGGCTCTTTGACCGAACCGGAGCTGTACCCCCCTTCTCCCCAGTGCCTTGAGGCCCTCGCGGGTGAGTAGCATGCTCTATAAATTCCCCCTGATTGATTGATTGATTGAAAGTCCACATCACACTGGTGACCACTTTTACTCCCTTCACTGGAGGCACTTATCATCACCCAGCTCTACCTACTACCCAACTTAGATAATGTCATAACCCACTGGGCCTATCACTCCTAGAGAGGCTGTTGAGATGGAGTTTGGTTACTCGTTTCTCTGCAATGGCCAGAAAGTCTGCTATATTTGTGCCTCCATGTCCCTTATCAGTTTCTCCTTCATTGAGCAGCCTTGTTCTTTATGAGGTCCTCTTCACCTCCATGCATGCCTGTGCCATTCACCTGGTCTTCTTCTCCTGTAGAGTCAGGGACTCGCTCAGGTCATATCACTATGGACAGACTCACACTGCCCACACCACTTACTCACTTCCCTAGTTCAGAGGAAAGGAAGAGGCTTGCTAGAGCCGACCAGCTGATTACTGGATGAACTGTGTGGGAAACCCCCTTGTTAGTTTGCAGCAACCACAGTTTTAGCCAGACTGCTGTATATTCGCTAGGTGGGTGTTAATGACAGAGGTGAATCTATGTTTCCCACAGCAAGACTGGCTTGGACCGAGTGGCGGCTGGTGACATTTGAAAGCAGTGAGGTGTAAAGGTCCAGGATGAGTGCCCTGTGGTGAGTGAGCATAGTGATTGAAGCAGACTATCATAACAAGGGCCTCCGGGCGTTCTCCCCGTAAATGTTTTGAAAAAAAAGTGGGCAAATGGTGCATTTTCAAGCAAATTTGAGAAAGCAAGAAGTGTAATAAAGCAATCTGAAACTGTACTTATGACGTCAATAAAAAGATTTCATATGATAATGATGCTTGTAGCTGCTTATTCAGTATAATGAGAGAACTACTAAGCTAACTCACTGGCCTGTTCACAAGAGCACAGTGCATGCTTTCCTTTGCAAATTGCCATTGGTGAGGCACAGGGTTGGGAAGCACTGCAGAGGGAGGGTAAGCACTCTGGAGCAGGCCATGAGACTAGCAGCAGTGCTCCCCTGTGCCTCACCCGTGCCAAGGTCCATTCCACCATCCAGTTTTGAGCCTCACTGAACATAAGCACCACAAAACAACAATACAATCCTGCCTAGATCAGTACTCTGCACAGTGCACATATAAATAATCTGAAAAACAGAAAATTCACCAAAAAAGATGCACAAAAGCGTAATTAGCTTGCCTGCTGATCAACCATGTTGTCATAATAATGTGCATATTTTCTTCTCCTGACCTAAGGTTTGTTTCAAATAAATAAATTAAATGAGCGATTGTCATGAAATTCGAATTCCAAAACGAAATTCAGAATACAGATTGTTACCAACAATTCTCACTTCTCAAGTTCTCCACATTGCTGTATGTCTAAGGGCTTACTAATAACCATTACTGTCAGATGAAAACTCATCTTTGGTGCTTATTATCTGCTTGCTTTAGGTTTCAAAATGACTCAGAGGTGTCTCAAATGAAAGCTGCTGTAAATTACTCCCTTCCTCCCTCCCCAGACAAGTACCAATTTGAAACGTAAAACTCTCAGATACTTGTCCTATACAATTCATGTTTTCACACCTCCTCCTCTAACCAGCTCAGCTCAAAATGGCCTGGTTGTAGCACTACCACTGTAAACAGAATATCAATAAAATAATATTGTTCTCCATGCTGTGTCAAATCAACCAATCAAATGCAAACATTCACAATGAACTCAGTGTCAGCCCTTTTCACATGAATAAGGCAACAGAAAGCTTCAATCCCAGGGCCTCCTGAGGTATCAGACAAAGGGAGGACATTTTCTCCTCTGACTGCAACAAAACAACATTCACACAGTTTTATCAATAACATTTCAGACTAACAAGATCATAGCAGCTCTTAGTTCCTGGAACGAGAGAAAGATTATGCACAGCAAGCAAGAATAAAATGAAGTCGGTCTTCTAAGGCCTGATACATTTGCTGCTAAGTTATGGTGAACATACACTAACTACAGCTATTCAGTAGCGGCTCGTGGAGGGAGAGCCGCGGGGCGGTGGGGCGAGGCTGGGGAGGGGCAGGGAGGAGGGTAGTAAACTTTGGCTCACGGCCGACTGGAGTAATGTAAATAAAACTAATTTCATTACGCGCTCTGAAACGCCAAATGCGTTTCAGCGCGCGCAATGAAATTCGTTTTATTTATTTATTTATTTACATTACTCCGGTCGGCCGTGAGCCAAAGTTTACTACCCCCACCCTGCCCCTCCCTCGCCCCGCCGCAGCACTCCCTCCATGAGCCGCTACTGCAGCCCTTCAAAGGTACAGAAGCCCTGCATTATAGTTAAACCAGTTAAATAGTTAAAATATCATGCGTATATATGCAAGCCATAATTATATGTGTTTCAAGTGTTATACATAAGCAGGTCATTAGATGCAAATGACAAACGGTGACACTGCATTATCAGTTTCACCGTGAAGCTATGGAACAGCAAGTTCTACAAATGGAACATCCAGAGTTGAAGGACAGAAGTAAAGTTCAAAAGACAAATCATAATTTCAAAACACATATAATTAGTGCAAAAGTACTTTCAAAACAGACTTCCGCATAGACATAACACAGGAGTTGCAACCTCGGTGATATAATTGGTGTTGCAAGAATAGGTAAAATAACACAAGGTGTGGTGGGCGGATTTCACGGATCCACGATCCGCGAATTTGCTGATTTGCGTTTTCGCGGATCCGCAAAATCCGCGAATTTGCGGATTTGCGGATTTTGCAGATTTTTTAAATGGGGGGGGTTTCGGTGCGAGTTCAAGTGCCTCTTGTCTGTATAAATGGTCAGAGACCGATTAGAGCAGCAGATCAAGAGAAAGAAGCTCCTGGTCACAGGAACAGCATGAGGATTGCGCTTGTGAAAGTCAAGGATACAAAGGCCTCTATCCAGCATCACAGCTGATTTTCGACGGTAGATTTGGGAAGAAGGCACACCTGCCCAGCCTCGACGACGCTCACGATTGTTTTTGGGCTGATGAATGAGTCACTGAATTTGAGCTTCAACTAGTTCCAGCGACCATGTGTGTGTTACTATGCAATCGCCCCGAAGGGCGCAGGGGTCCCTTGAGTGAGCTCACTGAGCTGTCCATCATAGTGGGTAAATGGCGGGTGTGTGAGCGGGGCCAACCGGGCGGGGCTTCCATGCGAGTTCACATGCCTCTTGTGTGTATAAAAGGTCAGAGACCGATCAGAGCAGCATATCAAGAGAAAGAAGCTCCTGGTCACAGGAACAGCACGAGGATTGCGCTCGTGAAAGTCAAGGATGCAAAGGCCTCTATCCAGCATCACAGCTGATTTTCGACTGTAGATTTGGGAAGAAGACACACCTGCCCAGCCTCGACGACGCTCACAATTGTTTTTGGACTGATGAATGAGTCACTGAATTTGAGCTTCAACTAGTTCCAGCGACCATGTGTGTGTTACTATGCAATCGCACCGATGTGCGCAGGGGTCCCTTGAGTGAGCTGTCATCATCCTGTAACTATTTTAGGATGGCCCCGGCAAGCTGCCAGCGCCATCCTAAAATAGTTACTAAATTAGCTTCATCAGGAAGCACTAATAGATAAAATAAAGCAGGTGCTCGAGCACCTGCTTTATTTTATGTATTAGTGCTTCCTGTTGAAGCTAACTTAGTAACTATTTTAGGATGGCGCTGGCAGCTTGCCGGCACCATCCTAAAATAGTTACAACAACTTCAAGCTTGAAGGCTTGAACTTTTGTCCCCCGGATCCGCCGCTCGCGGATTTGCGGATTTTGGTAAATTAGCGGGAGTTCGCGGATTGCAGATTTACCGAAAATCCACAAAATCCGCGAGTGGAACGAATTTTGCGCTCACCTTAAATGAGCATGTGTTCTAAACACCGTTATGACCCACTGACCGGCCTGTGAGAAATTTGCATTACCTTCAACCTCAACTCCAGAGGACTCAAACATGGCCAACCCACAACCTGAACTCACACAGACACTTTGAAGGGGCTATATGCTGTTAATAAAAGAAAATACTGGAACAACATCCTGGAGAAACCAACCATGCTTAGGGACTGCAAGTTTGAGTGGAACATGTGCAGTGCTCACAGGAACCACATAGGTGTACGGAGGGACCATCTGGGTTTGCCATACTCTGCCTCTCCCCACTGCCCACCGGGTGCCAATCACAGGGCCCGAGGTAAGACCACTTCACCTCGCTATATGGCCAGGGTCTGCCGGAACCCCCCCCTTTCCTTTAATAACAAGCATTGGAAATGCAATAGGTCTCACATTAGAAAAGTTGGAGTTAATGGTCTTGTAAATGACATATTTTATTTATTTGTTGGTTTTTAAAATTGCTAAATTGATGGCTTTGTCATTTACAATGCCAATAGTTATAACTTTCGCGAATGTGACACCTATAGCATTTGGAATGCAACATGTTTTGTATTTACGTGACTTGGATGGCAGCTCTGGTCGTTAGGCCACATCTCTAGAGAGCAGGAGAGTGCAGCAGTGGAGAGAAGCACAGCAATGCAATAGGTCTCGCATTAGGAAAGTTTGAGCTATTGGTATTGTAAAGGACACATTTTTTATTTATGTGCTTGTTTTGAAAATAGCGAATTAATAGCTTTGTTATTTACAATGCCAATAGTTTTATCTTTCGCAAATGTGACACCTATTGTAACACAATATGTGTTGTGAGGGTGAGTGAGGGTGAGGGTGAGGGGTTGAGGGTGAGTGAGGGTGAGGGGTTGAGGGTGAGTGAGGGTGAGGGGTTGAGGGTGAGTGAGGGTGAGTGAGGGTGAGTCAGGGTGAGGGGTTGAGGGGGAGGGGTCGAGGGTGAGGGGTCGAGGGTGAGTGAGGGTGAGGGGTTGAGGGTGAGTGAGGGTGAGGGGTTGAGGGTGAGTGAGGGTGAGTGAGGGTGAGGGGTTGAGGGTGAGGGGTTGAGGGTGAGTGAGGGTGAGTGAGGGTGAGGGGTTGAGGGTGAGTGAGGGTGAGGGGTTGAGGGTGAGTGAGGGTGAGGGGTTGAGGGTGAGTGAGGGTGAGGGGTTGAGGGTGAGTGAGGGTGAGGGTGAGGGGTTGAGGGTGAGTGAGTGAGGGTGAGGGTGAGTGAGGGTGAGTGAGGGTGAGGGTGAGTGAGGGTGAGGGTGAGTGAGGGTGAGTGAGGGTGAGTGAGGGTGAGTGAGGGTGAGGGGTTGAGGGTGAGTGAGGGTGAGGGGTTGAGGGTGAGTGAGGGTGAGTGAGGGTGAGGGGTTGAGGGTGAGGGGTTGAGGGTGAGTGAGGGTGAGTGAGGGTGAGGGTGAGTGAGGGTGAGTGAGGGTGAGGGGTTGAGGGTGAGTGAGGGTGAGGGGTTGAGGGTGAGTGAGGGTGAGTGAGGGTGAGGGGTTGAGGGTGAGGGGTTGAGGGTGAGTGAGGGTGGGTGAGGGGTTGAGGGTGAGTGAGGGTGAGGGGTTGAGGGTGAGTGAGGGTGAGGGGTTGAGGGTGAGTGAGGGTGAGGGGTTGAGGGTGAGTGAGGATGAGTGAGAGTGAGGGTGAGTGAGGGGTTGAGGGTGAGGGGTTGAGGGTGAGTGAGGGTGAGGGGTTGAGGGTTAGTGAGGGTGAGGGGTTGAGGGTGAGTGAGGGTGAGGGGTTGAGGGTGAGTGAGGGTGAGTGAGGTTGAGGGTGAGTGAGGGTGAGGGGTTGAGGGTGAGTGAGGGTGAGGGGTTGAGGGTGAGTGAGGGTGAGGGGTTGAGGGTGAGTGAGGATGAGTGAGAGTGAGGGTGAGTGAGGGGTTGAGGGTGAGGGGTTGAGGGTGGGTGAGGGTGAGGGGTTGAGGGTGAGTGAGGGTGAGGGGTTGAGGGTGAGTGAGGTTGAGGGTGAGTGAGGGTGAGGGGTTGAGGGTGAGTGAGGGTGAGGGGTTGAGGGTGAGTGAGGGTGAGGGGTTGAGGGTGAGTGAGGATGAGTGAGAGTGAGGGTGAGTGAGGGGTTGAGGGTGAGGGGTTGAGGGTGGGTGAGGGTGAGGGGTTGAGGGTGAGTGAGGGTGAGGGGTTGAGGGTGAGTGAGGGTGAGGGTGAGTGAGGGTGAGGGTGAGTGAGGGGGAGGGGTTGAGGGTGAGTGAGGGTGAGTGAGGGTGAGTGAGGGTAAGGGTGAGTGAGGGTGAGTGAGGGTGAGTGAGGGTGAGTGAGGGTGAGGGGTTGAGGGTGAGCAAGGGTGAGTGAGGGTGAGGGGTTGAGGGTGAGTGAGGGTGAGGGGTTGAGGGTGAGTGAGGGTGAGGGTGAGTGAGGGTGAGGGGTTGAGGGTGAGGGGTTGAGGGTGAGTGAGGGTGAGGGGTTGAGGGTGAGTGAGGGTGAGGGGTTGAGGGTGAGTGAGGGTGAGGGGTTGAGGGTGAGTGAGGGTGAGGGTGAGTGAGGGTGAGGGATTGAGGGTGAGTGAGGGTGAGTGAGGGTGAGGGTGAGGGGTTGAGGGTGAGTGAGAGTGAGGGTGAGTGAGGGGTTGAGGGTGAGTGAGGGTGAGGGGTTGAGGGTGAGTGAGGGTGAGGGTGAGGGTGGGTGAGGGTGAGTGAGGGTGAGGGGTTGAGGGTGAGTGAGGGTGAGGGGTTGAGGGTGAGTGAGGGTGAGGGTGAGTGAGGGTGAGGGTGAGTGAGGGTGAGTGAGGGTGAGGGGTTGAGGTTGAGGGTGAGGGGTTGAGGGTGAGTGAGGGTGAGGGGTTGAGGGTGAGTGAGGGTGAGGGTGAGGGTACATGCTTTTCACTTTCTTCAAAGGTTGTCCGTGCATCAAGGGTAGTTGACTGAACTTTAAGTATAATAATTGTACATACTCTTCGGTGGCATTGAGCTCACACCCTCGAATGGTCTTCGGTAGTATTGTTTCCTGTAGAATTCTATTTCCTGCTTATAAAGCGCATGTCTCCGTCAGTATCAGCAAAGTGGTATGTGCATGTGAAAGTCGGAGAGTTGGAGGCGGTTAAGGAAATGCAGAACATTCTGCAAAAGTAATGGGAAACCATTTTTATCTTGAAACTGTTTTTAACCGACAGTCTTTTATTCCTAATCATAGATGAGTGGGAGTAATACAGGGACTGGAGCAGCAGCGCCTCAGTTTGGATTGGTGTGGCAGGCAGGAGAAAGTCAGGAGAGGGAGGAGAGGGAGGAGGGGGAACTGCTTGCAAAATGAAATTAAAAGCGGCCGGGCGGGAAATGCTCTCGGTAGCATTCGTTTGTAATACAGCAAATAAGTAATCCTTTCCTTTGTTGTAAACAAGGAGCAGCGAGATCTTCAAGATAAAAACCAGGATTAAAGGACGTTTACTAACAAGTATGATCCAGTGAAGCTTCTCAGTTGTAACGAAACATATCTGGTCAAGTGGGAAATCAAACAATGGGTCCGGGCAGATGTTGAATATTCTGTTTACGGGTGTTAAAGGTGCTTCAGAGAGTAAGCATGTAATATCAAGAGCTTCAATTTAAAGGGAAATATTTCTACATAGTATTTGAACTTGAAATGTAATTTTTAAATTAGCTTCCCGTTGATCTTGCTGAAATACCCTAGCAATGAGTATAATGAAGCTTCAGTGAATAAGATAATATATTCCAATCTATGGGAGGTGTGGCAGGCAGGAGAAAGTCAGGAGAGGGAGGAGAGGGAGGAGGGGGAACTGCTTGCGAAATGAAATTAAAAGCGGCCGGGCGGGAAATGCTCTCGGTAGCATTCGTTTGTAATACAGCAAATAAGTAATCCTTTCCTTTGTTGTAAACAAGGAGCAGCGAGATCTTCAAGATAAAAACCAGGATTAAAGGACGTTTACTAACAAGTATGATCCAGTGAAGCTTCTCAGTTGTAACGAAACATATCTGGTCAAGTGGGAAATCAAACAATGGCTCCGGGCAGATGTCGAACATTCTGTTTACGGGTGTTAAAGGTGCTTCAGAGAGTAAGCATGTAATATCAAGAGCTTCAATTTAAAGGGAAATATTTCTACATAGTATTTGAACTTGAAATGTAATTTTTAAATTAGCTTCCCGTTGATCTTGCTGAAATACCCTAGCAATGAGTATAATGAAGCTTCAGTCAATAAGATAATATATTCCAATCTATGGGAGGTGTGGCAGGCAGGAGAAAGTCAGGAGAGGGAGGAGGGGGAACTGCTTGCGAAATGAAATTAAAAGCGGCCGGGCGGGAAATGCTCTCGGTAGCATTCGTTTGTAATACAGCAAATAAGTAATCCTTTCCTTTGCACGGCGGGCAGGGGAGGGGGCGGAGCGGGGAGAGGGAACAGACGGAGGGAAGGCAGATAAGGGGAGGGGGAAGGAGAAATGCGACACGGCGGGCAGGGGAGGGGGCGGAGCGGGGGCCTGGAGAACGGCTGAGGGAACTGATGTGCACGCGCTTTTAAGCTCAATGCGCATGCGCATTGAGCTTAAAAGTCACGGGCACTGCAAGGAATCGCCACGATTCCTTGCAAGTCAGTTAAAGAGTGGTTAAGCCCCCATAGTCTCGCAAGCTCGATGCGCATGCGCATCGACAGGCGAGACCTAAAAATTGTTAAAATGACATAAGTGGAATTTCTTTGGAGGCGGGGGTCGTACAACCACCAGCCATATTTATTAAAATATGAAAATAAAACAAAATTGAAATAAACAATATTTACACAATTTCACAGAAAACGTTCCATGACATTTGATTACAATTGATATATACCGATATCAGATGCCTAACCTTAACATAATTCTAGTACAAGGTATTTCCTATCCGAATCTAACATATGAACCATAATCATACAATAATTACTTTTCTGCGTATCCTATTTGGGCCTACGGCAAGGTTACTAACTGGTGTCAGATCCTTATCAATTAACCACGCCCTCCAGTCGGAGTGCGCATGCGCAGAGGGCCCATTTACCGTGAGGGTACTCCCTGCCCTCTCCCCCGGTTACCCCTGTATGCTCTATTAACTCCATTAAAGGGGGCCCTTGCATCTCTGTGCCGTTTACTGACAGCATTGTGCACGTGCAGGGTGGCCAACCAGCCTAGAGAAAGCGTGACTCACCCCTCCCCCGCACCCATCTAGCCAACAGGCTGTAACTGCCCCTGAAGTGCTAGGAGAGACCAATTGTCCCCCCCCCTGGGCGACACCATTCAAGAATGGCACCGCCCTCTAAGGACCTTAAATTTACTGCTCACCAATCATGACCTTACTGCCTGACCAAGGAAGAGTAATAAATACGATGATTGACGACCTGTAAACGGGATAAAGTTCTAAGGAACAAAACAGATTAGTACAACACTTGTCCTCTACATACATTTGGAACAAACCTGTGAAAAAACCTTCATAAAACACAATACCAATCATCTGCTCCAGGGTATGGTAGGTGGGGAAAAATAATTACAACCTCCTAGAGGCTGGAGGGGCAGGCCCTGGAGCGCTGAGTCAAAGAGGCAGACTCCTGCGCTCCCCGGCCTTTTAACCCCTCACTGGCCAAGCCGTTTCTAACCGCCCTGGCATTTGCTTCCCAGTGACCTGGAAGTGATTCAATCACTTCCGGGTCACTAGGAGTCCCGCGGTCCAATCAGTGCCAAGGCGCGACCGACGCGTCATTGTGACACGACGGGGTGCGCCCCACCACCGAGAGCAGGTGGGGGTAAGGTGCGCCCTCCATACTTGCGGCGGGGCCGATGCAGGCCCCCCCTTTCTCTAACAAAGGCTCGTAGTGCTGTGTGTCCTCACTGGAGTTATGCAGGCTTTCAAATATGTAAAAGGGCCTGAGTTTCATGTGAAGCTAGAAACAGCTTTTTAGGACGATGTCTGCGGCTCTCTGAAAATTGTTTTCAAGGTTTTCAGTAGTTTTTGCATTGTTTCACCGGGGCCTACCTTACAGAGCGCCGGCAGCTAATGCATGTTATTGTTGCTGCACTTTATTTTCAGTTATTGCCATAAAGTGCACCATTCCCTGAAGTGTATGAATGTTTAGGCTGGAAGAAAGCGATGCTTGACATCTTTAGGCACGTTTTGTTTATGAAAGCACGCCTCGTCCATGTTGCACTGCTCTGGTGGGGGATGTATCCTTTCAGCTGTGTTTGCCCCTTGGGTAGAATGCAAGGAGCACAGACAGAGCCGAGAGGCATTCTAAAAAAGGGCGAGCTCTCCCACGTCAGACGAGTACTACCCCTCCCTCCCGGGAGGGGGGAGGGGGACCTGAAAGTGCCATGTCCACAGCCTGGGCAGGATGGCTGGGGGCCGCTCCCTGCCCGACCCCGGACCACCTACCGCGTGGTGTTACTGGTATTGTATTTATTTTATATTTCGGCCACACCCCTTCTCCTTAATGTCAATATTATATCCCCCATTGTAATTGTCTATTAGGAGAATAGTAGCTGCCCAATGTGAACAACCATGAGATTGGCTGCAAGAGAAGAGAGTAGAGATGGAGGGTGAGTGCAGTTGGAGGGGGGGGTGCAAATGAGGAAAATAGGATGCGAGGAGAGAGGGCCTGCCACAAGTGCTGTCTGCTGCTGCATGACATGGCCTGATGCTGAAAAACGGTGAGCTGAGAGGAAAGCAAGCCGGAGTGGGAAAGGGCAGGGCTGGGGGAGGAGCTGGGAAGGCGCACCAGAAGGAGAGCCGCCCCTGAGTGGAGGTGGCGAAGAAGGGCGCAGAGAAATGTGGGGACAACAAGAAACTGAAAACATACTGCTGAAGGTATACACGAGTGGAGCCACGCCCACAAAGAGCTTTAGTGGCACCCTGGGAGTTGGAGGATGGAAGTCGGTAGCTATTGTAAATACTTTGTAAGAGCGGAGGCGGAACTATATTGTGAGGGGTGCGTTACCTTGACATTAATCCAAAGTGAAATCCTTACCGTTTAATGACGAGGGACAGTTGACTTTTCAGCAGCTCTGAGTGACGCTCATGTGGACCGCTGCTCTATGCCGGATGTCTGCCCCCTCAAGGTCGCAGTCGGCAACTTCGTACACTAACGCCACCACAGCACCTTTCTGGAGGGCAGCAAGTTCAAATCCAGGGCCCTTATTTATGAGGCCTTGCGTCAGTTTTGCACCGCCGGTGCGTCACTTTTTGTGACGCACCAGCGGCGTAAAATATGCGCCTTGTTGCGCCATATTTAAAAAGTGACGCATCTAGGTAAATGCGTCACTTTTTAAACCCCTGCGCCACATTATACCTGCGTCAGGTATAATGTATGCAGAGGGGGCGTTCCCCCGCAAAAAGCCTCGTAATAGTGACGCAGTGAAATCTATGAGATTTCACTGCGTCACTTTTAGGATGCTGTTGCGTCAAAATCTTGTGCCTGCCTCACAGCAGGCGTAAGACTGACGCAAGCCCTTTCACATGGGGCTTTCTCCATGTGAAAGGACGCATTGCTGGAGTTGCGTCACTTTTGTGACACACTCCAGCAATGCGTCACTTTTGCGCTTACAGATACGTCAGAAATACTGACGTATCTGTAAGTCCTTGCGACATGATGCGTCATACATTAAATATGACGCATCATTGGCGTCGCAAGGAGTGCGCAGTGAAAAGGGACGCATCGCTGTTTTCACGCAGCGATGCGTCACTTTTCATAAATAAGGCCCCCGGTGAGGCGGACAGGCAAAACAATGCTGTGATGCGAGCACCGCTGCCATGCCACTGGTGATGCAGCCTGATAAAGTGAACACCAAAACAAAGAAGTGACCGGATAGGTTGTTTTACCAATCTTAAGAAACACATAGCCAACAAATCCTAAGTGAGCGCTATTATCTTTGCATCGTTTTTAATTTTTCCATATTATTTTCCGTAACATTTCATCATGTCCTAAAAGCGACACAGGTGTAACACTTTTGTCACCTACAATACATACAAATCAAGAAATCAAAAAACATGATACAAACAATATTGTGCTTTTATGGACTTGTTTTTTGTTCCGAATAAAGCCTTATGTAATTAAATTAAATGATGATACAAACAATAAGTAATCAACATCTATACAAAACATGAACACCATGTAAAAAGTCAAATGCCTCCAAACATCTTTAGAGGGCACCAGTCCTTGTGTCATACATATGCATAAAAAAACTAGCGGACAGAAAAGGATTCAAACAGGCCCTGCTTGTTTACTGAGCTGAAGACTCCTCGATATAAGGGGTCAGTTCTCCGGGGGGACACATCTCATTATTAGTTCCCTGAGGCGCCCCACTACTATGCTTGCTTAAGATTGGTAGAATAACCTATCTGGTCACTTCTTTGTTTTGTAAGTTAGAGTTGTCCAGGCCAGATAGTGATGATAGGACCCAAGCCTTTCTTGTTTCGACTGAAAGTGAACACAGAGGCATGACCACACTCCACTCTAAGCCAATCCTGGTGCTGCTACTGCTGTTACGTGGTGGCAACAATGAGGGTTCTGGCTAAAGCAGTAAGGCTGCGCCTATACAACAATCAACAAAGAAATGCCAGTACTGCAATTGAATTAATGATTTGATGAATTGAGTGGCAATCCTCAATTCAATAAGACCAATAAATCCGTCTGTAAACTTCTAATTAATTCTTTTTATTTTTGAATTTCTTTTATGTATTTTGTTTTCTTGGGTTTAAGCAACGTGCTTTTAAACAAACAATTTAATAAACAAAAAGGACTCATAAAGTGCATACAAAACCTTCAATTATGTACAGTACCTACAAGAAAGACAATTAATCTCGACTCTAATCCTATAAATATTATTTTGCAACGCATTTAGAGGAGACATTAAACATTTCAAAAGACTACACTTAATACACTTAAAGACATAAACACACAAGACAAGACACTTTTAACAATGGTATGACAAGGGTTCACCGTTCCTAAAGAAAAATGTAACCGCCCTGTTGTTAATAAAGTTTCCGTTGAGAGAGGTGCGGATACTAATGTTTAGTACAAAATGCTTTTTAAACTTGTTTTATACAGTAGACCATCCAATAAGTCAATTTTTATCATTTGTAGTCATGAAAAGATTGGTCTAATGGGAGGACGATGAATTTTCAAAAGGGCAGTGGTCGACGCGTTTCGAATCCCTTATGTGGCAGGGATTCTCATCAGGACCATGTGGACTCAATCTAAAAATAAATCAACAAACATTCTGTCAGTCTTACTGGGTGGCACTCAACTTCTGAACAGTCATGCATTCTCTCAGATCGTACCTGTAAATTGGATTACAGCGGTCAGTGTCCCAAGTTGTGGAATGCTCATACAGCTGTAATGTAAATGAGCATAATTAGGATAATTGTGCCAAAGAAGTCAAACGGAATTGGTGGGGGCCACCAATCTGTGTACTTACATAAATCGACTATTTAGCCACGTGATCAGCTTGTATTCACTTTCTTCTGGCGATTCTAAAAGCAAAGGACAAAGTCTCTTTGAGCTTAAGTACTCTGAATGCGTGTTGAGCATGTGGACATTGAGGTACTCATTGGTGAGCGTTTATTTGCAGCATGGAAGGATTGTATCCCGGGAGAAATGGAAAATACATTTTGAAGTGCGCATGGAGATGAGGCAAGCCGAGCTTTATTTAGGCACTATGAATGCATCTATAATCATTTTAAGCGTTTATGGCGTTTTGAGGCGATCGGTGGTAAGCCTTTCCAAGTTACGTGCCCAGATTGCGTTAATGAATATTTGGGGCTGAATGGCTAAAAATTATATGTATTTCCGGGGTCCGCATTCAGTGGCGAGATGCAAAGTGTACACTTTCCCAATTAGTCCGGTTTTAAAAAAAAAAAAAAAACGAGTTCCGTTTAACACAGTGGATACGCATGTATGCGTGTTGAACATTTGAGAAGCTTGGTGATGAGCGTTTAGGAATTGCATTCCGGGATCGTGTCACGGAGGGAGCGGGGGTACAAAGAATGAAATCGGAGCATTTCTAAAAGCAGTAAACCACAGCGGTCCGCTGACAGCGGCGGTGAGCAAAGTTTTAGTGTTCTAATAAGTCCGGTTTTCGTAACGCATAGGGGAATCTTACCGGTGTTTGTGATTCAGGTCTCCTCCATACGCGTCCTTGCCAATGACTGAAGCGCGAGAGTAATGGTTCCGGTTGATCCGGATATTCAAATAGCTACACCGCTAGGCTTGATGGGAATTGGAGTTTTTAGCGGAATTTGTAGTTTATGGACTGGAGAGGCAGTGTTAGTTGTGAATTGTCCTTTATTTGTAGTATGTTAAACATGACGCATTTCAGGTGAATAGATTGCTCTGTATTTTGAGGAAATGATCTATTATTTTGGTGAGACTGTCTCTTATTGGATTTTGCCAAATGAGGGGGCATATAAAAGATGTCAAAAAGTTCCAGGAAGTGTGTGACTATACTAGCTTCATGGGAGGACCGACCTTACTGATTATAGGTTATAAAGTTCCGACATTTCATTTAAGCCACGAGTGGCTGAATTAAATTTCAGGATCAACATGGCTTCACGCTGTTTAGGTTTGGCCTCTAAGTCTCCGCCCCGCTGGTCATGCTCTAATTTTGAGATGACAGTCCATTTAAAATCGAGGTCGCCGTGCGACTCATCGATCCAATGTTGTACAAGGGGTGCCGTGATGATTTTTTTCTTTATTCTCGATTTGTGTTGAGAGATTCTCTGTCGGATTTCCTGATTGGTTTTTCCTATGTACAATTTTGCACATGGGCATAGAATGGCGTAGATCAAATTCTTAGATTTACAATTTGTGAAAGCGTTATGCTTCCATGAGATTCCTTCATGTTGAAAAACATTCCCTTCAATTGTCGAATTGCAGCACAGGCATGTGCCGCACTTTTTGTGTCCTGTAACTGGTGGTAAGTTAACAAACTCCCGTATTGTGGGTGCCTTCTTAATAGGGACGGCTGCTCTGATTATTTGGTTCGCAATGCTCTTGTCCTTTTTAAAGGCAAATTGTGGTTTGTCATATAATTGTGTGTCAACATCTTTTATCAAATGCCAGTTCTGATTGATGGTCTTTTTCAGAAAATTAGATGAAGCCCCAAATGTGGTAACACACACTGTGCGCTCCAACTTTTTCTTCTCAGTCTTCCTCAGTAATTCTTCTTGTGGTGTCCACCATGCGCGTTTTATCGCTTGTTTGACCAATTTAGATGGATAACCGCGATCCAATAGTCTCTCTAAGAGTATGTTGGCATGATACATGTACTCATCCTTGAATGAACAATTTCGACGTATACGGAGAAATTGGCCTATTGGTAAATTTTCTTTCAAGCTGCGCGGGTGATTACTTGAGAAATGTAAGGATTTATTCCGGTCAGTCTCTTTTCGATAAAGAGTGGTCACTAACTGTCCATTTGTACAATAGACTTCCACATCTAGGAAGGAGAGTCTTGTATATGATGACTGAATGCTGAACTTGATATCTCTTGTGCGAATATTTAGCCATTCATGGAAATCAGTAAGTTGTTCCTTTGTGCCTGACCATGTAAAAAAGATGTCGTCAATGAAACGCACCCACCCCCCTATCCATTGAAAGAAGGGGTTGTTGTTATGTACGTGTCTGTCTTCATATTCACTCATGAACAGAATGGCCAGCTCAGGGGCAAAGGGGCAGCCCATGGCTACTCCCTTTATTTGTAAGAAAAAGTCCTCATGGAATTTGAAGTAATTTTTTGGTCAACGCCATTCTAGCCAGTTTTAGAATAAAATCCGTAGGAATCCTTACTGGTCGATCTCTTTTGTCCAAAACTATTTCCACCACTTCCAAAGCCTGGTCTTGAGGGATTTGAGTATATAGTGAAACTATATCCATGCTGACTAATAAATCCCGGCCTTCAGTGAATGGTAGTTGTTTTAGTTTGCATAGGAAATCCGATGTGTCTCTCAAGAAGGATTTGACTGTCAATGTAAACGGTTTTAGAAAAAAGTCAATAAACTTTGAAATGGGTTCAAAGAGTGTTACAGCAGCGCCAGGATTGGCTGGGGCAGGTAGTCTCACCGCTCAGTTCTGAGATCGGGGGAAGCCGGTTTGAGTCACCTCTGGCTCACCAATGTGTAGGTGGAGGCTCCTGTAGAGCACACGTTAGTGTGGCCGGTGGAAGGCTGCCATCCAACCTGACATGCACATTTAGACCCAAGCTGCTAACTCTGACGGCACATGGTCAGACTGATTTGCATATGGCCATATCTGAACTCGGGTGGTGTGGAGTGAAAAAAAACGATGGATTTAGGCCCAGATCTCTGTACTGGGGTGAATGAATGACATTGTTCTGCATTCTGTCCATCAATTGTGGTTTTTGCATTTGTCACCCCAAGTGGGATGGGTATGCGCAGACGTGAATCCCATGCTCTCCACACCACTGGATTCAAGCAAGCCGGGCTGAAGACGGCTGGAATGCCAGAAACCGGTCCTCAGAAGCTTGTTTCCGGTCCAGGGAAGGCATGGCTTGGCAGTTCGGGCTGGACTGTTCCCATGAGGCACAGGGTCAGACTGATTTGCATACAGCCATGTCTGAACTGGGGTGGTGTGGAGTGAAAAAAACCGATGGATTTAGGACCAGATCTCTGTACTGGGGTGAATGTATGACATTGTTCTGCATTCTGTCCATCAATTGTGGTTTTTGCATTTGTCACCGCGAGTGGGATGGGTATGCTCAGGCGTGAGTCCCATGCTCTCCACACCACTGGATTCAAGCAAGCTGGGCTGAAGACGGCTGGAATGCCAGAAACCAGTCCTCGGAAGCTTGTTTCCGGTCCAGGGAAGGCATGTCTTGGCAGTTCGGGCTGGACTGTTCCCATGAGGCACAGGGTCAGACTGATTTGCATATGGCCATGTCTGAACTGGGGTGGTGTGGAGTGCAAAAAAACGATGGATTTAGGCCCAGATCTCTGTACAGGGGTGAATGTATGACATTGTTCTGCATTCTGTCCATCAACTGTGGGTTTTGCATTTGTCACCCCGAGTGGGATGAGTATGCTCGGACGTGAGTCCCATGCTCTCCACACCACTGGATTCAAGCAAGCCGGGCTGAAGACAGCTGGAATGCCAGGAACCGGTCCGCGGAAGCTTATTTCCGGTCCAGGGAAGGCATGGCTTGGCAGTTCGGGCTGGAGTGTTCCCATGAGGCACAGGGTCAGACTGATTTGCATATGGCCATGTCTGAACTGGGGTGGTGTGGAGTGCAAAAAAACAATGGATTTAGGCCCAGATCTCTGTACTGGAGTGAATGTATGACATTGTTCTGCATTCTGTCCATCAACTGTGGTTTTTGCATTTGTCACCCGAGTGGGATGGGTATGCTCAGACGTGAGTCCCATGCTTTCCTCACCACTGGATTCAAGCAAGCCGGGCTGAAGACGGCTGGAATGCCAGAAACCGGTCCTCGGAAGCTTGTTTCTGGTCCAGGGAAGGCATGGCTTGGCAATTCGGGCTGGAGTGTTCCCATGAGGCACAGGGTCAGACTGATTTGCATATGGCCATGTCTGAACAGGGGTGGGGTGGAGTGCAAGAAAACGATGGATTTAGGCCCTGATCTCTGTACTGGGGTGAATATATGACATTGTTCTGCATTCTGTCCATCAACTGTGGTTTTTGCATTCGTCACCCTGAGTGGGATGGGTATGCTCAGACGTGAGTCCCATGCTCTCCGCACCACTGGATTCAAGCAAGCCGGGCTGAAGACGGCTGGAATGCCAGAAACCGGTCCTCTAAAGCTTGTTTCCGGTCCAGGGAAGGCATGGCTTGACAGTTCGGGCTGGACTGTTCCCATGAGGCACAGGGTCAAATTGATTTGCATATGGCCATGTCTGAACTGGGGTGGTGTGGAGTGCAAAAAAACTATGGATTTAGGCCCAGATCTCTGTACTGGGGTGAATGTATGACATTGTTCTGCATTCTGTCCATCAACTGTGATTTTTGCATTTGTCACCCTGAGTGGGATGGGTATGCTCAGACGTGAGTCCCATGCTCTCCACACCACTGGATTCAAGCAAGCTGGGCTGAAGACGGCTGGAATGCCAGAAACCGGTCCTCTGAAGCTTGTTTCCGGTACAGGGAAGGCATGGCTTGGCAGTTCGGGCTGGACTGTTCCCATGAGGCACAGGGTCAGACTGATTTGCATATGCCCATGTCTGAACTGGAGTGGTGTGGAGTGCAAAAAAACGATGGATTTAGGCCCAGATCTCTGTACTGGGGTGAATGTATGACATTGTTCTGCATTCTGTCCATCAACTGTGGTTTTGCATTTGTCACTGTATCTGTAGCACAGGGTTCCGAAACTGGTCACTTAAAATCTACCACACACCAGATTCTAGGCACTGTCCTCTCTGATGAGCCATCACCACCGATGCGCAGTGCAAGGGAACAACTCATGGGAACCTCCATCAATAAGTGGGCGCCGCTCTCGCATTGACGTAAGGGCGATGAGCCGCAAGAAAGCGCGCAATGGCAGGAGAGCAACCAAATAAAACATCCTTTATTTATGGCTTCTGATTGAAAAGAATGGTGCGGGATCAATACGTTTACGGATCAATTTCTCCTCATTGTGACACTGTCTTGCCCATTTTTCCGTGAGCTCCCCAGTCTGCTACATCTGTCGACAGATGCGCCACACTGCTCTTGTGCTCTGTAATGGCCCATTAATTGGAGATTTCCACGCTCCTATTGTTCACTCCATTAAATCTACGAATCACTAGGGTCTAATGACATTGTGCTAAGGCAGAGGGCTGCGCATGCCCAGAAGAGAATTGCCAATTTGTAAACTTTATGCCAATAGTAGGTGTCAGAATTACTTACTCAACAGCACATGCGTCATGACATTTTCGGATATTTTTCTAAACGCAAAATGTAAGATGGTTTGGCAGGAGATACATAGCAGATGACACTTGTAATGGCGCAAGAGTAGGGAAGACAAGGAGAAGCTCTGAGGGGCCACTTGGAAACCGAAAAACGATGAATAAAGCAAGGAACTGAGGCTGCGTGCAGGGCAAATATAATATCACTTTGACCCTCCATCAAGGGAATGACAACAAAAAACAAGGAGAATCTTTCAGCTTATCAAAGATGCCTTAATCTGCACAGGCGTATTTTACTTTGGGTCATTGGGGCTTCAACTAGTGTTTGGTAGAACAAGAGCCTAGTTGTAAATCAGTGGTACTCTTGTTGATTTGCACGACTTCTGTGCAAGGCACGGGGGCCCAGGGTAGCAAAAGTGAACATTAGCATCCCACCAGCAGGTTGAAAACTCCCTGTGCACTACATCAGTTGATATATTTTATATTTCAGAAAGAACCACTGCTTTAGGGGCATTCCCGTTTTATGGCAGTATGGAGAGGAGGCAGAAAATTTACTTGGAAATTGGGAGGCCAATGTATCGCTCATATTCATCCCAAAAGTAATGATTACCCTGGCAAAGAAAACGAAGCACAGTCAGGCGAGCGAGACAAACAGGTGGAAATGGTTGCAGAAAGGGGATAGGGGGAAACAAGAAAATAAGAAAGAAGGAGTGAATAGAGAGAACAAATGCTTTTGTTACATACACAACAGGAACAGAAAGACTCAGTGGATGTCAAATAGAAAGGAGTCGACACAGTGGGATCAAGGACTTTCCAGAGTTTGCTTGGGAGAGAAGTGGAGCCTCAGACATAGGGAATAGAGAACCAATTTCCTCAAATTTCTGTGAGAGCAAGTTGTGGAATCTCAGGGGATCCACACATTTCCTAGCACCCAGCATTTCCATTCTTGTTCCGAAAAAACGCTACTCCACTTGTGTGGCTAGGCTCAGGGCCGAAGACAGGAAAGGTCCCAAAATGCAACATGGACAGATCAACATTTTCCATTCAAAAATGACCCCCCTTTATGCAGTGTGGGTAGCTGTAGAGTTAGGGCATGGGCTTGGCTGCCACTCAGGGAACCGTTAAGACATTGAGCAGCTGTAATGGCAGGATGTCTTTATTAGCATAAGATGGCATACCATCGATGATGCTGCCAGACCCTCAGTATCCAGTCTACAACTGACCCACATGGAACCTTCTGACATGCAGACCACAATGTTCCTGGCATGAGCTGTCCTTGTGTGCATTTAACCCCTTCACTGCGGCGGCTATTCCGCCGCAGTGCTAAGGGGGCGGGGCGGAAGAGCGGCGGGTGCATGCTGGTGACGGAACCGCTCCATCACCAGCGTCGGTTGCGATGTGCTTATGACGGAGCGGTTCCGTCATGGCCCCGCCCGCTCAATAGAACGCTCGGCGCAGGCGCGGAATTCGCGCCGCGCATGAGCGGCGGGCGAGCCATGACGGAACCGCTCCATCATCAGCACAGAGCCACCGCAGCTGATGACGGAGCGGTTCCGTCATCAGCAGGGAAGAGGTTAAAGGGCCAAGATAATAAACCACAACAGGAACCCTAACAAGTTCAAATATTTTTACGTGGATACCCCGAACTTTTCTTACCCATAATGTCCTTAAGACCCCAAACATAGGCAAGAAGGAAGTATTTTCCTCGCATTTCTTTTAGAGAAAGTTTTAAAATCTGGTGCAGATTCACAGCGGATTCGAAAAAGGCAACATGAATATGTCAACAGTTCCTTTAAAACAATTAGCTGCTTTGGCAACAGGGGTAGCAGCAGTATTTATTCCTGAGCTCACAATCACCCAGGGAAACCACCAAACATTTTTAAAACTAGACATCTAGGGAAGTCTAGCGCAGTGAATGCCATAATGTTTTCTTACCCAGTATGACCTTCAAATCTCACACTTTACCTAAAATCACACATTTTCTGTGATGCAAAGTTTTGGAATCTGGAAGGTTCCACAAAATTCCTACCATCCAGTATTCCCACACTTTTCACAATAAAAACCATACACTAGTTATGTGGCTGAGTCTAGTGCCCATGACAGGGATAATGAGTTTAAGGGTCAAAAGATTATTGGGCTCGTTCTGGGGCACAATCTAATGCCTAGGCCTCCACCCATTCTCTTTTTTCAGATCATTTATTCCCTGGTAGTTTCGTGGGCTTTATGCCCCATGGGAGCATATTGTGGGTAAACTCCACCATTCTGCTACTCGGGAAGCACAGAGACTGTAGCTCCCAGAGGTAAGGGGGGTGCACAGGCCCATGCCTGGGGTGTACTATCCCCCAAAACAGTAAAACAACATTCCTAAGTGTTTAGTGTGCTTTATGCACCCCCAGGGGAGAAGATTGAGGGTAAACACTCACCCAGGAGACCGTTGTGGTTAGATTGGGAGGAGCCCAGGCCCATGCCCATGCAGGGCACTCACCCCAAAATAGTGACTTGAAGATTCCATGGTGCCTAATGGGCTTTCTGCCCCCATGGGGTAGACTGTGTGTGGACATCCCTGGGCACCACCTGAGATGGGGGTTGGCATAGAAGACCGTTGTGCCCAGGATGGGAAGAGTTCATGCCTATCCCCCATAAAAGCAGTGCCTTCCAGAATCCCTGGTGCGTAGTGGGCTGTCTGCCACTCCAGGGTGGAAGGATTGTGAAAAAAACACCCCTTATCTGCCCTCCAGGGTGTGAAGAAAGACTGTGGCTGCTGGGTGGGTGTTAGATATGGGGTCTCTAGTTGACAGTGGTTTGCACCCTGTGCAAGTAAGAACTCTCACTCTAGTCAGGGTAAGGGAGTCACACAGCTAAGAAAACCCCTGCTCACCCCCTTGGTAGCTTGGCACAGAGCAGGCAGGCTTATCCAGAGGCAATGTTTTAGTATTTGTACACACATACACATAATAACACAGTGAAAACACTGCAAAAAGAGTCCACAACTGTTGAGTAAAATAGCCAATATGTTTCTGATTAAAATAAGACCATGCGACAAAAATTCAACATACGCAATTCAAAATATCACAATAAAGCAAGTTTAGTCCATAGAAATCAATGGATGCACTTGTTTAGGACACAGTACCTTAGATGCATCAAAAATCAGAGATGATGTGAGGCTCTGAAGAGGTGAAGCATTGACAAAGCAAGTGATGTGTCGGTTCCGTACTGCTACAGTGGAAGTGAGACATTGGTTCCTTACTGTTAGGCGGGGGTGATGCGTCAGTTCCTTACTGTTGTAGTGAGATTGATGTATTGTTTGCGGACACGATACGTCAGTGCCTTATTGCTGTCCAGTGTCAATGAAGAAATTGGCATCCAGGGACAATACATTGAAAGTCAAGTCACACTGAGTTGATTCCACAGCGATGAAGAAGGTGCTGCATCGGAATCAAAGCGTTGCATTCGCGACTTCAGTGATGCAGTGCATGAAACGAATGCAGCAGCAGTTCTTGTGATGCATTGCAACGGATGCATTGCAACGGAAATCTGGGGTCTGCGTTGTAAGCTGCAGCCTTTGCATCAAGCCGGGACCACAATCCGGTGCTAGCAGCAGTGATAAGCAGCAGCGATGCATCGAGTTTTGCAGTGATGCATCAGTTTGGAATGACTCTGGGAGTCGATGCATAGATTTTGTTCTTGGAATCACCAAAATTCAATTCCAAGGGCCCAGGAACTACATTGGGCACCACTTGGCAAGTCAGGACTCTCAGCAGAAGAGCCCCGGCCCTGGCAGGTGAAGTCTTTGATGGATGGCCCTGAGACTTCTTTACAGGAGGCAAGCTCAACTCAAGCCCTTGGATATCCTTAGAAGCAGGATAAAGAAAGCAAAGACCATTCCTTTCCCACCCAGGGCAGAATCTTAAAGCAGCAGGCCAACACAGCAAACCAAACACCAAAGTGCCAGTCCCTCCTGACAGCCTATCCAGCTCCTTTGCCTGGCAGAATGTCCTCAGTACAGAAATGTTCTAAAGATATGGGATCACAGGTCCAGTACCTATACCCATTTTAGTCTTTAAAGTAGGCAACCTTCAAAAGACAGACTTTGTAGAGCACTAGACCCTGTATCTATCTGCCCTGGCTCCAGACACAATACAGGGGGTGGAGACAGCTTTGTGTGAGGACAGGTGCAGCCCTATTCTGGTATCTGTGTCAACTCCTCCCATCACTCTAGCTCAGGAAGACCCATCAGTCTGGTGATAGGCCATCAAGATATGCAGTCCACACCTCAGCTCCCTTTGTGTGACTGTATAGAGTGAATGCACAAACATCCCAACTGTAATCCTAACCCATACATGTATTCAGCAGACAGACAGGGGCACCGAATGGTTAAAGTAAGAAAATACCAACTTTCTAAAAGTGTCAGTTTCTGCCCTGCATTTTGAATACCAACTTTCCTAAAAGATGTATTTTAAATTGTGAGTCCAAAGACCCCAAACTCCAATTTTCCATCAGCTCCCAATTGGAAAATGCACTTGGAAGATGCAGTGGCATAATAAAACTTGAGTGGGCCCCCCTGCCAGTTACACGGAGAGCCCCCCTCCAGACTCAATCAGGAGCTCTCAGGCAAGGGTACAGTGCTGAAGGGGCCCCTTGGAGTTTGGGTGCCCCAAGCAGCGCTGGGTCTGCGGGGACCTATCTTACACCTCTGGTAAGATGTTACAAGGCAGCTCTAATGCTAATCTATGGGAGAGATAGGCCTTGCTGTATGAACTTAGTAGTACTTCACTATCAGGGCATTTAAACCACAACTGCACATGTACTATCATTTAAATACACTGCTCCCTGCCCATAGGGCTACCTTAGGATTAATTTAGGGGTGCCTTACATGCAATAAAAGAGATAGCTTGGGCCTGGCAAGTGGGTGCACTTGCCAGGTCAAAATGGCAGTTTAAAACGGCACACACATACACTGTAGTGGCAGGCCTGAGGCATGTTTGCAAGGCTATTCATGTGGTATGCGCAATTGTTGCTGCAGGCCCACTAGTAGCATTTGATTTTCAGGCTCTTGGCATACACAGTGCACTGTACTAGTGACTTACTAGCAAATCAAATACGACAATCATGGAGAAGCCAATTACCATTACATTTTTCACAGGGAGCACTTGCACTTTAGCACAGGTCAGCAGTGGTAGAGTACCCAGAGTCTTAAAACAAGCAACAACGAAATGCAGCACACAGTCAAAAACAGGAGGTCAGAAGCAAAATGACTGGGGAGATCGCGGCAGAAGATACCAGGTTTAACACATGTTCCCCCAGGTAAAAGTGGGGAGAACTACCCAACCTCTCGGGTGTTCTCATTGCTAAGGCGGAAGAACCTGGAAATATATGTAGGGGCAAAGGTCCCAGAAAACAACGATACACTGTAACAAATTCAAAAGAATGATTCAAAACAGAACATAGAACACATGGTATTTTGTTAAACACAGTGTTTAATTCACACTAAGCAATGTTCTCTTAATGGAAATATTTACATATTATTATATGCGACAATGTCCCAAGACGGGAGCATGGTGAGGGATAGGAGAAGGGAGGGTTGGGTAATGGTGCTTCAGTGAGGGTAGAAAAGTGATTGAAGGATACAAAGTGCAAATCAAAATCAATATGTTATTTATGATACATGAGGCTCATTCCTTGAGCCAAGCAATATCCATTTCAATATAAACAATATAAAGTCATGTTTTCAACTGTTGCACAGAATGAAATATCTGTTGTTTGCTGGCTTGTGCAGTAAAATGTAGGAATGAGCCTCATGTATCGTAAATAACATACTGTTTTTGATTGGCCCTTTTTATCCTTCAATCACTTTCTTACCCTCACTGAAGCACCATTACCCGACCCTCCCTTCTCCTATCCCTCACCATGCTGCCATCTTGGGACATTGTCGCATATGATAATATGTAAATATTTCCATTAAGAGAATATTGTTCAGTGTGAATTAAACACTGTGTTTAACAAAATACCCTGTGTTCTATGTTCTGTTTTGAATAATCGTTTTGAATTTGTTTAGTGTATGGTTGTTTTCTGGAACCTTTGCCCCTTACGTATTGTCTTGAAGCGAGGTCCCAGAGACTAATTTTGGGTATACCCTTCTTAGGTAACCGGAAAGACCATCAGAATTGTTGTGTTCTGTTCCAGGGCGGTGTTCCAATATAAAGTCCATTCCCTACAGGGTCATGGACCACCTTAACAGTTTTGGGTTCTCATCCCTCATCTGCATTTACCATCTTTGAGGCCTGTATTCTGTTCAAACCCAGAAGGGAGTCCCAAACAAGTAGAACCTTACTTCTTCAGCACCCAGATCACAGCAAAAACTTCCCTTTCAATCACATTCCACCTCTGTTCCCTGGGACTAGCCTCCTAACAATGAAGGCTATGGGTTTATCTAGGCCCTCTTCATTCAGCTGTGGAAGCATGGCTCCCACTTTTATGCTCAGAGGCATCAGTCTGCACCACAAACTCCTTGGAGAAGTCAGGGCCTTTCAGCATGGGCACCGTGTACATGACCTCCTTCAGGGTGTCAAAAGCGGTCTGGCATGCCTTGGTCCAGATCTCCTGACATGGCTATTTCCTGGAAGCGGACTCTGTCAAGCGGGCAACAATGGTGCCATACCCCTTGACGAATCTCAGGTAGTACCCGGTGAGGCCTCAGAAGGCTC
Source organism: Lissotriton vulgaris (assembly GCF_964263255.1). Lineage (NCBI taxonomy): Eukaryota > Metazoa > Chordata > Amphibia > Caudata > Salamandridae > Lissotriton > Lissotriton vulgaris. The sequence continues at coordinate 1,651,454,486 of NC_141685.1, forward strand.
TCACTGCTTACACAACTGGTCAAAGGTCACCTACCAACAATGGATAGACGCGCTCAGCACCAGTCACTTCTTCACGTGCAATACGATGAAATTATCGGTGATCTGCAAATCATCGCTAGGTCAACACTGTAATGATTCTGAAATCAGGCAAGTTGATGCTGGTTATTTTAAAAGGTAGCATTGCCAGATAACTGTTGGTGAGGTTAAAGTCAACATAATGGCAGATTCTGGATCTCTATTTACGTTAAAAGGTTTAGATGATTGCATTTCAATGATGTGAAACTTAAGAAATCTGTATTAGACCTTTGGAGTATGAGGGAAAACCTATTGAAGTCATAGGTGAATTTGAGACTACTCTTCTTTTCAAATGCAACTCCACAGCTGCTGTGGTGTATATGGCAAAGTGTGGTTCTTCATTGTTGGGGTGGTTACAGCAAAGAACTTTGGGGATCATATTGGATCCCAATAGCCCTATGCAGGTTCAAGAGAATATTCTGAAGTGTGTGAGCTCTAGCTTCCGGAGTAGGAGGTGACATTTCCTGAAGTGTTTACAGAAAATCTCAGAACGTTAGTAGGATTTAAACACAAGATTCAATGTAAGATGGGAGAAACTCCTGTGGTTCAAAAGGTTAGAAGGATATCCATTGCTGTTAGGGCAGAGTTACATACAGAATTGGACAAGTTACAAAGTCAGGATATCATAGAGCCTAGTGAGGGTCCTGAGTGGCTATCTCCTGTAGAATAGCAAGAAAACCCAATGGAAGTTTGAGGATGTGTGCCGACCTTATGGATTTGAATTCAAGGATATAGGTGAATTGCAACCCATTCCTAACATAATCGAAATGTTATCAATTAATAAGGGAGAACATTGATTTCCACCGTTGATATGGCCTTCGCATGCCACCAAATAGTTTTGCATGAAGAATCGTGAACTTCATTTGTGACTCCGGAAGGAGCTTTCCATTTTAAAAGAATGCCATTTAGACTGGCTTCTTTGTCAGCTGTTTTTTAACACCTCAGGGAGGTTTTGTTCAAATATATTAGATGTGTTTTATGCTTTCAGGATGATGTGTAAGTTTTTGGTAATGATAAAGCCAATCCCGACAAAAATTTAGCTCTGGTACTGAGAATTCTGGAACCAAAGGTAGTCACGCTTAGTGTGAACAAATGTAAATTTGGCGTTACTGAAGGTAACTATTTGGGACATAAATTGTCTGCTTTTGGAGTTGAGTCTAAAGAATCTTTAGTCTAGGCAATTGTTGAACTACCTGTTCCACAAGGAAAGGATCAATTAAGATAATTTATGGGATTCATGGAATGTTATGCTCATTTCATTCCCAATTGTGCTGAGAGGACTGATGATCATGGCTGGAGCGACATCAATCTCCTTTGTCGGACGCACAGCCGAGATACTTTAATGAAAGGTAACTTGATTTTTCCATTTTTTCTTTTTATTGTCAAATTCATCCATTGGTCTGAACACTTTCAATCCTGTTTTACACAACCACATGTTCAACTGTAAATTTATTTTACACACTTCAAATGTTGCAGATTGTCAATCCAAGCCTTTCTACTGCAACACAATGAATACATTTAACACATTCTTGGTAGGTTATCCAATGCATTTCGGGCATTTCTTCGCCCTTCATCAGGGATTCACTGCAAACATTTTTTTAAAAACAGCGTTAAATCATGAGACTCAACACCTAAGTCGTGACACTCATTTCAGTGTATATCCAAGTTATATAAATGCCTTGCTTTTCTACTCACCCATATTTACCTGTTTCCCTCTAATCGCATGACTCTGTATCAGACACTATATCAAAACGGACTTCTCCCAGCCCACATGACACTTCCCCAACGGACATCGCTACAATATTTTCCCATCTTCCATACAACAACACTGCCCTTCAATCAAATACTTTCTCCATACTCACTTTTACTAATCTTCCCGCCACGCTTCCTGCCTTTCTTTCCTCAGTACGCAGATCTCCAGCTCTCTACCTCTCTACCTTCCGTTCTTTTCACTATGTTAACCATCTCTCCTCCCCCTTATTCCACCAACCATATCACTTCCTACATTTTATGCTCATTTCATTCCCCATTGTGCTGAGAGGACATATGCCATGCGTCAGTTTTAAGAAAAAGAATAATATGCATGGAATGACTCATGTAAGCAGGAGTATGAGGATGTGAACATTGAGATAGCTAATTACATACCTCTCAAACTTTTCAATACAAATGCTCCTAATATAGTTATCACTGTTTCCAGTCAATATGGTTGGGCGCAAAAACGTAACGGGAAAGAAGAAGTGGTAGCATTTGCTAGTCACAGCCTTAGAGGTGCGGAGTCATCCTATTCAGTTGTAGAATGTGATGCTTTAGCTTGCTGGTGGGGAGTGAACCATTTTCGACAATATTTATGGGGTACTGAGTTTGTGGTCAGGGTTGATCACAAACCTCTAATCTATATGTTCACCACTAAGGGTGTGGGTAGAGCGACCCCTAGGATAGCCAAATGGCAGTACATGCTGCAAGAATTTTGTTATAAAATAAAGTATATTCCAGGAATTAAGAATGTCATGGCTGACTGTTTGTCAAGATTTCCAGTGAATTCAAATGACGATATTGTAATCAACGATATGTTGGATGAAGAAAACATAGTGGTCAGTTAACCATTATTGCATAACAAACAATGCCATTTCAGAAGCTGAATGGTTGGTGGCCTTAAGTCATGATGATACTATCAGAGATTATGAAATACGTCAGTGAGGGTAGGCACAGAAGTAAATTGGACAATGAGATTTTAGAAACATTTAATCTGAATGGTCAGTTGTGGTAGGTCTGCATCCTAGGTAAGATTTGTTGGTTGTTCCTTTTTAAGGAATTTTTTTTTTAGAATTTGTCCATGAAGGACATATAGGCATTAGAGCCATAAAAGAAGAGTAAGAGAATTGTTTTGGTGGCCAGAAGTGGACAGAGAGGTAGACCAGCATATAAGGGCATGTGATGAAACCCAGGTCACTGTGCTGAGTCGTGTTGTTGCAGATTCTGTTCCAGAGAATGCGAGGTCTAAGTTGGCCTTAGACATTACTGGTCCAGTGGGTGTCAGTGATGGTCATATCAAGTAAGGTTTAGTAATAGTTGATTATTACTTTAGGTGGCTGAAAGTGGCTTTTGTTAATAGCATCACATCAACAGTGGTGGCAAATGTGTTGAAGAAAATATTTTTCCGGGAAGGGGTGTCAAAAGAGATTGTGACAAATAATGGGCCCCAGTTCACTTCTCAGTAGTTTGAGTTGTGCTTGTCCAATGTTGGTGTTAAGCATGTTACCACTTCATTCGCAAGCAATGGATTAGTTTAGAGCTGTAAAAGAATAATAAAGGAGAACATACAGTTACCTATAGGCAGTGGTCTGGATTGGATGCAAGAGGTAAGAAATTTAATTTGGGCTGTTCGCACTACACCAAATGCAGAAACTAAGGGTTCTCCTTTTGTGCTCCTGAAAGGGGGATTGGCCGGGTCAAAAATAAATAAGTTATGGATGGAAAGAAAAATGCGTTCTAAGGAAGTGTTAGAAAATGTGAATGAGAAATAGAAGGAAGTTCCAAGCAAGTATATTACAAGTGAGACGAGAGTGCTGAATGTTAAGGAGGGTGATTACGTAAGTGTAAAAATTCTGATCAGAGGAAGAATTTCCCCCCTAGTTTTTCTGTACAGAAAAGGGTTGTGTGTGTTAATAAATACTCTGTAAGGTTGGAGAATGGTAAATGTTGGAACAAGAATAAGTTATCGCTTGTGCAAGAACAGCATAACCCGGCAACTGTGGAGCGTAAAGCTGGAGTATTGCCTAATGTTGCTCTTAGGAGATCGTGCAGGAGTCCTGATATTCCACCTAGGTTGCAGGACTATATTTTGTATTAATGATGTCTGCAATATGCAGTTTATGCTAAAACCTATGTTGTGTTTGGTAAAGTGTATTAGTTGGTAGGATTACTTTTGCATTATTATTATTTTTAATTTTTTGTATTAATTTTTATCTTGTTGCACATTTATATATATATTGCATGGGGATTGTGTATTATGGGTGATGTATTGTTTTTTTGTTGCATGACTTTTAATTAGTTCCTGTGGAAAAGTACTTTCTGTTCAATTATGCAATGTTGCACTTGGGAATATGTTTTGGGTTCTATTGTAATTAGAATGTGGAATGCATCACTTGATTATAGTACGTTAAAGGCCCCTGCCTGAAGCTGTCAGTGGTTAAATAAACGCAAATCTTGCCGTTCAGTAACGTGCAGCTTGCATCTTTTCATCCACATCACAGCAGCATCAGTGACTTGCACAGACATTTTTGGAGAAAAACGAATAATTCAAGCATAATTAATTCTCCTGACGTTTTCCTGTGAAAAAAATAATTCATTTCACTTCATGCCTACATGTGGTAGGCTCTCCCTAACTTTCTTATTTTTGGTCCGATTTTTCAGACTAAAGATTTTCCAGCAGACCAAAAACATGCCAAAATACAGAGAACCGGCAATAAACTATTGGACCTGAATCTCCACGTTCTTGATTTCTAACCCACAAAGCCACAAGGAAAGGCAATTATCCAAGATGCCATGTATCAACGTTACTGCAGGAATCTTGCAGGTAAAACTTCCGACAGAGGTCTGCTCTTAATTCTGGGAGGCGTGACTCAAGAGCACATTCATCACATGGCAGGTTGAGAATTCAAGACAGGCACCATGTGTCCAGCACACTTATCATGTCCTACATGCCCTAAATAAATGGCTGGTATACATCAAAGTCATTAGCGTGTCCAGAAGGCAGGTTAATGAGAGTTTTCTAAGATGAGGTTCATTTAGGGCTGCTGCTTCAATTAAAGGACCCAATTTGCTCAAAGGATCACCTCCCAGAAGGGCAGTGAGCAGTCATGTTCGCACTAGACTCATCAATTCAAGGGCACTCCTATAAAGGTGACCTTTTGCATAACAAGTGCTACTAAGTACACTGTGTTCTGGTTCCTGTAATGCTTGCTATGTTAAAAGATATTTATATACAGTGTGCTCTATGGAGGGTTCAGCTGCCAATGCTGTGAAGGGATACAATGTACTCATTTGATAGAGCTGGGAAGTAGGCTCTTCCCTATAACATGCATTGTGGTCCTTTCTCAGAGATGTACAGCCCTCCATTGTCTGCGGTAATGAAAGGAGCGTGTTCCACGGACGCGCCCCTATGTAGGAGAGAGGGCTTCCTTTGTGCTTTGTAGTTTTGACCCTAGTTAATGCACTTTAAAATTCTGGAGGCACTGTTACTGATTTTCCGCTGAACCCTTCAATAGACACTAAGCAATCTTGGCAGCTTTACGAGAAGCCAGTGCAGTTACATGAATGACGTAATGACATGATTGCAGGGTATATTTACAAGGAAATGATGGAGCACTGAGCTGCGGCAAGTTTTGCAGTGCTACGTTGTGCCATTTCCTAAGTGCCGGGATGCGCTGTATTTACAACCATATCGCGCACCCCTGTGTTTTCCCTAGGGCTGCCTCTAGAAACAGCTGCCTTGCACCAGCGCAGACACCCTTCTGCCATAGTGCAAGGGTGTAGAAAAGAAAGGTTTCCCTTTGGGTAATGGTATAAGACAATCAGATACACGTATTCACTCGTCTCAAATATTCTTGTTGAACCTATCAAACATTGTGAAGCACTTACAAGGAAAATATACACAAAAAATGTATCAAAACTGGCTGTTTATTACAATATTTAAAAAACATTCCAGGGAATGTACACATATGTAAGAAACATTTAATAAAAACAGTAAAAACACAAATTCAATTCATACATATTCACAGGAGAAAAATAAAGACAGTAAATGTTGTCTTGCAGGTGTTAATTAGGATTAATTTGGTACAGTTTTTTGTTCCCTATAGCCCCGATGTTGTTAAATTTGGCCACTCCAAATTTAACAATTACTTTGGCGTATAAGAATATTTGAGACGAGTGAATAAGTGTATCTGATTGTCTTATACCATTACTCAAAGGTAAAGCTTTCTTTTCTACTTGTCAGTATCTGGGTATTCCCTTTGTGGTTCAAATAGAGCCCCTCTCCTTGATTTGGATTGGATAGTGCAAGGGGGCCTGCGTTGCAGGTAATGAATGTTTATGAGCAGGAAAATGTCCCTTCCTGCGCATAAACAATTAATAATGGCGATTTGTTACTTCTATGTGTGCTCTATCCTGGAACACACATAGAAGTAACAAATCGTCATTATTTAATGATTGTTTGTGTGCAGGAAGGGAAACATTCTTGCATATAGAAAGCTTTCTGCAAATAAAAAATCATTAATGGCATTTTGCTCTTTCTATGTGTGCTGCACAATGCAGCACACATAGAAAAAGCAAAAATGAGGAGAAATAAAAGTATTTCTCCTCGTTGCGCTAATCTAACCCCTGCTATTGCATGGCGTTCGTTTTTATCGGTGCCTCAGATTTACACCTACTTGTAAATCTGGGGCAGTGTAAAAAAGCAATTAGTGTTGCAATGGGACGCCCACAGCAAGACCCATTTCATTCCCCTTTCACGCAGATACCTGTGTGAAAGAGTACCATATTTACAGAGCGTGTTAAGCAATAAAAAGTAGCTTAATGCCACTTTGTAAATATGATGCTGGCTAAAAAAAAGTGGTGTTCCGGTGGCACAATCCCCTTGTACATATCCCCTGTTTGTTGATTCTGTAAATCATATTTGCTTCCTATGTTAAATCTTTTTTGGCTAGCAATAAGAAATAGCAGTAATCATATGCATATTACAGTGGCATCAGCTATCCTGGCAATAAAATCAGTGTTTAAATCAAAGTTGGGTTTTGGGGAGTCACCGAAAACTGCAGAAAGGTCCTTGCCAGCATCAGTAGAGACATGCAGGTTTTAAATAAGGTGGTCTGATTTCTCATGGCGACATAGGATCAAAGCAAACTCTCAACCTTTTTTATTGCCGCTAAGCTTTTGGCAGTATTTCCTCCAGTTATTTCAGTAATTTAGATAGTATTGAGGCTGGCCATGTCTCTCGATTTAGGAACATCTCTGCTCAGCCATGTCTGAACTGGGGTGGCAGAGTGGGCTAAAGAACGGTGATGGATTAAACCCAGATCTTTTGACTGGGTGTGAGTGTTTGATTGATTCAGGTGCTCCGTCCATCACCACCCCCTTTTGTATCACTTTTGGCAGCCATAAGTGGGGCAGGGTATGCTCTGACGTGAGTCCCTTGCTCACTTTGCCACTGGATTCAAGCAAGCCCGGCTGAAGACGGCTGGAATGACAGAAACTGGTCCTCGGAAGCTTGTTTCCGGTCCAGGGAAGACATGGCTTGGCAGTTCGGGCTGGACTGTTCCCATGAGGCACAGGGTCAGACTGATTTGCATATAGCCATGTCTGAACTGGGGTGGCAGAGTGGGCTAAAGAACGGTGATGGATTAAACCCAGATCTTTTGACCGGGTGTGAGTGTTTGATTGATTCAGATGCTCCGTCCATTACCACCCCCTTTTGTACCACTTTTGGCCGCCATAAGTGTGGCAGGGTATGCTCAGACGTGAGTCCCTTGCTCACTTTGCCACTGGATTCAAGCAAGCCGGGCTGAAGACGGCTGGAATGCCAGAAACCGGTCCTCGGAGGCTTGTTTCCGGTCCAGGGAAGACATGGCTTGGCAGTTCGGGCTGGACTGTTCCCATGAGGCACAGGGTCAGACTGATTTGCATATAGCCATGTCTGAACTGGGGTGGCAGAGTGGGCTAAAGAACGGCGATGGATCAAACCCAGATCTTTTGACTGGGTGTGAGTGTTTGATTGATTCAGATGCTCCGTCCATCACCACCCCCTTTTGTACCGCTTTTGGCCGCCATAAGTGTGGCAGGGTATGCTCAGACGTGAGTCCCTTGCTCACTTTGCCACTGGATTCAAGCAAGCCGGGCTGAGACGTCTGGAATGCCAGAAACTGGTCCGCGGAAGCTTGTTTCCGGTCCAGGGAAGACATGGCTTGGTAGTTCGGGCTGGACTGTTCCCATGAGGCACAGGGTCAGAATGATTTGCATATAGCCATGTCTGAACTGGGGTGGCAGAGTGAGCTAAAGAATGGTGATGGATTAAACCCATGACTGGGTGTGAGTGTTTGATTGATTCAGATACTCCGTCCATCACCACCCCCTTTTGTACCGCTTTTGGCCGCCATAAGTGTGGCAGGGTATGCTCAGACATGAGTCCCTTGCTCACTTTGCCACTGGATTCAAGCAAGCCGGGCTGAAGACGGCTGGAATGTCAAAAACCGGTCCTCTGAAGCTTGTTTCCGGTCCAGGGAAGACATGGCTTGGCAGTTCGGGCTGGACTGTTCCCATGAGGCACAGGGTCAGACTGATTTGCATATAGCCATGTCTGAACTGGGGTGCCAGAGTGGGCTAAAGAACGGTGATGGATTAAACCCAGATCTTTTGACTGGGTGTGAGTGTTTGATTGATTCAGATGCTCCGTCCATCACCACCCCCTTTTGTAGCACTTTTGGCCACCATAAGAGTGGCAGGGTATGCTCAGACGTGAGTCCCTTGCTCACTTTGCCACTGGATTCAAGCAAGCCGGGCTGAAGACGGCTGGAATGCCAGAAACGGGTCCTCAGAAGCTTGTTTCCGGTCCAGGGAAGACATGGCTTGGCAGTTCAGGCTGGACTGTTCCCATGAGGCACAGGGTCAGACTTAATTGCATATAGCCATGTCTGAACTGGGGTGGCAGAGTGGGCTAAAGAACGGTGATGGATTAAACCCAGATCTTTTAAGACTGGGTGTGAGTGTTTGATTGATTCAGATGCTCCGTCCATCACCACCCCTTTTGTACTGCTTTTGGCCGCCATAAGTGTGGCAGGGTATGCTCAGACGTGAGTCCCTTGCTCACTTTGCCACTGGATTCAAGCAAGCCGGGCTGAAGACGGCTGGAATGCCAGAAACCAGTCCTCGGAAGGTTGTTTTCGGTCCAGGGAAGACATGGCTTGGCAGTTCAGGCTGGACTGTTCCCATGAGGCACAGGGTCAGACTGATTTGCATATAGCCATGTCTGAACTGGGGTGCCAGAGTGGGCTAAAGAACGGTGATGGATTAAACCCAGATCTTTTGACTGGGTGTGAGTGTTTGATTGATTCAGATGCTCCGTCCATCACCACCCCCTTTTGTACCACTTTTGGCCGCCATAAGAGTGGCAGGGTATGCTCAGACGTGAGTCCCTTGCTCACTTTGCCACTGGATTCAAGCAAGCCGGGCTGAAGACGGCTGGAATGCCAGAAACCGGTCCTCGGAAGCTTGTTTCCGGTCCAGGGAAGACATGGCTTGGCAGTTCAGGCTGGACTGTTCCCATGAGGCACAGGGTCGGACTTAATTGCATATAGCCATGTCTGAACTGGGGTGGCAGAGTGGGCCAAAGAACGGTGATGGATTAAACCCAGATCTTTTAAGACTGGATGTGAGTGTTTGATTGATTCAGATGCTCCGTCCATCACCACCCCTTTTGTACTGCTTTTGGCCGCCATAAGTGTGGCATGGTATGCTCAGACGTGAGTCCCTTGCTCACTTTGCCACTGGATTCAAGCAAGCCGGGCTGAAGACGGCTGGAATGCCAGAAACCAGTCCTCGGAAGGTTGTTTACGGTCCAGGGAAGACATGGCTTGGCAGTTCGGGCTGGACTGTTCCCATGAGGCGCAGGGTCAGACTGATTTGCATATAGCCATGTCTGAACTGGGGAGGCAGAGTGGGCTAAAGAACGGTGATGGATTAAACCCAGATCTTTTGACTGGGTGTGAGTGTTTGATTGATTCAGATGCTCCGTCCATCACCACCCCCTTTTGTACCGCTTTTGGCCGCCATAAGTGTGGCAGGGTATGCTCAGACGTGAGTCCCTTGCTCACTTTGCCACTGGATTCAAGCAAGCCGGGCTGAGACGTCTGGAATGCCAGAAACTGGTCCTCGGAAGCTTGTTTCCGGTCCAGGGAAGACATGGCTTGGCAGTTCGGGCTGGACTGTTCCCATGAGGCACAGGGTCAGACTGATTTGCATATAGCCATGTCTGAACTGGGGTGGCAGAGTGAGCTAAAGAATGGTGATGGATTAATCCCATGACTAGGTGTGAGTGTTTGATTGATTCAGATGCTCCGTCCATCACCACCCCCTTTTGTACCGCTTTTGGCCGCCATAAGTGTGGCAGGGTATGCTCAGACGTGAGTCCCTTGCTCACTTCAGGTATCAAAGGTAAGGAGGTGTTGCCCGTTGGGTATTGCACCGCCGACCCAACGAGGAGCAAGCCCAAATGATGAAGCATGACACCTGAAAGGGTGTGCGAGGGCATTAAATCCAACAAAATGGATTCCCAGGGTGAACCTCTGACCACCCTCTCATAATCCATACACATCACGGACTGTATCATCCTGTTTTTTGTTTTTTGTTTCATGTTAGGAACAGCATGACAACTTTTTGCATAGATCCCTTGCTCACTTTGCCACTGGATTCAAGCAAGCCGGGCTGAAGACGGCTGGAATGCCAGAAACCGGTCCTCGGAAGCTTGTTTCCGGTCCAGGGAAGACATGGCTTGGCAGTTCGGGCTGGACTGTTCCCATGAGGCACAGGGTCAGACTGATTTGCATATAGCCATGTCTGAACTGGGGTGGCAGAGTGGGCTAAAGAACGTTGATAGATTAAACCCAGATCTTTTGACTGGGTGTGAGTGTTTGATTGATTCAGATGCTCCGTCCATCACCACCCCCTTTTGTACCGCAACCATTATCTTGGGCACAATTCCTGTCCCTCACCCACTAAGATATATTGATTAAGCATTGTTTATCTGCTTTGCCCAGTTTTCCCACTCCAACAAGTGGTCATACCAGCAAGATTGTCGTGAACCTACACTTGTTAAACAGTAGGGGGTGCAAAGCAGAGCATTGCTTGAACCACACTTGGTTTATTTCAAAAGATAGGCAGTTGAATTGTAGGCTTCACACAGCCAAGCATCATGTCAGTCTTGCCTTAATTGTTCCCATAATACCCAAATGTTGATCCAGTCTGTCCAATGGGATCTCATGCAAGGCCACGCTGAAAGCTATTGGTAGGTCAGAAAGGACCAGTCAGGTAGATTTCAATGATCTGCTGTTCAGAACAGCTGTTTTCTGACAGCTGCTAAAGCAAATTATGCTCCTCTATCTCACTAACAGGGATTGAGGGGCATATTTAAAAGTATTTAACGCTGCCGTAGCGTCAACTCTTTTACGCTGCAGCAGCTATTTTTTATCACCATATTTTCAAGTTGGCACAAACCGCGTTAGCTACAGTTTTACAGATTTAGCGGCAATTTTTCACAGTGCAACTCGGCTAGCGTGACTTACCGAAAATGAGATGCCAGGTAGGCGTTCCCACGTAAAAACTCCAGCAAAACACACAATGTGATATTTACAAGGATTTCCTTGTACGTCGCTAAAAAAGAAAAACTGCAGCAAAGTTACATTAGCTGCAGTTTCTTAATGCCAGGAATTACCTTTCCTTAAAAATGGCACTAACATCTTGTATAGTAAGGGCATCATTTATGAGGTTTTAGTGCATGGCAGCGCCGCATGGAATCTTTCTGCGCTGCCCTGCGTCAAAAGTAAAGGGCAGGAATGCAACGTATCTATAAGATATGTTGCGTTCCTGCCCTTTTCTCACGCGCTGACGCACAATGGGCTGCCATGCGCTAATGTAGGCGCCCTTGCACTATGATGCAAGGGTGCTTGTGTTGCGGGCTGATTGATTTTGTGCAGGAAGGGTCACCTCCCTGTACAAAAACAATCACAAGAAGGGATTTCCTCTTTCTATGTGTGCTGCCGAATGCAGCACACATATCAAAAGGAAAAAAACAAGGAGAAATGAAAACATTTCTCCTCGTGGCACCTCCTTAATGCCATCCCTGGTGTGTGCAGATAGTTTGAGCGTTTTTTATAGCCTAGCGCTCAAGCTGCTGCATGTGGAGGTGTGCTGACAACCTGTCACCAACAATTAGGCTATGTATGTGTGTCTACGGTTGAGTGGACACGTGCCATGGTTGCGAATGCAACCTGATTAATGTCTTTAGCGTAACTAATGTTCCTCATGTATACAATCTTTGTTGGACATATCCAGAGTGCACAAACATGTAATTGATGGAGCAACCATCCCCACCAGGGATTACTCAGATCAGTAGCACACATGATAACTACCAACATGGGGGACAGTTCCATAATACTAGCACTATGTACACTCCAGGTTGGACAAGCATGAGTGCGCACAATGTGCAAGGACAGGGGGAAGTAGGGTCATGACAGCCACCACCACCACCTCGGCAGTGCCATAGAAGGGAGTGGATCTGCTGCCAGAGGATCACCCTCATTCACCTCTGGCAAGAGAAGGTCATAGCCCATTACATGCTTAAGAAGGGGTCCAGTGTCTGCCTCCTGAACCCGATAGCGCCTAGCCTTCAAGGAACATCTCAGCGCTGCACCAACATCCATCCACAGACCAAGCTACTCGCTGTCCTTCACATGCTGGCATCAGGAACTTTTCAACATACCTCCGCCAGAGTGGCAGGAGTATCACAGGTATCCTTTTCCAGGTTCCTCCCCACAGTCTTGGATGCCAGCATAAGCCTGAAGCTAACAACGACATCTCAATGGGCATATTGTGAGTGTCATAGAGGAAATCTGCACTGCTATTGCCAGTGCAGACACATAATGAATGGATACCAAATACTGTCAAAGCTATAGCCTACACTTGCCCCAAGGTGTCTTGCATTGCAGTGTATGCAGTATACTTGCTCAATGGTTCTGTGCTACCTCACAACAGACCTACTAACTTCTGAATAGTGTTCCTACAGTGGACACTGTGCACCACCATGTGTCAGAAAACAACTCACAGGGTCACATACATCCACTTTCATGTCCATGCCTCACACATTGAAACAACAAACTCCCAATCAGAATTGTTAGGGGTAATCTATGATGAAAGGTCTGAGGCTGGTGTTGTGCAAAAATTGGTAGCACTGCGCTCTGTCTTATCTCAACTCACAGGAATGAGGCAAATGTACCATATTGATGATGCATCCCTGTGCGTGCCCTTGTGCTGGTGCCAACAAATCTGGTCAGCACCATTGCTGGCACACTTGTGCCTTGTAGCAAGGGTGAGTGAGCTGCATGGTTATTTATTCTGTGCATGAAGGTACACCTTAAAGCACAAAAATAATCTAGATAGGGGATTTGCCTCATCTACGTTCTGCAGCATGCAGCACACATGGAAGAAGCTGAAACGCACAAGAGCTAAATACATGTCTACTAGTCTTGCCTGTCTAACGTTGCATTTTCAAAGCTGTCAAATTTTAAACAGCCCCAGATATGTGAATCTGGAGCCGCATCAAAAGCTATAGAAGTTGTGGTGGAACATCCAAACCAACACAAATTGCCCACCCCTTTGCTGTAGCAGACTGCTGTGGTAAGGCAAATATTAACAAGGTGGCATAAATCAAGGTTAACTGGTTTTGCGCAACTCTCTAAATATGGGGATGTGCTTAACACCACAAGAACATGAAAAAAACGTGATGTCCCATTGGCGTTTGTGCATTGTATGCATGTCCCCAAATCTTCGACACAAGTAGCACATGCTTGGTTGGCACATATGTGTGTGTTTCAACCCTGTGACAGTGGTAGACACCTTACTGGAATGGAATAAGTACTTGCCACATATGTAGTCACATATACAACATATGGAAAACAGTATAACTTCTACCATTGCATGCATTGCCAATCAAACATTGTGACGTATGGGGCAGTATGCATCCGTGAAGGTTTGCATGTTGCGAGACCAGACACATTTTGAACCAAAGACATCTGACCAATGAAAGCCACATACACAACATATGTCACATGCCAAACCCATAGATTGTTGCCAGGCATGCAACATCTAAAGAAAATGGTACAAATACAGGTCTAATACCACTTAGCATTAATTTATTAACTGCACTACACGTTAATGTGAAGTTTTCATAGCCAAAATAAATAAACTCGCAAAGTGCATGAGTTGTGAATGGAAATTCAACTCTTAACCGTTTGCAGCACAAAAATTTAAACAAACTACCCTAGACTGCCACCTCCGGTCTGCAATGCCCCCTGTCGATTGCTCACCAGTTTCTGCTTAGTTTTGCGCTTGGCATCATACCAACGCTTCTTGCAATCCGTCACTGTCCTCTTGACTTCTGCAATGGAGTTCACCTTGTTGAGAATGGCCTGCCATATAGAGTTTTTGGTCCCCAACGACACCTTGGAGGTGACGAAGAGCTGGTGTTGAAAATCCATTAACTCCACAATGTGGATCTTATTCTCTTGCTGACTGAATCTGCGTTTTTTCTTCCTCTTCCCCTGGAACTCTGGCTGGTCATCCTGGCTGGTGGGAGGGTTGTTGTCCTGTGCTTAACTTGGTCCTGACTGCTCCATTCTGCATTCAGGTAATAAAAAAATAAAAAATGTTTAGCAGTGTATTTGTAAGCTCTTCTTCCTGCTAGATGCTGAAAAGTAATGTAAAGCTGACTAGCGTGAACTTTTTCACTGCTATTTAGCCGGCAGGCACTTTTTTCAAGCTAAAGTGAATTTTATTATCGTCTTGACGCTAGAGTTAGCATAATTTTTTTGTGGCCACTAGCTGATCCTAATGCCAAGTAGCGACATATTGTAATTACGGTGCAAAGATAGCTTTAGGATTTGGCGATCAGCAGTGGTAAAAAAATTGCCGCTGAACAATGTGAAAACTGCTTAGCAGCAAATTCATGTAAATAAGCCCCTTAGTATCTGTACCAATCGAGATACTTCTGAAGTTTTTCCTCTGCGTTTCCTTCAGTTACCTTAAAAATTATCAACAATTTATAGACAGGCTAAATACTTGTTGAGCCTTCTGTGTAAAAAGTGACTATGTTTTTTTTCTTGTGATAGTACAAAAAAAACACCAAGGCCACAAAGTTCTAAGCATTGTGCTTTTGTGTCAAAATCAGGACTTTTGAAATGGATCATATGATCCATTCCATCATTTTGTATGCAAGTGTAATTTGACAACGCTATTCCTTTCACGAGTTGAGTCCAACCCCTGGAAGAGCTATGTGTGGTTTGCTCTCTTGCTCGAAATATACACTTGATACCATAATGGTCATAATTCCTAGAACTAACACTGGTGACAACCATTCCTAAAGGAGGGGCCAGTTCAATGGCCCGGGACGGAGATGTCTCTGGCCTCCGGGAAATCAGTTTGATTTTTGAAACAAAGTAATTGATATGTGAGTTGGCCACCTCTTGAAGGCATGACTATCACGTCTAGACATCTAGTCGTATTTAATCTGTGCATTATACACTTATACTCAGCTTTGCTCTGCTTGACTAATGAGCTGAGGACAATAGATGTTTTGTCTCTGTGATTTTTTTCTTTACTTTTAACTGTTCTTTTAGGTAATTACTCTTTTTTGAAGAACGACCTCACTTTCTTTTCTTCCACTGCACTTGTCCTTATTTGAGTTTTCAGAAGCCCATCTTCAACTGGGGTTTTTAATTTAATATTAGACTTGTTCTCTGTTGGCAGGGTCTGCAATGTAACCAACCAAGAGCGCTTCGATAAGGATTTTAATACGCAATCTATTGAAGCATCTGATTAAGTCCTCCTAAAAGTCTTTTTTACCCCAGTGTCATAGAAAAATCACTAAACTAAGGTATATATTTACAAGCCCCTATCACCATAGGAACATCACTTGTAGTGACGTTCCTTTGGCGATATGGGCTTCGCCTTATTTATAAGGCAGTGTTAAGACACTTAAGGTGGCTTAACGCTGCCTTGTAAATAAGGCCCCCTTTCACGCTATATTTAGCATGAAAGGGGAGGGTAATGGGTGTTGTGATGGCCGTTCTACTGCAAAACCCATTGATTCAGAAAACTGCTCCATATTTATAAGGGCAGCGTAAATATGGGGCAGCACCAAAATTAAGACCAGAGAAAACCTGGTTTTAACATAGCTAAATGAGGAAAAATGTTTCATTTCTTCTTGTTTTTGCTGTTTCTATGTGTGCTGTGTTGTGTAGAACACAAAAAAACACAAAAATCAGGTAGGGATGGATCACTTGTCCTACATAACCTGGGTATGCAGGTTGCGTACCAATATGTCCCAATTAAAAACCCTCATGCACGTGTCTGATCTTTCGTGGAAGCGGTATATCTTGGTTCACCGCTTACTGGTCACGTGTTTGCATATTCATTGGGTTAGTGGTTATGCATCCTCCAGCCGGAGGTTTACCCCTGGTTACCGCAGTAGTGATCAGTGATGGGTGGGGTATGTCAAATAAAATGAACTCGTATGGCCATATATTCGTCTTTTATTAGATCTGGGTTCGAGTTAATGTTAAAAATAAATTGGCGTGTGTTAGAGAGTGATTAGGGATCTCACACACTATAATAAGTGTTTTAAAAGAAGGTCGACATGTTTCAGCCCTTGATTGCCCTTGATTTCCTGGCAATCAAGGGCATATCCATTGCAGGCTGTTTTACTGATCAAGAAACAAAATGTGCCAAGACACACAGTGGCCACCAAGGGGATCGTTCAGGGTGGCCAGGAGTGACACGAACCCCTGCGGCATCGTTAGCTCCATAACTCTCTCACTAGTACTGTGTAATATGGTCAGCAGGTTTGACTCGGGTAAGATGCATCTGATTTACGAAAGCATCAGAGCAGTGTTTACTTGTGCAGCTTCATCTAGCAGCATTTTTGTGGGAGTCTAGTGAAAATTATTCAGGGAAACCTGCTCTCCATCACAGAAAGTGAGGTGGCATATGTTGACATCAGTTAAATGCTGCTTACTTGATTACTGAGGCTTGGTCTCAGTCTTGAAGGCCATGGCCGGCATGGTGATACCAGTTCTGACCCTGCTGTTGAATACATCCTTTTACTTGGGGATTATACTGTAGTGCTGGAAGGAAGGAACCATTAAGCCCTTGATTAAAACGCCCACCATCGATATCATTGTGGAGCCCAATTGAATGCCTATTGCAGCAGCCAAATTTGCAGAAAAGCAACTTGTGCCCATCTTTCAAGATATTTAGTGTAAATTTACTGAGATGGGTTTATATCCTGGTATGAATATTTAAACTGCACTGATTACTTAAGATAGGTCTAGATGTTGGACACCATGTGAAACTCATTTTAGACCCCCACAAATTTTTACATATTGGATAGTTCCATATCAGTCAGGTGTTTGACAGCAGTTGACAGGTGTGTCCTGTTTCTTCTCTTTGGCTGGGACTCGGAGTAGCTGGATTGTAGAATGCCCAAAAAAGGTTGTCTACTTGTGTTCTGCAGGGTACATCCCTGCCTCCGATCGTGTTCAATATCTTGTTCAATATTATAAGATATCTCAGCATGGGGTCAGTATTATGTGCTGAAGACACTCAGCTGGTCCTCCACCTTGGCAGACCCCATCTGATCTTTAGAATATTCTACAGATCTATTTATCTGCTACTACGGCCTGAATCTTCAGTTGCCCACTGCTACAAGACAGAGCCGCTGATTCTGGCCAAAGTCATGGTCATTCTTTTTGTCAAAGGGCTCCAGTTGAGGGAGCATGTGAACTCTGATCTCTTCATGCTTTCTCCAGCTAAGGCTTACTAGAAAATCTTGACATTTATTCCTCATTATTTACAGGTCCCAGTAGTAGGAATTTTCTGTTGAAAATTGATTATGGAACTTTCCACCAAGGTTTCCCCACTGGACCTATCTAGATGTTGTAGTGTGGCCAAATATGGCTGTCCGGCTGGTATACAATTTAAGAAAATTACAACAGTATGAGAGACTAGCCATGGGTTTCACTGCCTCCTGTCCAACAAAGGATTCAGTTTAATGCTCATGGCCTATCCAAAGCGCTTTCTATGCTCTTGAATACAAGTATTTTCAAACTGAACTTCATTGTTAATCGTCCATTCATCCTCTCAACTTGGTGGTCTCCTCAATCCTTTACTCATATGCGTCTTGGGGGCAGATACTTTTAGGTACAGGTTCCACAGATTTAGAATCGTTGCCCATCGCAATACGTGAAACGGTGCCCACAAAACCTTCCGAAGGGCACTTAGGGCCTCATTTATGAGGCCGTTTGCCACTTTTACGCCTCCGGTGTGTCGCTTTTTGTGACGCACCAGCAGCGTAAAAAATGTGCCTTGTTGCACCATATTTACAAAGTGACGCATCTAGGTAGATGTGCCACTTTGTAAACCCCTGCGCTACATTATACCTGCGCCAGGTATAATGTATGCAGGGGGGGACGTTTTGACGCAAGAAAAGGTCATAGAAGTGACGCAGTGAAATCTATAGGATTTCACTGCACCACTTCTAGGACGCAAATGCGTCACTTTCTTATGCCTGCCTCACAGCAGGCGTAAGACTGACGCAGGCCCTTTCACATGGGGCTTGCCCCATGTGAAAGGACACATTGTTGGAGTTGCGTCACTTTTGTGACACACTCCAGCAATGCATCACTTTTGCGCCATATAGATACGTCAGAAATACTGACGTATCTGTAACTCCTTGCGCAATGATGCATCATACTGTAAATATGACGCATCATTGGTGTCGCAAGGAGGGTGCAATTAAAAGTGACGCATCACTGTGTTCACGCAGCAATGCATCACTTTTCATAAATGAGGCCCTTAAGGCCCATTGAGGAGGATCTAGAACCACAATGCCATTTAGCGAAAGTTCTACTTATAACATTTCTCCTTCATGTAGTCACTGAAAGCGGTGTTTGTATTTCACAGAGGTCCTCTAAACTGGCCTTACTACAATGGCCTGTTCATGGCCTTTGGGATGAGTGGTTGTCTGAACAATGGTGGTCCTAACGATGGCCCTATCGATGGCATCCTAATGATCACTTAGTGCCATTTAGGTTGCTTACTTAGGAGCTGGAATTCATCTTCTTACAAGGTACAAGGGCTTTTTTCCACCAGCTCTATCATTTCCTCTAAGAAGTCAGAAACCTCCACGGAGCATTCCCGATTTGACTCTGAAATACGACATAAAATCACCAGAATAAAGAAGTATTTGTGGCCCTCTTAGATTCCAGGCCTCATATTCGTGCTTTCAGGCATGCAGTGTTGTGATTTTACGAGTCTGGACAGTTAAGTTTTAATTTGATAATAAATTCTCAAATGGGGATGTTTGAATGTTTCGAATAACATCTTATATTTTGCTGTTTAACCAAAGATCTGCCCAAATTCTCACCAAGGAGAAAACAGGCTTGTTGGCCAAGAGATGAGATGGATTTAGAAACGTAGCACACTTTAGTCAGTCTTCCGCCATGCCTAAGTTAAGAGGAGTGCACACATTGGTGAGTCAGAAGGCTTTCTGCCGTTGCAGGCTATACTGGCCATTAAAGGCCTGTTCCAGGGTTAAAGACTCGAGCAGAAGGCGAGGGCCTTTAACAAGGGAGCGGGACTTTAATGGACAGTATAGCCCAGCTACGATGGGCTATATGGCTGTTAGAACAGGGCAGAATGCTCTAACAAATATAGCAAAGGCCTCTCGGATCCCGAGCGGGTTTAAATCCCCTCGGGCTCAGACAGGCCTTTGTTCACAGCAACATCTGTGAACAAGAGCAACATTAGCAACATTGGAATGTTGCTCTGCTGGCTTTTACCGGCCCATAGAAAACCGGAGCACTCCATTGTATTCAATGGAGTGCTCCACATACCAATGTTCTAATAAAGTATGTTTCAGCTCACCAGTAATTGCCCACGCCAAGGTCAAGTGCTTAAAGTGGCTACAGGTGCATTGCTGCCAAGTTTCCATGTCCAGGTGTGACTTGCAGCGTTAGTCAAGGTTTGTTTCCTTTGGATTCTGGGATTTGTAGATCCAGTGTGTAAAACCAAATCCTAGATCATACGTGGATCTGGAAAACTTGACAACTATGAAGATGGAAATCAAAGAAGCAAACTGTCACATTTGAGGATAAGGGCCAGAATTCTCAGAAAAAAATGACTTGTACAAAATCGGCCTTTCACATCTAAAAACTATGAAAAGGTTCACTCAAGTGTCAAATTGCTCCACAAGCTCCACAATCTGTTTCTGAATCAACTCCAGTGTGCCTAATCTGCACCTTTTGTTGTGGACTTGAAACCTGTACTACACATGCTGGTGCTGTCTGTGTCTATGTTGTGTGTGAGAGAGACATGCTTGCAGTGTTGTGTCTCCTGTGCTGTACCTGTGTTGTATGTGTGTGAGCCATGCTAATAGTGCTGTGTCAACTGTGTTGTGCCAGAGTTTTGTGTGTGTGTGTGATACATGCTTGCAATGCCGTGCCTGTGTTGTATGTGTGCGAGCCATGCTTGCAGTGCTGTATCTGTTGTATGTTGTGGACATGCTTGCAGTGCTGTACCTGTGTTGGATGTGTGTTAGGTATGCTTACAATGCTGTGTCTCTGGTGCTGTGCATGTGTTGTGTGTGAGACATGCTAATAATGCTGTGCCCATGTTTAGTGGGTGTGTGTGAGTGATACATGCTTGCAATGCTGTGCCTGTTTTGTATGTGGATGAGACATGCTTACAATGCCTGTGTTGCATGTGTGTGAGACATGCTTGCAGTGCCATGCCTGTGTTGTATGTGTGTATGAAATGTTTACATTGCTGTGCCTGTGTTGTATGCATGCAAGGCATGCTTACAGTGCTGTCTCCTGTGATCTGCTTGTGTTGTACGTGTGCAAGCCATTGCTGCAGTCCAGTGTCATCTCTGCTGTGCCTGTGTTGTATGTGTCTGAGACATGCCTGCAGTGATGTGCATGTGTTGCATGTGCAAGTCATGTCTTCTGGGACGTGCCTGTGTTGTGTGTATGTGAGACATGCTTGCAGCACTGTGCCTATGTTGAATGTGTGCAGTGCAGTGCATGTGTTTTATGTGTGTGAGACATGCTTACAGTGCTGTGTCTCCTGTGCTGTGCCTGTGTTTTATGCATGTGAGTCATGCCTGCAGTGCTGTGCCTGTGCTCTATGTGAGTTAAACATGCTTGTACTTCTGTATCTGTGTTGTGTGTTTGTGAGACATGCTTGCAGTGTTGTGTCTGTTGTATATGTGTGTGAGCAAGCCTACAGTGATGTTTCTCCTGTGCTGTGTCTGTGTTGTGTGTGTGAAAGACATGCTTGCAGTGCTGTGTTTCCTGTGCTGTGTCTATTTTGTGTGTGTATGTGAGTCATGCTTGCAGTGTTGTGTCTGTATTGTATGTGTGTGAGATATGCTTTCAGTGCTAGGTCTGTATTTTGTGTTTGTGGTGTGTCTCTGCTGAATGTGCATGAGACGTGCTTGCAGTGCCTTGTTTCCTGTGCTGTGCCTGTGTTTTGTGTGTGAGACAAGCTTTCAGCACTGTGTCTCTTGTGCTGTGCCTGTGTTGTATGTGCGTGAGCCGTGCTTGCAGTGCTCTGCCTGTGTTGTATGTGTGTGAGGCATGCTTGCAGAACTGTGCCTGTGTTGCTTTTGTTTGTGAGACATGCTTGCAGGGCTGTGTTAGTGTTGTGTGAGACAAGCTTGCAGTGCTGTGTCTCCCGTGTCTCTGTTGTATGTGTGTGAGACATGCTTGCAGTATATTGCCTGTGTTGCATCTGTGTGAAACATGCTTGCAGTGCAGTGTCTGACTCAGGTGTGTCAGACATGCTTCTGTGTCGTGCTGGTCATGTATATGTGTGAGACATGTGTGCAGTGCCGTGCCTGTGTTGTGTGTGTGTCTGTGTGTGTGAGCCATCCTTGCAGTGCTGTGCCTGTGTTGCATTTTCGTGAGACATGCTTGCAGTGTTTTGTCTGTGTTGTATGCGTGTGAGACATTCTTATAGTGCTGTGTCGCCTGTGTTGTATGTGTGCGAGACATTCTTGCAATGCTGTGCATGTGTTGTATGTGTGTGAGTCATGCTTGCAGTGCAGTGACTGTGTTGTATGTGTGTGTATGATTCATGATTGCAGGGCAGTGCCTCTGTTTTATGTGGGTAAAACATGCTTACTGTGCTGTGCAGTACCTCCTGTACTGTGTCTGTGTTGTGTGTGAGTCATGCTTGCAGTGCTGTATATGTGGTGAATGTGTGTGAGACATGCTTGCAGTGCTGTTCCAGTGTTGTATGTGTGGGAGACATATTTGCAGTACCCTGCATGTGTTGTATGTGTGTGAGTCATGCTTGCACTGCTATGTCTGTGTTGTGTCTCTTGTGCTGTGCCTATTTTTGTATGTCTGTGAGTCATGCTTGCAGTGCTGTGCATATGTTGTGTGTGAGACATGCTTGCAGTGCTGTGTCTCCGTCCTGTGCTATGTTAGGTTTGCAAGTGTGACCGAACATTGCGCCTCTGCTACAGGCGTGGTGACTAAGCTCTGTTCTATGTGGAGCAAGTTTGCACTTTTGCTACCTTTTAAGTACTTATTCTGTGCACAGATGAATACTGCTGAGCTGCACGTGTTGTACCTGTTAGGAATCTCCGAGAGAAACATTCACAGCTGTTAACCATGTTCTCCCTACTAGAGTGCGTGTGTGTATGCGCATATGTGTGTGTGTCTGGTGTATTTGGGTGCATGTGCTCAAATGTATATCTATGCGTGTGTGTGAAAGGAAAGGAAGGCTTGCAGTGCGGCTGCAAGTGTTGTACCTGTTATATGCCAGGAAAGCTCACGTTGCTGCTGTTGGTTCGGTACCTGGAGTGTGTGTATTGTCATGTCTACACAATAACGACAGACAAATATCTTATATGTATAAAGGAGCTTTATTTCACACGTCCTTCATTGTCCCTATCCCTACTCTAACTGCCCTAGTTCCTGTCCCTGGCTCCTCCCGTTCCTGCTCCTCCCTTTAACTCCACCCCCCAACCACTAGACTACATCACACAATCCTACATCTCCCCCTTTCTTAACAAAATGAACTTAATTTCCACAGTGCTCGCAATTCTTCAATCCACCACACGGGTTGGCGGACAGCCTGTTCTTCAAGCATCAGTAGTGTCGAATCCATGGTGGGCCTGACTTTGGTCACTCTTTCCATTGTCTTGATCAAGGCATCCTTGACTACGGGGGTGCACTTTTGAGAATGCAACCCATTGCGTGTGGGCTGCTTATTCTCCGGTTCCGCAGTTATCATGGTTCTTTCTTGTTGTGTGACTGCTACTGGCTCAGCTCGGCCATGGCAGTCTGCTTTCCTCGGTGACTCTTGTTCTATTGATGATCGATCTCCTTCAGAAGTGGACGATGTTCTGGTTCTCTTCCAAGCTCCCACCTGTAAGGGTATTTCTCTTTGTCTTGTCAGGTTGGGAGTAGCACTGTTCTTCTGTTCCCCGTCAGGCATGCCAGACGTTAATGTACTATCTGAAATGGGTGTCTTGGCTTGATTCTTGGACTCGTTTGCTGCCTCTGTTTGTCTCTCCCACTCCCACTCGCGTTTGAGACTGGCGAACCCCTTGACCATCCGGTCATGTACCTGTTTCTCTCTCATTCGGTGACAATCTATCTCTGTTGCCACATTTGGTCCTCCTCGCAGGGTGACGGGATAGTCCTTTTCCACCTGGTAGATGCTGTCCCATCTCTTTGTTTTCCTTCTGTCAGTTCTTTGAGTCAGCCTCGCTGACCCCATCAGGGGTGACGGTATCTTACTCATGTCAAGACATGAGTAAGATACCGTCACCCCTGATGGGGTCAGCGAGGCGATGACTGACATGACATGTTGTCCTTTGGTTCTATTGTGCGTTCGGGTGATTGATGCCATGGACGTGGTCGGGACCATGATTTTGTTGACCCGAGTGATCGGACAGACATGCTTTCCGAATCGGAGGAGTCATTCGCCGATTCCCTTTGAGAACGTTCCTTTGAGGGTGTCTTGACTGGTAGGTTTATTGAGTTGGTAGTCTGTGATGACATGCTCCTGGAGTCGGAGCTATCTGCGGGACATTCCTTTGGGTATGTCTCTTTGCGTATCTTCTGTGTTGTTGCGGTGGAGAGGTTGTTTGCTAACCACGCGTTGACTTCTTTAGTTTGATCCTGGAACATTTGGTCTTTACCCCTCTCACGGGACATCAATTGTCTCTTCTCCGTTTTCTCATTGTCATGACTATCTTGAGTGCACATGCCTCTCCCTTTTCGGTGTCTGAGTGGCTTACCACTCCTCATGTGGTTAGTTTCTTCTTCTCGCTTGTTGGGTGTATTGACGTCCGTGCCATTGGGGTGATGTGTCTCACTGCTTGATGCTTCCTCGGACTCACTTACGGACTTTGGTGAATAGTGGGAGGATGCCCGGGGGTGTTCGTGTGCCGATTTCCAGTGTTGACGGGATTGGTCCCGTCTTCTGTAGTTTGTCTTTCTTGCCCTCTTGTTGGGCAGGCTGCCATCTTGTCCATGGGTGTGATCTGTCCCACTTGACACTTCATCAGCTTCAGAACCATTTTCACCATCGGTTGACTGACTTCTTGAGGTTGAGTAACTCCGTGAGGTTGTATCAGTACCACCATCTGTTGACTGACTCCTTGAGGTTGAATAACTCTGTGAGGTTGTATCAGTGCCGCTATCGCAATCCTGACTCATCCTGGTCTTTTGTGTTGTTGACTTGGAGTATTCCATGACGCTTTGTCTCTTGTTTCGTCTTGGCTCTGATCTGCCTTCACCCTCCCTCTTTTCGGTTTTGTTTGTTTCCTGGGCCTTGCCCCCAGACACGAGGGATGTCTCTTTCCAGACATCCATGTGTCTTGCATTTGAGTGCACGTCTTTTGATAAGTCTTTTGCTTTGACCCGCACTCCAACCTCGGCCCCTCTGATGATTCTCTTTAGCGACCACTGCCCCTGAAGAATCTTGCACTTTGTGTCTGCATTCGAACAACCTTCGATTATCCGAAGCCGAACGGCTTCTTCATTTGTAAAGGTATTGAAGTAGCAGCCGGGTACCAATCTTTGCAACCGGGCAATGAATTTTGACAGTGGTTCTCCTGGTTCCTGCCGTGCTGTGGTGAAGGCGATGCAAGCATGATCCACGTCTACCGGTGCATGGAAATGGGTATGTAGTTTCCTTTGGAGTCTCTCATAGGTCTCTGTATCCTTTTCAGGGAATGTTCTGACTAAACGTCGGACCTCGTGACCTATCAGCTGGAGAAGTAGTGTCAAACATTTTCTATCTCTTCGTTCACCGATCGTGTCAAGGAAATAGTCTAATGATTCCAGCCACCGGTTCCATTTGGGGCCTAAACTCTGACTGTCAGTCTGGGTCACTGGGGGCGGTACTTCAAGACAGGGATTGGGCCGATGAGTTGCTGTAACCACCGCCATGAGGAAGGAAAGATTCCGTCTGCTACCGTCGCAGGCTTGTTCACTTTGCTTCCCGTCTTATTTGCTGACCTTCTTCTGCCGAGTTTTTATGTCTGGTCGTTTCCTTTGATTCTGGGAATGTTTGCCACACCTGGGTGACTACTGTATTCTGTCTACCCTTAGTATGACTGTCTCGGTGAGTTGAGCTTGGATTTCCTGACCATGCCTGACTCAGCAAATCCCCACTTTCTTTTGAGTTGCCTGCTAGCTGCAGGTGATTTGGGGCTCTACCGCGATGATGCCTGACTCCAGTGACATCTCGTTCTTGTGTTTCTTTCGGCCTGGCACAAGTTATCCAGTGGCTTCAATGATGAGAGAATGCTTTCTTGATGTTCGTTTACTCATGTTTCTGGATTATTTTGACTCCTTAGCTCTTCTTACTGGTGATCATTTATCTTCGCGTGGTGCTGAAAGTTTACTTTGGTACTTGCCTTTAGCTCGTGTTTGTTACGTTCGGGATCTGCATTTGCTTGGTGCATTCAGGATTTGCACTTGCTTGTGATCGCTGACTTCGGATTTGTATTCACCCGTGCTTGGTATGCTCGGTTTGTACTGGCTCGTGCTTATGGTGTTTTGGATTTGCATTTGCTTGTGTTTGTTTATACTTGAAGTATGTGTTTGCTTTCAATGTATCTCTTGCGCTTGCCAGTGCTTGTTGTGTTTATTGACACTTTTGTTCCTTTCGCTTCATGTTGCTGATGCTCGTGCTTGTTTACATTCAGTGCGATCTTCGCTTGTTTCTGGGACTTGCTTGGACTTGGTGCGCTGTCAATCTTGCGTTTGCCAGTGCTCGTTGCTAACAGTCACTTCTGTTCATTTAGATTTGCCAGTGCTTGTTCCTCTAATTTGCCAAGGCTGGTCCCTTATTGTTTACTCGCAGGTATCAATGCTCGTTTCATTTCTGTTACCCATGTTTGTTTTATTTCCCGTACTAATGCTTGTTTCCTTAGTGTTTCCAGCATCTGCTTGTGCTTGTCTTCATATTGCACTTCTTGCATTTACTCGTGCTTATTTCTTTGTTTAGCTTCTTGCATTGGCTCGTGCTTGTTTTCTCTTTATACTTGCTCGTGATTATTTATTGTAAACCCTTGCACTTGCTTGTGCTTGTTGCACTGTTGTGGCTTTGCTATTGCCTTTATCTATCTCTGGCATTTGCCAATGCTTGTTGGATGTCTGCAACTTGGTATTTGTCAGTGTTTGTTTGCTTCCATCTACCAGTGCTTGTTTCTTTGACAGTTGCCAATGTTTGTTTTTCCAGTCGTCAATGCTTGTTATTCTCCTATCTGCCAGTGTCTGTTTTCTATTTACCACGCATGACTTTAAAATGGCCGCCTGCAGTTTGCACATAGATGTCCCAAGAACTGCCTGACTTCAAGATGGCCGCCGTCATTAAACTCTCGTGTCCCACGAGGTTTCACATCCATTTCATTCTCTCTCCAGGACTCACCGACGGTCGGTCTCCAGAGCAGCGCTTTCAGATCTCCACTTCTGTTCCACATCTGCTACGTTCAGGTAAGGTTGGGGTAGGCTCCCACCTTGCTTTTCTGGGTCCCGCTCTCCCTCGGCGACACCCTGCCAAATCTCACGCATCGGGGGTGAGATCCCGATGTCGTGAAGCGTTCGGGCTCAGTCTTTCTGGCGTGCGATAGCGCTGGTCAGTGGGGCCTTCCCGGGGGCACCAAACAACATCAGGAGGCACTCTTTCGTGGCTTGTGGGGGCAGGCAGAGTCGGGGTGGGCTCCCGACCTCTGCTCTTTTCAGTGCATGCCGACTTACACGCATCAGGCGTGAGTCGCGTTTTGGCGCGACCGAGCGCTTCACTTCTCAAGCGCCCCGGCGCTTGTTGCTTCAGTTTCTCTTGGGCTCCACACAGTCTCCTGACTGGTGAGTAGGTTCACCTGCTGCTGGCCTCTCAATTCAGGCGGCAGCCTCACTCTTCGCAGCAGTACTTTTCCTTTCTTGTTGCTGCTCGGGACAGGACGCTCCTGCAGGGTTCAGTGAGTGGTAGACACACCAATCCCACCCTCGTCGCCAGTTGTCATGTCTACACAATAACGACAGACAAATATCTTATATGTATAAAGGAGCTTTATTTCACACGTCCTTCATTGTCCCTATCCCTACTCTAACTGCCCTAGTTCCTGTCCCTGGCTCCTCCCGTTCCTGCTCCTCCCTTTAACTCCACCCCCAACCACTAGACTACATCACACAATCCTACATGTATGTCTGTGTGTACATACGTTTGGGCATGTATGCGTATGAGAGAGAAGCTTTTAAAGAAATGGGGTTTCACCCAGAATATGGCCAGAGGACCTGGGTATCAAATGATAAAGTTAAACAATAGTTCCTGAGACTGTATTAGGTTGGCAGACCTAATTTGCGTAATTTATCAATTTCTGACCTTGATTCGTGAGTTTTGATGTAACATGCTGTGGATTCACTGGTCTCGGACCCGCAGGGATGAAGGACACACTACTTTTCTGTGGAGGACAAGGACGCCCGTAGGGACTTTTCATTGACCCTATAGAAAGTGTTACTCGTCTGAGAGCCGCAGGCTTTGGTAAATGTATACAGTCGCATAGTTCTGAAGTGAAATAGAAAGGGGAGCATGTTGTCACAGTGTGTTATTATGCTTTATTGTTTATTACATTCTGAAAAGTAATTAGAAAATATGTGAAAAAACATGAACCTTGCATTTTCATGACCAAACACACAAGGGTGAGAGAGAAAAAAATAATAAACAAAATCTTCTTAGCAACATTTATAAACATCAAGATGCAACTGGACTTATCAGAAACCATTCTTTTTGCTTGAGGCAGTTATAATAAAGTCTTGAACTTTTGTTTGAAAAACAAATATTTTCTTGGGACTGCATTAAGGAGAGGGGCCACAGGGTTCCGGTGGGAGGAAGGGGGCGAGCGAGGGATGGTGTTCACCATGTGTAGGCATTGATGGGTTTTTGTTTGGTGGGAGGGGTTATCGAGGGTGGTGGGCCTAGCCTGTGCAATGTAACGGTGGGTGATTATATTTACGATTGTCAATGAATTCCCGTTGGTAAGCTGATGTGCTATGTTCTGGAGCCGGTTATTTCAATAAAATGAATTTAAAAAATATATATATATATTTTCTATAGCTTTTCAGTGTGGAGGACAAATTGTTTTGCTATTGTCTGCATGTCAAAGGATTCCATTATCTCTTTAAATATGATTCAGTCTTTCCTGGGACACAATTGACCTTAACCAAGTTGTCAGGTGGTGGGGACCAATGGAGTTTCTCTCAACTTCAAAGAAGATACTGAAATAACAAAGATGATCTAGTGTAGCTTCTCAACCTATGTGGAAAAAAACTCTCTCTGTTGAAAGCATTTTAAAATACAAAAAAACATGTCTGCAAGTTCTGACCCTGAAGAGTACTGAAACATACTTGATGATACAGTTTACTCAGGAAAGGGTATCAGAGGGCCACTGTCTGGGTAGGGAACACTGGTGTTGTGTGTCTAACTCTGTGCCTGTTTTTGAGGATTCAGTCTATGCCGCCATTCTCTACAGTATCCCTTAGTCTTTTTTTTAAAGATAAAGCTGTAATCACTCATTGGATTTTAATGGGTGTAATTAATGTGTCATGCTGTATGGAAGTCACCATCCCTCTGTAACCTCAACTGATCCTTGACTGCCGACTGTTGCCACTCTTGGGGGGATAGTTGTATAAAGGCTTATTGAATTGGAATTTAAGAGTATCTAAGACAAGGAGGCACCAATATTAAAACCAGTAGCTGTTGGACTTTACCCTCTATGCAGGGTCATTCCTAAACATTTTTTCGTCTCCCCTCCTGTTTTCGGAACCAATTTCTATTGGCTATTAAGGGATCTGTGCACGTTACCACTGGTAACCACGCGCTCCAGGGCAATTTTCTTTCGCCGTGAGGGGAAGGGCTCCGCAGCTGTACTCCACGCCGGGAGGGGAACAGCTTTTGCTGCTCATTTCAATGCCGTGAGGGGAACGGCTCAGCAGTCACCTGGACCGCCGTGAGGGCAACGGCCTACATCCCCCAGAAGCCCCTGCTTGGTGCAGGACAAGAGCATAATCCCTGCGCCGGCTGCAGCCTTCAAAGCGCTGCAGCACCCCTGCAGCGCGGGACGTACTCATGGGCAATTTTCTTTCGCTGAGAGGGGAACGACTCTGCCGCTGTACTCCACGGGATGAGGGGAACGGCTTTTGCTGTTTATTTCAATGCCGTGAGGGGAACGGCTCAGCAGTCACCTGGATCACTGTGAGGGCAACGGCCTACATCCCCCAGAAGCCCCTGCTTGGTGCAGGGCAGGAGCATCATCCCAGCACCGGCTACAGCCTTCAAAGCGCCACAGCACGCCCGCAGTGTGGGACACGCGTGGGCGGCGCCCGGGCCAAACGGGGGTCAAGGGCGGGCCTGTCCTTGCCCGTCATTGCCAGGAAGAGTCAGGGCAGGGCCACCCCCCTTTCATCTACTACTGTGGGGCTTCCAACAGGTACTGTTGTCACTGTTTTGTGCTATTTGACCTTTATTTTCTGGGCAGCAGAGGCGCTATCCGGATCCCTGTGAACTTAAAACGTTCTTTGCCATGCTGGTTGAGTTGTGAACTGCCCATACTACACTAAACCTGTATTGTAAATTATATCGGACTACAGACTTTTTCCTGAGGGCCTGGACTTTGCACTGCACTTTGCACTTTAGTGTCATTCTACCGATTAACTATTTTCTTTTTTCTATTGGATGCTGCTGACTATTATATAAGCACCTTGCACTTTTCTGAGGACTGTAACATCGGCTCTGAGGAGCTCTCGTTTTAATTAATTGCAGTCAGTATATTGTGTTTTAGCTTTGAATTGTATATCTGCATTTTGCCGGTTGCACTTTGCACTTTGCACGATACTTTAAGCACTTGGCGAATAATTGGCGGTCTGCACTTCCTTAGGGACTGGTGTATTCTATACAGGGTGTTTATAGACTAATATTAATAATGAGTAAGCGGAATGTAAATACTTGGAACAGTGAGGCCGGTACTCCAGATGCCTTCATTTTGAGGGCAGAATCTGCCCTCATTCACGAAATACAATTGACGGAACAAAGGTTATCTATTGATCCTCAATCCCCGTTAGGCAGACTTTCCCTAACCCCTGCCTTTCCCAACTCTTCGCTGGCACTAAACCAGGATGCCCCTACAGTCAGGGTGAGTCCATCTCTACCTGTATCTTCAGCTATATTGATAAACTCTGGTTCTTGTCCCAAAAGGAGCACAAACCCATTTCTGCGAAAATTAAGGTGACTACCAGAGGGGAGACAGCCAAGCTTAAATCAGCCTGTAATAATGAATCTTCCTCTGCAAAAAAAGGGTTGAGGGTGTACAAAATCAAAATCTGTTCAGGGAACCTTTGGAAGGTCTGCTTCATCAGTCCCCCCCAAGTGACGATAATGAGGGTAACCCAGTTTTTATGAATCAGACCGTGGCAGGGCAACCAATTGATAGTTCTGAGGAGGGGAACTTCTGGATAAGACTAGAAACCATGTTATCCACACTTTTAGAAGCCATGTTAAAAAAATAAGTATGATAGAAGCCAGGTTAGCTCAACTAGAGGGTACCATCTGCTGTAATCCTCCAGCCGCCCCGACAGTGAGCCCACCCATTAACACAGTTGACATAGTCACGAGGGGTAAAAGAGATGTGCGGGAGGGGATAGAGGTTGGGTCTACCCTAAGGTCCATAGTGAATGGTGAGGCACAAGACAAGAACAGTCGTAGCAGTACTTGGCCTAGAAGCCCAAATACTAGGGCTACTTCTTGCCTGCCCCCCAGCTGAGCAGGAGCACCTGGGTCCCATAGGGAAAGGGGCATGGAGGGAAGGGACCACCAATCATTGAGCCTTCCGACTATAGACCTTCCACTGAATCTACCCCGTATGTAGTGGTACTGGGGAACGTACCTCCTCTTCCCAACGGGGCTAAGGAAGATTATGCGCAACTAAGAAATAAACTATTCATTGGTTCTCACACAATACCACCTTGGGCCACCGTGTAGCTAAAAATATTTTAATGGCATGAAGGGTTAGCTGGATTGGGAACTCACACAAATCTGACAGCGGAGACTGTGTAATTGCAAATTTTGAGAAACCTTTTACTGCTGGGCGCATTTTATCTAGGGACATCAGTCTCACTCCACTAACAGGATCCGCTATCAAGGCTTTACCCCTGGGTTATTTTGATAAGCCACTCCCCCATAGGGAAATGCCAGAGTATGGTCATAGGGCATGCCAACTAGGAGGTTGGTCAAACAGACAAGCTCTCCAGCAACAACCTCCCGCCCAAGCCCATTATGCTCCTGAATCAGACGGACAGCTATATAGCACCCATACATTGGTTCTAGATAATAGATTTGCAGCTCTATCCGGGTTGGAGAATTGTGATTGACTGCAGGCTCCTGTACCGCGTGGATCTGAACCAGCTATATCCCCCCAGAATTCAGGGGCTGTGGCCGTGAAGTTTGTATATGTGAGGCCCCACAATTTCTCATCCTGGAACATTGCTTGGTTGGCTAACAAATTCCAAGACCTACGGTGGGTACGTTATGTGAAGCAATACACTGTAATTAGCCTACAAGAAACATGGTCAGAGGACAGCAATTTTTTCCTAGAAGGCTATAAGGCATTCTTTGTCCCGGCCACTCCATCGGAAGACCAATGGGTGGTTTAATTACTTATACTTCTGTGGCCGTTGACTGTAAGATGCAATTGATCCCAACTCCACATCGGGGAATTTTGGCATTGTCTGCAACCAGGGGGGATACTAGAAGGGGAATTCTTAATTGTTATAGCTCGGTGGCTTGTCCGCAAGAGGAGTGTAATATCACCATCTTGGGAGGATTTATAAAAAAACTCTATGGGCCCGGATCTTTTAACCTTCTAGTTTCTGGCGATTTTAATATACACCCCTACGGTAATCCTTCAACATCCTGCATTTCAGAGTTGGGCTGCCCCCGGGTGACGGGTTTCCACTTTGAACACCATCCTCAAGGGGAACTGCTGAATAATATGCTGGACGAACTAGATATGGTGGTTATGATGTCTTTAACTGACCCATCCACCAAGTTCCCTGTACCAACGTTTAAAGGAAACGGTAGAGGATCATTCAATGATTTTATATTAATTTCTGCGTCGCTGCAATCCTTTTTTAAAAGTTTTAATATACTAAAAAGTGAATTCAGCTACCATAACCCTGTAACAGTCAATATGTCGGGCCCTTTAGCGATAAAAATAGGTAAGGCTCGCAAAAGAGGTACCCTGAAACCGACGGATGGAAAGAGCAGACTAAAGTGGTCTCAAGTATCTCCTGATAGTTTTTACAATAACGTAAAATCATCTTGTGCCCATGAACTGGAATTATGTACATCTGAGTGGTCTATCTCTAATAAGATCCTTGGTGCCTATGAAGCATTAGCGCAAAAAGTAGGGGAGCTGGTAATTGTCCCGGCTAGTGGCACCATTGCACAGGGCCCCAGATGGTTCGATTCCCATTGCTCCAAATCAGCTAAGCGGCTGAGGGAAGCTCTGTCGGCCATACCCAGAAATCCGCTTTAGGTCCGAGCACTTCACTCGGAATACAAGTTAGCCCAGGCCAAACGTTAGGGAGCCCTGAAGGAAGATGCATGGAAGGAGCTGATTGACTCTAGTACCTTGAGGAACAGCTCGGGGTTTTGGAGCCTTATGAATGGGCCCCTATTTGACAAGGGAGGGGGGGTTTGGAGGCTCACATAACAGAGGAGGAGTGGGTACTTCATTTTAAAACCATGTTTGATTGCCCGCTCGATCTTAATCGTAGTGAACCCCGGAATAGGAAGGATGCTGTGATCAGCTTTGATAGGAGCGAGGTAATGGAAGGGATTCTTGGGCTAACTATTAACAAAGCACCGGGTCCAGATGGGATCCCCCCTGATCTATTTAAGTCAGATCCCTTGTTCTGGGCCCTGATTCTAGAGTCTTTATTTAACGCTGCGGCTAAGAATTATTGTCCTCAGTCCTGGGCTTCTTCTACCATAGTTCCAGTTTTTAAAAAGGGCAATAGAAATAGCACTCACTGCTACAGACCCATTTCGCTTATCGAATCAGTGGTCAAGGTGGTGGGTCGGGTCCTTTTACAAAGATGAACTACATGGGCAGATGAGAACAGGATCATGTTGGACGCCCAGTACGGCTTTCGGACGGGGCTTTCCACTGTTGCCCAGTGTCTCAATATTTATATGACACTAAGCAAATACACTGTTGCCTCATTCCGGGACCATCCACCTTGCTTTCATGGATCTGTTGTCGGCTTTTGATTGTGTTAATGGGGCTAAGCTGTGGCAATCCATGGGGGCAATGGGGGTGGAAGATAGTATTATTAACTTCCTTGAGGACCTGCATTCATCGACCAAAGCTAATGTCAGGTTCTCACAGGATTTGCAGGCTACCAAGGATATTGAGATTAAGAAAGGAGTCCGGCAAGGCTGTATTTTGGCGCCGTTTTTATTTAATTTTTATAATAATGAATTAGAAAGCGTGCTGTTGGCAACCGAAGCTGATTTTCCTTATGAAAGATGGTGGGGTATCCCTGTGTTTCTCTACGCAGATGACGCCGTCCAAATATCCAGAACCGATTGGGTTTACAAACCCTTTTAACTGCTTTCCTGGGATTTATGACAGATCGGGACTTGACTATTAATAATTCAAAGTCCTATGTCATGAAAGTATGGAAATACACAAAAAGGAGTTTTCAGTTCAGGTCCGGTAATGAAAAAGCTTCTCGCACAAGCGTTTTCTCTTGTCTAGGGATCTTATTTGACGACCAACTAAAATGGGACCCCTTGATTCAGAGGAAAAAAGTGGGGAAGAAACCGACAGGAGCCATGTTACAAGTTTACCAAGCCAAAAGTATAGCCATAGCCTCTTATGGTAGTGAAATCTGGGGGCACTCAGTAACAGAACCCCTCCAGGTCGCGGAAAGTGGGTTTTTAAAAAGATTACTGTGTGTCCCACAAGGAACCTTGAATATGGCAGTACACAAGGAATTGGGGGTCTTCTACCTAAGCAACACTCTTGCTCCGCGCCCTTGACTTTCTGGTTAAAGTGTTGGCTAAATGAAGATCTAATCCTCCCCAAGGTGATCTTAAAAGAGTGTCTGTCTTTAGACCATATGGCTCATATCCACTGCCTTAACTATATTAAAAGAGGGTTTGAACGGATTGGGCAGGGCGTTTTATTCTATAAGCCAGATAGTATTGTAAAAAAAGGACGTGGAAGTAACTAAGACAGCCTTTCTGAACCAATGGCAAAAAAAAATGCCATTGCCAGAACCATGTCTTATGGGTTCCTTGACGACACATGAGAAATTTCTTCTAACAAGGTTCCGGATGTATCTTTTCCATTTTATTTTTGGCAAGACCCAAGGGGGCTTCAAGAGGCCAAGTACTAGCTTCCTGTGGCTGTGACGGAAAGTCTCCACAGGACCTGCTGCACTTTATGTTTTTTTGTAGTCTGTATGCAGTCCCCAGGAGGCATTTTTTAGTTCCTATTTTAAAGAAATTGAATTTTAATCATCAAGTCAGACCAGCACTTATGCATCTTCAACTGTTGTCGGATGGCTGTATCTTTTTTATTGTAGGGTTTTTAAAAGCTTCATTGAGATCTAGGCACTTTATGGATATTTAGCACATCTACTCAGACATGTTTACAGCTGCTTTACTGTGTGGAAATGGAGCTAAGTTTCTCTTTTTACTATGTCAATAATTACCTGTTTTTTTATGTATGTATTTGTGTTACTTTTATGGTTTTGTAATTACAAACCGAATAAAGTTTATTGACTGACTGACACTGCTAACCGATGGTAAACTACTTGTGCTCCCTCTCCATTAAACAAGGTAAAATTGCCTTTCATCCAATTGGCACATTTCATTTACTTATAAGTCACTAGTTAAGTGGTTCTACAGGTCCCCGGGGCCTGTAATTTACATGCTACCGGTGGGCCTGCAGCAACTATTGTCCCATCCACTTAAGTATCTTTTTAAAACATGTCTCAGGCCTGCCACTGGAGCCTGTAGTGCAGATTTAAACTACCATTTTGACCCTGCAAAACAATGTTTTGCCTGGCCTAAACCTTCCTTTTAATTCATTTAAGTCACCCATGGGGTAGACCCTAAACAGCCCAGAAGAAAGAGTGCATTGTATTTAAAAAGTTGACCATGTGCTTTTAAGTTTTAAATGTCCTGGTAGTGCACAACTCTTATACTCACTTTTCACTACTGCAAGGCCTACATCTTCCATAGCAAAACATTGTGTTACTTCATTACATTTAATACGTGATAACTTTAAATTGGGAACAGGTAGGAATGGTGAGTTTGGTGTCTAAAGAATTCTAATTTAAAACCCTCTTTACTGGTAAAGTTGGATTTTAAGTCATAATTCTGAAAATGCCAGTTTTAGAAAGTTGCAAAAAGAGCAATTGATGGACAGAATGTAGAACAACGTCATACATTCACCCCAGTACAGAGATCTGGGCCTAAATCCATAGTTTTTTTGCTCCCCATGCCATTCCAGTTTGAACCCAGCCATATGCTAATCAGTCCTGACCCTGCGCCCAATGGGAATAGTCCAGCCCGAACTGCCAGGCCAGGTCCTCCCTGGAATGGAAACAAACATCCTTGGACCGGTTTGGGGATTTCACCTCTAATCAGCCAGGATAGCTTTATTCCAATGGCATGGAGAGCACGGTACCCACGTCTGGGCATACCCGTCCCACTCGGGTGGCAAATGCAAAAATAACAATTGATGGACAGGGTTGGACTGTTCCCATAAAGAACAGAGTAAAGACTGATTTGCATATGGCTGGGTCTGAACTGGGGCAGCGAAGTGAGCTAAAGAACTATGATGGATTCAACCCAGATTTGTGACTAGGGGTGAGTGACTGAAAAGTTTCAGTGCTCTATCCATCATCTTCTTGTATTTGCTTTGCTCGCCCTAAGTTTGCAGGGTATGCCCAGACGTGGGTCACTTGCTCACTTTGCCACTGGATTCAAGCTAGCCTGGCTGATGAGGGGTGTTACAGGGGCGGCTCTAGGCTCATGGTGGCCCCGGGCAGGGAGCGAAGGTAGGGGGCCCCGGAAGAGGGGGTCCGGACGGGGCCCCAGAAGAGGGGGGTCAGGGTGTTTGGAAGTGGAACAGAGCCAGAGGCTGCCAAATCCCTGCCTGGGGCCGCCACTCAAATATGTATCCATCCTCAGAGGAATATTATATTAAGGATATATATTGGTGTGGCGGACCCTGGGGTTTGGTGGCCCTGTGCAGGTACACAGCTTGCACATGCCTAAGGCCGCCCCTCGGTGTTACCCCAAAACCGGTCCCTGGATGCTCTTTTCCGATCCAGGGTGGACCCATCTTGGCAGTTCGGACTGGACTGTTCCCATGAGTAACAGGGTCAACACTGATTTGCATATGGCTGGGTCTGAACTGGGATGGTGAAGTGAGTTAAAGAACGATGATGGATTCAACCCAGATCTGTGACTGGGGGTGAGTGTCTGAAAAGTTTCAGCGCTCCCTCCATCATCTCCTTGTATTTGCTTTGTTTGCCCTAACTTGGCAGGAAATGCCTGAACGTGGGTCCCTTGCTCACTTTGCCACTGGATTCAAGCTAGCCTGGCTGATTAGGGGTGTTACTCCGAAACCGGTCCCAGGATGCTTTTTTCGTGTCCAGGGAAGACCCGGCTTGGAAGTTCAGACTGGACTGTTCCCATGAGGAGCAGGGTCAAGATAGACTTGCATATGGCTGGGTCTGAACTGGGCAGTTAAAGAACAATGATGGATTCAATCCAGGTCTGTGACTGTGGTGAGTGTCTGAAAAGTTTCAGAGCTCCATCCATCATCTCCTTGTGTTTGCTTTATTCGCCCTAAGTTGGCAGGGTATGCCCAGATGTGGGTCTCTTGCTCACTTTGCCACTGGATTCAAGCTGGCCAGGCTGATGAGGGGTGTCACCCCGAAACCGGTCCCAGGATGCTTTTAGCCAGTCCAGGGAAGAGCCAGCTTGGCAGTTCGGGCTGGACTGTTCCCACGAGGAACAGGGTCAAGAATGGTTTGCATATGACTGGGTCTGAACTGGGGTGGCGAAGTGAGCTAAATAACGATGATGGATTGAACCCAGATCTGTGACTGGGGTGAGTGTCTGAAAAGTTTCAGTGCTCCGCCCATCATCTCCTTGTGTTTACTTTTAGAAAGTTAACTTTTTTGTTCTAACCAATCTGTGCCTGCAGCTTGTGTCCTGGGTCACATTACTGGGTGTAGTTGGCAATTCGCCTTTGTGTATTCCTTCTAGACAGTGAGACATAGGGGATTGGGTGTTGGCAGGCTGGGAGGAGCAGAACTGTTCCCTAGCCAAATACAATTTCAAAGGGGCTACCTCAGTAACCTTACAAATTGCTTGGAACCAGTCTATTGTCATCCCAGACCCCTTGGAGCCTGGGCTGGGGGGAGGAAGAAAATCCAAAAACCAGATGTGGGGAAGTATAGAAGTTTCTACTACTTCAAAGACTGGCACCTGGTATCAATTTTGGACCCTCAGACCAACTCTTCAGTCCTCTCCTGGAACTGTGGAAGACAGGCAGAAGGACGGCCTGTATTCCAGGGGACTGCCATGCTGCTTGGGGCTTTCCTTGTTTGCCAAAAGACTGCGCTGCTGCTACCAACGGACACCCCTGCTGCTATAGAGGACGGCCTTGTTCTCTAGAGGACTACACTGTTGCTTGACGCCTGCCTTGTTCTTCTGCGGACTATCCTGTTCATTAGGCCTGCCTTGTTGCTTGAAAGAGAGAGAACTGTTAACTTAAACTCAGGAATACAACAGTGACCCCAAGGGTCAGGTGGCTGGCCTCCTATTCTGGGCTCCAGAGATGAATATAGCTCCTTACAACGCATGCAATTGATTGCATGCCATTACAACGCAGTTGTTACAATCACCGCGTTGTTAGTACGAAATACCATTACATCGCAAGTCATTACAACAACTTGCTGTTTACTATTCTTACTCCAGTTTGAGCAACAGCAGGGAAGGTGTTCGATTATAAATCCAATACGAGTGCGCCCCCTGCAGCAAGTCATTGTAATGACTTGTGATGTAATGATATTGCTTACTAACAACGCGGTCATTGTAACCACTGTGTTGTAATGGGATTGTTTTGTGGAGAAAGCGTTGTAAATGCTGGTTCCCCCAGAGACACAACGGGCTTCAGGGGCCTCCCTGCAACTGCACAGCTAACCTACTGCAGCTGCCCCTCCCTCGACATGCAGCTAGACCTTCCTGAGCCCTGCAGTGAGTTTTTGATTCACAAGAGGTGTCTTTCCAGGTCCTGGACCTTGTGAAATCCTAAAGATTGAAACTCTGCGCGCATGACTTTGAGAAGGTAACCGTTTTCAGTGGGAACAACCTGCATCCATTGTGGTCTGCCTGAACATATGGCTTTGTCCCAGTCTGGAGACCAGATACCCACAATTAGAGCTTACTGCTTATGAGTGCTATTTTTACTTAAACCTTTAAAATTGCACATCTCAAATTTTACTGATCGGATTTGTGTCATTTTGGTCTCATTGTATTTAATAAATTTGACTTTATGTTCTAAATGAGTGTGTTTTTTTGTGCTGTATTTTCACTTTATTACAGTTTGGGGCTGCAGAAATACTTAATACACTGTCTCTACATTAAGCCTGACTGCTTTTGTGCCAAGCTACCAGAGGATTAAGAACAGGTTAAGTTAGTGACTTTTAGAGTTTACCCTAGCAAGGATTTTAGTTGTTGCTTGAGAAGGATTTTCACCCCACTCAATTAAAAACTCAAGTTCTTAGAATAGGGTAACATTCTGTTTGTCAAAAAATGGAAGCACTTAGAAACAATGCTATTAAACCACAATTGACCAGACCTCCAGTTGGCAATTCGCTGGCATTAGCAGATAGCACCATTCCACTAGATGTGGTCCTGCGTGCAAGTTCTAGTCAAAGATCTTTAAGATTTCCAATCCCAGCTGCTCTTTTTTCAATAAAAGTGTAATGTAATAAGCCCTGCATTGAAATCTTCACAGGGCTCCCAACTGTGCATTTGTTCATGAGATCAATCTTTGGGCATTCTTATCAGAACCTACTCCCTCACAACTGCAGTGCTGTGGGAAATGGGGAACCAGGAACAATAATTATTATTATTCTCAGCCTCTCAAATGAAAACCGTGTGCTTATGATCAATCATATCTTCAACACATATTTCTGCTGCCGTTTGCTTTAGGACTGCACAGGAGGGGGCGAGGGTGTGAGGAACCTACCACAGACAGTTGAAGTGTTTTGCTTGCTCTCCTGTGGCTAGAAGGTGGAGATCGAGGCACTGCATACACTCAATGTCACACACA
The DNA here is from genome assembly GCF_964263255.1 of Lissotriton vulgaris. Taxonomy (NCBI): domain Eukaryota; kingdom Metazoa; phylum Chordata; class Amphibia; order Caudata; family Salamandridae; genus Lissotriton; species Lissotriton vulgaris. The sequence goes on from NC_141685.1 coordinate 1,651,494,330, forward strand.
ATGTAAAACACAATAAAAAAACTATAAACTTTTACTGTGTATTCTGCTGGAATAATTAGTGCAGGTGGCTGCCAGGAGTGTAGTGTGGCCGCAAACTGAATAGCTGAAGATGCAGACAAACAGGACATGAAACATGCCTTCTCTATGAGATGTTTGCAAAGTGAAATTCACAGTGTGTATTGGAGATAGATGCTTTACAAATGTAAAAAACCTGATGTGAAAGAAGCAGATACATAAAGCCTATTTTGTGAGATGCCTTCAAAACAAGATGCAATGTGTGTGTGTGTTTGAGACGTATTTGTAAAAAGAAGATACAGTGTGTGCGTGACAGGTCATACAAACGCATAAAGCTTCCTGTGGGTGACACAGAGTGCCCTACATTGGGAGATGCTTGAAACAATGAGAAATGTGTCACCAGCTTGTGAGAAGCGTACAGAAATTAAAGATAGGTAAATATGCGAAACAAGATGAGTGTGGGTGATGCTTGATTATTAAACCAATCGAAGGTCTTCTTTGGAGCCAGTTCAGGCTTCAATTCATTCCATCATTTGAAGCTTCTTTGTGTTAGAGAGTTATTCTTTTTTAAAAGACACTCTAAGGCTGTTACCAGTCCTGGAAAGGTTTCCACTAGGTCCTGATGTGTCACATTAAAAAGATTTTTTGAAAAGTACTGTAAGCATTTAAACATTGAGGGGCACATTTTTAACTTTTGATAGAATGTAGCCCAGTAACCAAAGTTGCTCTCCTGCTTAATAGGAGAGAGTAGAACTGCACCATATCTACTAAGGTATGAGACAGGTTTTGTCTCTCCCTGCCCTGGTGCACATTTGGCTGCTTTGCACCACCAATGCAGACAGCTATACACTTTAGTGCATGGGTGTGCATGTGTGTGTGTGTGTGTGTGTGTGTGTCTGTGATGTCAATCATAGGTTTCTGTAGTGCAAGGGGCACTCTTCTGTACAAAAACTATACTTTAACATAGTTTAATACTTTTCTCACTGAAAATATGCTGTAAAGTGCTGTACACGTGTGAAGATTCAAAAGATTAGAGAAAAGAAACCTTTACTCATTCTTTATACTTGCCTCTAGGCAGTACTTAATTTGTGAAAAAGTAAGTGACAGGGCACTTCACGGGGGTCATTGCAGTGTGCACCACCCATTGCCCCCACCAGCGTTGCAAATGACAGTACCTTCACAATGAGAAACCCTCACACTCCTACAGGTTTGAGAGTTCCGCCTATTCCAAGCCACCAAAAGCTATAATAATGGTTTGGGTGACAAGAATTATTTTTTTAATGCATATTGACTCATTAAACACTTTTTTGGTGCTCATCTGAGTATTGGGAGGGAGAGAGGGAGGCAAGCACGACCGACTACCATTTTGTGTGTGAAAAAGGCCGCTTTATTGAAACAGGTGCACATCACATTATTTCCCAACTGGCAAACCGCCTTACAAAACTATAACCTCTCTAAACATCAAGTTACCTGACCCCACTTTTTGTTTATCTCCCTCCACCCCTACGATCCCACATGATAATATCCCTCCACCCGCAACATAACAATATATATCACCGCATTACATCCTCTGAGTATCCAACTTTGTCCCCTACCTATTAACCTATTAACTCCAAGCCCTCACAATAGCTACATTCCTGTCTGTCCTCTTGCAACTGTAACCAAACTACCCTCTAATGTAACCCCCAACTATTTACCCCTTTCCCTTCTCCCGGTCCCCAAGTTCCCAACTTAACGACAAAATACCGAACTCCAGCCAAACTTGGCCAACATCTCCACCAAACTCCGCCTGCACCTGCTTCCAGCGACGATCATACAACTTAATCCTGCCCAGTGTACCTGTCCCAATACTGCAGCCTGAAAGAAAACCCCAAAATTAGGGTGGGTGGGTGGGCCAAAACCTCGCTTCTCTCCCAGCCCTCCAGGTTCAGATACCTAAAATGGTGGCTGGGTCACGTGAGGGGCGCAATTTATACCTGTCTAGCGGAACGTTGGGCTTGGGCTGCCTTTGTGTTACAAACCAAAAGCAGCCCAACGTCAAAATGGCCGCGCCCATGCTCCACTCCCTCCCCCTCCCAAAACTGCCCGGGGGCAGACCTCGCGGCTTGGCTGCCCCCCAAACCCCTCTTGGAAAGATAGTACTACAGTGTGGTATACTGGCATTAATGCCAGTGCTTACAGTTAGGTGCTGAGCACCGGAAACAACCAGCTCAAATTAAGCCCTGCCTTGAGGAGATGTACATTTTTGGCATAAAGTCTTATCTATCTTTTATTTAGTAAATACGGTTTCGCATCAAAAACCATTGATAGTTGCATGGGAATTAGCGGTGGGCGAGCCACTGAAACCTCAATCCAGGCTCTAGCTTGAAGACTGGCTCTGGATCAGCTCGAGTTCCTTTTGGCATTTCAAGCTCATAACAAGCAGAGTTTTCGCTTCTGCCTACCACCCTCCCTCTACCCAGGATGTGGTGTTATTGTCAGAGCTGGTGACTGTGGAACTGGAGAACAAAGTTTAAGTTTCGGCGTTGGCTCAACATCCTGTGATTCTGGGCCATTGACTTAATCTCCCCATGCCAATAAACATTGCATGTGATCTTTTGTAATGCAACTAGTGTTCATATAAAGTGCTCCAATACTTCTGGGTCGAGTTTGCGCTACATTTAAAAAACAGTAGAAAAATGCACGTAGAGGTCAAAATAAAGCCTTAACATAAGGAAAGGCAAATAGATACCCATTTACTGGCTGATTTGTACAAAATGAGATGAGAAACTCCTAATTTACTGAAATTTCCCTGCTAAAATTGTGTGATCTTGGGCAAATATTTTATTTCACTAAAACTCTTTTTCTTTCTTTTTCACTTATGAGACATATTCAAATATGTGTATTCAGACTACCAGTGATAAAAACCGATCACTTTTAACAAGTACTTCTCAGTGGAGTACTATAATGCACCCTGTTAACGTCAAACCTTTCACATCATAACAAATACACATTTTTGACATTTTAAATAAACTTCATCATATTTTACAGGATGTTTGTTGTATGATTTACAGAACAAATATTTTCAGGGCTCGTGCATGGGCTCTAAGATCCAAGCCAGATCCTTGGCTTAGATCTGGCTTGGCTCTCCCTGCTAATTTTTTGGTTCGCCCACATCTAATGGGAATGCTATTGTACAGCACATGGAACATGCCCATGTCACAAAGTAGTGCTTAGCTCTACTTTACATTGAGTTAGGTAGCTTTCCAACACAAATCAGAATATGTGTTAGAAAGTAAATTCCAGCCAAAACTATGTCTCAGGTTTCTGTCACTTTTTTGTCCCTCAAACCTGGTGGAAAAAGTTAGCAAATTTCCCTTGAGTTTGTGGCGACCAGTTATTTTTGCAGGTGGGGGAGGGGCAAACACACGCACATACACACTCACACTCACACATACACACACACACACATACACACACACATACCCATTCGTAACACTCACTCACTCAGATACACATATGTACATACATTCATACATACATGCACACACCAAACATTAAAACCAAACCTTACTTTCACTGCAGCGCTCTGGGAGGGAAGCCTCGGAGGTCCCAGGAGGTCACTCAGTGAGGGAAGGCAGAGGTACCTCACTCGTCACAGAGTGGGATGGGGTCAGTGAGATGCTGAACCCACACCAGTCTGTGACAAGGCATCACTGATTTACACTGGGCCGTGGGCACTTCATGGCTTAAAACTGCAGTGCCCAGGTCAGAGGCACTCAGTGATGCTTCCATTGTCAGGAGGGGGAGGGCATTAAGGTAATTTTGCCAGGCTAAGGAGGTCATGGCCATGGGGCTGTGAAATCCTCAGACTCACAAAATTCAACTCAGGGAGCCAGGCACCTGAACATTTAGCATATTTTAAGAGCAGTAGTATTGGTTTAGAGGGCCACACATCTAAATCTACACAGTATAGGGAATGTATACAATATAATATTTTTATTTTCACACAAACATGAATGGTGCTGTTATGGTACAATAGTAACCTACTACCATAGGATCCTTAAAACATCTTGGGATATAATACCTCTATGTGAACATGAAAGAACTTAGTACCCAAGCACTCGAAAAAAGAAGTCCAAATATAGTAAATTGAGCTATACAGTCTAGATTATCTTAATCAATGTTGGTTCAAATGACTGACAGAAATCAGAGAGTTTATTGTTCTGTAGCATATATTCCACACAGAAACAGCCAACGCGTGTTTCCTCACAATGAGGTGACTTCTTCAGGGCTGTAAATACATACATATAAAATATTTTTTGTTTACAATATATTACAACATCATTCATTATATATCCTTTATGCAGTGTTAGTAACCAAGTTAGAAAATGCCAGAAAAAGGAAAAACCTTTAGAATCCAACTCCATTTGAATCACAGATGTCTCCCCTAAATGTCAGTCCTGTCTGCCATGAGGCCATAGAATGCAGATCTTTATCTTTAGTGGGTCCAATATCTGGCTCCAGAGGCCAAGTGTCAAAACCTCTTCCTTCAATCTCTCCAGCCAGCCCACAAATGACAGAGTTCTGTCCTTCCATTTGAATGCCCAGTGTTTTATAGCTGTCACTGGGGAATGCCAGATGTGCTCCCTCAACCTCCAATGTGGGCTGGAGCCAAGCCCCAAAGCACACAAAGTTTTTAGGGCACAGATATGCCCACTTTCTAGTAGTGCCATTTCTCTGCGAATTACGACAAAGCCACTTTTGCCACTGGCAAGGGGTTGTCACTGCAAATCCAATGATAGGAAACATCATGAGACTGCAATCCAAAATTGCAGCCTGAAGTGATGCCAACTATTTCCACATGTTAGCCTACGGCACCGGCAAACATCATAGGTAGTGAAAACACGCCTGAGTATTTTTCACTACCTGGGCAAGGGACGCACAAGTGTACCTGCCCTGACTTCCACCTACCACTCCCTTCACCCCTTAAGATGTACTCTCTGGGGAACTCTGGAAGTGAAAGGTCCTCTCAGGATGGCAAGTGACTTAAACAGGCCAGTCTTAGTAAACGCGCAATTGCGTGCATCGGCTTGCAATGGTAGGCTGGACATGTGTTTACAAGCACCATTGGTTCAAAACGCACACCAGCCTGCAATGGCAGGCCGGGCACAAATTTAAGCGTGCCATAGGTGCAAAGAGCACATAAGTCTGAAAAAGCAGTGCTGGACATATATAAGAGCACCATAGGTGCAACGTGTCCACCAGCCTGCAATGGCAGGCTGGACACATTTTACGAGCAACATCGGTGCGAGTATGCACACCAGTCAGCAATTGCAGATTGAAAATATGCTTAGCACACCCATGGTGCTGAGCGCACACCAGTCTGAACTGGCAGGCTGGACCCAGGTTTTAAAACATCATAGGTGCAAGTACGCACCCACCGGCCGGCCATGGCAGACCTGACTGATGCTTTAGAAACCTCAGGTGAGCAACACTTTCTAACGTGTAGGAAGGGCATGTGCACTTTCACACTGCACTCACAGTGGGAAAGTGCCCCAGGCCCTAAGGCCCTAATAAGAGAATTGGCCACACCTGGGATGTGTCCCATAGGGGGAGCCAACCCCTTAGGTAGGGAAAACCTACATGGGGTTTTTACCTACCCAGGCAGTGCACACACAGATGTACCTACTCAGCCACTCACCTACCCCAGTTTGGTGGCAGTGAACGGCCCCTTAGGGTTGGCTATGGAGTGAGACTGGCCAACCTGAGTAGGAGACCTTTTTCACAAGCTATTCAGGTGGGTGGCACAATCAGTGCGGCATTCCCTTATTAGCCAGTGTCACATCTCCCATGGGTATGTGGTGTACCTTCTTACAGGGCAATCACAGGTACGACACCTAAACCAATCAATTAAGCACCCTATACCTGACATGTGCAGGAAGGGCACGCACACTTTCCCTGCCGTAGTAGAGTGAGAAAGGGGCAAGAGCCCTAAGGTCAGGGAAAGAGAGTTGGCAAAAACCAGTAGGGGGAAAAGCAAATTGTTTTTGGGAAATTCCCCCAAGAAGGGCCATGTCCAAAAGGAGCATGGTCCTTCAGCCCGTATGAATGGGTCCTTGATGTCTTGAGTCATCCTACACATTTTCTGGCAGTCCGTCTTATACTGTGTGCAGCCTGTAATATCTTTTTTAATTGTCCTACATACACTGTGCTTTCACTCCCAGGCTGGTGCCACATAGGTCTATCAACACACAAGTCTCTTGTCCCCAGTGCACCAACCGGTCATACATACAGGTATCTGAAGTAATCATATTGACCTACAGGTGGGTGAACTTCTGAAATTTCAAGCAGCCTTGAGCCTGATGCCGGGCCCTGGCTCAGAATGGGGTCCTGTAGGAAGCCAAGCTTTTTTCTGAGTCCTGCCTGTTAGCCTCACTCTACCCTATAGCACTTGAGGTAAAAATTTGAGGAAAATAAATACCAATTTAGTGGATGATTTGTAGACAGCGAAACCAGAAAACTTGGTTTAATCATGGCTTCCCCACTTAACCAAATTGTATGATCTTAGGTAGATATTTTATTTTCCCCATCTTCCTGTTTCTTCACTTTTGCATATAAAACCACTTTCAAATACATGAGTTCAAAGTACCAGCTTTTCAAATCCTATTGTCTTTCATTTATTAGACTATAATGTTGCTCTATTTATAAAATTGCAAGCAGCATAAAGGATTCACATGAAAACTGTCAGGACAGGAATGTTTCTAAGTTCATGTTTAGAAAACGATCACTTTTAACCCCTCCCCTGCTGATGACGGAACCGCTCCGTCATCAGCTACGGTTGGGCTGTGCTGATGACGGAGCGGTTCCGTCATGGCCCGGCCGCCGCGCCTGCGCGGCGCTGATTTCGCGCCTGCGCGGCCGTTCTAATGAGCGGGGCGGGTCATGACGGAACCGCTCCGTCACCAGCATAGCTCAACCGCAGCTGGTGACGGAGCGGTTCTGTCACCAGCATGCGGCCGCCGCGCGGCCGCCCCACCCCCCCGTTAGCGCTGCGGCAGAATAGCCGCCGCAGCGAAAGGGTTAATACATACTTCTCAGTGCAGTGCTATAATATGATGCATTAAAGACACAACTTCTACATGTTACAGAAATGCACCTTTTTATTTTTTAAGTGATGTTTAATATATGTCATGGCAATCATTTTTAGAGCTCAGCTCATGCATAGGCTCAAAGAGCTGAGCCAGACCTTTTGTTTGGCTCTGACTTGGCTTGCCCTGTTACTTTGCTGGATCGCCCACCTCCATATTAACCAAATGAGCTTTACTCTCAGAATAAGGGTTCCCTACTATTCAGGGACAACCAGATTATGTGACAGCATTAACTAAATTATGCAGCAGTAAAACGCAAATTATGCTGCATAATGGGACACTTTTTGTGTTGAGAGTATTTTATTATATTGGCATTTTTGCAAATGCTAACACTGAATGAGCAAAGGTTTCAGCTTATTGGCAACATTTGAAACGCCCTAAGGTTGCATATATGTTGTATGTGGTGATCAGAGTTATGCTTCTACCATATGGTTTTGCTGCTCATATACATGAATTTGAGGTGATAAGGAATGAGAGTTGAGTTGTTCTTAAATGATTATAATGTATGGATGGATAGAAGTGTGTGAGTTCCTTGTGGCTTCTGTTTGGACTATATTGGAATGAGATGAAGGGTATAGACCTTCAGAAATACAAACCTAGTATTTCAAACAGTTACAAGGCCCATAAGTTCACCCAATCACCCCCAAAGCAGCTCCCTTAGAAGGGAAATGTGACAAAACAGGGCCTTCAGCACCCACACTACACTTTGGTAAACACAACAATTACAAGGAAACTGAGCAATGGACATGGAGGGCTGGGCCATTAAATAAATTAATTTATAGAAACTCATGAAAGAATATAACCTTTTCAGTAAAGGTTCTGTTTAAATAGTATCCTCTGTTATTAATGGTTTCAAGGCACTAAGAAAATAAAAAAAAGTCATTAACATTTATATTCTGTCATAAATATTTGCTACTGCTCCTTGGGGCTCACAAGGGTTAGGAACGCGCTATAAAAATGCCAATATAACAATACAATGTAACTGTCTTGCTCATTTATATTTTATAGGAAACTTGCATAACCTCTCCTTTGTGCTAGTTAAGAATGTGACAAGGATTTACTGCAGTGTATTTCTCAATGTGGAGAGATAGGCTACTGGAGCCACTCATCCCTGTTTATCTGTCCCCACGTAGCCTTCGACACCATGCAAGTGGGCTGAAGAGAGTACAGGGGGCATACGACATGATTAAAAAAATACAAAGCCTCCTATACTTTTAAAAGGCATTTAAATGGCCTGTGAAGTACTAGAGACCAGCACACCTCAGATGGAATCCCCTGTGTCCAGGAAGCTACAACAGCCCAGGCTACAGCACAGGCGGGGAGGGGATCTAAGGTCCTTTCAGTGCGATGGGCGTTGCCTGCCTGTATTAAGGAAAAGAGACATGCTGACTTTAAGTCAACAGCCCGTTTAAACTTGATTCATTTTTCAATCCCCTTGCTTTTAATGCACCGAAAAACGAATCAACTTTAAACAGGGACTGCTGCATCGGTGTCTCTTTTTAAATTGCAGGATCATTTCTCCTCCTCATACCCCCACCTGTGTCCCCTGTGTCCCCCCTACTCCAAATTCTGGGGGAGGGACGAATGGACAAATCCTCTGCATCCCCCACAGCTCCTTTGCCCACGAGGAACCCTAATCCTAAAGTATCTGGTACCCTCCCAATCCTTGGTTTGTGTCTTGCTGTGCAGAACGTGTTTGGTACTCAAAGGTATCCTCGTGCATTTCGGACATGAAAAAGCCCTTCTTCAGGGATTATGCCATACATGTCATCATCTGCATGTTTGATGGTGAGCTTTTAGCAGGGGACACATTGCCCCTATGCCCCACCAGTATGACCCCACAAAGGAAAGGCTTTTTTCCTACCTAAAATGCAACAGGGTGGTAAGAATCAGCTCGCAACATGGCTATATTGCAAGGGTTTCCTTTTCTGTAATAAGAGCTCCTTACGTTCAATGAAAATCTTTCCGAGCTACTAATATTCAGGCCCCGACTGGCCGTTGTGGGCACCGGGCAATCCCCTGGTGTGCCGCGAGGGTGGGGGCCGGTTTTGGGCCCCTGGGGCCGTTTTTGTTACAGGCCCTGTAACAAAATCGGCCGAAAACTGACTGTGGCAAAGAGCGCGGTCGCACCCCCCCCCACCCCCCCCCTCCCTTCCCCTGGGGGAGGGAGGCCGGCCGAGCACTTTGCCAGGGCCGGTTTTGGTTCCCAGTCCAGCCCTGCTAATATTATTAGAGGTGTAGTAGTAACCACAGCCGACAAGATTATATTAGTGGTCTCCAAATACCAAAAATTGCCAGCAGAGAACACGTCAGTGCATCAGGCACGGGTGCTAGCAGTCATGTAACAATGCCTTGTCAATATGGAATGTCTCTCCATGTGTAATACATACCAGCCATAGGTGAAATGCCCCTGGCACCAAGTTAATATGATGAACACTTCTCCCCAACATATTTTAATTTCTCTCTCAAATACCAGCTTTAAATATATTTTGGAAATTTTACAATCTTTCTCCAGACATGAGCTAATGAGTTCTGAAAATACCCACATTTTTGTCTCAAATACATGCTATTTTAATTCAACCAAGCACAAGCTTCCAACTTAGTTGACGAGGCTTCACACAGGAGAGCTACTCACAGGTAGCTGGAGATGTAGCAGTAGCTCACGAGCTACTTGTTGGAGAAGCCTGCTATATTGTAACATAGAGGCGTACCAAAAACACAGTGGGCAGGGATCTGGGGACAAGGGTGTGGGAGAGAGAGAGAGTGAAGCTTGCCCTGCTGATGCCACTGCTGCTGCTGTTCCTTGTGAACAAAGCTTGCACTGCTTTCATTGCTAGTCCTGGCTCGAATGACTGACTGCACAGTGCCTGATTGAAGTCAGCACTGCTGCTGGTCTGAGTCTATAATGGAGGACTTCAATTCTCTGCTTTGCCAAGGCGGCTCCTTTCACTGCCATTAAAATCACAAAACCCATTTTTCTTCTAAAGAGAAGAAACGATTTCCAGTTATACAGAAATGTGAAGGGATATTACCTCTCAAAGCATCAGGAATGTTTCTTTCTCTGTGGCGGAGAGAGAGGTACCTATTGTGCCGTGTGTGCAGTGGCGAGGTGTGTTATCCGGGTATTGGCGGGAGGGGCCCATGTCAGAAGCCAGGATACTGGGAAGAGGCCCAGGCCACTGAACTCAGAAGGAAACAGACTCTGCTTTGTAATTTTATTTCACTATACAAACAGGCTCTTTGTGTATATTGATGGGATTTCTATTTCAATATTATGAACCTGTAATAGCTTTTGGCGACGGGAGAACCTTGGACAAGCTGCCAATAAAGCCATTTGAATTGAAGCGAAAATTGAAATGGGAAAAATTCAGAGCAGGCGAGGAGGCGGAGAGAGGGGGGCGAAGGAGGGGGCGATGGAGCAGAGAGCAAGGTGGAATGTTAGATATGGCTGCGGAAACAGAAGGAGAGCTGGAATTGACATCAGTGGACAAGGCCAGGGCACGGGTCAAGGGATCACGCAGGTAGATGGCATCTACCCATTCTTTTCACAGGGTGGATGACTCTACCCTGCCAAGAGGTTGGGCCGCACAGAAATATGCTAAACTCCTTCTGGTGTATTTTCCCATTCCGAGACACATTCAGCAGAGCCGGCCTGGTTCTAGAGGGTGGGCCAGGTAGGCCAGGCCCACTCAAGCATGACCCTTGGCCCTCCCAGTCGGCAGAACAGGCCATGGAGAACACACCTGTGAAATGCTTCCTCCACGTGGACAGGCAAACCTTGTGATGTTTTTTCACTTTGTTTACATTAATTATCAGTCAGGGGTAGGGTTGCCACTTTTCCTAAAGAACAATTCCAGCCATTAGTTGTAGTTTTAAGAGTGTGCTAAGGCTTGGACATGATACTAAATAGGACTATGAATAAAATCAAATGTAGCAGTGGGCGTGGCTAGCCAGTCAAGATGGCGGTTGCGTGCCTCCAACGCTCTGCTCAAATCACCACAATTATCCTGATAAAATGTAAGAAACTCGACCCATCAGTCTAAAACTAGGCAATATTTATCCCTGACGTGCCAGAGATCATACCTGGTGAAGCAAAGCAACGTGCAACATGGAATTGTGCCACAGATACACGGGTAGCCCAGCCCACGGAGCACCTCGCGGAAGAAGGTGCAGTAGGGCGCAGGCTGCAGACGAGGAAGAACTCCACAGCGGACTTCTTGAATGAGGAGGCAGCACACAGCCGAGTCATTCAGCGATAGCAACGACGGAGAGGATAAGCACAGACGTACGAAGTCGGAGCCAAGAACGCAGGGCGGGTGAGGAGTCTCACCGTGGAGTAGAAGTGCCGTCCTACGACAGCAACAAAGAAACCCCCCACCCTGGAAGTGAGGCGCAGAGCCTGGGGGAAGCAGGAGATGGACCGGATCAATCTGACCGAACCACGAGGATTGATACTGGAGGCCCCCCTAAAGAAAATGAGCTGAGAACATCAGCAAGGTCAGTGCCAGCACCCAGCAACAAGCAGCGATGCACCTAAAGCTGAAACCGCAGAGGCCCAAGCGAAGAAGCTGACATACTAGGCGGTGACCGGCACAACTCAAGAGAGAAGGTGAGAGAGCTGAGGCCTGCATCAGGCCTTAATTTGCTCCAGGCTCGTCTACTCTAATGTTCTATATTTGGGTCTTCCGGACTACCTATTGCAAAAACTTCAAGTGGTCCAAAACTCGGCTGCGAGGGCCATTTTTGGCCTTCCCGCCATGCCAGAGCCTCGGATCTGTTACTCTCCCTTCACTGGCTTCCTGTCAGAAAGCGGATTATTTTTAAGGCACTTACACTGGCCCACAAGGCACTTCATGCTGTTGGGGCTAAGTACATCCAGAAACGTCTTACCTTTTATAAGCCCACAAGATCCCTCAGATCAGAATCCCTTGGTCTGGCAACTGTCCCCATTATCAGGAAAGCTAGGATAGGGGGACGTTCTTTCAAACATCTCGCTCCCAAGCTGTGGAACACCCTCCCCCTGGCACTCCGTTGTACTCCAAACCTGCTGGCCTTTAGAAAAGGTTTGAAAACTTGGCTCTACAGTCAATGATAGGTCTGCTTCTTTTTCCTTTTCCCTTTCTGTTTCAGATATGGGTCAGAAAGCGCCGGGACACTCCCTGGAGTAGCCGAGCGCTATATAAGACACCCATAACATTAACAGGAGCGCAGCAATCCCGTGCTTACGTAGAGACGAGCCTCGATCTGAGACCCTCTGGGGGGAATTGACATCCCTGGCGTCCGCAACCAGACACCTGTGGAGACAAAGGCAACAGCCTGTGCTACCTAGGCCCTGCATATTGGAGGGTACACGCCTCGATCGAGCCACCACTGAAGGACCCGTGTGAGACCGGGCCCGGCGCTCCTATCATATGGGGATAGATGGAGCGGCGTGCTGGTTGTGGCCTCAAGGCGGTGGAGGCCCCCCTGATGGAAGCGTTTCCCAAGTGACGCTGGGACGGTTTGCACACTGATGACCCTGCATGCAAGGAACAGTCACAGAACACAGCATCAATGAGGGTCCGGATATCGGGCGCCCTTGGCCCCCTTTGGTCTGCGCCTGCCACAAATAACACCGCCACATACAGACTGATAACACGTGTGGCCCCAAGAGGCCTTGAAAACTGTCGGACATGCAAAAAACCCCAGGAGAGCAACGTAAATGCACGTGGGGAACCTTGGAAAGAAAAAAAGTGCCTCTAACATAGGACTTCCTTACTGCTGCTTCCCCGCCCGATGGTGAGGGGCTAGGCCCCACACAAGCATAGCTCACAAGATGCGTGCTGACAACTTGAGGAGTAATGCCACACCTTGGAGGGAACCCCAGCGTTCGCGAGTGGCCGAGCCTGAAAAGTGAAGGAGAAGGTGCGAAACCACACTGAACCAGCCAGCTGGCAACAGAACACAGATAACAGAAATGCTGTGCATCCCTCCCGGCCTGCATGGTCAGTGACCATCCCGGCGCAACTTGAGGCTCACGTACAGATGCCCCTTGATCACCTACATGACCTCTGCACAGATGTTAATCATGGGTCGCCTACGAACAAATGCACAACAGCCTGCCGCACACTCGGAGGCACAGGGCACTCAACGAACAGAGTAAGATTGCACAGGAGAGGACCCAAACCTGGCGCTCTCCTACAAAATTGACTTAGTCCTAGCTGCAGTGTAAAAAATAGGTGCTGTCCTGGATCACACCTGGACCCCACTAGAGCCCAAAATAGATAAGGTTACATCTGACTTCACACTACTGCGAGCTGACCACCGCAAACTATTGGACAAAGTCCAGATCAACATACAAACCCTGCAGGAGCTGAAGCCAAACACCAGCAGTGAGGCAGCTTCACTACAAGACATCATGGACCAAGTAAATACCCTTGAATACAGGATAGAGGATGTGGAAGGCCAACATATGTATGGTGGGCCTCCTGGAGGAAGAGGAGGAACATTACCCTATTGCATGTGTTGAGCGCTGGATACGGGAATTACTCCAAGATGCATTATCACCTCAGTTTGTGGTGGAGCGGGCGCACTGGGTGCCAGCCCGAAGACCACCTGTGGGAGCCAGCTCAAGACCATTGCTTTTTAAACTGCTAAACTACAGGGATAGAGACACAGTATTGAGAGAGACCCGCAAGCTCACCAAAATAAAGATATCAATCAACACATCATGCTGTTTCTGGATTACAGCATGCAAGTGCAGAGAAGTGGATCATTTACTGAGGTAAAACACCAGCCCCGTAGATTGGACGTCCGCTACTCCTTAATATTCCCAGCCAAACTGCAAATTGTTGCAAAAGGGCAAACATGATTCTTTGATGCACCCTCTGAAGTCTGGGACTGTCTGGAGGAATCAGGGCTACTAACGGGGCACAAACCACCTGTGGACACACAACCGCCTCGCCTAGGCAGAAGAAACCACTGTCGCGGTAGAGGAGGAAGCCCCAAGAAGGCAAGATTACAGGCAGCAATCTGTGTACAAAAAAGAGGCATGCCGTTCCTACAACGGGAGATTAGGGAGATTTTGTATGGCGGTATCACAAGAAGGAATCAATAGGTGTATTACGAAAGGAGATGGAGAATCCTTACTTTCGGAATGAGGCACCCCACACAACCGGCCCGCTGGGTGTCATGCTTAATCATCGGGCATGCCCCTTGTCTGGTCAGCACTGCAATACCCGACGGGCACCCTATGCAGGGGCTCTTTGGCGGAGATCTTTTATTCTTTGCCGTTTGGTGCAGTGGGTGTAAGGGGCCTATGGAGTGTAGAAGTGTGTGTGTTGGTCAACTCGACCTAGTGAGTTAAAACAGGGAACGGGAAGAGTCAGGCAAAACAATTTTAATGACCCTGCCTTCTGCCCTGATTAAAAAGGAGTGGCGACCCTCTTCAATGATGCTGCAGGGTGTTGCGCTCAGTCTCATGTGGTCGACATGTTTCTTGCCTAGTAGTCAGGTTAATCGACACCTATGCCCGCAAAACACTGCAATGTAACCCCGCCTTGAGGAAAGTGGCGGTGGCCATTTTGGAAGGATGCCTGCACAGCCGGTAAAGCGAGCGCCATATTGGAAAGTGTAAAGGCTCGGGAGAGCAACCGTTGAAAGTGTTCAGAGAGTCGGTTGCATCAATAAGGGGGACTTAGCGATGAAACCATATTGTAAGATGCATGAAGGGCTACCCAGTGTAAGCTTGGACCCATCAAGATTGCAAAGGAGATGATACGCCATATATAGAGGGTCAACTAGATTCAGTGGTGCCAGTCGTAAAAACTAAGATATGTTAAGGGTTGACCAGGGTATGTCTTCGTTTAGGCCGTGCTTATCGGTGGCAAGATGATAAACCCACTTTTGTTCGATCCTGAATAATGCCCTTGGTGTTATCGTGGGGTGCGCCTCCAATATTTATTTATTTATTTTATTTAATCGCTTGTATAGCGCAGGAATTCAAACCCCCGGAGGGGTATCTTCGCACTTGTGTTCTTACCAAAGCTATATCCAAATAAAGACAATCAGGGCAGGGAGAGAAAATGTCTACATGGTCAGGAACAGATGAGTCTTTAAGCATTTCCTAAAAGTTGCTAAATTGGAATTTAGCCTAATGGCGAGAGGCAGGGAGTTCCAGAGGGTGAGGCCTCTATAAGAGAGAGCTCGGCCTCCCTGTCTTTCCTTTTTGATACGTGGTACCTGAAGCAAAGATTGATTCTGAGAGTGCAGAGAGCAGCCTGGCTCATAAGGTCTAAATTTTTCTGATAGGTACTTTGGACCAATGCCAAACAGGCGTTTGTGAATTGTACAGCATATCTTGACTTTCACCCTCTGGCGAATAGGCAGCCAATGTAGTTTGTTCAGCAGGGGACGAGAAGGGGATCTAGATGGAATGTTCAGGATCAGTCTAGCAGCTGTGTTCTGGGCTATCTGTAGCCTGCCAAGTTGCTCCTCATTGGCAGAAATAAGCGGCCCATTACAGTAGTCTAGTCTACTGATAACCAATGCCTGAACTAAGGTCTTCCTATGGCTGTCCGCTAGATAGGGGAACACCCTTCTCAGGAGCCCAATGGCCCTAAGACAAGATCCTGTTACCTGATTAACATGGTCTTTGAGTATCAAAGATTGATCAAGTCGGACCCCCAGGTTTTTTACTATCTCTTTGGGACAAGGGGCAGAGCCTAGGTTGGGAGGCCACCATTCAGGTGACCACAGGAGCGGGGCCTCTCCGAAGAGCATGGCCTCCGTCTTGCCCACATTATATTGCAGGCAATTGGAGGTCATCCAGTTGGATACAGCTCTCATTCCAGCAGCGAAGGAGTTTTTAACTGCTGGCGTCAATGTCTTAAAAGGGAACAGAAGCTGAGTATCATCTGCTTATGATATTGGTGTGAACCCATACTCTCTCACAATTTCAGCCAAGGGGGCCACATACACATTGAACAATGTGGGGCTTAGGCATGAGCCCTGTGGGACCCCCTTGGTGAGCTCCCTAGAGATGGAAAAATGGGAGCCCAGTCGAACACTTTGTGAGCGGCCAGTAATAAAACTGTCTAGCCATGCCAGAACAGTTCCGCCTATCCCTACCCTCTTCAGACGACTGATCAGAATGTCGTGTGACACCGTGTCGAAGGCAGCGGACAAATCCAACAGCACCAGAATCATGGAGCCTCCTCTATCCTGTGCCATCCGGATGGTATCGGTCACAGAGAGGAGAGCTGATTTGGTGCTGTGATTAGGTCTGAACCCAGATTGAGAAGTGTCCAGACCGTCCGCTGCCTTGATGTATTTGGACACATGTGTATTGGCGTGTTTCTCAGTCATCTTACTCAGATGGGGCTAAGGGAGATCGAGCGGAGGTTGGTCAAGTCTGGCCATGGCAACGCCGCGTATTTACGAATAGGGTTCACTATCGTCTTTTTCCAGACACTGGGCACTTGCCCTTCCTTAAGAGAGAGGTTGATTAATGTTTGAAAACCTGAGGAGAGCAGGCTTCCCAGAGGAGCTATCATTTTAGCGGGCAGAAGATCGGTTGGGGATCCTGATTTAATTTGACTACACAAAGCCGTGACCTCAGTCAAACTAATCTCCGGAATCGTAATAAATCGGGTGCTTTCATTCATTGGTTTCCGAGAAGAAAAACTGTCAGCATTGCTCATAAAGTTTGAGGGTTGTGTTATTTTCCCATATATAGACTCTATTTTGTTCTGGAAAAATGCAGAGATGTCATCGCATAGGATTTGTGTAAAATCATCAGGGCTTTCACAGGCCACAGGTTTTACAAATGATTGGAGAATTTTATAGAGTTCTCTAGAGGAGACCCCTGCATCCGCTAGTTGTAGGGCAAGACTGTTTTTCCTAGCCAATTTTATATTTTTATGATATTTAGCTAGGGCCTCCAAGTACGACTTTCTACTACTGGGTGTGTGCGTCTTTCTCCAGACTTTCTCCAACTTTCTACACCCCTGTTTCTCTACTCTCAATTCTTCTGAATACCATACTTCCTGCTTACATTTGGGATACTGTTTGTGCAGTTTCAGAGGTGCAAGCAAATCCACTGCCTCTAAAAGAGCTTTATTAAACTTGATGAGACCAGTTTCAACATTGTCGTTCTCAGAGATAAAGGGTTCTTTCCAAACCTTCTGAAGTCCTTCAAAGGTTATTTTATGCCATTGTCTACGCCATATTGCAGGGAGTGGCTTTTGATGTGGCAAATTCAGACCTAGTAGGGTGAATCCTACCATGTAGTGGTCAGACCAGCTAACAGGGGTTGGCGAGCAGCATTTTATTTTAGGGCAGTTAGTAAAAATGAGATCCAGGGTATGTCCACCCAAGTGCGTTGGGCCACTATTCTGGATTTTCAGTCCTAATATCAAAAGATCAGAGAGCACGGAAATTGTGTCTGGGTGATTAGGTAAGTCAGTGTGAATATTAAAATCTCCAAGGAGAATGAAATCTTCCTTGGCTTTAAAATTAGGGGCTAAAAGCTCCATAAGAGTGAGCGAAAAGTCTGTACAAGGTCCAGGGGGTCGATAGACCAATTCTACCTTCCAGTGTGTTTTAGAGGAGGAGCAGATCCTAAAAATCATGACCTCCATTTGAGCGCAACATCTTTGGTCAAGCAGGGAAACTTTCAGGCCTTCTTTATATACCACTGCAATACCCCCACCAGTTTTTGTAGGACGATCTAAGTGGAGAATCTTATACCCAGCCGGAATCCCCAGCATAATGGCAGGCACTGTGTGGGGTTTTAACCAGGTCTCAGTGAGAAAACATATATCTGGCGTAACTGTGTTAATAAGATCCCATAGTTTCTGGGAATGTTTGGGCAGGGAGCGGATGTTTAACAAAAAACGTCTTAGCCCAATTAACCCCGTTTGTATAGAGTTTTCTTCGATATTTCTACAAGTGGAACGGTTCGTAGGAGATCTCAGACAGTGCAACTCTGCAGGGGCTGACATAGGGGCTGTAGTATAGTTGCCAATGACAGGGTAAGTAAGGGATGCCTGGAAGCGACAGATGATACAAGAGAAGGGGCCTTCAAGGCACGGCCAATAGTCATGATTACAGGCTACTGGGAAAACTGGTTTGTATCTTTGCAATACCTGTGCTGAGTAAGAGATAATATTGCTACCTGCTGGTCCTGGGATCCTAGATGTAGAGCCCATGGCCCCTGGTCCCGTCCGGTCGCGGACGGGCACAGACGGGCTTCTCTTTGGCTTGTCTTAGGCGGGTTCTTAGGCGCACACCTGCGCACAACCGCTGCGCGCTTTGAGCGAGGACGTGGCTAAATAGCCCTATAAGAATGACCACTAGAGCGCTAACCTCTGCTCTTAGCGGAAGTGCCTGGCTCTTACCTGTCCGCCCTCCGCTCTATGGCTCTAATTGCCGAGTCAGACCGGGGCGGGCAGGCTGCAATATCAAGCCCAGGCAATGCAGGGAGAGTACCAACAATGTGGGTGACAAATTAGGCAACTAAGATTAAAATTAAAATTGTCAACAAATGCGGCGAGATTCCTAAAAGCGCGTTTTCTGGCTCCTGATGGCCCCACGCATCAATGCCTGATAGTCAAGTATTTAAAGCAGCTTACAGGTGAACAGCGGGTCGGGGAGACTCTGCCACCGTCCTCCCTACCGCAGTCAGCCAGTCGCTCCTTCCGGTCTAAATGGCCCTATGAGAATGACAACTAGAGCGCTAACCTCTGCTCTTAGCGGAAGTGCCTGGCTCTTACCTGTCCACCCTCCGCTCTACGGCTCTAATTGCCGAGTTGGACCCGGGCGAGCAGGCTGCAATATCAAGCCCAGGCAATGCAGGGAGAGTACCAACAATGTGGGTGACAAATTAGGCAACTAAGATTAAAATTAAAATTGTCAACAAATGCGTCGAGATTCTTAAAAGCCCGTTTTCTGTCTCCTAATGGCCCCACGCATCAATGCCTGATAGTCAAGTATTTAAAGCAGTTTTCAGGTGAACAGCGGGTCGGGGAGACTCTGCCACCGTCCGCCCTCCCTACCGTCCACCCTATCACCCATCTCAGGGTGTCCCAAGGGTATTTAGCAGTCTCAAAGTGCATGTACAGTTTTGTTGTAACTTTGTGGCATCTGATGTTATTTTTGTGTTCGGTAATGTGTGTTTTAACCACCCTGGTGGTCATGCCCACATAATGATGGTTGCAAGGGCAAGATATCAAATAGATACATTTAGTGGTGTTACAGTTTGTATGTTTAGTCATTTTCCTGGTAAAGTTATTGGAAAAGGTTAACTCTTTGGTTGGTGCAGTTATAGGACATACTGCACATGAGCCACATGGATAGTGGCCAATGACAGGTGGGAGGTCCCACAAAACTCTCTGTGTCTGGGAAGTTTTGTTTTTAGGTCTTGTGTGGATTAACATGTCCTTTACATTACTTGTGTGTTTGAACTCAAACCTGGTGTTTCTGATCCTGGTTGATTCTGGTGTAAAGGAGGTGACACATGTAGGAGCCTCTGTAGGATCTTTCTGATTGGTTTCCAACAAAGCTTCCCTGTTATTATTTCTTGCCCTTTTCATTGCGAGCGTTATGGAACACCACAAGAATTCTTGTTTGCACAGGTTCTCTGCCAAGTTGTTAGCTTCAAACTTGTAATCTTCAGTGGAGCCACAATTTCTCCTGTTGCGGAGAAATTGTTCAAAGGGCATGTCTTTTAGGGCTCTAGGGTGGTGGCTGCTGAACAGTAAGAGACTGTTGATGTCTGTGGGTTTTTTGCACAGTGTAGTGCTCAGCTGACCCACTGCGAGCCTGATGTTCAGGTCATGGAAGGAGACCATGGAGTCAGAGATTGTGTGGGTGAATTTGAGTTATGGATTTATGGTGTTCATCCATGTTCAGAAGGACCTGCAACAGGTCCTATCTCCCCTCCAAAAGATAAGGATGTCATCAATGTACCTCTTCCATAGTATGAGGTTGGTGGTGTAGGGATTATTAGAGTTGAAGATGAATCTTGTCTCAAAAGCAGCCACATACAAACAGGCTACACTCAGGGTGAATGTGCTACCCATGGGAGTGCCCTGGGTTTGATGATAAAGTTTGTTGTTATACTCAGAAAGTTTTTCAGTTAGGGCCAGGGTATTACACTCCATAATGAAGGGGCCAGGTGTAGAAGAGTCCCTTACAGAGGAGCCAAGGGCATCTTCAATCACCTAAAGAGTGGCCCGCATCAGGATGTTTGTGTACAATGCCTCAACGTCCAGAGTAACCAACAAATTGATCTCATCCTGGTTTTGGAACCCCTCGTTAAGGCGTAGGATTTCTGTTGTGTCCAGTAGGAATGAGAGTGTTGCTTTTACTAGTGGCTGGAGGATGTGGTCGCAGAATCTGGACAATGGTTCCAGTAGCAAACTAATCCCAGATACAATGAGTCTCCCTGGGACTGGGCTGATGCCCTTGTGTATTTTCGGCAGTGTGTAGAAGTAAGGCGCCTTAGGATATTTTGTAATCAGAAAGTCTGCCTCCTTCTTGCTGATCCAGCCATCTGATTCCGCTGTGAAAACCATAGTGGCTATTAGACTGGTGAGCCTTTTAGTGGGGTTCTCAGTGATGGGTGTGTAGTACCTGTCATTGTTAAGTTGACATAGGCATTCGGTGTTATAGTCACTAGTTGACATAATAACAATTGCACCCAGCGACGGCTCGTGGAGGGAGTTACGGTGGGGCAGGAGGGCGGGGAGGGGGAGGGGCAGGGCGGAGGTTGCTAAAAACCGGCATATGGATAATTGCAGGTAAGTAAACAATTTAATTAATAAAACGAATTTCGTAGTGCGCCTTGCATCGCAAAATGCAATGCAGTGCGAGCTACGAAATTCGTTTTATTAATTAAATTGTTTACTTACCTGCAATTATCCATATGCCGGTTTTTAGCAACCTCCGCCCTGCCCCTCCCCCTCCCCGCCCTCCTGCCCCACCGTAACTCCCTCCACGAGCCGTCGCTGATTGCACCCCTTTGTCCGCCTGCTTGATGATAATGTTAGAGTCATCAGCCAACGATCTTACTACGGACCATTCTGCTGTAGAGAGGTTGTGGAAGGGAGTGTCAGATCTGCAGCTGGCTAAGTCCTTGAGCACCGCTTGCTCAAAAGTAAGTATTTCATTTGACACCATGCTACTGTTAGGGGTGAAGGTTGAAGGGTTATGTCACCCTGTGTGTCTCTAGGTGGTGTGGGTCTGTCTTTGAAGAAGGTATTAAGCCGCACCTTCAAAAAGAAGTTGTGGATTTCACATTGATCCCGAAATCTGTCAACTTTAGGAGTGGGAATGTACCCTAAGCCTTTGCGTAGGACTCGTAGTTCGGTCTCTGACAGGGTCCTAGGGGAGAGGTTAACCACTAACTTTTCTTCCCTCTGGTCATGCTCCTTGTTTCTACAGAGATCTCGGTCTGTCCTGCCAATGCACTTGTTTGGTGAACCCTCTTCTTCGCCCTCTTCCTCTGCCCCAGCCTCTGCCTAAAAAAAGGGGGTTGTTGCCAGGGAATAATCGTGGTGGACCCTGTGGGTATCCTGGGTATCGCCACATAGGCGGACCTTGGTAAGGTGGCATATTGAATTGGGGATACGCAGGACGTGCCACACGTCTCGAGTCATGGGTACCCTAACTGCCTGTGCTTGAGTCACTGTTTTAAGAGGAGGATTCCCTTCTTCAATTAGATGTGTCCTCATCCGAGGAGTAACTAGTTTTCGCAGAGGTAAAGTTAGCCCTGAGATAAGGGTAGACCTTTTCCTTGTCTAATTTTCAGATATTTTTCTGTAGTTTACTGATTTTTTGTTTCATCAGAAACTGTTTGTTTTCCATAATCTCATTGTTAATTTCTATGAGCTCATACTTGTATATTGTTGTTTGAATAGCTGTTTTAAAATTGCTTTCTGCAATCTGAATTCTGACAAGGAGGGCATCTGCAACCCTTTTTGCTGTGTTAATGATAAGGATGAGCAGATCCCTAGTGCATTTCCATGACACTAGGGACCACTCCTTTTTGAAAACTGCATCAGGCAGCAATCCCTGACATGGAACAAAGGTTGATAGAAAGACAGGAGGCTCTCCACATAGTTGCAGATATCCAGAATAAATCGTAGACCTCTGAACTTGAGGCACATTTAGTCCTCTCCCAGAGCCTGGCAGGGTCATCGCCCACAAGATCCGAAGATCAAGATTCCCTCCAGCTACCAGACATCACACAGCAGACCTCAGATGACATATTCTGAACATTCAGCAAATGACCTGCTGAGTGTATGCTTCCATTGCTCATGTACCTGTCACATTGTTTTTTACACACCTTGGTCCAATGGGTGTATGCTTAAGAGCACAGCAAACCCCCTCGGCATACAATAGGAAATATAACTCCAGCGAGGTACACCTTCCCGATCAGCCTAGATGAAAAGCCCATCCTTAGAAAGAGGGGTTCTTTAACTACCCTTAGAAAACATAGAGGGGATGTCTAACACGCAGAACTACAAAGCACGCACCTTCGCAGTTAATCATACCAAACATAACAGTTGCCACTGTTTGGGTCCCCAGTTCGTGCATCGGCTACGAGTTCACCCACATAAAGTTGCACACACCACAGTTGAACCCCTAGTCCTCATTATTTTTATCACATTCCAAGAAGCTCAGACTGGTAACCTGGAATCTGATTACATTTTCGACCTCGCCCATGCATGGGGCCACATGACATGCTCATGGCACGGCCCAATATCCTGACATAGAAGGTGAGGGGTATGCACACAGCCACCCACAGAAACTTAGTGTACGCCTAGCTCCAATGCAGGCACACAAAAATAGACTTTTTACAGGAAACACACCTCACACACACAAAGGCTGACCTCCTTTGTAAACGATGGAGGAGACATGTGTACAGCACTTACTACTCTTCCCAGGCAAGAGGGGCATTAATATGTATAAAGATAGGTTTCCCATACACAGGGGAGGAGGTGGTCATAGACCAGGAGGGGAGATACGTATTCTTGAAAGGCAAACTGAACGGGCAAACACTCCTCATGGGCTCCATATATGCCCTGAATGTAGAGCCAGTGTTTGCTGGGGATCCCGACATACTCGCCATATCCTTGACTGCACCCTGACCGCCGGACTTCTGCCGAGGCGCAGTCTACCCGTCCACGGTGCCCGCACCGGGACAAGACAGAGGATCGCCCGACCCTGCATTCTTTTCCTGCCTGACCGGGGCTTCAATCACGCACCTTCCCACGACTTGGCGAGCCCTCTTCGGGGCTACACCACTGCACCTGCTACCTCCATTTCCTCCCGTATCCCGTTTTCTCCCTCCAGCATCAGTCCTCTCTGTTCCTCACATGACAAACAGCCCAGGACTCCGCTCTCCCTTGAACCTTGGATTCTTCCTGGCTGCTACTGGGCTCCGTAATTGTGCCTTTTCCTTTTTTTCACTCCCTTGGACCATACCCCTAGATATACCCCCCACCACAGGATCCTTCCTCCGCCGTCCCTCACCAGAATGGGGATCCGTCTCTGGACCAGCACCCACCATCACTTACATTATTCCGCAACCCGGTCCTGATGAAGATCCTAAATCAATAGGATTAAAACGCCGTCGACCCGCACTGCAGCGCAACTCATGGCGGATTACCTACTTCGGTTCCCAAACTAACTACTATTATCCATTCATCAAGGAGGAACCTACAATTTGTATAAATTGTGTTCTAGTGTACTTGTCTGCGCCGATCGCTGTTTTTCACCCTTATGCCACTTGCGCCGTCACTGTTTGTCTCACTATCACGTAGTGCACAAAGCCCCCTTGGGTTGCCACCACATTACTTGCCACAAGTGCTGTTTCACTATTCTACTTTCTTTGATAGTTTTGCCAACATTGCCCTTTAAAAATATAATGCTATATGCACTTTCAAAAAAATAAAAATTGTGAGTCTCTCTTTCCTTGTCCAGATCCTGTGTATTGTTTTGTACATGCAAATATATCTGTTGTCCAATTGAATCCGATTGAGATATTGTTGCCTTATACTTACTGAATGTAAAGCAAGCTTAATTCTTTAGAAAACTTGCTGGAGTGCTGGCCAGATGGAGTGGGCTCCCATGGCGTATAGGTGGGGATTTCAATTCAGTCTTAGATGTAGGACTAGACAGGTCATACCTGTCCCTACCGCGTATCAAAGCAACATCCAATGCGCAGGCCCTGTCGGAGTGGCTGACAAACTGGTCTCTGGCAGATATATGGCAAACTCCTAACCCCAATTTCTCGAATTTACTCATTCTAATCCCCAGTGCATGACCTCCACGTCCGGCTGGACTGAATGGTAGGGTCACCCACACTCGTCCCACTGATGAAGCATACCAAATACCTAGGTTGGACACACTCGGATCATAACCCCCAACTTCTGCAACTCACATCGGACTTAGTGAATCCCCCGAATCCCACATGACAGCCACAGCCTGCAGCGCAGGAAGATCAAGCTTTCCGCTCCTTCGTAGGGGCGGCAATACTTGAACACTTCGAGACAAATTATATGTATATGTATATGTATATGTATAGGCATTTATATAGCACACTACTTACCCGTAGGGTCCCAAGGCGCTTCGACCGCTGCGAAACCCTTCCTGGCTTCCCTGAGAGATGGTCCCTTAATGGGTATCTCCAGGGTGAGACCGGGCATCCCCAACGGTCTGGTGGGGCCGTTAGTGAAGATGAGGCAAGCTAATGCCCAGAGTTGCCGAGTGTGATCGCTGATCAGAGTGGGCACCGAGGCGAGAGAATTATCGAGTCCGCTGACCCTGGTCCAGAAACCTGCCGCGCCGGGAATCGAACCCTGGTCCCGGGCCGTCCTCTGCTCTCGGGTCTGCCGCCTCTAACCAGTGAGCCACACTACTTCACTACCACAGTGGATACCCTGCTTGAATGGGACGCCTTAAAAGTGACCTTAAGAGGGCACTGTCTGGGAGGGGGGCACTTGAAATATACCCACAGATAAATGAAGAGCTTAGTAAAGTAGAGCGACAGCTATTAGGCCAAGAGGTAAAAAGGTCAACCATTAGTAGTGACATGAGTTGTCTGGACACACTACAGGCCAAACACGTGGACCTGCAAGAGCGGCTACGCTGCTATAAATATGCAGCACATTTGGCACGCACACCTGGCACTGCGGACAGGGTGGGCAAAACACTAGCGTGGCTACTGTGCCAAGAGCAAACACACCAACCCATAGGGGCCTTAAGAACGGAAGCAGGTTGTATACACACAACACAAAACACAAGCAGCAATGGAACACCATTACACTGCACTCTACTAATCTGCGAGGTACCATGAAGAGACACCACTAACTACATTTTTAGACTCTGTGTGCCTACCAGAAGCAAAGCTGGAGCAGAGGGAGTTGCTAAATGAGCATATAACACCTGAGGAAATTCATAGTGCGATAGCAGCATTAGCAAACGGGAAAATGCCTGGCCCAGACGGATTCCCAGTGGAATTCTATATGGCTTATGCAACAATGCTTACTCTCCACTTACATGTACTGTACATAATGGCCCTGAGTGAGCAAAGACTCCCCCTGTCCACGTGAGAGGTAAGCCTGGTGTCCCTGTCCAAGCCAACAAGGAACCCAGGGATCTGGGATCATACAGGCCACTAGCTCCTCTCAATGTTGATTATAAGATAATGGCAAAGATACTAGCTGACAGGCTCTCACAAGTGGTTTCCACCCTAGTTCACACAGATCAGAATGGGTTTTCACCCTCCCGTAGCACTTCAATAAACCTGATAAATGTATTCAAGGTTGCAACCTATTCAATAACTCACTGGCCAAGTGCAGGTTTCCTAATACTAGACCTTGACAAAGCTTTTGACTCTTTGGAGTGGGGATTACTAATTGCCATGTTGGAGAGATATCATCTGGGGGACACCTTCATATGCAGGTTACAATTACTATTTAAGGCACCAACTGTGCAAGTTAAAACAGGCCCCTACATATCGGATCTAGTACAAGTGAGGAGGGGGA
The DNA here is from genome assembly GCF_964263255.1 of Lissotriton vulgaris. Taxonomy (NCBI): domain Eukaryota; kingdom Metazoa; phylum Chordata; class Amphibia; order Caudata; family Salamandridae; genus Lissotriton; species Lissotriton vulgaris. The sequence goes on from NC_141685.1 coordinate 1,651,520,509, forward strand.
CTAGGCAGGGATGAACACTATACCCACTGCTCTTCTCACTAGCTATTGAGCCGCTGGCGGAGGCAATCCGATCAGAGATGAGAGAGGGCATTACAATGGTGGATGGCACACACACACATGCAGTATCCCTGTACACAGACGATCTCCTGCTGTACATAGAAGACATTAGCCAAATTCCACAACAACTGGCACACACACTGGGAAACTTTGCCTACATAGTGGGGCTCAGGGTGAACGCCTCCAAGTCCTGCCTCTACTCCTTCAGAGACCCGGGCCATGTTCTCAATGGGGTACAGGTTCTGAGAGCTCTGGCCGCTGTCCGCTAACTGATGGTATTCTGGAGAACACTCCCACTATCAGTGACAGGAAGGATAGCCCTTGAAAAAATTGTGATGTTGACCCGATTCTTATATCACTTCACGAATCTCCCATTATATGTTCCCCTTCCTTCTTCCGCCCACTGGAAAAACTGATCAAAGACTTTATATGGGGAAACTCCAGACACCGAGTAGCAATAAACAAGCTTTACCTGCCCACAGATCAAAAAGGATTAGCATCCCAGAACCTAGAGCAATACTACCTGGCTGCACAACAGCAGTGGGTGGCTAGATGGTTAGATGACCATCATAGAGGAGATTCTGTGACCACACAGCCAACCCTATCCCTCTCAGAACTGACAGGATTTGTCCACCCCTGTGCAAATACAAAGCCACCAGATTCACTGCTGCTCAGCGTAGCATCTAGATGCTACCGCAGAACACTATATATCACCCATACTGTCACTCCGTATGCACTTGCCCTGCCATTGGAGGGAAGACCCAAAAGCAACACGAACACCACAACTGCTGAATTGCAGAGTTGGTGGGAAACAGGTATACAGGATTTGAGAGACCTGGACAGCGAGGGCATGCTGATACCATGCACAGCACTAGTAGAGGAGGATGAATTACCCCTGGGTCGATTTCTACTCCATTGCTCCCCACTAGCCCCTCTCTCTACCAAATGGGGCAATTTAACAACTGAACCAGCGACCCACCTTACCATACAATACAAACATGTTATGGGGCAGGGGGGACACTTAACCAAATGGTTTGCTGCCTTGCTAAGGTACCACACAGTGGCCAACCAGTCTCCAATCTGACATCACTGCGAAGAAGACATAGGCCACCCAAACACAAACCCTGAATGGTCCACGATATTAACAAGCCCAATACAAATTCCCAGGAATGCACGCCTATGCCAAATTCAATTCTATATTAAACACAGAGCGTACCTCACACCCGCATTGATCAACCAATACTTCAAGCACCTAGACACCGCATGCCCCAGATGTTCTCTAGTTGATACAGAACTATTGTAAATGCTCTGGAGATTCCCTGTCCTGCTTGAATACTGGAAAGCAGGGGCAGACACTCTGTCACAATTCACGGACCATGTCCTCCCAACCGAATGGCACACATATATCCTGCACTTGTACAGGAGGAACCGTAACAATAGAGTCACCTCCAGGTTATTCGACTTGGAGATGGCAGTGGTGAAAAGGCTGATCACCAAGAGGTGGAAGGCTCCTGAACCCCCTCGCATAATAATGTGAAGATGTTCACTGCTTATATGGGCTAAAGCGGAGAGTGCTGCACTCCACCTGGAAGATACGTTGGGTATAATCAAGGTCCCTCTCTCCACCAACTGGGACACGATACTGGCTGCTTTAACTCTCGATGACAACATTAACAATATTGACATGCTGTCCCTAAATCCAGCCGATGACACGCCCTAAAGAAATACAATAAAAGTAGCAGGAGGATAGGAGAAAACTGCGGGATCAGACCAGCTCAGCTCGAATGAATTTACCAAAATACCTGTCAGCAGCGCCAATCTATTGGAAGTACCATCTGAGGAGACCAAGGGCTAGTTCTGTTGTTCAGATTCACACTAACCCTGGGCGAAGCACTACGCTGCGCTCGCGTAGTTTGTGAAGTTTGTGCTACTTTGCACTACACGAATTGCACATAGCACAGTGCAAACACGTGTAGCGTAGCATAGTGCAGCGGTAATTTTTTGCTTGCTTGCGGTCCTCAACGGCAAGTTGGCGACCGCGAGCAAGCAAAATGACATCCTGGCGAGACTTTTTCCTCGTTAGCGATCAGCAACATCAAGTTGCCAATCGCGAGCGTGGAAAATAAACCTCCCGGCAAGATTCTCAACGCGGGGAGGTCAGGTTTCTCATTGCGAGTGGTCGCTTATGCTCGTGACCGCTCGCGATGAGAAACTACCAGTTTGCGGGTTAGAAAGCGGCCACCCGAGTAGAAATCTACTCGAGTGGCAGAAAACGACTGCTTGCACTGTGCAAGATACGGTTTGCACTGATTGCACAGTGCTGACAAGCATCCGGCACTGTGCAATCAGTGTGAACAGCATTTTGCACAGTGCACTATGCAGTTCGCGTAGCTCGCGTAGTGCGAAGTGAACTTCATGTTGCTAAGCATAGTGCTACTACGCAAACTACGGCCAGGGTTAATTCACACCCTATTATGTTTTAATTTCTCACCGTTTCATTATAATCCGCCTTCGTAGTTAGTAAAATATTAGGCATTACGCAACCAAACTTCTGATGCACAGCAAACACCTAGACAACCTCTGAAAAGTAGTTTTAACCAATAACCTATGCTGTAGTTTGTCATTTGTAAGCGATGTTATGCTGTACACGCTGTGACTGAGAATCTCATGGCAACTAATTGATAATACTGTTAACTGCATGTATACTGTTGAAGCATCCATCAGAAGTTTCCTGTAATATGCAACTACAAAATGCAAAAGCTTGAATATCTGCACAGCTCATGTAAATGTAAAAACCTAATAAAAACAGATTTAAAAAAATGAATAAAATCAAATATATTACAGAGGTCGGGGACCTAGATGATACTGACTGGCAAGACGCGATTGCTTCGCCCAGAAAGGTAGCCGTCTCCTCCAAACTGTGCTTGCTACAGCTAAAAATACTGCATAGGACCTATTACACAAGAGTGACAATACATAGGATAGGCAGAGCCGTAGACCTGCACTGCCTGAGCCAATGTGATGAATTAGGTACATTCTATCACACTTTATGGGAGTGTCCACAGATCACACTACATTGGACGGCAGTGATGGAGACTATCACAGAGGTCAGCGAAAACCCAGTCCTGCTTGATTCCAGGTGTTGCCTATTGAACATCTGGGCACCAACGGACCTCAACCACGCAGAGCAAGAGTGGGCAACAATGGGGAAGATGATTGCTAAGCCGAATATAGGTCAGAGATGGGGGCTGCGCCAGCCCCAATCCTGAGAGAGTGGTGCAGGGATATGGACATGAGCATGGTGGTTGAGTAAGCTAAGTATATTCACAGAGGGTGCCCAAAGAAATGGGAGAGAGTATGGGGGAAGTGGAACACCTATAGAGGTCATATATGTACCCCTCCTGTTGCGGATCGAGACTCAGATGATGAGGTATAATATTTGTATTTGTAGAAATGATGTATCATTACGTACGATGTTGACTGGTACGACTCTGTCAAAGTACAATACCTTCCAAAAGAAATGTCATTACAGATCTTGTTTGCTCTATAATAAAATGTTTTTTTTAATAAATCAAATGTATTCATTTGTAACAAGACTCTTCTGTCTGTATTTAATTTATTTATTAGTCAGGAATCATAGCAGCTCTGGAACACATTTAAAAGTGTTTTTCATTTATATTTGCTGCTTGAAGTATGTGCTGATAAGCACTAAAAACACTGACTTTAGGGGGTGTTAGTTGTTTTGTACTGGCCATTAAGGAACCTCTAGAACACATTTTAAAGTGCATTGTTTTTCATAAAATCTATTTTGAGTATGCACTGAAAAGGGAAAAATGCCAGCTTTAAGTGGTTTTCTCTATTTTCGGGCTGACTGAAACATTGAAATAATGATGTGTCTTTAGGCAGGCTGAAGTTGGGCGGTATATATTGGGGGAGTGTGGACAGGGTGTTACCTGCCAATGATGCAACAGGTGCAGTGGCACCAGGGCCCAGGGCTGTGAGCGTCCTTCTGTACATCAATTGTATCCGTTTCTGTGTCGGAGTTCTGAGAATGTTTATGAATGTTAGTCTTTGAATGATGTGTGTAGTAATATACTGTAGGATGGAGCATGCTTTATACTGTTCAGATAGTGGCAGTGCATGTCCATTGGATGAGCAGCCGCAAGTGAATCATAACTGTCTGATCATTATCTAAGAATAAATGCGAAGCTACAATGCCTACTAGAGTATGAGTCTCTGTCTTTTCTCTGCCAGATGCTGAGGCAAAATAAATAACACGTTTATCTCATTTAAGATATTGTGCTGGGCTGAATTTATTCTCACCAGGACTGCAGGAGTACAAATGTGAGCATTAATATTATGATATCGGTTGCAGTGCATTTGCACATTGCCAGGTTACAGCCAGGGCCATTAGAGATATGTAATTTTACTGCTGTGGTGTTTTCCACGTAATCCATCATCAGTCACATAATCTTTTAAACATTTGTTTGTAGCTCAAATGGCTAGAACGTTACTAGGACTACAGCAACTTGTGTTGCCCTTTGCAAAGGTTGATTTGTCACCTTTCTGTTGTTTGTTATTCTTGGGTGTTATACTTGTACTAATGAGTTCTAATGAGGTGCAATCTATTCTCAGCAGTGTTAACAAGTGTACAAAAGTGACAAAATAATGAAGTAACACTATCACAAAATGTGTCATATTATGTCAAGGAATGTGGCTTTTCTCGTCACACATTTTATTGAACCTTCCCGCATAATTTGGTGTTCCCCTGCTGCATAATTACAGTGTCACTGGTTATAATAATCTTACTCTTTGTCTAGTCACATCTACTCACAATGGGACTGAACATAATTCAGTTCAATTTGGCAACCATTGTTTATGAAATCTGGCATGATAAGCACACACAGTGGCATTAATGCTAATTATTCAAACTTACTTCAGAGCTAAATAATTCAATGTGGAGGTATATTTTAAAATAGAAATTGCTAAAGTTTTGCTACAAACAAAATATGAATTTCGGATAAATGGATTGTCTCTGTGTACCTCACAGAACATACTTTATACAACTACATTAAAACAAAACATATGCAATTTTAAGACAAAATCCTATCTATTCTATTTGGTCACATTTCCTAAATAGCATTTATTTACTTTCTACATTTCACAACATAGGACTAGCTTTGATAAGTCGCTCTGTTACAACGAGAGCTTGCACAGCTGATGATCCATGCACAGAAGCTGCAGATCGTGTGGCTCCTCAACCTTTAGGGACCAAAACTGCATCCTGTCTGTTTTTCTCCAGTTCCACATCCAAAAGACAGGGCAGGCCCCAAGCCATGTTAAAGTGATTCCCTCATTTGCATGAGGCCACGCCCTCTTGCAAACAAAGACATGCCCTCTGGAGATAGTGCTGGCTTTGCATGTGCACCAGCATTATCAGTATTACAGAATGGGGCTGCACAAGTCTCTTCTAGAATACCACAATATCCAGGGGGTGGACAAGCGGCCCCACAAACCCATTATGCCCCCTGGGGACTCTGTATCATATGGCACCCAGAAGGTTACCTCTTTATCTACATTTACCAGTTTTACCATTGTCTGGCATGAAAACTGCTCTCTTTTGTCAAGAATTCTGCTTTCTTTTTTTCCAAATGCGTTGCTGTTTTCATACTTTTTTTTATCAATGAACGTACACAGCAATAGGATGATATGGAAATAAATAATTGCAAAGTTCACAGTGTGCAAAGAAGTAAGTGTTGGGCAAATTGCAACAAGTAAATAACTTTTCCTAGTGCAAAGATGTCAAGGCTTGGGTGAGGTAAAAGGGATCTCCTTAGTCTTAAACTATTATTACAGGTCCTTATGTCGAAGCATGGACTGCTGAAAATGATGAGGTTTGGTGCTGGCAAGTATAGCATCAGCTATTACTGTCAAATATCTCCCCTTATGCTCCTTATGCCTGTTTGGAAGAAGACTTGAGGTAAATCTACAGACGCCATTTAGGGTTCAACAGGTGTCACAGCCGCAATCCCTTACTTGCCCCTGCAAACCCTGGCACTACTTTAGCGACCCCGGTCTCAGAGGTGGCAAAATAAATGAGGCTGCTCGACCTTATAGGATTCTGGCGCCACTCTCACTTTTGGCCCATTTATTGTTATGCTAATAGCGAACAATATCAGCATAATAATAAGTGGCAGCAGAAGCTGGAAGGGGACCTTTTTTGGCATCTGTGGTAAGTAAAAAAAAAGGCTTTTAAATGCATGTTGTGTGCACGCAGGTAAGAGTGTTTGTGTGAGAGAAGCAGGTGTATGTACGAACATATATTTGTGTGTGCGCATGAAAATGAGTGACAGGTGGTGACAATGACTGAGATTGAGGAGACGATTTATCAAGACTTTGTGTCAGTGCAAAGTGACGCAAACTGGGGCAAAGCCTTGATCGACTATTTACTTTCCAGAGCAAAACTTTTTTTTTACATTGGAAAATAGCCTCAAAGTAGTGCAAATACTTTTCCCCTTTGTGCTGCTTTGCGCTATTTTGCACCACGCAAAGGAATTTGTGCATGGTGTTAGGCAGTCTGTTTGAGCACCAGTGCTGGAGAAGAAAGCAGCGGTGCCATATCTTAGTAGATATGGCTCTACAATGCACTCTTCTAGTGCAGTGAAACGTCGCAACTTTGGTGGCTGTGCTACGTGTTGCAATTTTTATGTAAATGTTCCCCTAAGCGTAAGTGAGTTTGCATGAGTCAGTGAGTGAGAATGTGAGTGAGAAAAAGTGGCTGCAAAAAGTGAGAGTATGTGGGTGAGAATGAAGGAGTATAAGTAAGGCTGTCAATGAGTGAGATTTAGTAAGTACAACTGTGCGTGAGAATAAATGAGTGCAAGTTAGTGAAAATGAAGGGGAGTGTGTTTGTAAATGAGTGAATATGAGAATGTAGTATGTTTGCTTGTGAGTTTGCCCTAGACCCTGCATACTGAGAGTAATTCTGGGCTTAAAGAGGCCCATATGGCAGAATTCTTGCACTGGAATACTGGAGGCCATTGCTTTTATGACAAGCACCTGTGACAAAATGCCAGCAAACAAGGGCACACTACATGTTATACTTAACATATGGGGACACCTATGGCAAAATGCTGGCAACGGCATACTGAATGTCATTTGTGGCATGGGGCAAGTTTGGAAAATTGCTGGCATACTAAAGAAAACTCTAGGAGCCACCCATGGCAAAAGGCTGGCAAATTGGAGGTTACTTGTCACGAAAAAGAGGATAACCATGGTATATAGGCGGGGAGTAATTATGACAAATTGCGGCCCCTGACACACTGAAGATAATTTTGAGGTTAAGATATTCTATGGTTTATGGAAAGCACTAATGTCAACATTTTGGCAGTGGTAATATTGTAGGTTATTTTTGGAGTTAATGGTCACACATGGCATATGTGGTGCACCCATGGCAATATGCTGTCTCTGGCACAATGGAGGTAAACGTTTACATATGGGAGCACCTCTAGCAAATTTTGGAAAAAATAGATGATTCGCTTGGAGCATCATGAAAAACTTGAATATTTATTGAAAGCAGGGCCTACAACTTTTTTAGCAAATATATTTGAAAGTCCTGCTTTAAAATGCATTATCTTGTCCCATTTTTTTTTTACAATGTTCATTGGAGGGGACCCCTTGGTACCTTCCCTAGAAGATGTCAGGCTCATATGCTTCACTATCTACAATTCAGGGCAAGTATTATGATCAACCACTTTAAAAAAAACTCTTGCAATGACTCCAGGAACTGCAGGCAAACAGTTTCTTCATGGGCCCTGTTTACGTTTTGCAGCTTCTACTGGGAATGGGACTTAGATATTATATGTTAGATTTTGTAAAATGAATGTATCCAGCAGAGCAATGTGGACTCCTCTGATTAAATACAAAATGAACTAAGAAAGACAAATATTGTAAAACATTTGTTGCGATGTTTCATTATTGTGAATACATGAAAATGTAAGTTTCTGAATAAAACATTCACCTCCGTACCTCACATGAGTGATAGGACCTTGCAGGTGATCTTAAATCAAAATGTATTAACAGTAAAGAGTAATATAGTTTATATTCACGATATGGTCAACTCTACATCAATGAATACATCTGGGCATAACTACTATTGTTTTATTTAAATCTCTTTTTTCTATCCCCCTAAATAATTATCAATAGATTCATCATTGCAGCATACAGTAGTGAAACTATTAAATAATGACAGTTTGTGGTATAAAACATGGAGGTTCCCAATGTCATTGAGTGTTTAGTGGCACGACATCCTCTTCAGATAAACACAATTTTACATGTAATAATAATAGAAACGATTAATGATCTACTAGACATCTCTATGTTGTGTTATTATATTAGTGCTGCTTTTATTATGGCGTTTATTTTAAAAATCAGGATGTCAATCATTGCGATGTCATAATGGTTAAGGTCACGTGGCATCACTTCGTAGGAGGAAAAAGGGTCAAAGGTCATATGATGTCACTTCCTATGTTTTCACTAAGGTAAAAGATGTGTGATGTAATTTCCGCTACCTTTGGCATTTTGGTGAATCGACGTCCATGTGTAAATCTAGGGCTTACAGGCTACTTCCAGAATTGGCATAAATTGTGCTTGCATTGTCCCACCTGATTGCACCTTTGGCCCATCCAGATAACTATTCCTGGAACCGGGCCTGCAGCAGCTACTGCACATTGTCTGCTTTAGTTTCAAGCAGCAACATGCAGGCGGCAAGCGGGCTTATCAGATTCCAGCTGAGCCCACAACTAAACCCAAAGTTAAGGGGCCATTAGACCTCCTTTTTAGGTTGAGCATAAGCAGCGCATGCGCTGCTGCGAGGCATGCAGTATTGGAGTTTCGCTTTGAAGTCCCCCTCACTCTATGCCCATATTTTGAACTGGCTTGTGTGATTGTCCTTCGTAAACTCTGGCTTCCAAGATGTTATTAGGCTTGTTAGTCCCTCCTTGGTACGGCTTTATCTGCATTTGTTACCTCCCATAACGACTGGACCTTTTACTTGCCTTGTTACAGGGTCTGCTTTATCTTGGCTGTGAGCACTATTTTGTTTAAAGATTTGCCCCTATACCACCCACTATGTCACAGCCCGCTGCACGCTGCTATTTCATTTATAATTACTAATGGCGATCCACTTTAACTATAGCGCTGCGTTTCTTTATTTATTTTAGCAACGTTGTCCGCTTTATGTATAGCGACAGAGCTTACTCTTTTTTTTTTACTTGCTAGCGCCCATGCAGCACTTTCACATTCGTAAAAGCCACGCCCCTTTCTTCAGACAAGCCACGTTCAAACAAAGGTGCGCGGGCGCTGTTTAAGTAAAAGCTTGGCATGGGCGCTTTTACAAAAAAATCTGTTTGTCAACTTGACAAAAATGCTTTTTTTTGTCAAATCCCCGTATGCTGTGGTTTGACTCTAATGTCGGCCACGTCCCTTTCTTTAGACGCAGCTTGTCTAAAGAAATGGGCGCCCCCTCCATGAATGTGAAAGCGCCCCATGGGTGCTAGTAATTTGCAATGCAATAGGTCTCGCATTTGGAAGAGTTTAAGCTATTGCATTGCCAATAGCTCAAACTCTTGTAAATGGGGAGGGGTGTGAGGATAAGGGGAGAGGAGGGGAGGGGAGGGAAAGGATGGGGAGGGGTTGGGGGTGGGGTGGTGGGGAGGGTTAGAGGATGGGAGAGGAGGGTTGGGAGGGAGGAAAAGGGGCAGGGGAGTTCATTTCAATAAAATGAACAATCAGGTTAACTTTGTCAACCTTGACAATGCAGTTATAAAATAAAACGTAGGCAAAATGAATCCCTCAATTCAGGTTTCATGTAGATCCATAACCAGAACATAATGTGACTTCTGATAGAGTGAATACATTTTCTTTTCCAAACAATGCACACATGTTCTTACAAAAATATTTCAGTAAAAAAAATCCAAAGCCTCCCACACTTGAATGTAAAACAAATTCAGTCTCAAATGTATTGCACCAAAGCTGCTTAAATGGCAGATTCCAATTTGTATAAAATACACAATATTTTAGAAGGCACTTTCTAGAAATTGCTCTTATAATAAGTGTTCATATGTGGCGAAATTCATTGTAGAACTTGAAGGCACATGAGTAGAAAATGTTCTATCACAAATTCCAAACATATGCTGGGTTCCCAGGCTGTGCTCCAGTCCCCAATAGGTACAAGCAGTTAAAAGACTAGGGTAAATAGAAACCAGAACCGGGGCAGAGCCTAGGAGTGGCTTCGAGCTCTGGTGGCAACGGAACCTGTGCACAGGGTTCTTTATTTGAAAACACATGACAAGAACCCCTTCCTTACCAAATAGACATAACAAGTCACACAAAGGGTTACACTGCCCTTCCAGTGTGCAGCCCAGCAAAAAGAAAAAATCTAGTTCTCTTTTCCAATTCTAATTCACAATCGCCAACAATAACATATCCAAGACGTCCCCTTGTTTGAGATGGAGTTTGAAACCTGGTATTTCATCATTCACTAGATAAAAGCTTTATCTTGATCAAAGTGGACAGAAGCTATTTGTATTGTCCAAGTGATATGACCTTCGTTTAAGAAATGTCAACCTGCGGATTGGATGGATGGAGGGAAATGTGTGCTCTTTCACAGCTAAAGATACACAATGTCCTCTGTTTCCGACTATTTCCCCATAACTCTATTTTCCCTACAGCTTAATATTCTCAAATCAATGTCTCGTAGCCCTGAATAGGAATTCACCAATGGCTGCGCTACTATCTTACAAGTGTCACTTACTTTTTGTGTTTTTGTAAACACGAGGTCACTCATTGTCAGGTTAGGACTCACTTTATATAAAAGTTCCCCGTGAGGTATCCCTGTCATGCAAAGTCCCTGCAAGAAACAAACTGGCTGAAGGACTGACTGCTCCATTGAGTATTCCAACTGAGATGATGACACGGTTGGATGTGCGTGGCGCATACCGTGTCGGTGTTCTGATTGGCTGAGAGATCTATGACAGACGCCTTGCATTACAACTAAGCTACGGTGCAGGCCTAGATCCACCTGAGGCGTCATGTCTTATGGCTAAGAAACTGTAATGGTACCAGAGGCGGATGTGATGTCAACGCTGAGAGAGCAGTGTCACATTCCAGGAAATCACTGGCTCCAGGAGACACACAGGAGAAAGTATGAGACTGCGTGCCGACCGACACGTCCCCGCAGGGGACACACATAAGAGGGCGGCCCCCTAGTGCCACTAGATGGCACACGGGGCAGCCCAGTGTACCACGACCCTAAAGGGTCCTATACGTCACTTCCGGCCGTGGTGGGAGGCGGGGAGAGGTATATATTCCTCTCCCGCCCACCTGGCGACCTCTTTGTCCCCTCACCCTGACGCCGTTTCGGACGTGTACCCGGGAGCTGCCTTTTGCCGCGGTGAGTGTAGAAATCCCCCCTACCCCCTTCCGCCCCACGAGGCTTGGGTCTGGGGCCGGCTGCAGCCGTCTGCCATATGGAAGGGGGGGGGCTTCCAGGGGGCTAGAGTTGCGGCACCCCTCCCCTGGTCGTGGCCAGTACTGTGCTGACTGGGGGAGAGGCACAGAGTAGAGGGAGATGAAGCACCACGTAGTGTAGCGCGGGCTGGGACCCGACCCGATTTGGCCTTGCGTGGTTTCGGGTGCGTGGCCCTGTTCCCTGCTGGCCGGCCTGCTTTGGCGTGGGGGTGGCTTACACTCGGCAGAGCAGGGGGACCAAGCCATCCCAGTTGTGCGCCTTCCGCCTCCGTTCGGCCTATTTGGCTTGCGGGGGCTCACCCATGTCCCTGGACACCCAGGGAAATGGCTGTGTTTGTCAGAGTGGGGGGCGAACATGGGAGTGGTCATCAGGCCCACATCCTGTAGAGGTATTCTCGTCGGGAGGAGGGCCGGTTCCATGGCACCTTTATGTTCGTTACAAGAGCCTGCGTGGGCATGCGGTGAGGTGCGGGCCGTGTGCAGGCTCCTCTCGCTAGTGCTTGGTGTCGCTTCGGTACCGTCCTGCGTGGGCAGTTGTGAGGTACGGGCAGTTCAGGCTCCGTAGTCGCTTTACCGAAGGCCCGTTTTCCCTGTACTAGACATCTCCACCCCGCCACTTGCGAGACTGACCCTTTCGCGAATGGGGAGAGGCTTTAAATATTGGGCTAGCATACGTGGGATGAGGCCCTGCCTGGTCCCCGGGTCGGGCCTGCCTATGCCCCGGCTGCATGGTGTGCACCGGGATGACACCGTAAGGTGGGGTCTGCCCGATGGTCTAGGAGACAGCAGGCCCACCTCGATCTGGCACCCAAGAGTGTTTAGGGGCCTTCAGAGCGGGCCGGTTCCCATGACCGCCCATTTCAGCCACGCACGGTCTCTCCCAGCATTGGCACACACGCCCCTTAGAGGCGATGCTCCAGGGGGCGGCAGGCAGAGCATTGGGCCTCACCGCAAGGCCGTGCACCTCGCCGCCCAGTTTCCTTCTGTATCCAGGCGTTGGCGGATCCAGGCACAGCCATGGCATAAGTGCCACCATTGCCTACGTAACGTTTGTTATTGTGTTGGAGTGTCCTCCATTTATTGCGGTGTTATATGCTCTATTTGTACTTTGCAAAAAACACAGTTGATGGGCAGAATGCAGAACAATGTCTTACATTCAGCCCAGTACAAAGATATGGGCCTAAATCCATTGTTTTTTTGCACTCCACACCACCCTAGGTCAGACAATGGCTATATGCAAATAAGCCTTGACCCTGTGCCTCATGGGAACAGTCCAGCCCGAACTGCCAAGCCATGTCTTTCCTAGACCGGTTTCAGGCTATCAGCCTTCTTAAGCCTGGATAGCTTGACTCCAGTGATGTGGAGAGCCTGGTACTCACGTCTGAGCATACCCAGCCCACTCGGGGTGAAAATTGCAAAAAAACACAGTTGATGGACAGAATGCAGAACATGAATGGGATGGGTATGCTCAGATGTGAGTCCCATGCTCTCCACACCACTGGATTCAAGCAAGCCGGGCTAAAGACGGCTGGAATGCCGGAAACCGGTCCTCGGAAACTTGTTTCCGGTCCAGGGAACGCATGGCTTGGCAGTTCGGGCTGGACTGTTTCCATGAGGCACAGGGTCAAACTGATTTGCATATGGCCATGTCTGAACTGGGGTGGTGTGGAGTGCAAAACAACTATGGATTTAGGCCCAGATCTCTGTACTGGGGTGAATGTATTACATTGTTCTGCATTCTGTCCATCAACTGTGGTTTTTGCATTTGTCACCCCGAGTGGGATGGGTGTGCTCAGACGTGAGTCTCATGCTCTCCACACCACTGGATTCAAGCAAGCTGGGCTGAAGACGACTGGAATGCCAGAAACCGGTCCTCGGAAGCTTGTTTCCGGTCCAGGGAAGACATGGCTCGGCAGTTCGGGCTGGACTGTTCCCATGAGGCACAGGGTCAGACTGATTTGCATATGGCCATGTCTGAACTGGGGTGGCAGAGTGGGCTAAAGAACAGTGATGGATTCAACCCAGATCTTTTGACTGGGTGTGAGTGTTTGATTGATTCAGATGCTCCGTCCATCACCACCCCCTTTTGTACCGCTTTTGGCCGCCATAAGTGTGGCAGGGTATACTCAGACATGAGTCCCTTGCTCACTTTGCCACTGGATTTAAGCAAGCCGGGCTGAAGACGGCTGGAATGCCAGAAACCGGTCCTCGGAAGCTTGTTTCCGGTCCATGGAAGACATGGCTTGGCAGTTCGGGCTGGACTGTTCCCATGAGGCACAGGGTCAGACTGATTTGCATATGGCCATGTCTGAACTGGGGTGGCAGAGTGGGCTAAAGAACAGTGATGGATTCAACCCAGATCTTTTGACTGGGTGTGAGTGTTTGATAGTTTCAGATGCTCCGTCCATCACCACCCCTTTTTGTACCTCTATTTGTACTTTGTACACTTTTGTAACCTGCACACATGTACTTTTTCCTCCTGTAATGCACAGTTTGCTACCTCATGGATTTGGTTTGCTCACAATTGTCACTTTTGCCTCATATTATGTAACGTTTGCTTTTGTAAGTTGTTAATTTGTAATGTTCTCATGGATCAGTTCTGTGCCTATTGTGTTGCGCTCTGACGCATTCAGGTAAAGCCCGCGCAAAAAAAAAAAAGAAGCAGAATGCAGGGCTGGCCAGGCAGTAAGCTGACCACTCCCCTTCCCCCACACGCACGTTTGGTCTTGGGCGTGGGCGCTTGTGGTGGGGCTGTGTACCATGCCCTTGGATTAGCTCAGCGAGCTAAACGCCTTTCGGCTTCCTTGCTCCAAACATTAGAATGACACCCTTTAATGGTGATATGTGAGACTGCACCTGCCCGGAGCGGGTAAAGCGGGCAGTGAATAGTGGGCGCCTCACTGTTTGCTTGGTATCACAGGCCGCCCACACCTTGTGGTCCACCTGACCCCTCCCCTGGCAGGCGGAGAGGTGCAGATTTCCCAAAGTAGGTACTCGCAAGGCACAACGGGACCCGCAGCTATCAGGTCGTGTGGGCTGTTTGTAATCGCGAACCGCTGTGCAGATCGCTTGGGTCCTGGGCTTTTCAAATGAGGGGCAGCATGGCCTCATTAGTGGCACCGACGATGCCCCACCACACGATGCCGTGCAAGCACTGAGGGGGGCATGGAGTGGCAGACACCCTCCTTCCAACAGCACGGGGGCACTGGGCCGCAACTCAGGTCACAGGGCAGCGTGGCACTAGTGCGGCAGGAAGGTTAAACAATCGCACGGGCAGCGTTTTGCTTGAGTACTTTGATATGGTTGCTCTGGGCCTAAATTGGCCATTTGTGGTCGGGTATGCTGGATGGGCATGGCGCTTAGACACCGGAGACAGTGTAACTGGTCAACAGCTCGACAGGCCTATTGCGGCGGATTTTCCTTATGTAGCACAGACAGTCAGGTATCGGCAATGTTCGGGGGCATGTGGGGTCACTTGTGTGGGCACACGCTTTTTGATTAAGTGTGCTTTTGAGCCTGATTCCTCAGTGAGGCCATGTTTGGCGGGAGGTGACAGGCCGCTCATCTCTGAGCACAGGCATTCAGGGTCGCGTGGGCTCTGGTCCCCCCCTCCGCCTTGAGGTCCCTTGGTCAGCGGTCCCGGGAGGTTTGTAGGCTTGCCAAACTGTTCTTAGCCTCCTGCATAGCTCAGGGAAGGGGTGATTGCGGGATTGCTGCCCTGACTCCGCTTCACGGATACAGATCGGATGTTGTAGACTTTTGGTTATGAGCTGTTTTTTACTTTGGCTAGTAAGATCTTGACCGCCAGTAGGAACGCTTTTGAGGGTAAGCCTGCAGGGTTTGTCTCAGCCTTGCGGGCAGAGGTGCAGAGTTATCGAGGACTCGACGGTGAGCGGAGCGTCTGAGTTTCGGGATATCAGTGCAGCATTTGTCGCACTCTATTGGGGAATAGACCAAAGTTATGGTTTTAGAAATGTGCCTTCTAAAAGGGAGTACCGGCCCCTCACAGGGTGAGGAGGATGTAAAATGGCGCTGATTGCCCAGAGCCAGAGGATGTGGCATCTTGGGAGCCTGCATTCAGGCTGGGAGCAGTACGCGCAGGACGGCTCAGGGAGGGGGATCCATTTGTACACCAGGGGCATGCTGCGGTGCTTAAGGCGATCCCAATTTTCATGGCTGCGCAGCCATGTTATGTTGGAGATTTCGGCTGTTGGGGCTGCCAAGGGATGGTGATGCTTGTTGTCTGGCGCTCGGGTTGACACTCTGGGCATGGTGCATGCTGCGTGAGTGCCTTGGGGTGAATAAGACAACCAGGCCGTGCCGAGATTTATGGGGTTAGACCGTGCAGAGGCAGCATGAGCGGAGTGTGCCGTGGCAGGTTTGCTAGTGGCGGCTGCCATGCAGTGTTCATTACGGATACCTTTAGGTCATGCGGTGCTCGCTCAGGAGCCCGCTGTGGGCATTCACGGGCACTTGGTCTGAGCACCATGGGGCATGCCTCAGGGGGCCCCGCAGCCGAGGTTGCATTCACCGAGGTGAGTGGATTCATGGTAGCGGGGCGGGCAGGGCCTTGTGGCCGGGCAGTGCATGACCTTTGCTCCTGGTTGGACCGCAGATCGCTTGTATGGATGCATTGAGCATTTCATCAGATGGTTTTCTATGCGCACAGAGCGTCTGGAAGATTCAGGATTGTAGCCTCTATCGCGTGAACCTTTCCCTTGAGGACATAATTGGATAGGTTCTCGGGTAAAATCACTGGTGAGTCTGGGATAATCTTGCATCCCCTGTGCCATAATAGAAGGTGTTGTCGAGTTTAAACATTGGTGAGTCGGGGCAAATGATGCATCCCTTGTGCAATATTGGAATGTGTTCTCTTGTAAAACCACTGGTGAGTCTGGGCAATTCATGCATTCCCTGCGCAATATTGGAATGTGTTCTCTTGGAATACCACTGAGTCTGGGCAAATTATGCATCCACTGTGCCATAACTTGAATGTGTTCTCGTTTGGGTCCGCGGGGAGTATGGGCAATTTATGCATCCCTGTGCCATATTTGAATATGTTTTGCTTTTGAAACCACTGGTGGGTCTGGGCAAAAAATGCATCCCCAGTGCTATGCTCAATTCCCCTCTCGGAGACAGAGGACTTGGGATTTGGGTGAGCCTGCAAGCGTTCGGTGGGGGCAGCGAGGTTGGTTTGCTTCACCCGCTGGTTGATTCATCGTGGAGCACACTGCTTTCACACTAGTTCACAGTTCCAATGGTCAGCACGCTGGAGCTCCCCAACTAGAGTGCAGCCGGATTTTGCTAGAAATAACGTGTCTTTCATAGTCTTTGAAATGTCAGGCATAGGTGCACTGAGATGACACAGGCACAAGTTTTATCTTTGACATCGGCTGTGGGGAACATGAACTGTTTGGGCTGTGCCGTTTGTTCTCTAATAATTTCATTTGCAATTTTGAACAACCGAGGCCCCATCCACTGAGAGAAGGGGAGGTGCTCCGTTACCTGTAGCACATTGGAAAATCCCATGTTGGGACTACTCCCTTGGCGCAGGCTGATCAGTTCAGAATGGTGGAATGTTGTTTTTCTTCCACGATGCCCACAGTTTTTGCTTAATAACATTAGGCAATGACCAAACAGCAACAATGTATTTTATTCCTGTCGGGCCACAGCTCCTAGGTGACTGGACAAGTAACCTCATGGGTAGAATGGTAGAAGACTGGTCGGGTCCTCGATGTGGGGTACATGGAGGACTTCTCTTAAAATCTCCGGTCTTACGGGGCCAGGCAGTTCAGACTGTCTGTGTAATTTTGTGATACTCTGTTCCATCTGAGCTACGCAGTCCCATTCCATACCAGGCACTTTGACTCCCAATGTATCGTGCATAGGTTACTGTCTCACACATGCACACTCCAAGCTATGGAATGTCTGACAAAAGCTGCCTTAAACCTGGTCTTCGTAGAGTTTCTTGTGGGTCAGATGGGCGTAATTACTGAAATTGGGTCTCCCTCATCTTCATTGTTTGTGTGCTAGCAAGAAAGTGTCTTTCATAGTCTTTTAATGTCACTCGTAGTGCACTGAAAAAGGAAATGTCACACATAGCAGTTGAACCCGTGTAGCTCTGAAGACGGGTGGCTAGTTCGTGGTTGGCTATCCAAGAAAGCTTTAATTGTGGCTTCTTTATCTTGTGCACCTAAGCAGCATTGACTAAGTCAACAGATGGGCTGTTGGAAGTGTAGTGCTCCTTTTGTAAGAAATATAGGGAGGCTATGGCATAGCAGCTATATACCAGGCAATATTCAGCACATCACCTGAACAAGCTGGGTAGCCCTGCAGATTAGATGGGCCTGCATAAGCCACACATATAACTCCTACATTCTGGCCCACGCTGAGACACTCACATAGTTGTACCACAGCATTGCCCGTTTTCTATACTCTGGCCCATTGGCACTATGGTGATGCATTATCAATTTGCACAGAATTTTGGGCCTGCATTAGCCACACATACCTCCTCCAGTCTGATCACACTAAGACCTCTCAGCTCTGGCTCCACTTTGGATCAAGCTGATACATTAAAGCCTCTACTTGTTTAATATCATGGGACACATGCTGGCACATAGGTGGCCATGTAGGCGATGGGTTTGGCTGTTTTTACGTGAAGGATCCGGAAGTGGGCAGGCAAATTCTACAGTCTAAATTTCAACAACAGGGGTTGACACGCAGTGGAGAACCCTTGGCTAGGTGCTCGGGTAAGCTTTTCACCTAGACAGTATTTATTTAGTTGTTATTCAGGTACTAAAGTCTGGATTCCTTTTGCAGTGTTCACATGCCAGGAAGTAAGAGTCAGGAAGTAATAGTTCCCCTAGTTGCACAGCATGTATATACAGTTGTATAGGCTGCTTGTTAAAGGCTTCATAGGGTCCAAGGAAGGCCAGGCACAGGGGGACGTCTTGTACAAGTGTCAAACATGAGGAGATCCTCTACACAGTGTTATAAGGGATGTGGCCTGAGCAAAACTCAAACTGGCTTTATACGCATGATGGAGAAGCTTGCAGCCAGCAGTGGCTGTCCAACTAATGTAATATGTGAGGGGCCAAGCATGCACTAAGAGATGGATCCTCGAGATCAGCCAAATCAGTCAGAAAGACCCGTTGGCGTTCCCACTGCTCAAGAAGGGTCAAGTTTAGTTCTGGTAGTTTCCCCTCTTACTCCCCTCACCCTGACGATGTTTCCCTCCCTACCGCTTACCCGGCGCTTCAGGGTGGGGGGATATATGTTCTAATCCCTTTTTCTTTGTGTTGCAGGCGGAGTTACAGGGCGATCCAGAGGCGGAAAGGTACTCAGGGGTACCCTCTTCAGGAGCACAAAGGGTGCTGAGGCCTAATATCCCCAGGAAGTCTGTGCGGTGGACCCTGGTGTGCGATGGCGCCCCGTCTGTCCTACGAGCGGTTGGAAACCTGTACAACCGGGGGTCGCTTGAACGCTCCGCCCCTCGTAGGGGTGGCGTGAGCAAGAGGGTGGACCGTTGGTTCACCGGGAGTGGGAGTGGCTATCCACTCACCACAACCACTAAGCATCGATTGGCTAAGGCCACGATGCAAGTTGTCCCATCAGGTGGTAGGCCGCAAGGGGCGGCTTGCCTTTGGATCGTCTGTAAGATAACCCACCATATTGGCATATGTATATGCTAATAAACCTGCAGCGACTTTATCCCAACAAAAAGTTGTCTTGTCTGCTTATTTACGATACATGCATGTTGCTGCGGGAGGGCTGGTGAGTGGGACGATATTGGCACTATGCGGGCCGACCAACACGTCCCCGCAGGGGACACACATAAGAGGGTGGCCCCCTAGTGCCACAAGATGGCACACGGGGCAGCCCAGTGTTCCACGACCCTAAAGGGTCCTATACGTCACTTCCGGTCGCGGTGGGAGGCGGGGAGAGGTATATATTCCTCCCCCACCCACCTGGCGTCCTCTTTGTCCCCTCACCCTGATGACGTTTCCCTCCCTACTGCTTACCCGGCGCTTCAGGGTGGGGGGATATATGTTCTAATCCCTTTTTCTTTGTGTTGCAGGCGGAGTTACAGGGTGATCCAGAGGCGGAAAGTACTCAGGGGTACCCTCTTCAGGAGCACAACGGGTGCTGAGGCCTAATATCCCCAGGAAGTCTGTGCGGTGGACCCTGGGGTGCGACGGTGCCCCGTCTGTCCTACGGGCGGTTGGAAACCTGTACAACCGGGGGTCGCTTGAACGCTCCGCCCCTCATAGGGGGGGCGTGAGCAAGAGGGTGGACCATTGGTTCACCGCAAGTGGGAGTGGCTATCCACTCACCACAACCGCTAAGCACCGATTGGCTAAGGCCACGATGCAAGTTGGCCCATCAGGTGGTTGGCCGCAAGGGGCGGCTTGCCTTTGGATCATCTGTAAGATAACCCACCATGTTGGCATATGTATATGCTAATAAACCTGCAGCAACTTTATCCCAACAAAAAGTTGTCTCGTCTGCTTATGTACGATACATGCATGTTGCTGCGGGAGGGCTGGTGAGTGGGCCAATATTGGCACTATTGATTTCTCACTGGCTCAGACACAATTTGTTTAGGTGAACGAATGGGTCGAGTGACACTTTTGTTCCCAGAGGATACCTCAGTTTTCAGAGACATAAATCTTCGTGTGTTACTCGTGTTGAGATAGCTTAACCACCAGGGGTCGGCTGATCCCTTAGGAAGATGGAAGTGTACAGTAAAGAATTCCTTCTCACATGGGATTAAATGATCCCTCACAGGGAGGTGAACTAGATTATAACTCAGACCCATGCATTATGAGAAATTCTAAGGCTGGTAAACAAATCCAGCTTGACTATGCTTGGGGTTGTTGACTGATGTATTTAGATCCCTCACCTGATTTAGATTTCCTGATAACAATATGTGTTAGTCTAGGGAAGCAACTAGACCTGAACTACTAAGACTCCCAGCCAAGGCCGGCCCTAGCACTGGTCGAGCACGGTGCAACAGTGTTTTTTTGGCACCACTTCCCCATTTCTTCTTTGTCCATGAATACCCTATCTACCACTCATCTCTCTATAGGCCCTTTCTGCCAAACATTTCATTTTTCGGTATCGCATAAGGCAGCGCATCTACGAGGCATCATGTAATTAGTATGTCATGTGAAACTGTGTTATTTCTGTTGCTGCTTGCCTTTAGTTAAAGTTTGTCATTGTATTTGTTAGATGTTTTTTTATTGGCTGTTGATGCAATGCTGATTTCCATTTAGTCTGGAAGCAGTGGCGCCTAACTACTGTTTTCGTCCGTGGGGATGATAATGATATGCAGGCTGTACATCCAATTGCACTCTTTCCATGCACATTTCCTCTCTCTCATCTACGGGTGACGAGGCAGGAAAGTTAACACTGATGTCCTCCTCGTGTGTCGGATCGCTCCTTTGTTCGGTGTGTAGCAGTAACGATTTCTGTATGTCAAGCATCGTATTTCACAAGCAGAGCAGCAGAACGTAAAGTTCGTATTAGCACAGCGCCCGTGTTACGCCCGTCATGCTTCCAGTTTCATAAAGCTAAACGGGCACCATGCCTCGGAAAGAAGGCTCAGACTCTTCTATCAAGCACCCGGCACTAGGGGCGCGCTATAAAGGAACTGCCTAGGGCTCTAAGCCGCTTCAAAACTTGCGGGTGAGCAGGCACATTTCCAGCCCCACACAGCGCTCGCACTATGCCAGTTTCAACCATGGCGGCCACATCTTTACATGGCTAGAAGCCTGGGAAGGATGTGCGTCCCTTAATCCATTTGCATGTTGTATGCAAGCTGGAGAGGAATCATACTACCTCATTCAATCAGCCCGTGTTGAAAAGGTGTCTTTAAACATTAGCAGCCTCGTCTCATCATGGGGGCAGTCTTCTGCAGCGGCCCGGGCTCATCTGACTGCATTGATTTCTTTACAACTGAAACCCGCTGCGGCAGCCCGAGAGCTGGTACCAATAACTATTTCATATGGCCATCCTGTTTGTACCACTGAGTGTAGAGCCAGACAATTGAATCCAGGGGTGGTGCCTACCCTGTGGTGCTGTATTTCAGCAATTTCACCACCCACCCCCATTAGTGCCACTGACACCTTTTGGCAGCCATGGGTGGCATTATCTGCAGAGGATCACAGTGGGTGCTGACTGTTCTCTCGAATCAGCGCCATTAGATAGGGAAATAAATGAATGGTAACAAAGGGAATTAAGCACTTTTTTTCGGACACGTGTTGTGGCCTCTCACTCACAATTGCTAATCCCGAGATAGCCAACATAACCCTTCATCCTTGTTAGGTTAACTAATTATTGTTTAACTCGATAATGCTCACCCGATCAGTGTACAGTACTGCGAAACAGCAGAAGCTGAAAGAGCAAGCGCTATAGTAAAAGTTGTTATCGTGAACGATTGCTGACTTAGAGCTGTGACATGTCACATAGCTCTTTATCCGAGTAATACGTTAAATCCATAGGGTTCAAGTAAACAGAAATTACGGGAAAACTGGTCTGCGTGGGCCATCAATCTGGTCATGAAAATGCTTTATTTTATAATGCTCTTCAATACGCCTTAATTATATTTTTGCCATATTCAGGAGTCAGTAG
The DNA here is from genome assembly GCF_964263255.1 of Lissotriton vulgaris. Lineage (NCBI taxonomy): Eukaryota > Metazoa > Chordata > Amphibia > Caudata > Salamandridae > Lissotriton > Lissotriton vulgaris. The sequence continues at coordinate 1,651,542,727 of NC_141685.1, forward strand.
TCACATTATGGCAACAGGACCCCCCGCCCCACAACATACCATGAATCCCGCAAATAACACACAAGACACAAGTGTTAGATTGGGAAAAAGTTGCTGCAGGTTTATTGCATACACCGTTATGTAATCATAGAGGGTTATCTTACGGGCGATCCATGGGGCAGGCCGCATTCTCGCCACCTGCCCGCCTGATGAGCCATGATACAGAAAAGGGGGGTGGTGATGAACAGAGTGTCTGAATTAAGCAGACCACTCTTACCCAGTCCAAAGATCAGGGCTTGATCCATCACCGTTATTTATCTCACTGCCCCATCCCAGCTCAGAACCTGGCTATATGCAAATTAGTCTGTCCCTGGCCCAGTGCATCATGGGAACAGGGCAGACCAAACTACCAAGCCAATTCTTCACCAGAAAGGAGACAAGCTACCGGGGACCGGTTTCTGGCATTTCAGCCTCTTCGGCCCGGCTTGCTTGAATCCTGATGGAGCAGTGAGAAAGGGACTCATGTCTGAGTATACCCTGCCACACCTATAGTGGCCAAAAACGATACAGAAAAGGGGGTGGTGATGAACAGAGTGTCTGAATTAAGCAGACCACTCTTACCCAGTCCAAAGATCAGGGCTTGATCCATCACCGTTATTTATCTCACTGCCCCATCCCAGCTCAGAACCTGGCTATATGCAAATTAGTCTGTCCCTGGCCCAGTGCATCATGGGAACAGGGCAGACCAAACTACCAAGCCAATTCTTCACCAGAAAGGAGACAAGCTACCGGGGACCGGTTTCTGGCATTTCAGCCTCTTCGGCCCGGCTTGCTTGAATCCTGATGGAGCAGTGAGAAAGGGACTCATGTCTGAGTATACCCTGCCACACCTTTAGTGGCCAAAAACGATACAGAAAAGGGGGTGGTGATGAACAGAGTGTCTGAATTAAGCAGACCACTCTTACCCAGTCCAAAGATCAGGGCTTGATCCATCACCGTTATTTATCTCACTGCCCCATCCCAGCTCAGAACCTGGCTATATGCAAATTAGTCTGTCCCTGGCCCAGTGCATCATGGGAACAGGGCAGACCAAACTACCAAGCCAATTCTTCACCAGAAAGGAGACAAGCTACCGGGGACCGGTTTCTGGCATTTCAGCCTCTTCGGCCCGGCTTGCTTGAATCCTGATGGAGCAGTGAGAAAGGGACTCATGTCTGAGTATACCCTGCCACACCTATAGTGGCCAAAAACGATACAGAAAAGGGGGTGGTGATGAACAGAGTGTCTGAATTAAGCAGACCACTCTTACCCAGTCCAAAGATCAGGGCTTGATCCATCACCGTTATTTATCTCACTGCCCCATCCCAGCTCAGAACCTGGCTATATGCAAATTAGTCTGTCCCTGGCCCAGTGCATCATGGGAACAGGGCAGACCAAACTACCAAGCCAATTCTTCACCAGAAAGGAGACAAGCTACCGGGGACCGGTTTCTGGCATTTCAGCCTCTTCGGCCCGGCTTGCTTGAATCCTGATGGAGCAGTGAGAAAGGGACTCATGTCTGAGTATACCCTGCCACACCTATAGTGGCCAAAAACGATACAGAAAAGGGGGTGGTGATGAACAGAGTGTCTGAATTAAGCAGACCACTCTTACCCACTCCAAAGATCAGGGCTTGATCCATCACCGTTATTTATCTCACTGCCCCATCCCAGCTCAGAACCTGGCTATATGCAAATTAGTCTGTCCCTGGCCCAGTGCATCATGGGCACAGGGCAGACCAAACTACCAAGCCAATTCTTCACCAGAAAGGAGACAAGCTACCGGGGACCGGTTTCTGGCATTTCAGCCTCTTCGGCCCGGCTTGCTTGAATCCTGATGGAGCAGTGAGAAAGGGACTCATGTCTGAGTATACCCTGCCACACCTATAGTGGCCAAAAACGATACAGAAAACGGGGTGGTGATGAACAGAGTGTCTGAATTAAGCAGACCACTCTTACCCAGTCCAAAGATCAGGGCTTGATCCATCACCGTTATTTATCTCACTGCCCCATCCCAGCTCAGAACCTGGCTATATGCAAATTAGTCTGTCCCTGGCCCAGTGCATCATGGGAACAGGGCAGACCAAACTACCAAGCCAATTCTTCACCAGAAAGGAGACAAGCTACCGGGGACCGGTTTCTGGCATTTCAGCCTCTTCGGCCCGGCTTGCTTGAATCCTGATGGAGCAGTGAGAAAGGGACTCATGTCTGAGTATACCCTGCCACACCTATAGTGGCCAAAAACGATACAGAAAAGGGGGTGGTGATGAACAGAGTGTCTGAATTAAGCAGACCACTCTTACCCAGTCCAAAGATCAGGGCTTGATCCATCACCGTTATTTATCTCACTGCCCCATCCCAGCTCAGAACCTGGCTATATGCAAATTAGTCTGTCCCTGGCCCAGTGCATCATGGGAACAGGGCAGACCAAACTACCAAGCCAATTCTTCACCAGAAAGGAGACAAGCTACCGGGGACCGGTTTCTGGCATTTCTGCCTCTTCGGCCCGGCTTGCTTGAATCCTGATGGAGCAGTGAGAAAGGGACTCATGTCTGAGTATACCCTGCCACACCTATAGTGGCCAAAAACGATACAGAAAAGGGGGTGGTGATGAACAGAGTGTCTGAATTAAGCAGACCACTCTTACCCAGTCCAAAGATCAGGGCTTGATCCATCACCGTTATTTATCTCACTGCCCCATCCCAGCTCAGAACCTGGCTATATGCAAATTAGTCTGTCCCTGGCCCAGTGCATCATGGGAACAGGGCAGACCAAACTACCAAGCCAATTCTTCACCAGAAAGGAGACAAGCTACCGGGGACCGGTTTCTGGCATTTCAGCCTCTTCGGCCCGGCTTGCTTGAATCCTGATGGAGCAGTGAGAAAGGGACTCATGTCTGAGTATACCCTGCCACACCTATAGTGGCCAAAAACGATACAGAAAAGGGGGTGGTGATGAGCCAAGCAGCACCGTGGCGAACCACCTGTGCTGCCCCTTATGGTAATAAATATGCTCACACCCCTTGCGGGGCGGAGCGTAGCTACGCAAGCCCCCGGTTGCATACGCCCACAACCGCCGAAGGACTACTGGGGCGCCGACACGTGTTCCCGGGCCTCCCCTGAGGCTCCAGGTTTTAGGCTTTGGCACCCCTATGCGCCCGCTGAGGTACAGTGTTGCACCTTGCTGCTTCCGGATCGCCCTGTAACTCCGCCTGCAATGATGAAAGTACACATTAAAATGTTCCAACAGTCCCCCCAGCTGACACTCAGGGTAAGTGGTAGGGAGGGAAGAGAGTGTCCCTATGGCGATCACGCGACGTCCGGAGCGGCAAAGAGGCCACTAAAATGGCGAGGGAAACTTAAATACCTCTCCCCTACCTGCCGCCCCGGACGTGCATCTCAGGCCCTCCCACCCTCCTCCAGTAACTCCTCCTCTGGGGAGGAGGGGGTGCCCCTAGGGGAGGCCTTCTGTGACTAAGGGGCCGCCCTCTTGATGGCCACCGGGTGGCCTCGGGCAGCCACGTTACATCCATTATCGAGTTATTGGACAACATTCCATTCACGGATGCTTACTGTTCAATGATGAATAAATAATATTTCAAAGCCAGATTGAAGGAACTCTGTATTGACGTCGTTTTTAATTCCGTTTGTGTTGCCGGTTTTATAGGTGTATGCTTTCGGGTAACGTTTCAAAGTAGTGCTCATAAAATGTGGTGTGATGAGGCCGTACAGCAGCTCAGCTCCCCCTTAACGAACGCCTTGCATTATTCAATGAGCCACCATGAGGAGGTATCGCAGTCCCCAGGATCACTCGGGTCAGTGACAAACAGAGGACCTTCCCCTACCTAGTGGTGTCTGTTGTTTCAAATTTGGCTCATGGACACACCATCGAAAACGCATGCTTCCTGGAGTCCCTTATAATGCATGCCCATTGAAAGTATCAGTGAGTTGAAAAGGATTTCTTATAGGGAATCCCTGGTGGCGCATTGAGAAATCTCTTTGGTACAGTGTGCTATATCCTGGCAAACACTGGACGAAGAACTCCTCTGGGTTTATCTGCTGGGCACCCCTCTGCTGGGAGTGATAAGCAGACACAAGGAGATGATGGACGGAGGGCTGAAACTTTTCAGACACTCGCCCCCAGTCACAGACCTGGGATGAATCCATCATCCTTCTTTAGCTCACTGCCCCACCTCAGTATAGACACAGCTATATGCAAATCAGGCTTGACCCTGTGGAACAGCCCAGCCCGAACTGCCAAACCAGGTCTTCCCTGAACCGGAAACAAGCATCCTGGGACCGGTTTCTGGGTAACTAGGCATAAGTCATATAAAAAGAAGTGGGGGGACTGACCAAGTTTGGTCAATTGCAAGTGACACCATGACGCGTACCAACACAGCACATTATGTCTTGACGCGTGGCATCCCACATGGCATCACAGCAAGTGACCTCACTAAAAGACTCTGATTAGGATGAGTAGTGCTATTAAAGAAATAAAATGGTGCTATTTGTATTGTTATTTGTGTAAATACTGGGACAGACCATCTCATCTGACATTCTTACAGTGCGTGCACTTATGTACAGTGCCTGAAAAAAGTAAAAAACATGCATCGCTTAAGTATCTGTGAAGAGATAACAAGCTATTTTCTTTTGTGTCCTCTTCTGCCTATAAATATACATGCTCATAATGGAACAATTGTAATTCGTATTGGGTCTAAATTACAGTGTTGCATGAGACACCCAGCTGCTTCAGGGAGCTATAAAGGTAAAGCACCAGGCTATCGTCAGAAAGCCAAGGGGGTTATTATGCAAACGATTAAAGCAGCAGAATTTGAGTTCTCAGCGCAAGTGCACACAATGTCATCTTCTTCACTCTAATGCTATTGTAAGTAGAGGATCCGGTCTCACATTACTAAAAGTTTAAGCTATGGGCGTTGCATTATTATTTGCAAAGCCAATAGCTCAAACTTTCAGTAATGCGAGACCTGTTGCATTGCAAATGCTTGTTTTATAGGGCTACTCGTAATTCACTCACACTCAGTGCTGTGATCTGCATGATACACATTCTTTGTAGCAGGCACATTAACCCTCTTTATTGTGTGGGTGGCAGGAGTGCCAATGTGAGTGCATGGGAGCAATGCAAATGTGTGAGAGTAGGGTAAGAGGAGTGACTGCAGGGTGAGTGAGGTGGCCAAATGAATTTAGGTGCGAATGAAAGTGCAGAGTGAAACAAACGAATGTATGGTTAGTGATGGGCAGTGAGGGGTACAGGTGAGTAAAGTGTCACATGAGTTCAGGGTGAGTAGTGTGCTCATGTGACAGCAGGGTGAGGTACAGGGTGAACAGCGCAAGTGCATTGTGAGTTCTGAGTGATAGCTGTGAGTGCAGAGTGAGCAGTTTGCTTATGTGACCACAGGGTAAGTGGAGGGAGAACGGTGTGAGTTCATGGCAAGTGGCATAAGTGCAGTGTGGTCACTGTGAGTGCAGGGTGAATGGTGTTAGTGCAAGGTGATAAGTGTGAGTGCATTATGATTCCTGTGAGTACAGGGTGAATGGTGTGAGTGCATGGTGATCAGTATAAGTGCATGTGATCGCTGTGAGTATGAAAGTGAAGGGCGAGAATAAGGAGTGAATTGCCTGAATGCAGGGTACATTCCCAGACACTTGAAGGAACTCAGGATGTTACTGATGGCTGGCGTAGGGTTTCAGATATAAGTTAAACTATTGCTATTATGGCATTATTCATTGTGAGGGCCGGACGGGCTGTAGCGGGCACCGGGCATTTTCTCAGTTCGCTTGAAGGGTGAGGGCCGGTTTTGGACCAGTGGTGCCGTTTTTGGTACAAGTGGCCAGTTTTGCAGCAGTGCTGAAATATCGGCCCCCTTTACCATAAGCTGTAGCAGAGTTTTTCACACCCCTGCCCTCCCCCCCAGCGGTCTGTCCATTCCCAATGCCGGTTTGAGTTCTCAGTCTGACCCGGTTCAGGGATCGAGAGTTAAGGAAATAAATAATGTGCTCATCCTGCAACAAACTTCCAGTCTTGTGATTAGGGTTACCAGCTCATTATATAGATGTCCCAGGCTGTACAAAAATAAGCAGTCACCTAAAGCATATTTTCAGCACTTATCTGTGTATAATTGGAACAGCAAATATGAATAGAATGCATTTTTAATTGTGTTCTAGGGCTACCTGAATGATCCATGACTGATAATTAAAGGGAACAAAGACAAAAAAGTCACATTACAAATGAATACATACTATTTTGTTTATACCCCTAACATTGTCAAGACCAGGCATTTGCAGGCTCTTTAAACAACCCATGGCTGGTATTTTTCTTTTGGCAACCCTACTTTATGTTCCTTTTCATGAAATGCATTCTCAGCAGTAAAAACTAAATACAAATGTAAGGTATAGGCGGAGTGGGGGCCCAGGGGGTACTGGAACCAGAAAAAAAGGAAGCCTTGTTAACAAGTTTACAAAGGTATGTAAATATGCAAATGGTCTTTAAAGACCTTGGAAAAACTCGGGCGTGCCGGAGATAAGACTCCAGACAGTGCCCAGACGAGCCCACAGAAGCAGCAGCCCCGCTGGGTGACACAACACTGGGGCTGAAGCCCTTACAGCCCTATGGGCATTGCACGCCTGTGTCAGTCCCTTCAGGTCCTCACTTAACATCCTATTTGAATTTGCCAATGTAATGGGAAAGTGAACAGCAGCGTGTAATGAGATCACGGATCCAATAAAAGGCGTTTTCACCAACCAAACAAAAACACAATATGGGGTGCCCAAGAGTTTACTGTAGCTGAAATAGATATATGATGAACGCAAACCATTGCAACACATGCTTTTACATCACAGTTTTTACAACGTAAATACAATTACAACGCATGTTTTGACAACGCAAGCCATGTTCATTGAGAGATATTAAAACTACCATTACATAAGCATGGGCGAATTTTGCGAATCTCGCGTTCGCGAATTTTGCGGATTTGCGAACTCGCAATCCGCAAAATCCACGAATTCTCGCGAATTTGCGGATTATTTTTTTTTTCTGTTCGCGCGGGTTTCTGCCAGTTCGCGAGGGTTTTGTACAATTTCGCAAAACGCGAACTTACCTGTCGGGTCGCAAGTTTCGCGAACTTGTTGTTTCTACGTGTCCAGCCTGTTTGGGACACTCTTCTTCATCACTGCCACTCTCTGTCACCACTGCCACTCTCTGACTACTCATGCCACCCTCTGGCCCACCCATGCCACCCTCTGTTTCATCACAGCACCCTCTGGTTGTCCAGTCAGTGTACATTATTGTGGCAACGCAAGCACACCTTCCCTGCCTCAAGTGACCTGAATTAATTTGGGGCTGATTAATGTGTCACAGAATATTTTTTTAGCTGGCACCTGCTTCCTTAGTGCTTCCTGATTAGTGATCTTTTGCACTTGCTAAGTGCTTTCATTGTTGCAAAATTAGTTACAACACCTGCCCTGCCCCAACTGACAATAATGAATTAGGGGCTGATTAATGGATTTGAACCTCCAGCCTGGCTCCTGCTTGTCTCCCTTAGCTGTAATTCAGGACCTTTGTGGCATATGTGTAACTATTCTGAGGTTCAGAGCAGGGTCACATAATAGTTGCAACTGGCAACTGAACTCTGGAGGGGCCCCTCAGGAAGCACTACAGGAAATAGCTACTAATGATGAGCCTGAACTTTTGAACCTGGTAAGTAGTTTCAGTTTTGCTAAGATCGTATTTCTGCAATTTTGCGCTTATTCGCGGGGCGCGAAGTTGTACTGGGAAGCCGCGAACTCACGCGAACAGTGCGAGCAAGCCATGAAATCCGCTGCTCGCGGATTTGCGGATTTTGCGGGAGATTTGCGAATCTTGCGGATTGCGAATTTACCGAAAATCCGCAAAATCCGCGAGCGAAACGGATTTTCCGCCCATGCTTACCATTACAGCGCATTCCCTTACAATGCATACAAATGCAACGCATACCATTACAATGCATAATATGTTTTCATTGGTTATTACCAAGATTTCAAAAAGTATACATTTTTGCATCCATTACCTGGGACAGGCTTCATGGGAAATAGGGGTTTTGGGTGGGGGAGAGTAGTAATACCAAGGTATTCATTTTAACACAGCAAAATTAACACATATATTTACTGCATTTTTTATAAAATACACACTACTGCCAGAGGCAAAAAGAGATTATACATTCAATCAACTTCAAACACATAAAATGGCAGTCCTTCAACTATTTTTATTACAGCCCCTTACCCACCATCTACTCAAAATGGCTGGCATTCCAAGAAGGAATGTATAAACAAACATTTTTACACAAGAAAAAAAATATATACATTCTGTCACGTTGTGAATTACGCCAAAAAATTGTTTCCAAAACATATTCTCTTTAAATTGTCATTTACCCCAAACACCTATAAAAGAAGCCTTCCACCATTTTGTGCTCAGTGGTACACTGACATCTATGATGACCAATCACAGCATGAGTAGCAGTATATCTTTTGCAACTTTCCTGTTGAACACTGCCATCTACAGACTGTAGTAAGTGTACGTTGAAAAGGAAACACCTTCTAAATTATTATACCTAATTCTGAAATAATTATAATATATGTTTAACTTATTTACAGCATTTGAAAAACAGTCCCTAGTCTACAGCAGACATTCCTAAAACTATCTTTCCATTGAAAACTAAATGAGCAATAAAAAAAATAATTCAAAGTAAAAAGCCAGAAAGCAGAATTTTTTTTTATAAAAATGTACTTTTAAATGTTATCAGAGATTGGAAATACAGCAACACCAATCACCAACCTTGGATAAATAAACCTTCACAAAAGTAAACTGTAAATTATGTTCTGACCAAACAAAACCTTTATGAATGTCACAAATTAATTAGCTGGCACTGGTCAGTGATGTGGTATAAAATAACTATACTAACACCTCCACGTGTTTTCCTCAGGGAAGGTGCTGGACAGTGGTAGGGCCAAATGTACTATTCCTACTCTGATCGGTGATTGCCTGAAGGAAAGTGCTGGATGGTGGTGTTGGCAAATTTACTATTCCTACTGCAACCAGTGCTTGCCTGAATGAAAGTTTTTGATGGTGGTGGGGGCAAATTTACTATTCCTACTCCGACCGGTGCTTGCCTGAGGGAAAGTGCTGGATGGTGGTGGTGGCAAATTTGCCATTCCCACTCCAACAGGTGCTTGCCTCAAGGAAAGTTTTGGATGGTGGTGGGGCAAAATTACTATACAAAACAATAAAGTCCAATATATATATATATTTTTTTAAAATAGATACCTAGAATACCTCGAAGAGCCCAACCGTGGATTCTACAGAGCTCCAATCTACATTAAGGGTTCCGGTGGCGGATGTTAAATATTTATCATCCATATCAACCAGGTAAAGTTACCTGAAAATAATCGCTTGAATAGTAACGATAACTAGAATACTCCATAAAAAACTAACAGCCAATATGACCTTTCCCCCTTTTAAAGCTTCGGCAACACTTGACGCTGAAGAATTCATAATAAGAAGCAGACATCTTAACTTGGTCGTTTCTTTAAAAGAAAAATTCCTATTAGTGAGTATCTTTTTTATAAAAAATAAGATAAAAGAAGTATTTCAAGTTTGAGTGACTTTTTAATAAAAATCGAAAAGATGAGGGATAAGAATGTTGCTTTTCATCGTGTATCTATTTCTCCATTTTATGTCAATAAAGATAGTCCTTTATATATCCGAAAAAGCTATTGCCCTTCATTATACATCTGACCCCTTGCTATATATCGAATAGATTGAACCTAAAAGAATCTTATTGCTGTTTTTATTGAACCGACAGATATCTATGTCAATTCTCCCACTTTCCCCACGTATCATTTATGAATTGTTCGTCCCAGCACCACTTGGAGAACTACAAGGAAATGACAAAAATAGAGGAAAATGTAAACTAGATTGCTTTTTATTAATCATATGCTTTTCATTAACTATGGCTGCTAAAACATAAACCTTGTGATGTTAGATTTCTTTTTTAATCTGTATAAATATGTGAATTTGAAATGATATGCATTTTTATTTTTATAGATATTACGTGGCTACTCCAGGAAGAAGGCGCTGGCCGCCGAAACGCGCGTAGAGTCATATAATTTTGCCACTTATCTACTATAGATAAAAGAATCAAATTTTTATTGTTCACTAATTTCTGTTTGATGATGCTTATGATAAAATACACTGTGAATTTTAATTTCGTGTTATGTGAATGAATTGTTTACTGTTTTAATTATTAAATAAAAAAACGATGTCTTTTAGTCAGCTGTAGCCAATCGCTTATTACCTTATTACCTTTTACCAATAAGGTATTTTAAACATTGATTGCCGAGGTTGTTACTTTTCATATACAAGGGTCTAGGAACGCCATCTAAAACTATGGCAACATATGTGCCTACAGTGCACCAGAAATTTAACATACACAGGATGTCCTAACTTAAAGGACAGAATCCCATCACTCACCAAAGTGACATGCATCATCATCTGGGATCTCCTCCTGAATGTAACTCCTAGTACAACCAAGGGCTACAATCCCCTCACTGTGAGAGAGGAGCTCTGGGATGTTTTTCGATGTTGTCCCTTACTACGGGTTACTAAAACCCAAGATGAAGAGCTGTTAGTATTGTTTGTAAGGGATAAGCACAGTGCAAACTAATGTGAAAAAGTGAGAAGTGAGCTAAAACTAACTAACAGGAGAAAAAAAACTTTTAATGGTTGTCTCTTGTTGTTAGGATTAAAAACAGTGCTAATGCAGTTATAACATAATAACTGCAACAGTGGTCTACATGTTTTGGCTACCATGACCTAACAAGTGTCTAGCCTTCTTCAGGACCTAGATGTTATGTGCTACTGCGTAATATGTATTCAAAAAAGTGTAACCAAAAAAATAAATAAATGGAACAAATACAACCTACACCACAAAATATCTCTAATGGAGGGTCATGGTGTACTAGTCAAAATGTGTAGAAAAAGATGAAGTACATCAATGAATCAAATATAATTGTAGATTGCGCATAGGTCAGTTAATATCACTAACTATTACGATGTCCAATGGAAACTTACCCGTGAATTACGAGTAAGGAACATCACCTCACCTGGGAACAGCTCAGGACATGAGGAACCGCTCTGAAAAAACTGAGTATGAAACAGTGACAGTATCAGATCCAGTCAAGTAATCTAGCCTGTTTATATCAACAACCTGTGACTAATAAAGAGGCTTTGTTAGAAAAAACAGTAAAATGACAGTGAAAGGAAACTACATGCATAATATTGATGATGTCAAGACAATAAATTTAAAATCGATGGAACTCTTAGTCCAACTACAAAATGTATGTCAGGTATGTAGCTGTATATTATTCAAATGTATAAGATATCATAGCACACTTGTGCCTGTATTGTACATTAGATCGATATTAGCCTTGGTCAAAATGATCAGAGGAAAACATGGACTGTACCTTCATGCACATGCTGGGGTAATTATCAAAGGAGTCATCCAATATTAACCCCAAATATGCCATCCACACGACTTCTCTTTAGCATGATTGAAAAACCCATTCATAAATGATCAGAAGGCAAAGGTGACACCGTTTCTTGCTACAGTGTTGATATAATGGTGTAACGTTAGGAGAGTGTAAATGCTCACTAACGCTGCCAACAAAAGCATCAGCTATCACCAGTATTGGTATTTCTTATCAGCTGCCTCATGGACAGAAATGCGGTGAGTAGTGATTTATTTACAATTCTCTACAGATAAAACCATATTACTCCACCAGTATGGAGGAACACATCCATAACCACAAAAAGCAAATCAAGCCCTTGAACAAAGAAGAAGCAAAACTATACAAGGCAAAAATGAACAAAATCCACAAATAATACATTTTTTTCACAGGTTTCAAAGAAACATTTCTATGCAAAGGTAACTTTGCATTAAAAATTAGAGCCTCGCAATCAAAAAGAAAATTCCTTTTTTTCTACAAATTAATGACTAAACTTTGTCTTTGCAGGCTATTTGCAAAAGTAGATTTGTCATTGCAAAAAAATAAGAAAATGTCTGCCCTTTTTTCAGAACCAAACAAGCTAAAGCACAAAACACCACAGAAAGAACAATTGGAAGAAAATTCCAAAGAAACCCAGCATCAACTCCAGGACTTTCCAGCCACACAACAGAAAATCCTAATACCGGTAACCTGTTTCATTCTGTCAAGTCTCTCCAAAAATAAAAAAAAATCTTCAAATATATCAAAGCACCAAACATTTCCAAACCAACATTGCCAAGCCAAAGCAATTAAACCCTGGTTCAACTTTGTCAAAAAAAGGTTGTAAAATAATTAATGTGCACTAATTTTACGCTTGCAGACAAAATATTTTCAAGAGCAATCGTACACAAAATCACTAAAACAATGTTTTCTCTTTTTATTCTTTCTACAGAGAATGACAGCAAGAAATCAAGCCAAATATTTGAAATCAAGCAAGAGAAATAGACTGTTAATTTACAGTGGCTATGTTTATTGTAAGGAGAGATTAACTGAGCCAGGTGTCATTGGAGATGTGTGCATTATTACGCATCCCATTGCACAGGCAGAGCGGTTACTATTGGTGACACTGTTGAAAGGACCACTGAGCATAACCCCTCTGCCTCAATGGAGATGAAGGTAAGAGAAAATATAAATGAGATGAAAGACGTGGCTTCCACCTCCAATGAACCCTTTGGCTCAGTTTGGAGGGAGGTATCACAACACATTCCTATGTATGTAGCAAGTTGTATGCCCACAGTCCTCATCCTATGCAGAATTATACAGCGTAAAAAACAGGCAAGTAACACCCTATGTGTAACACCCCAAACTTTCTCTGACATTAACATTCCTCCTGAGCTTACTGTAACTGTTACTAATGAACCCTTACTTGCATGACAACAAAAACCCTCTCAAAAGAATTCTAATCTTTAGCACACCCCATAATCTTGTTAAGTTAGAGACAAGTTGTAGTATCTTACCAGACATAGCTGAGTTATCTTTTAACTATTTCTTTATTAACATCTTGTTGCAGGATAGTTATTATGTACAAATGTCCATTAGCCTGGTGTTCCTTATTCTCTAGCCTCACCAAGAGAAGCCTATCTGCTGCTCAGCCCTTCTTCCAAATGTCAACACACATCCACACAGGCACCCAAGCATTCCAAGCATCACAATCACACCAACATTTCACTGTCAACACTCACACTGGCTGAACAGCAGCGAGATAGCTAAGCTGGGAAACTTATACTAAATAATCAGGATATAACACAAGGGATATTTGGATGATGGATGGGACGTTTAAATCCACCCCCCACCTACTCACCCAAATATACACTATTCATGCCTACATTAATCATACAGTTGTGCCTTGGGTGTAAAGTTTACTCCCTGATAAACAAACCTCAACATACACCGACTTTTTGTCCGTGATAAAAGCTAAAACCATGACCAAAAGTCAATTACCAAAAAGCTCACGAATTCCCAAATTCAAGGATGTTTTTTTCACTTTTCACAGGCTTATTGGCGAAAAATCAAAAACATCCTAAGTTGAAAATTACACATCAGACAGTAAACTGCAATTTGAATTGAAGAAACTAACAGCGCTTTGCTAAGTTTCTCCTGATATTGTAGCTGAATACTACACACATCTATTACTGAATCTGACTATTTTACTGCGAACGAGGACAAATTGGCACCCCTTCCAAATTACTTTGAAGACAAATGAATTGGCCATCTAAGCAGGTCAGGTCGCAGGAGGAAGCCACGTGTCCATGTGAACTGGTGGAACTGCTACACGACCTGCTTAGAGGGAGGAGCAAAAAATAATAATGCCATAGAGGATGCCACAACTTCTTCAACAAATCAATTGGAAAACCTCATCCTAATTGTTATAATTTTTGGAAATTTTGAAGAAGGGGCAAATATTCCAAGAAATGAGAATAGCGCAAACATTCACTGGTAGTCTGAACTCACGCATTTCAAAACAAACAAAAGAAATGTCAGAGCAGGGGGCGCGAGGTGGCGCACACGCAAGATGGCCGCACGGTTGTGAGGCTCTTGCAGCCCTGCATACATATCATCCCTTTTTCCTGCTCAAAAGATCCTGCTGACTGTTTTAAACTATACCCAGATGCAAATCTAGGCTAGAAGGAGACTTGCTGAAACAATTGGCTGATTTGGGTCACTCCCACTCCTGCATGTAGCACCGTGAAGATCCGGTCGGAGTGGGGGACAGAGCGGCATGGTGCCCTGACGCAAGTCCGCTGCTGTCCACCAGGTGCCCAGGCCTCGAGACACGGACTAGGTGGAAGAACCGGAGCTGCAACCCCGATCCTCGCGACTGATGACTGCGGCGAGCATGAGGGGTGCTCTGCCTGCTGGTGGCTTATGAACTGCAGCGACTGCTGTGAAGGCGTTGGAGGAGGGAGGTGAGAGATATTGCGTGCCCTGTACTACTGGTGCCCTGAGCACATTGGCGGTTGGACGCCTGCCACCATAACTTTCCTGTGCATTGTTGCGGCTATCAGAGACCTCCCAGAGCAGTTACGCTGCCTTGCCTGCAGGATTGAATTGTGCAGCAGCGCTGAATAGTCAGCGGTCCCGCCTTTGCCGCCCCAGTGTGCATTTGGGCTCCCGGGGCCCGCTGTGGTGGCTACACCGCTCCCGCTGCCCTGATCTGTTGCGTGCCCGGCCTGGACCCGAACTCCTTTGCTGCTGCAGCGGTGGGGAGACCTGCGTGCGGCCTGGAGGCGGAGCGGTCCAGGGACCTGCCCTTTTGCTTCAAAGTGGGCCATATTTCGTTTGTTGGAGATGAGGGAAGTGGGGCTGCGATTGAGCCAGGGCCCCCCCCCCCTTTTAAGATTGGTGATATTCGAAGCGCCCTGGATGGACAGCGCACTGAGGCTGTTTGCTCAGCTTTATCCTTGCTGCACATTGGATTGCGGCTGATACGGGGTGACATTTATGTGGGGTTAAGCAGTGTCATAAGCAAACACACTGACATTATAAGTGGCGCCTTGGATCCTCTCCACAAACTGCCAGCCATATAAGTGTAGGTCGCCCCAAAAGACTGTCCTGACGCTTTGATGTGCTGAGGCCCCGAGATATTGGTGAGCCGTGACCCACCGACCCACCGACCACCCCCCCCCCTTTCTAGTTGGATTTTGAACTTGCAAGACTGGCCTACTTCCACATAGGAGTACATGCATGAACGGAGGTGCGGGCCTACCTGATCTGACTTGCTCACGGCTGGCATGCTGGGGGAACCACGGGCGCCTGACGGAACAAGCTTGCGGGTGGAGGGAGCTTTGATACATCCTCTGCGTTGCCACTCCTGCAACGGCGGGCCCCTGCCAATTGCTGCGTGCCTCGGCCTCTACCCCGGTGAGACACGATTGACGACATAGGAGATAGCCATATGGGCTGTAAACACAGAGAGCCATGGGCAAATCGGATACCCGTCAACCCAAACTGAATTTCGAAGTGGCGAAGCATGGCACTCGGAGCCTGCAGGGGAACCAAGACTTAGACGGTGGAGATGAGGTCCATGGTAGTACGACCGCGCAGAGCACCGATGTGCAGAGTATTCTTCAGGAGGTTCGGCAGGGGTTCTCTACCATCGTGGACAAGGTTGATAGGATGTCATCGTGTACGGACGCCATTGCACACAAACTGGAGGGGCATGAGGACTGCATGACAGAGACAGAGAGGCGCATCTCGGATACTGAGGACGCAACAACTAGGGTCACTGCGCAGGTCCACCGCATGGATAAACTACTGAAAATGGTCGCTGCAAAGAATGAGGACTTGGAAGCAAGAAGCCGGTGCAATATTATTTGCATCCTAGGCATTCCAGAGTCAACCAACACAGGGAAGATGGAGGAGTAAGTAGAAAAATTGCTTTTATCTAGGCTTGGGCAAAGCACTACGCTACGCTCGCATAGTTTCTGAAGTTTGTGCTACTTCGCACTACACGAATTGCACGTAGCACAGTGCAAACATGCGTAGCATAGCGTAGTGCAGCGGTCATTTTTTGCTTGCTCGCGGTCCTCAGCATCAAGTTGGCGACCGCGAGCAAGCAAAAGTACATCCCGGCAAGACTTTTTCCTCGTTCGCGATCAGCAACATCAAGTTGCTGATCGCGAGCATGGAAAATCAACCTCCCGGCGAGATTCTCAACGCGGGGAGGTCAGGTTTCTCATTCCGAGTGGTTGCGTATGCTCGCGACCGCTCGCAATGAGTACTACCAATCCGCGTTGGGAAAGCTGCTGCTCGAGTAAACATCTACTCGAGCGGCAGAAAACTACAGCTCGCACTGTGCAAGATGCCGTTTTCAATGATTGCACCGTGCTGGATGCTTGTCCGCACTGTGCAAATATTGAAAACGGCATGTTGCACAGTGTGAACCAGGTACTACGCAGTTCGCATAGTGATACGCGTAGCTCGCGTAGTGCGAAGCGCACTTTGCTAGCTTCGCGAAGCGCTACTTCGCAAACTACGCCCAGCCCCACTGTTATCCTCAGTGGGAGTGGAAGCTTTCTCCCACCAGTTCATAATAGAGCGCACACATCACATCGTGATGTTGTGCTCCGAGTAGCGAGAAATAAACAGCAACTGACCTATGATGGCAATACATTCTCCATTTACCCGGACTTTACCTCTGCGATCCTGACCTTTCTTGTGGGCCGGGTCGCCCCCCTACTGCCGAGAAGCACCACCTGAGTGTGCTCGCTCGCTGCTGCCTTCCGCTGCTCCTAGCGGGTGTTCCAGTCTTGTGTGCCCCAGGATTACCGCTGTGTAATTCTTTTGTATTTTTACTGTATTTCTCATTGTCTGCATACTTGTTACCTGTCTATTTTGCGCTTTTCGTTCCTCGTATTTTCACCAGTTTTTCACTCCCCCTCACCCCCCTTTGGTTCTGTGCCTTGTCTTTTACCGCCGCTGCTCCTGCGGCCACGCCCCCTCGCCGCCCAGCTCCTGCCTCCCAGCTGCTCCTCCCTCCCTCCACGCCTTAAATGGCAGCTGCCGCCCGTCAGTACAGGTGACTTCTGACCCTGCTTGTGGGCCGGGTCGCCCCCCTACTGCCGAGCAGCACCACCTGAGTGTGCTCGCCCGCTGCTGCCTTCCACCGCTCCTAGTGGGTGTTCAAGTCTTGTGTGCCCCAGGATCACCGCTGTGTAATTCTTTTGTATTTTTACTGTATTTCTCATTGCCTGCATACTTGTTACCTGCCTATTTTGCGCGTTTCGTTCCCCATGTTTTCACCCGTTTTTCACTCCCCCACCCCCCTTTGGTTCTGTGCCCAGTCTTTTCCCACCACTGCCCCCTGCGGCCACGCTCCCGCCTCCCAGCTGCCCCTCCCTCCCTCCACGCCTTAAATGGCAGCTGCAGCCCGGAAACACAGTGGACACGCACAGTGGGTACGCCGATTTCGACCCGAATGCGCGCCAAAGGCAAGCCCGTCCGTGCCTGGACCGCGCCCAGCGCCAGAACCCCTGGACCCCACGCTCGCCCGACACCAGAATCCGGTACGACACCAATACTCTCCAAGCTCTCAACCACTCCCTGTTCTGCTTGTGATGCGTTGTATAGGCGTGTAACTAATCTTTGGCGAGTAGGTGCTGTCAATATTATCTGTTAAGGACTTAACTAAATGTGACTCTTACCGTCCCTTATCCTTAACCCTTTCGATGCTCATGGCGGAACGGTTCCGTCATGATCATCGGTCGATCTGTGCTCATGACGGAACCGTTCCGTCATGACCACACCCGTTTTCATTAGGGCCCAGCACCGGCGGTAAATCGGGGCCGCACGGATGAGGTTAATCAATATTGATGTAAATATATTAGCAAAGATTATAGCAACAAGAATTCAGCTCCTACAGGAGAAGCTGGTATTAGCTGATCAAGCCGGATTGGTACCAACTCGATCCATCCCCCAAAATATACGCACCATCTTTGCACTGTACCACTATTCAGACCCAGAGCTACCGGCAGCTGCGGCCTTATTGGACGCAGCAAAATCTTTTGATTCAGTGGAATGGGTGTTTATGTTCACAGTATTACGCAGAATGGGCTTTCCAGAGCCATTTCTGAGATGGATCGAACTATTATACAACTACCACATTGCTAGAATCAGAATTAATGGGCACACATCTACTCCCATTAGTATAAGTAGAGGGACGAGACAAGGCTGCCCGCTCTCACCCATTCTGTTTGGGGAGCGCCACTAGAAGTGCTTCTCTTAGCGGGGTCAGAAGTTTATCATCCTCATATGCTTCGTCGTACATTGTGGCTAAATACGGTAGCAATAGGTCCCAGTATTCTTTGTAGAACTCTCCGGGTAACTCATCCAGACCTGGAGCTTTGTTATCTGGTAAGGAGTTTATCGTGTCTGTAATTTCATCTTTAGTGATATGATAACATAAAAATTTCCGGTGAGTGTCCAATAACCATGCAAGAGCTACATTATTTGAATATTGATCAACGTCCAATGGTGTGGCATTGGTTCTCGTTTTGTAGAGTTGGAGATAGTAGCCTGTAAAACAGTCTAATATGGACGAGGTATCATATAGTATTTGTTTTTGCGTGTTCATTATCTGCGTTATAGGACGCTGTTGGTGCCAGCCTAATTTGGTTCGATAAGGCTCGCGCTGGTCTGCCTCCCTCTCCATAGTTGCGCGCTGTATATCTGTGTGATTTGTATTTAATCTCTTCGGCCGCATATTTCTGATAATCATCCATTCTCCCCCTAATTGCCACTAATAATGCGGGATTTTGCGTTTGTGTATATTCTCCTTTAAGTTGTTTAATATCTCTTTCGATCATTGTTAATTGTTGCTGGATGTCCTTCAGAATCCCGGCATGCTTGCTAATGAAGTGACCCCTAATGTAACTTTAAAAGCTTCCCACAGTGACCTTGCACTATCCACCGACCCTGAGTTAAAATCAAAATAGTCCACTATGGCTTGGTGTAGTTCGCTGCGAAACACTGGATCTAAGAGGGTGCCTCCCTGCAGCCTCCATGTGAACTGTCTAGGTATGTATGTGGGGACCTCCAGCGAGAGGCAGACAGGTAAATGGTCTGATAGCGTCTTGGGTAGGTGTTCAACCATCTTTGTCCATGTGCAAGCATCTTGCGTGAGCAACCAATAGTCTATTCTTGACCATGTATTGTGTGTCGTTGATGTGCTTGTTCCCTCCTTTCGCTCTATGTGCCTTAACCTCCATATTTCAGTCATCATCCACGTGTCCATACCCTTTTCAAATAATTTGTCCACTTGTGTACCGTACCTTTCATTCCCAGTGGACCTATCGAGGGCTGGGTCCAGACATGTATTGAAATCTCCTCCCCATATTATTGTTGTGCTCGGTAACTCTCTTAGTTCAGACCATATGCTTGCATAAAAACTGGGATCATCAGTGTTTGGGCCATATGGCGTGACTATTGTCATTATTGTACCCCAAATGTTACCCAGCACATTAATACAATGGCCTTGGTCGTCTTTAACCGCATCGCTGCGGCGGTTATTTTTGCAAAAGCCGCGTTAGATGACGAGCTCAGCTCGTCCTCCGCACACGACCACCGTGGCTGATGACGAGCTCAGCTCGTCATCAGCAGCGAAGGGGTTAATGGCATGAATAGGCCGGAATGGACTGCTGCGCCTAATCAACAGCAGCACACCTCTAGCAGACGTAGAGAATGAGGATGCAATGCGATAGGCCGCTCATCGTGTGCCCACCCGTCCTTCAGTGAGGGATGTAAAATGTGTTTCCTGTATACAGGCAACATCTATACCGTGTCTGTCCAAGCATGCCAGTAATTTATGTATTTTCTGCGGATTTTGAAGTCTGCGGACATTCCATGTTATGAACTTTAGTTTTCGGGTATGCGAGTCAGCATCAGCCATGTTTATCATCCTCTACATCGTGAAACGACTTCCGCTGCATACTCAAATTGTAGTTAAAAAATGGAATGTACATTTCCTCAACGTTAACCAGAATTTTTTGTCTTACCCCTTGCCCACCTCCCTCCTACTCCGTCCCTTCCCCTGTGGCGGAGACATTCCCAAAAAATGTCAACATAATGCCTAACTCTCCCTCCCACCCTTAGTAACCAAAAAAATAACTTGTGTGGTGCATGGGCGAGAGCTGCCACTCCATTTCTTGTGGATTCCCCACATGGGCGGATGCCCTGTTAACAGTATACCAAAGCACAAGATAGCACATCATATCTGCAACTTGCTGCGAGTGAGATATTCGCCAATGTTAGCATGGATTCATGAAAAACCTAGAACCAAATAACCAACTATTATACTGTACGTTAAAATTGCTTTAGTAGGGTGCTCCCAAATGTGAACATTTTAACTTATCTGTTTCCCACAGCGTGTATGTATCGCATCTGTGCTCCAAGTATGGGTGCACCGCCGCCATGTCCAGCTTATGCGCACCCTACTTTAAACGACTACAGCGTTCATGTGACTACTATACATCAGAAGCAGTAACGTCTGTTCTGTGCAGCATTCTTCCCCCTGTGTCTCACTCTGTGCTTCCATTCAACAGTGTGTACACATGAAGAGTGTTTGCAGACATTTTCAACTCTTTGTTATTCAACGTCTGATGTAGTTGATTGTTCTTCCAGTTCTCTTCTTGGAGATTTCCTACGCATGCTCTGTTGACCTTTCTGTTGGAGGAACTTCAGTACGTCTTGGGGTTCATTATAAAAATGTGTCTTCCCGTCATCCATAACTCGAAGTCTGGCTGGGTATAACAGAGGGTATGATATATTTAAGTCCCGCAGATTTTGTTTTACCGGGACAAATTTCTTCCTAGCTTCCTGAACAGTCACTGTAAAGTCAGGATATAGGGAGACATCCATGCCTTCGTGGCTTGGCTTGCCCAACTCTCTAGCTTTCCGAAGTGCTGCATCACGGTCTCTGTAATTTAATATCCTTGCTATTATTGGTCTTGGTCTTGAGCCAGTCGGTGGTTTTGGCGCCAATGATCTATGCGCTCTCTCTACGATAAATATTTCAGAGAACGTCTCTTTCCCAGCAACGAGATGAGCAGTTGCTCCACATATCGCTCCACAGGCCCTGTGTTTGTAGTTTCCGATATGCCCATTAGGCGGATATTATTTCTGCGAGATCTCGCTTCTAAATCTTCTGTTTTCGCCGCCAGGGTCGCCAGCTGTTTATCCATTTTCCCTTGCTTGGTGTCAAACTGCATTCGAGTATCTTCGACTTCAGATATATGGCGCTCAGCCATATCAAGTCTTTCCATGTGTTTGTCCAGGCGTTCAGACAACCGGTCAACTCTGTATGTTAGAGTGTCTATTTCACTGTTAATGTTGGTGAGGGCTGCTTGGACCATGGTGTACATGGCTTGTACATCATCATTTATGACTTCCCCAATTGTACTAGATGCCGTCTGTGTCGATGATTGGTCTTCCGCTCCCTGATCTGGTTGCTTTTTTGCCTGTTCAAAGGTGATTTTGGGCTGATTTCTGTCTGCCTTGCCCATAGTTCTGGTAGTGATTGTTCCCTGTGCTTGGTACTTCAAAAGAAATGCTTTCAAGCAGGTGAGGAGCAGAGTAGGAGCAACTCTGCGCAGATATTATAGATGTTGCATCGATGTGTTCACACCTCCTGTATAAATTGGTTATATCTGTCTTGAGCAGATGCGCGGATAAGTCCAAACAGTTGATTCGGCCAAACTCTGAGCAAAGCGGGTCACTCCGTGTATTATGACCACTTCCAGCACGTTGGGAAACCATCGGCTTACACTCCCATGCAGCTCTCCGCCCTCCTTTGCCCCAGCAGCAGTACAGCTATTAGCACAAGTTTCCAGTATGCACTTCTTCACCCCTTTATCTATGAATGCTCCCGCTCCACCCTCGGTTATGGGCTCTGCGCCTTAGTTCCTTACTTCAGCTGGTTTTATACGTAACAGCAGCACCACTGCGCTTCCACAGTTTGTCCCTAAGCAGACCTACGGCATGCAATGCCAGCAGTTCAGGGCCAATTGAGATCAGCACAGCAGATTATAAGCTATGATTGAGTCCGGTAGTGGTAGGACCACCAATTATATTGTGGATAGATGCAGGCAATCAAAAAGCAACAAAAGGGATATGATGACTTGATTATTAAGGCATGCGCTGGTTTCTAAGGTCTTAGACTGGGGCTCCGCAATATGCAGCACTCCCGCCGAAGCTCTTCAGTGGGGCATTATACACACTCCGATATGTACCGCCGGTCTGTACCGCGCCACTTCCCCCTCACAGGATTGTCTGCTAGTGCCACTCACTGTCCCCTGTCGGATGCGCAGCGTTTCCTCCGCTGTATACTGTGCATGATACAGTATTTGCTGTTGAGCGTTCTCCACTTGTATCGGGCACGGTTACTTTCCTTACAGTGTACCCTCACTGCTTTCTTGTTTGGACGGCGCGTTCCCTTCTCCTCCAGTGTCAAGCGCTGCTTTCGCTTCGCATGTCGCAGCTGTGCTCCGTGGAGCAGATCACCACCAACCAGTTGCCGTCTGACCTTCAGTGTTGGAGATCAGGGGCGTAGGAGACACTAAAATTCTGGGGGGGACATGGACAACCTTGTGGACTTTCCAGTGACCCTAAACAAATCACCGCATGGTAAACAAATACAATCGCATACTTTCGAAGTGAAATATTGAGAAAAGCAGGCATGTAGTCATAGCTTGCATGTATGCTTTATTGTTATTTACATTCATATAGTAATCAGACCAAATGTTAAAGAACCATGTATATGAATCTTGCTGCACCAAGCAAACATAGGTGGCTGACTTCGGGTGGGGGTGTTGTGCTTGCAAAAAAGTACCTGCTGCCGCACTCCTGGTCTCCAGCAATTTTCAGGCAACAATAAAACTGTGAAGATAACTTTCGTGATTAATGTTCTTTATTGAGAGAGATCAGAGGTCTGACTACTGGAAGTTTTGACTTTTGGTAAGGTAGACACAGTGGGTTAATATGCCTGCTGCAAAGAATGTGCAGCACGCAGATCACAAAATGCATATCATGTAAATTGGTCAGTGAGTTACTGCTTTTGTCTGAGATATTCTGTTGGTATTTGCAGTTTATAAGTTAAAATCCTAACATTGAACAGTGAGCTATTAACCGTCATCAAAGAGCTGCATGAAAACTGCAAGGTATAGATTAGAACGTTATGATTTTTCCCCAGTATTTCCTTATCCTAATGTTGGAAAGTGGGTTAATTAGGATAGAAATCAATTCTGATTATTAAAGAAAACCCCCCAACCATGGTGTTATGTTTTAAATTCTGAGGGTGTGCTTCTTTAGTGTTGCAAAGCCATCCTGTGCCCTGGGCACTCCCCAACGTTTTGCTGACTGGTACTGGTGGTACCTGACTCTGACTGATCCTGGCCTCTGCCTGAACAGACACAGGGCCAGTGCTATTCTGAAAGAGACACTTATAGATACTGTGAAAACATCTACATACACTAGGGTGCACTATGGGTTAGGGTACCCCTATGATTGGCATGACCTCTTTTATAAGGCCCTAGTTCATAATAGAGAAAAACCAAAGGGGGTGATGGACGGAGCGTTGACAATACAAACACTCACCCCCAGTCAACTGATCTGGGTTTAATCCATCACCGTTATTTAGCTCACTCCACCACCCCAGGTCAGACATGGCCATATGCAAATCAGTGTGACCCTGTGCCTCATGGGAACAGTCCAGCCCGAACTGCCAAGCCATGTCTTCCCTGGACCGGAATCAAGCTTCCCAGGACCGGTTTCTGACATTACAGCCGTTTTCAGCCGGGCTTGCTTGAAACCAGTTGTTATATCCTTTCAAAATGTAAGCAGTTTGGTTAAAAAAAAATCACACCATGAACACAGAGCCACAGTGCACATTTTAAAAGCTAAAATAAACAGTTACCAGGTATTGCAGTCCCTTTAGAAATGGTGCACTTCCCGTGGGAAAACAATGTTGTTCAAAAAAAGAAAGTAGCGCTTTCACTGGCAAACTCTGTAAAGTGGCGCTAATGTATGTGGGTGTCAATAACAATCTGCCTGTCTGCTAACCACTCTCTATTGCCTAATTTAAGTATTTCATTTTTTTTCCCTCCGTCCCAAGGTTTTTCTTTGGAATTATAAAACGGTCAGTAAATGAGGAAATATCCAGCCAGTGTCGCGTATTTTGGATCCATTTCACAGATGAAGAAAAGGAGATGCAAGAGAGAGTACATAAGAGCTCTTGAAATCAGAACTTAAGGAGGAGTGAGACAAAGATAGAAATGGGTATGAAGGAAAAGAGACAGTTTTTTTCCCCTCCTCTGCCCTTCCCAGGCCTCCGAGACTTCCTGCAGCATAACAAAGAGCAGAGGGTGGGGCCTCTTTGACTCCAGGCAGGTCAAGTGCAGGGCCATTAGGTAGCGCTTTCGCGTGCTAATGGCCCGTGCTAATGGCCCTGCTGTATAACGGAAGAGAGAGGGGAAATTCTTTTGTCCCCTCATCCCCCCCCACCCATGTCCCCCGTGTCCTCCCACTCCAAAATCTGGGGGGGACATATCCCCCGCGTCCCCCACACTTCCTACGCCCATGTTGGAGATCCGATCGTATCGTCTGTTCCTCCATGTCGCGGCCGTTTTATGTGCTCTATGTCTCGGTCCCCTCACTCACGCAAACCCGCTGCTGAAGTATCGGTTTCTCAGGGCCAGCCTTTAGTGGCATTGTACTCCGACACAGAGCTATTGGACACCGCAGAGGGGAATTTTTGGGTTCACACGTGTACCTGCTGTCATTACTTCGCAAGTGTTTCAGTTGCAGTGTTGTAGGATATTGTATGATAAGTTGGCGTCCGAGAGGAGTTCGCTTAGGTTGCGGCCATCTCTCTTCATGGCTAGCTCTAACCCCCATTTTTTAAAATATTACTTAATTACAGATTAAATTTACACCTGGATATTAAATCACTCCCCCACCAAGAAAATCTGTTTCCCCTGCATCCCACCCACAAGTGATGGGTGCCAAACTCTATTTATTTTTTGTATTCATTGTCATTTCGAATATTATTCTACAAGTAGTAGTAATTATTATTTAATTCCAGTGTACTAAAATTAATACCTGGGTATTAATACACTTCCCCACCCAAAACCCTTGTTTCCCTAGCATCCAGTCCCAGGGGATGGGTGCCAAACTCTAATTAATTCGTTTAATAATATATATTACATTTAAAGTTTAAATAAAAGCAAAATGTAATTAAAATGAATACCCATGTATTAAGATTAATACCTGGGTATTAAGACACTCCCCCACCCAAAACCCTGTTTCCCTAGCATCCCATCCCAGGGGATGGGTGCCAAACCTTTTTATTTATTTTAATAATATATATTATTTTTAACATTTTCTAACAGCTAAAATAAATAATAATTAATATCCATGTATTACAATTAATACCTGAGTATTAACAGTCCTCCACCCAAACCCCCTGTTTCACAAGCAAGCCATCCGAGGGGATGGGTGCCAAGCCCTTTTATTTAATATTTTATATATATATTAAGTTTACAATTTCCTAACAGCTAAAATAAATAATAATTAATTCCCATGTATTAAAATTAATATCTGAGTATTAATACACTCCCCCACCCAAAACCCCTGTTTCACAAGCATCCCATCCTAGGGGATGGGTGCCAAGTCATTTTAATTATTTTTTTAAGTTAAAAATATTTGTTACAAATTTTAAAACTAATATAATTTTAAAATGTGTTTAATACCAAAGTATAAAAATAAACACCCCCCCCCTAAAGTAATAAACACTTACGTCCAATACTCACCTTAAAATGCATTGAATGCCTTGTAGTAGCATGCATTGTAAATGCAAAAGCATTGTAATGGCATGCGTTGTGATGGCATGCGTTGTAATGTCACCTGGGTTGTGAAGGATGCGTTGTAAAGGCATTCCGATGTAATGCCTGCGTTGAATGGACGTTTACCCTGCAAATGTTAATCTCCGAACGCTTCATTTCTGAAGGTAATTTGAAGCTTCTTCTTAGCCAGAAACAACGCCTAGGTCAGCTGTCTGATGATGTGCGCTATAATTTACAGTGAATGGTAAAGATGTCCCACTAGTGTTACTCCCTATCAGGATCTACTCTGGATCAGTCGAGGGGCCCAGGAATCCTGAAAAGAACAAGGGGATCCTGTCAAACTAGGTCCAGATCAGTCAGTTGCCTTCTCCTAGACTGACAGGCTGACAGGACTTATGTAGGGCGGTAGTTAAAGTGGGAAGGGGTCCACCTTACTGTTTTCACCTTACATTTCTGATTGACAATAGTCATACATAACTCCTCCACTGTCGGTGATCACTTTGGCTGGTGAAAATCCTTGTCATGCAATGTTAGGTGGTGCCGCCTATTTTTTAATTTTTGGTGTGCAGTTTTATATATATAGCACAAACTTGACCCGAGGGTAACAGACAGCTTTACATGAGAACCAGTTATATCACACAAGGGCGCATTCATTTTTGATAGGCACTGGGAGATTAAATGATCTACCCAGAAACTAATCACAGGATGTTGAGCCTAAGCCAAGACTCGAACTTGGTTTCACAGCTCCAAAGTCGGCAGCTCTAGCCATTAGGCCACATCCTCTCCCCTTAAAGTAGGTAAATCACTTTTCCTCGAGGGTAGATGAATGGAGGAAAAAAAAAGGACTTGGCGCTCTCATCAGTTTTATCCCTTCTCTGTGTGGAGGCCTTAGAATTGCTGTTCCCATATTGTGGGTTAGTGCGAACTTGCGGACATGTGGTTACCTGCTCACTCCCAGAGACACTGCCACATCTGCCTTGGGAGTCAGCTGGGATAGGGCGGCATTAATTTCTTCAGATCACCGCCTGTCTTTACTCCACCGCCGTGCTGTCGTTCTGACATTGCTGTCATCAGACTGATTCACCATGCCTCTGGAGGGCTGTGTCGTGTTATGTCTCTGAGGCCTGGCACTGCTGCACTACATGGGGTAGCGCAAGACTGAACCCAAGGAGCAATGGTGCCCTGCCACAGTCAAGTTGTACAGTTCACTTCAACACATTGTAGAGTGGAGGAAGGGTCCACCCTGTTTCACATTGATGAGAAAGAATATTGTTATCCTCATATTGTTTTTAAAGATAATTCATCTATGTAGGCAAAGATTAAACATTGGACTTATATCACCGTAATGAGCCATAATATGGCCGCTTTTCATTTCAGTCTGCTGTTGACTAAGGCATTTACAATGGCATGTAGTAATATGTATTCTTGGCCTTCTCAATGTGTTTGGCATGTTCAGATGTTTGAAAAGTTGGACTGCGGATTCACTTGTTTCTTACACCTCGTGGACATAGCCTGCGACCAGAGGTGCTAACCTCGCCCAGGCCAAAGGGCCACAGCACAATCCTCATCATTACAGCAGTGTAAAAGGCACACAAGATTTGTCTGCTATGAGTCCCACTAATGAGAGTTGCCACAAGATGCACGTGCGCTGGCAGTGCTGCGGCCGGATGACTAGTACATGCGAGTGAAATACAGCAGGAAGCAAAGTCCATTCAGAATCGTCAGACCCTGCTTTGGTGCATTCGGAGAAACAGAGGTCCCTGTAGAAGCCCATTGTCCCATTGCTTTCAAGATGGCCGTGCGTTGGTATGTGCACCTTGCTTTCTGGGGCATCAGTCTAGAACTGTGAATGAAACAGAAGAAGCTGTACCAAGCAGCACTGTTCATTTAACTACCCATCCATGTGCAGAGCTATGCTGAAACGTGCTGCCCAAATCTCAAAAGTTTTCTGGGCATAGAATGACGTGTACAAATGCCTACTATTAGGTGAGTTTGGGCTCCATGCACCTGACCTACCTTAGCTAGGGGATACTGAAATGAAAATCCCTTGTTGGAGAAGTTTCCCCTTAATTTGTTGCGTCTGCAGGTCCTGAAAATTAATGCAATCTGGCGCGAGAGTGGAAGCGTCAATGAGTGACAGGCTCAGTAGTGTCGACAAACAGGGGAACAGGCAAGTGCCCATCTGACCATAATGATTGTCCAGGAATCTCTTTCATCAGACATTGTGAGCTATTGGGTGCCTGATGGGACTCATTGGGAGACAAACTGATCCAAGAAATAGTGCCGCGCTGGAAATGAGATAAAGTACTCTGGCATTCGATAAAAGGCGAGCCTGAGCCAGGGTATGCGGTGGAGTCACAAGGGGTGGAGTCACAAGGGGTGGAGTCACAAAGGGCGGGGTGTGGGAAGCGAAATCCGACAGTCAACTTACACTTTTCATTTTTTTGTAACTTTGGCCCAAAGAAATTGCCAGAAAGTACCAATGCGATAGTAAATCTGTTTTAGCTTACTTACAGACTGCATTCTCAAATATCATACGTGTTAAGGCACCTGCTGCAGGGATCTTTGTTTGAGCAGTTTCCAGGATGACATAATAAGAAAATAATAGTGATGGTTATTGAATTTAACCCCGAAATCTGTGTCTGATTCCAGCATTGGCTCACTATGAAATAACATTGATGGTTAATGTGCCTGCTGCAATGCACAACGAGTAACATGCAGGTCACAGATTTGTCACTGATTTCTATTATATGTAGATAGGTCAGTGGGTCCCTGCTTTTGGTGTAGAGATCGTTGTGTTACCTGCAGGTCCCAAGTTACAATGTGTGCACTGTAATCCAGTGAGTTAGGACACAGCATCAACGAGCTGCATGCAAACTGCAAGGCACATGTAGAATCTTAGGAGCACATGTATCAAATATTAATGCGGCACAGCAAGCCACCTTGCTGCACTGCACTGTGCTGAATGAAAGGGCAAGGGGCAGGAATACTTCTGATTTAACATTACATGGCGGATCCCTTCTCTCTCACTGTGCTGGCGCACAAACTGCTGCCTAGTGCCAACACAGACACCTTTGCTCCATGGTTCAAGGGTGACTGCACTGTAGGCAGGTCTGTTTTATTGCAGAAAGGGTAACCTTCCTGCACTAAAACAATCCTCGGAGGCTTTGTCCTCTTTCTAAGCATGCTCCAGAAGGCAGCACACACAGAAAGAGGAAAAAACGAGGAGCAATAATCATATTTCTCCTTGGTATACCTTCCCTGGAGGGAATACATTTTGATGTATTCCCAGGTCTACCACTAATGGTAAATCTGGGAATACAGCAAAATGTAAATGTAAATGAATTTATATAGGGCAAATCACCACCGGTTTCTAAGCGCTTGCTTAGGGAACCCATCCTGGTATTCCCCTGTGAGATAACCCCAGCAGGGTATCCGCAAGGTGAAAGCCAGGCATCCCGCCGCGAGGGGCCGTTGTGGAGATTAAGCAAGCTATTGCCCACAGTCACAGAGTGTGAACCCGTGAAGGCACCCGAGCGAGAATTGTCGAGTCCATGGACATTTTTTTTAGGACTCAAGACCCCACTGAGCCGGGAATGGAACCCTGGTCCCGGGCTGACCTCTGCTTCCAGGTCTGCCTCCTCTAACCAGTGAGCCGCACTTCTCCACTGGATGGATGTGTCAAAAACACCCATGCTCCACCCATGGAATGCCTCACTGGGACAGAGTAATGCAAGGCAGCAACTTGTGCTGACTTGCGTTACTCGTCATTTACCATGCCACGCAAGGCCACTCGAGGTGGCCTTGATTGGCTTGGTAAATGTAATTCTAGGTTTTGCGTTGCCCTTGAGCCCCCTTACATGCTGAAAGGGCGAAGCAAAACCATGACAAGTATAGGCCTTATTTTATTTTATCCATCTTTCATTATTTGGAGGTTACTAAAAAGGTTCAGTTAGTTAGTAATAAATACTTATTAGTAAGTGTTTTATAAATGTTTGTTAGTGTAACTACTGATAGTCTGATGTGCCTGACGTTTTTACAGTATCTACAAATCTCTTACCCACAAACTACGGAAATGCAAATGCCTGCCTCTAATTCATAGTTTAACTCAAGCACTTGTGAAGCAGCAAGCTGAGTGTCTTTGCTTCTTGGTGGCATTGGTATCAAGGTGTTTAAGTCCAGCTGTCCCCCAATCAGTGTGACCATCGAACAAAAGGAGTGCTGATGGCCCTTTAAGTGCTGTATTTATGTTGAGCCCACCTAGAACTGCCTCACCTTCTGCATGCTGCTGCTCTGAACAGAGGAAGTAAATTGAGAGTGTGGCTGAAAGTGTCCCGTTGTCAGCAAATAACACTAGGCCAAAAAAACAGTGCATTCCCAGACCCGCTCAATAATTGCTGCTAGTCCCCAATGAACAAGTGCTGGATGATAAATGTACAATCTACGTATGCCGAAACGTAAATGAATAGTATGCTGTTTAAAACCTGCCTTTTTATGGCACTGTTTGTACAAATGTTTCAATTACAATCGTATTGCTGTTCTTCAATAAAAAGAGTTACAAAAAATAAATCGCTGCTAGATCAAGGAACAGGGTAGACCCCTCTACTTTGCAGTGTTGATTTAGTGGGATGTAAATTCAACCCGTGGCAATCCTGCAGCTAGTGTTTTGTTGAATAACCAGTGCTGTAGAGTGACCAGGAAAGATGAATGGGGCTCAGCTACTTTCCTGGTCTATATATGGGTACCCAGACACCGGAAACCCATTGGTTTGATGCTGATGAGAGTCTTAATGAACCTCCAATCCCAGGGGAAATAGTTGGTAGTGTAGCAGAGATAGCATTATGTAGCCCTGAAGCCTGTCCATTCAGTCCCCCTACTGACTGCAAGACTGGTAAAAAGAAGACAGTCACCATCAGCTATACCATCACCTCTAAAGAGAATGCCTGTTAATGGTGTCGGTGGAAGGATCACATGAAGAAGGGACCATCTTTAATGAAGAACTTGGAACCAGCATAGTAGATATCAATAGACCAGCAGGTGAAGGGGTGCCACTTCACCCTACATTATGCAGGTATACGCTACAGAAGAAAAGGTGTTTTCCTTTTTGCATTAGAGCCCACGCTCTCCTTGCTACACCACTATCTGGAACTTGAATAACATCGTACCAAGAAGCACAACTCTGCTGTGACCAATATAGCCCCAAATAACTACCTCTTGAACTACATAGTGACCCCAAAGACGTTCCAATCGTGCTACCATCGACACTCAACTCGAGAGGTGCATCACTCCATTGACTCTACGACACATCACCATAAGTATATGGGGGAGGAAGAAAACAGGTAGGCTACGACTAAGCAACATGAGCAAGAAGCTGTTCGGACACCATGAAGGAGAATGCCCTACCGTCAGCTTACCTTTGATGTAGACTCCTCAATGGAGGTAACCAACTTTGAATGAGGATATCTATTCCAACCATGGCAGCCAAGCCTGAAACATTCAATCTTCAGAGAGCTACTGGTGTGGATAAACGCATATTGCAATAAGGATTACTTCTATGTTACACCAGCCTGCATTCTGGCAATGCACTGTACAAATGAAAGAATAACAACAAGGAATGTTAAACTAGGGCAAGCTGAAGCAGTGATGAAAGCAAAATGGTGACTGTGACAAAGAACGGCATGACTGCCAGTGGTCCTCAGATACACTATATTTCCAACATCTCTTTAGACGTCTATTTAGACTCAACTGTGGAAAGAGAGAGAGCTATCCTTCTAAATAATTCTTGAACTATGCAGATTTTCCTAACCCGTCAGATAACAGAGGTTTTTAGAACAGTAGACAAGGGACAGATGTACCTTTTCTGTAGGGTTAGTACGAAAACATTTGCCTTCCTCTGAGGAATTTTCTGACTTTTTTGTTGGCTTTAGGACTCTGGACACTTTACTACAGCTAATCAGTGCTATTGTGCATGTGCTCTGTGTCTAAAATGTAACAGCATTTGGTTTCTCCATGATTGGCCTAATTGATTTACTAATATGTCCCTAGTACAATGAACAGTGTGTGCCCAGGGCCCGTGAATCAAATGCTATGAGTGGGCCTGCAGCATTGATTGTACCACCCACACAAGTAGCACTTCAAATATGTCTCAGGCCTGCTACTGCAGGGCCTGCATGTGCAGTCATTTTGACCTGGCAAGTTCACCTACTTCAAACAGTCCGTAAGGAGCGGCATTTAACTCCATTTAATTCAACACTTTACTCCATTGTTCTGTTGTACTCTTGTTCTCTTTTTATCTTCACTCCACATGTGAGGTATCATGCGATTTATAAGCTTCCATTGCTCAAGAAGTGCCCATCCGGACCTCTTTCAAGAACACGAAAAACACATGATTCTTCCGAAACCATTCACTTTATTTCAACCCAATGCATTTCAGGCTTCGTGAGCCCTTCTTCAGGGTTAACTGAAAATTTTAATTAAAAAATGCCATTACTTCATATATCTTACATAACTCATATATTATACCCATGTATACATTAATACAACCTCAGTGACATGTGCAGATGCAACATCTGTTCAATACCATGTTTTTATGTTCTGATAAATATCCTTCCTCATAAGCAATGTAAAGCCCAAGTCACAAGCTAATCTCTTTTCACACTTGTCCAACGCCATGGTGTTTTATTGACTCTCACTGTCCTGCTTCCACGCTTTACACCTACCACTAACCCTTTCCCCAATGACCTCATTTTCACACTTTTGTATCACCCCTTACTCTCACGAACTTCCAATCACCTCATCCAAATTCCCCACTTGCACACTCATTCCTCTCCCTTTGCTCACATACCCAAGCCACTTCCAAACTAACGAACACCTCACTTGGATTCCTCACATTCACATAGCTCAATCTCCCACTCATGCCCTTAGAATCACCTCAGTTGCAACTCCTTGCATACCTATGAACACTACTCTTTCGCTCTCTTCGCTCTCTCCTTACACACATGCCCAAGTTGTTTACACACTAACAGTCACCTCAGCCGAATTACGCTCATTAACGCTACACAAATCTCCCCTGCTCTCACTTCCAACATCACCTCAGCCACCATTTCTCGCGTACCTGTGAAAACTGCATCCTATTGTAATCCCGATCCATTTCAATCAAAATCTTTCCTCTTCCCTGTGTGACTCATTTATTTTAAACCGTCGGCCAACTCCATAGTCCCTCTCTCATTGGTGCTTTGAAATTAAACCTGTGACTTTCCCTCTACTACTTGTGAACCTCCCTGATACAAAAAACTACTGTTCCCAACTCCCAATGCGTTTGAAAACCCCATGGATATAAGATAAATAAATAAACAATTCCCTCAAAACACGGTTTTCATTTTTCGAATGCAAATTTTTGTGCATATGTTTAAAAAAGCAATATCTATAAATCAATATAGTAATATGACATGATGGTATGAATGCCATTTGCCGTTATTCAGTATGCTGGTAACTTGAACTCTGTCCATGGACGCTCTATTAAGCCTTACACATGGATGATGCAAACAATTATATAAAAGTTATCCTCAGTTCTCAGTTGGGTGCAAACCATCGAAAGGGCAATTGTTACATACAATGACATCTACGGGTGGTGGAATGCACACCTGTTTGTCCATTTATTCTTGTTTAACAAAATCATAATCCGAGAGTGTGTGCTCACTGGGTAAGTGCCTTGCCCTGGTGGCACGTTGTAACTCAAGCGGTCCGTAAGGAGTGGCATGTCACCCCAATCCCAGTGGACACCCATAACTTGAATTCACATTAAAAAGAGAATAAGAGTACAACAGAACAATGAAGTAACGTGTTGAATTAAATAGAGTTAAATGAAGGTTAAAATTTGAGTATTAATGTGAATTCAAGTTATGGCTGTGCCACTGGGATTGGGGTGACATGCCGCTCCTTACGGACCGTTTGAATTACAACGTGCCACCAGGGCAAGGCACTTACCCAGTGAGCACTCACTCTTGGAATATGATTTTGTAAAACAAGGTTAAATGAACAAACAGGTGTGCATTCCATCACCCTTATGTATCATTGTAAGTCAGAGGTCTTCAAACTTTTTGATGCCGAGACCCCCTTGTAAAACCTTTTTAGGTGTAAGGACCCCCTTCCGACAAAAGTTTCTAGAAACTGGTACTCCTCATCATCAACTTTTGACAACCATAAATGCGCCTGTTAGACCTCATCACATCCCTCCATCATTCATCCACCCACACTTTCACACATCCATCCATCCACCCTTTCATCCTTCCATCCATACATCCATCCTTCATCCTTCATCCATCCACCCTTTCATCCTCCCATCCATACATCCACCCTTCATCCATCCACCCTTTCATCCTCCCATCCATACATCCATCCTTCGTCCATCCACCCACCCTTTCATCCATCCACCCATCATTCATCCCCCACCTTTTCACACATCCATCCATGCATCATTCATCCATGCAACCTTTTATCCATCCATACATCCATCCACCCTTTCATCCTCCCATCCATCCATACATACATCCATCCTTCATCCATCCACCCTTTCATCCTCCCATCCATACATACATACATCCTTCATCCATCTACCCTTTCATCCTCCCATCCATACATCCATCCTTCATCCATCCACCCTTTCATCCTTCCATCCATACATCCATCATTCATCCATCCAGCCTTTCATCCATCCACCCATCATTCATCCACCCATCTTTTTACACATCCGTCCATCCATCATTCATCCATCCACCCTTTCATCCATCCATCCTTCATCCGTCCACCCTTTCATTCTTCCATCCATACATCTATCCTTCACCAATCTATCCTTCATACATCCACCCTTTCATCCTTCCATCCATACATACATCCATCATTCATCCATCCATCCACCCTTTCATTCATCCATCCACTCATCATTCATCCACCCACCTTTTCACACATCCATCCATCCTTCAGCCTTTCATCCATCCATCCACTCATCATTCATCCACCCACCTTTTCGCACATCCATCCATCCTTCAGCCTTACATCCATCCATCCACTCATCATTCATCCACCCACCTTTTCACACATCCATCCATCCTTCAGCCTTTCATCCATCCATCCACTCATCATTCATCCACCCACCTTTTCACACATCCATCCATCCTTCAGTCTTTCATCCATCCATCCACTCATCATTCATCCACCCACCTTTTCACACATCCATCCATCCTTCAGCCTTACATCCATCCATCCACTCATCATTCATCCGCCCACCTTTTCTGTGCCTCGCTCATGGGGGTGGATAAGTATCTCTCTGCGTCGTCTTCCTTCTTCTTTCCCGCTCATGGGAGGGCATCTCTGTGCCTCCCTGCTGGGGGCTGGGGGCGGGGGACGGGACCCACAGCTCCAGGGGCGCAACATCCATTGAACTCAAAGGGCTACACTACAGCCACTCCCCCAGCCCCCCCCACCCTCCCCACCCCCCAGCTCCCCCCAGCTCGTGTATGTGAGCCCGGCTGTAACAGCTTCAGGGACACACACACAGTCACACCCAAGTACTTGACAGGCCTTTAAAAGACCTTTTACTTGTTAATGAGGCGTTGATGTTTTTCACACCTCGGTGTGAATTAGCCTCCGCCGTGAGCACCCTCAGCCCAATGCCAGGAACTGCACTCTGCAGAATCTGCGACCCCCTTCCCAGGACTCCACGACCCCCCTGGGGGTCGCGCCCCACAGATTGAAGACCGCTGTTGTAAGTTCACCTACTTGCCAGGCCCAAACCTTCCCCTTTATTACATGTAAGGCACCCCTAAGGTAGGCCATAGGTATCTCTATGGGCAGGGTGCAGTGTACTTAAAAGGTAGGACATGTACATGTGAGTCTTACATATCCTGGTAGTGAAAAACTGCTCAATTTGTTCTTAACTACACCAAAGTCTATCACTCCCATAGGTTAGCATTGGAGTTGCCTTGTAACACTTCCAAGTGTATCTTCCAATTGGGAGCAGATAGAAAATTGGAGTTTGGTGTCTCTGTACTCACAATTTAAAGGCACATGTTTTAGTGATGTTGGTTTTTAAATTGCAAGTCTGAAAATACCAAAGTTGGCATTTGCTTAGTTTAACCATTCTGTGCATCTGCCTGCCCCTAGAATACACGTCTGGGATGGAAGGATGGAAGACATCTGGGCTTTGTGAATTCACTCTAAACAGTCACACACAAAGGGAGCCAATGTTTTCCCTCATATCCTGAGGGCCCATTACCAGATGATGAGCCTTTCCTAGGTAGAGTGGTGGGAGGAGCTGACACTTGCACCTGAATAGGGTTGTGCCAGTCCCCACACAGAGAGCTGCATACCCCCCATAGTGTGTTCAGAGCCAGGGCCCTGTGCACGACGAAGACCTTTCTTTTAAGTCCCCCTACTTCAAAGGCCAAAATTGGTACTGGACCTCTGACACCATATACTCAGAACTCTTCTGGACTGAAGACATTCTCCAAGGAAGAAGAGCTGTTGTTTTGCCAGGAGGTACTGCCATTTTGCTGATTGCTTTTGTTGTGTATGCCTGCTGCCTGCTGCTTTTTGCCTAGGCGTGAGAGGACTGGACTTTACTCTCTACATCCTGCATCCAAGGTTCTCCAAGAGCTTGTTTGGGCTTGCCTCCTGTTGCTGAAGTTTCAGGGACAACAAAGACTTCACCTGCATCTTGCTACCAGCAGCTGGGCTCCTCTGCTGTGAGTCCTGCTCTGCCAAGTGGTCTAGTACCAGCAACCAACACATAAACTCCTCTGTGCACCACATTGTCCCAAGCTTTACATTTTCAACGACATTGCACCACCTTAAGCTATCGCCACATCACCTGCATTTGCGATGCATCACCTCCTCTGCGATTCGCAGTCTTTGATTTCCTAAGCATCGAAGGTACTGTTGGTGGATCTGCATGACTCCTGTATCCGGCCCGCACGACATTACAATCAGGCAGAGCTTTTGGATTTGCCCTGTCAAGCAACTAGCTAGCCCCAGGTGCAGCTAATGATTCCTAAACACTGCATTTTGATTTAATTTTGCAAAATTCAAATCTTGACTTGTGTATGTTGGATTTTTGTTGTTTTGGTCTTGTTTTACTTAGATAAATATTGACTAGTGTTCTAAACTGGTGTGGAGTACATTTGTGGTGTTTTCACTGTGTTACTATGTGTGTACACAAACATTTTACACATTGCCTCTTTAGTTTAGCCTGACTGCTCTGTGCCAAGCTACCAGAGGGTAATCACAGATACACTTTTAGTGTGTACTGCACTTACCGGCTAGGATGTGGCTCCTGCTTTGACAGGGTGCATACCTCTGCCAACCAGAAACCCAATTTCTAACACCCTTCATGGCATCAAAGGGCAGGAGAAAAACAGTGCCATATCTACTAATATATGGCGCAATTTCTTTCCCGACTAGCACTGGTGCATTTATTGTGTCCATGCTCCAATGCACACACCCCTGCACAATAGTGCAAGAGTGTGTGCAGTTTGTCAAGTGGAGGTTTTGTACTGGTAGGGGACCCTTCCAGTATAAAAACTTTGCTTTAGTACCTTTCCTGTTTAGAAAGTGTGCTATACGGTGCAGCACATATACAAAGTTGGAAAACTGTGGAGTCTTTTAAAAGATGCTCCAATGTTAAGACTACATGAGGCCTATTTTTTTGGCGCAAACCCTATCCACACATGTTAAAAGATAGGCATTTGCATTGAAACCCATGGGTGGTTGCATAGGTAGGCCAATATACCACCCGTGGTACGTCCCCTTGATGCAAAGAAGCGCAATTCATGATTTACTTTGGGAAGTTAATCCCACGACAACAAATGGTGTTGGTTTAGTTTAATCTTTGTGATGCAAATCTTGCAGAAAATGTTAGAAAAAATAGGCCCGTGTTCAGAAGATGCGCATACAAGTACTCAGTAAGCTGTGAAAAGGCAAATTCTAAGCTAGTGTGTGCTGCAATTATTTGATATCAGCAGCTGCACAGTGCTGCCGTCCAGACCTGGAAAACCAACAGATCTTTTCAACACAACACACTGAAAGGAACCCGTAGACGAGAAATTAAACCTTTCAATCATATTAGGATGTGGATGATAAAGCCATCCCGCACCGACAGGATATGTAGAACCTCCAATGACATATCACCCGCCAGTCCATGGGAGAGAGTGATAAAAGGTTGACTAAACGTTTTGGGGAAAATCTAACCTAGGAAAGGCACGGCAAGGTTTGACAATACTTCTAACTAAGCTAATAATGACAGCAATAAACCGCAAATCTAGCCGTCAGAAAGGAGAGCAACTTTAATATATGTTCATTCATATTTTTATCGTTGTTATACATTTTATTTTTACATGAAAGATAACATTTTCCAAAAGCCAGAGATAATCCAAAGAGAATTGGATGGGTAATAATAAAATAGGTATAAAACGTTAAGAAAAAAGAAGTCAGTCCTATTTCTTCAAATATACTATTTATATATGGTAACAAGAAAATGCTTGATGTGAAGATAGTTTTACTTTCATGTACTTCAGTAATGGGAAAGGCCAGGGCGTAAGATCAAAAAGCAGTCCCCATTAAACTGCAGCACATTACCATAATCAAAGATGCCGTTAAGGTGGGTTTTCCCAGAATTCAGGTATGTGGGTGTCTTTGGCAGAAGACTGCTGTCAGGATAATGCATACCATGTTTAATGTTCGAAAGTTAATGATTTTTTTTATTGCCAGGCTGCCACACGGTCATTTAAGGAACCATTCCAGCGCTAATGGGCTACATTTCTCTTCCTATATCATTTTATGGACCTTTCGTGCAAGGGATTGAACAGTATGCATATTAATATGTGAATACATTTTTGCTTTAATGCCACCGCACACCAATTGTGCAAGAATGCAGGAGAGTGTAATGGGAGACACGTTGACTTCGCTTCGCCGGCTCAGGCGCCTCCTAATTAGTTTGCAGTGACAGAATGGCAAGAATGGGAAAGGAATTCTAGTTTTGGGCATTTGCCTGAAATGCAGTAACAGGGCCACTGCTGCAGTATAGAGCCTGGGATATGCTTGTCCCAGTATCCAGGAGTCAGCAGGATAGAGAGGTGCCCAGAGAAAGAAATCTTCCCCCCATCTTAACACAAGTACCAGTTGCTCACTTAACGTTATACGTTTCCCTTGAAGGGGGTTAGGGTGAATTTGGGAAATGTATATGTGATTTAATGACAGTCATCACCCAGCAGCACTGAATCATGCATCCATGTGCCATGTTTGGATGTTGCCTGGCGCGTGCCAATGCCTTAAGGTGGAGCAGGAGCCCACTCTGGAAGCACCCTAGGGCAGCTTACCTAGGGCGTGGTCTGAGGTCTGCCTAAACTTAAACTCATTGAACTATCTCACACATCACACCAAGGGGCAGATTTATCTTTCACGCAACGCAACTCAGCAAGTTTACATGCTGTACTGTGTTGTGTGAAAGGGAGAGCAGAAACGTGCCATATTAAGTAAGATAGGGAGCACTTCTGCTCTCTCATAATTCTGGAGTAATTCAGGCAGCCTAGCACCAATGCAGGCATCCTTCCACCATGGCGCAACAGTGCCTGTGTTACAGGCAGGATTGTTTTTGTGCAGGATGGGTTACCTTCCTGCAGACAAAAACAACCCTTAGAGGAATGTTCTTCTTTTGATGTGTGCTGCGGAAGGTATTTCTCCTCCTTACGCCTCTCCCAGGTAGGTGCACCATTTTGGCTCAAACACTGGTTTACTCACTTTAGTAAATGTGTGGCTGCATCAAAAATAATGGGTAGATGCATGAGAACAACCATGCTCCATCTATGTAACGCCTATTTGATGCAGGGTAATGCGAAGCAGTGCAAAGCGCTTACTTGTGTTACTCTGTGGCTGACAAGTGATGCAAAGCCATGCCAATCTCGGTTTCTGTGGCTTCGAAAATTTCAGTTCAGCACTTGCATTGTCTTGCGTCGACTTGTTTGACGCAAGGACAGCACAAGTGCTTAGTAAATCTGACCCCAAATATGCATCGCTGATCCAACTAATCTAAAATGACTCAGTATGTGTAGTACAGATATGGACAACCTCTGAATGTGTTCCATCTTCCCTACCCATCACAGTGGACAATCCAGACTTTCTCCATAAGGACAGGTTTGTGAAGGACAATCCTCCTGCCAACCACTAAACGAGGCTCTGAGTCTTTAACTCTATTGGTTAATCATCACTTTTTTGAAGGAAAAAGTCCTTTCTAGGTTAAAATATTTGATTTGGATTGCCTCCAGAAATGGGTGTTACTGAAATATAGAAGTATGCATTAATTCAGAGTAGTGACAGGTCACACTCTGTAAGTTTATGTCTGACAGGATCATCATTTTAGGAGAATACCACAATGTACGGCCCACTGCTCTTAATCACAGTTCAATTCATTCATGGTCATGATACAGGGTGAAAAGTACACAGATGATGACTGACAGAGCTATATAGATGCCGGCAGACCAGTCCCCATTAGACTGGGCTGACAGAATTATCACCACAGTGGCCAGCCCACCTCCAAGCCAGAAGCCTTTCCAGAGAACAATTTGACTCAGGCAAAAATTGTATTATGCTGACTTCATTTATGTCATTTTGCTAATTTCATACTATGCTTGTTATGCGAAATCCCTGAAATTGCTCCATTAGACAACATCCTCTAATTATGCTCCATTGATGACAACAAGTAACATTTTTATTGTGTATGGTTAATTAAAACCTTTACAAATACATACACTTTCAGTAATGTCCTTTTTCTTTAAAAAACTAATTTACATTGACGGTGTTCTGAAACTTTTGTTGCGCTTTAGGCCTTAGATGTTGTGTCGTTCGTCGCCATTTTTTCAGTTTTCAATATTAGGAGGCTCGCCTTCTGGAGAAATCTGGTGGCTCTGCAAGCTGTCTGCAGCTGTTGACTATTCAATGCTAACATGACAGCAGGCCGACATGTTCTGATTTGAAATGAACGAAATATGTGTAATAGATAATAGCGTCGCAGGTTGGTCAGGGATGGGCAAATACACAATATATGGATCAGAGTTTCTTCAGTTTGGCCACAGATTCTGCACAGAGATGACGGCCATGTTTGCTTCCATGCGGGGATCTGGTCTTTTGAAATGTAAGTTCCCAGCCGTATTCGTAGAAGCATTTGTTGGACGGATGGTGTTATATGTTTGACTAGATATGGTTGTGGGGTACATCTCTCGTATGTGGCCAGTACCATCCAGCAGTGTTTTTTCTTTGTTAATTCGGCTTTGTCTACAAGCCAGGAAAGGTGTTTTGCCGCGCCGTTGGCTACTTTTTTAAAGGCCGCGAAGGTGTGGCAGGTGATCTATGCCTCTTGCATGTTGAGCTTTGCCGATGCTTCTTCAAGTACTGTTTTCAATGCGTTTTTTTATTTTGGTTGCTTGTTTATTTCGATCCACCAGAGACTCATCAATGTGTCCTCTTGTGCAGCTCTTAATTTCCAGCACATTTTTAGTATGGCCGCTTGTCTGACTGGATGCTGATTTAATAACCCAAATTCCAGACGTATTTGGGCTTGTGAAACGAAGTTCAGAATCTGGAAGATGTATTTGAACAACTCTGACTGTTGTAAGTTCAAGAAGTTTGCATCTTTGCCTCTGAATAAATGGGAACCATACGTTAGGGATGGTAAAAACTTTGCCGCAATCACCTTCAGCAGGTGTGAGTTGGATGGGCAATTCAATTTTGTTTTTAATAGGTTTAAAGCAAACCGTAGTTTGTTGGACTGAGCTTTTCTGTGTAGTAAGTGATCTTTTAGTTTCCACCTTGAGTCGACCACTACTCCCAGATACTTGTAGGAGAGGCTTTGCTCTTTAAGGTTGCCGGCGATATGCCACTTAAATGGTTGCCGCCCTGTCCGTGATGCAAAACAGACGATCTTTGTTTTATTGTAATTAAATAGCAACCCGTGCTCAGTGATGTATTCATGTAACCTGGCTACAGGGTACGATATCGTCTGCATACTGCATGCTCCTTATTTGGAGGTTGGCTAAATTTGGGGGGTCACTTTGTGTCTCCGAGATACACTTGTCGAGGTCCGCGGTGAAGATGTTGAAAAGAGTGGGGGCCAGTACACATCCCTGCTTAAGGCCGATGTAAGTGGGGATTTTAGCTGTTGTTCTGTCACCATTGCCTAGTTTTATCTTGATCCAGGTGAATGTGTATAGGTTTATAATGGCCCTCAACAGCTTCGATGGTATGCCCCAGTTAGCCATCTTCTGCCATAGGATCTCCCTTGGGACTTTGTCGAACGCCGCTTTTAGATCTACAAAGCAGGTGTACAATTTTGTTGACTTTTCCTTGGCTCTGTCGACAAGAAGATTTAGTGCAAGCAAATTACATGATGTGTTTGTTCCAGGCCTAAACCCCGTCTGGGTGATTGGAAGAATCTTACTCGAGCTCACCCAGTCTTCCAATGCTCGCAGGAGGTTTGCTGCGTATGTTTTGGCCTCTACGTCGATGAGGGCGATCAGCCTATAGTTCACTGGGTCTGATCGAGCACCTGCCTTGAAGATTGGATGCAAGATGCTCCCTCTCCATGAAGGAAATATGCTTCCTGTTTTCAAAAGCGTTGTTATACAAGGGGGTGAAGTATTCTGCCCAAAACGGTTGGTCGTGTTTGAAGAGCCCATTTGGCAAACCTTTTGGGCCTGGCGCACCTTTCGTCCTCAATTTCTTTAAGATCATCTGTACTTGAGGTGGCGTGATCCAGTTATCGCCAAAGTCTTGGTCTGCATCTGCATTTTCATTTTGTTGGTGAGTGGTGTGATCTAAAATCCTTACTTGAGATTTGTTCCCTTGGCTTTGCTCTAAATACTGGACCCAATCTTCTTGTAGTATGTTTGCATTCGAGACATGAGCCGCTCCGTTTGCTACTTTATTGATTTCTGCCCAAAATTTCCTGTTGTTATTGGATATGCTGGATTCTAATAGCTGTTGCCAAATTTCAGTCAGATGTTTAGATTTTTCCAACCATATGTCTTTTTTGTATTTTTGCCTTAGGGTGTGGATTTTTCGCTTGGTGTCTTCGCCCTTTGGCATGTCTTTTGCTTGTAATTTTCTGATTTCCTGGTTTAAAATCCTTTTTTTGGACCCTATTAGTCCCTGGGGGACCGGGTGTGATTTGCTTGTTTTACTTTTATTGAGGTAAGATTGATGACCAAACCTGTTGGTTAGGATTGAAATCATCTTTTCCCAGTTGCCCTGGAGTGTTGGTTGGCTTTTCTCAGTGAGTTCTTCCTGCACCTTTTTCACAAGTAACATGATTTCCTCAACATTCTTTCCATTCCAAATTAATTGCTTGAGGTTGAAGGGACTCGAAATTTCAATCAGGTCTTTACATGCTGGGGCCCTTGAGTGATGATACCTTAGCTCCATTGATTGCAGGCTGTGATCGCTCTCCAGTTTATGGATTATTCTGTAGGAAGCGATTGATTGAAGAACCTCCAGGTCCACTATGGTGTAATCTAGAACTGCTTGGGCCTGTTTGGCGATTCTGGTGGGGGCTGCTGGCTGATCTTGTGGAAAGCGGCCATTCAAGATGATCATTCCGATTTCGGCGAACATTTGAGCGCACTTCTGGCCATGCTTATCCTTTTTCCGGTGGTTTGTTAGCAATGGGGGAATGGTTTTACCATTCAGTTTGTTAAATTGGTTATCTTGAGCGTGGTCCCTTTGTAGTAGGGACATGTTCAGATCGCCTGACACGGCCAGACCCGCCTCGGGATATGTGGTTTGCATAGATTTAAGTAGTGCTGTCAGGGTCAGAATTTTCTCTGGTTTCTTCTTGGCTTCCGGGTGTATGTAAACGTTGCAGATAACCAGTGACTGGGACTCTGGGGCCCCCTGTGAGCCTGGTCTAAGGGCCGACGGAAGCTTAACTTTGATGCACTGGATCCATGATTGTCCCATGTCAATTGTAACATAGGACCAAGGAATGCTAGTGGTCAAGTAGATCGATAGACCTCCAGCCACCCTACCTAATATGCCTCGTTTGATGGCCTTTAGTTGGATTTCTTTGAAGCCATTGATGTGGTCGGGTGATGTTGACCAGGTCTCTTGGAACAGTATGGTGTCGAATTGTTTAAGAAATTCCAATATTTTTGCATCGTTTGTTTTCCCCCCCAGTCCGTTAAAGTTCCATGAGCATAATTTCAAGTTCGGTTTTCATGCTTCGTTCGCCATGTTGTCCACGGGGTTAAGGGAAGAACTTTCCGGATTACGCTGGATCCTCCTGATGAGCCTTGATGAATGATACGCAGGTTGGTCCAACCTCCCTTAATGCTGTCCGTGCTACCAACTGCCCCTCGGAGTATC
Source organism: Lissotriton vulgaris (assembly GCF_964263255.1). Lineage (NCBI taxonomy): Eukaryota > Metazoa > Chordata > Amphibia > Caudata > Salamandridae > Lissotriton > Lissotriton vulgaris. The sequence goes on from NC_141685.1 coordinate 1,651,587,076, forward strand.
CCACTATCGGGCTGTGGTCTTACCTCTGCCGACATTAGTAAAGGGCCCGGGTATCTTTCCATTTCTACTGGTCTTATTTCGATTCCCCATTTTGCAAACTCTTCCCTGTGGTGCCAAAATTCTTTGGCTTTTATGGGGTCCTTCCATGTTACCACTGTCATCTCTCTCCCGTTTGTGTTTGGGATTGGTTTAAATGCGATGCTTTCTATGTGGTTTGTTGTTAGGTGTCCCAAGGTTTGAATCTAATTCGTAAGTTTCAAAATGGCGCTCCGATTGAGGATATCATGATTCCCCCTGGAACTGTAGTGCGGAATAATTTCATGTGTTAGTGCGCCTGCTGGATAGGGTAAATCTCTTTCTTCTTTTTGGTCCACGTGCCTACTTTGGATGTTTTTTTGGGAATGATTTTCAAGGTATCCCTGGTTTGACGAGATGGACTGGGCTGCTGGCTCGATATTGAAAATGAGTTGGTGGGGTCTTGAACATTCTGGGCTGTGTGTAAGCCCTCTTTGCTGCTGGTCGATGGCCAAAGAGATTTCTTTTTGTCCCTTTTCCATTTTTGGGAAGTAGTACGAAATGTTTTTTTGTTCAACTTGTGCTTCCGCGCTGGTGTGCTGTCCGCGAGTTGCATTATTGTGGTATATTTTGTTGTGTTATGGGCTCTTTGACTGCTGAGATTTCCTATTGGTGTCACTGCATGGCACTGGGTTATAGTTGCAGGGTCCTCCCGAGTTTCACCTTGCTCTTCCTGGTCTTTTTTGCTTGACTCTTTGCCCTTCGGTCCTTTCAGTGCTGTTACTGAGGGCGAGGTAATGATTTGAGTTCTGGCCGTTGGGGGCTCCTTGTCCTTGTGCCTATTGGGGAGTGCTGTTACTTTTTTGCCTTGGTGCTTGTTATGTCTGGCTTTACGTTCTCCTTTTGTTATAGGATGAATTTGATTTTCATGCCCTTTGGTTGGAGACCCTGAATCTACTCTCCATTGGTTGACAGGTTCGTCCAGGCCTTTGTTCTGAAGTGGCATCTTTTCGAAGGTTGCAATGTGGGCGTTTGCTGAAAAAATTGTTGGACTGCCGTCAGTTGGGTCCACCATTGTGTATTCACTGGTTATGGTGTCACTGCTGGTTGTACTTGTAGAATGATCAAGAACGTTTACTGTACCAGTGGTTTCGATAATTTTATGGTGCTCATTTGTTTTGTTTTTTACTTCTGACAAAATTTCTGTTAGAATAATCGGTAGAACTTTGAGTTGATTCATCGCTCCATGATACGCTGTGTGCGGGTCTTTCTGTACCCTTTCGATAAGGGAGTTTAGCTCCAGTATCTTATTGTCAATGCCCACCACGTGGGATGCCAAAATTTGTAGGAGATCGATCTGTAATTCCAATTTTTCAGAGTGTTGGAGTAATGCTGAAGAGATGGTTTCCATGATACTTATAAATGGCGGCCACAGTGGAACCTATACTGGAGCAAAAGAGTCTGTTTGTTTACTGCTAGTTTGGGGGCTGAACCGAGTTTTATCCCCTGGTTTGTTCCGGTCTAAATTTCGTGGATCTCCACCCTGAGGTGAGCAGGGAGTGGGTGTTTGTTTTACCCTTTTTTTCCAGGCCTCAGGGTCTGTTTTTGGGTATGCATTGGGAGGTGGTAAAATGGATTGATGCAAAAGAGATGGTCCCGACTGGGCGCTTGATGGTTGACCAAGTTCCTGATGGCAGATAGATAAACTGCTTGGGCAGTCGAATACTGCCTGTATTTCTAAATCGGTTGGAGATTTTGGTGGATCATAAGTGCTTGGAGGGCAATTTGGAGCACTCGATCTTGCCAATTTTTTATGAACGTTGGCTATCGTCTGTACGGATTGTTGATATTCCACGGATTCTTTGTCGGTTGTTACCTGGTCCGGTTTGGCAGTGGTGGCCATGGTGTCCTTTCTTAAGACTGATAAGTCGCTGTCCCCAGGGTCGGGCGCCTCGATGCCAAAGTATGAGCCCAGACTTAATGCACGGTGCTTCGCTGGCACGGTTGATAATGTTACCTCTGGAGCCTCCGGGAGTTCTGAGCACAACTCCTTTTGGGCATTAACGTTGTTTGCTACTTCCCTTGTGTTTATTTGCGCTTTTACTGTCAGTTTGTTGGACTTTGTTATGGGGGTTTGCCAGGGGCTTTGGCTGGAGTCTTGTGAGGCATTTTTCTGAGGCTGCAATGCTTTTGAGGGCGAACCCACTGACTGGGACTTTCTTTGATTGCTGCTGACAGTCTTAATTTTCTTTACTTGCAGCGCTGAAGATGGAGATGAAATTAGAAAGTCTGTGATCTTGGCGTTTTTAAGTCCTGGGGTTGATTGTTGCGTCATGACGATAGGGGCGCTAGCATTTGAGTCTTGTGCCTCATCTAGGTCCTCGTCAAGGGGATCATTTGGTCCTTCGCTCGTGTTTGTACCATGTTGTTGATTTCTTTTTTTTGGTTTATTGGTGGGATCTGTTCTATCTCTCTCTGATCTCATGGTGAGGAGGGTGTTCGGGTGTTTTTTGGGCCTGCACCCTTCCCGTTTCTCCTTTTTTCTCCTTTCCGCCACTCGGCCCTCACACTCCACCCTTGCGTAGAAGGTGGCAGTGACAGTGGCGTGAAGGGCTCAGGGGAGAGTTGCAGATGGGGTGGGGCCCGGGGGACTAAAGGAAATAAGGGGAGTCCACGCTCTTTGGGTCGTGTGTCTCCTGTTGCTCTCTCGATTATGGGGCCCGGAGGGCTGAGGGGTGTGAGAGGAGTACGCACTCATGTTGCTCCTGTTGCTCCTGTTGCTCCTATAACCCCTGATGCTCTCTTGATGCGGGAGGTGGCTTAGAGGTCCCCAGAGCTTTGCTCTTATGGCCCTTTCACCATCACTTGGGTGATTATGGGGTTTTTATGGTTCTTTGCGACTCCCGAACCTCTGTGGCCCCTCAGATCAACCTCTTGTGGGCTGCCTGGTGGACTGCCGGATGGTCCACTTGAATGGCCACCTCAGACTTGGACGATCCCGCTGGTGGCATGCTGGCTGCCTGCCGATTGGCCGTTGCCGAAGCCGATACCGATGCCGATGCCCTGATACTGAGTCCCTTGCGTGATGATGCACGGGCACTCAGTTCTTCACCCGTGGCTTCGCGGGTTCTTGGTATTTTGGCAAAACTGGTTCCCGGGCTCCCTGGCTACCAGAGAAGTCAGACTGCCTGAAGCTGCAGCGGAAACCGGGGCCGGAGTCTCACTCTCTCCTCCGTGAGTCGGCTCGACTCCACTCCGAGTGGCTTTCTTGCTTTCTTGATGACAACATTTTACAACAGGTGTTTGAAAAAAAAACTTGAACAGCCATGATGCTAATGGTTGCTGCTTTCACCAATTGTGGTTTTCGTGCTATATTTATCCTGCAAAATGAGTCCTTGTGCCAAAAACTGATGAGAAGATGCATGTTATGCTAAAACATAGCGCTAGATGACATACTTGCATGTTACATAGTCAGAAAAACACAATTTAGCAGAGTTAAAACAGAAATACAGTTTGAAAGCATAAGGAATTTAGGGGCATATGTATGAACAAACCGTTTTGTGAGTCCTTAATAGCGATTTTTAGCGAATCGCTATTAAGGACTCGCAAAAATGCAATGCATGTAGGAATCGCAATAATAATTGTGATTCCTTAATATTCCTTAATTGCAAATCGCAAATTACGATTCGCAATTAAGGAATACCTTTCCATTCATTCCTATGGTCATAGAGACCCTTAGGAATAAATGGGAAGACATTCGCAATTTGCAGTACCATGCTAATGCAATTTCAAGGGTGCAAGGGTGTCAAAAGGACACCCTGTTGCACCCCTCAAATAGGTATGGGTGCACATGTGGCGCCCATTCATGCCAAAAGGACATGTTTGTGTGCCACATCCCACTTTGAAAAATGCAAAAAAGTGCATTTTTCAAAGAAATCGCAAATTACCAACAACTTGAAGTTGGTGGTAATTTGCGATTTCTTAGGGCAAAATTGCACAACTTGGGTGCTTCCTGCATTGCATTTAAGGAATCGCAATTTGCGATTCCTTAAATGCATTAGCAAAATAGGGAATCGCAAATTTTGCAACTCCCTATATTGCGAGGGCCTTTTGGGATGATACATCCCAAAAGGCTTTTTCCAGGTCGCAAGCGGGCCGATTCTGAGAATCGGACCATTTGCGAACGGGAATTAGGCTTCATACATTTGCACCATTGTTCTAGGCCAAAAATAAGGCAAAAGTGGATTTTTAATACAGAAAAGTTCAATGCAGTACAGAGAAAATATGCATTAAATGTCATAAAGGCTCAAAGTACAGAAATGCAAAATGAACACAAAATCATAGAACATCTTAGTTCCTAGTTAACAAAATTCAAGAAAGTGTTCTAAATGTCAAACTCCTAAAGAGTATAAACACATTTCATAGAGAGTCTAAGGCAAATGGACATAGAAAATAAAGTGACCGGTATCAGCAGTCTTAATGACAGCCACAAAAATCTCATCTACCCAGGCCTGATCAACAACTAAGCCCAGACTAAACTTGAACAGCTAACCCATTTCTTGAGGTAATAGAAATCTCGCACCCTGTCTATCAGCAACCATCCTTCAGAGATGATCAACACAAAATGAAGCATTCCACTAACAATGGCTCATAGATTCTGCGTCTACATCCACACTTTCAGCAAAGTCCTTGATACTTTGGGTACATGGTAGAGGCTTCATACACAATACAGGCTTCATAATAATGTCCATTACTATCACAAATGCGTCATTTTGCAGAGACGAGGGAGAGATGGCCTTGATGCGGGACACTAATGGGAGGGGAAATGAGCAGGGACAGGTTGAATAGAACTTCAGAAACGTTACCCATATTGGAAATAATGGTGTCTTACACAAGAATGTGCCATAACTATTAGTCTCATTATATATATATCTCTATTTGACTTAGGGAATTCATTTTAGTTGCAACACTATAATTCATCATTTACGACAATTCTAATGCATTATAAAAATCACTAATTATGAGAAATAATTTTCACCCGATTTTGCACATTTTCATATTTTCGAAATACGCTATAACTCCGGAGAGGTTTTCTAAAGAGCTCCTTCTGAATGTGACTTTATGTAAAAGACAGAGCCTTAGTAGAAGATACCTTTCTCTGTGTGGCATCAATCTCTGAAATATCTTGCCACAAAATACACGGTTTCACACAATGATGGATAAAGAAAATATGTCATGGTTGACCTACAATATTCTTTGCACTTATGCTAGAGTCTATGATACTTGTATTGAGTTTTGTGATTGGTGTACGTGAATATTGTGACTGGTGGTTATTATTTAAGATTGTCACACATGTGTATGTTGGTTTCCTGGTATTGCATTTTTGCAATGTAAATAGAGTAACTTCGGCAGGCATGTTTGTGCCATGTGCGCATGTGAGTATGTGTGTTTGTCTTTTTTGGCTGTATAATGCTCAGATAATTGATAACAGACTTACAAAGCTAACATTTAACCCCATGGCTGCTAAGGCAATTCCCCTCCTGTGCTGGCGATTTTATTTTTACATTGTTTTATGACGAGCTGGGCTCGTCATCAGTGTACGAGGAGGCTACACCATGACGAGCCCAGCTCGTCATCAGCTTGGAAGGGGTTAAGCACTGCTTAAGGTGTTAAGAGTGGTTAATGCTTTTTGGAAAGGTTTATAACCCTTATAAAGTAGTAACCCTGGGCGTGGATCGCGTAGCTACGCGAAGTGCACTTCACACTACGTGAGCTACGCGAACTGCGTAGTGCACTGTGCAAAATGCTGTTCGCACTGATTGCACAGTGCAAGATGCTTGTCCGCACTGTGCAAACTGCATCTTGCACAGTGCAAGCGGTCATTTTCTGCTGCTCGAGTAGGTTTCTACTCGAGCGGCAGCTTTCTCAACGCAGACTAGTAGTTTCTCATCGCCAGTGGTCGCAAGCATACGCCGTAGAAAATAGAAACCTTCTCAGGGGTCCCACTGATACTTGGTCCTTTTAAACCAACAAAGAAGAAATTGGCACAGAAGCTCAAATATAAAAGTAACATCTTTATTAACCTCAAATGAGGGGGACTACGTCACACAGAAGCCTTAGCAACTGAATGAGGCAGTCTGAGGAGTACAGAAAACAGAGGCCTTATATATGGTTAGGGTTACATAGTCAGCATAAGACCAAGGGGCAGTCCTGGCACATGTAAGCATGCAAAATGACTAATATGGGCATGCAAGATCTGCTTGTTCAACAAAGTGGGAGGAGAGTTATTTCTCCATACAGCAGCAAAAGTAGCCTGACAGTTCTACAAGAAGAGCAGGTGCATTCTACTAGCTAGGCTCTTCAGAGCATGTGCAAAGGTGAAATATGCTAAATATAATTTGTTTATAGGCAGATTACAAGAGCAGTCAACACTGATGAAGGACAGCACATGGTGAGCACATGGCACTACATGGCAAACAAGATGGCTGCCAGAAATACAAAATGGCTTTCAGCTCATGCTAACAAATCCCTGCAATATTTAACAGATGGTCCTTCTAAACATTTCATTAAGGGGGTATATGTGAGGTATAAGCAGGAATACAAAGGGAACGGAGCATCGGGTCATCATTAACATACAGATAGCAGGAGAAAGTAATGACCACTATTACAAACAGAATTATAATTTTTCTAGTCCTAAGCAAAAGCAAATCCTAAAATCGTCTAGTAAAAACATTTTCAGGGCTCCTATGCATTTCAGTGACTATTCATTTCAGTTTCAGAATAGCTAACAGCACATATCTAATAAAAACATTTTCCAATTTACTTTTACATTTTCCTTTTATGAGGACTAGAATATCAATCATATCTGGGACCAGGAGGACCACACAGTGCCATAGGAATTAGAACAAAGAGCTGCAAAGGGCTGCTCCTCCTTAAAAATGGAACATCCAAAGGGGTACATCATTAACAAGAAAAATAAGAAGCCCTTGGGGAAATTGAAGCCGCTGTACAACCAGCCAAAGGGGAGTCTTCTCCCTGTGCCTGTTTGAGCCTCACAGGCAGGCTCTTGTTGTTTCCACAGTGGATCTGCACAACTCGCAACTCAAGAATCACAGCCCAGTTTCAAGGAAAAAGTCCCTACTTTCAGGATAGGGCAGTCACCCACCAGGGCAAATGCTCTTAGCGATCCTGTCCAGTGTCTCAGGCAGTGCACCAGTTTTCTTCACTTCAATCTAACAGGCACCAGAGACACAGCACCTGTACACTAAACTCAAGTCCTTACCTAACTCCCATATTGCTCTGCTGGCGCTCTGCTCATTTGTTGGGGCCACCCATTGCATCCAATGTGCTCAGGTATCTCTTGACCAACAAACAAAGGAGCAAACTTGCATTCACTTTGGGACCAGGATTAAGAGGCCTGATGCTAGGATCTCTGAAGCAACCCTTGTTTCAAAAGGCGTCACCTCAAGCAAAGCCTCCTCGGCATTCTGGTCGGTCTGTGACTCTCAGCTGGGCATTAAATACTTGATCCATAATTTCTCCTTTCTGATTTGTGACCCCCTATATCACCCAAGACAGTGGCAGGGGTACACACTTGATCACAGGACTTCCGCCTTCACTGAGGTCCTAGTTGCCAGCAATGCCTATGCTGGTTACCTTCACTTTGGCTTCAAGCTGGACTGGTGCTGACGCTGACTCCCCAGGCTGAATCTGATGTCCGGGCCCCTCTGGCAATGGTTGTAAGGCAGCAAATATCTATTGGTGGACAGAACAAAAGGTCTTGAGACAAGGCACAGAAACAGTCTATCAACAGAGAGGATAGTCTCAGAATACTTCCTAATCTTGGGACGCCCCATATATTAGCAAGGCACCCAAGAACCACTTTCATCTATCTATGAGAGAGTAAAAAAAACAACAACCTGGAGCTGTTGGTAAGTATAAAAGGAACTATTTGATGAACTGACAAGAGTAATACATCACCCAATCCCAAGCAGCCAAGGAAGTCTGTGTTAATTTACTAAACTAAGAGGAAAAGGGAAAAACAACACAGACATACGCTAAATCCTTACATTGGTGTATTCCTGTGTACTAATCTGAAAACCCTCAAAAAAAGAAAATGTTCTACACTTTTGCTCATAAACTTGACATTGCTTGTACAGGACTGCAGACACTTCTAAAATGATTCTTCTTAATAAAAGCACCTACATTGTACACATAGGACCATGCTCTCATGTTATAGGAGCAACAGGAAAAATCCAAAACTGCTAATTTAACAAGAGTCTTATCTATAAAACAACATTTCCTTCAAAACATTTTTTGCTAAGGATCACATGGGCATCTTCCCTGCGTTCTACTTTTCATGATCCAAACTATGCAACATCAACGCTAATAAGGGCTGTCAGTTTATTTACCCAGACTAGCTAATAAAAAACTAGCAATGCCCTTGCAAAACTATATAGCATGAGAATAACATACAATAATGGTGTTATCACCTTAAGACTAGTAGAACAAAAACTACCCACATCTAGTTCCCCTTAAAGATCAAAATAAGGGAACAACAATTTAGACTACTGATCCTGTCATAATTTCATCAAACAGGATGGGCAGTAACATAACATATTTATTTATTTTATTAATGCTAACAATGTTTAAAACAGTATTACTGAATGGCCAATTAAATGTCTCATTGCTATTTCAAAGACAGCTTTGACAGGCTAAAACAAAATTGAGAAAGAAAGAGAGTAACATACATATTACCTTCCCTTAATTTGTAGAGGAGCCAGCCTCCTTTCCCCATTTTGACAGTAGGAAACCTGAAACAGGTTTCACTGCTGTCAACACTATCAACGCCTATTTGTAGCAACTGGCCACAAACAAAGTTATAGGAGGCACATAGCACTTTTGAGAGAACTAAAAAAAACACATGAATACCCAAACCCCAATCCTTTTTAGCAAATGCACAAGTGAAAAATGAGGGCACATGAAGTCAAATAAATGTAATTGCCTCAGCTTTTAAGCATTAGTGCTGTATAAATATGGCAAAGCTTATCTGTTAATCAAAGTTCACATATACCATTATATCGTTTTCTATCATATGAGTACATAAAGTGCCTGCTTTTGCCAAAAAAGTAAAATTTCTCCTTCTCTCCCCTGTCGTCTTTCAAAAAGTTTGAGAGATCAAAATGTCAAAGCAGACCTTGCTCTGGGAGCCTTGCTAGGCTTCTAAATATAGAACTGACGTTTAACTCTTCCCAGCTGTCCTATTCTGTGTGCGAATTCAGCACCTTTCCCCTGTTTGTCAGTTTAGAGTTAAGAAAATAACTTCTGCTCATTTTTTATACATATTTTCAATTATAAGCAGTGTGCAGTATACCTGTATAACAATATAGAAGTCAGCTGTTTGTATTATACCTAAATGTATGCATTTACTGAGGCCTAAGGCAAGTTAAAAGCTGCTCTGAATGCAGAATTTCTTTTTAAATTAGTGGATTTTGCCCAATTTCAAGTTTGATATTCGGGGCACTTAGAAATGAATATCCTATAATTGTTTTGCATAATAATCATCCTCAGACTGTTCTCTAGATAGCCCAGGAGTGAGAAATCAGAAAAACATCATATATACCCTTATAAAAATGAGTTTATTACGCCTGCGCCGAGTGATATTTCATATGCAAATTACCTCATTATGTGGTACAACACAACTTAAATTTAATTTTAATGCTAGGAGGTCACAGTATGAGTATTACGCTTTATTAATATTAAAGACGAATTTAAAATCACTTATTTTTTAATAATTTTTTCATAATATTTTTTTAATAAAACCAATCATTTTGATAATTTCACATAGGAAAATAAGCTTCATTTCTTGCCTATCATATTTAGACGCATTCATTCATAAGCCTAAGCACAGAAGCCTAACTTGAAACATGAAAAGTTTTGCGCCACTTTTTAAAAGGACAGTAATTTGTTATTTTCAGAACCAAGAATGTGCTTCTGTAAAAAGGCCTTAAGAAAGGAAATCCCTACTTTAAATGTTTTCCTGCTATCTAAAATAATTAACCTCATTTTTGTAACTTTTTAAAACAGCAGTCTGAAATGCAGGCTTTTATCCCGTGTTTAACTGACAAAATCCTGGCTGAGTCAACATTCCTGTCTCTCTGTGGCCTACAATCAAAACAACAGCTGATCCTCAGGGGCAGTTAAAACACAGCTGATGGAAAGCTTTTTTCAGTGTTGAAATGGAAGCACAGTGACTGTCTATTTAAAACTGAGGCATTTCAATGCATGTTCTATATTATGTGTTTTAGTTCAACAACATCCAATTTACTCAGATGATGTGTTTGCCTGTTTATATCTAAACAAATGTATCTAAGGAAAATTTTGAAACATTTTATAATTGTTTATTTATTGCAAAAACACACATATTTTGTTTTGTTTTTTTAGGCCTATGTTATTCCTATTCAATGTGAATTCTAATTTTATCTTTTAAGCATTGGCAGTTTGTACAAGTGCATAGTTGCTTACTCTTATCAATCTAATAGTAACATGTAGTTATTTAGCATATCACATCGTTCATTTCTGGATTTTTATTTAATTTTTTATTTAATATTAATTAAATGACATTTTGAATAACAGACTGATAACAGCAAGAAAGCACACACAAACACATTGAGCTCATTCCAGACATATACAGAAGGGGTCATACACTCAGAACACATGATACAGCTCGCTTAAGAGCCATTATTTCACAAATAGCGCAATAGCTATTTACTTACAGAAGTATCACTAATGTGAAACCACGAACCACATAAACATTTAAACACATGATTAACCCACAGATCAACACTTAGGACAGAAACAAAGGACAGCCCACAGACTTTACTCAAACCAAACCATTTGTAAATACTAGTTGTAAGTCATATTTACAAGAAGCGCTTCTCAATAGTATTCCAAAAGACTGCAAAAAAACAGCCCAACAAACTGTTTTATTTCCAAGAAGCCAAAATACACTCAATTCACTAGGTTTGTCTGGCAGAACACCAAAAAATCGCTCTGCATTTCTTCATTTATAAAATTGTGCAGAAAAGGATCTTTGTTTGTATTATTGTCATATTTTAATTCCCTGGGGATACAGAATCACCAAGGAAGAAATATGTTTTAATACCTAAACCTATTTAGGTATTCCCTCAGGGGAGCCGGCTAATTCACTTCACATCACACTATGGTACTTTCAAAAAGCAACACATTCTCCGATGTGTGCTTGAAACAGGCATGCCAAAAATAGTGCAAAATATGCAGTATTATAATCAAAGTAACACTTAAGGTGCTCTTGTACTATGTGCCGTTCAAATCAATTCAAACCAGAGAAAAATCTCCTCATTACCTGCCTATATAAATTGCAATTTACATATTACATACATACAAATACAAATATTGGCCAATCATACTAATCCAAAGCCACAGTAAGCATTACTAAACTACCTTACCAATCCAAGGCATCAAAAGCCAACAGCAAGTGCCGCAGAACGACTCTTACCAAACAAATGATTGTCCAAATTCTAACTGCCAAGTTCTGAATGACCTAACGGTCTTTTTTAGAATACTCACGCCAAAAAGGTTCTCAGTCAGGAGTGACATCATGTGGAGGATCAAAATCAGGAAGGTCAAAAATATACTGGGCTGCAGAGACAGAGAATCCCCAGAATCTCTGTGCACAGAGTACCTCCTTAGTAGAGTCCTGTCCTGTCCTCCACAGTAGATTTCTGTCTCCTGACAAGATCACTCCTTAGATAGCCACTTCTCTGATGAGGTCCTCGTTAGAGCGCCATTTGTAGAAAATAGAAACTTTCTCAGGGGTCCCACTGATACTTGGTCCTTTTAAACCAACAAAGAAGAAATTGGCACAGAAGCTGAAATATAAAAGTAACATCTTTATTAACCTCAAATGAGGGAGACTACATCAGAAAGAAGCCTTAGCAACTGAATGAGGCAGTCTGAGGAGTACAGAAAACAGAGGCCTTATATATGCTTTGGGTCCTCGGAAGCTTGTTTCCAGTCCAGGGAAGGCATGGCTTGGCAGTTCGGGCTGGACTGTTCCCATGAGGCACAGGGTCAGACTGATTTGCATATGGCCATGTCTGAACTGGGGTGGTATGGAGTGCAAAAAAACGTTGGATTTGGGCCCAGATCTCTGTACTGGGGTGAATGTGTGACATTGTTCTGCATTCTGTCCATCAACTGTGGTTTTTGCATTTGTCGCCCGAGGTGGGATGGGTATGCTCAGACGTGAGTCCCATGCCCTCCACACCACTGGATTCACGCAAGCCGGGCTGAAGACGGCTGGAATGCCAGAAACCGGTCCTCGGAAGCTTGTTTACGGTCCAGGGAAGGCATGGCTTGGCAGTTCGGGCTGGACTGTTCCCATGAGCCACAGGGTCAGACTGATTTGCATATGGCCATGTCTGAAATGGGGTGGTGTGGAGTGCAAAAAAACAATGGATTTGGGCCCAGATCTCTGTACTGGGGTGAATGTGTGACATTGTTTTGCATTCAGTCCATCAACTGTGGTTTTTGCATTTGTCGCCCCAAGTGGGATGGGTATGCTCAGATGTGAGTCCCATGCTCTCCACACCACTGAATTCAAGCAAGCCGGGCTGAAGACGGCTGAAAATGCCAGAAACCGGTCCTCGGAAGCTTGTTTCCGGTCCAGGGAAGGCATGGTTTGGCAGTTCGGGTTAGACTGTTCCATGAGGCACAGGGTCAGACTGATTTGCATATGGCCATGTCTGAAATGGAGTGGTGTGGAGTGCAAAAAAACGATGGATTTGGGCCCAGATCTCTGTACTGGGGTGAATGTGTGACATTGTTCTGCATTCTGTCCATCAACTGTGGTTTTTGCTAACCCTGGGCGGAGTTGGCGGAGTGGGGCTTCGCGGAGCTACGCGAAGTGGGCGAGAAACTACGCCCACCTCCGCACTCCGCGTAGCCCCACTCCGCAAACACCACTGGCCGCCAGCCATGGGTATGCTCAGATGTGAATCCCATGCTCTCCACACCACTGGATTCAAGCAAGCCGGGCTGAAGACGGCTGGAATGCCAGAAACCTGTCCTCTAAAGCTTGTTTCCGGTCCAGGGAAGGCATGGCTTAGCAGTTCGGGCTGGACTGTTCCCATGAGGCGCAGGGTCAGACTGATTTGCATATGGCCATGTCTGAACTGGGGTGGTGTGGAGTGCGAAAAAACGATGGATTTGGGCCCAGATCTCTGTACTGGGGTGAATGTGTGACATTGTTCTGCATTCTGTCCATCAACTGTGGTTTTTGCATTTGTCACCCCGAGTGGGATGGGTATGCTCAGATGTGAGTCCCATGCTCTCCACACCACTGGATTCAAGCAAGCCGGGCTGAAGATGGCTGGAATGCCAGAAACTGGTCCTACGAAGCTTGTTTCCGGTCCAGGGAAGGCATGGCTTGGCAGTTCGGGCTGGACTGTTCCCATGAGGCACAGGGTCAGACTGATTTGCATATGGCCATGTCTGAACTGGGGTGGTGTGGAGTGCAAAAAAACAATGGATTTGGGCCCAGATCTCTGTACTGGGGTGAATGTGTGACATTGTTCTGCATTCTGTCCATCAACTGTGGTTTTTGCATTTGTTGCCCCGAGCGGGATGAGTATGCTCAGACGTGAGTCCCATGCTCTCCACACCACTGGATTCAAGCAAGCCGGGCTGAAGACGGCTGGAATGCCAGAAACCGGTCCTCGGAAGCTTGTTTCCGGTCCAGGGAAGGCATGGCTTGGCAGTTCGGGCTGGACTGTTCCCATGAGGCATAGGGTCAGACTGATTTGCATATGGCCATGTCTGAACTGGGGTGATGTGGAGTGCAAAAAAACGATGGATTTGGGCCCAGATCTCTGTACTGGGGTAAATGTGTGACATTGTTCTGCATTCTATCCATCAACTGTGGTTTTTGCATTTGTCGTCCCGAGTGGGATGGGTATGCTCAGACGTGAGTCCCATGCTCCCCATACAACTGGATTCAAGCAAGCCGGGCTGAAGAAGGCTGGAATGCCAGAAACCGGTCCTCGGAAGCTTGTTTCCGGTCCAGGGAAGGAATAGCTTGGCAGTTCGGGCTGGACTGTTCCCATGAGGCACAGGGTCAGCCTGATTTGCATATGGCCATGTCTGAACTGGGGTGGTGTGGAGTGCATAAAAACGATGGATTTGGGCCCAGATCTCTGTACTGGGATGAATGTGTGACATTGTTCTGCATTCTGTCCATCAACTGTGGTTTTTGCATTTGTCGCCCCGAGTGGGATGGGTATGCTCAGACATGAGTCCCATGCTCTCCACACCACTGGATTCAAGCAAGCCGGGCTAAAGATGGCTGGAATGCCAGAAACCGGTCCTCGGAAGCTTGTGTCCGGTCCAGGGAAGGCATGGCTTGGCAGTTCGGGCTGGACTGTTCCCATGAGGCACAGGGTCAGACTGATTTGCATATGGCCATGTCTGAACTGGGGTGGTGTGGAGTGCAAAAAAACGATGGATTTGGGCCCAGATCTCTGTACTGGGGTGAATGTGTGACATTGTTCTGCATTCTGTCCATCAACTGTGGTTTTTGCATTTGTCGCCCCGAGTGGGATGGGTGTGCTCAGACGTGAGTCCCATGCTCTCCACACCACTGGATTCAAGCAAGCCGGGCTGAAGATGGCTGGAATGCCAGAAACCGGTCCTCAGAAGCTTGTTTCCGGTCCAGGGAAGGCATGGCTTGGCAGTTCGGGCTGGACTGTTCCCATGAGGCACAGGGTCAGACTGATTTGCATATGGCCTTGTCTGAACTGGGGTGGTGTGGAGTGCAAAAAAACGATGATTTGGGCCCAGATCTCTGCACTGGGGTGAATGTGTGACATTGTTCTGCATTCTGTCCATCAACTGTCGTTTTTGCATAGGGTTACATAGTCAGCATAAGACCAAGGGGCAGTCCTGGCACATGTAAGCATGCAAAATGACTAATATGGGCATGCAAGATCTGCTTGCTCAACAAAGTGGGAGGTGAGTTACTTTTCCATTCAGCATCAAAAATGGCCTGACAGTTCTACAAGAAGAGCAGGTGCATTCTACTAGCTAGAGCCTTCTGAGGTGGAAGATGCTAAATATAGTTTGTTTCTAGGCAGATTACAAGAGCAGTCAACACTGAGGGAGGATAGAGCACATGGCGAGCACGTGGCAGCACATGCAAACAAGATGGCTGCCAGAAATACAAAATGGCTTTCAGCTCATGCTAACAAATCCCTGCAATATTTAACAACGCGACTACTCGCAATGAGAAACCTGATCTCCTCGCATTGAGAATCTTGTTGGGAGGTTTATTTTCCACGCTTGCGAACACCAACTTCATGTTGCTGATATCGAATGATGAAAAAGTCTCGCCGGGAAGTCATTTTGCTTGCTCGCGGTTGCCAACTTGACGTTGTGGACTGCGAGCAAGCAAAATAATTACTGCAGCGCTATGCTACCATATGCGTGTTTGCACTGTGCTGCATGCAATTTGAGTAGTGCGAAGTAGCGCAAACTTCGCAAACTATGCGGGCGTAGCGTTGTGCTTCGCCCAGGGTTATAAAATACCAACACAATAGCAGTGGACCCAAACCCAAGGCTAGAGAACATATTAAGGAAAGGGCAATTAAGGGAGGTTAATAGTACCTGACTGTTTGTCTGGCAATAGGCAATTATCATCCGTCCCTCTAATCTATCCCAACAAAGGGGCATATCAGTAACAAACTGCGATAAACATCACCGAGCGCACAGTGCGGGAATTTGTAAAACGCCGGCTATCGCCAGAATAAATCGCTGAGATAACTCGTATTATCAATGCTTATCTCCACGACGATAAAAGTTCTGGCGATATCGGCGTCATGAGGGAACATCTTTGGAAATCCAGCGATGCAACTACAGCGCTAAGGGAATCCTTGTTAATAGGGAGATGTGCACTTCGGCTTAGAATCCACCTCCCATTATAAATATAGTTAAGTCTGACATTTTGCAGACATTAGCTGATGGCGATAACCGCGGTTAGCGCCGATTTTCATGTCGCTATGGGTATCAGGGTCCGACTTGATGATACCGCGATGTGCGGTTAGCGACTTTTGGAAGGTTGTTTTCAGAGGGAACGCGTAGGGAACGCCTACTTTGCATGTCATTAGTGATGACATGCAAAGCAGCAATAACACAGGCGCTATTGCCAGTAAGCCATCGCTAACAGCTGTTAGCGACAGCTTGCTGATAGGGCGATACCAAAATCGCTACTTTAACGGCAAAAAGTGCCCGTAAAGCGGCGATATTGCCCTTGATCATATGCCCCACAGAAAGTCAAACGCATTCTCCGTCTTCTTGCTTCACACTCTCACTCAACTTAAAATGAAGAGAAACAACAGCACATAGCATCAGCAGTTTAAGAATTCTGATTGGCTGAACCAATCTCAGGATTTCTTATAGAGCGTCACTATAACACACTCTTAGATAAAACCCGGAAACGAAAACAATGTGAAAATTCTGAACATTTTAGCAGCACGGAAGAACACTTTTACAAGATATGTCCTTACAGAGTGCACAATGGCCCTTAAGGGCTATTAAGCCATTTGACTAAGGGGGGGTCATGTAAAAATAGGCACAGGTGGGCAATTGCCCAAAACAGTGAATGCCCCGCCTCACAAACTTGTGGTTGCCCCACCTCATTTAGAGGTAGGAATACTCAGGATTTCATATGACAGAGTCTCAGCTGGCACTGCTGTTGGAAACCCTTGACCTGATGGTTCATCTTCCATAGGACTGCCCGATCACAATAACGGCAGACACACCTTATTTAGGGTGGGGCAGCCATCACTGATCTTTTCCTACGAGACGCGCCTACCAGGCATGGCTGTTCATGGAAGAGAAACAAAGCAATGGCCCTCACATTAAGGTAAAACATCTGCCTGTAAACGAGGACGATACGTTTTTTGCTTTTGTAAAACACATTTCGACTTTAGCAGTTTCTTTTAGAAAAACAAAAAAGGCACTTCCAGATGGGCAAAACAAACAAGGTGCCCCCTTGGTGCTCCTGAGCGCTGAAGACTTAGATATCTTCACGCGATATGAGGGGATCTCTAAGTATGGCGAGCAGAACTACACCAGGCAGGGGGAGACAAAGGCCCCTGCATACCTGACTGGCCATACTCCAAAAGACCCCCTAACTACTGTAACCTAAAGGTATTGGTATATATCTTGCTCAACTTGCATGACTGAATGGCTGAGTAGATCATGCCAAGATTCAAAACTATGAATTTGAGGTTACACAAAGAACTTTTCAGCAGGTGCATCAACCTTTTGGTCTATAATATGACTGACTCTGCATTAGTCAGCTAGAATACATGTCCTTTACGCAGCAGGCCTTTGCTTGTGTGGCTGTAGACTTACAAGCACTGCGCATTGTCTAAATTAGATCTGTACATTACCTTTCTCTGTTCTTCTCAAACTCAGTTGTGTAACACAACTTGAGAAGGCCCCCCTGCAAGGTACATGGAGGAGCCCCCATCCGGGCACAATCAGGAGCTCTCATTCCAGGGCGCTGTGCTGAGGCCCCCCCCCCCCCCCCCCCCCTGCACCTCGGACTCCCCCACCCCCCTCCGCGGAGCTGAAGGGGCCTATGGTACGACACCGCTCAAACTGCTCCACTTGTGTGGTCAGCAAGGAAACATGGAAAGGGATAAAACAGATTTAGCGGCCAGGTTCGCACATCCCCTGTGGGAAGCGTCCCGGATCACTAGAAATGTTGAGAACAAAATGTAAATAATTAATTAGCTCGATGTGTCTCTGCATTAGGTTTGAGCAATTAGAAGCTCCGAGAAACCTCCTGACACGCTTGCTGTAAAATAACATTGACGATCCAGTTTAGAATATTTATGAAATATCTACTTGGGTTAATAATATGGTAACTTGCATTTGTAAAGAGTAGGATGTGTGCAGTAATCCGATAAACCAATCATTAAAATTGTTTACCCCGCATGTCCCCAGCATTATTCAATGTCTTTATATCACAGCTTAGCCAACACATACATCGTGACCTTTTCCTTACGCAATAACCCTCAGGGAGGATTTTTTCATGTTTGTTGGCTAAGCTGAGAACTGGCTACGGTGAGAACTGCCTATTGAAGGTTTTTATTTTACACATAGTAGTCATTTCGAGGGGCCTGTAAAAGGAGTTGCATTCCCTGTCGAAATATTAGTCCCCCAGAAGCACCGCGGGACCGGTGCATTTTGACAAGATATTTCAGCTGCTGATAGCCGTCAAAATGTCTGGGTAAAACACCTGGGTGGGAGACAGGGAAAGAGGAATAACCATGGGGGTCACGTGTGGTACCTCCAATCCCCCTAGTAGTTCCTTATTTCTGAGGAAACCCTCATGGTCCCACTTGAAATGTCATTTCTATCTCCCTCAGAGTTAGTGGTGCCTACGGTATTGGTAACACAGTATCCAAGAGCCAGAGTTTCTTTTGTCCTTAAAGCTTAGGGACACGAGTTTTAATCCAGGATTCCCCTACTTGACTCAGTCGTGTGAACCTGTGCAATATTCTGAGTATTTATAGACTTGTGAAACTCGTGTTTCTTTCTGATTAAATAAAAGGGGCATTTACATTTACTGCTAGTAGAACCATGTTATCAAATTCTCAAAGGTAGTTTAAGCAGCATCATACGCTTTTTGGGAAATGTTACAACATTACAGACATACTGGAACTACATGACCTTTGCTCCTGATGTCATCACAAGAGGTGATATCACACAACCTTTTGCCAATACGAAATCAACAAAATCTGACAACTTTCTGACAATAAATGTACAACTACTAAATAACTTCAAACTCTCACAGAAGCAGATAAAAAGGGCATGTGCCAGGCTGATCTTTTTCTACTGTGTTAGAAGTGAGTAACTTCATGCTAGAGTCCCCCTTTTTAGGGCTCGGGCCTACGTCACACTGCGTAGCAGTGTGGGCGGAGCCCAAGAGTCCTTGTGTTAGCGTCTCCGTAAATCTACCTAAAAAATTCCTGTGGCTGTTCGTGTTTTTTCGTCATTGTTTTTGCCAGCTGCATTTCGATTGGCCTCCTCGTGCGTGTGTTTTCAGAAGAGAGCACGCAATAGGCCATCGGCTGTAGAGTAGCTCCGCCTATTGCATATTCCGTGCGGACACGCGCAGCAGAAGGGCATATGTTTTCAATTATCCCGGCTTGACAGCCGAGATAATTTAAAACATATGCTCGCAGTGGTGCGCGCCTGGCACCATTCACGAGCTTCTAATCGTGCGCATTTCCTTTTCTGGGAGGCTGGCAGCGCATGCATCGCGCACGATAAGCTGTACTTAAGCTGTGAGTTTTGACAGGATGGTTTTCATGGTGGGTTCTACTTGGAATGGATTGGAAGTTTATACGCGCGCTCTGGTCATGTAATGCGCAGGGGTCTTAAGCAGCGTGCTGAGGTGAAAGAAGGGGTCAGCTAACCTGTTGTAGAAAGTGAACTACAGACGCTGTTGTTGTGGGAGCTGCCATGCGCGAGGATGACAAGCAGGGCAGCACGGTGTGCAGTGTGGCGGAGGGTTACCTGCTGTCTCCCGCGGCGGGGAGCGGTGACACCAGCAGTGCCCCATGCCCGTCTGCTCCCGCGGGGGCTGGAAGTCTCGCAGCTGTCAGGACCTTCTGACAAAGCACTTCCTCCCTCCCGTGAGAGCGCTGCGACTGGTCCAGAGTGCACCTAGCCGACGGGTGGCATTCTTGGCATCGGGTGCTGCGTATGTCCCGTGGCTCTTGCCTTTTGTGGCACAGCTGTGGCTAGAAACCCCCACAGCTCGCACTCTGTTTCCAGGAGGCTGTTCGCAGCCCCAGAGCGGCCAGCGCTGCCCCGACCGGCCAGTCAATCACAGGGCAACCCCCGCCCTCGCAGCCTTTACCCTTTGGCTGTCTCCCTTTGCAAGGTTTGGAGATTATTTAGGAGGCGCCGTCCCTCCTTAAGGTGCCGGCTCTCGCTTTAAGGGACACTTCCCCGCTTTAGGAGGAATGGTCCCACATTAGGTTATTTTTTCAGACAAAGACTATCTATTGTTCTTCCACAGCCAGTTCTTCATAGTGCATTAAAATCGATCTCTATCTAGCCCGGAACATTGTCAAACCTGAAATGCCCCTCTATTTATTTTTTTTATCTTTCGAAGACGGGAGAGGTTGGCCCATCCCAGTTGGCTCACCCGGACCCTGCCTGCACCCCGGCTCCTCCAGAGTCACTCTCCGCTCATCGGAAGCAGAGCCCGGGAAGCAGCAGCGTGGGAGCCGGGCGTCTCGCCAAGGACCATGAGCCCTGAAACGAGTTATTTTTAGGTCAAAGTGGAAACACGGGAATAGTTAAACAAAAAAACAATATATCTCCCGAAGGCATTGCTAGCTCTAACCTCTAAAGAGTTAGTCCAAGAGGCTGGGCAGAACGAGCTCCAGCAGATTCAGACTTACTGGTATACTGACCCAGAGTTTATCTGCACAAATGCATTCTGATAGTTGTAGTACTTGTCTTCACTTAGTACAGCCAGGGCTCCAGACTCAGGCTCCACATGGGGCATATAGCGCTCGTCTGTTAAGGCTGCAGTGCTTTAAATGGGCCAGTACTGTCCGGTGCTTTTATGTTCAGGGGCAAGTCACTCTTTAATGCTTTATAGTAAAATGATGCTGTGGGCACCATTAAAACTTAGAATTATGTTAAATGAGGCTGCACCTTTTTTTTTGCGGGGGGGGGGGCAGGGTGAACTATTTTCACTTCACCTATTGTCTAGCGTTTACTAGCCATGATGAGGCATTTTCCCTACAGGTTGCACACTACGTATTGGAAGCCTTATGTTAGTGATTGAACACGTATGACATTTGTCGGTGGTAATATCATTTACATTACGAGCCATGCAATTTGAAATAATCCTATGTAATGTAGTACAAGAATTCATATTTCTATTAAGTGTAGGTGCCATATATAAAATGATACACCCTTATTTTACACTGTCGTTCAACTTCATAATATTCAGTTGTGCGACTTAATGAGCGTTTCGCTGTTATTTTTGTGGTCATTGTTGTAGATTAATGATGTGGACTGACAAGCGTGAACAAGGAAATAATGTAAACAATCAGTGAGTGGAGGTGCAGAGTGAGTGGAGGTGCAGAGTGAGTGCAGAGTGAGTGCAGGTGCAGAGTGAGTGTGAGTGAGTGCAGGGTGAGTGCAGAGTGAGTGCAGAGTGAGTGCAGGTGCAGAGTGAGTGCAGAGTGAGTGCAGAGTGAGTGCAGAGTGAGTCGAGGTGCAGAGTGAGTGCAGAATGAGTGTGAGTGAGTGCAGAGTGAGTACAGAGTGAGTGCAGAGTGAGTGCAGGTGCAGAGTGAGTGCGAGTGGGTGTATAGTGAGTGCAGAGTGAGTGCAGGTGCAGAGTGAGTGCAGAGTGAGTGTGAGTGCAAAGTGAGTGTGAGTGCCGAGTGAGTGTGAGTGCAGAGTGAGTGCAGAGTGTGAGTGCAGAGTGTGAGTGCAGAGTGTGAGTGCAGAGTGAGTGTGAGTGCAGAGTGAGTGTGAGTGCAGAGTGAGTGCAGAGGGAGTGTGAGTGCAGAGTGAGTGTGAGTGCAGAGTGAGTGTGAGTGCAGAGAGAGGTGAGAGTGAGTGTGAGTGCAGAGTGTGAGTGCAGAGTGAGAGTGCAGAGTGAGAGTGAGTGTGAGTGCATAGTGAGAGCGAGTGCAGACTGAGAGTGAGTGCAGAATGACTGCAGAGTGAGAGTGAGTGCAGAGTGAGAGTGACTGCAGAGTGAGAGTGACTGCAGAGGGAGAGTTACTGCATAGTGACTGCAGAGTGAGAGTGACTGCAGAGTGAGAGTGACTGCAGAGTGACAGTGACTGCAGTGTGTGAGTGTGCAGGGTGAACAGTGTGTGAGTGTGCAGGGTGAACAGTGTGTGAGGGTGTAGGGGCAGTGTATGAGTGTGCAGGGTAAGAACACTCAAACTAAGTCCACCACACACACATACATAAGACCACACACATAATACCATCCACACACCACACACACCACACACACATACACCACATACACACCACATACACAACACACACACACACACCACTCTCTCACCACCACTCTCTCACCACCACACATGCACCACCACTCACCACCACACACTCATCCCCACACACTCAGCACCAAACACTCACCACCACACACTCACCACCACACACTCACCACCACACATGCAACCACAAACACAACCACACACACAACCACACACACACACCACCAGCCATCAGTGCACGCTTTCACCAGGCAAAAACACCACCATCCCTCAGTGCACGCTTTCACCGGGCACAAACACCACCAGCCGTCAGTGCAGGCTTCCACCAGGCACACACCAAACGTCAGTGCACACTTTCACCAAACACACACACACCACCAGCCATCAGTGCACACTTTCACCAGGCACACACAACACCAGCCGTCAGTGCATGCTTTCACCAGGCGCACTCATCACCAGCCGTCAGTGCACGCTTTTACCAGGCACACACACCACCAGACGTCAGTGCACGCTTCCACCAGGCACACACACCTCCAGCTGGCAGTGCACGCTTCCACCAAGCACACACACCACCAGCCATCAGTGAACAATTTCTACAGGCACACACACCACCAGCCATCAGTGCACACATCCATTGTTAACGCATCCACAATTAACTATTGTAGCAATCGCAGTATGGTGCACTTTACTTTTAAACATATTCATCTAAAGCACAGCATGCCACCATTGCTACAATTCCAATCCAACCCACATAATTCCACTACACACCACATGCATACACTCCATAACACATGGCTAAAAGACATTGCCATTTACAATGCCATTAGCTCTATCTTAAATAAATCCGAGACCTATTGCATTTCCAATATTTGTTTTAACAGACTTTATTAATCGTTTACTTATGGTGACATACAGGTATCGGTATAAATACATTCCCGGCATATTTGGCATTTCAGTACATTCGATCATCATCCCTCGTACCCCTTCCTCGTTGCTTATTGAGGAGTTCCCCATCATGTCCTCGTTCAGTCTGCTGTGTAGCTGATCCCTGTGGCTGTGCCTGCACTCTTTCAACCTCATCAGCTACTGGGATGAACAGCTTACGTGGTGTTCACTGCTTTTGCCCACCCAGTGCCAAGTAGCAACTCCTCCCCCATCCCTCCCTCCCCCCGCCAGGTGTGTCTTTAGCTACTTGCTCAAGTGCTGCTCTCAGGTAGCCGCTCCTGAAGCCTCTATCCAGAGGTCCTATTCTCTACTCTCCCTCCGGTCTCCTATTATCTGGATAGCACTCTCTAATCTTCTGTCTCTGTTCCCCTATATGCTAGGTCCCCTTGATGCACGCTCCTAAACTTATACGACTGTGATAAGGGCTTACCTAGTTAGAACAGCCTAGCACTCCTAGGGCCAGATGTACAAACATTGGTGGCTCCTGTGCTAAGGCGGAGGAGCATCGCCGGGGGAGGCGTGGTAGCAGCACCTAAAGTGTGCATGACGCTTTAGCCAGCCGTCTCGGGCCTGCCTAAGTGCCATGCGCACTTTGAATGTTCTCCACCTAGACTGTATTACAGCCTGGGTGGAGAACATGCACAGCCTTTCAGGCCCTGTCTGAGCACTGAACCGCGGGATTCAGGGGGGCTGTGTGCTTCCTGCTGAGAGGAGGATGTAGAAAGAAGAGGCGGCGGTCAATAATAAAGTGGTAAGAGCTATTTGTTTATTTGTGTTCCCTCCTACCTGGTTCAGACTACCACCCCTGTTCGGTAGCAGCAGTTACTGTGTACAAAGCCATATTGTGCTTGCAAAGCAGAGCTCAGCAATATCACAAGATTTGTGACTGCAAAAGGGCGTTTGTTATTAAAGAAAATGGGACTAGAAATCACTGTTTGGAAAGGGCATGTGTACGACGTCCCATCTAAATAGTGATGGTATGTATCAATAATTTGAGACTGAAATCGGATCCAAGAACATAAAAAAGTTACCAGCTACCAGCTTCCAAGTAGTGATAGTAATACATTTGCAAAGGGTAATGGGTAAATGTCGTTTTTAAATGGAGCTCTGTTTCCTTTAAGGAAAACGAGCGACATTTAAAACACTTTTACTGTATTTAAACACGATCACAGACAATGTGGTCTGCTGACTCCAGCATGCAACCATCCCTGAGATGGCATCCAATCATAGTGAGTTGCAATTTGTCACCTACCCCATCAATATTCATGACATAGGCTGGACTGCAACCCACTAATATTTGGAAATTTGTGAACCAACCAATTAGTATAGAGGTCGGTTTGCAAAAGTCTTTTCCACTCTTTTGGTGTGTAGTGGGTACATGCCCTGGTATGTGGAACCTTCTCCAGTGTATCCAATATAAGTGGCACAAAAACAAGTAGGGGCAGATGTACAAAATTTCTATTCACAGTAATCGGGCGCAATTTGCAACCACTTTTTGCGCATAGAGATTTCATACATCAGGCTACTTTTTGATACTTTTTGAACTACCGATTTAGGTAACACTGGTGAAGGTTCCACACAACACAGCATTTTGGACCCGCTAGATAACAAATAGTGTCCGTAAGGAGCACAAATCTACTGTTTAAGGCAGTGCTTAATTTGTAAAAAAAAAAAAAGAATTCCAGGGCCCTTGTCCGGAATCCTCTGCAACTTGCACTACCCATTGCTCCTGCCATCTCTGCCAATTACAATACCAACACAACTAAGCATCACACTCAGACAAGTGTGCCAATTCAGACTATACCAGGCCCCTAAAGCTATAAGAATGGTTTGGGCGGCAGTTATTCCTAATTTTTTATGCATATTGAATTAATAAACAACTACTGTTTTGCTCATCTGTCAATTAGACGGACAGAGCCAGCATGTAGCAGACTGTCACAAGCACTGGTGTTGACATTTAAGTGCCAGAGCTAAGCACCAGAAACCACCAGCTCAAATTAAGCACTGGTTTGAGGTTTCCTCAATATATGCACAAATTACTAACATTCAAAAAAACAGTGGGATATTTTAGGAACAAAGAACAAAATTGCTGGAATTACACAACTGCACAGCTTGTCGGGTTTGTTCCTCCTGACATCAGGTCAAATAATGGAATATATATAGGTTGCATTCACAACCCCCACTATCGGCTAACTGACACCCCTCTATCAGTTACCGTGCTACTGTTAAAGAATGCCTGACCATTGGTGCTAGTGGTCCCTGTTGGAGGGCACTGCCACATTAAACCTCTCATGCCCGCTCCCACCGTTGGTGATTCAAAGACAGGAGATAGCTCACCTAAAAAACTCACCCAGAAGATGTGAGTCTCGCTAATGAAGAGGGCTCTACAGACACCTTGGGATGTCGCAAAAAGCCTTAGCAATAGTTTAATGACCCTATGTACAAGTGACACATACTCTGGTGGGTAAAAATACATCAAACGAAAGCGCCGCTGTCGTGTCCACATTGCCATCTGTTCACATGAGCCTTTTCAGTGGTGACGTTGTGCTTTGCTGTGTTGTGGCTTTGTGGCGCTGTACAATTATCGACGAAGCTAGATGAATGTGTACTGATCCTTCAGCAAGGCAGAAGTTGCAGCGCTCTGAAAGCAGGGGTCGCACTTCCAGCAGGCCTCGCCCGGCAGACAATGAAGCTCTCCAGAAAGTTCTGCTCTGAATACAGCTCTACAGAAATGTTAAGTCATCCAGGCTCGAACAAGGACAGCAGTACTGTACATGCGCTGAGAATCCTTTCAGGCTGCATTCTTTTGTATATTTTTGTGTTGTCAGGGCCATGTTTTAAGAGACAAGGCAGTCCTCCGAATTTTACACCAACTCACCGAAAAAGAAAACATATGGGCTTCTCAGAAAGATAAACGTTAAATGTTTGAAAAGGCAAATTGAAACATTTTAAGGTTGTTTAGGGCGTAGGAGGCAGTGGAAATAAATGGCTGTCAAAATGTTTTTTTCGTATTCAACAACCTCCTCGATTTTCCCGACTTCACTACATTATCGTGGCATGCAGTTCTTTTTGGTAGAAAATAATCATATTCGTTCGGTAAAAATAGGAAGCATAATTTGGTAGAAGCTTCTCCTCATATGTACATTAAATTCTGACCCATTTAGTAAATTGTGACAGCCGAATCAGAGGTGTCCATTACCTCAAACAGGTATCTTTCAGCCTGCTCCAGCATTTTGATAACCTGGTCAACACTCCCTAATCATTCGGTCCAAAATTGCGCCTAGTAGTTGAGTCACTTAGAAGAGAGTGACAGCCTTGGCACCACTTTCTAATCGCAGCAAGGTACTCCATTGCACAAGGAAAGGTGAGATCAGGGCTGCGCCTATGTAAATTCAACCAGCAACGTGGCTGAAACCTTTACAGCAAGGAAGGTGACTCTTGGCGGGAGACAAGCGAGCATCAGTGCTTAATTTGAGCCGTAGTTGACAGTGGGGCCAACCTGCACTCATTTTTGAGGACTGGTATTTATGTTTCCCCAACAGGCTTTGACCCAGAACAAGAGCCCCAGAGGAAGAGTAAAAAACACAAAAGAGGGAAAGCCGCAGTAAGAGCAAGACGGAAAAACAGTGCTAAAGAAAGCAGGAATAAAAAAAGAAGGTGGGAGAGTGAGATAAACAGGCAGGGAGTGGCTGGTGGTGGATGAAAGAGGCATGAAGCGGAACGAAGACTAGCCTGTTTTGGTATTTTGCACCCTTGACATTTTGTCACAGTCTTCTGAGCAAAACTTTGGACCCAGCACTTACTAAATTACAAAGTAAAGACTGGTGGCCACTGATTCCAGGGTCTTCCAGCCCCTGGGCCCTTATTTATGAGGGCTTCTCGTCAGTTTTGCGCTGCCGGTGCGTCACTTTTTGTGACGCACCAGCGGCGTACAAAATGCGCCTTGTTGCGCCATATTTAAAAAGTGACGCATCTAGGTAGATGCGTCACTTTTTAAACCCCTGCGCCACATTATACCTGCGTCAGGTATAATGTATGCAGAGGGGGCGTTCTCCCGCAAAAAGCCTCGTAATAGTGACGCAGTGAAATCTATGAGATTTCACTGCGTCACTTTTAGGATGCTGTTGCGTCAAAATCTTGCGCCTGCCTCCCAGCAGGCGTAAGACGGACGCAAGCCCTTTCACATGGGACTTTCCCCATGTGAAAGGACGCATTGCTGGAGTTGCATCACTTTTGTGACACACTCCAGCAATGCGTCACTTTTGCGCTTACAGATGCGTCAGAAATACTGACGTATCTGTAAGTCCTTGCGACATGATGCGTCATACATTAAATATGACGCATCATTGGTGTCGCAAGGAGTGCGCAGTGAAAAGTGACGCATCGCTGTTTTCACGCAGCGATTCGTCACTTTTCATAAATGAGGCCCAAGGTTTTTCTCTTTCAGACCACTATGTGCAGGTTTGTTAGCTCCATTGTTTTAATGAAGGAAGCTAACAATACACCCCAGGATACAATACTATATTAAAGGGATCCTAGGACTGGACAATTGAGATCAGCCATGGTTTAGCGACCATTCCTAGCCTAGGCAACTCACTGATCTGTCCTCTAGGTCACCCTCGCTCCTATCATTTAAAACCCAGTTATTAAAACGTTGTATACTTGTAAGAAACTGCACAAAATGTGCTTTGAAATCGCTGTAATAGCTGACACCATGTTGATTTCTTCGATGTCATTATGCTGGCCCGGGCGATGCATGGTCTGTGCTGTTTTCTCATCTGGAATGCATTCAGTCGCACTCTCATGCTTGGCACTACTAGGCAAGGATTCACTAGCGAGGTTTACATCTCAAGTATCTTTTTGAAATCCTCCTTCTCCTTCTCATGAGACAGGTGTGCACCTGCTTTATGAGCTTCAGGTTCTGTCATCTGACGTGTATTCTCGCTCCAAGTATGTAGGAAGAAAAGTCATGCAAATGGGGGAGAGTTTAGCATCTAGCTAATGGAGGGGAATGCTGCCACTTGGCGCAGTTATATCCCGCTTTGCTTGTTCTGCTGAATACACATCTGCATGTGCTTTTTTAGAGCAGGCCTATGAGTGCTTCATCTTATCTCCCACACACTGAAGTCATTCTCATGCACATAAAAACTATATTCCCACTCCCAAGTTCCTGATTCACATACTCAGGATCAATCTAATGTTGCAAGAAACTGCGACTGCAAAATATGAGAGGCGGGCACAAAAAAAACTCATTTGCAAGTGACATCTGATGGGTGACCAATCACAGGTGAGGGTAAAGGAGTGGACCTTGCATATGTGGTGACGACCTACAAAGTCGTAAATATGCGCCTATTAACAATTACATACAAGTACCTTTCTCACTCTAATTAGCACTTCTAAACTTAAGCACAAAACAAGCAGGTATAAGTGGCACTGTTAGCACGGAGACGGCTACCAGAATTCATCATTTTCAAAATGGGTTTCGTGGAAAAAAGTACTTTTTTTGACTAAATATATTGTGTGAAAAAGAAGAATGAATGTTCTAGAAAGCCGGAGACCCAGATGAACACTTTCTGAAAGCCTCCCTGGGCGCTAAGGTGGCGTGAGAGATAGGCCAGCATGTTCCATAGGAGTATTATTTCATTTAAACTTCAGGAAAAGAATTTAAATTCAATTTAGTATGTTTTCATTAATAACAATGTAAAAAAATATTTCATATATATATATATATATATATATATATATATATATATATATATATATATATATATATATATATATATATATATATTAATTACCTACTGCCGGTCGCCAGTAGGGAGTTATAGTTAGGATTATTTTGTATAGGGAATTCGCAACATTCTATTAGGAATAACTTTGGCGCCGGTTGAGGAATCTGCCTAAAATTTTCCTCAAATTTGCCTCGCGGCGCTCCGCTCTTCCCTGAAAAGTTTGGGGGGGATTCGTCAAGCGGGGGCCGAGAGAAAAGGGGGGTCCCAAAACGTGTTTTCCCCATGTCAATTTCCATAGGGCGGTCAAACTCACTTTTAGCCCGAACGGCTAAATGGATTTCCACCAAACTTGGCAAAATTGTAGGGACTGGTAGCCCGATGTGCCTTTGCTATGTGCCTTTGCTATGTCTCAAGATATGTGCTCCAGTGGATTTTGAGTAATTTAGGATAAAAAAAATATATATATCTATAAGAGCGCCCCAGTACGCGCACCGGGACGCGCACCGGGGCGCGTACCAGCGCGCTACACGAGTTCGCGCGCGGAAAGCTGATTGGCTCTCGGGTGTCTGTCAACATTCCAAACAGTCCGGAACGGCCGCCATCTTGTGTCTCGGTAGGATCGAGACACAAGAGGTGGCAAAAACAAAGGGGGAAATGACCAAAAGGGGGCAGAGTAGACCCCCCTGACCCCCTAGGTTTGATGTGGGGGCCATTAAAGGGCCCCCGGGGCAAAAAAAAATAAATCTTTTTTTTAGATTTGCGCGGGGGAGCGCCCGGTACGCGTACCGGGGAGCGTACCGGGGAGCGTACCATGGGGAAAAAAGAATGACAGAGTTTTAAAAAAATGTAGCTTTTTTTTATAAATTGGAGGTAGTTCTAAAAAGAACTGTTTTTTTTCTTCTTTTTGTTGTTTTATATTTTTTTTATTGTTTCTTTGAACATTTTGTACTTTTTTGGCTTTTATGAACAATTTTATATTTTTTTTGTTATTTTTATGGGGAGAAACAAAAAACAGGGAATTCTAAACAGCTCAACTGGAGCAAAAAAAATCAGGAAAAAATTAAGGTTTTTTGGGGCAATTGTGGTTGTCACCAGCACAGTTGATGAGTTTTATGCTTTGCTCACCATAGGTAATTGTTTTACCACAAAATATACAACTGATTTTGTGTTGCCCATACTGGGGTTGTATGTTTGGGACCATCTCCCTTGTCTCTGGACCCGATGGAGTGGGTTGCTTACTTTTGGAGGTGCTGGGTGAAGATTGGGGAGGGTTTCTGGCCAGTTCTCTGACCTCTGCCGCAGCATAGTTGTTAGGGTGCCGGCATTGCATGTGGTGAATCATGGTGTTATTGCCAAAAGAGTATTTTTTGTTAGTGTTCCCCCTTGAAAGTTCAGTGCCACAGATTAGGCAAGTAACCTTTGGCACATTTACTTTTTTTTGGTCCTTTGGGATTGAAAAAAACTCCCAGATAATGTGCTGCTTTGACCTATATGGGGTATTATCTTCTGGCAGGAACGTCCTCCTCACCTCCTCCTCCTCCTCCTCCTCCTCCTCGTCCTCTTCTTCATCTCCACCACTGTGGTGTTGTGGTGGTCCTCTTGGTGGTGGTGGTGGTGGTGGTGGTGGCTGAGATGCTCCTGCTGCAGCTGCTACTGAAGCCATTTCTGAATACAAATTAGCAATAGCTCTGGAAACAGGTCTTCCTCACTCAAAGTACAAAGTGAGAATGAGATAAAAAGGTGGGGGCTTTCATCATTAGGAAAAAAACTTGTCCTGAACCAATGAAAAGTGTTATTGTCAGGTCACATGACCAGGGCTTTCATCATTTGGAAACCAAAACTGTCCTGAACCAATAAAAAGTGTTATTTTTAGGTCACATGACCCGACGCGTTTACGCTATGCGCCCCGGGGCGCGTCGCGTAAGCGCGTCGAATGGTTATGTAGCGCGATCGTATGCACTCGAGTGCTTCCGGGTGCGCTTACGCCGTGCGTATCACGCGGACGCGGCTACGAGATACGTCACAATGATGTTTTCGTTCACGGCAATAGCACTAACGGGACGCTCACCGGTACGCGCCCCGGGGCGCGCCGCAAGACTGCGCTTACCGGTGCGCTCACCGGGACGCGCACCGGGAACGCTCCAGGGCAAAAAATAAACACCAAAAAAACCATGAACAATAAACAAAAAAAAAAGTATTACATAAATATTCAATATAGGATTCATTATAAAAAATATTAAATTTCATAGCTATAGAAATTTGCTATTAAAAAACCTTTGAAATTCACTGAAAAAACCATAGGTTTCACACCAGTTATAGTTAGGAATTAGCATTTAAAAACCTATGAAATTCACTGAAAAAACCATAGGTTTCACACCAGTTATAGTTAGGAATTAGCATTTAAAAAACCTATTAAATTCACTGAAAAAACCATAGGTTTCACACCAGTTATAGTTAGCTGGAAATTTTACTGACATAAAACCATTGAAATTCCCACGTTATAGTTAGTTGGACTCACTATAACTTGCGCGCCTGCAATGCACTGCTGATGATGTCACATATTACATCACTCATGACATGGTCAGTGACATCACTCATGACATCACTGATGACACCATCCTTGTGACAGACTGACAGACCTCCTTTCAGTGCAACGTGACCCTTGAAACACATATTCAAAAATAGAAACTAACATTTTCAAAAAAATGGAGATACCCATACCAGTTACAACAACCAATTCAGTAATTCCACCATCTATATACACATCCTCTCATTCAGCAACAGTTCTATATAGTCATTCATACATATACTCACTCATCATATGTAGTGATACACATATACATCCTGTTAAACACCGACAGTCATCCAAAAGTTACTCACACACATACTCACACATGCAAATAAACTATTGAACATCCATTTATTTGCATATACAACTATACACACACTAGCACATTACTTCTAAGGAAACTTACACATACTTACTCTCTTAAACAATCACTTATAGAAACACATACTTATTTAAACAGGAACTCTTTCAACCTCTCACTCTCACATATACTCACTTATATACATCAATACTCACATATACTAGAATAAAACATATGTAGTTACTCATAAGGACACTAGTGAGGCAGGCATTCACTCACTAACACACACATATACACACTCATCCACCCATACAGTCCTGCACACATGCTGTCTTCAAAACACATACAAACAGTGAGTCAGTCGCCAACCCATGCAGCCACTTATACACAAAGTGAAACACTGATACATATATTTAAATATTTAAAAATTGCTCGCTTATATATGTATTCACTAAGATACACTTTATAAGCCAGTTAACCAATCAATATTTTATTAAAAAAATATCCATTTACACACTAATTTAAACATTTATTCTTCCATCGACCTTTACAAATAAATATATAAAACATATTTATTTTTCAGAAAGACACACATTCACTGGATGGTGTCATCAGTGATGTCATGAGTGATGACACTGACCATGTCATGAGTGATGTAATATGTGACGTCATCAGCAGTGCATTGCAGGCGCGCAAGTTATAGTGAGTCCAACTAACTATAACGTGGGAATTTCAATGGTTTTATGTCAGTAAAATTTCCAGCTAACTATAACTGGTGTGAAACCTATGGTTTTTTCAGTGAATTTAATAGGTTTTTTAAATGTTAAATCCTAACTATAACTGGTGTGAAACCTATGTTTTTTTCAGTGAATATATATATATATATATATATATATATATATATATATATATATATATATATATATATATATATATATCTGGAACACTCCAAACTTTCTCATCCAAGTAAGGCACTGACTCCGTGAAAATTAGTTGATTCCAAATAAATTTATTCTCTCATTTAGGCTGCTTGACGCGTTTCGGCGGTAAGCTCCCGCCTTGTTCACCTGAGCCTGAGCCGCGAAGAAGTGCCCTGCTGCGGTTTGTTCGGCGGTCCCGCTGAGACGTCAAAAGGCGGAACTGCTGGGGACATCGGGTGCCAGTTTTTGGAGGTGCAAGCAGTTGGTGCGACTCACATCAGCCTCGTACCGCAATCCACTTGGATTTTACAAGGCACAAAATCAAATGACTGAACGGCAGCTCACTGGAGGATAATAAGACACTACAATTACCACAGGCCACTGGGGTGGCCGCGCCCATGGGGCGGGGACTATGATACTTATGGCAGCGTCGAGTAAATTGCCGCTCTGTTCATTTTAAAGCTGAGAGCCCCAGAAGAAGTGTTCATCACACGAAACGCGTTGGGCTGTTTAATGTTTGGCAGACTGGGCTGACTCGCCGCATCACTTCCTCCATTAAAGAGTGTTGGCTGATACATACCTGGTGTTTGGGCCTTTTTCAACTGCAGGCAACTTGTGTTGGTATGTGTAGCGGCTTGCCTGAGCCGCGAAGAAGTGCCCTGCTGCTGTTTGTTCCGCGGTCCCGCGGAGACGTCAAAAGGCGGAACTGCTGGGGACATCGGGTGCCAGTTTTTGGAGGTGCAAGCAGTTGGTGCGACTCACATCAGCCTCGTACCGCAATCCACTTGGATTTTACAAGGCAAAAAATCAAATGACTGAATGGCAGCTCACTGGAGGATAATAAGACACTACAATTACCACAGGCCACTGGGGTGGCCGCGCCCATGGGGCGGGGACTATGATACTTATGGCAGCGTCGAGTAAATTGCCGCTCTGTTCATTTTAAAGCTGAGAGCCCCAGAAGAAGTGTTCATCACACGAAACGCGTTGGGCTGTTTAATGTTTGGCGGACTGGGCTGACTCGCCGCATCACTTCCTCCATTAAAGAGTGTTGGCTGATACATACCTGGTGTTTGGGCCTTTTTCAACTGCAGGCAACTTGTGTTGGTATGTGTAGCGGCTTGCCTGAGCCGCGAAGAAGTGCCCTGCTGCTGTTTGTTCGGCGGTCCCGCAGAGACGTCAAAAGGCGGAACTGCTGGGGACATCGGGTGCCAGTTTTTGGAGGTGCAAGTAGTTGTTGCGACTCACATCAGCCTCGTACCGCAATCCACTTGGATTTTACAAGGCACAAAATCAAATGACTGAACTGCAGCTCACTGGAGGATAATAAGACACTACAATTATCACAGGCCACTGGGGTGGCCGCGCCCATGGGGCGGGGACTATGATACTTATGGCAGCGTCGAGTAAATTGCTGCTCTGTTCATTTTAAAGCTGAGAGCCCCAGAAGAAGTGTTCATCACACAAAACGCGTTGGGCTGTTTAATGTTTGGCGGACTGGGCTGACTCGCCGCACCACTTCCTCCATTAAAGAGTGTTGGCTGATACATACCTGGTGTTTGGGCCTTTTTCAACTGCAGGCAACTTGTGTTGGTATATGTAGCGGCTTGCCTGAGCCGCAAAGAAGTGCCCTGCTGCTGTTTGTTCGGCGGTCCCACGGAGACGTCAAATGGCGCAACTGCTGGGGACATCGGGTGCCAGTTTTTGGAGGTGCAAGCAGTTGGTGCGACTCACATCAGCCTCGTACCGCAATCCACTTGGATTTTACAAGGCACAAAATCAAATGACTGAACGGCAGCTCACTGGAGGATAATAAGACACTACAATTACCACAGGCCACTGGGGTGGCCGCGCCCGTAAGGCAGGGACTATGATACTTATAGCAGCGTCGAGTAAATTGCCGCTCTGTTCATTTTAAAGCTGAGAGCCCCAGAAGAAGTGTTCATCACACGAAACGCGTTGGGCTGTTTAATGTTTGGCAGACTGGGCTGACTCGCCGCATCACTTCCTCCATTAAAGAGTGTTGGCTGATACATACCTGATATATATATCACACAGCTACCAAACACCAGCCAGCTGCACACATGAGCGGGTGCACACGTAACGGGGGTGTGCCCGTTTAGTAAATCCAATCTCCAAACATCCACGGATTCTTAGTCCATAAAGAAGGTAGCACACGCAGGGGGTAGTTCCACAGGTATTTTATTGCGGGACCTTAACAGCAACGACGCGTTTCGCCATAGGGCTTTGTCAAATCGTGCAGAGAGCCGAGGCGCTCGTCTGCTTAAAAAGACGTCATTCAGCATTATCATAAGCAAAGAAGGACTGCAATTCATGTATCGCAAATGGTCGCCATCTTAAGACGGTGTAAATTACTAAATAGAAGTAAACACAAATGCAACTCAAGTTAAATAATCAAGAATATTGCATAGCCAAAACAGATACGAATAGATACATACAATTAGAATTCATAATCAAAATGCCCATGATGGGCAATTACAGTCCAACACCCTGCTCATCGTGCTAATCAAGCCCTTAATGGGCATAACTGGAACATACTTGTCATAGCAAAATAAGAGTGCGAAAACGATATATGTATGATACAGAAGAACGAAATATTCTACTGTCATGTATCTTGCTCTACACGTAATTACCGCCCAGAGCCACACAATATACCCATACTGAGTACACACAAGCACTCCGAATGAAAAATTTGCATTGCACATTTAAAGCTCTAATGCTTATTACTGCTGTATCAAAAAAGTCACACTCAATAAATATCACGCCCTGGATGGGCATAATGAAATTGCCACCTTCAAATATCCAGTATATAAATCCATCCGAATAACATCAAATCATTTACAATATTTTTGGCCAAGTTGAAAGTTCATGCTAATCAATCATGTATACATCAAAGATGATCGAAACAGGGAAAAAGGCACAAGGTACAGTTAAAATATAATGAAGTACAATAAGACAAGAGTATCTCAGAATATACAAAATTGCGGTACAACTGTCC
Source organism: Lissotriton vulgaris (assembly GCF_964263255.1). Lineage (NCBI taxonomy): Eukaryota > Metazoa > Chordata > Amphibia > Caudata > Salamandridae > Lissotriton > Lissotriton vulgaris. The sequence continues at coordinate 1,651,622,677 of NC_141685.1, forward strand.
TCAGCCCGAGTGTACTGATAACTCTTCATGCATATTAAGGCAGTTAGGGTTTTTGCTCTGTAAGTCGATTATGTACCTGGATTCTAGCCGTCTGAGTTTCAAAAGACGGTCCCCCCCCCCTGGTATCAGCCGGTACACTATCAAGACAAATGTAGGATAACAGATCCCTGTTACTTTTATGCATCCTGTCAAAGTGCCTGGCTACAGGGTAGGTTTCATCTTTCTTGGCAATAGCGCGCATATGCTCTAAAATTCTCAGCTTTACTGCGTTGGTCGTACTGCCAATGTAATTCAATCCACAAGGGCAGGTGAGGCAGTAAATAGCATAGGGCGTGGAACATGTCAAGAATTTAGTGATCCGTTTAGGGGTGACCAGACCAGGTATCTTATAAGTAAGCGTCCGCTTACTATATTTACAAGCCTTGCAACGGCCGCATGGGTAAAAACCGTTGAGGACGGGCAATTTGGAGATTCTTTCAGGAGCAGAATAATGGCTGGAGACCAAATGATCCCTAAGGGATCTTGCCTTTCTAAAGGTAACTAACGGATTGGTCGGCAAGTCCGCCTTGATGATACTATCAGACATTAAGATATTCCAGTTTTTCTTTAATATCTTCTTGACTTGCCCTGCATTTTGTGAAAAGGTGGTAATGAGACGGAAAGCCCCGTTGCTGGATTTCACTGTCTTTTTAGGTTTTAACAATTCATTACGCCTCATCTTTTTTGCTCTCTCATAAGCACGTATTAAGACACCATCACTATAATCCCTTATCCTGAATCTCTGCAGGCTAGCATCAGCTGCCTTCTCAAAATCACCATAATTGGAGTTGTTCCGCCTTAACCTTAAAAGTTCTCCATAAGGGATACTCTCGATTAATTGGCGAGGATGACTACTCGTGGCAAAGAGCGTGGAATTACCCGCCGTCTCTTTTCTGAACAGTTTAGTCTGTATATTACCATCCTTGTCAATATACACTGTAAGATCTAGGTAGTTAACAGAAGTCCTACTAATGTGACCTACTAATCGAGAGTATCCCTTATGGAGAACTTTTAAGGTTAAGGCAGCCCTACTGCAACTCTCTTATGCAAACAACATGGAGGTTCCACGCCTGCAGCTGAGATATTGAGGGCCTTATTTATGAGGTCCGTATGCCGCCATTGCATCACTTTCTGTGGCGTTGTGGCAGCATAAAAAATGCACTACACTGCACCATATTTACAAAGTAAACCCCGCGCCACATAATACCTGCAACAGGTATAATGTATGCAGGGTGGAAGTTCCGACGCAGAAAAGGCTTGTTGAAGTGTTGCAGTGAAATCTATGAGATTTCACTACAAAACTTCTAGGACACCACAGGCGTAAGAAGTGGTGCATGTCCTTTTACATGGGGCTTACCCCATGTGAAAGGACACATTGCTGGAGTTGCGTCTGTTTTCAGACACTCCCCAGCAATGCATCATGTTTGCGCCCACTGAGGTAATATGAATTTTTATGGTCAATTGTGTCCCCTAACGTAGACCCCAACGGCTCCATGTACGTGCTTCAAGTACATGTATGTTCCCTCCACAACCAGCTATGAAGACGCAAATACATTTGCGTCCAACGTTAACATGTCCTCTTTCAGATCTACCATGAATGGGTCGAATATTCAGTTCCTAAGTATGCCTTGCCACCGTCTTTACATGGTGCACTTTCACGTTTTCCTGGCTCTGGCGAGTTAGTCCCTGATTCCTGCCATCGAGTCCTTTCTGCCTTCTGTCTCTGAAAGCTGCAGCCTGCCGCTTCCATGACCCTTGCCTTACTCCCTGTGCGGCGAGCGGTGCCTGGCTCGACCTGCTTGCCTGCCAAGACTGTATTTTGCCTTCAAGTTATCTGCTCCGCTCCTTGAAAATACATTCCTGTCTAGTGATTTAGGAAAACATCTCCCCAGCTGCAGAGTAAAGGGCCCGGCCTTTCTGTCTCCGTGCAAGTAATTCATTGCTCCTGTTACCATGGTAGGCCCCTCGCATCTCACGTAGACACATAGACACATATGCACGCACTAGCAGTCAGTATAGAATAGCCTCTGCCCGAGAGACCTTTCCTTCTAGATAATACAGTTCCTCAAACACAAGATATTAGATATGATTTGGGTTTAGGTTGTTCTGACACACCAGACTTCTGTCTCCTCATGTAGGGCTAAATGTCAAGTCCCCTTCACCCTCCAGTTCCACGTCAATCACACGTCATGCTGCTGCGCGCATCTCTGCCATGTATTTCTGCTGACACTGCAGGATTCCTCTATGGATCCACCTACCTGTGATACGTTTCATGTGACGTCGTCTAGCACACACCTCCGTGTATACCCTCATGCACGCCTTCTGTTACGTACATGTGTTCTTATCTCTTTTCTCTCAGCTGTTACGCCTTCTGTATCCATCACCATTAAATGCATTTACTATATATATTGTAATCTGTTAATAAAGCATTGTCTATATCTTCCTGAACCTTCGTGGTGATGGAACATGATACCTGGTTCGAACCAATTCCATTTTATGGAATAAAACCCTTATAAACTCAGATGCCACGGACTCTGCCTCTCATTTCTGATTGAGTTATTCTTATTGAACTTTACCGCATAGAAATTCCGTACAGGTAATTTTAATTTACCACACCACAGATACGTCAGGAATACTGATGTATCTGTAAATCCTTGTGACATGGAGTGTCATACAGGAAATATGGTGCATATATGATGTCGCAAGGAGGGCGCACTGAAAAGTGTTGCTGGTTTCACGCAGCAATGCACTTTTCATAAATGAGGCCCTGAATACATTGAACGTATCTGCCGTAAGGGAAACACATGCGCTGAGAAGCCAGTTAGAGGTTTCACAATGCTCAAAGTCAAAATACCAGCCTCATTCAGCAGAGACAAATGACAACATATCTTCTGAATAATACACCCTTTTGATTTAGTCAATGGGACAAGTATATAAAGTCTTGCCAGTTCTGATGAAAGTGAAGAAAGCTCCTGATACTTTCCCTTATGGCACTCTAACATTTCAATGTATTTTATTTTAATCCTGCCAGTGGCATAGAAAGAAAAGCATAAAAGTCGATCCAGCAGAGCCCCTACATTTAACTCCAACACCACCTTCAATAAGTACTGCACTGTATTATGTGGAGAGGGAGAATACAAGTGGCCCTTAGACATTTCTCTATAACCATGATGTAACACAAAATCTCTATTCTGTTATGAAATACTAAATACTGCAACCAGGCTGTTGATTACCAAAAGCATCGCTTCACCTGAGAAGATGTCTGAGAGGTACCGCACTTGTTTATTCTATGAGACACCCATTTGTTACTGGTGAATATTTTATAACATAGCAAACACAAAGAGATGATGGACAGAGCACCCAAACTTTTCAGACATTGACCCCCCAGTCACAGATCTGGGTTGAATCCAAGATTGTTCTTTAGCTCACTTCACCACCCAGTTCAGACCCAGCCATTTCCAAAACAGTCTTAACCCTGTTGCTCCTGGGAACAGTCCAGCTAGAACTGCCAAGCCACATCTTCCTTGGACCGCAAACAACCATTATGGGACTGATTTCGAGGTAACACCCCCCATCAGCCAGGATAGCTTGAATCCAGTGGCAAAGTGAGCAAGAGGCCCACATTTGGGCATATCCTGCCAACTTAGGGCTAACAAAGCAAACACAAAGAGATGATGGAGAGAGAGTTTAAACTTTTCAGACACTCACCCGCACTCACAGATCTGGGTTGAATCCATCATCGTTCTTTAGCTCACTTTGCTGCCTCAGTTCAGACACAACCATATGCAACTCAGTCTTGGCCCTATTCCTCATGGGAACAGTCCTGCCCAAACTGCCAAACCAGATCTTCCTTGGACTGGAAACAAGCATCCAGGGACCAGTTCCAGAGTAACACCCCTCATTAGCCAGGCTAGCTTGAATCCACCAGTGGAAAAGTGAGCAAGGGATCCACGTCTTGGCATAACCTGCCAACTCAAGGCGAACAAAGCAAACACAAAGTGATGATGGATGGAGCACTGAAACTTTTCAGACGATCACCCCAGTCACAGATCTGTGTTGAATTCATCATTGTTCTTCAGCTCACTTCAACTCCCCAGTTCAGACCCAGCCATATGAAAATCAGTCTTGATCCTGCTCCTCATGGGAACAGTTCAGCCCGAACTGCCAAGCCAGGTCTTCCCTGAATGTAAACGAGCATCCTGGGACCCATTTTGAGGTAACACCTCTTATCAGACAGGCTCGCCTGAATCCAGACTGTTCGAATGAGGCACAGGGTCAAGACTGATTTGCATATGGCTGGGACTAAACAGGGGTGGGATGGTGAGCAAAAGAACAATGCATTTCACCCAGATCTATTGACTGGGTTGAATGTTTGATTTGCTCTGCATTCCATCCATCATCTGTGTGTCTTTTGCTCTCTCGCCCTAAGTGTGCCGGGTATGCCCAGACGTGGGTCCCGGGCTCACTTTGTCACTGGATTCAAGCTAGCTTAGATGATGAGGAGTGTTATCCAAAACTGGTCCCTGGATGCTTGCTTCCGGTCCGGGTAAGACCTGACTTGGAAGTTCGGACTGGACTGTCCCCATGAGGAACAAGGTCAAGACTGATTTGCATATGTCGGGATCTGAACTGGAGTGGCAAAGTGAGCTAAAGAATGATGATGGATTGAACCAAAATCTTATAGTGACTGGGGTGAGTGTCTGAAAAGTTTCAGCGCTCCATCCATCATCTACTTGTGTTTGCTTTGTTTGCCCTAGGTTTGCATGGTATGCCTAGACAACAGCCCCCTTGCTCACTTTGGCACTGGTTGCAAGCAAGCCTGGCTGATGAGGGGTGTTAGACCTGGCATCATTGGCGTGAGTCTCCTTTCCATTTTGATGGATTGCCCCCTCTGTTTTGATATGTTTTTGCTGGTTTTATGCTTTGGGCACTGTGCCACTGCTAATCAGTGCCACAGTGCCAGTGCTCCCTATGTTAAATTGATGTACTAATTGGTGATTCCATGATTGGGTTATTTGATTTACCTGTCAGCCCCTAGTACAGTGCACCATGTGTGCCCAGGGCTTGTAAATCCAATGCTGCTGGTGGGCTTGCAGCACTGGTTGTGCCCCCCACATAAGCAGCTTGTAAAGTGTGTCTAAGGCCTGCCATTGCAAGGCCTGTGTGCAGTCTAGCACTGCAATGTCGACTTGGCAAGTGCACCTACTTGCCAGTCTCTAAACCTTCCCTTTGCTTCATATTAGACACCCCTATAGTAGGCCCAAGGGCAGGGTGCATTGTAAATATAAGGTAGTACATACTCTGATGTGTGTAGCATGTCCTAATAGTGAATTATAGCCATTTTTGTTTTTCACTATTGAAGGCTACCTCTTCTCCATAGGCTAGAATGGGTAGTTAGATTATTACATTTTATAATCCTAACTGACTCTGGGAACATGGGAGAAATACGAAATTTAGTATGCCTGAACTCAGAATAATAGAATACATCTTTTAGTAAAGTTGGTTTTAATATTCTGTGTTTGAAAATGCCACTTTTAGAAAGTAGGTGTTGTCTTGCGTAACTGTCCAGACCTGCCTCTGCTAGGTTGTGTATTCCTTGTCTGGTTTTGTGAGTGACAGGGCTGGGGAATTCCAGGAGACAGGCTGGGGCAGCGCAGTGGTGAATAGAGAGATCTGCATCTAGATGGGAGGGAGGAGCTGCACCTGGGACCTGAATAGGGCTGGGCCTTCCCTCTACAATGCTGGCTCCACCTCATGTGGCTTGTCTGGTGTCTCTGCCCTGCACTGTGAAAGGAGAGAAGGAATCAGGTCAACAAAGTGCTCCAGAGCTGTATCTTCCCTCCTCTGTGCTGGCTCCACCTCCTGTGGGGTGGCTGATGTCTCTGCCCTGCACAGTAAAAGGAGGAAGAGAGTCATGTAAACATAGTGCTCAGGAACTGGTTTGGAGTAGGCTGAGGTCTCTCTGCCTTAAGAGAACAAAGGATATTGGGGTATAAATACCTATCCCAAGAACTTTAGATCACTTCTGAAACAAGAAACCTTTTGCCAAGGAGAAGAACCAAGGAAGCTGCAGGAGTTTTACTGCCCCTCTGTCAGTGTGCTGTTTGCTGGGTTGGCCTGCAGTGGTTGCTTCATTGCCAAGGGAAAGTAGAAGGAACTTTTTAAGGACTTTCATTATCTACACAATATTCTCCAAGGGCTTGAACTGTGCTTGCCTCCTGCTGAAGTCTCAGGGAAAAAAGACTTCATCTCCAGCTCCCCTCTGAATTTCCTTGCTGGGAATTCTCAACTCCAGACATTTGCGTGTCACTGGGAGCTGGAAGCGCGACGCATTGAGAGGAAGCGTGTCGCCGCCGCAGCTGAAATCATCGCATCACCAGAGAAGCGAGCCTTCGCCGCATCTCCCTGGAAGCGAGACTGCCTGCTGTCGCATCACCGGAGATGCGTGATGCCATTGAGTCACCATCGTATCACCGGAGAAGCGTGTCGCAGGGCCTGTCGCGGCTCCAAAGTACAGAGTTGTCGCAAGGCTGCCAGGGCGTCTACGCATCGTCATCGCATCGCCGCATCATCTTCTCGCATCGCAACCGGATCATCGCATCGCATCAAGGCGCCATCTTGCTCACCGCAATGGGCCCGCAGGCTGAGAATTTAGACATCACCTCCGCCTCGGTAAGGATTACGATGCATCCCCTACTCTGCGCAAGCATTGAGGCACGACGTATCATCTCCCCCGGATCACGGAACCGACGCATCTCCCCTTTTGCGAGCCTTTTGTTTACTTTGCATTGAGCATCCAGGTACTTTGTTGAGAACTTTGTCACATTTATCATCAACTTGAACTAAGTAACTTTGATCATCCATTTGTGGTCTTGTGTTTAAGTCTATATAAATAATACTTATTTATATAAAACCTGTGTTGTGTCCATCTGTAGTGTTTTCACTGTATTACTGTGTATATTCACAAATGCTTAACACACTGCCTCTGAGATAAACCTGTCTGCTCGTGCCAAGCTACCTAGGGGGTGAGCAGTGGTTATTAAGGAATGTAATCCCCTTATCCTGACTTAGAAGTAAGGGTCCCTATTTGGACAAAGGTGAATACCATTGACAACTAGGGAACCCCAGATCTAACAAGGGATGTTACAACAAAACCTATCCCAGGATGCTTGTTTCCGGTCCAGGGAAGAACTCGCTTAGCAGTTCGGGCTGGACTGTTCACATGAGAAACAGGGTCAAGACTGATTTGCATATGGCTGGGTCTGATTTGGGGTGGTGAAGTGAGCTAAAGAACGATGATGGAATCAACCCAGATCAAATTGTGACTGAGGGTGAGTGTCTGAAAAGTTTCAGCGATCTGTCCATCATCTCCCTGTGTTTGCTTTATTTTTTAACCTAGTCAGGGTTTTTAGTTTTATTTAAATAAGCCATACATTTCCCTATACTAATCTTTCACTAATCTTGTTGGGTTACGGAGGAGCGTGATACGCTCCAAAAAGCGCGACATGGTCTCGTCACTGGTAGTAAGCGCTATATAAATTCAATTACAATTATAATTGTGTAATAACTTGAAGGCAAAGGTAGATTTAAAATGAAAGCTTTATTGAGTTCCCACATGTAAGTCCGGCATGCAAGCCGGATAAGCGTGAAATGGCTGGCATCCAACTGTCCGACCTAACTGCCACCGTGACGTGCCCCAAAACCAACGGGCAGCACGGGGCAAATGCTAAAAGAGCCCACGCGCAGGGGCCCGCGCAGTGGGCGAGACCACTACATATATCTCCTTTCCTCAAGGAAAAGGGGAAACAAAGCGGAAGGGGGAGAAGAAAGGAGAAGGGAAGAAGGAAGACGGAAGAAGGAGAGAAGAGGAGGGAAGGAAAGCAAGAAAGAATGAAAACAAGAGGAGATAGTGGAAAAGGAACTAACACCGGTACCTGACCGGAATTCTGACCACTCTTGTGCTCCTCCTCAACACCGAGGGTGAATGGCATGAATCATGAACACTGCGATCTCTAGAAACAGAGTTGTGTGACACATCAAATACCTCAGTAGAATTGTGCATACAATCCACTACATCTTTAACTTTTACAACTTTGTTCAAATTCCACCAGTTGCGTCCATTAACACGAACCGCACTGCCACACACGTTGTCTACAACCACAGATTTACTAAACTTAGAATCTCCTTTTCTTACAAACCCCTGTTTCTTTATTTTCACACAGTCACCTACAGCGATCTCCCTGCTAGTGACCCGCTTCCTGTCGTCAAAGTATTCTTTTTGCTTGGACTGGACCTTTTCAACCTTGCATCTGACCCTTTGATGTAGTTCTTGTGAAGTAGTGTTGGATCTAAACCATTTAGACATCCATGCCGGTCTAAACTCTGTACATGGCTTTCTGCCTCTCAGAAGTTCAAAGGGAGATACTCCCGTAGATGAATGAGGGGTGGTCCTGTAGAACCAAAACATTGTTCTTACAGTCGGGGGAACAGCTTTGTTGTGTTCAATGGCCCATTTGACAAAATCACCAATTACTCTATTGAGTCTCTCGACCAAACCATTGGTTTGAGGATGGTAAAGATAGCTTCTCAGATGGGTAATAGCAGATTCTTTAAGAAACTCTTCAACGTCAGCAGACACAAACTGCACCCCGTTGTCGGAAACGATGGATAAGGGGAAGCCCTCTCTCATGAAGACTTCTTTCATAAAGTCAAGAACCTCCTTTGAGTCCACTCTGGATACAAACTTAACCTCAGGCCACTTAGAGTAATATTCCATCATTACAATGGCAAACTTACACTGAATGGTAGAGAATGAAAAGGCCCTAAAACATCAATACCTAGGGGCATATTACCAAGCAATAGAGATAATTATCGCTATTGCTTGGTTAGAGACAAATATTTACCGCTGAGCAGCGGCGATTTTTATCGCAGATAAACCTTGGTATTACCAAGGTTTATCGCAAATGCGATAAAAATCGGCCGCAATGAATGAATATCGCTGAAAAGTCAGCGATATTCATGCATTAGCGAGCTAATGCTCTTAGCCATGTTATCCACCTCCCATTGGATAACATGGCTAAGAACTGCTCAGGGCAGGTGTTAGCTTTTGGAGATATTCGTGCTTAGCGCGAATATCTCCAAAAGTTGGTAATAGGAGATAGCGATGTTAGCAAGTGTTTCCAGTTGCTAACATCTTGGCACGCCCACTTTGCATGTCATTAGTGATAAATATCACTGACATGCAAAGTGGGGCCCAAGATGCTCGCTATCTCCTACTAGCTGTCGCTAACTGGTGTTAGCGACAGCTAGGTAATAGGGAGATAATTTTATCTCCTCTTTCTTGGCTTTTAAAGCCAAAAAAGCGGAGATACACCCCCTTGATAATATGCCCCCTAGTTTCTCCCACGGAGCTTCAGGGAGAGGTATGGGAGTGAGAGGGGGATTAGATGTGCGGAGACTCTTGTTGCTGCTAGCGCAAATGGTACACTCCTGCACCATAACATCAATGTCCTTAACCATCTGTGGCCACCAAAAGTATTCTCTAACCCTACGTTTGATAAGAGTGGCTCCCAAGTGTCCCTCGTGAGCTTTTTCAAGTAAGGTGGGTCTAACGCTTTCGGGAGGTATTAGCTTATCTAGCCTGAACACTAGTCCATCCTCTATAGAAAGCTCTTCACATATTTTCACGAAAGGTTGTAAGGCCAGATTCACATTCCTTTCCCTTGGCCACCCCTGGATTGTGTAGGTCTTCACATCTTTTAACACTTCATCTTTGGCAATAGCTGCGCTCCAACTTTCTTGCACCACCGAACATACATTCTTTAACTCCACACTAGCTATAATACAATCCTCTTTCTCATCATAATCAATGTCATCATCACATTGAATGGCATGACTGGTGGTTGGAGGCAAGCGTGACAGAGCATCTGCCCTCACATTTTTGCCCCCAGCGATGTGTGTTACCTCAAAGTTGAATTTTAAAGCTTCGATGCAAGACGGGCTATGCGAGGTGTAGCATTCATTTCGATTGTTGGTATTTCCTAAAATAGCCACCAAAGGTTTATGGTCAGTTTGTAATGTGAATTTCTGTCCCCAATGATAATTCTTGAATTTTTCAATGCCCCACCAACATGCAAGAAGTTCCTTTTCAATGACTGAATAATGTGTTTCTGCCTCCCTCAGTACCCTGGATGCAAACCAATAGTATGTTCCTGACGTCCAATTTCCTGTGTCAAAACCGCCCCCAATCCATAGCTACTAGCATCCACAGTTAATGTGCAGGGTACGTCAGGCACAAACGGTTTCAAAGATTTGACTGTGCTCAGTTGTTCTTACAAGACTAGGCTTCGGTATGACCCCCGCACTTGAGATGGTGTGACCTAGATATTCCACCTTGTCTTTCGAAAACACACATTTGTCACGTTTAAGAACCACACCATACTCCTGAAAATGGAGATAATCTTGTTAAGAACCACATCATGTTCATTTTAATCCTTAGCAAACAAAAGGACATCATCCTGGAATATTGCTACTTTTTTATGCCTTTAAGTAAGTTGACCATAACCCTTTGGAAGACAGAAGCTGCCAAAGCCAGGCCAAACGACAAGCGACAGAATTGGAACATCCCAGAGGGAGAGTTGAATGCAGTGTAGTGGCGTGAATCTTTATCAAGCTCAATCTGCTGGTACGCGGAGGCCAGGTCTAGTTTAGAGAAAACGTTGGCCCCTGCTATCACTCCCAGCATTTCCGTTATATTGGGGAAGGGGTGCGAATCCACCCAAATCACCTTATTAAGGCTGCGTACGTCAATGCAAATTCTCAGTTCATTATTTTTTTTCCGAGCAACTACTAAGGACGAAGACCAGTCCGAGGACTCAATGGGTTCAATTACCCCTCTTTTATGCATGGACAAAAGTTCTTTTTCCAGGTCCTCTCTTATACTGAAGGGTATGCTTCTGATCTTATGTTTGACAGGCACAACATCCTCTCTTACCTTTATTTTATGTCTGAACCCTTTAATTCGTCCTAACTCTTCTGAAAATACTTTAGGGTATTTGTTGAGCAGCTCTTCAACATGTGTGTGATCACAGATTGCCAATACCTGTTCACTTGCACCTGGGCATAACATCATGCTAAACAAGACTTGATGGAACCATCCTAATATGTTCAGTCCGTGGACAGCCACGTATATTTTTCCATGTATATGCCTGTTCTTGAACACCATTACATCCTCAAAATACCCTAGAAGCTCTATTTTGCACCCTTCATAGGATACAGGCTCGCGATCTGGTGGTTGTAGGGGTCTTTCCCCCCATTTTTCTCTGAAAAGTGATTCTGTAATCATTGTGATCCGTGCGCCTGAGTCCACTAGAAGTCTAAAATTTTTGTCACCAACCTATATAACCACATACGGATCCACACAGTCATTAGGATCTCCACTTTTCACACATCCATCGTTCACTACAAGCACCATGTCTTTTAATTCACTCAAGGTATCCTCATTGTCGCTATCGCTTGAGTCTTTAACACATCCTACACGAACATTGTTTTTTTATAATCCTGACACACTTTGTCAAAGTGACCAATCTTGCCACAGTTGCGACATACAGTGTTCCTAGCAGGACATGGTCTCCCATTTTTTGTGTGAGAAGGATACCCAAACCTGAAACAGATGTCAGTTCTTTTGAAAAAATTATTTTGTTGAAAATCATCTTTTTCTTGTAATTCGTGAGGCGTACTGGGGTAACCATTTCAGTGTTTTTACTTTCCAGTTCTTTAATAGAAGTTTGAGAAGTTTCTATGCTCTTAGCTATACGAATGGATTCATCAAGTGACGGATTTTCTAAAGATAGTAATTTTTGTCTGATGGTTTTGTCAAGACATTTACTTATGAATTGGTCACGAACCAACTGTTCACTGAAATTCTCAAATTCACTTTCAGCAACCATTTTCCTTAGAGCCATGATGTACGTGTCTACATCTTCCTCTATCTTTTGTGCCCTTTTGAAAAACTTGTGCCTCAACACTACAACACTTGGTTGCTTATCATATCTTTTTTTCCGTTTTCTAACCGTGCTTTGGTATTCATCAATTTCCTCACCTGCTTCATCAACAACCTCTGGTAAATGCTTGAGTGTGTCCCTACCTTCACATCCTAGTGAGTGGAGCATTAAAAATCTTTTTCTTTCAGGAATAAATCTGCTGCGCTCTTATTGCTCCCAAATAGTTCTCAAAGGTGTCAAACCATTTTCTCCACGCCACGGGTGGTTCTCCAGGAGTGTCAAGAAAAGGTGGTGGAGGGTGGACATACTGCATAATGTGAAGCGGTTACCAGTTTTCAAAGGAGAACTATTATAAGTATTATTAATCTGGTATGTGTGGAAGAGTACGGTTGTAAAGGTAACCCTCTTATTTCATACAAATTGTTATGCCCAAAACACATTAATTTTTATTTTCCTTGCAGCAAGTGTGCGTGCCACTGTGTAAATCTGCACGCAGACATTTTACATTGAATAGTCTAATAAACACCACATTATTCTGTCCGAAGCGTTGTTTCTTCAATCAGAAGAGAGACTCCCAAAATACCTTTTACTTCAGACGCTTTTATTTTTCCTTTTTCCCCGTTCCGATAGAAACTCGGAAATGCGCACCCTTTCCCTTTAAGAAATGCCTATTTGTTTCTACTTCAGGCAGGCAGGGGGTGGTGCAATACGAGGACTGCCGGAGGCAGAGCCGGGACATGCCAATTCCTCACGAGTCAGAGTGCGTCAGCTTCATCACCTCACCTCAGGTTTTTCGCTGCTTCTTCCGCAACCCCACAACGCCATACCGGAAACCTCCAACGACAGGACACAGCCTCTCAACTAAGCGCGACGAGCCAGCACAGGTAGAACGTTACTTTTCTTTACAGCCAGCACTTCTTCATATCGTTGTGACGAACTCCTTTTTGTCGTGGGTTCTTTGTGGGAACTCGAATACCTCGTCGCCAAAATCGAGTGTAATAACTCGAAGGCAATGGTAGATTTAAAATGAAAGCTTTATTGAGTTCCCACATGTAAGTCCGACATGCAAGCCGGATAAGAGTAAAATGGCCGGCACCCAAATGTCCGACCTGTCACCGTGACGTGCCCCAGACCCAACGGGCAGCACGAGGCAAAGGCTAATAGAGCCCACATGCACGGGGCGCGCGGTGGGCGAGACCACTACACATTGTAAGTCCTAGAAACCTTTGGTAGTAATTAAAAACTGCAGCAACCTTAGTTTTAAGAGCTCATCATCAATTTATAAGTACATGTATCTAAATAACAAATGATGAAGAAGTATAAAAGGCCTTAAAGTGTTCACTTTTTCATAATTTTTGTTTTACTAATGATTTTTCATGATTTCCACTCTCGAGAGATTTGCTTTAAGCACTAGGGGGAATATTTATTAAATTGTTGCATTTATCAAGCCACACAAGGTCACCTTACATGGCCGTGAGTGGCTTGATAAATCTGGAATAAAGCAATGCAACGAAAATAGCTGCGTTGCGTTACTCTGTCCCAGAGAGGCGTTTCATGGGTGGAGTGTGGGTGTTCCCACGCATCCACCGATGGATTTTGGTGCATTCCCAGATTATTATTGCTATTAATATTGTCCAAGCATCTTTAATATTGTATCTCCTCAAACTAAGTCAGAATGCTAATCCACACACCCTTTCCATGTCATGCTAGTCTGCACGCTCACACATGCCCTGCCATTCCTATACAAAGAACATCCAATTTGAATAACGCCAAAAGAAGCACACCAAATGGGTTAACACTTGCCTGGGAATACAGCCCAGAGTACTTATTAGTGGCTGAGATTTATTCAAGCATTCTATCTATCCCTTTTTCCCAGTGGGACACTCTAAGTGCAACAGATATGCCCAGATCTACTCCCTTTCTCGTCGGATTCAAGCCACACCTTAATGATGAGTCTCAACAAGGCCAAAACCAGTTAGGGGCTCCTTAATTTCCTACTGGAATGCAGCATGGCAGTCTGGGATTCCTATTGGAGCATGACCATGACTGATTTGCATACGTTTGGTCCCTGTCTGTGCTGCCACAAATAGATTGGAATGTGTTCCAGTTGAATTATCAGAGGCTGAAATTAATTCACAAATTCTACTTATCACTTTGTGGTTTCTAGAAATCATAACACTCTCCGACTGTGCAGCATCCTTACATCCCTATCACAGCCTCTTTCCTTATGGCCTGTAAAACGGTGAAATTATTGAGGCGTCTATTAACTACTTTTCGTTTTTCAGCTCTAAACCGCCATCTTATTTTTTATTGAGAAACATTTTATGTTATTTATATATTTTCCGCCCGATGCCTGCATCTCTCTGCTTCCATTACTGCGCTCCTTTGAGAAGAGCGGCGGGTGCGTTCTGTTGGGGGATATAAAAATCGCAGCGCCCCCATAGATCAATGAGGGACCAGCCACGGGGACAGATAATTCATCTTCTTCTGTCACCGCTGCTGCTGCTGCAGCCTCTCCTGTCACTGTCTGTCCCGCAGACATCTTAGCTCCCTCTAGGCAGCAGGTGGCCAAGTACTGAGGCAAGCAAGGAGGCTAGCAGCATGCCTGGGGAAGGACAGAAAGAAACGAACAGGAAAGGAGGAAAAGGCAGCGAGGAAGAGTGACAAAGGCGCAGCAAAGAGTAGGCGAGAGATGTGGCGAAAGAAAGAGAGAACCCTAGACAGACGAATTAGGACGCGACTGAAAGATGAATGAGATCAAAATTGGCAGCAAATGAGGGGAAGGGATGGAAGAAGAAAAGAAGCAAGGATAGCGGGAACGCGGAAGGAAGGAAGCATGGAAAGAGGGAGGGAGTAGGGGAAGGAAGAAGGAATGAAGCAGGAATGGCGGGAGCGCAGAAGGAGGGAAGCAGGGAAAGAGGGAGGGAGGAAGAGAGTGAGGGAAGGAAGAAGGAACGAAGCAAGGATTGCGGGAGCGTGGAAGGAGGTAGGGAAAAGGGAAGGAGTGAGAGAAGGAAGAAGGAAGGAAGCGGGGATGGCGGAAGCGTGGAAGGCAGGAAGTAGGCAGGCGCGGTGCGTCCATTGGGGCGTAGGGGCGTAGCCCCACTAAGCCCCATGGACCTACCGCGTCGTCACTAAAAGCCCAATACCAATGGGGGGGGGGGATGGGCCTGCTGCAGCTGCGCAAGTGTATTTTTGGGCACAAGCATGCCCGCGCATGCGCAGATCGTTTTCCTGTGAATTCCCCCTTAGAGAGAGGACATGGGGGCGGGCCGCAGCCCCCGGGGTTACACAGGGCGACTGTGTAGTTCAGTTGTAGAAATGTATACATGACTTTGGGCTCAATATGTATGTTCCGATTTTGGTGTGAAGTTGTACAAATGTATACATGACTTTGGTGTGAATATGTACCATCAAAACTGCAGGGCTACACCAAAGGGGAGAGGATGTGGTCTGACAGTTAGCTGCAGCCGACTTTGGTGCTGGGAAACCAGGTTCGAGCCTCTTATCGAACCATAAAAATGTATACATGACTTACTTTTGTGTTAAATAAATAGATATTTTAAAAAACAAATAAAAATGATGTTCCGACTAAGGTCGAAAAAATACATGTTTTAAAAACAATTAATATTAATCATGTATTATTGGTGCTGGAGTACAAGGTGCGAGACTGGTATTGAACACTGACAAGCTGTGTGCAAGTTATATGGTCATAAAAATACATGAATGATGGATGGATGCAGGATGATGGGTGGGTGGATGGATGAATGGATGCAGGATGAATGATGGGTGGATGGGTGGATGCATGAATGAATGATGGATGCAGGATGGATGCAGGATGGATGGATGGGTGGATGCATGAATGAATGATGGATGCAGGATGGATGGGTGGATGGATGGATGGATGGGTGCATGAATGAATGATGGATGCAGGATGGATGGGTGGATGCATGAATGAATGATGGATGCAGGATGGATGGGTGGATGGATGGATGGATGGATGGATGAATGGATGCATGAATGCATGGTGGGTGCAGGATGGATGCAGGATGTGGGGTGGATGGATGGATGGGTGATGCATGAATGAATGAATGAATGAATTATGGATGCAGGATGGATGCAGAATTTGTGGATGGATGGGTGGGTGGATGGATGGATGGGTGGATGCATGAATGAATGAATGATGGATGCAGAATGGATGCAGGATGGATGGGTGGGTGGATGCATGAATGAATGATGGATGCAGGATGGATGGATGGGTGGATGCATGAATGAATGATGTATGGATGCAGGATGGGTGGGTGGATGGATGGGTGGATGCATGAATGATGTATGGATGGATGCAAGGTGGTTCGGGCTCGCTCGCTCGCTGAGGTGCAATATGCAAATTAGTTTACGCCCACCACTTTCAAATGTCACCAGCCGCCCCTGGGAGTGAGGGACGGAAGAAGGAACGTAGCAGGGATGGCGGAAGCTGGGAAAGCGTGAAGGAGGATGGGAGGGAAGGAAAGAAGAGGGAGGGGAGATATAGGTTGGGTTGGCAATGTAGAATAGGAAGGAGGAAGAATCAGAGCAGTGGGAGGAAAGAGTTAATATTGATAGCAAAGAACCTATGCACACCTATACCTCAAGAATGACAAATTTGTGAGCGCTGCTATAGCATACAGAATAGATACTGTGAGGAAGAACATACAATAACATACTCTGCATGTGTCGAGATGCCATCAGTGATGTCATATTGGATTTCATTGGTGATGTCACATAATAGAACTATTAAGGCAGCAGTGAGGACAGTAGAGCAACTGGGACGAGTAAGAGTTACATGTGAAAGGCAACGAGATCTCTTTTCCTAATTGTTTAGGGTTTGATAGAATAACTTAAAGATAACTTTACAATGTTTTTGTCAGCAATTTGTCGTACCTATCATTGAACTCGTGGGCAGATTGACAAAAATATAAGGCAAAGGAATGCATAAGCCAAAGTTGCTGCACGACCCGGCACAAGCAGACATGTTTACTAAATATGGCCTAGTGCTGCTCTCTTCCTCATCCCTGAGCTGACGCATAAGCAGGATGCCTGGCATCAGTACACATTTTTGCAGGCCTAGCACCACACCCACACATTTGCATGCCTAGCACCACGCTCACACCTTTGCATGACTAGAACCACACCCACACCTTTGCATGCCTAGCACTACACCCCCACCTTTGCATGCCTAGCACCACGCTCACACATTTGCATGCCTAGCACCAGCACACACCTTTACATGCCTAGCACCAGCACACACAGGTGAATGGCTAGTACGAGCACAAACCTGTCCGCATACCTATAACCATGCACAAACAGAATGCCTAGCACCACACCCAGACCTTTGCATGCCTAGCACAAGCACACACCTTTGCATGACTAGAACCATGCCCACACCTCTGCATGCCTAGCACTATACTCATACCTTTGCATGCCTAGCACCAGCACACCCCTTTGCATGCCTAGCACCAGCCCACACTTTTGCATGCCTACCAATAGGCACACAACTTTTTGCATGCCTAGAACCATGCACAAACATGATGCCTAGCACCATGCCTTCATCTTTGCATACCTGGCACCAGCAAACACCTTTGCTTGTCTAGCACCAGCACACACCTTTACCTGCCTAGTACCATGCACAAACAGGATTCCTAGCACAAGCACACACCTTTGCATGCCTAGCACCACACCCAAACCTTTGCATGCCTAGCACTAGCACACACCTTAGCATGATTAGCACCAGCACACAATTCTTCGCTTAGCACCACGCACACACCTTTCTGCATGCCTAGAACCACGCACAAACAAGATGCCTAGCACCATGCCCACACCTTTGCATGCCTAGCACTACACCCATTCCTTTGCATGCCTAGCACGGATGTATGACATCACAACACGTGCTTTTACCACGCATGCTTTTACATCGCAACTTTTACAATGCATGCCTTTACAACGCATAGTGTTGAGGGGTGCTGGATAGTGAATAGTTTAATTTAGTATTCCAACTCCAGTCCCCGTGGATAGTAGGGAAGGTGTTGGATAGTAAATTAAATCTATTCCCTATTCTAGAGCGCCCCCCAGCGTAATGCGTTGTAATGGTTTGCGTTCTAAAAGTTGCGATGTAAAAGCACTGCGTGGTAAAAGTTGCGTTGTAAAGGATGTTTCCCGCCTAGCACCAGTTATGTTATGTTAATTATTCTTGTATAGCGCTCGACTCGCCCGGGGGCATCTCGGCGCTGACTGGCAGTATTCCTGAAACTGAAAGGGAAGACAAGTGGGATTAAAATAGGAAGGCTTTTAGCTGTTTCCTGAATGTGCTGTAGACATCAATTTTGCAAAGGGAAGCTGGTAGCTCATTCCAGTACCTTGGAGCTAGGTACGAGAAAGATTTTCTTCGAGAGCGACATAGCCTTATGCGCGTTACTTGTAGGAGACCCCTCGCCCTAGACCTGAAATTTCTGTGAGATACGTGTTTGGTAGGTCTCTTTTGGAGGCATTTCGGACCTCTTCACTTGAGTGCTGTGCAAGTGAGGCCACAGATCTTAAAGTACGATCTTTTTCTTACTGATAGCCAGTGGAGTTTGCGTAGTAAAGGCAATGATCTGGTGCCCGCTGGGCGATTCAATACCATCCTAGCTGCAGTATTTTGAATCACCTGCAGTTTATTCAGCAGGGTCTCTCCAATCCCTTCTTACAAGGCGTTGCCATAGTCCAGGCGGCTGATGACCATAGCCTGGACCAAGTTTTTGCGATCGGTAGTAGGCATAAAGGGGATGATTTTGAGCAGCAGACGCAGGCTGCAGTAGCACGAGCTGATCGTTACGGCAATGTCTAGGGCCATGCACAAACAGGATGCCTAGAATCAGCACATACCTTTGCATGCCTAGCACCAGCGCACAACTTTGCATGAAAAGAACCACACACAAACAGGATTCCTAGCACCATGCCCATTCTTTTGCATTAAGCATAGGCTGAAAATCCGTTCTGCTTGCGGAATTTGAGAATTTTTGACAATTTTGCTGTCCGCGAATCGTGCAAAATTGTCAAAAAATTTGAAATTCACGAGTTGGCGGATTGTTTTTGCTTGGTCGCGCTTCAAAAATACAATCTCGCAAGAGCGGCGTTGACTTACCGTGATTCTGAGTTCACCGAGTTGTTTTCTTCCCGGTTTGCGTGCCCTGCGCCATTTTCAATCTTGCTGCGTGATCGGCTGAGACTTTTCGACGGCGACTACATCATAGCGTCCCGCCATCTTGCACTGCGAGACTTGTTGAACGCGAATGCGTCATAAGGGCCCGGGATCATGCACCACGAGAGAAAACAATTGCGAAGACGTAGATGCGACGCGTAGCTGACATCCGGCGGGAGATTTGAACAGCTCGCTTTCCCGAAATTGGACAAATTGCAATTCTGCACAAGAAATCTATCGCTGGCAGCATAAACCTCCTGAAAATGATGATTTGGATCAAAATAACTCCTCAGATTGACATTTGGCTGCATTTTGTTGAGCAAGGAGTCCATTTTTAGGGGGGTGGGAAGGAGGAAGTGCCCCACAGTCTGCAACTTCCTGTTCCTGTCCTGCAGGCTCCTCCCAGTGCTTTGTCCATGTCCTGGTCACTTTTCATTTGGATCTGGAGCTGGAAGGATTACTCTTTGTGGCTGCTGCTGGATATTTGTATTTGAGGACTTTTTTTGGGATCACTTTTGTATTTGACATTTTACAAGTAAGTTGGTGTTGTTTGTTTGGGGCATTGCAGTTGCTGCAACTACAATTTATAAACTTTTTCACAACGTAAAAAAGTATATATTGTGGATACCCACAGTATCCACTGGGCCCAGGGTTAGTCGTCATGGGTGCATGATAAACTGTTTCTGTGAGTTTTGTTGAACTTAAATATCATTTACGGCCTGTTATTGAATAGCTCACTGTTATATGTGGAAGTTTTTTTTATAATTTTGGGGTGCGTGTTAAAGGCACAGTAGCCAGTAGGCCCAGGGGTAGTCAGTGGTGCATGGACCAAGTCTTTCTGTGGGGTCTCTTGAATTTAAACATCATTTAGGCCATGGATGGTATTGGATTGAGGTCATTTTTGTGTGTATTTTGATTTTTTGAGTGTTGTTGGGGCCTGGTCCAGGGCCTGGCCATGTGGGTGGGGGTTTAGGGGCCATTGTGAAGCCTGGCAGTGTGCTTTGTGCCATAGGCCGGTACCCAGTCTGCCTTACTTTCATCCATTATGCCCAGGGGTACCCAGTGGTGCATGGACCAAGTCTTTCTGTGGGGTCTCTTGAATTTAAAGATCATTTGGGGCATGGATGGCATTGGATTGAGGTGATTTTTGTGTGTATTTCGATTTTTTGGGTGTTGTTGGGGTTTGGTCGAGGGCCTGGCCATGTGGGTGGGGGCCATTTTGAGGCCTGGTCCAGTGCCTGGCCATGCGGGTGGGGGTCTAGGGGCCATTTTGAAGCCAGGAAGTGTGCTTTGTGCCATAGGCCTGCACCCAGTCTGGCTTGCTTTTATCCATTATGCCCAGGGGTACTCAGTGGTGCATGGACCAAGTCTTTCTTTGGGGTCTCTTGAATTTAAAGATCATTTAGGGCATGGATGGCATTGGATTGAGGTGATTTTTGTGAGTATTTCGATGTTTTGGGTGTTGTTGGGGCCTGGTCCTGGGCCTGGCCATGTTAGTGGGGGCCATTTTGAGGCCTGGTCCAGGGCCTGGCCATGTGGGTGGGGGTCTAGGTTCCATTTTGAAGCCAGGCAGTGTGCTTTGTGCCATAGGCCTGCACCCAGACTGCCTTGCTTTCATGCATTATGCCCAGGGGTACTCAGTGGTGCATGGACCAAGCCTTTCAGTGGGGTCTCTTGAATTTAAAGATCATTTAGGGCATGGATGGCATTGGATTGAGGTGATTTTTGTGTGTATTTCGATTTTTTGGGTGTTGTTGGGGCCTGGTCCAGGGCCTGGAAATGTGGGTGGGGGCCATTTTGAGGCCTGGTCCAGGGCCTGGCCATGTGGGTGGGGGTCTAGGGGCCATTTTGAAGCCAGGCAGTGTGCTTTGTGCCATAGGCCTGCACCCAGTCTGCCTTGCTTTTATCCATTATGCCCAGGGGTACTCAGTGATGCATGGACCAAGTCTTTCTTTGGGATCTCTTGAATTTAAAGATCATTTAGGGCATGGATGGTATTGGATTGAGGTAATTTTTGTGTGTATTTCGATTTTTTGGATGTTGTTGGGGCCTGGTCCAGGGCCTGGCCATGTGGGTGGGGGCCATTTTGATGCCTGGTCCAGGGCTTGGCCATGTGGGTGGGGTTCTAGGGGCCATTCTGAAGCCAGGCAGTGTGCTTTGTGCCATAGGCCTGCACACAGTCTGCCTGGCTTTCATCCATTATGCCCAGGGGTACTCAGTGGTGCATGGACCAAGTTCATCTGTGGGGTCTCTTAAATTTAAAGATCATTTAGGGCATGGATGGCATTGGATTGAGGTGATTTCTGTGTGTATTGCGATTTTTTGGGTGTTGTTGGGGCCTGGTCGAGGGCCTGGCCATGTGGATGGGGGCTATTTTAAGGCCTGGTCCAGGACCTGGCCATGTGGGTGGTGTTCTAGGGGCCATTTTGAAGCCAAGCAGTGTGCTTTGTGCCACATGCCTGCATCCAGTCTGCCTTGCTTTCATCCATTATGCCCAGGGGTACTCAGTGGTGCATGGATCACGTCTTTCTGTGGGGTCTCTTGAATTTCAACATCATTTAGGGCATGGATGGCATTGGATTGAGGTGATTTTTGTGTGTATTTTGATTTTTTGGGTGTTGTTGGGGCCTGGTCCAGGGCCTGGCCATGTGGGTGGGGTGCATTTTGAGGCCTGGTCCAGGGCCTGGCCATGTGGGTGGGGGTCTAGGGGCCATTTTGAAGCCAGGCAGTGTGCTTTGTGCCGTAGGCCTGCACCCAGTCTGCCTTGCTTTCATCCATTATGCCCAGGGATACTCAGTGATGCAAGGACCAAGTCTTTCTGTGGGTTCTCTTGAATTTAAGGATCATTTAGGGCATGGATGGCATTGGATTGAGGTGATTTTTGTGTGTATTTCGATTTTTTGGGTGTTGTTGGGGCCTGGTCGAGGGCCTGGCCATGTGGGTGGGGTGCATTTTGAGGCCTGGTCCAGGGCCTGGCCATGTGGGTGGGGGACTAGGGTCCATTTTGAAGCCAGGCAATGTGCATTGTGCCATAGGCCTGCACCCAGTGTGCCTTGCTTTTATACATTATGCCCAGGGGTACTCAGTTTTGCATGGACCAAGTCTTTCTGTGGGGTCTCTCGAATTTAAAGATCATTTAGGGCATGGATGGCATTGGATTGAGGTGATTTTTGTATGTATTTCAATTTTTTGAGTGTTGTTGGGGCCTGGCCAGGGCCTGGCCATGTGGGTGGGGGCCATGTTGATGCCTGGTCCAGGGCCTGGCCATGTGGGTGGGGGTCTAGGGGCCATTTTGAAGTCAGGCAGTGTGCTTTGTGCCATAGGCCTGCACCCAGTCTGCCTTGCTTTCATCCATTATGCCCAGGGATACTCAGTGATGCATGGACCAAGTCTTCCGGTGGGGTCTCTTGAATTTAAAGATCATTTAGGGCATGGGTGGCATTGGATTGAGGTCATTTTTGTGTGTATTTAGATTTTTTGGGTGTTGTTGGGGCCTGGTCGGGGGCCTGGCCATGTGGGTGGGGTGCATTTTGAGGCCTGGTCCAGGGCCCGGCCATGTGGGTGGGGGTCTAGGGGCCATTTTGAAGCCAGGCAGTGTGCTTTGTGCCATAGGTCGGCACCCAGTCTGCCTTGATTTAATCCATTATGCCCAAGGGTACTCAGTGGTGCATGGACCAAGTCTTTCTGTGGGGTCTCTTGAATTTAAAGCTCATTTAGGGCATGGATGGCATTGGATTGAGGTGATTTTTGTGTGTATTTTGATTTTTTGGGTGTTGTTGGGGCCTGGTCC
This sequence comes from Lissotriton vulgaris, assembly GCF_964263255.1. Lineage (NCBI taxonomy): Eukaryota > Metazoa > Chordata > Amphibia > Caudata > Salamandridae > Lissotriton > Lissotriton vulgaris. Next base: position 1,651,645,724 of record NC_141685.1, read on the forward strand.
AGGGCCTGGCCATGTGGGTGGGGTGCATTTTGAGGCCTGGTCCAGGGCCTGGCCATGTGGGTGGGGGTCTAGGGGCCATTTTGAAGCCAGGCAGTGTGCTTTGTGCCGTAGGCCTGCACCCAGTCTGCCTTGCTTTCATCCATTATGCCCAGGGATACTCAGTGATGCAAGGACCAAGTCTTTCTGTGGGTTCTCTTGAATTTAAGGATCATTTAGGGCATGGATGGCATTGGATTGAGGTGATTTTTGTGTGTATTTCGATTTTTTGGGTGTTGTTGGGGCCTGGTCGAGGGCCTGGCCATGTGGGTGGGGTGCATTTTGAGGCCTGGTCCAGGGCCTGGCCATGTGGGTGGGGGACTAGGGTCCATTTTGAAGCCAGGCAATGTGCATTGTGCCATAGGCCTGCACCCAGTGTGCCTTGCTTTTATACATTATGCCCAGGGGTACTCAGTTTTGCATGGACCAAGTCTTTCTGTGGGGTCTCTCGAATTTAAAGATCATTTAGGGCATGGATGGCATTGGATTGAGGTGATTTTTGTATGTATTTCAATTTTTTGAGTGTTGTTGGGGCCTGGCCAGGGCCTGGCCATGTGGGTGGGGGCCATGTTGATGCCTGGTCCAGGGCCTGGCCATGTGGGTGGGGGTCTAGGGGCCATTTTGAAGTCAGGCAGTGTGCTTTGTGCCATAGGCCTGCACCCAGTCTGCCTTGCTTTCATCCATTATGCCCAGGGATACTCAGTGATGCATGGACCAAGTCTTCCGGTGGGGTCTCTTGAATTTAAAGATCATTTAGGGCATGGGTGGCATTGGATTGAGGTCATTTTTGTGTGTATTTAGATTTTTTGGGTGTTGTTGGGGCCTGGTCGGGGGCCTGGCCATGTGGGTGGGGTGCATTTTGAGGCCTGGTCCAGGGCCCGGCCATGTGGGTGGGGGTCTAGGGGCCATTTTGAAGCCAGGCAGTGTGCTTTGTGCCATAGGTCGGCACCCAGTCTGCCTTGATTTAATCCATTATGCCCAAGGGTACTCAGTGGTGCATGGACCAAGTCTTTCTGTGGGGTCTCTTGAATTTAAAGCTCATTTAGGGCATGGATGGCATTGGATTGAGGTGATTTTTGTGTGTATTTTGATTTTTTGGGTGTTGTTGGGCCCTGGTCCAGGGACTGGCCATGTGGGTGTGGGCCATTTTGAGGCCTGGTCCAGGGCCTGGCCATGTGGGTGAGGGGGGGGGGTATTAAGGCCAGGCATTTTTTTGCCATAGGCCGGCAGGCTTGCGGGCCAGTAGGCCTAGGGTTATGAATGGCTGCCTGCATGAAAGAACTCTCTCTGTGTGGTCTCTCTTCTATTAATCTAAACATCCATTTTTGATTATAAATGCAATTTTTATTTTGGGTCTTTCCGTTTTTAGGTGTGTTGTGTTAATAATAATAAAATGCCTAGTTGCAATAGTATTAATAGAAGCAAGACATATGCAACATTTATTTAACTGATGTTCCATTGGTTTCTTTGCTTCTAGGTGCACAAAGACTGAGAAGTGAGAACCAGGAATCATCCTCATCGTCATTCATCACTTGTTGTAGTGCCATGTAGATGTCCTGCTGCAGTGTGTGCACAACGTCACATGACGTCACGTGGCCACAGACAACTCTGCAACTCGTCAACTGCGTCCTGCTGTTCTTCTAACATCTGAAGAAGATGGGCCCAAAGAAAGGTAGCAGTAACTCCTCTACCAAGAAAGTTGCCAGTGCCACTGCCAGTAAGAAGGAGCAGAAGAAGCAAGTGGCGCCACTTACCAAGGAGACTGGTGTGTCGACCTACACTTTTTTGGGGAAAAAAAAACTACGCTTGCAGCAGCGGTGTCCGCCAGGGACCAAGCTGGGAGCAGCACCTCCGCTTCATTGGTCAAGGTAGCCATTTCAATTGTTCTTTCAACATCGACCAGTGATGTTGGCGCTGACACATCGCAAACTATCATCCAATCAACGCAGGGTGTAACTCATATGACGAGTGTTCAACCACAGGTGCAACAAGGAGAGTCGCAAGGAGAATCGCAAGGAGAGTCGCAAGAAGAGGCGCAAGGAGAGTCGCAAGGAGCGTCGCAAGGAGAGTCGCTAGGAAAGGCGCAAGAAGAGTTGCAAGGAAAGGCGCAAGAAAAGGCGCAATGAGAGGCACAAGGAGAGGTACAACTGCCCACAAAGCTTGTTCCTCCAGAAGTAGCGGCACATGATGAAATCGAGATTCATGCTGAGGTATCAGCCGAGCAAGCCACTCTGAGTCCTGATGATCCATTGTCTTCCAGATCCCCAGCAAGGGCTTCTTCAAGCCCCCTTTCTTCTGATGATCTAGATCGTAATTGACACCCAACAATTCCGTCTGAGAGGGAGGCACGCCTTAAGCCGACAAAGCTAGGTAAAAGGAAGGTTCCCGCAAGGCTTCCAGTTGTGGGTGATGACGAAGAAGCAGTAGAAGTGGTGTATTCTGCTGCTGATTAAGAGTCGACGATGATGACCCAGTCATCACAGTCGTCACTCCAGTCCCAGCGGGCATGCAGCAGACAGACATTTTTACCCTATCCCGAAATGCTGCTGTGCCGGATGTGGGCGGCGTGGCACTGGTACCACCACCAACACAGGTAACTACTACACCAACACAACCTACAGCTGCCATAATTTCTCTTCAGAAGGGCCGCAGGGACCTCCATCCAGCTCGACCTCCGTTACCTCAAGTAGTGGTGCTGTAACTGTAAGTGCACAACAGAGTCAAATTCGGCCATGCCCATCCTCCACTTAATCTGGCATTAAAAGTAGCACCTCCACCACCACCAGAAATAATCTCAACTCCCCAGTTTGGGACTTCCTTAGTATTAGCAAAAAGGCGGAAAACCTGGGGCCATATTATCAAGCCTGGGCAATAAAATTATTGCTGCTTTATCGGCAGGAAACTGCCGCTAAAGTGGCGATAATGGGCTTGATAATATGCTCTATGGAATTCCAATCGAAGCCCATGTTAGATGTGAAGGACATCTAACATGAGCTTCGATTGGAATTCCATAGAGCCTATTATCAAGCCCATTATCGCCACCTTAGTGGCAGTTTCCTGACGATAAAGCGGTGATAATTTTATGAAATGAAAATTGATTTGTAGAGCGCATGGCTGCCCTAGAGCATCCCAGGCTTGATAATATGGCCCCTAGTTATTTGTTCAATTTGTAAACAAGTAGTTAGTCGGGGTAAGCTTGGTACCAACTATCGTACCGGAGGCCAGAGAGGTCATCTCAAAAATCACCACATTATCCAGTGGGAGGCGCACCTAAGTAAGATCCGGGAAGCCAAAAGTACAAATCCAAATGTATCCATTGATATTGCATCTGATGATGACGAGGGGCTGATCGTGCAGGGGGGGGTGAAGAAGTGACAGACATTTTTTCTGGTACACACAGTACCCCAGGCAGCAGCACTGCAGTGGTAGCGCCCACACCCTCTACCCCAGCAACATCTATGAGGCACAGTAAGAGTCTGGTAGAGACACCAATGCGAAAAAGTACTTCAATGAGCCTAACTGGGTTGAAGAAGTCTGGATCATCATCATCACATATGAAAATGGTCCAGACTACCATTAAAAGCATGTTTTGGTCGGAGGCGCCATTTGAACGCAACCACCCAATGGCACGTCTGTATAATGCAATGCTGGCTAAAATGCTAGCGCTTGACCTTCTCCCTTTTTTTTCGTGGAAAGGGTGGGTTTACTAGAATTTGTGGCAACAGTCTGCCCTAAATGGAAGGTTCCTAGCCGGTCCTATTTTGCCAGAGTTGCGGTTCCAGCACTACATGAAGATGTGCTGGAAGTGATTGGGGCAGCTTTGCAGAAGAGTGCTGTTCACACTATCCACCTGACAACAGACATGTGGACCAGTTGCCAAGCAGTTGATTACATATGCGTCACTGCACACTGGGTCTCTTTTGCGGGGGTTAAAGATAAGATAGCTGCAGGTGTTGACAGTGTCACAATTTTTCAAGCTACTTGGAAACATGCATCAGTAGCCATGTTTGCCATGGAGAAATCTCATATTGCAGTAAACATTTTGGAGGAGTTTAACAGTAAGGTCTTTAAATGGCTGCTGCCAAGAAGGCGCATGATTGGTTATGTTTCCACGGATAATGGCAGTAATATAGTTAAGGCCATTAAGGATGGTGGCTATTTCAGAGTGCCGTGTTTGGCGCACAGCATTAACATTATTGTTCAAGATTTCTTGAAAAAAGAAAACACAGTCAGCAAGTTACTGACCACCTGCTGAAGAATCTGCACACATTTCAGCCATTCTTTTAAGGCCCGGAAGCAGCGAAGGATCATTCAACGTAACCGTAGAGTGCCAGTCAGAGGACTCATCCAGGAGGTGGCAACACGTTGGAACTCAACCTTGCACATGCTTGAGCGTCTGTTTGAGCAGTACTTGGTAATCAATGAGTATGTCTTTAACGCACAGGCTGCTGCTATGAAAGACATGAGGCTAGAGGTGGAGGAATGGGACCTAGTTAAAAACCTGACATACATGCTTCGTCCTTTTGAGATCTTCACCCGTGAAGTCAGCAGGGAGGACTGTAGTTTGGGCAATGCTATCCCATGCGCATGCTAGAGCACCAACTAAAGGCGGTGTCTTCAACGTTCCGAGTTGATGCTGAAAAACAAGGCGCATATCTGTTGGCAGAGAGCTTAATAAGCCACCTAGTTGACAATGTAAGGCTTAAAGGCATACATTCAGAACAACATTACATTTGTGCCACTATTCTGGATCCACGTTACAAAAAGGCACTGGCCAGCAATGCATTCATTCCTTTTTCTGAAGAAGATGTTTCAAAGTACAAACATTGGCTAGCTCTGTTAGCCATTCGGTTTGAAAAAGATGGCAGGAAATTGAAGAAACCACCACAAGTACTACTGAAGCAGCAGCCCATCTGGCGTCAAGGTCCACTTCTGTGGCCGAAGGCAGTCACTTTCCCTCAGAGCCGTTTAAGACACCAGCAACCGGATCATCATCACCTGCAACAGGCCCAGCAATAATATTGTCGGAAGCGGATTGGATAACTCATCAAGGGTTTGCTCGTTCCAGTGTTGATGCAAAGGCAACAGATGATATGCAAAGTGCAGCACCCCTGAGGACCTTGAGCGGATGGTGCAGGCCTATCTGGATGACCCAACAGAGGTCTTCATTGATCATAACCCATTGGTGTATAGGTATGGGAAAAGGCCTCAATGGCCACTGATCACCAAGCTGGCTATAAATTATTTGGCTTGCCCACTCGCAAGCGTGTCTTCTGAACGTGTTTTCAGTGCTGCTGGTGCCATTGTCACTTCAAAAAGGACCCGCCCCTCGCCCAAAAATGTGGAGAGGTTAACAATGATCAAGATGAATCAGCACTTCATACCACCAGATTACATAATACGTGCATCCACGCAGAAAGAAGAGGACACCGACTTAGGTGACAGGAACTTCTTCTCTGTTTGCTGACCTACTCCAAGTTCAATTTACAGAGCTTGAGGACGAGCTCTACTTCCCTGACAACTAGGCTTGAAATACTTACTTTTTTTTCTTCCGTTCTTATTGACTTTTATTTCTGTGTGTCTTTCTTTGATTTGCAACTTTTAGCACAACAAAACTTTAATCACAACAAATCCATCAGCAGCACTGTCTTCGACTTATTTCCATATTGAAGGTGCCGCTGTCTGCATTCCTGAAGTTCACAAGTTCAAAACTCAGTCATGCTCCTCTATCCTCCTCCTCCAGACTCCCCCTATCCATTTCCCTTAAGGCAGATGGCCGGATTACGCAGAATCAAGAAACTGTCGCTTCATAAACGAGTCCCCTCAAAAGAAGTGGGACTGGAATGACTGACTATGCTGACTGTTACTTCTGAAATTGACACGAGAGGCTGCCCGGTGGCCCTTCACTTAAGAATAAGATGCTGACAAGTGGAACAGGTAATGAATGATGAGATGGCATGCAGTGGACAACGCTGGCTGTCTGGCTCTGATGAAAGCAATTGTTGTTTGTTTGTTGTGCATGAAGTGAATCCTATCTATGTGTTCTGTTATTATTATTTAATCTTTTACACACTAAATGTAACTCAAGTGTACTCTGTTTACCTTGTTTAATTCAAATTGTACTTCTACTGCAGGGGCCACTACGTTGCATTTTTCAATATGGAAAATGTCCTTGGACTCACTGTGTGTAGGCTGTGGCTGCATGAACAACATTGAGTTTGCCAACACCATGATGATGATGATGAGTCATGATGACCAAAGTTACATAATATCTTTACAGTCACTCACTGGGATGGATGGATCATCATCGTCGATTTACGAAAGAACTAGAGTGGCAAACAGGTAAAGAAGTCAACAGCAACCACAGCAGAACTACATGTCTGTCTAGTTGTGGTATGGAGTGGTCGAGCCAGTGTAGTAGTGTTATGCCAGAGTCCAGACAGCGGTTCATGTAAAATTGCGGCTATGTGGCTTGCTGTATAAAATTAGGTCTGTTTGTCTGTCTCTGTCAAAGAGGTATGCTACATTGAGGTTGGTTCACTCAGTGGTACCTGCCTTGACCGTCTGCATGGCCCTGCCTCTGGCCTGCTGTGTGCTATAATTATCCTGGAAACAGAGACTCAGAGTTTAGAAATGATGCATGTATGTAGTACTGTTGCCTCTGAAAGTGAAAGTGTTATTTTTGCACTACACACCGTACCTTATATTTTTCCTCGGTGGTGTTTACCCTGTATGATGTGAAAAACATTAACTCAGGCTTACCATAGCAATTCTGCATCTGCCAGGCAGGTAGTGGACAGTGTGGTCACCAAGACTGATCGACGGAGCGCCCGATGGAATGGAGGAGTACCGCAAATAAGAGGAATAGCTGGATGCATGCAACTTCCCAATTTGGCCCTGGACAACTACAACATACAGTTACAGTATCCACTTCACTTGTCCTTATCTTTTAAATAATGTTATTTTTGTGAACTTCTATGAGGCTTGTATCCAAAGATTTGTTTTTCTTCATTTCTTGTTTGTCCATGCTGTAGTTTTTTTTCTCTCTCCAAAAAACTTTCCCAAAAAAACCCCATTCCCATCCATTTTTCAAACCCTATCCCTCTTCTCCCGGGCTGTTTGGTTTTCATTGAGGTGTGTGAGTAAATTACAACAATAATTCCACATGCTTGATGGGGAGGATAAGGTCAAAGCAACAGAAAATCAATTTAAAGGCAGGTCAAGGAATCCGTGGATATATTCCTATTCTGCTTGACACACACCCATGAGTATTTGCAAATCATTTCAGAATTTCATGTCCGCCATCAAGTGGATTTATCAACAACAACATCCTCCTACAAGTCACGAAAGCTTACGCTGCTGTGTCCTTCAGTACTAGTTCTTATAGTAGCCATAATCCACCCAACTACTAGTTAACTTTTGATTGAATACTTTAGCATTGCTTGGGCTACAATTTAATTTATGGCACTGTTCTTGTGTACTGTACTATTGTACTGTTCTAATGCTCCTCTCAGGCCACTCAATGTCTCATTTCCTTTTTTTCATATGCTGCTACTGCCAGTGTGTACCACTACTACTACCACCACAACAATGCCATTTCATCCATCCAGGATTCCATAGCCAACCTTAATCGCCTTTTGCCATGCAGCCAGCCCTGTGCCTAGCCATATTCTCAAACACTAATCACAGGTACGATAAGCATTTTGGGGGAGGAAGAATAATGGAGTAGGAGGAGAGGAGAGACTGACGGTAGTACTAGTAAAGTAATAGGACAATTGAATTCACTAACTCTGTCAGTGGCACTTTTGTAGAAATGTGGGCGATTGTTACTTAGACAATTTGAATCAAGCAGCCAGTTAAGTTTCAGGAAAGCAAACGTACAGTTAACCCCCCTGCCTCCCCCACATAACATAAAAACGCGTATGCTATGTTTAAGTAGAAAATAAATAATTATTTTGACCCTAACAAAAACAAACTATACCGCAAGACCCGACTCACCCCCTTCCCTCACCCGAACCAATGTCCATGAAATGTCCAAAAGTCCAAAAACCCCAACGCCCAATTCCCACCCCCCCAAAAGTCTTTTAAAAAGGGGGCAAAGGACAGTCTCTATTATCGCCGGCGGTGTCCTGTGGCCAAATGGTCGCCCAGCTCTCTATGGAGGGCCTTGAGCAGGGCTTTCTGCCTCGACAGTGTTGCCACCTGCTGCTCAAGGTAGGCCACTCGCAGGGTCAACCGGTGAATCCGAGCCTTGGCCCACGGACCACGGCGCCGTACTGCTGGAGGATTGCGCTGACTGTATGACCCAGGGGCAGCGGAGGAGGATGTAGCTGTTGTGAATGTAGTAGACTGCGAGTCATCCTCATCCTCCTGGGCCACCAGCCGCTGATATTCGGCGACAATTGCCTCCAGCTTCCGGCGCCTGGCCCGTATAGCCAACTCCTTCCTAGATCGTTTAGAAGGAGTATCTGTATGAAGAAAGAAAAAAATACTGTAACCAAAACTTTTTAAGATTAACACAAAATAATTCAACAGAAAGTTGTGTCACCGTAGCACTAGCAACTTGCAAGCACAGTACATAACATTTGTGGCATGTATCTATCTAACCTACCACTTCGTCGGCCTCTGCTCTAACATTAGTGGGAGTTTCAGGAATTCTACTAGCACTATATGGACTCACTACATTAGACTCAGACAGTACACCAGTCTTCTTCTTCTTCTCTCTTGTTTAGCGAAATTAGTACGTAAACTTGTGGAAGCCGGCATAATGCCAGCGCAGTCAGCTTGCACCCAAGAAAAACAGACGCAAGCCATGATGACACAGGCTTGTGTTACTGTCACCAGTCCAGTACATGCAGGTGGTGATTGGTGAAGCTCTTACTTTTCTATTACGGGTGGCACTGGCCATACTCTGTTACAAGGGCTACTGCTCAATTAATTTAACTTTCACCCTGCCCTGTCCCTGACTACTACAAAAGGAAAATGAAGAAGATAATATGATCATCTATCCCTACACAGGATATTTGCTTATATAAGGGGTGACTTTAGGTGCTTTGTTTTTATTGATTGAGTGAACATCGATAGGCCATACTTGAATGACAGAGTTGAAAAACAATTATTAACAGAGGTAGTGAGTGGTCCCATTAATCGCCGGAGGAAGGCACTTGTGAGTTGTGACTTGACTTGATAATGTGAACTATACAATAGCTACACAATATATGCTGTGCTTGCAAACTACTGTTAGTCAAGGGAGTATTCTAAAAAATTACAACTTCTACTTTCCTCAGCTTTGCTACTCTGGCACAGACATGCGGTGATACATGCTCTTCAAAGTAACACTCTTTATCCAGTGACCGTCTACTCTGTCTACTCTACAAAGTACACCTATGCTATCTATGAGGAAAATGCCATCCAGGCATCCATCCATTCAAAGTAAATGTCAATCATTCTTCTTAATGTCTCAACTGGACAAACCTTCATTTTTCTCACCGAAAACACCCTTTTTATTTTTGTAAACCGCCAGCCATGCATCCATGCTTGACTTGCATTTGAATTTGAACCAAAGGATATATTGCGCACACATACAGTTTCTGTTTCACCCACCCAGGCAGTCCTCTTTTCTTTCTCCTTCCACCCATCCTTGCTTCAGCCTTCAACCGGCCATGCATCGATTCCCAGCCAACTGTGCCTGCATTCAAAAACACGTATCATTCTTTGACAGTCATTAATTTAACTCGTTCGTCCTTCCTTACACCCTTCTTTCCCTTTTCGTTCATCCCATCCATCAAGTTGATCTCTGATCTGACTTGGCTTCTCGATAAAACTTTCACAGCTGAGTTGAAGTCAAATTTAGAGGAGGCCATTGGTTACTCATCAACTCCTGCCGCTAATGCTATTGCTAATGCGAAGTCAAGGGTGACTGTCTTCTACCTGGTTCACAAAAACGTACTTCTAAATTTGAAAGTCTTCTTAAAAGTAAAGTGTACTTACTTGTACTGTACAACATATACACCCGTGCAGCGAGCCTACTCTGCAATCTCAATAAGGAAGGAATATAATAGCTTAAGCTTACCACTGCCCGCCACCACCGTGGCATCCCCCACAGCAGTTCCTGCTGGTACCGCATCCGCCACTGGAGTGACCACCTCTGCGCTGGCCCCAGCACTGGTGGTGGGCTGTGCCGATGGTGTTACACCTAGAAAATACATTTAATATTTTTAGATTCCATATACACAACTCCCGATTTTGTATAGGAATGAAAAAATAATATGTTACTACATAAACAAATGAAATTTTTTGTGACTCTCTAGTCTAAACTAAAAATTCCCCTTTCGAAAGGGGAGGGTGTTTTTTATTTATGCTTAGCCATAACATGCTACACTTTTTGGCACAACTGATGAATGCTTGATTTCTCATAACAGACAGAAGCTTACCTTCTACGAACAAAAGCAAGATGTTACTCGGAGTCGTCATCATCACTACCAAGTCTTTTGGGGCCAGATGTAGGTATCCAAATACCAGTCGGAAACGGCCGAAAATACTGATTTTCGGCCGTTTCCGACCGGTATTTGGATATTGAGATGTAGGGGCATGTTAAATTACAGAATCGGTAATTTTACCGAATTTGTCATTTTTCCGATTTGGTAAAATACCGAATTGGTAAAATTACAGATTCTGTAATTCAACATGTAGGTAGCACTGTAATCAGTGCTAAAAAGGTTTAAGAATTCGGTATTTACCACGAACTAGAAGTTGGTGGTACATAATGAAAACCCTTCAAAAAGCATTTTTATTGCTTTAAAAAACGTGCCATGTCGCAGACATATATGCCCTAAGGGCATGTATGTCAGCAACATGTGCACCCATGCACATTTGCGGGGTGCAACAGGGTGTCAAAGTGACACCCTGTCCCCCTTGCAAATTCAGTAATTTTACCGGATCGGTATTTACCGATTCGGTAATTGGCATTGATTCCTATGGGCGGACACTTGTGGTAGTTGAGTCGCTTCTTTATTTGCCTCCTTACTCGTCCTGGGCTAACGGCTAACTGCCGTCCATGGTCCCCGGCTCCTCCCTTTCCGCCTGCCCTCGTCCCTCTTCGGGCAGGTCCTAGTGCCCTGCATGTATGGACATCATTACATCTCCCCCCTCTGTAAACAAAACAAAAAAATAGAAACAAAACATAGCAAACTGTTTACACCCCTTGTTTTCATGTCTCTGACTATCACTTAAATTTCTTCAATAAGGCGAGATGGTTTTCTAATGGTCCGTCTGGGGCGCGACTGAAGATCAGGACTGTCACGCTCATGCTCGTCTGTGATTTCCATCAGTGCCTGACTGCGGCTGGGCAGTATCTCTGGTTCTCTTTTCTCTACTCTCGGTTCAGTCAGTAGTTCTTTGACTTTAGGACTGCACTTTTTAAAGTACGCCACATTCCTGGTAACTCGTCTTCCGTCGGTTTCCACTGTGATCATAGTTCCTTTTTGTTGTACCACCTTCAGTGGAATTTCATGATACTTGCAGTCAGTCTTTCTGTGTTGCTCCTGCCGTGCCGTGCCAACACCCAGTTTCCTTCTTGGATTTGCGCGGGAGAGGCATGTCGGCATTCATCCGCATAGTCCTTCATCTTTTCTTTCTTCACCTTATCCATGACCACAATCTCCTCATGTTCAGAGTCAGGATACTGCCCACTCACTGAGATGATCATCATTGGTTATCTTGTTCGTACTGGTCGTCCTAGCATGAGGGTGGCAGGACACTTGCCCGTGGTGGAGTGGGGCGTGTTTCGATAGGCTTGTAGTACCTCGTTTAGCGCTGTCTGAATGTTCTTTCGGGTGAGTTCCGCTTGCTGAATGGCTTTCTTGATCGTGGTCATGAAACGTTCAATCATTCCGTTCGCCTGAGGCCATAGTGGTGTGATCTTCCGGTGTTTGAAGTTGAGGTGTTGAGCAAACTCAGCGAAGTCATGGCTGTTGAAAGGAGGCCCATTATCAGACTTCACCTCTTGAGGAATGCCCCACGCGGCAAAGACTTCCTCTAAGATCGGTATGGCTTTCGTGGATGTGCACATTTGTGTGATGGGGAATCTGGAGTATTCGTCTATGATGACCAGGACATATTGGCCAGACTTGACTGGTCCAAAGAAGTCAATGGCAATGTGTTGCCAGACACCCTCCGGTAGTGGAGACATTTGTAACGGTGCAGGTGGATCTGGACGGCTCACCAGTTGACATTGTGGGCAATCTTTCAGTGTTGTTTCACCATTAGATCTAGTGTTGGAAACCAGACTCTTTCGCGGAGTGCTCTTTTCGGGGCTACTATGCCCCGGTGTCCTTCGTGCGCTAAATTTATGTCTTAGCTGTCGTGGGATCACAATTCGGGTGTCTTTCAGGATGAGACCATTTGTCGCTATTGACAGTTCGTCGTGGACATGTTTGAATGCTGCCATCTCTTGGTCATTTTGTCCATTGGTTTGTGAATGTCGCCAGCTGTTGGTTTGTATCCGACGTTTCACTTCTTGTAGGGTGACGTCAGCCTGTGTCGCCTCCAGATGGCTTCCAGCGGAATAGCCGGAGGTCTAGCTTGATCGACTATGAAGTGAATCTATTCATCTGCAATCGATTGTTCTGATTTGCTGGACCTGGTGGGGTGTCTGGACATGTAATCTGCGGGGTTTGCAGCTTTTCCTGGCTTGTGTATGATGGTGTATGTGTATTCTTGTAGCCTGAGGCCCCATCTCTCTATCCGTGGCAGCATTTTTGCTCGAGGGTTTCCGAAAATTGTGGTCAGAGCTTGATGGTCAGTGACTAGGGTGAAGTGTTTTTCAAATATGAATATGTGGAAATGTTTGCACGCCCATACGACAGCCAAACTTTCTTTTTCTGGCTGGGAGTATGCTCTCTCCGCTGTTAGGCTCCTGCTGGTATATGCTACTATGTAAATACACAAGTAGGGTCAAAAGGGAATATTTATTGACCATGCATTGCTATCATCCCTTATGATTTACAAACTAATTATTGAGATAACAATGGGTCAGAAAAGTAATGATTGGCGAATTCCAGGCCCTACGGGGCTGGCAGGACACTACACCATGTATCTTAGCTCTCATAAGGATTCATTTACCCATCTCTTGCTTAGATCCTCCATGTCACTCATGTACCACTCACATATGCCTCAGGTTTGCAAAGCAACTGATCACATATGTAGGCGACAAATAGGAGCTGCCCAATTTTTCTACTACTGAGTGCGATGTACTAAGGTGTTACTAGGTCTGCATTAGAAATCTGTACATTCCGGAGAAAGGGAGACTTTTAAATCATCTGTAATAAAACTACAAGATCTGATGGAAGGACATTTAGGGGCAGTATCAGAGCTACAAAACGTTGTTTCTCATTGTTTTATTTAGTTACTGCTATCTAACTGGTTAAAGTATCCACCTGAATCACAAGGCCATTGGTGCATCTACATGCACAAATGGCTTGTTCTGCTAGCGTTATTTCGTGGGGTGTATTGAAAACAAGAGTTTATTCTTTTAAAGGACAGGTAGTGTAGCATAGTCAGTGAGATTCAGAGTGTTTGAAACTTCCTAACAAAAAAAGCGGTGGACCAAGGTTCAGGATGGACTGTTCCCTTGAGGAACAGGGTCAATATTGATTTGCATTAGGTTAACCTCTGTCTAGAGTTGCATAGTGGGTGGAAAATTATGAATTGGAATTCTACACAGAACGATTGCAAGTGGTTAGACTATTTGCAAGCATTTTTCCCATCATATTTTGAGTTTTTGATTGCCAGTAGTTTGTCTGAAAACTTGAGACAGATACACATTTCCAAGCCTGCTACTGCCAATATTTGTGAATTCCAAAAAGTAATAAAATTGCATTTATTCAAGGAATACTTAAATGGATATAGGTTTACTACTTTATTAGTAAAAGAGTCACTGAGCCCGATTCACAAAGGTAAACTTAGACCTGAAATCTAAACTTACACTTCAGTTCTAAAGTTAGACGTCAGGTATAATAAAGTGTGACTTTAGATCTAAACGTAGACTTTAGTTCTAAAGATAGACTTTAGGTCAGTGGCGTAACGAAAGCTGAGGGGGCCCCCCCTGCAAGGAACACTGAGGGGCATCCACTCCTGGTTTAACCCGTAGCTCTAAGGCCTGAGTACTGAGTTGAGGGGGCCCCCTGCAGCTCAGGGTCCCCACCACACTGCGGGAAATGCGGGGCCCTGTGTTACGCCCCTGCTTTAGGTCTAAACTTAGACTTAAGGTCTAAGTTTACCTTTGTGAATTGGACCCTGATAAGAAAATGAATGTTAATTCTCCTAGAGAAACAAAGACAACCAGAAAAACTAGTAAAGTCAGAGCAGACTCAATTCAGGACCCCAAAGCCCAACTGCCAAACCACGGGCTAGATGTACAATGCTTTTTTGCGCTTGCAAACGAGAGATCGGTCGGTTTGCCACCTCAATAAAAGGTCATGGCATGTACAAACGCTAGTTTGCAAGTCACTGACTGTCAGCGTCAAGCCACTCCTCGGGTTTCTGAGTGATGCCAAAAAGGGGTCCACCTCCAGATTTCCCCAACTCTGGATGGAAGCAACTCAGAGTAGTGAGGTAGTCAGGCAAGGGAAATTAAGAAGAAGTCCGGGACCAGTGGGAAGCGGGAGAACCGGCAATGAAAAATACAGATTTAAAACATAGACAAGCAAAGCTTACTACTCTCATATTATTCTCGCTAGAACTCGCTAGTACCTTTCCACTGGTAGTGTATTCCTGTAGTACGTCTAACAGGTAGGGACTTCAGCTTCAACTTAAAGTATCCTACAACAAGAAACCACATAGATAAAACCTCTATTCCTCCACCACCACTTACGCACAAACTGTAACTATTCAAACATACATACCAATGTTCAATCATCCAGAATCAAAATAAACAATGCTCCCAAAATAGGGCTTCCTTCACAACTAGGAAGGAGAGTTGAGCGAGCCCCTGACAAAGTGCTCCGCCCGTTCGGAGTAAAAGGCAAAAATAATAAACTCAGGGTCCATTACTGTGAGAGAAAAGAACTCCTCTGGAAAGTTTATAATCCACCACGCTTTCTTCAGCGCAGTAGAAGGAAGGAAGAAATCCGAGCCACGGATACAGTTACCACCTACTTGTTCTGATTCAGATCAAAGGACAATCGATAGGTTCACTGCAGGCATTGTCTTGACTTCCGGGAGATAAACGCTTCCACAGCGCTAAGGAACTTCAACAAACACCAATCCAAAGTTTGCACCAAAACAAGAGTTCTCCTTTGAGATTCCTGGCAAGAGAAATTAGCGTTGTGAGGAGAGGCGCTTCCTTCAGCGCGAACGTACCTCAACAACAGACGCCTTCCAGCTTCACACTAATATTCAGTCCGGAAACGTCTGTACGAACAGGACGCCTGACTTCAGCGCCCGAAGGAGAGAAACACCCTGGTTACAGCTTGAGCTGAACGCTACTTCAGCGCACGAGTATTTCCAATGGAGCACGCCTCACAGCAGGATCCACGAACCAAGTCCAGAGAAAGAGAGAGCCTCCACGCAGCCAGCGGGAGACTCGAAGCACGAAACAACAACTGCAAAACGGCAGATTACGCGCACCTCGCCCCATACCTGACTGGGCAATATAGACGTGCTCCTCCCCCATCAGGCATTCTGGGAGATGTAGTTCGGGACGTACAATCCAGGCAATGTAGGTGCCTTGGACACTGCAGGCTCCGGTCAGCACCTGACAGTATTCCCTCCTCCCAGGCGCCTCCTAGATCCGGGCTTATCGGGATACCTGGCATGAAACTCCTGCACCGCCTGGGGAGCATGGACATTGGACGAAGGTTCCCATGAATCATCCTCCGAACCGTATCCTTTCCAAGAAATGAGATACCAGAGCCGACTGCTCCTGATCTTAGAATCCAGCACCTTACGTACTTCGTACTCCAGCTGCCCATCCCGAACCACCGGCGGCACAGCTCGTCTAGCAGCTCCCAAAGCCTACTTCAACAGACTGCAATGAAATACCGGATGTATGCGCAAAGAAGCAGGCAGTTTAAGTCTGTACGCCACCGAGCCCACCGGGCGCACCACCGGATAAGGCCCAATGAATCGGGGATGAAAGATACTCCTGTAACGGAAGCGAATGTTCCTGGTGGACAACCACACGCGATCCTCGACCTCATAGGTAGGACCCTCTTGAGGTCTCCTATCAGCCCATGACTTATACAAACGTTTTGCAACATCCAGGTATACAGCCTGCAGACGTTTGATCAGCGTAGCCACTGTGGGTTGGTTGGTAATGTCACAGGGATCGGTCAGAGGAAGCAGCTTGGCATGGAAGCCATGATTGGCCCGAAAGGGGGAGTCCTTGATAGAGCTGTGCCAGGAATTGTTGTAGGACAACTCTGCCAACTACAACATAGCGACCCATGACTCACCAGCCACTTTTGCATAACAGCGGAGATATGTCTTGAGTGTCTGGTTTAGTCTTTCCGTCTGGCCGTCTGTCTGTGGATGGAAACTCGTCGAGGTAGCCACCTCAATTCGGAGAACCTTGCACCACATCTTCCAGAACCGGGCTATGAATTGCGGTCCACGATCCAAAACTATAACCCTGGCGAGTCCATGTAACTTCACCACCTGTGACAGCAAAAACTGGGCGGTCTGTCCGGCTGTGGGTAGGTTTCGACAAGGGATAAAGTGTCCCATTTTGGTAAGACTGTCTACCACCACCATGATAGCTTCGCACCCTTGGTCTTTTGGCAGGCCTACTACAAAATCTAGACTTATTGTATGCCATGGTTGTGTTGGTGTAGGCATAGGGACCAGTTTGCCTTTGGCTCTACAATGTTCGCCTTTGGCTCGAGCACACACATCACACTGTTTAATCCATAGGTTTACATCGTCTTTCATGTGTTCCCCCCAAAACTGTCTCTGCATGAGCTGTAGAGTCTTTTTTACACCAGAATGTCCTGCTAATACAGCGTCATGACACCAGTTGAAAGCCTTCGCTCTGATTTCCTTGGAGGGAAGATATAGCTTGTTGTTCACAAAGGGCAAACTTGGTTTGAGTGTTCGGGACGTACAGTCGTTGGCCCACAGTTTCCACTCTTCCTGATTATTCTGGTTTTTTACCTCCTTGAAGAAGTTCTCTATGGTGAGGGAACACAGCACCTTCTCGGGTGAAATGATGGCTTCAGGAGGGATGTTTTGTTTTTCTACCACATCCCCTTGTCTGGATAGAGCATCCGCTTTTCTGTTGTCTGACCCTGGTCTGAATGTTATTACGAAGTCGAACTCTGCGAAGAAGAGCATCCATCACATTTGACGTTGTGTGAGATGTCTAGCGGTCTTCATATATTGGAGATTACAGTGATCCGTGTAGACCGTGACCGGATGTTTGGCCCCCCATAAGTAGTGCCGCCATTCCTCAAAGGGTTTTTTGTTGGCCAACAACTCTTTTTTGGCCACCGTGTAGTTCAGTTCGGCTGTACTCCATTTTTTGGACAAAAAGGCTACTGGATGCAATTGCCCCGAGAGGCGGTCTCGCTGTGAGAATACTGCCCCAATAGCAATGTCTGAGGCATCTGCTTCCACCACGAAAGGCACCCCAATCTGTGGATGTTGGAGAATGGGGGCCGATGTGAATGCCTTTTTGAGGTAATCAAAAGCGCTCTTTGCTTCCTGAGTCCAACAGAACGGATGTCCCTTTCGTTGCAGACGTGTTAAAGGAGACACCAGCTGCGAGAAGTGTGCAATGAACCTCCGGTAATAATTCAAAAAACCAAGGAAGCACTGCACATCCCTTACATTCTTTGGGATAGGCCATTCTTGCACCGCCAAAACCTTCCTTTCAGCCATACACAAACCAGAGGGGCTCAGAATAACACCCAAAAACTGCACCTGTTGCACATGGAATTCACATTTGTTCAATTTGCAGAACAATCCATTCTCCTGCAATTTCCGCAAAACCTGCTTCACATGATCACAATGACTTTCTGTATCTTGAGAGTAGATCAAAATATCGTCAATGTAGACGACTACGAACTTGTCCACATAACTCTTTAGCACATCGTTAGGGAAGAACTGAAAAGCCGCTGGTGCGTTACAAAGCCCGAACGGCATCACTAGATATTCGAACAGGCCGTAGCGGGTTTTAAAGGCTGTCTTCCACTCATCATCTTCTCGTATCCGGACCAGGTGATAAGCCCCTCTCAGGTCTAGTCGGGTGTAAATGACTGCTTCTCTGACCTGATCTAGCAAAACGGGGATGAGTGGAAGAGGGTAGCGATTCCTTACAGTGTTTTTGTTCAAAACCCTGTAATCCAGACATGTTCGCAATTTGCCATTTGCTTTCTTAATAAAAAACAGAGGCAAAGCTGCAGGTGAGCGGGAAGGACGGATAAACCCTATGTCCACATAATGGTCCAGGTATCCCCTCAGATGTTGTGTCTCGGGGTCTGATAGCGCATATACCCTACAAGACGGCAGTACCGCCCCGGGTATCAGATCTATTTGGCAATCGTACTCTCTGTGTGGGGGTAGGATCTCCGCCTTAGATTCACTAAACACCTCTCTGAACTCTGCATAGACTGGGGGTAGTACTGTTTCCTTTTCAGCAGCGGTAGTCACCTGATAAACTCGTGTGAGGGCTAGTACATGATTGCATAACGGTTGGACGCAGGTTGATAGGCACTGTTCTGACTCAAAACTTAAAGACTTCTGTGTCTAATCGATATTGGAGTTATGCTTCCATAACCAGGGCATTCCCAATATCACCTCGTATTGAGGCGCTTCGATAATGTTTAATGTTATTTTTTCCACGTGCATGTTCTCATCTCCTTTCCTGACCAGTTCTAGCTCTTCGGTTACTTCCGTAATGGGCCCTGACTTCAGCGGCTTCCTGTCCACTACTAATACCCTTTACGGAGTTTTCCTAGGTACACAAAGCAACTCCAGACGCTGTACTAGTCCACTATCAATAAAGTTCCCGGTAGCTCCTGAATCCACCATCACCTCTATGTCATGAGAGCCCTTGTTATCTGTGAGACACATCTGCAAAACAATGTGAGACACAGAAGGAATGACCTCAGCACCTGCCAAAGATGGGACTCTCAATGCGGTTGACAGTTCCGTTTCCTTATCTGGTGAAGCTTCCAAGCTGACCGGTCTCTGAGGAGACATGGTCGTGACTGCCACTTTCTTGTTACTGTAGTATGTACCTTTCGTGGTTTCGTAGGGCAGTCTCTCACGAAATGTCCTTTCTTGCCGCAATACATACACAAACCCAAAGTTCTGTGATTCTCTCTCTCAGCTCTGGTTAAAGGGGCTCTGACTGCTCCGATTTCCATAGGCTCGACCTTCAGGTCAGCGGTGGATGAAGCGGGTTTAGTACTCTCCTCTGTTTTCTCCCCCTGACCGTAAACGCTTTCGCCTCTCCTTTCTGCTAGTCTATGGTCTAGGCGCAGGGTCAAATTCATCAGATCCGTGTATGTTCTGGGCTGGGGGTCTATTTGCGCTAGAACATCTTTCATGTCATCTCTAAGCCGCTGATAATACAACGACATACGTTTCTCCTCTGGCCACGCGGTTTCTGCTATCAACCTATTGAATTTAGTCAGATAGGTGACCAAGTCCTGCTTCCCTTGTTTTAGTTCTAGTAATTCCCTGTCAGCGGACATTGTGATAGCTCGCCTATCGAACACTCTTTCCAGTTCTCGACGAAAAGAGTCCCAATTAGATAGAAGGGGATCATTGTATTTGACCAAGGGTACGGCCCAATTGGCCGCATCCCCGGTCATAAACGAGATGGCAAACGCAACTCGGGAATGATTATTCAGAAAAGAAGCAGGTTTACATGAAAAGTGCAGCAGAATTTGTGTGAGAAACGTCTGAATCTTGGCTGTTTCACCTGTAAATCTTTCGGGACTTGCTAACGGAATGGGCAGGGGTACGTTCACCTGTATCTGTGATGAACCTTGAGTGGCATCAAAAGGATTTCTGGCCTGTCTATCGACTTTCTCTCTAAGAGCGGCGGTTTCTGCTTTGGAGGCGGCCAACTCTTGTTGTACCAGCACAAGCGCTTGTAAGACATCATCTAATGAAGCCATGTTTGCGCATCACCAGAAACTAAAGGAGCGATATATCTTAGGCGCGTAATTCTGTCAGCGTCAAGCCACTCCTCGGGTTTCTGAGTGATGCCAAAAAGGGGTCCACCTCCAGACTTCCCCAACTCTGGATGGAAGCAACTCAGAGTAGTGAGGTAGTCAGGCGAGGGAAATTAAGAAGAAGTCCGGGACCAGTGGGAAGCGGGAGAACCTGCAATGAAAAATACAGATTTAATACATAGACAAGCAAAGCTTACTACTCTCATAATATTCTCGCTAGAACTCGCTAGTACCTTTCCACTGGTAGTGTATTCCTGTAGTACGTCTAACAGGTAGGGACTTCAGCTTCAACTTAAAGTATCCTACAACAAGAAACCACATAGATAAAACCTCTATTCCTCCACCACCACTTACGCACAAACTGTAACTATTCAAACATACATACCAATGTTCAATCATCCAGAATCAAAATAAACAATGCTCCCAAAATAGGGCTTCCTTCACAACTAGGAAGGAGAGTTGAGCGAGCCCCTGACAAAGTGCTCCGCCCGTTCGGAGTAAAAGGCAAAAATAATAAACTCAGGGTCCATTACTGTGAGAGAAAAGAACTCCTCTGGAAAGTTTATAATCCACCACGCTTTCTTCAGCGCAGTAGAAGGAAGGAAGAAATCCGAGCCACGGATACAGTTACCACCTACTTGTTCTGATTCAGATCAAAGGACAAACGATAGGTTCACTGCAGGCATTGTCTTGACTTCCGGGAGATAAACGCTTCCACAGCGCTAAGGAACTTCAACAAACACCAATCCAAAGTTTGCACCAAAACAAGAGTTCTCCTTTGAGATTCCTGGCAAGAGAAATTAGCGTTGTGAGGAGAGGCGCTTCCTTCAGCGCGAACGTACCTCAACAACAGACGCCTTCCAGCTTCACACTAATATTCAGCTCGGAAACGTCTGTACGAACAGGACGCCTGACTTCAGCGCCCGAAGGAGAGAAACACCCTGGTTACAGCTTGAGCTGAACGCTACTTCAGCGCACGAGTATTTCCAATGGAGCACGCCTCACAGCAGGATCCACGAACCAAGTCCAGAGAAAGAGAGAGCCTCCACGCAGCCAGCGGGAGACTCGAAGCACGAAACAACAACTGCAAAACGGCAGATTACGCGCACCTCGCCCCATACCTGACTGGGCAATATAGACGTGCTCCTCCCCCATCAGGCATTCTGGGAGATGTAGTTCGGGACGTACAATCCAGGCAATGTAGGTGCCTTGGACACTGCAGGCTCCGGTCAGCGCCTGACACTGACACGCAAAATAGTGTTTGCGACTCTAGCTATTAGGAATGGGCGTCCTTCCTAATAGCGAGGCTCAATGCCATTTACTATTGTTTGAGACTGCATTTGCGGCCGCAAAACACTTGCTATTTACCACCTAATTCAAATGGGTGCATAGATATTTTTTAAGAGCAGGCAATGGTCCCAGGGACCACAGCCTGCCCTTAAAAATTAAACTGAAAAGTTTCATTTTCTTTTTTAAATGCATCCCACTTCCCCCTAAGGAAAACGGGCTGAATTAAAAAAAAGTGTTTTATTTAAAAAGAAGTCCCAGACATGGTGGTCTGCTGATTCCAGCTGGTCACCATCCCTGGGAGTGCTAGCCATTCCCAATGGGATCGCAAATTGCAATTGGCTCATGGATAAGGAAGAGGCATGCAATTTGCGACCCCTTTGGGAATCACTAACAGTGTCTAAGTGTTGTACATTCACTTTTGCGAGCCGCAAATTGCGAGTGACAGTTTGACGCAATGTGTGACTCGCAACAATGAATGGTTGTACATCTGTCCCCAAGAATACATTTATTTGAGGTTTGTCACACCCCAAACACCCACCACTGAAGCTATACCCCTGAAAAGAAATGTACTCACTTAGATCTTCTCCAAGGCCAAGGAGTGGGAATTCCAAGGCCAGAATGGCTTGGAAAGTTTGCCAACGAGCATGAGCCTGTACAATTTACTTTTACAGTGAACATTCCCACTTTAGAAACAGTTGAGGAGTTATGCATGTAAAGGGCAAGAGTAAATCTGTATTGAGGGCAGGGATGCATATGGAACTGCCCTAAATTAGGAGGGCTAGAAGGGAAAAGTATGTCTCCATATGAAACAATATTTTCCCAATTGAGAAAAAGAAACTGAAAAGTTGGCACGTGGAAATACACTTTTCCTAAGTATTTAAACATTCATATTTACATTTATATTTACATTAAATACTTAGGAATGTGAGTAGTCAGGCAAAAGTGCAACTGTTGTAGCTTCCAGCCAGCTCCCCAGGATTTTTTTGTGACTTGCAAAAAAAGTAAATGTATTCAATAAATGTAAGAGTAAACTGCGGGAGTACATTTATAAATATTTTGTGCGAATTTGGCCCCCAGAGAATCTTGCTCAGTCTGGAGGCGACAGCTCAAAACAAACAAGAATAAATGGAGACGCTTTAGAGAGAGCTATCAAGATGTCACCAGAACTACATCACAAATCTGCACAGTGTGGAGACAGGGAGGAAAATGAAACATTCGCATACTTTTGGGGAAAAACATCCAAGTGGACGTGATGTGTTTCCAGAACAAGGTGACGTTAACTGAGACTTATTAGATAGGAGGCGGAGAATTCATAAAGAATTTCAGCTTCACAGAAAAGGCTGCAAATAACGGGGTTCGACATTCAGTGTCAAAGACATCTTGCAGCCATTAGTCGTTTTCTTATTAACTAAAGACACGCAGGCGCATTGCAGACATAAGCACACATACATGCACCCACACACACTCTGACATAGACATGCAGACGCTCATGCACACAGTGAGGATACAGATACAAACACTCATGCATACAGCCAGGGTCCTGGTGCTTAATTTGTCCCCCAAAAAGTGATAGGGCCTCGTCAAGTGGCCACTGCAGCTTGTAACATCCACAGCACCTACCAATGACAGTATCTACACAACGAATAACCATCAAACTCCTAAAAGTATGACAATTCAGATTATTTCAGGCCCCCAAAAATATAAGAATAGGGTGGGCAGCAGGTATTAGCCTTTATAAATGTATATTGTAGTTAGAAACAAGTGTTGTTGTGCTAGGCTTTAATTTAGACAAACAGCAACAACATGTGGCAGACTGTATAAGTGCCAGTGTTCACAATTAAGTGCTGATGCCGAGCACCGTAAACCACCTGCTCAAATTAAGCACTGCTGGCAGTAATCGTGACTGGACACTAGGGGCCTCATTTATGAAAAGTGACGCATCGCTGCGTGAAAACAGCGATGCGTCACTTTTCACTGCGCACTCCTTGCGACACCAATGATGCATCATATTTAATGTATGACGCATCATGTCGCAAGGAATTACAGATACGTCAGTATTTCTGACGCATCTGTAAGCGCAAAAGTGACGCATTGCTGGAGTGTGTAACAAAAGTGACGCAACTCCAGCAATGCGTCCTTTCACATGGGGAAAGCCCCATGTGAAAGGGCTTGCGCCAGTCTTACGCCTGCTGTGAGGCAGACGCAAGATTTTGACGCAACAGCATCCTAAAAGTGACGCAGTGAAATCTCATAGATTTCACTGCGTCACTATTACGAGGCTTTTTGCGGGGGAACGCCCCCTTTGCATACATTATACCTGACGCAGGTATAATGTGGCGCAGGGGTTTAAAAAGTGACGCATCTACCTAGATGCGTCACTTTTTAAATATGGCGCAACAAGGCGCATTTTGTACGCCACTGGTGCGTCACAAAAAGTGACGCACCGGCGGCACAAAACTGACGCAAGGCCTCATAAATAAGGGCCTTGGGTCCTCATTTTGAGGATTGGTGAAATCCCAGTCCGGCTGATAACATAAGATATTGACGGAATCAGAACTGCAAGTTGTAGAGGAACACCAACCTCTCAATATTTCCCCTACGCTTAACTTTTTTGTTCTGGTGAAATGTGCGGAAAAACATAGAAATTAAGAAAAACAAAACATGCTGGAATCGATGCAGAATCACTGCTTGTTGCCCTTACACCCCATTTCTGGAGTTCAACTTGTAATAGTGTGGTACCTGGAGCAGGGAATTACTACACCCCACTGTAATACAGTGGCGGGCGGTAATTGTAGGAGGGAGGGGGCAGACGGGAAACACACTCACAACCATGCATTCACACATGTGCGCACGAACACACACTTCCATTCACAAAACTCATTAATTAATATTCAAAGATACACTTGCGCACGCACCAAACATTAATTTGAAAAAAAATCACTTGCCTGCAGCTCACCCACGGAGGTCCCAAAAGGCTTGGGACTACAGCCTTCCTTCATTGGCAGACCTTAGGCAGCAGTCCCTACATCGTCACAGAGTGGGAATGGGTCAGTGAGACTGCTGACCCCACCCCACTCTGTGACAAAGTGTCTCTCATTGTCACTCAACCATGGATTCTTCAGGGCTTGGCAGTTCAGGCTGGACTGTTCCCATGAGGCACAGGGTCAAGGCTGATTTACATATGGACATGTCTGAACTGGGGTGGCGTGGTGAGCAAAATAACGATGGATTAAACCCAGATCTGTGACTTGAGTGAATGCTTTGCCAATGTGTAACATACCGTCCATCACCTTGTGTGATTTGCTGTTCGCCCTATGGGTGAAGGGTATACCCAGACGTGGGTCCTGTGCTCACTACGCCACTGGAGTCAAGCTATCCTGGCTGAGCAATGAGTGAACTTCAGCCTCAAGGACCTTTGCTGAGCTTAGTAGGTCACGACCACGGGAGCTGTGATATTCTCAGCCCAGCAAATTTCATCTCAGGCTTCCAGGAACCTGCGCATTTAGTGCATGTCTAGCCCCTGTCTGCCTGATCTGAAAATGAACAGAGTCTGACAGGCCGACTTTTGCTCCACCTGACGGACCCAAAAGGTGTACCCTCAGCTCCAATGGACCGGCCGCGGCTGCTGTACTGGAGTGCCAAGGGGCGGTATTGCTGCATCAGGAGTCCAGACTGCTGCAATGAGGGGCTAAGTATTGTATTCAGCGCTACAGGGACCAGCAGAATAGGCAGACGAGATGGCATGGCACTCTGATTTGCTATTCAAATCTCTGCATCCTTCTCACAAAATGAAAAAAGGAAACCCGCAGCCGTTCTCTTGGGAACACAATGTTGCAGTAGTAGCTAGGAATTGATTGCTTCCTGTCAACAAGTCTGACATGGCAGTCAGAAGGATCTTTCCAACGCAGCCAAGATTGCTAGACTGTTTAAATGCTGAAAGTATTCCATTATTTTATACACGGATATATGTTCTTGTTTCTCAAGTCAGCAATGAAGTGGAACGGGAGCACACTGGCTTAAAATGAAGTGGAAAAAACAAGCGAATGAAAAAGCAAGAGAGAGAAAGGACAAAGGGATGACAGTCAGAGGCAGGGGTATAACGGGGATAGCTCAGAGAAAGAGGAAAGAAGTGTGATAGGAAAGAAGGGGCAGAAATTGATAAAACAAAGGGGTGACAGTGAAAGTGAGTTAGTGGAAGAAAGGGGGGAAAAAGAAAAATTAAAGGGAGAGGGCGACAAGGGGATGAAAAGGAAGATATTATTGGGAAAATAAGATAAAATAAGATACAGGGTGCCAGGGGCATAGCGGGAGCGTGTGAGAGCTAGAGAACTAACAAGGTGGATGTTGATGAAAGGAAATAGGTAATCAGCATCGGCATAGCCAATAAGTCTCGCCTTTGGGACCTGATACGTGTATAGCCATGCAGCACAATATCCTGAGTAGGTCAGATATAGCTTAATTCCTGAATATATTTAAGTCTATATCAAGCCCAAGTTGTATTCACTTATAAAAAAATTAACAGCACACAAAGTAAATAGTGGGTGCCAAATTGCAGGCACATGAGGTATGAAGCAAAGCAAAAAACGTGATTTTAAACTGCCATAGTTTGCCTTATTGAAAATAAAAAATAAAAAATTGATACATGTTATCCGTGGTCTACTCACTGGAAATTCTTTATAAATTGTGATGTTTTATTGGGTGATTAAGTTGATACTAGTTAAACCGTCTTTTGCCTAGGAATATACACTCTGTTGCAAAGTAACAAGTGGCATTTGTTTGCTTAGAAGAGTGAAACTACAATCTATTTGAACAAAATCCAGTCCCTCACGCTTCAAGCCTGTCTATCTAAACACATGCGACCTCCATCCAGCTGGACATCTAAGTTTACACTGCTCCTAAAAGCCTGAAAAGGTTGTAGTGCTGGCTCCATAATGCACTAAACACAAACACAACTGGACGTCTGTGCATGTGTGCATTCCAGCTTGTGTATGAGTGCATTGAGGGCCAGATGTAGGTAAATGGCATTTACCGATTCGTAATTACCGAATTTTACCGATTCGGTATTTACAAATCGGTAAATGCTATGTAGGTATTTTTACTGAATAATTTAACGAATTGGTAATATTTACAGATTCGGTAATTGTCATTGATTCCTATGGGAATAGAGGCCTATAGGAACCAATGGCAATTACCGAATCGGTAAATACCGATTCGGTAAAATTACCGAATTGACATGGGGGAAAGGTGTCACTTTGGCACCCTGTTGCACCCCTGATTCAGGCTTGTGTGCCATGTGGCACACATACATGCCCTAAGGGCATGTATATGGCACAGGTGTACATGCACAGATGTGTATGTACACAGGAATTCGTTATTTACCATCAAATAGTATTTGATGGTAAATAACGAATTCTTAAGGGCCTGTGGCTCTGTTTTCAGTGCCACCTACATCCAGATTTACCAATTTGGTAAATTTACCGATTTGGTATTTTACCGAATCGGTAAATTTACTGAATCGTAAAAATTAGGGCCCCCTACATCTCAAAAACCAAATACCGGCCGGTAACGGCCGAAATCGTCCGTTACCAACCGCTATTTGGCCTCCTACATCTGGCCCTTAGTTACGTTGTTGATATGTGTAATTAAATGTATATTATCTAGCAAGTATAGTGCATGCATGTCACCTATCTTTAATACTCATTAAGTACATATCTATATTTGCATATTATACACCTGCATGGGAAATAGATGGAGAGGGGGTGGGGGTGTTGGAAAGACAGTTAGTGGGTAAAAGGACCATTGGATGTAGATGGTTGTTGGAAGGACAGTGGGTCGGTGGATGGGCAGACGAGCAGAGGTGTCTGTTGGAAGGATAATGAGTGGGGGACGGACGGGCAGGGAGGGGAGTTGGAAGGACAGAGGGTGGGTGGATAAATGAGCAGGAGAATGGATAGATAAAAAAGGCAGGAAATTATTTTTTAAAAGAGCAGGTGTGTGTGCACATCTCAATATATATACACATCGGGAAAGTGACAGCCAATTTTATACTCTTTTGTTGCATGTCACAGCATGTACTGCCTCTATTTCACATCTATGTGCTATTTCAAGTTATTGCACCTGCTTCTCAAGCTAGTATGGGCCATACCCATGATAGTCTGTGCACTGTATACATAAGATGCTGGGAGGAGAAGGCGCTCATGACATATTGATTCAATCAGTACATCTTGCTTCTCTAGAATCTTAGGGATCCTCCACCAGCGTGCTGGCTCTGCAAACTCCGTGCTGCAGGGAGCGGAGCTGCGTGTGTACATATTGCACCGTGAAATGTCAGTCTGTCTTCAGGTCCCTCTGACCCAGGGCGTGGGACTTATAAACCACTGCAGAAGCCTTTCTGCTGTGCTCTCACTTGCTAAGCATCTACGTGCATTGTACCAAAGTGCTCAGGGACAAGACAACTTAACTTCAAAACTGTATAGAGAAAGGTACAAAAACAAGAGGGGAGAATTAGACACAAAAATAGATATATACTGAGAAAAAAAGGGGACCTATTGAAAAGACAAGGTGGTGTGAGGGGGCTGACATTTTGAGTGTTAGAAAAAAGTAAAGTAAAGTGGAAAAGAAGGCGCGCACATAGAAAATGGGGAAAAAATGGGGAGAGGTGCAGAACAGTAAAAGAGACAGAGTGCTCAAGTGCCACAAAAGGTAGGCTGAAAAGATAAAAATAGACAGTAAATGAGAAAAGACAGGTAGAAAGCAAAAGTAAAAAGGGAGACACGCATATAAAAACATCAAAATGACAGCAAGGCGACAGTTACAGTGAGCAATGGCTAAAGTTGAGGCAGACAGATAGAAAAAGAAAAAGCAAAATGATGAATTAATATCCAGACGGGCACGCATGGAGTGGAAGAAGGAGTGCAAATGGGAAGAAGCACAGAGCAATGAGGGCATTTGGGTAGAAAACAAAGGGAGAAGGATGGAGGTGGAAAACACATGGGGACTCATAAAGTTAATAATAAAAACTGGAAAAAAAATTCACTAAAAGTAAGCAGTGAAGGACTCAACTGAGCCAACTTAACAGGATGGTAAAGAAGCCATGCTCCAAGAGAGGGACACACAGAAGATGGAACCAGATAGACAAGGCAAATCATTGAATAAGAAACAAGGACATGAGAGTGACAATAATGCCAACCAATGGTAAGCAATGGTCAAGCTTAAGTCCACTGTAAACTCCAGGTAGGTCCACAATAGGTTTTAATCAAAAAGACAGTGGCACCATTTGGTAGGCTCAGTCTAAAAATTGAAAGGGATCAAAGAACAATGGTTTGTGAAACTGGTCCGTCTGGCTCAATATTTCCAGGTGCAAATGTCATGGAAACCGGTGAGCTTTTGAAGCTCTGTTAATGTGTATTTCAAAGTTCAGGAACAACCCAACACGTGGATGACGTAAGGGAATGGGAAATGCCTTTCAGAGAGATTGATATAATCTATTCTCCATGGGGTGATAGTCAAGGAATCATTATATGATGTGCCTTTTATCTTTCACCGAGCAAAACTAGGGCTGCTCAGTACACACTACACATACCGCCATCATTATGTGCTAAATAAATATAGCTGGAAATGTATCTTTGTTTAGCACTGGTTCACCATGACTTCTGTAAGGCAGTTATGTATTCATCTTCCTCAGCAGAGCTTTTCCAGGCCGATAATATATTTTCAGCAATGTCTGCATTGCATTCCCTACTAGTAAATCTGCTTGTTTTTAGGGTTTTGTATTGATTGGTCTTCCACCTCGACAACCCCAGCAACCCCAACTCCACTACCCTTCATGACAACCTCGCCAGCATCAGACGTAAACAACTCATCCACACACCGACCCACAGAACAGGACACACCTTCGACCCCATCTTCGCGGCAGGAAACAGTGTCCAATTCAGCCACACAACGCAGCCGCCAAGGACCTTCCAGCACTGCGTACACTTCTCCATCAACAAACCAAAGGCACCGAAACCAGCCCCACGCCCACCACGAAGGAACTGGAGCAAGGTTACCAATGAGCAACTTAACTCCACCCTCGCCCGAGACAACCACACCTTGGCACCAGACGCAAATGACGCAAACAATGCAGCCACAGAACTCCACACCTGGATCTCCACCTGCGCAGACGAGCTCGCCCGCTATGCAAACCGACAGACAATGCCCCAGGAAGGCCGCCTGGTTCACCACCACTCTCCAAGAAGCCAGACACGCCAGACACACCTGCATACGCCTGGAGAAGGACTGGAGAAACACCAAGACAACTGAAAGCCACACCACCTACAAGGACACATTGACGGACTACCACAACCGGATCAGAGCCACCAAGAGGAACTTCGTCCACAACAAACTCCTGGCCAACTCCACCAACCCCAAGGACCTTTTCAGTGTCATTCAAGAATTCACCAACACGCGCAGCAAATCCACAGACTTCACCCCATCCCAAGATCTCTGCGACAAGCTTGGAACCTATTTTTACCTCAAGATCAAAAACCTCTACGACAACTTAATCGACCATCCACGAGGGGCCACAGATGGTCCCCCAACCCCCAGAAACACCAGCCAGCCCACCATCTCCAAGTGGACACCGATCACGGCCAAAGACACCACCTCGACCATGAAAAGAATCCACTCAGGGCCCCCACCGAATCCTACCCCCCTCACATCCACCACAGAGCTACGGCTGCCTTCGCACCTGAACTACAACGCACCTTCAACACCACCTTCAAACCAGGCACCTTCCCAGATGACTGGAAGCACACAGAAGTCAGACCCCTGCTCAAGAATCTCACAGCTGACCCCACCGACCTCAAGAAATACCAGCCCATCTCGCTCCTGCCCTTCGCAGCTAAAGTTGCAGAGAAAACAGTCAACAGGAAACTGACACGATTCATTGAGAAGAACGCCATCCTCGACCCGTCCCAATCCGGATTCTGAAGCAACCACAGCACAGAGACCGCCCTAATCGCCACCACAGACGGCATCTGCACCCTCCTGGACCAAGGCCACTGCGCAGCCCTCATCCTACTCAATCTATCAGCGGCCTTCAACACCGTTTCTCACCACACATAAGTCGCCAGACTACACGACGCAGGCAAAAAAGGAACAGCCCTGAACTTGATCCGATCATTCCTCACCGGAAGAAGCCAAAGGATCAGATTCCCACCCTTCCTCTCCGACCCCACGAAAATCACCTGCGGAGTCCCACAGGGTTCATCACTAGCCCCACCCTCTTCAACCTCTACATGGCCCCCCTTGCAGCCATCGTCCGACAACACAGCCTCAACATCGTATCCTACGCCGACAGCACCCAGCTCATCCTCTCCCTCACCAAAGACCACACCACTGCCAAACTCAACTTCCAGAAAGGAATGTAAGACGCTGGAGACTGGATGACCAACAGATGCCTGAAGCTCAATGCCAGAAAGACAGAAGTCCCCGTCCTCTGTACCACCCCTTCTGCATGGGACAGCACCTGGTGGCCAACCACCCTTACCTACCCCCTCAGACCACGCCAAGAACCTCAGCATCGTACTCGACGAATAACTCACCATGAACCGACAGGTCAACGTCGTCACTTCTAGCTGCTTCAACACCCTCCGCATCCTCCGCAGAACCTTCAAGTGGATCCCCCCTGAGTCAAGGAAGAAAGTCACCCACGCACTCATCACCAGCAGACTGGACTATGGAAACGCACTATGCGCTGGCATCAACAAGTCCCTACTCCGCAAACTCCAGACAATACAGAACACCGCCGCCAGACTCGTCCTCTGTATACCCTGACACAAACACATCAGCCAACACCTACGAAGTCTCCACTGGCTCCCCGTGGAGAAAAGAGTCACTTTCAAAATACTCACGTAAGCCTACAAATGCCTACACAACACGGACCCAAATACCTCAACGACAGAATTAACTTCCACGTATCCAAAAGAAACCTCCAATCTTCCAACCTCGCACTGGCCGAAGCCCCGCGTCTCCCCAGAGCCAGAGCAGGTAGAATATCCTTCTTTCACATTGCAGCCAAGACCTGGAATGAACTAATGGCTGACATTAGACGCTCTCCCTCCCTAATCACCTTCAGGACGACCCTCAAGACCTGGCTCCTCGGCTAAACAGATCTGCAGACGCCCCTCAGTGCCTTCAGACCCTCACAGGTGAGTAGCGTGCTTACAATTCCCTAATTGATTGATTGATTATGTATGATATGTGTGGCAACTCCTTATGTTTTGTGGCCTTGTGTATGCAGGCCATAAGATGTTCCTGAAGACAACAATTTTACTATGGTAAAAAGGAAGTGGGTCTCAATTACAATGCCACAAATTAGAACTCTATAAAAGTCAATCCTTTTGGCAAATGAGGACTTTTGGTTTCCACGCATCCTCATACCGTTTCACTTTGCCTTCCCATGCTCAAGAATTTCCAGTAACTTTCTGACTTCAGCAAATGGAGCCTGGAGCGAACGAACTAAAACATTCTGCTGATTCCTTGCTGTAAACTTGAAAATGTGCACCAATGTATCAATTATACAACATACACTAGTGCCAGCATTAGCAGAAGACACTCGAAGCACTAACAATAAAAAAAACTTGAAAAGTATCCTCTGGCTTTTAAACAGCTTTAAACACAAACAGAAGCTATGCACAAATGAGTCAACTCTGTGACTCAATCATTAATGGAAACAACAACGACAAGCACTCTTGAAAGCTACAATATTCACTCTAGTGGTTGATGTAAACAGTCATATGGCACACCAGTCTTCCTTATGCACCTCAGTGCACCTGGTGCTACAACTGTTTTCTCCACAACACCAGACAGTCTACCACTGGCGTGTCACTATTTGCAAAACAGTCATTCACCCTTTTATCATATTCAATGCGTATTGTACTACATGCAACAGGCTGTCCTGATCTCCGTACCCTTCCACATGCACATCCACCACACAATCCGGGCGCAGTCTGGCCAAGAGACTTCTCAGTTGTGTGAGTGCTACAAATGTAATTAGCCAATCAGTAAACCATTGGAAACATGTCACTCTGAACACCACACATATACATCTCATCCCCGCATAGAGTGACAAGTTGTCACACATTTTCCAGAACAGTCCTGGCTTTCCACCATTTGACCTTGCTTGTTTCAGTAAATTTAGCACATGTACTGGTTTTCAGAGAGAGTCAGGTGAACAAGAGGGAGGCCTCAGTGCAGATTTAGTTACCAGCCGCTGGCACAAAGCAATTAGCTAAGACATATGCTACTGCGTGCACACAATGCATTTAAATTCCCTTAGTGCATCACTGTCTGTGCTTTCTATATTTGCTAGTGTTGTTAGTTAAGTAATGGTGTTCCCTTTGGTCGATGCAAAATTGTAGTCCTACTTCTGTGTTTGTGAAAGGTATCGGTTTTTGCTTTTCAAAACCTACTCACCCTACTCCCTCACTTTTCACTACTCATCACACGCAACACAGCATGTTATGTATGCTAATCTGCACGTGTGATAATATAATACTTGCATATGTTATTCCACCCTCGGCTTCCAAACCTTCCGAAACTTCACGGAATCGCACCTTCAAAAGCATCCTAGAGAGCCCACACAGCAGGGCAGGTCACAACCTGAACACCCCACACACCCCCCACAAGAGGTGCAGGGCCACAACAGTGTCTACCTTGTGCTACACAAACATCAAAAACATACCGGCTAACTTCAATCTTTTTTCACTGTGTCAGGAGGGGGCGTGGCCTAGAGGCGATTGGTGTTTCAGCTCCGCACTGCCTGTGAAGCACTTTGCCCTCTTCTCCCTCCAAAAAGAAGAAAACCCCATAAAAACCTCTCATACTACCGCCGATGGCTGGGACAATTTAAAAGTCACTAATGGGCACTAGCTGTGCGGATCCTCCAAGCACGAGCCTGAAACCCACTCAACAAAGGAGTTTCCAACTAATAATGGCCACTCGCTGTGTGACCTTGTGAAGAGACCCAATATCATGAGACACAAGGCGACACCGTGTATAT
Source organism: Lissotriton vulgaris (assembly GCF_964263255.1). Taxonomy (NCBI): domain Eukaryota; kingdom Metazoa; phylum Chordata; class Amphibia; order Caudata; family Salamandridae; genus Lissotriton; species Lissotriton vulgaris. The sequence continues at coordinate 1,651,679,276 of NC_141685.1, forward strand.
TGGCAGATTTGCAGAACCATGGCTTTGTCTACTTGCACACACATGCATATTTACTCTCTTTCTCTCTCTCGCTCTCTCTCTCAAGACATATGTTTGAACATGTGTAAATAACTTTCTTGCTTAAAGAAGTGATTAGAGACCTTAGCAGAGCAGCACATTCCTCCTGTGTGCAGTATTTGCCTACCACATAATGCCCTACACCAGGCCTGTTTCTGTACTGTGGCGCCCCCTGCTGGAGGACACTAGAGACAATATCAACGTGTGTCTGCGATTTTTTGCTGCAAGTCTGTAGCGGTGCACACAGAAATGGAGGATCACGAGCCTGAATCATGTCTGAAGCCTCGGACTGCTAAATACATGGGGTCGGCCCAGTGTGAGACAGAGTGCACTTCTCAGGAACGGATTTAGAATTCGGATTTCTTCATAGATGGAAAAGTTGTGATTAGGAAAGAAGTTGTTGGAAAGTGGTGAATCTTGAAAAGTATTTTGTCTTCTTAAACTGGACCCTGGCTACCAATTGATATATTTCCCGTCGTGTACTGGAGTACTTTTAATAATATATATTTTTTTTAGTTTAAGAGAGCTTTATTGAAGTAAATAAGAACAAAAGGTACAACTTACAACAGCGATTATGAGAGAACAACAAAAATAAATATGTATGTCCATAGTAAAATAAAAGCCTGTTATAATTACTATTATCAAACAAAAAAACTAGGAGCAGTAATACAGGATTAGGTACCTTAGTGAAACAGCATTTTACGTTTTATAAATAAAGAGAGAAAAGAAAAAGAGAGGAGAAACGAAAGAAAGAAAAATCAACATCCGTATCAAATATAATCAATAGGAAAATCCGATAACTGGAACCATAAATGTTCAGACAACAACGTGGTAATAGTATAATATCCTGATATGAGCAATATAAAAAGAGTAAATCACAATAATATTAATTAATTTTGATACAGAGCTTTTGCTTTTTGTAAGCATTGTAAATAATAGATGTTTCCATCAACCAACTCTCAATTTAACAACTTTGGAATAATATAAGATTTAGTGGATCCTGTTTCAAGGATTTGAACCTTTGACTTATTGGTCAGACAGATATTAGTGATGGGGTCTTAAAACGCTGAGCCGTTTGCCAGCTTTACTCTATTTTCCTTCACTGGTTGTTGTATGAGCAACAACATATCTTGCTCTACCCTGCTACAACCCGAAACAACAAATGGGCCAGTTAATGACATTCAGCTTGAAAGGTACACACATATAATTAACTTCATGAAAGTATGAAAATAAACCCTAAAATCCACTTTTCACTAAACAATTCGAGTGATATCAAAGGAGGCGAACAAATATAGCCTTCTGTGCAGGTAAATATGGAACTCTGTTACTGCCTAATGAGGTTTAAAAATTGCATTGGGGAAGTTTAAAATTAGGAATCTGTAATGACGGTATGGGAACGAGGGACATGAGCATGTTTTTAGAAATAAAGGAAGGACAATATTGGGACATTGGAAAGTGAGAAATGTCAAGCTAGGAGATCTGCATACTATAAGAGACAAACTGCCCCACTTTGTGCCTAGTTATGGAAGAACTTCCTCTCCTTGGCAAAGCTGTGACAAGGTTAGCCAAGGAGTGGAGCGGGTGGGGACTTACATTCCCAGCTTCCCGTCGAAGCCTCGAGCTCTCTACTGAGCCGTCAAGTTTTTTCCTTCCTCCAATCACTGGTGCTGACACCACAGTTGCCTCCGGTAAGTGGCTTATTGTATGTTTGGGGGCACGTGTGTATGCATTTATGTATGCATATTTTCACGTGTGTGCTGTCAATAGGTTTATGCAGGTGTGTGCGTGCATGTGAATGGAAGGGTAGGTGTGAGTGCATGTGCATGTAGGTGCTTGTGAAAAGATGCATCTAAGTATGTGTTCATGTCTGCTTGTGAATGGATAGGTGTTGAGTATGTGTGGGAGTCTTTGTGAATGAAATGGTGTGAGTGTATGTAATATCCTGTATATGTATTTATGCTTATCCCCTGTAGCTTTGGCCTCAGCTGCGCAGCCAGTGTGCATGTGTTGCGTGAAATGTTGGAGTGATGGTTATGAATGGAATGTTTCAATGCCTGTGAGGTGAGGTGTGACAGTTGGAGTATGGGCTGAGCAGCAGACAGGCTGCTCCTGGTGGGGCTGCTCTCCATGGATTTACCAACCTGCAACAAATACTAAGGGCCCGATTCACAGAACCAGCGGCGGTTGGTCCATGGGGGCGTTTGGGCGCCGCCCCCCCCGTTTTCTCGCCGTGCGAGAAGGCAAACAAAGGTAGTTATTATTACCAATGATAATACCTACCATTTGTTTCTGCCTTGCCTTCTCGCACGGCGAGAAAGCAGAAGTTCCTGTGTGGGCGGTGTTACTCGAGGGCAGGGGGGAGCGGCTTGCCCACTGTTGGTAATACTGTCTGTTTGGGCAGCCTGAGAGGCTACCCAAACAGACAGTATTAACACAGTAGGCAAGCCGCTCCCCCCTGCCCTCGAGTAACCCCTCCCACTCTCCCTGTCTCTCTGTATTCTGCTGTGCTGCAGCATACAGAGAGAAATGACGTCAGTAGGGCAGCCGGCCGAACCAATCACAGCGCTGGTTGCTGTGGAGGGGAGGGAGGCTGCCTGCTGCCTTCTGATGATGTCGGAATTCTACAGCGACGGCGGGAGTCGGAAGTCTGGATCCTGGATCCTCAGTCAGGAAAGAAAAGCGGGAAGCCATTAACTAAGGTAAGTTTCGGAGTCCCGAGCCAGCATTAATACTGCAGTGTAGTGTCAGCTTCTTCTGCAGACCTGTAGGCGCTCGGACTTTAGGCCTCTGGGCTGCTCCGACGGGGCCCCAGTGCTGCAGAAATGAAGCTGCCGCGGTCTTGTTTGTAGTGAAATGCACCAGGCTCACTGCAAGAACAGGTATGTGTGTAGGTGGGATTTGTGTAGTATGAACCTAGCCAGAAACAGAAGAGCTGCACAGGGTCGACGGAAAGGACACACTCCGTGTCAGCAGAGGTAGCTTGGTTCTGGCAGCGAGAGTGGACTGTGACTGCACTGTGATGTGTGTCCTCAACTCTTTTCTGAATTGGAGCAGCATAAGGGGATGCTGTTCTTTCTGACCCTGGGTACATAGGAAGATGAAGCCCGCTGCCTTGTTTTTTCTTCTTTAAATTCCTGGTCTCCAGTCTGATGGTGTCTGGGCTCTGGGTGTGCCAGGAGCCGCCATTGATAAGCAGGTTTGCTGGTTGTCACGGCTTTTGCTGCTTTGAAGATGGTGCGGCCGGTAAGGGAGTCAGTGGAGTTCCACCAGGATGGGAGAGGTGTGGTCCTACTTCTTCAGGCCCTGGGTGAGATGCAGCGGCAGATAAGAAAGCTGGCCGTCCTCTGCGGGTGACTGATGTGGTGTGTGTTAACAGTGCCCTCCCCTCTGTACTCTCTCCCTGCATTAACTTGCAAATTGTGTGTGTGTGGGGGGGGGGAGAGACAATCAGGCTTGCTCGCGAACAGGTCCCAAACATTTGCGGCACACCACTTTCAAATGTCACCAGCCGCCACTGCACAGAACTAACTTAAGACAAAATCCTAAACTTACTAACATTTTGGTATTCACATAAGGCACTTTCTCATTTTGGTATTCACAGAAGGCACTTTCTCATTTTGGTATTCACAGAAGGCACTTACTCATTTCGGTATTCACAGAAGTTAGGAGTCCTAACTTTAGGACTCCTAAATGCCTTCTGTGAATACCAAAAGTCTTAAAGTAAGGATTTTTCTCAGTTTAGGAGAAGTAAAGTTAGTACTCCTAACTTTAGGATTCTAAATGCCTTCTGTGAATACCAAAAGTCTTAAAGTTAGGATTTTTCTCAGTTTAGGAGTCCTAAAGATAGGAGTCCTAACTGTACGACTCCTAAACTGAGAAAAAGCCTAACTTTAAGCCATTAAGTATTCACAGAAGGCATTTAGGAGCCCTAAAGTTAGGAGTCCTAACTTTACTACTCCTAAACTGAGAAAAATCCTAACTTTAGGACTTTCGGTATTCACAGAAGGCATTTAGGAGTCCTAAAGTTAGGAGTCCTAACTTCTGTGAATACCGAAATGAGTAAGTGCCTTCTGTGAATACCAAAATGAGTAAGTGCCTTCTGTGAATACCAAAATGGTAGTAAGTTTAGGATTTTGTCTTAAGTTAGTTCTGTGAATCTGGCCCTATGTAAATCATCTTAAACTACATCACAGCTACCAGACATTTATTCATTACAGTGTGTGAATGTGCATGTGTGCTTGCAAATTAATGGGTGTGAGTGAGTGTGTGTGCTTGTGTGAAAGTGATTGTGTGAGTGTTTGTCTGCTAGAGGTGGGCCACTCAGCAAATTTGCATGGAAAGCCAAGTCAGAGCCAAGCCAAGGGTCTGTCTTAGATCTTAGAGCCAGTGCACGAGTCGAGCCCCGAAAACATTTGCTATGAAAATCGTACAGCTAACAACGTAAAATATAATAAAGTCTTACAAAAATTCTAAAGTATATTCCTTTAAAATGTAGAAGCTTTGACCTTAATAGGGCACCTTTTAGTATTGCACAGAGAAGTACCTATTGAAAGTGATAGTTTAGTATAACTGCTGAACTGAACTCTGCTATTTGAAAAGTGGTTTCATACATGATAGTGAAGAAAAAAGTTTTGGTGGAATGAAATATTTGCCTAAGATCACACAACAAATAGCAGGGAAGCTGCTATTTATCCAGGTTTTCTGGTTTCACTTTATGTAAGTCAACCAGTAAATGGGTTTCTATTTGACTTTTCTTATGTTAAGGCTTTGTTTTTACCTTTCAGGGCATTTTTCTGCAGTTCTTAAAATACAGCACGAACTCGACGAACCTAGTGATGCATTTTAGATGAGTACCAGTTATATTACACAAGTTGTCGTTCATTTTTTTTATAGCCATGGAGAGATTAAGGGCCAGATGTAGGAAGGCTACTACCAGTCCGTAACGGCCGAAATTAACGAATTTCGGCCGTTACCGACTGGTAATAGGCTTTTCTGATGTAGGGGCCGAAATTAAGGATTCGGTAATTTACCGAATCGGTAATTTAAGGAATCGGTAAAGTACTGATTTCTTAAATACAGATTCGGTAAATTACCGAATTTCTAATATAGGGAGCACGTAAATGAGTGCTTATCCCATGTTAGGATTCGTTATTTACCACCAACTACAAGTTGGTGGTGAATAACGAAAAAAAAACAAAAAGCAATTTTATGCAAATTGCTTCAGTGTCATGTTGCGGACGTACATGCCCTTAGGGCATGTATGTCTGCAACATGTGCACCCATACACAATTGAGGGGTGCAACAGGGTGTCAAAGTGACACCCTGCCACCCTTCAATGTTTTCCCCCTTTTACTGAATCGGAATTTACTGATTCGGTAATTGACATTCATTCCTATGGGCCTCCAGGCCCATAGGAATGAATGGCAATTACTGAATCAGTAAATACCGATTCGGTAAATACCGAATCTTAACGATTCGGTAATTTTTACCGATTTTTTAGCTACATAGCATTTACCGATTCGAAAATACAGAATCAGTAAAATTCTGTATTTTTGAATCGGTAAATTTCAATTACCTACATCTAGCCCTAATTGATTTGCCCGTAATCACAGGATGTTGAGCCCACACAGAAACTCAAACCTGTTTCTCCAGTCGTCTGCTCTGACCGTATTGCCACATTGTGAGTAGAGGAAGGCACATAAAAGCCAGATGAGAGTTCGGCTTGTTATGGACTCGATGTTCCAAAAGTACCTCGAGGTGAGCCTGAGCCATGCTTTAGGTTCAAGATTTCACTGGCTCTGACTACCTCTATTGCCTGCCACACCACTCCTCAAAGTTACCAACCGCCACTTGTAAAATCAAAAGGTGAGGCTAACGCCAGACATAAAAAACACTTGGCTGTCATAGGGCTCTCTATCAAAAGCGATTTTTCAAAGACAGTTTTTACATTTTTGTAAAATGGCACAAGCAAGTTGACGCTTGCCTTTGTCAATACATATACACACTTTAGAAATAATATGGTGACAGCTCCTTGTATCTGATGGGAGGTATTTAGCTAGTGTGCTTCCAGCGGGCTCAGCCCAGAACTGACATCAGGTGAAGGCCAGACAAGCTGTTGTTACCTCCAGCGTACTACCATCCCTTTCCATCAGCTCGCAGATTACCCTTTTTAGGTTTCGCTGGGGGACGGAGCTGTAAGCTCCGCCTCCAGAGAAATCTCTTGATTTCAGTATAGTGACTCTGGAATACGCCCCCCTGTCCCATTGGCTAGCTCCACAAATGGAGGCTAGCCATTGGAACAGAGAGGCGTCCGTCATGGCTGGACCAGATTCGGGGGCGTTCCCGAGAATCTTTGGCTTTTGGCTACGTCATGATACGTCAGCCAAAAGCCGGGAACGCCCCCGAATCTGGTCCGGCCGGGCCGTGCTTGCTGCTGTCCTGCCTTACTCTGTGTCCCTCCTCCCGCCGTCCCCCCTCCCCCCTCCTCGCTGTCCTGTGCACGTTTCCCGTTCCCGCCGGCCGTCCGTGTCCCCTTCCCCTCCCACAGAAGCAAAACAACCCTTGTGTCCCATTGTCTTTGCAGCATTCCCTCCCCTCCCACAGCAGATCCCCGCCTCCCGAGCCGCAGCTGATCCCGCTCTCCCCGCCTCCCTCTCCCCTCACACAGCAGATTCCCGCCTCCCTCTCCCCTCCCACAGCAGATCCCCGCCTCCCTCTCCCCTCCCACAGCAGATCCCCGCCTCCCGAGCCGCAGCCGGTTCTGATGCCGTTGTAACACGGCCTCCGCTCTCCCCCTCCCCTCCAACAGCAGATCCCCGCCTCCCCCTCCCCTCCCACAGCAGATCTGTTTTCTGACCGACATGGGAACTGCGGCCCATCAATAGCACTGCTGCACCACTGAAGGCACTTTACTAATGGGAGGTCGGTGGGGACGTCTTGCCTTGTGGAGAGGACGGGGCCAGCGATGCCTCTCTTGTCCCCATCAGCCAATGGTCACAGGGGGGTGTAGCCGGACCCCGTGCTTGCAGCGCTGGCTGCCTGCTGGACGTGCTTCTTGGCAGCATCTGCCGGCGCGCTGCAGCTTCTGCCACAGCTCTGCAGGAGAGAGCTGTTGAGCAGTCTCTGCTCGGATCCGTCCCCACCAGCTGCCCCTCTGCACCACAGCTTTCCGCGCACGGTTGTTTTGGTCCGGTTGCACGTGCAAGAAGAACAGGGGAGTAAATAAAGCAAACATAACAACAGAAAGAAGTCTCTTCCAAGCACTTGCTCACAATGCTACTTCGTGTTCCAATGAAATCCTATTTCTGTCTCTGGATCTTGGTGATGCGCCTAGAAGCAGCACACAGTCAGCAAGGTAAGAGGAGGGCGCTGCAGGAGCCGTGGGCAGGCTAATTATTTCGCAGCCCTTCCAAAGAACCACTGCCGAAACTTTTTCTTTGATGGTTGATTTTTCCTCCGATGGATTGCATTGGGTGATTGTTATTGATTAATTGACAGGGAGAGTTTGCAGAGAGCTGCCAGATTGCTTTGTGCCTGTTTAGTGGATTGGAGGCTGTAAACGAAAGTTCCTTTATACTGACAGGATGAAGTTCACCATGCCCCCAGCTTAAACTGTTTTATCTCGTACACCACCTCTCATCAGGATCTATTGCACGCATCAGGGGAGTAATGCAAGCCCCTGGGCCAAGGAGGGGCCAACGACCCATGAAGGGTCGCGGCATTGAGGCCAAGGTCAACGAATAGCTGTGAGATATGGGTGACTCGGGGGTGGGCTCATCACCTTGGCGGTGAGAGGGTATTTTTATTGTGCCACTAGCATGTGTTCAAAGCTGAATGCGTGTTGTCTGTTGTTCTAGTAGTGTTTAAGTGCCTATTCCATTTTTCCATGTATGCTCGTCAAATGCAGGTGTACGAGTGACGCCACTAAGCACTACAGCCTGTCTTTTGAAGTGCACGCTTATTCAGTACATTTCACGGCACTCTCCACAAAATAAGACTGGGCTTACTCTGGGTGACCTGTGCTTTCAAGCAGCCTGACCTGCAATTAGAGAGATATACACAGGCACCCCCTTATTTCCTTTATATTTATTTATAAAGGCAACGCCTTAATTCTAAAGAATACATAAAAGTCTGGGCGGCTGGAAAATGTCCCCATCGTGTGCAAAGCTGAACTATGCCGAGAAGTACTTTACGACAAGACGCTCTTAAACGAAACACGCAGAAGCGGGTCTCCTTCCGTGGAAACAAGCACAGCTGGCGACCACTTGAGTGCACAGCCCGGTCAATTAGCGCTGGCAACTAACAATTAGAAAGGCAGGGCTACTCCTTTTAAAAGCTTGTCCTAGCCCCCGTTTGCTTATATACTTCAGATGTGTTTGTTTACCCTGTATATGTACATTCTCAGTGATAGATAACTAAGATACAGACTGTGTTCTTTAGTAAAATCTCTAAAGGGTATTTTCTATTGGTAGGTACCGCGACATCGTGCGTTTTTAACTTTTTAGTGTCCGATCTCCCTTCTGATTGGTTAATCTCTTTACCCTTCAGAAAGACAACCTGGACTGCATTGCATTCGTGTACTCGTCCTCACGAACATCCATGTTGTGTGCTCCTGACAACATTCCGCGCGCGCGGATTGGCTTTCATGTTCATTTAGGAAGCATTCCAGCGCGCAAGCGTTCCGGCATTCAGCATAGTTGTCAATCCATAAAACGTGTCATGGGTCTGCAACAGGGCCTCTCCTCTTGATACTCTTCTGCAGGAGTAAATGCACAAGCCAGTTTTCATTGTAGTGCAAAATGATAAGTGAAATAGTTGCAATACAAATCGCATTTGCGAGAGATTAAGCTATTGCCATTGTAAATGACAATGCCATTTATTTATCTGTTTTCAAAACTAACACATAAATAAAAAGTTTGTCATTCATAATGCCAATAGCTCAAACTTTTCCAAAGGCGAAACCGTTGCATTGTAAATGCTTGTTCAGAGTTCTGGCTCCATGCTGGCCAGCATCCTTAGAGTGGCCACTTAAGCTGAAGCCGTGCCACACAGCTATTCAAACGGCCATACTTTGTATATCATTGCGCTGGAGTGTTGCATTTCTCAAGTGTATTGATTATACTAAGTCCAGCGACGCTTTCTTATTGGCAAGTTACCTGACGGCTCCTCAGGTTTGCAGAGAGAAAACAAGGCGGGACTGCAAACTATCATCAGAAGCGGGAGCGCTAGGGGTGTTCATCTCTCGCAAAAGATCATTTTAGAGCCTCAGAACAAAGCTGTGTAGGCTGATGACAAAGGTTAGCACAAAGATTGGCTCACTAGTCTCACAGGCAGGCAAAACAAACTCACTTTTAGTTAGCAAGGCCGGGGAATGGGTCAGTCGTGTGTGCTTGCAGTCCAGTGAATTGGTAGCAGTAGCAAAGATCTTCACATGAAGTATAACACCTGAAAATGATGGCTCTTTTAATGGTTTCGACTTTTACCCCTTTCACGAGAGCAGCCCAACTTGTTTTTTTATTTTCTAAGCAAAATGGACTTGTGTCTGAAGAAACAAAAGACAGGAATGCTGACTATGTTATGTGGGACCATCAATGCCCTGTTCAAAAAATTCTCACAGCCCCTCGCACTCCTCTCACAGCATGAGGACATCCCACTGGCTGGCTTTAAACAGAGGAGTACAGGAAAGAAGAGATAAACACGAAGTTGTTCCTTAGCAGCTGCCAACAATGGATGACTTATGAACTCCTTTCAAGAGATCTGAAGAAATAAAAACCTTTTTAGGGGTTCACTGATACACCTGGTCCTTAAACCAACAAAGAAAAAATTGGCACGGAAGCTGCGATATCAAAAAAGAAGTATTTATTAACCTCACATGAGGGAGACTGCGTCATACAGTACCCTCAGGCAGCTGTATGAGACAGTCTAAGGAGTACAGAGAACAGGGGCCTTTTATGACCAGTTTATTGCTGAGTTAGCATGAAGACCCCAAAAGAAGCAGTACAAGTGTGCAAACAAATACATATAGGGATACATAAGAATTGCTCAGTCAACAGAGTGGGAGGATAGACTAAACTGCTTACGTCAGACAGTTATACACTAGGAGAAGGTGCATTCTGGCAGCTACAGGTCTTTCTGAGTATGTGCAAGGCTCTGGAGGAGGGAGAAAGCACATGGCGAGCACATCGCTAACTAAAATGGCTGCCAAGAACAAAATGGCTTTAACTCATGCTAACAGCGATTCCTGCAAACTTTAACAGATGTTAGAACATAAATAGTGTTTCCAGGAACACTGGACTGAAAAATAATTAAAAAAAAGGTTTAAGAGAGTGAGGGGTGAGCCTTTTGACCACTTTGGGGCAGATTTACAAGCCCCTTGCGCCACTTTTACATCACTTTTAACATTGGAAAAGTGACGCGAAAGTGGTGCAAGGGGTCTGTAAATCTGTCCTTTTGTGTCTAGCTATGGAGTCTGCTGCACTAATGGTAAGAGACAACCTGTGAATTCCTTTAATTTCCTTTGGTTACCAGCCTGCCCATCTCTCCGGGCCTTTGCAGCACAACTGCCCAACCTCTGCTCCCGTGATACCTCTATTGTCCAGGTCGGGTTCCTCCATTCCCTCCACAGGCACAGAATCTGCCCTTTCCAGTACCACTAGCCTTCTGTTGCCAGAAAACGCCAATCTCCCACTGTGAGCCTGTGATGCTGTGTCGTAATCATGAAAAGAGGACAAGAAGACAAACAAGTTACATCCCGGGAGGGGTGAGGGATGGGGACGGGAGCACCAGATACATGGGGGAGTGGGTGGGACTGAAATGCCTCATGCACTCCATGGAAACCTGGCAGCACAGCATTGTAATTAAGATTTGAATGAAAAAGGCATCCAAAAAGGATACGGTCATCAAACAAGTTTGCTTTTCAAGTAAGCAATGTAACATACAGAGCTGCTGACTTTTTTGGGAACTGGGTTTGAGGGTCGTCAGCTTTGGCTCTCCTCGTGCCTACAAAACACAAACAAATCTTAACACATAAAATTAAACATTAGCGAATTGAAACCAAATATGTCATGGAAACAAAATTACAAATACCAATCCCACTACAGCAATGGTTGAACTCCCTTCATGAACTTGTACAGGATCAGGAGAACAAATGGCAAAGGAACAATTCAGCTAAAAAAAGAGTGCACGGACCAAACCATAAATAAACAAAAGAGTAGGGGGACATGTAATCGGGACAGTCGCATGAAAGTGAAAAACAAACTCAAAGGTGTGACAACTAGCAACATTTCACCAATGAAAAGAAAGGAACTTAGAAAGGCAAATGAAGGATTGAATGAAAAGCGATGGGCGTCATGAAAGCCCAGAGAGTAAATATAGCATATCTCGAGAGACAGCGCATGCACTGACTGGGCTCAACCTAAAACAAGGGAAAAAGAGAGTTGACAGAGAGATAGAGAGCCAGGTTACGGGAAAGTGTAGAGAGAGAAAGGGATTAAGGGATCCAAAGGAGCAGTACTGACAAATAAGAGAAACGTTATTCTGAGTCATTCAGTTGTAAAACTCGATTATTAAAAGACACCTTAACTAATGTTCACTTTATAACTATTAACAATATAAAAAGCAGTTGGTTTGCTATTTTAGAGGTTACAAATTCCTTAGAGCGGTGGATGCAAAGGCAAATGAAAGAGCTTTCTTTATGCATGTGCAGTGAGATTAGTTTTTTTGCAAATTATCTGAAGCTGGTCAAAAAAATCCCAGTCATACTTTGGTATTTCCTAAATTCCAGACAAACTGGTTCGGGCAGACGCCCATCCACTGGGTCTGATTACCAGTGAGATGGATTTAGGTTCAGGGTGTGGTGGAATTACCGTTTCCAACCAGCATCCCTCCACTAAATGCCGGTATTTCAAGTTATTTATCCCTGAATAACATGCAGACTGGAATACCAGGTCCAATTTGGCATGTTTTCCCCTCCTTCTAGGTCTAATACCTGCCTCAAATCTGCAACTGTTTACCACCTGCTTGGAGTAGTTGGTAAATTGTTGCAGGGGTTGCAGAGAGACTTATCATCATCATCTTTATTTGATCTAAAATATTAGACCATAAAAGCACAATACAAATGTACAGTATGAGTATGAAGATGAAATACTCTCAGATATGTTACATATCATATGAACTCATATATCTAAATAAACAGTGTGTAAAATACACATAAAATGTCCTTTGTACATAAAAGTATTCCTTACCATAATTACTTAAAACTCATCTACAAGTAATATTAAATTGTTTTGATTTAAAAGTTCTAGATGCAAGGTCTTAGAGCAACATACAAGATGGTAAGTACCTCAAAACTGGGCCCGCCATATCATCCTGATGTGCCCCCGATCCATGACCTGTACAATACAGTAAATTAATAGCCAACATATCACAGAGTTGTTAAAACAGACTTCCTAGGACAGAGAACACTCCAAAGAAAAGATGATATTCTTACACAGATATTAATTGTTGATAGTGACTATAGAAATAAATATACTGAGCGACATTGATGGAAGTCTAGATGCTTTAGATAGCTTAATATGTAGCGCAGAGAGACTCACAGGGAGAGAGTAAACAAGATGATGGGCAATGCTTAATTGAAGGAGCGTTACAAGTGTAAGATGCTGAGAATGTGGCCTGCTGTACGCGTTTGTGTCAGTGGCGTCACTAGGGTTGGTGTCACACAGTGCGGGTAAAGGTGTCACCCCCTCACTTGTTATAATAAAAAAAAAAATCCTGCGCTGCCGCGCTTTTGCGAAGCAGGCTTCAAGCATCCTCCCTCCCTCCCCTGCACCAACCACAACGCTGCAATGGCAGCTTTGTGATTGGCTAGAGCAGGGATACTACTACCTGCCCATTGGAGACCGGGGGTTGCTGCATGAAGCAACCCTCGGTCTCAGCCCAGAAAACGGAACATGCGCACTATTTGCTGCTGCACTTCCCTGGGCCTGCCTGCAGGCTGTCATCCAACTCTTGACTGCTGCTGCAGCACCACCCACCCGTCCCTTAGCTTCGTCCGGGCTCGCAGCGTCAGTGAGCCGCAGCCCCGTTGCCCCACTGACCACGATCACCTGGGGTGACACCAATCACCTGGTGCGGGATTGGTGTCACCCCAGGTGATGGTGTCACCCGGTGCGGTCCGCACCCCCTGCACCCCCCTAGTGATGCCACTGGTTTGTGTGCCAAACATGGCTTGGATGATTGGCTCTGTAATTCTCAATGCGTTACTTCAGACCTTATCATAGGATATTCGTTTTTCAAACTTTGATGTACACAAACTAATTTCTAAAAATGTGCACACAGAAAAATTGGTTGTCCCTTGGGGCTTTGTTTACACAGTTTGGCTGATGTTAGCAAAGCTGCCCTGAGAAAGCCATTGCTAAGGCACAATATGTTGGCTGCGCTTGTGCTTTTTGAAGACGAACATGAATAAAAGACAAGTACAAACAAGAAGGACCAGCTATTATTATCCTTGTTGTTTCTTGTACAAACTTTCTTTGTGTATACTTTGTTTTGTTGTCTTTCGCTCGTGTTGTTATTGTCTTTAATGTCTTTAATGTATGACTAATGAGCAGCTGGTCATTGAAGGTGGGAAACGTGTACGTTGCATATATAACTTCAGGTGGTGCAGCACTAGTTTCCCTAGCTGCCAAAATTGGTTCAAATTCCAATCTAAATCCCGGTTCATAACCGCACCCATTTACTACCTGCTTGGAGAAGTTGGTAAATGGTTGCAGGGGCTGCAGAGAGACTCACAGGGTGAGAGTAACTGAGATGAAGGGCAACGCTCCATTGAAGGAGGTTTGTCTGCACCACCTGTCCTACTTGCGGGAGGACTCCCTGTATGCCTTGCACCTTTGTGCATGGCCTCGGGCTTTTCCTACTCATGGAATGGGGATGGGTACAATGGGGTGAATGGGCAAAGTGACCTGGTATTGCCAATGTCCAGTCTTAGTGATCCAAAAGACAGGTGGGGGTCAAGCTGTGCTCCTGCATACTTCCATCAAATGCCCTCAGGTTTCACCAGGACCAGATTTACACCAGATGAAACCGGATCTGGGCCCAGTTTTACCATAATTTTGTGTTTGGGTTGCGTCACTTTTATGGTGCAGTCCCAATGCAAAATCATTTTGGGCAGTCATCAAGGCACATAAAGCCACTTTGCGTGCCTTTGCATGGTTTAGTGCATACAAAGTAATGCAGAATAGCACATAGCATTGCCTTGTGTTCCTTTGAGTCGGGTAGGAGTTTCGTGGGTGAAGCATGGGGATTCTCTTGCATCAAATCATGTTTTTTTTTCCAAACAGAGATTTATAAAGACTTGTAAATCTGGGTTTGCTTCCAAAATGGTGCTCCTACCAGACAGGGGCAAAACATAGAGAAATATCTTTTTTTCTCCTTCTTTTTCTTCTTCCTATGTGTAATGCAATCTGCAGCATACAGAGAAAGAGGAATATGCCTCTAAGGACTGTTTTTGTGCAGGAAGGTGCTCCTTCTTGCACAAAAGCAATCTTTCCAGTAAGGATGTTGCAAGGGTACCTGCGATGGCGCTAGGAAGCACACAATGCCCTAATGCAAGTAGAAAGCAGAAATGCTCCATATCTTTGTAAATATCGAACATTTCCGCTCTCTCCCTTTCACGCAATACAGGCACAGCAAGTTCGCTTTCTGCTCCACATGAAATAATATTAAATGTGCCCCTAGGTGTCTCCAGGACCAAAAATGACACATCTGGAGTCTGTAAACCCTGTAATTTGACATCTGGAAACACCAGACAACTCAAAGTCTGACAGAACAATATGGCCCTCCTCCCCCATGGAGATTCCGTTTAGTCATACTCTTAACTGGTCCCTAAGTGTCACTGATATCGTCCTACTGAAGACCATCTTGATCCCTAGGAAGGCTTGAAACGACTACTTATGTAATTGTGGACTGTACAAAAGGAATGGCAATTGCATAGAAGTATGAGGATCGATTTCTCTTCTGCATCCGACTATCTGCCTATAATGCAGTTAAACCTTTATATTTCCTGTTTTGTGCGCTTCTCACTTACTTTTTAAGTTATCCACATGTTTATGCACATGAGAACAATTTTTACACAAATTCCTGTTGCACCCTGCTGTTATCTGGCTCTTACTTTGACCTGAAGAATGTGTTAAATTCTAGCTGTGTACCCACATAAAAACTGCCCTTTCATTTGTTCTTCCAGTCTCTGTTTTAATGAACTTGTAAACTGTGTAATAGCAAATTAGTGCCTGTTTAAAGTTAGGAGCTCTGATTGTTATATGTGAACATTTGTCAGGCCACCTTTAAGTAATGAAATTTTACTGCTAAACGGCTCCAAAGGAACCTCTCTGATTGTTCCTTATTAGATGAAAATGTTCCTATGAGCATCATCCACTGTACTTCACATGGAAGGAGAAATACGCTGAGACAAATCATACAAAATAAAGCAATATTGATCTTACAGATGGCAGGAGAAGGCAGAAAACAATAGCAGATGGAACAAGATGATCATATGGCTATTTAGAGTATCTTAAAGTATGTTTTATAGGAAGATGACTATTGGTATAGTGCGGATGCCGATCAGATGAGTTTTATAATTCTCTCTGAACTGGCAGGTAGAGCGGTGTAGAACAGTCACATTGCTTACTGGTAATCCTCATTACTCAGAGTCTTTCCCCAGTCTTCGTTGACCCCCCTCCCTTGGCTTTGCCTCCCTGCCAGCTTGGCTTCTCAGGGTCTAGTGTGGGTAGGCTGGAGGTTATAGTCTGGGGGGAGTTTTTTTAAAAGAGAGGAGGCAGTGGCATAACGAAACTTGAGGGGCCCCCTGCAAAGTATTTGGAAGGGACGCCCGACCCAACGGGTCCACTCAGGAGCTCTTGGTTGTTGACATTGCACAGGGCTAGCGAGGGCCCCCTGGTGCTCGGGGGCCCTACTGCACCGCAGGGGCTGCAGTGGCTTTTGTAACACCACTGGGAGGAGGGGCAGCAAGTGACTTGCCTACATCCAGGTGAAGGCATTTCTCCTTCCTTGCACCTACTCCAAAAGGGTGCAGTTTTCTGATGCTAAACCCTGTCTACTTTATTTAGTAATTTGGGGTTTGCTAAGTAATGCAAAGCAGAGCTATGCGCTGCTTTGCGTTACTTTCATGCTATTTTCAGTGCTAAAGAAAAGATTGTACATTGATTTACATCACTGTTGTGACACAAACACAGCATAAAATCTTAGCAAATCCCCCCCTTAGAGTCTGGTCCACAAAATAATAGATGTAATTTTGGGTCTGCTGCCCCATTTAAAGGATTGGCCCCACCAGTAAAAACACTTCATCCAGTGCTTCATCTCTACAGGATCACTGGATCACAGTGGTGATCTCAACACCCTATTTAGGATAAGGCATCCAGTACTCATGTTCCCTCCCTGGAACCACCACGAGAGACATGGCAGTCCCGGGTACAGAACTGGCACAATGCCCTCAACACAAATGGAGAAAATTCCTCATGTGTTGGGACCATTGTTATTTTGTTCTACAAAAACAACCCCTTCTTTTGGAGTACGCTGCCAAAGAACAAAGTATTTTGCTGAGCCGCCCCGTCAAAAATGAGGCCTCCTCCGCAAAGGAACAATGCCATGAAGGATTACCAGTCTAACAGCAGAGGCACTGAAAGAACAGGGATCTCCTTCGGGAAGTGAGGATTGTCTAAATTTGGCAGCCACACCTTCGCCAAAAGAGCAGAGGCCAGATCCTCTGATGAATTGGCGACTATCGGCAAGACTCTAAAGGAGGCTGCCTTTCTCTACTGCCAGAAAACAGTTGTCATCAACATCAAAAGCCTTGCTGCAGAGTCTAGCTGCTTCTGGAGAAATGACATTCTAGGACAGTCTTCATTTTAGGAAGCATCACCTCTGATAGCTCTAAACAAGAATGGCTGATCATGCCCCATTCATAGACAGACAGTCAGTGCCTGTAAGACTCTGATAAAAATATTCTGATAGTAATTGGATTTATAAAGCACTTACTACCACAGACAAGGTGTTGAAATGCTTTACGGAGAGTAGCACACCCAAGGTTAGTAGTTATTCTAGTGGGTATTGTTGGTTATTGTGATTAATCATGTGCTTTTAAGAAAAATTGGATGCAGTCACTCCAGTTACTTTTTGTTAGTAGGGGCTATGTTGTTTCAGGTGAATGGTTGGTGAGAAAGATAGGCTGGTGGAGATTAGGTCATGTTAGATTATAGGGATAGGGTTTTTAAAGAGGAGAGGTTGTGATCAATGAAATGAGGTCTCATATATTTGCAGAATTTTCAATAAGAAGGATTGAAGCAGGCAAGCATGAGACTGAAAGAAGTCTATTTTCAGAAATAGAAGTTATACAGAGAATGGAAGGTAAGAAGAAGGTCACTCTGTAGAAAGGAGACGAATCAAGCGGGAATCGCAATTAAGGAATACTTTCCCATTCATTCTTATGGGCCAGGAGGCCCATAGGAATGAATGGGAAGTTATTCTCAATTTGCGATTCGCAATTTGCTAATCGCACATTGAGAATAATTTCAAGGGTGCAGAGGTGTCCAAAGGACACCCTGTTGCACCCCTGAAATATGCATGGGTGCACATGTGGCGCATGTATGTGCATCACATGGCACTTTGGCAAAAAAGTGCATTTTTCAAGGAATTCGCAACTTCACAAAATTTCGGCTTTTGCAAATGCAAATTTGCTTGATACATATGGCTCTAAGTCATAAGAATGAAGATAGCAAGGTTCCAACAGATGACCAAGAAAACAGGTTCCAACAGCACTGCATTCTGTTTCCTGTTTCTCCTTTGAAGCAGCAGTGTGTGTTCCAGATATGATGAAGAAGAGACTATGAAAGCAGCAGCGTCACAAGCGTGGTAGGTTGCACAACAACAAAGTCAGATTGTGGAGGTTTACCACAGTCGGTTCAGCAAGCCAGGCATTGTGTTGCTCTGCATATCATGGAGACGACATTCTCAGTGTTGCAAGGAATGAGGTCTGCAAAGAAGACGAGCCACTGCAGGCCATGCGGACGATGATGAGGTACGTTCCAGGTAGTTCCAGCAGCACGCAGAATGGCGACGCCTGCATAGAACATGCAGAACTTACGTTAGACAGGCAAGGGCGCACTCCTGGAGGTAAGATTATTTTCAAATGACTCCACAGGTAATCAGTGTGAAAGAATGAATAGCTTTCAGTACATCTTGAAAGTAAAGGCTGCACTTTGCCAATATTACCGTACTGATAATGGCATAGACCAAACTGTTTAAACGTTCGCAAATGGCCTGTTTGAAACAGAAATAAAATAAAAGTTTCAGGAACACTACATTGTGCTTGCAGAAGAATCTAAACCAGGCAAAACTCACCAGTTTTAACAAATCCGCAATGTCCATCTCACAACCGCCTCAGCTCCGGACCACCACCTCCTCCCAGGCCTTCAAAACGGACCTCAAAGTTCTCCTCCTCCAAAGACACCTCCAAAGGTAATTCACACCCTCTCTATTATCCAAAGGAAGACCTCCCATTACTGAAAACTCTATTCTCCATGACTATGGAAGTGCCTTCCAAGTGTGTTCTTGTGGTTGGATTGTTTGCCATTTATTGCAGTATTATCCTTACACCTGTGTTTGGTACTCTTTTGTAACATGCACACGCCACTTTTCTCTTGTAACACTCTGTTTGCTACCTCTCACATTTTGCTTGCTTTTGATACTTGCACAAGTGCCACCATTGCCTACGTAACGTTTGTTCTTGTGCCTGAGTGTCTAGCATACATTGCAGTATATTACCTCTAATGGTACTTTGTTTTCTCTTGTAACCTGCACACTTGTCACTTTTTCCTCCAGTAATGCACTGTTTGCTACCTCATGTATTTTGTTTGCTCACAATTGTCACTTTTACCTCACGTAACTTAACGTCTGCTTTTGTAATTTGTTCACTTGTAATTTTCTGTTCCTATTGTGAAGCGCTCTGACGCCTTCAGGTAAAGTCTGCGCTATATAAAAACGCATAAATAAAATAAAATAAAATAAAGAAGACATTGTGAAAAAGTGCTGTCTTTCTGCATGGTTGCTCCCACTTTTTGCTGAACTGCTGTTGTGCTTTAACTGAGTGTGCCCTGGGCTTCTGCCAATAAGGTGCAGAGGGCCTATGTTCTTTCCCTAAAACTGCATTGAAAACAAAACCCAATTGGCATCTCTGACCACAGGAAAGCCCCTGGTAAATGGTACCACAGGTACCCAGGGCACTGTGACAAGGGAAGACCTCTAAGGGCTGCAGAACTTCTTGTGCGACCCTTAGATGCCCTGTACCATTACACTCACACACTACCTTTGCAGGCTGCGTGTTTTGGTGCAGAACAAAGTGAAGATTTGACATGGCACACATCCCTTTGTGCCATGCCTACAAACCACGGCCCTGGCATAGATCAGTCACCCCTCTAGCTGGGTGCACTATACCAGTGGTGAGGGTACGGGTAAATGAGACCTGTACCCCTACAGGGTCTAAGTCCATTCTTAGACATTGTAAGTGCTGTGCTGCCAGTAAGAGTATTTGGTGCTGGGGGCTCTGTCATTATGAACTCCACAGCCCCAGAATGGCTACACTGAAAACTGAGAAGTTTGGTATCAAACTTCACAGCACATTAAACCCTCACTGATGCCAGTAAGAAGAAGGACCAAAAAGCCATGCCAAAGCTAACAAGAGGAGGATGCCCACTGACTTGGCCCCATCCCTACCAGCCTGTCCCCACCTCGAACCTGCTCCATCAAAATCCCAGTGTTTCCTGTAGTCAGCAATCTTGAGAAACCTAGAGGACCGTCCTGCCTTCCATCCCAAAGACTCTGTCTCTCGTGAACACCAGATTTGTTCAGCAACAGATTCCAGCTCCGCAAGGATCCGTGAGTCTGCACCACTCTGCACCTGACACCCATGGGCAAAGTTCAAGTGGTCCAACACCAAGAGGAGGTCTCCCCGGTGATCCTGACCCAAGATCCGGTGACCCTGATCTGCCTCAAGTCTCCAGTTGACGCCTGCCTCAACCCGGAAGGTCCCCCATCCGAAATCAAGAGCTGGTAAGAACATCCGACCCTAAAAGGCACCCTTGCACCATATGCCTAACCAACCCCCAGCATCCCAACTCACCTCTCCAAGTGGTGGTCGCACTAAGAAGACCTTCATCCCTGAGCCTGCTATGTGTTTGCAAACCGGAGACTCCCCATTGAAAGCTAAAGGCCGCCCCAGTGCAGCTGAGGGTGCATCTTTTGTGCTGGGCTAAGCCCCCATGTGCCCTGAGCTTAAGTCCAGGAGCTTTGCTCCCACAACCCATTGGCCTGCTCGTCAGCAACCACCAACTGGAGGCCTCCTATCCCCCATTGGATTACATTGGGCCTCAGCACTTTGCACCCAGCCGTCCTAGTGCCGCTGAGGGGGTAACAACAAGAGTGCAACCTTGACCCTGGGGGACCACTGAGTCTAACCCCAGAATACCAACTCCCACAACAAAGTACTTACCTGTTAATCAATAGCACTATTTTCCTCCATAATATAACATTGACTGTTTTTCTATGAAAAGTTTTTAAGTGTGGAGTTGGAAAATCTAAGAAATCCTTTCAAAATTGTACTAAATAACAAAACGCTTTTACTCACCTGTTTACAGGAAATGTATCCAGGTATACAATACTTTGTAAGAAAAGTAATCTGCAAAGTCATCTACTGGTCATTTTACTAAAAAGCCTATACAAATGATATGTACTGTATTTCCAAAGCATTGAACTTTCAGTAACAATACTGTAATCAAAGTGCATGTACAATTGTAATCCAAT
Source organism: Lissotriton vulgaris (assembly GCF_964263255.1). Taxonomy (NCBI): domain Eukaryota; kingdom Metazoa; phylum Chordata; class Amphibia; order Caudata; family Salamandridae; genus Lissotriton; species Lissotriton vulgaris. Next base: position 1,651,700,204 of record NC_141685.1, read on the forward strand.
CTGTGTTACAACTGTATTACTACTGTAAAGTATGTATTGCTTAACTGTGCCAGGCTTTCTTGGTTCTAGAAAATAAAATAACAAAACAAATATTTTTATACAAAAACAATTGGTCTGAAGTTCAGTCTTTGAGTGTGTGAATTTATTTGCTAACTGAGTGTGTACAACAAATTCTTAACACTGACCTCTGATAAAACCTTACTGCTCGACCACACTACCACAAATTGAGAGTGAGATGCTATCTACTTTACCTCTGCCCACCTTTTGGGTTCTACTGGACTCTGTACACACTATACCTCCCTTTGGTATAGTATATACAGAGCCAGCTTCCTACAGACATCAATGCCTGTTCTCCTCAAATGGATTCCCTTCATCAGCAGGAGTGTCAGTTTCATTACACATGTCTAGCACATAAATTAAAGTAGATTAAACACTGACAATGCCATCTGCTGGTCTGCTTGTTAGCAAAATTGATGGAAAGAAGGATAAACACCCAAAAAAGCAGAACGTCAGCTGTTAGAGACACCAGTGGGGCATTGGGGCATTTCATTTCCTTTAGGTTGCAATTATTAAAAGTATACGGTATAGTTTCACTTAGTTTCTTGTAAAGGTACAGTTTCAATCTCCTGTCCTCTCCCGTTCAAGCAGTATCCTTTCAACCACGTATGGTTCTTTTTCCACTCGTCAACATTCTGGTAAATGAATATGCAGGGTAGCCAGTAGTATAGGTGAAACAGGATAATGTTTATTCTCAAAGTAGGAGTTTCAGGTTACAGGTAAAGATGGTAAGCAGGTATAAGGAAAGCCCCAACGGGAGCAGCATCCTTGCTGCTCAGCCCACGCACTTTAACTGACATTCACTCCACCAGGCACACATCAGCATTCTATTACCCCCCACTCACACTGGCTGTGCAGCAGGTGGACATAAAAATATGGAGAGAATGCATGGCATAGACATGAAGATGCCACACTGTCCCAAGCCTGCCACTGCAGTGCCCGTGCGTGCACATTTACTGCCACTTTAACATGGCATTTAAATCTACATGCCAAGCCTTAAACTCCTCTTTTATTACATTTGAGTCACTACTAAGGTAGGCTTTAAGTATCCCTAATGGAAGGGTACTATTTAAGTAAAAGGTGGGACATGTACTTTTATACTTTACATGTCCTGGTAGTGACAAACAGCCTATTCTATTTCATGTTTCACTACTGTGAGGCATACTCCTCTCATAGGTTACCATTGGGAATTCCCTGGTACCTTTTAACCCCTTCGATGCTCATGACGGAACCGTTCCGTCATGAGGCACAGTGGAGCTGTGCTCATGACGGAACCGTTCCGTCATAACCACACCCATTATCATTGACCCTCAGCACAGGAGGGGAATATGTCAAGCAGTGATGGGGTTAAAGAGGTAATTCCTGATCAGAGAGGAATAGCTTTTTGATGTTTCATATGTTTGGAATGGTATTGATAAATCTTACTTACTGGTGAGGTTGAATTTATCTTTACTATTTTAGAAATGCCACTTTTAGAAAGTGAACAGTTCCCTGCACTTACTGCTCTATGTGCCTGACAGCCTGTCTCCAATACACGTCTGGGTTGGGCCGGATGACAGCTTCATTTGTACATTTCCCTCTAGATAGCCACAGCAGGGGTCACTCAAAGGCATTTGCATTCATCTGCATTCTGATGGGTCTTTCTGGGCTGGGAGGGGCTCGCCCTTTCCTTTGAAAGGTAGTGCCCTGCCTACACACACGGTACTGATAATCACCCACCAATAGCCTGGTAGACAGGACTGAGTTGAAAGGGATCCTTGTGCACTTTTGAGAACTCCTTTGAATTCACAAACTACATCAAATGCATTTTTGGATATAACTACTGGGTCTCTGGCCCCCTAAAAACAGACACTTTTGCTGGCACTACATCTGCACATTGCCAGAAGGACTGCCTTGCTGGCAGGAGGGACTTTCACTTGGTTAACTGCTTTGCTGTGTTGGCCTTCTGCTTGTTGAGCTGCAGGAGGGACTTCCACTGTGCTACCGTCCTTGTTGTGCTGACCTGCTTCCTGCTACCTCTGCATTGTGACTTTGAAAGTTCTCCAAGGGCTTGTTGGCTTGCCCCTATTCCCTGAGGTTTTTGTGCTATCACGGAACATCATTTTTTTTATTCTGCAGCAAAAGGCGCTCTCCCAGCCTTGGCGCATACCCATTGCTCTGCTCTACATCAGGAAGGACATTGCCACAAAGAAACGAGCACCATTCTTCACCCGCACACAGTGCTCTCTTTGTGCTGCATGTATCCATTTTAGTGCCACACACTGAGTAAAAGCACTGCCTTGGGCCTGAGCTGACACTGCAGAGTCAGGAGAAGCCTGTTCAGGTCAGCCCCCGCATTGCTATAACATCCAAGTGTCCCTGGAAAATACGCTTCCGATGAGGCCACACAACGCACCACAGAGGAGACCAGCATGAGTTTGCCAAGTCTGCCGCAACTGCCTGAGAGCAGCCATACCTGGCCCGACACTGCACCACTTTTCCCACAAGAGGGACCTTAGTGTTGTGAGGACTGCTCCTTCCTGCACTGAGAGGTACTGTGTCCACCCAGTGCTTCACTGCCGCAAAATAACTTGTGCACCCTGGTCCCAAGAAACCTGTGGCTAATTTGTGGTTTGGGGGCATCTGAGAGCCTCTATGGCACAAGACACATACCTGTTGATCCCTTGATGAGATCCATGTTCTTTCTCCGGTGTAGCGTGGCCACAACGAGCATTGATCACAAGTGCTTTGCCAGCCCTCTCAATGGAATACTAATGGAGCAAGGACTTGTAGAAAAGAGACTTGCTCGAAAGCAATCCACTCCTTTAACTTGCTAACAAGTTATTAAAATTATTTTGTGTAAAACTAATGCGCACCACACAAACATGCGGGTTAGTGAAGCTTGCTTATGTGTTTATTAACATGAATAACATGAATGAAGGACTAAAATAGCTTTAAACAGGAAATCTTTATTGTGCATGTGTCAACTGCATCTACGCAGTATGACGAGCTATCGCTTGGAGGGAAATTCTTGCGCATGAGCAGAAGACACCAAAATGGAGTCTTGAAGACTCGCATGCATGGCATCTGCTTGTTTGAAATAAATTGAGTGTTTTTTACTAACGCTAATGCAGGAAACGTATTAATAAGTAAAGGGGAATAGAGTAGAGATGGGTAGTATACAGTGAAACCATTTATTCGTAAAAGTAATATTTGTCTTTCTGACTTTATCACTAGTGCACATTTGGGCCTCTCATGTTTAATTGAATGAAGCTGAGTCATGTGACGACTGTGCATGCACACTGAAAGCTAACCTGGAATGATGACTTGGATGTTGAACGGAAGCCAAGGTCGCAAAGTATTCTACCCTGGGAACGGATGGTGAAAAGTTCAACAAAGGTGACTTACATTATAAAACGTTGCAAATAAATATGAATGCGTGTGTGAAATAAAAAAAATTATAAAAATTAAGGGGATGGCTTTATAAACAATGGTCGAAATGTAAGCATGGTGTGATGATCTTCCACCCTTTCCTGACTAATTAGATTTCGTATTTTTACGATATTGAAATTTTAGTGGGTGGTACATGAGGAACTATAGGTATAATTAAGATACTTTTAGTTAGTTAGTGAACACAGCTCGGGATGCTGTCTGTGTAGCGGGAGATGCTGCTGCGAGAAATGCTGTGAGATGCTCATGAAGAAGCAGAATACAGAACTTTCTATCCTAATTTTATTGGGTTAGATAAGAAGATCTTGGAAGAATCTCAAGGAGGAAGAGAGTGTCAGAGAGGGGTGCAACACAATCGTCGTTATTTAGAGAGGTCATCTACTCTGTTGTGATTCCTGTCCTGAAGTCTTTGTCTCCTGCCCTATCCCCGGGCACCCTTACCAGCCCTTTGGCCAGGGGGTTGGTCTTCACACCATTCTTGTTAATTATATTTTTACGCTATTTGCAGATGTTCTCTTCTCTCTGTCCTCTCCCTTTCTGAGCATTGATCATTGCATGAGTCCAAAGTATGTGTTTGATGATTAATTAATTGCATTTTCTCTCCTAAGAATGATGGTGACTGCACTGTGTATTTAAGATGGTTTACATGATTTGGAAATTTAGATAAAGGTTTAAAACTTACCCGAGTCTGTGGTTATTTACATTAAACAAAGAACAGTTAGTTTATGTCATTTTTCACCATCAACTAGTTCAACTAATGGTCCATTGACCATAGGAAAGAACTTTTTAATCAGTGAAAGGTTAGTTAGCAGTATTAAATAACTGATCTTGAAAACTGTGGAAAATTATAAACTTTGACTTATCTGTTGTTTTTGGTAGGCCGCTGGATCAATACTACTGTATTTAGCCTAAAAGGAACGTTCATATTACTGCCAGCACAGTGATTTTACATGCATACTTGAAAACACTTTAACTTGAAAACACACTGCTTATTGTTATCATTTTGGTGTTATTTGGATCCTAATACAAACCGCTATTTTTTATCAACTTGTGTGTAGTCGTTTTGTAAAGTATTCATTGCATCACTGTGTGTGTGTGTGTGTTGCACAAATACTTTACATTTTGCCTCATTAGAGAAGACTGTCTGTTCTGCGCCAAGCTACCAGAGTGATAACACAGGGTATCTCAGTGGTGTATCTTGCTCAACCTAACTAGATTGGTGGATTCTGCCTGGCTTGGGTGTATACCGTAGGCAACCAGAAAACCCAATTTCTAACAGGGACTATCCCAGCAAATCTGGGACGTCGATCACCCTAAGAAGGTGGCTCTTTTTCACAGTTTATAATGCCTGGATAATGGGACAGACTATGTTTTATTTCTTCTGGGTGAGCTTATGTAGCACGAGAATCTTGTTTCAATCCCATACAGCCATGCTGGTTGGTAGCATGTTTTCTCCACTTAACCCTTTTTATGTTAACCAGTGGACAATTTAGCAGTCTTGCACAACTAATGCATGCACAAGAATATGAGAAGGACTGCTGAACTGTGAAGCATATCAGGCCTTTCATTGGTACATAGCATTATGGCTTTTGGTAAATGGCATTTAATGTTACTCAGTGTGTGAACCCACAGAATAGACCCCCATCAAATGTGTTGGTCATGTTAAAGTCAGCTTCAGCAAGAGATAACAATGTGGAGTATATTTTATGGTTCTTCCATGTGCCTGATCCCAACATGACTGACAGACATCATGTCATCATGGCTGAAAGACATAGGACCATCGCACTATGACTGTCCAACACTGCATTATATTCGCCAATAATGCACTACCACCTCAGAACATCACAGTGCTGCACACCACCGCCACACTAACACTCCCTACCACTACATTATCACCTCCACCACCACACTACAGTGTACTATCAATGTACTACCACTGCAATACTGTTACCTCACTGCACCACACTGCCAGTCTTCACTACTGCACTACCACATACCCCATCTACACAGCTCACTCTTACCGTTTTTCTAGCTCATAGAACTGGTATATTACCTCAAACCCCTAATAACACTTAAAATGGCACTTCAACCCATCACCATCTGACTACTATTGCACTAGAATCAACCTAGCACCAATCGCCTACCTTAAAGCCCCCATGCCACCACCACCAGTACAGCAGTACCACTACACAGCAGAATTATATAATCTACTCAATGGAATCTCCACACTACTACAATATTGAATCAGCAGCATATTACCACCAACCACTACAATCACACTCTCACCACCACTACCACACTACTTCCTCACAGTTAAGAAATTTCCTCTATTTCAGTACCGCCACCGAGAACCACAGTGCCACCCCATCTCTGTTCTAACTCTCTCTTGTACCACACTGCACATCCCCCCAGAACCGTAAAATAATACCTTGCCACTGCAGTAGCACTTCTCAACACTGCATAGCCATCTATACAGCAGCGGACTAACACCTCCTATTAGTGTGATACCAACCCTACATCTCACTATCTGTTTACAACACTGCACTGCACTGCAGGGCCGGACTGGAAATCACAACCGGCCCTGGTAAAGTGATCGGCCGGCCCCCCCTCCCCACTTGGGGGGGTTGGAGGTGCCCCGAGCTCTTTGCCGGCGCCGGTTTTCGGCCGATTTTGATACAGGGTCGATTTTGCAGCTATGCTGCAAAAACGGCCCTGTACCAAAAACGGCCCCCACGGCCCCAAAACCGTCCCCCATCCGTGCGGCGCACTAGGGGATTGCACGGTGCCCGCTATGGCCAGCCCGGCCTTGCTGCACTGCCACCTCATACTTCAGAAGTAGGCTCCCAATAATCACACTCAGGACTCTACTATCAGTGCTGATCTCCCTCCCTCAGGTCCTGTAGCAAATTCACCTTTTTTTACATTGACATTCCAGGGTATTTTTCCTTTTCCGAGCCCTATTTTTTGCAGGCTTTAGGACTGTGTATTTTACCACTGCTAAGCAGTAGTAGAATTACTGTGATTCCCCTCTAAAACATGTGCTGTACATTGAAACTCCCTAGCTAGTCTATTTAACTTTACTCTAAGGCCTTTATGAATGGTGCCTGAAGTGCACTTATATAATTAACAAAAAGGGGGAGAGAGAGAGTTACCGTCTGGATTCGTTCTCCCTGAGCGTATAGGTATAAACAAAGAGAATCCAACTGTGGAAAGAGGGTTTTTTGTGTTCCTTACATTGGTGGGGAGCACACAGTGTTTGTAAAATACACCTCACACACCAAAAGGACCCTTGGTATCATGCTTCATCATGGGGGTCTTCGCACCCATCTACAGGATGTGGCGTGCTATGACCTACGACTACGCGGGAGCACTTAGTTTTAGTAACTATGTGTGGTGTATGTGAGGGTTTCTCAGAGGAAGTTATGAGCGTGAGTGGTGGGGTTATGAAAGTGAGTGAGAATTAAAAAGGACCTGGCTCGTGGGGTAAACACAAAAAATTTAATGGGCCCCCGGGCTGGTACTATTAAAAATTGTGAGATTTGGAGGTGTTTATGCAGTACTACGTGCAAAACCTCCTGTGTGCGTCAACATGTTTCAGGGTCTGGGCACCTTCTTCAGGACAGGGTGCAAAAATCCCCTACCTTACTCACGTATTTCTATTTCAAAAATCTGTAAATATCTTAGAAAAGTGAAGTGCAGTGCAGGCTATAATGTACCTACAGCTTCTTAATTGATGGTTTCTGCTAATTGCAAAACTTGGTCATTCCATCTGTTATGCCTCATGAGCCTCTTAACGTGGGGACAGTCGTGCCTTGCTGCTACGATCTGCTGGAGGGAATAGCTCCTACTTGTCCCCACGCGGCTCCGCTGAGCACTTATAGCACCTGAAAGCTGAATGTTATATGTAGACTTCCGCAAATATTTACTCCAACCACATATGTTACAAAAACATATTTCTGTGAGCAGCACTACTGTGTTCTGGTTAGGCTGCAGTTTAAATGCTCTGCAGTGAGAAACTGTCTTTACCATGTAGAAAAAACCTACTTTTATATATTCTTAAGTTGCCCTGAAAATCAATGTGCAAGCGCACAGGACAGGATGCTAATATATAAAAACAGAGCACACTACATATTGAAGTCAGTGTGGCCTTGTGCTCTCACAGTTAAATAAAATCCAAATACTAATTCACTATGAATCCATTTTAGACTTTTTAGGCACCTATGGAATTAAAATGTATATTTTTCCCCTCCACTTGGGAAAGGGACAGAAAAAGGCTTTGTAATTATTGTCTGCTTCGTTTTTAAAATCAGGCTTAATTATGAAGTCATAATTTTAATAATTGAAACAGAAAAGTACCTTTCATCACATAAACCCCCCTAGGCGCAGACACTAGACACTAGACATCCATCAGAAAAGTAACTTTCTAATAACATACTTTAGGCTGAGCTACAAGTGGCTAAAAATGTGTTCTCCAGAGGTGGAATACATATCTTTAGCAGGAAGAGGTAACGTCTCTAGGTAGCGTGCAACAGCTTTCCTTTGGGCCCAGAAAAGTCCAATGGGTATTAGCTCTTGTTGTGTCCTGAGGCGGAAAGCGGGACTGTTGTGCTTCATTTTAAAAATTGAAAACTCGCGTTTAGATTGATTTGTGTGCTTTTTAAAATCACTCTCACTCTCACCTGGGCACTGTAGAGCGGCACTTGGCACGGGCAGCAGCCCCCAGCGCTACCACGCTGCCTCGACCCCATCCTACGCCCCCAACGATCTCGGCACCGCGTGGACGGTGGCCACGCCCACTTTAGGCCACGCCCCCTTCAAGCGCCAGCTATAAACGCTGAATACAAGCGACTGGCATTTAGCTCTTGTTGTGTCCTGAGGCGGAAAGCCGGGACTGTTGTGCTTCATTTTAAAAACTGAAAACTCGCGTTTAGATTGATTTGTGTGCTTTTTAAAATCACTCTCACTCTCACCTGGGCACTGTAGAGCGGCACTTGGCACTGGCAGCAGCCCCCAGCGCTACCACGCTGCCTCGACCCCCTCCTACGCCCCCAACGATCTTGGCACCGCGTGGACGGTGGCCTCGCCCACTTTAGGCCACGCCCCCTTCAAGCGCCAGCTATAAACGCTGAATAGAAGCGACTGGCATTTAGCTCTTGTTGTGTCCTGAGGCGGAAAGCCGGGACTGTTGTGCTTCATTTTAAAAATTGAAAACTCGCGTTTAGATTGATTTGTGTGCTTTTTAAAATCACTCTCACTCTCACCTGGGCACTGTAGAGCGGCACTTGGCACGGGCAGCAGCCCCCAGTGCTACCACGCTGCCTCGACCCCCTCCTACGCCCCCAATGATCTCGGCACAGCGTGGACGGTGGCCACGCCCACTTAGGCCACGCCCCCTTCAAGCACCAGCTATAAACGCTGAATACAAGCGACTGGCATTTAGCTCTTGTTGTGTCCTGAGGCGGAAAGCCGGGACTGTTGTGCTTCATTTTAAAAATTGAAAACTCGCGTTTAGATTGATTTGTGTGCTTTTTAAAATCACTCTCACTCTCACCTGGGCACTGTAGAGCGGCACTTGGCATGGGCAGCAGCCCCCAGCGCTACCACGCTGCCTCGACCCCCTCCTACGCCCCCAACGATCTCGGCACCACGTGGACGGTGGCCACGCCCACTTTAGGCCACGCCCCCTGGTCGCCCTCTCCAGCAAACGCCATTAAAATGTGTCTGGCCAGGAAGTGCAGCGGACGAGCGCAGCGGGAGCGCCGTTTGCGCGCCGAAGGCACGCCTAAGGCAAGCCCGTCTGCGCCCGTCCGCGCTCGAACGGGCTCAGGGCCAGAACCTATGCCGGGGTCAACTTCCAATAGGGTGAGTTACTCGCGCCAGGCCCTCCTAAGTCTCAGACCTACCCCCAACACAATGTGTAATTATGTTCATGACTTAGACGGATCTTTCACTAGTTTTGCACTTTGTCACCCAGTCCATCTACAACTTACCGATCCACCTACTTCACACCCGGGCCTAAAACATATGCACTGAATTGCAGGTCACTCCCCATGCATGCTGTGCTCATCAATCACCTGCTTGTGGACCACGACCTAGACATTCTGTTCCTTACGGAAACGTGGCTCACCACTCATTCGGATTCGGATGTGGTTTTAGCCTTACCCCCGGGCTTCCTCATCCAGTCCCAATTACGCCCTTCTGGCAGAGGAGGCGGACTAGCCATCCTGCACCGGGATCATTTCTCCTGCAGAATTAGCGATTCCCACATCTCAGACTCTGAAAGTTGCCATTTTACCATCCAGCTGGCCCCGACAACATCGCTGTCAGGCCTCCTAGTGTATCGCCCCCCCGGCCACTTTGGCCCCTTCGCTAGCGCCCTTCTAGAATCGATATCATCACTGGCCCATTCAACGTCTAACTTCACTGTACTAGGAGACCTTAATATCCATTTCGATGACCCCCTAGACACAAGGGCCGCCGACTTGATCCTAGACCTGGCTGCCTATGGTCTCCAACTGGCCAACTCTGGAGCCACCCATATCAAGGGTCACCTGCTATACCCAGTCTTTACTAATATCCACACCCTCCAGGCCAAAGCGTCCCTCCCCCTCCCTTGGACGGACCATTTTCTGGTCCCTCTCTTTTTGCCAGGAGAATTCAGGAAGCCCCACAAGCCCGTCACCTACATCCGGGACAGGGCATGGTCCAGACTCTCTACAGAGGACTGGGCCAGAGCCTTGGACTCTACGACCCCTACCCCCTCAAAGGACCCTGTCACAGCGGACAGAAATTTCAGGGAGTGGATTTCCAACTCCCTTGACTCTATCCTCCCCATAAAAACTCGCGAAGATAAAAACGGAAAGACAGGATCAGCCCCATGGTTCAGCCCTGAACTCAGAACCCTCCGCAAGGAATGCAAAAAAGCGGAGCGACTGTGGAGAAAGGACTGGCTCCACTCCAGTAAGGACGCCTACCGAATGTCGGTGAGAACCTATAAATCCACCCTGAAACTCACTAAAGCCTCATACTACGATGCAAGAATAAAAAATGCCACCAATTCGGCGAGAGAGTCTTACCTCATCGCCAAAGAGCTTCTGAAAATACCACTACCTCCCTCCTCCAACAGGTCCCCTCCGGGCAAGAGCGATGAACTTGCAACCTACTTCAACTCCAAAATCTCCCACATCTTAGCCTCACTCCCACCACCCAGTCAGCCAAACTACAGGGACAATGATGTGCGCTGTCACCCGCACAGGAAACACCCCTCACCCACAGCTGACTGCGTTTAGGGCGGTTTCTCTGGACGAAGTGGGAAAGACTCTGGCCAAGATGAAAAGCGGCTCCCCCCGTGACCCCGCTCCCATGAGATTCCTGAAAACAGTTGCCCCTGCTATCGTGTCCCCTATTATGGAGCTGATCAACATCTCGCTATCCCAAGGCTCAGTTCCTCCGAGCTGGAAGGGGCAGTGGTTAAAGCTCTTCTTAAAAAACCCCAACTGGACCTCGCCGACCTGGCAAACTACAGGCCGATCTCGCTCCTCCCGGGTATTAGCAAAATGGCCGAAAAACTGGTCAATGTCCAACTGTCCCAGTTCCTCGAATCCAACAACTTACTGTGTCGGTCCCAAACTGGATTCCGTCCTGGCCACGGCACGGACACTGCCCTCCTCGCAGTCATCGAGGAGGCAAGGTGCATTTTGGATTCAGGGGGGTCAGTGGCAGTGATCCTCCTGGACCTTAGTGCAGCCTTTGACACAGTGAACCACTGCGTCTTGCTCCACCGGCTGGCCAGGGCAGGACTCGGGGGCACCGCATTGGCCTGGATAGAGTCTTTTCTGTCTGGCCGCACGTTCCAGGTCTGGGACGGCAACTCCCGCTCAGCATCCCTCCCTCTGTCTAGCAGGGTCCCCCAGGGGTCCTCGCTAAGTCCCACCTTGTTTAACGCCTACATGGCCCCTCTGGAGGACGTAGTTGCCCCATTCGGTATCAAGATTGTGAGCTATGCGGACGACACGCAACTGGTCGTCTCGCTCTCACATCTTGACCACTGCCCAGACAACCTGTTGAACTGCCTCCAGGAAATACACCTCTGGATGTGCGAGTCATCACTTAAGCTCAACGGATCTAAAACCGAAGTCATTCTGATGGGCAAGAAATGGTCAGCAATTCCTCCATCGGTCTGGCCCGATGTTTTTGGTGAGGTGCCCGCCCCGAAGAAGGAAATCAAGACCTTGGGAGTCTGGCTCGAACCTGATCTATCCATGAAGACCCAGACAGCCAAAACAGCAGGAACCTGTTTCGGACTCATGAGATCAATCCGCAAGATCCTTCCGCTGCTCCCTCCTCCATCTAGGAAACTTCTAGTTCAAGGCCTGATCCTTGCACGATTGGACTACAGTAACGCCGTCTATCTAGGAGCCCCCGAAACTACTCTGGCAAAACTTCAACGCACCCAAAATGCGGCTGCTCGGATGCTGATGAGTCTTCCCTCCAGAGCCTCCGCCATACCAGCGCTCAAGGCCCTCCACTGGCTTCCAGTGCGAGAGAGGATAGAGTTTAAGGCAATGTGCACCGCCCATAAACTCCTCAACGGTCTAGGCCCTTCGATCCTGAGAGACATGGTCACCCCGTATAAAGCACTGAGACTCCTGCGCTCGGACAATGAGCGCCTGGCCAATGTCCCAAGATTCAGGAGGGCTCGCACTGGTGGTCGACGCTTCTCGGTAAAAGCGTCCTCAGGCTGGAACGCGCTCCCACGCTGTTTGCGGCTGGAACCCTGCCACCTACGCTTCCGCAAACAGCTAAAAACTCTCCTCTTTCCCAAAAAGGACCTCCTTTTCACTCTTGGTCATCGCAAGTTCTTACAGCGCGGGGATGCCTCCGGGTCACCAGGCGCTCTACAAATCGTTAAATAAAATAAATAAAATAAAATAATTAACTGCTGAGCACTAAGCAGGGATTCGCTATCTGGGAGTCGACAGGAACAGTTGGCAGAATATAGAGTAGCTTTACCACAAAAGCTTTTGACTTGTAAATGTCTTGGAGGTCTTCCTCTATTTAAACCTAGGACCTTCCTAGACAGTAACCCTTCAGCCACAGTAGAAAGAAAAACCAGTTTAGACCCTGTCCGATAGGGGAGTAGCCGAGAAGCCACTGGTGGTGGCAACTGGTTAATTTTACATCAAGGCAAAGAGGAAGTCCTGAAAAAGGAGGTTGGATGACGTAGAAACAATTGTTAGGAGTGGGAAGTAGAATTTTTCCAAACAGTGGCTAGTACACAGAGCAAAACTTGTACCTCCAACGCTAGTTCCTCAGAGCAATCTGACTCCTTCTAGAAGAAGATGACTCACATATGGCCTCAAGGACTCCTGAATCCTGCTGACACCCAGGACCTAGAAATGCTATCCTAGGGTTAAGTGGGTGGCTTCCTGTTTACCTGCTTCAGGAATACAAAAAAAAGATAGACTCCTTACTCCAAGAGGGCCCAATTGATTAAAGAGGACTAGACCCTGCATGAGAACTTACTGGAAAGAGACATTGTGCCCAGAAACCCACTTTGAGGAGATAGAGACTGCCAGACCAGAAGAAAGCTTCCCAGTAGTTGGAGACTAAGTCTAAAGGTACAACTTTGACCAGAACAACCCGATTGGTGTACTCAACCACAGATCCATTGGGGTCAGCCTGAAATTGTCCCTAGGTCCTGGTCCACTGTGTACTCTTGTGTTTTTAGTAGTGCTTTACTGTTTCTAGGCCATAACATATTTAAAAATATTATCTCTGGTCCTCCTTAACCTATTTTGATGATCTTGGTGTTGTTACTTGTGTTTGTTACTTTAGAATTGTTAAGACTGTGTGGAAAATGACCATGAATATGTACATAAGCGGCGTTCATTTGTGTTCACCATACCCCTCTCTGTAAGCAGAACGAGTACCGCGAAGCATTGACTGCATCATCCCGCCAGCGTAGGCCCATGCACGCACGTACGCGACAGCCATTTTAGGCACCATGGCCTCTCTGCCCGTTTGTTAAATCCCCAGCACGCCCCCCGCGCATTGAACACCCCCGCTCTCTCATGCATAGACCATAAAACCCTCTTCCTCTGCGCGACCCTACTCTGGAAATGACACCCCCGCCTGGCCCACACCCCCTGCATTTCCCCTCAGGAACACCCTTCCCCTCTTCTGATGATCCCCCCTCCCGGCCACGCCAGGCCCCTCGACACGGTCCCAAGTCATAAGACCAAGCCTCATGGATGTACCACCCCCTCCCCCCCCTTTAGCCCCGCATAGCAAAACGTGATACATCAACTGAAGTGCCCGATCTTATCGCCTGCCCAACCTTAGATCTGACCGCCCCCCCCTGCCCTCGTGTCCTTTTGGAATGTCCGGCGGCAAGATTACAGTCACTTGTTACATTTAGGAGGGGGAACGACATCCGAGGAAGGGTATGGGAACAGGCCTGAAGCTGGGATTCCAAACATGCCTTTTCGTACTTCAAAGTGTCTTTATTGCAATAAGGAATGTTTGTGCATCATAAGCCTGTGTATAAAAGACGAAGCCTCAGTGAAACTTGTTAGAGCACCTCCTGAAGACACTGTGTGCGTGTCCGAAATGACAGGCTCTCCTCATGAGAAATAAAACTCTGTTCTTGCGTTCCTGCTTCCAGCGCCTGTCTCTTTATTTTGTAATCGTTCAAGATGGGAACTAAGAGGCGTCTTGCGCCAGCAGTCTGGGCATCGGTTGTAATCTGGACTGCTTTCCCTCAATTGGCGTAACAACGCGGGGTCCATCAGCAACATAAGGTCCGGTAAGAGAGGTCCAGACGATGGGGTGAACATCTAAACGATTGGAGTATACCTGCCTTGAGAGGGCCCTCGTCCGGCTGCCGATTGAATGAACTTCACCGATTCCGAACGGACCTCTCTCAAGCGACCTACTGTCCTGACTGGAATCCCACAGGAATGCTGCGGTAAAAACATGGAGTAAGAGAACGATCGGGCGCTGGAAAGGGAAGGCGAAGAACTGTCCACACGGTCCGGTCCGGGTAAGGTTAAGTAGGACGTCTTTTACGTCTGATTGGTAGGATGGCTTTATCCATCTGATTGATTGATTGATTGATTGTTCATATTGGAATCGGTATTTAAATACTGGTATTTTTCATTGATTGGTTCATTTAGCCTTGGTTGCTACTTGAAGTATTGGTTCTCTTTGAGACATTCTCTGTTTGCAAACAGCGACGAATAGGAACGTTCCTCTCTCTTTGCAAATAGGGAAGGATAGGTAATGCAGACTTTTGTCCCCCATTGTAATCCGTCATGCCTATCTTTCTCCCCACTGATTGTTTGTTATCGATTTTCATCGATTATCGCTCTTTTGAGATATTCCCTGTCTACAAATGGAGAAGAATAGGAATATTCTGTCTCCCTTTGCAGATAGCGAAGGATAGGTAATGCAGACTTTTGTCCCCCATTGTAATCCGTCATACCTGTTTTTCCCCCCACTGATTGATTGATTGTCTGGACATTTATTGTTCAAGGAATAGTTCTTTTGAGGTATTCTCTGTCTGCAAATAACGTGGAATAGAAATATTCTGTCTAGTCTTTGCAAGTAGTGAAGGGTAGGTAATGCGGACCTTTGTCCCCCGTTGTAATCTGTCATGCCTATCTACTCCCCACTGATTGGTAAACTAGTTCCACCCGGACCATTTATTAGAGGTAGATCATCTGGCTCAACCGGAGGGCACCCCTAATAAAAAGGACATATGTAAAATACGAAGTAATCACCGTATCCTGTTAACAGAAACTTTAGCATGAAACACACTAGAAAAGGAAGGAAAAAGAAATCAAGCAAAATCAGTAGGCCACTGATGAGTTTTTGACTTCGCTAGAAATAAGAAACGTTAGAAACAGCCCGCAATAAGAAACATGAAAGTGGTGAGAGAAGCCAAGCTTGACATCACGGCAGCCACGAGGTAGCTAGGCTCCGCCGCCCCTCACTGCTCCAAACATGTCTGTCCCACCGCCTGCCACGCCCAATAACGGTAACATGAGATAGATACAAGTCAGCAGATACCTACCCCCATTCCGGAAACTCCCGAAGTGCAACAGGTCCACGGTTACGCCCATCCGGAAGACGAGGCCTCGACACGTGCAGGGGGGGGCCCGGCTGGCCGCCATCGGCCGGAGAAGTCGTGGGATGGTCGGCCCGGAATGTACTGGTCCTCCCATCCTCTTCTGGCGCCTTGCAGGCCACGGGGGGGGATGTCTTGCTTATACCTCCGACCCCCCCCCTCTTATCGCCTGGTCCGGCCATCACGAATTTCCGCGCCGGGAGACGGCGTGGGGTGCGCTGGGAGGGAGAGGCGGCACGGACGAGCCTCTCCCACCTCCCCAGGTGGAGGCCCCCAGCTGCACCCCCAACGCTCCACTCACCCGACAAGGGTTCGTCCACTCTTGCGATGCAGCGGCGCTCCACTCACCCAGCGGGGTCTCGTCCACTGTTGCGGTGCAACGATGCTTCGCCCGAACCAGCCGAGTTCATGAAGTGGGCGGTCGACTCTGCAGGATTGGGCCCGGCGTGAGGGGATGGCCCGGTCGCTTGTCAGCTAGAAAATGAGTCCCACGTCCAGAAGCGTTCCCCTCGACTTTGAAGATTCTATGAGAACCGCGGGGGCCCCCGACCCTCCCCGCGGGCCCCCCGATGGGGAATGACTGCCATGATCACCCACGGAACGACCAAGACGTAGCCACGAGACGTTGGCGCTCCCATGCTGGCGCCAGCCTCAGTTCAAATGACCAAAATCCTGCGGACTACCAATTTGATCAAGTTCCGGTGGGACACCAGTATGACCCGGTAGGAAAGATTGTTGCCTCCCTCCCCCCTTTTGACTGATGGTTCATGTCGCCAGTCCCTTTTGCTACCCTTTAACGAAAACTTTGGGACTGCCGAAAGAGGTTCTGGTCCAACCACGAGTTGGTGGAGACATTTTGACTATACTTGGACCTGCCTGACCTCACCCAAAATGGCGCCGGTACAAATGAAACTCGCAGCTCCTTGTTGTGGTCCGGTTGCTCAGCCTTGATATCATGAGATATGTATGCAGTTTTTGAAGCACATGGCGGGAGGGGATGGGTACTGATTAAACGTTCGGACAATGAATTGATATTAAGTTCTGATGCATCATTGATTACTGTATTATTGAAAGTTCGAATTTTCGACACTTATGGTACTTGCCCACAATGAATTTTCGATACGATTTTATTGCACTTGTCGCACTTTTATTATGAAATCAACGACCGCCGACTCCGTTATGTTTTCCACAAATAAATATCCCCTCATGTACAGTTCCAGTCTGCTCCGAGGCCGGCCCACGTGGTTGTAGGCCCTTATTTGTGCGCCAACATTTTTAAATAAAGATTGTTTGAAAAGCAAACATAGTTATAGCGCTTAGATTAGCAAGTTTCGAATAAATGGCCACTGTCTCCGATATAAGTAAAATACAGGTGAAATGAAACAGCTCGATTAGTTAAAGGTTAAAAAGTATAGTACACAGAGATATTACAAATGTGAATGGTCCAGGTTTGTTGTATGTGTTTTTCATTTTTGTGCAATGTAAAGCAATCGATAAAGATCCCGGTATTTAGCCTTTACTTTATATGCCACATGTATCACGGAAGTCGTATTAGATGCCCTAAGCCACTCCGAAGGAATGCCACCTAGCCCTCTAGTTTCCGTGCCTGACAAACGAAAATGACCCTGTACCACTGTAGACCATCCCTCTTCCTCAAATGAGAGCACGAGCTCACCCCCCCCCCACTTTACACCGACTGCCCTTTGTTTTGACCCTCCCCTACACACGATCCGTAATGCCACACTTGGACGATCTATGCTATACACAGGCCATCAATCATTATCTCTCCCGCACTACCGGTACCTCTGGGCTTAAACGCCGAGATGGTAGGGACTGCATCCCGCGGAGACAGGTCGAGTATGTGGTAAGTAAAAGCATTTTCGGGTTTATGCGCGCTGATGTGTTTTAAAACGCTGCCCCGACCCCTTCTTTTTCCCCTCTTTCTGCAGGTCACATCGGAACGTCGACTAAAGTATGGAGAAGACCTAAGCAGCACGCCATGGTCCCGCGCGGAAGTCAGGCTAGCACTGTGGAAATTATATATTACCTATGGGGACTGCCCCTGAGATCGTGACGAATTTGCGCGATATGAATGCACGCGTGCATGCCCTGATGTGTATAGCTCGACTGAATACACGTTGCACATGTTTGGATTGATAAAAGAAATGTTTTGTGTATGACTTAAGTGATGATCGAACGACCGATGGAATGGGGAAAAAGGGGTCTGAGCATGGTGCCTATACACGATGAACAAACAAAGATATATAGCACTCCCTTACTTAGAAATGACTGTCTCTCTCTCTCTCTCTCTGAACACAGCGACTGGGAGGGTGAAGCAGAAACTTGACGGGTTATTACAGTATGACAAAATATGACTCCAACCGGCACCCCAAATAATGCAACCAAGAATGACGTGCACCAATGAGTAAATTCAAACTTTAACTAAGTAGGGAAAGGTTAAGGAATATTCCGGGGTGAGGTCTACCCAAGTACCCTCCGCCTGAAAGACTAGGAATGTTGTCAATGTTTAAGATTTACCACCTCCTTCTTGCACCCTCATAGGCATAAAACTCAAATCTGCCCCATTGTTCTCCCGACTGATACCCTCTGTTGCCTCAGCCTGGAAACCCAGTCACTAAAAACGATTCGAAGATCCCACCGTGAGTATTAGCCCGACCAGGTTAGTTCCCGACCAATTGACAAAAGTGTAAGTATTTGCAACCGAGGCCACCAGCAAAGGCAGCCAACGAAAAGAAAGAAGAAAAAGGTAAAAAGCTCAGCCCCCAGACGAATTAAGTAGGGTACTAAGGATGCGCAGCATGCAGGAAGAAATCTTTGTGGCCAGAAACTGTTCTATGTTTTGTCTTGGATTTTTGTATGTAATACATGTACTATCTCCCCCGCCTGAATTCGTGTGTACGTAATGTATGGATCTACGTCGTCCCTCAGCCTGTGTTTCTATATAACTTGACCCCTGCTGTTCTGTGTTGTGTGCACACTAAATGGCCTATTATTGTACACGTCTCTCTCTCTCTCTCTCTCTCTCTCTCTCTCTCTCTCTCCATGTCGTACGTGTACCGAATAGTTCGTTTAAAATGCGGATGACTCTCGCTCTCTCTCTGAGGGTCCCCCCTGTTCCCTCTTCCTTTGTGTGGTAATGTTGTGCCCCGCCGGCACAAGCCTAATTGGTTTGTGAACACAAAGGTGTTCGGGAAAAATTGACAGAACCTAAAACGATTGTAAATTGCCATATTACTACCTCTCCTTTCTGCAAAATGAAGGAACTTGAATTGGCAAAGAAGGAAAGGACAGGTAAGACGACTGATGTCCCCTAATCTGGCCTTTTTATAGGGGGGACTATATGTCAGTGGCCTTCTGTTTTTCAGTTCGTTAGAAACACAATCCCCAATGCCCAGATTGCCCCACCCCTCCGCATCCAAGCACGAATGTCCAAAGCGTCCTCGCTTCTCCCGATTGACCCCAGCTCCATATCTGCTGTCCCCAAAGTATAGCTGATGACCCTGATTAACCGTTGCTCTCCGAGAAAAGAATGTTTAGCCTCTGTCCCTCTCTCATGATGTTAGCACTCCCCCCTGTTCGCAAGAGTTAGCCGACTCTGAAGGAAAACGTAAGACTGTCAGGACTCGGGTTAGAAAGACGAGTCTCTACCGAAGGATCCGATTTTAAGTTTGATAGAATACGCAGTTGATAGGAGTCTGACCACTCTCCATATACGTCATGAATGAACGCCAAATAGACTTAGTCTCACATACATACTCCATAGTGATAACTTCTGACCGTGACCGATGAACGTATCCCCAACTACTTAAGGATTGGGGGCGGAATTGAAATGTATAAATGTCTTCTCCTACCAGTTCTCTAAAAGCTTGTTTTGTACCCATTCAAAGATACACAATCACCGGAGGAGAGGGGCCGGACGTGACGCACAGCCTGGCCACAGATCACGAAGTACATGTGACCTCGACCAAAGGTGGAGCCGCAGAGCAACGAGACGCGGGACGAGGCACCACTCACAAACACGGAAAATGAAAGGATGAAGGGCTGCCTTGAAGCCCTCTGTTTGCTGACCCACTCGTGCCAAAAGTCCCCGCCCCTTTGGGCCTGCCTGCTCGTTATCCTTTGCTCCCTTGGTTGGTTTCAAGGATCTGATCCCACTCCGCCCTCTCTTCCCTCGGTTATCCAGCAACACCCCTCTTTTTCCACATGGATTTTGACTCAGAAAAGAAGAACAGCATTTAGGTAGAATAGGGTTTTGCCACGGAAGGAGAAAGAAATGCAGGTGCCCAGCATGAGGCACCCCTAAAAAGATTAGTTAGGAAACAGGACTGTGGTCTAACAGCAGAGGACAGATCGCACCCTGCGACGCGTAAGGTTGGATCCGAGCTGGACCTATAGCTCCACCGCCGGTGCTCAACAGCGCCAACGGAAGAAGACGGACTACTAGAGCCTACCAGTGATGGCTCGCTGCTAAAAAGACACTGTGGCGAAGACCCCCCCCCTTTTTTTTAACATTCTACCCCCCCCCCCCTTGACTAATTGCTTGTATAGAACTGAATTCCTCCCTCAACCACTTTGTATTGCTTTCAAAATGTTTTGTCGGTCACTTTTAACTGTACATTGATACCACCGGAGAGAGAGTCAGAACATGGTTCTATAATATGTCGGAACATTTCCTTGATTGACCCCGACTGAGTAGTACACCGATCTCTAGACTCGTATGTATAACACAACAAATGTAAATTCATATGTACTGCACCTCGTCTATCGCTTCGACTGCACATGGTTATATGCAATCCGCCAGTATTGACAAACGCTATTTCATTGACCACACATGGCTATATGTACACCCCGTCAGTTATGATAATCACGGAAATGAAGTAACTTATGTTAAAAAGCGGCGACTGTGGAAAATGACCATGAATATGTACATAAGCGGCGTTCATTTGTGTTCACCATACCCCTCTCTGTAAGCAGAACGAGTACCGCGAAGCATTGACTGCATCATCCCGCCAGCGTAGGCCCATGCACGCACGTACGCGACAGCCATTTTAGGCACCATGGCCTCTCTGCCCGTTTGTTAAATCCCCAGCACACCCCCCGCGCATTGAACACCCCCGCTCTCTCATGCATAGACCATAAAACCCTCTTCCTCTGCGCGACCCTACTCTGGAAATGACACCCCCGCCTGGCCCATACCCCCTGCTTTTCCCCTCAGGAACACCCTTCCCCTCTTCTGATGATCCCCCCTCCCGGCCAAGCCTGGCCCCTCGACCCGGTCCCAAGTCATAAGACCAAGCCTCATGGATATACAACCCCCCCCCCCCTTTAGCCCCGCATAGCAAAACGTGATACACCAACTGAAGTGCCCGATCTTATCGCCTGCCCAACCTTAGATCTGACCTCCCCCTCCTGCCCTCCTGTCCTGTTGGAATGTCCGGCGGCAAGATTACAATCACTTGTTACATTTAGGAGGGGGAACGACATCCGAGGAAGGGTATGGGAACAGGCCTGAAGCTGGGATTCCAAACATGCCTTTTCGTACTTCAAAGTGTCTTTATTGCAATAAGGAATGTTTGTGCATCATAAACCTGTGTATAAAAGATGAAGCCTCAGTGAAACTTGTTAGAGCACCTCCTGAAGACACTGTGTGCGTGTCCGAAATGACAGGCTCTCCTCATGAGAAATAAAACTCTGTTCTTGCATTCCTGCTCCCAGCGCCCGTCTCTTTATTTTGTAATCGTTCAAGATGGGAACTAAGAGGCGCCTTGCGCCAGCAGTCTGGGCATCGGTTGTAATCTGGACTGCTTTTCCTCAACTGCTTGAAAATAGCAAACATGTCTCTATAGAGTGCCTAAAGCTTCTGCAGTACATACCAGGGGTTGAGCAGAGATTATCACAACTGTATTTTGACCTACCTAGATTAGATTTATTGAGATTGCATGGTGCCTCACTCCCTAATTAACAACTGCATTTCTGTTAGGGCCACACCATCATCACTACAGTACCACTTCAAAGCACCACATTACCTCTTACCGCTGTACCATTAGCCACATCCATCCTCTTGTATTCTTATCACTAAACTACTACCTCTAACATACTAGGACTAACTAGTAATACAATGCTAGCTCTGATCACCGTACTACCTCCAACCACCTCCACAAACCATACCCTTTACAGACCTACCACCTGACAGAACTGTACTACAACCAAATTCACTGCACCACCAACCACCTCCCAAACCAGTTTTTACTTTAAATCTACCACTTCACAGCAAAGTCACTCTGAATCCTCATTTTTTTTTTAACGTCATTTTTATTGCATCACCAATATGAATGTACAGACAGCATATTCAGCAGAAATAATATAACATGTACAGACTTAATTTGAGACATTCGGTCTCAGTCCGGAGGGACCACCTCGCTCTCGATGCGGGTAGCCTCATCTCTGTCTTGGTCTCGTACTTCTTACAATGTCCGACCGCTTCATCATGCACATAACCCTGGAATGCTTTTGTGATTTACGCCCCTCCCCCTCCCCAAATTTCGGTACCCCAACATCCCTCCAAACTAGCTTCCTACCCGCCCTCCCCCGTGGTCGCGCTGCGCTTGAGTAACCATATAATAGTGCCCGGTGTGATGCAGGAGGAAGTAATCATTCGCTAAAGTGTGCACTCCTGGGTAGTGTTAGGGTCTTCTCCATCTAGTTCGCTCTCATCATCCCGCCCCTCATCGTCCACATCCCGGAGCGCCTGCACCATCACCTCCCATGCAGTCGCCCTTTCCAGTGCTTTCTCGTCATTCGACCTCCAGGCCATCTGGTATCGTAGGGTACTTTCACACGCGGCCCATCTCAGACACTCCCCATACCATCTTTTATACGTGGGCCCCACTCTGGACTTCCAATTTCGTGTGATCTCCCGCTTGGCCAAGATAAGCCCTAAATCTATAAACTTACTAGACATCTTATTTCTAGGTGTGTGTGGGAACCAATGAAGGATGCCAACTGCTTTAGTAAACTGGATATCCCTGTCCGTCGCGCCGTTAAGGGCCCGCCCAACTTCCTGCCAATAGTCGCCCAAAGAGGGGCAATCCCACAGCATATGACACAGATCCGCCCCCGCTGTATTACATCTGGGGCAAGCAGCGTCGGTCGCCCCAAAATACTGTTGGATTTTCCCGGGCGTGAGGTATGCCCTGTGAATAACATAAAAATGGATTAATTGGAACCTGGCATTCCTCGAGCTCTTCCGTGCCCGCCCCAGCAGTTGGCCCCAGGTCGTGTCTGGTATCTCCATCTGGAGGTCCAGCTCCCACTTGGCCTTCAAGGCTGCCAAAGGTTGCAAGGCCTCCCGCTGCATCCTCGAGTACAGGCACGTGACGGCCTTAAAGGTTCCCGCCGCCATCATGGCGTACTGGCAAGCCATCGAGGTGCCCGGTTCTTGCAGCCCTTCCCCCCAGTGGGCTCGCATGGCACCCGTGATTGCCGCGTGCAGCAGGTAGTCACCCCTCGGTAGGTCAAATCTCTCCTGCAGGTCCCGAAACGGCAGTAACACCCCATCTTCGTAGAGGTCACCCAGCATGTGTATTCCCGCCTCCTCCCACCCTAGCAAGCGTGACCAATCACCTCCATGTGGGAGGGCAGTGACCATTCCCAGCGGTATTTCGGGGGCATACATAAGGCGGACTCCTGCCCGCTTACGGGCCCGGTCCCAGCATAGCCGGAATGTCTGCTCCTCGACCGTCAGGTCTCCCACTCGGAGTCTCTGGTGCAGCGTAATATAGGCCAGAACGTGTCGCGGGGTGCCTTCATCTCTCGCGTCCTCGGGGCCTCTATATACTCTTGCCACCTCCTGAGTAAAAGTCTGCAGCTGCGCGGCTAGGTAATATCCTTCGAAGTCCGGCACTGCCATACCACCCTCATCTTTGGGGCGCAACAGCGTGTCGAGCGCTATGCGCCTCCTACCCGTGCCCCATAGGAACGCTATGATCAGTGACCTCAGGCGTTTGAAAACAGAGCTCGGGACCCATACCGGCAGTGTCCTAAAATAATACAAAAGCCTGGGCAGGGCTATCATTTTAAGCAGGGAGATTCTACCAGCCAGGGAGAGCGGCAGAGTCGCCCAGAAGTCCATGGATCCACGCAGGGCGTTAATACAGCGAGTGATGTTGCCATCCAGCAGGTCGGACGGGGCGTGGTAAACATAGACCCCTAGATAATGTAGGCAGCGCGGCTCCCACCGGAGTTCTTGAGCAGTGAGTGGGCACGGTTCCCCCGGCCTCAGGGGAAACAAACAGGATTTAGGCCAGTTGACCCTCAGGCCCGACAACCTACCGAACTGCTCCAGTAGCCTCCGTGCCCCCTGAAGGTCGGAGCCCGCATCGGCCAAAAACATCAACAAGTCATCTGCGTACAGGGAGATGAAGTGTGGCCTCCCCCTAAAAGACAAGCCCGCGTAGTGGCGGCCCAGTCTGGCTACCGCAGCGAAGGGTTCCATTGCCAATGCAAACAGTAGCGGGGACAGGGAACAACCCTGTCTAGTGCCACGCCTAATCGGATATTGTCTCGAGATCAGTGCGCCCACCCGGATCCTCGCCACCGCCTCAGTGTAGAGGACCTTGGTCCATTGTATATATCCGTCCCCCAACCCGAAGCGACGCATCACCTCATACAGGTATCCCCATTCGAGACTGTCAAATGCCTTCTCAATGTCAATGGACAGGACAAATGGGGAGACGGAGTCTGGCCAGTTCGCACCCATCAGTCTCGTGAGTCTACGGATGTTATAAGTGGTGTTGCGTGTCGGTATGAAACCGCACTGATCACCGTGAACCAGCCCCGTCATGTGCACTAGCAATCTGTTGGCCAGAATTTTACTGAGGATCTTGTAGTCCGTCGTCAACATCGACAACGGGCGATACGAGGACAGCGCCGCACCCTCTCTGCCCGGCTTCAAGAGCGGGATCATAAGGGCCTCGCACATAGAGCCCGGGAGCCGGCCCTTCTCCTGCGCCTCATTGTATACCTCGCGCAGCCGCGGAGCAAGGTGCTCTAGATATTTGCCATAAAATTCGATCGGTAGACCGTCAAGGCCCGGGGTCTTGTTTCTAGCCATCTGTTTTACAGCACAGCCTATTTCTCCGAGGGAGATGGGCCGCCCTAACTCTTCCGCCTCCGAGTCCTCCACTCGCGGCAACTGTAGCCCGTCTAAGAACTCCTCAAGCTCCTCCGTCCCTCCCGTGTCACCACTCAGATAGAGCCCCTCATAGTACGCACGAAACTTGTTCAGGATCCCGGGTTGGGAGTGGCAGGGCTCCTCCCCTGGCTCCTGGATTCTCATGATCGGCCCTCCCCCCCGGATAGGATTAGCAAGCCAGGCCAACATCGCCCCCGCCTTATCACCTTCCGCATGCGCCCTCGTCACGTACGCCTTATGGTCGAAGCTACGCAGCCGCTCTAGCTCTACCGCCAGCCCCTCCCGTGCCCCGCTAAGCCCCTCCTGCAGTTCAGGGTGATTCGGGCGCCTCTTCTCGAGATCCCTCAGCCTTGTCTCAGCCTTATCTAAGTCATCCAACAGAGTCTTCCGTGCCCCTGCCGTATGTCCAATACAGTGTCCCCGCACCACCACCTTGAAAGCATCCCATTCAACCGCCCTCGTGGAGGCCGAGCCACTGTTCTCCTCAAAATACCTCTCAATACGTTCACTCAGGGCCTCCCTGAACAACAAGTCGTCCAGGGTGTCAGGTTGCAGGCGCCATGTTGGCACGCAATTAACAGTCACCATCCATTCCAGAGACATCAACAAGGGGTTGTGGTCCGATATCGTCCTGGCCAAGTATTCCGCCCCTCCCACCGCGGGGAGCACACATTCCGAACAAAGAAACGCATCCAGCCTCACATGCAAATCATGCAGGTGTGAGTGAAAGGAGTAGTCCCTAGTGGTGGGGTGCAACGCCCTCCATGCATCCGTGAGGGCCCAGCTCTCCTGCCATTCTAACCTACGCTTGGCGATCCTGTGTACTGGGGACGCGCGCAGCGGGGGATGGGACCTATCTAGTAGCACATCCTCAACTGAGTTGAAGTCCCCCCCCAGGAGGACCGGCCCTGCCAAATATCCCGCCAATTTGCCCGAGATGTTAGACAAGAAAGCGGGCAGGTCCACATTAGGAGCATACACATTACAGAGAGAAATCATCCTGCCTCTCAGCCTTCCTTCCACCGCCACATACCTGCCCTCAGGGTCTATCGATGACTTCGAGACTTGGAAGGGGACCCCCGCCCGTATCCAAATCAATGCCCCCCTTGCGAATGCTGAAAATGTCGTGTAGAATAACTGCCCCCTCCAGCGCCTTTGCAGAGCCGCCCCTTCCTGCTTATTTAGGTGCGTCTCCTGCAGGAACGCTATATGAACCCCCCTACGCTTAAGGTACGCCTGAACCTTATGTCTGCGCGTCATGGACTGCATACCCCGCACATTCCAGGTCACACATTTCAAAGCCCCAGTACTAGCCATTCCCCCCTACACAACCGGCCCATACAGCAAAGAGCAATGTTCGCATGAGTCCCGCGACCACGGACCCCCCTACCCACCCTCTCCAAACAGGAAGCCGAACCCCCCCAACAACTACAACCCCCCGAGCAACCCCAACCGCTCGCAACTCCCACCCCCCCAGGACAGGCCCCCCCGCAACTGGAAGTACCCCCATCCAAACCAACACTCCCGACCACCCCTCCCACTCTGAATCCTCATGACCATATTTAAATCACATTTTCAGAAATAGCAGCTTTTTTATTTTTTTTCTATTTTTCTGCTTTATGGGTCGTTTTCTATGAAACTGCTTATGAGGCAAGTACATCAACTCACTTTGTTCAATTTAAACCCCCACCAGCTAAAACAAAAACTCATGGGGCCTCATTTATGAAAAGTGACGCATCGCTGCGTGAAAACAGCGATGCGTCACTTTTCACTGCGCACTCCTTGCGACACCAATGATGCGTCATATTTAATGTATGACGCATCATGTCGCAAGGACTTACAGATACGTCAGTATTTCTGACGTATCTGTAAGCGCAAAAGTGACGCATTGCTGGAGTGTGTCACTTTTACGCAACTCCAGCAATGCGTCCTTTCACATGGGGAAAGCCCCATGTGAAAGGGCTTGCGTCAGTCTTACGCCTGCTGTGAGGCAGGCGCAAGATTTTGACATAACAGCATCCTAAAAGTGACGCAGTGAAATCTCATAGATTTCACTGCGTCACTATTACGAGGCTTTTTGCCGCAGGGGTTTAAAAATTGACGCATATACCTAGATGCGTCACTTTTTAAATACGGCGCAACAAGGCGCATATTTTACGCCGCTGGTGCGTCACAAAAAGTGACGCACCGGCGGCGCAAAACTGACGCAAGGCCTCATAAATAAGGGCCATGGTTTTCCTGCTTTATCGTGTACTCCGTCCCTCCTGCAATGTTCCTTCCATCAGCTCAAATGTCTTTTACTACATGAGCTCTCAACATTGAATTTAAGGATAAAACTTCACTCCACTGTATTCTCCAAATTGACACTTTCCTTTATATATTGGACCCACCTCTGCCTGCACATACATTTGCTTCTTTCTGGAATCCACACATGACCACAAAAGTACACTAAGAAACTTGTGCCAGGAACAGGTTTCTAGAGGCAATTAAAAGAAGGGCATAATATATTCCCATCAGGATTCGATTCCCACTGTTCGGATACTTCCCTGTTTGATAACTTTGCGGATAGGGACCGCCTGTGCAAATGCACATCATTTTGTTCTCAATGGGTAAACATTTCCCCCCAAGGAGAAAGCCTTACTTCTACACCATCTCCAAGCCTGGAGGTGATCATTCCCCTCCCAACCTTGGTAAGGTATTTATGTCACATAGCTGGAGCAGAAATCATACAGTTTTTAGAGGGAATGGGAACGAGAGGTGTTTAATACACACAAAGGTATAAGTAAATGAGTATTCACAAACGTCCAAGGCAAATCGTACTGTGAAATATGCATTTTACCTGATATTGAGATGGGTTTACAAAGTGCAGAGAGTTATCGATAAACTTATATTCACAAGTGGATTTACATTCGTGAGTATGATCCAATATTTGTCAAATATGATCAATTCTTCCTTTTGTTTGAAACTGCTGCTTTAAACCTTGTTCTGTCTCTTCTTATTTATTTTGTATCTCTTTCCCTTAGTCTCCCCAGGTACAACGTCTCCACTCGATTATTCAAAACTAGTGTTCTTCTCTTAATCTGGTTTACGTATCATATGCACATCTCCCGTGTACAACTTTGTTGGCTTCTTGAACTTCTTCAATGTACGTTTCACTTCCTGTATCTTGCATTTAAACGTGCTCACTCACTGGCTCCACTTTATTTATGTTCTCTGGTTCTCTAAGCGCACTCTCGAACTCTTCGCTGTGCCACTTTATTTCATTTTATGTGTTCCAAAATCTCCATTTTGACTTCCTTTCATTGGTTTGTTCTAGTAACACGTAAACTGTGGAATGAACTGCCTGTTCACATCAGGAGCACTTCAACCGTGTGTCCAGGTTCCAACATTGCTGAAAGCTGATCTATTTCAAGTTTCTAACCAACATTGACTTCCAGGTTTTGTTCTGTCATGGGTTTCTCTTTGCTTTGCACAGCGCTTTAGGTAAAAGCACCGTAGAAAATAAATTCAAATACCTATCATTTATATTTTATATTACTTCATGTTTCATTGTCTAAAGGAGGAGACATTTGTGCTGAGCTGCACAACTCGCATCCTGAGCACATCAGTGCTTCAGTTGTGAAATGTGTCAACACATCTAAAATAAGACCTATTAGGGCAGGTTGGAAAAATAAAATGCACAAACTGCAATGATTGTATTATGTTACTCAGAAAATGCTAACTTGGCTTACATTCAACTAAAATCCAAGGGGAATTTTTGTAGAAAACAATTGAATTAAGAGAAAGCAGAAAGATAGAGAAAGATGAAGCCTGGATTCATCAATTCATAGAAAGAGACGTCAGAAAATCCCAGGGGAGAGAGAAAAGAGGCGGGCGGTGAGAATAAATAAAACATTTACATTGACTGAGTGTACAGCACACACTACAAACTAAACGCGCTGTGGCTCTCAATATTGTGTTTGGTTATTATTATATAATCCTGATTTAATGAATTTCCCAGAGATTAAAGGAACAGCCAGACTGCCTAGCTTTGCACCTGCAAAAAAGTGGGTTTTCATCTCACTTCCTTTGAGCAGGAGATCCCTCCGACTGATTAATTAAGGTTTAGACAGCGAGAGCAAGGAATGAATCATACATAGGTAAAATTGATGTATTGGGAGGGGTAAGGCAGAGGAAGATAAAACTTGTGTTGTTTTTGTGGGTTTCAGGTAATGTACAGCGCCCACTAAAAGTAGCTGAAATTCCCAAAAGCCCCTAGCACCAAGAAAAGAGTGAACGAGGGGGAAAAAGCAGGACATGTACATCAAGAGCAAAGGAGATGCTGGAGAAAAGGAAGAGGCAGCAGCCTGGTAACTTTGTCCCCAGCAATAGCAGGGGTACCGATAACTCTATAAATTTGATGTTAATGGGGATTACATGTAAGACCCTTAGGGCACTCCGACAATTGAGGAATTACCAAGGAAAGTATGCAAATTTGGTCCCAATTCGCCAGGTATTTCACCCGCAGAATCGACTTGCTTTAAACTAGAGAAATCTCTGGGTAATGGAAGCGAGCTTCACTGTCACTGCAGCTCTCTTAATTGGGCTGCGGCCAGTGACTCTCATTACCAGGCCCATTGGATGTGGGGGGTAGTGCGCGTACATATTTGGTTGGTGGAGCGATTTGTCTGGTTAATTGCGATAACGAACGAGACTCCTCCATGCTAACTAGTTATATGACCCTCATCCACATACGCATAGGGTCAAACGTTGACGGCATTGCTTAATGATACATGTCCTCCATCAACTATCCTAAAAAAGTTTAGAAAACGAAGTGAAAGGATTATGTGAGCCTTTAAACTATGAGGAACAGACATTTATGTTTTTCCATTGATATTTTTATGTCCTCATGTGTGCTATGTTGTTAACTATTGTTTGTCTATATTGTAAATATTCCTTTTTTTCACCATACAGCACAATATCACTAAGTCATGTTGTTTGATTTATTATATGTTTTGAATGCTCTTTGGGCAGGTTATAAGAACAACATGTGAAAAAAGTAAAATAAGCAGCTGCGGTCCACGTAGGTCACAGCGGTGAGGCGGTGGGTCTGCGTGGGGGGGGGGGGGGGGGATTTCGAAGGGATGATGCAGAGGGAGAATGAAATAAATAATTAATTTTTCCTCTGCATCATCCCTCGAAATCCCCCCCCCCCCACCCAATGCGGGCCCACCGCTGTTATAAACCAAATCAAAACAAGGTTTTTTGTCTTGCTGTTGTGTTCTTCACAATAAGGCTCTGTACATGTAGTTTTCATTTGATGACAGGGGATGTATGAAAGTAACACCCCTTCTTGTGTTGGATGAAGGGATCAACATCATACACATTTCTTTTGTTAAAGAATTGTGCTACCCGACAGAACATGTTGTATCTTATAACTTTATACCCAGATTCTTAGGTACACAGGGCAACCCCATCATATTTAATAGTCATTTTGATTAGATAGGCACTCATAATCAAGGTCAAAGTTTGACCGAAGTGGAAAGAATGGTAAGTTAAAAAGAGAAAGGTTGAGAAAGAAAAGAGTTAAAAAGAGCTTTACGTGCATCACTGAGATGGGCTGGCGAGGAAGACAAAGGAAGAAAGAAGTGAATGGAAAAGAAAGAACAAGAGGAAAAGAGGAATATTCAAGAAAGGGAGCAAGAATGAAAATTCAGTTATCCAGCAGAGAGCTTCCTCTGCAGTGACCCTTGAAAGGTCCTTGAAATAAGAAGAAACTGGAAAGGTTGACGAAGGCATTTTAAAATAGTGACCGAGGTATCCGGTGTTCTCAAACCAATTCAATATCAACTCCCTCGCCTTAACAGGGCTTTGTCAGAAGTACCTTAAAATACTCGCAGCTGATCTCAGACCGGTATTTTTTAAAAGAATCTGCTTCCCTACCCAGGCTTTGAGTTGAATTTACAATGTTCAAGACTATCCTCGTTTTATAAAACAGCGGCAGGGTGGAAGGGACTTCTAAGCCCTCACTGTAGCCATTATTAAATGGTTTGTTCTGAATGGTTTGTGAGAAGACAGTAATTTAGTTAGGATCTGTGAGATTACCTCTATTTTAGAGTTTTAAACACATAATTGAGAATTCACTTGCAGAAATACTCTTTGCTATGGATTCTGCATATGTATTTTTAAACGTTACTTACATCTTTTTGCTATTGGGAAGCAAGCACATTATGTCCCTGCTGTTGGGTGATGTTAGTGCAGTTGTAATGCTTTGATAGTGCCACACAGATGTGATGCTAACACATCTGTTAAACAAGTGAATGCAACAAATGTGCACTAATTTAGCTATCACACATAAACAGGGCTTCATTTGAATCGGTGGTAGCAGGTGGTCCGCTAGATCTCATTTTTGGGGACCAGCATTTATTTTTCCACAAAAGACTTGAGAGAAAATACAAAAGGGACAAAGAAAATGAAGAAATTAAAAACAGAAAAAACACTAATAAAGCGAGAAAGAGGGTAAAAGAGAACCTGCTAAAGTAAGATAGAGTCAGCAAGTGTCTGGTGGTGGATATATGAGGCACCAGGTGGAATGAAGACTATGCAGTCTTGGTATTCGGCACCTCAACCTTTGATGTCACTGGCCAACGGGTTCTCTGTTCCCCAACCCTTATTTTCAGAAATTAAGCATTGCAAATATGTTACCTTGTGGGTCCTCTAAATGTGGGTATTTGTGGCTAAAAGAGGTCCACTTTTTTGCCATACATCTGTTGACCTTTTGTTAACATCTGAAACCCGGATCTTTACAAGTCCTGTCCCTTGTGGCGTGTGCCTTTTGGTAGAGACAGGAAGTGTTCCATGAATCAGCGCACTCTCTGATTGGACGTGTGATCATACAAGAAGTGCAAATTGCAGAATGCTATCATTGGGCAGGAAGCATCTTTTCAATGGTGTCAGGTCTGGGGCTGGTGAGCAGTTAATGGCAGTGTCACTGGTGCTCTTTATTCTCAGTGCATCGGGGCTCTGAATACTGTGGCTTGTAATTACTGGCCACAACTCCATTATGTTCCTTAACTCTTCCATGGTAGATGTGGTTGAGCAGACATGGCTTACCAATAGATGGGTGGCTTGATATTTGGGCTGAGATACAATATTCTACACTATATATTCAAGTTGATAAATATGAATCTTAAGAAAGAAACATGAAGAAATAATATATATCTCTAGTATAGACGTAGAACAGGTAAACACGATGATAAAGGTAGAAATCTGAGTACCAGCACTTGAATAAGAACATACGACTCCGAATGCTCCTTAAAATTACCCTATGGAGTTAACTTCCTAATCATTGTATGTTTATAGAGATGCATGTCTGACCACTTCTCAAACTGATGAGTCTATGTAACTACTACTGAACGTTGAATGTTGATGGCAAAGTGCATAAGAGGTTAAGTGGTATTTATTTGGCACAAAAAAGATAGGTAGAAAACATGAGATTCAGTAGTCTATACTACCTCAATCTCCAAAAATGTTAATTGTGTCATTGTATAGAGCACAGGTAACAGCAGCAGCACTGCAAGCATTCATAGCACACATTGATCTGGCACAGAACAGACAAAATCAGTGCAAGATTGTTTAACACTCTCAGGGAAGGTACAGCAAGTAGCAACACAGGATAACCACAGGCACAGAGCAGGTGAAGCATGGGTTGCAGAAAGCTAAGAAAAGGAGTCTGCACACCTGTAATGGACTGTTGATCTCAAAAGTGCCCAACCCCTTTGTCTTTTTCTACTGGCCTGAGTTGTCTCTCAGCCTCTACTCGGTCACCCTCAGGCAGCACCTGAGAGGACCTTCTACATGCTATCTCAGAATATTTACTGTTTCTCTTGACTGGTCACCACATTACTCCAGCAAGTCCTTAAAGTCTCCTATGTGGTCTTCATAGGCCTTCAGACAACACTTTAAGACCCTCAGCAATCCTAAAAGATTCAAATCTACCTTCGATTCAACCATAAAACAGGTCCTCTCCCATCCTCAGAGATGCAGTGCATGAGACACCAGCATCCAGTCTGCTCAGGGAACAACAATAGACATCAGTAATCCTCATTTGCCATTCAGGTTCTTCACTGGATCTTAGGCACCCAAAAAGGACGTTTAGATTCAATCTACTAGTGCCCAACCTACCAGTGCCCATCTTCTGCCTGTACTCAGAACCTGTCAACCCTTATATAGTAGGGAGACACCTTTTTATAGATACCCTGACCTGCCTTTTATTGACAATATGTCAGATAATGCTGACCCCCAAAGTCCAAGGTTCCCTTACCAACTCCAAGGCACAATTGCCTAACCCATTAACGACCTTAGCTAGCTCTTCCATTTTCTAAAACAGTTTTCATCCTTCTTAGCCGCATTTGAGCCTACGAGGCTACTTAGCCCTAACAGCAATCCACTAATAGCCTTAAGAGATCTCCAGCCACTAATCGGTTTACCACTGAACCCTTTAGATATCCCAAGAGTCCCATTTCTGACGATCACAGCCCATGTGACTCCCTGCCAGTTTTCCTTCCCCTGCTCAGGTCACATAGTCCCCAGACAGCATTAATTTGCCCGTAGCTCTTAGGGTACTACCTTTCCTTCAAGCGAAATCTGTACTTTAGGTGTTACACGGAATCTGTGATACCTTTTTGCTACAACCTTTATCAGATACAGTACATGCATAAACAGCACACATTTTATGCGTGTTTTCTTTTTTCATACAACTTGTTACAACAACAATTTTAATGTTGTCTTATGCGCAGCACTTTGCGTAACCTAAAGGTCACTAGTTCAAATCCTTTTAAGATAGCTCAGTGGATTTATGTGTTTGCTGCAGTGATACTTTAGTAACCTGCAGGACACACCTTCGCATCCCGAGAAAAAGGACGAAGAGTTATGCACCTGCTTCAGACCTCTGCATGCGGTGCTAGGCAAGGTCTGAAATTTGATTTGAGTGCTATTTAGATGATAATTTACACCATGCATATCTCCGAAAATTATATTTTATATTATTCAAGGGAAGTGCTTCGTTTCACGCCATAAGGAGGTCAGGATGAGAAATATGTGCTATATCTCCAGCTCTCCCATTATCATAATTTGCCCACTTTTCTTTGAATTGATTTTTGGACCCACCAGTGTAAAACCCTTTCAGATCATGGCGATCTTCTGTGCAATATGTAGAAGGGCAAAGTAGAGAGCATCTTCGCTTCCTCCAATGAAATGCTGAGTCTGGCACTTGAGAGAGCATCCAGCTGTTTGTGACTTCTGAAACCTACCATGGTGTGAGAAGTTGGCCTAGTATATGCTTCCACTACTTCAGGGCGTAGGTCCACGTTCCCTAGTGAGGAAACGGCGGTGTGGGGTTGGTATCCGGGCTGCATTGGCCTCCTTGGTAAGGGCCGGTTTGCGCTGAATCTGTTGTGTGGGCAGTATGGAGAGCTGGTATGATAAGAAGGTTCTTATCATACCAGCGGACAGCTCTCCATACCGCTGGCAATTTTTGTAAATAAAGGAGTATTCAAGACTTTAGCATCACAAGACTCATTGATTATTTGATTATTTGACTACTACCGGGCCCAATACCGAGTGGTGCACCGCTCCAAAAAAATTGACTTCTTCATTTGTCTGCATATCAGTTGGCACTCAACAATGGCAAGTGCTGGAGCAGCCTTGTGCACACTCAAATCAGATTGACTGTTTGCTGTAAACAACAAGGGAACACCACAGAATAGTGCGGTCATTGTGTCCGCCATTGTCTGGAACTATAATCTATATGCTGTCCACTATTTAAAGTGGGCACCTTGCACCAGTCCAAAGAACCCTTATGGTGATTTAAAAGGTCAAAGATAACCTATTAAAGCTATCCAAGTGGTGGCTGCGGAGTGCAGCCTTCAGGCTAAGTCTTGAAGGAATGATAAGCAGCTTGTTTTACCAGAATGCAACCTTATGGTATTGGTTAAATAAAAGGAGAACCACACAGTAGTTATAACATTTTGTATTTATTAATATAACACTATCTGGTACAACACAGTATCTCCTACGATGAGAAGATCAGAAAGCACACAATGCTTAAGCACAGAAATGACAGTTAATAACACTAATACACAGTGGGCCCCGGGTGGGGACCAAACCATACACTAAAAAAGTAGTATAAGAATCATGACTCGAGTCAAGACAGTGTTGAGAGGGCGTAGAATGGCTGAGACCCCATGGAAACACCCAAGGTGAGTAAGGAGAGACCCCACGTTGGACGGGTGCAGTGTGGGAACACGATCGCGTGCTCAGTACAATTGTATGGGAAAGTGGCGGTTGATGTCTTAAGAGTTTAAGGACCCTTCCCAGTGGACTTCGAAGAAACCCCATGGAAGATAGGTTGTTGGAGAGCCACCCCACCGGTGGATACCGAGGTACCCAAGTTGCCTATCCGAGGGCATCCGGGTGCATAGGTCTGAAGTGGTGTCGGAAACCGTTGTCGAACCCAATGGAGAACTTCGAATAAGAGTCGCTGCTGGAAGGAAAAAAAACTGTCCGTTGGAATCCAAAGGTGAATTCTTGTCAAAGAGTACCTGAAAGCAATGGGGACAGAGTCCGGGTCACTCAGGAGTGACCAGGGGATCAGGAGACAAATGCCCACCGATGTCCGGTGCTTCAGGTGCATTGATGGAGTTCTTGACTCTGCAGCTACAAGGACCAGGAGATGTCGATGATAACCAGGAGCCGGATACGAGCTGTCCCACAAAGGATGTCGAGTACTGAGGGGTTGGTGTCCGGCAGGAGCACCAACAAGCCTTGGCAACGGCAACCCATACAGAAGGTCAAGGTTGCATACAGTTTAGACCAGCAAGGTCCAGGAGACTCACCACAGCAAGGGGAGTCAGGGCAGGCCTGGAGCAAACAAGGGAGGCCAGGAAAAGCAAAGCAATTTCACTAAACAACAGCCCACGGAGCACTCAGTATGAGGAGGCCAAAGCTCTTGGTAGGAAATGGTGCCAGAGGTTGGGGCTACTTGGAGCCCAATGCACTTGTTGGGGAAACACCAACAAGCATATGCACTTGCAAATGTACACAGTGCACATGAGTTCAAGGTATTGCAGCTCCCACGAGGTATTCTGGTCTCAAAACTTTGTGAGAGGACAGCTCGGACCTCGAGGGATGTGTAAACCTTCCTCCTGTGTTGCTGAAGCCTTCGGAGTCCATAGGAGCTCAGGGTCAGCAGACCGGACAGCAGTGTTGCAGCACATGCAAATGCAGGGGAGTGACTCCTTTACTCCAAGGGAGACATCTATGGTTGTCCTTGATGCTCCACAGGTCCTGCATGGATCCTGTATGGTGCACGGGCACAGGCGATGCTTCAGACTGAGATGGAGGCGAAGTCAGGACCAAACGAACAGAAACAGAGTGTCCAGATGGTCGAATTTCATTGGTTTCTGGTTCAGAATCTTGTCCAAGTCGAATCTAAAGTCCTACAGCCAGGTAAGACCTTTTGTACCCACAGGAGATGGTTGGACAGATTTAGGAGACCCTCCCAGGGGAGGGTCTGGACAGTGGGAAGTTTAATCCCATGTCCTTTGTCCAGTTTCTTACCAGAGTGTGAGCCTACGGCTCCCAGGACTGATTTGAACTGGACTATGCACAGGGACACCAAATGTGCCCCTCATGAAGACTTTCAGTCACTTTGCATGCGCACCCACCCAGCCCTAATACACTAAATCCTGTCTGGGAGGATACCTATTGTCCTGCCTTCCCCTGCTCGAGCTTGGATCAGCAGCAGGAGGGCAGAAATATGCCTCTGGTCGCCAGCAACCATTTTGTGCTGTCCGGACTTGAAGGCTGGTACAGGGAACACCATGGATGCCACGAAGCTCGCTTTTGAGGGGTGGAATCATACCTCTCATACCGGTTACCGGTGTGGGGGTATGATTCCAACATGTTTGACACCAAACACGATAGGGTTAGTTTCAGCTGTTTTAGAGTTGGTCATCACATGGTTGCATAATGCCACTTTATATGTCGTAAATGGCTGTCTCACTGACAACCCAGGAGAATGGACCCCATAGGTAGCAGGGGTGTTCTGCTCATGCAGTCGCACCCGCTCACTTAGAACCAAGCACCCTGCCCTCAGGATTGTAAAGGCCCGCTAGAGAGGTGACTTTTAGGTTTTAAGTACAGTGACCCATAAATATAGTAAACTTACATCTTAAGTAAGTGGTGCATGCACCACAGTATACAGGCTGCTTTGGCAGGTCTGTAGTTCCCTTTTGCATTTCCTCTCATGAGTGGCATAATACATGCTTCAGCCCATGGTAGGCCTCTGGGGTACCTGTGCCCTGGGTACATGGGTACCCTATATTATTGACTGACAAGGGTTCCCCAGTATCCAATCTGGAGTGTACCTAAGTACATATCATAATAGTTTAAGGAGTAAGCAGATAGACTGGGGTCCTGATTAGCAGGATCCCAGTCAGACTAGTCAAAAACAGTATCACATTTAGCAAAAAGTGTAGGTAACCATGCTCTCCACACCACTGGAGTCAAGCTATCCTGGCTGAAGATGGCTGATAGAGAAAGCGGTCCTAGGATGCTTGATTCCGGTCCAGGAAAGACATGGCTTGGCAGTTCGGGCTGGACTGTTCCAATGAGGCACAGGGTCAAGGCTGATTTGCATATGGCCATGTCTGAACTGGGGTGGTGTGGAGTGCAAAAAAACGATGGATTTAGGCCCAGATCTCTGTACTGGGGTGAATGTATGACATTGTTCTGCATTCTGTCCATCAACTGTTGTTTTGCATTTTGTCACCCCGAGTGGGATGGGTATGCTCAGACTTGAGTCCCATGCTCTCCACACCACTGGAGTCAAGCTATCCTGGCTGAAGACGGCTGATAGCCAGAAACCGGTCCTAGGATGCTTGATTCCGGTCCAGGAAAGACATGGCTTGGCAGTTCGGGCTGGACTGTTCCCATGAGGCACAGGGTCAAAGCTGATTTGCATATGTCCATGTCTGAACTGGGGTGCTGTGGAGTGCAAAAAAACGATGGATTTAGGCCCAGATCTCTGTACTGGGTTGAATGTATGACATTGTTCTGCATTCTGTCCATCAACTGTTGTTTTGCATTTTGTCACCCCGAGTGGGATGGGTATGCTCAGACGTGAGTCCCATGCTCTCCACACCACTGGAGTCAAGCTATCCTGGCTGAAGACGGCTGATAGCCAGAAACCGGTCCTAGGATGCTTGATTCCGGTCCAGGAAAGACATGGCTTGGCAGTTCGGGCTGAACTGTTCCCATGAGGCATAGGGTCAAGGCTGATTTGCATATGGCCATGTCTGAACTGGGGTGGTGTGGAGTGCAAAAAAACGATGGATTTAGGCCCAGATCTCTGAACTGGGATGAATGTGTGACATTGTTCTTCATTCTGTCCATCAACTGTTGTTTTGCAGGTAACCATAAGAAGCAGATCCTACTTTCCTACACACGGGCTTGGGTTTTTAGCATGGACATCAATCAGTGGTTGCCAGGGGTCGCAACTGCACCTCTAAGCCACCCGTTGCGACTCCTGCAACCTTGCTTGCAACCTCTGGCCTGGGCAAGCGCACTGGTGGCATAAAGTCAGCCATAGTGTGAGCAGCACTTGATTGCACATGATGGCCTGCAATCTGAGCCTGGGTGGGGAAAATAATTCCTCTCACTCATTGCTATGGTGACCTGGGCCAGGCAGGATTGGGCCACCCAGCGCAGTCCTCGATTTGACACATTGAATGTATCTGCTGCCACCTGGGCCAGAAAGCTGAGCGAATGAGCACGAAGCACACGCAGCAAGGCTGGGCATGATTGGGCAGTGACTAACTGCATGTGCTGCAGCTTGCAGCACATGTGTGTAAGTCCATGTGTGCACCTGCTGCACCCTACCATAGCTGAGGACGTGGTGTCTGGTGCGGTATGTGTACCACCGTGTTTAGGACTGCCGACCGGGTCCCAGGGCCATCAATCTAGTAGTACGAAAGCACTACCAATGATGATGGTCCTGGCAAAAATTATTGGCCAGCCCCCGCGCAGCAGTAAAAGCCACATTAATGTAGCGCACCCTTGGAGTCGAGTCGGACTAGTGCGTGCTGCGTGGGTGCTGGATGACAAGACTCTGACTGACTATAATCAGTGCAAGTTCAGGACCGGGGCGTGAGTAACTTCCTTCATTTAATTGTCATTCTCTGATTGGTTAGTGAGACTTCTGTGTGCTGTGGGCCCCTAGCAAACCTGTAACAGAAGCACTGAGTCAAGTAGGATAAGATTATCTGTTTCTGGAGTTGACACAAGATTTTCAAATGTCCTGCAAAAATTCAGAAATGATTGCAAAAAAAGTAAAACACACATTTTCAGATTCAAACCATCTAGCTGTCTAGCCATCGTTTAGGTAATGTGAATAACACATTAATTGCCATTGTTTTAAGTAGAAAACGGCATCCATGTTCCCACAGCCATGCGCACGTCCGTCAGTGAGTGCTGGCGGACTAGCCAACAAGACATTGTCTGTTTTGAACACCAACAAGGCTGGAAAAGCCGTACCGGGCATCGGGCAATGAACAGGCGTTTCCCCAGGAGGCTGGAAGGATGGGTGGCTGGTGTTGTAGCAGTGCAGAAGTTTTAAAATCACTGCAAAGTTCCTTGTATATTTAGCAGCTTTAGGGCAACAATATAAGTTTCAAGTTAACTCTGGTGATTTATTAATGTTCCTGCTGGAGAGTTTTGCCTGGTGGCAGTTTTCACTTAACTGAATCAGCGCAGAGAGTTTATATGCCTGGTGCAAAGAAAAAGTGACGTGCATCCTCTGAGTCGGGACTCTTGCCTGCTGCGTGGCGTGGGTGCGGGGTGTCTCTAGTTTCTAGAGTGAGTGATTGACTTAAACACAAGTTTGGGAACAGATCCCCAGTCCCGATCGGGCTGTGAAGGGCTTGCTACACTTTAAATGTCACTCTCTGACTGAGTTGGACGGTCGGACCTTGGGCAGGCTGCGGGGCAGGTAGCGTAAGAGTGAGACTGACTGAGTCATCACATCGACTTGACTAGAACCTCGACTCTCCAACTCCCCTTATGGTGGTGCCAGTCATTGTGACACCTGTCAGCTGCAGACCCTGAGCAAGCCTCTAATAGAAACAATAAGTAAAGTAAGACAAGATTATCGGTTTTTGGAATTGACACAAGTTTTCAAATGCCCTGTTGCAAAACTTCAGAAATGATTACTAAAGAGAACCCATTTCAGGATCAACCCTTCCAGCGGTCCACTCGTTGTTTAGGTAATGTGAATAACACATTAATTGCCATTGTTTTTGTTAAACACTGCACTTGTGTAGCCACAGCATGCACACGCTGGTCAGTGCCAGTGGACTCACCAACAACACATTGCCTGTTTTGAACACCACCAAGCCCGGAATTGCTGTTCCAGGCTTTGGGTGACAGGCAGGCATTTCCCTGGAAGGCTTGAAGTGTGTGGGGCAGGTTTTGTTATGAGCAGCCGGTTTTGTATCAGTGTATATTCAGCAGTTTTTGGGCAACACTAAAAGTATTAAGTTAACTCTGGTGATTTATTAATGTACCTGTTGGATAGAGATGTGAGTTTGTTTATTGGCAGTTTTTACTTATGGTAGGTAGCGCAGATGGTTAGTATGCCTGCTGCAAAGAATGTGTACCATGCATATCAAAAAACTATATTTAGTTGGGATAACTCAGTGGGTTACTGCTTTTGTCAAAAAGATTCTGTTGTTACTGCTCAGGTCATAAGTTACATTCATAATCTAGCACGGTGAGCTATGACTTGCCATCAAAGAGCGGTATACAAGCTGAATGGTATAGGTTAGAAAGTTATGTTTTTTTCTCAGTCTATCTATCCTGATGTTACTGAGAAAGGTTTGTTTGGGTAATGTTAGACCAGGCACTATTGGCGTGGGTTTCCTCTGCATTTCTTTGCATTTGCCTCCTATGTTTTTGCTGTGTGTTTGACTTTGTATTGCTGGTCTAGAAGTACAAGTGCTCCCTTTGTAAATTGTTGTTATGGATTGGTGTTTCCATAATTAGCTTATTTGATTCACTAGTCAGTGCACTGTGTGGGCCCAGGGCCTGTAAAACAAATACTGCTAGTGGGCCTGCAGCACTGGTTGTGCCTACCACAAACGCAGCCTTTAAATGTAATTCAGGCCTGCCATTGCAGTGCCTGTGTGCAGTTTAGTTCTGCTATGTCGATTTGGCAAGTGCACCCACTTGCCAGGAATTACCCTTCCCTTTTCTTGTATGTCAAACACCCCTATGGTAGGACCAATGTATCCCTGTGGGCAGGGGGCTGTGTATGTGAGAGGTAGGACGGGCCCTGGTGTGGGTGGCATGTCCTTATAGTGAACTACTGCCAATTTCATTTTTCACTATTGCAAGGCTACCTGTTTTCATAGGACAGAATGGGGAGTTTGCTTATCACACCTTATAAGCATAACTACCCCTGGGAACAAGGTAGAAAAATAAAGTTTAGTAATCCTGAACTCAGAATGTTAAACTGCATATTTTAGTGAGGTTGATGTTTACATTCTGAGTTTGAAAATACAACGTTTAGAAAGTAGGTATCTGTTCCCCTTCTAGGAGGTGTATTGACTGTCTGGCTTTGGAGTGACAGGGGCTGGGGGTGTGCACTGGCTCCAGCAAATCGAGATGAGTCAGGGCTGAGCTGAATAGACCTGGGCTGCATTTAGAGTATGGGGAGGAGATTTCCTTTCACCTGAATGGGCCTGGTCTACCTTCCAAAAAGCTGTCTCCACCTCCTGCCAGGAAGCTGCACCAGATAGGACAGAACTGGTTTTGACTGAGCACAGGGCTTCTCTGCCACCAGAGAACAAAGGATTTAGTAGTATAAATATTGGGGCCCAGACCCCAGTGTTTAAGATCACTTTTGTGAATCAAGAGGAACCTTTGCCAAGGAGAAGGTCCGGAGAAGCTGAGTAGGAACACTGCCCTGTGCTGTTTGCTGTCTGGGGTTGGCATGTAGCGGCTACTTGTTGCAAAGGAAAGGAGAAAGGACTTTGCTGTTTGCTGTGTCCTCTGCTTGAGGGAGATCTCCAAGGGCTTGAATTGAGCTTGCCTCCTGTTCTAAAGTCTCAGGGATATAAATACGTCACCCCCAGTCCACTCTGAACTCCTCTCCTGGGAGCTCTAACCTGCTGAGAGGTACCTGCCAGTGTTCTGGGCCTCTGGAGGTTGTTTTGGAACTGGAAACTGCAAGAACTGTAAAAATGTAAGCATTGTTTGTTTCAGACGCATTACAGTGATGCGAGAAATAATTTCTGATGCACCACCGCAGCCGAAAACTCAATGCAGCGCCTGCTTGC
Organism: Lissotriton vulgaris; assembly: GCF_964263255.1. Taxonomy (NCBI): domain Eukaryota; kingdom Metazoa; phylum Chordata; class Amphibia; order Caudata; family Salamandridae; genus Lissotriton; species Lissotriton vulgaris. The sequence goes on from NC_141685.1 coordinate 1,651,742,409, forward strand.
ATCTGAAGTGTGGGCAGTGCGATGAATCCTGTGCACCGATCTCCTACGACTGAAATCACCGCACCGATTCTGACGCAGGCCGGGTGGGAGAAGAACCGACGCATCGCACCAGATCGTCAAGTATCACATCAAAGCGGCAAGTCTGTCGCATCGTTGGCGGCCGCCCTAAGAAACCGACGCATCACATCCCCACTCAGTAAGAAACCGATTCATCACCTCATCTCGAAGTAAGAAACCGACGCATCAACTCCCCTGCGCAGCAGTAAGGAACCAACACATCACCTCCCCCAGAGAAAGCAACTGACGCATCACCTTCCCTGAGTGTAAGGAACCAACACATCACCTTCCCTACATCCCTTTTTGCATGCATTTTTCGATGCATCCAAGGCACTTTGTGTAAAAGTGTTGCTTCTCACATTTTCTTGGAATGGAACTACCTTTTGATAGCCATATTTTTGATTGCTGTATTGTGGATTTTTGTTGTTTTGGTTTAGATAAAGATTACTTATTTTTCTTAAACAGGTGTGGTGTCCATCTAAAGTATATTCACTCTATTGCTGTTTATGTTTCCAAATGCTTTACACACTGCCTCTGAGATAAGCTTGTCTGCTCGTGCCAAGCTACCAAGCAGGTGAGCAGGGGTTATTTTAGAAGTGTATCCCCCTTACCCTGACTAGACGCAAGAGTCCCTATTTGGACAAAGGTACCTACCTCTGGCAACTTGATGTGCCCATTTCTAACATTGGTGGTCAGCGGTGAGGATCTGGACTTGCATTTGTGTCTTACATTACATACAGGCATTGGTGTACACTATTAATAGAGCGCAGACCATCACGCAACCACATACAATTGGTGCAACTTTTTCTTTGGGACTATTTTTTTCTTTGCAACTGAGAACTGCCAATCTTCATCAAGACAAGGTCAGTGTCACTTGCTGTGGATATTGAGTTTGAGGAGGGTAGGGTGAAAGCCTATACTGTGCCCCAGCTAAAAGCTATCTACAAAAAAATGTTTAATCTCTGTAATAGGCCTCTCCAGAAAGGAGGAATTCCAACAGGCGCTGAGGGCCGTGTTGGAGTCAAGGGATGCCAGAGGGCATGACGATCAACCTGTGGAGGAGGTGGAGGATTTAGATGAACAACAGAATAGGCTATTGGGTCTGCCTGGGGGAAGTTACCTTCCCTGGGGACCAGCAGTGTCGCTTCAAAGAGGCTGTCTCCAGCAGAAGAGCTGGAGGTCAGGGAGAAAAATAGGATGCATGAGTTGGAGTTCTCAAAGCTCAAGCTGAGGAAGGAGAATAAGGAGTTGGCATTCCAGAGGGAGACATTAGCCCTGGAGGAAAAAAATATGCTATTAGAACATGAAAGAGGTTTGAGGGAGCTGAATCTGAAGGCAAAAAGTATAGAGTCCAATCTCAATGGTGGCAGTGCATCATCAGTGCCTGGAGAAGGGAGGGTGTACTGCCCCAAAGAGGTTATTAAAGATTTTATGAAGCATGAGGACATTAGTCAGTGGTTTAAAGCATACGAGATAGCACGGAGGTCCCACAGAATCCCTGATAAGACTGGGGAGCGGGGTTGTGGAGCCGCTTTGTTTCCCCCTTACCATGACTAGAAGCAAGGATCCCTATTTGGACAAAGTTACCTACCTCTGCCAACTAGAGACGCCCATTTCTAACAGGTAGAAATCATTTTTATTATTAAAGTCAATCCTGACCATTGTGCTATGTTCTGAATGCTGAATTTGTGATTCTCCACACCAAGCACTCTTAAAAAGTGCCAACAAGTAGGGTTGACATGTGAATCCTACCCCTTGTAGTCTCCTTTGCCTTATGTAACATTTTCCAAGCACTTATTGGGCCTTATGTCATGTGAAAGGGTGCTGAGCGGGGTGGTGTAAATCAAAGTGGACGCTCACGAGGGGGTAAGCAAATTGCTGCTTTGGAACAAGGATGGGTAAATACACCAGGTAGGATCGGGCACCTCCACAGTCTTTGACAGAGCTAGTAGAGACCATGAACCTCCCTTGACTAACAAGGGCACTTTTATTTTTCCTGGTAGCTGTTTTGTAATCCTTGGAAGAGAACACTATCTAAGCTAAAAAAGATGTTCCATATTTTGTGGAGCACAGGAACACAATTAAGACAGCACAATTAAAGGCCACATGCTTTTTGTTATCTCGTTACAAGGATACAGTCTATGATAAGGGGTCTATTAGGATGGCGGTCGGAAACCCCCCCGGCTGCCATGTTAGTGGAATCCAAACGTCCGCCGGTACCGCGGCAATGCCGGCAGTCCCATTAGGATCAACTGCGAAAAATTTCAGACCGCTGCGGAACGTTGCCATGAAAAACTGCCGGTAGCGGGCGGAGCAGATAAAAATACGACCGTGGCGGTCGGATTCGCGGCGGAAACACACAAAACCGCTGCAAGGCCAGCGGAGTGACCGCCCGTAAAATTAGCATTCCATTGAGGTGACAGCAGGATGATCCACTGCTTCCGACCACTGGGAACGCTAACAGTGATGAATGGTAGAGCCGGCGGAATGGCTGTCGCACAGCCACTGCCACGGAAGCTCTGTGACAAATATGGCGGTTCACATAGAAAACACACAACAAGGCCACCAAGTGCACACATCAAACTAGCTATGCCCCCAAAAACATACCCCAATGACACATCCCCATGGCAATTTCAAAAATACAAATCCCAGGAAAACCCACACATTACACCTGACAGCAATACTCCATTTTTACACACCCACATAGCTGAGTATAAAACCAGCCCCTTCCCGGACCAGAAGCCTTTGCACTACTCCAGCACTGAAGGAAACAAAACCTGCAGTACATTGGATAGGCAAAACACCACAAATCTCACCAGCACAACACACACATGCACCATCTACATCACCCCCACCACCCTCACAACTACACCTTGAACCGTTTGCACATCACACACCATGGCACAAAAGAAAAAGCACAAATTTGCTGACAGTGAGTTGTCAGTCATGGTAGATGATAGGGGTAGAACCACAAATGTTTGGTACCCTGGTCCAACAGACACCATTAGCCACAAGAGCCATCTGTGGGAAATGATAGTCAGCAAGGTCAATGCAGTAGGAACCACCCCGTGCACTAAGAAGGAGATTGCGAGGAGGTGGCATGACCTCAAGAGCAAGGTGAGAGAGAGGAACAACAAGAACCGTCAGCTGTCTCAGATGACTGGCGGTGGCCCTCCCATTCCACCAAAAACATTCACTGCATAGGGGGAGAAGGTGCTTGCCATACTGCATCCAGAGAGTCTCACAGGAATACCCGGGAGAGTGCAGGCTAGTAAGTACTAAAAAATGTATACCATTACACTGTCATGTACTGTCCTGAAAAACATACAAAACTACACCTCCTAGGCCAAATCCCATTCACCTACACCACAATACCCAACACAGGTCTCACAGATATAACATTCACCCCATCTGATCCCCCCCAAAGGTAGCCAGGTACATTCCCATGGTTGTATGTGTACAGGCAGCCAGCACTACAACTCCCATCAGGCACCCCTGTCCCATCCCTGAGCAGGATGGAGCACTCCCACACCCAGCCAGAAGCATGTGACAGCCATTGTAGTACACCAACCAAACTTACAGGTAGGTAGCCATCTTCACAGGGAGGGCTGTTTGGGGATGGGAGGCCTGCCCCACACCTCCCACCAGGCACCCCTGTCCCCATCCAGAGCAGGATGGAGCACTCCCCACCCACCCAGAAGCATGTGGCAGCCATTGTAGTACACCAACCAAACTTATAGGTTGGTAGCCATCTTCCCAGGGAGGGCTGTTTGGGGTTGGGAAGCCGGCACCACAGCTCCCTATGTCGCACAGTTCAGCAAAGTGGAGCACCCACCCCAAGCAGGAGCATGTGACAGCCATTGTATTACATCAAACAAACTTACAGGTAGGTAGCCATCTCACAGGGAATGCTGTGTGGGGGTGGTAGGCCTGCAGTACAACTCCCACCAGGTACCCCTGTCCCATCCCAGAGCAGGATGGAACACTCCACCACACCCAGAGAGATGTGTCAGAAAGTCCACACCAATGTGACAATAGAAAAGGTAAGTAGACAGTTCATGCACCCACCATTCCTCTAGAAAAGCATGGAGCCATATGATAACACCATCCCTCACATCCCACCAAAATTGACACAGAAACAATATCAAATTACAGTTTGCAGACAGCTAAGCGTATGTAACTGTCACAGAAACAAAAGTGTGACTCACCAAATCCCATGTAGAAGAAAATCAGAGCACACACATGCACAGCACTGAATGCCATCTGTAAGTTCCATGGGGGCAGAGTCTGAAGGACCATATGAAAACAAAGCAAGAATTTGTCTGTAGAACAAATAAATCAAAGCACAGGACATAACAAAGGTATGCCTGAGATAACTATGGCTGGTTCATGCGCAGATGTAACCCCTGCTAGGCAGAGTAATCAGCAAACATGCTTCACATCAAGTCACTGTGCCGCTAGTTGTTAGATGACAACATGTCCTCGTAATCACAAAATTGTAAGTTGGGCATCGTATCCATTGACATGTCACACCTTGGAAAACTAATGTATGTACCTCCATAAATTCTCATGATGCACAGTACTGTGCAGACATACAATGTGAGAACTAGGAAACTGTGTGTTGAACAACCTGTAAATAAGATACATCGAAAACCAAGCTTGAGGGGTGCACATCAATGTCCATTTCCCCACTGTCCCACAGGTGACCAAGAACTACGCATGGGCGAATTTTGCGAATCTGGCGTTTGCGAATTTGCGTATTTGTGAACTCGCAATCCGCAAAATCCGCGAATTCTCACGAATTTGCAGATTTTTATTTTTTTGTGTTCGCAAGGGTTTCTGCCAGTTCACGAGGGTTTTGTACCAGTTCGCAATTGCAAACTTAGTTGTCGGCTCGCAACGGTCGCAACTTTGTTGTTTTTACGTCTGGTTCATCATCACAGGTTCAATCACAGCACCCTCTGTTTCACCACTGCCACCCTCTGATTCACCCATGCCACCCTCTGGTACATCACTGCCACCCTCTGATTCATCACTGTAGATTATGGGGGGGGGAAAGCAAGCACACCTGCCCTGCTTCAACTGACATGAATTAATTTGGGGTTGATTAATGTGTCACTGAATTTAAACTACCTGTCTGGCACCTGCTTCCTTATCTGTAATTTGCTTTCTGTTGCAGTGCAACTTTTTTTTCCCAGGACCTTTGTGGTCTACTTGTAGCTATTAAATGAGCCTGCTGTGAGGGTCAGAGCAGGGTCATAGAATAGTTGCAAGAAGGCAACTGAACTCTGGAGGAAGCACTACAGGGAATGGTTACTAATGATGAGTTTGAACTTTTGCACCTGCTGACTGAGTGCTTTCAGTTTTGCAAAACTCGTTTTTCTGCAGAACAGCAACTGTAATGCCCCAAACAAACATAGGCAACTGAACTCTGGAGGGGCCACTCAGGAAGCACTACAGGGAATGGTTACTAATGATGAGTGAACTTTTGCACCTGCTGAGTGCTTTCAGTTTTGCAAAACTTGTTTTTCTGCAGAACAGCAACTGTAATGCCCCAAACAAACTTACATGTGAAAGTTGATTTCTAATCCAAAAGTGATCCAAAGAAAGTCAAAAAGGCCTCAAATCCAAAAATGTGCAGGCAAATGTCAACCTGAGGAGTTATTCTGATAAAAATCATCCTTTTCAGAAGGTTTATGCTGCTTGCTAGTGGAGTTCTTGTGCAGAATTGCAAATTTTGTAATTTCGCGAGTGCGAGATTGTTGCTGCCCGCCGCATCTACATGTTCGCAATTGCGAACTCTCGCGATGCGTCGCCAAACTCCCGCGGGATCCCGCAGCAAGATCCAAAATATCGCAGCACTCGCAAAATATCGAGAAAAACAACTCGGCAAACGCTGAATGACGGTAAGTGAACGCCTCACGCCGCAATATTGTATCACCAAGTAAAAAAATCCGATTCGTGCAAATTCGCGGATTTTCGGTAAATTCGTGAGAGTTCGCGGATTGCGAATTTACCGAACATCCACAAAATCCGCGAGCGGAACGGATTTTTCGCCCATGCTTACCAAGAACTGACTGCAGAGGATGACAACAACAACCTGCAGAGCCAGTCTCCACCCCCGGAACATGGACTCTCTGATGATGACTCCCTGGATTTCGAGGATGCGGAGAAAGAAGCCTTCCCATTGGGCATGCCAGGACGCAATAGGTCCCAGGACCCCACTGTCCCCCGCCCCAACATCAGCAACAACCCTGCTGGAATGACCTGTGCGGCCTCCACCGCGGCAACAGGCCAGTGAAAGCAGGGCAGGTGGGAGGGCAAGGGGGAGTCAAAGCCAACAGGACACTGGGACCGAAGCCCTGGACAACATCACCAGAGGCTAGTGGCGGTTCTGAGCGATAGGCCTGCAGCACAAACAACATCTCCACCTCCCTCTGGTGGCCTTCAGGATGACAGTTCCACATCCTCCCCTGCGACCACAGAGAGGGGGGACTCCTCAGACCTCTCTGGCTACGCAGCAGAGGACCCCCTGCCAAACGACCAAGGGGCCGTCCAAAGAAATCCAAGGGAGGATCCTGCGGCAAAGCACCTGCCAAATGCCAGTCAAGGAGCCAGCCATGATAGCACCCCTCCTCACCTTGCCATTGACTTTGTTGACTGCCCTTCCCCCACACTGCCATGTTAATGGCCTCCGTCTGTTGGACTGGGTCACCACAGCAATATGGTGACTACTCAATCATCTCATCTTCCACCACTGACACTCATTGCCTCACTATGCACCTTTTTGTAAATATTCACTCTTCCGTCACATGTACCCATTGTCAATAAACACTTCTTACACACCTATGTTGTTGTATCTGCTCTGTGTTTATCACAGGATGTGCAATTTTCACCATGATTACAATGTACCAGGAGCACAGATTGTTTGTAGGCATGGAGAGGCTGAAGGGACCTAGGAAAACACAAAAGAAAAATATTCACTGGTCAAGCGGTGGCATCACAGCCATAACACAATACTTGTCATCAAGGTACTACAATCTGCACACATTACAATGAGCAACAGTACCAATATAGATATCCTGGATCTGTGCTAAACTACCCTGTCCCAAAAACATTAGCATCCAGGACAGAGTCAACAACAAGCAGCAGCCACAAAGCTCACTTACACCTTTTCTCCCAATGACATCAACCGACAATGGCCCTGTTGTGTGTTTACACTCAAATTCAAGGGAAGTAGCGGTTGATGAGCTGTTGACGCAGGTTGACACCTTCTTCCTTTCCACTATCCTTGTCACTGGACATGGGTTGGTTGCAGGCGGGGGCCTTGGCTGCTCATCAGCATCCAGGAGCAGGGGCATCTCCTTGCGCAAGGCCAGGTTGTGGAGCATGCAGCATGCAACAACAATCTGACACACCTTTTTGGGCGAGTACATCAGTGCACCTTCGGTCTTGTCCAAGCAGCAAAATCGTGACTTCAGAAGACCAAAAGTACGCTCCACCACACGACGTGTCCTCCCATCGGCATCATTGTAGCGGACTTCACTTGGGGTCCTGGGATTCGGCAGTAGACTCAGCAACCAAGGACTGTTAGGATATGATGAGTCACGTAGGTGTGAGATACACAGAACAATTTTGTAACATAACTGTGACAGAGGACATCATGTCACACACACAGCACGCTACTTGATTCTGCATACTCACCCACAATCCATGCACGCTCCGGAAGCAGATTAACCATCAGCTGTGGCACAATGCTGTTATGCAAGGTGTGCGAGTCATGGGCCGAGCCAGGAAACTTGGCACAGACGTGCGAGATGATCATATCCGCCTGGCACACCACTTGCACATTGATGGAATGGAAATCTTTCCTGTTCCTGTAGATGTGCTCACGTGCATGTGGTGGAACCAGGCCAACATGTGTGCATTCAATGGCACCAACAACATTAGGGATGTGCCTAAGGGCATAAAAATCACCCTTCACAGCCACCAATTAATGCCTCCGGGGGAAATCGAGGTATCTGTCCTTGTAGGTCATCATAGAGGACAGGACATCACGTAGCACTATGCTGAACTTAGGTTGCGACATCCCACCTGCCCTGGACACCGTGTACTGGAATGAACCGGTAGCAAATAAATGCAGGGCCGCCATCACCTTACACCTTGGTGTCAAAGCAGTTGGATACATTCTGCGAGGCTGCAGGTGGGGTTCCAACAGAACACATAGGTCTTGTAGGATGGGTCGATCCAGACGGAATTCCGTATGACGCCCTCACCCTCCATGTCCGCCAGTACTGTGAAGGGACGATGCACATTTGGTCGCCTCCTAGGTGAGATGAAAGGGGACACATGTCATTGCAATGCACCATGTGATGTGTCCAACATCTTACGTTTTGACTGACACAACGCCAACAATGACTGGCAGCAAACCGCTGCTTACAGCACAACTTGCATGCAGGGACACCAGCAGCTACACTAGTCGTACACTTGTACACTGTTCACACAGTGAGTCCCTCCAAAACAACAACAGACTGTGTGAATGCCCAAAGGTATATTGCCACATCTTGCATAACCAGCACTGACAGCAGTTCATACAGCATATGTGTGAAACAGCAACACTACTGTCTCCTACACAGCTGCTGTACCTGCCACACCTTCTTGTGTAAGTAGAACAGGGCAAACATCAACAACACAATGATCACAGTCTCTGCATTAAGATCAAGTATGTGCATGAGCCAAGCAAAGTAGTCAATGAAATATGCACATTGTGTAGTGGGACATTCATAAGTGTGAGTTGCTCAGTTGCTCAGCCATATTATTATTATTATTATTATTAATACAGTTTTATATAGTGCATAGTTACCCTGGGGCATCCCAGCGCTTTTCAGGACTGAAAGAGTAAAGGAGAGCCATCAGGGTCAGCAGTTAACAAAAAGGTGTGTTTTCAAATGTTTCCGAAAACGAAGGAGACAGGATTCAGAACGCAAACCTAAGGGAAGTGAGTTCCAGAGCACGGCGATGTTCACAGAAAATCTTCTTCCCCCTGTGTGAGCTTTTTTTACTTTCAGGGTTTTGAGCAAATGTTTTTGATCCGAACGCAGGGTTCTGCCGGCCTTATAAGGTGTAACTAAACTTTGCAGAACGGGAGTGCCTGTACCTCGCAGAATTTTGTGCGCGGGACAAAGGGATTTAAATTTCACCCTTTCGCGCACCGGCAACCAGTGCAGAGCCCTCAGTGCCGGTTTGGCCGACCGTGACATGGGGATGTCTTTTAGTACTCGTGCTGCTGCATTTTGAATTTGTTGTAATTTATTCAAAGTTGCCTCCGGGGCATGTGTACCCATTGGAGAGTCCTTCACAACACTGTTCTGTGTACATGCCCAGCAAGATCACAAGTGGCATGGGAGGCAGTACATACCAATGTTTGTAATAATACACACCAACATGGCAGGTGTAGTCAGCAGTGGGCTACATGTTACATTGGCAGTGTGTGCCATGAATCATGTGTACACTCTTTAGAACTGGCCATTGCAATTGACACAGCATGATGTGTCCATAGGGGCTGTCAATGTGCTCCACCACCCAAATAAGGGTCACTGGCTCCAATGTATAGCAGCCATATCGCGGTAGGGACCGCCTGGCCCCTGCGATGTGTCACTGCCAATGCCAAAGCCACACTTGCGATAGTAAAACACATATGTTCATAGTCAAATGGCGGTTGGCATGCTCCGCCACCCAAATCACGGTAACTATCTACAATGGATATCAGCCATATCGCGGTAGCGACCGCCTGGCCCCTGCGGTGTGTTACTGCCAATGCCCAAGCACTTGCAGGCAATAGGAGCAACAATCGCGGTAGCCTAATGCAATTTTGAAAAAAGCTGTAGGCATGCTCTGCCACCGCGGGGCCGGTTATTGGATGCAATTGAAAGATGCACAACCGTGGTAGCGACCGCTTGGCCCCTGCGATGTGTCACTACCAATGCCCAAGCCCTTACAGCCAATGGAACCGCAATTGCGGTAGCCTAATGCAATTTTGAAAATAGCGGTGGGCGTTTTCCGCTACCGTGGGGCCGGTCATTGAATGCAATTGAAAGATGCACGACCACAGTAGCGACCGCCTGGCCCTTGCGGTGTGTCACTGCTGATGCCCAAGCCCTTACAGCCAATGGGAACCGCAATCACGGTAGCCTAATGCAATTTTGAAAATCGGGGTAGGAGTTTCTCCGCCAAAGCGGAGCCGGTCATTGGATGCATTTGAAAAAAGCAGACCTAGAACACCAATTGCAGCAGCTTAGAACCACTGAAACTACTGCAGGGGGCTATATTTGTGTGGGAGAGAGCCTCACATTTCCACTGCTTCTAGACACTGCTGCCTAACACTCCTCACCATCAACTGCTGCTGCTCCTGGATCCAGACACTGCTGCCTGACACTCCTCACCATCAACTGCTGCTGCTCCTGTCTGCAGACACTGCTGCCTGACACTCCTCACCACCAACTGCTGCTGCTCCAGACACTGCTGCCTGACAACCCTCACCACCAACTGCTGCTGCTCCTGTCTCCAGACACTGCTGCCTGACACCCCTCACCACTAACTGCTGCTGCTCCTATCTCCTGGACCCAGTGATGGCAAGGACTGAGAAGATCAGGGCGCGTCCCTTCACCACCGAGAAGCTGGAGGTCCTGGTGGACGAGGTGCTCACACAGTGTGGGAGGCTATATGGTGCTCCAGATGTCATGGTAAGTGTTTCATAGTGGAAGTGAGAGTGCAGGGAGTGCACATATGAAGTTGATCTGCTGCAGTATGTGCCTGAGAGTGTGGGGTTGTGTCATACACTGCCTAGCATGCTGACTCCATGGGAAAGAGGTGTGTAGCCTATTTTACATGTTTCCCTGGCTGCACATTAGAATGGGAGGGACATGCATTGTTTTCTCAACCATACAGTGACACAGCAAGTTGGGTAAGCACGAGTCAGGACAGAAATTGCCTGTGTGAATGGATGTGTGGGGCCATGATGTTCTTCACAGGCTCATCTGTGACTTTACCAAGGGTTTATGTCCAGAGGGTACTGATGAAAGTGTGTTTGACTCAAAATTGCCATCATGTATAGGTCAGCACTATGCATAGGACTTAAATGCCAGAGGGTGACACTCTTCGTGGTAATTCACCTATGACTTAGCAGATTGTTATACTTTTGTACAGAGTCCCATCCATTTTCATCAGCATGTGTACTGACTTGCATGTGTAGGCACTGTTTATTTTGTCCCTGCATGTTACATTTCTGATGCCCCACGTTGGACCTCAATGTGAGCCCACATTACCTGCACAGGAACTGCCCAATCTGACAAGGACACATCACTGAATGTACAGAGTGAAACATATGGGTTGCATGCTAGTCTATCCACCAAAGAGCTATCTCAGCCCTGTATATTGCACACGACAGACCTTGTGAAAAGGGTGTGATATTGTAAAATCATGTCACTAAATGTGACCTCCATGACACAGTGAGCCATTCACATTGCAAGGACATTGAGGGCTGTGCTGTGTTGGACACAGTGAGTCTGCCCCAAAACATAATTTTCAATGTAATGTATGTCTTGCTCACCCAAAAACTGGATAGCAGATGTGGGTACCCTACACATAATTGTAATCACAAAGGTCCACCTCCGAAAAGGTTATTGTGCATCCTGTTGGTGTTGGAATACACCTGATGTGTTAAAATACCCCTCACACACCAAAAGGGCCCTTGGTGTCATGCTTCATCATCGGGGTCTTCCCGCTCGGCTGCCGAACGGGGCAGTGCTGCTACAAGCGACTACGCCGGAGCACCTTTTAAGTGAAGGTGCTATGTGAGTGAGTGGGAGTGAGTGTCAGTAGGGTCAGGGGTGATATAGTGATGTTAAAAAATACCTGGCCTAGTGTAAAGAAAATATTATTTATTAGGCACTGGCTGGTATTATTAAAAAAGGTGATGTCGGAAAGGTTAAGCTAATTAGTGGGCTAACTTTCCTGTGCGGGTCACTGCCCCGTTCGGCAGCCGAGCGGGAAGACCCCGATGATGAAGCATGACACCAAGGGCCCTTTTGGTGTGTGAGGGGTATTTTAACACATCAGGTGTATTCCAACACCAACAGGATGCACAATAACCTTTTCGGAGGTGGACCTTTGTGATTACAATTACCTTGACAAGAGGAGGACGTGCCCACCTCGGTGCCTACCAGCACCACCTCTTCCATCCCCCCTTTTGATTTCCTCTGACTCTCTACCCTACACATAGCCTTCTGTGCTGGCATCCTGCATGTGCATGAGATGAGCAGGCACGGTGTCCACCATCATTTTTTATGATTCTCCCATGTTAATGTACTTTGTGAGATGCTGCATTGGCTTTGCTAGACATATCTGTGAAGAAGTGCTGAGTTAGTGTCATTCTCCTGTACCAAGAGTTAGTGGTCCATAACCCTGTGTCACTGATTTTTCCCACTCTTGTCTTCCATGCCTGCAGCTCAAAGTCCACCAGCATAAGGCCTTGTGGGGGCCATTGCACAGAAGGTGCGGGGTCTGGGTGTCTCCAACCGACAGCGCACACACTGTCACAAGAGGTGGGATGACATCTGCCGGCTGAGCAAAAACGTGGCAGAGATGATGTTGAGGCTGCTCCCTCGGACTGGAATGTTGGCACACAAGAGCATGACACCACTAATGGTCCGCATCTTAGCTGTGACACATCCTGAGCTGGATGCACGTTTGAAGGAGCTTCAGCAGCAAGCTGGGGGTGAGTATTCTGGGAAGGGTAACTTTGGTTGTGAGTGGCTGCATGTGTTCCAAGCCTGGGCTAGTGCTGAGCTCTGAGATGTTGCTAGTGTGATGCAATGGCTTGTAAGTGGCCTCTGTGTTGGGTGTAGCTGTCCTGCATTTTCCCTACCTGTACTTTCTCATGTCTTGAAGTATTGGCCCTTGACATTGTCTTCTGAGTTGTGGCCTTCTGGTATCGTCTGCATTGGGGAAGTCAGGGACATCACATGTAAGTGAAAGGCAGTGTGCCTCATCTGAGTGTGCTTACATCAATGTGTGCATTGCCTGACGTCAGAATTGTGAGGACTACACATCTGACACCAATGTGCAACTGTAGTTGTGCCCCAAAGTACGACATGGTGTATGGCATGGGCTCATGGCCATTGTGGACTGATATGTTGGGGTCTGTATCTGTGTTGTCCCCTTCTGCTGCCTCCAGATGTGATTGTGGAAACATGTTGGGAGGTACATCTTTTCCCCTCTCTGGGCCCTAGGCATGCTCAGAGGGATCTGTATGTCTGGTCACATGGAGCCACGGGCAGGATATTTGGCTGTGTGATCATTACATGGGTCACTTATGCCAAGTTTGCATGATGGCAGCCAAAATTCGAGTTTTGAATTGAGGTTGCACAATGTTACTGCATAGGGTGGTGTGCAACATGGAGGTATCATCATCTTGTTTAGTGCTTTGCTTGCATATGACGTTTGTATTAATGCCACTGAACTGACCCTACATCTCTGTCTCTTGCAGCATCTACCGTGGGCACAGAAGGACAGGGGACGGACACCAGTGGTGAAGCATCTAGCATGACTGCTACACACGAGCACACTGACACTGATATGACCAGCGCCACAGAGGGGGACAGGAGACTGCTTGAGAAATCACAGCCAGAGTCTCCAACCTCAACGTCATTTGATGCCAGTGATGACACATCTATGTTGGCGGGCACAGGGAGTGGGAACTCTGCCTCCTCTTTCACCACACAGCATCCAGTGCCCACCCACCCAGCTACTTCCACTAGTGCTGCCCCTACTCGCATCAGTAAGAAGGTAAGAATGTCCTTCACCCCAGGAACCACTGCCTCTGCCCCTGTCCCCCTTGCTGCCATCAGTGTTGAATCTGTGGACCTTTGGCACCAGCTGTGTGTGGGCCAGGGACTCTCCTCAATGCCTTCCTAGACCACGAGAAAAAGTTGGCACAAGTAGTTGCCTTCATGGAGGGCATTTAGTCAGACGTGGGTGGGCTACACCGGACTGTCCAGTCTTTGTCCTCCACAGTGACGGCAGCCATTCAGCTGTCAAAGTCTCAGACCCTAGCTCCAGTCCCTTTGGCCACCCCCCTACCAGTGGCTACATCTGACGATAGTGACCACACACCACAGACCTCAGGCTGTGTGATACAAAAGGGGGTGGTGATAGACGGAGCATCTGAACCAATCAAACACTCACACCCAGTCAAAAGATCTGGGTTTGATCCATCACCGTTCTTTAGCCCACTTTGTCACCCCAGTGCAGACATGGCTATATGCAAATCAGTCTGACCCTGTGCCTCATGGGAACAGTCCAGCCTGAACTGCCAAGCCATGCCTTCCCTGGACCAGAAACAAGCTTCCGAGGACCGGTTTCTGGCATTCCAGCTCTCTTCAGCCTGCTTGAATCCAGTGGCAAAGTGAGCAAGGGACTCACGTCTGAGCATACCCTGTCACACTTATGGCGGCCAAAAGTGGTACAAAAGGGGGTGGTGATGGACGGAGCATCTGAACCAATCAAACACTCACACCCAGTCAAAAGATCTGTTTTTTTAATTTTTTTTTTTTATTCCTCATAGATCAATGATGGGTATTCTAGGTAGGGTATCTCCTCCTCTCCATATTGCGATGTATCGGCCTCAAGGATTCCATCTAAAGGATGCAATCCAAAATAGGTGAGGAAAGAGAAAAACCCCTCTAGGTTTAACTGTTTGCTAGATCCGCTCCATACCCTGTAAGCTGGAAGACCCTTGGATGGGTAGGAGACCAAGCTCCAACAGTTCCCAGGTGAAATCATAGGAATGCTCTCATCTGTTCCGCCAGGCCTCTAGGGCAGCCCAGATCTTAACAAGGCTAGAACTATCACACGCTGTATCAGATTCACTAACATATATGATGTACTTAAGACTGTCAGCAAAGATAGGAGCACTCTCTGCCTTCCAACCCTTACAGATTTCCCGTCTGGCTAGAATCATTATTTAAAAATATAAATTTGGTACTCATATCATTAAGCTGGTACTCTTCCCCTAGGCCAAAGAGAATAATTTTGGCGGTAATAGTAAAATGCACACCAAGTACTTCTGTTATAAATTCTTCAATTTTGGACCAAAAGAGCAACAATCTTGGGCACTCCACAAACATATGTAGATCATCCGCTGCAGAAGCCTTGCAGCGTGGACAACAATGTTCAAAGTTCGTAATCTTTACCAATTTTTTAGGGGATATATACACTCTATATAGGGTGAACAGATGATTTCGTTTTAGGGGGGCTGATTTCACCACTGTGTTTAGCAGTTTAAAGGAATCTCCCCATAGAGTAAATATGTTATCACATTGCAAGACTTCTCCCCACAACTTATTTAATTCTAGTTCTGTTACTTCGTCTTTCTCATTGAGTGCCTCATACCAGAAAGATATTTATTTTTTCCAGCTATTTTTTTTTTTTACCAGTTCGAACTTAGGGTTAGTTGTTAAGTCCCAAGGTGTGGTAATCCACCAGCTAGATAACTGGTAAAATTTGAACCTTGTGAGAGTTCCGTTTGTCAGCCTACTGAGTGTTTCCCATCCCAATAACTTTGAACCGTCAGAAAGATCCTGCCACTGCATGTTCCCAGCTGTTTTAAGAGGAAGAGATAATTGGTCTCTGAGGCATTCTGGAGTGCCCGGGGAATCCCATATTGGCGCCAGAGGAGTATAGGAGGAGATACCTAGTTGTTTTCTAATAAAAACCCAATTTCTCAGGGCTGTGCCCAAAACCTTCAGTCTAACCTTCTTGTAGAATTTTGGGTCTCCAAATTTAAACAAGAAAGATTCTTGGCCTAGCGGGATACCTTGTAATAATACCTGAAATAATCGACCCAAGCAAGATGTATCAGCTTTGTCTGACATTACCCTAAAGTTTTTAAAATGGAACGAATGGCAGTAGTGGAGAATATCCGGCATTGCAAGTCCACCTGTTCTCATTTCTCTTCTTAATTTTTTCAAGGAGATTCTGGGCGATTTAGAGTTCCATATAAAATATCCTATTCTTCCCTGTAATTTGGCAATGTCCAATGTCCTTAGGATTAAATGACAAGGGTATTGAGTTAAAAAGAAAAGTAACCTTTGGCAAGATAACCATTTTTATTAGGTTTACCCTTCTAAAGATATTCAATGGCAGTCCCGACCACCGCTGCAAGAGTTCATTAATATCCTTGTAGACTCTATCCAGATTTACTTTGGATGTCTCAGCGATGTTCTGAACCAGGTGTATTCCTAGATACCTCATCCGGGACTTCGTTTCGGGGAGTGGGTCCTCCTGATTCCACTGCATGACCTCTGTTTTTTCTTTATTAATTATATATCCAGAGGCCTCTCCGAAGACTTCTGCCTGATGGAATAATCGGCGGATTGATACCTCTGGATTGGAGGTATACATTAAGAGATCGTCCGCATACAGAGCGAATTTTAGGTCAAGGTCATTCATATGAAAAGGCTTAATTAAAACATCCGATCTTAACTGGATTACTAAGGGCTCTATATATAAGTTGAACAAAAGGGGAGAAAGGGGACATCCCTGTCTAGTACCACGTGTTATTTGGACCTAGTCTGTAAGTGAGTTGTTAACAAGGAACCTGGCCTTTGGATGGAGATATAATGATTTCACAGATGTTATAAAATTAGTTGGAATTCCAAATGTTATTAGAGCTTCCCACAGATACAGCCAACTAACCTGGTCAAAGGCCTTAGCGGCATCTATTGCCACAATAGTTAGTGGAATCTTTTCCTCTGTGGCAAAATCGATAGCCGCAATGGCCTGGAAGGTCAGCTCATTCAGCTGTCTGCCAGGCATGAAGCCACTCTGATCTTCGTGTACCACTGACTTGATTACTTTGGCCAATCTCGCTGCCAAGACACCAGCGAAGATTTTATAGTCTGTGTTTAGCAGCGAGATTGACCTATAGGACTCAACACTCCTGGGGTCCTTATTAGGCTTCAAAACTAATGTAACCGTAGCCTCTAACCATGTTGGAGGGATAGGATCTCCAGCTTGGTGTATTTTATTAAATAAAGATGTGAGGATGGGAACTAGAATAGGAGATCCTATTTGATATACTTCTACTGGGAGCCCGTCTGGGCCGGCAGCCTTTCCCTTGGCCATCCTTTTCAACTGATCATGTATCTCTCCCTCTTTAATTATAGAGCCAAGAAAATGGCTATCTGCCTCAGTTATATGTGGAAGGCATAGCCCCTCTAACCAATTCACTGCAGCTTCATTAGATGTTACATAGTTACCCATATATAAGTTCTCTATGTAAGTTTTAACTTCTCCCAATATTTTGTCATTGTCAAACGATATCTCCCCAGTACTCTGTATCTTTAAACTACTTATCTGGTTCCTAACTCGATCGGATCTGTCTTTCCACGCCAAGATACGTCCACACTTCTCCCCGTAGGAAAAGTTCTGTAGTCTACTTGCGTCCCCTCTTTCGTTTATAGTTTTATCCAAATTAGCCTGATATTTAGCTTTTAGGCTCTCTAATTCTTTCTGAATGAAAATTAAGTTAGTCTGCTGTTCTAGGGAGGCTTTCTGTAATTCTTGCTCTTTTTGTTTCATTTTGAATAAAGATTCATCCTCTGCCTTCTTCATAATTTTGTTTCTGCGTATCATTATAGTTGTAAGAGTCCCCCTTAAATAAGACTTAAAAGCATCCCAAATTATTTGATCGGATGCTGAAGTTCTGTTAAACTGAAAATACTCCGCCATATCCTTCAATAAATCATTTTTTAGTCCTTCCTGTAATAGTAGGGATCTATCCAAGGTCCACCGTCTGGCTTGAATACCTTGTGGAAGTTTAACTGTTATTTCTACAATAGAATGATCAGATAGTATGGCGGGAATATAGGAGGCAGACACGGTCTTGGGGAATAAGTCTTGGTCAATAGGGAAGAAGTCAATGCGTGAATGGTGCCTGTATCTATGGCTATAGAATGAATAGTCTCTCTTGTTCTGATTCTTTATCCTCCAGACATCTAATAAGTTAAATTCTCTCATCATGTTTTTAAGTTCTCTTTTAGATTTAGGTAATGGGGGTGAGGCAACCCTAGAAGTGTGGTCCAACTTGGAATCAAATACTAGATTGAAGCCCCCACCTAGAATAATGGGAACTTTTAATTCAAGAAAGCTATTTTTTAAGCTTATCAAAGCTTCTGGAGAGTCCTGATTTGGTCCGTAATATATTGCACACGTTACCTTAGTGTTTTTTATGACTAAAGATGCAGTCAGCCATCTACCAGTGTGATCAGTTTGATGCTTCTCAACTCTTATTCCACTATTGGTTCTAATAATTATTGCCACTCCTCTAGAATTTCCACTCTGTTCAGAGCAGGGGAGATTCTGTATCCACTTTTGATTTTTGAAGGCTGCCTTACATTCCTGCTGTTCAAGATGTGTTCCTTCTAAAAGAAAGATATGACCCCCAGACTTATTCAAGAATTCACAGATTCTATTAAGTTTCCTTGTCTCTCTTAGTCCGTTGACATTCCAACGTATTATTTTTATTTTATTCTCCATATTTCAGCTATTGTTATTTTTACCACAAGGGAAAAGATGTCCAGTTATAAATTTAGCTCTAATTTCTACTCTGTTTGTGAATTGAGTTCTGCCCATTTCATCTTGTCTTGATT
Source organism: Lissotriton vulgaris (assembly GCF_964263255.1). Taxonomy (NCBI): domain Eukaryota; kingdom Metazoa; phylum Chordata; class Amphibia; order Caudata; family Salamandridae; genus Lissotriton; species Lissotriton vulgaris. The sequence continues at coordinate 1,651,761,176 of NC_141685.1, forward strand.
TATGAGGAATTTTTTACTCTTTAACACCCCAACCCCCCCAACCACCCTCCTCCCCCCTTGAGGAACCCCCCTTTATTACCTTTGGCGATTATATCGCCATTTGGAGGCCCTATCCTCGATCTGGATTCTGATTCTGGGTCCAATTGTGTGATATACCTGCCACTATATTACACCTGAACCTACTTTTATTTTATTTGTAAGCGTTATGTGCTCCCCTTTTTTTTCATGTATGCCCTATATACCCCCTTTTTTTCACATTTATTTGCAGATGTGTAGATTTTCATCATCATTTTTTTTCATGTTATCTACACAACTACACATGTATTCTAAGCCTCCTATATTCTTTCAATCAAGGTTTTGTGATATCTGTTTCACTCATACTGTTAATTATCTCTGGGCTTCTTTCACGCTAATAAGAAAGCTATCGACTTCATGGGGGAACGTAAAATTATATGTTTTGTTGTTCTATACCACTCGCAATGCGGCTGGGAACTTCATCATAACTTGTGCACCCAGTCCTCTCAATTCCTGCATCCGAGCCCCACACTCCCACTGCCTCTGCGCTGTCACACTGCCAACATCCGATCGGATTAAATACTGAGAGGAATCAAATTGAAGTGTAGAATCAATAAGAGCCCTCCCTAGTATCAGTTCCTTTACTGAGTATGAAAGAAAATTTACCAGAATTTTTCTGGGGGCATTCCTATCCGGGTGACGTCTAAAGGGATCTCTATGTGCCCGCTGTATTTCATGCTCAAGGTTGATGTCTAGTCCCAAACTGGGAGGAGGGCGTGTTCACCGCTTCAGGAGGAGGAAGATGGCGGCGGGATGACGCCGGTCGTGAAAGCTGTGTCTTCTATTGGAGTATACCTGGATTCTATTGAAGTACCGGCATTCTTTTAGGAGCTGGACGACTATTATAATCCGGTGAGCATGGGAGGCTCCTTTTCTTTTTCCTCTTTGCTTTAATTATAATTACTTTACTCCTTTCTTCCCCATCGAATCCCTGCCGAGCCGAGCTGAAACCAACTGAGGGGAGAAGAGCACTAGGACCCGGCAGTCTGATGGGCGTAGACGCTGAGTGCGGCGTTGGATGCAGAGAGGTCGAACACCGGGGGGAGTGTGGAGCGATCGGCATAGTGAGTCAATCGATTGTCTAGCGTAGGATCCAGGGCGCAGCTGCGAGAGTCTACCCTCGGTGACGAGGGACTTCGGCGGTGAGCGGGTATTGTCCCTGGGCTGGAAAAGCGGGCGGAGAGCTATCAGGCATTCGAAGGGTGGTCTTTGTGTGCAGGGGACTCGAAGAGAGGCAGAGTCTTACGTGTGGAGGCTATTGCAAGCTATCATTACCGTCACGGGCTACCACCAGCATACTTACAGGTCTCAGGGAGATGGACACAGATATTTGTACAATTACCAAGACTATTCAGACCCCCTTAGTAGCCCTGAAAGAACTTCTACCACAAGAATGGAGCCAAAGGGAGAGTAATAGTAATGTTGACATTGAAACAGCATCACGTCCAGTTATAAGAAGTAGATATCTCCTTTGCTCCCTTCCAGAGAGGGAATATTCACACTCTGTATCTAACCAAGCTCATGGTTTGCCTCCAGTCCCCTTAACTCCAAGACAAAAACAAGCATTTGCAATGCAATAGGTCTCGCATTAGGAAAGTTTGAGCTATTGGTATTGTAAATGACAAATTTTGTATTTATGTGTTGGTTTTGAAAATAGCTAAATTAATAGCTTTGTCATTTACAATGCCAATAGCTTTAACTTTCGCAAATGTGACACCTATAGCATTTGTAATGCAATATGTGTTGTATTTACGTGACTTAGATGTATTGCTATTACAAATAACAATGGCTTTTTTTTATTTCTTTTTTAATAATTAATACTTAAATAAAAGTTATTGTAATTTATAATGGTAATAGCTTAAACTTTTGTAAATAACTTTTGTGAAGATTATGTTCAGTGTATTTTATTGTGACGAAAATCCAAGAACAGAAGTGAAATATTAACATCTTTTTGTGAAATTTGTAATAAAGCTTGAAACATTGAGAGAACATATTTGAACCAGTTGTTGTTGAATGGTTGCACAGATTGATGCTGTGGTGGCGCTGAGTGATGTTGTGGTGGCGACGAGTGATGCTGTGGCGTTCATTAATTGCTTGCAAACTAACGAGGATCAGCTGAAAACAGAAGCGCTATTTAAGCAAAGACACAACTTTTTTCCCCCATGTAGAGTTATTATATTGGGGGCTGCTTACCTTACAGGCATCCTGGGGGAGTTCACAGGTCCTTCCTTTTGCTCCTCCCCTTGTCCATGGCCAAGCAGCAGCCTCAAAGTGAAGAAGGCGGGTGTTGAGCAGGAGCACTGGCTGCAACCGGAGTTGAGGTAGCGCCTCTGTGTGCTGCAGCCTGCAGAGGCAGAGGCTGTGAGGGCTGCCCAATTATTGAAAAAGACCCCCAAAAAAACGCAAACACTATAAAGATGACACTGCGTCCAGTGAAGAAAAAAATAAGCTCTCACGTCATAGTTCGGCCGAAAGTCTTATCAGACACACTTTAAGTTCCTCACACGTGTCCCTACACTAGTCACTTTCGTCAGAGGGACCCCCGCTATTGTGTCTGGATTATTCATCCCACACAATACTAAACCCGTGAAGAAAATAAATAAACGCATCTGTGCTTTGAATGATTAGCTGAAAAAAAAGCTCCAGAGAAATGGCGATGCCATAGCATCTCGAGACACGCGTGGAAAGAACCTAGCCTATGTGCATTTGTCATCATTAAGTGCTTTTATGAGGCTATTCGGGTTAGAAATGGGAAATACATTGAGTGTTCCCTCGTCAATAAGGAGTTAGACTCTGGTTAATGTGAATAGGGAAGCTTTGTAAATAGACTGCTTACTCCTACATATTAGCAACATGTGAAGGAGATTAGGGGGCGTTTTCTTCCTGAAAAGCACATGTGGAGAGCATCATTAGTGTATTCATTATGAAAACATCAGCTGGGAAGAGCCGGAGGGTAGGAGCCTCTCCTGCTTTGGGTAGAAGTCTGCCATGCTTCTCGCCCTCTTGGAGCTGCATTTGACACCCCTGGGTCGAGTGCAACACAGGAGCTCCCAGCAGGGGGGGCAGGGAAGAGCCGGAGGGTAGGAGCCTCTCCTGCTTTAGGTAGAAGTCTGCCATGCTTCTCGCCCTCTTGGAGCTGCGCTGGACACCCCTGGGTCGAGTGCAACACAGGAGCTCCCAGCAGGGAGGGGCAGGAAAGTGCCGGAGAGTAGGAGCCTCTCCTGCTTTGGGTAGAAGTCTGTCATGCTTCTCGCCCTCTTGGAGCTGCGTTGGACACCCCTGGGTCGAGTGCAACACAGGAGCTCTCAGCAGGGGGGGGGGGCAGGGAAGTGCCGGAGGGTAGGAGCTTCCCCTGCTTTGGGTAGAAGTCTGCCATGCTTCTCGCCCTCTTGGAGCTGCGTTGGACACCCCTGGGTCGAGTGCAACACAGGCTCTCCCAGCAGGGATGGGGGGCAGGTAAGAGCCAGAGGGTAGGAGCCTCTCCTGCTTTGGGTAGAAGTCTGCCATGCTTCTCGCCCTCTTGGAGCTGCGTTGGACACCCCTGGGTCGAGTGCAACACAGGAGCTCTCAGCAGGGGGGGGGGGGGGGCAGGGAAGTGCCGGAGGATAGGAGCCTCTCCTGCTTTGGGTAGAAGTCTGCCATGCTTCTCGCCCTCTTGGAGCTGTGTTGGACACCCCTGGGTCGAGTGCAACACAGAAGCTCTCAGCGGGGGGGGCAGGGAAGTGCCGGAGGGTAGGAGCCTCTCCTGCTTTGGGTAGGTCTGCCATGCTTCTCGCCCTCTTGGAGCTGTGTTGGACACCCCTGGGTCGAGTGCAACACAGGAGCTCTCAGCAGGGGGTGGGGGGGCAGGGAAGTGCCGGAGGGCAGGAGCCACTCCTGCTTTCGGTAGAAGTCTGCCCGCCCCAGGCGCTCTGCCCTGGCCCTGCTGGCTGCACCCTCGGGTGGAGGGGTGGAAGGAACCCCACAGTTGGCTGCGAATAGAAAGAAACCATCTTATCACCGATGTTGCCATCCTGGGGTGGGCGCTCATTCCTGGGACAAGCTTGGGCACGCGTCTCTCATGGCCTCGGGTCAAAGAGCTGAGGCTGGGAGAAGCTTCCACGGTGAGTTTTCAAGAATGACCCTTGATGTGAACCGAGGCGAGCTGGGGCCTCTTATGTCGCCCTCACTCATCAAAACAGAAGCACTTCAACAAAAGCTCCAGAATAGGCCGATACAACGCAGCAGAAAGGCTACAGTTTCAGACTATGAAGTTGGGAAGCCTGGTTCGAGTCTTGGCATCCTGTGGTTCTGAATGACTCACTTCTATCCCGTGCCTAAAAATGAATGTGCCCGGCTTGGGTAATGTGCCTCCATGTCTTCCGCTTCTGTTAGCGCTATATAGAACAGCCGAAGTAACAAGCAGCCTGCGTTGCCCGGCTCCTTGCGCATGCGCCTTCATGTTTACATCAGAAAACAAGCTAATGACAAATATAGGCGGAGAGTGGGCAGTGCTTCTATTTCATACTCCAATATAGCATGGCTCGCAGAGCAGCACATGCACTGCTCAGGCTCGACCTAATAAATGGATGGATGAATGATTGGAGAGGAACGTGCACAAAGTCATTAACGCCCCAGGCCCCCTTTACACTTGATGAAGTCATAAGCAATTCAAAGCCCACCAGGGTTTTAGAGTTATAGCAGTAAAGCATTAAGACACAGACATGGGTGAAAAACGGGAGATGTAAAATTACTTCAGTGGAAAGTTACAACAACAAAAAAAAGACGCAGGCGGACTTTGTCAATAAAACATGAAATAGCCACGGAAGACTGTGTGAGCCATGAAGCTCTATGTATAGGTACACAAAATTCCTCCACAAAGCTCATACAATTGCACCATGGCCCATGGAATTGTAACAGCCACTGTGAGTCAGAAAGTGTCCCTTCAGCTAGGAGTTTTCCCCATAAGCCATGAAATTGCCCCCACTTACACATATAACGAGGGGAAAACTATAGGGGGAGAAACGGAGATTGGAGTTAAGAGGAACAAAATAGAGCAAAAACTACAATAAGGCCAGGAAGAGGTGATAAATGTGAGCAAAAGAGGCAAAATAAAATGAACGAATTACCAGACAGACCGTAAGCAACACACACAGACCACATGACTCTATTCCTTTCCTCGGACACAAGAAATGAATGCACACATGAACACAACAACTCGGTGAAAAAAAGCTCAAATATCGAACATCTACACAGAGATTAAAATTAACCCTGTTTACCCCAAGAACACCTTGAAACAGCACACAGAACCGACCCCCCCCACACACACACACACACACTGCAGGCATATACATCTCCTAATACACCAAACACGAATGAATGGATGCGAACACACCATAACATTCACTCACAGAAATCATCAAATGCGAAAATACACATTCATGCAGCCACCGTTAAAGGCACATATACGCTAATCAAACCCACATTTTCAAATGTGCACACACATGCCACTTAATGCACACAAACGCCATCAAATGCACAAACGCAAATTATGTTACACAAACACGCACACACATACATCAAGTCCACACACTTGTTTGTTATTTTGTCATTGGGATAGAAGCAAAGACGGACCCACAGAGCTGACACACTCATGAAACACTTGCATTTTCACAGTACGTGTCCTTTAGCGAGGACACACAAAACAGCAGCAGAGACAATACGTCCCAACAAAGACCTTAAAAACCGGAAGCTGACAACTTTCCAAGCAGCAGTCGGTATTGTGCACCGCGGGCGCAGCATCTTGGCTGGTAAGTTTCCTCTGGTCTTCTATTCCCATGTATTCTAAGTCTGACCTACTCCGTCTTCGTCCTTCGTCAGGGCCTTGCCCTGCTCACTCTCTCCATCCTTTGTGTGGCCCCTTTAGATGCCCTGACTGCGCCTATGCGCTCCCTACCCCCACCCCGATCGCTACCCACTGCCCTACTCCTCGTTTGTCACCTAAACCTACAACTTTCAAGATATACCATCTCAATGTTCGCTCTTTGGTAAAACACCATCTTGAGGTTCACGATCTCCTTGATGAAGCCCCTGACATTCTTTTTATGTCGGAAACCTGGCTTCATAATGATGCCTCTGCTGCTATCAACTTGGCTCTTCCCCCTGAGTATACCATCTATACTCTTAACCGTGACTCCAGAGGGGGCGGCATTGCTGCCGCTATTAAAACTAGGTATCCCTGTACATGGAAACCTATGGATATTGTGGGTTGCGAAAGTGCCTACTTCTCTGTCTCCGTTAACTCGCATTTTTCTTTTTCAGGCTTACTTATCTACCGACCCCCGGGCCCTGATGCGGCTTTCAGGGCTGCTCTCCCTGAGGCTGTTAGTTCTCTGGCCCTAACGACGGCCAATTTTAACATACTTGGGGATCTTAATCTCCACTTTGATTCCCCTTGTCCTTCGGCGGCCAGTAGCACTTGTGCTGATCTGGAGGCTCTCCAACTTTCACAATTAGTTCTTTATGATACACACATTGGTGGTCATACCCTTGACCCTTTTTTTACTTCCCTTACATCGGTCAAAGTCCTGCCTCCTAGACCTATGGCTTGGACTGACCACCACCTAATTGAATGCCATCTCTCACTTGAAGACCCTCCTATAGCTGCCCCCAGTCCTACTATTTCCAGGCGCCCTTGGAAAAAGTTGAAGCTCGATGATTTCCATCTGCTTTTAGCTGAAGCTCCCCTGGCTCCTTTCACAGATGTGGAGTCCGGCTATAATCTATTCTGCCGCTGGCTCACTAATGCGCTGGACAAGCTTATTCCTTATGCCTTGACTAAACAACAGCGCAGCCATCCCAGTCCTTGGTATGATGATGCTCTTCGACTTTTAAAAAAATCTTGTAAACAAGCCGAACGAGCCTGGCGCAAGTCTTACGACCCGGCTAGGAAAGCTTTGTACCTCGCCACTATCAAGACCTATCATCGAGCCATCTGCAGGGCCAGGGCCGCCTACTTCTCACGTGAATTCAGTGCTAGTTCCAACCCTAGCAAACTTATTTTTAAAGCACTGAAAGATCTTACTGCTTGTAGAGCCTCTAACACTGAGATTTGCTCTGCCTCCCACTGTGAGGATTTGGCCGCTTTTTTTATCAATAAAGTGGAAGGAATTTATCGAGCTTTTCCCAGTTCTACAGGCCCCCGGCAGGTCATCACAGCCACTCCTAAAACTACTCTCTCGCTATCTTATCTTCCGGAGCTTTCTACGGAGGAGTTCGACAAACTCGTGATTAGGGTGAAATCGGGTTCCCCGAAAGATCCCTTGCGGCCCTCTCAATTTAGAGAATCCTCCGCCTGCCTTCCTCCGCTCTGTAAACTCATCAATCTATCATTGTCTTCGGGCTCTGTACCAGCTGCCTGGAAACAGGCGCAGGTAATTCCTATTCTGAAAAAACCTGCTCTGGACCCTAAAAAAGCTGAACACTATCGCCCCATCTCTCTCCTCCCGTGGGCTGCTAAGCTGACTGAGGCCCATGCTAACACTATTCTAGCAAACCATCTCCATTCTGCGAATATTTTGGATCCTTCGCAGAATGGGTTTAGGCCCGGCCATAGCACCGAGACGGCGCTCCTGTATATGGCCGAACATCTCCGCATGTTAGAGGATTCAGGTCATACGGCGGCACTTGTGCTCCTCGACCTAAGTGCCGCCTTTGACACTGTCTCCCATGACATTCTACTCCAACGTCTGGTTGAGGCAGGGGTGGATAAGCTGGCCCTTGAATGGTTCAGATCTTTTCTATCTGATCGCTCCTTCAGGGTCATCACTCCCCCCTTTGAATCCAAACCTCATGCGGTTGCCCAGGGCGTCCCCCAGGGATCGGCCTTAAGCCCCACTCTTTTTAACCTTTATGTCCAGCCGTTGGCTGATGTCGCCAAACGTGGGAACCTCTCCATCGTGTCCTACGCTGACGACACGCAGCTGGCGGTTGCGATTAGTGGGGCCTCCGATCTCGAGGCGGCAAAGTTCCGTGAGGGACTTATATCTGTGGCCCACTGGATGAATGATAATTTCCTACAATTGAATGCAAAAAAAACCGAGGTGCTCATTGTGGGGAAACAAACTCATCTGTGGGGTGACAGCTGGTGGCCATGCGAGCTCGGTCCTACCCCTACCCCTGTCACTGAAGTCAAAAACCTCGGGGTGTGGTTTGACTCCCAACTAAGTTTTTCCACTCACACTAAAAAGACCGCGGCATCTTGCTTTGGAATCTTGCGTCAGCTTCGGTCCACTTTCAAATACTTTGACGCTTCTACACGCCAACTCATTGTGCAAGCTTTGATCTTGTCTAAATTAGACTATGCCAGCTCTCTTTTTCTTGGAGTCAATCAGGCCGAGCTCTCCCGTCTCCAACGCGTCCAGAACGCTGCCGCCAGGGCTCTGGTTGGTTTGCCTAAATTCTGTTCAGCTAGGAGAACCATTTTTAATCTCCATTGGCTCCCGGTGGCACAGAGAATAAAGTTTAAATCTCTGATTTTGACATTCAAAATCCTTAAGCTTTCTTCTCCTCAGATCCTGCAGCAACTCATTCTTCCTTATGCTCCAGCTCGTCCTCTGCGGTCTTCTGTTCTCCACCTTGCTACTGTTCCCCGTTTCAAGAGATCCAGGATTGGCGGCCGCTCTTTCCGAGTCCTTGCCGCCAAACTGTGGAACTCCCTGCCCGTCCACATCCGTGCCATCGATGAGCTCCTTGCTTTTAGGAAGGCGGTTAAGACCTTTCTTTTCCCCATAGCCCCCTAGTTCTGTTGACGCTGTGTTGTGTTTTCCATCTCTTGTCCGGTTTCTGTTCTGCACTAGCGCCAGGACGCCCCTTTGCTGGGGCAGCTGTGCGCTCAATAAATCAGGATAACATAACATAACATAACATAACATAACATCCGCAGAGCAGACACACAATAATAAGCAGTATACATTGATAATTTAACAATGTGTGTGACTGAGTGCAAAAATACAACCGAAGCAGCATCATGCATTCCCCATGCACTAACTAGTCATGTCTTCTGCTCCGACCCAGCCCTTCCCTCCCTCCCCTTCCGAGCCCCGCTGCCCCCTCCATCCCTGCCCTGCCTATGCTCCTCTGCTGTCCCGTCCCGATCGCCTGCTAAAGAAACAAGTACAAAAATTGTTTAATAAGAGCACTCGGAGCGAACATATGGCTCTGTGTGACTTCACAGCGCGAGGCAAAACAAACATCCACCAAATTTACAAACCAGAAGTTAATGGGTCACGTCAGAAAACCGGGTATCATGCACGTTTGTTCACAAGGCGCATGCGCGTAGTCACAGGCAGACGCTCGCTCCGTCCATTCTGTGATAGGAGAGGCTGGTCTGGTCCCAGAGTGCACGGAAGTGAGGGAGATAAGTAGATCACGAACAAGGAGCAGAATGTAATACATTCGGGTACCGGAGGCGGCTGGAGCGTTTCCGAGTCAGCAGAGGCGGCTGCTACAGGCAAGGGGTGCGCTGGGGACGCGGCGTCCGCTTCCACTCGGTTTCGGCTCATGGCTGTTGGGTGCCGTTTAAATTATGCTACCCAGGCCAGGTGACGCGGCTGAGGTACGGGGAGTCACGACAAAAGAGCCAGGTGAGTGGAGGGTGGCTGCGTGCATGTGTGTGTGCGCGTGTGTGTGTGTGTGTATATATATATATATATGCAGTGTGTGTCTGTGTGCGCATGCGTGAGTGAGGCTGTGAATCTGAGGCATGGAATGTGCACGGCGCCACGCGCGCCCTCGAGTGAAAATCGGAGAAGCAGAGGCTAGTGCATGTACGCTATCTCACATTCCCCTGAACACGCCAACAAAAGGTCTTTCGCTACGCTCGACCTAAAAAAGAGAAAGGAGAGAGAAGAATAAAATAGAAGAGGTAAAAAAACAAAGAAAAACCCCAACGGTGTTAAAACCTACTCCCTCTTTAAAATCATACTTCAAAATAATGGAGAAAACTGTATCTAGTCTAGATGCAGCAGTCAAACAGGCGATACCACAGACTGACCCTCAGGTATCCACCAATGCCATGACTATTACTATAGCCACTACGCCCAGCTCTGGTCCTAGTCCAAGCACCACACTGTTGCTGCAAAATAAGTACGCTCCTCTGTTTGTAGAACCAGAAAAAGATCTGGGGGACTGTCTCCTCAGCACTGATAACCAGGCTGTTAGCAGGGAGAACCCTAGCTCACAGATCTCTTGTGAACCTCTGTCAGCCCTTCCACTACAAGCACGCAGTATTCTTGGCAAGCCCTCATCTGAGGTAACAGACCCTTTTGAGGGGAGTAGCCGAAGAATGGAACAGCAATTGCAACAGAAAGCTGAAGACATGGAGGGTTTATTTAGATCCCTTCGTGAAGACCTTCTGGCGAAACTACTACCCAAATTTGAAATCTCCGAAGGGAATCAGAAAGAAATTACTGAGAAGTGTACTAACCTAGAGAGCAAACTAGGAGATATCGCTACAAGAACAGAAGTTCTAGAAGGAGAGGTAGCAGTTCTTACGAGAGTCTCACAAGCACATTCAAAAACAATAGCTAGTTTAAAAGCTCAGAATCAGTCTTTGCAGCACGACTTGGAACGTCTGGAGATACACGCAAGACGCAATAACCTGAAATTTCTGAAAATTCCCGAAGGAGCTGAAAATGGAGACGTAAAATCCCTGATCTGTAGGTTGTTGAGAGAAGGAGTCCTGAAAAGATCTGGGTTTGATCCATCACTGTTCTTTAGCCCACTCTGCCACCCCAGTTCAGACATGGCTATATGCAAATCAGTCTGACCCTGTGCCTCATTGGAACAGTCCAGCCCGAACTGCCAAGCCATGCCTTCCCTGGACTGGAAACCAGCTTCCGAGGGCCGGTTTCTGGCATCCTGGTTTCTGGCATTACAGCCGTCTTCAGCCCGTCTTGCTTGAATCCAGTGGCACAGGGTCGCTGGCCTGCTGTTCATTACTGTGTTTGTCCATTCCCTGTGCAGGTTGTCATGCACACATATGCCTACTTTGCACTTTGTACTGGCCACTGGCCTTGCTGTTCATTACTGTGTTTGCCCATTCCCTGTGCAGCTTCTCATATACCTACTCTGCACTTTGGACTGGCCACTGGCCTTGCTGTTCATTACTGTGTTTGTGTGTGAACAAACACCATAGGCAGTCAATAGCAGTGGCAAAACAAGTAATATCAAATGACAGTAAGAACTTTAGGTAAGAGAAAGAAATTTAAAAATATTCAGAACTTTAATGTAGACAGTTAAAAATCATATAAGTACATAACATAATCATAACCATACAATATGAACATAGGGCTTAAAAACATACATTTCATTGCTCTTTAAACATACATATGAAAATCAATATCATTAAATTTATAAAAATCACACTGTGGCGAGTGCAACTCGAAGCGCGTTTCGCCTTCTTCAGGAGCCACACAAAAGTGATGATATCTGAAGCACACATTAAAAATTATCAAGACAATTTATTACACCTCTTGTTTCATCATGTAAAAAGTACATAAAAAAATCAAAAACAATTCCACGGTAATTCATAAACCTAAGTAGTCACTGTCAAAAGAAAATATAATATCATGTTGCCACAACAATTTGATATAATAATAGAAAAGATTGTGTCGTACTCAAAAATTAAGGGAGGTGGGAAAGAATTTTTTTTATATGTTTTCATTTCAAGAGTAGACAAACCTATTTACAAAACACTTAGAAACCTATTTCTCCAGATCATAAATTTAAAGGAAACTGATAAAAGATTTTTTATTTAAAAGAATACAACATACAGCAAACATACATTCATGATGGTAATAGGAACTATTCCCTTTATATGTATACATTCATTCAATTTATACATTTTTATATGCATATATACTCACTATTCACTATGGCCCAAACTGTATACACTGGGGAAGCGATCAGTCTCTTGAGTAATCAAGGGATACAAAGGTCACCAAACCGATTATGTTCCTAAAGTGTACAAATTGTCAAACAATCAAATGAAGTGCAGTTTCTGGGCTAATTGAGCAAGAGACAATTAAAAAGCAGGTGGACATTACTGTGTTTGCCCATTCCCTGTGCAGGATCTCATGTACATACTTTGCACTTTGGACTGGCCACTGGTTTTGCTGTTGTCTACTTTTGATGCCTATTTGTGTAATATGTGAATAAAGGCAGTTACTCCTGTTGTCTGCTTTGTCAGTGTCCTTGCTAAATAAAGGGTGTGTGGGTATGCTTTAATGTGACACATGCTCTGTATGCCACTTTAACATTGACAATGGCTGATTTCACTTTTTCAGGGTTTTGTTGAGGTGACAGGCATTCAGTTCTTCTTGACTATGAGGCTTGGGGTGCAATGATGTTTGTTTGTGATGAACTACTGTTATCATAATCAATCTATGGCGATGTTAGCTAAATTGTACACATGTCATGTTTGGCTGCACTGCCAGCACAGAGTGGGATTCTATCCACAGGATTGCAGGCAGGCTGGCCAGGGTCGATCATGTCTGTGTGATCTTTCTTGATGAGTGAACAATAGTGTTGGTGTATGCTCATCTTGTGATGGCCAGTCATCCTTAGTCATTTGGATATATTTCAATGTGTACACTTGGGTGGTCATGAAGTGTGCAGTGCGAAGGGGGTGACTTTGTCAGTAGTGGTTTTTTTATAAATATAATTCTAATGGCATTTAGTAACAATTCCAAGTCAACATTGCACACTCTTTATGTTGCGACTTTGTCAGTAGAGTTGATGTGTGTGTGCCCCTGCGTTGGCAACTGCACACATGTGTTAACCTGGATTTGAGTGCCTGTTAGTTGGATTGGTCAGTCCTGTGCCTGTGATTGTGTGCACATGTGGGAGTTGTAGGCTGTGCACTGTGCAGTGTGTTGATGTGTCCTTGCACGTCTGGGAGATACCTACTTGTTGTTGGTGCCAATTGTGAGTATGCAGAGTGTGTGACTGGCAAGTCAGTGTTGTGTTTTGTTGATCAGCCATGTGTCTTGATACTGTTTGTGCTCACTGTGCAGACCTGCTCAGCCACACTGACATTGTGGGTGTGTTTTCTCATACATTACTGTCACTTGAGCCATTCTGTCTGGCATGTGGGATGTGGAGTTGTACCATCCTATATCTGTGCTTATGATACCTACCCATTGTGAGTGAGCACTCCATCTAGTTGTGTACGGTGCGCTCCTGCCATGTCCACTACTGACGTGCACACCACTTCACTCTCATGTCAGCTATCCCCTTGGGTTGCCTGTGTGTGTCCCTCCCCACCACTTCATTTGTTACACTATACTTTGTGGTGCTGATCTGTGCACAAGACCAATGTGCCACTCAGGACAGTTCCCTACTTGGTTATGTGTGATTTTCTAGTACTGGTTTACAGTAATGGTTGCTCATGTGCAGTGCAACTGTTTGGGCAGCACAGACCTCTGGTGATGTTGTTTGCATCTTGGTGTCCCCGACTTGTGCATCTGTGGGTGATGGGTTATCTGTGTGTGTTTGCTGAGGTACTGCTACCCTTCCTGAGTGTGATGTTGTCTGTGTGCTGTGGTGATTTGTGTTGTGGGACTTCATGTTGTGGAACTCAGATATGTGTGCTACTGTTTTGGTTGGTGTGCACACACTGCTTGTTGTGCATGCAGTGCTGTGAGTGTATGTTGCTTTGTAATTGCCTGGTGCGCATCCCCTGATGTACAGCTGTGTTTGCAATTTGAAGGATTGACATGTTCATCTGTTGTGTGTTTGCTGTGGATGTGTGCTGTGTTTGGCCTGTGTTGTCTCTTTCAGCTGACAGATGCTCTGTGTGAGATGTTCTATTTGCATGTCATTGTGTGTGCGTTGTTTGTGCATTGTGATACATTCAGATGTGTGTTGCAAGTGTAGTGTGCATTACTTGTGTGTCTGTCACATGCACTTAGGAGTATTCTTGTTCCTGAGCTTGTTTTGAGTGCACCTTGGTGGTTTGTCCTCTCATATTTGACCTGTCACTTGTCAGGGTTGTACATGTGCATGCATGTGCATGCATGTGGTACACTTTTACACCATGTTGACTTGATGGGTGGTGTGGTATGTTTGTCTGTGTTTTCTTATTGGACCATTGCTCCCAGTTTGTGTCCATGATTGTTTTGAGACTATGCACTTCTTGTCTGTGTTGGGGTATGGTGTCTGTGCATTGGTCCTGAGTGATTGTGTTCTGCACTCCCATTCTGTCTGTGCTCCCATTGCTTTTCTACTGTTTGTCCTGACATGTTTGGGCTTGTTGTACTTCTGAGTCTGTTGTTTGTGAAGTTTTTGTTTTTGACTATTGTATTAGTTCAGGCATCCCTGAGTGTGTATGTGATGTTTGTGGATGCACCCCAGGGAGTGTGAGTGTGATTGTTTGTCAGTGTACTCACTAGACATTATTTGCACCATTCTGTGTGTTTGACCCTAGTGTAGAGTTATGCCGGTGTGAGGTGGGTGGAGGAGGGCTATGTGTGAAGGGTCCAAGTTGTATTTGACAGTCATGGAGTATGTCAATGAGCCCTGTGTGCTGTGCTGATGACATACACATGTCAAGTAAGTGGGTACAGTTGGTGGCTGATCACTATTTGTCTTCAGATACTTCCTATCATCCCAGTGCCTATGCATGGCTTGCATTGCTGTCTCCCTGAGTTGTTGCACAGAGATCACTGTGGTTTGATTTCACTCACTGTGCCAGCCATGTGTTATTTGTTGGCTTAAGGGTGTTGTGATCTGTTCCTTCTCTTGCATGTGATGTACAGATGCATTGTGGCTAGCTCTTTATGTTCCCATCACTGTCCACCTCACTTTTGTCTTGCCCATTTCTTTGCCTCCATTGGTGCTGTCATCTGGTTTGTGTATGTGGCTGTGTGTCTTCAGTGTGGGGTGTGTCTGGGTGGCTTGACAGGCATTGTGTACAGCTAGGGTATTGTTCATATTCAGTGTGAGTGTTTGTTTTGTGATTGCCATAAGTGGAGTGTGGGTATGGGGCTGAGGGTTGCCATGGCCCTGTGCTTCTGTGCTGTGTTCCTCTCCAGCCCCACCTGCTGCTACTGGCTACCTGGTTGTTTGCTGTGTGTGTGGTGCAGGGTCTCAGTTCACCTGGCTGGTTAATTGTGCAGGGGGAGTACAGGAGTGGCACACAACATGTCCCTTGATGGGTGTGGGAGGAGTAGTGTGTGAAGGGTGTAATTGTGGCCCTGTCTGTCTTTGTGGACTGCCATGCCTGGCGCCGGCCCTGCCTACTGCATTGTGCGCATGTTTTCCCGCGTCTTCACCGCTGCGGTGACATGACCAGGAGATTGCTGTGATTTTGTGGTTAACGGGTGACCTGGATGCGGAGGAATGATTTTGTGATGATTGTACGTAAACTTGTGGATGTGTTACTGTTCCCACGAGAGTGTCTGGTGTGGACAGGAACCGTATATCAGGCCAGAAATTGTGTGTTGTGGTTGTGTGTGGAATTGTATCATTGCGTACATGCGGCCTTGTCCGCAACGGTGCATTACTTGCTGGTAGTGTAGCAGGTACAGCACCGGGAAGACGTGTAGAGCTGGATCCATTGCGATTGCGGTCCGGACCAGGTGGAGTGGACCGGGAGTCTCGTTCGGCGCTCCGCTGTCGAGCTTCCGCCGTCTCCGGTTGGGTGGTTTCTCCACAGTGGAGTGACGGGCTGTTTGGGGCATCCTGATTTGTACAGAGGTCAGGACGTCATTCTGGATTTTAGCTGGTCTCTATTGGCTCCAACTACCTCGGTGGCGGGCGCATTTTTATGGCAGTTCAAGTCGCACCGCAGCGGACGGGAAATGGGCATATTTACCCATTGTAATATGGCGGGCGTGAGGACCACTGCTGGTGTGCGGAAAATTACATTTTCCGCCAGCACCGCAGTGGTGCCTCTGCCCATCATTCTAATGGGCCCCTAAGTTCTCAGGTACTGGAACTTGGATTCAGCTTCTAATCAGGGGCTGTCATTGAATTAAAAACTCAGCAATCTGCTGTCAGAGGCAGAGATGGATTTTAGGGCTTTACATGCACTGGTACACCAGGACCAATTCAAGGATGCTGATTCAAGACCTGAGTCACACATAGCAGGCTCTTCCCAAGTCCTTCTGGGGTGTAAGGAATTTCACATATAGAAGTCATGCATACACTGCACATTAATGTAGGAATAAAGGTGGCGAAAAGGGTGGCCGAGGGATCTGTAAACCTAATCCCCATGGCAACAGAAAAAAAGGCTGTACCTGAACTGCTTCCAGTTGATACTGCTGCCAACCAGGTGGTCCCCCATGAGTGTCCATGGATGCTTCTTGCTGAGAAGATGAAAGCAGGAGCGCACTTTGACATCCTCTTTACCAGGCTGATTCTGTCTTCCCTGCCTCCTTTTTTCACATCTTTGCTTTCTCTGCTCCACTCTCTTTAATCTATCCGGCATGAATATCTTCTTCGCTTTTCTGCCTTCTCTCCTTTACCCATTTACAGATTTCAAACACCATTTTTTGTCCCTCTGTCTTCTGCGTTCTCTTTACAGCTCTTTACATATAATTTACTCACCATTCCCAACACTCAGTCTTTTTCTGTCGTCTATCCTCCTTCCTCATTTCTATGTAATTTATTTCGCCCATGTATTGCCTTTTCTCTCTTTTTGGCATCTTGTTGAATATTCTATTGCTTTCTCTGCGACTTAACCTTATTTTCAAAATGCTCTCACTCCTGTCCTCTAACAACATTACTTAATTTGACATTTTCTTAAAAGTTCCTGCTTTCTTATTTTCTTTTTCTCCTTCCCATACACATTAACTCACCTTCTTCACTTTACTTCACTTTCTCTTTCCTGATCAACCAATCAATCAACTCAATATTCCATGTATTTATTTTTACGAAGGGCCTTCGTATGACTATGGCGGTCCATAGGACCACCGTAGTCGTGGTAGCAGTCCGATGACCGCCCGCAGTATTACAATGCGGCGGTTGGACTGCACGAGACCACCACCACTGCTGGGATCAGGAATCCCTGGGCTGGCTGTCTTTCCCTGGGCCGAATATGCTGGTAGTGCTGCAGCTGGCACCGCTGAGCATATTGTGAGTTGCCTCACCACCGCCCTTTTCATGGCGGTGCAACCACCATGAAAAGGGTGGTAGAGAGGCAACAAAGGGGGCCCTGCAGGGCGCCCTGTTGACTCTGTACATGGGGTTGCATGCAGGCCGGAACCTGCTGTGCCCACCTGTATGTCTGCACCCCTAGTTCCAGCATGGAAAGAAATGCACAATATGGTTAATTTCTTTCCGTACTGAAACGTGCATCGGCGATCCCACAACGCTGCCTTTCTAAGGTTCAGAGATGAGCCTCGGAAAGGCACCGCTGTGGGACTGCCAGAGCACCACCCGCCAGACCAGGATGCAAGTCCTAATCAAGCGGATGGTGTGACTACAGGTTTGGTGGTTTCGTAATAAGGCCCTTAGACTTCCGATCATATCAAATCTTTCATTAACACAATTGCAAATTCACAAAAATATTCCTTTTTACACTTATATGAAATATTCAACTTATATATAAATCAAAAATATTACTTCTCGCCCTAATATCTCAATCCTAATTCGAATGACATTTGCCGTTACTTTCATTTCCCGCGACAATTCCATTTGTCTACTGCTTGTCCCATTTTTAGGTCGAGCCAACAGCATCGCTTTAGCAATACTTGTTTGACGAGATTATAGTAAGGCTTTCAAAAGTCTACCCAAACTGCGGATTAGGCACAGTTCATGTGAGCCAGGCACGTGCACATCGCCAGCCACATCACACACCATTTGTCTGAGCCTCGACATCAGACTTCAAAGGATTCCGCTCCCCCGCCCCACCCCATCAGACTTCAAAGGAAGCCGCTCCCCCGCCCGCCCCCCTTCGCCACACAATGCCGAGAGCTTGTTCCATTTGTGTTCATGCCGTCCACAACAGCTCCTACCACAGCACACTGTTTCATGTTTATGGGCTCCATTGCCTTTCTCTTGCTGCAGCCTCCAAAGTCCTTGAATTCTCACTACACCCGCTGCTGCAGGTTATGCAGGGGTGCCGCACAACATGATTTAGCAGAGGGCTCTCTTTCTTCATATCCCCTTCTTCCCCCATGCCGATCTCTTCCTCTCCCTGTTATTCCCATGTTTTCAATCATTGATTGTCTTTGCCTGCGACTTTTTTATTTTTATTTTGTGCAGTTTTATATAGCACGAATTATAGCGCTTTCCATGAGCACCCGTTACGTTGCACAAAGACACATTAATTTTTGGTAGGCAGCACGGGGAGATTAAGTAAATTGCCCAGAATCAGACTATGTTGATCCAACGCCGATGTTCGGGTCTGGTTTCCCAAAGTCGGCAGCTCTGGCCATTACACCATCATTAAAAATGGCCTTCGCCCTCCCCCTCCCCCAGCACAGAGCGCGCATCGCTTGTTTACCTTCTCTCCAACCACCCAATCTGTGTTGTGTAACTTTATACCCCGCCTCCTTTGTGTTGCTTGTTTATTTGTAAGTTTTGCAGTTTGATATAGCACGAAATATAGCATGAGCATCCGTTCATAAATTGTTCGCGGACACGGTGCTGAAACAAAGCCGCGTCACCACAGCACTGGCCATCTTACCACACTGCTGCCCACTGTCTCACATACCTTGCAATCCGAAGATGGCTCCAAAGCATGCAGGATCAGAATGACCTAGGCGCCGGAGCCTCCATGCTGCCATCAATGCAAGGACACCGCTTCGAAAAACCTTATCAGGCCACGGGGAAGGAGAGAGCCGGAAGCGCTGGCCTTCTGTCCCCTTGTCACACAAGCCGCTCTTTCTCTCTTCTCTAAATTCCTTTGGGTGGGGCTTTGAGGTACACGACTCGTGTGCTTTTATTTTTTTATTTTGAGCAGTTTTATATAGCACGAATTATGGCGCTTTACATGAGCACCCGTTACGTTGCACAAGGACACATTAATTTTTGGTAGGCAGCACCGGGTGAGTAAGTGAATTGCTCAGAATCACACTATGTTGATCCAACGCAATTGCTCGAGCCAGGTTTCCCAAAGTCGGCAGCTCTGACCATTATGCCGTCATTTTGGTTCCCAGCCACTTTTAACCCTTTCACTCTCACTCTCATTCTTATACTCCCAAATGTTATGTGTAAGAGGTGTCAATTAGGTAGGGAGGAGCTTCAGCACAAAGGGGCCCTGCACATCAGCTGCAGTATGCCTATTCAGCTACAGACACAAATACAGCCACTGCTCCCGATACATGAACGAAAACAATACTAGGGACCAAACCTGGGAGTATCGCCGTGGTGGTTCTTTGCTCTATTAAGCTGTTTCTGAGTGCTCAAGTATTTTTAAATTAGTGGACAGAGGTACCACGAGAGTCTGATGTGCCTAGGATCTAACTCCTACTTGCTCCCAGGGCTTCACATTTACCGGCATATTGCATTTTGGTGACTATATCAGACTGGGCACTCCCTCCCTCCCCCAGGTACTATTCAGTCCAATTTTTATATATGCTCTCCCTCGCACCTTTTACATTAATTCTAAATACTTCCAATCTTGCCGAAAAGGGAGCAAAGGAATAATTTCAAAAAGTGTTTTCCCAAGTTCACAGAATTTGGCCAAATACATGATATCTCCTCTCTCTCTCTCTACACCCCCCTCTCTCTACACCCCTCTCTCTCTCTACACCTTCTATCTATCTATCACACTCACTCTATCTCCCTCACTCTATCTATCTCCCTCACTCTATCTATCGCCCTCACTCTATCTATCTATCACCCTCACTCTATCTATCGCACTCACTCTATCTATCTATTGCCCTCATTCTTTATATCTATCGCCCTCAATCTATCTATCTATCGCCCTCACTCTATCTATCTATCGCCCTCACCCTATCGATCTATCTATCTATCGCCCTCATTTTATCTATCTATCGCCCTCATTCTATCTATCTCTCGCCTTCATTCTATCTATCTATCTATCTATCTATCTATCTATCTATCTATCTATCTATCTATCTATCTATCTATCTATCTATCTATCTATCTATCGATCTATCTATCTATATATCTATATATCTATATATCTATCAATCTATCTATCTCTTTATCTATCGCCCTCACTCTATCATCCTCACTCTATCTATCTGTCTATCTATCACCCTCACTCTATTGCCATCACTCTATCTATCTATCTATCTATCTATCTATCTATCTATCTATCTATCTATCTATCTATCTATCTATCTATCATCCTCACTCTATCTATCTATCACACTCACTCTATCTATTTATCGCATCACCACAGCATCACTCAGCACCACCACAGCATCACTCAGGGGCACCACAACATCACTATACGCTACCACAGCATCACTGAATGCCACAGCATCACTCGTTGCCACCACAACTTCACTCAGCGCCACCACAGCATCAATCTGTGCAACCGTTCAACAAAAATTGGTTCAAATATGTTCTCTCAATGTTTCAAGCTTTATTACAAATGTCACAAAAAGATGTTACTATTTCACTTCTGTTCTTGGATTTTCATCACAATAAAATACACTGAACATAATCTTCAGAAAAGTTATTTACAAAAGTTTAAGCTATTGCCATTATAAATTAAAATTACTTTTATTTAAGTATTAATTATTAAAAAAATAAAGCCATTTTTATTTGTGATATCAATACATCTAAGTCACGTAAATACAACACATATTGCATTACAAATGCTATAGGTGTCACATTTGCGAAAGTTAAAACTATTGGTATTGTAAATGACAAAGCTATTAATTTAGCTGTTTTCAAAACCAACACATAAATACAAAATTTGTCATTTACAATACCAATAGCTCAAACTTTCCTAATGCGAGACCTATTGCATTGCAAATGCTTGTTTCTCTTCTCTTTCACAATTTACTTCCTCTCGCCCACGGTTCCTTCCAATTCGTTCTCGCTTTTAACTCCTATGTGTCAGACTTCTTCCATTTCACCTCTTTCTCTCTTCCAAACACTTTCCGTTTAAGTTTCGTCTGTCTTTCTCTTTCCATCATTATCTTTTTTTCACACACCATCTCACTTCTCCCACCAGCACTACCTCGCGCTCAGTTTCTCTCTCCCTGCTTGGTTTCTTATACTTCACTGACAAGCCTGATCTAATGAGCAATGACAGATACACAAAGTGCTCTAATTACAGTATGTCTTCCTTTTAAAACTACTTGATAGATTTGCTGGGATCAGTCTAATTACAGATACCATGTGTAACCAGGTGATGACTTTGATGTGCACATGGTCGCAACAGCTCCACCTCTGTCTTATGATGTATTTGTCAGTGAGGTAATATTACTGATAGCAGAGCCAGTCAAGAATGCTAATGTTTGTCCGTCATCGACTTATGGAGTCGGAGCTGAAGGTAAGGGCGGATGGAGAGGCTAAGGAACAATAATTAACATAATGTTCACACTCGACTGTCGATAATGAATGCGCTGAACCTGTCTGTCATACCTTTCAAATATATGAAAGGATGCATCACTGCCTCTGGAAGAGAGCGGCTTGGAAGAAACGCTAGTGTGCAGAGAGGGAAAGGCATGCGGTTATACGGGTGTGGGGTATGATGAGTGCAAAGGGGTAGGGTGCAAAGTTCAGGAAGAAGCAAGGACGAAGAAAGAGCATATTTAAGTTTTTGTACATGGTTTCTTGTTTTCTTCTAGTTAATTTAAAACCCCAAGTGAAACACTGAAAATGGGGAGGTAGAGTCCAACCGGTGAAAGGAGGTTCCTAGTTCAATAATCTTCAATTACTGCTTCCTGATGCGAGTATTTTAGTTCAATGCATGAAGACACGGACAGATGAAGACATTGAAGGAACCAGAGGGGAGTTAGAAGCCACGATGAAGCAGGAAGCTACAGGCCTTCTGTACCTATGCCGTGAACAGCACGTGGGGTGAAACCAGATGAGCAGAATCAGGGAAGTCTTAAAGTCATGGTGGGAGGTGGATATGTTTGCATAGAAAGGATGGCCCCACTGTCAGTTCATCTGAATCCAGACTAATTCATCAGATTCTCTTCCCCTCTGGGTGGACAAAATCTTCATTTCAAGTCAGCTGGGGTGTTAGTATTCTTGAACAACCCTTCCCTTGAGCTTCTGTCCATCATTGACTTTCTTGAAATGTTCATGATAACTAAGAAACAATGTACAGAGGAACACTCTGCACCATTATTACGGGACTTCCTATGAACTCTTTTCTGACTACCCTGATTGTCATCATCTGAAGAGAGGGAATGGCCCTGCTAAAGGATCCTTTCCAGAGCCCTTCAACCTCTTGATCCTTTCGTGCTTGTAAAAAAGTCACATTAAAGACAAAATAGGAATTTTATGGGATATCACCCTAAGTAACATTTACCTAGCAGCCGTGTCCTTTCGCGGGCCTTCGTTTTACTTTGTTAAATGGCATTGCACTCAATAAATAATGACAATTGCATTTTACTGAGTTCTGCTCTTCTTCCTAACATTCATAAGCTCTCCGCGGTTTATATTGCACCAGGACATTGCTTCTTTTTATTTCTAAATGTGGTCCCTTCCTTAGGGTAGAGGCATGAATAGCTCCCCCATTCTGCCGAGATGTCCCTGAGTTGTATACTCAGAATATAACTTTGGTGGTCAAAGCTGCTGTGCACTCTAGAACGTATAGGGACTGTAATGTAGAGTGAAGGGAGGAGACCCAGGTCAGCGACAAGAAAAGGCAGGTCTCAATATCCTTGTCACAATCCTAACAAAAAACATGAGCATTTGACAAGTGAGAGACAATACTCAATTGCCTACAATCACCACAACCTATTGAGGAGAATAACAATATGCACCTTCTCATTGACCAAAGAAAGTGCCAGAGTCCTCAGTCTACTTGAAAGGCGTCCTACACCTGTGACAAAGCCCAAGGAGTACCACAAGGACAACGCTTCTGGAAGAAGTCCCTTCAAACAGATGTGTTCAGCCCTTCACAATGAAGGGAATTATAATGTATTTGTCAATAGGCTCAACAAAGTTACTGTACTTTAGAGGATGGATGCTAATTGCACCACAAGATGACAACCTTTTGAGTCCCACACCGGTCAATCTAAAATAAGCATTGCCCATCATCCAGAATGGTGGTGGGTCTGGTGGCTGACGGGGAATGCACAGCCAGTCTCAGTGTAGTCAAGATATCTCCGCAAACTGGTGTTTGGCAAAAGCAAGGATTCTACCTCTCTAGGAGCAGCCTCTGTTTGATGGATTGAGGTCCTTGGGAAAGAAGTCTGTCTTACTCAAAGGTGGGCTGAAGGCAACCCCCATGAAAAGGAAGGAGGCAATGTGCACTAACACAGCAGATTGCACAACCACTCAGCTGTTTAATACTTTTTTCACCATTTGACCAACTGAGGACAGAGAAATACATTGCAAAAATGATGAGTGTTAAGACAAGGAGTCCTGAGAATGTGATGTCTTCCAGGTTTGAATCCAGAAGTGTCTCCTCGCTGCCAAGGTGGATTCCCAACGCAATATGAATCACTCTAATGCACTGCACACAACACCTAGACCTGGTGGCCCATGATATCTGGCAACGAAGTGCAATCAGACACATTCTGCACAGCTGCAGTATTACCTGATAAACAGGTAGTCATGGCAGGACTAGTATGCGGCCTATCTTCCTATTTCAAAGTAAAATGGCAAGTATGAGTGTTTTGAGGAGGCTTCCTCCGTCAAGGTGCGTTGTGGACTCTCCTTTGAGAATGAGCAGATAAAAGAAGGACAACATAAAATACCCTGTCAGAAAATGCGACATGCTACTCCTACAGCTGATAAATTCACCGGGTCTCCTAAGCCCTGCACTTCTCCTTAGAAACAAGCATATTGCAATGTGAAGACAATTGACGAGTGAAGAATAGAGGGATAAAAGTAGTTTGTGGCAGTATAAATAGTATTTCCATATAGCTCATGATTTGCAATGACAAAATAAATACAACACTCCACCGTGCCAATCATTCAGCTGTAAACGTGGTTTGTGGAAATACTGATGATAATTAATTCTGTTTTCACAATTTTTAAAGAAACTTGATGCACAGGGATTTTAACTTTCTTGGAAAGTGTTATTTTGTAATAAATATTTTAGTAAGATTTATAAGACTTGTAAACAAACACGTGTTTACATCAACACTGGCAAATGCTAATACAACATCTGAAAAATGCAGACATACTGTTGACAGTAGGGTGTGAAGCAGAGCATAATGTAGTTGCTCTTTTCTGAGGAATAAATCTTGGTGCTTCATATATCACTAACATGGCAATTCAGTGTTGCTTCACCAAAACACTATAGGTATGCAAAAAGAAGGCTAGGTTCTGTATAGCGGTATGCTGCATTGGACCACACATTGGGGCGTATATACAAGTGAATGGCGAAGCATGGCGCTAAGCAAACATTGCTAACCCCACACTCTGCCATTCTGATAAAGTAGTGTGGCGCAGTATTCACAAGTTGGCAGTGCACCCCTGCATTTCCCGTAGCGCTGGCGCTAAATCTAGCTGCCTAGCGCCAACGCAGGCACTCTTGCACAATAGTGCAAGGGTGCCTGCGTTGAGGGTAATGTTTATGTGCAGGAAGGGACCCTTCCTGCACATAAACAATCCAGAATGGTGAATTGTAACTTCTATATGTGCTGCATTGTGCAGCACATAGAAGTGGCAAATCGTCATTTTTTAAATGTTTGTTTATGTGCAGGAAGGGACACCTTCCTGCACCTGAACAATCATTCATGGCGATTTGCTGTTTCTTTGTGTACTGCACAATGCAGCACACCTAGAAACAGCAAACACAAGGAGAAATTAAGCATTTCTCCTCTTTCCCCATTTTAAGATCATGTTTTCCATGGTCTTAATGTTAGAGCTGCCTCCTGTTTATGCCACCCTTGCAAATATGGGGCAGCATCAAAATCAATGGGTGTTGCAGAGAAACGCTCACCGCAACACCCATAACACACCCCTTTCATGCTAAGTGTAGCGTGTAAGGGGGCCTTATTTAAAAAGGCAGTGTTAAGGCACATTAAGTGGCTTAGCACCACCTTGTGAATAAGGCGAAGGGTTCATCGCCACAGGATCGTCATATAAAGTGGCGATAGGGGCTTGGTAATATGCCCCCTTGAGAGTGTCTACAGTGGTGTGCTCTGCATTCTAATGTTCTAAATATGGTTATATTTCTAAGACAGGGTAGGTGAACATGCTTGCCCAATGAGACTGCACTTGCTACATGGTGGGTGTGCTTTACCATTTGCATGCAGGTGTGAAAACATAATCTTGAATTCGTATTGCTTTAACATTAGTGTTAGCTTCGACCTGTATATCACAACGTGCACTGATACATTTTTTAATCAAGAATGGAAGTTGTTTCCTTGTAAATTTGAAGTGCTCTTTAGTCTCAGAATACTTATTAAGGTTCATGACTCTAGTAGGCCTACAAGCAATTTTATTCAGCAAGGTGCATTTGAGTATTTCCTGTATTTCATAGAAAAGCGTAGCCTCTCTTTTGATATTGGCACGCAAAAGGATGATTTTAAGAAATGAATGAAGTCAGAAGTGCATGCATGGTATTTCAGTTCCAAGAGGTCGCGGCTTGTATGTCGGGGAGTGATGGGTGGGGCCCACCATTGAGGTGAGAAGGAAGGTGGAGCATATGAGCAGCTCAACTAAATGATGGCTGCTCTGTTCCATATTAAAAGACACACAAGATTTTATGTGTCCTGGACAATTAAGTCAGTGTGACCTATTTTTTAAGTTCTTTTCATTTTGGCTGTCATTGGGCGCTGACTCTGTGTCTCACAGGGCATAGTGACATAATCACAAAAGCACATGTAAGATCATAGAGAGCAGGCGGCTAGCAGTGTCAAGGTGGGAGCGGATGGAATTTGCAGGCTGCATATGGGTATTGCAACCTCCCTTTATTATGAATTTCTCACTCATTGAATTTGCCTGGGGCTCGGGAGGATTCGCTGCTGCTTGAGGCTTTTATGGTACACTTAAATCACTGGGCTGGCTAATGCGCAGTTGGTGAGTGTTTTCTGTTCCGCGGATGTGGCTGCTCTTTTGTTTTTTAAACCCTTGGCGTGAGGACCACGGGGAACATTAACATTTGCATCAAGCTGTCTGTGCCGCAAACTGCCCGTCTATATTACGGTAATGCAGCAGTTTCACCCGAGGTTGTGTGCTCCATTCAATATTCAGTTAGAAGTAAGAGAGCCTGCCTCACAACAGAAAGAGTGACTAACTGGCAGTGATGTGCACACAGTTTTGTTTGAAGGAAGAAGAAGAGGCCCTAAAGACATTCAACTAATGGTGGTCGATCTAGCAAATTAATGGAGAGCCGAGCCCTAGCTGAGCCCTGAAGTGTGTTAACTCATTTTCTTTTACTTGTAGAACTGCTCAAATAGAAACAGACTTAGAAACACTAAATTCAGAAAGCGTGCACATTTCAACAAACACAGGACTGGTATGGTGTGTTAATGCTTAAAACATTTAGGGCCAGATGTAGGACCCCTAATACCGGTCGAAAACGGCCGATTTTGGCCGTTTCCGACCGGTATTAGAGTTTTCAGATGTAGGGCATGCATTTACAGAATCGGTATTTTACCGATTCTGTATTTACCGATTCGGTAAAATTACCGAATCGGTAAATACAGACTCGGTAAAATACAGATGCTGTAAATGCAGCTGTAGCTGGCACATGTCAGAGGGCCACAGGGCTTTAGGAATCGGCATTTTACCACCCAATCCAATTGGGTGGTAAAATACCGATTCCAGGTGTGCATGCACATCTGTGCATGCACACCTGTGCCATGTGACACACAGACATGCCCATAGGGCATGTTTGTGTGCCACATGGCACACAAGCCTGTAATTGGGGTGCCAGAGGGTGTCAAAGTGACACCCCCTGCACCCTTGCAAGAATAGGTAATTACCGAATCGGTAAATACCGATTCGGTATTCCACATTGATTCCTATGGGCTTCAAGGCCCATAGGAATCAATGGGGGGTACCGATTCGGTATTTGCCGAATCGGTAAATACCGAATCTTACAGATTTACTGGCAGATGCATCAAAGTAATGTTTTGCGAGTCCTTAATAGCGAATTTTAAGGAATCGCTATTAAAGACTCGCAAAACGGGATGCATGTAGGAATCGCAATGTTATTAGCGATTCCTTAAGATTCCTTATTAGCGATTCGGTAATAGCTAATCGCTAATAAGGAATGGCTTCCCCATTCATTCCTATGGGCCTAAAGGCCCATAGGAATGAATGGGGAAGCCATTCCTTATTAGCGATTAGCTATTACCGAATCGCTAATGTTCCGCTATTTCAAGGGTGCCAGGGTGTCCAAAGGACACCCTGTTGCACCCCTGAAATGGACCTGTGCACAAATGTTACACACACACATGCCCTAAGGGCATGTGTGCGCGCAACATGTAACTTTGAAAAATGCGCAAAAGTGCATTTTTCAAAGTTTTAGCAAATTACCACGAAGTTCAACTTCATGGTAATTTGCTCCCCCTATTAGTGAAATCGCTATTTTTTTGGGTTTCATGCATTGCATTTAAGGAATCTCATTTTGGGATTCCTTAAATGCAAGAGCAATTTAAGGAATCTCTATTTAGAGATTCCTTAAATTGCGATTTCTGCATTTGGGATGATGCATCCCAAATTTAAAAATACCGGGAGCAAACGGGCAGATTCTGAGAATCTGCCCGTTTGCTCCCGGTATTTTCTTTGATGCATCTGCCTGTTGGAATTTACTGAATCAGAATTACCTACATTTCCCCCCCTCTAATTTACCACTTCTTTACCGAATCGGTATGATTCGGTATTTTAGAAGTGGTAAATTAGATTTACCTCCATCGGGCCCTTCGGGGGGTATTCTTAAGAACATGTAATAATTATCGCAAAATTAGCAACTTTGCACATCCCAGTCTTTCGTGACAAAATAACACAGTGTTGACGTTGTATTTCCAACCCGGCAGCACCATGAGATAGTTTTCTGATAACGCAGCAAATGTCCACGTTAAAATCAATGCAACGCCAGAAAAATGTGAAACATAAACACGAAAAAAGTTGAGATGCCCCAAATCGCGATACAAAAATCAGCGACAACCAGTGACAGGCCTGCAATTCCCACCCGTCATGCATGAAAATGCACTATAAAAGAAGCAAATAAAACACACCAAAAACAAAATAAACTACGTAGCACCATGGATGCACCCGGACAGAGTGCAGAGGACAACTCGAACCCCACAAGCCCCACGGAGGACCAGCCAGGAATCCCGTGGTCGGGGAAGGACAAGGAGAAGAGGAAGAGGAAGACGGGGTTCAGTCCGCAGGAAAACTGGATCATCGTCACGGAGGTGATAGAACACTACCAACAACTGTTCGTCACCTCCACTGTGTCATTGGCAACACAAACGGAAATATGGCAGTCCATCGCGAACAATGTGAATGCAGTCTGAGTGTTGAGGAGGTTAATGGAGGTGGTCAAGAGGCACTGGCATGATTTGTAAAACCAAACCAAGTAGAAACTTGCTGCCAACAGGAAGGCAGCAACGGCGGGAGTCAAGCGCCACAGGAGGAGCTGGATGAGCTGTAGGAAATGGTGGCCACAGTCATCAGTGTGGAGGCGGTGCAAGGAGTTGGGAGTCCAGACACATCTTGATATAACCTTACCCAACAGCAACAGGGTGAGTAGCGACCTGGGACTGGGGGGACGGTGGGAGATGGGCACAATGGCACACATGCACAATTATGTGTAGCACTTTGCACACCCACAATGATTGTGGAACATGTCCCTGATACCCTTGGCACACTGCAGCACACATAGAAACACCAAGTAGGCCCCACAAAGGTGCCCCCCTCTCTATCACAAATCCCACAACCTACCCATGCATATGTGGTGAATCCAGCAAAGCAGCGGCTCTGTGAGCCACACTGACAATGCAAGTGACTCTGCATGACAGATAGCATGGCTGCAGTCAAAATACATGACATGGTGCACGACAGGACACTGAGGTGGCCCAGTGTGGATCACAACCCCAAAGTAGCAGGTCACATTCTAACACATCCACATGCACATTCAACCCCTGACGTCAACAATACATCTGCAGACAAACAATGCACAAGAGTACAAAAACCGTCCAACAGCACAAATGACCTAAGTCGCCAACATCTCACCACTGTTAAAGCACACAAGTCAAAGGCACACCGCCTCAAAGGGATACGGGGCCGCTAAATCAGAGCTGCAGGGGTGACTCTCCCACAATACAGCAGACACACAGAGCAATCACAGCACATCAACATCGATGACAATGTGGCACACAGCGCAACAACCTCACATCCGTCATGTAGTCAAAATGTCCACTGTCTTCCATCAAATAGCCAGCTCCTCCAAAACAGACACAATGTACATTATTATGCTGTCTGTTTGTAACCATGTACAATGCATCAACATACATGGAACACACTGTTAACCTGCATCTCCCCTGTACATTGCAGAGGGACAATCAAAACCTCCTGCAGACCAGACCAGACATCTCTACAGTGATGATGAAGAGTACCCCCTGGCCATCTGCTCCGACACCCTACAACGGCTCATGGACAGCCGTCGCTCCCTACCTCCAGGAGCAGGGCAGTCCAGCTGCATCGAGGTGAGCCCACCTCCTGCACAGACCACACAGCAGGAAGAACCCACCGCCACGGCTGGCTCCCACCACGTCATGGAAATGTTAGACTGCCAGAACGAGCTGGCTGAACAGATGCGGGTGGGTTTTGACCTCATGGCGGCCAAACTGAATGCCATAGGCATGTGACTAAGTCCCATCAGAGACCACTTACAGTCCCTAACGGACACCCACAGTTCGTTCCATGCTCTACAACAATCCTTGGCTGAACTCTCTGGAGCCATTACTCAGATACAAGAACTATCTAGTCAGACAGGCTCCAGCGATGACAGCACAGAGTTGGCACAGCTGCAGAGGACAATGGAGAACATGGAGCGGATGCAGGCTGGAAGGATGGCTGCCATGGCTTTCTGGTCAGAGCCTGCCTTGTACCTGTTGCGCCGTCCTCGTGACGGCGCAACAGGTACAAGGCAGGCTCTGACCAGAAAGGCTTACAGCTTCACTTGGCTGCTAAATCTCAGCGTATACATGAGAAGGGAATCCCCCTCTCACACTTAGAGAAACAATTTAGTGAGTGTAACACATAGTCTGGATTACACTCCTCAATCATTTTTTAACTTGCACTAACACTATTTTTTAATAGGTCCTGAGGAAATCCAGATTAATTCTAAGGCACTGGCTGAAATATGTCGACCAACTGATGGATGTAGGGGGTAGTAATGCGCCACCCTAACATCCCAAAGCCATATTTTAACCGCTGACGGCGGCCCAGTTATTAAAATCAAATTTACCCTCGGGTACTGGTACCCTCGCCAAGCCGTTTTAACTGACATTTCACTAAACACCCCACACTGCACTCTCAGTAACATACCAGCTCCGCTGTAATCAGGCGTCGTAGCACACCCGGGACACATTAGGTGTTACTGGGTGGGCCCGATGAGGAAGCATGCCACCAACTAGGTTGGGGGTGAGGGCTTCATGAACTCACCAACAAGGTGCCCATGACAAAACTAATCAGAGTCTTGACACTAATGGTCATATTGAGCTAGTCTTCTTTGATAATACATATTATTCCGCGGGGACACGGACTAGCTTTCTAGTCCTGTCTCTCTCTCTTAATAGGCGCATACTGGCCAAACATAGCCTGAGCACAGCCATGGCTGTGAATATCATATTCAGAATTGGTTCAGTCATTTCCTGATTACTCACCCAGAGAATAATCACTTGGGGAGTAAGATCCACCCCGTATCCCAACATATTTCTGAGCCGATTACCAATCTCATTTTGAAGAGAAGCAAGACTAGGACATGTAGCAAACATATGCACACTATCAGCTACTAGAGCTCCACAACGAGAGCAGTGCACACCTGAGACCCCCCATCAAAAAATGTGTGTTGTGTAATATATAAATTGGGCCAAGTTTTAAAACATTGTACTTGCAAATTAGCCGAAATAAATGCTGTCGGACTTAACAAGAGGGAGTCCTCATATTCCCTTGTCCCTGCTTGCAGAAGATCCTGCCAGCGATTTGGGGGTTTTGATAAATCGTCTCCCATTTCTTTATTAAGTAGTTTATATATTGTAGACAATTTTTGCTGAGCCCCCAATACAGTGTCTAATAGAGGAACTATACTACATCTAACTGCTTTCTTAGTCAGGAAATCCCTTGGCCTTAAATATTTAATAAAAAGGTGATAATTCCCTATCCCAAATTTCTCTTTAATTGTATCAAGCAGAAAAATCTCCTTGTCTTTTACTATATCTCCCAAGTGTCTCACTCCTCTTTTAGCCCAGCATCTCACATATCCGTCGTGAAAAATGGCTGGAAGTAAATCATTGTTAGCCAAGGGGGTATATCTGTGAGCCTTTCCAATATTCACATTCTTTCGGACTGTGGTCTAGACTCTGAAAGCTCCCAGCAATATCCTAAATTTAACCCTTTTAAAATACGCAAAATCAATATGTCGCATAAGACAGCCTCTATCCTATATATTAACTCATATATAGAAATGTTTGATGCTTCACTCAACTCGCTGTTATCTCTTCCCAACAGATCGGCCATCTGATGTATAGCTGCAGCCCAATAATACAATTGAAAGTTTGGAACTGATCCAACCCCTGCAGAGTCATGTATTTTAAGGCTCTCCGAGGACATTGTCCAGCCCACAAAAATCTAGAGATCAACTGTTTTAACGCTAAACACCATGATTTATTTATTTCCACTGGAAATATAGGATTTTTGGCAGAAATAACATTTTAATAATGCTGCTCCTACCTAACAGTGTGAGATGTAGATTATCCATCCTAGTAAAATCTGTCTTAAATTTCTGCATCAATGGCTCCGGATTAATGTTAACAATTTTGTCAAAATTAGCACTAATCTCGCCCCCTAGATATCTAGCATTCTGAATTACTCTAACATCTTCCAGGTCTATTTTATCGTTCTTGACAATTTGTGTTTTACTTTTGTTAAGGTGGTACCCTGAAATATTGCCAAAATGATTTCCTCCCTTTCTATCTCAACAAGGGTATCACGCGGGTTAGGTGTAACTATTGCCAGGTCGTCCGCATAGGCTAAGATCTTAGTATCTCCTCCTTTAGTATGTATAGCCTGGATATTTTCGTTCTCTTCTATTTTCCTGATTAAGGATTCGATGTAAAGGACAAACAATAGAGGAGAGCAGGGACAGCCCTGTTGCGTGCCTTGTGTAATCTTGATTATATCAGATGTAGAGCCCATCATAGTGATTCTGGCAGTAGGCTTCCGATACATAATCTTAATAGCGCCAATAAGCCTCTTGCCCAGGCCCTTTTGCTCCATAATTGCCCATAAGAAAGGCCAGGAGACCCTATCACTCCTGTCTGGCTTCCACTTGCAGCGGGGCTTCCTTCTGGGTGGCAACCAGCCCAGACTTCTTCCAGGCTCTGTAGAAGGTCAAGAATAGCCCTCCTTCTTGGCCCAAGAACACGGGGTAGGCTCCCACCCTAATTTGGGATCTGCGGCGTCCACTGCCGCACGCTGAGGAAGCGAGCCCACGTCTCGAGGTCCTGCAGTGCTTTTCCAGCCCGCCATGCCCCACTCGGGGGCAGAACAAAGAAGCACTCCATGGCCATAAGAGTCCACACCTGGGGCTCAGGAGAATAACTCCATAGCACCCCAAACCTAGGTTTTGGGAAAAAAGCGGTCCTCAGACCCTGTATAGCATTCAACACGCAATACATAGTCTCACGCCCAGAGCAGCCTACAGGAGCAGTCCAGGGCACTCCTTTCATGCTGTTCCCCTGAGAACAATGGGACACTCTAGTTTAGAACACAGGCAGCAGGCCAGCACACATGGTCCCAGGTCATAGGGGCAGTCCCTTCAGCCAGCAGCTCTCATGGCAAAGTCCCATTGGCGGTTACCTGCCAGCCCAGGTTCTTCCCAGGCTTCAGTTCCACAAGTTCAACTAGTGCAGTTTAACAGACATGGGTACACAGCCCCAGTACTTACAGCACAGAAAGTCTTTGTTCTGCCCTGGCGCAGGGCCCCGAGCCCAGTTTAAACAATGTATAGGGGCACTCTAAAAATATAATTACTCTAAAAAAAAAAAATTAAAAAAAAATATAATTACAGATATAACCTACGTTTTCCTCGTTTTTGAAGGTGCCGATAGTGAGGCAAGATGGCGGCCGTGTAGGACGGCCGGGGAGCAGTGAGGCCGAGGAGATGCGGATTTGATGCGGCTCGAGAGCTTGAATCAAGGCGCTACCGGCTACACACCTACGAACCCACACCAACGAGGATGGTGAAAGATGTCAGATTAATATTCGTTAAAAAACGGCAGAGTAATTAAACAGAGTGAACGATTGCCGTATGTTCCTTACCTGCCGCCGGCCGCTCAAGCGGCTCCTGTTGGAACTGACGCAGGCATTAAGGTTGCTCACGTCGGGAGACGTACCTAGAGCAGGCCTGCTAGCGGAGCTAGTGGAGCGGAGTTCACGGAGCGGGCGGAGCTCGCGGCTTAGGAAGCAGCAGTTGTATCAGCAGGCAAGTTTGCGGCAAAAGACGTGGCAAAAGTCGCGGAGCATCCTGGAGACTTTGGAGGCTGTGGAGGCAGAAAAGAGAAGGGGGAGCAGTCAACTGGACACTAAGGAGCAATTTGGTGATAAAGAACGGAGGAGGGAGATTATGGCCCCTAAAGCGAGTGCAAGCGCCAAAGCAGCTGCAAGAAGGAAGGCTGCAGCGGAGTTGGCAGAGATAACAGCGGGGAAGGAACATGAAGGTAATAAAAATAAAAAACAAACATCCCCCGCGAGGAGAATAGTGCAGCAACAAGCAGCAGCCAAGGGCAATCAAGGTACTACCCCTATTTCAGACATTTTTAAAAAAAATATTAAAGAAAAGGATCCTAATAGTGAGGCCTCTGCTGAGGTGTCGGAGGGGGTCGGTTGCTCTAAAGACTATGGTGGGGCCACAGAAAATATAGTGGACACCCCAGCTCAGTTAAGTGCTTCAACAAACTTAAAAGAGAATGCTGGCCTTCTGGGGGAAGTTGAGGAGAATACTCCTGTGATTGTGACTCTGGACACAGATATAGCCCCCCCAGTGTTGGAAGATGAGACAGGCGATGATACAGGCGATAAGAAGGAAGCACCTAGCGAGGCTTTCTTCTCAGTTTCGGAGGGGGGGGGGATGGTCTGAGGAAGACGACAGTCTGGAGCAAGAAGCCAGTGGCTCGGTTACCCATAGTGGCCCGGAGAAGGAGGATTTCAGCCCCCCAGCAACAGCGGTGAAATCCAATACAGGAGCAAAAATACAGGGACGAAAATGGGATCATCCGACTACTAATCCCCTACTAGAGAGCCCGGGAGGGGAAGCGGCACAGATGTCACTTCTGGAGGTGATACACCAGGAGATAATCGCGCACAGGGAAGAGGCTCGCCAAGAAAGTCGCAAATCACAGGCGGCGGTGAGAAAAATGCAAGGGGTAGTAAGGAAACTGACTAAGGTGTGTGTGAATCTGGGAGAACGTGTCACTAATTTGGAGGAGAGAGTGGTATCGACTGAAGCAGAGACAGCGGCTGCCTCTAGCAGGGTAGATCTACAGTGCGAACAGATGATAGATGTGCAATGGAAGCTGGAGGCGTTGGAGAATAGGTCTCAACAGAATAACCTACGCGTACTGGGAATCCCGGAAGGATCAGAGGGTTCAGACATGAGAGCTTTTGTGGTCAAACTATTCGAGCATGCTTTAACAGAGTTGAAGGGATGGGCCTGGGCAAGGGAGATCCAAAGGGCGCATCGCACTCCCTTCAAAATTCATAAAAATGCCAAGAAGGGGGATAAGCCCGGAGCAATTCTCATATTTCTGGGTAACTATAATCTGAGGCAGGCAATATCAGAAAGGGCAAGACCGGACCTGAAAAAGAACGTGGATGGTGTTCGCCCGGATTTCTGCCATGTTACTGTGGAGAGGCGCTGGAGACTAAGACAGATGATAAAACCATTTCAAGACAAGGGTATGCAGGCATACCTGATTAACCCAGCGCAGCTAAAAATAATCAACGGTGGGAGAACCTTGTACTTCTCCTCCGAGGTGAAAGCTAAGGAGTATTTGGTCACACAAGGGGTTTAGTAATACTAGGTAGAGCAGATTAAAGATGACTTTTTGATAGACGGGAAAAAAGGGCACAAAAAAAAAGTGGGTGGAATGGTTATCAGGAATGATGTGTGGGGTGTGGTGTGTAGGGTGGTGGGGACATGGGTGCCACAGGTACTAGGCTAGGTTATGTTTATTTTTTTTCATCTCTCTTGTAAGTTCTTTTATAAGTTATCAGAAATCTCCTCGGTCTCAACTGCGAACCATCACGTGCAGAGACCAGCAGGTCTGAGCGCCTCTGAAAAGAGGGGGTGGGAGGGGGGGGGGGGGTTGGAGGGGTCAGAGGGGGTGAAGGGAGGGAAGGGAGGGAGGGGGAGGGGGGAGGAGAGGGAGGGGGGGGAGAAAAGAAAAAAGATTTGAGATGGTAATGGGCAGGAAGTCGGCATTTAGCAGAATATTGGATGAGAACAGACAGATCGGAAGTATCAGTAATATTAACGATGTCACACATTAAGATATGTACCATCAATGTAGGGGGGTTAAATGACTGGAAGAAACGGCAGAGATTGAATTACTTCGCTAAGTTTAATAATATAGATATATTGTGCATACAGGAGACCCATTTGCCTTGGGCTAAAAGGAATCTACTGAATATGAATGGTTATATAATGCTAGGTTGCTCATCGCAATCCTCAATGATAAGGGGGGTTGCCATCATGGGAAAATGCAATGTGGGGGGGTGAGACGCACCAAGTCCGATGGGTCTGGCAGATGGGTTCTAGCAGAACTGAATCTAGACATTACATTGTGTGTGGTCTATGGATCAAACGAGGATGATCCTGTAGTATTTGACGATTTGGAAGAGGAGCTGGGAGATTGGGGCACTCCCATTGTTTTCTGTGGAGATATGAATATTTCGGGCGATTGGAGGCAGGGAGTTAAGTATACGGGACGTAAACCCAAGGTATTTCGGGCATTAGGCTCCTTACTGCAGTCGCATGGGTTAGCGGATGTCTGGAGGGAAAAAGAGCCCGGTGATCCAGGTTTTACTTATTTCTCGCACCCTTGTCAGAAATACTCTAAGCTGGATTACTTCTTTGTCTCAGTAGGGGAGCTATGTAATGTTAATATCGCCAAGCTTCCTAGAACAGTCTCTGACCATAATCCTCCGATATTACTATATAAAGTGCACAATATTTCGAGGAAAGCAACAAGGTGGACATTCGAAAGGAAATTGTTAAATGATGATAGGTTTGTAAAACACCTTAAACAATGGGCGAAAGAGTTTTTTGATGCCAACAGATATAGCTCATCCCGTAATGGGGTGTGGGAAGCCTTCAAGGCCTCCTTAAGGGGGGAGACGATAAGCTGTTCCGCCAGGCTAAGGAAGGAGGATAGAAATATAGTAGAGAAGCTCATATCAGAGTTGGCGGTGACAGAGAAACAGCATATAGAGGAAATAGGGTTAGGCAAGGATGGTAGGGAAACTGCGAGAACTATGGCTGCGATCAAGGGAGACATCCTGAAGGTGGTTACACAGAAAGAAACCAGAGAATATCAGGCGTCAAGAGCAAGGCGCTACGAGACAGGGGAACAAGCTGGAAGAGCGCTAGCACTGCGGATTAGACAAGAAAACAATAAAA
The DNA here is from genome assembly GCF_964263255.1 of Lissotriton vulgaris. Classification (NCBI taxonomy): domain Eukaryota; kingdom Metazoa; phylum Chordata; class Amphibia; order Caudata; family Salamandridae; genus Lissotriton; species Lissotriton vulgaris. The sequence goes on from NC_141685.1 coordinate 1,651,798,209, forward strand.
ATAACATCCCCAGAATTGAAGATAATGGGATAGAATATTCAGACCCGAAAGAGATAATGGGAGTGTTCCAGAAATTTTATCAAAAATTATATGACCAGGAGGCGGGGGGTCAGCCTCTTGTCAGGGGCTCGGGCCTGCATGCCCGGTCCTAGACGATAAAAATAGGGAGGAGCTGGAAAAAGATATAACCCTGGAGGAGATAAGGAATGCAATACAGGATCTAGCAGCAGGGAAAGCGGCAGGCCCAGATGGGATCTAGCAGCAGGGAAAGCGGCAGGCCCAGATGGGCGCTGGAAGTTTATAAGATCTTAGGGGAGGAAATTGTTCCATTACTGCTAGATATATTTAATGGCATAATCTGCTCCGGGGAGATTCCTGACTCCTGGAAAGAGACCAACATAGTGGTATTCCACAAAAAGGGGAAACCAGAGAAGAGCCCGGGCTCCTATCGGCCAATATCGCTGATAAATGCTGACACCAAATTATATTCTAAGGTGTGGGCAAAGAGATTGGGGGGATCATTGGCCAGCTGGTCTCCCCGTGGCAGCACGGATTCGTTCCAGGTAGAGGTACCACGGATCACACCTCGCGTGCGATCTCACTATTTGATGCTATGGCCGTCACGGGGGGAGAAATGGCCATGATCCTCCTCGATGCGGAAAAAGCCTTCGACCGTGTTCTGGTTAGAAGAGGCTTTGGAGAAAAGTGTATGAAAGCAATCAAGGCAATGTACTCAGATCCGGTAGCTAGAATTACAGCTATGGGTTTGCATTCAGAGGAGGTGGTAATTAGAAGAGGTACCCGTCAGGGATGCCCTTGCTCCCCAATACTTTTTTCACTTTATATAGATCCCCTGATTAGGGAAATCTTAGCCTCAGATAAAATTTCCCCCGTAATAGTAAATGGTCACACTACCAAATTATTGGCATATGCAGACGATCTGGCAATTGTTACCACTAATCCGCAGACAACAATGGTGGAATTGAGTCAACTGGCCAACGCATATGGAACCCGTTCTGGGTATAAGTTGAATGAAGAAAAAACATTAATAATCAGTACAAACAATATTTACAAAGCCGATCAGAGGTATGTGGAGTCTGCAGTATATCTTGGGGTGAGGATTAATGCGAATGTTGATAAAATTATACAGGAGAATTATGTACCCTTGATTGCGGCAATCGACAAAGAACTAAGAAGAATAGATGTATTACATTTATCCCTGATTGGTAGAGTGAATGTATTGAAAATGTCAATGTTCCCGAAACTACTGTATTTATTCCGTGCCATTCCTCTATTAGTTGATGAGGGTCTGTTGAAGAAAATGGAATCTGTTTTCTCCCAATTTGTGTGGCAATATGGAAAAATACGTAGATCCCTGGCCCGATTATCTGCACCTCTGGAGGGAGGGGGACTGTCTGCACCAAATTTGAGGCTGTATCGCTGGGTTTGTTTAATGATGCAGATGAATGTCCTATTTAAATATGAAGAAACAGGCTTGTTGACTGGTATGTACAGAACCCCCACCATATATGAGCTGTTAGTAGGTGAAAGAGCATTGGGGCTCATTACACGAGAAATCAACTGTAGATATTACAAAAGGAGTAGAAGTAAAGTGATGCTTAGTGCCTGGGGTACTTGGAAAGTCGATAATGAGATTCTTGAAGATACCGAAAATCAATAGCACATTAGATCTGTGGAGGTCAAACCCATTTGTTCATCTAGGTCAGAATAGCAATAGCAGGTTATGGAAGGAGCTGGGTGTTAGATGCTTGGGGGATGTCATGGTTGAGGAGGAATTAATGGGGTTTGATATACTTCAGCAAAAGTATGGTATACCAGCTAGCCAATGGCTATTATATAGACAATTGGAACAAACAGTTAAGTCAATCAGACCCAGGATCTTAATTCAGGAGACTAATCCAATTGTGGACTATGTAAGGAAAGGTGGCAAGAAGATTAAAATCGGGTATAGTTATCTCTTGCAGGGTCTGGGAGATGACATTGAAAAAATCGTCTTGGGCTCAAAGAATTGGGGATCCAGATGTAGACATCGATTATGCGTTAGTATTGAATAAGAAAATATTAAGAGCGTCAAATCTGAAGGCTCAGCACTATAAGACTATTTTTAATTTGTACTATACGCCTGCCAAGCTGTTCATGTGGGGTAAGAGAGAAAACAACAGGTGTCCTAGGTGTGATCAAGGTCCTGCAGATCTATCCCATATGTTTTACCATTGTCAGAGTCTTACTCCAGTTCTCAAAGAAATTGAACGGTTTTTAATGGGGCTGCTAGAGCAACAGATTACTCTATCCCCAACAACTGTTTTGATTGGCAGGGATGGTAACTTAAAAATAGAGCAAGATGCCGAAGCATTTATTTCTCTGTCCATGGCAGTTTTTCGGATCTTAATATCGGCTGGATGGAAAGACTCTGTGGCTCCCACTTTTCAGATGTGGATAACGAGGCTCCTGGGAACTCATAATATAGAGGAATGTCTGTATGATTTTAAAGGAAAGAGGTTGAGGGAATTTGGTAAAAAGATATGGGCTCCCCTTAGAAAATGGAGAGAAGTTAGATAAATAAGATTGAGTAGATTTATTGGTGTTATGTAATCTAACTCCCTATATACAGCATTGTGTGACCTTTGTGTCTTTTTAAATCTGGTTTTTTATTATTGCAAATGTAAGATGTATGTATCAATTTCAATGTCTGATCTTATCCTGTTGTTTTATGTACTTTGATACCCGGAACCATCTCAATAAAAAAAAAAAACTAAAAATATAATTACAGTGCACAACTCTCCCCATTCAAACTGTAAGCCCTTGCTCCAGACACACCACAGGGGGTCAGAGCCATCATTATGGAAGGCAGGCACAGCCCTATTCAGGTGCAGGTTCTACTCCTCCCACCATTCCAAATGCAGACCAGACCTATTCAGCCTATGGCTGAGACAGCCAGGCAGGGCAGGATACACTTGAACCCCCCAGGGACTGCCTGGAGGGAATGCACACCCCCTCCCCCCGTCAGTCAGAACCAAACGGTCACTACACATCAGGCAGGCACAAAGACACACAGCACATAGAAATGCCTATTTCTAAAAGTGGCATTTCTAAAATAGTAATAATAAATCAGCTAACACCTATAAGCAGCCTTTATCACCGCTATTCCAAACATACCAAACTTGATCACGCTACCCCTCTCATGTCAGAAATTACCACTGAAGTAGATATCAGTGAATCCCCAATACGTTCCTATGAGAGGGCAGCCTCATAGCAGTGAGAAACCAAATAGGCTGTTTGTCACTACCAGGACATGCCACACAGTTAAGGCACATGTCCCTGGTCAGAGATCCGCTCTATTCACAGCAGCTCCACTGTTCATTCCCTCGCCGCTGACTCAGTGATATCCTCCCCTGCCTGGGGTTCGAGACAGCTGCAGTCCACTCCTCACTGTGCCCGGCCCTGCCTGCCAGCTCGTTCCAGCCTGGCCAGTGCATCCTACTCTGCTGCCTGCCCTTAAAACTGCAATCTATGCCACTTGTTCATTATTGTTATTGAACACACTTTTCTGTTAGCGGTTTGCCTATCTGCCCCATGGTGTCTTAATTGTTTGCCACCTGCTTGACTCTTTGCCCCGTGCCACTTGTGTATTTTTGTGATTTTTCTGTGCCCCGTTCCTTCTGTTCTGAGTTGCCCTGCTCTCTTCCCCGCCATTGCTGCCCCTACGGCCCCTCCCTCCTGCCCACACCCGTTCCTGCTTCCCAGCTGTTCGTCCCTCCTCTCTACCCTACTCAATGGCAGACGTTACGCGACTGTGTAGCGGGTGCACTCAGCAGGCACACCGATGGTGCCCCGAAGGCATGCCAAAGGCAAGCCCGTCCAAGCCCGTCAGCAACCCAACTGCAACGAGTTCCAGGGATGCTGGATCACAGACTATCCAACTCTATGACTCAGCAGCCCTCCTCGTGCTCAACCCCGGAAGAAGAAACAACTGCCAACAGTCCACCCCAAGCAAAACCCACTGTCAGTTCTCCTGCCGCCACTGCCGCCAGACTTTCACCACCGCCCCCACCGACAACATGGCCAACACCCTGAGATGCATCCTCCTCAATGTGCACTCCGTACACAAACACGTCGTAGAGATCTGGAACCTCCTGGACAGCCTCTCACCAGACATCACCTTCTTGACAGAACCCTGGACCAGCGCCTCCTCTGCCCTGGACATCGCCATAGCCATCCCAGATGGATACAAGATCCAGAGAAAGAACCGGCCCAACCACCCCGGAAGTGGGCTCACCATTGCACACAAAAACTTCTCCGCCTCTCCACCTCGAGCAACACCTTCCCCACTGCTGAACACCTGCACTTCCTGATTCAAACCAGCCCCAACTCCACACTCCGCGGCACCCTCGCCTACAGACCACCCGGGCCCTGGGCCCTCTACGCCGACACCATCACCTACCTCATTTTACCCCACTCCATCGAGATTTGAACTTCCAACTTCCAACTGGATAACCCCAGCGAACCCAACTCAACCACCCCCCTAAACAACCTCACCAACATCGGATTGAAACAACTCGTCACCACGCTGACCCACAAGGCAGGACATACCCTCGACCCCATCTTCGCAGGAGGAAACAGCCTCCACTTCAGCAACACAATGCAACCCCCATGGACTAACCACCACTGCGTACACTTCATCGTCGACAAACCAAAGGCACCCACACCTGCGCCACGCCCACCACGTAGGAACTGGAGCAAAGTCACCGACGAACAACTCAAATCCACCCTCACCCAAGACAGCCACACCGCGGCATCCAGCGCTAACATCAGAGCTAGGGAACTCCACATGTGGATCTCCAACTGCAAAAGACAAGCTCGCCCACCACGCAACCCCAACAAACAGCTTTCAAGGACAGCTGCCTGGTTCACTACCCACCTCCAAGAAGCGAGACGCACCTGCGGATGCCTGGAGAAGAATTGGAGAAACAGCAAGACACCTGAAAATCACACCACCTACAAGGATGCCATGACGGACTACCACCAAGAAATCAAAACCACAAAAAGGGCTTTCATCCATAACAAAATTCTTGTCAACTCCAGAAACTCCAAGGAACTCTTCAGTGTCATCCAGGAATTCACCAACCACCGCAGCGCAGCCACTGACATCACTCCGTCCCAAGACCTCTGCATCAAGCTTGGATCCTATTCTACTTGAAGATCAAAAACCTCTACTACCTAAGGAGCTCCCGACTATGAACAATGACATCCAGGCTTTACGCCTGAAACTTGATTCTATGGATCATGTAGATATTTATAATGTATATGCGAGAGGTACCAGAGGGAGGAAGTCGAAGTAATAGCGGTGCTTGATGACCTCCTTGATAAATACTCAACAGATCCCAATGCCATCACTGCTGCTGATTTCAACACCACTTTTGAGCCCCTTGACAGCGGGGAAAGTAACAACCTAGAGGAAGAAGATGCGCAATGGGCCATACCGAAGTTGGACCTTGCACCAATCAAAAAATGGTCAGATGTGGCCATACAGATTAATTCTATTTGCTTAGGAAAGGCTTTCGCGCTACAAATGGTAGGACTCCATTGGATAGAACAGGGGCAAACACCTTTAGCAATAGAATAGTGTCCAGTCGTATTGATTACATACTGATTACCTTGAATTTATGGCACTCACTTGGATATATTGAAGTCAAAGATCGGCTGGAAAGCGACACAACCCCTTGTGTGCAACCTTGGGTCTGGGCGTTAGCAGACACCCACACAGAATAGCTGTGATCTCTACCCTTGCGATGTAGTTCCTACTAAAGATATGAGCCTCTGAAAGTGGGCAAGCTTAGTAATAAGCTGGAATCATTAGCCAACATTGTTAAGGAATTGGATAAGGCTGTGGCAGAGCTAGAATCCGCCATAGTAATGAATGCAGCTTTAGAGCTTACCACCGAGATCCATAATGATTTTTTTATCCAATTGTGCACACATTTTATGAAGAGCTGCAATCCAAATAAAGACATAAAGAAGAAAGCCAATTCTTGGTTCAATCAGGAGCTTAGAAATGCTAGAGAATTACTTGGAGAGGCAATAAAGAAGGGGGAAGCCCGCTACAGTCTGAGTAGCTAGGAAGGCTTACAAGAGTACCCAGAAAAAGGCCCAAAAATCATGGGATGAGGCAAGATTGGAGGACCTTAGGTGTTAAAATCTAGTTTGCGACATCAACATTATCGGCACCATCTTGTCCCTTTTCAGGCTCATATGTGCGCGTAAGTAGCAGCTATTTTGAATGCCATGGCCTCTCTGCCCACTGCCGATAGCCAACGCGTCTCTCTCTCTCTCTCCCTCTGGCCTCGCAAGCATCCCCCGCACGCTGACAACCCCTGCTCTCACATGCTTGAGCCATAAACCTCCCCCTTCAGTGCGACCTTGCCTCTGAGCCACATCCCGTACCCAGTTGACATCTCCCACCATCCCTTTCATGATCTCGTATCCTTTGATGAACACCCTTTTCCTCTGTGCCCGATTGTCCGGCTCGATCCCAGGCCACCACCTGGCCCTGCGGATGCAGTTTATTGTCCCCTACAGTAGGAAGCTGCCCCCTTCAAAGGATCTACAACTGATCAAAGCCCCCACCCCATGAGATCCAATCAGCCACACACATTCCGGGAACCGGCGGAATGTCCAGCTGCGCGATAGTCATCACCTACTGAGATTGGGGTGGGGACTTCTACTGTAAATGTGTGTGGGAACGGGCTTGAAGCGGGGATTCCTAGGATGTCTTTCCGTACTTCAAAGTATTTGCAGGAATGTGCCATGTGTCATAAACTGTAATAAAGACCATAAACCTGTGTATAAGAGGCCAGGCCTCAGAGATACGGTTAGAGCACCTCGAGAAGATACCCTGTTGTCTGAGTTGACGTGTTCTGCTCCGTCGGAATAAACTCCTGTTTCCTGCCTTCCAGTCTCCAGCGCCTGCCTCTTTGTTTTATAATTTTGAATGGTATGAGAGGCGGCTAACGCCGGGCAATACTTTAAGGTTATCGGTCGATATCGGCCCTACCTTTAACAATTGGCGTCCCAAACGTGGGGCCCATCAGCGACACGTGGATCCTGTGGGAGAAATTCTGACGACAGAGTGAACGACTGCAACGATCGGGAGTGCACCTGCCCGATAGACCCTCGTCTGGCAGCTGATCATCCGAACTTCACCGGTTCCGAGCAGACCTCTCTCGAGTGATCTACGGTCCTGACTGGGAACCATCAGGAGTGCCGCGACAATTACGGAGAATAGAGGACGATCGGGCGCTGGAAGCGGAAGACGAGAAACTGTCCATGTGGTCCGGGTAAGGTCGTGTAACGCGATAAATTGCGAAACGATTGTTTGATTGTTTGAAACAAAAATACTTGCATTGCTCATTGATTGTTTTTGAGATATTCTCTGCCTGCAAACGAGGAAGAATAGAAATATTCTCTCTTCCTTTGCAGATAGTGAAGGGTAGGTAACGCGGACTTTTGTCCCCCGTTGTAATCTGTCGTGCCTATTTTTCTCCCCACTGATTGATTGATTGGCCGAACATTGATTGTTCGAAGTTGGTTCTTTGAGATATTCTCTGTTTGCAAATAACGTAGAATAGAAATATTCTGTCTAGTCTTTGCAAGTAGTGAAGGATAGGTAGTGCGGACCTTTGTCCCCCGTTGTAATCTGTCATGCCTATCTTCTCCCCACTGATTGGTAGTTGGTTCAGGCCGGACCGCTTATTAGAGATGAACCATCCAGCTCCACTGGAAGGCACCCCTAATAAAGATATGTTCACCAAGTATGGACTAGTCGCCGTAGCCTATAGTAAGCTATGGCACAAGTATACGAGAAAGGATCAGGAAAGTCAGTGGCCACTGATAGGATCCTTCAATGATGATAAAATAAACGTGCTGGAAACAGCCCTTCGAAACAATAAGACAACGCCCACTATGCTTGATAGTCTCGGCATGTGGCGCAAAGAAGCAGAACAATGGAAAAAGAGAAACTAAGTCAGACTAGAGAAAGAGCTACGAAAAGCAGCTCATCTAGCTGCCAAAAAAGTAGAGGAAGAGATAAAGGAGAGAGAGGAAGCCAAGCAGAAGCAAGAGTCCGAAATATCAGGCCAGTGTCCCATTAGAACACCCTCTACGCTCTACCCTGAGTTTCCCTCGAAACAACGAGCGAACGATGATTTATTGCTAGGTCCACCAATCATCTATATGCCCCCTCCGTATGCCCCTTCCCAACCCATAGTGCAGCACCCGCAACCCCCAAGCACAGGTGAGAATGGTGCCAGGGCCTCGGTCCTCACAGCCTCTGCGCCGGCCGACCCTCTTGTACTCAGCGCAACGCAGGTAGCAACATTAGATAACCCCAAGACCCAAAAGAAAGTTTCCACTAGAATGAATAGGTTGAGCGAGGATGAACGAGCAGGAATCGATAAGATAGTAAGGACACTGGTAGAACGGAAAGAAAGCGAGGAGTATGTAACGGATATGTACAATTCATATGCCGATAGCCACAGACGAAACTTTGTTGTGCGATTTTGTTATCACACCCTCAATGCCTATAAGGACCGATACCAAGACAAAGGTCCTGAGAGCCTAACAACTCTGTATAAGAAAGTTGACATTGGGGATGAAGGCGAGTGTGACGTGACGGACGACTTCATGCGTACGCTTGAAGTTTTCCGCCACCTCACTGAACAGAGGTTAGAAGCAAAGACTGCGACTCTTGTAACGACCGAATCCCGAACAGGGAAAACTGACACTATGATGCCTATAAAGGAGGCTGCCCCCTACTGGGTTCCCCCACGAGGTGAGGGAACGCATGATGACATTGCGCAAAAGTCCAGAGCACACAGTAAGCGTGAACAGACTGGTTCATCTGAGAGTAGCAGAAGTAGGGATAGATCCAGACAAAGCGTATAGTTTCAAAAGGTTTTATTCACCCACAGTGTTCCCAACCTGGGAATCACTGTCAAACACAAGTCCAGCCGACACGTGTTTCATTGCAACATATGGCTGTGACTCTTCAGGGCTGTTGTGAATTGACCGAGGACGTGGTCGGGGAACCGGTGATAATTCCAACCCGGTCCTAATCGGGTGGTCTAAGACTTAAGAGGGCGGCACCACTAGGGTTGCCGGTGCAGGTCTGAATGTATCAGGACTTGTTGTATCTACAAGTTCTGGAGAGCTGTGGCCGTGTTTCGCCAAAGTAGTTGCGTCGACCTCAATCGGCTTCCAAGTGACATTAACCATCAAGATGCGAGAGGGGGGGTAGTTTATAACTGGGTCTACCAACCATGGGATCGACAAGATATCCTGACGTTCTGAAAATCCTTGCCCGATTTACGGAAAAACCCCACTGCCTTTTATACTGAATTAGGTACAGCCTTGGGTTCGACGATTATGACCCTAGCCGACATTGATTTGTTTTTCGGGTTATGTCTGCCAGCTGATGTGTGGAAGCAAATCCGGAAAGTCGACCACCTTGAGCTGTTCGGACATACCTGGTCACAACTCGATGGCATAGACAGACATCGAGAGCCTGGACAGAAACCTTTGAAATCCATTTTGGAACTTCCAGACAAGATCGTCCAGAAATTGAAAACCCTGATCCCAGAAAAGAAGGTGGACTGGTCGATAGTAACGGCCTGCCGCCAGAAACCCCAGGAAGACGTATCAGAATACTTCTCCCAGTTTGAAACTGTGTTTTCCGATTACAGTGGCCAGGACATGACCACCGCAACCGGACATCATCTGTTTGTCCAGAACTATGTTAAAGGTCTGTCACAGGAGGTCTCACAGAAACTACAGACTAGCGAGAGTAGTTAGGCGGCCTCCAAGCCTGCGGCTATCCTTCAGATGGCCCAGTATTATGAGCATCAGAAGAACGAGAATAATAGGGTGACTGAGAAAAAGAAAAAGGACCTGCAGGAAAGGGTGATGATTGCACAGTTACAGGGGGTGACTATAGGAAGAGAGCAGTACAAGGGAAATTACCAGTCGAATGCTCCTAGAAATCCACCCCCTAAAGACAGTACACCCGCACCCTATGCTGGACGTAAAGACATTGACGAGAACCAGTGTGCATTCTGCAAAGGATTTGGCCATTGGAAATCCCAGTGTCCGGTCCTGTTGGAAATGAACAAGAATAGGGACACAAGAGATGTAGCGGGTGGGCCTAGGAATAGAGGACAGGGACGAGGGTCCACGAACGACACTAAAAACGACAGGCCAGGCAGACTGAATACATTTGACTGTCCCCGACAGAATCAGTACCAACAGTCTGACTGCAACGATACCCACGACTTCGCATAGGGCTGCCAAGGGCAAGGGAGGGATCCAGTCGAGCTCTATGTTGACCAGCAAGGTCCTTATGTCACCGCTAAGGTCCTGGGTACGAAGTCTCCATTTCTGGTAGACACTGGAGCAACACGTAGTGTGTTATCTAAACGACTGATTCCAAGGGTACCCTTGTCTGGCTCACATGTAACATCGATAGGTTTCGATGGAACGCCCTCCACTAATCCCTTGTCCATACCGATCTCCTTTGACTTAGAAAATAACACCACTGACATGACGTTTTTACTCTCATCCAACACCCCCGATGCCATTATGGGACTTGACTTACTGAAGCATTTCCGAGCTACTATTAGGTGTTCGCAAGACGAAGTTAGAGTCTTTTTGTACGGTAACCCGACTCTGCTCAGACTTTGTCCCACCCGACTCATGTTTTCCATCACTGATGCTGACTTGTCACTGCTTGACACTCTGCCTCCATATCTGTGGGCCAAGACTGACTCAGACGTAGGACGCATGATGATCGACCCAGTGCACATAACTGTTCGACAAGATGCAATACTCCCAAATCTTCCACAATATCGGATATCGCCAGAGGGCGAGAAGGCATTGGTAAAGATTATCCAGTCCCTGATAGACCCAGGAGTGGTAGAGGAAGTAGTTAGCAATGTTTGCAACAGCCCTATCCTACCCATCGTAAAGAAGCAGGACGAGGGAGATGAGAAAGCGTACCGCTTCATCATCGACCTACGAGAGATCAACAAAGAAGTTGTACTACAGTACCCCGTAGTCTTAGACATCACCACCATTCTGACTCTGATTCCTTCCACTGCCACCACCTTCACTGTCATCGACCTCAAGAACGCTTTCTTCTCCATCCCCATCCACCCAGACAGCCGTTACCTCTTCGGCTTCACCCTAAAAGCCCGCTCGTATAGATTCTGTCGAGCACCCCAAGGCTACACTGAAAGCCCCAGCATCTATAGCCAGGCCCTCAAGAGACAACTAGACGCAGTTCAGTTACCGGATGGAGTGGTCGATGACATCCTTTTGGCGGCCGACACCACTCCACTTGCAGTCACAGCCACCATCCAACTCCTGCACTTCCTCGCGGAAAATGGCCACAAGGTCTCCAAGAAGAAGTTGCAATTCTGCCAACCCCAGGTCACTTACCTAGGCCACCTCTTGTCCAAAGACGGGAGAAAGCTTACACCCGATCGAATTCGGACCATTCTAGAAACCCCTGTCCCTAAGACCCAGAAACAAGTCCGCTCCCTGCTAGGCCTCACCTCCTTCTGTCGACAATATCACATTACTTGTGATATTGCATGAAGAAAACTATGCCAAAATTCGCTGGGTGCCCAGGGCATGGTTACCGGCACATTTTCAGTAGAGAGGAGGGTATGTCAGGGTTGTGTGCTGGCACTGACCTTATTTTCCCTATTCAATAATGGTGTTGTAGATTACATGGAAGCTGAGCCCACTGACGCTCCGGTATTAGCTGGAAATAAAATCCCGATTTTAATGTTCACAGATGACACGTTGATCATATCAAAGACCCCGAATGGATTGCAGAGGGCCTTGAACATTTTTGAAAAGTTCTACACCACTCGAGGTCTGGAGGTCAACTTGTCGAAAACGAAATTTATGTCTTTTAATCCTCACAGAACTTTTAAAAGTTAAATTGTAATGAACAATCGCACATTGGAGCAAGTAAAAGCATTTACTTACTTGGGGGTCATTATCCAAATTGATCTAAAATGGAAACAGCAAATTGACCTGGCAATGCTCAAGCACCAACAACTGTCTGGAGTGTTAACTAGGGAGTTTAATACCTCTTTGACCAAACCAATCAGCCCTGTGCTCCAGATTTACAATATGAAGGTGGTTATTTCCGCATTTTATGGAGCAGAGCTCTGGGGTACGAAAACCTTGCGTGGTACCTAGGTAGTCAGGTGGTTCAGCACCGCACTTAAGAGTATTAAGCTCAATATAAATGTTGCAATACAATAGAATACTGTGAGAAGGCCAAGACTAATTAGCATTTAATTGGTCCCTGGTTGTAATGGCACAAAGGGTAAACAAATAATGAACTGGAATGCTTCCTAGAGTAATTAACATTTGCTGAGATTAATTCAAGCATTGTATACGTTATTCTCTGTCCTCGATGAAAAGTTAGGGCCAGCGAAATCCCACACCAGAAGTCCCCAATGTAACGCATTGATTATCAATTTTCGCAGCACTGTTTACTACTATCAACATGTTTTTCTTTATAAATGAGTGCTTTCACAACATCCTTATTTTCTTCATCCCTTTGCAGCACAGTGTGTCTATTGTAAATAAATGCACACGGTGCTCTTTTTCCAGGATTCTTTGATTTTTGAGGGGTTTTAAAAATACTTTTTGCTTTTACTGTTTAGATGTTGCCTTTTTGCTGTCAAGTATGTTTAAATTGCACTCCACTTGTCCACACCGCCGCACACTACCAAAATTAGCAATGGTAGCGGGCATGATAATACGGGTAAAAGTATTTTTTCAATTTGTCTAAATCTAAAGTTTTCTTCCAGTGCTGGGTTCTTGAAAAAAACCTGAAACCAGTCCTGGGAAGCTTGTTTCCGGTCCAGGGAGGCCTTGGCTTGGCAGTTCGGGCTGGACTGTTCCCATGAGGCACAGGGTCAAGACTGATTTGCATTTGGCTGGGTCTAAACTGGGGTGGCATGGTGAGCAAAAGAATGATGGATTTAACCCAGATCTCTTGACTAGGTGTGAATGTTTTGATTTGTTCTGCATTCCGTACAATAATTGTGTGTCTTTTGCTTCCTCGCCCTAAGTGTGCCGGGTATGCCCAGACGTGGGTCCCGGGCTTACTGTGCCACTGGATTCAAGCTATCCTGGCTGAAGAGGGGTGAAACCAAAGAACGGTCTTAGGATGCTTGTTTCCGGTCCAGGGAGGACCTGGCTTGGCAGTTCGGGCTAGACTGTTCCTATGAGGCACAGGGTCAAGACTGATTTGCATATGGCTGGGTCTAAACTGGGGTGGCATGGTGAGCAAAAGAATGATGGATTTAACCCAGATCTCTTGACTGGGGGTAAAGGTTTTGATTTGTTCTGCATTTGTCCATCAATTGGGTGTCTTTTGCTTCCTCGCCCTAAATGCGCCGGGTATGCCCAGATGTGGGTCCCTGGTTAACTGTGCCACTGGATTCTAGCTATCCTGGCTGATGATGGGTGAAACCCTGAAACCATTCCTAGGATGCTTGTTTCCTTCCAGGGAGGACCTGGCTTGGCAGTTCGGGCTGGACTGTTCCCATGAGGCACAGTGTCAAGACTGATTTGCATTTGGCTGGGTCTAAACTGGGGTGGCATGGTGAGCATAAGAATGAGGGATTTAACCCAGATCTCTTGACTGGGTGTGAATGTTTAGATTTGTTCTGCATTCCGTCAATCAAGTGTGTGCCTTTTGGGTTCGTTGAACAGCCGCATAAGCTGTGCTGGTCCCAGTGGCTTCAGATGACAGCTGAATCTTTCTTGAGATATTTCAATCCATTCTTAACACCTTGACTGCTACAGTAATACCCCCTCTGTGCTGCAGATCCTTGAATCCCATTATTCATGACGAGCTCAACTCGTCATAAGCACACAACCAGTGTACTGCATGACGAGCTGAGCTCGTCATGAGCAGAGAAGGGATGTCCATTGACTGTGAACTCAGTTGCCAATAAGAACCAGGCAACAGGATTTACTGCAAAAAAATTATTTTCCCCCAGCAGATACTTAATGAAATCTGGGCACCAGGAGTAGCTTAGAGCTCGTTATTGCTAAATGTTTTTGGAGGAAGAATTTAGAATAGGCAGCAAGTATAGAAATGTGATGGACTAAAGTTAACAATGTAAAGAGACTCTGGAGTTATCCAGAATTGGATGATAATGTACAGCCTCATCTTTGAGGAGGAAGCTCTAAAATCAGAAGGAGAAACCACGGACAGAACTTCCTCAGATAACAGGGTTAGGATGATTGAAGAAATTTTGCAGGCAGCCTCTTCTCTAGATGCAACACGTCCTCTATAAATCAGACAATTTTCCATTATCACACAACACACAATCAGACACAATATTTGACGAAAGCAAGCCAACACAGTGGTGTGATGGACACGCTTTATATCCTCTTGTCATGTGATGAGCTTTGGAAATCACATGTTTGTGCTAATGTTGTCCTAAAGAGATCTACATTGTCACTTTGATAAACTTGTAGATCCAAGGATAGTTGGGGATCAATATAGTTTATACCGTCTTTGTCAACAAGTGGTTTGAGATTTAAATCCTCATCTGGTGTGCAGCCTCTAAGGCCTAAAGGTTAGTGAGACATTGACATGGCCCTATTGGGAGCCAAGTCTTGTCTCTTTTGATATCCCCTCATGTTCAACACATTCAGCCCTCCTTGAATAGTAAGCAGATGGGCAGGGACATGGACTTCTCTTTGGATGTTTGGCATGTGAACATTCTGGACTAGGTTTGGTCAACAAAGCTCCTAAGGCAGAGCTCTTGGCCTCTGAAACATATTTCAGGACTCTACAAAATGTGATTCTTCAGGAGCCCTGGCCAGAGCTACTGCAAGTCCTGTCATTCTAGGTCAAAAAAAATAGTGAGAGTACTCACAATGATGTCATGTGCCATGAGCACCCTCAAAATGCACAAAAAGCTGCAAGCAATTCTCTTGCTCTGCAATTGATTTTTACATGATGACAATTGTAGATGGCCTGAAGTAGAAGCTGCTGTTCATGACTTGCCCTTTGGTGCCACTGCTCTTGCTCTCCCTGGTCTCAGAGGTCTTGAAAGTAGATACAGGAATAGAAGTTATTACAGGGCTTAAAGAAGCCATTTACTTTCTGTTATCTCAAACCTTCGCTTTTTTCCTGGCCATCCGCAAAAAACATAGAAGGCTGTAAAGGGGTCAATGGTGAGTCAAGAGGATCAAACCTATGATATCATCATGAGTTGTAAAAGGGTGCATGATGTCACTTCCGGGGACATTGGTGAATTGGCCCTCATGGATTGAGTATGTGTATTTCACAACCTTCCTTGTATTTAATCTTGGGTCTCCACTTCTTGTTAGGCACAGCCCTCGCCTTTGCCTCTGGTCGCCATGTTGCTATTTTCAGCCGGCGAGTTTCACATTTGACACTGTTCTGTCGACATTCAGTGAGTCCCTCGCTGACTGTGCTAGTGGAATGAAATACACACTTTTCATGTCTCTGTCTAGAACATTAATACTGACACAGCTTGCTTCTAGGTACCTGCTGGCTAGATAAGTATAAAACATACAATTATAAGGAAAAAGGTCACAGCAGGACTGTAATTTAGAAAATAAGCAATAGCTGCTAAAATTGCAATTTGAAAACAAAGCAAATTATGAAATACCTGTTTCTGAAAACAAGGATTTTATGTCGAGGGTTTGATCTTTTGTCACCGCGATCTGTGAGATTGTAATTTGCTGTTTTGACTTGAAAGTGCTTCTCAGTGGGTGGTGTAATGGGTCTGTATCTCTTCCTGGATGCCTGAGAGTGATCCCTTCCTCTCGGCTCCCACTCTGCCAGTGTGGTCTTGGCAGATGGGGTTTCTTTCACATGGCAGGGCTTTGGCTGCAGTGCCCTAGAGTGGGTCTGAGCCACTTTCCTCCATGTGGCTGACTGAACGAGATTTTAGAGAATCGGATTTTGACTGTGTAAGGGCAGCAACAAATTCAGAGTACATTTAAAAAACAGAGGAAGGACATGTGTGAAGGGGAGTGAGTAAATTAAGCGGATTTCGTGTGGTGAGTGATCATAACAACAAATGAGAGTAGGAAGACGTGAATAAAGATAAAGGGAGTACAGAAGTGAATGTAGCTGCATATTACTCCGTGGTCTCTCTCACTGAAGTGTTGCTCAATGGTTAGAGCGGCAGATCCTGATGCAGTAGTCTGGCCGGGACCAGGGTTCAATTCGGGTCTCGGGCTCAAATTCCTCGGACCTGATAATTCTCGCCTCGGTGCCTATTCTGATCATGGGCCCCACTCTGCACCTCTGGGCAATAGCTTGCTTAATCTCCACAACGCTGAGGATGCCTGACTTCACCTTGGGGGTGCCCAGGAGTGGGCTCCTCACAGGGAAAGGCCAGGAAGGGTTCCTCGGCGGTATTCGTACAAGCGCCGAGATGCCTCCGGGTAGTCGTGCGCTATATAAGTGCGTAATTATCCTTTATTATGAACTGAGGGAAGACAGTCCTGGATATATGTCTGCCCCAAGAACATAACCGTACCGAGTGCCTCCACACGATGCATTTCCAGGCGTGAAGCGGAACAATACAAATTCTCCACATGAACACAAACCCGCTGGTTACAGATTAGCCAAAGTCCTTTTGGGGGGAATTTGCAATGAGGGCGCAGGTTATGATCTCACAGGAGGGAATGTGATTATTTTTGCTGAGATGAGATCGAACCAGATTTATACTTTGATGGATAGGGACATACCACGATTTGCCCACAGTTGCATGGATTCTGGCCTGTGGCGCTGGATGCAGGGGTGTGGCAGGTGCTGTTACACCCCTAGATGCCTGGAGAGATTTCAACAAGAAATTAGGCAACGTTGAGGCTCACTGAGTATGTTTCCCCATCAGCCTTTGCTCTGTTTCTAGTAGGTCACTTAATTAGTATAAATAAACCAGGTAGAAACTCTCTGCACATGCTGCACCATTGATAAACTATACCCCTGGACCTGCTGTTCACCTCTCCTTTCCACTTCCCACGTATTCTTCCCTCGTCTCTCCACTCTTGCACTCTTGATCCTATGCTCACTGTAGATGGTCCTTGTGGACGTCAGTCTGGATGGAGTGAGTTCCCACAAGGCTGTTTTATTTCTTGATTTGCTGCATGTCGTCTGTGGGATGTGTGGCTGCATTGTAGGTGTCATGGACATCAGTATGCATGGCTGGGGCGCGTGGAAGGTCGTTCCATTTACGGAGACCACCAGACCATGCTATATGTTTTGAAATCTTTGTTGGGGTCACTGAGGTTCCGTTTCCCTCTTCTCAGCTTCATGTTGGCTTTGCGGCTGTGTGCAGCTCTGGACCTTGGGTAGGCTGCTTGTGCCTTCTTCCAAGTGTCTGTAGTGTGTCTGATTCTCTGTCAGTTCTTTTCTTCTTGTGGCAGAAGGTCTATCTAGCTTCTGGACTCAAATCTCTGTTGCCTGCTCTGTACTTAGCTGGGGATGCTTTCTTTCTACTGATGTGCAGTGGGGGAATCATTCCATGTTCCTGGACTGTTGTGCACTGACTTGCTTCCTGTTTTGTACCAACTCTGGGTTGCCTGGTTCAATATAGCATCTTACACTTGTTGGTATGTCTTTGTGCAGAGCAATTGGATCTCAATGAAGTCATACTGTTTGGGCATACAGTTACAGAGAAAGGAAGGGAACGAGAATGTAATGGCCAGATACCTTATCACCAATCTATATTACTCCGATCCTCTCTTCCTCTTCCCAGAACTTACGTCCCCACTTTCGTCTGGGATTAGGTATGGACAGTGGTGTAACTCAAAATTGTGAGGCTACTCCTCAGCAAACGTGGAGAGGAGGCCCTTCTCCCATAACACTTAGATATTAATTGGTTTTAGGCTTAATGAAGCCCCCTGAGGGTTTGGAGGGTCCCTTAAGGTGTGTGGGCCCCCACGCTGCAGGGCCTGTTGTTGTCTCATTACACTCATGCTGACAGGAAGTGTTGTCAGTGAGCCTCCTTTTTATTGACCATCAAAGAGGCGTGCCAAGGGCAATTGGCTGTGAAAAAATTCAAAAAGCAAGATGCTTTGTAGAGGATCCCTGTTCAGAGCAGGCGGATCCTTTTCATGGGGTAAGTGCTGGGACCAGGAAGGGAGACTAGGGTAAATGAAGATTATAGGTAAGTGGGAATCTGACCATTATTGAGTATTTACGGGAGGCAGGGTTGCAAAAGGCTGTGCAGTACTTGCGCGGGCCTTCGCCTGCACGTAGGTGCATCTGTGGGGATGCACCTACACGCAGGTGATGTAAGCACACACATTTCTGATGGTGACTGGCCAATTTTGTGAATCTGCTCCTTGAATCCGAAGTTTTTACACTGCAGAGAGAGGGTTGTGGCTGCAGCACACGCCTCTCATCAGCACCGAAGCACCGAAGCATCCTGTTGAGGTTTGCCTCGCAGTGCCTTGGCAAAGTGATTTGTGTTCTAACTAGAAGCGTACGGCATGCACAATAAGATTTCAAATGCTATCGCAGCACGCTTTCAAGACACTGTTCCATTCATAATGCTCGGTTTCAATCAGATTTTCTCATCAAACATGTATAAAGTTGTAGCCATTTTAGGCTGCGCTCCTTACAAGCAAGGCTAATTTCACTAAATGTGTCTTTGCATGAATTACTCCAGAGCCTCCGCCATTTAACAGCTGCTTTAATGCGGGAAACACTTGCCTAATGGGCTTCTCCACAAAGAAAGGTGTCAGGTACTGACTGTCTCCTGACAGCTTGATAAAGAGGCACGGTACAGGAAAAAGCTATAACGTTTTCCCTAAGTGAAGGTTACAAATGCAGAGCGCCTGAGGGACTCCGGCGGCCGCACCAGCAGACACTCTGCAGAAACACTTTCAAGCAAGGAGGAGCCAGGTTCCAGGATTTTTCTAAGTACTTCGACGTTTGAGTGGTAGGTGCGTCAATCACCGAGGGAGGTGAGTACAGCCTGCAAAACATGCAGCACAGTTTCCTTACAAAAGAGGACTGGTCTAGGACAGGGGAGCAGCAACTCTATCTTCCGAGGGATTTGTGGGTAGGAATGTCTCCTGTAAAGCAATGGATTTATTTATTTCTGCCTCGAAATGGTCTCCATCTAGTACAGGGGAGCACCATGCCCAGCGATGCATAAGGCAGTGATGGATGTAATTTGGTGACTTTGTTATCTGCCTCAGATTCCCGTGGTTAGGTTGTTGTTATTTTGGACACCCACCATTCTTCGGAGCTGATTGGACATGTGTTGTCCTATGTTCCGGGTTCAGGATGGCAGTAGCGGGGCTGGGAGGCCGAACTGAGCCAGTCGCTGTTTGCATACAGCAGGAACCCATGCATCGGAGGTCATGACTGCTGAGTTAGTCTCTTGGCTGCTTAGTTAATATCAGTATCCTGAAAGCTAATGGCTCGGAACAGCTGCATAAATGCCCATAGAGTGTGGTAACGCTTTGAGTGTTTATGCACATGTGTCTGCTACAGCGTTTTAATAGACATTGCTAATGTGTGTTTACCCTTGTATGCTATTGGTGAGGAAGCACAGGCAAACTGTCAAAAACCTGGCTTGTGGGTATTTTGAGGGGACGGTCTCCATTTTATATTGTCGCACAAATATCCATAGGTAACTTTTGGCCTTTATATATTATTTGTTCCCCAAGTCCAATGAAAACAATGTTGTCAATTGATTGAAAATAGCATTAGAATTCGGACAATAAAAGTTGGTGGTATTTTCCCTCAATCAATTAATTGTTGAACATGTTTGTGAACAAAATATTATAATTCAGCGCTTGTAAATCCTAATTGTGTGGAACCTTCTGTTCAACATAATGTGTCATTCACTGATAATTGATTGTCTTTTGCTAAAAAAAACTTTTAAACTCATTTATGCCGTTTAGGCCCCAATTCACATTCCAATGGTCTGCCACAAGATTTAACAAAATGTCGTCAGTGCACTGATATATTTTCAATGCGGGTCTAAACATCGCACACCTATTACCGTTGTGTCATCTTTGCAGATTTCAATTAGCATTGCTGACTTGAAAAAGCTGTCCAAAATAAGCAATCAGAGGATAAATCTCCACTCCCCCTCCCAAGCCCTCCATTCAATATTGATCACTTGCACACATTCAGGTGTTTAGTGATTAACAACTCTACTGGTATGGGAAATAAAATCCAGATTTTCCAATGCCACTAACAAAAATGCTCAGTTCACAAGGTTAACTGCTTTTCCTGCATTGTGCCATATAATGGCCAGCGACTCGTGTTCAAAGAAGCAAATCCCATCTACTCAATTAAATAGAGTCTATTTGCAGATAGCTGTTGGTGAAGGATAAAGCCAGTTTGATCATCTACGATCAAATTCCCAACCAACCAGGAGTGGCGGATGACCAAATGTTTCATTAGCATTTGTAATTGGAGGTTAAAGTAGAAGGGATGGTGTGGCTGGTGATAGCCATGAAAGTCTGACCCATGGCAGAGTTTCACTGAATAAATACATAATTCCAATGTAGACTGACAGTACGTGGACAGTCTCAAACATTGACAGGGGTTTAGCCTTCTTGGACCAATATTCACCACTTTTGCATTTGGGTCATTAGAGCCACATGGAAGAGCCTCTTCAATTCATTTTTGGTAAAAGAGCTTACTCCCCTCCATGTAAGAATCAGCTTTTCTCATCTGACATATATGTTGTGGTCCATTGTGTCCCAACTGATATATACCATTTATATTCCAACCCGTACTACATTCCTATAAAATGTACCCTCTGGAACAGATGCAATAGCATTTACAGCTACTTTCTCAATGATCTGCAAACTCATTAGTACTCCCCTACCTTCAAACAATCAGGAAATGCATAGCCACTCCTTCCTAGTTCAATTTAGAGTGTTAGAATTGATGCATATGTATATTTCTAAACTCAATGTATTTCAGTGTAATATATGTGCTTTCCTCAAATACTTTATGGCTGATAATTATAGGAGTGTTTTCTTCCACTTACTTTGTAATGCCAACTAATACAGAGAAGTGTTGGCTGATGACACAGACATTACCAGGAGTGGAATGTTTGGGCATTCTTGAAGGCTAATAAATATTGCATCCATCCTCTTCCAAAACCCACAATCGCTGCTTCTTTATTGAGAAGATCTACAAAATCAGATCCAATCTTGTCACTATGTCCATGTACCCCTCTTTTCTACTCATTGTATTGCCTTACTACCAAATGAACTTCTTTCAAACCTGTCTCACACATACATTCCCCATAAATCCTGAACTCTCTCAAGGCAACCTCCTACAAGACAAAGTCCTTCCGTCTTTCATTATCCAATCACACCAAGGAGAAACCATCACATCCCTTCTCCACATTATTAATTCCTCCCTAAGTCAAGGAATATTCCCAGATGCATTTAGGATGTGTCAGATTCTTCCTCTGCTAAAGAAGCCATTCCCAGATCCAGCTGACCTCCCCAACTTCCACCCTATTGCCCTACTTCCATTCCTTGACAAAATCATCAATAAAGCACTAGCCACACAGCTATTGGAGCACACCAGCAAGAACATTCTCCTTTCTGTAGCCTTCAACACAGCCAGTCACCCAGCTCTGACCAGCATTCTGCAAACACACACCGGATTTTCAGCCACTATCTTGAAATGTTTCACTTCCTACCGGATGTACGGCTTTACGACGCGTACTTTTACACCGCGTGCCGTTACAACGTGTTTTTTTCAACTGGCGGGGGTGCGGACTTAGGAATTTTTTAATTTACTATTCCAACACCAGCCTACGTACAGTAGGGAAGGTGTTGGATAGTAAATAAAAAAATTCCTTGTCCTGCAGCGCCTTCCAGCGCAAGTCGTGGTAACGACTTGCGTTGAAAAGACCGCGTTGTAATGGCATAGCGGTGTAACAGCCGCGTCGTAAAGGCTGTTCCCCTTCCTACCTCACCAAATGGTGTCAGCTTGTACAAATATGTTCCACAAGATCACAGACACTCCCAGTTTGCTCCGGAGTACCTCATCTTAAACCTCTATATGCAGCGCCTTGCATCCATTCTTGCAGCCAACCACCATCAAGATCCATCAATATACAGATGATATACAACTCTACCCAAAGATTTCCTCAACCAACAACATACATAAACTCGAATTCTGCCTTAACCTCGTCCAGTCTTGGATGCTAAGGATCTTCCTGAAGCTAAACCCCACAAATATTGAATTCTTCCTGTTTGTAAATCGCAGCAAACAGATCCAGGATAAAGCTTAGCTCTAAAAATAAACCTATCAGTCTTCACTCCTCAGCTGACTGATCATGCAAATACTCTAGGATTTTATGTCAAGACAGGAGGCTAGCATTATGCATAAAACTTGTATTTCCCACTTATGAGCAGCACCATTAAAAGCTCATGGAATCCTTCAACATCACAATCAAAAAAGAATCTTCGTGTCCATAAATAACATGAGACCACCATCTTCTTCCTCTTTTGTTTGCTGCTTCTGAGCAGATAAGTATTGACTATTTAGTATGTATTAATATAGGTGTATGTGTTGTTTAAATTAATTAACTCTAGGATTCGCCCTCAACAAAGTCCTCTCATTCAAACAACATTTCACGAGGAAGATCAAAACAGCTTTGTTCCAACACTTGAGCTTGAAGAAAGTGAAGCCATTTCTCCTGGAAGATGGCTTCGGAGCAACGGTTCAAGCTGCAGTCATCTTATATCTGGACACAGACAACAGTCTCGCTGATACCATTGTTGCATCATTGAAATGTATACTAGACTCAGCAGTGTAACTCTTTAAGGGCTCGACTATATTTGAGCACATCACTCACACATTATAATACCTACACTTGCACCCCTTTACAGCCTGGATCATCTTCAAGATGAGTTGCATCACGTTTAAAGCTCTCAGCAACAAGACCCTAGCTTACCTAGCAAACAAGCTAGGCACGTCTGGGGGACATTGCCAGACCAGCGGCCTTATTGTCACCAGACTGGAGAGAAAACGTTTCAAGAAAGTAAAAACAGAAGGTAAGCCTTTTCTGTTCATGCTCCCAGAATCTGGAGCAGCATCCATATTGGCATCTGAACAACACAGACCCTTCTATGAATTATTTAAAAATTGAGTAGAAGACATGCCACTTCAAGGAGCCTCACCCAGACCTGACAGTGTACCCTTGACCTACCCCCAAGATTTGTATCTTTCCTGGGGCCATGCCTCTTGTTCATCTCTCTATTGCATTCAAGTTAGGTTTGTGCTCTAGGAATATCGATATATACATGCCACTGCATACAGAGGAGTTTCTCTATACAGGCACTTGCCTTTTATCACTCTTGAAGATCCATGAGATTATTAACCTTCCAAACATTGTTCATCTCACTGATTGTTAATAAGACAACCCTATCACAGAAAATAATTCCTACTGACACAAAAGCTGCATAGGGCACATATTGCATACTTTCATAGGACTTTTGTTATGATTTCCTCTGCCACCATGCAATTTTTTCTCATCTCCCTCCCCATAGGAATCTGTGGTTCTCACCCTCTGTATATGTGAGTGCACCTGTCATTATTTATAAATGAGAATTGAAAATGAAGGTTACTAGGACGGAGAGTAACTCTTCCATCGCTATTTCATTACCATTCTGCCCCACATACAATAACCCTTCCTCTTTCAGCAAATCTGTAGTACTCATATCGTTAATAAAAGTGGACATGCTAAACTTTGCTTTTGTTTCTTCAATCACTTTTCAGACACCTATGTCTTCAAATTTGAACTTCAGAACATGTTCTCAAGATCCTCATTTTTTCAGGTGATCCTGCTTCCTTTGATATTAAGAGTCACCACTCTTTATATTGCCACAGTAGCACTTTATACATTTATCATGGGGTCATCTACACCTACTCTCTTATTTGAGAAAGTCATTAGCCTTTCATCAATCTGCCATAACCTAGATATACGCCAAAAATATTGAATATATTTAATGTTAAAAGTAGGAACTATGAGCATGCTGTATTTTTTTAATTTAAACTTAAGCTCATGATCAAGACTTGTGCTTTAGATTCCACCAAAATCAAAAAGTAAATGTTGTATGTTTAGGAGACTAGACCAACATGTATTATACATAAAATACTTTTTGGAGATTGTCAATGTATTTTGTTGATATGCTGCTATGGTAAATGCAGACAATACTTCTCTGCACAATATTTTTTTTCCACTTCACTGAGTGACTTAATATGATTGTATGCATACACATCTCTGCCTGGTGTACAAATGTCTACTATTTACAAAAACTGCAGGACATAAGTATTCAGAATATAGTTTTCATAACAAAATAAGCACTGGTGACCACAGTTCCCTGTAAGCTGCTCGCCTGGGCGGCCGCACAGGTTACATTCTTTCCCCGTGCAGAAGGCCTGTCTGGAACGTGCATAACAGAGGGTAAATCTGCTGGGTTAAGTGGAGCTCAAGCACACAAATAAAACAAAGCATCAAGGAATCTGGCACCGTCTACAGAAAGCTCCTGCTCCTTGGAAAATACTCACTTTTCAAGCTGTGCTTTCAGCCCCCACAGTAGACGTGTGTTCATGGTTTATCTTATTTTTGTCATTTTAATTAATAATATGTGCCGTCTGTCTCTGACCCTGAAACAAACATTGCTCACAATGATTTTTACAACAAAACAGACTCATTGGGATCGCTTTACATGCCTGTTTAAATCCGGGTGATTTCAGTACAAATCATAGTCTAATTTCCTCTGGAATTAACTTTGTTCTTTATAAAGACTCTTATGTCAATTTAATTTAACGGGTGAGGTGCTAAACACATACTACTTTATTTTCTAAACAAAAAAAACTAAACCCAAGCTTTTTCATTTATGTCAAAATGAAGAGAAAAAAAAGATATCCCAGAATAAGCAGAATAGCACCTCTGAAAAGAAAAAATGATGATGCCAAATCCCAGCTTCCCAGTTTGACCTGTGATCTTAGGCGAATCGCTAATTGCTTTGCTTCCCAGATCCTCATTTTTCATGATCCCCAAACCTGAGGACACCTTTAAGTAATTTTCTGTTGATGATGTATGCTATACAAAAAACGCACATGTATGGTTTAATAAAAAAGTTACATTGCTCCATATATAAAAGCAAGATTTTTTGTATATATGTATGGTGTGAATGACGGACTGGCTTGTCTCCTTGTTGACAACTGAGAACATCATAATTGCATGGAGGACTGTAAGTTCATGTTTGGAAACTAAGGGGCAGATTTACTAAAATTTCACGCAATGCAGCTCAGCAGGCAAAATTGCTGCACTGCTTTGCACGAGAAGAAGAGAGCAGGAGAGCGCCACATTTACATAACTACGGCACTCTCCTCCACTCTCCCTAACGCCGGTGCGGAAATTAGCTGCAGTGCATCATAGACACACCATTGCACCATAGCGCAAGGGTGTCTGTGTGAGTCTAGCATATTTTTTGTACTGGAAGGATAGCTTTCCAGTACTAAATACTACGCTCAGACTAACTTTAAACTGTTTCCACTTCAAAAAAAAGGAATGAGAAATGAAAGCATTTCTCCTTCATAGCCCCTACTTAAATTGGTTGGGCGTTATTTTCTGATGCTAAATTATGTCTTCTTTCTTAAGTACAGAGGGCTTAGCGTCAGAAAGCTTTGGTGGCTGCATGGAAATGCCCATGCACCACCCATGGTGCGCCCCCTGGGTGCTAAGCGATATGTGCTGATTTGCATTACTTTCAAGTGATTTTCCAGCGCTAAACAAGTTTACCACTGGAAAGTAAATAGGTTAAAAAGATTTTGCACAATTTGTGTCACTTTGTGACGGAAACACAACGTAAAATCCTAGTTAAAAATTGGACTTTCAGGCAGTTCGGAGGGGCATGTAATGAAATATTTCATTATTTTAAGAGCTGCCACAAAACAAAGTAAGCATATATCACCCCTGCTGAAAATGATGGGTCTATAAAGAAGATGTTTACTTTATTTTAAAAAACACGCTGAATGCACACTCTGGTATAATTGAGTGCCTCAGTGTGGGCCTCTTTGGGGAAATAAACACTCTCAAATAGTCTTTGCCAAGAGAAATGATACCAGTGGTTCTCAAATTCTCAAGGATGTCACCAAATTTATAACGGTGCTAGGTAAGTATCATTTTTTTTCTGTCCAATACGTAACCAATCAGGTAAAATCATTAATACTCCGGCCATTGCTGCTCATTGAGTTTGGGAGGACTTTTGTGCCAGGCCCAAGTAGGTGTTAATGTTGCTAATAGCAGTTGCTGAGTGTAGTTTTGGTCATTCAGTACCCGCAGATTGCTGGTTTTCATGAATTTGGCACAACACAGAAGAAGTACCCTACAGGTTGCGATTAGTGCCATGATGCCAGTGTCTGCATTGTCCTTTGTCATGCCAATTTCCCCACTCCACCCATGTATAAAGCACCATAAGCAAGGCAGTTTTCCCTATTTTAAAGTGGTTGAAGCATCATAATAATGCCTAAATTCACAGTGACCGAGTCAAACATCACCATCATCGAGTCATTTTCTGTAATAGAACAGAATGTACAGCACTATAACCCGGCCAGTGAGTCCATGCATGTAAAGCATCACAATCAGGCCAGCATTAAGCCAAAAGGAGAAGCACCACACCTAGGACAGTTTCCATAACCTGCTCAATCTGTAAATTGCCTCAGCCTGGCCTGTACTTTCCCATTATGTGAAGCACCCGAGCCACGCCAATAATGGTCCAATATTTGAAGCACTACAATATGGCAATTAAATACATTGCATGTGTTTGTAACGCATACCAGTCATTCAAGTACGTCTTCAGTATCCGAAGCACTACAGTCAGACTATAATATAAAGCATGACTGCCTGGCCAATAACATCAGTGTCCCAGTATTCCAACACTATAGTCGGGTCACGATTCACAGTGCCACTGTTTATATAGAGAGTTGATAGTGGGCAACCCAGTATACCCTTGAGGGTTTGGGCAAAAAGTATGATAGGGTGAAGATACCTTCAAGGGATTTTAGTAAAACAAGAATTTTGGAATCACTTAAGGAATGAAATTGTGTGGGCTTAGTGATTTGAGCCCACTAGTGCTGGTTATGCAACAACAGAGATTTACATATATTCAAAACTGTCACTTGTGAGTGATCGGAAAAAGAAGAGAGCAAAAAGGGATTGAAAGACGGGTGTATATTTAAAAAAAGTATTTAATCTTTTATCAAATCAAGTTAAAATGTCGGGTACAAGATGAAAAACAATGACGCAGAAGGGAAAATATATTAATCTACCCAGCCCTTACTACATCAATTGCTCAAGCTTTTCTACCTATCACAGAATTAATTAAACATTCAATGGTAGATAAAGCCACAGTCGACGTTTCGGTCTCTATTCTTTCATGTGAGAGACCATCCTCAGGACATGGATTTCATATCTTGAGTACCCTTGTTCATATAAGTGCATGGATCAGAGACTCAATTTGTCTAGCGCTGCTGTCGGTTGAATGATTAGCGTTTTGCGGTGAAGTACCCTTATGGGAGCCAGCAGGTGTCCGGGGCAGGCAGGATGATTTGCACCGCGAAGGCTAAGAATTGCCGCAAGGAAGCCTATCTAATTAGTCACTTCCAGAAGCCACAGATTTGGGAAGAAATGGAATCCTCGATAATTTTAAAAGGTTCCCTTACACATTAGAAGGTATAATAGCTTCTTCTTGCCAGTATTTCTCGGTAAGGAAGTTTGCTCTGGATTAAATGAGTCAGAGTCCGTCCTCACTCTGTAATTGCTTCAGCAGTAGATGCTTCTACTGCTGAAGCAATTACAGAGTGAGGACGGACTCTAACTCATTTAATCCAGAGCAAACTTTTAAAATTATCGAGGATTCGTGCGCTTATATGAACAAGGGTACTCAAGATATGAAATCCATGTCCTGAGGATGGTCTCCCACACGAAAGAATAGAGACCGAAACGTCGACTGTGGCTTTATCTACCATTGAATGTTTAATTGATTCTGTGATAGGTAGAAAAGCTTGAGCAATTGATGTAGTAAGGGCTGTGTAGATTAATGTATTTTGCCTTCTGCGTAATTGTTTTTCATCTTGTACCCGACATTTTAACTTGATTTGATAAAAGATTAAATACTTTTTTTAAATATACACCCGTCTTTCAATCCCTTTTTGCTCTCTTCTTTTTCTGATCACTCACAAGTGACAGTTTTGAATATATGTAAATCTCTGTTGTTGCATAACCAGCACTAGTGGGCTCAAATCACTAAGCCCACACAATTTCATTCCTTAAGTGATTCCAAAATTATTGTGTTACTAAAATCCCTTGAAGGTATCTTCACCCTATCATACTGTTTATATAGAACCACAACCAGCCCAGTAATCAACGATGGTTCAAGAAACAAATACCAGAATAACCACACTGCATTTACATCTGGGATACAGTAAGTCACTGTCTTGTGGTACAAGAAAGGGATGTGTCCCTATCAAATCAATAGATTCAACAACCAGGTTAACCTGAAAGTTAAAAGGGGGAGCACTTTGCGTGCGGCTCAACAGATAAAGTATACCGTTGTCTGGCAGCACCTTAGAATTGTGAGGTAGGGGACAGGAGAAAATATGCAGATACCATAAACCAACATTTTTAAAAGCATAATGTCACAGGACAGTACAGCTATGATAGGGAGCACTGTACTTTCATCTTTATAGGTAATGGCTAAATGAATCTTGGAAGTATGAGAAGCTTGGGCAGCCCATTAGAGGATTTCAACCCATACCCACTGTTTTGAAAAAGGCATTCATACAGCAGATTAATTAACCGATGTACAGGTGCAGCCAGCACAGGTAATAGCGGTGGGGACGGGGCAGAATGGGGGAAAGGGGACAGATGACGGGATAGGGAAAGTAAAATAAAAAATTATAAAACTGCTTACCTTGCGCTCGCCACATTGCCGAGTTGAGTTGCATCGAGCGCAAGGTAAGTGGTTTCATTTCATTTTTTATTTTACTTTCCCTATCCTGTCTGTCCACTCCCTCCCACTCTGCCCCACCACTGTTAGCTGTGCTGCCTGCTCCTGCCCATGAAGCTATGATGGCATGTGTGAAGGGTTGCTTTATTTCATAAACCCCTCATCTCCCTACACCACTATTTCAGAAACTATGGCTTTTTAGCAAATGTAGTTGGAATAAAAAGGTTTAATTTTTACCTTAACCCCATTTCTTTAAATAGAAATGTAGCATATATGTTGCCTCTTAGTGTCGGCGAAGTGGCTTCCGAGCCCACCATAGCACGGAGCTAGTGACGCTGTCCGTACTGGATGAAATCAGGCTCACGGCTGACCAAAAATAACGTGTGCCCTGGTCCTTTTAGACCTGTTGGCAGCGTTCGACATGGTTCAATCATGATCAACTTCTGACCAGAGTTCGGGACATAGGTATTGATGGGACGATCTATCAGTGGATTGCTTCATTCCTAACGGACCGCACTCAAGTAATTCAGATGGGCGATTGCGTGTCAGACAGGGGGTTCATAACCTGTGGAGTTCCCCAAGGGTCCGCTCTATCACCACTGCTGTTCAATATTTATTTGCGCCCTCTGGTGATGATGGACCTGGCCCAGATGGATTGTCTAGTGTTTATATACGCTGATGACACCCAAATTATCCTACAAATCGGAAATACCCTGTTAGCTTATGTACGTATACAAGATATTTTGAGATTTGTAGTAAGCTGGATGACTCTCAACTCATTAAAGGTCATCCCAGAGAAAACTGAGGTGCTGGCCATTATTACGGATAATAACCCATGGTCCCATTAATTTTGCCCACAGGAGCTGGTAGACACTCCGTCTCCAGCACCAGTGGTAAAAAGCCTGAGTAAAAAAATTGATGCTAATCTTTCCCTATCCAATCAATTTTCTACTGTCTTTGGGACGTGCGTGGGCCTAGTAAGGCAATTGAAAAAACTTTCATCTATCCCCTCTTTTTCTACCATGCGTACGGTGGTGACAGCTATGATCCTGTCTCAGTTAGACTATGGCAACGCACTTTATATTGGACTACCGGATAACCTGTTAAACAAGCTGCAGGTGGTAATGAATGATGCAGCGAGACTTATGTTTAAACTCCCTAGATATACAAGAGCTGCCCCCCTACTGCAAAGATTTCATTGGCTCCCCATAAAGCAAAGGACCAAATTCAAGGGACTTTGTATCGCCCATAAGGCCCAATATAGGCAAGCCCCAAGTTACATCAAAGAGCGCCTTGTGAAGTATGTCCCAAGCCGCTCTTTAAGATCCTCCGCACGGCATCAAGTATCCTGCCCCGCGGTTCAACATCTTGAGAAAAGGAGAGCGGGCCTTTTCCGTCTGTATTCCACAATTGTGGAACAGGCTCCCACTCCATCTTTGATCTGAGATGGCCCTCCTACCGTTTAAGAAAAATTTGAAGACCCTCCTGTTCACTGAAGCCTGGACTTAATTCCACTCAGTTAGGCATCATATTTACCCGGGGTGCTGTAGCTTCTCTCTCATAGCGCTTATAGAATTGTTGGTATTAAACGCTTCATAAATCACAATTAACATTAACATTAACACACTTGCGTGCCTAGTGACTTGTGGTATGTGTCAGTTGCGCACAGCACTCAGAAAAGAGCGCTCATGAACACTGCATTGCCGCACATCAAGAAAAATAATTAGAGGGAACATTGCTGGTGACCATGGTTTATGAATTGCAAATAAATGCTCTTTAAAGTTATGGGAACGGGTACACAAGGCTGGGCCTCCTCGTGGCCTGTCTTATAGTCTGTTGGCATGTCTTTTCAGCCTTGTTGAGTGGATCGTCAGATTAAGTTGAGCATGTCCTTGACACAGTTGAATTACAGTTAAGATACGTTCTTATTTTCTAAGCATATTAACAGTTTAGCCTCTCCAACAACACTACAATAGAATCCACAATTTTGCTAGTGCCGACCCCTTGTACAGATCCTTAGCTACCACACTCTGTAGTCTCCGGCATTAACTGGAATACAATTGAATTACGCTCCTGGTGTGCTATCAGTTCGCAGAAAGGCCTAGTGCTAGCCCTACTACCCTCTTACTCATTTGTTGTTTCTTGCCTAATAGCAATGTTCCATCTCATGTGTTGTCTGAATCTAACCACCACACACTTACTGACTGTAGCTCAGTTACAAACTCAATGTGTCTTGCCTGATTGCCTTTACAGCAGTGGATTTAATGTGAAGCAGATTCATATGGAGCAATTAGAGATCCATACTGTGCTGTCACAATGAATAAGCATTGCGATTCTCCTGTTACCGTGACCAGACAATCTGGATTTCATTTAAGACACGGAGTCTAACATTAAGCATTATTCTTTTAATGCAACTTCAAGCACAGCCATTTTAAAGTTGCATCATAAAGCAAAGCTCTAGAATGTACAAATGTAATGTTGGCAACAGCAACACGCAGATCTGCCTCTTTTAAATGCAATGAGAGCAAAAAACTGCAAAGTTCTTCCAAAGGCAACAAAGTCCAAGAGAGGGCATCATGAAGGGAAAGGCCTGTCCTTGTAACAGTGAGGGACACCAAGCAGAAGAAATCGAGATGTCAATTGTTGCTTGCAACGAATCGTGATGCAGAGCCAATCAAGTCCAATTATCTGAAAAATGACAAAATGTTAGGAATTGTACTTAACGCCCTATGGAAAGGGGAAAAAAGAGAATCAATGGTAACTGATAATACACATATTAAGCAAAATTCAGTGAAAAATGAGTTATATTCTATTTTAATCAAAACATTGCACTTAACAAGTTTTAAGAACAAGAAGAGTGCAGTAAGTCAAAGAGATGTTAAAATCCACTCCCGGGAGGGAGGGTAGGGATAATGTTAGCCTCCGTGTCTTTAATGAAATCCAGATTCTCTGGTCATGGTAATAGGAGAATCGCAATTTCATTACAAGACCGGAAGCTACCATTATGCATGTTGTTAGTCAATTAAAACTACATCAGACATGTGTTCGACAGGTTTGCAGTAATGTTTTTCAAAGGTATAGGAACTTGACCAGTCTGCTGCTTTGAGAATGTCATCCAACTTACCTCCTTTCCAAAAGGACTGGCTAGCCATAGCCCCTCTTAAAAAGTGTGCCTGAAACCTATGGAGATGGATGTATGACGTTACAACGCATACTTTTACAACGCCTACCTTTACAACACGGTTTTTACCACGCATACCATTACAACGCATAATGCTTTTAGGCGCTGGATAGTGAATAGTTTAATTTACTATTCCAACTCCAGTCCCCGTGGATAGTAGGGAAGGTTATTGGATAGTAAATTAACCTATTCCCTATCCTAGAGCACCCCCAGCGCAATGCGTTGTAATAGTTTGCGTTGTAAAAGTTGTGTTGTAATGGTAGGTCGTTGTAAAAGTTGTGTTGTAACGGTTGTATACCATGGAGATCAATGCCTGCCAATTGCATAGCCAGTTTAACCCATCTAGCTATTGAAGAAGAAGAGGCAGGTTTGAAGGGCTTAACAAATGATATAAAGAGTTGGTTTAAACCAGGGGTGCGATGAAGGTCCATCTTAGAATCATATTCCTTCATGCAATCCACCACACATAATTCTTTACAAGCGTCAAACCTAGGATAAAAAATCATATCAGACATCATTTTAGTTCTCTTGATGATTTCAAATCTGACGCCAAAGGCGTCATAAGATCTGTTGGATATTTCCAGTGCTTTAACGTCCGAAACTCAATGGCAGGATATTAGAAATAGAACAGAAGCTAGTTTGATGGAGAGACTATTATTATCTAATAAGTTATTGTTCGGCCAGTTACAAAATAGGTCAAGTAACAATTTAATGTCCCAAAGTATGTTGTATCTAGGTTTGGGAGGTCTTTTAAGCCTGATGCTCTTCATAATTCTGCAAAATATATGGTTCTTCCCAATAGTTCTACCATTTAAAAGGGAGAGACCCGCAGAAATGGCTGATCTATAACAGTTTATTGACCTATATGAAAGACCTCTTTCGAATTGTTCAACAAGAAAATTAGCTACAGGCACAATAGGAGCCTCCACCTAATCCCGGTTCCTTTCCAGGCACCAACAAACCCATCTTTTCCAGATGCCATTGTATCTGTAGTGTGTACCGGGTGCCTAAGATTCTTGGAGGAGAGAGGGAGACTGCGCCAAAAGCCCAGAGATTTCAAAGGCTCGACTGACATTTTCCAGGCAAGAAGGTTCAAAGTCCCGTTCAGCAGAAGTGGGGAATCTAAACCGTCTATGTCTTTTAGGAGGCCTGGTGAAGCTCGGAGCAGAAAGGGTATTTCGTAAGCTAATTCCAAGGCCATTGGGAACCAAGCTTGGGACGGCCAAAAGGGAGTTATTAGGACTATTGAAGATTGTTCTGTCTCAACCTCTGAAGGACGCGCTGGATCATTGCAAAGGGGGAAAAAGCCTATCCCCAAATTCCTTTCCAATGTTGGAGGAAGACTTTCACTGCCATAGCTCCCGGGTCTGGCATCCAGCTGAAGTAACTGGGGAGTTGAGACGTGAGTCTGCTCGCGAAGAGGTCTATTTCTAGGGGACCCCAAAGATAGTCTAGACTCTTGAACACGTTTGCGTTTAAGTTCCAAGCGGTGTGATCTATGCGGAACCTTGAATACAATCCGCGCAAACATTCTTTAGACCCAGAAGGTATTCTGAAAGACGGAGATCTTAGCTCTATTCGGCCCCAGATTTTACCTCCCTCTTCCCTGTTTTCTTTTTATCTGTCTCGGCCCTCTCACTTTCCAGCCGGGAGACTACACAAAGAAAACCTAACCAAAACCTGGTGAGGCTGAGAAGGCTTAATCATAGGACTTCAGAGTTTCTCCTGTTAGTATTTAAGACATCGCACCATTCGAAAAAAGGAAGCCAGAAATCGTGATTTCTTGAACTCTTCATATCTAAAATGGCGATATACCTAGTGGAGCACAACCAACTTTCCAAGCTGGGAAGGTCAGCATCAACCCATAACTTACATATCTCTCTCCACGCCAGTAGCATACCATAGAAAATAGGCTTTGCATGTTTTTTTGACTTTTTAACTACCGATTCCACATATCCAAAAATAACAAGCATAACGCTTACCTCAATATTTGCTCCAACATTTCAGACAATGCCCAAATCACTTCTCTCCAGAATACCTGTAATTTTGGGCATTCTACAAACATGTGGACATCATCCTCTTTCATCCTTCCACACTTCGGGCAGGCAACATCACCTCCTCTCCCAAAATGTGACAGCTTTTACTTTACTTTACTTTACTTTACCAAAGGAACTATGGGGAAGTACTTGCCGGAGTCATTGCTGGAACATCAATGGCAAGTATCGATGTCTACACCATTTAAAATAGTTAAGCCTGCGTACCTGAGGAGAAATCATCTCTTTTCCATCTACAGAGCATACTGGTCTCCCCAGAAGCTGTCAAAGTTTACCCCCACTTTTGTTAAGGTCATCAATGTGCCCTCCGTGAAGAGCAGAGGGGTTAATGGGATCGGAAAGAGATCTCTTTCCGGCAACAATTTTGCTTATGGTCTCCCTCAAGCAGAAATGTAATTCCTTGTGTATTAATTTCTTAATGAGCTCCTCGTTGGTATTAGGAGCAGGAACGTGGGTTTGAGAGTCATCAGACTCAGCATCAGACATGGTGGGCAGAGAGCAAAGGGACACTAAATTAGCTATTAATAATATAGGTAATAGATGGAACCAGGAAACTGCTAATTAGGTGAAAGAAACTACGAAATTAGAGCCAGGAGAGAGGAAAAAAAACCTATGGAGCTGCCAACTGTCGGGCGATCAGCTGTTGAAAGTACGCGTTGCTAGGCAACCTTGTCAAGCCTATTTAAGCAATGAGATATGCAACGTTTAGGGGTGGTTGCTAAGGGCCTTTACTCAAATGCAGGAGATCCCTTGGTTGGCTTCCGCCATTGGCCCCCATTTAAAAAAATGGTTTTTATTAGTAATGAGCGCCAACAAGTGGGAAAAAAAGGATGGCACGACGCGGGAGCTACGCGGCCCGCACTCCGTAAATTGGAGTGATGAGTCACGGTTGCACCGCGCCCTGAATGCGTGAGTGAAGGGAGTGAAGCGTGAGGGTCGGACCGCACGGCGGGAAGGGAAAAGGAGGGAGGTGTCTGAGGTAGGGGCGGGTAACAGATCGGAGGGGCGCAGATGGTAGTAGGCCATGAGACCAAGACTGAAGAGGAGTGGGGAAGTACTTGAGTATTACATTATGGCACAGAGGGCAGCCAAGTGAAATGCAGAAGCTAGCCGTGAGTGGCACAGATCACGGGACAGAACATAATGCACATAGGGCCTGAGTGGGGTCGCGCATTAACATGACGATTCGGAAAGGGGGTAAAATGGTAAGAAAATGGTCACCAAAATCAGGGGAGAAAACAGTGACAACAGGCAAAGGCACGAAGGCAAAAAGCAGTCACAAGGGAATAATACAAATAAGGTAACAGATAAAAAAGAAAACAACAGTACAATGACAGGGCATAGGAAGAAAACAACGTATCTGTCTTGAAGCCGCATTTAAAAGAGGCAGATCTGTGTGTTGCTGTTGCCAACGTTACATTTGTACATTTGTACATTCTAGAGCTTTGCTTTATGATGTTACTTTAAAATGGTAATGCTTGAAGTTGCATTAAAAGAATAATGCATAATGGTAGCCTCCGGTCTTGTAATGAAATCGAAAACTGCCTGCATCTCTGTTTGGGGTTGTATGTGAGGGGTCACATACAATCCCAGACAGAGATGCACACATGTACACACAATACTGCTATTGCCCAAGTGATGCACTTATTAATTCAACAACACTAAAATAATTCACCACCTACAAAAGTCTTGGGTGGTGATTGAACTAGTGCCACCCTCACATGTGTGCCCAAGGTTAAGTGAGGTGCACAAAAACAGTGATTAGCAAATATAAAATTAGCAAAATCAGAAAAGCTGTACATTTGTCTTCCTAAGTGGTACATACAAATGTGTAAATTCTAATAACATGGTGGAATTGCTGCATTTGCATGATTCGTCTTAGGGCTTGAAATATCAGGATTGTAGGAGGTGCACTGCAAAATGGAGTGAAAACCACACACTTAGAAGTTTATCGGAATTCGTAGACAGTTCGTAGATTCTTTCTCCCTCTGGCATTGAGTGCACAGTACTTCTGTCAAATGAAAAGTAAGGGGATTTCCAGGTTGGTTTGGGTAAGTGATGTGGCAAGTCAAGGTAAAACTTTAACTGTTAATTAGGCAGCCTTTACTACTTGAAATGCAGTAATGTCATGTGGTTTAATTTTTTTCCATGATATGTATGGCCATACAAGTCCAAATAAAGTTAGTGATGTTTGCCGAAAAGGAGACTGGATAAAAGTCGCCCTCATGACACGTAACCTATTGACAGCTTTGTTAATGGAACAGATAAAAACGAGACACTTGTCCTAGACTAAAGGCAGAGTCAGTGCTCGGTTTAAGGTGCTGTTCTTCAGATTTCAAGACGTTTACCACTTCATTTGCATGAATTAACTTGAAGCATTGGTCTCCACAGAGGTTGTTACTTAAATGAGGTGCTTTGAGAAATGTTGAGGCCAGGAGTCACAAAGCCAGGTTTTGCCTACGGGGATTCGTGCTTCTGCATAGCAGCAATTTGCTAAAGAGATGGCGCATTGGGGTGAAAGAAAAGAGAGTAAGACGAGAGGAGCATACTTAAAGCAAGCAAGTCTTATAGAAAGGGGGTCTGTTCACAAGACTAGAGCATAGGATTTTAAACTCAATTTAGTCTGTCAAAAGCATCCACCTGTCTGTGCAAATTCTGCCAGGGTCAGACATTTCATGCCAGTGAGGGGTAAGAGGGAAAGGAGTTCACAAGTAAAATTTGACAACAATGTCATCCAACAAATAATGTTTCTATTCGGCACTATTTCATTATTTTTCAAACTCAGTAATTGACTCTGCATATCACAATATTTGAAACACAAACCGCACCTCTCCAATAAGAATATTGTCCCAAATGCTTATTAGTAATTTTGTCACTTCCGCTCTAATACTTACCCGTAATGAGGTGCACTCCACCTACCCAATCTTCATAACTGCCCTCCTTCCATGTGTTATCCAGACTCCTTCTCTACGGTAATAGGAAGGGGTGTGATGCCGTGTTGTACTCTTGGGGGGTACACCTTATTATTTGTAATAGTTTGCAGACATCAG
The DNA here is from genome assembly GCF_964263255.1 of Lissotriton vulgaris. Lineage (NCBI taxonomy): Eukaryota > Metazoa > Chordata > Amphibia > Caudata > Salamandridae > Lissotriton > Lissotriton vulgaris. Next base: position 1,651,835,603 of record NC_141685.1, read on the forward strand.
CAGAGACGTTTTAAGGCATGTACAAAGAGGGCAATTGCCCAGGGCCCCCACTTTCCAAGGGGGCCCTGGGAAAGTGATCCTTCTGTCATTTCTAGTTCTTTACTTCAACCACTCTCAGCTAAGTGCTTATCTCTAAACACTTTCTCTTCCTACTAAGTGTCATTCTAAAGAATTTTGGGACACCAAGCAAGACACATTTCAGCTGTTTTTGTGTGCCCCGATTACAAATCAATACTGTCTGGCATCATGTGAGCTTGAATTAGCAGAAAATGTCAAATAAACGTCAACCTTATCCAAAAAGGGGGCCCCAAAATATGTCTTGCCCGGGGCCCCAAAAGTCCTTAAAACAACACTAGACGTGAGCAAACATTCGTCAGCGCCCCCCAAATGGCTGCTTTCTGTTCACAGTAGCAGCCTGCAAAGGGTGAGGAGGGTTTCTTATATTCACTTCTAACTGGACTTAAAACAAAAGCCTCACTTAACGGGCCATCAGCACTCCATTTGCTACTGGCCCTTTAAGAAGCCTCACTTAAAGGGCCATCAGCACTTCTTTTTTGGAGTGTCATCCTGGATGGGAACTCTACAGAGCCAATGTAACGGATGGAAACAAAGACACTCAACTTATTATCACTTCACACGTGCTTAAGAGAAACTATGATCAAGAGGCAGGTTTTTTACTTTGCTCAACCCCTCTTGGTACGCACAGTAAGAATATCAAATGGGTCTGTCTATATGAGTAATTAGACTGAAACACATTAACATAACACTTATTCATTTTTTATTAATACTTTGATAGCACTACTCATCCCAAAGTAGAGTGTCAGAGCAGTTCACATCACACACATATTAGACAGAGGCAATGAATCATACAAGTCAGTAAATCACCATACAGGAAATGGTACTAAGACAATAAGGGTTACAAAGTGTAGGAGTCCGGTATCTTCCATACTGCAAGGCATTACATGTTAAGAGTGCTTGGTCTTGGAGTGCTTGACCTGGAATGGCAGCATGTCAGGATTTAAAGCGTGATACAGTGGTTGGGGTTGTCTGCACTAACACAACGTTATTGCTACCCAAAGGAACCCTCCTTAGTAATATTAGAACAATTTAATATTGAGGAAAAAACAATAAGGATATGCATTTATTTCTTGCAGTTTACATGCAGTTACCTGATGTTGGTTCACCGCTCACTGGGCTATATTAGAAGGATTGTTACTTATGAATTGCAAGTAACAAAGAAATCTCTATCACAAAAGCAGTAACCCACCGAGCTATCTACATAAAATACAAATCCATCTGCATGCTACACATTGTGTTTTGCAGCAATAATGTTAACCCTCTGGGCTGCTTTATGATGAGACAAAATACAGATATCTTCAGCAAGTCCATTGCCTATCAGAGTTATCTTACTGTTATTATTATCCCCTGAAAATCTGGGCACCCAAAGCGGCAGGGTCTTGGGCTCAATGTCCGTGGACTCGATAATTCTTGCCTCAGCGCCTACTCTAATCATGGGTCCCACGCTGCAACTCTGGGCAATAGCTTGCTTAATCTCCACAACGGCCCCAACAACCCTTGGATGCCTGGCTTCACCTTGGGGGTGCCCAGGAGTGGCATCTCACAGGGAGAGCAAGGAAGGGTTCCACAGCATTATACGGCGCCGGGACGCCCCGTTGCTGGGGCAGCTGCGCACTTTACAAGTATACTACATTTACATTTATACGTAGGTAATGCGTGATTACAAGGAAAACAAGGGGAGTGAGAGACAATGACACAGGGAGAGTGGGACTCTCACAACTGAGCGACCAGGAGGCATCACAACAGCTAGAAAGGAACAGCCGATTCCAAATACAGAATAGCCGATTCCAAATACAGCAGACCAGGAAATGAAAAACAGGGGCTGCATGATGACATTACAGCCTAGATCAGAAGCAACACACCTAAATGACGAACAGAAGGTCTGCACACATTACACTACAAAGACTCAAGCACATGAAGGGCACGAGTCCCATTGCCCCTACATGTCAACACTGCCCTAGCTAACACAGCTGAAGCAGAGAGCCTGAAGACAAGAGCTCCCCACTGCAAACCACCCTACAGAGCCAACCCACCACACACTCATCAATCACATGCATTAGGCTGGTATGTCACAATACTCACCTCCTTTTTCAGATCAACTCTGTAGCGATAAGCTGCACCCTCCAAACCATTCGCTTACCCCAATTACCCACTGGAAAACTTTAGCAGGATGAATCACTGCAGACAGATGATCTGTTCAAAGTGGAGAGAGAACAAGTCATTGGAAAATGCTGCATCATAAAAATGCCCAGTGCCATAAAGTAATGTGTGAACAACACTGGTGAAAGGAACAACAAGGTCCTACTTCCCACTGCCGCCTCAAGAAGAATGGTGAAATGATGTGCATGAGTTAGTTGATAGGAGATATACGGCATGTGACCCTAAAGGCGCGGGTTACCTTGCACCATATATGTTTAATTGCAGAACATTAGTCACGAAAGTTCAAAATTCGCATGATCAAGTGCGTCGGAAATGTGAACTGTAGCCGTCGAGGAAGGTAAACAGTCCCGTGCTGGGTCCATAGGGCACAGCGCCTCTCCCTTGAAGCATGGACCAGACCCTCACTGTCACTTAGGATTTTAAGCATCATTGCATGCCAGCACAGCATAACAGCCCTTACTCTCTGTGTCTATATAAGTATGCATAACCTTACTTGACCCCAAATATAAACAACATCAGTACACCACACAATCAATCAAATAATGGCAATCAAATGTCTCATGCAAGTTTACCTTTTCCCTAAATTTGACAGATGTAATTATGTGTTTACCTTTCAACCAGAGAAACAGACCTAAGAGGCAACATACTGATGAGCATAGCAGGGGAAACATACTGATGGGGTATGTTATGGTGTATGGTGTATGGTATGATGGTGACAGAGGCTTTGTGCTTAGGATATGGTAGCTGCTCTTACAATTCCGTTACCAAGTGTATCACTTTCCTTGAGAGCCGTGGTGGTTACCGGATTTTTTCATTGAAAAGGATTTGCAATTCAGATATTTGGTAATTGGTGATCATGGATTGATCTCTACCTGGGATTCTGGGATGGGTAAATGCCAAGAGCAGGCAGCCCAGAAATGTTGTACGTCCTCATAAGCTGAGGGTGGATTGGGGTGTGAGGCTGATTGGTTGCATAGACGGAAAAGCCTATTTGGGTCCTTTTCTGATTGGCTATCTGGGTTTAAAGAAGGGCGTTGTGGAATCTGCAAGCTGTCCTTTGGCCGCATGCGATTTCAAGCGTGTTGCCATGATCTATCTGTTTGCTGGTGTAGCGGCGTTGAAGGCTCTGTGGATGATACAGGAGATTTTCAGCTGCAGGCTGGAGATGGTTGTCAATTGGGGAGACAGACGTTTTAAGGTTACAGCAGCCAAACTTTGGAACTCGCTTCCAATAATGATTAGATCAAGTCACTCTCTTCTCCAGTTCAGGAAACTGTTGAAGACGTGGTTGTTTGACCAGTAACGCGTACGCTCCCTTTCATTAATGACAGCTTGCTAGCCTTCTTAGAATTTAACTGAAGTTACAGCGCCAAGACGCCTACAGGCATACGTTGCGCTTTACAAATTGCAATAATAAATAAATAAATAAGATGGGCAAATGTAGTCAAGTTATTTGTGAACAGTGAGTTAGCAGGAACCACTATGAATGGAGGGGCAGCCTCATGGGTTGTGGGGGAGGGTGAGGAGTAAGTGTGCAGCCCTGGATCCCTTTTCACAAGTTACTCCTTCCCCCCATGGGCAAGGGCACTAGAGATAGAAGACTGGTGCAAAGTGGGCTAGCGGTGAAAGGTTTTTGTGCTTTCTTGGCTAAGTGGATCATGCATGAGCATGTTGAGCTACAGCAAAAATCTGTAGAGAAAGCTGAACAATTGGCTACTAAACATGCAAAATCAAAATGGATACTCAGAATAGTGGTATTCCACCGTGTAACTTCGGCATCACAGAATGCAGCATACTTGACTATCTGGGCCTAAATGGCATTATTAGTGATTGTTCTTGAGCTGTATAGTGAGTTTGTGGTTTGTTAACTGTATTCGATGTAGTTACCATTCCCTTATGGAAGTATTTCTCCAAGGTGAAGATATACCCAGTACATCATTCACAAGGTTTTTGCGCATTAAGGAAGTCATCACTAATCTCAAATCCTTAGAATGGCAACCAGTCAACCCATTTGAATGGCCCTGTACTAAGACACAAACACACACTGTGTTGGCCTACAGAGTCTGCAACATTTATTTATTTATTTGAAAAGTTTTATGAAGCGCAAACATGACCCTTGCGGGTATCAGAGCGCTGTACACAGAGGCAAAAGCATGAATAAACTCAGTACATTGTGGGTCAACGCTGTAAAACAACAAGGAGTAAACAATGAAGATTAGGGGCCGGGTAGTGGGCCCCGCTAGTTCAGTTTCTCATAGAGTGCAAAATAATATCTGTAACATTCAGCAAAACAATCATAAAGTGGCTCATCACAACATAGTAAAATAAATGACAAATCTGTAGTCGGCCCAGCTAGTATAGTTCCGTAAGGGCCCTAGTGTAAAATAACAATTTACCAACCAATCATAAGATAAATAGAGAATGATATGTTGGGATAAATGTCAGATCTGTCAACAAGGGGACTTGAAAAAGAGTACTGGAGGACAGGAGGATGCAATTAATGTTCACTCAGGAAAAGCCATTTGGCCTGTTTCTTTAAAGAAGCAGTGGAAGGGTTGATTCTAAATTCAGTAGGAAAAGCGTTTCAAATTCTAGGAGCAAGGCCGGAGAAGGCACATTTGTACGTACTTTTCTTTTTGAATTTGGGAGGTTTCGAGAGTAGTGTGGACGTACATCTGAAGTTCTGACCCGAGCCAGAAAGAATAAGCTTGTTCGCCAGATAGGCCAGAGGGTTGTAATGCAAGGATTTATGCATGAGGCAAGCTATTTTAACCGCATAGCTGCTGCTGTGATTTTTGCGCTGTGCTGCAAATTGCCATTTTGCTGCTGTCATGACGAGCTCAGCTCGTCATCAGCACACGACACCCGTGGGTGATGACGAGCTGAGCTCGTCATCAGCAGCGAAAGGGTTAAAATGAATCCTCGCTTCAATGGACAGCCAGTTACGCTGCAAAAGGTCATGTGTGATGCAATCATGTTTTTTGGCGCCTGTGATGAGCCTGGCCTATGCATTGAGCGTGGCTCTGAGAGGGGCCGAGCTCTCTTTAGGAAGCCTCGCAAGGGTCACCAGACCATATTCAAGTTGTAATATCACTAGGGATTGTCCTGCATATGACCATATGGATGCACTCTCAATATAGTAACGTTACAAGGAGAATGGAGATGTTGTAGGCTCCACTATGTCACTCGCACTATCTGTGTGAACAATGGGCTGGGAAAGAAGGCTGCCAGCCACGGCCAGTACAGAGTCACCTAAGTGCGGGCTGGAAGGAGGCAGAGAGCAAGTGTGAGAGTTGGGTAAATGAGCAGCCCAGGAGCTGGGGAGAGTAGTGGCTAAATCCCGAGCTAAGATCCACTTCTGGACCTCGCTGTGCATGCATCTTTGTGTGTGCAGGCATGTGTGCACATTTGTGTGAGTGTCTGTTTGGGTGTGTTTGATAAACCGTGTTGCCCCCTGGAAATTCTGCCCGGTATCAAGGACCACTAAAAGTTAATGCTGCATCCCATCATACCGGGATCATCCTGTGTCTGTTGCCGGCATATTAGTGGTCCTTGAATGATAGTTGTGATCTTTGACATATTTTGGGTATTCTTGGTCTTGTGTTTTCTGGCAGCTACCACTGACATATTGTGTGAGCATGATTAACACCTACTTTTGCCAACCCCTGACATAACAGTGTTACCCCCTCCACTCCCCCACCACCACCACCCGGCGTAATAATGGTAATGAATGATGTATTGTAAAGCTCATTTGATGAGTATTGCAACCATCCTGGCACAGGGTCCATCCCTGACACATTGGTGATGCTGATATTACAGTGAGCTTCATTGGTTTAGCACAGATGCCCTTGGTGTTATGGAAGGAATCAATGTCATGTCATCGTAAAACCTGGACATTTGAATTACATTCTGTCTCTGTGAAGCATTTGTACATGTGAGTACACGAAGAAAATGAGAAGCTGGTGTTTGGGGACCACATATTTACTGACAATTAACACCTTTATTGTTAAGGAAAAAATGATGCTTCAGTCAGGAAAGAAATTTGGAAAATTAAGTTTGTATACCAAAAATGCAAGTCGTTGTTAGAAAATATGCTTATTTTCAGAAACTCATTTGCTGATGAATAGAATATGGTTGCATTACCAAAACGTATTTAAAGCTGATTGCTAAATGATAATTCAAGCTGCTTTTGGGAGACCTATTGCTGTGGTTATGTACTTTGTGCCAGTGGACATGTGTTGTTTCGGGTGTTTTTTCATTAGGTGTTTGGAGGTATTGCACATTGATAATGCTTTTCCAGACCTTTCTGCTGGTAAATGTATGAGTGGTTACTAATCTAATAATAACAGATGTGGTCTCTATAGTTCAATGAAAAACTTAGGATACTGTAGCTCGAGATGATTATCCTTGAGTAGAAGTAGCTCTCGTTAGAGAAATGTTTGGAGACCCCTTCTCTAAATATGTAGAATAGGGGCATAACGAAACTTGTGTACACCCCCTGCAAAGTACAGTACAATCCCCTCCGGAACTCAGTTAGGAGCTCTCAGGCCAGGGCGCTGTGCTGAGGGGGGTCCCTGGAGCTCGAGGCCCCCCCCCCCCCCGCCCTGCAGGGGCCTGTGTTACGCCACTGATGTAGACCTCCCCTCACCAGCTGCTGGCCAGCAAGAGCTATCCCAGAATGCCACCGCCTAGGGTCTAGCTACAGAGGAAAGGAGTAAATGAGTCTGTAAAAGTAGAAGTAAATAATGTATGGGAACCAGAGAAAGCGAAGAATGTCAAGTACCTGAAGCGAATAGGAACTACAAACCAAGAAAGGTGCAATCAGAAAAAGGTTTTGTGCGAACTGCACAATATCAAGATAACCCACCAACAGCCACAGCAGCCAGGCAATATGTTTTACTTATAACCGGCTTTCCAACTCAAGCCGGAAAAATAATTCCAAATTACTTCCTGGTTCACTAGCTATGACCAGGTGCCTTCCTGAATTGGGATGTTCAGTTTTTCCTGTCTTCGCCTTACTCTTAATATGCCTTCCTAGCCAAGGTGTGCAACATGGCATTCTCCGTGCAACACCACAGAGTCCACAGCCTGGAAGGACTTTGGCCTCCATTCCCCCCCTCAAGGTTAGCACCACCACACGTCCCACAATCCCACCCAGCCGCTTGAAGCCGCCGGGCCCAGGAGCTGACGCAGGGCTCTCATTCCAAGGTGAGACCCAACACTGCTAAATAAAGTAACTACTTGTCACTCATCGAAACCTTTAAAAAATGAACAGGCTTCTCTGTTCACAAGGGTACGTCTTCCATGAAGGTTGAACACGCCAGCTATGCAGATTGTGTACATCAATCAATGATAAATACATCCAGCGCCTCAGAAATTTTTCATCAACTCGCAACAGATGTATTTACTAGGCTTTACATAAATTCCCTTAAAGCTTTTACATCCCTCAAGACTTTTCATCAACAAGTGTAAAACATACCTGTGAAATTGATTTTTTGAAGTAATAAATGTAAAGCCTGTTGGTTCAGTAGTGCATTTCAGTAGCAATCACAGCGCATTCTTATTTGCTAGAGTTTTCCAAGAACAACCATTAAATCTACCGATTCATCAGCGCAATTCATGTAAAACTTGGTTCAGTGGGGCTGTTAATTAATCAACTTAAACCTGACTACCCACTGGGCCTTGTAATAGATAAATGTGCACTCTACCTATTCAGGAGTGCCCCTCAGTAATGAATTTAGAATCTCACTGCTCATCGGATTTTATCAGTCTACTAAAATAACTCATTTTTTCACTCGTGACTTTTTCATAAGGTAAAACATTTTACAACTTTCCATAAAAAAAAACTGACAATGTTACTACTCACCAGGGAATGGTATGCATTAAATTAAAATTGAAATTCATAATGTCAACAGCTAATATCAAACTGTGTGCAGCAGAATGTTGTGGTTAAATTGTTCTCTGACAATACTGAGGGTATTCAATGCCACTGCACCTTCTCGAATAATGGAAGAGAGTGTAATGTCAATGTATTCTCTGATACAGAAGTGTGAGGTCACAATGTATGTTGTACAATCGAGGAGATTGTGAAGTCACTACACCCTCTGATAGAATGGAGGGTAATGTGAAGTCACTACACCTTCTGAAACAATGGACGGTATTGTGAAGTCACTATACCCTCTGATACAATGGATGGTATTGTGGAGTCACTACACCCTCTGATAGAATGGAGGGTAATGTGAAGTCACTACACCTTCTGAAACAATGGACGGTATTGTGAAGTCACTATACCCTCTGATACAATGGATGGTATTGTGGAGTCACTACACCCTCTGATAGAATGGAGGGTAATGTGAAGTCACTACACCTTCTGAAACAATGGATGGTATTGTCAAGTCACTACACCTTCTGATATAATATAGGGTATTGTGAATTCACTACACTCTCTGATACAATGGAGGGTATTGTGAAGTCCCTACACCTTCTGATACAATGGAGGGTATTGTGAAGTCACTACACTCTCTGAGGCAATGGAGGGTATTGTGAAGTCCCTACACCTTCTGATAGAATATAGGGTATTGTGAAGTCACTACACTCTCTGATACAATGGGGGTATTGTGAAGTCACTGTACCCTCTGTTAAAGTGGGCGATAGTGTGATGTCCTACTGTCTGCTCTGTGGTATCATGGAGGGGATTGAAATGTAACACTTACCTATGGTAGAATGGTTGTTATTGTGTTGTTACTCCACCTTGTGAATTATTGAAGGATATCACTATACCCTCTGGTACCATTGATATTGTAGGGTACCCTCTGATCTAGTACAGGATAGTGTGTGCCACCCTGTCCTCTGGTACAGTGGAGGAGATTGTGCTGTCACATTCCTCCATGGTAGTGACATAACACCACATACATACATAGGATATTGTAAAGTCACACTGCTCTATGATACCGTGAAGTATATAATGATAGAGACTATTTTGGTGCCACTGTACTCGCTGGATGAAAGGATCATGTGATGTCCCATTGCCCTACGTTACTGTGGTGCAGATTGCCATGACTCTGCACCCTCTGGAACAATGGAGGATGCTGTGCTACCGCTGCATCCTCTGGAATAATGGGAGATATTGTAATGTCTCAGTGCCCTTTGGAATAACAGGGTAAATTTGTGAGGTCACGCTACCTCTGCTACGGGGGATATTGTGAGGTCACCGGGTCCTCTGGCAGAAATGGGGAAGAGGTGGTAAAGGACAGAGTGATGTCACAGCACCACATGAAGCAAGGGAGGTTATTCTAATGTTATACCACCCTCTAGAACTATGGGAGATATTGTAATGTCAGCGCCACCCGGCTAGAAGGCTGTGTGATGTCACTGCACTAGTCAGATGATATTGTGGTGCTGCTGGGCCCTACTGTGTAATGGGGCATATTGTGATGACTCTGCATGGTCTGGTAGGAGATTGTGTGATGTTACCACACCCACTGCTACAGTAAAGAGTAGTTGTATAAGACCACTTCCTTGCCCTATGGTACAGTAGAGTATACAATGATGGAAAGATGGTCAATGTTAAGAGGGTGATATTCTGCCCACTCTTGTAGAACAGAGGATATTGTGACATTACTTTGTCCTCTGATACACTGAAGTATACTGTAAGGCATAAATAATCATAGGGACTTCACTGAAATGACCTTTTATAAATCAAAATAAGGGGTCCCCTTCGAGTCCTGTCCATCTGGGCGGTACCGGCACGTGCCTTCTGGAAATCCTGACGGCATGCTTCATCATAGAGCTTTCACGTTGAAGTGTAATACTGCCACTATGGGCTTGAACCTCATCTCTTTAAGGAATGCCTTAAAAGAGCTCGAGAACAATAGAGATATCGTATTCAAACTAGCAGACAAGGGTGGGGCAGGGATCATTTTGAAAAAAGAAGATTATCGAACTGAATGTCTAAGGGCCTTATTACGACTAAGGCAGTCCACTGGACCACCGAAGTAGTAGTGGCAGTCCACCCGCCATATTTCGACTATGGTGGTCAGACCGCCACAGGTCCACTGCTACCGCCAGGGATGCGCAATCCCTGGTGGTCTTATAGTGGTGTGAGGCCGGTGATATGCTGGTGGTGCTGCTGTGGCACAGCCAAGCATATTACTAGTTTCCTCACCGGCATAGTTTTAGTGTGGCGGTGAGGAAACAAATGCCTCTGGCCAGGGAATGCATGCAGGGGACTCTGTATGCACCCCCAGTCCCTGCAGGGCATATACCTGACAGTCCATTACCTGCAGGAACATGCAATGGCGTTCCCATTGTGGTGCCTTGCTAAGGCTCGCGTATAAGCCTTATGACTGCACCGCCGTGGACCAGTCAACGCAGGACTGCCCGACCTGGATTCCATTAGGAATCCGGCAGGCGGTCTCAATTTGGCTTTGGCAGTGTGCGATTGGGGTACTGGCATGGTGCCTCGTTCCCACACCGCCAAAGTAATAATAAGGCCCTACGACTGTTGGGTGAACTACCAACACTTTGTAACAGACCCCACAGAAGCCCTTTGCAATGCGTTTCAAAGGAACCTCCAGATGTGGTACATGCCTATCATGCGATGGCATTATCACTGGTGAAACCTTCATATTTAACCTAGTTAAAATACAAGCCAAGGAACTATGGACATGCAATACCAGTAACATCGTTTATCTACTACTATGTCCATGCAACTTAGGTTATGTTGGAGAAACCTCAAGAACTATGAAACTCCGGCTTACTGAACACAGATCTGCCATTTAAACACGAAAATTGGCAGCGCCTCTGGCTTTGCATTTTTCTGAATTTCACCACTCTCCATCACAGATTCGGTGGCGGATTTTAGAAAAGATCCATACAGCCAATAATAATGGTGGTGATAAAATAAGAAAAAAGAGAGAGGTTTACTGGATCTTTTCTTTGAATACATTTACCCACGGCTTAAACAATGATTTGCCGTGGATAAATGCGATATTGTAGTGAGTAAATAGGGTTAATCTATGCTTATTATCTGAAATAATTATAAACTGAATATAAATAAATAAATAGATAATCTACCTCACTATAATATGTAAGCATTAGCTGCATAAACAGACAGATAGGCCCGTAGTATAGTCCAGGCAAAAAGAAAATATTCCCCCCTTTAAGAGTTATGGATAAACGCGATATTATAGTGAGTCATTAAGTTATTTTATGCTTGACATTTAAAATAACGAAAAATTGAAAATAAGTAAATAGATATTCTATCCCACCATTATATGTAAACACTAGCTGTATAAACAGACAGATAGGTTCACATTAGAATCTAGGCAAAAATATGGTGCTTCCTCTTTAAGAAACATGTGATCGCAGACAGATAGGTTCACATTACTATCTAGGCAAAAAGATAACACTTCCCCTTTAAGAAACATGTGATCCCATCTAAACCTATAGGCACGGTCGGTATTTAAACCAATGCCTGCATGCGGTTCAAATCTTTGCTGAAAAACTAGATACCGCCGGGATCTTTCTGCCACCGGTCCGCGCCTTTGAGGAGTAATCACGGTAAGCCCTAGTCCGAGAAAAGCGCGTTATAGGAGCTAGTCTTACACCATCCTATTTATTAATGCGAGCTATATTTGTATCCCTCGCTTTAGAAACAAAAGACACCGGGTACCGCTCTGCAGCCGGTCTACTGTGCCTAACACTGAAACAGGTAAAAACTATTAGTATCGTTAGGTAGGCTGTTTATAATTAGAAGATCTATCATGCCAATAACGTTGGTTCCCGTTCCCTTTTCATGTAGTATTGAAGACGCCGGGAACCTTTTTGCAGCCGGTTTACTTACACTGATAATCAACAGGTAAACTAATGCCTCCCCAATGAAGCTCAATATGTTTAGAATATATCGTGGTATAACCAATACAGTTTAACAACATATATGTACGTTACCTTTCTAGTATTCAGAGTGTAAGACGCTAATATCCACGACGCCATTATCTACCCTCGGAAATATGATAATTAAACTACTGGTTTTTTAAAAATACGGTAAGAAGAACATACTATGTCTTAAAATCAGCATAGGTTAAAAACGTAAACCAGCACTATGCAAAGTTGAGACTCTTTAGGCATAATTTAATGCGTCCCGATTATCTTCTTTAAACACTCAGAACATCACCGTTTTTAAAATAGTATCTGCGAGTTAGGATACACCCGTAGTATATCACTCTACAGCAGAATGTCCAACTAGGAATTTGTGACTCTTTGTTAGTCTGCTCAATCTATAGAGCTTATAACTAGGTAAAATGGGCACTAGAAAGTATTGAAAATGTGTGCAACAGAAGACAATAGATGAAATTATGTGAACTGTGAAAAAATCCTGTTAACCTCTTTGTGCAAAGTTTAATATTCATTATCTGTTTTCAGGAAACTTATATTGCTGAATCTATACACCAATATATGATGTTAGCTGCTATTTTTAGCCCATCTAGGTAAGCAGATTTTGTAATAGAACGGCATTTTTACTGCAAACTACCTGATGTGGTTTTTTGCAATATCTAAAATAACCCATACAAATGAACTAAAGAGTGAGATATTAAATAGAAATAGCATTTATTTATGGGATTTTTTAATGCGCAACTAATACCCTAGGGTGTCTAGGCGCATGGATAACCCCTTGGGCCATATTACTCAAATGTTTTACCATAGGAATTTTACATGAACATCTTTTGTGTTTTTTCTGTCTCTCTCGCTAATGTGGTTCTTTTCTTTCTTCCTTCTATCACAAGTCTGTTTTTATTTAGTAAACTGTGTTTTTCCAAAATGGTATACCCCTCATTAGGAGGGTATTAACACAAAAAAACTGTTAATGAGTGACAGGAAATGCTTAGAGCTTTGCTGTATATAGATACTGTGATATTGTGTATATAGGTGTCATAGGACTTGTAAATAGATACTTATGTATGGACAAATATGTATATATGTACAAATGATGTTTCCTTTTTTCTTTGACAAACTCATGCTTTAATGTATAGCGGTATCATCATTCTTTGTGAATCAAGAAACACTAGCGTTATTTATATAATAATATAACATGAATCAAATACGTTTTTTTGCACTGCAATACACAGATGTATAAATCATTTTAATATGTTTTACAGAAACACGATGGTACAGTCCTGAGGAAGACACACATGTGTCGAAACGCGTAGACAGGAAACCATCTTTTAACCGAATTGTAATATGTATTGGACAAATATCTGAACTTATACATATGTTACAATGTTAAAACATTTTATCATGCATGTAGATGAATGTACTAAAAATCTTTTATAACTGAATCATTTTTTATATTAACTAATTAAAATGTACCAAATGTGCAAAAACTTGTTTTGATCATTTTCTATTGCTTTTTGTTTGGCGAATGCCACTGTTTATGTGCTAGTGTTTACCATAGATTTGCCTGAGTATTTTATTCTCACAAAATGCACCCCCAGTCCCTGCAGGGCATATACCTGACAGTCCATTACCTGCAGGAACATACAATGGCGTTCCCATTGTGGTGCCTTTCTAAGGCTCGCGTATAAGCCTTATGACTGCACCGCCGTGGACCAGTCACCGCAGGACTGCCCGACCTGGATTCCATTAGGAATCCGGCAGGCGGTCTCAATTTGGCTTTGGCAGTGTGCGATTGGGGTGCTGGCATGGTGCCTCGTTCCCACACCGCCAAAGTAATAATAAGGCCCTACGACTGTTGGGTGAACTACCAACACTTTGTAACAGACCCCACAGAAGCCCTTTACAATGAGTTTCAATTTTGGGTCGAGAGGCGGAACAGGAGGTTGGGTCTCAAAGAACGATGCAGAATTCTTGGTGAACCACCACCCTTTCATCCCCTACTTCTATACCCTTCCCAAATTCCGGGACTTCTTTCTGAAACCCATTGTCCAGAAGATGCTGACTCATTTCAAAGACACAAAAGATCCCCTGACATTGATTGAGGACTTGAACTTTGATTCAAATAAGCATCTCCTGATGAGCTTAGATATTGAAAGCCTTTATACAAGTCTCCCACAAATGGACACCAAACAGGTTTTTGAAGAGCGTTGTTCTCAGAACAGTGAAGATATGCCACACCAGGACACGTCATCTTGGAATGTGCCCAACTGGCATTCTGCAAAAACTTCTTTCAGTTTGAGGATCAGATGTGCCTACAGATCCTACAGATCCACAAAAGCTCTCTGGTCAATGCCTTTGGTGGATGTGAATGTATACAACATTGAATCAACGTTTGTTCTGAATCAAACTAATCTTTTAGACCAAGGATAGTGAATGGGAAAAGTTTATTGACAATGTGCTAGTGCTGTGGGAGTAGGACCCACACACGGCCACATCCTAAATTGACTAAATTGACTGGCTCAATGCATGTTATGTTATGTTATGTTAAAAAATTTGTACCGCGCACGTACACCGAGACGGTTTCTATGCATGCAACCATAACCTCAGATTCACTTTCACAATGAGCATCACAGTAATGGTTTTTCTCGATGTGAAAATCCCAACGGAAGGGATGGGAAGGGGAAAACAGAGACCCATACAAAACCAACAGACAAAAAAATGTATTGAGGTTTGATAGTTTCCATTCAAGAGCCCCATGGGAGAATTTACATTATGGTCAGGTCTCGCACCAAACGCAAAGCTGCAGTGAATTCAAAGATTACAGGGTTCAGGCTGAAACCCCAGTTATGAAACTAATCGCCAGGCAGAATCCTAGTAAAATCAATGAGAAGTGTAAAAAAAGAGCGAGGAACCAAAACAAGGATGCCATGCTGGAAGATATACAAAGGGAAATATGGAACCCAGGGTTCGTGTGTGTAGCTACTTATAACCCCATGCCTAACCAGATGAAAAAAGTGATCACAAAACATTGGCATATACAGGATACCGAAGTTAATGATTGGGACAGACCTCTATTCTCTCATCACTGCAGCCCCAACATCAGGGATGTATTTGTGCATACAAGGGAGGATTAGCATCCATTCATGGGCCCGGCACAGGCGAATACCTTGTGGGGACTACCAACAGTCTAGGGTCCTTATCGATGCAGAAAATACAGTATATGTAATCTCACAAAAGGCACAAGGGAGCTTGATCTAGGTTTACCAAAGAGATGGCAACAAAGGAAAAAACATACCAACTGCGACTCAAAGTCAGGTACATGATTACTTGCTTCTGTGGTATGACTTACATTAGGATGACAATGTGTAAGGTCCGGATACAGATCGTAGGGCACTAAAGTAATGTATGGCGTGCTAGAATTACAACAAAAATGAGCCACTTCTATATCACATCAGGACATTCAACTATGAATTTTAAGTGGACAGTCATATAGATAGTTTGAACTAGGGGCACACAATGCTGAGTAAAAACAGTTTGAAAAAGAATAAAGGTGTGTTTCCGTCTTTCAACCAGTTAGACAGGACTGAATAATGAAATTCTGTGAGTCAGCCTAAGTGGGTAGTACTCAAGTGTAACCTTGCAAGGGGAGAATAGAGGAAAGAGGAGTAGCGGCTGGGGGTGGGCTCTCCGAGCCGTCTGCGCCCACCTGGGGTTTGGTTGGGACCGGGCCCCCTAACAGGCCCAAGAAGAGGCCGGAGGCCACATCCTCTGAAAGGGAACGGACTCTGGCACTTGCCCCGGGTCTCCCTCCCCCTTCTGCCTCCTAACCAATGGTGGATCTTGTGGCAGCACTCCGGTGCCGTCCTTTCCTCATGGACCTAACCGGGTAGCCTGCAACACACCTGCAGAGTTTCTCAAGGGAGCGCCCAGGGAGCCTCTACCATCATGGCTACTGGCTCGGCGGAGATGCCTCACTGCTGTGAAGTTTGAGCTGGCGGCTCTCCCTATCCGACCGCCACCCTACTCAAGAATTTCGCCCATTTATCCAAGCATTGCGGACCCCAGGAACGATCCGGATGGCCTGCTTGCACCCTCCGAGTTTCTGGAGGGAGAGCACACAGAGTCTTTACCAACATGGCCACTGGTTCGGCAGAGATCCCTCGCTGCTGTGGAGTCTGAGCTGGTGGCTCTCCCCCCTCCGACTGGGAGGGGTGGTGATTGCGGCGAGTAGCCTGCGAGGAACTGCTCCAGTGTAATCCATGGCTGGAAACCGGAGCCTTTGGAAACCGGAGCCTGCAGTGAGTGATGGCGGTCCTGCGATTTAACCCTGAACATGCCTACCCTCCAGTCCCGATCTATATTGCTTGGCACACCGCAGCCCCTTCCGGAACATACCCACCCCAGGCCCCAAGAGAACACTCTTCATCGGAGCGCTTGTCCCACCACGGACTCTCATGGACTTCTTTACTTTTTCTTTTGTCCTGGCCATCATTTTGCTGCTGTTCTTGGCCGCTTTTCTCTGGACCCCAACTCGCCATCTTGTCCATTCCCTCGTCCTTAACCCTTTTACTTTGTTTCCCCCTTGACGATCCTCAAATGTTTCTTCCCTTTTCTGATGTGCCTTTTCTCCATACCCTTGTATCCCTCCCACCCTCCCTTGGTGCTGTGACTGCATCCCCCCTCCGCCCCCACTTAATGGAACTCTGCTTTTCTGGGGGGTTTTTGGGGGTCTTGACCTGAGAAAATCCACTATGTGTATATATATATATATATATATAGATGACTCTAATCACTAGTATATGCAGTAGACCTTTGTACTCTCTACCATTCCTATGTGACTCTTAGAGTATATCCATTTGTATCTCTTCCTTGAGTGACTTTACATCTTGTACATTTGTAATTTTTCTGTTGGAATCTTTTATGTAACGCATGTAATCCTAAATCCTTATGTTTTGCAACTAGTTCTTATGTAAAGCGCTCTGACACCATCGGGTAAAGTTTGTGCTATATAAAATCGCATTATATAAAATAAATACATTTAAAAAATCATCAACGGAAGTAAGATTCACAAGAGGCTATTGCGTCAATCAGGGTTAGATGTAATTTGATACCATTGGTATCACCAGCTCGTGAAACCAGTCCCATGCAAACAGTAAGCCTCGCGTGAAAGCATTAAAAAAAATCCCACATGATAACACAATAATGTTGAGAGATTTAACTGAATGGCCAATCACATGTAACCAGGAAATGGGAGGAGACATTCCCATGGATAAAAAAAAATCTTTAAAAAAATAGCCCAAATGATAACACAATGATGGCGAGAGATCTGACTGAAGGACCAATCACATGTGACCAGGAAGTGAAAGGAGATATTCCCACGGGGCTAGAAGATTGGCACCTGCATTCGAACAGTTATGAACTGCCCGGCGAGGAGTGAGGACGCTTAGGTGATTGAGCACATAGTTTCTTTGAAGAAGAAAATGGGGGGTGGAATATGGTCTTCCCTCGGTAGAGGAGTGCTAGTAATACGAATGCAGATTTGTGGGTAGTAGGGAGCTTGGGCAGAGATTACAGGCACATGTGAGGGAGGCAGCAACTCTACCTCCAAGAAGGCATTGTTGTGTATTACAGAGAACCTTTCTTCTGACACAAAATTTGAGTGTGACTATAAGAATGTTGACCCTCCCTTTTCGATAGAAAAGGAGTGAAGAGCTTAATATATCAGTGTGTTTGGAGACTGTGTATGGGGTGTAGAACCACCTTACTAATTATATGGATACGGCAAGGCACAGTGGTAACATAGAACTATCTAGGAGAGTGGGGCAGTATCAAGACGCATTAGGAGCCCATAGCTATATTCACCTATAGCTTGACTCAATTCACAGTTATTTGGTGTAAGGTTTAAGTAAGAGACAAGTCTATGTAGATGCATACTAAGTAAAATAGCATAAAATGTTGTGGTGCTTTTTCTACAGATACCCATCGATGATTTATCAGGTCGGTGAATAAGCATGAAGTCTATGCATGGCATGAATGGAAGTATGGTTTGCAGGTAGAGGCGATTCCCCACTTTTTTGACCTTGAAAGGATTAGTCAATCCATAGGGATCATGAAATACTGGTCCTGACAAAATGCTCAGTATTTTCTAGGAAGGCTGAAACATGTAGACCACGAGGAAGAATACTTTGGGAAATTAGACCTCTTATAGCGTCCACATTTGTCAAGGCAATATTCCGATAATAAAGATTGATGCAGGTATGCCTCAGACAGCTTTTTAATCATTTACTGCTGAGATTCCTTGAAATATCTGTAAATGAGCCCTGAAAGAGACCGGGATAAAGCATGCAGTGACAGTATTAGGCGCCATCATGAAAACTCTATGATGAAGCATGCCTTCAGAATTTCCTGAAGCGCGAGAGATTTATAGTAAAAATTACTCACGTGCCGGTATATTATAAGGCTACATTATCCTCTAGCACATTGAATGCTACTATAATGTCATCATACCCTCTGGTACATGCAAAGGAAGTGTGAATTCATAACCTTCTTTTGTATATTTATGAACACTGGGAGCTCACTATGCCCTCCTGCACGATGGGGAATATTGTCATATCACTGCATACTCTAGTACAATAGTAGGTAGTGTGATGCCACCATACACTCTGGCACAGTAGAAGGTACTATGATGTTATCTCATTCTCTTGTACACTAGAGGGTATGGTGATGTTGCTGTACCCTAAGGCACAAGGGGGATATGTGATGTATCAACACACCCTCTGGTACAGTGGAAAGTACTCTGATGTCAACTCATGCTCCTGTAGGCCAGAGGATGAAAGATATTGTGATGTCACTGTACATTAAGGCTCAAATAGGAATACATGATGTCACCATACCCTCTGGTAAAGTTGAAGATACTCTGATGTCAACTCATGCTCCTGTAGGCCAGAGGATGAAGGATATTGTGATGTCACTGTATCCTAAGATACGAAGGGGATTTGTGATGTTGCCACACCCTCTGGCACAGTAGAAGGTACTGTGATGTGAACTCCTGATTCCGTGCACCAGAGGATAAAGGATATTGTGATGTCGCTGTATCCTAAGGCACAGAGGGGATTTGTGATGTTGCCACACCCTCTGGTACAGTAGAAGGTACTGTGATGTGAACTCATGATTCCGTACACCAGAGGATAAAGGATATTGTGATGTCACTGTATCCTAAGGCGCGAAGGGGATTTGTGATACCACCACACTCTTTGGTATAGTAGAAGGTATTGTGATGTCAACTCATGATTCCGTACACCTGAGGATAAAGGATATTGTGATGATGTCACTGTATCCTAAGCCACAAAGGGGATTTGTGATGCCACCACACCCTTTGGTATAGTAGAAGGTATTGTGATGTCAACTCATGATTCCGTACACCTGAGGATAAAGGATATTGTGATGATGTCACTGTATCCTAAGGCACAAAGGGGATTTGTGATGCCGCCACACCCTTTGGTATAGTAGAAGGTATTGTGATATCAACTGAAGCTCCTGTACACAGAGGATAAAGGATATTGTGATGTCACGTGCCATATGGAACAACAGGTGTATTGTGATGTCACCACTCCCTCTGGCACAGTAGAGGGTTGTGTGATGTAACAACACCTTGCAGTACAATACAGGATACAGAGATGTCACATTATCATGAAGCACAACAGTATATATTTTGAAGAAAACATAGAGTGTATTATGATGGAGGATAGTCTGACATCACGGAATTAGAATAATGGAGACTATTATGATGTTGTTTCATCCGATGACATAAAGGAGGGCATTGTTAAGATACAACCCCCTCCAGGTTTTGTGATGTCACTATGCACTCCAGGGTAATTGGACAATTGGGATCATTATGATGTTACCCTGCCCCCAACACAGTAAAGAGGTGGTGGATGTTGTATTGTCACTGCTGGTACAATACTGGATATTGTGATGTATCTGCTCTTTGATACAACTGAAGACCTAGGGGCATATTAGAAAGAACCTCGTTAAAATTATTGCAGTTTTAGCGGCAGGAAACTGCCGCTAAAACAGCGATAATGGGCTTGCTAATATGCGTTATAGAATTCCAATAGAAGCCCAGGTTAGATGTGCAAGGCATCTAACCTGGGCTTCTATCGGAACTCTATAACACATATTAGCAAGCTCATTATCGCCGTTTTAGCGGCAGTTTCCTGCCACTAAAACGGCGATAATTTTAACGAGGTTCTTGATAATATGCCCCATAGTGAGGCCAATGTGCTCTCTTGCACATTGTCTGAAGGACAGTCTGACTGTACACTGTCTCTTTTTAAAATCACAAATATTGTGGAAAACCTTCTGGAAAATGGAGGATAATATTAATCACACTCCTCTCTGATGCAGTGAATGCAGGTGTGAAGTCACCAAGTTGTCTGGCATTTTGGAGTATGCAGGCTTATCATTCTTTCCCCTTACATGGCAGAAGGTATTCTTATACTGCTGTGTCAGCTGGGTGACTGAAGGATAGCCATAGGGCACTACCCCTCTTTGGGGCAATGGGGGCTTGTGAGGACCCTGCACCTTCTGGTATGATGACTGCTTTCCGATATATCAGAGAGAAGATTGTGATGTCACCTTCCCCTCATGCGCAGCGGGATGGAAAAAATATTTGTATAAGGGAACATTGCCTGAAGTCCACACATCTTGGTGGAGAAGATGAGGGTCTGCCTAATAGTAATAGGGGCATTTATAATAGGGGCATTTATATAGCGCTGGGTTTTACGCGCACCGGCGTGTCCCCGCGCTTAGACCGCTGCGAAACCCTTCCTGGCTTCCCTGAGAGATGGTCCCTCAATGGGTATCTCCAGGGTGAGACCAGGCATCCCCGGCGGTCTGATGGGGCCGTTAGTGAAGATGAGGCAAGCTAGTGCCCAGAGTTGCCGAGTGTGATCGCTGATCAGAGTGGGCACCGAGGCGAGAGAATTATCGAGTCTGCTGACCCTGGTCCAGAAACCTGCCTGCTGAGAGAGGGAAGGAGAGTGACTGGCTCTACAGGAGCAGAGACTGTCCTGGAGGAGAAGCATGCTGTGTTTGAGGTGTGAGGAGCACCCAGAATTAGCTGGCTGACCTTGAGAGGAAAGACAGACACAATCCATGTTGTGAGCGGTCGCCCAACATGGCCCATCATGGCCCTGTAGCGGGTCAAGCCGACGTCAAGCCAAGAAACCATCCTGTGCTGCCTGGCACCCCTACAATGCCGGAAGGATTGTTGCTTCTGCTGCCAACACCCAGAGAATCCAGAGGAGGAGCTGCAGTTGCCACCAAAGTAGGAGCTGATCACAACCCAGTGACCTCAACTGTAGAGTACCTAAAGAAGTACATCTACTACCACCAGATGCCACATGTAAACCCAGCCTGAAGGCTGCCACTGCCTGCAGCAAGTACCCATTGCATCTCTGCTTGGCGACCGCATCTGCCACAATAGGTGCTCACCTGGCAGGCCTGCTAAGCTGTTACCCCACTAAGGCCCTAGTTCCAAGTGAAACCATTGCTGTGGTCCAATGTCAGCAGAGACGCAGCTGAGAGAGATAGCTAGAGGAGCACCTGCCAGTCAAGAGCAACCGCATCAGCAGGTAATAAGGCCTCATACAGAACACTGAAATATATCCACTAATTGAGTTCTTCTGCAGGAGCGGCTGCCTAGGTGATCCCTTTAATTTGGGTAGGAACAATTGACTTGAACTAAAAAGTACTCCAAGTGAGTAGAGACCAACTGGACTGCACATGTGCCTGTCCTGAGCTTATGGCTACAGAAGCGCAGAGGCACTGTATCTGATGGTTTGCTTAACTAAGCCTTTTACAAGGATTCACAACCTGGCAACTGAGCCCCATTAAAATTGTGTTGTATTGCATTTTTTGGTACCAATAGAGTACTTTCTTTATACTGAGATAGTACTTATTTTTACTAAGCACTTGTCAGGGCAAAACTTTTATTGCGTCGGTTATTTCACTGTTGAGTTCTGAGCTCTTGCTTCCACCCTAAGTCAATGGGCATCCTTTGACTGCTCATCTTCGCTACCCTGAGAGTCGATTATAGAAAGGGTTACTTTGCTCAGTTTGTTGAGCTATTAAACGATGGACCCCAGAACAGCAGAAGCAAAATTCCTCAACCACCACGTTTGGGGACCAGTAGCCTAGCTGTCCTGTTCCCTCTCGAACAAGGTCTGACACGGATATACAGCTGCCTGGTGCACATGGGCAGGAGAAGGTGGGACACAAGTTTGGGGGTGCAGACCTCGCTCCATTCATCAGGATCCTCATCATTTTAGGATAACAGGATTGAATTATATTCTGAAAACCCTTGAGAAATGTGGCTATTCAGAGGTATCCTGTATGGTAGCAACTAGGCAACAGGCATTAAAGGAAATGTGAGCAGACTGGTCAATTGCCCATACTGAGGCGACTGCTGCGTACAAGTTTTTACAGTTCAGATCCATTTCAGGCGGGCCAAGTATCCAAAACAGGAGACCTACCTTTCTCTAAGGTTAGAGTTTCCCAGCTTTTCCCTGAATTAACATCCTAATATAATGTTATATATTTGTTAAGAACTGTCCTTTTCTGAGCTGGCATTCAAGAAACACCTGCACAAGTGTCACATTTGAGGGTGCACAGATTAAAGAATTATGTTTGGTAGAGAGAAGCTATGTTGAGTTGGATCTGAAAGTTTCCGGAACAAGAAATTTCCACGTGAAAGTTATGGATAAGTGAAACCCAATAGCTGTCAACTTTTGAGTAGAGTACCAGTCAAACCCTACATAGACTAGCATATGCCACTATGGGGTGCGTATGACTCGTAACAGAACACAGCCGCTATAACTTATATGTATGTCGCTGAGTTAATCTTTCTGATCATGGGGTTGTTTGTGAAAGGGTATGAATGTGATGTTGATTCAAGCATGAACATATGCATTTTTCTGGTTTAGCATATAATTATGACATATTCCCGTGTAAATGTAATATAGTGTACTTGTGCTCTTGCATGTATTATTCATTAGTTTGTGCTTGATTCTGTCAAAAGTGAGCTTTTCCTCAAATCTATTCCGTGTTCAAAAATAACTGTACAGTGAAACAACAGCCTGGAAATAGGCCAGAATGATCTAGTTGCTAGGTATGCCTTTTCAAGGAAGAGAAGGAACAACATTGGACCTGAATTACTGCAAGCACCGAGACTCCTCTATTGGCTACTTTGTGTTGAACTTTGGGATCCATAGTATTCATACATAAGTCCTACTTTAAAGGGTCACACACAGGATGTAGCTAGGATTGAAGCTATTTCTACCAGAATGGCCCCTTGTGGTTGGATGCTGGATGAATAATCAATGGTTGACTAAATGTAGACAATAAGCAAAGGGTCCCTCTGGCATTATCTTATCCAAGACTTGGAACCAAATGTTGGAGTAGTGAGCAGGTAGTTTGTCAGAAGATTGTCTACAGAAATATTGTCTCTCATACATATCGTGTCCTAAATATTGTTTGCAAAAATAGTGCTCCGTTATGTGTAGATTTCCTATTATAATTCCAAAAGGGTGATATTTCTGTAGATGATAGTTAGGACGCAATGTTCATATCAGACGACTTTAGGTCGCGATATTCTAGTACCACACTGGAGAGAGGCTTTATGCACCTGGAGTGTGAAGGGAGAGATCGAAGTAGTATATTCTGGACCAGTAAGAATAAGTGGGAAGACATTCTTTGACACCCAAGAGCTGGAGAGGAGATGTGGACACTCATTGCCACCATTTCAATTGGCACCAGAGGTAGAAGAAAGAGGGGGCACTTGTTTATTTGATGCTGTTAAGAGGAAGGAACTAGGGGCCCTAATTCCTGTAGCAGCCTTACTGATTTGTTTGTAAATAAAAAGTTAGTACTTTCAGGTAGAGAAGACTCGTAGTATATTGTGCTAATACTTATTAAGTAGAGCATTTGCCCAGAGGCTGCAAGGCGCCATGGATGTAAGTTCACAAACGTGACATGACTATGCTTTTACCTCGGATACGATTACCGGATTTGCCTATTATCCTGCCCTTGGTCTCTCGTTTACTTAGTATTTGCCTTTGAGATGTTGTGGAAAAGAGCAAAGAGCGGAAACTGCAGAAAGTAAACATGGCTCTATTATGGCTTCTTTTTGAGTGCCATGGTAAGTTCAATGGGCCCAAAAATTGGAGTCACTCTTTATGGGCCCCTCAGAGTTCTATTTACATTTGGTACTGGCCACCGCCTTTATGATGGTGGAGACAGGGGCAGAAAGGGCTGGGCATAACATACCAAAGGGCAAACCAGGGGAAGCAGTTGCTACCCCGCTAATACTTGTAATAGACTTTAATGCTTGTCACAAAGAAGGGTTGAGGGTCTGAGAAAGATAGTCTTCTGGGTAGAGGCTCACTGCTCATTTTCTGCACAAAGAGCATCTTTATCTTTTTTCGCAAGCATTATTTATGTTTGGTTAAGTGAAACGGCTTGGGCTACTGGTGGGCCAGTGTCAGCCGAGAACACAAATATGAGCATAGGAGAAACTAGAATTCTGACGGGACTGGACAGCCTTGAGGCATTCAAGCCAACACACAACCAAATTGCTTGTGACCTTACTAATGAAACGTTCAAGTCCTGGAAACAGACATAAAAATAAAAAGTAACTGGGATTTGAAGTTAAATATTGAAAAAACAAATGTTGTGCAAAATAGTATTTGGTGAAACACAAAAATGTGAAAGTTCACAAGGATTTTTACGTGTAGTTCATTTTCACACTTTGGTTGGTGGATCCAATCTACAAATTGTTCTCCAGGTGTATTCTGCAGTTTATTGAAAAAAACATGTGCCTTTTGTCAGACTAGACGGTCTGAGGAAATAAATGCAGAAAAATTACTTGTGTAGTTAGTTTACTCATAAAATGAATGTTGAGTGTTTTGTTGTTTCGCATATTAACCACTGCCAGGCCCCTTTGATATGTTTTAGGTCAGGAATTACCCAAGACCTTTTAGCTTTAATAAAATGATATGTGTAACATTCTTAATAACAGTGGCTTAAAGCCAGCCTCATTAATCCGTTGGTCTGTTAATGTTATTCACATTTTTCTTCCAACCACTACAGCATACAGTATGGGGCAGTGGGTCAATCCACTTCAGCCATTGACTAACTTTACTGTGAGTGACAGCATTTTTAAAAAGTTCATCTTCACACCCAAAGTAATTATTTTCAGTGCCATGATAATGTGTGCTTTTTGAGACCAAAACAGATGTTTGCTTTAACTAATGATTTTTTAGAATGAGCAAGGTTCAGCCACTTCCACAACAATGAAGTTTCACAAAAACCATGCTAAAACAAAGCATGCATTGACAAATCCAAAATGCTGGCATCCAACACAGACCAATTGGATTTGCCAAAGTTTTTTGGTTAAAGTATGCATTCCCTTTCAAATATACAGCTGGAACATGCCACCCATCATTTCTCTTTGCCACTCTCTTTTCCAATGGACTTGTCACTCAACTTCTCTCCCCTGTACAGAGATGTGAGACCTGTCACCCATCATGTTCCCTCGCTTAGATACAGAGGGGACATGTCACCCATCATGTTCCTCTCCTTATTATATAGAGAGCAGACTAGTCACTCATCCTCTTCCTCACCCTCTTGTATATAGCAGCTCTGTCACCTAGTCAGTGGCCCTGTCACCCTCTCTCTTACTCCCTCTGTAGTGCGTAAATATGATATGACTCATCCTTTGCTTCTGTCTTACACAGGTGGTCCAGCCATGTCCACTGCCCTCTTCGTCCTTCCCTGTCTCTTCGGCGCGCAGTGCTGTCACTCGTCCTCTAGCTCCCTGGCTAAGAGAGAGCATTCATGGTTCCTGTCACCCATCTTCCTCTTTCTCTGCCTAAGTGGAGATCTCACCTTTTATCCATTCTCTTCCTCCCTATCCTTACCATGGAGGGTCTGCCATCCATCCTCTGTCTCTTTTAGAGAGATAGAAGCTGTCACTCATCTCTTCCCATCCTTTCTTGCATCAAATGTTAACCTTTCACCCATCATCTTCTCACCCCCTGTTACATGGAGAGCAAACATGTAACCCTTTCACTTCCTCCTTCTCACTTTCAGAGAGCAGACCTATCACCCAGTCTCTTCCTCCCTCTCATGTTTTCATCTGGCCTGTCTCCCAATCTCTTCCTCCCTCTCATTAATAGAGCAGACCAGTCTGCACCCTCTCTTACTCATCGAGTGAACTTTCAGCCTTCCTCTTCGCCTCGCTCTTACCTACAAAGTGGTCCGCTCACCAGTCTTTCCTTATGCTCTTAAATGGAAAGTATGTCTGTCACCCACCCTCTTCCTCGCCCTCTTCTGGCTTCTAGACAGAAGTGGCCTGTCACCCACCACCCTTCGCCGTCTCACATACATACAAAGTAACACCGTCCTCTTCCGCTCGCTTCTTTTTCCATTGACGAGGCCTGTGCCCGAACTCAATTCTCACTCTCTTTTGGACAGAGGGTCTGTCACCCACCATGCTTCCTCTTCCATATAAGGTCGTATGGACCCCATCCTCACCCTCCCTTTTTTTCAGAGACTTCACGTCACCTATCACATTCTTCCCTTTCTTTTTCAGAGTGGACTTGTCATCCCCCCTCCCCCTTACAGAGAGTGGGCAGCACCCGTCATCCATCCTTTTCCTCCTGGTTGCTTTGCCGCCTCTACCTCCCTCTTCCCTCTCTCCCTCTCTCTCTCTCTCTCTCTCTCTCTCTCTCTCTCTCGGTGAGAGCGCCTGTCACTCTTCCACTCCTTCCTTCCCTTAAATAGACAGCTGAGCGGCCGCACATCAAAAAGCCAGCGTGCTTTGAAAACAGACATCACATTGTCTTCACACCAATTACTAATCCGGGAAGCGGGTCCTCTTGGCGCGAGCCACCGACACCAATCGCGTCCTACAAAGCGCGCGCAGACGTTTTGCATAAAACTCATTAGGACCTCAGCGCGAGAAGCCATCGACCGCCTTCACAGCTCAGAGCAGGGGGAAAGGTGTTGCAGTTTAAAAAACGAAATCCATAAATATAAATACGAATTAAAGCGCGGACAAATCGCATTAAACAAAATATAGAGACGGTAAACAGCAGATATGGAGCGGAGCAATGGATCCCGGCGGAAGCTGACAGCGCAAGCGCCCTGAAGACACCCCAGGGGCCAAGCCAACGCTATATTAATCTGCATTAAAATAACATTAACATACATTGATATACAGAGTGTGTCCGCTGTCAACTGAAAATGTTTAGACTGATTAATTGGGCTGCCATTTTTGCTGGGCATTCCCGTCAAGGTAGAGCAGGGACCACCCTGAAGGGTTAATCCCACCACTCAAACTTTTTAGGATAAGTAACGCTTTGCATACATAAAGGCAATTCTAAAAAAAAAAAGGAAAATAAGAATCACGGGGACACAGCATGGGTGCACGGGTGTAGAATACAGAAACACCTAAATCTTCAGCCTCGTCGTATGTGTGGCTGTAAATTACGGACGAGTGTTAATTCCAGCAACACACATGTACAGTGTGTGTGTGTGTGTATATATATATATATATATATATATATTTAGAGCCTGAAAGGCGTTTGGACATACCTTGCTGCCGTTTGTGCTTGCCACTTGTGATGAATAAAAGGTGAAAAGTCGCTTATGTGTGGTACCTCAATATTCAGCAGTTTCATATGGAATCTATCTATCTATCTATCTATCTATATATATATATATATATATATATATATATATATATATATATATATATATATATATATATATATATATATATATATATATATATATATATATATATATATATATATATATATATATATATATATATATATATAAATATAAATATTATATACAAGTGAACCAGTGATTAGTGCAGGGGTAATAATTACAAAAATACCAAGGTACAAGGGTATACAGTATAAGCACTGTTAACATGAGCAGGAGTGTGAATTCCAAAGCACACATGTACATGGTGTATGTAGTGTGTGCACTGGTAAATAATGGAGGGATACGAAGTACAAAAATGCACTTGTACAGGGTATACAGTGTACTTACCGGTGAATAGTGCAGGGGTAATAATTACAAAAACTTCAAGGTACAACGGTATTCAATTTATGCACTGAAAATGGTGCAGGGAGTTACTTCCAAAAACACAGGGTATATGAAAACACGGTATGTGTACGACTCGTGATACACAACCCAGACACGGGCACATACAGCATGTGTATCATTAAGGCATATACTCACACTAAACCCTCCTGGTTGCTAGGGAAGGAACAAGAGGCTACAGGGTAATCAGTGTGAGCTGGCCTCTAAGTAAGACATGTACACACAAAAAGAAGCTACCCTGAATGAATGTCTGATTCTAAATCTGGAAGAAGGCGCACTACACCTCTTTCTGTGGAGTGCTGGGCATATCAGAAAATGTGAAGGACTGTCCTCACACACCACCAGGTATCATGCTTCATCATTGGCAGTCCTCGCTCTCTAGAAATCGCATTTGGTAGCGAGCATGCCTTCACCTGAAGACAGAGAGGTACTTCTAAATGCTAAGTGGGGGGCCCGTGAGAGAAGTGAGTGTTTAAAAATTAATTTAAAAGCCAAATGTAATTTACTTGTAAGGTTTTTGCTTAGTATTAAAACTAAAGTGTGGGGACCAACGGGTTTAGTACCCCATCCCCATCAATGCCGTCAACATGTTTCTGCCATAATGGCCATGAGGGTCCAAGGCATTCATCAGGACAAGATCTAAGGGCTCCTATCTAGTCTCCTAGGACTAAGATGTGTCCACCATGTAGGATGACCTTTATCAATCTCTACTGAATTAACTTGAAGCCCCAATTTAGGGGTAGGGAAGTCCCTTGGGAAGGAAGAATTGAAGGACCCCTGTAGTCACACTTGCCTCAAGCTGCAACCCTCATAGTACTCCTATAAACAGTCCTTGCCTCTTCCCCGCTGGCGTACCCAACCTGAAAACACCCGGGTAAAGGGGCATATATTATATATGGCATTAAGTAATACCCATCCTAAAAACTCTCAGATATATGGTTATAGTAAATTCTGCACTGCTATGGAATCTAAAATCGTTCAGGTACAGGAGCATGCAGCAGCTGCACCGGCAAGTACAGGAAAGATGTAAAGTAACACCATAAGCAGGCAGACCGAAGTAATATAGCAACTATACTTGCATGCAGGTGTGTATAATCCAGAAACATCCTAACACAGGAGAATGCAGTTACTCTACAGGTGACACTGCAGGCGGGCTGATTCTAAAAACACCCATGTACTGCAGCATACAGTATAGCTACCACTAAATGCTGCAGGAGTGTGCTATCTGGAAACGCCCAGGTACAGGGGGTTACAATATGTGTACTAATAAAAACTGCAGGGATGTGGATCTTCAAAAAAAAATAGGTACAAGGAATATAGTAACTATAGTGTGTGTGTATATGTATGTGTGTGTGTGTGTATGTATGAAATGGGGGCCGGGCTGAGAGCCGAAACTAACCCTGGCACACAGCTCGACCGGCTTGGGGGGGGGGGGGGGGGGGGGGGTTGTAGTTGCTGCTTATGTTACCGGGGGCCGAAGTTGCCAGCCCTCAGTAACAAAAACACCCCCCCCCCCTCAGGGGTTCAAAACTGTCCCTCACCCTGGCGGCCCACCGGGGAAACGCCCTGTGCCCACTGCGGCCAGGCCGGCTCTGTATGGAATCCATAAACACGTAAGCAGGGCAATCCAGTCAGTGTGAAGATACGTCCTGCATGTGTGTTGCTTCTAAAAACACCCAGGTGCTGTGGCACCAAGTACATCTACCAGAAAATGGGCCAGTGGTGTACTATCTGGGACCACCCACATACAATGGGCGTGTGCCTGTGGATGCTGCGTCAGTATTGGATCTAGAAACACTTGGACAGAGGGGTATAAAATACGTATACCTGTAAATACTGCTGGGTATTTAATTTTGAAACCCGTAGACATCGAAATGTACTGCAAGTATACAAACAAATGCTGCAGTGATGTGAGTACAGAGGAATATAGCATTTGTACTGAAAAATACAGTAGGGTTGTGAGGTTTCGTGATAATTAAAGTGATGCATTCGACTCGTTCGAATATGGACGAGTTTGGTATCTATGAACCGCAAATGACGAGTTTAGTGGGTGTACGCGTTTTCGCTACGCTGGCCTGAACCGTTCGTCTTATTCGTGGGTTTCTTCATCTGAACCCACGGGTTCCATTTTAGATACGGCATCCATTTTGTCTCTTGCCCTCAAGTAGCCAGCGAACGGACACTGTCCGCTTCGTGACCCTAGGATTCCCAAGCTCTTGCGGAAGACACGTGTTCCTTTGAGGGTGTCTTTATGATGAGGGGGATGACACTGCAAAGGCAGATGGCCCCGCTCGAGGCTCATCTTGCCGTGCCGGTCTATTGTTTCAGCCGTGCATTCATTAGGCACGTCTCCTTTGATCCTGCAATCGTGTTTCTGATATCGCCCCCCTACACTCTTTTCAATCTGTTGACTATCTTTGTCTTCCCTTGCACCTGTTTCTGACTCTTTCCTTAACTCGTTTACAGCCGGAATGGAATGTACTTAATGGTGGGATAACGTACTTTTACAGTTGGGAACCGGCAATGCTACTGTAATTATGTTCCGGGACCCTGAATACATGAAAGCAACCCTTTTGAAGTTTACTGTGGGAACTGAGTTATAACCTTTTGTTCGCCATGTTGTGCTATGACAGAAATATGTATAAAAGGAGCGATCCACTGTCGCAATTCGAAGCAGTCTCCTAGAACCTACATGCGTTGTACTTCTTGTGACTTCTGAGTTCCCTGCAGTAAATAAACCTCGATCTTTGACGCCGAAGGAAGTGTCCCGTGTCTCTGTGATTTGTACGCCGGAACAGGTAAACCACGAAGGTTTCAGGTGTTGTCCCCTGGCACCGCTGGGCCTTAGAATAGCCCAGTCCTTCAGTTGGCGCCCATCGTGGGGCGACATCAGCGGTACCGGTCCAAAGCCCGACGATCGTGAGGAACTTCGTGTGAAATCTCCGAGGGAAGGTGCACCCCGCTTCATCGATCCTGTTGCCGAAATAAGTGGTCCGAAGACTTTTCCCGCGAAGATCCCCGCCTCCTGACGGCTGCGACGGACTGATGCCCTGACTGTCGAGCTGTTTTGGCGCCTGGCGTAGTCCTTTGTACAGCGAGACGATTGACGGGCCTTCCTGGTGACGCCATTGCTCTTTCAGTTAAGTATTTGTGGGTCGCTCCCAGAGTCCTTGGTTGTTGTTGAAACTTGGTTGTTTGCATGGTTCCATTGCATTTGTGGTTCTTAGTATTTGGTTCTTAGTTGTTGGGTTTTACTTGACGATTGCAATTGCCAAAAACCGAGTGTCTTGCATTTTTGCGAGGATATCGTAAATCGATAACCCTTGAAGTTTGTGAAACTCGGTTAGTGTGCACGATGCCTGGCAATAGTACTTTGTTTAGTTGCTTTAAATGTTGCGGTGCGGATTCCCGATTGGAGGACTCATGTCCGATACCTCCAGTTGGAACTCCGGTCTATGAGTTATATAGTCGCCATGGAGTGGGTCCTATCGCATATAATGATTATTGGATCGCTATACTAAAAATGATGGTGTCCTTAGTTGGCCACCTCATGGTAGTTTCGAAACAGCAATTTTGGATAATCTTGAAGGAAAATTGTTCAAAAAGAAATCTAGGCCGGCCATGTTTGATTCCTTTCGGTTATGGCGTAAAGAGGCCAAGCAGAAAGAAATCAAACAGCTTAAAAGAAATAAGAGGGAAGGTATCGTTACGACGATGAGAAAGGCAGAGCAGTTTCAGTGAGACAAAGAAGAAAAGGAAGTTTTTGACAGACTACAACGTATGGCGGTGGATAAGTGTTATCCTGTTTTACCGTCGGGTGCTGATAAGAAGTGAGAGGAAGTAGTAGAGGACCCTTTGTTGTCCTACCTATTGAAGTCACCACCTCCATACGCACAGGATACTGCAGCTCCTGTGGTTCCTCCTGTTCTTCAACCTGTTGTTCCGGCAGCTGCTGGTCAGCCTGTCGCTGGTCCTGTCCTTCCGAATCCCCTTGTTCCTCAAGTCGTCCCTATTGCCTTATCTGCTCCTGTTCTTACTGCTCCACTGCCTATACCTTCTCAGTCCGCTGTTCCCGCTACTTCTGCTCTTTTGGCTACTCCTACTGCTCCTACTGCTCCTGTGTTTAGTCCCCATGTTGTTGCCCCTGTACTTCTCTCCTCTTCTCCGTCTGTTCGTAGTCGCATACCTAATGCTGTTGCTAATCTTTACTCTCCTTTTGGACCGATTCTTGGGTCCGATGTTTCCGATGTCCCTCAACGACGAAGTCAAATTCCTGGTGGTAGGGAGAGTGATACGTTAATTAAAATGGCGCGAAATTGGATTAGGTATCCTGTTAAAAACACCCCGCCCATAATTTTTGAGACCTTCTCTCAATTTAATGAGCCCACACAGAGATTTGTGTTTGAGGAAATGTGTAAATGTTTACGAGAAGTGATGGATACTGATGAGGTAGATAATGTGCCGCCCGAAGTGACTGAACTTCAGCATCAGTTTTCGAGTGGTATGATTGTGGGTAGTAATGTTCGACGTGCTGCAGAACATCTTCTATCTTTTCGGCCTACTGTAATACCTCGAGCATTGTTTAAAGATGAAACTGAGGAGTGGATGGCAACACCTGGTCAGTATCCCATGCGAGAAGTTCCTCCAGTGTGGATGCCAGGTGACGCTAATGCCGTTCCTAATATTCCGCCACACTTCCAGGGAGTTTGGATACACCTCCCATGGAAGCGGTCGGAAGTTTTGCAGGTGAAACAAACTTTACCTGACCCCCGCAAAAATCCTGCAGGTTACTATAAAGAGTTGTCCCAATTAGTGGATGCTACTATCATGAATCTTGCCTATATCGACATGTTGTTCGGTAACGTAGTACCTCAACCAATTTGGGCAAAAATCCGTCAAGAGAATCACATAGCAGAGTTGGGCGGTGATTGGGCTGCTCTTGCGGCAGCCGACGGTCGACAAGTTGGTGGGGCTAACCCTGAACAGCTTATTGAGAATCTGCCCCAGAGGATTATTACGCTAATGAAGACACTTATGCCAGCAATGAGAGTTAATTGGGATAAACTGCGTGCAAGCAAAAGAAGGACGAGAGTGTCTCCGATTTCTTTACGAGATTTGAGGAGGCATTCATCGATCACAGTGGTCAGGATATGAGCACTGAGGGAGGTCAGCGGTTGTTCGTAGATAAATTTGTATCGAATTTGTTGCCTGACCTTAGCAACAAATTGAAAAATTCCGAAAGTTCGTGGGCTGTTTCTACCTCTGCTCAGATATTGGCCACGGCTCAATATTACGAAAATAGGGAGAAGGAGGAAAATGATCGTGCGGATAAAAAAACAAAGGATCTCAAAACTAAAGTTCTGTTACAGCAAGCGTATCCTCAGCGCTCAAATCAAAATGCCTCTCAACAACAGAATAGATAGCAATCACAATTTGCTAGGTCACAGTCGCGTAATGACTCCTCCACGCCGAGATCTATGCTCGGATATAATCAATGTGCATACTGTAGAGGTGAGGGCCATTTAAAGTTTGACTGTCCGGTTTTGCGCGACCGAAATAGTGGTGGTTCGGCTCGAGGAGGTCGTAGTGGTCCTCAACAGGCTTCGCGAGGTAGAGGTCGTGGTGTTACTCAGAATCAAAATGAGCGTTCTAATAATTCATCTGATTCTAACAATTGCTTTGATCAGCGTGGTTCATCGTCAGGTAGATCTGCACAGTATCATGTGGATGACTGTTACGTCGAGCATGATATTGATGACGGTAACTACTAGGACACCCACAGACAAAGAGAGGGAGTCGTATCAGTTCCGGTTGATCAGAGAGGGCCGTACGTCGCAGTTGCCACATCGGGCGTAGTTGAGCCTTTTCTGTTGGACACTGATGCAGCGAAAAGTTCCATCATGCATTCGAAACTCCCTGGCGCACCTTTGTCTGGCTTAAAGAATGTTTCCGTTGGATTCTCTGGCGCCCCGATAGCAATCCGGTTTCTAGCCCTTTGCCCCTCACAATTGGGCCTCGTGAGCTGAAAGCTCCTTTGATTTTGACTACTGGTTGTGGTGAAAATCTTTTGAGCCTGGATTTGCTGAAACGGTTATATGCGACCTTGTATTGTTCTCCTGCGGGAGTGGAGCTTACTTTGGGTCAGAGAGTGATCTATCCTATGTATTTGTCAACTGATAAGCTCCCACCGGAATTGAGTTCTCTTCCTAAGTCTTTGTGGGCAACAGGTCCCAATGATGTGGGCCTGCTTGATATTTCACCTTATGTTGTCCAATTGAAATTGAATGTGCGATTACCACGTATTCCCCAGTATCGTATCTCTCTTGATGGTGAACGAGCGTTGTTAGCGATCATCTATAATTTGATCAAGAAAGATGTTATCGAGGAAACTCGGGGAAACGTGTGTAATAGTCCTGTGTTACCTATTCTGAAACGCACTAATCCATCCAAGCCTCCTGTTTACTGTTTTGTCATTGATTTACGGGAGGTGAACAAAATTGTGATTCCACAATTTCCTGTGGTGCCTGACATTACGGCTTTACTGACTCTGATTCCAGCCTCTGCTTCTTGGTTCTCAGTGATCGATCTGAAGAATGCTTTCTTTAGCATTCCGATTGCTGAGGAAAGCAGAGATCTATTCGGTTTCTCAATAGGTGGTCGCAGCTTTAGGTTTAAACGCGCCCCTCAGGGCTACTGTGAGAGTCCATCGATATACAGCCAAGCCCTGAAGAGTCAACTCGATGCGTTTGTGTTACCGGCTGGTGCGGCCTTGATCCAATATGTTGATGACTTGCTTGTGGCTTCTGACACTAAAGAGATCTGCAAAACTGCTACGGTATCGCTGTTACAGCATCTCTGTGACTTACATCACAAGGTGTCACCTTCTAAACTGCAATATTGTTGTCAAGAAGTAACCTATCTAGGTCACTTATTGTCAAAGGATGGAAGAAGGTTGACCCCAGAGAGAATTGCAGCGATCGCTCGAATGACTGTGCCAACAACTCAGAGAGATGTGCATGCCTTTCTAGGTATCACGTCATACTGCAGGCAATGGATTCAAAATTTTTCATTGCTAGCGAAGCCATTGGTAGCACTCACGTGCAAGGATGTTCCAACTCCTTTGCCATGGACTGAAGAGTGTCAGAAAAGTTTTTCTGAATTGCGTGATGCGTTGTGTTCGGCTCCTGTGTTAGGTACTCCTGACTACAGTAAGCCGTTTACACTATACGTTCACGAGAGAGAGGGTTGTGCGTTGAGTGTCTTGACGCAACTATTTGGTGGTAAGCAGCGTCCATGTGCATATTTTTCCTCGACCTTGGACCCAGTAGCTAGAGCGTTGCCAAGTTGTCTAAGAGCGACAGCGGCGGCTGCGGTGTCCATTCGACAATCTGCAGGATTGATCATGGATAATGTGCTTACGGTAATGGTTCCGCATGCAGTTGACACTCTCTTAAATCGTACAAAGACTCAACACTTGACGAGCGCAAGGTTGTCCGGTTACGAGTTGACGCTTTTGGCAAGTCATATACAAATAAAGCGCTGTAATGTACTAAACCCGGCGACGTTGTTGCCGACTAACATGGAATCAGATGATGTACCACCACATGATTGCTATTTGCGAACTGAGGAAGAAACGAAGGGTCGTTTTGACCTAAAAAACACTCCATTGGCAGATCCTGATGGTACCTTGTATGCTGATGGTTCGTGTTTTAAGTTGCCGAATGGTGATGTGACAACTGAGTATGCTGTGGTGCCGTTGAGTACGGTTGTGGAAACTGCGAGATTGAGTCAGAATTCCGCGCAGGCGGCAGAGTTGATTGCGTTGACGAGAGCGTGTGTTTTGTCTAAGGGAAAGCGAGTGAATGTGTTTACTGATAGTCAATATGCATTTGGCGTTGCACATAGCTTTGGTCGATTGTGGAGAGAAAGAGGATTTATGACATCGCCTGGCACGAAGATCCAACACGGACAGCTCGTGAACGATCTTTTGAATGCACTTACTTTGCCTAAGCAGGTGGCGATTATTAAATGCAGCGCGCACCGAAAGGTTACGGATGATGTTGGTCGTGGTAACGCGTTTGCGGATGAGATTGCTAAAGAGACAGCTAAGAACCTTGCAACCCGAATGTATGTTACGAGTTCAGTAAGGTGGCCAGCAGAGACTGGTATGTGCGAGGACACTATAGAGAGCGTGAAAGCGATTCAGAATGAGGCCACCGAAACTGAAAAGACTAAGTGGAAAGAGAGCACAGGAAAGTTAGATGCGCACGGATGTTGGATTGATTTGTCGGAAAGTCAGAAGTGGATGTTGCCGGATGCATATGTGCTAGCCGTTGTGACTATTGCGCACGGCTTGTCACATATTAGCGCGAAAGGTATATGCAAGTTACTGTCCCCTGTGTGGAAGAATGATGGTATTGCTAAGTGTGCTGAGAGAGTGGTTAAGAATTGTATGGTATGCATGATGTACAATCCTGGCAAGGGCACCCCTACTCCACCTGGCCATTTTGCTCCTCCTACATGTCCCTTTGAGGTTATCCAACTGGACTTCATCCATATGGAGAGAGGTCTTTGAAGCACTGCCCGCACAGACAGAGGGTCCTGGACATCGGCTCCAACCGGGTGACTGGGTGGTCACCCGTAATTTCGGCAGGAAGCGCAATTTGGAGCCGAGATTCGTGGGCCCGTTTCAAGTCCTCCTTGCTACAAGAACTGCAGTTCGTCTGGAAGGCCGGAAAAACTGGGTGCATGCCACCCACACCAAGAAGGTGCCTATTCCTTTATTTGTGGGTGAGGACAGGAATCGCCGCAACGGAAACAGAAACTCCAATAAAATTTGTGCTGTTCAGTGATGCTCAACCTGTAGGAGATACGTCATTGCAGTCAGATACATTTGTTGAACCTTTATCTTTGGAGAACTCGAGACTTGAACTATCATCTGATCGACAGGACTCTGTTCCGCAACCTGAACAATTATTCGAAGACCAGACTCGTCCTGGAAGAAGCAGATATTTTCTTTGTTCTCACAACAAAGACTAATAAAACACTTTTTGCTTTTTTCCCCTTTTTGAAGTCATATTACCCCTTACTGTCATTTTGAACATTATGAACAATTGTATCCTCTATTAATTTTTGAGTTCTTTTCCACATGCGTTTTTTCCACAGCTAGGAGATTTTGTATTAAACTTGAATGCTTGATTAAAGAAAACCTTACATCCGGGTTGACCGTAGGGCCGTGCGGGTACTTCCTTCTGTTTAGCAGGTTCCTGACACTAGGTCGGTACTTTTGTCGATTCCTGGGAACTCCTGGGAATTGATAATCGCTACTCAGAATGAAGTGCGTCAAGAACGTTGCGGACGGTTTTTAGAGGATGGAATTCTCAAAGTTGTCGGAAGTGGAGAAGGCTTTAGCTCAAAGATCGACACTCACAGGGTTGTACGAACAAAATGCTTTCTGTTTCAGGTGTTCCTGCTGTTTTTGACTGTCTCCATGTTACTAGTGGGTGGAGTGTATTTCGGATTACAGTCGTTATTGCCTTCTGCTCTACCTACTTCTTCTTCTGAACCAAAATCTACTCCCACTGTTTCTCCACTTTCTTTTTACCCTCTACCACAACACGAACAGGTTAGACGTGCGGAATTCATGAATAACTCCTTTGTCCAGCTTCTTCATCAACATCAGTTGGTGATGAATACTACCAACTGTTGGGTGTGTGGTTTAATGCCACATACCATGGATAGGGGAATTCCGTATTTGGTTCTTCCTTACAGTTCCTAGGGGTCAGCTCGAGCATTCCAAACTATGTTTCGTAGCGCACTAGATTCCTACCCCCATCGAGAGCCACGCACTGCAGATCATGGTCCTGGCCCGTACCACAAGCCTTTGGCAAGAGCGATTGCTGACTTAGATAGAGATATTTTTGACGCATCGCTTATCCCAGAGGAAGAGGTGCAAGCATACAGGGATCTGAGTGAGGCTGAGTATAGCATGTCAGTGGGTGATAGACAGCTTAAAAGCTTGTCTCCGATCTGGATCGTACCCCATCTCGGTAATTTCTGCTTGAAAGGTCTTGGCCGAAACTCGCGAGCTCAGCTTGGGAGGAGTGCTTGCACTGAAACGTATGTTTTACCAACACTCTCTTCCCCTGTTCTTTTGACTGCCAAGGGTACAAGGCCACTTTGTATGTTACGACCGCGCATATACATGGTTGCCTCGTGACTTCTCGGGCACCTGTTATATTGCGAACTTGTTGTCACCGACTTTTACAGTTGCCTCGGACTATCACAAGACTAGAGTTGTGAGAGGTGTTATTAGCGAAGAGGACACTGCCGGTCAAGAAGCAGGAGACTTCTTTAAGGGTTTCTTGCCGTTTTGGGGACCTATGATCAATAGTAGGAACCTGAGACAGTTGACTCGAGTGGTGGAATCGACTGCTAATATAACTGCAAGTGCTCTTGGGAATCTGACAGCAGAGCTTCAGGCGGACAGGCTTATGACGTTGCAAAACCGTATGGTCTTAGACGTTGTTCTTGCAGATAGAGGTGGTGTATGTAAGGTGATCCATTCGAGTTGCTGCATTTTCATCCCTGATAACGCTCCAACTGTCTATCAAGCCATCTCGAAGTTGCATAAGTTCTCCGAGTCCATACACGTGGACGTAGGTGATTGGACGCTACTAGGATGGTTTTGGGGCCTGATGTCGACGTGGGGTTGGAAGATTCTGATGATCATTGGGGTTGTTGTAGCATTTCTGTTCACGTGTTGTCTTTGTGTGCAGTGTGGTCCTGCCTTATGTGGCCTCTGTGCCACGACGTGTATAAGACGGCCATCTGTTACCAAGGAGGCATTGATGGATAGAATGATGCTGCAGCAACATCTGAATGATCTGATGAATATCGAGATCGATTCTGATATCGACTAGTGCTTGCCTACATGAGGGCAAAAGGAGCGTCTGAGGTTTCGTGATTAAAGTGGTGCTTTCGACTCGTTCGAATATGGACGAGTTTGGTATCTATGAACCGCAAATGACGAGTTTAGTGGGTGTACGCGTTTTCGCTACGCTGGCCTGAACCGTTCGTCTTATTCGTGGGTTTCTTCATCTGAACCTACGGGTTCCATTTTAGATACGGCATCCATTTTGTCTCTTGCCCTCAAGTAGCCAGCGAACGGACACTGTCCGCTTCGTGACCCTGGGATTCCCAAGCTCTTGCGTAAGACACGTGTTCCTTTGAGGGTGTCTTTATGACGAGGGGGATGACACTGCAAAGGCAGATGGCCCCGCTCGAGGCTCATCTTGCCGTTCTGGTCTATTGTTTCAGCCGTGCATTCATTAGGCACGTCTCCTTTGATCCTGCAATCATGTTTCCGATATCGCCCCCCTACATTCTTTTCAATCTGTTGACTATCTTTGTCTTCCCTTGCACCTGTTTCTGACTCTTTCCTTAACTCTTTTACAGCCGGAATGGAATGTACTTAATGGTGGGATAACATACTTTTACAGTTGGGAACCGGCGATGCTACTGTAATTATGTTCCGGGACCCTGAATACATGAAAGCAACCCTTTTGAAGTTTACTGTGGGAACTGAGTTGTAACCTTTTGTTCGCCATGTTGTGCTATGACAGAAATATGTATAAAAGGAGCGATCCACTGTCGCAATTCGAAGCAGTCTCCTAGAACCTACATGCGTTGTACTTCTTGTGACTTCTGTGTTCCCTGCAGTAAATAAACCTCGATCTTTGGCGCCGAAGGAAGTGTCCCGTGTCTCTGTGATTTGTACGCCGGAACAGGTAACCCACGAAGGTTTCAGGTGTTGTCCCCTGGCACCGCTGGGTCTTAGAATAGCCCAGTCCTTCAGTTGGTGTTGGACTTTGCCCTTTTGCAGGGCCATCCCTGAGCTTTTTGCCTTTCTCCTATATTTTTTCTGACCTGTTGTTGGCTATTTTATGACTCTGGGCACTTTACCACTGCTGATCAGTGCTAAAGTGCATATTCTCTCCCTACTGTAAATGACTGTATTAGTTGGTGACTACATGATTGACTATTTGGTTTACTTGTCAGACCCTAGTACAGTGCACTGAGTGTGCCCAGGGCGTGTAAATCCAAATGCTTCTAGTGGGCCTGCAGCACTAGTTGTGCCACCCACCGAAGCGGCCTTGTAAAATGTGTCTAAGGTCTGCATTGCAGATCCTGCGTACAGTCTGGTACTGTCATGCTGACTGGGCAAGTGCACCCACTTGCCAGTCCCTGAACCTTCCCTTTTCTTCACATCAGACACCCCTATGATAGACCCAAGGGCAGATTGCATTGTAAGTATAAGGTAGGACAAGCCCTGATGTGTGTGGCATGTCCTAACAGTGAATTACAGCCATTTTCATTTTTCACTATTGCAAGGGTACCTGTTCTCCATGGGCCAGAATGGGCTGTTAGTATTATTACAGTTTATAATCCTAACGGACTCAGAGAACATCGTAGAAATTCAAATTTAGTATGCCTGGACTCAGAATAATAAAATACATATTTTAGTGAAGTTTATTTTAATATTCTGTGTTTGCAAATACCACTTTTAGAAAGTAGGTATTTGCTTGCCTAACCATTTCAGCCTGCCTCTGCTAGATTGTGTATTCCTTTGTCTGGTTTTATGAGTGACAGGGCTGAGGCATTCCAGGAGACAGGCTGGGGTAGCCCAGTGGTGAATAGAGAGATCTGCATCTAGATGGGAGGGAGGAGTTACAACTGGGACCTGAATAGGGCTGGGCCTTCCCTCTACAATGCTGGATCCACCTTCGGTGGTGCGTTTGATGTCTCTGCCCTGCACACTGAAAGAAGAGAAGAAAGACTGTCAACAAAGTGCTCCAGGACTGTACTTGCCTTCCACAATGCTGGCTCCACCTCCTGTGGGGTGTCTGATGTGCCTACCCTGCGCTGTGAAAGGAAAGGAGAAGTCTGGTAAACAGAGTGCTTCAGAACTGGCTTGAACTGGGCACTGGCCCCTCTCCCCTCAGAGAACAAAGGATTTTGGGGTGTAAGTATTGGGACCTTGATCCCATGAAATTAGGTCCCTTCTTGACTTACAAGACAAAACCTCTGATGAGGAGAGGAACCTGAAGAAACTGAGGGGAGACTATTCCCAAGCTGAAGTGCTGCTTGGGGGATTGGCCTGCAGTGTTTGTCTGACTGCCAAAGAGAGGAGAAAGAACTTTGTGGACTTTACTTTCAACATGTGAAAAGATCTCCAAGGGCTTGGAAGAGAGCTTGCCTCCTGACTGAAGTCTCAGGACCAGTAGACCTCACCAGCCTTTGTGAATTGCTGCTGGAAATGCTGTTTCAGTGACTACAGAGGCAGGGAGCTGTGACCGACTCTCACGACCGGCCCAGTGTCCTGTAGTCACCGCATCAAGCAACGTCCGCCTCGAACAATGTAAGCTCTGAGCTCACCGACTCCGTCCTGATGCCGTCACCGAGCCATTGCCTGTACCGCGACTGGTGGACACCACGACGTGCAACACATCTCTACACCGACTCGTACTGGACTGACCAACGCGGTCACTGCTGCTGACTTCGAGCCCTGTGAACGCACTGGAGTTGGACACCACCTCGCACGCTTCACGACGCACCGCCCGACTCGCACCGCTGCCCGGACTGATCGACGCCAGCTCCCGAACTCCGGCTCTGTCGCCGACCTCAAGCTGCAAGCACTGCATCGAAGCACCGTCTCGCCCTTCAGCGCACGCCTTGGATCCACCGACTCTGTCAACGGGCCGCTGCCTGCACCGCATCGAGGGACAACGCGTCCTGCAACGCTTTCTTTTCTGCACCGCGACGAACACCGGAACTGGCTTGCACGTCCGAGCCGGCCGCATCAAGTAAAAGGTACTGTGACTGAGTCTGTCGACATTTGAGTGGGCCCGGACCGCCGCGGTCTGCTGGATTTGTTAGACTGTGTTTTTTCAACAACGCTGTAGCCAGACAGGGCTACCAACTCACACAGAACCTTGATTTAAGCATTTTTAACCAGAACTCTTGAATTCTAATAGTGCTGTGGATTCTTTTTGTTGTTTATTGATCTTGTGGTAACTCTATATAAAATATACTTATTTTTGAAATAAAACCTTGTGTGGTGTCCATTTGTAGTGTTGTCACTAGGTTACTGTATGTGGTCACAAATGCTTAACTTACAACACTTCTGAGATAAAGCCTTGCTGCTCGTGTCAAGCTACCAAGGGGGTGAGCAGGGGTTATTTTAGGAGGGTAATCCCCTTATCCTGACTAAAGGAGAGGGTCCCTATTTGTCACAAGTACCTACCTGTGCCAACTAGAGACCCCAATTCTAACAGTTGGAGATTCAGGCAACATGTCCAGATACATCCAGCAACTCTACTGGTAAAAACTGCAGGTGTGAGAATCAAATGATAGCCGGACCAGGAGAACATAGTCTTTGAATAGGTAAATACTTTAGGTGCATGGATTCGAAAAACACCCTGGTGCATGAGATATTGTTTATGGGTATTGGTAAATACTGCAGGAGAATGAAATCTGAAAACATTCATTACAGCTGTATAAAGAATGGGGTGGGTAATAGTCCACCCCAAGTAATAATGTCACTATTTTTGTTAGGTCCATTAAAGATTTCAGTCATTTAAACCTGAACTCAGTCCCTGGTAGCTATGGCACAGAGCAGACAGGCTTAAGAAAATGTATAAAGCATTTACAAGAAACATAACAGTTAAAAACAAAACACAATAAAAAAGACATTCTAATTTATCAAAATAGAAAATATTGTAATGAACGAAGCAACGCCAAAATGACAAAAATCCAATGCGGAGAACCACAGATATGAATTCTTTAATAAAAATGGCGCCAAAAAGTGAAAAGTGTCAACCACAGACAACAGGTCACACTAGACTGGGACAAGTATAGGGTATGAGGCCAACTGCAATGGAACACGGACCCGAATACAGGACCAGGTTGGACCTCGTTAAACAATTTTCTTTCAATTTAGAAGATTTTCAAGATGGTGGAGTCCTCAGTCAGGCAAGGCTGCAGGATGGATCCAAAGATGGGCTCATCAATGATGGGTTGACAAAGGATGAGCTGTTGATGAAGGCGGGAAAAGCCCTGAGCCACAAAAGTCTGGAGTTCGTACCCTGGGAGTTGTTGACATCAATTGGATGCTGCTCAGCATTAGGCCCAGTGAAGATTTCTACTTTCGGACATAAACTTTTTTCTTAAAGTTAGATTTCTTCAGCGGTACAAGGCGGCAGGCTGTAGCTGAAAAGGGTTCGATGTCATTGGACGCCCGTCAGCGTAGGGTCTGCGGATTTAAATTTGCTACTGTGGGGAAGAACAGAGCAGGAGCTATGGCGAAGTCAGGCCCTGGGGCAATGCACCCCCGGGTGGTCAGCTGACAGGTTGGCTTCTGTCCCCCGATGGTTCTCCAGCCACAAATATAGCAAAAAGTTTCTACGTCCCAGCTTTTAGGTGTCTGCAGGAGGAGTACACTCTGACACAGAGGCGCAACTAGACTTGGACTTCAGGAGGGGCTAACAGGTCAACCAATTGAGGCAGGTCTAAAACATCCACCAATGGGGCAGACCTATCCTTAGAGCCAATACAAGAAAATTGAGTGCTCAAATATCAAACCCAATACGATTTACAAAGAAAATGTTTAATATATTTTAGAAAGGGTAATAGTTTACTGACAGACATCTTTATAAAGAGAAATGAGACATTTGACAACTAAAAATCAGCTTCTACATATTTCAGTGCAAAACAAGACATCTGTCATCTACTGCAACTGTGATCCACAACTCACAGACATCAGCAACCTCCTGACACCAACAGATGCCACCTACAACCACCCACTCACCACTTGGATGCCACTCACAATGCAGAAGATCACAACCATCATGACCTCCATTCACTCCAGAGCACCACTGATCCCCTGTCCCATTTATGCATTCAGCCTCAGACACAAAGAAATCAGCAGTTTGCTCACCACCTCTGCAACGCATCCATCATCACAGCTTCCTTCCCCGACATATGGCAGCACACAATGTCAGACCCCTCCGGAAGAAGCCCTCCGCTGACCACAGCAAAGTCAGAAATTGCCAACCCATCTCTCTGCTCCCATTCCCTGTCAAAGTCCTTGAGAAAGCCATCAGCCACCAACTTACACCGTATCCCACCACACCCTCACCAGAAGAATCCACCACATCGTCATCCAGGGAGACACCCTCAAATGGATTGCATCCTTTCTCACAGGACGCACTCTGAGAATACACCGCTCAGTCTTCACCACCAAACCCAAGAGCATCAACTGCGAAGTCCCCCAAAGATCGTCTCTCAGCCCCTTCATTCAACACCTACATGACACCACTGGCCGACATCGTCCGATTACATGAGCTCAACATCATCTTCTATAATGACAACACCCAACTCATCCTCCCAGGCATGAAAGACCCCACCACCACCTGAACAAA
Source organism: Lissotriton vulgaris (assembly GCF_964263255.1). NCBI lineage: Eukaryota > Metazoa > Chordata > Amphibia > Caudata > Salamandridae > Lissotriton > Lissotriton vulgaris. Next base: position 1,651,880,395 of record NC_141685.1, read on the forward strand.
CTTCGGAAATGCCTTGACAAGCGCTGCCAACTGGATGATGACCAACTGCCTAAAGCTCAGCACAGACAAGACAGAAGTGCTGATTTTTGGGAAGAACTTCTCACTGTGGAACAACACCTGGTGGCCCTCTGAACGAGGACCCACACCTGCACTCATTGGCCATGCCCACAACCTCAGCATCATCCTGGTCAGCAAATGTACCATGAAACAATAGGTCAATGCAATCTCCCCTACCTGCTTCGAAAGATATTTCGATGGATCCCCATTAACCCCAGGCAAACAGTCACACAAGCCCTCATCACCAGCCAGCTGGACTACAGAAATGCACTCTATGACAGTACCACCACCCAACTCCACAAGAGGCTTCAGACTATGCAGAATGAGCTGCCAGACTCATCCTCAGCTTCCCAAATGGACCCACATCAACCCACCACTCCCCTCAGGAACCTCCCCAGGCTCCCTGTCCAGAAGAGATGCCAGTGCAAGATGCTGATCCATGCCTACAAAACCCTCATTGACCAGGGCCCCGCCTACATCAACCACCACCTGAACTTCCACCAGCCTATAAGACAACTGCGCTCTGCCTCCCTTGCCCTTGCTCACATTTCCCGCATCCGCCAAAGCCACAGCAGAGGTCGCTCCTTCCCCTATCTCTCTGCCAAGTCCTGGAACCACCTCTCACTCCACTTACAAACATCACTCTCACTGGCGGACTTCAGAAAGGGACTCAAGACCTGGCTCTTTGTCTAGAGACCTCAGCACCTGGATATACCTGGGGTGATTAGCAGCACATTAAAAATTCAATTTGATTAATTGAATAAGGAGTGGTGGAATCTGCAGTGTAAGAATTTCAGTGCTTTTGCATTCAACTTTTGAGGGACACCTATTAACCACCAGTGGAACTGCAGCTTCATGTAAGATTTTCAATGCTTTTGCATCTGACTCGTTAGTGACACCTAGTAATGACTAGTGGTACTTCAGCTACATGTAAGAATTTCAATACGTTTGCATTTTACTTGTGAGGGTGACCTAGTAATGACTTATGGAACTGCACCTTCACAAAAGAATATCAATTCTTTTGCATTTGACTTGTGAAGTCAAAGGTTCTGGTCAGTCCTGGAACACTTTGTTGACAAGATTCCTTCTTTCCTTTCACAGTGTAGGCCAGGGACATCAGACGCACCACAGGAGGTGGAGCCAGCATTGTGGAGGGAAGGCACAGCCCTATTCAGGTCCCAGGAACAACTCCTCCCACCCAGCTACATGCAGATCCCTCTATTCAGCCCTGTGCTGACTCACCCTGTCTCCTGGAATCCCCCAGCCGCTTTCACTCAAACTTCAGACAAGGAATAAACAACCTAGCAGAGGCAGGCTTGGATAGTTAGGCAAGAAAATATCTACTTTCTAAAAGTGGTATTTTCAAACACAGAATGTTAAAACCAACTTCACTAAAAGCTGTATTTTATCATTCTGATTTCAGACATAATAAACTCGAATTTCTACCTAGTTCCCTGAGTCAGTTAGGATTAAAGATGTTATAATCAAACTGCCCATTCTTGCCTATGGGGAACAGGTAGTCTTGCAATAGTGAAAAACAAAAATGGCTGTAATTCACTATCAGGACATGCCACAGACACCAGGGCAGGTCCTACCTTTTACCTACAATGCACCCTGCCCTTGGGGTGACTAATATGCCGAAAAGGGAAGGTTTAGGGACTGGCAAGTGGATGCACTTTCCTAGTCAACATGGCAGTACCAGACTGCACACAGGCTCTGCAATGGCAGGGCTAAGACACACTTTACAGGCTGCTTCTGTGGGTGGCACAACCATTGCTGCAAGCCCACCAGCAGCATTTGATTTACAATCCCTGGGCACATGCAGTGCACTGTACTAGGGTCTGACAAGTAAACCAAACCAGCCAATCATGGAATCACTAATCCCTACATCAATTTACAATAGGGAGAGCATATGCACTTTAGCACTGATCAGCAGTGGTAAAGTGCCCAGAGTCATAAAACAGCCAACAACAGGTCAGAAAAGACAACAGGAGGAAGGCAAATAGTTCAGGGATGACCCTGCAAAAAGGGCCAAGTCCAACAATATATATATATATATATATATATATATATATATATATATATATATATATATATATATATATATATATATATATATATATATATATATTCACTGAAAAAACACAGGTTTCAGGGACGTTAAAGTTAGTTGGACATTTCACTCATACAAAACCAGAGAAATTCGGACATTATAGTTAGTTCAGCAAACTATAACTTGCGCCCCTAATTTTTCTACTCTTAACATATATATATATATATATATATATATATATATATATATATATATATATATATATATATATATATCTCACTTAGAAACCGTTTCAGGCCTTATATAGTTAGGAATTAGCATTTAAAAAACCATTGAAATTGCTCCTATATAGTTAGTTGTACTAATTATATTTCGCGCACCCACAATCCACTGCTGATGATGTCACATATTACATCATTCATGACATGGTCAGTGACATCACTGATGACATCTCAAATGGCATCACTGATGACATCACTGATGACATCTCATTTGACACCACTGATGACATCACTGATGACATCATCCAGTGACTGTGTGTTTCTGTAAAGTTTAAATATGTTTTACATATTGAAGAATGAGTGGATGTATAAGTGTCTGGATGAAGGATTTAGTAGGTGTGTGACTGACTGTATGAGTGAGTGATTAAATGTGTCTTACTAAATGCATAGGTTAGTGACTAAACTGTCTGAATGTGTGCATCAGTCTGTCTGTTGTTGTGTAAGCTGCTGCATGTGTTGATCAGTAGCTATATGAGTGGCTATATGGGTTATTGATTGGTTACCCAAGTATTTGAATGGGAGACTGAGTGTGTGTGTGGGTGGCTGGGAGGTGTGTGACTCTGTGCATAAATGTGTGAGCAGTTGATTCACTAGGTGTATGAGTTCAAGAGTGCATGTGGAAACAGCTATATGGGCGGTTGACTGTGTGCATGGGTGTGTTGGTGAGGGAATGGATATCTTAGTGCTACATGTGCAAGTAAGTACATATGTAAAACACAGTGCATGTGAGAGTTGGCATATATAAATGACTATACATGAGAGCCAGTGAATGTGCGAGTGGCTATATGGATCATTGTGTACTTGTATCAGTGATTGTATAAGAGAGTAAGTATGTGTTAGTATATGTTTGAATAAGTAAGGTGTTGTGTGCATAACTGTATAGTTGAGGAAATGGAAGTGTGATTGATTCTTTGCATGACTGACTAGGTGTGTGAGTAACGCCATGGATGAGTGGCAGTGTGTGAGTGTCTGTATAGGTGTATGAGTGCATATGATAGTGTTGTATTGATGAGTGACTGTATGTATGAGTGATTCTATGGGTGAATGAGTGAATGTGTGTGTAGACCTAGGAATCAGTGAGTGTGTATGTAGTAACTGGTATTGGTGTGTCAATGGTTTCAAGAATGGTAGTCTGAATTTAACACTGGGTGTATCAAAGGTTATATTAGAGTGTGAGGAGGTGCATCGCATTATCACATGAAGGATATCATCAGTGATGTGATCAGTGATGTGATCAGTGATGTGATCAGTGATGTCATCAGTGATGTCATCAGTGATGTCATTTGAGATGTCATCAGTGATGTCATCAGTGATGTCACTGACCATGTATTGAATGATGTAATATGGGACATCATCAGCAGTGGATTGCGGGTGCGCGAAATATAGTTAGTACAACTAACTATATAGGAGCAATTTCAATGGTTTTTTAAATGCTAATTCCTAACTATATAAGGCCTGAAACCTATGGTTTTTTAAGTGAATTTGCAAGGTTTTTAAAATGCTAATTCCTAACTATATAAGGCCCGAAACCTATGGTTTTTTAAGTGAATTTGCAAGGTTTTTTAAATGCTAATTCCTAACTATATAAGTCCTGAAACCTATGGTTTTTTAAGTGAATTTGCAAAGTTTTTTAAATGCTAATTCTTAACTATATAAGGCTTGAAACCTATGGTTTTTTCAGTGAATTTGCAAGGTTTTTTAAATGCTAATTCCTAACTATATCAGGCGTGAAACCTAAAAAAAATGTCAATAAATTTCAAAGGTTTTGTAAATGCTAATTCTATTAGCGGATAACGTTTATATATGTTATTATCCTTCTGGGACCACCTGAGCAGCCATCTTGTTTCTCAGGAGAAGTGAGGCACAAGAGAGCACAAAACAAGGGTGGAAAATGCGAAAAGGGGGCAGGGTTGAGACCCCCTGACCCCCTAGCCCTTCTCAGCAGGTCCCAGAAGGACCACCAAGTGCAAAAAAAAGTATTTTTTTTTTAAATCGCGAAGTACACGTACGGTACGCGTACCCTACGCGTACGGTGCGCGTACCCCGTGATTTTTGTTATTTTTTTTTTGCCCTTGGGGTTCCTTTTGGGATCCCCTGAGAAGGGCTAGAGGGTTGGGGGGTCTCTACCCTGCCCCCTTTTCGTGTTTTCTACTCTTGTTTTGGGCTCTCTTGTGCCTCAGTTCTCCTGAAAAACAAGATGGTGGCCAACACTTCCTGGTTTGGACAGTTTGGAATGTTGACAGTCAACTGCCAGCCAATCAGAAACTCGCTCGCGCACGTAAGGGTACGCGCACGTACGTGTACTGTGCGCGTACGGTGAGCACATATAGATATATAATTTGCTCAAATTCAATTTTCTCAAGAAATACTGGAGGGATTTACACCAAACATACAAAAGGCACTGCTGCATACCAGTCCCTACCATTTTGCCAAATCTGGTATAATTCCGTTCAGCCGTTCGAGCTGTAGCCTTGTCAGAATGTCCCTATGGAAATTAACATGGGTAAAACACGTTTTGGAACCCCCCTTTTTTCTCGGCCCCCGCTTGACGAATTTCCCCTCGAAACTTTCAGGGAAGGAGCGCAGCGCAGCGAGGCAAATTTAAGGAAAATTACAGGCAGATCCCTCAATCTGCGCCAAAGTTATTCCCAATGGAATGTTCGGAATTTCCTATGGTAACTAGATCCTAACTATACCTACTGGCGACCGCCAGTAGGTAATATATATATATATATATATATATATATATACAGTGAGCAAGGACGCTTTGTCCAAAACGCGTCTGTTCGGCATCTCTCACCCTGCACTTTATAATTTAATAAAAGCAGTAAACATCTAAAGACTGCTTTGGCATATTTTTGTGTCTACGCGCTGGACTCTGTGCTTGGAATGTTGGCGCGGCTACCGGCTGGATTGTAATATATATATATATATATATATATATATATATATATATATATATATATATATATATAGCAAAACTTGTCACTCGGAACACAGGATGCCCGGATACTTAGTAACAAAGAGCCGACCCAAAAGTGCTGGTGAACGGTGATTTATTCCATAAGAGCCAGCGCTGCCGCCATGACGCGTTTCGCCTCCAGGGAGGCTTGATCACATGACAGACAGCGAGAATGAAGCAGGACTTTTAAAGTGACAGTGCAATGAATCGTGTCATAAAAATGGAAGAAATACTACATATCATATTTGCTGCCTATATACAAATCGGAAAACAATAATGCCCAAGCGGGCCACCACGATTTTAGTCCCAGCATTTTACACATTTCAATAAAATCACATTCATGGATTTTAAGAAAAAATAAAGCATGTATAAATCGATAAGTGGAGAAAACACTTGTAAATATGCACATGATAAGTAAATTCATCTATGTACATTATTTTGTGTTAAAATCCGATTTGTTCTGTTGTATGAAAAAGTTAAGAACAATAGCTCAAATATTAAATATCCAATAGCAGCATAAGTATGACACAACAATTATATTTGATCAAAATAGAGCCCAAGTGGGCCAGTCACAGTATCTGTCCAAGGCATATAAAGTGCATGATGTGAAAGTGCAAAGTTAGCAAAGTGCAAAAAAAGTGATTACCAATAATTCCAAGATTAAAATCAGAATCAGTTATATGCTGAGAATAAATTTAAAAGGAATTCATCATATGTACAAATGGAAACATTATATAGGGAACAGGTGATTGTTAACATATCCGGACAGGTCTAAGTTGGCATGTGAGTTGATCCTAAAGACAGGTATAGAGATCTTCCCTGTCGTTGAGGCCATTAGGATATTTGGTGTTGAGTTCCAGGATGTATCGGGTCTCAAGGAGACGGAGTTTGGCCTCGCGGTCACCTCCTCTCCTCGAAGCCTCGACACAATCGATCAAAAAGGATAGAAGTTGATCAGGAACACCTAAATGTTTATCCTGGAAGTGCCTGGCAACCGGATAGTTCTGATCATGCCCAGATATTGCCCGTATGTGTTGGAGTATCCGTTTGTGGGCGGGCAGCTTGGTGCTGCCCACATACTGGAGCCCACAAGGACACTCCAACACATATATGGCATGATCTGTTTTGCATGTAAGCCACTTCGAGATGGCAGTAGGATGCTCATGAAAAGGACTTTTAAAATGAGTCCTGTTGCTGCCAAAGCGGCAGGCTTTGCATTGGGGGCAAGTCCTGAAACCCTTCTTTAAAGCTGACCAGGTGGTAGAGGTCTTTGGTTCCAAAGTATTGCTAACTAGAGGCTTTGACATTGAGGGGGATCTTCTAAATGTACGAATTGGTTTGGTATCCACTATGTGACCAATCACAGGATCACTGCGAACCAAATTCCAATTTCTATTGATGATTTTTCGAAGAGCCCCATGTTGTCGGTTAAATGTCAGGATAGCTCTAGAGGAACTGATTTGAGCATCCTTGGTCACAGTATTGTCCAACTGGGTATTTCTCGTTTTGGGTATCAATGCCTCCTGCCTACTAACTGAATTGGAACGTCTGATGGCCTTGGTCAGAATTTCTGTGGAGTAGCCCCTGGCCAGGAAGCGTAACCTGCATGCCTCCTGCGCAGCCGCGCATTCGGCATCTGTACTGCAGATTCTTCTTATTCGGAGCATTTGCCCAAAGGGAATGCTCCGAATTAAGTGTGCTGGATGTTGGCTACTGCAGTGCAGGATGGTGTTGCCCGCACTAGGCTTCCTGTACAGTCTAGTATTGAGAGCACTGCCCTCTACAAATACCTCGACATCTAAGAAACAGATTGACTCAGAGCTAAAGTTTGCAGTAAAATTAAGATTAACAGTATTCAAATTAATTAAATCAACAAACTTCTTGGCATCATCCTGGCTACCCCTCCAAATCAAAAAAATATCATCAATGTAACGCAAATATAAAACAATATTGTTGGAAATGAAATCATGGTGCTGACCGACTAGGACCTGCTCCTCCCTTAGCCCAACGTGAAGACACTCGTAGCTAGGTGAGAAGCAGGCCCCCATCGCCACACCTCTAACCTGATAGTAAATTGCGCCATTGAAGATAAAGAAATTTTGTTCCAGGCACATTCTGGTCATGTCTACCAGCATTTTGTTATGTGCCGTCGGATGAGGTAAGTCTTTGTTTAGATAATAATCCAAGGCCCTGAGTCTGTCTTCATGTCTAATCGAGGTATAAAGGGATGAAACATCCAAAGTCATGAGTACCATGTTATCTTCCCAGATAAAATGTTCAATATTTCCAAGAAAGTCAAAGGAATCCTTAACATAAGAATGGAGATTTTTAACATGGTTTTGCAGAAATAAGTCTATGTACTTTGAGACATGTTCCAGAGAGCTGTCTATGGCCGAAATGATAGGACGGCCAGGAGGTACATGAATGTCTTTGTGAATTTTGGGGAGTAAATAAAATGAGGGAATAACTGGATGGTCTTTCTTGAGGTATTTGAATTCCTCATGTGAGAGTAGCCCCGCACTTCTCCACACCTGAAGTTTCTGATGTTGTTCAATCCATGTATTTTTGACAATCTGGATGTTACTTCTACGGTAACATGATGAGTCGTTCAATTGTAAATCCGCCTGTTGTAGGTACATGTCTCTGGGCCACAGGACCACATTTCCGCCTTTATCGGCCTGCTTGACGATGACATTATGGTCCTTCTTGAGTTTCACAATTAGTTGGTTATAACATTGATTTTGTTTGGAAATGTGAAACTTCTTTTTATTGATGGTAGTGTATAGGTGTTTAATGTCACGGACCACACTCTCTCTGAAATGTATCCAGATTGTCATGTACCATGATCGGTTGAAAAGTGGATTTGGGCTTGAAAGGTGTAATTCGCTGTTCAATTAGTTCCAAAGGAACATCCCTCATATTCCCCAAAGAGGACTGATTTTGTAGATCCCAAATTGAGTCAAAGGTGGCCTGGCTTTGGCTGCTGGAGAAAGTGGGACTGGATAATGTTTCAGGTTCAATATTCTTTTTTGGATGTTGTTCAAAGAATTTTTTTAGTTTGAGTTTTCTTGTGAACCTATATATATCCATGCGAGTGTCAGCATAGTTCATATTGCATGGAGGGCAGTATGAGAGTCCCAAGTTAAGTACAGCAGTCTCAGCTGAAGTAAGTTCCATATTCGAGAGATTGACTACTGATTTTGTTTTGGCTTCCGCGTTTTCCTTTGATTGCGTTTCCAATGCCCTGATTATATATGAAAAAAACACCAACGATGTTCTAGGAGTGTGGCTCCAAGTTTCCGGGCAAACCTTTGGACGATATATATATATATATATATATATATATATATATATATATATATATATATATATATATATATATATATATATCGCCACACACTTCCAAGATACTCGGATGTACAAAAGAGACGGCACTCCAAGTCAGCATTTCTACCAAAGAAAAAATAAATAAATATATATATATATATATATACTAGCAGCCCGTCCCGACGTTGTCCGGGGGGTCCCCCTTTGCGCACCCGCCACCTTCAGGGCCCCTGCATGCGGAGAGTGTTGAAGCAGGAGGAAGAAACGGCGTTGACCTGCTTCGTCATGGAGAGGGTGGAGTCGAGGAGGACCCCTAAGTTGCGTGCGTGGTCGGTGGGCATTGGAGCTTTTCCTAGTGCAGTCGGCCACCAGGAGTCGTCCCAGGCCGAGGGGGTGGAACCGTGGATGAGGACCTCCGTCTTGTCCGAGTTGAGCTTCAGTCGGCTGGTTCTCATCCAGTCGGCGACGGCCTTCATTCCTTCGTGGAGGTTGGTTTTGGCGGTGTGGGGGTCGTTGGTGAGGGTGAGGATCGGTTGGGTGTCATCTGGGTAAGAGATGATGTTGAGTTTGTGCAGTCGGGTGACGCGGGCAAGCGGTGCCATGTATTTTAGTGACACATTCTTGATGCCGAAGAATATGAGGGCATCTCCACCAAACAAAGAAGCACTTGCTTTCTGTAGTTAGGAGGAAGTACCCTTGTTTGGTGGAGAGTTACCTCTTTGTAGTTGTGTCGTCTTCTCTGTATGACAATTCATGTCATCACAGATTTCTGGAAGAAGACACACAAGGAACAATCACAGTGCCAAAAACGCACACAAAGTCACTGGAGACATTTTCTCATTGTCTGTTATGGAGCTGTAGTGTAGAATATGCACTAGAAATTAGCCCAACGAGGTAGCACAACTAATGAACTAATAGAAAGTACTCCAGTTGGGTAGACATTTTGTGCAAGACTGTGGATTCTTGTTGTATAAATGGACAGGTGAGGTTCATTTCTGGCCCGGTTATTCACACAGCCACTGACAAATCCACACAGACACCCACTCACACACCCATTCTACTACTTTCACGTCCATTCACAGACCCACTTAGCCATTCACACACACATGCACTCACACACCCATATAGTCATTCACACACCCACTCACTCATCTACAAAACCACTCATAGACCCATACAGCTACTCACACACCCACTCACATACCCATTCAGCCACTCCCAAACCCACTCACACACCCACACAGCCACTCTCAAAACCACGTGTATCAAAGTACTCCTTTTGGCACATTTACCCCCCACTTTTTGCCTGGCTCTGGTGCATCTTTGACTGAATGTGCACTGGATTCCTGCTAGCCAAGTTCCCAGTGCTGGTGTTCTTTCCAAAAACTATACTTTTGTTTTCACAATTGGCACACTTCTGACACACTTATATGTGTGTCAGAACCTATATTGCTTTACCGCCAGCAAAATCACTTAGTTTCACTCTCCTTCAACGAACCCATTGCCAAAAAGTCAAGGACAGCATGACACCAGCTCTTCCTGCTTAAAATTGAGACCACCTGAGGAACCACAGTGCAGGCCATAGTCCTCTCCGATCTGGATTGACTAACTCTGTAGGGAATCCACCATGATGAAGCTTGTGTCAACGATGACCTTAGGAAATGTAATTATATCACCTCAAAATCAAAGGAACTATATTGGTTCCCCCTACATTGAATGACTTGAAAAAGCTACTAGTAGTACCAAGGGCCTTGTGATCAGAGAGTGTTTCTAAGGGCTGCAGCATGTATGGTGCCACACTAAGAGACCTCTCACCGAACACATGCACACTGCCACTGAAGTCTGCGTATTTTGGTGCAGATAAAAGTGAAGAGTTAACCTGGCACACATACCTGTGTGCCGGGCCCACAAGCACTGGAAGAGGCATATGTAAGTCACTCAAACAGCAGGCCTTACAGCCCTAAGGCAGGATACACTATACCTCATTTGAGGGCATATCTGCTTGAGCAGCTATGCCCCTATAGTGTTTAAGTCCATTCTTAGACGTTATAAGTGCACAGTAAAGCCATACTGAGTGCATGGGCTGGGAGCTTGTCAGTACGATTTCCACAGCTCCATGCTGGCCCTGAATTCCAAGATGTTTGGTTCCAACCATCTCAGATTAATTTACCCACACTTATGCCGGTGTTGGATTAACTAATAAATGCACTCAAAGGGCACCTCAGATGTGTCCCCTGCAAACCTCTCAAACCAGTAGGGTGTGCCTGACCGGTCTGCATCAGCCTGCCACCTCTAGACATGAGACACATCTACCAACGGCGTCCGGACACCCCAACTTACCTGTGCAACTGTAGGTTTCTTTTGTCTAGCCTCCTGGCCTGAGCCTGCAGCCTTTGTCCGATTCCAAGATTCTCCGTTGGTTTGCATTGGTCACCCGATGCTGTATTAGCACCTTTGCACTCGGCAGCTCTGTGCGCTGAGGGTGTAAGTTTGGTGCTGCCTTGTGGCCCCCTGTGCTTACCGTAATCCCTGGCGACTGGGTTACCAAGCCGTTCTACTTACCTGTAAGTAGTACCACTTCGATTGCCCCTTTTCTGTATTGGATAACATTGACACCAGAACCTAAGTTTGACCTCTGCAGACCAGCTGCCGCAGAGCAGCTTCTACAAGCAATTGGTGCAGGTTGTGCTTTGTGGAAACACTCAAGTAGAGGAAGACACAGTGTATGAAATGATAATTACTGCAGGTAGAAGGAGTTGGAATAAATATAGACCCAAGTAAAACAAACTGTAACTATACTATATCCTAGTCTTCACAATCGGTATACACCAAGGCGATAGTGAATACTGTTGCTGTATAAGTTAGTACTGCATGGGTAACAGAGATGTCCAGCCCTACAGTGTGCACACCTGTAAAATTTGCATGGTAGAGAATAGTGGAACACCTATATGTAGGGTAATATAGTTTACTGGTATATACTTTAGAGGTGAAAACTCCTGAAACACAGAGGAGTAGGGAAGTATGTGTATCAGTTAAACTGCATGAAAGTGGACTCTAAAAAATGCCCAGTACATGGGTATAAAGTATGTGTAGGGGTAGATATTGAAGGAGTGTTGATTTTTAAATCACCGAGATACCGGGACAGAAAGTATGGCTACCTGTTAATAGTGCTGGGCTGTTGGTACAGACTTGGGTAGCCTTCAGCCTTCACTTTGGTACTGAACTCACCAACTTCTTCAACTCAGTTAAGTCTAACTTCTATGAAGATGATATTGTTCAATTTCTCATCAAGAAATCTCCACATGAAGATGTCCTCACATGTCTCCTCAACATCATAGGCCTGCTCAACATCATCAATGCCTCACTATGGTAAGGAGTCTTCCTGAAGGGATCAAAACAGGACAGATCCTCCCACTGATAATGAAAGCTATTCTAAACTCAAATGATCTTTCCAACCGCCAATACATCGCCCACCTAGCTTTCATCTGAAAAATCATTGGGAATGCAGTCTCCAAACAAGAACATGATCAGATCTAGAAAAACAACCTTATATAGGACTACTGACCCAGATTCATATCACTCTGCCGCATGGAGACAGCTATACTTGTGGTAGCTGACAATACCCTACTCATTAGTGACATAAACTTCATCAGCCTCCCGATCCTGCTCAAACTCTCTGTAGCCTTTGGCACTCGATCACCGTTCACTGATTCACACCCTAAAAACATGTATGCATTTATCTGACACAGTTCCTAAATGGTTCACCTCTTCCCTTGCCAACCACCATCAGCTCTTCTGGCTAGGAACCTCAAAATTTTAGAAAAGCTCTCTCTCTTTCATAGTACCCAAAGCATCCAGTATTTGTCTCTCGCCTTCAACATCTACATGGAAACCCTTAGTTCCCCACTTATCACTAACACCAAGATCCATCAAAATGCAGACAGCAAACAGCTCTCCCTCTAAAGCTCTTCATCTCGTGGCACTTACAAACTTGACACCTGGCTCGAGCTAATCCAGAAGTGGCTGTTATGCAACTACCTAAAATTCAATTTACTAACGACTAGGTTTTGCCTGTTCACTAACAGAACCAGGCACCCGAACAATCATGTTTGGCTGTCCAACATGAACCTATACTGCGTCACCTCCAGCAAAATTACTTAGTTTCACGCTCCTTCAATGAACCCATTGCCAAAAAGTCAAGGACAGCATGAAACCAGCTCTTCCTGCTTAAAATTGAGACCACCTGTGGAACCATAGTGCAGGCCACAGTCCTCTCCGATCTGGATTGACTAACTCTGTAGGGAATCTACCATGATGAAGCTTGTCTCAACGAAAGCCTTAGGAAATGTAACTCTATCGCCTCAAAATCAAAGAAACTATATTGGTTCCCTCTACATTCTACATCATCTTGAAGATCAACTGCGTCACCTGCAAGGCCATAAAAATCATATCTTGCATACTTGACTGAGAAACGAACCACCTCAAGCAAAGCGGGGAGCAAAACATCACCAGGAGGCAGGACATTGTCAAACTAGAACTGAAGAAACATAAGAAGGAAAAGAGCAGGATGCAGACCTTCTCCGTCTACACAACCAGGACCTGGAACACCATCCTGGTCAATATTCGAATTGCCGCTACTCTCCTGCAATTCAGAAAGACATTGAAGACACATTTCTTCAAAGAACACTACCAGCCTACAGGGCAGGGACCTATGTTCTACCTGTCTCATTGCACACACATTTTATTCACATCTTGGACCCCATCCTGATCTTTATCCATCTATTTCTCTAGAGTGCTGATTGTACTTTATAAATACTACAACAAACCACCTACTGACATAAACCAGCTCCAGAGACATACAGTATGTACGTAGTAGCACTATAGATTGATAGAATTCACCAACTTTAAGGTACAGGGGGAGAACATCTGTATATGCAAATAATAACGGGCTGTGTAAACAAAACAGGGTAAATATTGCATAGCGTAAAGATTCCAATAAGCCCTGGATACAGGGACACACCCCCTGTGGACCAGTAAATACAGAAGGAAGAAACATTTGAAACATAAAGGTGCATGTCATAATGTAGGGATACAGGGTGCAAACACACTGTGTCCCAGCAGAATACTGTGTCTTTCCATGTGAGTAACGCATGGGTGAATGAAGAAAACAAGCATTTACAATGCAATGGTTTTGCCTTTGTTAAAGTTAGAGCTATTGGCATTGCTCTTGACATTATTTTTATTTATGTTTTTTTTAACATAAATAAATGGCATTGTCATTTACAATGCCACTAGCTTTATCTATCGCAAATGACACACAAACACACACAGAGCCCCCCCACACACACCCCCAAACAGAGCCCCCCACACACAGCCACTTAGAGCCCCCCACACACACAGAGCCCCCCACACACACAGCTACACAGAGCCCCCCACACACACAGCCACACAAAGCTTCCTACACACACAGCCACACAGAGCCCTCCACACACACCCACACAGCACAAGCAGGCAACAGGGGCACACGGAGGCACAAGCAGGCAACAGGGGCACACAGAGGCACAAGCAGGCAACAGGGGCACACAGAGGCACAAGCAGGCAACAGGGGCACACAGAGGCACAAGCAGGCAACAGGGGCACACAGAGGCACAAGCAGGCAACAGGGGCACACAGAGGCACAAGCAGGCAACAGGGGCACACAGAGGCACAAGCAGGCAACAGGGGCACACAGAGGCACAAGCAGGCAACAGGGGCACACAGAGGCACAAGCAGGCAACAGGGGCACACAGAGGCACAAGCAGGCAACAGGGGCACACAGAGGCACAAGCAGGCAACAGAGGCACACGCAACAGGGGCACGAAAACGGAGGCACAAGCAGGCAACGGGGGCACGAAAACGGAGGCACAAGCAGGCAACAGGGGCACGAAAACGGAGGCACAAGCAGGCAACAGGGGCACACGGAGGCACAAGCAGGCAACAGGGGCACACAGAGGCAAATTATTATGAGACATGTGCAAAAAATGCATCTCAAATTATGGGCATCAAAATAAGGTCCTTTGCTGGTAAAATCTCAGAAGGGTTGTGGCATGCTATCAAGATTAAAAGACAAAGTTTCAAGGGGCATCAGTTCAGGTTCCTAAAGCAAGTATCCGACTAGAATCCATTTCCCAAAGCTTTGTCCAATGGTAATTTCATAAATTGTGTGGACTGCTGATCTGGCAGTGTGTTCTACCACGTGGCAACTGCCTTTCGATTCGATTAGGGCGGTGAGATCTTTGCAAATAAACGTACAACGGCCAAGGACCAGTCATGGGAGTTTCAAAATACCAGAAGTGATGAAGAAGAACCTGAATGTATAGGTACCAATTTAAGGCAAGCCATACACCCCAGAAGTGGAGGACACTTCACTTCACTTGGAAGGGTCGTCAAGGGTAATATGGAGTTTGAGAGGGAGATACCATTAAGGAGAGTTCGTCACTCAAGCAGAGTAAGGGAATGGAATAAACAAGCACTGAAAACACACAATTTGTTCAAAGTAACCATTATAGTGCGAGACCTCTCTCTCTCTCGCCGTCCACCCATGTGTACCCCCCGACTCGTGCCCTGTCAGGACTCGTCTCCAAGAGTATCCCACACATTCCCCCTGCAAACCCTACCAACTACTGATCGTTTTCGCCCCCTGGGCCCTGGTGCAAATATCACCCGCCCCTTTCCCAGTCCTGATCTCCCGTGGGGATCCCACAGAACATCTTCCCCACTTCAGACCCTCTTTCCTTCTCTGAACCCTGCTCCACACACCACCCCATCTGCGCGTCTCCACAACACACCCCTTCCCCTGCCCTCTCCCCCGTCACACACCTCCCCAGCCAGGCCCCCTCTCCAGCTCTCCGATCTCCCGCGCCCCCTCTTACCCTCGAAGTGGCCCACGCCTTCGTTCGCCCTGCGGGCCTTAGCACTCCTAGTTAGTTTGCAGTGGCCCTTGCTACTTTGCCTTTAGACATGGCATCCCTCAAATTGCATTACGAGGGAAATATCCATTTTCAGATTTGTATCTCGCCAAAATAGCTTCTAAACTAAAACGTTACTTTCCTAGTCCGTTTGTTCACCAAGTACACATCTTGCATTCACTGTAAGGAAAACAGTTATCGTTCTCAGAGCAAAAAATTGAGTTTGCAAGAGAAACCGAAAACAGCTGATCCTAATGTTTACATTTAAATTAAGGACCCATCGAGACTAAGGAATACTACTCTTTCAGCCACAAGTCATAGCGCCAGGCAGAATCATTGTACCTTTGGAAGACTACAATAGTATTGGCAGTATAAACAGACTGAAGAAGGGTCCAAGTTCGTTGCAGCTTTACAAACAGGAAACCAATCTTGGGTGATTTCGATAACCGGACTAGCCACCTCTGCATAGGATAAAGTTGGGACCTCTGACAGACTTGCAAATCGTGATAAACGAGATTGAGATATATATACGCACAAAGCCAACAAGCGAAATGTTTATGTTCGCTTAGACTGGCTAAAATCCGTTGGCCTAGAAAATTAAAAAACAGTCCTTACGTGCCCTAAAGTAACCACAAACCCAGTCAAAAAAAAAATACAAGAACGTTGTGGCAAACAAAGACATCCGGCACTAGCTGTCAAGTTCAGTTGCATGTAAACAAGGCAGAAGCATATTTATGGCCCGTGAACTACAAGTAAACAAGACACGTCGGCTAGGCCTCAACTGCTACGGTGAAATAATTTGCTGACATGCTAAAGTCATCACAGGAGTCACGGCAGTGCGCTCCATCAGAATATGTACACGTCTCGTGCACTATGTAACAAATATTTTTCCTTAAAGAAGTAAACAGCTACGTCGATATATACATACACACACACACCACGAGGGAAGGAGGAGGCGCACGGGGATGCACGGGACAGAGGCGCAGGGGACATGGTGACTTACTACGGGGGGAGGGGGGGAGGGGCGGACACCGACAATGTGTCCCGATGCCCCTCTCCCCTTGCAGGCACTCACCGGGTCCGGCGGCTGCTGGACGAGAGCTCCCGCTCCTCGGGACTCTCCGGGGCCGAGGAGGGACGTTCTCTTTCCCCGGGGCTCCTCCTGTGCAAGCAGATCAACTCACCTGCACCTTGCGACGGCGGCACTTCTCCGGTCTCCCTTTTCGGCATGGGAGACCGGCAACATCGACGGCGGCAATCTCGCTGGCACTTCTCCGGTCTCCCTCTTTGGCATGGGAGACCGGCAACGTCCTCCGCATCTCCCGGGGCTCCCTCCAGGCCACGGGAGCCCCGCGGGCGCCGCCATACTTCCTTCTTCCCCCGGGCTGCGGGGGGGCGGGCACTTCCGGCCGGCCGCGCTAGGATTGGCCGGCCGGCCGGTCACTTCCGGGTCGCCGCGGGCAGCGCGGCGGCCCGTCTCTAGCTCAGGCAGGCGGGCGGCAAAGTTTCCCGAGGAGTGGGCTCCCTCGCGGACCAGCAGTGACGTCGCAGCTTCACCAATCAGGAACAGGATAGTCACTGGTGCCGGCAATGCCGGACCAGATTCGGGGGCGTTCCCGGCTTTCGGCTGACGTCGCGTGACGTCGGCAAAAGCCAAAGAATCTCGGGAACGCCCCTGTGTCTGGTCCGGCATTGACGGACAGGCCCCTCATCCAATGGCTAGGCTCCATTTATGGAGCCAGCCAATGAATGACGAGGGCCGACCCAAACCCACACACAGTACTCATTAGGTTTTCGCCTGCGCGAAAAAGCTGCGCAGAGCGCAGCTTTCGCCAGGCAAAACCTAAAAACACTCGGTCCCTGGGAAAACAGTCACGATGGCTATTAATATCGCAAGGATGCAGAACTGAAAACACAGCTAAGCACAAAGATTCCAGTCACTGTATAGGTGAATAGTGAAAAGGCATAATTTGAAAAGACTAAAGTGAAAAAAGAAATCTGTAAATGTACCAGTAATCACTGCATTGGTACATATCCCAGACATGTAGTGGGGTACATGGGCGTACCCCATGTCTACCATGTAATCCATGAGTGCAGAAGCCTGACAAGTATTGATATTTGGTGTAAGGCAACGATGCACAAGTTTAAATAATGTAACAGTACCTTGTACAGCTCTTGTGTGACGTAATACGAAAGCGACCGGGTCCAAAAAACTAAAACAATTGCATAAAAACCCTGAAAGCATGTATGGTCAGTAAATACTCAGTTAAAGCGAGATGCTGTGCCTGTAAGTACTGCACGGTATTGGCACACTAGTTCATGCAGGTACAAGGCAATATATTAAAAGTTCAGCAAAATACTGCAGGGGTGCAGAATTTAAAACACCCAGGTTCAATTGAATATAGAATACTGCCTGTAAATACAGGAAGTATGCAGGGTTTGAAAATACATGGGTATAATGGTATAAGGCACCTATAATTACTGCAAGCCTATGGTCACACAAAAACACCCATGTTGCAGATAATGCAATATGATGACAGAAAAAATACCCAGACTTCTAAAACATCAAGGTAAAATGGAATAAAAGCCCTTTACCTGTAAAAAATGGTAGCATTGGGGTTAGGAAAGTACATATAATGCAATAATGTACCTGTAATAACTGTAATGGTATGGGCACCCAAAAATACCCAGGTGCAAGGCAGCACAAAAAGTGCACATGTAAATACTGCAGGGGCTCAGACTTCTAAAACCTCCAGGTAAAGTGGAATAAAAGCACTATACCTGTAAATAATGGAAGCATTGGGGGTTGGAAAATACACATAATGCAATAATGTACCTGTAAGAACTGTAATGGTATGGGCACCCAAAAAAAACCAGGTGCCTGTAAGAACTGCAAGTCTAAAACAAACCGGTATAGTGAAGTATGGTGAGGTGGCCCTATAGGAAACCAGGGCATACTGCACCAGTTAAGGTTTAATATGTTTTTTCATTAAGTTAATTGTATCGTCTAGACTAGCCTATACGGTCTGTACATAGATGGAGAACAAATACACTGAATGCAGCAGAAAAGCGCATTTGTTGGTTATGTGCACTCGACATTGTCTGCTAAAGGTTTGCGAAAAATCAAACAGATGGGCCTCGTGGAGGACTGATAAACACAATTACAAAGAAGGAATAATCCATGCGTCATTGGTGATCCGCTTGAAAGGAGTAGGCAAAATACATTTAAAAAGGCTCCTTTTGTAGGTAACTAAAAATAACTGTTTACAAGCAATCACCCAAAAATGAGTCAGACAATATTGAGAAGTAAACAATGCGCATTTTGGGCCCGGTTGGAGTTTCAAGCAGCAAGTGGCCGCAGGCTGTACAGAGCAGAGGAGGGTTCAATGATTGTCTCTGTCACAGGGTTTTGTAAGATGTGTTGTCTAGGTCTACATGAAGCGATGCAAGGGCTTACAGTTATTAAGCACCGAATGACACTTTCAGAACACACGTGCATGTATGGGGTGGATTCAAAGGCATCCAAGGCACATGTCATGTGGGAAGCTGCTTGAAATGGGAGGACTCGAGTCGAACCCAGCAAGGTACGCACGCACGCACACACACCCACACACACACCTCTCTCTCCACCTGTGAGAATGGCTTGTGCAAAGAGACTTGTAGAGGGGGTACTTGCCACCAAACTGCTGGGCCAATAGAGGCCCGGCCTCTACTGACCCAGCTGCAGCCCATTTGCCAATTGTAAAATTTGCTGTGCAGGGACTCTTTTTGTGTTAAAAGTGCTTCAGTTGACACAGCACAAGAACATTTTGCACAATGTTGGGTCCCTCTTATCTCTAGGTTTGTTGCACGCAGGGCTTTAAGTGGGTGGGTTGGTGGGTGCTAAGCACCGGCAGTTTTTTAACCCTTATACCGCAGCGCAAATTCCGCTGTGGTGCGGGCTAAATAAAGAGTGGGCGTGATTCGGCCGACCCCCGGCCATCCTCCGCACATGCTCACTGTGACGTCGAACGGCCGGGGACTGCCCGACGCATTGAAAGGGGGTAAAGGAGGCCTCAAAACGAGTCTCTATCTGGCTCTGCCTTGTTCCCTGGCACAGGTGGTCCTTTTTTCTCGGACTGCAGTGACAGCAGACACATCGATATGTGCGTGCTCACACTGCTCACTTCTCACTAGTGGAGAAGTTATGGTATGACGTCATGCCAGGTGAGTGTTGAAGGGGAGGGGACATTTTAGTGAAGTTATGGTATGACGTCATGCCAGGTGAGTATTGAATGGGAAAGGAAATCCTTTAAAGAGAGTTATTTTCTCTCTGGATTTCACTTCTCTTTTTCAAAGGCAGGCGCAGCAACATCGTCTGGGTGTCAACAGGGCTTTCAGTGGAAGCTTTTTCAATATTATATACAAGCCATAGTTGCTGCTTATTTATCTTATGCAACTAACAACCACTGGCAAAGCCAATAGTCCTGACTTGTTGTAGGTATGATGTTACTTGTATCATATGTCTGGTGCAATGACAGAAACAGCAAAATACAAGTCAGGCAGAACACTATGCTAAGCACAGATATTTACCCTATGTGTTTGTAAGCCACGCCCTTAATTACATAGGCCACGCCCCGTTGAGAGATCCCTTGATTTTTTCATCCCACTTAAAGCACTGGTTGCATGTCAAGGCACATGGTGGACTTATCGTTATTTTTATTTTTTATTTTTTAAATAAAGAGCCAAATAAGTAATTTTTCTGAAAAACACAAGGCTTATTAGCTTGACCATACATACTGTGGGCAGAAATGGACTACTATCTATGGCTAAGCCTAGGCATGGAAGAGAACGTCCAGCTAAAAGCATCACCTGTAAGTCTCACTAAAGGAACCTCCAGTTTCGTTGGCAAATTAAACACAAGCTGCAGTAGAGGTCCACTATTTCATATATTTTATTACCTGAGTAAGAGGCCCGGCTTCTGAGGTCCTCCTAGCAGACCAAAGGAAGAGCTACACACAAAGCCTCTGAACAAAGACAGGGAGAGAAAGTATCAGCCTTTCCCTCCCTTCAGACTGATGATGCCCCCAGGCTAGTACAGTGCTTCGGCACGCAACATCGCCAGCTGCCATGGATGCAGTTTGGTGCTAGACTACCAACTACATCATTTAACAAGAACTAATCATTTGGCTGCATGCTTTCATAAGATATATTTGGAATTGTTTAGTTTGTGTAGAAACCTCGTGGATACAATGTTTTTCAGGAATTACTTGACAGTGATATAAGAATTAAAAGAAAGGCGGATCTAGGTGATGGTTTTTGGCCAATTTTTGACCTACGAAGGGAGCATTAGAAAAGTCAACAGTCTCAAAGGAGTATGGATGGATCTCCAAACAGCAGGGGTCTGTGCAGGTAAGCGTGGTGGGGAGGGGCAGGGGGATGTCAACAGATGACAGAATAATATTTATTTAATTTTCCCTATTCCGTCATCTGTCGATATATCCCCCTCCTGACCACCCCGCCCCACTCCACCGCCTCACCATGCTTACCTGCACAGACCACCACTGTCTCCAAACCTCTGTCATTTGACATTATGGATGGTACTCATTCACCCATGCTGTCTCCGTAATGTCCTACACCACTGACAGCCCACCTGCTGCGATTTAAAGACCACCTCAAGTTATCCTCAGAGGTCAGAGCAGAAATGATCATCCCAGAAGGATCTTCTGAAGTCAGTCATGCCATTTGATGGACATTTATAGCAATTATAGCAATGAAGACTCTAATGGAAGAGTCTCCCCAGCTAAACCCTTGACTGGAGGTCAAAGCCAGACGACTGCCTCTGATTCTCGATGTGACACATAATGTTCCGGAGGCAGAGCAGAACGGTGAAAAATTATGGCTTCCCCAAAAGAAGGCTACACTTCCAAGCAGGTGTGATGGTCAAGACACCATTAAAGGGAATAAAAACAGGTAACAAGATAGTATTCAATTATTTCACCAAAATGATAGGGCACCAGAGGTGACATATAATCCTTTCGCCCATATCCCAATGTCAGATATGAAGTGCCCGCCCGTACAACTGGCAAGACAGGAAGTGACATCACACATTCTCTCGATAATGGACCTGTGACCTTATTAAAACTCTTATGAAAATTCGAGAGTGCAGCATGGTAATAAATAGCATTATGCATAGGAGCAAACAACACGCTGCTGGAATATGCAATAGATAAGGCATGTTTACTTTTAACGGCCATCTTTAACAGAGTCCCCATATCACACAGCTTCTAGGTACCAAAATCTTAAACCCTACTATAAGCTTTGGAAGAATGCCTGCCGCAGTTTCATTACTACAGACTGATTTCAGTTACTGCCTGCAAACAGTGCTTTAAAGGTGCCGGTACTCACCGGAACTGAGTTCCGGAACTTATTTTTGGGCAAGGAGAGTACTGGTACTCCCAGAAGCAGCAGGGCTCAGGCCCTGAAGTATGGGTCATTGCAACACAAAAACTGAAAATTACCCTACCCTTTCAGATGGAGCATGTTTATGTGCCTCTCTGGCTGGCAACAGTCTGTGTATTTCTGTGCTGGGTTGCTCCTGCACTGTTAGGTTCTCATCAGGCACGCAACGCCCATTGGGATCAAAGGGCTTCAGTCCCCCTCCTCCCCCGTCATGTGTGGCAGCCCGGGATGAGACAGCTTCCCAGGCACACACACAGCCACACCAGAGTACTTCACAGGTCTTTAAAAAGCCATTTGCTTTTTAATGAGGCTTTGTTGTTTTTCACCCCTTCTTAGAGCCCCTGCATCTCCACTCTGCCTATTGCTGGAAGAATTAGCCATCCCCTGAAATTTGACTCTAGTTTCGTATCTGGTTCTCATTGGCATCACAACAAGATTGAGGATATAGTCAGAGGTGTGAGAGTGGAACTGGAGAACCAGGTTCGAATCCAGTGGTCGGCTCATCATCCTGTGATTCTGGACAACTCCCTTAACCAGGGGGCTTAAAAAAGTAAGCTTTAACCACATGGCTGCTGGCAGTTTTCCCGTCCTGTGCTGGAAATTGCCATTTTAGTGGCACCATGACGAGCTCAGCTCGTCATCAGCACACGACACCGGTGGGTGATGACGAGCTGAGCTCGTCATCAGCATCGAAAGGGTTAATGCAAATGTTCTGATTGTCATGTAAAGCGCTTAAATGACCATGGCCCAAATTGGTACAATATCAAACTGCCAAAAATGAGGCACTACACGTAGACATAGAAGCTGATGCTTGCCATGTGCCTTATGTAAGGAGGCAGTTTGATATTGCGCAAATTTGGCCCATGGGCATTTCAGCGCTTTACATAACAATCAGAGCATTTGCATTAAAGCTTACTTATGTGACTATTGTTAAATTCCTGGCTCACAGCCACGCCCCTAACTACCCACCCAGTCTAATTAGTGAGTACCAGCACTTCTAATTTCCCATTTAAAGTACTGCCTACAAGCACAAATAGAATGTTACCAAAATGTGTTTTCCAGCTCATGTTTGGAGGCTCTAAACAGCTGGTGTCCATTAGGGGCTTTTAAATCATTCTAGCACATCAGCGCCTGCCTCCATGAGCTTTTTTTTTGCTTTTGAATGGGGAGGAGAAGAAAGTGTCGATATCCTCTCCCAAGTCTCTGCATCTTTCTGACATGTTGAAACATTTTAAAACAAGCATGGGCATAGCCAATAGGTTTTGCTTTTGGGACCTTATAAATGTTTAGCCAGAGCTATTGTCTGTGCGTCAGTCTCCGGAGAGTGTATTAGCATTTTATCTAGAATTAGAGGCACGTAACTACATTGACTTTTGGCAGGATGTACAAATGAAATGAAATACCAGCATTTGTAAAGCAGATAGCTACCTCCTGAGACGTGTTCCGGTGCTGGGGGCCCTCAGGAAGATTAAGCAAGCTATGGCCCAGAGTCACATGGTTCTGGGCTAACCTGCCACCGGCGATCGAACTGTGAACCCTGTGGTCCGAATCAGGCACCCTGGCCGATGCGCCACAACTCTTCCACAATGCAGAAAATGCAATCTGAAGGACGGCTTCACTGTTGCTTATGTGACCAAAGCAAAAGGCATTACAGTGAAGAAAGATTACCAGGGCAGATACCCTAATGCTGTGCCACATGCTGCTACAGTAAAAAAATACGCCAAGAAATGTTGTATTAGAGACACAATTTAGAGCAGTACAGATGCCGACTAAAAGCCTTAGTTTTGTCCGTCCACCCACATGAAAATCCGCATCTCGTAAAATCGCATGTTTACAGAGTTCAAACAAAGTTTTGGCATATAGCCATGAGAGAAATATGAATATATAACAAGTCCTTCAAACCTCCCCCATGAACATTTTAGTAAGTTTCTCTCAAATGAAAAAGCTGATATTGCTCTTGTTTTACTAAATGTCCTCTTTTTTACAAGTTTGATCGAAGTACCTATACAGCATTCTCTTCGAAGATGGCCGCGGCATTTGTAGCTATTATAAAAGGTCACGTTGAAAAGATTAAGCCCCTTAGTTCAATAACAATAAGTCTTGTAAACATGCAGAAAGACGCATTCACATTTATATATAAAGACCAGGAAAAGATTTCAGTTCGACATTATGGGAAAAAAAAGATTAGTTTTACTTTAAAACAAGCAAAGCCAACTTTAGATTACCTCTGCCCCTGATCATGCGATACTGCTGCATGTAACTCTCACATTTTCCCTAAGGTCTGAAACTCTGTGGGGTTGATCTCAGACAGGTTTAATAGAAAATGAGGCCAGCGTTTCAGGATGTTTGGAGCCCTCCAGGGCCCATGCGGGCCGCTGTTAATAATGCCCACGTGGATGGAGCCGGGACGGCTTCGGGCATGCAGGTTGCCTTTCAAACAAGCGGCACCAAAGACATGGGTTGCCTGAAACAAGCATTGGCATAGCCAATAGGTATGGCCTTTGGGACCTTATAAGTATTTAGTTATGCAGCACAATATTCTTGGGACAACAACATTAACTGTTGCATGGTTAAACACTGATAAGGTCCCAAAGGCGAGACCTATCGACTATGCCAATGCTTGTTTATATATATTTCAGGAAGCTAGGAATGAGAACATCAGTGTTATGGGTGTGAGGACTTCTATCCGATTGAAAATAAACAAAAAGGGCAAAAAATGATTTCTTCTAAGTAAAAACTAAAGTCTTGAAATGGAAGAAAGGTTGTAGGCTTAGGGAAACAGCTGCCTCATACCCAGGACTCGGGTGAGTAATGTGATGAGGAAGACTAAGGGTATAGAAAAGTACTAGTAAGTAATAGGGTAATTTCGCATCACTAGTAACATCGCTGAAGAAATCATTGATAACATTAGTATGATATAACTAATAACATTCAATGGGAAATTGCCATAAATATTAATAACATCACAGGTAAAATGCCAGTGGCCGAAGCTGTTATTGGACCATCGAGGGAGCTCTTTGCGTATACGCCTCAATCTTTCCACTGACTCACTGCTGTATTACTGCCAGGGCTGAACAGACGTGCACTTCCGTAGTGTCACTACCATAAGTAGCATTAGAGCTATATTTAGCTGCTTTCTGGGTGTAACAATTCGATGTCCAAGCCCACCAGGTAGACATCTCAAGCTCCTCCCTTAGCATCGTCATGCAGTAGGCGCCACATCAGACTGTGATGAGGCAAAAGTGGGCCGAGTGACATCTATGAGGGGTCATGAGGAGGGAGAAAGGAGAAGACCAAATAAATGAATCCAGGCGGAACCCTCTGAAGCTGTAAGAGCTAAACTGAGAGTGAAACGTGAGTGTGGAGAGTACTGGGCTAGAAGGACTTCCTGCTGAGGTCACCTGTCCAGCATGACTCTGTGTAGGTGACGCGAGGACAAAGGAGTCGGGGGTCGCTGGGGGAACTTGCACTCCCAGGGCACGTGCGGCGAGTGCAAGTTGTGAGAGAGAGTGCACGGAGAGCTCATAGAAATAACGCGCGTGCACAGACCGTGTGTAATACTGGGTTTGTGTGAAGGGATTTTGGCTGCCAGGAGCCTGAGTGCAGAGTTTTCGGTAACAAAGCATTTCAGAAGCAAAGATTATATTTTGGGTGACGTTGTCTGTAAGGTAAAGGGTGGTGTAATGGAGAAAGTTAAAAGTGTGCTTCAAGCTTAACTGTCACACACACTCAGACACTTTCGCTCTCTGTTTACATGCCCCCACACAGACGGATGTTTGTCTCGAAACTCGGGGTGGTCCCGAAAGTAAAATTATGTGTGACCTGGTGTCAAGTTTGAAATTTTAAAGAACAACGGGGAGTTTGCTCTACATCAGCTAGGCTGAGCATTTAAACATAATAAACAAAAGATATGCCAGAACTGAGATATTGATTTGACCTGAAGGTTTTGTACATAAGTTAGAAAAACAGATTCCAACTCACGCTGTTGCTAGTTAATAGCAATTTATTCAATTATTTTCAAAGGAGAATTTTTTTAAACAATTTGTGGTATATCACAGATGAATATTGTATGAGCAGCCTTTGTTGTCTTTGTTTTTCCCTTTTCTAAATTTTTGTGTTGTTATTTCTCCTCCGTGATCATTCTGAAATTCTATGTATATATGTATGCCTGATTTTGTATGCTTGTGATATGGATGACTAGCTGAATGAGTACTGTATATATATGGTGTAGTGTTGTTTAAAATGTACTAAATTGTTTAAAAAAATTCTCCTTTGAAAATAATTGAATAAATTGCTATTAACTAGCAACAGCGTGAGTTGGAATCTGTTTTTCTAACTTATGTACAAAACCTTCAGGTCAAATCAATATCTCAGTTCTGGCATATCTTTTGTTTATTAAGTTTGAAATTTTGGCAAAACAAATGTAATTGCGTTTGTATAGGACGCGGTACAAAATGTTATGAAGAATAATACCCAGGAGTTGTGAAGCCAAATGGCAGCTGTGCACGATGGCAGGTGTGCACGTCATGCGCGCGCATGTGCGCGTGATAGTAAACTGGTCACCGGGAAGGTAGAACTTTTCAAAGCAGCTACTAAATGTCTCGGTCAGAACAGCGCATGCGCTGGATTAGGCCGAAACCTAAAAAGTTGGGAGGTGTAGTTGAAAGACGGCATGGGCAGATTAAGGGAACTGCAAGTTGTGCCACCATGTGCCAGCGTGGAGAAGGTGGAGATAAAAAAGTAGTACATTTAAAAAGAACATATGGCCCGTAGTTAAAGAATCTGCATAGCACTGGAGTCGCTGGGGCGGGAACAAAACTTCAAGAAGGCGAGACAAATTTACACTATTTATCAATGAAAACTATGGGGTTTAAAAAGGCAGGACCAGCACCAAACAAATGCGGTGGGCGTGTGGTGGCTTGTTTATTCAGTACAGATAACATACAGTATGCTTGGCAGAGCAGTGAATACAAGCTGACTCTAGGCGCGACCTAAAAATAGCCGGTCTGCCATTGCATTTTTTTAATTTGTGTTGTGTAGGTCTACATGATCTCCATGGTCAGTCATTACTTCAACAATAACCTCAAAATTGGATTATGGCAATACCATCTATCTTCAAATGACAACATATCTGCTTAGATGGGGGAGGTTCAATTATAGGTCCTGATTACAAGTATAGGTCCAATGTATTGCACCTGATAATAATGATACCACAAGGTACATTATTTATTGGGTGCGATAGATAGCACCTATTATGAGCTTGTGGGGAATAACATGCAGATTTATGTGTTTAAAACACCAAATCTACATGTAGATACCGTAAGTATTTCCTCTGTTAAATTTGAGCATATTTAACCTACCGAAATTTAACGACGGTTGAGGTATTTAACGCACCCAATAATTATTGGAATTACTACTAAGCTTGTCATCCTGACCCTCACTTAAACGGGTTTCGATTTAACTGACCCACTCATAAAAGCAGACCCCTAGTGTGCTAGCTGGAACGGGGAGGGGCACCTCTAGGTTCAGGCATACAGCATCTCGGTTCTCAGGGCTACACTGATAGCTCATTTGAGGTTGTATAAAATCCAAAGCTTGGTGTACAACCCATCTTTAGGAAAAACACTGATATTTTCTTCCACCGAAATATTTCCCCACAAGGTGTCCGTATCTCCTTACTGTTTCTTCCTTGAAAAAGAAACCTTCGGGAGGATGGGCATTCTAGCTACTACTTCTATCACTCTGCAACTGTTCTCCTATTGGGATGTTGCTATTTTGTTAAAAAAAACATTCATGTAGCAGTTAGCAATGCCAGGACAAACTGCAGCCAATCAATGTTTGGAAAGGCCAGGAAGGTCTCCAGTTTCTCACAGCAAAAGAGCAATGCCTGACAATGCAGAAATGTCGATCAGTCAATCCAAGGTCAGTCACTGCTCTTTGAAAGCAGCAAAATTCCTTTCATAAACGAGCGTGGTATTCATAAATGTAATAAACCTAACATTTGCTCAGTACTCCGTATGTGAAAGTGACATCCATTCAGAATGCAATATATACTGAATGGTGCAGTTCACAGGTAGGAATGGGCTCGCATCTGGTGTAAAGGGCCAGATGTACGAAAGCTTTTTGCATTTCTTAACAGTCCAAATCACAATTTCGACCACCTAAGAAATGCAAAATACCCTTTCCATAAGTACAAAGGCCAAAAACTGGTCGCAATTTGTGATTTTTTTCTACCGGGTCGCAATTTGCAATTTCTAACTGGTAAAAACCGCAAATTTAGAAAATGCAATTAAAGATTACCTATTTGTGAATCCTAAATTGCATGTACAAAGCATTTCCTAAATGCAAAATGGGCAATTAGGAAATTCTATTATCATCAACTCAAAGTCAATGGTAACCATGTGCAAATTAAAAAATGCACTTAAAAATGTATTTTTCAATGTGAAATGAAGCGCAGATATGCCACCAGGGCATTTGTGCGCTTACATGTTATACTCCGAATTTCGGGGTGCCTCCAAGGAGGCCATGGGGCCAGATGCAATCTCAGGTTTGGATTTCCTAAATTACTATTTCCTATCAGGAAAGCACAATTTAGGAAATGCAAACCATTTCCTATTTGGCCCATAGGTGGAAATGCAATTGCATTTCTTATTCACGATTTCCTGATAGCGATTCCAACTCTGTAGGAATCTCAATTAGTAAATCGCAAATTTTGTACATACCGTTTTGCATTTCCTAAATAGCGATTCGTACATCTGGCCCTTTAAGTACCATCTAGGGAGGGAACCTCCCATATGGTTGAGAAGGCACCTGACAAAGCAGAATATAAATGCAGGTTCTGGGAAAAAGCTAATTTTACAGGGGCGTAGTAACGGTGCAGGAGGTGACTGACGTAAAAAAAAAGTGATGAACGGAACGATTGAATTAATACCAGTCACTGGTAATTACTTATGGCAACATTCCAGTCCATCGTTTTGTACCACTGTGTCACTCCATATAAATCACAGCCACATGCAAATCATTCTATACAAATGCTAAATAACATAGCATCCTGAGGGCGATTACACAGACTGGTAAAGTTAATATCTAATATCCTTGTAATAAATGTAATCTAGAAGGTTGTTATACCTACATCACAAAACGAGTGAGAAATAATATTTCTAAGGGACGTAATAACAGGTTTGTGGCTTGTCTCTTTGGAGTCCCGGTGAGTGAGGTCAAACTAGGGCAGATGGAGGTCGGTGCCTGCCTCTTCATGCGGCGATGGTAAGGCAGCAGTGGCCGTAATTCACATAAAAGCACATGATGGCGTAATAAAAATATTTTGGGCTTCGAATTATAAGGAAATATGGGCATCAAAACAGCATGAAATCTAATATCACAGAAGTTCTGGCAATCAGACAAATGTCTTGCTAGGGGTCGGATAAAATCACACAAATGAACATTCACTCTGAGGTTCAACAATAAATATCCCTGCAATGAAATCAAAACATTGCGGGTCAGCATGGGTACACTCGGCCGATGTCACAAAACACAGTGGTGCTCAGGTAGACGCTCTGGGGTGAGATAAAGACATCATGATGCTCAAACACACAAACCCAGGGGCTCAAACAAACACCATGGGCCTAAATAAAAATACTTCAGAGCTCAAATAAAAACATATCGAGCTCTAATAAATAAAATCTGTTGTGTTCAAATGACAGCATGGCCTCAGATAAAACACAGGTAGTCGCACAAAGAAAAGCTCTGGGAATCAAATAAAAATCTTGAGCTCAAAACCAGTGTCTACATTTATCAATACATATTTTTAGAGAGCAGACAAACTTCCCTTTTAGATGTCAACATACAACAAGCATTAGCAAGGCCAATAACTGAAAAGGCCTCTTGAGTAATTGACAGGCTTAAGCACTTGGGGGCAGATTTATGTCGGACTTGCGCCACGTTTACGCCGCCGTTGCGTCACGCAATGGCGCGGAAATGTGGCGAATCCCTGTGACCTATTTACAACGTGACGCATCTAGGCAGATGCGTCACGTTGTAAAGCCCTGCTCCACATGAAACCTGCGTCAGGTTTCATGTGGGCGTTCTGTCGCAGGGTGGGCGTTCCCTCGTAGGAAAGCCCCGTAAAACTGACGCAGTGAAATCTACAAGATTTCACTGAGTCAGTTTTACGACGCTGCTGGGTCAAATCCTTACGCCTGCTTGAAGCAGGCGTAAGGAGTGACGCACCACGTTATGTATGGGTGGCCTCTGTACATTGCAGGAGTTGCGTCGCACTTGCGACGCTACACCAGCAATACGCCGCCCGTACACCACAAGATGCGTCACGCATCTGCCCTTCCATCCACCATGGTGCGCCGCATTGTAAATGCGGCGCATCTGTGGTGCCGCAAGGAGGGATTTGCGTAACGCATCAGTTCTGGCGCATCCCTGCTGATTTGCAGAGATGCGCCAGAACTCATAAATCTGCCCCTCAATAATTTATCATGCATGAACATTGTCATTCATCTTTGCACTCACGAAACCATTCATTCACCCACTGACTCTATTACAGAGCAACAATAAACTAACACACAAACTGAACAACAAATCATGATGAAATAAAATTATAAGAATAGAAAAATGAAAACATTTAGCAGCTTAAGCATGATGGGCATATGCTTTCAATAACAAAAGAATCAGAGCAGCAGGTGGCAGAATGACAATAGTATTGTACATTATGTGCCACTGTTTTAAAGTTCCAGTATGGCCATCACATTTATAACCGAAGTGTAGACATCTTGAAATGGTAAAACAGTGAGGCACTGTGAGCAGTATCATTCCATGATGGTTGGATGATTTAAATGAAATGGATATGTTGAATGTGGTTCACTGTGATGAAATAAGCAGCAAGTCATCAGCCTGTTAATGTAGTCTGGGGCATTATAGTATGCTCTAAAATTAAATTAATCTGGGGGGAGGGAGGAAACGAAAGGAACTTACAAAGGAAGAACACTGAAGTTCTGGCCCACTGGCTCAGAAACACATAGATGCGTACATTTGATCAGACATATGCCATCTCTCACAGGATAAGAGAGCCAATGGCTTTAGTGGGCTGACCAATTCTTTATGCTGTTTTGGATTTAAGTAGAAAGTAAAGGACACTCACACAGACCAATGGCAGTATAGGGATGACCAAAAACCTACCTGCATCTGTTATATTTAGCATCATATTTAATATAACAGACGTTCTGGCAATCAGACAAAGGTATTGCTAGGGGTTGAATAAAGTCACAAAACTATATATATGTATATATGTGTGTGTGTGTGTGTGTGTGTATGTATAGACATGTATATATATAGGCCTATATATGTTTATTTAAATATATATTAACTTTTTTTCACTGAAAACAACAAAGGATACAAGGATGTTAGAGTTAGGGTCAGATTTCACTGGTACAAAACCTTAGAAATTCAACAGTTATAGTTACCTGACCTAACTATAACGTATGTCCCCACAATGCACTGCTTATGACCTCACATATTACAAGATGCATGAGTGTCTCAGTGGATGTGTGAGTGAGTGTGTGATTTTTTTCAATGGGTATGTGAGTGGGCGTGTAAGTAAGTAAGTAAGTAACACATTTGTAAAGCGCAACGCATGCCAAGGCATCTTGGCACTAAAAGCAATACTTTAGAAAGTTACATAGGTTTAGAAGAAAAGAGCCAGGTTTTAAGCAACTTCCTGAAAGAAAATCTATTGGGTTGAAATCTAAGAGAGGAATGTAAGGCATTCCAAAGTTTGGTCACCAGGTAGGAGATGCATCTTCCTCCCCATTTGGCCTTTCTGATTCTAGGGATGGTAACCATATGGGCATTGGCAGACCTCAAGTCACGTTGGGAGATATACCAGACAAAATGTTTCTGAAGGCCACACAGCCCAAATCCATACAATGCCTTGTGGACCATACATAGTGCCTTGAATGTTATCCTACATTGGACTGGCAGACGATGGAGGTCCTTGATGCTGTTCGATATGGAGCTGAGTTTGAGAATTTTCGGCAGCAATCGGACAGCAGCATTGTGCAGAGACTGGAGCTTATACTGCAAATGTTGTGAGTGTCTGAGTGGGCATGGGAGTGGCTGCATAAGTGTCCCACTGGGTTTGTGAGTGGGTGCGTGAGTCTGTGAGTGGGTGCCTGAGTGGGTCTGTGAGTGGGTGCATGAGTGACTCAGTGGGTCTGTGAGGGGTGCATACATTTCGGAGTGGGTCTGTGAGTGGGTGCATGACTGTCTAAGTGGATCTGTGAGTGGATGTGTGAGTGGGTCTGAAGTGGGTGCATAAGTCTCTGAGTGGGTGCGTGAGTGTCTCATTGGGTCTGTGAATGGGTGATAAGTTTCTGAGTGGGTCTGGGAGTCGGTGTGTGAGTGTTTGAGTGCTCTCTGTTTTTTCCTCTTATGCTCTGTTTTGCCTTTTTTTGCTTGTTTTTCTGTTCTTTTTTTTTTTGCTCGTTTTTCTGCCCTCGGTTTTATCTTTCCTGCCCATTTTCTGCTTCTGTTTTGTCTTATCTTCTCATTTTTCTGCCCTTTACTTTCACTCTTATGAGCCCCGTGACCACCACCTCCAGAGACTTTACTGATATTAAGGAGGGGGCCATGGGGACCCCCCTCCATTGAGCTCTGAGAGCTCCAGGGACCACCACCTTCCCAGGGCTTCACTGTAACCAATGGAGGAGGGCTGCACAGACACCCATTCCAGGGGCTTTCATGTGCCCAGGGTCTACCATGTATATGGAGCTAACCTAAAATTTATGAGGGGCACGTGGACCCACCTGGCCTGGGATCACCACCTTCCCGGGACCAAAGACATTATTTAAAGATATACATGCAATTTTGCTCCACCTGTTTTAGAGTTTGTACGTTTTTCCAGGTCCAGTTTTTTCTTGTGTAGGAGAGCCATACCCAGTTGTTCTAGTCGGTAATTCCAGCTGAAAAAAATCACATGAGATTTTGACTGCAGCAGCCAAGCAGCCAAACTTAATTCAACTGTTTTTGACAGTGGAACATCCAATACTCCACTCTGTCATTGCAAACGCATCCCTGGTTCCTCCCCTTTCTTCCCTACTCCCACTACTCCCCTCCTCTGCTCCCCTAACTCCACCCACAGGTCCCCACATACATTTACCACCTGCTCAGAGCAGGTGATTACTGTTTGTGTTATAACCCCATGGAATGGGGAATTACTTTGTGGGAATGTTTTTTTCTGCCATAAAAGCACGGTACACTTTGCTAAGCACAAATATTTTGCTTAGGTGTTTTTAAGCCGCACCCTAAATTACAGCCACGCCCCTTTGAGAGACCTGACAAGTTAAAGCCCTGGCGCTTGTCTACTCCATGCAATGCTTCTTTAAACATGACTTAAAAATACTCACTCTCACCTCACCAGAACCTTTTTTCAGATGTTCTTTCACACTTTAGCAGGGCTAGCCGCAGCTACCCACATGTGTATCCCACCTTGCCCCCTTTAGGGAGGTTGCATAACACCTCGATTTCCCCAGAATCATATGTACCGAGCATCATGATCCTCTTCCATTATTCTAGAGTTGAACAACTTCGCTGTGAAATGGCTTAAATCCATCTTTTGCTCAAACATCTACCCCTTACCCTCACCGGCGCTACTGAGGCTGACGCCGATTTAAAAGGTATTCATTGAACATGGTATGACATGATGATGAATGGAGCAGACATTGATGATATTATGAAGATCAATCAAGGGCAGTAAAGCAGAGTACATGTTGCCAGGTGTGCTGCTTCTCACTTACACGGACAGTTGGGGGTCGTGCACCCATATCTTTCTTTTCAAATCCCACACACCTGAGCGTCTCATGTGGTTTATGAGTCGACACTTTGGCACATTTTGTTGGTTCAGTCACTCTGGTTTCACACCTCTGATCGAATTATTTCCTTAACATTGAGTGACAGCGACACATTGTCACCTTTATGCACAGCCGAGCTTATTCCTTTCCTCGGCATAACTGCGAAGCTCCAACCTTCTGGTTTACCTTGTTTGCTCCTGAACACAGTTGGGTACATCCTTTGCACTTTTCACGCCCTGACCCATAACTCACTTATTGAATGTGTTAATATGTCCACAGTCTCAACAGCGAGGGCAACCATACTTCATGCAAGCAAAGAAAATGGACGCCTTTGGCCTGCGGTTCGGTAATAACAGGCAGCCATAACAACGGTGCAGTGGGCTCTGGGCAAGAGTGCCACTTCATATGGTGCACAGAAGACAAAGAATATAGTGATGTAATAGGTGAAAACAGGCAGTAGAGATGGGAGGAAAGAGAGGGATAATGAAGACCTGTAATCAAGGATCACTAGCATTAGTGCACCAGTGATGACCTTGATTACAGGCCTCCATTATCCCTCTCTTTCTTTCCTTCTCTGCTCCCTGTTTTCACTTTTTCACATCACTATTTACTTTCAGTCTTCTGTTACCCCTCTCTCTCACTCACCTGTCTACCTCTTTCCTTTCTTTCTTTTTTCTTCTTCTCCACCTGCCCTTCTCATTGTCCTGTCCACTTTTTTTCTCCCTTTCCTTTCTTCTCCCCTTCTCCCTTATCCTCTTTTATCTAACCCTCCCCTCTTTTCTTCCCTCATCTCCCTCTAGTCTTCCTGTCCTTTCTTTTACCTGCCACCCATTCTCTTTCAAATCTATAACTTGACTTTGCTTCTCTCTCAACTCCTCCCTCATCTTCTGCCTTGCTTACTTGATTCTACCCCCCTCTGTGTTGTATTTATCCCCCTATTATACTTATCGCGTTAACTACCATGCCCTCCCCTTGCTACATATCCACGCTTTTCTACCTACTTTTTCTTCATATCCATTTCTTTTCCTCTGCTACCTTTTTGTATCTCTGTTCCACAGCTCATTCTTTTCTTTTTCTATTTCTCTTGTCTTTCTAGACATCACAATTTCTGACCTCCCTTTCTCTCTCACCACTCACTTCCTCAAGGAATGCAATAGAGGAGACGTAAAAGGAACCGGACGTGAGGAAGAGGAGAATGGGAAACGTCAAAAGAGGTGAAAATTAAGTCTTTTGACGAGAATATGTAGAAGGCAGCTACGAAGCTGAGATATAAAGTAGAGAAAGAAAGGAGATTACTGGTAGATAGAGGGAGAAAAAAATGATTGGGATATGAAGGAGCGAGAATAAAGTTAATTAAAGCAAAGGAAGCACAAGAAAGGTGACAAAGGCGATAGGAAAGACAGAATGAATGAATAGAAAGAAAAGGAGAAATAAGATAAGACCAGATTGAAAGAAAGAAAAGGCATTTATTAACACTGGCTGCATGCCTGCTAAGGCTGTGGCTGTAACACAAACATTTTTAGGTCTCAACTACACAGCGCATGTGCTGCGAGACCTTTTTTTAGGTCTCGCCTGAGACAGCGCATGCGCTGTGTCTTCGAGAGATTTAGTAAGTGGCTTTTAAAAGTGCCACCAGAGGCTTTTGCTGGCCTACAGCTTGCGTTCACAAGCTCGAGCATGTGCACAGCTGCCATCTGTGTTTTTATTGCTGTAATCAGGCTACTCTGCTTGCACCACCCCCCTCCCTTTTCCCCCTCCCTCCTGGTCAGCTTCTTTTGTGTCTTCTAGCTGTGAATCGTGCTCCTCTGCTCGAACTCCCCCTCCCTTCTCCCCTCCTCCCCCTCCTCTTCGTCAGTTTCATTTGTGTCTTCTAACACTGTGAATGCTCCTGCTTCCACCAGGCAAACACACCATCAGTCGTCAGTGCACGCTTTCACCAGGCACACACACCACCAGCTGTCAGTGCACAATTCCACCAGGCACACACACCACCAGCCGTCAGTGCACACTTCCACCGGGCACACACACCACCAGCCATCAGTGCACGCTTCCACCAGGCACACACACCACCAGCTGTCAGTGCACGCTTCCACCAGGCACACACACCACCAGCCGTCAGTGCACGCTTCCACCAGGCACACACACCACCAGCCGTCATTGCACACTTCCACCGGGCACACACACCACCAGCCATCAGTGCACACTTCCACCAGGCACACACACCACCAGCTGTCAGTGCACGCTTCCACCAGGCACACACACCACCAGCCATCAGTGTACGCTTCCACCAAGCACACACATCACCAGCCGTCAGTGCACCCTTCCACCAGGCACACACACCACCAGCTGTCAGTGCACATTTCCACCAGGCACACACACCACCAGCCATCAGTGGACACTTCCACCAGGCACACACACCACCAGCCGTCAGTGCATGCTTCCACCAGGCACACACACCACCAGCCGTCAGCGCACACTTTCACCAGGCACACACACTACCAGCCGTCACACACTATGAGCCATAGATGCACGCTTTCACCAGGCACACACACACCACCAACCATCAGTGCATGCTTTCACCGGGCACACACACCACTAGCCATCAGTACACGCTTCCACCAGGCACACACACCACCAGCTGTCAGCGCACGCTTCCACCAGGCACACATACCACTAGCCATCAGTGCACGCTTCCACCAGGCACACACACCACCAGCCGTCAGTGCACACTTTCACCAGGCACACACACTAACAGCCGTCACACACTACCAGCCGTCGATGCACGCTTCCACCAGGCACACACCACCAGCCGTCAATGCATGCTTTCACCAGGCACACACACACCACCAGCAGTCGGTGCATGCTTTCACTGGGCACACGCACCACCAGCTGTCAGTGCATGCTTTCTTCAGGCACACACACCACCAGCCATCAGTGCACGCTTCCACCAGGCACACACACCACCAGCCGTCAGTGCACTCTTCCAACAGGCACACACACTACCAGCCATCACACACTATGAGCCGTAGATGCACGCTTTCACCAGGCACACACACACCACCAACCATCAGTGCATGCTTTCACCGGGCACACACACCACTAGCCATCAGTACATGCTTCCACCACTGACGGCTAGAATCACCACTGACCACGACTGCAACATGCCTGCTGTCTCCAGTTTCTTTGAGCCTTGTACTCTGAGCTCCCTTCGAAAACCATCAGCGGACCCGCCCGCCTGTCTCCCGCCGCCCGACTGCTCACCTGTCACCTGGAGCAGGGGCCGCCGAGAGGAGACGGGCGATGGGGCGGACTTCAAGGTCCAGTGGCCCTTGCGGTGTTCCGCCTCACGGAGAAGCGCCAGGCGGCGCTTAAATCTGCCATCAGCTCCATCGAGTGGGGGAATCACCACTGACCACGACTGCAACGTGCCTGCTGTCTCCAGTTTCTTTGAGCCTTGTACTCTGAGCTCCCTTCGAAAGCCATCAGCGGACCCGCCCGCCTGTCTCCCGCCGCCCGACTGCTCACCTGTCACCTGGAGCAGGGGCCACCGAGAGGAGACGGGCGAGGGGCGGACTTCAAGGTCCAGTGGCCCTTGCGGTGTTCCGCCTCACGGAGAAGCGCCAGGCGGCGCTTAAATCTGCCATCAGATCCGTCTCGCGGGACGCCGGGCGAAGCCCGGGCCAAGGGCGGGCCCGTTGTTGTCCGTTAGTGACCGGTAGAGACCGGACCGGGACACCCCCCTTGTTCCTTACTGCTAAACCCGACACGTTTCTGTATATAGGATTTCGCACTTATCCATCATGCCTGGAAGAACCAGAAGCAAAAACCAAAACCGCACTGGCTGTAGCCCAGATTACTGGACCCATAGATCAATTTATCTCACGGACCAACGAGGCAATCGAACATAGTATTTCCCTTTTGGAACACAGAGTTTCTCTGGACCTTATCAAAGCAAAACGCTCTTCTATGGGCCTTTTAGCAACTGCGGCATCTCCTATCCAACAAGCCCCTATTACTTCTATCCTCCCCTTATCCGTGACTGTTGCAGACATCCATACAGTACCATGCTCAGTTGATTTATCAGTAACCCAATCAGAGTCTGACTCTCTTCTATCAGACGATTTAGAGGTTACTCCGGACCTAGAAGCCTGTCAAACTCACGACAGATTGGAATCAACCATAGATAAACAGCTTAGGGGAGCGAGGGAAGGAGCCATCCCCAAACGAGGAAACACTAATTCATGCGATAACGCAGCAATCCCCGATACCCCATGGAACTCGGGAGGGAATCTGGGCGGGATCGACCCATACAGCCCACACAACCAAGTATAATTATTCCAACTGAAAATAACTCTTTACCACCTCCTATTCTCATCGAGGAAATAGACAACCCATGTAAAACTTGTAAAACCACATCGCAAATACTAACTACAATCAAAGAGCTTTTTTCCCAGCACCTAAAACCTATACAAATTAGTATAAGGAATCTGGAAGCTCAAATAGCAATTTTATCACGAACTCACCCCAGTGTGAAGAGCTTACACTTAGTTAGTCAAGGGAAGGGAAACTCTACCCACCCCTCAAAAGTTTCCCAACAACCACAACCTGCTGTAGTAACCAAACAGTCTCTCTCGACTATTCCACCCCCATTAAAAACAAAGCATACTGTTCCATTAGCAAAACAGCAACATCCAGCGCCAAGTGTACAAAAGGCTAAAACACCTACAGATTTGCCTCAGCTTATACCCGGTACAGGTCCTGTAAAAACAGTAAAACTTGTAAACACAACAGTAGATGCAACCATAAACCAAGCTACAAACAACCGTCTATCACACCTTCTAAACCGACGGTTACACAACCCCAGATGGTACCCAAAAAGACACCAAGATCTAGGCGCCCAGTGCACCTCCCACCGGAGGCAACCCCATATACGGTCATCCTCACAGGCGTTCCCGAATTAACCGAAGGTACGGTTGAAACCGCCTGGTCACTCAAGAATAAGGTCCTGCAGTGGTTAAGTATAAACAGACCACTAGAACCATACCATTCTGGCGGGATCTCCACAGTCCGCAGAGTAATATGGATAGGCGAAGAACACAAGTCGATCCACAGTGACTGCATCATAGTAACTTGCAGGGATCCAACTACCGTGGATCACATTTGCTCATGGCCATCCCTGGGAAAAAAAGGCAGAATACACGCCCAACATCTTTCTTTCTTTTATCCACCACTGAACACACACCAATATATTCCCATTTCGAACTGGCAGCACCCCCAGGAAGATCAATGGAACCAGGTGGGATATAGCTATAGCTACGGGAACAGAAACAGAAACAGAGATTGGCATAACCAGCCCTGGCAAGGCAGACCCCACTATCCACTGGAGGGCTGGCAGGGTCTTCCTACTAGAAATGGTATGGCTGCCTAGAGATGGTGGATTGACCGTTAAGGCCCATAAAAACTAAGACCGAGGACGTATATATTACGGCCACTCCACTAAACTCTGGATCACAGTCATACCCATTCAAACCCCAGGGACAAGTAAATCAAATCCCGCCCATTAATATAAACTCCCAGTCTGGGATTACTGTAGAAACAAGCAACGTCACTTTGAATGAAATGACGACCAAAGTCCTGGTAACCCATATGGATACCATCGACACAAGTTTCCACCAGTCTAATGATTCGAGTAATATCACGAAATCTACCACGTTCCTAACAGAGAGTTCTCCACCTAAACCCTCTGTCTCCCATCTACCTTCTGACCCTAACAACTTGAATTTCTCTATAATATATTGGAATGTCGCAGGACTACGTTCCAAACTGACACTAGAGTCATGGCTTGAAACAGTGAGGGAACACAAGATACTCTGATTTCAGGAAACATGGTCTATTACTCCAAACCATCTTGCGGGTTATAAAACCTTTCATACCCCAGCAATTCAGGGAGCCTTGGGTAGACCAAAGGGGGGTCTTGTGGTCTATGTTGCCAACACTCTCCCTCCTCTATCCATTAGGATGTTAAAAGAATTCCCGACCTACCAAATTCTGCAAATAAATTTTACAAAAGATTGTATCTATATTCTAATAAACTACTATAACAATTCAACTCCAATGGATTGTGTGACAACCTTAGCTGAAATTGCCACTTTTTTAGCATCCCTGCAAAACGATTTTAATCCTAACTTAGTACACCTAATTTGGGGCGGCGATTTCAATCTCACATTATGTTCCAACTACAAAAACGGAAACTGCGGTTTGCAAGACGAACATGGCAGTCCTCTGCCCCATTTTGTCCACTCAACCTGTGGAAATAAATTAAATGAGACCATATTTTCCCTAGATCTGGACTTTGCAAATGATCTAGTGGAGCCACAGAAAGATTTCTCTCCAACTTTCCATGGAAGAGGCTTCCTAACCACTATAGACTTTATTCTGTCCTCCCAAACACTTAAGGGACAAGTAACCAATTTCTCTACCGGGACAGATGCTAGTAGTGATCATTTTCCGATCAGTGTAAGAATTAATCTAAAAACGGTTAGGCCACATCCTTTTATTTCAAGCCACTTAAACCAAAATGCATTAACCATGAACAAACTGAACGGCTACACAGTCAAATGGGCCAAGGTTGACCCGGTGGAAGTAACAGAGAGGGTCCTTGAAAAATCCAAACCTTGGGTACTTGACTGTCTATCTCTAGATACCACTCCCCAGTCAATCGTCGATAGTTTCCAGAATATTCTGAAAATAATTGGTAAAGAACTTTCTGGCAAACCAAGGATCAATAAGCCCTCCACTACGAGGTGGTTTGATACAGCCTGCCGAAAGGCCCTCTCAAGTTTAAAAGAAGCCCTACATAGACCCACGAGGAACCCAGAGGAAATCTCCAATCTAAGGAAACTCTCCAATTTAGCCAGACGGGACCGTAAAAGAGAAATCAAGAAAGATCTTTGGGCACAAAAACACGACAGCTGCCAAAGTAAGGACAGTGCTCTATTCTGGCAAGTCATTAGATCCCCCTTTTTGGCTGACAGTGCAAAGGGGCAGCATCTAGATGTCGCAGTCACTGCAGATGATTGGGTCACGCACTTTTCTCAAATCTTCGGTCACTCTCCACAAGACCCACCAGGAACAGACCATAGTGAAGCCAATATATTGAAGATAACATCTATCCGATAAACATCTATTTTCACCATATGGAAGTCACCAAAGCACTTAAGGCCTCGAAACCAGGCAAAGCTCCTGGTCCTGACGGAGTTCCAATGGACATTTTTCTCCACAATATAGAACTATGGTCACCAATAATCACCCAGGTTTTGGCAGCAGTAACGTCTGCTGGGTTACTACAGTCATGGTCAACATCAATCCTGCTCCCTATTTTTAAAAAGGGCGATCGTAATGACCCGGCCTGCTACAGGCCAATTTCCCTTCTGGATTCCATGGGTAAAATTGCAGGTCGAGTGCTCCTGGACCGTTTACAATCTTGGGACCAGGAAAATAACATCATGACCGACCTGCAATATGGCTTCCAGAAGGGTCTTGGGACCGTGGAACAGGCCCTGAACCTCGCCCTCCTGACTGGAAAATATGTTGGCGCAAAAGGAGGCAACATCTTCCTCGTATATGTCGATCTTAGTGCGGCATTCGACTGCGTCCAACATGAAAAACTTTGGACAATACTTAGTGACCTCGGAGTGGACCCACCTCTAATAGCCTTCCTCCGGGAACTCTACTCCGATGCCACAGGGTGCGTCAGATTTGGCATCAACGGTGAGCTGTCTCGCTCCTTCTCAATAACAAAAGGAGTAAGACAGGGCTGTGTACTGGCTCCCTTCCTGTTCAACCTTTACACCAATGGACTAGAGCAGGCCATGCTGGAAGGGAGCCAGGATCTACCCCAGATAAATCATCGTCCAATACCGACACTGCTATATGCAGATGATTCAGTCATCCTGGCCCGAACACTAAACCAACTTCAAAAACAACTCAATAAATACAGCAGCTTTATGGGTTCACTTGGCCTGAAAATTAACATAAAAAATACTTTTACCATGCACATTGGCCCCAGGGTCAAAAACCCTAAACCAATATTGGTGGACAACACAAGACTGGAAAAAACCTCTGTCTATCCATATTTGGGCATCCTCGTGGATGATGCTTTGAACTGGCGACAAGCTACGGCCAGTAGAAACCTCCTTTTCCAACGTGCAACATCGGCCCTGGTCTCTTTCTCGAGAAAATTGGGTAAACCAGCTCCACCGGAACTCCTGAAAATTTACTATGCTAAATACCATAGTGTGGCTACTTATGGCGCAGGTGTGTGGGGGTATGGCCATATAGATCCCTTACAGGTAACTGAGAATGGCTTCATCAAATACCTGCTGGCCCTTCCGCAAAGCGCCCCGAACTACGCTTCACACAACGAGCTTGGCATAGAATACATTATAGATACGATTCGTTCCCAACCAAATTTTACTGTGGCAATGTATATGGTCCAAACCTGAATGCCACCTGACACGATCTTTGATAACGGACTGTATAGCTCTAACTAATTGGCACAAGATCCCTTGGCTGGTCTATGTACGGAACTTTTTTTACGACCTTGGCTGTAAGTCTTATTTCGACGACCCTCCTGGCATCGAAGACATCTCTAGAAAACAGTTAAAGAAGATGTGCTTGGTCCACTTGAGAGAATTGCGCAATCAGGCGGAGATCACAAAAATTTCGAATAGTCAAATCTGTGCAATACAAACTGTCAAAGGTATGCAACCTTATCTGACCTACTATCTGTCCAATCAGGAGAAATATCTTCTGACAAGATTTCGTTTCAATACCTTTTTCCGTTTAGTTTCCTTTCCCGAAGTTCAAAACTGGTCTCGCACACTCATGAACTGTCCATGTGATGGATTCTCTTCACAAACAACAATCCATATTATCTTCTTTTGCAAATATTACAAATCACCACGAAAATCCTGGATCCTCCCACTTCTTCAATCCTCAGGTCACAGACTATGTCATCCTGCATTTCTTTTTTTGCAGTGTTTGGACTCGCCACATGTTGCGAAGTCCATAGCCACCTTTCTAAAAGCTACTATCAAAATACGCCAAAACTTATAACCGGACATGAATCTTTCACTGTAAATATGACATACACG
Source organism: Lissotriton vulgaris (assembly GCF_964263255.1). NCBI lineage: Eukaryota > Metazoa > Chordata > Amphibia > Caudata > Salamandridae > Lissotriton > Lissotriton vulgaris. The sequence goes on from NC_141685.1 coordinate 1,651,923,473, forward strand.
TATTTTTAATTTTTTCAATTTTTGTTTATTGTTTATTTGTTTGTTTTTAAATCGTGTACTTTTTATGATTATAAACAAGTGGTAATCGAATAAAAGCTTATGAAACTGAGCTTCCACCAGGCACACACACCACCAGCTGTCAGTGCATGCTTCCACCAGGCACACATACCACTAGCCATCAGTGCACGCTTCCACCAGGCACACACACCACCAGCCGTCAGTGCACACTTTCACCAGGCACACACACTACCAGCCGTCACACACTACCAGCCGTCGATGCATGCTTCCACCAGGCACACACCACCAGCCGTCAATGCATGCTTTCACCAGGCACACACACACCACCAGCAGTCGGTGCACGCTTTCACTGGGCACACGCACCACCAGCCGTCAGTGCATGCTTTCTCCAGGCACACACACCACCAGCCATCAGTGCACGCTTCCACCAGGCACACACACCACCAGCCGTCAGTGCACTTTTCCAACAGGCACACACACCACCAGCCGTCAGTGCACACTTCCACCAGGCACACACATCACCAGCCGTCAGTGCATGCTTCACCAGGCACACACACCACCAGCCATCAGTGCACGCTTCCACCAGGCACACACACCACCAGCCGTCAGTGCACACTTCCACCAGGCACATACACCCTCAGACGTTAGTGCACGCTTTCACTGGGCACACACACCACCAGCCTTCAGTGCATGCTTTCACTGGACACACACACCACCAGCTGACAGTACACGCTTTCACCGGGCACACACACTACCAGCCTAACGTTCAGGCTTCCACCCGGCACACACACCACCAGCCGTCAGTGCACACTTCCAGCAGGCACACACACCACCAGCCGTCAGTGCACACTTTCACTAGGCACACACACTACCGGCCGTCACACACTACCAGCCGTCGGTGCATGCTTGCACCAGGCAATCACTGCCAGCCGTCAGTGCATGTTTTCACCAGGCACACACACACCACCAACCATCAGTGCATGCTTTCACCGGGCACACACACCACTAGCCATCAGTGCATGCTTTCACCGGGCACGAACACCACTAGCCATCAGTGCATGCTTCCACCAGGCACACACACCACCAGCCGTCAGTGCACGCTTCCACCAGGCACACACACACACCACTAGCCGTCAGTGCACGCTTCCACCAGGCACACACACCACCAGCCGTCAGTGCACGCTTCCACCGGGCACACACACCACCAGCCGTCAGTGCATGCTTTCACCAGGCACACACAATGCCAGCCGTCAGTGCACGCTTTCACCAGGCACACACACCACCAGCCGTCAGTGCACACTTCCACCAGGCACATACACCCTCAGACGTTAGTGCACGCTTTCACCGGGCACACACACCACCAGCTGACAGTACACGCTTTCACCGGGCACACACACTACCAGCCTAACGTTCAGGCTTCCACCCGGCACACACACCACCAGCCGTCAGTGCACACTTCCAGCAGGCACACACACCACCAGCCGTCAGTGCACACTTTCACTAGGCACACACACTACCGGCCGTCACACACTACCAGCCGTCGGTGCATGCTTGCACCAGGCAATCACTGCCAGCCGTCAGTGCATGTTTTCACCAGGCACACACACACCACCAACCATCAGTGCATGCTTTCACCGGGCACACACACCACTAGCCATCAGTGCATGCTTTCACCGGGCACGAACACCACTAGCCATCAGTGCATGCTTCCACCAGGCACACACACCACCAGCCGTCAGTGCACGCTTCCACCAGGCACACACACACACCACTAGCCGTCAGTGCACGCTTCCACCAGGCACACACACCACCAGTCGTCAGTGCACGCTTCCACCGGGCACACACACCACCAGCCGTCAGTGCACGCTTTCACCAGGCACACACAATGCCAGCCGTCAGTGCACGCTTTCACCAGGCACACACACCACCAGCCGTCAGTGCAGCAGGCAGGCTCTTCTCAGAGTTTCTGGGTAAATATGTGTTCAATGCCTGGGAGGGAGTGGGTCGAGTTTCGTTAAACCATGCTGAGTATGCAGGTGCAGTGCATGAACTCTTGTGTGAATGAGTCATGCTGCCTGGGGCTCACTCACTCCACACTTGTAAATTGCGCCTGCGCCAGGCTTTTTCTGATTTGCAAAGTTCGGCGCATGCGCACAGCTAGGCAGCCCCTACACCCTCGGGAATGACTGCTTCCTACAACCAGAATGGAAACAACGTGCAGAGCAATGAAAACAAGTTCATTTGATGCAAAGGACTGTTAACAAAAACCATGTCCAGCTATTGTAGATCTGGCAACTTAAACAAAACAGCAACAAAATACAAACAAGCATTTGCATAGCCAATACGTCTCGCTTTTTGGATCTTATAAGTATTTAGTTATGCTGCAGAATATCCTTGGTGCAACAACACCAACTGTTGCATGGCTAAACACTTATAAGGTCTCAAATGTGAGACCTATTGGCTATACCAATGCTTGTTTTAAATATAGTGGGCTTTAATCCTGCCTACAGCATACTATTACTTAGTTGTTTTCGTTGTCACTTTCAATTGCAATCTTTTGATTGCTTAGCTGCCGTAGGTGTTCCCCTCCTTTCTTGTGTGTATTCCTCCTTGAAGCATGGACCAAGTATATGTGATCTTCCTGATCATTGTTCTTCCTCCTCTTTTTTGCAACATACTATTTTATTTTTTATTTCATAAGCATTTTGTATTATTACTGAACATTCAATGTGCTTTCCCACTTTTAACGCTGGCATATGGCTTCTGATTTATGTTACTATCACTCTATCTGCTGTCTCTATTGACTCTTTAGTTACTTACACCCTCAACTGTACTTCTCTAGTCTTTGCTACTCCACCCTACACCACTCCGCTGTACGTACGCCACTCCACTCTATGCCACTCCACTCCATGAAACTGAATGCCACACAATGCCACTCTAAGGTACTCTATGCAACTCCACTCTAAGCCACTTTAAAATATGCCACTCCACTCTGCTTCATTCTCTGTGCCACCCAAGTCTGCGCCACTCCACTCTGCACCACTCCACTCTACGCACGCAATGCCACAGTGCCACTTTATGGAACTCAAAGCCACTCCACGCCTCTCTACTCTACACCACTCCACATCACTCTAATGTATTCCAATCTACTGCACAGCACTCCATTCCACTCTATGTCACTCTCCCCCACTCTACTCTAAACCACTCTACTCTATTTCATTCCACTTTGCGCCACAATACTCTACACCACTCCAGTCTATGTCATTCTAGTCTATGCAGCTGTACTGTAACCCACTCTACTCTAAGCCACTCTACTCTATGACACTTTACTGTAAGCCACTCCACTCTATCTCACTCTAGGCCACTCCACTCTACCCCACACTATTCGGCCCTACGCCACTCTACCCAATGCCACTCCACTTCACTCTACAGTACTACACTATTCTACATCACTCCACGCCACGCCACTCTGTCCACACTCCTCTCTGCCACTCTACTGTACATCATGCCAATAATTTTAGTCATGCTGAACAGCAGTGACACAGCTGTACAGCATGACTAAAAGACATTGGCAAAGCCAATAGCTCTCACATTGATGAGAATTTTGGGCTTGGCTGATGCTTATTCACCATTTCCCCTGTCCCTGTTTCGTAGTCCCACCGCCCAAAACTGACTCACCCTGCACCATTGTCACACTGTCTTCTTTATTCTTCTCTATCACACAGCGTTCAGCCATTTCTGTATAAAGCCTGCACTCCCTTTCCGTTTAATTGACATACTATGCACATTTATTGAACATTACATCCTCTGACAATATTAAATGCTTGAGCTACTGTAAGATTTCTTACCTGTCACTGTTTCTCTTGCACTTGCTTGCAGCATCAATTTATCTCTTCAGTGGTTTTCAACATGCACTTAAACGTTTAGCTATCGGAAAGCCTCTTCAAACTGGTAACACAAATGTTTATACCTTTATGTGGCACCAGCAGCCTGGGCCGGACTGGCCATAGCGAGCACCGGCCGTTTCCCCAGTGGGTCCGAGGGGTGGGGGCTGGTTTTGTGGCCATGGGGTTGGTATTTTTCACAGGGTGCCGGTTTTGCAGCAGTGCTGCAATACCGGCCCCCTGTAACAAAAGCAGGAGCAGTGCTTTTTACTAGCGCCCCTCCACCCCCCCCTCCGCACTCCCCACCCATGCTTCCCAAGCAAGTCGAGCAGCAATCTGCCAGGGCTGGTTGCTGTTCCCAGTCCCACCCGGCCTGTAAATCTCTTATAACATTTGATCCTTCCCCGCAAAATGTCTCAGTGACCTCATATATGGTCATTAACGCACAACTTTCTGGCTCTGGGAGATTTACTAAAGGTAGAAAAACTTTCAGTGCCAATGAAGAAACAACCATGGCCTGATTCCTTCCATCAAAGTGCATCTTTGTACCAGGATGCTGTCGAATACCCAGGGGCACCATCCTCCTGCCTTCTGTGGGGATCAGGTTCTTGGGGAAGTGGCCGAAGATATGCTGTTGCCGGCATACCCCCAAAAATCGTATCCCGCATAAATAAAATAAAAAAGAAACCGCGGGGCATATTACCAAGCAATAGCGATAATTATCGATATTGCTTGGTTAGCGGGACAAAAATATCGCAGAGCACCGAGGATTTTTACCGCTGAGATACCTTGATATTATCAAGGTTTATCTCAAAAGCGGTAAAAATCCTGCGAAATGCATGAATATCGCTGAAAAATCAGCGATATTCATGCATTATCTTGACAATGCTCTTAGCCATGTTATCCACCTTCCATTGGATAACATGGCTAAAAACTGCTTTTAGCAGGCGTTAGCTTTTGGAGATATTCGCGCTTAGCGCGAATATTTCCAAAAGTTGTTAATAGGAGTTAGAGATGTTAGCGACTGTTTTCAGTCGCTAACATCTTGGCACACCCACTTTGCATGTCATTAGCGATAATTATCACTGACATGCAAAGTGGGCCCCTAAATGTTCGCTATCACCTACAAGCTGTCGCTAACTGGTGTTAGCGACAGCTTGGTAATAGGGCGATAAAATTATCACCGCATTAGCGGGAAAAAGTCCCGCTAATGCGGCGATAATGCCCTTGGTAATATGCCCCCAGGTTCCCAATAGGTAAATGCTAAGTACAATCCAGTCAGTAGTTTCCTTTTAAACCAACAACTCAAAAAAATAGAAGTAGTCATTGTTGCCTTGGGCTGACCTCAAATAAACTAAAATAATTAAGTTAGTCACTCGCGCCACTGCTCACCAAGGTCCCATTAAATGAATGCCAAATTAATAAAATGCAGAGTGGATTTTTTTTTAATGTGCAAAACAACAACTCAAAATAACAGAAGTAGTCACTGTTGTCTTGGACCGCATTCAAATCAAAAACTGAAATAATTAGCAGATCTTTGTTTCCCTACTGTTGTTCTGGACTCAGCTTGTAGTCCTGGTAATCCGCTGCCTAAGACCAGATGTCACTATTTTCCTTCACTGTTGTGGATCTGCTGCCAACAGCAAAACATTTCCTCATCCTGTTCCCTGCTTCTGGGTGCCTTCGGTGTCACCGCACTGTGCTCACAGAGCGCGCCAAGACCACAAGCATTTAGCACTCATCTTCCAGCTGTCTAGAAACACTTAGAGAAATGCCTCAGTGTCTGCACCCCTTGCCAGACCCTCCCCTCCCTCACACCGCTGTCTGCTTCCATCAACAGGTAATGTGAGCATCAGCAGACACACTACATCACCCAACCTGTGCTAATGGGCGGAACCCTTAGACTGCAGCACCTCACCAACAGGGAAATTGATGCTCACTGAAATACTTATTTTCCTCCTAAAGCGCTGGGATGCCCCCGGGTAGCCAGCGCTATACAAATCTGTACTCATTCATTCATTCATTCATTCATTAGTGAACTGAACATGAGGAAGATTGTTATCAAGCAGTAAATCACTATTAGGCAAAAAGAGAGGTGTTCCCTTCCCATAAGTGGAGAACACTATTAATATGGCTACCCCCCTTCCATGGTTTGGGAGGGAAGTTCCTTCTAAGATTTCACCTACTCCTGAGATGCCCAGCATGGCCCTTGCCTCCCTCTTGAATGACATAACATAACAGGTGTATTTACGTGTCCTGGCGCTGAATAACAGATGTTTGTTGTTACCGGTACTCAGTTTATTGACCTCAGATGGATGAAAGGCTGAGTTGGACCCGCCGGGATTTGAACCTGTGCCCATGAGGTCGAACACAGGCCCCTGCAGTGGCTGCGTTAGTTCACTGAGCCACCAGAGATCTTAATAATATGGCGCTGACAGTATGGAATCTGTGGAGGGGTGGGGTGCCTGCGCTTCATTTTTAGAAATTATTATCGCCAATTGAAGAAAAAGCGTCAATCTGCTTCAACTCTTTTTGATCAGAATCTTAATAAGTGAACACTGACTGCAGACAGGAGGTGGCAACCTCGCGGCCTCAAGGCATGAGGTCCTTTGCCTCTCTGCTTGTTTGCACAACCCATAGACTGTTAAACATGCGGAAGGTCAGATTCTGCCATCCTGCCATCGAGGGGCACTTAGGACTGCCCAGTGAAGTGTCTCTGAGCCTGTGCTCCTTCACTGAGCTGCCTCTTTTACAATCAATATGACTTTATTATTCCTTGTTCCTTCAACTGTCTTTGGAAATGAGACACTGCTTAAACCTGGCCTGACTTGCTGCTCTACTGTAAGGCCAATTATTTAATCCTGTGTCCATTGCAGATTTGCAATTTCCTTGGTTCCAGTGTCTTCTTTTTGTGCTAAACTTCTCTGTTTATGATTCCGGCTCCGTTTTTACTATTCTGCCTGTTTCCGATTGAACTGGTGCTGCTATAGGTACTTCTGGTTCTTAATTCCCGTGCGGATTCATGAATCTTTGCTCATGCACCTCTTTGTATGTATATTATTGGTCATGTATTCCAGAGTTCCTTACTTTTTCCGTTGCTCGAGTTTCTGTTCCCATATTGGAATATCGGTTTTGCTTTCCCATTCAGGTTTGGTGTGTCCGCTCTTTTTGTATTGTGATGCTCGCGCTCCAGTTTCAGTTTTTTAGAATCCATTCCTGCCTTTCACTCAACCCCGTTCTCCTATTCATGTATCGTTGTTATTTTTATCAAGGTCCGTCTTAACATGGGACATAGAGGAAAGATGCAGGAACGCTTTGGAGGAGTTCAGGGATTTGTGTGTGTGTTTTCAATACAAACTAGGGATTCTATTTGTGGTTACGTTGGTGATGTTCATTATGGACATTGTCACCTGCACAAATACCTTGTCCGTATGTTTACCTGATGCATGGAAAAGATGTCCTGTCTAATCCCCCAGTGTAGGTAAGATACGATGCAGGCATTTGCTTGAGGCCTGTGCACAAAGACATTGACCAGTTAGGCCTGGTAAGACTGTGGACCATGAGTCCAGAAGCCTGCAAAACCTGCCCAGCAACAGGGGCTATGTGTTCTTCCAGAATTGAGGAGCATAGTTACAAGAAGCTAGCGCTGCCGTAGCATCATTTCTTTGACGCAGCGGCAGCGCAGTCAGTGCTCTACACTGCTCCTTATTTACAAACTGATGCATTGGGTCCAATATGTCAAATCTCTAGTGGCGTGCATCACATTATACCTGTGTTAGGTATAATGTATGCAGATTAGTCATTCCCACATTAAAAGTCATTTAGAACTGACGCAATTAAATGTATTACATTTCTTTGCGTCACTCTCTGACATGACTGCATCAAGTCCCTACGCCTTCTCAAACCAGGCGTTAGGATTGACGCAGGGCTTTTAACATGAGACTCAGCTCTGTTTTCTGATGTATTGTTGGAGATGAGTCAGTCTTATGACCAACTCCTGCAATGGGTCACTTTAGCACCAAGAGATGCATTACAATTTCTGATGCATCTGTGAATCCTTGCGCCACAGAGCACTGCATTATAAATAAAGTGCAGTTATGGCATTGTTAGGGCATTTGTGGCAGATGCAAGAAATAGGACACACCGATGCCGATGCGTCAGTTCTTGTAAATATGCCCCTGAATGTGCAGACCCCACCACCTGCCATCCCTCCATTGTCCCTGTTGCCACCGCCAGCTCTCCCTCTGTTAACAGTGTTGCCTCCCTCCCTCCATTGTCCGTATTTCCCCAATCACCTGCCATCCATCTTTTGTCTGTGTTTGCCCCTGCATTTTGCCCTTCCTCTGTTGTCTGTGTGGCTCCACAACCCACCATAACAAAGAAAAAAAGCATGGTGATGTGGCCAAAGATGGCTGCATCATATAGTGTTTTTCCCCCACCCTCTGTTGTATGTGTTGCTGCCCCCACATGCCCTCCATTCATGATACCTACTGCAATGTATTCCTAAGAGCAATTTAAAAAAGGCTATGATGGGTCCTGTGCTGGCTGAATCATAGCGCTTTTTTTAACATTCAGCCATGCTGCACAGCAGCAGCACTACTGTACAACATGGCTTACTACACTGACAAAGCTATTATCTTGAATAGGCGCAATCTATTGGCTTTGCCAATGCTTATCTTTAAATGTTACCAATAGTAGAAATCTACATACACACCCCAGAGATTGTTTTCAAGGTCACAGTTATTTCAACAGGGTACTCAGACCTTGTTCTGAAGGATTACAAATACGGTGTATTCTTTTTAGGGGAAAGGGTGTAGCCTTACGGCTAGAGCGGTTAACGTGAAGCTGGGGAACCAGGTTTGAGTCTCGGCAACATCCTGTGATTATGGGCAAATCACTTAATCTTCCCATGCCAAACAAAAACAACAACAAAATGTGTCCTTGTGTAACTAAACTGGTGCTATGTAAAGCGCTCTGATACCCGATATCTTCGGGTCCAGTCTCACTATATAAAACTCTAAAAACAAAAGACAGAGATTGAAAGGAGGTGAGCCGGGGCCTTGGAGTGGAGGTACCGGGAGTCCCGTTGGTGAATACAGGTGGCTGGGGGCTCCCAACATAATCCTCAATAGACCTTTTGGAAACACACTTCGAAGCAGACCATTGCACGCCTGACTCCGAAATGGCGCCCGCAATGGACATTCACCAGGGAGCATAAGGTGGCATAGGGTTTGGTCACTGCACACAAAAAGGAGATGCGGCTGCAGCGGAGATACCCAACATATTTCCGGAGCTCAGAAATACATGTAGCTGTAAGCAGAGATGAGCTGTGGCTGTGTTCATCATCCCCCCTTCCGCCCTTAATAGTGCTGCACATTTTGAACAGCAACAGGAGGTGGTGAACGCCTAGTTCCGCCCCCCGGCCCCTGACCCCTTGAAGAAAAGGTGCGGGGTCCCTTCACAAGTTCTATGAGCGGTTAGAATGAAACCGGAGGTGCACCACACCGCCTGACCTTAAAATGGTGGCTGTCTGTCCTCCTTTGCAGCTATATCATTACAATACTCCACTCCTCTGGAGGCCCAACCTGCTCCATTGCACAAAAAACACCCACCCTTAAATGCGGGGGTCGCACAGCGTTCACCACTGAGAGTCTGCCTTGGCGCCACCTCTGGCTATCTCTCTTCCTGCACCCCGGACCCTAAATGGCGGCTGAATAGGCATTGAGGAGAAGTCTCCTACTGAAACAGCCTAGGAGACACCTCGAGAAGCTGCGCAATTAACCTTGGGGCCCTGTGAATACATAGGGGAAAGATTAAAATGGGGACTGGCAGAATGAAACACCAGGGGCAGAATCCCTTGCCTGACCCCAAGCTGGATGCCACAATGGTCCTTTACCACTTTGTGCTACTACTCTTGGACACAATTGGACACTAACCAGACCTCGAGCATATCCCCCATCCAGCTCATCCATCAGGGCATGGAATCTGTTAACTTGCCACTGACCGTTGATACCCAGCAGTTTGGCCAATGCCCGGTGGAGCTACCTTGATAGCTATAGAGGAGATGGGCTGTGGACTTTCCCCTCGGCCGTCACCTACCCAGCCGGACGTTGGGCAGACTTTCCTTCGTCTCTCCTCCGTATCTCCCTCTTACCCTTTTACCTTACTCCCCTTCCCTTCTACGCTCCTTTTATCTTGTCTTCTATGCTCTTTAAATGTTTTTTTTTGCAACAAATATAACTTGTAACCAATGTAACTTTTTAACTTTCTGGAACCTCATGTAAAGTGCTCTGATACCTCCGGGTCTAGCCAGCGCTATATAAAACTCATCAAATAAAAAAATTATAATAATAAATAAATAAAAAAGATACCATGTCTTCAAACTTGAAGTATCTCATAGCAGGAGTGTAGCTTCTGGGGGGTGTTTAGGGTTTTAAACCCCTTAATAAAAGTATTATGTGGTATATTTTTGGGAACAGGTGATTTTAGTCGTGTATGGTGAGGAGTTTGTCGATTTGAGCAGGGATTTTTACATGCACACACAGACTAAAACACACACACTCGCTCTCTCTCCTGTTTTGCAGTTCTTAAAAATGTTTGATTCTTTTGCTAAATATTTTGTTGTAAGAGCCACTAAGAATCCGCCCTGCTCCCCCTTCCCACTGCCCCTTAAGTCCCCTCATGTCCTGCTTCTCAGGAAATGTATGTTAGCATTGTATGCCTGGGTGATTGTTGGAAACTGAAGCTCAAGCCCCTCCATTCTTACTGACCAAGCTATGCCCCTGCCTCCTAGTGACACTCATACATAATTATATGAAATATACTATATTGTTCTGCAGAACTGTACTTGAAAGTTCCGTTTGTTACAAGGCCTGGCGCCTATGACACAAGATCCATCAGAACCGTAAGTTTTACAAGGCACTGACTATATAACTCCATCATGGATACCACCAACCGTGGACACAGCTTCTTTCCTGTTTGTTTTGTCTACTATAGATTCTCTCACATCAAGCCTTTTTGAGCCCTCCACACAGACAACAGAAACTTTAATTTACCTTAATAAATTCATGATAGACTAAACACATTGGGGCATATTCTCAAGGACTTACAGCCGAGTTAGCGGCACTTAATCGCAGCCAAAGTGGCGATAAATATATTGCCCCATTCACAAGCTGGTGCTAACAGCCAATATCACCAGTTTTGCTGTGATAGCAGCCGCAAAAAACATCGCCCCAGATGACCCCGGCCACTAACGCTAATGAGATGCAGAGTAGGCGTTCCTGTGTAAAAAGCCGCAAGACACCACTTCGCAACATTCTCAACGACTAGCCAGAGCGGTGATAATATCCCAAAACATGAGATAAGGTGCGTTGGCAGCAGGGATTTTACACCGGCTCTTACCTGGTGTAAAGTCGGATGACAACCTGCACCATAAAAGGGAGCCCAGCTCAGAGCCACACCTGAAGAACAACAGATGCCATGGAGCTACCCATCATGCAGCTCGGAGCCCCAAGAGGGGCACAACACCCACTGCAACCACCTCCAGGCCTGCCACCCCCTATGAACCCCCATACCCTCCCCTGGACTACCACAGAGGCGGCGCAGACAAAGACAGCGGACCTACAGAAAACACACCAGACTCCCAGACTTAACACCAAGGGCGCTTGGACGCCCTTGGGTAACAACCGCGCTTTACAAATACCCATTTCATTTCATTTCATTTCAGGATGTCATTGCCGACTACAGGCTCAAAGGACAACCATCCTCCGCATCCTGAACATCATTGCCCACAATCTACGGTACCAACACAGCGGACAGCCAACATCCCTCCACAGACAAAGCTGCTGGCTGTGCTGCACTTGTTGGCCTCTGGTACCTTCCAACCAACAACTGCCAGAGTCGGAGGAGTCTCACAGCCAGCCCTATCAAAGTCCATCACAACTGTCTCGGATGCCATCATCAGCTTGGTACCCCTGCACCTTCACTTCCCCCACACTGCGCAGGAACAGCTGGAGACCAAGCAAGGCTACTATGCCATAACTGACTTCCCGCACATGTTGGGGGCAATTTACTGCACACATGTCCTACTTGTGCCCCCTGCCAACACTGCACACAATTACCACAACAGAAAGCACACACATTCCATCAATGTGCAGGCAATAGTGGACCACCGGGGACTCAACCACCAATGTCGTCGCCAACTACCCAGGCAGTATGCATGATCCCTACATCTTCCGAAAGTCCATCATCGACCAGCGCTTCCAGGATGGCACCTATGGGAATGCACTGCTCATTGGTAAGTGCCAACTGAACACACCACACACCTCAACTCCACAATCATGCAACTCACAACTCTTGGGATGCACATGTTACAAACTCACATACAACATGCCAAACAACATGCTCACCTACCAGACACAACAGCACAACTTACTGTGTACTGTGGTAACCTGGGCTAATCATGTGCATAAGCCATGAGTGCAGATTTTGGGGAGAGGTGGGAACCAGGCATGTGCAAAGGAGGCAAGTGACCCATGAATGAGAATGTACACAACTCCAACTGTGGCTTGGATGTGCTGGACAGACTGCAGTATGCAGACCACAGACATATCCATGTCAACATACACTGCTGGTGTTTGGTCTGTAGTGAACAGTGGACGCAACCATGTTACCTCAGCCAGTGGGGAAGATCGTGGAAATGTAGCTTATTACATACCACCCTGTAAGCATGAGTTGAGTGGGCTGGCCCGGCGTACACCAGGCTAGCATAAGGGTCTGAATAAAAAGCATGAAGCTCTGGGCGTGGTTCTCTTCCAAAATGGCCAACGTGTCTGACAAGGTGGCGCCTCTCACCCTGCCACAAGGCCGACGCCGTGAGCGCTGTTGCCTGTTGTCCTGTTCCCCTGCTGCACCCCAGGCCACTGGTCCCCAGGCCCGTCTGGCCTGCCCCTGCACACCCAGGCCTCACTGCTCACCTGCCGACACCGGCATGTGTCAAAGAGGGCCCACCACGTGCCGGTGCAAGCTCCAAGCCCGAGGCCCGCAACCTTGGCAGCCTCCTCAGACCATCACGGCCTCCACGACACTTGACCCCAGCTCTCATTTCTCGTTGACGTACTCCACCGCTGCGGTCTAGTAGGTCACATATTTGGAACTGAGTCTTGATTTATTTATGGCAAAATACATATCATTGTACGCAAGGAGAGGAGTAAGAGGGAAATGCAGTTCAGTCCGGTGGAGAAAAGGATCATGGTTACGGAGGTGATAGAACATTACCAACAACTGCTCTGGTGCCACTAACTCTGTGCTTAGCAAGCCGATGACACTTGGCTGTGGGCCCTTGCTGACTACTGCCTTCGGCCCACACTGCGGTTGAGTAAGTCAGACATTTGGACCTGAACCTTGATTTATTTATGGCAGAGTTTATATCATTGTACAGGCCTCATCACAGACTGTATCCCCTTTCAGCTCTGCTGCCACTAACTCTGTGCCCCGAAATTCATGGACACTCTCTGATTGAACTTTGGTGGGGTCAGAGTATATGGCCTAAGGATTGTCTTAATCATCATGTAGCTGATACTGACTTGGTGTTAAGACAGAGTCTGTAGCATTCATCTCCTTCATATTGCTTGTTTCTGCTTGTTTCTGCCCTCTGTATCATGCCCTGGAAGAACACCTTCCACTGTACCCTGAAACACAGCATTCTCCTTGGACATCGACAAGGACCCGCTCAGCTCTTGTGGCCCTACCTTAGTGCACTGAAAATCACCGTCCCGTGGCGGTGTGCCTGTGCCAGCCGCAGTGCATCCCGGGGCACTAACTCTGCGCAGCTCAAGTCATGGACCCTTGCTGTTTGAACTTTGAACTTCTGATTGGCTGATCCTTGTTGTATTTGTTGCCAGCACCAACCACTCCTTGAGGGCTGGCTTACACTCACCCCACACCCATCCAGCAAAGGTGTCACTAGACGTGTGACCCTGGCAATAAAAGGGTCTGGGCACATGTGCCCTTAGCCAGTTCCACAAACTATCAAAGCATGTCTGTGTGGTCATTGTGTATGCATGAGTGCCCCTGGCCCTACCACATTACATTGTGCTGTATACAGTGGACGCAACAATGTCACCTCAGGCAGTGGGGAAGACCTGGGACATGTAGCTGTGTCGTACCCCCCTGTAAGCGTAAGTGGAGTGGAGTTGCATATGGCAGTCCAGCGTAGGGGGTGTGGTTCATGGTTTAGTTTTGGCCTTGCCAAGGAAGAAACTAATGTGTGTGTCTCTGTTGTAGTGTTGGCGCCACCCATCCCGTAATGGACATTGTTGCAATGTAGCATGCCCTCGGAGTGCGGGCTCGGCCAAAGGGGTAAAGGAAGGAGCGCAAGCCCACTCGGGTCCGGGATCATACATGGCAACTGTTGTGTGTGTCGCTATTACCGCAGCATAAGCCAAAGGTCCACACTCAACCGCATCGCGAGTTTAGCCGGCCATGTGTTCGACATCTGTGTCCACCCTAACCTTACCATAGGCCTACACACACGTGGCCACCCACCTTCAACGCACAGTGTCACAGTGCCGTTGTCAGGTTTGTGGACATGCGCATTCAGGCATGACAATGGTGTGCCCTAGGTGTGCAAGTGATGCAACTGTGCTGCGCACACTAGTAAATAGGCTCAGGGGAGGGAGGAGCAGCAGTGATGCTGCGTATTACACATTGATGTCGCTCATTTGCTACAAGCAGTACATGTCAAACAGGAATCACTAAGTCACACATATCACACACCAATGAACCAGTGAGCCTGCCAACATATCATGCAGAACAAACTATTGACTCAGGTCTCTCTGCACTCTCACGGGTGATCAAGGATATGCACTCTGCCATTGGATGATGACACCCCTCTGAGCCGCGAACACACATGCCGAGAGGCAGTACAATGCGCCCACAAACACACCAGGAGCATCGTGGAACGCATATTTGGCATGTTGAGGTCACATTTCAGGTGCCGGGACATCACAGGTGGAAGGCTCCTGTATAGCCCAATCATTGTGTGCAAGATGATCGGTGCATGTTGTGTGTTGCACAATATATGTGTACACACCAATCTCCCATGGATACAAGTGCCAGATGCACCGGACGATGATGAGGAATATGAGGCAGGTGGACCACACCCCACTGCAGCTGCAGCAGGAGTAGCCCGTAGCAACACCATCACTGACAATTTCTTCACATGAGCACGTCACATTGTGACAGTCCTTAGCAATCATGGGACAGTACAAAATGACCACAGGCACAGCATGCGTAAATAAATCCATTACAAACAACACGCATTCCCTGAGTGCATGTCACTCCTCTGTACAAACACATCACTCTGACAAGCGTGAGTGCAACATGTAGTGCTAACAATCTCATAATTTGAAAATAGATGGTGGGTGTGTCACCTCTGTATAGAGAGGCTGTTTAGGGTGTCACGTATTCGAAATGTCATTTCTGTGTGTCAAAGAGGGTACGGAATCCCACTCATCAGCGTTTCACATGTGTCCCTAATCATTACATATTGGCTGTTATTTGTGACCTACAATTGACAACAGGCCTTCTTTTGTGGTCAGATATCTACCACCATGATGCAGGGATGCACCCTGTGACTTAAGTCCCACAACATGAGCAACATGGACTTAAGGGGGAATCACTGCCCCTACATTCGTCCATGCTTTCGTACCTGATTAATCATAGACATGACACGTCTGTGTGTATTATTATGTATTCTTCACGTTCAGTGGAGTGTTGAAGCTGTCTTAGTACTGGGCCATGCAGTCAACACTTTACAATGTTGCCCCGTGGAGGGCCAGCCAGGGTCCTTTAGGGATTGACAAGTTACTCGGAAGGGGAAGAGTTCAGTCCGCAGGCTGATTGCTGTGTCATTGTTAAGCAAACAACATATGGCAGACCATGATGAAGTCCAAGGTTAGTGTTGCAGAGTGTATCGGGGAACGGTGGACGGTGTTCTTCCAGGGCATGATGCAGGGGCAGAACCAAGCAGAAACAAGCCATATGGTGGGGATGAGTCCTACTGATTCCTTCTTACCACTAAGGCAGAATCATCCTCGTCTTCGTCCTCTGACTTTTCATGTGCCTCACATGTGGGTGGTGGTGTTTGGTCTGCAGCACTGTGTGACACTGACATATCAGGGGCCGGAGATGTCGATGTAGAAGTAGCAGCAGCATTCATCTGCGCAATGTCTTGTGGCATTACTCCCATGATGAGGATCTGCAGGGCATGGAAGATCCCATCTACAACTTTCTCGTGTGCAGCAGTGGTAGCCCTTCTTTGGACCTGTATCCGCTCCATGCTCTCGATGACCCTCCTTATGTTTCCCAAGTCACGGATGACATCGCTGTAGCCACTCTGACTAGACAGTTGTTGTTGTCGCCGAGTCATGACTCCAGCTGCACCAGCCATGGATTGTTTGAGAGCATGGGGCGGTCTGTGGGTGTCCGTTAGGGAGTGTAAGAGGTCCCTGATGGGACTTAGACACCCATGTATGGCATCTAGTTTGAACCCCACCCGCACCTCTCCAGCCAGCTCCTTC
Organism: Lissotriton vulgaris; assembly: GCF_964263255.1. Classification (NCBI taxonomy): domain Eukaryota; kingdom Metazoa; phylum Chordata; class Amphibia; order Caudata; family Salamandridae; genus Lissotriton; species Lissotriton vulgaris. Next base: position 1,651,939,956 of record NC_141685.1, read on the forward strand.
TGGCGGTCTGACACACGGCGTTGGACAACCATGTGTTCTTCGGTGAGGTGCTGGGAGCCAGACGTGGTAGTGGGTACTTCCTGCTGTGTGGTCTGTGCAGGGGGTGGGCTCACCTCGATGGTGGGCTGCCCTGCCCTGCTACTGGAGGTGGGGTGCGGATGTTGTCCATGAACCGTTGTAGTTCATCGTAGTCGTTGTACTGGGGATTGTCTCCATCCTCACTGACGTGATGTAGGGTCTGCTCTGCAAGAGGTGTTGATTGTCCCTCTGCAATGTAAAATGGGAGATGCAGTTTCACAGTGTGTTCTATGTATGTTGACGCATTGGTGAAGTTTACATACAGACTGCATGACAATGTACATTGTGACTGTTTGTGAGGAGATGCCTTTTTGATGCGGGATGGTGGACATTTGTACTACATCACGGATGTGAAATTGTACTCGTACATTGTCATCTCACAGTTTTTTTTCTCTCCTTTTCTGGTGTATTTTCCCGCATGATGCGTGGGAATTACAGACCTGTCGCTGGTTATCGCTGAATTTTGTATTGTGGTTTGGGACATCGCCACTTTTTTCGCATTCCGCATTTTTTAGGTGTCATATTAATTTTAACACGGTCATTTGACGCGTTATTGTGAGACTATCGCATGGTACCCCCGTGTTGAGAATTCCACGTTAACACAGCATTATTTTCCCGCTATAGACTGCGATGTTGAAAGTCGCCTTAAGCTAATATTGTGCTGTGCAACGTCCATGATTGTGCATCACCCTGCACTGCAGGTGGGTCCAATCCAGCTGTGGACCACTGTGTCTCAGCAGCTCCTTCACCTGACAGCAACTATTCCCTCGACCTTTCGAATCCGCAGGCCTGGTGTGAACTCGCCTGATTTCCCTGCAGGCCAGGCAACCTCTGCACCCCGGTGCCCTCGGAGAGCCCTTACAGCTGATTATAAACAAAAAAGAATAAATATTTAATGCGCATCCCAGCTGAAGACATGCTCTCGTACCTTACGCCACTGCGTCTCTGGGCAGTGTGTTGACTTCTCTGGAAGGTGTTTGGCGACCCTGTGGCTACCGTTATTAGGAGCTTGAAATTGAACAGAGCAACTGACACGCACAATAAGCACCCGCGGCAGTAGGACATAGAAGCTCACACTTTGCCTGGGCTCTAGGTCGAAGTGGACGGGAACTAAATGGAACAGAGTTCATATTTTTATTTTAAAGAGATATTGTTCACATACTTCTTCATATTGAAAAATCCCTTGAGAACAGGTACCGTTTCTCGGTGTGACGTTGCGGAAGTAAAGATAAGGGGGTGTGGCATCTGCAGAAGATCTTCCCAACGTCACAGTTCTGACCCCAATTTTGTGGTTTGCACGACAATCGCCGTGGCAGCACTGGGAAGAGGGAGAAATAGAAATCCTTGTAATCGCACCTCTTCCCAGAAGCAAGGACAATTATTAGTGAGCAAAGACAGGCTCCTATGGTAATGAGGAGGCAGAAACAATACTTCTAAGCCTCTTAAAGAAACAATTTCCCAAACAACCACTGGCAAAGCTAATAGTTCTCGCCTAGGCGATATCTATTGGCGGTATCAATGTTTTTTTTAGACATGTTGCACAGCAACATAAGTTGCTGTGCAACATGGCTTAAAGTAAAGGGGAAACAGTGCCATGAAGCCGCCCGCGTGGACTACGGCATAGCACCTTTTTAAAGCACAGCAAGCCATGCTGCAGTGCAATCCGAACAGCCACCACAGGGGGACGGTCCTTCTCCTACCTCGCCGCCAAGACATGGAACTCCCTCCTGACCCACCTCCGCCTGACCCAGGACCACCTCGCCTTCAGGAAGCAGCTCAAGACCTGGCTGTTCGAGCAGTAGCGGATCCCCCTCCCCTAGCGCCTTGAGACCCTCTGGGTGAGTAGTGCGCTATATATAAATGCTTTGATTGAATATGTTAACAAAAGTGTGAGGGGGCAAGCCACAAGAGGGCGGGGCTAGAGGAAGGAAGCAGCAACAATGAATGGACAGCGGGGTGAAGCAAAACGAGGGAGGCGCGGGGGAGGAGGGTGAGAGCAGCAACAACGGGAAGGAGGAAAGCAAAATGAGGGAGGTGCGAGGGAGGAGGGAGGGAACATCAGACGGGCAGCAACTTGGAGGAGAGGGGGTGGGAGGGAAAGAAGTACCACGCACAAGGGAGAGTAGGCGGGACGAAGAAATAGTACCTCAATCACAGCGCAAACAGCGGGTGGCAATTAATTAATTTGAATCAATCTGTGCTTACCCATGCTCCACAGAACGGAAAGCAAAGTGACTCTTGGCATGCACTGGCCAATTAGGAGTCAGCAAAGAAGAGTGACAACGAAGCCAATAAATGGTAAGCAATGGGCGGCCTCCAACCCTTCATTGCAAACAGTACCCCTTGCAAGCGAAAGCACATAAGCTTCTGTGGTTCGACCTAGAAATGGTGGTTACAAATGTGTACGACAAAACAGAATAACGTACGTCACGGTTTTGTTTTTGCTCATCATTGTATCCGGCCTTTATAATACACCCACTGGTGTGGCCTAAGTAGGACGCGGCAGCCGCTGATAGCTTGGGAAGATGGCTGGAACAATATTGCTGTGAGATCCTGTGATGATGAGGTAAGGTGTAATGCAGGGTCTTTAGAAAGCATAAGACACCGGTGTGAACTATGTATCCTGCTTGTGCTGATACTGAAGTTGTTTTTAAGCGATCTCCATGTGTAATGTGTTGTGTCATCACTTTGAGTGCCAGTGTTTGTTGGCTTAAACGTTCATCTTTCTGAGGTGGATTGAAAGAGTAGAAGTAGCAGTAATTGATGGCAGAAAGAGGGACAGTAATGGATTACAAGGAAGCAAGTTGGATCTAAGAAAGTAGCGGGGGTAGGAGGGAGAGAAACGGTCTGCTCCCGTTGAAGGGGATTTTTTTTTTTTTGCGGAGCAGATGTTGAGGAAAGAAATGCTATGCACATGCCGGCGGGTATTCCGTCTTCATGACGATTTCCAAAATGAAAAAAAAAATCCGCCTGACAAAATCAGGCTAACGAAGCTTTGTTCTAGAGAATTCAAAATGCTAACATACATTTTCCATGGAAATATATTATTTTCAAGGACAAGGTAAGCGTCCATTTTAAAACAGGGTTCCAGTGTTCTTTCTTTTATGTTTACTGCAACCTAGAACGAACAAAATAAAAACATGACGGGGTTGCAGGAGCAAAAAGAGAAGAGCAAGAGAAAGACACGACGGGGAAAGGGGGGTTATAGAGGATGGTGTGGTGTGGCTGGGTTAAGAGAGCTTGTTAAAGATTGGGAAAAAAAGTGAGAGTGGGAGCCGCAAAAGTGCCATTGAATGCAGGGGAGAGGGTGAGCGAATCGGGCGAAGAGCTGAGGGTCACCCTCTCTTTACAAAAAATAGATAAAAATGATCTTAGGGTTAGAGAGATCCATCACCACCCCGCACCCCCGCCCTCCTAAGAACACAAGGCATCTTAGTTTAGAGCCAGCACTACGGGAAATGCAGGGGTGAGCTGTGTCTTGTAAATGTGACGCATCCCTGCATTTTTTAACTGATGGAGCGCAGGGTTAGCAATATTGGAGCTAAACCACGCTCTGCCAGTTCATTGTACATATGCCCCCAAGTTTGTTTCTTGATTCAAAACCCATACCTTTCCCATCTTACCACATTTCTATTCCATTCAAGAAATTAGGGGCCTGATTTAGGATAGCGAATTATGGGATGAAACCCCAAAAATGAACTCACTGATTTAGAATATGCCCCATAAAAATGTCTTCTTAGTGAAACCACAAGCATGCTGAGTGTCCTCCGAGATGATAACAGAAAGTTGGCTGCCAGGATTGGGCGGTACAGATGGGGCTGGTGAGGCTTCTTCACTGTTAGATCCTAGTGACTGAGGAGCAGGAGAGTTGGTTGTAGTCATTAAAGGCTTTCAGCCATATCCCAGCACAGTGTGGCCCAGTAGAAGGCCAGTTCTACCCTGGGCCCCGCAGAGCTGGCTGGCGGCGCGCAACAATGGGGATGTGCCCTCGCCTGTGCCTCGCACTGCTGGTCCATGGGTGTGAAGCCCAGGTGAGGGCCCATCCACCATTGTTCCTTGCAGCCACAGTTAAATGCTGCAAGGCCCAGTGGTGGGCCCTACTGGTGCCTTTGAATACTTTAAAGAATCATTTCTTTTAGTGAGTTTCCTGCCTGTAAACTGGTGTTCATGTCCCATGATCCCAGTCCCTCAGTGCGCAAAATCCCTCCAACAGTTTGCTGTACATTGCTTTGCATATTGCATGTGGTCACGTCCAACCCACTAAGATCAGCTTTGTTTGGGTGAAAAAGTAATCATTTGTGTTATGCTAAAAGTAAAAAAAACATGCTTTTATTATTAAAAGATTGATTCCAATTGTGCAATATATAACAAAATGTACAAAGCACATGACCTGGGTTGAGCTGATGGCATTCATTGAACAGCGTAACTTTCCAGTTTTGCAGTTTCTCACTTTCTTGATACAAATAGCCTTCCTGGGCTTCACTTCTATTTGGAGGACAAGTTCAATATCTAAGGTGGCTCTCGGCACAGCCACAGTCAAGGCACCTTCCAGCTTGGAGACAAAGAGTTACAAACAAGAGGCAACAAGGTAACAGACATTCTCCATCTATATACCCAGGATCTGGAATAACGTCCCCCTATCCATCTTGACTCCAACCCAGCTCCAAATTAGGAAAGAGGTAAAAACACCTTAAAATAACACTACATCATGATGGATAAGTCAACAAACTGGGTATCTCCTGTCACATGTTGACTGCAGCTTTCACCCTCACTATGCTTGGATGCCTTTCAGCTAGGTTTGGACTTTATGGCCACCACATACATACATTATATTAATGCACTATTCTAGAAACAGTTAACATTTCAGTAACGACATAACTTCTGGCAACTGGGCCAAGCTTTTCCATCCAGTGTGACTAGTACAAGTGTTCCATTTATTAGAGCTTTAAAATAAATGTACTTGTTGTGTTTGGGTTATTATTTATGAATTTGCTGTTTAACTGCTATTGACAGACAGCAGGAAAGTTGATTCTTGCAAAGTCTCTGCAACAACGCCGGGGGATTATAGATACATTGATGTTTTTTTCTGTGATGTCAAGTCATGTACAAATTTAGAGGGAGATTGCGTGCACATTCCCTTCCTGCCAAGGGCCCCACACAATCCTAGAGCAGGCCCTGCATTTGGCGATATCTCAAACGTGAAGAGGCTCTTAATGTCAGGAACCTCATGTGCGATTCATGCCCTGGTGAAAAAGAGCTCCTGGAACGACTTGCTACTCTTATGTTTCTTCGAGCTCATTAACAATCATCAGAACACCTGCCAGCCGAACGCCATTTTAAAATGTTGAAAAATGTTTGTTTTTGCTAAACATTGAAGCCAAAGGCACGACTGTGGGTAAATTCAGACTTCAGACGATCTGAGTTCTGGAGGCCAGTAGCACATTCAGTCCTGCCCTCTTCCCAGTTCATTGTTTAATTTGTTTATCATTTTGTCATAACTGCCAAGATGCCACGTCCTGTACGAACCCTTCAGCCATTCCGGAGCCATTATCCAATAGCAGGTTGCATTCTGGGAACTGCATTTAGCATTGTTGAATTGACCTAAAAAATTCCCGAGCTGCAGAATAATGTAGTCTGGAAAGTCAGGAGTGGTTGAAGGTGACCCAAAAGGGGCCGCTTGGCAGCTATGGGAACACCACATAGAAAGGCGAATACAGGAGGGGGTGAACTATTTGACAATGGCGGGGTTCATACCAAGTGTCATGTGACAAAAATTTTCCCTGGCCTAGGAACTTCTGTATCCGAAATCTTAAGGGGGTCCTTGTTAAATACACACGAATTTCATACCAAGTGTCTTCAACTTCCTATCCCCTCTTGACACAATATTATCTCAGCCGCTGCCAACCAGTTAACTCTAAAAAACCCTTGAATTCAACCTTTTCACATATCACTTAATATTGGTGGGTTTCTTTTTTTCTCGCTCTCAACTTTAGTATACACTTGGAAAGGCATGGCACCGGGAAATTAGGCGATTTGTCTAGAATCACACAACTGCGATCAACTTGGGATCAGAACTCCAGCCTCCTTCCTTTAGATTTGAAGTGTAGCCTCCAGGCCGCAGTCGCTCACAAAATTCGACAAAGCATATGAACAGAGAAATTAACAGCGCAGCTCAGATGATGTACTTTAATCACGTTAATTAGGAATCGTGATTATGTGTCACGAATAGCTCGCTTAAATCAGATTTTTCCAACTCGCTGGGTTTATTTACCTTTTAACACCATTAAGTATTAATTACATTTCCGCAGGACAGTGAAAACATTGATTTATATTTTTCACACGTTAGTTTGACTTTAATTCAATTGTAAATTTAATCAATTGAGCTTCAGCAGCCTTTAAGAAGAAAGTATTGAAAACTCCGTAAAAAAATGAATGTATTGCACGTTTTAATCCGAGTGATGAATGGTGCGTACAAGAACGCGATAAACAATGCTATTTTTCTAGTCATTTAGGGCCGCTTCGACGGAGTTCTTTTTATTTTAAAGTCAAAACCCCTTGATCTATTCTGAAGACGTTTTATCGCTCCAACCAGAGTTATTGCTGGAAAACGTGTCCATTTGCTACATATAATTACGTATGCAGCCAATGTCCCTCCGGCACATTTCAAAATTTCATGTCCATTAAATGCATAATTGCACTAAATTGCAACAAATCAAACTGACTTGCAAATATAATTAAGCACTTTTATAGAATGTATTATCTATGCAGTTTTGAGGCGTAAATACATCTCGAGAATGTTCAGCTTGAAAATACGCCAATTAAACACAGCGCGCAGGTCAGCATGTTAGTGTTAAGGCAAAAAGAATGTGCTTTATGTGGGCGTAGGAGAAAATGTTAATAGCACGAGATGCTAGAGGATTATAGAGGGTCCCGTGTTATATATAGAAACTTTTATTATTTCTTATTTCTGAGAGAACATGAGAGCAGATTCGATTGTATCACCTACTCCCTCCCACATACTAGGGTGACCAACTGTCATGGGTGCAAATTCAGGATGGTGAGTGTAAAAATTCAGGACCAAGGGTCAAAATTCAGGACAAAAATTCAGGACAGGGGGTCAAAATTCAGGACAAATCTTCGGGACAAAAGGTAGGTTTTACAGACACATCAAAGGAGGTTGCGCAATAGTATATAAGTAATCCCATTTATATCCAAACATATTCATCCATTTGCAAACCTAGCCATTGTGTATCCTTCCAGCCATCATTTCACACATCCATCCCTCCATCCACACTTTCACTCATCCATCCATCCAACTTTTCACCCTATCCATCCGTACACTATTCCATCCACTCTTCCATCCAGCCATTTCCAGCTATCCTTTCACTTACTCATCCATCCACTCATCCTTCCACCCATTCACCTTTTCAGTCATCCACCCATCCTCCCTTTCTCTCTCCATTGACCCTTTCACTTAGCCATCCTTCCTTCCATCCATCCACCCATCCTTCTACTCATCCACTCATGAATCCATCCATTGACCCTATCACTCATCCATCCTTTCTCTCATCCATCCACCCATTCACTCACCGATCATCCACCCTTTCACTCATCCATCCATCCTTTCGCCTATTATCCATCTATTCACCTTTTCAAAAATCCATTCACTAATCCATCCATCCATTCATCCCTTCTTTTACTCACTCACTCGCCAACCTTTTCATATTAATTATGAGCTGAGCCTTCGTCTGCAGAGTTCCAGACAGAAGAGACCCATCAAAAATGTCACACTTGCTGTAGTTCCTAAAGCAAGGGGTGGGGCGGCGGAGGGTACACTATGCCCCTGCACATAGGCAATCTGAAAAAGTAGAACGCATGAGTCATGCATGATGCACAGTGCTAGGACATGAGGTGACTGTGATATGGTGTTGTTTCCAGGGCTTTAAGTGGGATGAAAAAAAGGGGGGGCGTCTCTCAAAAGGGGGTGTTCGATGTAGTTAAGGGCGGGGCTTAAAACACCTAATCTAAAAATCTGGGTTTAGCTTTAGAATAGTGTGCCACTGGACTGGTACTTTGCCTCTTCTGTCATTGTATCCAGATAAATAACAAGTAACGTTACACCGACAACAAGTCAGAAGTATTGGCTTTGTCAATGGTTGTTAGATGCATAAACTAAAAATGAAGCAACCATGGCTTTGTTCAATATAATATTGAAACAGCACTTTCCTAAAATGATGAGACTGAAAGAACTCTAGCCCGGGGCCCGTCTTCTCAACTTGTTTCACCAGCTTCTTTGAATGAACTGGATTCTGGAGCAGCATTTGCGTGTTTGTACATTCCTTTCAACTAACAAAATGCGCTGCCCTAGACTGAGGCAGGAGGAGGCCCACTGCATGCAGTAACACTCCAGACGGGCCCATTGTCATTCTGTATGTGGCAATTGTCAGCCCCAAACAGAATGACAATGGGCAGATGGGGCTGCTCTTTAGCTCGGGGAGGTGTGCTCAGCGGCCCCATCATGGTGATAAGGCTTCTCGCAGGGGAGCAGTGCTGCTCCACTGCGATGGCCAAAATTACGGACAAAAGCAGGCCCGGACTGGCCATTGCGGGCACCGGGCAATCCCCCGGTGCGCCGCATGGGTGGGGGCCGGTTTGGGGCCCCTGGGGGCCGTTTTTGTTACAGAGCCGTAATTGCAGCATAGCTGCAAAATCGGCCCTGTAACAAAACCGGCCGAAAACCGGCCCTGGCAACGAGCTCAGCCAGCACCCCCGGACCCCCTCCCCCTTCTGGAGGAGGGAGGGGGGGGGGGGGGGGCGACCGAGCACTTTGCCAGGGCCGGACCCGGTTTTGGTTCCCAGTCAGGCCCTGGACAAAAGGCGTCCGTAAAAAGGATCCTCACGGACAACGGACGTGAGGTCCAATTTATGGACTGTCCGTGAAATTTTACGGACGGTTGGTCTCCCTCCCACATACTTTGCTAGGGTCATAGCTCACCTCCTGAGTTCATGGAGGTCGAGCCACAAAACATGACAGAAGTAGCTGACGTGATATCACACACCTTTAGATCTCCATGACAGCACAAGAAGTTACATCATATGACCTTTTAGCCCTGAATCTCAGGAAGTGATGCAACATAACCTTGATCTTGATGTCACCACAATAATTGAAAACACTGAAGTCTCAAAGAGAAGCAAAAAGCCTAAAGTATACCACAAAGAGATGAACAAAAAAGAGATTTAAATCAAAAGTGCCTCAAGCCCACCATTACTAATTCATAGGGACCATATGTGGCTTATATAGATAGTGGCGTCACTAGGGGAAACTTGGTGGCCCCATCTGAAAAAACATTGGGGTCCAGTCTTGACACCACCAGATGATAGCTGCAGCCAGCAGAAACAGACACTGACCTCTCAGCCTGGGAACAACAATGTTGTTCCCATTTACATTTCAAGTTTTACTTACAATTGCATCCCCTAATAGCATTTGATATTTCTCAGAATGTTGTGTTTTTGTCGTTTATTTTCATGCAGCATATTACCTATGCAAGTGCGTATGGTGAAAAGTGCTGCCTATAAAAATCAGGGTGAGTTCAGATTGTGGGTGGGTGTTTATAACGGGCCACGCTTGAAAGTAGTGAAGTTCAGGCCTAAAGCAGAGTGAATTTCGCACAATGCCAATAGTGGGTCATAAAGGCGTTCAGAATACATGTTCATCCAATCATTGGCATCTCTGCAGAGGGCACAGAGCAATTGTCAGGTGTGCCAATTGTAAATGTGATTCTATGCAATAGTCTCTGTAGGAGGTACACAGCTATCAAAATAGTGACAGAGCAAAAGCTGAAAAAATGACTGCTCTTGCAGGTGAGTGGATGCATTTGTGTGTGTGAGAGGGAGGGGAGGTGAAGGAAATGTAAGGAATTATGTCAAGTATGTGCAGGAGAGAATACACAGTGGGTGCTGCAGAGCAAGGAGATGAGTTAAGAGATATGCAGATGGAAAGTGTCAGAAACATATCTGGAGAAATAGGGCATAAGAGGCAAAGCTGAGAGATTGCAGAAAAAGTGGGCCCAGATTTACTAACGTTTACTGCCACATTTGCATCACAGAAGTTGGGGTGGGATCTACTATCAAACGCAAACCAGGATTGTGTTCGAAAGTTCCCCAAAGTGGTAGATTGGTGTTTCGATGCAACCGCCTTTTGGATTTGGCGCAAATCCATACCTACTAACATTTATATACAGGGATTTGAGCCAAAACCTTACACCTCCTCAAGGAAGGTGTAGCAAAGAAAAGTTATTAACATGGCTGCAATGATATCAGAAACCACACCTCACTAATCTACAGTTGCTGTTGTTTCAGCAATATTAAGTATTGATGAGAAGCCAAAAAGTGGTAGATTAATATAGTGCTACAACAGATTTACACTTTTGCTAAGCTTGATGGGGGTGATTGCAGGCATCACCCTTGTAATACAACGAATGTCTGGGAGCACACTAAAACTCTCTGTCTGGTTATAAAGTAAAACATTGTAAGTTAATATGGGTTAAAGGAAATAAGTAGGCCTTTATTCCGTGTGGTATCTAGTAGATATACTGTAATACAAACAGTCTGGTGACAACAGTAAGTAGTATGCACGAAACACATTTGTTTGCAATGTATACACATGCAATATAGGCGTGGCAAATAATTATATTCCTAATGTTATAAGATATGACAAGTTGCAAAGAATCGCTGGAGGTTTTTAAAGATCCCCTAATTCTGCCAACACATGTTTCGTTACTAGGATATTTTCAAGGCTATTTTGGTCTGCAGACATGTTATATTTTCTGTAGGCAATCCTAATGGTCAAGGCTTCTTTTAAGCTTGTTGCGCCTAGCTTCAAGGTAAATGGAAGTCAGCGAAATCTGTTACCCCAGAGTGGTCCGTTTGGAGTAAGGCATGTAGGAAGATTGTTTGGTATTGAGAATTGTCTATTTGCAAATAGTGTGGTAGAGCAAAGTGCTGGTTTGGTGTATCAAAAGGAAGGGTAGACTCAGTATCAGGCTGTGCCGAGGATGTAAGCTTGTCAGGTTGAAGGAGGTAGCATATAAAAACCCTAAGTGCAACATTATATATATATATATATATATATATATATATATATATATATATATATATATATATATATATATATATATATATATATATATATATATATATATATATATATATATATATATATATATATATATATTACCTACTGGCGGTCGCCAGTAGGTAGTTATAGTTAGGATAATTTTCAATGTTAAATCTCAACATTCTATTTTGAATAACTTTGGCGCCGGTTGACGAATCTGCCTGAAATTTTCAGGAAAATGGTCTCATGGCGGTCCGGTCCTTCCCTGAAAGTTTGGGGGGGATTCGTCAAGCGGGGGCCGAGATAAAAGGGGGGTCCCAAAACGCGTTTTCCCCATGTTAATTTCCATAGGGCGGTCGATTTCACTTTTAGCCCGAACGGCTGAATGGATTTCCACCAAACTTGGCAAAATTGTAGGGACTGGTAGCCCGATGTGCCTTTGCTATGTCTCAAGATATGTGCTCCAGTGGATTTTGAGTAATTTAGGTTCAAAAAAATATATATATCTATAGGCGCTCTCCCGTGCGCGCACCGGAGTGCGCTCCAGGCGCGACACGCGACTTGCGCGCAGGAAGCTGATTGGATCTCAGTTGTCTGTAAACATTCTAAACAGTGCGGAGCGGCCGCCATCTTGTGTCTCGGTAAAATCGAGACACAAGGGGTTTGAAAAAAAAAGGGGCAAATGACCATAAGGGGGAAGAGTAGACTCCCTCTGACCCCCTAGGTTTGTTGTAGGGACTAAAATAGGGTCCTGCAGGGCATTAAAATTTTTTTTTCGTTTTGCGCGGGGGAAGCGCATGGTACGCGCACCGGCGAAGCACGGGGAAAATCCAGGACCATATTTATGAAGGCCTTGCGCTGTTAGTTTTGCGCTTCCTGTGCGTCAATTTTTGTGACGCACCAGCGGTGTAAAAAAATGCGCATTGTTATGCAATATTTTAAAAGTGACGCATCTATCTAGATGCGTCACTTTTTAAATATAGTGCAACGAGGTACATTTTATTACACTGCTGGTGTTATGCGTCACTTTTCTGTGCGCACTCCTTATGACATTCCAGATGTGTCATATTTAAAGTATGACGAATCATGTTGCAGATACAATATGGCGCAGAGTTTTAAAAAGTGACCCATGTACCTAGATGCGTCACTTTTTAAAAATAGCGTCAGGTATAATGCATGCAGAGGGGGTGTTCTCCCGCAAAAAGCTTTGTAATAGCGACGCAGTGAAATCTTTGAGATTTCACTGCGTCAGTTTTAGGATGCTGTTGCGTCAAAATCTTGTGCCTGCTTTACAGCAGGTGTTAGACTGAGGCAAGACCTTTCATATGCTGCTTTCCCCATTTGAAAGGACACATTACTGGAGTTGCGTCACTTTTGTGACGCACTCCAGCAATGCGTTACTTGGAATGTCATAAGGAGTGCGCACAGAAAAGTGACGCATTGCACCAGTAGTGTAAAAAAATGTGTTGCGTTGCGTTATATTTAAAAAGTGAGGTATCTAGGTAGATGGGTCACTTTTTAAAATCAAGCGCCACATTATATCTGCGTGAGGTATAATGCATGCAGAGGGGGTGTTCTCCAAATAAAAGCTTTGTAATAGCGACGCAGTGAAATGTTTGAGATTTCACTGCGTCACTTTTAGGATGCTGTTGCATCCTTTAAATATAGTGCAACGAGGCACATTTTATTACACTGCTGGTGTGATGCGTCACTTTTCTGTCCACAGTCCTTATGACATTCCAGATGTGTCATATTTAATGTATGACGAATCATGTTGCAAGGAGTTACAGATACGTCAGTATTTCTGACATATGTGTAAACATAAAAGTGATGCGAGGCCGGCGCAAAATTTTGACGCAATAGCATCCTAAAAGTGACGCAGGGAAATCTCATAGATTTCAGTACGTTGTTATTACCAAGCTTTTTGCGAGGGATTGCCCCCTCTGCATACATTATACCTGATGCAGATACAATATGGCGCAGAGTTTTAAAAAGTGACCCATGTACCTAGATGCGTCACTTTTTAAAAAATAGTGTCAGGTATAATGCATGCAGAGGGGGTGTTCCTTGCAAAAAGCTTGGTAATAATGACGCAGTGCGTCACTTTTAGGATGCAGTTGCGCCAAAATCTTGCGCCTGCTTCACAGCAAACCTTTCACATGGTGCTTTTTCCATGTGAAAGGACACATTATTGGAGTTGCGTCACTTTTGTGACGCACTCCTGCAATGCGTTACTTTTGTGTTTACAGATATGTCAGAAATACTGACATATCTGTAACTCCTTGCGAATTGATTAGTCATATATTAAATATGACATATCTGGAATGTCATAAGGAGTGCGTCCAGAAAAGTGACGCATCGCTATTTTCACGTAGCGATGCGTCACTTTTCAGAAATGAGGCCTCCAGTTTATTCACTGTGTCATAACTTTCTTTTCTAACACTCACCTTCTTTCAGTCCTCCTACTTCACTTCCTTTCACCTCTCATACCTTTCTGTTCTTTCTTACTCATTCTCCTTTCAATTATCAATGCACTATATTTCACTTACTCTTCATTTTTTAAGATTATAGCTCTTTGATGAGAATTGGAGGTAGTTCTGAAAAGAACTTTTGGTTTTCTTCTTTTAACTGAAGAGGAACAAAAACAGGGAATAGAAACTGCTCAACAGGAGCAAAAAGAAAAGAAAAAAATTAGGGGTGGGAAGGGCAGTGATGGTTCTCCAATGCCCGAACCATGAGCAGGACACTTTGCTCCCCATAGGTGAGGAGTTGATTGCAGTATCTGCATCTGACGACCCCATGGTTGAATGCAGGTTGAATGTTTGCTACCTGCCCCTGAGATTGTTCTCTTCCAGAAGAAGTTGCTCCTCCTGTTGATGTAGAGGCCCCATCTCTGGGAACCTCCTGTGCCAGAGCCCTGACACTTTCCCGGGCAAAATTCTGGGGGTGCCTCCTCTCCACATGGCGAATCATGGTGAAGTTGCCAAAAGAGTATTTTTTTGGGGGGTTACCCCGTGACAGGACCTGTTTGCAGATCCTGCACTCTACTTTTGGTGCATTCACCTTCTTCTGGCCTTCTGGAAACTTAAAAAATTTCCAGATGAAATGTTCCTTCACTCTTGGGGTAGGAGGCTCTTCATCAATGAAATCATCTTCACTGCTGGATAGTCTGGCAGCCATGATGAATCCAGGAATATGGAGCAGCAAAAAAGGCAGGTCTTTCAGTCACAAAAGTGAAAGAAGAAGTGAAGGAAATGGGTGGGGATTTCATTCATTGTAAAAAAAAACTGTTAGCAACCAATGAAAAGTGTTATTTTAGGGTCACATGACCCGATGCGTTTACGCTGCGCGCTCCGGAGCACTTCCGGGTGCGTTTACGCAGCGCGATCGTAGGCGCTTCCGGGTCGCAAACGTGGCGCGATCGTAGGCGCTTTTCCGTGCGTTTATGCGCCGCGCACGTATGCGCTTCCGAGGGCACTTACGTTGCGCGCCGAAGTGACGTCATCAATCTTTTATAGAAATGCATAATCATTTTCCATATTAAAAAAAACAAATTTTATTTGTATGGTACGAAATGTTTTGCATTATTATTAACTTTTCATTCATATTTTTTTTTCACGAACGACAGTTGCGCTCTGGGTGCGCTTTCAGATGAGCTCTCGGAGAAGCTTACCGGAGAGCTTAGCTGAAAGCTTCCCGGAGCGCGCACCCAGAGCGCAAAAGAAAAAAAATATAAAAAAAAATAAATACTTAAAAAAAAACAGCAAATTGTAAAAAAAAAAAGGTTAGAAACTCGATATACAAAGGAATTAGCATTTAAAAAACTATGAAATTCACTGAAAAAACCATAGGTTTCACACCAGTTATAGTTAGGAATTAGCATTTAAAAAACCTATGAAATTCACTGAAAAAACCATAGGTTTCACACCAGTTATAGTTAGGAATTAGCATTTAAAAAACCTATTAAATTCACTGAAAAAACCATAGGTTTCACACCAGTTATAGTTAGCTGGAAATTTTACTGATATAAAACCATTGAAATTCCCACGTTATAGTTAGATGGACTCACTATAACTTGCGCGTGCAATGCACTGCTGATGACCTCACATATTACATCACTCATGACATGGTCAGTGACATCACTCATGACATCACTGATGACACCATCCAGTGAATGTGTGTCTTTCTGAAAAATAAATATATTTTATATATGTATATGTAAAAGTTGATGGAAGAATAAATGTTTAAATAAGTGTCTAAATGGATGGTTTTTAAAAATTGATTGGTTAACTGGCTTAATAAGACATCATCAGCAGTGCATTGCACGCGCAAGTTATAGTGAGTCCATCTAACTATAACGTGGGAATTTCAATGGTTTTATATCAGTAAAATTTCCAGCTAACTATAACTGGTGTGAAACCTATGGTTTTTTCAGTGAATTTAATAGGTTTTTTAAATGCTAATTCCTAACTATAACTGGTGTGAAACCTATGGTTTTTTCAGTGAATATATATATATATATAATATATACACACACACACACACACATATATATGGACATACACACATATATATATAATATGTATATATATATGTATATATATATATATATATATATATATATATATATATATATATATTACCTACTGGCGGTCGCCAGTAGGTATATATAGTTAGGATTTTTTCTCTATGGGATTTTTGAAAATTCTATGTCTAATAATATATATATATATAAAATACTCCAAAGTCTCTGCACTTCCAGGCTTGCTGGCGAACAGGGACGGACCCAGCAATGAGAGGCAAGATGTCTTATTATATGGACGAACCTCGAACCTTGCAACTATATATATACATATATATATATATATATATATATATATATATATATATATATATATTTTTTTTTTTTTTTTTTTTCGAGAGAAGCACGAGGCCTGGGCAGAATGCAATGAGATATGGCTGACAACATTTTAATGTGGACCAGGTACATAGATGACCTTTTCATTTTCATTATTTGGTGGGGTGATTGTACCTCGGCTGAGGATTACATCACCAAGCTAAACAATAATACCAAGAATTTGAAGTTTACTAGCACTATTAGCGCTACTAGTATTTGCTATTTGGATCTGGAGATTTATATAAAGAACAATACTCTCCAAACGAAACTCTACAGGAAACCTACAGCGGGTAATGCAGTTTTGCATGCAGCTAGCTATCACCCGAAGAGTCTCGTGAGAAATGTACCCTATGGTGAGCTGTTACGTTTAAAAAGAAACTGCTCAATGGAAACTGATTTCCAACAAGCCAAATTTGAGGTGAAAGACAGGTTCCTAAATAGGGGATATTCCGATAGCTTACTACAGCAGGCTTCGACTAAGGCATCTACAGTCAACAGGAGGGATCTCCTGATGCCTAAAGATGTGCGAAAGGTGGAGGACGAGGTGAGAATGATCACCAAATTTAATACTAGGTCTGGTGATCTTGTCCACATCTTAAGAAAATACTGGCACATTCTGATGACCGACAGCGTTCTTAAGAAACATCTTACGCAGCAACCGTTAATAACTTATCAACGCTGCCAGTCATTGCCAGATCACCTGGTCCGCAGTCTCTATTCCACAAAGATGAAGACAGTCAGTGTGTCCAACTTAAAAGGGTTTTCCCCCTGTCTTCGCTGTAAAGCCTGTAAAGGGAGTAGAAAAACCTTAGAGTATCCAGATAGAACAGGAGAAGGTAGACCTAACAGAAAGATCACAAAACTGTTAAACTGCAACTCAGAATTCACTATCTACTGTCTAGAGTGCCCCTGCAAGAGAAGGTATATAGGGAGTACCATCAACCCCACTAAGCTTAGGATCCTAGAACATATGCGGGCTATCGCCAACAAAGATAGATCCTATCAGTAGCTCGCCATTTCGCCGAATGTCATCAGAGCAACAGAGATCTGTTAAGCTTCTATTGTATAGATCAAGTAAACCGTCAAGAACGAGGGGGGGACAGAGAAAAGGCACTAAGAATCTTGGAGTCTAGGTATATAATCGATCTAAAAACCATGACTCCATGGGGCCTGAATAATGACGAGGAGCTGTGGGTCCACCTTTAACATAAATGCATGGGATCATGCATTTTCTAACTGTATATATCGATACTCTAACTACAGCTATAAGAAATCTAACTACTCCCGTTACACCCAGAAATGTCTTCAGCTCGCCACAAGTTGAAAATTGATTAATAAGAGGAGAAATGCCCATACAGGGCTACAAAACAGGAGAAATCATAGGCAGTTATACTGAGGTCGATTATATTTACAAAAAATGTCTATTGGGAATACATCCCCCCATAGTAAACAACATAAACTGTATAGGATATGGCATATTATTTGACCTTAAAACTGCTTTTTATGTCTCCATTAACATCAATTTAATCGGTATGTAAATAATATGATGAAATGTTTGTTATTGGACATGTTTTTAATGAGCACTAAGCATTTTGTATTTGATTGCGCGTTGTTTTTAAACCATGTGTTAAGAAAAACCATATACTACAAGATGGCCGCCACGTTGGCTATTTATAAACATCATTTATGTCAATGATTTGGGAAGTAGCCTATAGGTTTAAAACAGCGCTTTTTTCACTAACAAACTGACACTGACGAAGCTAGAGTAGCGAAACGCGTCTGTCAGAGGTGAAGGGGGTTTGCAATAAACATTCTTTAATCGGATTCCAGCGTGCTCGCCTTTTTCGACTTGGACAAGTTGAAGTGTTGTGCAATATATATATATATATATACACACACACACACACACGTACATATACAAACACCCATATGTATATATGTATATATATCAAATACTCCAAAGTCTCTGCACTTCCAGGCTTGCTGGCGAACAGTGACACGGACCCAGCAATGAGAGGCAAGATGTTTTATTATATGCACGAACCTCGAACTTGACGCATTTCGGGTACCTGGTACCCTTGCTCACAAGTCAAATAGGAAACATAAATCGCCATTTTTAAATGCAAACACTATGTTGTAGTGACAAATGTAAGCAAGCAACAGTGTCCCAAGCACAAGAAAAATAGTAGCATGTAATGAATATAGACACAATGGAAACTATATTGAATAGTGACTTGTCCAGCCGGACAGAGGTCCAATTTTTACTTTCAACAGTGAGTATTTTGAAGGGATACCTTCAACATTTCATAGAGAGGGGCACAAGCCTGTACCCAAACATGTACAATTTGGCATAGAAAGGAAGATAGTCAGAGAATAGGACAGAATTCTTAGGCAAGAGCTGTTATTTTCTGTAAATATCTCAATGACAGAAATTCCATTAAACACCATTACTTGCCAAACATGGCATTTTGTACATTTTACAGTATATGGTGTTTTTAAAGGTCGGCGGCGTTTCGATCCCATTTACTGAATGACAGGGATCATCATCAGGACCGGGAAACGGCCAGGGAAGCTATCCGAGTCCATTGAGAAGGCTCCTTCCCCTACGCGACCGAGCATGCTGCTGGCGCGCTGCTAAACATTACCTGCCGTTCCGCGGGAGACTGATCCCTGCTCAATTCACCTAACGGAACTCCACTTCTAGCTAGTTCCACCCTTGGATCCTTATCCACGTCCATACAAACCTGGCCCACACCCTCTGTGGCCAGCCACTGGCTATCATGGCTTGTATATATTAGGCAATATCTTGTCCTGATGATGATCCCTGACTACACATTTCCTAGAAGCGAATCATCCCTCTACTGCATTCCAATGGACAGTGCTAGAACAACCCTTCATTCCTTCCCACACTGCGGATGTAGCGAAATTTCTCCTTTTGAAGAAACAGAAATGGGTCCTAAAGCTTGACACTCACCGCAATGGGCTAAACGACGAAATTCCATGGTCCACTTTGTAAGCAGACCAATAACTGTAGTCTTACTCTCGACATCAGCCCTGCCAACAACATCACTTGTCATCACTTGTCAACCCTCTATGAATGGTTTTGAGAGGAAAACATAACTATCTAGCCCTGTTAATCACTTCACTTGTCATCCAATCCTCTGTGAATGGTTCTGAGAGGCAAACACAACTTTCCAGATATATTTCACACATATATCACTCACTACTCGACACGGCCGTGTCTGATCACAGTCTCCCGAGCCCCCTCTGCGATGGTGCCGCCCTTACGCTTGTGGGCTTACCTCGCTCCCGTTTGTGTGGCTGGGAGAAACATTGGAGCGACGCTGTCACGGTCTTTCGTCCGCTTCCTATTTTTTCAATGGTGCCCGCGAGTATTCCGTATGCTTAACAGCTGCAGAGGCGGGCGTGAAGAAATCCGATGCAAATGGACAGTTAACATGCATACAAACATCAGTTACCAAGGCAACGCACCACTACCAATGATGAGCGTTGTATCACTCTCGCTCGGCAGAAACCCAATCACAGGGCGTAATTGGCTTATCACGTGACTCCTTATCCCAATCAGGATTTACCTTTTAAGGAGACATGAACCGACCCTCCGGTGCCTCCCCAGTCGGTTCAGACGCCAGCTACGAAGTACCGACGGTCAGGTAAGACTGTCACGATTTCATGCCGCATACAATGGGACGTTAAGTGATAGTTCTCAGGCTAACTACTAATGTGCACCTTGCTATGGATACACGGGCTATACATCCGGGGATATTTCAAAACGCTAAATCTGTAACCTTTTTCGAGAGGCTTTCAATACCTATGCAGAGTTGGTTAACGCGACTCTCCATATCCCGTACTCTTGTATTTAAACATCGTATTGAACTCCCTCTACATATTTAGTCAATTGAAGGCTTTTTATTGTGTGGGTTTCTGTACACAGTGGAGAAATATTTTCTCTTGTTTTACATGTCCTATAGAGCGGTGGTTCACTCTACTCCTGAGCCACCGCCAGGTGGGGTGAAGTCTTCACTTCTTAAAAGTTATGGTAAGATGTCCTTTCATATCCTTGGCATATAATATATATATCCTGATATGGTAAATCAACCACACTACTTTGATGAGTGTCCAGAATCAGCACTATAAGTTTGACTCAGTCTAAGGTCCACATTTATTAGACCTAGCGTTTATGTGAGTTTTTGTGTGTGTAGTCAGTCTCTCTGACATTTGACCCTTTCTGTTCTGACCTTTTTAGTGAACGACATAACCAGTAAGCAAAAGACGAGACTCTTCACCTGGAGACTGCAGGTGATCTTTGTACTTGTCTGTGCATTTTGTTTCTTAGTTGTCACTTATAATTTCTTTTATACTTGCAGTAGCATTTATTTGTTGTAAGGTCCTGAAGAAAGCAAGGACAACTGTGTCCACTTATTGCTGAAACATGTCGACCTGGTTCCACTTCTAGACAGCGCATTTCTCAATCTGTCTTAACAAATTTTTAATATTGGCGGAGTGAGTATCATCCGAATAAAATTTGTTCTATGCTCCCTCATCCAATTTTAAACACACCTTTTTATTTTATTTTTTCACATAAGAGTTTTTTCTGCACTGCACCTCCCCAGTCACACTACACTTGACCACTCACCAGTCTCGAGGAGTGGTATACCATACTATTGTTTGTTCAGTGGAAGAGATCTATTTGCATCTTGGTCTCTTTCTGTCTGAAGAAAACATATCTGTATAGATGGTTTTGAAAAATCCCAAATGATGAAGGGCGGCTCTGAGTGGTGACTGATGGGTATCTCCGACCATCTATCAGGTTGTCATTGAATACCATGTCTTATAGGTCAGTTTAGGGGTCTTTTGTTGCTTGCCTGTTTTCCGCGCACTGTAAACCCACCTCTCTTCCTGACCCTCTGGTACTCTTTTGTTCTTGTGTATCCGTGGGGACTGTTCCCAGAGTTTGGTCTTTAAATATTCCCCCGGGTCCTACCCTACCGTAGTGTTTTGATAACCCCTCCTCACCCCCTTGGTGGCTTGGCAGAGCAGTACCAGTTTCAGTCACTTATAACTGCAATTGCAGTCCCATATACCCAGTGATACACCTGGTCACCCACCTATACAGCCACTCACATAACTATTTAGAAAACCAATGACACACTGATACATCTATTGCTATACTCTCACACCAGTACATTCACTTCTACATACATTTTCATTTTAATATTGTAGATGAGATTGGAAAACATTGCTAGTATGCTCTTTAACACTCTATAGGTTTATTCATTTTCGAGAATATTAAAGTACTCATATGCACTCATTTATTTGACTAATGTGGGGTGCATGACATATACAAAAACTCAAACACTTAAACTGAGAAACGAACATGAGCATAAATCACATAGTTAGCTCTTTCTTTAACTAGATAAAATGGTTGTAAAAAGTACTGCTGTTTTTAGGAAGGTTTTTCTAACAGTTTAAAACTTTTTTTTCCAAACACAACTGGGAAGAAGGAACCATCTACAGATTGTGAAAAACATGAAGGTTGAACAGGGAGCAAATAAAATAAACAATGGTTATTCTTCACTGTATGAAGGTATACAGCCACAAACAACATCTTTGCAGCCTTAGGCATCTTGCACTTGATACAGTGAGTGACCATCTCAGAAACATTGTTGCAGTCAGCTGCCCAGTTATGAAAGCCAGTTACAATCATTCTCCTAAGGCTACTACAGATTAGATTTGTTGTGCTGCTGCACCTTCCTTCATCCGCATCATACGATGGTACATCCATTTGTGGATAGTTATGATCTGCTTCCACATGGACCTTGTCTTAAGGGAATATTTATTCACTGTGTCTCTCAATAATTGCAGGGTGCATTACACTGGATACACTTGGTACTAACCTTTTAGTCACATGAAGAAAAACTACACTGTTCTCTTCCTTCCCTTTCAGTATATGCTCAGGTTGTCCTTGCTGGTCTCAATACATACCTGCATCTATCTGAAGTACTTGTGCACAATAGTTAACCCTACCGCCATGACTCTGGGGGGAGAGGGGACGTGCGGCCCCACCATGCTTGTGACGGAATCATTCCATCACGAGCCACAGGCGTGCTGTGCTTATGACGGGATGGTTCCGTCATGGCTCCGTCCACTCACTAATTCGCCCGCACAGGCAGGGATTCAGTGCTGCGTGGGCGAAGCGGCCGCGGTGTGACAGAACCACTCCGTCATGAGCACAGCGCGCCTGTGGCTCGTGACCGAGTGTTTCCGTCACTAGCACGGAAAAGGTTAAATAAGTTATATTATGTTTATTTGTTTATTATTTGTTTTAAATTGTATTGTGTTACTATCTCAGATAACTTCTTGCAATAAGCTGATACTGTTATTTGTTGCAAATTTGAAGGTTCCCTCAAGACTACTAGAGATGGTGGGTGTGCTTCTCCCCCACTTGCCTTTCCCTGCATCAAGTGATTGCATGTCTTTTCATGAATGGTTTTAACATGCTTTCACATGGAACTTGTCCCATGAGAATACTTTTTACCAGTGTTTTTTGATAATTGCTTGCCGCAAATTTTACACTTCACAAACATAGCAAATACAAAACTCTATCTTAAAGTTCTCCTGGTGTCTTGAATTTGATGCCTTTGATGTTACAGTTTGTTTCTCTCAAAACGTCATGTAAGTTATCCCATGGATATTCTGCAGAATTGAGGGTTAGAAACCAAGTTGGTGTTCCTAAATTTTGTAACATACACTTGAGCTAACCATGACTATTATACCAGTACTCATTAGTGCCACATTGGCATACCATCATAATTATCAAATTTTGAGGGGTAAAGTAAACAGACAGTAGCACTGTACGTACATTGGTGAGGTCCTAGTGTGGCTAACTAGAAGTTACGTTTTGGGTGTGTTCCTGTATTTGTAAATATTTAATTAACTTATGTTATGTCTATTTGTTACTTGTTTGGTTTAAATTGTATTGTAATGTGTTAATAATATGTAATTGTAAAGTTATAAAAAATGTATATTACTATTTTAACCTATGGGTCAAAAACACACCCATACAGGTATTCATACATGAACTCACACACCTATAGAATCATTCTCACAGGTACTGACACACCGGCACAAACACTCACACACCCACTCAAAATCCCATACAGTCAGTCACACAGCCCTTTACACATGCAAACACCTGCTTACATACACATAGTATGCAGTTTTTGGAGTTTCTAGCCTTTATGATTGTTTTTCCCTACTATTCAATGAATATTCTTTAACAGTACAACATTTTTGGTGTATGAGTGTTGAACCTGAGAACAGTAAAGAGGGAAAAAGCACCCATAAAATCCATTTTTACAGCAATAAGCATGTGGCATTTCTCACAGTGCGTAACCATCTCACTCAAATGTTCACAGGCACCTGGTATTGTAATGACTGCATCTAATGACCATTCTCCCAAGGGTGCTGTAGAGGTGGACTGTCCTGCTGCTCATGCTTTCACTCTCATCATCTGGTAATAGACGCTTTCATGAATTGTTTTTAAGTGCTTCCACCTGGAACTTGTCCCATGTGAATACTTTTGGATGGATGACCTTAATATCTTAAACCTCCCTACAAGCAGGCTTTAGGTCTAAAACCTCGACCATAGATCAGTTATTCAGATTACAACTGATCTACTGGAAAACCATAACATTGGAGGGAGGTAGTCTCTATCTTACATTTGTGGACCTTAAAACCACGTTTGACATGATAGACCATGATCAGCTGCGGGGCCTATTGTTTGATATGGGAGCCCCAGCCTATCTTTATCAACAATTGAAATGCCTCAACGAAGGTACTTTTGAGAGGATAAAATATGGTAAAAACAGGGAATTAACAGCCCCTTCCCCCATTGAGAAGGCAGTGAGACAGGGCTGTATGCTTGCACCAACCCTTTTCTCACTCTTCCTAAATGGGGTGATTGAAGATCTCCTTGCCATTAAGGATATTGACTCTCCAAGGCTTGCTAACCGCAAAATACCAGCCTTAATGTTTGCGGATTACACTCTGCTCCTATCTAAAATACCTATGGGGATGCAGCGTGTCCTAAGGAATTTAGTTTGTTTTCTAAGAAAAGTAACCCGGAGATAAGCATACAGAAAACAAAGTATATGGTCTTCCTTGCTGACTCTATCAACTGCCCACGCCCCCAAATGGACCATAGGCCCCTAGAGAGGGTGCCCATATTTGATTATTTGGGCCTCACTTTAAACAAGATGGAGTGAGGCCCTCAAATGAATACAGCAACCCTAAAGTTAATCCAGGCTACTGGGGGGATCCTAAAAGCACATAGGAGTTGTGCTGTAAAGGTTATAGGTCCACCTGCAGAAATTTACAAGGTCCAAGCGAGGGGAGCATCGATGTATGGTGCTGATCTCTGGGGTCACTGTCCATCTAATACTTTAACAATGACAGAGAATAATTTTATAAGACAACTTTTGGGCCTTCCAAAAAGCACTCCCTTAATACCCTTAAGGATGGATTTGGGTATTGTTCCTATTGCTAACCTGATTGCTTCTCTTCCACTTCTTTACTGGCGACATTTATGGAGCACGCCAGAGCTAGGAAATTACAGGTAGGAACTAAAAGCTGTTAAGTCTATTCTGGGGGTAGGGAACATACCTTGGTTGTCTTTTATTAGGAATATGCCCCACGCTTTAGGGAGGGATGACTTGTGGTCAGCCATTTCTAAAAAATCTCTAGCAATCGCTCTGAAAGAACATAAATTGGCTCCCATCCTGCAGACAGTTGGCTCATCCAGCCTGACTTCTAGGTTTCTGGATGTAAAACAGCATTATAATTTAGAGTTGGTGTTGGATTGCATTCAACCCCTTGCAGCAAAGAGACTGTTTCCACAATTCAGGCACGGGACACTTCCGCTGAATGCATTCACTAATAAATGGGCGGGTGCTACTAGACAACTCTGTCCTGGGTGCTCATTAACGGAAGAAACAGAAATTCATGTGATATTTTTCTGCTCGGCCTGTAGAAGGGCAAGGTCTAAATGGGTCCTCCAACTCTGTAGAAACCTGGGTATAAGAAACTATAGAGAAGTTTTTAGCATATTAAAATATGATACTCACCCAGTTTTTGTCGTTGAAATCTCTAAATTGTTATTTGCAATGTGGTGCAAACGTAGTTGCCTACTGAAAGATTGAGTTGAGGATCTAGGCATTCTTGTTCTTTATTGATTATTTTTGTAACCTAAACCCGTATAAATATAGGGTGTGAATTCTTTTAAATATTTTTTGTTTAAATTATATTTTTCAAGTGTCTATTTTAAGTGGCTATACTGTTTTAAATGTTGATAATGACGCCCTGGTCATAGCTATCTGCTTATGCTTGCTGTCCCACTTGCGACAATTGATTTCAGGGGGAGGGACTCTCCATATATTGATATTTTTATATTGTCTATGGGCCCTAATGACAATTTGTATTTTTTTATCCTTTAAACTAATGTGTCATTTTATGATGTTTATTTGACATGATATAGTACTTGTGCTTTTATGGCTGTAATAGCCGAAATAAAGCTTTTTGACTGATTGACTGACTGACTGACAGAATACTTTTTGGCAGTGACCCTGGATAACTGCTTGCTGCAAATATTACACTGCGCATATTTAGCTGTAAACTTCTTTTCCAATGAAGGCATTGTAAAAAACTTCCAGCCATCACTTGTTTTGTCCTTGTAGGTCTAAACACATACCTGCATTTATCTAGAGTACTTGTGCAAAAACGTATATTTGTAAATAGTTAAATATGTTATGTGTATTTGTTTATTGTTTGGTTAAAATTGTAAAGTAATATGTTAATAAACTGTAAGAGTAAAGTTATAAAAATTTATATTACTCATTTAACATATGGTCACAAATACACTCAAACAAGTACGCATACATGAGCTCACACAGATGTAGAATCATCCACACAGGTACTGACACACCTCCATATACACTCTCACAGCCACTCAAAATTCCATAGAGTCAGTCACATACTCATTTACACTTGCAAAAAAGCTACTTACATAGACTCAAGCACCCACACAGTCATTCACATGCCAGCTCATACACTCCAACAGCCACTCAAATACCAATCCACACACTGATACAGCCACTCATACACCCAGCTATACACTGATACACCGACTCACACACCCACACACCAATACAGCTATGCACACACCCATCCATACACCGTTAAAGCCATACAGAGAGAGATACATCCATGCACAGACCAATGCAGTCACTGACACACCCAGGCACGCATCGACACAGCCACTGACAGAATAAGGCTCACACTGATACAACTCTGACACACCCAGGGAGACACCCATACATCAACTGCCATACCCAGAAACACACTGATACAACTACTGACGCACCCAGCCACACTCCAATACAGAAACTGGCACACCCAGGCATATATAATTTCAACTAATGACACACACAGTCACATATTGCTCAAGTCACTTAGACATTAGGTCAAACACTGATTCAGCCTCCAAAAACACCCATACACATACTGATACAGCCATTGACACACCCAGCCACATACTAATACAGACCCCAACGCAAGCAGGCACACTTTGTTACAGACACTGACACACCCAAGCACACACTGATATAGCCACTGACACAGACAGGCACACACTGATACAGTCACTGACAACGCAGGCAAACACTCATAAACCCAATAACACACCCACTCACACATCAATAGAGTGACAAACACACCCAGACAAACGCCAATACAGGCATTGACATACCTGGTCACATTCTGATATAGAGACGGATACGGTCCGTAGATGTGCAGATTTGCGAAACAAATAAAATGACGAACTTTCATGAAAAACTGATATAAGGGGACATATATAAACCTGTAAGTATGTTCATACTGATGTCATTAATGAAAATAACGGGAGGTACATATGTGAAATAATCTTTGAAAATTACAGTAAATCCTCTGATCCGAATTTGTGGATTAATTCCAATCATGTGATCAGAATTAAAAACATTGAGTCCTTGTGGCCCTGTCTATGTTTTCAAACCCACTGAGGTGCAGGGGAACTAAAAATGTGTAGAAAAAATTATAAAACTGGTATAATTACACTTTCAAAAACATTATACATTTTACATTAAGTGTGTATGTCTTTTTACCTTTTAAAACATATATAAAGAATGTTTATAAAAAATATGTCTGCAGTTCAAAAAAGAAAATGCTGAATCAAAAATTAAAATAAAATTGTAGTTTATTTAGTATGATAAATAAACCCTAGAAATTAACTCAAACAACTAAACATTACAAGTACATAATACTCTAGAAAAAGGGTTTGAAAAACCTTTGAAATTCACTGAAAAAAACAAAAGTTACAGGGATGTTATAGTTAGAAAATAGAATTAAAAAACACCTTATAAATTCACTAAAAAGACCACAAGGTACAGGGACGTTATAGTTAGAAAACAGAAGTCAAGAAACCATAGAAATTTGCTGACAAAACAAAGGTTACAGGGACTTTATAGATAAGCTCAGATTTCACACATACAAAACCATAGACATTTAGCAGTAATAGTTACCTGAGCTAACTCTAACTTACGCCCTGGCAATGCACTGCATATGACCTCACATATTATATTACTCATGACATGGTCACTGAAATCACTGATGATATCATCCAGAGAAGCACCCACACACCAACTCACACCCCTATATAACCTCTCATACACCCACTCACATACCAACACAACCACTCACATACCGATTCATAGACCTCTACAAATACTCACACAACCACCTACTCATCCATAGAGCAACTCCCATACCCATTCACCCACTCATGCAACCACTCAAACAACCACTCACATACCCATACAGCCACTCACACACTCACCCATACAGCAACTCATGGAGTACTCAAAACAAAAAGGGCTCCTTCTGAACCAAGATCTAGCTTGCTGCAAAATATGGTGTAATTCCGTCCAGCTGTCCGGGCTGTAGCCGTGTCTAAAATCCCTATGGTAATTTACATGGGAATCACACTTTTTGTTTAACCCCTACTTTTTCTCAGCCTCCTCTTGATGAATCATCCCGAAATCTCCATTTACAACTAGAATCACTGGCACACTTTGTTTGTAACATTTCGCGAAGATTCGTCACACAGCCCCATATATATAGGTAAGTCAGAAAAAATGCTTTATCTATGGAAACATGGCCCTAAGTATTCCTACCTACTGGCAACTGCCAATAGGACACACACACATAAATATATATATGGCAGTGTGCTAATCCTATGCTTAAAGACTTTGATAGAAAATCAGACATTTGAGGTGAGCAGATCTAGAGTGTCGCTGGTGTTGAGAGTGCACTAACATGAGCTGCTTTCCACCTATACTTGAGAACTACCCAGAGTTCTCTGCTTCTTTTTTTTGCATAATTTATGCATCACTCTATGCCTGAAAGGGTGTTGTTTTGACTTATACTGGGTGCTCCCTTGTGTCTGGGCAAAGCTGTACCTCTCTCAAGAGCTCGAATTAGAGTGAAACACTGTGTCAGGGGTTGCTTTTACTCATTTCAGGTTAGCTTGGGTTGGTATTTTACCAATTCATAGCTGTAATACTGTGCCTGGAGTGGTAAGTGGCTTTAGTCATTTTACAGCTTGGCAAGGACAGCACTGTGCTAGTCCTATGCTTAAAGACTTTGATAGAAAATCAGACATTTGAGGTGAGCAGATCTAGAGTGTCGCTGGTGTTGAGAGTGCACTAACATGAGCTGCTTTTTTCCACCTATACTTGAGAACTACCCAGAGTCCCACGGGTCCTTTATACATCTGTTTATTCATAAATGCAAATGTTGGTTGGGACGCGTTTCAGCTAGCGCCTTCCTTGGCCACAGTTTGTTTACTGACAAGGCGCCATTTTAACATTTGATCACACAAATGCGCAGTTCAAATTTTTCATAAAAACAGAAAGCAGCTTTTTGGAGCCCACTCGCAACAATACCCAACTGGCGACATTTCTAAATCAGTTCAGTAAGGTTCAGTAATCGTATAACTACATTACAATACTGAAATCAAATCACTGTATTACTCGAACCTAAATTCATCCAGTTAATAGGGTTATGCGTTAATCAGATATGCAATGGTTGACATGATTTAGCTCTAAATGAGCATTTGAACTCCTGTTTACATCCAACTTATCGAAAAATATACGGTGGCAGTCCTGATTTAGCTCTGATTGAGCAAACATTTAGTTCTTCCAAACTCGGATTTGCATCCAAATTATCAAAAAATTAAATATATACTGAATCAAACAATTCATGGAGCCCTGGATGGGCGTTTAAGCACTTTAACTATACATGTATTCCGATATATTCAGCAAAAAAGCAACAAAAAAAAATTGTATTTGAATGGAAGCTGTTCCACAGTTGAACCTAAATGATTCAGAAAAGGGGGGTGGTGATGAACAGAGTGTCTGAATTAAGCAGACCACTCTTACCCAGTCCAAAGATCAGGGCTTAATCCATCACCGTTTTTTGATGTCTGCTTAACTCCGACACTCTGTTCATCACCACCCCCTTTTCTAAACCACAGTTGAACCTAGCTTATGTGTATGGCCATTGGCCCTTGGGAGGAGACCTTCGTGGGACGTGTGTTTTGGTGAAAATCCGCCACAACTTGCAGCACCCGCTCCGCGGGTGCCGCTGCGAGGACAGGGTCGGTGCCTGGAGGCATTGCTGTGGATCCTGCTGAGCGTGTGGGCGGTGAGGCTTGCCATCTAGCACAGGTGTGTAGCGCCGCAGGGACTCGCTCTCCCAGGAGTCCCTGCCTGACCTTTCCCAGCTGGTCTGCGCGCACCCTGTCAGCCCCGCCCACTGCTCGGCATACTGCACAAATTGGCTTCTTTCCCTACTGTAAGTGGGAGCCCTTGGGAGGAGACCTTCGTGGGACGTGTGTTTTGGTGAAAATCCGCCACAACTTGCAGCACCCGCTCCGCGGGTGCCGCTGCGAGGACAGGGTCGGTGCCTGGAGGCATTGCTGTGGATCCTGCTGAGCGTGTGGGCGGTGAGGCTTGCCATCTAGCACAGGTGTGTAGCGCCGCAGGGACTCGCTCTCCCAGGAGTCCCTGCCTGACCTTTCCCAGCTGGTCTGCGCGCACCCTGTCAGCCCCGCCCACTGCTCGCCTTTAGACGACACTACAAGAGCGACAGCTACTAGCTGCGCGGGACGCCCGGGGCTAAGCCCGGGCAAAGGGCGGGCCCTCTGTGGCCCTCAGAGGCACGAGGAGGACGGGACGGGCCACGTTTCCAGGCCCTACAGCTTCAGAAGGTATAGTTATACATACCATTTACAAGACTATTCACGGACATTTTTGGGTACCTCAACATAGACACTTTACGGAATTTACTTTATTGCTAGTGACACACAAGGGGGCATATCAAATCCTCATATTACTGCCAGAGAATGGAACATCTTCTACAGAGCTATGCATCACCTACCACTGATGACCGTCGCCAATTGTTAACCCCGCCTCACACCCCCGTTAGTTTGCCAATCCTGCCTTACTGGGTGGAACTAAATGCTCTGTGCGGGACCAAGTTCATTCCAATAACATCCCCCTCCCCCGTAAAAGGCCTTATTACTAACACTCCCTCTGACAGAACTGGTGAACCTTCCCTACCACCTAATGAGGATAACATGCAGGCCACTGCGCTGCTGCCGGGCAAAAGTGTGAAAAGGAGACACGATGGGACAAATGATCACGATCTCCAACCTAAAATACAAAAACTTTGTATTGATCCCCCAATGCCTGCCGTAAACTCCATCACATCCAGGGGGGTAGCTGAATGCTTGGATGTTAAAGTATCTTTGCCTCATTTGCAATTACTGCCTCAACTCGAACAGTTGTTAAATTCTGTTATAGCACCCCTGCTAGAACGAATTACATCTTTAGGGGATAGGCTGACAAACATAGAGATTGCTATTAAAGCTAACTCCCTTCCCGTTACAAAGTTGGCAACACCCAATTGTTCCATTCCACCAAATGTACCTGAAGGCCCTATGCTGACGGACACTATAAAAACTGCTTCAGCTGAAAGACAACTTCTCAGCACGCTTCCTCCAACAGATTCTAGAACTGCCCACAAACCTTTGTATAACTTAAGAAAAAATGTCACGATTACAAAAGAGCCTCCTAAGAGCCAACCGCCACTGGTCACTAAAATTGTCCCTAATCCCTTAGTAACGAACCACTCCACTGCTAGAGTAGAACCAAACAGAGCAGCACGTATAGATCTACCTCCGGAAGCCGCCCCCTTTGTGCTGGTTCTCTCAGGAGTACCAGCTCCATCACGTAGGAAACCCGAGAGTTACCAGGACCTATTACATAAGGTCACCTTCTGGTTAGGTAAAAATAGACCCCTGCCACCCAATAAGGATGGAGGCATCCTGAGTGTCAGAAGGGTGGGCTGGCTTGGGTCATTACCAAAGGATATTCCCGGGGACCTAATCCTTGTTAATTTTAGGAATAGGAACATTGTCCCCTATTTACGTTCCTACCAGCCCCACGAAGGTGATGGCCCCATTTCCATTTGGGATCTGTATGATTTTTATCCTTGTACCCCACACTTCCCTCTTCCGAGATCTACAGCAGACTTGATTCAAAGGGGTGGTATTAGCTTACCAGTCCACCACAGATTTGATTTATTTTATAATTACTGTAATGCTTGAATAGTGAAGTTTACTTTTTAAACCAGTCAGCAATGCGGGCTTTATGCGGTATGTTCCCAAATGAGGAATAGGCTCCTACAGGCTGGTCATATGATTCTCTTAACTTGCATTAGGAGCCATTAGCTGAATGCAGAGTAGCATTCCTGAAATGACTTTTTTTTATTTGTAATAACATGGGCATAAACGTCTTTCTTTGTCATTTAATTCTTTTTTTAACCAAGATTCCTGAAAATTTTAACTGTTTGTATAAATTTGTATATACTAGTCATGTGTCTTGTGAATGTATTTTATATGCCTGTCTTTTATGAAGGAAAACTTCGAAATAAAGACGTTAAAAACTGAAACTGTATGGCCAATTCTTCTTCTGTGTTCAGCCCTCCCGGGGTTCTCGTCTGCAAATCAATGATGTACCTCGATTCTAACCTCCGTAAACGGAGTTCTCTGTTTCCTCCTCTGTCACTGGGGAAAACGTGATCAATGCAAAAAAATCTTAGAAGATTTCTATTGCTAGAGTGCGATTCAGCAAAATTTATTGTTGCGAGTGGGCTCCAAAAAGCCGCTTTGTGTTTTTCTGAAAAATTTTAACTGCGCATGTGTGATCAAATGTTAAAATGGCACGCCTTGTCAGTAAACAAACTGTGGCTGAGGAAGGCACTAGCTGAAACGCGTCCTAACCAACATTTGCATTTGAGAATAAACAGATGTATAAAGGACCCGTGAGTGCGGTAACTTCTTTTTGACAAAGGTAGTGTGAGCTGGAATATATATTTATATATATATATCCACTGAAAAAAACATAGGTTTCAGGCACGTCATAGTTAGAAATTAGCATTTAAAAACCTTACAAATTCACCGAAAAAAACATAGGTTTCAGGCATGCTCTAGTTAGAAATTAGCATTTAAAAAACCTTAGAAATTCACTGAAAAAAACATATTTTTCAGGGACATTATATAGTTAATTGGAAATTTCTCTCGTACAAAACCATAGAAATTCCCCATTTATAGTTAGTTCACCTAACTGTACCTCGTGCCCCCACAATGCACTGCTGATGACATCACATATTACATCACTGATGACATCTCAAATTACATCACTGATGACATCATCCAATAACTGTGTTTTTCTTTAAAGTTTAAATATGTATTATATATATGTCAAGGTGTATTGAAGAATGAGTGGGTGTGTAAGTGTCTGAATGGAGGATTTAGTAGGTGTGTGACTGACTGTTTAAATGAGTGATTAAACGTGTTTTACTGAATGCATGGGTTAGTGACTAAACTGTGTGAATGTCTGTCACAGCCTGTCTGTTATTGTATAAGCTGCTGCATGGGTTCGTCAGTAGCAACATGAGTGTCTATATGGGTTATCAATTGTTGCTTGAGTATTTGTATGGTTGCCTGGATGTGTGTGGGGGTGGGTGGGAGGTATGTGACTCTGTGCATAGTTGTGTGAGTGATTGATTCGCTGTGTGTATGGGTTCAAGAGTGCATGGGAAAAATATGTATGGGTGGGTGAGTGTGTGTATGGGTATGTTGGGGAGTGAATGGATGTATTAATGGTACATGTCCAAGTAACTACATATGTAAAAGGTAGTGTATGTGAGAGTTGAAGTATATGGATATATGACGTTACCACGCATACTTTTACAACGCATTTTTTACAACGCAATTACTATTACAACGCATGTTTTTACAACAAGTACTATTACAACGCAATATAGCACATTAAATAGAAAAACACAATTACAACGACAACGTTAACTACGCATACCATTACAACGCAAATAAAATATATATATATTTTTGTACAATAAAACCAGGAACGGGATGCAGGGAAAATAGGGGTTTTGGGTAGGAAAGTGTATTAAAAAATGTAAAGAAAAACTACAACGTAGTAAACAAATAAGCGATCGGTTTTAAAAATTAATACTCGAGTACTAAAATTAATACTCGAGTATTAAAAATAATACTCTTAATTTCCAAAATGTAGAAATTATTAGCTACACAACGATTCCACTAAAAATATTAATAAAAAAATTAATAATTTAGACACAACAAATTCATACATACACGCACTGACAAACAGTCGCCATTTTCAATAAGTAAGTCATACGATAGTCCTACTACTATTTCTATCAAATAATACCACAACACTATTTTCAAAATGGATGCCAAAACGGCACGATAACCGCTAATTACATATCTTTTAACTAAGTTTAAAAATATAAGTTTACACAGAAATAAAACATATATAAAACTACCATACCAACGCTATCTTTAAAAAAAAAACAGAGGCAGTAACCCAAACTTATAAATACGAGTCAGACACCATTTTTAAAACAGTTGATCCTCAACTACCAGAGTGACCAGACGCCAAACCTGACCCTCTGACCTTTTCACCTTATCGAAATCGATATCAAAACTCCGGAGATTTATTTTTCGGTTTACAAGTGAGTTACTTAAATACTTTTCGACATATTAAGCTAATTCATTAATAACGCTGCAACAATATGTTGAAGATTATTATTTAATGATAATTTTTTCCAACACACATATTAAAATTAATTAAACATATATACATATTTAGATAACCCGACATTTTTTAAACCGAGAAATACATATAATAAAATGCGTGTAATATTTTGAAACAAAAATAATAAATAAAAGTAGAATATTTTGTTATAACATGTCTAAATGTTTTTTTTTTTAGTCGAACCACTGAAAACTTTGACGCAAAAGACGTGTATCACAAAAATTGTACTTTAAAAATCAGCCAACACTACAGTGCTAAAATAATTTGAAGGTACTTTTAAGACTTTTTTACGAGAATTCTAATCACAGGAAACGTAAATAAATGAATTAATACACATGTTTTTTTCCATTTAAACAGAAAACATCACTTTTGAATAAAAACATACATTTTTTCGACTTCGAAAATTGAAACGTCATCCAAAAAAATAGGTAATTAAATAATTATTTATGAAATTGTAGTATGAAAATTACACTAAAATTTACTAGTCTGAATTTCAAAACAAATTTTCAAATGTGGCAGCAATGTACTAAGTGTAGGATGTTATAACAGTAATATTTTGAAAAAACATTTCCAATCCCAGTATCCTTTTTATAAATAATCTGAGTAATCTCCAGAACATCAATATCAGAAAAACCTTAGAAACAACATAGCAAAAAATTACATTATTTATTTCCTTTCATTAGAAACTCAAAGAAATCTTTGAAATCGAGCAAGCAAAGAGCAGCCAAGAAAAAGAAAATGAAAAATCAAAGCATCATTCTTAAAGGTAAATAAAGAAAATTTCACATAAAACACATTTTTAAAATTGTATGCAAAATTGCTTAGAGTAGAAAAAGTACTGGATAGTGTAAGGGTATCAAATGCGAATATAACTCAAATAAGTGCAACAGTAGGTAAATAGAGGGCAAAAATGACAATATCATTTATTAATGTAACTCAAGGAAATTACCGCACAGGTGAAAATGCTGAATATTGTTTGGGTATCAATTTCTATTCAAACACCAGGAAAGTGCTTCACTAGGGAATATACAGGATAGTGTGGGGTTATTATAAACTATTCAAAATCCAGGTAAGTACTGCACTAGGGAAAGTGCAAGATAGTGTAGAGG
This sequence comes from Lissotriton vulgaris, assembly GCF_964263255.1. NCBI lineage: Eukaryota > Metazoa > Chordata > Amphibia > Caudata > Salamandridae > Lissotriton > Lissotriton vulgaris. Next base: position 1,651,975,467 of record NC_141685.1, read on the forward strand.
AATAAAATACTATTCAAACACATGGTAAGTACTGTAGTCAAGAAAAGTGTTGGATAGTGATCAAATATCAATAACAATTGTAACAGCCGGAACGTATTGCAGTAAGGAAAGTGATGAAATCAAAATAAATATTTTTCATTTCCAAAATCCAACGAAATAAAAACGAAAACAAACTAATCATTCAAATTTCATATTTTAATCCTTTAGAAAGTCCTAACAATCTTTAAAGAAGACTAACCAAAACATCAACGACCTAAAGAAGACAAGTAATCAAAACAACAAAATTAAAGGTAATAAAGAAACATTGCACGAAAAACACATTTTTAAAAGTGCATCATAAATTGCATGCAGTAGGAAACGTACTGGATAGAGTGAGGGTTTCAAATACTATTATAACTGAAACAAATGCAACAGTAAGTAAAGTGCGGGTTAATATGACGGTATCAATTACTATTGTAACAGAAGGTAATTACCGCACTAGTGAAAATGCTGAATAGTGTTGAAGTATCAATTTGTATTCTACCTCCAGAAAACTGAAGCACTAGTGAATATGAAAAATAATGTGGGATTATTATAAACTATTCAAAAACCAGGATAATTCAACACTAGGGAAAGTGCTAGATAGTGTAGAAATATCAATTACTATTCTAACTCCAGGTAAGTGCTGTAGTAGAGGAAATGCTAGATAGCGTAGGGAATCAATTACTATTCTAACTCCAGGAAAGTGCTGCAGTAGAGAAAGTGCTGGATAGTGTAGGGGTATCAATTACTATTCTAACTCCAGAAAAGTGCTGAAGTAGGGAAAGTGCTGGATAGTGTAGGGGTATAAATTACTATTCTAACTCCAGAAAATTGCTGCAGTAGGGAAAGTGCTGGATAGTGTAGAAATATCAATGACTATTCTAACTCCAGGTAAGTGCTGCAGTAGAGAAAGTGCGGGATAGTGTAGGGGTATCAATTACTATTGTAACTCCAGAAAAGTGCTGCAGTCGAGAAAGTGCTGGATAGTGTAAGGGTAATAATTACTATTCTAACTCCAGGAAAGTGCTACAGTAGAGAAAGTGCTGGCTAGTGTAAAAGTGTCAATTCTCTTTTCACACTCAAATAAAGTACAGCTGTAAGAATAGTGATAAATAAATATAATGTAACATTTTCACAAAAAAATGTAGTAACATTGAATGAAAACCAAAATAATCATTAACATTTCTTTTTCCCTTTTTTTAGAAACTCAAATCAATCTTTCATCAAAGCTACATTCAACATCTCAAGAAACCATCAAACAGAAAAACAAGCGATCAAAAGTAGTCCACAAATACAAACATCAATCTTTAAGGTAAATAAATACCATTACACGTGAAACACATTTTAAATAGTACTAGATAAATAGCCGCAGTAGGTAAAGTGCTGAATAATGTGGAGGTGTAAATTACTTTTCTAACTCCAGAAAAGTGCTGCACTTAGAAAATTATTGGATAGTTTAAAGGTATCAACAACTACTGTTACTCCAGAAAAATGCTGCAGTAGAGAAAGTGCTGAATACTGTAGAATTATCAATTACTGTTCTAACTTCAGGTAAGTGCTGCAGTAGGTAAAGTACAACAAAGTGTAGGGGTATCAAATACTAATCGAACTCCAGAAAAGTGCTGCATTAGAGAAAGTGCTGGATACTGTAGAGATATCAATTACTATTCTAACTCCAGGTAAGTGCTGCAGTAGAGAAAGTGCTGGATAGTGTAAAGATATCAATTACTATTCTAACTCCAGGTAAAAACTGCAGTACAGAAAGTGCTGGATAGTGTAGGGGTATCAATTACTATTCTTACTCCAGGAAAGTGCTGCAGTAGAGAAAGTGCTGGATAGTGTAGGGGTATCATGTACTATTCTGACTCCAGGAAAGTGCTGCAGTAGGGAAAGACTGGATAGTGTAAAGGTATCAATTACTATTCTAACTCCAGGTAAGTACTGCAGTACAGAAAGTGCTGGATAGTGTAGGGGTATCAATTACTATTCTAACTCCAGAAAAGTGCTGTAATAAAAGAAAGTGCTGGATAGTGTAAAAGTATCAATTCTCTTTTCAAACTCAAATAAAGTACAGCCGTAAGAATAGTGATAAATAAACATAATGTAAAATGTTCACAAAAAATGTAGTAACATTTAATGAAAATCAAAATAATCATTAACATTTCTTTTTCCCTTTTTTTAGAAACTCAAAACAATCTTTCATCAAAGCTACATTCAACATCTAAAGAAACCATCAAAAAGAAAAACAAGCTATCAAAAGTAGTCCACAAATACAAGCAGCAATCTTTAAGGTAAATAAATACCATTACACATGAAACACATTATAAAAAGAACTAAATAAATAGCTGCAGTAGGTAAAGTGCAGAAAAATGTAGAGGTATGACTTACTTTTCTAACTCCATAAAAAATGCTGCAGTTTGAGAATTATTGGATAGTGTAAAGGTATCAACAACTATTGTTACTCCAGAAAAGTACTGCAGTAGAGAAAGTGCTGGATACTGTACAGATATGAATTACTATTCTAACTCCAGGTACGTGCTGCAGTAGAAAAAGTGCTGGATAGTGTACGGGTATCAATAACTATTCTAACTCCAGGAAAGTGCTGCAGTAGGGAAAGTGCTGCATAGAGTAGAGGTATCAATTACTATTCTAAATCCAGGAACGTTTTGCAGTAGGGAAAGTGCTGGATAGTGTAGGGGTATCAATTACTATTCTAACTCCAGGAATGTTTTGCAGTAGGGAAAGTGCTGGATACTGTAGGGGTATCAATTACTATTCTAACTCCAGGAAAGTGCTGCAGTAGGAAAAGTGCTGGATAGTGTAGGGGTATTACTTACTATTCTAAGTCCAAGAAAGTGCTGCAGTAGGGAAAGTGCTGGATAGTGTAGGGGTATCAATTACTATTCTAACTACAGGAAAGTGCTGCTGAAGCGAAAGTGCTGGATAGTGTAGGGGTATCAATTACTATTCTAACTCCAGGAAAGTGCTGCAGTAGAGAAAGTGCTGGATAGTGTAGGGGTATCAATTACTATTCTAACTCCAGAAAAGTGCTGCAGTAGGGAAAGTGCTGGATAGTATAGGGGTATAAATTACTAATCTAACTCCAGAAAAGTGCTGCAGTAGGGAAAGTGCTGGATAGTGTAGAAATATCAATGACTATTCTAACTCCAGGTAAGTGCTGCAGTAGAGAAAGTGCTGGATAGTGTAGGGGTCTCACATACTATTCTAAGTCCAAGAAAGTGCTTCAGTAGAGAAAGTGCTGGTTATTGTAGGGGTATCAATTACTATTCTAACTCCAGGAAAATAATGCTGTAGGGAAAGTGCTGGATAGTGTAGGGGTATCAATTACTATTCTAACTCCAGGAAAGTGCTGCAGTAGGGAAAGTGCTGGATAGTGTAGGGGTATCAATTACTATTCTAACTCCAGGAAAGTGCTGCAGTAGGGAAAGTGCTGGATAGTGTAGGGGAATTACTTACTATTCTAAATCCAAGAAAGTGCTGCAGTAGAGAAAGTCCTAGATAGTGTAGGGGTATCAATTACTATTCTAACTCCAGGAAAGTGCTGCTGTAGGGAAAGTGCTGGATAGAGTAGGGTTATTACTTACTATTCTAACTCCAGGAAAGTGCTGTAAGAAGGAAAGTGCTGGATAGTGTAGAGATATCAATCACTATTCTAACTCCAGGAAAGTGCTTCAGTAAGGAAAATGCAGGATAGTGTAGGGGTATCAATTACAATTCTAAATCCAGGAAAGTGCTGCAGTAGAGAAAGTGCTGGATAGTGTAGAGATATAAATTACTATTCTAACTCCAGGAAAGTGCTTCAGTAAGGAAAATGCAGGATAGTGTAGGGGTATCAATTACAATTCTAACTCCAGAAAAGTGCTGCAGTACGCAAAGTGCTAATAATTTGAAGGTAACAATTTCTAAAGTACCTTCTTTAACATCTTGCAGACAAAAAAACTGTTTTTTTTGTTTTCAATAATTAAAATAAACATATTAAGTAACTAAATACCATAATTTTTATCTTTGCAGGAAATGTCTACTCATCCTACTGCGAAATATATTAAGTCCAGAAAAGAAAACCGACTTCTAAATCATGCAGGTTACATTTATTGTAATGAAAGGATAAGTTTTCCTAGGAATCATTGGAGGTGCGTGCAATACTTTTCAACCCGTTGCAGCGGCAGAGCAGTTACGGTTGATGATATTATTGTAAGAACAACTGACCATAACCACTCTGCCTCTGCAATGGAGGTTGATGTTAGAGAAACAGTAAACAAAATGAAAGTAATTGCAAGCACCTCCAATGATTCTACAGGATCCATTTTAAGAGAAGTTGCTCAGCATGTCCCTAGTCATGTAGCTAGTAATATGCCTACCATCCATAATTTGAGAAGAATTATTCAACGTCAAAAGCAGGCAAGTAATACACAAACAAATACACCTCATACCTTTTCTGACATAGTTATACCTCACAAACTTACTATTTCTTTTGCTGATGAACCTTTCCTTCTGCATGATAATGAAAACCCTCAAAAACGTATATTAATTTTCAGTACACCCCGCAACCTTTTAAAACTTGAAACTAGTGAAATTTGGATGATGGATGGGACGTTTAAAAGCACGCCCCATCCATTCACCCAAATTTATACTATACATGCTAAAATTAACAATAGTGTAATCCCCTAGTATATAGTTTGCTGCCTGATAAGACTTCTGCAACATACACAGAATTTTTGTCTGTTATTAAATCAAAAACCAACCAAAGCCCTAGGAAAATAATTATGGATTTTGAATTGAGCATGATCAATGTGATCACTAAAACGTACACGGATACCTAAATTCAGGGGTGTTTCTTCCATTTTTCCAGGCATTCTGGCGTAAACGACAAAAAACACCCCTAGTTACAGAATACTCGTCAGACAGCAAACTACAAGTTGAATTTAAAAAATTGACTGCTCTTTGTTTTGTCCCTCCCGAAAGTGTAGACGAGTACTACACTGCCATTACAGAATCAGATTATTACATTGCAAATGAGGAAAAATTGGCACCCATTCTAAATTATATGGAAGACACATGGATTGGACACCTAAGCAGATCGGGTCGCAGGAGGAATCCACGTTTCCATGTGGAGTGGTGGAACTGTTATTCGAGTTGCTTACAGGGAGATGCTAAAACAAATAATGCCATTGAGGGATGGCATAACTCCTTCAACCATCTAATTGGAAAACCCCACCCTAATTTCTACTCTTTTTTGGAAACTTTGAAGAAGGAGCAAAGTTTTCAGGAAATGAGAATTTCTCAAACTCTAACAGGTAGTCTAAACTCATGAATTACTCAAAAAACAAAAGAAATGTCCGAGAGACTATTGGCACTATTACAACAGTTTACGTTGTGTGTGGCTCTAGATTACCTGGAAAATCTTGCTAACATTCTAACTTTTTAATTTTCTCCTACATATTACTTTCCTGCTTTGCTCCAAATTTACATCCTATCTAAATTTAATTGGCTAATACATAATAACAATTTTTAAATTTTCAATAAAAACTGTCGGATCTCCTTACCTAAAATGTATTTCTTTTTTTTTTCTCCATTATGCAACTTTAAAAAAACCCTTAGTTGCAAATCAATTAAAATATCCAAATATTCCATGAAATTTCTTTTTACATAAAGAAAGAAAAATTATCCAGATTTTTCAAATATATTTTTCCAAATGTTGAATCATTTAAAAATGCATTTTTGAAAAATAGTAAAAGTCTTCTGCTCTTCTCTTTTTCACAAAAAAATTGTAAAGAAAAAGCTTCTTCAAATGAGTAAGCATAATTTTAAAAAATATTTTCAATACTGACATCTGTTTTTCTCTTATTTTTTATTAAATCCAAAAAAATAAAGTCATGCATCATTTTTCTAATTGTATTTTTAAAAATACAACCATCTCCATTGTCATATGGTATAAACGTTCCAAATATTTTCAATTCATAAATTTTTAAGCAATCCATCATTTTTCAGATTGGATTTTTTTAAATTTACCCATCTTCTTTGGCATAATCTAGAATGCCACAACATTTTTTAAATCCCAAAAAGAAAAAAAGATACTTTTTAAATTAAAAAAATAATACAAAGAATTTTCATACTCCACTTATACAAGTTCATTTTTCTCGAAGCACTCCATGTGTAAAAAAAAATTTACTTGTTTCTCCAATTTAAATTTTTTACCAATACAACGTAATACAAAGACAATAAGGTAAACAATCTATTCTTCAAATAATATCAATTTCAATCTGAACACTCCTTTTACAAAAGAACTATTTCCATAAATAGACAAAAAGAATCTCTCTCCAAAATATATCCAACTAAATCCGAAATCATTTTTTTCTTTAACCTTAAATCTGAAAAACCGACAAATCCCTTTCAAACTGCGTAATCTTTGTTCTGTGTTCAACAACACCACCAATCTTCAAAAAGCAATCCATATTATAAAAACCATGAAAATACAACTGTTTACATTCTAAGAAGCTTTTTTCTACAATTATCTAACCACATTTTTCTCTTTCTTTTGTTTTCCAAAAGCTATCGATATATTCAAAAGTGCATTTTTAAACATTGCTTTCAAAGCGATAACAAAAGTCATAAACATAAATAAATTTTCTCATTTTGTAAATGAAATACAACTTTTTCAAAACAATATAAAGTTATTGATCTTTTTTCCCCACAGACCCGACATAGGCATATTCTAGATATACGACTAGCGACATGCATTTGTACGTACTTAACATCATTTACTAATATAGCAACCTCTTCTTATCCTTCCCTTAAAATAAATGTATACCTTTTTAACAATATTTCTTTAAAATAAAGTTTAAAATGTTTCCTACCTGGACGCAGATCAGCTTCCAGCTGCTTCCTCCTTCGATGCTCTTCAAAATGGCCGCTTACGCTCACGTTTACGTCATTACGTCATAGAATGCTGCAACGATAAAAAAGGGACTACTTTATTAAATAATAATAAAAAATTGTATTTGAATTTTTTCACAATATTTCCCTAATGTTAAAAATGTACAAAAATATGTAATAAATCATACAAAATGCCTTCAATTTTTCAATGATTTTTTGATTAATAATAAAAAAAAATTAAAAAGGTATCATCTGTATATTGTGTTCAATTATTTAAGCTTTATATATTTTAATAAATGTATATTTTCTAAATTAACTACTTTGTCTCCTTACTTGTTTTCTATTTTCATCTCCCTTCTTTTAATCTTCTTTCTTCTTCTTTTCTTCATTCTTTTTCAGTTCTGCGGGACACATATCCAAAATCCTGAAAATAAAAGAAGGACAATTTTACCCATAGAAATCAATGTAAAACTGTGGGAACCAAATCTATCATTTATTTTAATTCTTTCCTTCAATTTTTTTAAAAATGAATCATTTTTTTTAATACTTTAAAAAAACATAAAAATTATTATATTCATTTTATTTTTTATTTTATTTATTTTAAAAACCAAAATTTGATTTATTAAAATTAAATAATAAAATTTAGTAATATTTTTTTTATACAAACGTTTCAAAAAGGAATTCATATAATAAAAAATAAGTAATATTAATAAAAAATAGTAAAATAAATACCCTATTATAAAACCAGATACTCATATCATTTTTTAAAGACATTAATTAGCATACTTTTTTTAAAGATTTTTAAAATATTTTTATTAATATAATTTATAAATTAAAATACATACTAAAATATGTCAATATATTCTTTACTAAAAAAATATAAGCAATTTTAATCTCAATGATAATAATAATAATAATAGTAATAATAATAATTAGAAAAATCAGTTAAGAATCTCTAATATATATTAAATACTTTTACAAAAAAATTTTTTGTTCACAAAATACTCAAATAATAATCTAGTAATAATTTATTGAATAATTATTTACATAATAAAACTTTAAAAATACACAAGAAATTACAATATATTTTAACAACTATAAAATACTCTAGTACTCTAAAATACTCTAGTAATAATAATAAATCAAATAAAAATTTTATTTAAATTACTTTAAAATAATACTCTAAATAAACAGATAATAATAATACAATACAACACTCATTTCAATAAAAATGTGTTGTAAAAGTACCTGCGTTGTAAAGGTACTTGCGTTGTAACAGTATGCGTTGTAAATGTATGCGTGGTAAAAGTATTTGCGTGGTAAAAGATGCGTGGTTATGGTAATGCATGGTAAAAAATGCGTTGTAACAGTTGTATACCGAAGTATATAAATGATTATACGTGAGTCAGTGAATGTGAGAGTCATTGTATGGATGAGTGTGTACTTGTATCAGTGATTGTATAAGAGAGTAAGTATGCATCTGTTTCTGTTTGAATAAGTGATGTGGTGTGTGTATAACTGTATAGGCTCACGAGATACCTTTGCTACTTGATGCCTGAGGCTTGAGCCGGGCAGACGCTTTTATTTTTTCTCTTAAAATTCTTGGTGAGATTACTTCCTGTGTGTCCTACCCCCCCCCCTGCACTAGCGTGCGGAATTATCGCAGCGCGTGTCTCCACCGATTGAGGGTGGAGGCATTAACTTGATTAATATTTTAAAATTACCTTCTGCACCCCCCGAATTCCGCGCTGCACGGAGAGCACCTCAGCCTCCCCCCAGAGCAACCGGCCAGTTCAGGGCGGTCTTGCCTGGGACACGGGCGGAATACGGCGGCGGCCATTTTGGGTAGGGCTAGACAGTATAAAAGTAGACGGCCATGACTCCGCGCAGCGGACGAGCTCAGCGGGCACGCCGTAGTCACGCCGGAGTCAAGCCAGAGTCCAGCCCGTCTGCGCCCGTCCGCGCACAGGCCAGACGCAGGGCCAGGGACCCTGCCAAAAACGTCATACCCAGGAGTTATAATAGACAAGATCTGCTTGCCTTACAAGCAAAGGCCTGCTATGACTCAAATAAACTCGTTCCCTCAGACTGGGCAGGCCCAGTGAGCTGCCAGGCCTGCCACCACACTTTTCTGTGGTCTCAAGTTTCGGCCTATTCAAAACCCCAGGATAGCTTTAAGGCAGCCCTAATAAATGCTAGATCTGTGCCGAAGCATGCCCAGCATATTCAGGACCTATTGATAGACGACAATTTAGATTGTCTCTTCATTACGGAGACATGGCTCAAACCCTGGTGCACCCCTGATGTGGTACACGCCCTGCCTCTTGGATATGGTATACAAAGAGTAGATAGAGGGAATGAACAACGGGGTGGAGGAGTGGCCATTATATATAGGGACACCCTCAGCTGCTCGGGGATACCACTGCAAGAGCTAACGGATGCAGAAGGGATGGGTTTTATTGTCAAAATTAATGACAACTTCTCCTTCTCTGGGGCTTTGATCTATTGCCCACCAGGACCCTGCACAGGCTTTCTGGGGAACATCGGAGAGGTGCTCAGCCCACTGATACTTAGGTATTCTAATTTTACCTTGATGGGTGATATAAACATCCATCTAGAGTCCACAACAGATGCACCTGCTGCCTCCTATCGGGAAACCATGGAGGTCTTAGGCCTCACTATTCAAGACACCCAAGCCACCCATGAGGCGGGTCATACGATAGACTGCATTGCCACTAACTTAGACACTTTGACAACCGACCCCCTTAGACCCCAAACTTGGACTGACCATATGCTGATCCTTTTTATGCTTCCCCTTGCGTCTAACGGAAAGAATGATCATGAAAATGAACGCAGCGAGGCCACAAGGGATGAATGGAAAATGATACTATCCCACCCAGAACTAATAACCATGGCTTGGAACTGTAGACCCCAGCTGGCAGAACCTGCAAATCCCACTATTTTTAGAACATGGATGAATGATCTGAAAGGTACGGTTGGGCAGGGAAAAAATAGAACGAGGCGTGATAGAAAGAAAACATCCGCACCCTGGTTCGATCGAGAACTCAAAAATAAACAAGGGGAGCTTAGAAGAGCTGAACGAAGCTGGCGGAAAAATTACTCTAGCACAGAACGTAGCAAATACAAAAGGATAAAAAATGCCTACCATGCGCTAATTAAACAAGCTAAAAAGAGGTACTTCTCGTCGGCAATAGAAACAGCTAACAGCAAACATAAGGAAATATTTAAAATTGTAAACGGTTTTAATAAGCCTAAATGTCTAGCGCAGGATATCCCGCCCTCGCAGACACTCTGTGATAAGATCGCAGACTTTTTTGAGGGAAAAGTAAAAGGGTCTGACGAAGGACTTCGATGCCCCCATATTAGAGCCAAGAAAAGAGGATGACATAGTGAGACAAGGGACCACTCAGTTGACAACTTTCCTACCAGTTAGTCTGGAGGATACTAAAAGAGTAATTTTGGCAACAAAATCTGGATCCCCTTTTGACCCATGCCCAGTTAGACTCCTACACCTCATTGTGGATATTGCTAACCCAGTAATTAATGCCATTGTCAACACCTCACTGTCCACGGCCAATGTCCCCCTAGAGTGGAAACTGGCAGCGGTGAAACCACTGCAAAAAAAACAACTCCCCGACCCCACCACACTGTCAAACCTACGACCCATCTCACTACTTACGGCCCTGTGTAAAATCACAGAGTCAATTGTAAACAAACAGCTTACACACTTCTTGGAAGATAATGAAGGATGGCACCCTAACCAAGCAGGTTTCAGGACCCAACATTCCACGGAATCGGCCCTCCTGTTCACTACAGAAACTATCCGCTCAGCCCTAGACCAAGGCAAGAAGGCCGTCCTGATTTTATTAGACCTATCGGCGGCCTTCGACACGGTCTCACACGCCATCCTATTAGACCGGCTAATAACATCTGGTGTTACAGGGACAGCACTTGAGTGGATAAAAAACTTTCTAAGTGACAGGAGACAAGTGGTGACCCTGGGGGAATTCTGCTCCAGTGAGAAATTGCTGTTGACAGGAGTTCCTCAGGGTTCAAGCTTGAGCCCGACCCTGTTTAATGTTTATACTGCACCTCTGATAAAACTGATATCGTCATTTGGCATAGACGCTATAGCCTATGCCGACGATACACAACTTATCCTGGTAATGGATAAGGATAACCAGGCCTGGGAGGAAAAGCTCAAAGGCTGCCTAACGGCCACTTTTGAATGGATGCGCCTAAATGACCTGAAATGCAACACAGGTAAAACGGAGATCATGCCAATAGGCCCAAAAAACGAGTTCATCCCAAGATTATGGTGGCCAGAAAAAGCTGAAATACCACCTCATACTACCAACTCGGCCCGTAATCTGGGGGTGTATTTCGACTCTGACCTGTCTTTTAGACAACAAGCGGCTAGAGTGGCAGGCATGTGCTTTGGGGTGATGAAGGGACTGAGAAAGTTCTTTGATTTGTTGCCCTTCGAAGCAAGAAAAACAGTTACGGTTGCACTAGTAACATCGCGCATCGATTACTGTAATAGCCTCTACGCTGGTACAAATAAAGCTGTCACACACAAACTTCAGATGGTGCAACATGCAGCAGCGAGGTTGGTTCTGAAATGGCCGAAAAGATCATCAGCAACCAAAGCCCTCAATGCATTACATTGGTTGCCCATAACAAAAAGGGTCTTGTTTAAAGTACTGCTAATTACCTTCAGAGCTGTTCATAACCTAGGCCCGTTATATCTAAGGAAAAAATTTAGCAGATACTGCCCAACTAGAGAACTACGTTCCTCAACTGCCAACCTGCTTACCGTCCCGGGTTTCAGACTCAAAACCCGAGGGGGCAAATCCCTGGCAGTATTGGGAGCAAAAGCATGGAACACTCTCCCCCCTCAGCTGAGAATATTGGACAAGGAAACAGACTTCCGCAAACACCTAAAAACCTGGATCTTTAATCTCCAAGACACAACTGCCAGAAGCCTAGTGTAATCCTGGTCTTGGCCAAGTAAGCATAGAGACTACCTAACATCTGGTGGTCCTCTCTTGGGCGCCTAGATGCTCCTTGGAGCGATTGTTGCGCGATACAAATTGGCATTTACATTACATTACATTACATATAGTCAGTAAATAGAAGTGTGATTAATTCATTGCATGACTGACTGGGTGTTTGAGTAACTCTGGATGAGTGGTGGTGTGTGAGTGTCTGTATAGGTGTATGAGTGCTTATGATAGTGTTGTATTGCTGAGTGACTGCATGTATGAGTGATTGTATTGGTGAATGAGTAGATGTGTGTGTAGACCTAGAAATCAGTGAGTGCGTATGTAGTAACTGGAATTGGTGTGTCGATGGTTTAGAAAATGTTAGTCTGTATTTTACAGTGAGTGTATCAAAGATTATATTAGGGTATGAGGAGGTGGATCAGATTTTCACATGGATGATGTCATCAGTGATGTTATTTGAGGTGTCATCGGTGATGTCACTGACCATGTCATGAATGATGTAATATGGGACGTCATCAGCGCTCGGCCCCTCCCGCCCTCGGCCTCATAAAATGGTCCCTCCTCTCAGGGAGCGCAGCGGACGGGCGCAGCGGGCGCGCCGTCATCGCGCCGAAGTCGCGCCTAAGTCCCGCCCGTCTGTGCCCGTCCGTGCCCAGACGGGCGCAGGGGCCAGGGACGCTGTCGCTCCCATAACTTACAGCGCCGCGGCACTCAAAGCACTGCAGTTCCCCTCCTGCTCCCTTCACCCCATTACCTGGGCTCGTATTACCTCTCTGGAAATCATGGGAAGCTCACCCCCTCTATTAGGGGTTGGCACACCTGCTACCCATGAGTCAAGCCTTCGCGTTCTGTATCTCAACACTCGTTCCTTTATTAGGCACCAGATCGACATCTTCCTCTTACTGACTACCGAGAGCCCGGACATACTCCTACTCTCGGAGACATGGCTTTCGGAAGACTCGCTCCCAGATATCCTGGCGGCGTTACCTCCCAACTATTACATGCTGAATGCCAATCGATCAGGTGGTCGCCAGGGAGGGGGCGTTGCAGCAGTAATTCGGAAAAGCCTGCAAATCATCTCTACCTCCTCGCTCATTCTCCCAGCAGTTGATAACCTTGTGATCAACCTGGGCACGAAAGAGGGCGCTGTCACGCTCGTGGTGCTATACCGCCCCCCTTACCCTATGCCTCTCTTTCCCTCTTCTTTTGTTGAACAAATAGCCAATCTCACCACTTCTTCCCCCCGTGTGGCCATTTTCGGGGACTTCAACTATTGGTACCAACATCAGGATGCTGGTCCTCAGGCCATTGAGCTTTTCGAGGCCCTATCGTCCCTTACCCTAAAACAACACATAGACGTCCCCACACACACTGGAGGTCACATTCTCGATCACATTTGGACCCATGGGGTCAAGCTCTCCCACCCGGTGATCACTCCCTGCATTTGGTCCGACCATTTTCTGGTCGACGCCACCCTTACCATTACTGGCCATATCAGAGCCCCTCCCTCAGAGGGCGGCATGGCACGAAAATGGAGGGCCGTAGACACTCAGGTCTTTCTTGACCTCCTCTCGAAATCCCGCCCTCCCCTCACGTCTGACCTTAGCACTGACAAGCTAGCCCATGACATCTCTCATTGGCTTGTCTCGGCCAGCGACATCTTAGCCCCCCTCACCAAATTCCCTCGGTCCTGGCACAATCACTCCCATAAGTGGTACAACTCCGATCTTAAACAGCAACACCTTGAACTCCGCCAATTGGAGCGCAGGTGGAGAAGGGATTATTGCACCTCAAGCAGGGAGACTTACTTGGTCGCGCGCAACAAGTATAAGAAAGCCATCATCGCGGCCAAATCTGCATATATTGCTGAAAGAATTCTCTCTGCACCCATCCAATCCAAAGAAATTTTTAAAGTAATTGGGGAACTTACCACTGACACCAGGACTCTCCCCACCCAGGCCCCTACCCAGGAATCTTGCAATGCCCTTAGCTCCTTTTTTGTGGAAAAAATTGTTATGATTAAGGACTCCATCACCGCCTCCTTTCCTGACGCTGTTACTACTCCGGTCCCCCATAACCCTTCCTCACTTTTGCACTTCCCTACTCTTGACTCAGCCACCCTAGCAAAACTAGCCACCCGGGTCAATTCTGGTTCCCCGGATGACTGTTGCCCCCCGTCTATACTGCGAGACATCTGCCTTTCCCTTCCCGAAAGCATTCTTCCGTTGCTTAACTCGTCTCTTTCCTCGGGCACGGTGCCTGGCTCTTTTAAGGAGGCCGTTTTAGTTCCTCTCTTGAAGAAGCCGGGGCCCGACCCATCGGTCCCAGCCAATTACCGACCCATCTCCCTCCTTCCCTACCTTTCCAAAATCCTGGAAGCCCATGTTACAGCTAGCCTCTCACCGTTTGTCGAAAATTCGAACTTCCTGGAGTCCAACCAGGCCGGTTTCCGACCCGGCCACTCCACGGAGGCAGTCATCTTGGCCGTGCTCGACACTGTGAGAGGCAATGCCGACAAGGGCATCCCCCAGGCCCTGGTCTTGTTAGATCTGTCGGCCGCGTTCGACACGGTGGATCATGACATTCTTATCCGCCGTGTCGAACAAGCCGGCCTCCATGGCCAGGCGTTGGCCTGGATCCACTCCTTTCTATCTGGCAGGTCCCAGACGGTCAGTCTGGGTACCTTTCGTGGACCCAAAGTATCCTCCACTTGCGGTGTCCCCCAGGGTTCTTCTCTGTCTCCCCTCCTTTTCAACCTCTATCTTCGCCCCTTTCTTCTTTCTCTGAGGCAGTGGGACGTCACCGTCTTTAACTACGCTGACGACCTACAACTCATCTTTCCTCTCTCCACCCCTTCTGCTGTCTCCAATTTTCACTCTGTTATGTCTCATATTCTCCTCTGGATGAGCCAAAATCAGCTTAAGCTGAACCCTGGAAAGACAGAGCTCCTTCTTCCTGGCAGGAGCTCCACCTACTGGGGTCCACACTTCTGGCCTATTGGACTCGGCCCTCCCCCTGTCCCTGTGACATCCGTGAAGAGCTTGGGTGTCATTATTGACTCCGAACTCTCCCTTAAGGCCCAGGTGGGGGCAGTGGTCTCCTCCTGCATGTACCAGCTCCGCAGGATCAGGAAGGTTGCTTACCTCCTGTCTCCCGCAGTCCTACTCCAAGTCACTCTGGCCTTAGTCCTTTCCCGCTTGGACTTTTCGAATTCTCTATATCATGGCCTGCCAAAAACCTTGCTCTACAGGCTGCAGGTCGTGCAGAACCAAGCGGCGCGACTTGTATTTAGGACCCCCAAATGGCAGTCGGCCAAGCCTCTCCTTGCCAAACTGCACTGGCTCCCTATCAATCTCAGGGCAGCCTTTAAGATCGGCTGCCTAGTATTCAAGTCCCTCACTGGCCCCTCTCCTAGCTTTCTGAAATCTCTTATCACTCCGTACTGCCCCCCTCGCACTCTCAGATCCTCTCATCTTCACCTCCTGGTCATCCCATCCTTCACACTTGCGAGGATGGGAGGTCGAAGTTTCTCATATCTTGCCCCCACATTCTGGAACTCTCTTCCTCTTTCCCTCAAATCCGTCACATCACTCATCCTTTTCCGTAAGTCTCTTAAAACCTGGCTTTTCCCCCAATCTGGATAAACTCTAATCTGCCACTTTCAGAATCCCAATCAGCGCCAGGAAACCTACGGTGATAGTGCGCTCTAAAAGAACCTCCTAACATAACATAACATCAGCAGTGCATTGCGGGGGTGTGAGTTATAGTTAGATGAACTGACTATGATGGGGGAATTTCTATGGTTTTGTATGAGAGAAATGTCCAACTAACTATAACGTCCCTGAAACCTATGGTTTTTTCAGTGAATTTCTAAGGTTTTTTAAATGCTAATTTCTAACTATAACTTGCCTGAAACCTATGGTTTTTTCAGTGAATGTGTAAGGTTTTATAAATGCGAATTTCTAACTATATTGTGCCTGAAACCTATGTTTTTTTTCAGTGAATTTCAATGTTTTATTAATGCTAATTTCGAAGTTGAATGTTCATTAAACCTATGTTTTTTTCAGTCATTTTGAATTCTTTTTTGTGTGATATTTTGAAACTTTAATATCCTAAAAGTAGTTTTGGTAATTTTTTTTGCTTGTTATTAAAATAACATAATGTCTTCCGTTTCCTTAGTAATACCATATATATATATATATATATATATATATTTTTTTTTTTTTTTTTTTTTTAAGTGGAGTCACCCCCCCCCCCATCGTGCACCTATCTCGGTGGGTGTGCGAATTCAAACAACAATATTGGTAAAGTCGTGAAGGATGCCCATTTCAGCCAGACCACTCCGCCTATGCTTACAGGGAGGGAACTACAACGCTACATGTCTCAGGTCTTCTCTGTAGTGATCTACTGATCACAGGTCTAGTTGTCAGCATGGCACAGCTACTCCCTCATGGCTGGTTTACACCCACACCACACCCATGCAGCACAGGCTTCACAGGACATGTGACCCTGCCAGATCTCGGGCGCACGTGCCAGATCTCATTTCCACTCTGTCTGGGTGTATCCTTGTGCTTATTATGTTGGTGGCAGCCGAGGCACTTTGGCCGACATGGGCCTCCCGCAACGCGGCGATTAATCAATCAATCAATCATAGACATTTATAGAGCGCTCTACTTACCCGGAGGGTCTCAAGGCGCTAGGGGGGGGGGGCGATGACTTGAGCCTCCCCCTGACTCAGTCACAGTTCGGGACAACGACGGACAGAGCGGGGTCTCACATGTCCTGAGCCAGGTCCAGGAAGAGGTGAGGTCCATTCCCCGGACACCCTGGATACTACTAAGATACCAGGTGTCGAAGAGGATCTCAAGCAGTAGAAGGAACATTATATCCTTTACTGTGGTTGTCTCACGATTGTGTGTTTTTTTGTAATTATTTTTTCACACTTTAGTCACTTACAAGCAGTAGCTATATTGTAGAACAGAGGCCCTGAAGAAAGCCTTGGTCATATCCCATTATAGGCTGAAACATGTTGGCCATCTTGCAGTTATTTGTTTACACTGCGATCATTGTATTGCACTGTTCTTGTTTTTAAATAGGAAGGGGCTCACGCCCAATAAAATAGTTGTTGTGAAGTTCCCTATCCTTTTTTAATCACCACTTAGATATTATTTTTGCACTGCACTTTCCCATTATATCAACATCATGTGGTAAAACCGAGTGATTGCGGGTTATTACCCCGAGCCAACCAACGGCGTATGTAGGCTGTCTCAAGGATCAAGAGACACAATACCCGGGTAGGATTACCAAATGATAATATTGATCACTACATGACATTGATGGGAATCCTCATTTCGGTTGACTGACAATCACGGGCACATTTTGGTGATATGTTCTGTTGGTATAATATAATTTATCTTTTCCCGGTGTACTCTATGAGACATTAGGATAATTGAGAGAAATCACTAATGGATTTCTAACCTAGACCCCTAAGTTGTCTTTGTTGTATTGATGACTTGAGGTGCACAGAGTTGGTGGCAGCCGAAACACTTTACCGGACACTGGCCTCCTGCCTCATGGCAATGAGTTGAGGAGAGCACAGTTGGTGGCAGGCGAGGCATTTTGGCTGACACGGGCCTCCTGCTGTGTGGCGATGACTTGAGCTGCACTGAGTTAGTGCCACCAGAGCTGAGCGGGTGGGCAGCCTGCGATGATGCCTAGGCCTCGATCCATCCTCCTGGCAAACAAGACCCGATTGGAATTGTGAGCTCGGCTGGACCATGTGTATGCCAAAGGCAGTTGGCTGTACAGACATGACTCCTCAGCGCGGTGCAGTAGGATGCGCTGGGGGCCTATGCCATAGAAGCAATAGCAAACGAAGGCTGAGAAGGTTGCTCCGGCACGTGATGGGCCCTCTTGGAGACACACCGGTGGTGGCAGATGAGAGCAATGAGGACTGCGTGCGCAGGGGCGGGCAGTCATCACTGAGCAGCGTACTGGTCTCGGATGCTTGCGATTGCGAAAGATGTAGGAATCATGCACACTGCCTGAGAAGATTGCTACAACATTAGTGTACAGGCCCCGGTGGTTCAGTTTTGCCTGCACATTGTTGATATGGTGTGGTTTCTGTTGCAGTGATTGTGTGCAGTTTCAGCAGGGGGCACAAGTAGTACATGTGTGCAGTCAGTTGCCCCCAACACGTGCAGGAAGCCTGCTATGGCGTGGTTCCCTTGCTTGGTATCCAGCTGTTCCTGCGCAGTGTGGGGGAAATGAGCATACAGGTGTATGAAGCTGATCAGAACCGTGATTCTTACAGGTGTGATAAATCCTACATAATGAAAGTTTGTGTGGTTGTAACATTCCTTTTCTTTCCCACGAAGGTTACGACCACACAAACTTCTGTTACGGTCTTTTTGTACAGGATTGATCATACCTGTAAGCATTCCGGTTTGTCCAAGTGCAATACATTGTACCATATTACGCTTGTGACCATACTAACGCTTGACCATTGTCTTCATTTATCCAACAGGTTTCTGAATACAGAGTTTTGGTATTTGCAGGACAATCTACAGTTATTTCGAACCACAAGTTGATGTTCCCCGTTGGCAATTTGTCACTCGTTGTTTGATGTTTTTGTGTTGTTAATTTATGTTTTTCAAATAAAGTAATGTTTTTTCACTTCTGTTGACTACTAGACGTCATGACCTGGTGCACCCCATTTCAGTGACTACAATCTTGGATCTGGAGCACAGAGGCGTCAAGCAACGGCTGGGATTGGGGTTGGTTGTGCAAGAATACTACGAATTGGAACGAGCGGGAGGTGCGGATACAGGGGCCCTACGTTGCTATTGTAGACATGCATCCATGATGCGTGAGGAAGTTTAATAGGGGTGGCTGTGAGACTCCTCCGACTCTCGCAGATGTTAGTTGGAGGGTACCAGAGGCCAACAGGTGCAGCACAGCCAGCAGCTTTGTCTGCGTAAGTATGTTGATTATCCACTGTGTTGGTACCGTCAGCCTGTGGGAATATGACAGTGTGCACCAACTTGAGAATGGGGTGATAATTCTTTCGCCACTTTTGCTGCGCTAAAGTGCCAATAACTCAGCGATAAGTCCCAACTGTTGGGTTATAGGGCAACTCTAAAAATGAGCCCTTGTGTTTATTACAAATTTGTTGTAGCTACATGCGAATCACAAGAAAAAAGATGAAAAAACAAGAAAAGTGGGCAGGGTACAAACACCCTGACCCCCTAGACCTGCTCAGGGGATCCCACAAAAAGCCCCAGGGCCAAAAAATGATTACTATTTTTTTATTTAAAAAGCAGCTGGGTGCACAACTCCGGACGAAAAAAACAAAAACAATGGGGCGTATTCTCAAGGACTTATCGCTGAGTTATCGACACTTAAGCGCAGCAAAATAATTATCATCCCATTCCCAACCTGGTGAAAACTGCTGATATTGCCAGTTTTCCAGCTATAGCTTCCGCCAAAAACTTTGCCACCAATGAGAGCGACAACTAATGATAATGGTATGCAGAATAGGCGTTCCAGTTGGAAAAAAAAATGAAAACAGCACTTCCCGATATTTTCAACAACCAGAAAAATATGTGATGTGATCCAAAAACAGGTGATAAGCTGCGCTAGCAGTAAGAATTTAACATCTGCCATTTACTGGTGTTAGGCAGGATGACTACCTACAGTATGAAAGGGAGCCCACCCAGAGCCACACTGAAGATCAACACTTGTCATTGAGCTACTGATCATGCAGCTCCGACACCCAAGAAGGCCCCCCTCTACTACCACGAGGCAGCGCAGAACAGAACAGCAGACCTTCTCAAAACGGCATGGCTCCACACCCACACAATAGCTGAATGTTGGGAAGCGTGGGAACAAAGTATGTGTGAAGGAGGCAAGTCACTCATCAATAAAAATGCACGCAATGCCAAGTGTAGCTGTGATGTGCTGGACAACCTCAATATGCAAAGCACAGACCTCTCCATTTGTACATATACTGCTGGTGCTTGTACTGTTGTGGACAGTGGTAGCAACCATGTTACCTCAGGCAGTGAGGAAGATCTCGGTCATGTAGCTGTGTCGTCCCCTCCTGTAATCGTAAGTGGAAAGGGAGTGGGCTGGTCCGACTAACGCCACTCGTGTGTAGGAGTGTGAATAAATAGGGCGGGGCTCTGAGTGTGGTTCACTTCTGGGAAGGCCAAAGCGTCTGCCATGAGGCCGCCGCCGTGACCGCTGGACTCCTCGACACAGGCCCCCTGCCAACCCAGCGGCACAGCACTGCTGAGTTATGTCTGTACACACTACTGCCTTCGATGTACACTGAACACAGCAGGGCTCACAATTCAGATCGATCTGCAATTGCAGATGGCGCAGTCCAGTAGGCAACAGACATTGCTTTCAGCGCTGCCTGCCCAGACCACGCATCATTGCAGCCTGCGCATACCCTGAGCGCTTCAGATGCCACTAACTTAGTGCACAACAAGTCATCGCTACATAGCCTTATTAAGGCAGAATTCATTAGGCAAAAGACATTGCTACCAGTGCAGCCTGCCCAGACCATTCATCATTGCAGGCTGCACACAGGCTGAATGCTTCTGGTGCAGCTGAACTCAACGCCACGTGGCTGTGGGCCCCTGCTGACCACTGCCTCCGGCCTACACTGCGGACAGCAGGGCTCACAATTCACATTGAGTCGCGATTGCAGATGACGCAGTCTAGTAGGCAACACACATTGCTTCCAGTGCGGCCCGCCCAGACCACGCATCATCGATGGCTGTGCACACACTGAGTGCTTCAGGTGCCACTAACTCAGTGCACCACAAGTCACTGCCACATAGACTTATAAGGCAGAATTCATTAGGCAAAAGACATGGCCACTAGTGCGGCCTGACCGGACCATGCATCATCGCAGGCTGCTCACACTCGCTGAATGCTTCTGGTGCCACTAATTGTGCAGCTGAACTCAACGCCACATGCCTGTGGGCCCTTGCTGACCGCTGCTTCCGGCCTACACTGCGGTCATCAAGGCTCACAATTAAAATTGGGTCTTGATTCATTAATGGCAGAGTTCAGTAAGCAACAGGCATTGCTCCCAGTGTGGCCCGGCCGGACCACGCATCATCGCTGGCTGTGCACACACTGAGTGCTTCAGGTGCCACTAACTGTGCAGTTCAACTCAATCTGTATCCAAAAATCTAAGAGAGAGGGACGTGGAGCCTCTGGAAAAAGGTCCTGTACCGTGGCTCCAAAGAACAATGTAAAATATAAGAGGAGGTACTAGTTCCTAGGGAAGGAAGAATAAATCAAGTACAGCCTCTAGTAGTTGCATTAGGGGATGTCTCCAAAAAGGAATGAGAAAGTGAGTGGGGAGAATGATCCTCCTGTATATGTTGTGCCCTCACACACCCTTGCAAGTGGAAAACGTCATCATTGGGCACTGCTCCGCGGGGGGCTGGCGCTGCAGTCCCTCATGGGCCCTCATAGATGGCACTTTGGTGGAGATCTTTTAGGAGGTGCCGCTGTTGTGCATGTGGGTGTGTGGGGCCAGGTGATGAAAGTGAGGGTAGATAAAATAACCAGTCGTGACCCAAACGTTTTTATTGGAGGGTACAAAAGGTTAAGCTAAAATCAAAACAAGGGTGGAGATGCTGGTTTTGCTAGTAGAGTGGGGATGGAAACAAATGGGTTCCCACTTCTCTCAACCCATGTGTGAAAGTGCTATTGTGTCTGGTGGTGCGGGGTCGACATGTTTCGCGCTATCTAGTGGTCCCTAGTGGATTCTTAAGCGCTTCATCGGGACCATAAAAAAGAAAAAGAAGGGCCTTTCTGAACGCTGCCTGCGGCCTACACTGCGGTCAGCAGGGCTCACAATTCAAATTCAGTCTTGTTTCATTAATTGCAGAGTCCAGGAGGCAACTAACTATAACGTCCCTGAAACCTACACATTTCGACAATGTATTCCATACATATGTCATCTTTTGTTCTATACGCCTACACTGCGGTCAGCAGGGCTCACAATTCAAATTCAGTCTAGATTTATTAATTGCAGAGTTAATTGTACTCTATGTCCCCAGATTTTGTCAAGAGGAAGTGACAAAAGCCATTCCTCAATGTCTGTGCTGACTACTGCCTTCCATCTACACTGCGGACAGCAGGGCTCACAATTCAGATCGAGTCGCGATTGAAGATCACACAGTCCAGTAGGCAACAGACATTGCTCCCAGTGTGGCCCGCCCACACCACGCATCATTGCTGGCTGCACACACGCTGAATGTTTCTGATGCCACTAACTCAGTGCACCACAAGTCAATACCACGTCGTTGTGGGCCCCTGCTGACCGCTGCCTACACTACGGCCAGCAGGTCTCACACATACCCAATCCAATCCTGACCTGCAAGGACATGCCATCATTGCTGTCTGCGCACAGGCTGAGCTCTTCAGGTGCCACTAACTCTGTGTATCTCAAATCATGGACCCTTTATGATTGACTTTCGTGCTGTAGACCCCGGCTCAATAATGTCACCTCATGCAGCAGGAATATCCTCAAGTGGCATTAACAATTTCTTCACATAAGCACGCTCATCTCTGGTGCCCCTACCTCAGTGCACCACAAGTCATGGACCCTTTACGATACAATCTTTTGTGCGTGATTTAAGATCTGGTGTCCCTACCTTAGTGCACCACAAGTCATGGACCCATCAAAGCGCACGGGATGAACCTTACCTCATATGCGGATGACACCCAGCTAATTCTGGCCGTCAGAAACGATGGGGAAACAGTGGCGGAGTATTTTAAAACAGGTATGCTGGCCATTGGCCAATGGACGGCAGCAAACTGTTTAAAACTGAACTCCGATAAAACTGAGGTGGTAACCTTTGGCCATCTCAGTCCTAACTGGTCTCCAATATGGTGGCCATCATCCTTCGGAGCCTTGCCTAAAACTGCCACGAAGGTGAGAAATTTGGGCGTCATCTTTGATGACAATTTAAACTTCATGGCCCATGCTAGTCAGACAGCCACCACAGCGTTTTACAAACTACGCTTGATCAGGAAGATTCTTCCCTTTCTTCCCAAAAATGTAGGCAAGACATTGGTTAGTGCTCTTGTCCTATCGGCATTAGACTACTGCAATGGCTTGTTTGCCAATGCCCAAGCTAGGGTTATCAAGAAAACGCAGACAGTCCAAAATGCAGCAGCCAGACTTCTCTCAGATATACCCAAATTTAAGCCTATAACTGAGACCTTAAGAAATTTTCACTGGCTCCCTATCAGAAACAGAATTAAATTTAAAACACTGTGCATTGTGTATAAATCGCTACATCACCAAGCACCTCAATTCCTGAGAGACCATCTTGTTCCATATATTCCTTCTCGGGCACTCCGTTCAGCTAAAATGAACGATTTAGTAGTGCCTCGGACTAAGCTGGTCAACTGGGGAGACAGACGTTTCCTGGTTGCCGCCCCAAAATTATGGAATACACTCCCGCAATCCATAAGATCCAGTCCAAATCTCATGTCCTTTAGAAAGAATCTGAAAACATGGTTATTCAACCTCTAATTACTCATAAGACCGCACAGGAGAGCATACAAAGTACAGCGCCGAGACGCCTGCGGGCAATTGTTCGCGCTTAAGAAATTTTAAAAATAAATAAAATAAATAAATTTATGATTGAATCTCTGTGTGTGATCCGATGATCACTGTTGTAGTTGTTGCCAGCACCAACCATTCCCTGAGGGCTGGCTTACACTCACCGCACACACATCCAGCACAGGCATCACTGGACATGTGGCCCTGGTAATAAAAAGGGGCTGCGCGCACGTGCCCGAAGCCAGTTCCACTATCTATCTAACTGTGTCCAAGGGTTCATTATGTATGCATGATGGCCCTGGGCCCTACCACAATACATTTTCCTGTTGACTGCACACACAACCATGTTACCTCTGGCAGTGGGGAAGACCTCGGTCATGTAACTTTGTCTGGGTCATTCTATGAGTACATGGGTAGAGACTGGATGATTAGAGTACTGCAAGGAGAGTGTATTGTAAATTTAAAAGTGCTTGGGGATTGGCGGAGTGACTGGATAAGTACCTGTTTGATCATTAGTTTTAATTAATTTAAATTAATTAAATATTTATGGTAATTGTTTAATTAATTTCAGGTGTGTGTTGTGGTGTTTATAGGTGTAAATGGTGGGAAGGGTGAGACGTAATTTCTTTTTTATTGATGATTATTAATTATTTGTTAATTAATGTGTATTAATTAGTAATTATTAATTGTAATTGTGTAATTAATGTTAGGTGTATGTTGTGGATATTATAGTGTTAAAATGTTTTAATTAATGAATGTTTATTATCTTTTTTAATAATAATATATTTTAGTTTCAATAATATTTATGTTAATAATGGAAATTAAATTTCATAAAAATGTTTTTTTATTTTTTTTATTGTGTAGCATCCAGCACTTTCCCTACTGTTGCACTCACTGGAGTGGGAATAATAATTTTTATCCCAGTGCTATCCAACACTTTCCCTACAGTTGCACTCACTGGAGTGGGAATAGCAATGTTTACCCCTCCGCTATCCAACACTTTCCCTACTGTTGCACTCACTGGAGTGGGAATAGTAATTTTTACCCGTCCGCTATCCAACACTTTTCCTACTGTTGCACTCACTGGAGGGGGTTAGTAATTTTTACCCCTCCGCTATCCAACACTTTCCCTGCTTTTGCACTCACTGGAGTGGGAATAGTAATTTTTACCTCTCTGCTATCCAACACTTTCTCTGCTTTTGTACTCACTGGAGTGGGAATAGTAATTATTACCCCTCCGCTATCAAGCACTTTCCCTGCTTTTGCACTCTTTGGAGTGGGAATAGTCATTTTTACCCCTCCACTATCCAACACTTTCCCTGTTTTTGCACTCACTGGAGTGGGAATTCTAATTATTATCCCTCTTCTATCAAGCACTTTCCCTGCTGTTGCACTCACTGGAGTGGGAATAGAAATTTTTACCCCTCCGCTATCCAACATTTTCCCTGCTATTGTAATTATTGTGTTGTGAAATGTATGTTTTTTTGTTTAATAGTTTAATGTGTTAATTAATTATAGGATGTTTTATTTTATTTTAAATGATTGATATATGTATATATTTTATTTTTATATAATTTAAAAAGTTTATAAATGAACTAAAAATAATAGTTAATAAAATGTATTTAAGTAAATATATGTATATGTACACTTTTTGGTGTGTTTATATTTTTTTATTAAGTTTATTTGTGATATTTAGTTAAAATATATATTAAATGTAATTTATTTTGTTAAAAATATTAATATTATTTAATATATTTTGTTTAAGTTATATATATTATTAAGTCGATATTTTTTACATTTATATTTTTTAATTCGATATTTTTGATTCAATAATATTGTACTTACCTGTTTAAGTATAGGGAGCTGATATTTTTGTATTTGATATTTTTACATAGATATTTTTGTCAACTATAGTTTTTTACATCAATATTTAAACATGGAACCGCAGTATTCTATTGTCCTGCGACCAGGTCAGGCACCCAACCCCACAATGGGTACCCAACCACTCGAAGGCCCTTGGTCAGAGTCCCTCGACAATGCCTCCTTATTTTCATTTATTTTTTTTATTTATAAAGTTTTACATAGCGCAAACAAGATCCCGAAGGATATCAGTACATTTTTGATGACATCCTGAAAATGCTTGACAAAAACGAACGCTGCCTCTGATCCTCATTGGCCTTTCCTCTACATTCGATACGGTCAATCGTGACACCCTCCTATCCATCGTACAAAACAGATTGGGTTTCTCGGATCAGGTGCTTCTCTGGTTCTCATCCTTTCTTCTCCACAGATCTCAAAGATTCAAGACAAACCACTCTCTCTCTCAGCCCTCCCCAGTACTTATAGGGTCCCCCAAGGATCCGCCCTTTCACCTATCCCCTTCAACCTTTCAGCGGAAACATTTACTAATTTACTTAACTCTATGAACATTCTCTTCCACATGTATGCCGATGACACACAACTCTATTTGAAAATGTCATCCCCTGCTAAATTCTATCCTCATGTTGACTCAAAATTGGTTAACGGAGAACCATCTCCTGCTCAACGCCTCCAAAACGGAATTCTTACTCAATTCCTTATTTTTTTTTTTTCAACAACACTATGATCAAGTCCCTGAGTCAGAAAATGGCAGCTGCAACATTTTCTTCAGGTTGTGGTCAGCCAATTAGATTGTGTGTTTTGAGATTGCGGTATTCTGTGGGCATACTGTGTCTCTATATACATTTTTAACCTTAATTTCTGCAAACTTAATGAACAGATTTACACCAAATCACTAAAAGCATGTTTTCTGGACCAAGATCTCACTCTCTACCAAATTTGCTGTAATTCCATTCCGCCGTTTTGGTTGGGGAAAATTGTGTTTTGGGACATGCCTCTTTCGCAACTCCTGCTTAACAGATCACTTTCCAGGAAGGAATTCAGCTGGCGTAATCTTTTTTTTGTGGAAAGTTTTGCGAAGATATAATAATGGGGGCATGTGTCAGCCCCACCCGAGCTAACTATTGGCCCAAGGGATGGCAAACACTCTGCCGGATCCCAAAACATATTCTTTAAACTTAAAATATACTGGGGAGGTGCATGTGTGTGTAGTTCCTATTACTGAGCCAAGGTTTTGACCCCGGGGACCCCATTCCTGAGGCCCAACATAAGTTTAGTGTCCCAAAACCACATCCCGGGAATGGATACGCCAGGTTGTAGAAGGATGCTTCCAAGATGCGGGAGCATAGAAGTCTTTCTGAATCCAATGGCAGCACCCGAGCATGGATGCTTGCTTAGGGAACCAACTGGACCCTAAGCAGTGGGAGCCCGGCTGGAACAGGGCAACACAAAATATTACAAAAAAAACTGTGCCTGGCTTCCGCACCAGCACTGAGGATGGTTGCTGACTGGCGGAGTCAGTGGGGCATGTGAGGTTTGGGCCTCCCCCGCAGGGACCACCTACACTGAAAGTGTGTGGGTGCCCTGGTGGGTCCTACAAATTATTATTTAAATAACTGTGTCTTACACTCAGAATGGCAGCTGGCTGGGGAATCGGTGGAGTGGGGGGCCTTGGACCTCCCTCTCTGGGCCCCCAACTAAACAGGGGGTGTGTGGGACCAGGGCATCCAGAAGATTTGCAAACAATAAATAAATTAAGGTGCGGTGCTATGCCACAAAAAAGCAAACATCGGTGGTACCGCTGTTTAAGTATTCACCCTTTAATGCCCTGCGAGGCCTTTGATTTTTACGATTATTTCTTTGTGGCGCACCACAAACAATAAAATAAAATATTGTGTGAGGTTGTAGGGTGTGCAGCACCCAGAGAAGTTTTTGCAAAGCTTGTCTTTTGGGTCATTGAATACATGACTCTATGAGAGGTTTCTATCCTTTTTAAAGTACTGCGAGCTGGAGCTGTATGATCATCAGCTGGATAATGGGGACTCCTTTGTGCTTGGGCCCATGGATGCATTAATTGACCTGAAGAGTGGTTAAGAAAGACTCAAACACATGTTTATAGGTATTTTCATTCGGAATGCTTTAT
Source organism: Lissotriton vulgaris (assembly GCF_964263255.1). NCBI lineage: Eukaryota > Metazoa > Chordata > Amphibia > Caudata > Salamandridae > Lissotriton > Lissotriton vulgaris. The sequence continues at coordinate 1,652,003,029 of NC_141685.1, forward strand.
CAGAAATATCTTAGTGATAATGACTATTAATGAACATTGCAATGTATGTATTAGTAATCAATATTTTGGTTTTAATGTTAAATTATGGCATGTGGTTGATTTACTAATATGGTGAATCTTTGGCAATTTAATTGGGCCAGCCTTATATATATTGATGTGGTTACCCTTTGACAAAGCCACTAGGCCTACGTTATTTCAATTGGCACCCACTTATACTGTGGCATTGCATTTGGTATTTATACACACAGCCATCGTACTGTACAGAGGTCTTGAGGGACAGGCCAGTCTCACATTAAATCATACTGTGCACATCATTTTCCCTGCACAGAGGTCTTTGCGGACAAGTCAGTCCCTCATAAAGCTCTGCTATGCATAGCCTTCGCCCTGTAGACAGGCCTCTGTCATCAGCCCTGTCCCTCAACAAATCCTAGTACGTTCTGCCATCACACTGCACAGAGGTCTTACAGCCAGGCTAGCCCCTCAGTAAATCCTACTACATACAGCCTTTCTCCCTGCACAGAGGTATTTGTGGAGAGGCCAGTCTCACACCAAACTCTATTACGCACAGACTTCGACCTGTACAGAGGTCTTTTCTAAGTGGCCGGTGTCTTTCCAAACATTACTAGGCACAACCTTCCCCCTCTAGAGATCTTCAGAGACAGGCCAGTCCCTTACCAAAGTCTACTATGTATAGAGGCCTTTGTGGAGAGGCAAGTCCCTCACCAAAACCTACTATACACAGCCTTCACCCTGAACAGAGATCTTTGTGGAGAGGTCAGTCCCTCACCAAACCCTATAACACATATCATTTGATCTATAGAGATGTCTTTATGGAGATGCCAGTGTCTCAGCAAACCCTACTACATTTAGCTTTCGCTCTGTACAGAGGTATTTGCAAAGAGGCCAGTCAGTCTCCGAACATTGCGAGGTACAGCCGTCCCCCTGTACAGAGGTTTGAATGGACAGGCCAGTCCCTCACCAAACCTTACTATGCACAGCCTTCGTCCTGTACAGAGGTCTTCTTGGAGAGGCCAGTCCCTCATGAAACCCTACTATGCACAGCCTTTAACCTGCACAGTGGTCTTCGCAGAGGCCAGTCCCCACCAAAACCTACTACGCCCACTGTGCGCTCTGAGCTCAGAGTGTGTTTACAGCCCTCACCCTCTAGACACCGAAGCCTCATTAGATGGGTCGTTCCTACTATACACAGACTGTGCTCTGCGAAGCGCTTCACTGAGACCACACTCCCTCCACACACTAAAGCTTCCTTATGCAGCCAAGAAACTACTACATATAGTTAGGTATGGAAGTAATGCAATCTTGCTTCAGATAAAAAAACAGAGAAATTCACACACACGTAAAGAAATGCTAAAGTGACGGTATCATCACCGTTATTTGAGATGACATCAGTGTCATTGAGCATGTCATGAGTGATGTCACTGGCATTGCTTTTAAACTTTGTTAACTTCAGTGAGTTTTTTAGATATAAAATGTATCCCACAACTAACTATAACGTTGCTTTAACCTTTGTGTTATTTAGTGAACATATGGATGTAGATATATGTTGCCTGTTGAAGGTGTCTCCATCACACATATATGGGGCACCTTGTGCACCTCCCCTGAAAAATCATTTCTAGAGCCGCCACTGTGAACCTATGTGCTATGCTATAGGCTTAATTAACTCTTTATTAGTGTTAATACGTTTTGAATTTGATCAGATGTAAGAAACTATTACACTTGCAAACAAAAGAGGTGACGGTTCTTTTCAAGCATATGATTTTCTATGCATTCACTAAAATTAAATGTGGCAATTAGTTATAAAAAGTTTATATTTTTGATTTGTGTACATATCTTTGGTACCCTAAAAAGGCACATTGCACTTTTGAATTTACTTTTAATTGACAGTCTAATTGTTCACTAGAAAAAGTAAGCAGTGATAGGCAGAACAGCATTTGCCTTCTGGTCTTAGCAATGCTTTTCTCACCTCTGAGGTTGGGGGTCGCAAAAACAGTGACATGGGTTGCAAGGGGCAAGCCTGGAGTCACAACTTCCCCATATCTAAATCACCACAAAACAGCCACCCTCGGTCTTCAACCTCATCTCAATTCTTTTTACATACAATTTCTCCATTCACACAATAACCCCCAAACCCTCAACCTGTACTACCTTACCATGTGCAACATCCCCAACACTCTGACTTAGACCTGCACCTGAATCCGCCAGGGGTGAATATGCTTGCACTGACTATGTGACACCCCAAAATACTGCATTCTCAGCTCTCCACATACCACCAGCCTGTCCTACTGTGGCAGAATTAGGTTCCAGACCTGTGCCCACAAAGTGACCACAAAAACCATAATGCTCAAACCCCTGCTACACCATCCAAATTAGACACCAACAACTCTATCTAAAACCTCTTAAAAATGAAGGGCTTGGAAGGAAGGCAGAAACCTACTCTAACCTAACTTGCCCACAGGTTGAAGGACTCAGCAAGTGAGGATGAACTTCTGACTTCCACCATCTAAACGTCTTAACCTAACCCCCCCCCCCAACTACCACTAACCCATCCCACACATAGATTAAGTGTTCATTGCCACTCAACCGAGGAAACTGAAACAGGTCTTGAGGCCTAGCTCTCCTTGGCAGTCCACATCAGGTGAGACTGCACATAAAGACCACAGACCTAAGCTTGGATATTTGTTCTGAGCTGATATTACACATTATTTATATGCCCCCACAGATGATACTACTACACAAGCTCCTACTACTGTGGCGCAAGAATCTCTGACTTGTGGGTGGCCTATTCCCAAACCTACAGTTTGAGGAGTTTCAGGCCCCGTCTCCATCCTCAGTATTAGACAAGCTGGGATACTACAACCTTAAGCACATGCTAAAACAATTGATTCCATCAAATCCTGCAAAGTATAAATTAATGACCCTAAACTATGTAGAAGTAAGGCTTTATTTCTCCAACCTGTTTATAGATCTGCAGGCCTGAGTGAATTACTCAAACTTCGTTCTGAAAATAGAGACCGGATTCAGAGCAGGTACGAGCAAAATAACAAATCTGCTGCTGGTAACTCTTCCTACAGACAAAAGAAAAATCCAGCGAGCTCTAGGTCTGCTTCGCCATCTTAAGGCAGCCTTTGACAAGGTCCAGAGGGCACACCTGTGGCAAAAATGGTCTGATGGGGAGTGCAGCCAAAGCTACTGTATTCAATCAGCAACCTCTATACCAACACTTGGGTAGATATCAAGATCGGTGATGGCTGAAGAACCACACCAAAAATTAGCACCAGCATAGGCCTAAAACAGGTCTGTTCTATCCCCATCTAGTCAACATCTACATGGCCGACCTCAACAGTCATCCAGCCAAGTGTTGAGCAACCCAGACTTTCCCCCAGGCTTGGCCAGGAACAACTCAGATGCCTTCAATACGCAGATGATAGTCTTGCTCAGCCAAACACCGATCAGCCTGCAGCGCCTTATAGATCAATTACGTGGATACACTCACAAAGATCAGGTGGATCTTAGTTTGAGCTAACCCCTTCGCTGCGGGGTGTTACTGTGTCCCCCCCGCTGTGCGGGGGAGGGGGGCCGCGTGCGGCGCCGCCGTTCTGGTGACGAGCTCAGCTCATCATGAGGCACAGCGGAGCTGCACTCGTGACGAGCTGAGCTCGTCACGGCCACACCCGTTTTGGAACGTTCAGCACAGCGGGAAATTATCCCCGCGTGCGGACGTTCCAACGGCCGTGACAAGCTCAGCTCGTCATGAGTGCAGCTGCACTGTGCCTCATGACGAGCTGAGCTCGTCATGAGCATAGAAGAGGTTAAACCAAGTTGATCTGTTTTTCAGTGAAACAAACTGCAGCCCAAATTTACTTGGGAGGCCATAAGCAGCGCCTTAGAATTGGGGATATCTTATGAGTACCTTGGTGTCCACATGGATTCGCACTCAACCTTCAAGCTCATCTCTCATCCGGAATAGCAATACCGAACAAACTTTTGTTCGTATTCAAAACTTTACAACAAAACACATGCAACACCCCAACACAACACCTTCTCCAAGTCATTGGTGCAAAACTTAGGCTAACCCTATTTTACGGTTTAGAATTGCTCAATGGAAAAGATGTGATGATTTTAAATATACTTCAATCGAGTCTCTTCAAGAAACTCTTTGCGATAACACAATATATTGCACAAGCTCAAATCAGGGTAACTTTTGGCCTGTACATCAGGGCGCCGTAGGAATCAGGGCCCCGTAAGAAACAGGGCCTTAGTCAAATTGTATTGGAGGCTGAGATCGGCCACATCAAACTCTCTTTCCCATCAGTGCTGACTGGAAATTGAAAAACAGGCCCCCGAAAAGAACTAATGGCACCCTGCAATCCAACATTCAATCACATTTCTGAAATTAGAGGATGCATTGAACACCACTATGGAATACACCACTTTCAAGATCATCAACAGAGCAGCCGGATTTTATCACAAACCTTAGGCAAGGCTGAATTTGCTTGAGCAGTTTTGCCATCGTATGCAACCTGGCGCCCACAGAAATATATGACTGCTGTCAGGAAACATGCTTTGCTGCTTATTTGCCTTGCCGTTTTCCCATCAAAAAATCTCCTCCCATCCTGGAAGCAGCCGTTCTCTAACAACCAGAGCTGCTCTTACAGACATACTCACAAAACCCTGCTCCATTTATTATGTGTGAGCCCAGGCCTGTTAATTCATAGGCAAAAACTCACGACCAGCTCTAAGAGCTCTGCAAGTTAAGTCATGGCACCCAGCAGTAATAGCTCTACCAAGTGGCAATCTAGTAGAATTATCCTGCGAGGCAGTGAGTTTCCTCACTTATGCTTTCAGTGAGTTTCCTCACTTATGCTTTCAAGAAGGTGGAATGGCATTGAAACTGAGCTGTTGGGGCTTTCAAAACGCACTCATGGTCAGAGGATTCCTCTCATTAGCAACTCTCACATTGCATTTGCAGCATCTTAACCCAGCTGTAGTCGGATTTTAAGATTTTGAGATGTTGCAGTCACATCTACACCAGCTGTTTATCCCTGGACTGGATCACCATTCCCTATATGTAATGCCTCAAACAAGCTTTTATCCTTTTACTGATTGTTTGTTTATGTCAAATTATGCATATTGAAAAGATTTTAATTATTTAACAATAAGATTGACTTACCGATTCACTGGCCTAGTTTACTATCCACAAAAACTGACTTCTAATGCCCAAAACATCTGATATTCGCACTAGGCAATCACAGTCCGGCAGCACCTGTGGATGTCTCAATATGAAATTAAAGTGTACCATAATCATCCAACTCAGTAACACCTGAAAATGTGCCTTTCTTAAACCCCTCAACAACTGAGGGGCCTTAACTTTGTTCCCATCCTGGCTCTCGCTGCTGCATTCTGGTCCCTACCAGCTCACCGCCCCAGCCCTACCGCCTCCCAGCCTGCCTCTCCCTCCTCCCAGGGCTACTGAATAGATGCCACAGCGCTGCCAGTGCACTGAAGGCACGCCAAGGCAAACATGTCTGTGCCCGTCCGCGCCTGGACCGCGCCCAGTGCCAGGAACCATGATTCCACCAAAGGACACTGGTATTCCTTTGACAAGATCCAAACCCTCGCCCCCAAAAGCCTGGACATCAGCTGCCACATAGCCTCTTCTTGCTCCACAGAAGGACCCTTCACCTGCCTCCACTGCCACTTCACATGCGACGTAGGAACCCCCTGTCCACTAATGACCAGACACCCAACCTGAGGCCACAGCTCCACTGCATTCTGCTCAATGCCCTATCCCTCTTCAAGCACACCACAGAAATCTGGGACACCATAACCATGCTCATCCCAACGTGATGTTCACCACAGAGACCTGTCTGAGCCCCTCATCGCCACCCGACATCTCCACCGTGACACCCCCCAGGATGCAAGATGATCCACCGTGACCTCCCCTGAAGACACAGCAGAGGCTTTGTCATCATCCACAAGGCCTCCATCAAATGGACCACCTAGGATGATGACACAACACCAATCATGGAACACCTTAACTTTCAGATCCGACCAGACACCAAAACCCCCATCAGAGAAACCATCACCACTCCAACTATTATATTTTCCTGGGAAACCTGGACTTCAACCTAGAAGAACACAATGAGGCCATCTCCACCACCCTCCTAGAGCACATGAGAAATAGCGGCCTCTCGCAGCTAGTCACTGCCTCCACGCACAGTGCAGGACACACACTGGACCCAATCTTCTCCACCAGTGACAGAGTCAAGTTCAGCCACACAACCAAGCTCACATAAACAGACCACAACATCGCCCACTTCACCCTCGATGGCCCGCTAGACAGACAAACCAGACCTCCCACCCACCCACGCCATGATGCAGCAAAGTCACTGAACCCGTCTGGATCTCCACCCTCAAAGAAGCAAGACACATCCCCTCAGACACCCTCGAACTCAGCATTCAGAACTTTTACATTTGAATCTCCACAACACCAACACCATTGCCCCAGGGAAAAACACCACCAGTAAAGGACCCGCCAAGCACACCAGTTGGTTCACCCAAGAGCTACTGTCCCTCAAACACCAGTGTAAGAAGCTAGGGAAAAACTGGTGCTCCAGCAAGACTCTGTGCCTACCTCGTCACCTTCAGATCAGCCCTCAACAGCCACCATTACCGTCTTGGGGAGGCCAAGAAGGATGCTCTCAACAACCACATCGAGGTGAACGCCAATCATTCCAAGGAACTCTTCAACATTGTCAGGGAATTCTTCTGCACCTCCGTGACAGATCCACCCCTTCCAGATCCACATCAACTTCAACCCCCAACCCACCGACCTTAAACACCTCCACACACTAACCTATGCCTCCCACCAACACAATGTCACCAAATGGAAGCTGCTTAGGACTGAAGACATCATTTCCATGAGGAACTCCGTCAACTCCGGAGCTCCAACGGACCCCTTCCCGCAACACATCTACAACCGTAGAAGAGAAGTAGTTGGCAGCTTCCTCATGGAAATCCTCAACACCTCCATTACCACAGCCACCCTTCCTGATGCCTGAAAGAACGTGTACGTCAAGCCCCTCATGAAGAAACCTTCTGCCAACCCCAATGAACTCAAGAACTACCGCCCCATATCACTACTCCCCTTTCCCGCCAAAGTCTTGGAAAAGCCATCAACTGCCAGCTTACGGACTACCTCCAAGAAAACAGACTGCTCGCCCCCTCCCAAACTGGCTTCTCGCCAAACCACAACACCGAGACTGCCCGGATCGCTGCAACAGATGACATCAGATGCCTCCTCAACCTAGGTGGAACACCCACCCTCATACTTCTAGACCTCTCGGCAGCCTTTGACACCATCTCCCACCACACCCTCGTCACCAGACTCTACGACATTGGCGTTCAAGGTAGCAAACTCAGATGGATCTCCTCATTCATCTCTGCTCATACAAAGAGGATCTACCTACCACCCTTCTCCGAACCCAACAACACCATCTGCGGTGTCCCCCAGGTCTCCTTCCTCAGCCCCACACTCTTCAATACCTACATGGCACCACTCTCAGACATCACCTGTACCCACGTTCTCAACATCATCTTGTACGCCAACCACACTCAGCTTTTTCTTTCCCTCACAGAAGGCACTGACACCACCAAAGCCAACTTCCAAGATACCATGACTGACATCCTCACCTGGATGAAGGCCAACTGCCTAAAACTCAACTCAGACAAAACAGAGGTCCTAATCTACAGAAACAAGCCCTCCCCCTGGGGCAACACATGGTGGCCCACCGCACTCAGCCCCTTGCCCACCCACACCGGCCACACACCCATTCTCAGAACCGTCCTGAACAGCCAAAAGATCATTAAGCAGCAGATCAACGCCGTATCCTCCACCTGCTTCCATACCCTCTGCATGCGTCACAGAATCTTCCGATGGATCCCCGTCTCAACCACTAAGACAGTCGCCCAGGCTCTTGTCTCCAGATGACTCGACTATGGCAACGCACTCTATGTTGGAACCAACAAACTGCCTCCAGAACATCCAGAACTCGGCAGCAAGACTCATCTTCGACCTCCCAAGAAGAACCAGCATCTCCCCTCACCTCAGGGCTCACCACGAGCTCCCCATCTGGGAAAGAAGCCTCTACAACTCCTCACTCATGCCTACAAAGCACTCCACAAATCTTGGACCTGCCTACATCAACAATCGCCTGAAGTTCCACCAACCAACCGCTAAAGCCGCTGCATTGGGTGCTCCTTCTCCTACCTTGCTGTCAAGTCCTGGAACAACCTCCCCCTCCACCTACGCACATCCCCTTCACTGGAAGACTTTAGGAAAAAGCTCAAGACCTGGATCTTCGACTATCAGGGCCATCCAACCAAGCCCCACAGAACCACAGCACCTGGAGACCCCCGGGTTGGTAAGTTGATTGATTAAGCCCCATCTTCATTCCTCCTAAGCCCTTCACACCTGAATATTACATCTTATAGTAGATGATGCAAACGACTTCTCTCAAAACTCAATGACCATACTTCTCCTAATGCCCAGATGTCACATAGTAAGAATGCTTTTTGCTCTTCTGCACCTGGAGCCAGCACGCAAAACCCTTGGGACTGTGAATGAGATAAAGTATTAGCTATATTATCGGTCACACCTGGCACATGCCTGGCCCTAAAAATTAGGCTATAGCTCAGACAACATAAAAACATACATCTGCACAACAGTCTCAGCACCCCGGAAGTCCATAGCTCTTTCCACCAAGTCTACCTCTGTCCTTTTGACAACACTGAATATGACGCTTCTTGTTCTGGCCACCACTTTGCACACCCCAACTCATACCAGAACAAACCAAACCCTCAGCACCTGCAGCATCCAAATGAATCTGAATTTTCCAAAACATCTCATCTTCACAAGCATACATTATCCCACCATCAGGATGGTCCTAAATATAGTGCCATGCTCCCAAGACTGCTCACACTGCCATTGTACTTCTTACTCTGTAATGTGGCAGAATGTACCTGGCGTAACAAAACCCAGCCTCCTACACAGGGTTTTTCCTGCCATGGTTACCCTGCATGCTGAATTCAGGTGTCTTAAAAGGCTTTGCACCTCGCATAACTCCAATTTCTTTACCTCCAAAGCCTTCTCAATAACAACTCTTTCACTTTTCTCTCAACAACCTTGCCTCCATGTCAGCAATATTCAATTACTTGTTTTGTCTGCCTTCTCTGGATCTGATAGTACCCCAAATGTATAAGCTAATTCTTGAAGTATACACAAAGTCCTCCAACATTCACCAGATTCCTTGAAGCCATTGAACAGAATCTCATCAAGGTAATCAATCAATCAATCAATCAATCAATCAAAAACATTTGTAGTGCGCGCTACTCACCCGTAGGGGACTCAAGGCGCTGGGTGAGGAGGGGGGAGAGCCGCTACTGCTTGAAGAGCCAGGTCTTGAGGTATTTCCTGAATGTGAGGTGGTCCTGGGTCAATATATTGAAAAAGTTTTGATCCCTGTGCACTCCTTTTTTTTGAAAAATAAACTTCCTTTATTTTTCGTAGCGCTGACAGTTGTCACACGATGCCTGGTCGTGCCTTGTAGAATGAGAAACAATGCGTGAAGGTTGAGTCGCCTTTCACATAAATGTGCGCTTAGTTAAACGTGAAACTGGACAGTTTCTTCTCTGGTTACTTGTTCATTTTCAATAATATGACATCAACAAGTGTATCTTGAAATTATTTCAATTTTTATTCGCTTCTTTTTCTTTTCCTTATTGTGTATCATAAGGATATTTCAACATTTATTTAGCAATGGTTAACCATTAACGCAGCGGAGACAATCCTCACGCAGGTCTTCAGCCCCTGACGAAGGGTCACCCACACCGACCCGAAATGCAATGGGCGGAAGAATAATAATTAAAAATGGATTGCTAAATAAATGTTGAAATATCCTTATGATACACAATAAGGAAAAGAAAAAGAAGTGAATAAAAATTGAAATAATTTCAAGATACACTTGTTGATGTCATATTATTGAAAATGAACAAATAACCAGAGAAGAAACTGTCCAGTTTCACGTGGTCCTGGGTCAGTCGTAGGTGGGCGGGGAGGGAGTTCCACGTCTTGGTCACCAGGTAGGAGAATGATCTTTCTCCGGCGGTGGTTCTGCGGATCCGTGGGACGGTGGTGAGGGCGAGGCTGGCGGAGTGGAGTTTGCGTGTTGGAGTGCAGAACGTGAGGCGGTTGTTGAGGTATTCGGGACCTATGTTGTGGAGCGCTTTGTGTGCGTGGGTGAGGAGCCTGAAAGTGATCCTTTTGTTGGCAGGGAGCTAGTGCAGGTCTCTCAGGTGGGCTGATATGTGGCTGTGGTGAGGGATGTTGAGGATGAGTCGTGCGGATGCGTTTTGTATGCGTTGGAGTCTTTTTTGAAGTTTGACTGTGGTTCCTGCGTATAGGGCGTTTCCGTAGTCTAGTAGGCTGGTAACGAGGGTCTGGGTGACCATCTTTCTAGTTCCGGTAGGGATCCACCAGAAGATCTTGCAGAGCATGCGCAGGGTGTTGAAGCATGAGGATGAGATGGCGTTGACTTTTTTGGTCATCGAGAGAGAGGAGTCCAGGATGAATCCCAGGTTGCGTGCGTGGTCAGTGGGTGTCGGTGCGGTGCCCAGCAGTGTGGGCCACCAGGAGTCGTCCCAAGCGGATGGGGATGGTCCGAGGATGAGGACCTCCGTCTTGTCTGAGTTCAGTTTCAGACGGCTGAGTTTCATCCATTCAGCGATGTTTTTCATTCCTTCCTGGAGGTTGAGTTTGGCGGTGGCTGGGTCTTTGGTGAGGGAGAGTATCAGCTGGGTGTCTTCGGCGTATGAGATGATGTTGAGGTTGTGTTTGCGTGCGATGGTGGCGAGGGGGCTCATGTAGATATTGAAGAGGGTTGGGCTGAGTGATGAGCCTAGGGGTACGCCGCAGATCATCTCGGTGGCCGCGGAGCGGAAGGGAGGGAGGCGGACTCGCTGGGTCCTGCGGAGAGGAAAGAGGTGATCCAGTCCAGGGCTTTGTCTTGGATCCCGGCGTGTGGAGGCAGGTTATTAGGGTGCGATGACCCCTGTGGCCTAAGATAAATAGGCAGTACCAATTTACCTCTAAAAAATGTCTTCTTGAGCATCAACATGCAATAACCAATCGGGATTTCAATTATCCTGTGGTAAGACACTTTCAATGTATACAAAATGGCAATAACAAGTTGATGAGGTTCTATAGATCGAGTAATGGAGCACAGCAGGGGAGGGGAAATGGAGAAACAACTACATATCCTCAAGTCGCAATACATCATTAATCTTAATACTTGGACACCATATTTGGTATAAATACGGAGGAAGAACTGGCAACACATAGTGAATGATAGGCTATTTCCTTTCAGATTACATTGATCTGTTTACCATACTTTTATGCTACACATGTTTTTAATTGCTATTTTATCAAATATATATTTTTTCCTTTTCTTTTTTTCTCTTTTTTTTTTAAAGACACACACTTAAATCACATACATGATCTAAATCCCTATTGCGATGCTGATACAATTGGACACTTGTCCATAATTTGGTCACAGGATTATTTTGGGCACTTCCCTGTTATGGTTTAAAATTATATACCGATAAAGTGACCAGGCAGCTGGATATTTTGAATATGCTGATATGTGCAAAATTATGTTGGAACATCTTCATTTTATAATCTTGTCAAAAAAAGTGTTGCTGCTGCCACCATTAGGCTTATGATCTTGTAGTCTGAAGTATCTCACTTTTATGCACTTTGTACTTGGGTGATAAACTGGGACGAGAGTTGCTCCCTATGCTGACACCCTCTAAATTACAAGAATTAATAGACATAGCAATTTCTTTTTTGACATTTTCAAAAAACGGGAAATCAAATATGAACATAATTGAATTTGATATATATGAAGGGGATAATCTGTTTATTATGTCGACTGATGTTGATATGAAATAGATTTTTATTGTTAGATACACTATGATAATTTAATCAGTATGATCATTTTCTCATTGTTTACCCTGTATTTCAAATTTTGTTTATTTATCCAATTGTTGAAATTGATTTGTTTTCAAAGTACTGCTTCTATGTCTATGATGATTTGCATGTATTTCTAGGGCCATTCCAGATTAATATCTTTTTCGCTTAGTAAAATGCAGCCGTGATTTAGTCATTTAATAAGGCCATTGCTCACACTCGCTTTGCATGTCTGTGATGTGACTGGGATACATGGATTTCTTTTTTTTTTTTTTTGAATATCTTTATTCGGTAAAAATTGCTCACCATGAAAGAGTACATTTTACACAGTAAAGTACATTTCCTCCGCTAAAACAATGATAAAATATAACAATATAATTAATATGGACATTAGCCAAGGCATCCTCAACAGTTCATTATGTTATAACAGGAGAACCATCAATTACATTCAGTCTAATCGATTGGTAGCCTAGAGTGCAGCTTCAGTAACTTTGAGCGCGTCAGCCATGCACTGCTCAGATATTTTGCCACCCCGCATATCATGGCAGTGGATGTTGAGTCCGTAGAGAGTACACGTAAGGCCAGTCTGTGACACCTCAGCCCCAACTCCCTACATACAGGTTTCAGCCAGATCTTCTGTGCCACTTTTGTAAGCGGGGCAGGCAAAAAGTAAGTGGGCCACAGACTCCTTAGGTGCCGCACAACCAGGGCACGATCGCGAAGGGCCACCAGAGTTAGACCATCTCGCGGTGAATTCATGCACCGGGAGGGTCCCGTACCTTAGTTTTAAATATAGTGCTCTATCTAGTGGCTTGGTTATAAGATCAAAAAGGGGTTCCAACTTTCTAACCCATTTGAACTCTAAGAACCGTTCAGTGAGTGAACCCCCAGCCCCGTCTCGTATTGCCTCGCCCTGCACCCAATCCCAATATAACTTCTTAATCGCTTGTTTGGGCGGCGGCATTTGGGTCTCCCACACATCTCTCAATCCCAATTGGAGAACCAGGTGTCTCACATTGTTCAGCCATCCAATCTTGTTGCCAGTATCAAGCAATATTAAGTCATCCAACCCTTCAGCATATTTGGCAAGCTCCTTGGTCCTTCTTAGACGGACCCAAAAGAGCAATGGTCGCAGCCTCTTTTTTGGTAAAAACGAGTTTCTTCACTTCCTTTTATCATATTGAGAACAGATACATCAGCACCACTGTTCAGTTCTTCTTTGTCAGCTTCTTTCAGTACACGTGCTTAGGAATCTGCGATACTACCTGTGGCATAAGAGGCGCTTCGGCATGAACTTCTGGGCTATGACTCGTCCTGTACTGTTTTTAGTACTGGCACGACTGATGTTTCTAGCGGTACCTTAATCGGATGCTTTTTATTTGCAAACTAATTTCCCACCCTTTTTTCTACTCGTTAATTTCCTAAAGTTTACAGCCACTGCTGCCACAGTATGTTTTGTCCTTGCACTCATGTGTAGCTGAGGGGGCAATGTCATTATTACTGGCCCCTGTACAGCCAAGAGAGGAGAGTGCCAGCAATGGACACACTAAGCAAGCCTACCCCAGAGCTCCAGGACTGTGCACATTAGACTAGTAGTAAAATGTACAGTGGCATGGAAAGGATTGAATAGGACCTAGTAAAAATAGGGAAATCCTCCACGACTGAACACCATAGTCCACCTAAACCTCTACAAGTGCCTTGCTTCACCCCTCTTCCTTATTTCCCCCACATTTCGCGTCTTTTCCCTCTGACACCTGTTTCTCTACCTTTCTTTTCCCTCCTCTCCTGTCTCTCCTCTCTCTCTGCTCATCTCCTTGTCTCTAATCTCCCCTCCGCTATATTCCTATTAAGTTAGCAGAAGTGCTTTGTCTGCAGATCAGTGAGGAAAAGAGAAGGAGAAAATGAATAAGTGTTCCACTGCCCACGCCTTTCAGGTTGGCCTTGGTACGGTGCTCGTGCTTTTGCAGTGCTTTATTTCTTAAAAATGAAAAAGTGCAGGTGCTCAGCATTTTTCTAAGGAGACTCCTGCTGGTGCTGCTGAATCCAGCGATGCCCTTCCTTTCCCCAGAGAGCTGTAATGGTCTGTCTAGCCACAGAGCACCAGGATCATTTGTTTATCTCTTTCGGAATGTAATGAGAATATTTGTGCATCACAAATCTTCTGTACATTATAGGCGAGACGCCTCAGCCTGGAGGTCTGAAACTCTGTCTACAACATTTATTTCCTCTAGGCCACAATCAATGCAATTTAGGAGAGTGCCAGAGTTAATGTGTCAATGTGTCACACTCCTACAAATCTGTCGACAGTCTCTCAGTTGTGTGATGTCCCGTTTATATACTTGTGTTTATGTGTGGCACCAGTTGATACGTTCTTCCTCGTTGAGCTTCTTGCCGGTGAACAGCCATGACAACGCGGGATTACCCCGCAATGCCATTACAACGAAAGTCGTTACAACGACTTTCGCTGGAGGGCGCTGTTGGATAGGGAATAGTTTAATTTTCTATCCAACACCTTCCCTACTGGTAACGTGGGCTGGAGTTGGAATAGAAAATTAAACTATTCCACTATCGAGCGCCCTCCAGCGAAAGTCGTTGTAACGACTTCCGTTGTAATCCCCGCATTGTAATGGCATGCGGGGTAAAAGCCCGCGTTGTAATGCCATACAACCTTCTTGCCAGTGTGAGAGCCAGAGTGTAACCAACTCCCAATCCTTCGCAGTGAGGGACTATTTCAATTTCTGTTTCCACCTTTCAAGTCCTTGTTATTTCCCTGTAGTGTGTGCATGCTGCAGGCATTTGTAGATTTTAAATACCAGTTTCTGACCCTCTCTTTGGAAGTGATCCACCTCTCAATATTCGTAGGTTGTCTACTAGCTAATGGGTTAGCAGCTGGTTGCAGGGCCCAGTGAGAAAAATAATATTAATGGTATCTTTCCGACTCTTGTTTGCCAAATTCCCTGTTTAGGAGTCTTAAATGATTTAATAATTGAATCTTCAACAATGTTTCCCTGACTAATACAACCACTATTCAAAAACAAATAGGGTAACCCAATATTCCCAAGGAACTGGGTATAATCAATAACACAATAGAAAAATGTTCCTGAAGGAGTTATTCAATATTATTTTTACAATTTTTCAAATTTTGTCACAACAGTGAACACGAATTTCATCGTACTCGAGAGACATATATACAATTCATTAGTTATTTTATTGCATTATGTCATATTCTATTTCATTTGCATACGTGTAAATCATATGTCATTCCATATACGGCAACACGAAAGATGTACTGTTACTCAGTTCTTTGACATGTACAGTACTTACTGACACTTTTTGTACAAAATATGGATAGTATTTGCATATCTACCATATATACATCGTTCAACAACTATATACAAGTTCGAATTCAGTGATGCTATTTACAAAAAAGTGTTGTATCGTCGACGTTTCGGTCTCATATAGTACAATTCATCGAGACCATCATCAGGACACGTGTTGCACCATGAACAACAGTGTGACTTATCTATTCCTTCTGCCTCTTTGTATTATTATTCAGTTAGTGAGCAGTCATAGAGGTATAGTCAATCTTCCTCTTCGAGTTTGTTGTATGCGAGTGAATCGCCTCAATATCACCCACGTTAGACAAAGTGAATGATATTGAGGCGATTCACTTGCATACAACAAACTCGAAGAGGAAGATTGACTATACCTCTATGAATGCTCACTAACTGAATAATAATACAAAGAGGCAGAAGGAATGGATAAGTCACACTGTTGTTCAGGGTGCAACACGTGTCCTGATGAGACCGAAACGTCGACGATAGGACACTTCTTTGTAAATAGCATCACTGAATTTGAACTTGTATATAGTTGTTGAACGATGTATATATGGTAGATATGTAAATACTATCCATATTTTGTACAAAAAGTGTCAGTAAGTACTGTACATGTCAAAGAACTGAGTAACAGTACATCTTTTGTGTTGCCGTATATGGAATGACATATGATTTACACGTATGCAAATGAAATAGATTATGACATAATGCAATAAAATAACTAATGAATTCTATATATGTCTCTCGAGTACTATGAAATTCGTGTTCACTGTTGTGACAAAATTTGAAAAATTGTAAAAATAATATTGAATGACTCCTTCAGGAACATTTTTCTATTGTGTTTTTAATACAACCACTAGTCAGCTACTCATGAAACATCTTCTCATCCCTGATTGGCGTGAAGGATGAGTTGTCTACAAGTGGCAGGTAACATGACTAAGATGCATATTGGTCCTCCTTACAGGCCACTTCCCCATAATGCTACTGTGGCCCAAGTGTGTCTATCGTATTGCTTCTAAATGATTGGGGTCACATAGGGTGGACTTCCCAAGCACCAGAAGGAAAGCTTGTTTTTATTTTTTTTAATGTATTTATTGGTTCAAAGGCATAAAGACATACATATGCAATTTGTGTAATCATGCCAAGAGATGAACAAACCCCCAGACCCCTCCAACAAGGTGGACTGCAGTGGAAACTTTAATGATTCTAAGCAAAGGAAATCTTACAAGTGCCTCATCCCTCTCCACTGATACTCGTACAGGAAGGACTATTAGGAGAATGACAAAATACTTCAGAGAATCTCTTATCCGCTGGCAACATAAAGGCACTCCACCGTGAACCCTGAAATCCGTACACACGCACACAAGTACTTTATGAACACCGGAGCGGTGCACTCCCAAGTGAGTATTTTTCAATAATGAAGATCGATTGGTGTCTTCGTGGAAAAATAAATCTTTATTTCAAAAATCCATAAGGTTATGCAAAGCATCAGCCAGGGCGTTTCGTTCCAAGGTTGAACTTCATCAGGGCATTCTTGATTGTTGGTGAGTAGTAGCGAATGTTGCTACTCCAAGAGTTGAGACGAATCCAAAACAGACTGCAGGAATATTAACCGGGCTCTTATCAAGGAGGCCCATTCCACAGTCGTAGTCTAAGAGTGACACACTAAGTCCCCATTCCATACCGGGTCTGGACCTGATTGGGCCCCAAGACCTACTTCAAATCGGGCGCAACATTCGCTGGGCACCTCTGTGAGGATAACTAACTGCTTCCAATCACTCGCCCACACTAGTGTGCTTCGGGAACACGAGGTGGACCACCTCCCCTGGATGATTCACAAGGGCAGGCCATTGACTAACAAAGCACCATGAGGCCAAGCATTGAAAGGACGCAGTCATAACATATGAACCCTAAGTTAATTCTGTCCAGCAGCAGCCAGTGTCTTAGCCTTTCAGACAGTTACAGGTATTCTCGGAGAAGCGCTGCGATTGCGAAGCTCGTTTTGTGCTATTGTCTGGTGTGTGTGTGGTGTGTACTCGGGGCCAAGTCATCCTTCGTCAATTGCATAGATTAATTATCGGTTGCGACTGCTAATGATGCGTTTGCTGTGTCTGTTGCTAAGTACCAAGCAAAGGATACAATGCCTCTGTCAGGGAGGCTGGTTTGTTTGATCACCTGTTCCCGCTCCATTTACCTTTGGTCTGTGTTTTGCGTTTACTTTTGTTTTTATATTTCTCTGTCTGACCACGTTCTGTAATGTAATTGATAAATACGAAATCCCCCTTACCAGGGTGGGCCAAAAATGGTCCACTGATTTTATCCAGAAAAGAAGCTGCGATAAAAAATCTGAGAGAATAATATATCTGTGAAAACATTTTTAGTTGCTTGATGAGTTTTTTTGCAGACCATTTGCTATTTTATACATACCTTCAGAGGTGCACCATGGAGTATTGACGTACTGGCGGGTTTAAACTATTAGTGCACATAAAGGCGCATGCCCTACAAACTTGAGTGGGAAGGCCCTGCGCAAGAACTTTCAGAGCGATAATTTCGCATTTGGTGTTCTCTTCTCCTAACAATCAGAGACATCCTCAGACTGAGAGAGTGAAACTTACTGTCTAACCCATGCAATTAAACAAACAAGATGGTGGCTAGGTATATAATATGTTCGCACACCAAGAACTGTGTAATCAGTAGTAATGTCTAAAAGTCCATATCTCAACTGTCCATTTGTTGCATGGGGCTCTGGAGGAGGAGGGGCCACCCGATCCTTCTCCTTATGGAAAAAGGCATTTTGCAAGTCGAATTTCAAACCGATCTCTGACCACTCAATAATAAATCATATGTCGAGGTTGTGGTACCAGCTGTTCTTTTATTGCAGTATCCAGTTTTAGTCCTCACACTCGGATTACAACTTACCCAATTGCCGACACGTGTTTCAACTAAGTTGTATGTTGTAGAAGGCCAGTGACCTAATACAAGACAGGAATAGTCCAGTAAGGAGACTCTGTCCTACATCATATTATATCCGGTCGATAGTTTAGGGTACCAGAGATATTGAGCCATGATGTAGAGCTGATCTAAGGGATACAGTTACTGGATTCCATAGTATGGGATCTACTAAGAAACCCTGAACACGTTGACTGTGCCCGTATATTTTGTGAATGAGCCCTGAGGAAGTCTGCGGTTACAACATGCAGCTTAGACGAAACACATGTTGGCAATTGGGCAAGTTGTAAGTCGGATGGTGAGGACTAGAACTCGATACTGCATTAAAAGAACAGCTGATACCACGACCTGGACATTTGATTTATTATTGAGTGCTCGGAGATTTGTTTGTAACCTATGCAATTAGTCAACCACCATTTTAAAACCCCTTTCAGCTTTTTTTTTCCATTAATGTGAAGCCCCAATCAAGTTGGTGCCAAGTCCCACTATATGAATTGTATTGTATTACGACATTTATATAGCACTTACTGCCTCTATGTGGGAAGCTGAAGTGCTTGCCTACCCAAGAAGCATGCTACACAACATAGAGTGGGGTTGGAAGAGTCTTGTCTTTGTTTTGTGCCTATGTGGGAAGTGTGCTGTGAAGGAGCTAACAGAGTGGTGCTCTAATGCTGTGTTAGGACGCAGCGCTTATTGTGAGGGGCGTGATAGATAGACGCGCAGTTTACAGTTAGCCAAACTACGCTCCCTTCAGAAAAAGATGCCCCCAGCCATCCATCCGGTGTGAATCATCTCTGCGCCCAATTCTTCTAACCAGGAGGCACTTCAGGGCGGTTCAGGTTAAAGAGCCAAGCCATATAAGTGATTCCTTCATTCATATAAAACTTGAGTTAGAGCATGTGGGTAACCTCATAGAATATTATTCCTTAATATTTTGGCGTTCTGAAACCAGTTCCCATGGTTTACTTAAAAAATGCCCCCCTCCCCCGCCTTGACCTTCAGAGTGACCTTCCTCATCATCATCATTATTATAAGTATTAGTATTATTAATGATGATGATAATGCTAATATAATAAATCTAGTAGTGACAGTAATTATTATAGCGCTCTGAGGTTACCACAAGGTTTGCACACCTGGCTTTACAAAACTCCACCCATAAATACAGTTATAGTAACATTAATAACAATGTTACTGGTTCTAAGATAGAAATAGGAATAATAATTCAAAATATTGATTATATATTAGAAGGTACTATTAACAAAACTCAGCATAAAATTGTGATTACAAATTTAATTGCAATTATATAGCGCTGCCGCTTACTACCCCTGACGAGGAGTTGAAGTGCTTTGCAGCGAGTAGCACGCTACTCCGTAACACAAAAAGGATTAGTAGTGAATTAGTATAGGGAAATATGAAATTCATTTGAGCTGTGGACATGTGCGTCTGTTATTTGGACTGAAAAAGGAATAACATCACCAGTGCTAATCACCTTTTCCCTGTGTCTGTTCTATGCTTGTTTGCATTCCTTTGCAGTTTCTGCCTCGCCGGTCCTTTTGTGTCAGAGATATTTTCTTTATTTTGTCGGAATCGCAGCTAGAATCATTTGCATACTAATGCAGTTTGAGTTATCTCAACTTTGGCGTTTTGTTGAGGTTCCATTACCAGACAAAGGTGTATTTCGAAACGGCTTTTATATTTCTTTTGTTTAGGAGACTGTTTTGAATTTCATTTCCTGCTCTTTGATAAGCCCGATCAATATTTTTGGGGCTGCCATCTTTTCTTTTTTTTAATTGTTGTTTATTTTGGAATGTCTGCGCTTGGCTATCAAGCTGATTACTCCTCGAGCTCCTGGGGATTCTCAAAAATTGGCTCTGCTGTATTTTCTGATAGAGTAGATTGCGCGCGAGCTCTGGCATCCATTAAAGAAGGGCATGCTGTGGGCCTTAATGCGCTTTACTTCCCATTGTCTTTGAGGGGATGTAAGAGTCTCACATTTCCGTCTTGCCTGCTGAGAATTTCAGTAAACTCTGGCGTTCCATTGCACAATGAAGCCCGCTAGTCTTCTCTTCAGAAATCAAAGGGAGAAAGCATGTCTGTGACCCGGAAATGAATAGAGTACCATACACCGAGACCAGACCTTGATCGTCATCATTCTACAGCATGAGGCTGAGCACTCCCCAGGACAGGCACTAATGAGCTGCAAACCCATTTAAATACCCTCCCCCTCCACCCCCTTGTAATTGTCAACTCGTTATTTACATCAAATGGACCGATTGAAGGGTCGGGGGTTATGTGAGTGTCTATTCAAGACGAGAGCCACCCCAGACAAAACCCACTTGGGAAAATCCACGCAAAACAGGATTCAAAAAGTAGGCCATGAAGGTTTATTAACGTTAAGAATCAGTGCAGAAAGCAATAGGCAATGGTGAGTCAATACATTAAAAATATGGAAAACACAAGTAGATTATAATTGCCAGTGGAAACCAATCCTTGATCTAGTCATTAGCCTGCACCATCTATGGTCTGGCACAAGGCGAATGAAAGTTAAGGAGTCTTTGTGATTTTTTCTGCTTAGTAAGGCAGCAGAGTAAGAACATGAACAAATATTCTAAGTGCAGATTGATAAACAATTCAACATGGCATCTCCTCTCTTAGAGGGTTGGGGAAAAATTGATGCTAATTTTCAAAAGGGTGAGCATTTATAAATATTTAGACAGAGAAACTGTGCATTGTGGTCTGACAGAGAAACTTACATATCACAAGTAAATAGAAAACCGATCATGTGGTAAAATTGACATTCGCTCTCCATCTAATGAATACATTGTACTATTCCTTATGCAGAAAACACTACTGCATTTAAATTATAAACAGCACCTCCATTCAGCTGAAGGAAGGGCCTTAATTTGTATACAACTGTAAATTACTTTTCTCCAACAACATCAGGAACAGAAAACATTGGGGCATATTTAAAAGGAGATATCACCACTAGAAAGTCACTTTAAGTGATGTTCTGGTGACAATATCCCCTTCTCCTTATTTACAAAGCGGTGTTAAACCACTTAACGTGGCTTAATGCCGCCTTGTAAATAAGGCCCCTTTTCATGCTTCACTTAGCGTTAAAGGGGCATGCAATGGGTGTTGCAGGTGGTATTCCGCCGCAACACCCATTGCTTTTTGATGCTGCCCCATATTTACAAGGATGGGGCAGCACCAAAACTAAGGCCAGGTAAAACCTTGTCTTAGGATGGCAATATGAGGATAAATTATTCTTTTCTCCTCGTATTTTGTTCTTTCTATGTGTGCTGCATCCTGGTGCTAGGCAGTTTTTTTAGCGCCAGTGCCAGTAAAAAACGCAGGGATGCGCCATATTTTTGCAAATACTGCACATTGTTGTGTTTAAAAATGCGGAGCGTGGCGTTACCAATTTTGGCGAAACACTGCGCTCCGACTTTTAATTGTAAATATCCCCTGTTCTTATTTATAAATGTAACAAAGCAAGCAAGACCAGACAACGAACCGAATATCATACTGTAGGAAGGGGGAGGCTCTAGTTGGCGCAGTGCAACACTAGCGACAAGCAGGGACTCTCTCTTCCTCGTCAGGGCTGAGGGTTACCTTCCAGACAACCTCTGCTTACCCTCTAGGTAGTGTGGCTTAAGCAGTCGTAGGCTAATCTTTGGGGCACATAGGGTTAAACACTTGCAACAGTACACCTTTACAACCAACCCACCACACAACGAGACCAGACTGTATTCTTGTAAAAATATATATCTTTATATAGATTTTAAGCAGGCTTGTGAATACAGTCAATAACTTTATGAAGACGGTTGCACGTTACGTGATTTGGGTTACCACAGTTCTTATGGAAGTTCTCTTGAGGCCCGTAGGCCGGTGTTATTCAAAGTTCTTGTGGAGCCGGCGGCTTCCAAGGGATCTGTCCCACGTCGCGTTGCCTTCCCGGGGTCGCTGATCGTTGCGGCTCTTCGGCCGAGCAGGTCACTGGTCGTCCGGGGCAGCGGTGTTCTGTGGCGGCAGGGTCCTTTCCTCGTCGTCCGCTCCGACCCTGGAGGCGGCGGCTGTGCGGTTGTGACAAGCGGCAGTACGGTCCCCAAGTGCAGGACGTACCCAGCCAAATGTCGGTGCAGCTGTGGGCTCACAGCTGGGCTGTCGGGCAGGCTTACCGACCTTGCGGATTCTCGTAGGGCAACTGTCCGTCCTTGCAGGTGAGTGACTGCGCGCTGTGCAGTCACCTCGATAGCTCGGACCGGACGGGTCCTCCTTTGCTTTGCTCTCGGGCTCCCGGTGCAGTTGCGGTCACGGTGTTCGGGCCAGCGGCGGCTGGTCCTCACTTTGCTTCTGCTGTTGCTTTGGGCCCCGGTCACGGTGGTCCGGAGGATGTTGATGCCTTAAAGGAGATTCCTCCGTCAGTGCTGCGGCGATGGTCAGCCCCCGCAGTCGCTTTCCAAGGGGGTAGCGTCCACTGGTCCTGGGACGCTGGTCAGGGGGCAAGTTCAGTTGCAAGCCCTTGGAGATCTCTTTGCAGAGTTTGGCACAAGTAGCACAATAGTCTTTTCGTAGTCTTATTGTCTTCCTCTCCTTCAGCAGCAAGGCACCAGACACAGGCAAGAGTCAGCACCCTTCCTTGTCTCTCACGGTCCTTCTCGTAGGGCAGAGTCTTTCTGTGGCCCAAACCGGATCTAATTTTCAAGGAGCAGGGCTCCGTCTTTTATAGGCCAATTCTTTTGTTCTCGCAGGCCAGGGGGGACTTTGCATAGCCACTCTCAGTTCTGGAGTACCCCCGCGGGTGTACTCCGGCTTCTGCTTTCAGTGTGAGGGGCAGGCGCATCAGACGCCCCACAGGGGGTGGAGCCAGCATTGTCCGGACAGGAGTGGCCAGAGTACCTTGTTGATGGGAGCTTCGCCCGTCCTGGGCCAGGTGCCGGCAGAGTCATCCGCCGCTCCCCAGGAGGGTGGAGCCAGCATTGTGGAGGTCGAGCACAGTGACAGTTCGAGTCAAGAGGCACTCCTACCTCCCACTAAGGTGTAATCTGCGCATTCACCACCCGTCATCCCTCCAGCCCTGTCACTCACACATCCCAGACAGTCAGATACACACCAGCAGAGGCGGCTGAAATGGTTAAGCAAGCAAATGCTAACTTTCTAAAAGTAGCATTTGCAAACCCAGGGTACTGAAATAAACTTGACTACAAGAAATATCTCCTTATCCTGAGTTCAGGCATACTAAACATGACTCACTACCATGCTCCTTGAGCCTGCGGGGATTATAGGGTGTAATAACCCTCGCAGCTCAGTCTGGCCTAATGGAGCAGGTAGCCTTCAGTAGTGAAATACGGTCTTCGTTGTAAGTCACTACCAGGACATGCCACGCACATCAGGGCTTGTCCTACCTTGCACCTACAACGCACCCTGCCCGTAGGCCTACCATAGGGGTGACTAATATGTAGTCAAGGGAAGGGTCGGTGCTGGCAAGTGGGGACACTTGCCCAGCTAGCGTGACAGTACGAGACCGCACGCGGGTTCTGCGGTCGCAGTTCCCAGACACATCTTTACGGCTGCTTCGGTGGGTGGCGCAACCAGCGCTGCAGGCCCACCAGCAGTATTGGCATCTACAAGCCCCGGCACTCTCTCGTGCGCTTTACTAGGGACTAACAGTAAATCCAATGCACCAATCATGGATACCAATCGTATGTACAATTTACAGCAGTAGGGAGCACTTGCACTGCGGCACGGATCAGCCGTGGCGCAGTGCCCTGAGTATCGGAAAACCAGCAAAACATCGGAGGCACATCAGCAAAAAGTGGAAGGGAGACTCACGCCAAGGTGCCAGGTCTAACATGTGTCCCCTCCAGCTGAAATGTGGGGGGAACTACCCTTCCCCAGGGAGTTCCACATCACTAAGGCGGAAAAATCTGGACAGACCGTCAGCGTTGGCGTGATCGGTGCCAGGGCGGTGTTCCACCGTAAAGTCCATACTCTGTAGAGAAATGGACCACCTCAACAGTTTCGGGTTCTCACCCCTCATTTGCATCAACCATCTGAGGGGCCTGTGGTCCGTCTGAACTCGGAAGTGAGACCCAAACAAGTAGGGTCTTAGCTTCTTCAGCCCCCAGACCACAGCAAATGCTTCACGCTCTATTGCACTCCACCTACTTTCCCGTGGAAGTAACCTCCGACTTATGAAGGCTACGGGTTGGTCAAAGCCCTCCTCAGTCATCTGTGAAAGAACAGCCCCTACACCATGCTCTGAAGCGTCTGTTTGCACAATGAACTCCTTGGAGAAATCTGGGGCCAGGAGCACGGGCGCTGTGCACATGGCAGTCTTCAGGGTGTCGAAAGCTTTCTGACAGGTGTCAGTCCAAATCACATTCCTGGGCTGCTTTTTCGAAGTCAGCTCTGTCAAGGGGGTCACGATCGTGCCATAGCCCTTGACAAACCTCCTGTAATACCCAGTGAGCCCCAGGAAGGCTCTCACTGCCGTCTGGGTCTTGGGGGGTTCCCAAGCCAGGATGGTTTCGATTTTGGGCTGCAAGGGGGCTACCTTGCCACTCCCAACTTGGTGTCCCAAGTACACCACTGAACCAATCTGGCACTTGCTTGCCTTGATTGTGAGGCCTGCTCTGCGCAGGGCCATCAACACTTCCCAGAGGTGTCGCAGGTGTTCGGGCCAGGTGCCGCTGAACACCGCGATGTCATCCAGGTAGGCGGCACTGAACTCGTCCAGTCCAGCCAACACCTGGTTGACCAATCTCTGAAAGGTGGCAGGGGCATTCTTCATTCCAAATGGCATAACCCGGAACTGGAAATGCCCATCTGGTGTAGAGAATGCCGACCTCTCCTTTGCCCCATCGGTCAAGGCGATCTGCCAGTACCCAGACGTCAAATCAAACGTGCTGAGAAACCGGGCAGCCCCTAGCCGATCAATGAGCTCGTCAGCTCTGGGGATGGGGTGCGCGTCAGTCTTCGTGACTGAATTGAGTCCTCTGTAGTCCACACAGAACCGGAGTTCGGGTGTGGCTCCCGGCGCAGCAGCCTTCGGAACCAAGACCACGGGGCTGGACCAAGGACTGCTGGAAGACTCAACCACCCCGAGGGCAAGCATCTTGGAGACCTCCTCCTTGATGCAGGCCCGGACCCTGTCAGTTACCCTGTAAGCCTTATGCTTCACCGGTAAGCTGTCTCCAGTGTCCACATCATGGACGCACCAATCTGTGACACTCGGAACCAGGGAGAACAGGTCTGGAAACTGTCCCAGCAACTGGCGGCAGTCCTCCTGTTGTTCGGCGGTCAGGGAGGGTGAGAGGTTAACTCCATCCACAGACCCATCCTTCTCACAGGCCACCAAGAGGTCAGGAAGAGGCTCCGACTCCTCCTCCATTCCGTCATCGGTTGCCAACAACATGCCCACTTCGGACCTTCGCAAGTGGGGCTTGAGGCGGTTGACATGTAGGACCCGCAAAGGGTTCCTGGGCGTCTTCATGTCCACCAAGTATGTCACGGGGCTCTTGCGCTCCACAACCTCAAATGGTCCTGTCCACTTATCTTGAAGGGCACAGGGCTCCACTGGGGCCAAGACATACACCTCCTGTCCAGGCTGAAGCTCGACCAGAGTGGCATTCTGATCGTACCACCGCTTCATTTCTTCCTGGCTCGCTTCCAGATTTGCCTCGGCAAGTTGTCTGAAGCGTCTGGTCTGGTTTCTGAAGGCCAGCATGTAGCTATATACATTCTGGGGAGGTTTCCTGGGAGATTGCTCCCAGCCTTCCTTTACCAAACTCAGTGGTCCTCTCACGGGGTGACCGTACAGCAGTTCAAAGGGGCTGAACCCTAGGGACTTTTGTGGTACCTCGCGATATGCAAACAGCAGGCATGGCAAGAGGACGTCCCACTTACGCCTCATCGGACCTTCCAGGCCCATTATCATGCCTTTGAGGGTTCGGTTGAATCTTTCAACCAACCCGTTACCTTGGGGATGGTAGGGTGTGGTGAACTTGTACGTTACGCCACACTCCTGCCAAAGGGACTTCATATATTTCGATATGAAATTGGTCCCCCTGTCGCTCACCACCTCTAGAGGGAATCCTACTCGTGAGAAAATTCCCATCAGTGCACGCCCCACCACGGGAGCCGTCACTGTCCTCAGAGGGATGGCTTCAGGGTACCGGGTGGCATGGTCCACCAAGACCAGGATGAACCTGTTGCCCATGGCTGTCTTGGGGTCCAGAGGCCCAACGATGTCAATACCCACTCGCTGGAATGGCGTACCGACCACAGGGAAGGGTTGGAGGGGAGCCTTGTTCTTCCCTCCCGTCTTCCCACTTGCCTGGCAAGTCGGACAGGTTCTGCAATAAGCGTCTGAGCTTTTATGCATTTGGGGCCAGTAGAAGTGGGTGACAAGCCTGTCATAGGTCTTGTCCATACCTAGATGTCCTGCTAAAGGCACATCGTGAGCCAGACCCAGTAGGAAGGCTCTGAATTTCTGGGGTACCACCAGCACACGGGCTGACCCAGGTTCAGCAGCCTTAGGCTCCGAATACAGGAGGTCGTTCTCCCAGTACACGCAATGTGTTTTGGCCTGAACACCATTGGCCTGGTCTGCAGCCTGCTGCCGCATACCCACGAGAGAAGGGCATTCTTTCTGCTCTCTGCAGAATTCCTCCCTGGAGGGTCCTCCTTCTTGCTGCCAATGGGTCAGCTCAGGCAGGTCCCCCAGTTCGGCGATCTGTTCCCCTGTAGGCTCCAGGGCATCCCCCTCAAGGTCTGCCTCCTCCTGGACCGTAGGAACTTCAGGGGCCGGTTTCCCGCGCCCCCTGCGCCTTCTCCCTAAAGCCGGTTCCTGGGCCTCTCCATCAGGCCCCAGGACCTCTCGATCACCCTTACTGGCTGCCATCGACCGGGTGGTCACGCACGCCCAGTCAGGCAGGCCCACCATCCGTAGGTGAGTCGCTTTCTCCACCTTTTCCCAAGGGGAGTGCTCCAAGTCGTTCCCTAGCAAACAGTCAACAGGCATGGTTTTTCTCACACAGACCTGCAGAGTACCAGAGACCCCCCCCACTCGAAGGGAACTTGAGCCATCGGACACTGGCTCTCAGAATTATCAGCATTGATAACCCTACAGTAGGCATGGGGTACAACCTGCTCCTGAGACACCAGGTGCTGCCTCACTGCAGTCACACTGGCTCCTGTGTCTCTAAGAGCCTCAGCTTCCTTGCCATTGATGATCACCACCTGCCCATATTTCTTAGTGTTAGAGGGCAGGTAGTTCGTCGGGATCATCTCACTGTCTCCTAGCGAGACCAGGGTCATGTGAACGGGATCTCCACCCCCCGGGACCATCATTTCTTCTCCCAGGTGAACGCTAGTCACTTGTCGGGGCGGAGCACCAGTGGGTGCAGGTTTTCCAAATAGGCGACACTTGGGGTCACTGGATATGTGCCCAGGCTCGCCACATTTGAAACAATTGAAGGGCCCCTTTGGAACAGGTTTACCTGTCGGGGCCCCATTCTGCTTCGGGGGTGGGGGAGGCTGAGAACCCTGCTGCGGATTCCCTTGGGAACTACTTTGGGGGCCTTTTTGGAACCCTTTCTGTTTTCCCCCTTTGTCCCCCCCACTCTTCTGCTGGGGACCCTGCCCACTCTTGGCGGAATCTCCCACGGGACCCTTGTGGACCCTGGTGCTGAGCCAGCGGTCCGCCTCCTCAGCAAGCTTCCTCGGGTTGGACAGCTTGCTATCGATCAGGTGTTGGCGTAACTCAGGAAAACAGTGATCAGCCAAGTGCTCCCATGCAATTAAATCAAAGAGACCTTGAAAATCATTAACTTTGTTACCTTTCACCCAACCATCCAGTGCTCTGCAAAAGTAAGTCACATACTCCACATACGTATTCCCAGGCCGCTTAGTACATCCCCTAAACTTCTGTCTATACATTTCAGGGGTAAGCCCGTACCTGTTTAATAAAGCTTCTTTCATGTGGGCATAGGATCTCTGATTCTCAACGGGCAAATCTAGCAAGGTATCTCTCCCTTCGCTAAGGAACCTTCCCCACAACCCCACTCCCCAATCCTTGTCAGGGACCCGGTGGGAGGACATGGCTACCTCGTATGCCCTAAACCACTGTCCTATGTCATCCCCCTTAAAGAACTCCTTAACTACGTCCTTCGGGATGTGCACTCTTGACTCTACCTGCACTGGCGATGTGCTGCCACCAGAGGGAGGCCGATCCAAGTCTCTCTCCTTGAGACTTATCTCCCTCATCTTGATTTCATAATCCATCTGGTGCTTTCGCTCTTCCAGCGCCATTCTTTTGGTTTCCAGCTCCAGCTGGATTTTCAATTCTGCCAACTTTCTTTCGTGATTCCGGGTTTCCTTCCTGTCCGCCAGCTCCTCTGGCGACAGGCCTTTCCCAAAGCTGTGCTCGCTGTCTTGCCTTTCGAGATCGATCAGATCCCCCGGTGCATTCTGCTCCGGCGTTGCATTCTGCTCGGCGAGGACGTCTTGCTCCTCCGGGGTCTTTCTGGACTCCACCCAGGCTTTCAGGGCCTTGTAGAATTCCGGTTTGTTTTTGCAACCAGCGTGCGGAACCTTGAGTTTCCTACAGAAAAACTTCAGTTCCATCTTTGAGTATTTGTCCAGCTTTGCGGCGTCCCACTCTACCTCCAACACCTCAGAGGTCGTGGACTCCGCTCCATCCAGGCTCTTCGTGCCCGGCATGGTTTCGGCACGCGGAATCTTCTTTCAAAAGCAAAGTCTGTGGTTTCGTAACTGTACCGTGATCCTTGTGTAGTGGTCAGAAGCTCGAGTATAACTATCGCAAGTGTAAATTCGAAAAATCCTCACCGCTGCGTCCAATGTAGGAAGGGGGAGGCTCTAGTTGGCGCAGTGCAACACTAGCGAAGAGCAGGGACTCTCTCTTCCTCGTCAGGGCTGAGGGTTACCTTCCAGACAACCTCTGCTTACCCTCTAGGTAGTGTGACTTAAGCAGTCGTAGGCTAATCTTTGGGGCACATAGGGTTAAACACTTGCAACAGTACACCTTTACAACCAACCCACCACACAACGAGACCAGACTGTATTCTTGTAAAAATATATATCTTTATATAGATTTTAAGCAGGCTTGTGAATACAGTCAATAACTTTATGAAGACGGTTGCACGTTACGTGATTTGGGTTACCACAGTTCTTATGGAAGTTCTCTTGAGGCCCGTAGGCCGGTGTTATTCAAAGTTCTTGTGGAGCCGGCGGCTTCCAAGGGATCTGTCCCACGTCGCGTTGCCTTCCCGGGGTCGCTGATCGTTGCGGCTCTTCGGCCGAGCAGGTCACTGGTCGTCCGGGGCAGCGGTGTTCTGTGGCGGCAGGGTCCTTTCCTCGTCGTCCGCTCCGACCCTGGAGGCGGAGGCTGTGCGGTTGTGACAAGCGGCAGTACGGTCCCCAAGTGCAGGACGTACCCAGCCAAATGTCGGTGCAGCTGTGGGCTCACAGCTGGGCTGTCGGGCAGGCTTACCGACCTTGCGGATTCTCGTAGGGCAACTGTCCGTCCTTGCAGGTGAGTGACTGCGCGCTGTGCAGTCACCTCGATAGCTCGGACCGGACGGGTCCTCCTTTGCTTTGCTCTCGGGCTCCCGGTGCAGTTGCAGTCACGGTGTTCGGGCCAGCGGCGGCTGGTCCTCACTTTGCTTCTGCTGTTGCTTTGGGCCCCGGTCACGGTGGTCGGGAGGATGTTGATGCCTTAGAGGAGATTCCTCCGTCAGTGCTGCGGCGATGGTCAGCCCCCGCAGCCGCTTTCCAAGGGGGTAGCGTCCACTGGTCCTGGGACGCTGGTCAGGGGGCAAGTTCAGTTGCAAGCCCTTGGAGATCTCTTTGCAGAGTTTGGCACAAGTAGCACAATAGTCTTTTCGTAGTCTTATTGTCTTCCTCTCCTTCAGCAGCAAGGCACCAGACACAGGCAAGAGTCAGCACCCTTCCTTGTCTCTCACGGTCCTTCTCGTAGGGCAGAGTCTTTCTGTGGCCCAAACCGGATCTAATTTTCAAGGAGCAGGGCTCCGTCTTTTATAGGCCAATTCTTTTGTTCTCGCAGGCCAGGGGGGCCTTTGCATAGCCACTCTCAGTTCTGGAGTACCCCCGCGGGTGTACTCCGGCTTCTGCTTTCAGTGTGAGGGGCAGGCGCATCAGACGCCCCACAGGGGGTGGAGCCAGCATTGTCCGGACAGGAGTGGCCAGAGTACCTTGTTGATGGGAGCTTCGCCCGTCCTGGGCCAGGTGCCGGCAGAGTCATCCGCCGCTCCCCAGGAGGGTGGAGCCAGCATTGTGGAGGTCGAGCACAGTGACAGTTCGAGTCAAGAGGCACTCCTACCTCCCACTAAGGTGTAATCTGCGCATTCACCACCCGTCATCCCTCCAGCCCTGTCACTCACACATCCCAGACAGTCAGATACACACCAGCAGAGGCGGCTGAAATGGTTAAGCAAGCAAATGCTAACTTTCTAAAAGTAGCATTTGCAAACCCAGGGTACTGAAATAAACTTGACTACAAGAAATATCTCCTTATCCTGAGTTCAGGCATACTAAACATGACTCACTACCTTGCTCCTTGAGCCTGCGGGGATTATAGGGTGTAATAACCCTCGCAGCTCAGTCTGGCCTAATGGAGCAGGTAGCCTTCAGTAGTGAAATACGGTCTTCGTTGTAAGTCACTACCAGGACATGCCACGCACATCAGGGCTTGTCCTACCTTGTACCTACAACGCACCCTGCCCGTAGGCCTACCATAGGGGTGACTAATATGTAGTCAAGGGAAGGGTCGGTGCTGGCAAGTGGGGACACTTGCCCAGCTAGCGTGACAGTACGAGACCGCACGCGGGTTCTGCGGTCGCAGTTCCCAGACACATCTTTACGGCTGCTTCGGTGGGTGGCGCAACCAGCGCTGCAGGCCCACCAGCAGTATTGGCATCTACAAGCCCCGGCACTCTCTCGTGCGCTTTACTAGGGACTAACAGTAAATCCAATGCACCAATCATGGATACCAATCGTATGTACAATTTACAGTAGGGAGCACTTGCACTGCGGCACGGATCAGCCGTGGCGCAGTGCCCTGAGTATCGGAAAACCAGCAAAACATCGGAGGCACATCAGCAAAAAGTGGAAGGGAGACTCACGCCAAGGTGCCAGGTCTAACACATACTATTAAATAAACAATGACGGTCACTTCTGAGCTCCACAGGGCACAGGCATGGAAGGGAAAGATGAGTTAATGTAAGGTGCAGAACTCTGCAGACACTGGAAATGTGAAATTCTGAAAACACGAGGAGGCCGAGGCCCGCTAATGTCAAGCAATCAATATTTAATTATATTAAACACAGTAATACATTGTTATAAGTGACTCTTTACTAGTATAAAATACATTGTAGAATTATAATTTAAGGAATCTGCTTCCAAAACGCAACTCCTGATGAAACATCATCATCACAGAGCCACACACCAAAATCATTTCATGATTTACATACTGCTTTTTCCTTTTGGAATCCTACAGTATGCGCAACGCATCACATACTTCAACCCTGATATCTTCCAGTTCAAACAATCAGAGTTGGTAAAACGCTACTACTCACCCTAGTACGGAACTGATCTTGCTGATCTTCCAGTTCAGATTCAGGCCTCTATCTCTTCTTGCCAATTGACATTTCTAATTTCTTGAAATCTCTATTAAACCCTTTCAAAAACACATTATCCTAAATAACATAAAACGAATAAATAAACTGATTATACACAAAGAAATTATGATAAGGAGAGTTGATACTTTCCTCACGATCCTTCTACAAATTTACGAACCTACTATGGTTAGCAGCCTTTACAAGGCGGGCATTACCACGCGCTGCCATTACTATCCTGCTTTAACAAAGCAAGTTGTTACAACGACTTGCACTGGAGGGCGCTGTTGGATGGGGAATAGTTTAATTTTCTATTCCAACACCTTCCCTACTCTAACGTGAGCTGGAGTTGGAATAGAAAATTAAACTATTCCACTATCCAGCGCTTTCAGCGCAAGTCGTTGTAACAACTTGTGTTGTAAAAACAGCGTTGTAATGGCACGCGTGGTAATAGCCCGAGTTGCAGTGTCATACAACCCCTACTATCCAACTTTTGAAATCCCATTTCCAATTGCACTAACCCATGGACCAGCTGTTTCAAACACTCAAGTCTCTTGCATAATTGAAGAACCTTTGCCTTATCCAAGACATCATTTATGTTAGAAATATATTTATTATTATGATTACTATTAACAGAAACATATGTTCAACAATGCTTAACTCTCTACACTTTGAAGATATTGCCCTCCTTTGCATAAAGAATATTTAGTGCTAACCTATTCTGCAAAACCACAGCACTCAAAGCAATCGTCTCCTCATTAATCTTGGTTACTGCTCCAGCAATATTAGCTGCTAGTCAGTCCAACAAAGTTAACAGCTTTCTAATCTTCATATCATTTAAAGCAATCCCCATAGGAGGAACCAAAACACCAAACAATCTATAAGCACTTCTCCAAAGCCACATTTTACTGTTTTGGATCCACTTTCACTCATTTAACTCACATTGCATGCTACACTCTAGAAAACACAAAGCAAGATAACAGCTATCCTCCCAATTTAATGGTAGATTAGAATAAGCCAATTTGTCACACATTTAATATATGCCTCAGTAAATAAGTTCTTCAACATTTAAAAAACCACATACATATTACAAAGACTCCTTCCAATCATTTTACATGGACTCAAACCACTAGTTGTCTCATAAATCATGCACACAGCTCTTTTTCTCTCTAGCTCAAATTTAAGCCTAGGAAGCGGATGCTTCTTCCAGTTTCTAAATTTCTCTTCTGCTTCAAACTGCAAATACATTTCTCTAGCTTCATTCACATTCCTACTAAGTTTTACTTGTCTCTCATTAAATTCTCTAATTAGGGTTTGTATAACACTACTTAATTTTAGCACACTGTATTTATTGTTAGTATCAGTTTTGTTAATAGGTTTATGAACTCTAACATGTTCTGAAACATA
The DNA here is from genome assembly GCF_964263255.1 of Lissotriton vulgaris. Classification (NCBI taxonomy): domain Eukaryota; kingdom Metazoa; phylum Chordata; class Amphibia; order Caudata; family Salamandridae; genus Lissotriton; species Lissotriton vulgaris. Next base: position 1,652,036,427 of record NC_141685.1, read on the forward strand.
ACATAAACCCCCATACTACATCATTTTCTAAAGGAAAAGTATATCATTCAGTTCCACAAAGCTTTGTTGTCAAAGAATCAATATTAATAAACTACATTTGAGTCCATAGATACGAGGAAACTGAACATGTGATGCCCCTTTGAAACAGAAATAGGTAAAATGGACATATAAAACAAAATTGAGACATTCATAAACATTAAAAACTCCTTCAACAGATTAGCGTAAACATTCAAAGAATATTCTTTAGTTAACGTTTCATTAATATTTAATCTCTTATCCTTAGAAACATGTGTACCTGTATATGATTAGATTCCAGACATGGATGTGGCATTTCCAACTGATGAATAAAGGTATCCAGGATACCTATTAAAATTATTATCAGGGAAACTACAGAAACTATTTTCAAAAATTCAACAATTATCTTCTTCAACTCTCCATCAAGAAATTATTTAGCATTGATTTCTTCAATCTAGTGGCAATCTCATATTGCAGAAAGTTCATGGGAGTTCTTCAAAAATGAACCAATAGTGTTCTGAATCAATGTCTCTTTGCTCTGTCTCAATCCTAGTCAGATATGTCCATTCAAGTGCTGAATGCTTCTAGTTCAATACTTTCACTCTTATAGATCTTCTGACCACTGTTTGTACTGGCTTTCTGTCACTCAAATATGTATTTATTTGCTCTAACTCTTGCTATGTCCCTTATTCAACAGTTTCAAGACTACAACAGTCTTCTGATGCTCCTTTCCTCCCTTTCACACTCTCAAACCAACAATCCAGGAACGGAGGGGCATATTAGCAAGAACCTCGTTCAAATTATCGCTGTTTTAGCGGCAGGAAACTGCCTCTAAAACGGCGATAATGGGATTGCTAATGTGCATTATAGAATTCCAATAGAAGCCCAGGTTAGATGTCCTGCACATCTAACCTGGGCTTCTAATGGAATTCTATAACGCATATTGGCAAGCCCATTAACGCCGATTTAGCGGCAGTTTACTGCTGCTAAAACAGCGATAATTTTAATGAGGTTCTTGCTAATATGACCCTAAATTTAATCTTCAGACCCATCTGTGATAACTGCTACACCTTCTTTTCCACTTGTCACTTGATCTGTGTGCATTTAGCCTAGACTAACTTTATCTTATTTGGGGATTGTCGAAACCTGCGCTTTTGCTTTTCTATTTTCCTGACCCCCTCCACTGGATCCCTATAATGAACTCTGGATAGTGTGAATCAGTGATTGGTGTCACTACTGTTTCATCTGCAGTGTTCACTCCCTTTGTGTGAGATGCATGGATCCAGTGGAAAACCTGCACACTTCACAAGTACCGCTTAGTGGGGTCCAAACCACCTGGTTCCAGATAGCTTTTTGTCACATGCTTCTTCTCAATCACCAAGAACCAGGTCATAGCACTGCTTTTCACTTGAAACCAGAAGCTCACATCGCCCGCCCCATTGGAAGTTCATGTGGTGAGAATCCAGTCATCTTATTAGGGATGGATTTTATAAACTGCAATTAAAATTGAAAAGCATCTAGACATTTCAGACAAATTAAATAGCAAATCTTTGATAACTTTGAGAGCAGTTCACTTTCTCAACCACTCCAGATGCTTCAGGCCGATAGCTGCAATGAAACGTCTCATCCATCTTCAATGTAGTGCACAAAATTAAAATGAAAATAATTCTTAAAATGAATCCTTTTATCTTATTCAGAAGGAGTCAGCAAACTTTATCAAGGGATCAACTCCCTCGCAAGAGCATGGCTATGAGCAAGCTGTCACATCTCCTAGCCAACAGAATAGACTTCCACCCAACTTGAAAACAAACAGAAAACAACTAAAATGTAATTGAACCGTTACACTTCGGCACCTCAATGAGTCAATCTGAATTCTGGTGAAAGAGCCTAACGACGAGCCGAGTGGACTAGAAGTCACTGCAGTGTTATTGCCAACATTAAAACATTAAACTTCTGACAAGTAACAGATCATTGACAAAAATATTCAGCTCACTCTCAAATGAGGATTGACCCAGCACTTTCTAAAAATGTGCACTTTCACTCATTTAACTCACATTGCATGCTACACTCTAGAAAACACAAAGCAAGATAACAGCTATCCTCCCAATTTAATGGTAGATTAGAATAAGCCAATTTGTCACACATTTAATATATGCCTCAGTAAATAAGTTCTTCAACATTTAAAAAACCACATACATATTACAAAGACTCGTTCCAATCACTTTTACATGGACTCAAACCACTAGTTGTCTCATAAATCATGCACACAGCTCTTTTTCTCTCTAGCTCAAATTTAAGCCTAGGAAGCGGATGCTTCTTCCAGTTTCTAAATTTCTCTTCTGCTTCAAACTGCAAATACATTTCTCTAGCTTCATTCACATTCCTACTAAGTTTTACTTGTCTCTCATTAAATTCTCTAATTAGGGTTTGTATAACACTACTTAATTTTAGCACACTGTATTCATTTTTAGTATCAGTTTTGTTAATAGGTTTATGAACTCTAACATGTTCTGAAACATAACATAAACCCCCATACTACATCATTTTCTAAAGGAAAATGTATATCATTCAGTTCCACAAAGCTTTGTTGTCAAAGAAACAACATTCAATTCAATTCAATAATCTTTATTTCGTTGCAATTGCACCATAAAAGATATACAAATACATAGTATATATAAAAATACATTATATACATGGCCACAATATCATCAACAAATGTACAAAAGTGTACAATTCAAAAAGTGCTAGTGCATGACCAAATACTATCCCTAGCCTTCACAGTTAAATCACAGGAGTGGGCTTAAAACACACATCAATAAATATAATTAAAAAGAAGTTTAAAATATTTACACAGTTAAAAAAACATTAAATTGATTTGTAACAGCCAGACACTTAAAATGGCAGTGACGATTTTTGTCTAATGAATTTTACTGCCAAAAGGAATCTACTGATACCAAACACTATTACTTGACTAGTGTCCGTAATTAATATTCTTCCAGCTTCCTTATACGAAGTTATTCCAATATTACGGCACAGTGGCACTATCCATTTTCTTCTAGTTTCTACATAGCTTGGACAGAAAAACTAAATATGAAAAATGTCTTCTCTTGCATTATTTGTGCATAAGGTACATTTATCATTACTGGTTTTCCCCCATTTTGACTCGGTTTCCCGGGTTCTTAGTATACCGTACCTATACTTTATATACAAGGTTTTCGCTAATGGTGGCTGAATCTCATCAAGAAACATTTCAAACTGGGCTACATTTTTCACCAATAAGAATTTTTCGGTTATGGGGCCATGTGCTCCAACATATACAGCATCATGGCTCACAAAGGCCCAAAAAGAGAGTTTGACTACTTTCTTTGAGGACACAGTCAGTAATTCTGGTTGACTCCAAAAATGGGATAAACCCAATTTTGTTAACCAGCTTTTAACGTGTTTAAACCAAAGAATCTTGTTACACGTGTCCAGTTCCAAAACTTCAACCAATCCATTTTTATATTCAGTTAGCTCTGGGGTGATCCACAACCTGACCCATAACAATAGTGGTCTTAATATTGCATGTAGGTCGGTGCGTCGTATGTTCATGTCAAGGAGTAGGGGTAATAGTGGAGTGTTACTAGGAACCTTTAATAATCCCCTTAAAAACTTATTCCCCATGATTTCAAAAGTCTTTCTACACACGGGTCCCCAAAGTTCTGCCCCATACAGAACCGCTGACTGAACCTTGCATTTAAACAGTTCTAACGCTGGGGTAACTGCTTTGTTTGCACAATTGTTATGCCTTTTCAGTATTGGTAGACAATTTTGTTTGAACACAATTTTAGATTTTTCTAATTGGGGTCTCCAACTTAAGGATGAATCTAATAGTACCCCCAAGTAAGTAAAACTTAGTTCATAATCAAGTTTTTCTCCATTCAATGTTAAGTTTTTCCTGAAACTTTTATGAGGGTTAAGTGCCATATATTTAGTCTTTTTTACATTGATTTCTAACCCTTTTGTGATACAATACTGCTGGAACCTATCTAATAAAGTCTGTAGGCCCCGAGGAGTTTGGGAAATGAGAATCGTGTCATCCGCGAAGAGGAGGGACGAAACTCGACCCCCCCCCCAGGCGAGGAGAGTCATTGTCACAATTCTCCATATAAACTGCAATATCGTTGACATAAAGGGAGAAAAGTGTAGGTGCCAGCACGCACCCTTGGCGTACTCCCCTCTTGATAGGGATTTCATCTGTAAGTTCACCATTGGGGCCCCATCTTACCCTGGCATAGTTATTCTGGTGTAACCTAATCACTAATTTCAATAGATCATCTGGGAACCCCTGCTTTTTCAATGATTTCCACAATAGGTCGCGGGGGATAAGGTCAAATGCTGCTCGTAGATCTACAAAGGTAAGATATAAATTACCTCTGCGAATGATGACATATTTCCAATACAAGCAGCATAGCCTTAATACCTGGTCGATGGTCCCAGTCTTTTCCCTAAACCCTGCCTGATACTTGGATAAAATCAGATTTTCCTCTAGCCACGTATTTACGCGGTTTAGGATAAGTCTGGCATAAATTTTCTGCGTTATGTCTAAAAGACTAATGGGGCGATAGTTCGCTGGATCCCCTCTATCCCCCTTTTTAAAAATAGTGATAATTTCAGCCCCATCCCATGTGTCAGGGATTTGGTCACCTGCTGCGATGACATTAAATAAATGATTTAAATAAGGTGCCCAGATCTCCATATTATGTTTATAAAGATCACCAGGGATCTTATCCAGACCCGGGGCCTTCCCTTGCTTCCAGGAGCAATTGCTGTTTCGGTCTCTTGTAAGTCAAAAATTACTAATGAGTTTTCAACATCCTCTCTCTGGGTTACTATTTCATTTGGGTTTACCATAAGCTTTTCCTCTGTGATTTGGGCTGCATATAATGATGTAAAGTGATCAACCCATGTAGCTTCATTTAGGAAAACCTCCCTTGAGCCTTTATCTGGCTTATTCCCTTTGGCTACTAACTCCCAGAACTGCCTGTGATCTTTAGCTTTTTCAGCTGATAACATGCTGGACCATAGATCCTCGTCCCAGGATGATTTTGCGGTGGCTATTGTTTTGTTGTAAATTTTCCTTTTTACTTTAAGTTCTACAGAGCTTTTAGTTTTTACCGCATTGATCAGGTCGGTCTTGGCTACTCGGCATTCCTTGTTAAACCAGGGTTTGCCTACTGGTTTTGTGTTCGCCGACCCGTTCCCTTTCCTTGGTTTTTTAGTGATAAGATCAATCAGTTTTTTACAAAAGGATTTGTGTAGTCCAATAAATTCACCAGGTTTACATTCATCCATATTATAAAACTCAAATGAGTTCACAAATGTGGAATAAATATTAGCCAACAGGTCCTTTCTTTCAAGAATATATGCCCATTTAACGGCCTGATAAGCGTGGCTCAAATCCACTGGAGTGACTTACAGCACTCACCTATAATTACCTTATAGGAAGTCAGCCGGACAGTGGAGAAGTATAAACAAAAGTCTTTATTAGGCCAAACAACACTCATATGAGAGGGCCCTGTCCGACCTCACTCCAAGGAGTGCGAACGAGAGGACTGACTCTCTGCATCACAGCAATACATTATAATGCAATACAGTAAATGGGGTACGCCCCTTGTGGAAAGTTACCGAGCCTCAAGTTAGTGGACAATGCTCTCATACAGCAGGCATCTGCACCTGCAAGGGATACATTATTATCTCTGCTCAAGGCCAGGGAGCCAGGCTTCGGCGTCTCTGGGCATGAGAACATTACTGATAACGAAACTTGCTAGTTTCGACCACAGTAAGCCGAGAAACGAAAACTGCTGTCTTAGTATAATTCTGTATTCCTGCGGGAGGGGCATGAGCGAGTAGAGCCCGCAGGCACAGAGAGTTACACAAAATGGTGGCACACAGGCTAAGCTAAGAAGCTAATATGGTCACGCATACATTTGAATATAAGCGATAAGTAAGAATATGTATTCAGCATAGGTGTATATACGAAATGCATTAGTTAGTCATATGATGCTAACTCACACGTCATCATAGGGTAATTAGAGCGTCGAAAAGTGAATTCTATCAGACCCTCCTTTTAGCATCATTGGCTAACTATAGCCTCATTTATTTGCCAAAGGTAGTGCCGACATCCATTCTAGGGGCAGGACTTTACTACTTCAGTCTAGAACATCTTCTGCAATAAACATTAACCAACTTGCATCAGCAGGAATTTCAGTAATCATAGAAGTCGTATATTGACCTGGTAACTTCTTTTTCGGACGAATATTTGCAGCACACATTGAACAACATGGAGGAAGGCAATATATGCAAAGGCAGCATGACAGTATTACACTAACCACTCCAACCAAACCCATCAGTATTTTCCAGCCCCAGGAAGAAAAGGCACCCCAGAGCCACCCTTGGAGAGACCAAGTTCCATTATCTTGGTGCAGTTCAGTCGCTAATCTATGCAATTTTTGCACTGCCAAGTTAACAGTCGGGGCGGAGTCAGGGATATAAACGCAGCAAGAGGTCCCGATGACGCGGCAGGCCCCGCCCCTATCAGCTAGTATGACGTCAAGGACCATCCTATTCTGGATCGTAAATAATCTCATAGCCTGAACCTCAACAGAGATGTTAGTCGTAATGTCAGCCTCAACCAGAACCACCTTTTCCATTACCCTAGAGAGTCGTCTGATAGCTCTACTATTGAATATAGGACCCCAGAAAGGAAGCAGACCCTTAGAAAAATCAGTCCATTGCTGATACGAGGTATCTGTCTGATCAACGTCCTCTACCTGAAGGTCCCTCCTTTTACGCTGCCCCTGCGGCTGCTCTGGAGTATTGGGGAATCGTCGATGAGTTCTGTGGTAATCAGAGGGAGCCACATACACGGGAGGAATCAGATAAGCCAGGTAGCACACCCCACCCCAACCCTCGGGCAACCATAAGTATCCATTTTCACCGCATACAAAATAGACACTGGGTGGGGCAATCAATGAGGGGCTAACGGGCAGGCGTATTGAAGCAGTCACGTTACAAGAGCTATTTCCAACCTTGATGGGACCCCTTCCCTCTATACAGAAAAATGGAGGAGGACCCACCACAGCCAAGGGTATCAAACTTTTGGAGCTGTCGTTACTCCTAGGGGGATGCCTATAAGACAAGGTGGCGTTCAGTTTCATGAAACTATCCCTTAGCCTATCAGTATCATTTGGTGTCAAGAAGCGACCCAACTTTTTCTCACATGTCTGTATAAAAGTCTGGTCAAAACGTCCGTCAGTGTATATCCGTCCAAGGGAAGCTGAAGGCAAAGGTCGCACTCGCATTGTCATTGTCCACCCCCTATTCTGTAGTCGGGGTGTGAGGGAATCTGGCTGTTGGAAATATTTAACTAGACCTATAAGGGTGTACCATCCCACACAACTATTCACCGGAGTCAAAGGAAGAGCAAGGAATCTATCTTTCTTATAGGCTGCAGAAGGCAAAAGCCCACAAACCCAGCAATCTGTCATGTTGGTAGTGGCATGTGCATGATGCAGTGTTTTAATAAAAACATTATCTTTATAATTTGCACGTATCATTCTTTCACCATATTCAACAGTTAACATTGCATGTTCCGGAACAGCAGTAGGTGTGGGTGCAAATGTGTGCACAGGATAGTATTTATCAACGAAAAACAGTATGCCAAGAGTCACCAAAAAGGCAATTAAAAATATAATTAGCACTCCAATTTTTCCTTTTCGGGAAAGGGCCAACCAGGGGGAATCAGGCTCACGTCTCGGGGGGGCTGCAAAAGGCAGCTCCTCATCAGTAATTGGCCGCCCAAAGGGATACATTCTGTATACTTATCAACACCAAAATCAAAAATAAAAATAAAAATCACACTACTACTAAAAAAATAGTCCCAGACAATCCTCAACCGGCCAGAGGGGTTCTTCAACCCTTAAAAAGGGATCTTCTCCCTGTGTCCTTCAAAGCCTCACAGGCAGGCTTTTACCGTCCATACCTACTCCCACGTCGCTCATCAATACTTTGAAATAAGGGAAGCACTTAATTCGGGCCCCGCACCACGCTTTCAGTCTCAGAGAACACAATCTTCGGCTAAACACCAGGGCTCTTACAAGTCCATCCCTACCACTAAATCTTCTTTTTCAAAATGTCCACTAAGCCCTTCTTCCAGTATTTAGTCCATCATATTCCAGCACTGTACTTATTTTCTTCGGGGCCGGAAATTATAACGAGTGCTCCCTGGCACTTCGGGGTCGGAGAACAAAGCAGGTGTCTCCGTGGCAGATGGGTCGGAGAACAAAGCAGGTGTCTCCGTGGCAGATGCTGAACTTTCCGGTATCTCTTTGCTAGCAACAAGAGGAGTGGTAGAGCTCACAGAATTTTCAATGCCGCTTCGCTCTTCTCCAATCAGTGAAGCATCCGAGAAAGGAACATACCTCGGGATATGTTCACACTCTTGGTCAGCGATGCCGTCTTGCACCCATTGATCATAGGGCAACGGGAGCGGGACCCTCTTCACATGAGAGGCATGGGTCCACGCCTTTCTGCCGTCGATCCGCAGCGCCGTGCGCGTGGTGAGGAGCACCTGACGAGGCTCTGACCACCTGGGCTCCAAGCAAGACTTCCGCTGGTATCGTCGCACCACGACCCAATCCCCTGGGTGGATGGTGTGTCCGGGCCCCTCCGGCAACGGCTTCAGAGTGTCTGCTACCTGCTGATGAATAGAACGAAGATCTTTAGTCAAAGCATACAGATAATCTGTCAACAGAGGGTAAGGTACTTCTGAAAAACATTTTGGACGGGGCACTCCCCAGATATTGGCCGGGCGGCCAAATACCACCTCGTGCGGGGAGACGCCCATTTTGGCATTTACAGTGACTCTTGTGGAAAGCAACGCTAAGGGAAGTGCATCTGGCCAACGGAGACCTGTACTCTCACATATCTTGGCCATTTTTAACTTGAGTGTGCCGTTAAACCGTTCCACCAGTCCTGCTGCCTGAGGATGCAAGGCTGAGTGGAACTTCTGGGTGATATGTAGGCCTTTGCATATATTCTTCACCAACTCAGCATTAAAGGACGTGCCATTATCACTCCAGATCACCCTAGGTAATCCGAAGCGGGAGAAATACTCCTTTATCAACATTTTAGCAGTAGACATAGCCGTGCAGTCCTTTGTTGGGAACGCCTCCACCCACCTACTAAAGGCACATACGACTACAAGGACGTACTTCAAGTTGTTGACTCTTTCCATTTCGATGTAATCCATCTGAATCACCTCAAAAGGGAAAGAGGGGGGTGCAAAATTTCCAGCTGGAACAGGGGTACCCTTTCCAGGATTGTGTCTCAAACACACCATACATTGACGAACCAAATTGGTGGCCATCTTAGAGATATTTTTATTGCTCCACACCGGGTCTAATAGTTTGCAGATACCCTTCGCACTCACGTGAGCAGGCCCGTGTGCCATCGTCACTACTGGAAGGACATACGCATTCGGTAACATCCATCGTCTCTTGTCTGTCACATCTGTCCAACATTCATCCGCATCCAGTCGTCCCTGCCCATCCTTCCATGCTCTCAATTCCTCATCCGTCGCCTTGCCCTGTATGTTCTTGACACTCTGTACCGTGTCTGCGAACATATAATTGTCTGGGACCCATCGTGCTGGCCCTGCCACAAACATTCGTGGTAATTTTTCTCTAGCAGTCTCTTTTGCTGTCTCGTCGGCAAAAGCGTTGCCTCGCCCGACATCGTCCACTATTGTCTTGTGTGCACTACATTTTATCACAGCCAATCTTTTGGGTAAAGTCAGTGCCGTTAGCAGTCGTAATATCAGTGGACCATGTTGGATGCGTTGTCCATGGGAGGTCAAGAATCCCCGTTCTGCCCAAAGTCGCCCATAATTATGAACCACGCCAAAGGCGTATTGGCTATCAGTGTAAATGTTGACATCCAACCCCTCACTCAACTCACATGCTCTCAGTAAAGCGATAATCTCAGCAGCCTGAGCAGAATTATAAGGTATTCTAGAAGTCTCTACCACCGTCTGTAATGTCGTTATTGCATATGCTGCTGTCGATGTCCCGTCTGGTAATTTAAAACAGGATCCATCAACATACAGTTCCCCATCTGGTTCTTCCATGGGCCTGTCTGTCAAATCCACCCTCCCCTTTGTCTCCTCCTCAGTCTTATACAAACAGTCGTGTATGTCATCATCATGTGTGTCACTATCTGTGGGGATAGGTAACAAGGTGGCGGGGTTCAATGTGGCACACCTTTTAATTGTCACATGGGGTGCAAAAAGAGTCATCTCGTAACCCGTCAGACGAGCGCTTGTTAAATGCTGCGTCGGTGTCCTGTTCAGTAAAATATCCACAGCATGCGGTACCATTACTGTGAGATCTGTTCCCAGCACGAGCCCTGCCGATTGTCTTATAGAAACCGCAGCAGCCGCCGTGGCTCTCAGACAGCTCGGCAGCGCTCTTGCCACATTATCGAGCACAGCAGAGAAATACGCACACGGTCTCTGCTTCCCCCCAAAACACTGAGTTAGGACAGACAACGCGCAACCTTCCGCCTCGTGCACGTAAAGAACAAAAGGCTTCTGGTAATCAGGTGTTCCAAGAACTGGCGCAGAACACAGAGACTCTTTTAGTAACTCAAACGCTTCCTGACATGCGGGGGTCCAGGGTAGGGGTTCGCGCACTTCTTTGGTAGTCAGATACAATAGGGGTTTCGTTAGTAACGCATAGTTAGGTATCCACTGACGACAATACGATGTTATGCCTAGGAACGCGCGCACCTCTCGCTGCGTGTTAGGTACCTGCATGTTAGTGATCGCTTTTATGCGCTCCGGCGTCAATCTCCTCCCCACTTTCGAAAGGAGGTGACCGAGGTAGGTGACCTCCGTTCGACAGTATTGGAATTTCGGAAGGGACACTTTATGCCCCCTTTTAGCCAAATGGTGCAACAATTTCACAGTAGCATCTCGACAACCCTGTTCGTCATCCGATGCTATCAGGATATCATCCACGTACTGCAACATCACGTTGCCAGGTGGAAGTTCCAAATCATCCAATTGTGCCTTCAGAGCTTGACTGTATATACTAGGACTCTCAGTGTACCCCTGAGGAATTCTCTTGAAGCGAAAGCTACGGCCAGCCAATGAGAATCCGAAAAGGTACCTGCTATCTTCATGTACTGGAATACTGAAGAAAGCGTTTTTCAAATCAAGGACAGAGAAATATTTGGCCGAAGGTGGAATCATTGTCAATATCGTAGTGATGTCCGAGACCACCGGATACTGCGGCTCCACTACTCTATTCACCTGACGCAAATCAATCACAAATCTATAGACATCAGGAGTATTATCAGTGGCATCAGGTGACCGTCTTTTAAGTACAGGCAAAATAGGGCTGTTACATATATTCGAATCAGTCTCTTCCACTACTCCAGACTGTATTAAATCATGAATTATTTGTAACAATGCCTTCTCACCCCCCCTAGGTATTTTGTATTGCGGTATTCTGGGCAATTTGGCTCCCACCTTCACTCTAATTGACACCGGGGCAATGTCCATTCGTCCCACATCATTATCACTGACGGCCCACAAGCTGTCTGGTATGCCTCGAAACTCAGGTGGCAGCGGGTCGTCTTTTGAAAAGCACTGTAGTGGGCGGGCAACATTGGGTCCTAGAGTAAGGTACACGCCATCCGGGGAACAATAGATGGTAGCATGCAACCTCTTCAATAAGTCTAAACCCAACAAATTTTCACCACAATTTGATGTCAATAAAAACGGTGAATCAACAGTAAAAGGACCAATCGTTAGCGTGAGAGGTTTAGAAATGGGGCTAATCACCGGAGTTCCTGCGAAACCCACGGATATGTTATTCTTGCCAGACAGAGCCGCCCCTGGGACCCGAGAACGAGCCACTGAACTTTTCATTGCACCCGTATCCACTAGAAATTTCTGCTGAGACCCTAGTAAGTCGGCTTCGACATAAGGTCCCCTCTGATCAACTTCCATAAGTACTGGTCCCATGCTCTGTCCTACGCTGTCCTAGTTGTGGGAGAACCCTGTCAAATCATCAACTGAGTAATCATCATTGTAATACTGGCCCCCGCTCCTCTGCGACTGTTGTCTATCTGTCCCGGTGTCAAAGTAATTGCCTCCCGGTCTCCCGCCTCCTTCTGATCGCGCAGCCTGTCTCCCAAAATCACCGCCACCTCTTCCTCGTCCGCGCCCTACACCAGCGCTTGCCTGAAGCAGCGGGCAATCCCTCCACCAGTGCCCCTCCTGCTTGCACTTCGCGCACTGATTCGGTCCCAGCCTGTCTCTGCTCTCACCTCTTCCAAATCCACCTCCGCGGCTCGGCCCTGCACCCCTTCCTCTGCCTCTTGCCACCTGCTGCAATAAAACCCTCGTCTTCAAATCTTTAGCCTTCTTCTCCTGCTTGTCCTTATTTTCATTTTCCCTGTGCTCGTAATATTGCGCCATACTTAATATTCCCGAAGGAGAGGACGTTGTCCACGTGCTCTCCGATGCTTGCAGTCTGGCCGATATCTCAGGCAATAAGTTTGTGACAAACCTGTTGACGAAGAGCCGTAACCCTCCATCCTGTGACACATCCTGTCCACTAAAATCCATATACGTTTCCTCAAACCTCGTAAAGAAATCAGAGACCGCTTCATCCTTTTTCTGCTTGCAAGCCGTCAATTTGTCCCAATCTACCTTTTTCGGGGGGATGAGGGAATGCATATATTTTATAATACGCCCTGGCAAAGCCAATATCTCAGCCTTCGGCTTCTCCCCTGGCTTACGCTCCTTGTCCCAATCTTTCAACTCCTGCCATGTACCACCCAGCTCCTCCGTATGATCCGTACCTTTCACTTGTCGCCACACATCAACCGGGACCAAAAGCCCGAAAAACAATTCAACATCAGCCAACGTCATCACAGTAAAAGACGCCGCTTCCGTAAGCTCTTTGTAATAGGCGGTCGGATTCTTTCTAGAATCCGGCAGCTGAGCTTTCAATGACAGCACCTCACTTCTCTTCCATGGCGTATACACCCATTGCTCCTGAAAATGCGCATCAATTCTGTTCCTTGTTACAGCCCTCGTGAGTGGGTCTAACAGCTCGGGGACCTCAGGATGAAAAATAGGGTGCACCTCTCGCATTGGGTGGAGACCTGGGAAATGGGGTGTACCGGCAGAGGGCAATTCATTCCTGTATTGCAAAAGCGCGCGCAAACTACTCATCACTTCCTTCACCCCTGTGTTCGATCTGTACGCTCCAGCCTGTATATCCCGCAAAACCGCCGGAGCCACACCTCCATAGCCCTGCTCCCATAACGGTATCAATACACTAGCCATGTGCCACAAAGCGTGCTGCTGCATTAATGGCTCAAAATCTTTCATGGTGGACCAGATATCATCAAACGAATAAATATTATTCCTGGCCCATTGACATGCCTGGTTAGCCACCAAACTTTTTTCATCCAAACCAACAGTAGAACGCGTAAGCAGCTTCCGTACCTGTGAGAGCAATCCGCTACCTGCGCCGCGACTCGGTGTTAGCATCTCCTGACTTGGGGTGGTGCTAGCTGAGACAGTAGGGAGTGCTAGGGAAAATGGCGAGGGGGCGGGTGAAGTGGGCTGAAGTTGAGAAACGAGGGGTGTCGAGGGCAGGGATTGTTGGGGGGCACTCGCTGAAGGACCTGGAATGGCGCTACTAGGGGCCGAAAGTGGCAATGAGGGGTACAATGGCTGCGGGGCATAAGGGGGAGGGGGTCGGGCATTCAAAATGTCCTCCATCTCATCTGGGTCGTCCTCTCTCACTACGTAACTTTTATTTTCCTTCAACCTACAAAGTCTATCTGCGCGCTCCATGCGTAATGCATTCTCATTCCCCACCTGTTCTCTCGCTTTCTGCGCCATAGTCTGGGTGGACTTTTTATACTCCTCTTTCTCCTCTCGCATCTTACGTTTCCTGACCTCTTTCTGCCATATTCGCAAAGAGTCGAACATACTCTGGCGACTACGCCTAGCAAACAATTTATCTTGCAAATAATCCAATTTAGCTTCATCAAAAGAACCCGTCAAAGGCCATTGTAAATCCACATTATCAGCAGTGTATCGATGCCACAAAGTGCCAAACAAAATCGGAACCAGTCCGTGTTTAACATACATATCAAAACTCGGTGTCCCTTCAGGGGGTGCGGGTTGGCTCTCGGCCAGTCTAGTATCTGAGGGTCGACAACAGCATCCAAAACATCGCAATTTGCTAAAACACGGCATTTTTGCTTTATCTCGAATCACAACTCAAGTTCATTCACACATAAACATATAGACGAACCACGTACACATATACAATATCTCCAAAACACGTGTTACCAAATGGGACAAGGCCCGTCGACCAAGTCCTGGGGAACCTGGACTCTACCGCAGACCGAACAGTACACTAACTGTTCAGAGGAAGGGGAACGAGTCCGCCACCCGTGCGGCACTGCGGATCACTGCGCACTTTACCGCGGGAAACCCGGATCACACCTCCACTGAATCACCACACTAGGAGTTCAGGGTAAGCGCACCAGAGTCTACCCACAATGAGCCACGCCTTCACCACAGTACCATCCGGTCGGATCACTACACACAATTACCTCAAAATACGTCCCCAACCCCTTCAAGTCTGTCAGAGCACCAACTCGTACTCTGAGTTCCCCGGAGCACACTAGCCCCAGGAGCACACCGGCTCCTCAAACCATCGGAGACACTCTAGTCTCCCGGAACACTCCTGTTCCTGCAGCAATCACAGGTGGACCACTCACCTTCCGTTGGCGGCACCGACCTCTACCGTTCTCCACCTCCGGCTGTCAGGACCAACACGGTCAGCTTCAAGTTCCGCCTTCTGGACCCCGGCGTAAGATCCGAACCGGGACCTCTCCCGATCAGCAGGGTGGGGCAGCGCTGCGAGAACCAAGCTCGGCATCAAATGGGATCCCGGGCCCACCGTGCCGACCAGCGGGTCCCCGGTCTTCTGCTGCCCACTTACGGGTGAGAAAGATCCTTATCGCGGGGTCCCTATTCGGGCGCCATCTGATAAGCGTGGCTCAAATCCACTGGAGTGACTTACAGCACTCACCTATAATTACCTTATAGGAAGTCAGCCGGACAGTGGAGAAGTATAAACAAAAGTCTTTATTAGGCCAAACAACACTCATATGAGAGGGCCCTGTCCGACCTCACTCCAAGGAGTGCGAACGAGAGGACTGACTCTCTGCATCACAGCAATACATTATAATGCAATACAGTAAATGGGGTACGCCCCTTGTGGAAAGTTACCGAGCCTCAAGTTAGTGGACAATGCTCTCATACAGCAGGCATCTGCACCTGCAAGGGATACATTATTATCTCTGCTCAAGGCCAGGGAGCCAGGCTTCGGCGTCTCTGGGCATGAGAACATTACTGATAACGAAACTTGCTAGTTTCGACCACAGTAAGCCGAGAAACGAAAACTGCTGTCTTAGTATAATTCTGTATTCCTGCGGGAGGGGCATGAGCGAGTAGAGCCCGCAGGCACAGAGAGTTACACAAAATGGTGGCACACAGGCTAAGCTAAGAAGCTAATATGGTCACGCATACATTTGAATATAAGCGATAAGTAAGAATATGTATTCAGCATAGGTGTATATACGAAATGCATTAGTTAGTCATATGATGCTAACTCACACGTCATCATAGGGTAATTAGAGCGTCGAAAAGTGAATTCTATCAGGCCCTTCGATTATTACTTAGTACAACATTATCACAGGTTAATGGTACTTCTAGGCTATGAATACCCTCAGTAACACCAGGTTCTTTCAGGATACTAGACAAAAAACTCATTTCTAACGGGAAGTGATCGCTCTCAAAACGTTCTCTAACATTTAGATCATGTGTATATGGCCACAAATTAAAAGAAACAGAAACATAATCTATCTTGCTACTACAATTCCCCCTACTAAAGGTAAATGCTCTCGGGGAGTCTGATGGCATGCGCCCATTACAAGCTCTTAGACCATAGCTTGTGAACAGCCCTGAGATCTGGAGGGCTAATGTGGTCCCACGAACAGTTCCATTGTTTAGTGCTGGTATCCCATGGGCAACATCCTCATCCTCATAAAGTTTAACCATCCCCACAATCGGCTCTAAATTGCAATTTAGATCACCACATAAAATGATGCTTTCATCATGGTCTAGGGTGTCCATAAGCATTTCCAGTTTCTCTATAATTGGAGATTCCCTATTAGCGGGACATGGTCTATTGTACACATTTATGAGATTTATTATCCTCTTGTCACTTGTAATTAATTTCAATCCAAGTATGTCTAAGGAATCGGTGTTTAACATTTTTATCCCCACATCGATAGTTGTTCTGATCCATATTACCAACCCTCCCGAGGCTCTCCCTCTTACTGAGGGGACGGCCGCCACTTGGTAGGTTCTATATCCTATTCTATGGACCTGATCCGTGGCCCATGTTTCTTGTAGCACACAGATATCAAATGAATTAATATAACTATTCCAGTCAGGATCACACATTTTTATACCAACACCAGCAATATTCCAAGAAACTAAGTTTAACAATGAGGGTCTCTCTTTTGCACAATGTGTACTAGATTTAACAGTGGGAAGTAGATTATTGTCAATATTGGTACGGATGTTTAGGTGCCTATCCACAGATAACCCACTGTTATCGCTATCTCCTTCCTTTGTGTCACGGGGTTTTGTACATACTTCATGGTCATACCCTGTCATATTGTTACTATTGAAAAGTTTTTCACAGCCAATCTCCTGATGATTAAGTGGTATATTCACTTCCCCACTCTCCTTAGGAGGTATAACATTAAGTATGGGGATTACATTATTTAAAGAAGAGGATTCCTCTGATCTAGTGGTCAATGGTGATGCCTGTAGTCAATCAACTGACTCTAGGCAATCGAATTGGTTGTAGGAGAGGAAGTTATAGGGGTGGTGGATTTGTCCTAACCAGCCTCCTCCTTGGTGTCTCCTTCCACGGTGTCTTACCGTGGTCCACCCATCAGTTCTGGGATGGAAGTGACCGGGTGGGTAAAAATGTGTTAATTAAATGGGTGTATGGTAGTGGCTGGGTCTGGATTGGGATACTTCCAATTGCAGATATAATTAACTATTCTTGGGTTGTCAAAATTGATAACTATGCTATCCCCTTGTATGTCTTTCGTCATGCATCCCACCCATGATACTCGCTAATACTCAAGATGTTACCCCTCAGGCCAGGGGGCAACGGCCTATTGGTATTTAACCATTGGGTCACCCTTTTCCAGAGGTAGGATGTGCTTTCCAACTCCTGTTCACCTAGCTCTGGGACTCCAGTCAAGATAACCACAAATGGGCAAACCTCCGGGGGAAGATTAAGTACATCCTTTACATGGTCTTTACTAGATCTACTTACATTTGTTACCTCCTTACTGCCTGTTATGTTCGGAGTACTTTGCTTTTGAGATTGGCCATTGGGTACATCACTAGGTGTCATAGGGTCACCCACGTTTGATTTGGGTACTACTTTTTCCTTTTGCGCAGGTATAGCATCTAAGGTTTTTACAGGAATAGCTGTTGTCAATGTTGGTTGCGGGTTAGTACTGGACTTACTCAGTTGGATATCTATTCTCTCCTTTATGTCCCTCTCTATACGTTTTAAAAATACCTCTATTTTACTCAGTCTCTCCTCTAATGGGTGGAGCATATGACGTAGTGCTTCAAGTATAACAGTGGAGGCAGAATCCCCCCCCCCTCTGCGCCAATCCCTGTTAGATCCTTGTTTGTACCACCAGCACCTTCCAGGCTAGTGTTAGGTGACACAGGATGCTTAGGACCCTTCTTTCTCTTACCACTAGTATTGTTTGCAGGCCCTTGTTTATTCTTTGGTATAGCCCCTGTGTTCACCCCTTTCTGCTGCCTGGTATTGTATACTTTGGCTTGCTCAACCGCTACCGGTGCAGCACGAACATTGGGTAAATTGTTAGGTGATTGTAAAATAGATTCGGAGACAGTTAGAGTACTACTCTCTGTGACATTTAGTATATCGTTAGCAATAATTATATCCACATTAGTTCCATTACTTTGAGGACTATTAGAATTTCCAACTATTTCAGTTCTGTCTTTAGAGATAGGTGTTTGTACATGTGCCAATTGCCCAAGAGAGGATCTTCTCGCAATAATCAATTCCTGCGAGACCCTCCTTTCCATGATGTTTATGCTTTCATCCACCACACAGTTCATTCTTTTAATAAATTGGTCCATAGCTCCCGTAAAAGCAACAGTGTCACTCTTCCCTTTACTTTCCTTTGGCGGCATACCAATGGTAGTGGGGTTCGTGTAAGCAAGAAACAAGATAAAAGCTTATTAAATCAATTAGTACTCACAAAATAAAGTGTAACATGAACAAGGGGGGTGGCCCGCCCGACCACTGCTGTCCACTGAGGGCCACAGAGGGCCCGCCCTTTGCCCGGGCTTAGCCCCGGACGCTCCCGCGCGCGTCTCGCGGGGCGAGAGGGGGTGTCAGGCTTTAACTGGCGCCTCCGGCGCTCTTTGCGCGTCACGGGCGCGCTACAGGCAGAGGGAGTGCTGGGGAGTGTGGTCCGTTCACTCGGGACGCCTCCCGTCGCCTCCCGGCGTGTTCTACTCCCGCCGTTCACCTCACGGCAATGCCCGTCGGCAGAAAGGTCTGGTAAGTTGCTTGGTGTTCCCCCTCTGGGCTCCCGGGGGGTCGGGCTTTAACTGGCGCCTCCGGCGCTCTCTGCACGTCACAGGCGTGCTACAGGCAGAGGGAGTGCTGGGGAGTGTGGTCCGTTCACTCG
This sequence comes from Lissotriton vulgaris, assembly GCF_964263255.1. Taxonomy (NCBI): domain Eukaryota; kingdom Metazoa; phylum Chordata; class Amphibia; order Caudata; family Salamandridae; genus Lissotriton; species Lissotriton vulgaris. Next base: position 1,652,055,348 of record NC_141685.1, read on the forward strand.
GGACGCCTCCCGTCGCCTCCCGGCTTGTTCTACTCCCGCGGTTCACCTCACGGCAATTCCCGTCGGCAGAAAGGTCTGGTAAGTTGCTTGGTGTTCCCCCTCTGGGCTCCCGGGGGGTCAGGCTTTAACTGGCGCCTCCGGCGCTCTCTGCGCGTCACGGGCGCGCTACAGGCAGAGGGAGTGCTGGGGAGTGTGGTCCGTTCACTCGGGACGCCTCCCGTCGCCTCCCGGCGTGTTCCACTCCCGCCGTTCACCTCACGGCAATGCCCGTCGGCAGAAAGGTCTGGTAATTGCTTGGTGTTCCCCCTCTGGGCTCCCGGGGGGTCAGGCTTTAACTGGCGCCTCCGGCGCTCTCTGCGCGTCACGGGCGCGCTACAGGCAGAGGGAGTGCTGGGGAGTGTGGTCCATTCACTCGGGACGCCTCCCGTCACCTCCCGGCGTGTTCTACTCCCGCCGTTCACCTCACGGCAATGCCCGTCGGCAGAAAGGTCTGGTAAGTTGCTTGGTGTTCCCCCTCTGGGCTCCCGGGGGGTCAGGCTTTAACTGGCGCCTCCGGCGCTCTCTGCGCGTCACGGGCGCGCTACAGGCAGAGGGAGTGCTGGGGAGTGAGGTCCGTTCACTCGGGACGCCTCCCGTCGCCTCCCGGCGTGTTCTACTCCCGCCGTTCACCTCACGGCAATGCCCGTCGGCAGAAAGGTCTGGTAAGTTGCTTGATGTTCCCCATACCATGGGATGGCCACTTTCAGCCCTGCAAGATAACAGCTATCCTCCCAATTTAATGGTAGATTAGAATAAGCCAATTTGTCACACATTTAATATATGCCTCAGTAAATAAGTTCTTCAACATTTAAAAAACCACATACATATTACAAAGACTCCTTCCAATCATTTTACATGGACTCAAACCACTAGTTGTCTCATAAATCATGCACACAGCTCTTTTTCTCTCTAGCTCAAATTTAAGCCTAGGAAGCGGATGCTTCTTCCAGTTTCTAAATTTCTCTTCTGCTTCAAACTGCAAATACATTTCTCTAGCTTCATTCACATTCCTACTAAGTTTTACTTGTCTCTCCTTAAATTCTCTAATTAGGGTTTGTATAACACTACTTAATTTTAGCACACTGTATTTATTGTTAGTATCAGTTTTGTTAATAGGTTTATGAACTCTAACATGTTCTGAAACATAACATAAACCCCCATACTACATCATTTTCTAAAGGAAAAGTATATCATTCAGTTCCACAAAGCTTTGTTGTCAAAGAATCAATATTAATAAACTACATTTGAGTCCATAGATACGAGGAAACTGAACATGTGATGTCCCTTTGAAACAGAAATAGGTAAAATGGACATATAAAACAAAATTGAGACATTCATAAACATTAAAAACTCCTTCAACAGATTAGCGTAAACATTCAAAGAATATTCTTTAGTTAACGTTTCATTAATATTTAATCTCTTATCCTTAGAAACATGTGTACCTATATATGATTAGATTCCAGACATGGATGTGGCATTTCCAACTGATGAATAAAGGTATCCAGGATACCTATTAAAATGTCCCTTATTCAACAGTTTCAAGACTACAACAGTCTTCTGATGCTCCTTTCCTCCCTTTCACACTCTCAAACCAACAATCCAGGAACGGAGGGGCATATTAGCAAGAACCTCGTTCAAATTATCGCTGTTTTAGCGGCAGGAAACTGCCTCTAAAACGGCGATAATGGGATTGCTAATGTGCATTATAGAATTCCAATAGAAGCCCAGGTTAGATGTCCTGCACATCTAACCTGGGCTTCTATTGGAATTCTATAACGCATATTGGCAAGCCCATTAACGCCGATTTAGCGGCAGTTTACTGCTGCTAAAACAGCGATAATTTTAATGAGGTTCTTGCTAATATGACCCTAAATTTAATCTTCAGACCCATCTGTGATAACTGCTACACCTTCTTTTCCACTTGTCACTTGATCTGTGTGCATTTAGCCTAGACTAACTTTATCTTATTTGGGGATTGTCGAAACCTGCGCTTTTGCTTTTCTATTTTCCTGACCCCCTCCACTGGATCCCTATAATGAACTCTGGATAGTGTGAATCAGTGATTGGTGTCACTACTGTTTCATCTGCAGTGTTCACTCCCTTTGTGTGAGATGCATGGATCCAGTGGAAAACCTGCACACTTCACAAGTACCGCTTAGTGGGGTCCAAACCACCTGGTTCCAGATAGCTTTTTGTCACATGCTTCTTCTCAATCACCAAGAACCAGGTCATAGCACTGCTTTTCACTTGAAACCAGAAGCTCACATCGCCCGCCCCATTGGAAGTTCATGTGGTGAGAATCCAGTCATCTTATTAGGGATGGATTTTATAAACTGCAATTAAAATTGAAAAGCATCTAGACATTTCAGACAAATTAAATAGCAAATCTTTGATAACTTTGAGAGCAGTTCACTTTCTCAACCACTCCAGATGCTTCAGGCCGATAGCTGCAATGAAACGTCTCATCCATCTTCAATGTAGTGCACAAAATTAAAATGAAATAATTCTTAAAATGAATCCTTTTATCTTATTCAGAAGGAGTCAGCAAACTTTATCAAGGGATCAACTCCCTCGCAAGAGCATGGCTATGAGCAAGCTGTCACATCTCCTAGCCAACAGAATAGACTTCCACCCAACTTGAAAACAAACAGAAAACAACTAAAATGTAATTGAACCGTTACACTTCGGCACCTCAATGAGTCAATCTGAATTCTGGTGAAAGAGCCTAACGACGAGCCGAGTGGACTAGAAGTCACTGCAGTGTTATTGCCAACATTAAAACATTAAACTTCTGACAAGTAACAGATCATTGACAAAAATATTCAGCTCACTCTCAAATGAGGATTGACCCAGCACTTTCTAAAAATGTGCAACATGGAACCCATGAAAACTCTTTTCCATATGACTCAAAATGCCATCCAGCAGAGCATGTTTATTATCAGGTAATATCTAAATGCCACTTTGCTGCGTAGCATAATCCGCTGCTATCAATCTTTTTATTTTATCATCATTTACATTATTTTGTAAATTATTTTAGCTCTTCCAAAGTTTGAACTGTTTTTGACAAAAAACAATTTACACTTTTCCTCAATTACATTCTTCATGTGGTTCTAGCGTGCGGGACATAATAGCACACTATTATTCAACTTCATCTGCATATCGGTTATCAAGAGTAACCATAATATTTCCACTCTTATGTGCTACATATTTTGCAACAGCAACTTCCTTAGGAATCTGCAATTCCAAAATTCTTGGTCAATTTCCAATCTGACTATATTACGAATACCCTTTGTAACCAAAGCTGACTAAAGTCATGACCATTTTAAAACCATACTGGCTATCTTCTTAAATTGTAACACTAAATATGTTGGCTATGCAGCATGCTCTCATAAGAGCAATCAATTCTGCAACTTGTGCTGAGATTACATTACACAAGTATGATGTTTCAACAATTAGTGCAATTGTGCAAACTACATATTCTGCTCTCATGATACCTTAAGGGACTTGCAGACAAGAAACTTCTTAAAACAAAATGAAATCAGCAAAGTGACACATCTTCAACATTAAATCTTGGTTTGGTGTACAGCATTGTAACAGCAATACAGTCATGATCACATTCACTATCTCTTTCATCAAAATCCTCACTAGGCATTGGCAAGGGCATGGCAGGATTCAGGGTATTGCACCGTTTGACAGGTAATCTCTGCTTTTAGAATCACGTGTTCATACTTGGCCAACCTGTTGTTTGGAAAAAACTGAGTTAGAGTGTGAGTCAGCAAAATCTCAACTGAATAAGGGGCTAACACAATCTGTGCATATCCCATCACAATCCCATCACCCTAGTGTATGGTAAGACACACAGCAGCAATGCTCTTCATATGAACTGAAAAATAAGCTACTGCCCGTTTTGCTCCTCCATGTGGCTGAGTAAGTCCTGAAAGTGAGCACCCTTCTTTCTCATGACAAAATAAATAAAAGGTTTTTCTTCTAATGAAGCCTTGCATAAGCTGGTGCAGTACAGAGAATATGTCTGAGCTCCAGGAAGGAATTCATACATTCATTGTCCCAGGGCACCGGATCACTCACATCACTTTAAGTAAGCCTTTGTAAAGGTTGTGCAATTTAGGAACAATTTGGAATCCACTGAGGACAGAAGCCAAGCATTCCCATTCACTTTCTCAACCACTCCAGATGCTTCAGGCCGATAGCTGCAATGAAACGTCTCATCCATCTTCAATGTAGTGCACAAAATTAAAATGAAATAATTCTTAAAATGAATCCTTTTATCTTATTCAGAAGGAGTCAGCAAACCTTATCAAGGGATCAACTCCCTCGCAAGAGCATGGCTATGAGCAAGCTGTCACATTTCCTAGCCAACAGAAAAGACTTCCACCCAACTTGAAAACAAACAGAAAACAACTAAAATGTAATTGAACCGTTATACTTCGGCACCTCAATGAGTCAATCTGATTTCTGGTGAAAGGGCCTAACCACGAGCCGAGTGGACTAGAAGTCACTGCAGTGTTCTTGCCAACATTAAAACATTAAACTTCTGACAAGTAACAGATCATTGACAAAAATATTCAGCTCACTCTCAAATGAGGATTGACCCAGCACTTTCTAAAAATGTGCAACATGGAACCCATGAAAACTCTTTTCCATATGACTCAAAATGCCATCCAGCAGAACATGTTTATTATCAGGTAATATCTAAATGCCACTTTGCTGCGTAGCATAATCCGCTGCTATCCATTTTTTTATTTTATCATCATTTACATTATTTTGTAAATTATTTTAGCTCTTCCAAAGTTTGAACTGTTTTTGACAAAAAACAATTTACACTTTTCCTCAATTACATTCTTCATGTGGTTCTAGCGTGCGGGACATAATAGCACACTATTATTCAACTTCATCTGCATATCGGTTATCAAGAGTAACCATAATATTTCCACTCTTATGTGCTACATATTTTGCAACAGCAACTTCCTTAGGTATCTGCAATTCCAAAATTCTTGGTCAATTTCCAATCTGACTATATTACGAATACCCTTTGTAACCAAAGCTGACTAAAGTCATGACCATTCTAAAACTATACTGGCTATCTTCTTAAATTGTAACACTAAATCTGTTGGCTATGCAGCATGCTCTCATAAGAGCAATCAATTCTGCAACTTGTGCTGAGATTACATTACACAAGTATGATGTTTCAACAATTAGTGCAATTGTGCAAACTACATATTCTGCTCTCATGATACCTTAAGGGACTTGCAGACAAGAAACATCTTAAAACAAAATGAAATCAGCAAAGTGACAAATCTTCAACATTAAATCTTGGTTTGGTGTACAACATTGTAACAGCAATACAGTCATGATCACATTCACTACCTCTTTCATCAGAATCCTCACTAGGCATTGGCAAGAGTGTGGCAGGATTCAGGGTATTGCACCGTTTGACAGGTAATCTCTGCTTTTAGAATCACTTGTTCATGCTTGGCCAACCTGTTTTTGGAAAAACTGAGTTAGAGTGTGAGTCAGCAAAATCTCAACTGAATAAGGGGCTAACACAATCTGTGCATATCCCATCACAATCCCATCACCCTGGTGTATGGTAAGACACACAGCAGCAATGCTCTTCATATGAACTGAAAAATAAGCTACTGCCCGTTTTGCTCCTCCATGTGGCTGAGTAGGTCCTGAAAGTGAGCACCCTTCTTTCTCATGACAAAATAAATAAAAGGTTTTTCTTCTAATGAAGCCTTGCATAAGCTGGTGCAGTACAGAGAATATGTCTGAGCTCCAGGAAGGAATTCATACATTCATTGTCCCAGGGCACCGGATCACTCACATCACTTTAAGTAAGCCTTTGTAAAGGTTGTGCAATTTAGGAACAATTTGGAATCCATTGAGGACAGAAGCCAAGCATTCCCACAATCTTGTTCACCTCTTTTCGGGTCCTATTTCTTCTGCAGACAACATCCTCACTTCTTTCTAAATTTTATGACCCAAATAAAAAACGTATTTTGAACAGTATTGTAATTTTGTCAAAGACACGTTCTGTGCATGCTCAGCAAGATGGTTCAACAATGCTATTATATCTAACATACACTATTCTCTTGTTTTTGATGCAGCCATCAGATCATCAATATATTGCAACAGAAGTGAGTTACTGGGGAGGGGCAAACTCTCCAGATCTTTCTTCAAGATTTGGTAGATTATCAATGGACTCTCCAAATACAATTGTGGGATTCAACACTAGACTATTTCCCTATTTAAAAATCCGAACATACAGAGATGCTGGCTATGCTTGGAACAACATATTGAGAGTGAACCATTCTGCATCTGCAGGAATTTGGAACACAATCATAGCAGTATTCGGTACCATGGCACAAGCTAAACAACAATATTATTCACTTTGTGAAGGTCCTATTTTCCACTTTCCACTCAGTTGTTTAATTCCCATGATCTGCGAGTTATAAGGACTTCCTAGCACTGGTTTTAAGATGCCTTGTTTAATAATTTTCTCATTAACAATTGCCATTACCTCCTCTGCTTCATGAGTAAGCTTTTACTGAGGAGTACAAGGAAACACCACATTTGGTTTCAGCTTAATTTGCACTGGCTCTGCACTCTTTATTGATCTAAATTATTTTCCTGTAAAATCCCAGACCTCTTCTTTCACTGTGTGTTTTGAGTCCTCTTTTGTGAAAACTAGGAACAGTCTCACTCTCAATTCTTGTGATGTTAGTTTAAAGTCTAAATATTCATCTTGTGTTTGACTTTCTAAACTATTCAGTGTAAAATAAATGATTCAATTCATTTGAAATAAATGGTCACAACCCAACACATTAACTGGACTCGTTCAGAGACTACAAATTAATGGTTATTCTCAATAGAACCAATTTTTACAGGGACATTTGCTGATACCTTATTAGTTATCTGTTGTTTGCTAATGCCTACAACAAGGACTTCTTTTCTCAAAAGGAATAGATTTAGAACCTCCATCGATTAAACAGTGGATCGGTTAGCACCTGTATCAATAAAATATTATACTGGGTGGCCGTTCACCTCACAACCTACAAAAAAGGACCACTCAGGTCTACCCACTAGGACTGCACTAAGCCTACATTCCACTTCCCTCCTCAGGCACCATCGCTGTGCCTGCATTATATTCGGTCCAAAAGGAATACCAAGTGTTGTTCAATCATAGGAAAGTTATTGCTCATCAATGATGGATATTACGGAAACAAGGTTTCTGTTGGAAATTCTGGACTTTTTCCATACATTATTATTCATCATTGGGGCTGAAGGCAACTTTCAATTAATCTTCCTTTGATTTTGCATGTTCTGGATGGAAGCCAGTTGGGTTGGAGCTGCTGACTAAAACATCCTATTTTGTGGCATCTGATTCACGTTCCGCTGCATTCAGGGAACCATTTGTAATTCATTCTGCGCTCTATATGGATCAGATCTATTCTCCTATTCCCAATGGGCAATTTTCCCACAGAAATGACTAGGTGTAGTCTTTTTCAACATATTAATATTTACATTAGACATATTCAAATCATTGACAAAACCTCTGCCTTGAGGAACAAATTGAGGATTTTGCACAGACTGCCAAATCATCACTCTGCACACCTGCTCTCTGCATACCTGAACTCACACCTAAAACAGAACCAGAATCATAACCAGAATCTAACACTTGAAAGATTCCCTTTACTGCCTCCTTTCTAAAAAATACTTCGTCTGACAAACCATAAGCTTCCCCTTTATCTTCCACTGTGTCTCATCAATCACTGCAATACTTAGCATATTTCAAAATCTCATCAAGAGATTTTGCTTGACATCACACCACACTCTGCTAAATCAGAGAAATAATCTCTGGGCACATTCCTAAGATGAAAACTGAGACAAATCCGCTAACAGCTTCTTTCACGGGGTCATCATACTATTTTGTTCCATTATCCTCTTCCTTTTGGTTCTGCTTTCCACCTTTCTTCATCCATTTTCTCTATAGGCTTTCAAATCCTACTCTGATATTTGTGAGTTTTATTAATTCTCTCATATTTATTCACAAACTGACATGGCCCATTTCTTGAATTTCACTGTCACTCAACTCCATTATGTAAATCCTGTGCGCTCTCTTTCTATACAAACTCATACCATGTGTCACAATGTGCGCCTCGTGCTCACTGCAATCGCACTCTATTGCATAAAATGATATCCCCCAAACACATTAGTGTGCTCTTTATTGTCCTCATGATATGATACCTACAACCTTGCTATGACCTGTAGCAGACAATATAGCCTTCACAACTGTCCTCTGGCAAAGCCGAGAATTTCAATCTAATTATTAGTACAGGCAGTGGCGGCTGGTGACTTTTGAAAATGGTGGGGCGAAAAAGTTGGGGGTGGGTGCTTTGTCGCGCGCGAGTCCTACCGTCATAAGGTGAGTTTATGGGGTTCTACCCACTGGAATATTTTGGAAATAGAGTGGGGAAATGGTACTTTAAGCTAATTTGAGGAAGCATTAAAGTTTATAAAGCAATGGTGAAAGTGGAGCCTTGAAATATTTAAATAAAATGAACACATAACAAATACTACGTATCTTATTGAATTAAAACTGTTTATTGTGGCAAGCAAGGCTTTCAGTTATCTTACCTGCACAAGGGTTGACTCTGCACCTATTTATATTGTTTACACAACAGCAGAGCAGAAACGCTGTCTTTTTGGCCAAATTCTAGTTATACAAATTACTATCTCTACAGGCCCCATGTTTATTATGCCCTGACAAAGGGTTGTATTTATTGCTTGCATTTTGAAGGGGGTGGGGACGTGCCTGCTTCCAGCAGTTTTAATCAGGCTTCAAGCCATTTGTTCCACATAAACAGCTGACTCGGGCTCAGCGCTGTATTTCGATCCAGGAATTCTAAAGTGCTTTGCCCAGAGCAGGACCAAAACAGTCGCTCTCCAATTGGAACCAACAGCAAAACAGGAAAGACAGGGTCTGAAATCTCATGGGAACTCGGGTCCCCACTCAATTTGCAAGCTATTTTTGATGCTGCTGTATAAATACCACACCTATTGCACTAAGTCTTGCTTGGCTTCAATAATTCAACCGCGATAAGACCTAGCACTCACAGTTTGTTAAGACCTCTGAACCCAGATCTGCTATGACCATCCAAATCCTCTCTCCTGTCCCCTGCTCATCCTCAGATCCGGACTCCCCACAACCTGAAAGGAAGAACAAAAAACAAAGGTTAAAAGTGATGTTCTAGACTCTAACACCAGATGCTACAAGGCTCACAAGGAAGGTAAATGTACTAGTTTGTTGAAAGATTTATGGTCTCTTTTACTTGACTGCCCTGAATCAGAAAAGGAAAGGACAAGTAAAACCAAGGGGTATATTATCAAGCGGCAGCGCTAATTATCGCTGGCCGCACTCAGAGTGAAAAATGTTATTGCTGGCTATCGCTGGTAATTATCGCCATGCTAGCCCTGTATTAAGAATGCATAGCGCAATGGCGATAATTATTCCAGCGATAGCGGTGTTTTTCATGGAACATCACGGTGTTTTCAGTGATGTTCCATGGAAAATGGCGATTACCTTGCTGATACGACCCTGTGGTCGTATCAGCATAATCCACCCCCAATGGTAAGTATACCTAAGTCAGCATTTTAGCACACGTTAGTTTTTGCCAAAAACTAACGTCTGCTAAAATGCGTGGGCCTCCTTGTAAAGATCGCGATGTGCACATAAGCGATAATTTACAAGGGGTACTGCCTGGTGACGCCCACTTTGCATTTCATTAGAAATGTAAAGCGAGGCGTTGGGAACACGGGTGCTAACATGCGCTAATGCATGTTAGCATCCCCTTGTAGATAGGGCAATGTCATTTTCCCCACTTTTTTTACTTTTAAAGCCAAAAAAGCGGCGAAATGGCCCTTGATAATATGCCCCAGTACTCTTAAAATAAGGTCCTCTCTTTCAAGACTCCTGAGTCAAAGCGTTGGACTTTATTATAAGAAAAGTCTCTAAGACTTTTGGAAAAAAGGAACAGTCAGTTCCAATCCCCGCTCTCTATGCGGCAATAAAGGACAATTAATCAAACAGTTTAATCACACTTAGTGAGTGCATAACTGTCTTCAAAGATTTTACGAGAAGTAGTGTGTTAAAATTGTATGCTTGCTCTTTATTCTTAATAATGTGTTCATTCCCTTGCAGGAAAAAGCAAAGGAACCTTTCCCAGTGAAGCAGGCGTAGCACCTAGAATCAGGAGGAGCCAGAGGTGTCATGTAGTTTCCACTAATCAGTAGGAACTGCACGTTTGAAGAGAACATAAACGTAGGACGTGCCAAACTGGTTCAGTGGACATCAGCAGGATATATTGTCCCTTGGACCAGCTAGCTCACAGTGCCGATGTTAGCCCTTCCAAACCTAAACAGTGAGCGAACAGTTTTAGCAACTACTGAACATGACAACTCTCTTCACACTGGAACCATGGTGACAGATTTCAAACATTCACTCAATCACTCGTGCTTTCTGGTACTCAGAGAAATATACAAAGAAAACACAAAGGGGTGCTTTGAATATTATTGAACCATTTTTATGTTTTTATTTTTTATTTTACAGAGTTTTATATAGCGCGAACTTGACCTGAACCGAATTGGGTATCAGAGCGCTTTACATAGCACCAGTTGCATTACATGAGGACACATTAATTTTTTTTAGGCACGGGGAGATTAAGTGATTTGCCTAGAATCACAGGATGTTCAGCATCATTGCCGAGACTCGAACCCAGTTCCACAGATTCGAGGTCGACCGCCCTAGCCGATAGCCTTTAGATATGGGCCGAGATGATTAATAGACAGAAGCAGACACGTCATAATAAGTGTCAACACAGAGAATAAAAAAGAGGTATTCCATCTTCTTGATACCTACATATAAACAATTATAACAATCCAGTGTACTCCTATGATGCTTACCCCAAATTACGTGTCTAGGGTGTGAATGCATGATCCGCCAAGAAAATCCCAGTCTGACCCCTTTACCTGGTGGGTAAGAGTGTATGACCCCGTCTTAGTCACCAACTGGACACCCCGCACAGAGATGTCAGTCAACTGCTAGGGGAAGGCTTCAGCATGCAGGGACCCCCTCAAAGTCAGCAAAAGTGTCTCCTCTGATTATGTTAGGAAACAAAAGGCTATATATAGAAAATGGTATTCTTGCCTTGGGCCGAGATTGTGATAAGGCAACCATTGTTTGTGTTCTACAGATAGCTCTGTCACCATATGGATGTGATAATAAGACACATTTGTATTACATACATGAGAGGCCTCAGATCAATGCCATGACAGTATGAAAGTGTTCTCACAAAGTGTTCCATCAGCAAGGTTGGTGTTTCTGCGAAACCAGTCCAAGCATCACAAATTCAAATGTGTGTCAAACGTTAATGTGGCAAAGAGAAGGCACCTTTTAGGAAAAGGGATCATATACATGCATGTATCCCACTAATTCCTACCAGGCCTAAGTTGAGCACAAGGCAGAGGTTAACAGAATCCTGTTGAGATCAGTCCTAATAAGCAGAAATGTGCACCATAAGCAATCTGCTTGGCTTATCCGCAAAACTCCCCTTCTCCTAGGGGCCGGTCACTAACACTTGTGGTAGATAGCATGTTGAGGACTGGTTTTGAGACCTTCACTGGCTTCCGGTGGAAAAACGTATCCAGTTCAAAGCTCTGTGCTATGTCCAATGCAGGTACCCGGTATGAGAGACTCTTGTTGAAACACTAATGCCCCCAACAGTTCCCTCAATTCCAGCAATGGCAATCTTTGTGTAGTCCCTAGATTTAAAAAAACTCATGCGGCGGGGTCTCTCATTTTCTTATCTGGGTCCCAAGTTGTGGAACGCTTTGCCTGACTCAATGAAAAGGTGTCAATCCCTTAGCATCTTTCAAAAACTTCTGAAAACGAGGAGCTTCTAACTTTTCTCCTAAATCATTGGCCAAGATACTTACCGTACAAGCAGAGCACTGGGAAACCCTGCTCGGTAGCTATGCAGTTTGTAAATTAATAATACTAATAATAATAATAAGTGGAGAAATGATGAAGACTGTCTTGTCTTCAAGTCTTTTCTATTTACTCCCCTTGATGTCCCTCCTTCCCGAAGGACGGGCCAGGAGAAGTAAGTCAGAACTGAGGCAGACTTGTATTCCAGGACTTGGTGCATGGCTTTAGAAGGCTTGTCATTGGGTATTTTCAGGTTTTACTCCTCTTTATTTCAATTCTGGCAATTCCAAGATTTTGTTTGTTGCACTGGTCTCTTACAAGAATGCATTTTATGTCTGGTAGGGTGAAGGGTTGGTTGCCACTGCATTGTGGGTGGTACGGCAGGTATTGAAATGAAGCAAGCCTTTCAGGGGAGGCGGTGCAGTTGATAAAGGCTAGCCAAACATATTTAGACATTTGTAGGGGCTGTTATCTAGGGCCAGGTGAGAATCTGCAATGCATTGCGGGGCACTGTCATCTTCTAGGTGAGGAAGGACCATGGCTTGTATGGTGGTCCTGAAGTCCTGCTTGTTCCTGGTAGATTTTCATAGGACCTGTTCAGTGAGTGTTGTGTCCTTACTTCAGAGATGGACAGGAGACAGGTAAGGATTACTGTTGCTTTATTTATCACAGATGGTCATCCCCATGCACATCTGCCCACGCCGATCGTCAACCTTAGAATGCCCTTCCCCACACCCCTGAATGGATGTGGTGTCTGGCTCATTCAGTGTCCGCTCCGTGACCTGCAGGGACCTAGTGCCCTGTCCTCAGGTCACTACATCTCCCCCCTTTGTCACAAAGATGTGACGAGAAAGTTGTACACAGTGATGAGTAGATAGATATGAGATGTGTGCAAGTTTGTTCTGACACAGGTCAGTGTACCTCTCCTCATCACATTTCTTCTATTAGTCTTTTTGGACGTCTGCAAACTTTTCTTGGGCTTGCTTCTGTCTGTTGTTGTTCAGCGGTCCTCTACTCTTCTTGTTCTGCTGTTTCCTTATCCCGGTCTTCCCTCTTTTCCTCTTTTAGTTCTTTGAAATGTGAACTGTTCTGTGTTATCCGCTGATGTTCTGACTCTGCCGTGATCATTGGTCCCTTTACTTTTGTCACTAGTAACGGGTCTTTGGAAAACATGCTGTCAGATTTACTTTGTTGCCTCTGACACACTACCACTGTGTCTCCTTCTTTTAGGTCTGGCACACTGGCGTTTCGCTTGGCGTCTGCATATCTTTTCATTTTCTCTTTCGGCTCTTTGTTTTTTTCTGCAATTTCGCTGCTACCCGGTGCCATGGTTGCTTCTATTTGTGGTAGCCTCATTCTGCTTGTTCTTCCCAGTACAAGTTCTGCTGGGCATCTTCCTGTGGAGTTATGAGGTGTGTTTCTGTAGTCTCATAGAACTTGGCACAGAGCTTGACCAAGTGATATTTGTGCCAGCCTTGCCCTCTGAACAGCCTTTTTGATGTTCCCCATGAATCTCTCTACCATTCCGCACGCTTGAGGCCACAGCGGAGTTATCTTCCTGTGATTTATCCCCAGGTAGGTCATAAATCTGCAGAAATCTTCCCCTGAGAACGGAGGACCATTGTCCGTTTATAGTGTTTCTGGTCAACCCCATGCTGCAAATATGTCATCCAATATCGGTAGTGTCGCTGTTGCTGATGTCGACGAGACGTGGCGTACTATTGGAAACCGTGAGTATTCATCAATCACCACAGGCCGGTAGTTGCCGGTGTCCAGGGCCCAAAGAAATCATCTGCTGGCGTTGGGTACACCACTCTTGGAAGTTCCGACATTTGTAGAAGTTCATTTCTGACCGGTGATCCTGTTACCTGACAGAAGTGACAGGTTGTTATGGTGTCTTCTACCATGCGATCTAGGCCAGGGAATCACACTTTTTCCCTTATCAGTTTTTTATTGCTACTATGCCTCGGTGAGACTCATGAGACAAGTTCACCAATTGCTTCCTGAGTGAGATGGGTATCACTATTCTTGTGCCTCTCATCATGATCCCAGTGTCGGTTTCTGACAGTTTCGCATGGATCTTCTTGAGAGCTAGCATTTCTTCCTTGCATACTCCTGTTCCCCAGGTGCAATTATTGTTGACATGCCTCAATCTCTGCCACCTCATTATCTCCAGGGCCGCTTGCATTGTGGCTTCTCCCTTGGTCTCTCTTGCTAGCTCTGTTAGCGTTATTGGCTCCGGAGTGTTTTGTTTCAATACGAAATTGACGTATTCTTCTGCCATTAATGTTGTCTCCTGTGCCAGCGGTAATGGGTGACTCGACCTGTAGTCTGCCGGGTTGTGTTCTTTTCCTGGCTTGTGCACAATTGTGAAGTCATAATCCATCAGCCTTATGCCTCAGCCTTCAATACTGGGTGGAATTTTGGCTGACGGGCTGCCATAGATTGTCACTAGCGCCTGGTGGTCAGTTATGAAGGTGAAAGGCTTCCCGTAGACAAACATGTGGTAGTGTTCTCACACCCATACCACCGCTAGGCTCTCTTTGGCTGGTTCTCAATATGCCCTTTCAATGTCTGTTCAGCTTTTACTCGCATAGGCAACAATCTTCCTTTGTGAGTCTTTTCCTGGCAGGTGCTGCGCTAGTATGGTTCCTAGCCCTACCGGGCTTGCGTCAACAGTCAGTTCAGTGCATAGTAGGGGGTCAAAGTATGATAGATGCTCCACAGTCACCACTGCTCTTCTTATTTCTTCGAAGGCCTTGTTGCATTCCTGAGACCAGATGAACTTCTTTCCTTGTTTTGTTAGTTCTCTTAGTGGTGTGCTCACTGTGGCGAAATCTTGTATGTATTGCGCACAATAGCTGAAGGGCCCAGAAATGATCGTATTTCTGCAACGTCTGTCGGTGCATTTGCGTTCTTCAGTGTTTCAACTTTGCTGGGGTCTGGCCTCATCCCTTGCTTGGAGAAGATATGACCGAAAAACACTAGTTCCCCTCGTCCTAGCTCACATTTCCCTTCGTTTAGCGTTAGGCCTGCTCGCTCCAGTTGTGCGCACACTTGACGTAGAGCTGCATCATGTTCTTTGCCTGTTTTTCCAAACACCAGAATATCATTGCTGTAGTTGAGGCTGTTTCGTATTGGTCTTATCACTTGCCTTATTGTCTCTTAGAATTTCTCCGCTGCCAAAGAGATTCCGAAGCTCAAACGCTTATACCTGAACAGGCCCAGAAAACGGAAAACATTGTGATGTACCTCGATTGGTGGTCCAGCTCAAGTTGATGATATCCTTGCATAGGTCCAGCTTCGAGAACCTGCAGGACCCAGTGAGGCAGCTGATCATGTCGTTTCAATGGGGTCCTGGGTGTCGTTCCTTTGCGGTTGCGGTATTTGGGATCCTCATGTCCACACAAATGCGGATCTTTGAGGTGTTCTTTTTAGGTACTGCCACGATTGGAGACACCCACGGCGTTGGTCCTTCCACAGGTTCAATTATGTCCTGTGCTAGCAGATTTGTTATTTCTTCCTCAACTTGTGACAGTAGGTAAATTGGTACTCTTCTATGATGCTGGGCCACTGGTTTGACCGCTTCGTTGATATGTAAAGTTATTTGTTTTCCTTTTAGCTTCCCAAAACCCTTCAATATTTCTGGGTACTCGTGTAGGATGTTTTCGGTTTCTAACATGTGATATGTCATGGTCAGTAGACCCATTACCTGGGCGGTCACTTTGCTGAGCAGACATGGTGCTGGGATGTCACCCTTAAGCACATGTATATCTTCTCTGTATACTTTGCCTTTTTCCCCATGTTTTCTACCGGCCGTTGGGAGCCCCATGTGAACACATCCATGGTTGATGGTGATAGCGGTGGGTTCACGCTAATTTATTTGTATTCTGATATGCACATGATGTTGCATGTTGCTCCACTGTCAACCACAAACTTTGCTTGGTGGTTTCCTACTCCAATGTGTACAGTGCCTGTTTTCTTTATTTGTCTCTTTTCCACAAGGTGAACATGCTCTGTCTCTGTATCTTCTCTTGGTGCGTCTGACATCAGTTACAGTCTCTCCTCCCTCACAGGTGCTGTTGTCTCCTCTTGCGTCCAATCTCTCTCCTACCCTACATGGCCAAAATTGCAGACAAGGCAGTCAATGCGCAGCTGACAGCTCACATTGAGGCCAACAAACTGCTCCATGCCACCCAGTAGGGTTTCCGCGCATTTCACTCTACTGAGTCAGCACTACTGCGAGCCACTGAGACCCTGCGGAAACACGCTGATGATGGCCACACGGCGGCACTGATCCTACTTGACCTCATTCATGTTGTCATGTTTATGGGGTTGTCAGAAACTAATCCTTTCTTGTTTATTCGAGAAAGTTTCTAATGACCTCTGAGCTAGCTGGCACTCACAATTAAGTCTAATATATTCGATAGGGACCTAGTCGACATAAGTCCTATATCAAATCTATAGGATATATTATTCCAATGCGCAGAGCCTAATGGGAATATAGGAACTAGACTACATGGCGCCCAATGTTTGGTAAGGCACTAATTTAACGCTAGATACTAAATTAACTCAGTCGTGCTTTTCAAAGAGACCCCTATTTCCCTTAAAATGCTCCAATAGATGTCTGGAGTTGGTAAAAGAAAAAAATTCTGCCATAACTGAGTAGGACGAAAATCCTATGTATTAGTTCTTGATTTGTTCAACGTTGAAGGATACAGTGTTCCAAAATATTTGCACCTTATCATTGTTTCCTTGAAACTTGCTCTGCAAATTTTCATAAAACAATGTCGCTTAACGGCGACAATAACGCGACCGGTGGAGCTGCAGGAACTGCAACTCATCCGGGCATAGACGTGACAGGTTTCCAAGAAACTGACCCGGATGCTATAATCATCCCGGAGAACTTAAGAAAAACCATCACTATAAAGCTTATAACAAATGGCCTATCACCAAGAGGAGGTAGGGTCATTTTTGTCATAGAGGCGCATGAATATCGGCAGACAGAGGTATTCTATTTATGGATTTTCTTTCCTGAAGCAAATCCAGTAACACATGTGTTTCACTTCTACAAAGAAGAGGAAACTCCAATGGAATACACTCCTTTTGAGGATGTTGAAATTCCACTAACTTACCAAGAGCATGCTCTCTGGTTTAAAGGCGCTCTACAACATCAAAATCACATTACCAGGCTCGGTCCACTAGGTAGACCGGGAGCAACATGACCGGTACTATCCAGCTATACACCACATCCTGCCATTGAAGAAATGACAGGTGAGAAATTATTAGTTCAAATAAAACAACTAATAAAAATACATAGACAATTGGTTCAATATGTCATGCGGACTCTAAGAGTCCAACCTCCTATAAGGATTCCACAACAAACCCCTCATTAAGGGAACACAAATAAAATAACACCACAGACTATACAATCAGTCATTGGTAAATTGCCCGCAAACACGGAACGAATTCCATTCTGGATAGCTCAAAAAATTACTCAAACGAGACAGTATTTTCCGATATTACCCCTCATGAGAAACACAGTATCTTAAAAATCTGTTTACCAATGGGGATCACACCACACCTGGAGGACTGCGACACTTGGGGTACAGTCTTTGCTGCAATATACACAAAAACGTATGGTGCTCCATCTATGGCGGTAATACCAGATGTCCTGAACCAGATTCAAAATGAATACGGGGCAGAGCCTGCTTTAAATCTGGGAATGAAAGATTTCAAACAGGTCTCAGCTATAATATTAGCCAATATTTAAGGTGAAGCAGCATCCGTGGCGATCCGCCAAAAAATAAGAGAAATTGATGTAACTGAGCAACCATATGAACTGGCCAGAATAATTGAAAAATCCTATGAAGAACTAGGTAGAGATAGTTTGGGTGGGAATCCAGTTACACCCCAACTAACTGAAAGTCCTGAAAAGGTCTTTATTAGAAACATTCTCATTGTTCCTAAAAAGAAGTGGGAGAACACTAAACAAACTTCTAAAGAGAAGCGTTCTCAATTCCGAGGAAGGTCTCCTCAAATGGAGGCCTCTGAAAAGAGATATAACCTCAGGCACAGGGATAATTTTAAAAAAACTGATAGATATCAAGATGATGATACACGTTCCTCTTGTACCTTTCAGACTTCCTCACAGAAATCGGAAAGAAGAGGACGGTCAGAACACAAGGAAGAATGCGTGAAGTCCAAAGACGATCAACACGTTCCAAAAAATAAGAAAACTCAATTCACCAAAAAGAAGGTAGCAGGTCTAAAAATCAGACATGCCGAGGATCTTGAGGACACAACTCAAGAATGGGGAATGGGCCCACACAATGCTGGACAGCGCAGCTGAAGTCACCATAGGTCGCAAGATCTTGAAGGATCATCTGGAGACAGTGGACTTGAATGAGTACATCCAAGTTGAAACTGCCGATACCAGGGTTAGTGTACCCCATAAGTTATATGAAGCAACGCTCCGGATTGAGGGGGACATAACTAGGAAAATAAGAGCACTCTTTTGGGAGAAGCTCTCTAGGGATTATGACATTCTTCTAGCTGAAAAAGAGTGGCCACCAAAATTTGTCAGGGAGTGCCCACATAGCGAAGACATCATTGTGCCTGCCTTCTCCAATCATATTCCAATTCACCTAAAATACACCTATGCCAGAAAATGGGCTGTAGCCCAGGGTCCAGCATTATATAAAAATCATGTAGGATGGGATGAGGATTCTCCTCACCATAAAATCCAGTTAAAAACACAACAAACTGCACAGAGGCAGTATCCAGTTAAGCAGGAAGGTAAAAAAACAGGTCAGGGAGATATTAGATCAACTTGAATATCAAGGGGTGATTGAAACATACACCTCATCAATGAACAATCCTTTGTTTCCTGTCTCCAAACCAGACAATACATATTGTCTAGTTTTGGACTACAGACATTTAAACTCTAGTTGCAAAACCTTTGCAGTACAAAATGCCCACAGTGCAGCACTAATGAATAACATTGTGCGTAAAAAAATATAAAACCACATTAGATATTTTTAACGGTTTCTTCTGTCAAAACATTGCACCTGAAAGCAGGTATTTGACCGCTTTCTCAATTATGGGAACACAGCGTCACTTCTGTTGTCTCCTCAGGGATTCAAGAATAGTCCAGGATTATTTTCAGCCAGAGTAATAGAGTTACTACAAACGTATGATGATGAGGCATTATCTTATGTCGATGACATCTATCTAACAGACGACGACTTGGACAGGCACTTGAACAGAGTGAATACCATTATACTTGGATTCGCCTCTGAAGGGTATTAATTCAGCTTTAAGAAATCAAGAATTGCCCACCTCAACGTCCTTTTTCTGGGATACGAGTTATCATGTGAAGGCAAAAGCCTGGCAGCCAACTTTTTAGAAAAGTGTGCGCTGCTCCAACCTCCAAAAACGCTGAAAAACTTACAGTCAATTCTAGGTTTCTTGAATTTCAGAAGAACTTACATTCTAAACTACGCAGAAAGGGTAAACCTTGCTATGAATTAATCAAACCTGATTTCAAAACCACTAATTGGACTCAAAAACATACAGAAATGTTGTATTCCGTGCAAACAGACAGGTTAGCAACAACACATTTACAGACACGCGTAAACGTACGCAACCTTGTAATCAGAATACTCCCAGGAAGATGCGGATTCACGTACTTAACCTTCAATGAAGGGGAAAAAGTACCAATTGCCTACAAATCACACTTGTACACACAAGCTGAAATGAAATTCACTTAAACAGAAAAAATTCTGACAGCAGTTCAAACTGCAGTAGCAAAAGAGGGGCTCTCACACAGGGTAAACGCATAATGGTCGTTACTCCTGTACCTGCCTTAGAGGCAGTGACAAAAGCAAGCATTCCAAATGCAAAGGCTTTACATCCAAGATGGCTACAATGGGTTAACTCTCTTGCAGCAACAGACGTTGAATACGTTTTCGACCCTTATTTGAAAACACAAGAATTTCCACAATACGAACAAGAATGTCCTCTGCCCACTGAGATTCTGCCTCTAGAACAGTACGAATGTATAATTTATACTGATGGATCAGCACAGCCCGCAATTGGGGGTGAACAAGCTTATAGTTCTGCATGCGGGATTGTTAAAGGTCGCTGGCGCGATGGTAAATTCCGACCTATGGTAACAAAAACGCAATCTCTTGCAGATTGTACAGCTCACCGAGCTGAACTACAGCCATTCAAAATGGCACTTTAAAATACCGATTGCGAATTCCCCACACTCCTAGTGTGCGATTTGTATTACTGCGTTCAATCTTACAATGAATACTTGCAGAATTGGATTCAAAACTATTTCAAAGATGCAAAAGGTGGCACAATCAAGCATAAGTTGCTTTGGGAACAAGTAGTTCAATTACAGAAAGAACTACAAAAGACTCACGTGATCCATACACTGACTCATCAGCGTGATGGCGTTCACGTTGAAGGGAATTCATTGGCTGATGAACCCGCAAAGGCAGCTGTGCAACGGGCTTCCGTAGCTGCAATCACTCGTTCTAAAAAAAAAATAGACAGCAAAATAATACAGGCTGTCGCCGCTTCCAGCAAAGACAGCGGTAAAACGTTACCAAAAGGCTTTCCACTCAAATACTCGTATATAACTGATGCGAATAATGTTCCTTTTAGTCGAATCCCTGGAGTGGGGGATAGAGTAATTCCAAACATGGAACATAGATTAGGACTAATTTTAGCAGCATATGAAGGGCTCGCCTCTGCACATGCAGGGGTTTCTGCTACAGTATCATTATTAAAACAGAGATACTGGTGGCCACGCATGAGGAAACAGACCAGAAACTATGTTTGGAATGTGAAATCGGCCAAAAAACGAAGGTTTCAACAGTGAGGCGCCCGGAGCAGACGCCCCTTTCAATTTCAGATAAACCATTAGCGTGAGTTTACCTGGACCACTGTGGGCCCAACAGAGGGATGGTAACTACAAATGGTCGCAGTGGATTCATGCAAAAGATTCATTTGGATGTGGCCTTAGCGCTCGGCTGATGACCGAACTGTTATAAAAGATTTGCGAGTCTTTGTCAGCACATACGCAGTCAGCACTAAGGGTGGGCGTAAAATCCGTTTCGCGGGCGAATTTGCGGATTTTCCGCGATTTCGCGATCCGCGAATCTCGCGAAATCGCGGTAAAATCCGCGAATCAGCGTGTACGACTTTTCAGCCAAGCAAGGGTTACAGCAGCAGGTGCAAAAGTTGAACCTAATTTCTTTGTAACCTTTTACAAAAGGGTTACAAACAAATTAACTTCAACTTGGACACCTGCTGCTAATTGCTTCCTGGCACCTCGTTGCCTACTTGCAACTATTCTCTGACCCTGCTCTGACCCTTGAAGCAGGGTCAGAGAATAGTTACAAGTAGGCAACGAGGCACCTGTCCAAGGAATTAAACCTCATCAGGAAGCACTTACAGATATAAAAAACAGGAAGAAGGGAGAGGATGGCAAATACACCCATTTTGAGTTGTCAGGAGGGGTTAAACTAAAAGAGACCTTTACAGCACAATTTTCATATGCATTTTGCTAAAAATAAAAAGCTGTATGTTCTGTAGGGGCAACTCAGGAATCTGGCCCTTCAGAGATCCGGCCTCTCTTTCTTTCTCTCGTTCTCTTTCTCCCTCTCTCTTTCCTCTCTTTCTCTCTCTTTCTATCTATCTATCTATCTATCTATCTATCTATCTATCTCTCTCTCCCTCTCCCATAAACGGCTGCATGGGTAACTTCGCTATGCAAGCGGCTCGCGAAGACGCAAAAAGCCCCGCAAACACGCAAAAAACCCTGCGAACACGCAAAAAACCCTGCGAACACTCAAAAAAACAAAAATCCGCAAATTCGCACAAATTCGCGATTTTCCGAATCGCGAATTCGCAAATCCGCAAATTCACAGATCGCGAATTCGCAAAATTCGCCCATGCTTAGTCAGCACGCTACATTCAAGGGTCCTGCATTTAGCTCCAAAGTTTACAAGGAGGCCACGGCCAATCTGGGAGTTGCATTGCGGTATTCTAGTCCATTCCATCCTGAGGGAAATTCTGTAGTGGAAAGAAAAAACGGGATATAAAATGTAAATGTAAATTGATACTTGTATAGCGCACTACTCACCCGCAAGGGTCTCAAGGCACTTGTACGAATACCGCTGTGGAACCCATCCTGGCTTTCCCTGTAAGACGACCACTCCTGGGTACCCCCAAGGTGGAGGCCAGGCATCCTTAGCGTTGTGGAGATTAAGCAAGCTATTGCCCAGAGTTGCAGAGGGGGACTCTATGATTGGAATAGGAACTGAGGCGAGAATTATCAGGTCCGTGGAATTTTTGAGCCCTAGACCCAACAAGGCGGGGAATTGAACCCTGGTCCCGGGCTAGACCTCTGCATCAGGGTCTGCCGCTCTAACCATTGAGCCACACTTCTCCACATATAACATTCTCCACATATAACGCAATCTATAAAAGCTAGGGTATTAGGCTCGGGTGACGGGTGGGTCAAACATCTAATAAGTGTCCAACATAGTCTAAATACCCTGCCAAGAAATTCTCTGGGTGGAATCACTCCATATGAAATCCTATTTGGTACTAGAATTATTGTCCAGGAACTTGATCGTCACACTTCAGTGGTAGAACAAAAACACTTTGATATCAAAGACCGTTTGGCTATTTTGCAAGACTTAAATGAAACAAGGAGAAGTCAAAGCAACCCATTACAGTAGCCAAAGTCCACTGAAGGGGAACCACCCGTCCCAGCAAGGCCTGCCTGGATTCCAAAGATTGGGGATCTAGTCAGAGAAAAGATTGCGGATAAGAAGGAATTCGGGCCTTCTTACAGAAAACCAGTACCTGTACTAGCAATCCACGGATCAAGAACACTGTTACTGCCGCCCCTTGCTGGAAGAAAGGAGAATAGGTTTGTTTCCATCGACCTGGTAAAACCACATCATGTGGCCAATAATAAGTTGTAGGCCCAGTGGACTCCAAAGATGTAGCAGATGACCAAATCTTGCTACTATCCAAGCGGTTCAAACTGAGAGACTCATCACCTTTGAGGAATCTGCAGTGCGAAAAGAAGGACTAAGCAATAAAGCCATGGAACTTGTGTCTCTTGAGACCCAAATAACAGTTTGTCAAGAAACTCCTGTCTACAATGATGTAGCATCTGACCATACTAATATGACAAAGGATCAAGTAGCTCCAGTGATTTTAAGTAATCCTGATGCAATACCTACAATTGACAGAACTGCATCTGGCTATTTCATTAACTTTGATACGTTTTCCGAGGATCCCAGTGAGCCTGAAACAATGCCAGCAAACATAACTTTTAAAGAACAGAACTTTTTCAGCAACTTGAAAAAACTTATCTGGTTTCACCGTGGGTTGAACTTTGGATTGTGCCAGGCGTACTTTTTCTCCTACTTTGGCTAATCCTTTTATTAAGTTTGGGAATGCTGATAAATGGAAGATATAGTAAAATGGGCACAGCAAGTAAGAACATCAACTTACTGCTCAAGCCACACAAATCATCTCATCGTGAACAAAGAGACTTGACATCAGTGAACAACA
The DNA here is from genome assembly GCF_964263255.1 of Lissotriton vulgaris. NCBI lineage: Eukaryota > Metazoa > Chordata > Amphibia > Caudata > Salamandridae > Lissotriton > Lissotriton vulgaris. The sequence goes on from NC_141685.1 coordinate 1,652,079,001, forward strand.
CAGCTGTTCCTATACCTGGTGATATAGCATGGGACAGAACTAATCATGACATCTTTGGCCCTGCAGAGCTGTTGAAGATTCCACATCAATTCAAGGTTCCTTGAGTGACTTTGTTTCACCCAGCACATTTTCTGATGATTGGGACTTTGAGACTGTTAATAATATGATGTCAGACTTAGAGATGTCTGCAAAATTTACAAAAACATGAATACTTAGAAGGTTCATCAGATTATGAACAAATGTACTGTTATAATCACTATGGGCATCATTATTTGCACAAATCCGCAAACCCTAGAAATGTTTATTCTTACAATCAATTGGAACACTGCCCAATGCCACCAAAGGGTAGCTCTAAAACATTTTATGAAAAATGTCCATACTTCTCAGGTTTTAATGTCTCAAATCTGGAAACATTTTACTTTAAAAATGTTAATAAGGGGAGGAGCTTCGTGCGCGCCCAAGATGGCCGCGTGAGCTCGGGGCTCCCAAGACCCCCGCCGTCACCGGGAATATCCTGATTGAAATCCTGTGCATGTGATCCGGAATCGTTTGGCAGAACGGGAGCGGTATCAAGTGTGACATTTCGCGAGCGGCTCCGACGTTGGGCAGCAGAGTTGTGGGGTCGGCAAGTCTGAGGCCTATGACCGGAAGGTGACAGGGGTCTTGGGTGTGATTCAACCCCGGCTGGAGTTGAACAACAACAGGTCCGTCCACCGGAAGTTGCCGGTCCAACCCCATCTTTGACACCGGTCGCAGTTGGCCTGCCCCCCCCTGTGCCTGCACATGGCTGTGGACAAGTGTGACGGCTTTGGAGGTGTGGGAACCATATGGTACAGTTGGTTGTGACGATGTGCCCCCGGGGCAAAATTGGGTCCCCATTGGTGGCCTGAATAGCCCTAAGGAACAGTGCTGGGTTCGGACTGTGCCTAGACAAAGGAGGCTGCCATGGCGTATCGTGGCCTGGAATGGCTGAGGGCCCAGTGACTTTGATTGATGGTAGTGTCTGGGAGTCGGGATCGGTGCTGGAGGCGACAAGCGTCAAGTGGGCCCACATGACTGAGTGCTAAGATCGCCACAGGAAGACATCGGCAAGACGAACCGTCCTGGGAGCTGGCCGAGGTGCTGGGGGAGATTCGGAGACTTGGCGGACGGGTAATCCTACTCCAGGAGTCACAATGGCGGCTAAGCCTGAAACGGAGAAGCCTCAGACCAAGTCCACCAGGGGGTCCCGTTATGTGCAGTCTAATAAGTTGGATCGATATACTCAACACAAGGGCTCACCCACTGGGTCTGGTCATACGCTTGATGGTGGGGCGGATGCCTCGGGTCCTGCCACTGAACTCACGCTACATGATGTGATGGCAGCCATTGATAATGTTAAAACGTCTCTCTGACAAAAGATGGAGTCGCTTGATCACAAGCTGGACAAGGTGTCTATAGAAGTCAATTTGATTCGGGCTGACCTCACAAAAACGAGCGAGAAGATGAAGTCGCTCATTTTTGTGCTCGTTTTTCAAAACAGCGAGCCTGACGGACGATGTGGCGGAACTACAGCAGGAGGTCTGGAGCCTGAAGGCCGCCGGTGAGGTGGCGAGTCGCCAGCTGGAAGAGTTTGAAGGGAGGAACAATGTGCGTATTACAGGGGTCCCGGAGAAGGGGCAGGCCCCTGATCTGTTTGTTGAAGATGTTATCCTTAACCACTTGAAATCTAAAGGTCTGGGTACACTCTTCACTATTGAAAGAGCGCACAGAGCACCAGACGGGCGTCCGCGCCCAGGCGCCCCTCCCCGACCGATGACCGCGAGGGTCCTCAGTTTCAGAGACAGGGATGCTATCCTGCAGACCTCCAGGTCGGAGGAACCTCTGAAGTATGAAAATTCAACCCTTAACTTCTATCCGGACTTTACCCAGAAAGTACAGAGACAGCGGCAAAGCTTTCTTGGAGTTATACAGAGACTCAGGGACAAAGGATATAAATATGCTATGATGTTCTCTGCCAAGCTCCGAGTCGAGGCTCAGGGGAAGGTCTGGTTTGTCGATAATCCTGAGGTGGCATCAGACTGGGTTGATGGCCTTCCTGCACGGACTGTACGGCAGGGGTGCAGTGCCGAAGATGAAGAAGGCTCACAGGAACAGTGATTCGGTTAGCGGTCGTGGACTATGGTGTGGGGCTCATTGGTTGGGGGGGTGGGGCATTTTGTTGCGCATACACTTTCCTGGGTTGGAATTTGTAGCCGGTGTTCGTCCCGGGGGCGGGCTGGGAAATGGGGGCTCTGTTCTCCTCCTCAGATCTATATTTAGATAGTAGGTTAGTTAGAGTATGGGGCGACAGGCACACTGGAGTTGGGGTTTGGCGAAGGCCGAGTGCAGGGGTGCAGGGTGAGGGGTAGGGGGGAGAGTTGTTGTGGAATGTGTGGGAGGATGAGTGTGGTTTGTTTTATTTTTTGATCTCAGGTGATGACATTGTTGTGAGGATTGTTTTGTATGGGTACGGAGACACGTAATATCAGAGGGTCCGGGATGAAAGTATTGAGTTGGAACGTGAACAGCCTGGGGGATAAGATCAAGAGAGGGATGGTGAGTCAGCTTATTAGGCGACAATCTTCGGATGTGGCATTACTGCAAGAGACGCACTTAATTGGCAATAGATGTTTGGCACTTCATAAGGGTGGGTATAAGTTAGTGGCACATGCTGGGTTCACTACTGGTTCTAGGGGTGTTGGGATCCTGGTTAAGAACTCATTCCCGTTGTCGGTACAGGGTACTTGGATTGATCAGAGGGGCAGATATGCGGGTGTTTCGGGGCAGGGCGGGGGCCGGACGGTTACTATACTGTTGGTGTACGTGCCACCTGGCCTGCAGTATGAGACCTTTCGTGATGTGGGCAATGTCTTCCTCTCTCTGCCTCTTGGGGACCCGGCGGAAGTGGTTCGGAAGGAGGCGGAAGTCGCACGCATGGAAGAGAAGATACGTTACAAAAAAGGGGGTTGAACCCATGCAGTCACGGGGACCTGGGCGCTATGTGGTACATGTGTGAAGGGGTCCCCGTAAGGAGAGTGTATTGTGAATAACATACACTGGAATAAAATTAAAGGCAAACAGTAAAGCAAAAATTTGAAAAGGCAATTTTTTGATTGGTATTTGTGATTTATTACCAAACACTGCGTGATTGCCGGTGGCAATATATGAATTAAATTTGTAAATAGCAAGCCCCAAGGGGGGAGGAAAGGGGAGGGAGGGGGTAGTGCTCAAGGGAGTGTTTAGGACAAGGAAAAATAACACAGTATCAAAAAGGTAACCGATATATTACAAAGTTAGTGACAGTATAAAAACAGTTATAGTACACATGCCAAAATACAAGGCAAAATGTGAAGCATTGTCAGTAGATCACATTCAACGGTCACACCTGAATACTAGATGAATCGGGGGTGTGCCGGAATTTCAACAAAAAGAAAACAGTCGACGTTTCGACCCCTATCAGCAGGCTAATTAAAGTCCTTTCACGGGGTCTTCATCAGGACGTCACACAGGGAGGGGGAAGGGGCAATTCTGTATGAAAAGATAGAGCAAATTAACTTTAGTACATGGTAGGGAAGACGATTACTCATCCTATTTAATATATAGACCAAGGTATGAATTAAAGACAAAATTACCATGGGGTACGGCCCAGCCGGGCTCTGTACATGGAAGGGACGTCACGCTAGAAAGTCGTGGTCAATCAAATAAGGTGGAGACCTCAACTGGAGAGGAGACAAACAATCGATGAGATTCAAAAGAATCGGTGGGATTCAAAAGAATCAGATGGCTATTCAGACCAAAGTGAATGTACTTCCACCCTGTAGTGGAAGATTAATATGAAGCAAGAACAATGTTGGCCAAACATGGTTACCAACATTAGCACGTCACACTCGGGGATTAATCAGAACAATGTAAAACTCTGGCCATATGGAGATTTAACCCCTTCCGTGCGGCCGCGATTTTTCCCGTGTGCGGCCGCCGGACGAACACGGGCGGGCCATGACGAACCCCAGCCGTCATCAGCACACGAGCACCGTAGTGCATGACGGCTGGGGTTCGTCACCAGCATGGAAGTGGTTAAGACTATACCTCTGAGTTGTAGAAAGTCGATCCTTCAAGGATCCAAGAGTCTGGCACAATGCAGGAAAGCAAATTGACTGCTTTGGTCTCCTGTGGTCAACTAAAATTAGAAGAGTTGTATACTAAATGTGCTGGACGAGCGAATCTCCTAGTCTGAGATGTTCGCTGCAGAGTGACAGATACTTACGAAAATTGAGCGGACAGCGCCGTCTACGTAGGACATTCAGTCAAACTCCGTCACGTTGAGAGCGTGGAGTGAGAAGTTCACAGATCTAACTCGAATCGGAATATGAATTCGTCCGCTCGAATGTCTGTTAGACCTGCGGTAAATGAAGTAATTGTTTACCTAAAGTCCGGGACTGTACTTTTAGAAAGATATCGGACTCGAGAATTACTTACAAAAGGGAGAGCGGGCTGCGCCGTCTACACTGGTCCTGCCACGAACTCCGCAGCGACTGCAATGCGGAGTTTGGGGAGGAGCTAACTGATATAGCAAATCAGTTAAATAGAAGAGTTACTCACGATCGCCGAGATGGGCATCTGAGTAGGATTTGATGGCCAAAGCGAATATTTGGATATAGATTCATAGGGCGAGTATACAAATAGTGGAAATTAGAACAATTGTATTTAGAAAAATTAATGAACTCAGGCACTGGTGCAACTCTCACACAGGAGGATGTAAACCAGTAAGCAAGGTATTGAAAGACAGTGATCACTCAGAGAGTCAACATTCAAAATGATATAATATAACAAATCCACGCGACTCTCATCACACAAGGTCATAGGTGGAAAACATTTGACAGCAAATCATGACAGTATGCTCGTGCACTTCTCCAACATGAGAGTGTAACGAGTTGGGTGGGCAATTAAAGAACATTTAAAAATGTAGGTTTTGAGATGTAGGTTTTAACCAAGTGCTGCCAATTGTGATATACTACTATCCTGCTCATTCAACCCATTCTTAATGGAGTCCAGAAGGGACATCCATTTGGACTCACGTGTGTTCAGTATTGTTAAAAGATTACCTCCTCTTCTACCCAGGGTTACCTTTTCAATGACAAACCAGCGTAAGTCTGTGAACGCGTGTCCCGCTGTCAGCCAATGGTCTACCAAAGGCGCCCCTGCCACTTTGCATCTTAGTCTGCTGCAATGAGATGAAATTCTAGATTTGATTTTTTGTTGAGTTTGGCCTACGTATAACAGGCTGCATGGGCACCGAATGATGTAAATGACTCCAGTTGAATTGCAGTTCGTATAGTGTTTTAGATTGTACGTTGTGCCCCCGTGATCAAGGGTTTTGGTCTGGATAGTCGTGTCGCAGGCGGTACATGTGCCACACCTGTGATGGCCAACTACAGGGGGCAGGTTCCAGAGGGATGTTAAGGTTGGTTGACTTGCTGACTCCAGATAAGAGTGGACTACCATGTCCCTTATGTTTTTAGCTCTCTTGAAGGAATGGAGAGGCAGTTCAGTTTGTTTAATAACATCCGCAACCAAAGGCCAGTTTTGATTAATGATCTTCTTGATGTCATTGCTACGTGTTGAAAAGGTCGTGACACAAATGACGCGGTCAGCCGAGGCACGTGGCAAGTCGTCTGGATTGAGTAGGGAGTCGCGGGGGTTGTACCACGCCCGTTTTCTGGCTCGTTTCACCATCCTGGAAGGATACCCCTGTGATATGAGGCGTTCGCTTAAGACCTCGGACTCTTTGAGGTAGTTGGCTCTTGTGGAACAATTCCTCCTGATTCGGAGAAATTGCCCGACCGGCAGGTTATCCTTGAGGCCTCTCGGGTGATGACTCTGATATTGCAATAGTGAATTGCGTTCTGTCGGCTTCCGGAACAACGTTGTTTGCAAGTGATCTGTTTCCACATAGATCGAGATGTCTAGAAAGGGTATGGAAGAGAAGATAGCCACGACGCATACACTGGCAGACGTCCATCAGTTGCGTCTCTGAGAAGAGGAGTATAGAACGCTTGTCAGGGATAGAGCAGTGGCGAGTCACGCGGCGGTCCAGAGCCGTATATATGAACACGGAGATAAGGCCGAAAAGATGATTGCTTGGCTTGAGCGTGGGGAGCGGGCCTCCGTGCTTGTACCCGAGTTGGAGGGGTCGGGTCACGGATACTCACAGATCCGCAGGCAGTGGCAGATGAGTTCGCTGACTATTACCAGAAAGTTTATACGGCCGGGAGTGCCTTCACTGTGGCAGAAAACAGTGAGATGCTTAGGGATATCGTTATGCCTTGTTTGAGGGAGGAAGATAGCAGTTACCTTGATTCCGCATTGACGGACGACGAGGTGGCCCAAGCGATTAGGCAGATAAAATCGGGTAAGGTGACTGGTCCGAACGGGATCCCTATTGAACTATATAAGTTGAACGCAAATAAACTGGCTCCCTATATGCGTGCCATGTTTATGGAAAGTAAGGAGTGTGGTGAGCTTCCTTACGATCAACGTGTCGCTAACGTAGTGGTCCTTCATAAGGCGGGTAAACCCACGACACAGTGCTCCTCCTATAGTCCCATATCACTCCTTAATGCTGAGCCCAAGATAATGGCGAAACTCCTAGCGGCCAGGCTGGTCAAGGTGATTACGTCTCTGATTCATCCAGACCAATCTGGCTTTATGCCGCGTCGGAATACGGCATTGAATCTGCGCTAGTTGCAGAGGGTCCTCGAAAATACATGAGCCGACGGTGTTGGTTTCCTTGGACGCTTCGATGGCATTCGATAGGGTGGAGTGGCAGTATTTATTTCCCGTGTTGGAGAAGTTGGGCTTTGGAAGTGAGTTTATCAGCTGGGTGCGCTTGTTATACACAAAGCCCCTAGCTAGAGTGATTGTCAATAATTGTAAGTCCCATGATTTTCAGTTAGAGAGGGGGACCAGGCAGGGGTGCCCACTGTCTCTGCTGCTCTTCACACTCGCAATGGAGCCACTGGCTGCATGGGTGAGATGGGATAGGTCGATCAGGGGTTTGCGGTGGACTCCCGAATGGGAAGACAAGATTTCGCTATATGCGGACGATGTGTTGCTTTACCTCACTAGGCCCAGGGAGTCCTTTCGGACTTTCCTGGATGTGTTGACTATCTTTAGCAGATACTCTGGATTGGTCATTAACTGGGCTAAGTCGGTGATGTTTGTGGTGGTGGGTGACCCGCCGGTGAACCCGCAATCGTGTGCTGTGTGGATTGAGACGACGGGCTTACGGTTCCTAGGTTTATATATTACACTTGATTCGAGGCTGAGGTATGCGAGTAATTTGGCTGCTCCGTTGAGCAGGTGTAGGACATATGTGGAAAGTTGGAGGGGCCTTCCTCTCTCTCTGCTCAGGAGGGCTGTTTTGTTTAAAATGATGGCGTTACCTTGGTTTTTGTTTGCCTTGCAGAATTCGATGGACCCGGTGCCGGCCACGTATTTTAGGGAGATTGAGGCACTCCAGAGGCAGCTCCTCTGGGGTGGCAACGCCCGTATAGCTTTTGACAAGTTGACCCTCCCTTGGTATGACGGTGGGATCGGGCTTCCAGATTTGCGCAAGTACTACTGGGCCTCTCAGTTGGCCGCAGTGAACCATATAGTGGATGGGATTCCCGGGGACCCGGGCTACGCCATGGACCGAGGCCAGGCCCCAGGAGGGATGATTGATAGAGCCTTGTATTCTAGACCTGGTAGATTTCCTCTGACTTGTCCGACTGCTCATGCGATACGGGTGTGGCATGCGGCCAATAAAAGTCTTGGGTGGGAGGGTAGACTTACTCTAGCCACCACCCTGTTTAATTCTGAGAAGTTGGGCAGCATGTGGAAGGCTAAAGGTTTTGATAGATGGGACTTCATTGGAATCACTACGATAAAAGATTTGTGGGGAAAGGGCTTGGTTCACAAGTTTGAGTCCCTTGTGGAGCAATATAAACTACACCAGAATGAGTACTTCCATTATTTGCAGGTGAGGCATGCTCTTACTGCGCATGTCCCTAAGGGCACGGATCTCCCGGCGGCGTCCCCACTGGAGGACCGAGTACTAGATGGGCATATCCCAGAGAAAACAATATCGCTAATTTATCGAAAACTGGTTAACCACTCAGAGAACCCATTGCTGAAAGTCAGAGCTCAGTGGAGCGCAGATGGGCTGGAGTTGGACGATGAGGATTGGACAGTAGCGGTGGCCTCCCCCAAAGTTGTTGCCATACAGATGCGGCTCCGATTGGTGCAGCTGAAGATCCTGCAGAGGTCTTATATCACGGGGCCGTGCCTGGTGCGAATGGGGCGGGCTGAGAGTGGAGCTTGTAGGCGGGATTGCGGTGAGGAGGGTATCTTTATGCATACATTGTGACACTGTGACATGATTCAGACATACTGGGCCAGGATACATGCTGAGTTGGGAGAAGTGTAGGGAGTGGGGGGGAGGCCAGAGGCCCGGAGATGTCTGTTGAATGTTTGGGAACCATCCGATTTAAGTGTGTATCAGAAGCAGTGGGTCACGTTGACATATATGGTGGCTAAGCGTAATATTGCTCAACTTTGGGGTGCCAACCAGCCGCCCCGGGTCACCAAGTGGGCGGAGGACCTTGACTAGTGTATGTTTAGAGAAAAGTCAGTCTTCGTGGCCCGGGGTTGCCCGAGGAAATGGGGTAAGATTTGGAGGGCATGGAAAAGTCATCGGGGAGAAATTTGTGATCCGCCTATGCCAGGCCTGGATGAGGCAGTTCAAGAATCCGATGGACCCTAAATATTGGATGTAGTACATTCCATTCTGTATGATACTGTATCCTGTGCATTGGGATTGATGGCATTCACCTGAGTATTTTTATTTATGTATTTTTGTTTTCTTTGTTTAATAAAAAGATTTAGAAAAATATTTTTGTTTAATAAGACAGGAACGAAAAGTATGTTGACTAATACTAAGCAAATTTATTCTGCAACCTTTAATGCCCAACTGTCCTCGTTAGGTTTTGACTTTTGGAGTGACAACATTAAAACAAAAACTGTCTAGGGCACAAAAGACTGGCAGGTGCAGGAAATAGAACCTTTATTTCAAGCCTGCATTATCCCTGAACAAATAATGTTTTCGAACGACACAGTCCAACAGACATCCTGTCTTGGCCTAGCTAAGATAAAAGATTTGAACAAACCATCCATACCTACACCTACACCTGATAGTAAGAACACTACAGAAGGAGGGGTCGACGTAAAAACAATTTTACTTAAAAACAGAACTGATCCTGATTGGAAGAAATGGTTAATCTGGCCCACAGACACAAACAACTGTCAAGATAGATTCCTGAATAAGACACAAGGGTTTATATTCACTAGGTCAGATCCAAGATATGTCCAGAGACAACATCCAGGGATAGTAACAACATACAGTTTAGGAAAACTGTGCCTTGACTGGCTACAAAAATCCACACGAACAGAGGTAAAACAACACTTATCTTTACTTAAAGATGGCGTTGATTTAAGGGACTTCTTACAAGGTCCTGCGAAATGGCGTCATAAACGTTTTATATACGCTGGTATATATGCCATTTATAATGAAGCTTGGAAAGCGACACAAGCAGAGACTCCAGAACGAATATGAGAAATTGATTGTATTAATTTAGAGAAAGCCCTCTCTGTAGTTGACAATGGGTTAACGACTCTGTCATCCAGAATTTATTCTTTGGACAGCATAGTATCCTCTGCCATAGACATAATGGAACAGGACTTGCTAATGCTACGCATGGGCAGTCATAATTACGTTCTATAATGCTTTTATGCTGGGCATTGCAAAATCTTCGTTCTGGATATGTGCCACGGCGTCTAATCAACACCACGTCATTGTTTTCTGTATTTAACCTTACAGATAAACAAATCACTTTGGCACAAAGGGGAGCAGACTATATGGTGCTGAGCATTGAAAAACTGAAAAGATTACCATTAACTGTTTCAGAAAAACCTGCAACAGAATGGCTAATACAAGGGACAATCACTCTGCGTGTCACTATTTTCCATTTTCGAAATTGTTTGAAACATATACCAGCTGGCGTGTATAAAAAGTTGGGTAAAGAATACATTAAGTCAACCTGGGAATTACCATATACACACATATGTTGGAGTGGGGTAAAAGAAGTATTTCTTAGTGGTACAAACTGCAAAAGCGCACTAAGCGGTAAACTTTTATGTCAGGTATTAATTTGCATAGAGCCTGTGACGGTTCTTCAACCAACTTATCCTGCCACCTGCAAGGTTCTCCAGCTGCAGTGATATATCTAATTTTTAGGCAGCTTTCTAACGGAAGCTATATTATGTTGAATGATCTCAGCTGCTGTGGCATGTTGCCAAGAATAGCCTATCTTGTAACTGTGTCTGCCAGGGTCACTTGTTGTATGCAAGTATTGTTTCCTAAAACTAAGACAGACGGGGAGTCGCCGATATGGCCTTCACTGAACATCTCTTCTATACCAATGGATACCTTAACCACATGGGTGCTGGTGACGTGCTCAGCTCTTCAGAGCCGTTGGAACGTTCGCACGCCGGGCTAATTTCCCTGCTGTGCTGAATGTTCTAAAAACGGGGGCGGCCGCGACGAGCTCAGCTCGTCATGAGTGCAGCTCCGCTGCGCCTCATGACGAGCTCAGCTCGTCACCAGCACGGCGGCGCCACGCGTGGCCCCCCTCCCCCCCCCGGCAGCGAAGGGGTTAAGCAGAATGAAAGCCATTCTTTTACAAAAAACTGCCACTGACCTCGTCCGAAGAGAAATATGAACTACAAGTTGCAAGTTCTTCTGCAGAGATACATGCCCTATTATCAACAAACTGCCCTGTACATTTCGTAGAAATGTTAGGTCATATCTTAAACATGTCTGATACCAGTGGTATTGTTCATGTATTTAAGACAGTTTTTTCGGGACTGTTAGCACCATTTGTCCTCTGCATATTTCCAAACTTTGTGCACTCTGTGTTTCGGCTGCCGGCCTCTCACTTTGGGACTCGTAGCAGGAATACTATTCCTGTTCCTTCTGCTTCAATATGGCAAGTCCGGGCACCAGCGACACCCAGATTACCATAGAGAACAATCTCCTCCAATGAAGTGTCATGAGCGCCAGATACTGATTCTGGGCTAGGCTCATTTAAGAGATCTGAATACCACGTGGTTTCTATCATTCCGACCAATCTGGCAAGATTGCATCTTACCTGTTCTACGATGCCTGCTATGTGGAGAAGAATGCGTGTTGGACATCTGTCTAACACTTCCATCAGAACTGCCAACGGATGTTGATACTTTGCTTGGTTCGGTAACGGCCCACGCTTTGTGTTGTCCCCAGCGGCTACCAATCCTGATGACGGCATTCATTGAGGTCTCACAGACGCAATCTGCTGACGGTGAGATACGTGGATCGACAAGCAAACAGGTACCATTTCCATCTCCATTGAATATTGCTAATGCGGCTGATGCTGACGGCGATGCTTCACATTTTTGGGCATTTGGTCTACTCAACTTTGACCTACTGTGGTAGACGAATTCTTTACCAGCTTAGGAGATTTGATGTTTTCTCCAAACAATGAGACTGACTTTTGAAATGAGCACACTATGGGAATCTGTATTCGACCTTCACTTTTCAAAACAAAACCTCTAACTTTAGAACTCTATTTTTCTACAATTTGACTTTTATCAAAATTAGAACTTTTTTTTGGCACAAACTATTCATAGAGAACAAGAATTCTTTGAATACTTCCAAGAGACAATATTTGACCTTGTCCACAACCAAAACAATTTATAAATGTATAAATTCTGTCATGGAATGGTCTCGACTTTTTCTTCTGTATTTAAGAGCCATTTCATAAATGTACTTTCATGGTTCATTCGGAGAGCATTTCCAATGTCACACTATATGCTTTGAATGAAAATATTGCTGTTAAAACACGTACAGCACAATTGCTGATTTTCATGTACAATCATTTCAAATGCATTTTATGTATTTTGGGTGGGGTTTTACACATCATGCTTTAGATATGTTTTAAATGCTTAGAATTTAGTAATGTCGAACATAATAAAGTGGAGTGGGTGTTGTATGGCATTTTAGGATCCGAGCGAAATTTCCCGATTCATGCCCTTATATAGGTGCAATTCACATTGCCCTTATATAGACATAGAAATCATAACCTTATTTAGACATAGCCCATGCAGTCCAAATACAGGCATGGCTATTTCCACCCGTTCTAAAAAGCCACAATGATTTCTTGGAAAAATCGTCTTAAGCAGTCAGGGACATCCCCTTGCTGGAATATTAATTTGTCCAAGAACTCATGGAGTTTTCAAAGAACTACCATTCCCTTGGGGTTCTTTGATGATGTTATTATGCCCGACTTTACGTCAAACTAGGCACCTTCAAGGTATAAATATGCCTACACTTGCCCTAGCAAACACACAGGGGTTCGGAGCAGCTCGACTATCTACTTGCCCGACGCAGCTCGCTACAGCAAGTGCCGAAGGAAGCCAACCTTCCAGCTGACGCACAGATCAAGAAGCTGTGCTTTCTGTCGCTGTGAATCCAGCTCCAGTATTTCCAAGCTCCCCTCGCGGGGTGTTGGGAAATCGAGTCCCAGGGCAGAGATACCAGACCTACTTCATTCTAAACTAAGGTCTGGAGCTGATTAGACCCTAAGAGAAATCTTGAATAGATTCTTGGCAAAGAAAACTAAACCTATGCTACACCACACTTACTTCTTCCCTTGTACTAGACTTAGGTTAGGTACATTGGGGTAGGTGCATTTTAGAAGCATCAGTTGAATACTTTTAGCCCTGTTATTTATATATGTATTTATCTATGGTTTAGAAACCATACAATGCTTTTACAGTATTATTTTATAATACTCTTCTGGCTGTATGCATTATACTTTATAGCCTGTCTTACGATTGTAGCAGTTCACTTACTTGCATGAGAAAGAAGACTGTTCAATAACCCTTTTATTGAAAACACCTGTCTCTTTATTTCTCTGTACCTCTGATGAAACGAAGCATGCACTATTGATTGAGTAAAATATCCATCTATCGTTTCCACGACTCTGAAGATATGTTTATTCTTGGGGAAACAAAGTTGTCATGTTTATGTGGTTGTCAGAAACTAATCCCGTCTTATTTATTCGAGAAGTTTCTAGTGACCTCTGAGCTAGCTGGCACTCACAATTAAGTCTAATATATCCAATAGAGACTTAGTCGACACAAGTCCTATGTCAAATCTATAGGATATATTATTCCAATGCGCAGAGCCTATTGGGAATATAGGAACTACACTACACTCTGACTCATCTGAGGAGCTGCGATTGGTAGTTTCTATGTGTTGCGCGTATCTGTTGCTTGTCATCCGTGGTCTCATCGTTATGCCTCTTTCATTTCTGAATTGTCTGGTCATACACGTGCTCTAGAAGTGATTGTCTCTATTACACTTCCTGCACTTTGGACCATTGCGGGGCATGCACCGACGTTCGGGAATTCGAGGCCACATCGATAGCATGTTTGTTCGCTTTTCCTTGGTGTTACCGGTCCTTGCGATTCTTTCTTCCTGGCGTTTCCGGTGACGCGATGCGCTACTTCTACTTTCGTCTCTTCCAATCTCCATTTGCTTTGCTTGTTCCGTGGCTCGTGTTTCTGTGCGAGCCGTCGTCAATATCTTTTCCAGCGTCGTTGGTTCAGAACATGTGCTCGGAACTCCACTGATTTTCAACCTTCAATGATGCGCAGTCTTATCGCTTGCTCATTGTCGAACTTGTCAAACTCACAGTAGGCGACCACTTTCCTTAGTCTCATTGCAAAGTCTTCCAGGCTGTCTTCTCCTTGCTGGAACTTCGTGTTTCAAAATCGACGTTGCGTTGTGGGTCAAATTTTGTGTGAGACACTGCATCACTCCGTAATCCGCAGTCTGATCGGCGGGGAGCATTAGTAGAAGGTCTTCTATTTCATCCCCTGCGAGATTCAGCAGTAGGTGCAGTTGCTTGTTGTCTGGGACGTCAGTGGTGATCATGTTACGCTCAAACTTCTTGACCTATCTTTCCCACCTGATGCCTGCTTGTGGCTCAGATAGGCTGAACGGTAACGGCCTGCGGAAAATGGCATTCGTGCTTTGCTTCTCCTCTTTGTCGCTCATTTTCCTTCCTTGTCACACTTCAGCTCTTCTTCCTCTTCTTATTTCTTTTATTTCCTTTAGTTTTCCCTTTATTGTGCTTTATTTCCACTTCTTGTGCCCTTTTTTTACTTTTTCGCACTATTTTTCTATTTCTCCTATGTTTATCAATGGTCGCTTGACTTCCTGGCGTCTGAATGGTTCAGGTGCCTGACTTCAAAATGGCTGTCTTCTCACAAGGTTTCCTTCTCTCTCTCGCTTTGCCTGACTTCAAAATGGCTGCAGCGTTATCCTGGTTTCTAATTGGCCCGGTCTGCCTGACTCAAAGATGCCCGCAGCGATCTCGCGATAGTTCCTTTGAACTAACGCGCGCTTTCTCGTTTCAAGATTTAGCTCGCTAACCGCTTCCTTGTCGATCCGCTCTCTGTCGAAATGCTCTTTATAACTTTCTGGTACTCAGCCTTTACAGCGCTCTTACCGATGTCGACAATCGGGGTGGGCTCCTGCTTCGTGTCATTTCTGGCTGATGCTCGGACCAGGGTGGGCTCCTGGCTCTTGGCTCCGCTTTCTTTCTTTTCATGCCACTTCACACTTCGCACAGGCGTTTCTTGAGTTTGCTGGTGGACCAGGGTGGGCTCCTGGCTCCGCTGCGCTTCTTTTCCGGGGACAAGCAATTTGGATCCACTTCTGCACGCAGGATCCTACCTTCTTCGCTAGTAGTCGTGTCCTTACTTCAGAGATGGACAGGAGACAGGTAAGGATTACTGTTGCTTTATTTATTACAGATGGTCATCCCCATGCCCCGCACATCTGCCCACGCCGATTGTCCAGCTTAGAATCCTCACACCGGATGTGGTGTCTGGTTCATTCTGTGTCTGCTCCGTGACCTGCAGGGTCCTAGTGCCCTGTCCTCAGGTCACTACATTGTGCTGGTGTAGATTCGTCCTTGCTTGGTTCAAAGACAAAGTCTACCCAACTGGGGCATACACTACCTTCAGGTCTCCAGTAAATCCGACGGCCTTGTTTGCCTTGAAACAAATGCAGCATTTGCACTAAGTGTCAAGTCACCTTCCGAAAATTTTAGTTGAGAAAACTGATTGGGGATTCAGTACCATTTTTAAAGGTCACTGTAATATGGCCCTTCACTTCTTTCATACCATAACCTTTCAATTTCTCACTCTATTATTGGTTGTCTCAATTGAGTGTTACTATGACAAAGTACAGCAAATTATATTTTCTGTCTGTGTTTTTTGATGCATTAAAATGTGATGCATGACTTGGAAAACAGTGCTACGGTTTTATTGAAGTCTTTCAAAAGACTTTTTCAATTTGATTCTCAAACTCATTTCATCAATAGAACGTACCTGAATTGAACTGAGCTGCAATAAATGAACACTACAATTATTTTAAGTGCAGACTTCTAAAAAGTTTCACCATGTTACAGTACAATTAAATGTGAATACTTATTGAATTGTATGGACAGTACTCTGATAGCAGAATGACTGTACAATCTTATGACTCACTGTTGGCTTTCACACACTTTTCATTTAGACATTTATAAAGACTTCAGGTACAACAGCAAAGTGTATGTTTATTAATCAAGACAAATTACTGGCTTGTAATGATTGTTACCATTATGATTCATTCTCTCCACAGATCAATGTTAGCTGACTTTTCTGATCGATTTGCAATTTTTCTTCCAAAATTAAAACACGTAGGAGTGCAGATGGCTGGCACAGTATTATATTGCTGGGATGTAATTTGTGACGTGTATTCTTCTTAGACAGGTGCAGTATCAGATCTCGCGCGGCAGCTTCTTTTGATCCCCAGTTAGAAGAGCCAGCCCTGGCTTTCCAACAATGAAATGACAAGGAGGAGCACAGATTGCAAGCCTCTCAAAGGTGCTCTATCGACCTCACTATGCCTAGCCCTCAAATAAATGTGGTCAGTTCTCTGAAGGGTATTTAGGAGGTGTCTCCAACACCTCCAGGAAATACACGAAAAACAGCCTTAATGAATGCCCCTTAAAGCCTGTTCTTTAAAGTAAACAGACAAAACAGCAATGGGGATGTAGTGAAGGATCAGAAGCGAAGCTCCTAAAAGACTTTACGGGTTGGCACAGTATGCTGGAGAGTTACTGTTTTGCAGCGACATATGCATGTAGATGCCCATCAGAAAATTACATATGTCATGGAGGTCCTAGATGAATAACGGGCATATCAAGGTGACACAGGAGGACAAGTTGGTTTGTTTGCTCAGAATACAGGTCCATATTTTCAGGATCTACTTTAAAGAAACGTGCATACAATACATTTCAATGGGAATACATTATGGGGCATATTCTCAAGGACTATCGCAGAGTTAACAGCACTTTATCGCAGCCAAAGTCGCAATAAATATATTGCCCCATTCACAAGCAGATGCTACCAGCCCAAAGCACCAGTTTACCTGCGATAGCAGCTGCAAAAAACATCGCCACAGATGACCCCCCGCAATTATCGCTAATGAGATATAGAGTAGGCGTTCCCGAGCAAAAAGCCGCTACAACACCACACTGCAAACATTCTCAACGACCAGCCAGATTAGCGATAAGAACACAAAACATGCAATATGGCGCGTTAGCAGCAGGAAACTAACACCGGCCCTGACCTGGTGTAAAGTCGGACCACAGCCTGCACCACAAACAGGAGCCAAGGCCAGAGCCACACCTGAAGAACAACAGATGCCATGGAGCCACTGATCATGCAGACCGGACACCCAAGAGAGCCACAACACCCACTGCCACCACCCCCAGGATCCCCCCTCATGTTCCAAATATTCTACCTGATGTTGCACGATCACAACTGGTTACATCTGGTTACATGCATGTGTCGGCACAAAAATGAGCATCACACATTCACCTTCAAAGCAACAAATGAAAATGTATTAAAACAGACACAGAACAGAAATGAAGACACATAGCGGCACCCCTTGAGACACTCCGTAGGTCACAGCCTGCAAGACAAAAATCATGATGAGAAGATGTGTCCTGCACATATCAAGGAACAGAGAGAGAGCGAAGGAGAGAGAGAGAGCGAAGGAGAGAGAGAGAGAAGGAGAGAGAGAGACATAGACAGACAGAGAGGGAGAGAGAGAGATAGACAGAGAGGGAGAGAGAGAGATAGACAGACCGAGAAGGGGAGAGAGAGAGATAGATGGACAGAGAAGGGGAGAGAGAGATAGACGGAAAGAGAGGGGTAGAGAGATAGATGGACAGAAAGGGGGAGAGAGAGATAGACGGACAGAGAGGGGGAGAGAGAGAGATAGACGGACAGAGTGGGGGAGAGAGACACAGAGAAAAGAAGAGAAGGACAGGGAGTGAGAGTGTTGACACTGCGCACCCAGGCCACACTGCCCATCTGCTGCCACTGGTGAGTCACCAACCACGTGCCGGTATGTAGTGCAGTTCACCAGGTTCCACATCTGAGACAGGCTTGTCATCGGAAGCAGAGTCCAGAATCATGAATGGCAAAGTATATACAATTGCATGCGACATCTTTGCCAGTCTGCCCCTGTGTACCCACGCAGCTGCACCCCAGCCCCTCCATCCACCCAGGGGTACATGCCCACCTCTGCACACCCAGGCAGCTGCACCCAGCCCCTCCCGCTGCCCAGCGGTGCATGCCCGCACCTGCGCACCCAGGCCTCACTGCTCAGCTTCCGCCACCGGTGTGTAGAAAAGAGGGACCACCACGGGCCACTGCAAGCCACAAGCCCAGGGTCCACGGACATGGCACCCTCCACATCATGCAGCCCCGCTCCGCATGCCACCAGGTCTCACATTTGGTGCTGGGTCTTGATTTCTCCATGGAAGAGGACATACCAGTGCACCCAGCATCATCACAGGCTGCACACCGGCTCAGCCTCATAGGTGCCACTAACTCTGTGATCCAGGAGGTGACGCCACGTGGCAGTAGGCCCATGCTGCCCGCTGGCTCAGGCCTACACTGCGGGCAGGGCACACATAACCTGAGCTGTCTGGACCACTGGTACGGGCCATCACAGGCAGCACACCCACTCAGCACTTTAGGTGCCCCTACCTCAGTGCACCAAAAGTGCCGGCTGCAGTGTATCCGGTGGCACCAAGTCTGTGCCCCGCTAATCACGGACTCTCTATGATTGGGTATCGTGGTGCGGACGCCATCATGTCACCCCCCGGCCTGGGGAATGTTATGTCACAGGCCCCTGGGCCCTCATGCCTACATGCACACCACGCAGCCACCGACGACATCAGAACCCTGCTCGACAACGGCGAAACAGCGGTCCTCATCCTCCTGGACCTCTCCGCAGCGTTCGACACTGTCTGCCACCGCACCCTAGTCCAACGCCTCAGCAACACAGGTGTCCAAGAAAAGGCACTGGAATGGATCATCTCGTTCCTTGCCGGAAGAACACAGAGAGTCCGCCTCCCCCCGTTTTGATCCGAGGCCACCGAAGTCATCGGCGGCGTACCGCAAGGATCATCACTCAGCCCCACCCTCTTCAACGTCTACATGAGACCCCTTGCAGCCATCGCACGCCAACACAACCTCAACATCATCTCCTACGCCGACAACACCCAACTGATCCTCTCCCTCACCAGAGACCCCGCCACCGCCAGAACTAGCCTACATGAAGGGATGAAAGACGTCGCCGAGTGGATGAAGAACAGCCGCCTGAAACTGAACTCAGACAAGACGGAAGTCCTCATCCTGGGACCATCGCCCTCCGCCTGGGACGCCTCCTGGTGGCCCCCAGCCGTGGGCATCACTCCCAAGCCAACAGGACATGCACGCAACCTGGGCTTCATCCTGGACTCCTCCCTCTCGATGACCAGACAAGTCAACGCCATCTCCTCATCATGCTTCAACATCGTACGCATGCTCCGCAAGATCTTCCGATGGATCCCGACCGAAACCAGGAAAACGGTCAACCAGGCACTCGTCACAAGCCGACTGGACTACGGGAACACCCTCTACACCGGAACCACAGCCAAGCTACAGAAAAGACTCCAACGCATCCAGAACGCCTCCGCCCGACTCATCCTGGACATCCCCCATTGCAGCCACATCTCCGGCCACCTGAGGGACCTGCACTGGCTCCCCGTCAGCAAGAGAATCACGTTCAGACTCCTCACCCACACACACAAGTCCCTCCACGACCTGGGCCCCAAGTACCTCAACGACTGCCTGACCTTCTACACGCCCACCCGCCAGCTACGCTCGACAAGCCTCGCTCTCGCCGCCGTACCACGCATCCGAAGAGCCACCGCCAGAAGAAGATCCTTCTCCTACCTGGCGGCCAAAACATGGAACTCCCTCCCCAACCACCTTCGGCTGACACAGGACCATCTCGCCTTCAGGAGACAACTCAAGACCTGGCTGTTCGAGCAATAGCAGACCCCTTCCCCCAAGCGCCTTGAGACCCTCCGGGTGAGTAGTGCGCTATACAAATGCTATGATTGATTGATTGATTGACAGATACAGCCCGAGAGAGGTTGGAAATGGTGTCGTGCACATGCGCCTGGCCCTTTTTATTGGCAGGGTCACATGTGTTGTGATGCCTGTGCTGGATGGGTAAGGTGTGGGTGTAAACCAGCCATGAGGGAGTGGCCGTGGCATGCTGACAACTAGACCTGTGAGCAGCAGATCACTATAGGGAAGTCCTGGCACATGTAGCATTGTTGTCCCCAGCTGGAGCGTAAACGTAGTGGGCTGACCTGGTGTATGCCAGTCCAGCATGTGGGTTTGACCAGTGACCCTGTGGCTCTGGGCATGGTTCCGTACGAGGTTGGACAAGGAAGTAACTAATGCGTGTGTCGTTGTTGTTGCATCTGCAGTCACCCGGACAACATTCTGCAATGTGTAACCCTGTGACCCAAGTCCAACTACATGAGCCACATGGACATAGGGGGACTTCACTGACCCAACATTCATCAATATTACCACACATAAAAGACCACAGACCCAACGCATCTGTGTGATTGGGAATGTTTAATGCAGATTCAGGGGAGTTTGGCATCTGGAGCAGTACAGGGCCATGCACACCCCACTTTCCAATGTTGGCCCGTGGAGGGCCAGCCAGAGTTCTTCAGGGAATGACAAGTCCAGAAGAAGAGTTCAGTCCGCAGTCAGTTTGCTGTGTCATTGGCGATCAAACAGAATATGGCAGTCCATTGCAAGGTCCAAGGTGAGTGTCACAGAGTGTATTGGGGGACAGTGGAAAGTGATGATGCAGAAGGCAGATCCAAGATAAAACCGGCCATATGGCAGAGATGAATGCTACTGCATCCTTCTTACCACGATGGCGCTTTCCTCCGCCTCTTCCTCCTCTGCTGTTCCATGTGCCTTATGTGTGGGTAGTGCTGATATTTCTCCAGCACTGTGTGGCAGTGACACCTCAGCGGCCGGAGGTGGAATGTCTGCCGCACTGTGTGGCACTGACACTGTAGCGGTTGCAGCAGCATGCATCAGCGCCAGGCCTTGTGGCAGCACTGCCATGAGGATGGTTTTGAGGTCATTGAGGAACCCAGATATCACTCGCTGGTGTGCAGCCATGGTCTCCATGAGCCTATGCATGTTTCCCACCTCCCGGGCGAGCTCGCTGGAGCCACTCTGACTAGACAGTCATTCTTGTGTCTGAGTCAGGACTCAGGCGATGTCAGCCATGGTTCGTTGGAGAGCATGGAGCAGACTGTGGGTGTCCGTTAAGGACTGTGAGTGGTCCCTGATGGGACTTAGACACCCACGTATTGCATCTAGTTTGTCTGTCATGCAGTCAAAGCCCACCCGTACATGTTCAGCCAGCTGCTCCTGGCATCCCAACACACGGCATGGGAAGGCCATGTGTTCTTCGTGGGGGTCCTGGGAGGCAGCCGTGGTGATGGGTGCTGCCTGCTGTGTGGTCAGTGGAGGGGGTGGGGTGTCCTTGTTACAGCTGGGCTGCCCTGCTCCCGGAGGTGGGCTGTGAAGGATGTCAATGAACTCTTGGAGGGCGTTGGAGTCAAAGCTGTGGTGATCCTCTTCATCATCAGAGACGAGAGGGATGGGCTGCACTGCAGGAGGTGTTGATTGTCCCTCCGCAAGTGAAAGGGAGATGCAGTTTAACAATATGTTCACATGTGTGCTGTTGCATTGTACATGTTTACATACAGACTGTATGACTGTATACATTGTGGCTGTTTGGGAGGAGCTGCCTATTTGACAGTGGACATTTCGACAACAGACGTGTGTGTGTTTGTACTTATACATAGTCATCTCACATTTCCCTGCAATGTCACTTGTGATTGGCCAGTGTCTACACCCAGTCGGCACCAATTGTGTCCTGTTTTCTATTGTGGACGTGTGGCGGTTTGTGCCACATTGTTGTCAGTGTTCCTCTGCTCTGCATGTTATGTGTGTGTGCTGCATTTCGGGGGAGTGGCCCCTGCTGTTCTGTTTTGCTGCTTCTTATCCCTTTTCTGCGATGTGCCTTTGCCTTCTGTGCTGATATAGTGCTGAGATGTTGCATACTTGGGTACATTGGTCTCTTGGTGGGAGTTGGGGTCTGGGGCATGGTTTGTCTGCAGTTGTACTCAGCTCAATTGTGCATGTGTGCCATTGTGCCCATCTCCCTGGTCCCCCCAGTCCCTGGTCATTACTCACCCTGTTGCTGTTGTGTCCAGTCATGTTGAGCAGTGTCAGGTATCCCGACTCCATTCACTGTCTACCCACTGTTGACTGTGGACACCATTTCCTCCATGCCGTCCAGCTCCTCCTGTAGGCGCAGGACTTCCACCTCCAGTCTGTATTACTACCTTCCTGTTGTTGGCGAGTTTCCCAGGCAAGCAGGGAGTGTGTGCGGTGCATGGCTGGACAGACCGGTGAGCTCTCCAGCCACGGTAGAGAGCGTGGCAACAGTGGGAAAGCCTCCTTCAAGCTGCAGCTCGAGGCAGGGGAACCGCGGGACATCCAACTCTTGATTCATAAAGCGGCCCAACGAAAGCATCAGTGACCGACAGTCAACAAACCAGCAAAGACTCTCATGGACCTCTTTACTTTTTCTTTTGTCCTTGCCGCCATTTTGCTGCTGCTCTTGGCCGCTATTCTCTGAACTCTGACCCGCCATCTTGTCCATTCCCTCGTCCTTTACCCTTTTCCCTCGTTTCCCCCTTGACAATCCCCCGACCCCATTTAATGGAACTCTGCTCTCCTGCTTTTTTTTTCTGGTCTTGACCTGAGAAAATCTACTATGTGTATATATGTATATAGAGGTAACTCTAATCACTGGTATATGCAGTAGACCTTTGTACTCTACCATTCCTATGTGACTATTAGAGTATATGCATTGGAATCCCTTCCTTACATATATAAAGATAACTCTAATCAATAGTATATGCAGTAGACCTTTGTACTTTCTACCATTCCTATGTACTCTTAGAGTATATCCATTTGTATCTCTTCCTTGAGTGACTTTACTACTTGTACATTTGCAATTTTTCTTTCTATTTGTATCTCCTCCTTGTGTGACTTTACATCTTGTACATTTGCAATTTTTTCTGTGTGTATCTTTTATGTAACGCATGTAATCCTAAGTCCTTATGTTTTTCAACTGGTTCTTATGTAAGGCGCTCTGACACCTTCTGGTAAAGTTAGCGCTATATAAAATCGCATAAGATAAAAAATAAAATAAATAAATAAAATTGTACTCTTCAGCACTCCCATTGCATTCACCTTGTCCACGATGGACTGCCATAGTCCATTTTTGGTTGCCAATGACACAGTGGAGGTGACAAATAGTTGTTGATGGTGTTCGACCACCTCTGTTATCAGGATCCTGTTTTCCTGCAGACTGAACGCTTCTTCCTACTCTTCTTCTCCTTGGCCATCCCTGACCCTGAGGTCCCATCCAGGTCGTCTGGGGGGCTTATGGGGTCATGGTTCTCCTCTGTAATTGCTCTGGCAACATCCACTGTGCTTTGCTGTTGTTTGGCATTTGTTTGTCAGTTTTTGTTCTACTTTTATGGTGATTTTTCCCGCCTGACGCGTGTGGATTGCAGGCCTGTTGCTAGCGTACGCGGATTTTAGTATCGCGATTGGCCTCATCACAGCTTTTTTTACATTCATGTTTTGCATATTTGGGGTGTGGGGTTGGTTTTAACGTGGACAGTTGAAGCGTTATCTGGAGACTATTGCATGGTATCGCCGTGTTGAGAATGCTTAGTTAACACAGCGTAATTTTCCCATAATACACTGCGATGTTGGAAGCTGCGTTAAGTAACTGTTGAGATGGTTATCACAAGTTCTTGTGAGTATGCCCCTATGTAGTTAATGTGTATCGTTAATAGCAGACAAAGATCTAGTCCTCCTGGACCAGCATCACAGAGGAGATTCTAAAAGGATGTTGGATCGATGATTACCTCAATGTACTAATGCATAACACAATTTAAAGGCATATGGACAATGTACTAGTAGCCAAAAGGGGTTAAAGAAATAGGTTCATTCACCACCTGTTCCTTTTTGGCAGGATGCAACATAAAGACGTTTAGCTAACACCTTTTCCTCTGTCCCTTGGCTCTAGAGGGGAAGCAAGATGGAAGGCAAGGTCTAAGATAGGCTCTTCCGTTCAGCTCTCTGGAGGATACTTATAGACTGACCTGGAGTGATGGTAGGTACTCCATAGGATAATAGAATTTGTAATCGGTGGTGAGAGGTACGCCAAACCTTGGAAGGCTATCTCTCTGTGCCAGTACAAGCAAAGTCACTTGGTTGCACTTGTCTGCAAAGAGACCCAGGTATGCCTAAAGGAAGAATAGATTTCAAAGGTAAAAGTTCAAGTGTTGCCATGCTACAGCTGGCGAAACAAATTACAATAAGGACACACCAGTAGTACAACTGCACGAGCGTAGAGCAATTGGGAAGAATTGCGGCCCAAGTTAGTGTTACCTCAGCAGGACGACTGTGACTAAACTCACACATAAAATCATTTGGTGGCATCCAATCCAAGTGACTGGAATAATTGCACATACTGTGTAAGGAAGTTTCAATTGATTAATATATCTTCCCCTTTTCAAATATAGGGCTGGTTATGGTCATTTTTAAAGCCATGCCAAACTTCTAATGTCTTTCTTATCCCTATGTACACTTACTTGGGGGATCCAGGCAACAGTTTATCTGTTTACGTGGGATTAAGAAGTGGGAAGTGGCTACTGGTCAGTGAAAAGACGTCTTGGTGGGTAGCCACCCGTAGTCCTAGCCCAAGCTCGAGTCATTTTGTAGAGGGAAGGAAGGAAGACAAGAATGGTAGGAAGAAGGAAAGATATAAGGATAAATAAAGGAAGGAAAGAAAGAAAAAGGGCATGGCTGAGAAAAGCAGAAGTGGAAAGAAGGAAGAAGAGAGATTTAGAGAGAGAATGGAGGCGAGGAAGAAAGAGAGAGAGTGAGAAAAGGAAGGGTAAGAGCAAGCAAGGAGACTCTCAGAGACAGAAGGAAGAGAAATGGAAAGAACAGTAGTAACACATGATTAAACCCAGGAAAGGGACTGACAGGGAGTAAGCAAGTGAACTTAAGGGACACACAAAGGCCCAATGGGGACACAGCACATAGGTGGAATAACTGTGACCAAAAGGTTGGCCTCTATGTCGGGGAAGACAGAACTAAATTTGCGATTTGTTTTAAGCCCTCGAGCATGCCCAGAAGGTACAAAAGGTTATTCCATCTTGAGAAAAGTTCTGTAATGTTTGTGAAGTTTCAATAATAAACTGCATTTGTTTTGCTCTTTTTTGTGAGCTCAACCAACGTTTTTTAGTAAGTAGCCCCTTCGAATCGAAACATATTTAACTAAAACAGATCGACGCTTTGCAAAGCTCTGTTATTTTTATCAAACAATAATTTATTAGACTGTTATACATGTCTCACAAAGAGATTACTGCATAGCTAATGTCGCTCAAACATACCAGTAATTCACTGCTACCCATCTATAATTCTATATGTTCTGTATGGCTCTAATTGGGACCCACTAACATGAATGCAGGATTCTAAGAGCCCGATGTAGGAGCCCTAATACCGGTCGGAAACGGCCGATTTCAGCCGTTTCCGACCGGTATTAGGGTTTTCTAATGTAGGAGCATGCTTTACAGAATCGGTATTTTACCGAATCTGTATTTACAGATTCGGTAAAATTACCGAATCGGTAAATACAGACTCTGTAAAAATACTGATTCTGTAAAAGCACATATAGGTAGCACATCTTTGAGTGCCGCAGGCCTTTCAGATTCGGTATTTTACCACCCAATCCAATTGGGTGGTAAAATACCGAATCCAGGAGTGCATGCACATCTGTGCATGCACACCTGTGCAATGTGACACACAGACATGCCCTTAGGGCATGTCTGTGTGCCACATGGCACACAAGTCCGGAATTGGGGTGCCAGAGGGTGTCAAAGTGACACCCCCTGCACCCTTGCAAAAATCGGAATTTACCGAATCGGTAAATACCGATTCGGTATTCACCATTGATTCCTATGGGCTTCAAGGCCCATAGGAATCAATGAGAGATACCGATTCTGTATTTACCGATTCTGAAATACCTACATGTGCCCCCTTCTATTTTACCACTTCTTAAATACCGAATCGGTAAAATTCGGTATTTTAGAAGTGGTAAAATAGAATTACCTACATCTAGCCCTAAATCTGGTAATTCACTTCTATGAAGCAGCAACAGGTGTTCAAACAAAACTGTGACCCACTGTGTCATAAAGGGATTCCAGGATGCTCTGGCAGGGCTCTCACAATGCAAATCACTGTGAAAACATACAACAAAATCAATAATAAAACAACTTAACAAATATGTGAATTATAAAAAGATTAAAATGCAATTTCATAAGTCACTAACTGATAGCATGCAAAACAGAGCCACTGGTAACACAACCTTCCTGGGTATAAAAATTAAAGGTAATGGAAAACATAGATGAAGGACCGCAGACTAGCCTCAATTGTCACTGATATAAATGACTCATTCCACTCGGAAAACACTCAACCACATGATAACATTGAATGGGTGAGAGTTTGTTGTGCCCGATTCTGTCAATGACAATCCATATTGAGATTGCAATGATTATTACAAACGCCACATCTCAGCAACAACACATGCTGATGGAATGCAGAATTCACAACATTAGGCAGATAATCATCAGCTCCAAAGTTAAGCTAAACCTTATTGAAATGAGTCGGTGTATTTTTAGATTTGATATATTGCTCTTCTGAGAGGAATGATGAATTCCTAACCTGTTGCCTAAGTACTTTCTTGCTAGTAGTTACTAAATCACCAGCCATTGCATCGGAATAAATATTCTGCTTATCATAACCTTTTAGTATTGGTTTAATTGACTGTCTCATTATGTCTGCTGAGGTATTAGGACTCTTAAATAGGTAATTTAAACACTAAACTATCCTTCCTCTCTTTAACAGCAATATTTAGATAATATATGCAGCTTCATTGTAATAATGCAGCAAGCATTTCTGAATTCGAAGCGAATAGCCTCAACCCCAATGCAGGATGGTCATTTAAGGGTTTAAGTGCCCCACCTTTGAACTTTTGAAAATAAAAAACTGGCTAAAAAGCCATTCCATAAGGTAAAATCAGCTAGATTCATCAAGCATTATTGCGGGCGCAAACTGTGCGAATCGCTGAATTCGGCCGTTTGCTCCCGCAAAAATGGTATTTGGAATTCATCAATGGGTCATGAACTCGCAATTTGAAAACTTGAAAGAAATTGCGATTTTTGAAATTGCGATCGCATTTAAGGAATCTCAATTTGAGATTACTTAAATGCTATTCATGAA
The DNA here is from genome assembly GCF_964263255.1 of Lissotriton vulgaris. Classification (NCBI taxonomy): domain Eukaryota; kingdom Metazoa; phylum Chordata; class Amphibia; order Caudata; family Salamandridae; genus Lissotriton; species Lissotriton vulgaris. Next base: position 1,652,106,034 of record NC_141685.1, read on the forward strand.
CCATTAAAAAATTGCTATTTGGCTATTTTTTGCCGCTATTTACTGCGAAGTCTGACTTTGTGGTAAATAGCGTAAACTGAGAAAAATGCACTTTTGTGCATTTTTCTCAGTTGTATGTTACACACACACACATGTCCTTTGGACATGTGTGTGCGCAACATAAGTCTAAATTTACATTCCAGGGGTGCTACAGGGTGTCCTTTGGACACCCCTGGCACCCTTGAAACCGCAAATTGCTAATCACAAATGATTGGGGAGTTATTCCTTATTTGCGATTAGCAATTTGCTAATCGCAAATAAGGAACGTGTAGGAATCACAATTTATTTAACGATTCCTACATGAATCCCGTTTTGTAATTCCTTAATAGCGATTCCTTAATAATCGCTATTAAGGACTCGCAAAACGGGACAATGATGAATCTAGCTGAATCTGTTCAATTTTGACTAAATGAGCTTTCAAAAAATGTACTACTGACAAATCGCCCTTATGATAGTTAAGAAGAAGAAGACCCAACAAAGCCCACTAACTAAGGGCAAGGGTAAATTAAATGTATTTTGTATATATGGTAAATGTGAGAATGTAGATTATTAGTCGTAAAGGGACCACATTTGTCCTAGTGGAAAGTTTACCCTCTAACTCAGAAGATTTTCCAGAGAGAAGTCCTCATTGTTGGGTCATTGGCAGGTCGGGTTGCAGGCTGGATCCAAAGGAGTGCTTAAAGACAGCAGCCTGGTGAAGCATGTGTCCTCAGTGGAAGCCTCAGCTCTGACGGGAAACTTGGCACAGTCATTGATGTCTCTTCAAGCTCCGAGTGGGGAAGTCCAGAATCAGTGCCCAGAAAAGTCTTGTTAGCAGTTGGATGCTGTTCAACGTTGACCTCGGTGAAGCCTCCCTACTTACAAACTTTTCTGGAAGTCGAAATCCTTTCAGAGGGGAAAACCTGAAAGTGGAGTCCCACCGGCGATCCAACATCCACAGCTGCGGATTCAGCATCGGTCCCTGTCACCACTGGTGCTCTGTAGGAACAGTTCTAAAAAAGTTTCTAAACCTCCAATTTTGCAGGTTTTAGTAACAGAGGGGTACACTCTAACACCAGCCATGGACCCAGGGCCTTGTGGGCACCACTTGGAGGTTATGTCTCACTCTCATAGAAGCCCCCACCAGGTTTCTGGGCAAATCTAGTTGGGACTCGTCATCTGGACCCTTGGAAAATGTAGGCTTATTGCAGCTTTTGTGGACCTTAGGCTTAACAGGGGGTTAGCCGACTGACCCTTGGAGTCCACTTCTTTCTCCTGGGTACAAGTGGAAGCAGGTCCAGCTGTGGGATCTCTCTCCACAGGTGCAAAAGCAGATAGAGCTCTTCTGCTTTTATGAGTCCACAAGTGTTCTGAAGTAGGTGTACAGGGGTGCCACATTTAGGCTTGGCACCAGGTTGTGAGTGGGGAAACTTCCTGACCAATAGAGAAAAAGTTCCCATTATGTAGTTAGTGCTTATCATTAAAAGTAGACACAAATCTATTCTTCCTGGACCAGCATCACAGAGGAGATTCTAAAAGGTTGTTTGGTCAATGATTACCTCAATGCACTAATGCTTCACTTGCATAACACAAATGAAGGCATATGGACAATGAACTGGTAGCCAGAAAGGCTTACAGGAATAGGTGCATGCACCACCTGTTCCTTTTAGGCAGGGTGCAAAACAAGGAAGCTCCCTTTTATCATATCCCTTGGCTCTCTCTTCCTAGGAGTTTGGCCCTAAACAATCCCAGAGCACACTGCTCTGCCAAAATACAACATGGTAGGGCTTTTGTTTCCCTGGACAGAGCTCTGGGCACCCCCCTGAGATCTGTCCAGGAAAATGAGAAACTCCCCTGCAAACTAGTTCTGAAACAGCTCCCCCCCTCCATGTGCTGGGTGCAATCCTCACTACCCGGACAATGGAAAGGACAGGCCTAAGTGTTACTGTAGGAAACTGGACTCTGTTGCAGTACCCCCCACACATGTTTTGCCTGGTATCTGGTGCAACTTTGACTGAAAGTGTGCTGGGATCCTGTTAACCAGGTCCCCAACACTAGTGTTCTTTCCCTAAAATGGTACCATTGTTCCACAATTTGCCTCCCTTTAGGCTCTGTGTAAGTCCCTAGTAAGTGGTACCCCGTGTACCTAGGGCATTGGAACTAAGAGGGTACTAAGGGCTGCTGCATGAATTGTGCCACCCTAAGGGATACCTCGCTCAGCTCATTCAAACAGCCATTGCAGCCTGCGTGTCTTGGTGAAGACAAGAACAAAGAGTCGACATGGCATACACCCCTGTGCGCTATGCCTACCAAGCACTGCTTGTGGCATAGGTAGGTCACACCTACAGCAGGCCTAACCGCCCTAAGCCAGGGTGCACTATACCCCATGTGTGGGCATTACTACTGGAGTTGATTGTCCCTGTGATATCTAAGCAAAACCTTAGACATTGCAAGTGCACCTGGAAGCCATAACGAGTACACTGACTGAACACTCATAATTATGAGTTCCCCAGCTACATGATGGCTTCAATGTACCACAAGGTGTTTGGTACCAAACACCCCGTCCTAATAAACCCACACTGATGCCATGTGATGGATTTATAAAACAATGTACCCAGAGGGCATTTTAGAGGTACCCTCTAAAAATCTACTGTCTACTAGTGTGTTGACTGACTAATCTCTACCAGTGAGCCAGCCACCATAGACAGGTTTATGACCTCCTGAGGTGGGAGCCCTCACTCTCAGAGGCCAGGAGCAAAGCCAACTCTGGGCAAAGGTGTTCACACCTCCTCCATGCAGGATGTGCATTCCAGCACGGGAAGCGTCAAAGGCCCTGCCCCCTTTGTTATTCGAGTCTGGCCTCTCCAGATAGTGGAAATGCCCACCCCCTGTCCTGCTCCCACTTTTGGTAGCAAGAACGTTGGAAAAATTTGTAAGATTAGGAGATGTACCCACATTTAGCCAGCTGATGTGGACCAACTTTTCAGATTCTTCCATCTTATTTTGGATTGAATTAGCATTCTAGGGTCAGGGTTATGCCCATTTACCCCTGGAAGTGGTCATATAGAGGGTGTAGACACCCTAAAGGTAGGTAGCTTATTGGCTGCTACCTGTCACTCCTCTTAAACTCCCCCACATTGTGTATTTAGGAGGCACCCCTGAGCCCAAGAACTCAGATTTGACAGTTCCAGAGAAGGAGGATGCCTGGCGAGAACTGTCATAGATCTGAGGATGTTTAGTGCGAAACCCTTGCCCGTCCTCAGCCCTCTCTCAATAATCATGACATAGTGACTTGTCCAGCGAGCGGAGAATTACCGAAACCTTGGGTAGCCTCCCACACTTCAAAAATCACCTGCAGTCTCCCTTGGAGTAGAGGAGCTACTGCCCCGCAGTCCAAAGAGACCGACAAGCAGAGTCCAGTCACTGCTTTGCAGCTCCATTGCCCAGCCGATGCCGCAGATGACCAGGAGAAGGTACTCGTGCTCTGGAAGGTTAGATCTGACTCCCAACCTAGTGTGAAGGCACAGGACCAACCAGAGCCATGCAGCACCACCCCCCGGGGGCACCAGACGCCCTGCACCAAACACCAACTGTGAGAGTCCAGTCTGGATTCCTACTACACCATGACCGAGCAGCCATTGAAGGGCGTCAGCATCACTGAGACCCACTTAGTGAGTGGCCCAGTTGTCCTGCTTTAGCCCCTGCAGCTGTTTTCCCCAAACTGTAGGGAGAATTTCTTTGCACCAGCCTAGCCGACCTAACAACTCTGCATCCGATTGGCTCAGCCTGAGTCCTGTCGAACTGGCTGTGCCCCCTTGCTCTAAGACCCCTTGCGACCTAAGCCCCCATTTGAGAGCTAGCTGGCTTGTCCCCAGGTCCCCTGTGCATCCTGTTTCCAGGTGCCTCCCCTCCACTGTAGCGTGCCCAACTACAACCTCACTAGCACCCTGCTCCTGATAAAATCCGTTTATTTATCCGAATGGTTCCTGTGGCATAATTACTTGTACAATTTATATTTAGTACAACAGCTAAATAGCACTTTCAATTTATCAGAGAGGGGTTGGCAAAGAAAAAAGCACGCTCATACCAATTTATAGAAATTACTTTTGTATTTCAAGTAAGACAGATAGTCTGTAATTATATCAGCGACATATATACAAAAAAAGTGCAATGTGTCCCCAGTGATATTGTGAGCGAAAAACACAAAACATAAAACAGTAAGTGATCTGTACAATTTTCAGCTATGGATATTTACAAAGGGAAAATGACCAAACGCAATAATAAGTCAATTTATAATCAGTGACTATCTACAATCATAGAACACTGTGCTTGAGAGGTTCATTCCCTATGGCGTCAACGGCGTTTCGACCTGTTGGATGAGGGTCTCGTCAGGACTAAACAGTGAGGGACATCTAAAGGAAAAGTGAGAAGTGTATAAATATGTGTATAGTCGCATTAAGTAGTAATTGTATGTGGACTGAGATGAAGGAAATATACCTCGTGGTGTCTTTAAAGAACCCATGCGTGACGAAATAATTGAATTAACTTACAGTGAACCCAGCCGGGCACTGTCGGGAAGCAAAGCAAGACAAAACATAAGTTATTCAAACACGGACTTCAGATTAGGCATTTACTTGTAAATGAGTAGTGGTCATGTTCTGTGACTTACCACTGACGATGGAATACGTGGTAGTCCTATATTAAGGGCTGGTGGTCAGTGCCGTTAAGGCGAGGAATAAACAGGAGTATGCTTGATAATAAAAAGCGCCCTGAGGTTAATATAAAACTTGGATGTTCTTAGTGAGGTCTCTAAAGCTAATGGGTTAAGTTGCTACCTGCTCGCAAGACTAGATCCGCTCGATCGCGTTTCTCCAGTCGTCTGTATAGTAACAGATTAGGTTCCGGGTGCTGACGTCATCACGCTTATAACGTGATGCGTGCGGTGCGCGCGCAATGAGAAAGGGGTGGAAGAATGCTCAAATTCAATGTTTATAAACATGGGATATTGCATGGTCTGATAAAATCCGGGCAGATCCTGAATAACCGCTAGTAGTAATTTGTACCTTGGCCCACTACAACTCCGAACTCTGAAGATGAACCGCTGAAACTAACTGTATCTATCTTTATGCATCTCTGACTTTAGCTCCCATAGGACTCATTGTGCGTAAAAGCAAACAAGTATTACTAACCTGTACGAGTTGCTATTGAAAGCAGTACTTACCTTTAAATGAAGTTCTTGGTTTTGAAATATATGTTGAAAATAATTTTGTTTTTCTAATTTGGTCTTGGATTTAGTCTTTTGAGTGTTCCTCATGCATTGCCTCTGTGAGTACAGCAAATGCTTAGCAGTACCCTGTGATAATCCCCAGCTGCTCACCCACAATACCACAAAAGAGAGCGTTAGTATTATCTACTTTAACCTCTGTAAACAAATAGGGGACCCACTGTACTCTCGGCACAGTGTACTTTTTTTAGTACACTGTATATAGAGAGAGCTTTCTACAGTGAGTTACATCTGCCTGTGACAAGGGATGCTCCTTTGAAACTTGTGCCATTGGTGAGCACAACCCCAGAACACCAGGCCATCCTGTCAGGAAGAGCTCACACCTCCTCCCACCCAAGGCCATTTTGTTCCCTTTCCTATGAGACATTTACCCTTCATTGCAGGGAGGGTGCCAGCAGCCCACCAGGTGAAAGTTACGGATTAAAGGCCTGATTTAATTTTTCAGATGTGGTTACTCCATCACAGACATGATAGGTGTCCCATCAGCCATATTGTAATTACATTATATCCTATGGTGAAATGGTGGATGGGATATCTGTCACGTTTGTGATGGAGTAACCCATCTGCCAAATTCTGAATCAGGTCATAACTCTGATAAGGCTAACAGAGGCTTTAGGCAGAAAAGTTGTGACTTTTTAAAGTCACTATTTCTGAAATAGACAAAATTCGACTTTGAAAGCTGAATTTTGATAAAACATAAAAAATGAGAGTTTGGAGTATTTTCCGAGCTAGTTTCAATCTGATGTTCATCAAGTATAATAAATATGTTGTGCAGTGTTTATTATATCCTGGAGGAGTGTGGCTCAATGGTTAGAGTGGCAGACCCTGATGCAGAGTTCTGGCCCGGGACCAGGGTTCAATTCCTGCCTCTGCGGGTCGTGTGCTCCATTTCCTTGGACCTGACAATTTTCGCCTCGGTGCCTAGTCTAATCATGGGCCCCATGCTGCAACTCTGGGCAATAGCTTGCTTAACCACCACACCGGCCCCAGCAGCGCTAGGATGCCTGGCTTCACCCTGGGGGTGCCCAGGAGTGGACACTTCACAGGGAAAGCCAGGAAGGGTCCCACAATGGAATGAGTAATAGTGCCAGGAAACCGCTTGGTGGCAGTGCGCTTTACAAATACCTTGACATTTACATTTACATAGCTCATCCAGCCTTGCTATGGTAAAAAATGGGTTTAAGTTCTTTTTCACTGTAAGAACATGTAACAACAATAAATACATATACCTTAAATACAATGCATCCTGCCTTAGGGCTGGTAAGGCCTAATTTAGGGTTGACTCACTGCTATTTAAAAGGGAGGTTTGGGCCTGTTGAAAGGCTGATTTTAACAGGTCGAAATGCCAGCTTTAAAACTGCCCATCTGGGTTGCTGTGGTAGGCCTAGCGTCATGTTTTACATGGTCACTTTAATAGGTGGTGCAATAAGTGCTGCAGTCCACAAGAAACATTTAAGTTACAGGCCCTGAGTACACAGGGTACCATATACTAGGGACTTACATGCATGTTAAATGTGCTAATTATTAGCATCATGAGGGTAGAGCAAGCACTATCAACGTTTAGAGGGCTACTGCAACTCATCTACCAGTGGATACTTAAACCAGTCCCTCAATCTTCCCATTCATTCTTCATGTAGTACATGGATAAATAGTTAGGGTTTATCTAAAAGGAGGTGGTGTAAGGTTGAATCTGAATACATTGCAACACGAAGGCGCCATTTAAATTTTAGATGTAAATGTTGTTCAATGGTAATAAGCTTGTAAATACACCAAACTTGAATAATATCTCAACATATATGAATATGTTTACAGCAGAAAAGGGAATCAACTTGTAAAAAGACTAAACGCAAAAATGCTGGCATTGCAACATAGTGCAGTGTTAAAAGCAGGACGTCGTTCTTCAAATAGTATATAACGTTTGCCATCACTGAATAAAAGTGAACACGCAAACACTCCTAAAGATGACAACGCACAACATAATACACATAGAATGACTATACCAATGTAATGGTTCAGATAAAGTTCACAAACATGTATTATTCAAACACAGTAAGATGGATGATATCAATCCATGCACATTAAATAAGTTACTTTGTTGTGGCTTTCCAAACATTACTACTGCTAAACTACTTATCGTGAGCATAGAAAACAGGCTACAAAGAGAAACACAGCAGCAATTGAAACACAGAGTGACACCAACTTATAAATCAAATGAGAATTGTTTCAATATTTGGAAAGGGAATCTGCAGGAAAATGAGTCTGTCTTCTTTTTAAGGGTTCGATGGCGCATATCCCTTAAAATTGGGATATTTGTGACTAAAGGGCCAGAGGCTTCTCTCTATGAAGGGATGCAGACTACAATCTAATTCACAGCAAGGGTGTACTAGCCCATATAATGAGATGGATCACAAGGGACCACGCAGGGCCCTCGCGATCTGGATAGGATATCAGGAACTAGAACTCAACTAAAATAGCAAGGTCAAAGGAGAACTAGTAAATAAAAGTTAGTGCAGAGAAGGAGTTGACTCATTAGCCAGTGTCACCATGCAAATAGTCTAGAAGGCCCCTGTGACTGTAATTTCTTGAGACGTCCTCCTTTGATCTCTTGTGAGGTGCAGAGAGGCCTTCAAGGTGGTGTGTAAATGTCTATTGACCGTGTGGCCTGGTTGGCAGCCTAGTCATATGCAGTATCTGCATCAGGGCAGACCAGTGGAGCTGGAGAGAGGGCCTTCTGACGTGACCCGAGCCAGGAGTAAAGGAGCAGCACTTAGAGCCATGTTCTGGGAGCACCCTCAACAAAGTGCCAATGAATTCTTGAAATTTCACTTATCAATCCAACTGAGTGGTTGAACAGTTTCTGGGATAATGTTATGGAAAGCGCATCCACTGCCTTCTTCCCAGGATGCGTTGTGGAGTCCACTACCTGTGGACAACAAGCCTGTTACGAAGGCCAGGGGCCTTTCCCGGCAGGACTCTTTGTGAATGCCCCACAGACAGGTCCTTGAAACAAAGAAAGTCAAAGGAAAACGTGAGCAATGTGGCACTCCTTGTTGCCCTATGTGGTCAGCTTCCCCCTTCATCTTGCAACCACCATCCTTACAAACCAAACGGATGTTCGTCATCAGCTATGGGTAACCTTAATGAAAGGGCACCACTGGAGAAGTGTGGCTCACTGGTTAGAGCAGGCAGACCCTGAAGCAGAGGTCAGACCCGGGACCAGGGTTCAATTCCCGACGCAGCAGGGTCTTGAGCTCAAATGTCCACGGACTCCATAATTTTCGCTTCGGTGCCTGACCTAATCATGGGTTCACACTCTGCAACTCTGGGCATTAAGCTTGCTTAATCTCCACAATGGCCCCCTGCGGCGGGATGCCTGGCTTTCACCTTGGGGATGCCCTGCAGGGGCTATCTCACAGGGAAAAGCCAGGACGGGTTCCCAAGGCAAGCGCTTAGAGACCCCTGGGTGATAAGCGCTATATAAATCCAATATACAATACAATACAATATAATACTGTAGCATATCCACTATGCACACATGTGAATGTTTGCATTCAATGTTTTCAAAACAACTTACGGACATATAATGTTTGCAAACAATCAAAAAAAGCAAAGGGCTCTGTCTCCCCAAGTATCTCTGCTACCAGTCGGGGCACCAGCAGAGGAGATCGAGTGGGTTTATGTTGTAACTAGATTCATCTCCTTTAGGTTGCTCAGCCAGAATGAGTGAGATGTCTGCATGGAATGTTGGTGTGCGTGATGTCAGAGTGAATAGAATGTGTGTGTGTCTGGTGTGTGTGGAGAATGTCAGTTGGTGAGTGAGGGCTGAGCAACATCCATCAAGCTCCTGGTGGGACCTATTACTTATCTTATTGAAACCAACTAATAAACATCTTACTTGTATTAATTACCTGGCTACCATCTACTTTATATCTTCTTTTACCACAACAGTTACCCTCTCGAGACAACATGGTGGGAAATACCAATTCAGAGTCTCCCCATATCGTGGCACACCAAGGGCACATCCACCTTTAAATGGTAAGTAACATTGGCCCAACTTCGCCAATAGCAAAACTGTGTAAATGAGACTAAAATGGGCTTTTGGATTTTAGAAATAAGACTATAAAGGGTAGTGAGCTTCAATCGACTTGAGGGCTACCAATCATGCTATTATGTCCATTGCTCCTGTGCATTACTAGAAAAATGTAAACAACAAAAGGGATTACTGGTTCACATAGAAGAGTTTCCCCAAATAAATCAATACGTTTAGATGATTCTCAAGAGGGGCACTTCTTAAGACGCAGGACCGCCTACTAAGCAGACATGACTGCGCTCTGGGAGGACATGACACGGATGCTGCACACAGTGCTTCCAAATAACCATGTATCCATCTTTGCCATAGAGGGTCATTTATGGTTATGGAAGCAGAAATAGCACACTGAACTGGAAGGGCCACTGCCCCAACAAATCCGCTGTACCCCACCTCTTTTTTGTTTATTGTTTAAATGTCTTTATTGGGAGTTTCACTTTTCATGGTACAGAATTGCATCATTTTATTCAAACATGAAGACAGGTGCATGCAGACCGTTGAATGATATCATTGTGACCCGAAACAGCCATCCCCTCATGTATGTTACATCAGATATAAGAAACAGTAAAATGAAACGGAGAGTACATTTCAGCCGAACTACTAAGGGTAGTGGTAGGTTGTCTGGTGCCTGCCTGTGTAGATTTCCGCGGGATGTGGGTTGAGATTCAGTCCCCAGCTCTATCCCCGTGCACCTTCTTTGGTTTTGTCCATGAATGTGTTTCCAACTCGGAGAAGCAGCCTAGTGAGGCGTCGGGGGGAAAACGAATAACCGTTAATGAAGGAGGGGGAGGGGGGGTCAGGGAGCTTGCAGATTTTTTCGTGGTATTTGCTTAGTTTGTGGCTGATTCTGGTTTGCTCATTACGGAGCTGTGGTGTCAGTGGCGAGGAGGGGGAGTTCTGGGGAGGTTGTGTCTCCTATCATGGAATGGTGTGGTATTCCGATGGGGCCTTAGCACACAGTCGGCCCTTCATATCGTATGTTGGTGTTCACTGGCGCCGCGGGGGACAGGAGTGGAGTTTGGGATTGGGATTGTGAGGCCGCGGGTGAGTCCTCTAGTGTTGTTTCTTGAGCAAATTAGAACAGGAGCTGTGCCCATTCCATGGAAATGGGATGCTTACGAAACCCTTTCACCTCCTCATCTCTCAATGCATCTTCCTCTGCTGCCCCCCATTTTTTAACTGCACCTATTCACCTATCCAGGCTGCTTCTGGGGGTCCTGCCGGGGCCCTCCAATGCATGGCTATTCCAGGTTTCGCTAAGAGCATAGCTAGGGAAGCAAACCTGCATTGCATCTTTTCTGTCTCTGCCTGCGGGAGACACCCAGGGAGCTCGCCTCCCATGTGGAAATATGCGTGAGGTTGACTGTCGCCCTCAGGGTCTTACGTACCCTATTCCAATAGTGTAGGAGTGTGGGACAGTCCCAAACATGTGTTTAAAAGTTGCCTCAGGTGTTTGGCATCCGGGGCATGTGAAATGTGTATCGGGGTAAAATCGGTGGAGCCTATGAGGTGTTAAGTATGCGCGATGTAAAATGTTGAAGCAGATGTTTCTGAAACGTGCATTTCTAGAAACCTTTTTTGGGTACTCTAGTGCCTTTTCCCATTCTTTGTCATGGAGCGCCCGTCCTATTTCGTCCTCCCATTTCTGGCGCAGGGCTTGTAGAGGGGTTGTGAGCAGTTTCCGTATCTTTGTAATGACAAGTGACTAAGTGCCTCCCCGTGCCGGTACACAGTATTGTGTGCAGCACCAGGTGCATCGGTGATTCTACCCCAGTGAGATCCCAGCATCGTCGGGTGCTATCTATTAATCGTCTATGGACTAGAAACTGTCCGGAAGACACCTAGGGCGCTCACCTCCCACGTGGAAATATGCGTGAGGTTGACTGTCGCCCTTAGGGTCTTATGTACCCTATTCCAATACTGTAGGAGTGTGGGACAGTCCCAAAACATGTGTTTAAAAGTTGCCTCAGGTGTTTGGCATCTGGGGCATGTGAAATGTGTATCGGGGTAAAATCGGTGGAGCCGATGAGGTGTTAAGTATGCGCGATCTAAAATGTTGAATCGGATGTTTCTGAAACGTGCATTTCTAGAAAACTTTTTGGGGTACTCTAGTGCCTTTTCCCATTCTTTGTCGTGGTGCGCCCGTCCTATTTCGTCCTCCCATTTCTGGCGCAGGGCTGTCCCGGGGGAGATCATAGCTTTCCCTCATGTGGGCATATGTTTTCAGCTGTCCATCCTCGAACAGGGACTCACCTCATGCTCAATCCATATCCCGAGGGCGCTGGAGGTGTAATATTTCTCCCGCTGAGGGAATCCAACTAATGGGAGCAATGGGGAGTAGGGGGACTGCCCCCTTAGCATACGGTGTATGCGCATCCTGCATTTACGGGCTATCACTACCTGCAGGGGATGAGTATGCACGGGTTTGGTGCCCGGCATCAGTAATCTCTGGACGGCCGGGAGAGGTATCCGGCCATCGCTGGAGAATGTCTCCTCCATGTAGCGCTCTGCCTTCCAATGGGACAGCCACTGTAGTTGGGCTGCTAGGAAGTAAGCTTCAAAGGAGGGGACTCCCAGACCGCCCTGGGTCATGGGCGAATAAAGAGTTTGCAGAGCTACCCTGTGTCTACCACCCCCCCATATTAAAGTTGTGAGCAGTGTGTCTAGTTCTTGAAAAAAGGAGCGAGGTGGTATCACTGGGAGATTAGTAAAAGATTAGAGTGGCCTGGGTACCATACTCATCTTTTCTAGAGCTACCCTTCCTATGGGGGCCAAAGGCAGAGTCTTCTAGAAGGCAACTGCCGTACGCAGTCCAGCCAATGTCTTGCGGTGATTTCCTTCATAGAGACTCTCGGGTGAGTGATACAGCCGCACTCCCAGGTATCGGGGTGCTGCTGCATTCCAACCGAGTATCTGGGGCCCAATCGTTATCTCCGAGGGGGCTAGGTGGGGGCTTTGCGGAAAGATCTTTGATTTTTCGCAATTAACTTTGAGCCAGGAGACCTCTGCAACGTCCTGCAGTATTGTCCATATCGGTGTAAGGTCGCTTGTGATATCCCGCACATAGATCAGGAGATCATCGCCATAGAGTGATACACTATGCACTGTGTCCGCAATTGGACTGCCCCACGTCTCACACCCCAACGCAAATGAATGGCCAGGGGTTCCACTGCCAGGGAAAAAGGAGGAGAGACAAGGGGCATCCCGGCCTCATCCCCTGCTCCACTGGGAATAAAGCTGAGATGTACTACCCCACTCTGACTCTAGTCGTGAGTAAGCATGGGCGAATTTTGCGGATCTCGCGTTCGCGAATTTTGCGGATTTGCGAACTCGCAATCCGCAAAATCCGCGAATTCCCGCGAATTTGCGGATTTTTTTTTTTTTTGTGTTCGCCCGTGTTTCTGCCAGTTCGCGAGGGTTTTTACAATTTCGCAATTTGCGAACTTACCTGTTGGGTCGCAAGTTTTGCGAACTTGTTGTTTCTACGTGTCCAGCCTGTTTGGGACACTCTTCTTCATCACTGCCACTCTCTGTCACCACTGCCACTCTCTGACTACTCATGCCACCCTCTGGCCCACCCATGCCACCCTCTGTTTCATCACCACACCCTCTGGTTGTCCAGTGTACATTATTTTCGGCAAAGCAAAGCACACCTTCCCTGCCTCAAGTGACCTGAATTAATTTGGGGCTGATTAATGTGTCACAGAATATTTTTTTAGCTGGCACCTGCTTCCTTAGTGCGCCCTGATTACTGATCTTTTGCACTTGCTAAGTGCTTTCATTGTTGCAAAATTAGTTACAACACCTGCCCTGCCCCAACTGACAATAATGAATTAGGGGCTGATTAATGGATTTTAACTTCCAGCCTGGCTCCTGCTTGTCTCCCTTAGCTGTAATTCAGGACCTTTGTGGCATATGTGTAACTATTCTGAGGTTCAGAGCAGGGTCACATAATAGTTGCAACTGGCAACTGAACTCTGGAGGGGCCCCTCAGGAAGCACTACAGGAAATGGCTACTAATGATGAGCCTGAACTTTTGAACCTGGCAAGTAGTTTCAGTTTTGCTAAGATCGTATTTCTGCAATTTAGCACTTATTCGCGGGGCGCGAAGTTGTACTGGGAAGCTGCGAACTCACGCGAACAGTGCAAGCAGTGCGAGCAAAATCCGCTGCTCGCGGATTTGCGGATTTTGCGGGAGATTCGCGAATCTCGCGGATTGCGAATTTCCCGAAAATCCGCAAAATCCGCGAGCGAAACGGATTTTCCGCCCATACCTAGTCGTGAGGCCGCTGTAGAGGATTTGCGTGTATGCCACCTGGGTCGGGCTGACTCGTATCTTACGGAGGACTGCGAATAGGTATGGCCATAGTAGTGGGTCGAAGGCCTTTTCGAGGTCTAGCATTAGGCCAGCCGCACGTGGGAAGTGATCTTTTGCTCTGTCTTGTATATGGAAGAGTCTGTCTATATTCTGTGAGACGCTACGTCTGGGGAGAAAACTGTTTTGGTTTGGATGGATCAATTGTGGGAGGACTTGAATGTACTGGTTCACTAACATTTTCCCTAAAATTTTACAGTCCACGTTGAGTAGGGTTATAGGTTTGTATGAGGATGGGAGAGTGGGATACCTATGTAGTTTGAGGAATGTTACCAGGGTAGATTCCCTGAGTGAACCAGGAGGTTCACCTCTCTGTAATGCGTCTTCATACATGATACGAGCCGTGGGGTCAGGTGACCTGAGAAGGTAGTATAATATTCTAGGGGAAAGCTGTTCATTCCCAGGGCCTTGTGCCATGCCAGTGCCCTAATTGTATGGGTCACGTCCGGAGATTTTATCTTTGTCTCTAATGCCTTCCCATCTGCCGACGGGATGCTTCGTAGAGGCAATGAGTGGAAGAATTGGGCAACAATACCCCACCTTATTTAGATGTGATGGAACCTCAAGGTTTTTGCTTGTGGAGCCTGAGCTGACTTCGCCATCAGACACCTATGGCTGGCAGCCAATGCAGTATAGGATCACGGAGTCAATGCGTCAGAAGGCTTGCGCTACATAGGAATGGGCCTTTTGCTGCAAATTTGTCATGCCTGGGACTACTATGTGAGGCATGGCGATGGAATTTATTTATGTAGAGCAAACAAAAGTCAGCTAGTCACCATAACACTTCTTTAGCTAGCATTACTGTTTTGAGAAAAGTGCTTCCGCCATGCCATTGGCAGCACTTTGTTCAAAACAATCCTCACTGTTGTGGCAGTGCTCTGTAAATATGGCATGTGGTCCTCTGTTGGGTGAGCAGGAAAGAAGGCCTTCACCTGATCAGCGGGTTGGAGAGATATGTCTGAGTGTGAATGACCACCTATGTTCTCAGATATGCCCTCTCCCTCATAGTAACGCGGCCACAGATCCAACTTGGTCCATTTAAAGGCTACTGCAGGATCTCCAGGAGTGTTAGCCTCAAGAGTATGCAGACAGAATATCGAGTAGGAAATGTTGACTTACACAAATATCGAGTTGGAAATATTGTGCCACAGAAATATCGACAGCAAGTATATCGTGGTCAAGAATATCAACTTTAAGGTAAGAAATATAGTTTTTAAAAATATCGAAGTCATTAATATTGTTTGCTAAAGTATATGGGCATATTCACAAGAACTTACCTCTGATTTATCTCCATCGTAACACATCAAAAGTGGAGATAGAACTAATTCCCCATTCACAAGCTGGTGCAAGCAGCAGGCATCGGCAGAATTCCCGCAATAACAGCCACAAAACCTAACACCATGGTGGACACCACCAACTAACCCTAATGAGATGCAGAGTAGGCGGTACCGTGCAGAACACACAAAAAAACAACAACACCACTTCCACAACAAACTGACTCATCCACAAAGCGAACCAAAAACAGGCGATAAGCAGGGGTATCCACAGGTATTTAACACCTACCTCAAGCAGGAGTAAAGATGGACGACTACCTGCTGTAGGCAATGGAGCCCCGAACACAGCCATACCCGGAGGACAAACGACGCCATGGAGCTACTCATCATGCAGCTTGGAGCCCCAACTGGGCCACAACACCCACCGCCACCACCCCCAGGACCGCCACAACCCCCAAGATCTGGACCTGCCCCACTCCCCGGACCACCACAGAGGCAGAGCAGAGTAAGACAGCGGACCTACCAAAAATGCACCACTCTCACAGACCTAACGCCTGAGGAAGTCATTGCCCACTAAAGGCCCAAAAGGACAGCCATCATCCGCATCATGACCCACATCGCCACAGGATGACTGTGCCAACATAGCGGAGAACCAACATTTCTCCTCAGACAAAGCTGCTGGCTGTGCTGCACCTTTGGCCTCTGGTACCTTCCAGCCAACAACTGCCAGAGTCGGAGGGTCTCACAGCCTGCCCTATCAAAGTTCATCACACCTGTCCTGGATGCCATCCTCAGCTTCATACCCCAGTACCTTCACTTCCCCAACACTGTGCAGGAACAGCTGGAGACAAACAAAGGCTTCTATGCCATAGACGGATTCCCAGCCATGTTGGGGGCATTCGACTGCACACATATCCCACTTGTGCCCCCTGCGGACACTGCACACCACTACTGCAACAGAAAGCACACGCATTCCATCAATGTGCAGGCAATAGTGGACCACCTGGGACTCTTCACCAATATCGTCGCCAACTACCCAAGCATGATGCATGATTCCTTCATCTTCTGACAGTCTGTCATCAACCAGCGCCTCCAAGAAGACATATATTGAATGGGACTGCTCGTTGGTAAGTATCAAATCAACACACCACACATCCCAAAGCCTCTAAAGCACAATGTACAATTGTGGGGATGCATACGTGACCAAACCACATCCAACATGTCAAACTACACGACCACCTACCAGACACGACCACACCACTCCATGGTCATCCTGGGCTACCCCTGCACCCAATACAGACATTTTATGGCACCACAGCCACACATCAGCTGAACATGTGGAGATGGGGAATGCAGCCATGACACATTTGAGGCACTGCTCTGCCCACATGACCCTACCCATGTCTCCTGCAGGTCAGCGTCCCAGGCGGTGGGCCGTTGTCACCCACTATGCATTCGGGGCCACTAGCCCTGTGCAACTCGTGTCATCCCCCGTGTAGTTCTGACATTGCATTCCTGAGTGCATGATGACTGTTGGTGTAGTTAACAGCATCAGCTACTCCATGCAGGCTGGCTTACACTCACCCCACACACAGCCAGCACAGGCATCACTGGATTGGTGGACCTGCCATCACATCCTACCGAACTAAGTACTGACTCTTTTCTCCCTGCACTGTCACAGGTGATCAAGGATATGCACTCCGCCCTTGGATGATGACACCCCTCTGAGACCCAGCCACACCCGCCCAAAGGCAATACAGTGCAGCCCACATATGCACCAGCGGCATCATTGAATGCACATTTGGTGTGTGGAAGTCACGTTTCAGGTGCCTGGACGACACAGGTGGGAAGCTCCTGTACAGCCCGGACATCGTGTGCAAGCTGATCGTTGCATGTTGTGTGTTGCACAACATCTGTGTTTGCACCAGGTCCCCATGGATCGCAGTTCCAGAGGTACCGGCCAATGACAGTGGTGATGGGTCAGGTGGCCCACATCCTCCTGCAGCAGTGGCAGGAATGGCCTGTAGGAATACCATTATTAATTCTCATGAGCACGTCACATTATGACAGTCCATGGCAATCATGCAACAGAAGATATCCAACTGCACTGCATGTGTGATTAAAACATATTTGCAAGTTACCAGTTGTTCTTGTACATTGTCATGTTACATTTCCCTGCGGTTTCAGATGTGATTTGCCAGGTTGTGCACATTTGCGGAACCGGTTGTGTCCGGTGTTCAATTGTGATGGGGTTCCTGTTTGTACTGGGATGTTGTTGATGTCGAGGTGCACTTCTGCTTATGTGCATATGCTGCACAGTGTGTGTGTTGCTCCTGCGGCTCTGATTTGTCTGCCATTGGTCTCTTTTATGTGGTGTGCCTGTCGGTTCTATTCTTCCACGGTGCTTGGATGTTGTATTGTACATGTTGTCCTCTGCAGCTGGCCAGGATGCATCCATGGTACTCCGCTGTTGATTAATTTTGTTCTGTGGCATTTTCGGTATGCTGTTCTTGTGCCCTCGCGCTGGTTGTCACTGTTTTGTTATCGCGCTTTTGCCCATCGCAGGTTTTTTCGCGTTGGAGTTTGTCCTTTTATCTCCGTCGATGTGGTTGTGTCACGGGCATTGGCAGTGGTTTCAGCAAACTATTGCTTGCTACCACCGTGTTGTGAATTCCACGTTGTTGCGGAGGTATTTTCCCGCGATGGGCTGCGATATTGAAAGTTGCGTTATGCTACTCTTGCAGTAGTTATCACACAGTCTTGTGAATATACCCTATAGTTGTTTAAAATATCGATTTATGTAATTAGTGTTATGTATTTTAGTGTGTATTTCAAATGTATGTGATTTTTTTTGTGTAAGTATTGTTTGTTTTTTAATATATGTGTTACATTTTTAGTAGTTATCAATTTTATTTTAATAACATTTTGCATTTTTTTTGTTTCATAGCGGGTTGTGGGTTTATAGGAGAATAGGGTAGGAAGTAATTTAATTATAATAAATTAATTATTATTTTTGAGTTAGTAACATTCATTTAATTTAGATGTTATAGTGTTAATTGTGAGAAGTAATTTATTAATAAGTAATTATTAATTGGTTGTTAATTAATATTATTTAATTAATTAGTAATTCATTATGGTAATCCTGTTCTTTTTTAAAGGAGCGGGCTGTGAGATTTATAGGGGTAAAGGCTGGGAAGTAATTTGTTTTCAATTAATTAATAATTATTTGTTAATTAATGCTAATTAATTTATAAAAATTTGAATATGGCAATTGTGTAATTAATTTTAGATGTGAGTTGTGGGGTTTATACTGGTAAAGGGTGGGAAGTAATTTATTTTTAATTAATTATTGAGTAGTTTTTAATTGATAATTTACTATTTTAAAATTAATTATGGAAATTGTGTAATGATTTTTAGGTGTGGGTTGTTGGGTTTCTAGGGGTAGAGGGTGGGAAGTAATTTATGTTTAATTAATTATTAATTAGTTGAACATTAATATTAATTCATCACTTGATAATTAATTTGGGTCATTGTTTATTTTTTTGTGTGAGTTTTGGTTTTATAGGGGTAACGTTTGGCGAGTAAATTAATTTGTATCTATTTTAATTTGTTTTTTAATTAATAATATTTCTTTAATTGATAGGTAATTATGTTAATTATGGAGGGACATTGTTTTTAAATTTATATATGTGTTGTGAATTGTGCAGTGTTATAGGGTAGAAAATAAAAAAAAATATATAAAATTTATGTAATAATTAATGTTTTTTTTATAAATAATTTCTAATTAAAAATAGTTATTTGTTTGTAAATTATTTTTAAATGTATTTAATCTAACATTTCTAGGTATTTGTCAAATCTATTTGACATTATAATATGTTTCTATTTTTTTATATTATTTAATATTTTCATATAGTTTTCTTTTTTGTTTTACATATTTTGTATTGCTTATATTTTAGTTGTTTTTAATTTTGAACCGACTGGAGTGAGAATATTCATTTTTATCCCTCCGCTATCCAACACTTTCCCTACTGTTGGACTCAATGGAGTGGTAATAATAATTTTTACCCCTTTCGCTGTCCAATACTTTCTCTACTATCACACTTACTGGAGAGAGAATAGTAATTAATTTTTACCCCTCCGCTATCCAACACATTCCCCCCTGTTGCACTCACTGTAGTGGAAATAGTCATTTTTACCCATCTGCTATCCAACACTTTCCCTACTTTTGCACTGATTGGAGTGGGAATAGTAATTTTAATTCCTTTGCTATCCAACAATTTCCCTACTGTTGCACTTACTGGAGTGGGAATAGTAATTTTTACCCCTCTGCTATTCAACACTTTTCCTACTGTTGCACTCACTGTAGTGGGGATAGTCATGTTTACCCGCTATCCAACACTTTCTCTACTGTTGCATTCACTAGAGTGGGAAGAGTAATTTTTGCCCATCTGCTATCCAACACTTTCACTACTGTTGCACTCACTGTAGTGGGAATAGTATTTTTACCCCTTCGCTATTCAACACTTTCCCTACTGTCCCACTTACTGGAGTGGGAATAGTAATTTTTACTCCTCTGCTATCCAACACTTTACCTACTGTCAGGGCCGGACTGACTACCGGGCGTTTTGGAATTCTGCCGAGCTGGGGGCTGGTTTCACTGCGGTGGGGGCTGATTTCGTTCATGGAGACCTGCGTGTACTTCGAAATAATTAAAGCAAAACGAATTTCATTCAGTACACGCAGGTCCCCATCAACAAAATCAGCCCCCAGCTCAGCAGCATTCCAAAACGCCCAGTGGCCAGTCCGGCCCTGCCTACTAATGCAGTAACTGAAGTGGTAAATTTTAGTTTAAAGACTTTTAAGTAGTTTAATGTTTAAATCTATAATATAATGTTTTTTTATTAGATTTTATGTTATTGGTGCCTATATATGTATATACACATATATATTTATTTGTACATTTTCATACATACAATTATAAAATGAATTAAAATGATATAGTTTATTAATTGTTTAAAGTACATTTATATATATATATATATATATTACATATGTTTATTTTTTCATTACATTTATTTGTTATATTTGTTAAAATGTATATTAAATCAAATTTATTTTTTAATTTAATTTTACTATGTAATATATACAATATTATTTTTATACATATATTAAAATCGATATTTTGTACAACTATATTTTTTACAACAGTATTTTGGGGGGATATTTTTGTACTTACCATTATAAATATAGGATGTCGATATTTTTGATATCGATATTTATAACTCGATATGTGTGTATGGGGATATTTTGGGGGTCGATATTCTATCTGTGAACCAGCATCAAGGTGTTGCAGGCGAGTGGCTTGTTGGATGTTTGTTGGAACGCTGTATAACGTTCAGAACATTAAGAACCTGTTCTCCACTGATGGATTTATCCTATTATGCAGTTTTTTGGGGAATACTGGCCCAATAACTTTTTAATTATTCTGGGCTCTTTCATTTTTATCCGTTCAACAGAGGTTTGGAGAGGAATTTGTACCATTGAGATACACATCAAGAGGAGCCTAGTGATAGTTAATATCTATGGGAGTGACTCACAGGCTTGTGGTAATTAGATATGAGATTATGAAGACATCTTTCATTCTGCTATTATACACCATATGGTGTGGGACCGACTGACCACAGTCCATGTGAGGCCGTTCTTGATGCTGCGTGAGTCACCTATTTACAACAACAGAGCTATACTGCAAATTTACTTACAATAGTTCCCAGCTTGGGGGACCACTGTTCACGCAAGTCGGTTTGAGGTGCCTCGTAGGCAAGAAACGTGATTACGCCAGTCTTTGGGTGAGGCGCTCGCAACGCAGGTTGAAACTATGATCTTTATGTAGAGGGCGGGATCCTTACTAGTAGACACCTAGGAGAAACCCTTCAGAGGGGGCCATCCTGGAAACTGGAGTTACATTGGGAATGTCCTTTTGATTATTAGCAACCAAGGGTGAATTAACCTTGTACACACCAGCAGTGCTCGAGTCGGGGTACAAATGGAGCCACACATTCACTCTTTGGCCTCTCTGGGGCGAGATCGGAGCCCATTCAGAACGCTACTCACGTGCTGGCTTCTCTGATGCAACCGCATCGAAGGGGTGAGCGAGGGGAGGCAATGAGTCTGATGGTGCAAGCCACCTTTTGTGACGTCACTTCCTGTTGTGATGTCAGCGTCCCCCACTTCTTTTTTAGGACTTGTGCCCTGCACACCAGTAACCTTTATTGGGATGTATCTATTCCTGTCCCACTGTGTGCATTCCTTATTGTTTATTGTGCCTTTCTGGTGTGTTGCTTCCTGTATCTGTGGCTGTACCACCTTCAGCACACCCTATGCCCCCTTCTCACAAGTCCCAAATCATTTGCTCACGCTTGCGGCTGACGCTGATAAGAGTCGGCCTCTCAATGGGCAGCTCGGACCCTCCCACCGTACGAGGCGTCGAGCACAATGATGGGTAGAGTGGGCAAGGGTCCAGGGCTGCCAACTGGCTCCAAGGGCTACCGGAGGGGCTTCCGTCACGAGAAGGCTGTGAGCTCAGGTGGCTGCGACTGCAGCTGCAGATAACGGAGTCCGGGAAGACTGGAGAGAGCTGGGGGCGCGGGGGTGTGGGTGAACTCAGCCAAGCAGCCGCGTGTCTAAAATGTCCTCATTAATTAGATCCTTTGCAGAGAGCTGCTGCATCGCAGCCAAAACTTTCATCCAGGCACAGCTGGGGATTCCTGGCGTAATTGCATAATTGGGAGCCTACGCGGTACAGCACAGGAGCAAATGAGTTAAAAGAGACAGCCAATGTGCATATGTATATAAAAAAGGTATGTAAAGAGATAGATAGATAGATTGAAGGTGATAGATTGATAAATAGATAGATAGATAGATAGATAGATAGATAGATAGATAGATAGATAGATAGATAGATAGATAGATAGATAGATAGATAGATAGATAGATAGATAGATAGATAGATAGATCATGAGATGTATACACACATGTCTCGATATGTATAAATGTATGTATAAATGTCTCTGTGCATGTAGATGTATCTTTGTACTTGTGATTGTGCATTGTATAAGAATACTAGAATTATATATACAGGGGGGAAAAAACAAATATCTGTTATGCATATGACATATAAATGCATAATTTGTATAAGTGTGTATACGTATGTATATATTTACATGTGTGTATTTCTGTATGCATTTTTATGTTTGTTTTGTATTTAACAAAATCCCTTCCACTCTGCCTTTACCTCCACTCTCTGACTCATCCCAAACCATCCTGACTACAATGGACTCCCAAACATGCTTTCCTTACTCCTTTCTTTTCATTCAACTCATCCATACAACAGGTGCACATAACAACCATTTCCAATAACATCTCACATCTTCCCTTTAGTAATAAACTTCAATGAATCTCTATTCAACAGTTTAGAGTAAGTGCATGAGATTTCTAACGCACAAACTTAACATACTTAACACAACTAATCCTCCAAAGAAAATGTGACACTTATTCCTCATCTACTACCTATTTACCTCTAACCTTGAGTTCCAGTGTAGTGTGCTACCAACTGCAATGTGCTTCAATGCCTTGTCAGGAGTAGTACTTGCTATATAAATGTCATTTACAATTACAACCACAAGTTAAGGGGATGAGGGGCGAGTATTAAAACAGCACTGCCAGTCTGCAGCATATAGACTCATGGACAGGAGGGTGGATGGACGGGTGGAGAGGCAGATGGGTGGGTCAGGTGATGGATGGGTGGACATATGGAGGATAAATGCATTGTTGGCTGGATACAGAAATAGGTGACTCAATGGATGAACAGATGGACGGATGAGTGAATAGATGGATGGGCATATGGATGTATTGATGGATGCCCTTGAAGAGGGTTGAGTCCGTTGTTGGATAGGCAGACAGGCAAATGGATGATTCAAAAGATGGGTAGAAAGACCTTTGGGTTAATTGATGGACAGACACATAGACATGTGAGTCGATAAGGGATGGACAAATCTCTCAAGCCTTCAAACTAATTTCAGAACCACAATAAAAACTGTGAAAAATATATTTTCACTCATTGATCTCTTTTCAGTCTCCAGTCTTACAGTGCCTTTCTCAGTATCGGAGAACCACTTTTCTTTATTTCTAAACTTGATCTCATCAGACTGTCCTTTACAGTACATCTTTGCAAGTTTAAATTATCAAACTTTTAAAGGCTCAAACGAAAGGGTCTCATTCACACCCATGCAGGCATTTATAATAATTTATTTTAAATGTTTTATAGATCGTTGACAATCACACATTTTAGTTTTGTAGGGGCATATTACCAACAACTAGCGATAATTTTTGTCTCTAACTTGTTTAGAGACAAAAATTATCGCCGCACATCGGCGATTTTTATCGCAGATAATCCTTGCTATTAACAAGGTTTATCGCAAATGCGATAAAAATCGGCCGGAATGCATGAATATCGCTGAAAAGTCAGCGATATTCATGCATTACTGAGCTAATGCTCTTAGCCATGTTATCCACTTCCCATTGGATAACATGGCTAAGAACTGCTCAGGGCAGGTGTTAGCTTTTGGAGATATTTGCGCTTAGCGCGAATATCTCCAAAAGTTGGTAATAGGAGATAGCGATGTTAGGGACTGTTTCCAGTCGCTAACATCTTGGCACGCCCACTTTGCATGTCATTAGTGATAAATATCACTGACATGCAAAGCAAGGCCCAAGATGGTCGCTATCTCCTATTAGCTGTCACTAACTGGTGTTAGCGACAGCTTGGTAATAGGGAGATAATTTTATCTCCGCTTTCTTGGCTTTTAAAGCCAAAAAAGCGGAGATAAACCCCCTTGATAATATGCCCCGTAGTTCTTTAAATCACATATTTTCGAGTTTTGAAGGTCTTTACATTTGCTTTTTCTACTTCAGAAAGATGGAAGTCTGTGTTATTCTTTGACAGGACTACAAACTGACCTCCCAGTTGCATACATCTCTGGATGGAGCGCATCATCACTTGTGCTATTTTTATGTCATGTATACTTAAGCCAATTGCTGCCCTAAGAAATTGCCTATTTAATTTTTTACTTTCATCACCTGTCTTCTCTTGTTCATTTGACTGCAATGGTATTTTTTAGGTCTCGGGACCTATCGATGTGCGCAAGCGCATCGAGCGGAGCGAGAATTCAAGTGGCAAAAACATCGTGAAACCAAAGGGCTTTCAGCCCCGCGGTTTTCATGCAGTTCCCGTGTACATGCACGCGCATCGCATGCAAGCCCAGCCTCTCGCATTCCCAGGTTCTCCCGCCCCCATCCGGCATCAGGCTTCTCCTCCCCTAGCAGCACTCCTCCCACACCAGCAACTCCCCCCTCCCACACCGCACGTGCATCGCATGCAAGCCCAGCCTCTCGCATTCCCAGGCTCTCCCGCCCCCATCCGGCATCAGGCTTCTCCTCCCCTAGCAGCACTCCTCCCACACCAGCAACTCCCCCCTCCCACACCAGCACCTCCCCTCTCTCGCATTCACGCCCCCCCACCAGGCACTCCCGCCCCCATCAGGCTTCCCTCCCAATCCGCCTGCCTCCCCTCGCGCATTCACGCCGCCCCACCAGGCTCTCCCGCCCCCATCCGGCTTCGATTGGTGTTTCAATCTCATCACTAATTGCTGCAAGTGGCACCCACACAGAACACAAAGAAAACAACTGCATTACATGTTCCATGCTGGAGCAGAGAGGCAAAACGGGACTCATGCAGTCAACAACTTGACTGGAGGACAAAGTAAATTGCGGTGATTCAAAGTACTCATCGTTATCTTTCCTTGCACTGCAGTCTCCCTGCATACACACCTACATTGTGTGCACTAGAAGTAAAACACACCCCTTGCCCAAAAGATCGTCATGCACCACCAAGCTGCTGATGTCACGTCCCAGGCTGTACACAATAAAGAAGGATTGCAATCATCTCGGAATACATTTAGTGCTTTGTTGCCCTAGATCACAGCTACACATGAATTTTACCGTACACGTTCCACTAGGAGCAGGCCAGATTGGTGTTTCAATCTCATCACTAATTGCTGCAAGTGGCACCCACACAGAACACAAAGAAAACAACTGCATTACATGTTCCATGCTGGAGCAGAGAGGCAAAACGGGACTCATACAGTCAACAACTTGACTGGAGGACAAAGTAAATTGCAGTGATTCAAAGTACTCATCGTTATCTTTCCTTGCACTGCAGTCTCCCTGCATACACACCTACATTGTGTGCACTAGAAGTAAAACACACCCCTTGCCCAAAAGATCGTCATGCACCACCAAGCTGCTGATGTCACGTCCCAGGCTGTACACAATAAAGAAGGATTGCAATCATCTCGGACTACATTTAGTGCTTTGTTGCCCTAGATCACAGCTGCACATGAATTTTACCGTACACGTTCCACTAGGAGCAGGCCAGATTGGTGTTTCAATCTCATCACTAATTGCTGCAAGTGGCACCCACACAGAACACAAAGAAAACAACTGCATTACATGTTCCATGCTGGAGCAGAGAGGCAAAACGGGACTCATACAGTCAACAACTTCACTGGAGGATTGCGGTGATTCAAAGTACTCATCGTTATCTTTCCTTTTGAAAATGTCAATGACACGCGCACAAAGTGTCTTTGGAAGTTTGCAAAAACCTTTTGTATATAAAAAAAAATGCATTTCCCCACACAAACTCATAATTTATCACTAACACGCTCCGCTCAAAGATCACCTAAACTCTTCTGATATGTGTAATTATTAACAGAATGTGCAGTCTCCAACTTTTTAAACAGCAACAACAGGGCATTCCAACCACGCATCGCGAGCCACATTCTCTGGCATGTACTGCGAAGCAAGGTTCATGCAAGACCTGCCAACAACCCTGGGATCTCATTCTCTTTACAGAACTTGGCATCGCCACGGTTTGCATTCCTTGAAAAGCTTGCAACGCCTAGCCTGGAACACGCATGCCACAACACAAAAGAATAATACTGCAAAAGAAAGACACTGTGATTACAATACAACAGTACAATCACAATCGCACATTGTCAACAAAAAAAAGATTTCCAAAAAATGTCTGAAGTACAGTACATAAAATAACTACATCGCAAGATATTTACTAAAAACAACATTCATACATAGCACATTAAAATTTTGAAACGTTCAATAGCTAGACACAATGTGCAAAAGAAAAGTCAAATTCAGTCGGAATATGTCGTACGTACATCACAAAAAATTCTAACATTGCCATATATTCATTAGAAACAACATTAATACATAGCAGATCAAAATTTACAAACGTTCAATAGCTGTACACAAACAGCATACGAAAAGTCAAATTCAGTTGGAATATGTCGGAACAACGTCCCATAAAATTAAGACATTTGCAATATATTCATTAAAATCAACATTTATACATAGCACATCAACATTTTAAAACGTTACATAACTATACACTAAGTACATACGGAAAACCAAAAACAGTCTGAATACGCAAACGTCATAAAACAATACAAAACATTAATCAACGTTCAAAAAATTATAAACACAATCAATACTACATACCCAAAATTTGTATAATAATATTAAAATTCAAACTTACCCGTCAAACGACGCAGCAACAACACAAGAAGCACAACGCGCCTTTCACACGTGACTGTTCTCGAAGATCTGGGAATTTCCCCGTTGATGCACGTCAATCGCAATGCTACGTCACAAAACGTAGCAATGCGATTGGCTGGAAATTACATCATTCGGAAAACAAAGGGAAAATACAAAAAAAAAACTAGAACGCTGACCTCAAAAACGTAGGTAACGTATAGGCGCTGCATTGCGAACGGCATTTTTATTACGGAAAAGACATCCGCACTAGGAAAAGGGACTCAAAGCCATACTATCACTCACGCCAAACACAAAATAAAAAAATTAAAAAAAACATACACATACACATATTCACAGCAAAAAAATACCACACACTTGCAAAATAATCACACACACACACACCACCATATCATCAACAACACACAACATCACACACTAAGCATAACACCACAAAGAACAATATACTCAATTATTGTTCACATTAACACACTAAATCAATGTCACCACTCACACATACAACGCCACTCCCTCAAAGCAACGCCACTCATTCACGCAACGCCACTCACCCACGCAACGCCACTCATCCACGCAACGCCACTCACCCACGCAATGCCACTCACCCACGCAACGCCACTCACCCACGCAACGCCACTCACCCACGCAACGCCACTCACACACGCAACGCCACTCACACACGCAACGCCACTCACACGAGCAACGCCACACACACATGCAACGCCACACACACGAGCAACGCCACACACACACATGCAACGCCACACACACGAGCAACACCACACACACATGCAACGCCACACACACATGCAACGCCACTCACACATGCAACGCCACTCGCACATGCAACACCACTCACACATGCAACGCCACTCACACATGCAACGCCACTCACACATACAACGCCACTCACACATGCAACGCCACTCACACACGCAACGCCACTCACACACGCAACGCCACTCACACACGCAACGCCACTCACACACTCAACACCACTCACACATGCAACGCCACTCACACACGCAACGCAACGCCACTCACACACGCAACGCCACTCACACACACAACGCCACTCACACACGCAACGCCACTCACACAAGCAGCGCCACTCACACACGCAATGCCACTCACACATGCAACGCCACTCACACACGCAACGCCACTCACACACGCAACGCCACTCACACACGCAACGCCACTCACACACGCAACCCCACTCACACATGCAACGCCACTCAAACATGCAACGCCACTCACACATGCAACGCCACTCACACATGCAATGCCACTCACACATTCAACGCCACTCACACATGCAACGCCACTCACACATGCAACACCACTCACACATGCAACGCCACTCACACATGCAACGCCACTCACACATGCAACGCCACTCACACATGCAACGCCACTCACCCACGCAACGCCACTCACACCCACGCAGTGCCACTTTTACCCACACAGCACCACTTTTACCCACACAGCACCACTTTTACCCACACAGCACCACTGTCAGACACACAACGCCACTCACACCCACGCAAGCCCACTCTCACACACGCAAGCCCACTCTCACACACGCAACGCAACTCACACACGCAACGCCACTCACACACGCAACGCCACTCACCCACGCAACGCCACTCACCCACGCAACAACAATCACACATGCAACGCCACTCACCCACGCAACGCCACTCACTCAAAGGCACTCACACCCATGCAGTGCAACTTTCACCCACACTGTGCAGTGCACAATAGGTCTCGCAGTAGGAAAGTTGGAGCTATTGGTTTTGTAAATGACAAAGCACTTTATGTTTTTAAAATGAAAACAAAAATAAAAGGCATTGCTATTTGCAATTGTAATAGCTCCAACTTTCCTACTGCGAGACCTATTGGCAACGCCAGTGCTTGTTTTTCTTGTGACCGTATCTTTATAGCCTTTAAACCTGTCTCTTTTACCTTACAAAAATATTTGAAATCCTTTTACACTCTCAAATCTATTAATTCAGTACTCTCATTCATCAATCCGGTTCTCTGTTCTGAACCTCTATGACTCAGGTGACTCTATCCTCCATCAACGTATTCTTCTCTTTGTACTTCTCTTCTCTTTGTACCTCTCGTACATCTCTGTAATTATAGGGTCTTGTTTATCTTCCCACGATTTTTCCTTTCTGTAGCAGGGATTTTATCTAATTGGTATCACTGTACACTCGATAGCACTCTGCACCAGGAGATCCTATGCACTGTCATACAACAGACCATATTAATGTCTGCACTGTTTGCATCAAAGGAGACGATTGATGGATTGGGGCTATGTGTAAGTCTACTCCAGAAGAGAGCCCTACATTTAACATTGAATTTACCTAGGAACAAAAGAAAAAACACTCAGGAAATCCACACGAGATAGGGTTCAAAAGTACAAACCATGCTGGTTTATTAAAATTAGGAATCAATACAGAAAGCAAAAAGTTAATCAATTCAAATGCTCTCACTGCAAATAAATGTAAAATATCATTGGCAGGGAAAACTAGGCCCTGATCTAGTCAATGGCCAGCCCCGAATACAGTGTAGCACAAGGCTAATGAGAGGTAGGGAGCATTTGTCATAAGGGTTGCTCCTTAAGATAGGAGATAATCTTTAAATTATTCTAAGTACAGTGTGATTAACAAGCTAGCATGGAGTCTGTTCTCTAAGAGGGCCAGATGAAGATTCGGATCATTTCTAAAATGATGAGCCTTTATACACCTTTAGACTGAGAAACTGTGCAGTTACTGTGGTCTGGCAGAGAAATTTGCATCAATAGATGAATAGAAAAAACATCACATGGAACATTAAAATCTGCCCTACATCTAATGAATACGCTGAGAACAAAACTCTATTCACAATATAAATAGCACCTCTGGTCGGCCAGAGGAACTGGCCTTCAATGGTATACAGCTGTAAATTCATCCGCTCAAGGAACATCAGAAACAGAAAGCATTCCATAAATGGAACACAGTGAGCAAAACAAGAATTTCACACTATTAAATAAACAAGAAAGGTCACATATGAATTTTTGTCAAGCACTGCAAAACACACACATTAAAATTGCACAATTCTGAAACCACGAGTAGGTCAAGACCACTAATGTTAAGCTACTAGATTTCATTTTATTGAGCACAGTAAAATCATTCCATTTGTGTCTCTCTACTACCCAATAAATAGTAGACTCATTAACTCATTTAAATCTGCTTCCACAGTAAGACAGAACTGCTAACATACATCCAACAAAAACGAAAAATGCCATTAATTGGCTATTGCAGTAAACAATAAAACTTGCAGTCACCAACTGCCTTATGCATGCACACTAGGTATGGGCGGAAAATCCGTTTCGCTCGCGGATTTTGCGGATTTTCGGGAAATTCGCAATCCGCGAGATTCGCGAATCTCCCGCAAAATCCGCAAATCCGCGAGCAGCGGATTTTGCTCGCACTGCTCGCACTGTTCGCGTGAGTTCGCGGCTTCCCAGTACAACTTCGCGCCCCGCGAATAAGTGCTAAATTGCAGAAATACGATCTTAGCAAAACTGAAACTACTTGCCAGGTTCAAAAGTTTAGGCTCATCATTAGTAGCCATTTCCTGTAGTGCTTCCTGAGGGGCCCCTCCAGAGTTCAGTTGCCAGTTGCAACTATTATGTGACCCTGCTCTGAACCTCAGAATAGTTACACATATGCCACAAAGGTCCTGAATTACAGCTAAGGGAGACAAGCAGGAGCCAGGCTGGAAGTTAAAATCCATTAAGCAGCCCCTAATTCATTATTGTCAGTTGGGGCAGGGCAGGTGTTGTAACTAATTTTGCAACAATGAAAGCACTTAGCAAGTGCAAAAGATCACTAATCAGGGCGCACTAAGGAAGCAGGTGCCAGCTAAAAAAATATTCTGTGACACATTAATCAGCCCCAAATTAATTCAGGTCACTTGAGGCAGGGAAGGTGTGCTTTGCTTTGCCGAAAATAATGTACACTGGACAACCAGAGGGTGTGGTGATGAAACAGAGGGTGGCATGGGTGGGCCAGAGGGTGGCATGAGTAGTCAGAGAGTGGCAGTGGTGATAGAGAGTGGCAGTGATGAAGAAGAGTGTCCCAAACAGGCTGGACACGTAGAAACAACAAGTTCGCAAAACTTGCGACCCGACAGGTAAGTTCGCAAATTGCGAAATTGTAAAAACCCTCGCGAACTGGCAGAAACACGGGCGAACACAAAAAAAGAAAATCCGCAAATTCGCGGGAATTCGCGGATTTTGCGGATTGCGAGTTCGCAAATCCGCAAAATTCGCGAACGCGAGATCCGCAAAATTCGCCCATGCTTAATGCACACACCTGCTGGAAGAACACATCTACCACCTGGAAGATGCAAAAATGCTTTGGCACAGCCTCCAGTCTCACTCATCAAACACCCAAAAAATTAAACCACAACTCAATGATCTTGACATATTCCCCTAACATAGAATATATGAATTCCCATTTACTGGTAGCATCAGACTGTGTCTTAGACGAACCTTTCAACAGTTTGAAATTTCCACATGACCATTGGAAGCACTGCAGTGCCACCAGTGTGCTATGGAAGCAGGACCAAGACTGATTTGCTTACATCTGGCCACTGTCTGAAATGGCACTGTGGGCAAAACAATGGACTGGAATGTAACGTGAGCATTATCCAGTGCACGAGATTCATTCAAGCATTCCACCAATTGCTTTTTGGTAACTACAATGTCATGTTTCGTGCTATACAAAGCCTCCTAACCACATAGCATCCTCAATCTCTGCCTGATGTTTATTAAGGTTATGCTTGAGACCATTCACTCTGCACTTTCTTCCCTACTCTCCATTACATCATACTGTACATCATTGTCCCAGGAATTGAGCAAATCATGGGGCAGCACTACATTCGTCTCCATCTTTTTACATTCTTCTTCTTCTTCTTCATCCACCATTCCCAATCTAGTATTGGTTTCTGGTTTTTTTCTATGATCCTTCATTTCTTATGCTCATAACATTCATTTTCATTCACGATGTCAGGTCTTTACTTGTAAGTGGTTAGGCACATCAGTTAAAGCTCTAAGAACAGTACATTTGGTGGATAGATATAGAAGAGAGAATATGTAGAAAGAGAAGACATGTAAATAAAATATGAAGATGAGCTACATCTAGGAATACAGTTAACGAACTGGCGCCAGTAAGGCCCCAATTCTGAGTGGGTTGAAATAGGGTGGAATTTATGGTACCCGGTTTCCGAGGGTTGGACATTAATTACATGGGTGAATATCCCTTATTCTGAGGTTACCTGAGAAAAATTGGGCATAACAAGTTCACCATGCCAAACTATCCATGTTATCCCTTTTTGTCTGTCTCTTGCCTCAATAAACCTCAGCAGGTTGAACTGCTTAAATTTGTCTGTGAAAATAGCCAGAGGACAACATTTATTACAAAACTTTAAAGTTCAATCCAACATAGCAGTATCTGGGCCTTCAGAGTGT
This sequence comes from Lissotriton vulgaris, assembly GCF_964263255.1. Classification (NCBI taxonomy): domain Eukaryota; kingdom Metazoa; phylum Chordata; class Amphibia; order Caudata; family Salamandridae; genus Lissotriton; species Lissotriton vulgaris. The sequence goes on from NC_141685.1 coordinate 1,652,138,275, forward strand.
CAAAACTTTGATTTTTCGGAAGGCTTGTGTTAAAACAAAACACTTGTACAGTACTGTGGAGTCTATACCGTTATATATAACAGTGTTAAATGTAGTATCTGAAACTGAATTAACAATTTAATGAGGGTGGATTGTGGTTATGGATTGTTAATTGCCTCGAAGTAGTCATAGTTTAGCAAATCCTGGGTTCCAGGATGTCTCCCACTCAAAAGAGAGACCTTGGTCTGTCTGGAAAAAGTCAGAACTGGATCCTGGTGTTGATGTGAGAGGGGAAGACACTTACAAGTGCATTGCATGGGTGGCATCCTTCAGCTTAGAGTAGACCGACGCCTGCTTGCTGGTAAAATATGTCCAGCTAAGCAATCAGTCAACCAAAGTAAGAAGGAAAATACTTTGTTATAGGTAGAGGTCTAACAAGTATTTCACTACTGTAAAGTGCCTGATGAGCAGTATAAAAAAAAACAAAGTCCCAATGAGAAGTCTCTCTTTACCAAGAATCCACCCCTCAATCAGGCAGTTGGGCCCCTCTAAAGATTGATGAAGGTCAGCAGGGCAGTCCTGTGGAGTTCGGTTTTGGAAGATGAACAGAGGGACAGTACCTCGTCTCATTTCTTGACTCTAATCAAATCATGCTGGGTTATTTGGTCCTTACACAGCTTGTAGTGCACCAGATTTAAAATGCATCTAACCTCCAGCCCGGGTAGGAAAATGCTGCACCACAAAGGGGCATATTTACAAGGGCACTGTGCCACTGGTGCATCACTTTTTAGGGTGCACCAGTGGCACAATGCCCTGCTCCATATTCACAAACCGGTGTTAAGCCAATTTGCATGGCTTAACGTCACTTTGTAAATAGCATACCCTTTCCAGGTGATATCTGCATGAAAGGTGCATGCAATGGCTGTTGCTCTGGGCATTCCACCACAACATCCATTGCTTTTTGTTGCTTGCCCAGATTTACAAAGATGTGTAAATCTGAGGCAAAGCCGCCAAAAAGTAACAGTACTGAATAGTAGGCGTTAGATTGGTGCAACAAGGAGAAATACTTTGATTACGCCTTGTTTTTGCTCTTTCTATCTGCGCTGCATTCCTCCCCGAGTGCGTACATACAGATAATACTCATACATGCTCTTTGTGAATTCCCAAACTCATAAACTTAGACGTTTGGTCTAAGTTTAGACAAAACGTCTAAATTTGCTGTTGTAAATCGGGCCCTCAGTCTCTCCAGCAGGTTAGTTGGTAGCAGACCTAGCCCGGCCTTGCAGGTCTACCTATGGCATGGCATCACAGACCACAGGCGGGAAGCCAAACTTTTCTGTCAAAAGAAGAAGAGGAGGCAGTGAGTAGGAGACAAAAACTAGTGATACTCCTAGAATAGACTCCTAACAAAAGTTATCTCACTCAGTGCAGCCTAGTCCCAAGGAAAGTAAGGAATCTTGCCCCGGAACCAAAGGAAGAGAAAAACTCATTCAGCACCACCGGTGAAGCTGGTATGTGGGTGAAACAAGGAAAGGTGAGAGAATGAAAACTGGGGAGGTAGTACGACAGGAGGGACCAAGGGGAAACCAAGTTAGAACAACTGTTGCCGCCATACACCAGCCTTCATGACAGAGCAAACTTTATAGTACTCTTCCTAGACTGACCTTGAAGGATCCTTGACCAGTACTGGCCCTGTAGTAGCGGGCGCAGCTGGTTGCTGATAAAGCTCTGGAAGTGTTTGTCCAGCTTGAACCTTTTCTTCATCTCCTCTATGTGTGCAGTTTCTTTGGAATTTCCAAATGTGGTAATCTAGGAGAACTGACAACAAAAAACACAAGAAAAGCATTACGCACTCTGCAAGCCATGTTTTGCGGTTGGTAGGTGGCTTTTTTGACAGATGCTACTGGCAAATGATATCAGTAGCGTTCAGTATCGAACAAGAAGGGCAAGGTGGGGGGCTGGGAAGACGACGAAAACAACAAGAAAAAAGAGTAAAAAAAAGAATTGACCTGCCACCTGCATCAAGCCGCATCACAGGTCTTCTTCTCCTCTCGTGGCTCCACTGCAGGCACCGGTTCTCAGCCTCTCCTGCGGCCAATCCGAGCTGCTCTCATGCATGAGGGCAGCTTCAGGATTGACCTGAGCGCCAAGGATTTGCCCTCCCAGAAAGATTGGGAGCCTGTGCTTTGCTGTCTCCAACCCAGCAATGCAGCTGGGTTGGAGAGAGCTTCAGTGCGCATAACAGTTTGGCCGGCCTGAGACAGACAGCCAAAGCATCATGTGCACTGATGGAAGTGTGCACCACTCCCCATCGGTACCTATCATACCCTTAGCCCCGCCCCCAAGACTCGGCCTGGAAACAAAATAAAATTATTAACTCTGCTGGCAGGGGGGGGGGGGGGGACGAGGGGGGCAAAGCTCCTCTGCCATAGCGGAGAAGCCGCCACTGGATGGTATAGTGAGAACCGTGGCTGGAGGTATGGTGTGCATTCTGTTCCTTGCATACCATAACTGGTAAATTTCAGCTCGTTTTCGGTTTTGAGCTCACTGAAGCATAATTAATCTTTAACTGCTTATTCAGTGAATTTCGGGGTGCGGGACATGACATATTGCATTCTCCTGCTAAGTACCAATTCCACGCTGAAAATTACTTTGGACCATGTGCACACCGGAATGGCTGCAGAGCATAACCTATGGACAGGCCCTGAGCTCCGATATGGCAGGAGGCTAATTTCTGCTGTGCGGGAGCTTTGGACATTAGCAGCAAGGGTTGGCTCAAGATCCTGAGTTTAAATTTCCCCACCACCCCTGTTTGAGCTTCAATTAAACTTGATATTTTTGCACAGGACTTAATTTGCTTTTGTCTGCCAATGTTCAGGATGATTCATCAAACAGTGCCAAAGTTATTAGCAAATGAAATTTTAATTGCCCTCATGGCGTAACGTACATGCTACAATTCATGCAGATTCATCAAACAGCACCAAATCTATTAGCAAATGAAAATGTTAATGCCCTCTCCCCCTTAACTTTTTCTCTCCACCCCCAGCCAAGATGGACTTCCGCAAATCTGACATTGTAATGGAAAACTAAACCTTCTAAACTTTTGCAACATTTTGAGGAGGTTTGTGAAAAAGTGCCAATGTTAATAGCAAATCATAATTTTATAACTGGGTAGTTCTGTGATAGATGTGCACAAATTTGAAAATGACAAGTCTGCCACACATGTGAAAAGTCTCCACATTTTCATGCATATTCGTTAGGTCAGGAATCCCAACTCTGCCTCACACATCATAAAGAGATCCATAGGGTCACAAAATGTTCATGGGATTTTGTTATAGCCTTGCAAACAAAGGGTGCGGTAGGTTAGGGCATTTTCTGCAGTCCTTCCTGATCTCTTGATTGAAGATGAGCAGACGTATTTTATTTGAAGACAACTAGCAGTAGGAGAGTCTGAGACGCTATAAACATTGGCCAGAAATACGAACATCTGGGTGCAAAATACTGATCATAAATTGCGACCATTATTCTTTCAACCAGTGAATAGATTTAAGAACCAACCTATGAACTAATAGGTTGGTTCTGAAAAATTCACATAGTAGTGGGTCATAATCCAGCCTACCTAAATATTAATGAGGTAAGTTGCAAATTGAACCTCATTACAACTGGATACCATAAGAGGGATGGTGGCCTGCAAGGGCCAACAGTCTACTGTGTCTGTGATCACATTCAAACATAGCAAACAGTTTTTTTACAGGTATATTTTTTTTAAACAATCATTGACAATCTTGCATCATCTGATATGAAAGGTTTATTTTTTCATTGTTTTCTGAGGAGGATTGAAGAAACAATAGAATAAATATATATTTACACCATAGACAATTCATAATGTCTGCCATACATCATAACAATTGTCATCCAGGGAATAAATTCATATAATCATGAGAAATACTTGCGCATATTCCATCAGCACTCTTTCCGCAAGTTCATTTTTGTGTGACACCATTAAGTCTTTAAACCCAAAAATATCAATTGGGATTTGTTATAATGCTGGAGAATTAATACTTTATGATTCCTATTCCTTTACATCTTGACTTTGTTCGTTATGCAACCTAAGTTATTTCAGGTGAGTTCCGTCTAGCCTTTATAAACATCTATCACAAGTACATTGTTCCCCAATCAATCCCCTGGTAAATTTGGACGGCCAATCAAAACAAGCTGGAGTTGCGGAACCTCCGGTGCATGACTACCGATGCATCCTCTTCCTCGGAATTACCCCAGTGCTCCGCCTATGAAGTGGACTTTACTCACATGGTCTGGTCTTGCTCGCTCATGGTTACCCATTGGACAATGCTCATCCAGGTGGTTCAAGGTCCCACGGATAGGAAGTTTTCCCCAAGCCCTATGCTAGCTGGGCTTTCATGAGCATTCGGCAGCTAGGAAGGTTACTGATAGATTTCTACACTTTGCTCTGATTTTTGCTAGCAGACAACAGACTATGAGCTGGAAGTCTGCCAGTGGGCCCGATATATATCATTGGTGGTTAGAACTGTGGAAGTGGGCGGATTACAAGCGAGAGGCAATTCGCTGGGAAGAGGCTCTGGGAGTCCAGAAGATACCGATACTGCCTGCATGGGATACCATTTTGTAAGCTTGTCTGAATGTGAACCGGGGGTGGGGGTGCTAATTGATGATTCTCTGCCTGAAGGCTCTGTACCTGTTTCGGACACTGGAGCGGTCAGTCCCCCTGAGCGACACCCCCTGATGGACCTCAGCTCACTTTATCGCATTGCTCTGCTTATTCCTGTAGCCACATGTGGGGGGTCCTGGGCATTGCGCATGGAGGGATCACTGAGAAGGGTTGTCACTGATTGTTCATTTCCTTTTGTTGTTTCTTATGCTACTGTTAACTTCTGCGCTTATTTTTGGGGGAAGAATTACCTTGCAAGACCATGCTGATTCTGTTACTACCTCTAACTTTACTTTTATTGTGGCCACTGATCGCAGTCGCCCTGCCTCCAAACTATGCCTGCCGGTTCTGTTAGGGTTTTTATGCATTGTTTTGTTGTGATCTATTATAACAATCCAGAGTCTAAGTTTAATGACCAATTTGAGAGGCTGACCCAAATCTTACAACATTTTCTCTAATCTCTTCTCCGTTTACATTTATTCATCAATAATTTGCACCCTTTGCCCAGTGTGATCTTGATTGCCTGCCCCATTTAAACAGCTTCAAAGGGGTGTAGTAGAGAATAAATATTGTTTTAAAGTGTATAATCTTTAGTCTGGTGGATAATAGCACTGTGTGCCCAATACATGGATATTTCTGAAAGAAGACTATACTTTTATCCATCTATAATCTCTCTGCTCACTTTGCTGACTGTAGATAAAGAGTGGAAAAATGCTGGTAACAATTTATTTTCGATAATCATCTTTATTGATTTTATAAAAACAAGTAAGATTAGCATTGAGAGCACACGCACAGGTTTGCATAGAAGGCATAATGGGTGTCAATAATAATGTAGAACTGTAGGCACATCAAGTATACACTCTACATGACAGAACTAAACAATTTACCGCAGGTAAGAGTCCCTCCGCCCTGGACTCCATTAGCCCATCTGATCTGTCCATTTGCCCCACACTCTTTGGTATTTTGCCGGATATCCCCTGGCCTCAAACAAGGGTTTTTCTGGAGCTGCGCACTAGTCCACCCCTCGGTGCCATGTAGCTATTGTAGGGGGGTCAGGCTGTGACCAGGACACAGAAATATCTCACTTGGCCACCATGATGGCCATCCCCAGGAACCGTTTATCTGCCAGAGAACTGTCCAGACCATCCATAACGCCCAAGAGAAGGCGCATTGGGTTGCGGAGTAATCAGACAAAATATCGAAATTATAATATCGATATACAATAATATTGATGTTTTAATATCGATGGTATAGTATATCGATGTGACATAATATCGATAGACAGAATATCGATATTAAGGTATGTATGTTAGTAATATCGAAATTTTGTTGTTTAGTGTTATGTATTTTATTATGTTGTTTATATGTTTGCTAAATATTTTTAGAAATGTATGTGTGAAAATTAGTAATTTTGTTTACATTTTGCGTTTTAGTATTAGAGCGGGTTGTGGGTTTATAGGGGAATAGGGTGGGAAGTAATTTAATAATATGTAATTAATTAATATATATTTGTAAATATATTTAATTAATAATTAATTGGTAATTAATTAAGACTAATTAGTTAATTACAATAATTAGATTTAATGTGCTAATATATTTAATTTAGTGTTATTGTTAATTAATAATTAATTGGTAATTATTTAATATTAATTAGTTAATTAAATTAATTAGATTTAATGTGCTAAGATATTTAATTTATTGTTATTGTTAATTAATAATTAATTGGTAATTATTTAATATTAATTAGGTAATTAAATTGATTAGATTTATTGTGCTAATATATTTAATTTAGTGTTATTGTTAATTAATAATTAATTTGTAATGACATAATATTTAGTAGTAAATTACATTAATTAGAGTTAAAGTGTTAATATTTTTAATTTCTAATTTTTTGTTATTGTTAATTAATAATTAATTGGTGATTAATAATTATTAAGTGATGAAATGATGTGATTTATTTATATGTAGTGGGGTGTGTGTTTATAGGGGAATAGGGTGTTATATAATTACATGTAATTAATTAAAGAGATTGTATTTATTTATTGGTATTTATTGTTAATTAATTGGTAATTAATAATTGTTAATTAGTTCATTTATACTTACATCAATTTAATAATATTTATTGTTATTAATTGATTCATTGAAACTTTTATTAATTGTGGTTTTTTTTTATGTTTAGTGTGTTGTGTGTTACGGGGAGTAGTGTGGGAAGTAATTGAAACCCTACGCAATCCAACACTTTCCCTACTGTTGCACCCTCTGGAGTGGGAATAGTAATTTTTACCCCTACGCTATCCAACGCTTTCCCTACTGTTGCACCCTCTGGAGTGGGAATAGTAAATTTTACCCCTACGCTATCCAACGCTTTCCCTACTGTTGCACCCTCTGGAGTGGGAATAGTCATTTTTACCCCTACGCTATCCAACGCTTTCTCTACTGTTGCATCCTCTGGAGTGGGAATAGTAATTTTAACCCCTACGCTATCCAACACTTTCCCTACTGTTGCACTCTCTGGAGTAGGAATAGTAATTTTTACCCCAACGCTATCCAACGCTTTCCCTACTGTTGCACCCTCTGGAGTGGGAATAGTAATTTTTATCCCTACGCTATCCAACGCTTTCCCTACTGTTGCACCCTCTGGAGTGGGAATAGTAATTTTTACCCCTACGCTATCCAACGCTTTCCCTACTGTTGCACCCTCTGGAGTGGGAATAGTAATTTTTACCCCTACGCTATCCAACACTTTCCCTACTGTTGCACCCTCTTGAGTGGGAATAGTAATTTAAACCCCTACGATATCCAATGTTTTCCCTACTGTTGCACCCTCTGGAGTGGGAATAGTAATTTAAACCCCTACGCTATCCAACGCTTTCCCTACTGTTGCACTCTCTGGAGTGGGAATAGTAATTTTTACCCCTACGCTATCCAACGCTTTCCCTACTGTTGCACCCTCTGGAGTGGGAATAGAAATTTTTACCCCTACGCTATCCAACGCTTTCCCTACTGTTGCACCCTCTGGAGTGGGAATAGTAATTTAAACCCCTACGCTATTCAACGCTTTCGCTACTGTTGCACTCTCTGGAGTGGGAATAGTAATTTAACCCCCTACGCTACCCAACGCTTTCCCTACTGTTGCACCCTCTGGAGTGGGAATAGTAATTTTTACCCCTACGCTATCCAACACTTTCCCTACTGTTGCACTCTCTGGAGTAGGAATAGTAATTTTTACCCCAACGCTATCCAACGCTTTCCCTACTGTTGCACCCTCTGGAGTGGGAATAGTAATTTAAAGCCCTACGCTATCCAACGCTTTCCCTACTGTTGCACTCCCTGGAGTGGGAATAGTAATTTAAACCCCTACACTATCCAACTCTTTTTCTACTGTTGTAATATGTGGAGTAAGTATATTTATAAATGTATATGTAGAATTTTAAATTGATTTTAAATGTATATGTATTAGTTATAATTTTTTTAATATGTTTTAATGTTTTTATTTAATATTTGTACACTTATATGTATTTTTAAATTAATTTTAAATTATTATTAATACATTTAAAAAAACGATATTTTTAATTTCGATATTTTTCCCTACTGTTGCACCCTCTGGAGTGGGAATAGTAAATTTTACCCCTACGCTATCCAACGCTTTCCCTACTGTTGCACCCTCTGGAGTGGGAATAGTCATTTTTACCCCTACGCTATCCAACGCTTTCTCTACTGTTGCATCCTCTGGAGTGGAAATAGTAATTTTAACCCCTACGCTATCCAACACTTTCCCTACTGTTGCACTCTCTGGAGTAGGAATAGTAATTTTTACCCCAACGCTATCCAACGCTTTCCCTACTGTTGCACCCTCTGGAGTGGGAATAGTATTTTTTATCCCTACGCTATCCAACGCTTTCCCTACTGTTGCACCCTCTGGAGTGGGAATAGTAATTTTTACCCCTACGCTATCCAATGCTTTCCCTACTGTTGCACCCTCTGGAGTGGGAATAGTAATTTTTACCCCTACGCTATCCAACGCTTTCCCTACTGTTGCACCCTCTGGAGTGGGAATAGTAATTTAAACCCCTACGCTATCCAACGTTTTCCCTACTGTTGCACCCTCTGGAGTGGGAATAGTAATTTAAACCCCTACGCTATCCAACGCTTTCCCTACTGTTGCACTCTCTGGAGTGGGAATAGTAATTTTTACCCCTACGCTATCCAACGCTTTCCCTACTGTTGCACCATCTGGAGTGGGAATAGAAATTTTTACTCCGACGCTATCCAACGCTTTCCCTACTTTTGCACCCTCTGGAGTGGGAATAGTAATTTAAACCCCTACGCTATCCAACGCTTTCGCTACTGTTGCACTCTCTGGAGTGGGAATAGTAATTTAACCCCCTACGCTATCCAACGCTTTCCCTACTGTTGCACCCTCTGGAGTGGGAATAGTAATTTTTACCCCTACGCTATCCAACACTTTCCCTACTGTTGCACTGTCTGGAGTAGGAATAGTAATTTAAAGCCCTACGCTATCCAACGCTTTCCCTACTGTTGCACTCTCTGGAGTGGGAATAGTAATTTAAACCCCCACGCTATCCAACTCTTTTTCTACTGTTGTAATATGTGGAGTAAGTATATTTATAAATGTATATGTAGAATTTTAAATTTATTTTAAATGTATATGTATTAGTTATAATTTTTTTAATATGTTTTAATGTTTTTATTTAATATTTGTACACTTATATGTATTTTTACATTAATTTTAAATTATTATTAATACATTTAAAAAAACGATATTTTTAATTTCGATATTTTTGTACTACGATATTATTTTTTCGATATTTTTGTACTTACCATTATGTAGATATAACTTCGATATTTTTTATTCCGATATTTTTATGTCGATATTTTTGTATGGAGATATTCTGTCTGTCGATATTATGTCATAGATTCGGGTTGCGGGTTACATGCCAGCCCAAAATGTGTGTGAGTTCGGGTACTATCCTATCCCAGTATTTCTTGAGACGGGGCAAGACCAGACTTCATGGTAAAAGTCTGCAGGCTGGTGTCTGCAGCATGTGCATTCGGGCGAGGCGTGCATCCCTGCTCTGTGCAGGCGCTCTGGGGTAAGGTATCCTTTGTGGAGGTAATAGATTTGGATGAGTCGGAGCCTGGCTGAGATAGTAACAGTTTTGGGGGCCATTAGGGCATCTCGCCAATCCTTATCATCATGGAGACCTAGTCAGCCCTCCCAACGAGTTCTAAGTGAGTCCAGAGACACGGGGCTGTTGTTTGTGAGGGTGCGATATATGCGCAAGATGCCTCCCTTCCCAAGATTCCCCATCATGACTTGCGCTTCAGGTGGGCTGAAGTCGGAAAGTGTGTTAGCCGTCAAGATGTGGGCATATAGGCCGTGGTGTAGCTGCAAGTATTTGTAAAATTGCGAGGCATGCAGGGAGAAACGGCCCTTTAAATCCTGAAAAGTCTGTATATGGTCTCCCATCCCTACTTCACCTAGTTGGGAAATGCCTATATTGTACCAGTGCCTAAACCCTTGTAACGCTGCCACTTCACCAAGCCATGTGCCTTGCCAGAGTGGCGTCTGCAGGGTCAGTTTGGATTCCCATCGCGTATGCCGTTGAGCTGAGCGCCAGGCTGGGGAAGACTTTGCGGGTCACCGTTGGTAGCGCCTTGGGAATAGGGGATCCATACATGAGTGCTTTGGGGGGAAATCCAGGGCGAAGTTCAGTTTTGTACGCTGGGTCCGACCATCCCCCAGTGAACCAATCATGGAGAACCAACAGCCTTGTGGCTAATTAGTATAGGTAGAGATCCGTTATGCCCATGCCGCCGTCAAAGGATGGGATGCGGCAGCGGTCCAGAGCCATCTGCGGTCTCCTATCCCCCACCTAGAAACCGTGTGATCATGGCATCGATATCTTGAACCAAGTGCGGGGATAGTGGAAGGGAGTATTCTGGATAACACACAGCAACCCCGGGGAGGATCATCATCTTAAATAACGACACTCATCCGAATGGATTAAGCGGCAAGGTTTGACAACGATTAAAATCCCCTCTGGCCATCCTAATAAGAGGAGTAATATTCAGTGCCCACTCCAGCTCTGGGAGCAGAGCCACCCATATGCCTAGGTACTTAAATGATTGACGCCTAAGGGGTATGTTAGTTTGCCAGTCGAAGCATTCCCTGAAGGGATGAAGAGGTATAAGGGTCGATTTGGCTGGGTTCAGCCGGAGACTCGAAGCTTGTTCAAAGGCTGGGAGGGATGCGATGCATTTAGGGCCGGAGCGAGCCGGGTCTGCTAGGAAAAGCAGGACCTCGTCTGCATATAGTGCGATTTTGTCCACGTGGGGGTATCCCCACATCCAGCCTTGATTCACTTAGTCTGCGCGGATGAGGCACGCTAGGAGCTCCATCGCCAGAGCGAAAAGGAGCGGGGAGAGGGGGCAGCCCGGTCTGGTGCGCCCGTATCAAACTTAAATGGTTGCCCCTCCCCCACCCCGAGTATGAATGACATCTGATTCAGATCCAGTTTCAAAAACTTTAAAACTTTCCGTTTTTCAATCATGAACTTATCATGCAAACGCTGAAAAGCACATATTTGCCCTCCTTCAAAAACATCCCCAATTTTACTAACCTCAGCCTAGTCCCATACCTGACAGTACCTTTCATGAAATATGACAGGAAACATCGTGAGTACCTAAAAGGGGAATAGTACGTTATAGTTAGTGATGTTAAAAAGCGTAGCAATTTTAGTTGATAGTTCAAAAGCAGCCAAAACCGTCTTGAATGTAACTTCTTTAAAGTAGATTTTCCCCGTGAATTTCAATAGAAAGCACGAGGCATCTTTTCCCAAACTGTATTCACATATTGCTGGGATCCTCTTGAGACCGGACTCCTGAGTCTCATCTCCTATAATCTGAATTTCAGATGCTGCAACCTGGCAGCATAACAGAAGTATTTAAAATTCACAAGCTTCCAGACTCCTTTTTCAAGTGGCAGTCCCATAAACTTAAGAGCTCACCTTGTCCTTTAATTTCCCAAACAAAACTATTACAAACAGAGCCTACCTTATGGAAACGATTGGTGACAATTTTCAATGGGATTCTAGTATATAGGGTAAAATAACCAATCTTATTTGATTATGGTGCCAATCGTTACATGCAGATTGTTCATCCCTGTTCAGATTCAAAATCTTTATTCAGTTTACAAAGCCAAAAAAGTATAGAATATAATAGAGTTTACAGGACATTACATCCAATTATCCAGTTAGAACAGAGTCATAATTCATCACATTAACATAAAATAACCCCAGGGCCTAACATCATAAAGGAAATGCTTAGCCATAACATTTCTTAATATAAAGTGCTTTTCTGGGAAAACGTATAACAGCAGAACAGATTTCAGGGGTTTCAAAATTAATTAAAAATCTAAAACCATCTTGATATGAGTTAAAACTGCGCCTGCGCAGTAAAGGAGCTGTAAACTTCACTCTTGCTGGTTTATAAAGTGCACAGAATAATGGGAAGTGCAGAGTGCCTTGTCTAGAAATGTCGTCAGGACATGAAATATTGGCTCATATGGCTAAGAATAGCTATTTGGAAGGGACACCTGCAAATTCTCCTTCCAAATAGCAATTCGTTATCCATTTGTTAACCCATTTTAGGAGTCGGTATAAAAATGGTTTCATAGTTTGCCCCTTTTTCTCTGTTTGTTTCGTTGCTGAAATGTCCTCTTGTTTTTGTACTCATGCTGACATGGATTTGCTACTGTTCTTAGCCAAACGACTGTAAACTTTGGCAACCTTTGATTTTTCTTTAGAGAAATAGTGTTTGTGACAATTGTGGCGAGTGCATTTTTGGTAGTTATGACGAGTTTTTGGGCCCGTCAAATCGGGCACTGTTCACTTGGCGCTCCGCGCTTTAAATATTCTTAACAACTTTTTCACTTTGTGCTTATTTTTATTGTTGATATCTTTAAATTTTTACTTGATTACTCTTTTTCTTTTTTTCATGAGTTATTTGCATTCATCATAACAAAAAACATTTGATTCAATTCATCAGTGTTAACATTAGTTCATGATAACATATTCAGTGATTCTACTTCATTCCTTATATATGCTACAAACAATGTACAAACATTTTTTCACAAAAGAGCCCTATGCATTTCGGCGCCTCTGCGGTGCCTTCATCAGGGGCGTGTCTGGAAATAAAACATATGAAAATATGTAAGAATTGTGGTCTAGAATAGTGTTCAATGTAGTTCAGGGGGGGTGTTACTAGATTTAATGATAGTACCTGGTCTTTAACCTGTGTGATGATGAAAGGACTACGTCTCCCTCGTTGGGTTTGATGTTCAGTCTCTGCTGATAACAATGAATGGCCAACATTAGTTATGTGATTCAGATAATGTCTTCGTGTTTAAATGAATCTCAAGGTTTACAGGTAAAAACATACCTGTGAAAGATGATCTGTGCTCGCTGTAAGAACGAAATGAATTAGGTTAGAACTAGTGATTACCTATCCTGTATCCCATTGGTTTAATGACAAGCAAAATAAGGTGATGCTTTACCTTGTCTTCAAATTGAAAAAATCTGTTAGGTAAAAAAACGCAATGGTATTACTACCACATGTACGTTCTACATGGCACTAGTAAGAGATGTGCTGAAACGTCTCCGTTTATACCTATTCTATGTGCCATAAGTTAAGTGACAAACAAAGTAAGTTGGGGCTTTACCTTGTCTTCAAACGAAAAAATCTGTTGGGCGAAAAAACGCAATGGTTTTACTACCACATTTACGTTCTGCTTGGTAATCAAGAGAACTGAATTAAACCGTCTCTATTCCTACCTTAACGACCAAGGATTACCGCCGTATAAGGGGTTCCTGTAGCTCTCGATCCGTTTCCCCGAGCGAATATCAACACGCCATTTAACTGCTTCCCAAACTCCGTGGCGATGCGGAGTTAGTAAAAATGAACAAAGGACTAGTCCTAAGTTCCATGTCCCTTCGAATTGAAAGTATGGGCGCCATGTTCGAGTGGTGAATGATAACAACAAAGTATGTTAAAAATATTATGATAGGTTAATGTTAGGAATTCTACCCTTTCTGGTGTTAATCTTCCTATCAATCTGTTATGTTATCATAACGCGATGTGCTGACTCCGTTGACTCTGTAGCGTTGCGGAGTTGGTAGAAATAAATAAAGGACTCGATCATGTCCGCTCGAATTAGATGTTAGGGCGTTGTATGCAATAGTAAATAATGACTACTGCTTTATTAAAGAAGTTGTGGTACTCTTCTTTTGTAAATACATTAATTCTGACACTTGTCAAAATACGTAGTATGGCAAGTTCTCATCCACCTGATGATTGCTGGATGTGAATTGGATAATCGAAAGTAATTCTACTCGATTAGTGTGTTTCTGATAATGATGGAAAGTGCATATCGGGGGTATTCATGTAGATCGTGGGGGCATAGTTAAATTAGGTGGTAAAGATCTGGATATTAAAGTGATCGTGCCTTGTTGTGACTCTAGTTTGGACCATCGATGTTAATGTTTAGTTTATGTTCACGTGATGTAAATCAATCGTTCTTGCGTACTGTGTCAACAACATATACCTTTCATCTAGTTAATATATGAAACATATTTAGGATCATGATCAAACTTTCTACAGATATACATAAACAGTTCCATCGATGAAGATATCATTATGATCTTGGTTGTATTACAACTACTTCATAGTGCATATAAACACTTTTATGCTTTGATATCTTCTATGTCATGATCTGATATTCTAGTTTCAAACAAACACTAAGCCACTGTTGTGTTTATAGATAACATGAAAGGTCATATTTATCATTTAGACCTGTTGGCGCTAGAGTTTTAAGATATTTGATCCAAAAAAGTTCTCTTTGCAATAATCTCTGTTGATTGTCTATGCCATTCTTTATCTGCACTTTTTCAATAATGAAAAATCTCAATACATGCGCATACTAGAGGACCAAATCTGAGATCGAGGCTAAAATACAAACAACCAACAATAAACCCCGCATCATACAAAGGCACCACAAGATGTTTGAACTGCACCAATTGCAATAACGTCATCACAGGCAATACATGTACCCATCCAACCACGGGAAAATCAATACAGTTGAAACATAATAGCGACTGCAACTCTCAAAATGTGGTATATGCAATCAAATGCCCATGCGGGAAAATGTACGTTGGCAAAACGGAACGTAAAGTAAAAATACGCATTGGAGAGCATAAAAGCAGAATCCGTAATCAAAACTTAACGTCACCTCTAGTACTCCACTGGAGAGACGAAAAACATACGATATCTCAATTGAGATTTTTCATTATTGAAAAAGTGCAGATAAAGAATGGCATAGACAATCAACAGAGATTATTGCAAAGAGAACTTTTTTGGATCAAATATCTTAAAACTCTAGCGCCAACAGGTCTAAATGATAAATATGACCTTTCATGTTATCTATAAACACAACAGTGGCTTAGTGTTTGTTTGAAACTAGAATATCAGATCATGACATAGAAGATATCAAAGCATAAAAGTCTTTATATGCACTATGAAGTAGTTGTAATACAACCAAGATCATAATGATATCTTCATCGATGGAACTGTTTATGTATATCTATAGAAAGTTTGATCATGATCCTAAATATGTTTCATATATTAACTAGATGAAAGGTATATGTTGTTGACACAGTACGCAAGAACGATTGATTTACATTACGTGAACATAAACTAAACATTAACATCGATGGTCCAAACTAGAGTCACAACAAGGCACGATCACTTTAATATCCAGATCTTTACCACCTAATTTAACTATGCCCCCACGATCTACATGAATACCCCCGATATGCACTTTCCATCATTATCAGAAACACACTAATCGAGTAGAATTACTTTCGATTATCCAATTCACATCCAGCAATCATCAGGTGGATGAGAACTTGCCATACTACGTATTTTGACAAGTGTCAGAATTAATGTATTTACAAAAGAAGAGTACCACAACTTCTTTAATAAAGCAGTAGTCATTATTTACTATTGCATACAACGCCCTAACATCTAATTCGAGCGGACATGATCGAGTCCTTTATTTATTTCTACCAACTCCGCAACGCTACAGAGTCAACGGAGTCAGCACATCGCGTTATGATAACATAACAGATTGATAGGAAGATTAACACCAGAAAGGGTAGAATTCCTAACATTAACCTATCATAATATTTTTAACATACTTTGTTGTTATCATTCACCACTCGAACATGGCGCCCATACTTTCAATTCGAAGGGACATGGAACTTAGGACTAGTCCTTTGTTCATTTTTACTAACTCCGCATCGCCACGGAGTTTGGGAAGCAGTTAAATGGCGTGTTGATATTCGCTTGGGGAAACGGATCGAGAGCTACAGGAACCCCTTATACGGCGGTAATCCTTGGTCGTTAAGGTAGGAATAGAGACGGTTTAATTCAGTTCTCTTGATTACCAAGCAGAACGTAAATGTGGTAGTAAAACCATTGCGTTTTTTCGCCCAACAGATTTTTTCGTTTGAAGACAAGGTAAAGCCCCAACTTACTTTGTTTGTCACTTAACTTATGGCACATAGAATAGGTATAAACGGAGACGTTTCAGCACATCTCTTACTAGTGCCATGTAGAACGTACATGTGGTAGTAATACCATTGCGTTTTTTTACCTAACAGATTTTTTCAATTTGAAGACAAGGTAAAGCATCACCTTATTTTGCTTGTCATTAAACCAATGGGATACAGGATAGGTAATCACTAGTTCTAACCTAATTCATTTTGTTCTTACAGCGAGCACAGATCATCTTTCACAGGTATGTTTTTACCTGTAAACCTTGAGATTCATTTAAACACGAAGACATTATCTGAATCACATAACTAATGTTGGCCATTCATTGTTATCAGCAGAGACTGAACATCAAACCCAACGAGGGAGACGTAGTCCTTTCATCATCACACAGGTTAAAGACCAGGTACTATCATTAAATCTAGTAACACCCCCCCTGAACTACATTGAACACTATTCTAGACCACAATTCTTACATATTTTCATATGTTTTATTTCCAGACACGCCCCTGATGAAGGCACCGCAGAGGCGCCGAAATGCATAGGGCTCTTTTGTGAAAAAATGTTTGTACATTGTTTGTAGCATATATAAGGAATGAAGTAGAATCACTGAATATGTTATCATGAACTAATGTTAACACTGATGAATTGAATCAAATGTTTTTTGTTATGATGAATGCAAATAACTCATGAAAAAAAGAAAAAGAGTAATCAAGTAAAAATTTAAAGATATCAACAATAAAAATAAGCACAAAGTGAAAAAGTTGTTAAGAATATTTAAAGCGCGGAGCGCCAAGTGAACAGTGCCCGATTTGACGGGCCCAAAAACTCGTCATAACTACCAGTTACACAACCAGGATTGACTACCCTGACAAATCCGAGCACCAGTGGAATCAAAGACCATAAGTGATATACAACGGAGTGCTCCTCACACCCCTAATTTCTACTGAGTGCATTTTTGGAGCTGATAGCAGAATACTTTATGAGAGAATTGTGTACTCACATATTCTTTGAGACTGAAGAATGCGCAACTGCTCGACTTGAGGATGTCTGAGTGTGAAGAAAACAACGTGCCATACTTTATACAAGAATTGCACAGTCACAGTTTTGATATGTGCTGAATGGTCAAATGCATATACATGTCCCTGGGAAGGCTCTGTTGAAAGACAGTTCATGTAAATTTGTTTCTTTCTAATTTGTATTCCCGCAGAGAGAAAAGAACTAGGTCAGGCAGATGCTAGAACATCTTAGAGCTCGTTTTCTTTCATTAAGCAGGTGATTTTTACAAAATGGAATTCTGAGGGGAGAATTATAGAAACGAAGATGAGATTTCTTTTGTCCTCGTTTATTCATACGCCTCCCCATTTTTCACTTCCCCAAGTCTTCCCCATTGTCATCAGCACCGGTGCCTTGTACCATATGTGCAATTAGAGTCCATACTGCCAGAAGGTGAGACCTTTTTGAGCATGGGCCTAATCCTTAGGATAAAATGACCTGACTTGTTAAATGGTTCTAAAATTATAAGCAACAATGCAAATGCCTTTTCAACTGTCTAGATATATAAAAGTGTTAGTTAAATTCTCAACCTTACTCAGCACATCTTTCAAACATTGATATATCAAAAACTACTGAACGTATTTACAACAAACCACACTACACCAAAGCACACTTTTGGAGTAACGTTCTTCCCCCATGCCTATCTTGTAAACGTGTTCAGCAGTTTTAGCTGTTACTGTGGGAAAACATTCCTATGGGAGCTAAAATGGAAAAACATCTTTTTTGACCCAGACAACTTTAAGGTTTTATCCTCACTCTGAACTGCATAGAAATTAATATGCCACACTTTGCTGCATACACTATGCAAGTACCAGATTTGGGGTTGTTCTGTCCATGAGGACTAGAGTGTAGGCAGACCAAAAAGTCACCAGTAGGCAGTTATAGTTAGGACCTAGTTTCCATAGAAAAATAGTTATTTGATTTGCCAATAACTTTGGCGGAGTGTGACAAATCTCTGTGAAATTTTCAAATCTAATGGGTCAGTCACATCAGGTGCTATCTTGAAAATCAGGTGCCGAGAAAAAGGGGATTCCCGAAATGCTTTTTCTCCATGTTAATTTCCATAGGAAACTTTTGACAAGGCTACAGCCGAACTGCAGAATGGAATTACACCAAATTTGGCAGAAGGGTAGCTCTTTGTTCCAAAAGCACTCTTTTTGTTAAATGGTGTAAATTTGTTCAGTATTTCCTGAGAAATGTAAAGATTTCTCAGATATACAACTGTGGTGGGTCCGCGAACACATGCGGTCTCGTGCCTGAGATCTGATAGGCTGCCAGCACTTCAAACCAGGAAGTATTGGAAGCCATCTTGCGGAAACGTTTAAAAAAAAAAAGGAAAAGGGGGCAGGGTAGAAACACTCTTAGCCCCTAGGCCTGTACATGGGGTCCGCAGGGACTCCGAGGGACACATTTAAAAAAAAAAAAAAAATCATCATTAGTTATGCTGGATCCGCGAATCCAGCCGAAATTGTTTAAAAACGATGCGTGGAGTGCTGTGCTCTGTTTAATTAAACCCCCGGATGGGCCATGTCTCAGGGGCAATAAATAATAATGATGAGGGCTCCAGCGCAGGCCCACCGCAGCCCCAGGGACAGCCACCTCCCCGGGGCTGAATCACTGAAATGCAGGGGCCACTCAAAGTTTATAGTTATGTTATAGTTAGGGTCAGATATTACTCATGCAAAACCAGAGGAATTCAGCTGTTATCGTTACCTGAGTGAACTATAACTCAATCACCCACAATACACTGCTTATGACTTCACATATTACTTCAGTCATGACATGGTCTGTGACATCACTGATGACATCTCAAATGGCATCACTGATGATCAGTGATGGCATTATCTACAGCATCTCTGACGCACACAGTCACACCCCTATAGAATCTTTTATACACCCACTGCCATTCCCACACACCCATTCACAAACCCATTCACAGATCCATACCAGTACTTAAACACCCACTCACTGATTCATAGATCTACACACACATCTACTCACTCACCCATACTGCCACTCATACACCCACTCACTCACTAATACAGCCATTGAAATCCACTCATGCACCCACAAAGACACTCACACACTGAGTGAATCTGCCATAGAACTGCTCACATACCTAGACATTCACCCATACAGTCAATCACACAGCCAATTACTCACCAAAACAGTTACAAACACACCCACTTAATTTTTCCTACAAATAGTAACACATACTCACTCACATATACAGTTAGTGACAGAAGCACACACTCATCCATATTGCCACTCTCATATTCACTCACTCATATACCCATCACTCACCTATACTGCCTTTCCCAAACCCAGTTACTCACCCATACAGCCATACAGACTCTCGCTCACCCATACAGCTTCTGAGGCACACACGCAATACCCCATACAGCCACTGACTCACCCACTCACTCATCCATACAGGCAGTCACACACCTCCTCACCCACACACACAGACACCCAGCGAACCATAGAGATAGTCAGACAACCAATCAATCACCCATAAAGCCATCAACTGACAGACAGATACACTCATTTACACAACTAGTCACTCACCTATACATTCACTGAGACACCTAATCACTCGCTTATACAGTCAGTCATGCACCCGCTGAGTCATGCATACAGACACTCATACACCCACTGATACAGCAATACAATTTAGTATATATCAGGTCAACTTCTCCCTCCTACCGGAAAAAAGAAGAAAGCAAAGGACACTTCGGATTCTGCCTTTATTTTGGGTTTCGAAACACAACCGGTTTCGGCGTTAGCTTTTCTCAGGTGCTTGTTGCCCACAGCGTTCTCCTCGTTGCAGGATGTTTATAAGGGCTCCTCCTCCTGGTGGTTTAAGAAGCCCCTCCTTCACTGGTTCGATCCGCTTGCGCCAATTACGGGGACTACCAGTCCCACAATGCAGCATTTGGAAAGTTCAGTGCTGTGTGGAGTCGCCCGTTGTTCCAGCAATTTTTCACCTCTGACTCCATACTCTCATTGCCACAGCAACCTGCCCGGTACACCTTTAGGAAACACTGTTGGTGAATCAGCGTCTCACCTAGCTGTCTAGGTCCGCCGCACTGCAGCAGCTTGAGCGCACCAGGTAGGCATTCGTGGCGGGTCACGGTTTTATATATATATATATATATATATATATATATATATATATATATATATATATATATATATTCCTTCTCCAAATCTCCTCCTCCAGCCTGGAAAGAAGTAGCAGCACTCGCGGGGTATTTTACAGTGTTTCCTTTATTGTTCCTTTACAGACGCGTTTCGGGTCAAGCCCTTTTTCAATGTGACAACAAGAGTGTTGCACAGGAACCATTTTTAAACGCAATGCGTGATTACAAGAGGAAGCTGAAGAAGGACTACCCGTTCACAATCTGCGGGCGCCATATTGGAATGTGCAAAACAAGCAAACCATTTCATACTTTTTCGGCAGGCAAAATTACGTTACATTTGTAGTTTTAAACTTAGTAGAATTCATACATTTGGCCGTGAATCGGCTAGCCAAATACATAACCAATTCCATGGTGTTTCTTAAAGAGCAAAACGTATACAGCTTAATGACATTCATATTGTCCTGTCAGAATTCTTAATACAATTTATCACATACTAAGTATACGTGCTTAGACTCTTTACTATACCATTAGTAAATGATGTAATGTTGCCTGATAAATGTAACATTCCTTTAAAATCTTGCCGTGGATCGGCTCGGGGGGCTCCTATCACTAGAAGCCGCCAGGTTATAACAGATTCCTCAAGAGTTAGTTTGGTTGGCCTTGGCATGTATACAGTCTGTTTATTTACCCAGGTGGATGGCCAATTCTTCCCCACTATTTAAGCCCTTTGGGACTTTTGTTTGCAGGTCGATTATGTAGCGTGATTCAAGACGCCTCAATTTAAGCAGACGGTTGCCACCCCTTTCATGCTCTGGTACCTGGTCCACCCCAAAATATTGTAACAGATCCCTGTTACTACGATGTTTGATCACAAAATGCTTGGCTACAGGTGATGTTATGTCCTTGTTGGCTATAGCCCGCATATGCTCAAGGATTCTCAATTTTACACTTTTTATAGTGCTCCCTATGTATCTCAAGTTACAGGGGCACGTAAGACAATACACCACATAAGGTGTCTGGCAA
This sequence comes from Lissotriton vulgaris, assembly GCF_964263255.1. Classification (NCBI taxonomy): domain Eukaryota; kingdom Metazoa; phylum Chordata; class Amphibia; order Caudata; family Salamandridae; genus Lissotriton; species Lissotriton vulgaris. Next base: position 1,652,159,794 of record NC_141685.1, read on the forward strand.
GTGATGAAGGAGCCGATATTTTTCCTCTTCTTTAAACCTGGAAGTTCAAATCCCAAGACCCTTTTGCTATGTGCACAGGCCTTGCACTTGCCACAGGGAAAAAACCCCTTCATCTCTGCTAAAGTGCTTGTCCTTGTTTTGGGGGCGTCTACATGACTATGTACCAGTAAATCTTGAATGGATTTTGTTCTCCTAAAGGTTACCAGCGGATTTCTAGGGATGTCTGTCCCAATAATGGGGTCTGTCTTTAAGATGTGCCAGTTTCGGCGCAATATTCCTTTCAACAGATTGGCATTATTTGAAAAGGTTGTTATTAGACGGAACTTTCCCTCGTCTGACTTGCTTTTTGTATGATTTTCTTTTTCTTTTAACAGTTCAGTCCTTTGAATCCCTGATACTCGTTTCAGTGTTTGATTCAGAAGCACTGGACTATATCCTCTTTGCTTGAACCTATTTATGCTTTCCTTAGCTGCAATATCGATGTCCTCCTCTCGTGAGCAGTTGCGTTTAAGGCGCAATAGCTCCCCGTAAGGGATACTTCATTTTAGGTTCACCGGATGTCCACTATCCGCGTGCAAAACGCTGTTTCCACACACCCAGGCACACACTGACCCATACACTAACACACTCAGGTACACGCTTATCCATACACTGACAAACATAGGCAGACAGTGAGACATATGCTAACACACATATGTACATTCTGATGGATAGAGTAGCACACACATGAAGACACTGATATACACACATACACACGCAAACAGACAGTGATTCATACACTGACATATGCAGGTACATATTCATTCACACACTAACACACCAAATGACACACATAGATACACTAACAGACACAATCACATAATTAATGGATACCGGCCAAACAGATTATATTCAGAGGATCCAAGATTTCGCCTCAGCATTCCATACATTTTCCATATTTTGTTTGAGAGTGACATGTCTGGACTTTTATATGCTGTAAACCACCTACTAAAGATGGGAGTTAATCTGCAAAAATCTCTCTGCAAAATGATTTGAGAAAACTCATGGAAAGGATAAAAGGTTAGAATAGAACTGATTAATTTGATGATGTGCCAACACGGTTCCAACGAGTATTGGTCTCGTAATCATAGAGAATTTAAATGTATGTTGAGAAACTTTGGTGCACCTACTTGGTTTCTGACACTCAGTTGTGCTGAATATGCGTGGGATGTCCTGCTTGAATTTTTGGAAGAAGTGAAGTCAAACATTAAGGACATCAATGTGAAGACAGTAGGAGAAGTTTGCTCATTGGATCCTGCTAATGTTTATAGATATTTTAACCACAGGTTGCAAGCCATGCTGTCTATCAACTGCAACAAAACAAATCCTCCTCTTGGTGAAGATACTGATTTATTTTCGCATAAACAGTACCAAGCAAGAGGTGTTCCTCATATTCACATACTGTTATGGATAAAAGATGCATCAACATTTGTAACAGACAGTGATGAGTCTGTACTGTCTTTCATAGAACAGTATGTGACATAAGATATCCAGAAAGTCATTAGTCAAAAAGGCCCAAGACACCAAGTTTTGTGCTTTCAAACACATAGATGTGGGAAGTACTGACATCAAAAATATGGATGCAAAGGAAAATTGTACACAAAATGTCGATTTGAATTCCCACACCCTGTCATTTTCGAAGGAAAAGTGAACAGCTTTTTGTCTGCAGAAAGCCATACACAGACACAGAAATCGCCAAAAGACATAGGGAACCTGAGAAGAACAGAGGCCTCCAAGTATATTAATGACTATAACCCTGTCAGTCTCAAAATGTGGATTGCAAATATGGATACACAATTTGTTGCAGACAACTCCATCACTGTTGCTCGTTACTTCACTTTGTATATTGCTAAATCAGAGAACGCAGATATGAAGGAGATATGGGTGGAGATTTCTGCCGAAAAGACTCTAACCAAAGAATTGTACAGGTTCAGCTTGAAAATGCTTTCCCATAGAGAGATGATGTCCTATGAGTACTGTGGCCGGTTGAAATCGTCCAGTTTGTTCTCGAAGTCAAGGGAAATTGCTAGGGTAAACCTAGCAAGTATGCAAAATAGAGTGTGAAAGTCTTTCCCAGAAATTCCCAGAAATGCAGCACCTAGAAGAGATTGAATTGGAAAGTACTGACTTTGTGGAATCAAATATGTTAGATATGTACTATCCAAGGAGTCTACATCTAGAAAATATGTGTCTTCATGAAGTACTTCAACACTACAGATATAGAAGCAATGTAACAGAAAACATAGTAGAAGGAAAATATGCAGTAGTTGGATGTGACGGTTTGGTGAGACATACAAAAGGAAATCTAATTAACCACAGAAAACTTATTTACCAACCTCCAGACTAAGGAGAGATTTTCTTTTTGGCACTTGTTCAACTCTTCAAGCCTTGGAGTGCTGGATTGGAATTACTCGGACACTATAACTGCTATGAAGATTATTTCAACGTGTGAATGACAGCATTCAGTGTTCAGTCTTCCCAAACTAGTTGTAAATTTCAAATGATAAGATTGAACAGGAGGAAACGATTGCTGCTGAGGTGACTGAGAAGAGTTCCCAAAGCAGTTAAAGTTATGCACCACTGAATCAAGATCCTCTTGGACAACCCATTAATGAAAACAAAGACACAATAGCCATGAATGAGTTGGAAACTGCAATGGAACAAGAAAGACAGGAAACTGTTAAATTCGAGCATTTAATTGGACAACAAACGATGAACTGAAAGATATTTATCTGGAGGTAAAAGCCAATATAAAGCACAGATTCCTCCATGAGAAGAAATAATGCAAATGTTCATCATTTAATTCAACTCTATTTTACATCAGTGGTCATTATGGCACTGGGGAATACATTTTAATTAAATGTTTCACTGCTTACCTACAGAGGACAACAGAATCAGATTATATTGTGTGTAATACAGCATCCAATGGATTAGCTGCATACAACATTAACGGAATTACTCCACATCAACTATTTCTGCTACCTGTTGAACATGACAATAAACTGGAATACCAGAAGTTATGTGGTGAAATTTGCCATGAGGAGTCAAGATTATTGAAAAACTGAAGCTTTTAATCATCGATGAGATGAGCAAGGTCTCAAACTTAATGCTTGCCTTCATACACTTGAGAATGTAACAGATTTTAAAAACAGAGTATGATGTGTTGATGCGAGGAAAGCATTTAATTGTCTTAGGTGACGTACTGCAACTTACCCCCGTCAACCTGTTTTCAAGACACTTCTGCATGATGAAACTTAGAGTAGGAGTTCTGACAAAGGAGGGGAAAGGTTAGTTAAAAAATGTCAACTTATCAAGAAATTATCCTCTTCTAAGAACACAGCAGCACAGCTAATGTTCAATGTCATTGCAGAAGGGAAATCACAGTGTGAGAGGTTACCCTATGATAAAGCATGCCACCTTTGGTGGGTGGGGGAAACTGTCCTTTAAAAGGGACACTCCACCAGCACTAGGTCTTTTCCGTCCTGTTTGTTATAGACTTAGGGGTTTTTGTTGTGGTTAATATAGTCATATTAGGGGAGTCAACTCCTGTATACCTCCTCTTGCCAGATTTTTTGTTTTGTATATAGTTTAAACTAACCAAACAAACGTCATAGGAAATTTTAGACAGACGCTCCAGGCTTGTGGCCATATCTAGGCATTCTCATCCACTGAACTGTACTCATTTCGTATACTAGGAGCATCTGGCAAATATGCATTCCATCATAGGCTGGAACATGCACTTTAAAGTGATCTCTACACTTAACTTCTTACATGGGGCCAGGGCAGGTATGAGGTTGTGCCTCAGGTTGGACTGTGTTCTCTGCAGATGAGGCCAGAACACTCTTTACTGCAATACTGGCTTTTACAGTCCATCTCCCTCCAGGATGTGCACCATATTCTTGACCATGGCATTATCGCTGAATGAAGTGTGGCATTCTATGTGTGAGGTGGTGGAGTGGGGCATGCTTCTACTATATAGTGGGAGTGCAGGGGCACAAGGTTGCAGTGCTGCATACTCTGCAAGTGTTGCAGCAGTCTCCACAGATTATCTTGTTCTGCAGTGTCCGGGCAGGGAAGGAGGGCCACTCAAGGTAGTGACTGGCCCATTTAGGGTTGCTCATATAGTCTTGCGAAATGAGTGGCATGCGATTTTTTTAGTTTGGGGATGGTTTTAATTTCCAATCATATTAGAATTAGAAAACTGCTACCAATGTGTAGGAATTCCAGTTTGTAATTATGCACATACCCTTTGAGGTCAAGAAAGCAGCATACATGTCTGATACGCCAGGATAGTACAAACTGCAACATTTTCAAGACCTGCCTATGGCAAGTCAACTTCTCATGACATGCATAATGAAGTGTATAGGACTAGCTCATATTTGTGAAAGGTACTGATCATAAGATCCTAAGGATAATATACTTCTTCTTCTAAACTTCCGCCCGTACCCTGATCTGTCTGATGGCAGTAAACAGCTGGTCTTCACTGATCAAGGACTGCATAAGCTCAAAGGCAAAGTGAACTGATCTAAAACGGTTTGATTTGTAGGTGTCACCTACCAGACAGTGCAAGCTGTCTAGTTGCAAACGAACATTTGTGGCTTACAAAAAGCTTAGAGTGGGCTTACATCTCATCCATTGATTACCATTGGTTAGCTTTGTTGTCACTCTCAGTTGTTTGTTTGTTATTCAATGAATTGCCTTCCTCTTCTTGTGTTTGTCCCTTTGCTGGAGCATTGACTGACTGACCTGTGTCTTTGCACTACTCACTTTTAGGGACCTAGGTTTTTCTTTTTGTTATATTATGTTATGTGTATTTGTTGCGTGCACCAGGGAGGGTATCCTGGTTGTGAGCAGGTGTACAGGCCTCATCTTAAGTGCAGAGGGTACTCGAAGAGCCAAGTCTTCAGCTTCTTGAAGAACTCAAGTAGAGATGAAGAGTCTCTGACGTGTAGTGGGAGGTCGTTCCAAGCTTTAGGAGTGGCATATGATAAGTCTAAAACTCCAGCTTTGTTTCTGTGTATGTGTGGGATGTGTACAGGTAAGAGTCTGGCTGACATGAGGTGTCTGACTGGTTGATAGAAGGACATGCAAAGTTATGGTAGGCCGGGACTGTGTTGCATAGTGCTTTGAATATGTGGGTGTGGAGTTTAAACTGAGCCCGCTTGGGTATTGGGAGCCAGCAGAGCTCTATGAGGTGTGATAAGATGTGAGTGTTGGTCAAAGGTTGCCTTGTAGTCATCAGCTGAGTTGCTTGGTGATTCGGTGTAGAGAGTTTTTCCATAGTCCAGCCTGCTGGTGTTGAGGGCGTAAGTGTTGTTTTTCTGGTGTTGCCCGGATCCATTTAAAGATCTTCCTCAGCATCCTCAGGGTGTGGAAACAGCAAGCTGTGATGGTGTTGACTAGTGCGGACAAGTCCAGCTTGTTGTCAATGATGATCACGAGATTCCTGGCGTGAGAACTGACAGTAGGTGTGGGTCTGAGTTCAGTCAGCTACCAGTTGGAGCTCCAGGGTGTGGTGTTTCTTCTTGAAGATAACTAGTTCTGTCTGGTTGGTGGTGAGTTTGAGATAGTTGGACTTCATCCAGGTGGTGGCCTCGTTCATATAAGTGGTGAACTTATTCCCTGTGTTGGTGGTTACTTCCAATAGGGGCAGTATGAGTTCTGTGACATCAGCATATGAGACAATGTTAATATCGTGGGTGCAGATGACGTTGGCTAGTGGAGTCATATTTGTATTGAAGAAGGTAGAGATGAGGGGGAACCTTGAGGTACTCTGCAGATGAGTTTATGGGCTTCCAAGGTGTACTGTGTTATGCTGACTGTTTGAGTATTCTCCATCAAAAAGGAGCAGATCCAGTGGAGAGCAGGTCCTTCAATGGTGACTTCATGCAGTCATTTGATGAGGGTGGGGTGATACCATATCAAATGCTGCTGAGAGGTCCAGAAGAATGAGGTCCATGGTCTCTCCCTTTCCAGGATCATACGGATGTTATCTCTTGCAGCGATGAGGGCTGTTTTTTGTGCTGTGGTTGGGTATGAATCAAAACTGTGTGGTGTCTAGAAGCTGGTGGTTGACGATGGGGTCAGTGGGGCATCTGTTGATGAGTTTTTCTACAACCTTAGCTGTGTAAGGTAGGAAGGAGATCGGTTTGTAGTTAGTAAGCTTGGTTGGGTCTGCAGAGGGGTGATTGGAGTATGTTTTCCAGTTTCCTTGAAGATGGCTGAGTCATTGGAGGCATTGAGGATGAAAGTCAGGCTTTGCTAATGGGGGTGAGTACCTTTATGAAGGTGTGGTAACGGTAGGGGTCTGACAAGACTTTGGAGTCTATGGAATTCATGGTAGCAGCAGTTTCGTAAATGGTGTTGGCAGACCACATTGTCAGGGTCTGTCCTTCATCTGAGCTGGCGAGTCTTGCCGCAATGTCAAAGGGGTCCAATTGCCTCATATGAATGCCTTAAATGGATGGGATCTTGTCGCAGATGAAGTTTGATATATTGTTGCAGAGATCTTGAGACTGGATGATGTTGTTAGAGGTGGCTGCAGGTGCAGTAAAATCTTTGACAATGACGAATATTTTGTTGCTCTTTCTGTTGCTGGCGTTGAAGCAGTCTGTGAGGGCTGTGCACTTGGGAGTTTGAATATGATGGTGGTAGCATCTCATGGTGGATTTACATCTCTTTGTCTGCAGAGTCACAGCTTGCTCTCCACTTGCACTCAAGTTGCCTACATTGCCATTTTGTCAGCCTTCTTCTAAGTAACAGCTGGCTTGTGTTTGTGTTCATGCTGTTTTGTCATGCTTACAGGGGGCTAGGGAGATGGTGCATGCCAGTCATTGAGCGTCTTGATGTCTTCCATCAGGTTGCTAGTGGATTTGGATCAGTGTGCCGAGAGGGTGGAAGCCCAGTCCATCTCTGAGATGATTTTCCAGCAGCCTCAGCAGGTTGGGAGGTGGTGGATCTCCTGTGGTTTGGGAGGGGAATGGTGAAGTTGATGACGGTGCGGTCTGTTCAGCTAATAGGTGATAGTTTGTCAACCAATATATATTGAAGGAGGGGGAAATCAGGTCCAGGAGGTCTGTATACAAGGGTTCTGCACAAGGTAAAGCAGGCTGTGATTTGTAGCTTGAAGATGAGATGCTCCATGAAGCTAGTCACAGTGTCCAGGGGTTAGTGCAGCTAATGGTGTTGTTGAATATAATGATGGCGACTCCTCAGCGCTTGTGGTGAAGGACTTGTCTGGCACTCTTGTTGCCAGCAGGGATGGCAGTGACGATGTCCAGGGTGAAGGCTGGGTTCAGTCGCGTTTTTGTGTGGAAGATCAGGTCTGGGTCGTGAATGTGCAGCAGGTGGCATATCTCTGTGGCATGTGAGGGGTGCATGTGAGGTTGGTGTAGGAGGGTAAGTGCTGGAGATGGAACTTGCACAAGTGCAGGAAGTGCAGGTGAAGGCTCCTTCCAAGTTGTGCGGTGCAGCAGCAGCACACTGAGCAGCAGCCAGGGTTGAGGGTGTGGACAGATGAAGCAGGGTAGCAGTGTGTAGGTGGAGGACTAGGGGTTCTGGTGCTAGATGTGGTCCTGAAGCAGATGGGCACAGATGGGCTTGCAATTGGCATGCCTTTGGTGTGACCGTGGCAAGCCCATTGCGCACATCCACTGAGCATCTGCGCTGCCCACATCTGCACACCGTTTGCTCTTTCCCTCACTTTCTTCTCTTCTACCCCTGTGTTTCTTTCTCTCTTCTGTTGTGTTTACTCTCTCTCTCCTAATTAATGGCTTCACCCCTTCCTAACTATCCCACCCCTGTGCTTCATGTTGCTATCTCCCTCATGTGATTCTTCCTCCACCAATCCACCCTGAATCGGTCAATTAAAAAATTGTGCCCATGTCATTTCATAGGCATGTGCATGCATAGTGATGTGTGCATCATCGTGCAAGCATTGACCATAAAATGACACAGTTGTGGTCACATCCTCACAACTTTTATTCTTTTTTTCAAAAAAAAATTGCCAGTAATGTGTAGCAGCTACAAACAGTATCGGCAAAGCCAATAGGTCGAATAGTCAAGACCTATTGGCTTTGCCAATGCTTCGTTTCTTTAATTGTCTAAGCATGTTGATATCAAGGACTCTGTGCATTGTTCTGAGACTTGAGCAACAAAACCCAGAGGAATTGTGATTAGGCATCGACATACAGCTGTTTACCTACAATCTATAGCCTGCTGTGTCTACACCAGTAGTCTTCAACATTTTCAGTATTATGAGCTACTTATGTTAAATTAAAAGCATCCTAAGCTACTTATATTATTACAATTGCAACTATGGCCACATCAGACGAGATTAGATTAGTGGCTAAATTTTGCAAGATTACCAGCAGTTATTACTTCAATGCATCAGGGTCTATTGCCAGCATTAATTTATAAAATGCTTTGTCAATATGGCATGTCTCTACATGGGTGATATATAACTGCCATAGCTGCAATGCCCCTTGAACCAAGTTAATAATATTAGTAATAAGTCTCCCTAATGCCGAAGGATTCATCACTCAACTTTAAATATGTTCAACAATTTTTATGAGATCTGAATATACACACAATTGCGTCCCATTTTTCAGTTTTGGGATATATGTTTCATTAGGTTGGCCTGCACGCAGGGGAGAGAGCTGCTTACAGGTAGCTGGAGAGCTGCCAGTAGTTCACACGCTGCTCATTGGAGAAGCCTGGTCTATACTTTTGAGATCTTTTTTTTTAGATCTTTTCACAGGGTGTTCGCGTTCCCACTAAAGACTACAACGAACAGAGAACATTTTCACTATCCAATACAGATATGGTGTTTTATCAATGGGCAAAAAGGTTGCTTCACCAGCAGTAACACAGAGTGGGGAGGCTAAGTGCATTACTCCTGGATCTCATTCATTTTAAACACTTGTGGAGCTATTAGGCCAGACCCGAAGTTACATATCCAAATACCAGTATAATACATTTCAAGAAAATATACAGACTCAATACATAGTACCAGCATTCAGGATACATGGAAGTCTCCATTACTCGAATGAGTTATTTTTGTGATTACATTGATCATTGTATATTCAAATGGATTATGTTCCAGATAAATCATCCAAAACTTCCAGATGTATGCCCACTGGTGCACCATTTATTAATCAATCAATCAATCAGCATTTGTAAAGCGCATTCTGTCACCTCTAGGAGTATCTGAGTGCTGTGTCTCTGTTGAAGAGTCAGGTCTTGAGTCTCGTTCTGAAGTCTGCCAGCGAGGGTGCTGTACAGAGCTGGAGGGGTCGGGTGTTCCATGTCTTGGCTGCGATGTAGGAGAAGGAGCGGCCAATGCTGCAGGTGTAGCAGATGTGGTGGCGGTGTACGAGGGCGAGTAAAGAGGAGCATAAGTGTCTGGCAGGTTGGTAGAAGCTCAGTTGATGGTTGAAGTAGGCAAGTCCTAGGCCGTGGAGGGCTCTGTAGGCGTGAATGGCGATCTTGAACTAGCAATTATCTATTTAATGTGGAGACATTGAGAATCATAATTGAAAGATACTCCTATTATGCAAGTACACATAGGGCACTCTCAATCTCTTAATTACCAACATTATGACAACAGAGTATTGTAAGGACAGAAATATGCCCTGCATGGTGTACAATTTTGTTACCTTCCCTGAGCGCCTGACTGTATCTGGGATCCTGCTTTTTTATTTTTGGGCCTATCTTCAAAGTCATCTAGTGTGCATGAAGAGGCCTATGTCTGTTCTTTGCCATAGGTAAGGTCCTGGACCCATCCAGTGACCTGCAAGAGTGCCCCAAGACTACCCTTATGTCACTGACAGTGGACTTCAGTAAATGTTGGGAGTTTAGCATGCACATCGGTGGTGGCAGCAAACCGTGTTTTGTGATTCCATAGTTGTGATTGGACTTTTTATCTGTATCATTGAAGTAGAGGCCTACAGGCCCAGTCATGTCAAGGTTTGCTTCTCTGTGCTTCTTTAGCACTAGAATGCTGCTTGAAAGCAATTCAATGCATTGCTTTGTGCTGCTTTGCATTTCTTTGCATCAAGGCAACATCCAATCAGTGTTACATTGCAAAAAGCTTTGTCTACTAATAATAGCAGACTGATTTTTGTGTTAAAAAATAACGCTTTTTGGAGAGTGCAGTTGATTTGGAGAAATGCTTTTACTTGCACGTGTACTGCACTGTACAGCACCATCCAAAGTAGGAAAAGTTTTAAAGTTTGTCTAGAAAGAGTATTTCCTAATGGACGGGTATCCTTCCCGTACAAACCTATGCCAGGCATCATGCATTAACCCTTGCTCTATTGTGCAAATGTGTTTGTGTGGCGCCAAGTAGCCTAATTGCACACAAGCGCTAGGGAAAGAAGAGGTCAATGCTTAGTAGATATGGCACTTTCCAATACTCTCATGCAACGCTGCCCAGTAACTTTGGTTGCTGTGCTACATTACATGAGGTTTTAGTAAATATACTCTCAGTGTATTTTTTGTGGGTCTGTGTATGGGGCCAGTGTGGTACATGTATTGTGTGCATGAGAGGGTCAGAGTAATGGAGGCCTGTTGGTTCAATTTTGGAATGCCCTGTCCTGTACCTATGCACAACCTAAACGTTTGCCCAGGCAGTGGAAGTATATTGCTGACATTCCTGAAGCTGAAGGGATGAGACATAGACACCTAAGTGGGGTCAGAAAAGGCGTAGCTAATTTAGAAACTCAATTAGGCCTTTCACTCAGAGGAACGGCTGATTAGTTTTCCAGTTTAACTACTTGGTAGATAGTGGGAGAGAAGGGTGGGACTGCAGTCTATGTTTTTCAAGGTGAAAGTGGCACTTAAGGTGAGGAGCCTTTCAGGGTTCCCCTGATAACTGTTTAGTGGTGGTGTTGATAGCCATGTGCACATAGCTCAAACCTCTTTGTGTCTCTTTTGTGCAGATAATGTATCCACATCTCTTGTCTGCTTTGCCTGTAATCTGATCAAGAAAGAGAGTGCTCTGCTGGGCACTCAGAGATACACCCCCATACACACCCCTCCCACTGGGTAGTCACAGTTAGGTCAGCGTATCCATCGGAAATGCCTTTTTTGCTTTGAACGATAACTTTGACGCAGTTTAAGTAAAATAGACTGTGCTTACATGGGAAATGTTAATTTTTTTTTACTTTGGCGCCATTTGACAAAGCTTGATAAAACGTTTCACCAAAAAGAAGCATCTACCTCAGCAATGTCCTGATCTGTCGAGCAGTGTGCGAGAAAAATGAGGAGGATCCCAAAACATGTTTTCCCAATAATATTTCCCATAGGAGCTCTGGGCAATGCTACAGGCAAAATGGCTGAACGGAATTACACCAAATTTGTCAAAAAGCTAGATCGTTACCCAGAAAGCATGCTTTTTGTAAATTGGTGTAAATCTGTCCAGCCATTTGAGAGAAATAAGGATTCAAAGTGTATTGATATCTAGCGACGCAGTGCTACCGAGGGAGGACCTTGGTACTAAACTGCAAAATAAGCCCACTTATTTACTGGATCCGTGGGACCGGTCTGGGCACAACATGAAGAGAAATGTTGCAGCCACGATTTATGACTTCGATCCCGGGTTCAAAGTGACCAAAAAATTGTATTGCCGCACACTTGTGATACTCAGCAGGGACTTTGGTGGGCCATTCATGGGGTTTCCATGCGTAGCGGGGGATTGGCCATCCGCACAGGTTTGGGCACAGCAATGGGTAGGCATACTTAAGTATGGCAATAAAATATTACCTTATGTTTTTTTTTTTTTAACTAGAAATTCACCCGACCAAGGGCAAAGCTCTGGTCCAACTCAGTAGCAAATTACCTTGCTTATTTTAAATGCTTCCTTGCCATATTTGCATTATACATCCCTATGCACTATCCTAAGTGTCTTTATTCTTTCAGAGTACTCAGAGCATTGCTGCACAATCAGAGTTGGTGTCAGCCTGATAGCAAATGTAAATGTAAATTGATACTTGTATAGCGCACTACTCACCCGCAAGGGTCTCAAGGCGCTTGTACGAATACCGCTGTGGAACCCATCCTGGCTTTCCCTGTGAGGCGTCCACTCCTGGGCACCCCCAAGGTGGAGGCCAGGCATCCTTAGCATTGTGGGGGCCGTTGTGGAGATTAAGCAAGCTATTGCCCAGAGTTGCAGAGTGGGACTCCATGATTGGAATAGGCACCGAGGCGAGAATTATCAGGTCCGTGGAATTTTGAGCCCAAGACCCGCCGAGGCGGGGAATTGAACCCTGGTCCCGGGCTAGACCTCTGCATCAGGGTCTGCCGCTCTAATCATTGAGCCACACTTCTCCAGCCAATTTCATCCAGGTGAGGGGACATCACCTGAAGTCTTGCCTTGCTGGTAGAAGCTGTTCCTTTAACATCAAGTACCTAGAAGCTAGCCTGAAGAGAAAATGAAGGAACCAGCCAACCCCTGATGGAGGTCTGATGGTCTACAGAGTTTTACAATAGATTAACATGACAGAACAAACAGAATTAGCACATGGCGACAAAACAATTACTTCTATATTGATGGACCCATCATTACTGGTTATCTGAATATTTTACAGTCCCTGTCACGTCCCTGCCATATGTTGATGATTGGGAGTTGTTGTCTGTAAGTAATTGTATTATTATTTGGCATGGGTTACTACACACATCAAGGAATAATCACAACCCTTATTTGGGTAAACCTCCAAAATCACTAAATTAACCTGAGGTCTACCACCCGGCCAGATAGACTTAACTCAGGGCAATATTTAAAATGTTTATACAGTACCGAAACAGAAATACATTTAAAATGCAAGCCCATGACAATTCCAAATCAAATTAGAAACACAAAAACACATTTTAATAAACACAATGACCCCAAAAGGGCAAAGGGGGACCAGAGATATGAATTCTTAGAGTTTGAAATAGAAATAGTGAAAGAACGACAAAGCGTCAATGATAATGAACTGTCACAGTAAACCAGGACCTAGATGCAATTTGAGGCTGATCCTAATGGAGCCTGGATTGAATGCAGTAAACATGTTTATCCAGGTCAAAGATGTTACCTTCTGACTTAGGACCCAATTTAGATGTTGGAGGAGAAGGTACTCTGCCGCAACAGAGTTCTCTCTATGCTAAACTGAAGGTCTACCTGCCTCATTTAGATTTTAGAGAGAGCCTGCTGGACTTTGATTATGCTAACAGCAGAGACGAGTCCTTCTCTGTCGCCAAGATAAACCTTACTCCATCTGGCTGTCAGAGATTTGGCCATGTGTCCGCCCATCCAATTTAGAGTGGGCGAACATATAGACAGTTTTCACTGTCCAACATCACCAGGTAAAACCTGGTAGTAAGGGGTAATCAAAACTGCAAAAATGCCCCCCCTCGCCATTCGTGGAAACTCCAGTGGCGAGGGGGCTTTGCTCTTTTTAATTTAAAAAACAAAATCCCACTTTGTAAGTTTTGTGCAGCTCCATCATGTTAACTGAGCTATTCGTCAAACTTGCAATGTACTGGCAGGAACTACTATGATGGTTATTAGAAATGGGGCCTTTGGTTGGCAGTGCTTTGCACACTGTTCAAGCAAGGACCCTCAATCTAGTCAAGTAATTAAGTTACACCATCAGAATAACCTGTGCCCACCCCCATGGTAGCTTGGCAAGAGCAGTCAGGCTTATCCTCAGAGGAGATGTGTAAAGTATTGGTACACACACAAAGTAAAACAGTGTAGATACAACAAAAGGACTCCACACCAGTTTAGAAAAATAGCCCATATTTATCTGATCAAACAAGACCAAAAAGATAAAAATCCAACATACACGAATCAAAATATGAGATCTCAAAGATTTAATGCAATTATAACGCTTAGAAAGACAATAGCTCCAACTGGGGATATAATGACATGCTTGAGGGAGCTGAATCTCAAAGTTCAGGGCCAACTGCGATGGAGTGCAGCCCTGATATGGAGTCGTGCAGACCCCAGTTACAGTCCCTTGGAAACAATGACAACGCAAAGATGTTGCAAAGTGCCGGGGAGGTGAGGCAGCACTGGGGTTGGTTCCTTGCTGTTGGTGCAGCTTGTTGGTACATCAGTGCTCGATACGTTGCAAGGCACAGGGAAGGTGGTGCAACGCTGGTGGTCAGGCATCGGTTCCACTGGCTGTACAGGGTCGATGAAGAGTCGAAAGGCAACACTGAGTTTTCTTAAAATAACCCTCACCCACCAAAGTGACTCATGGTGGCATGCTTCTTCATCGGGTTTTTCGCGCCCACTGCGGGATGGGGCGTGTTACGACCGATGAAGAGGTGGGAGCACTTTTTTGGGTGTATGACTATGAGGGAAGGGAGAGGGAGGGTCAAGTAGATTTGTAAAGTTAAAAAATACCTCGCTATTAAGAGTGAATAATGTATTAGGTCCTCTAGCTGGTATTAGTAACAAGCACTGGCGTTGCCAATAGGTCTCGCAGTAGGAAAGTGGGAGCTATTGGTTTTGTAAATGACATTTTATATTTTTATGTCGTTATTGGCATTGTCAATAACAATATATAAATATAAAATGTCATTTACAAAACCAATAGCTCCAACTTTCCAAATGCGAAACCTATTGGCAACGCCAGTGCTTGTTTTCTTTGCTTAACAACTTCAGTCTGCCCTCCCCCAAGTCTTTAAGAGAAGCAGCCAACCGTCAATGGAAAACGTGTGGGGATGGAGAGAGAGAACTCTATATATTTGTTTTAGTACCTGGGTCAAATATATATATATTTCCCCGTTCAGAAAGTAGCCAAAAAGAAACAAGTGGGAATGGCTGTCCAGAGGTAATGCCGCTAGCTGTCTGATGCTTTATTTTCAATTGCTGACGCTGTATGCGCTGTATAAAAGGAGGCAAATTACCAAACATTGTTTGCAAGGGTTGTTTTTATATAACTGAAAAGCAGTTGCTTTCACAGTATAACCTGTAGGCTTTGTTTCAAAGGAGGCAAAGTTACTACGTTTGTGCAAAAGGCTTTTTTTTATATAAGTGAAAAGCAGTTGCTTGTTTGCAAGGCTTGTTTTTATATAACTGAAAAGCAGTTGCTTTCACAGTATAACCTTTAGGCTCTGTTTCAAAGGAGGCAAAGTTACTAAGTTTGTTCAAAAGGCTTGTTTCCGTTTAAAGTGAACAGCAGTTGCTGGCGCCAGAGAGGCGCCACTTCATTGTAGTCACACGCTGTAAATCTTGCAAAGCCAGGTGGCCACGCACGAGTAAGAACGAAACTTCTAAAATATGAGAGAGAGAGGGGGGAGAGTGAGAGAATGAGAGCGAGTGAGAGAATGAGAGAGAGAGAGAGAGAATGAGAGTGAGAGAGAATGAGAGAGAGCAAGAGAGAGAGAGAGATATTTATTGAGAGGAAAAAGCCAAAATTACCATTCCTCGGAATCGAAGTGCCGCATCTCTCAAAAGTCACAAAGGATTTGAAAGGGTCACGTTTCTTTATTAGTTCATGTGGCAGCTCTACATAAAGTAACAAAGCAACTCATGTCCCTTGTTCGTTTGAAAAAACACGCAAGCGAGAAGGAAGGTAACTGCCAGGTGTTACATTGGATAAAATAAAATGCATGGATGATTCGGAGGTATTTTATTGACAGACATTCAGGGTCCAAAAATCCGCTTTGAGTTGAGCTCTGAAGGTCTTTCTGGAATCGAAGTAATTGAATTTTGTTTGCCGGAGGGAAGCCGGATGGGGGCGGGAGAGCCTGGTGGGGGGGCGGGAATGCGAGCGAGGGGAGAAGTGCACGGGGGAGGGGCACGAGCCGCTGTACCCTAGGGGCCTATCTCGAGCGGGATGCAGAGGTGAGCTGAGGAGAGGGTAGACGGGGGAGTGCGTTGCTATGCGTGAAAGTATTCGCCAGTGCTGCATGCTTTGCACGAAAGGGCACGTGTACCACCAGGACGGGTACAGGGAAAATAGAGGAAGAGGAGGCTAAGACGGAAAGAAATGGAAGGTGAAGAAAGGGAGATGACAATTGGAGATTTCGCCCCAAAAATAAACAAGTCGATCTGGGCCTTAACAGAAAAAGATTTGTCAGACGACCACTAAAAGGCTGGGGAAGCACAGGCCAGTCAAATATTAGTTTTGCCAAATGAATCTCCATCCTCCACAGCATAAATGCATGGCAAATACCTATTCACTGTGAAATTGATTTCCAGGGCAAAAAAATAGCAATCTTTAACTTGTTATAGGCACTTCTCGCCATTAAAATAAGGCAAGTCAATACATAAATAAAACCAGGTCTGTAATGCAGCTCACTTACATGCATGTCCTAACTAGTTCCCAAACTAACAACACAATGTGCGCTCATAAAATAAAGGAATCGGACTAAATAACACCTAAAACATTGTACCTTATCAATCCCCATATATGTTGAGTCCATCAGGTGCCCCCCTGTTCGTCTTAGCAGATAAACAAGGATCCAGCAAATCCTAATGAAACTGCGACTGAAGCAATGCATGTTTGACACTGTTTTGGTGCATCGCCCCCTCCCTTCCAGGCACAGGGGAACATTATGCAGTAACAGGCCCGACAATCCAGTGGCGCCTTCGGGCTCGTCGAAAAAGCAGCGAAGGCTTCCTTGCCGAGGCCGGGCTAACACGCACACACCCTGTATGCAGCGACGCGGTAACTGGAAGCTCCTTACCCTTGAGATTCCGCCATGCACACAAAAGGCCCGACGCTGCCAAGTTTATTTCACAGTTTCAAGTGAGCTCAGATGGAAATAAAAAAATAAAAACAAACTCCGCAGGGGTCCGACGGAGGAGTAGGGGGGCGCGGAAGAAGAGGGAGGGCGAGTAGCTAGGGAACAGTCAGAGAGTCAGCCATATTGTGAGCGGCTCCACCAGTATTTACAACAAGGTGGTGGGGGAGGGGGGTGAGCACTCCGGGTCTTTTGCTTTTGGGTTAAAAAAAATATGGTCGGTCGATAGCGAGGAGGAGGAGAAATGCATTTAAAGGGGCCGTTCCGAATGCAGGGTGCTTGTTTTTGGAGGAAGATGAAGACGAGCATGAAGAAACAGCAGGGAAAATGTGGACAGAGGTGGGAGACTAGAGGTGAAAACAAGAGTGGAAGGGTTGAGGAGAGCGAAAGTGAGCAAAGCAGAAGCCATGTGAGGGAGCTGGGTTGTGTTGTTGGGACAGGCTCGGCAGTGTGGCAAGGCTTGTGTGGGAGGGGGGAGGTGCTGGTGTGGGAGGGGGAGGCTGTGATTGCGTGGAGAGAGAGGGGAGGTGCTGGTGTGGGAGGGGGGAGGTGCTGGTGTGGGAGGGGGAGGCTGTGATTGCGTGGAGAGAGAGGGGAGGTGCTGGTGTGGGAGGGGGGAGGTGCTGGTGTGGGAGGGGTAGGCTGTGATTGCGTGGAGAGAGAGGGGAGGTGCTGGTGTGGGAGGGGTGAGTTGCTGGTGTGGGAGGAGTGCTGCTAGGGGAGGAGAAGCCTGATGCTGGATGGGGGCGGGAGAGGGTGGGCTTGCATGCGATGCGCGTGCATGTTCACGTGAACTTCATGAAAACCGCAGGGCTGAAAGCCCTTTGGTTTGAAGAGAAAATAGCCGACTTGAATTCTCCCCATTTCCCATTCCTGCAGAATGGTAAAGGCGAGACCTAAAAAGGGGGGTGGGAGACTAACACTGTAATGGGTGCCTGTCCCCTGATCAACATGTAGCAAGCCTTCCCCTACGGCTTTTCATCAGGACCAACGGATATGATCCCATTAACCACTCCTATATGACTTGATGGTCTCACTATATGACTTGCAGTTGTACATAAGAAATACTGATACATGCATGTATGATACCTACTTGGTATGTATTCCCTTATTAGAGACCTATTTCATGCATACTTTCTTTCGATAGATACCTGTAACGATAGAACAATCTTAAATAAAGCATTGTTAGCAATTGGAATGGTCAAAACACATCAACATATGGTGAAAAAAGTGACATATTTTTGTGATATATTTTTAACATGTGCACGACTAATCAAACAGGTTTATAAACAATTAATATGTGTTGTTCTGCCCTTTGACATACAAGACAAGACACACCATATAACATAAATCACACACTCTATATGTATGCATACAGACCTCATGTGAGGTGTATCAGAGATGATGGTTATAGTACAATTACTGTGAAAACTGATATAGAATCAAAAAGTGAATGGCGTACATAATAGTTTCTCTAATTACGGCCCCATGAGCTCTGTCCAGGTAGGAAGGGGTGCTTGTAGTCACACACTGATGAAATGAAGAAAAGAAAAAAAAGGAAAAGGCACCAGGAATTAACATGTTGCCAGGGCCGGCTCTAGGCATGTGCAAGCTGTGCACCTGCACAGGGCCACCAAACCCCAGGGGCCACCACGCCAATATATATCCTTAATATATTAATCCTCTGAGGATGGATACATATTTGCGTGGTGGCCCCTGGCAGGGATTTGGCGGCCTCTGGCTCTGTTCCACTTCTAAACTCCCTGACTCCCTCCCCTCTTTACTGGCCTGCGCGCTCCGCCCTGCCCGGACCCCCTCATCCGGGCCCCCTACCTACGCTCCCTGCCCAGGGCCACCATGAGCCTAGAGCCGGCCCTGATGTTGCCTGGGTGGGCTTGCTTAACAAAATGGAGTTTGCCTGTTGTCTAGCGAAATAAAAGGGGGGTCTCTTATTCCTTATGTTGTACTTCGTCAAAGCGATTCTATGTCAGGACCGGAGGCTTCAGATTATGCTATATCTTCCTTCGCTTTATTAACATAAAGACTCCACAGCAGCTTAGGAAAAGATATAATAAGAACAAAAAATGCTTTAAACATAAAGCATTGACGTAATGTTCAACAAATCAAACAACAACTCCCAAGAGTCTCTTTGCATAACAATATTCCATAGTCCTTCCACTCTGTCCATCATCATTATATAACCGGACTTCTCATCATCTTCCTCCTCTTTCTTCGCTGCTCCCGCAGCCAGATAAGTGCTTTCCTATATTTTTCCCTTTTTCACTGTGATTGATTGTATTGTGTACGATCGTTGGGGGGACTCATTGCATGGTTTATTCCCTTACAGAGTCCCCAGTTGCGGGAACGTTCTTCGTTCCTACGCGACTTTATTTCCCACTTGTGTGCGGTGTGTACATAGACCGCCAGGGGGCGGCCTGTCGTCTCGCCGACCCTTCGACGCGCCTCCGCAGTGCCAGGAGCCGCGCCGTGGAGTCTGCTTGCGCAGGAGCCAGCCCCCGCGTACCCCTCTGACACCTGGTGCCCCGGGTCTGTGATTTTCCTACTCTTGACGCCCCGTTGGGGTCTGTATGGCGGCTCAGACCGCGTGAATCACCTTCGGGTGTCCCTTATGCACCTCTTTCCAAGTGTGGCCTAGCGCGCTTGAGGGGTACGAAGACCCGGTCCCGGCGAGGAGGGTCTGCGCGCTTGGGGGTTGGTGCAGCCCACCTGCCACGTCAGTTGGCCCAAAACGTGATCGCAGCCGCTTGGCCTGCCCACATTCGAGAACTTTCTCGGTTGCCGCCCACTTGGGTGCCCCACATTTGCCCTTGGTTCCGAGATGGAAGGGGAATAC
The DNA here is from genome assembly GCF_964263255.1 of Lissotriton vulgaris. Lineage (NCBI taxonomy): Eukaryota > Metazoa > Chordata > Amphibia > Caudata > Salamandridae > Lissotriton > Lissotriton vulgaris. Next base: position 1,652,179,427 of record NC_141685.1, read on the forward strand.
GAGGAGGAACCCTGCCCCTATCTGCAGGACGACGAGTTCTACCAGGCGGTGGACAATTCCATCTACCGCTGCATGACGGAGGTGGTAGGCCCCATGGAAGACCGCCTTTCCGCCCGCATCGTGGAAGAGTGCGCGAAGCTGGCAGCGGCGCATGTGCCTCCATCCCCTGAGCTCCCGGAGACGTCCGGCGGGTTGCCACCCGCCCCGAAGAGGCCTTGTAAGGAGGGGCCGTCGTCGGAGGCCCAAGGGGTGGACAGGGGCGCTTTTGAGCGTCTTCGTGACGCCTTATGGCTAAGGCGACGGCGGTGCCCCCTACACCCTTGGTGGATCCTAGTGCTTCAGGGGACGTGTCTACGGCCCCCGCCTCCCCGATCTACGACTCTCCGGACACGGATGACGACAGGGAGTCGACACGATCTTGGCTTCCGGCGCCCTCTGCCAAGGAGATGCCCCGGGATGAGTCGGGCATGTTGGACCCGGACGAGATAGTCCACCCCCGGTCCGCAGCCTGGGCACCGGGGGAAACGGTGGCGAAATTTGTCGCGGGCAGGCTGCGCAAGCCCCTGGAAAAGGAAGCGAGGGGTTGCCTACGTGGGGAGTGCCCTCGGCCAACTTTGGAAGGGAAAGTGGCCATGACCCCAGAATTGGACCCCAAGATGGCCACCTTCCTGGCGAAGTTTATGAAGGACCCCAGGAAGGGGATTGACCGGTCCTGGCGGGCCTGCCAGGACAAATTGTTAGACGCGGTCGGGCCCGCCACGAAGATCCTCGACATGGCGGAGGAGGCTAGAGTGAATGGCACCGCCATTTCACCGGAGGTGCTCTCGAATTGGGCCCAGAGGGTGATTGTGTTCTTGGGCAACGCCAACTGTGCCCTGTCAACTGAGAGGCGGCGTTCGCTCCTGATCAAGCTGGACCCGAAGTTGGGGGACCTGGCCTCGTCGGAGGCGGCTGCTGTGGCCCAAGGTGGCCTCTTCGGCGAGCCCTTCATCAGGGATCGGCCGTGGTCAGCAGACCAACAACAGAGGACAAGGCTCCGGAAGAGGTCAATACCAGACCTCTGCCAACTATACCAACTTCTACCCCACCAGAGGACAGCGCTTCGGTGGCCGAGGGTTCTAGAAGAACTCCGGTCAAGGAAATGCCCCCGGTAAATGTACTTTGTTTGGATCAAGTTCCAATTGGGGGCGGGTGGCAAGCTTTTACGAGGAGTGGGAATTGCTCACTGCCGACGCTTGGGTTTTACAAACTGTACGAGGTTTCCATATAGAATTTTACGACCAGCCCACTCAAGCGAGGCCCCCGCGCCCGATGGTCTTTTCAGAGTCCGACGCGCGGTTGATAGACGGTGAGATCTCGGACTTGCTGCGCAAGGGAGCCATCCGTCTATCAACGTGCCACCCACATGGGTTCCTCAGCAACGTCTTTTTAGTGGACAAGACGGATGGGGGCAAAAGGCCTGTGATCAACCTCAAAGAGTTCAATGGGTGGTTGGTCTACCGTCACTTCAAGATGGAGGGTATCCACCTCCTTCGAGACGTGCTCCTCCCTCGGGATTGGATGGTGAGACTAGATCTCAAGGACGCCTACTTGGTCGTCCCCATCCACCCCCCTCATCGTCGTTTCCTACAATTCCTGTGGGACGACAGGGTGTTCGAATTCACCGCCCTGCCGTTCGGTCTGTCTTCGGCCCCGTGGTGCTTCACGAAAGTCCTCCACCCGGTAGTGGAGTTTCTCAGAAGTCAAGGGGTCCGTATGCTAGTGTACTTGGACGATATCCTCCTCATGGGGCAGTGCCCAGAGGTGCTGGCGGGCCAGCTGCGTCAAGCTGTCGGCCTGCTCCAGAGACTGGGGTTCGTGATCAACGGCTCCAAGTCGGTTTTGGTTCCCACTCAGCAGATCACCTTTTTAGGTTTTGTGGTGGACTCGGTACAGGCGGTCTTGAGCCTGCCGGGTCGGAAGGTCGCAAAGATACGACACCTGCTTCGGCAGACGATCGCGAGAGATCGCACGTCCCTGCGACATATCGCCAAGGTGGTGGGTCTTCTCTCGTCCTCCATCCAGGCGATTTTCCCAGGCCCGCTGCACTACAGGGCTCTCCAGCGCCTGAAGGCGCAGCATCTACGCCGTGGGATGGGTTACGACCAGTGGGTTCCCCTCACGGACGAAGTGAAGGAGGAAATGTCATGGTGGCTATCTCACATGGAGGCATGGAATGGTCGGGCGATCTTCGGTTCGGCCCCGGACCTGATCATAGAGTCCGACGCCAGCAGGTCCGGCTGGGGCGCCCGGTGCGGGGATTTTTCCACCGGCGGCGCCTGGTCTTCCGAAGAACAACAATTGCATATCAATTGTTTGGAGCTCCTGGCGGGCTCCTTCGCAGTTCGTTGTTGGACCAAAGATTCGGTCAAAGCTTGTGTCCTATTACGGATGGACAATATTTCGGCGGTTCGCTATGTGAACCATCTAGGAGGTCCTCGGTCCCGCGCCTTGGCGGACTTGGCGAAGGACTTCTGGGATTATTGCCTGTCTCGTCACATTGCGGTGACGGCGGAATATCTGCCAGGCCAGTGCAATCAGGTGGCGGACTGGAACTCTCGACATCTCAGGGACGCCAGCCAGTGGAAACTGGATCCGGAAGTCTTCCGGTGGCTACTCTCCCTCTGGGGCCCCTTCTCGGTGGACCTCTTTGCGTCCCGTCTCGACCACCAGCTGCCGCGGTTTTACAGCTGGAGGCCGGACCCTCTAGCGGAGGCCACGGACGCGTTCTTACAGGATTGGAGTCGGGAACAGCCGTTTGCGTTTCTCCCGTTCTCCATGATCATGCGAACGGCGGCTCAAATACGCCGCCAGGGTGTGGAGCTGGTGTTGGTTATGCCGCTCTGGAGGTCTCAAGTATGGTTTCCGGTTCTTCTGGAACTTTCTTGGGATTTTCCAATCCTACTCCCCCTGTTTCCTCTGCTCCTGACAAATCCGGATCAGGAACCGCATCCTCTCGTCATGCAGAACTCTCTCCGCCTCGTGGCGTGGAGGCTCTCAGGAGACGCTGGTCGCTCCCGGGCCTTTCGGGGTCGGCTGAGCACTTGCTCTCCAAAGCATGGGCCGATAGTACGACGAAGCGTTACAGATCCGCTTGGCTTAAGTGGATGCGTTGGTGTTTACGAAGGGATCTGGATCCATTGGTCGCTGGCCTCGTTCCCGTGCTGAATTTCCTGGCGCATTTAGCGTATAGGACGATCAATGCTATTCGATCGGCGATTTCGGCTGGCCACGACAACATCGATGGCCATCCAGTAGGGGAACATCCTTTTGTGTGCCGGCTTCTGCGAGCTATCCGCCTCGCGCTGCCTCCGGAACCCAGGTACTCCGTCCTGTGGGACGTCAATTTGGTTCTGAATTTGTTCCTGTCGTGGCCGGCCAATTCCTATCTGTCTCTTAAAGAGCTGTCGGCGAAGTTAGCCATGTTGTTATGTTTGGTTTCGTGTAGGCGCGTCTCTGACGTGCGCGCGCTGGATGTCTCTGCACGCATTTTTTCCCCGGATGGGGTTACTTTTACAGTAGGCCGACGCACGAAATCGTCGTCGCGTTCCATTTCATATCCAGCTTTTCTGGACACTCCTAAGTTGTGTGTCGTGCAATGCCTCAAAGCATATGAGGACCTGACCTTGGATCTGCGCCCTACGGGCGAGCGTCAGTTGTTGATTGCCCTGCGGAAGCCACACAAAGCTGTCTCCTCCCCCACTATTGCTCGGTGGGTGCGGTGGGTCATGCAAGAAGCAGGCATCAATACTTCTCTCTTTGGAGCACACTCCGCCAGGGGGGCCATGGCCTCTAAGGCATTCTCGGTGGGTGCTCGTCTGGAGGACCTAATGCGAGCGGCGGATTGGTCCTCGGATTCCACCTTCAAGAGGTTTTATTTTAAGCCGGTGGTGGATTTGGCCCAGTTGGTGGTAAGTAAGCGTTGAACTAGCATAATCTGAAGCCTCCGGTCCTGACATAGAATCGAAATTTGCCTAGCTTACGTAACGGAGGCGAGGATTATCCCACCCAGGCTACAGTGGTGTCTTTACCCACCCGTATGGCAGTAAGTAAAGCGTTTTCCTTTACATTGTCGGTACTGTGTTAATCAATGAAAGCTCCTCGCCTTGTTGTCGCATTCCTGGACCACCTCGCTGATGCTGTTCCTTTTTCGACAGGCAACGACGGTGCTAAACAGGACCAATGAGGCTCAAGCGTGATCTGCGCGAAGAAAGAGGAGGAAGATGATGAGAAGTCCGGTTATATAGTGATGATGGACAGAGTGGAAGGACTATGGAATATTGTTATGCAAAGAGACTCTTGGGAGTTGTTGTTTGATTTGTTGAACATTACGTCAATGCTTTATGTTTAAAGCATTTTTTGTTCTTATTATATCTTTTCCTAAGCTGCTGTGGAGTCTTTATGTTAATAAAGCGAAGGAAGATATAGCATAATCCTCGCCTCCGTGTCCTTAATAGAATTGAAACTTACCGTTACGTAAGCTAGGCAAATTTCGATTCCCTTGCTCAGTAGAGGCTGTCTTACCCGTGGCTCCGAAGACAGGAGACTGATCGGGGAGACTTTCTCACAAAGAGTGCCTTCACTGATGTTTTGCACGCATCCTCGCGTTCCGGAACACTAGAATGCTAAACTCACAAAATGGCTGTTCCCAATGAACTTACTTCCTGTGTAGTTCACCTCGGAGGCCGTGGTTCGCTTGGCTTATCTGCTTTGTTTATTGAGCAAAACATTATACTTAAAAAGGAATTTATACTAAAAAAAGACAATTTTACTTGAAATAGAAAAGAGAATGGTAAAATTTTTAACGGGGAATGTCAAAAAATTATTACTTTGATCAGGAAAGAATAGCAGAACCCTGGTGCTTTGACTCATAGGTTCCTCTCATTATGTTGTGTGTTTCAAACTCGTAGCTTATTAGATGAAACTGTGGTGTTGGACCAGTAGTGATATTCTTCTCGTTTTGAGATCGGTAGAAAAAAAAAATTGTCCTGGCTTGTTCTTCATTGGAAACACTTTATCAAACTGGTGAGGCACGTGCATGTTTGTTCTATTAAGAACATTTTATTGATCAGGTGATGTACTTTGTGTGCAGTATGTTTGATATTGTATGTAAAGTTTGCCTCACAGAAGTGCTGTTCTCCAATGAGCAAAACCAGGGTTGCTCGAGAAAGCTGTTGGTCCTCTTTTCTGCGTTATGGTGAAATAACGTTATTGGTCTGGTGTAGAATACATGCATGTCCGATTCCGGTAATGTTTATACTAAGTATTAGTAGCTCTTGAGGTGGAGAACTAGGGCTATGCTCCCAACATCAACCTGTTTCTGACTTTATTAGTAGGTGGTGTGCATGCCATGATGGTGTGAACTCTGCGTAATGACATGTATAATTCATGGATCATCTCACCGTTCGTTTACTGCTGGTGGATCATCTGGCTTGCCCAGTTAGGTGTCTATAGTTCTATTTCACATTTCTCAATGAACCTAAACAAAATGGTTCCATTGTATGTCATCATTCAATCCGTTAATGTGTGATCCAAGGCGGAAAACCCATTGTTGTTCTTTTTCATAGAGCTGGGACTCCTTGGTGAATTGTTCAATGATAGTCCATTGTAGTTCCTGAGTGGTGTGTCCTTTTTTGATGAAATGTGTGGTCATCTGGAGTGAAAAATGATTTTAGCAGTTTTTCACTAACAGGACACGTCTAACTTAAACCCAAGTGTCCCACATTTTTAAATACACTGCACCCACCCCATGGGGCTACTTAGGGCCTACTGTATGGCTGCCTTAACCTGTAATAAAAGGTTGTTTTTTGCCTGTCCTTGCCGAGGTAGCATGGTAGTTAAAATCTGTGCACACAGACACTGCAGTGGCAGGTCTGAGACATTTTTGCAGGGCTACCACTGAGGGTGGCACAATCTGTGCTCCTGGCCCACTTGTTTCATTTGACGTACAGGCCCTGGGCATACCTTGAGCACTGTACTAGGGACTCACTAGTAAATCAAATAGGCCAGTAATGGAGAAACCAAATGCACTTGCACTTTAGCACTGGTAAGCAGTGGTAAAGTGCCCAGAGTCCTAAAGCCAGCAAAAATGAAATTCAGCACACAGTCAAAAAACAGGAGGTCAAAGGCATAAAGACAGGGAAAACCACGCCAAAAGATAAAAGGTCTAACAATGGTGTCTTCTGCCAATGCTAGAGATGTCTGCTGGGCCAATGTACGTCTCAAAATTTGTCCAAAGGCAGGCCCGTCCGTGCCCGTCAGAGGCCGGGCTGGGCACTCCCCCTAATATTTACATTGTGAGCCCTGGACATAAGTTACTGTTGACCTACACCGAGCTGATACACTTTGAGACTTGTACACTTTTATTATATTGTTTTGGTGTTCTGTCTCGAGCTAGAGCCTAATGATAGCAGGGATAATTTTGTGTGTTTATTATATATTTTAATAGCATAGCGGAGTGTAAAAATTAAGCATCTTATAGCCTGTAAAATGGGGAAACGAGCTTGTGTGGATAAGAAACAAGTAGCAGCTCTGCCAAAAACTAGCTCAAAACCCACCTCTATAGAACGGACTGAGAGACGTCTATCTATTACTCCAAATCTAGAAACAGCGATGTTGGTCCCCAGTCCTACTTCAGATTCAGGGGTCCCAGCTTTAGAGCTCTCTAATGATTTAATAGCATCCATAGAGGTGGTGCTCACGGAGTCCCCCGAGGTCGTGACCATAAACCAACCGGGTAGAAACACCAAAGCTAAACCCAAGCCTAAAGCAAAACGGCCAGCTAGATGGAAAATTCAGCAATATACTACCCCGATAAAGGGTATAGTGAGGGTAACACTATGGGGGACTCCACAGGTCAATCAAACGATCAGCCGGGGTGGGTTTCATCTCTAGTGTTTAACCTTCATATTCAAATGAGAGCTATTGTTATGGAGGAGCTTAGATTTTTAACAGAAAGGTTAGATGGGCTGTCTGCAAATTCGAACCAATGGATACAATCCAGAGAGTCTATTAAGGACAGCATTAGCTCAGATAGCAGGTTACGCCAGCAGGCTACTACAGATAATCATTTGGTAAATCCCTGTCCAATTTCTAAAGAAAAAGCCTCTTCTTGTAATGCGGATAGTACTTACCTGGTTAGGGAGCAGATTGGAACTAGGCCTCCCCCTGAGCAAATGACTGTAGTTAACAATAGTTCACCTCTGCCAAAAAACAAAGAGGCTGCAAAGAAAAGCCCCAGACAGGAGGCCCAAGTAACCTGATCAGTTTCGGAACATAACAATCAGACTTACGTCCGCCCAATTGTAAATTTACCCCCTGCTTCAACTCCTTATGTAGTGATTCGCAGGGGTACCGGCTCTAAGAAAGGGCCTAACTGAATCTCACCAAGATTTGAAGAATAAATGTGTACACTGGTTAGTGAACAATAGCAATTTTGGGTATGAGAATTCCGGAACGATTTTAACAACAAGAAGGGTGGGAAGGATAGGCGGACATCATAAGAGTATACAAGGAGAATGCATTGTAATTAATTTTCGAAATCCACAGATAACCCAAAGAGTTTTAGCTACAGAGTACAGGAAGAACAAGGGCAGCATTCTATTATTTGCCTTAGGTAATTTTTATCCACCAAATAGGCCCCAACAGTATGGCCATCATCAGGAGATGGGAAGGAGAACTATATTTAATAATCTTGAATCATTTAACCAAAACCCTCATTGGCATAACCTACCTGACTTTAATATTCCCACTGAAAATAGATGTAGTCATCTAGAAGGAGTTGATTGACTAAAAGGAGTATCCCTACCCAATAAAGAGGAAAAATGTGCTGTATCTTCGAAATTGGAGAACAAGGGCAAAGGGCCAAATCTCCGAAAAGAAGAGGAACCAGCTACAGGGAGCAAGAGCGGCTCCAGTAGCAGCACACAGCCCGTAGGTGATCGTGCTCAGTCAGAAAACTCTGAATACTTCACATCTATAGGGCTAAAAGGGCGGGAAGATACTGGTCAAACAAAAGCCTCTGTGAAGCTGCCCTACTTAATGTCCTCTAAAAATATATTACACAACCGCCAGGTAACTCAGGTTTTGTCTTGGAACATGGCGGGTATAAATAACAAATTGAATGACCCTGATTGGGTATCTTTTATTAGCCAATTTGAGGTCTGCATGTTCCAGGAAACTTGGGCAAGAGGGGAGGTAACAAATCCTGGTTATGCCTCTTTTAGTATTCCTGCCATTACTGGGGGTGTAGGGAGACCTTCCGGGGGACTTATCATATGGCTAGGTGTACATCTTGGTTGTACGGTTGTACAAATTGACACAGGTTCTTTAGATATTCTATGTGTCCAATTACAGTTCCCCTCTAAGTCTCCTGTTGTTTTAATAAATCTATATTCGAGGCCTACCCTTCGGGGGAAAGACTCTACTACAGTGGATGACCTATCCACATTCTTATGTTCTATTGCTGTAAACCAAATGGTTATTGTTGGCGGGGACTTCAACTGCCAGTTTGAGCCCCTTGAGGGTTTGTATCTTGAAAATATACACGACGAGGATCAATTTCTGGAAATTCCAGAGACTAGATGTCCAAAAGTTAAAAAATCGTCTCCCCTGGTGATCCAGATGAATTGCCTGGTCTTAAAACATTCCCTAAGAGCGTGTAACGGTAGGACAGTCTCCGATACATCAAATGGTTACACGTTCTTTAGTAAGGATTGTGGGTTTTTTATGAGATCATATTTTAATTGATTGTAACTCCTGGGATAGGATGATTGATTTTAAAATTATAACATGACTAGATAGTGACCACCATGCCCTAATACTAGAACTAAAAGCATTAAATATTGATAATGTGCTCCCAGTTAATCCCATTGACCCGAGGTTGACTGTCTCAAACTGTAGGTGGAGAGCACAGTAGACCGATTCCTTTAATGGATAGGATGAGTAGTTTATATAACGCTCTTATTACTGTGCTTGAAGAGATGTCGGTTCTGCACATGCAAAATAGAGAGGATCTAGATTTGGAGGTGGTTGAGACGAACTATTCTTAGTTAAGAGAAGTCTCATTGAATTTCCTGTACCCTAATAAGATCATCAGACCGGCCAGGTCACTACCTTAACCTTGGTATAATAGACTTGCCGTAAGGCTAAAAGGGCACTTGTAGCATCGATTAAAGCTAACAATTGACCACTAATAAAAACTGCAAGAAAGGCTTATAAAGTGGCAGTTCAAGAAGCCAAACAAGGGTGGGAAAGTAGGCATGGGCGGAAAATCCGTTCCGCTCGCGGATTTTGCGGATTTTCGGGAAATCCGCAATCCGCGAGATTCGCGAATCTCCCGCAAAATCCGCAAATCCGCGAGCAGCGGATTTTGCTCGCACTGCTCGCACTGTTCGCGTGAGTTCGCGTGAGTTCGCGCCCCGCGAATAAGTGCAAAATTGCAGAAATACGATCTTAGCAAAACTGAAAGTAACTACTTACCAGGTTCAAAAGTTCAGGCTCATCATTAGTAGCCATTTCCTGTAGTGCTTCCTGAGGGGCCCCTCCAGAGTTCAGTTGCCAGTTGAAACTATTATGTGACCCTGCTCTGAACCTCAGAATAGTTACACATATGCCACAAAGGTCCTGAATTACAGCTAAGGGAGACAAGCAGGAGCCAGGCTGGAAGTTAAAATCCATTAATCAGCCCCTAATTCATTATTGTCAGTTGGGGCAGGGCAGGTGTTGTAACTAATTTTGCAACAATGAAAGCACTTAGCAAGTGCAAAAGATCACTAATCAGGGCGCACTAAGGAAGCAGGTGCCAGCTAAAAAAATATTCTGTGACACATTAATCAGCCCCAAATTAATTCAGGTCACTTGAGGCAGGGAAGGTGTGCTTTGCTTTGCCGAAAATAATGTACACTGGACAACCAGAGGGTGTGGTGATGAAACAGAGGGTGGCATGGGTGGGCCAGAGGGTGGCATGAGTAGTCAGAGAGTGGCAGTGGTGACAGAGAGTGGCAGTGATGAAGAAGAGTGTCCCAAACAGGCTGGACACGTAGAAACAACAAGTTCGCAAAACTTGCGACCCGACAGGTAAGTTCGCAAATTGCGAAATTGTGAAAAACCCTCGCGAACTGGCAGAAACACGGGCGAACACAAAAAAAAAATCCGCAAATCCGCGGGAATTCGCGGATTTTGCGGATTGCGAATCCGCAAATCCGCAAAATTCGCGAACGCGAGATCCGCAAAATTCGCTCATGCTTATGGGAAAGGGAAAATTGGGATACTCTGAAAATTGCTCTTGGGGATAGAGACATGAGGATGTTTTGGGGCATTGTAAATTCAGGCTCTTCCACCCCGAAAACGGTGGTTGAGCCGAACCTGGATGAAGAAGTTTGGCGGGAGCATTTTGAATCCCTTTATGCTGAGGAAAAGATGTCTGAGGGAGATTCAACTGTTAGTTGTCTCCTGGCAGTGGACTGTTCTGTAAGCACTGGGGAATTAAACCCTCACTTTGACAGTGGCTTAAGCACGTGCATAAGTCAAAGGGAAATAGAGGGCGCATTGGCAAAAATAGCACCAGGAAAAGCTCCAGGATTGGACAAGATCCCGGGGGACCTTTATAGGAGCGAACCAACCATTTGGACCCCGTACTTCTGGGTTCTTTTTAATGCCATACTGCAGGAAATGAAGGTCCCCTCTAGCTGGCTGGGAGCGGAGATCATTTCGATTTTTAAAAAAGGTTCCCCACTCTTACCAACTAATTACAGACCTATTAGTTTAACAGATATATCTCAAAAATTCTTTGCTTGTGTCTTGCTTGCCAGGCTACAATCATGGATGGAAGTAAAAGAGGTACTGTCCTTCCTCCAAGCAGGGTTCAGGGAAAAGCTGTCGACCCTGGACCAAGTACTAAGACTGCAGCTGTTATACTGGAAGACCGTCTGCTTGGAGGGAGGCAGTTTATACCTAATTGTTGTAGACCTGAGGTCGCCATTCGATCTGGTGCAGCGGGAAAAACTATGGTCAGTCCTTGGTGAGATAGGGGTCCCGGTGTACCTAGTCCAACTTCTCAAGCGTCTTCATCAAGATAATTGTGCCCAAATAATTCACGGTCGGGAAGGAAAACTCACTGCTCCCATCCTTATTAAACGTGGCGTACGCCAGGGTTGGGTGCTTGCACCTACATTATTTAGCCTTTATATTAACGGGTTGATTAATGCCCTGCAAATAGTTAATGACCTAGATGCCCCTAAGCAAGCCTCCCGCAGGATTTCAGCAATGATGTTTGCCGATGACACTCTTCTGGTATCAAAATCGCCTATGGGGATTCAAAGGTTTAGGATACATTTGAGTCTTCTGTAAGGATAGAGGACTAGAAATAAACCTACAGAAAACCAAATTTATGGCGTTTAATAGTCCAAAAAGCACACGCCCAAACCCCACATTAAACGGTAAATCCATGGAAAGAGTTACATCATTTATTTATTTAGGCATTACAATTACTGAAAACATGGACTGGGGGGCTCACATTAGTAAGTCAACACTAAAATTAGCGCAATCTACAGGTGGCATCATGAAGGTTTTCAGCAGGTCTAGTAAGAGAGCAGTCAGCCCGGCATTAGAAATCTATAAGGTTCAAGCGCGAGGTGGCGCATTATATGGCACCGAGTTGTGGGGCCATTCCAAACTTGAGACCCTCAATACCTCAGACAGTTGTTTAGACTACCATTGGGCACCCCACTAATTCCGCTGCGATTAGATACGGGATTGGTGACGATTGCAGATGTGTCAAGTCTTAAACCTTTAATGTACTGGCGCCGTCTGTAGACCACTCCTGAACTTTTATCGTATAGGGAGGAATTATTTGAAGTTTTGTCACTACAAGGTGCTGCAAAACTTCCTTGGTTTGCCCATATTAAACTATTATTAACAAACATTGTCTTGGGTGACTGTTAGACCGAACCCGCTCGTGCCTGCCTTGAAATGTCAAGGAAACAATTGAAGGTACATTATGAGTAGTTTGGAATGGCCCAACTTCATACCTGTCCAAAAACAGGTGAACTATCTCTAGCTTTTTCTAGAAATAAAAGATAATTCTTGCTTTGAGGTAGTTCTAGATTTTATCAAATCAATCGGGGCAAGAAAGCTTTTCTTACAATTCAGGTATGTGGTCCTGCCGCTCCGCTGTTTTACGGAGAAGTGGAGCAATCACCAACTGGTACATTGCCCTGCATGTGACTCTCCAGAAGAATCAGTGTTACATGTTTTCTTTAGTTGCCCTGGTTACCGTAAAGCTAGGAAACGTTGGTTGGTCCAGATCTGTAGGAATATTGGCAGTAGGCACTGCCTTGAGGTGTTTCGGATATTGATGTCTGACCTCAGCATTCTGATTGTTTATTCAGTCAGTGGATTTCTGTTCTCTGTGTGGAACACCAGAAGGGTTTTATTGAAATTATCCAAGGAGGTGTAGGATCTGTTATAGGGAAATAATGTTATTTCTTAAATATAGTATATATGCTGCCCATGATTAAGTTTATCGCCATTGATCCATGGATCTGTCTCTTTTCATGAATTTCCTTTTTTAGCTAAATTATTTATTTATTTATGTACTATGCACTTTCCGAAATTATTATGTATTACCCGCCTAGCAAGATCACCTAAGAACCTTATCCTTTTACAATGTATTAAGGTAGCTAATTTCTTAAATTTAGATGTCTTGTGCTTTCTATAACGTTCCAAAATGATATTTGCATCCCCTTGTGTATTTTAAAAAATGTTTTAGGAGCTGTACTTTTAAAGTCATCCTGACCGAAATAAAGTTTTTGAAACTGAATTGTTTTTTAAATTGGGAGTCCAGAAACACCAAACTCCAATTTCATATCAGCTCCCAATTGGAAGATACACTTGTAAGACTTTTCAAGGAAGTTCCAATGCTAACCTATAGGAGAGCTAGGCCTTTCTCTAGTGAAAAATGATTTTAGCCGTTTTTCACTACCAAGGCATGTGAAACTTAAACCCAAGTGTCCCACGTTTTTAAATACACTGCAACCGCCCCATGAGGCTATTTAGGGCCTACCGTATGGCTGCCTTACATGTAATAAAAGGAAGGTGTGTGCTTGTCCTTGCCGAGGTAGCATGGTAGTTAAAATCTGTGCACACAGACACTGCAGTGGCAGGCCTGAGACATGTTTGCAGGGCATACCTTTAACACTGTACTAGGGACTCACTAGTAAATCAAATAGGCCAGTAAATTAAATAGACCAGTAATGGAGAAACCAAATGCCATTACATTTTAGGCAGGAAGCACTTGCACTTTAGCACTTGTCAGCAGTGGTAAAGTGCCCAGAGTCCTAAAGCCAGCAAAAATGAAATCCAGCACACAGTCAAAGGCATAAATACAGGGAAAACCATGCCAAAAGATGGAAGGTCTAACAATGGCGTCTCCTACCAATGCTAGAGATGTCTGCTGGGCCAAAATTTGTCAGGCTGGTACTACATCAGGGTAATAGAGGACTTTACTCCATTGCCCTTATAGAGTAAAAGCCTGTCTGACAAAGTTTACATCAGGGCCTTAGGGCCCAATTCACAGAACTAACTTAAGACAAAATCCTAAACTTACTACCATTTTGGTATTCACAGATGGCACTTACTCAGTTTGGTATTCACAGAAGGCACTTACTCATTTTGGTATTTATTCACAGAAGACACTTACTCGTCAATGAGTAAGTCCCCTCTGTGAATACCAAAATGAGTAAGTTTCTTCTGTGAATACCAAAATGTTAGTAAATTTAGGATTTTAGCTTAATTTAGTTCTGTAAATCGGGCCCCTTATCTTTTAAGTCCCAATCAACAACCACTGGAACTAGGAGAGGCACTTTGAGAATCACAGTATGTCAAGCAGAGACCAACAGCAGGGTCGAATACCTCAGGAGCAGAGGACCTCAGGGGAGGCACGTAGAGACTCACAGGGTGTCAGGCAGAGGTCAGCACCAGGGTTCCGGCCAAAGGACATCTAAGTACTTTCAGGAAAAAGGCCTCTTGTACCTTGCTGTTTCCCTGTAGACATACAGGAGGTGAGCAAGCTGACCCTTGGAGTCCACTTCTATGTCATGAGTACAAAGGGAGCAAGTCAAGTCAAGTCAAGTCAGGATTTATATAGCGCGCTACATACCCAGAGGGTCTCAAGGCGCTAGAGGAGGGGGGGGGGGAAGTTACTTGTCGAATATCCAAGTTTTAAGTTGTTTTCTGAATGCTATGGGGTTCTGAGTAAGACGTAAGTGAGTGGGAAGAGAGTTCCAGGTTTTAGCTGCCAGGTAGGAGAAGGATCTATCTCCCATGGTGGCTTTGTTGATGCGAGGTACAGTGGCAAGGGCTTGGTTGGAGGATCGTAGCTGACGGGAGGGGGTGTAGAAGGACAGTCGTGTGTTGAGGCATTCGGGTCCAAGTTCGTAAAGTGCTTTGTGTGCGTGGGTTAAGAGGCGGAAAGTAATCCTCTTATTTACGGGGAGCCAGTGGAGGTTTTTCAGGTGACCAGAGATGTGTTCTTTACGCGGGATGTCTAGGATGAGCCTGGCTGAAGCGTTCTGGATGCGTTGGAGTTTTTTCTGGAGTTTTGCGGAGGTACCGGCGTATAAGGTGTTTCCATAGTCCAGGCGGCTCGTGACCAGTGCGTGAGTGACCGTTTTTCTAGTTTCGGTGGGGATCCAGCGAAATGTCTTTTTGAGCATGCGAAGAATGTTGAAGCAGGATGATGAGACGGCGTTGACTTGTCTGGTCATCGAGAGTGAGGAGTCCAGGATGACGCCCAGGTTCCGTGCGTGGTCCGTCGGGATGGGTGCTTTTCCAAGGGCCTCTGGCCACCAAGAGTCATCCCAGGTGGAGGGGTAGGTGCCTAAGATGAGGACTTCTGTTTTGTCTGAGTTAAGTTTCAGACGGCTGTGCTTCATCCACTCGGCTACTTCTTTCATTCCTTCGTGTAAGTTGTTTTTGGCGGTGTTAGGGTCTTTGGTGAGTGAGAGGATCAGTTGAGTGTCGTCAGCGTAGGAGATGATGTTGAGGTTGTGTTGGCGTGCGATGGCTGCGAGGGGGCTCATGTATACGTTGAAGCGGGTGGGGCTGAGTGAGGATCCTTGTGGCACGCCGCATATGACTTCAGAGGCCTCTGACTTGAATGGAGAGAGCCGGACTCTCTGAGTTCTTCCGGTAAGGAACGAGGTGATCCATTCCAGTGCTTTTCCTTGGATTCCGATGTTTCTGAGGCGCTGTAATAGGGTGCTATGACAGACTGTGTGTCGAAGGCTGCGGCGAGGTCGAGGAGGATGAGAGCGAATGTGTCTCCATTGTCCAATAGAGTTTGGATGTCGTCTGTTGCTGCGATGAGTGCGGTCTCAGTGCTGTGTTTGGCTCGGAATCCGGACTGAGAGGGGTCGAGGGATTTGTTGCTTTCGAGGAAGGTGGCGAGCTGGTTGTTGACAGCTTTCTCGATGACTTTGGCCGGGAAAGGAAGAAGCGAGATGGGGCGGTAGTTTTTGAGTTCGGTGGGGTCAGCTGTGGGTTTTTTCAGAAGGGCGCTGAGTTCAGCGTGTTTCCAGCTTTCCGGGAAGGTGGCGGAGTTGAGGGAGCAGTTGATGATGTCTCGGAGGTGTGGAGCTATGATGGAGTCTGCTTTGTTGAAGATGTGCTGAGGGCATGGGTTAGTTGGCGATCCTG
Source organism: Lissotriton vulgaris (assembly GCF_964263255.1). Lineage (NCBI taxonomy): Eukaryota > Metazoa > Chordata > Amphibia > Caudata > Salamandridae > Lissotriton > Lissotriton vulgaris. Next base: position 1,652,195,162 of record NC_141685.1, read on the forward strand.
AGTGGATGGAGTTCATCAGGCGGATGGTGTCCTCAGTTGAGATTGGGGTCCATTCGTTAAGGATGTTCAAGGGGGGTGAAGGTCCTGCAGTAGGTTGAGTGGGTTGGTCTCCGGGTCGGTTGTCGAAGCTGTTGTGAATGTCTGCGATTTTGTTGTAGAAGAAGGAAGCTAGTGAGTCGCATAAGGCTTGGGAGGGGGTGATGTCGTTGGAGTTGGCTGATGGGTGATGGGTTGGTAAACTCTTTGACGATGTTGAATAATTCCTTGCTGTTGTGGGCGTTGTTATCTAGTCGGTCTTTGAAAGCGGCTTTCTTGGCAGACCGGATTAGTTGGTGGTGTATGCGGGTGGCGTCTTTGAAGGCGTCTTTGGTGCTGGTGTTTGGGTCTTTTTTCCAGGCCTTCTCGAGGGAGCGACAGAGTTTCTTGGATTTCTTAAGATCATCGTTGAACCAGGAGGCGTTTTTGCTGCTAAGCTTGATTTGACGTTTTTTCAACGGTGCTAGGCTGTCGGCGCTGTTGGATAGCCATTGGGTGAAGTTAATGGCTGCTTGGTCGGGGTTTGAAGAGTGGGCAGGAGGGTTTTGAAGGAGCGATGAGGAGATCTGGTCGATGGTGAGTTTGTTCCAGTTTCTACGCAGGGTGGGTTGAGGGTGGTTGTGGATTGTGGTCTTATTGTAGATAAAGTGAACGCAGCTGTGGTCCGTCCAATGGAGAGCTGTGGTATGGCTGAAAGAGACATGTTTGCTGGAAGTGAAGATAGGGTCGAGTGTGTGACCAGCAATGTGGGTGGGGGAAGTGACAGTTTGTTTGAGTCCGAGGTTGGCGAGGTTGTCCAGAAGGGTGGTGGCGCTGTTGTCATTGCTCTTTTCCAGGTGAAAATTGAGGTCTCCCAAGTCAGCGATGTCGTCATTGAATTGTACACGGGGTCCCAGTCCTTAAGGGCTCTTCTCACGTCTCAGCGAGCAGGCCCAGTCCTCTTCTGATCTTCCACAGGTGCAGAAAGGTATCTGAAGTGGGTATCTGGAGGCACTAGTTAATGACCTGGGCAAACTCTGACCAATGGGGTAAATGTTCCTGGGGCCAACCCTACTGGCTTTGGGCATTTTCAATATTGTGAAAATATTTGGCACACTTAACCCCTTTGCCGCGGGGCAAATTCCGCCGCAGTGCGAGTGGGGGCGGAGCTGGGCATGGCGCTCGGCTACTCAGGACGGCTCCCGGCCATCATGAGTCACAGTATGCGTGTGCTCATGACGGCCGGGAGCCGTCTGAACTCCGCCCACTGATTAATTATCCCGCACAGGCAGGGAATTAATCGCACCTGGGTGGAGTGGCAACGTTCAGATGGCTCTCAGCCGTCATGAGCACACGACTAAAGTGACTCATGACAGCCGGGAGCTGTCCTGAGCATGGAAGGAGTTAACTTTGGCTCTGAGGGCTATAGGTGTGTGCGGGGAGTGTGCTATGGTAATCCTATTGTCCTCCCACATCTAATACTAATATCCAGTTTGAGGTTGCCACTGTACTCATAATAAACACAGAGAAATTAGTCCATGAATTGCCTTGGATCCAGTGTGCTCAAAAGATTATATGTAAACCCAAAGACAGAAGTCTAGCAGGACAAAAGAATAGTCCTTCAACAACCAGACAGTGGATCCACAAGAATTGTCTTGGCTTTCTGTTCTTTACCCTTTCAAGGGTGCCGTAAGTGTTATAAGTGAACCCAGCAATCAATCAATCAATCAATTAATCAATCAATCAATCAATCAATCAGACACATTTGTAAAGCGCACTACTCACCTGGTAGGGTCTCAAGGCGCTGGGAGGAGGGGGGGAGATGCTACTGCTCGAACAGCTAGGTCTTGAGTTGTTTCCTGAAGGAGAGGTGGCCCTGGGTCAGCAGTAGGTGGTTGGGGAGGGAGTTCCATGTCTGGGCCGCCAGGTAGGAGAAGGATCTTCCTCCGGCAGTGGCTTTGCGGATTCGTGGGACGGTGGCGAGGGCGAGACTGGTGGATCGGAGCTGGCGGGTGGGTCTGTAGAATGTGAGGCGGCTGTTGAGGTATTTGGGGCCCATGTCGTTGAGAGCCTTGTGTGCATGAGTGAGGAGTCTGAACATGATCCTCTTGCTGACAGGGAGCCAGTGCAGGTATTTCAGGTGGGCAGAGATGTGGGTATGCGCTGGAGTCTTTTCTGGAGTTTGGAGGTGGTTCCAGCATAGAGGGTGTTCCTGTAGTCCAGTTGGCTGGTGACAAGGGCCTGGGTGACCGTCTTCCTGGTTTCGGTGGGGATCCACCGGAAGATCTTTCGGAGCATGCGCAGGGTGTTGAAACAGGTTGACGAGACGGCGTTGACTTGCTTGGTCATCGTGAGAGAGGAGTCCAGGATGAAGCCCAGGTTGCGTGCCTGGTCCGTTGGCTTGGGGGTGGTGCCCAGGGCAGGGGGCCACCAGCAGGGTTTGAAACTTAGCCAAGATCTAGCACGGTTTTGGTCAAAAAGGATTCCCACAGTCTCCACCCTACATAATCTGTGGGGTTCAGATGAGCCATATATGCCCAATCAGATCAGCTCATTGTTGCTCCTGGGAGTCATTTCACACCTATCCAAGGCGTGAAATGACTGGGCAGGAGAGGCTAGGAAGGAAATTAACCTCCAGGAACTTCAGGTAGGGAAAAGGTAACTTTCACAAAGTTATTTTTCCCTAATATTTATTATAAATCTGATTTAATTGAATTTTTAATAACTAATGAAACAGTTACAATGTTTGTATTTGTACTCAACATATGACATCTAAGCCTGACACGGTGAAAATAGCTGTTGGGTACTAGTGAGTGTGAGGACAACTTAACATTACATTTCTTCATGTCCTAATTTTAAATACCATGCACCTTGCCTTGTGGGATACAAGGCCTACATATTATTAATATTTAAAAAATAGTGAATTTTCTACATTATCACAACTCCTTCATAAACAAATAGGAATACCACTACATGGTGCTCTAGTGACAGAATGCACCAGGGCTAAAGTTGCCCCAAGAGGACTTAGGGGTCCATTAGGATGGCGGATGGATCGCCACCGCCATGCAGGTGGTAGCGATCCTTCCGCCATCCATCACCGTCCGCCAGCAATTTACCGCCGCCATATTACAATGGTGGGGGGACTGCGGCGGACGGAAAGACCGTCCTCCGCTTTTCCGCCACGGTCGCCTTGCGACCGCGGCGGAAAAGGTCTAATATGGTGGCGGTGTCTATCAGACACCACCAGCAATATTAGGATGGGCTTCGGGGTATGCCTTTCCGTGGCGCAATGCCGCCACGGAAAGGCATACGGTCTTTGCTTTGGGGGCCCTTTGCAGGCCCCCAGGGTGAAGGGGGGTTGGGGGGTGCACATGGGGGGTACCTATGGTACCACCAGCATTGAAATGTACAACATGCATTTTTAGCATTGCGTCGGGCGGTGCTGAGAGCACCACCCACCACAATGTTAAAAATGCTGGATGCGCCCACCACTGTGTCGGGCGCATCATAATTGCTATGGCAAGACCGCCGCACGCGTGGCGGACGGTCCCTTTTCCACTGAAATCCGCCATCCTAAAGGACCGCTAACAGTGGCAAATGAACCAAGAATCTTCCTAGGTGACCTGCTCTTTAGAAAATAATGGTTATACAAAGCTTAAAGTGTATAAGGGAGTATCAAGTCCAGATGACTAATAAACCGAAAATAATCTTTGGGACAATCCTAATGCAGATCAAACTAGCGAAAATAATATTAAATTCACTGTTCATATCTCTATTTTTAAGAAAAGACTGGACGAAATTAACAAAGAAATGACACAGCATACCGAATGTTTGACTCATTCAAAACTAAACAAGCGTTGAAAAGATAATAAAATGTTCAACTATGAAACAATATTTCCTTATGTAACAGCGGAATATCACACAGCACCACTCAAAAATAACAATTATCAAAGGAAAGGCCGAAAAAAGAGACCTATCCTGCAGTGTTGGTTGATCAATTTGGTTGATTAATATAGTAGTGATGAGAACATTCCTAGGGATTTTGGTACCTATGGACCACCATCCCCCCCTCTATGTGTGCCATACAGTTCCTGGTCTAACATGTTTCAAACAGTACTCCCAAAATGTACTTTCCCAGAGGTGCAGCCCCTTATTTAGGAAGTAACAAAGGTTAGGAAAGGGCGAAACAAAAAGACAATGTCAGAGCACAGAAAAGAGCCAGCAAATTTTGAGAAGCAAAGAGAGAAATTCTAAACCAGGAACCAGAAATGGCTAGACTTAGGGCCTGATTCAGATCTTGGCACATCTAGTCCCACTGCCTACTTGGTGGTGCACCTGAGCTATTTAGATGTTGAAGAGACCATGGACGAAAGACCGTCTGAGTGCTTCCAACTCTGCCAGGATTTCCCTCCCGCATTCACTGCGTCATAGGTAAAAGCAGCAGTAGGAGGGAGTCCAGCCAGGATTACCGCCAGCCTAATCACGATGTGCCTTTCCATCGGGACAGCTGTCGTGGGGATACCTCCTTAACTGAGTTGGTGGATTTGAGGGAAAGAAGATAAAGACTTACCGTTTTTCTGTTTCCCACTACCGTTTCCATCTTGAGCCCCATTGTCCAGGTCCACCCTTTGTTGCTACAACTTGACCACAACGCTAATCAACTCCGTTGACGCCAGAATCAAAAGTATGATTTTTACCCAAGTCTTACTATGAATCATGTGTTAACATTTCAATTAGCCTTGTGTATTTTTACATTGCCCTTACATGCAATTGTATTCCTATGTTTAATGCATTAGTGTTCATTTTACAACTTATCGTTGTAAACGGTATAACTCAAAATATCGAGTAAAAAATATAGAATTGCACTTATATCGAGTAAAAAATGAAGAATGGACAGAATATCGAATGGACAGAATATAGACAACAAAAATATCGAATGTAATGGACAAAATATCGAATGGACAAAATATAGACTACAAAAATACCGATTTTGAGGTAAGTAAGTTTATATCGATTTACATAAATATAGAAAGTTAAAATATCGAAGTATATAATATAGTTGATCAATATATCGATTTTTTAATAATATAACATGTTTTAAAGTGTTTTTTATGTTAGTATTTGTGTGAAAAGTGTATATTTATTTTATAATTTATTTTAAGGAAGGAATTTTATGTTTTTTAATTATTGCGTGACTTAATTCTGTAGCGGGTTGTGGGTTTATAGGGGAATAGGGTGGGAAGTAATTTAATTATAATTGATTAAATCTTTTAATTTATTTATTGGTATTTAGCTTCAATTAATTGTTAATTAATTTTTAATTGGTAATTAATTAAGTTATAATTGGTAATTAATTTTTATTAATTGAGTAATTGATAATTATGTTAATTTTATTAGTTTATTTCCTGTAGCAGGTTGTGGGTTTATAGGGGAATAGGGTGGGAAGTAATATAATTATAATTGATTAAATGTTTTAATTTATTTATTGGTATTTATCTTGAATTAATTGTTAATTAATTTTTAATTGGTAATTAATGCAATTTTAATTGGTCATTAATTTGTATTAATTGATTAATTGATAATTATGTTAATGTTGTTAATTTATTTACTTGAGCGGGGTTGTGGGTTTATAGGGGAATAGGGTGGGAAGTAATTTATTTGTAATTATTAAAAATGTTAAATATATTTATTGGTATTTATTTTTAATTAATTGTTAATTATTTTTCATGTATTAATTAATTATTGTAAATTGGTAATTAATGTGTATTAATAGGTAATGATGTTTAATAAATATTTTGTATTTGTATTTTTAATTGATTAATTATTATATTATATTAAATTGGTAATTATTTTTAATTAATTTGTAATTGGTATTAATATATATATTTCTTTAATTAATATATGAAGAATGTTTTTGGTTGTCTTAGCTTATGTTAGGATCCCTTAAGTAAGGGATGGGTATGGGTTTTAGTTCAATTTCCACACTGTAAGGCATTATACCCTTACATGAGGGTTGGCTTAAGGGGTTTGTTTCCCTTTCATGCAAGGTAATTTGTGCCTAACTTTTATTTTCTTCTTTTCTATTATTTTTCTTCTCTCAGCACTAGTGGTGTAGTTAGGGTAGAGGAGTAGAGGGAGGTAGCTGGAGGACGTAAATTCTGGCTATACATCAGGCCAGAGTAATCAAGGATGGGTTTCCCAGGGGAGAGGGGGTCACGGGGTGAAAGGATAAAAATTCCTCATACGCCGGTGCATTTTGTGTTCCAATCACTTTTTAGCCTTATACAGGATGTGTACCAGGGGGTCCAGCAGCTTTTGGAGCTGAGACAGGAGCGGTTCCAGATTATGGTAGGGAGCTGTCACAGGCGGGAATGGTAGGGAAAGATTTGGTCCCATGACATCGCTTCACTATTTGTCCTGGAATGTCAATGACCTGCGCATGAAGGGTAGAAGGGACCGAATACTCCAATATCTGAGAGATTCCCCGGCGCAGGTCATTGCCATCCAAGAAACTCATCTCCTTAAATCTGAGACAACAGACTTATTAAAAAATCAGAGATGGGTACATACTTTTATTTGCACGGATCAAACAGCATATATCAGAGGACTACTGTTTATATTTAAAAAACAAGCTAAGGCACAAATATTGGAATGTAGGGAAGACCGGAGCAGTAGATGGCTTATACTAAGAGTTTCGCTAGGGGGCATGCTTATTTCCCTTGTGGGGTACTATGGCCCAAATCAGGATGATCCGTCATATTTAGACATTATTCGTTCCCATCTTTTAGATTTTCCGGACCCTGTGATCTGGATCAGAGATTTTAATATTGTGTTAAACCCTTTGTTAGATAAATCACCAAACTCAAGAGCTACCGTTCCCTCCAAGTCACGACAATCACTTTTAATTACAATGACGCATCTAGGGTTATCTGATATATGGAGGGAAAGGGCGGGAGACCAATTGGGGGTTTTGTTTAAAAATCTAAAGCATAAACACAAATCTAGAATAGACTACGCTTTGTTCAGTTATAGTCTCAAAGATTCAGTCAAAGACATTGCCTATCTGCCATCTCACCTCTCCGATCATTCCACAATTTCTTTTAATTTGATACTTACACAGCAACACCTCCATAGATCCTGGTCTTTTGATTGCTCCATCTTGATAGAGGAGGATGAAATCAACTTCCTCCGTATCGAGACTTAGCACTTCCTCGAGATAAACCTACATTCAACTAAGGCTTCCATTGTCTGGGATGCTCTGAAAGCCTTCTGGCGAGGCTGCATTACTAATAGAGCCTCCTATAGAAGGAAGAAATTTAGGGATGCCATCAAGGGTTTAGAAGTAGAGATGAGCAACATTGAACATAAAATAGGTATTCACATTGACTCTAATACAGATTGTAAAAAATTAGACTCTCTCAAAAAACAACTCGAATCCACTCTTCAAGAGAAAATTGCCCGTTGTTGGGAAGTGAGTAAAATCTCTCATTTTGAATTTGGAGAAGCAGCTGGCAAGTTACTTGCCTGGAAAATAAAATCTGACCAGATGCGAAATTAAATAATAAATATCATGGTAGAGGGTGAGACCTCTCCCCGCCTATCCAATTTGAACATTGGTAATGCATTTCGGGATTTCTTCCAAACGATATATAAGGAAGACATCATTGTGGATACTGTAAAGAGGAAAACTTGGCTAGATAGGGTCTCCCTACCTAAACTTTCTAATGAGCAAAAGCTAGGATTGGAGCTGGAGATCACTGACGAGGAAGTCAGTAAGGCTATCTCTCAGTCAAAATGAGGGAAGGCCGCCGGCCCAGACAGCCTACCAGGGGAGCTGTATCGCTCACTTAAGGAGGCTATTTTCCCTATTTTTGGTGAAAATTTTCAATAATATACTTATTAAGGGTGAAGACCCTCCCAGTTCATGGAGCGAGGCTACAGTAGTGTTGATTCTTAAACAGGGTAAAGATCCAACTGATTGTGGGTCGTATCGCTCTATCTCACTCCTCAACAGTGATTATAAAATCTTTGCTACCATCTTATCAAATAGGTTAGGGGATGTTGCTGGCACTATTACTTACCCAGATCAAAAGGGTTTCATCAAGGGGCGTCAATTAGCGGATCTCACGTACGATCTGGTTGGCGCTATTGATATGGCATCCACCTTCTCACTCCCTTTGGCTGTCTTAACCCTTGATGCAACCAAAGCCTTTGACATGGTTAATTGGGCGTATCTGTCTGAGGTTATGATGAAATTTAACCTGGGAGATAGTATCTGCCGAGCTATAGAACCCTTGTACAAGGCCCCGACTGCCAGATTGCTAGTTAACAGCGCTCTGACAGAGATATTTAAGATCACAAGGGGTACAAGGCAGGGCTGCCCCCTCTCCCCTCTCCTTTTTAACCTCTACATCGAACCATTTGCACAGGTTCTTAGAGAAGACTTTAACATCGCTTCCTTTAAATTTGGAGGGTGGGAAAAGCGGGTGGCCCTATACGCAGATGATATCCTCATCTTTACAGCTGATCCCGACTTAGCCTTTCCAACAGTTATCAATCGGGCGGAGGAGTTTGGCAAGATATCAGGCAATGAAATAAACCCCAATAAAACCGAAATCATGGCCTGGAACATTCCCAATTCACAACATAGTATAGGCTCCTCGTTGCATTATTTGGGGATCAGAATTACGTAAGAGGTTGGGAAGATTCCTGAACATAATCTAGATCGGGTGTTTAGGGAGTGTCCAAAGCAGTTGAAGTCTTGGGCTCTCCTCCCCTTATCTATTCTGGGGAGGATTAATATAGTGAAGATGTCCATCCTGCCCAAACTTACATTTCTTTTTAACTCTATCCGCTGTGCGTGTGCCGCTCCGTCTCCCTCATAGGCGCACTTTCTCCCACGGTCAGCTGCCTGTCATGGTGCTTGGTGAGGGCTGGTGCTCGGCTCGCGCTGTGTATAGCGCTTTGCATATTTGCTCTACTTCGGCGCCATACCTGCATGCCCATTTACTCGAGGTTAGTCAGCAACACTCAGCTACCACATCCTGTGCTGGTTGCTGCTATGAGGTGAGGGGGGCGCGGTGGATGCCCCTTGATATTATGCCTCCGTCTAAATCTTGGGCCTCACATTTTGATTGTCTATTGACGAGTGCGGTATAAGCCGCATCTGGAGTGGTGTTGTCTACTTGTGGGTGGCCCCCTGCGCCTTCTGAGACCTGTGGACCTTCAGTTACTGCCAGCCATTATGCCATTGCTGTGAATCCCCCTTCTGTTGATGGTGGCAGCCCCCCCACTGTCCCATTAGACACCTCTACTGTGCAGACCCTCAGGCCTCCTCTCAGCCTGCAGCGCACACAGGGCCTGGCCTCTACTATCACGTTGCTCCTACAACGTGGTCAGGTCTTGGCCATCCTGTCTGCTAACCATCGCCCACAGCTCCCGCTGACTGCTGACATCACCATGATGTGGGACTTTGCCAATAGTGCCCCTGCTAGGTGTGAACGGGTGGGCTCAACAGCTAGCCGGAGCCCTCTCCTCCAGAGTCTCCCTTACCATACGGGAGGTTACGTCTACCGCATCTGGCCAACAGGAACCAGCAGTTTACTGCCATTCCCTTCAGGCCTCGTGGCTATGGAGAAAACTGACGTCCGCCAACCTCGGTTGACATTTGACTCCAGGAAAGCTGGCACACGCTCCGCATCTGTTGACTCTGAGTCATTCGACATGGCATCTGGTCCTCCCTCCTCGCAGTCATCCGGGGATGAAGTTAAGACTCTTCTCATTGTGGTGCAGAACAGCTTGACGGACTTGTCTGGCAAAATGGACTCAATGAACAATCGCCTTGATATCCTTGTTCATAAAGTCGATAAACATGACGGACAATTCAAAGAGGCCGAACGTCGCATCTCCGAGATGGAAAACATCACATCTCAACTTCAAGACCGCGCCACAACCATGGATAAGTTGCTGAAGGTTATCGCGGCTAAGAACGAGGACATTGAGGCATGCAGCCGATGCAACAATATCCACCTGGTTGGTATACCCGAATGGACCAACACAGGCCGTCTGGAATACTATGTAGAGAGTCTCCTGACCGGCTGCTTTGGAGCTGACTCCTTCTCACCCCTCCTGGTCGTGAAGCGCGCCCAACGCTCCCTGGAGCTGCGTCTGCCCCAGGTGCCCCTCCTCTGCCTATTATTGCCAGACTTTTGAACTTTAGAGACCGTGATGTGGCATTGCAGAAAGCTCGCGAAACAAAACCTTTGCAATTTGAAGGCAATGCCTTCTCAGTCTACCCGGATTTCACCCTCGCAGTTCAGGAGGCGCGTCGGAAATATCTACCTGCTAAGCAAAAGCTTCGGAAGGCTAATTTAGAATATGCACTCCTATACCCTGCAAAACTCAGGATCTTTTAGGACGGAAAACACACCTTCCGCGCTAATCCACAACATGTCTTCTTGAAGAAGCTGATTCAGAAAAGGGGGTGGTGATGAACAGAGTGTCTGAATTAAGCAGACCACTCTTACCCAGTCCAAAGATCAGGGCTTGATCCATCACTGTTTATTAGCTCACTGCACCATCCCAGCTCAGAACTTGGCTATATGCAAATTAGTCTGACCCTGGCCCAGTGCATCATGGGAACAGGGCAGACCAAACTACCAAGCCAATACTTATACTGGGAAGGAAACAAGCTACCGGGGACCGGTTTCTGGCATTTCAGCCGTCTTCGGCCCGGCTTGCTTGAATCCTGATGGTGCAATGAGCTAGGGACTCACATCTGAGTATACCATTCCAAGCTTATGGTGGACAAAAATGATTCAGAAAAGGGGGTGGTGATGAACAGAGTGTCTGAATTAAGCAGACCACTTTTACCCAGTCCAAAGATCAGGGCTTGATCCATCACCGTTTTGCACTGGGCCAGAGACAGACTAATTTGCATGTAGCCAGGCTCTGAGCTGGGATGGTGCAGTGAGCTAAAAAACGGTGATGGATCAAGCCCTGATCTGTTGACTGGGTAGGAGTGTTCTGCTTAATTCAGATACTCTGTCCATCACCACCCCCTTTTCTGAATCGTTTTGTCCACGATAAGCATGGAAGGGTATGCTCAGACATGAGTCCCTTGCTCACTGCACCATCAGGATTCAAGCAAGCCGGGCCGAAGACGGCTGTAATGCCAGAAACCGGTCCCCGGAAGCTTGTTTCCTTTCCAGTATAAGAATTGGCTTGGTAGTTTGGTCTGCCCTGTTCCCATGATGCACTGGGCCAGGGACAGACTAATTTGCATGTAGCCAGGTTCTGAGCTGGTATGGTGCAGTGAGCTAAAAAACGGTGATGGATGAAGCCCTGATCTGTTGACTGGGTAGGAGTGTTCTGCCTAATTCAGATACTCTGTCCATCACCACCCCCTTTTCTGAATCGTTTTGTCCACCATAAGCGTGGAAGGGTATGCTCAGACATGAGTCCCTTGCTCACTGCACCATCAGGATTCAAGCAAGCCGGGCCGAAGACGGCTGTAATGCCAGAAACCGGTCCCCGGAAGCTTGTTTCCTTTCCAGTATAAGAATTGGCTTGGTAGTTTGGTCTGCCCTGTTCCCATGATGCACTGGGCCAGGGACAGACTAATTTGCATGTAGCCAGGTTCTGAGCTGGGATGGTGCAGTGAGCTAAAAAACGGTGATGGATCAAGCCCTGATCTGTTGACTGGGTAGGAGTGTTCTGCCTAATTCAGATACTCTGTCCATCACCACCCCCTTTTCTGAATCGTTTTGTCCACCACAAGCGTGGAAGTGTATGCTCAGACATGAGTCCCTTGCTCACTGCACCATCAAGATTCAAGCAAGCCGGGCCGAAGACGGCTGTAATGCCAGAAACCTGTCCCCGGAAGCTTGTTTCCTTTCCAGTATAAGAATTGGCTTGGTAGTTTGGTCTGCCCTGTTCCCATGATGCACTGGGCCAGGGACAGACTCATTTGCATGTAGCCAGGTTCTGAGCTGGGATGGTGCAGTGAGCTAAAAAACAGTGATGGATCAAGCCCTGATCTGTTGACTGGGTAGGAGTGTTCTGCTTAATTCAGATACTCTGTCCATCACCACCCCCTTTTCTGAATCGTTTTGTCCACCATAAGCGTGGAAGGGTATGCTCAGACATGAGTCCCTTGCTCACTGCACCATCAGGATTCAAGCAAGCCGGACCGAAGACTGCAGTAATGCCAGAAACGGGTCCCCAGAAGCTAGTTTCCTTTCCAGTATAAGAATTGGCTTGGTAGTTTGGTCTGCCCTGTTCCCATGATGCACTGGGCCAGGGACAGACTAATTTGCATGTAGCCAGGTTCTGAGGTGGGATGGTGCAGTGAGCTAAAAAACCGTGATGGATCAAGCCCTGATCTGTTGACTGGGTAGGAGTGTTCTGCTTAATTCAGATACTCTGTCCATCACCACCCCCTTTTCTGAATCTTCTTGAAGAAGCTGGCAGGAAGATTACCTTGACGCACTCGGAACTCTAGACCCTCCTCGCCGACCGGCAATTGAACTCTCACCATGCTTGTGGCCGCCCGAGCACCCGACGCCCCTGGTTGTGTGCTCTTATCCAACGAGGTGCACAACTGATTCCTCGCCCACCCACACAAGGCCTTCACGCATGTTATGCTGGTCACTCTCCTGTATTTGGCGGTTGCTCCTTTTCGGATAAATGATGTGAGTGCAGCTGACGGTCTTGACTTCCATTGCTGCATTTGTAGCAGTCAAACCTTTGAACATTGGCAGGTACATTTATCTTTTTCACCGGGCACCCCTCCCCCCACTCTGCTGGTCTTCACTTTGGCGAGAGGACGTGCTCTCCTCTTTCCTTTTGGTTGGATGACATAGTGTTGCTGGGTATGGGAGGTGGTTCGTGCCCACCGGGTGCCCCCCTTATGGAAGCTCCCCCGCTACATGTTAGTCTTTTTGAATTTTCTATACTGTTATTCAATGGACTTATACCTGATTTTCTGGGATACTACAGTTTTGCTGTTTCTTTGGTTTCTTCGGGTGGGAACGGGTATACCGGCACGTTTGGGGTGCTGTTGTGGGTGAGTCGGGTTTCAAATGTGGAGGCCTGTTTTTTCATTGCTTCTGCGTAGATGCTCCCTGTGGGTGGGTGGGGGTGGTTCTTGGTTGGGGGTGCCTTGGAGAGTTGTTTTTTTTTTCTTTTGTTCACTGCACCGTCATGCATATTGTACAGGTATCTTGTTATGCTGCTCTACACACAGGTACACGCCGCATTGCTTTACAAGCGCTTCTGTGACATTCCCTCACCACTTACTTTCTTATTGCGACACACCCTTACGCCCCAAGCATAAAATTGCTCACATGGAACGTCGGGGGTCTCTGTGATCCTCGTAAGCGGAGACAGATTCTGGCATATCTGGATCGGCACCAGGTGCACATTGCACTGCTTCAGGAGACCCATATAGATCCCCATTCGCCTTTATGTTTTGGCACCAGATGGGTCTCGGTCCACGCTTTCTCCTCCTACTCCACCTATTCTAGGGGTACCGTCATTCTGATCAAGAAGAATACACCTTTTACACTGAGGGGCACATATAGTGATGACTCAGGACGTAGTTGTATAGTGTGGGGTACTCTATGCACGTATTCAGTTGCCCTGGCTTGTAGCTACGGTCCAAACAATGAGGACCCACAATATTTCTCCTCTTTCTGGGGCCGCATATTAGATATGGGATCCACACATGTTCTCTGGGGGAAGGATTTTAACATTGCGCTGCAACCAGCAGTGGACCGCTCCAACCCTCAATCTCACCATTACACCAAGGCGCGTGAAACGCTATTGGGAATACTGGAAGAACACTGGCTAGTCGACGCCTGGAGGTATACACATCCTGCTGGGAGGGAGAGCACGTTTTACACCTCTGGTCACAGCACGTGGTCTCGACTGGACTACTGGCTTTGCTTCCGAGGTACAGCGCCTTGGATTCAATCTGTAACTCATCTCGCCTGTACATTCTCTGACCACGCACCCGTGTGCCTTGATTTAGGCCCCCCCAGTGCTGTAGCCACCCCTCGCTTTTGGTGTCTCCTCCCAGAGTCCCTTTTAGATGCAGTTTTCCAGACTGAACTTGGGGAAGGGCTCTGTAGACCTTCTATACACACTCTAGGAGGATTTTAAGGTCACCGTGTGAGAAGTTGGCCTGGTATATGATGCTCACTAGTTCTAGTGATCACCTTGTACCATGCCAAGCAACCCTTATGATGATCGGTTGTAAGTCAACCTTATAGACCAGTTATCCTAGTGGTAACGTGGACAAAGCAGTCTTAGGCTAAACTCTGAAAGGCATGTGACGCAAGCTGTTTTACCATATACAACCCCCTTGAATACCAAATGAAAGGACACCACACAGATATATATTGAAAATATATATATATTTATTAATTGCAAATATCCCCTGAACTCTTTATGAGCACAGAAGCACAAGCGTTAAACAAAACACAGTTGAAATACACAAAAGTTGCACAATATGGATAAGCCCTAGGGGCCACCTAAACCATATACTAAGAAAGTGGTATAAGAGATACCAATCGAAAAGGAAACAGACCTAGGGCCTTGGGAATCGCTGGAGCTGATCGGGACTAGCAGTGACTAAGTCGGGAAATGCCCTCGTGCAGTGTTTAAAGTGCACGCACTCACCAATGCAATGTCTATGGTGCGTACAAGTTATAAAGTTAGTTAGTTAGGAACCTTCCGAGTGACCTAGAAAGCTGAAACTTAAGACACAGACACTAGAGGTGTGTACCAGTGTGGGAACACCGGCGTTGCTGAGTTACCTCACCCACAGGACGCGGGTGCATAGGGTCGAAGTAGTGTCGGGTTTCGTCACGCTGGTCGATGGTGCTTGGAGCTGAAGATGCTGCAGGCGGCTCGATGTGAAGAGTTCCGGTGGATCCAAGGGTGGATCTGAAGTTGTGAAGACCTGAAAGCAGAGGGGACAATGTTCAAGGTCACTAGCCAGTGACTACCGTGGAACCAGATTGGAACCAGGCGATGTTGGGTGCAGACAGGCGTTGAGGTGTAGCTTCTCTCTGCAGCCACGTGGACACGAAGAGGTCGAGGACGTCCAGGAGTCAATCACGAGCTGTCCCAAGCAGGCTACTCGCTGTTGGCGGTGTCGGCAACTTGATTGGAGCAAACAGGCCTTGGCCTTGGCTAATGCAAGCCACGCAGGAATCGAAAAAGGCTTATCACTCAGACCAGCAAGGTCAGAGCGGGTGCTCCCTTTTACAGGAGCGAGGGTAAGTCTGGAGCAACCAGACCCGCAGTGTAGTTTGTAGGTTTTGTCGCCAAGATGGCCGCTGACCACGTGGCAAGTGGCCGGGATGGCGCGTCAAGTGGCACAATGCAAAAGGGCCCCACGCAAATCGTGGAGATGCTGGGGGGCTGATCTTCGGTGCAAGGGCTGCTCGGTGGTGGGGCTTCTCAGTCCCCAAAGCACAACGTCGAGGGTGCCTCAGATGCTGCGCAGTCAGCTTCTCAGGGGTCTTTCAAGAGGTCCGGTCCCACGTCTCTCGGTGCTTCCACGGGTCCCTTCTTTGCAGGGACTGTGGATCGGGCGGTGAGAAGTCTGGGAGTCTGGGTCTTGTCAGGCTCTGGGCTCGGGCTCCGGCGGGAGGCGGCGGCAAAGCAGACATTGCGTTGCTGGATGGTGCCTGTGTTCACAGGGTGGCCACTCCTAGGCCACAAGGGAGATGCTCTTCAGTCTTCTGTGCAGCAGAATGTTGAAGTCCAGTCGTCTTCTT
This sequence comes from Lissotriton vulgaris, assembly GCF_964263255.1. Lineage (NCBI taxonomy): Eukaryota > Metazoa > Chordata > Amphibia > Caudata > Salamandridae > Lissotriton > Lissotriton vulgaris. Next base: position 1,652,210,965 of record NC_141685.1, read on the forward strand.
AGTTTCAAGTTGATTCAGGATGATCTGAGGTGCTATGGCACTGCTCCCACTCTTATTCCCAATCTGAGGGGCGGATCACCTGCTAGGTCCCTCCTCTGGGTGGGACCAGGAAGGGGGGCGGTTACACCCCCTTTCCTTTGTCCAGCTCCTCGCCAGGCCTGGGTCTGGAATCTCCCAGGACCGGCTTGGACTGGCTTATGCACGGGGACACCTTGTGTGCCCCTGGCATGTCTGATTCTATTCAGCCCTGTCCTACCCAATACACAAAATCCTGTCTGGGGTGGTGCTCGCACCTCCCAAGGCAGGAAACCCTTTGTCCAAGCCTCCCTCGCTGGAAGGACTCCCAGCAGCAGAAGGTCAGACTTGTGTCTGTGGTGGCAGCATCCATTTTGTGTTAACTTTAACGGGGTTAAGGCTAGGTACATTGCGTGTCCCTCTAGAAGGGTGGAATGCTATCCCCGTCGACAGAACTGTCGAGGGGATAGTATTCCAAATCATATGACACCTTACTCGACATGTTTTGATAAAGCCAAACCAAAGTTAGCGAGGATTATAATGCACTTAAGAGTATATGGTATGGCAATATCCCGGAACAGCTAAGGGAGTGGTTCCCGACAGCTGCAGACAGGCTCAGCTCATGCTAGAGCACCATCTCACATGAAACCACGCACTCTGCCTCCTGGATTGTTAAGGCCTGCCATAGGAGTGACTTATAGGTTACTATGTGTCCAGTTAGGTTAGATATAGGTATACTATATCTAAGCAAGAGGTGATTACACCAACTTACCCCAGCTGAGTGATCAGCCAGTTGTGTCAAATATGGAGGCCAGGCCAGGGGTGGCACAATACATGCTGCAGCCCCTGGTAGGCCTTGAAAACACCTATGCCCTGGGTACCTAGGGTACACTGTTACAGGGGCCAATAAGGAGAACCAGTTCCAATTGTGTATGCACCTAAGGTACATGGAGTCCATTTTAAGGAGAGAGCAATCAGCCTGGGGCCCTGAATAGCAGGATCCCAGGCCAACTATGTCAAACACCAGCTAAACACCATGCAAAAAGTTTGGGGGTAACCATAGTCAGATATCCACCTTCCTACACACCGTCCGTGGCATAGGCATATCCAGGAGTTATGGCGTCCTCAGTGATATCAGGCGCAACCTACAACGCCTCGAGATTGAGATACGGCAGCTAGAGACTGCCATGTGGAGGCAGGGTTCGGGCAATCGTAGAGCACTGCTTCGAGAAAAAATGTCTGACTATGTTGCCACTACTGACTGAGAAGTGAAATTCCGTGGCAAATACTTTACGGCTCGCCGATACGGGGAGGGGGAGCGACCCGGCCGGGCTCTAGCTTCAGAGATTAGACAGCCTCGCCTCTCTAGCTTTGTGTTGGAGGTGGTGAACGAGGACCGTATATGACATAAGGATAGCCAAGACATATTGCACACATTCACCTCGTTCTACAAGAATTTATATAAAACGCACCGCACTTCCCCACCAGACTTCTCCCCCTGTTTTTTACATTTATTTGGATGGTTGGGGGACATACAACGTGAGTTTTTAGCCGCGCCCTTTGAGGACGATGAGCTAAGGGACGCTATTATGCAGATGAGGTCGGGCAAGGCCCCGGGTTCCGACAGCCTCCCTGTGGATTTTTATAAATTATACATTGAACAGCTACTCCCTGTGTTGAAAGAAGTTTTCCTTGAAGCACAGGAGGCCCAAATCCAACCGCCTTCCATGAGGGAAGCCCTAATGACCTCATTGTTAAACCCAGGTAAACCCCCTGACCGATGCAAGTCCTATAGACCCCTGTCTCTGCTGAATACTGATACCAAGATCTTCACTAAGCTCTTAGCAAACCGACTGTGTCTCCTGCTGGACAAACTGGTCCTTCCGGACCAGTCAGGTTTCATACCGGGTAGGGAGACGTCACACAATCTCTGCACTCTTTTTTCCATTCTGCAGACAGCTGATCCCAAGCTGGCTCTGGTGGCGGTTTTTTTAGACGCCCCCAAGACCTTTGATTCTGTAGAATGGGATTATTTATTCGCTGTGCTTCAATGTAATGGACTTCCTGTTGGTTTCCTCTCCTGGATTCGTTTACTGTACACATCGCCCACAACGAGAGTTCTGATTAATAGGCAAGGTCCAACATCCTTCTCCATATCCTGCGGCACCCGCCAGGGATGTCCCCGTTCCCCCCTCCTTGTTGCCCTCATTATGGAGCCCCTGGCAGCGAGGATTAGACAGCATTACCAACATGTAGGTCTTTGTTGCCTGTTGCACGCTATCCTCATATCTCTATATGCGATGATGTTACCCTTTATATAAAAGACCCTCATCAAAATTTGAATCCAATTCTGCGTGAATTTGTCAGATTTGGTGGCCTTTCTGGCATTAACATAAATTGGTCCAAATCGCACATCTTCCCCTTGACGAGTGCTGCTGTCCCTTTTGAGTTGGACTATCCAATAGTGTGGTGTGAGGACGAGGTCAAATATCTAGGGATCAAGGTCACGGCGAACCGTGAGTAGCTCATGCGACTCAACTATGGTTGCACCATAGAACACATTTCTAGTTGCATCACCCGCTGGATTCCGCTACCCCTAACCATGGCGGGTCGTATATCCCTTATTAAAATGGTCATATTACCAAAATTTCTTTATCTATTCCTCAATATCCCTTACAATCCCAGGTGTCATTTCTTCTGTTCCCTTCGTTCGGAACTGACCAGGCCCCTTTGGGGGAGGCAAACAATCCTGTATCCAATGGGACACGCTTGTGCAACCGTATGAGCAGGGGGGGTTCGACATCCCGAAATTTGAGTTGTACTATATCAGTGCACAGGCACATTTTGCTCATTATTGGTTTCACCCCCGTTACACCCCTAATGTAGCCGCTGAGCATTGGTTATCAGACCCTATCCCGTTGGATGGTGTTATACTATCTAGAGTGGTACCTCGTGAAAAAGAGCCAACTTCAATCGATTGCACAAAAGCAGCCTGGGCCCGTATTCTAGCATATACGTTCAGCACCCTACCTTTATTCCCATCTCCTCCCTTTGACTTATCACCCCGACGTGGTTTTGCTGCAAGAAGGCATTTTTAGAAACATGACACAAGCGCGGAACATTCACACTTGGGAGGATCTCTTTGTTAAAGGTACATTTCGCACTTTCCAGCAGACACATTTCTGTATGCCCGTCTGAGACATTGGATGCGTGCGTGCCACGCCTCGTTTCCCTCAGAGCCTCCCACATTGCTGCCGCTACATTGTTTGCTCCAAGCGGATAACGCTAGTCATCTGGTGTCTGTCCTTTACCGTTCTCTCTACGCTGATAATAATTATTCACCTTGTGCTTCCCACGCTAAATGGGGTTTGGATCTGGGTCAAGAGCTCTCTGATGAGCAATGGACATATTGCTGTAAATAGACTGAGGAGGTCTTCTCGAATAGCAGGTTACGCATAATTCATTACCGGTACGTTCAGCGCTACTACCACACTCCTGTGCGGCTACACAGGTGTGGGTTTCGCGATTCTGACAGCCGTGCTAGTTACCAGGCGGGACAAGCAGATTTCCTACACCTTTCCTGGGGTGTATGACTACTGGCAGCTGGTATTTGATGCTCTCGATTCCATCATTATTGCACCCCTTACTAGATCTCCACTCACCGCGCTTCTGGGCTACACAGCGCCCATTCCTGCAACATGCAGAAAGTTTGTTTCTTTCAGCCTGGTCCTGGTGAAGCGGCACGTGGCATGCAGATGGGGCCGTGGCCGAGCGCCTAAACTTAAGGAATGGCTAGGCGACATGATGCTTTGGCAGGACCAAATTTGCACGTATGCTGACTTATTGCCTCACTCTTCACGGCCCCGGGATGTATGGGGCCCGCTGCAGTCCTATTTGCTGGAACATCTTCTCACTGTTGATTCCTAGGCTTGTGCGCCTGGCACGTGCTCCAGAGATATTCTCGTCATTCTTGTGACTTCTAGGGTGGGAAACACAGCTCTGTACTGCCATGTACCCCATCATACACTGAACACTATACCCTGTTGCTTCTACTGTCATTACGCGGCAAATATATGCTATGTAGCTCTATTGTCGTCTTTGAACTTCTTGTGTCGTAAATCCTCAAATGTATACATTCCTGTATGGTGACAATGTAATTTGCTTTACCTTCTGATTACATCACCTGTACTATGCTGACGGTTGTTTAGTAAAGAAATTAAAAAAATATATATTATCAGGCGGTTTCTATTATGCACACCTCACTTCCGGCTGCCTTCCCGCAGTCACCTCTGGTCAACTGAATTTCTCACATATGTATGTTCCTGCAGTGTAAAAGAAGGGATGAAAAACTGGCTGGCACGGTTGGGAAAGCATTGGCGAAGCCAATAAGTCTTGCCTATACAAGAGCTATTGGCTCTGCCAATGTGTTTTACTCATGTTATACACCAGTATGGCTGCTGTTCAACTTTTCTAAAAGTTAGTGGTGTAGAGGAGAGTGGCATGGCATGGAAAATCATAAAATAGAGGAGAGTAAAGTGGCATAGAGTGGTGTGGAATGGAGGGTTGTGGAGTGGTGTATAGTGGAGTAGTGTGTCATAGAATAGAGTGGACTGGTGTAGAGTGGAATAAAGTGGCATAGGACGAGTGGCATAGTGTGGAGTAAAGTGCCTTAGCGTGTTGTAGAGTTGAGTGGCATAGAGTTGAGTAGAGTGTCATAGAGTGGAGTGGCGCGGAGTTGCATAGCTTAGAGAGCAGTGAAGTGTCAGAGAGTGGAGTTGAGTGTCATAAAGTGGATTGGTCTGGAGCAGAGGTCTTCAAGCTGGGGGGTGCCCCCCAAGGGGGTCTGTGGCTATATTTCCAAGAAGTGGAGTGAATGTCTCTGCATTTACTTAAAAATTTAGTTAATCTGGAAGCATGTTTTCAGGCTGTCTTCATTTACATGTAGTTGATGAGTAGAAAAACAAAGTGTGGTACTGTAATACTTAGTGCCTTGGGGGAAGCATATGTGAGTGTGGATACAGGGCCAAACATGTGGCTAAAAGGAAAATTATTCTTCATGTTCTTGTTGTTTTCACCTTCAGTTAACTGGCACACACCTTAAATGAAAAATGAATGCAAGTTTAACAAATGGATTGGAAATGTGCTCCTTTAAGTTATGAAAGCTCAGCTGTTTAATATGATGTGTGTGACCAGTGAGACACACAATTAAATCCTGATTGGTGCAGTGAGGAGTGACTTGTTTATTTATACTGCTAGGAGGTACAGGTCTGTGACAGAAAGCACTGTGAATGTTATTATTGTAAAATTGCATTAATTGTATTACACTGTATAAAATAGGCTGCTGCAAAATGTAGTGTTTAAGATAAAACAAGTGCTTTAAAAATATACACTTTTGTAATAAGTAATCGGATCATATCTAGTGCAAGCATTTGTAAGTGTCCATCAAAAGGACCTGCTAGAGAACTCACTTCAATACTACCTCTCAAAAAGAATAAATATTTCTCACCATGAAGCTTCACGTGATTTCATCAATTAAAGTCAATACTAGCTCCAAAGTAGCCATTATATTAGGAGATTAAGCAATTGCACATATTTACATTTCTTTCATGTAGAAAGTACTTTGGTGAGATGACATTTATTCAATAACCCTCTATCCATATCTCTGCTTCTCTTCACAGGACCCCTCCAACCTGCTCTCCCATGAAAACTATGAAAAGCGGTATGGGGCGCATTTCCTTGCTAGCGTTAGGGCCCAAGTGAGTCACTCTTGCTGCACATGGAAAAAGGTCCAAGCAACAGGGTGGCAGTGGGGTTGCTAGATTTTGTTTATGTGGCACAGAGGGGCAGAAAGCATGCTTTGGGCATCATGCCTAGGAGTGATGGACTCAAGGGATGTGCAGAGTATACAGCCTGCTTGGCAGCGATGTAGGCATCATTGGTTTTGCAGAATTCCAGCTGTTTAACTATTTTTTTTGTGCATATTTATATAGAGTGAACTCGACCCGAAGGTATTGGAGCGTTTTACACGAGCACCGTATTTACATTACACATTCAGGCACTATCTTTCCTTTCTTGTAATAAGGGGACAAGTGCATACTTGCTGTGGCATGCCTGCTTTGGGCCTTGGAGCAATAGCCCAAAGGAGAGGAAAATTGAAGCAGATTAGATACCTTGAATTGGGCATCAGAAAGATGAGAGGGATGGTAGGGACAGCGTTTCTCGCAAGGCAGTAGCCATCATTAGTGAAGCTGGTGAAGTTGCACTGGGGCCCAGGTGTCTGAGGGCCCCAAAGCATCTCAATAACAACTTACTAACTTTAAAAATGGGGCATGGGGGCTCATTTTCCTTGTTGATCTCGGCGTGCTTCCAGCTCTCCGGGAAGGTCACCGTTTCGAAGGAGAGGTTGATGATGTTACGCAGTTGGGGTGCGATGAGGCTGTTGGCTTTGTTGGCGATGTGGTGAGGGAGAGGGTCAGACGGGGAGCCTGAGTAGGTGGTGCTCATGGTCTTAGTTATTTCTTTGGTGCTCACGTTGGTCCAAGCGGTCAGAGGGTCCTGGTCGGTGGGGCTTGGGGGGTTCATCGAGGCGGGGTCCGTAGGGTGCGTCCGGGGGTTGAAGCTGTTGTGGATGTCGGTGATCTTGCGGTGGAAGAAGGCCGCGAGGGTGTCGCACAGGGCTTGCGATTGCGGGATGTCATTGGTGCAGGCGCTAGGAGTGGAGAGTTCTTTCACAATATTGAATAGCTCTTTGCTGTTGTGTGCGTTGTTGTTGAGGTGGTTTTTGAAAGGGGCTCTTTTGGTGGACCTGATGAGGTGGTGGTGGTTGCGGATGGCGTCTTTGTGGGCTGTGTGGTTGGCGGGAGTTCTGTCGTTGAGCCAGATGATCTCGAGTTTCCGGCAGATGCCCTTGGAGGCTAGGAGCTCCGGGGTGAACCATCTGGCTCTCTGGCTGGTGTCTCTGTCGGTGGGTTGTTTCATAGGAGCTATGGTGTTGGCGCAGTCCTCCATCCAGAGCCTGAGGGTGCGGGCCCCCTCCTCGGGGTCGGTGGGGCTGGTTGGTGGGTTGAGTGAGAGGTGAGTTTCCAGTCGCTCCTTGGTGACTTTGCCCCAGCGACGACGGAGGATCTGTGGAGTGCGGTGGTGGGTGACGGGTTTCTGGAGGGTGTAGTGGACGCATTGGTGGTCGGTCCAGGTGAGCTCGGAGGCGTGGCTGAAGGTGACGTTGGGGCTGTCGGTGTGAACCTTCCAAAGGTTTCTCAATCAGACTCCTCGTAGTACTGATCATATCGACATACGTTGGATGAAAGGTTACGTCTGTCCTACCAGGAGTCAGCATGTTTGACCTACAGTTTACCCACCCTTATCTGCAGTGGACATTGTCTCAAAAGCTCGAGAAATATTCCAGGAGCTGTTGCATCCGTTCTGCCCTTTCAAGCTGGTCTTCCATAGGCCTTTTCTGTGTACAGTAACTTCAAGCACGCAAGTCCCAACTGAGCATTTGAAGTCAGCCACAGATAGCAGACTTCCACCCCTAATCACATTCAAATGCGTGTTCAAAGCTTTCTGTAAACAGCGTGCTTGTCCGAGCCCGGCTGCAGCCGCAGGCAGCGCACACATGCCTCCCGCAGCTTGCTCTCAGAGTATGGCTTTCAGAGCAATCAAAGGACTGCCTGAAATTGCATTAGCAGAGACTTGTAATTAGACCCGCTATCAGGCTCTTGAAGGCATGATGCCACATTGCCTCGGGCACATCGCTTGCTTGCCACTGCCTCTGTCTACCATTGGATAACAAACCTTGGCAAAGGCAATAGGCTTGGCATGCGCATAGGGTGTGTAGGGATGCATCCTATGCATGGCATGACAAAACCGTCCTCAAGGATTGCAGTGGTGTGACACTATGAAAAGGCCTGTGGAGTGACTGTGAGTGGTACATTTGTGGTTGTTTTGTTTGGGAGTGTAGGCAGGCTCTGTTTTGTGTTGCAGATGTAGAAGGTAGGATGGGATGAGATGAGGACTAGTGCTGTGTGTGTGAACTGGGGGAATATCTGTTACTTAAACAGAGCATATATACTGTGCATTCTATGTGCGCTGATTTGAAATGGGGCACACGTGTGCGCAGTGTGGTGCTTATATGGTAATTGCAGGCTAGGTATCCTGTGCGTCGTCACAGTACGTGCCTAGCAGGTATTGATTGCATACATGACATGTTTACAAATGGTAAATCATATAGCAGTGCCTGCCGCCCCACTGGATTGCAGAATGTATGCAGTGAGTGTATTGTATTCAAGGGAACTCGGAGATAAGGGACGTTTGTAGTCACATCATGCGCATCGTTTGACTATTTAACGCGTCTCCCTTGTATTGTGGCATTGTGTCGTGTCGACGTGTGTTGGTGTCTATTCTGCATGCGAGCTGAGGATGTTTTGAGCGCACGTGTCAAATGTTGGATGTATACACATGGCGAAGATGATGTATATGCCCTCAGAAACGTCTCCGTAAACCTGATGTGTACTATGTGATTTTCTCGGCATGTGTGTGTTTATGCTGCAGGCGGTGCACGTGTACACATTGTGTTGTAAATCTGCTCTGCTAATTGATTTTTTTTTGACCCGTAGATACACACCGGCTGAAAATGATGTCTGTGACAAATGGTGACCATATACAAAATGCGTGTACCCGTGCTGCATGCTGCAAATGTATGCATATACAATGTGTGCACACATTCAACAGATACTTTGAGTGTACAAATACCAATGCGTGCTAGAGCATAACAACTGAAAATGTGGTGTATTTAATCATTCATCAGTATCCACAATCCAATGCTCAAGATGGGTGCTCTGAATCTTCATTCCAAAGAGTCCGATTGGAGGTACCCAGGGTTCCTCAATGTCTTGTCTCCCCTCCAACATCTACATTTGTTCTTTGACCCAACTTTTGACCTTTAGTATCTGCAACCAACATTGTTTCAAGTATGCACTGAAAGCTAAATAATAAATCGGAGTACTTCCAAGATCTGTCCAGGACCACAAAGCACTAAGGCCCATATGTACAAAGTTTAATTTTACACTTCCAAAATAGCGAATCCTGAGAAATGGCTATTTAGGAAATGCAAAAAAGAATGTACTAAAATTGCGATTTCCTAATAGCAATTCCTACAGGGTTATAATCGCTATTTAAGAAATACAAGACCATTCGTTCCTGTGGGCATAAGGGCCAGAGTTACTAATGGTTTTGCATTTCCAAATTTACGAAAAGCAAAAGCAATCGTACCTACTCTAAGGCCCTCCTTACATTAAAGAAAAGTAAAGTGGTGCACGTGTACAGCACTCCAAGGCCCTCGGGCACTGCAAAAAAAGTGCATTTTTTGGTCCCTTTTTCCATTTTGCACATGGTCACCATCAAATTGGATTGGATAATAATAGCATTTTCTAAATGCCCATTTCGCATTTAGGAAATGCTTTGTGCATGTGCTTAGGAAATCGCAAATAGGAAACCCGTATTTGCAATCTTCTATTTTGATAATCATAAAATGTGATCTCTAGGCGTATGGAAAGCCTATTTAACATTTCTGAACGCCTGAAATAGCGATTTGGTCCATTTGAAATGCTAAATCGCTTCGCACATATGGGGCTAAACAATTGAGAAAGCGTGTGTTATAGAAGGGGAAATGTAAATGCCAGTACAATACAAAACAAGACACACCTGCAATTTGAAAAGGAGGGAGCAATCCAGGAAAAGAACACTGACTGCCTGGAGCACATAGACCACAGGAAGAGGGGACATTATCTCTGCCTCAAAGCTCTGAAAACAGTCTGAACAGTGACACTGCCATAACAGTGACTTGAATGACAATTGGGTTCCCACATAAGTTGCCCCGCTTGTTGCATGTTGACCACTGTTGCTGAAGAGCCACACTGAAAGCACTCCACTCTCCCCATGTCTCATGCAGACTAAGTTTAAGGGTCAAGATGGTTTTGCACTGTGCATATGACGTGCACAGTGCATTCTGGTGACTCGCTGCAGGAAATAGCCATTCCCTGTGCCCAAACCCTCCAACGCTCCTACTCAAAGTGCAGATCATCTACAAAAGTCCAGGTGACAAAAGTGGGCTTAAGACCATTGGGGGAAAAGGTCCAAGACTATGAAATGTCCTCAGCCCAACCAGACTTTTCAAAAACAAACTGTCCAGAAGCTTTGCAATGAACATTGGCTAGGGGAAATTGTTTGACTAAAGCTGCATCATCTGGACTAGTAGCAAAGACAAAACTTAGAAACAGATTTGCCTCCCTCTTACTCCCTGCACGCACATAACCCACATCCCTTCTATTCCCACCTCTTTCAACCCTGTCGAGGAACAGGCCACACGTTATTGCTAAACTAACCACCTCTTCCGTAATTCACATTCATGACCCAATCCCTCCCCACCATTCCAGACTTTCCTAATTCTTTGGAAGAACATATGAAGCTCCCTGAATTAGCCCTGAGATGACATATTGGATGCAAAAAAAACCTATGGGCTTGATTCACAAAGGTAAACTTACACTTTTATGCACATTTACTACTTTTCGATATTCACAAACCACCAGCCAGATGCATCAACAGATGGAATTGCGATTCCTAAATAGCGATTTTTAAGGAATCGCTATTTAGGAATCGTAAAAGCCTGTGCATGTAGGAATCGCTATCAAAATAGAGATTCCTACACTTTCCTTAATTGCGACTCACAAGTTGCGAATCGCAATTAAGGAATATCTCCCCATTCATTCCTATGGGCCTAGAGGCCCATAGGAATGAATGGGAAGACATTCTCAATTTGCGATTAGCAATCAGCGAATCGCAAATTGAGAATGCATTTTCAAGGGTTCAGGGGTGTCCAAAGGACACCCTGTTGAACCCCTGAAATCTGCATATGGGTACATCTTGCACACACACATGCCCTAAGGGCATGTGTTTGTGTAAAATGGAACTTTGAAAAATGCACTTTAGTGCATTTTTCAATGTTTTTGCAAATTACCATGAAGTTGAACTTCATGGTAATTTACTACTCCTATTTGCGAAATCGCTATTTTTTTTTGTTTGATGCATTGCATTTAAGGAATCTCAATTTGGGATTCCTTAAATGCAATCACAATTTAAGGAATCTCAATTTAGAGATTCCTTAATTGCGATTTTTGCATTTGGGATGATGCATCCCAAATGCAAAAATACCGGTCGCAAAGGGGCAGATTCTGAGAATCTGCCTGTTTGCGACCGGTTTTTAGGTTGATGCATCTGGCTGTATGTGTTCCGTTTTACAACTCTGCACCCCCTATACCTATGTATGCAGATTTCTCCTCACTCAGAGACTCTGCCATTGGGGCAGAGAATGCCGCACACATAAGCATAAGGACTACAAAGTTGTAAAACTTTGTATGTACTTTGTAAATACCGAAAAGTAGTAAACCTGCACAAAAGTGCAAATTTACCTTTATGAATCGGGCCCCTAGTAAATAACTAAATATATGTTCCTAGAAGACAATGGATGGCGCTGGAGGCAATCAAATCTAGGGTTATGATTTTATTTATTTATTTCTGGTATTTATAGAGCGCGACATTCATCCCAAGGGATATCAAGGCGCTAAAAAGAAAAGGGGACTGCTGAGGTTGTGCGGGGGAGTTAGTTTTTAGGGAAGAGGTGGGTTTTGAGTTTATGCCGGAATTGGAGGAGGTTTGTAGTGTGTCTAAGATCCATAGGTAGTTCATTCCAAGAATACTCTGCAGCTAAAGTGGTATGCAAAGACCAGAGGGCTGAAGATAAGCAGAGTCTCATTCTATGGGGTGATTAAGAAGAGAAGAGCAAGACTGACCTCGCTCTGTAGTAAGTTGAGGGAGCCACTACAATTGAAGATATGGGAAACAGTAATAACCTGGTTTTGTATATGTAGGAAAGTGCCCCTTTTTGTATAGTTACCCCCTAACATTTTGTTTTGCCAGATAACTGATTCTAACTTGACCGAGTGTGCCCTGGGTCCCTGTCAATCAGGTTCTCAGGACCTGTGTTCTTTCCCAAAACTGTACCTTTGTTTCCACAATTGGCACACCTCTGGGCCACATGTAAGTCTCTTGTAAAAGATACCCCTGGTACCAAGGACCTTGTAAACAGAGAGGGCCTCTGAGGGATGCAGCATGTATTTTGCTACTCTCAGACCCCTCACCCTAAACGCCCACACACTGCCATTGCGGGCTGCATGTTTTAGTGCAGACCAAACTGAAGAGTCGACATGGCACACATCCCTGTGTGCCAGCCCCACCACCACTGCCTGTGGCATGGATAAGTCACCCCTCTAGCATGCCTCAAAGCCCTAAGGCAGGGTGCATAATACCACAGGTGAGGGCATAGGTGCATGAGCTTATGCCCGTACAGTGTCTGTGCCATTCACAGACATTGTAAGTGCATTGAAGCCATTTTGAGTACATGGGCTGGGAGTTTGTCAAATGAACTCCACAGCTCCATGATGGTTATTCTGTAGACTAAGAAGTTTGTATCAAACGTCTCAGCATAATAAACCCACACTGATGCCAATGATGGATTTATAATAACATGAACTCAGAGGGCATCTTAGAGATTCCCCTGGAGAAACAACCGACCTCTAGTGTATAGGCTGACTGGTTGCCCGCCAGCCACCACCAGACTGTTTTCTGACCTCTTGGGGGGAGAGCCTTTGTGCTCTCTGAGGTCGGAAACAAAGCCTGCTCTGGGTGGAGGTGCATCATACCTCCCCCTGGCAGGAACAGCAACATTTAGTGGGAAGCCTCAAAGGCTCTCACCTTGTTATGTGCTGATTTTGGCAGCTCCAACTAGTGGAGATGCCCACCCCCTGTCCAGACCCCACTTTTGGCAGCAGGATAGGCAGGGAAAAATTAGTAAGCAGAGTAGGAGTGTCCACCCTAGCTTGGTACACCCCTAGGGTCGCCAGGAGCTGAGTTGAACCCTTCTCTTAGAAATTCTCCATCTTAAATTGAAGAATTAGGCCCAATAGGAACAGGGATGTGCCCCTCTCCCCAAAGGGACGAGGCACCCAAAGGGTGTAGTCATCCTAGGGGACAGTAGCCATTGGCTACAGTCCCTGACTTCAGTAACACCCTTAAATTTAGCATTTAAGGGTTTCCCTGAAACTTGTTCCTCAGATTCGATGATCTACGAAGAAGAAGGACTGAAGAGCTATGCAGCAGGGGAGAAGATGACTGACTTGGCCCCAGCCCTACCAGCCTGTCTCCTCTTTGAGCAACCCTGCTCCAAGAAACCAGAGTAGCCCTCAGCCATCAACCTACAAGAATTCCTGGGGACCTGTGCTGTCTTCAACAAAGAATCTTGTCTCCCATGGACACCAGATTTGTCCAGTCAAGAAACCAACACGATGACTCCGGATCCAGGCGGATCCATGACACTTGCACCACTCTGCATCAGATGCCCACTGACCCAGTGAAGTCTCCCCGGTGATCCTGACCTGAGATCTAGCATTGGATGACTTCTCCTGACTCCTGCAGCCTCAACCTGAAGGGTCACCCAACCGTGACTGGAGCTGGAGAGAGAAACCCGACACCTAAAGACACCCCTGCACCGCCACCTCCTGGCCTAGGAGTGCCCAACCAATGGCGTACCAGCATCCCCCGCTATCCAACTTACCTCTCCAATTATGGGATTGTTTCAGCCAACCTTCAAAACCAAGCCTTCAGCTGTTTTCCCCAACCGAGGATCTCCATTGGTTTCAATGGGGCCACCAACACCTCCTCCCAGGGCCTGTGTCCCTAAACCGCAGGTACTTACCTGTAAACAGTTTTATAAGAAGTAGAGTATGTGTTCCAGTTTTTTGTGCGTGATGTTTTTGAGGTTAAATCCTTTAGTCGTTGATTCACATTATCATTCAACAGATGAGGTCGATTCGGGGTTTAGGAAGAGTATAACATTTTTATTAATACAAAATTGAACGAAGACAGCCGACATGTGTTTCGCCCTCTTTGGCGAATTGCGCCAGGGCTTTCTCAAGGCTAAATTCAGTTTCTCAGCAATAATCAATTGAAGTCTCAAAATACATCATAATCGATATATACAAAGGCAAATTTCTTAAAAGTTTCAATTTGGAGTTAAATCTCCTGTCGGGTCTACACGTTGTCACAATGATGCCACCTGAAACAGTGCCTGTTGGGTTGCCCCCTGCCTCCACAGGACAACATTGGGTCCAGTGACCTGTGCACCTAGCTGCCCCAGTGCCGCTGGTGGAGCAGTACCTACCTTGTTCCAACCCTTGCCCAGAGTTGACCAAAATCCCTGGATCTAAAACTCAAAACCGCTTACTGACCTGTAAGTTACTTACCTGCCTTTTTCCTATAGGATTGCATTGGTATCTCACTACATTGTATTAAGTGTGATCCTGAATACAAAGTATCTCCTTCTGTACTGAAAAGCATTTCTTGCACCTGTAAAGTATTTTTTAATGCTATACAAACATATTGCCAGTAATTGTAAAGTATTGCATAAAAGTCTACTTACCTGTAACTGAGTTCAACTTGGTTCCTAGAAACAAAAGTAACTAAAGTAATATTTTTTCTATAAACATTGGCCTGGAGCCAGTCATTGTGTGGATATTCCTGCCTTGTATGAGTATGTACACCGAATGCATTCACACTACCCTCTGATAAGTCTAACTGCTCAGCCCTGCTACAGATAAAGAGTAAGGTATTATCTACTTTAACCTCTGCCATGCCTTTGGGGACTCACTGGACTCTGTGCAAACGACACCTCTTTTGGTATAGCATATACAGAGACAGCATCCTACATTGGTGGATCAGTGGTGAGGTCTATGAATTTTCATTTGTTGGACTGCTCAGACAACACCTGATCACACAACATTTTCAAAATTTATAAACATCAGTTAGGGCCTTGGTTAAGTCCATAGAGCATTTCTTTTAAATAACAGCTTACTAAAGTTAGGGGTTAAAGTATTTTATGAGGTTTTCTTTAAACCTTTTGTAAAAATATTCCGACTATTAGTGGAATATTGGCTGATACACAGAGGAGGGTTGAGTAGCTCGACCTCACCCCCTACTCCATCTAGAGATGAGTATGTTAAGGTCCCTGTGTAGACTTAAGAAGATGTCCATGAGGTCCCATGCCTTTAAGGTCAGGCTCCTGGATCTATTGACAGAAAATGCAAGGGACCACGCTTCTGAGGTGGAAGATCCCAACTCAGGAGATGATGATGTTAGTGATTTGGAGGACAACCACCAACCTCCCCCTCTAACTAGGGAGAGCAGGGTCACTGTGCCCCTGACTCTAAGGGTGGTACTCACAGCACCTAGATTCCACATTGGTGGGTCAGGTCTTGATGAGATCATTGAGAACAGCCTCAGTGAAGAGGACATCCTTCTAGCAAGGCTGACCAAAAGACTAGATCTCGAGTCCAGACTACAAGCTCTGGAAAAAGAGAGAGCAGAGATAGGCTTACCTCCCATCAATGGTAGAAGCAAACCAAATAGGGAAGTAGAACAGTCTTATGACTCTAAAATCCCAAAAGGGATTGACCCAAATATGAGGAAGGTGATGACATCACCAAATGGTTCACAGCCTTTGACAGGGCCTGTGGCATGAGAAAAGTGAAGACATCACACTGAGAAGAATTGCTTTGGGAACTGTTCATTGGTAACTGCAG
This sequence comes from Lissotriton vulgaris, assembly GCF_964263255.1. Taxonomy (NCBI): domain Eukaryota; kingdom Metazoa; phylum Chordata; class Amphibia; order Caudata; family Salamandridae; genus Lissotriton; species Lissotriton vulgaris. Next base: position 1,652,226,669 of record NC_141685.1, read on the forward strand.
ACACAGACTTCTGACCCTTACCAGGGCAGATGCTGAATACTATGATCTCATGAGGGCACCCTGATTGAGGACATTTGACTCACAACTGAGGAGTATAGGATTAGATTCCGGGGGCTCACAAAATCCCAAGCCAGTCCTCAGTTGACTTCATAGACTACTCAGTAAAAACGCTACATGATTCGTTAACTGGAAGTGATGTGCAAGACTATGTGGGGCTTTCTAATCTCATTATGAAAGAACACGTTAAGTAATGGCACAAATGAAAAATTGCATCAGTATCTGGTGGTCCTCTGTCTAATGTCTCCCCAAGAACTGGAAAAGAAGGCAGACCATTGAGTCAAGACTAGGGTGACCAAAACGTACACAAGGGGGTGACCAAATGAAAGAGGTTACTAAACCTTCCCAGGGGAAGATAAAAACCAAGGGGCACATTATCAAGAACAGCGATAAAATTATCGCAGTTTTAGCGGCAAGAAACTGCTGCTAAAACGGCGATAATGGGCTTGATAATATGTCCTTGTGAATTCCCATAGCAGCACAGGTTCTGGTGTTAACCTGGGCTGCTATGGGAATTCACAAGGGCATATTATCAAGCCCATTATAGCCATTTTAGCATCAGTTTCCTGCAGGTAAAGCGGCGATATTTTTATTGCAGTTCCTGATATTATGCCCCCAAGAGTCTTCTAAAGGCCCCCAAAACCCTGCTCAGGAGGGTGGGTTCCAGAAGTCTTCCCAGCCCACTAGTGGGTTTAAGGGTAACATTGTTGATCCCTAAAGGCCTGGTGTTGCCTCTGTAAGAAGTTGGAACACCAAACTGGAGATTCTGCCTGTTTTAACAAGAATGCCCTTAGTCCACCTCCAGTTAGCACTGGTGTGGCAAATCTTCGGATGGGATCAGCAGTGTGCCCAGGGAAAACCCGGGTTCATACTGAAGCTATTATAGTTTCTAAAGTGGAGGGAATATTGGCCACTTTAGCTGTCTGCCCCCTAACTTAAAAAAATACCTACAGTACCACTTGGTTAATGAGACTAGAGTAGAAGCCCTGAGGGATACAGGTGCCAATGTCACAATGGTGAAAGATACACTAGTTCCCCCAAGACAATGCCTGACTGGTAAAACCTATCCAGTCATCAATGCTCACAGTGTCACTGCATACCATTCCATGGCTATAGTGACATTAGACTGGGGGTTGGGGGGGATAACTGGCCTGAAACAGGTAGTTGTCTTTCGAAAACCTCCAGCTGCTTGTCTGCTTGGAAATGACCTGGAGACCTGCGCATGGGCTGAGATAGAGCTGAAAACCCATGCAGCCATGTTGCACATCCCTGAGATAGTGTGTGTAAATACCAACGCACAAAGCCGAGCACAGGGTGAAAAAGAAGTGTTGAAGCCTGAAAAGATGGCTTAACCTTCCAAGAGGAAAGGTAAGAAGGCAGGGGGACCAGCGTCTGACCAGAAGAATGCTAAGGACCCCTCTCCTCAGGGAGAGGGCTTGTCAACCCAAGGGGGAACTGAGTCCATGGAACTTGAAACATACCAGGTTGAGCTCCTGGGCCCAGGGGGACCCTCTAGGAAAAAGCTGTGTCTTGGACAGCAGGTCTACCCCACTCTTGAAAGCCTGCAACAGCAAGCTGTTGCACAGGAAAAGGGAGATGTCAGTGGCTCCTACAGGACCTATTGGGAGGAGGTACTCCTGTATACTGAGGCCAGAGACCCCAAACCTGGTGCTAGTAGCAGAGTAGTAGTGCATCAGCTGTACAGAGACTTCCTACTCACATTGACCCATGACATCCCCCTAGTTGGGCATTGTGGCCCGAATAATACTTGGGAAAGGCTTTTCAGACATTTCTACTGGGCCCAGAAGTCCTGAAAGTGCATGAGTTTGTCATCTCCTGTGTCACCTGTCAGGCCAGTGGCAAAACTGGTGGACACCCAAAGGCCCCCTCTAATTCAACTACCAGTGGTTGGGATTCCCTGTCAAAGGGTCGGTGTGGCTATAGTGGGTCCACTTGAAGCACCCAGAGCCTCAGGAAACAAATATATATTGGTAGTAGTGAATCATCCTACAAGGTATCCTGCAGCAATTCCCTTTAGAGGTATGAAAGCCCCTGCAGTAACCAAAGCTCTCATTGGTGTCTTCACCAGGGCAGAGTTCCCCAAGGAGGTGGTTTCAGATAGAGGTTCGAAATTCATGTCTGCATACCTAAAACACATGTGGAATGAGTGTGGAGTAAACTACAAATTCACTACACCTTATCACCCACAAACTACTGGCCTTGTTGAAAGATTCAACAAGGCATTAAAAGGTATGTTCATGGGAGTCCCTGAAAAACTCAGAAAGAGATGGGATGGCCTGCTTTTCACTTACAGAGAAGTGCCTCAGAAGGAAGTAGGGTATTCGCCCTTTGAACTTCTTGTTGGCCATCCTGTGAAGAGATCACTTGCTCTTGTAAAATAAGGTTGGGAGAGGCCTCTCCATGAACCTAAGCAAAATGTGGTGGACTATGTACTAGGCCTCCGCTCCAGGATGTCAGAGCTTTTAGCTCCGGCGCCATGCTTTGTACAATACAAATCAATTAAATTAATAATACATAGGGGTATGTTCAAAATGAAGCTTCTACTTTACATTTACATTGATGATTATAATTAATTATGTAGGTATACCTAAAAATGCTGAACGTCAAGTTTCTATTCTTTAGGTATTTGTTAAGGTGTGCCCTCATTTCCTTGTTTGACTTTTTTAATATTCTAGTTTTTGCAGTTAGACTGCTGCTTTGTTTCCCTTGTGCTCCTGCTGAAAATTATCAGCACTTTTCATAATGCTTGTGCAGTTCTCTTAGTCTTTGAGCTATAGAATAATCTGTGTTGATGTGTGTAATTTGTGTGATGTTCATGATCTTTATTTATTATTATTTAGATGTATTTAGAGGTAAAGAGCATCGCTTGTTGGCATTTGGTTACTTCAAAGCACTGTAGGTTATGACGGAAAGTACATGAGCTGAGGTGAAACTGAACATCAGGGTCCAATCAGATGGACAGGGATTTGTCTTCTACATTCCTTGATGGTGAACCCTTTTCTTTACACAGGTCTGTTGAATGGAAGTGTAACTATCAATTTTAATGCGTTTTTTGAACTGCATGTAGTTTGGTTTGGACCTCAGAATTGGGTTTTTGACATTCTTGACTTTGTAACCCCAGACATTTGCCTCTGTGCTTCAGCCTCGTTGGTATATCAAGTAATCAGATGCTAGACAAAGTTTCCAGGTTGACATGAAGCGTGGTGAAATTTCTACAAGTATTCTAGACTGCTTACCCCAGTTGGCTCTGTCATCAGTGCAGAAGGAATTTAAATTTGATCCTAAATCTTACAGGGAGCCAGTGAAGTTGTCGAAGGGCGGAAATGTAATTAGGTCACAGAGATTTAAGCTTATTCTGGTTGTTCTGTTCAGAAACCTTCAAAACCAGCAAATATGCCTTTTAAGGGGACTAGTTTGGATGATATTGCAGAAGTCAAGACTGCCTTAAGCGCTTTGGTCAGCTCCACCCTTCAGTTTGTTTGGTGAAGTAGGAGAATTTTTCGTGGTAAAGAGACCAGCATATTAACAACACAGACCACTGTGCTGATTTGTGATGTGAACAAATTGTCGGGTTCGAGAAGCATCTCCAGGTTCCTTACTTCTAAAGAACCCGATTGACTGAACGCAAAGAACTCGGCTCGATTTTACCCAGTAACAGCAGGTCTGTTTTGTCTCTATCGGGTGCAATACGTGGTTCAAGCATGGAATGATCTTGAATTTCCTCCTCTGTTATACTATAGGGAAACTGATTCAATGTAGGATTCTTTGTTCAGCAATATTTTGGAAAATTTAAAGTTGTGTTGTCTGTTGTGTAACCTGAAAATAATGTTTGCTTTGGTATTTCCAAAACTTTCTGTAGAATTGTTTTTCAACTGTATTGATGTCAGGCAGGTCCTTTACTTAAATGAATGGGGGTTAGCGGATGGCTCCGAAAACGGAATGTACCATGTTACACTACTTAGTTTACTTGCCGTACCCAAGTGCTTGGTCAACCCCATGATATAAACCCTCACAACATCCATGGCATCAGTTTTATTGCTTTATGCATAAGCCTGCCATAGCCAGGGTGCCAGTTTAACTAAATTATGCAAATCACCCCCTTGAATACAAAGGAGCACAATTAATCTCCATGGTATATACACATGCTGTAACCAAGATGACAGTTTAGCTTAGGGTAACCAGGAAAGTCCTGGTTTTTCATGGTCCCTTCCAGTGCATTTTCTTTCTTTTTTCTCTCCTCTCTTTCCATTTCTCTCTCTCTCTCTCTCTCTCTCTCTCTCTCTCTCTCTGTGTCTCTCTCTCTCCATCTCTTACCTCGCCCCCCCCCCCCCGCTTCCCTCGGGTTCCCTTTCATTCCAAGACTCTAACTTCGTTACAGGTTGTTGTCCACAGATTTCATCTTGCTGTGCCATGCACTTGCTCGGACTTTCGTATGTCTGGGAATCCACCTGTATTTGCAGAGGGTTGTTCAAGTATGACAGGCACCATCAAATGTCTGTTGGTGCACCACTACAGACAACACTACAATGGAGGTCAACCTGCTTAAGCTATTACTGGAGAAATTGATGGCTATAACTATTCCTTAAGAAGATATTATGCCAAAACTGCCAAAAAGATGAACAATTGAAAGGAAATTTAATAACTCTATATTTCAATAATTGTAGGAACAAGATTAAAAGGTTTCTACCCTCAGCTGATATAGCAAAATGTCTTAAAGTATATGATTTATCCATCAATGGTATTTAAATTATCACTTTTGTTGCAGCTGAAATGGCATTGTTCGAATCTTTCCAAGAATGGGTAATGCACACTTTGGCTAATGGAAATGGTAATGGGAAGCACTGAGCAGTGCATTATTGTGAAATTATAGTGAAGGGAAGGGCAACTTACAGTTTGATTGAAGTCAATTGCTAGACTACGGTCTAATAACGTAATCTACTCAGCAGAGGAGGAGCATGTATGGGAGAAAAGGACAATTTGGAGCAGTTGTTAGAGGGACAAAGGCTGCGGGCACTGCTGGAACAGTTTGGGCTGAATTCTGGTTGCATCCAACGACGTGTGCTTTAATTGTTGATCATGAGTCTTTGTTGTCAGTTCGAAGGAAGCCACAAAATGCAACAAATAAGTAATGATGTCTCCTACATCCTACACATCACAGAAATTCCATATGGTTGCCTAACAAAGAACTCCCAACTTTACTTGCAATTTAAACAAGTCACACTAACAGAACATATAGGACACAACACCATATGACAACTAGGCACACCAGCAGCACTAATCAATATGTAGTAGTAGTAGTATAAGTTTATTGTTTGATTAATTAAAATCATTACAAACCCCCCCCATATCCATAAAAACGTAGTAAAAATTTCATTACATTTATAAGTACACCTGATTTTGACATGGTTCCATAATTATATAAAAGGGTGTAAATTTCTTTTTAAAAATTTGGGGACCTTTTAGAAAAGATAATTGCATAGTGTATACCCCAATGTTCCAAATTTTTAATGTTCATACACCACTATTTGCGACCTGCAGCTAGTCGCTAGTAAGCATGCTGTCCGTTCATTAATGTTGTTGGTCGGCTATTGAAGGTGACTTTGGTCCTGCTTATTTTGCTTACTCTCCATCTGCTTGCCGTAGGAGGTTTTGATGGAGCAGATTTCCTCTGCAGTCAGGCATTGTTTTATTTTTGTGCTTCAGACAGACTGCATTTAAATTGCCACGCACATTTTGGTGCAAGTTAAAACCAAAGGCACCTGAAAAATATAAAAGTGACACCTAGTCTTTCTGAAATGCTTGTGCTGAATTAACATGTGTTTTTGCAATGTGGAGAAAAGTGGCCTTTTTAGCTGTGAAGATTAATAGAATATGTTTCTCTCTTCCCAGCTCATCCCATGCAATCTACATTCACTATTTCTGTCTTAATAGACTTTGACTTGTTGCATATTTTGAAAAGTATTTTCAGTTAATAACATCTCTTTTTCTATGTTGCACATTGCACCTTTATTTTGCATGTTGTCATAAATAATAGAAAAGCTGCTTTAGACTAGTAGCTTGGCTAGGTAAACATTTATACATGACATTAATATTATCTTTTTTTGTTTGTTTTATTTTGGGGCCTACCATTAAATGGCTGCCTGTGAAACCATGAAAAGCTATGGCTTGCTTTGAATGAGAAGGGAGCATGCGCAGACTGTGGCAGCTTTCCTCATGCCAAGAAGTGAAGGACATCTTGAACTGTACATTCTTCTGATTGTGCCAATGTGCCAGCTAACTAAAGTATCCGTCCTACTGCGCTGAGAAAAGGAAGGATGAAACATTTTCCCTAGTAAATGTTGCAAATGTTTATAAATGTATTATTCATGTATGCTTCTTTTGTTAAAACTGTTTTTTTTTAATGCGTCAGGAAAGTGCAAACTCATGCCATCATGATTGACCAATCAACATACAGGTTTTCCTGAAATGCAACATTTTGAGTAGTCTGCCAAAATTTTGTGTATAAAAACTGACAGGGGCGGGCTTTCTCAGCTCAGCTGGCTTCTTGCTCATTTTGGCTTAGGCTTCTATGGGTTAGGTACGAGAAACGTCCCGGGAGATTGCTGAGGGTTTGCGTCCGAGGAGAATCAGGGGGAGGTTTCTTGCTTCCACGCCATATCTTGGCCACATTCCTTTGAGGTCTTGTGAAGGGCGGGCTATCTCACTCCCTGCTTGCTCTTTAGACACAGACAGATGCAGAAGAACAGCAGATTAAATAGAATTAGATGCTAATTTTCAGTTATGCTTAGACAAATTAATTAGGTCTGAAATGATTTATTTGTCTTATGCATTTATTTCTCTTAATGGGAGATTTTTGCAAACTATTTGATTTTTGATTAGCCTTGCAGGACTATATTTTTCTTAGAAACTCTTTAAGAATTTTGAATGACATTTTGCGCCACATTCCTACATGTTATGCCTATATGCAGACTGTAATGTGCTCTGTATTAATGCTATTTTTCCTGTTTTCCAAATTCTGTAACCTGATTGATATTTTATTAATGAATAAAGGGTCAGAGAAAATTAACTTTTGACTAGAAAATAAAACCCTTTAAATACTCAACAACTCTCTTTATTGGCTTAAAATAATAATTGCATTTTTGACTGTTCATCTTTATTTAAAGTCTCCAGAAGGTATTACATGGTGTGAAGGGCCCAACACCTTTTGAGCGGTAAATTAGAGATAGCATGAGGGTTTTGCATTGAGAAATTACCAGAAGAAATTACCGCTCCATCAGTTTTTGGTAATCAGAGGATGGTCATTATTGATTAGTTTGGTGATTAATGATTATTGATTTCACCATCAACTACTCAACTAATGGATCATTGACCTTAAGAAGGGAAATAAAATAATTGCCCAAGTTAGATAAATGTCCAAGTCCTGATTCCTGACTCCAATGCTCAGAACCTGAAGATTGGCAAAGCAGTACTGGCAGGTGATGCAAGAAGTGGTGTGAGTATCAATAGGGTTGTGAAATGTTGTTAATATGCTAGCATGCATGTATGTTTTTTTAAAGTGTTGAAAATAGTAAGGTTTTTACTGTTGGTGACATTTTGCTCATTTTGAATTGATGGTGTTATTGATTATATTGGTAATTTCATAGGACATAATTTTTGGTTATTGATTACATGTTTTAACTCTTCATGTTAAGGTAGTGTCTTGTTCTATGTTGTCTGGAACATGCAGGTATGTACACCTGTGGAATCCCGGGAAGGAATAGCGGGTGGTAAATGGAAGCCACACTGCACTGAGGTTACTTGTCTGTTGGAATAGCACTGAGAAGCTAGGTAGAGCTGGCAGTGTTAAATTAGGGACTATTTTCTGTGTGAATGATTGTAGCAAAGAGTTCGCTGGTGAAACTTTGGTCTGATATCACCTAGAAAGGGTCACACCAAAGGAGTAGCAGGTTCTTCTGAGCTTGAGTGACAGCAAAAGGGTTCGCTGGTGAAACTTTGGACTAAGATATATCCTGAAGGATAAGTCCAAAGGAGTAGCAGGTTCTTCTGAGCTTGTGTGACAGGTAAGCGGAAGGGATTTACCTGTAGTGTTTGAAGAGTAAACGGAAGGTCTTACTTTGTGAAGGGTAAGCGGAATGTGTTACTCGCAGTGAATATAAATCTATCCTTTATTTAGCACAACAGACAGAGTAGCGAATGTATTTATGTTGTTACTAACAGATTTATTGATTCAGAGAAATATTGCAGTAAGATTTTGTGGAGGTTCAGTAGTAGGAGTGAAACTGACTAAAATTGAGACTAACAGCTTTGTAAAAGAGAAATTGCATTGAACTATTGCAAAAATGAAATTGTTTGAAGGCTTAAAGAAGCTGTTAGGAGGTAAAGTGAAAAATTCGTTTTTTATTGGTGATGCTCCTGAAGGAACACCTGTGCATTTTATGTCTACCAATTTGGGACAAAATACATGTATGTGGGTTCACCAATGGTGCAAGATTACTGAAAAAGAGGGTGTTTTGAGGTTTCCAAAAGATGGTACTTTTGAATTGCTAATTATTGACAAATTAAGGGAAGTCTTATGTGAAATAAAGACACCATCTAAAGCTGCACAGTTTGAGGCCTTAAGCCTGTGGGAAAAAGCAGCAAGAGAGAAAGCAAGTGAGGATAAAAAGGTAAAGCACCAAATGCAGGAGAAGAGAATTAATGATGATAAAGAGCTTCAAATAAATAATGATTCAGGTGATGAAATAATGGATGCATTGTTAACTGAGTGTCCACCACTTTATGTGGTTCCCATTAAAAATACTGAAAATAGTGTACTAGTAAGCACTACAGTGGCTACTGCTTCTGTTGAGCAGAGAAAAACACAGATTGAGAAAACTGTGCAAACATTTTATATTGACCCATTACCTGTTGATTCAACACTGACAGTGATACCTCCAGGTGTTACTGCTTCAAATGTGCCTGATTCAGTCCAAGAATTGCTAACTGCAGATGCACAGATAATGCATAGAAAAATTATGACTGTCCCAATTAATATGGTCCCTACTGACAAGGTTCAAAGAGCTGCAGAAGGAGTGATTATGGCAGGGTTTATTTCAGAAACTCAGAATTCACAGATTATTGGACAGAAATTACCCCAAGCACTGAAAGGTGAGGGAAAAATGGTATTTACAACATCTGCAGCTCAGAATAAAATATATGTAATTGAAAATGTGATTTTTCAAACCTGCTTAGAGGAAGCAGCAGTGATTAAAAATATTGAAAACATGGGAGAACATATTAACACAGGCACCGAAAAAGAGAGACAGCGTAGTGTTTTAAATTCAGCACTTGAACATGGAGAAAATAACAGTCCATGCTGTTTAAATAATGAAAATGTGAACAAGTGTCAGGAAAAAGAATTAATTTCCCTGAGTAAGGAAACAGTTGCGTGTGCATTAACTACACATAATGGCCTGGCAGATTTGGCTCAAAAATATGAAACTGATGTTTCAGGAAGTTTTCCATCTCAGAAAAGTTGTAGGGTACATATGGATGATGAAGCAAAGGAGAAAATGTGTTCTTCAGAAATGCAATTGCACAGTGCAGAAATAAAGTATATTTTTAAATGCAATGGGTTTGAGAAATTAGGAGACAAATGGGAAAGAAAACATGAGAAGAAAAAGAAACCACCAGACCTAGCTAGGAAACTGGATAAGGAAAAGAAGCCACCAGATTTAATTGAGAAAAATAATAAGCAGAATGAGGGAGAAGCTTTTGCTTACTCATTGAGAGAAATAGTGGGAGGAGTGCATGTTCCTATGCCACAGAATAAAAGTGAACTTGCAGCATTTCTGAAAACAATCCCACAATTGAGAGACAGAATTATGTTGTGGTACCCAAATGTTGATGGATTTGTTGAGATTTTAAAAGAGCTGTGCAATATTTTGGAAATGTTCTTTTACATTGCCATGCAGAATGAATTGTGGTTTGAATCTAATGTTGTTCAAGGGCCAGGTGAAGAGACAATGAAAAGGGTTTGCATGAATGCACCATCATTTTCTGTTGTTATGGAGGAAAATATAGCAGTGATTATTTTCCTGAAGGGTGGAGTGCCAGTAAAGGATGTTGATTGGGTACAGATTAAAAGAACACAGGATGGAAGTAAAGTTGGTTTGGTTTGTGAAAATTCAGGTATGGATGTTGTACTGCTGGAAAATGTGTACTTTTGCCATCTTTATAGCAGATTTGAGCATTGGAAGAAGAAAAATAAATTTAAACATGATGCACAAAAACATGGAGACATGCAGATGCAAAATATGCAAGCTAAGCAAATGCAAATGTCAGTTCAGAAACAGGTACCTATGGCAGGAATTTTCCAAGCAAAGATGGTCTCACAAAATATGGAAAAAGCTCAAATCAATTTAAATAAGGTGACCAGAGCAAATGTGAATTATTTCCAGAGGCAAAATCAGAACCCAGTCCAACAGGTTGCTGTGTTTGAAAATGAGAGTTTTAACCCTCACAATTCAGAATTTACCAAGTGCATTGTGGAGGCAGTGGAAAGTCCAGACTTAATTTCAAGAGTTTTAAGGAAAGAAATTATAAACCCAGTTTTAGAAGAATTTGAACCAAAATTAGGCCCATTTGAGGAAGATTGCAAAACTGTTGTCTGTGATTCAGGCCTAGCAGAAAAACAATTTTTTTGCAAATTAAACAGCACAGATTACTGTACATCAGATAATGTTATTTTTCAGATTCCTGATGAGGATGTACATTTTAAAATGGCCCAACAAGAAACAGCTGTAGCATTATTTTTAGAAAAGACAGTTGAAAAATTACCTTCTGATTTTGAAAAAAGAATAAACACAGAAATAAGAGAGTTCACAGAGAAGGATGCCAGATTAATAACATGTGCAGAACATGTCTTATTAAAATTAGAACCAGATGACATGCATGCAGGTACACCATCAGTTGCAGGAATTTTACCAATAAAAGGATTTTTGATGGACTTGATTGGAAGTTTGTGTAACTTTCTGATCACAGGCTCACAGAAAATAAATGAAAAGAACAGAATAGTGCAGGAGATTAAAAGCATATTTTTTCCATGTTGTCCTGTGGTACCGAATCCAGCCAATATATTTTTTCACATTCCATGTGCTGAAGAATGGCTTACTTTTATTGATTTTTGCAAAGTCCATGTCACAGTGCCAATGCATGAGAATAGTCAGGAGTACTGTCAAAAAGCAGATGAATATCTGGGACACAAAATTGGAAAGGGAGGTAGAAAGGTGTCACCAGAGAGGGTGGAAATGATTTCCAAGAAAAATCCACCTCAAATTCAGAAAGAAGACAGGACATTTTTGGGGATGGTTAGCTGCTGTAGAGAGTGGTTACTAAACCTTTCCCTAGTGGCTAAGCCTTTACTGAGGCTGACACACAAAGATGTGTCTGATCCGCTTCCATTGGACAACAATTGCACAAAAGCATTCCTAGAGTTGAAAGAGAAAGAATGTTGCGCCCCAGCACTAGGAATGAAAGTTTATTTAAAAGAAAATACACCAATTTGCAGTGAGAGGGAGGGCTGCACTCTCTCATTGCCTATTCAAAAAGATGACTGTGTTCAAAGGTCTGTGATGTATTGCCCAATGACCTTTGTCCCTAACTTCACAAAAATGTCAGCAAATGAATTGGATTGTGATGAAACTGAATATGAGTGTCTAAATATCATGAAAATATGCATAAAGCCAAAATCAGACTTTAATGATGAATGTCTGAGTCAGCCCAACAATGTCCATTTTGTAGATGGCCCATGTTTGAAAGGTGACACATTAAAAGCAGCACATGCTGTGCTCCTTATGCATTATGTTGTCAAAGCTTCATGGCTCTCAGTAGTTGCCCCAGTCCAAAATTCGAAATTGATTGCCCTTACCATAACATGCAGTATATCTGCTCAAATGAGAGTCACTGTTGTCATGGGAGAGAGAAATGCTAATTCAGTTGCACAAATGTGTGTTCTGTTAGCATGTACATTCTATGGAATCTTCACAGGTGAATTAAAAGAGGCTCAAGAAAATGTTTTTGAAGCAGCACAACAGGGTTGTATCAGAACTGTTTTTGAGAAAAGTGACAACTGCAAAGTGACAAATGTGTTATTGCAAAGACTGATGCCCAGGTATAGATTGCCGGTTTCTCTGAAATCAGATCATAAGGTGGTCTCAAAGATAATGAGTGCAGAACAACAGATTGGACAAGGAATGGATTGTAGCTATCTGCCTGAAATGTCAAGCATAATAAAGCAACACAATGGCAGCACTGAGTTACCTTTTGCCAAAGACGGTGTCTCACCAACACCAAAGTGGCTTGAAAATGCATATGCAAATGCACTTGTGGAAAACACTGAGGAGAACACTAGCCATGGCTGTGTAGGTCAGTTTGATGTACAGTGTGCAGTTTCTCACCAGATTGCAGCTGCTACACAAGATCTGCATAATGGATGGTGCAACGGCTTTGGTCGGAGAGATGAAGTGGTGAATCATCTGAATCTGATCAAAGTGAAGATAAGAGTGAAAGGCATTGGTTGAAAAAGTGCAAGAGATTGATGGTGCTCTGTCAGAGTTTCTCAGCACCTAAGTAGTCTAATTTGCATTGAAAAAGGTACAGAATGCCAATGAGCCATTCTGATGGCAAGCTGATGACAAAGAGAAAAGAAATGCTGAAACTGTCCTGTTGAATTCCTTTTTTATTATTTTAGTTACTTATTTTAAAGAAGACTAACTGTTTCAAGAAGCTACTTACAGAACTCTGCACTAAAACATTTGAGCTTGGCTATATATGATCTGATTACAGATAGACTTGTGTTTGCCTTAGAAATAGATTTAAAATTGTTATATGCTCAGCTTTTGCAATTTTTAAAAAAATGTCACTTGTGAAAATGAAATATGTGTGATTAATTATAAATCATTTTATTATGATTTGAATTATCAGAAGGGTGGATTGATGGAGCAGATTTCCTCTGCAGTCAGACATTGTTTTATTTTTGTGCTTCAGACAGACTGCATTTAAATTGCCACGCACATTTTGGTGCAAGTTAAAACCAAAGGCACCTGAAAAATATAAAAGTGACACCTAGTCTTTCTGAAATGCTTGTGCTGAATTAACATGTGTTTTTGCAATGTGGAGAAAAGTGGCCTTTTTAGCTGTGAAGATTAATAGAATATGTTTCTCTCTTCCCAGCTCATCCCATGCAATCTACATTCACTATTTCTGTCTTAATAGACTTTGACTTGTTGCATATTTTGAAAAGTATTTTCAGTTAATAACATCTCTTTTTCTATGTTGCACATTGCACCTTTATTTTGCATGTTGTCATAAATAATAGAAAAGCTGCTTTAGACTAGTAGCTTGGCTAGGTAAACATTTATACATGACATTAATATTATCTTTTTTTGTTTGTTTTATTTTGGGGCCTACCATTAAATGGCTGCCTGTGAAACCATGAAAAGCTATGGCTTGCTTTGAATGAGAAGGGAGCATGCGCAGACTGTGGCAGCTTTCCTCATGCCAAGAAGTGAAGGACATCTTGAACTGTACATTCTTCTGATTGTGCCAATGTGCCAGCTAACTAAAGTATCCGTCCTACTGCGCTGAGAAAAGGAAGGATGAAACATTTTCCCTAGTAAATGTTGCAAATGTTTATAAATGTATTATTCATGTATGCTTCTTTTGTTAAAACTGTTTTTTTTTAATGCGTCAGGAAAGTGCAAACTCATGCCATCATGATTGACCAATCAACATACAGGTTTTCCTGAAATGCAACATTTTGAGTAGTCTGCCAAAATTTTGTGTATAAAAACTGACAGGGGCGGGCTTTCTCAGCTCAGCTGGCTTCTTGCTCATTTTGGCTTAGGCTTCTATGGGTTAGGTACGAGAAACGTCCCGGGAGATTGCTGAGGGTTTGCGTCCGAGGAGAATCAGGGGGAGGTTTCTTGCTTCCACGCCATATCTTGGCCACATTCCTTTGAGGTCTTGTGAAGGGCGGGCTATCTCACTCCCTGCTTGCTCTTTAGACACAGACAGATGCAGAAGAACAGCAGATTAAATAGAATTAGATGCTAATTTTCAGTTATGCTTAGACAAATTAATTAGGTCTGAAATGATTTATTTGTCTTATGCATTTATTTCTCTTAATGGGAGATTTTTGCAAACTATTTGATTTTTGATTAGCCTTGCAGGACTATATTTTTCTTAGAAACTCTTTAAGAATTTTGAATGACATTTTGCGCCACATTCCTACATGTTATGCCTATATGCAGACTGTAATGTGCTCTGTATTAATGCTATTTTTCCTGTTTTCCAAATTCTGTAACCTGATTGATATTTTATTAATGAATAAAGGGTCAGAGAAAATTAACTTTTGACTAGAAAATAAAACCCTTTAAATACTCAACAACTCTCTTTATTGGCTTAAAATAATAATTGCATTTTTGACTGTTCATCTTTATTTAAAGTCTCCAGAAGGTATTACATGGTGTGAAGGGCCCAACACCTTTTGAGCGGTAAATTAGAGATAGCATGAGGGTTTTGCATTGAGAAATTACCAGAAGAAATTACCGCTCCATCAGTTTCTGACCGTTGTCATGAATTTGACGCCCCTGCAGACCAAGATAATGGAAGCGCCTTCCAGCCACTAATCAATATGAAGACATCTATCTTAAATACAGAGGAGCTGATACACATACACAACGCAAATGCAATGAACGCTTTTAGGCTTACATTTGTTTATTAGAAAACAACATCATTGTGGAGGACATACGTCGGTACTTTTCCGGCTGCAGGTAGCCAGTTAATCCTTTTACTGCCCTGTTGAAGCACATATGGCAGTTAAAAGTATCCACAGTCGCCCTTGTGGCGTACATATATGTCAACAATGTAAAGGGGCACACTCGCGTCTGGCAGCTATTTTTCCCCCTTTGTTGTCTGTTCAGTGGGGGACAAACTCCTCCTTGTCCTGTGACCTGGAGAGTGGAAGTTAGCGCTGCTCATTCTTTCTGGACACTGGCAAGCTTCTGAATGAGAAAGCCCGGTGCTAACTTTCAGCCCACATGTTTAATATGAGTGTGGCATCGCATATTGGTATTCCAGCCAAAGATCGAGCAGACGGGTGAGGTTACAGGAAGTGCTAAGGGCAGTTACTGTTGTCCAGCTGCTCCCTGGCCATGCACACCAGCTCAAAGCACTGTTTTGTGTTGCTGGGATAGAAGGTGGAAGGAGCAGCTCAGCTCCTTCAAGCCTCCCTCCCACCACCACCACCATCACACCAACCGAAGAAACGAAACTAGGAGGTGGTGATGGTAAAAAGGATGAACTAGGATTGTTCCTAGTCCCACCCTATCCAATCCCCACTTCCTGTTTTAACTGTGTATCTGGGCCCCAGCAAGGAGCCAGACACTGTCTGGATTTCTTCAGCTTAAGAAAAAAATCCAAATAGTGTCTGACTTCGTTTTGAGGCACAGACACACAATTCTGTGTTCCATGAGGAGCTAGATTCTGTTTGCACTTTTTCTTATTCTCAGAAAAAATGTAAGTATTGACTTGCTCTTTGCTGGGACTCAGCCATACAGTTATGTGCTCTAGCAAGCAGTCCAGACACGCTTTGAATTCTTTTGGTATCCTCAGAAAAGATTCAAACAGAGCACAGCTCCTTGCTCTGGCACTGACATGTCTGTAACCCATCGAGGAGCTCAGCCACTGTTTTGATGTTTCCAAACCAAGAAAAATTCCCTTAGGGCCCAGAAACACACACATGGCCCTGGGGTCATCTGGCCTAGGGAAAACCTGCCAACTCCACACACATGTCTAAATACTAGACATCTGGAGAAATCCTGGGGGTTGGGCTTGGGAGGCTGCCACCACTTTTCCTTATTCAGATTTTACTTTGTCAAAAATTGGTTTAAAAATGATTTCCTATATTTCTGAAATAGAAAGTTTGAGAATTTGTGGAGAACAGCAAAATTCCAACCAGTGTTCCCAAACTTCAGCCAATAACAACAGTACCTTATCTGTGTAAGTCGACCTATCATAATTGACAGAAGCAGGCTGAATATATGGCTGTATCAAATCAATATAGCATCAATGTGGTGTTCACATTGTCTCACTTTTGGCCTATTCCTGTCCTGTGCAAGGGGTCCACCCACAGATGTGAAGTATACCATTTTTACCCTGTTCTCCCTGTTTTGTCTCCTTCCTCTCCTTCCCTTTGACAGCAGAGTCCAAGCATTATGGCCAACGCCGGGTGGAGCTGCCAGACAGCTATAGAGGAGATTGGCCCTGGTTCTTGCGATTGGCCGTCACCTACCCAGCCGGACATTGGACACAGTTTCTCCCCGTCTCCCTGTTTTGTCTCCTTCCTCCCCCTCCTCTATCGAATTTACCATGACACTGCTTTTTAATCCTATGTTTGATTATGCTTTGTAACAAATGTAACTTGCAACCTGTAATTCACTGATCCTCATGTAAAGCGCTCTGATACCTCCGTGTCTAGCCAGCGCTATATAAAACTTAATAAATAAAAATAAAATAAATAAAAGTGTTGGAGCATGGGATAGTGGTACTTTCGGCATTTTCACAGAAAAAAGATGAAATTGTAATTTATTTTATTTTATTCACCCTTTAACATTTGGAGAGGATTCTGCATAATGAAATTTGCTGGGATACATGCAAGTCATACTACAGTGATTTCCCTGTGTCTCTAGTTTAAAAAAACGGGTGGTGGTGGTAGGTTCCTCTGAGTGCTAGACAACCATATACCAAAATACTGCAGACAACAATGCCCCTTAAACCTCCTGCCTTTCTGGGAATTTACCCTATCATAAACATTCTCTACTGTTTAATATGTGGATCCTTGCTCACACCCATGGAACCTCAGTAATGTCTGATGACACCACACCCACAATATTGAGGGAAAAACAGATTTGGCTCAAGTCTTGGGAGAGATATTTTGCTGTGTGGGAAGACTGAAAGAAAGTACCATGTACAGGGCACATTTTGAAAATCTGGCAAATGTCTTGCTCAGGTGTTGTCCTCTCAGCCAAACAGGGTGAGGGTGCTCTTGTACCTAGCGATAGAAAATTTGAGATGTGTAGATTATGAAAAATATATGGTTGTGGAATGTTTCAGTTCAGCCCAGGGGTGAAATCCAGTGGTGTAACAAAAGTAGAGGGAGTCACCTGCAAGGTACATGCATGGGCCCCTCATTCTCCAGACCCAGTTTGGAGCTCTCAGGTCAGGGGCCCGCCAGTGCCGGAAGGGGCCCCGAAGCTCGGACCCAATGCACAGTGAGGGATGCAGGGGCTTTTTTAACGCTACTGGTGAAATCTATGACTAAAATGCAGGTTGTGTAACTCAGTAATTGCTTTCCGTTACTTTCCAGTTTCCCAAAGTCACTGTACCGGATTTTTTGCCTATGGGCACAGTCAACGCACAGAAAATCCAAACATTTCTGGACCATCAATGCTAAGGAGACACAGAAATACAAAGTTGGAGGACAACCCCATTTTGGGAAAAAAAGCTAACAAGCATATACAATGCAATTGTCTCGTCTTTGTTAAAGTTAGAGCTATTGGCATTGCAAATGGCATTTTTTTCATTTTTTGTTTTTTTAAAACATAAATAAATAGTATTGTCATTTACAATGGCAATAGGTGAGCATTAGAGAGTAGTAGAGAGTATTAACAGACACAGAGCCAAATAGACACACACAGAGCCCAACACACACACACACACAGAGCCACACACACACACACAGAGAAACACACACACACACACAGAGCCACCCACACACACACAGAGCCACACACACACACACAGAGCCACACACACACAGAGAGCCACACACACACACACACAGAGCCACACACACACGCACACACAGCCACACACAGATACACAGAGCCACACACACACACACACACAGAGCCACAAACACAGAGAGCCACACACACACAGAGCCACACACACACACAGACACATGCACAGAGAGCCACACAGAGAGAGAGAGACACACACAGAGCCACACACACAGAGCCAAACACACAGCCACACAAACAGAGCCACACACAGAGCCACACACACACACACACACAGACACACACACACAGAGACACACACACACACACAGAGCCACACACAGAGCCACACACACACACACAGAGCCACACACACACACAGAGCCACACACACAGAGCCACATGCACAGAGCCACACACACACACACAGAGCCAAAAACACAGTCACACACACACACACAGAGCCACACACACAGAGAGAGCCACACACACACACAAAGCCACACACAAACACACACACAGCCACACACACAGAGCCACACACACACACACACACAGAGCCACACACACAGCCACAGAGACACAGGTCAGCCGGTGCACTGGCGTCCATGCCCTGGGCACCCACTGCCCCTCACCACATGTCCACCTCTGACTAGTGACGCCCCAGGGAACAGAGGCAAGAAAAGCGATCACAACCAGGGAACAGAGGCAAGAAAAGCGAGCACAACCAGGGGGCAGAGGCAAGAAAAAATGAGCACAACCAGGGAAGAGAGGCAAGAAAAAACAATCACAACCAGGGAAGAGAGGCAAGAAAAAACTAGCACAACCAGGGAACAGAGTCAAGAAAAACGAGCACAACCAGGGAACAGAGGCAAGAAAAACAATCACAACCAGGGAACAGAGGCAACAAAAACGGGCACAACCAGGGAACAGAGGCAATTAAAAACAAGCACAACCAGAAAAACCGGCACAACCAGGGAACAGAGGCAATTCAAAACAAGCACAACCAGGGAACAGAGGCAATTAAAAACGGGCACAACCAGGGAACAGAGGCAATTAAAAACAATCACAACCAGGGAACAGAGGCAAGAAAAACGGGCTCAACCAGGGAACAGAGGCAAGAAAAAACGGGCACAACCAGAGAACAGAGGCAAGAAAAAACGATCACAACCAGGGAACAGAGGCAAGAAAAAATGATCACAACCAGGGAACAAAGGCAAGAAAAAACCATCACAACCAAGGAACAGAGGCAAGGAAAGCGAGCAGAACCAGGGGGCAGGGGCAAGAAAAGCGAGCAAAACCAGGGAACAGAGGCAAGAAAAGCGAGCACAACCAGGGAACAGAGGCAAGAAAAGCGAGCACAACCAGGGAACAGGGGCAATAAAAACAAGCACAACCAGGGGGCAGAGGCAAGAAAAACGATCACAACCAGGGAACAGAGGCAAGAAAAACGATCACAACCAGAGAACAGAGGCAGAAAAAACAATCACAACCGGGGAACAGGGAACAGAGGCAAGAAAAGCAATCACAACGAGGGAACAGAAGCAAGAAAAAAAAACAATCACAATCAGGGAACAGAGGTAAGAAAAAAAAACGATCACAATCAGGGAACAGAGGCAAGAAAAAAAACAATCACAATCAGGGAACAGAGGCAAGAAAAACAAAAACAAAGTTAAAGGAAAGCATGAGGGGGCGTCTCACCGGAGCAAAAGCAGAAAGATGGGCTCAAGTGTAGTCGCGGACCCGAGTCGCTTCGTTGTGGTTAGTTAAGGGTTGTTCACATTACTGAGGGTGGTATAACTGCAGGTACAACAGTGCAGTGAAAACAGATGGATATTTGTTGGGTCTCGCTTACAACTAGTTGTTTCAACTACGGGCTAACAAGAGCATTTTCTATTCGTTCAGTATAACTGAGGGGTACTTCATCTCTCACCGACTGCGTTCTCGGAGGGCTACGTTGCGATTTTAAAAGCGTTGGAGAGCTCTGTAGGGTAAGCGGTAGTTGACCTACTCACCTCAGAACAATAGCTTCCTTTCCTATTTGTTGGTATGTAGAGCATGTCGGCGTCGGCTCAGCATCCTGTGATTCTGAGCACATCACTTGATCTCCCCGTGCCTAACAAAAATGAATATGTCCTTGTGTAAGGCAACGGGTGTTCGTGTGAAGCTCTCCAATATCTGCAGGTTGAGTTCACACTATATTTTTTTAAATGCGAGGCAGGCACGCAACGCCCATGGGCCTAAAAGGTCGCCATTTTTGTTGTGGAGTTACCAGACTGATTTCACCGCTCCCCAACAACCAACCCCATGAGGCTGCCATCTTAGATACGTGTTTTGTGAAGCTCTCAGGCTCTTGTTTCAGAAAGGGGCATGCACGATAGACGTATTAGAATTAGAAGTTGCTGACAACTGCAAACCGAAGGTGACAAGGGGAACAGCTGCATAATGGGTTGCATGGATAAGGAGGAACACTTGAAATGAGCGGGAGTACGGAAGCTTGTGGTCTCTGGGTAAAGGGAGGCCTGATCGGAGTAGCTAGGGGGAGAGACGGGAACCGCAGCGGAGCAGTCTCGGAGGGTCACAACAGAGGTTGCCCAGCACTAATAGGAGCGATCAGGGGCGGCGCAGACCGGGACGGTAGAGTACCTGGGCACGGGCAGAGTGACTGAGGTAGGGAGCAGAGAGGAGCAGGTAACGAGAGTACGGCCCGGGTGGCACCTGGGCTGCACCGCGGAGGTTGTTGTGTGACAGGGTCTAGCCGACTAAGCCTGCGGTGATAACGAATCTACTCACCTACACGGATCCTATTCCAATCACGGGTGGCTCCGTTTGTCCTTAATCCAGTAAGCCGGGTCGACGGTAAACACCCAGTGGGACAAAATCTTTCAATTGTCACTCTATAAAGCTGGCCTTTGAATGGCCGGCTCATAAACTCATTCCAGAAGGCAAGAGACGCGTTCATCTGCTAGCGAAATAAGATTAACAAGCCGGGCCCGAGGGACAGACACTCAGAGAGCCCCAAGAACAGCTCAAGGGGGAAAGGACCACCATGTTTCTCCGAGGTCCAGCAGAAATGCCTCGGAGAAACGCCCCGTCATTTTCCGACTGGGGGACGTGTTTTTCTTTCTCTCCTCTTTCCATTGGCTAGACTGTAAAATTCCAGCCAATGGGAAGAGGAGAGAAATAACATGAAAAAACACGTCCCTCAATCCAAAATAGACGGGGCTTAAATGGGCAGACGCCCCTCTTCTCTAATGGCCGGCCTCCGTTTAGGAAGCCAGCCAATGGAGAAGAGGGGGGGGTTCAAGCCCCCACTCTGGAAAACATAAAATCTCGTCGGCGAGACTGCGCAAGCCCAGCCTACGCAGGCCAAGACCTAAAAATAGGACAAACCTCAAATTCAGCTTGAGCTCCTGGCTAGCCAGAATTAGGGAGGTTTGACACCCAGCAATACAAAACTGTAGGTATTAAAAATTCATGGTAGTAGTATGTTTCTATAAAGCCCACTAGGGTTGGAGTTGCTTTCCAAATTTCGAAAATGCACTGCACCTCGTGTCTTGTTTGTGGGCCCCCCAAACGTATCGCATACTCATACATGCATGCCCACGCTCAGAAAATCCCAATTGAACAATGTTAAGGGTTAGGTGTTTGCAGAGACATTGTAACCACCAAATATAGAGAAAAACACAAGTTGCTAGCGTAAAAAACGTTCTCTGTCTCCCCATGCTTCAACTGCCAGGAAGCAAATCATACATTTCAGGGTGCAAACATTCTGAGTTACATAAAGCTTTCAATAAACAGTAAGTAGTAAATATTACAGATATACACAGCTGACATAACACATCACTCTCCCTTAAAAATGAAAGACAAATAAAATTAAACTTTAGAACAATAAAACCAGAGCCTAGCAGTACAGATGTTAAACAGTACGCAAACATAACAGACCACCCCTGAATTAGCTGGCTATTATAGTCTTTTATTTATTTAGAAGGTTTGATAAGCCTGTCGGAATGCCACAAAAACTTTGCAGAAGTGTGACAAATAATATCATCCACAGGTGCTAATCAAAAGTGGTCTTCTCTGGGGCATAAGTTGAACTAGGAGAAGTAGTACCATCATATGGTACAAGGATTATTTTTAGTCTTCATTTTAGTTTTCCTTTTTTAACCTTCCTCCTATTTAAGATGGTTGTTTGAACATGTTTTTCACTAACACAAGTGTTGGACCTGGCCCTTCCATGATGTCTGTCTTACTTGTGATTATGATTGGTTATCCATGATTAGCATATTTCATTTACTGGTAAGTCCCTAGTAGAGTGCCCTGAGGGTGCCAGGGCCAGTGAATCAAATACTACTAGTGGGCTTGCAGCACTGGTTGTGCCACCCATATGAGTAGCCCTGTAAATATGTCTCAGACCTGCCACCTAAAGTGTCTGCGCACAAAGTTGTAGACTGCCATGCTGACCTGGTAAGTGCACCCACTTGCCAGACCCACCTTCCCTTTTCTTACATGTAAGGCACCCTTAAGGTAGGCCCAAGATACCAGGGAAAACACAAGGAGATGATGGACGGAGCGCTGAAACTTTTCTGACACTCACCCCCAGTCACATATCTGGGTTGAATCCATCATCGTTCTTTAGCTCACTTCGCCACCCCACTTCAGACACAGCTAAATCCAAATCAGTCTTGACCCTGTGCCTCATGGGAACAGTCCAGCCCGAACTGCCAAGCCATGTCTTCCCTGGACTGGAAACAAGCATCCTGCATCGTGCTAACAGCCCTCATCAGCCAGGCTAGCTTGAATCCAGTGGCAAAGTGAGCAAGGGACCCACGTCTGAGCATACCCGGCCAACTTAGGGCCAACTAAAGCAAAGAAAAAGGAAATGATGGACGGAGCGCTGAAACTTTTCTGACACTCACCCCTAGTCACAGATCTGGGTTGAATCCATCAACGTTCTTTAGCTCACTTCCCCACCTCAATTCAGGCCCAGCTATATGCATTCTGTCTTGACCCTGTGCCTCATGGGAACAGTCCAGCCCGAACTGCCAAGCCATGTCTTCCCTGAACCAGAAACAAGCATCCTGCAACCGGTTTCAGGGTAACAGCCCTCATCAGCCAGGCTAGCCTGAATCCAGTGGTAATGTGAGCAAGGAACCCACGTCTGGGCATACCCTGCCTACTTAAAGCAAACAAAGCAAACCCAAGGAGATGATGGACGGAGCACTGACACTTTTCAGACCCTCACACCCAGTCACAGATCTTGGTCGCATCCCCCATTGTTCTTTAGCTCACTTCGCCACCTCAGTTTAGACACAGTATATGCAAATCAGTCTTGACCTTGTGCCTAATGGTAATAGTCCAGCCCGAACTGCCAAGCCAGGTCTTCCCTGTACCGGAAACAAACACCATGGGACCGATTTTAGGGTAACACCACTCATCAGCCATGCTAGCTTGAATCCAAAAAGAACTGTTGATGGACAAAATACAGAACAATGTCATGCATTCACCCCAGTACAGAGATCTCAGCCTAAATCCATCATTTTTTGCTCACCATGCCATTCCAGTTTGGACCCAACCATATGCAAATCAGTCTTGACCCTGCGCCCAATGGGAACAGTCCAGACCGAACTGCCAGGCCAGGTCCTCCCAGGACTGGAAACAAGCATCCTAGGACTGGTTTTGGGGTTTCACCCCTCTTCAGCCAGGATAGCTTATTCCAGTGGCATGGAGAGCACAGGACTCACGTTTGAGCATACCCGTCCCGCTCGGGGCGCAGGGTCAAGACTGGTTTACATATGGCTGGGTCCAAACTGGAATGGCATGGTGAGACACTCACAACCAGTCACAGATCTGGGTCGCATCCATCATTGTTATTAAGCTCACTTCGCCACCTCAGTTCAGACCCAGTATATGCAAATCAGCCTTGACCCCCTGCCTCATGGTACCAGTCCAGCCCGAACTGCCAAGCCAGGTATTCCCTGAACCGGAAACAAGCATCCTGGGACCGGTTTCAGGGTAAGACCCCTCATCAGCCAGGCTAGCTTGAATCCAGTGGCAAAGTGAGCAAGGGACCCACTTCTGGGCATACCCTGCCAACTTAGAGTTAACAAAGCAAACAAAAGGAGATGATGGACGGAAAGCTGAAACTTTTAAAACACCCCCCCCCCCCCCAGTTACAAATCATTCTTAGCTCACTTCGCCACCTCTGTTCAGACCCAGGTAGATGCAAATCAGTCTTGACCGATGCAGCACCACTGAGCGGGATATATTTCCATGCCTCACCACCGTGCAGACGAAAAACGATGCAGCACCTGCCAGCAGTTGACAAATGTGCCACATGTCGAGTCCTGTACACCGATCTTTGAAGTCCGAGATCACCTCACTGACTCCGATGCAGGCCCTGCTGTGCGGCTGAAAGAATTGACACATCGTGGTTACGTGGCTGAAGAAACTGACAAAGCTCATGCTTGACACAGCCGCATCGTCTGCCAGTGCTCTTCGGATTTCCATGCATCTCACCTATGTGGCAAGTTTTCCAATACATCACCCGCAGACTAGAACCATCTTGGAATCTATGATTCACTTCCCCCTACAGTCCTGATTCGATGCATCACTTCTCCTGCAAGCAGCCGAATTGTTTCATCACCTCCCCAAGGACTCAGGAACTAATGCATCACAGTGCTTTCTGATGCTACCCTCTCTGCGGCTGTTTTGCCTTGTGGATTTTGATGTATTTGAGGTACTTTGTGTAAAGGTCACGCATAGATAGATTTCTATGGACAGAATTGCATGAAACCTTTTAAAAGTCATATTTTGAATTGTGTACGTTGGAATTTGGTCATTTTGGTCATTGTGGTCTTGTTTGGTTTAAATAAAGATACTTTATTTTCCTAAATTGGTGTGGTTTCCATTTGTAGTATTTTCACTGGGTTACTGTGTGTCTGGGTGCAAATACTTCATACATTGCCTTGGGATAAGCTTATCTGCTTGTGCCAAGCTACCAAGGCGTTGAGGAGGGGTTATCTAAAGTGTGTAACTCCCTTATCCTGACTAGAAGCAAGGGTCCTACTTGGACAAGGTGCATACCTCTGCCAACTAGAGACCCCCATTTCTAACAGTGAGAACATTATATGCAGTCCATTATACATTGACATCGTTGTTCTGTAGTCTACGCTGTTAGTTCCAGGGATAAGCATACTAGAACGCGATTTCCGTGCTTTATTATATACTCGTAGGAGATTACTTCTTTTCTACAGACTAAGTAAAGATGCGTCTCTAGCAGAAACAATAATGCCAGTGTTTTATTATTTAAACAGCTTCCATTTTGAATTTGGTGAAAGGTACTTCACACCGGAGTTATCATGAAAGCTGCTGAGAGCTGGGATTGAGATGCAGCTCCACAGACCCCAACATTCAGCCTAGGAAGGAAGATAGCTGGGCAAGCAGAGATGTGTGCAGGATTGAACACTGATATGGAGTTCATTAGCTAATGCAATGAGGCTGGCTTCCTGAGATAAATACAAAGGTATTGAGAGAGATCATTCTAACTGGGTGTGGCAGAAGGGTACTCCCATCATGCTCTCACTTGAGAAGGGGTGTTAATGATAGATAGGATTAACATAGGAGTAACAGTAATAATAATTAACAAGGTTGAATTGTTTCTGTTTTTCACCATTCTAATAATAGATATAAGAATGATGTGTCTCATCCGACTAGGACTCACAGTCCATGTTTTCCTTATAAATATTAGATCTTTTCAATAAACATTTGGAAATGTATAATTGTCTATTCCCTTTGTAACACCTTGGAAATGGAATAGGGACAAACAAAAACGTTAAATCTGTTTCCACAACTTCCTTGGGAATAAGAATGGTCATGTTCGACGTTGCCGACTGCATAGGTAACTCTGGATATTTAGAAATTTAGTTGCAGCACTGTGAGTTAGCCGAACCAAAATTTACTGATTATATAAGAAGACTTAGGCCCCCATTAGGATGGCGGGCGGACTTTGGTCGCCCGCCATCCCAGTGCAAAACGGGAACGCCCGCCATAGGAGTGGCGGTCCCGCCTTGACAATAAGGATGCGCCCACCACACTGGCGGGCACATCCTGTATTTTTACCATTGTGGCGGGCGGTGCTGAAAGCGCCACCCGCCGCAATGGTAAAAATGCACATTGTGCATTTCAAAGCACAACATGACAGGCACAGCGTGGTGCCTGCCATGTTGCACATTGAAATGCGGGGGGGTAATAGGTACCCCCCATGTGCACCCCCCACCCCCCTGGAGTCCCAGGAGGCCCGCAACGGGCCCCCGCAGGGATTCTCCGCATGCCTTTCCATGGCAGCATTGCCGCCACAATGCCGCCACGGAAAGGCATGTCTGCAAGCCTATCCTAATATGGCTGGCGGTGTCTAATAGACACCGCCACCATTAAACATTTTCCGCCCCGGCCGCAAGGCGACCATGGCAGAAAAGCTGCAGGCGGTGTTTACGTCCGCCGCTGTGCCCCGCCATAGTAATATGGCGGGGGGAAATGGGTGGCGGGGGGCATTAATGTCGGGCTGATCTCCACCCCCACCATGGCGGTGGAGATCCGCCTGACATCGTAATGGACCCCATAGTCTCTCTAGTATGAAGCTTTGTTGATGTAATACACAGTTCTACTAAATTTGTAGGTTGATTCAAAAGAAGGATGTGAAACAGCACCTCCGGCTATACAATCATTTCTAAATTGAAAATCATTCAAAAGAACATCACGAAACAAACCTAAACCAGGACAAAGACCAGTATTAGGATGTGCATCTCTAGTCGTTCAAGCCTTTGACATTCCAAAAAAGTCACTGCTAACACCAATCTGTGGGATACCATACACACTACTACTTCCTCTATGGTGATCATATGAATCTGCGCATGCCAAACTCACCTCTGTTGGGTGTACAACCAATCATGTTGCCACTTTTAGCCACACTCCTCTTACTCGATCATGATCCCTTTTACACCTGCACTGATCCCTTTTTCACTCTGATAAGGTATTTCCGCAATATATTTCGAGTTGGTCTTGTCAACGTACAATGGCTTTCATACCCTCACTAGATCACTCTTATTTTGTATCCCTTTTGCCCTGTCCCTAACAACTTGCATGTCAAAAAATGTACTCCTTAAACACAATTCTTAAATGAATGTAGGAACAAATTTAAACACATGATTTTTTAATCTTAAAAACATGAAAGTATTAAATAAGACCTGTAATGGATTGAGAAGTAATGCAGTAATTCCAAAAGCAGTTCCTTAAGGTCTCATCTATATCAGATCTGCAACAGTATGCAAGCTGGATGGTCTCCTGAATAATTCTTTTTATCCTTTCTATCATATCAATGTTTTGTGTGCTATAAAGTGCCACTGTGAATTGTTTAATGCCACTCCTGAAGAAATAATACCTCAGTTCATGTGAAACAAATTGTACCCCTGTGGGCTTTGTGATGGGAATAGACTCACAGAGACAGGTACTGTGGGCAACGCAGGCTTTATTTTTAGAAGACGTCTGCGATGTATCAGTTTGCGATAGTAGGGAAGGGGTATTTCAGCTGCAGCCTCTGTGGCGGAACGCCGCTCCCTGCATCTTTCCGATCCAGTTCCTCTTCTTTCCCGAGGGCTTCTGGGACTGGTAGTCCGGTCCTCTGCTCTGGCGCCTTCCAGCTCGGAAAAAGAGATATGGGGCAGGTTTTAGTCCTAGCGTATATATATACAGTGAGTAGGGAGGGGAGTAAGGATCACACGTGCAGAAACACACCACAAAGCCCTCGGTGCCGGTACAGTTCAGATAAGGGGGGGAGGGGGTAGTGCAGAGGATGCCGTGTGAGTTTTCAGGGTGGTTTGTTCCACCTACGTCCAACCCAACCCGCAAAGCGAGATCGTACCTGTGCAAGCCACACTTCCCTTGAAGTGTGGCTGGACGAAGCTCCTTCCTATTGGCCTCCTGGCTTGCTGCTGTAGTCGTCGTCTCTCACTCCCGGCTCGCCTCCAGCCGCCTCCTCCTCCTCGATGTTCCGGGCTCCTCCGCCATCACTGCTCTCTGCTTCAGTTTCTCCTCCGGTTTTCCACAGCTCCTCAGCTCCCGTACTTCCCTCCGCTCCATCGTTTTTCTCCACGTCTCTCCAACCGCCTACTCCTCCGGGTGATGAACACACCTAGGTGTGTTCAGGGCTGGGTTTTACCTCTGAGTCCTGGGCGGGGTTCGGATCGAGTTCAGCCCACTTAAAGAAGCAGTGTTCCTCAGACCCGAGTCCGGGCGGAGCGTCCTCGTTTCTACTCCAGTTTTCCTGTTGCTGTTTAGAAAGGGGTGACAGTAACAGGACGTCGTTCAGAGGGGGTGGCCGACCGGTAAACTGCATAAAGTTGTCTGGGTCCCCCGCGTCACAATCCCATTTTCTGAAACTAAAGTTTCCCTGTAACCCGGAGTGGGAAATTCTTCTTCCAAGAATTTCACCACACAGCATGTAGTAGGTTCTCTAACACAAGTGGATTACACCCATTTGGAATGATTATCCACAAGAACAATGATATAACTTTTATCTTGAACAGGTCCCATAAACTAGCCAATTTTTGGGAAGCTCTTTGTTAAAGTTCAATTGGTGTCAACCCTGTACACATGTGACAAGTTGTTTATTTGCATTTTGGCAAAATTGACATGAACCAACAAACAACTCAACACATGTCCATGGAAGGCCACAAAAAGCATGAGCAAAGTAGGCTATTACCCAGGCCCCCAACCTTCCAAGGGGCCCTCTGAGAAAGTGAACTTTCTTTGTATTTGACTTTTGCCTCAGCATCCTTTTAGGGGTTTTTGTGTTTCCATGCAAGATCAATTTAAACCGTTTTTTGTAATCCTATTAAAATGGAACCTATTATTTAGTACTGTTTAGCAGCAAGCAGGCTGAATTAGCAGGAAATGGGTAGTAAGAGTACAATTTGTGCCCTACGGAGACCCCCAAAATAAGTCTTGCCAAGGGCCCTCAAAATCCTTAAGAGGATAATCACCAATAATACGTATGGAGTCTTTTATTCATTGCTGTCTTGCCTTGATGCCGCTCACTGCATTTAGAACATAGAACATAGGAAGGAGCAATCATCCCATTTTACAATTCTTCCTTTAAAACTCAACATATACTGAATGTTAGAATAACATTGCAACTCGCCTTGCAGACAACGTTCCTTGGGCCGTCCTTTCACAATTCGTTTTTTCACTTAAACAATACACTGTGAGTCAGTGTGCATTCTTGCCACTCCTGCAATAATACTGTTTCATTAGTATGCATAACACTATCAATCAAACCCACAACACATTCATCCTCATCTAACTCTGATGTGGCCGCTTCCGGATTTCTACTGGGAAATCTCGAAAGAAAATATTCTCTAGCAGGAAAATGCCCAGAAAAAGTCAGCCCAAGAATGCATCACTTCACCCCTCCTCCCTTCCCAGACGCTAAACTTTAAAGATTACACAGTGGGTAAAAACCCAAATCACACAGAACCAGTGTGTAGCTCGCCCTAGAACTTTGCATGGCAATTAACATGGATCAATCGTATTTTGAGACCCTCTTATAAATATGTCGTCCCCTCTTTTTTAACCCTTTGATACAAAATGCATCTTTTGTACCAATGGTTAACCGAGGTCTCAACCCACACTTATTTTTGGTGATTCCTAGTTTCTGGCCCGCTGAGTGAGGGGCAGAAGTACCAGGGCAAGGAAACTTGGAAATGCATTCAAATCCTAAATTGCAGGCTCTTGACCTCATGTGATGACAGGGCTCCAACTAACCTCTCTCTGGAAAGATAATGAAGTCATCAATTGGGCAACCATACCATGAGAAGAAAAAAAGCAGATGTTGAAGCTTGTAACTGAGAAGCAGGCAGGGCATGCAAAACATTGGAATTCTGGGATGCTTGGTTTTCCCAGGGATTCCTCTATCATAACTGTGTACACCATAACAGGTTCCTATGCAGCCTAGGAGAATGGCAGAGTGGAGAACCTGGTCTGTTGCGCTGCTCATGCCCCAAGCTGATGCGCAGCTGGACCTGCTTCGCCATCTGATCTGTGAGAGAGACAACAATTTCACGTTATCCATTTGTATTTGCGGAACTCGCCTAGCGGGTGGTTGTGCTGCGCCGCCTTGCAATAATGGATTCAGAGTGCCGAGTGACAACTCATACTTTGGCAAGACTCTAAGAGGTGGAGTTGTTTTAGGCCATATATTTTGCAATATATTGGACTGTGGCTGGTGAAATTCAGTAATGGATATGTGTGGATCTTTATGTGCCTAGAAGAGTGTACCAAAGAGCACTGCCATTTGTTTTACTGTACTGGAGTATACATTTATCCATTGTTCAGCTTGTTATTGTTATTGTTATTGTTATAGCGGGTTTATATAGCGCCGAATCACCTGCAGGTCTCAGGGCGCTTTTGACCACAGAACATAACAGCCGGGATACTGAAAAAGGGTGGAGGGAAGGGGCAGGACTTAAGCTAAGCTGAGTGCTGTTCTGAAAAGGTTGGTTTTCAGGGCTTTCCTGAAGCGGAGTAGGTTACCCTCCTTACGGAGTGCCTCAGGCAGGGCGTTCCAAAGGTTCGGTAGTAGGACCGAGAAAGATCTCCCTCCCATTGTGGCCAGTTTGAAACGTGGGAATACAAGGAGTTGGGCGTCTGAAGACCTGAGGTTTCTTTCCGGTCTATATGTCTCAATCCGTTCCTTGATGTAAGCCGGGGCCTTCCCATAGATGGCTTTATGGGCTATACAGAGGCTTTTAAAGCTTCAGGTTGATGGTATGCTTGAATGCCTCTTTTCCTGAATGTGACTTTGATATTATTCTATGTATATGGGGGAGTGGATGGCCATTAGGTGTTGCAGTGCGCGTAATTTAATTCATTTTATTTATTTATTTATTTACTTAACTCCGTTCGGCTGTATGCCGGAGTTTACTACCCCCCACCTTGCCCCTCCTCCCTCGAGGAAAGGCAGATGTGAGAATCTGTGAATGAGTTGAGGGAAGCACAGATGTGGAGCATAGCAGCAGGAATAGGATGCTGTGCAATGATCACTGAAATTGAAGAGCCGAAATAGACACTTCCAATCACAGAGGATGCTGTACCTGGTACATGCTAAGGAGTACAGTATGATATGCAGTGCCATGTATGTGCCCCAGAACAATTCATGTCCACAATTGTTCAAAATATAAGGTTTTCTGTAAGGCAAATGTGCTCTGGGTATATTGGAGAGTCATTTCCCTCCATCTTCATGTGTAATGTTACTTCCCTTTGAAGCAGCAGTCATTGGCTCGCCAAGCCCCACATGTGCAATATGGCTGTAAAAAAGAAGGTAAGCCAAGAATGACAATGGCTTTCTTTAAGCACTGCAGTTGAGTTCAGTCAGACTATATTTAAATATTTTCAAACATGGATACAGCACTACAAGTAAGAACAAGCATTTGCAAGGCAATAGGTCTCGCATTAGGAAAGTTTGAGCTATTGGTATTTTAAATGATAAATATTTTATTTATGTGTTGGTTTTGAAAATAGCGAAATTAATAGCTTTGTCATTTACAATGCCAATAGTTTTAACTTTCGCAAATGTGACACCTATAGCATTTGTAATGCAATATGTGTTGTATTTATGTGACTTAGATGTATTGATATTACAAATAACAATGGTGTTTAATTTATTAAAATAATTAATACTTAAATAAAAGTTATTGTAATGTATAATGGCAATATCTTCAACTTTTGTAAATAACTTTTGTGAAGATTATGTTCAGTGTATTTTATTGTGACGAAAATCCAAGAACAGAAGTGAAATATTACCATCTTTTTGTGACTTTTGTAATAAAGCTTGAAACATTGAGAGAACTTATTTGAACCAGTTGTTGTTGAATGGTTGCACAGATTGATGCTGTGGTGGCGCTGAGTGATGCTGTGGTGTTCAGTAATGCTGTGGTAGCGCATAGTGATGTTGTGGTGCCCCGGAGTGATTCTGTGGTGATGCAATACATAGATAGACTGAGGGCAATAGATAGATAGAGGGAGGGCGATAGATAGAGGGAGGGCGATAGATAGATAGAGGGAGGGCGATAGATAGATAGAGGGAGGGAGATAGATAGATAGAGGGAGGGAGATAGATAGATAGAGTGAGGGAGATAGATAGAGAGTGAGGGTGATAGATAGATAGAGAGTGAGGGTGATAGATAGATAGAGAGTGAGGGTGATAGATAGATAGAGAGTGAGGGTGATAGATAGATAGAGAGTGAGGGCGATAGATAGAGAGTGAGGGCGATAGATAGAGAGTGAGGGCGATAGATAGAGAGTGAGGGCGATAGATAGATAGACAGAGTGATGGCGATAGACAGATAGAGTGATGGCGATAGACAGATAGAGTGATGGCGATAGACAGATAGAGTGATGGCAATAGACAGATAGAGTGAGGGTGATAGAGAGATAGAGAGAGAGATAGATAGAGAGAGAGATAGATAGATAGATAATTGTGGTGTGGTGTGTAGATA
Organism: Lissotriton vulgaris; assembly: GCF_964263255.1. Taxonomy (NCBI): domain Eukaryota; kingdom Metazoa; phylum Chordata; class Amphibia; order Caudata; family Salamandridae; genus Lissotriton; species Lissotriton vulgaris. The sequence goes on from NC_141685.1 coordinate 1,652,259,121, forward strand.
TTCTTGGAAATGGTTGATTTGAATGTTTAGTCTTACTCGATTGTAAACCAATAACATTTATTTTTAGGCAATTACATGCGAGATCACTTTTTTCTCAAATGTTTACTTTCCTTACGGGTAATAAATAATGCACGTCTGAACAAAAACTTAAAACACTAGAGTGATAAGCTATTGGTACAGCTCTGACTTCTACCACGCCTCTTGACGACATCATGGCGCTTGTTAACGTAAACCGATGAAATAACCTAGTAATGCTAGTCTACGTAAACCGCGGGAACCAGAGTGCTTTCTTTAAGTAAATGTCTTACATCACAAGCCCTCTGTGTGTTTGCTTGCGTGCTGTGCCTAACATTTCTCTCGGTAGGTGAGTAAACCGAGCGAGAGCTGAGGCGCACACCTTGCTGCTAGCTCGAACCAGCGCTTGGTATTTCGAAGATGACGGAAGCTGCGCTATAAAATTCTGCCACGCGCTTTTTAGCGGATTAATTTACACTTACCGACCTGTGAAAACATAAGCGTGTTTTCAGAAAAACAAACTGTGATGCTATGTGTGTGCGTGCACGAGTTTGTGTTCTTCTTCTGTGTCTGCTACTATACAATAGAAACTACTTTGGACGTCTGGATGTGTCCTGTTTCTCAGGGAAGAGGGGGAGGACGAGTTAGTGGCGTCATTTAGGGCTCAGTCTGTGGCCCTGTTTAATCTCATGTTGTGGAAGTGTGAGTCAGCGCTATCGGTCCTGCTACTTGACGGGACTGGTACTTTTATCCTGTCTGTATTTGTGCACAAGAGGTAACATTGTGACGAGGATTTGCAACGACAGCACAGTCCTTGTACTAAATGCGTTAAAAATTTGTTAGGGTACGGACAGGGATGGTTTTTAATCAGTGCTTTCAGTGGGATTAAAAGGGAGGGGGCTCTGAAAAGGCCGTCGTCTGAAAAGCGTAGTTAGGACGCCTTAGCAAGAAGTAACCTTTGTAATGAAGTGCGTACCTTAAACCGTGCCCTAAAATACTGTGCTTGGCACAGCATGTCACGTGACCAGTATTTGGGTGCTTCTCTGAGTTTTCTGCTACTGCATCCAGAGGAGAGTGAACAGATTTTAACAAGCACATTAATAAATTGAATTTGCAGTCCCCTCCCCCCAAAACAGTCTTGCACGATTTATTTTCAGGGTGGTTTTATATAGCGCGAAGTCCACTTGAAGGTAGCGGTGATTTAAATGAGCACCAGTTGCATTCCCGACGGACACAGAATGACAGCATGTTTGAGCCTCCCACCAGACTCGAACCCCGTTTCTTCGCGTGAAATTTAGCCGCCCTATCCATTACGCCACAGAAGACCAGAACTGCAGTGAACATAACTGAGCAAGCCATGCATGGGCTGCAGGCAACTGCAGCTACTGCTCGCCCAGGGGTTCGCTGTATTACTGTGCTAGCACTCAGCATCCGGTTCACAGGGCATGTATGCTTCTTGCCCGAAGTTCGGCGCCAATGTTGGTGCTTCAGTAAGCATGCAGCTTGTGCGAGAGCTCTGAGTATTAGTAGGACGGGTAGTGGCACCGAGGATGCCGGAGCCGGCGCTGAGAGTATGACGGGTCAAGTTAAAAAAGCATGCCATGGCCAGCAGCTGCAACGCTGGTGAGCCTATGAGGCAGGGGCGGCTGTCCCTGAGTAGCGCGGAAGAGTCGGACCTGGCTAGAGAGTGGTGGAGCAAGGCGTCGGGTGAAGGCAGGAAGCTGGTAGATGTGCCAGAGGCAGCAGTGCACAATCTTCCTCTAAGAATCCGAGCAGCAAAGAAAAACGCACAGTAGGGTGGGCTCCGACTCCTCTGTGCACGTCAACAGGGTGGTCACTACCTCATGGGGACGTGCTGGTATCCGGGACGCTGTTATGAAAGGCAGAAATTAAAACGCTGAGCCTTGGACCACGGAAATAATCGCACGTTGTTTCCTGCGTTTTTAAAGCCTCTGAATCAAATAAAGAAACGGAAATAATCGCACGTTGTTTCCTGCGTTTTTAAAGCCTCTGAATCAAATAAAGAAACAAGCAAACTCACCGCCGCAGCCCGGCTTCAACAGGAAGCCAGGCAACCTTTGTTGGGACGGGGGCGGGGCCGGACACGCGACCGGAGCTTCCCAGGAGGCAGGCTGCAGTGGCTGGCGCATGGCTCCGATGCAGAGAGAGGAGAGCCCTGCGTGCAGCCGGCGTCCGCCCGGGAAGCCAAGGAGCGGAGTGCCGGTGTCCCTGTGCCTGTTGACGTCGGAGGGAGCAGCCCCGGAGCGGGACCCCGGAAGAGTCCTGCGGAGTAGAAGTCCCGGTGAGTGGGGCTCCGTGCTTGCGTGTCTGTGTGTATGCAGGGGGGTGGGGGTGGGGGGAGGCAGCGTGTGTGTGTGTGTGTGTGTGCGCGCACCTGTGTGTGGGTGCATGCAGAGGGGTGGGGGCTGGCTGTGTCTGTGTGTGAGCAGGGGCTGTGACTTACTCTGCGCAGGCGCGGCTCAGACGCGCGCTCCCGCGGTCAAAACTGAGACTGCAAAAGTGCGCGTCTGAGTCGTGTCCACTTTCCTAAATACGGGCCACATTAGGTCTGGAGCAGACACTCTCAATGCTCACGCATTGAGAGTAGGTCTGCTCGACCTAAAAAAGTGACCTGTCCTGTTACCTTTTCATACAGGATTAGCTCTTTATTGAAAATTCGGTTTTGGTAGTACTTTCGGAACAGCATTTACAGAATAAAAGATTTAATCAGTGGTCACTTTGGAAATATCATAATTTACTTTCTAAAAAGTGCATTCTATATTTCAGGTACCGGCGTGTAACATTTGTTATGTACTCTAACACCACATATCTGCTCTTTAAAGTGCTATGCAAGACCTTTATGTACATGCATCTGATGAACAAATGTGGCAGATTTAGGGCCATATGTATCAAGCACAAAAGCGTTCGCAAACGCCGAAATTCTGTGAATTTCGGGGTTTGCGAACTCATTTGTGCTAAATGGTATGTATGTAGCAAATGTGCGCGCAAAATAAGGAATCGCAAAATTTGCGATTCCTTGCGCTTCCTTAAATGCCATGCGAGAAGCACCAAAAAAGTGCAATTTCTCCTTAAGGAATCGCAAATTACCACCAACTTCAAGTTGGTGGTAATTTGCTATTTCTTTGAAAAATGCACTTTTTTGCATTTTTCAAAGTGCTATGTGAAGCACATACATGCCCTTAGGGAATGTATGTGTGCCACATGTGCACCCATGCTTATTTCAGGGGTGCAAAAGGATGTCCTTTGGACACCCCTGCACCCTTAAAATTGCATTCTCAATTTGCGATTCGCAAATTGCGAATCGCAAAATGAGAATGTCTTCCCATTCATTCCTATGGGCCTCTAGGCCCATAGGAATGAATGGGGAGGTATTCCTTAATTGCGAATCCCAATTTGAGATTTGCAATTAAGGAATATGTAGGATTCGCAAAATTTATTGCAAATCCTACTTACTTTTCTGGTCCCGTTTACCTGAGTTACCCACAAAGCCCCCCAGCTACCTCCTCAACTCACAACTAGGAGAAACTGGTCAAAACTCCCCGTGGAATCCTAGTTGCACACTCTGGACTCCACCCATCCGCCACCCTGCCCAGACCCCAATGTGGCAAACAGAAACTATGTAGGTTGGATCACGAACTCATTAGATACGATCCTCCCTCTTCGCAGATCCTCCTCAAAGAGAATGCAGAAATCAGCCCCCTGGTTCTCCGACTCGCTAAGAGAGCTAAAACGCCTTTGTAGGCAACGAGAGAGAGCCTGGCGATTAGACTTTCTCCCGGGAAAAAAGGCATCCTACAAAGAGGCGATCAAAGCCTAGAGAGAAGGGGTCAGGACGGCCCAGGCAACTTACTACTCTGACAAAATCCTGGAAGCTAAATCAAAGCCCAAAGAAATCTTCCACATAATAAAACAATGCACCAGTGTCAGCACTGCCCCCCCCCGATCAAGACTCAGGACCAATGCAATGAGCTGGCGGAATTCTTTCATAATAAGGTGTTGAAAATCTACTCTACCTTCCCAACAATAGCCTCAACCCCGGATGCGACTGATTTACCCCCCCCTAGAACCCCCCTCTCCCCAGACCAGCCAACTCTTGACCACTTCCCCCTTCTGGACCTTGACACCCTTGGCAAAGTGGCACGCCAAGTTAAGTCGGGCTCTCCACGTGACCCAGCTCCTCCAGAAGTCCTGATGCAGGCAGGCGAAGCTACCTTGCCTGTAATCTTGGAACTTCTAAACTCGTCAATCTCCGCATGCTCAGTCCCCATGGCTTGGAAGCAAGCCATGGTGCGGGCACTGTTGAAAAAACCCAGCCTGGACCCTGACGATCACTCCAGCTACCGCCCCATCTCACTCCTCCCTTGGGCTAGCAAGGTGCTGGAGAAATATATAAACGCCCAGTTGGTCCAGTTCCTAGAGAACCACTCCCTATTACATACGTCCCAGACAGGCTTCAGACCAAAGCATGGGACTGAAACCGCCTTATTAGCAGTCACCGAAGAATCTCGAAGGATACTGGATCAGGGAGGATCAGTGGCAGTGATCCTCCTTGATCTAAGTGCCGCCTTCGATACGGTCAGCTATGCCACCTTGCTGAACCGTCTCTATGACATCGGAGTTTCGGGTGATGCATTAAGGTGGTTCAACTCCTTCCTGTCTGATAGATCTTTTCAGATCTTCGACGGCGATACTATGTCATCCAGCAAACCTCTCAGCTGCGGAGTACCGCAGGGCTCTTCCCTGAGCCCTGTGCTATTTAATGTATACATGAAACCACTGGCTGGGGTAGTCGAACCGTACGGCATTAAAATCGTGTCGTACGCCGACGACACTCAGCTAGTGGTTTCATTGGCCCAAGAGAACAACAGGCAATCCCCGGTAGGCCTGCTGAGATGTTTAGAGGATGTCAAAGAGTGGATGACCAACTCCTCCCTCAAATTGAACAGAGAAAAAACAGAGCTCATGCTCCTAGGACCAGCCTCACCAGTACCTTTCACTTCCTTGTGGCCCTGCGGTTTGGGCGCCCCCCCCCCCCTCACCCCCAAGGAAAGTGTTAAGAGCCTGGGAGTATGGTTAGACAAAAAGCTCTCCTTCTCCACCCAGGCTACCAAGCTGTCCGCCACCTGTTTTGGCCTTCTGAGAACCTTGAGGAAGGTCCTCCCACTTCTGCCTCTAGAGGCCAAAAAGGTGGCAGTACAAGGCCTCATCCAGTCCCGCCTGGACTCAAACAATGCTTTATACGTAGGGGCCCCCGAGATGACCCTCCGGAAGCTGCAGGTGGTACAAAACTGCGCTGCACGTACCTTACTTCAGATTCCGCTAACCCAGTCAGCCAAACCTGGACTGAAAAGCCTGCACTGGCTGCCAGTGAGGCAAAGAGTGGCTTTTAAGGCGCTGTGTATTGCACATCGGGCCTTTTGGAAAACGGGATCAGCAATTAATAACAACCTTGTCATCCCCTACCACCCAAACAGGAACCTTCGGTCTACGGAGGCTTTCCTGGCAGTTGTTCCTAGAGTGAAGAGAGCCAGGACCGGGGGTAGGTTGTTCTCGTTGAACACCGCCAAGCTCTGGAATGCCCTCCCCCTCTCACTTCGGTCCAACCCTGACCTGCTCTCATTCCGGAGAAAGCTGAAAACACTACTGTTCGCCAAACCCTCCTAGTCCTACTCTCCCCTGCTCCGCCACATCTCTGCTTCAACTCAGCGCTTGGACGCCCGTGGGCAGCAACCGCGCTTAACAAATTTATTTTCATTTCATTTCATTTCATTTCATAGCATTTTGCGAATCTCAAATAGCAATTTGCAAAAAATCGCTATTTGAGAATCGTAAAATGACTTTTTGATACATATGGCACATAGCAACCTTTGGTTGAAAACAGATAGCCTTCTGAAGATTCAACAATAGAACAGCAAAAAGATGCATTTCCTCACACAACGCAAGTTCATGATCAAAAAACACTTTGGTGTTACTGATGTTTAAAACCATGAACCTCTTCCTACTTCCAACACCAACTTGCTTTTATCTAGGGTTTCACCTCATAATCAATGCACAAAAAGAAGCAGTGAGAATGTACATTTTCAAGACGGAGCACCGCCAACAAATTTTCATAGATGACTACCCAAAAAAAAATTTCACTGGAAAAACCATTCATTGGCACTTTCATTTCCCAAAAGATCTCTATAACCTGAGGAGCCCCCAAGATTTCTTATTGTCCCCTGTCCGCTTCAACCTCTACTGGGAACTGATTGTTGCTGCACTCATCGATAGTAGCATCAAGATTTACTAATATGCCAATGATAGACAACTCTACTTGAAAGTCTGCTCCTTCTCAGACATCCAATGCCTTAAACACATCATCCAGACCTGGATGTGCAGCACCTACCCTAAGTTCAACCCAATCAAGCCAGTATTCTTATTATTTGCCAAGAACCACAAACTAGAGCAGTCAAAACCTGGCTCGATCACAAGAACCTTGACAGGTTAGAACAACAACTTTTACTGAATGCCAAGTCACTTGGATTCACCCTGAACACCAACCTCACCCTCAAGGAACACATTGGCAAAACATAAGGATGGCCTTGTACCAGCTCTCCCTTCTAATGAAAGTGAAATGTTTTCTTCGAGAAAACGACTTCGAACTGCTGTTTAAGTCCTCGTGCTCTTGCATCTGAATAGTATTAACTCTTTGCTCCTTGGTCCCAGAGACACCACGCTTCCTGCACACTGCACCACATATTATCCAGATCAGACCACCCCTCTTTGATGAAACTCCATTGGCTCCCCTTGCTGGCCCATACCATTTTAAAAATCAGCTACATAATTTACAAAGCCATCATGACCAATGTCCCTGCTTATCTTACAGACAGACTGACCATCTCTGGTGGTTCTCAGCACACCTGCAGCCAGAACACCATCAGACTGCAAACTAAGAAGTTTAAAAAAGAAAAGAACAAGGCAGCAGGCCTTTATCATCCACCCACCCAGGATCTGGAACAACATCCCCTATCCATTAAGACTACTTCAAAGCTGCCTTAATTTTGGAGAGTTAAAGGCACACCTCTTTAAAGAACAATACATTGCAATGCATTAACAACCCAGAAAATAGCTACCTCCCCTAACACTTGTTGGGTGACATTATGCTGGTCTTTGATCCTGTACAGCGCTCTTATGACTTTTGACTAGGTTTGGGCGATAGAAATACCACATATATGTACATACTGGGGAACACATGCTGCTCATTATGTAAATGTAAATGTAAATGTGCTGGATTTGTAAAGCGCACAGCTGCCCGTAAGCGTCCCGGCGCTTGCTTAGGGAACCCGTCCTGGTATTCCCCTGTGAGAAACCACGGCAGGGTGTCCACAAGGTGAAAGCCAGGCATCCCGCCGCGAGGGGCCGTAGTGGAGATTAAGCAAGCTATTGCCCAGAGTCGCAGAGTGTGACCCCGTGAGTTGAGTAGGCACCAGAGCGAGAATTGTCGAGTCCGTGGAATTTTGGGTTCGATTCTCGAGGCAGGGAATCGAACCCTGGTCCACGGTCGATCTCAGCTTCCGGGTCTGCCGCCTCTAACCACTGAGCCACACACAGGTATGTATGTCCTCATCAAATTTTCATGAGGACAGCTCTGCAAATTGTCATTGAGGAAGACCCACACGTAAACTTTCCTTAAAGAACAACCACTACAAAATGTACATGTAGGAACAGTAACTGGCACTACTGACTAAGGAACATCCACTACATAATTTAATTTAGGAGACCCACAGATGTACATTTTCACAGGTAACCCCTGATTTAGAACAGTTATATGCCTACAGCTTCAACAATGACTATCAGGTAAGGGTAATTGAAAAGAGAGGCATTAAATAAGGGCAAGTATGTGTGGTGTGTAGAAGATTTCTATCCTGTTCCACATTACAGATGATCGTTTTTTTATTGTTGATTTGTTTTAAAATTCAAAAAGTTTGATAATAATAATAAACAAAAGCATCATAAAATCCCTAGTACCTACTCAGTTGTATCTTGCTGCATGCTAGGACGACAGGGGGGCTCCATTGGGTGGTGTGGAGGCTAATAAAGGCCAGGGCTGCAGCAGCTGTCTCCTTTGTGTGCTGTGGTGTGCTGTAGGAACAGGCTGGGGAAGGAGTAATTGTCGCCTCAGGGTTATGTAATGTCCTTCTAAAGTTAGAGCTGCAGTGGTTATATCAGCTACGAAATGTTGCACCTTCCTGTAGACCAGGGCTGGATTGGTTATCTCCACTTGATAATGATGTTTCTTCCGGCATACCATATTTGAAATGGTTATCTTCTCTTGATGATGATATATTTGTATGCATATCATGGCTGCAGTGGCTCTTTATGCTTGGTGGTAGTATATCTTACACACCAAAGCACCTGCAGTTATCCATGATTAATGGTGATGTGTCTTCCTTTAGGCCAGGGCTGCAGTGGTTGTTTTTGTTGGTGATATATATTTATATAGTTCTACAGGCCAGAGCTGCAGTGGTTATCCCTGTTTGATGATGGTTTATCTTTCTACAGATCGAGAATATCACAGTTTTCCCTGCTTGGTAATGATTTATTTTTCTATAGATCAGGGCTGAAATGCTTATCTTTACTTGCTGATGTATATTTATATCTTTCTGCAGGTCAGGGCTGCAGTGGTTATCTCAGCTTTGTGATGTTGAACTGTCTTACAGGTCTGAGCTGTATTGGTTATCTACTTTTGGTGATCTGCCTTCTTCCAAAAGCAGGGCCACTAGATTTATTCTGCAATGGGTGGTATTATTTTGTCATTTTAACGCTCATTAACACTGTCTAAGAAACTCTTTCACTTCTTGAGCACTAATTAAACTATGCAATGGTCATCTATTCTGAGGCACTATTTTTGTGCTTTTTTTTAGGTAACATTTGATACGTTTGAGCTAAAACAAATTGTTTAAATCTGCAATTTATGCAGTAAAAATTGCATTATGTGACAAATGCAATAAATCCATCATTATGTTTAAAAACAGAGTTAGCCTCAGAATCACTTAATTCCATTGGCCATTTCCTAGATACAAGGGCTTCCTTGATCGTCTAATCTGTCTAATGTGATTCTTGTGCAGAGATTCACTTACTATGTGATATTACTGCCTCCTACAGGTAAGGGGGTGAACTGTCATATGACTCTAGGACAATAACTTTTCAGTAATGTTTCATTCAGTTGCCCTGCCAGATGACCCCAAAATGCTGTAGTCCAAATCTAATTCAAAATTAAATGTATATGTGTTATAGGAAGCAACTGCATGTAACGTTTTACGAACCCTCAATGGAAGTGGCTTACTCCTGTTGTGCACAATAAAATGTTGCCTGTGATGTGTGGGGATGAGGCTCCATAGAGTGGTATCATCGATAAAAACCAAGTGCCGAGCCCCTGTCCTCTGCATGCACATACTGTACAAGGAGATCATGAAGAAATAACAATATGCATCTGTCATCTAGAAGAACAAGATGGGCTAAGAGTAGAAATGGGGGCTAACTGCAACTTCCCGCAACTTCTCACCAGATGTTTTTGCTAACTTTGGGAACTCAGATAGCGACATGACCTAAAATAAGCTACAACATTTTGATAAACCTTTGTACCTTTTTGTAACTTCTGCTTCTTCATTTCATGAGAGGTGACTCAAATAGTTTTTTGATGAAATGTCCAGCTCTTGTCATGGTACGCTGTCAACCACCTGCTAATGTTTTGATTCTGTGGTCACCAGTTCCTCATTAAACTGTATAAAAGGACTGTCCACTGACCAGCTCACTGATCACCTCATACAGTGTATTCCACGACAAGGAGCTCCCAGCTAGCTGATTGATTTATTGATTGATTTAGCATTAGATAAGGTTATACTGCCTCCTTGCATTTTGATATTCACTTTCTCTTTCTCTCTCACTCTATTTAAAATGCCATGAATTAATATTTGCTCAATGCCACTCCTAACTTGATTCCTGCTTCTCAGAGTGTATCGTGTTATTTCAGATAACACAGTCAGTGTTAGTTCCTGTTTTGGAAACAAAACACCCTCTTACACTTACAAGAACTCAAAATGCCTGTGTGATTGAAAAGTAATTCAAACATTTAAGTATACTATGGAAAGGAATTGTCCCTGAAGTAAGTTTAGGACATCCCTGGTGGATCATATAAATGTATAATCTTGGCTACAGTCAAAGAGACTGGTTAAATTTCCAGCTCAGGTTCTTAAAGGTAGTAATCGAATCAACTACAAGTGAATGAACTATTTTAAATGTGATCATAACAATTGATTATAAATGTCTGGCGAGCAGCTGACCATATCGTGGTTACAAAAAAGCTGATGGTACAAACAACAAAATGGGCTGGGCGGTCCACCATAGTGTAGTGCTCACTAGAATTTAGCTGTGATGTCCTCTTTAGGACACTTCTTGTAGGCCAAATACTTGCATTTACTTTTTTTGTTTTTAAATTTACAACATTTAATTTTCTTGGTATAGTAGCACCGGATTATGTAAATGTGCTTGTTAAGACATTAGGGGCCTTATTTATGAGGTTTTGCCGTAGGAAAGCGCAGCAGGCCTTCCTGCTGCACTTCCCTATGGCAAAAGAAAAGGGCAGGATTGCACAGTATCTATAAGATACGGCGCATTCCTGTCCTTTTCCCCTGCGCCGGCCCACAATGAGCTGCCTGGGCCAACGTAGGCACCTTTGCACAATGGTGCCTGCATTGTGGGGATGATTATTTTTGTACAGCAAGGGAAACCTCTCTGTACACAAATAATCACAAGAGGAATTTCCTCTTTCTATGTGTGCTGCAGAATGCAGCACAAATAGAAAAACGAAAAACAAGGAGAAATAAAGATATTTCTCCCTGTTGCGCCGGCGTAAGCTTTTGGCACTGCCTTAGATTTACGATTTCTCGTAAATCTGAGGCAGTGTCAAAAGGCCACTGATATTGCTGGAAACGCCCCCAGCAACACCCATTGCACGCCCCTTTAAACGCAGAACACTGCATTAAAGGGACTGTTATTTATCAGGCAGCAGTACGCAAAAAAAAGTGGCTTAGTGCTGCCTGATAAATATCACTTTTTTGAAAAAGGACAAGATAGAAGGTTCTTCGACTTGCGCACAGATGTCTAATATTTAGATAAAAACAAATCTCAATGTTGCTACTAGGGACAATAGTGACGTCTATCCAGCGTCATAAACAATGTAGTAAACTACATATGAAACATTTATAAGCAATATATCCCGAGCAGTTGCAATCCGCGTTAGGAAAAGCAATAAAGAAGAAAAAGTCTTTCAGTATCAATCTTCTTCTTTTAATGTTCTCAAAATGATATTTCTTCAGATCTTTAGCCTTTAGCCAACACGTGTTTCGTCTACAGCAGTTTATGCTGATAGACTTCGTCAGGGCTGTCTATCTGTTAGAGCTAGATCTGTATTTCAGATTAGATTTCTCCCATAGACAGTTTCAATATCACTCGTAAAATCTTAAAAGGACTGTCCAGTCCAATGAAGTAGCAGAAAGAAATTAATGTTCTTGAATCGCAAACCCACGTCTGGGTTGGTCAATTCCCACAACTGTGTGCAGTTGAATCTGTATCTCACGAGTATTCCGGGCGCGGCGTTTAGGAATACTCGTGAGATACAGATTCAACTGCACACAGTTGTGGGAATTGACCAACCCAGACGTGGGTTTGCGATTCAAGAACATTAATTTCTTTCTGCTACTTCATTGGACTGGACAGTCCTTTTAAGATTTTACGAGTGATATTGAAACTGTCTATGGGAGAAATCTAATCTGAAATACAGATCTAGCTCTAACAGATAGACAGCCCTGACGAAGTCTATCAGCATAAACTGCTGTAGACGAAACACGTGTTGGCTGAAGGCTAAAGATCTGAAGAAATATCAGTTTGAGAACATTAAAAGAAGAAGATTGATACTGAAAGACTTTTTCTTCTTTATTGCTTTTCCTAACGCGGATTGCAACTGCTCGGGATATATTGCTTATAACTGATAAATATCACGTAGGCTTCTGCGCCGCGGCACGTCACAAAAAGTGGCGTTCCGATGGCACGAGAGGCCTCATAAATGAGGCCCTAGGTCTCTAGTTGGCAGAGGTATGCACTCTGTCCATGTAGGTACCACAAACTTAGTCAGGGTAAGTCGCAACACAACACAAATTATCCTATGATTACTCTCTGGTAGCTTGACACAGATCAGGCAGGCTTAACTTAGGAGGCAATGTGCATAGTATTTATACAATAACTCATGCGGTAACACAGTAAAAACACCACAAAAAGATACCACAATAGTTTAGAAAAATAAAGTATGACTTTATAAATAAAACAAAATCAAAACAACAAAGATCCAACATGCAATTGTTGTGATATGAATTTCTAAAGAATAAAACGAGTTCTAGCACAAGGAAGCAAGTAGAGGGAAAAAGGTTACTTTAGGTCGCACTGGACGGGAGCAAAGTCAAAGTTTGTGCCGACCGCAATGGAGTGCTCAATGGCTACAGGAGTCATGCAGGCCCTGGTGAACAAAGTACCTTTCCTAGTCAAAAGCAGTGAGATGCGTCAATGTTGAGGCCCGCAAGTACAGGATGCGTCGATCTTCTCCACGCAGTGAAAGCAATGCGTCAGTTCCAAAGACAGGAGCTAGAGCCATGATTCGTCAAGCGCTGCACTGGTTTCTGATGAGGGGATGCATCGACCTTACCAAGCTGCCGCTGCAGCGGCAGCGATACGCTTTCCAATGTCTCAATCTCAGAAGGCAAAGCGCTAGTTCTGAGACGATGCGCTAATTTTACTCCTGCAACCCGGTCAATGCACCTATTCTACAACACTCAGAGAGGAGATGCATTGAAATCTGTGTTACAAGTATCTGGGCCACTTCCAGTGAGCCGGGCACAGGAGCAGGGATAGTGACTTTGATATCCCTGAGTCTCCTTTAACAGGAGGCAAGCCAACAAGCCCTTGGAAGAAGGCAGAGTCCAGCTCTCCTTCAGCAGAGTGAGAGAGCAGCAGGCAGCAGGGCAACAAACAGAAAAGCAGGCCTTCCAAATCAGCAGTTCAGTTGAGTCCATTGAGCAGAACAGCAGTTCTTCTGACAGAGGTTCAGCTGTAGATCCAGAAGTGTCTGATTTGGTGAGGTCAAAGACCCAGTACTTATACCCAAATGTGTGTTTGAAGTGGGAGACTTCAAGAAGAGTCTTTGAAGGGGAGAAGTGTGGCTCACTGGTTAGAGGAGGCAGACCTGGAAGCAGAGGTCAGCCAGGGACCAGGGTTCAATTTCCGGCTCGGCGGGGTCTTGAGTCCTAAAATGTCCATGGACTCGACAATTCTCGCTCCGGTGCCTACTCGATGCACGGGTTCACACTCTGCGACTCTGGGCAATAGCTTGCTTAATCTCCACAACGGCCCCTCGCGGCAGGATGCCTGGCTTTCACCTTGCGGATACCCTGCCGGGGTTATCTCACAGGGGAATACCAGGATGGGTTCCCTAAGCAAGCGCTTAGAAACCGCTCGGTGATTTGCGCTATATAAATTCCTGTACACTTTCATTTACATTTACAAGTGCACAAGCATCACTTTCAACACCAGTCATGTCTGCCAGGCTATCTTTGGGGGTTAATCAGTCATTTGTGTGGGGACAGGCCACTACCTACTGAAGTCTAAGTGTTAGCCCCTTCCTCCCTTTCTACCCAGGAAGGGTCATCAGAATGCAAATATATGTAGATGGGAACTCAGCCACACCTAGCCTTCCTCTGTTTGTGGCCGTCCGGAGGGAATGAACAAAGTGTAGCTATTACCCAGCCCAGACATGTATTGGCTGTGAGGTACATAGAGCAGCAAGAGCAGAGAAATGTACACTTCCTAAAAGTGACACTTCTAAAACAGAAATGTTTAATCCAACTTTACCAGTGGAGAGGATTTATCATTACCATTCCAGAGATATGAAACATGATGTAGCTACTCCTTTCGAAACAGGGAGTACACCTTAAAGGTATTTTAGGGAATTCCCAATGTTAGCCTATGAGATGAGTTATCCTACAGTAGTGAAAAATGTATTTGGGTGTTTGTCACTACCAGGCAGGGATGTAGCAAAAGCCTCTGCAGCCCCCATGATGCGGGGGGCGAGCTCCAGGGGTTCCCTCCAGCACTGGTAGGTCCCTGGCCATAGAGAACTCTGGACTGGGTCTGTAGCGGGGGGACCCACTGCATGTACTTTGAAGGGGGCCCACTCAAGTTTCATTATGCCACAGATACCAGGGCATCCAAAACATAAAAGGACACCTACCTTTTACTTACACAACACCCTACCCTATTGGCTACCTGGGGCCTAGCTTAGGTGTGACTTATGTGCAATAAAAAGGGAGTTAAAGGCTTGGCAAAGGGTTTTAAATGCCAACTCGAAGTGACAGTAAACTGCACACACAGACCCTGCAGTGGGAGGCCCGAGACATGGTTAGAGGGCTACTTAGGTGGGTGGCACAAGCAGTGCTGCAGACTCACTTTTAGCATTTCATTTACAGTCCCTGGGCACATGTAGTGCACTTTGCTAGGGACTTATAAGTAAATCAACTATGCCAATTAGGTATGAGCCAATGTTAATATCCAAAAAAGTGGGGTCTGAGGGATTGCTTAAAGTCCAAAATGGATTCCATCCCCCTAATTCTAGCAATCACAACACGTAATAGAATCTGTGGACCTGAAAAACGTACCTCGAAAACAAAGTAAAGAGGCACTAACAGCCCAAAGTTCTGATATGTATTAGGTAGAGCAAGGAAAGCAGAAAGAAACAGAGAAAATGTACTCAAGACCACCTAAGGATGGCTGGTGTCCCATTAATACACAGTCATGTGCCCAGTGTCCTCATTTGGGATTCCAAACAACTATCTACCGTCCCTCTTTGTTCGCAGAGGGAAACAGGAAGGATCAGTTGTATCCTTCGGTGAGGTTCTCACAAAAGGAAAGATAAATACAGAAGTGACTATTACTTTTTGTATTTATAATTAGGATATTTCTAGAATGCAGTGCAAACACGGTGAAAAAAGTTGTGATTTAAAAAGGATAAACAACAGAGATGAGATAGTACCCTTTCTAGTACTTTTCCTAACAATCTCTAATATATTTTCCTGCTAAAAACAGTGTGAAGGTGAAAAGAGAGGAAACAGTTAAGAGTTAATCACTGTTTCAATGGTCAACATGTTTCAGCCACTAGTATAATTCTCCCTGACTTTCTTCAGCACCTAAAAAAAACCTTGTCATTGCAAACACACGAAAAATCGTACATACAGTACAGATTCTGTTGTATCGATATTCTGATCCTCGATAAGAGCATGATGTATTACTGCCGAGTCTGCCACTCTGCTCTATTACCAACTTAGAGCGTCCGGCCGGGAGCTGCACCCCACGTTTTCCGAGCCTCCTTCTTCAATGGCTGCCCTCGACCTTGCATACAATTCCGCCTCCCCTCGCAAGCTAGTCTCCAGACTTTATGCCCTTACACTGGCGCCGTCCCCGATTTCAGCTGACTCCCGTGCTGCTTGGAGCGAGGACCTAGGCACTGATCTTTCTCTGGAGGTCTGGCTGTATTGTTGCAAGCAGACCAAACGTCTGTCCCCTAACTATCGCCTGCTCCTCATACATTTTAAATACCTGCATAGACTGTACCACTCCCCTGCTCAGCTGCAAAGAATGGGCCTCGCTTCTAGTGATAGATGTCTCCGCTGCTCTGTCCCCACTGCCGACTTTTTTCATCTCACCTGGCTGTGCCCCAAGGTTTCTGCGTATTGGTGCGATGTGCGCACCGCCATCACTGAGATCACCTCCACGCCTGTCATGCCAAAACCACTGATCTGCCTCTTAGGCTTTGTGAAACATTGCCCTGACGCCTCCAGCCGGCTCACCGCTATGCTGCTCGTTCTCGCATGATGCAGGGTCGAAATGCATTGGACTCGGAGACCCGCACTCAAGGTCAGGGCTTGGCTTGAGGATGCTGCACGTTGTCAGACGCTTTTGTCCAAATTCTGGGATTTGACGCCGGCAACTTGCCGGCCATTTGACATCTGGGGTCCCCTTGTTTCATACCTCTTACGCCAGAGCGCTCCACCCTCCGCGACCTCTCCCGTACTCCCTGACGGCTCATTGCCTGCGGCGGCCGCCAGTATTGGCTCGAAGAGGATTGCTTCACAACCTCTGCGCACTGCTGGTTCTCTGTGGCCTCTCCCGCCAGCACTTTGCCTCTCCCGAGCGCTCCTCCTTGTCCTTCCAGTTCCATCTCCCGTCACTCCCTCTCATTTACCGTTGTTGGCTACTAATGTACAATTGTTCCAATGATGTATGTAACAGATGTGGTTTATTCCTCTTTATCTGTAGTATCCCCGCCTGCTTATTTTGTATTTTGATGTGCAAGTTTCTTAATAAAGGTCTTTGAAACTTTTTTTTTAAAGGTTCACATTGACTAGCTACACAGACCAGCCCTTCTGTATAAACCTGGTTAATGGCTCGGCAGCATTGAACAGTGTCAAAGTCAAAGATTCAGTCAATGAGTGATAATAGGACTAGCTGAGTTCTGAGTGGAGGTGGAATGTTACTGTGTCATGATGCACAGTTCTTCAGGTGTGCCTTCAGTGCCATCCTAAACTGGAGCAGTGTTGGAGTGGTCCTGATGGATAAGGAGATGATGTTCCAGATATTGGGCACATGGATTTAATGG
Source organism: Lissotriton vulgaris (assembly GCF_964263255.1). Lineage (NCBI taxonomy): Eukaryota > Metazoa > Chordata > Amphibia > Caudata > Salamandridae > Lissotriton > Lissotriton vulgaris. Next base: position 1,652,275,895 of record NC_141685.1, read on the forward strand.
CCTATTGCCTTGTTTTTCTTTTTTGCACTTTTTTGCCTTTAGTCGGATATTGTCCTTATGTAGGTGAACAGAGAGTCACCGGATATGGTTTACTTTCTTGTCAGTTATGCACTGGTTTTGGGCAATGCAGCCTTGTGGTTAATGTGGCTGTGTTTCAGTACAGGGCTGGTCGGCAAAGAGAGCCACTAGAATTCCATCTGAATGGGGGTGATGTAGTCCTATTTGTTCAGGCCCATGAGAAGGCATGCTGCAGCATATGGGATGCCCTAAAGTGGGCCCCTGCGGAGTTTGGGAAGCTATGGAGCAGGGGGTTGATGGTGTAATCCTCGAGGGTGAGATTGGTGTTCAGGGTGATTCTTAATGACTTGGAATATGATGGAATTTGTGGTTCAAATCAATCCAGAATTGGCAAATTCTGATTGTTATTCTTGTTCAATGGATTAAAGTTAATTTTGGTCGGACTTTAGACAGCCGCTGGACATTTAGGTCAGGTCGAGGCGCAGGCAGTGCTTAAGGTTTGGATGCATGGAGTGGAGGAGAGTTTCAAGTCAAGTTGTGTGTGTTCATGGTTATAGGGTTATAGAGTTGGTGAATTATGAGGCTGTTCTCATTGACTAGTATCCCAGTGGCTCTATGTAGAGGTTACTTATTATTACGCTAAAGAGAGTATCTTAGGGGACTTCACATGTATTAGGGACTTGTGGGACACAGAAGTGCCCACATGAACAAACTGGTGCTAGATAGGCAGTAGGAGAACCAGTGCAGAATGTTGTCAGTGAATCCTGTTTGAGACTTCAAGGTTTCGATGAGAGAGTCATGATTGATGGTGTTGAAGATGTCCTTGATCCAGAAATATCAGGCGGCAGAGATCATCTTTATCTCTGGTCAGGAGTAAGTAGTTTATGATGGATAAGGTAGCTGACTCCGTGCTGCAACATGATCTGTTTCTTTTAAGGAGGAAGCACTCTTCGGACTGGACAGGCTCTATTTCAGAACAATTCTGTTCGACACAGCCTTACAATCATTGTAAACAATCACTTCCATTTTCCAACACCATGCTTTAGTCATTCACACGCAGAAGCACAACTCCTCAGTAGATAGGCGGTTCCCATTTCTTGATAGATATGGGCACTTTATTCATTAAAAGCCTTGGATGCAATTAGCGGTGCCTTTGCTCTTGCGGGCCATAGACGGATGCATATGATAGTTACTTCAGACCTCGCCAAGGTTTCTACTAACTGCAAGCTCACAGCCTTACAACAGCTTCTGGCCCACTGACTTGCTAACTTTCAATCAACAACAGCCCCATTCAGTTATACTGGAAATCAGAGAAAAAATGCATAGGTGGACAAAATGCATATAGCTGTTGGTGAGGTTGTTTTCAACACTCCTTGTGTAAACCTGGAACTTTGAGAGGAAAGAAATGCAAATTCTGGATGTGAGATTTCAGTGTGATAGGGGTATACAAGTGTATTACAGTTTCCATTACAGGTGAACCTTCTCTGTGAGATCTATTACTGGTGGATGAGCCATCAAGTTTGCGACTGAAAATACTTTTCAGACATTAGAAGTAACAAAGGGATTTCGGAGTAAAGGATCTGCTCACTCAGCCCAGGTTTATGGGGTTAGAAGTCTCCAGACCTTCTGTTGGTAGTGGGCACTATTTTGAGAAAATGCTTTTTTTGCCAGATTAGGGCCTGATTAATATGTTTGCAGAGGGAACTCTGTTTCAGCGGCGACAGAGCTCCCTCCCCACCAACATAGTGGTCCACCCTCTCGATTTAGATGGAGGCGGGCTTAATGTTTGGTACTCAAACTTCTCTGATAGCCCGACAAGGTAAAGGCCATCAAATAATTTGGCTCAAAGTCCATCTGCCCAATAAGGATGGGTGGACATATAGCTGTTTCTTTACTGTCTGTCACTGCCTGGAAAACCCTGGAGGTGAGGGACAGTAAAAAGAAAATAATGGCACCCCCTCCCCATAACAGATGACCCTGTGACCAAGGGGGGCATTATCTTTTTTCTTTTCAAAAAGAAAATCCTGTTTTGGAATTTTCTTTTTGAAAAAAAAAAAAGAAAACTCTTTAGTGCATGACTCCATCATGTTGACGAAGCCCTACACCTAACAGCGAAATGCATTCACAGCAACTGCCGTGACAACAGTTCCCTCCAATTCTTTATGAATGACGGCCAGCCTGGAGGTCAGTTATTAATCTGGTGGTCAGGACCTTCACCAGGGTGATGGAGTAACGGCCCGACCAATAATTAAATTGGCCCTTAGCCTCTGTTGAACAGATTGCGCCTGCTAAGATTGGTGCCCTGAGATTTCGAAGATGGTAAACTGTCATTTTTTACAGCCTTTCAGCCTTGACCACAATTAATATGTGCCAATTTGTTGTCATTATTACTGTTAGTTAGCACTTGTAGAGTACATAATCTGATATCTTGGCACTTTTTGGCTCAGAAATTACCGCCCTTCACCTCTTGACCGTTTCACACAACCAAGGCTGACCGCTTTGCGTTCAGGTTGCACCATGTCAATTTTCTATGACTACACTCTTTATAATAGCACGAAAATAACATCTCAATTCCAAGACTAACCGAGACCCCACCTAACCTAGAGAGTTGGCAATTACACTGAGTCCTCTCAGTGTGACGAGACCTGCAGAAGAGCCAAAAAACAACCAGATTCATCGCACTTTTGTTGGCAATGTTGTATATGCTCACAGATGTTTGTCATGTTGCCTAGTGTGTTTCATCTCAGCAATTAGTTTGTTTGCGCTGATTTATGTCCACAATTGTTTATAAGGAATCCTGATCTGTAGCGTTAGGCTATTTATCTTATCTTTAGGCACTGATGAGTTTCAGGTTAATTGGGTTTCTGTCACTTAGTTAATTTGCCAAGTGATTAATGGGAAGGAGCAAATATTGGATTTTGGATCACTTCAACTTAACACATCTAGAGAGCTGAGGGCAACAGAAGGGGTTGTTGTTTTTCCTGGTATTGAATAGCATGCTGGGTGGCCGGTAATTATGGTCTGTGATGATCAGAACACTAGAATGGGTGTGAGATCAGCTCCGGTGGTGAGACCATCTCCGACTGTTTTGCGCACACAGCAGTGTTGGCTCTGAGGCCGTGGTGGGAGAAGGGGGAACAGGGGGGTTATGACCGATAGACCACCATTATATTGCATGCATTATATCACATAACAATAACATCTCAACTAAGTTGAAATAACTACTATATTGCAAGGAAATTATAGGTGGCGTAAGAATAGTAACGGTAGGGCTGATTTAGAGTTTTGCAGAGAGGGTACTCCATCCATCCTGATTTACACGCGGGTTGGACGTTAAGCGACAAAGCCACCTCCAGCTCTGACGGCCCAATGGAGTATGGGTCTTCGGAGGTTCACATATAACACAGTTCCCACGGTTTAGAGTGGACGCTGTATATGGTTTGCTTTTTTGCTGTTCCTCAGTTTGCCGTTTGGTGAGTGACAGTAAAATAATATATTGACCCCCACACCATGGGCCGCAGCTCCCCGTGGTGTAGGGGCCATCAATTGTACTTTTTCCAAAACAAATGCCCACCTCGGGAGTTTGTTTTTGGAAAAAGTAAAACATTGTATATGTTTGGATGGCTGCAGTCCTCTTTGGCAGACACATGTTTACAACATTATAGGCAACTGCCATGACGTTGGTTCCTGACAATGTTTAGAGTTGCCTGCTGGTCTAAATTTGGTGGGAAGAGGACCCACAGTATGACGGGAGTAAAGTACTACGCTATACCAACGTACTTACCTCTGCCAGACAAACTATCTCAGCCCTGATATTCTTACCTTTTATCTTTTGATGTAGGGGTAAGCGATATACAGAGTCAAATATTTGTGTAGGCCAATATTATCCCTGGGGGGAGATTGATTGAAATATATGGCTGTCAAATTATAGTCTCCAACAAATTGACTCAGCGACTGCTTTACAGAAGACAGTAGTAAACCAGACGAATGCTTGCAAAATTTCTCTATGACTAAATCTGACTTTTCCACTGTAGGCATGTAAATGAAGCCCATCCAAACCAATTCTTCAGAACAAGTACAATTTAACAACATTCCAGCAGGGCTCCACCTGGCCATGCTGCATGTCCTACCTACTGTTCAGAAGATGATGCTTCGTCTAGGAATAAAGAGCGTGTAGATACACTCTAACGACCCTTGCAAACGCATGTGAAGGTGAGCTGGCAGCAATTGTCTCTTTCAATGTCCCTGCAGGACACAGAATTAAGAGTACTTGACAAACGGAGGCAATATAGCAGTACATAGCTTGCTATGCAGCATTTAAACAGGTCGGCAGTCCTATGGACAGGTGCCCATGGATACTGTTGCTTTAAATGTCCCTGCAGACCAGTCAAAGAAAAACAAGCCACTATACTACTCTCACTATTAGCCCCGCAGTCATGCAGAGATGTAACAACCAATGCTGTCTTTTTAAACGCCCTTAAAGTTCTTAAAACAGTGGATTGTGCTAATTGAAAGTCATCGTTGCCTGCAGAGAAGCGCCGCAGGAGCTCCATCTTTAAAAACCCTTGGCTTCTTACAAGTATGTGCCCTTCGGTACCATCCCTTAAACACAAGCATGCCATCTGACATTTGCCAGAGGGTACTTTCTATTGAAAAGGTAAGACATCAAGGTCGAGATACCAGCAGTTACTTTGTCCTTACAATGGTGTGCAGAGATGTACCAGAGGGTGCTGTGTCTATAAACTGCAGCAGTCCAACAGAGACATATCAGAGCATACTGTCTCTTTAGAAAGGCAATAAAGAGGCGTACCAGAGGCAACCGTCTCTCTTTTTCTCAAATTGTTGTTGGTACGTTTTTTCATGTAACATGTGTCCTTATGGTGCTTTATTATTAAGCTGATTTATGTTAGACCAATGGAGGACATTGAATGGAATACTTAACACAAATGGAAGTCGGTGTAGATGCACCATGAAGTTTAGCTATCACAGTACTCAAGAGCACCACTCACCACCTCCACCCAAACATGCTCGCTAGGCATCACCATTCTCATCATACTTGTGTTGTGAAGTTCTCACACAGAACACTGTAGACAATCTTCTAAAACTCTGGAGTGTGCCCCCTCTGGGGGAAGGGCAGAATGCCCAGGGGGTTCGACAGCAACAGGAAAGAAATGAGGGCTCGACAGCTTTTTAAGTGGATTTCGATCATTATAAAACGTCCATTAAAAAGAGGCCCAAAATAAGTTTCACCTACACAATGAATGTGAAACGTTTATTATTGACGTTTTGTTGGTAAAGCTTATTTTGGACTTCTTTTGCAGGTGCTTTTTCTAAGGGGGGGTCACTCTTCTTAAAACTCATTTTAGTCAGTGAGGGACTGAGGTGAGAATGGGGCAGGAGCCATAGCAGGGATGCAACTTCAATGTGGGCAAGTCATAGAGCACAAAACAGGAGAACCTGACAGGGTCCTCTGGAAGGCAGAGAATACTGTGGAAGCAGCATTCACAGGCTACACCAATTTGTCCCAGCACTACCAATCTTTCAGGAGACCCAGCTGTGGGCAGAGAAGGAAGAAGAGGTTGTGAAAGGGAAGGTGAAGTGCAAAGAGTGATGGGCAGCCATAAAAGAAGGAAAGTGACAGGAGACAGGGAAAAGATAGGATCACTTTGCAGTGCATTGGAGCAAGGTCATGAAACTATAAAAAACAACAATAATCACAGACAGAGGACATGACAGGACAGGTGATCATTAGCAATGATAGGAGAGGTGGATACTAATCAGAGAAGTGGACCCCAACTGGAAGGGGAGAAGTGGGGTGCAGGTGGTCAGGGACGGGAGATATGGACAAGGACAGGAAAGGTGATCATTGATACGAGAGAGCAGCAGTGGGAGGAGGACGAAGCACTGGCATGAGAGAGAAGTGTTGAGGGTCTGCGTGGTGATGTGTGCAGTGACAGGGCAGCTGCCAATATACCAGATGGGGCTTTGACAGTATACAGGTCCTTGAGTGGAATTGACAGGAGAGAGAGGTCGTAAGAAAGGAAGAGTACATAAAAAGAGAAGAGGGGAAGATAGCAGCCCAGCCCTATATGCAGTATAATGTATACTAGGGCATCTGTTTAGGAAGCTACCTCGCCCTAAGCACCTCTGCCCCCTCATCATGTAACTCCCACTTACCAGATTATGAAGAGACTCAACTAAAACATTTTGTGGAGGGTAGAAAGTCTGGCTTACAAAGTTTGAAGACGTCTGCACTAGACAACCTCCTAATGCCCTTATGCATACACCATGACACCAAATGCTAAACAAGCATTGAAAATGCATTAGGTCTCGCATTAGAAAAGTAGGAGCTATTGGTCTTGTAAATGTTTTTTTTTATTTGTGTTTATTTGTGAAATAGCTAAATTGATAGCTTTGTCATTCACAACGCCAATAGTTTTAACTTTTGTGAATGTGACACCTATAACATTTGGAATGCAACATGATTTGTATTTATGTGACTTTGATGGCAGCTTTTGTTGTTATGCCACATCTCTAGAGAGCAGGAGAGTGCAGCAGGGGAGAGAAGCACAGCCCTGCAAGCTGAGCGTCCTCCCATTGCACACCCATCTGTGGCTTGAGTGGTGTGAGGGTGAGGGGTGTGAGGGTGAGGGGTGTGAGGGTGAGTGGTGTGAGCGTGAGGGGTGTGAGTGTGAGGTGGTGTGAGGGTGAGGGGTGTGAGTGTGTGCGATGGTGAGGTTGAGTGAGGGGGTGTGATGTTGAGTGTGTGTGACGATGTGTGATGTGAGCGTGTGTGAGGGTGAGTGAGGGTGTTTGATGTTGAGTGAGGGAGTGTGAGTGTGGGTGTGTGACGGTGTGAGGGTGAGGATGTGTGAGGATGAGTTAGGGGGTGTGTGAGTGGGTGAGTCTGAGAGTTAGGGGGTGTGAGGATGAGTGAGGGCAAGGGTGTGTGAGGGTGAGGGGTGTTGATGGTGAGAGGTTGCGAGGCTGAGGGTGGCTGAGTGTGTGTGAGTGTGTTTGAGGTTGAGGGTGTGAGGTGTAGTGAGTGTTAGAGTGTTGTGAGGGGTGTGAGGGTGTGAGGGGAGTGAGGGTGTGTGAGTGTGAGGGGGTGAGGGGGTGTGGTGTGTGTGAGGGTGAGGGTGAGTGAGGGGGTGTGCGGCTGAGAGTGTGTGAGGTGTAGTGAGTGTGAGAGTGTTGTGAGGGGTGTGAGGGGAGCCAGGGTGTGTGAGGGTGATGGGCTGTGATGTTGAGGGGGTGTGTGTGTGAGGGTGAGGGTGAGTGAGGGTGTGTGAGGCGTAGGGTGTGTGATGGTGTGTGAGGGTGAGGGTGTGTGAGGGTGAGTGAGGATGATAGAGGGGTTGTTATGCAGAGCGGGTGTGACAGTGTGTGAGGGTGAGGGTGTGTGAGGGTGAGTGTGAGTGAGTGTGAGTGAGTGTGAGTGAGGGTGAGTGAGGGTGTGTCAGGGGGTGTGAGGGGGTGTGAGGGTGTGGGTGTGTTACGTTGTGTGAGGGTGAGGGTGTGTAAGGGTGAGTGAGGGAGTGTGAGGGTGTGTGAGTGTTAGAGTTAGGGTGTGTGATGGTGTGAGGGTAACTGAGGGTGTGTGAGAGTGAGGGTATGAGGGTAAGGGTGTGTGAGGCTGAGGGGTATTGATGTTGAGAGGGTGTGAGGGTGAGGGGGGTCAGTGTGTGAGGTGTAGTGAGTGTGAGATTGTTGTGAGGGGTGTGAGGGTGTGAGGGGATCTAGGGTGTGTGAAGCTGAGGGGGTGTGAGGGTGAGGGGGTGTGAGTGTGAGTGTGTGTGAGGGTGAGGGTGAGTGAGGGTGTGTGAGGGTGAGGATGTGTGACGGTTTGTGAGGGTGAGTGAGGTTGAGTGAGGGCGTTTTAGGCTGAGGGTGTGTGACGGTGTGTGAGGGTGAGGGTGAGTGAGATTGACTGAGGGTGAGTGATTGTGAGTGAGGGTGAGTGTGGGGGTGTGAGGGTGTGGGTGTGTGACGGTGTGTGAGTGTGACGGTGTGTGAGTGTGATTGAGGGAGTTTGTGCGTGTGTGAGTGTGTGAGGGTGAGATTTAGGGTGTGTGAGGGTGAGGGTGTGAGGGTGACTGAAGGTGTGTTAGGGTGAGGCTTTGAGGTTAAGGGTGTCTGCGGGTGAGGGCTGTTGATGGTGAGAGATTGCGAGGGTGAGGGGGTGAGTGTGTGTGAGGGTGAGGGTGTGAGGTGTAGTGAGTGTGAGAGGGTTGTGAAGGGTGTGAGAGGGGAGCGAGGGTGTGTGAGGGTGAGGCGGTGTGAGGGTGATTGTTTGTGAGTGTGTGTGAGGGTGAGTGAGGGTGTTTGAGGCTGAGGGCGTGTGATGTGTGAGTGTGAGTGAGTGGGTATGAGGTTGTGGGTGTGTGATGGTGTGTGAGGGTGATGTTGTGTGAGGGTGATTGAGGGTGTGTGAAGGTGTTTGAGATTTTTGGGGTGTGCAGGTGAGGGTATGAGGGTGTGTATGTTTAAAAGTCATGTTTTTTTTTTAATATGTGTTGTTTTAAATAAAATGTGATAGAGCTTCCCTTTGTAGTTGTCCTGTCTTATGTGTATGTTTTTATGTTATGAAACTGTGTTTTTTTTTAATTAATATGTGTCGTGTTATGTGTGTTTGAGTGTCTGTGGACTCCCGTATTAATTGTATTAAATTTAAAATGGCTGACGCAATGCGTCACCTTGACGCTACCTACGTCAGCGTTCTAGTTTTTTTTTGTGTTGTCACTGTTTAATTTTGATTGACGTTTATTTGTAGCCAATCGGAGCGCTACGTTTTTGACGTAGCGTTCCGATTTGCTTACGTCGACGGTGGAATTCCCCAGAAGATCGCGATTTGTGGTGCGCGGAAGACGTGTGCTTGTCCGGGTGCTGTTGCAGCGTCGTTTGACAGGTAAGAATTAATTTCTAAGTGTTTTTTAATCTATTGTAATGTATCTATAGTTTGTAGAAATTAATTCATGTTTAGGAGTGTATTTATGTAAATCGTGAAAATTTTTGTTAGCGATTGTACTATGTGTTACTTTTTTGTGTTATGAAAATGTAAATATTTTTTTAACGTTGATATGTAATGTTTATGTTAGCACCAACTGTAATTTCATGTTTTTTAGCTGTTGTTTGTTATTCGACGTACATGAACTGTTTTTTGAACTTCTAAGGGCGATTTCGTCTCGAGTATATTTATGTATGCGTTTTATTTCCTTTATTTGTTGGAAAACTTAAATGCATTGTTTAGATTAGTTTTGTTACTTTGAGTGGAAGACTTTGTTGTAGTTTTAAACGAATTTCAATTAGGCTGTGAAGTGTCGTGCTTTTGTGATTGCGCACTTTGTTTGTGTTTTTGAATTTTCTTTGCATTGTTTAATGGTTTTTGTTCCCTTACTTTAGTAAGTGCTTTATGTTGTGAATTTTTTTCCTTTAACTCGCTTTGCCCACTTGTAAATCGTTGTATTATTTGCTGTGTATTCAGATGTTTGCATTTTTTGTGTGCATTTATGATCTTTGTGAAAGAAATGTTGTATTTTACAATCCTTTTCTTCACTTGTGTGTATTAATTTCTGCACTGTCCTTGCGTTGCATTACGTTTTATTTGTTGAATAGCTAAAAGTGTGTATCCCTATTTTTACGTATTAAAATAAATGTTGCCTAACGCTATTTGTGTGTGGAGTAGGATCGTGGAGTTGTAGTTGGAGGGTAGAGTTGTAGGGTGGTATTGTAGTTATAGGGTGTAGTTGGAGGGTGGACTTGGACGGTGTGAGTGTGAGGGTGAGTGGATGTTAGTGTTTGGGTGTTTGAGGGTGTGTGATGGTGTGTGAGAGTGATTGTGGGTGACTTTTTTAGTATGAGTGAGGGTGTGAGTGTTGTGAGTGTGTGTGTGAGGATGAGGGGGTGAGGGTAAATGTTGGCTAACGCTATTTATGTGTTGAGTTGGAGGGTGGAGTTGTAGTCGGAGGGTAGAGTTGTAGGGTTGTATTGTAGTTATAGGGTGTAGTTGGAGGGTGGACTTGGACAGTGTGAGGGTGAGTGGATGTGAGTGTCTGGATTTTTGAGGGTGTGTGATGGTGTGTGAGTGATTGAGGGTGACTTTTTTAGTATGAGTGAGGGTGTGAGTTTTGTGAGTGTGTGTGAGGATGAGGGGGTGATGGTAAGGGTGTGTGAGAGTGTGGGATGATGGGTGTGTGAGAGTGTGGGATGATAGTTGTTGGTGAGTGAGGCTGAGAGTTTAACGGTGAGTGTTGTGAGGGTGTGAAGGTGAGTGAGGGTGTGCGAGTTTGAAGGTTGAGTGTGTGACTGTGGGTGAGGGTGAGGGTGTGTGAGGGGGTGTGAGGGTGATGGGGCGAGGGGGTGATGTTGAGTGATGGTGTGTGAGGGTGTGAGGGTGAGTGAGGGTGGGTGAGGGTGTTGAGGTTTTGAGTGAGGCTGAGCGTGTGTTGGTGAGTGATGGTGTGAGAGGGTATGAGTGTGAATGAGGGTGTGAGGGTGTGTGAGGTTCTGAGAGTGTAAGGGTGTGATGTAGGGTGAGGATGAGTGAGGGTGTGTGAGGCTGAGGGTGAGGGTGTGAGTCGTTGTGATGATGCCTATAAGTGATCATTTCCCTCCGTGAATATTGTGCACTTGAAATGTCTTAATGCTGTGAAGCGTTGTTTCCGATTCGAATCAATACCTATGTAATGGTGATTGATGTCTGAATGCCAAATCCAACACATCATTTTCTTTTTTTTATATTATGCATGTAAAAAGTTATATTTTTTTTGTAAGGGACACATCAATTTGCACTTTAAAAGCTTGGCCTGCATTAACATAGATGCGCACTCATATTGTCTGTTTTTGCTCATTTGAGACAATGTTTACCTCCTTTTTAATTTTGTACTACAGATGTGTATTAATTGTGGCAAAGTATAAGTATGAAGCTACCTTGAAAGATGGTTTTTTTTTGTTTTGTAGTTTGAATGGAATACTGTATTGTATTTCTGGAAGAATTGCAATTAGGATGTGAGATCTCGTGCTCTTGTGATTATGCACTGTATTTGTTTTGTGGATTCTTGCCGCCATTGTGTAATTCTTCATTTATGTTCCTCTACTTTAGTAACTGTTTTTTGTTGTGAATTTGTGTCCTTTAGATGTCTTTGTCCCCTTTTAAATTGGTCTATTACTCGCTGTGTATTCAGATGTTTCCATATTTTGTTTGGATTTATTGTTTTTCTTAAAAAATGTTATATTTTACAATCCTTTTCAGCATTTTTATGTATTAATTGGTGCACTGTCCTCGCGATGCATTAAGTTTTCATTTTTGAATACCTACAAGTGTGTAATCCGATGTTTAGTTATTGAATTAAATGTTGCCTAATGCTATTTACGTTTGGAGTTGGAGGGTGGATTAGTAGTAGGAGGGTGGATTAGTAGTTGGAGGGTGGAGTTGTAGGGTGGTGTTGTAGGGTGGAGTTGGAGGGTGGACTTGGACAGTGTGAGTGTGAGGGTGAGTGGATGTGAGGGTCAGGGGGTGTGAGGGTGTGTGATGGTGTGTAAGGGTGAGTGAGGGTGACTGTGTGAGTATGAGTGAGGGTGTGAGGGTTGTGAGGGTTGTGAGGGTGAGGGTGTCTGAAGAAGAGGGGGTGATGGTAATGGGATTAGGCATGGGCGGAAAATCCGTTCCGCTCGCGGATTTTGCGGATTTTCGGGAAATCCGCAATCCGCGAGATTTGCGAATTTCCTGAAAAATCCGCAAATCCGCGAGCAGCGGATTTTGCTCGCACTGCTCGCACTGTTCGCGTGAGTTCGCGCCCCGCGAATAAGTGCGAAATTGCAGAAATACGATTTTAGCAAAACTGAAAGTAACTACTTACCAGGTTCAAAAGTTCAGGCTCATCATTAGTAGCCATTTCCTGTAGTGCTTCCTGAGGGGCCCCTCCAGAGTTCAGTTGCCAGTTGCAACTATTATGTGACCCTGCTCTGAACCTCAGAATAGTTACACATATGCCACAAAGGTCCTGAATTACAGCTAAGGGAGACAAGCAGGAGCCAGGCTGGAAGTTAAAATCCATTAATCAGCCCCTAATTCATTATTGTCAGTTGGGGCAGGGCAGGTGTTGTAACTAATTTTGCAACAATGAAAGCACTTAGCAAGTGCAAAAGATCACTAATCAGGGCGCACTAAGGAAGCAGGTGCCAGCTAAAAAAATATTCTGTGACACATTAATCAGCCCCAAATTAATTCAGGTCACTTGAGGCAGGGAAGGTGTGCTTTGCTTTGCCAAAAATAATGTACACTGGACAACCAGAGGGTGTGGTGATGAAACAGAGGGTGGCATGGGTGGGCCAGAGGGTGGCATGAGTAGTCAGAGAGTGGCAGTGGTGACAGAGAGTGGCAGTGATGAAGAAGAGTGTCCCAAACAGGTTGGACACGTAGAAACAACAAGTTCGCAAAACTTGCGACCCGACAGGTAAGTTCGCAAATTGCGAAATTGTAAAAACCCTCGCGAACTGGCAGAAACACGGGCGAACACAAAAAAAAAAAAAATCCGCAAATTCGCGGGAATTCGCGGATTTTGCGGATTGCGAGTTTGCAAATCCGCAAATTCGCGGATTGCCAATCCGCAAAATCCGCTCATGAGGGTGAGTGTTGTGAGGGTGTGAGTGTGTGAAGGTGAGTGAGGGTGTGCGAGTTTGAAGGTTGAGTGTGTGACTGTGGGTGAGGGGGTGTGAGTGTGAGGGTGTGTGAGGGGGTGTGAGGGGGTGTGAGGGTGTGTGAGTGGGTGTGAGGGTGAGGGGGTGATGTTGAGTGATGGTGTGTGAGGGTGAGTGGGTGAGGGTGATTGAGGGTATGTGAAGGTGAGGGTGTTGAGATTGTGGGTGAGGGTGTGTTGGTGAGTGATGGTGTGTGAGGGAGGGTGAGGATGAGTGAGGGTGTGTGAGGCTGAGGGTGGGTGAGGGTGTGAGTGGGTGTGAGTGTGAGTTGTTGTGATGATGCCTATAAGTGTTCATTTTTTCTCCGGGAATATTGTACACTTCAAATGTATTAATGTTGTGAAGCGTTGTTTGAGAAGCTATTAGAGACCTCTGTAATGTTGATTGATGCTGTTGTTAGCGCTGAATCCAAAAACAAACACATCAGTAACTTTTTTTATATTATCCATGTAAAAAGTTTTTTTTTTTTTGTAAGGTACACATCAATTCGCACTGCAAAAGCTTCGCTTGCATTAACATAGATGCGCAGTCATATTGGAGGGTGGAGTTGGAGGGTGGAGTTGGATGGTGTGAGTGTGAGTGGATGTGAGGGTCAGGGGGTGTGAGGGTGTGTGATGGTGTGTGAGGGTGAGTGAGGGTGACGGTGTGAATATGAGTGAGGGTGTGAGGGTTGTGAGGGTGGAGTTGGGCGGTGTGAGTGTGAGGGTGAGTGGATGTGAGGGTCAGGGGGTGTGAGGGTGTGTGAAGGTGTGTGAGGGTGAGTGAGGGTGACGGTGTGAGTATGAGTGAGGGTGTGAGGGTTGTGAGGGTGAAATGGTGAGGGTGTGTGAGGGTGAAGGGGTGAGGGTGTGTGAACATGAGGGGTGAGGCTAATGGGGTGTGAGAGTGTGTGACAGGTGTGGGTGAGTGAGGGTGAGAGTTTGAGGGTGAGTGAGGGTGAGTGTTGTGAGGGTGTGAGGGTGTGAAGGTGAGTGAGGGTGTGCGAGTTTGAAGGTTGAGTGTGTGACTGTGGGTGAAGGTGGGTGAGGGTGTGTGAGGGGGTGTGAGGGTGAGGGGTGATGTTGAGTGATGGTGTGAGGGTGATTGAGGGTGTGTGAGGGTGTTGAGGTTGTGGGTGAGGGTGTGTTGGTGAGTGATGGTGTGTGAGGGTATGAGTGTGAATGAGGGTGTGAGGGTGTGTGAGGTTCTGAGAGTGTAAGGGTGTGATGTAGGGTGAGGATGAGTGAGGGTGTGTGAGGCTGAGGGTGAGGGTGTGAGTTGTTGTGATGATGCCTATAAGTGATCATTTTCCCTCCGTGAATATTGTGCACTTGAAATGTCTTAATGTTGTGAAGCGTTGTTTCCGATTCGAATCAATACCTATGTAATGGTGATTGATGTCTGAATGCCAAATGCAACACATCATTTTTTTTTTTTATATTATGCATGTAAAAAGTTATAATTTTTTTTGTAAGGGACACATCAATTTGCACTTTAAAAGCTTGGCTTGCATTAACATAGATGTGCACTCATATGGTCTGTTTTTGCTCATTTGAGACAATGTTTACCTCCTTTTTAATTTTGTACTACAGATGTGTATTAATTGTGGCAAAGTATATGTATGAAGCTACCTTTAAAGATTGTTTTTTTTTTGTTTTGTAGTTTGAGTGGAATACTGTATTGTATTTCTGGAAGAATTGCAATTAGGATGTGAGGTCTCGTGCTCTTGTGATTATGCACTGTATTTGTTTTGTGGATTCTTGCCGCCATTGTGTAATTCTTTATTTATGTTCCCTTACTTTAGTAACTGTTTTTTGTTGTGAATTTGTGTCCTTTAGATGTCTTTGTCCCCTTTTAAATTGGTCTATTACTCGCTGTGTATTCCGATGTTTCCATATTTTGTTTGGATTTATTTTTTTTCTTAAAAAATGTTATATTTTATAATCCTTTTCAGCATTTTTATGTATTAATTGGTGCACTGTCCTCGCGATGCATTAAGTTTTCATTTTTGAATACCTACAAGTGTGTAATCCGATGTTTAGTTATTGAATTAAATGTTGCCTAATGCTATTTACGTTTGGAGTTGGAGGGTGGATTAGTAGTTGTAGGGTGGATTAGTAGTTGGAGGGTGGAGTTGTAGGGTGGTGTTGTAGGGTGGAGTTGGAGGGTGGACTTGGACGGTGTGAGTGTGAGGGTGAGTGGATGTGAGGGTCAGGGGGTGTGAGGGTGTGTAATGGTGTGTAAGGGTGAGTGAGGGTGACTGTGTGAGTATGAGTGAGGGTGTGAGGGTTGTGAGGGTGAGGGTGTCTGAAGATGAGGGGGTGATGGTAATGGGGTGTGAGTGTGTGTGATGATAGATGTGGGTGAGTGAGGGTGAGAGTTTGAGGGTGAGTGTGGGTGAGTGTTGTGAGGGTGTGAGTGTGTGAAGGTGAGTGAGGGTGTGCGAGTTTGAAGGTTGAGTGTGTGACTGTGGGTGAGGGTATGTGAGGGTGAGGGTGTTGAGATTGTGGGTGAGGGTGTGTTGGTGAGTGATGGTGTGTGAGGGAGGGTGAGGATGAGTGAGGGTGTGTGAGGCTGAGGGTGGGTGAGGGTGTGAGTGGGTGTGAGTGTGAGTTGTTGTGATGATGCCTATAAGTGTTCATTTTTTCTCTGTGAATATTGTACACTTCAAATGTATCAATGTTGTGAAGCGTTGTTTGAGAAGCTAATAGAGACCTCTGTAATGTTGATTGATGCTGTTGTTAGCGCTGAATCCAAAAACAAACACATCAGTAATTTTATTTATATTATCCATGTAAAAAGTTTTTTTTTTTTGTAAGGTACACATCAATTCGCACTGCAAAAGCTTCGCTTGCATTAACATAGATGCGTAGTCATATTGGAGGGTGGAGTTGGAGGGTGGAGTTGGATGGTGTGAGTGTGAGTGGATGTGAGGGTCAGGGGGTGTGAGGGTGTGTGATGGTGTGTGAGGGTGAGTGAGGGTGACGGTGTGAGTATGAGTGAGGGTGTGAGGGTTGTGAGGGTGGAGTTGGACGGTGTGAGTGTGAGGGTGAGTGGATGTGAGGGTCAGGGGGTGTGAGGGTGTGTGATGGTGTGTGAGGGTGAGTGAGGGTGACGGTGTGAGTATGAGTGAGGGTGTGAGGGTTGTGAGGGTGTGTGAGGGTGAAGGGGTGAGGATGTGTGAACATGAGGGGGTGAGGCTAATGGGGTGTGAGAGTGTGTGACAGGTGTGGGTGAGTGAGGGTGAGAGTTTGAGGGTGAGTGTTGTGGGGGTGTGAAGGTGAGTGAGGGTGTGCAAGTTTGAAGGTTGAGTGTGTGACTGTGGGTGAGGGTGGGTGAGGGTGTGTGAGGGTGTGTGAGGGTGAGGGGGTGATATTGAGTGATGGTGTGAGGGTGATTGAGGGTGTGTGAGGGTGTTGAGGTTGTGGGTGAGGGTGTGTTGGTGAGTGATGGTGTGTGAGGGTGTGAGTGTGATTGAGTGTGTGAGGTTGTGAGAGTGTCTGAAGGCGTCTGGGGAAGGGGAGGAGAAATGCGAGCCTGGCTGTGTGCGTGGAGAGAGAGGGGAGGTGCTTGCGGCTGGAGGCTGGGGAACAGATGGCGAAGGCTGGCGAATTGAGTTGTGCATGCTCGGTTGGAGTCGTGGAGTTTTGCAAGTCTGGAGGCTGGGGAACAGATGGCGAAGGCTGGCGAATTGAGTTGTGCATGCTCGGTTGGAGTCGTGGAGTTTTGCAAGTTGCAGCCCGTTCCTTTCTGCTGCTACTCCGTTTGTATTGAGTGCCGAGGCTGCATAGTTAAGACCAGGGCTTCAAACTGAGCCTGCAAAGGGAAGCCGCATTGAAAGCCCCCTCAGCCCCCCACCCCATCAAGGCACACGAAACAGATAGAGGGCTGCCATTTTATTTTTGAACGCTGCCGTTTACTACCACACATCTAGGGTAGTGTATTTTTTGTTTTCGGTACAAAGCTAATTAATGTGTGTTAGTTAATACAAATTCTTTTAAGAACATGATGCTTCCAACATCTTTTAGTATTCAATGCGAAGATGTCAAATGCGGGTTTAAGACGAGACACGGCCGTGAAACTGCAGGGAGAGAGAGGGGAGGTGCTGGCGGCTGGGGAGGGGGAGGAGAAATGCGAGCCTGGCTGTGTGCAGGGAGAGAGAGGGGAGGTGCTGGCGTCTGGGAAGGGGGAGGAGAATTGCGAGCCTAGCTGTGTCCGGGAAGAGAGAGGGGTGGTGCTGGGGGCTGGGGAACAGATGGCGAAGGCTGGCGACTTTTGTTTAAAAAATAGTCTGTTTCAGTGTGCAAAAAATGAGTTGTGCAGGTTTAAGGGTTTAAGACGAGACACGTCCGTGAAACTGCAGGGAGAGAGAGGGGAGGAGCTGGTGGCTGGGGAGGGGGAGGAGAAATGCCAGCCTGTCTGTGGAGAAATGCGAGCCTGGCTGTGAGCAGGGAGAGAGAGGGGAGGTGCTGGCGGCTGGGGAGGGGCAGGAGAAATGCGAGCCTGGCTGTGTGCGGGGAGAGAGAGGGGAGGTGCTGGCGGCTGGGGGTGGGGATAGCCTTGGGAGGGAGCCTTGTCGCTTTCAAGTGCACGCGCTTTTAATGTCAATGCGCTTGCGCATTGAGCTTCAATTTGACGGGCACTGCAAGGAATCGCCATGGAATCGCAAGTTGGTTAAAGTCTGTTTAAGCCCCCATAGTCTCGCAAGCTCAATGCACATGCACATTGACAGGCGAGACCTAAAAAGTTGGCATAGTGCTGCCAACTCAGCAGCCCACTACTGCACCACCCTAGGACACGTCTCAGAGCCAGATCAAATAAAGTTAGTTGAAACCCTGCACTCAATGTTACATGATAGTTACCTATTTGTATTTGTGATGCATAAATAGATAGCACTTTACGTCAGCCTAGTAATGGACAATCAGTCAGTCCATAGAAAGAAATTAAAAAATACACTGATGCATGTAATACACTACGAAGATCTCCCAAGATCAAAGGCAACTATCCTTAACAGTAAACTACATCCTACCGGTTCCAAATTAACCAGTGCTATTTTAATGGGAACAATTTAACATAATCCAGGGGTTGCTGTGCGTTTCTGGACGCAAGAGTACAAGGCTCAAGCAAGTACGCAAACAGACCGCATGCCCATCTAGAGCTGTTTCTTAAAAAAGGCTATTTCTTTATTTATACTCTAGCTAAAACGTAAATTTGCACAGAACATTCCTAGCCAATGTTGTAGGTGTTTAAAGCTCCTGGTTGGCAAGGGTGCTGAGCAGGATATTTCAGCCTTAGAAATTCTAAAAATATTAGAATAAATGCTGATGAAATCTCTGCAACAGGAAGCATCAGCAGGACTGGACTAAGTGTCCGGGAATGAGGGAGGCCAGCCCGGGGCAATAGGAACACTCACAAGACAGTAAGAGGCAGTTTGATTTAACCCCCCCAAAAAAGGTCTCAAGGGGAACAAAAGATTCGGGGGCATATTAATAAGAAACGGCGTTAAAATTATTGCCGCTTTTGTGGCAGGAAACTGCTGCTAAAGCGGCAATAATGGCCTTGATAATATATCGTTGTGAATTCCCATAGAAGCCAATGTTCTGGTGTGAACCTGGGCTTCTATTGGAATTCTCAAGGGCATATGATCAAGCCCATTATCGCCACTTTAGCTGCAGTTTCCTGCCGCTAAAGCGGCGATAATTTTAAAGCCCTTCTTGATAATATGCCCCCTGGTTCTTAACATCAAAGAGGCTGATGCCCGAGTTGTCTGCAACACAAAATGACACCGCAGCTGACCCATTTGGCTACATTTTTCGAGGGATTGATAAGAGATTTGATTGAGGTGTGAACTGCAGAGGAATGAAACTACGGCCCTTATTTATGAGGCCTTGCGTCAGTTTTGCGCCGCCGGTGCGTCACTTTTTGTGACGCACCAGCGGCGTAAAATATGCGCCATATTTAAAAAGTGGCGCATCTAGGTAGATGGGTCACTTTTTAAACCCCTGCGCCACATTATACCTGCGTCAAGTATAATGTATGCAGAGGGGGCGTTCCCCTGCAAAAAGCCTCGTAATGTGGCGCAGTGAAATCTATGAGATTTCACTGCGTCACTTTTAGGATGCTGTTGCGTCAAAATCTTGCGCCTACCTCACAGCAGGCGTAAGACTGACGCAAGCCCTTTCACATGGGGCTTTCCCCATGTGAAAGGACGCTTTGCTGGAGTTGCGTCACTTTTGTGACACACTCCAGCAATGCGTCACTTATGCGCTTACAGATACGTCAGAAATTCTGACGTATCTGTAAGTCCTTGCGACATGATGCGTCATACATTCAATATGACGCATCATTGGTGTCGCAAGGAGTGCGCAGTGAAAAGTGACGCATCGCTGTTTTCACGCAGCGATGCGTCACTTTTCATAAATGAGGCCCTACATTTTTTGTAATTTGTGGAAAGGTAGATGAGAACACTTTGATTCCATAGTGCAGCAAAGCAATCTCTAGCAGGACTCAAAAATAAATATTTCCTAAAACAGGCGGAAATCATCCTACCACTGCTCTGCCACACTTGTTTCTAGACAACCCAATGAGAGCAAGGCAAGGCTCCTTTGCAACAATGTTGCTTGTCTTAGGTTTGTTTCTTTTTTCCTTCGAAATGTCATTCCCCATTAACACTTCGCAGGAAATTGTTGGAGGACCAGATGATGCCAACTCAAGTAAACAAGAAACAGCAAGGGTCTCTAGTATATGGACTTGCAAGCAGGGGTTAACAAGAGGAGGTAAACATGCAGCATGGCGGATCAGTCTTGCTTGGTCGTGCCTCTCACCTTGGCATGTGCAGGTTGTCATTCTGGCTAGAGGTATGAGCCATCAACAAATGAAGGTGTTCTTGAATAGAGACGGTCACATTTGGAAACCTTCAGGAGCATTTGAGGGGCTTCAGACGTAAAACCTTGCTCCAATGTTGGTCTTTTTTGGCCGAGGAGAGGAAATCTGAGTCTTTAACAAGTTGTATAATTCTATAAATCTAATTGCTCTTCAACTAATTTGGCAAACAGGTACAGCAGAAGGCATTATCACTGCCTCTTAAAAGTTGCACAGCTGTAACTGCTACTCCAACTGCTTTGTAGTTCATCTGGTGAAAGGTCACTTACTTGGCAGGATTCCTGCCTCTAAAAGGTTGCTTAGCTTCTTTACCTCTTACTGTCTAGATTACTGTGCATTCTGTGTCAAGGCTCTAGAGGGGTAAATATGCACAGCGTTTGGTTCTCCTTGGCTAGGATACTATTGTTTAGATGTCTATAAAAAAGCAAGAAATCCAAATGCATCCCACCACACAACTTTGAATGCTACAGCACAGGTAGCAACAGAGACATACACTTCTAACAGGAGATATTTTGACACTAGGCTATCACCATTCTCATAAAAGCACCTGCCACAAAGGCCCGCCATGCAATAACATCCAAAGTCTACTGGGCAGAATGCCTAACACACATCCAACATGGCCCACATTAAGCTATGTAGTTTGCCTATTGCAGTACTCAATAGTACTTACAAGCTTCACCCAAGAATGCACACTACACAGCACTTTTCCAACTTGTAATTTGCCTTTCACAAAAGGAACATCATAGTCAGACCCCCTCTACACCCTCCTTGCCTATAACGGCCGACCACAAAGCCATAAAGTTGTCATAGCTTTAACTGCTACTCCAGAAGTGTGGCTCAATGGTTAGAGCAGGCAGACCTTGATGCAGAGCTCTGGCCAGGGGCCAGGGTTCGATTCCCGCCTCGGCAGGTCTTGGGCTCATAAATTCCTCTGACCGGATATTCTCGCCTCGGTGCCTATTCTAATCATGGATCCCACGCTGCAACTCTGGGCAAAAGCTTGCTTAGTCTCCACAACGGCACGGCCCCCACAGTGCCGGGGATACCTGGTTTCACCAAGGGGGTGCCCAGGAGTAGACACTTCACCCGGAAAACCAGGAAGGGTTCCCTTGAAGTATTCGTACAAGCGCCGGGAGACCCACTGCGGGTAGCTGTGCACTATACAAGTACAAAGACATTTACATTTACATAGTGCTGCCAAATCAATTGCACCCCTCCACTGTGCCTCTTATAGCAGCCAGAGATAGCTTAAACATCCCACACAGTCATGTATCCAACATTGCATCATAATTACCGGCGTGGATAGTGATCAATAGACAGAGAACACTGTCTCTGGCAGAACAAAGAACAACCAACCACACAGTCCAGAGAAATAAAATATGGGAAAGTCCTTTGGTGCACCCACCATACACTTAAGAGACTAGAAAGATCTCCCAGCATTTAATACAACTTGCCTTCACACTAACCTAAACATCACTAACCAGCACTAAACTAAACATTGAGCAGACTTTACTGACTTCATACAAGCAAACACCAAAAAGGAAAAAACATAATCAAGGGATGACCGTCCTTGATCTGTGCAAACAGTAGAGAATGTTTACAATGTAATAATGGCAGTCAAAGCTAAACAAATGCAAGCAAGGAAAAAAGCATTATTTATGATAAATCCCGTACATTTTAATTTAGCACGCATGCATGCTGGGTGGCGTGCATCTCCTATTGCTAAAGATCTTTTGGCCTGATTTAGAGTTTGGCAGACTGGTACTCCTTCACAAACTTTTGCCATACTGCAAGTGGGTTATATCCTAATGCACCTGTAATAAGGCGGACGGTATTCGTCATGTTTGTGATGGAGTAGACGGCCACCAACCGCTAAACCAGGCCCTATATCAGTTAAGTTAAGTCTCCTTCCAATGTATCACTCCTTTGCTGTCATATTGGCTTATCCAGCTGGAAGGAAGCCCTGTTCTTCTCTTTCATCCTCTTGTGCAGGGGCATAACATACCCCCACAGCCCCCAGTCTTCAGTACGTGAAGGGGGCTCCCTCTTCAGTAAGTGAAGGGGGTCCCATCAGGTCATCTGTAAAGAGCTGTGTGTGTCTTGCTCTTAACCCCTTCCGTGCTGATGACGAGCTCAGCTCGTCATGAGGCTTACCTGCTGTGCGCTCATGACGAGCTGAGCTCGTCATGTAACGAGGTATTTACAAAACCGCCGCGCACAGCGGGAAAAGCCGCCGCAGCGATGCGGTTAAGCAGCTGTAGTGTGCAGCCTGCTCTGAGCTCCTCTGGCTGACCCAGGACTAAAGAGCAACAAAGTAACAAGTTACATTGTTTCTCTTCAGTCAGATCCAGGCCCGGATAAAGGATGGGGGTGGGGGCCCTCAGAGAGAGCATTCTCCACAGGGCACTGCTCTTCTGAGAGGGGACGAGGCAGCACAGTGCTGTCTGGGGCAGGAGAATGTTTGCAGCTCCAGGAACACGATCTGCTGGTATGCGTTGGAAAGTAAACACGCATTTGGAATGCAATTGGTCTCGCATTCGTGAGAGTTAGAGCTATTGACGTTGAGAACAATGTATTTTACCTATGCATTTTCTGTTTGTGGACATATGTGGAGTAATATGGTATGGTGTGCAGTGTAATTATGTGGATAGTAATTATGTGGTTTTGAGTGTACTGGAATTATGTGGAGTGGGATTGTGTGTCATGGAGGGAGATTATTTGGAATGGTATTTTGTGTTGTGGAGTGGTATGTAGTGGAGTTTATTTATGTGGTGTGCTATTAAATATTGTAGCATGATGTGGAATTTTGCAGTGTAGATTGGATGTATGTGGTGTGTTGTGCAGTTGTGTTGCTGGTTTGAATTATGTAGTGTGTTGTTGAATTGTGTGGTGGGGAATGGAAATGTGTAGAGTTGAATTATGTGATGTGGAAGTGTACGCTGTTGAGTGAAAATTATGTTGCGTGGTATTATGAGGTATGGTGTGAAGTGTAGTTATGTGGAATGTTGCTACTTGGCATAGACTCGATTTATGTGGAATGTATTTATGCAATATGGAGTAGAACATAATTATGTGGAGGTTAATTATGTGGTGCTGAGTGGTATTATGTGAAGTGTAAATATGTTGTATGATGAATTGTGTGGGGATGAATTGTGGAATTGTGTGAGGTGTGGAATTATGTGGCATGGTGTGGTGTATAATTGTGTGGAGTGGCATTATGCAGCATGTTGCAGAGTTGTATTTTGTGGAGGGTAATTATGTGTTTTGGAGTTGAGTGTAAAATTCTTTTGTGAAGTATAATTATATAGGTTGAAGTGGAATTATGTGTAGTTAAAATGTTTTGTGTGGAGTGTAATTATGTGGTTTGGAGTGGTATTAAGTTGTGTGGAAAGTTATTACGTGATGTGGAATTATGTGGTATGGAGTGAAGTTGAAATATGCAATTTTTTAATTTTTAGGATTGTAATTATGTGGTATGGAATGTTGTAGGGTTAAATTATTTATAGTTGAATTGTGTGGCATGGAATTATGAGATGTTCAAATGTGCTGTGTGTGGTAGAATTAGGTGGCATGGATTTGGACAAACTGCGCACACTAAGGCTTTTATGTCATGGGGTATAAAGTTGACAATTGTATATTTTTCTTTGTAAAAATAATATGGGCTGTTTCTTTACCTTCCGGTACATTTCTGAACAATTTGTTTAGCTAAATTGTATTGTTGCATTGTGTGCGCATGCTGGGAAGAATGAGTGTCTGGCAAACATGCAAAAAATCATCACATGTTGCAGTATTAACTTCCACACTTCTAAACAGTAATTTCAATCCTAGAATGAGTTATCTGTTTGCTTTACAACAACAGTTAGTAAAATAAGTAAGTGTTTTGCCAGCCTGTATAAGTAGCAAAGATTCTAAAGGGACTTGTTTTCATGCAAAGTATTGCTTTTCCCAGTTCGTGGAAGGGATAAAAAACATCTCTGGATAATAATAGGGTTGACAGGATAGTGTGATAGCAGAATATTGATACGTGTGGATCGGGTGAGGACTGCAGGCAGCCAGTGCTTGATACGCTATTTGCATAAGAAAATACTATATATTTTTTGTTATCCTCCATTAGGTATTAGTAGGGAAGGGGGAAGAGAAGCTTTCACCGACAGCATTCGGTTAGTCTTAGGGAGACAAAGAATGCTGTGGTCTGTGGTAGATGCCCCTAGAAGTCATAGGTATAAGTATCAGCTGCCATTGAAAGGGAGTGGAAATGCGCTTTAGATGTTGACGGCATTGATGGCTACTGTGCAGTTGTAGACTTTGCTGGGCTGACAGTGGGTGGGGAAATGCTACGTTGTCACTGTAGGTTTAATTACATGAATCACGCATTCTCTCTGGTGTTTGTCCTTGGGGTACTTGCTGACTCGTGCTACATATGGTATCAGGTCTGCCTTTCACAGGAGGTATGGTTTAGTGGGTACATAGTGTAAATGAATGTTGGTGTGAGGAAACAAAATCGGACCCTTCGTTCATTTATTATCACTGTGTGCATCATGCAGAGGATGAAGAGTAGCAGGAAATGGCGTTGATGCCATAAAGGCTAGTAAGAAGAAGTGTTTTGAGGTGCTCAGTTGAAGCGATTGTTTACTATGTTTTAAAGCACCACAGTGCATTGGGGAGGGCAGCAGCAGAAAGGCTCTATATTTACTGGTAGACAGTGGTTAGATGGGGACCGGCCATCAGTCTTTCTGTCGGTGGTGGGCAGGGGAGAAGTGGGCGGCGGTCTGGAGTTCGCAGTGATATCTGAGGGGTGATTTTAAAGGTGGGTGGAAAAGCATAATTGCAGGTTTCGTAGGGGTGAGAGTAGATTGTAATGGATGCTTTAGTAGCAGGCATGACGGCTATGTTGGGAGGTGGTTCACTGAGCAGGCTTTGCTTGGAGGTGGGTCATCAAGCAGGAGGATGGGTTTGTTGGGCCGGCTGGAGGCAGTGTTATGTAACTTTGCTGGAGGGTGCAGCAGCAGTATTTACTGATGTATGTAAATCATCAGATGGAAGGGCGGATGTGACCAATGGAGGAACTAGAATCCATTTTTTATGGCTGGGGTGAGCCCCTGCAGTTTGGCGGCGGGTCACTGGCCTGAGAGCTCTTGACAGGAGCGGAAAATTAGGGGCCTCCTCTATGTAATTTGCAGGGGGGCCCCTTGGTTACGCCACTGCTCTTGTGGTTCTTCTGGGTCATCTTTTCTCATTCTTCTTATGGAGTAATTTCGAAATTGGGTAAATAGTGGGGACAGAAGTACACAGGAACAGAATAACTTGCTCTTCGACTACCAGGAAAAACATGTTTCTACACCTGATTTACATCTATGAGGGGTTATTCTAAAGAACGTGTGATAATTGCCGCAAAATTAGCTTAACACAACTCTTCACATTGCAGTCTGTTGTGGGAAAGTAACGCCCTGTTAACGTTGTATTCTTAAGATCGTGGAATCATGCGATAGTCTCACGATAAAGTGTCAAATGACCGTGTTAAAATTAACGCAACGCCAAAAAAACGTGAAACTAGAACGTGAAAATGGTAGAAATGAGGCCAATCATGATACAAAAATCAGCGATAACCAGCGACAGACCTGCAATTCCCACACGTCATGCAGGAAAATGCACATTAAAAGCAGAGTAAAAAAACGGTGAGATGACAATGTACGAGCACAACCCCACATCCGTGACATAGAACAAATGACCAGTCCCGCATCAAATAGGCATCTCCTCACAAACAGTCACAATGTACATTGACATGCAGTCTGCATGTAAACTGCGCAAATGCGGAAACATACATGGAACACACAGTGAAACTGCATCTCCCATTCACATTGCAGAGGGACAATCAACACCTCCTGCACACAGACGTGTCATGTCCATGATCAATCAATGATGAAAGCATGAACGAATGTAGGGGCAGTGACTCTCACTTATGTACATATTGCTCATGTTGTGGGACTTGAGTGCAGCCCTGCATCATGTTGCTACATATCTGACCCCAAAAGGAACCCTGTTGTCACTTGTGGGTCACAAATGACAGCCAAAATGGAATGATTTGGGACACATGTGAAACGCTGAAGAGTGGGATTCCATACTAACTGTGACACACAGAACTGGCAGTTTGAATATGTGACACCCTAAACAGCCTCTCTGCACAGAGGTGACACACCCACCAACTATTAACAAATATAAAATTGTTAGCAACACACGTCGCACTCACACTTGTCTGAGTGATGTGCTTGTACAGATGAATGACATGCACTCAGGGAATGTGTCTTGGAATGCATTTATTTGTACATGTTTTGACTGTGGTCATTTTGTACCGTCCCATGATTGCTAGGGACTGTCACAATATGACATGCTCATGTGAAGAAATTGTCAGGGATGGTGTTCCTAAAGGCTATTCCTGCTGCGGCTGCGGTGGGGTGTTGTTCACCTGCCTCATCGTCCTCATCATCGTCTGGTGCATCTGGCACTTGTATCCATGGGGCATTGCTGCGTACACTTGTGTTGTGCAACACACAACATGCAATGATCATCTTGCGCATGATGTCTGAGCTGTACAGGAGCCTTCCACCTGTGATGTCCAGGCACCTGAAACGTGACTTCATCACACCAAATGTGTGTTCCACAATGCCCCTCGTGCGTTTGTGGGCCAAATTGTACTGCCTCTGGGCCTGTGTGTTCGGGGCTCGGAAGGGGGTCATCATCCAAGCGCAGAGTGCATATCCTTGATTACCTGTGACAGTGCAGAGAGACCTGAGTCAATAGTTGGTTCTGCATGATGTGTTGGCAGGCTCACTAGTTCATTGGTGTGTGATATGTGTGTCTTAGTGATTCCTGTATGACATGTACTGCTTGTTGCAAATGAGCGGCATCAATGTGTATTACATAGCCTCACTGCTGCTCCTCCCTCCCTCAGCCTATTCACTAGTGTGCGTAGCGCGGTTGCATCACTTGCACTCCTACAGCCCACCATTGTCATGCCTGTCTGCGCATGTCCACAAGCCTGACGATGACACAGTGATGTTGTGCGCTAATGTTTGGCGGCCACGTGTGTGTAGGCCTATGGTAAGTACTGGGTGAACACAGCTGTACCTGGCTGAACTCTCCATGCTGTTGAGGGTAAATCTTTGGCTTTTGCTGTGGTAAAAGCGCCACACACAACAGTTGGCATGTCTGTATGGCGTAGCAGCCAGGGTGCCTGACTCCAGACCACATGGTTCACGGTCGATTCCCGGCTCCGCCGGCAGGTTAGCCCAGCACCAGGTGACTCTGGGCAATAGCTTGCTTAATCTTTCCGACGGCCCCCTGTGCCGGGACACCTCCCTTGGAGGTAGCTGAGCGCTTTACAAACTCTACCATTTACATTTTACATTTTTGATAACTGACCCCGAGCGGGCTTGAGCTCCCTTATTTACCCCTTGGCTGAGCCCACACTCCGGGGGCATGCTACATAGCAACATTGTCTATTGCGGGACGGTTGGCGCAGACACTACATCAGAGACATGCTCAGTAGTTACTTCCTTGGCAAGGCTTAAACTTAACCACGCCCAGAGCCACGTGTTGAATAACCTCACCCCTACACCCTACTGCTGTACGCCAGTCCACTCCGTTTATGCTCACAGGGGGGTACAACACAACTACATGTCCCAGGTCTACCCCACAGCCTGAGGTGACAAGGTTGCACCCGCTCTACACAGCACAATGTAATGTGGTATGGCCAGTGGCCCTCATGCATACATAATGACCACACAGACACACTGAGATAGTTTGTGAAACTGGCTACAGGCACGTGCACCTGGCACATGTACAATGACGCCTGTGCTGGATGGGTGTTGGGTAGTGTAAGCCACCCCTCAGGGGTTGGTTGGTGCTGGCAACAACTACAACAGTGATTAGACAATCAGAAGTTCAAAGTTCAAACAGCAAGGGTCCATGACTTGAGCTGCACCGAGCTAGTGGCCTCGGATGCCCTGCGACCGGCACAGGCACACCGCCATGTGACCGTGACTTGAGATGCACTGAGGTAGGGCCGCGGGAGCTGATCGGGTCTTCGCTCATGTCCAAGGAGAATGTCACAGAGTGTTACGGGGACAGTCGAAGGTGTCCTTCCAGGGCATGATGCAGAGGGCATAAGCAAGCAGAAACAGGCAAATGGAGGAGTTGAATGCAACAGACTCCTTTCAACCACCATGTCAGTATCAGCTACATGATGATGAAGACAACCCCCAAGCCAGAGACTGAGATGCTACGAAAGTTCAACCAGAGAGTGTCCATGACTTCCGTGGCACAGAGTCAGTGGCATCAGAGCTGGAAGGGATGCAGTCTGCGATGAGGCCTGTACAATGATATGAACTCTGCCATGAAGAGATCAAGACCCATTTCCAAATGTGTGACCTACTTGACCGCAGTGTAGGCCTGAGGCAGCAGTCAGCACGGGTCAACCGCTGTTCAGCCAGCTCCTCCTTGATCTCTAGCACACGACGTTGAAATGGCATGTGGAGATGATTTGTGGTTGACGGAGGTAGAGGCACAAGAGCTGAGGGGGTGTGCAGCCTGCAACAATGCCGTGTCCTGCCTGGTACGGACTGTATTGGATTGGTGTGAGGCCTGCTTGACCGCAGTGTAGGCCGAACGCAGAAGTCAGCAAAGGCCCACAGACACGTGTGGTTGGAATGCTATGCACAGAGTTGGTGGTACCACATCAAAGGGAGTATAGTGATATAAACTCTGCCATTAAATATGTACTCTGCCATTGTGCAATCAAGACTTAGTTCCAAATGTGTGACCTACTTGTCTGGTGTCTATGCTGGTGGAGTACGTCAATGAGAAAGGAGTGCTACGGGCCTTGCTCGCGGAGGCCGTGATGGTCTGAGGAGGCTGCCAAGGTCGCGGGCCCCGGGCTTGGAGCTTGCATCAGCTCGTGGAGGGCCCTCTTGGAGACACGCAGGTGTCGGCAGGTGAGCAGTGAAGCCTGGATGCGCAGGGGCGGACAAGACTAGTTCGAGGGCCAGCGGCAAGGGCTGCGGCTGGCGCACAGGATCGCAGGCACCGCCGCTCGGGGCGTCAGCCTCGTGGCGGGGTGTGAGGCACTGCCTTGAATGACACGTTGGCCATTCCGGAAGAGGACCACGCCCAGGGCTATGTGCTTTTTAATCACACCCCTACGCTAGCCTGGCGTATGCCGGGCCAGCCCACGCCGCACACTCTTACAGGGGGAACATAACAAGCTATATTTCCGCAATCTTCCCCATTGGCTGAGGTCCACTGTCCACAACACTACCACCACCAGCAGTATATGTTGACATCGATATGTCAGTGGTCTGCATACTGCAGTCTGTCCAGCACATCCATGCCACACTTGGCATTGTGTACATTCTCATTCATGGGTCACTTGCCTCCTTCGCACATGCCTGGTTCCCACCTCTCCCCACATTCTGCTATTGTGTGGTTGAGGTGCCATGCCGTTGATGGCTCATGTACATGGCTAGCCCAGGTTAGCGCAGTGCTTTGTGCTGCTGTGTATGGTGGGTGGGCATGTTGTTTGGCATGTTGTATGGGAGTTTGTAACAGGTGCATTCCCAGAGTTGTGAGTTGCATGATAGTGGAGTTGAGGTGTGTGGTGTGTTCATTTGGTACTTACCAACGAGCAGTGCATTTCCGTAGGTGCCATCCTGGAAGCGCTGGTTGATGATGGACTGTCGGAAGATGTATGAATCATGCACACTGCCTGGATAGTTGGTGACGACATTGGTGAAGAGTCCTCGGTGGTACACTATTGCCTGCACATTGATGGAATGCGTGTGCTTTCTGTTGCGGTAATTGTGTGCATTGTCGGCATGGGGCACAAGTAGGACATGTGTGCAGTCAATTGCCCCCAACACGTGCAGGAAGCCAGCTATGGCGTAGAAGCCTTGCTTGGTCTCCAGCATTTCCTACGCAGTGTGGGTCAAGTATATGTACTGGGGTACCAAGCTGATGTTGGCATCCATGACAGGTGTGAGGAACTTGGATAGGGCTGGCTGTGAGACTCCTCCCACTCTGGCGGTTGTTGGTTTCGAAGGTACTAGAGGCCAACAGGTGCAGCACAGCCAGCAGCTTTGTCTGAGGTGGGATGTGGGCTGTCCGCTGTGTTGGTACCATCAGCCTGTGGGCAATGATGGTCAAGATGCGGAGGATGGTGGTACTTTTGAGCCTGTAGTGTGCAATGACATTCTCTGGTGTTAAGTCTGTGAGACTTGTGCGTTTCCTGAAGGTCTGCTGTCTTTGTCTGCGCTGCCTCTGGGGTGGTCTGGGGGGGGGCAGGGGGAGTCTGAAGGGGGTGGCGGGCCTGGGGGTGGTCGTGGTGGGTGTTGTGGCCCTGTTGGGGCTCCGAGCTGCATGATCAGTAGCTCCATGGCATCTGTTGTTCTTCTGGTGTGGCTCTGTGCTGGACTCCCTTTTCTGGTGCAGGTTGTCATCCGACTTTACTACAGGTCAGAGCAGGTGTTAATCTCCTGCTGCTAACGTGCCTTATCGCCTGATTTGTGGTCTTATCACTGATCTAGCTTGTCGATGAGAATGTTGCGGTGTTGTGTTGTTGCTGCTTTCTGCACAGGAACGCCTACTCTGCATCTCAATAGCGATAGTTGTCAGGGTCATCTGTGTGGCAATGTTTTTGGCGGCTGCTATCGCAGGTAAACTGGTGATGTTGGCTGTTAGCACCAGCTTGTGAATTGGGCGATAGATTTATCGCCAATTTGGCTGCGATAAAGTGCCGATAACTCGACGATAAGTCTTTGAGAATATGCCCCTATGTGTGAAAAGAAATGGAAAGCCAACATGTTTTCTGATCTGTTCGGGCAAATTAATATCCAATGTTTCCATGGGCTGTTATAACCAGAAAAAAAGCGGGGTGGTAACATATGTTCAAAATGCAATGGGCAATAGAGCAAAAGTCAAAGCAAAATCAGTTGAGCTAATTTTTGCATTATGTTTCATTTCCAATAGTGCTTCGATGGCATGAAAGTGCGCATTACAAAAAGAATTGTGTATTGTACAGCAGCTTGCTAGTACTGCCCCAAGTTCATCTGCAGTTTATACTCTGCCATAATGAACAACAGATGTTCTGCCTCAGGTCCTAAACAACGCATGACCCCGCACATCCTAGTACATTGTATTTTTTCCCAAAGGCTTGCATTTCATGCCTTTGCCTCTTTAAGATTCTTCGAATTGTTGTAGTTGATCTGTGGCTGACATTGCTGTAGTTCAACCTTGCAGTTTCGCGATTTGTTGAACATTTGGTAGCCACATAGCGCTCCTCTTTATAGCTGTAAAAAATGTTTTCAAGTTATTAATATATTTTCAGCAGTGCACACTTGTGCATTTCACAACAATTTTTTCCCACTATTGGTTTTTATCTCTCTGAATATAGCATACTCTCAGATTCATTCATGAGACCCACTCTTAAATACCAGGTGGACTTCTTAGGGACAACACTGGCGTTTTATCCGCACAGTAGTCATATTATTAACATACTACCAGTAAGAGGTTTCACATTTCCCATGTTAAGATGGCGGCCCAAGTTAGGTTCGCGCAATCCTATTTCTTTTTTTTTTTTGGTATAATTTTTGTTTTATTAAAGAAAAAGAACTTATACACAAGGCAATGAGACAATACATTCAGACATGTGTTCAGAGAGGAGGGTCACTGCAGTACAATATAATACAAACATCATTGCTGCAAGGGGGGGGGGGCAGTGAGAAAACAAAATCAGTGATCATAATAGCTACACAAGACTTGGAATGCCGGATCAGGGGAAAAGGGGAACCTCTGGGGTCTCCACGAATGGAGGCGTGCATACATTTCCGCGGTAAGCGTTCCACTGGCTCCAAATTTTATTCCATTTCCTGGGTCTACCCCGTGCCACATACACCGTCTTCTCCCTGAACATACACCAGTCCATGTTCTCCTTCCATGCCAAAACCGTGGGCGGCCGCTGGGAGCCCCACAATTGCGCGATGTCTCCCTTAGCAATCATATTCCCAAGGGGCAATCCTATTTCTATCTTTGTGACGACCGAGGGTAAATAACCCGGCATGCAGGGCCGGAACTGGCTACCGAGCAGTTTGGAATGCTGCTGAGCTCGGGGCTAATTTTGTTGATGCGGACCTGCGTTTACTAAAGGAAATTCGTTTTGTTTTCATTATTTCGAAGTACACGCTGGTCTCCATGTACGAAATCAGCCCCCACTGCAGTAAAATGTTCCAGCAGCTCGGCAGCATTCCAAACTGGCCGGTAGCTAGTCCGGCCCTGCAGGCATGCATCCCTGGTATACGGTGAACGTAGGAGCAAGGTATTAACTCGCTACAACGGAGTGGCAGTCTCGTCGATAAGCGATTACACGTTGGTGATCTTTATTTTACAGAATACGGATGCCGGTTTCCCATTTTCATGTTCAGCGCACCGGTACAACACCAGTATTCCTTGTCTCCATTGCCGCAAGTTAAGTTGAGAATTTACTTTTTTTGCTCTAGCCACGGATATTTGGTGTTCTAAAGGATATTTGATGTTCTAACGGCGTCTAACCAAGGAGGTTATACCTTTAACCTTTCAGGTGAGCCACCGTATGCTGCTGCATACTTTGCACATTACAGTGTTCTAGGGCACTGTGGTCAATACGGATTTTTTCTTTACATAGGGCAGTACAAACGAGCACCACATTAGAGCATAGAGCATTAGAGCATATCAGAGGTCATCCATGAGGTATTTCATCATCCATCAGGCCTTCTTGTGGTTGTACTAGCACATCGATGTTCATGCACTACATTACTTACCACTCTTCGATACAAGATTTTATTAACACACACTTACTTTTGACATGGTGAGCAAGTCATGTTGTTTGTACTTTTGTATACAAGGGTGTCTCATGAGTTGTAGTAATGATTCAGAACACGCGTGACTGGGTAATGCTGCTGATGTGGAATCATAGAATTTTTGTTGATGACTATAAGTGTATCATTTTCCTTTGTAGATTGACCCCTGAAGAAGCGAATGAAACATCCCGAAATGCATTGGGCATTTAAATGAATGTTGCACTGCAGTCTCTTATGAGCTATGAAGCTAATAGTAGAATTGTTAACATAACAACAACCACGTTGAATCATGTAATAAATGTTTATTTATGTTTATGTTTTTGTTGTGGTTATGACAATGATTAAGACATGACAAATAAGAATATCATTCGGATGTATGACATCACAACGCATGCTTTTACCACGCATGCTTTTACATCGCAACTTTTACAACACATGCCTTTACAACGCATAGTGTTGAGAGGTGCTGGATAGGGAATAGTTTAATTTACTATTCCAACTCCAGTCCCCGTGGATAGTAGGGAAGGTGTTGGATAGTAAATTAAATCTATTCCCTATACTAGAGCGCCCCCCAGCGCAATGCGTTGTAATGGTTTGCATTGTAAAAGTTGCGATGTAAAAGCACTGCGTGGTAAAATTCCCATATCATTCATGTATTAATGACTATCAGTGTTGAGTATTACATTAGAATGACACATTTGGAATACATTTATGGGTTTGGTTCCAACTCAGTGAACAGTGCACGGTGCACTCAAGTTACCACACTTGCAATAGTACCTCTTTTGATCAAACACTTGGACTGACAGTGTAACACTTTAGCACCACTAAGCAATTAGTTTGTGTTTAAATCTTTTGAGAAAGAAAGTATAAATAGGAGTGCTCCTCCAACCCTTATCTCTACCATTATTCCTCTGTGGAGGGGGAGGCACCCATAGGGAATATGTATTTTGACTCCATCACGAACATTATGGAAAACCGGGCAACAACTAAGGTGTATACTACAGATGCAGCCATGGAAATATATGCCCTTATACAAGAAGTCAAATCAGCAGATACACACAGAGGCTAAATTATCCAGCAACTAAGACAATTGGACTACATCACCAGATGGCAATTAAACCAGAAACTTCACACCTCAACACTAGTCTAATACCATAAAGCTAAACGCATACCAAGAGGACTTCGTCTATCTATCAAACAGATGCTATTCCGTTTTCATCTCAATTCTTCATTTACGGATAAATGGTACTCCATTCTGAATAAGTGTTCATTGGATCTTATATTATTAATAGTGGAGGAACTGTCTAAGACCATAAGTGAATTAGAAGAGGAAATATTTGATCTTAAAAGTGAATTAGAACTCAGGATGGAAAACAACGCTTGGCAATTACAACTTGAAGTGCTCAACTGGAAGATGGAAAAATATAGTAAAGAATTACAGGAAGGGAAACTTCGCAAGTATAAAAGAGATACAATAGATTATAAACTTAACGAAGTGTACACGGGGCTGAGATCTACATCCGCAGAAGATTTGATCAGAAGAAAATAACTTCAGAGGAGAGCATTGTTTTCGATAAAGAAGTATTGACCAGCAGAACATCAGCTCAGATGGTGATCACCCAACTACAGAGCACAGGACCTGCGACGGATCCTGGTCAATCACCTCACTCTTCACTCTCAGTACATATTTTGTCATAGGCCCCAGATCAGGGCCAACCACCAGCCTCTATAGGTCGGAGCACACAAGCATCATCCAAAAAACCAGGAGAGGACAAAGAAAAAAATGGCAAGTCACTACGCAGTAGTAAGACAGTGTTTTAGTGATTAATATTTCTTTGACGCAACTGACTCACCAACAAATCAGTGTACTTGACAAGGGCATGACATTAGTTCCAAACAACAAAACTAATAAACTGGAAGTTCAAGCCAACTTTTTCAGATTAATGACAACAATGAGACTATGGCACTATTTTATCAACATAGTCACTACAGATATGGAGCCTGAGAAACTCACATCCACCATTTTTAAACCTAAGAGTATCTTCTTGCCACCAGTTTCACATAAGATGCTTGATACATTTGAAATCTTAGTTCATAAAGATTTCAAGCATTTGAATGTCAATGGTAACAGAGGCAACAATTTAACTTCTCATGACAAAAAGTCTGTCAAAGCCTTAGCAAAAAATGTCAAGATTACCTTGCACCCAGCTGATAAGGGAGGAGCAATTGTTGTCATGGAAACCTCATTTTATCAAGCAAAGCTTAAAGTACATGTGGATGATGGAAACGCAGATCTCAGATTGATTTATGATCCCATTTTTCAACTGCAAGGCATGCTGGAGAACATTTTGCAAAACGCAATGGACCAAGTTTGGCTTCATGCAGAAACCAAAACATTCCTAACCACCAGCAACCCACGAAGACCAAAGCTATATCTGATACCAAAAATTCATGAGGATGCACTAAGTCAGGGGTCTGCAAACCGGTCCTGGAGGGCCGGATCCTTGCCAGATGATTTGGATATCCCCATTGAGATACATATAGTAATTTTAAAAATCTGGCATGGATCCGGCCCTCCAGGACCGGTTTGGAGACCCCTGCACTAAGTCCTTCATTCAGCCCTATAGTCTCAGGGTGCGGTTCAATTTTTAACCCACTTGGTACATTTTTGGACTTTTATTTACAGCAATTTGTACAAGGATGGCAATCCTATCTCAAATACACCACTCATTTTTTTACAGATATTACAACATGTTGAAGTGGAGAGCATAGACAAGATATTACTGTGCACCATCAACGCAGCAGCTTTGTATACGTCCATACGCCACGAAGTAGGTCTAGAACCAGTGGAATGGGCCTTACTCCATATGGGAGACATAGGCATGGAAACATTTTTCATTCTACAGCTGTTAAAATTCAGTTGACATCATAGCTATTTCTCATGGCAAGGACAATTTTTTGCTCAACTTACCTCCATGGGTTTTTTGTAGGCCCCGGCATATGCTAACACCTTTATGGCACTATTTGAGCATGAAACCATCATGACCAACCCAGTCTGGTGGCACAAGATCAAAATGTATTGTCGATACATTCATTATTTGGACAGACACCAAGGAAGAGCTAACAAAAATTATTGACAGGTTGAATACCATCAATCCCAGGATACAATTCACTTATAATAGCGAAGACCAGGGTATCAATTTTTGGGATGTACTTGTGAGCAAATCATCCTCAGACACATACTTTGACACTCAAATATATAGTAAACCCACTGAACAGAACAATGCATTGGCGTACACTAGTTTTCACCCCAGGAGTCTGATTAAGAACTTGCCTTACTCACAATTCATCAGGATCAAAAGGATTTGCTCGGATCCCAACATCTGTACACAGAAACTACTTGAATGCAAACAACGATACCAGGAACGTGGTTATCCTGAAGAAATATTGCAAGATTGCTTATGACGTGTTCAGACCAAGGACACCAAGATTTATTCACTAAGCAGGACAGTCTGGATGAAAGGAGAATTGTTTATGTGTCTACATTTTCAACTTCCTCAAACGCAACCAAAAAGATCTCTAACAACAGATGGGAATTACTGGAGAATGAAACAAACTTCAATGGCATCTTTCGGCACAAACCCTTATATGCGTACACTAGGGGCAGTAACCTACGCACAATTTTATCCATTCCCGAACAACCAGACAATAAAGAGGAAACTCAAGGTACCAAGAAATGCAATAATTGTGTACATTGCAATAATGTTATAACTGGCAACACCTTAACACATCCATTCACTGGCAAAAAGGTTCAATTACGACATAAAAGTTATTGCAACACAAATAATGTGGTCTACTGCAATAAGTGTCCTTGTGGTAAGGTCTATGTAGGTAAGACGGAGAGCAAAATTAAGGTTCAGACACAAAAGTAAGATTAGAGCTAGAAGTACTACATCAAGTTTAGCACTCCATTGGGAGGAGGCTAAACACACCATATCACAACTTAGGTTCCAAATTCTAGGAAAGTGATATCCCAACCAGGGACCGACAATACCAAGAAATTACTTCGAGGGAGAAACCTCTTGGATTAAGTACCTGGACACCATGATACCAACAGGTTTAAATGACCGTTTAGACCTTAGTTGTTTTCTATAAACTGAATAAACAACAGGGACAGACTTTATAATGACGTAGGATTGAAATGTACAACGGCGCAGACACACCATTCATCATATCACTCAACTAGTTTAGTTTGCTTGATCTCAGGACCTAAACAACGCATGACCCCGCACATTCTAGTACAATGTATTTTTTCCTAAAGGCTTGCATTTCATGCCCTTGCCACTTTAAGAGTCTTTGAGTTGTTGTAGTTGATCTATGGCTGACATTGATGTTGGTCGACCTTGAAGTTTGTTGTAGATTTGGAAGCCACATAGTGGTCCTCTTTATAGCTGTAGAACATTTTTTTCAAGTTATTTATATATTTTCAGCAGTGCACACTTGTGCATTTCACCACAATTTTTTCCCTCTATTGGTTTTTATCTCTCTGAATATAGAATAGTCTCAGATTCATTCATGAGACCCACTTTTAGATACCA
The DNA here is from genome assembly GCF_964263255.1 of Lissotriton vulgaris. Classification (NCBI taxonomy): domain Eukaryota; kingdom Metazoa; phylum Chordata; class Amphibia; order Caudata; family Salamandridae; genus Lissotriton; species Lissotriton vulgaris. Next base: position 1,652,312,955 of record NC_141685.1, read on the forward strand.
GGTGGACTTCTTAGGGACAACACTGGTGTTTTATCCGCACAGTTGTCATATTATCAACATACTACCAGTTAGAGGCTTCACATTTCCCACGTTCAGATGGCGGCCCGAGTTAGGTTTGCGCAGTCCTATTTCTATCTTCATGACGACAGAGGGTAAATAATCCAGAATGCATCCCTGGTATATGATGAACGTAGGAGCAAGGTATTAACTCGCTACAACGGAGTGTCCGTCTCGTCGGAAAGCGTTTACACAGTGGTGATCTTTGTTTTACAGAATACGGATGCCGGTTTCACATTTCAAGTCCATGTCGTTTCCTTTACAGGATCTCTTCTTCTAAATTGGCTCTCTTTGATACTACGCAAGGCATCTACAAATCTGTTGGGTAAGCCCGTGTTCAGTGCATCGGTACAACACCTATATTCCTTGTCTCCATTGCCTCAAGTTAAGTTGAGATTTTCTTTTTTTGCTCTAGCCATGGATATTTGGTGTTCTATCAGCGTCTAACTAAGGAGGTTATACCTTTAACCTTTCAGGTGAGCCACCGTATGCTACTGCATACTTTACACATAACAGTGTTCTAGGGCACTGTGGTCAATACAGATTTTTTCTTTACATAGGGCAGTACAAACTTGAACCACGTTAGAGCGTAACAGAGTTCATCCACAAGGTATTTCATCATCCATCTGACCTTCTTGAGGTTTTATTAGCACATCGGGTGTTCATGCACTACATTACTTACCACTCTTCGATACAAGGTTTTTATTAACACACTTACTTTTGACATGTTGGTGCGTAATTCTAAACTCCTGCTTTCTCATGATTGTGGCATCTTAGCTGGGAAGTACTCGTGGAGGAGTGTGAACGTACCAGGGCTCTGCGTGCATACTGGCGTTGTGTGAGGAAGGCCATTTTCTCAGGTCTCCATCTCCAGAAAGGGAAGCCACAGGACGCTCCTGAACTTTTGCTGCCACTGACACACCGCTGGCAGACTCACTCGACTTTGCGCCGAAGCTGGGGACTGTCTGCTGGCCTGCGGGGGACTCGGTCTCCCAGCGTCCCTGTGCGTCGCTTTCTGACCCCGTAATTCACCAGCGGCCGGAGGTGCTTAAAACAACAGCGGATCTCCTGCAGCACGGGGCGCTCCTGAACTTTTGCTGCCACTGCCACTGACACACCGCGGGCAGACTCACCCAACTCTGCGCCGAAGCTGGGGACTGTCTGCTGGCCTGCGGGGGACTCGGTCTCCCAGCGTCCCTGTGCAGCGCCCTCTGACCGCGTCATGCACCAGCGCACGGAGGCGCTTAAACCAACAGCGCGCCTCCCGCATCCAGGCCCGGACTGGCAATGCCGGGCACCGGTCAATCCCCCGGTCTGCTGGAGGGGGTGGGGGCCGGTTTTCAAAAGGGGGCCGGTTTTGTGGCTGGGGGCCGATTTTCAGTCCGCCCATCACAGCCTGTGACGGTCGGACTGAAAATCGGCCCCCAGCAGCGTCACGTCACTCACTTAGAAGAAGCCACATCAATCATGACTCTCAGTCAGACTTTCCAAGTTACGATCAGTTACGATGCAGGCCTGCAGGCTGCCGCCCCCGAATAGTACTTTAGCGCGGCGCGCCGCCGCCAGCAAGCCTGATTGACCGGTGTGTGCACTGTAGCACTGCAGCAAGTATGTGCAACCTAACGTAAACAAACGGAGCGAGGAGGAGGAGGTGCCTGTGCGCAGCGTGCAGAATTATGCCCTGTCTCCTCTGCCGCATCTGCGCGTGGAGCGCCTCTACTAGGGTGCGGCTGTAATTCCATTTCCCGGATGCGCATTGGGCAATTAACTGCGCGTGACTGACGAGAGGAGCAGAGGTGCGCACGGACGGACTGTAGTTGAGCGGCCGGCCCCTGCATAATTTTATTCCTACAGTGGCTACTGGTAGTGGCTGGCTAGCGCCGCCGCCTAGCCCCCCGACCCCCCTGTGTCTGCCATAGTGCCACCAGTGCCACCCCGTCCCGTGACCCCACCAACAGCAGGCTTCAAGACGGCAAACCCGGTATAAAACCTAACGCTCCAAGACCAGAGGCCCGAAAACCAGCAAGGTAAATGCCCTCTAAGCCTCCGGTTGGACGTTAAAAGACTTTCATAATTAAGTGTTCGTCACACCATCGATGGACAGGCCAAGTTAGAAATCCTCCACCTAAATATCACAAATACTGCATGGAGCGTTAATAACAGGATGCAGGAATTCTCTCCAATAACGCGCCAGTGCTGAGTACGAGGAATAATCACGTAAATTGGTGTGCAAGCTGATTTTGACATTATTTCGAGCATTTTCTCCTACTACATTTCAGTTACTTTCCTTTCACAGGTGGTGGGGATGGAATGTGCGGGCATTCCTACTAAACGAATAATCTCTAAAAGGAATAAAATCCCATTCCTGTATCAATCGGGATTTCCAGCAAACTCGTTTTTCTTTTTTTTTAATTGGCCTCAACATAAAAGGTAATATAGCACATATTAATTTAAATCAAGCGACCACATAGCCTTAGTTTCTTTTCTACTAGGAGTTGGCCTAACAGCTAGGGCTGTCGCCCTCAAATGTGGGGAACTGCCTGGGTTCGCGTCTCGGCAATGACACTGAACATCCTGTGATTCTGGGCAAATCACTTAATCTCCCCGTGCCTAACAAAAATTAATATGTTCTTGTGTAATTCAACTGGTGCTATGTAAAGTGCTCGATACCCGATTCGGGTCAAGTTCGCGCTATATAAACTCTGTGGAAAAAAACAACATAATTTTCCAATTTTGTATCAGTATATCCAAAGTTCAATTGTTAAAAGAATTCCCCAAATCTTATTGAACTTCTTGACAATTCCATGACGGCGATAGTAAATTCTTTCCTCCGCCATAATTCTGTTTATAGTGTTAATGTTTTCCAATAAAGTTGGGCTGTGTCATAAATTCCGTTTTTCCACTATAGAGGATCTGGCCATTAAGAAATGGAAAATACATTTCTAATCCGGACATTACTTCCATTTCAAAGAGGTAATTCAAGCAAGGAATGTGGGTCTTTCCATTCCTTACTTTGGTGGGGAAAATGCTATATAATCTGAGCGCAGTTTGCCCGTCATAATATAATCTGAGCGAAGTTTGCCCGTCATACCCCTTGGCTCCGGTAGCACAACACCTTACAGTCAGCATCAGCAGGCCTGCCGCCTGAGTGAGGTGAGTGAGTCCGTTTTTCTGCCCCGGGCCGAGGCTGAAAAAAGCATTCAGGATCCTATTCTGAGCCGGTGCACTGTGCACAGGAAGGGTTCATGAGTCAGTTTTGAACAAAATTGGCCGGCCAAGGGTTCAGACACTAACTTGGCAAGCAGGGTAAGAGAACTTACATTGGTTTGGAACACAGGGACCAGAATACAGGATTAATCCTATCATTCATGAACCGAGTGATCCAACATATAATACAGGATCTAGGGTCTATGTACAACATGTATTTGAAATAAGTTGGCCCACGTACATATAAGGATTCTTATATGGCTGAGATACCCGCCACCCCCTCTCAACACAATCCCCAAGGATGGGAAACCGGAAACAGTTCTGAACTTTTGGAAGACGGGAGGGAGTGACCCTCCCGGCCGTATTTATTAAAATATGAAACAAAATTAAAACATTAAAATAACAGTTTCATATTATGTACAATTTCATTACCACATTGCGATGTTTGGCTAACCTTAACATATTCTCTAATACAAAGGTTCTCCTAGCCGAACTAACATCCTACAAAAACATTTAACTTGAAATTTTGAAATTGTACATCCTAACGTTTAAGGGCCAACGGCAAGGTCGTAACCGGTGTCAAGATCCCTAAACCAGAAATATCCCCCTCACTTGTGAGGGGCGACCGCACAGAGGTGTACCTCGAGTGCAACTACCAATTTCCCTTGACTTGACGGGGGCCCCAATAAACTCGACGCCACTTAAAGGTCGTCCGAGGACTCGTGTGAGGTATCTAGAAGGTAGCGTAGACCCCCCCCCCAAACCCCACACAACTTACCGCATCTGCCGTCGCAGATGACCTGGCCCCGGGAAATTCTCCAGGAGGGGGCTGTAGCCCCTCCTACCCAGGAAGGGGCCTTGACCGCCTTTCCTTTCCTTTCGGCGGCCCATCCTTAGAAGGGACCGCCTACCCCGTTGAGGGGCCAATGGCCACCTCCCTCGAGCGCTCCCATCCGTAATGGGTGACGCCCACTCATAGGGATCTTCCAATTAGTGCTCACCGATCATGACCTTACCGCCCGACAAAAATAAATACGACAGTTCTAAACTAAATGACTAAATTACTTAAAAGACAGTTAAAAGCAACCACTTTATTAAAAGCATGCTACTGATCAACACTAGAGCAGGATTACTTTATTTGCAAAACATACCACAATTGCCCATTTCTTTATTGCATATTCAAAATTATCACGATAATAATCCGGTACCTGCAAAATAAAAGAGTTATCACATCAAACTTTATTCAAAACCACTTGCTGTCCTCAGGGGCTGGTGGGTGGGTCAAAATTGGCTCTTCGTTCCGTCTCGAGCTCACGTGCGGCGAGGTGGTGCAGCTTCAGAGCACAGGAACAAGAGGATGCTTCCTTGGCTTGTTGCTCCTTTTATCCGTCTTCAGGGCGGGCGTAAACCCGCCCCGGCCTGCCCCGAGGGCGTGGCCCATCCTCGTCAGTGTCTAGGCCAGCCCACTCCAGGGCGGGAAAAGGGCGCGCCCCGGCTACGCCGCTTCGGGCATACCAGCCGAGACTCGCCTCCCGCCCAAGATGGCTTCCCGGGGGGATCGGGGTACTCTGCCATACGTTCGGGGGGACCGAGTGGTCGCCCCTTTCCATATGGCTGAGATACCCGCCACCCCCTCTCAACACAATCCCCAAGGATGGGAAACCGGAAACAGTTCTGAACTTTTGGAAGACGGGAGGGAGTGACCCTCCCGGCCGTATTTATTAAAATATGAAACAAAATTAAAACATTAAAATAACAGTTTCATATTATGTACAATTTCATTACCACATTGCGATGTTTGGCTAACCTTAACATATTCTCTAATACAAAGGTTCTCCTAGCCGAACTAACATCCTACAAAAACATTTAACTTGAAATTTTGAAATTGTACATCCTAACGTTTAAGGGCCAACGGCAAGGTCGTAACCGGTGTCAAGATCCCTAAACCAGAAATATCCCCCTCACTTGTGAGGGGCGACCGCACAGAGGTGTACCTCGAGTGCAACTACCAATTTCCCTTGACTTGACGGGGGCCCCAATAAACTCGACGCCACTTAAAGGTCGTCCGAGGACTCGTGTGAGGTATCTAGAAGGTAGCGTAGACCCCACCCCAAACCCCACACAACTTACCGCATCTGCCGTCGCAGATGACCTGGCCCCGGGAAATTCTCCAGGAGGGGGCTGTAGCCCCTCCTACCCAGGAAGGGGCCTTGACCGCCTTTCCTTTCCTTTCGGCGGCCCATCCTTAGAAGGGACCGCCTACCCCGTTGAGGGGCCAATGGCCACCTCCCTCGAGCGCTCCCATCCATAATGGGTGACGCCCACTCATAGGGATCTTCCAATTAGTGCTCACCGATCATGACCTTACCGCCACAGGCCGGATAGTTGACCGGCTATCCGGACCCCCCACAACACTCCTACCTAAAGGTCATGTCTTAAAGTCTTTAGCCAAGCTATACAGTCCCCTATGAGTAACTCGTTCCCCACCCGGGACAAATGAACACCATCCCCCAAATACATATTGTCACCAGTAATACAACCATGCGAAATAGAATGCAGTGTATTGGAACGGAACAATCTACTCACTTTGTTATTAATTTTCCTTACTGAATGATTCAGAGCAGAAACAGAAATAGCCCCCGCCATACTTTTCGAGGGATCATATGTGACCATGCAATCGTGCACCCTGGAACTCTCCTCGCCAACCAACTTACAGTGGAAAGCATCGCCTCAAGGAGAAGTCGTCTACCAGTGGTGACCAAATCATTGCCCCCAAGATGTACTATGATTACAGACGGCGGTGACCTCGTCCGCCCTAGCAAACCCTCAAAAAATGATTGAAACTGGTCAATACAGAGTCCGCCCTTTCCGTAGAAGGACATACTGTACCCGTATTCCCCAGCCACGTGAATCATGTCACCTGCTTTGAATACGTCCGCGGCACGCCTCACGTATGAGTGGCCCACGACCCACACCTCCTTTTTCACAGCCGGTGAAGTCTGACCGCTGGCCCGGTGTTGGGTCGACTGCATAGTCCGCCCCGCCTCGTAGGCTTGCGCAACTGAAACCAAACAAAAACAAGAAGCGTGAGTACATCATTACAGCTTCACAACATGTGCAACCGCACATACCTCTTATAACAATTGGAGGACCAACGCCCCACACGTTTAACTTGTTCGACATTCAGACCCCTGGCCGTAGCCTCTGTAGCAGCCCCTATCCGAAAGGAATGGGTCCCAAACTCGCCCGGGTTCAAGCCCGCAGCAGTAATCGACATCGCAAGCACCCGCTGAAACTGAAACCTCGTCAGTGGGGTGGTGTCAGCGTGTCTCAACAAGGTCCCCCCCCATGATGCACCCTTTGTGCCAAATATTCCTCTACACAACTCACCGGGCACATGGAGGACCCGGGGATCCTTTGTATGATTATGCAATCACCCATCGCACCCTGATCGGTCTTGGACCTGACGAACGAGAGAGTCATCGTCTCCCCTCTGATCTGAACGTGCTCTCGGCACAGTCCCCCCATCACATCCTGCTTGTTCCTTGCCACTAGTTCGCTTACTCGCATAGCCCCATGGAATGCCAGCGTAAAAGCCGCTCGGAATAACACCGTTTCATACTGGGATGAACATGTTGCAGGGAGTTTAGATAATAACAGGGCCAACCTATCCAAACCTATCGGGCGCCTTTCATCTACTCTGCGACCCTCAAGGCGTTGCCACCCACGTAGCGCTTTTTGTACAACGAAAGACGCTGTCGGGTCCTGGATCCCATGAGCCCTAGCCACAAAGGAAATGGCGGCCCGATGCCTCTGGGCCGTCGCCACTGATTTGCCTGCCTGACGTAACGACAGCAGGAATTTCACTACCAACTCCTCCTGACCCCAAAGCTCCCCTCTAGCCGCCCCCAAAAAGGCCCAATAGGAACGGAACGCCCCTTCATATGCCTTCCTCGTCCTGGGTGCTAAACTCTCTCCCACGAGGTCCTGTAGTTCTGGGCACCGAGAGACCAGAGAGCTTCGGGAAAGGGTGCTGCCACCGGGTCCGCTGTGGGCAGAAAACCCCAGAAGGCCTGCATATGAAAACGAGAAAGCGCATCAGCCGCTTGGTTCATCACCCCCGGGACATGTCGTGCCCTAAATAGTACATTCAATCGCATACACAATAACACAATTTCCTTGAGCAATCTCAGAATCCATTTGCATCGTGCTGCCTGGCTATTGATACACTCAACAACGGTCATGTTATCCGACCAGAATACCACAGAGTGATCTCTGAACCCCTCAGGCCAAGTTCTCAGGGCCACCAGTATAGGAAAAAGTTCTAGGAAAGCAATGTTGCTCGTCAGACCACTATCATGCCACCATGACGGCCATTTTTGTGCCGACCACTGTGTGCCGAATATGGCACCAAAACCAATGCTCCCTGCCGAATCTGTCCACAGCCCTAGCTCCTCAGAGGACACGGCCGGTTTGTTCCAGACAATTCGACCATTGAAATCCGCCAGAAATGCCAGCCAAATGCGCATGTCCTGGCGAACCTCTGCCGAGAGCCTTGTGCGATGATGACCCTCCCTCAGGCCGACCATGGCTTGAGCGATCGAGCGAGAAAAGGGGCGGGCCATCGGTATAACTCTCAGGGCAAAATTCAACTGTCCCACCAATTTCTGTAATTGATGTAGCTTCACCTTAGACTCACTTATACACATTTGCAAGGATGCCCTGAATCTTAACACTTTGTCATCTGGTAAACGAAAACAACCTTCTTTGGAATCGAGCTCGATCCCCAGAAACTCAAGGCAAGTCGAGGGACCCACAGTCTTACCTGGTGCCAATGGCACGCCAAATTGATTCATCAAGACACAAAATGCAGTCAAAGCCTGTCCACATTCTGGATCCCCGGCTGCCCCCAGAAACAAAAAGTCATCGAGATAATGCATAACATGTTTAAACCCCGTCTTCCTTGTGAAGACCCATTGCAGGAAGCAACTGAACTTTTCGAAATAGGCACACGATATAGAGCACCCCATCGGCATACACCTATCCATGTAGTAATGACCCTGAAACATGAAACCCAGGAGACGCTGATCGTCTGGATGTACCGGGAGCAACCGGAACGCTGACTCGATATCAGATTTCGCCATCAGCGCTCCGGGCCCCAGGCGATTCAAAATGGCTACGGCCTCATCGAAGGATGCGTACCGCACCGAACACACTTCCGGGTCTATTGCCTCGTTTACCGAAAGACCACGTGGGGCTGATAAGTTATGTATCAGCCGAAACTCACCCGGGTCCTTCTTGGGGACCACCCCTAAAGGGGAACAAACAAAGTTAGCAACTGGTGGCACATTAAATGGACCGGCGACTCGACCTCGAGCCACCTCTTTCTTGATCTTTTCCTGTACCACGGTCGTATGCTGTAAGACCGATATCTGGTTTTTACATTTTGCTATACCCTGAAACTCCCTCACTGGGATGCGGAAACCATACGAAAATCCGTCCCGTAACACCCCAGCGGAAGCGTGATCCGGGTATTCACTGAGCCAGGGAATCATTGCCATGGTATCAATCGGAGTAGGTAAAGGCGCCCCTCGGACTATGTCAGACCTGTTTGGCGCCTCCTCTACCCCCGTTATCACCCGTTTTGGCTCTGCACATGGACTCAGGATGGGATGATTGCCCGCACCCCCCACATTCGTGCCTAAATTTGCATGACCCCTGGGGCCTAGTACATTTCCCCCTGTTAAAGTTCCAACAAACCCCCCTTTTACCTGCGTTGCCGGTTGGCCTCGAGTGATTGTCGTTACTCGTACCTGATCGAAAGGGCGTCCCCGCATATTGGCGGGAGGACTCGCCCACGTAACTCCCTACCAATGGCACCTTCAACATACCAGAATCCTCCATTTTGGACCAGGACACAGAATCATAACAATCCCAAGTCAAGTTTTTATCATGCTCTTTTGCTTTTCTGAAAATATTGTCGTAACAAAACCAATGGTTGCCCTCGTGAGACACTGAATACCCCATGATCCGTGACTGATAAATCGGCAACTCGGGCAGCAATTCGGGCCTACGTTCACCTAAGATGGATGTAAAAACCCCCCATGCTTTGCCCCAATTACCAATGTTTTCATTTACCTTAAAGGCGGCCATCTTTGCGCGCCAAACACTCGGATGCATGAGCTCCTTTTGACTCTTAACATGCTCCATCTCATAATGATCGGTAAGCAACGAGAAAATGTTTATATACTCCCCTGCCCATATCTTCTCCTTGATAGCCAGAGGGACATGTTGACCCAACCTTTCCCTTCGAGAGGGTGCCGACTCATCCCTCGCAATCGGCGATGGCCGCTTACCTGAACCGGAAGCTGTATCTGCGACTGGACCTGACCCAGATGGTTTCTCAACTGCCGCAGCCGGCGATGGTGCCTTCGTCGCTTCCCTTGTTTCCCGCAGCTGTTTCATCAACACCTGCGCGTCATCAGCCGTGGCGCCCTTGCTACCTTTACCCAACCACGCTGCTAATTGTGCTGCCAGCTCGGGCGGCATATCCTCCCCGGACACGGGGGTGACCACTACGGGAATCGGATTTCCTTCCTCCGGGACCAGAGTGGGTGCTTCGAGCGGAGTACAGGGAACTGGGACGTCTCCCCCAGCTGTTCCCCTCCTGGGCCTTTTGCCTTTTCCCCCTGGAGCCGTTCCCGCCAGAGGACGTTTCGGCCCCCCTTCCTCGTCTTTCTCCGCCATTCGCTTCTTTAGGTCGGTTACCTCTTTCATGAGAACTCGCAGCATCTGCTCGGTAGTCATTCGTTTTCCCGCCTTCTTAGGCATCCTCCGACAGAGTATCTGCAAAAGAAACAAGAAGATTATAACGCTCAAAATTGGCTCTTCGTTCCGTCTCGAGCTCACGTGCGGCGAGGTGGTGCAGCTTCAGAGCACAGGAACAAGAGGATGCTTCCTTGGCTTGTTGCTCCTTTTATCCGTCTTCAGGGCGGGCGTAAACCCGCCCCGGCCTGCCCCGAGGGCGTGGCCCGTCCTCGTCAGTGTCTAGGCCAGCCCACTCCAGGGCGGGAAAAGGGCGCGCCCCGGCTACGCCTCTTCGGGCATACCAGCCGAGACTCGCCTCCCGCCCAAGATGGCTTCCCGGGGGGATCGGGGTACTCTGCCATACGTTCGGGGGGACCGAGTGGTCGCCCCTTTCCATTTTGGCCCTTGTTTCTTTTATAACAATTCTGCTTGATTCTATTGAATTTGCGGTATATATTTATATGTGACTGATATGTGTGATTTGAATGGAATGTATGTAGTGCGATTGATAGTTTAACTGTGGTATTTGGGGGGTTGAGCCTGGGTCTCTCCAGGGTGTACATACATTGTTATGAATATTGCTACTGTGGTGTTGGCATTTGAATAGATATTGTATATACCTAAGTCTAGGTGTATGGCCCACATGCATCAAGCATTTTTGGAGTCGCAAACGGTGCGATTCCTTAAAATCGGCCGTTTGCGATTCCAAAAATGCTTTTTGAGATGCATCATGCTTTTTTAGAAATCGCAACTTTTTTGCGATTTCTAAAAATGCGATTGCTTTTAAGAAATCGCAAATTTGCGATTTCTTAAAAGCAATGCATGATTAGTTTTAAAATTGCGAATTCGCAAATAGGGTGTCAAATTTACCGAGTGGTTGAACCACTCCGTAAATTTGCAAAAAGTGTTAAAAACGCAGTAAATGCATTTTTTAAACATTCATGTTACGGACACACATGTCCTTAGGACATGTGTGTGTGCAACATGATGCGAAAACAACATTTCATGGGTGCAGGGGGGGTTCATTGGAACCCCCCTCACCACCCTTGAAATGCAATCAGGATTTGCGATTTTCAAAGTGCGAATTCGCAATTCCCATTGATCCCTATGGGCCTTTTGGCCCATAGGATCAATGTGAATTGCGAATTCGCACTTTGAAAATCGCATAATATTTGCGATTTGGTAGAAATTGCAATTTCTACCGAATCGCAAATAATTTGCGAAAATATTCATGCATCCCGTTTTGCGAATTCTAAAATGCGAATCGCTATTTTTCGCACTTTAGAACTCGCAAAATCCCGGGATGATGCATGTGGGCCTATGTACCATAAGAATCGTTGAATATTGTGAATAAATATGATGTATACATTTTTGCCGCAAACCTGGCTTTGAGATTTGTGATGTATTGAATCGCTGGGCTTAATTGCAACTTATTGAGCTTTGAAATTATTGATGAGATATTTTACTTCAATCTATGTACCAGACGGGTGGTTACTTATACTAACTCGGCAACTTCCAGTTAGTGCATGAGATGCAGACAGCACAACTCAGAAACAGGAAGCGCCAACCACTTCTCGCTGTTCACGCTGCGCTCTCTACGCGCCGGACGGGGGCTGGTTCGCTACGTGCCGGATGGGGGCTGGTCTGACAAAATTTGCCAGGGCTGCTTTCAGTTCCCAGTCCGGCCCTGCCCGCATCGCCAGACGTTCCTGAACTTTTGCTGCCACTGCCACTGACACACCGCGGGCGGACTCACCGGACTCTGCGCCGAAGCTGGGGACTGTCTGCTGGCCTGCGGGAGACTCGGTCTCCCAGTGTCCCGGTGCGGCGCCCTCTGACTGCGTCATTCACTAGCGCCCGGAGACGCTTAAAAGAACAGCACTCCTCCTGCAGCGCGGGATGCGCATGGGCGTGCCTGGGTGCTGCCCGGGCCAAGGGCTGGCCCATCCCGCGTTCATCCACAATTCGGACTGGTGAAGGACTTGGTTAGTGAGAACACAAATATTACGTTGGCCCATTTATTTCTGGAGTCATTGCATATCTTTTTGTTTGTGCGATTTGAACTCAAAAACAACTCAGTATGAGTAAAGCTATTCCTAAGGGGACAGGATCCCGGGGTTGTGGGCACTTTAGATGCCTTTCTCTTGCGGGCTTAGTCTGTTCTCAACCATGAGATACAGCTCACTCAAAGGAGACTTTCCATGGAACCTATTTTCTTCAAGTAAAGATCCTTTAGTTGGCCCCCCCCCGCCCCTTACTGATTCAACCTCTGATCGTTTAATGCATGCCTCCCCTAGGTCGCCACAACTACAAGAAGTCATCTTATCGCCCGCAGTTACTATTTCAAACACATCCACAACACCTACTCCTACTCCTACTCCCACCCCTCCTCTAGTGGGGCAGGTTCGCACACGTAGGCAACACTTAGTGCAGGAGCAGGTGAGGGAGGGTGCTACTTTAACTACTCAGGAAAAAAAGGAAAGCAGGCACTTTAACTTTATCCTTACATCAAGTAAAGAAAATAGCAAAAACGAGAGGGGCGGCTAGAGGGAAAAAAACAGTGTTTTAGTGGAAACAGAAGCCCGCTCCTCTGGTCCACCAGAAATTGTGTTCAGTTACCCACGTGTCAGACAGAGACAGCTTCTGAAGACTGTATGTTAGTAAATCTGGAGGGAAAGATTGCCGCAATGCTTAAACCTGTATTAACTAAACTGTTAGATATTGATGCAAGGCTGGAAAAAATAGAGAAATATCTCTGTCCCTCGAAACCGAGTGCAAATAATAATAGCATTAGCGGCTCAAACGAGCTTGGGTCTGTAACAGCGCAAGCTAAATTGACATCCTTTGCCGACACTGTAGCTAGCACCAGTAAAACAGTGCGTGCCCCCTCTGCAAATAGTTCTAACGTGCAAGCCACAATAGTAAGGGTGGGGACCCCTTTGGAGCTGAATAAGGGTAATGATTCAGGAAAGAGTAGGGATGGCCTGCCCCATGTTAAGGACTTCCTTAAATTACCACCAGAATCCACGCCCTACACTGTTGTTCTTGCCAATGTTCCACCCCTTCACTCGGGTTTGGAGTCACCTCTTCCAGGAATTTAAAATGATTCGCAGAATTCCTTGGGTTGGGTCTTCTCAAAAAGTAGGCAATGGCGATTGTGTGGTTTTGAATTTTAGGTCTCCGAATTTTGTAAAAACCATTTTTGAAAGGGCAGCTGCGAGACATCTAGGGAGTAGGGATGGAATTTCCATATTGCCACTTGGGTCCTTTTATCGTAATACAATTCCGCATATTTCCAGAAGACATTACTGTAAGGATGGGCCTCAGCCACAAGATCCATATGATTTTACTGTTCCTGTTTACAATAGATATGATCTTCTCTCAAGTTTGGAGGAAATAGATTGACTAAATCGTACCCCACCAACGCTGGCAACGCCATTCATCCAACGAGTGTTATATTCTGGAATGCAGGCTAATCCTGCTTTCTATAGGTTGAATACCCTAGAGATCGTTACTAATTCTAGCTCACACGTTCCACATATTGTACTGGATCATCACACAGAGTTTCAGACCGTTGACCTAAATAGAACATTAGTAGATGTTGATTTTTCCCCGCATTCCATCCCGGAAAATGGCTTAGAAATCTCGGGGATTGATTCAGATGCTTTTTTGGGGCAGAATGTCCCAGTGTGTAACCACCTCGAAGTAACGAATGAAGCAATATGGAATATTTTATTTTGGAAGGTAGCGGGCTGCGACCAAAAACTAGTAACGATATATGGTTCGCTTTTGTTGCTAAATTTCAGGTGCTCTGTTTACAGGAGACATGGGCTACTACAACAATCCATATTGAGGCGTATAAGACCTATTTTTCCCCTGCCATTCCTTCGACCTCTGGGAGGGCTAAAGGAGGTTTGATGGTCTATATTTCAAACCTTTTGTGGTCTAGGTCAATAACTTTCACAAAATCTGATCCTAACTACCAAATAATAACGATTAACACGAATAAGCAAGAAAAGTTAGTTTTGATCAATTTCTACAATAATATGCACAAGGAACAGTTGATTGTAACCCTAAAAGAAGTTTGCTTCACCCTCCTGGAGATTCAGAGTAGGAGCTCCAATCCACCTTTGGTAATATGGGGGGGGTGACTTCAACCTATCGCCATGCATTCAAAGCAGCAACCCAACATGTGGCTTATCTGATGAAAATAGTGTAAACTTAACTCATTTCCCGCACACTATAAGTGGTGAAGGCCTAAATGAGACATTGTTTTTACTGGAAATGGGATTTGCTAATGAATGAATTTCGCCACCAATTCCTTTTTCGCAAACATTTAATGGCAGAGGTGCTAGTACTGTTATAGATTTTATTTTTATTACGAGTAGGGCTGTCCCCGTCTGTTGAATTTTAAGACCCACAAAAATGCAACTAGCGATCGCTTTCCAAATAGCATTTCTATCTCCTGCCCCCCCCAATCTGGGTAGTAACAAATCAGAAAGAAAGTTAGGGCAAATAAATCTGTCTATTGATAGAATTAATTGATATTCCCTCAGATGGGCCAAAGTTGACCCACAGCAAACTACAAAGGCAGTAGTAGTGAATTCCTTTGACTGGATAATTAAATGTTTAGTTCCTTTATCCTCACATCAGGAGGTTCTAAGTAACTTCTTGGAAATTACGAAGGAGATAAATAAAACTTTGTTTGTTCAACGAAAAAACAACAAAGGGAAGAGCAAAGGTTGATTTAAGAAGACCTGTACAATGGCATATCGCAAGTTAAAAACCGCTCTACATGCAGAGGAGAGGGATAGAAATAGTATTATACAGCTAGGAAGAGCCTACAATCATGCTATAAAATCAAGAAAGGCTGAGTTGAAAAAAGAACTCTATGAAGAACTACACAAAAGCTGCAGAAACAAGGACAGTGTTGCCTTCTGGAAAGTTCTCAAAACCCCTTTTTTTCTGAAGGGGGCAAGGGCCGACAGTGGAAATTGCTGTTGATGAAAATCACTGGATAGAACATCTTTCCAAAATTTTTAGTTTAAATGCTGATGTAAATTCTGTGACAGATAATACCTCCACGATAAGTTGCCTTTCTAGTCCTGTATCTTTCCCTATAAATTTTGATATTCATTTATCGGATGTTGAACATGCTTTAATGGCCACTAAAGGAGGAAAGGCTCCGGGCCCTGATGGGGTCCCAGTGGTTTTTTTCAAATGTAATATGGATCTATGGTCACCAATACTGACAAGAGTATTACAAACTACCTGTTCAGAAGGGCTTATTGACTCATGGTCAAATTCAATTTTAGTCCCAATCTTTAAGAAGGGAGATCGACAGATTCCGGCCTGTTATCGTCCTATATCCTTATTGGATTCCTTGGGCAAGGTGGCAGGGCATATTGTTCTTGAACACCTACAGCAATGGGCAGAAGGTAGCAAAGTACTGTCTGATCTCCAATTTGGGTTCAGGGAAGGCTTGGGTACGTTGGAGCAAGGCCTCAATCTGTCACTTCTTATGGAAAAATATGTGAAAGCGAAGGGGGGAAGGTTACACATGGCCTATATAGATTTGACCGCTGCCTTTGATTGTGTCAGTCACGCCAAACTTTGGAATATCTTAGTAGAAATGGGCATGGATATCTCTATAGTTAATTTTATCAGAGATTCTTACACAAATGCTACGGCCAGGGTGTGGTGTGGTGCAGGCGGGGAGCTCACTGCACCGTTCAAAGTAGAGAGGGGGTCAGGCAGGGCTGCGTCCTGGCTCCTTTCCTTTTTACACTTTATACTAATGGTCTTGAAAAAACCATGTTGAAGGGAGTCAGGACCTGCCGCTGCAAAAGAAGCGTCCAATACCCTCCCTACTCTACACGGACGACTCCGTGATTTTAGCATGAACGTCCCTAGAACTACTAGGTATCATACATTCATGGCAACCTTAGAATTAAAAATCAACATAAAAAAGACATTTGTAATGAGCTGTGGGGTTGGGCGAAAAAAGCAGGACATCTTTATAGAAAATGTGAAATTAGAATCAACAGTTACATACCCTTACTTAGGCTTTTTAATTGATAACAAGGGTTCCTGGAGACAAGCAATAAATGCCAGGAGACTCCTTTTCGTGAGGGCTACCACGTCATTGGTTAATTTTGCACAGAGGCTAGGCAAGAGGCCCCCGGCAGAAATGCTTCAGATATACCAAGCCAAATGCATTAGTACAGCAATATATGAGGATGGAATCTGGGGCTTCTGTGGGGTAGATGCCATACAGAAAGTGGAAAAAGCTTTTTTGAGGTAGTTGCTGGCAGTTCCCCGAGGTACTTCAACATATAACTGCCATGTGGAATTAGGAATACCTTACATCACTGATATAATAAAAGCACAACCTATTCTATTATGGCATTGTCTTTGGTCATCCCCAAAAACATTTTTTAATCGGGAGATACTGAATGATTGCCTCGCCCTTGATAACGTTGACGAGATTGGGTGGCTCATGTACGTGAAAAGGTTTTTATCCGACCTGGGCCTTCTAACGTACTATCATAATCCAGCGTTGATAGCTCAGATTGCAAGGAAATTGTTTAAAAAGCAGTGCATGGGCCATCTGGAGGGGCTTAGATTGCTTACTGAAGTAAATAAATGTTCGGTACAGTCTAATCTAATGATTTAAACCACTCTAATGATACAACCTTACCTCATTTACACTTTGAATGGGTATGAGAGGTTTGTTCTAACACGGTTTAGGCTGAACACCTTCCATCATTTGACGACCTTTCCTAAAATGAATGACTGGACAAAGGTTTTGTCATACTGCCCCTGTGACGACGTATCAGTCCAGTCGACAATGCACGTGGTTTTGTTTTGCAAGTTCTATAAAGACTGGAGGGAAAGATGGATAAAAACAATCTTAAAATTTTTTGGATTGAGATCATGTTGCCCAGCATTTATTGCCTTGCAATGTCTGGAAACAGAGTGTTTTGCGAAAAATATTGCACAATTCCTGAAAACCTGTATCAGGCATAGGAAAAACCTTGAATAGTAATGTACATTGTGGATTTAGAATGTGAATAAGGTTTTTTTTTAATTAGCTGTTACTAGCTCTTAATTGCCGATTTCTTAATTTTTAACGTTATAATGAATTTCAATTCCTGAATGAGGAGACATTTTAAATTACATATTGTAAATAGTGAATGAAGTCTACTTTTGAAATGCAATTTGTATTTTTATTGTACTTTTATGGTTTTTCTATATCTCATGAAAACCGAATAAAGGAATTAAATTGAATTGAATTGACATGTTGGGCGAGTCATGTTGTTTGTACTTTTGGATACAAGGGTGTCTCACGATTTGTAGCAATTATTCAAAACATGGGTGGCTGGTTAATGCTGCTGATGTGGAATCATATAATTTTTGTTGATGACTTTATAAATGTGTCATTTTCCTTTGTTGATTGGCCCCTGAGGAAAGGATTGAAACATCCCGAAATGCACTGGGCTTTAAAATGAATGTTGTACTACAGTCTCTTATGAGCTATGAAGCTAATAGTAGAATTGTTAACATAAAAACAAAAAAATGTAATCATGTATTGAATGTTTATTTATGTTTTTGTTATGGTTATGACGATGATTAAGACATGACAAATAAGAATATCATTCATGTACTAATGACTATCAGTGTTGAGTATTGCATTAGAATGACACATTTGGATTACATTTATGGGTTTGGTTCCAACTCAGTGAACAGTGCACAGTGCACAGTGCACTCAAGTTACCACACTTGTAATAGTACCTCTTTTGATCAAACACTTGGACTGACAGTGTAACACTTTAGCACCACTAAGCAATTAGTTTGTGTTTAAATCTTTTGAGAAAGAAAGTATAAATAGGAGTGCTCCTCCAACCTCTTATCTCTATCTGCCCCAAGGTGGGACATCTCATACCATGCACATGTAAGAGTAGAGTGAGAAAGTCTGCAGAAACATCCCTAGAGGCACCCCTAAAACTTTATGACACACTTCTCCCACAAACTGTGTGTACCATTGATGGGGAGAGTGCTAGTGCTCTCCACTAACTATGACGCTATGTACTCAGACAGAAAGGTGGACTATCAAGCATCCCTGACTCCTCAGGTAGAAGAGGTGGAGCAGTTGAGGCCTTGCTGAAAGGGAGGTGGTGTGGGTTGACTCCAGGTAATGTGTGCATATCCAGCATCAGTTGTGAGTTCAGAACACTGAAAGAATATTTAAATACATATATGTGTAAATGTATTTGCAATATAAACATGCATTCTGCATTCAAAGAGAAAAAAGCACCCAAAACAATAACACAACAACCCACAGAGCAAATACCAGGGCCAATGACTGTACATGCTGTATACTGTCAACAGCCACTAAATGACTGCAAACTTCAGCACAATCCTAAGAGCAAAATGTGGCACCAATGCAATTATGGAAATGTTGGAAAGGTTAAACAATGTTTGCAAACTTATACTGATTGTGATAGCTAATTGAGTCGGTTAACTTTACTGCAAGTGAACACCTACAAACAGCTACAAATATGACAGCATATCCTAATTGAAAGCACCTAATGAGAAGACATTTTATATACACTTGAATGAACACTTGCGGGCCTGCCACTGGGCAAAGCGCCGGGGTTGGATGGTCTCCCAGGTGACCTGTTTAAACAGGAGCCTGATGTATGGGCCCCCTACCTATTGGTATTGTTCAATGCGGTTCTGAAGGGCATGGATGTGCCTTGTACGTGGCTGGGAGCAGAGGTTGTTCCTATATTTAAGAAGGGCTCGCCTTTGCTCCCAGCCAATTACAGGCCCATCAGCCTCATAGACGTGTCCCAGAAGCTTTTTGGGAGGCTTATATTAGATCGGCTCCAGAATTGGCTTGAGGAAAGTGCTATTCTGAGCCCATATCAGGCGGGTTTTAGAAGGGGGGTATCTACAACCGACCAGATATTCCGTCTAAACCTCATTTATTGGAGGACTGCACTAATCGAGGGGGGCAGCTTGTACACTGTGTTTGTGGACTTGTGAGCTGCCTTCGATTTGGTGCCAAGATCAAAATTATGGAGTGTTTTGGCAGATATAGGTGTCCCGGCAGATATTCTATCCATTCTAATTAAATTGCATCAGAATAACTTTGCACGTGTCAGATGTGGCAGGAATGGGGACCTCACAGATAGATTCCCCGTTGACAGAGGGGTGAGACAGGGCTGTGTGCTCGCACCGACCCTGTTCTGCCTCTTTGTGAATGGGGTAATCGCCCACCTGTCCAGGATCAGTGACATCGACGCCCCCAAATTGGATGGCAGCAGGGTGCCCGCCATTATGTTTGCGGACGACACCCCGCTGCTGTCGAAATCCCCTATGGAAATCCAAAGGGTACTGGATGGTTTTCTGGAATTTTGCACGGACAGGGGACTTGAGATCAACGCTTTAAAAACAAAATATATGATCCCAAACCCCATTCCCTCAACACGCCCTAACCCATGCTTGGCTCAGTCCGATTAGAGAGGGTCTCCACGTTTGAGTACTTGGGGGTAACTCTACGAGAAAATGACCTGGGCAACACACAAGACTAAAGCCAACATGAAACTTGTGCAGTTAGTGGGTGGTATCTCAAGGATGGTGAAGAACTCTACATACCGGCCAGTGGGTCCAGTCATCCAAATCTACAAATCACAGGCCCGGGGGCAGTTACATACGGGGGTGAACTGTGGGGTCACACCTCTGCCCAAAAACTGATGTGTACAGAAAATAAATTTATCAGGCAGATGGTAGCCCTCCCCTCAAGCACACCGTTGCTTCCTTTGAGACTCGACTTGGATATCAGGCCAATCGTAGATGAATTGGGACTCAAGCCATTAACTTTTTGGCAACGACTCTGGAGCAGCAAAGAACTCATTAAATATAGGACTGAGTTTCAGGAGTTTTTAAATGTACCAAATGCTACTTTTATCCCATGGTTAAGCTATATAAAAAGGTCACTTGACCCTGGGTTTACCAGAACTCTGGACTGATCCGGAAAATGCAAGTATCAGGATCTCACGTAAAGAATTATCAAAAGCTTACTACAACCTAAAGCTTACTGCTGCCTTGGATGAGACGCGGGTGGGCTCTCTAACAAACCTATTCATCCAAAACAAAGACTACTATTCTTTCGAATGTGTTTTGGATGGTATGACTCCCGCGCTAACCAGGAAGCTCTTTCTGCAGTGGCGGTATGGTACACTACCTTTAAGGTCATTTACAAGTTCCTGGTCTTCGCCTCCGACCACTGAGCGCTGCCCGGCATGCGCGCATCCTCAAGAAAATGACTCACATGTGGTATTTTTCTGTAAACCCTACCAAAAAATCAGGAAATACTGGCTCACTCCCCTTCTAAAAAACATGGGCTTCAGAATTTTTTTACCTGCATAT
Organism: Lissotriton vulgaris; assembly: GCF_964263255.1. Lineage (NCBI taxonomy): Eukaryota > Metazoa > Chordata > Amphibia > Caudata > Salamandridae > Lissotriton > Lissotriton vulgaris. The sequence goes on from NC_141685.1 coordinate 1,652,333,463, forward strand.
AGAATCCTGAAGACTGATCTTTCCCCCCCAGATAGTGTTTGCTATGGCGAAGTATCTAACGGCAATGTGGCACGCACGTTCACGCTTCCTGAAGCTGGAACCCGGATTTCTAATTCCTCTCTAACAATTTTAGTTGGTAATTGGTTTTAGGTAGCATTGAGGATAATCTGATTTATATCGCAAAGACCAAGTTATATAATCATTGTTTTATTGTATTGTGCAAATTTCATATGATTCTGATGTATGTATATCTTTTATGATCTTATTGGTCGAAATAAAGATTTCAAACCACAAACTTGTGAAATAGTTTGTATAGTTGCTTAAGGTACTATCAAAGCATCTGCATTATTGCACACTAACGTACATCATTTTTAACAAGCAGCCATTTTATATTTCTGAGTTCAGTTTTAGACGGATTCATCAAATTAGTGTAGCACCGTTTTAAAATTGCAACATCCAAACAAGAACTCAACATTTTATGAAGTCAGCTCTCTGCCTTACCCCACTCTTTCTTCCTCCCAAGGTTGAATTCTCGCATTCTTCCCATGAGAAGAGCTAGATTCCTGCTTGGTTTGTGTCCTCATTTGCTGTGCTTGCTTCCAGCTGAATCCTCCAAGCTTCACCTCTGTCTTAGTAGTCTGCCCTTAGAGGAAGCCTTTGAGGATCAATAAAAAAGACAGACCAGTTCAATCCCTTCCTAATTGAACTCGAAAATTATCCTCTGTCACTCCTTTTCAGCCAAGGGGACCATAAGTTAGCCACTTTCTTAGAAAGTTTATGGCTCGAATCCATCCTGTGAACATATAATTCTGAGTCAAGCCACTCTTCTTTTGAGGGGGATATCGACTGTATCTAATACTTACAGATCTGTCTTCTTCCCAACAAAAGTAAATAGAATACCAATTTGTTACCCTAACCCAGAGGGTCCCCGGCTTCTTGTGACCTCCCAAAATTGGTTAATTCAGGGTTTACCTGGATTTGGCTATGCAAAAGGTCGTTCAGAAACGTACAACTGTCCTTCCAGACATCCTGAAAATTAGAGCAAAGTATGAACATCGTCAGCGTTCTTTAAACCACATTTCTTGCAATATGCCTCTTTAGGACCCTTCAACTGTGATTGAAGATGGTTCCTGCTGAAATATGCCGGTTTAACCACCCTGTATAATAAACTTAAAGATACTTGCTATAACTGATTGAGACTTGTATTCAGCATTATTTCTCTCCACAAAGAGTTAGGTGTACTCTGCCCTTTCTCTGAGATATCCATGATTAACCCATACCAGGTTGCCACCACCTTCTTCCAATGTGGACTGTTGCCCAAGAGCTCCTCCAAATCGTTGGTCCCAGCTTTTTCTCCTTCCAGTGCTCGAGTCCAGCTTTGTAGCTGGATAAATGTAAACCTGGACACCATATTATTGGTTACATGCTGAAACTGCTCCCATGAAGACAGCTTCCCCTCATGAAGGATCTGGCCCCATTCAATAATGCCTGCTTCACTTCAATTCACAGCCAGTCTGTCTTCCAAACATTCCGGGGAACCTGGAAAGTTCCATATTGGGGCGTACCTACTATAGTATGTCAGGTTTAGATTCCTGCTTGTTAGGGTCTATCTTGAGTTTTGGTTTAATCACTGGCTGTTTATCTGCTTTCTGAATTGAAGAAAGTGTATAAAAGTTGAATTTAGCATTACATGCTCCAACGGTTGAGACATGGAAGCCCTTGTCTGTTGTGAATCACACCTACAGTTTTTTTGCTGCAAGCTATATTTTGCTAAATATGTGTTAGACTTCTATGAGTTTTCCAGAGTGTCTGATTTATTTCCCACTGGTAACCTGAAAAGCAAAAGGGTTATGTCTTAGAATGTGTTGTCTGGGTCTAGGGTATCAAGCCTTCCTCCTAGGTTTGAAATTACTGCTATTGATCACCTAAATGGAAAGATCATATTCCTTTGGTACCCCAAAGCATCCCGTTCTAGGGCTTCTTACTGAGGGGGAACAAACCTTGATGATGTAGGATGAAAAAACACAGTGTGACCCATTGCAATTGTTAAAAGTACACAGACACAAAGGACTTGACTCTGCCACAGAGGTTACTCCCGATCGACACAAGGGCAGTCCATTTCAGTGTTGGACCATTACCAAAGCGACAGGATCAAAAGAAGAAGATCAGAACTGTTGGTGCAGAGAGGGGGCTTGCTTGACAGACGAAGTCACCATTTGGTTCACTTGCACTTGTAGCATTGCATCTCTGTGGAGGGAGGACCAGATTTTAAGGCTTCAAGTACTCCTTGACTAGCTGGGAACCTCCACATAGGCAAGGTTAGCATTAAGACATGTCCGCAGAGGCCTTCAGGGTTGTCGCTACCCAGGAGCACTCAGCTCAGTATTCTGAAAGCAACAACCGAAGCTGGGTTAGAGGGGTGCATGTTAGGTCAGTCACATGCAAAGACAGCTCCATACGTAATGCACCCAAGCCCTGACTACCACTCCTACAGTCACTCGAAAATTAATTCCCCCTTACGATTCAACATATGCTGCTGGTGTTTAGTTCACACTGTGTAGCCCACATTACCTTCAAGAAGCCTACATATCTGCATGCCTCTCTTCAGTTTGTTCAGTTTGTGTTTCAGTGCTACATGCTTCACCCACTAGACGTTTTCCAATGGCCTTGAAGGTCTTCTTTGAGTTTTTGCTTTTTATGCCTGTCGTGTATAAATTAGTTGCCACATTTGACACGTATGTCATTGTACAAGTTTTACTTTCTTTAAATGTGTCTTTTAGCATGGAACTGGACATCATAGTCCTGTACAAATATTTGCATGTTAAATTTGAGATGCATCAACTGTAACCTATAGCCTAAAAAAAATAAAAAAACATAAAAAATCAAGAATCATGGACACTGTTCTGCACCAGGGAGGTCCTCGCGTGGAGCTGCAGACGTTTTAGGCCACTGTGCAATACATGTATATATAACTGTAGACTTCAAAGTGAGATACTGATACGAGACACTGTCTCTTTAACATTCTCTGCCATTCTGCAGAGATAAGAAAGTGGGTGCAGTTTATTTCATGGCTCTTGCACTCCCTGTAGATGGCTGGTGTCTATATTTAAAGTCCCCAAAGACTTCCTGTACTGGGCATTGCCGTTTTAAAACTCCCCCTCGAGCCAATGTGTGCCACCCCTGCAAAGGTCCCCACAGCCCTGCAGAGCAGTGTGTGTATTTTCCAAGTAAAAAGGTTCATTTAAAGCGGCGCGCCTCGGAATAAAGACTCTGCCTTGAGCTGCTGCCTCAAGCTGTTCAATCAAAAAAGCAAAGCGGTATTTGCATGCAGACACTTGCTGCTGTGTGCCCTGACTTCGCAGCGGAAAGCATTACCCATTGTGCGGCGAAGGCGTGTGGTGTGCGAGATCATTGGATGGTTCTTTGTGCTCTGCGCTGCATTGTTGTTTAAGCCGGGATTGTTTAGTGCTGTTTACTTTGTAGCCCGCATGAGGTATGCACTGTTGGTTCTTGAAATCTGCACTGTTTGCCTCACAAGGGCCACCACTAGAGACCCAAAGTCTCAACAAACGTATATGAAATATGAATCTAAATGAAGGCTACACAGCCCAGGCTTGGCGACATAATCCCAAGTCAAGCTACAGCAAACAAACGCCCAATCGGTATACAGTAGACAATAGGTACAGCACAAAATCAACACAGTATCATACCCTATAATTGGCTAGACTAGAATGTGTATTTCCCAAACTAGACAGACACAAAACACATCACTAGAGTAATATAGTAGGCCAAGTGCTGCCCAATCGACTTAAATCGACTTAAATCTTGCACATTTTAAGAAAACGTCAGCCTAAACATGCCATATCCTAACGTACAACACCATTAGGCATACCATGCACCTGGCTAGCAATGCCTGTCTCAGAAACACAACCTGAATAACAGGCAATCGACCATGAATCACTCACAGGGGCAGCTCAAGGCCCGCCCTTTTTCTATTATACTAATAGTGAACATCCATTATTAGTATTCCACAAAGTGCAGGCCCTCGAGCGAGCTCCAAACAACAGCCCGAGATAGTGAATCTGCCTGGTGGCTAGCTCAGGCACATGGAGGCACCAGCCACCATGGCTGGAGAACTCCACCTCTGACTTAATCAGCCTGACATGCCTCCATGCCTTCCCATGTATGATGCACTGCAGAGTCGCCTGTAACCAGTGCTTAGTTTGTAAAACAAATTAAGCGTCAACTCCCAGCTCGGAAGGCCACTGCAGCCTGCACCACCCATTGCAACTGCCAGCAGTAACTTCGACAGCTCCAACATAACTACTAACCATGGTACTCCAACAAGTGTGACAATTCAGACTATTTCAGGCCACACAAAGCTATAATAATGGCATGAGAGGCTGGTGGTATTCATTTTTTCAATATATATTGACTTAATTAACATAGCTGTTGTGCTGATCTCAAAATCAAAAAGACAGCCCCACCATGTCATGGACCGTCACTAGAGCCAGTGCCTACAATTAAGTGACAGTACCAAGTACCGGAAACCACCACCTCAAATTCAGCACTGCATTTAATGGTAGCCTCAGTCGCTTTGGGCTTCACCAAGTGCCCAGGTCTACCTATCAATGCGGCTATCACCTCACACTCTCCCTCATAGGGTGGGATAGATTTAGGAGTCTCACTGACTTTACCCCCCTGTGATGAGCTGGGAATGGATGGTGTTAAAAACCAAGAGTCGGGTGGAGCTTTCTCACGACCAAGATGGCCGCTTGAGCCCCGGGCTCTGTCTCGTCATGTAAACATCCTGACAATATCCTGCATCACTTGACTGATTTTTGCCTCTAAAGACCTTGACCCTGCTGTCGGAAGGGCAGCGCTACAAGCAGGAAAAACTCCGGACTACTTTGGGGGTGCGAACCCGGAGAAAACGCAGCGGGAAGCAGGTGCAGATACCAGGACGACAAGCCGCGGACTGTGGTGAGCGGCGGGATGGTGCTGCGTCACAGGACGTGCAGCACCACACCCAGCGCCCGAAAGGTGATCGGCTGCTGTCTGCGGAGCCCAGAGAGAAGTAAGGGCAGCATAGGACTGGTGTGGTGCGGCAGGAGGCGAGTGGCCTTCCCCTCCCTTCTTCCTCCCCTACGGACGTGGAGACACTGCCGCGCCCTGAGGAGAAGACCGAGATAAGATGCACGGAGCGAGGCGGGGGTCTCGGTCCGTGGGATCCCCTAGAGAAAGAGTCAGAGAGGCGGACGACCACCCGACGCGGAGAGGCGGCGGGTAAGGGAGTGAGAGGCCCGTACAGCGCTCGGGGCCCCCCGTGTACCATTGGGGGTTGGACAGCAAAAACAAAAAATTGGAATGCCCCTGGTGGCTGCGAACCTGGAGCTAAAGTAGTTCCCATAAGAGCGAGAGGGGGAACATGGATGTAGGGTTCTGAGCTACCTGCACAAACAGAATATTGATGTAGCCCTCCTACAGGAGACCCACCTGCCACAGACGAACGCGATGCTGCGCTGTAGGGGTCTCATTGACAATATAACCGCAGCAGGATTCACCATGCACGCAAGAGGCGTGCTGACATGGGTGAACCCCAAGTCGGAGTACACGTTAGAATTGCTGAGGGCAGACACAGAGGGGCGATTTGTAACATCCCAAAGTAAGGGTCGGGGTATTGTTTTGGTGATAGTGAATGTGTACAGACTTAACTATGACTACCCAGAGTTTTTCACATCGCTGGCAACAGCTACACGTAGATTCCACAATGCACAGTTTTTATGGGGAGGGGACTTTAACCTGGTAAGGGACCCGGACCTGGACAGATCGGCGGGCCCCACCCGGAGACCCGGAGCGGCTGCGCTCGCACTGGGCAGCGTGATGGTTAGTATGGACCTCAATGCCGTATGGAGAACGCGCAACCTGGGACAGGGGGGCTACAGGCACTACTCGGCCTTCCACAATTTACATACTCGTATAGATTATTGGCTAGCCTCCACGTCACTGTTGGGCCAAATCCGGGTCTGCCAGGTTCTGCCGCGCACACTCTCAGACCATTCACTGTTGCTATTAGTCCTGACCACCCCAAAGAAAACAATACCACCGTTTACATGGCGCTTTCCGCCCTACTCAGTGCTGGACCCACTCTTCAAGGGGGAGCTTGCGGAGGCGATTGAATCATATTTTGAGGCAAATATAGGAACAGTGGACAGTTTTCAAACAATATGGGAGGCATTTAAGGTTTATATTAGGGGCATAGTGATGACTAAACACTCGGGGTACTTAAAGCCATAAGACAGAGACTAAGGGACTTGGAACTGAAGTTGGGGCAATTAGAGGAGCGCCTGGTGTCGGACAATAATAATGACCTAGAGGGAGAGATTAAAGTATTGTTAAGCGAATATCATGCGGAGGCAGACAGGGAGGTCAAGAACATGGGGAAGTATGTGTCGGCACGCATGTACGGGGAAGGAGACAGGCCAGGATCGGTACTTGCAAGGTTGCTGAGTGTGAAGCGGGGGAAGATGCAAATCACGGCAATAAGGTCGACGGAGGGAGAGATCTTAACCGATGAAGTAGATATAGCAAAATGGTTCCGACAATTTTACATAGACTTATACATGACTGGAACAGGGGACCTGGATGGGGAGATTCTAGACTACCTGGAGCACGTTGAACTTCCATCTCTCACAAACACACACAGGGAATTCCTAATGCTCCCCATAGAGAAGGATGAGATAGTGGAGGCCCAGGCGGGTATGAAGTCTGTGAGTGCCCCGGGCGCTGATGGTCTCACAGTGGGTTTTTATAAAGCCTTTATAGATCTCCTACTCCCACACCTGGGATATCTTGTGTTAATCGCTCCTGAGGCGGAAGCCGGGAGACTGCATGTTGAAACCCTCGAATTTTTAACTGTTGTATTTTAAATTTGTGAAGTGCACTAGCGCTCTTACCTGCAATTCGTTTTGAGGGCTGATCTGCCCTAGCTCCACTGTGCCCCGATCCCTTGTCCTTGCGCAGCAGACTACTTGCTGATGCCGGACTGGAAATAGGCAAGCCGCTATCTTGGGGGAAATTGGAGGGGTGCGGACTAGTTGTTCATCTTCCCGCCCTCCCAGGGAGTTAAAAATCGCACCTGAAGTGCTCACGCGCATATCTTGTGTTAATCGCCCCTGAGGAGGAAGCCGGGAGACTGCATGTTGAAACCCTCAAATTTTTAACTGTTGTATTTTAAATTTGTGAAGTGCACTAGCGCTCTTACCTGCATTTTGTTTTGAGGGCTGATCTGCCCTAGCTCCACTGTGCCCCGATCCCTTGTCCTCGCGCAGCAGACTACTTGCTGACGCCGGACTGGAAAAGGGCAAGCCGCCATCTTGGGGGAAATTGGAGCGGTGCAGACTAGTTGTTCATCTTCCCGCCCTCCTCACGCCCCATAAATGTGCGTAGGATTTCGTCCGCGCAGCGGACGGGCACAGTGGGCGCGCCGGTGGCGCGCCGAAGTCAAGCCCGTCTGCGCCCGCCCGCGCCAGTCCTGCGCCTCTCGCCGGAGATGCTGGTGGAGATCTGCCAGGTGGGTTTATATAGCGCTAGGAATCGACTCCCGGAGGAGTATCTCCGCGCTTCGACCGCTGGGGAACCTGTCCTGGCTCACCCTGAGAGATGGTCCCTAATGGGTATCCCTAAGGTGCGACCAAGCATCCCCGGCGGCCTGGGGGGGCCGTTGTGAAGATGAGGCAAGCTAATGCCCAGAGTTGCCGAGTGTGGTCCCTGACTGGTGGGGGAGTCTATTCTAGAGATGAGCTGCTTAGTTTGCGCTTCTCTAAATGCCAGAGCTGCTCGGCCCCCTTTGATCCCATGAGTGGCCCGGTAACATACACCTGTGAACTATTCAGTCTTCCCAACCCTACTACTATAAGAGCTTCTGTTATATCCTCTGCGCAGCAACGCCTAAAGGTGCTCCAGCTAAATGTAAGATCATTACCGAAGCACCATGCGGAAATATTTGACCTTATAGTGGACAAATCCCAGGATATCCTTTTTATTACCGAAACCTGGATGAATGATGACCGGATAATTATTCCAAATTTAGCACTTCCACCTGGATATTCGATCACTTTGATAAATAGGGCGTCTAAAGGGGGTGGCATTGCTGTGATTACTAAACAATTCAGAAAAGGGGGTGGTGATGAACAGAGTGTCTGAATTAAGCAGACCACTCTTACCCAGTCCAAAGATCAGGGCTTGATCCATCACCGTTTTTTAGCTCTCTGCACCATCCCAGCTCAGAACCTGGCTACATGTAAATTAGTCTGTTCCTGTCCCAGTGCAAGATGGGAACAGGGCAAACCAAACTACCAAGCCAATTCTTATACTGGGAAGGAAACAAGCTTCCGGGGACCGGTTTCTGGCATTTCAGCCGTCGTCGGCCCGGCTTGCTTGAATCCTGATGGTGCAGTGAGCAAGGGACTCATGACTGAGTATACCCTGCCACACCTATAGTGGCCAAAAACGATTCAGAAAAGGGGGTGGTGATGAACAGAGTGTCTGAATTAAGCAGACCACTCTTACCCAGTCCAAAGATCAGGGCTTGATCCATCACCGTTTTTTAGCTCACTGCACCATCCCAGCTCAGAACCTGGCTACATGCAAATTAGTCTGTTCCTGTCCTAGTGCATGATGGGAACAGAGCAAACCAAACTACCAAGCCAATTCTTATACTGGGAAGGAAACAAGCTTCCGGGGTCCGGTTTCTGGCATTTCAGCCGTCGTCGGCCCGGCTTGCTAGAATCCTGATGGTGCAGTGAGAAAGGGACTCATATCTGAGTATACCCTGCCACACCTATAGTGGCCAAAAACGATTCAGAAAAGGGGGTGGTGATGAACAGAGTGTCTGAATTAAGCAGACCACTCTTACCCAGTCCAAAGATCAGGGCTTGATCCATCACCATTTTTTAGCTCACTGCACCATCCCAGCTCAGAACCTGGCTACATGCAAATTAGTCTGTTCCTGTCCCAGTGCATGATGGGAACAGGGCAAACCAAACTACCAAGCCAATTCTTATACTGGGAAGGAAACAAGATTCCGGGGACCGGTTTCTGGCATTTCAGCCGTCGTCGGCCCGGCTTGCTTGAATCCTGATGGTGCAGTGAGCAAGGGACTCATGTCTGAGTATACCCTGCCACACCTATAGTGGCCAAAAACGATTCAGAAAAGGGGGTGGTGATGAACAGAGTGTCTGAATTAGGCAGACCACTCTTACCCAGTCCAAAGATCATGGCTTGATCCATCACTGTTTTTTAGCTCACTGCACCATCCCAGCTCAGAACCTGGCTACATGCAAATTAGTCTGTTCCTGTCCCAGTGCATGATGGGAACAGGGCAAGCCAAACTACCAAGCCAATTCTTATACTGGGAAGGAAACAAGCTTCCGGGGACCGGTTTCTGGCATTTCAGCCGTCGTCGGCCCGGCTTGCTTGAATCCTGATGGTGCAGAGAGCAAGGGACTCATGTCTGAGTATACCCTACCACACCTATAGTGGCCAAAAATGATTCAGAAAAGGGGATGGTGATGAACAGAGTGTCTGAATTAAGCAAACCACTCTTACCCAGTCCAAAGATCAGGGCTTGATCCATCACCGTTTTTTAGCTCACTGCACCATCCCAGCTCAGAACTTGGCTACATGCAAATTAGTCTGTTCCTGTCCCAGTGCATGATGGGAACAGAGCAAACCAAACTACCAAGCCAATTCTTATACTGGGAAGGAAACAAGCTTCCGGGGACCGGTTTCTGGCATTTCAGCCGTCGTCGGCTCGGCTTGCTTGAATCCTGATGGTGCAGTGAGCAAGGGAGTCATGTCCGAGTATACCCTACCACACCTATAGTGGCCAAAAACGATTCAGAAAAGGGGATGGTGATGAACAGAGTGTCTGAATTAAGCAGACTACTCTTACCCAGTCCAAAGATCAGGGCTTGATCCATCACCGTTTTTTAGCTCACTGCACCATCCCAGCTCAGAACCTGGCTACATGCAAATTAGTCTGTTCCTGTCTCAGTGCATGATGGGAACAGGGCAAACCAAACTACCAAGCCAATTCTTATACTGGGAAGGAAACAAGCTTCCGGGGTCTGGTTTCTAGCATTTCAGCCGTCGTCGGCCCGGTTTGCTAGAATCCTGATGGTGCAGTGAGAAAGGGACTCATATCTGAGTATACCCTGCCACACCTATAGTGGCCAAAAACGATTCAGAAAAGGGGGTGGTGATGAACAGAGTGTCTGAATTAAGCAGACCACTCTTACCCAGTCCAAAGATCAGGGCTTGATCCATCACCATTTTTTAGCTCACTGCACCATCCCAGCTCAGAACCTGGCTACATGCAAATTAGTCTGTTCCTGTCCCAGTGCATGATGGGAACAGGGCAAACCAAACTACCAAGCCAATTCTTATACTGGGAAGGAAACAAGATTCCGGGGACCGGTTTCTGGCATTTCAGCCGTCGTCGGCCCGGCTTGCTTGAATCCTGATGGTGCAGTGAGCAAGGGACTCATGTCTGAGTATACCCTGCCACACCTATAGTGGCCAAAAACGATTCAGAAAAGGGGGCGGTGATGAACAGAGAGTCTGAATTAAGCAGACCACTCTTACCCAGGCCAAAGATCAGGGCTTGATCCATCACCGTTTTTTAGCTCACTGCATCATCCCAGCTCAGAACCTGGCTACATGCAAATTAGTCTGTTCCTATCCCAGTGCATGATGGGAACAGGGCAAACCAAACTACCAAGCCAATTCTTATACTGGGAAGGAAACAAGCTTCCGGGGACCGGTTTCTGGCATTTCAGCCGTCGTCGGCCCGGCTTGCTTGAATCCTGATGGTGCAGTGAGCAAGGGACTCATTTCTGAGTATACCCTGCCACACCTATAGTGGCCAAAAAAGATTCAGAAAAGGGGGTGATGATGAACAGAGTGTCTGAATTAAGCAGACCACTCTTACCCAGTCCAAAGATCAGGGTTTGATCCATCACCGTTTTTTAGCTCACTGCACCATCCCAGCTCAGAACCTGGCTACATGCAAATTAGTCTGTTCCTGTCCCAGTGCATGATGGGAAAAGGGCAAACCAAACTACCAAGCCAATTCTTATACTGGGAAGGAAACAAGCTTCCGGGGACCGGTTTCTGGCATTTCAGCCGCCGTCGGCCCGGCTTGCTTGAATCCTGATGGTGCAGTGAGCAAGGGACTCATGTCTGAGTATACCCTGCCACACCTATAGTGGCCAAAAACGATTCAGAAAAGGGGGTGGTGATGAACAGAGTGTCTGAATTAAGTAGACCACTCTTACCCAGTCCAAATATCAGGGCTTGATCCATCACCGTTTTTTAGCTCACTGCACCATCCCAGATCAGAACCTGGCTACATGCAAATTAGTCTGTTCCTGTTCCAGTGCATGATGGGAACAGGGCAAACCAAACTACCAAGCCAATTCTTATACTGGGAAGGAAACAAGCTTCCGGGGACCGGTTTCTGGCATTTCAGCCGTCGTCGGCCCGGCTTGCTTGAATCCTGATGGTGCAGTGAGCAAGGGACTCATGTCTGAGTATACCCTGCCACACCTATAGTGGCCAAAAACGATTCAGAAAAGGGGGTGGTGATGAACAGAGTGTCTGAATTAGGCAGACCACTCTTACCCAGTCCAAAGATCAGGGCTTGATCCATCACCGTTTTTTAGCTCACTGCACCATCCCAGCTCAGAACCTGGCTACATGCAAATTAGTCTGTTCCTGTCCCAGTGCATGATGGGAACAGGGCAAACCAAACTACCAAGCAAATTCTTATACTGGGAAGGAAACAAGCTTCCGGGGACCGGTTTCTGGCATTTCAGCCGTCGTCGGCACGGCTTGCTTGAATCCTGATGGTGCAGTGAGCAAGGGACTCATGTCTGAGTATACCCTACCACACCTATAGTGGCCAAAAACGGTTCAGAAAAGGGGATGGTGATGAACAGAGAGTCTGAATTAAGCAGACCACTCTTACCCAGTCCAAAGATCAGGGCTTGATCCATCACCGTTTTTTAGCTCACTGCACCATCCCAGCTCAGAACCTGGCTACATGCAAATTAGTCTGTTCCTGTCCCAGTGCATGATGGGAACACGGCAAACCAAACTACCAAGCCAATTCTTATACTGGGAAGGAAACAAGCTTCCGGGGACCGGTTTCTGGCATTTCAGCCGTCGTCGGCCCGGCTTTCTTGAATCCTGATGGTGCAGTGAGCAAGGGACTCATGTCTGAGTATACCCTACCACACCTATAGTGGCCAAAAACGATTCTGAAAAGGGGATGGTGATGAACAGAGTGTCTGAATTAAGCAGACCACTCTTACCCAGTCCAAAGATCAGGGCTTGATCCATCACCGTTTTTTAGCTCACTGCACCATCCCAGCTCAGAACCTGGCTACATGCAAATTAGTCTGTTCCTGTCCCAGTGCATGATGGGAACAGGGCAAACCAAACTACCAAGCCAATTCTTATACTGGGAAGGAAACAAGCTTCCGGGGACCGGTTTCTGGCATTTCAGACGTCGTCGGCCCGGCTTGCTTTAATCCTGATGGTGCAGTGAGCAAGGGACTCATGTCTGAGTATACCCTGCCACACCTATAGTGGCCAAAAACGATTCAGAAAAGGGGGTGGTGATGAACAGAGTGTCTGAATTAGGCAGACCACTCTTACCCATTCCAAAGATCAGGGCTTGATCCATCACCGTTTTTTAGCTCACTGCACCATCCCAGCTCAGAACCTGGCTACATGCAAATGTGTCTGTTCCTGTCCCAGTGCATGATGGGAACAGGGCAAACCAAACTACCAGGCCAATTCTTATACTGGGAAGGAAACAAGCTTCCGGGGACCAGTTTCTGGCATTTCAGCCGTCGTCGGCCCGGCTTGCTTGAATACTGATGGTTCAGTGAGCAAGGGACTCATGTCTGAGTATACCCTGCCACACCTATAGTGGCCAAAAACGATTCAGAAAAGGGGGTGGTGATGAACAGAGTGTCTGAATTAAGCAGACCACTATACCCAGTCCAAAAATCAGGGATTGATCCATCACCGTTTTTTAGCTCACTGCACCATCCCAGCTCAGAACCTGGCTACATGCAAATTAGTCTGTTCCTGTCCCAGTGCACGATTGGAATATGGCAAACCAAACTACCAAGCCAATTCTTATACTGGGAAGGAAACAAGCTTCCGGGGACCGGTTTCTGGCATTTCAGCCGTCGTCGGCCCGGCTTGCTTGAATCCTGATAGTGCAGTGAGCAAGGAACTCATGTCTGAGTATACCCTGCCACACCTATAGTAGCCAAAAACGATTCAGAAAAGGGGGTGGTGATGACCAGAGTGTCTGAATTAAGCAGACCACTCTTACCCAGTCCAAAGATCAGGGCTTGATCCATCATCGTTTTTTAGCTCACTGCACCATCCCAGCTCAGAACCTGGCTACATGCAAATTAGTCTGTTCCTGTCCCAGTGCATGATGGGAATAGGGCAAACCAAACTACCAAGCCAATTCTTATACTGGGAAGGAAACAAGCTTCCGGGGACCGGTTTCTGGCATTTCAGCCGTCGTCGGCTCGGCTTGCTGCCTGCTGTGTGGTCTTTGAACGGGATGGGGTCACCTCAATGCAGCTGGGCTGCCCTAATCATGGAGGTGGGGTGCGGAGGCTGTCCACGAGCTGTTGGAGTGCGTCGGGGTCAAAGGTGTTGTGGTCCTCTTCATCATCAGAGAAGAGAGGTTCGGTCTGCTCTGCAGGAGGTGTTGGTTTTCCGTCTGCAATCTGAAGGGGAGATGCAGTTTAACATTGTGTTCACATGTATGTTGACGCATTGTACATGATTACATAGCGACTGCATGACAGTGTACATTGTGACTGTTAGGGAGGAGCTGCCTATTTGATGCGGGACAGTGGACATTTCAACAACATCACAGAGTTGTGTTTGTACTTGTAAATTGTCAACTCACATTTCCCTGCAATGCCAAATGTGATTGTCCAGTTTCTACACATAAGCAGCACCAGTTGTGTCCTCTGTTCTATTGTGGATGTGTTGCAGTTTGTACCACATTGTTGTCAATGTTGATGTGCTCTGCATGTTATGTGTGTGTGCTGCTTGTTGGGAGAGTCACCCCTGCAGCTCAGATTTTGCTGCCCCTTATCCCTTTCATACGGTGTGCCTTTGACTTCTGTGCTTCTACAGTGCTGAGATGTTACATACTTGGGTACATTGGTCTCTTGGTGGGAGTTGGGGGTCTCGGGCATGGTTTGTCTGCAGATGTGCTCTACTTAACTGTGCATGTGTGCCATTGTGCCCATCTCCCCCCGTCCCCCTGTCCATGGTCGTCACTCACCCTGGTGCTGTTGTGTCAGGTCATGTTGAGCAGTGTCCGGTCTCCCAACTCCTGCCACCGTCTCCCCATTGATGACTATGGACACCATTTCCTCCATCTCGTCCAGCTCCTCCTGTGGTGCTGGACTCCCACCTCAATTCTGCATTGCGGCCTTCCGGTTGTTGTTGAGTTTCTGCTTAGTTTTGCGCTTCACATCATTCTAGTGCCTCTTGACCTCTTTCATTGTCCTCTTCAGCACTCCGTCAGCAGTCACCTCATTCACAATGGACTGTCATATTCTTTTTTTTGTTGCCAATGACTCAGTGGAGGTGACGAACAGTAGTTGATGGTGTTCTATCACTTCCGTTATCAGGATCCTGTTTTCCTGCGGACTGAACCGCGTCTTCCTCTTCTTCTTGTCCTTGCCCTTCCCTGACCCCTAGGTACCAGGCTGGTCCTCTGGGGAATTGTGGGGTTCTGGTTGTCCTCTGTACTTGCTCCGGCTACCTCCATTGTCCTTCGCAGTTCTTTTGCTTTTGTTTGTTTGTTTTTTTGACTTTTATAGTGATATTTCCTGCCTGATGTTTGTGAATTGCAGGCCTGGTGCAGCTTAGCGCTGATTTTTTTATCGATGTTGGGCTCATTGCAATTTTTTTCACGTTGGGGTTTAGATTTTTATCGCCGTTCCAGTGACTTTATCACAGAAATTTGCTGCGTTGTTGGGAGACTATTGCATGTTACCGCCGTGTTGTGAATAGGAACTTAACACTGAGCTATTTACACACGATATGGAACAGTGTGATAACCAATTTTGGCAATGATTATCACACGTTCTTGAGAATATCCCCCCTTGTATTTAAATGTATATGGACACTCAAAATATAAGTCATGATTCCAGTCCATGTGAACCAATGCTGCACATTTCTCGTTTACAGTGAAGAGTGTTGCTAACTTCTAGAGTGCATTGTTATGAAGAAAAAGTGTAGCAAATAACGCTCTTGCACAGCAGTACTGGCTTTTCATAGGGTAACCAGTCAATTTCTTTCCTAGTGGGTTGTAATGCTTACCCAGAAATGTGAAAACTACGGGGAACATTAGCAAGAACCTCGTTAAAAAATTGCCGTTTTAGCGGCAGGACACTGCCGCTAAAACGACGATAATGGGCTTGCTAATATGCGTTATAGAATTCCAATAGAAGCCCAGGGTAGATGTGCAGGACATCTAACCTGGGCTTCTATTGGAATTCTATAATACATATTAGCAAGCCCATTATCGCTGTTTTAGCGGCAGTTTCCTGACGCTAAAACGGCGATAATTTTAACGAGGTTCTTGCTATTATGCCCCTGTGTTTCTAAATTGTTATTGTTTTTAAATGATCGGCGACCTAACATGCCTTCCCCTGGGCGGCCATCTTGGCTGGGATGTGGCTGTGTTAATTAGCAAGACACAGTCCCATAACAAGTCGCCCACGTCTTAGAACCAGAAAGCTCTTCCCTACATGAACCCGTGGGAGGGATAGGTAGCGCAGAACCTACGGGGGCAGGGGAGAGTTCGTACAGAAACAGACACTTTCACTTTTTGTCCCTTTATCATTACATTTTAATTATCATCATTAAAAACCCAAACACAGCTTTCATTCTATTACAAAAAATAACTCCCACGCTGTCAACAGGGGCCTACTTCCAATCTGGGCACGCGGTTCTTGAAATGCAGACTGTGGCACGTGTTATTGCCAACCTGCCAAAATGACTACTGCCATTATTCCACCCCCTCACCCCCACCCTTCACAGACTGTTATTCTCCACTGTCTTTTCTTCTTTCCTTAGGAGTGCGCAGATTTTTACTGCTCTTTTGAAAGAGGCTTGATCGGCAGTGCTGAAAACTGAGTGGTACTGCATGGCAGCATTAGTGCATGCATGCATACCAACATGTTGAAAGTGGAGAGATGGAGATTTAATTTAAAAAAAATAATAATAGGGTGGGGTATTTTCCCCATTGACTTGGGCCCGGGCCGAGACAGCGAAATTAAAGCCATTTAGGGCTTTAAAAATCGTGAGTCACACTCCTGAATCGGGTCTGTTGGTACATATGCATACCTGCCAATTCACACACGGTGCCACCATGTGACGCACGATATCGGCTCCCATCACATGGTCTCCTGGTGAGGAGCCGATATCACACGGTGGCAGGGAAAACAAGCTGAAAACCACTGTTTTCACAAGCTCGTTTTCCAAGGCTTTGAAACACCGAAGTCCAACAACGTGTGTGATAAAAACCCATGACATTGGCACCAGCCTCAACCAGCTTTTATTTTTGGGGGGAGGAGGGGTATTGGGGGCAGGTAGGGTTCAAAAGTGCCTCCTAGGTACTTCTCGGCACGAGGTCCCGTCCCTTTCAGGAGCACATCCACTCCTCACACAGTGAGATTGTTCTGCAAGTTGGCAGGTATGGTTATGTGCATGCTACCCCTTCGGGCATCGATAATGTGGCTATTATTAATTTTATTTTACATTTGATAGAGCCCAACTGTTACCCAAAAGGAGATCTGGCATTAAAGAATTGAAAAGCAAAGAAAGTATGCTGCTGGCAAAATTCAGTGTGTAAAGCAGGGGTGGCTCATCCGTAATGGCGGAGGAACGCCGCCCCACTGCCAGCACAGGATAAATAAAACAATAATAACACGTTGTTACTATCATTTTATTGATCTCTGTCGGAGTTATTTACGTCTGACAGGTGGGGCGGGCCTGGCCAAGGCATTGAGGAGTACTCTGCACTTATTAGTGGCCATATGGGTTTGGCCGGCAGTCGCAGGCTGGCCTAGCACACATGCGCACTTATGTTTCTCCAACCCGGCTGTATTGTACAGCTGAGGTGGAGAAACCCCACAGGCTCCCAGGCTCCGTCTGACG
Organism: Lissotriton vulgaris; assembly: GCF_964263255.1. Taxonomy (NCBI): domain Eukaryota; kingdom Metazoa; phylum Chordata; class Amphibia; order Caudata; family Salamandridae; genus Lissotriton; species Lissotriton vulgaris. The sequence goes on from NC_141685.1 coordinate 1,652,350,743, forward strand.
ACAAACTAGGCCGCTCAGACAAATCCTGGTGCTGCTCTTGTGCTAGAGAGCAGCGTCTGGATTGGGTGGGGAGCCTGTACCCTTAGGCCCATCCACTTCCGGCTTCGAGAAGTGTCACGAGGAGCAGGAAAAACAAGGCGGAGCGCAGCGGGATCAGAGCGGATTGGACCTGCAGGTAAGTGTTTTTTGAAATGTATTTATTTTATTTGCCAGCCTCTCGTCTTCACCCCCGCCACGCTACCTGTTTTAATTAGAGGCAGCCACCACTGGTGTAAAGCTACAAAACCGTAATAAATCGGGGATACAGCGAAGGGTTATTGGCAGTCTATTCCATAGACCAGCAGCCTGGACTGAGAAGGCTCAGCCTCCCGTTCAAGTGAGTTTAAACATTGGTATGTTCAGCAATTTTGCACCAGCAGATTTTGGTGATCTGGCAGGGTTATAGAGAGAAAATGTAGTTTGAAGATAAACAGGTCTGCTCCAATAGAAGGCTTGTGTACTAAGCAGAAAGATTTTAAAAGAATGCTTTTAGGACCCAGGGGTCAATGTAGTCTGTCCAGCACAGCAGATGCAGAGGATCTGTGAGGAAGAGAGATAGATAGAAGAGCAGCCGCTGTCTGAATTCTGGATAGACATTTCAGAATACTGTCCAAAGCACTTAAGTACAGTGAATTACCATATCCAGTCTTGTCAGGATTGTAGCGAACAATTACAGGCCTTAGATGTTGTGACAAGAGTGGAAGTATTTTACACAGAGATCTTAAAAGCACAAAGCAGGTAAAAGACAATTTATTAGCAGCCGCAGTTCCTTCGTGAGGACGAGGAGGCATAGGCCCTTGCCAGCTGCGGTGCAAACGTGAAAAGTAAAATGGCAATGAAATGATTTAATTGACATTTTATTTTTCACATTTAGCAGTGCAGCAGCCTGCAGCCGGGATTTATGGGGGCGTTTCCTCTCTTGAGCCAGCCAAAGTGACATGCGCACTTTGCACACTCAGCTGTCTTAGACAGCTGGGTGGAGACCAGTCGCAGTTCCTCCATGGAGGCGATGGGCGCCGCCCCCCCTGCTTTCTCGCCGTGCGAGAAGGCAGAAACAAATGGTAGTGTAGTTATTGCCGTAATATAACTACCATTGTTTCTGCCTTCCCGCACGGCGAGAAAGCAGAACTTCCTGGTTTAGAGTGGGGTGTTACTCGAGGACAGCGGGTAGTGGCTTGGGGGAGTGGCTTGCCCACTGTTGTTAATACTGACTGTTTGGGCAGCCTGAGGCCGCCCAAACACACAGTATTAACAACAGTGGGAAAGCCACTCCCCCAAGCCACTCCCCCCCTGCCCTCGAGTAACACCACCCACTCACTCTCCCTGTTCTCTCTGTATGCTGCAGCAGCAGCATACAGAAAGAAAATGACGTAGCCTGGGGCAGCCGGACGCACCAATCAAAAACGCGGCAGTGGAGATGGAGGCTGCCTGCCGCGCCGCCTTCTTGATGACGTGTTGCAGGACTTGAAAACGAGGACGGAGGGAGTCGGGATGGAGTCTCTGGACGGTAAGTTTACTATTTTATTTATTTTAAATATATTTGTTGTTTCCAAACCCCTCCTGCCTCCCCCCTCATCCCCTCAGGTCGTCGCGAGTGCGACCCCATTTCCAACCCCCCTGCCCGTAATGCCGGCCGCGACTGTTAGTATGCTTATGCTGGTGTTTGTCATGCTGTAGTGTTACGCAGGACTGGATTTACTGGTCAAGACCCCCTAAACCATTGCTTCGGTGAGTAATGTTGCTGGTTTTTATCTAAAGCGCTCCAATGCCTTCGGTTCGATTCCGCGCTACATAAAACTAAAACAAAAACATAGAGAACTCCTCTGCAAATGCCCTGATAACTTAATTTTGAGTGGCTGGGGGGAGGTGGGGCTTGCAGGGAAGCCTCAAGGCAGTGAATTATGTTTTCAACAAGCCGTTATTATCCATGTCCGCCGTACACTTTATAAAGCAGTGGGTGCGAGAGGGAACATACTGGGCAAGGAAAACGGAGGGAAGAGGGAGGCATGTTGATGGAGACGAAAAAGAATGCAATTTCCTAGTAGGGAGAGGCGTGGGCATATAGATGAAGAGAGGTATTGAGGAAGGGAAGGAACAAAAGAGAAGAGTGTAAAGGACACTAAAGAGGGAAGGTGGCCCTGTCTCCTAAACCCTTTTCAATCACACCAGGATGAATCCCTTTACTCCTTTCTCTTTGTGTATACCAACTTGGTGCGCTTCCTCGCACAATTCAGGTTAATTCAGGACTTACTTGGTCTTGCGCCCTACCAATTTCAAAGTTCACCAGCCGCTACTGAGACCAAGCACAGGCCTAAAGTGCCTGAAGGAGCATCCAGCCAGGATTCTCAATCCAGTCCTGGCGCTGCTCTCATGCTGGTGAGACTAGCGCTAGGATTGGGTAGTGGAAGTTTCTGGAGTCTGGAGCCTGCAGAGCCGACGAAGGACGGACCGAAGACATGCAGCAGGCAAGGTAAGTGACTGCATTTTGTATTATTTGCTGCTCACCTTGCGTGCAGGCAGCAACCACGTATTTGCCTGTCCACTCCATTGCTGCACATACGTGCCAGCCACCTCTGTTTATTAACCTGCACGGCCAAGGTAAGGTCCGCATTAAATTGAAACCTAGATTTCTAACCGCTAATGCAGATTCAGGGGAGTTTCCTCAGGCCAGGGTCAAAAGTTAGTGGCAAGTGACCTACGCACCCTACCTGTACAGCTGCACAGTACCTCAGTTTTGTCACCATTAAATTTGAGTGAATTCAAAGTAAGTCAGTTAGTTATATTGTGCATTCACTTATGAAATGCTTCAAAAATCCTGGGGGAGGGGGTGTTATTCCTAAGAGTTAAACTGTGTATAATCTGTGAAATACATGAAAAGTATACCCTGATTGCGGATCCTTTGGGCCAGTGGTCTTAAGGATATATTAAATAATGTGGGGCTCAGTGATATCTCTTGAACACACCTGCTCGAAGTAAACTCAGAACAAAATGGAGGTAAGTGTATTGCCTGCAAATGTTCTCCCAGGTGTGAACTACACCATCTCGGAGCTGATCCTGTTATTCCAACCCCTGCTAACTCCGGTTAGGAGTTTAGTTGAAATAAAAGGTCAAAGAGAAAATGTACATTACTAAACGAAATAACCAATATATAAGGAACATAGGGCCTTATTTGAAATATGGCAGCTGACCCCTGGTCCACCTATCAGGGGTTGAACGGCCGCCATATTTAAAGGTCCCATCCAGGCAGGCGAGGGCATGTAAGGGTCTTGCGGACTTCAGTGTGACCACTTCTGGAGGGCCGAGGGGGAGTAAGCAAGCTTAGTAATAATATTGGGAATTGTTTCTCTACAGTAAGTAGTAAATTCATGGAATGGCATACATGCAGAATTGGTACAGGGAAGTATGAAAGAGGCTCAGCCTTTCAATAGCTATGAGGCTATAAAGTAAAAAGGGTGTCTTCTCAATACCGCTACTTAATCGCAATCTTGAATATTTGCCTACACTCGCAATAATGTTCATTGCTTTACAGCTAGGTTTGAACGCATTTTAGCAGTCTCCCCTATCAATGAATGAATGGTGTCAGAAAGGCATAGATTAAGCTGGCAACCATGTATGGTCGATGTTTTCCTTGCAGGCAAAGAAACTTGCAGATTGCATGGATATAGCAGCCGGCTGAGTGTTCCATAGGATGAGGTAAGGCAGGAATTTTAAAGTCATAGGCACACAAAACCTTGGAATTATCCAAGGGAGGGAACCAGAGGCTACAGGGTTTTCAGGGTGAGCCGGCCTCCAAACCTATCAAAATGCACACACAAAAGAAGCTACACTGAAATATTGGTCAATTACATAATGTAATCGCATCGCAACAAAGCACTAGGTAAGTAGAAAGCTGAGCATCTCGAAAAATGTTAAGGACTGTCCTCACACACCACCAGGTGTCATGCTACATTATAGGTAGTCCTTGCTCTCTAAAAACCAGGTTTGATAGAGAGCGGGCCTACACCTGGAGACAGGGAGGCACTTCTAATAATCGAAGTGGGGGACTGTGAAGTAGTGATTTAAAAACGAATGTATTACTCCAAATTACATTTAATCGCAAGGTATTACTTGGTGTTCAAAACTAGAATATGGGGATTAGGGAAACTAACCACCCTTATCATCAACATGTATGCCATTGACCCAGGTGGGTCTACGGCATTCATCAGGACGGAAATCGGGCTCCTATCTTACCAATTTGGTTCCAGATGTTACCACTATGTTAGGATGACCTGTGTCATCCTCTAACTAAAACTGGTATTCTTTTATACCGCAATATAGGGTGCTCCATAAATAGGCCTAGGTATAATTGATCTCCTTTATTTGTATGTTTGCCTGAGAAAATTCTAGCATAAGGAATCAGTTATTTTCCATTCAGTTTGAAAATGTATCTCAAAGGCGAAATCAGATTTTTGATATCTTTAGGGGAAAGTAACTTTATAAAAATGTACTATGTGCTGCCTGAGTGAAAACGGAATTAGAACAAGTAATGCCACTCATCTCACCCCAAGAGACTCAATACATATTCCTGGTCAGAGTAAATAACCCTGCTTTTCATAAGACAATGGCTTGAACTCTCTTCCTAGGAAGTAATGAATGTTGTCAACAAGTGTCCAATTAACAGTGAATAGCATGTGGGAGGGGCACAGGCACAGCTGGAAGAACAAAGTACATCCTTCACACTATCTCATTGGGCTTGGAGATGCAAACATTGCATGGACAAGGTCTGTTCTCTTTTATTCCCGGGTTAATCATACACTCTCTGGTTTCAGTCCTAGCTGGGGGGGACTGTTCTTAGCCGTAATAGGGGATGAAGACCTCATATACATAGGGAAGTGATTTAGGGAGAGTCAATTAATGCTTCTTATATAGGAAGGGGGTAGCCATTTTACAAGTAGAACTTCTGGGAATGTTTACAATAAAGGGAAAGGGAAGTGGTGAAAAAGGAGTTGGGCATAAGGCAAGAAAATAGACTGAATCGTGCCGGAAAAACCTCCAGTCTTGGCTAATGCACAGATTAAGAACTGTACCTCAACACCACCCTAGAATATTCCTGCACCTGGGAAGATTACTATGGGAAGAATAAAGAGTCAAGGACTCCTGACTCAATGACGGAAACTGCTCTACAAGCAATAGGTGGATGACCTCCTATTTTCCGGCTACAGGGATACAAAAGCAAGACATCTGACTCCAGGAGGGTACAGCTGGCCACTGAATATCTGGATCTTGTGGGAGTCCTGGCTGGAGAGAGACCCAGTCCTGGCAATCTTCAGGAGTTGGAGAAAAGGGGACTTAGTCATTTTTTTCTACCTTCAGAAAGGAATGTGACAAGGTGCTGAGACTTACCCTGAGAGGGCACACAAGCCGGACAACAAAAGCAGGTTTGTCAAACTCCAATCTATTTGCCATGCTTTAAAAGGGTTTGGTGGAACCTTACATTAAAGGTATTTGGCCTCTTGCAGCACTACATCTTCCAGGCCTGTACTGCTTGAGGATTTTGAGACCCTAAAAAGTGAGGGAGCACAAAGGTAAACGCTTGGACCTAAGGTAGGCAGCAAATCTATCTCAGTAATGAAGCACCCTTGGTGGATGTAAAATCCAGCTTTGTCCACTTGGAGCTTTTGTTGCCAAAACAAATAGCTTCAGCTGGAGCTTAATGATGAAATATGCAACTTCGAAGGACCCTCGCTGGTTTCAGCCTTGGACCATGCCCTGCTGGAGGATTAAAAAAAGTGTGATAAATCAACGTTTAAAAGTTTGATTGGGATGATATGCACCTGTTCTCCACTCCATTGACGTTGGTCTGAAATCACATCTAGGTCCCAGTCAACCATGAGCTGATATTTTTCAGCACTACTTTAACATTTTGATGTGCTCTTTGGCTCAAAACGTTAAAAATGCATGCCTCTGGTTCCCCTTATATTAATTGTTTTTCTAACGTTGTGCTAACTTAATGTTCCTCTATTTTCTTAAATTGGCTTGTGAATGTTATTTTGTTGCTTCCTTGAATTTACCAGTCAATTAGTTGAGTTGCACTGAGAATTGTGTTGAGACATATTCAAGGTCTAACCTAAATATGTCAGCGGAACCCTTGAGAGAGATCGCACCTCTCCTGATATCTCCAAAATATTAAGAAGAAAAGAAAGGCCATGTACCTGGCATTGTGCAGACAATTAAAACACCCACTATCAAGGTGCAGTCCAAGCAGGACTATATAAATTCAAGCAAGATACATAAGTGCACCAACTAACAATTATATATCACAGTAGTCAGAAAGTACAGTTCAATTTTCAAAGGTGTTTTCCAAAATCTTCTTTTATTCAGTGATATTCATATGTAAGATGTATGTACAGCAAAACAACAGCCAGCGCATTTTGTCCAAAACATTGGACTTCTTCAGGGCAAACATCAAAAGAATGTTTGTGGTGATGATATTTCCAATTCAACCCTCCAATAGTAATGATGGAATGTAGTCTAGCCCTTCCCAAATAGGTAAGCCAAGGGTTCATAAACCCTAAGAACGTAACCAGAGTCAGTGCCACATGGAAGTCCGTGCCTCGTTGATCCCCACACATGACCATGAGCTCGCCCTGTGGCACGAACTCTGGTGCCTTTCGTAGGGTTTATAAACCCTTGGCTTCCCTATTTGGAAGCTCTAGGAGTGAACTCACCCAGATTGACTATTTATCTTACCTCCACCCATATATCCCCCCAGACACCTATTATAGGGAGCCCGGACTTCCCTCCCACGCTGCACGGCTCTGCGTTTCTATGTTGGCAAGAGGCTAATTGCAAGAGGATAGGTGACTTCTTTGATGAGGATGGACTCATGGAATTTCCACTAATCCGCACAGCATATTGTCTTCCACCCAAGGCCTCCAGGCAATATACTGCAATCCGACACTTGGTTTCCCACCCCCTGATCTTTCCTCAGGCCAGTAGGCTTGTTACTTCCTTTGAGAAATACCTACTTACACGCACATCTGACAAAAGCCTCCTCTCGGATCTCTATGTCTTTCTTAATACACCTTCCACCCCGCTAAATCCCTGCCAGTGAAGTTGGGCATGGAAAAATTAACTGCCTCTGTGACTAATACATTACTGCAATTTGATAGGAGCTGGGGGTCCATGCATAAGATACCTCTCTGACGAGTTCAGGGAATTGTCTTGTCCAGCTTATCTACATCGACTCAGACTGACCATCCTCACACAGATCCCTGATTGACTCACGGAGCACAAGTCCTTCTGTTAGGTAATCTCCCCCCTTAGTGTGAGTTGGACTCACCAGATGAATGTCTTTCACTGACCTGTCTGGATGCTCCCTATACTCGTTTTTCCCTAGGCACCTCCCAGCCCTCATTTCTCTGACTGTTTGACTTGTTGTGGTTCATGTATGCCCCACTAGCTGATGGTTGTAGGTGGGAATGTTGCATATTATGCTTAAAATCAATAAACCAATTTAAACCATAGAAAAATTTGGCATCACAACCGTACTCGTAGGAAAATATATGACCTCCAAAATATCTCATCTCTGGTTCAGATATCACCAGTATTATCTTTGTGGTAAATAGTGTGACATCACCACATTATATGTTCATTGGGGTATCTCTTACATCATATTAGATGCACCCATGAGATGAAATATATTTTCTTTGTGTGTCAGATATTACTGCTGTTATATCTATGGTGGTTGTGACACTTCTAACATTATTTAAGATGTTTATGTGGTATTGTGGAACGAACAACTTTATCATCACTGGGATCATATTGGAGGTGGTTCAGTGACTAAATTTCGAGGGACCGAATATCGACTTACCAAAATATCGACTCCAAAATATCGAGGGACAGAATGTAGAATGCCTATCTACAAACAGGTAAGTACTAAAATATCGATTCCAAAATATAGAAAGTTAAAATATAGTGAACAAAAATATCTAATTTTTTAATTGTATTAAAAATACTAGAAAAGTAAATAAACCTTAAACACAATTAAATAAAACAGTTCAAATAATGTAAAAATGTAAAAATAATAAATGTAATGTAAACATGTTTTTAATATGTATTTACTTAATATTATTATAAAATAATTATTAATCTTAATTATAAAATATTTAGAACACTATCAACATTATATTGACATATATATAAATAAACATATTATTTAAATATAAAAATGTATAATATATAATAATTAAAATAATTAAAGTAATAATTTTTATGTTAATTAATAATGAGTGCAACAGTAGTGAAAGTGTTGGATAGCGTAGGGGTAAAAATTACTATTCCCACTCCAGAGAGTGCAACAGTAGGGAACGCGTTGGATAGCAAAGAGGTAAAAATTACTATTCCCACTCTAATGAGTGCAACAGTAGGAAAAGCGTTGGATAGCGTAGGGGTAAAAATTACAATTCCCACTCCAATGAGTGCAACAGTAGGGAAAGCATTAGATAGCATAGGGGTAAAAATTACTTTTCCCCTCCAGAGAGTGCAATAATAGGGAAAGCATTGGATAGCGGGAGGGTAAAAATTACTGTTCCCACTCCAGATAGTGCAACAGTAGGGAAAGCGTTGGATCGCAGAAGAGTAAAAAGTACTGTTCCCCCTCCAGAGCGTGCAACAGTAGAGAAAGCGTTGGATAGCGGAAGGGTAAAAATTACTATTCCCACTTCAGAGAGTGCAACAGTATGGAAAGGGTTGGATAGCGGGAGGGTAAAAATTACTATTCCCACTCCAAAGAGTGCATCAGGAGGGAAAGCGTTGGATAGCGGGAGGGTAAAAATTGCTATTCCCAATCCAGAGAGTGCAACAGTAGGGAAAGCGTTGGATAGAGGAAAGGTAAAAATTACTATTCCCACTCCTGAGAGTGCAACAGTAGGGAAAGGTTTGGATAACAAGAGTGTAAAAATGACTATTCCTACTCCGAAGAGTGCAACAGTAGGGAAAGCGTTGGATAGCAGGAGGGTAAAAATGACGATTCCCACTCCAGAGAATGCAACCGTAGGCAAAGCGTTGGATAGCGGAAGTGTAAAAATTACTATTCCCACTCCAGAGAGTGCAACAGTAGAGAAAGCGTTGGATAGCGGGAGGGTAAAAATTACTATTCCCACTCCAGAGAGTGCAACAGTAGGGAAAGCGTTGGATAGAGGAAAGGTAAAAATTACTATTCCCACTCCTGAGAGTGCAACAGTAGGGAAAGCGTTGGATAGCGGGAGGGTAAAAATTACTATTCCCACTCCAGAGAGTGCAACAGTAGGGAAAGCGTTGGATAGCAGGAGGGTAACAATTACTATTCCCACTCCAGAGAGTGCAACAGTAGGGAAAGTAATGATTTAGTATTTAAATAAGAATAAATTAATTATAAATACCAATTTAAAATTAATAAAAAATTAATTACCAATTACACAATATTTATTAATTAGTTAATTATAAATACCAATAAATGTTATTTATTAAAAATTAATTACCTATTAATAACTATTAAACAACGAATTATTTTTCAATACCAAAAATGTAATAACATTTTTACCAATTAATAAAAATTAATTACCAATTAATAATTAATTAACAATTTATTATCAATGCATATTAATATAAATACATATTTACTTAATTACAATTAAATTACGTCCCACCCTATTCCCCTATAACCCACAACCCACTCCAAATATTAAATTAAAACAATTAACATAATTATCAATTAATCAATTAATTAAAACGTAATTACCAATTCATAAAAAATAATTACCCATTAATAATTAATTAACAATTAATTAATTATAAATACAATTAAAAATACATATTTACTTAATTACAATTAAATTACTTCCCACCCTATTCCCCTATAAACCCACAACCCGCTACAGAACTAAAAGAAAAAATTAAATTAAAAATAATTATTAATTCATAAAAACTAATATTTAATTTTCTATAATTAAATTACTTCCCACCCTATTCCCCTATAAACCCACTACGGAATTAAATTAAGCAAAAATTAAATAACAAAACATTCATTATTTTAAAAAAATTAGACATACATTACAAATATAATATACATTTGTAACACATATACTAGCATACATTACACAATTTTTTTTTCTCGATATTATGGTAAAACGATATTATAGAAGTCGATATTTCTTACCTTAATTTCGATATTCTAACCAACTATATTTTGGTCATTCGATATTCTGTCCATTCTATATTTTTCATTTGATATTCTGGGAAGTCGATATTTCTGAATCGATATTTAGGGTGGTCACCATTGGAGGTATATGAATATGCATCATCACTTGCATTGCAGATGATGAAATGTCACTAGTATTATTTTGGTGCAGATGTGTTGACACCAATTGCATTTTAGGATCAGAAGTGATATCTCGAATGTCATGTCAGCTGTAGGTATTGGATCACAAATTACATATCAATATCAAATGCAGAATCACTAAGATCATTTTACTGCAGCCTTGACACCACCTTTTATTTTACAATTTTGCAAATATGAGTTTAAACATTCTTCAAAAACTGTGTAACAAAATTATTATTTATTTAAACTAAATAAAAATGTGCATGTATTTAGTTAACAAAGAACCCTAATATAAGTAATTATTACTTAATCTCAGCTGTCATAAGATCTTATTGTATATTTTTTTATTCTCTTTTATTGGTTTTTTCACTCATTAAGAGTGCTATTACTTGATTAGTTATAAAAGTAATATGTTGCACTACGCTTTAAAACAATTATCCTCATACGTAAAGGACTAGGAAGAGTTAAAAATAAACATAGAGAAGAAAATGATCTAATGATTCCAGTGGCCTCCAACAAATCCTGGAGGAAGTGCAGGACAATAAACATCCACCTTCCATCAAGAAGAAAGAAAGATAAAGCAAGAAAAGTGTTTTAAATGTATGGAGTACATTTGGTAACTTATGTCTACCAAATAGTTTGGTGCAAGCCCAGTGCAATGCATTTAGCCATATAACCCAGATGTTTTCCCATTCTATTCTAGTTATCAAATCTACCACATTAGACTTAGGGCCCCATTAGGATGGCGGGCGAACTTTGTCTGCCCGCCATCCCTAGGTAAAACGGGACCACCGCCATAAGGGCGGCGGTCTCGTGGGGGCCATTAGGATGTGCCCGCCACACTGGCGGGCTCATCCCCCATTTTTAACATTTAGCAATGCTAAAAAAGCGCATTTCACACTTCAAAGCACAACGTGACAGGCACCGTGCGGTGCCTGCCACGTTGTACAGTGCAGCCCCCACCCCCCGGAGTCCCTGGGGGCCCGCAACAGGCCCCCACAAGACATTCCTGCATGCCTGCTATGGAAAAGCATGTTCCCACCCACATCCTAATATGGATGGCGATGTCTAACAGTCACCGCCACCATATGAAACCCTTTTCCGCCCAGTCAGTTGACCGGGCGGAAAAGGGTTTCATATGGTGGCGGCCTTTCCGTCAGCCGCGGTCCCCCCCGCCATAGTAATATGGCGGGGGGAAATGAGTGGCGGGGAAATGGGTGGCGGGAGGGGAAGGATATCGGGTGGATCGCCACCGCTCGCATGGCAGTGGAGATCCGCCCGACATCCTAATGGGTCGTTTATTTTCTGAAAAGGAATCTCAGCTGAGTGTTTTTTGAGGGAGCACAGGAGAAGAGATTACTCTCTAGGAATATACTGGCAAATGTAGGCCAAATTACTTCTTCAATAATTTATGAGTGTTGTACCTACTGTTATCTCCCTGTGATTAGGTGCCGCTTTTGTGTGGCCACCCTCATTTGTTGGGCAAATTGTATTGCTGGTTATATAACCTTGAACACTTGGCCACTGCTGTCCAGGCCCCATAAAATGACCCCTAAAACATGGTAAAAGTTATTACTATGACACACAACTGACATATTTAACCTCATAGTAAGACCATAGTATATAGAAAAGTAGACCAATTGCATGGACAGTTACATGTCACCTGTGGACTGGAGCACTTACAGTGCCATCCACTAGAGTGAAAAAGAAAACATGGCTACAGGCTTGCCTGTGTACCTTGGCTCCTGAAGCTTTTAAAACTGTGGGCTACCCTGTCAATATAACCCTACTTTTAAATAATAAACAAGTCACCACATAAGTAAGCCTTTTAACCTACAATGTATGGTGCCAGTATTTAAAATTGGTACATGCAGGAAATTAAATATGGAAAACCATCACCCAAGCCCTCATCACCAGCAGACTGGACTACGGGAACACCCTCTATGCAGGAATCACCAACTATCTCACAAAAAGGCTTCAGACTCTAGGCAGCAGCCAGGCTTATCATCAAAATCCCACTTCAGTCTGGCATGACATCACACCTCAGAAAAGTACACTGGATCCTAATACATCATACTTAAATCATGGAATGACCTCCCACACCACATCTGAGCCTTCTCCACAGGGCCGGTCCTAGCCATGGGCGGTATGGGCAGCTGCCCAGGGCCTCGCGCTCAGGGGGGCCTCTCCGGCGCTGCCTGCCCCGCAGTTGCGGGAATAATAAATGATGGCCTGGGGAAAAGCGCTGCGCAGTGAGCACAGCATAGTGCATTCTTCCATCCGTCCAATAATATCGAGAGTGTGTGTGTTTCACTGTGGTGTGCTGTGCTCACTGCGCAGCGCTTTTTCCCAGGCCATCTTTTTTTGATGAAACAGAAGAAGCGGGATAAAGGAAGATACAAAGAGAGTAGGAGAGAAGGTGAGATGTATGTTAAAAGGCTATTGATGGAGGTGAAAGTAGGGGGACGAGAAGGGCAGAGAAAAAGATGTATAAACTAAATAAGGCAAATGGTAAAGTGAGAGAATAAGACATGGATGGAAAATAGTGATGTTGAGAGAGGGGAAGAGAAAAGCAATAAGAAAGGGAAGGAAGCAGAATATGAGAGAGGGGTGTGTCAGAATGAGACCAGAATTAATAAGTAGACCGCTTGGGCCATATTATAGAAACTGGAGTGCTGCCAAAACAGTATATAATCATTTTGCACTGTTTTTGCTGTGTATCTAATACAAATAGGCGAGTTTAGGTGGAGGAAGACGAAAGGAAATGATGAGAAAGTGGGCGGGATAGAAGAGTAGATTTTTTAGAGGGGTTTAACTGGCAGATTTAAAGTGTGAGGCAGGACAACAGAGCCAGAGGGGAAAGGTGGACAGGCGAGTCAGAGAGGTCACGTGTATGTCTGCGAGTAAAAGAGAACGCGTGTGTTCAGAATAAAAAAGAGACCAGTGCTGGAAGTGGGAGAAAAAAAATGTACACAGGGATACCGTAAATAGGGGTAAGCATAAAAGGGGTGGGGGTCACAAGGGGCAGAGACTGACTGTCACCGTATCCACTAAAAAAAACCTGCAGCACCTAAATAAATTTGCAACAAGTACTAATATTTGCTCAGCCCCTGAGGGGTTGCAGCTCTGAACGCACAGTACACAGAAAGCAGTGCAGATAATTGTGTCCTGGTACCTGCAAATTGCACCGGCGCGGGAAAAGGCAAGAAGAAAGTGGGAGCGGAATTCAGAGCGAAACGAATGAGGCAGGGACAAGAGATGTGGAAACGGAAATTCACAGCAAATGGGTAGCAAGAGATGGAAACGGCAGAATTGTCGATTTGGTGAGTACAAAGAAGAAGAATCAAGAGACCTCGATAAAGAAAGGTGGGGTATAAACAATGGGGTGATGGGGAGAGGGAATTCGAGAGGTTGAAGAGGAGACAGGAGAGTTGAGAGGGTGTTTGGAGAGTGGGTACATTTGGCGATGGTATGGGTGGCGGTATCAGTGTGGAGGATAGAGATGGGAACGTGGAAAAAGGAGGCTTGGAAAGTGGACAAATGGGTGGAGACGTAGACAGACGTAGAGAGAGTGATAGAGAAACACAAATTGGCAGAGAGAGAGAGAGGTGGACAGCAAATAAATGGTGGGGGAGCATGGGTGACCGGGACAGAGAGATGGAAAGAATGAGATTGGGGACCACGAGCAGACAGAGGATGAATGGAAACGAGATGGAGCTGGAGGGAGAATATATAGAGATGTAGGCTGAGAGAAGGGACAGAGACACAGAATGGAGCAGGAGAAGTGGATTAATCCGCTGGAAGAAGCCACGCTAGAAACATCGCCGGCGATTTATTTAAGGCTGAGACCTCCGAAAGTGCTTCAGATCTATTGCACAGACATTAATTCATTCAACAAATGAAATGTGTACCCAGAGAAGTCGGAACAGGATCAGCGCTAGCGGAGACGTGCAGAGGATAGAGCTTCCAGGCGCTCGCTTGCTGCTGTTTTCTTGACCCTCTGGTTCCTTTTGAATTTGGGGGCATGTCCAACTAATCATTCAAGGAGACGGCAAGTGTTACACTCATGGATATTTGCTCACCTGTTTTCCATTCCCTCTACTTTTGTCCATGTTACTGATATCCGCATTAGTTTGCTTCACTGATGCCAAATAACTAAGATCAAAAGTCCTGCGAAGTCACTTTCTGTGATGTCACTTGGAGGGGCCTCACATCTTCCCTTTCGCCCGGGGCCTCAGAAGGCCTAGGACCGGCACTGCTTCTCCATGCTTCTTAAATTCGACAAGAAATTAAAGACTTGGGGCCATATTATCAAGAACGGCGATAACATTATCGCCGCTTTAGCTGCAGGAAACTGCCGCTAAAGCGGCGATAAGGGGCTTGATAACATGCCCTTGTGAATTCCCATAGAAGCCCACGTTTGATGTCCTGCACACCAGAACCTGGGCTTCTATGGGAATTCACAAGGACAAATTATCAAGCCCCTTATCGTCGCTTTAGCAGCAGTTTCCTGACGCTAAATTGGCGATAATGTTATTGCCGTTCTTCACAATATGGCCATAGGCACTTACAGTAAACCTCCTCAAGGCAAGCCCCACAGTCCCACATAGCTCTAGAATACCCTTGTGGGTGACAGGTTACTTTAGAATTCATCATTACATAATAGATACATATAGTGACCAGTCCCCAAAAGCTATTTTTGCTGTGGAGGGCTTTGGTTGTCCTATGAGAAAAAATAAAGTTCAGAATATATAATAACTCTGCTAACCTTGGTTTGGGACAAGGTCCAGCATCATTCAAACACTTTTTAATGTTTATTAAACATGCAATTCAGTGCTAGAAGTAGGATTTCTAATAAATATTTAGGAAAAGTAACGCTAAAAGGTTAGTCTGTATCAACTTGAACCTTCATTAAGCCTATTAACATTAGCCTGCCAGTAGCCAGCCTGTCGGTGCTTTCCCTTACTGAAGTGTGAAAACTGCTTGCAGTGCAGAAACAATGGTTTAGGCCTTTTGTGGTACCTCACGGCAAAGTTATCTGATTTCATAAGGACTTAGCTGCCGTAAGATTTAGAGTCTCATAAAAAAAGACTAATTGCCTAATGGGAAGTTTGACAGACAGTAATTTGTCCATCAGACTGTCCTAAGGGGCGTAGCTTCAGGGGGCTGTTTGGAATGTTACACCCCCATAATAAATATACATTTCTGACGAATAGTTGAGTACAAGTGACTTCAGCTGGGTATAGAGAAGTGACTGTTGCCGTAGATTTTTACATATACACAGACAAAAATTCTTACTCAATTCCCCTCTCTCTGTTTTGAAAGTTTTCAAAAATGCTGGTTATTTTTTTCAAAATCTTGTGTTTTCTCTAAATTAGTAACCTTTCCATTCCCCATTCCTCTTCCTTTGCACTGCCCCTTAATCCCTTCTCATGCGCCCTACTTGTTATATAACGTATTTTAACATTAAATGCCAGCATGATTGTTGGAAAATCTTATGCTCACACATACCCAATCTCACGGACCAAGCTACGCCTCTGAGTGACCTTCACCATCCTGATGGACTGCAGCCCAGCAGTCATTTCCGTACATTGACAGGATCTACCGTCATTAGGCCCTAGGAGGAAGGTTTCCGACTGAGCCGAAGGGGCTTCATCTACAGAAAACGTAAGGTTCACAACTCTCTACATGCAGTGAGTGGACTAGGGGTTGGATGGACAATGTACGCCTTTCCAATCGAATACCCTGCCTTCCAAAACACCAAATCAGGCCTTAATTCTGAAAGTATAAATCTTACTCAGCGAAGGTTTCAAAAGTATCTACACAACGCAAGGATTTCAGCAGTGGTGCAATCTGCATTTCTCCCATTCTGAGCTTCTGCTGCCAAAATCACCTGCTCAAGAGGGACCCCCTCCAATGTCTAGCTGGCTTCATGGGCACTTTCTCAGATTCAGCCTGAAAGCTTGTTATGGGGAGGATTTCGACTTCCATTCCAGAGACTAAGGGCCAGATATATGACCATTCCATTTTGCGGGTCGCAAATTGCAATTTTTTGTGACTTTGAAAACAGAATGTACTAATGTGTCAGACACATTTAGCATTTCCCAATGGGATCCCAAATGACTTGCCTAATCAATATTCATGAGGCAGGTCGTAATTTGCAACCCATTGAGAATGGGCACAACTACAGGGATGGTGGCCTGCTGGGGACAACAGACCACCTTGTCTGTGTTGGCTATTTAAATATAGCAACGTTTTCTTTTCAAATGCAGCCTGCTTTCCTTAAAGGAAAACGCAATGCGTTTAAAATTTTAAAAAAGAGAAGTTTTTTTTCCATTTCTTAGGGGCAGGCAGTGGTCCATGGGAACACTGCCTTCTCTTAAAACATATTTTCACTGCCAAACACAAAAGGGAAGGGGTCCCACTTCGACCCCTTCCCGTATATGACAGGTTTACCACCAATTTAAAATTGGTGGTAACAGCGATTGTTTTGCAGTCGCAAAATAATCGTACATTCCACTCCGGTTTGCTATTAGGAAGGGAGGTCCTGGCACACCAATTCCTAATAGAGACTCGCAAACCCTATTTTACGAGTCGGTCATGGATTACAGACTCATAAAATAGGTTTTGTGCATGCTACAACCCATTTTAGCGGTCGAAATGGCCTGATATTCCATTTGTGACTGCTAAAAACGGTTGTTCATCTGGACTTTAGCCAGAAGGTAAAATCTTTTACTTGCACAACCTGTTTGCAGTATTCAGCTTGTGCTCCATCGCCGTCGGCCAGAAATCTTACCTTGGTCTTGATCTCCACAAACAATGACTACGGACTGGTGCTTTACTTTTTCTTGCTGCTTTTTGCCTTAAATCTTTTAAAATTACTATCGTTTGCTCCCCTTATGGGAATTTTGTAATTTTGGTGTCACTTTGCTCATTAAATAATTCTCAATTTTTCAGAATTGATTTCATATTTTTATTGTGTTGTTTTTGATGTTTTAATGCTAAATTCTTTACACATTTTCCTAAGTTAAGCCTACTTGGCCGTAACTACAGGTGGGTTGAGCCCAGATTTAAATTATTGAAACTTTGTTTTACCTTAACATATTTATTGCCTTATTCTTTGTGGTCATTTCCCATATACCCCAATTAATAATCCCATAACTTAGCAGACATTTTCAGTAGAAATCAGAGACAACTTTGGAGAAGTGTGGCTCACTGGTTAGAAGCGGCAGACCCAGAAGCAGAGGTTGGCCCGGGACCAGGGTTCAATTCCCGACGCGGCAGGGTCTTGGGTCAATGTCTGCGGACTCGATAATTCCCGCCTAGGTGCCTACGCTAACCATGGGTCCCACTCTGCAACTCTGGGCAATAGCTTGCTTAATCTCCACAACGGCCCCAGCAGCGCCGGGGATGCCTAGCTTCACCTTGGGGGTGCCCTCTCACAGGGAAAGCCAGCGGTATACAGCACCAGGACGCCACGTAACGAGGTAACAGTGCGCTTTACAAGTATACATACTTTACAACTGGCACATTACTGGAAGAAAATGCCGTTTTGTGAGAAAGCTCTATCTACCCAATTCAATGTGAAAAGGAGAAAGAGGGTGGACATTTTGTTACAGAGGTTTAAAGGATAGAGGTGAAATAAAATAACTAATAAAATGTACCCCTATTCCAGGCAATTATCAGAGCATACACATTGAGTGAATTGCCTTGGATTCCTCGGTTTGAACTTCACCCAAGAATCTGTTTGCAGTAAAAGAATCAATGTCAGTAGCGATTGGTCTGTCTTCCACAACGGTAACCATACCCAGACATTGTTACTGTTTACTTCCAGGGTGTCCAACACAGGTCCAGCATGACCAATCCCCTGCATAATGGCAGTGAGTCCACTACCTACAATAATTAGTCCTCTTTAGATGCATTGCATGCAAATGTGGCTATCCTCAAATACGTCCTGGATCTTGGCCTAATTGGACACCTGGGTTTTTCTCTATCAAAGGATCAGTGAGCTTGAAAACTGCAAAAAGGGGGATTGACCTTTAATCTGTAATATTAAAACTCACGTAGCCAAAAAATGGAAGAATTAGTTGAAGAAGATTAACACTTAAGCAAGATTGCATAAGAGAGTAAATCGGATCATAGTCGGGTTTTTTTCTTACTCACCTTTCCAATTGGTAAAAAGCAAAGCTTTTGAAATTGTTTAGATGACATGGCAAAAAGGTTAAATAATATGTAGGTGGGTGGCAGTTGGGCATTAAAGTGTGCCCTCTAATTAAAAAATGCATTCAAAGAGTACCTTTCCAGCTATTTGGTAGTATGAATATGACTAAGGGATCAACCACCTGCGGCCCAGGTAGACACAATTCCCTTTGAAACTAATTGATATCCCACCTGAACCGAGAAGCCTAGTGTTTTAACAATAATGCAAAACTGTGCAAGGTCAATTATTTGTTTTTTCGACTAAAAAGGGTGCACACAAAGTGCTGGTTGAAGAATTACTCATTTAAATTTGCAAAATAAAATAAACAAATAAGATACTGTTCCCAAAAGTTGGGCACCACATGATTGGTGGGAGCATTTGCAAAGCCATCAGTTCCCAAAGCAATCAAAAGCCAACATTGATTTCTCTTTTGTTACCAATTATGAAATTGTCAGACAACAGGGTGCTATTTTCCCCATTTTCAACTTGGTGGCAGATGAAATGGCATAACTTTGGGGCTGAAGTAGATGTTGGCGGTGAGGGAACTCCGACAAACACAACACAGTGGTCCACCCGCCCAACTTAAACGCGGGTGGACCTTAGGATTGGCTATGGCAGTGAGTAAACCATTACAGCGGGAGCCAAACCCCTCTGTTAAAGGTCGTCGGAGGATTTTCAATATGTCCGTTTTTTACCATCCATCACAGCCAGGCAAACCCTGGTGGTGAGGGACAGGAAAATACACTAAATGCCCCCTTCACTATGGAAGATGGCGCCCACGGCGAGGGGGCATTATCTTTTTTATTATGAAAAGGAAAAATCCACTTTGAAATTTTCTTTTTGAAAAAAAAAGAAAAGAGTTTGGTTGAAGGCTCCGTCATGTTGACAGAGCCCTGCACCAAACTTCAAAAAGCATTGACAGCAACCTCCATGACGGCAACTCCTCCCATTGCTTTAGGAATGATCTACAGCTTGGCAGGCTTTATAAATTCGAGAGGCGGCGTCTCCGTCAGTGCAACGGAATAATTTACTCAGTCGCCCTGGTGGAGAAAAGGCCTTCCACCACTATCTAAATTGGCCCCTTTGTTTTCAGGGATAAAATATATAACTCATGCCTCAGGTGTTATGTTTGATTTTAGATAAAATTGTTATATTACTAAGTTTATGGGTCAGTATCAGGCACGGCCCGTGCCGGGCATTATACTGGGGCGGTGATGTCAGGCAGGGGAGGGTCAGGGTGGGTTTGTAAAATGCGGGATATGGAACATTAGAGGTAAGTACCGAAAAAAAAAACGAATTTCGTTGACCACGCTGCATTGCCAAATGTGATGCAGCGTGGGCAATGAATTTTTTTTTTCCGATACTTACCTCTAATGGTCCATATCACACATTTTACAACCCCCCACCGTGACCCTCCCCTTCCTGACGTCACCGCCCCAGTATAACGCCCGGCACGGGCCGTGCCTGGTCAGTATGACATTACTAACGCCATTACAGAGGTAGATGTGACCTCATTCATACCATAGAAGGATCTGTGTCATGGATAACTGAGTCTTGTGGGTAGGTGTGATATCGGTGAGGTCTTTTAGGAGCACATAGGACATCCTTAACCCATCTCAGGAACAGGTGTGGTATAGCTAACATCATTTTAGAAGGAGGTGCAGGTCACCAAATAATCTAGGCAACACATGTTATACCAAAAACATTTTAGGAGCAGATGTTTATTACTAATTTCATGATGAGAGAGGTAGGGTGATATTATTAAAGACACATCAGTAACACTGTGACGTCACATATGTCTTCCCTTGCGCAGGCAGCGCGGTTGATATCGCTTTAGAGGCAGGTGTGATGTCTCTATTATAATTCTCTCTGGTCTGAAATGACAATCTCTTCATAAATTAATGTGAAATCCCATAATAGAATTGCTGCCTCCCAGAGTCTATAAAGCTCGGCAGCTATCCATATTTCATATTTAAGAAAAAGAAATTACAGTCTGAACTGGAAACTATTTGATGTGGCGAAAATCCAAAAGCAGTCGATAAAAACCATAAACAATTAATTACGCGGATATCTAAGTCTTTCTCTCTGATGTGTCCCCAGCTGGTGTTTAAGGCAGATGTTCAACAACCAATAACGTCTTCATCTCTATTACCAGCTCTCTCCACTCCCAGAGCATTACCGCTCACCGCAGCTCTAAAGTTCACTGGGGCCCTGCAGACATGAGCACTCTCTGCCTACTCTGCCTGGACCAATCACTGGGAGGGAAGCCAGGCATGGGGGCTGTGGGTTGAGAACCTGGAGTACTGATGATGCACATCAGTTATACAGCGCACTCCACACACTACAGCGTCATTGCGGAGGTTCTCATTTTATCGACCTCAGATGGATGAAAGGAGGAGTGGACCATGATTTGACAGGAAACCGTCCCAGTTTGTCTGGGGAAATGAATCCGGAAAGTTTAACCGAATCTCTAAAAATCCAGAATGATCACATATTTTCCAAATATTTCAACTTTATTGGGTTCGAGCTGATGCCACTTCCACATTCATGGCAAAATATTTCACACAATATACAAGAAGGGTGGACTAGCGGGTTACTCTGTAGAATTTCTTTGTGATTGCTAAAGAGACATGTATACAAGCAACATGTTTCAGGTGCAATGCAGTTTGTATATCTTACACGGTATCAATCTGGGAATGGACCATCCAGTTGTCTTGTGTATAAACTCCAACACACCTTCCCAAAAAGGGCTCAAACTCTTACATTCCCATAGCATGTGCACAAAGTGTGCTGTTATTTCCCCACACCTGGGGCAGGCGCCAGAGTGTTCCGGGTAGATTTAACTGTGGATATTGGATTAACTTAAAGCGTGCATTGGAACTGACTTCGCTGACTCCTTCATGTACTCTCACCTACTCTCGTGTTGTTATGGGTTCCTCCGATACCTTCTTGACCGGAAGGGCCGCGACCATATAATAATCTCGAAGAGCTTTATAAGCGTCGCCCCCTCATTGATATTATGGTGGTGAGGTCAGCTGTAGATGGGGGCTCCTCTGGGAAGGAATTCCATAGATCTCCAGCGACTGCCACAATCTTACCATACTGTAGGAATAGTCCCGCACACAGGTCAAATGTGGTCGCTGCCTCCTTTCGGGTCATAAATGTGCCATTATTGTACAGATCGCCCAAGGCTGATCACTCAGACGTGAGGAATTCAACTGTATCATTCCACTTCTCCAGCCAATTACATTTGTCAAAATATTCAAATGTGATTTACAGAATTTACAATTTTTTTTCTTCATTTTTTAAATTATTTATATTCATCATTCTTAATGTTTTAAGTTACTCTTGGAATAGTACTCCATTTTGTAAATGAGTGAACCTTTCGTCTCTCCAGAGTCCCTCATGATGCATTCCAACACTGACCTACCCTTCCTCACCTTTCCATCTATAAGTCACTGGGGCATGTGTACAAGCCCCTATCGCCACGGGAACGTCACTTTTTTGACGTTCCCGTGGCGATAGGAGACTTGCCTTATGTACAAGGCAGTGCTAAGCCACTTAATGTGGCTTAACGCTGCCTTTTCCCACTGCAACACCCATCGTATTAGACGCTACCCCCTCTGTACAAGTGTGGCGTACAGAGGAGGCAGCGCCAACATTAAGACCGTGAAAACCCTGGTCTTAAGGTGGGGAAATGAGGAGAAAAGAAAAAGCAAAATGCATTGGTTTGTTTATGTACAGGAAGCTGTCCCTTCCTGTACATGAACAAACCTGTGAGCAAAGGACCCACGTCTGGGCATTCCCATCCCACTTGCTTGAACAGTGCTACGCAAACCACAGGCCACAGGGTCAAGACTGATTTGCATTTGCATAGCATTTTTCACCTTAAGTGGGATGGGTATGCCCAGACGTGGGTCCTTTGCTCACTGTGCCACTGTATTCAAGCTAGCCTGGCTGATGAAGGGTAATACCCAGAAACCGGTCCCAGGATGCTTTTTTCCGGTCCAGGGAGGACCTGGCTTGGCAGTTCAGTCTGTACTGTTCCTATGAGGCCCATGGTCAAGACTGATTTGCATATGGCTGGGTCTAAACTGGGGTGGCATGGTGAGCAAAAGAACAATGGATTTAACCCAGATCTCTTGACTGGGGTGAATGTATGATTTATTCAGCATTCCGTCCATCATTTGTTTGCGTAGCACTTTCACACTAAGTGGGATGGGCATGCCCAAACGTGGGTCCCATGCTCACTGTGCTACTGGATTCAAGCTAGCCTGGTTGATGAAGGGTAATACCCAGAAACAGGTCCAAGGATGCTTTTTTCCAGTCCATGGAGGACCTGGCTTTGCAGTTTGGTCTGGACTGTTCCCATGAGGCAAAGGGTCAAGACTGATTTGCATACGGCTGGGTCTAAACTGGGGTGCCAAGCTAGCAAAAGAATGATGGATTTGACCCAGATCTCTTGACTGGGGGTGAATGAATGATTTATTCAGCATTCAGTTCATCATTTGTTTGTGTAGCACTTTTCACCCTACGTGGGATGGGTATGGCCAAACGTGGGTCCCCTGCTCACTGTGCCACTGGATTGAAGCTAGCCTGGCTGATGAAGGGTAATACCCAGAAACCGGTGCCAGGATGCTTGTTTCCAGTCCATGGAGGACCTGGCTTGGCAGTTTGGACCGGACTGTTCCCATGAGGCAAAGGGTCAAGACTGATTTGCATACGGCTGGGTCTAAACTGGGGTGGCAATGGTGAGCAAAAGAACGATGGATTTAACCCAGATCTCTTGACTGGGAGTGAATGTATGATTTATATAGCATTGCAGCCATTATTTGTTTGCGTAGCGCAGGTTGTGAAACTTAATGCCATCTCAGGGGGAAAGGCAAGGCTGCACCACATTCTTGTAAATATGGTGCAGCCTTCCATTTCTGAAGTGGCGGAGTGTGTCTTTAAGTCGAGGCGGCTAACGACATGCTCCACCACTTTGTCGAACATATGGCCCACTGTGTCCTCCATCTAGAGTTAGGGCATCTGAAATGCGTTCATGTTTTCACTCTACCACAATCCACTGAACATGAATCTATATCTTGCCACCTGCTTTCCATTACTCATTCAAGACACGCACACTCAGACCTAAGTTTCCAGGTATGTGAAATTTACAAATTTTCATTCATTTGTGATGCAATGTCGATATGATCTGTGCTTTGATGGTTTTACATTTTAACCGAATAAAGTAATTTTTGACTTTAACTTTGACAATGTTGATGAAACGTCACCCCATCACCTTCCATTGGTAAGGCCCATCTACGAGCCTATTTTGTTTCTAATGGGCCGTGATGACACTATGGACACTCTGTTTGGTAGATACACTCTTTTTGCCAGTATATGTAAATGCAAAAACTTTGGTGGGGAACAAGCACAGAGAGCATAGAAAGTGCAGGTCTCATCTAGAAGTCTATAATTATCTAAGGGAATAATTCTGGGCAGCATACAGGGGTGTTAGGATACATATAGGACGGAGAATGCACATCCCACTCAAAACCCATAAATAGAGCTACATTTCTGAGGGTCACAGCTTACAGGCTAAAGCTAATGGTGAGTCACTAGGTAACAGAGAATTTATCAGATATTAGTAACTTTTACAAAGGTATCGCAACTGTATAGTGGCTTGGCTCTCCTGTCTTTATAGTACATATATATTATATTGGGGAGGGGCCATGTCAATTCTCAGGCAAGAGTACTGCGACACTCAGTTTTGTCATTGTAGAATTAATATATTTCTAACAATTGATCGCTCGTTTTTTAGTGTATGTAGTGCTTGAATGCAATGCACAAAAAGGGAATAACTAAAGGAAGTAAACTCCAATCAGACCCCCCAGGATATAGCGGCATGGATTAGCAGATTTAGCGGCACAAATATGCAAATTTAGCGGCACAAATATGGAAATTTTGCAGCATTTTTGCGGTCCTTTATTTTACTCATAATCATTCATTTTCAGCCTTAATCAATGGAAACTGTTTTAACAGAGTATTCCACTTTGAATAGGCAACCTGGGATAAGGAACAGAGGAAGCAATCCACAGGTGAAGGCTCCTTAACCACCGCCTCCCCTTCCACACACCCACCAGGCATTTCCGATCTGCCCAACTGGCCCTGGCCACCACCCCACGGGTCCACAAGACCACAGCTGGAGGAAGATCCCTCTGCTACCTTGCTGCGAGGGCTCGGAACTCCCTGACTCTACATCCCAGCCAATCCACACACCCACCAGGCATTTCCGATCTGCCCAACTGGCCCTGGCCACCACCCCACGGGTCCACAAGACCACAGCTGGAGGAAGATCCCTCTGCTACCTTGCTGCGAGGGCTTGGAACTCCCTGACTCTACATCCCAGCCAATCACTGTCTCTGCCTCAATTCAGGAAGGATCTCAAGACCTTGCTCTTTGACTGAACCGCAGATCCACTCCACCCAATCAGCAACTTGAGACCCTAACAGGTGAGTAGTCGTGCTTTACAGTTGACAATTGACGCTGTCATCAGTTTTGCAGCATCAACCAGACCAGGGATTGAGCTGAGTTTGTTACGTGTGGACAAAGAAGAGTGCACTTCCTCAGTTTCTTATAGTTATTGCAGGCAAAGTTCATTCCTGTACCTGCATCAAGCCCCTGACTCTGCTTTGGTGCTGTTTGAGTAAGGATCCCAAGATGCATTGTAAATAGGGCTCCCGGTTTTATGGTATTTATTTTTTTACATTTCCGTCTGTATTTGTTGTAAGGATGTCAACGTTTGCTGTGCTTCACTGTTCTCCATGGCAGATTGTTTCATAGGATAGTCCACTGACAGCTCCTACCAGCTTGGAGGCTTAACTGCTCACAGTCAGCCTCTGAAGCTTCCTGAATTTCATCCAACAATGTAGGCAAGGCCCTTCCATGACCACCAACCTCACATACTCTTCAGTATCTTGAGCTTGGCCTAGTGAGAGGTTGTTCCATGCTTCAGGAGCAATCTAAGAGAAGGCTCAACCGCCAGATCTGATTTTCTGTCTGCGTGGGATGTGTGCAAGCAGGAACGCAAACAAGCTGAGGTGTCTGGAAAGTTGGAGAAAGCTGATGCGATTGTTGAGGTGAGCTGGACCAGTGTTAAGTAGTGCCTTGAAAGTGTGGGTGAGGAGCTTGAATTGTGCTTGTTTGTGTATGGGGAGCCAGTGGAGCTCCTTCGGCTGTGGTGGGATGTGAGTGTGGAGTGGGAGGTTGAGAGGGACAATACCCATGTAGTCGTGGATTTATTGCAAATAAAAGCACTTAAAAATGTGAGAGTTCAGAAAAATAGTTGGACATAAACGTATTGGGGCTTATTTACGAGCCCCTTGTGCAGCTGGCCCATCACTTCTAATATGGAAAAAGGGACATACAGGCAGCACTAGAGGCTTGTAAAGAAGCCCCATTGTATTTGATGTAAGACTATAACGTTGATTTATAATAACCTGGGCCACGTGCATGGGTTCACGCGACAACTGTCTTGCCTCTTAGTTCACTGATGGTTGAAGTAAAAAACTATCACGTTTGCCGAATACCTCTCAGTGCAGTGTTATAATGAGACGTATTAATTTCAAAGCTTCCACATGTTAAAGAAATACACTTTTTTGAATTTTGAAGAGACTTTATCATAGTTTACACAATTTTTGTTGTACGATTTGAATAGCAAACATTTTCAGGGTTTCACTCGTGCACAGGCTCTAAGAGCCGAGCCGACCCTTGGCTCGGCTCTCCCTGCTAGCTTCTTGGCTCGCCCACCTCTAATGGTGGAAACTTGTGGAAGGTGGTGCTGGTGTTCGCCTTTCCCGCATCCCGGGCTGTATAAAGGAGGAGCCGGTGAGTACCACGTGGCTCGCTCCTACATGGCGCAGTTATGGACAAGACTGTTTGAGAACAACCTGGAGAATGTGTTAAATGGAGCCACACTACAATCTTTCACCAACCCCCCTGCATCACCGCTTGGCTGAAGAAAGCCTAAAACTGTCGGCAGTGCGTTTTTTGAAGTTCTAGATTCCTTTCACCCTAGGCTAAAGTGCCAGAATCCACATATGACAGCTTGACCCGTCACTACTAAGAGTCAGCATTCCCCTACCAGAGTGATGACACGGCCCCAGCCGCACTGCCCTTTGTGAAGGAACTTGGACCAAGATTTACTACATTTCGTGCAGCTCTGCATGAAACTCACTAGCATCGCTGCGTTGAGTAAAGTACGGTAGGTATCAGATTCAAGTTTAGTATGTGTTCTGTGGTGACGACATTACTTAGAGATATGTTCAAAAATAGTATCTGCAGCACACTACAGGCAGCTAAGAGTAATGGGGGAATATTCCATAAGAAAGCACAAAACACGAGAGAAAGGGCAAGAGAGATGGTTGTGAAAGAGAAAGTCCCTACAATGGCAGACAGAAGAAGGCTTCAGTGAGGTTGGAGACAGTTCAGAGCATAGAAGGGAGGACGCTCAACGTAAAACTGAGGGAGAGTTGAATTTATACCGGAGAGCACTAAATGCCAGGACCAACTGATGGAGCCCTCTAAGCTCCATCCGATCCAGTTCTTAATTTGAGCCGGATAAAAACATAAAAAATGGCAAGTGAAGGAAAGAAAGGAGCCTGGATTAAAAAAGACTCCAACATGGCAAGTACTCAAATGATGCCACCTTACCTGTTCTCGTGTTGCTGCTGCTGCTGTTGGAGATTCGCTGGCTGGCACCCTGTCTTTTTTCTTCCAGCAACAGGCGCACATCGGATGCTGCTTTGCTTCCAATCCTATGCCTGATGTTGCTGCATGAAACAGAAGTGATTTCGCGGGCACTTTTGTAAAAATTGCAGCATTTTTACAAAAGTGCAGATTTCGGGGGCACTTTTGTAAAAATCGCGGCATTTTTACAAAAATATTGATTTCGCGGCAAACCGCGAACTCGAGAAATCCTGGAGGGTCTGTCCAATAGAACATGACATAAAGAGTAAGCAAATAAAACAATTAAAAACAAAGAAAGTCAAACAAATGTCAGAATATTCACAAAGACACAAGTAATCTTCAGAGAAATTTTTACAAATCCAATTAAAAAAGTATTTGACCATGACACCAGGCAGCCTAAATTGAGCTTCGAAATGGCGAAAAGAGACCCACGTGGTCAACAGGAGATGCAAGAAGGCAACAAAGGAGATGAGGCACAGCGAGGGCAGGCGGACCAGGCGACAGATGTCCAAAGCATCCTGCAGGAAGTTCACCATGGGTTCGCTACTATTGTAGATACATTAGACAAGATGTCTTCAAGAATGGATGCCATAGCACACAAACTGGAAGGGCACGACAACCGTCTGAAATAAGCTGAACAACGCATATCAGACAACGAGGATTCGACTGCCAGGGCTACAGAGCAAATTGCCCGCATAGACAAGCTTCTGAGATTGATTGCCGCTAAAAATGAGGACTAGGTGCAATGACATAAGCATCATTGGCATTCCGGAGTCGACCAACACTGGCAGGATGAAGGAGTACGTAGAGCAACTGTTACTGACATCGATAGGGGCGGAGACTCTGTCTAAACAATTTATAGTGGAACAGGCCCATCGCTCCTTGGGGCCGAGGCCCCCCCCTGGCGCTGCACCGCGACCAATAATAGCCCGGCTGTTGAATTACAGGGACCGAGATGTGACATTACGTATAGCTCGGAGCAAGCAACAACTAACCTGTGATGGAAATAAGTTCTCCATACACTGGATTTCACCCCGGTGGTACAAGAAGAGAGGCGTAAATTCATGGACGTCAAGAATAAGCCAGGGTGGCCCAAATTGTTTATGCGCTGTTGTATCCAGCACGCCTCCGAGTCACCCATCAGGGGAAACAACGGTTTTTCACCAAACCACAACAGGTGGAAGAGTTTCTTAAGCACATGAAACGTACCCAGCATAGAGATGGAGATCAGGCGGCGCTGCGGCAGGCCCTATTGGAGGACGCGGAAGAGGCTTCATAACGACGGGATTGTCGATGGACAGATAAGTCTACGTATTGCAATGTGCTGTAATAATGGTGGGGCAGTACGAATTGAGTTGTTGTATATACCACTTGCCCAATGGTTTGAACGAAAGAGAAGAGCGAGTTTGTTGATAAGCCAGGCACCTATGACCCACTAGGCTCCTGCGCACAAGCTGTGTTGGTCTCTGGGGGAAAGGGGGTAGCCATGCTGACACCTAGTAGTAAGTCCTCCACCGGCAGTTCCCCAACTGTTAAATATGGGGGGTTTCTTTTTTTTCTTTCTTGTTATTGCAGGTTAATCAGCATGAGGAAAGGATGCTGGCTACTGGCCACTGCGTGGCAAACGCATGATGGCCCTTTTTTTCCCCTTTGTTTGTTTTTGTTATTGGTTGGGAGAGGGGCGGGTGACAAATTCTGACAAGTTGGGGCTGCTTCAGTGGGTGGTGGGGGGGAAGGGAGGGCCAGATGGAAGGAGCACATGGTCATTAACATACAGGATTTTCTTTTGCGGGGCATAGTCAGAGTGTTGAGTGGTTTCGCTGTTTTCCAGTCAGTACTGGTTCTGATGGTCCGCCTGTTGTTAGACCGGGGCCTGACCTCTGGTATTGAGTTTATAACTGCATGGATGGTACCTTTCTGGGCTCATGACTCCTACTGATGTTGATAGGCTAAATGTTCTCACATGGAATGTGAGAGGGCTGGGAGCTCCACGTAAAAAGCGCCAGATATTAGCGTATCTCTATAGACATCAGGTACATGTAGCGATGTTGCAGGAGAAGCACCTTACCCCACAACACTCCAGTACATTTGCATGCAAGTGGGCAGAGCACAGAATCTTCTCCTCTTATTTCTCGTATGAGAGAGGCGCAGCTATTCTTATAAAAAAGCGTACACCATTCACGCTAGCTGGAGCCGCTTGGGATACACAAGGGAGGTACTGCTTAGCCTGGGGTAGATTGGTACCCGATTCATAAAAACCATTGACATTGATGAGATTAAACCTATGATATGGACTGACCATTCTTTAATCGTGTTTACTATCAATGTGCCTACCAAACACTCCAAATCTTTGGTCTCAGTAGCAGCTCCCACTAGGAGCTGGAAAAAATTCTCGGTAGAAAAATTCCAGCAATATTTTACTTATGAATTCGCAGGGAAAACCAACATCCATGATGAAACAGAACAGCTCCAGAATAATATCAAGAGCGCATTGGAATACTGTTCAGTCCCACATTCCAAACACAAACGCAGAGGCATAGTTTCAGAGAAATGGTACGGACCCGAACTAAAATCTCTAAAAAGGAAATGTACATCCTGTGAACATAAATGGAGACTGACCAAAACTCAAGAAACGAGAGCCATATACAAAAAAGAACTTGCGCTTTATAATAAAGCTATCAGGAAAGCAAAGAAAGAATACTTCTCAAGGAGGATAACAGAAAGTAAAAATTCATCAAAAGAACTATTTAAAATAGTCAAGGAGCTAAGTAGCCCTACCAGTCTTTCACTGGATCTCACGCCCTCACAGGACGGCTGTAATAAAATTAATGAATACTTCTGTGAAAAAATAGATACGATCTATACCTCCTTTTCCAACACCGATTTGAAACAATCACAAACTCTTGTACCACCCCTAGCTCATGCCAGCTGTCCTACTTTTGGCCCATTCACAGAGGAGGAGGTGGCCAATGCTATGTTAGAAGTAAAATCAGGTTCGCCATTGGATCCATGCCCACACCATATTTTCTCACAACTAACACCAATAATTTGCCCGGCTGTAACTAAAGTTTTTAATTCCTCAATAAATTCTGCTGAATTCCCGAAGACCTGAAAAAGTGCCATAGTCACTCCCTTATTAAAAAAAGCAGGGTCCGATATTAATAATCCAGCAAACTACAGGCCCATTTCTCAACTGCCATATCTATCCAAAGTGATGGAGAAATTGGTCAACAGGCAGTTGTCCAATTTCTTAGAAACCAACGATTTGTTGGATATTTCCCAAACAGGGTTTCGGGCAAACAACAGTACCGAGACAACACTCCTAGCAGTGATGGACAACATAAGAACCAAGGTTGATCAGGGAAAAACAGTCGCCCTGATTTTATTGGACCTCTCGGCGGCATTTGATACCGTTCCACACCATCGACTCCTTGAAATCCTTGCTGCCAAGGGTATCCGGGAAAATGCACTAGGGTGGCTGCAGTCTTTTCTGCAAAACAGAACACAGTCAGTACGGATGGGTGATTTTGTTTCCCCTCCCCGGAACATCAAATATGGGGTCCCACAGGGGGCCTCATTGAGTCCAACCCTATTTAATGTCTTCGTCTCCTCATTGGCAGAGATAGGGAGAAAGTGGGGTGTCGAGATCTGTTCCTATGCAGACGACACCCAGCTGAATATTACACTGGATGAAGAAGATGACCCTAAGGACAGGTTATTGAACTGTTTAACGGAACTAGCCAACTGGATGCACAGCCACTGCCTTAAGCTAAATGCAGATAAATCCGAAGTACTGCTGTTTGGTAGACATACACAGCTATGGGACAACAGCTGGTGGCCCACAACCTTGGGCACCGCTCCCAGTCCAGCAACAACGGCCAAGAATTTAGGTGTGACTCTGGATAATACTTTGAGCATGAAAGTATCAACTATTTGTGGTAAAGGCTTTGCTATACTTAAGATGCTCAGGCGAGTCTTCCCATGGATCCCTATTGAGTGTAGGAAAATACTGGTCCAATCCTTGTTAATGAGCAGACTGGATTATGGGAACTCTCTGTTCGTGGGAATGGCTGGCTACCTCTTCTCAAAACTACAAATTGTACAGAACGCTGCGGCAAAGGCGATCTGTAATAAAAAAAAGTATGATCCAGCTATAAGTTGCCTGCGTGAGCTTCACTGGCTACCAATGAGGCAGAGAGCCACGTTTAAGCTGATGTGCATAACGCACAGAGCTCTGCACAAAACGGGCCCTCACATCCTAAAAAACAAAATCAGATTTTATGTTCCCTCCAGGAATCTGAGATCCCGTACGGCAGCCAGAGCAAGAAATACTCGTGCGAAAACAGCCAGGATGGGTGGACGGGCGTTTTCCCACCTGGCGGCAAATAGCTGGAATGAACTGCCTATGGAACTTAGATTAATTGACTGTCATTTGTCCTTTAGAAGGCAATTAAAAACATTCCTTTTCCCCAAATCTGATTAAATTACAATGATGACCCTGTTAATTGCCACTACCCACTTCTGTCATAACAGCGCCATGATATCCTATTTAGGATGATTGTTTGCGCTCTATAAGTACCATTGACATTGACATTGACATTGACATTCATTCACTCTAGCTTGCTGTTATGGGCCAAATACAGATGATCCGCAGTTTTATGCGGAACTGTGGGTGAGGATTATAGACATTGGTTCCAATCACATTATATGGGGTGGAGATTCTAACGTTTCATGTGCGCCGAACATTGACAGATCTCACCCGCCCCCATCACTACACCAAGGCACGTGCGGTACTACAGGCCACACTCACTGAGTGCCACTTGATAGATGCCTGGAGACATATGCATCTCAATCAGCTGGAAGGTACTCACTTCACCGCGCAGGCGGCATCCTGGGTGCGCCTGGATTACATATTCCTTTCCGAGGGGCTTGGCCCGGCAATCTCACAGGTGCATCCTTTAGCTCATACCTATTCCGATCATGCGCCTGTCAGGCTCTCCCTGTCTTCGACGGACTATGGCCCACTGAGAGGTAGTTGGAGGATGCATCCTAACATCCTTTTAGATACGGTATTCCAAGAAGAGCTCTGAGAGGAGGTACAGGATTTTTTTGTGCGTAACATAGATTCTGTTGACAGTGTGGAAACAGTTTGGGAAGCATTCAAGGTCACACTAAGGGGTTTTTGTATAGCGAAAGAAGCTGGTGTACTCAGAGATATTATGCACAAGCTGCGTAAACTTGAGACCAAACTTAAAGCACTAGAGGCGACTGTCTCCACAATGGCGGATGGTACTACACAATCGAAAATTAGGGAAAAGCTTACAGAATATGTGGACACGACGCATAGGGAATCGCACTTTAGGGGGAAGTATTGGGTGGCCCGCCACTACGGAAAGGGGGAGAGACCGGGCAAGGCATTGGCAGAATCTATACGACGGACACGTGGTTCCAATATTGTTCTGGAGCTGGAAGGGTTGGATGGCATTGTGTGCAGGGATACTGCGAGCATGTTGAATACTTTCATGGCACACTATACAACCCTCTACACTACTACACGGACTGACACCCTTGACCTTGTGGAGAAGTGTGGCTCAATGGTTAGAGCGGCAGACCCTGATGCAGAGGTCTGGCCCGGGACCAGGGTTCAATACCCGCCTCGGTGGGTCTTGGGCTCAATTTCCTCGGACCTGATAATTGTCGCCTCGGTGCCTATTCTAATCATGGGTCCCACGCTGCAACTCTGGGCAATAGCTTGCTTAAACTCCACAATGGCCCCCACAGTGGTGGGATGCCTGGCTTCACCTTGGGGGTGCCCAGGAGTGGACATTTCACAGGGAAAAAAGCCAGGAAGAGTTCCTAAGCGGTATACGGACAGCGCCGGGACACTTCCGTTGGAGGTAGATGTGCGCTTTACAAATTCTGGCATTTACATTTACATTTACTTAGATGCCTATTTGGGGGATGTAACCCTGGGGTGGCTGAGTGGTGTGCAGCGGCATTTTCTTTGTGCCCCGTTTGAACTTGATGAGGTAAGGGCGGCAATCATGCATATGCAATCTAGGAAAGCCACCGGTACAGATGGCATCCCCATAGAGTTTTATAAAACCTACATAGATCTGATGGCCTCCATATTACGGGAAGTCTATGAAGATGCGCTGGAAGTGAGGCATCTACCTCCCTCTATGAGAGAGGCCCTAATTACATCTCTTTTAAAATCCGGGAAACCGCCACAGAAGTGTGATTCTTACAGACCCCTGTCGCTACTTAATTGTGATGTGAAGATACTTGCTAAGCTCATCACCACACGTCTCAGTCTGCTCATGGAAAATGTAATTCTCCCGGATAAGTCGGGTTTTGTCCCTGGCAGGGCGACTTCCTATAACTTGAGGACACTTTTCACAGTCTTGAACAATGTATCATCGGAATTGCCTTTGGTGGCTGCCTTTTTAGACGCCACAAAGGCTTTTGACTCCATAAAGTGGGACTATGTCTTTAAGGTGATGACGCGCATGGGGTTCTCCCCTCTTTTTCTTTCATGGATACGATTGCTCTACTGCTCGCCAGTGGCCAAGGTGATCGTTAATGGTCTCTCAGAGTTTCTCATCACGAGGGGCCCCTTATCGCCCTTGCTTTTTGCGATAGCAGTTGAGCCGCTGGCGACAAAACTGAAACAGCATCATCGAGATAGAGCGTTACGATGCAATATGAGGCAGATATTGGTCTCACTGTAAGCCGATGATATTACGCTCTATATACGTGACCCACAGCAAAACTTAAACCCCATCCTTAGGAAATTCATAGTGTTCGGTAAACTCTCGGGGGTTCAGATAAACTGGGCTACCACTCGCTTCCCATTGGATTATCGGATGGAATGGTGCGAGGACGAATTAAAATATTTGGGCATCCGCATAACAAGAGATAGGGACGAACTGATGCATCCTAATTATGGGACTACTATGGTGCGTATAACAGACAATATATCGCGTTGGATAACGCTTCCCCTGTCTATGGCGGGGAGAGTCTCACTGATAAAAATGGTAATACTGCCCCAACTGCTTTATTTGTTTCTGAATATCCCGTTCCACCCGGGAACTTATTTTTTTAAGCAGCTGCAGTCCCAACTGACGCGGTTAGTGTGGGGTGGGAAGCACCCAAGACTGCAATGGAAAGTGCTTTTTAGGCCGTATTCCCGAGGGGGGTTCAGTATCCCCAACTTTGAATTGTGTTATCATAGCACACAGGCGCATTATGCCTACTTTTGGGTGCACCAGCCACGTTACATGCCTCAGGTAGCTGTGGAGCACTGGCTCGACCAGCCGGTTCCTATTGATGGTGCGTTGTAAGGTCCACTTCCCAGCAGGGATGAGACACCAACTACTGTTACTTGCACTATCGCAGCGTGGACTCACATAAGTAAGATGCTGGGTGCGCCTATGCCAGAGGTCTTCAAACTTTTGTAGGTTGAGCCCCCCCAGCTGAATTTTTTTAGACGTTGGGCCCCCCCACCACCTGACAGAAATTTCTGGTCTGGACCGCCACGTGCACATTCCGGGCATATTCAGTGAATAACATTCAATACCATAAGAGTGTTTGTAAGTGGGTGTGGTGAAATGACAGAGGCTTATTACACAGCTCAAAACACCACTTTCCAAGATAAAATGTGTGAAAGTTGTTTTTACTAGGATGCTTTGTTTTACACATGACATGGATTGATAATAACACCACCAACATAAATGTGACAGGTGTGCCTGTTTTTCAGAGACGGTCAATCTGTGGATTGATTTTTGCTACTGCCATCCTCATGTTGTGCTCCACATCCAGGCTTGAACTGTACTTAGTCTTTAATACCACAAGTGCTGAGAACCCAATCTCACATAATTAGGACGAGCTGAAAGGCAAGAGAGTTTTGATAGCAGTTTCTCCCAAAGCTGAATATTCTGCAGACATTTTCAGCCAAGACAGGGACTGTAAGGGAGACAGTGTTGTCAGATGTTTCGAGCACTCCCTAGCTCAGACCTGGTACACGAGAAACAAATCTGCTCTAGAAATCATTAACAAACGTTTTAGGCAGCATTATAATGGGATAATTGCCACCAACCAATAATGGATCCAAAGACAGTTGAAAGTCCACAGAGAAGGCGCTGAACAAACACCTCATTGAGAATTCCTTAGTGGTACGATAAGTTGCTTGCCTGAAGTAGTGGGGGTTTGGGACACGTCAGGCTTATGTTTAAAAAAAAATAGAACTAATAATAAATTAAAGATGTTGTCTAGTTTACTTCAGAGTAATGTTGTCTGACAAACTTCGTGATGGCAAGGACATGTTAGGGATTTTGGGTGCCCTGGGCCAAAACTATGTTGGGGGCCCCTGTTCAGTACAGGTTTGAGTTTAAATGATTTATTTTCAGCTCTGCCATACCCTATTTAGCCAGGCTACTAACGGTGCACGGGCACTGTAGTTGAAATTCTAAAATAGCCTATAAATGAGCACTAACAACAGACGGCGCAGCGGGCTGGCGCAGCGGGCGCGCGCCGAAGCCGCGCCAAAGCCAAGCCCGTCTGCGCCCGTCCGCGGCCGGACACGGCCCAGGGCCATAACCTCTGGTCCCCGACTGCTGTACTCATCCCTGTACTTAAGAGAGCTGAATCCAGGTAACGCTCATCAGGATTGTACCCCCGTCTCTCTCACTGTTGGGAGGGACACT
Organism: Lissotriton vulgaris; assembly: GCF_964263255.1. Classification (NCBI taxonomy): domain Eukaryota; kingdom Metazoa; phylum Chordata; class Amphibia; order Caudata; family Salamandridae; genus Lissotriton; species Lissotriton vulgaris. The sequence continues at coordinate 1,652,386,759 of NC_141685.1, forward strand.
AGCCCCCCCCCCCCTGGCCAGGCTGTGGCTACCAACTTCCTCATTCCCACCCTCTAGCCCATCTAGATCCTAATTATATCTCGTCACACGTTCCAAACAATGCTCCTCCGCATGGCTGTCGAGCCGCGTTTATCAACACGCGCTCACTTCCTTGCCACAGTTTTCACATCAAGGAGTTTATCATCGCTCATAACCTAGATTTATTGTTCGCTACTGAGACATGGGCAGATGGCGGCTCTGGTCCGGATTTTTGCGACGCTATCCCAGATGGATATAGCGTTGCTAGACATGATAGGCCCATAGGAAGAGGTGGTGGCCTTGCAATTATCTACAAGGACAAATACCGGACCACACTCGATCCTATAAACTCTGCTAATTGTGAGTCAGCTGCCTTTGCGATTAGCATTAACCCCAAGCAAGCCCTAAAGGGTATAATATTATACCGACCCCCTGGCCCTCGCAGCGCCTTTCTCTCCACTCTCTCTGACCTAAATGACAATGTTGTCGGCTCAGAAAATTACACGATACTTGGAGATTTTAATTTTCATTTGGAAGAGAAGGATAATTCCGATACAATTCAACTAACGACTGACCTCGCTAATTTAGGACTTCACCAATTAGTTAAGGGCATTACACATCAAGCTGGACATACCCTTGATGGCCTGTTCACTAATGATCCTGACATCTCTGTGCTGGACATTATTCCCATCACGTGGTCAGACCACAGGGCTATTATATTTCAGCAAAATATACGGGCATTACATCCTTCACTTCCAAGACCCCGAATTAGGGTGGGGACACGTGCTTGGAAAAACGCTGACATTCCTCAGATGCTAGAGTCCCTTGCCTCCTCCCATCCTCAGGGAGGAAATTCTTCAGCATTATCAGCTATAGATTTCCAAGATTGGATCCGAAGTGCCGCCGATCTAGTGGCCCCAGAAAAACTTACGAGACCTAACAGAGCATCTCCTTCGGCTGCCTGGTATAATGAAGATTTAAGACTCCATCGCCAACACTGTAGGAACCTAGAAAGGCGATGGAGAAAAGCTTACTGCCCCATAGCCAGACAAATTTATAAAGATGCCCTTATGACTTACAAAAAGGCAATTGTGGCCCGAAAAACGGTCTTTTTTTCGGCACAAATCGAAACCGCCGCCAACTCTGCCAGAGAGCTGTTCTCCGTTGTTACGACTCTGTCCACCCCCCCCCTCTGGCCCGGGGGTAGAGCCCTCACAGACCTTCTGTAATGATCTATCCACCTTCTTCACCACAAAGGTGGCAGATATATATGCTTCATTTGAAGGGGATATTAAAACTGAACACAGAGGCGGTAGTGTGATAGAGGTACCTTCTTATCATAATTTTGACCCTTTCTTATGTTTTTCACCTGCCTCACTTGATGACGTTATCACTCTCATTTCATCCACTAAATCGGGTTCCCCTTTGGACCCTTGCCCTCCTTCTGTGATGCAAAAACTCACAGAGGTGATCGCACGCCCCCTTATGGAGATCTGCAACACTGCATTTCAGACAGGCCAATTTCCTAGTATATGGAAGAAGGCTGTTATAAAACCCCTTCTGAAAAAACCCTCCCTAGACCCTACAGCCGTCGCCAGCTATAGACCCATTGCGTGTCTACCCTTTGCCGCTAAAGTATGCGAATCCATGATGAATAGACAGCTTTCAGAGTTCGTTGAGACCCACCAACTTCTCGATGAATCACAGTTTGGCTTTAGGAAAGGGCATGGGACAGAGACCGCCCTGATTAAGGCCTCTGACGAGATCAGGGCGATCATGGATCGGGGGGGCGGCTGTCCTCATCCTTTTGGATTTGTCAGCGGCCTTTGACACGGTCGACCATGTCATCCTAGTCGACCGTGTCACAGCTCTGGGCATAAGCGATCTGGCCAAGGATCTCATTTCATCTTTCCTGGCAGACCGTACCCAGACTGTAAGGCTGGGAGATTTCTACTCACCCACCTCTGTACTCCCCTGTGGAGTCCCACAAGGTTCCTCGCTAAGTCCCATGCTATTTAACATTTATGTAGCAGACTTAGCGAGGGTAATAAAGGCACATGGAGTACGGCTAACATCTTATGCAGATGATACCCAGCTGGTCCTGGGCATCCATAAGGACGGCTGCGCTGTGGCAGCCAACTTCCAGAGAGCTATGCTTGAGGTCAGTACCTGGATGGCCTCTAATTGTCTTAGGCTCAACTCGGACAAGACCGAGGTTATGACCTTTGGAAAACTCTCTCCAGAATGGTCTTCTAACTGGTGGCCGGAAAAGCTCGGCTATCCACCTGTCCCAGTGGAAAAAGCCAGAAACCTGGGAATCATTTTTGACAGCAAGTTGGTATTTGACCTTCATACAAACAAGGTTGTGTCGTCTTCTTTCTTTATTCTGAAAAAGATTAAGAAGCTGCTGCCTTATCTCCCTCCCTCAGCTGGGAAGACTCTGGTCTCTACCTTAGTCTTCTCCAAAATGGATTATGGAAACGCTCTCTTTCTCCATACCCAGAAGCGTGTTATAACAAAGCTGCAATCCATCCAGAATGCGGCAGCCAGGATTCTTCTGAGCATTCCTCGCCGCAACTCCACCACTCTTGGCATTCGTCAACTCCACTGGCTGAGAGTAGAGATCCGCATTAAATTCAAGGCCCTCTGCATTGCATATAGGGCAGTACACGGCATAGGACCCAGGTTCCTGACGGAAGCCTTTCAGCCATACACTCCTAGACGGCAATTAAGATCGGCCAATACCAACCTCCTCACTGTGCCACGCACAAGAACAGCCACCTGGGGAGATAGACGTTTCTTGGTGGCCACCCCAAAACTCTGGAATCTTCTGCCACATTCCATCAAAACTGCCCCGAACCTGATGAGCTTCCGCAGGCTCTTAAAAACGTGGTTATTTAACCAGTGAGAGGATGACTGACCCCAGTAGCTCCACAGCGCCGAGACACCCCAGGGTATTTGTTGCACTATAAAAATTACGTAAATAAATAAATAAATAAATAAATAAAAGCGTTTACAGCTAATATCCAGAGATAGTGATGTGTTTTCATTATTGTAACAAAGCAGCCGCCCACTAATTTTTTCAGTGAATAATATCTGTGATATCCTCCAATTTCTCATATGTGAGAACCCGCTTGGATCTAACTTTTTTATGGTTAACTTTTTTATGGTTGTTGCATGAAACAAACACATTTCTCTACAAATAGTAATAGACTCCCTCACATCAATTACATTAAAAAGAAATTAAACACAACAGTATTTGCAAGAATCTGTTTAGGAATTATTCCAGTCCATCAGGGCAAAAACAGAACTGTCTCTATCAAGGGGCCCCTGGAAGGCTGGGTTGTAGTGCATTTTAATGGGGCACGACATGCCCATACTTGTGTACAGGGGTGAGTAAGGCGACCATATGAATTTGGGTGCGCATGTTACTGCAGAGTGGGGCGAATGAATGTATGGTTTTTGTGGGCTTATTGGAGTGAGATTGCAGATTGAACAGTGAGGGGGACAGGTGAGTGAAGTGTCATGAGTGCAGGTTGAGCAGTGTGCTAGTGTGACTGCAGGGTGAGGTACAGGGTGAACAGCGCAAGTGCATTGTGAGTGCAGAGTGATCACAGTGAGTGGAGGGTAAGTGGGTGAATGGTGTGAGAATATGGTGATCAGTGTGAGTGCAGGGTGAGCGGGTGAATGGTGTGAGTGCATGGTGATCAGTGTGAGCACATTGTGATTGCTGTGAGTGCAGAGTGATCACTGCGAGTGGAGGGTAAGTGGATGAATGGTGGGAGTGCATCGGGATCAGTGTGAATGCTGGGTGAGAGTGAAAGTGAAGGGCGAGAATGAGGAGTGAGTGGTCTTAATGCAGGGTGCATTACCAGACACTTGAAGTAACTCAGCATGTTATTGACGGCAGCGTAGGGTTTCAAATGTGTTAAACTATTGCTATTATGGCAGTAACCAGGGATCAGGGTGGAGGAAATAAATAATGTGCTGATCCCTCAACAAACTTCCAGTCTTATGATTAGGGTTGCCAGACCATTATTTTGATGTAACAGATGGTATAAAAATAAGCAGTCACCTAAAGCTGTATTTTCAGCACTTGTCTGTGCATACTTTGAACAGCAAATATAAATAGGAAGAACTTTTAACTGTTTTCAAGAGCTGCATGAATGATCCATGACTGATAATAAAAGGGAACAAAGATAGAAAAATCACATTAGAAATGAATCAACAAAAAAAGGGGGGCCGGGTGCTCGTTAACATTACAAATAAATACAAACTTCTTATTTATAACCATATTTAGCAATTTGCAAGCTGTTTAAACAACACATGGCTGGCTGGCATTTTGAGCGCCTGCCTGTGTAATTTTAAAAGAAACTTTCAGGGACGTTTTAAGAATTTTGGAGCCTATGGGCCAAATGTATTTTTGGGGCCCCTGTTCGGACCAGCTTTGTTTTTATTATCCAGTCTCATCTCTTTCATGCCTTCTTTGGTCAAATACTAAATGTGTGTAAATCGGATATTCAGGGATAGTGATGTGTGTTTTCAGTATGTAACACAATGGAGATACCATCAGAGTTCTTCCTTCCATTGCGGGCATAGATTTCATAGCATTGATGTTTAATTCTGTCTTTTACATTAACTGTTCTATATAGCTGTTTATTTACTTGGATTCCTTTTACAGCACCTTTCTTATTGAAAACTGAACCAATAGCTATCCATAAGAAACACAGACCCATAGTAGATGCAGCAGTGTCAACTATAGTTTATTCATTTTTTCAATGTAAAGTGTAAAGCAGATATATATTGCTTTTGCTATGGGTTTTGCTGCTCGAGTATAAATCTAACCAATTATTGGATTACAGAGCACATTACAATTGAGGATATTAACTCGTAACTCTCCATTCTTCGTTTTTGACAAGCTGGTAGATATTTCCATGATCTGATATTCAAAGAGGTTTTCACCTCTAAGGCTAAGAAAGAGGAACAAAGCAGGAAAGTGTTGGACTCCTGCCCAACCCACACACTGCAGGAACGAGGAATAGTCCAGTCCCCTTCCCTAGCTCACCAACCACTCACTGATGAACACATATGAGTAAGCTGCTGACCCAGAAAAGAGGGTGGAAATCAAAGGGTAACCAAACCTTCCACCCTTGTAATGTGCTTTAATAGGAACACCCGCCTCCTTCTTCTGCACCTGCATAAAAGGGAAACACAATGTACACCCTACTGTAATTATTCAGTCCCCATTCCTTCTTCTGAAACATACGACCATTATCCAATAATAACCACAGCACATACACTTACCAGAAGCGTGAGCAGGATTAGCTTCAAGGAGTTGTCAGTCTTAAAACTCGGTTGACCTAAGATAACCTCTCTTAGGCGTCTTATACATGAGACTGATCGAGTTCGTGAGGGTGTATGGTTTGGTCTAATTAGTAAAACGCAGGGTAAAAAAAACACACCGCTTTTGCCGGCATGTAAAAAACCCCTGACTAATTATTCATAGGAACGGGGTCAAATGCGGGGAAAAAACGCGCTGGCACCTCCGTTCTGGGCTCACAAGGGAAAGGAAACAAACCCAGCCGGGTTTCCCTTGCGGAGACGACGAAAACGTCACTTCCGCGTACACAGATGTGGACGGGTTGCAAACTAGCAACAATGTATCGCGTATCCGCGATAAAGCCGCCGTGAAGCTCCGCGCGTCTTAGAACAAACAGAAAGACGCAAAACTCCCAACCACACAAAACAGGAGCCCCTGTATGGCGGCGGAGGTAAACGGAAACGGCCAAAGATTACCGTAACACGGGGCAACAAAAAAAAGGGGGTGGGGAAGGGGAAAACACTACACCTAAAGAAACTAACTAACATCTAACTCAACGGGGAACTTGCTAAGGAACGGGAAGGGCAAAAACAAGGCAACAAGTTAAGGAAGGAAGCAAGGATAGGGGAATAGGCTGAAATAAACAGGGAATTCTCCAAGTCTTTACACGAGCCCGTGCAAAGCCAACAGCAATCGACAGGAAACACAGGAGCCAGAATGCAGGAACCCACAGGTAGCAATAACAAGCATAGACATAAGGGTAGGACTCCTTTTTATGCTACTGGTGTGTCATGTGATGGTACTGGACATGGTCAACAAAAGAGGACTGGGACCTAATCCTAACAGTACCCCCCCCCGACAATCCTCCCCACAGGTCGTGGTTTTCGGGGATGCTGCCTGTGGAACAATCTCACCAGCCGAGGCGCATGTACCCCTCCAGCCGGTTCCCATGTCCTATCCTCCGGGGCATACCCCTTCCAGTCTACCAGGTAATACAATCTACCCCTCCTTCTTCTGGAATCAAGAATGGCCTGAACCTCAAACTCCTCTTCGCCGTCCACTAATACGGGGGCAGGAGGAGGTAGGACCTGATCTGATGGAATATAGGGCTTCAGCAAAGAAGTGTGGAACACCGGGTGGATCTCATAGTCTGATGGTAATAACAACTTCATTGCCACAGGGTTGATAACCTGAACCACTGGAAAAGGGCCTACATACCGGGGCTGTAGTTTACGAGAACCCTGTAGTCTTAAATTACGGGACACCAACCACACTTGATCGCCCACTTTATACCCTGGAGCTGGAACTCTATGTCGGTCTGCCTGCACTTTCATAGCTGCCTTGGCTTCCTGCAAGCTGCTCCTAGCCACCTCCCAGATGTCTCCCAACCGTTTACTGACTTCATCAATGGCTGGCATGTGCCCAGTGGGTTGGATGGCAAGGGCTCTAGGATGAAATCCCATAGAGCAAAAGAAAGGTGTCATGCCCAAGGCCGAGTGTACACTGTTATTATATGCGAATTCCGCTATGGGCAATGCCCTTACCCAATCACACGAAAGGGACATAGTCAAGCACCTCAAAAACTGTTCCATCGTCTGGTTGGTGCGTTCTGTCTGCCCATCTGACTGGGGATGGTACGCCGATGACAAACGTATGTCCATCTTTAGCACCAGACAGAACTCCCTCCAGAAATGAGACACAAACTGCGCCCCCCTGTCTGATATGACTGCTGTGGGTAACCCATGCAACCGTACAATCGACACCAAAAACTCCCAGGCCATTTCCTTTGCTGTGGGAATGTTTCGAAGTGGTAAGAAGCGAGCCATCTTGGTAAACAAGTCTACGACCACTAAGATAGCAGTAAAACCGGAAACCAAGGGAAGGTCTGTGACAAAATCCATGCTGATGGTGTGCCAAGGGGAAGGGGGTACTGCCAACGGCTGTAACAGACCCGAGGGCTTACTGTGTGAGGGTTTATTGATGGCACATATAGGGCAAGCTGTCACGTATTTATGGATATCCTGGGCCACCGTATCCCACCAAAACCACCTCAAACACAACTCCTTTGTCTTCCCAATACCCGGGTGCGCAACTAAAGAGGATGAGTGACACCATTCCACCACCTTTTGTCGCAACTCGGGAGGAACAAACAATCTATCCCCCTGATATAACAGCCCCTCTCTAAGCACCACCTGGGACAATTGTAACCAAGGGGCCAAATCCATATTGCGCAACAGATCTTTAATCTTCGAAGCGAATTTTTCCACCGAAGCTACTCCCACAATCCTCCTACTATCCAGCATAGGCCTGTTTTCCTTCCCTGCCTTTACTTCCTCTGGATCAACATGAATCCGGGACAATGCATCTGATTTAATCTGCTGAGCGGCAGGTCTGTAAGTGATAATGAAATCATATTCATTAAAAAACAAGACCCATCGCATTTGTCTGGGTGTCAAAGCCCTGGCTGATCTAAAGAACTCCAGATTCTTGTGATCTGTGTAGATCGTGACGGTGTGCCGGGCCCCCCACAGATAATGGTGCCATTCTTCGAAGGACAATTTCACCGCCAGTAGTTCCCTCTCTGCCACCGTATAGTTCCTTTCTGCCGGCAACAATGTTTTTGAGAAATAGGCGATAGGGTGCATATCTCCCGTGCCCCCCTCCCTCTGGGACAAAACACCCCCTACTGCACTTGCGGAAGCATCCGTTTCCACAAAGAAGGGAAACGCCGGATCTGGATGAGCCAGTACTGGGGCGGTCGTAAAGGTTTCCAACAAGAACCGAAAGGCATCATGAGCCTCCGGAGACCACTCACACGGAACCCCCTTTCTCAACAGGCGGGTCATTGGTGCCACAATATCTGAGAAGTGAGAGATAAAGCGCCGGTAGAAATTGGCGAACCCTAAAAGTACCTGTATGTGCTTCACCGTGGTAGGCTCTGGCCAGGATAATATAGCCTGTATCTTTTTTGGATCCATTCGTATCCCTTCAGAGGAAATGAGGAAACCCAAAAATTCCACCTCCTTAGCATCAAAATGACACTTTTCAAGTTTGGCGTAAAGCCGATATTCCTGCAGTTTCTGCAGCACTTGTTTGACATGAGTATGATGATCTGCACCGGTCTCTGAGAAGATAAGGATGTCATCCAAGTAAACAATTACTGTCTTATCCAGATGTTCGCTCAGGACCTCGTTTATAAAATACTGGAACGCCGCCGGCGCGTTACACAAGCCGAACGGCATCACACAGTATTCGAATAACCCATGTTTCGTTTTGAACGCCGTCTTCCACTCATCACCGGGCCGCACCCTGATCAGATGATATGCTCCACGCAAGTCTAATTTAGAGAACACCGTAGCCTTGCGGAGCTGATCCAGCAACACGGGGATGAGCGGAAGAGGGTACCTGTTCTTAATAGTGGCCTTATTTAATGTCCGATAGTCCACACAGGCCCTCAGAGTGCCTTCCTTTTTTGGGATGAAAAATATTGCTGAAGAAACAGGCGAGGAAGAAGGACGGATAAAACCTAGCTCCAACATCTCATCCAGATATTCTTTAAGATGTCTTTCCTCCGGTTCAGACAGAGCATACACTCTACTACAAGGTAAAGGAACCCCCTCCACTAGGTCTATCCTACAGTCAAAAGACCGATGCGGAGGCAGACTCTGAGCACGACCCTTGTCGAACACATCGGCGTACTCCTCATACTGTCTTGGAACTCCGTTCTCTTCCATGGCTGCACAATACAACGGAGGGACCTTCCCCTTGGCCTTACTATAGCAATGCTTCAGGCAATAATGTGAATCAAGTGTGACAAGCCGTTGCACCCAATCAATCCTAGGATTGTGTTCTTGGAGCCAAGGCACCCCTAGCACCAAGCCAAAGGAAGGCGCGTCAATCAGATCGAATATCACACACTCAGAATGACCATTATCACATAACAAGCGGAGCGGCCTAGTTTGTCTAGTGATACACCCTGATGACAACTCAGTTCCGTCTATCGCCCGCACCGGCTCGGGCTGTTTCTTGTATTGACAAGGCACACCTAGTTTCTCCGCGAGAGAGATGTCAATAAAATTGCCAGTGGCCCCCGAATCCAATAACACTGAAACAGGCACCCTTTGATAATCTGCCAATAGAAGATGTGCCGAAATCACAAAATGTCTGGGCACCAAGTCCACTGCCCCCACCACTTCATATTGTCCTCTACTATGCACGGATAGGGGTGGTCTTTCTACCTGTACATATGCCACCTTTTTGTCATAGCCTGCTCTGGAAGGTTTAACGGGACACTCTCTTGCAAAATGACCTCCCTGGCCGCAATAGAGACATAAGTTCAATTCTCTACGTCGCTTTCTCTCTTCAGGGGTAAGGGGCCCCCTAACCCCTCCTATTTCCATAGGTTCAGGTTTGGCTTCACCGGGTTGCTGTTTCACTTCGGTCTTTATGAAATTCCCTCGGGACATCTGAAAACAACCCCGATCACTGCGTCGCTCTGAAAGCCTATGGTTCAATTTGACTACTAAGTCGATAAAGGCGACGCACTCCTCAGGGGGATCCACGACTTGTGACACCACGTCCTTCAATTCATCATTGAGACCCTGATAGAATAAGGAGGTCTGCTTATCGGCTGGCCAATGAGTCTCTGCAATCAAACGATTAAAAGACGCTATATAGGTCAGAAGATCTTGCCGACCCTGTCTCAGTTTCAGTAATTCCGAGTCACTAGCTTGCATGAAAGCATGTTTGGCAAACAACCCTCTCATCAATTCTTTGAAAGCATTGTAATCCCTCAACACCTGGTCGTTCCCTTCCACTAGAGGGATAGCCCACTGCGCAGCAGTACCAGCCAGATATGAAAGAGTAAAGGCTACCTTTGCAGCATCATCGGGAAACGCTCCGGGCCTACACATAAAGTGTAACTGACACTGGTTCATAAACATCCCGTATTTCCCACTGTCCCCATAGAACCGTTCAGGTGGAGCCAGAGGAACAGGAACAGGGGAGTTTACGGTAATAGCCACAGGAGCACTTCCTCCAGGATTACTCTGTCCTGCCCCCCCGTACTGGAAAGTAGCAGGTTGTATAACGGGATTTTGGGCTCTGGGTTGTGCCTGGGCCTGCGCCCTTACTGCCACCAGCTCTTGTCTCAACCCTACATTCTCCTGTCTCAATTCCTGTACTTGCGCCTGTAATGCAGCAAGGGCCCCCATTATATCAATCATGGAGGGTGCTTCCGCGCCCGCCATGGCACCTCCTCCTTCTACGTCCATCCAAGTTCGGGCAGTGTATTATGACGTGGGCTTGTTATTCTGTTGGACTCCTGCCCAACCCACACACTGCAGGAACGAGGAATAGTCCAGTCCCCTTCCCTAGCTCACCAACCACTCACTGATGAACACATATGAGTAAGCTGCTGACCCAGAAAAGAGGGTGGAAATCAAAGGGTAACCAAACCTTCCACCCTTGTAATGTGCTTTAATAGGAACACCCGCCTCCTTCTTCTGCACCTGCATAAAAGGGAAACACAATGTACACCCTACTGTAATTATTCAGTCCCCATTCCTTCTTCTGAAACATACGACCATTATCCAATAATAACCACAGCACATACACTTACCAGAAGCGTGAGCAGGATTAGCTTCAAGGAGTTGTCAGTCTTAAAACTCGGTTGACCTAAGATAACCTCTCTTAGGCGTCTTATACATGAGACTGATCGAGTTCGTGAGGGTGTATGGTTTGGTCTAATTAGTAAAACGCAGGGTAAAAAAAACACACCGCTTTTGCCGGCATGTAAAAAACCCCTGACTAATTATTCATAGGAATGGGGTCAAATGCGGGGAAAAAACGCGCTGGCACCTCCGTTCTGGGCTCACAAGGGAAAGGAAACAAACCCAGCCGGGTTTCCCTTGCGGAGACGACGAAAACGTCACTTCCGCGTACACAGATGTGGACGGGTTGCAAACTAGCAACAATGTATCGCGTATCCGCGATAAAGCCGCCGTGAAGCTCCGCGCGTCTTAGAACAAACAGAAAGACGCAAAACTCCCAACCACACAAAACAGGAGCCCCTGTATGGCGGCGGAGGTAAACGGAAACGGCCAAAGATTACCGTAACACGGGGCAACAAAAAAAGGGGGTGGGGAAGGGGAAAACACTACACCTAAAGAAACTAACTAACATCTAACTCAACGGGGAACTTGCTAAGGAACGGGAAGGGCAAAAACAAGGCAACAAGTTAAGGAAGGAAGCAAGGATAGGGGAATAGGCTGAAATAAACAGGGAATTCTCCAAGTCTTTACACGAGCCCTTTCAAAGCCAACAGCAATCGACAGGAAACACAGGAGCCAGAATGCAGGAACCCACAGGTAGCAATAACAAGCATAGACATAAGGGTAGGACTCCTTTTTATGCTACTGGTGTGTCATGTGATGGTACTGGACATGGTCAACAAAAGAGGACTGGGGACCTAATCCTAACAGAAAGGTTTGAAGCACTTGATAAGGTCTCACTGACAGAAGCTGGTTAGGTAGTTGGGAATCTCCTGAGAGTGGTCACTGATGGCCTTCAATGTGGAAAGGAAGAAGGATGAACTCAAGGTCAGGCCACAACGGCTGATTATCAATATTTTGATCCAAAACTTCCTGCTGCATCTCAGACAGGAGGGTAAACATTTCTATTGGAGTCTGGTACAGATTTATAATTGAACTGTGTTTAGTGGTGAAAAGGAAGTTATAAAACTGAATGAGTCTGAAATTCATAGTCAGCTAGTGCTTAAGCATGCAGCAGCGTGTTACACTCCCTTGGTATCAACATTGGGACATGATATGTAATTTGTATTTATATCTATTGGCAGAATATACATAGACTAAAACATCATAATTAAAGGTGATGTTATTTCAAATAGAGGTGTAACACTTTAATTCAGTTTACTCCATGGAACATCTTGTCTTATCCCAAGCCAGTATCATTGGGTGGTTACAGTGCCCGGGCTTCAATCGCTCAATGCACCAAGGAGAGTATTCCCTCTGAGGTACCCAGGTACTGTACATGGCTGAATATAAAGGCAAGTGGTACGTGAACAACATGGGGGCATAAACAGTACTACGCACATTGCTATCTTGTATTCTGTGTCCCGGGGAGGCTGACATGAGTTTATCTGCTTCATTATTACATTGTTCCTCTTCACAAGATAAGCCTCTGTATTTCAGGGACTTTTAAAGCTTTAGGAATGTTTCTACAGACTATTACTAAGCTAGGGTGTGATTGCGTCAGAGGGTTGAATAATGGTTTCAAAGCTTCTCGGCAGGTGAGCACTGTAAATCATAACTGTAGACTTGGCATTGGCTGGTGCCGGCAGCAAAACACAGCTCGCACAGTAGGCAATCTGGCCCGAGCAGCAGCACACAGACTCGTTTGACTCTCCCAGGAGGGGGTTAATTCACAGAGCTGACAGCTTCAGCTGCAGTGGGAGGCAAGGGGTCTCCTCTGCTAAAACCAAAAACGTGTCTGTTTGTTTGTTTGCTTTCGGTTTTAGCAGAGGAGACTCCTTGCCTCCCACTGCAGCTGAAGCTGTCAGCTCTGTGAATTAACCCCCTCCTGGGAGAGTTAAGAAGACAAAAGAACGGGAACATTGTGCCCCATCGGACGGAAGAAACAAAGGTCAGATTGGAGTGGAGTGCGGGTCCCCCTCCTGGGATGGTGTCGCGCCCCCCCAGGGGGGCACGTCCCACTGATTGAAGAACACTGGCCTATGCTGTATTCGCCGTTACTACCACTTGTGTACCATCCAGATCTGCCTTTTCTACAGGAAGTGCTCTTCCATAAGTTTAAGGAGCACACGAACATACATACCTGGGTGGACTTATACCATGAAGGGAGATTCCACCCGAGTGACCATGTCTTTCAGGGTTTACAGCGTACATTTTTAGATACCTTTCCATATATCCGTCTTAGGCACGGAATATGTTCTATTACTCCAGATTTCCCTGAGGAACCACCGCTTCTTGCCCCATTGCAACTGGCACTTCAAGGCGAGACGGCTAAGCGCCTGGTTTCAGTGATATACAGAATGGTACACACACAGAGGGAGGAACCAGCCGCATTGGCGAGAACGAAATGGGCTCAGGAACTGGGTTTGGACATAACAGATGAACAATGGGCATTCTGTTTGCTACAAACTGAGCGAGTCTCGGCCAGTAGTAGCTGAGAATAATTCATTATAAGTTTCTGCACAGACTGTATTACACCCCAGCTCGGATGCACAGGTACAAACTAAGGGACACTGATATATGTGACAGGTGCCGAACCCCTAGTGCTGATTTTCAGCAGCTGGCATGGGAGTGTACAGAGATATATGCGTATTGGCTGCTGGTCTTTGAAGCTTTGTCCGCAATGGTGAATGAGCGGATTGAGGCGACACCGCTGATGGCTTTGTTGGGGTATGTTGTACCATTACGAGCGGAGCACCGTAAGTTGGTAGCTGTGGCACTGTTACTAGCTAAGAGAAGAGTGGCATGTCATTGGAGCAGGGGGAGGGCACCGAAATTCAAAGTGTGGCTTGATGATCTAATATATTGTCAGGAGCAACTTGCGCCGTATGCGGAACTGTTGCCTGTTGCGCCCAGACCACAGGATATCTGGGCCCCACTGCAATGTTATTTTTTATTGCGCTCTCAGACAGATACATCACAGACTGATGGACTTGCTCACACACCATAGGGCACCTCTCGCGCTAGCGATTGCTATAACCAATGACCCTGGTGGAGGTGAACTGTCAGGATGGTGAGTTGGATGGGTGGTGAGAGCAATTGCTCATTCTGTATTCACATGTGACCGAAATGGGATACGGTGGAGTACTGTGGCAATGTGCATATTATTGCTGTATGATGTACATAATCCCCCTCCTTTCTTATTTTTTCTGTACCCTAATGATCCGTAGCATTTTTCTTTGATAATGTATCTGATTGGGGGGAAAGAGATGCTGGAACTATTGAAGGTGGGCTGATTATTGTCTTTGGGAAGGTTGCTGGAGAAAGCTGACAACGGCTCTGAAAACTCTTACATCACGTTATTTCGAGTATGTGTGACCACATGTGTACTATGTTTGCGAAAATCAATAAAAAGAGTTTAAAAAAAAAGTTTGACCATTTGAAAAAAAAGTTTTAAGGATCACTTAAAAAACATTTAACATTTATATACTGTACAATAAAAAAACCTTTACCAACATTTCTTTTTTAGCCTTTTCAAATCATTCTGTAAATCAATAAATTATGAAATAATTATATTGTTCCAGACTAATTGTGTTTTTGCCATCATAATTTCCGCACTTTTGAGTTGCAAAAGGGGAGTCGCTTGTAACATCAGTTGTACCTGCCTTTTGGTCACAACATGAACTCTGTGCACTATAACTTATGAACTACAATAGCCACTGTAACCCTGGGAAGTGCAGTAAATTGGAACCACTGCTACCATTGTAATAAGATATGTAAAGGTGGCAAACCGCAACCCTTTCTCCTGGGTAAAACGTGGGTCTATTGCCCGAACATTAAACCACCAGGATAAATACTAATATTTGTAGAAATAATGGAGACCAACTAGTTGAGGAACTAGTTCCAAAAAAGGACTCAGAAACAAAAAAACAACCCTCTTGCTACAGTAGAAAATGTTCCAGAAAACCAAAAGGGAGGTGGTGCGGTTACCAGATGAGGGACAAAGCTGACATAAAGTCCGTATTAGTGTCAACCCAATAAACTCCTTATAAAATGCAGGTTGCCACGAATACACTAGCTAATAGACTTCTCACTAAAGAAGAATGTAAACTCCCTAACAAGGCACTAGGGGGCATATTAACAAGGCGAAGTATCGCCGCTTTTTCGGCGAATTGTGCTGAGAAAGCGGCGATACTTCTAGAGCCCTATCTACAAGGGCATGTTAATGCCTGCCACAAGCCCACTTTGCATGTCAGCGAGAAACATCGCTAATGACATGCAAAGTGGGCGTTCCCACGTCCAACCACATGTAAAATGTGGTTGGAGGTGGGAACACCCAATTACCAAGGCAGGCGTTGGAAGACAAAAACCTGCGATAAACTCGTTTATTGCAGGTCTCCCAACGCCTGCTCTGACCAGGCGTTAGGCATTGATAACATGGGGGTGTGGATCATAACGCTGGAATCCACCCCCCATATTATTAAGGCACACTTTAGCGCGTGAAAACAACATTTGTTTTCATGCGTTAATGTTCCATATCGCCGAATTTAATTTTGCCTACGTGATGCACATTGATAATTACGCGCTATCACGGCGAAAAAATCCGGCGATAGCCGGCGATATGAAGATGTGCGATGTTCGTTTTTTAACGCACTTCTAGATAATATGCCCATAGGTTTACTAGTAACATTACAACTCATACTAAAACGACCAACAAAGAAGGTCTGAAACAGATATATCTAAAGTTAGAAGGACTTGAGAAGCAAGTCCTCTCCCATTGGTGGGATGCTGTGACGCTTAAAAAATAAATTGAATGAAAGTGGTCACCAGGGACTCAGAATGCTAACATTTCCTTCTTTTGCAGACTTAAATCCAGATCTTTTTATTGCATGGGAAAGTTTACTTCAACCTACTTTATATGGTATGATGAATATCCTCATTAGACACACAGACGGAAAAGATGAAAAATCATATTAGAGACACAAACGTTGGAGCAAGAGACTAAATTTACTAGAAGCATGTGCAAAGAGCAAACATTCCCAAGGAAATGCTTGATACCCGCCAATTGTATCTTAGGGATGAAACATTAAAATAGATCACTAGAGATGATTGAGAATATATATGTGGTGGCAAATTTATTTATGTGAGGAAATATGATACTTTTGCAGTCAACAATAAGAAAAAGGCATTGACAGTCATAACACCATCACATACACCCTCTGCCAGTGAATCAGATTTGTCCAGCATTGTGAGTAAATCCTTCAAAGAGGGCATGGTAGAAGCACTATAAACCAACTCGTCCGCTTTTGTAGAGGAAATACATATTCAGAAGCCTCCAAAAAGGACACAGGAACAGGACAACAACCAATAAACCATAAAAGTACAAATTAAAACATCGTATAAAATATGCTTAACATTAAAATTGGAGCAAGCGTACACTCACAGGAGCAATAGTACATGGTAATAACAAGCAAACACCATAATCAAATTATTAGATAAAATCAGTGCATATCAGTGCAAATCAGTGCATATAAAACATTTCATAGTCTCAATAAGTTAAGTCACAAAAAGGGAGATAAACAACATTACGCAGCAATTTTACCTAAGTGTCGCTGGACACCCCATGTTTCTGTTATGCTAGGGCTCACAATAAGCTTGCATATCATACGCCTGGTCCTCTTCATCATTAGCAAATAGTAGGAGACAACAAAGACAATTATTTGTCGTGTGTTGTATCTCAATATACGTAAGGCCTCTGCATGTTTCCTAACCCCTAGATTCCGGCATACTGGGAGTTTTCATTTTTTCCTCCCCTTCTCATAGGCAGGACAGAACAACAATGCGTGCTCCACTGTTGCCCTATCATCACCACAGGAAGGATACGTGCGCCTGTCCTGCTCATGTGGCCAAACCCAACCCGAAGTGAAGGAGAGCAGGAGAAGGTTACCATAGCAAAACTGGAGATAGAGCTTCCATGCATCCACGGGATCAATATCATTGAGGTACCGCTCCATCCTAAGCTCATCCTTTACAAAAAGGAACGCGCCGGACAGGGGAACAAAGGAGGGTTGTGTCTGCCTTAAACTTATTATGTGGTGGCCATAGCTGGCTTTTATGGTAGTCTCACTAAAAGACCCAGCTGTCATCTGCTCCTTCCACAAAATCCCATTGCCCGCCTTGCTTAGGGTTTCTTTAATGTGCTTTATCCAAGGGAGCTTACCAGCGCCAGGCAGACCCAAAATCTATTCCAACCCCATGCAATATAATAGTAGTAGCTCTGGGGTTGCCTAGAGCCTGCCTCCTCCAATATAGGAGTGGTCTCAGCCCTATCACTTCTGAGATGAGCCAGAGGCCCATGTCAGGCCCGAGGGGAAGCAAAGGGGTCCTAATAGGTAAGCCCATCAGCTGACGCAGTTATCTATTTTCAACTATATTGAGAGCTGCTGTGTCCTTAGGACCCCAAAGCTCATCACCATAAAGCAGGGGTCTCCAAACCGGTCCTGGAGGGCCGGATCCATGCCAGATTTTTTGGATATCCCCATTGAGATACATGTAGTAATTTTTAAAATCTGGCATGGATCCGGCCCTCCAGGACCGGTTTGGGGACCCCTGCCATAAAGGGTTGCCCCCATGGTCTGCTGCTTATGAATTTGCAGCGCTGGCGAAATTGGGCAGAATTGGGAGCCAAGCTGCTCTTAAATCAACCCCCAGTGTGTTGCTTAAGTTTGAGCCTCATCCTATCAATGTAATGTCTCCAATCCAGCTGTTCTGTGAAAGTCAACCGTAAATGCTCAAAGGTACGCACACGCTCCAATAAGGAGCCTTTGAGCCATGGGTTGGGTCTGGTGGTGCAGCAGGGATTGAGAACTATGTATTTTGTCTTTGCAACATTGATTTCCAGTCCCCTCTTAGTACAAAGAGTATCGAGACTGTCTAAAATCTGCTGCAACCCCATAGGTTATTTGGATGTAAGTTAAGTGTCATCCACAATCACCAGAATAAATAAAAACCCACTTCACAGACTCACCAAGTTCGCCAAAGGGTTAAGCCTCATTCATTCACAGTTCTTTAGAAAGGCAAAACCCAAAGGGGAGCCTATGTTGTGCCACTGGCTTTCAACAAAAGGTGCCTGTAAGGGCACTCATTTAGGCACATTAGTCACTACATTTCCTTTGGGGCAAAGTCCTCAAAGCCTGGGTAAGCTTATTTTCGTACTCTAGTTTGTTTTGACCAATGATCCTGCCAATGTAGATTAAAGAACCTCGTTTGCCATTAGTATTACTAAAAAATCTATAGAGAACAGACGCAGACTCATTTATAAAGGTAATTCCACTATACCCAGTTTTCACCAAATATCCTTCAAATAACACTTTGCAGCTGTGTTTTCCGAAGTCTGCCTAGGGGCGACAGCCACACATATTTACATTTGCACTTGGATCCATCAGGTTGTGAAAACGTTACTCACCCAGATTGCTTTAAAATGTACCATTTGCAACAAACGTGGCAGCAATTCCTAGAGAGAAATTAACTGCTACCGGCAAAAATCCAATTTTGGTCATTGCTCTTTTCAATTTAACCTTAGACAGTGCAATTTTCTAATAATCTCCCAATCATTCCTATGGATGGAATGTTAACAATAATCTGCAACACCAAAGAAGAAGCAA
Organism: Lissotriton vulgaris; assembly: GCF_964263255.1. NCBI lineage: Eukaryota > Metazoa > Chordata > Amphibia > Caudata > Salamandridae > Lissotriton > Lissotriton vulgaris. The sequence goes on from NC_141685.1 coordinate 1,652,405,472, forward strand.
TTCATTATTTAATTTTTATGCCATTTACTATCAGTTAACATATTTTGTTTCTAAAATTGTTCTCTGGGGAGGGGTATCTGCAAGTCCCATTTTTACATTTTGTGTCTTTAGTAGATTCCAGGCATGCAGCCATCCCTCATCCCAAGAAATACTTCTGGCTACAGGCCTGAGTGTGCTGGGCAGAGCTCACTTTGTCACTACAATGTAAATGTCCCATGGTCAGCACACACAACTTTAATCCTTTAGAGTAGAAGTATTTTGACAAGAATCAGGCGTTTTTCAATTGATAGAAATTTGTTTCCACATATGTCTACGCATTTTTTAGTTTCGTTTGTAAGACTTTCGAATGCTGTTCTTGTTATAGTTTCACAATTTTTTATGAACACGACTTGGATAGTTTGCTGATGTTCCTTTGGAAAACACAGATATGTATCAGCAAAACAGTTCGAACTGAAGGAAAAGATAGGCTGTGACCCACCATCTCTCTCAAACTTGCCTGGAGAAAATGTGTATTGGGCACGTAAAAACCTTGTCACAGACTGTCAGGCAGTTTGATTTATTGATATGAGTTCTGGTAACATTTTGTCCCTGGTACTGCACTCAAGAAGTACACACTGGGTAAGAATTGTTATGAGACAAAAGCCTTGAGGCAGTCCCACAAGCACAGGCTCTGCTCACTGTTGTCCTAGAATGAGTCAAAGTCCTGCTCTCTCTCAGCGGGCGGAAAAGAGCTAATGTGCACCACCAAATACATAATTATGAAGAAAAATCTTTTGAGCGCAGGTTGGAAATATTCCATGACATTGTTGCACGATATACAACAGAGATGCATCAACTATTTGCAAAAAGTAATGACTTATGATGCTAAATGAGCAAATCACGCAAATACCTGGGCCCTTATTTATGAGGCCTTGCGTCAGTTTTGCGCCGCCGGTGCGTCACTTTTTGTGACGCACCAGCGGCGTAAAATATGCGCCTCGTTGCGCCATATTTAATAAGTGACGCATCTAGGTAGATGCGTCACTTTTTAAACCCCTGCGCCACATTATACCTGCGTCAGGTATAATGTATGCAGAGGGGGCGTTCGCCCGCAAAAAGCCTCGTAATAGTGACGCAGTGAAATCTATGAGATTTCACTGCGTCACTTTTAGGATGCTGTTGCGTCAAAATCTTGCGCCTGCCTCACAGCAGGTGTAAGACTGACGCAAGCCCTTTCACATGGGGCTTTCCCCATGTGAAAGGACGCATTGCTGGAGTTGCATCCCTTTTGAGACACACTCCAGCAATGCGTCACTTTTGTGCTTACAGATACGTCAGAAATACTGACGTATCTGTAAGTCCTTGCGACATGATGCGTCATACTTTAAATATGACGCATCATTGGTGTCGCAAGGAGTGCGCAGTGAAAAGTGACGCAACGCTGTTTTCACGCAGCGATGTGTCACTTTTCATAAATGAGGCCCCTGATATAGAGGGCCTCCAAGAAGCATATAAGGCAAAATAGTCAACGCTGTTGCCAAAATGAATGTGAAACTATATGGTTCCCTTTTATACACCAGGTATGACATTTATGTAGTAGTATTGTGTGAGTATCTCTATATACCTGGTGCTTCGTCCTGCCTTCTACTTATGTTCCATGTGGAAGCTGTGAACTCAAAGGGAAGACAGACTGCAATGTTCGCAAAGGTTGTTTCTTTCCAAAATGTAAGACCCCCTCCTAGTCCTACTCATGGCAGCATAGTCAATAAGTGGGGGAAATATGTACGATTCCAAAACCGGGTGGGGACACCCATGAGCCCTCATCGTATTGTCCGATCACGATGATAAACACAGATGTTAAAATCCTTTGCAAACTCTTGGCCTCTCGATTAGCGCTGTACATGACTCACTTGGTCCATGAGGACCAGTGTGGCTTCATACCAGGACGTAACACGGCTATGTATTTGCGTCAGCTGAACCACATTCTACATGAGGTGTGGGACCAGGAGGAACACTTGGTATTAATATCTATTGATCTCGCCAAGGCGTTCGACAAGGTGGACTGGGGATACCTTCTTGAGGTCCTACGCGCTGTGAGGTTGGGCCCTAACTTTTGTCGATGGATTCGCATCCTCTATACGGCTCCCCACGCTAAAGTTAAACTAGGCAGCGGGAGATCAGAAGAGTGGCATTTGGGAAGGGGTACACATCAGGGGTGTCCTCTCTTGCCCTTTTTGTTCACCCTGGCCATAGAGCCCTTCGCGGTCCGGGTCCGGACCACTATGGAAGAATGGGGAATTAGAGTAGGGAACACAAGGCATATTATCTCTCTATATGCTGACGACGCTTTGTTTTATTTGGTCTCTCCTCAGGATGCCCTGCCAGCACTGCTGCACCAGCTGGATCAGTTTGGGGAGGTCTCTGGATTACGACTTAACCACAGTAAGTCCCTGATCTTCCCGCTGCCTGGGCTGGCCTCAGTGCTCCCAGAGGACCTCCCAGACCTTGGTATGCATTGGGAGCAGCAAGGGTTTTGCTACCTTGGGATACAGGTGGCCCAACGGATGCACAGGCTATAGCCCAGAATGTAGACCGAACCATCGCTTTGTTGTAGCAGTCTGTGTCTATTCGTAATACCCTCCCATTTTCATTGATGGGCAAGTTAGCCATCTCTAAGATGGTGATGCTTCCTAGGACGCTGTACGCACTTCAGACCTCACTATGTCCGTTGTCACCACAAGTTTTCAAAACTCTCAATACCTTGAGGCCACGCCCACCTCCCGCCCTTTAAAAGCACTGACACGCTAGCGCTTGGGCTGAAGCTAAGACTCCTAAGGCTGAAGCCGGGAGAGGTCGCACATTGTTATTTGCACTACCTTTTAAAACTTACTTGTCTTTTTAATCTTGTGATAACTTGTAAAAAGCACCGCGCACTTCAGGGCACGGTAGAGCGGACCTAGCGCTCACGTGACCCCCAGCACCAGCTGCCTTCGCCGCTGGACACGCCCACCTTGAGGCCACGCCCACTTCCCGCCCTACGGCCCCTATAAAACATGTGTAACTTTAGAACGCGCAGCGGGCGAGCGCAGTGGGCGCGCTGTTTGCGAGCCGAAGGCGCGCCTAAGGCAAGCCCGTCTGCGCCCGTCCGCGACCAGACGGGACCCGGGGCCACAAACCTTGGCCCTCACTCCACCCAGAGCAGAACCTACAGCTCGGCGGCCTCATACAGCATAGGTAGGATTGCCACTTTCCAGTGCTCCCACATCTTTGCTCCGTTAGAGCTACCCGCCCGATGTTCGGGGTGCAAACACTCCTTCCGTAAATCCCCGTCGGCCGCGGCACAAACGTACCGTATGTTCGCGCTAAACTGCCGCTCCTTACCTAAACATAGCACACAGATTGCCATGCTGCTCGAGGAGCAAAAACCAGACGCGGTTTTCCTGACAGAAACATGGCTTACTGCTCATTCTGAGCCAGACGTAGTTCAAGCCTTACCCATAGGCTACCATATTCTCAGAGTGGATAGACCGGTAGGGAAAGGCGGAGGTCTGGCAATCATTCTGAAGAACCAGTACCGATGCCGCACTTCAGCAGAAACTATCCCTGAATGCGAGAGTGTAGCATTCTGCATAGAGTTTGGCGCTAACAACACTTTCTCTGGCACCTTGATCTACCGCCCCCCTGAGCCTGTAAAAGTGTTCCACAGGTCTCTTCCAGAAATCATAGCGGAAAGAATTCTTTCTTCCGCTAATCACACGATCCTAGGGGACCTCAATCTCCATTTTAACTCCCCCTCAGATCACATTGCTCAGGAATTACTAGATGATCTGGAAGCTCTCCAAATGTCCCAACTGGTTGCAGCCCCGACCCATGAAAAGGGTAATTTACTTGACCCCATATTCAGTTACTGCCTGGAGCTAACTGTTGATCAACCAACCCCCCTCCCATGGTCGGACCATTTTTTGGTCCCGTTCACCTGGGTCAAACACAAAACCCCCCAGCTACCTCCCCAGGTCACCACCAGGAGGAACTGGTCTAAACTCCCACTGGAGTCCTGGCTGCATAACCTAGACTCCACTCGCCCGTCACTTTGCCTAGACCCCAATGTGGCTAACGCCGACTACGAAAAGTGGATCACCCACTCGCTAGACTCGATCCTCCCGCTTCGCAGATCCTCCTCGAAGAGACTACAGAAATCTGCCCCCTGGTTCTCTGACTCTCTAAGACAGCTAAAACGCCTCTGCAGGCAACGAGAGAGAGCCTGGCGTTCAGATTTCCTCCCAGATAAAAAGGCTTCCTACAAAGAGGCGATCAAAGCCTACAAAGAAGGGATCAGAACGGCCCAGGCAACCTACTATTCTGAGAAAATACTAGAAGCAAAATCTAAACCCAAAGAAATTTTCCAGATTATAAAGCACTGTTCCATTGCCAATACGGCACCCCCACCCAACAAAACCCAGGATCAATGCAACGAGCTTGCGGATTTCTTCCACAACAAAGTCACAAAAATGTACTCCACCTTCCCTACTTCAGCCACAACCCTAGATGTGATTAACCCACCCCCCCTAGATCACCTCTTCACCCAGACCAGCCTTCCTTTGAGCACTTCCCGCCTCTGGACCTTGACACTTTAAGTAAGGTGGCACGACAAGTCAAGTCTGGCTCCCCCTGTGATCCCGCTCCTCCAGAAGTCCTGATGCAGGCAAGTAAAGCCACCCTGCCTGTAATCTTGGATCTCCTAAACACTTCCATATCCGCTTGCTCAGTCCCCACAGCTTGGAAGCAGGCCATGGTACGGGCGCTGTTGAAAAAACCCAGCCTAGACCCAGATGACCACTCCAGCTACCGCCCCATCTCACTTCTCCCTTGGGCTAGCAAGGTGTTAGAGAAGTATATCAACGCGCAGCTGGTCCAGTTCCTGGAGGACCACTCTCTATTACATTCATCCCAGACAGGCTTCAGACCAAAGCATGGTACGGAAACCGCCTTGTTGGCAGTCACCGAAGAAACTAGAAGGATACTGGATCAGGGAGGATCAGTGGCAGTGATCCTCCTTGATCTTAGTGCCCCCTTCGATACGGTCAGCTATACCACCTTGCTGGACCGTCTCTATAACATCGGAGTTTCAGGTGACGCTTTAAGGTGGTTTGACTCCTTTCTGTCTGGGAGGTCGTTTCAGATCTTCGACGGAGAGACGGTGTCCTCTAGCAAACCCCTGAGCTGCGGAGTACCACAGGGCTCTTCCCTGAGCCCTGTATTGTTCAACGTGTACATGAGGCCGCTGGCGGGTGTTGTCGAACCATATGGCATTAAAATCGTGTCATATGCCGACGACACCCAGCTTGTGGTCTCGTTGGCCACGAAGAACAACAGGCATTCCTCAGCCGACCTGCTAAAATGCCTAGTGGATGTTAAGGGATGGATGACCAACTCCTCCCTAAAACTAAACGGAGAAAAGACGGAGCTCATGCTCCTAGGCCCTACCTCCCCTGTGTCCTTCACCTCCCTGTGGCCCAGTGCTCTGGGGCCCCCTCCCACCCCTAAGGACAGTGTCAAAAGCTTGGGAGTGTGGCTGGACAACAAACTCTCCTTCTCCACCCAGGCCAAAAAACTGTCCGCCACTTGCTTTGGCCTACTGAAAATCCTGAGGAAGGTTCTCCCGCTACTTCCCCTAGAGGCCAAAAAGGTGGCGGTACAAGGTCTCATCCAGTCTCGTCTGGACTCGAACAATGCCCTATACGTGGGGGCACCTGAGATGACCCTCCGAAAACTGCAGGTCGTTCAAAACTGTGCAGCACGCACCTTGCTGAAAATCTCGCGCACCCACTCAGCCAGACCTGCTCTAAAAAGTCTCCATTGGCTGCCAGTGAGGCAGAGAGTGACCTTTAAGGCGCTGTGCTTGGCGCACCGCGTCTTTTGGAAAACGGCCCCAGCCATTAACACCGATCTTATCATCCCTTACCACCCTAACAGAAACCTTTGGTCGACGGAGGCGTTCCTCGCTGTTGTTCCCAGAGTGAAGCGAGCCAGGTCTGGGGGTAGGCTGTTCTCTTTGAACACCGCCAGGCTCTGGAATGCTCTCCCCCTCTCACTCCGGTCCAACCCAGACCTCCTCTCATTCCGTAAAAACCTGAAGACACTGCTGTTTGCCAAATCCGACACCCCCTAGCTCCCCTCCAGTCTCGTCCTGCTTCAACTCAGCGCTTGGACGCCTACGGGCAGCAACCGCGCTCAACAAGTATTTTTACAATTACAATTACAATTACAATTACCTTACTTACATCTCTGCTTTGGGCGGGCCGACACAGTAGGGTAGCTCTCAACACTATTGTTCATAGCTATGAGGAGAAAGGGCTGGAAGCTCCACGCTTCGACCTGTACTATTACGCAGCGCAGCTACAACCTGTGGCACGCTGGTTTTCTGACGCGAATAATTGGGAGAAATGCCTCCTCTCCGGGAGGGTAAACACTCAGACGCTGCAGGAAGCTCTGATGCAGGGCAGGGGGTCGGACACATCTCTTCCTTGTATTGTACGGCACACAGGCGCTATATGGCAGCAGTTTGTTGAGAAGGTCTTAACAAAGGCACCTTTTCACAGGGAGCTCTCCATCTGGATTCTGGCCCCTTCATAGATATGGGGAAATACATGTCTTTTCAACCTTGGTTGGAAGGTGGATGTGGGGTTCTTGCCAATCTCTTTCCCAACGAGACCTTCATCACTTACGAGCAGGCAGAGGAGAATATTGGCCATGGACAGGGCCAATTCCTACATTTCAGAGGAATTCAGGATGTGGTGAAGGTCACAAGGCCTCAGTATCCGGATATCCCACCACTGACACACACATTAGATATCATACTCTCCTGCCGTACCAGACGCAAATTGATTTCACTCTTGTACAAAGCGATGAAACAGGACTCAGCCCCCACCCCCCCGGTACCTCTGTTTCGTTGCGACCTAGGAAAGGGACCTTGCAATCCAACTGGATGATACACAATGGGCACGCATAGGTTCCCTCACACACTCAGTGTCATGCAACGGTAGGTTTAAGTTAACGCTTTTTAACTTGCTACACCGAACTTATTTAACCCCGGTGTCCCTAAAACATATCTCTGGTGACTCTTGTATTGATTGTTGGCGCTGGTCCGGAAGCCTAAGAAAAAGACATTCCCATATAAGCTTTTACATTTAATGCTGGTGCTCGACAGGTGCAGGGTAGCTATAACTTGAATGGGGCAAAGGGCCCCAGAGGTGCCCATCTGGCTCAAAGACATTCGTGAATGGTCCCTAGCTGAAGAGGTCCACATGAAACTTACCGGAAGGGATGAGAAGTTGCAAGAAGATCTACTACTTGGGCATGACATGTGTCACTCTGGGTTGGCAGAGGGGGGATCCTCTTCGCAAGAGGAAACCAACAGCGAGGAGGGGAGTGGGTTGGATATTGCCGGGGGTCCAATCACAATGGGGGGCGGGAGAGTTGACTTTAGTAATGTAGGCTGTGGACTCTAGTAATGTGCCCAGATTCTTACTTCACAGTGATATGATTGTAAACGATTTTCTCTTTTCCCCACTGTACATTTCCCTCCCGAATGCCACCTTTTGCCCTGTAAGCCATTGATAATGTAAATAATGTGCCTACATATACTGATTTGATGCCAAATGTTTCTTTCTTTGTCTGTAATTTGTAAACTAAAGTTTATAAAAAAAGACAGAAATTATGGTGGGGGTATCAGAATTTGTTGTTCTTTGGAGAAAATTGCAGAGCTAAATTTCAATAGGGCAATGTTGGAAACGAATAGGCTATTATTGAGGTGGTTACATATACCATTAATATTATATGGGATTATATGGGACAACACATTTAATAAAGATGTCCATCCTTCCAAAATTCAGTTTTCTTTTTAATGCCATTCCCTTGCATTTTAATGTGTCTAGCTACAAAAATTACATGGAAGAATAAATGTGTTTGTATGGACCTCCAAGGGTTCAACAATTGCAAGGAAAATCTTGCATATGAAATATGATAAAGGTGATATCGCGCTGCCAGATTTTCAACTCTATGCCTGGGCCTTCCATCTCAAAACCTTTAGGTCATTATTTACTGACTTGAGTGGCTCTGGGGGTCACCAATTAAGTAAAACCCTGTTAAATAGGGTGAAGGGAGGAGAGACCAAGTTTATGTATAAAATTGGCTACATGAGGTATTTTAAGAAGGTGAGGCTAAAAGTTCTACAGACGGCTGCCATACTGTGGGCACAGATCAGACAAGCAACAAGGCTTTCGTACTATAGAAGGTATACCCCAATGTGGGTCTCTACAGGTACCCTTTTGTGCTTGGAAGACAGGCTGGAAGTTGGATTAAGAGAAGCTGGCATTGTAGACTGGGTCCAGTTCCTTCAAGTAGGGAAACTTTGTTTGTGGGAGGAATTTCAGAAAATAACAAAGGAAGCCGTCTCAAAATTTACATTGTATCAGATGCATAGCTGGGCTTGGGCTCTCGGAGAGGAGATCAGTAGCACAAATGAGTTGAAGGAGCATATGATCAAGGTGCCTCGACGAAAGAAGGAAGAGGCAGTATAGTATGGGTTAATGTTGGATGTCTTGGATGAAGATTTTGACTTTCCTGTTATGTTATGGGAAGAACTATTGCCAAAGCAAGGATTAGTCAGCTGTGGCAAGTATCTTTTTGTATTCTGTATAGCATGGTAAAGTCCGCCTATCTAAGAAGAAACCATTTTTTCTCCCTCAATAGAGTGTTTTGGTCACCTAAGAGTCTATCCAAGCTGCAAGGGTCAGAAGAGGCTTCTTGCAATAAGTATAGCCAGAGTGACTCGATGACTTTCACATGTTCGTGGTCTGTGCCAGTATTCAGGAGTTCTTGGGAGAGGTTGGTATGGTATTGAGTGGCATCTTCAAGACCCACATGGAGGTAAGCCCAAATTAATTATCTTTTGGTGGTTGCCTGAATCAGTGGTTTCTCAGGGCAATTGCAGCAAACTTTTGTTCTATCTAATTCTGCTGGGAAGAAGAGAAATTTGCAAGCAGTGGATTTCCCCCTCGTGTTCTACTAATGCTGAATGGTTGAACTCAGCCATATATGCTTACAAGATGGACTTCAGTCACCCCATGTAAAAAGAACGAATTTATGGTGTTACAATGCATACATTTACAACACATGCCTTTACAATGCAGTTTTTACATCGCAACATCCTTTACAACGCATACATTTACATTGAGTACCACTACAACAAATGTTTTTAAACTACATTTACAACATATTCCATTACATCGTATTATAACTTTACAATGCATACCATTACTATTCATACCATAACATTGCATTTAAGGTAAGTGTTGGATAGTTTAGAGGTAAAAATTACTATTCTAACTCCAGGGGGTGCAACAGTAGGGTAAGTGTTGGATAGTGTAGGGGTACAATTACTATTCCAACTCCGGGGGGGCAGCAGTAGGGTAAGTGTTGGATAGTGTAGGGGTACTATGCGTTGTAATGGTATGCCTTGTAATAACATGCGATGTAATGTCTGCGTTGTAGTGACATGCATTGTAGTGTCATGCATTGTAGTGACATGCAATGTAATTGATGTGTTGTAGTGACATGCGTTGTAAAGGATGTTGCGATGTAATGACTGCGTTGTAAATGTAGTGCGATGTAATGACTGCATTGTAAAGGTCGTTTCCCAAAAAGAACTATTATGGCCCCCCTTGACCACATGTTTGGGAGCAGAAGGTGGGGAGTAGTCCCAAAGTATAAACCTAAGTGGCTCATGAGTTTTTCGGGATCTCCATTTTGTCCAATGATTAAAGCCAATTGGGTCTCCGAACGTGGTGTCAGGTAATTTTTAGCTCATAAAAGTTGGAACCTTCTTCCTAACTGAGAATCCTAGTACTCCTCGAGGGTGTATCACTGTGGTATATGAAGGTCTAGGTGGTTAGATAGAAGTAGGTATGGCAAATGAAGACTTTTTTTTCACAATTAGGAATGAACAAAACAAATGCCTGCTCCGATGCGTGCAAATTCACTGTATTATACATTAGATCAATAAACAGAGTGGAGAAGGTTCAATCCTCTTCATGGTGTGGTGTTTATACATTGACATAAAATCACATATTAATCCCCTGGTGTTCATTCAATATCAGAGTGAGACTCTCAAAATCAATTGCCAGTAATCTTGATCTTCTTAAGTCAAATTACATCCAGAGATATGCATTGATATTTAGGCCAATTACCATTCTAAGGGTCTCATCAGGGCAAATGAAGTCTGACCTAAGTGTTCTGAAATGCAATATATGAAAGGGGCTTTGTTAACGAATGAAGAGTTGGTCTATATGATATGAAGAGTGCACAAATGCTAACAGATATACCTCTCTCAAAGAGAGTACCAGTCTAAAATGGCAAACGCAGCTGAAAATTGATAAATAAATAAAGATTATTTTACTAACGCAAATGGCAGCTCCTGGGCCCTCCAAAAGTAAAATACAAAAAAATATGGGAATTTCTATGAGGGATGGGGTAGTAATGAAGGAGTGTGTGGGGGCTTATTGGGAGGGGGGCAACGTGCAGGGGACCCAAGACGAGGGAACAATGGAGACTGAAAAAGCTTTTAAGAATGAGGAGTGGGCCATCAGCAAACAGCAGCTGCTGGGCCCTCCAAAAAGGTAATGTAAATTAATTAAAACATGTATTTCAAGGTCTGTGAGGGGTTGTAGACAATAAAGAAGTGGTAGAAAGAGAAGCAATAGAAGAGTGGGTATGTGAGGGGTTGGGGTTGGGGGGAACAACACTTACAACGCAACTTTTACAACGCACTACCTTTACCACGAAACTTTTACAACGCAACATCCATTACAACCATACCATTACAACCATACCATTACAACGCATGTCACTAAAACGCATACCACTACAACGCATGTCATTACAACGCATACCATTACAACGCATACCTACACTATCCAACACTTACCCTACTGTTGCACCCCCTGGAGTTAGAATAGTAATTTTGACCCCTACACTATCCAAAACTTACCCTACTATTGCACCCCCCTGGAGTTAGAATAGTCAATTTTACCCCTACACTATCCAATACTAACCCTTCTGTTGCACCCCCTGGAGTTGGAATAGTAATTTTTACCCCTACACTATCCAACACTTACCCTACTGCTGCACCTCCTGGAGTTAGAATAGTAATTTATACCCCTACACTATCCAATACTTACCATACATGCAATGTAATGGTATGCGTTGTAATGGTATGTGTTGTAAATGTAGTATGCGTTGTAGTGGAATGCGTTGTAAAGGTAGTTTCAAAGAATTTGTTGCAATGGCATGCGTTGTAATGGAATGCGTTGTAATGGATGTTGCGGTGTAAAAAATGCGTTGTAAAAGTATGCATTGTAACGACATACATCCGTTGGGGGTAAGCAGCACATGCAAGACAGCAAGAAAATAAATGCACTCTCATGGAGTTCTTAGTGAAAAAAAAAAGTAGCTCCCTAAACGGGAGTATTGGAAGGATACAGGTGAGGATAATAAAGAGCATGGTAAAGAGGCAATGTTCCAAGTGGCGGACAAGTATAATAGATGAAGGCAATCCACCAAATAAGAAGCAAGTAAACGTGAATGGCAATAAAGCCAATCAATGGTGAGGAATAGGCGAGCTCTAAGCCCACTGTACGTTTTTGATATGGTCCACAAAAGGTGTTTCGCAACTAGACAACTAAAAGCTGTCTAGCAGGAGAAACCTAACAAGGGTCCAACACAAACCAGGTAACTACACCCTACCAAGTTCTTATTCATCTTTAAGATGTAACCCAGTGATTGATTATCAGACAACCACAAGATATCTCTGTCCTGCTGCAGGGATGCTTAAGATGAATAAAGTCTCTCTGGCATCAATCGTGAATGCTAGCGCTTGGGCTGAAGCTAAGACTCCTGAGGCGGAAGCCGGGAGAGATGCACATTGTTATTTGCACTACCTTTTAAAACTTACTTGTCTTTTTAATCTTGTGATAACTTGTAAAAAGCACCGCGCACTTCAGGGCACGGTAGAGCGGACCTAGCGCTCACGTGACCCCCAGCACCAGCTGCCTTCGCCGCTGGACACGCCCACCTTGAGGCCACGCCCACTTCCCGCCCTACGGCCCCTATAAAACATGTGTAACTTTAGAACGCGCAGCGGGCGAGCGCAGTGGGCGAGCGCAGTGGGCGCGCCGTTTGCGCGCCGAAGGCGCGCCTTAGGCAAGCCCGTCTGCGCCCGTCCGCGACCAGACGGGACCCGGGGCCACAAACCTTGGCCCTCACTCCACCCAGAGCAGAACCTACAGCTCGGCGGCCTCATACAGCATAGGTAGGATTGCCACTTTCCAGTGCTCCCACATCTTTGCTCCGTTAGAGCTACCCGCCCGATGTTCGGGGTGCAAACACTCCTTCCGTAAATCCCCGTCGGCCGTGGCACAAACGTACCGTATGTTCGCGCTAAACTGCCGCTCCTTACCTAAACATAGCACACAGATTGCCATGCTGCTCGAGGAGTAAAAACCAGACGCGGTTTTCCTGACAGAAACATGGCTTACTGCTCATTCTGAGCCAGACGTAGTTCAAGCCTTACCCATAGGCTACCATATTCTCAGAGTGGATAGACCGGTAGGGAAAGGCGGAGGTCTGGCGATCATTCTGAAGAACCAGTACCGATGCCGCACTTCAGCAGAAACTATCCCTGAATGCGAGAGTGTAGCATTCTGCATAGAGTTTGACGCTAACAACACTTTCTCTGGCACCTTGATCTACCGCCCCCCTGAGCCTGTAAAAGTGTTCCACAGGTCTCTTCCAGAAATCATAGCGGAAAGAATTCTTTCTTCCGCTAATCACACGATCCTAGGGGACCTCAATCTCCATTTTAACTCCCCCTCAGATCACATTGCTCAGGAATTACTAGATGATCTGGAAGCTCTCCAAATGTCCCAACTGGTTGCAGCCCCGACCCATGAAAAGGGTAATTTACTTGACCCCATATTCAGTAACTGCCTGGAGCTAACTGTTGATCAACCAACCCCCCTCCCATGGTCGGACCATTTTTTGGTCCCGTTCACCTGGGTCAAACACAAAACCCCCCAGCTACCTCCCCAGGTCACCACCAAGAGGAACTGGTCTAAACTCCCACTGGAGTCCTGGCTGCATAACCTAGACTCCACTCGCCCGTCACTTTGCCTAGACCCCAATGTGGCTAACGCCGACTACGAAAAGTGGATCACCCACTCGCTAGACTCGATCCTCCCGCTTCGCAGATCCTCCTCGAAGAGACTACAGAAATTTGCCCCCTGGTTCTCTGACTCTCTAAGACAGCTAAAACGCCTCTGCAGGCAATGAGAGAGAGCCTGGCGTTCAGATTTCCTCCCAGATAAAAAGGCTTCCTACAAAGAGGCGATCAAAGCCTACAAAGAAGGGATCAGAACGGCCCAGGCAACCTACTATTCTGAGAAAATACTAGAAGCAAAATCTAAACCCAAAGAAATTTTCCAGATTATAAAGCACTGTTCCATTGCCAATACGGCACCCCCACCCAACAAAACCCAGGATCAATGCAACGAGCTTGCGGATTTCTTCCACAACAAAGTCACAAAAATGTACTCCACCTTCCCTACTTCAGCCACAACCCTAGATGTGATTAACCCACCCCCCCCAGATCACCTCTTCACCCAGACCAGCCTTCCCTTGAGCACTTCCCGCCTCTGGACCTTGACACTTTAAGTAAGGTGGCACGACAAGTCAAGTCTGGCTCCCCCTGTGATCCCGCTCCTCCAGAAGTCCTGATGAAGGCAAGTAAAGCCACCCTGCCTGTAATCTTGGATCTCCTAAACACTTCCATATCCGCTTGCTCAGTCCCCACAGCTTGGAAGCAGGCCATGGTACGGGCGCTGTTGAAGAAACCCAGCCTAGACCCAGATGACCACTCCAGCTACTGCCCCATCTCACTTCTCCCTTGGGCTAGCAAGGTGTTAGAGAAGTATATCAACAAGCAGCTGGTCCAGTTCCTGGAGGACCACTCTCTATTACATTCATCCCAGACAGGCTTCAGACCAAAGCATGGTACGGAAACCGCCTTGTTGGCAGTCACCAAAGAAACTAGAAGGATACTGGATCAGGGAGGATCAGTGGCAGTGATCCTCCTTGATCTTAGTGCCGCCTTCGATACGGTCAGCTATACCACCTTGCTGGACCGTCTCTATAACATCGGAGTTTCAGGTGACGCTTTAAGGTGGTTTGACTCCTTTCTGTCTGGGAGGTCGTTTCAGATCTTCGACGGAGAGACGGTGTCCTCTAGCAAACGCCTGAGCTGCGGAGTACCACAGGGCTCTTCCCTGAGCCCTGTATTGTTCAACGTGTACATGAGGCCGCTGGCGGGTGTTGTCGAACCATATGGCATTAAAATCGTGTCATATGCCGACGACACCCAGCTTGTGGTCTCGTTGGCCACGAAGAACAACAGGCATTCCTCAGCCGACCTGCTAAAATGCCTAGTGGATGTTAAGGGATGGATGACCAACTCCTCCCTAAAACTAAACGGAGAAAAGACGGAGCTCATGCTCCTAGGCCCTACCTCCCGTGTGTCCTTCACCTCCCTGTGGCCCAGTGCTCTGGGGCCCCCTCCCACCCCTAAGGACAGTGTCAAAAGCTTGGGAGTGTGGCTGGACAACAAACTCTCCTTCTCCACCCAGGCCAAAAAACTGTCCGCCACTTGCTTTGGCCTACTGAGAATCCTGAGGAAGGTTCTCCCGCTACTTCCCCTAGAGGCCAAAAAGGTGGCGGTACAAGGTCTCATCCAGTCTCGTCTGGACTCGAACAATGCCCTATACGTGGGGGCACCTGAGATGACCCTCCGAAAACTGCAGGTCGTTCAAAACTGTGCAGCACGCACCTTGCTGAAAATCTCGCGCACCCACTCCGCCAGACCTGCTCTAAAAAGTCTCCATTGGCTGCCAGTGAGGCAGAGAGTGACCTTTAAGGCGCTGTGCTTGGCGCACCGCGTCTTTTGGAAAACGGCCCCAGCCATTAACACCGATCTTATCATCCCTTACCACCCTAACAGAAACCTTCGGTCGACGGAGGCGTTCCTCGCTGTTGTTCCCAGAGTGAAGCGAGCCAGGTCTGGGGGTAGGCTGTTCTCTTTGAACACCGCCAGGCTCTGGAATGCTCTCCCCCTCTCACTCCGGTCCAACCCAGACCTCCTCTCATTCCGTAAAAACCTGAAGACACTGCTGTTTGCCAAATCCGACACCCCCTAGCTCCATTCCAGTCTCGTCCTGCTTCAACTCAGCGCTTGGACGCCTACGGGCAGCAACCGCGCTCAACAAGTATTTTTACAATTACAATTACAATTACAATTACAATTACCTTACTTACATCTCTGCTTTGGGCGGGCCGACACAGTAGGGTAGCTCTCAACACTATTGTTCATAGCTATGAGGAGAAAGGGCTGGAAGCTCCACGCTACGACCTGTACTATTACGCAGCGCAGCTACAACCTGTGGCACGCTGGTTTTCTGACGCGAATAATTGGGAGAAATGCCTCCTCTCCGGGAGGGTAAACACTCAGACGCTGCAGGAAGCTCTGATGCAGGGCAGGGGGTCGGACACATCTCTTCCTTGTATTGTACGGCACACAGGCGCTATATGGCAGCAGTTTGTTGAGAAGGTCTTAACAAAGGCACCTTTTCACAGGGAGCTCTCCATCTGGATTCTGGCGACTTCATAGATATGGGGAAATACATGTCTTTTCAACCTTGGTTGGAAGGTGGATGTGGGGTTCTTGCCAATCTCTTTCCCAACGAGACCTTCATCACTTACGAGCAGGCAGAGGAGAATATTGGCCATGGACAGGGCCAATTCCTACATTTCAGAGGAATTCAGGATGTGGTGAAGGTCACAATGCCTCAGTATCCGGATATCCCACCACTGACACACACATTAGATATCATACTCTCCTGCCGTACCTGACGCAAATTGATTTCACTCTTGTACAAAGCGATGAAACAGGACTCAGCCCCCACCCCCCCGGTACCTCTGTTTCGTTGCGACCTAGGAAAGCGACCTTGCAATCCAACTGGGTGATACACAATGGGCACGCATAGGTTCCCTCACACGCTCAGTGTCATGCAACGCTAGGTTTAAGTTAACGCTTTTTAACTTGCTACACCGAACTTATTTAACCCCGGTGTCCCTAAAACATATCTCTGGTGACTCTTGTATTGATTGTTGGCGCTGGTCCGGAAGCCTAAGAAAAAGACATTCCCATATAAGCTTTTACATTTAATGCTGGTGCTCGACAGGTGCAGGGTAGCTATAACTTGAATGGGGCAAAGGGCCCCAGAGGTGCCCATCTGGCTCAAAGACATTCGTGAATGGTCCCTAGCTGAAGAGGTCCACATGAAACTTACCGGAAGGGATGAGAAGTTGCAAGAAGATCTACTACTTGGGCATGACATGTGTCACTCTGGGTTGGCAGAGGGGGGATCCTCTTCGCAAGAGGAAACCAACAGCGAGGAGGGGAGTGGGTTGGATATTGCCGGGGGTCCAATCACAATGGGGGGCGGGAGAGTTGACTTTAGTAATGTAGGCTGTGGACTCTAGTAATGTGCCCAGATTCTTCTTTCACTGTGATATGATTGTAAACGATTTTCTCTTTTCCCCACTGTACATTTCTCTCCCGGATGCCACCTTTTGCCCTGTAAGCCATTGATAATGTAAATAATGTGCCTACATATACTGATTTGATGCCAAATGTTTCTTTCTTTGTCTGTAATTTTTAAACTAAAGTTTATAAAAAAAGACAGAAATTATGGTGGGGGTATCAGAATTTGTTGTTCTTTGGAAAAAATTGCAGAGCTAAATTTCAATAGGGCAATGTTGGAAACGAATAGGCTAATATTGAGGTGGTTACATATACCATTAATATTATATGGGACAGCACATTTAATAAAAATGTCTATCCTTCCAAAATTCAGTTTTCTTTTTAATGCCATTCCCTTGCATTTTAATATGTCTAGCTACAAAAATTACATGGAAGAATAAATGTGTTTGTATGGACCTCCAAGGGTTCAACAATTGCAAGGAAAATCTTGCATATGAAATATGATAAAGGTCGTATCGCGCTGCCATATTTTCAACTCTATGCCTCGGCATTCCATCTCAAAAACTTTAGGTCATTATTTACTGACTTGAGTGGCTCTGGGGGTCACCAATTAAGTAAAGCCCTGTTAAATAGGGTGAAGGGAGGAGAGACCAAGTTTATGTATAAAATTGGCTACATGAGGTATTTTAAGAAGGTGAGGCTAAAAGTTCTACAGACGGCTGCCATACTGTGGGCACAGATCAGACGAGCAACAAGGCTTTCGTACTATAGAAGGTATACCCCAATGTGGGTCTCTACAGGCACCCTTGTATTGTATTGTATTGTATTGTGATTTGTAAAGCGCGATTGCTGCCCAAAGGGCGTCCAAGCGCTAGAGTATAGAGAGCAGAGCTGGAGGGTGATGGAGGCTGAGATTTAGGTGGGCCTGGCAAACAAATGAGTCTTCAGTTGTTTACGGAATGAGAGTAAGTTAGGATTGGACCTGATTTGTAGCGGGAGTGTGTTCCACATCTTCGCGGCGTTTAAGGAAAACAACCTTCCTCCGGTCCTGGCTCTCCTTACTCTTGGGACTACGGCCAGGAAGGCCTCCGTGGACCGAAGGGTTCTGTTGGGATGGTATTGAGTGACCAATTTGTTAATGAGCGCTGGTCCAGAATTCCAGAAAGCTCGGTGCGCGATGCATAGTGCCTTAAAAGCCACTCTCTGTTTCACTGGGAGCTTGTGTGCTTGGAAGACAGGCTGGCAGTTGGATTAAGAGAAGCTGGCATTGTAGACTGGGGCCAATTCTTCAGGCCGGGAAACTTTGTTTGTGGGAGGAATTTCAGAAAATAACAAAGGAAGCTGTCTCAAAATTTACATTTTATCAGATGCATAGCTGGGCTTGGGCTCTGGGAGAGGAGAGCAGTGGCACAAATGAGTTGAAGGAACATTTGATCAAGGGGCCTCGACGAAAGAAGGAAAAGCCAGTATAGTATGGGTTAATGTTGGATATCTAGGATGAAGATTTTGACTTTCCTGTTATGTTATGGGAAGAACTATTGCCAAAGCAAGGATTAGTCAGCTGTGGCAAGTATCTTTTTGTATTCTGTATAGCATGGTAAAGTCCGCCTATCTAAGAAGAAACCACTTTTTCTCCCTCAATAGAGTGTTTTGGTCACCTAAGAGTCTATCCAAGCTGCAAGGGTCAGAAGAGGCTTCTTGCAATAAGTATAGCCAGAGTGACTCGATGACTTTCACATGTTCGTGGTCTGTACCAGTATTCAGGAGTTCTTGGGAGAGGTTGGTATGGTATTGAGTGGCATCTTCAAGACCCACATGGAGGTAAGCCCAAATTAATTATCTTTTGGTGGTTGCCTGAATCAGTGGTTTCTCAGGGCAATTGCCGCAAACATTTGTTCTATCTAATTCTGCTGGGAAGAAGAGAAATTTGCAAGCAGTGGATTTCCCCCTCATGTTCTACTAATGCTGAATGGTTGAACTCAGCCATATATGCTTACAAGATGGACTTCAGTCACCCCATGTAAAAAGAACGAATTTATGATGTTACAATGCATACATTTACAACACATGCCTGTACAATGCAGTTTTTACATCGCAACATCCTGTACAACGCATACATTTACATCGAGTACCACTACAACAAATGTTTTTAAACTACATTTACAACGCATTCCATTACATCGCATTATACCTTTACAATGCATACCATTACAACTCATACCATAACATTGCATTTAAGGTACGTGTTGGATAGTTTAGGGGTAAAAATTACTATTCTAACTCCAGGGGGTGCAACAGTAGGGTAAGTGTTGGATAGTGTAGGGGTAAAAATTACTATTCCAACTCCAGGGAGGGGGGCAACAGTAGGGTAAGTGTTGGATAGTGTAGGGGTACTATGCGTTGTAATGGTATGTCTTGTAATGACATGCGATGTAATGTCTGCGTTGCAGTGACATGCGTTGTAGTGTCATGCATTGTAGTGACATGCAAAGTAATTGATGCATTGTAATGACATGCGTTGTAAAGGATGTTGCAATGTAATGACTGCGTTGTAAATGTAGTGCGATGTAATGACTGCATTGTAAAGGTCGTTTCCCAAAAAGAACTATTATGGGCCCCCTTGACCACATGTTTGGGAGCAGAAGGTGGGGAGTAGTCCCAAAGTATAAACCTAAGTGGCTCATGAGTTTTTCGGGCTCTCCATTTTGTCCAATGATTAAAGCCAATTGGGTCTCCGAACGTGGTGTCAGGTAATTTTTAGCTCATAAAAGTTGGAACCTTCTTCCTAACTGAGAATCCTAGTACTCCTCGAGGGCGTATCACTTTGGTATATGAAGATCTAGGTGGTTAGACAGAAGTAGGTAAGGCAAATGAAGACTTTTTTTTTTATAAATGTCACAATTAGGAATGAACAAAACAAATGCCTGCTCTGATGCGTGCAAATTCACTGTATTATACATTAGATCAATAAACAGAGTGGAGAAGGTTCAGTCCTCTTCATGGTGTGGTGTTTATACATTGACATAAAATCACATATTAATCCCCTGGTGTTCATTCAATATCAGAGTGAGACTCTCAAAATCAATTGCCAGTAATCTTGATCTTCTTAAGTCAAATTACATCCAGAGATATGCATTGATATTTAGGCCAATTACCATTCTAAGGGTCTCATCAGGGCAAATGAAGTCTGACCTAAGTGTTCTGAAATGCAATATATGAAAGGGGCTTTGTTAACGAATGAAGAGTTGGTCTATATGATATGAAGAGTGCACAAAGGCTAACAGATATACCTCTCTCAAAGAGAGTACCAGTCTAAAATGGCAAACGCAGCTGAAAATTGATAAATAAATAAAGATTATTTTACTAACGCAAATGGCAGCTCCTGGGCCCTCCAAAAGTAAAATACAAACAAATATGGGAATTTCTATGAGGGATGGGGTAGTAATGAAGGAGTGTGTGGGGGCTTATTGGGAGGGGGGCAACGTGCAGGGGACCCAAGACGAGGGAACAATGGAGACTGAAAAAGCTTTTTAGAATGAAGAGTGGGCCAGCAGCAAATAGCAGCTGCTGGGCCTTCCAAAAATGTAATGTAAATTAATTAAAACATGTATTTCAAGGTCTGTGAGGGGTTGTAGACAATAAAGAAGTGGTTGAAAGAGAAGCAATAGAAGAGTGGGTATGTGAGGGGTCGGGGGGAAACAACACTTACAACGCAACTTTTACAACGCACTACCTTTACAACGAAACTTTTACAACGCAACATCCATTACAACGCATACCATTACAACGCAACCATTACAACGCATGTCACTACAACGCACACCACTACAACGCATGTCATTACAATGCAGTCATTACAACGCATACCATTACAACGCATACCTACACTATCCAACACTTACCCTACTGTTGCACTCCCTGGAGTTAGAATAGTAATTTTTACCCCTACACTATCTAATACTTACCATACATGCAATGTAATGGTATGCGTTGTAATGGTATGCGTTGTAAATGTAGTATGCGTTGTAGTGGAATGCGTTGTAAAGGTAGTTTCAAAGAATTTGTTGCAATGGCATGCGTTGTAATGGAATGCGTTGTAATGGATGTGTTGTAAAAGTATGCATTGTAACGACATACATCCGTTGGGGGTAAGCAGCACATGCAAGACAGCAAGAAAATAAATGCACTCTCATGGGGTTCTTAGTGAAATACAAAAAAAGTAGCTCCCTAAACGGGAGTATTGGAAGGACACAAGTGAGGATAATAAAGAGCATGGTAAAGAGGCAATGTTCCAAGTGGCGGACAAATATAATAGATGAAGGCAATCCACCAAATAAGAAGCAAGCAAACGTGAATGGCAATAAAGCCAATCAATGGTGAGGAATAGGCAAGCGCTAAGCCCACTGTACGTTTTTGATATGGTCCACAAAAGGTGTTTCGCAACTAGACAACTAAAAGCTGTCTAGCAGGAGAAACCTAACAATAGTCCAACACAAACCAGGTAACTACACCCTACCAAGTTCTTCTTCACCTTTAAGATGTAACCCAATGCTTGATTGTCAGACAACAACAGGAAATCTCTGTCCTGTTGCAGGGATGCTTAAGATGAGTAAAGTCTCTCTGGCATCAATCGTGAATGCTAATCATAGTAGCTGCTGATCCTGTTTGACCTTCGGTGCCACTCCCATTGCCAGCCTGGTGGGAAAAAGGTTAGCAGAAACAAAAAAGTAAACACAGCTCTGAAAGCCTGGTTTTCATCATGTAGTTTCTCTTGTTTGCCTTTTTACTAGCCCCGAGCAGCAGATAGGAAGCTGTAGACAGGGTAATGGGTGAAAACTGTGATATCATCTTAGTAAAGGGATACGTGGCACCTTTTGTACTTTAATGAGCAAATGTCATTGTACAATTTTAGAAAGCACTGCACCTTAGTGCGTACATTGTCTGCTAAGAAAAAACAGAATACCAGAATCCTTATTGGACCTTTCTTGCTTGACCAAGCAGTGTGATCCTAAGCAGATCGCTTTATATTCTAGTACCTCATTTGCTGACTGTATCTGCCAAAATCGAGAGAGCGTAAAAGCATGCAAATCTCAGTTACAAGAGCTAGCAAAAAACTAAGGGCCATATGTATCAACATTCCGTTTTGCGATTCTTAAATGGCGATTTTTAAGGAATCGAAATTTAGAAATCGCAAAATGGAATGTATGTAGAAAAGCGCTTCTTTTTAGCGATTCCTAAGAATTCCATAATTGCGATTAGCAAATTGCTAATCGCAATTAAGGAATAATTTCCCATTCATTTTTTTGGGCCAGGAGGCCCATAGGAATGAAGGGGAAATTGAGAATCGCAATTTGCTAATCGCAAATTGTGAATATTTTCAAGGGTGCAGGGGTGTCTCAAGAACGCCCTGCTGCACCTCTGAAAATGATATGTGTGCGCATATGGCACCATTGGATTTTCAAAAAAATGCTTTTTTTAAAGAATTCACAACTTACCACCAACTAGAAGTTGGTGGTAATTTGCGATTCCTTAAGGGCATTTTCGATTTTTTTTTTCCTTGACACATTGCATTTAAGGAATCGCAAAAATTGTGTTTCCTTAAATGCAATCGCAAAATAAGTAATGGCAAATGTTGCGATTCCTTATTTTGCACACAAATTGTTTGATACATACCATTTTGCGAAAATGGGTTCGCAAACGCCGAAATTCTGCGAATTTTGGTGTTTGCGAACCCATTTGGCCTAGATACATATGGCCCTAACTGGTCATTTACCAACAAAACCTTAAAGGAGACCAAATACAAGAATTACACATGACATAACCATGAAATGGCATTTATGACTCTCCGAACTTAATAAAGCGGATTTTAAAGATATTCCAGACAAATGATCTTTCTGTCTGACAACGTTGCTATTGCTATAACTTGATTTACATGTTATTTAGAAGAGGATTGATAGGTTTTCTATATTTTCTGCAAATTGCGGCAAAGCTGAAAGACCTGATTCGACGCTTTGCGTTTGGTGGTAATTGGAAGAGCATAGATTCAGAGCTTGAATTATTTTGGGTTAAGTGTGCTTCAGTGTACTAGCAAGTGTTAGAAACTGGCAGCAAATTAATGACTTCTCAGCGTTAATCTGGCACCTCCAGGCGCAGCGAAAAAAACATGCCAACGAGTCTATTGTGGGGAAATATTTTTGCGACACATGTAAATGCAATTTACACACGATGTTAGCAGGGACAAACATATGGAAGCTGTTCAAACACAAACAGAACAAAAATATCATTATAGTCAGGGCGCCTGTTTCCGCGACATCTTTTTTAAAGCGGCAAACTGTCGCTGCCCCTGATATCTGGGACTTTATCGAATGCACTTTTTCTGTAATATTACCATAAACATGAGCCAGATCTCGAAAGCAGGTCATTCCACAGAGTTAAAGCACTCTTAGTCCTAGTAACAAAGACAGGAATAACAACTGCTTGCTTGGGGGTCTCTTCCATTGAAGTGCCTATTCGGATCATCATTAGATTTCATGTATTTTAATTCCAATATTTGTAATAGCGAGGACCTTATTCACAATTGATGAGGGAGAGAATAAAAGCCGAGGCGCTCTTCCTCCCAAATGAGACTACAGCCAGAAATGAAAGGCTGGACTACAGGAAATTCACTAACCTGCCTGCTCGGCCAGAGCTGTCTCTGGGGAATGGAATGCCTAACCATTCATTTTTAGTGCATAGCGAGGATCTAGCCAACAATGACTCGTGAAGCACTGTACAACAATAAAAAAGAATGCAATCTATGCAAAAAATGAATACTTGAATAATAAAGCAACCAAGGACCTCCAGCCTATAACATAACATAATATAATTGGGGCATATTCTCAAGAACGTGTGATAATAACCGCAAAATTAGCTTAACGCAACTCTTCACATCGCAGTCTATCGCAGAAAAAGAATGACGTGTTAAGGTTGTATTTTCAACACGGCAACATCATGCGATAGTCCCACGATAATGTGTCAAATGGCCGCGTTAAAATTAACGCAATGCCGAAAAAACGCAAAACACGAATGTGAAAAAAGTAGTGATGAGGCCATTTGCGATACAAAAATGAGCGATAACCAGCGAAATGCCTGCAATTCCCACACTTCATGCGGAAAAATGCACCATAAAAGCAGAGTAAAAAAAAGGTGAGATGACAATGTACGAGCACAACCCCACATCCGTGACGTAAAACAAATGACCATTGTCCCGCATCAAATAGGCATCTCCTCACAAACAGTAACAATGTACATTGACATGTAGTCTTTATGTAAACTGCGCAAATGCGGAAACATACATGGAGCACACTGTGAAACTGCATCTCCCCTCCCCTCCACATTGCTGAGGGACAACCAACAACTCCTGCACACAGACGTGTCATGTCGATGGTCAATCAATTATGAAAGTTTGGACGAATGGAGGGGCAGTGACTCCCCCTACGGACATGTTGCCCATGTTGTGGGACTTGAGTTACAGGGTGCATCCCTGCATCATAGTGGTAGATATCTGACCCCAAAAGGAGCCCTGTTGTCACTTGTAGGTCACAAATGACAACCAAAATGAAATGATTTGGGACATATGTGAAACGCTGAAGAGTGATATTCCATACTAACTGTGACACACAGAACTGGCAGTTCGAATACGTGACACCCTAAACAGCCTCCCTGCACAGAGGTGACACACCCACCATCCATTAATAAATTATACAATTGTTAGCACTACATGTCACACTCACACTTGTCTGAGTGATGTGCTTGTACAGATGAGTGACATGCACTCAGGGAATGTGTCTTGAAATGCATTTATTTGCACATGCTGTGCCTGTTGTCATTTTGTACTGTCCCATGATTGCTAAGGACTGTCACAATGTGACGTGCTCATGTGGAAAAATTGTTATTAATGATTGTGTTCCTATGGGCTATTCCTGCTGCGACTGCATTGGAGTGTGGTCCACCTGCCTCATCTTCATCATCGTCCCGTGGATCTGGTATTCATATCCATGGGCGTTGCTGCGTACACATACGTTGTGCAGCACACAATATGCAACGATCATCTTGCACACAGAAGCCTTCCACTTGTGACGTCCAGGCACCTGAAACATCACGTCAACACGCCAAACATGCGCTCCACGATGCCCCTGGTGCGTTTGTGGGCCAATTTGTACTGCCTCTGGGACTGAGTGTTCGGGGCTCGGAGCGTTGTCATCATCCAAGTCCAGAGTGCATATCCTTGGTCACCTGTGACAGTGCAGAGAGACATGAGTCAAGACAACGTACTGCATGATGTGTTGCAAGGCTCACTGGGTCATTGGTGTGTGATATGTGTGACTTCCTGATTCCTGTATGACATGAACTGCTTGTGGCAAATGAGCTGCCTCAGTGTGTATGATGTAGCCTCACTGGTGCTCCTCCCTCCCCCAAGCATAGTCACTAGTGTGTGCAGTGCAGTTGCATCACTTGCACCTGTTAGATTTCGGGGTCTTTGGTTGACACAGGTAAGGACTTGTGACAAGCAGGGACCCTCTCCTCTAGTCAGCATACGGGGATTAACCTCTTAAAATAACCCCTGCTTACCCTCTAGGTAGCTTGGCGCGAGCAGACAAGACTTATTCTCAGAGGCGTTATGGGTTAAGCATTTGTAACCACACACAGTAATCAAGTGACAACACTACAAATGGACACCACGCAGGTTTTTATATCAAAAATAGTAGCTTTTTATCTAAGACTTAGCACAAGACCAAGATAACGACAAAAATAAACCACAATGCTGTTAGCAATGCAGAGGTCTTGTTGAATGTGTAGTTTTTCAGTTCTGTGCGATTCGGTCCCTTGGTTCGGCCTGTACGGCAATTGAAAAATGAACACAAGAGTCTAATGCGGCCAGCGGACGCTTCTGTCCGGGGCGTATTAGGATGGGGGTTCGTGGCGGACACAGTAACTTTGATTCGATGAGTCCGGCACGGACGAGGCTTGGTAACAGGAGGTGATGCAGCAGCATTGTCGATCCTTACGGTGCGAACCCCGGCTCGTGTGCAGTCGTTGATGCGTGGCATAGGGTGGGGGCCGCGTAGAGTGAGGCGGACGTTGCAGCTGCGAGACGTTTCCGTTTCGATGTGGCGTACGAGCTGTACCTTCAAGAGCGGGGCGCCTTTCAATGACGGACAGCGCAGTGCGAGGCGGTCAGTACGTTGCAGGCGTGCGAGCCGTACTCAGCCCTGCGGTGCGCTCGTAACTTCAATGCCAGCAGCAGGGGGCATGGCGAGCGGTGCAGCTTGAAGGGTCAGGGTGAAGCGGTGTGTGGTGCGGGCCTTTCTCTTACAGTGCGAGCTACGGCTCATGGGGGAGTGGCTTTGTTCGGGCGGACACCTGGCACGGGGCTTCAAGGCAGTCAAGTCTTTGAGGCGCACACCTTTTAGGCCACGCCCATCAGGCCGCCTACATATACGCTGACAACAAGCGTTCCTTCATTGATCCTTGACCCAGTCCTGAGGCGGAAGCCGGGAGCTGGAGGTACTCTAAAAAAACTGCATATTTGTTCGCTTTTAAAAACTTTTGTGTGGTGTCATTTACTTGTTAAACTGTGTAAACTTCCTGCTTTTAAAAGCAAATATCGCCAACTGCACGCAGCCGATATAAACGCTGTCGCGCATTTCATCACCCTTCAGCCGCCGCCATCAGCCCAGGCGTGCGCGCTAAGCCACGCCCACCTTTTAGGCCACGCCCATCAGGCCGCCTACATATACGCTGACAACAAGCGTTCCTTCATTGATCCTTGACCCAGTCCTGAGGCGGAAGCCGGGAGCTGGAGGTACTCTAAAAAAACTGCATATTTGTTCGCTTTTAAAAACTTGTGTGGTGTCACTTACTTGTTAAACTGTGTAAACTTGCTGCTTTTAAAAGCAAATATCGCCAACTGCACGCAGCCGATATAAACGCTGTCGCGCATTTCATCACCCTTCAGCCGCCGCCATCAGCCCAGGCGTGCGCGCTAAGCCACGCCCGCCTTTTAGGCCACGCCCATCAGGCCGCCTACATATACGCTGACAACAAGCGTTCCTTCATTGATCCTTGACCCAGCCCTGAGGCGGAAGCCGGGAGCTGGAGGTACTCTAAAAAAACTGCATATTTGTTCGCTTTTAAAAACTTGTGTGGTGTCACTTACTTGTTAAACTGTGTAAACTTGCTGCTTTTAAAAGCAAATATCGTCAACTGCACGCAGCCGATATAAACGCTGTCGCGCATTTCATCACCCTTCAGCCGCCGCCATCAGCCCAGGCGTGCGCGCTAAGCCACGCCCACCTTTTAGGCCACGCCCTTTCACCCTCTGCCAGAAATGTGCATGCATAGGAAGCGCAGCGGACGAGCGCAGCGGGAGCGCCGTTTGCGCGCCGAAGGCGCGCCTAAGGCAAGCCCGTCTGCGCCCGTCGGCGCCAAGACCGTGACAGGCGCAGGAAACTCTGCCCAATCTCCCTCCCACATCAGGTACCTCCCCGGGGACCTCTATCAATTACAGGGCGCTAAACACTGTCCCTGCAAACTCGACCCAGTTAAGCTTGCTGGCGCAGTCAGCTGCAAGAACTGTCACTGGACTACTATCAATCACCCAGCCGACATATCCGCTTCCTTATCACCCCGCAAGGCCGCCCGACTCCCTTCAAAGGAGGTCTGATTAATGCACGCTCCATGTGCAAGCATAATCAAGACATATGCGGCCTCATCTGTGGCTCTGATCTTTAT
Organism: Lissotriton vulgaris; assembly: GCF_964263255.1. Classification (NCBI taxonomy): domain Eukaryota; kingdom Metazoa; phylum Chordata; class Amphibia; order Caudata; family Salamandridae; genus Lissotriton; species Lissotriton vulgaris. The sequence continues at coordinate 1,652,432,872 of NC_141685.1, forward strand.
TGCCTAATGATAACCGAAACATGGCTAACGGATGACAGCAATCCTGATATTGCCATCTCCCTACCCCAGGGCTTTTCATTTTTCAGGCAAGACAGAGTGAAAGGCAGAGGTGGAGGTGTTGCCATTATACTTAGGAACACCTTCCCCTGTCATACTTTCAATCTAGAGCCCTTAAAAAATACAGAAGGCCTAGGTTTCTCAATTAAATTGAATGAACATACCTCCTTTTCAGGTGGTCTTATCTACCGCCCGCCTGGCAATGCCACCGAGTTTCTTGACTCACTGTGCGATTCCCTGGGACACTTCCTACTCAGGTACCCACACTTCACCTTACTCGGGGACTTCAACCTACATCTTGAGTCCAAATCCGATGCACAAACCATCAACTTCTCCCAAACCCTCGAAATGTTCAACATCCAGCAACACGTCACTCAACCTACTCATTCGCTGGGTCATACCCTCGATGGTGCGTGCACCAACCTCTCCTCCCTAACCACCCTGCCCCCTCTTCCCCAAATCTGGACTGATCATAGCCTGATCCTGTTCCATATCAATAATGTGCGTCCTCTTTCCTGCAATAAAACTAACTCTCACCTCACCAACTCCGTCAACTGGAAAAAGGTTCAAGAAAACATTATTCTTAAACCCATTCATCAATCCCAATCCCCCACCCTATCTGGAAACGTCGAACTCGACGCTGACCTCTTCTACAACTGGATCGCACAAGAAATGAAATCCAGAAACCCTCCCAAGCATCACAACACTTCTCTAAAAAAAAAAAAAACGAATGCCCCCTGGTTCACCCCCGATCTAGCTACCTCTCATCTACTATGTAAGAAGGCAGAGCGAAAATGGCGCAAGACATACGACAATGAAAACCGTCTCTCCTATATCCGAATAAGGAAAACTTATCTTTCGAATATCAAATCAGCTAAAAAAACTTTCTACGTTAACGCCATCAAAGAATCCAGTCAAAAACAAAAGACACTGTTTACAATAGTAAAATCGTTCACTCAGCCCAAAGCACTCCAACCAGAAATACCCCCATCACAGTACTTGTGCGACAAAATCTCTGACTACTTCGAAGACAAAATTGCCTCCATTCAAAGCAACTTCCCCACTTTTTGTACTTCTTCAGTCCCCCCCCCCCGGACTCTCGAGTCGGTAACCTGAAAAGTTTCTCCCCGGTCACTTTGGCGCAAACCAGATAAGTCATCTTGGCCTGCAAATCGGGCTCTCCGTCTGACCCCTGTCCCCCCAAAATACTTCACCAACTAATCGATGTGGTGAACCCAACAATCAACGACATAGTCAACTCGTCGCTCCTTACAGGAACTGTCCCCCTCCGGTGGAAGAAGGGAATTGTCAAGCCTCTCATGAAAAAAGCCAACAAATCCCCGTCAGACCTGACCAATCTTCGCCCGATCTCACTACTCCCGGCCCTGGGAAAAATAACCGAACAACTAGTCTATAGAGAACTTAGACACTACCTGGAAGCAAACAACATACTCCATCCACAACAATCGGGTTTCCGTCCCAAACACTCGACCGAAACAGCGCTGATAGAACTATCAGATACCATTAAACTACTACAAGATCAGCGAAAAAACTCAATTCTCATTCTTCTCGACTTAACTGCGGCGTTTGACACCATCTCCCACTCCATCCTAATCAGTAGATTGATGGACATAGGGATCTCAGATTCCGCTTTATCCTGGATAAAGTCATTTCTCACCGACCGATCACAGACCGTCGCTCTTGGCCCCTTCCATTCTAAAGAGAAGACGATCTCCTCACGTGTACAGCAGGGGTCCATCCTAAGTCCCCTCCTTTTCAATATCTACCTCATTCCACTCCTGTCCCTGATCGAATCATTCGGCATACCAGTAACCTCGTATGCCGATGATACACAACTCATCGTGCCCCTTGATGGTAATTCTACTAGAGCTGAGCTCAACCTCAAGAATTGCCTAACTGAGGTCTTCCGTTGGATGGGCATCAACCATCTAAAATGTAACTCCAGCAAAACGGAGATCCTCCCGATTGGAAAAAACATCTCCTTCTGCCCAGCCCTTTGGTGGCCAGACGATTCAGTCGCTCCCCCTCAGACAGTAACAACGGCCAGGAATCTCGGCGTCATATTCGACTCAGACCTCTCTTTCGATCAACATGCCAGGACTGTAGCCGGTAAATGTTTCGGAATAATAAAATCATTAAAAAAGTTCTTTGACTTTCTTCCTCTTGACGCCAGAAAAACTGTGACAGTAGCCCTTATAATTTCACGATTAGACTACTGCAACGGCCTTCTTGCAGGGGCAAAAAAGAGCACTCTAACGAAACTCCAAAGCGTGCTTCACACCGCAGCTCGACTGGTCCTCAAACTGCCCCGTAGAGCATCTATCTCCGCAGCCCTACGATCCTTACATTGGCTGCCCCTTCACAAAAGAATTCTCTTCAAAATATTGATCATCGCCTTCAGAGCTTTTAACAAATCCGGCCCAAAATACCTCTCCAGACGCTTTCCCCACTACACCCCCAGTCGTTCCCTCCGCTCGTCCCAGGACAACCTCATCCTCCCCGTTAAGTACAACCTGAAGACGAAGGGCGGAAAAACTTTAAGCTTCCTAGCCACTAAAGCCTGGAACAACTTGCCCAAAAAACTTAGGCAACAAACCCTCGAAAAACCCTTCAGAAAGCTCTTAAAGACATGGATCTTCAACCTCTCTGATGACTACTCTAAGGCAGCCATCTAATCCCCCTCCGTTTTTAGGACCGGTCATCTAGGATTTTCAGCGCCAAGATGCTCCCTCCGGAGCGAACGCTGCGCTTTAGAAATACCCTTACAAATTACACAGATCGTAGTTCCAGCGTTACGGGGAAATCAGCATTTTCCAGCAGCTCTCTTTAAGGCGGTGGAAGTCCACTAGTCCTGGGACTTCGTTCAGGGGCAAGCTCACCCACAAGCCCTTGGAGATCTTTAAAGAACAAGTGAGCAAAAGTCTTTTCCAGTCTTTTTCCTATCCTTCAGTAGCAAGGCAACCACTGCAGCCCAATTCCCCAGGTCAGGGACAGTACTCCTCCTTACAGCTCTCCCAGTTCCTTCTCGTCGGGCACAGGTTCTTCTTGTTTCAGCAGGATCTGATTTCTTGGGCTCAGGGTCCCAATTCTTATACCACAAATCTTTTGTTCTTTCAGGCCAGGGGGCCTTTGCCTAGTTCAGCCCAGTTCTGGAGTACTTTGTTTACAGGACTCTGGCTTTTCTTTTCAGTGTGCAGGGCAGAGACATCAGACGCTTCCCAGGGGGTGTAGCCAGCATTGTGGTGGAAAGGCACAGTCCTATTCAGAGCCCAGGTGTACTCCTCTAACCCATCTGGATGTAAATCTCTCTATTCACCACCGGGCTGCCCCAGCCTGTCTCCTGGAATGTCCCAGCACTGTCACTCACAGAAACCAGACAGCAGATACACATCCTAGCAGAGGCAGGCTGAAATGGTTAGGCAAGCAAAGACCAACTTTCTAAAAGTGGTATTTGCAAACACAGAATTTTAAAATAAACTTTACTAAAATATGTATTTTATTATTCTGAGTTCAGGCATACTAAAATCGAATTTTTACCATGTTCTCTGAGTCTGTTAGGATCATAGAATGTAATAATTCTAACAGCCCATTCTGGCCTATGGAGAACAGGTAGCCTTGCAATAGTGAAAAACAAAAATGGATGTCATTCACTATTAGGACATGCCACGCACAGCAGGGCTTGTCCTACCTTATACTTACGATGCACCCTGCCATTGGGCCTACCATAGGGGTGACTAATAGGAAGTCAAGGGAAGGTTTAGGCACTGGCAAGTGGGTGCACTTGCCCAGTCAGCATGACAGTACCAGACTGTACGCAGGCTCTGCAATGGCAGACCTTAGACACATTTTACATGGCTGCTTCTGTGGGTGGCACAACCAGTGCTGCAACCCCACTAGCAGCATTTGGATGTACAAGCCCTGGGCACTCCTGGTGCACTTTACTGGGGTCTGACAGTAAACCAAATAAGCCAATCATGGAATCCAATCAACATATACACTTTATACAGGGAGCACTTGCACTGTGGCACTGATTGGCAGTGGCACAGCGCTCTGAGCAGCTAACACCAGCAAAACACATGAGGCACAGTAACAAAAAGTGGAAGTGAGACCCACGCCAAGGTGCCAGGTCTAACACGTGTCCCCTCCAGCTGAAATGTGGGGAGAACTACCCTACCCCAGGGAGTTCTCATCACTAAGGCGGAAAAATCTGGACAGACCATCAGCATTGGCGTGATCTGTACTAGGGCGATGTTCCACCGTGAAATCCATACCCTGTTGGGAAATGGACCACCTCAACAGCTTCAGATTCTTACCCCTCATCTGCATAAACCATCTGAGGGGGCTGTGGTCTGTCTGAACCCGGAAGTGAGTCCCAAACAGATAGGGCCTTAGCTTCTTCAGTGCCCAGACCACAGCAAATTCCTCACGCTGAATTGCACTCCACCTCTGTTCCCGTGGAAGTAACCTCCTACTGATGAAGGCTACAGGTTGGTCAAAGCCCTCATCAGTCATCTGTGAGAGAACTGCCCCTACACCATGCTCTGAAGCGTGTGTCTGCACGAGGAACTCTTTGGAGAGGTTGGGTGCCAGGAGCACAGGCGCCGTGCAAATGGCAGTCTTCAAGGTCTCAAAAGCTTTCTGACAAGTGTTAGTCCAAATCACTGTCTTTGGCTGCTTCTTGGAAGTCAGCTCTGTCAAGGGTGCAACAATGTTGCCATACCCCTTGACAAACCTCCTGTAGTACCCAGTGAGTCCTAAGAAGGCCCTCACCTCTGTCTGGGTTTTGGTGGGTTCCCAAACCAGGATGGTTTCAATCTTGGGCTGAAGGGGCGCCACCTGGCCGCTCCCAACTTGGTGTCCCAAGTACACCACAGAACCCTGCCCGATCTGACACTTACTCGCCTTGATCGTGAGGCCTGCCATCCGCAGTGCCAACAACACTTCCCAGAGGAGGCGCAGATGTTCTTCCCATGTGACACTGAACACTGTAATGTCATCCAGGTAGGCGGCACTGAACTCATCCAGTCCAACCAACACCTGGTTGACCAACCTCTGAAAGGTGGCAAGGGCATTCTTCATCCCAAATGGCATAACCCGAAAATGGAAATGCTCATCTGGTGTGGAGAATGCTGACCTCTCTTTGGCCCCCATCAGTCAAGGCGATCTGCCAGTACCCAGACATCAAGTCAAACGTGCTGAGGTACCGTGCAGCCCCTAACCGATCAATGAGCTCATCAGCCCTGGGGATGGGGTACGCGTCAGTCTTCGTGACTGAATTGTGTCCTCTGTAGTCCACACAGAACCGGAGTTCGGGTGTTGCACCCGGCACTACAGCCTTCGGGACCAAGACCACTGGGCTGGCCCAAGGACTGCTGGAGGACTCAATCACCCCGAGTGCAAGCATCTTTGAAACCTCCTCTCTGATGCAAGCCCTGACCCTGTCAGTAACCCTGTAAGCCTTGTGCTTCACAGGTAAGCTGTCTCCTGTATCCACATGATGGACGCACCAATCTGTGATACCAGGAACCAGGGAGAACAGATCAGAGAACTGCCCCAGCAACTGGCGGCCTTCATTCTGTTGCTCAGGGGTCAGGGTGGGAGAGAGGTTAACTCCATCCACTGACTCATCTTGCTCTCTGGCGGCCAGGAGGTCAAGAAGAGGCTCAGTCTCCTCCTCCATTCCAGCATCTTTTGCCAAGCACATGCCCACTTCAGACCTCTCCAAGTGGGGCTTAAGGCGGTTGACATGCAGGACCCCCAAGGGGTTCCTGGGAGACCGCAAGTCCACCAAATAGGTAACAGGACTCTTGCACTCCACAACCTCAAAGGGTCCACTTATCCTGGAGCGCACAAGGCTCCACGGGGGCCAAAACCCACACCTTCTGTCCAGGCTGAAGCTCTACCAGAGTGGCATTCTGGTCGTACCACCGCTTCATCTCCTCCTAGCTGGCTTCCAGATTTGCCTCAGCAAGTTGCCTGAAAGGCCTAGTCTGGTTCATGAAGGCCAGCATGTAGCTATATACATTCTGTGGAGGTTTCCTGGGAGATTGCTCCCAGCCTTCCTTGACCAGACTTAGAGGTCCTCTCACTGGGTGGCCATACAGGAGCCCAAAGGGGCTGAACCCTAGAGACTTCTGTGGCACCTCATGGTAAGCAAAGAGAAGGCACGATAAGAGGACGTCCCACTTACGCCTCATGGGTTCTTCCAGACCCTTTATCATGCCTTTGAGGGTACGGTTGAATCTCTCAACCAACCCATTTCCTTGGGGGTGGTAAGGTGTGGTAAACTTGTAGGTAACACCACATTCTTGCCAAAGGGATTTCATATACTGGGATATGAAATTGGTACCCCGGTCAGACACTACCTCTAGAGGGAATCCCACTCTGGAGAAAATTCCAATCACCGCACGCCCCACCACGGGGGCCGTCACTGTCCTCAGAGGGATGGCTTCCGGGTACCGGGTGGCATGGTCCACCAGGACCAGGATAAAGCTGTTGCCCATGGCTGTCCTGGGGTCCAGTGGCCCCACAATGTCAATCCCCACTCGCTGGAATGGGGTACTGACCACAGGGAATGGCTGGAGAGGAGCCTTCTGCTTCCTCCCACTCTTTCCACTTGCCTGGCAAGTCTGACAGGTACTGCAATGAACATCTGAGCTCTTGCGCATTAGGGGCCAATCAAAGTGGGTGACAAGCCTTTCAAAGGTCTTGTCCTGCCCCAAATTTCCTGCCAATGGCACATTGTGAGCCAGCCCCAGTAGGAAGGCTCTGAAGCTCTGGGGTACCCCCAGCACACGGGCTGACCTTAGGCTCTGAATACAGAAGGTCATTCTCCCAATAAATGAAATGTGTTCCAGACTGATCACCGTTGGCCTGGTCTGCAGCCTGCTGCCGCAGACCCACGAGAGAAGGACATTCTTTCTGCGCTCTACAGAATTCCTCCCTGGAGGGGCCTCCTTCCTGCTGCCAATGGGTCAGCTCAGGCAGGTCCCCCAGTTCAGCTATATGTTACCCTGTAGGTTCCAGGGCATCCCCCTCAAGGTCTGCTTCCTCCTGGACCGTGGGAACAACAGGGGCCAGTTTCCTGTACCCCGACCTCTTCTCTCCAAGGCCGGTTCCTGGGCCTCCCTCTCAGGCTCCAGAACCTTATGAGCACCCCTACTGGCTGCCATTGACCAGGTGGTCACGCACGCCCAGTCAGGCAGACCCACCATCCTCAGGTGGGTACTCTTCTCCACCTTCTCCCAAGGTGAACTCTCCAAGTTGTTCCCCAACAAACAGTCTACAGGCATGGCAGTTCTCACAGCTACTTGAAGAGTACCAGAGACCCCCCCCACTCAAAGGGAACCTGAGCCATTAGACACTGACTCTCAGTGTTGTCAGCGTTCACGAGTCGGCAGAATGCATGTGGGACAACCTGCTCTTGAGACACCAGGTGATGCTTGACAGCTGTCACACTGGCTCCTGTATCTCTAAGAGCCCCCACCTTCTTGCCATTGATGGTCACCCACTGCCTATATTTCTTAGTGTTGTTGGGCAGTTGGTTTGCTGGGACCACCTCAAAGTCTCCTATTGAGACAAGGGACATCTCTGCGGGACCTCCCCTCCTTGGAACACCCACTCCTCACCCAGGGCTACACTAGCCATCTGCCGGGGGGCTGCACCAGGGGGTGCAGATTTGACAAACTCTGGACACTTGGGATCATTGGCAAAATGACCTAGTTCACCACACTTGTAACACTTTGGGGACCCTCTTTGAACAGGTGTACCTGTCAGGGCCCCAGTCGGTCTCAGGGGTGGGGGAGGATGAGAACCTTTCCCTTGGTTCCCTTGGGGATTACTTTGGGGCCTCTTTTGAAACTCACTCTGTTTGCCCTTGACCCCCCACCCCACTCTTCTGCTGGGGACCCTGCCCACCCTTGGCGGAGTCTCTCACTTGACCCTTGTGGACCCTGGTACTGACCCAGCGGTCCGCCTCCTCAGCAAGCTTCCTTGGGTTAGTCAGCTTGCTATCAATCAGGTGCTGGCGTAGCTCAGGAAAACAATTACTAGGCAAGTGCTCCCATGCAATCAAATCAAAGAGACCATGAAAATCATTAACTTTGGCACCCTTCACCCAACCATCCAGTGCTCTCCAGAAAAAAGTTACATACTCAACATACGTACTGTTAGGAATCTTGGTGCAACCCCTGAACCTTTGTCTATACAACTCAGGAGTTAACCCATACCTGGCCATCAAAGCATCCTTCATGTGGGGATAAGAATTATGAACATCTGAAGGTAAATCCAGCAGTGTGTCCCGCCCCTCACTCAGGAACCGCCCCCACAGCCCCGCTCCCCAATCTCTCTCAGGGACCCGGTGGGCAGACATGGCTACCTCATAGGCCTTGAACCACTGCCCTATGTCATTATTTAAAAAAAAATCTTTCACCACTTCTTTTGGTATGTACAACCTTGATTCTACCTGTACTGGCGATGTGCTGCCACCAGAGGGAGTAAGCTCCAAACTTTTAGCCTTCAGCTCCATCTCCCTCAATTTCATTTCATGCTTCATTTGAATTCTTCTCTCTTCCATAGCCAGCTTTTTGCTTTCCAGCTCCAGTTGCCCATTCAATTTAAGTTTTGCCATCTCCATTTCATGTGCTCGGGTTTCCATCCTGTCTGCCAACTCCTCTGGCGGCAGGACTCTGCTGAAAGCATTGATGCTTTCTGCCTGCTCAATTTCCACCACATTCTCAGGTGCCCTTGACTCAATCCAGGCCCTCAGCGCCTTTTTGTAGTGTGGTTTGGTTCTACATCCAGACTGGGAAACTCCAAACTTTTTGCAGAAGCCCCTCAGCTGTGGTACTGTGTAGTTCTCTAACCTCTCTTCTTCCCAGTCAATTTCTATACTATAGATGTTGCCTTCTCCACACTGACTGAACCAGGCATGCCTTTTTTAAAAATGGAAATTTCTCAGCAAAACAAGAATCAAAAAGTATGTGGTTGCGTTATGGTCTGAACTCACTAAGTAGTGTTCCCCAATCACTGTACATGAATCACAAATGCAAATTCAGGATCCCACCGCTGACCACCAATGTTAGATTTGGGGGTCTGTGGTTGGCACAGGTAAGGACTTGTGACAAACAGGCACCCTCTCCTCTAGTCAGGATAAGGGGATTAACTTCTCAAAATAACCCCTGCTCACCCTCTAGGTGGCTTGGCGCGAGCAGACAAGGCTTATTCTCAGAGGCGTTATGGGTTAAGCATTTGTAACCACACACAGTAATCAAGTGACAACACTACAAATGGACACCATACAGGTTTTTATATCAAAAATAGTAGCTTTTTATCTAAGACTTAACAAAAGACCAAGATAACGACAAAAATAAACCACAATACTGTTAGCAATGTAGAGTTCTTGTTGAATGTGTAGTTTTTCAGTTCTGTGCGACTCAGTCCCTTTGTTTGGCCCGTACGGCAATTGAAAAATGAACACAAGAGTCTAATGCGGCCAGCGGACGCTTCCGTCCGGGGCGTATTAGGATGGGGGTTCGAGGCGGACACAGTACCTTTGATTCAATGAGTCCGGCACGGACAAGGCTTGGTAACAGGAGGTGATGCAGCAGCGATGTCGATCCGTACGGTGCGAACCCTGGCTCGTGCGCTGTCGTTGATGCGAGGCGTAGGCGGGAACCGCGTAGAGTGAGTCGGATGTTGCAGGCTGCGAGACGCTTCCGTTACGATGAGGCGTACGAGCCGTACCTTCAAGAGCGATGTGCCTTTCAATCCCGGACAGCGCAGTGTGAGGCAGAGAGTACGCTGCAGGTGTGCGAGCCGTACTCAGCCCTGCGGTGTGCTCGTAACTTCGATGCCAGCGGCAGGGGGCACGGCGAGCGGTGCGGCTCGAAGGGGGAGGGTGAAGCGGTGTGTGGTGCAGGACTTTCTCTTACGGTGCGAGCTATGGCTCGTGGGGGAGCAGAGTCGGTTTGTTTGGGGCGGACACCTGGCACGGGGCTTCACACAGTCAAGTCTTCGAGGCGCACACAGATCGTGGTTACAGCGTTACGGGGAAATCAGTATTTTCCAGCAGCTCCCTTTAAGGCGGTTGAAGTCCACTAGTCCTGGGATCTCGTTCAGTGGGCAAGCTCACCCACAAGCCCTTGGAGATCTTTACAGCACAAGTTGAGCAAAAGTATTTTCCAGTCTTTTTGCTCTCCTTCAGTAGCAAGGCAACCACTACATGCCAATCCCCCAGGTCAGGGACAGTACTCCTCCTTACAGCTTTCCCAGTTCCTTCTCGTCAGGAAGAGGTTCTTCTTGTTTCAGCAGGATCTGATTTCTTGGGCTCAGGGTCCCAATACTTATACCACAAATCCTTTGTTCTTTCAGGCCAGGGGCCCTTTGCCTAGTTCAGCCAAGTTCTGGAGTACTTTGTTTTGCAGGACTCTGGCTTTTCTTTTCAGTGTGCAGGGCAGAGACATCTGGCGCTCCCCAGGGGGTGGAGCCAGTATTGTGGTGGAAAGGCACAGTCCTATTCAGAGCCCAGGTGTACTCCTCTCACCCCTCATGGATGTAAATCTCTCTATTCACCACCGGGCTGCCCCAGCCTGTCCCCTGGAATTCTCCAGCCCTGTCACTCACAGAAACCAGACAGAAGATACACATCCTAGCAGAGGCAGGCTGAAATAGTTAGGCAAGTAAAGATCAACTTTCTAAAAGTGGTATTTGCAAACACAGAATATTAAAATAAACTTTACTGAAAGATGTATTTTATTATTCTGAGTTCAGGCATACTAAACTCGAATTTCTACTATGTTCTCTGAGTCTGTTAGGATCATAAAATGTAATAATTCTAACAGCCCATTCTGGCCTATGGAGAACAGGTAGCCTTGCAATAGTGAAATGCAAAAATGACTGTAATTCACTATTAGGACATGCCACACACAGCAGGCTTGTCCTACTTTATACTTACAATGCACCCTGCCCTTGGGCCTACCATAGGGGTGACTAATATGAAGGCAAGGTAGGTTTAGGGACTGGCATGTGGGTGCACTTGCCCAGTCAGCATGACAGTACCAGACTGTATGCAGCCTCTGCAATGGCAGACCTTAGACACATTTTACAAGGCTGCTTCTCTGGGTGGCACAACCAGTGCTGCAAGCCCACTAGCAGCATTTGGATTTACAAGCCCTGGGCACTCCTGGTGCACTTTACTGAGGTCTTACAGTAAACCAAATAAGCCAATCATGGAATCCAATCAACATATACATTTTATACAGGGAGCACTTGCACTGTGGCAGTGATTGGCAGTGGCGCAGCGCTCTGAGCAGCTAACACCAGCAAAACACATGAGGCACAGTAACAAAAAGTGGAAGGGAGACCCACGCCAAGGTGCCAGGTCTAACAGCACCCCTACGGCACACCATTGTCATGCCTGTCTGGCATGTCCTCACGCCTGACTACGACACAGTGATGATGTACGCTGAAGGTGGCCAGTCACGTGTGTGTAGGCCCTTTGTAAGAACAGGGCTGACACAGATGTGGAGTTCATGGCTGACTGAACTTGCAATGCAGTTGAGGGCAGACATTTGGCGCATGCTGCGCTAATAGCAACAGTTGGCATGCGTGATCCCTGACCCCAAGTGGACATGCCCTCACTTATGTACTCCTTCGACCGAGCCTGAACTCCTGGCGCATGCCACATAGCAACATCGTCCATTGCGGAACGGGTGGCGCAGACACTATAACAGAAACACACGCATGAGTAACTACCTTGGTAAGGCCTGAACTTAACCACATCCAGATCCGTGTGTGGAGGAGCAACACCCCTACGCTGTACTGTCCTACATTTGTCCACTCCACTTACGCTCACAGGGAGTACGACACGCCTACATGTCCCAGTGCCTGCGTGACATGGTTGCACTCGCTGTACCCAGCACAATGTAATGTGGAATGGCCCAATGCCCTCATGCATACATAATGACCACACGGACACACTGAGTTAGTTTGTGGAACTGGCTACGGGCACATGTGCCCGGCCCCTTTACTGCTAGGGTCACATGTCCAGTGACGGCTGTGCTGTATGGGTGTTGGGTAGTGTAAGCAACCCCTCAGTGGTTGATTGGTGCTGGCAACAACAACAGTGATCAGACAATCAACAGTACATGGTTCAAACAGTAAGGGTCCATGACCTGAGCTGCACAGAGTTAGTAGCCCCGGACGCACGGCGGCCGGCACAGGCACACGACCATGGGACGGCGACTTGCGCTGCACTGAGGTAGGGCCACACGAGCTGAGCGGGTCCTCGTCGATGTCCAAGGAGAATGTGGCAGAGGGTTGCGGTGGACAGTGGAAGGTGTCCTACCAGGGCATGATGCAGAGGGCAGAAGCAACCAGAAACAAGCAAATGGCAGAGTTGAATGCTACAGACTCCTCTTCACCACGTCAGTATCAGCTACATGATGATGAAGACAACCCTCAGCCCATATACTCAGACGCCACCATAGCTCAACCAGAGAGTGCCCATGGATTTTGTGGCACATGCTTAGTGGCACCATAGCTGAAAGGGGATGCAGTCTTCAATGAGGCCTGTAAAATGACATAAACTCTGCCATGAAGAGTGCAAGACTCAGTTCAAGTTGTGTGACCTACTCAACCGCAGTGTGTTCCAGAGGCAGCGGTCAGCAGGGGCACACAAACACATGTTGTAGGCCTGCGATACACAGAGTTAGGGGCACCAGTGCAGTTGTTGGTAGTGCGTCTTACTCTTACTCCTCTCCTCGCGTACTGTGACATGAACACTGCCATGAAGTCATCAAGACTCAGTTCCAAATGGGCGACCTAGTTGACCGCAGTGTAAGCTGGCGGCAGCGGTCAGTTCGGTCCAGCCATCTCCTCCTCAATCTCTGACACTCGACGTTGGAAGGGCATGTGGCGAAGATTTGTGGTTGACAGAGGTAGAGGCACCAGTTCTGCGTGGGTGTGCAGCGTGCGAGGATGCCGTGTCCTGCCTGGTACGGACTGTATTGGATTGGTGTGAGGCCTGCATGACCGCAGTGTAGGCCGGGGTCCGAAGTCAGCAGGGGCCCACAGACATGTGTGGTTTGAATGCTATGCACGGACTTGGTGGCACCACATCGAAGGGAGTATAGTGACATAAAATCTGCCATGAACAATGTTCTCTGCCAAAGTGTGCTCAAGACTCAGTTCCACATGTGTGACCTACTAGTCCACTGGGTATGCTGGTGGAGTACATCAACGAGAAAGGAGTACTGCAGGCCTGTGTCACAGAGGCTTGCAAGGTCAGGGCCTCTGGCTTGGAGCTTGCACCGGCACATGGCGGGCCCTCCGTGACACACACCGGTGTCGGCAGGTGAGCAGTGAGGCCTGGGTGCCCAGGGGCAGGCAATACAGGTTTGGGGACGAGTGGCCCGGGGTGCAGCAGGCGCACAGTATCACAGGCACCACCGCAGCCTCGTGGTGATGTGAGAGGTGCCACCCTGGCAGGGACGTTGGGCATTTTGGAAGAGGACAACCCCCAGGGCTACGTGCTAACCTGGTGTACACCGGGCCAGCCCACTCAACACGCTTACAGAGGGGATGTGAGAAGCTACATTTCCGTGGCCTCCCCTACTTGCTGGGGTGACATGGTTGCATCCACTGTCCACTACACTCCATTCACCAGCGGTGTATGTTGACATGAATATGTGTGTGGTCTGCATACTGCAGTCTGTCCAGCACATCCACTCCACCCTTGGCATTGTGTACCTCCTCATTCATCGGTCACTTGCCTCCTTCACACATGCCTGGTTCCCACCTCTCCCCACATTCTGCTATTGTGTGACTTAGGTGCCATGCTGCTGATGGATTGTGTACATGGCTGGCCCAGGTTCCCACAGTAAGTTGTGCTGTTGTGTCTGGTGGGTGAGCATGTTGTATGTGACTTTGTGACATGTGCATTCCCAGAGTTGTAAATTGCATGGTGGTGGATTTGAGGAGTGTGGTGTGTTCATTGGGTACTTACCAATGAGCAGAGCATTTCCGTAGGTGCCAGCCTGGAAGCACTGGTTGATGATGGACTGTCGGAAGATGTATGCATCATGCACACTGCCTGGGTAGTTGGCGACGACATTGGTGAAGAGTCCCCGGTGGTCCACTATTGCCTGCACATTGATGGAATGCGTGTGCTTTTGGCTGCGGTAATTGTGTGCAGTGTCGGTAGGGGGCACAAGTAGGAGATGTGTGCAGTCAATTGCCCCAACAGGTGCGGAAAGCCAGCTATGGCTGTTCCTGCGCAGTGGGGGAAGTATAGTTACTGGGGTACCAAGCTGATGATGGCATCCAGGACAGGTTTGAGAATCTCTAATAGGGCTGGCTGCGAGACTACCCTGACTCTGGCAGTTATTGATTGGAAGGTACCGGAGGCCAACAGATGCAACACAGCCAGCAGTTTTGTCTGAGGTGGGATGTTGGTTGTCAGCTGTGTTGGTACCGTCAGCCTGTGGGCAATGATGTTCAGGATGCGGAGGGTGGCTGTCCTTATGAGCCTGTAGTAGGCAACGACATACTCTGGTGTCATGTGAGGCTGGTACGTTTTCTGAAGGTCCGCCGTCTGTATCTGTGCTGCCTCTGTGGTGGTCCGGGGGAGGGCGGAGGTGTTCGGTGGGGTTGCGGGCCCTGGGGGTTGGTGGCGGTGGGTGTTGTGGCCCTGTTGATGCTCCGAGCTGCATGATCAGTAGCTCCATGGCTTCTGTTCGTCTTCAGGTGTGACTCTGGGCTGGGCTCCCTTTTCTGGTGCAGGCTGTGGTCCAACTTTACACCAGGTCAGAGCAGGTGTTCATTTCCTGCTGCTAACATGCCTTATCGCCTGTTTGGGGTTCTTATCGCCGATCTGGCTGGTCGTTGAGAATGTTGCGGTGTGGTGTTGTCACAGCTTTTTGCACTGGAACGCCTACTCTGCATCTCATTAGTGTTAGTTGCAGGTGTCAACTGTGGCAATGTTTTTTGCGGCTGCTATCGCAGGTAAACTGGTGCTATTGGCTGTTAATACATTTATCACCACTTTAGATGCGATGAAGTGCTGATAACTCGGTGATACATAATTGAGAATATGCCCCACTACTTTGTGGAAAAATACATTGTCATCCCTAAAGCACATGATGGGTTCCCCAATTCCTGACGACCCAGCTGTAACAATACTTGGCCTTTGATCAGAAGCTTGGGAATTTAGGCAAGGTAAAGAATAGTCCCTTATTTGTTAACACTTGGTTACAGCAAAAATAGTGAAAGCGCACCATTGGAAAATAGTGGCGATTCTCACACCCAACACCTTGCACGATAATATTTGGGACATCATTGGAATGGAGATATCTTCCAGACATTTATTTAAAGAAAAATATGATTTTCTTTCAACTTACCTACGGGTCTTAACATATCTGAACAGAGACTGCAGGAAAATCACACGTCCTCGGAGGATGAGAGCACTGCATCTATCAGATTAACAACGACTGAAGTAAGCAGAATAATAGATATACTTATCTTGGCAACTTAGACACTATGTAAAGTTACAATGTATATGATTTAAGAAGAGTTAAAAACAACTACCTGAACAGCTGGAGGGTGGAGAGGGGAAATGTTACTTTATTCCTACTTGACAGAGTTCATATTACAGAGCACTTCTGATAATAGGATAAGCATAGGTGTGGCAAGAATAGTGTATAAGAATAGTGGAGTATGATTTTTTTACATTAAAATGACAATAATACGTATTTCAAAATAGTTTCACACCTTCAATCCCAAAGCTTGTATGTGCATGTTCATCATTATTTCACCAGATAGATTCGTTCATTGTTGATTATTTAAACAACTGTTAATTTGTATCTTTATGTTTTGGTTGTGTTTAGTAAAACAATCCTAGCACTAAACATTTCAAATCCATCATAACTCTTCTTTAGGAGCGTTAACACTGCCTTACTCAAATAACCTGCACACATAAAGGCATACTTCTTGATAATATGAATCAAACTTTCACAAATGTAAAGTATCAAATTCACGTGCAAGTACTTTAAGCAAAACCGATGTCCAATATCACCCAAAATAGCACTTCAATGGGATTACTGTCCTGAACGCTTGAGTGACTTCCATCTGTAGCCACCTGTTGGGTATACTTTTTGATGTACCATATGCATTCTGCCATGAGACATTGAGACTTTCTTCCACCTTCTTCAGATATCCTTGTAAACCTTCCTAAACCCTCAGGGCCTTATTTATGAAGGCCTTGCGCCACCGGTGCGTCACTTTTTCCCATTTTAAAAGTGACGCACCGGCGGCGCAAGGCCTTCATAAATAAGGCCCTCAGTATCTTCTAATGCTTTGTTGTTTCCTTTTAACCACATGCGTGCGGGGGTTATTTTTGCGCTGTGCTGCTTTTTTCTAAAAACCGCGTTACATGACGAGCTGAGCTCGTCATCCGCACACGACCACCGTGGCTGATGACGAGCTGAGCTCGTCATCAGCAGCGAAGGGGTTAATGAGGTTGTGCATCTCCCCTATACGCTAGAAATGTTTTACTCCTTTTAGTAACTACATCACAGATCACGTTAAGAAACATGTGAACTCCTGCCACTCATTCAGACATTTCACTGGACAGTGTTAAGTAATCCTCACCACCCTCCCCTTTTGCAGTAGAGATTGGTCACGGCTATTCTCTCGATAACATCACCACGGTTTCCAAATTCGTTACCATGCTTTGATTGGTATTATTTTGCTTTTCTTTTATATGTAATTTCTAGTTATTAGTTCTTATATAAATTCTGTACTCCCTCTGCCTGATATTCGCTTTTCTAAAGGTATTGTCTTGATAACCCAATCCACATGGATATTTGAATAAACACATGCACAATTTAAAGTCACACCCTTTCTAGTTCCTTAATTTTCCTTTTTTCCAGTATGAGGATGATAAGCTGTCAGCTTTCATAATGGTGTTAGTTACACTGTGAACAACCGAGACAGTGGAAACATTCTTATGCTTATTTTAGCCAATAAACTTGTTTCATCCTCTCATCTTTGGATTATAGTGACATAAACCGCAATTTTAAATTGTCTAATCATTGGTGTGTGAAGATGTTTTTTTATGCGGTTTATATATCCTTATCTTTTACTTACCAGCTTATGTCTAAAGAGCGACGTTTTAATGTGTTGGCTTTGTAAGGTCTATTTTGAAACAAATGTTCTTTCCTTACTTTTAATAATGTGAGTTGTCAGAAAATGTTACCTTATTAGTTTTCAAGACGTAGCGACAACCTGTTTCTCATTTGCAAGGCCCGGTTGCTCCTAATTCTATTTTTCTCAGGCTTAACTATAAAAGTTTCGGAAATAGAAAATGAACATCTTTATTAGAGACCATTTTCCTGTCCCTTTATTAATGGATTCATGTGAAGTGTATTCATGCTGAAGCGTTTTGGTTCAATCCAAAACTGCTTCAAATGATTTTTAAACCGAAAACATAAAAACATATAATTTGCCTTAATTCAAGAAATATAGTAAAGTGTTAGGAATAGCTCATCAGATCAACAGAAATATTAGTTGCAGTTTATTGTACCTTTGAGATGAACCTATATTTGTAACTGTGGTGACATTCTAAATCTGCCTCTGCATTTTCGACAAGTAGGTGGAAATAACACATTAAGTGGCATCTATTTTTTTCGCTCATTAATCTTCACTCACATTGTATCACCATTCCATGGCATACTTAGGGGGTGGGAATCTAAACCAAACATAGGTATTCCAAAATTAGCTCATTTGCACTTCAGAATGAAGACCAGTGAGTATTTATTCTTCGGATCTACTCGAATCCATGCAGAGTTACATGCTCCTCCCAGGTATGCCCTACCTCTCCAGCACCCCCTCCCCCACGCCCCCCCCTCCCCTCCACCAGTGGTGGGTTAATCTTGCTTAACTCAAGAAACAGTTATGGCCAGTGAATATTCACACAGGCATTGTTTGAAAATTCAAAGAGGAGTTTTATTTGCATTTCTATATTCTTCAGTGGCATTATGTGACAAAGGTGAGAAACTCCCATCCACTGTGCACTGATACATATAAAGTGAAACATATTGACAAATATTCCCAGGTCTCTCTAGTCTTCTTAATTATATGCCCACACCGCCATGTGCTCTGCCATGCTTTAGGGTCAATTCACACCAAAATGTCAGAACTTTTCTCTTGCACTAGTCTTCCTACATTTGGAGTATAATTCAGCTTTTGTTGGGAATTTGCAAAGATTGTCAAGTGGACACCACGGAAGGTACGACCGTCACAGGTTTGTAGGAGAGGCCCTCAAGGATTTTACAGCATTCATGTAATTTTACTGTAAAGCCATTTCACATATGTAGTTATACCTAGTGTATAACTGTGTATGTGAGAATGTCTCATATTACTGCAACCACACCTCAAAGCTTTCATTGTCTTCCATGGAGAATATTTCCCCCTCCCCCCTCCCCTGGTGGGAGCGGTTGGAGGCCATGTGCGGTCTAGTCATCTGACATGTACTTATGCCAGACACCCCCTCCACCTTGCTGCAACATTCTGCAGTTTGTGGCAACTAGGGAAGCTTAACAGACCCTTGGGTGACAAAGCCAGGGAGCTGTAAACTGAATTCCCCGCGGAAGGATAGAGGCAGCAGCTCTCCGACACTTGTAACCTAGACTATCTCAAGAGTGGAGGAAAAGGCACTGGAATTGAATCTGACGAGTCCAGAGAGAAGTCACCTTGGGGGAAGCCGAGTTTCTTGGGGTGCCTGAAGTACTCGCCCCGCTTGCCTTGGACAAACAGCAGCAGCCCCCAGGGAGCTGGAAGACGCTGTTGGAGTACCTCAGGTAAGGCACTAGCAAGGCTTCCATTGGATTCCCTTAAAACCAATTTGATGTACTTATTCTATTCCCCCGACCTTTTAAGTATGCCGAGATATAAACCCGGGGTCAACTCGAACTGTCGCATTAAGAAAAATGTCCGGAGTGTGCCACCCAAAAAAAAGTACTTTTATCCTTTCCACCTTAAAGTAAATTGTATTTTTCTACAACAAAGGGAGAAAGCAGTCTTGAAATGGAAGCCTATGTCAACACTATGGAAACATTAGGAACCTCCTCCTTTTTTTTCGGCCTTGATCTCCCCGAGTCTTCCTTGATTAGCCAGGACTTAGCACTCTTGTCCATTACTAGTATGTGGCTAACCAAGAAGGGAGACCTGAAAAGAATAGATGGAATAACCAGTTTCTAGCATTTTAGAACCAAATAAGGGACAGCCCCCCAAGAGAAGCGATGACAGTGAGTACAGAAGGGAGGTGGACGTAGAAAAAGACTGTAACAAGGATTTCAGGGTTGTGCTGTGGCAACAGAGCCTACCCGTAAGAAAAGAGTACTGCTTTTCCTGTAGCAACAACCTCTATCCCTGCCCTTTTTCAGTAAAATCATACTCCGGTCGGTGCTGAAAAGGTTTTTCCAGTCTTTAATAAGCCAGTCATAGCTTCGCAATCCCTAATTTCGTCAGCTACTCCGGGGTGAAAACTCTCGCCCAAGAAGTCAACGGTGGGGACCCAGCAGGTTATTCACTTGAGTGATTATGGTGCACTTCAAACTCCTTTAAATCCGAAGAACACAGCAATCAGCTTTGAATCCAAAACGGTGGAAGAAGGTAATATCCCTCAAAAAATGTATCCTCGCTGATTCAGCTGGTTATAGAAGGATATTGAGAACTGTCTGGCCAACACTAAGAGTGAGTCCTTATTAATGACTATCTTGGCTGAAGCATAGGAAGTTAAAGTTTGTCAAAATACTTTAGTGCATACTTTGGGTGTCCGGATGGTAGGAACTGAAAAAGAATTGAGACTTTGGGGCAGAATGACAGCTAGACTCTCAGATCTTGAAGATACCGAAAGCGCACTCTCTAAAAAGAGCTGCATTGTATAAAAGTAACTTGCCTCTGTGAAACAACAACTGGACGACCAAGAAAATCGCTTGAGGAGGCCTAACCTTAGATTTGTCAGAATACCTGAAAAGGAGGATCAGAAAGCTGAGTCATTTATTGAATATATGGATTACTTGAGTTGTACTCATCTTTTGATGGGAAACACGGAGGACCTGATGATAACACGTGCACATCATGTCCCATTTCAAGAGTATCCAGATATATCTCGCCCAGCACTGTTAGTGAATTTTGAGATATATAGAATGTGTGAACAGGTGTTGAATAGTGCTATGAAACATAAACATATGAAAACCAGAGACAGACTTGTAATTCAGGTTTTCCCTGACATGTCATACGAGACTTCAAAGCGCCGAAGGGAATTTCAGCAAATTATGGGGCTCATTATGATTGCGGATTTTCCGCATCCTCCGGGCCGGCGGAAGCCACCACCGGCCCGGAGGATGCGGAAAATCCGCAGCGGACCCACCAAAGACCCACCGCCACATTAGGATGGCTGGTGGGTCCTGGTTTCCGTCCGCAGCTTTTCCTCCGCGGTTGGCTTACAACCGCGGAGGAAAGGCACTAATCTGGTGACGGTGTCTCTCAGACACCGTCCGCCAGATTAGTATGTGCCTGCAAACATGCTTTTCCGCGGCGGCTTTTCCGCCGTGGAAAAGCATGTGTAACTTCACTGCGGGGGCCCGTTGCGGGCCCCCTAGGTGAAGGGGAGGTGGGGGGTGCACATGGGGGGTACCTATGGTACCCCCCTGCATTTGTATGCAGAAAGCGGCAGGCACCGCGCGGTGCCTGCCTCTTTCTGCATGCAAATGCAATGCGTGCATTTTTAACATTGCCGCGGGTGCAGCTTGAAGCCGCACCCGCCGCAATGTTAAAAATAGAGGATGTGACCGCCACCCTGGCGGTCACATCCTAATCGCACAGGAGGGGACTCCGCAGCCCATGCGGACGTCCCCTCCTCCTCAATGATCGCGGACAGACGCAAGTCCGTCCGCGATCATAATCGGCCCCTATATCTTTATTTCAATCTACAGATGGTCAATCAAAGATTTTTCAACCGGCCAGACTCAGAACTTTGTTTAAGGGAGAATCGAGGTTTTTTAATGATATTCAGTCAGAACAAAATTGTTTGCATGAAATTCAGACCAAAGAAAAATGATGGATTACTGGTTACATTTTTTTGATGGAACTACACTTCCTAAAGCAAAATTGAACTATAATGTTTGCTTAGCTTAGTATAAAGAGTTGGGGGGATTCGGGCTATCAGGGACCGGAGCTAGGTGCAAGCAGCGCACCGGGTGCAGGGAAGGGGTAAGATCATGAGAGGGGGGACATGGTCTCCACAGAGGGGTTTGGGGCAAAGCGGAGTGGACGAATGAGAGTTTGGGTGTTGAAATGAGTGATTGACACAAGCTTGTGGATTTGGGGAACTGTGGTGCTCTGTTAATCCTGAAGTTGTGCCTGGGCGAGTATTTGCAGGGGGGAAGAAAGGGTTTCTTGCAGCAATGGGTTAACCCAGGTGAATTAAGTAGGGAGCATTGATGGGGTGCATGGTGGGCTCTCGCTGAAGCTTTTCAGAAATGTATATGTCAACTGGGACCACAGGCTGGAAATGTAGTTAGTCTCTGTAAATGTAAACATCCTAAACAATCCGCACAAGCTCCAGGAGGTTATGGACTGGCTTGTTGAGCAAAAGGCGTCTGTGGTCTTACTTCAGGAGATGCATATTAGGAAATCCAGATTATCTTCATTTGACTGGTCACCTTTTCAATTATTATATCATTTGTCGGCATCAGCCTCTCTTACAGACTCTCTTACAGGGGTGGTAGTTCTTGTCAGCAAGAGGTTTGAGGGTCGGGTAGGACCAGTGGCATCGTATAGATTTGGTAGATGGGTGGTGGAAAATTCACATTAATACTGAGAGAGATTCCTTAGTTTTGTTTGATATTTCAACTATAGATTACCCCAGTCATTATATAAACTGTATCTTCAATTGGCCAACTGGCCCGAAAATATAAAAATAGGTGGCAATTTTAATTTTGTTCAAACTTCAGTTGTTGATATAAGTAGGGGAGCTATTCCCGGTTGATCTCTGGTGAGATGTCAAGGCAATATATTTTCTTCTCCTCTCATTATTGCTCAGCCATAAGAATAGACTATTGTCTTTCTTCAAAGGATATTACAATTGTTGCCCCCACAATTATATTTAATTCTCTATGACAGCATGAAGCTATTAGTCTCGATGTGTGCTTCTCCAACAATGCTGCCATTGCACAAACGCTGTTTTTTCAATAGAGCATTATTCGCTGATGAATCGTTTATTGCACAAAGGCTCGGGTCACTGTTTTTGTGAGGAAAATCGATACTCTTCCTCCTTAGATAGTATCTGGGAAGCGTTAAGGTAACTATGAGAGGGGAGAGTATCGCATTGTAAGTCCATTCTAATAAGTTAGCAAAAATGAAATTTAAGGAGCTGTCTGAGAACTCCATGTGTAAATTTTTCCCATGTAGTTAACTCTCTACGTTATATGGAAAGACAGTTGGTGAAGCATAACCTACAGCAGTTTTTGATAGACAAGCAACTTATAAATAACAGAACTTCTGGCAACAATTTTATGAGGAAGAAGAAGTAAGTGGGAATCTGTTAGCCTGGCAAGTTAGAGCCATGAGAAGCTAAATATGTCATAGATAAAGTCTGAGATCATCAACAGGTACTTTCCTAGGGTGATTGGTGCAATTAAGTTACAGATTGCCTTCTGGCGCAACCTCCCCCTCACAGTTATGGGCCGCATAGAGCTCCTTAAGATGGTGGTCCTCCCACAGCTATTATATTTCTTCACTAATTTGTCACTCTATATTCGGCCCCCCGTCTTTCACTCATTTGAACGCACCATGCGAGAATTTTTTTGGTATGGCTTATGATGCACGGTTGAATTATCTAGGCTGTTTGTACAAACCGATCAGGTGGGGCTTGCAGTACCCAACATGGAACATTACTACCTAGCGGCACAACTCCAATTGATAGCCAGATGGATTAGTGGATTATACTTGGCAGACACGGCTACGCAACTGCCAGGAAGGACAAACTCATCTACTGTGAGATTATTTCATCCCAGGAGGAAGGGGGCAATCCCTACCCAACTCATGCTGGAAGTGGCTTACAGCTACTTCCAGTGCAGTTTACGTGTCACGAGAAACACAATTCCATATGCGCCCTTCTTGCCTGCACAGGGCACACCTAGAGGGCAGCACGTCATTACTGGGCCCATACTTTCTGCCTGGGGGAGGCAGGATTAGAGACCCTAGGAGACCTATATACTGATTGACAGTTGGTGGCCTTTGAAATCCTAGCCTATGAGGATGGCCTACCGCAGGGCTAATTTCTACTACATACCTCATGGATATCAGCGCTGCAAGCACTGTAGGGGTACATATCACAAGAACCTGCAACACACCTTATCATCCAATATATACACGTGATGGGCATGGGAAGACACCAAATGTTTCGCTGACTCGCTAAGAACTCATGCAGCAGAACTGCTGACATCCCTCATGCAACACTGGGACACTGATCTTCCGTGTAGAGACTGAGAGTGGGCGGCCATACTGGGAAGTCTCACGCACCTCCCTAGAAATGCCAAATTTTTCCTCATGCAATATTTTATAATACATACGGAATACCTGACACCAGCGAAAGTAAATAAATACTTCAGGTGTGCCTATGCTCATTGCCCCAGGTGTAACCTAGTAGATGCAGATCTACTACATATGCTGTGGAGCTGCACTGCTCTCACCCCTTAATGGGAGGCTGTTGTCACTTATCTGTCAAACTGCAGTGGTCGCATTGTAGAAATCTCCTGGGAAGTGTGCCCCCTGGGCTCTACCGCAGATCCCAAAAACACAAAGTAATACCCAGGTCTATAGACTTGGGGCTACTTGCAGCTTGGCGCTTGATTACCAGACGCTGGAAGCATCCAGAGCCCCCACCCAAGATAACTTGGTTCCACTCATTGACGACCTGGGCGCAGGCCGAGAGCGTTGCTCTGCACCATAAGGATACCTTAGGGCTTTGCAAGCTCTAGATGGCGTAGCATGAGATACGATTCTCCTGGACCTATGCACCGCCTGGCAAGCAAAAAGCCCATACGTCTGCCATGGGCACTGACAAAACACAAGCAATGGCAAGCTGTGAAGCTTAATAGGGACAAATACAAGGCCCAATAGGTAGACTATCCTATGATCTAATACCCTAATGCCTCACACAAATATCCAGGACACACAATATTTGACGGCAAAGGAGGAATTTAAAGCCGATTCCATTTTTGGGTGGAGGACAAGTGCTGGGGAGCGATAAATAGCTAAGTTGGGCAGCAGTTAATGCTATTCATACCCAGACCCCAACTCACCCCCTCCTTGTTCCCTGCCTCCCCTCCAACTATCCTTCCTTGCTCGCACCCCACCTGTTGGTCGCAGACATGGGAACTGACTGCATAGTAGGCAAGGCATCATTCTTGTTGGTCATGCTACTTGGCGGTAGACTCCTTGACAACACTGAAGTCAGACATTACTAGAGATTATGATACGTATTACCGCTTAAATCTATCTCGAACCAAAATGCCCATGTGATCTGATTTTACTCTTCAATGATGTATGCACGTATGTACTAACTGTTATTAAATCAAACAGATAATAAACAAATTTAAACAAAAAAACAGGTACTTGGCTGGGGGAGACCTCTTTAGTTGAGGAAGTAGTCCATCAGCATTTTGCAACTATATACACAACTGGCCAATCGCTAGATAAGAGTAATATTCGGGGCTTCCTAGATGGCATTTCCCTCACGAAGTTGTCTGAACTTTGCCCAAAGGGAAGACACCATGAGAGGATGGGTTTCCATCAGAGTGGTACTAGATCCTTATTTCAAAAATAAAAGGCCTTATGAAGGCCCTGTTTAATAATATATTGGCGGGCAGCCCCGCTCCCCCCTCTTTTCGCAAAGGTCTTTTTACTTGCTTTCTTAAGAAAGACAAAGATCTGAAGGACATAAATTCATTTTGTCCAATCGCACTGCTCAATGCAGATTATAACATTTTAATGACAATAATAGCATCCAGGGTGGCTGATGTTATGCCTTTAGTAATCGAGAAAGACCAGACTAGGTTTATTATAGGGCCACAACTTTTTAAAAACATATATTATTTAATTGAAGCTATTGACTACTTCAAGTTTAAGTAAGACAGCATTCTTATTTATTGAATCTGTGAAAGCTTTGGGATTTGTAAACTGGGATTATTTGTTTCTGGTAATGGAGTAATGAGATTTACAACCCAGCTCACAAGGTCAATTGCGGCAATTTATGAGGGATCGTCCACCACAATATCGTTCAAAAGTAAGGTTTTAGATTTTTTTTCTGATTTACAGCGGCGCTAAGCGGGTCTGTCCCTTGTCACCAATTCTTGTTTCTTACACCAGAGCGGAGGAAGTGAAAGCGGCAGCCCCCGGGATATCGAAACTTAAACTATATGCGGTTGACCTTAAGTTATATTTGACACCTAAGAAGGAGGTGTTTCA
The DNA here is from genome assembly GCF_964263255.1 of Lissotriton vulgaris. Lineage (NCBI taxonomy): Eukaryota > Metazoa > Chordata > Amphibia > Caudata > Salamandridae > Lissotriton > Lissotriton vulgaris. Next base: position 1,652,458,483 of record NC_141685.1, read on the forward strand.
AGAACTGTTTGGTATTTTCTCCAATTGTTCATGGTTCACGGGCATCAAGTCAACACCTCCAAAACAGAGATTCTTCTTTTCAATGCCAATGCTACAGCTCCACCCCAAGATGTGCAGCGTATTTATCAGAGAAAGCCAGCTAGGCATTTGGGTATAAGAGTCTCCGAAAGGTAAAAAGATGTAGAGCTTGTTGGATTGGTTGGGGAAGGTGCCAATCTCTGTAGTTGATAAGGTGGCACTAGTTAAAAACCATATTCTGCCTCTGCCAAACTTTTTTTTAACATCACTTCTTTGTGTGTTATAAAATAATGTTTTTCAACAGTTGAATGCTCTGATTAGTATTTTTATTTGGGAAAATAGGAGCCCAAGAATGAGAATGAAGAAGCGGCCCCTACCTATTCAACAAGGAGTCTTATCCCTCCCAGATTAGGGAGTGTATTATTTTGTAGCCAATTTAATAAAGTGTACCAGGTACGCCGACCTGGCTGCTTAAGACGTTTGAAAACTTTTTTCTCTGGGCCATGTTTGAAGGAGTTTTATTTCACTTTTAACCAAATCTCCCCCAGGAAAATACACCCAAAATGATGAGATATTTCACGCTTCTGGCTTTTAAAACTAAGGAGAAATAATTATTTCAATGGCTACGAATCCCCAGCATTCATGCAGAGACACTTGTTAAGAGTGTGTGCCCTGATAAATTGCTAGGCATTTCTACTAGATTGGAGAAGTGTAACTTGAGTAAAGCTGGGGATTGGATAGTCAATGATGCTCTGATTCCCTGGAAAGCAGCTCGGCTCTTTCTCTTTCTTGGGTGCAAAATAGGTTGGCATATCTTCAAAGTACATCCATTTTGAGGAAATACCAAACTTTGCAAATGGAAACAACCTGGGAGATAGTCCGGGCACTTTTTCAATCTATGCATGGCTATGCAATACAGAGACAATGGGTAAAGTGGTTGAATTCAGTAGAGTTTAATTTTCAGGATCAGTTAAGAGCCATATAAACAAAATGGATACAAGAGAACAAGGTGAATTTAACTCAGGAGCAATGGCTAGAAGGTTCTATCTTTAGTTCTAAAGATGTACATTGCACTAACTTTTGGAAAATGCAATTGAATGCTCAATGGATGATATACTACACCCCTGCACTACTACATAAGTGGAGCACAAGTGTATCTGAGCAATGTCCTAGATGCTCGGAACCTGGCAGCTGGATCAATATTATCTGAAAATGCAACAGAGTGAAAACATTCTGGGCGGGGATTCTGAGGTGTTTGTGAAACTTATTTGGTAGTATTATTAGGCTGTTCAAGGCATTTCTGGACCAGTATAGTTTTAGCACGCCGCTTGTGGTTCATTGCAATGACAGTGGCGAGGTCAATAATTAGTGCACTTTGGAAATCAGCAGAACCACCTAGGCTGCAAGCATGGTTAGAGAAAAATATTAATGTAAACTCTAAGGAGTTGGTGTACGTAAAACGAGTGGGGAAAGGAATATTTTTTTTTAAATTGTAAGTACTCTAGTCGAGTGGAAATAAGATTTTGGAGGTTGAGAATGGACTGATTCAAGTAGATCTCAGTTGTACTTTATAGAAAGAATGTATCTTAGCAATGTTTATTTACATTGCTGGCTCTTTCGAATGTGGCTAACATGAAATTTAGGCAGGAATGTATTTAATATGATTGCAGGTAGCATCATCCACCTCCTGTTCTTTTGTACGATGTATAAATCTCTGAGGGACAAGTGGGTCTTTCCACTTTGTAAAATTGTTGGGACTGGACATTACTTTAAGGTGCTTAGATCTCTGAGCACGGACACCAGCAGAGTTGTGGCTTTTGGGTTGTCTAGATATTGGTATGCGCAGTGGTTGAAAAGGTCCAAATGTTTGCCCTGATGGATGCTGTAAAGTGATGGACAGAATCGACATGGACTGTAAAATAAATTCTATTGAAGCAACATATGATCATTTTACCAGGCCTACATGACGGCCCGCTCGTTTTTTCTTTTTATTTTATCTATGTATTTCATTTGTATTTTATACCTTTACATCATATCGATCACTTTTAACTGTATTTCCTCCTATGCCGTGTGTACTTTTATGATCTTGTGGTCGCAATAAAGTAAATGATGATGATGATTATGTAAGTGTAGGCTGCCTGTGTAACTACGTAGGTTTTTTAGAATTGTATTGTTAATAGCAAAATAGCATATAGAAACTCCATCAGGAACTATAAGCTTGAGATCAAAAAAGCTCAATCCCAGCATTACACACAAAAGATTAATGATGCTAGGTCCAATTCAAGGGAAATATATAGTAAAAAATCTCACTGCACTTCCCCAGCCTCCAATAAATAGTGAGGATTTACAAACTCGTTGCAACGAGCTGGCAGATTACTTCTTTAATAAAATAGATAGTATCTATTCTGCTTTCCCAGCCATTCACTCACAGAATCAGGCAGCTACTGCCGGTTTTTTCGACCATGGAGCAGCAGAAAATAAAACTCCAATTCTGGAGAATTTCCCATTACTACAGCAGGACTTATTAGCTAGCCTAATGACCCAGGTAAAATCGGGCTCCCCAGCGATTCGGCCCCTCCCAAATTCCTAAGGACAGTCAGTCAGATCATCTTACCGGTCATGCTAAAAGTACTCAATGCCTCTATCTCCACCAATATAGTTCCTCCTAAGTGGAAGGAAGCGAGGGTAAAAGCACTTGCTAAGAAACCGAATATTAGTATCACCAATCTCAGCAATTATCGCACAATTTCCTTGCTCCCCTGGGCCAGCAAGTTACTGGAAAAATACATTAATGGCCTTTTGACCAAATTCCTTGAGGAAAATAATCTCCTTGATCCCCAGGAGAGCCGATTCCGCCCCAAGCATGGGACGGAATCGGCTCTCCTGGCGGTCTTGGAAGAAACTAGGGGCATCTTGGATCGGGGAGGATCGGTGGCAGTCATCCTCCTCGATCTCAGTGTCGCTTTTGACACTGTAAATCACACCATCTTGTTGCAGCGCCTCAAGGAAATTGGGATACAAGGAGGAGCATTGGAGTGGATCCGCTCTTTTCTTTCCAGCAGGCAATTTCAGGTCTTTGAGGGAGCAACTATCTCCACAAGCAAGCCCTTGAACTGTGGAGTTCCGCAGGGCTCCTCATTGAGTCCGACGTTGTTTAACGTCTACATGAGACCACTGGCTGGAGTCGTCCGTCCGTATGGTATTAAGATCGTTACCTACGCGGACGACACCCAGCTGGTGGTCTCCCTCACGCCGGCCGGAGACCCTGTAGGCACAGTGGACCTGCCCAAATGTCTGAGCGAGATTGATCAATGGATGACCATGTCTTTCTCAAACTTAATGGAGACAAGACAGAGGTCATGATGCTGGGACATCTAGCACCTTCCACGATTAATCAAATCTGGCCAACTTGCCTGGGCACCCCTCCAGTCCCCAGAGATACCATCAAGAGCCTGGGAATCTGGCTGGACAAGTCCCTAACATTCAATCATCAGGCCGCTGTATTATCTGCTACCTGCTTTGGCCTCATTAGAGTGCTGAAAAAGATTCTCCCATTACTACCGTTTGAGGCCAGACAAATCGTGGTCCAGGGACTGATACTTGCCAGGCTGGACTTTGGAAATGCGCTCTACCTTGGGACCTCTGACTCCACACTTAAAAAGTTGCAGGTAATCCAGAACTGTGCGGCCCGCACCCTGCTCCAACTCCCTCGCAGGACCTCTGCGAAGGCCAGACTGAAAAAATTACACTGGCTTCCGGTGAAAGACAGGATCAGTTTCAAATCCCTTTGTGTTGCCCATCAATCTTTTTGGGAAACCGGGCCACTGATTAGTCGCCCCCTAATTACCCCCTACCTTTCCAGCAGACAACTTCGATCCACCAATGCCTTACTAGCTGTAGTACCAAAGGTCAAAAGATCTAGATCAGAAGGTCGCTCTTTTTCCCTGAACGCAGCCAAATTATGGAACAGTCTTCCCTTCCACCTTAGGTCCAACTCTGACCTCACCTCCTTTAGGAAAAATTTAAAAACTTTCCTGTTCAATAAATAAGTAACCTCTCCTGGACTCAGCCCTATGGGCAACACCTGTTTTTCAGCGCTAGGACGCCTCCGGGCAGCTATTTTGCGCTTTATAAAATCCATTTTCATTTCATTTCATTTCATTTCAGATGTATGTTCACTTTGTGCTTGGCATTTAAGAGATTATGCTTCAGGAATTGTATGCATTAAGAATTTCAGTTGTCCCCTAGTGCAATCAAATATTCTGAAATTTGACTTGAGTGCTACTGTAAAATATATCTGTACTTCCTGCTTAGCACTTTGCACTCTGCCCCTTGAAAACTGCACGGTCGCCGCTTTAGATAATATTTTACAGTAGATTTTCAGTCTCCTTATTTTGTGTGATCGTTTGTGCTGTATTGCTTTAATAAAATAATATGTTTCCCTATGAGGAAGCCTCTGCCCCAGACCAATTTTGGGAGTGATACAATCCAAACCCAGAAACAGATTTACATCTACCACTGACAGATGCAAATCTGTGACCCTTTTTATGGTGAAAATGGGCCAAGAACATATTGGGACTATCCATAAAGAAGTGCCTTCAAACAAGTACATGTGTAGGTAATCCCAAACATGAGCACACCTTTTCACCTATGTAAAAACACAGATTGTAAATAGTAAAATTGTCCTGAACATTCGCCAAAAGGCTACTTGTGTATTGCTAATGGGGTTTACGTCTACATGCTACAATATTTAATATGAAAAAAACAAGGGACACGGTGGAGTTTAGATAAAGATGAAATTAAACATTTCTTACGAACCTAAAAAGCCTTTTCAAATCTTTAAGGCTAGTAGACTGTAACGAAACACGTTATCGAAAGGGATTTTAATGTCTCGTCTGCCTCTGCAAATTAGAGCCGTGTACAAATGAACTCTTTTTATCTTAATATTCAGCCTGCTGCATAAGAAAGGACATAATTCGAAATCTGTCTCTTTCACTCCAGCAGCCTAGCTCCCAGTGCGTTACCGCCGAGCACTGCCAGGCCCTATAGATACGGCTCGCATAGAGGGTGGCAAGCTAGACATGGGATAGAAGCAGCTGGACCTTTCAAGAAAAACAACTTTTTAAATGGTGCATCAGGGTTTGTGCGTGTTTGTTGTTGACCACAGTATTCACACAGCCCCGCTCACCAAGAATCTGATAAAATAATGGCACAATGGTAGCTTGCATGCTGGAGGAATGCAAGGTCACGAGTACAGAGAGGGGGGGGGGGGGGGGTAAGGACCAATGTGAGAAAAACATCAAGTGGCCTTTAGGCAGCCAACCCACCTACCCCGTGATGTGCCTAGATGCCTGGCTAGCCAGTTCAGCCTTGATAAATAAACAGCCAAGATTTTGCTGTGAGTGGTTCTCAGTGTTAACAGAGAGGTTCTTGCAGTGTTATGGCTGTGTGGTGTGGCCTTGTAAATACATGGGGTACCTGCTGGAGTGTGGCTTTGAGGCTAGCAAATGAAAACACGAGTGGGTCAGTTAGGCCAAGAATGCATAAGATGAAGCCAACCAGGATACACGTCACTGTTAACGTTACACGTTACTGATATGTTATTTTATGGAAAAGCTTCTTAGCCTCAACACAACACATAATATAAGTCGACCTATGTAAAATAACCAAAGGCATTTACTTACAAAAAATCCAGGCTTTAAAAGCCATTTAAAATGAGGAACAATTGTGCCCCTCAAGCGGTAAGTGATAAACCGTGCCATATCTCTGCAGCTGCTATGGAAACGGTCCCGGAAAATAATAGTTTTAGTTCTAGGAATTGAGAGCAAATTTAGGTTTGGGGACCCTAAACAGTGGGCCAGCTGGTAGAGAGAGATGTTGCTGGCCAGAAAAAGGGGACACTTTTCATGTAAGCCTCTTAGAATGGTGATCAGTGCTTTGAAGAAAAATCTGGAGTATTTATGCAGCCAAGGAAGGGATCAGAACGCAGGAGTCATATGTAAACTTCTCAATGTGCCCAGCACAACTCTGGATGCGGCATTCTGAGCCACCTGCAGATGATGAAAACAGTATTTTGTGAAGAAAGTAGATGTAATTGGCAAAATCCAATCTTACTTAAAATACAGTCATTTGCGGCCACAATGTGTACAGTATGACCAGAAACTGGAAGGTCTTTTAAGGATGAGGTGTTTGGTAAAACTTGGACGGGCAACTCTCGTGACTTGGTCATCCAGGGACAGTCTGAGCCAGTAACACTTATAAGTTACAAACTACTTAGAAAAATGTGGGTGGAAAATCCATTGTTTCTAACCAAAGGGACTGACAGCATCCTTCCTTTCCTGAGGAGGTGAGCAAAATCTCGGTTTTGGAAGAAATACTCCTGTGGAAATTATTGGCCTTCCACCACAAGGCAGTTGCGAGCATTTTGATCAGGGTGCAATTGCCAGGATTATATTGATTACCAATCCTTTCAGGTAAGAGGCTGAAGACGAGATAAGTGTCATCAGCTTGTATGAAAAAGTGGGTCCTAACTTGATGGCGGAAGGCTGTTTGAGAATGCATGTAAAGACTGAACAGGAAGTATGAAAGTATGGACCCTTGAAAGACACCACCGTTTATGGGGATTCAATGGATGTAAAAGGGGAGAGAATAAGACACCATGGGCCATATTATCAAGCAAGGGCAATACATTGTCGCCGCTTTTATCGGCAGGAAACTGCTTCTAAAACGGCGATAATGGGCTTGATAATATGCCCTTGTAAATTCCCATAGAAGCCCAGGTTCTGGTGTTAACCTGGGCTTCTATGGGAATTCACAAGGGCATATTATCAAGCCCATTATCGCCGTTTTAGAAGCAGTTTCCTGCAGATAAAAGCGGCGATTATGTATCGCCCTTGCTTGATAATATGACCCCATGTTCTCCCTGAAAGAGAGGGCTTGACCTAATCAAGGACGACAACAGTAAAGCTGGAATCTTTCATGGTATTGAACAAAATATTATAGGCAATTGAAAGCAGCCGACAGAGCTAAAAGAACCAGCATTGCAGCATGATCTTCATCAGTGATTCATCTCAGATCATCGAGGGCTGATAGAACCACCACTTCTGTGCTCTGACCCAACCTGAAACCTACTTAAGGTCCACCAAGCAAGATGTATGCCTCTTTGTTGGGTTAGCACAATCTTCGCCAACATTTTGCCCATGCACGGAAGCAAAGAGATAGCTTGAAAGTATTTTAGGCCTAGTAGATTAAGTGACGCCTCTGGTAGTACGAGTTTCACGACATCTAAATTCCAATTCCCTAGAACAGTACCTGACATAGATGCCTTAAAGATGGTTAGAGGTATTTCAATACTAGCCAGGAGGAACGATTTCATAAACCAGTCTGGGCAAGAATCTTTACGAGAGCCTGATGGGTGGCTGTCTTCTATATCCTGTGCAAAAAAGTCCATTTGTAAGGGAGTGAAGGTCTCCATTGTGACTTCCATGTGCTGGGACCTGTTTGCTTCCTTTGTCATTAAAAGGGTTAATCGGATGGATCAGGACTATGTGTGAGCCCTAGAATGAGAGCCATAGGCATAAATTACAAGAAGCCCCAGAGAACCACATAGGGAAATCCACTTTGGACCTCTACACTGGATATTCAACCTCAGGCAAGGTTCAAGCCATTATTCAAATTTAGAAATCATTACAGAAGGACTTGAATAGTAAATTCACTTCAAAATACTCACAATGCAAATAAATGTGAATCAGCATAGGCAGTGGAAACTAAGCCCTAATTGGGTCAATAGACAGAACCAGATAACATGCAACTGGTCGCTAAATACTGGCCGCAATTTGCTACCAGTATTTTTGCAAACCGTGTGGTAATTTACGTAGCGCTCCACTAATAGGTTGATTTGCAAATTACTGATTCGTAGCGTGCATAAATTCGACCTACCTCATGAATACTAATGAGGTAGGTCACAGAATGCAACCCTCTAGGAATTGTATCCATAACATGGATGGTAGCCTGGCGAGGTCAGCAAACCATTATGTATGTGATTGCTTTTAAATAAAGCATGTTTTTCTTTAAATGCAGCACAGTTTCCTTAAAGGAAAATTGGATGTGCTTAAACAAAAAAAATGAAAAGTGCAGTTTTTAAAAGAATAGTCAGTGGTCCATTTTTTTCAACATTTATAAATGGGAAGGGGTCCCTTGGGAACCCCTATCAGTTTGCTAATGGATTACCACCTCCTCCGGGGTGTTGGTAAAATAGTAGTGTTTTGTAACCATATTTCGGTCACAAAACATTAATACATACCACTACCTTTCTGTAATCGGAAGGGAAGTCCTAAATACGCCCCTTTCAAATATTGGACCAGTACTAGGTTGCAAACCCAAATTGTGATTTGGTAATTTATTACCCAATCGCAAGTTGGGTTTGATAAATTAGAAAAGGCCTTCTTGTATTCACAAACGGCCCTGCAGATCTGGCTCTAAATGCAGTCCAGCGCAAGGCAAATAATAAATCAAAGAGCAAATACTCACAGGGACTGCTCAGTTTACAGGCAGGAAAGAATCATGAAATAAAATCATGAAAAAAAAGTTTAAGAATTGGAACAATAAAAACACTGACATGAAATCTATGGAGAGCAAGGGAAAGGCCCTGGAGTATCAAGTTCAATCAAATGACAGACTAACATAGAGCCTGTCTCTATGGCAAAGGGAAAGAGTAGTGGCTCACATCCCAACCCCAACGGCTTTATAACATTTTAGCAGCAAAGCTCTAAGCCTTAAACATTGTCTTAAGTGGCACCATGGGTTGTCCACCTAAAATTGCAACAATACAAGCCAATCATTATTTAGAAATTCCACTCCTTAAAACAAGCTCACTGTAGAAACCCTCCCAAATGTAATAACCAATTAGGATGTTTAGCCTACATACCAAGGGGAAGCAACATTGCATTACCAAACAATGGCTACTAGAAAATATGAATAAACTACAATTCTACTATTGAAGACATCAACATTGAATGCTTAAACACTGCAGCAGGCAGTGAGATCATAAATTGTTACAACTAAACTAATAATCTTCACAGAACTTTTATTTAATGAAATAACATTGAATAAAATAAATCATGGACACAGTGTAACTTTTAAAAGCAACGTTTTGAATGTAACCAGGCCAAGGCCCTATACTAGTTTTGCGGCCTACTAATTCTGTGGAGAAACTAACATGCCTAGTGTGTGAGTCCACATGGGTAATGAGGTGTCCAACACCTTCAGTATTGAGAGAGCAACACAACAGGGCTGCCCATTGTCAACGCTTCTGTTGACCTTCGCTATTGAGCCACTGGCGATGTATCTCGAGATCAGATGCGAGATTTGAGAATACGGGTGGGAGCAGGGTCAGCCGGGCCGTAGAGGGCAACAGTAATTTCCCTGGTGGGCAGTAGGGGCAGGGTCTGATTTTGTGGCCACTTTAATGACAGGAGGACGGTTTTGCAACAATGCTGCAATATCGGCCCACTGTCACAAAAGCGGGAGAGGTGCATTTTGATAGCACCAACCCCCCGTTGCCATGGCTAGTTGCTGTTCCCAGTCCGGCCCTAGGTGTGAGACAAGATACGTAGTAGCCCTGTATGCTGATGATGCATTCATTTATGTGAAAGACCTGGAACGCTCTGTTCCCCTTCTCATGCAACTGATGGTAAACTTTAGGGCAGTATCAGGGCTCCGCATTAATTATCACAAAATGGTGCTATAACCCCTGGCAGCCTTGGCTAACTTGGAGGCATCTGATCCTAAGAGGTGGGTTTGCAATATTTGGGTCTGCAGATAATGCATGACCGTCACCTACAATACCAGCTGAATATAGGCAGAGTAGCGGAAGGCCAGGCAGCCTCGGTTTGATTCTGGATTACACTGCCCCTGGCGGTGATAGGTAGGATATCCTTAAGCAAAATGACTGTATTACCCTGCTGCTTGTATGCAATGCAGAATTTGTTCTGTGTGATGCCATCCACGCTGCTCTGGCAGATCGACACACTGTTGGTGAATCTGGTGTGGGCAGGTAAGAGGAGCAGGGTCCGCCTGTAGATTCTTAAATTGGATCTCCAACCATACTATCTGGTGGGCCTGTTGCACTGCGTTGCACTATGGGAGAATTGGGAGAAGAAATTACTCTTGGGCTCCACTGAGATTTCTGAGTTTCCCAAGCTGCTCATGAGTGGTAGTAGGCTTCAGGCAGGGACTCCGTTTATTGTCGCCCAGCTGTTCCAAGCATGAGAAACAGCTGTCATGAAGGTACTAAAGCAGGTGCCCTATGCCGAGCTCCTCCTGATTTGGTAGTTGCATCTCTTCCTGCATCTACAGTCTTCCATGGAGTTTTCTAAATGGCTGGAGGGTGGTTGCCAAAGAGCAGGAGACCTATTCCTGAATGGCAACTTTTTGTCCGTCAAGGAGATTGAAACCCACTACGGTTTAGAACGGGGACAGTGTTTGCAATATGCGAGCATATTGCACAAGAGTTGGGAGATCTGGACATTATTCCCGGAGGAACTGGAGCAATCCCAAGTTCTACAGGTGATTCTAGATTCAGGCTTCTCCAAATGTATTATTTCCTGGCTAAATGCAGGCCTAAAAAATTATGAGGTGAATGTTTTGATTTGTTATGCATTCTGTCTATCAATTGTGTGTCTTTTGCTTTCTTTCCCTAAGTGTGCCAGGTATGCCCAGACGTGAGTCCTGGGCTCACTGTGCCACTGGAATCAAGCTTCCTGGTTGAAGAGGGGTGAAACCCCAAAACCGGTCCTAGGATGCTTGTTTCCTGTCCAGGGAGGAACTGGCTTGGCAGTTCGGGATGGACTGTTACCATGAGGCACAGGGTCAAGTCTGATTTGCATATGGCCAGGTCTAAACTGGTGTGGCATGGTGAGCAAATGAATGATGGATTTAACCCAGATATCTTGACTGGAGGTGAATGTTTTGATTTGTTCTGCATTCCGTCCATCAATTGTTTGTCTTTTGCTTTCTCTCCCTCAGTGCGCCAAGTATGCCCAGATGTGGGCCCGAGCTCACTGTGCCACTGGAATCAATCTATCCTGGCTGATGAGGGGTGAAACCCCGAAAATGGTCCTAGGTTGCTTGCTTTCGGTCTAGGGAGGACCTGGCTTAGCAGTTCGGACTGGACTGTTCCCATGAGGCACAGGGTCAAGACTGATTTGCATATGGCCAGGTCTAAACTGGGGTGGCAGGGTGAGCAAAAGAATGATGGATTTAACCCAGATCTCTTGACTGGGGGTGAATGTTTTGATTTGTTCCTCATTCCGTCCATCAATTGTGTGTCTTTTGCTTTCTCTCCCTTAGTGCGCCAGGTATGCCCAGACTCGGGTCCTGGGCTCACTGTACCACTGGAATCAAGCTATCCTAGCTGAAGAGGGGTGAAACCCCCAAAACGGTCCTAGGATGCTTGTTTCCGGTCCAGGGAGGACCTGCTTGGCAGTTCGGGCTGGACTGTTCCCATAAGGCACAGGGTCAAGACTGATTTGCATATGACCATGTCTAAACTGGGGTGGCATGGTGAGCAAAAGAATCAATGAACAGATCTCTTGACTGGGGGTGAATGTTTTGATTTGTTCTGCATTCCGTCCATCAATTGTGTGTCTTTTGCTTTCTCTCCCTAAAAAATGATAGGCAGATGAATAGTACTCTAAAGCCTGGCTCCTGGGATGGAGAATTGGAGACCCCACTTTTGGATCGGGAATGGAATAGAGCTCTGGCACAGGTGCAAAAAGTAGCCAGTAATGCCCAATTTAAGCTAGTATAATGTTACTTTCTCTATAGAGCATATTTGACATCACAGTACTTACATAGGGCTTATCCGACAGGATCATCGGGTTGTGCCACATGTGGTGCAATCCAAGCAGACTTTGGACCTATAGCATGGATCTGTGTAGAGCTACAAACATTTTGAGGTGAGGTACTGCAGGAAGTGCGCAGTGACAAAGGTCAAAGTAGACCTTATACCCCAACACTGCCTCCTGGGTTAATGCCTCTTCCCAAGAAAAGGAAAACAATGCGGTATAGATTTGCTCAACTGGGTTAGTACTTGCTTGGCGACGCACAGCCATAAACTGGGCAAGCCCAATCTCACCAACTCTGTCTAAGTGCTGGACTGACTTTCTGGAATGGGCAGCAGAGGCATGCCGGGTCGGGAGAGTCGGGAGAGGGTAACGCAGAGAGAGACCTTGAGGACTGGGGTGATTTGCTAGACAAGTTGGATGGCCACGACACATTACTGAGGGACTGGTCTGACTCTGCCACATCAGAGGGAGATGACACAGCCCCGGATGCGGTAGATGACACTGGAACTGGATTGGCTGAGCCGATGACCCTCCCGCACCCACATTCACCTACCCCTTCTACGGCTGGTGGGTCCATTTAAGAACTACAAATAGCTCAGACTTTTGTGTTATTCCCTCTTGTTGTGCTTGTATGTATGCGGATGCCTGATGTTGGTCCCTTCCCCCTGTTTCTCTGCCCTCACCTGGGAAGCTTCTGGCCCCATGCCTACCACTCTATTACTGTGATGTACTTAATAATGGAATGCTGCACAGATTTGCTTTGGATTGCTCTGAAACACTGAATAAAAACATTTCACAAAAGAAAAATTCTGTTGCGAGACAGCGAGAGAGGCTTGGTCGAGAGACCTAAGCCAGCTGTAAGATGAGGACTAGAGGAGACAGTGGCAGCCCCAGGGGAGACCGTGATAGTCTCACAATTCCACCTCATTCAACTCAAAATATTCTGCTGCACATATCTTACCCAGACCCGATTCTCCTGAATGGGACTAATTAGTTCTGGCTGAGTACTGCTTATGCTGCAACGATGACAATGGACATGTAGTGCACACCTTTTGGAGCTTCTGCACTCTGTCACACTTTTGGGAAAGGGCGCTTGGGACTCTGGGATCTTTTTAGGTTGGAGGGTCCCCAGTGGCGTAGGATGCGGTGGGTGCGGGCCAACCCGGATGTCATCACTGAGGGGGGTGACAAAATGGCACATATATTTGTTTTAAACACATATTTTTGCCATTTTGTCAAGCAGGGGGTGACAAGAAATTTTGCGCACTGGGTACCACCTGACCTTGCTACGCCACTGAGGGTCCCAAGGGAGCCAAAGCTGGTCCTGCTAGATGTTGTAGACGACGTGGGGGCAACAGATATCAAAAGGCGTCGCTCTGGCTGTGCCTGCTGGTAGCCAAGAGAGACATCGCAAGGGAGTGGAAGAGTGCAGATGCCCAATCCACAAAGGGATGGGCAAAGGGCATGGATTTCTGTCTGGTCCTGGACTGCCCGATATACCAGGCTAGAGGATGCCCCTATAAATATGTTAAAATATGGAAGGACTGGGCAGACCACAGATGGATTGAAATATAACCTTTCCCGCCCAGGCCTTGGCTCATCGACAAAGAGTTACACTCCTCTGAGCTTGTCTCAGGTTGAGATTTGGGGGTGGGGGGTGCCCTAACTCTTAGGCTTACTGCCACTTTGTCGGTTGGGGCCAATATTTGTAATTGTATTTGTATTTTTATTTATAAAGCGCAATTATCACCAACAGGTCTCTAAGCGCTATCAGGAAGAAAGAGACACGGACTAGCCTACAGGCGCAAAGGGGCAAATATTAACAAGGAACCAAGCCAATAGGAACAAGCTTTCTGGCTTATGGGACATGTGTATGCCGCTACAGTTTGATGTGTTAAATAATGATGTTGATGTGTCTTTATCTCTTGTGTGCTATACGTTAGGCTTGGCTTTTGTTTTTCTTTATTTCATACAAAACCCAAATAAAAAGTTGTTTTCTCTGTTGAGAAAGGCTGCAATACAAATATCGGAATAGAAAGAAACAAACTGGACTGGTGCAGTTCTCGCACTTTACAGGGGCATTGTAAGGCCTCTACGGATCTCTGACGCAATGAACGGGAATGCATGCTTGCAGTGCACATCTACCATGAGTATGGCTTTCTAGAGCTTTTTTAGTCTGAGGGTGGCGTTTGTACAGTTCTGGAACACTAATCGACCAGGATCATCGTAGTTTGGTGTAACTGTGTTTGCTAGTTGGAGGTCAGTCTGTCTAGTGTACTGCTAGGCTATGTTTTGTAGTGGTTCATGGGAAGAATAAAATGTGTCTGATCTGGTTAAGAGTATTTGTGGAGTTCTGTGTGTGTGGTGTACATGAGCTGAGCTGCTTAGCACTTTATTTTGTTCCACCCTGGTGCATGGATGTGCACGTTTTACTATCCTCTTAGAGTCTTCCTAACATCGGTGTCTGCCTCACACTCCAGCCACAGAAATGCGGGAAATCCATTACACTGTATGGGGGAGCTGTACTTACCTCCCATCTTCTGCCATGTCAAACCAGAGATATTGAAATGGATCCCACTTTGCTTTAGTAGCAAGTACTATGAGCCATACTTGAGGATGAAGATCACAAGACATAAATCCCAGCATTTGCAGCATCTACTTTCCAATGGTTGCATTTTTTAATCCCATGTATTTTCTCACACTTCTCTGACACGGAGGTTACTGCTTCCTTTGAACACAGACTAAAGCTGGAAGTATGTCTCTTTCTGTGCTCCCAGCAATAACTGTTTGCTTCAAACCCCTGAGCTCATCAGCTGTCCTATCAGGGGATGTGGTCTAGTGGGTAGCAGACAGGTTGTCTGTTTCTGGTGCCTATCAAAAGTACCCAACATAGCTCTATCTCACACGCAAACAGTATTACTTTGCCTCTCCCTATCGCATGCTATCCCAAAAAGCATCCTCTGTTTGCCAAAACCTATCATTTAACACTGCCTTTACTTACAGCTTCCGATTTTTGCCTCTCCTCTTTTCCTGTCTCATTATTGCGTGCCTTTATCTCCGGTTTTGTATTTCTAATGACCAACAACTCTTTTCAAAGACCCCATTGCGACCTCTCCTTCTTTGAAAGTCATACCTCTGCAAGCTAACAATACCCAATCTCTTCTAGCTCATCTATTAACCCCAACAACCATCTGCGTGACCTCATATGCACCTCCCCTCCAACAATGATCCCAGCTGAGTCCCATAAATGATATTTAGCGCAAACAAAACTGCAGTAAACGCATGGCTTTAGTTGATTGAGCTCACAAGACTAATAATCCCAATAACCATAACATTGAACTGACCACTAACCTGGGGGTCCGGAGCAGCGTGCTGCCCAGTGTAAAGCACTTCAACACCTCGTTTTGGGTACTAGGCGCTATGAAAATGCAATAATAATACAATCTGATTTAGAAATCTAGTTGCTGTTCATAATGCTACTGCTTGGGACATCTTAGTGATTTCACACTTGCAATTAATCAGTGCTCTTAGACTGAGGTACCGGACCCTATCTGAATACCGTATGCCAGAGCCCTTCACAGGCCCGGACTGGGAACCCAAAGCAGCCCTGGCTATTTTATTGGACCAGCCCCGGGTGCGGGGGGGGGGGGGGGGGGGGGGGGGGGCGCAATTGCACAATGTTGCTTTTGTTACTGAGGGCTGATATGCTGCAAAACCGGCCCGGTAACAAAACCAGTTCCCACCACTGAAAAAACTTGCCCCCACCTTCCAGCCTCCCGGGGACACGTCTGATGGCCGCTTTAAGTCCGGCCCTGCAGACCGGGATCGCACGGGTCAATAGATGCCCAGTTCCGGCTCTAATCAGGCAGTGTTCTTCCAACAATACATGGTTTCTTCAGTTGCGTCTGAGTGCCTGTGTGAATAAGATATTCAAATGTCCTGAGCACTGCTGTTTGAATGCAACGAGCATACACCCTCCCCTGCCTGCCTCAGCAGCCAGGCTGTCAATTGTCATAGAATTTGCGGTTCCCTCTGAGGCCCTGTCGCTCGCTGCCTACTGACAAGCTGAGACAGCCATAGATTTTAAAGACAGCGCGGAATGTAAGCATTTCCCAGCCAAGTGACAGCGAGATTTACAGGCAATACACCAAAGTCTGGAGAGCAGCGTTTAACTCTATGGATATTAGGAGTTCTGATTCTAGAACTTTCCTTTGTTAGGGCAGGGGTTTTCTGGAGCATGAAGCCAGGGTAAGTAAAGAACCAAAAGCAGCCCTGGCAAAAGATGCTCAATCCAGCCCGCTCCCTCCGTCTCCTGTCTTCGAGCTGGTTCTCTTTCTATCCATCCATTCTCACTCTCTTCTCTAGTCTCTCTCTTGTCCTTCTCTGATCGCTTTCCCTTCACCTTCCTCCTATTTCTCTCTCACTTGAAGCCTCTCTGTGCCCGCTTCAATTAATGCCAGGGAGCTGGGGAAAGTTACTGGGGTAGCAGAGGCAGCCTGTGCTTTCCACACCACCTTCCATGGGCCCCAGCCCACCAGGGAAATGCCTGGTGGAATAAA
The DNA here is from genome assembly GCF_964263255.1 of Lissotriton vulgaris. Classification (NCBI taxonomy): domain Eukaryota; kingdom Metazoa; phylum Chordata; class Amphibia; order Caudata; family Salamandridae; genus Lissotriton; species Lissotriton vulgaris. The sequence goes on from NC_141685.1 coordinate 1,652,474,906, forward strand.
AGGCCTGTCCGACCTGGCTGAAGCATGGGAGTATGGACACGATCTACAACTACGGGCTCACTGGCGGAGGGGGGTCTTCTTGGGATTAATCTGTGACCTGGAGATCACACATAGATTTATGCAGCAGTCCTTCAACCAATTTGCTTACCTCATTGGACTGCAGCCACTGAAAATTATCACAAAAGCTTTGAAAATGCATAATTGCAGGTAACCAGAGCTTGGGAAGCACAAGACCTCTGCATTGCATGCGAATAGTGTCCCAATGGTAGGTCATGACGCTTTAACGGACTGTGGTTTCCTGATCTGGGTGCCTGTAGAATTTATCTAAAAGTCACATACCTTCAAACAACCAAACAACTGGACACCAATAAAGTCCTGGCGATCATACCAATGGTAACCAAGCATGGCTGTTATTGTGTTCCATTTGGGCTGGTGAAACAGGAGGCTCAAGTGAAAGACAACAAAGTGTTACTACAGGCAAATGGAAGAGTCAACGAAAGAAACATCAAGGGTTGGCCCTGCTCTCAATGTTCCTTGAAGCTGATGACAATTGACATTGCAGACAGGTGGGAGAGAGACGAGGCCTGTTTCGGGAGTACTTTATTGGTGTACGGGCCAAGGTGTGTGGAAGAAATGAAGATGAGTTTAAAAAGAACTGGAAGATCTGCTAGGCTAGTGACAAACAAAAATGGATCCACTTGACAGTACCATGCAGGAACCCACCTACCAGTACCTATGCAGGATTATCACACGACCCCAAAATGGCTCAAGAGGAGAAGGCAGCACTGGAAGCTCAACCACTGATGACATCATTAGGTAGAGCAATATCAACCACAGAATGCTACATTTTCACCATGAACTATGCGGGTTTATGCACTTATATTTTGTCCTGTGTTGAAACATAGGGGCAGAACGGAGATATTGCAGGAATCGGGGAACAGAATGCCGCATCACAGTTCTATGAAGCGCGCCTCATGATGGGAAAGCACTGCCCTCAGGAGGTGGGGCAGGACAGCATCCAAATATCTGAATATATACCAGAAAAACAGCACAGGTGTGGATTGTGTCAGTGGAAAAGAACTTTTAGAATGAATGATTCTTATATGAAGTCGGCGATGGAACACAATATCTATGTCCACTGGGAAAGGTTAAAGAAAGCACTGTGAATAATAAAAAGCGAGTTTGTTTTCTTTCTTTCTCGTGCCAGAACTTCACTTGGGCAGAAATTATTACTTCAGTTCACTGACAAGGCATCCCTTAAAAATCTTTAAATATACTGTAGCACAGAGAGGGGCAGTACGGTAACAAGTATGTGGCAAGGTCTAGCAAATCCTTGACCCTCTGCATGATGGGTCATGTGACTTCCAATACTTTATATGTCTCACTCAGAACCAAAAGGCTCCGTTGCCCTTCTAGTGTCTCTGCCCCAGGTGGTGTAAACTACAAGGCGAGAACTTCCGGTCTAGTTCCACCTATTGTTTCTTATTTTCTACCAAGCTCAGAGGGCATCCAACAGCTGCAAACAGTCAAGAAACAAGCACAGCTCTAGTCCACTGATTAGAAAGCGGAGGCATTGGAACTGAGTGAGGCACGTTGTCCGAAAGACTTTTAGACTGGGCAAAGGTTGTTTCTGCCAGCTCTAACATGAATGAATGAATGAATGAAATAAAATTTATAAACGCGCTACTATGCCCAGTGGGCGTCAAGGCGCCTAACTCAAACTTAGCTGCGGGCAGACAGAGACAGGAGCTCACTGATAGGCTTTGGTAAAACACCAAGTTTTCAGAGCTTTCTTAAAAAGATCCAGTGAGGGCTGTTGTTTGATCTCCAAAGGAAGAGTGTTCCATAGTTGAGGTGCAAGAATGGAGAAAGCCTTGCTTCCCCATCGAGCCGTCCTAGCTCGAGGGACTACCAATTGATTAAGCTCTGACGAGCGAAGGCATCTGAGTGGAACATACCTAGAGAGCAAAGATCCTAGGGCATCAGTCGGGCCTGCCTTCAAGGCATTATATGTCAAGCAGAGAAGTTTAAAGGAGACTCTGAATGGGATAGGCAGCCAATGGAGATTCTTCCTTGCCGAGGTCGCAGAGGACATCCACGGCAAGGCCAGAACGAAGCGCGCCGCGGCATTTTGCACAACCTGCAGGCGTTGGAGAAGGCCCTTGTTGGCCCCGGCGTAGAGTGAATTACAATAATCCAGCCTTGAGCCAACGAGGGCGATCACAACCTGTTTTCGTGCCTGTGGTGAAAGATAGTACGCGATTCTTTTCAGAATCCTAATGATACCCCAACAGGTGGCCACCGTTCTGTTCACCTGCAATTCCATAGAGAGCCGAGTGTCGAAAATGACGCCTAGGTTCCTGGCAGATAGTGTGGGAGTGGGGCAGATGCCTAAAGATGAGGGCCACCACTCATCTGACCACAGTTCCTGGTCTTTGCCAAAGACCAGGACCTCCGTTTTGTCACCGTTCAACTTCAATGAGTTGAGAATCATCCAGTCTGCAACAAGTTGCATAACATATCTCGGGCAGATTTACAAGAAAGTGACGCATAGGTTGAGATGCGTCACTTTCCCTGCGCCACCATGCAAAACCCTTGCATCACCATGGATGCACCGTATTTACAATACGTCGTACCATGGCACAAGAATTATAGAATTTAGAATTTATTTTATTGCACAGTCAATAAAAACTCACAATATTAAGCAATAGATAAAAAGTCATTGACTGCTTAAAAAACTTCTTTTTAAAAAGTATTGCACGTTAATAAAATCACTAAGAGTCTGTAGTAAATTAGTGAGTCTTTTTTCCTGTTGGCCGTGACCTTAATACTTGTAGTTCTTATGATTTGTAATGCCGTTGGAGAAGTCGCTATGGCACAAGGATTGACAGATGCGTCAGAAATTCTGATGCATCTGTTGACGGAAAAGTCACGCATTGCTGGAGTTGTGTCGCTAGCACAACGCAACTCCAGCAATGCGTGTTGCGGCCTATTCCCAATATACTGCTTCACTCCTTAAGCCTGATTCAAGCAATCGTAAGGTTTCGACGCAGTGGCGTCCTAAATGTCACGCAGTGAAATCTTGTAGACTTCACTGCATCACTTTTACGAGACTTTCCTGCATGGGAACCCCTACCCTGCATAGATTATACCTGACGCTGGTATAATGTCATGTAGGGCTTTACAACATGACGCATCTCCCTAGATGTGTCACGTCTAGGGAGATGGAACCTTTATATTGCTGCTGTGTCACAAAAGTGATGAAACAGCAGCACAAAAGTGACGCAAGGGGGGCTTGTAAATCTGCCCCTTTAATTTTTAAATCATGAGTACATTTAGATCTTAGTGTCCTGTCGGCACACATGAGATCATAGGATATGATGATATGAGCTTGCTTTTCAGACAACGAAGTAAGAGCTTTATAAAATCTGACGAGTTAGTGTCAGCACTTTGCGATCACTGCGCACTTTATTGGTGGCAAATGCAATTTAAGCAAGACAATGGGTCTTCAACAAAATCCTACTTGCTTGGCACTGAGCTGTTTGTAACCGACGAAGCAGGTTTTAAATTAAAGCGGTGTGAATGGAAGCGGTCTTAGCCCCATTTATATACACAGCAACCATTGCCTGAGAATGCAGGGAGAAGAATGGGGCTCCTGTGTGGAGAGGCAGGAGACAGTAAACAAGAGCCGATGAAGGACTTCACAGTTGGGTCTATGTACATGTGTCAGTGGGGACATCCAACATTTTAACTTTTATCCGAAATTATTTATCTATTTGAGCCCAACAAATACAATAATGAATAATTCCTTGTTGAATTATAAACCTCGTAGAAAACATTTAAATGGACATTACACCACTAACAATTTTATTTGCCCTGGAGAGGGTGTTTTCTCTTCTTCCATCGTACTCTCCGCTTCCTGTCCTTATTGCTCCCCCTCACATTTGTGTTTACCCCATACAACCTACTCTTGTTTCCTTTTTCATATTTCTAGCAATGGGTTGTATCCGACAGGACTGTTTCTGTTTCTTCTCCTTGGGTTAGAAAGTGCACTGGTAGTACAGAATGTGAAGCTTGCTCACACTTACACAACAGGTAGAAGTTATAAGTATGCAAACATAAAGATACATTTGCATCCACCATGTTCAGCTCTTAATTCTGGATACACCTGAACATTTAAATCTATCGCTTTTTACCTCACACATAGCGACAACCCAACATCTCTCCTCGACCCTCAAGGGAAGCACCCACCACCAGAGCAACATGCATAATTTCCAAAGACACTGTATGCCCTTTCCATCCCCTTTCTAAGATTCATCTCACAATGTAATTCCAATCACCTCGGGCCCGATTCACAGAATTAACTTAAGACAAAATCCTAAACTTACTACCATTTTCGTATTCACAGAAGGCACTTACTCATTTCGGTATTCACAGAAGTTAGAAGTCCTAACTTTAGAACTCCTAAATGCCTTCTGTGAATACCGAAAGTCTTAAAATTAGGATTTTTCTCAATTTAGTAGTAGTAAAGTTAGGACTCCTAACTTTAGGACTCCTAAATGCCTTCTGTGAATACCGAAAGTCTTAAAATTAGGATTTTTCTCAGTTTAGTAGTAGTAAAGTTGGGAAAAATCCAAACTTTAAGACTTTCGGTAATCACAGAAGGCATTTAGGAGTTCTAAAGTTAGGAGTCCTAACTTCTGTGAATACCGAAATGAGTAAGTGCTTTCTGTGAATACCAAAATGGTAGTAAGTTTAGGATTTTGTCTTAAGTTAGTTCTGTGAATCGGGCCCCTCTACTTTATCTTTAACAAATTCCCTTTACACCATACCACCCTCCCTTTGCAACACACTGACTGTATTCCTTGAACCGAACAAAGGTAACTTACCTTATGGGGATACCCAGCCAAACAATGATGTCCCACAGCGCAGTTAAGCGGCGAAGGGACTTGACCGATGGGCTGCATGTTGGAGAATGGGGTGGGCATGTAAGGGGGAGTTACCTCCTTCATTTGTTTCTGGAGTTATGTGTTTGGTCGAGTACCTTCGTACCAGGGTGCACCACTACGGAGTCATTCTAGTGGTACCCTGCAGGTAGCTCAAGAGGAAGAGGAGAAAGTATAGTCCAGAGGAGGGGGTACTTTTGTATCAGTCTCTCAACCATCCTGGATGCTCACTGAGGCCTTTCAGAGATAGAGTCCTAGAGCTACTGAACAGCGGCACTGCTTGAGGGAAGGGGTCTTGGCACTGAGCAGGTTGGTCCAGTCTCACCGACTTAGTCATTCAAAGCCCCCTGCTAAGGAACATGCTGCCCTTTGATAGTTTATCTCTAGTCCAACAGTCTAGTATATTGACAACAGAACATAGCAGTACATTGACAACACAACAGAGCACACAAAAGCAACAAAGCTCAGCTAAATGGTCTCCTCCAGACCTCATTAGACAGAACTCTGTACATACAACACATAACAGACGTGCCTTTTAGGTGGGTGCCAATCTGCTTCAAATAACACTCGCTTTTCAAAACACCCAACAAGAACTTCCAGTGCAAATTATTAGACCGGGCGTCCCAAACGTACAACACTCGATATATATGCACTTTAGGCGGCCATCAGCATGCACACGACAGAATCAACCATTACCACCACTACAACTAGTCCTACAATGCACGTCAAAACATAACTCGAGATTCCTGCCAGACACTCTGCAGATAAAACAGCAGATGGATATCAGAGTGACCGAAGAGGCTCACGGTATAAATCTGTCAGGTATGGAGAAATGTCTTAACACTGTACACACTCCGGACCCACCCTGTGTAAGTCAAGTGTTAATGTGGTGAAAACGAGATGCGTTCTAGGGCCGCGTCTGGAAGCCCCGCATCGTGCATGAATGACTGACTAAATGTGTGTTGGTAAACAAAGCAGCACGCTTGGATGTGTAGTAAAAGCTGGTGCAAATGTGTAAAGTTTCAAAAAAATTGTGTCGAATTATTTCAACTGGGATTTATTAAAAACAGGAGCGTAAAATCAAAGAACATGAAATATTAACCTGATTAAGTCAAGGTGTGAATGTGTTCAATTTAAAAATAATCTAATTAGATTTAATTAGATTAAGGTGGGGATGAATGAAGGTGAGACAAATTGGATTCTTCACAGCCGGGAGCTCTAAGGAAGATCTGCCTCCTTTGAAGAGCAGTCTGCACAGAGTTTTACGCATTCACGGTCTCCCAGCATCCGTCGCCGTCTGCATCTGAGAAGAGGAGCAGACAAAACATAAAGAGAAGAGGTGGATGGTGGGATAAAGGAACCCGTTGATTAAACAGTATGTGGGTATCTTGTCCAACCCATCACAACAAGTGCAAGAGGCAATAATGGACTTTTCATAAAGCAGAACGGGCGTCTGTCCTGTCTGTGACAGAGCATCCCACTGTCCTAATTCTAAAATGCCCTACGTCTCTAGGGCCCAGTTTAGTTTGGACTAAATGCTTCTCTTGTGGCACGAAAGGAGACCACCTTGGCTAACAATACCAGCTCTGCTTCCCACAAGAATACTGAGCAGTGGCGGCTGGCATCTACAGGGTGAGGGGCGGGTACGAGCAAATTTATATATTTTTTAACTTACCTGAACAGACGTCCTATGCTCCGGACCTCTTCTAAACCAGATGCTGCAGTGCAGACACCAATCATGACGCTGCTCTCTTCCTGTGAGAGCAATGCCCTGATTGGTCGGAGAAGTCTCACTCGGTGCTCTCTTGTGCCCTGGAGGCCGGCACTTACTCTGACACGGTTGTCTTAAAACAGCTGCGTTAGAGGTTTCAAAGTGCGCATGTCTGGCTGCCCATCGCAAGATTGACGCCCAAAAGGACACGAGCACTTTTGAAAAGTGCTCAAACAGCCTACCCTCCTCACTGCTGCTTTCATTTAGCTCCGTTTATGGACGGGAGGATGAAAAATAAAAAGGTAATGTATTACCATTTTATTTATTTTTCTTTGGGGTAACTTAAGTGGGGCGACGCTCCTCTGCTCCAATGGGGGAACTGCCACTGGTACTGAGAGAGGAAGATGGCGGCCATTGCCAAGCTAGTGCGCCCACGTGTTTTCAGGTTACGGAATTGCAGAGTTCCCAGGTGCAATGAAGCTGCCATGAAACACACTGGCAGCAATTCTTCATTGCCTTCATTGTCCTGATTGGCTGCAGGGGTGGGAGAAGGGAGACAAAGCAAGACTTCTCTATCACGGAATGCGGGGGGGTCCATGAATGGTCACATAGAACTGAAGTACAGAAAAGAGAGATGACCCGAGAGTGACATGCTCTCGTGGTGAAGTGTGGCTCAATGATTAGAGCGGCAGACCCTGATGCAGAGGTCTAGCCCGGGACCAGGGTTCAATTGCCCGCCTCGGCGGGTCTTGGGCTCAAAATTCCACGGACCTGATAATTCTCGCCTTGCCTCGGTGCCTATTCCAATCATGGAGTCCCCCTCTGCAACTCTGGGCAATAGCTTGCTTAATCTCCACAACGGCCCCCACAACGCTAAGGATGCCTGGCCTCCACCTTGGGGGTGCCCAGGAGTGGACGCCTCACAGGGAAAGCCAGGATGGGTTCCACAGCGGTATTCGTACAAGCGCCTTGAGACCCTTGCGGGTGAGTAGTGCGCTATACAAGTATCAATTTACATTTACATATTTACATGCTGGGTTATACTGGGCTGCGAGCAGTTGAGGACATGAGGCAGCAGGGCACCATTTCACTGAGGTGGGAACGACAGAATGGATGGTCAAGCAGTTTGATGTACAGATGGTTGGAAGCCTGTCTAGCTGGGCAGGTGGGTGGATGGATGGAAGGAGAACAGATGTGAGAATTGCAGTGTACCCGATAGGGGGCCTCAGGGAAGCATTCATAGACTGATTCAACTGTGAGCAGATGGATGGATGGATGGTTTGAAGGTTGAACGGATACATAGGGATGTGGATGGAGAAACAGACAATAGGAAGGATGATAAAACAAGTTTGTGGCTGGGTGACTGATGGATAGGTTGATGGGTGGGTGGAACGTGAGGTTGACGCCTGGATTGAAACATATTTACAACAAGGGGTGGTGAGGGACAGAGTCTCTGAATTAAGCAGAATACTGTCACCCAGTCAAGAGATCAGGGCTAGATCCAACACCGTTTTTTAGCTCACTGCACCATCCCAGTTTCAGAACCTGGCTGTATGCAAATTAGTCTGTTTCTGTCCCAGTGCATGATGGGAACAGGGCAAACCAAACTACAAAAGCCAATTCTTACACTGGGAAGGAAACAAGCTACCGGGGACCGGTTTCTGGCATTTCAGCCGTCTTCGGCCCGGCTTGCTTGAATCCTGATGGTGCAATGAGCAAGGGACTCACATCTGAGTATACCCTTCCACGCTTAGGGTGGACAAAAATATTTACAACAAGGGGTGGTGAGGGACAGAGTCTCTGAATTAAGCAGAATACTCTCACCCAGTCAAGAGATCAGGGCTAGATCCAACACCGTTTTTTAGCTCACTGCACCATCCCAGTTTCAGAACCTGGCTGTATACAAATGAGTCTGTTCCTGTCCCAGTGCATGATGGGAACAGGGCAAACCAAACTACAAAAGCCAATTCTTACACTGGGAAGGAAACAAGCTACCGGGGACCGGTTTCTGGCATTTCAGCCGTCTTCGGCCCGGCTTGCTTGAATCCTGATGGTGCAATGAGGAAGGGACTCACATCTGAGTATACCCTTCCACGCTTAGGGTGGACAAAAATATTTACAACAAGGGGTGGTGAGGGACAGAGTCTCTGAATTAAGCAGAATACTCTCACCCAGTCAAGAGATCAGGGCTAGATCCAACACCGTTTTTTAGCTCACTGCACCATCCCAGTTTCAGAACCTGGCTGTATGCACATTAGTCTGTTCCTGTCCCAGTGCATGATGGGAACAGGGCAAACCAAACTACAAAAGCCAATTCTTACACTGGGAAGGAAACAAGCTACCGGGGACCGGTTTCAGGCATTTCAGCCGTCTTCGGCCCGGCTTGCTTGAATCCTGATGGTGCAATGAGCAAGGGACTCACATCTGAGTATACCCTTCCACGCTTAGGGTGGACAATAATATTTACAACAAGGGGTGGTGAGGGACAGAGTCTCTGAATTAAGCAGAATACTCTCACCCAGTCAAGAGATCAGGGCTAGATCCAACACCGTTTTTTAGCTCACTGCACCATCCCAGTTTCAGAACCTGGCTGTATGCAAATTAGTCTGTTCCTGTCCCAGTGCATGATGGGAACAGGGCAAACCAAACTACAAAAGCCAATTCTTACACTGGGAAGGAAACAAGCTACCGGGGACCGGTTTCTGGCATTTCAGCCGTCTTCGGCTTGGTAGTTTAGTCTACCCTGTTCCCATGATGCACTGGGCCAGGGACAGACTGATTTGCATATAGCCAGGTTCTGAGCTGGGATGGGGCAGTGAGATAAATAACGGTGATGGATCAAGCCCTGATCTTTGGACTGGGTAAGAGTGGTCTGCTTAATTCAGACACTCTGTTCATCACCACCCCCTTTTCTGAATCGATTTTGGCCACTATAGGTGTGGCAGGGTATACTCAGACATGAGTCCCTTTCTCACTGCTCCATCAGGATTCAAGCAAGCCGGGCCGAAGACGGCTGAAATGCCAGAAACCGGTCCCCGGTAGCTTGTCTCCTTTCTGGTGAAGAATTGGCTTGGTAGTTTAGTCTGCCCTGTTCCCATGATGCACTGGGCCAGGGACAGACTGATTTGCATATAGCCAGGTTCTGAGCTGGGATGGGGCAGTGAGATAAATAACGGTGATGGATCAAGCCCTGATCTTTGGACTGGGTAAGAGTGGTCTGCTTAATTCAGACACTCTGTTCATCACCACCCCCTTTTCTGAATCGATTTTGGCCACTATAGGTGTGGCAGGGTATACTCAGTGATGCACTGTTCTGTCGAGAATAGTGTCTCCCCAGGGCACTCGAAATTAAATGTTCAGTAGTTTGTTCAATAAAGTTCAAAAAAAGTTCAATTGGCAAGTCGTTTTATTTCAAAGCTTTTCTTTGCAGATTATTACTTTCATGATTCATCTCATGGTATACGATTATTCAAATCATTGGCCCAATGCATTTCGGGCATTGCCCTTCATCGGGGGCCCTGTGCAATTCTGGTCTGCCGGGTTGTAATGCCTCCCAGGCGTCAGATATATCGGGTAAAAGGTTCTCGTTGAATCCTGGAAGGGATTCCGGTAATGCACGTTCAATGCTGCTTCCGCGTAAGCAGCATTGAACGCGCATTACCGGAATCCCTTCCAGGATTCAACGAGAACCTTTTACCCGATATATCTGACGCCTGGGAGGCATTACAACCCGGCAGACCAGAATTGCACAGGGCCCCCGATGAAGGGCAATGCCCGAAATGCATTGGGCCAATGATTTGAATAATCGTATACCATGAGATGAATCATGAAAGTAATAATCTGCAAAGAAAAGCTTTGAAATAAAACGACTTGTCAATTGAACTTTTTTTGAACTTTATTGAACAAACTACTGAACATTTAATTTCGAGTGCCCTGGGGAGACACTATTCTCGACAGAACAGTGCATCACTGAGTTGTACCTAACCCAAGTACAGTGGGTCCAACCTCAGAGGCACCACCTACCCTCAATGAACTTACAAACATATCAAACCGAAGGAGTGCGCATCCCAACTTCCAATTGGATTCCATTTTATCAAGCAGGGTATACTCAGACATGAGTCCCTTTCTCACTGCTCCATCAGGATTCAAGCAAGCCGGGCCGAAGACGGCTGAAATGCCAGAAACCGGTCCCTGGTAGCTTGTCTCCTTTCTGGTGAAGAATTGGCTTGGTAGTTTAGTCTGCCCTGTTCCCATGATGCACTGGGCCAGGGACAGACTGATTTGCATATAGCCAGGTTCTGAGCTGGGATGGGGCAGTGAGATAAATAACGGTGATGGATCAAGCCCTGATCTTTGGACTGGGTAAGAGTGGTCTGCTTAATTCAGACACTCTGTTCATCACCACCCCCTTTTCTGAATGGATTGAAACATGGTAAACAGAGTGATGGAGCAGTGAACTGACTGAGAGATGTAGCAATTTATAGTTGGATAGCGGTTTACAGGTACTTATATGTCAGACTGATAGATGTTTAGATATTTAAAGCTTGGGCAGATAAATGGGTGGGACAATATAGAGACAGATAGGAGACCGACAGATGGATTTATAGGCATTTTAACCAAGGAAGCAATGGGTGAACGGATATATAGAGTCACAGAAGTGTTGACAGACAGATCAGTGGATATCAAGATCAATAGATGGCCCAAGAATTGATAGACTAGAGCGAATAGGCCAAGGAATTGGCAGATAAGTGGATGGAAAATACATTCTTTCCAAATACTTCAAATTATACCTTAAAGCCCTGCAGAAATGTACTATTGTTACACCATCTGTTGTAAGGTAGATCCCCTTGTTATGCACCCTAATCTGAAAGAAAACGACTAAAATCATGATTTATGACAGAAAATGTAGATTGGACCAGTGTGCATTCATAATGCCTAAAGTTGGGCTTAGACCACTTCAGACACAATGCTGGACTTATGCGAGGCAAATGTAAATTTCTGTAACCGCCTAGTTTCAGAAGATCTTGGTCTGGTTAGACTAAAAATATGAAACAAGTAAAAACAAACTAGCTCCCTGTCTCCAAAGCTGCCATTTTAAAACTCTACTTGAAGAATTAGAGCTTAAAGGGAGATCAGTCTGCAACTCAGATGCTCATGAGCGCTTCAGTGGGAAGCAGAGGGAATACAAACAAACTATGCAGGAGGCAAGAAATACATCCTTATTCATTGAAGGAGTCTCTAAAAAACTGAGCAATATTTAAAACATTGTCAATGAACTCTTCCACCCAGAAACAACCACACCTACAATGTGCACTTTTGAGAACTAGTAGAGCATCTAGCTAACATCTGAGAATCTATGCCCTTGTGTAGGACTTCAACATTAGATGCTACCCTGTAGTACCTGGATTGGTCTTTTTTATCCACACCTGTCCTGTACACATACCCTACTCACAATCTGCCAACTGGGGCATAGCTTGCTCAGTAGGACTGGGTGGGTGAGCTTTGGCTTTTCTAACAATGGCGCCGGCATAGAATGTTAAAATATATTATATGACAAGCAGGGTGCATGGGAGGGGCTAAAGGGGCAATGTAAAGGCAGACAAATGCAGATTGGTAGGGATACTAGGTGAGAGAAAACACATTATTTTGTAAAATAACCAACATTGCTGAAGACTTTTAAAACAAAGAGGGAAAAGTGTGTTTGCGTTTTTGGCTGTAAGTACTTAAATATTCCTCCTGAAATCTGACAGATACCTCACCATATCGACTGAAAGCACCTGTACCCAACAATTTAGCAAAAAAATGCAGCTATTGGGGGGGGGGGGTGTAACACCCCAAACATCCCCTCCTGAAGCTGTGCCCTTGTTTACCAAGAAATCAGGCTTCCCTTGTGACCCTTGTTGGGCTACTATTTTAAATGGAATGGGGGAAGGCCATGTAAGAAAGAGGATTATTATTTGGGGTGGGCGGTTGCTCACCCCAAAAAATACTAACATTAACCTGTTAAGTTAAACGCTAAACTCACTAAATTAACCTGTTCCTCGAGAACCTCTCAGGGTATAAATACCTGAACTTCCCCCTGTACCTCCCTGTCTTGTTGCGTGCTTATCTAGGATCCTGATCGATACTGTGACCTTATGCCCCTATTCGGCTATAAATCCATTTATTCCCTATATTGGCATAACACTTCAAGTGCGATATTCAGTAACTCATCTCTGGCCTCACACGAACAGAGCCACATTCCAGAATAGCTTTCTCTGCCACTTCCTTTACAACCAATTAGTGCAATGACAGAGCAGAAGTCACTATCTGAGATTCCTAGATTAACACTCCGAGTTCTTCAACAAGATAAAAACTCAGCAAACCTGGAAATCCTCCCTTGCTGTGTTTTGATTAGTAATAGAACTCTAATGAGCACTGATAGACAATCACTTCCTAGTGACATCTATATTGACGTCTTATGTCCAGCAAACTTACGTCAAACATGGCACCTTTCAGGTATAAATACTACCAACATTGCCTTAAGCAAACGCTGTCTGCTGTTGACCCTGTTGCCCGTCGCCTGAAGCTGCTGTTATGCTGAAGATATCATAGCTGCTATCGCTACTGCTATCGCTGCTAACTAGCGAACGATGGTGTGGCGAACTTAGGAGCTGAACAGCCGTCCCCCTGCAAAGAGCCCAGCAGATGCAAGCTGCCCGCGGACGCTGTCCCCCCTCCTCCTCCTCGACGCGCTGAAGAGAGACGCTGCCTTTCTCCTGCCGAGAAATCCAGCTCCAGCGTTTCTGGTCTACCTTTGCGGGTGGCTGGGATACCGAGTTTCCCTGAAGGAGATACCAGACCTCCATCATTCTATTCAGAGGTATGGTGTTGACTAAAACCTTAGTGAGAATTCTTGAAGCAAACCTTGGCAAAACCAACTTAACTTAAAGCTACTTACTTACTCCCCTCCCAAGTATTAGGCTTAGGTCAGGTACACTGGGGTAGGCGTAGTTAGAAGCACCAGATGAGTATTTTAGCCTAATGTATATATGACTGTATATATGTTTTATTACTTTTAAAGCATTGTATGGCTAAGAAACCATATCAATGCTTTTACAGTATTGTTTCGCAATACTTATCTTACTGTACGTACTTTTTATCATAACAAGTCTTGCAATTGTGGCAATTCATTTCTCTTGTACGAGAAGAAAGACTGTTCAATAAATGTTAACCCTTTATTGACAAACGCCCGTCTCTCTATTCTCTACATATTGTGAAAGTAAACTGCACCAACCTGACTGAGTAAAATAACGGTCTATTGTTTCACACGACCCTAGAGATTGACTCTTGATCTGAGGAGCAAAGTTGTCATGTTGCACGGTTGTTAGAAAACTGAATCCCTTCTTGTCTGTGCCAGGGAAGCTGATCACTTCCTATTTCAGTCAAGAAAGTTTCCAGTGACCTCTGAGCTAGTTGGTAACAAACCCAATTAAGTTTAGCATAGTCAGTAGAGGCCTGGAAGATCTGCACTTCTACGTCGATACTACTGTTTATGTTATTCCAATGCGCAGGGCCTATTGGGAAAATAGGAACTACACTACATGGCGCCCAACGTTTGGTAAGGCGATAAACTAACGCAAGACGTTAGAGTAACTCAGTCGTGCATATTTCACACAGACCCCTTTCTCCCGTAAATACTCCAAGAGACGTCTGGAGTGGGTGAAAGGTTAAAATCCACCCGAACTCAGTAGGAAGAGATTCCTATGTAAAGCTCTGGTTTATTCAACGTTGAAGGATACAGTGTTCCAAAATATTGTGCACCTAATCTTTGTCTCCTTGGAGACCTACTCTGCAAAACCTGCATTTATAAAATGTCAGACAGTGAAGAAGAAAGGGAAGCAGCTAGGCTGGCAACCCTACTAATAGAGGAAGACTCGAGTCTCCTACAGACTGACCCGGATGCCATCGACATCCCGGTCCACTTAAGAAAGTCTATAACGTTAAAACTTATAGAAAACGGACTGACACCTCAAGGTGGTACAGTAATTTTCATGATAGAGGCTCACGAATATCGGCAGACAGAGGTATTCTATTCATGGATAAACTTTCCAGCGGCAAACGCTAGAACAAAAGAGTTTCACTATTACAAAATAGAGGAACCTCCGGAAGAGTACGCTCCTTTCGAGGAGACTGAAATCCCACTAAAATTCCAAGAGCACCTGCTCTGGTTTAATGGCGCCCTAAAACATAATGATCATATTACTAGGCTCGGTCCACTAGGTAGACCAGGAGCAACGTGGCCGGTTCTAGCCAGCTACACACCACATCCGGACATTGCAAAAATGTCTAGAGAAGAGCTGTTAGTACAGCTATAACATTAATTAAAATACATAGGCAATTAGTCCAATATGTAATGCGGACTGCAACAGTCTAACCAGCTGTTAATGTACCACAGCTGACCCCTCATCAGGGGAACACTAATAAAATTACACCACAGAACATACAGTCATGTCTTGGTAAAACACCCGTAAAACGGGAACAAATTCCTTTCTGGTTAGCACAGAAAATCACTCAAATAGAGGCAGTATTTCCTGATACTACCCCTATAGAGAAACACAGAATCTTGACCATCTGCCTTCCTATGGGAATCGCACCACACATGGAGGACTGCGACACTTGTGGTACAGTCTTTGCTTCCATTTACACAAAAACACATGGTGTTCCGTCTATGGCGGTAATACCAGAAGTGCTAAAACAGATTCAAAATGAATACGGTCCAGAGCCCGCTTTAAATCTTGGTATGAAATTACTGAAAGACTTCAAGCAGGTATCGGCTATATTATTAGCCAACATAAAGGGAGAAGCAGCATCTGTGGCGATCTGCCAGAAGTTGAAGGAAACAGATATAACAGATCAGCCAGTTGAGCTTGCCAGAATCATAGAAAAATGCTATGAAGAATTAGGTAGAGACAGCTTGGGTGGAAAACCAGTAAAGCCCCAACTGCTCGAAAATCCAGAAAAATTATTTATTAAAAATAATTCAAACACTCCTAAAAAGAGCTGGGATGGAAATAAACAATCCACTCCCAAGGAAAAAGTTTTCCAGTCCAGAGGAAGGTCTCCTCGACGGAGGGAAAGAACTCGACTCGAGAACACCAGTCTCCCCAGAGGGAGCCCTCTGAAAAAAGATATAACCTTAGAAATAGGGATAATCTGAAAAAACCTGATAGATATCAAAGTATTGATACACGTCCCTCTCGATCTTTTTCGCAGAAATCGGAAAGAAGAGGACTGTCAGACCCAGGAGAGCACACCAAGTCCAAAGACAAGGAACCTGCTCAGAGTAAAAAATCTCAATTTCCAAAAAAGAAGGTAGCCAGTATTAGAGTAATCAACCATGCCGAGAATACTGAGGACACAATTGAAAAACGGGGAGTGGGCATTGACAATGTTGGACAGTGCAGCAGAAATCAGTATAGCCCGCAAGATCCTGATGAGTCATCGGGAGACAGTGGACACGAATGAATTCATTCAGGTTGAAACTGCCAACACCAGACTTAGCGAGCCCCAAAAGATATACGAAATAACATTGCGTATAGAGGGTGATAAGACTAGGAAAATAAGAGGTCTATTTTGGGACAAACTCTCAAAAGGCTATGATATTCTATTAGCTGAAAAAGATTGGCCCCCAGAGTTTGTCAGGGAGTGCCCTCATGGCGAAGAAGTGATTATGCCTGCCTTCTCGAATCACATTCCGATTCACAAAAAATATACATATGCAAGGAAATGGGCAGTAGCCCAGGCACCGGCATTATATAAAAATCATGTAGGATGGGATGAGGACTCACCTCCCCACAAAATCCAGTTAAAAAATGAACCAACTGCCCAACGGCAGTATCCCATTAAGCAAGAAGCTAAAAAACATGTCAGGGAGATTTTAGATCAACTTGAATACCAGGGGGTGATTGAAACATGCACCTCTCAAATGAACAATCCTTTGTTTCCTGTCTCCAAGCCAGACAATTCATATCGTCTAGTTTTGGACTACAGACACCTTAATGCATGTTGTAAAACATTTGCAGTACAAAACTCGCATAGTGCAGCCCTAATGAATAACATAGTTAGGAAAAAATATAAAACGACATTAGACATATCTAATGGTTTTCTTTTGTCAAAACATTGCACCAGAAAGCAGATACTTGACCGCTTTCTCAGCATTTGGGTCGCAGAAAAAATTCTGCCGACTCCCACAGGGGTTCAAGAACAGCCCAGGACTATTCGCAGCTAGGGTAACAGAGTTACTACAAATATATGATGATGAGGCATTATCTTACGTAGATGATATCTATCTCACAGACGACGACTTGGATACTCACTAGAAAAGAGTGAACACCATTATACTTGGGTTCGCAGCAGAGGGTTACAAATTCAACTTTAAAAAGTCCCGAATTGCCCATCTGACAGTACTATTTTTAGGGTACGAATTATCAAGTGAAGGAAAAAGCCTAGCGGACAACTTCTTAGAGAAGTGCGCTGTACTCCAAGCTCCAAAAACGCTGAAGAATTTACAATCCATTCTAGGTTTTCTGAATTTCGGAAGAACTTACATTCTAAATTACGCAGAGAGGGCTAAACCTCTCTACGAACTAATTAAACCTGATTTTAAACAAATCAATTGGACTCAAAAACACACAGAAATTTTGAGATCACTGCAAACAGACATGTTAGCTAAAACTAAATTAGATACACGTGACAACACACGCAATCTTGTAATCCGAGTCATCCCAGGAAGATGCGGATTTACGTACCTAACCTCTAATGAGGGAGAAAAGGTACCAATAGCATACAAATCACATTTGTACACAAAGGCTGAAATAAAATTCAGTTCAACTGAGAAAATTCTAACTGCGGTTCAGACTGCTGTAGCAAAAGAAAGGCCCCTAGCACAAGGTAAACGCATAGTAATCGTAACACCTATACCGGCTTTAGAAGCGGTAACTAAAGCAAGCATTCCTAATGCTAAAGCTTTGCATCCGAGATGGATCCAGTGGGTTAATTCTCTTGCTGCAACAGACGAAGTTTATGAATTTGATCCTAACTTAAAAACACAGGAATTTTTACAATGTGAATATGAATGTCTTCTGCCAATTGAAATCCTGCCTCTCGAAGAATACGGAAGTATTATATATACTGGGGGCGCTAGAGGGCGCACGAGCGGAATGGCTGCTTGAACGCGCAGCTCCCGCACCTTGGTCAATGATCCTGCTGTTATCTGCTGCCACGGAGTGCCAAATCTCCTGATCTTCACGTCGCCTGCAGAAGGTGTCACACCCTACAATCGACCCAAGTTTGGTGGTGCTCGGGCGCTCGCACCTCGAGATACGGACGCTTGGAGATCCAGCGGAGATCACACTGGAGCTGACGGATTGCGGTGGCCGGCTGCGGCGGTCTACGCAACACCGGGGTTGACCACGAGGATCTGGGCCGCGTGACGGGACTGATGGCGGCCTGCTGCTGAGACCTCGTGTGCGGACCTGGCTGGGCGGTAAGAGGCTGTCACCTCACCCGTGCAGAGCCCCCCCCCCATCTACCACTACTGCCCTCGCTCCTGGGGCTTTGGACTGACCCGCTACTGGCTGCTGGTGGGGGCTGCGGCGAGGCCCGTGTCCTGGGTCCGTGTGGGTGCCCACGACTGCCTGGGACTCTTGGCGGTACGGCAGGTCCCTGCAGCATACCGGATCTGTGGCTGCGTGTTGCGCCTGGCCCCCGCAGTGCACGGTGCTGCCACGTTTCATGCCCGGAGCGTCCATTGCGCTGCTGCCCCACCTCTGGACCCTGGGTGGCCCTGCGGACTGCTGCGCCGCCGACTGCTGTCACGGAGGGGACCCTGCTCCTCTCCCGGCTCTGCTGTGGCCTCGCACCTCCTCTGGGGACCCCGGCACACGGAAGACTCACGCTGCACCTTCCCTAGGGGGCTCCTCTTCTGCCACCTCGCTCCACCGGTGCCCTGCCGCTCTCTGAGTCTACCCGCCTGGGCCATTGGCGCCTCCACTGACCTGCGCATAGAGGCCCGGAGCCTCCCCTGCCTCGACGCCTCCTTCTGCACAGCCTCACGGCGCTTTGGATCCACACAGGTCTCCTGTACCCCTGAGCCCGCATTTGTATTGGCCCTTGCTGTCCCACTGTGGCACCTGCGACATCACTACCCTGCTACAGTCGCCTCCCACTGGGGTACCCTGACACGCCGCCACGCTCCACGGCGCACAGGTGCGAGGATAGCTAACCACCATGGTGCGGCCTGAAAATCGGCAGGCGAAGCTTAGCTTTGAAGGCGCAAAAAAAGGAGCGAAATCGGTACAAGCGGATCCTGTACCTAGTGCATCGTCCCCACAAGCTACCGGCTCGGCTACTGCGGGCGTTGATCTGACCAACTTAATACAGGAGATGCGGCAGGGGTTTGCCACGGTGGTTGAGAAGGTGGATGGGGTCACTGCTCGACTGGACGCGCTAGTGCACAAAGTTGATCGTCACGAAGAGCGCATCACAACTGCGGAGCAACGTATATCCGACACTTCAGACATTACCGCGACCCACACGACGCAACTGAGCAGGATGGACAACTTGCTTAGGGTCATAGCGGCTAAAAATGAGGACTTGGAAGCTCGCAGCCGCCGGAATAACATACGGGTCACCAATGTGCCGGAGTCCACAGACACGGGCAGGATGGAGCTATACATCGAGAAGTTGCTCAGAGGCTCGATCGGCGAGGATGCCTTCTTGCCACAATTTATCGTTGAAAGGGCCCACCGCTCCCTGGCACCTGTGCCCAAGCCTGGGCTCCCACCGAGGCCCATAATAGCTCGTCTCTTGAATTACCGTGACCGGGATACTGCGCTTCGGGCGGCCCGGACTCAGAGGTCGCTGCATTACAATGGTGTGACGTTCTCCATTTACCCAGACTTCACGCCCATGGTTCAGGAGGAGCGACGCAAATTCCTTCCGGTAAAGAAAAAGTTGCGAGAGGCCCAGATAGACTATGCGCTCTTGTATCCTGCGAAACTCCGAGTCACGCACCAGGGCACACAAAGATTCTTCACTAATCCGCAAAAGGTTGAAGACTTCCTGAAATCGCTTCGAAGGTCCCAGCGGGATGGTCGAGCTGATGATGAAGGTCATGAAGAGGCAGACTAATCCTCATCACCCTGGAACGGCTAACTGATGCCTTGTGCTGCTCCGTACGCCTTATCTACTCAGGATGGTTTTCTTTACACGGACTGCTGCACGGACACTGGGTGGATTGCGGATGATGGACTTGCGCTGAACCTGCACCCCTGTGGTAACGTACAACCAAGGTCCACTTTTCTGACCCTAGTCTCCCCCGAGGGCGGCACAGTGATGGAGCTCAGGGTCAGGGAGTGGCTGTGCGCACTCTATGTGTTACCCCTATTGGGTGATCCCCTTTACCTTGCTAATGTTTGAGTTTTTGCTGTTGCGGGACTTGGGTGGGGAGGGATGGGGGAAGGGCTGTTGGGTGGGAGAGATCGGCTTCTGGCATGATTGGGATGCTGGGGTGGGTGGGGGGTGGGGATGTTTCAAGAGGCAATCATTGACTACACTTTCCACGTGGACATTATTCTGGTGTGTGCACCGTTGCTGGTTGGGCGGGGGTGGCTATGTTATGCTGCCTGTCTTGGCGCCGCTATGTTATTTTACTGATCTATCCATGGCGGCTCTGTCTGCATGTGTTCTGCTAGCCTGCTTGTCCAGTAATGCATGGGGGCCGTACAAACTGTGTATATTTCCGATACCTGGGCTACACTCTGGCACTGTCAGGGAGGGGGAGGTTGCATTTTGCGGCCCTCTGGGGCCCTCCTTTACTCGTCGTTGTTTTGCCCATGGCTGATTTAAATGCGAATGCGCAATTGACATGTTTATCCTGGAATGTCCGCGGACTGAATAATGCTAGGAAATGCCGTAATGTTATTGCCTACCTCGATAGACATCATGTGCAGCTGGCCATGTTACAAGAGACACATCTGCCCGCACGAGGTGGCGCCACTTTTGCAAAGAAATGGGCTGTACACCGTATCTTTTCCTCTTATTCGACTTATGCCAGGGGGGTGGCAATTCTTGTTGCCCGCAATGTGCCTTTCCAACCATGTGGGGACATGTCGGACAGAGAGGGCCGTTATGCTCTATTATGGGGCAGAATAGGCCGTGACCTGTATCTGTTTGTGTCCGTATATGCACCTAATATTGATTCACCTGCCTTTTTCACCACTCTGTGGGGTCAGATAGTGGCTGTTGGGGCGCGACACATAGTATGGGGTGGTGATTTCAACCTGGCATTGATACCCATGTTAGACAGAGCGGATGGGGTTGGCTCCTATAAGCCGAGGGCCAGGGAGGCACTGGGGGGAGTTATCGAGGAGGGTGGACTTCTAGATATATGGAGACACTCACATCCTAATGGAAGGGAGGGTACACATTTCACCTCTCATACTGGGACATGGGCACGCCTGGATTACTTCTTAGTCACTAGGATGGTCGCTGCGGACTTAGTGGGGGCTACTCACCTGCCTAGAACCTACTCTGATCACAGCCCTGTACTTTTACGATTCCGTATCCCTGGGTGGGATGCTCCCCGGCCGCAGTGGCGGTTACGCCCTGCTGTACTTCTTGACAACCTGTTTTGCACTGAACTGGGGGAAGAGATAGCGGACTTCTTTTCCAGAAACAAGGGGACGGTTGACTCGGTTGAGACCATTTGGGAGGCGTTTAAGGTCACTGTCAGGGGGTACTGCATATCTAAGAGCCACGGGGTACTACGTGATATTCTGCACTCCATTACCACACTGGAGAAGGACCTACGGTCCCTGGAACTCCGCATGACGTCAGACACTGACCCCGGCCTGCATGCCGCCTTTAGGGAGTCACTATCAAGGTATGAGGAGGAGGCTGCCAGGGAAGCGAAATACCGGGGCAAACATTGGACAGCCCGTAAATACTGTGAAGGCGATAGGCCCGGGAAGGTACTGGCCACACTCACGCAACCCTCACATATGCACCACACCATATTAGAAATCACCGACGCCGCCGGTACCACTGTGCGTGACCCTGATGCAATATTACACACATTCGCAATGCACTACTCCTCACTATACACCTCCACAGCGGAGGCGGATGCGCCCTATGCACCATACCTCAACGATGTGGCGTTATGCTGGCTCAGCGATGGGGACAGGGAGTTTCTGGCTGCGCCCTTCGAGCTCGAAGAGGTGCGTGAGGCCATTATGTCCCTCAGGAATGGCAAGGCCCCGGGCCTTGATGGCATACCTGCCGAATTTTATAAAGCCTACATTGATGTTATGGCGCCAGTGCTTCGAGAGGTGTTTACGGAATCCCTTGCTGATGGTATTCTTCCCCGCTCTATGCGCGAGGTGGTGATCACCTCCCTCCTAAAGCCAGATAAAGACCCCACATCATGCGATTCTTACCGCCCGCTCTCCCTCCTAAACTGTGACGTCAAGATCCTTGCTAAGGTGCTAGCCACTCGACTATCGCTCCTTATGACCAGACTTGTATTGCCTGATCAGTCTGGCTTTGTGGCGGGCAGATCTACGTCCCACAATCTTCGCACCCTCTTCTCCTTGCTCCGCACAGTTCACCCTGACACCCCAGTGGCAGCTGTATTCCTTGATGCCACCAAGGCTTTCGATTCTATTGAATGGCCTTACCTATTTTCGGTACTTGCTAGCATGGGGTTCCCTAAGCTATTCCTGTCCTGGGTCCGCCTCCTGTACACGGATCCCACGGCCAGGGTGCTGATTAACGGACGCATTTCGCAGGCCATCGCGCTCACGAGGGGCACTCGGCAGGGATGCCCGCTCTCTCCCCTGTTATTCGCCATCGCGGTTGAGCCTCTTGCCTGTCGCCTACGGCAACTGAATCGAACTGGTGCTGTGCAATGCCTGCAGCGGCAAATTGACGTATCGCTCTATGCGGATGACATCACGCTGTACGTCAAGCATCCTGAGACACATCTGAATCCCCTACTTCGGGAATTTATTTTATTCGGCGGTATGTCTGGAGTCCACATAAACTGGACCAAGTCGCAATTTTTCCCACTAACGGATGCGGTGTGCGACTTCCCCCTTGATTACCCGTTGGAGTGGTGTAGTACGGATCTCCGCTATCTGGGAATCCGCATCTCTCGTGACAAGGACGAGACACTGCGTTCCAATTATGGAGTTGCCATGACCAAATTAACTGCCTCCATCGACAGATGGATCACGTTACCACTCTCTATGGCCGGGAGGGCCTCGCTCATAAAAATGGTGGTCCTACCCCGCTTTCTGTACCTTTTCCTCAATGTCCCTTACTTCCCTGGGGCTTTCTTTTTCAAAACGCTTCGGACGGAGTTACGCAGGCTTTTCTGGGGAGGCAAGAGCCCCCGGTTAAAATGGTCGACGCTGATCCTTCCCTATGAAAAAGGAGGTTTTGATGTCCCTGATTTTGAGGCATACTACCAGTGCGCACAGGCGCAATTCGCCTACCACTGGATGGCTCCTACCCCCTTTATGCCACACATAGCGGTCGAAGACTGGATCGTGCACCCAATCCCGCTCAATGGGCTGCTGCACTGTCCTGAGGCGTCCATAACCACGCCGAATACCTCGCTTTCCTGCACTCTGGACGCGTGGCGCCGCATGGCTAAAAGCTTATCATGCCCATTGATCTACTCGCCCAGGTTACCGCTTGCCTACCACCCGGAGCTCACACTGTTATCGGAAACGGGTTTCCGACGTCTTTGTGATACACTACGTGTCACCTGCTGGGGCGATCTGTTTCATGAGGGTCGTTTCAAGTCAGTTGACCTGTTTTTCAAAACGCATGAGCGCACCCCCCTCGAGCTCTTCTATTACATCCGCTTGCGTGCAGGGATGAAAGATATTTTACCTGATTATCCTATTGAGCCCGAGACCCTCCCTCCGCTGCACTTCTTATTAGGGTCACAGGACGGTGCACATCTGGTCTCTGGACTCTACCGTCAGCTCCGCAGTGCTGCCCCTGATCCGGAATCCGCTGCTCGAACGCGCTGGTCTGCTGAGCTTGCGACTGAGGTGTCGGACGACCAATGGCACTATTGCTGCGCGCTCACTTCCCGTATATCTGCCAGTAGCAGGTTGAAAATTATCCACTATAAATTTCTTCAACGAGTGTACTACACGCCGGTGCGGAAACTTAGGTTCGGACTGGCGGATAATGACCGATGCGAGCGCTGTCGTGCTGGCCATGCTGATTTTCTCCATCTGGCATGGGAGTGTCCCCAGGTGGCTCACTACTGGCGACAAGTGCTGGAAGCTCTTGCCGAAATGACAGAGGAGGTGGTTCCTGCGGACCCCCTGATGGCCCTCCTAGGGTATACGATGCAGATGCCTAGAGGCTGCAGGAAATTCATCGACACTGCCTTACTCATGGCCAGGCGGCGGGTCGCGTGCCGGTGGGGCAGAGGAAGGGCGCCCAAATTCAAAGACTGGCTCAAGGACTTGATATACTGCCAAGACCAGCATGCTACCTTTGCTGAACTGCTGCCTCTCTCGTGTCGTCCCAGAGACATCTGGGAGCCGCTTGTGCACTATCTGCTTGCACGCCCGGATGGCGGCGTTTGCCCGGACGGGCAGCCTGACGTCACTTAAGAACCCGGACTATGCTCTAGACCCAGCCTGACGTCTCGTCTGGGCTGGCTTGATCTCCTTGCCCGAGCCCCCGTGTACCCCTGAATTGTCATTGACCTTGTGGGCTGTCCTGCCTTGGCCTGCTCACCGCCCCTCCCTCTCTGCACGTGTAAACTCTACACTACACTCACTGCATGCTCTTACACCTTCAGCGGATGATGCTCCAGGGTTCCCTACACCTTTCCACGACCGACCTCTGTTGGTCCCTCTTGTATCGGGTCATGCATTCTGAACACGAGATCTCACACTCACCTCTGCCTGCCTGGATCGCCACGCCAGAACTCTATCACTGATCCTATTATACGGTCATGCATTGCCTTTTCGTTGTTACCTAGTTGGGATGTTTTTGTGTTACTGTTTATGAATTTCAACAAAATGGAGAGAACCCTCTCTCGCAAAAAACCCTGTTCAGCTGCTGCTCATCCTTGCTACCCCACGCCACCAACTGCCGAACAAGATTACCGTATATGTATGTTTGCCGCCGGGCCCCCGGGATGCCGGCTGTATGGCTGTGTACAGACCTCTCCATTCTGCTGCCGGCCTCCGGGTTGTGGGCGAAGCAAGCTGTGTACTGTACTTTCTCATACAATAAAGCAGATTTGAACCCCAAAAAAAAAAAAAAAAAAAAAAAAAAGTATTATATATACTGACGGATCAGCACAACCCGCAGTTGGGGGTAAGCAAGCTTACAGTGCTGCGTGCGCGATTGTTAAAGGTCGCTGGCACAAAGGTAAATTTAGACCAATGGTCACCAAAACACAATCTCTAGGAGATTGCTCGGCTCAACGAGCTGAATTAGTAGCATTTAAGATGGCGCTAGAAAATACCGATTGCGAATTCCCCACACTAATAGTGTGCGATTCTTTTTATTGCGTACAATCTTATAATGAATACTTGCAGAATTGGGTGGAAAATGGTTTCAAAGATGCAAAAGGTGGCACAATAAAGCATAAAATGCTTTAGGAACAGGTAGTTCTTTTACAGAAAGAACTACAAAAGACTCACGTGATACACACACTGAGTCATCAACGTGATGGCGTTCACGTTGCAGGGAATTCATTGGCTGATGAAGCCGCGAAGGCAGCTGTGCAAACGGCTTCCGTAGCTGCGATAACTCGGTCACAAACAAAAATAGACAGCGATATTCTACAAGCTGTCAGTGTGTCAGTAAAAAATGATAAGAAAACACTCCCAAAAGGCTTTCCAGAAAAGTACTTGTACTTAACAGATACGAATAATGTTCCTTTTGCTCGAATCCCTGGAGTGGGGGATAGGGTAATTCCAAACATGGAACACAGGTTAGGACTAATCAAAGCGGCACACGAAGGGCTTGCTTCTGCACACGCTGGTGTTTCCGCAACAATATCACTGTTAAAACAGAGATATTGGTGGCCTCGCTTGAGGATACAAACTAAAAAGTATGTATTAGAATGCGATATATGCCAAAGGATAAAAGTATCAACAGTAAAACGACCAGCACAGACACCCCTTCTTATCTCGGATAAACCATTTGCATGTGTTTACCTGGACCACTGTGGTCCCCTACAGAGGGACGGCAACTATAGATATATCATGGTAGCAGTGGATTCCTGTACGAGGTTCATACGGATGTGGCCCCAGCGCTCGGCTGACGCTAGAACGGTTATAAAAGATCTGCGAGTCTTTATCGGCACATACGCAATTACCACGTTCCATTCTGACCAGGGTCCTGCTTTTAGCTCTCGAGCTTATAAGGAGGCCATGGCCAGCATGGGAATTGGGTTGCGGTATTCTTGTCCGTCGCACCCCGAAGGGAATAGTGTGGTTGAAAGAAAAAACTGGGACATAAAGCGATCTATAACAGCGAAGGTATTAGGTTCAGGCGCTGGGTGGGTCAAACATCTAATAAGTGTCCAGACCAGTCTTAATAACTTGCCAAGAAATTCTCTTAAAGGTTTCAGCCCATACGAACTATTGTTCGGAATTAGAATGAACATTCAGGACCTCGATAGTCAGATATCAGTGGTACAAGAAAAAACAACAGACTTTGACATCAAAGATCGTTTGGCTGTTTTACAGGAACTGAATGAAACAAGAAAATCCTTAAGCAACATAAAGTTAAAACAACAGCCATCTACCACTGACGAGGCACCACAAGCAACAGCCCCAGCAAGGCCTGTCTGGATTCCAAAGATTGGGGATCTATGCAGAGAGAAAAACGCGGTGAAGAAGGAATTTGGGCCTTCTTACAGAAAAGCAGTACTAGTCTTGGCAGTCACCGGAACAAGATCAGTTGTACTACCGCCCCTTGCTGGTAAAAAGGAGAACAGAGTCGTGTCTATCGACCTGGTAAAACCACAAGCATGTGGCCTATAATCAACAGTAGGCCCAGTGGACTCCCAAGAAACAACAGAATACCCAAATTTGCAACAATCCAAGAGGTTCAAACTGAAAGACTAATCACATTCGATCAGCCTGCAGTGCACAGAGAAGGACTATGCAATAATGCCATGGAACTCGTGCCTCTTGAGACACAGATTGAAACAGTTCGTCAAGAAACACCAGTCTACAATAATGTGGCATCAGAAAGTGCTACCGAGAGACAGATTGAAAGAACAATCCCAACAATTGACAGAACTGCCTCTGGTTACTTCATCCACTTCGACAACTTCTCTGAAGATAAAAATGACTCCGAAGTGATGCCAGAAACAAAAAAGTATTCTAAAGAAAATACAGTACAATGGACACAGCAAGTCAGAACAGCAACCTAGTCTTGAAACCACACAGATCATCCCACGTGAAGAAAAGAGAACTGTCAACAGTAAATGTCACAGCAATTCCAATACCTGGTGGGGTAGTTTGGGAGAAAACTGGCTATGAGACTCGCTGGCTATGTGTCTCGCTCTACGCTTTGGCCGGAGTGGTCGCTCCTAGTGCCCCTAGCGCCTCACTGGTATCGTTAGCAGCGCTTTTGTCGAATTTTCATCGTGATTATAGCCTTCAGCTGTGCCTGGCTGCCGCTTTGCTTTGTATGCGCTTTGACCTGTAATTGTACTTTTTCTGCTGTATTAGCGCGTTCTCCCCAAGCGCTCTGTTGTGATCCCCCCTCCTCCATTTTGTTTATTGTTGTCTTGCGCAGCCCGCCCCGCCTCCCAGCTGAGCCGCCCTCGCCCCTCCCCCTTCACTATCCATATATGACAGTAGTTCCCACGCGCAGCGTTCACGCGCAGCGACCGCGCCCAATCCGCGCCGAAGGTGCGCCAAAGGTAAGCCCGTCTACGCCCTTCCGCGCCTGGACCGCGCCCATGCCAGACCCCCTGGCCCCCGTCCCTCCCAGCCCTCCCGCATTACCTACGATGCCGCAACCCTCCTAGCCCTTAACCCCGGCCGCGCCCCCAACTGCGTCCAAGCAGCTCCTGGACACACCCATGGACCTTTCTCCTGCTACTCCTGCAAATTCAGCGGCACCGACAACATCTCCGCTACGACCACACCACAGATTCTCGACCCCAACCACCTACAATGCATCCTTCTCAACACCCGCTCGGTCCACAGACACGCCATTGACCTATGGAATCTACTAGACACCATCTCTCCAGACATCGCCTTCCTAACGGAAACATGGATGAACGCTTCCTCCGCCCCAGACATCACCATTGCCATCCCTGAAGACTATAAGATCACTCGCAAAGACCGTACCGGCCACACAGGAGGAGGAATCGCTATCGTCCATAAGAAATCAATCCGCATCTCAACCAGCTCTGGCGCCAACCTCGCCAACTCCGAACACCTCCACTTCCAAATCCACATCGACCCCAAGACCACACTCAGAGGCACCCTCCTCTACAGACCACCAGGACCGCGCGCAAAATTCAGTGAAGACATCACGGACTTCATCACTCCACACGCGCTCCCCTCCAAAGACTACATCCTTCTGGGAGACCTCAACTTTCACCTTGAAAAGTTCAACGACCGCAACACCACCACCCTCTTGGACAACCTCGCCAACCTCGGACTTAAACAACTGGTCACCTCCCCCACCCACATCGCAGGTCACACACTCGACCCCATCTTCACCTCCAGCAATCATGTCTCCTTCAGCCACACTACGGATCTCCTCTGGACTGACCACAGCTGCGTTCACTTTACCTACAACAAGCCAAAACCCACCAACCACCTCCAACCAACTCTGCAAAGAAACTGGAACAAAATCACCACCGACCAGATCTCCTCATCGCTCCTTCTAAACACCCCAGCCCACTCTTCTAACCCAAACCAAGCCGCCGCCAACCTCACCCTATGGTTATCCAACACCGCCGACACCTTAGCACCACTGAAAAAACGTCAAAGCAAACCTGGCAACAAGAAGACCTCATGGTTCAACGATGATCTCAAGAAGTCCAAGAAACTCTGCCGCTCCCTTGAAAAGGCCTGGAAAAAAGACCCAACCACTAGCACCAAGGACGCCTTCAAAAACGCCACCCGCATACACCACCAACTAATCCGAAAGGCCAAGAAAACAGCATTCAAGGATCGACTTGACAACAACTCCCACAACAGCAAGGAACTTTTCAACATCGTCAAGGAATTTTCCAATCCCTCGGCCAACTCCAACGACATCACCCCCTCTCAAGCCCTCTGCGACTCCCTAGCCTCTTTCTTCCACAACAAGATTGCAGACATCCACAACAGCTTCAACAACCAACCCGGAGACCAACCCACCTAACTATATGCTGAACATTCTCCGCCCGTGAACACCCTTAACGACTGGAACCCAATCTCCACTGAGGACACCATCCGCCTGATGAACTCCATCCACTCAGGATCCCCCACAGACCCATGTCCTCACCACATCTTCAACAAAGCAGACTCCGTCATAGCACCGCACCTCCGAGACGTCATCAACTGCTCCTCCAACTCCGCCACCTTCCCGGAAGACTGGAAACACGCTGAACTCACCGCCCTTCTGAAAAAACCCACAGCGGACCCCACCGAACTCAAAAATTACCGCCCCATTTCGCTCCTTCCATTCCCGGCCAAAGTAATCGAGAAAGCTGTCAACAACCAGCTCACCGCTTTCCTCGAAGCCAACAAATCCCTCGACTCCTCACAATCTGGCTTCCGAGCAAAACACAGCACTGAGACCGCCCTCATCGCAGCAACAGACGACATTCGAACTCTACTGGACAATGGAGACACAGTCGCCCTCATCCTCCTCGACCTCTCTGCAGCATTCGACACAGTTTGCCACAGCACCCTTTTACAACGCCTCAGTAACATCGGAATACAAGGAAAAGCACTTGAATGGATCACCTCGTTCCTCACCGGAAGAACCCAGCGAGTCCGCCTTCCACCATTCAAGTCCGAGGCCACTGAAGTCATCTGTGGCGTACCACAAGGATCCTCACTCAGCCCCACCCTCTTCAACGTATACATGAGCCCCCTCGCGACCATCGCCCGCCAACACAACCTCAACATCATCTCTTACGCGGATGACACTCAACTGATCCTTTCTCTCACCAATGACCCCAGCACCGCCAAAACTAACCTACACGAAGGAATGAAAGAAGTTGCCGAATGGATGAAACACAGCCGTCTGAAACTGAACTCAGATAAAACAGAAGTCCTCATCTTAGGCACATCCCCCTCTGCATGGGACGACTCTTGGTGGCCGGAAGCCCTTGGAAAAGCACCCATTTCGACAGACCACGCACGGAACCTAGGCGTCATCCTGGATTCTTCACTCTCAATGAACAGACAAGTCAGCGCCGTATCCTCATCCTGCTTCAACATTCTTCGCATGCTCAAAAAAACATTTCGCTGGATCCCTACCGAAACCAGGAAAACAGTCACCCATGCTCTGGTCACGAGCCGACTGGACTACAGAAACACCCTCTACGCAGGTACTACCGCTAAACTCCAGAAGAAACTCCAACGAATCCAAAACGCCTCAGCCAGGATCATATTAGACATCCCGTGCAACGAACACATCTCTGGTCACTTGAAAGACCTCCACTGGCTACCCGTCAATAAGAGAATCACTTTCCGACTGCTAACCCACGCACACAAATCACTCTACGACATCGGACCAGAATGCCTCAACTCATGACTGTCCTTCTACACCCCCTCCCGCCAACTACGTTCTTCCAGCCAAGCCCTCGCCACTGTACCTCGCATCAACAAGACCACCATGGGAGGCAGATCCTTCTCATACCTGGCTGCTAAAACATGGAACTCACTCCCCACTTACCTTCGCCTTACCCAGAACCACCTAGCCTTCAGAAAGCAACTCAAAACGTGGATATTTGACGAGTAATCCCCCTCCCCTTCCTAAGCGCCTTGAGACCCTCTGGGTATGTAGTGCGCTATATAAATTCTTTGACTTGACTTGACTTGAGATCTATGGTCCGGTCGAAATCCTGAAGTATCCTCATCAACTGAAGGTTTCCTTAAGTGACTTTGTAAAACCTAGTACATTCTCTGATGATTGGGACTTTAACAGTATTAATGACATGATGTCTGATTTAGTAATGTCAGCTAGATTCACAGAACATGATTATTTACAAGGTTCATCTAGTTATGAGCAATTATTCTGCTACACACATTATGGTGATCATTACTTGCATAAATCTGCACAGCCTAGAAATGTTTTTATGTATAATCAATGGGAACATTGTGCTACACCACCTAAAAGCAGTTCTAAAGCATTTTATGAGAAATTCAAATACTTCTCAGGGTTTAACACCAGTGATGAAGAAACGTTTTATTACAAACTGTTAGATAAAACAGGAATGAAAACAATGCTGACAAATTCTAAATTGATATATTCAGAAGCATTTTATGAAAAAATGATGACATTTGGTTTTGATTATTGGAAAAATAACATTGAAACGAAAACAATTTGGGGTACAAAAGATTGGCAGGTACAAGGCCTTGAAGCACTATTCAGAACCTGCATGATACCAGAACAAATGATGTTTTTAAATGACACAATACACCAAACATCTTGTCTTGGCCTAGCTAAGATCAAAGACCTTAACAAACCGTCTATTCCAAAGCCAATACCTGAAAATACAACAACAGATATTGAGATAGACGTATCTAAAATTTTACATTTTAACAGAACACATCCTGATTGGAAAAAGTGGTTAATCTGGCCTACTGACACAAACAACTGTCAAGACAGATTCCTGAATAAAACACAGGGGTTAAAAATGACCAGACAAGACCCTAGATACTCCCAGAGACAACATCC
Source organism: Lissotriton vulgaris (assembly GCF_964263255.1). Lineage (NCBI taxonomy): Eukaryota > Metazoa > Chordata > Amphibia > Caudata > Salamandridae > Lissotriton > Lissotriton vulgaris. The sequence goes on from NC_141685.1 coordinate 1,652,506,517, forward strand.
AGGGATAGTAACAACATACAGTGTAGGGAAACTCTGCCTCGAATGGCTAACATCATCCACACTGGCTGAAATTAAGCAACACTTGTCTTTACTAAAAGATGGTGCTGATTTGCGCGATTTCATTCTTGGACCACGCAAACAGCGTCAAAAGCGTTTCATGGCGACCAGTATCTATGCTGCGTACAACGAGGCTTGGAAAGTCACACAAATTGAAACAGCTGAGAAAATACGAAAAATTGATTGTATTAATTTGGAGAAATCACTTTCTGTAGTGGACAATGGGTTAATGACTCTGTCCTTCAGAATATATTCGTTGGACAATATTGTATCTTCTGCCTTTGACATAATTGACAGAGACTTGCTAATATTACAGCATGGCCAATCTCAATTACGTTCTATTGTACAATTGGGCTGGACGCTGCAAAATCTTCGTTCAGGCTATGTGCCTTGGCGTTTAATAAACACAACGTCATTATTTTCCATTTTTAACCTTACTGATAAACAAATCAGTTTGGCACAGAAAGGAGCAGACTATACAATCCTGAGCATCGAAAAACTTGAGAGATTACCATTGACAATGTCAGAGAGTCCTGTCATTGAATGGATAATACACGGAATTATCACAATTCCGATAACAACTTTCCGATTTAAAAAGTGCCTTGAATACATACCTACTGGCCAGTATGAACGATTGGGTAAAGGATATGTAAAATCTGAATGGAAATTACCATACACACATTCATGCTATAGTGACAGCGACAAAAATGTATTTCTTAGTGGTGAAAATTGTAAATATTCACTAAGCGGTATACTTTTGTGCCAAGGTATTAATTTACACGGAGCTTGTGATGGAAATTCTAACAACCTTTCATGCCACCAGCTTGTCACACCTGCAACTCAGATAGAGCCCTTCTTTATGCAACTTGCAAACAGGAGTTACATTCTTAGAATGGATCACAGATGTTGTGGCCTTGTTCCAGGGAAAAGTTATCTTGTAAGAGTAACATCCATGGTCAAATGCTGTATGCAGGCATTGTTTCCGAGCGGGCCTGTAGGCACAGAGACTCCCATCTGGCCTCGTCTGAATCTCTATTCTATACGAATTGATACTTTAAGCAAAATGAAGTCTGTGCTTTTGCATACAACAGTGCCCATAACGTCATCAAAAGAGGCGTATGATCTCCTAGTTGCAAGGACAGCTACGGAGGTTCATGACCTTTTATCAACAAATTGCCCCGTGCATTTCGTAGAAATGTTGAGCCAACTCCTTAACATGTCTAGTGCCACAGGCATCCCAGGCATATTTAAGACGATTTTTACGGGACTGCTAACACCATTTCAAGCAATTCTGGGAATCGTTCCAAATTTTGTCCACTCTGTTTTTGGCGGCATACCCTTATTTTTGGGACTTGTAGCAGGGATTTTATTTTTGACCCTCCTGCTTCGTTATGGCAAGCCAAAGCTCAGACATAGCTCCCATGGGAATGGAAAAGATAATCCTAGCAATGCGCTACCGGGACAGGATAACTAACGTCCTTGGATTGGCCAGGCTGAGAGATCTAAACATGACCTGGTTCCTTTCATTCAGACCTATATGGCAGAACTGTTTCTTACCGGTACTTCGATGTATGCTATGCGGAGATGAGTGCGTGTTGGACATCTGTCTTTCCCTTCCATCAGCAGTACCAATGGACGTCGATACTTTGCTCAGTCCGATAACGGCTCACGCATTGTGTTGTCCTCAGCGGCTACCAATCCTGATGACGGCATTCGTTGAGACTCCTGTGCTACGACTAGGTGGTAACAGTGGAGCGAGTGACAAAAGCAGCATCACCCAGGTACGACCTTCTGTGAGCATTGCTGATCCCGACTATGATGACAGCAATCATTCTCACACCTGCCAAGTTACAGCACTATCGAATTTGGTTGAACTGTCACCTGATTTTGTAGACCAATTCTTTGAGAGCCTGTCTGCTATGATGTTCTCACCCGAACAGAAATAATACCTTTGAAGAAGCTTTCCGACACACAGCGTTCCCATGAACTCTGAATTCGGCCTTCAGTTTTGAACAACAAAAACTGCTAAAAGCGTTGGAACTCTATTTCCCCGTTCAAGCATTAATTCTTTTGAATTGAACACTTTTTAATATTGACCCTTTTTTGGCACGAACAATTCTTTGCTTAAAGTAAAAACTATTCTTAGAGAACAGAAGCTTCAACTTCTATTTCTAAACACATCTAGAGACATAACAACCTTACACCAGCCTCTAGCACATTTATTGCAATGCATTTATATATGTGATGATTTATCTCGCCCTTCCTCTGTTTCAGAGATATTTCATGTGTAATTCTTTTTGCATAATCGTTCAATGATTTCATATGCTATAATTTTTGAATGATTTCTATGCTTCAAAAACGTACAGTACCTAAATTTTCACGTATTACAATATACGCCTATTTCAAATGCATATATGTACGGGGTGGGCAATGTTACACATGCATCTTATTGCTCTAGTTTTAGTAATTTGATGGACATGAACCCGTGGAGTGGGTGTTGCGTGCTTATCTAGGATCCTGATCGATACTGTGACCTTATGCCCCTATCCGGCTATAAATCCATTTATTCCCTATATTGGCATAACCGTTCAAGTGCGATATTCAGTAACTCATCTCTGGCCTCACACGAACAGAGCCACATTCCAGAATAGCTTTCTCTGCCACTTCCTTTGCAACCAATTAGTGCAATGACAGAGCAGAAGTCACTATCTGAGATTCCTAGATTAAGACTCTGAGTTCTTCAACAAGATAAAAACTCAGCAAACCTGGAAATCCCCGCTTGCTGTGTTTTGATTAGTAATAGAACTCTAATGAGCACTGATAGACGATCACTTCCTAGTGACATCTATATTGACGTCTTATGTCCAGCAAACTTACGTCAAACATGGCACCTTTCAGGTATAAATACTACCAACATTGCCTTAAGCAAACGCTGTCTGCTGTTGACCCTGTTGCCCGTGAACTTAGGAGCTGAACAGCCGTCCCCCAGATGCAAGCTGCCCGCGGACGCTGTCCCCCCTCCTCCTCCTCGACGCGCTGAAGAGAGACGCTGCCTTTCTCCTGCCGAGAAATCCAGCTCCAGCGTTTCTGGTCTACCCTTGCGGGTGACTGGGATACCGAGTTTCCCTGAAGGAGATACCAGACCTCCATCATTCTATTCAGAGGTATGGTGTTGACTAAACCCTTATTGAGAATTCTTGAAGCAAACCTTGGCAAAACCAACTTAACTTAAAGCTACTTACTTACTCCCCTCCCAAGTATTAGGCTTAGGTCAGGTACACTGGGGTAGGCGTAGTTAGAAGCACCAGTTGAGTATTTTAGCCTAATGTATATATGACTGTATATATGTTTTATTACTTTTAAACCATTGTATGGCTAAGAAACCATATCAATGCTTTTACAGTATTATTTCGCAATACTTATCTTACTGTACGTACTTTTTATCATAACAAGTCTTGCAATTGTGGCAATTCATTTCTCTTGTACGAGAAGAAAGACTCTTCAATAAATGTTAACCCTTTATTGACAAACGCCCTTCTCTCTATTCTCTACATATTGTGAAAGTAAACTGCACCAACCTGACTGAGTAAAATAACTGTCTATTGTTTCACACGACCCTAGAGATTGACTCTTGATCTGAGGAGCAAAGTTGTCATGTTGCACGGTTGTTGGAAAACTGAATCCCTGCTTGTCTGTGCCAGGGAAGCTGATCACTTCCTATTTCAGTCAAGAAAGTTTCCAGTGACCTCTGAGCTAGTTGGTAACAAACCCAATTAAGTTTAGCATAGTCAGTAGAGGCCTGGAAGATCCGCACTTCTACGTCGATACTACTGTTTATGTTATTCCAATGCGCAGGGCCTATTGGGAAAATAGGAACTACACTACAGTCTGTGCTATTGCGGCAATCCCTGGTCAAAGGACAGGAGACTAAAATGTTTAGGAAGGAGGGAGTCAGCTCTGCGATTAGGTTATTAATGAAGGTTACAGCTTACTAATTGAAACATCCCTTTGCCTCTGGCATTTTTAGCTGTGCTCTCTTTGAGCCAGTGCCAAATCACAACAAACAACCATTAGCATCTGCTCGCATGCCATAAACATCAAGGGGCTGATTCACAAAAGCAATTATGAATACTGAAGGTAGAATCACAGGTGTACTATTTTACAGGCGTGCAGAGTTTTTGTGCATTTATATTTTTGTGCATTTTATCAATGTGCAGAATCTAGCTTTACTCTTGCATTTAAATGTATACATTGAAAACTAATTTCCTATGACACGTGGAAGTTTGTTTTCCTGACCCTTGTTAACTAGGGGGCAGATTTATGAGGCCCTTGCGCCACGTTTACGCCGCTGTTGCGTCACGCAAGGCAGCGTAAACGTGGCGCATCCCTACGAGGCATTTACAACGTGACGCATCTATGGAGATGCGTCACGGTGTAAGGCCCTGCGCCACATGAAACCTGCGTCAGGTTTCATGTAGGCGTTCCGGTGCAGGGGGGGGGCGTTCTGTCGCAGGAACGCCCCTGGAAAGTGACTCAGTGAAATCTACAAGATTTCACTGAGTCACTTTCTACGTCAATTCCTTACGCCTGCTTGTAAGGGTGATGCACCATGCAATGTAGGGGTGGCCTCTGTGCATTGCAGGAGTCATGTCGCACTTGCGACATGACTCCAGCAATGCGCCGCCCGTATGCCGAAAGATGCGTCACGTATCTTCCCTGCCTTGCACTATTGTGCGCCGCATTGTAAATGCAGCGCACCATGGGTGGCGGAGCTGTGGCGCATGAAACTAACACTTTTGATTATACCACAGTGATTTAGCAGTTTAAGTGGTTTACTATATAAAAATAGTGTCTATAAACTGTCAATTTTGAAGGTGAGCCAGAAGTTTCCTGAAGTCTTTCCGATGCTGCTAGGGTTGCTGTCTGTTTCTCTTTTGATATTGCTGTTCACTGGGGACTTTGAAAAATTCAGAGTTTGCACTACTCCTTAAAGATCTATTTGAGAGCCTTCATGGCAATCACTGTATGTTTGTGTCTTTACCAAATCGGAACCGCACAGGGGCGTAACAAACGCTCCCGCAGTGCGGAGGGGGGGGGGGGGCACTCTCTTCAGTAAACAAAGGGGGCCGGGCCCCCTCAGCTATAGAGAGCTGTGAGAGGCTTGCGCTAAAGCAAGCCTCTCTCCCTCCAAGGGAGGTGCAGGCTGTCTGCAGCCTGCTCTGAGCCCCTCCCACTGTCTGAAGAGAAACAATGTAACAAGTTAACATGGTTTCTCTTCAGTCAGAGCAATGGAGGCCGCAAAGAGGATGGCATGGGGGCCCCAGAGAGCAGAAGGCAACACAGACCACTGCTCAGGACCCTGACAAGGGTGGGAGTGGGGGCCCCCAGAGAGAGCATTCTCCAGGGCAAAGCTCATATATGAGAAGGGATGAGGCAGCAAAATGGTGTCCTCAGGTAAGCACTTTTGTTAGAACGCACCATGGGCGTCCGCAGGGGGGGGCAAGGGGGGACGAGAAGGGTGCAAGGCAGAGGGGAGAAGGGTGCAAGGTAGAGAGGAGACCGGTGCAAGGTAGAGAGGAGAAGGCTGCAAGGTAGAGAGGAGAAGGGTGCCAGGTAGAGAGGAGAAGGGTGCAAGGCGGAGGAGAGATGGGTGAAAGGTAGAGAGGGGAAGGGTGCAAGGCGGAGGGGAGAAGGGTGCAAGGCAGAGGGGAGAAGGATACAAGGCAGAGAGGAGAAGGGTGCAAGGCAGTGGGGAGAAGGGTTCAAGGTAGAGGGCAGAAGCGTGCAAGGGGGAGGAGAGATGGGTGCAAGGCGGAGGGGAGACCGGTGCAAGGTAGAGAGGAGAAAGGTGCCAGGTAGAGAGGAGAAGGGTGCAAGGCGGAGGGGAGAAGGGTGCAAGGCGGAGGGGAGAAGGGTGCAAGGCAGAGGGGAGAAGGGTACAAGGCAGAGAGGAGAAGGGTGCAAGGCAGTGGGGAGAAGGGTTCAAGGTAGAGGGCAGAAGCGTGCAAGGGGGAGGAGAGATGGTTGCAAGGCGGAGGGGAGAAGGGTGCAAGGCGGAGGGGAGAAGGGTGCAAGGTGGAGAGGAGAAGGGTGCAAGGTAGAGAGGAGAAGGGTGCAAGGTGGAGGGGAGAAGGGTGCAAGGCGGAGGGGAGAAGGGTGCAAGGCGGAGGGGAGAAGGGTGCAAGGTGGAGAGGAGAAGGGTGCAAGGTAGAGAGGAGAAGGGTGCAAGGCAGAGAGGAGATGGGTGCAAGGCAGAGGGGAGAAGAGTGCAAGGCGGAGGGGAGAAGGGTGCAAGGTGGAGAGGAGGAGGCTGCAAGGCAGAGAGGAGAAGGGTGCAAGGCGGAGGGGAGAAGGGTGCAAGGCGGAGGGGAGAAGGGTGCAAGGCGGAGGGGAGAAGGGTGCAAGGTGGAGGGGAGAAGGGTGCAAGGTGGAGAGGAGAAGGGTGCACGGTAGAGAGGAGATGGGTGCAAGGCAGAGAGGAGATGGGTGCAGGGCAGAGGGGAGAAGAGTGCAGGGCAGAGGGGAGAAGAGTGCAAGGCGGAGGGGAGAAGGGTGCAAAGTAGACGGGAGAAGGGTGCAAGGCAGAGGGGAGAAGGGTGCAAAGCAGAGGGGGACAAGGTAAAGAGGAGAAGGGTGCAAGGTAGAGAGGAGAAGGGTGCAAGGTAGAGAGGAGACGGCTGCAAGGCAGAGAGGAGATGGGTGAAAGGCAGAGAGGAGAAGGGTGCAAGGCAGAGGGGAGAAGGGTGCAAGGTAGACGGGAGAAGGGTGCAAGGCAGAGAGGAGAAGGGTGCAAGGCGGAGGGGAGTAGGATGCATGGTAGAGGGGAGAAGGGCGCAAGGTAGAGAGGAGAATGGTGCAAGGCAGTGAGAAGATGGGTGCAAGGCAGAGAGGAGAAGGGTGCCAGGTAGAGAGGAGAAGTGTGCAAGGCGGAAGGGAGAAGGGTGAAAGGTAGAGAGGAGAAGGGTGCAAGGCGGAGGGGAGAAGGGTGCAAGGCAGAGTGGAGAAGGGTACAAGGCAGAGAGGAGAAAGGTGCAAGGCAGTGGGGAGAAGGGTGCTAGGTAGAGGGCAGAAGCGTGCAAGATGAAGGGGAGATGGGTGCAAGGCGGAGGGGAGAAGGGAGCAAGGCGGAGAGGAGAAGGGTGCAAGGCGGAGGGGAGAAGGGTGCAAGGTGGAGAGGAGGAGGCTGCAAGGCAGAGAGGAGAAGGGTGCAAGGCGGAGGGGAGAAGGGTGCAAGGCGGAGGGGAGAAGGGTGCAAGGCGGAGGGGAGAAGGGTGCAAGGTGGAGAGGAGAAGGGTGCACGGTAGAGAGGAGATGGGTGCAAGGCAGAGAGGAGATGGGTGCAAGGCAGAGAGGAGATGGGTGCAAGGCAGAGAGGAGATGGGTGCAGGGCAGAGGGGAGAAGAGTGCAGGGCAGAGGGGAGAAGAGTGCAAGGCGGAGGGGAGAAGGGTGCAAAGTAGACGGGAGAAGGGTGCAAGGCAGAGGGGAGAAGGGTGCAAAGCAGAGGGAAGAATAGTGCAAGGTAGAGGGGAGAAGGGGACAAGGTAAAGAGGAGAAGGGTGCAAGGTAGAGAGGAGAAGGGTGCAAGGTAGAGAGTAGACGGGTGCAAGGCAGAGAGGAGATGGGTGCAAGGCAGAGAGGAGAAGGGTGCAAGGCCGGGGGGAGAGGGGTGCAAGGTAGGGGGGAGAAGGGTGCAAGGCAGAGAGGAGAAGGGTGCAAGGCAGAGGGGAGAAGGATGCAAGGTACAGGGGAGAAGGGCGCATGGTAGAGAGGAGAAGGGTGGTGCAGGGTAGAGAGGAGAAGGGTGCAAGGCAGTGAGACGATGGGTGCAAGGCAGAGAGGAGATGGGTGCAAGGCTGAGAGGAGATGGGTGCAAGGTCGAGGGGAGAAGGGTGCAAGGTAGAGAGGAGAAGGGTGCAAGGTGGAGGGGAGAAGGGTGCAAGGTGGAGGGGAGAAGGGTGCAAGGTGGAGGGGAGAAGGGTGCAAGGTAGAGAGGAGAAGGGTGCAAAGTAGAGAGGAGACGGATACAAGGCAGAGAGGAGATGGGTGCAAGGCAGAGAGGAGAAGGGTGCAATGCAGAGGGGAGAAGGGTGCAAGGTAGAGGGGAGAATGATCATTGGCCTGAGAGCTCTAGACTGGCACGGAGGATGGGAGGGGGGCCCCCTCCATGTAGTTTGTAGGGGGGCCCCCTCAAGTTTCGTTACGCCACTGGTACTGCATCTTATGATTTTTTTAAACTAGATTCCATATATTTATTCTTCTGATCCAGCACTCCATTAGGGATTTGGCCCTTAATCGACTGTACTTTAGAGTTTTTGAGTTACATTACATCAGGGACATATTTCCCCACGAATTTTGAAGTTTAACACTGTCTCCGATTCATCAACCAGTGATCGTTTTGTTGAGGTAATATTTCGGGGTGTAACATTTTCAGGGCACCCTCTCTATCCAGATACCCTTATGTGCATTTGTGGCTCGGTTTTATAATGTCCAGACTCCTACTAGTAAAGGTGCAAGGACGGCACAGCCCTTACTATGTGTACTAATCAACATGAATCTTTCCATTTTCTTGGAGTACTACTTTGCGTACTCCAAAATGCCTTTGTGAAGAGGCCCCTAGGCGTGTGATTTCCAACCCTATCAAACTGAATGGAAAGGTTCGCAATGGTAGCATCATCTAGTGAAGGGATGCAGATGCGTACAGCGGAAATGGAGACATAAAGAGCTAAAGCATGCAGAGGACCACTGGAGCCTGCACGACCATACATGATGTGCTGATACAGACAATAGGAACAGCAAATCACTAGAGCAACACAGGTCAAGTTACAAAGCCATCCAAAAGTCCAAGGGCCTCATTTATGAGAAATGACGCATCGCGGCGTGAAAGCAGCGATGCGTCACTTCTCAGTGTGCACTCCTTGCGACATTCCTGATACTTCGGGGCAGATTTATGTTAACTGGCGCATCCCGAGGGATGCGCCAGTTAACGTGCGCCACAGTGCGCCACAGCTACGCCACCCATGGTGCGCCGCATTTATAATGCGGCGGACCATGGTGCAAAAAAGGCACAGATGCGTGACGCATCTGTGCCGGAAATGTGGCGCATTGCTGGAGTTGCGTCGCAAGCGCGACGCAGCTCCAGCAAGGCTCGGGGGTGCCCCATTCAACTAATGCTGCATCAAGACCTACGCCTGCTTCAAGCAGGCGCAGGGTTTTGAAGCAGCATTGGCTAGAAAGTGACTGAGTGAAATCTCATAGATTTCACTCAGCCACTTTCAGGAGGCGTTCCTGCGCAGGAACGCCCCCCCTGCGCAGGAACGCCTCCTTATGGCACAGTGCTTTACAACGTGACGCATCTCCTAGATGCGTCACGTTGTAAATAGGGCGCATTGTTTGCGCCTCAGTTGCGTCAAAAAAAGTGACGCAATTGCGGTGCAAAGAGGCGCAACGGCCTCATAAATCTGCCCCTTCATATTTAATGTATGACGCATCATGTCGCAAGGAGTTACAGATACGTCAGTATTTCTGACGTATCTGTAAGCGCAAAAGTGACGCATTGCTGGAGTGTGTCACAAAAGTGACGCAACTCCAGCAATGCATCCTTTCACATGGGGCAAGCCCCATGTGAAAGGGCCTGCGTCAGTCTTACGACTGCTGTGAGGCAGGCGCAAGATTTTGACGCAGCGGCGTCCTAAAAGTGACGCAGTGAGATCTCATAGATTTCACTGCGTCACTTCTACGACCCTTCCTTGCGTCAATACGCCCCCCTTGCATACATTATACCTGGTGTAGCTATAATGTGCCGCAGGGGTTTACAAAGTGACGCATCTACCTAGATGCGTCACTTTGTAAATATGGCGCAACAAGGTGCATTTTTTACGCCACTGGTGCGTCACAAAAAGTGACGCACCGGCGGCGTAAAAGTGACGCACAGCCTCATAAATGAGGCCCCAGGAACGGATGTACCGTGAAAAATACAGTCCAAAAGAAGGTGTAAAAGAGGAACACTACTAGAGTGATATCCGTAACCCAGTGGTAGCATAACCGTCTATAAGCGCCTTCCTTTGTGGAGAAGGAATCCTCAGACTTTGTTTGGCTCAGCCATTTCTGTTCTGCTTCACCCAGCACACCCCACACAGTGGCCTGCAAAATCAATAAGCATTTCGCCTCTAAAGCAGCACTTTATTACATTTTGGATGTAGATCCGATTGCCTCATTTGTTTCAGGGCAAACATATGTTTGTATTAAACCACTGAAATGAAATTGGCACTTTGGGCATCTTTTTCAGGAACTACACTTTGAGGAGGCTCCACATTGATGGAAGTGGTCTAGGCAACAAATTAACAGGGAGAGCCAAGGGACTGACTGGGCTCCAGAGTCGATGCGCGAGCCAAGCCCTGAGAATATTTAGCATGTAAACTGTGCAACGAACACCATACACAAATATGATAAAGACGACTCTTCAAGTCCCAATTTGTTTTTATTTCTTAACATGCAGAAGCAAGTTTGACTTAGTGCATCAGATATCACTGCATTGAGAGGCTGTTAATAAAAGTGTCAGTTTATAGACAGAAAAATGCTCATGCTCCCTTACCCTCGCCATGACAACAACGCCATCAGTGAATAGGCTGCGTGCATCCTATATAGATCCTAGAGATTTGCATGGAGCAACTTTAAATTCTATTTAAATCAGGCAGAAGAGAGGTGCTTGTATGGCACGCACCCTGCTCCCACATATTTCAAAGAGTTCTAAAAGGAATAACGAGAAAGGAATCACGGTGAAATGACTTGTTTGCGTAGAATCACAGAATTAGGTCAAGAGGGAGAAGTCTGGAGAGCTCCCCGGTTTTCTCTTTGTGTCATTCAGCCACTAGATGGTTATCTCTTTCTCTCTCCTGTTTTGCATCAAATGTTGATGTTTTTCTTTCATTCTTGGCACATTAGGTAAGAGCCTGGGTGGCAGGTAGAAGCCACATGACAGCTCGGCTCATTTAAGACTTGAGGGTCTAAGAGGAACTCGCGCTGAGCCAGAGCCGGGCATGTGGCTCGAGCCCGGCTGAAGCTTTCAGGAGCTTTCCCACCTAGACACCAGCCCTATGAGAGGCCTTCCTCTCACTCCCAGCAAGCTGAGCTCAGTAATAAACCATGTAATAGGAAAACGCGAACTTTCATGGGTAGTGATAGCTCCCACCATGTGAGAACTGAGAGGACGAATATGGAGACTGAGACCAGCAAAGACCCAAAGCAGACCTCTCAGGAGTTGGAAATGGCACACTGCTGGAAAAGGGGATATGAACCAGATCTTGTTTGGCTAGGATTAGATCCTTTGTATGCGTGGAAAATGTATCACGCCAAGTACTTTCATATACGATGACAGGTTGTGTCCACCAATACTGCAGCAGGTTTTGAAGACAAATAATTTCGGATCTGTGGAAAATAAATAAAAAGAGCTGTCCTGAACTGGACTAACTTCTTAACTATTGGAACCTGGAGATCAAACTTCCTGAATTATCTCTTGCACAGCGTGGTACCTTACCTGCTGTTTATGTCTTATGACGTGCAATCTGGAGTCCCAAGAAGCAGCGCATTTGATAGAATCAAACATAGTTGTGGAATGCAGGGGGATTATCCCTGGCAAGAGAATTTGAGAAGTAGGGGGTGTAAAATACGTTTTTTAATATATCTTCCAGTAAAGCTTATTTCCATTAAAAAAAAGAAGTAAATGGACTCACAGTTTGCCACTCTCCCAGCTCTCACACAGACACATTACTCACCCTATACTCAGAGACATCTCACCCCTCTCACCCTAGAGTTACATATGCACATCGCTTTGCTCACCCTACACTCACGCATACATACTTCTCACCAGCACTCACACAAACAACCCTTTCATCCTGCACTCATACAGTGTCCACATACACCCAGTGGACTCTGATTGCTTATCCAGCACTCATACAGGTAGACGGCTCACCCAGCACTCATACTGGTACACCGCTCACCCAGCACTCATACGGGTACACCGCTCACCCAGCACTCATACAGGCACACTGCTCACCCTGCACTCATACAGGCACACTGCTCACCCTGCACTCATACAGGAACACTGCCTACCCTGCACTCATACAGTGTCTCAGCTCACTCTGCAACACATATAGGCAAATTACTCACCCTGCACTCATACAGGCACACTGCTCACCCTGCACTCATACGGCATCCTCACTCATTCTGGACTCATAAAGGCACATTACTCACCCTGCACTCATACAGGCACACTGCTCACCCTGCACTCATACGGCATCCTCACTCCCTCTGCACTCATAAAGGCACATTACTCACCCTGCACTCATACAGGCAAACTTCTCACCCTGCACTCATTCAACATCCCGCTTACTCTGCACACATATAGGCACATTACTCACCCTGCACTCATACTGGCAAACCACTACCTAGCACTCAAAGAAGTACACTGCTCACCCTGCACTCATACAGTGTCTCTGCTCACTCTCCACACATATAGGTGCATTACTCACCCTGCACTCATACAGGCAAACCCCTCACCCAGCACTCATACAGGTACACTGCTCACCCTGAACTCATACAGTGTCTCTCCTCAATCTGCACACATATAGGCACATTACTCACCCTGCACTCATACAGACACACTGCTCACCCTGCACTCATTCAGCGTCCCACACACTCTGCACACATATAGGAACATTACTCACCCTGCACTCAGACAGGCACACAGCTTACCCTGCACTCATACGGCATCCTCACTCACTCTGCACTCATAAAGGCACATTACTCACCCTGCACTCATACAGGCAAACTGCTCACCCTGCACTCATTCAGCATCCCGCTCACTCTGCACAATAGGCACATTACTTACCCTGCACTCATACAGGCACACTACTCACCCTGCACTCATACAGGCAAACTGCTCACTCTGCACTCACGCAGCATCCTGCTCACTCTACACATTACCCACCCTGCACTCATACAGGCACACTGCTCACCCTGCACTCATACAGGAACACTTCTTACCCTGCACTCATACAGTGTCTCAGCTCACTCTGAAACACATATAGGCACATTACTCACCCTGCACTCATACAGACACACTGCTCACCCTGCATTTATACAGCATCCTCGCTCACTCTGCACTCATAAAGGCACATTACTCACCCTGCACTCATACAGACAAACTGCTCACCCTGCACTCATTCAACATGCCGCTCACTCTGCCCACATATAGGCACATTATTCACCCTGCACTCATGCAGGCACACTGCTCACCCTGCACTCATACAGTGTCTCTGCTCACTCTGCACTCCTACAGGCACACTGCTCATCCTGCACTCATACAGGCACACTGCTCACCCTGCACTCATATAGGCACACTGCTCAACCTGAACTCATACAGGCACACTGCTCACCCTGCACTCACGCAGCATTCCAACTCACTCTGCACACATACAGACACACAACCCAGCCTGCACTCATAAAGGCACAGTACACACCCTGCACTCATATGGACACACTGCTCACCCTGCACTTATTCAGCGTCCAACTCACTCTGCACAAATAGCGGCACATTACTCACCCTGCACTCATACAGTCAACCGCTCACCCAGCACTCATGCAGGTACACTGCTCACCCTGCACTCATAAAGGTACACTGCTCACCCTGAACTCATACAGTGTCTATCCTCACTCTGCACACATATAGGCACATTACTCACCCTGCACTCAGACAGGCACCCAGCTCACCCTGCACTCAGACGGCATCCTCACTCACTCTGCACACATATAGACACATTACTCACCCTGCACTCATACAGGCAAACCGCTCACCCAGCACTCATTCAGCGTCCCACACACTCTGCACACATATAGGCACATTACTCACCCTGCACTCATATGGCACCCTCACTCACTCTGCACTCATAAAGGCACATTACCCACCCTGCACTCATACAGGCAAACTGCTCACCCCGCACTCATACAGGCACACTGCTCACCCTGCACTCATACAGGCACACTGCTCACTCTGCACACATATAGGTGCATTACTCACCCTGCACTCATACAGGCAAACCCCTCACCCAGCACTCATACAGGTACACTGCTCACCCTGCACTCATAAAGGTACACTGCTCCCCCTGAACTCATACAGTGTCTCTCCTCAATCTGCACACATATAGGCACATTACTCACCCTGCACACATATAGGCACATTACTCACCCTGCACTCATACAGACACACTGCTCACCCTGCACTCATTCAGCGTCCCACACACTCTGCACACATATAGGAACATTACTCACCCTGCACTCAGACAGGCACACAGCTCACCCTGCACTCATACGGCATCCTCACTCACTCTGCACTCATAAAGGCACATTACTCACCCTGCACTCATACAGGCAAACTGCTCACCCTGCACTCATTCAGCATCCCGCTCACTCTGCACAATAGGCACATTACTTACCCTGCACTCATACAGGCACACTACTCACCCTGCACTCATACAGGCACACTGCTCACCCTGCACTCACGCAGCATCCTGCTCACTCTACACATTACCCACCCTGCACTCATACAGGCACACTGCTCACCCTGCACTCATACAGGCACACTGCTCACCCTGCACTCACGCAGCATCCTGCTCACTCTACACATTACCCACCCTGCACTCATACAGGCACACTGCTCACCCTGCACTCATACAGGAACACTTCTTACCCTGCACTCATACAGTGTCTCAGCTCACTCTGAAACACATATAGGCACATTACTCACCCTGCACTCATACAGACACACTGCTCACCCTGCATTTATACAGCATCCTCACTCACTCTGCACTCATAAAGGCCCTTTACTCACCCTGCACTCATACAGACAAACTGCTCACCCTGCACTCATTCAACATGCCGCTCACTCTGCCCACATATAGGCACATTATTCACCCTGCACTCATGCAGGCACACTGCTCACCCTGCACTCATACAGTGTCTCTGCTCACTCTGCACTCCTACAGGCACACAGCTCATCCTGCACTCATACAGGCACACTGCTCACCCTGCACTCACGCAGCATTCCAACTCACTCTGCACACATACAGACACACAACCCAGCCTGCACTCATAAAGGCACAGTACACACCCTGCACTCATACGGACACACTGCTCACCCTGCACTTATTCAGCGTCCAACTCACTCTGCACAAATATCGGCACATTACTCACCCTGCACTCATACCGGCAAATCGCTCACCCAGCACTCATGCAGGTACACTGCTCACCCTGCACTCATAAAGGTACACTGCTCACCCTGAACTCATACAGTGTCTATCCTCACTCTGCACACATATAGGCACATTACTCACCCTGCACTTATACAGACACACTGCTCACCCTGCACTCATTCAGCGTCCCACACACTCTGCACACATATAGACACATTACTCACCCTGCACTCAGACAGGCACCCAGCTCACCCTGCACTCAGACGGCATCCTCACTCACTCTGCACACATATAGACACATTACTCACCCTGCACTCATACAGGCAAACCGCTCACCCAGCACTCATTCAGCATCCCACACACTCTGCACACATATAGGCACATTACTCACCCTGCACTCATATGGCACCCTCACTCACTCTGCACTCATAAAGGCACATTACCCACCCTGCACTTATACAGGCACACTGCTCACCCTGCACTCATACAGGCACACTGCTCACCCTGCACTCATACAGTGTCTCTGCTCGCTCTGCACACATATAGGTGCATTACTCACCCTGCACTCATACAGGCAAACCCCTCACCCAGCACTCATACAGGTACACTGCTCACCCTGAACTCATACAGTGTCTCTCATCAATCTGCACACATATAGGCACATTACTCACCCTGCACTCATACAGACACACTGCTCACCCTGCACTCATTCAGCGTCCCTCACACTCTGCACACATATAGGAACATTACTCACCCTGCACTCAGACAGGCACACAGCTCACCCTGCACTCATACCGCATCCTCACTCACTCTGCACTCATAAAGGCACATTACTCACCCTGCACTCATACAGGCAAACTGCTCACCCTGCACTCATTCAGCATCCCGCTCACTCTGCACAATAGGCACATTACTTACCCTGCACTCATACAGGCACACTACTCACCCTGCACTCATACAGGCACACTGCTCACCCTGCACTCATGCAGCATCCTGCTCACTCTACACATTACCCACCCTGCACTCATACAGGCACACTGCTCAACCTGCACTCATACAGGCACACTTCTTACCCTGCACTCATACAGTGTCTCAGCTCACTCTGCAACACATAGAGGCACATTACTCACCCTGCACTCATACAGACACACTGCTCACCCTGCATTTATACAGCATCCTCACTCACTCTGCCCACATATAGGCACATTACTCACCCTGCATTCATGCAGGCACACTGCTCACCCTGCACTCATACAGTGTCTCTGCTCACTCTGCACTCATACAGGCACACTGCTCATCCTGCACTCATACAGGCACACTGCTCACCCTGCACTCATATAGGCACACTGCTCACCCTGCACTCATACAGGCACACTGCCCACTCTGCACTCATGGAGGCACACTGCTCACCCTGCACTCACGCAGCATACCAACTCACTCTACACACATACAGACACACAACCCAGCCTGCACTCATAAAGGCACAGTACACACCCTGCACTCATACGGACACACTGCTCACCCTGCACTTATTCAGCGTCCAACTCACTCTGCACAAATATCGGCACATTACTCACCCTGCACTCATACAGGCAAACCGCTCACCCAGCACTCATGCAGGTACACTGCTCACCCTGCACTCATAAAGGTACACAGCTCACCCTGAACTCATACAGTGTCTATCCTCACTCTGCACACATATAGGCACATTACTCACCCTGCACTTATACAGACACACTGCTCACTCTGCACTCATTCAGCGTCCCACACACTCTGCACACATATAGACACATTACTCACCCTGCACTCAGACAGGCACCCAGCTCACCCTGCACTCATACAGGTACACTGCTCACCCTGAACTCATACAGTGTCTATCCTCACTCTGCACACATATAGACACATTACTCACCCTGCACTCATACAGGCAAACCGCTCACCCAGCACTCATACAGGTACACTGCTCACCCTGAACTCATACAGTGTCTATCCTCACTCTGCACACATATAGGCGCATTACTCACCCTGCACTTATACAGACACACTGCTCACCCTGCACTCATTCAGCGTCCCACACACTCTGCACACATATAGACACATTACTCACCCTGCACTCATATGGCACCCTCACTCACTCTGCACTCATAAAGGCACATTACCCACCCTGCACTCATACAGGCACACTGCTCACCCTGCACTCATACAGGCACACTGCTCACCCTGCACTCATGCAGCATCCTGCTCACTCTGCACAATAGTGTTTCGAAAGTGGTTTTATGAAATCAACGTGCTCCCAATGCATTTCGAATTCTATAAATTCTTCGTCAGGGGTTTGACTGAAAATAAGATAAAGACACAATTATGCTGGCTGCTTGTCAGTTTTCGGTTAACTCAAATTAATTGCTCTAACTCTACCCTCCAGTAAACATAAAAAGTAACAAATGTTTACATTAACCTGTGATTCTCTCTCCTTGCTCGAACCCTGCCATCTCTCAATTTGTCGATCCCCTTAAATCAACACTCCCTCCCATCTACACAGGTCCCACTGAGCTACGAAACACCCTTCACACAATTTACCTTCTCTGCGCCACTGTAAGCAGCACCTCATTTCGCTTCCACATGACAAGTGCTTTTAATGATTTTCCCTCGTGCCGTTTTTAAAAAGAGAAATCTCCCACCTGTGAGCAATCCACCTCTACTCTGCTCCGCCCCTCCTTTTCGTGTACCACGCCATTAAACTGCATCTCCCATAGTGCCCCACATCACAGTTAAAGAAAAACATTTAAACACAACATAATCTCTGCAACTTAAAATCCACCCTTTTTAAACCTGCAGCAAAACGTAAACGTTAATGTCAAGAAATAATGAAAATAAAATAAAACATCCAGGTGTCCTGTTTAAAAAGTGCATGTAAATAAACAATTCATAAAAACGAACTCTCCAAGCAGCAAAGTCCAATTATCTCCTCATGCCTATATCGATTTTGTAAATCATTGCTTTTAAGTCATTCCACTTAAGATGATGTATTATTTCTGTCTCCGTAATGGTGGTTCCTTTAAAATGTAAACTTGAATCCTTGGGGTGCAAGCTCTGAGGTGATAATATTGCAAAGCCATAGAGTCAAGATTGAACCACTGCGCTCCTTCCCTTTGTGAATTACTCTTGTAATTTTCACAAAGGAAAGATTTCCTGTACCGCAGTGCGACAGTTGTGTGCATGAGTAATGTACCCAAGTGGATTTGTTTCTAAGTGAACCGTGATGAGGTGTTTCACGGTTTCTGTTCGCACGCACTTTATCACATGAACTGAAAAACAAGAGTAATTCACAAAGGGAAGGAGTGCAGTGGCTCAATCTTGACTCTATCACTCTGCACAATAGGCACATTACTCACCCTGCACTCATATGGCACCCTCACTCACTCTGCACTCATAAAGGCACATTACTCACCCTGCACTCATACAGACACACTGCTCACCCTGCACTCATTCAGCATCCTGCTCACTCTGCACAATAGGCACATTACTCACCTTGCACTCATATGGCACCCTCACTCACTCTGCACTCATAAAGGTACATTACTCACCCTGCACTCATACAGACACATTACTCACCCTGCACTCATACAGGCAGACTGCTCACCCTGCACTCATACAGGCACACTGCTCACCCTGCACTCATGCAGCATCCCACTCACTCTGCACACATACAAGCACACAACCCAGCCTGCACTCATGCAGGCACACTGCTCGCCCTGTACTCATACACCATTCTCACTCACTCTGCACTCATACAAGCACACAACCCAGGCTGCACTCACACAGTGTCCCAATCACCCTGCACTCATACTCACGTCGGATGGCTGGAGATAAGGACAAAGGTCTGTCCCGATCCAGCACTCATTCTTTCATTTTGTTTCAGTTCAAGGGGTCAGTGTGCCACTGGGCATCTGCATGGTCCATTTATCTCTCAAACTAATCAATGTATATCGATGGAATGGAATTTAATTTACTCTGCATATGTCCATAAAAATGACATAAGCTTGTGTAATTGCTTGTGGTAGCGCTCTAGTTGTTCCGCAGCCGGAACAGGAAGGGAAGCGGGAGGAAGCGGAAGGCGGCCATCGGGGTTAGAGGCGCCGACCGCTAGCAGAGAGGTCGCAATTCCCGGCGCTCCGGTAATAAAGGAGTTTCATAAGCAAATTACTATGTCTCATTGCATAAATCTTAATTCTACAATGGCGACGAGTAGAAGTTAATGAACCCCGCGCTCCACCTGCTTACTAGTGCAGCGCCACCATCGGGGGAAATCGCCGGAGCGTGGCAGAGGTCCCGACCTGACCCAGCAAAAGGGCGCGAATCGGCGCCAGCCCTCCAGAAGGCGCCACGAGGCCAACAAGTAAGCGGTACCGGGTTCTGCCTTCGAGGACAAAGTCTGGGGGAGATATAAATGTTTTGTGGTGTACAAAAAAAAACGCAGGACACACCACTGAGCCCTGTGAATTGGAGCTCCCCACCCTGGCATACAGTAGAAGCAGTGAGGCTGCAAGCTTAGACGGGGGCAGCATAGAGGAGCATAGAGGGGACGCCTGAACCATCTTTAGGAGAGTCACATCCCAGGCCACGCGGAGTTACACCCGGCAAGCTGGGGGAGCTGCAATCAGGCACGGAAGCACCTGGCCTTTCAGACCCAGACAGGAGGGGTAGTGTGTAGGCATCACCCAGCCCCACTGAAAGGGAGAGTGGGGAAGATAGCGACGGCGATCGCAGTGAGAGGGACGCAGCTGAGCAAACTACGCCAGGGAGTCCACCCAGTCGGGCGATCCCTGCTACTGCAGTCCAGAGAGGTGTTCCCAAAATGGCGGTCCAGTCCTCCTCCCTCACCCAGCTGGTGCCATTCCTAACGAACAGCGGGGAGCCAGAAAGACAATGGGAAGACTGGAAGAGGTACTTTTTGAACTACCTTGACTCCCTCGAGGAAGAAGGTGGTGCCCAGTTTTCTAGCAAGAGAAGGAAGAAAATTCTGCTACACAACTTGGGCCCGGAAGGAATTAGAGTATACGACACCATAGTAAAAGAAGCGAGGGACGCCAACGACACAGACGTATTCAGCCACGCCATTGCTGACCTCGACGCACATTACCGGCCGGTAGTGTGTGTCGCCATTGACAGACACAACTTCTTCCAAAGGAAGCAAAAGAGCGGTGAGTCAGTGGACGAGTATGTGGTGGCCCTCCAAAAGCGGCCCTATCGTGTAAATTTGGCACCCTACATGACAAACTAATCAGAGACCAAATCATCATGCACACATCAAGCCCTCACGTCCAAGAGAAACTGTGGGTAAATGGGGATGCACCCCTCAAAGAAATCTGGGCGATGGTGAAAAAGGCCGAATTATCCAAACGATGTGCACAAGCAGCCAAGAAAGAAACTGGAGGATCGCCGACCGTGTGCAAGATAATGACACCGGGAAAGAGCGAGCGGACAAAGCCAAGAGACCAACAGAAGAATCAAGCGGGACGACGCCCGGCCCCAACCAATCAAGCGGACCAGAGGACGAATAAAGGAGGGCGACTAAGCTGCTACAGGTGTGGGAGCACAGCACATTTAGGGAACGACAAAGCGTGTCCGGCATTCAGAGCAAGATGCTCCTTCTGCAACGTGTTCGGACACTACGAGAAAGTGTGCCGCCGGAAGCCAAAGGGAGCTATGGTCAGGTACGTCGACAAAGAGCAACAAGAGAATGTGGACAACGAAGACGAAGAGGATGACCTAGAAGAGGTGCTCTACATTGACGTGCAAGTGTTGGAGATGGATGGCTCAGAGTCGGACAAACCCCGGCTGGACATGCACATAGGAGGGATTCCCATAGAAATGATTGCAGACAGCGGTGCCCCCATCTCCATCATACAGAGGCGAGTGTGGGAAGAAAAATTTGTCTCCAACATTGAGGAGGATCTGCGCCCGATGGACCTGAGGCCGGTCACATACACGGGACAGAAGATCCCCATGTTGGGATACTGCCCCCTCCTGTTCGAGTTCAGGGGTCGTCACGCACAGTGCAAGCTATACATCGCAGAGAAGGGACCCTCAGTATTGAGCTGGAAGGACCAGGGAGCGTTGGGGATACAGCTAAACCCAGGAGGCATAGAGAAAATCCTGCTAATGGATTGGGAAGAGAAAGATGATGCGGAATCATGGCACAGAGCATACCCCAAAGTCTTCAATGGACAAATCGGAGAATTATCGAAGTACAAACACCTAATAAAACTCAAGGAAGGGGCCAAACCCGTAGTTCACAAGGTGAGAAACATCCCGTTCCGTTGTAGGGAAGCAGTACAGTTGGAACTGGACAGGCTAGAAAAAGAAGGGGTGATCAGAGCCATAGAGAGCGCAGAATGGCTTTCACCACTGGTGGTAGCCCAGAAACCCAACGGTAAAGTGCGGCTATGTGTCGACCTCAGGGAATTGAACAAGAACATTGTAATCGACAAATTCCCTCTGTCCCGCATAAATGAGATGCTGACGAAGACAAAGAACCTCAAGTGGTTTTCCACAGTAGATCTATCGTCGGCTTACCACCAAGTGAAACTGCACCCATCATGTTGTCATCTCACGTCCTTCATCACGCCCTTCGGCTGCTACGAGTTTGTGAGAATGCCCTTTGGCCTAGCCTCAGCAGCGGCTGTATTTCAGAAGATGATGCACAGAATCCTAAGAAACGTTGAAGATGTACAGTTTTTTCAAGACAACATCTTAGTCATGGGAAGAACGAAACAGGACCACAATGAGAAGCTTCACAAAGTGCTGCGCACATTACAAGACAATGGACTGACAGCGGAATGGACCAAATGCAAGTTCGGAGTGAAATCTGTCACCTACCTGGGTCATGAGGTGAGCGAAAGGTGGATTGAACTGAAGAAAGCCAACATGGACGCCATCCTACACGCCCCCACCCCGAGCAAGAAAGAGGACGTTCGGTCATTCCTGGGAATGGCCGAATACTACAGCAAGTTCATTCCTCACTTTGCAACGAAAACTCATCTCCTGCGCCAACTACTGAAGGAGAAGAACAAGTTTGTATGGAGTCAGGAGGAACAGATAGAATTTGACACCCTCAAAAGAGAAATGGGAGCCGCCATTCCACTAAAAGGTTTTGACCCAACTGCAGCATCTATCCTCACGACAGACGCCAGTGACCGAGGTTTGGGAGCGGTGCTGATGCAGAAGTCTGATAACGGAGACGTGTCCACAGTCAGCTTTGCCTCAAGATCGCTTGCGCCCAACGAAGAAAAGTTTAGTGTGGTGGAAAAAGAAATGCTGGCCGTTGTTTGGGCCATGGAAAGATTCAGGCAGTACTTGTGGGGCGCAAAATTCCTGGTGAGGACGGACCACAAACCCTTGGTCAAGGTGCTGACCTCCAGTGGCCATGCCCATGCGACACCTAGAATCGCGAAAATGACACTCAGACTTTTGGACTATGTGTATGAAGTAGAGCACATCCCAGGGCCACAAAACAAAGTGGCAGATTTCATTAGTAGAGCAGCAGCCATGGAAGAGGCGAATAACCCGGAGCAGCATAAGTGGGAAGGATTTGTGCTGGCCACCATACAGGAGACAGAGAACGTAATCAGTGCTCAGGAATGGGAAGAAGCCTACAAAGAGGACGACGACTTGGAAGCCATCAAGGGATATGTAATCCATGGGTGGCCAGAAAAGAGGCACCTCAGGGAGGATCTCAGGAGATTCTGGGAAGTAAGGGAGGAACTGTCGTTGGCAGAGAACCCGACATTCCTACTGCGAGGCGACAAAGTGGTTCCACCCAGAGGCATTCTTAATCATCTTATGGCCTTAATGCATGAAGGACACTAAGGCCCTTGCTAGACAAGCGTACTGGTGGCCGGCCATCGATGCTCAATTAGAACGATATATGCGTCAGTGCGAATCTTGTGCCAAGGCGGACAAATCACAGAGCATGCTGCGGCCACCCTTGGGAAGGTTCCCAGTCCCGGATGGTCCTTGGGAAATGTGGTCGGTGGACATTATGGGCCCCATCCTCAATAGTGCAGGCACACAGAAGTACGTCATAGTTCTCATTGATAGATTTTCCAAGTGGCCAGAGGTGGAGGTGACGGAGAACGTTGACACGGAAGCAGTAGTGAATTTCTTGCGCTCCACGTTTGTCAGGGAAGGAATTCCGAAGGTAATCACGAGCGACAATGGACCGCAATTCACCTCAGCCAAATGGGAGGCCTTCACCGCAAGGAATGGGATAGAGGTCAAACACACACCCATCTACCACCCGGCCGGTAACGGCCAGGTAGAGCGTTTCAATCGATTGATCATGGGCACCATTCAAGCAGCGATCAATGATGGGTTGGACTGGGAGAAAGAACTGGAGAAAATGATCTGGGCCTATCGTATCACCCCAGGGAGCACGGGCTACAGCCCGTTCAAAGTTCTAAGAGGAAGAGAAGCATTCACTAGAGAAAACGTAGCATGGAGAAAACTAGTGGTGCAGAGCAAATGGTCGCCTGCAGTGGTCTGAGGAAATCTGGAAAAGGCTCAAGAAACGTACACTACACACTTCAACAAGAAACGCAACGTACAGAGTGCAGTGCTGGAGAAGGGCGATTGGGTAAGGGTAAAACTAGCCATTCTCAAGAAGAAGGGAGAGAGCAAATTCTCACCGCCCTTGCAGGTACTGGAACCCTGCGCATGCTCGGCCTTGCTCAGTGACGGGAAAGTGTGGTCACTGGACAGAATGGCAAGGTGTAGCAAGATCATCAAATGGAGTAACGAAGAAGAAGAAGGCGCAGGGTATGTAGGAGAAGAGGACGAAGAAGGAAGTGACAGAAGGCTAAATGAGGAGGTCGAAGAAGGACTGCAGCAAGTGAAAGACAGTGAAGGTGAAGGAGGAACGAACGAGGGAACGAGGAGCTGGTGCAAAGTAGAAAGCAGTGAGGAAGTGATTGAAAGAGAGGGAGAAAGTAATGGAGGAAGTCTGAACAGGAAGGAACCGGGAGAAGGTGGTATTGAAGGGGTGAGAACCAGAGCGGGAAGGACTGTAAAGTTATCGGAGAAGTTCAAGGACTTTGATATGAACTGGAAGTAAGGACTTTATGTTACATTGTTTGTATTGGTTAAAAGGGGGGAGATATGTGGTAGCGCTCTAGTTGTTCCGCAGCCGGAACAGGAAGGGAAGCGGGAGGAAGCGGAAGGCGGCCATCGGGGTTAGAGGCGCCAACCGCTAGCAGAGAGGTCGCAAATTCCCGGCGCTCCGGTAATAAAGGAGTTTCATAAGCAAATTACTATGTCTCATTGCATAAATCTTAATTCTACATTGCTGCCTGAATTTAAATTCTCTCTGAAAGTACGCATCATTTTTCCTGCTGGCCGGAATTTTTACCTACCTAATGCAGACGCCCACCTCTCCCGTGAGGCAGCCAGCAAATCAATGTGGACGCACGGGCTGGGGCTGCAGCCTTGCTCCAACCCACAATGGCGCTCGCAGCTTCAAAAGGGTGGGCATTGGGCAGCACTGATACCTGTGGAATCCTGCTGCTCGAGGCAGCGATCATGGCAGGAGGAATAAGCCTACTCTCTGCGCACAACCATATGGGCTTCACACGTTGTGTCTTCCTTCATATTAATCATCTGCCAAATACACTGCGGGCCCCTCCTCTAGCCCGTACTCTGAAACAAAAGCATACCAGCATGTGGGGTTGAGGAGGGACTTGCATGATTGCTGACAGCTCCGGCATTACGTGGACCACGCCCAAGGTCGCAGGCCTTTCATGCCCAGAATCAAGCAAATACAATGACATTGAAAAATGCCACGCCCATCACCCTAACGACACAGCACTGCCTTGTGCCTCCAGGGCAAGGAATCTCTAGCCCAGTCGGCACATGCGCAGCTGATTTTAAAAAACGAATTTCCGGTTACTTTTTGCCTGAAATAAAGCACTCTACAAAGCTTTCATTAGCAACTCTGTGTGTTTTTTAAAAATGTACTGTTAGTGGGGCTGGGGCAACGCCCACTTCACCCCTAAAGGCCAGGCGTCCCTGCCAAGAGGTTGCATATTGTGCCTGGAGGCTGTGGAGTCCAAGATGACAGAAGGAACCAGAAAAACAGGTACAGCTGTTAGTAACTCAAAGTAAAGCGCCTAAAACTATTCCAAGCAGGTGGAATTCGAAATTGTCAAAGCTTTGTTAACTAACATTGGCCATGTGCTGCAAACTTTGACCCTAAGTTCTCCGCCAGGGCGACAGAGTAATTTACTTCATCGCCCTGATGGAGGTACCATCAGGCAGATTTAGAAATGACTGGCTAGCAGGCAATCATTTCTTGAGGTATTGCAGGAATCGCCATCACGGAGGTTAATGTCAATGCTTTTTAGGTCTTGGGCCTAGCGTTACACTGCGCAGCAGTGTTCGCGCAGCAAAAGTCCTTTTGTCCAGGTTTTCGAAATGGACCCAGAAAATTAACGCGCTTGTGCGTGTTTTTTTACTTTTGCGGCCTGCTATTGGCCTTTCCCTGCGTGTTCCTTCTAAAGATAGCACACAATAGGCCAGAGGCGGCCCCATAGCTCCGCCCCTGGCCTATTGATGTCTATTATGCGCATTTCCTGCCATATGGTTTCAATTATCGATTATCAAATGGTTTCAAAGTATTCGAGACTGGAAAAATCTTGATCTTTCTCTTCTCACTCAAATACTCACCACCCCCCTTTTTGAGGCTTTCGCTAACCCTACTCAGGCTTCCATCAGGCACCAGGATTGGCTCCTGGACGCACTGAGTACGGCAGTACCCACCAAATTAATTTTTCCTAATCGATCCACCCTGTCCGCGAGATGGTTTTCGGAGGAACTCAGACTGCAGAGGCAGCACTGCAGGAACCTCGAGAGACACTGGCGTAAACATTATAGCCTTCAGGACAAACAATGCTATAAAGCTGCCATATCCCTATATAAACGTGCCATAATCTCCCATGAGAGTGCTTATTACCTATCTCAAAACGAGCTTGCACAAAATTCATCCAAAAAACTGTTCCAATTAGTTAACATCCTATCGACTCCTCCATCAGTTTCTGCTATTGAGCCATCTCAAGACCTTTGCAACTCCTTGGTGGATTACTTTGCCACCAAGGTTACCAATATATACTCAACATTTTCTTCGTTAACCCACTCACAAGGCCTGGACCCTCGACCTGTGCCCACACCGGCCGGCACAACTTTTTCTCTCTTTCACCCTGTTTCAGCTGACACGATCAGTAAATATGCAGCCACCATCACTTCAGGCTCCCCTCTAGACCCTTGCCCACCTCCGGTATTTAATCTGCTTTGTGAGACCATCACTCCGCCTCTTACTGATATCTGTAATTCCATGTTTCTCACGGGTGAGTATCCGGAGGTATGGAAAAAAACAGTAATTAAACCCTTGCTAAGAAAACCATCTCTAGACCCCCTAGAACTAGCCAATTACAGACCCATAGCCTGCCTTCCTTTCGCAGCAAAAATCTTCGAATCACTTATGAACCACCAGCTCTCGGAATATATCAATCAACATCATTTGCTTGACGATACCCAGTTTGGGTTCAGGTAAGGCCATGGGACAGAAACTGCACTGATAAAGGCGGCTGACGAGATCAGGACAATTCTAGATCATGGCGGGGCGGCGGCCCTCATATTGTTAGATCTCTCCGCCGCCTTTGGCACAGTCGATCATTCCACCTTGATCGACCGTGTCTCAACACAGGGGGTCAACCATCTAGCCAGAGATCTTGTAGCCTCGTTCCTGGCTAACCGCACCCAATCGGTGAAACTGGGCATTTTTTACTCGCCCACATCCACGTTGCCGTGCGGATCACCCCAGGGATCATCGCTGAGTCCGACACTATTCAATATCTATGTGTCGGACTTGGCGAGGGTCATAAAATCGTATGGGCTGAGTTTAACCACCTATGCAGACGACACCCAATTGGTGTTGGCTGTCCACAAGGATGGACTGGCAGTCGCGTTGAGATTCCAGGAGGGTATGCTAGCCATAGGGTCCGGGATGTCGATGAACTGCTTAAAATTAAACTCGGACAAGACTGAGGTGATGACTTTTGGCAACTTGTCTCCGGTATGGCCGGACAGCTGGTGGCCAATTGACCTGGGCCCCCCGCCAGTACCGGTTGCCAAGGTCAGAAATCTTGGTGTCTTATTTGACACCAAATTAACATTTCACCATCATGTTAACGCAGTGATCTCGTCCTCCTTTTTTATCCTCAGCAAAATCAAAAAAATACTCCCTTACTTACCTCCTGCGGCAGGAAAAACTCTTATAACCACTTTAATATTCTCCAAATTGGACGACTGCAATGCCCTCTTACTGAATGCACAGCAGCAGGTTCTGGACAAACTGCAGTCGGTCCAAAATGCGGCGGCAAGAGTATTACTTTCCATCCCCAAGCACCACTCCGTCTCTGCGGCCATACGTCAACTGCACTGGCTGCGAGTCAGAAGCCGCCTAAAATGTCAAGCCCTCTGTATCGCACACAAGGTCATCCATAACTCCGTACCACGATTTTTAATAAAGGCCTTTAAGATCTACACTCCGAGCAGGCCCCTTCGTTCGGCATCCAATCACCTCCTTCTTCTCCCTCACACTAGAACAGTTGCCTGGGGAGACAGACGTTTCCTAGTAGCTACTGCGAGGCTCTGGAACACTCTCCCTTTTACCATCAAGACCAGTCCAACGCTTTTAATTTTCCGGAAACAACTGAAAACTTGGCTCTTTGACCAATGACTTCCTTCAGCATGATATATGTCATTTGATATTCCTCTGCGCCGAGACACCTTCGGGTATTTGTGCACAATACAAATCTAATAAACATAAACATAAACATAATTATCGTGCCCAGACACGGGCGCGATAATTGAAAGCATATGGGTGCGCACGCACCACTCGCGGCATTGTTTTTTTTTTCTTTCATGCTTGTTGAAGTTGCTTGTAAACAACTGCTGGACTCGGCGGCTCACCTTTCGGAGCAGACATTTCAAAACAGAGAAGAGCTTTTCGACTTCTCTGTAGGATTTATATTATTGAACTCTGCAAGTTTGCAGGCAGTCTGAGACTAAAGTCGCCTAAAGACACACAGAGCCGGACTGCTTCTGCAACATTGAAACAGAAGCTGTCATTTGAAAGTGACCAGGAAGAGAAATGGAAGGGGCTGTACCTTCCGCACCCGGTGCCCGCTGAAGAGGCTTGCGCTGATGTGTGGGAAGTGCAGGGCTGGGGGTGTCAAGAGCTCTGCACACCCTGATTCTCACTGGGTAAACCTGACGCACACTGATTCAGTATTCATGTCTTAAGGTGGCTCAGTAAGCTAAGCGCTGTGGGTTAACCACCACCCGCCGGGTAGCCCCTGGCCAGTGTCCCTCGGGAGTAGACACGGGCCTGCACTGCCGCGGTGCAGGGCAAAGGGCCGTCCGCACGCAGGGCTGGACACCGGACATAGGCACGCTTCTCTTCAGGCCCTGTGGCAGTCAGGTGATACTAGGCAGTATCCTCGGGGCATCACCGTTCACCCCTGGTGTGGCACGGTCTAGGGTTGTACTGTACAGGGAATGGACAGTCTGTACAGGGAATGGACAGTCTGCATAGGGAATGGACAGTCTGCACAGGAAATGGATAGACTGCACTGGGAATAGACAGTCTGCACCGGAATGGACAGTCCATGCTTCTCTAGCACATAATGGACAGTCTGTACTGGGAATGGACAGTCTGTACAGGGAATGGACAGTCCATGCTTCTCTAGGACATAATGGACAGTCTGCAGAGGGAATGGACAGTCCGCAGAGGGAATGGAGAGTCCATGCTTCTCTAGGACATAATGGACAGTTTGCACAGGGAATGGACAGTCCATGCTTCTCTATTGCATAATGGAGAGTCTGCACAGGGAATGAACAGGCTGCATTCGGAATGGACATTCTACACAGGGAATGGACAGTCTGCACAGCCAATGGACAGTCTGCACAAGGAATGGACAGTCTATGCTTCTCCAGGACATAATGGACAGTCTGCACAGGGAATGGACAGGCTGCACTGGGAATGGACATTCTACACAGGGAATGGACAGTCTGCACAGCCAATGGACAGTCCACGATTCTCCAGGACATGCTGCAGGTTTGGCTCCAGATGCACGTGACCCAATAGTCAAACAGAAATGTCAGCGCCAGTACGTAAGAAGGAAAGAGAGAGCAGTAGGAATAAGTGTAACAAGAATTTGCAATGCAATAAGTCACGTATTTGCGAGAGTTTGAGCTATTGGTATTGTAAATGACAATACCTTTTATTTATGTGTTTTGAAAACCTGGAAGTGGTGCGTAAATAAGCACTTTGTACTTGTAGTCCTTGCTTACGATAAGCAAGCCTGACAGTAAACGAGGCGCAGTTACAGCCAGCCTTGGTTCTCGTAAGCAACGACTATAAGTAGAAAAGTGCGAGTTTACGACCACTTGTTTTTATAGATGAAGAATTGTGCTCAGTTTATCGACCTCGGAAGGATGAACATCTTAGTGCTGCTAGGTAATTTTAGCGCTCTGTCAAGTAAACAGCAGCCCAGTGCTGCTGTCCAAAGTGGGGTCGCATATTAAGGTCAATAGGGCTAAAAGTGACCCCAGGCCATACTTTGAGAATCCAAGTTATATAACACGCATTCTCAAACAAGCATTTGCAATGCAATAGGTCTCGCATTATTAAAGTTTGAGCTATTGGTGTTGTATTATTTAGCAATACCAATAGCTCAAAATGTAATAATGCGAGACCTATTCCATTGTAAATGCTTGTTACAGCTAGGTGCTGGGCTCGGTCAACAGGACAGAGCCTTGCACGCAGCGTTTCTTTTTTTTCAAAAGAAAATTCTGAAGCAGAACTTTCTTTTTAAAAATAAAAAAAGATAATGCCCCTTCAACATGGAGTCATCTCCTATGCAAGGAGGGCATTTTGTGTTTTTTACTGTCCTTTAATGCCAGGGTTTGCCTGGTGGTTATGGAGAGTGAAAAACAGCTATATGATAACCCATCTTAATTGAGAAGGCGGATATATAGCCAATTCTCGGACAGGTGGACCACTATGTTGGCAGGGATGGAGTTTCCCTCTCTGCCTCTCTGCCGACATATAAATTAAGACCTTAGTTATTAGGTGACCAATCTGATGACAGATCCCGAGTGTGGGTGCAGCTACAGTTTTGGATACAGGTTCTTGGGATTCAGCATCTACCAAACTGTAAATATGGGTTTTAACTGTGCAGAGCTTAACCTGAATATACCTCATAGCTGATTCTACAAAGTGGGACCTTTGCCAATACCATTGGTGTCAGGATCCACTCAGAGATTTTTCAATGGAAACAAACCCATTTGCAGAGGGCCGGGGTTGGACAGGCCTTTTATTCCACTGGGCATTTCCCTGATGGGCTGCAGCCAGTGGAGTCTGGTTTTGAAAGCTTAGGGCAGATCCTGGTGCCTCTGTCACTTTCCTGAGTTTTCCTAGATTAATTGCAACAGGCACAGCAAGGCTTTGAGTGACAGATAAAGAAGCACATAGAAAGAGATTAGATAGGAGAAGCAAGAGAGGAGAAAATGAAAAAGAATAGATGGATAAAAGAGAGAGATTGCAGGAGAAGACCAAGACAGCGGGCTGGTTTGAGCTTTTTGCCAGGGCTGCTTTTGGATGGCCCCACAAGCCTTAGCCTATGTAGTTAAACTCACTTTGGTTTCAGTCTCTTCCCACAGAATAGATGTGTGCCCCATTAAAGCATTAGAAAAAGAACAGATCATGGCACTCGCCCAGTATATGCATCGACTGCCTTTTTTAATGAGCCCGCTAGAGATTGCTCTTTCTCCCACCTAAAGATGTGCCATTAAGAAAACATAAGGGCCCAGAGTCTTCATAGCGCAGGTATACATGAAGCAAACTCCTCCTGGAAATGGTCTGAACATCCCCACTGCTCAGGAGAGCTGAACTCAAAACATGTGGAGCAGACCTCAGCTAAATTCATGTAATTTCGTTCGTGGAAATTACACAAAAGGCCCATGAAATATGCAAAAATACTTTTTAATACTCAAAAAGCAAGCTTTTGTGTTTTCCACTATTTTTTTATGTGAAATGCATTCTTGCATCCACTTTTAGCACCAGGAAATATTTTGCGCAAAAAAAACACAACATTGTGTATGATGTGAAGAGCAGCTCCTCGCATTCTGTTCATTTGTGCTCTTCCTGTCTAAATTATGTGACGTGTGGAAATGCCAGACATTTTGCTTAACAATCATAAAGTGAAATTAGGCAACATTATGTCAACATAAAGAAAATGTTGTCCAGGCTGCGGCGGCTCCTCCGCAATGGTAGAGGAGCGTCGCCCCACTAGCTCAGAGCCAGCAGATGAAATATAAAATGATAGTTTATTATTGTTTTATTTTTCCGCTGTTGGCTGAGCCAGCATGCGTAGAGAGGGGCAGGGCCGTGCCATGAGAGGAAAGAGTAGAGGGCTATTCTAAGTGCGCATGTCAGTTTGGCCAGCCATCTTAGGCCAGCCAAACAGTGTAGGGTCAATGTCATGCATAATTATTTTAGCCACATTTTCAAGTCTCCCCCTAGGATGCTCTATGTATTGAAACTATATTTCCAACATCTAGAATCAACTACTAAGAAAACACTTTTCTTGCTGAACCTCCACTTTCAAAGTGTGATCCTGCTAGAGTTCCCCACTGCAAGTTAATGCAACATTAGAAGATGACGATCTGATAAAGCAGTATATTTTGAAGGCTCCTGGATTTGATGGACCTGCGGGTGTGCTATTCAAACTCTTTCAACAGCTTCTATTTTTCTATCAGTGATTCAAAAATCTTTGCAGAGTCCTAGACCTTCTCTCTAGAGAAACACGGTCAAATATAATACATTCTCTAAAACTCTAAGGCCCTGATTTTGATCTCAGCAGACAAGTTACTCCATCACAACGATGATGGATATCACATCTGCCGAAATATAAATCCTATTATATCCTATGGGATTTATATTTCGGCATACATGATATCCGTCACCGTTGTGATGGAGTAACCCATCGGCCAAGATCTAGATCTGGCCTTAACCCTTCCATTGGTTGTACTTCGATCCGGACATTGAGGAAAAATTCTGTAATATTGTAATTGGTTGAAGTGGCACAAAAAGATGACTTTCACTAAGGCATCATGAGCCGCATATCAACACTTTGTGGCACTGACTGGATGGACACAGTACTTTCCTTTCAGCATCCCAAAGTAGCTCTTGTGATAGATTTTGATAAAGAGTTTAACCAGGTTTTATGGCTGTAGTTATGAGCCATCATAATTTTGCTTGGAAATAGTTCACATTCTTAAATTGATCTTACATTTTCATGGTGTCAATTGCTGCGAATAACTCAGGAGGATCGCTTGCATCAATGCAGCATCCAAAAGGTGTGCTCTATATATGCTTGGTTATTTATGCAATAACATAGAACCCGTAATAAATGTAAATCAGATTCGTGTTTTTCCCTCTTTGTTTTGCTGGATTAAGGACTCTGTGCATTTTACTCCTGCTAACCAGGAGTAAAGTGCCTG
Source organism: Lissotriton vulgaris (assembly GCF_964263255.1). Taxonomy (NCBI): domain Eukaryota; kingdom Metazoa; phylum Chordata; class Amphibia; order Caudata; family Salamandridae; genus Lissotriton; species Lissotriton vulgaris. The sequence continues at coordinate 1,652,539,439 of NC_141685.1, forward strand.
TGCTCTACCTTTAAACATGTTGAAATTGGCTTAACCCTAAATTACATATTCAACTTTCCTATAAGCATAGAAAATATGGTGCAGAAATACACCTATGGCATCAAGAATTAAGTTTAATAATCAAGGAGAGAGAGAGGACTAGATAGCTAGTCCGTATCCCCAGGTCTATTATGTATAATCAAGAAAGGACTAGCCTAATTTTATGTGGTCCTGGACTCGGGAATGTATGGGGAAGGAACCGTTTGGTTTCTTTATGAAGCCCTCACCCACCAACTTAGTGGCATGCTTCATCATCGGGCCCACCCAGTGACACCGAATGTGTCCCAGGTGTGCTTCAACGCCTGTATTACAGCAGAGCAGGTATGTTACTGAGTGTGCAGTGAAGGTGATGTGAAGGTGAAAGGTTAAAAGCTATTCAGTGGTCCCAGTACCCAGAGGGTTGTCTTTAATATCCGGGCCTCTGACAACAGTAAAAGCAAGGCAATGGATGTAGGTGGAGTAACAGTTAGAAACTCCTGCATCCAGTGTGTGGTCTACATGTTTCAGGCAGGCCTCTCTGTAATACTGGCTTTCCTCAGAACCGTAACTATGTGAAGGTGAGAATTACACTTACAGTGAGTGTGTGATCTAAAATGTGTTGCATGCGCTAAGGTGACATATGTGTGGGAGGGGGATTAGTTTACGATTTGTAGCTGACCGACTTGTTTGATCAGGAACCTCTAGCAACCTGTTCCGCTGCAGCAGGACAGGTTTCTAGAGGGTCCTGATCAACCAAGTCAGTCAGCAGTGCTGCCAGACACATCTAAAGGGTCATTAGCTACAAATCATAAACTAATGGGTACTGGGACCACTGAATAGCTTTTAACCTTTCACTTTCACATCACCTTCACTGGACACAGGGGAGAGGATTGCTCATTTGCGTGGCCACACAGATGAGTGGAAACAAGCTCTGCACAAGGGCGAAAGTGTTTCCCCATCTTGGATGTAAGGGGCACTGTGGGATTGTTTGTAGTACGGCATGCAAGAAGTGCTGAAAAAGTAGGTAGGATTCATTAGGAACTTTTTTTCCCCATAAGTCATGGAAAATTCCCGAGTCTTCACGCCTGCTGACCAGCCCCAAACATAAATGTGGCACCCCAAGGAACCCTCCTCTGAACACTCTCTGGACCTGTGGAAGATCAGACGAGGACAGGACCTGCAATCTGGGCGATGAGGGAAGCTCTGAAGGTCTGGACAGACCTCTTGCATACACGTCAAAGAAGTAGACGCCAAGAGTCAGTTGTCTGACCTCCTGTGTGGCTATAGGAACACAAGAAGCTGCAAGAGGCCATTTTCCTGAAGTACCCAGTAAATCAGTACCAACTGGACCTAGAAGGGACTTTGATGTTGGCCTTTGCTGGAGTAAGTCCTGGCCCATAAATGCTGTCCCCGAGGTTCTAGGAGCCTTAGAAATTAACGAGAGGATCTGCTCTAGAAACCCTTTAAAGTTGGGACTTGGAAAATCTTTGGATTTCCAGACCTCTGGAGCTGTCACTGTGACCTTGCAGCAAAATGCATCAGAGATAACAGCAGATCTGACGGGACACTCTGCTAAAGAGGGCATTTTTGTACCTGAAACATTTACTGATGAAACACGCTTTACAACACATTCTTTGATTTTTCCAAATAGCTGTGAAAGGTATTTTTTTTTTTATTTTGAAAATAGCTAAAGCATGTAATTTCTGTCATAACCCGCGGTCACGCCGGGCTCTAAATTTACCATCCTGCAATAACAAGCACATTGGCCGCGGTCCCCCAAGGTGTTAACGTCTATAAAAAGGCCTTTGTAGAGCGTGACACGCGCTGAATTAAATGGCTCTTGGCATCCAGACAGACAATACGGTTAGTGGTTAAAAAGCCAGGTGGGAAAAATTATGTTGTGCCTCAGATGCCAGATATAGAAGGTACCACAGCTGCCGAGTGCCCGGAAACACAAGAGAAGAGACGATTGTTCATAAAAAAAAACGAATCTCTTGACCAGTCCTCGGGCATGAGGTGAGAGTTGACCCCGATGGTGGGGAATGTGGGCTTGTAATTGCCAGTAGCGCGATAGCTTTTTGAAATTCGGCACGCACACATCTAGGCGCTACACTAGCCCAGAGGACGCGCGTTACTGACCACATTATTGCCGCCTCTAAGCACTAGAAAAGCGTAATGTCTCTTTATTAATCAAGAAGGATGGAAGGCTTGCATATTCTTATCGAATTCAAATCTGTGAACTACCGGTCTCAACTAGTGCCAACAACCTCAGAATGCGAGAAATTTCAATTTTCATTCACATTTTTACCTCTTACTTCAATTTAATTTCTCTGCCCTTACTGCTACTTTACTTTTTTTACCGCCACTCCTTTTTTTCTTGCCTCTCTCTACAATACATGGTTGCTGTGATTTCAGTGCATTTCAAGCCCTGTTTCTGAAACAACAGGAAAAATAAAACAAGCATTGGCAAATCCAAATGGTCTACCATTGGCACCAAATCTTTTGGTAGTTCTTGTTTTGTTTTGTCATGTTTTTGTGCAAAACATTTTAGTTTAGCAAGCTTCTGAGCCCTCATTAAATCTAAACAAATAAAAGCATTGGACAAATGCAAAAATCTTGTTTTTATCTAAAACAAAATATACGTTACCATATTACTCAATGGCACTGATGGGAAGTACTTTGTGCGTAAATGTGGTCCTTAAACTCATTGTGAAGTCAGTTATTGGCTAAAGTGGGCTAACACGTCTCTTGAAGCATGCTGGGGTGGGTGGAAGAAACATGTAAATGTCACCATCACAGACTAATGGGTAAAGACAGGGGGAAACCCCCTATAAGTAACCATGTTATTCATACTTTTAGTTAAATCAAAAGGTCTTAACTAACACAGACAGTAAAAAGTCAATCGGTCTGGCATTGGCTGCCAGCCTTTTGCCTTTGAGAAAGAAGGGAATAAAAAAACACAAGGAAGAAAAAAGGATGGAAGTAAAAGAATTGAAGGCTGGAAGACAGACAAAAAAAGAATGAAGGCACTGAAAAATTGAAGGATGGAGGTCAAATAAGGGAGGAAGGAAAAAGACCAAAAAGGAAGGAAAGCAGGCAAAAAAGGAAGAAGGATGGGGACAAAAAGGAAGGAGAGAAATAAAAAAGTAAATAAAACAAAAACTTAAGGAAGAAGGGAAAGAAAGAAGGAAATAGAAAAAAGATAATAAAAAAGTAGGAAAGGAGAAAGAAGGAAAGAGAAAAGAAAGGGAGGCAATAAAGAAACAAGGCAAACAAAGAAAGAAACAAGGGAAGAAGGAAAGCAAGGAAAGCAAGGAAGACAGAAAGAAGAAAAACAGAAAGAGGGGAAAAAGATGAAAAGAAAGAAGGCAAAAAGAAAGAAAAAAGGAGGGAAGGAAGGAAAGAAGGTTATAGTAAAGAAGGTACGGAAAAAAGGAAGGAAAGAAAGAAAAAAGAAAGGAAAGACAAAAGGCAGAAAGAAAGAAGAAAGAAAAGAAAATGAAAGGACAAAAAAAGAATGAAGAAAATAAGAGGGAACAAAATGAAAGAAAGAATAAAAAAAAGAAGGAAAACATAATAAAAGAAGTAAGAAAGGCAAAAAAGAAGGAAGGAAATAAGGCAAGAAGGAAAGAAAAAAGTAAAGAAGGCAAGAAGGAGAAAGAAAAAAGAAAGAGGGAAAGTAAAAGGAAAGAAGGCAAAAGCAAAAGAAAGAAGGAAGTAAGGAAAGAAGGAAAGATGGCAAGAAAAAGAGAAAACAGAAAACCTAAAACAAGCCAAAGGAGAATGGAGAGAAGCAAACATGATGAAAAAAAAGGAAGGAAAAAGGGTTCACACTATAAGATATTGGATACTAGAACCCAAACTACACCCCATGTACGTTTAAATAGAAGTGCCACAAGTGTGCTGCAAATTAAACACAATAAAGTTTGGTTTTTATTAAAGAACCATTGTTGAAACAGTTCATGATCACAATATGGTTTGATGTGAAATAGCTGAAATCAGAGAAAAAATGGCAACTCCAAAAGGAATTTATAACTGCAATGGCAGCAAACAGGAACTGGTAAAGCTGGAATGTGGCATCTGCCCCATTCAAACACCTCCTGCTATCACACAAGGCAACCAAAGAAAACCCTAAAGAAATGATAAAGTAAAAACAAAAAACACTGTCTGTGGATGTCCACCTTCTGAAAGAGTATACTGCATTCACTCAAAGTGAAGCTAACCAGAGTCTTAAGTAGGTAGGCCCATTTCCTCATGTGGATGCTGCAATGGGCAGAAACAAAACGTGAATGGCACAAGAACAGACCAGTGGATGAAGGGGGGTGGCTGAAAGTCCCTTCAAATAAATATATTATAAATAATATTTTAGTAAAATCAGAAGGTCTTGAATAATGCCTGACCACAAAAACTACAGGTCATTTACTCTGGCTCTGCACATGTAGACAGCTAAGTAGTACAAAATATAGCATATCTCAAAACTCAGCTTGAAGACCCACTCTCCTCTTTCACAGCAACTGAGAGGCAGAGAGAAAGCGAGACAGTATGTCCCAGACAATGCGCCTGATTTTCTTGTTGACTAAATCACTGCTTGCTCTGCATTCTCGGACTTGCGAGCTTTCAGTCTCACTCAGTGCTTAATTTGAGCCAGTGGTTTCCGGTGCTCTGCACTGGAACTTTATTGTCAACACCAACATTTATGACAGTCTGCCTCATTGCAGCACTGTTTGCCTAATTTAGAGATAAGCACAGCAACAGTTCTTTATTAATCCAATATACATTACAAATGACCATTACCTGTCACCCAAGCTACTCTTATAGATACACTTGTAGGGGGTTATTGGTTAGTAGTTGTGTTGGTACAGGACCTTTTTTTTACAAATTAACCCCTCCCCTGCTGATGATGGAACCGCTCCGTCATCAGCCGCGGTGGCGCTGTGCTGATGACGGAGCGGTTCCGTCATGGCCCGACCGACGCTCCTGCGCGGCCGGATTCTGCGCCTGCGCTGAGCGTTCTATTGAGCGGGCGGGTCCATGACGGAACCGCTCCGTCATAAGCACAGCGCAACCGACGCTGGTGACGGAGCGGTTCCGTCACCAGCATGCGCCCGCCGCATTTCCGCCCCGCCCCCTTAGCACTGGAATAGCCGCCGCAGTGAAGGGGTTAAGCACTGGCAATGTTTGAGCTGTGAATAACCAAAGTGTCTGAGTAAGAAATGCACGGTAAGAAATAATTTGTCTTTCAATGCAAACAAACCCCTATCAACTAATGAATATAATACTTTTCAAAGCAACATCTTTTCAACAGACTTACAAGTGTGTTAGAAATGATAAAGCTCTGCAAAAAAGGTTAAAGACATCTCTAATAGCAAATATTACGATTTAATTTCCCCTACTACTCATTCACAAAATTACTGAAAACCTTGGGGAGTGTTTGACATGTGTTTCGAAAGAATGATTCACATTCCATATACATCAGCAACTGCTGTCACAGTGTATGCAGACAGTACTAAAGCAGGCAGTCACAAACAGGCAACATAAGTCTTCATACAACAGGGTCAATATGCAGCGTGCCAAACCCATTCTTTCAATGTAAGTTCACAATGTAAAGCTGTCAGTACCTGCAAGATTCAGAGAGGAGTAATGGGGCTGCTGGTTGCCCCGAGGGATATTTGCAGGCTTTATGGGGCAAGAAAAGAGTGTTCAACTCACAACTGAGTCAAATATGGAAATCTCCCAGCAGCCCAGTGCCTCCATCGACCACACATAACCTGGCAAGCCTTTTTGACTTCCAAGACACAATACCATTATAGAGAGTTACAGTATTTGAGATATGAAAGGAGCACGAATTAAAGAAATGTTTGGTCTACATGAACTGATATGGAAAATCTGGGGCAACAAAGATAGGAAACAACATAATAGATACAAAGTGATGCAACTTATTAGTTATATATATCAAAGTATTGCGGCCCATAAATACTGGGATATAAATATTGTTTATAGAAATATCATCCAATTTGATGTAGACTTTCTATTATTAACTCCAGTGGGACAATATTTTTTTAAACAATATTTTGAACGCAATATTTATTTGAGGCGATACACTGACCACAATATTTTAGCACCAATCTCACATAGAAAAGGGTTATAAGTATTCAAGGAAACAAGGCCCAGGTGGCAAGCCACATGCCTAACAGGTGAAAAACAAGGCAAATTAGGTATGCCACCTGCCAGGGTTAACCCTATAATCCGGGGGTGGCGTCCTGGCAAGTGTTTTGAGAGAAGAGCCAGAATATTAGTCAAACCATATTAGGTCCTTTTTTTCATTCTTGTTGGATGGTTAATACAGACATTAATTTGAGTCGGTGTTTCTCGTGCTTGGCACCGGCACATAATTGGTTTACGGGCTTGGCACCACCACTAAATTGTCATCAACCCAAATGACACTCTGCCACATGGTGGCTGTGCTCATCTACTTCAGAGATGAGCAGAACAACAGACGTTTACGAATACAATATATATATAAAAAATACTATTACCGGTCTCTCCAGCCATTCCTTTAGCGACCTGGAATAATCTGAACTGTTGCACTTGCAGGCAAGAGAGATGGTTAGTTGTTTTGGCACCATCATTGGCAGCGATGACGGGGCAAGCTGCGGTGGCCTCCTGGTCAGGGCCCTGGCACTTATTGTTTTACAAATCAAGCACTGATCATGAGAATCAGAGATACCTGGAAAGGTGCTCTGTTCTTTCAAAGTTTCAAAGCAGGGAGACCTCCAGGAGCCGGGGGGTTCCAAACTGATTGATCTGCAAGATGCAGCCAGTAAATGGTGTGACAGAAACATGTTGGACACGGTGGAATGTTGGGTATCAGTACAAACTCTGATCCCTCTTTATCTTTTCTTGCAACAATTATGTATTCATTTTATGTATCTTCCATACAAAAAAAATGTTGAATAATACATGAGACAGGGAACGATTGCAAGTAGAAGATTAAAGAACATCATGTTTAACCAAAGCAATGTCGGAGTGACTGGTACAAAGAAGATGCCTGGAAACCCAAGGAAGCCATAAAAAGGGTCTGGGCACAACCAAAATAGTGTGACGGCAGAAAAGGGGGTATGAATAAGCCCGGGTGGAGATGGCGTGGTACCACTATGCCGAGTTCCAAGGAGTTGCAAAGCAACTCTGTGGAACTTCGATCCGCTCCCCTCCAGCCTCCTTAATTTAATTATTAAAAATAAAAGGCACTTACCTGCTGTGGCGTCTCCGGGCTGCCGCCTCCTAGACATGGGGCCTCATTTATGAGGCCTTGCATCAGTTTTGCGCTTCCGATGCGTCATTTTTTGTGACTCGTTGGCGGCGTAAAAAATGCCTCCTGTTGCACACTATTTACAAAGTGATGGATCTAAGCAGATGCGTCACTTTGTAAACCCCTGCGCTACATTATACCTGCGTCAGGTATAATGTATGCAGGGGGGGTGTTCCCCCGCAAAAAGCCTCGTAGAAGTGACGCAGTGAAATCTATGAAATTTCACTGCGTCACTACTAGGACATCAGGCGTAAGACTGATGAAGGCCCTTTCACATGGCTTGCCCCATGTGAAAGGACGCATTGCTGGAGTTGCGTCACTTTTGTGACACACTCCAGCAATGCGTCACTTTTGCGCTTAGAGATACGTCAGAAATACTGACGTATCTGTAACTCCTTGCGACATGATGCGTCATACATTAAATATGACGCATCAGGTATGTCGCAAGGAGTGCGCACTGAGAAGTGACGCATTGCTCCTTTCACGCAGCGATGCGTCATTTCTCATAAATGAGGCCCATGGTCTCTCTCTCCTCCGCGTCCTCCGCGTCCTCATCCACGGAAACCACTATGTAGTACGTCTTGCCGGGTAACTCCGCTCCGCCACGGAGTCGGAGTTTTTCCTTAACTCTGCATTCTCAATGGAGAGCAGAGTAGGCAAAACTCAGTAAAATCCGCTGGCAGAGCAGAGTTCTCCGACCAGGATTAGGTATGAAGGGTCTGGAATGCACACCGGATTAACAGTCAGCACCCAGATTTACAAGAAAGGCCCCAAAACAATAGAATAAAGCGACATTAGCAGAACGGGACTACATGACAGTGCCCCCAAGGGAGAGGGGGAATCACCTGCAACAGAGGGATGGACACACATGGGCAGGGTGGGTCTCCCCAGAGCAGCAAGGAGAGCACGGGTGATGTGAGTGGGGAAGGAATGACCGTCATCCAAAGCAATACAAGGGAATGCTATAGATGGTTAAGCAAGACGGAGATCGTCCTCAAAGGAGAAGAGAAACGGGCCCCATGCAGACGTGGCCGGCACAGGTAAGAGCGGTGGGTAGGTGCGCAGGGGCAGGCTGGGGGTTGGGAAGTTGACAGACGATAGGCTACGTAAAATTAAATAAACAAATAAATAAAACCACGTATGTTGCACACGCTGCGTCACCGACTCGGCGATGTGGCAAGCGCAAGTTAAGTAGTTTTTTTTCTTTAATTTTACCTATCCTGTCATCTGTCAACTTCCCTCCAGCCCCACCCCCCTTATCTTACCTGTGCTGGCTGTACCTGGTCCCATGCACTACATACCCCTCGAATCTATAAGCAAGTGTGCAAGTAGAGGTTCACAAGCTATTCCGGTGCCCTGGGGTTGGTGCCAGTTGCAGAATATGCATATTTTGGCCACCCCCAAAGAAGTGGTTTGGCAGCAGTGAGAGTGTGAGTTCAACTCTGGAATATCAGTGACATGTAAGAGCACAAGGTGATGTGAAGGAGTAAATGTCAAGGGGTGGAGAGTTCCAGGAGAGCCCATACTTCGGAACTGTAGGACTGGAAGGTGGGACATGACCAAAGAATGTGGGCGAGATCACAATTATCATCCCCACAGTTCCAGCACTGAGCATGCTTAAGAAGTCGTGCTTGATTCAGCTTCCGTGGAGTCCAATGCCAGTTGTAGATGGCCATGAAATAGAGACAATTCACTCTGGACTTCCGAAGGCCTCTGAGATGGTCCCAAATAAGCGTTGCCCAGTCCTCGAGGGATTCGTGTTTGCCCCAAAACATCTGTAAGTGTGAGGGAAGGGTCTGAGTGTAGAGATTTAACCAACACACGATACAGCCCGAAGGCCACATATTTAAAGCGACTTCAGACTCTCAGATATTGATGAACGGGTGATACCGGCAATGCCCTGGGTGAGGAGCAGAGAACCGACCGCAGGCAGTGGGCCAACTGTCTATATTTCCAGTAATCTGTAGCCGGAAGACCAAATTCGTCCCATAGTTCCTGATCAGTTTTAAGAGAACCCCCCTGAACGAACTGATCCAGGAATCTTAGCCCTTCATCACACCAGGATGCCCAGAAGAAAGATTTGCTGGCTATTCGCAGCACAGCATTGTACCGCACTGGCACCCTAGAGAGCAGGAATGGGGAGACGCCAAGGAGCGTGTGAGCAGTACACCATGTCTGTACAGTTTCTTGGAGAATTGGATTCTTCTCCTGCAATGTGCAGTGCAAGGTAGAGAAATTTACCAGGAGGGAAAGGTAAATACATCTCAATCCCCCACATTGAAGGGAAACCCACACTGATGAGTCCCCCAGGGCAGCCAGATAAAGTGACAACTGATAGAGATGCAGGGCCAAGCTATAGGAAGTTGTGTGTCAGAGACAGAAGCCATCTGCTGCAGAATCAACCCAAAGACCTGACACATGGAGCCTCAGTCTAAAGCTCCTCCAGATGTACAACTCTATGTCTGCTTAAATCCCCTGGAGAGGACTAGGGGGATCCGCAAGTGCAGCAACCCCAGAACGTAATTGTACTAAGGAGCCACCACCATCTTAATCGTTTGATCCTTCTTTATCTAATGGGTTTTCATCCAAGTAACTCGGTCACAGATAACATAGTAACACGGTCAGTCCTGATGCATCAATGTATGTATTTATGTGGTATTACCATAGCACAAACCTAACCAAAAGGCAGCAGAGAACTGTACATGTTCAAAGACAAGCGCATAAAATCAATGAATAATGGGAGAGGCAGCTGGCTTGTGGATTGTTAATGCATGGTGATGTAGTGTTCTTTAAAGAGATGTGTCTTCAATTCTTTCCTAAAATGAGGCAGTGTTGGGGCGAGCCTAATGGATATGGGGATGTTGCTCAAGGTCCTGAGCGAATAGATGGAAAAGGCTTGCTGCCTGTTTTTTATTTTTTACATTTCTTAGTCTGCAGTCTGATGGTGTTCTGCCTGCAGGTGTGCCTAGATCCACCACAAACGGTGATCTTGTTTGCAATACCAATAGAGTTCTAACAGGATGGGGTGATGTAATCATATTTCTGTGCTGTAGAATGTAGGATGGCCTAAAGGGGTTGCATGTGTGGAGTGAGAGAGGGAGGCCATGGAGTATAGTGTTATCATATTTCAAATGCAAGAGTATGCAGGCTTGGACAGCGGTTTTGAAATTATATTCTGGCAGAAAATGTTTCACTTTCTTTGAAGAGAGAGCTGGTACGAGGCAGTTTTAGTTTTTGGGGGATGTGTTCCTTGAGTGGGGAGGCGGGTGTCCAAGGTGAATCCAAGTGACTTTGTATTTGGTGACCTTTGGGGTTTAAAACCATCAAGGGTCATGTCATTGGGCCAATTTTACTCCTCTCTCACCATAAACCGACAGATCAATGCTATATCTTCGACGTGTTTCAACACCCTCTGCAAACTCCGCAAGAGCTTCAAATGGATCTCTCCTGATTCCAGAAACACAGCCTCCCACACACTCATAACCAGCAGACTGGACAACAGAAACGCCCTCTACGTCGGAATCAACAAATCTCTACTCTGCAAACTCCAGACCATCCAGAACTCTGCAGCCAGACTCATCCTCAGCATCCCGAGACAAGACAACACCTACGAGACCTCCACTGGCTCCCCGTCGAAAAGTGAGTGACTTTCAAGCTACTCACACACTCCTACAAACCCCTCCACAACAATACCTCAATGAAACAATCTCCTTCTGCGCCCCCAAGAGGAATCTCCACTCAACTGGCCTTGCCCTGGCCGAAATCCCACGCATCCGCAGAGCCAGAACGGGAGGAAGATCCTTCTCTTACATCGCAGGCAAGACCTGGAACGAACTCCCCCTCAGCATCAGACGGACCCCCACACTGCAAGCATTCAGGAAGAGCCTCAAGACCAGTCTCTTCGGGTGAGCCAAAGCTACCCAGAACCCTCCCCCCCCCCCCCAACACCTTGAGGCTCTCATGGGTGAGTGGTGCACTCTACAAATTCCTGATTGATTGTTTCTGGTTTGTTGTTTGTGGGAAATAACAGTAATTCTATCATAGTTGGATTGAGCTTCAGGAAGTTGCCAGAGATCGAGGTCTGGAGGATGTGCAGGTATGTTTCAGGCATTGTCTGTCTTAAGCTAGGAGAGCTTCAAGTAGGAGGTGTATGTCATCAGCGTATTGGTGAATCTGGATGCTGTTATCTGTGATTAGACCACTAAGCAGCTCCCCGTAGAGGTTGAAAATGGCAAGGGACAGTATGGGACTCTGCAGGTGATAGGAATCTTTTGGGCTGTGAAGTTGAACATATAAATACACATTTGGAGGTTGGAAAGGTAGGAGGAACACCTGTGAAGGACGTTTTCAGTCTATTTCTTTCAAAACTCAAGGGTGCATATGAGAGTGAGATCGCCAACTGTGTCGAAGGTAGGTTAGAGGTCCGACAGTATCCAGCGGCGGGAAGCATGCTCATCGATGGTGAAGAGGGCATTGTCTACAATGTGTAAGGTAGCATTCTCCTTTCTACAGCGTGATCTAAAGCAAGGCCGTAAGTCATGCAGGAGATGGTTAAAATTAATTTGATTTTGGAGTCGAACATAGATTGTTTTTCAATGATCTTGGAGATGAATGGTTGGTGAGTGATGGGCAGGTAGTTTGTGAAGTCATCAGGGCATAATATAGGTTTCTTTAGGAGTAGGACGTCCTGACCTGCTTGAGAGCTTCTGAAAAGGTTCCGTGAGTGAGGGAGGGACTGACAATGGTGAGTAGTGATGAGAGAACATCCTCAGAAGGAGCTTTGAAGATAGACAAGGGTAAGGCATCATCATCACTAGAAGTGGCTTTATTTGAGTCCACCCAAGTCCAACAATAGTGTCAATTTCTTAGCATTATTCAAACCAAAGTTAACCCTACACATATATATGTGGCCCATGATTTTACAGGGAAAATCGCTCATACTTTTAATGTAGTCCTATGTAAGATTTTTGTCGTTCTTATTTAGTCTCCCTCAGTTGACCACAAAATCCCAGTTAGGACTGGAATTTAAGCTGCCTGAGAAGTCTCTGCCCCTTCAAGCTCATTTTTTAAAATGTTTCTTTTAGGCCAAGGTGTCTGCCCCAAACATGTGAAGGGCATTTTGTGGAATGGAATTAGTACTAGGAGGACCCAGTATGACAATCCTTGGGCTAATTACTTTGAACAGGGAGTGGGCAATGTGGAAACAGTTCTTGGGAGAAGGAGCTACAGTATATATTTGTTACTTAGGGTAAAGATGCAAATGAATCTGAGACTGTTAGGGGTTGATCCCCTATTATCCTCCACCAATAACAAGAGTCAGAAGATTTATTTGGTCGCAATTTTTGCAGATCCCTCTAACTGAGTTTAGAGGGTGTTGGCACCCCGGTGGCAGGACAGAAAGACTGTCTGCTTGGCAGATATGCGTGTGAATCTCTTCTGCATATCAAGTGTTTATGCAAATCCTTCTAAGGCGAATGGATGAAGTACACAAGGACCAGTTGTGCACACAAGAGATTCAACCATTCCAAGAGGCTAGTGGGTCGAGAGATGGGAACATCCACCAGGGGCGGCCTTAGGCATGTGCAAGCTGTGCACCTGCACAGGGCCACCAAACCCCAGGGTCCACCAAGCCAATATATATCCTTAATATAATAATCCTCTGAGGATGGATACATATTTGCGTGGCGGCCGCTGGCAGGGATTTGGCGGCCTCCGGCTCTGTTCCACTTCCAAACACCCTGACCCCCTCTCTTCACTTGCATCCGCGCTCTGCCCCGCCCAGACCCCCTCTTCCGGGGCCCCCTACCTACGCTCCCTGCCCAGGACCGCCATGAGCCTAGAGCTGCCCCTGCATCCACAGCTCATTGGGTCGGTAGTGAAACCTTTGGTCATTGAGATGAAGTGTTTGAATTATTATTCTCACCAGTATCGTTTAATTCGGGATTAAGCACTGAAGGATAAACCCACTAAGGGGGCATCCAGCCAAGTAAAGATAATCATTGAAAAGGTAATTTGGGGAAATGCACCATTTGAGGTAAGAAATGGCAATTAACCAATTTGAGTAACCTTACTTTTTAAGTTAAGTGTTAAAAAGTAGCTATCATGATAAATGTCAATTGATACTGTAGGGGAGGGGAGTCGGGGACCATATTCTATTTCATTTTGTTTTTATTACTGCTATTTTATTGTTGTGGTCTATATTGTGATATTTGTTTTTACTTAACCAACAGAGACTTTAACAGAAGGATCTCTCGACTGCTGATAAACACTGGGCCAAAACTATTAGCCCTGCTACACACTTTCGCAGATTTGTTATTCCCCGGCGGTAACATCGCTGTCCAAGAAAAGATGTCATAATAATTATCGACACACAGACATCGGGATTGCATTTTTCCATGCAAATATCAGAACAATCTCGGTTATTCCAGATATCTACTGTCAAATATATCGAATCTGGTGACATAGCTGTGTATCTTACAGCCTGATTCATCAAGCCGAAATCGGCTCGCAAAGGGCCAGATTCTGAGAATCTGGCCCTTTGCGAGTGCTATTTTTGCATTTGGGATTTATCATCCCAAATGCAAAAATCGGTAATAGCGATTTCGCTATTTTGCGAGGAATTACATTTAAGGAATCTCTATTTGAGATTCCTTAAATGCAATTCATCATCCATTTAAAAATTGTGAATTCGCAATTTCGGCCCGCTATTTACCGCGAGGTCAAACCTCGTGGTAAATAGCGAAAACTTCGAAAAATGCTTTTAAAAGCATTTTTCTAAGTTGCATGTTGCACACACACATGTCCTTTGGACATGTGTGTGCGCAACACCTGTTTCAATTTGCATTTAAGGGGTGCTGCAGGGTGTCCTTTGGACACCCCTGGCACCCTTTAAATTGCTATCTTATTTGCGATAACTAATTGCTAATCGCAAATAAGGAATACTCCCCATTCATTCCTATGGGCCTTTTGGCCCATAGGAATGAATGGGGAGTTATTCCTTATTTGCGATTAGCAATTTGCTAATCGCAAATAAGGAATGTGTAGGAATCGCAATTCTTTTTGCGATTCCTACATGAATCCCGTTTTGCGAGTCTGTAATAGCGATTCCTTATGAATTGCTATTACAGACTCGCAAAACGGGTCTTTGATGAATCAGGCTGATAGTCACACAGTGTCCTCCTTTCCCCTTTTTGTCATTCAGCAAAATAATTATACATTAAATGCACGAAGCACAACCTGGGCTTTAACTACCTCAAAACACCACTCGAGAAACAAAGGAGCTTTTCCATGTCTGTTCACCGAGCTCTTAAACAGGCACGCAGGCCTGAATGGCAAAGGTGCCCAAGGTCAGAAGTGCTATCGAGACAACAGCGCTGTGTTTTACCTGAAGAACTGCCCCTGAGCCCTGCCCTACAGCTATGGGAATTGATTAGATTAAATACTACATTACATTTAAGTGCGGTCACCATTGCCCTATACCCTGGATTTTCCGTTGTTGTTGTTTTGTAGATTAAATATGTGACTATTATGAATTCAGTTCTAGGTTAAAAAAAAATCGAACTTTAAACTAATTATGAATTCAAATGAGAACCCTAAACAGCTAGCCGAAGTAAGGAAAATGTAGTAGACTCCTTCCTATTTTCTCAAAACAAAGATTGGGGTGGATTGAGGTGGGTTGGAATACGGTGAATTAGATTGTGGTGGGGTGGATGGGATTTAAATTAGTGGGTTGAAGTGTTGTAGAGTGGAGTAAATTGGGATGGGATGCATTGGAGTGAGGTGGAAGCGGTTGTATTGGGTGGGTGGATTGGATTGTAGTGGGTGAATTGGATTGCAGTGATTGGACTGAGGGTGGTAGATTGGGTTTGGAGTGGGGTGGGATGATTGTATTCTGGTGGATTGGTGGATTTGATTGGATTTGAGTGGAGTGGTTTAGAGTGGATGGTTTGGAGTGGGGTTGATTGGATTAGATTGGACTAGATTGGAGTGGGATGGATTGTGGTGGACTGGAGTGGGGTGGAATGGATTGTGGTGGGGTGGATTGTACTGAGTGGGGTGAATTGGACTGGAGTGGGGTGGATTGGATTGGATTGGATTAGAAGGGGAACTGGAATTGAGTGGAGTAAATTGGATTGGTGTGGGATGGATTGCATTGAAGTGGGGTGGATTGGACTGGAGGGTGGTAGATTGGACTGGAGTGGGGTGGATTGTTACGTGCTGTATTTGACAGGGCTGGGGTGGAGTTGATTGGATTGGAGTGAATTGGATTGGGGTGGATTGGATTGGATTAGATCGTATTAGATTGGACTGGGGGATTGCATTAGAGTGGGGGCATTGGATTGGAGTGGTGTGGGGTGGATTGGAGTGAGGTGAGGTGAGGTGGATTGGAGTGAGGTGAGGTGGAATGGAGTAGAGTGAGGTGGACTGGATTGAAGTGAGCTGGATTGGAGTGGGGCAAATTGGATTGGTGTGAGGGGATGTATGTCGTTACAACGCAATGTTTTACATCACAGTACTTTACGACGCATGTTTTACAACGCAAGTCGTTACCACGACTTGCGTTGTTGTGGGCTGGATAGTGAATAGTTTAATTTACTATTCCAACTCCAGTCCCCGTGGATAGTAGGGAAGGAGTTGGATAGTAAATTAAACTATTTACTATCCTGGAGCGCCCCCCAGCGCAATTCGTTGTTACAACTTGCGTTGTAAAAGTTGCGTCGTAAGGGAACTGCGGTGTAACATCCGCGTTGTAAAGGATGTTCCCCGTGTGAGGTGGAATGGATTAGAGTTAGTGGTGTGAAGTGTCATTGAGTGGAGTAAAGTGGGATTGGGTGGTTTGGAGCGGGTGGATTAGAATGTATTGGAGCGGGTGGATTGGATTGCAGTGGGTGAATTGAACTGGAGTGATTGGACTTTGGTGTGTTAGATTGGGGTGGGGGGGATTGGGGTAGGGTGGGATAATTGTATTTTGGTCGATTTGATTGGATTGGAGTGGGGTGGTTTAGAGTGGGGTGGTTCGAAGTGCAGTTGAGTGAATTGGATCAAAGTGGGGTGGATTGTGGTAGACTAGAATGGAGTGGATTGGACAGTAGTGGGGTGGAGTGGTGTGGGTTGTTGTGGGGTGGATTAGAGTGAGGTGGAGTTGATTGGATTGGGGTAAATTGGATTGGATTATATTGGAATAGGGTAAAGTGAGGTGGGGTGGATTGCATTGGAGGGGTGGGTTGGATTGGAGTGGGGTGGATTGGAGTGAGGTGAGGTGGATTGAAGTGAGGTGACGTGGAGCAGAGTAGAGTGGGGTGGGTTGTATTGGAGTGAAAGTGGAATGAATTGGAGTTAGCGGCATGAAGTGTCATAAAGTGTAGTTGGGGGATTAGAGTGTCATAGACAAGTGGAGGAATAGAGTGTTGCAGAGGAGAGTAGTGGCTCAGTGGCAGAGAGTGTCGTAGAGTGGAGTGGCATAGAGTGGAGTGGAGTGAGGCAGAATAGAGTGAAGTGAGTGGATTGGAGTAGAGTGGGGTGGGATTGGAGTAGAGTAGATTGAGTTGGGATGGGGTGGATTAGATTGTATTGGGTGGGTGACTTAGATTGGAGTGGGTGAATTGGATTGGAGTGGGTGGATTGGATTGGAATGATTTGATTGTGGTGGGTTGAATTGGATTGGGGTGAGATGATTGGCTTGGGCTGGAGTAGGGTGGATTGGAGGGGGAAGAATTGTATTCAGGTGGATTGGATTCGAAGGGGTGGTTTAGAGTGGGTGGATTGGATTGGACTGGCCTAGAGTGGGATGTATTAGACTGGAATGTGGTGGATTGGACTGGAGTGGGGTGGGTTGGCGGGAGGAATTGGATTGGAGTCGATTGGATTGTAGTGGATTGGATTGTAGTGGGGTGGATAGTATTGAGCTGTATTGAGTGGGTATGGATTGAATTGGATGGACTTGATTGGAGTGGGATGGATTGAACTGGGATGGCAGGGATTGGACTGGGGTAGAGTGGAGTTGATTAGATTGGAGTGAATTGTAGTGAATTGGATTGGGGTGGATTGGATTAGACTGAGGAAGATTAGATTGGAGTGGGATGGATTGGATTGAAGTAGGGTGGGTTAGGGTGGATTGGATTGGATTGGAGTGGGGTGGAGTGGAGTGGATTGGATTGGTATGGAGTGGGGTGGATTGGATTGGAGTGATGTGGATTGGATTGAATTGGGTTGGTTTGGTTTGGAGTGGAGTGGATTGGATTGGATTGGAGTGGGGTGGGTTGGATTGGATTGGGTTTGAGTGAGGCAGATTGAGTGGGGTGGATTGTATGGGATGGATTGGATTTGGAGGAGGTGGACTGGAGTGGGGTGGCTTGGAATGGAGTAGAGTGGAATGGGGTGGGTTGGAGTGGGGTGTATTTGAATGGAATGGAGTATAATGGATTGGAGTGGTATGAATTGGATTGGAGTGGAGTGGATCAGTGTGGGGTGAGTGGGGTTGATTGGATTAGGGTGGGTGGATTGGAGTGGGGTGGGGTGAACGGGAGTGGGCCAGCGTGGATTGGATAGGGGTGGGGTGGAGTAGAGTGGAGTGGATTGGTGTGGGGTGGGGTGGATTGGATTAGATGGGGTGGAGTGGAGTGGGTTGGATAGGAGTGGGGTGGATTGGACTAGAATGGGGTGGGTGGACTTTCTGGAGTTGGGTGTATTGGAGTGTGGTGCTTTGAATGGGATGATTGGATTGGATAGAGGTGGCTTAGATTGGAGTGGAGCGGGCTGGATTGGATTGGGTGGCATGGGTTGAAGTGCAGTGGAGTTAATAGGACTGACGCGGGGTGGATTGGAGTTGGGTGGATTGGGTGGAGTGGGTTGAACTAGATTTGAGTGGGGTGGATTGCATTAGAGTGGAGTGGATTGTATTCAGTGGATTGGATTGGAGGGGGTGGCTTAGAGTGGGTGGATTGGATTGTACATGACTAGAGGGGGGTGGATTGGACTGTATTGTAGTGGGGTGGATTGTAGTGGGGTGGATTGTTGTGAGGTGGTTAAAGGTAGATTGGAGTGGGTGGAATGGATTGAGGGGGTTGGGGGAATTGGATGGATCGGATTGGAGTGAGGTGGATTGAACTGGGGTAGGGTAGACTGGAGTGGAGTTGGGTGGAGTTGATTGGATCGGAGTGAATTGGATTTTGGTGGATTGGGTTGGATTGGGGTGGATTGGCTTGATTGGATTCGGGTGAATTGGAGTGGGTGGATTGGATTGAACTGGATTGGAGTCGGGTGGATTGGATTGGAGTGATATGGATTGAGTGGAATGGATTATAAGTGGTGGGTTGGATTTAGATGGGTGGACTGGAGTGGGGTGGATTGGAATGGAGTAGAGTAGATTGGAGTGGGGTAGGGTGGATTGGAAAGGAATGGAGTAGGGTGGGTTGAAGTGGGTGGATTGGATTGGAGTGGTGTGAGTTGAGTGGGGTGGATTTGATTGGCGTGGGCGAATTGGAGTGGGGTGGACTGGAGTGGGGTGGATTAGATTGCGGTGGGGTGGAGTGGCTTGGAGTGCTGTTTATTACATTGGGGTGGAGTATAGTGCGATGGAGTGGATTGGACTGCAGTGCCAGTCTTCCGGACAGTTGGAGCAGCCTAACAAAGATGGTTGCCAAGAAACGCGCTTGCGCGAAGGGGTAGGGCTAGAGGTTAAAGCCTGACTTCCCCGTTACACTGTGCTTCGCGTTCTAGTGTGCATGTGTGCTTGTTGCAGCGCGTCACTTGCGTAGAGCCTCTCCGTGCGTTTCACTTTATTTCCTCGTTGCCGTTCCTTGACTGGATCCCCTCTGTACCTGTTGCTGTTGTCGAGAGCATTTGGAGCCACTCGTTCTGTTCAGAGCCCACCCAGTGCCTCTAATATCGCCTCCATTTTAAGTGCTGCATAGACTTCCCCTGTCTCCGCAGCCATTGACGGACCTGATTAATTCCCCTCTGTTCTTACCTCCTGTGCCGGCTGTCTCCTCTCCTTCTCCTTGCCTGTGTCCTGCGGTTCCGCCTATCGGCCGGACTTCTGTTCCTCAACCACCACATACGGGTGAGTGTTTGTATTGGAATTCACTTTCCAATATGTGTGAATGTGACGTCATTGCACTGAGGTTCTATTTGATAAAATATTCCAAATAAACCGCGGGAATATGATACACTCATGTTCTTTTATTTTTCTTGTTTGTCTTTCTGTTGGATCCAATGCCGTGTGGTACGATGCGGTAACAGTATATGGTTGAGCACACAACCTGGGACTCTCAGGTGATATCTTTTTATTACTATTCACGAAAAGCAGTAGTTTTAAAACAACAGGTCCTGAAGAATGCATTTGAAACTCTTTTCTCTTAATGCAGAAACATGTTGACCACTACTAAGTACGGTTATTATTTCAAACCCGCCTTTAAACCTTAGGGATTGGGAGATACTAATAAAAATTGTTTTTCTACCCGGTTCACCTAATTTAAAAAAAAACCCTCACTATTTCACCCCTATCATCACACACTGCTTTTTTTCAGTCGCCACCTCAACATTTAAATAACATATACTACCTATTTTTCACATCTATATCGGTCACGGTAACATCAGACCGGCCGTTTTGTCTCCTGGGTAAGGAGAACCCAAATGATGAGAAAGAGGGCAGTACAGTGTGGCTTCTGATGGGAACTTTCTCCACATACTCTTGAGCCTTCACTTGGCCAGCATTGCATATTTGCTTGCATGGTGTGTTCCCACTGGTGTTATCTGTATGGTATTGGTCTTGTGATCCATGTTGAATGATTCATTCTTTTTGACTCCTAGGTACAATTTGGTGTCATGATAAAGCCTGACTTCCCCGTTACACTGTGCTTCGCGTTCTAGTGTTCATGTGTGCTTGTTGCAGCGCGTCACTTGCGTAGAGCCTCTCCGTGCGTTTCACTTTATTTCCTCGTTGCCGTTCCTTGGCTGGATCCCCTCCGTACCTGTTGCTGTTGTCGAGAGCATTTGGAGCCACTCGTTCTGTTCAGAGCCCACCCAGTGCCTCTAATATCGCCTCCATTTTAAGTGCTGCATAGACTTCCCCTGTCTCCGCAGCCATTGACGGACCCGATTAATTCCCCTCTGTTCTTACCTCCTGTGCCGGCTGTCTCCTCTCCTTCCCTGCGGGGGTCTCCTTGCCTGTGTCCTGCGGTTCCGCCTATCGGCCGGACTTCTGTTCCACCGATCGACCGGCCTTGCGGGGCATGGGTATTGGAACTCTCCAGTGGCATTGTGGGAGTTGTGATCCGCCAGGATGATCTTCCCTTCTTTTCCTTATTGTTTGACTCTCTGGTATCACCATTGGACGCTGGCATTCGTCACAGTGCAGGGGCAAGAAGATCTGGTAAGACACACCTAGGGGGTCTCATTAGTCCTCTCTTGTCCCAATATGTAAGTCCCTCATTTCTAATGTTTGTATTGTTGTGTTTTCAGACAAGGCTATTAGAAGACACAGTTTTTATATAGACAAGACCTGTATATAACTCGCCCCTGTGCTTAGCATGGTAAGACATTGGCTTGAGTGGAGTAATGTGGATTGGATTGCTTTGGATTGGATTGGAGTGGAGTGGAGTGGAGTGGGTGCATTGTATTGGATTGGGGTGGGATGGATTGGACTGGAATGGGTGAATTGACTGGAGTGGGGTGGATTGGATTGGATTGGAGTGATGTGGATTGGATTGGTTTGAATTGATTGGATTGAATTAGATTAGAGTGGGTAGATTGGAATGAACTTGATTGGATTGGGGTGGATTGGATTGGGGTGGCATGGGTTGACTGGGATGGATTACATGGGGTGTATTGGATTTGGGTGGGGTGGAGTGGGGTGGATTGGAATGGAGTAGAGTAGATTGGGTGGGGTGGGGTAGGTTTGATTGGAATAGAATGGAGTAGGGTGGATTGAAGTGGGTGGATTGGATTGGAGTGGAGTGGATTGAAGTGGTGTGGGTTGAGTGGGGTTGATTAGATTGGGGTGGGTGAATTGGAGTGGGGTGGAGTGGATTGGAGTGGGGTGGATTACATTGGGATGGGGTAGGGTGGAGTGGAGTGGCTTGGAGTGCCATGGATTACATTGGGGTGGAGGGAAGGGCTGTACAGTGGATTGGACTGAAGTGGGATGGATTGGAATTAAGTGGGGTGGATTGGGGTGGAGTGAGGTGGGATGGATTAGAATGGGGTGGATTGGAGTAGGGTGGATTGGTGTGGGGTGGATTGGAGTGGGTGAATTGGATTGGTGTCAGGTGGAATGTATTGGAGTGGAGTGGATTAAGGTGGATTGGAGTGGTGTGGATTGGATTGGTGTGAGGTGGAGTGCCAAATTGGATTGGATTAGAGTAGGGTAGATTGGAGTGGGTTGGATTGGAGTGGGGCAGATTGCGTGTGGTGGATTGGATTTGGATGGGGTGGACTGGAGTGGATTGGATTGGAATGGAGTAGGGTGGATTGGAGTGGGTGGGTGAATTTGAGAAGGATGGAGTAGGATGTATTGAAGTGAGGGATTGGAATAGAGTGGATTGGAGTTGTGTGGGTTGAGTGGGTTTGACTGGATTGGGTTTTGTGGATTGGAGTGGGGTGGGGTGGATTGGATAGGGGTAGGGTATATTGGAGTGTGGTGGAGTGGATTGGGGTGGAGTGGGATGGATTAGACTGGAGTGGGGTGGATTGGTGGGAGGATCGCATTGGAGTGGGTGGATTGGATTAGTGTGGATTTGATTGGGGTGGATTGGAGTGGGCTGGATTATATTGTATTGGGGTTGATTGTAATGGAGTGGGGTGGATTGTTGTGGGGTAGTTAGGGGTGGATTGGAGTGGGGTGAAGTGGATTGAGTGGGTTTGGATGAATTGGTTGGACTGGATTGGAGTGAGGTGAATTGAACTGGGGTGGGGTAGACGAGTTGAGTGGAGTTGATTGGATTTGTAGTGAATTTGAGTGAATTGGATTGGGTTGGATTGGATTGGGGTGGATTGGTTTGGGGTGGTTTGGATTGGATTGGGGTGGAGTGGGTTGGGGTGGGGTGGGGTGGGGTGGATTGGATTCGAGTTGGGTAGGATGGGGTGAGCTGGACTGGAGTGGGGTGGATTGGATTGGAGTGATATGGATTGGAATGGAGTGATTGAATTGGATTGGATTCAGTGGGGTGGATTGGATTGGACTGGAATGGAGTGGATTGACTGGAGTGGGGTGGATTGGATTGGAGTGATGTGGATTGGATTGGTTTGGATTGATTGGATTGGATTTGGATTGGAGTGGGCAAACTGGTTTGGACTGGATTGAAGGGGTGGATTGGATTGGAGTCGCATGGATTGAGTGGGATGGATTTATAGGGTGGATTGGATTTGGATGTTATGTTATGTTATGTTATGTTATGTTATGTTATGTTATTTTTAATTTATAAAGTGCACATCTACTCGAAAGTATCCCGGCGCTAACAGAAGGAAAAAACCAGAAAGAGCACAAAACAGCCACTAGAAAAGAAACGTTTTCAATTTCTTCTTAAAAAGCAGGGGGTCCTGGATGCACCTTAGCGCCCAAGGGAGCACATTCCAGGCCAGACTGGCTTTCCGCACTAACAAAACGCCACCCAGTCTTAGGCGATTGAACCTGGGGGCCTGTAGCAACCGATGCGCGGATGAGCGCAGCTGTCTTCCTGGTGTATAAAAAACAAACCTGCTCTGCAAATAAATGGGACCTAGCCCGTGAAGAGCCCTATGAGCGATGGTCAGCATCTTAAATTTCACCCTCGAATCGACTGGAAGCCAGTGCAAGGAACGCAAATGAAGGTGGACACTATGCCTGGACATCAGTCCAAAGAGCAATCTGGCCGCTGAGTTTTGAACAACCTGCAATTTCTTAATAAGGTAGCCCACTCTGCCTGCCAATAAGGCATTGGCATAGTCCAAACGGGACAAAATGAGAGCCCGGACCACAGTTTCTCTGGCACTACCTGACAAAAAGGGAAGAAACTTCCTCAGAATTTTTAAAGTGCCAAAGCATGTGCCCGCCAGCTTCTTTATTTGTGTAGAGAAATTCGGGGCCAGGTGCATCAAGCATCCATTTTGCGATTCCTTATTAGCGAAAAATAAGGAATCGCTAATAAGGAATAGCAAAATGGAATGCATCAAGCAATCACTATAAAAATAGCGATTCCTTAGAATTCCTTAATTGCGACTCGCAAATTGCGAGTCGCAATTAATGAATACCTCCCCATTAATTCCTATGGGCCTAGAGGCCCATAGGAATGAATGGGAAGACAATCTCAATTTGCGAATCGCAATTAGCGATTCGCAAATTGAGATTGCGAGTTCAAGGGTGCAGGGGTGTCCAAAGGACACCCTGTTACACCCCTGAATGTGATCTGTACACATATGTTGCGCACACACATGCCCTTAGGGCATGTGTGTGCACAACATGAAACTTTGAAAAATGCACAAAAGTGCATTTTTCAAAGTTTTTGCAAATTACCATGAAGTTGTACTTCGTGGTAATTTGCGTGCCCTATTAGCGAATTCGCTATTTTTGATACTTTCATGCATTGCATTTAAGGAATCTCAATTTGAGATTCCTTAAATGCAAACAATCGGAATTTAGCGAATTCTCTATTTGCGATTTTTGCATTTGGGATGATGCATCCCAAATGCAAAAATTGCACTCGCAAAGGGCCAGATTCTGAGAATCTGGCCCTTTTGCGAGCGCATTTCGCTTGATGCATCTGGCCCTCAGCTTGTTGTCGAACCAAACGCCCAGGTTTTTAGCAGCACTTTAGTCTGCCATAGGACGGGGAAAACCAGGAGGCCAGAGCCTTTCCTTAAAATCCAAGGAGAACGACCCGTAAAGTAGCACTTTCGATTTCCCTTCATTACATTTGAGTTGAGCATTAGCCAACCACTGGAAAACCGAAGTCAAGCAGTGCTGGGCTGCCACTGTCGAGTCATCCTCCCTGCCCCATAAAAACAGGAGCTGGGTATCGTCCGCGTAGGCCATCATCTTAGCCCCAAGGGACTCCGCCAGATGGACCAGTGGAGTCACATAGATGTTAAAAAGTAGGGGGCTAAGTGATAACCCCTGCGGCACCCCTGTGGCTACCTGCATCGCCTCCGAGGAACAAGGGGGAAGCCAGACCCGCTATGTCCGGTCTTCCAGAAAGGACCTGATCCACCCCAGGGCTGAGCCGGCGACAACTATCTCAGCCAGGAGATCAAGGAGCAGAGAGTGAGACACAGTGTTGAATGCCGCTGAGAGATCAAGCATAACCAATGCAGCCCTCCCTCCAGCATCAACACACTCCTGAATAGCCTCTGACACCTCCAGCAAGGCAGACTCAGTGCTATGTAAAGCGCGGAAGCCAGACTGTGCCGGATGGAACAGGCCTGATGGCTCAACATAAGTTGGGCGGTGACAACTTTTACGCAGACCTTGGTCAGGCCCGGTAAAAGTGAAATAGGCCGGTAGTTCTCAGGAAGCCAGGGATCAAGATACGGCTTTTTAAGGAGAGGCAGAATAAATGCCTGCTTCCAGACCTTTGGAACAAACGCCTCTCAGGGCGACTGGTTAACCAATAAGTTCACTTCAGCATTAATGGTCACGGCCACATCTGACAAAAGCCTAGCAGCGCAAGGGTCATTGGGTGAGCCTGACTTAATGGCCAACAACCTCCTGAGCGAGCTGGGCATGTCCACCGCACTGAACGAGGAAAACATGGGGCGGAGTCGACAGTCGACCCAGCCCGTAGCCCACCTAAAGGCTTCCCAGATGGAGTAGAAAAAGTCTCTTGAATACTGGTGATTTTATCTTTAAAGAACTTTGCCAAGGTATTACACCAGGTCTCTGACACCGGGGCCCCTGACACCAGAGCGCTGGGTGCCAGGAAGTTCTGTACAGTAGCAAAAATGTCCTTTGCATTGTTGTTTGCCTGATCAATGCGAGCCGCATAATACTGGCCTTTGGCCAATCCGATAGCAGTATAATAAAGTTTTTCGTTGGCTCGCAAAGCCTCTTTATCCACGGATCCATAACCCCCGGAACGCCATGCTCTCTCCAACACTTTACACGCATGTTTCAGGATCTTAAGCTCAGCCGTAAACCAAGGCTTGGAAGGAGACTCTCTCCTCAGCCTAGGCTGACCAGGGGCCGCAGTAATGGCGACTGAGCTAGAGACCCAGGTCGAAAACTTAGACAGGTTATCATCCAGGTCCCCCGCAAAGGAGGGCCGAGAGGCAGCCAGAGAACTGCTAAGCTGTGCAGGGTACAGTTTCCTCGAAACCGGGTGACAATGGCCGTTAGCTGGACGTGGACAGTGCTTAATGTCCCACGAAAAAAGTACAGGAAAATGATCTGATCAGGTGACTGGTCTCAGCCTCTCCACCAACAGAGGGATATTAGAGCAAATTGTATCCAAGGAATGGCCACCTTGGTGGGCAGGATGCTTAACCCATTGGGAAAGGTTGGCCAGATGTAAAGAGTCTAGAAAAGCGACTAGAGTGGGGCAGATTGGAAAGGAGTAGAGTAGATTGGAGTGGGGTGGGGTGGATTGGAATGGAATGGAGTATTTTTATTTATTTTTATTATATATTCTTATATAGCGCCTGATTCGACCCCCGAAGGGGTATCTCCGCGCTTTTGCCAGTGGACGAATATAACTCGTGCTGATCCATGGTCAGAGGGATCATTAGACTTTGATTATGTGGTTTAGATGTTTATGAATAAATGAGTTTTGAGGGACTTTCGGAAGGTTGGGTGGTTAGTGATTTGTCTCAGTATATGAGGCAGTGAGTTCCAGAGGACAGGTCCAGTGTGGGCCAGAGCGCGGCCTCCCTGCCTGGATTTTTTAATTCTGGGTACCTGTATTAACTGTGGATTACTGGAATGTAAGGAGCGTCCAGGAACATAAGGTAAGAAAGCTTTTGTCAGATACTTGGGACCGGTACCTGACAGACATTTGTGAATAGTGCATAAGATTTTGAACTTAATGCGTTGCCGCACTGGGAGAAAGTGGTGTTTGGTCAGCAGAGGGCGGGAGGGAGTCCTAGGTGGAACGTTAAGGACAAGCCTCGCCGCGGTATTTTGGACTATTTGCAATTTGTTGAGCTGTTCTTCATTAGCTGATAAGAGAAGACCATTGCAATAGTCCAATCTGCTGATGACTAACGCCTGGACCAGTGTCTTCCTATGACTGTCAGGTAAGTATGGAAAAACCCTTCTCAGCAGTCCAATGGCACGAAAACAGGTGGCAGCCACTTGGTTTACATGATCTTTCAATGTTAATGCTTGATCTAATAGCACCCCCAAGTTTTTAACGGTCTGTTTAGGACTGGGGACAGGTCCCAGTTCCAAGGGCCACCACTCGGGGGACCATAGTGCCGCTGCCTCCCCGAACAACATTACTTCTGTTTTTCCTACAATACATTGTAGGCAGTTCTTAGCCATCCACTCTGACACTGCCCTCATTCCATCTGCAAACGATTTTTTTAGTGCAGGCGTGAAGGTCTTAAAAGGGAACAGAAGTTGGGTGTCGTCGGCATATGACACCGGGGTGAACCCAAAGGATCTCACTAAGTCAGCCAAGGGGGCCACGTACACATTAAATAATGTGGGGCTTAGGCATGAGCCCTGTGGCACTCCCTTGGTAATTTCCCTAGAGATGGATTTGTAGGTTGGATTGAAGTGGGTGGATCGGATTGAAGTGGAATGGTGTGGGTTGAGTGGGGTTGATTGGATTAGGGTGGTTGAATTGGAGTGGGGTGGTTGAATTGGAGTGGGGTGGGGTGGATTGGAGTGAGGTGGATTAGATTGGAGTGGGGTGGATTAGATTGGGGTGGGGTGGGGTGGAGTGGCTTGGAGTGCCACGGATTAGATTGGGGTGGAGTGAATTGTGGTGTAGTTGATTGGACTGAAGTGGGGTGGATTGGATTGAAGTGAGGGGGATTGGGGTGAAGTGGGCTGGATTGGATTAGAGTTGGGTGGATTGGATTAGGGTGGGGTGAATTGGAGTGGGGTGCATTGGATTGGTGTCAGGTGAAATGGATTGCAGTGAGGTGTATTAAGGTGGATTGGAGTGGGATGGATTGGATTGGTGTGAGTTGGAGAGGGGGAATTGGATTGTTGTGGAGGGGAGTGGATTGGTCCGGAGTGGGGCGGATTGAGTGGGTGGATTTGGTTTGGATGGGGTGGACTGGAGTGGGTTGGATGGGAATGGAGTAGGTTGGATTAGAGTGGGGCAGATTTGAATGGGATGGAGTAGGATGGATTGGAGTGGGGTGGATTGGAGTGGTGTGGGTTGAGTGGGGTTGATTAGATTGGGGTGGGTGGATTGGAGTGGGGTGCACTGGATTGAAGTTGGGTAGGGTGGATTGGAGTGGGGAGGGGTGGATTGGGGTGGGGTAGATTTTCCTGGAGTTGGGTATGTTGGCGTGTGGTTGATTTAAAATTTTGGATTAGATAGAAGTGGCTGGAGTGGTGTGGAGTACGGTGAAGTGGATTGCACTGAATGGGGTGGATTGGAGTGGGGTGGTTTGGGTTGAGTGGGGTGGATTGGATTAAAGTGGGGTGGATTGGATTAGAGTAGGTGAATTGGAGTAAAGGGGGTGGTTTAGAGTGGGGTGGATTAGATTGTACTGGAATGTTGTGGATTGGCCTAGAGTGGGGTGGATTGACAGGGGATTGGATTGGAGTGGGGTAGATATGATTACAGTGGATTGTATTGGGGTGGATTGGAGTGGGTTGGATTGGATTTTAGTGGGGTGGATTGTATTGGAGTGGGATGAATTGTTGTGGGATAGTTAGGGGTGGATTGGAGTGTGGTGGAGTGGGTTGAGTGGGTTTGGGGAAATTGGATGGACTGGATCAAAGTGAGGTGGATTGAACTGGGGTAGGTTAGACTGGACTGGAGTGGAGTTGGGTTGAATTGATTGGATTGGATTGGAGAGAATTGGATCTGGGTGGATTGGGTTTAATTGGATTGGGTTGGATTGGACTCATGTGGATTGGGGTGGGTGGGGTAGATTGGATTGTAGTTGGGTGGAGTGAGGTGTATTGGACTGGAGTGGTGGGGTGGATTGGATTGGAGTGATTTGGATTGGATTGGATTGGTTTGGATTGGATTGGAATGTTTACATTGGATTGGATTGGAGTGGGTCGACTGGATTGGAGTGGGGTGTGGTGGATTGGGTCGAACTAGAAATGGGGTGGAATGACTGGAGTGGGGTGGATTGGATTGGAGTGGGTGGATTTGGATTGGAGTGGGGAGGTTTGGATTGGAGTGGCATAGATTGAGTGGGGTGGATTGGATTTGGATGGGGTGGACCAGAGTCGGGTGGTTTGGAATGGAGGAGAGTAGGTTGGAGTGGGGTGGGGAGGGGTGGGTTATAATGGAGTAGGGTGGATTGAAGTGGGTGGATCGGATTGGAGTTGGTGTGTGGTGGAGTGGGGGAATTGGATTGGGTTGGAGATGAGTGGTTTGGAGTGGGTTGATTGGAATGGAATAGAGTGGGTGGCTTGGATTGAAGTGGGGTGGATTGTATTGGAATGGAGTGGAATGGATTGGAGTAAGTAAACTGGAGTTGGTGGACTGGAGTGGGGTGGACTGGATTGGAGTGGGCGGGGTGGATTTGATTTGAGAGGGGTGGGGTGAGGTGTGTGATGTATTGGAATGGTATGGGGTGTGTTGGATTGGAATGAGGTGGGTTGGAGTGGAAAGGGATGGGTTGGAGTGGGATAGATTAGATTGAAGTGGGGTCGATTGGGTTGTAATATGGTGGATGGGAGTGGAGTGGGGTGGGCTAGAGTTTGGTGGGCTGGATTGAGTGGGGTGAATTGGATTGGATTGGTCTGAGGTGAATTGGAGAATTGTTGATTGTGGTGGATTCGACTGAAGTGGGGTAGATTGGTGTGGAGTGGGGTGGACAAGATTGGGATGAGGCATACTGGATTGAAGAGGGGTAGACTGGATTGTGTGGAGTGAGGTGGATTGGAGATTGGTGTAGAATAGAGCTGGGTGGATCGGTGTGGATTGGATTGTGTGGGGTGAGGAGGGTTGGATTGGGTGGGGTGGATTAGATTGAGAGGGGCGAGGTGGATTGGATTTGGGAGGATTGGTGTGGGTCTGGGTGGGTGGATTGGATTAGTGTGGGTGGGGTGGGGAGGCAAGGGGAGAATTGGACCAGGGAAGATTGGATGGAATGGGGTGGATTGGAGTGAGGCAGATTGGATTGGGGAGAACTGAAGTGGGGCACATTGGAGTGAAGCAGATTGGGAGCATCTGCATGAGGTGGATTGGAGTGGAGTAGATTGGGGTGGATTGCAATGGGTGAGTGGGTTGGATTTGGTTGAAATGTAGTAGAGTGGGTTGGATTGGTGTGAGGTGTATTGTGGGGTGGATTTGTCTGCGGTGGATTGGATTGATTTGGGGTGGATTGGATTTGTTTGGGGTGGATTGAGGTGGACTAGGTTGAAGTGGGGCATATTGGATTGGGGTGGATTGGTGTGGCATGAGGTGAGGTGGGTCAGACTGGCGTGGATTAGAGTGGGGGCATATTGGATTGGAGTAAAGTGGATTGGATTGGATGGGGGTGTATAAGGGTGGAATGGATTAGGGTATACAGCACAACTTTGTGTTAAAGCATAATTTCAGAAATTACACATATGAAAGAAACAATGTCAATGCAACTTTGCAATATTTAGAACAAGATAAGTGTAATCTTTTGAGCAAAAAAAAAACAAAATATTAGTGCAAAGTGCAAAAAAAGACTCGGTAAAATAAAAGAAAGTTAACTATAGAAAATAATACTTTGCAATTGTGTTTGTCTTGCTGGGCATGTTTTTGCCAGTCACACAAATTCTGTTTGCAGGGCACTAAAGTTAAAAAGAACAAAATAGTACATTAATCATATCGGAAGCAGAGGACGGGCACTGATTAATTTGAACCAATCAGTGCTTGGTCCCTGCTCCACAGAAAGGAGCAGAAATTATGCTAGGCCTGCAGTGACCAATTAAGAGGCTGTAAAGATAAGTGACTTGGACCAAACCCTGTTTTGTTAACAATTGTGCTTCACAACCGAGACGCTTGTACTAGTGCATACTAAAGCAGGCCAGATCCTAAAGAATGGTTGTCACCTCATGACGAATGTTCGTGTGTGTGCAAACCTGGTGATGCATGTGCACGTATACTTCATCATGCTGTGGTATACATTTACATCACTGGGCTTGACTTTTTTGTTTTTTGTTTTTTAAAGATGCTGTTTGACATCAGTAATAATCTTTTCTTTTTTTGTCGGGTGAATGGCATTAGCAGAAATGCAAGGTCAGTCCTATTGTCAGGGACGGACTGGGAACGCAAACCGGCCCTGGCAATTGAGTTGGGCTGGTTGCAGGAGAGAGGGGGTGCACGTGGAAAACACTGCAGCTGCTTTTTTTTTACAAGTGGCCAGCTCCCAGTACCAAAAACGTCCCCAAGGCTACAAAACCGGCCCCCACCCTGGAGCCTACTGGGGAAATGTCCGGCCCTGCCTGTTGCCTTACCCAATGCTTGTACGGTACTATGCCTCATTGTCTCTCAGCCCAGGGCCGGCGCTAGGCATGGGCAGCATGTGCAGCTGCTCAGGGCCTCGTGCTCAGGTGAAAGGCAGGAGGACCCCTGCTTCACTGTGAAATTAAACACTTTCACAGATTGCCCACCTGCTCCAACAGGGCCCCTCCCCATACAATTACAATATGCATGTGAGATGTCTGGAGTCGACCTCGTGGTGGCATTCCTGGGGGTGCAGGGGTGGGGGGGGGACAAACAGAGTAGGGAAGGCACAGCAGCCAGGCCAGCAATTATGGCTCACAGTGTCAGGGGCGGGCAGCACCTCTGTTAAGTACCGGCCACTCTCGCATTTTGTTGCTAGGTGACAGAAGGCCCCTTTGTTTACAGGACCAGCCAGACACAGGTAAGTAGTGGTGGGTGAGGGAAGGAGGGAGCAGCCAGATCAACTGGTGCTAGGGAAGTGTTTCAAGAAATGCCTTGTTATTGCTTCGAAGGCCATGGGGAGGGGCCCCCTTTCCCTGGGCCTCGAAGCACTAGAGCAAGCTGCAAGGTCAGGGTGTGGGGGCCCCCTTCCCTGGGCCTTGTAGCCATTACTCCCTCTTTCTTTTCCTTTTCTTTATTTGTTCCCCTGGGAATTGAATCCAAAAAAGAAAACTTTTTTGCTAGAAAGGTCATCTTTTTTGTGACATTTTTCACTTCCAAAGTGCAGTCTTGGGATGGGGAGAAATAAAAGGTTCAAAATGTAAAAAAATATCTAAAGCAAGACAGAGTGGGTCGAAAAGGGGCCAGATTGATTTGCACTCCACAGAGATTGCCAGTGAAGCACTACTTTTGTTTTCTTGTCTTTCTCTGAATAGCATTGTTTTCCCCGGGTGGGGAAGTGCACCATTTCTGGATGTACTGCAATACCTGCTTGATGGGCGGACTGGAAAATAAAATGCATACCACTGCTCTGTATTCACAAATGTGGTCTTTTTAAACCATATTGCTTTCGGTTTGTAAGGATATAAGCAATGGCCATTGAAGCATGTCCGTTCCGGCTCTAGTCATGGCCTTAACTTTTCATGCAAAAGCACTCATTGATTTCTGAATAATAAAGGCAGAAGCTCTAAGGTAACCATGTTGTTCCTGCTTACATTTCACACGCTTTAATTAATCTTACATTCCTTATGAGTGTTTGCTTTTTCCAGAATGTTGTCACTTTTTTTTAGGCAGCATATTGCTCTTGTCTAGTGCCTTATTTGAAATGAGTTGCCTCCAGGTGTTTGTAGCGGGCGCAATAGGGTTGTAGTTGAAGGCAGTGCGAGTTTCTCTCAGTGGGGTAGTATGGTGTTCAGTGGGGAGGAAGATGTGGCACTATGGTCAGAGCTGCTGAATTTGGAACTGGGGAACCAGGTTCAGCCTTTATGACCAGTCCACCAGACCACTCTACTGAGAGAGCACATTTCCATGCTAGACCTTGGAAGAACCCGCAAGACCTTAGAAGGCCTGATGTCTTAGCACCAGCAGGTGAACCCTAGCAGTGGCAAGTGTGGGTTAACCTTAAAGGCCTGTCTAACACAACCCCTATTGAAGCTCACCACAAGTCTTTTGGGCAGGCCTACGAAGCAGCACACCCTAGAGCAATAGTGACTCTGTCATTGAGGTCACAGGATCCTTGAGCAGGGAGGTTCTAGGGTGGTGCAAACTGTGAGATCGCACTGAGCGCTGACTTTGGGTCATGTTTTCGAGTATATTATGTTTCTAAAAGCACTTGCTGCCTCCTTCCTGGCTTCCAGCAAATTTCAGCAACAATAAAAATATCATGAAACTCCGGTGATTAATGTTCTCCCTAGAGAGAGATGGAGGTTTGTCAAGTGGAAGTTTTGACTTGTGGAAAGGTAGCGCAGAGGGTTAATGTGCTTGCCGCAAAGTACATGTACCATGCAGATTACTAGGTCCACATAATGTAAATAGGACAGTGGGTTACTGCTTTTGTCAGAGAGATCCTATTGTTACTTGCAGTTTATAAGTCAAAATCCTGACGTAGAACAATGTGCTATTAACTGTCAACTAAGAGCTGCATGCCAACTGCAAGGTATAAATTACATTTTTATGTTTTTTTCCTCAGTCTTTGATTAACATAATGTTGCAAAAATGGCTCATTTGCACAGAAATCAATTCTGGTTATTAAAGAGAACCCCCAACCATGGTATTACATTCTAAATTCAGAGTTTGTGTTTCTCTAGATCAGGGGTCTCCAAACCGGTCCTGGAGGGCCGAATCCATGCTAGATTTTTAAAATTACTACATGTATCTCAATGGGGATATCCAAATAATCGGGCATGGATCGGGCCCTCCAGGACCGGTTTGGAGACCCCTGCTCTAGATCAATCACTATTAAACTATACTGCCTACTAGTATGATGGTCATGTGAGTCGTAGTCCTTTGTCTTATGTAACATTACCTATTGTGATTTACACAGGTAGGATTGATTGTCTGTGTAATGTGTGTTATAAAGATCTCTGACACTCTAAACTGGTATCAATGGTGCTGTTAATAAAATTAAATGCATCTGATAGAGAGTGTAGTTATGAAGACTTGAGGGGCACTGTTAATGGGTGGTAGTGAGGGAATTTGTGACAGAGCAAGTCATTGGGGACACCAACATTGTCGCACAGGGCTCCACCAGCGCTAAAGCTGGCCACTTCTACTTCCTACAGTTCGAACATCAAATCAAAAACGTTGATTTGACAACCCCTTGAATCTGTAACATACCTTCAAGTCAATGTATGATTTAGCAGTGGTCTCGGTTGTTCTAAGTCTTTTTTTGTTTATGTACAATCTTTATTTGTTTGCCATGGTGTATCATAATTTTGTACTATATGTGTTGTGTTTTTGCACTTAACATAATTCTGGCGAGTAAACAGCACACACACAAAAAAGATTGTCCTACGTCTCTTAGCATGGGAGTGTGGGATTCTGGTGAGAGTACTTACGTTAAAACAAATTACGAAGTATTAATGCCATCCTAAGGTAGCACAATAATGGCACAGAAAGTTAAGGGAGCCTTTTGAAATGTGCAATTATATCCATGGTGTGATAGGTTTTCTCTTGTGTAATTTTATATTTTGAATGGTCCCGCCCCTTATTACCTATACAGGATCTCCCCCCTTTATGAGGCAGAACTGAAAGGTGTATCATGCACTCACTTGGAAACAATCAGTTAACGAGGAGTAAATAATATACATCTTTGTGAGACCTGCACCTAGCTTTTCCATCTAATGAGACAAATTAAATCCATTTAACAGTTTTAAAATATATGGACTTATTTCATTTGTATATTTAGCTTTTTGTCCATGTTACTGATATCCACGTTAGGTCTCTTCAGTGATGCCAAATAAGATCAATAGTCCTGCGATGTCACCTTCTGTGATGTCACTTCTTGTGATGTTACCAAGGGCAGGACCTCCACTAGGGCGGAGGAGCATCGCCCCAATACTTTCTTGCAAAAGCAGAAACACAAAATGCTGAAACAACCGTTTTATGTTTCTACTTCTAGCACTGCGAGAAAGCAGAAGTGTTTGGTTGGGGGCGAGCGGGCTTGCTTTAGGGCAGGGGAGGAGTGCCTTGCCAACTGCTAAGGGCGCTGACTGTTCGAACAAATCAGTCATGAGCACTCTGGCCTTTCTCTATGTAGGCTGCAATGCAGCCTACATGGAGAAAATGGCCTCCCCATAGGCGCCTGGCTGGTCGACGTCCTGATCAATCACAACGCTGCCATTGCAGCATTGTGATTGACTTAGGGGAGGGAGGCTGCCTGCTTCCTGTACCCCTCCTCCCGAACTCCTGCGAGACCCTCCACCCGCGAGTCATGCCGGCTGCAACTGGAAGCTACATGCAAATTAGAGGGGCCTCACATCTCCCCTTTCGCCCAGGGCCCCAAGAGGTCTAGGACCAGCCCTGCCCAGCCCTGTGGACTAATGCTGCTTTTCCAACTAAGATTGTCATTTTATGTGCAGTAATTCTTTTCCAGCTTGTTGGGCAAATAGTAGCAGACATTTTTAAAATAGGACCTATGGATTGTAAGAACCACCCATTACTACCTTGCCTTTCCCTGACAAGTCCTAGCATGTTACATGAGTCAGTCCCCTGAAAAAAGGCAATTAGTTTATAACCTACTACAAAAAAAACATATCTTTTTTAGATCCTGTACTCGATGGTATAAATTCATCTTGCCCACAGCACTTCCTGTAGGTACCGAGCTGGATATTCTGGACAACAGAGCCAAGGGAAGATGGGCACAAAAGACTGTGACAAACAAGGCCATACTTGGAGTAACGAAGATTACAGTAAGGATTCGTGGCTAATGGGAAGGGGGCAGCATGGTGTGGATTTAGTCTGTCTTCTTCCTACAGTTAAGTTGAGCTATGTAGATATTTGCATCCATCTTGAATCTGAGGCTTGGACACCCAGTGGGTTGTACACTGTTGGTATATAGTGGTCAAAGCAGGAGACTCACCTTGACACGCACAGCCATAGTGAAGTGTAAGTCCTATATTCCCAATAGGCTTTGCGCATTGGAATAATATAAACAGCAGTGTAGACGTAGAACTGAGGTCGACTAGGTCTCTACTGACTATATTAGACTTAATTAGTTTTGCCAGCTAGCTCATAGGTCACTAGAAACTTTCTCGAATATTCAGGAAAGAGTTAACTCTCCGGATTAGACAAGAAGGGATTTGCTTCTGACAACCGTACAAACATGACAACTTTGCTCCCTCAGAATAGAGTGTATCTCTAGAGTTGTGTGGAAACAATAGGCAGCTATTTCACTCAGTCAACCGTGCATACTTAGTTTCACCAGAGTGCAGAGAAATATAGAGACGGGCGTTTTCAATAAAAGGTGTTATTTTATTGAGCAGTCTTCTTCCTCATGCAAGAGAAATGAATTGCCACAATTGCAATACTTATCATGAAGTAAAGTGCGTACAGTAAAAGTAGTATTATGAAATACTGTAAAAGCATAGAAATGGTTTCTTAGCCATATGATACTTTAAAATAGATAAAATATATACATACATAAAAACATTGACTAACGTACTCAACTGGTGCTTCTAACTACGCCTACCCCGGTGTACCTGACCTAAGCCTAATACTTGGGAAGGAGTAAGTAAGTAGCAGTTTAACTTAAGTTGGTAAAGATTGTTTTTGCCAAGGATCTGAATCAAGAATTCTCTTAAGGGTTTAGTCAGCTCCGTACCTTGGTAATAGAATGTGGGTGGTCTGGTATCTCTTTCTTCAGGACTCGATCTCCCAGGAACCCGCAAGGGTGACTCGGGAACACCGGAGCTGGATTTTCTCGGCGTGAGAAAAAGTAGCTTCTCCAGCATGTCAAAGGGGAGGGGCGGCTTCCGTGGGCTCTCGCATCAGCTGGGCTCTTGGGAGGGGCGTGGCTTGGGCGCCGATAGGGATGGCAGCGTGAGCCTGTAGCTCCGCGCCCGATCCCGCAATTTATCCTGTTTCTTACCCCCTGAGAGCCGCTGACGGTGCAGGAATATCGTGAAGAGCACCGGGGACGGCTGTTGGGCTCACTTTCGGCGGGGCGGAGGACCAGGCGGCTTGCGGAGAGCCGGTTGATGAACTGGGAGAGCCGGGAGCCATGAACAAGAAGGCGGCAGCACCGAGCCGGGGAAAACGAGTGACGAAGAGAGGCGCTGTGAGAGGGTGAAGAGTGGCACGGGCGGAGGCACGGAGGACTCACTGAGTGGGGGCTATTGGATTGGGGTGGGATGGATTGGACTGGAATGGGTGAATTGACTGGAGTGGGGTGGATTGGATTGGATTGGAGTGATGTGGATTGGATTGGTTTGAATTGATTGGATTGAATTAGATTAGAGTGGGCAGATTGGAATTAGCTTGATTGGATTGGGGTGGATTGGATTGGGGTGGCATGGGTTGACTGGGATGGATTACATGGGGTGTATTGGATTTGGGTGGGGTGGAGTGGGGTGGAGTGGGGTGGATTGGAATGGAGTAGAGTAGATTGGGTGGGGTGGGGTAGGTTTGATTGGAACAGAATGGAGTAGGGTGGATTGAAGTGGGTGGATTGGATTGGAGTGGAGTGGATTGAAGTGGTGTGGGTTGAGTGGGGTTGATTAGATTGGGGTGGGTGAATTGGAGTGGGGTGGAGTGGATTGGAGTGGGGTGGATTACATTGGGATGGGGTAGGGTGGAGTGGAGTGGCTTGGAGTGCCATGGATTACATTGGGGTGGAGGGAAGGGCTATACAGTGGATTGGACTGAAGTGGGATGGATTGGAATTAAGTGGGGTGGATTGGGGTGGAGTGAGGTGGGATGGATTAGAATGGGGTGGATTGGAGTAGGGTGGATTGGTGTGGGGTGGATTGGAGTGGGTGAATTGGATTGGTGTCAGGTGGAATGTATTGGAGTGGAGTGGATTAAGGTGGATTGGAGTGGTGTGGATTGGATTGGTGTGAGTTGGAGTGCAAATTGGATTGGATTAGAATAGGGTAGATTGGAGTGGGTTGGATTGGAGTGGGGCAGATTGCGTGTGGTGGATTGGATTTGGATGGGGTGGACTGGAGTGGATTGGATTGGAATGGAGTAGGGTGGATTGGAGTGGGTGGGTGAATTTGAGAAGGATGGAGTAGGATGTATTGAAGTGAGGGATTGGAATAGAGTGGATTGGAGTTGTGTGGGTTGAGTGGGTTTGACTGGATTGGGTTTGGTGGATTGGAGTGGGGTGGGGTGAATTGGATAGGGGTAGGGTATATTGGAGTGTGGTGGAGTGGATTGGGGTGGAGTGGGATGGATTAGACTGGAGTGGGGTGGATTGGTGGGAGGATCGGATTGGAGTGGGTGGATTGGATTAGTGTGGACTTGATTGGGGTGGATTGGAGTGGGCTGGATTATATTGTATTGGGGTTGATTGTAATGGAGTGGGGTGGATTGTTGTGGGGTAGTTAGGGTTGGATTGGAGTGGGGTGAAGTGGATTGAGTGGGTTTGGATGAATTGGTTGGACTGGATTGGAGTGAGGTGAATTGAACTGGGGTGGGGTAGACGAGTTGAGTGGAGTTGATTGGATTTGTAGTGAATTGGAGTGAATTGGATTGGGTTGGATTGGATTGGGGTGGATTGGTTTGGGGTGGTTTGGATTGGATTGGGGTGGAGTGGGTTGGGGTGGGGTGGGGTGGGGTGGATTGGATTCGAGTTGGGTAGGATGGGGTGAGCTGGACTGGAGTGGGGTGGATTGGATTGGAGTGATATGGATTGGAATGGAGTGATTGAATTGGATTGGATTCAGTGGGGTGGATTGGATTGGACTGGAATGGAGTGGATTGACTGGAGTGGGGTGGATTGGATTGGAGTGATGTGGATTGGATTGGTTTGGTTTGGATTGATTGGATTGGATTTGGATTGGAGTGGGCAAACTGGTTTGGACTGGATTGAAGGGGTGGATTGGATTGGAGTCGCATGGATTGAGTGGGATGGATTTATAGGGTGGATTGGATTTGGATGTTATGTTATGTTATGTTATGTTATGTTATGTTATTTTTAATTTATAAAGTGCACATCTACTCGAAAGTATCCCGGCGCTAACAGAAGGAAAAAACCAGAAAGAGCACAAAACAGCCACTAGAAAAGAAACGTTTTCAATTTCTTCTTAAAAAGCAGGGGGTCCTGGATGCACCTTAGCGCCCAAGGGAGCACATTCCAGGCCAGACTGGCTTTCCGCACTAACAAAACGCCACCCAGTCTTAGGCGATTGAACCTGGGGGCCTGTAGCAACCGATGCGCGGATGAGCGCAGCTGTCTTCCTGGTGTATAAAAAACAAACCTCCTCTGCAAATAAATGGGACCTAGCCCGTGAAGAGCCCTATGAGCGATGGTCAGCATCTTAAATTTCACCCTCGAATCGACTGGAAGCCAG
Organism: Lissotriton vulgaris; assembly: GCF_964263255.1. Classification (NCBI taxonomy): domain Eukaryota; kingdom Metazoa; phylum Chordata; class Amphibia; order Caudata; family Salamandridae; genus Lissotriton; species Lissotriton vulgaris. The sequence goes on from NC_141685.1 coordinate 1,652,578,246, forward strand.
TGCAAGGAACGCAAATGAAGGTGGACACTATGCCTGGACATCAGTCCAAAGAGCAATCTGGCCGCCGAGTTTTGAACAACCTGCAATTTCTTAATAAGGTAGCCCACTCTGCCTGCCAATAAGGCATTGGCATAGTCCAAACGGGACAAAATGAGAGCCCGGACCACAGTTTCTCTGGCACTACCTGACAAAAAGGGAAGAAACTTCCTCAGAATTTTTAAAGTGCCAAAGCATGTGCCCGCCAGCTTCTTTATTTGTGTAGAGAAATGCAGCTTGTTGTCGAACCAAACGCCCAGGTTTTTAGCAGCACTTTAGTCTGCCATAGGACGGGGAAAACCAGGAGGCCAGAGCCTTTCCTTAAAATCCAAGGAGAACGACCCGTAAAGTAGCACTTTCGATTTCCCTTCATTACATTTGAGTTGAGCATTAGCCAACCACTGGAAAACCGAAGTCAAGCAGTGCTGGGCTGCCACTGTCGAGTCATCCTCCCTGCCCCATAAAAACAGGAGCTGGGTATCGTCCGCGTAGGCCATCATCTTAGCCCCAAGGGACTCCGCCAGATGGACCAGTGGAGTCACATAGATGTTAAAAAGTAGGGGGCTAAGTGATAACCCCTGCGGCACCCCTGTGGCTACCTGCATCGCCTCCGAGGAACAAGGGGGAAGCCAGACCCGCTATGTTCGGTCTTCCAGAAAGGACCTGATCCACCCCAGGGCTGAGCCGGCGACAACTATCTCAGCCAGCAGATCAAGGAGCGGAGAGTGAGACACAGTGTTGAATGCCGCTGAGAGATCAAGCATAACCAATGCAGCCCTCCCTCCAGCATCAACACACTCCTGAATAGCCTCTGACACCTCCAGCAAGGCAGACTCAGTGCTATGTAAAGCGCGGAAGCCAGACTGTGCCGGATGGAACAGGCCTGATGGCTCAACATAAGTTGGGCGGTGACAACTTTTACGCAGACCTTGGTCAGGCCCGGTAAAAGTGAAATAGGCCGGTAGTTCTCAGGAAGCAAGAGATCAAGAGACGGCTTTTTAAGGAGAGGCAGAATAAATGCCTGCTTCCAGACCTTTGGAACAAACGCCTCTCAGGGCGACTGGTTAACCAATAAGTTCACTTCAGCATTAATGGTCACGGCCACATCTGACAAAAGCCTAGCAGCCCAAGGGTCATTGGGTGATCCTGACTTAATGGCCAACAAGCTCCTGAGCGAGCTGGGCATGTCCACCGCACTGAACGAGGAAAACATGGGGCGGAGTCGACACCAGTCGACCCAGCCCGTAGCCCACCTAAAGGCTTCCCAGATGGAGTAGAAAAAGTCTCTTGAATACTGGTGATTTTATCTTTAAAGAACTTTGCCAAGGTATTACACCAGGTCTCTGACACCGGGGCCCCTGACACCAGAGCGCTGGGTGCCAGGAAGTTCTGAACAGTAGCAAAAATGTCCTTTGCATTGTTGTTTGCCTGATCAATGCGAGCCGCATAATACTGGCCTTTGGCCAATCCGATAGCAGTATAATAAAGTTTTTCTTTGGCTCGCAAAGCCTCTTTATCCACGGATCCATAACCCCCGGAACGCCATGCTCTCTCCAACACTTTACACGCATGTTTCAGGATCTTAAGCTCAGGCGTAAACCAAGGCTTGGAAGGAGACTCTCTCCTCAGCCTAGGCTGACCAGGGGCCGCAGTAATGGCGACTGAGCTAGAGACCCAGGTCGAAAACTTAGACAGGTTATCATCCAGGTCCCCCGCAAAGGAGGACCGAGAGGCCGCCAGAGAACTGCTAAGCTGTGCAGGGTACAGTTTCCTCGAAACCGGGTGACAATGGCCGTTAGCTGGACGTGGACAGTGCTTAATGTCCCACGAAAAAAGTACAGGGAAATGATCTGGCCAGGTGACTGGTCTCAGCCTCTCCACCAACAGAGGGATATTAGAGCAAATTGTATCCAAGGAATGGCCACCTTGGTGGGCAGGATGCTTAACCCATTGGGAAAGGTTGGCCAGATGTAAAGAGTCTAGAAAAGCGACTAGAGTGGGGCAGATTGGAAAGGAGTAGAGTAGATTGGAGTGGGGTGGGGTGGATTGGAATGGAATGGAGTATTTTTATTTATTTTTATTATATATTCTTATATAGCGCCTGATTCGACCCCCGAAGGGGTATCTCCGCGCTTTTGCCAGTGGACGAATATAACTCGTGCTGATCCATGGTCAGAAGGATAATTAGACTTTGATTATGTGGTTTAGATGTTTATGAATAAATGAGTTTTGAGGGACTTTCGGAAGGTTGGGTGGTTAGTGATTTGTCTCAGTATATGAGGCAGTGAGTTCCAGAGGACAGGTCCAGTGTGGGCCAGAGCGCGGCCTCCCTGCCTGAATTTTTTAATTCTGGGTACCTGTATTAACTGTGGATTACTGGAACATAAGGAGCGTCCAGGAACATAAGGTAAGAAAGCTTTTGTCAGATACTTGGGACCGGTACCTGACAGACATTTGTGAATAGTGCATAAGATTTTGAACTTAATGCGTTGCCGCACTGGGAGAAAGTGGTGTTTGGTCAGCAGAGGGCGGGAGGGAGTCCTAGGTGGAACGTTAAGGACAAGCCTCGCCGCGGTATTTTGGACTATTTGCAATTTGTTGAGCTGTTCTTCATTAGCTGATAAGAGAAGACCATAGCAATAGTCCAATCTGCTGATGACTAACGCCTGGACCAGTGTCCTCCTATGACTGTCAGGTAAGTATGGAAAAACCCTTCTCAGCAGTCCAATGGCACGAAAACAGGTGCCAGCCACTTGGTTTACATGATCTTTCAATGTTAATGCTTGATCTAATAGCACCCCCAAGTTTTTAACGGTCTGTTTAGGACTGGGGACAGGTCCCAGTTCCAAGGGCCACCACTCGGGGGACCATAGTGTCGCTGCCTCCCCGAACAACATTACTTCTGTTTTTCCTACATTACATTGTAGGCAGTTCTTAGCCATCCACTCTGACACTGCCCTCATTCCATCTGCAAACGATTTTTTTAGTGCAGGCGTGAAGGTCTTAAAAGGGAACAGAAGTTGGGTGTCGTCGGCATATGACACCGGGGTGAACCCAAAGGATCTCACTAAGTCAGCCAAGGGGGCCACGTACACATTAAATAATGTGGGGCTTAGGCATGAGCCCTGTGGCACTCCCTTGGTAAGCTCCCTAGAGATGGATTTGTAGGTTGGATTGAAGTGGGTGGATCGGATTGAAGTGGAATGGTGTGGGTTGAGTGGGGTTGATTGGATTAGGGTGGTTGAATTGGAGTGGGGTGGGGTGGATGGGAGTGAGGTGGATTAGATTGGAGTGGGGTGGATTAGATTGGGGTGGGGTGGGGTGGAGTGGCTTGGAGTGCCACGGATTAGATTGGGGTGGAGTGAATTGTGGTGTAGTTGATTGGACTGAAGTGGGGTGGATTGGATTGAAGTGAGGGGGATTGGGGTGAACTGGGCTGGATTGGATTAGAGTTGGGTGGATTGGATTAGGGTGGGGTGAATTGGAGTGGGGTGCATTGGATTGGTGTCAGGTGAAATGGATTGCAGTGAGGTGTATTAAGGTGGATTGGAGTGGGATGGATTGGATTGGTGTGAGTTGGAGAGGGGGATTTGGATTGTTGTGGAGGGGAGTGGATTGGATTGGAGTGGGGCGGATTGAGTGGGTGGATTTGGTTTGGATGGGGTGGACTGGAGTGGGTTGGATGGGAATGGAGTAGGTTGGATTAGAGTGGGGTGGATTTGAATGGGATGGAGTAGGATGGATTGGAGTGGGGTGGATTGGAGTGGTGTGGGTTGAGTGGGGTTGATTGGATTGGGGTGGGTGGATTGGAGTGGGGTGCACTGGATTGAAGTTGGGTAGGGTGGATTGGAGTGGGGAGGGGTGGATTGGGGTGGGGTAGATTTTCCTGGAGTTGGGTGTGTTGGCGTGTGGTTGATTTAAAATTTTGGATTAGATAGAAGTGGCTGGAGTGGTGTGGAGTACGGTGAAGTGGATTGCACTGAATGGGGTGGATTGGAGTGGGGTGGTTGGGTTGAGTGGGGTGGATTGGATTAAAGTGGGGTGGATTGTATTAGAGTAGGCGAATTGGAGTAAAGGGGGTGGTTTAGAGTGGGGTGGATTAGATTGTACTGGAATGTTGTGGATTGGCCTAGAGTGGGGTGGATTGATAGGGGATTGGATTGGAGTGGGGTAGATATGATTACAGTGGATTGTATTGGGGTGGATTGGAGTGGGTTGGATTGGATTTTAGTGGGGTGGATTGTATTGGAGTGGGATGAATTGTTGTGGTATAGTTAGGGGTGGATTTGAGTGTGGTGGAGTGGGTTGAGTGGGTTTGGGGAAATTGGATGGACTGGATCAAAGTGAGGTGGATTGAACTGGGGTAGGTTAGACTGGACTGGAGTGGAGTTGGGTTGAATTGATTGGATTGGATTGGAGAGAATTGGATCTGGGTGGATTGGGTTTAATTGGATTGGGTTGGATTGGACTCATGTGGATTGGGGTGGGTGGGGTAGATTGGATTGTAGTTGGGTGGAGTGAGGTGTATTGGACTGGAGTGGGTGGGGTGGATTGGATTGGAGTGATTTGGATTGGATTGGATTGGTTTGGATTGGATTGGAATGTTTACATTGGATTGGATTGGAGTGGGTGGACTGGATTGGAGTGGGGTGTGGTGGATTGGGTCGAACTGGAAATGGGGTGGATTGACTGGAGTGGGGTGGATTGGATTGGAGTGGGTGGATTTGGATTGGAGTGGGGAGGTTTGGATTGGAGTGGCATAGATTGAGTGGGGTGGATTGGATTTGGATGGGGTGGACCAGAGTTGGGTGGTTTGGAATGGAGGAGAGTAGGTTGGAGTGGGGTGGGGAGGGGTGGGTTGTAATGGAGTAGGGTGGATTGAAGTGGGTGGATCGGATTGGAGTTGGTGTGTGGTGGAGTGGGGGAATTTGATTGGGTTGGAGATGAGTGGTTTGGAGTGGGTGGATTGGAATGGAATAGAGTGGGTGGCTTGGATTGAAGTGGGGTAGATTGTATTGGAATGGAGTGGAATGGATTGGAGTAAGTAAACTGGAGTTGGTGGACTGGAGTGGGGTGGACTGGATTGGAGTGGGTGGGTGGATTTGATTTGAGAGGGGTGGGGTGAGGTGTGTGATGTATTGGAATGGTATGGGGTGTGTTGGATTGGAATGAGGTGGGTTGGAGTGGAAAGGGATGGGTTGGAGTGGGATAGATTAGATTGAAGTGGGGTATATTGGGTTGTAATATGGTGGATGGGAGTGGAGTGGGGTGGGCTAGAGTTTGGTGGGCTGGATTGAGTGGGGTGAATTGGATTGGATTGGTCTGAGGTGAATTGGAGAATTGTTGATTGTGGTGGATTCGACTGAAGTGGGGTAGATTGGTGTGGAGTGGGGTGGACAAGATTGGGATGAGGCATACTGGATTGAAGAGGGGTAGACTGGATTGTGTGGAGTGAGGTGGATTGGAGATTGGTGTAGAATAGAGCTGGGTGGATCGGTGTGGATTGGATTGTGTGGGGTGAGGAGGTTTGGATTGGGTGGGGTGGATTAGATTGAGAGGGGCGAGGTGGATTGGATTTGGGAGGATTGGTGTGGGTCTGGGTGGGTGGATTGGATTAGTGTGGGGTGGATTGGATTGGTGTGGGTGGGGTGGGGAGGCAAGGGGAGAATTGACCAGGGAAGATTGGATGGAATGGGGTGGATTGGAGTGAGGCAGATTGGATTGGGGAGAATTGAAGTGGGGCACATTGGAGTGAAGCAGATTGGGAGCATCTGCAGGAGGTGGATTGGAGTGGAGTAGATTGGGGTGGATTGCAATGGGTGAGTGGGTTGGATTTGGTTGAAATGGAGTAGAGTGGGTTGGATTGGCGTGAGGTGTATTGTGGGGTGGATTGGTCTGGGGTGGATTGGATTGATTTGAGGTGGATTGGATTTGTTTGGGGTGGATTGAGGTGGACTAGGTTGAAGTGGGGCATATTGGATTGGGGTGGATTGGTGTGGCATGAGGTGTGGTGGGTCAGACTGGGGTGGATTAGAGTGGGGGCATATTGGATTGGAGTAAAGTGGATTGGATTGGATGGGGGTGTATAAGGGTGGAATGGATTAGGGTATACAGCACAACTTTGTGTTAAAGCATAATTTCAGAAATTACACATATGAAAGAAACAATGTCAATGCAACTTTGCAATATTTAGAACAAGATAAGTGTAATCTTTTGAGCAAAAAAAAACAAAAGATTAGTGCAAAGTGCAAAAAAAGACTCGGTAAAATAAAAAAGTTAACTATAGAAAATAATACTTTGCAATTGTGTTTGTCTTGCTGGGCATGTTTTTGCCAGTCACACAAATTCTGTTTGCAGGGCACTAAAGTTAAAAAGAACAAAATAGTACATTAATCATATCGGAAGCAGAGGACGGGCACTGATTAATTTGAACCAATCAGTGCTTGGTCCCTGCTACACAGAAAGGAGCAGAAATTATGCTAGGCCTGCAGTGACCAATTAAGAGGCTGTAAAGATAAGTGACTTGGACCAAACCCTGTTTTGTTAACAATTGTGCTTCACAACCGAGACGCTTGTACTAGTGCATACTAAAGCAGGCCAGATCCTAAAGAATGGTTGTCACCTCATGACGAATGTTCGTGTGTGTGCAAACCTGGTGATGCATGTGCACGTATACTTCATCATGCTGTGGTATACATTTACATCACTGGGCTTGACTTTTTTGTTTTTTGTTTTTTAAAGATGCTGTTTGACATCAGTAATAATCTTTTCTTTTTTTGTCGGGTGAATGGCATTAGCAGAAATGCAAGGTCAGTCCTATTGTCAGGGACGGACTGGGAACGCAAACCGGCCCTGGCAATTGAGTTGGGCTGGTTGCAGGAGAGAGGGGGTGCACGTGGAAAACACTGCAGCTGCTTTTTTTTACAAGTGGCCAGCTCCCAGTATCAAAAACGTCCCCAAGGCTACAAAACCGGCCCCCACCCTGGAGCCTACTGGGGAAATGTCCGGCCCTGCCTGTTGCCTTACCCAATGCTTGTACGGTACTATGCCTCATTGTCTCTCAGCCCAGGGCCGGCGCTAGGCATGGGCAGCATGTGCAGCTGCTCAGGGCCTCGTGCTCAGGTGAAAGGCAGGAGGACCCCTGCTTCACTGTGAAATTAAACACTTTCACAGATTGCCCACCTGCTTCAACAGGGCCCCTCCCCATACAATTACAATATGCATGTGAGATGTCTGGAGTCGACCTCGTGGTGGCATTCCTGGGGGTGCAGGGGTGGGGGGGGGACAAACAGAGTAGGGAAGGCACAGCAGCCAGGCCAGCAATTATGGCTCACAGTGTCAGGGGCGGGCAGCACCTCTGTTAAGTACCGGCCACTCTCGCATTTTGTTGCTAGGTGACAGAAGGCCCCTTTGTTTACAGGACCAGCCAGACACAGGTAAGTAGAGGTGGGTGAGGGAAGGAGGGAGCAGCCAGATCAACTGGTGCTAGGGAAGTGTTTCAAGAAATGCCTTGTTATTGCTTCGAAGGCCATGGGGAGGGGCCCCCTTTCCCTGGGCCTCGAAGCACTAGAGCAAGCTGCAAGGTCAGGGTGTGGGGGCCCCCTTCCCTGGGCCTTGTAGCCATTACTCCCTCTTTCTTTTCCTTTTCTTTATTTGTTCCCCTGGGAATTGAATCCAAAAAAGAAAACTTTTTTGCTAGAAAGGTCATCTTTTTTGTGACATTTTTCACTTCCAAAGTGCAGTCTTGGGATGGGGAGAAATAAAAGGTTCAAAATGTAAAAAAAATATCTAAAGCAAGACAGAGTGGGTCGAAAAGGGGCCAGATTGATTTGCACTCCACAGAGATTGCCAGTGAAGCACTACTTTTGTTTTCTTGTCTTTCTCTGAATAGCATTGTTTTCCCCGGGTGGGGAAGTGCACCATTTCTGGATGTACTGCAATACCTGCTTGATGGGCGGACTGGAAAATAAAATGCATACCACTGCTCTGTATTCACAAATGTGGTCTTTTTAAACCATATTGCTTTCGGTTTGTAAGGATATAAGCAATGGCCATTGAAGCATGTCCGTTCCGGCTCTAGTCATGGCCTTAACTTTTCATGCAAAAGCACTCATTGATTTCTGAATAATAAAGGCAAAAGCTCTAAGGTAACCATGTTGTTCCTGCTTACATTTCACACGCTTTAATTAATCTTACATTCCTTATGAGTGTTTTCTTTTTCCAGAATGTTGTCACTTTTTTTTAGGCAGCATATTGCTCTTGTCTAGTGCCTTATTTGAAATGAGTTGCCTCCAGGTGTTTGTAGCGGGCGCAATAGGGTTGTAGTTGAAGGCAGTGCGAGTTTCTCTCAGTGGGGTAGTATGGTGTTCAGTGGGGAAGAAGATGTGGCACTATGGTCAGAGCTGCTGAATTTGGAACTGGGGAACCAGGTTCAGCCTTCATGACCAGTCCACCAGACCAATCTCCCTGAGGGAGCACATTTCCATGCTAGACCTTGGAAGAACCCGCACGACCTTAGAAGGCCTGATGTCTTAGCACCAGCAGGTGAACCCTAGCAGTGGCAAGTGTGGGTTAACCTTAAAGGCCTGTCTAACACAACCCCTATTGAAGCTCACCACAAGTCTTTTGGGCAGGCCTACGAAGCAGCACACCCTAGAGCAACAGTGACTCTGTCATTGAGGTCACAGGATCCTTGAGCAGGGAGGCTCTAGGGTGGTGCAAACTGTGAGATCGCACTGAGCGCTGACTTTGGGTCATGTTTTCGAGTATATTATGTTTCTAAAAGCACTTGCTGCCTCCTTCCTGGCTTACAGCAAATTTCAGCAACAATAAAAATATCATGAAACTCCGGTGATTAATGTTCTCCCTAGAGAGAGATGGAGGTTTGTCAAGTGGAAGTTTTGACTTGTGGAAAGGTAGCGCAGAGGGTTAATGTGCTTGCCGCAAAGTACATGTACCATGCAGATTACTAGGTCCACATAATGTAAATAGGACAGTGGGTTACTGCTTTTGTCAGAGAGATCCTATTGTTACTTGCAGTTTATAAGTCAAAATCCTGACGTAGAACAATGTGCTATTAACTGTCAACTAAGAGCTGCATGCCAACTGCAAGGTATAAATTACATTTTTATGTTTTTTTCCTCAGTCTTTGATTAACATAATGTTGCAAAAATGGCTCATTTGCACAGAAATCAATTCTGGTTATTAAAGAGAACCCCCAACCATGGTATTACGTTCTAAATTCAGAGTTTGTGTTTCTCTAGATCAGGGGTCTCCAAACCGGTCCTGGAGGGCCGGATCCATGCCAGATTTTTAAAATTACTACATGTATCTCAATGGGGATATCCAAATAATCTGGCATGGATCCGGCCCTCCAGGACCGGTTTGGAAACCCCTGCTCTAGATCAACCACTATTAAACTATACTGCCTACTAGTATGATGGTCATGTGAGTCGTAGTCCTTTGTCTTATGTAACATTACCTATTGTTATTTACACAGGTATGATTGATTGTCTGTGTAATGTGTGTTATTAAGATCTCTGACACTCTAAACTGGTATCAATGGTGCTGTTAATCAAATTAAATGCATCTGAGAGAGAGTGTAGTTATGAAGGCTTGAGGGGCACTGTTAATGGGTGGTAGTGAGGGAATTTGTGGCAGAGCAAGTCATTGGGGACACCAACATTGTCGCACAGGGCTCCACCAGCGCTAAAGCTGGCCACTTCTACTTCCTACAGTTCGAACATCAAATCAAAAACGTTGATTTGACAACCCCTTGAATCTGTAGCATACCTTCAAGTCAATGTATGATTTAGCAGTGGTCTCGGTTGTTCTAAGTCTTTTTTTGTTTATGTACAATCTTTATTTGTTTGCCATGGTGTATCGTAATTTTGTACTATATGTGTTGTGTTTTTGCACTTAACATAATTCTGGCGAGTAAAGAGCACAAACACAAAAAAGATTGTCCTACGTCTCTTAGCATGGGAGTTTGGGCTTCGGGTGAGAGGACTTACGTTAAAACAAATTACGAAGTATTAATGCCATCCTAAGGTAGCACAATAATGGCACAGAAAGGTAAGGGAGCCTTTTGAAATGTGCAATTATATCCATGGTGTGATAGGTTTTCTCTTGTGTAATTTTATATTTTGAATGGTCCTGCCCCTTATTACCTATACAGGACCTCCCCCCTTTATGAGGCAGAACTGAAAGGTGTATCATGCACTCATCTGGAAACAATCAGTTAACGAGGAGTAAATAATATACATCTTTGTGAGACCTGCACCTAGCTTTTCCATCTAATGAGACAAATGAAATCCATTTAACAGTTTTAAAATATATGGACTTATTTCATTTGTATATTTAGCTTTTTGTCCATGTTACTGATATCCACGTTAGGTCTCTTCAGTGATGCCAAATAAGATCAATAGTCCTGCGATGTCACCTTCTGTGATGTCACTTCTTGTGATGTTACCAAGGGCAGGACCTCCACTAGGGCGGAGGAGCATCGCCCCAATACTTTCTTGCAAAAGCAGAAACACAAAATGCTGAAACAACCGTTTTATGTTTCTACTTCTAGCACTGCGAGAAAGCAGAAGTGTTTGGTTGGGGGCGAGCGGGCCTGCTTTAGGGCAGGGGAGGAGTGCCTTGCCAACTGCTAAGGGCGCTGACTGTTCGAACAAATCAGTCATGAGCACTCTGGCCTTTCTCTATGTAGGCTGCAATACAGCCTACATGGAGAAAATGGCCTCCCCATAGGCGCCTGGCTGGTCGACATCCTGATCAATCACAACGCTGCCATTGCAGCATTGTGATTGACTTAGGGGAGGGAGGCTGCCTGCTTCCTGTACCCCTCCTCCCGAAATCCTGCGAGACCCTCCACCCGCGAGTCATGCCGGCTGCAACTGGAAGCTACATGCAAATTAGAGGGGCCTCACATCTCCCCTTTCGCCCGGGGCCCCAAGAGTTCTAGGACCAGCCCTGCCCAGCCCTGTCGACTAATGCTGCTTTTCCAACTAAGATTGTCATTTTATGTGCAGTAATTCTTTTCCAGCTTGTTGGGCAAATAGTAGCAGACATTTTTAAAATAGGACCTATGGATTGTAAGAACCACCCATTACTGCCTTGCCTTTCCCTGACAAGTCCTAGCATGTTACATGAGTCAGTCCCCTGAAAAAAGGCAATTCGTTTATAACCTACTACAAAAAAAACATATCTTTTTTAGATCCTGTACTCGATGGTATAAATTCATCTTGCCCACAGCACTTCCTGTAGGTACCGAGCTGGGTATTCTGAACAACAGAGCCAAGGGAAGATGGGCACAAAAGACTGTAACAAACAAGGCCATACTTGGAGTAACGAAGATTACAGTAAGGATTCGTGGCTAATGGGAAGGGGGCAGCATGGTGTGGATTTAGTCTGTCTTCTTCCTACAGTTAAGTTGAGCTATGTAGATATTTGCATCCATCTTGAATCTGAGGCTTGGACACCCAGTGGGTTGCACACTGTTGGTATATAGTGGTCAAAGCAGGAGACTCACCTTGACACGCACAGCCATAGTGTAGTGTAGTTCCTATATTCCCAATAGGCTCTGCGCATTGGAATAATATAAACAGCAGTGTAGACGTAGGACTGAGGTCGACTAGGTCTCTACTGACTATATTAGACTTAATTAGTTTTGCCAGCTAGCTCAGAGGTCACTAGAAACTTTCTCGAATATTCAGGAAAGAGTTAACTCTCCGGATTAGACAAGAAGGGATTCGCTTCTGACAACCGTACAAACATGACAACTTTGCTCCCTCAGAATAGAGTGTATCTCTAGAGTTGTGTGGAAACAATAGGCAGCTATTTCACTCAGTCAACCGTGCATACTTAGTTTCACCAGAGTGCAGAGAAATATAGAGACGGGCGTTTTCAATAAAAGGTGTTATTTTATTGAGCAGTCTTCTTCCTCATGCAAGAGAAATGAATTGCCACAATTGCAATACTTATCATGAAGTAAAGTGCGTACAGTAAAAGTAGTATTATGAAATAATACTGTAAAAGCATAGAAATGGTTTCTTAGCCATATGATACTTTAAAATAGATAAAATATATACATACATAAAAACATTGACTAACGTACTCAACTGGTGCTTCTAACTACGCCTACCCCAGTGTACCTGACCTAAGCCTAATACTTGGGAAGGAGTAAGTAAGTAGCAGTTTAACTTAAGTTGGTAAAGATTGTTTTTGCCAAGGATCTGAATCAAGAATTCTCTTAAGGGTTTAGTCAGCTCCGTACCTTGGTAATAGAATGTGGGTGGTCTGGTATCTCTTTCTTCAGGACTCGATCTCCCAGGAACCCGCAAGGGTGACTCGGGAACACCGGAGCTGGATTTTCTCGGCGTGAGAAAAGGTAGCTTCTCCAGCATGTCAAAGGGGAGGGGCGGCTTCCGTGGGCTCTCGCATCAGCTGGGCTCTTGGGAGGGGCGTGGCTTGGGCGCCGATAGGGATGGCAGCGTGAGCCTGTAGCTCCACGCCCGATCCCGCAATTTATCCTGTTTCTTACCCCCTGAGAGCCGCTGACGGTGCAGGAATATCGTGAAGAGCACCGGGGGCGGCTGTTGGGCTCACTTTCGGCGGGGCGGAGGACCAGGCGGCTTGCGGAGAGCCGGTTGATGTACTGGGAGAGCCGGGAGCCATGAACAAGATGGCGGCAGCCCCGAGCCGGGGAAAATGAGTGACGAAGAGAGGCGCTGTGAGAGGGTGAAGAGTGACACGGGCGGAGGCACGGAGGACTCACTGAGTGGGGGCCAACCTATCGAGGAGTCGAGCGGAAAGAAGAGACCCCCGCCGCAGCACCAGGGAAAAGGGAGCACAGCTAGGACGCTGGCACCTTAAGATGGCGGCTGCCGGGCGGAGGATCCGGGTCACGATTGCTGCCTAAAATGATCGCTGGTGTGGAGGTGCTGATCGCTGGCTACTATGGAGTTGGAGCGGAGTGGGGCGCCGCCTACGTAAAGGCTCAGAGGAGCGTTTGACGGGCACCGCAGCTCCGGGACTGGGAGCAGGAGGCGGGCTCGCGGCCGAGACATTGGCGGGACTGTGCGACCCTGCTGGGTGTAGCATACCGTGGGAGGCACTGGAGGCCGGCTGGAGGCAGCAAGCTGCGGGACGAAGTACGATCCCTCCCGGTGAGAGCTGCGCTGCGGGCCTGCACCCGATCTTGAGGATGGAGAGGTGGGGCGGGTCTGCGGCGTAGCGTGGGCAGATCTTGAAGAGGAGCGGCTGTGAGGCCTGCTGCGAAGGGGGAAGAGGCAAAGAGGAAGCGGCGCCACAGAGCCGCGCTTGGCCAGTCCCTTGACAATAGCAGGCATTGATTCTGACCCGGTGTATATGAACATTACTGCCATCCCTTACCTGGGATACCTGCACTAATTTATGAAGCGACACCGAGCTGGGCCCCTACAGAATACCGATTACCCCCTGAGAGGTGCCAGTTGCGTGTCGGGGAGGAACATCTGCGTGGGGGGGCATTCAAGCACCGCTGGCCCCTGCATGAGAGGGGCGAAGACGCTCCTAGGAGGATAGATTGACCACCAGATCACGGAGCTTGCAGTGGTGGGCTGCCCTCTGAGACACGAGTGCGGGGGGTCGGATTGGTACTGCCTGGGAGGCTGAGTGCCGTGTCACTCCACAGCCAGGACCCATTGGCGGGAAATAGCGCTGTTGAGAAGTGACCAGTGTTATTACAGGAAGCAAGGCGGCACAGGAGGAATGGGGTCTGATCCACGACTACCCTGAGTGCCTGAAGAGAGGTCGCCCGGCTGCAGATAAAGTGGCAAGAGCAGCTGAGCTTTGCGGGCGGATCGGGGGCCCGGAGAGGTGCGGATGTGCAGAGGGGAGGACAAGGCCGCTGCTGAGAGCTAGCTGGGAAGGTGCCGACCTAGCACTGAATAACTGCAAGGCGAGTTACAAACACCCGTGGCAAAGGCGGTAGCTTTGGTGGCCTAGATGGCCACGAACGGCCGAGAGATGAAGCCGAAATCAGGGCAGGAGCAGGCGAGGGAGCTGGAAGAAGATCGCAATGCCCAGAAGGACCCGGAGGGAACGGCGCAGGAACAAAGACTGAACAAACGCCTTGATGGAATACTAGAAGCCATAACAGCAACTAAGGAGTCCTTGCATCAGGATATTGCACAGGTTGCAATGGGATTGGGCCTCCTGAGAGCGGATCACTCCAAGCTGGCAGACAGGGTGAAGGAAAATGAGCTACTGCTTTGGGATCTCAAGCCTGCGGTGGTGACAGCGGAGCATAAGTTGAAAAATGTGCTGGATCGCTTAGCGGCACTGGAGAAGAGGGCCGAGGACTCCGAAAGTCGCAACCGGAGAAACAACGTACGGGTAGTAGGTCTGCCCGAAAAGTCGGAGGGGGATGACGCGGTCGCTTACCTGGAGAACTGGTTCAAGATGGTTGTTGCCCTGGAAGGCCTGTCCTCCTTCTTCTCCCTCGAGAGGGCGCATAGGGTTCCGGCCTGGCCGCCCCTGCCGGGTCGCCCGCCTCGGCCGGTGGTGGTCAAGGTTCTGCACTTTAAAGACAGGGATTTGCTGATACAGCGGGCATGCTCGGCAGGTCCTTTTCAGGTGGCGAACAGTGCGGTCACGATCTTTCCGGATTACACCCAGGAAGTTCAAAGACACAGGGCCTCTTATTTATCTGTGAAATAGGAACTAAGAGATGAAGGGATACAATATAATCTGCTCTTCCCAACCAAGCTACGAGTAATCCTGGATGGGTCAACACACTTCTTCCAGACGCCTGAAAGCATGGACTTGGCTTGAATTGTATAGGGCTGGCACGGACCGTAGAGGTAGGGGGGACCGCGGAAAGCAGAAGCCCACCCAGGTGCGGAAATCGCAACGCATCTGCAAACGCAACAAACTCCAGAAGACGCTGCAGGACACCCAAATGGCAGCAGACAAACGAGGGGCTCTTGCGGCGACAGCAGTGATAACAGGGTCACAACAGGAGGGGAAATCAGTGGGCTCAGAATCTGAAGATGGAGGGGGAAAATCAGGCGCAGAACTTTCAGATGCGGACAGTGCACAGGGTCCGTTGTTCACCCCCCAAACGGCGGATGGGATCTTCAACGAGTGACGCCACCGGGAGAGAACTACTGATAGCTGGCCCCTGGTGGGACTGCTATAACCGGTACAATAAAGAACTGCAGGTACTGTGGCGGACTATCACATGGGGTCCTGAGCTTGGGGTGGTGGCGTGACCTGCCTCCTGTTGGCCCTGAACCACCCTCCTATTGCCCTTAAGGCTATCTGTAGTAGTGACTACAGAATAGAATTGTGTGTGTTGTAGTGGAAGTTTGGATGGGGGCTAATAATGTGTTATTGGGTCCTGTTCTAGGGGGAGGGGTGAGGGAGTTTCATGGGAGTTCTATATGTGGGGTTGGGCTGCAATGATGTGGGCGATCGAGATGCGCAGATGGGGCGGATGAGGGATGATTACAATGGGGACGTTACCTAATCTGAAATGTCTCACATGGAACGTCCATGGCCTTCGAACCATGTCAAGGCGTTATAAGGTGCATGCGTATTTGGTGAGACGTGGGATTCAGATAGCGCTGCTGCAGGAGACACATCTCACCAAACAGGAATGTAATGCCCTGCAGAGAAGATGGCGTGGCCAGGTGTTCAGCACTACCTACTCTGCGTTTGCCAGAGGGGTATTGATCTGGGTGAGGGCGGGAGTCCCTTTCCAAGCCACAAACCATATTGTGGACCCTGACGGTAGATTTGTGGCAGTGACGGGGAGGTTGTCGGGCCGTGATGTGGTTCTATGCAGTGTTTATCCTCCAAATATAGACCAGGCCCGCTTTTTTGACGAACTCTCTGCTTCCTTGGCACACTTTCTAGTGGGACCAGTGATACTGGGGGGGGGGACTTCAATTCCATCACAGACGTATTGTTGGACAGGTCACACCCACCATTGACTGACTCCCCGGTGCGCAGGCTGGCCAAACATAGGACAGACTGGCAGGACAGATGGGACCTCCTTGACGTATGGCGGGGGCAACACCCCGACCTTAGGGACTACTCCTTTTTTTTGGCCATACACGAATTGCATGTGCGAATAGATACCATACTATGTAGTGGTTCGATAGCCGCCCTGGTGACGCATACGGAATATTTAACTAGGACCATATCCGATCATAATCCTCAGTTGGTTTATGTTCAGTAGCAGCGAGTGAGATCAGCGGTCCCTAAGTGGAGGCTGAAGCCGGAAACATTGGAAGTCCGGGATTTCAGTGATACCATCCGCGAGGGTATCGAGAATTACTTTTGCGAGAATAGGGAACAGCTACTACTAGATCAGTGGAATGAGGGGGGGGCGTGGCTTGGGCGCCGATGGCGATGGTCGCCTGAGAGCTCGGCTCCGGGACTAAGCCCGGGATTATCCTGAAAATCGGAGGCTGCGGGGCACCCCAGACCCCGCATTCTGCTGAGCGTGCCGACGGCAACCTGCCGGGGCCCCTGGTGGAGCTTGGACGAGGGTTGCTCCGGAGTAATACCGAAGTTTGCGGAGTTGCGGAGTGCGACCCAACATGGCGCCCGGACTCCTTTGTCCCCCTGGTCGGAACTACTGAGTTGAAGAGGTGCCGCGGGTGTCGACTGGCGCCCGGCTTCGCCATCCCCGGCTGTTCTGGACATTGGGCATTTACTGGATTGGACCTTTTGCAACGGATTTGCACTCGGTTGGATGGCCGGACGGGTGCCCACGCAGTGGAGGGCACCGGGAGCGGACGCCCTGTGATCCAAGCGGTGGCCCGCCTCGCGACTCCGCAACTAGCTACGTCTTCCTGGCCAGTCCACCTACATGGGAGGCGCGACACTCTGGCGCCACAGATCATCCGAGGGAGTTGGTGGCCCTCACCCCGGGGCTACAGTGGGTGAACGGATCTGCCCGACTCGGCGACGGCTGTCTCCGCCCCCTCATCGGTGCCCTCGGACGCCGTGGCGGTGGCGTGAGCCGAAGCGGCGGAGTCTCCACAGGCTCTGGAGAAGGAGGTCGCCCATACCCGAATTGAGGACAAGCACCCGGGAAGGTCGTGGTCGACACCTGTACACGGAGACGCCTACTCCGGGACCCTCACGGAGTGCCCCTGGAAGCATGGGGAAACCTAGAGGTGCCAAGGGATCCACCCAGACCACCTCGGACTCTGAAGCCCAGGACAATGAGGAGCATGGGGACCCAAAAAGTTCTGGTAGCGCGCCGATGCAGCAACAGTTCGACCGTGTCCTAGGGGCGATAGAGGCTACGAGATCAGCCCTCCAACAGGACATTGCTCAGGTGGCGACGAGCCTGGGCCTCCTCAGGGCGGACCATGGCAAACTTTCAGACCGGGTCAAGGAGGTGGAGGGCACGGTGAAAACTTTGGAGCCGGCGCAGCAAACCTTGGCTGCGACGATGAAGGACGCCTTATCCCGAATTGAGACCCTGGAACGGAGGGCGGAGGATGCGGAAGGCCGCAACAGGAGGAACAACATCCGAGTGGTGGGCCTGCCGGAAAAGATCGAGGATGGCGACATGGTGCGATACTTGGAGACCTGGCTCCGAGACACGGTGGTCCCGGAGGGTCTGTCCTCCTTCTACACTCTGGAACGGGCCCACAGAGTCCCAGCACGGCCCCCACAGCAGGGACGTACCCCGAGGCCGGTGGTGGCGCGGTTGCTGCATTTTCGGGACAGGGACTTAATCCTCAATGCCGCCAGGCACAATGGCCCGTTCCAAGTAGCGAACAGTCAGGTGAACATCTTCCCTGATTACACCTACGAGACGCAGCGCAAGCGGTTCTCCTTCCTAGCGGTTAAGCGCGAGCTCAGGAGCGAGGGCATTCAGTATTCACTCCTATATCCTGCAAGGCTCCGCATCATTGTCGATGACAAAACCCAGTTCTTCGACACCCCGGAGGATGTCTGTGACTGGCTCGAACTATACCGGACAGGGAAAGATGGTTTTGGCTCCTCGTCCCAACAGGCAGATGAGCCGGAACAAAGGAGGCGATCCAAGAGGGTCAGGAATCGCCGCGGCCGCACGGGAGGGCCCTCGACTGCGGAGACATCATCGGAACGGAGGGGAGTGCTGGAAGTATTGTCGGAGCTGTCGGGAGCAAGGGATGAAGCCATTGAGGAGGAAGAAAACCCGGGTGCCGAGGGAGCACCATCGGACTCGGAGGATTCAGTGGCAGATAGTACCCATACACCGGTGATCACACCGAAATCGGTGGAGGACCTTCTAGATGGACAAGGGTAACGGGGTATACTGCCTTGTTTTGGGTGGGGGCCCGGCAGGGGGGAGGCGGTTGCCGTCCTTTATTGCTGACAAAGAGGGAGAGAGGGTTGGGGGGCCTCTGCTTTTGCCCCGGAAGGTTTTGACACTGTTTGGGGCTTGTTATAGTCCTGGTGGCCTGGGCGACGAGGGCCCACTGCCTCCGCCCAGCCCGCACCTGGCCCATAAGGCCTTCCTACGGTGGCGACCGTAGGATTAGTGGGGGTTCTGGGGTTGATGAAAGACGAGGTTTGGATGGGATCTAGATGGTGCAGTTTGGGTCCTGTTCTGGGGTGGGTGGGGGGGGGTTTGGTTGGTTCTTGGGTTGTTTGGTTTTGGTTGGGGAAAATGGCCGCCATCAGCGCTGGGAGGATTGATGCCTTTTCTTTGTGGGGACCCGGATGGGGGGACTGTGCAAGAACAATCTGGGACAATGGCTGATGTTGCTAACTTGAAATGTGTTACTTGGAACGTGAGGGGGCTTCACACTATGTCCAGGCGCCACAAGGTCCATGCTTATTTAGTGCGTAGGGGAGTGCAAATGGCGCTGCTGCAGGAAACTCATCTGAACAAGGCGGAAGGGGCGGCCCTTCAGCGTAGATGGCGGGGGCAGGTCTTTTCCACGTCGTACTCTGCTTATGCCAGGGGGGCGCTAATATGGATCAGGGCAGGGGTCCCCTTCCAAGTCACGAGGACAGTGTTGGATCCGGAGGGGCGTTTCGTGGCCATCTCAGGCACTCTAGGAGGGAGAGACCTGAACGTTTGCTGTGTATACGCTCCTAATGTAGACCAGACTGCCTTCCTTTCCAGGTTATCGGGCTCGTTGGCCCACTTTTTTGCCGGGCCCCTCCTGTTGGGGGGAGACTTTAACTCCGTGGTGGATGTGGACATAGACCGCTCGCATCCCCCGCTCCCCGATTCCCCGGTCCGTCGCACGGCTAAGGGTCGTCAGGATTGGCAGACCCGCTGGGGTTTGACGGACATTTGGAGGGCGCATCACCCCGCATCTAGGGATTATTCATATTTCTCGAGCCTCCATGAGCTGCATGTCAGACTAGATGGCTTTCTTGGTTCGCCCGAACTGGTTTCGGCAGCGGTCCGATCGGAGTACTTATCGAGGACCATCTCGGACCATAACCCCCTCCTACGGGACCTTCGCTGGTTTCCTGGGACGCCGGCGGTGCCCACCTGGAAGATGCGACCCGAGATCCTCGAGGACAGCGTCTTCAAGGCGGACTTGGGGGAGAGAATATCGGTTTATTTTGCGTCCAACGGCGGCTCCGCGAGTACTAGGGCGTTAGAATGGGACGCTTTTAAGGTAGTGGTGAGGGGCTACTGTATCTCTAAGAAGGTGGGTATGAGGCGCGTTATCCTGGCTGATTTAGACACTGCGGACCGGGCACTCCGCGAGCTTGAAGTTCGCCGCCCCGGACACCCGGAATTGCAGGCACAAACGGCGGAGGCGAGGGAAAGGGTAGCGGTGGAGGTCGAACGGCTCTGCTGTTTTGATTATAAGGCCTATACGGTCCGGTCTATCGCGGAGGGAGACAGGTCGAGTGCGTTGTTGGCGTGGTTGGCCAACCCTACGCGCCAGTCCCAGATGACGACAAATATGCGTGGGGCAGACGGAACTGAGGTATGCACCCAACCGGAGATCCTTAGTTGCTTCCGGCATTATTATGAATGTTTATACCGCAGTCGCTCCGCACGTGACCCAGACCGGCTTGATAATTATCTTCGCCCACTGGAGCTCCGCACAGTAGAGCAGGAAGTGGCGAAAACTCTGGGTTCCGACATCGAATTAGGGGAGATCCGCGGGGCCATTAAACGGATGGCGAGGAACAAGACCCCGGGCCTAGATGGCCTACCAGTGGAGTTCTATGCAGCTTACGCTGACCTCCTAGCCCCTCGGTTACTGGTGGTCTACAGGGAGGCGAAGAGGCTGGGGCGACTCCCGAGCTCGATGTGTGAGGCGTTGGTGGTTCCTCTCCTCAAACCGGGCCGAGACTCATCCGACCCGGGGTCCTACCGTCCCCTATCCATGTTGACGGTGGACTACAAAATATTGAGTAGCATCTTGGCCTCGAGGCTGCTGGGACATATGAGTTCCCTGGTGCATGAGGACCAGGCCGGTTTCATCCCACGGCGGAACACGACTATGAATATTCGTAGGTTGTTCCGCTTGCTGGGGGAACCATTTCTGGATGCCCCGTCCCCGGTAGTCTTGTCGGTGGACCTGGAAAAGGCTTTTGATAGCCTAGAGTGGGACTACCTGACGTAAATAATTAATTTACTCTCTTAATTTCCATGCAGGTAAGTACTTAATCAATAATAACTCAATCGGAATGAAAAAAGACAGAGTCCGTGGTGTTAGAGTTTCTCAGGGGTTTTATTCCTTAAAAAGGAATGGTCCAGACCAGGATATCATGTTCTGACCACCACAGGGGTGTCAGAAGGGATAGAGCAAACTTTATTGACATTACATAGCTTATATACTTGATTTATACCATAGGAAGCAGTGTAGTAGGCGTAACAGCTGAGAGAAGACAAGATAACAGTATACACGTGTTACTAGTACGTAATCAAGAGGCGTGAACTAGGCGTGAACCAGAGGTGTGTGCTAGAAACGTCACTGATAGGTGACGCAAGTGGGTGGCACCAAGGGGTGGTGCTAACAGAATTGTTGCAATGTCAGCAGAAATCGGAAGCTTGGATGCGCGCGCAGCTGCATGACGTGTGATTGGAGGGGAGCAGGGGACTTGACATTTACACTGACGGAAAGAGACAGAAGTCTGGCATGTCAGATCAACTTGTACTTCTATCATATCTGATATCTGATGTTTAGGAACCATACTATCTGGGCAGAAAGGTCTCTAGGGCAGAAGCTATTCTATGCTAACTGTGGATACGTGTATAAGCGCCTGAGTGTCTGCATGAGAAGCGTGGGGGCACGGGCCTTCCATGGAAGCATGGTAACAGAGGCTATGAATTATTTGCATTTGGACGGGTCGGCCCTTTGGCTCTGCAGCTGGAGAGGATGTTTACTGAAGCTAGTAGGCAGGAATGCATTTTCGAGGAGCGGAACAGATAACTTGAAGGTTATAGTCAGTCTTGGCAGAAAGCAGGCTGAGCTGAGCGCGAGGGGCCGCGCTGGAAGTAAGTCAGAGTTCACGGGTACAGAGGTAGCCTGGGCAGAGGCTGTCAAAGTTAGAAGCCAGAAAAGAGGTTCGATGGCAGAAATTCAGGGCCTACTCTGCCAGAGCAGGAAAACATGTAAAGTACACTACAAAAAGACGGTGGCATAGCATACTTAGGAACGGACTATATAATCCATTCAGGGTGGATCTGAAAGAGGACAAGTTAACGTTGGACGCAAATGTATTTGCGTCTTCATAGCTGACACAGGAGGGAAGTTACATGCACTTTAAGCTGGTACATGGAGTCGGTGGGGTACGCGCTAGGGAACATAACATGACCAAAAATTTATATTTCCTCATTCCCTCCTTGTTCCCTACGGACCCTTCATGATATATCGATCCTCATGAATCGATCAGTTTGTTCTTGTAACATCATTTGTTCTTCTTTCTTTCGTTTACGTTTTGAGAGAAAACTGGAATGTTCAATACATGACGTGGCACACAGTCCACAAATCGCTGGCCCACACTGCAGGCACAGGCAGCAACTGAATACTAGGACTAGGCCAATGCCTAGGAAGGATAGGATCTTCCATCCCCAAGCTGTTAACGTTGTCCAGAACCAACCGGACCAAGTCCAGGTGCCTGAATTCTGATGTATCTGATTTGCAATTTTATGGAGACGTGTGATAGCTTGATATACAGATGGTGCGTTTTGTGGTATGAAAACACAGCAACTTGACCCGATGACCTTACAGGCTCCACCTCTATCTGCCAAGATGACGTCAATAACAAGACGGTTCTGAAGGACAACAACCCGCATGGCGGACTGCTCTTCTGTTAAGTTACCTAAGGCGGAGGCAGTTTCATTCACTACTGCTTCAAGTGTTCTAGTTAATCTGCGTATTAATTTACTATTCTGAACAGGTCCTAAAAAGAAAAAGAATCCTTTATTAAAGTCGGTGTACTGTTCCCATGCCGTCTCTGTGTAGTCGACAAGTGGGATATCTCTTCTGGGTCTATTCTTTACTAAATTGGTGTTTCTATGGTAGTCAGGTGGAGCTAGGAAAACAGGTGGCAGAAGGAATGCAATGTAACAGGTACCATCCCAATCTGGAGGTAGACGTATGTATGCGGTATGACCACAAACAAAGTAAGAATGACTAATAGCTTTAAAGGACGATTTTCCATGATCACTGAATTCGACCACAGTAGTGCATTTACTATGACCTAAGTGTACTGAACCTTTCTTCTTGATACATAATTCACCAGTGACTGGCAATACTGACATAATGGGTAGAACTGGCGTGTCTTCGGATTCAACAGTAAGAATCATAAGGCTAATTGTATAATTACCTAATCCATATACTTCATTTTCTAGATCAGTTCCTATTCTAGTGGGGAGTCCCTCCTTATCTGGGTAACAGACGTCGAGCAGGACCAAGTTCAGATTTCCCCAAACCCAGCCCCCATCGAAAACAGCAATATCAGGATCTAAGGAGTTAAATATTTTAAACCATGCTCCGCAGGAGCCATTGTGAGTGAATGGGTACGGAAAGAGGGGCAGAGCTCCCTTTTAATTCTGGTAGGGAGGGAGTCGGCCACATATCCAGCAATTTGTAGCATTGTTAGTTTGATGAGAATGATGTAGCATACTAATGAATGTATTGTTGCGCAGCGCAAGTCTGTAGGAAAGCTCGTGTGGAGGTAACTCACTAAAAGTGTGTTCAGCAGATACATTATAGGCAGATTGTTCACGCTTGAAAATAGGGTAATAGATAGGTAAAACGATGCTGACAACAATAATTAAAATACTCAGAATAAACATGATTAATAGTGTCACTATACAGTGACTACGAAGTGATTTACAGTATGTACGTTTCTTGGCTTCTCTCTCTCTATCTCGATCTAGGGGATACATGTCAGAAACTATTTAACCGATTCACCTAGGGGAGGACTTAAACAATTAAACTGTCTGACTTGCTAGATCGGAGTTTCATGCGATAACCTTCTTGAGGAGTTTTTTCTCGTTCAGATTCTGTAAAGTCTTTTGGCTCGACACAGTCTTTGGTGGGGGTGGACGAGTCTCGATCAGGTTTCAGTCCAAAAAAAATTTTCACATGACTCGTGTGAACCCACCCCTTTCTCCCTTCGATTTTCACGGCCGTCCTTGTGGTGAGAAGAACGGTCTTCGGGGACTTCCAGCGGGGCTCCAGCGGACTCTTTCTGTCGAAGTTGCGAACTAGCACAATGTCGCCAGGACGGACGTCGTGTGGCTTTACATCAGTGTTGTCAGGGAAGGCTGCGGCAACCTGTGAACGACATGATTGGAGTGCAGACATCAAGGAGGCAAGGTAATCTGTCAACATATTACAATCAACATCAGTAATCTTTTTCGGAATGGGCGTCCCCCACATATTCGGTGGTCTGCCAAAGACCACATCGTACGGGGATAGCCCTGATCTCGAATGGGCGACCATTCTCATGTAGAATAGTGCCACTGGCAGGGCGACTATCCAGTCGACCCCTTTCTCCTGACATATTTTGGCAAGGCGGATCTTTAGTGTCTGGTTATGCCTTTCTACAAGGCCTGCGGCTTCGGGATGTCGGACACAATGGAACTTCCACTGGTATCCCAGTAATAAAGAAACTTCTTTCATTAATGCAGATGAGAATGGCTGACCGTTATCTGAATACACGACACGAGGCAAGCCGTATCGTGGGAAGAATTCACGAACCAGCTGCTTGGCAGTGGTCGGAGCAGTGTAATCTGGAACTGGGTATGCTTCGGTCCAGCGGGACAGAGCACAAACAATTACAAGGACATACTTGAATCCTCGACAACGGTCCATCTGGATATAATCCATCTGGAGGACTTCAAAAGGGTGATCGGGAGGATGAAATCCACCTTGCTCTACAGGGACGCTTTTTCCTGGATTGAACTGACAACAGATCATGCAAGTACGCACTTTCTGTTTTGCGGCTGCTCGTAAGTGTTTATTGTTCCAGAGATTTTGTAAACTGTCTAACATCGCTTTCTCTCCTAGATGTGCAGGACTATGTGCTGTATTTATCATGACTTGAACCATAGAGTCAGGGAGAAACCATGTAGATTTTCCCTTCGTCATCCAACCTTGATCTGTCTGGATCCCTCCTAGTTCAATCCATTTCTTTATTTCTTCTGGAGTAGCATGTGTCTGAATGTCGATAACATCTAGTGTGGGATCCCTGACTGTCATACAGTTTGTCGGATCTGTTGTCTTTGTCGTATCAGTTGTCTGAGTGTGAGTTAATGCTGTATGTTTTGCTGTCTGATCTGCCAGGTCGTTACCCTGGGAAACAGAATCTGTGACTTTAGTATGTGCTTTACACTTCATGACGGATATTCCTGAAGGCAGATGTATTGCTTCTAACAGTGCTTGAATGAGGGGACCATGTTGGATCTTGGCACCATGAGAGGTCAGAAAACCTCGTTCTTGCCATAGCATGCCGAAGTCGTGTACAACTCCGAACGCATAACGGGAATCAGTGTATATGTTGACATTTCTGTTCTTAGCTAGAATACAGGCTCGGGTCAGAGCGATGAGCTCTGCCGCTTGAGCAGACAGTGTATCAATACGATGTGTTTCTTTAACTTCAGTTTCAGTGGTCACGGCATACGCGGCCACTAACTCTCCTGTACTTGTTCTCATGCATGAACCGTCCACATAAAGTGTCAGGTCTGGATTTGTCAATGGAACATCTGTTAAATCTCGTCGGGGCTTTGTTACTGCATTAATGATCTCGATGCAATCATGCGGAACTGGATCTGTCATAACTGTAGGTAACAGTGTTGCTGGGTTCAAGATACTGCAATGTCTGATTTCTATGTGTGGCTGGAATAGTGTCAATTCGTAACCTGTCATTCGTGCTATAGTCAAGTGTTGAGTCTGGGTTCTGTTTAAAAGAACCTCTACAGAATGTGGGACTTGTACTGTTAACTGATGGCCTAAAACAATTGAATCACTTTGTCTTATTGCTAACGCTGTTGCAGCTACTGACTTTAAGCACGCAGGGAGTGCCTGGGCTACTGAATCCAATGTACTTGAAAAATAAGCGCAAGGCTTATGTGAACCTGCTTGATCTTGAGTGAGGACAGACAATGCTGTACCGTCACGTTCTGTAACAAAAAGTGTAAACGGTTTGCTGTAACATGGTGTCGCTAAAACTGGTGCTTGGCATAATGCTTTCTTTAATTCCTCAAAGGCTTGTGTATGTTCCTGAGTCCAAGGGAGGGCAATCGACGTTGCTGCCTCCTGCGTTGTTAACTGGATGAGTGGTTTAGCTAGAAATGCATATTGAGGAATCCATTGTCTGCAGTACGAGGTGAGGCCTATAAAGGCCCGCACTTCCTTTTGTGTCTGTGGTCGTGGCATATTTACAATTAACTGAATGCGATCAGGAGTGAGCTGTCTCCCCACTTTGGACAGCAAGTGACCCAAGTACACAACTTGCTGAACACAGAATTGTAGCTTCGAAGGAGACACCTTGTGTCCCTTGTCGGCCAAAAAATGTAAAACTGTCAATGATGCTTGTTCACATTCGGGCTCACTTCGTGCGGTGATCAGTAGATCATCGACGTATTGCAGTAAAGCGGTGTTAACTGGCATTTGAATACAATCTAGTTGTCTTTTCAGTGCTTGACTATAGATGCTGGGGCTTTCTGTGAATCCTTGAGGTGCGCGGGAAAATTTGAAACTTCGTCCATTTAAACTGAATCCGAAGAGATATTGGCTCTCCGGATCAATGGGCACACTGAAGAAAGCGTTCTTGAGATCAATTACAGTAAAGAACGTTGCTTCTGAATCAATAGCAGTCAATAGGGAGGAGATATCGGGGACCACAGGGTACTGTGGTACAATGCATTTGTTCAGTTCTCGAAGATCAATCACCAGCCGATATACTGGCGGTGCATTGGGGTCTGTACGTTTAAGAATTGGAATGATAGGTGAATTACAGATATTGGAGTCGGTCTCTACGACCACTCCCTGGGCAATTAGCTCTTCAATGATTTTCAGTAAAGCCACTACAGCATCGGGTGGTAACTTGTATTGTCTGATTCTGGGTAGAACAACTCCTGTCTTGAGTGTAACACGATATGGAGTGATATGCATACAACCTACGTCAGCTGGGCCTTTTGCCCATAGGTGATCTGGTACATTTTTCAATCTGACATCAAATTCTCGTAAAACATAATGACCCTTGAAATCCCGTAGAAAGAGTCTAACTCCCTCCGGGGAACAGCATATTATAGCTCCTAGAGCCTTCAGTGTTTTAATTCCTAACAGATTTTCTGGGCATGATTTCGTAAGTAACAAATCTGTAACTCGGGATAATGGACCCACAGCTAATGGTACTGGTTCCGATACTTCATTTACTATAGGCTGTCCTGAAAAACCAAGGGAAACATTCTGTGAGCCTGAGAGGGGTGCCCCTGGGACTTCATTATGACTGATTGTAGTGCGACTTGCCCCTGTGTCAATTAAAAACTTTCTGTCTTTTCCCAATACGTGACTGTGTACATAAGGACCTTCTTGATCTACAGGAATTTCAATAAGAGGCAAACCACCTTCCCTCTCTAGGCTGTTTCATGTATATCGGGGGTAATCTGGATATGCAGATTGGGCATACTGGTACATCTGTTGTGAAACTTGCTGAGTCGCGGCAATGGGCTGTGGCTGCGGTACTGCTACTGTCTGCGCTGTGTGGGATGGAGCATGCATAGGCTGCGTGTTCTGCATTGGCTGTGTCTGTTCGCTCTGTGAGGTCTGTTGATGCCCATGTTCATGTCTAGGTGGATGCGGTCTTTCTTTAGTTTTGCCTGTTGCTATGTTATGTTTCAGGACTGGGCATTCATGTACATAATGACCTGGCTGCTTGCAGTAATTACATGTCCCTTTAACGGGAGCTGTAGTGTGATTTGTCTGGGCCCCACCCTTCCTCTGACCGTCGGCTGGGACCGTCTGAGCTACTAACATTTTCATCTTTGTGTCTTTCATACGTTTCTGTTCCTGATCTTGTTCTTCTCTAATTCTGTTCTGATGATATTGTAACATTTGTAGCATCTGGGATGGCGTATTTGCCTGCCAAGTACTTTCAACTTTGTACACTCTATTTTTAACTAATGGTAGCGAGTTCTCGACTAGTTTTGATACAAAAAGGTGTGGGTACGATTCGCTGCTTGGTTGTAGGCCACTATTTATAATGAAACATTTCTCGAATCTTGAATAGAAGTCACTAGTATCTTCATCTTGTTTCTGTTTACAGGACGAGATTGCGTCCCAATCTTCCTTTCTAGTTGTCAATAATCTTGGCAAAACCTGTACTATTAATCCGGGCAATGCTTTAGTCCTTTCCCCAAGGCCTAACCCTGGGACTCGTTTGCTTTCTTCGTCTTCTATTTCTGCCCATGCTATCTTTGTGTCCCCCACCTCCCATTCTTTTTCCTTTAATTTCTCGTAAATGCCCGTGGGCAGCAGTACCTTTAACATTTTCATAATATCATCATACGTGTAATCCCCCATCAGTAACATGTCTTTAAGCTCTCTGTGAAAGCCTGCAGGGTCTTTATCGTGACACGGGACTAGTTTCTTCATTTCTAACAGTTCTAACTTAGTCAGTGGTGTGTGAACATACACACGCTTCAAGACGTGATCCGTACCCATAACTGGGTGTACTTCTCGTAAGGGGTTCTGACTTTCAATGCCACTACCGCATTGCATGTGGTACGTTTTCCTTTCTAGAGGCGGGGCGGGAACATATTCAGAGCTTATGAAGGTGTTGTATTTATGTCGTTGTTCTAGAATTATTTGTATTAACTTGGTACTGAAACCTCTCCATCTATCCATGAGTAGTGCTTCTAATGTTTCGTGTAAGGGACCTGGATCGGAATGATGGTTTCTGTACTTGATGAGGAGGTGTTGAATCATGTATACACCTGCTAATTTCTGCTCGTCTGGGGAGAGGTTCAAGAATGTCTGCGCTAATGTATCATCATGATATATGTCTGGGTTTTCGGCCCATAACACGGCTGACCGGGCTAGTTCCTGTTCATCCATAGAATTGAGTACATGGTACCCCATTCGGTCTCGAAGCCTTTTATCGGTTTCCTGGAACTGATGTTCAGAAGAATTCGGGTTTGTTAAAGCAGAGAGAAAAACTCTCTTGTTTTCCGGGCGGATGCCTTTCCTAAGGTAGTTTCCTTTACCTACATACGCTATAGTATCTGTAGTCCTTCCTGGTTCTGCAAGTTCTTCCTCCTCGGAGGAAGCTTTGTCATTCCCTTTCTGGTGTGCCGTTATCACTGCCCTTCTAATTTTCTGGTACATACTGGCTATGCAAGCCCCCCTGTCATGTTTTCCTTCGGCTATATTTTGACCCCACTTGGTTAGTGCATCTAATTCACTCTGATCTGTCTCAGGCCGGTCTCGTTCTCTTATTAGACAATTTATGAAAAATCGTAATATCTGTGCTTGAATGTCAACTTTCTGTTTATCCATGGCATCCTTGACACTGTCAGGGTCTTTCCCTGTCTGAACAAACTCATATATTCTATCGAGACGCTCCTTCATTCCTACATAGCATAGCAAGATATCAGTGGCAGATCTTAATCGTAGTGATGCCAATATCATTAGATCGTTTTTTCCGGGTACTGGATCATATCTACAAACGGAAATGTTTTCTTTTAATGCGTCAAGGCGGGGAGACTGGAACGTGAGAGGACTCTGCGTGTCCCTGAAATTGAATCTGCGTGTCAATGGCGGGGTCCGAAGACCCGCAGTCGCACCTCCTGAGGCGGATGCTTGGGCATTATCTCCCTGCGGAGTCTGGATCTGAACTTGAATTTGTCGTTTAGTAGGATCGGGTAGGACTTGCTTCAGTAGGTCAATCTTGGGTGCGGGAAGTGGCAGAGCTGGCGGAACGGGGGAGGTCTGTCGCGGTATCGGTGGAACATGATCTGGGGCCGGATTGCCACCCCCTTCCCTTTCAGCAGGCAGGGTACGAACAGGCAGATTGGCGTAAGCTGGTGCTACATCCTCTAGATAAGAATTTAAGAATATGTCTTTAGTAGTCTTATGCATTACTTTAGTTGGCACTAATGGTGGCGGTAAGTTTTTCGGTATTTCTGATAGGGCTTCAGATGTACCTTCGGCCGCGAGATACATTCCGTTTACAAGATTGTTTCGGGCACGGTCTATTTGTTCTGTTTTTACTCGGATCCCTTCAATAACTAATTCGTTTTCTTGGGCTTTTTCTGATTCTTTAAGTCTGTCTTCTCTACGGAGTGCTCTCTCAGCACGCTT
The DNA here is from genome assembly GCF_964263255.1 of Lissotriton vulgaris. Taxonomy (NCBI): domain Eukaryota; kingdom Metazoa; phylum Chordata; class Amphibia; order Caudata; family Salamandridae; genus Lissotriton; species Lissotriton vulgaris. The sequence goes on from NC_141685.1 coordinate 1,652,608,077, forward strand.
ATGGGATTCCTTACGCCAGAATTCTATGGCGTCTTTCTGAGATTGTCTAGCTTTCTTTTTCCATAATGCTTCTTCTACCTTCATGATGCACTCGGCATCCCATGTTCCAGTAACAGGCCATCTGTGTCTTTCGTCTAGGTGCTTGGTGTAATCGGCCCATAAATCTAGATATAATATGGCATCTATGCCATGCTTGTGGTACATTAAGTTACCTGGAGTGTCCCTAGGGGGAATAGGAATTTCTTCCTCCAGTATCCCTTTCCTAGTTCCTATCTGCTTTAACTTGTTGAAAAACGGCATCTTATTTACTTATTACTGAATGCTCAATCCTTATTCCTTAATACTGCTGACAGCTAGTTTATACGAGAAACACAATAATACACATTTAAACAGTCACATTCATACCACGACATTAATCACATTAAAACATTTGAGACATAGATGACTATCCCCTATACTGGATGTACTGCTCAACAGTACAGATACACTGGTGTAACAGTGCAAAGATTCAGAATACTCGATATACTGCTAAACAGTACAGATACACTGCCTAAAAACAGTGCAGACCGGACTTGCGTACCCAAACCCGTCTAGATACGACCCAGCAATGGTACTCACCGGGAAGCACGGAAACAGAAGGCCTCGGAAAACTCGACTGGACTCGACTTGGTACTTCGGAAAACTTCGGAGAACTTCGGAAAACCTCGGAAAACTTCGGAAACCTGGTGGGCCTCTTGACACCTCGGACCTTGCTTCTTTCGACTAGGCTCTGGTCGGGATCCTCCGCACTCCTCACCGCCTCGTCTGGGCACTGATCGCAGTCTTCGTCACCTCCTTGGGTCAGAGGGAGATGCAGGAAATCCTGCCGGTACGCGTAGGTTCCGTCTAACTGACGGCAGGGGACAGAGCTTGCAATGCGCCAACCGGCGCGTGAGGTGGGGGAGGGGTCCCTATTCGGGCGCCAAAATGACGTAAATAATTAATTTACTCTCTTAATTTCTATGCAGGTAAGTACTTAATCAATAATAACTCAATCGGAATGAAAAAAGACAGAGTCCGTGGTGTTAGAGTTTCTTAGGGGTTTTATTCCTTAAAAAGGAATGGTCCAGACCAGGATATCATGTTCTGACCACCACAGGGGTGTCAGAAGGGATAGAGCAAACTTTATTGACATTACATAGCTTATATACTTGATTTATACCATAGGAAGCAGTGTAGTAGGCGTAACAGCTGAGAGAAGACAAGATAACAGTATACACGTGTTACTAGTACGTAATCAAGAGGCGTGAACTAGGCGTGAACCAGAGGTGTGTGCTAGAAACGTCACTGATAGGTGACGCAAGTGGGTGGCACCAAGGGGTGGTGCTAACAGAATTGTTGCAATGTCAGCAGAAATCGGAAGCTTGGATGCGCGCGCAGCTGCATGACGTGTGATTGGAGGGGAGCAGGGGACTTGACATTTACACTGACGGAAAGAGACAGAAGTCTGGCATGTCAGATCAACTTGTACTTCTATCATATCTGATATCTGATGTTTAGGAACCATACTATCTGGGCAGAAAGGTCTCTAGGGCAGAAGCTATTCTATGCTAACTGTGGATACGTGTATAAGCGCCTGAGTGTCTGCATGAGAAGCGTGGGGGCACGGGCCTTCCATGGAAGCATGGTAACAGAGGCTATGAATTATTTGCATTTGGACGGGTCGGCCCTTTGGCTCTGCAGCTGGAGAGGATGTTTACTGAAGCTAGTAGGCAGGAATGCATTTTCGAGGAGCGGAACAGATAACTTGAAGGTTATAGTCAGTCTTGGCAGAAAGCAGGCTGAGCTGAGCGCGAGGGGCCGCGCTGGAAGTAAGTCAGAGTTCACGGGTACAGAGGTAGCCTGGGCAGAGGCTGTCAAAGTTAGAAGCCAGAAAAGAGGTTCGATGGCAGAAATTCAGGGCCTACTCTGCCAGAGCAGGAAAACATGTAAAGTACACTACAAAAAGACGGTGGCATAGCATACTTAGGAACGGACTATATAATCCATTCAGGGTGGATCTGAAAGAGGACAAGTTAACGTTGGACGCAAATGTATTTGCGTCTTCATAGCTGACACAGGAGGGAAGTTACATGCACTTTAAGCTGGTACATGGAGTCGGTGGGGTACGCGCTAGGGAACATAACATGACCAAAAATTTATATTTCCTCATTCCCTCCTTGTTCCCTACGGACCCTTCATGATATATCGATCCTCATGAATCGATCAGTTTGTTCTTGTAACATCATTTGTTCTTCTTTCTTTCGTTTACGTTTTGAGAGAAAACTGGAATGTTCAATACATGACGTGGCACACAGTCCACAAATCGCTGGCCCACACTGCAGGCACAGGCAGCAACTGAATACTAGGACTAGGCCAATGCCTAGGAAGGATAGGATCTTCCATCCCCAAGCTGTTAACGTTGTCCAGAACCAACCGGACCAAGTCCAGGTGCCTGAATTCTGATGTATCTGATTTGCAATTTTATGGAGACGTGTGATAGCTTGATATACAGATGGTGCGTTTTGTGGTATGAAAACACAGCAACTTGACCCGATGACCTTACAGGCTCCACCTCTATCTGCCAAGATGACGTCAATAACAAGACGGTTCTGAAGGACAACAACCCGCATGGCGGACTGCTCTTCTGTTAAGTTACCTAAGGCGGAGGCAGTTTCATTCACTACTGCTTCAAGTGTTCTAGTTAATCTGCGTATTAATTTACTATTCTGAACAGGTCCTAAAAAGAAAAAGAATCCTTTATTAAAGTCGGTGTACTGTTCCCATGCCGTCTCTGTGTAGTCGACAAGTGGGATATCTCTTCTGGGTCTATTCTTTACTAAATTGGTGTTTCTATGGTAGTCAGGTGGAGCTAGGAAAACAGGTGGCAGAAGGAATGCAATGTAACAGGTACCATCCCAATCTGGAGGTAGACGTATGTATGCGGTATGACCACAAACAAAGTAAGAATGACTAATAGCTTTAAAGGACGATTTTCCATGATCACTGAATTCGACCACAGTAGTGCATTTACTATGACCTAAGTGTACTGAACCTTTCTTCTTGATACATAATTCACCAGTGACTGGCAATACTGACATAATGGGTAGAACTGGCGTGTCTTCGGATTCAACAGTAAGAATCATAAGGCTAATTGTATAATTACCTAATCCATATACTTCATTTTCTAGATCAGTTCCTATTCTAGTGGGGAGTCCCTCCTTATCTGGGTAACAGACGTCGAGCAGGACCAAGTTCAGATTTCCCCAAACCCAGCCCCCATCGAAAACAGCAATATCAGGATCTAAGGAGTTAAATATTTTAAACCATGCTCCGCAGGAGCCATTGTGAGTGAATGGGTACGGAAAGAGGGGCAGAGCTCCCTTTTAATTCTGGTAGGGAGGGAGTCGGCCACATATCCAGCAATTTGTAGCATTGTTAGTTTGATGAGAATGATGTAGCATACTAATGAATGTATTGTTGCGCAGCGCAAGTCTGTAGGAAAGCTCGTGTGGAGGTAACTCACTAAAAGTGTGTTCAGCAGATACATTATAGGCAGATTGTTCACGCTTGAAAATAGGGTAATAGATAGGTAAAACGATGCTGACAACAATAATTAAAATACTCAGAATAAACATGATTAATAGTGTCACTATACAGTGACTACGAAGTGATTTACAGTATGTACGTTTCTTGGCTTCTCTCTCTCTATCTCGATCTAGGGGATACATGTCAGAAACTATTTAACCGATTCACCTAGGGGAGGACTTAAACAATTAAACTGTCTGACTTGCTAGATCGGAGTTTCATGCGATAACCTTCTTGAGGAGTTTTTTCTCGTTCAGATTCTGTAAAGTCTTTTGGCTCGACACAGTCTTTGGTGGGGGTGGACGAGTCTCGATCAGGTTTCAGTCCAAAAAAAATTTTCACATGACTCGTGTGAACCCACCCCTTTCTCCCTTCGATTTTCACGGCCGTCCTTGTGGTGAGAAGAACGGTCTTCGGGGACTTCCAGCGGGGCTCCAGCGGACTCTTTCTGTCGAAGTTGCGAACTAGCACAATGTCGCCAGGACGGACGTCGTGTGGCTTTACATCAGTGTTGTCAGGGAAGGCTGCGGCAACCTGTGAACGACATGATTGGAGTGCAGACATCAAGGAGGCAAGGTAATCTGTCAACATATTACAATCAACATCAGTAATCTTTTTCGGAATGGGCGTCCCCCACATATTCGGTGGTCTGCCAAAGACCACATCGTACGGGGATAGCCCTGATCTCGAATGGGCGACCATTCTCATGTAGAATAGTGCCACTGGCAGGGCGACTATCCAGTCGACCCCTTTCTCCTGACATATTTTGGCAAGGCGGATCTTTAGTGTCTGGTTATGCCTTTCTACAAGGCCTGCGGCTTCGGGATGTCGGACACAATGGAACTTCCACTGGTATCCCAGTAATAAAGAAACTTCTTTCATTAATGCAGATGAGAATGGCTGACCGTTATCTGAATACACGACACGAGGCAAGCCGTATCGTGGGAAGAATTCACGAACCAGCTGCTTGGCAGTGGTCGGAGCAGTGTAATCTGGAACTGGGTATGCTTCGGTCCAGCGGGACAGAGCACAAACAATTACAAGGACATACTTGAATCCTCGACAACGGTCCATCTGGATATAATCCATCTGGAGGACTTCAAAAGGGTGATCGGGAGGATGAAATCCACCTTGCTCTACAGGGACGCTTTTTCCTGGATTGAACTGACAACAGATCATGCAAGTACGCACTTTCTGTTTTGCGGCTGCTCGTAAGTGTTTATTGTTCCAGAGATTTTGTAAACTGTCTAACATCGCTTTCTCTCCTAGATGTGCAGGACTATGTGCTGTATTTATCATGACTTGAACCATAGAGTCAGGGAGAAACCATGTAGATTTTCCCTTCGTCATCCAACCTTGATCTGTCTGGATCCCTCCTAGTTCAATCCATTTCTTTATTTCTTCTGGAGTAGCATGTGTCTGAATGTCGATAACATCTAGTGTGGGATCCCTGACTGTCATACAGTTTGTCGGATCTGTTGTCTTTGTCGTATCAGTTGTCTGAGTGTGAGTTAATGCTGTATGTTTTGCTGTCTGATCTGCCAGGTCGTTACCCTGGGAAACAGAATCTGTGACTTTAGTATGTGCTTTACACTTCATGACGGATATTCCTGAAGGCAGATGTATTGCTTCTAACAGTGCTTGAATGAGGGGACCATGTTGGATCTTGGCACCATGAGAGGTCAGAAAACCTCGTTCTTGCCATAGCATGCCGAAGTCGTGTACAACTCCGAACGCATAACGGGAATCAGTGTATATGTTGACATTTCTGTTCTTAGCTAGAATACAGGCTCGGGTCAGAGCGATGAGCTCTGCCGCTTGAGCAGACAGTGTATCAATACGATGTGTTTCTTTAACTTCAGTTTCAGTGGTCACGGCATACGCGGCCACTAACTCTCCTGTACTTGTTCTCATGCATGAACCGTCCACATAAAGTGTCAGGTCTGGATTTGTCAATGGAACATCTGTTAAATCTCGTCGGGGCTTTGTTACTGCATTAATGATCTCGATGCAATCATGCGGAACTGGATCTGTCATAACTGTAGGTAACAGTGTTGCTGGGTTCAAGATACTGCAATGTCTGATTTCTATGTGTGGCTGGAATAGTGTCAATTCGTAACCTGTCATTCGTGCTATAGTCAAGTGTTGAGTCTGGGTTCTGTTTAAAAGAACCTCTACAGAATGTGGGACTTGTACTGTTAACTGATGGCCTAAAACAATTGAATCACTTTGTCTTATTGCTAACGCTGTTGCAGCTACTGACTTTAAGCACGCAGGGAGTGCCTGGGCTACTGAATCCAATGTACTTGAAAAATAAGCGCAAGGCTTATGTGAACCTGCTTGATCTTGAGTGAGGACAGACAATGCTGTACCGTCACGTTCTGTAACAAAAAGTGTAAACGGTTTGCTGTAACATGGTGTCGCTAAAACTGGTGCTTGGCATAATGCTTTCTTTAATTCCTCAAAGGCTTGTGTATGTTCCTGAGTCCAAGGGAGGGCAATCGACGTTGCTGCCTCCTGCGTTGTTAACTGGATGAGTGGTTTAGCTAGAAATGCATATTGAGGAATCCATTGTCTGCAGTACGAGGTGAGGCCTATAAAGGCCCGCACTTCCTTTTGTGTCTGTGGTCGTGGCATATTTACAATTAACTGAATGCGATCAGGAGTGAGCTGTCTCCCCACTTTGGACAGCAAGTGACCCAAGTACACAACTTGCTGAACACAGAATTGTAGCTTCGAAGGAGACACCTTGTGTCCCTTGTCGGCCAAAAAATGTAAAACTGTCAATGATGCTTGTTCACATTCGGGCTCACTTCGTGCGGTGATCAGTAGATCATCGACGTATTGCAGTAAAGCGGTGTTAACTGGCATTTGAATACAATCTAGTTGTCTTTTCAGTGCTTGACTATAGATGCTGGGGCTTTCTGTGAATCCTTGAGGTGCGCGGGAAAATTTGAAACTTCGTCCATTTAAACTGAATCCGAAGAGATATTGGCTCTCCGGATCAATGGGCACACTGAAGAAAGCGTTCTTGAGATCAATTACAGTAAAGAACGTTGCTTCTGAATCAATAGCAGTCAATAGGGAGGAGATATCGGGGACCACAGGGTACTGTGGTACAATGCATTTGTTCAGTTCTCGAAGATCAATCACCAGCCGATATACTGGCGGTGCATTGGGGTCTGTACGTTTAAGAATTGGAATGATAGGTGAATTACAGATATTGGAGTCGGTCTCTACGACCACTCCCTGGGCAATTAGCTCTTCAATGATTTTCAGTAAAGCCACTACAGCATCGGGTGGTAACTTGTATTGTCTGATTCTGGGTAGAACAACTCCTGTCTTGAGTGTAACACGATATGGAGTGATATGCATACAACCTACGTCAGCTGGGCCTTTTGCCCATAGGTGATCTGGTACATTTTTCAATCTGACATCAAATTCTCGTAAAACATAATGACCCTTGAAATCCCGTAGAAAGAGTCTAACTCCCTCCGGGGAACAGCATATTATAGCTCCTAGAGCCTTCAGTGTTTTAATTCCTAACAGATTTTCTGGGCATGATTTCGTAAGTAACAAATCTGTAACTCGGGATAATGGACCCACAGCTAATGGTACTGGTTCCGATACTTCATTTACTATAGGCTGTCCTGAAAAACCAAGGGAAACATTCTGTGAGCCTGAGAGGGGTGCCCCTGGGACTTCATTATGACTGATTGTAGTGCGACTTGCCCCTGTGTCAATTAAAAACTTTCTGTCTTTTCCCAATACGTGACTGTGTACATAAGGACCTTCTTGATCTACAGGAATTTCAATAAGAGGCAAACCACCTTCCCTCTCTAGGCTGTTTCATGTATATCGGGGGTAATCTGGATATGCAGATTGGGCATACTGGTACATCTGTTGTGAAACTTGCTGAGTCGCGGCAATGGGCTGTGGCTGCGGTACTGCTACTGTCTGCGCTGTGTGGGATGGAGCATGCATAGGCTGCGTGTTCTGCATTGGCTGTGTCTGTTCGCTCTGTGAGGTCTGTTGATGCCCATGTTCATGTCTAGGTGGATGCGGTCTTTCTTTAGTTTTGCCTGTTGCTATGTTATGTTTCAGGACTGGGCATTCATGTACATAATGACCTGGCTGCTTGCAGTAATTACATGTCCCTTTAACGGGAGCTGTAGTGTGATTTGTCTGGGCCCCACCCTTCCTCTGACCGTCGGCTGGGACCGTCTGAGCTACTAACATTTTCATCTTTGTGTCTTTCATACGTTTCTGTTCCTGATCTTGTTCTTCTCTAATTCTGTTCTGATGATATTGTAACATTTGTAGCATCTGGGATGGCGTATTTGCCTGCCAAGTACTTTCAACTTTGTACACTCTATTTTTAACTAATGGTAGCGAGTTCTCGACTAGTTTTGATACAAAAAGGTGTGGGTACGATTCGCTGCTTGGTTGTAGGCCACTATTTATAATGAAACATTTCTCGAATCTTGAATAGAAGTCACTAGTATCTTCATCTTGTTTCTGTTTACAGGACGAGATTGCGTCCCAATCTTCCTTTCTAGTTGTCAATAATCTTGGCAAAACCTGTACTATTAATCCGGGCAATGCTTTAGTCCTTTCCCCAAGGCCTAACCCTGGGACTCGTTTGCTTTCTTCGTCTTCTATTTCTGCCCATGCTATCTTTGTGTCCCCCACCTCCCATTCTTTTTCCTTTAATTTCTCGTAAATGCCCGTGGGCAGCAGTACCTTTAACATTTTCATAATATCATCATACGTGTAATCCCCCATCAGTAACATGTCTTTAAGCTCTCTGTGAAAGCCTGCAGGGTCTTTATCGTGACACGGGACTAGTTTCTTCATTTCTAACAGTTCTAACTTAGTCAGTGGTGTGTGAACATACACACGCTTCAAGACGTGATCCGTACCCATAACTGGGTGTACTTCTCGTAAGGGGTTCTGACTTTCAATGCCACTACCGCATTGCATGTGGTACGTTTTCCTTTCTAGAGGCGGGGCGGGAACATATTCAGAGCTTATGAAGGTGTTGTATTTATGTCGTTGTTCTAGAATTATTTGTATTAACTTGGTACTGAAACCTCTCCATCTATCCATGAGTAGTGCTTCTAATGTTTCGTGTAAGGGACCTGGATCGGAATGATGGTTTCTGTACTTGATGAGGAGGTGTTGAATCATGTATACACCTGCTAATTTCTGCTCGTCTGGGGAGAGGTTCAAGAATGTCTGCGCTAATGTATCATCATGATATATGTCTGGGTTTTCGGCCCATAACACGGCTGACCGGGCTAGTTCCTGTTCATCCATAGAATTGAGTACATGGTACCCCATTCGGTCTCGAAGCCTTTTATCGGTTTCCTGGAACTGATGTTCAGAAGAATTCGGGTTTGTTAAAGCAGAGAGAAAAACTCTCTTGTTTTCCGGGCGGATGCCTTTCCTAAGGTAGTTTCCTTTACCTACATACGCTATAGTATCTGTAGTCCTTCCTGGTTCTGCAAGTTCTTCCTCCTCGGAGGAAGCTTTGTCATTCCCTTTCTGGTGTGCCGTTATCACTGCCCTTCTAATTTTCTGGTACATACTGGCTATGCAAGCCCCCCTGTCATGTTTTCCTTCGGCTATATTTTGACCCCACTTGGTTAGTGCATCTAATTCACTCTGATCTGTCTCAGGCCGGTCTCGTTCTCTTATTAGACAATTTATGAAAAATCGTAATATCTGTGCTTGAATGTCAACTTTCTGTTTATCCATGGCATCCTTGACACTGTCAGGGTCTTTCCCTGTCTGAACAAACTCATATATTCTATCGAGACGCTCCTTCATTCCTACATAGCATAGCAAGATATCAGTGGCAGATCTTAATCGTAGTGATGCCAATATCATTAGATCGTTTTTTCCGGGTACTGGATCATATCTACAAACGGAAATGTTTTCTTTTAATGCGTCAAGGCGGGGAGACTGGAACGTGAGAGGACTCTGCGTGTCCCTGAAATTGAATCTGCGTGTCAATGGCGGGGTCCGAAGACCCGCAGTCGCACCTCCTGAGGCGGATGCTTGGGCATTATCTCCCTGCGGAGTCTGGATCTGAACTTGAATTTGTCGTTTAGTAGGATCGGGTAGGACTTGCTTCAGTAGGTCAATCTTGGGTGCGGGAAGTGGCAGAGCTGGCGGAACGGGGGAGGTCTGTCGCGGTATCGGTGGAACATGATCTGGGGCCGGATTGCCACCCCCTTCCCTTTCAGCAGGCAGGGTACGAACAGGCAGATTGGCGTAAGCTGGTGCTACATCCTCTAGATAAGAATTTAAGAATATGTCTTTAGTAGTCTTATGCATTACTTTAGTTGGCACTAATGGTGGCGGTAAGTTTTTCGGTATTTCTGATAGGGCTTCAGATGTACCTTCGGCCGCGAGATACATTCCGTTTACAAGATTGTTTCGGGCACGGTCTATTTGTTCTGTTTTTACTCGGATCCCTTCAATAACTAATTCGTTTTCTTGGGCTTTTTCTGATTCTTTAAGTCTGTCTTCTCTACGGAGTGCTCTCTCAGCACGCTTATGGGATTCCTTACGCCAGAATTCTATGGCGTCTTTCTGAGATTGTCTAGCTTTCTTTTTCCATAATGCTTCTTCTACCTTCATGATGCACTCGGCATCCCATGTTCCAGTAACAGGCCATCTGTGTCTTTCGTCTAGGTGCTTGGTGTAATCGGCCCATAAATCTAGATATAATATGGCATCTATGCCATGCTTGTGGTACATTAAGTTACCTGGAGTGTCCCTAGGGGGAATAGGAATTTCTTCCTCCAGTATCCCTTTCCTAGTTCCTATCTGCTTTAACTTGTTGAAAAACGGCATCTTATTTACTTATTACTGAATGCTCAATCCTTATTCCTTAATACTGCTGACAGCTAGTTTATACGAGAAACACAATAATACACATTTAAACAGTCACATTCATACCACGACATTAATCACATTAAAACATTTGAGACATAGATGACTATCCCCTATACTGGATGTACTGCTCAACAGTACAGATACACTGGTGTAACAGTGCAAAGATTCAGAATACTCGATATACTGCTAAACAGTACAGATACACTGCCTAAAAACAGTGCAGACCGGACTTGCGTACCCAAACCCGTCTAGATACGACCCAGCAATGGTACTCACCGGGAAGCACGGAAACAGAAGGCCTCGGAAAACTCGACTGGACTCGACTTGGTACTTCGGAAAACTTCGGAGAACTTCGGAAAACCTCGGAAAACTTCGGAAACCTGGTGGGCCTCTTGACACCTCGGACCTTGCTTCTTTCGACTAGGCTCTGGTCGGGATCCTCCGCACTCCTCACCGCCTCGTCTGGGCACTGATCGCAGTCTTCGTCACCTCCTTGGGTCAGAGGGAGATGCAGGAAATCCTGCCGGTACGCGTAGGTTCCGTCTAACTGACGGCAGGGGACAGAGCTTGCAATGCGCCAACCGGCGCGTGAGGTGGGGGAGGGGTCCCTATTCGGGCGCCAAAATGACGTAAATAATTAATTTACTCTCTTAATTTCTATGCAGGTAAGTACTTAATCAATAATAACTCAATCGGAATGAAAAAAGACAGAGTCCGTGGTGTTAGAGTTTCTTAGGGGTTTTATTCCTTAAAAAGGAATGGTCCAGACCAGGATATCATGTTCTGACCACCACAGGGGTGTCAGAAGGGATAGAGCAAACTTTATTGACATTACATAGCTTATATACTTGATTTATACCATAGGAAGCAGTGTAGTAGGCGTAACAGCTGAGAGAAGACAAGATAACAGTATACACGTGTTACTAGTACGTAATCAAGAGGCGTGAACTAGGCGTGAACCAGAGGTGTGTGCTAGAAACGTCACTGATAGGTGACGCAAGTGGGTGGCACCAAGGGGTGGTGCTAACAGAATTGTTGCAATGTCAGCAGAAATCGGAAGCTTGGATGCGCGCGCAGCTGCATGACGTGTGATTGGAGGGGAGCAGGGGACTTGACATTTACACTGACGGAAAGAGACAGAAGTCTGGCATGTCAGATCAACTTGTACTTCTATCATATCTGATATCTGATGTTTAGGAACCATACTATCTGGGCAGAAAGGTCTCTAGGGCAGAAGCTATTCTATGCTAACTGTGGATACGTGTATAAGCGCCTGAGTGTCTGCATGAGAAGCGTGGGGGCACGGGCCTTCCATGGAAGCATGGTAACAGAGGCTATGAATTATTTGCATTTGGACGGGTCGGCCCTTTGGCTCTGCAGCTGGAGAGGATGTTTACTGAAGCTAGTAGGCAGGAATGCATTTTCGAGGAGCGGAACAGATAACTTGAAGGTTATAGTCAGTCTTGGCAGAAAGCAGGCTGAGCTGAGCGCGAGGGGCCGCGCTGGAAGTAAGTCAGAGTTCACGGGTACAGAGGTAGCCTGGGCAGAGGCTGTCAAAGTTAGAAGCCAGAAAAGAGGTTCGATGGCAGAAATTCAGGGCCTACTCTGCCAGAGCAGGAAAACATGTAAAGTACACTACAAAAAGACGGTGGCATAGCATACTTAGGAACGGACTATATAATCCATTCAGGGTGGATCTGAAAGAGGACAAGTTAACGTTGGACGCAAATGTATTTGCGTCTTCATAGCTGACACAGGAGGGAAGTTACATGCACTTTAAGCTGGTACATGGAGTCGGTGGGGTACGCGCTAGGGAACATAACATGACCAAAAATGTATATTTCCTCTGCACGGTGTTACGGAGATTCGGCCTCGGGGAGGGATTTGTCAGATGGACCGCGGTTCTTTATGCTTCTGCTTCGGCCAGGGTCCGAGCGGGCCCATTGATTTCATCGCGGTATCCGGTAGAATGAGGCACGCGGCAAGGGTGCTCCTTGTCCCCGCTTCTTTTTGCGCTAGCGGTGGAGCCACTGGCGATGCACCTTCGCTCGGGAGCCCACTATACGGGCTTATGGACGTCTGCGGGCCCGCATTATGTCTCGCTATATGCGGACGACCTATTGCTCTTCCTAGAGGACCCGGTCGACGCTTTACGGGGAGCGGAATTGGCGCTCACGGAGTTTGGAGAGGTCTCGGGCCTCCGAGTGAATTGGTCTAAGACCTGTCTTTTTCCGGTACGCAGGGGTACCCCCACCCCTGCGCTAAGTAGGGAGATTAGGTGGGAGCCCGACTGCTTTAAGTACCTTGGGGTATTCGTTTACCACGACCAACCCGACCTCCTAGATGGGAACATTGCCCGCTGCATTCGAGCACTCCGAGGTTGCATGGACTTTTGGGCCACGCTGCCGCTCTCAGTGGCGGGACGTATCGCCCTGCTCAAAATGGTGGCGCTTCCCCGGTTATTGTATTACTTCCGAACTTTGCCGATCTGGGTCCCACCGGCCACGTTTCGTCGCTTACGCTCTCTGGTGGTCGGATTCCTCTGGGGAACGGGCCGGCGGCGGGTGGCCCTCAATACCTTGATGAGGCCGAAAGACGAGGGGGGGCTCGCTGTGCCGGACTTCGAGAAGTACTATCTGGCGGCGCAGCTCCAGACCTTCACCCAGGAGATCGCCAGGGAATTCCGGGGCCCGGAAGACGGTAGAGGGACGGGTATGGCCAGGCATGTTCTCTCCTTTATAGCGCTGCGACAACGTTTGGTCCTGCGGGACTTGTCGATGGAGGAGCGGACTGTCCGACTGTGTTGGAATCGGGCCCACGCCCGAGGCCAACTGAGAACACCGTATGCGCCTGAAATACCGTTGGGGATGCTGACGGCCCTCCCCCACGGAGGGGATTGGTCACGTTTGGCGGCCTGGGAGGATTCCGGTTTACAGCTCGTCGGTGATCTGTACGAGGACGGAGCGCTCTTGTCCTTTCAGGATCTCATTGACCGCTTCGGGATCTCCCGGGGCGACTTTCTGCTGCACTCGGCCATTGTACGAGCGATCCAGGCACACTGGAAGAACGGGCAGGAGGAACCCCACTTGTCTCAGGTGTGCCAGTACGTAATGATGTCGGCGGGCACGGTGAAGGCGGTCACTTGCCTCTACGGCAGGTTGATTACCGAGGGATTGGCTCCTCTCACCACTTTGAGGACCCGCTGGGAGGAGGACATTGGTAGGGAGATCCCGGAGACGACCTGGGCCCAGTTGGTGAGACGAGCCTGGAAGGGCACACGTAGCGCCCGTTTCCAACTGGTCCACTATTATGTTCTCCATAGAGCGTACCTGACCCCGGTGAAAATCAGGCGTTATTTTGCCACGGCTTCGGCGGAATGCCCTAGATGCCCGGCTCAGGAGGCGGACCTCCTACACATGTTATGGGCCTGTCCAGGACTGACGTCCTACTGGCAGGAGGTAGCGACGACTCTGGAGGAGGTGACAGGGAGACTCTTATCATTGGATGCGGCGGTGGGGATCTTGCACTGGTTCCCCCATACCCCCAGGAATAAAATTTCCAGTAAATTTATCGACCTGGGGCTCCTCCTAGCTAAGCGAGAGGTGACCAGGAACTGGAAGGCACGATCTGGTCCGGCAGGCAGCAGATGGCACAGTGAGCTTTTGAAGTGGGCGGCGGGAGAGAGCGCGCTGAGATATCAACTGGCTTGGAGGCAGGGTAATGAGAAGGCGCAGGAGGCCGCGTTGGAGTGGGAAATGCTGGTGCAGGCCCTCAGGGATTATTGTGCCCCCAGCGACTCTGAAAGTGAAGAAGCGACTCGCCCCGAGTCCCGGTGAACGTCAGCACTGACAATCCTATTGCCTTCCCCGTGGGTCAAATAGCAGATCCTATGTTGATAGCTCCCTGGCGCTGGTGGTGGGGGGGAGAGGGGGTTTTCTTAGTTAGTAGACATTTTGGGGGGGGGGGTTTATTTTGGGGGTTTTAGGCTTGTTTGGAAAAGCAGATGACGGACAGTGTATTATCCGGACCAGCTCCAGCATCCTACTGACCCCCGTTGCATTTCGCCGCCCGACCCCAGGGTTGTGGGCCAGTTGGCTGTGTACAGACTTTACGGAGGGGGGCCGGAGGGCTTTATTCTATTAATATTGCTTATGATACAATGCTGGTCGCTACTGTACTGATTTACCGATTCCTGCAATAAAAATATATTTAAAAAAAATAAATAAAAAATAAAAAAAATAAAAACAAAATCAGTGGAATGGGATGCATTCAAGGTAGTTGTGAGGGGCCTATGCATTGGTAGGTTCTCGGGTGAACGGTCAACGGTCCTAGCTGACGTGGGGAAAGCGGAGGGTGTATTGAGGGATCTAAAGCAACAGCGACCGGAGCGACCGGCACTACACGCTCGGTTACAGGAAGCGAAGGAACTAGTTGATGCAGAAACAGAAAGACTGCGGAGCTATAATTATAGGTTATATACTACTAAAGTACATGCGGAAGGGGACAATGTAGGCACGTTGTTGGCGAGACTAGCGAATCCGGAACTCAGAGGGAGCCCAATCATGAGTATACGGGAGGCAACGGGAGAAATGATCTACTCTCAAGCCCCAATCCTATCACGCTTCTTGAGTTACTATACGACTCTGTATCGGAGCCAACTAGACGCTGAGGCTTCTGACATAGAGGACTATCTGGCGGGCGTTCAACTTCCGGTTCTAGATGAGGATAGCGCTGAGGAATTGGGCCGCGAGATAATGGTGCCGGAGATTAGAGAGGCTATCAAGTAGATGGCTAGGAACAAGACGCCGGGAGTTGACGGCCTGCCGGTTGAATTTTATGCGAAATGCATTGATGTTTTGGCACCCAGGTTGCTGGAGGTCTATTCAGAGGCTTTGGAGCTGAGACATTTGCCTCAATCAATGAGAGAGGCTTTGGTCGTTCCGTTGTTGAAGCCCGGGAGGGAAGGTAGCGATATGACCTCATATAGACCGCTGTCCATGCTAACAGTGGACTATAAAATTCTGAGTTGCATTCTGGCCACCAGACTGCTGCCACACATGACCACACTAATTCATGTCGATCAAGCCGGGTTCATATCCACTAGAAACACTTTGACTAACATCCGTCGCCTTGTTCGGGTGCTAGGGAGCCACCTGGAGCCGGGTCAGATGCCGGCGGTGCTGTCCGTGGATGTCGAGAAAGCTTTCGATAGCCTGGAGTGGGAATACCTTGATAGGGTACTAGAGAAGTTCGGTTTAGGAGGACAATTCGGGCGTTGGACGAAGGTTCTCTACTCCTTCGCGACTGCCAGGGTGAGACTGGGATCTGTGATATCCGCTGAATACCCGGTGCGCAGAGGGACGAGGCAGGGATGCTCGCTTTCCCCTTTGTTGTTCGCGCTGGCCATAAAACCCCTGGCAGCCGAGGCGCGGTCGGGTGTGGCGTATGGTGGGATTATGAACGGCGGGACCTCACATTATATTTCATTATATGCGGACGATCTGTTGCTGTTCTTGGAGAACTCAGTGCCGGCGCTGGAGGGGGCAGTAACAATGTTGTCATGTTTTGGGAGACTATCAGGCCTTAGGGTCAACTGGGGTAAGACATGCATCTTTCCATTGCGAGCGAATATGCCCCGTCCACCCCTGACCGTAGATGTCATTTGGGAAGGGTCGTGCTTCACCTACCTGGGGTCCGCATATATCATGAGGCTAACGACATGTTGGAAGGGAACATAGGACGTTGTATAAGGGCCCTGAAGGGATGTATGACCTTTTGGGCGTCTCTCCCCCTCTCGGTGCAAGGCAGGGTGGCACTGCTCAAAATGGTGGCTTTGCCCCGATTGCTCTATTATTTTCGCACGTTGCCGGTGTGGATCCCCCAACGGGTTTTTAAAGAATTACGGACATTGACGACTGACTTCCTATGGGGGCATGGGAGGCGCCGAGTAGCACTGAACATGATGAGGAGACCTAAGGCTGAGGGGGGGAATGGCGGTTCCTGATTTCGAATTATATTATTTGGCGGCGCAGCTACAAATTCTAACACAGAATGTCGCAAGAGAATTTAGGGGCCCGGACCAAGACAGAGGGACAGGAATTCAGAGACATATCCTATCATATATTATCATGCAACAGAGGCTGGAGTTGCGGGTTCTAACCGTGGAGGAGAAGACTTTGCGCTATACTGGCATAGAAGCTTGAAAAGAGCGAGGGCGACGCGCCCATATGCACCGGAGATCCCTCTGGGGATGCTGACGGTGTTGCCGCATGAAGGGGATTGGTCTCCGTTACTGGACTGGGAGGACTTGGGCCTTCAAATGGGTGGCGGTCTATATGTTGATGGGGTGTTAGTGCCCTTCAGAGTTCTCCAGGACCAATTTGGCCTCCCTGATGGGAGCTTCCTGTTGCACGCGGTTGTGACGGCGGCGATACGGAAGCATTGGAAAGCTGGGTTATCGGAACCCTGCACAACCATGGCCTGCCAGTATGTTGTAATGGCGGCGGGTACATTCAAGGCGGTCACCTGCCTCCACTCTAGAATGCTGCATGAAGGGCTAGGACCGCTTGCAGTCTTGAAGCAAAAGTGGGAGGAAAGTATAGGGAAACCCATACCGGACGCGACTTGGGGCCATATCTTGCGGAGAATATGGAAGGGGTGCAGGAATGCCCGGTTTCAGCAGGTGCATTTTTTTGTAATACACAGGGCCTACTTGACCCCCGAGAAGATCCGGAGGTATTTCCGGGTGCAGGAGGCAGCATGCCCTAGATGCCTGACACCTGATGTGGAATTGGACCACATACTGTGGGTTTGCCCAAAACTGGGGTTGTACTGGTAAGAGGTGGGGGAGCTCCTTAACGCAGTCACTGAACGACAGGTGGAGTACGACATGGCGACGTGTCTGTTGCTCTGGTTCCCTCACACGGCCAAGACAAAAATCACAAGCAAATTCATTGACTTGGGCCTTATTTTGGCCCTGGGAGAAGTTACTTGGCATTGGAAGTCGAAAGAGGGCCCGTCAACCAGGCGATGGATGAACGAATTGCAGAAATGGGCACGGAGTGAAAGTGTGGTCAGACTTTGAAAAGCTACTCGCACAGCGAATGTGAGGGGCTTAGAAAAGGCGAGGGCCTGGGAGGCAATAGTCCAGGCACTAAAAGACTATTTAATTGAAGACGAGGACTAGGGGATGGCCAATATAGGAGGTTCCATGGTACGCGGAGACACATATGCATGGATCCCTCAGGTCGCGACAGACTTGCTTATGTATACATGGATGTGGCCCACATCAGCAGCAGTTGAGTGGGGTGGGATAAGGGGAGGGTTAGTTGGGGACTGGTACAGATAGAGGAGAGACCTTAGTGGATGTTAGAATCAGGTATGGGCCAGTGTGAGGAATACTCATGGAACATGTTCCCAACAAAGTGATTAGATCAATGGAATGTAGAATGTCAGGAAACTCCAATAAGGGGCGTTCCAAAGGATGACTGAGTGCGATTGAGTCGCGTTTGTGTTGCTATCATTCGCTATCTATGGGACACTGTATTCGGTTGACTGTATTAGGGGGGGGGGTTGGGAGTTATAGAAAAGCAGATACCAAATTGTATTGTTGACCAGATGCCTCTGCGCGATGTTTTCTTAGATATCTCTGACAGATTTGTAGCTAACGCCGCCCGCCCTCCAGGATGTGGGCTAAATGGCTGTGTGCAGTTTCATTGTTGATCGGTGACTTACGATGGTCAGAGACGTGAAGGTCGGAATAATTAATTGTTTGTATATGAATCTGCAATAAAAATATATTTTTTTTTAAAAATCAGCTGGGCTCTCGGGCAAGTAGATAGCCGATCTGCTCCAAACCACTGTGTGTTTGCTTAAGGCAACTGTTCGTATATTTATACCAGAAAGGTGCCGTGTTTGACGTAAGGTTGGACATAAGACGTCACTAAGAACTAACAGTTCTTTCTGGACTCCAGGAGTTCTTGTTCAAATCAAAACAAAAGCAGGGGGGGATTTCCCAGACTGCTGGAGGCTTGGTTTGTTTAAAGAACGTGTTGTGCTTTCTAGGAGTCGATGGGAGTAGCCGTGCTGTGCTTTGGACTGCATGGGCTATTACTGAATATGGATATGATTCTTACGCCTTTATAAGGGTATTATTAATTATAACCGCATAAGGGCATGAATCGGGAATATCGAATTAGGGTCCTAGATAGAAATACAGCAATAGACTTACTGAATTAATGGACACATAGAATTCAAACTCAGCCATATGGGAATAGTCCAGAGCACTCATAGACAAATGTAACTCCTTACAGCTAGACGAGGGATGTCATAGCTCCACCCACAGAAATATAATCGATTGCGTATTCAGCCCAGGGAGAGGGGCATTGGTACAGGGGGCTCCGGAATTCAAGGAGTGGCTTGTACCTGCTGCCATGTGCATGGTGTACCTGGTAGCAATCCTGGGGGATCCCCCTGGAGCAGAGAAGGTAAGAGCCAGCCAAAGTGTGTAAGAGGTGAGGTTTGTGAATGTGTGGCCGGAACTGGGAACAGCAGTGCCTTGTATGCACCCCCTAATAAGGATGGAACTTCAGAGGTTTTACAAATTGCTTGCTGCAGGTAGCCTGTCATTTGAAGACATATCAAAGTAATACACGAGTCTGCTACAGCCAACGCGAGCTTGTTGCGCCATTCAGATGTATGTGATGTTAGGTCGCTTTATTATTGTTTAGGTCTTTTCAGTGTTTGTAATAGTTTTTTATTTAATGAAGATTTAAAAAGATGTGTGGCATTTCGATGTATAGGGCGTGTAAGTAGTTATTATCTGATGGGTGGAGTGTCGAATGCAGGCGGGGTGTGATGTCATCCAAAGGTTGTTAGAATGGTGCGAGGGCGGATTAAACAGGAAAGAAGAGAGACGCCTGGGAGACGACGGGGATCAGGATGGGCAGAGATGCGACGGATTTTCTTTGTACATATAAATCTTCACTGCAATAAAAAAAACGCATTTACAAAACATTTACGAGGTTGTGCCTTGCAATTACAATTGGGTATCTCACCGATGTCGCCGAAGAATAAATTTGTGGGTGCAACATTAATTGACAATATTTCAGCACCCTGGACAGCGAAAGCTGCCCGGAGCCGACACCTGCATACAGAGAGAGAGGGGTGGACCATATTCAGTGGGGTGGATGAAGTCGGATGCACAGCCACAGAAATGTATCCTTTATCATGGCATAGGTTCGCTTGAGTGAGCAACATGTTTATACAGGGAGAGGGTGCAACAGCTGGACGGCGGAGCGCGCAGACAATGCCTGCAGCTGGGCCTCGGCTGAATGCTCATCCCGAGAAGCAACAGATGTGGCCAGACAACTTAATGTAGAAACCGTTTAGCAGCGGGGTGCAGCGACTCCTTCCGTACGTTACACGCATGCATTCAAGCGCGCGGGCACTCGCGTCCTGTCATGCTGCGGTGTCACGGCAACAGACTATGCCCGCATACCTATACAGAGCTGCTATTATAGGCGTTAGGAACCTGTCAGAGAGAGATAACTCTATCGCAGCCTCTGCTGACACGCGTTCTAGTGCCAGCGGCACTTCTTAAGCGAACTATGATCTTTAGCAAAGTAGCAAACCGTTTGTGTTTTCATCTCCCCTATTTCTTTCACTGCCAGAAAATAGGACGTACTAAGCAATAGGTTAAGTTAAAATTTTACACACAATTTAACAGGCATTGTCAGTGCCAATAGGTTTTGCTTATGAATGAAAGTGCCTTTTGTGTCATTTATAGGTTTAGGTACTTGAAAGTGCACTCTGTCACTCGTATGTGTACTCCTGCTTCCATTCATCCATCAACTGACTCTCTCTTACATCGCAAACATAACAAGATGATGGACGGAGTGCTGAAACTTTTCAACCAGTCACAGATCTGAGTTTAATCCATAATTTTTTTGCTCACTATGCCACCCCAGTTTGGACCCAGCAATACGCACACCTTCTTGACCCTGCTCGTCATGGGAACAGTCCAGCCTGAACTGCCAGGCCAGGTTCTCCCTGGACTGGAAAGAAGCATCCTGGGACCTAAGTTGGCAGGGTATGCCCAGACGTGGGTCCCTTGCTCACTTTGCCACTGGATTCAAGCTAGGCTGGATGCTGAGGTGTGTTACCCCAAAACTGGTCCCAGGATGCTTTTTTCCAGTCCAGGAATGACCTGGTCTGGTAGTTCCCATGAGGAACAGGGTCAAGACTCATTTGCATATGGCTGAGTCTGAACTGGGGTGGTGAAGTGAGCAGAAGAACTATCATGGATTTAACTTTAATCTAATATTGACTGGGTGTCTGAAAAGTTTCAGCGCTTGGTCCATCATCTTATCGTTTTTGCTTCTTTCTTGCATCGACACTTTGACGCAACCACAATAAAACACACGTACACTTAATAACATATGCAGAATAAATTCTAAGAAAACAAGTAGAAAAAAAAGAAAACATGCTGCTATTTAAACATGACGGGCATATGCCTGCCATACCATAACTAAATATAGCAGTGGGTATCCATCTTGAAGAGCTATTGCACAAAGTCTATTGTTATTTTAAAGTTCCAACCTGGCGGCCATGTTTAGCACCAAAGTCGTATCCATCTTTGAATCGTAAAACAATGACACACTATGGACAACATCATTCCATAACGGTTGCCTGGTTTAGAGGAAGTGGCCACTTGGGATGGGGTGTGCAGTAGATGAAATGAGCAATGAGCAGGCAACAAGTTTGTACCAGGGCGGGACTGGGAACCAAAACCGGCCCTGGCAAAGTGCTCGGCCGGTCCCCCTCCCCACTCAGGGGGGGAGGGGGGGGAGGGGTTGAGGGTGCCGTCGAGCTCTTTGCTGCAAAAAAGGCCCTGTAACAAAATCGGCCGCCAGGGGCCCAAAACCGGCCCCCACCCGTGCGGCGCACCGGGGGATTGCCTAGTGCCCGCTACAGCCAGTCCGGCCCCGGTTAGTACTATCTAGAGAGCTGCAGTATCCTCTTGAGAAAAATTAAAATTAAAAAAGAGAACCAAATATAAGAGCTATAAAAGTGGAGAAAATTGAAAACTAAAATCCTGGCTAACCAGCCCTGAAACTGAAGTGTACCTATTTTTAGATGGATGTTCACATGTGAGCTTCAAATACCATCATTGAGAAGACAAGAAAGCCAGTAACTGATGAGGACTGAACCATTTCCCACGCAGTACTCCATCATAGATGGAAGCAGGGGCTAAATGACAGACAGACCAGTGGCAGAAGAAGGCTGACCTAAGTGCCTTCTATGTATCTATACGGATATATTTTCATATTTATTGATGGATCTATTATATAATGCTTTTTATTACAAGATCGTGGTAATAATTTAAGCCTGTAAGGCCTTCCAAAGAGATCCTAGTAAGAATTATTACAGTGGACTTCATCGAACCCTAGGGTTTATCAGAGGTGGCAACCAACACCAAAGTAATTTCTTACAAAGTTAATTTGCGAGATTTTATGTAAAAGATGTCTATTTGAAGCCTTCAATACAGAGCAATAACAATGGACCCTAGAATGCCTATTGACTTTAATTTACGCTTTTCACAATAAATATGTGAAGCCTAATGCCTTTCTCATGCATTTTCATTATAAATGGACCTGGGCAAACTTTAATTGATGCAGGTGTAATTTCTGGTACTTCACGTCACGCTTGTAATGCGAAATAGTTGTTTTTTCCTGTGCTTTCATTTAAATGCATCCTCAAGCCAAAAATTGATGCATGGGCACATTTTGCACTAAAATATGGTGCAAAATGACGAATTTCTTCTTCATATATTTACTGGTAATTTCACATAATTTTTTGCAACTACTCACCAGCAAATTACTTCATTTTCACACACCCCTTACTATAAACTATAAGGCCTATAACCTTTCCAATGGTTTGTCACCATCACTAAATTAGCCTTGTTGTATTGAATATGAACTTTAGCACAAGCCAACAAGTGCAATGCAGGCGCTCTTTAGTGGAAGCTCACAATTTCAGGTCATTCAAAAGCTCTACTCAGGGAGACCCACATGTAGTTGGAGCCTACACTCCTCTCAGTAGTACTCCTAAAGCACTTTTTTGATGATCATATAGGTAAAGCGACAGCTTCGCTGTCAAGGCAGACATAAAAATGTATGTAGATCAGTATATCTACTGGCAAGCCATTCTGTTCTCAAACACACAATTGGATTCTGAAGTCTAAAGTTAATAATGTACTGCTGCCAGAGAAAAATGAACGCCATAAATGATCTACTTATCTAAGACACATTTACAGTGCCATGTGCCATTTGCATTCTCTCAAAAGTTCAAGCTACATCCCTTTCTAAGCTAGATACTTTATGCATGTTAGTAAGTCCTTTCTAGGCAGCTATGCTGCTGCTGGCTCACACAACGGGATACACACACAAAGAATCACAGCTGTGGGAGGGGAAGCACTTTTTCTGGGTAGCCCACAATGTCTACCCAATTAACCTGTTTACCGCAGCGAACATTCCACTGCGGTGAGGGGGTTCTAAAGAGTGGGCGGGGGTGCATCAGCCAACGGTCGTGCGCAGCACCAGGGAGGTAGTGCTTGCGAGCACGGAACGGGTTAAAGATGTACTGCTGTCCACCAAGGTGTGGGCGGAGCCAAAGCTCCTACCTGCAGTACTCATGAAAGCTTTTTTTTTTTTTTTTTTAGATTGATCACTTAACTTCTCCCCTGCTGGTGACGGATCACCGTCATCAGCCGCGGTCGTGCTGTGCTGATGACGGAGCGGTTCCGTCACGGCTCGCTCGGCACGCCTGCGCTGAGCGTTCCATTGAGCGGGTGGGGCCATGACGGAACCGCTCCGTCATGAGCACAGCGCGACCGCGGCTGGTGACGGAGTGGTTCTGTCACCAGCATGGGCGGGCCGCGCGGCCCCCGCCCCCTTAGCGCTGCGGCGGAATAGCCGCCGCAGCGAAGGGGTTAAGGTCCAAAAAATGGGCAGGATATAGCAGCTTTGTCAGCATCAAACAGACAGGCACAGGGCTAAGCCGAGCTGTGTTTCAACGGCACAGTCAGTCTCATGCATTTACTAAAAATAAATGTGATAAAGTACCCCCATCGTACATAATAAGGATATTGCAAATCAGCAAAGAGTACATTTATCAGGTCCTGAAACTCTGAGTTGGCGTTCAATATCCTTTTATTGTACAGTAAAGGGTACTTTGTTGCTTTGTAATACATGGCTGCACCATAACCTTTCCAACAACACGCACATATTATTGAGGTGGTGCTCTTTCATATGTAAGAGAGAGGATGATTGTAAACATGAAGAATGAAATTATAATATCTAGTGCAATATTAAAGACACCAAACAGCAGTTAGATGTTTGTTGGAAACGGATGTAAGAATCAGACAAGTACAGATTTTATTAAATCAAAGCTGTAGCTCAGAATGCATAGAAACATGCAGCAAGATCCATTGTTCCTATAATTAACTAAATAGAAGAAAAAATAAACATTTTGTCATGATTATTTCCTTTCGGCTTATCACTTCCCATCTAGAAAAACAGTAGAAAAAGGAAAAGGCATTCCGTGTGTTTGTGCCGCTTTCATTATGCTCTGTGACCTGCCTTTACCCTCTGCTGCTGGCTCTGGCAGCAGGCATTCTGACAACAGAACTTAACTCTAATAAATTATTACAGATGAGCAGCTACTGCAGTTCTTTATTACATGTGACTAAGAATATCACAAGTCGCCTGTAATAAGGAAATTAGAGAGGGATTTTCGTGGAGGGACTGCAGGTCCGGATGTATTATACTGACGTAGCTGAACTGATGTACCTTGCATTTTGTGTAGAACAAATCAACAGGTTAATGAAAGTAATGGGTGAAAAATATTTTCTAGATGCATAAAGCTAGAAAATAATTTACTAATACCTCTTCCGGCTCCACCATGTAGAATGGGGCAGAATTCATCAGACTCTCAGAGCACGCACATTAGCTGAATATTTGGTGAAGCAGAAATATCATGTTTCACAGCTGAGTCAATGGCAGGAAAACTAGACCCAAGTCATGCCTCAAGCTCCTGGGAGTCCATTGGTAAAAAAGGAGTTTGTGGTTTGGGAGTTGGCAAGAGGTAGTTCGCCCCTGGGATATATAGATTAACATATCATTGGATTTATTCAGTGTCCTGCATGCCACCTGGGAGTCGAATATTCTCTATGTTGAAATGGGTTCAGGATAAAGGCTATAGGGCAGATTTACAAGCCCCTTGCGCCACTTTTGCGTCATTTTTAACATGGGAAATGTGACGCAAAAGTGGCGCAAGGGCCTGAAGGACTGGGTTATTTAAGACCCAGCGGTGCCAGGGGACAACACCTGAAACCTTCGTGGGTAACCTGCTCCGGCGTACGAATCACAGAGACACGGGACACTTCCTTCGGCGTCAAAGATTCAAGGTTTATTTACTGCAGGGAAACACAGAAGTCACAGGAAGTACAACGAGTGTAGTTCGGGGAGACTGCTTCAAATTGGTTCTGTGGATCGCTCCTTTTATACACAATTCTCCCATAGGTTTACATGGTACACAAAGGTTTACGACTTGGTTCCCATAATTATCCCCCAGAGGGGTCGCTTTGGTCACTTTGATACATTCAAGGTCCGAAACATAAGTGCGGAAACATTTGGCGGTCCCCAACTGTAAAAACCCATCTTCCCACCATTAGTACATTCCAATCAGCAGTAAAACGGATCGAAGAAGGAACAAGGACAGGTGCAGAGGAAGATGGAAACAGTGGGGAGATTGGAAAGGGTGTAAAAGGGAAGGTATCGGGAAACACGAGCTACAGGCATCAAAGGGACGTGCCTAATGAGATGCACGGCTGAGACAATAAACCGGCACGGCGAGATGAGCCTCGAGCGGGGCCATCTGCCTTACAGTATCATCCCCCTTGTCATAAAGACACTTTCAAAGGACATGTGTCTTCCGCAGATATCTTGGGAATCCCAGGGTCGCGAAGCGGACAACGTCCGTTCGCTGGCTACTTGAGGGCAAGAGACAAAATGGATGCCGTATCTAAGATGGAACCCGTGGGTACAGATAGAAAAACCCACGTAACAGACGAACGGTTTAGGTTAGCACGGCGAAACTGCGTACACCCACTAAACTCGTCATTTGCGGTTCATAGATACCAGACTCGACCATATTCGTGCGAGTCGAAAACACCACTTACAATCGTCACAGAACCTCAGACGCTCCTTTTGCCCTCATGTAGGCAAGCACTAGTCGGAATCATACTCGATATTCATCAGACCATCTAGATGTTGCTGTAACATAGCTCTGTCCAACCGAGCTCCTTTGGCAACAGGCGGCTGTCTTATACACGTTGTAGCACAGAGGCCACATAAGGCAGGACCACACTGCACACAAAGGCAACACGTGAACAGGAACGCCACAACAACTCCGATAATCATCAGAATCTTCCAACCCCAAGTCGACATCAGGCCCCAAAACCACCCAAGTAGCGTCCAATCCCCTACATCCACGTGTATGGATTCAGAGATTTTATGCAACTTTGAGATGGCTTGATAGACAGTCGGAGCGTTATCTGGAATGAAAATGCAGCAGCTCGAATGGATCACCTTACATACCCCACCTCGATCTGCTAAGATCACGTCTAAAACCATACGGTTTTGTAACGTCATAAGTCTATCCGCCTGAAGTTTTGTGGTGATATTACCAAGGGCACTGGCAGTAATATTAGCTGTCGATTCCACCACTCGAGTCAACTGTCTCAGGTTCCTACTATTAACCATAGGCCCCCAAAACGGGAGGAAACCCTTGAAAAAGTCTCCTGCCTCTTGACCTGCAGTGTCCTCTTCGCTAATTACGCCTCTCACAACTCTAGTCTTGTGATAGTCTGCGTCTACAGTGAACGTCGGAGGCAACAAATTTGCGATAAAACATGAGCCCACAAAGTCGGAGGGCAACCATGCATACGCATGATCATGACAGACAAAGTAGGTACCCTTGGCAGCCAGAAACACAGGGGACGAGACCATCGGCAGAATGTAATTTTCAGTGCAAGCACTCTCTCCAAGTCGGGCTTTCGATCTTCGGCCACGACCCATTAGACAAAAATTACCAATGTGGGGTACGACCCATATCGGAGGCTAGCTTTTAAGCTGTTCATCACTCGTGAGCGCACTATACTCGACCTTACTCAGGACCCTATAGGCTTGTACCTCTTCCTCCGGGATGAGCGACGGCTCATAGATATCTCTATCTAAATCTTCTATCGCTATAGACAAAGGCTTATGATACGAGCCAGGGCCAAAGTAGGGAGAACGTGGCTCTCGACTGGGGTAAGAATCTAGTGCGATTCGAAACATTGTTTGAAATGCTCGAGCGGACCCCTGGGAACTATACGGTAACACCAGATATGGAATTCCCTTATCCGTGGTATGTGGCATCAACCCACACACCCAACAATTAGTAGTGTTAACCACTAACTGGTGCTGGTGAAGGAGCTGAATAAAGGAATTATTGCGGAATTCTGCACGTCTAGCCTGCTCGTGTTCGGGTAAGATATGGAAAGAATGAGGGGATGCAGTGGAGGTAAGTTTAGGGTCAGAAGTAGGAGTAGGTATGGCAGAAGGTAAGAAGTAAGACATCGTGTAATACACCCCACCCGCCAATAATGCAGAAACAGTCAAAAGCAATACGAATATTTGAAACATAAAACATTTGGTACGACTAAGTTGTTGTAACTTGAACCTTTGCGCCTGAGCTTCTTCCAAGTCCATCAGCTTTGAAAACGCCATCCCCTATGACCGTCCGCAACGTTTCTTGACGCACTTCGTTCTGTGTAGCAGTAGTCAATCCCTAGGAGTTCCCAGGAACCGACGGTCTTTAACCTAGTGTCAAGACCTACTAACCAGAAGGAAGTACACGCGCGGCCCTACGGCCTTTATTTACAATTATATATGCAAAATGTCTCTCAGCTGTGGAAGCAAAAATATATGAGGAACGAAACTCAATATATATCTATATACAAAAATAATTACAATGATACGGGTGTTCAGACTGATCGTGGAAAACGGGATAATGCAGTTGTCAAGGGACAGAACGAAATCTTTTATTAGTCCTTAGTGCTGGATCGCAAAAAGTATCGGGTTTTCCCAGGACGTGTCTGTTCGTCAAACAAAGGATCCGTTGAGGAAACAGAGTTCTGTTGATCAGTCGAATGTTCTGGTCTTGAGTCTTTTGATAATTGTTCAACAGTGTCTTTCTGCTGCACTGAGGATTCTCCGACAGGTTGTGCGTCGCTAAAAGGTACAAACGCCGGCAATCCTTCGGATTCAGTTGAAGCAATGCCTCTCCTCACCCACGAGTCTGCCGGTAACGGTATAGGAACTTTCTTCTTATGGGTGGCATGCACCCAATTTTTCCGGCCCTCTAGACGAACAGCAGTTCTTGTGGCAAGGAGGACCTGGTAGGGTCCAGTGAACCTGGGCTCCAAATTCTTCTTACGCGCAAAATTACGCGTCACCACCCAGTCTCCGGGCTGGAGCTGGTGGCCTGGACCCTCCGTCTGCGTCGGCAATGCTTCGTAAACCTGTTGGTGAATTAACCTCAGTTTAGCAGTCAGATCATGGAGATAATCAATCAACATTGGATACTCAAGATTACAGAACACACCCGGTCTAGGGACCCCCCAAACATTCGCAGGACGACCGAACACTATTTCATAGGGACTGAGCCCTACTCGGGAGTGTACGGTTGCCCTTGTTGACAATAAAGCTAAGGGTAAAGCGTCAGGCCACGAAAGACCAGTCGTAGCCTGAATCTTCGCAAGCTTCAGTTTAAGGGTGCCATTATACCCTTCAACTAAACCAGCTGACTGGGGATGATTGGCGCTATGGAATTTTTGATTAATTCCAAGGCCCTTACACACACTCTTCATCACACTCCCCACAAACTCACTTCCGTTATCCGACCATACAATCCGAGGCATTCCGTACCGAGGAAAGTATTCCTTCAGTAGGATTTTTGCAGTTGACAAAGCAGTGTTGTCTTTGAGAGGATAGGCTTCAATCCATCGGGAGAACGCGCAAACCACAACTAAAACGTATTTCAGGTTATTGCATCGCTCCATATGGATGAAGTCTAATTGAATCACCTCAAAGGGACATGAAGGGGGAGCAAAACTACCAGGAGGAGTTGGGGTTCCCTTACCAGGATTGTACAACATACATACCATACAATTCTTAACCAATCGTTCAGCACATTTCGTGATACCATCATTCTTCCACACAGGGGACAGCAACTTACAAATACCTTTCACGCTAATATGTGCTAGCTCATGTGCCATTGTCACAACAGCCAGCACATACGCATCCGGCAACATCCATCTCTTATGTTCCGACAAATCAATCCAACAACCATTCGCATCCAACTTTCCCGTACTTTCTTTCCACTTCGTCTTTTCAGTCTCGGTGGCCTCATTCTGAATTGCTTTCACACTCTCGATAGTATCTTCACACATGCTAGACTCTGTAGGCCACCTAACCGAACTCGTCACATACATTCGAGTGCTAAGGTTCCGGGCAGTCTCCTTAGCAGTCTCATCCGCAAACGCATTACCACGTCCAACATCATCAGTCACCTTACGATGCGCACTACATTTAACAATCGCTACCTGCTTAGGCAACGTAAGTGCATCCAAAAGGTCATTCACAAGCTGACCATGCTGAATCTTCGTACCATGCGATGTCATAAAACCTCTCTCTCTCCACAACCGTCCAAAGCTATGGGCGACGCCAAATGCATATTGGCTGTCGGTAAACACATTCACACGTTTCCCTTTCGCTAACACACACGCTCTAGTGAGAGCGATCAGTTCTGCAGCCTGGGCAGAATTCTGATTTAATCTCGCAGCTTCAACAACAGTATTCAACGTTACAACAGCATACGCAGTAGTCACATTGCCATTCGGCAATTTAAAACATGAACCATCCACATACAGCGTTCCATCTGGATCTTCCAAAGGAGTGTTTTTAAGGTCCACTCGACCTTTTGTTTCCTCTTCGGTCCTCAAATAACAGTCGTGTTCTGCTATTTCATCTGACTCTGTGCTAACTGGTAACAAAGTCGCCGGGTTCAGAACATTGCAACGTTTTATCTGAATATGACTTGCCAGCAGCGTCAACTCGTACCCAGACAATCTCGCACTTGTCAAGTGCTGAGTTTTCGTACGATTTAAAAGAGTGTCGACTGCATGTGGAACCATCACCGTAAGCATATTATCCATGACCAATCCTGCTGATTGTCGGATGGACACCGCAGCTGCCGCTGTTGCTCTCAAACAACTCGGCAATGCTCTAGCTACCGGGTCCAAGGTCGAGGAAAAATATGCACATGGACGTTGCTTACCACCAAAAGGTTGCGTTAAGACACTCAACGCACAACCTTCCCTCTCGTGAACATATAATGTAAACGGCTTACTGTAGTCAGGAGTACCTAACACAGGGGCCGAACACAATGAATCACGCAATTCAGAAAAACTTTTCTGACATTCTTCCGTCCATGGTAAAGGAGTTGAAACATCCTTGCACGTAAGAGCCACCAATGGTTTCGCTAGCAATGAAAAATTTGGAATCCATTGCCTGCAGTACGACGTGATACCTAGAAAGGCACGCACATCTCTCTGGGTTGTTGGCACAGTCATTCGCGCAATTGCTGCAATTCTCTCTGGGGTCAGCCGCCTTCCCTCCTTTGACAATAAGTGACCTAGATAGGTTACTTCTTGACAACAATATTGGAGTTTAAAAGGTGACACCTTGTGATGTAAGTCACAGAGATGTTGCAGCAACGACACCGTAGCAATTTTGCAAATGTCCTGAGTATCCGCAGCCACCAATAGGTCATCGATATATTGGATTAAGGCCGCACCAGCCGGCAACGTAAACGCATCCAGTTGACCCTTCAAGGCTTGACTGTAAATCGATGGACTCTCACAGTAGCCCTGAGGAGCGCGTTTAAACCGGAAGCTGCGTCCACCAAGAGAGAACCCGAAAAGGTCTCTGCTCTCTTCTGCGATCGGGATGCTGAAGAACGCATTCTTCAAATCGATCACCGAAAACCAAGATGCAGAAGCTGGAATCAGAGTCAGTAGCGCCGTGATGTCAGGCACAACGGGAAACTGAGGAATCACAATTTTATTTACCTCCCGTAAATCGATAACAAAACGATAAACAGGTGGTTTCGAAGGATCAGTACGTTTTAGAATGGGCAGTACAGGGCTGTTGCACACGTTTCCCCGAGTCTCTTCAATAACGTCTTTCTCGATCAGATCATAGATGATCGCTAACAGTGCTCGTTCACCATCAAGAGAAATACGATACTGGGGAATACGTGGCAATCGCACATTAGATTTCAGCTGAACAACATAAGGGGAGATGTCAAGCAGGCCCACATCATTGGGACCTGTTGCCCACAAAGATGCAGGAAGAGAACTCAATTCCGGTGGAAGCTTATCGAGAGACAAGTACATAGGAGAGACAACCCTCTCTCCCAGCGTAAGCTTTACACCCGCAGGAGAACAATACAAAGTTGCATACAAACGTTTAAGCAAATCCAGACCCAAAAGATTTTCACCACAACCAGTAGTCAAAATCAGCGGAGCTTGCAGCTCACGAGGCCCAATTGTAAGGGGCAAAGGGCGCGAAACTGGATTGCTAACGGGGGCACCAGAGAATCCAACGGAAACATTTGTTAAGCCAGACAAAGGTGCGCCAGGGAGTTTCGAATGCATTATGGAACTTTTCGCTGCACCAGTGTCCAACAGAAAAGGCTCAACGACGCCCGATGTAGCAACTGCGACGTAAGGCCCTCTCTGATCAACCGGAACTGATACCACTCCCTCTCCTTGTCTATGGCTGTCCTAGTAATTACTGTCGTCAGTTCCCTGATCGACGTAATAATCGTCTACATTGTATTGCGCAGATCGTCCTTGTGATGATCCACGTTGATCGAAACAATTATTGGAATTTGATGAGTTATCTGAAAGGTCATTTTGAGCACCACGACCCCTACCGCGTGATGTCTGCTGAGAACCACCACGACCCCCTCTAGATGAGTTACCACTATTACGATCGTTTAGAACAGGACAATTGAATTTTAAATGACCCTCCTGTCTACAATAGGCACATTGATTGTACTCTAACGAAGATCTTTGGGAAGAGGAGTCATTTCGAGATTGTGATCGATTAGATTGCGACTGTGATCTATTTTGTTGCGAAGCATTCTGATTCGAACGCGGAGGATACGCTTGCTGTAACAACACTTTAGTTTTAAGTTCTTTCGTCTTTTTATCAGCGCGGTCGTTCTCCTCTTTCTCTCTGTTCTCATAATACTGTGCTGTAGCCAATATTTGAGCCGAGGTAGAAACGGCCCACGCACTTTCAGAGTTTTTCAATTTATTGCTCAAATCGGGCAATAAGTTAGAGACAAATTTATCCACGAACAACCATTGACCACCCTCAGTGCCCATATCCTGACCACTATGGTCGATGAATGCCTCCTCAAATCTCGTAAAGAAGTCAGAGACACTCTCGTCCTTCTTCTGTCTACAAGCTGACAATTTGTCCCAATTCACCCTCATAGCTGGCATAAGAGTTTTCATTAGCGTAATGATTCTTTGAGGAAGAGCAGTAATCAACTGTTCGGGTTTAGCACCACCAGTTTGCAACCCATCCGCTGCTACAATGGCAGCCCAATCACCACCTAGTTCATTTGGATGATTTTCCTGACGAATCTTAGCCCATACCGGTTGCGGTACGACATTGCCAAACAGCATATCAATATCGGCAAGATTCATTATCGTAGCGTCTACAAGCTGCGACAATTCTTTATAATACCCTGCAGGATTTTTGCGAGGGTCAGGCAGAGATTGTTTCACCTGCAATACTTCCGATCGTTTCCATGGGAGATGTATCCACACTCTCTGGAAATGTGGCGGAATAATAGGCAGAGCATTAGGATCACCTGGCATCCACACTGGTGGAACTTCCCGCATGGAAAACTGACCAGACGCATCTAACTGCCTCTCAACATCCTCAACAAACAAGGCTTGAGGTATAGGAGTGGGACGAAAAGATAGCAACCGCTCAACAGCACGTCGAACGTTGGTATCCACTATCAGTCCATTCGAGAACTGAAGCTGTAGGTCGGACAAAGCGGTCAGCACTTCGTCAGGTGCATCGGCCGATATCTGATCGCGCAGAACCTTACACATTTCTTCGAACACGTATCTTTGTGTCGGTACGTTGAATTGACAGAACGTATCAAGTACAGCACGTGGAGGGTTTCTAAGAGGATGCGTCATCCAACCCATCGCCATGTTATATAGCGAAGCACGCTCCCTGTTACCGGGAAGCTGACTACGTCTCTGAGGACCATCTGAACCAGCGGACCCGAAAACAGGTCCGAGAGAATGAAAGAAACTAGCCGCAACAGGAGAAGTACGACTACGAGTAGATGGAGAAGTATAGCACAAGGGACTAACAAGAGAAGGAGTAGAGACAGAAGCAACAACAGGAGTTAATAGAGCAGGAGCAGTAGCGGGAGCAGGAGTATGTGGAAGTGGAGGAGCAGTAGGAATAGCAGTAGGCAAAGGAGCAGGAACAGTCGGAAGAACGGGTGCAGGTTGAGGAACAGGCTGAGGAATAGGTGGAGGAGCAAGTACGGGGGGGACCACAGGAGCTGCGGTACCCTGTACATACGGAGGTGGCGACTTCATAAGATAGGACATTAGAGGATCCTCAACTGATTCTTCCTTCTTATCCGACTCCGTAGGCAAAGCAGAATAACATTTATCTATGGACATACGCTGTAGCCTATCAAACACTTCCTTTTCCTTAACCTCCTTATCACGCTGAAACTGCTCTGCTTCCTTTACAATGGCAGCAACACCATCTCTCTGATTACGTTTAGTCTGTCTGATCTCTTTCTGTCGGGCTTCTTTACGCCACAACCGAAAGGCATCAAACATGGCCGGCCTTGACTTTTTCTCAAACAATTTAGCCTCTAGATTATCTAAGATCGGGGTCTCAAAGCTACCATGAGGTGGCCAGCTAAGGACACCATCCTTTTTAGTGTAGCGAATCCAATAGTCATTAAAAGTAATCGGGCCTAGCCCGTGTTTGCTGTACAGCTCATAAGTTGGAGTTCCAACCGGAGGTATCGGACACGAGTCCTCCAGTCGGGAATCCGTACCACAACGTCTGAAACAACTAAACAAAGTACTGCGACCAGGCATCTTGCACACTAGCCGAGTTTCACAAACGTCAAGGGTTACGGGATTTACCAAGTCCCTGCAAAGAGCAAAAACTCTCGGTTTTTGGCGGCTGCAGTCGTCAAATATCACAACAAAGTACCAAGAACCACAAGTGCAATGGAACCATGCAACAACTGAGCAACCACAACCAAGAACTCTGGGAGCGACCCACAAATACTTAACTCAAAGATCGATGGCGTCACCAGGAAGGCCCGTCAATCGTCTCGCTATACCAAGATCTACGCCAGGCGCCAAAACAGGTCTACAGTCAGGGCAGCAGTCCGTCGCAGCCGTCAGGAGGCGGGAATCTTCGCGGGAAAAGTCTTCGGGCCACTTGTTTCGACAACAGGATCGATGAAGCGGAGTGCACCTTCCCTCGGAGATTTCACACGAAGTTCCTCACGATCGTCGGGCTTGGACCAGTACCACTGATGCAGCCCCACGTTGGGCGCCAACTGAAGGACTGGGTTATTTAAGACCCAGCGGTGCCAGGGGACAACACCTGAAACCTTCGTGGGTAACCTGCTCCGGCGTACGAATCACAGAGACACGGGACACTTCCTTCGGCGTCAAAGATTCAAGGTTTATTTACTGCAGGGAAACACAGAAGTCACAGGAAGTACAACGAGTGTAGTTCGGGGAGACTGCTTCAAATTGGTTCTGTGGATCGCTCCTTTTATACACAATTCTCCCATAGGTTTACATGGTACACAAAGGTTTACGACTTGGTTCCCGTAATTATCCCCCAGAGGGGTCGCTTTGGTCACTTTGATACATTCAAGGTCCGAAACATAAGTGCGGAAACATTTGGCGGTCCCCAACTGTAAAAACCCATCTTCCCACCATTAGTACATTCCAATCAGCAGTAAAACGGATCGAAGAAGGAACAAGGACAGGTGCAGAGGAAGATGGAAACAGTGGGGAGATTGGAAAGGGTGTAAAAGGGAAGGTATCGGGAAACTCGAGCTACAGGCATCAAAGGGACGTGCCTAATGAGATGCACGGCTGAGACAATAAACCGGCACGGCGAGATGAGCCTCGAGCGGGGCCATCTGCCTTACAGTATCATCCCCCTTGTCATAAAGACACTTTCAAAGGACATGTGTCTTCCGCAGATATCTTGGGAATCCCAGGGTCGCGAAGCGGACAACGTCCGTTCGCTGGCTACTTGAGGGCAAGAGACAAAATGGATGCCGTATCTAAGATGGAACCCGTGGGTACAGATAGAAAAACCCACGTAACAGACGAACGGTTTAGGTTAGCACGGCGAAACTGCGTACACCCACTAAACTCGTCATTTGCGGTTCATAGATACCAGACTCGACCATATTCGTGCGAGTCGAAAACACCACTTACAATCGTCACGGAACCTCAGGCCTTGTAAATAAGCTCCTATGTGAATAAAAGGTACAGGGAAATCTACCGGTTAGATGACTCTGAGTTTCCCCTCTGCTGTGACTATCTCTGTATCAATGCTACACAGAAAGAAGTGTGGGAAATTAATCTTGAAATACTCTCAGCTTTAGTGGAAACCACCCAACTCCTTTTCTGCTTTGCGTACTTTACACATCACTTCATTCTTCTGAGTAGTTTATGTTTACGTACACTAAGTGCCATGTTCGAGTCTGACCTATACGCCCAGGGCCACTGATGTTATACAATTTATACAAAAGGATTGCCTGAATTGTATGGCAAGAAAATGCAAATTGTGTAGCATACTGCTGGGTCTTTTCTCGCATTTGCCCCTGCCAGGAGACCTCAAATGGATTTCTGCCATGCATGAATGCATTTACTACTTCTGCTTTCTCCACCATAAGTGTCTTGACATCTGCAGAGGTAAATCCCACTCAACGAGTGGGCAGTGGGTGTTTCAAGATGTAGTGTGTCTTGGAAGTTAAGGAACATCCACAAACGTACATTTGTGGGCATTCCCAAGCTTTCATTCAACCTCTTCCCAGCCTGGAAAGGGTCAGAGGTTTACTACACCTCTTCCAGGGTGTAAAGGGGAATGAATCACTCCCAGATATACTGAGGGTGCAGGGGAAGGGGGAAAATACTTTTCTTGTGAAAAAAAATGTGCATTCGCACCATAGATTAGGAACCTTTGGGACATACTAAATTACATTTCCAGTAGTGTGTCTGGAAATCTATGCCTGCACATTTTTACATTTTTCTTCTGAAATACACCCCTATGGTATTATATTCAATGTATAGGTGTTACATTCTGGGCATTATTACACAAGTATATTAGCATAAAATGGATCTAGGACATAAATAATGCAACAGAGCCTCAAGGTAAGAAAGTTATTCACATCAGCAGATGCAATTCCAGATGTTTTTCTGCCCTTTTGACAGATCCTACAAGATGTAGGTATTAACTAACTGTATCATAAGCAAGACTGTCTGTGTTTCTTACTGAACAGGTTGCTGGATGCTTGGTCTGAAATTGCGAGATGGGCCCTAAAAGCCTTCAGGTATATATGTACTACGTACTATGACACTACTTGGTAGCTCGGTTAAGTAAGAAAACAAAACAAGAGAGTGACAAGTCGAGATAAGCTTGTTTCTCTTCCCTTTCTAAACATAACAAATGAAAATGGGTTTGCTACCACTCATTTATAGCATACAGAATGCCTTTTACTCCTGTCTCAAGAGAAAAAAACAATAGATTTTGAAAAGTACCCTCATCCACTAACCTAGTTAGTGGCATGCTTCATCATTGGGATGACCCCTAGTGAATCTCAGGTGTGCTGCGACACCTTAATTACAGCACAGAGGGTTCTTTTATGAATTCGTGAGTTGGGAGTGAGTTAAGACTGACTCAAGGTGATCCATCACTTAAAGATATTTGAATCGTAGATGCCTTGAGTAGGGTTAAAATTGGTGATAGAAGAAGTGTAGTCACACATTCATCAAGGCATCTCACCCATCTCAGTACCTTTGCCATCCTTTCATGATCCAGATGTTCATGTGTGACTACAGGCTCCACCCCCCTCGGATGAGCCATGTCGACCAAGATAAAAAGCGATAAAAAGTACGGAGATCTTCAGTTACGAACCATTAGCACCAATATCGCATGCCTTCGCGTGCATGCGACCACTGGCTAGGTTTTTTCCTAGCAACCTGCTCCTGAAGAAAGCCATTGTAACCCAGCAAGCACGTACATCTGTCTGAAACATTTCAACCTAGGATGTGGGAGACCTTTCTAATATCACATCAAATCCACTATCACCAATTATAACCCTACAAATGGGAACCCATGATTAAAATATCCTTAAGGAATGGATCACGTTAAGAAAGTCACTGGTTCACAAAATAACCCGCTCCACTGTAATTCAAGTATTGCACACACCTGAGGCATCTTGGGTGGAAACCCAATGATGAAGCATGCCACTGACAAGGTTAGTAGGTGAGGGTTCTTTTAAAAAAATATATTCTTTTTTTTCTCTTGAGACAGGAGTGAAGGGCATTCTGGACGCTACATATGAGTAGTAGTAAGCTAATTTTTCGTTAAGTAGACAAGGCCTAGCTTATTGGAGGTGGTTTGAAGGAAGAGCTGGATATAGTATAACACAATTATTACATGCAAAAGGAATGACAGCTCAGCCAGAGTTATTAACTTGAAATAATATGCTTAAAAAGTTTAAATAATAATTGTAGTACAGCATAAATAAAGTAAAATAGTATATGTTCAGCCCCAAACCGAGGAAAGGTAATTGAAGGAAATATCTGCTATGGTTTGAACCATGTTCTGAAGTCATGGACGACCCCTGGCCTGGCCAGAATGTGGCCAGAGTTAGCGCATAGTGAAGATTATGGGTCTCCAAATATAGGAATAGGAATAGCTCTGGTTCCCTGTTTCGCATTTGCTTGCCACAAGGGAACAGTTAGGGGCAGGGTGCTGGAAGTGAAATGCCCAAACAGGGTATTTGTAATTCAGGCCTTGACTGACCAGAGAGTCTCAAATTGACCTCACAGTCCTGCAGGTAATCTCTGAATCCAGGAGCCCAAGTGCTGTCCTGTTGCTAGACGTCTTCACCATCAGGTGGGGTCAAGGGAGGGCTAGTGTGGCTTAGGAACACTCTTTCAACACCTCGACCAAAGGTAGGGAATGGCCTGTGCTCAGGTCATGCTGGATAGAATAAGGTCGTTGCTGCAGAGCTCACAGTCTCAAACATGCAGATGTTGGTGAAAGATGACATGTTCTTCCAAAGGAGAGGGTCATGGGTGGATGTGGAATGAAGCTTCTTTATGTATTCCACAGCAAAGCCAGACATGAAGAAAGCAGATGCAGAGTTTCCTTTTTGCTGGTCAGATTTCTGGTTTTCTTTCCACACCATGTTGGGGAAGATGCCTGGGTTGTTAGTGAAATCTTTCAGCTGGTGCAGCAGAAACATGGAGTGAGGGATGCATGCAGGGCGGCTTTACACTAGAGAGTCCCTCTCTCAACCTGTTTGTGGCCATGGAGGCTCTTGCCGCCATAAACAAACCCAAAGGGTAGGATTGCCACTATAAAGAGGGGTGCCTATGTTCTCTTACATACACATCCATCTTTATGCCACACAGAGCCATGCCTCTTACACATTTGGAGAAAAATAAAAGTGTACGTCCACATAATCAGGCGTCCTCACTGAATGCAATCACATCCCTCAACAAGTTATGGGCTCTTTCAACAGATATAATGCAATAATGCTTCATCATGTAAGGTGATTAAAGGTAAAGGTTTTGCTATAGCTGTACCGTGTAGGGCTCTCCTCCACTGTCACTCGTGTAAACACATACTGGCGGCTTATCTGGCAGTTTTGGACATCTTGCATTCATAACAGGACACCACTGGACTGTGTAGCAGCAACACTGGAAGTCGGGAACAGCGGCACGTGTGATACTCGTTTTCAAACGTGTTGTAGCCAGTGCCTTAAGTGCTGGTACTCCACCATTCAATGTACTGCAGCACTACTGAGAAGTGCCGGTATTCCACCATTAAATGTACTACAGCACTGCTGAGAAGTGCTGGTACTCCACCATTCAATGTACTGCAGCACTACTGAGAAGTGCTGGTACTCCACCATTAAATGTACTACAGCACTGCTGAGAAGTGCTGGTACTCCACCATTAAATGTACTGCAGCACTGCTGAAAAGTGCCGGTACTCCACCATTAATTGCACTGCAGCACTGCTGAAAAGTGCTGGTACTCCACCATGAAATGTACTGCAGCACTGCTGAGAAGTGCTGGTACTCCACCATTAAATGTACTGCATCACTGCTGAGAAGTGCCGGTACTCCACCATGAAATGTACTGCAGCACTGCTGAGAAGTGCCGGTACTCCACCATTAAATGTATTGCAGCACTGCTGAGAAGTGCTGGTACTACACCATTAAATGAACTGCAGCTCTGCTGAGAAGTGCTGGTACTCCACCATTAAATGTATTGCTGCACTGCTGAGAAGTGCCGGTACTCCAACATTAAATGTACTGCATCACTGCTGAGAAGTTCCGGTACTCCACCATTAAATGTATTGCAGCACTGCTGAGAAGTGCTGGTACTACACCTTTAAATGTATTTCAGCCTTGCTGAGCGTTGCCGGTACCATCCCTTTCAAATTAAAGAAGTGCAGGCACTCAGCCCGGACAATACCTGCCCATTTAAAGCACTGGTTGTAGCCACTTCGTACATAGCGACATCCCAGCCTGTGCCTAAGTATTATGGATCAGATATTCATTAGGTACGTGGGATTCAGGGGCACCTGCAGATTCAATGCATAAGACCTTAAATACAAATGCAACATTTGCAGAGTGCATTTAAATTCAGAGTACCCTATTGAGACGACTGCTGCTCTACACATATTGCAAACCAAACGTCAACTGGCATCAACAGTGGAGTAAAACATTTACACGGTGAAAAGGAATCTCTCTTTCACACTAGTATGAAACATATTTAATCATGAGTGGTTTTTATATCTTCCTGTAGCCAAAAAAAAACACAGCCCGAAAGCACCACCAATCTCGGCCAAATTCCCACATCTTTAATACCCCAGTAGAGTAACTCAACTGACTAGAGGTGGCTGGTTAGATTTTGCTAAGTTTTAGAATCTGCAGTGCAGTCCAAGTTCTTATGAATCTTGCATTGATTTGGTATAGAAATCCCCTAATGTTGCTCTCTACAGTTTAGGCAGCCTGGTGAATTATTTGCAGCAAATCCATAATCATGCAGAAAACAACTTGGCCATGGATTGGCGTATTTCTGTTTGCTTTAGGCTACACACTCCTGATGGGAACAGAATTCTGTCAGGGATTCGTTGTAATCTATTCAGTGAGGTCATAGATTGTGCTTTACTATGCATAAAGTTTTACTTACTTACTAATGCATAGGATGGCCCACTTTGCCCAAAAGAATGAATGGTTATGCTATACTCTGCCTCAAGTGTGCCTTTTATTGCTAATTCAGTCCTCAAAGACTTTACAGCATTCGGGCATTTGGAGAGACAAGATGTGACCTTGCCTCTGGATTGATATGTTAAACCTGACATACCTGTCATCTAAATGAGGAACTGCTCTGTCATGCGAAGCTTCTGATCATGTGTGTCTCACCTCTTCAGTTCTGCGCATATTAGGAGGTCCCCGGGATGGAAACTCATGAAGTGAAGAGTGTCTTCACGTGTCTTCTTGTGATGTTTGCGTAATGAACCGACCAGAATTTCTTGCAGATCCCAAGTTTATCTTTATTCTCCTCCAATCAGGATGTCGGTGGCGATTAATATCAGACTATCTAAAAGTCAATGACAAACAAGCACTGGCGTTGCCAATAGGTCTCGCAGTAGGAAAGTTGGAGCTATTACAATTGCAAATAACAATGCCTTTTATTTTTGTTTTCATTTTAAAAACATAAAGGGCTTTGTCATTTACAAAACCAATAGCTCCAACTTTCCTACTGCGAGACCTATTGTGCACTGCAGAGTGTGGGTGAAAGTGGCGTTGCGTGGGTGTGAGTGGCTTTGAGTGAGTGGCGTTGCGTGGGTGAGTGGCGTTGCATGTGTGAGTGTTGTTGCGTGGGTGAGCGGCGTTGCGTCGGTGAGTGGCGTTACGTGGGTGAGTGGCGTTGCGTGGGTGAGTGGCGTTGCGTGGGTGAGTGGCGTTGCATGGGTGAGTGTGGCGTTGCGTGTGTGAGAGTGGGCTTGCGTGGGTGTGAGTGGCGTTGTGTGTCTGAAAGTGGTGCTGTGTGGGTAAAAGTGGCACTGCGTGGTTGTGAGTGGCGTTGCATGTGTGAGTGGCGTTGCATGTGTGAGTGGCGTTGCATGTGTGAGTGGCGTTGCATGTGTGAGTGGCGTTGCGTGTGTGAGTGGCGTTGCGTGGTTGAGTGGCGTTGAGTGGTTGAGTGGCGTTGCGTGGTTGAGTGGCGTTGCATGTGTGAGTGGCGTTGCATGTGTGAGTGGCGTTGCATGTGTGAGTGGCGTTGCATGTGTGAGTGGCGTTGCGTGGATGAGTGGTGTTGCGTGGATGAGTGGCGTTGCATGTGTGAGTGTCGTTGCGTGTGTGAGTGGCGTTGCGTGGATGAGTGGCGTTGCATGTGTGAGTCGCGTTGCATGTGTGAGTCGCGTTGCATGTGTGAGTGGCGTTGCGTGTGTGAGTGGCGTTGCGTGTGTGAGTGGCGTTGCATGTGAGTGGGGTTGCATGTGTGAGTGGCGTTGCATGTGTGAGTGGCGTTGCATGTGTGAGTGGCGTTGCATGTGTGAGTGGCGTTGCATGTGTGAGTTGCGCTGCATGTGTGAGTGGCGTTGCATGTGTGGTTGTTGAGTGGCGTTGCGTGGTTGAGTGGTGTTGCGTGGTTGAGTGGCGTTGCATGTGTGAGTGGCGTTCAGGGTATGTTTCCGGCGTGGGTAACTCGCAGTTTTTGGAGTTCATTTCCATGCCTGATAAAGCTATCCGAGATGCTGTACGTCGGATAGGCTCTGGCCCACTGGTAGGTACTCTGACAACAGCATGTTAGTGTGCCACTGCTGGAATTGAAGGTCAAAGGTATAAGGAGAGTGCAATATGAACTCGGACAATAAAGGAATGAATACATAGGTGCTAAAATGGCTTCTATGGAGTAGTAGATTGATATTTGTTTCTCACCATCTTCCTGGTGCGAAGTAAAGGTTGTTTTTTTGTTTTTTTTAGCTTGTGCATTTGAAAACAGAATTTGGAACCAGATGAGACTCCTTCGGATTTTAGTTTAGAGCCTGATTTTTGTTGTCATTGGTTTTTCAGTCAGTGAAAGATTTTTTTTAAAGCACTTAACTTGGTTTGCTATTCAGTGAGCATTAATGTACTGGGTAGAAGTATAAACCATAACCTTGGTTGTTCTGGTGTCTGTGAAGTCAATAAATTGCACACCATCAAATTTATTTCCTAATGATAATAATCAGAGCGCGAGTGAACACACTGGAGGCAGAGCAGATGGGGGCTGTACCAGAACGGAGCCCAGGAGGTGACTGCACAGGAGAGTACACAAGTCGCTGCACCAAAGACCGAATGCACTACAGCACATGGGTAGCTGCACAGGAGAATACCTGGGTGGTTGCAACAAAGATAGAGTACATGGGTGGCCACACCAGAGTAGATGAAAGCAGTACCAAAGACAGAGTAGGGGGGGGGGGG
This sequence comes from Lissotriton vulgaris, assembly GCF_964263255.1. Classification (NCBI taxonomy): domain Eukaryota; kingdom Metazoa; phylum Chordata; class Amphibia; order Caudata; family Salamandridae; genus Lissotriton; species Lissotriton vulgaris. The sequence continues at coordinate 1,652,650,574 of NC_141685.1, forward strand.
GGTCTACACCAATAAATAATATATGAAGGGTAGATAGTGTGACAGAAATCAAATGGCCCGTCGGTGCTACATGTACATGGAGTAGAATAGAACGGGGGCGGATGGATAGTGAGAAATGGTGCACTACGGGCACATATGGTACACGTGAGATCCATACAGGGGCGCTTAATACCAGGAACAGAACTGTCCAGGGTCACCATGTGCACAGTGCACTGTGGGTTATAGATGGTGCATGGCTGTCGGGGGAGAGGGGTTTGGCCGCTGAGGATACAGAAAATGCTGGTGATTCATGGGACATGCAGCAGTGCTAGCTTAGCGTGGGTTAGCCACAGAAGTACGGGAGTGCATAGGCTCCCAGTGATACGACGATGCAGGTGTACCTGAGTTTTTGGGACCATCGGGTACATCCGTAGTAGAGTGGATGCAGGGTGCCCAGGGTGAGAGGACGTTACATGCACTTTGACAGATGCAGTGATGCATTGGCTCATCGAGAATACACGGGGTAATGCGGACACCAGTGCAAGAATAGATGAAGTGACGAGGATCAGCAGTTCAAGGGGATGCTGTGGTCTCAAGGGGAGGTTGGGTGAAGGGGCTTTCGGAGTACCGCAAGTATCGGGGTGAAGGGGACACTCTTGGCCTGGGGATAGATACACGGATTGTAGCATGAAATCGAATAGTTACATCGGCGGTATGAGGCTACAAGACGTGCGGGAGGAGTTGCAGGAGATATAGAACTAGTCTGCACAAAAACTAATCGAAGAGTTACATCGGCGGTATGAGGCTACAAGACGTGCGGGGGGAGTTGTAGGAGATATAGAACGAGTCTGCACAAAAACGAATCGAAGAGTTACTTCGGCCGTAACAGCAGGGATGTAATTAGGGGGGAGGAGAAGTCGCACTTGGGTGAAAGGCAGACGCTGGAGAGGGAGGGGGTGGGCTGCCCATATGAAGAGGGAGGAGGGTGGGCTGCCTGCTGGGCTGGGCTGCCTCTGATGATCTAATGCGAGTCACGGAAGGCAGGCGCTGGAGAGGGAGGGGGTGGGCCGTCGGTGCTACATGTACATGGAGTAGAATAGAACGGGGGCGGATGGATAGTGAGAAATGGTGCACTACGGGCACATATGGTACACGTGAGATCCATACAGGGGCGCTTAATACCAGGACCAGAACTGTCCAGGGTCACCATGTGCACAGTGCACTGTGGGTTATAGATGGTGCATGGCTGTCGGGGGACAGGGGTTTGGCCGCTGAGGATACAGAAAATGCTGATGATTCATGGGACATGCAGCAGTGCTAGCTTAGCGTGGGTTAGCCGCAGAAGTACGGGAGTGCATAGGCTCCCAGGGATACGATGATGCAGGTGTACCTGAGTTTTTGGGACCATCGGGTACATCCGTAGTAGAGTGGATGCAGGGTGGCCAGGGTGAGAGGACGTTACATGCACTTTGACAGATGCAGTGATGCATTGGCTCATCGAGAATACACGGGGTAATGCGGACACCAGTGCAAGAATAGATGAAGTGACGAGGATCAGCAGTTCAAGGGGATGCTGTGGTCTCAAGGGGAGGTTGGGTGAAGGGGCTTTCGGAGTACCACAAGTATCGGGGTGAAGGGGACACTCTTGGCCTGGGGATAGATACGCGGATTGTAGCATGAAATCGAAGAATTACATCGGCGGTATGAGGCTACAAGACGTGCGGGAGGAGTTGCAGGAGATATAGAACTAGTCTGCACAAAAACTAATCGAAGAGTTACATCGGCGGTATGAGGCTACAAGACGTGCGGGGGGAGTTGCAGGAGATATAGAACGAGTCTGCACAAAAACGAATCGAAGAGTTACTTTGGCCGTAACAGCAGGGATGTAATTAGGGGGGAGGAGAAGTCGTACTTGGCTGAAAGGCAGACGCTGGAGTTGTTTGGAGAGAGAGGGGAGGTGCTGGTGTGGGAGGGGGGAGTTGCTGGTGTGGGAGGAGTGCTGCTACGGCAAGGCTGTGTTTGTTTGGAGAGAGAGGGGAGGTGCTGGTGTGGGAGGGGGGAGTTGCTGGTGTGGGAGGAGTGCTGCTAGGGGAAGGCTGTGTTTGTTTGGAGAGAGAGGGGAGGTGCTGGTGTGGGAGGGGGGAGTTGCTGGTGTGGGAGGAGTGCTGCTAGGGGAAGGCTGTGTTTGTTTGGAGAGAGAGGGGAGGTGCTGTGTGGGAGGGGGGAGTTGCTGGTGTGGGAGGAGTGCTGCTAGGGGAGGAGAAGCCCTGGCAGTGAATGCTCGTGCATGTTTGCTCACGTGATTCACGTGAACTGAAAGAAAACCGCGGCTGAAAGCCCTTAGTTTGAAGAGAAAATAGCCGACTTGAATTCTCCCCATTTCCCATTCCTGCGGAATGGTAAAGGCGAGACCTAAAAAGGTGTCTTCAGAATTATAAATATGGTGTGATTGCACAGTGGGTTAACATGGGCACTTCACAGGTCTGTGCCCTCTCCAGTCACAGCTTTTAATCTAGGCGTGGCTGAATATTTCTGAGGTTCAGAACATGACTGCATGATAACGTGCATGTTATTACTGATTTTGCTACACTATCACCTATATATCCAGGAACGGCCGGTGCGGTAGGGCGGGAGTCGACAGACGAAAGACTAGGGAAAATAAAATAAAAAATCAATAGAACCACTTACCTTGCTCTCGTCGCATCGCCAACTCTGCGATGCGGCAAGCTGAAGGTAAGTGGCTTTATTTATTTTATTTTCCCTATTCGATCGCCAGGCGGCTTCCCCCTCCTCCCCCCGCCTTACCGCTCTTACCTGCACCGGCCATGCCTGTATATAGCTACAGGTACAGTAAGTATGCCACATGCCACCATGTGCATGGTCGTGTCACTTCAAGCCCCACCATTAGCAATGCTCGGTGCATATCTCAGCGTAACTGTCCTTGCACCGAAGGAACTGAAGCCGCGCACTGCGAAGCTTCTCATGGAATCTCAATGCACTGAGATTTACAGGTATTGATTCTCTCAAGTTATAGCAGGATTGCTGCTTGCCCCTTGCTTGGAGGAACGAAGCTGGGAGCAATTATCATCCAAACTCAGTAAGCAGCCCGTGCCTACGTGCCTGCTGTGCACAAGTATCAGAACAAAAGAAAGGTCAACCAACAGAAAAACCGCACCAGCAGCCAACAAAAACAAATGAACATCCAAAATAACCCACACACCCTTTTCCCTCCTGAAACTCACCGACAATGATTTGAAAAGACAAAAAACATCCCCATCCTTGGCTGCAGTGGAGGTTGGTAGGGAACGGTGGCGGGGGTTAGAAAATAAAAAACAAAGAAAACATACCTGTTGGTCGCTGTTCACCAGCCTCCGTCTCTCCGTCACAGGAAGCACCCAGGCTCTCCCAGTCAATCTCGATGCTCCTTTACAGCAGTGTTGTGATTGCTCTGAGCGAGTAGTTCAGAGCACTCAGAGAGGGACTGGGACACTGGGCATGTTCTCCACCCAGGCTGTGCAATACATGGAGAACATGCAAAGGGCGCATGACTATTTGGCCGGCCGGCCAAACCGTCATGCACACTTTAGAATCTGCTCACAACTCCTCCCAGTGGCTCCTGCTCTGGACACCCCAGCCTCATCCCTCCCTGCACCTAAGCAGGATCAGTTTGTTATTGTAAACATGAACATTGTTTCCACAATTCTGCTTTAAATCTGGAGCAATATCGTGTGTGCTCCATACGTTGTGCATACTGCGCCCTTCTCAAAAGAAATACCATCTTCCTTAAGGTCGGGCTTTTTACGAAAGAAAATAATGAAGAAATACGATCTTTTTTGTGAGACTATCAATGGATTCCTATATATCTGAATTGGAACTCTGATCCTCCTTATCCGCAAAGAATTGTCAGCATTGTCCTTTATCTCAACATTCAAGATTTTAGCAAGTATCAAGACCGTATACCAAAAATAAGAAAGTTACCTCGTGGCTTTTCCTGAAGAAGGTGCTGGTCGCCGAAACGCGCGTCGAGAATATACATTACTGTGCCACATATTTTATATTGTGTTTTTTATTTATTTTATTTCTGTGTTTTTGTATATGTTATTGTATATGCACTCTATGCTCCCAATAGGGCTGTTTTCATTGTTTGGCTTCATTAAATGATAGTTTTTAATATATTTTATGAACTGATATAATGTCAATAAAATTATAATACCATAGTTTTGAAAATGACCTTCAGCCTTTAATTCTGTTTCTAAGACAAGCGTTTGCAATTGCCTAGATATATACTTACACACATGACTTTACCCTGTTCTAGGAATTGTTTATTCTTTATTGTTCAGGGGGCCTTTGTTTTATTCACCACTCCACCCAGGCTGTGCAATACATGGAGAACATGCAAAGTGCACATGACTATTTGGCCGGCCGGCCAAACCGTCATACACACTTTAGAATCTGCTCACAACTCCTCCCAGTGGCTCCTGGTCTGGACAGCCCAGCCTCATCCCTCCCTGCACCTAAGCCGGATCAGAAAAACTAAATGATAATAACTTGCCATTATTATAATATTATTTTTCCTCTGCACAGCTTTTAAAGCAGTGGGGCGATGCTCCCCTGCCTTAGCAGAGGAGCCGCTGCTGTCCTTGGGGTGCATCGTTGCCTTGGAGTGGGCCAAGTGGAATGACCTTTAAATTTAAAGGAAATGTACTCTTTTCCATACAGCACTTAACTCAGGGATTTAACCCTGCTACCTGGCAATCCCAATGTTTCCAGAACAGGGACCTCAAGGAATGGGATCATATGAACAATTTACTTAGGGCCAGATGTACGATAATATTTTGCGCTTGCAAACGAGAAATCGGCCGGTTTGCGACCGCAAAATAGGTCTGCCCTATTTACAAACCCTATTTTGTGAGTCGGTAACCAATTACCAACTCACAAAATAGGGTTTGCGACTCGCTATTAGGAAGGGGCGCGGTAGCTGAGCGGGACCGGATCTTTGATAACTGTTTGACTACAAAACCGTCCCTCTTCCCTGTTCTCTTGAGAGGCGTGCAGTCCTCCATATTTTGGTTGGGCACTCCTATATTGAGAACGCCTCACTTAGGATAAGTATATCCATATGGCGTCTGCATGATAATTTGAATACTGTTCATATTATCTTTTTGGTTTTAATACTGCAGGGAGGGATACCACCTTCTTTTGTGCCCTGATGAAAGTCATGGACCCCTAGGGCCTCATATTGACTGAAACATGTTGGCATGCATAGGGTCATAGGACCATTGAATCCTGGGGATACCCTACTTTCCTGTTTTTAATAAACACTATCTCTCCACATGTAAGGGATACCTGGAGTTTATGGTGGTTTCTTAATCTTTAAAACCCCCCTGCCTTTTCCTCACAAGAGCTCCTTGAAAAACGGGCGAGCCCACCCTGGCCTTTAGGAGCCAGGGTGTCCCTATGATGAAGCATGACACTATCAGAGTGTGTGAGGGGAATTTAACAAAGAGGTTTTGCTCCAAATAGTGGTAGTAGCAAACCATTACATCTCATATTGAGAACTAGTCCACTTCAGTATTATTTTTCCTGTTTTCAGGTTGGGTAGGATACTGTTTTGTTTGTGGAGGCAATTTCTAACCCCATTAGGAATCCTAAATAGTGTCTGAGACAGTGTTATACATTCCTATTTGCGAGTCGCATATTAACCACTCTGGAGGCTGCTTCTTGAACAGTGGGTATGCAGAACTTGGTGTAAAGGAACCTACACCATGACAAAGTCCTTATCTGCACTGCTTTGCCTTTCTTAGCCCCACAGAATGTAAATGCCGGCATTTGTAGAGCGCACAGCTACCTCCAACGGAAGTGTCCCGGCGCTGTCCGTATACCGCTTAGGAACCCTTCCTGGTTTTTCCCTGTGAGATGTCCACTCCTGGGCACCCCCAAGGTGAATCCAGCCAACCCAGTGTTGTTGGGGCCGTTGTGGAGATCAAGCAAGCTATTGCCCAGATTTGCAGAGTGGGACCCATGATTAGAATAGGCACGAGGCGATAATTATCAGGTCCGAGGACATTGAGCCCAAGACCCGCCGAGGCGGGGTATTGAACCCTGGTCCCGGGCCAGACCTCTGCATCAGGGTCTGCCGATCTAACCATTGAGCCACACTTCTCCACATTGAGCCACACTTCTCACAGAATCCCAAAAAGAGCTGATGGTCTTTAATATGATCAATGTAAATGCTAAAAGCTCTTGTTTTGAGGGATAAGGCAGGGTAAAGATTGTTTAACAAGTGATGAAATGCAGAAAACAACTTTAGGCAAAAAGGCTGTCAGAGCCCCCGCCTTTTATGGGCCCCCTGATAGAAGCAGCTCTCTTCTTGCCTTGATGACCTTGAATAATTCTTAACAGATTATTTTAATATGGCAGATGTATTGGAGTCTATTTCTTACAGACGTTTGGCAGAGAAATGTTTGTTTTTCAATACAATGCAACATCCACAAAAACTGTTTCTTTGAGATCAAAACAGGACCTCACATATGAGAAATGGCACGGGGTCACAAAGTAAATTAGCAATAATATTAGTTAACTGCTGCTGAATCATAATATTAAAAACACTCATCACTTTCCCTGAATATTAGATGTGAATACATTTAGAATTTGGGCCAGTGTGCCTGTGTACTGTAAGTGACCTGACCAAAGAGGGCCTGAAAGAGCTGAAATTGGATCATAAATTCAAAGCTGTTAGGAACAGGGTCACAAAAAATATGTTTGGCCCAGGTACCTTGAAATCCACAAGATGTCTCTGCCCACGAGTTCCAGATACCAAACTCTCCTTGTCCAATCTGGAACAATTAGGGTGTTGTTTTTTGCCCGGTCATTCCAATTCTTCCCCAGAGCTTGAGAAGAAGTAACAGCATGGAATCTTATGCTCCACTCTAAATGGAATGCATTTCAGAGAGAGAGCCTTTTTAGAAACTCAAGCGCACAATTGTTTTGACATTGCTTGTTCCTGGCATTGGCAAAACGATCAAGACAGGGTTCTCCCCATTTCTGGAAGATGCCCTGTGCCACCTCGGAATATTACCATCACTCGAGATCTACCAGGTGCACCCAGCTGAGCATGTCTGCCCCGGCATTAAGATCCCACCAGGTGGTTAATGGCCAGAGAAATGCCCTGACACTCCAGCCATCTCCAGAGATTAAGAGCCTCCTAGCACAGGACCCACCCCCTTGCTTGTTCCAGTAGAACATGGCAGTGGAGTTCTCCATGAGTAATTGACCAGCCTCCCTTTGATGAATGGTAGGAAAGCCTTTAGCATCACACAACCGACCCGGAATTCCTACAGGTTGATGCAGAGGTTTCTTGAAGTCATTGCCCTTCTTGAAGAAGGGCAGTCATTGCCTGAAATGCATTGAGTTATATAAACTATGGTGCGCTATGAGGAATCGTAAATCTTCATGTGTTTAGAAGAAAATCCTAGATAGGCCTTGAGCTGGGTGCTCCCGGGAATCTAGAGAGCAGTCTCATCTCCAGGTGAGCATGTGCTCTTGGTGGTGCCAGGAGGGGCTCTGCAAAGGATTGAATTGCAGGGTGGCTTGAGAAAGCCATTTGATCTCTCTCGCGCTAGTATCAGACACTTAGGGTAGAGCTCTTTTGAGTTAACTGTCCTCCATCTTGTAGATGCCTTCTCCACACCAGGGCCCTTCTTAAAAATGGAGCCTTTTTTTCCAGTCATAGAAATTAAAAAAGGACTGTGCTATGGCTCTCCACATCAATACAGCTAATGGGGTGGCCATCTTGTAATGGCTACTGAGTGTTCTTTGTCCCTGTCCTTTCTACTCCTGCAGACTTCTGCTCACCTGTGGAGGTCAATAGAACCTGTTTATTGACTTATTAAGTAGGGCATTTGTGCTCATCTGTCTCCTCTCTCAACTTGTCCCAACTTTGTGTCCTTTACCTCTTAAGCTGAAAGAGGTTCCCACCTGGCCGTTTTACCTTCTTTGGTAGTGATTACTATTGGGTGGCTCTGTTACCTCTAAGATGCTTATCTCAGCAATAGGGGTCGAATACAGCAGCATAGGTGCTTCATGAGAACCTCGGATGGGAGGCGACTCTTCTACCCACATCTCCCCTCCCACGTCGCTATTTTAGTTCCATTGTGAAGTAGTGTGGCTCACTGGTTAGAGGCGGCAGACCCGAGAGCAGAGGACGGCCCGGGACCAGGGTTCGATTCCCGGCGCGGCAGGATTCTGGACCAGGGTCAGCGGACTCGATAATTCTCTCGCCTCGGTGCCCACTCTGATCAGCGATCACACTCGGCAACTCTGGGCATTAGCTTGCCTCATCTTCACTAACGGCCACACCAGACCGCCGGGGATGCCTGGTCTCACCCTGGAGATACCCATTAAGGGACCATCTCTCAGGGAAGCCAGGAAGGGTTTCGCAGCGGTCGAAGCGCCTTGGGACCCTACGGGTAAGTAGTGCGCTATATAAATGCCTATACATTTACATTGTCATGCACAATGGAACTAAAACGATGCCTACCCCACAGATGTTACTTGAAGCCAAGCTGGAGACAATTGGGCCTCAATGCATTCACTATTAAATACCCACCTAATCTATCTAAAAATGCAACCAAACGCCTCAAACACAGAATTCTTAAATCCTATCCAGAAACCATAATTTCAGATCCTTACTTCTCCTCTAATAAATGATTTACAATTAGTGATCTTATCTTCTACTCGAAAAGAAGAGCTTAATGGAGGAAAGCACTTTACTCACTACTCCTGATCACTTCCTCCCAGAATTTGCACATGGGTCTAGGCTTTTGATAGCCCCTTCATCCACTTTCAAAGCTGCTGCTACCATAACCATATATTACAGTGGAATAATCCTCATTCAAGCTGCAGACAGCCATCCAGGGTCTTTTAAGGACATTCACCACATTAACAAGAAATCCATAACTAACAGGGATCCTGACACTTCAAAGAGGTGGCTTAGCTCCTCATCCTCCCCATTGGTCCCCCAAATGATCGTGTCTTGTAGTTCCACCCACCCATTCATTCCTCCCCCCTCCCTCTTAACTCATCCACTGTGAGCTTCTCACTTCTTCCCATCTCTCCACCTTTGGGGATGGGATTGGATTCTCTAGGGGTGATCGGTGATCCCATGAATGCAGGCATACACAGCAACGGATCTTTCTCAGGTATTCCATGCTTACATTCATCCTGCATTAGCCCCAACGTACGTGCTACTAATGTCTCCACAACACGTTCTTTGGCTCATAAGGGACAATCCTGAAGTCCGAACCCCCAATCACTAACTACATAAGTACTCTTTCGAACCCAGAGTCTCTAGCAAATCAGCTCATGAGTTCTCTGACGCTCTCAGGCAAACTCAGAACCCTTTCCAACTCAACCTACCCTTTTTGGCAACTTTCAGGCCAGCAGTACTCGATCTCCTCCATCAGAACTCCTTTGCCTCTTACTGGAGCCCTGATACACTCCACAGAGTCTCAACACCACCCTATACCTTCATCCACCCTAGAAGATATCTCTCAGGAACTTCAACAACTTAAGGCTGACTTAAAAAAGCTTATAGTCATCACCTTAAAATTGGCTCATGACGGATAGGCTAACAGGTTGTCAGAGAAAAACAGACACAATCTAGTACCAGATACTAACTTCTACACTAAGCTGCCATCTCCCCCTTCAGTCAAGGGATCATATCCGAACTTAGCATCCCCCCTCTGGAGAACCATACCCTACCCAAACGCTCCCTCTAGACCCTCTAGATTTAAGAATTCCTTAACAGTGAGGGATATTGACTACCTCCTGCTTCCTTATAATGTTACTTACATAGAGAAGCTAGATAACTAGGAACATATTCAAGCCATTCTCCCGAACATGCTCAAAAGACCCAGGGACAACACTAATGCTTTAAACACCTCCAACCTCAAACAAGTTCCCATCACATAGTCCACTTCCACCGACTCCGTTCCCCACTTTAACTGCATGCTCATCAATTGTTGATCAGCAGTGAAACGTGCCATGGACATCGCTGACCTTATCCTTGCTCATTATCTTGACATCCTAATACTTATAGTATTACCTTGCTAAAGCATTCCTCTGGTCTGGTCCTTGACATCCTAGTCCTGCAAAGCCATAACATCATCAGACTGGACAGATCTGCCAGGCCTGGCAGAGGCATTGCCTGTATATACCAGAATAGTCTTATAGTGAAACAGTCACACACAGATGCTGTGCCCTCTTGCAAATACATGTGCATTGACATCACAAGCAATCACAGACTACTATGCAAATTACACATGTTTTACCATCCCCCGGGAGATATCCTCCCCTTCGTTGAACAAGTCATGGAAATCATCTCTTCCAATGTGGGACAACACCATCCTCAAATCTTCCTTGCAGACTTCAATCTTAACTGGAACAATGTTAATGACCCAGCAGCGAACAGACTCAAAACCTTCCTAGCTGACCTTAGCCTAATTCAAATCTGTGACAGCAACACACACATTTTGGGCTCAATCCTGGACCTAATCATAGCTATACCCGTATTTTATTCAACTGGTCTGATCATCAATTTATCTCCTTCCACATCATTGAAACTTGGTCTCAGAAAAGATCACAAGCAAAGAAACCCAGGCACTGGAAATGATCTCTCCGAAACCCAAACATGAATAAAATGATATCCCTTAGTAATAAGACATTGCCTCCACCTATTTACATGTCTGAGGTACAGGACCTCATGGAGCATTACAGCGATTGCATATTGAGTATTCTAGATACAATTGTCCCCTTACAACTAAAAAGAAGCTCTACCATAGACTCCATACCATGGTTCAGTGATTGTTTGAATACAGATAGACACAATCTGCGACAAGCGGAACGATCCTGTGGAGGATCTCGTCCCTGGATCACCTTAGGCTCCTGAGATCTAGAGGGAGAACTTACAATAAATATATCAGTAATGCGAAATTGAACTTCTTTCGAAGCCAACTAGAAAATGTAGAAACACACCAAAAAATGTTTTTAATTAATCAAACTCCAATCCAACTATCCTCCCGTTCTTTCACCAATGGTTTCCAGTACACAGCCAAATTGTGATGAGTTTGCCTCCTTCTTCCTTGAAAAAATGAATAAGATTGAAATTAATCTCCAAACTGTGATGAACCAACTTACTATCCCATTCTCTAGCAACCACTCATCTCTTCTTTCTCCTCAGCCTCTGCCTGCTCCAGGGTTCACCCCCAAACATTGTGCTCCCAGAGCCAATTCACACCTTTTGGCGAAATCTCTATATTCAACTTGCTTACTACATTGAAACCATCAAACCACTTAAGTGACCCTTTAACCTCAAATTTCTTCAATGAGATGAAGTGGTCCTTAGTCCCACTCTGGACCAAAATAGTAAAGGTCTCCCTATGTCATGTATGATCCCAGATTGTCTAAAGTCGGGGCAGGTTATGCCCATTCTTACAAACCCACCGCGGATTAAGACGACCTTAATAACTTCTGTCATATCACTAGCATTCCAACTCTGTCAAAGCTTCTAGAGAAATGTGTACTTGTCCAACTATGTAGTAACATTGATCACTTTCAGCTTTTAGATCAATTCCAATCTGGTTTTCGTCAGGGCCACAGTACTGAAACGGCCCTTACTCACATAGTGGATGATGCTGTAAAAATGCTGGATCGGAACAAAGCCTGCCTTCTAATACTCCTTGACCTCTCATTAGCTTTTGATATGGTCAAACATGACAACATCCTGGACTTACTGGAACGCAGGATGTTTCTATCAGGTTCAGTGTTAAACTGGTCTGCCTCATTTCCTAACAACAGAATGCAAAGAATTAAAGTCAATAAAACACTCTCAAACTCCATGCTATCCACACTTGGGGTCCCTCAGGCATCTACACTCTTACCCATGCTTTTCATCTTGTTCATAGAGGATCTAACGGAAATGCTTAAATCATCCAACTTTCATTATCACATGTATGCGGACAACACCCAACTGGCCCTGAAAATCTCCTCCTTGGAAAATATCAGGTCACTCAACTCAAACCTACTCAAAACACAACAATGGCTGACATCCCACCATTTCAAGCTAAACTCCTTCATAACAGAATTCCTCCTTACCTCCACACCTAAACAGGCTATCATCATTTTTGAATACATGAAACACCTAACGGCTCTCAACTGTACACCACACATCATTGACTCCACATGGTCTCTTGGAATAATACTTGATAAGACCTTGAGTATGTAGAAGCACATCACCTCAACCACCAAAGGAGCATATTTCCAAATGAGCATCCTAAGGAAGATAAAACCTTTTCTCCCCCAGACGACTTCAAGTCTGCTGTTCAAGCGCTGGTCATTTTCAGGTTGGAGTATGGTCGCGCGACGCTCTGTGGTTTGCCCAGCTACAAGTTGGTACCGCTCAGGACCTCCCTGAATTTGGCTGCAAGGCTTATCACAGGATCCTGAAGAAATAATCACATTACACCAGAACTGAAATCCCTAAACTAGCTTCCATTTGAGGCTAGAATAAATCTAAAAAATGCTTGCATGACACACGCAGCCCTCCACCTTGACTCTCCTCTGTACCTAGCCCGAAAACTGGAACTTTCTGGTTGTGGTAGATCCTCTAGAAGTTCCAGCACATTGCTGCTGAAACTTCAAAAATTCAAAACAAAGAAAATCTATAATCAAGCCTTCTTTGGTATTGCCCCGAGAATTTGTAACTCCTTGACTCAGGAAACCAGACTGAATCCTTCAATGGCATCTTTCAAAAAAGAAGTGAAAGCACTACTGATGAATACTCTCTGATCTGAAATGTACCTATTCCCAGTCTGTACCATCTGATGATGGTTCCTCAACAAGCTTGTTTTTTTCCTCCTTTACGGACTTCCTCACCCAGAGTGGCGCTGCTACAATGTGTTTCGCACCTGATCATATGATTGTTTTCCACATCCCTATTTGTTTTGCTCTTATATGTTCATTTATATTCTCTTTGCAGTGTGGCGAAATATTGTTCCTCTTGTATACACCGGTATCTTTCATACTATTGTTGCTTTTACTGACACCCTTCTCTCCGTCTTTTTTGTTGTCCTTGATCATTGGTGAAGAGCTCTGATACCCTCCTGGGGTCATGTTCGTGCTATATAAAACTAAATAAATAAATAGGCATTTGTTGAACTTGTGGATGAAATATTCAGAATGAATACGGTGGACTAAAATGGAATACTGATAACTAGAGGAAATAAAAAGAATTAATAATGAAAAAATTGTTGGAACTTATTTGTTCATGACTCATTTTTCGCTGACCTGGCGAGGCTCCACCTTATATTCAATTAACTTTACGCGCACAGACGGAGCGCGCTCCAAGGTTGCATGCTGCAACATAAAGCCTTTGAGCATTTCAAATCTTTACAAGTTTGAAACTTGGGGTGCATTCTGCCACTTTTGATGGATTTTATGTTGTGCTATCCTTAGAGGAAATATCTGATCCTGCTCCCACAGGTTGGCTGTGTGCCACAAAAGGCAAACTAAAGCAGCGTTGAGGCAGATGCTGGTGGGACGGAAGACACTGAAGCTCATTGCCCCTAAAGGCCTGGGTGTTGCCTGCTTAATCACTACCTCCCAAACCTGTAATGACTGGGATGTCTGTTACTGGGGTGAGGGCCTTTGCATGGGGGTACACAAAGTCTCTTGTGTAGCCTCAAAAAGGGTGAAACAGTGGAAGATACAGTCTCACCGAGGTTGGAAGGCCTAGGGCTTGTGCTGATGCCGGGCTTACTTTAAACCACTCCAATGCCGAAATCAGGCTTCTCACCTAACAGGTGAAACTATTGAATGGCATGTCCATTGAAGAGACTTGCATGTCCCCACAGATACCAGTGCATCACATTAGTATGAATCGTTATGCCAAAGCAGTCAGTAGTGTCCAGTCCAGAGCAGCTGATATACTTTGCAGTGTCCGGACCTTCCTGGATGGTATGAGTCAAACTGGCCTTAAATTCATTGGGACTGCGGTCAAGGTCTCATTACCCATGCTGAATAAAGCATGGGTATATGTCCCCAGCAAGTAGTTAGCATTGACTGACTGTAGGGCCCGGCTGGCTGAAGAAAAGAGCCGCTTTCAGAAATTCTCTGTCAGGAGAAGTTGTGGGGGAAAGAAACTGGGTTCACCCTACTGGTGGAAGCTTGAACCATCAAACTCTCTGGTGTAGGATGCTGCATAAAAAAGTCAGAGTCGCCTGGCGCCAGCCTGTTCACTGGAGGACAGGAATCAGTCTTGGACCAGGTGCCCATAAGGGTGACAGTAGAGCTTTGTTAAAAGGATGTTTGGGTTCTTATAAAGGTTGTCCCATATCTAAAACATCTGTTAGTATGCTGGCTTTGATTATCATAGTTGACAGTTAGCTGTAAGCCCAAAAGGTCTGCCATATGTCTATTTAACCCAGTACCAGAGGCACTCTCTTCCTTTGGTGGACTCGACAGAATGCAATCCAGTATCTGGGGAAATGTCCAATCCACTGCCATCTTGCCAAGCCAGATATATATATATATATATATATATATATATATATATATATATATATATATATATATATATATAAATATATATATATATATATATATATATATTACCTACTGGCTATCGCCAGTAGGTATATATAGTTAGGATTATTTGTCTATGGAACTTTTGAAAATTCTATGTCTAATAACTTTGGCGTTTGTGGACGGAATCGGCTGAAATTTTCAGGAAAATGGCACATTTTGTTTCTGAGCAGCCCCTGAAAATCTGGGGGGGTTTCGTCAAGGGGGGGCTGAGAAAAAAGGGGGGTCCCAAAACGCGTTTTTAACATTGAGTTTTCCATAGGGCGGTTGGACTCACTTTTAGCTCGAACGGCTGAATGGATTTGCACGAAACTTGGCAAAATTGTAGGGACTGTTAGCCCGATGTGCCTTTGCTAGGTCTCAATATATGTGCTTCAGTGGATTTTGAGAAATTAACGTTTAAATCAAGATATATATCTGTAACAGCGCTCCGGGCAGCGATCCGGTCCGCTTACTTTTCGCGTTTCGGAACTTTGCGCGCAGAAAGCTGATTGGCTCTCCGGTGTCTGTCAACATTCTAAACAGTCCGGAGCGGCCGCCATCTTATCTCTCGGTAGGATCGAGAGAGAAGAAGAGGTGAAAAACAAAGGGGGAATTTATTGAAAGGGGGCAAGGTATACCCCTCTTGACCCCCTAGGAATGTTGTTGGGGTTATTAAAGGGTCCCGTGGGGAAAATAAAAAAAAAAATGATTTTTCACGGTAGAAGCGCTTCACGGGCCGCGAACTGGGCCGCAAACTGGTAGCGAAACGGGAATTCGCCATTTTGTGCTTCGTTAATTAAATTACTAGGTATAAGGGGGTGCGGGAGACGTATCCTAATCCCCTATGTTTCCTGAGGGTGGCTGAGGAGGCTCATATATGTTGATACATCTCTTCCAGCGGCTGTGCGTGAGCTTTTTTTTTTTTTGGCTGCGTGACAGTCCGGAGCGGCCGCCATCTTATCTCTCGGTAGGATCGAGAGAGAAGAAGAGGTGAAAAAAGAAGGGGGAATTTAATGAAAGGGGGCAAGGTATCCCCCTCTTGACCCCCTAGGAATGTTGTTGGGGTTATTAAAGGGTCCCGTGGGGAAAATAAAAAAAAAATGATTTTTCACGGTAGAAGCGCTTCACGGGCCGCGAACTGGGCCGCAAACTGGTAGCGAAACGGGAATTCGCCATTTTGTGCTTTGTTAATTGAATTACTAGGTATAAGGGGGTGCGGGAGACGTATCCTAATCCCCTATGTTTCCTGAGGGTGGCTGAGGAGGCTCATATATGTTGATACATCTCTTCCAGCGGCTGCGCCATCTTGCCTTTTTTCCAATGCCACAATGTTGTCGTGCACGGCAGCCATTTTAGATGCCAGGCTGGTCCCAGGCTATCACCTACCCCTGCGGATGTAGTTTATGGCCCCAGCTGTAGAGAATTCAGACATGCCAACCCTCCCGATTCAGGCGTGTGACTACTGATTTCAGTGCTAGTCTCCCGCCTTCCGATTTCTGCAAGCAAAAACCCGGGGGCATATTACGAACAACTAGCGATAATTTTTGTCTCTAACTTGTTTAGAGACAAAAATTATCGCCGCACATCGACGATTTTTATCGCAGATAAACTTTGCTGTTATCGCAGAAAAGTCAGCGATATTCATGTATTATCGAGCAAATGCTCTTAGCCATGTTATCCACCTCCCATTGGATAACATGGCTAAGAACTGCTCAGGGCAGGTGTTAGATTTTGGAGATATTCGCGCTTAGCGCGAATATCTCCAAAAGTTGGTAATAGGAGATAGCGATGTTAGGGACTGTTTCCAGTCGCTAACATCTTGGCACGCCACTTTGCATGTCATTAGTGATAGGTATCACTGACATGCAAAGCGGGGCCAAAGATGGTCGCTTTCTCCTTTTAGCTGTCACTAACTGGTGTTAGCGACAGCTTGGTAATAGGGAGATAATTTTATCTCCGCTTTCATGGCTTTTAAAGCCAAAAAAGCGGAGATAAACCCCCTTGATAATATGCCCTACGATTCCTTGGGGGTTTCAGCTGACAGGGCTTGGTATTGTGTTACATGGTAATTTTTCCAGGAAACGTCAGAGGGTCGATGCAGGGGTTCTAGAAGAGGTGATAAACCATTTAAGCCTCATGAACAAGCGCATGGTCTTTTAAAGATTTGTGAAGTACTCGGGGCGGCGGTGTGTGTGTGCCCTCTTTCAGGAGCGGGCGGGGGGGCACTGCCAGCAACTTGCCAGGTCAGGTAGTGTTCAACACGTGCATCACCCTTTCTCTGCCTGCTATTGCGCTCCATGCTTCGGAAAGGTAAGAAAAAGAACGTGCATTTGAGTTTGAAATGTCCGATCCTGCAGCAGCACACTTCCAAAGCCCACACATGACAGTAACCCGATTCAAGGCCCCATTCACCCGTTTTAAAAAAAATAGATAACACTCCAACAAAGTAAGATTATAAAACTTTATTAACTTTTAACTACAATGAACGGAACAAAAACTGTAAAAACATTTAAACATTTTTCACACAAAAAAGCAACAATGGTTAGAAGCTGTCTTTTGTGCGAATAGTCCCAAGGCAGCACAACGTGCAGAGTTCTGGGCGGCACCCAGGTGATGTCGCCTGGGTGCCGCACTGGTTTTGGGATCCTACAATGCTGCTCCGAAAATTGGCGTGGGGCGTCCCGGGTGGTGCGGGGGGAGGCCTCGTCAGTAGCGGTCTGTTGTGCGAATAGTCCCAAGGCAGCAGAACGCGCTGTGATGTTGATGGCACCCAGGTGATGTCCAGTAAACTGCCGCACTGGTTTTGGTATCCTACAATGCTGCTCCGAAAATGTGCGTGCGGCGGCCCGGGGGGGGGGGGCGTGGGGGAGGCGGCGTGAACGGGCCTCCCCAGGTGGCGGCCATCCAGCTGAGTTGCGCCCGCTCTTGCGGCTACAGCGTCTCGCTCACCATGTTGTTGAGTTGCTCCCACTATTGCAGTGCAGCGATAGGCGGCTGCAACATGACTCTTAAAATGGCGGACGGCTCTTCGGTTTTGGGCCTGGTGCACTGAAATGGCCCTGGGACACCTTGGAACTCGGACGCTTGCCTGCTAGGGCTTGGGCTCCATTCTCGAAAAGCGTCCCCTCAGCCGTGAAGATTCTACAAAAGTCTTGGGGGCCCCCGACTCCCGCAGGCTTCCGGTGGGGAGCGGCTGCCATGATTGCTCGTGGAATGACCACGACGGAGCCACGAGATGGTGGTGCTCTCATGCTGACGCCAGCTTCAGTCTGAATGATCCAGAAACAAGGTGGGGCTTTCATCGTTTGGGAAAAAAAAATGTTCTAAACCAATGAAAAGTGTTATTTTTAGGTCATATGACCAAACCTTCCATCTTTAGGAAACCAAAAGTAAAATGAACCAATGAAAAGTTTTATAAACAAGTCACATGACCTGTTCTGCGGCATAGGGCTACAAAAAGCGTAGAAAATCCGTTGGCACGTGAGGCGGCGTCAGTAGCGGACCGATGTGCGAATAGGCCGAAGGCAGCACAACGCGTCGAGATCCGGATGGCACCGAGGTGGTGTCCAGCAAATTGCCGCACTGGTGTGGCCATCCTACAATGCTGCGCCGAAAGACGGCGTGTCCAGCTGAGTTGCGGTCACTCTTGCGGTACAGTGACTCGAACGCGCCGATATCCGGATGGCACCGGGGTGGTGTCCAGCAAATTGCCACACTGGTGTGGCCATCCTACAATGCTGCGCCGAAAGACGGCGTGTCCAGCTGAGTTGCGGTCACTCTTGCGGTACAGTGAGTCGAACGCGCCGAGATCCGGATGGCACCGAGGTTGTGTCCAGCAATTTGCCGCACTGGTGTGGCCATCCTACAATGCTGCCCCGAAAGTCGGCGTGGGGTGCCCCGTTGGCTTATGAGGTGATGTCAGTAGTGGACCGATGTGTGAATAGGTCGGAACCAGCACAAGGCGCCAAGATCCGAATGGCAAGTCCTGGATGTTGAGTGCCTCAGTTGAGATTTCTGAGCAGTGCTTGTAAGACTGTCTGAAGCTTATTTGCACCTGCTGCAGCTTCACTATTGCCCTTGTGTGGCCAAAGGTCGCACATGACATAGGCGGCCGGCTCCCGAGGTCCGGCGGAACTTTTTTCCTTTTCCTTTCTGCTTCTTTTCCTACAATCCGTTTCATCTGAAGACACGACCGGGTCCCTGAATGTGTGCAGGGGGACGCTATTGATTGAATGAAAATGGCGGCTTGACACAAAGCTGACTCAAGCGTTGCTGTTGATGCTATACAGACAAAAATTGGTTTTCAGTTTGTACATTCTTCAGGATTTTTTTTTCTATCCAAGTCTGATTGAGAGTTTGTAGAAAAATGGCTTCAGATTTTCCACATACTACTCTTCAACATTCTTCCTAAATGTAACAATGTGAAACTCACTAGGAGAACGGCTGTTTCTGTTTCCTTTCAAAATGCTGCCAACAATATTTTCTGAATGGAAGACACCATCTTGTAGCATAAAGGGCCGAAAGGGGTTCTGGTCTGGCCGATGGTTGGTGGAGACATTTTGACTATATCTTGGACCTGCCCGGCCTCGCACAAAATGGCGCCGGTATAAATGAGACTCGTAACTCCTTGCCCGCAAATGTATATCTAGAAAATGTTATTGTAAGTGGCCCTGTCGTATTTTAATTACAAAATGTACGTCCACCGATTCCGCAACTGTTAGACACCTTTGTTCTTGCAACCTAATGGCCCGCTCGTTACGTTCCTCTTCAGTGTAAATGTCTCCTCATCATATACGATTTCAGTTTGCTCCGTGGCCGGCCCATGTGGTTATAGGCCCGTATTTGTATACTGACATTTTCACAATAAAGGTTTTTAAAACAAAACACGGTAGTAGTATTTAAATTGGTAAAGTTTTTACTTTTAGTCACTGTTTTCGAATCAGTAAAAGGCAAGTGAAATAAAGCAGTCCAATTACATGACGGATAAAAGGTATAATATGTAGGAACGCAGTAAAGATAAATGGTCAAGGGCAGTTGTGTTTTTCATTTCTGCAACATAAAGTGATCGATAAGAATCTTATAATCAGGCGTATCGGCGACTAAGACAGCAGGCCGAGTCTCTTTTACTCAACGGCTCCGTCATGGAATGAAGAAACGACCTTTTTCTCGAAAAAGGAATATATTTTACTTGCAGGACAGTTGTAAATTTTCCGGGAAAGTGCATTAGCCTGGAATATTGTAACATATATGTTTTAAAAAAAATAATGTTCGATAACAATAAAAAGCGTAATTTTTAGGTCATATGACCAAGCTTTTCATCATTAAAATAACAAAAGTAAAAAGAACCAATGAAAAGTTTTATTAACAAGTCACATGACCTGTTATGCTTACGTTACGCGCTGCGCGCCGCGCCTCGGATCACTTCCGGGTGCGCTAACGCGGCGTGTCATATAACGCATTACGCGACAACGTAGGTCAAGAATATAGTCAAAATGTCTCCACCAACCAGCGTTCGGAACACAACCCCTTTCAGCAGTCCAAAAAGTTCTGTTAAATGACAACAGAGGGGACAGGCAAGAAGAACCATCAGTCAAAGAGGGGAGGGCAAGTTCTTCTCTTCCGGGTCATGTTGGGGCGCTACCGGAACTGATCGAATTGGTAGTCTACAGTGTTTCTGGATGTTTCAGACTAAAACTGGCGTCAGCATGAGAGCACTACCATCTCGTAGCTCCGTCGTGGCCATTCCACAAGCAATCATGGCAGCCGCTCCCCACCAGAAGCCTGCGGGAGTCGGAGGCCCCCAAGACTTTTGTAGAATCTTCACGGCTGAGGGGACGCTTTCGAGAATGGGACCCAAGCCCTATCAGGGAAGCGTCCGAGTTCAAAGGTGTCCCAGGGCCATTTTAGTGGACCAGGCCCAAAACCGAAGAGCCGGCCGCCATTTTGAGAGTCCTGTGGCAGCCGCCTATCGCTGCACCGCAAGAGCGGGAGCAACTCAACTACATGATGAGCGAGACGCTGTAGTCGCAAGAGCGGGCGGTAAACAGCAGAATGGCGGAAGAGGCACAGTGTAGCAAAAGCGGGCGGAATGGCAACTGAAACGGTAAAGGGGCGCCCCACTACAGCGTGTCTTCAGGTCAAACGGATTGTGGGACAAGGTCCAGAATTGAAGAGTCATCAAAAGGCAAAAAGTTCCGCCGGACCCCGGGAGCCGGCCGCTTATGTCGGGGGCGATCTCAGGCTACACCAGTGCTATAAGACTTGGGGAGGGTGTCGGAGCCAAGCGTCTTCTCCGAGTCCATGGCCATCACACCGCCCCTCAGGGGCCTCCGTCAAGCTGTTTAGGAAGGTAACATATCACATTGTTTTCTAATGCAGTCAGGTCCACAAACGACACTCACTTACTTTGAGAATAGTGAAGCTGCAGTAGGTGGAAATAAGCTTCAGACAGTGTTACAAGCACTGCTCAGAACTCTTAACTATGGCACCCAACATCCAGAACTTATGCCATTTGAGAATGGCAGTGACATCGAAGCAACTCAGGGACCAAAACCATTAACGTACTTTCACGTATGAAAATCTTACTTGGGGAGGGGGCAGGAGCGAAGCGCCCCCTCCCAGTCAGCGCCACCACACCGTATGTTGAAAATTTGAAGCCATCGTTCTACAAAGTCAACCAAACTTGGATTGAAAAATCTAGAAAAATGTACAAACTGAAAACCAGTTTTGGTCTGCATAGCATCAGTAGCAACGCTTGAGTCAGCTTTGTGTCAAGCCGCCATTTTGATTCAACAAAGCACAGGCATTGAAAAAGGCTCAAACTCAGAACTCTGAACTATGGCACCCAACATCCAGGAGCTTGCCATCCGGATCTTGGAGCCTTGTGCTGCTTTCGACCTATTCACACATCGGTCCACTACTGACATCATCTTATAAACCAACGTTATGTAAATAGTTTTTTAATAAAATGTTTTACCCTGTTTCTTTGCTGGTGTGTTGTCTATATTTATAATATTTGCATAGGGTTTGTCGTTATTTTGGGCGGGGTGGGTGACGGAGTCGAGCTGTCTTGCAGCCCTCATGGTGTGGAGCTCAGTTCATCTCACTATTTTCGTATTTCTCATGAAGGGTTGTTCCTAATATTTCTATTTTAGCGAGGTCAAAAAGAGATCCAATTAGTGGCCTACTGATTTTGCTCGATTACTTTTATTTTTTTACACGATTTTTCACTATCTGCAAAGACTAAACAGAGTATTGCGACTTTGTGCTTGTTTGTAAATAGAGAATGATCCAAAGAGAACCAATTCTAAAACAGTAAATGCTTGGACAACAATCAATCAAATGGAGAGACAAGCAGGCACGACGGATTACAACGGGGGCAAAGGCCTGCGTTAACTACCGTTCACTATCTGCAAAGAGAGAGTACTACTAAGACAAAAGAGGGGAGGGGGGAGGTGCAGCGTTCAAAGCACATCAGCGTGCATAAATACGAAAATGTTTTTATCTATCACGTACTTGACATTTTAAAGCTTTTCATATTTGCTATTAAAAAACCAATGAAATTCACAGAAAAAACCATAGGTTATAGTGGATATATAGTTAGGAATTTGCATTTACAAAACCTTGAAAATTCAATGAAAAAACCATTGGTTTTAGGCCATATATAGTTAGGGATTTGCATTTACAAAACCTTATTTTACTCGCATAAAACCATTGAAATTTCATATATAGTTAGATGCGCTAACTATATATTGCGCACCCGCAATCCACTGCTGATGATGTCACATATTACATCATTCATGACATGGTCAGTGACATCACTGATGACATCACTGATGACATCTCAAATGACATCACTGATGCATCTCAAATGACATCACTGATGACATCACTGATGACATCTCTTTTGACATTACTGATCACATCACTGATGATATCATTCATGTGATAATACGATGAACCTCTTCAGACTCTAATATAACCTTAGATACAATCAGTGTAAACAGACACTCATAGACTGTCACTCATCCATGGAGTTACTCACACACCTAGTCAGTCATGCAAAGAATCAATCACACCTCCATTTCCTCAACTATACAGTTATACAAACTTTACTTATTCAAACATATACTAACACATATTTACTCTCTTATACAATCCCTGATACAAGTTCACAATGATCCATACAGCCACTCACACATTCACTGGCTCTTATGCACAGTTATTTATATATGTCAACTCTCACATGTACTGTGTTTTACATATGTACTTACTTTGACATGTAGCACTGAGATATCCATTCACTCACCAATGCACTCATGCACACAGTCAACCGCCCATACAGCTGTTTCCACATGCACTTTTGAAACCATACATCTAGTGAATCAACTGCTCACACATCTATGCACAGAGTCATACACCTCCCAGCCACCCACACACACACTCAGTCTCCCATACAAACACTTGGGCAACCAATCAATAACCCATATAGTTACTCATATAGCTACTTATCAACACATGCAACAGTTTACAGAACAAGAGACATAATGATGCACAAATTAAGACAGTTTAGTCACTAACCCATGCACTCAGTGAGACACATTTAATCACTCACTCATAAAGTCAGTCATGCACCTACTAAATCCTTCATCCAGACACTTATACATCCACTCATTCTTCAATATGTAAGACATATTTTAACTTTACAGAAACATACAGTCACTGGAGGTTGTCATCAGTGATGTCATCAGTGATGTCATTTGAGATGTCATCAGTGATGTCATCAGTGATGTCACTGACCATGTCATGAATGATGTAATATGTGACATCATCAGCAGTGGATTGCGGGTGCGCGATATATAGTTAGCGCATCTAACTATATATGGAATTTCAATGGTTTTATGCGAGTAAAATAAGGTTTTGTAAATGCAAATCCCTAACTATATATGGCCTAAAACCAATGGTTTTTTCATTGAATATATATATATATATATATATATATATATATATATATATATATATATATATATATATATATATATATATATATATATATATATATATTACCTACTGGCGGTCGCCAGTAGGTATATATAGTTAGGATTTTTTCTCTATGGGATTTTTGAAAATTCTATGTCTAATAACTTTGTGGTTTGTGGACGGAATTGGCTGAAATTTTCAGGAAAATGGAACATTTTGTTTCTAAGCAGCCCCTGACAATTTGGGGGGGTTTCATCAAGGTGGGGCCGAGAAAAAAGGGGGGTCCCAAAACGCGTTTTTCCCATGTTAATTTCCATAGGGCGGTTGGCCTCACTTTTAGCTCGAACGCCTAAATGGATTTGCACGAAACTTGGCAAAATTATAGGGACTGTTAGCCCGATGTGCCTTTGCTAGGTCTCAATATATGTGCTCCAGTGGATTTTGAGTAATTTAGGTTCAAAAAAAGATATATATCTGGGCGGAGCCTAACCACACATCTGATCTGATTGGCTGTCAGCACTTCATCCAAGAAGTGTTGGCAGCCATCTTGGGACCAATATACATGATAGCACCTCATTAAAAAGCATTGTAGTTAATAGAGGGTTTTAGGACTTTAGTTACATTATAAATCATTTGTTGATGGTACCATACTCATTTTAGGAATTGTGGTGGGTTCTAAGGTGATTTTACCATGTGAAAAAACCTTCTGCTGTGATATCATGAATATTGTTTGAAAGAAAACTAATATCTCATGATTTTCCCACAGTGGTTTGGAAGGGGATCTATAAGCTAAACTGAAAGCATATTTTCTGTAAATTCACATTATCTTTCTCAGTCATGTGAAAATGAAGTCTGACATTCTCAGTAAAACATGTACATCCAACAAGGACAGAGACTGTCAGTTGATTCCTTTGTGTTCTACTGCAGCCTCCTAGAGTGTTCTAAAGAACAACTAGAGCGCTAACAGTTCTACTTATTACAAAGGTATGGCACACCTGAAGCCATCTTGATTGGAATAAAGTGGTAACTCTTAAAACATTTAATTTAAAAAGAAACAACATGAGGGGGTATATTTTGCCATAGAAAGTATGATTAGTGCTGCAGAATGAAAAATTAGGGCACATTTTGAGTGACTTCTCAAATCCTTTTCTATTTCATTAAAACATTCTGACATACAGTCTCCCAAAATGGCCACCAGAGACAAAAGAGCCCAAATGTAGCCCAAATATCACCCAGATGTAGCCCAAGTATAGCCCAATGACAGAATGTCCCAGAGTGTTCTAAAGAACAACTAGAGCGCTAACAGTCCTACTTATTACAAAGGTATGGCACACCTGAAGCCATCTTGATTGGAATAAAGTGGTAACTCTTAAAACATTTAATTTAAAAAGAAACAACATGAGGGGGTATATTTTGCCATAGAAAGTATGATTAGTGCTGTAGAATGAAAAATTAGGGCACATTTTGAGTGACTTCTCAAATCCTTTTCTATTTCATTAAAACATTCTGACATGCAGTCTCCCAAAATGGCCACCAGAGACAAAAGAGCCCAAATGTAGCCCAAATATCACCCAGATGTAGCCCAAGTATAGCCCAATGACAGAATGTCCCAGAGTGTTCTAAATAACAACTAGAGCGCTAACAGTCCTACTTATTACAAAGGTATAGCACACCTGGAGCCATCGTGATGGGAATAAAGTGGTAACTCTTAAAACATTTAATTTAAAAAGGAACAAAATGAGGGGGTATATTATGCAATAGAAGGTATTATTAGTGCTGCAGAAAGAAAAATTAGGGCACATTTTGAGTGACTTTTCAAATCCTCTTCTATTTCATTAAAAAATTCTGACATGCAGTCTCCCAAAATGGCCACCAGAGACAAAAGAGCCCAAATGTAGCCCAAATATCACCCAGATGTAGCCCAAGTATAGCCCAATGACAGAATATCCCAGAGTGTTCTAAAGAACAACTAGAGCGCTAACAGTCCTACTTATTACAAAGGTATGGCACACCTGAAGCCATCTTGATTGGAATAAAGTGGTAACTCTTAAAACATTTAATTTAAAAAGGAACAAAATGAGGGGGTATATTTTGCCATATGAATTATGATTAGTGCTGCAGAAAGAAAAATTAGGGCACATTTTGAGTGACTTCTCAAACCCTCTTCAATTTCATTAAAAAATTCTGACATACAGTCTCCCAAGATGGCCACCAGAGACAAAAGAGCCTAAATGTAGCCCAAATATCACCCAGATGTTCCCCAAGTATAGCCCAATGACAGAATGTCCCAGAGTGTTCTAAAGAACAACTAGAGCGCTAACAGTCTTACTTATGACAAAAGTATGGCACACCAGAAGCCATCTTGATTGGAATGAAGTGGTAAGTCTGAAAACACTCAATTTAAAAAGGAACAACATGAGGGGGTTAATTTTGCCATAGAAAGTATGATTAGTGCTTCAGAAAGAAAAATTAGGGATCATTTTGAGTGACTTCTCAAATCCTCTTCTATTTCATTAAAAAAATTCTGACATGCAGACTGAAACATGCACTTTGAATACCAGCAGCAGACGTCCCTGGTGAGCAGTAGCTTTACTACAGTGATCTAATGTGCAACTAGAGTGCTAACATTCAGAATTTATGGCAAATGTGTGACACATCTGAATGCCTTCTTGATGGAACCAAAGTAAACAAGCATTGAAAATGCAATAGATCTCGCCCTCGTTTAAGTTTAAGCCATTCTGTTTGTAATGAGGTGGCTTTTTAGCTTTGCTTTTATTAGTGTTTTTTCAACTTTCATGTAAATAACATGCATCTGTAAGCATATAAGTATATGTATGCATGCATTTATGTTTGTATTTATATAGATATACAGATGATATATGTTTATATATGTATGTATATATATATATTCACTGAAAAAACCATAGGTTATAGACCATATATAGTTAGGAATTAGCATTTACAAAACCTTGAAAATTCACTGAAAAAACCATAGGTTATAGACCATATATAGTTAGGAATTAGCATTTACAAAACCTTGAAAATTCACTGAAAAAACCATAGGTTATAGACCATATATAGTTAGGAATTCGCATTTACAAAACCTTATTTTACTCACACAAAACCATTGAAATTCCATATATAGTTAGTTGCACTAACTATATATCGCGCACCCGCAATCCACTGCTGATGATGTCACATATTACATCATTCATGACATGGTCAGTGACATCACTGATGACATCACTGATGACATCTCAAATGACATCACTGATGACATCACTGATGACAACATCCAGTGACTGTATGTTTCTGTAAAGTTAAAATATGTCTTACATATTGAAGAATGAGTAGATGTATAAGTGTCTGGATGAAGGATTTAGTAGGTGCATGACTGACTGTATGAGTGAGTGATTAAATGTGTCTCACTGAGTGCTTGGGTTAGTGACTAAACTGTCTTAATTTGTGCATCATTATGTCTGTTGTTCTGTAAACTGTTGCATGTGTTGATAAGTAGCTATATGAGTAACTATATGGGTTATTGATTGGTTGCCCAAGTATTTGTATGGGACACTGAGTGTGTGTGTGGGTGGCTGGGAGGTGTATGACTCTGTGCATAGATGTGTGAGCAGTTGATTCACTAGATGTATGGTTTCAAAAGTGCATGTGGAAACAGCTATATGGGCGGTTGACTGTGTGCATGAGTGTATTGGTGAGTGAATGGATATCTCAGTGCTACATGTCAAAGTAAGTACATATGTAAAACACAGTACATGTGAGAGTTGACATATATAAATAACTGTGCTTAAGAGCCAGTGAATGTGTGAGTGGCTGTATGGATCATTGTGAACTTGTATCAGGGATTGTATAAGAGAGTAAATATGTGTTAGTATATGTTTGAATAAGTAAAGTTTGTATAACTGTATAGTTGAAGAAATGGAGGTGTGATTGATTCTTTGCATGACTGACTAGGTGTGTGAGTAACTCCATGGATGAGTGACAGTCTGTGAGTGTCTGTTTACACTGATTGTATCTAAGGTTATATTAGAGTCTGAAGAGGTTCATCGTATTATCACATGAATGATATAATCAGTGATGTGATCAGTAATGTCAAATGAGATGTCATCAGTGATGTCATCAGTGATGTCATTTGAGATGTCATCAGTGATGTCATTTGAGATGTCATCAGTGATGTCATCAGTGATGTCACTGACCATGTCATGAATGATGTAATATGCGACATCATCAGCAGTGGATTGCGGGTGCGCGATATATAGTTAGTGCAACTAACTATATATGGAATTTCAATGGTTTTGTGTGAGTAAAATAAGGTTTTGTAAATGCGAATTCCTAACTATATATGGTCTATAACCTATGGTTTTTTCAGTGAATTTTCAAGGTTTTGTAAATGCTAATTCCTAACTATATATGGTCTATAACCTATGGTTTTTTCAGTGAATATATATATATATATATATATATATATATATATATATATATATATATATATATATATATATATATATATATATATATATATATATATATATATATATATATATATATATATATATATATATATATATATTCATAATCAAAAAGACACACAATCATTGTCATTCCCAAAAATTGACTGGCACTGATCAAAGTCCAAGCTAAAATGTTGTTGGAGCACTGAGGTGCCTCTCTGAGGCAAAGGCATGGTCCTGTTTGAGTCTGAAAGAATTGAGGCTGGGTGTGTTGATACAACATCAAGACATGACCTTGTTTAGAGCCAGGATGGATCTGGCTAGAAGTTGGATAGGACAATAGGGATGGGATCTTTCTCTGGCACCGGCAGCATTGGTGTTGGCATCAATGTTGCAAGGACTGGTGTGGATTTTGGGGCTGGATTGGAAGGTGACTGTGTTGTGGGATTGGAACCTGAGGCAGGTTCTGGAGACATCCACAGGTGGAACCAACTTGAGGTCTCTGCAGATCTTGAGGCCCAAAGGTACACCCGAGGGTCCCGTAAATGGTTCTGAAAATGTGCCACATGGCCTGCCTAAAGGCCTCAATCTGTTGCAACATTGCCAATGAACCTAGAACCTCAGGATGCACTGATATCAATTGGGGAATCAACTCTTCGGTGGGGGAAGCAAGAGTGAGACCGCAAGGCACCCTAAAGGCATCTCAACTTTTCAGGCTGAGACTGCCAGCACTGACACAAAGCCTGCTTGGTCTTCTTGTGCTTATGCTTCAATTTTATCTTACCAGAAGACTTGGATCTCAATGACAAACTGTCTCGGGAATTTCCTGGAGAGCAGGAACTAGTCCGCTCCCTTGACTTTGAGCAGGAGCGAGCTGTACGATGCTTATTTCCATCCTCAACATCGTACAGCTTCTTCGCTTTGTGTTCCTAGATCACCTTAAGGTTCATAAGGGTGCACTCCTCACAGAACTTGGAGTCACATGCCAAACCAAAACACCAAAGGCACACTTCATGGGGATCTGTCAAAGATGTTTGTTTACGATAGTTCCTACAAGGCTCTAGTTCCAGGATGGAACAGAGTTCCTTTCAACACTAGAAAAAGGAACTGCTTTGAGAAAAAACTCAACTGATGCGGAAAAAGTTGGGAGAGAGCTCCTGTTCTACACACACGCAAAAAGAAAGGAACTGGTATCAGCATGCAATGTTGGCTCAGTTCGGCACTTGGGGGGATGAATGGAGGCAGCGCGGAGCTGCACAATGCCAATTAATGAGCTATTCTGTTAAAATCATCTGGATCCAGTCTGATGCCTTAGGGTATTGTAAAATCTGGGGTTAGAAGTATCCATCACAAACTAATCTCATTTGATATTTGTAAATATGGCATTTCCTGATTAGCAGAATACACTAAGCATCTGTCCAGATAGTGCTGATCGTGCCAACCCCTCAGCTCACACTCACAAATATAGGTCCCAGCACAGACATAGAATAGAAGACATGATTTATTATTATCACAATTTGGCTCCTGTACATGCCCAGCAAAGAGCGGTGTAAAAAGAAAAGCTATTGTATCCATCTTAAAAAGTGTCACATACGTATAGAAGTGGTTCAGCATAAAATGTTAATATATCAAAATCTTCAACTAGGGACACATCCACTGTCATGTTTTCCACTCAACTGTTTTTAACGTATTTTTAAATATTTCTAAGAAACAGCAAAGTTTTATGAACTGTGGGCCTCATTTATGGCATTTTCGCCTAAGGCAGTGCAGCTCTGCTCTACTTCAAAAGTGAAAGGGCAGGAATGCACTGTATTTAAGAAATATGGTGTATTCGTTCCTGTTTTTACTGCCTGTGCTGGCGCCGTTTTGTACCATGATGCAAGGGGGCCTCCACTGCAGGTAGGATTGTTTTTGTACAGAAAGGCGCACAAAAACAATCCTACGAGGCATTTTCCTCTTTTTATGTGTGCTGCAAAATTCAGCACACATGGAAAGAGGAAAAAACAAGGAGAAACAAACAGCCAGCACAACCATCGCGCCCCACCTCCGGAAAGCAATCAACATCTCCTTCGAAACAGCAACCTTCCCGGAAAGCTGGAAGCACGCCGAGATCAACACCCTTCTGAAGAAGCCCAAGGCAAACCCCAAGGACCTCAAGAACTTCAGGCCCATCTCCCTGCTCCCGTTCCCGGCAAAAGTAACAGAGAAGATTGTCAACAAACAGCTAACCCGCTACCTCGATGACCGCAACATTCTGGACCCTTCCCAATCTGGTTTTCGCAGCAACCACAGCACCGAGACCACCCTCATCGCCGCCACTGACGACATCAGGATCCTGATGGACAAAGGAGAAACGGCCGCCCTCATCCTCCTGGACCTATCAGCAGCCTTAGACACAGTCTGCCACCGCACCCTATCAGCACGCCTCCATGATGCCGGAATTCAAGAGAAGGCCCTGGCCTGGACCACATCCTTCCTCTACAGCAGAACCCAGAGCATCCGCCTCCCACCCTTCCGCTCGAAATCCACTGAGATCATCTGCGGCGTTCCACAGGGATTCTGTCTCAGCCTGACGCTGTTCAATATCTACATGGCACCGCTCGCCCACGTCGCACGACAACATAACCTCAACATCATCTCCTGCACCGACGACACCCAGCTGATCATATCCCTCACAGAAGATCCCCACACCGCCAAAGCCAACCTCCACAGAGGAATGAGGGCCGTAGCCAACTGGATGAAGGACAGCAGATTGAAGCTGAACTCAGACAAGACGGATGTCCTCATTCTCGGACCCACCCCATCAATCAGAAGTTTGTTAAAGCGTGACTACTCACCCGTGAGGGTCTCAAGGCGCTAGGGGTGGGGGGAGGGGGGGTGCAGGTTACATTCCATCAAGGAGGGGGTCTGTCGAAGAGCCAGGTTTTGAGGTTTCTTGCGAAGATGGGGAGCGATGTTGTCTGTCTGAGGTGGAGCGGAAGGGCGTTCCATGCTTTGGCCGCGAGGAAGGAGAAGGAGCGGCCTCTCGATCTGGTCTTTCTGGTGCGAGGGACCACGGCGTAGGAAAGCTGGGCTGATCGTAGGGTCCTTTGGGGTGCGTGGAATTTGAGTCGGCTGTTCAGGTATGCTGGTCCGGTGCCGTGGAGGGCCTTGTGTGCGTGGGTGAGCATCTTAAAGGTGATTCTCGCCTCGACGGGGAGCCAGTGGAGTGTGCACAGGTGCTGGGAGATGTGGCAGTGTTTTGGCAGGTTGAGGACCAGTCTTGCGGCGGCGTTCTGGATGTTCTGTAGCTTGCGGATGAGGTTTTTGTTTATTCTGGCGTAGAGTGCGTTGCCGTAGTCGAGTCTGCTAGTGACCAGGGCGTGAGTGACTGTCTTTTGGTGTTCGAGGGGGATCCATTTGAAGGTCTTACGAAGGAGGCGGAGGGTGTGGAAGCAGGAAGATGAGACAGAGTTGATATGGCGGTCCATTTTGAGCTCGGAGTCCAGGATGATTCCCACGTTGCATGCGTGGTCTGTGGGGGTTGGCGGGTTTCCGAGGGCGGTGGGCCACCAGGTGTCGCTCCTGGCGTCGGGGTTTGGGCCCATGATGAGTACTTCTGTTTTGTTGGTGTTTAGTTGTAGGCAGCTGTTTTTCATCCATATGGCGACGGCTTCCATGCCTTCTCGAAAGTTGCGTCTGGCGGTGTTGGGCTCGTTGGATAGGGAGAGGATGAGCTGGGTGTCGTCTGCGTATGACACGATGTTGAGTCCGTAGGTTCTGACGATGGGGGCAAGTGGAGCCATGTAGACGTTGAAGAGCGTCGGGCTGAGGGAGGAGCCCTGGGGGACTCCCTAGGTGGTAGGTGTGGGGTCCGAGAGGAAAGGGGGGAGTCTGACCCGCTGCATCCTGCCGGAGAGGAAGGAGCAGATCCAGTCGAGGGCCTTGTCCTGGATTCCTGCATCGTAGAGTCTGCGTATTAGGGTGCGGTGGGAGACTGTGTCGAACACCGCTGATAGGTCGAGGAGGATGAGGGCTACTGTTTCTCCTTTGTCCAGTAAGGTGCGTATGTCGTCTGTTGCGGCGAGGAGGGCGGTTTTCGTACTGTGGTTTTTTCTGAAGCCGGATTGGTTGGAGTCGAGGATGTTGCGTTCTTCAATGAATGTGGCGAGTTGGCTGTTGATGGCTTTCTCGATCACTTTCGCTGGGAACGGGAGCAGGGAGATGGGTCTGTAGTTTTTGAGGTCGGTGGGGTCCGCTGAGGGTTTCTTCAGGAGGGGGTTGACCTCGGCGTGTTTCCAGTCGTCGGGGAACGAGGCGGTCGCCAGGGAGCGGTTGATGGTGTGGCAGAGCATGGTTGCGATGGTGGTTTGCGGCTCTGTTGAAGATGTGGTTGGGGCAGGGGTCCGTGGGGGCCCCTGAGTGGATTGACTTCATTGTCTTCAGTGTGTCTTCGGGGGTGAGGGCTGTCCAGTCATCAATCGCTGGTTTCCGGGTGTCAGGGGTGGTTGGTGAGGGTTCAGTGTGTTTTTTGTCTTCGTCGAAGTTGTCGTAGATGCTCTTGATTTTGTGGTGGAAAAAGATGCTGAGTTTGTCGCAGAGGTCTTGTGAGAGAGGGATGTCGGTAGACTCGCTGGTGGGTTGGGCGAACTCCTTGATGATGCTGAAGAGTTCCTTGCTGTTGTGTCCGTGGGTGGAGATTCTGTCTTCAATCGCTTTTTTCTTCATTTCTCTGATGAGTTGATGGTGGGCGTTGGTGGCGGCTCTGAAGTTGTTGTGGGCTTCTGTGGATTTGGTGTTTCTCCAGGTCTTTTTGAGGCGGCGGCATGTGCGCCTGGACTCTCGAATTTCGGTGGTAAACCATCTGGCTTTCTTGGCACGGTATTGTTGTTTTTCTTGAGGGGGGCTATGGGGTTGGTGCTGTCCGAGATCCATCTATGCAAGGTTCGGGCTGCGGTGTTGGGGTCGTCGTTTTCCGCGATGGTTGGGGTGGAGTTGTTGAGTGAGGAGGTGAGCTGGTCATCGGTGATTTTGGTCCAGTTTCTTTGTGGAAGCAGGTGCTGGTGTCTGTGGATGGTGGGTGTTCTGAAGGTGAATTGGACGCAACGATGGTCGGTCCATGGGAGTTCAGTGGTGTGGCTGAAGGTGATGGAGTTTCCTGTAGTGAAGAGGGGGTCGAGGGTGTGTCCTGCTGAGTGCATGGGCTCGGTCACGATATGGCAGAGTCCAATGTTGTGGAGGATGTCCAGGAGGCATGTGGTGTTGGGGTCCAGTTGATTGTCGAGGTGGAAGTTGAGGTCTCCCATCAGGGTGTAGTTGGTGGATGCGATGGCCTGCGGGGAGATAATGTCCGTGATGGAGTTGGCGAAGGGTCCGCGGGGTCCAGGGGGTCGGTAGATGAGGGTTCCTCGGAGGGCGGCGGTGGGGCTGGCCAGTATCTTGAAGTGAAGGTGTTCCATCAGTTTTGTGGACTCGTCAGGGAGTGTGCTCAGGCGGAGGCTGGATTCGTGGACGATGGCGATTCCTCCTCCTGGGTGGGTGGGGCGGTCCTTTCTGGAGATCTTGTATCCTTGGGGGATGGCGATGGCGATGTCCGGTCCTGAGGTGGTGTTGGTCCAGGTTTCGGTGAAGAATGCTACATCTGGGGTGGTGCTGTCGAGGAGGTCCCAGATTTCTGTGGCGTGTTTGTGGAGGGATCGGACGTTGAGGAGGATGCATTGCAGGGTCTTCGGTTCGGTTGTGTTCTTGTGGACGGGTTGTGCTGGATCCGTGTTCTTGGCGGTGCTGCAGGTGTGCCGGCAGCGGTGACAGCTGAAGGGTCCATGGGTGTCGGCTGGTGATGCTAGATTGCAGTTGTTGTTGCAGCCTGGGTTGAGTGCGTAGAGTGCTGCTGGGTCGTAGGGTTGGCGGGGCGGAGGTCTAGGGTTCCTGGTGCTGGTCGCGGACGGGTTGCAGACAGGCGCAGACGTGCTTGCCTTTGAAGGGCCAGGTACGACTCTTGGTGGCCCACATCGCTAGGCACAGCCCCGGAACCCACAGACCACGCACGCAACCTGGGGGTCATCCTCGACTCCACCCTCTCCATGACCAGGCAAGTCAACGCAGTCTCCGCGTCCTGCTTCAACACCCTCCGCATGCTCTGCAGGATCTTCAAATGGATCCCTCCCGACACGAGAAAGACTGTCACCCAGGCCCTCGTCACCAGCAGACTCAACTACGGGAACGCCCTCTACTCAGGAACAACAACCAAGCTCCTGAAACTACTACAACAAATCCAGAATGTCTCGGCACGACTTATCCTCTACGTCCCCCGACGCAGCCACATCACACCCCTCCTGAGAGGTCTGCACTGGCTCCCCATCAACAAGAGGATCACCTTCAAAATCCTCATCCACACACACAAAGCCCTACACAACACCGGACCTACATACCTCAACAACCGACTCAACTTCCACACCCCCACCCGAAGCCTCCGCTCAGCCAACCTCGCCCTCGCCACAGTTCCTCGTATCTGGAAAACCACCACCGGCAGCAGATCCTTCTCCTACCTCGCCGCCAAGACCTGGAACGCTCTCCCCACCAGCCTACGACAGATTCAAGACCTACTGGACTTCAGAAAACTCCTCAAGACCTGGCTCTTCAATCAGTAGCGACCCCCCACCCCGCCCCCCCCCCCAGCGCCTTGAGACCCTCACGGGTATGTAGCGCGCTTTACAAATGCAGTGATTGATTGATTGATTGATATTTCTGCTTTTTACGCCCCACCTTTGGAGGCATATGGATTTGAGGCTTCCC
This sequence comes from Lissotriton vulgaris, assembly GCF_964263255.1. NCBI lineage: Eukaryota > Metazoa > Chordata > Amphibia > Caudata > Salamandridae > Lissotriton > Lissotriton vulgaris. The sequence goes on from NC_141685.1 coordinate 1,652,685,397, forward strand.
CAGGTTTGCATGACTTTGTAAATCTGGAGCAGCATCAAATTACATGGGTGTTGCGTAGGTAAACCCACCGCAAGGCCCATGGAACACCTACCGGGCACAGAGTAAGACTACACAGTGATTTATACTGCATCACCTTACTCACGATTTATACGGCTGGGTGGCTTCGCATGGCTTCATAAATATTTATGAGAACCCTGTGTCACGCATGTACCACTTTATGTGGTGTAAAAGTGATGCAGCTCTCTTTTTAAAAAGCTCCGTAATTTACAAGGAAAAATTAAAAAAGGCTACAAAATGCATTTTTATAAAAGTGTAAATTGATGTGACCATGGAGAATAGATGGATAAAGTACTTTACTGCTGTGATTTGCATATGCATGTGTCCCAGCAATGGGAATGCACAAAACATTCATAAGTCAAAGATATGTCCTAATCGGCTATGACAACTAGTGAAAAGTCTTTGGTTCGTTTTCTGCTATTTGCTTACGGGTGGAAAACAAGGCTTAAAAGAAGCTGAAATACACAGCACACGGGAAAGGAAAGGAAGTGCATTTAAGAGTTCTTTTTTCACCTCAGTGGTAGTTTTACCAAACATTCCATTTACATTTTATATTTTAAGGAAGATGCTTAGAAACTCTGTAAAACTGCTGAAAAGGCTGCACATGAATCTAATAACCTGGAGACTCATCAGTTCCCTGTAGACTCTTTTTGACGTCGAGAGGTTACATCTTCAAGTAGTAGAAACAACAACAAGCATTTACAAAGCAATTGTCTCGGCATTTTTAAAGGTAGAGCTATTGGCATTGCTCATGAATTTTTTTTTTTAATCATAAATAAATGGCATTGTCATTTACATTGCCAATAGCTTAATCGTTAAATAAATGGCATTGTCATTTACAATGCCAATAGCTTAATCGCTCGCAAATGCATGACCTATTGCATTTACACCCACACAAAGCCACATCCACACAGAGCCACACCCACGCAGAGCCACACCTACACAGAGCCGCACCCACACAGAGCCACACCCACACAGAGCCACACCCACATAGAGCCACCCACCCACACAGAGCCACCCACCCACACACAGAGCCACCCACCCACACACAGAGCCAACCACCCACACACAGAGCCACCCACCCACAACCATCAACAGCATGAAATGGGGATGCAGGGATCATGTTGGTCTGGGTTCCAAACTTTGTGGATGTCAGTGTGGGGCAGGAGACAGAACCTGGGGCCTCTATTCTTGTTTCTATGTATGCACTCTTAGGACGTATTGCTTTGTAGCGCATATGGAACATCTTCGGGTTTGAGTTTACTACCAAACGACAATAATTTTTTATTTAATGCAAAACTGGGGTTATTCAGAAAATCAAAGCCGTAAGAATCATACTCTTAACATGATGGGGGGTCTGAGAGGATTGAAATGCAATTGCCAGTTTGAAATACAGTCTTGTATTAAAACATCTTATGCTACTTGTAAAAGGCCAACTATAAAATTGATCTTTTTTCATAGTTTTATTTACTCAAGACAAAGGGATGAAAATGTATCCAGCTGAACAAATAACACAGCTTAGTGATGGAACCATGCAAGTTTAGGATCGATAAATAAAACCTGACACTCAGATGTGGGAAATGTAACTTCAATAACAAAACTGGTACCTACTGCGCTGATGCAGGCGGCCTTAGTATCGACCAAATTAGAGCATAATTTTATCCTGTTCACTTTTAAAATAAAGGCAGCTTGAAAACCACTTTTTTTTAAGAGAGGTGTTGAATCTAAGTGTTGACAAATGTTAATAACCCTGGTAAATGTTTGCCACCTACTGAATATCTATATGCTATCAGAAGTAAGCACTAGAAAAATGACGGGTGCGCCGATCTTCCAAGAAATGAATACTGCAAAAGGCAAGGGTCGTTGTGGCAGCTGCTTAGGGTTCTGCAGAGTAAAGAATTAAAGGTATATGTGTTGAATGTTGGACAGTGTTACCATATAAGAGTAACAGAGATTATTAGGCGGATCTAAGATTCTTGTGAAGAGCAAGGGTTAAATAAGAGGGCACTGCCAAGTAGCTCTGGTCGCCCGCCTATGGGGCACGAGAGGTGCTGTGCCAGAAAGAGAGAATGAAAGGCCTGAACAGAATAGTTCAGACAGGGTGGATCAAATGATGCATGCAGACATGTGGAGCAGAGGGAAACAAACTTAAAAAGATCAGAGCCGGAGACCACAAGTTAACAGAGTATAGGAACAGATGAAATGAAAAAGTGAACCATAAGAACAGGAAAACACTAGGACCAAACTTGTCAGCTAAGGAGTGATGTTGATCACCCCAGGGAGGGAGACAGAGACGTGTGAACTCAATGAAAGATTTCAGTAAGACCCACGTCCACGGAGCACTCTAGGGAGGAAGGACATACCACAGAGTTGATGTATGGACATTAACACTTTAGGCAGTATGGACACACTTTAGGGAAGATGGACAGAGAGGTTTGGTGTTCACTGTATAGAGGTGCGGTGATAGGAAAGACGAGGTACGAAAAATTTTGAGGGGAGGTTGGTAACATACCAGGCAGTAATGCTGCACCTTGGGGAAAATGGATAAAGGATATCACTTCCCTAAGGAGATACACTCACAGGAGTTCAAGTAAGCTGCAACGAAAGGGGGGTCCTGGGAGGTAACATGGATCCCGGGAGGAAACAGGGATCCCATTAAGTTAGTTAACCACTAAGAGCTAACCCCGGGGCATGAGATTCTTGGTACAGCGATGATGGGCAGGTACAGTAACATTTATGACATCCTCTCCTCACTAATCTCATTCCACCAGTACTCCGTTTTCTCCGCATCCTCAGTCTTTATCGCTGTGTCCTCATTCACCCCTGGGCCACCTAGTCCCTCTGACAGCTGGGTACTCACCCTTGGGACCACCGCTGAAGGCTGTGTACCAAGACAGAGAGACGAAGGTGCACAGAGCCAGCAGAAGCGTCAGGAAGGTGCCATTGCGAAGCCTCATCTCCTCCGCCCAACGGTGGGGGGCTGCATGTCCGGGGGCCAGCAACACCGGAGGAAGAACACGCTGCGTCCGGGACCACCTCAGCACTTACAACGGACACAGAGAAAGGGCCACAAGCCGCGGTTCAAAGACACAAATGAAGGTCTTAGAACGGAGCTACAGCAAACCATAGAGACAGAAGAAAGACATCAAAACAGACAGGGGGGCAGAGGCAAGAAAAAACGGCACAAACAGGGTGGCAGGGAAGGGGGGGTTCAGTGATTTAAAAGATCACACCCAAAACACGTGCAGACGAATGATGAGGTTTACTTTCAGTATAGCCCACGCAGCATTCCATTCTTCCGAGGCGGATGTATCAGTTCCTTTAAAGTACACCAGAACACTTTTTATTAACAATGAATAGAAATGACAGAAGTGCGGCATCAGGCAGTATATCAAAAACAGGTTATTTTACTATGCCATAGTTGGTACGTATAGAAACCGAATGTAACTAGTCAACTGGAATTTCTACCAGGAAACAACTTCCATTTCTTAACCGACTGGTGCCGGTGCCTGTCGCCTCCGTGCTCAGCTAAGAACGGCCCTGTACACGTATCTCCAGAGAACGGCAGTTTGGCCTAGACACTATCCTGAGAATTGAGTAGGAGCAGGAATCCCCCGGTGCCGGGCCCGTCCTCGCCTTCAGCACCAGACAGCCAGCCAGTGTGGAGACCTACTGGGAGAAGGACACAGGCAGGATGCTGCCTCAGTCGGCCTCCCACCAGACAGGGCGCCACCGTGGCCAAAGCTGGGGGCTCTCATTGTGCCGCCTGAGAGGATTAGTCTTCCACTGCACACTGCCCCATGGCCCTGAGTGACAATACACACCTGCTAAGGGGGGACGGAGGCTGCATGCACCCAGCTACATAAAATTAAAAAATAAAACACACAGCAGCCGCTCTGCCTCGGACACTCGTGACGGCTTCTCTACTCACTTGATTAATTGCGGGCTGAGCAGACCGCAGTACCTTCTGTATCGCGCTATTCGGCAAAGAAAAAAGTCATGGTGACAGAGCGAGGCACAGCCGCTGGCGCCCGAGGATTTCCCTTTAAACTGAAGTTTCCCAGAAGCGGACTAACTCGCCCCCTTTGATTGCGTCCTGCAGCAGAGGGGGCCAAGCTGGGGCGATTCTGCCAAAGTCCCCAATCCAACCTGCATCACCCCGACCGATCAACCCCTCTGACTTGACAGAGTTATCGCAATCTAACGGGTTATCTCCCTGGGTCGGTGTATCTCCACAGCCTGGTGGATCGCGATCCCTCCTGCCTACAGACAGACAGCTCTGTCACAAGCAGCACAGGAGTGCACAGACATAAAAAATTTTGACATCTCCCCCCAGGCCCTCCCTCCACGCCAGTTTCTGTCATAAAAAAGGGAGAGCAAGGGATGGCGAGCCGAAATTACCGCATCCAGCCTGCACCTGAGCGCTAGAGTATGGGGCCGGACAGATGGACGGGAGGCCCTCACGCCAGCTCCACGGGACTCGGGGGCCGCTGCCCGCCGGCTGCTGCTCAAGCCTCCACGGCGCCCCTGGGCAGGGCTGCGCGCAGCATCGTACAATGGAGGAGAGCGAGGAGGCGGAGCGGGGGCGGCGGCGGCCTGTGGCGAGCAGCACGCCCCGCACTTGCCATGAACAGAATGACGCCCAGGCAGCCCTTCTCTGCCCCCGGGCGCCCCGCGTCATTTTAGATTGGGCAAACTGCTCCCCAGGCGCCATCTAACGATTACTATTTATAACTTGGTAGTCAGATTCCAGCTACAGTCAGTTTGTGCTGCCAGTCTGTTGCTCGCACCCAAAAAAAATGGCGGCCGCAAGCTTCCGAAATTTTCAGAATCGGGGGCGTGTTTTGGCGTTCTTAGTGACGGATGACGTCACAGGTGGAAAGAACGCCAAAAACACGCCCCCGAATCCGAAAGAGACGGGGCTTGATTGGAGTGATGCCCCTCTCCTCCAATGGCTGGCCTCGGTTTAGGAAGCCAGCCAATGGAGGAGAGATGGAGGAGGGAGGCGGGTTCAAGCGCCGTCTAAAAAACATTAATGCTCCGACCAAAGACTGCGCAAGCGCAGCCTTTAGGTCCTCGACCTAAAAAGGTAATATAAAGACTCAGGGGGAAGAGGGACTCGCAGTCACTGCTCAGGACTATGTTACCCGCCAACTGCCCCAGCTTTACAGACCATGTCAACAGAATTCTCCCTTTCTCATCTCTCTCACACATCCCATAGATGCAGCCTTTAAGCTCAACATCCACATAACATCAGATGAGAATACACATTAATACACTCTACTGTTCCATTTCCTACATTGTTATTTATGTTCATGCCAATTATTAAAAACATGTTAGAAAGGTTTGAGCTCTTTAGAATGGATCAGCGCACTTCAGTCATTACCTAGCTTCACTGTGAGTGACAGCATTTTTCCTTTCATAAGGAGCACATCTAGACGCAATTAGTTCCCTTCAATGCCAGGGATTACTTTGGCAATTTGTGCTTTTTAAGAAGAAAAAATATTTTTGCTTTTAGTAAATATTCTTTTTAGATTGATGAGGTCTGGCAGCTTCCTCAACAATAACATTTTAAAGAAAAAAAAATGACAAAATAAAGCAAGCACCAAAAAAGCCAAAAGGCTGGCAGTTGACGCTAGACCTATGGTTTTGTCTGTAATGTTATGTGCTGAGGGGTGTTTCTGTAAGCGCACTCGGCCTCTGATTAAAAAATTATTTGGTCTATGGGTCACGTGACCAAGCTGGGAAATAAACTGGCATAGTCACCTTTAGGGAGTTCCGCACCAGACTACAACAGATGTGTAGTGCTGGCTGTTAATGACTTGGGCACAGTGTAAAATGCCCCTGCAAGGCTTTGACACCCAGCCGCCCTTGGTTCATAACAACTGGCAATGAGGATGGTTGCCCGACCTCACATTAACGGACCACGGTGCTGGCTGACAATGCTCCTCGGCTCCGTGCCAGCTCCAGTTGCACGGCTCTCCAACGCCCGGGCTGCACAACTCTGTCCGGCCAGGATTTCTGGCTCCTGATGACAGATACGGACAGCAGCGGCCTTCTCTGAGACATGGTCAGCCGCCCTCGCCCACAGTAACTCCTGTTCGCTGAGGACAATTTTTGGCAACAACGTCCAGGAACCGCATGTCCTGCTCCCCACCTTGGCATCAGAAAGTGACCTGTCCTCAAGTCAAAAAGAATTATTCATCTAGAGGTGAGGCCTGCCTCTCGGATGAGCATTTGGTCTGGGGTTCAACCCTCCCCCCCACTGATCTCATCTAGGCTCGCCTGGTGGACGATGCTTAGGCCAAGAAAAACCCAGCACCTTTCACAGTCAGCAGATACGTTGATGACATGTGGGCAAGACCCTCCTGCAAGAAACTCCTGGTCGGCACCAGGGACAGTTCCTGTGACTCCGCCTTCCCTCTTCTTGGTGAACAAGGCTAGAGACATCGCTGCCATGACACAGCCTAATCCCACAACCTCAGGTACGAACGCTCACCTAGAAGTCCTTACTACCAAGTTTTCTTTGTCTATGCGCCCTAGGAGGCCACACCAATGGCGGCGATACTGATCATAGAACATTACGTCATTTCCGGAAACCCCTCATCTAAAGCCACGGATTGGATAACCTAGGTCGATCACCTTGAAAGTACTTCACTGCAGTGGGGCTGGAGGCAGATAGGTGCTGGCCTAAGTTCCTTCATTGAGGCTGCACCATCATACACAAACAATCTAAGACTGTAGGCAAAGCTGGCCCGCCCTATACCTATGCTATGCTCATAGCCGCCTAGACAGCCCATTTCAAACATCTAGCTAAGCTGGATGACAAGTGTGACAAGTGTTTCCTCCTTCGCCAGGCTTGACAAATGGCAGAGGAATCCACAGATTGCTTCTATGCCAGACTCTGGGAAATTGGCAACCACTTGACCAGATGAGCAAGCTGAGATCTGGGTTTAGTTCATTTAGGGCTGTTACTCTGCCAAGCTGCAAGAGAAAATACTCCAAGTCCACCACATGACAGTGCCAGAAATCCTCACTCTGGGCCAGAAGAAAGAGCTTAACCACCAAAAGACATCACAGACCAATAGATCGTGCCGATGGTGCGGTGGCGCCATCCCACACATGGAAGACTGCTCGGAAACAGGGAAGAAATGCTCCACGTGTGAGAAGATAAACCATCATGCCAAGGTATGTCGCTGAACACCCCTGCCGAAGGATTCCAAGAAAAAAGTAACAAACCATGTGGAAATGGCCCAGAAACATGCCCACCACACCCCGCTGCCAAGTCACAATAGAAGGACAACCACTCACAGCTCCCTTGGACACTGCAGCATCAATCAACATACTAACCCTAGCTCAACATCAGAAGATTCCCACTTCACTGGCACTTTGCCCCCACCATCACCAGAGAATACGCCTTTGGCACCACTACATGTCTCACTCTTACTCGAATATTCACAACCACATTGAACACTAGGGTCTAGTCCACAAAGACAAAGGTGTGTGTCACCAGGGGCATATCTGACATGCTCATCAGCTACCACACAGCTGAAGGCTTGAGGCTAGTCCAGTTTGCCTTTGGGATCCATGCAAGCGCAGTGAACTCTCTCCTCAGCGAACATATCTTCTGTGACTACTGGGTGGCGTTTCACCTCTAGCCAAAAGTAGAGGCGGAATTACAGTAGCTAGAGGTGGCAGACATCATTAAGAGAATGAAGGGACCGTCACCCTGGGTCTAACCTATCGCAGTTGCCAGTAAATCTAAGCAACCAGGAAAATGATAGATGTGTGTCAATATGAGGCTTCGAAACACAGCCATAAAAAGGGGAAAGGACATAACCCCGACTGTGTATGACACTGGAGAAGAACTCTCTTGCTCCTGCTGGTTCTCAAAAGTGGACCTGAGGACCTGAGGACTCGGGGTCCTACCACCACGCACAACGTGCCAGCAAGGCCTGAATATATGGACCTGAGCCCCGGGCACACAACATTGCCAATGCTTGTTTACCCCGCCAGGCCTGCCTGCGGCTACACAAGTGAGAAGGAACCGATCCTCAAACGCTGCACACTGGCGCACGTGCGCAGACTGCCAGGCACAGGAGTGCAATATCCACTCGGAAGGAGATTCCATTCTTAGACATGTGTTTGTTACTTCTAAACGCTGAAAATGTTGCTGTCAACTTCTGAATAACGAAGATTTTCGAAGTATAATGTCTTATTAGCCCCCCAAAAAATCGACAGTACACCAACTTGATTAATAGAATTGTGAGAAACGACACAGCATGCAACAACGTCACAAATTAGTCCTTGTTTCATTAAGCTAGATGTGCAACAGTGACGAATGCAACACTTTTGACAATGGAGTCGGGTCTGCAATGAAAACGTGTAAATATATAACGTAACCTTAAAAATAAGTGCAATCGTTTTAAATAATGAAACATATATCCCAGGGTCGATTGATAGGAAATAAACATGCGCAGGCAGCGCTAAATTGTGCAAGCGGCCAAACGCAGCGCTACAGAGGCAGTGTGTCCCTCCAGGCTTGGCCTTCCCCACAATGGCCAGCCACTGATGGTACAGAGCATTGTTGCTCAAGTGTGCTTAGTTGCGACAACGCCTCGGTTGTCTCTATGGGTAGCTAGAATGTCAAGGCCGCCGGTTAGTTGTCATAGGAACAGAGGACTACATCAGGGATAGGTGAGGTGGAAAGATATCCTCTAGTTAATATTGTGTGCAAAGCTGTTCTGATTGGTCCGGTCGTCGATGGGGGGAGGTCCTATCTCTCAGTCCAGCTACCTAAAGAGATGAGGAAGGAGCGCGTATGGATCGTGAACACAAGAATGGCACAGGTGGCAAGCGAGGTTTACTTCATAGAAAGAGGAGCCCAGTACTAGCCTGGCGAGGTCTGCAGAAAGACGCGGGAAGCAATAAAGTGACTAAAATAAAGGCATATTTTTAACAAAATAGAGAGCCGGGCGGAATGAAGGACTGGAATGTGGACACTATTTTCTTGTGTATATATTTTTTTGTTTTTTTCTTGAGAAACTGGAATTTCTAAATTGCAAAAATTCCTGCAGTTCTGACCCCTGAGAACTTCTTTGAATCTGCTTAAATGACGTAAAAGAGACCCGAAGACATCAGTGCGAGCCTGTATATGAGGAGAGAGGGGATTATGTGAGGTGGCTGGACGTGAGATTGCTAACAGTGAACATCGTCCTCTGCAGGAGAAGATTGTGTAGAAAGTGAGCGCATCCCATAGGGAAAATTGCCTCTGGGTCAGCTGTATTTTATGTCACCCAGGGCGGCTTTAGAACATTCGAGAGAAGAGGAACCCGTCCAAGCTGAAAGAGCACGGAGTGGGGGTCGCCACACATTCCTGCAGAGGTGCGAATGCGAGAAAGCAACCCATTCCTGGTGTCTTTAACCAGATCGCTGCGGCTGCTATTCCGCCGCAGCGCAAAGTGGGCGGGGCGGCCGCTTGGCGGCCGCATGCTGATGCCGGAACCGCTCCGTCATCAGCCGCGGTTGGGCTGTGCTCATGATGGAGCGGTTCCGTCATGGCCCCGCCCGCTCAATAGAACGCGCCGCGCAGGCGCGGCGGCAGGTCCATGACGGAACTGCTCCGTCATCAGCACAGCGCCACCGCAGCTGATGACGGAGCGGTTCTGTCATCAGCATAGAAAGGGTTAACTTGAATCGGGATCAGCAGACCTAGGAAAACTGAGAGGCATATTTATGACCCCCCCCTTTACGCCGCTCCTGCACCAGGCAACGTAGTGCAGGGGTGACGCAACTTAAAATAAAAATGAGATTCAGGAAGCCTGCGCAAGGCCAACTTGCCTGGCCCTGGGTGGCTTCATAAATCTCAAGTATTGAAATGCAAGGCAGCCAAATCGCTGCATTGCATTACTCTGCGCCAGGGATCCGTTTCCATGAGTGTTGCGTAGGTGTTCCCAGGCAACAGCCATGGATTTTGACGCATTCCCAGAATTAGCAGAATTGCTAGACCTGGGAATGCGCCAAAAACCTACACCAGCCCAGGTGAGGCGTAACGAGGAGAAATATGTTTATTCCTCCTTGCTTTCTCCCTTTCTGTGTGTGCTGCGGTCTACAGCACACATAGAAAGAGGAGAAATCCTCAGCGTATTGTTTTTGTGCAGGAAGGTGCCCGCCCTTTCCTGCACAAAAACAATACTCTTTACCACGCTGGCACCCTTGCACCATGGTGCGAGGGTGCCTGCGTTGGTGCTTGGCAGCCAAAAGGACACGAGTATAGGGGAAAAGGCAGAAATGCTCCATATTTTCCTAAATACAGCGCATTCTTTCGCTTTGCATATCACACAGTGCAGAGCAGCAAGGTGACCTGCTGCAAAGCTGTAACATAGGCCCCAAAGCCGCCGTGGTTTGGAGGGGGTCCTCAGCACAGTACCTTGGTCTAAGAGCTCCTGATTGGGTCTGGAGGGGGGCCCTCCATTTACCTTGCGGGGGGCTCCCTCAAGTTTTGTTATGCCACTGACTTGCTGTACTGCACTACGTGACTTGGCCATAAATTTGACCCTGAGTTTGTTCTGTGGGATTGCTGGGCACCACAAAGTGCACGCTGACAAAAGTGTATCGCAACATTTGTTCTGCAATCTACAGCATCACATTTACAATGTTCTGTGACAATGAGCTTGTAAGGCTGGCATCCTCGCCTAGCAGATAAACAACGCCATGTAAGGAATAAATGATGACATTTGCAGAGGTTCAGGAGGAAGAGTCACTGAAAACAGAGCTGAGTGCCAATGCATAAGGACTTACAAGTGGCACCAGCTCCAAGTGCTACTGCAGAATGTAGCACACAACGACAAGATGCCACCACAGCACTGAGCAGTCAAGAACCCTAACTAGACTGGAAGGTACTAGCACTAAAGGGTTGCTAGGCAGAAAACAAAAAGAAAACTGTACAAGAAGGAAATCAGGCTTATTAATGGAAGAGTCACAATGAGTGCGTGCTGCTTACTCAAAACAGCTCAGAACCTCAGATGTGTAAACTAGAGAGATATTGTTAGATCTGGGGGTCTCTAGTTGGCAAAGGTATTCACCTTTGTCTAAATAGGGTTCCTTTCTTCTAAGTCAGGATAAGGGGATTACACTCCTTAATAACCCCTGCGCACCCATTTCGTAGCTTGGTACGAGCAGACAGGCTTATCCCAGAGGCAGTGTGTTAATCATTTGTGAATATACACAGTAATACAGTGAAAACACTGCAGATGGACACAACACAGGTTTTATAAAAATAAGTATTTTTTATATAGACTTAACACAAGACCACAAACGACAAAAATCCACAATACTACATTTAAGATTGATTTAAAGATGATAGTAGTTACTTAGTTCTAGTTGATGATAGATGCAACAAAGTTCTCAACAAAGTACCTGGATGCGTAACGCAAAGTAAACAAAAGGCTCGCAAAAGGGGAGATGTGTTGGTTCCGTGATCCGGGGGAGATGATGCGTCGAGCCTCAATGCTTGCGCAGAGTAGTGGAAGCGGTGTGATCCTTACCGGTGCGGAGGTGATGCGTAGATTCTCGTCCTGTGGGCCCGTTGCGTTGCGCAAGATGACACCGTGATCCGATGCGATGATCCGGTTGCGATGCGAGAAGATGGCGCCCTTGATGACACACTTCCAAGGAGATGCGACGAAGGCTCGCTTCTCCGGCGATGCGACGATTTCAGTTGCGGCGGCAACACGCTTCCTCTCGATGCGTCGCTCTTGCAGCTCCCAGCGACACGCAAATTTTCTGGAGTTGAGAATTCCCAGCAAGGAAATTCAGATGGGGAGCTGGAGATGAAGTATTTTGTCCCTGAGACTTCAGCAGGAGCCAAGCACAGTTCAAGCCCTTTGAGAATATTCTGAAGATGATGAAAGTCCTTAAAAAGTTCCTTCTCCTTTCCTTGGCAATGAAGCAACCACTGCAGGCCAACCCAGCAAACAGCACACTGGCAGAGGGGCAGTCAAACTCCTGCAGCTTCCTTGGTTCTTCTCCTTGGCAATAGGTTTCTTGTTCCAGAAGTGATCTAATTTCTTGGGATCAGGGTCCCAATATTTATACACCTAAATCCTTTGTTCTCTGAAGGCAGAGAGGCCTCTGCCTAGTCCAAACCAGTTCCTAAGCACTTTGTTTATATGACTCTCTTCTTCCTTTCACTGTGCGGGGCAGAGACATCAGCCGCCCCACAGGAGGTGGAGCCAGCACAGGGAAGGGAAGATACAGCTCTGGAGCACTTTGTTGAAAAGATTCCTTCTCTCCTTTCACTGTGCAGGGCAGAGACATCAGACAAGCCACAGGAGGTGGAGCCAGCATTGGAGAGGGAAGGCCCAGCCCTATTCAGGTCCCAGGTGCAACTCCTCCCTCCCATCTAGATGCAGATCTCTTTATTCACCACTGGGATGCCCCAACCTGTCTCATGGAATCCCCCAGCCCTGTCACTCACAAACCCAGACAAGGAATACACAATCTAGCAGAGGCAGGCCTGGACAGTTAGGAAAGAAAATACCTACTTTCTAAAAGTGGTATTTTCAAACACAGAATATTAAATCCTATTCTACTAAAAGATGTATTTTATTATTTTGAGTTCAGGCATACTAAATTTGGATTTCTACCAGGTTCCCCGAGTCAGTTAGGATTACAAGAATGTAATAATCTAACTGCCCATTTTAGCATATGGAGAACAGGTAGCCTTCAATAGTGAAAAATGAAAATGGCTGTAATTCACTATTAGGACATGCTACACACACCAGGGCATGTCCTACCTTATACTTACAACGCACCCTGCAGTTGGGCCTACCATAGGGGTGTCTAATATGAATGAAAGGGAAGGTTTAGGGGCTGGCAAGTGGGTGCACTTGGCCAAGTCAACATGGCAGTGCTAGACTGCACACAGGCCTTGCAATGGCAAGCCTGAGATACACTTTACAACCTGCTTCTGTGGGTGGCACAAACAGTGCTGCAAGCCTACCAGCAGCATTTGATTTACAAGCCCTGGGCACACATGGTGCACTGTACTAGGGGCTGACAAGTAAATCAAATAACCCAATCATGGAATAACCAATTAGTACATCAATTTAACATAGGGAGCACTTGCACTGTGGCACTGATTAGCAGTGGTACAGTGCCCAAAGCATAAAACCAGCAAAAACATATCAAAACAGAGAGGCAATCTGTCAAAAATGGAAGAGAGACTCAAGCCAATGATGCCGGATCTAACAGAAATTATGAAGGAAAATGTAGAGAACCAACAGGAATAACCAGAGCAAAACACAGCTCCAGACTAAGCAGTTTCTGGAAGCAAGAAACAGAAGGGTTTCTGCAAAAAGTCCAGGGCAGTATTAGGAAAGTACACCGTAAATGGATGTAGTCCGGTCAAAAACGAAAGATTTCCAACAGTTCCAGAGCTGCCCTCATTCCACAATGGAAAGGCAGAGAGAAGCCAATACATGCTACAAATGTAAATTTAAACAACCAGCTTCACCTAGGTCGGGCACAAAGCACACTTTGCCCCCCACTTCTCTGATGGTATCACAAATAAAGGGGAGAAGAGCCGCTTGAACAGAGGACCATCAGCGCCTACAGGGGGTCGAACTGGTTTACTTTGATGCCTACCATGTAAATCCATGAGACAAACTATGAACATAGCTTTGAACCACTGCCTCAAGCTCACACACCCTTCAGCAAAGGGTGGTGAAGTCTTGTGCTTTCAGCTGATAGGTGGCAGCTCCCCTCTCCATCCCCGTGTCTGATTGGATGACAGTCATTGGAAATTAAACAGTCCTCTGTGTATTCCATGTGGTTTCTGGTTGTAGAATTACAGAATCAGGAGAGTTGAAAAGTGCAAGTCCCAGTGTAGTGGTCAAGCACAGGTCACTGCTATATCTTAGGAATAATAGTTTCCAGCTAAAGCTTTTATTGTTTTTTTGTTTCAGTTTTATATAGAACAGACTCAAACTGAAGGTACCTTCAGGCCTACGTCTTGAGGATTCGGTCTTACGCCTGAACCTGCACTATCCCGGGGTATTCCTTCCATGATCCCAGTGATGGCCTGCCATATCATTGGTTCCCCACCCCGCCTGCGTGAGAGCTGATGTATACTTTGTTAGGGGCTCACAACAGTTCCCTTAGGATTAAGGAGGACAGAGCTGAACAGTGCACATAATACTTTTATGATTTTATTAAACTGGCCTGGGAGCTTTACTGAGTGGTTTCTTGATGAATGTGTTGTGCTTGTACTGTTAACCCTTAAACCACATTCTCTAAAATTGTCTTCTGTCTGGTCCTTGCTGTATTAAGGGGTAGACGAGGTTGTCTTAAACAAACAGTGTTTGCCTAGCTGGGAAGTAGTTTTGCAAGTGGTGGTAGAGTTTGCCCCAGCAGGCAACCCAGGTTCCTACACTTGCAATTATTTTTAACAGCATTAAAAAATGTGGCATAGTGCCAAATCTATGGAACACATGCTGTGGTAAAAAAAACCTACCCTAGATGCTAGTGAAATGAGTCATTATCATCCTCCTAGTGCCATTCAATACTATTGATCATTCCATAATGAACTTAAGGAAATTGGTATAAAAGCTCACACTTGGACTGGCTCAAAACCTTTTTGGAAACTTTTTGCCAGTCCGTGCCCTTCCCTTCATTTCAGGCCAATACCAAAACACTTAAATACAGTTTTTCCACCAGCATCAATATTATCGCCTTGGTAGTTAACATCTAAATGTGCCCCCTTGCTTCTGTCCTCATCAAATGGGAGTGTCTTTTTACACATAGGGCCTTATTTCGATGTCGGTGGGAAAGTAAGACCGACATGTGAGGTTTACATTCTAACCGCCGAATTACAATGTCAGGGGTTGGTGTGCTAACCGGCCAGGAAAATCGACTGACTTCCACAGAAGTCAGAAACCGCTCATAATTCCTTAAGGATGATGTTTCTGCCATCCAGATTATGATGTCGGTTTCCTACAGCCTTTCCATGTCAGCTTTTCCGACATCAAAAGGCCGCTGCAGAGTGTCCTTGGGCCCATAGCAGGGTCCACTTTTCCCCTGGCACTCCAGTTGCGGCCCTGGAGAGCACCACCCTGCACCTTGCGGCAGGGGATGTGCAAAAGCTCTGATTTTACAATGGGAGCTTGTGTACGGGTGGTTTCGAACCATCACACAAGCTTCCATTGTGCAGTCACATCCTAATTGTGGTGTAGGGACCACCGACCAGAGGTCGATCGATTCTGCATCCACAGCGATGTCGGTCGAAGGGAACTCCGACCAACATCGTTATGGGGTCCTTCGTTTTTCTTCAACCTGAAGAAATTCGAGGATGCTATTTTCACACCATGTATAGAACTGAGGAACTGCCTTTAATACACCAGATGGAGAATGTCTAAATATTTCTTCAAATTAAACCCTTCCAAAATGCAAATGTTATTAAGCACCAGTGGCTCATTAGATGCCAGTTTCCTTGCTTGGCCTTCTGAAATAAGCTTAAAGCCAGTACTGAGAAAAGCAGTGACCACCTCAGTATTACTATTAATTCACACCTCTCACTTAACGATCAAGCAGCAATTGTTGCTAAAATGTGCTTTGGCAGATAAAAACTCTGCTGATATTATTACCTTTGCTAGTGGACAATGTTCGCACTCTTGTAATGAGTACACTCATTCAGTCTAGGCTCCATTGTAGCAATGCCATATACCTTTCCACTCTGGTATATCCATCTGACCATTTACAGTTAGTTAAAAATGCAGCAGCATGTTTACTTCCTAAAAACTTGAGAAGAGCTCATATAACTGTACTTGTGAAAAACGGCCTCTGCTAGCAGTCAGATAAAGAATAGCCTTCAAAACAGCAATGTGCTTTTACACAGAGCTCTTTATCACCCACTCTCTCCACTCAGATTCTACGCATTTATTGGTCCTTCCTTGAACCTGAACGGTTTAAGTGAGTGGAAGAGCTTTTTAGGTCGTGGCTGCCAAACCATGTAATACTGTTCCTTACCATCTTTGAGCTGATCAGGAAATTTTTAAAAACTCATCTCTAACTGGTAGATGACTGTCTTGCACTGTGCCTTTGTCATTGTATCAGCACAAAGAAGCCTTGGTGCATCCCCTTTGGTTTTTCTTTATTCGCCCTAAGTTGGCAGGGTAAGCCCAGACGTGGGTCCCTTGCTCACTTTGCGACTGGATTCGAACTAGCCTAGCTGATGACGGCTGATTAGCCAGAAACCGGTCTCAGGATGCTTGTTTACCATCCTAGAAAGACATGGCTCTGCAGTTCAGGCTGGACTGTTCCCATGAGGCACAGGGTCAGACTGATTTGCATATGGTCATGTCTGAACTGGGGTGGCGGAGTGAGCTAAAGAATGATGATGGATTAAACCCAGATCATTTGACTGGGGGTGAGTGCTTGCATTGTTCAACACTCCGTCCATCATCCCCTTTGGTTTTGCTTTGTTCGCCCTAAATTGGCAGGGTATGCCCAGACGTGTGTCCCTTGCTCACTTTGCCACTGGATTCAAGCTAGCCTGGCTGATCAGGGCTGATTAACCAGAAACCGGTCGCAGGATGCTTGTTTCCGGTCCAGGGAAGACATGGCTTGACAGTCCGGGCTGGACTGTTCCCATGAGGCACATGGTCAGACTGATTTGCATATGGTCATGTCTGAACTGAGGTGGCGGAGTGAGCTAAAGAATGATGATGGATTAAAACCAGATCATTTGACTGGGGGTGAGTGCTTGCAATGTTCAACACTCCGTCCATCATCCCCTTTGGTTTTGCTTTGTTATCTAGCAGTCAGACAAAGAATCGCCTTTAAAACAGGGGTGTGCTTTTGCACTTAGCTCTTTGTCACAGGATCCCAGAATTCCTGGTGGAAAAAATGTGCTGACATCTACCACACACTCTCTCCACTCAGATTCTACGCATTTATTGGTCCTTCCTGGAACCAGACCGGTCTAAGTGGGTGGAAGAGCTTTTTAGGTATTGGCGGCCAAGTTATGTAATACTGTTCCTTACCATCTTTGAGCTGATCAGGAAATTTTGAAAAACTCATCTCTAATTGGTAGATGACTGTCTTGCACTGTGCCTGTGTCATTGTATAGCAAACAAAACAGGTGATGGACCGAATGTGGATCAATGTCACACATTCATCCCAGTCCAAAGATCTGGGCCCAAATCCATCGTTTTTTTGCACTCCACACCACCCTGGGTTAGACAATGGCGATATGCAAATCAGCTCTGACCCTGTGCCCCATGGGAACAGTCCAGTCCGAACTACAAAAGCCATGTCCTTCCCAGAACGGAATCAAGCATCCGAGGACCGGACCGGTTTCGAGGTAACACCTCTCATCAGCCCGGCTAGCTTGACTCCAGTGGTGTGGAGTGCCTGGGACCCACGTCTGAGCATCCCCAGCGCACTTATGGCGGTATTGCAAACAAAACAGGTGATGGACCGAATGTGGATCAATGTCACACATTCATCCCAGTCCAAAGATCTGGGCCCAAATCCATCGTTTTTTTGCACTGAATGTGTGACATTGATCCACATTCTGTCCATCACCTGTTTTGTTTTGTGTCATTGTATAAGCACAAAGAAGCCGTGGCACATGCTGGGCCATACAAGTTCACCCGCACAGATGTCCTACTTGAGGTGTAACATTACAGTCAAATCCTGGGTGGCATTTAGTTAAGATCCCACTCCCCCATTGTGCTTCTATGGTTGATGCATTTCACAACTCTTCTATCGAGAGCCACACGTGGATTTCCTCTGATCCCTGTTAATGTTATCCAGAATATTTGCCTAAAGTGCGGTACCCAAGCCAGGAGTGTGGTTGAATTGCTGCGTGCTAGCCTACATTAAGAGACAGGACCATGGTGGTAAGTTGCATTGCAATAGTTCCTTGTCTGACAACGGCAATATGCATCATCTTTTAAGTCTGGTATTGGCTAACCATGCAGTAAGATAATTGCTCCAACATTTATGAAATCCAAACCCTCAGATCCTCCCTCAGACTCCAAGAGCCAGGTGTAGGTAGGTATTGATTAGTGATGCCTAAATAGCGATCTTTCCGAATTGACATCGAGCAATAGCTAATGTTAATGTATTAAAGTCATCTTTTGCCGATCTGAGAATCAGTATGATTCGTAATCAGTAATTTGCAATTTCCTAATAGAGAATCGCAAAATTGTGAATCTGCATTTGGAAATCACAAATTTCAAAAGTTGTGTTTGGGTGCAGCTTGATGACCTCACCTTGAGGAAGTGTTCCAATTCATGCTCTTCCTAGTGTTCTGTAATACAGAGGAAGTGAGGGATGCTTGCAGAGCACAATTGGGGGCTGTGTTGCATTTTTGAATTTAGAAAGATCAAGGATGTCCAGAGAGGCTGCTAAGAGAAGAATGTTGGTGCAAGAAAGCATAAAATTAAATTTAGTGAGAAGAATCTGGAGATTTTGACGGATGAGTGTGTGGCTCACAATTATGAGCTTTTTGGGAAGAGCTCTTTCAGTGTTCCTGAATCTCAGAAAATCGAAACTGGAAGGATAATTTGGCAAAAATAAATTCCACTGGAGTTACACAGCGTACCATCCCAGAAATTCGCAAAAGGTACTACGATTTATTTATTATTTATTTATTTAGAAGTTTTCTATAGCGCTAACAAGACCCGAAGGTAGCAGAGCGCTTTACAGTAAAGGCATGAGAAGGTGGACAAAAAGACAAGTAACAAATAAAGGTGATCATCAAATGACAGTTCGTACAGTAGGACTTCTTGGCAATAGGATACAGAGTTCTCACATAGTTCTGGGGATGGATGTTGATCCTAGTTACCCAGGACCTAGGGAACGGATGAGGAACAAGGATTTGAGTTGGCTCTTGAATTCCGCATAGGACGGTATGGTTCTGATGTTATGATGATTTGTGCTGCAGACAAAGGAGAAGGTGGCAAATCCATTGGTAGAGGCATGTGGTACTCACAACAGGCACCACCAACTCCAGTGGAAACTCTAATAGAGTAAACACTACAGCCAGAGAGTGCTATTACCTTATCCAACATAGATGCTACCAACCCACCATCTACATCCCATGGTAAGATTCTCTACTACGTTGCTAAATAATATTATGTTTAAGGACCAATTGTGATGTTACACCATTTAGTGAAAGGAAACTTTTTAATGCTTTAAAAAAAACTTTTTGATGCACTATGGGAGTAGAAATCGAAACATTTATCTGTAGGTTTTTTCTGCAAAATCCCACTCTAAGTTACTTTAAATTAAAAACCATTATCATAGATAACTTTTTGTAATGACAGGAAAATATATTTCACACATTTCAATATTTTGAGTACTAAAACTTAGGAAAGTAATCTACCTATTGTGGTTCTGTGGTACTGTAACTCTGAGGGTTTGTGGTTCTGTAGATTCTGAACCCGTTCAATAAAGGTCGTCGGATAGACGATTTTGGTATCAGCGGACCGCAAATGACGAGTGCGGTGTGTACGAGTGTTTTTGTCGTAACCGATCAATGAGAACACTACGTATACAGGAATTTCGTTTGAACCCTCGCGTTCCATTTTGTGTGCGGCAGCCATTTTGTGTGGTTGCCCTCACATAGGCCGATGATTATGGCCGAACGAGTCTTTGGGACACGTACACCTTAGCTGACTTTTGTGTGACCTGGCCGAACTGACTCCCTTGCCCGAGGCTGACCTCGTTGAGCCAGTTCCTTGTTAAGCAGCTGGTCAGATAAAGATCAAAGAACAGGACATTGCTGAGTTTATAGTACATGCACACACCCTTCTATCTTGCTTCTCATCTGTTTCTGTTCCTTCCTTTATGGCTTAATCATTGATTTGGGTTGAGGTCTTTATGATGGGTTTGTCCGAATGTCTGACATAATATCGACAGACAGAATATCGAAATGCAAAAATATCGGAGCAAAAATATCGACAGCAAAAATATCGGAATCCTATCTTCTTTAAGGTAAGTACAAAAATATCGAAAAAATAATATCGTAGTACAAAAATATCGGAATCAAAAATATCGTTTTTTTAAATGTATTAATAATAATGTAAAAATAATTTTAAAATACATATAATTTTACAAATATTAAATAAAAATATTAAAACAAAATTAAAACGAATACATATACATTTAAAATAAATAAAACACTTAATAATTTAATGTAATTTTAATTTTTTTCATGCAATTTTTTTTTATTTAATGTAATATTTTTTTGTTTTTACCCTGTACGCCTGTACCCCAAAAACCCAAAACTGACCCTGAACCCTAAAAATATCCCTGTACCCCAAAAACCCAAAACTGACCCTGAAACCTAAAAATACCCCTTTACCCAAAAACTGAAAACTGACCCAGAACCCTAAAAATACCCCTTTACCCATGAACTGAAAACTGACCCAGAACCCTAAAAATACCCCTTTACCCAAAAACTGAAAACTGACCCAGAACCCTAAAAATACCCCTTTACCCAAAAACTGAAAACTGACCCTGAACCCTAAAAATACCCCTTTACCCAAAAACTGAAAACTGACCCTGAACCCTAAAAATACCCTTTTTCCCATGAACTGAAAACTGACCCTGAACCCTAAAAATACCCCTTTACCCAAAAACTGAAAACTGACCCAGAACCCTAAAAATACCCCTTTACCCAAAAACTGAAAACTGACCCTGAACCCTAAAAATACTCCTTTACCCAAAATTAATTAATATTATTTAATTACCAATTAATTATTAATTAACAATAACAATAAAGTAAATATATTAGCACATTTGCTGTAATTAATTTAATTTAATAATTAATATTATTTTTCCCAATTAATTAATTAAGAATAACAATAAATTATATATAAAAAATTACTATAATTAATGTAATTAAATAATTAATATTAATTAATTACCAACTAATTAATAATTATAAATATGTACAAAATTATATTAATTAATTAACTAATTAATAGAAATTAATTACCAATTAATTATTAAATAAAATATGTACAAACATATATCAATTAATTAATTATTATTAAATTACTTCCCACCCTATTCCCCTATAAACCCATAACCCGCTACAGAACATATTTATCAATTAATCAATTAATTAAAAATTATTTCTCAATTAATTAATTAATAATTCCTACTAATTAATAATTAATTTAACATAATTAAATTACTTCCCACCCTATTCCCCTATAAACCCACAACCCGCTACAGTAGTAAAAGACAATATTTAATTAAATTACATTAAAAATAAATAATAAAACATAATAAATACAATATAATATACACTCAATTTATTTAAAAATTGATATTAGTAACGTCGAAGTTATTAATTTCGATATTGACATCGATATTTACAACTTCGATATTACTGATATCATACTAATATCGATATTAAGACTGTCGATATTACTTACCTTCGATATTTTGTCCCATCGATATTTAAACTTCGATATTTTTGTATATCGATATTTAAAAATCGATATTTTGTCTGTGTACCGGGTTTGTCCGGCCTGATCGAACAGGAATATTGGAATTTGCTTGGTCATCTCTGGTGGGCTGGACAACGGAAAGTGGGATTGTCGTCATGCGATATGTTTGAAATGTCACCGTTTCATTGGTCAGTTTGTATGTAATTGATGCTAGCCAGGAATGTGATTTTTGGCATAAAAGACGATGCTCCGCTCTATGAATTTGTGCAGTCTGTAGCGAACCACCCGTGTTGTGCTTCGTAGACCTCTGTTCCTGGTTGCAGCCAATAAAGTTGGTCTTTGACGTCATCAAGAAGTGTCCCGTGTCTCTGTTTGCAGAGGCAGGGGAATCCGAAGATATCGGGCGTTATCCCTGGCGCCGCTGGGTTCTAAAACCCGGTTCTTCACTATATATATATTCCACAACATGTAGCATCCCAGGGAGAACATGAAAGTGAGCAAAAGACCCCCCCCCCCAGAAAGTCCCTGTGAAATGGAGGAAGCCCCATACAAACCTGCGACCCCAAGAGAATGGAGTCCCATTCAGACCTGCAGTTTCTAAGCTGCCTAATTTCTCAGATGTGTCTGGTGAGCCTACCACAGCCAGAAAAACAACAGCAACAACATTGGGATGCCAAACGTGTTGGAGTCCTATACAGCAACTACCTCTCGAAATTCAGGTCTCCATGCAAATGAGATAGTGCATGCAAAATAAAAAAATATAAAAGGTATCAATAAACAGTTTATGACAATCAATTGCACCATGTCACAACTGATGTATGGGCAAGGGAATTTAAGAAACATTGTAGAGAAGGGACAATAATGATTAGCCAGAATTTTAAAAAGCTTATTGATTCTGTCAATACACTAGTCATTAACATGCAGCAAGACAATACTACTCAGAGGTGCAGATATCACCAACACATGCTTTGTTTACATTCATTTAGCAGGTCAATTAGCTATCTGGCACAGCCTCGTACAACATTATCGAGGCGAGCTGTCAATCTTCAGACAGAGGTGGGCACTGTTGTAGGGATGTGGCTCATGGCTTAGGGCAAGTCATTTCAGCTATAGAAACATACAAACCTGTAACATTGCAGGAATGCTGATTTAGGGCTGGGGAAGTGAAGATTCTTCAAGCCTAAGTAAACTCTCTGGGGCAGATTTACAATTAATTAATTAATTAACAATAACTGGCGCATCCCTGCATATCAGCAGGGATGCGCCAGTAATTGTGCGTCACGGCTCCGCCACCATGGATGCGCCGCATTGTAAATGAAAAAACAACAGTTGATGGACAGAATGCAGAACAATGTCATACATTCACCCCGTACAGAGATCTGGGCCTAAATCCATCGTTTTTTGCACTCCACACCACCCCAGTTCAGACATGGCCATATGCAAATCAGCCTTGACCCTGTGCCTCATGGGAACAGTCCAGCCCGAACTGCCAAGCCATGTCTTTCCTGGACCGGAATCAAGCATCCTAGGACCGTTTTCTGTCTATCAGCCGTCTTCAGCCAGGATAGCTTGACTCCAGTGGTGTGGAGAGCATGGGACTCACGTCTGAGCATACCCATCCCACTCGGGTGACAAATGCAAAAACAACAGTTGATGGACAGAATGCAGAACAATGTCATACATTCACCCTAGTACAGAGATCTGGGCCTAAATCCATTGTTTTTTTGCACTCCACACCACCCCAATTCAGACATGGCCATATGCAAATCAGCCTTGACCCTGTGCCTCGTGGGAACAGTCCTGCCCGAACTGCCAAGCCATGTCTTTCCTGGACCGGAATCAAGCATCCTAGGACCGGTTTCTGGCTATCAGCCGTCTTCAGCCAGGATAGCTTGACTCCAGTGGTGTGAAGAGCATGGGACTCACGTCTGAGCATACCCATCGCACTCCGGGTGACAAATGCAAAAACAACAGTTGATGGACAGAATGCAGAACAATGCCATACATTCACCCCAGTACAGAGATCTGGGCCTAAATCCATCGTTTGTTTGCACTCCACACCACCCCAGTTCAGACATGGCCATATGCAAATCAGCCTTAACCCTGTGCCTTATGTAAATGCGGCGCACCATGGGGCAAAAATGGACAGATGCATGACGCATCTGTGCCGTAAAGGTGGCGCATTGCTGGAGTTGCGTCGCAAGCACAACGCAACTCCAGCAAGGCTCAGGAGTGCCCTATCTTCAAAATGCTGCGTCAATCCTTACGCCTGCTTCAAGCAGGCGCAGGGTTTTGACGCAGCAAGGGCATAAAAGTGACTGAGTGAAATCTTGTAGATTTCACTGAGCCACTTTTAGGAGGCGTTCCTGCGCCGGACGCCCCCTCCCCCCGCTCCGGAACGCCTACTTCTGGCGTAGGGCTTTAAAACGTGATGCATCTCCTAGATGTGTCACATTGTAAATACCCCACAGCATGGCGCTGGCTTTGTGCCACCACTGCGGCACAAAAGTGATGCAACAGCGGCGTAAAAGAAGCGCAATGGGACTGTAAATCTGCCCTTCTGTGCCTGATGTAAGCAATCTCAGGCGCCCAGGCAGGCATACATTTGGCACTGACTGATGTGTCGGTTACCGCAGAGAATAGTGGGAGGGGAGGAGGAAGAAAGCACTAATTTTATTTATGTTTATGAACAATGTTTTCAAAATCTTGTGTTGACTTTACAAACCAGCACTTTTGTTGTTAAATTTCTGCATTTTTTTCTTTATGATTTAATAAAAGATTATAATCATATGAAACTTACTGATTTCTCAATTTGGCGTTGCTCATTGTTCGAAGATCCATAGTGATGCACTGGAAGGCCAACACACCACCTAGTTTAAAGCACTGGTGTGCAGCGACACTTAAGTGGGGTAGGGCTGAACCAGTGGCCCTTCGGCGTGAGGAGGTCGAAGGTCTGCGCAGGGTTCCCATGGTGGCGGGATGGGATACATTACTACATGAGTTACAAGAATTTAAAGAGAACCTACCTGACAAATCAATCAATCAATCAATCAGCAATTTGTATAGCGCGCTACTTAACCAGAAGGGTCTCAAGGCGCTGGGTGGAGGGGTACGCTACTGCTCGAAAGGGGGCCCAATCTGGGGGTGCAAACTAATTTTACACACACAATTAAAACTAAGTGGACATATGAGACCATCATACCCCTCCCCCTCCCTCCCCGCCAGCCGAGGAGTCCTCGCTTATCATTAAAACCCCACCCCACCTGAGCAGTTCCGGATCAGCACACGCATGGAGCTGCCCCAACAGACTCCCATAGACACTTGGAGGGAAAATTCACACTAAAGACTGGTGAGTGAAAATTCTGTTTCTTATCTACTCGTGCTTGTATAAGTATGACCTACTTGCTGTTGTTGACTTATCTATTTGTAACCAAAGACCAAATACTCCTCACGGACTGAGCACAATGTCATACTTTGATGAGACCCATAGGGGAGCCCACCTGCCAAGTTTTTTTGTTGAAAACCTGGATTCACTTGTTTATGTAATGCTGTACTGAAAATCAATAAAACTGGTTAAAAAGAAAAAAAATTGTTGTGAAACTTGAGTAAAAGGATTTGCTTGGTTATCCCATACAAAAATGGTCTCTTTAGTTTTATTTGCATAGCTGGTTTTTTATTTACCTTAAAAATGTGATGTAATATCTGCACGATATGCTCTGTCCCAGGCAGCACAAGAGACATCCTGTTGGATTTGTGGTTGTGGGTTTTCATCCTTTGGATTGGAATCAGATTCTAATTCCAGATTGGGGACAACCCTCCTTATAATCATGTTTTGTAGCATTGCACATGTAAGCACAGTTTTGCAGTAGATGTCAGTCCAGTACCGGAGAGCACGACTACTCTTACACAGACACCTGAACCATCCTTTGAGGATGCCAACGGTGCACTCCATCACTGAGCATGTGGTCTTGAGAGATTGGATGTATCTGTGCTCACTTCTGGTACTCAGGTTTAAATAGGGTGTCAGGATCCATGGACCTGATGCACACGCACTGCCACCTACAAAGTAACATACATTCGGCGCTATTTAGGAAATGCAAAAAGGGAATGTCGTACATATGGCCCTTGGAGTGCAAAACAATCTGATTCGGATGCCTTTCATACATAACAAAAGGACTATGTGCATTCTCAAACGTCCCAAAATTGCAATTCGGACAAGGTGCAAATGCAAAAACATCTTCCCCAAGTGCTCAGTTGGCAAACATTTTTCCAGGCATAAATAAAACGTGCATGTCGAAAAAGTTGCAACTAACAGGTGGAAAGGTGCCAAGCACCTGTTCGGAAATCACGCATTCTTCTTAACTTTTGCATTTGTAGGTGTAAAATAGAGGTGTAGAAACGGGCTTCTCATTGGTTGAGTAGTGGCGAAAATGAGAAGTAAATTAGGTGAACACAAAGAGCCGGCACTCTGAGTGTACCCCCTTTCCGCAAAGTGTGCTTAAGAAGAAAACTAATTTCATAAAAAATGTCATCCATGAAGAACCACAGGAAATACTGTTATTTTTGTAAATTCCCTATTTTCCTGTCCCTTAACATGCACAATGCATCCACCCAATGGTGGAAGCGTCTGCATGGGTATGACTAGGGAAGACAGGTTTATGGCAGGACACAATGTGCACATCATGTGATATAGTAGGCCCGTCCACGCCTTTCAACATTTGTAAATTACACAGAGCTGGGCCAGGGAGTTTTGCAAATCAGCGGTTCGGTCATAAATTCCGGGCATACGTTGGCATATGCCAGGCATCGCGGAATTTATTGCTTTCTTAGTGAATCGGGCCTCGGTGATCCCACGACACTGAGGCGCACATATGAGAATTTATGGCCAGAGTGCTTCTCGTTACAAAGAAGGGGGTGGGGGTTCTCCGAGTCTGGAACACTGGCAGAAGGGAGGACTGGCCCCGTAAGAAAGACGCCGTCGCTTTTGGTTATATTGTAATGTGGGGATGGGGCATATCAACATCTGGTCGGAGATTCGACTCTCTAAGGCTGACTAATGGGCAGTAATTTATAGTAATGTATTTCCATCAGCGGTAGAAGTGGGCGGGGACGGAAGGGCACGGCGTGCCCCTACTTCTAAAAATGATTTCAGTCCGTTCCCCTACTTTTTTCTTTTAAAAAAGCATCCCGGGACGGCAAGAATAGTCCTACTTATAACAATAACTTTTTTTCAGCTTCCAGGGGCTGCTCGCACTTTTCGGTTAACTCCAGAGGCTGCAGCAGCCCCTCCCTGAGCTCGCACAGACCGAGGGCAGGCCCATTGTCATTCCGATTGAGGCCGATCGAGGCTGATTATTCCCTTTGGAATGGCAATGCGCCCGCCCTCTGCCTGCCGTTAGCATATGCCAGTGAGATCTGCATGAGGTGTCTCTGGTATCTGGGTGCAGGCCTGGCTCGGTGTGCAACAAATATACCAATGTACACTCAACTGGATTAGAACCAAAACAAGGGCGATTCTGGCATAGCATTCAGTGTCATTTAACTGCGAGAGGCTTCATCTATGTACATTTTTAATCCCATATGACAACATTGCCCCCTTTATCTGATCCTCTAACCACACAACTCTCATTCTCACTCCACATTTTAAGCATTTGTCTGAATTTTTCATTGCGCTTAAACATTTTCCTTATTTTGTTTTCATTAACATATTGCATTTTTTATAACTGTACTGCCACTAAGTACAAGAACACTTCAATACTATCATGTATACTAGGTGGGATGAATTTCGATGTTGTCTTAAATTTCGTATTCATTCTTTGTTTATGTTAATGCCAGCCAGAATAAGTATTTGGGTGTTACCTAATGCAGGATCAGTCTCTATTCCTTCAAGAGCCACCAACTCTGTTAGACAATCCACATCGGCAACTTGTTATATTTCATGATTGCCAGTCTCATTTGTTCTTGTCAATCTCAGGTATGATCTATTATAGAAAAACTTTTTTAGTCTTAATTTACGTATAAATGTAAGCAAGTCTATCCTGCTTGGGCATAGTCATAACCCGAGACTTGACAAAAAGAGAGTCCAACAACTAGGATGTATTCATCTGTCTTAGTAAGTGGAACATTATTAAGATTAATTACCGTTTTCTGTTGTTGAATTATTTCTTTGTGCTGCGTGTTGATCTTCCTTTGTTTTCCATTCCTTTTCCCTTGGCACCCTCATCTGAGTTTCGTACTTCTTTTTTTGTTGGTATTTTTGTTTCTGGGGTTTGTCATTTGTCCTCCGATCCCTGCATAAAAATCGAAACTCCTCTTGCAGGGATGTACCTGTCTTTTCATTTCCTCCGATACCCAGCCTGTCTGATTCCCATTCTGACCCAGTATCTGAACTTAAATCGCTTTGTGAGGCTTCCTTCTTATCTGATTTATTTCATTGCACCGTTGTCTTCGCATTGTCTCAAACCGTCTTGCAAAAGTGAAGATCTGTCCTCTTTGGTAATCTAGCTTGTCTCTCACAAATGTATGCGACTTCCTTTGTTTAACTCCTTCTTCATGTTTTTTCACCCGCACTTTCATGTCCTCTTTGAATTTGTTTATTTTTTCTTTATTATCTTCTTTCTTCATTGATTCATTCAATCCCTTTATCTGTTCAAGTAGCATTTTCCTTTCAATTTCAGCATACTAAGTAAGTATCTTTATCATGTTGTGAGAGCTTTGGTTGTTGGATTCCACCAATTCTTTAATTAAATTTGGGTGTGGATGCTCATAGCTGGGGGTTATCATGATCTTTAAACCCCTGGGGATTCTTCCCACTTCAATATATTTTTTTAATGGGCATGCCAAAAACAGTTCTAGTACAGCATGGAATGTAAAGTCCATGCCATGCAGGAACTGGGGTGCATGCACACAGGGGGGCACATGCTGTGTCCCCCTGCATGCATTCTCATGCACATGGGCAATAGGGTAGGTCCCCCTTTGGTTCAGGGCCACCAGCGTTTTCTTGGAGTAAAGACCTCTATGACACCGCTGGCGGTCCTGAAATTCATAATATGCATGTCGCTGCCACAGCAGCACCACCAGCATATTGCAGAGTCCCTGACTGCCGCGCCACCACCAGGGAACAGCGGCGGTGACAGGGTAGGAGAAGTGACCGCGCAGGAGAAAGTGACAGGGCAGGAGAAGTGACTTGCGTAGGAAGGTGGATACCTGAATATGGTTGCCCCCAACTTTTTTGCCTGGTGTTTTGCTGGTTTTCCGACTTAGTTGGCCTGGGACCCTGCCAATCAGGACCCCAGGCCTACTGCTCTCTCTCTGAAAGGGATGCCATGTACCTTAGGTACATTTCCAATTGGTACTGGGCCACCTTATCAGACCCTGTAACTCAGGGCATAGGTGTACCCAGGGCCTACCAGGGACTGCAGCATGTATTATGCCACCCCTGGATGGCCATCTAAATCTGACACAACTGGCTGCACGACAGCTGGGGCAAGGTGGTGTAATCACCCTTTGCTTTAGATATAGTATACCTATATCTAACCCTAAAAATGGACACACAGATTCCTATCAGTCACTCCTATGGCAGGCCTTGACAATCCTGAAGGCAGAGTGCTTGGGATCGTGTGAAATGGTGCTCTGGCATGAGCTGAGCCCGTTTGCAGCTTGCGGAACCAAGTCCTAATAGCTGTTCCATGATAACGCATACCATATACTCTTAAGTGCATTATAATCCTCGCGGTTAAATGCTATCTTTGGTATTGCTTTATCAAAACATGTCGAGTAAGGTGTCATACGAATTGGAATACTAACCCCTCGCCAATTCTGGCGACGGGGTTAGCATTCCACCCTTCTAGAGGGACACGACATGTATGTAACTGTGAACCCCGGTTAAAGTTAACTGAAGCCTCAGCTCCACAAAATGGATGCTGCCACCACAGACACAAGTCTGACCTCCTGCTGCTGGGAGTCCTTCCAGCGAGGAGAGCTTGGACAAAGGGTTTCCTGTCAGGGGCGGTGCTAGCACCATCCCAGACAGGGTTTTGTGTATCCTGGGTAGGCAGGGCTTTACAGGAAGGTGACTGCAAGTGGCACCCCGGTGCTCACTACGCATCTGCCGGCTAGAACCAGTTCCAAGGGCACACCAGCCCCTGGCCTGGGGAAAGTCCGGCATGGGAGAGGGGTGTAACCACCCCCCTTCCTGGTCCCACCCCTAGGGCAGGACCTAGTCGCGTACCCACCCCTTTCTTTAGGATAAAGGCAGGAGCGGGGACCCTTCCAAATTAGATCATCTTTGAATCAAGAAACTACTTTCTACGAAAGGAACTCTCGACTTCTCAAGATTTCTCCCTTGTGGCTAAGGAGTAGTCACCCTGCATCCGCAGGCACCATCTAAAGAACTCTGCGGTTTGCTGCACGTCCTTCCTCAGGAATCCGACTGACCAGCTCGACGAGACCCGGCTTCCCTCGCACCTCTGACCTCTACCTACCTCTACAGCTAAGCTGAGAACAGTAGGTGCGACGAGACCTCGAGGGACCGGCCATCATCAGAACTGCACGACTTCTATCCAGCACGACCGCTGAGGGATCCTCTGGTGAGTGCTTTGGGGTCCGAGAAGCCCCGACCCTGAGCAGCTCCAGCACCGAAGTCCAGCCCCCCAGCATCTCCACGATCTGCGTGGGGCCCTTCTGCTTTTTGGCTGCTCACCGCGTTGTCTGGCTACTAGCCCGCTGGCTTGTGGCCTTCCCGAAGACGACCGACGACGACAACACTGCTGGTCTGGTTGCTCCAGACTGGCCCTTGCTCCCTTCCAAAAGAGGAGCACCCCGGACCCTCCTGGTCCACTCCAGACGCCATTTTAGGTCCACCGCGTGGGCTTGAATTTGCCAAGACTTGTTGCCCCAATCCTGGCTCCAGTGACGTCGACAGCATCAACCATCATGGGACAGCTCGCACCTCCATCCTGGTCGCCGACAACGCCTCCTGGTCCGTGAGACTGCAGAGCCCAGCGTCGCCCACTCACCTGGTCGAGGTGACTTCGCCCGGTGCCATCCTGGCGCCCACACAATCACTGGCTAGTGATTAAGAACTTGGTCCCCTCTGCTTTCAGGTGTCATTCATCTTCGATCCAGGCTTGGATCACTTGAACAATCTTCACTGGTCGCCTGCTAGCAACTTCTTTCTTCAGGCTCCTGGTTCGTCAACGAGGATTCCCGACGTCTTTTCAGACCTATGCAGCTGCAGCCCCTGGGATAGGTAACTTCGGCATTTCGGTGCCCCAGCATAGCCTCACTATCCAAGGGTCCAGATCCACTTTCGATCTACCTAGTCGGGTTCGCCCGAGAACACTAACTTTGCTTTTACTAGCCTCCATAGACTTTGTCCCGCATCCCGCGTGAGAGTGCACACTCTGCACCCGAGTCCCCTAGGCCTCCTACTAGTAATCTGAAGGTTCAGTAACGTGGTCCTAGCGATTCCAAAGCCTATTAGTACAGTACTTACCTGCTAGTAATTTCGCATTCCACTTCCATAGTATATGGTTTTTCGTGCCCCTCGGGCATTTGTGTAAATTGTGCAACTTAAAGTATTTTCGTAAGAGTTTTGTTGTGTGCTTAGTACCCTGTCCTCATAAAGAGTACAGGGCTGTTGTGATCTAAATAAATACACTGTTTATTTTCATAACACTTGTGTGGTGTCCTTTCACTTGGTGTTCAAAGGGTATATGTGATGGTATAACAGCTGGCTTAACACGCCCTCTACAGTTTAGCCCGAAGACTGCTCGTATCCATGCTACTAGGATAGCTGGTCTATAAGGTTGACTTACAACCAATCATCAATAAGGGTTGTTTGGACTGATACAAAGTGCTCACTAGAATAGTGAACATTAAATATCAGGCCAACTTCTCACAACTTGTACTTATGTTCCTTGCCTATTTATTTATATACTATTGCATGACATCTACTGATATGTCTGCAAAGCATACCTGTTGCCCCAAATTTTTGTCCTGAATTTTGACCCCTTGTCCTGAACTCTTACACTCACCATCCTGAATCTGCACCCATGCCAGTTGACCACCCTAGTCTGGAGTGCCCACAACCTCCTCCCCTTCCCTTCTACCTACAGGCACACAAACTAGTTTATTTTAACAAACTGACTACACTGAACTGAGTACCTGTGCGCCCTAAACTGGAAACACATTGAATAACACAAGAGACTTGGGATTAGACAGTGCCGCCAAATCTGGCACTAGTAGAAAGGCCATGAAGAGGCAGAACACACGGCTCCTATTCTAAAGAGCTGTGTGATCCTCTGCCTTGAAAAAGCACCATCTGGGTCACACTGCTTCCAATCCACTTATGGCAAGCATGTCTCTGAACCAGCAAGAGGAGAGCTTAGCCTCTGGCACAACACAGGAACCTCTGCCTCAGCAAGGGTTCGGCTGGGAGTTTCCCGGGCCTGGACCCAAACCTATCTCTGCACAATACAACTTCTCTTCAACTCAAAGTCACAGGACTGCAGATGCCATGAATGCATTCTGCCTTTACTTCTGTTCTGTTCGGCATGGCCCTAAAAAACTTACAAAATTGGCTAGAAGTTAAAAAACATTATATTGCTTGTTAGAAAGATTATGTTAAAGGTGCAAACTTTAAAACATCTGCCAAAAGATTATGCATAGTTAAGCACAGGCAGGAATTGTACAGGAAGATCAAAAGGGTAAGTGGTCCTGTGTGAGGGTCCTTATGAATAACATTAATGTACTTACCTCAGAGGTCTACCCAGATACCTTCTTTTGTGTACCAAACATGCTCATGTGTGTCATTCAGGCAGGAACCCAATTCAAAGGATATTCAGGAAGAATCTGTATCTTAAACTAACAGTGATCCATGATGTTTATATCTAATAAGTATACATATCTGCAGTATTGCATTGAAAAAGGTAACTATGCCGGACTGGCCGTTCCAGGCATCAGGCGTTTTCCAGGGCTACTGGAAGGGTAGGGGCCAGTTTAGTTTGGGGGGACCGATTTTGTACAAGTGCAGGAGTTTTAAAAACACTGCAAAGTTCTTTGTATATTCAGCAGGTTTTGGTCAACAATACAAGTGCCAAGATAACTTTGGTGATCAATGTACCTGCTGGAGAGAGATGGGAGTGTGTTTTGTCTAGTGGCTGTTTTACTCATCTAAGGTAGCGCAGAGGGGTAATATGCCTGCTGCAAAGAATGTGTACCATGCATATCAAAGAGCAATATTTTATGTGCATAGTTCAGTGGTACTGCTTTGTGTTCACTTTGCGAATGAAAGGACACTTGAATACATATGACCTGGCAGTTTGGGCTGGACTGGTCCCATTGGGTGCAGGATCAAGACTGATTTGCATATGGCTGGGTCCAAACTGGAAAGGCATGGTGAGAAAAAAAACAATGGATTTAGGTCCAGATCTCTTTACAGGGGTGAATGTATGACATTGTTCTGCATTCTGTCCATCTTGTTCTTTTTTGCTTTTGTTACCCCGAGTGGGACGGGTATGTCCAGACATGGGTCCTGTGCTCTCCATGCCATTGGAATCAAGCTATCCTGGCTGATGAGGGCTGAAAGCCCAAAACCGGTCCTAGGATGCTTGTTTCCAGTCCAGGGAGGACCTGGCCTGGCAGTTTGGGCTGGACTGCTCCCATTGGGTGCAGGATCAAGACTCATTTGCATATGTTGCACGCTTTACATAAACCTGCATTCTCTATGAGTGTTTGCTTTTTCCTGAATTAAACCTAAAATAAACATGTTTATCCATTGTTTGAATTAAATAACGTTATAAGCTGTAACTGGTCAGTGAAATGCTAAACGTACTAAAAATTGGAATGTTTTGCTATTTCTAGCCACACCCCTGACTCCGCCCACTGATCCAATCTTCGGTTATTCCCGCCCCCTGATTCTCCACCCACAGTTCCCCTACTTTTTTTTCCCCACTTCGACCACTGATTTCCATATAAAATGTGCTAGTGAGTGCTGTGCGGGTGGGCGAGATGTTTTGTCCTATTTTACTTTTTCTTGTTCCCCCCTCTTTGACCCCTGTGTGTTCCCTTAAACTCTACAATATCAGTACATTTAAATATCGCTAATAGATGCACTCACCAGTGGCGGCTCCTCCAATATGGCAGAGGACTGTCGCCCCACTGCTTTTAAGCAGTGCGGAGAAGAAACATAGAATGATAGTAACTTTAAGTTTGTGCTTCCTGCTGCTTTGCAGTCGGGTGGGAGGGGCTGCTCTGTCTCCGACCAGGGCAGGGGAGGAGTGGTTTGCCCACTCCTAAGTGCGCAGTGAATATTTGGTCAGCCCTCTCAGGCTGCCCAAACTAGTCATGCACTCTTTCCCCATTCTCCATACAGGCCGCTTTACAGCCTGCTTGGAGAACAAGCCCTGATTGAGCGTCCAACCAGGACACTCAAAACCAATCACAACACTGCACTGCAGCATTGTGATTGGTCAGGGGAGCCTGGGTCCTTACCAATCACAGCGCTGTATTGCAGCTTTGTGATTGGACAGTGGGGCCTGCAGAGACGTCGGACCCAGGCAAAATGCGTTTACTTATATTTATGTGCTCAAAGCGCGACCACCCTCCACACCTGCCCCTCGCAAATCCCCCACCCCAGCGCGATCCAATGCCCACCACCCGCGACCCATGCCGGCCGCCACTGATGCACTGGCTTGTCACTTTGCTGATTTTATTTTCAGTAATGTACAGTACAGTAATAAAGTGCAAGGCCGGTTTGCAGGCTGACTTTTTGTGTGAGCAGGTTTGATGTAAACTCGTTCAGTGCACGAAATATTGAGGGACCCTCAACATTAGAAAGCACTAAAACACCTGTTTTAGTGCTTGCTACTCCAGTATTTCTGGGCCTAAAGGTTCTCACGACTGATGCACTATTACCAACTGCACTGGCATTGGTGAGATGCACTTCTGGGCAGATATGCACTTTATAAAATTACATAATTGCTGGAAGCTCTTTGAGTAAGTTGTGTGGGGTGGTATTTACGGAGAGAGAGTGTGTGTGTCTGTGCATGTGTGTTTGTGTGTGTGTGAGAGAACATATGTGTGAGTGAGTTAATGTCTATGACTGTGTGTATGAGAGAAAGAGGGTGTGTGAGAGTGAATGTTTGTGTGTGTGTGTGTGTGTGCGCACATGTGTATTCCACTTCCTGCTCTAGAGTGTAAGGGCTACAGTGAAGTATTTGCCACTGCAGAGCAGTGCTTAATTTATAAAAAATAAGTGTCAGGGTTCTCGCCAGAAGGCCACGAAAGCTTGCACCACAAATTGCCCCTGCCATGCTGACAATGATAGTAACAACACAACTGCTACCCCTCACACTCCTAGAAGCGTGACAATTCGGACTATTTTGGGCCCCCAAAGCAATAAAAGTGGCTTGGGCAGCAGGTATTAGTAATTTTTTTTCACAACCAATTTTATTGAGCAAAAGAGTATCAAGAATGTGGCATCTTCACACACCAAGATCACCACATCAGTATCAATGCAATGGTGACGTACATAGTATTTACGAAGCAAGTATCAATGAAGCTCAGCTTTAAAAATGCCCTAACAACCCATCCCAACCCCAACTACACCCCCACCCGTACCCACCATCCCCCCCGCCACACATGTACAGAAGCAACACAAAGACGATTCACATAGAGGAAGCAGGTATAGTGCAACCTGGGTCTCGCCATTGGGGCCAGAAAAGTCACTGCGATCAAATGTCCTCCTCCTGCTCCACCGGGGGTTCCAAGGACAGGCCACGGTAGTCGGCCCACCGCTTCCAGATCTTGAAGTGTTTGCGTGGGCAGCCCCGCGCCTCAAAGACCGGTTTCTCAAGACCCATAAAGTAGTCCAGCCCAGCCTTCCACGCAGACAGGGGGGGGCCCTCACAGATTTCCAGGCCCGAGCCAAGTCACGCTTAGCAACCACCAGGCCCAGAAGCAACAGGTGACGTTTATATATGTTGCCCCCCACCCCGTCCATGATGTGCAGCAGGCCTAGCCTGTGGGTTCGAGGAAGATCCCAGCCCAGGACCTCAGCCAGACAATTCCACACGCCCCTCCAGAATCCAGCCAGGCGACCACACGACCACACCGTATGCAACAGGGAGCCAGGCACATCCCCACAGCGCAGGCACTCCGATGACGCAATCAAACCAGCCTTCCACAGCCGTTCACGTGTGTAATAGGCACGATGCAGGTACTTGAACTGTATCAGGCGGAGCCGAACCGCGATAGCGGTGCCGCGCGGGGACTCCAGTGCCTCCCTCCAGTCGTCCTCATCCAAGGCGCCCACGTCTACCTCCCATGCCTCCCGAAGGGAGCTGAGAGTGGATGAGCAGTGAATAACAAGGGACTGATAAATCCTAGAGACCTTCTTGTCACCCAAGTCTCCCATAAACACTTTCGCCTCAATCGGGCTGAACTCCGGTAGGGAGTCGAGGCCGGCAATGCTTGGGGCGAGGGCATGTCTCAGCTGCAAATAACGGAAGAACTGGGACTGAGGCATCTGGAACTCCACTCGGATTTCCTCAAAGGACTTGAGGGTTACGCCTGACATAACTTGGCCCAGTTGCGTAATTCCAATAGCCTCCCAGCCCTCGAACCCGGCCAGGGCCGCCAGTTCTGGGAGCAAACCGTTGTGCCACAGCGGCGTTTCAGCCGTTAATTTGCCCCACCAACCCATGCGGCGCAAGGACTGCCGCCACACTGCAAAGACCACTTTTGTCACCGACGGCAACCCACGGCGTATACGGGCCGAGTAAAGAACGGTATGGAGCGTACGGTCACCCATGAGATGTCTCTCCAGGGCATAGGCCGGGTCACTCCTGTCCCCGTACCACCATTCATTGAGGACAAGAAGATGTGACGCCTGGTAGTAGGAGAGGAGGTCGGATGTGGCCAAACCACCACAGTAGGTGGACAGAAAGCATGTCCTCAGGGCCACCCTGGCTGCTCCGCCATCCCACAGGAAGCGGCTCAGCACAGAGTTCACCTGACGGAACCACTCCATGCCAATAGGATGCGGGAAATGTTGAAGTTGGTACAATAGTCTCGGGAGCGCCACCATCTTAAAGATGGCCGACCTCCCAAAGATTGTAAGTGGCATTCTGGACCATGTTTTAACATCAGCCTGGACCCGTTCCCACACCGGCAAGACACTGCGTGTCCAGGCCACGGCTCGCGAAGTCGAGAGGAAAACACCCAAATATTTCAGGCCGTCTGTCGCCACGCGCAGGTCGGCGGCCCAAGGGTCGGCAACCACTCCGCCACGTAATACCCATAGGGTCGACTTAGACAGGTTAAGGCGGAGCCCTGAGACTTCGCCAAACCCCCGCATGATCTCCAACACACGAGGGCCCGAACGCCGCAGGTCGGTAAGGAACAGGAGGACGTCGTCCGCGTAAAGTGCAATTCTATCCGTAAGGGTATCGTTCCAGACAAAGCCACGCAGATGGGCATCTATTCGTATCCGCGACGCCAGGGGCTCCATGGCCAGGGCAAACAGATAGGGGGACAGCGGGCAGCCCTGCCGAGTACCACGGCCGATCTGGAAGCGCCCTGAGACCGCACCGGCCACACGGACCGATGCCGAAACATTGGTATACAGGAGACGGATATAGGACAAGAAAACAGGCCCTAGATTGAGGCGGGCCAACAAGGTGAACAAATACGCCCAACTCACCGAGTCAAAGGCCCGGTCCATGTCCGCGAGGAGGAGCGCGGCCTGTTCATCCCTAGCTCCCATGGCATCGATCGCTGCCTGCGCCCGCCGGATATTATGTCGGGTGGCCCTGTGTGGCATGAACCCGGCCTGGTCAGGGTGGACCAGGTCGGCGATGTGGGGCAGAAGGCGGTTCGCCAGGGCTTTCGCCAAGATCTTGGCCTCGATATTGAGGAGGGAGATTGGCCTGTAAGAGTCGTGACGGTCCGGCGCCCTGCCAGGCTTCAAAAAGACCACAATCTCAGCATGACGCCAGTCAGGTGGCAGCTCGCCTCTAGACCGAGCTGCCTCTAGGGCATTGCGAAAGTGGGGTCCCAGCTGGACATGAAACTTCTTATAAAATTCGGCAGGATAACCGCTAGGGCCGGGCGCCTTCCCAGTATTCAATTGGCCAAGGGCCTCCCCAAGTTCCTCGGACGTAAGCGGGGCCTCTAAGGCCGTTCTAGTCTCCTCCGGGACTGCCTGCGGGAGTAGGTCATCCAAGTATGAGGCAATCTCGCCCTCCACCAGTGGGTCACGAGGAGCGTATTGTGCCTCGTAGTAGCGGGCAAAGCTAGCCACCAACCGATCCGGGTCGGTCATAACTGAGCCATCCCCCGCCGTAAGGCCGGGTAGCTCAAGGGGCTGGAAGGTCGCCTGGCAAAGCCTATGTAGCATGGTGCAGGACTTATCGCCCCACTGATACACCCTGCTGCGCGTGGCGAGCCACGCCTGCCGGGCCTCCTCGTATAGGACCGAGGAATAAGTCTGCTGGGCCTGCAGGAGCTGTCGCACGACGCCCTCGTCACCCCCGAGTCGACTACGCTGCTCCAGCTCCTCCACGCGGGCCGCGGCAGTCACAATGGCCTCCCGACGCTCCCGCCGAGCGGCCGCACACCAAGCTATATCAACGCCCCGGATAGTGGGCTTCAGCGCCTCCCACACAACAATGGCATCGACGCCCCCCACCAAGTTCTCGCGCCAGAAGTGAATGATCTCTTCGCGTAGGTGCGCCACATACTCTGGCCGCTGCA
The DNA here is from genome assembly GCF_964263255.1 of Lissotriton vulgaris. Classification (NCBI taxonomy): domain Eukaryota; kingdom Metazoa; phylum Chordata; class Amphibia; order Caudata; family Salamandridae; genus Lissotriton; species Lissotriton vulgaris. The sequence goes on from NC_141685.1 coordinate 1,652,723,682, forward strand.
ACTGCCAGGCGGACATACGCCAGCGAAAGGGTTGTCGCTTAGAGGGGAGGGTCAGGGTGGCTAAGACAGGGGAATGATCCGAGAGGCCCCTGGGGAGTATCGCGGCGTCCCTGACACGGTTCAGACAGGCACCTGGTACAAACAAATAATCGAGTCTCGAGAACGACCCATGCACCGCCGATACATATGTGAAGGCCTGCACAGCGGGATGAAAATGCCGCCACACATCGATCCAGCCCAGACTGCGCACAGTCGCACACAACCGGGTGGGGGCAGCCGCGGGGGGGGGGTCAGACACCACACGCGCACGCCGCTGGCGGTCCAGGCCCACATCCATGACTTCATTCCAATCACCCCCCACCACAGTCAGGACCTCGGGGATTTCATCCCACAACGCAAACAGCCGCTCAGACAGTGCCCATTGCAGGGGGGGAGGGGCATAGACACTTCCAAAGACCACCGGCTCGGAACCCAGTAGGCCCTTAACAAAGACAAACCTGCCCTGAGGGTCGATCCATTGCTTCTCATGAACATAGGCCACCCTACGATGTATCAATATGGCCACCCCCCGTGATCCCCTCGTAAAGCCAGCATGATAGACTTGGTGATAACCGAACCTCTGGAGGCTAAGGGCCTTGGAGCCCAGCATGTGCGTTTCCTGAAGCAGGAGGACATCCACCATCTCCCTCTTCCCCCACCGCAGCACAGCCCCACGCTTGATCTTATCCAGGATACCCCGCACATTCCATGTCACCACCCGCAGGGTCTTTGAAGGAGACACAATCGCAGCATCAGCCATTGTCAGTATACAGTCCAAAATCTGGCCCACCCTCCCACCCAGGTGCAACGCGCAAATCGACAAGAATCACAGCCCCCGACATGTGTGGACCCACCCCCCCAGCCCGCAAACTCAGCGCCCCCTTCCCAACCCAGAACCCCCCCAACAATTGCAACACCAAAACACCCCCCCACACCCCACACCCACCACCCCAATACCTCAGAAAACATTGAAGTACCTGTCGCGGCATGGAGAGACCCGGGCCCAAAACAGAGGACCCAGGGCCCGCCATACCAATGGATCCCCACAACCCCACCATGACACACACTCACCACCCCCCCAACAACACTCACATCCGTGAGGGTCTGAGGCCCACATGTGGTACCCTCCGAGCCACACTGCGTCCCATGACAATAACTGAAGTCTTCACATGGGAATCGGCTGGCACATCAAGAACAAAATGAAACAGTCTCACCAGCCAAGGCAGGGCAAGTCAGTAAGCAGCATACAAAGTGCGAGTAGGCCCAACAGTGTTCAGCTGCCCGCATCGGAGTGTTCCGAGTCCCTGGCACCACCCGATTGCGATGCACAGGCGGAAGCCGATTGTTTCTTGGAGCGAGACCTCCGATGGCGGCCCTTCTTGGGCTGGCGATCCGTCCGCTCCGGCGACGATCCCTGAGACCTGCCCGGGTCCAGCCCCGGCTGGGCATGGGGCCGGAGTTGCACCGCCTCATCGGTCCAGCGGAACACCTCCTCAGGCGAATCGAAGAAATGGGTCCGAGACTGATATATTACTCGCAGGCGAGCCGGATACAGGAGCGAGTATTGGAGCTTGAGGCCCCGAAGCTTAGCCTTAGCGTCCATGAAGGATTGCCGCTGCTGCTGCACCATCTTCGTGTAGTCCGGGAAAATCATGATGGTATGATTCTCGAAGGTGAGGGAGCCCTTGTTCCTCGCCTCCCGCAGGATAACATCCCGGTCATGATAGTTCAGCAGGCGAGCGATAACTGGCCGTGGGCGCTCACCCTCCGGTGGCCGCTGGGTCAGAGCCCTGTGGGCCCTCTCAATCACGAAGCACGTAGACAGTGCCCCTTCGGGGAGCCAGCTCTCCAGCCACCCGGTCAGGAACCGCTCCATGCTGTCCTTCTCGCACCGCTCCGGAAATCCAATGAAGCGGAGGTTGTTGCGCCGCGCGCGCCCTTCTGCATCTTCCACGCGGGCCGCCAGTGTCTTTTGGACGCTCTCCACCTCCGCTAGGCGCTTCTTCAGGCCACTAATGTCCGCCTCAGTCTCAGTGATACGGGTCTCGGCCCCAGCGATCCGCTCCACCGCGTTGCGAAGGTCCTGGCGCAGGAGCGTGACATCCGCCCCAACCGCTCCAATCTTGGCATCGAGCATGTCTCTGGATTGGGTGATGGCCGCTAGGATAGCTGCATTGTCCGGCCCGGGGCCGCCGCTGCCACCGGCCGCCCCGGCGCCACCACTCGGCCCGGTGAATTTATCGATGGGGCCATGTTTAGGCGGGCCACCTCCTCTGTCCCTGGTCATGGCAAGCGCCGGGCGGGGCGGACACCACCTTCGAACCCTCGGGCACTGTCACAAATCCCGAGCGGGGCGGCCCAGATGAGGCCCCAGGGAGGGATGCGGGCCGGCCGCCGCGGTCGGATGTCGCGAAAATCGAGGTCCCGGCGTCACCCCGGCAGAACAGGCCGTAACCACACTCGTCCCCACAAGCAGCCGTCCAGGGTATAGCAGGAGAAATCTGCGGGTCCGCAGTCTGTGGGCAGCCGTATCCAGCGGGCCGAGCCAGGGGAGGCGGATCAAATGCCCCTACCGGCCACTAGTCCATCCCCGGCCGCCTCCGGGCACAAGGGACCCTGTCCCCAGACTGTCGCGGGGCCACGCCTCACCGCCACCGCTCGTTGGTCGTTCAGGGGATGAGCCGATGGGTAGGAGCTGGCGGCACCGTCCCGATCTCCAGGCGATCGCGGACGAAGAGATGAGCCAAGGGCGGCGTAGCGGATGCCACCCGCACCCGTCAGGTCGCAGCTGCCACCAGGCGTCGCGAAACTCGAGGACCCCGGTCTCCGGCCGGCCACCAGGCCGCACTCCGCCGCCGCCTCCCTTCGATCACAGGAAGGGAGGAATTGCAGGATCAGCACACCAAAGTAGACAGGAGACTTCACCAGATCGAAAGCAATCACTGGGCACCAACAGCGGGCTCGGGGGACAGGATAAATGATCGAATTAAGTCCGGGCCGGCGGGAGCTCTACAAGGCTGCGACCGCCATCTTCGCCCGCCAAAGGTATTAGTAATTTTTAATGTATATTGAATTATTAATTACCTGTTGTTGTGGTCATCGCTAAATTAGCCACACTGCGCCGCCTTGTGACAGTCTGTCATAAGCACTGGTGTTGACAATTAAGTGCCAGTGCTGCGCACCGGAAACCACCAGCTCAAATTAAGCACTGCTGCAGTGTTCCAAAACACTCAACATTCTGACCTATTATACAGCAGTGTGGCTGACGAGCTTAGCTTTAAGTTGGCCCAGTCCTACCAGGTCTAAGACTCTGCTGTAATTAAAAACACATTTTGAAATGTATCACTATTGGAATGTATAATCATGTCCTATATTTAATGACAAATGACTGATCAATTTCTCAACAATGACTGTTAAAAACATAAGGGTATTCCATGTCAGTGATGCAATCCCACATTTAGATCTGGCACCTTTAACTACATCTTGCATTCTCTAAGAATATTCGCTTTTTTTGAAGATGTGTGTTTCTGTATTTTTTTTCATAAAAAGCTATTTCTCTTGTATAGTGCATATTTTGACCTGAGTCGCCTAGGAATGTCCTAGTGAGCTCGGGTTGTGGGTGAGTATTCCCAAATGCACAAGATGGAGAGCTCTGAAGTTGAGGCAGAAGGCGGTGCGAGTTTCTAACAGGCCTGTCAGTGGGCCACAGAGGTATGCAAACTACGTGAACATACAATCCTTGCACTCTCCTCAGTGCGAACAGAGTGATAGTTGCAGAAATTCCATTTGTAATTATGGGAAAGTATAAGATACGCAAATGGAGATTTGCAGAAAAATGTGAGGAGAGAAAGGGTGTAAGTGTCTCTAACCGAGGGAGAGACTGCAGAAGAAAGTGGTGTGGGGAAGAACAGGGTCCCTATTACGCATAGGGTGAACTTTCCCTGTTTGCACCACGGCTCACCTACAAACAGGTGCACCAGGCACAAACAGGAAAAGTGCACTCTATTAGGTTGAAAACGCTGCCCTCAGGGCAGCCGCAAACTTGCACGCCCTGGGGACAGCGCATTCAAGTGAAAAACGGAGCAGCTGCTTTAAAGTCACTCCATGTTTCATTGTGCGGACGGCACCTGCCTGCACCTTAAAGAGGGGAGAGCGATCCCCTTGCAGGTAGGTGCACTGAGTTAATGCACCTGCCTGAAAGGGGATGTCTGGGGGTCGCACTGACAGTGCGCTACATCTTTGTGGCACACTGTCAGTGTGCCTCTTGACAGCTTCTTTACCTCTGTGCCCGCGTCCATTATACAGCATGGGCGAAGAGGTAAAGAGCTTCCCTCATTTCCATGGGGCCACACCCCAATGCAAATGAGGGAATGCTCTCTTGAGATAGGTCTGGTACAACATAAGCACCAGCACTATCTGTATTACAGAGGGGCTGCACAAGCATCTGCAGACCCTCATGTAAAATCGAAGTGCCCCGGGGCGCACAAAACAAAGGCCCCTTGTGGTCCCGGGGCAATTCTGTAATACTGACCCAGGAGTGTCTGAGGTACTCACAAGACCACTACCCTCTCCACAGACCTAAGAAATGTTTAATTTACAGTCTTGTATTTTTAGAATTTAAACATTTTCAATTCTAATTATTCATAACAAAATTATTGATGTGAAAACAAATATGTCTGGCTTGTTTTAGGTGGATGTGTATGTGTTTTTGTTCTGTGAGATATCTGGCGGCAATAACAGAAAATTCACAGAGATGCACCCAAATACTGTTTAGGTGACATGATGTGTCAAGCATAGGATTTTAGGTAATATGTTTCAAGTCAGAATCTTCATTACGTAGGCCACGCCTCATGAAAAGGATAACTAGGTATGTTTCTTTGGCCACACCCTGTGTAGGCCAACTGACACCCTAATATGGTGGTTAGTGGTGGAGTGGTATAAAAGTCAAGTAGTTGAATTACTGGATTTTGTTTTGAAAAACTGTTACATTTACACAAACACAAATACAGTGACACTTCATAATAATTAGTTACTAGCAATGAATTGCGCCAACTAAAGTCTGGTATAATGTTTTTGCTTTGTTCGCCCTAAGTTGGCAGGGTATGCTCAGACGTGGGTCCCTTGCTCACTTTGCCACTGGATTCAAGCTAGCCTGACTGATGACGGCTGATTAGCCAGAAAACGGTCCCAGGATGCTTGTTTCCAGTCCAGGAAGACATGGCTTGGCAGTTCGGGCTGGAATGATCCCATGAGGCACAGGGTCATACTGATTTGCATATTGCCATGTCTGTACTGGGGTGGCGGGTGAGCTAAAGAATGATGATGGATTAAACCCAGATCAGCTGACTGGGGGTGAGTGCTTGCAATGTTCAACATTCCGTCCATCATCCCCTTTGGTTTTGCTTTGTTCACCCTAAGTTGGAAGGGTATGCCCAGTCGTGGGTCCCTTGCTCACTTTGATACTGGATTCAAGCTAGCCTGGCTGTTGACAGCTGATTAGCCAAAAACCAGTCCCAGGATGCTTGT